>NC_059667.1:10000000-20000000 GCF_905147105.1 Pieris brassicae
AATAGAGTATTAGCTTCTCAGTGAACAGTTGTTCTTAAATGACGACAACATATGAACGACGTGAAGCACTCGCGGTTGAGAACTAATTCAGAGATAGAAATGTCAAGACAATAAAACTACAGTCGATGGATTTACAATGATCTTGACAATTATGGAATTCTTTTATTGATATAAACGTTGATTTTCATTAATTAAGTAATTGGTTGAAGAGTTGCTCTTCCAGTTTTATTTTCCCCGTTTTTAAAGTACCATTATCAATTTTGACGTGAGGTCGACAGTAATTCGTGTAGTGCTTGTTTTCTTTATTTTAACGTTAAATTGTTACTGTCATAAATCTGTATTAAATGTCTACGTAATTTCTCGTAATTTGAGCTCATGGAAACGTATTAAATTTTCAACTTTAAACGAACGATTTGTAGTAAATCGTAGCTGCGGCTATGAGAAGCTAGGAAGCGTAGCTGCTGTAGCATGGTAATTATTTATAATTTATTAGTTACTGTAGCTTATTGGTAAAATGCAATGATTGATTCCTTGGGATTGTTTAAACGTATTTTATGAAGTTTTTGGCATCCGTACCGAGGCTTCACTGTTAGTATTTTGCATGATAAGCATTTTAAGATATAAAAAAACGAAGTTCGCTTTAAATATAAAACCAGCATTTAAATCATTTTTAACGCAATAAATGTTCTTAAGAAAAAAACTCGAAGTTGAACTGAAATATAATAATATTATGAGTGAGCTCCTTCAACTAATCATACAAGGCAAAGTGGTAGGTAGGAGTAGACCTGGCCGCGGACGCACGCCTTGGTTTAAAAACCTTAGACAATTATTTGGCCAAAGCACCAAGTCATTGTTTAGAAACGCGGCATCGAAAATCTAAGTAGCAATAATAATCGCCAACCTTTACAAGGGGCTGACTATAAGAACAAGACGAATAAACTGAATTTAATTTAACATCAAACTGTGCAAAGACATCTATGATTTTGGATATTAGTCTAGAATATTAACAAATAGAGGTTTAAGAAGTGTACTGGCTTTGTTGCAACGATCGCAACATTAGTTGAAAAATATAGCTCAATCAGATAAGTTGCATGTACATTGATAACTCTCATGTCGTTGTATAAATTGAAATTAATTGGTGTTGTCTAGCTTGTCTAATTAACTCCTCACTTTTGATGGCATAAACTCAAATCCATAGAAGTCAAGCAATCCTTATAGCCGTACCTACTACTTTTTAACTTAATAGCAAAGTACCTAAAGATTATAAGCCCATTAACTACGCGGGCTGGAGCACCTTGAATTAGACATTACTGGATTGAATGACCTGCTGAGGACATTGAAAGTTTCTCGTTTCGGAAGCCATGACATGTTTTAAGTCGCAGAACCAGAAGATTGGGGCATATAATTTAAGATGTTTTATGTATTGTAATGATTCGCGTTTCTGTAGAAAGATACTCTAAAGTATTGAATCGATTTCAAAAACTATTTGACCATAAGCCCGCTTTATCCCTCAGTAAAGCAGGTCATTTTGTTTTTTTATTCAAAAGAATAAATAAATTTTATAGAAATAAGATTTGTTCGCGAACGCATAACATCCGTTTGGAATCTGTCACATTAAAACAAATTTCTATATCTTGACCAGTACTATGAAAAGCTGCACGATATAATTCAGTTGCATACTAAAATATTCTTAAAAGTGCTAATATATTATGTATACGAGCTATATCATACCTTTTATCAATAAGCTCAAAATAATAACGAAATACATCCTTAAATTTGTCACACTACTGATCACATATCACACAGTTGCACAGAACACGCGTTAATAAGTATGCGTACACGATAATATATTAATCTCATAGATACAGACGTCTTTCTCCATGGAGAGCGCGCGCACGACTGCCGGCTAATGCTTATTCTGCCCCGCACCCGGCCGAGGTCACAAAGGCTTTTTACATTTTCATGATCTTATGCTTACAGACTGAGCTACGTTTCTTTGTGTTTCATCAAGCTTTTGAATACCTCATTGCTCGATTCATCATTAGGGTTTATTAAATGTTATTAAAAAAGAATTATAACTAATTTCTAATACTGTGTTATTTTTATTCAGGATATCTCCAACTTACGTATTATTTTATAAAATTATAATTTTAATAATATAATAGTAATAGTAATGAAGCCCGTTTATTTCAAATGTTGACGATATACGGATTAGATTATACATTCTCTTTCTTGTTACTCTTTCTTCTGTACCTTTGATCGGAACCCCGTCATGGATAAAGGCCTCCTCCAGCTTTTTCCAAATGTCTCTATCGCTAACATTCTTTATCCATTCGCATTAAAAACTGGGACGTATAGCTAATAATACTAATATAAGTTTTACCTCCTTATTCATAAAAAATATTTAAGTTTTTAGTAGGTCTTTACATTAAAATAATAAAAATAATATAATAATAATAAAACATATGTAATCAGTATTTTGTTTTTACAGTACTGGACAGACGATCATACTTAACACTTACTATTAAATTTAGGTCACATATACTAGTTGTCCATAATAATTTATTATTCCTTATTACTGCCATTTCTTTCTCCCAGTTCTTCTCAGCAATTCTACGCCCTTGATTTGAGAACTGGCAGTAAATGTAAAAATATAAGCATTTTATAAATATATATTTCTTTATTGAAGGTCAATAATACATAACAATATGTGTACATTGTGTTACCTAAATAAATTAATGATTTTGAATTATTATTTTTTAATTTAAAACTTAACAATGGAGGCATACCGTAAGCCGCAAGCCAGGGACTAGTAACCCATTTATTTTTTACTTAGAGATTCTTTAGCCGAACAGAAGACAAACAAGGGAATTCCATTCTCGCCTGGACTCACAGCAAGCCCACGTTAACTAGGTAAAGTTGAAATCCGTCTCAAAAAAGAAATGCTGGAATTCTGTGCAGTTATTGCCAATTAATTATTATACTACAACTGGGGAGACAAAGGCTCTTAATTTGAAATAATTAATTGCTTTTTTATTTCAAATGACTGTTTATTGTGATTTTATACAAATAAATCATCAAAATGGAATACTAATTTTATACACGTAGGACATTTAAGCAAACTAAGGAAGAATGTTTTTTTTCTGTTGTAAAAATAGATCAAATACTTTAATATTTTTGGGGTTCTTGTTGTTTGTGTATACGTGTTGTATTTATGATCTGTTTGATGTATCTTTAATTGTCGAGTTTATTCATATCATTGTAAAAATATGCAGTTCGAGAAACCGTCTAACTTCACACGTTCAGGAAGTATGTTAATAACTTAATTCAATTCATCCTACAACTAGTTGTGACTGTGTTTTATAAACTATATAGACTGCAAATGTTTGCGAAAAATATTATTTATTTATTACCTAACATCTTTATAAGCCCTTCTAGATGTTTAATATATTATACTACTCGTAGCAGACCCGATACGTCTGTATGATATTTTAAGCGATTAGGATATTAAACAAAGTATAAAAGTATAGACTGCAGCGCCATCTGCCGGGCTGATTTGTGAATCTAAACCATCCAGGGCGCCCCACAAAAAAATAATCCCAATCGATCCAACCTTTTAAGAGGAGTTTACTGACATACACACGTACAGTAGAATTATATATATAGAGAGAAGGACCCGTAAAGTCCGAAATTTATAAAATAATAAAATAATAATAAAATCTAGCCTTACCAGTTGATTCCTAAAGTTACTTAACCCAATATACGCACTTTCTTCGCACAACGATTTCTCTCCTTCCCAGGCCCTTTCATCTTTAAACACTTCCTTGAAAACAAAATGATCACAAACACTTCAAAACTCACATTACATACACTTACTAAAAATCTCAAAGAATATCATGTCAATGCCTATGCTGATACAAAAAATATTCTTATTATGCAAAAATAGTTTGAATATAAATTTGTATTATGTAGAAATCATAAAGGAAAATACAGTTTATATTTTAAAAGGAATAGACTGGCAGACCGCAACTCCGGGAATCCCAGTATGGGGGCCAGCGCACTTTACCTAAATATCCTGTATATTTTGTATAATAAAGTATTTCTTTCTTTACTTTAAAAGCTATATCTCTATTGTCGTTTTTAATCTGTATCGCTATATATTCGCGTTTGGTATCGGTATATGAATGTAGATAGGGGATTTTCAGGAACGTAATTAACTAAACCACAAACATTTAAAATATGCCTCACCAATATGTTTGAACCAAACTTTAAAATAGATAAATTCTAATAGAGCGTCGTGAGTTCAATCACGATAATTGACAAATTTTATTTTATTTCTTATATATTCACCCCGTTTTACCGAAGAGAAAGACGATCTCCTTTTGCTGCGGTCCTGACTCTCTTTCACATAATCCACTTTCATGATCTTACATGCCTTCTCGTCGATTTTGGGAAATTTTGACATAGCCATGATACCTAACCATCATAGCCCCTTTCGTATCTTTGTCATTCTCATCCTCTTTAACCCACACTGATCTTAACCTTCTACTTACAGACTTATTAAGACTATCAGTTCCACGGAATTTATTCTACTGTTAATCTTACTCAGCCTCACTACCGTGTTAACGTGGTAAGATTACTTGACTATATAATAAATAAAGATGCATCACCCCATTTAATATATCCCCAGCATTCACTTGTCATTATATAACATCAACATACTTTCGTATCCGCAGTTAACAAACTCATCCACATTGTCTTCATCTATCGGAATAATTAAAAATCTTTGAAAAACAATACATTTAATTTTTCCTTCATTCCCTTAGATATCATTATCACAAAATCATTTAACAGTTCTGAAATGAAAATAGACTGAGACACACCTAAAAAGTTTCATAACATATAGAACACAATTCAAAAGATTTTCCGTAGCACACATTGTAACAGACTCATTTTCCGTGCAAAGTTTCGTACAGATTCCATTTGAAGAGATATCATAAAGCCATAAACATACAGTTCCCAAACCCGGGTTAGCGTGAACGGTCGATTATGAATTTGGCACTATACGTGATCCTTTTTTCATCACGTCATCAATATACCGAATGAGATACGTGTTATTGTTTGTTAGGTGAAGCGTGTATTATTTCAGTGATTAGAAAGCACTTTATAATACAAATATTTTCTTTTTCTCATAGCTACTTTAAATACACTATAAGGACAACAATATATGATTGTCAACCGGCTTACCTCTAACCTAACACGACTGTATATGCCATGCATAGGAGGCTGATCACCTACTTGCCAAATGATCATGAAACAGATTCAGAAATCTGAGACCCAGACCTGATAAGGTTGTAGCGCCATTGATTTATTTAAAAAACATTTTGAACTAAAACGTATCTGAAACTCCGGTTTCTACTATTATTTAGTAATAGGGCTGGCTGGAAAATTTAATGTGAAGAAAAACTTACGTTCATACGGGTCATGATACCCATATCTTTTTTCTCTTGGTGCCTCTCCGTAAATGGATGTTGGCCGTCAGTCTGAATACTGTCTTGTCCTGTGCCAATTGCAGCAACGTCATAGTCACAATACGGAATACCCGTCAACTGCCTAGCGATATGAAGCCACGGTTTTTCCTTGCACCAACAAGGCGTTTACCATGATCATCCATATAAGATACCTTTAATAATAATAATAATCTTTATTTCTTCTCTCACAAGGTTATTATGATATTAAACTAAGACGATAACATTTGAAAGTGTATGTCTCACATACTGGTCTCTGTAACAGGAGACCTTAGTGACAGATAGCCAGGCTCTCCACCACCGGACCGGAACACGTACAATCAGGTATTGTCATAAGATACAATAGAAGAAAATAAGTAAGTAAGTTAAGTAAGTAATAACGTAATGTTACTAAGTTTATGTCCAGCTTGTGCTCTGCATCATGTATGACTCTCAATCATCACGGATGATTCGAAATTTTGACGTCTATAAGACGACCTCTCAGTCGGCAAAACTATGTGTCTTACGTTCAGTAGTCGTGCTGTATATGCGAGATGAATACGTAGTCATTTGCATTGCAAGAAAATGAGGTTAGGAATGTGAAAAACAACTTTCCTACCCTCATCATTTTGGAAAGAGCATCTGGCTTGATGATAATATTTCTAATATTATTGTATAAATAATAGTTATATTGATTCATAAAATTAACAACCATAGGTGTGTTTAATTCAGAGTTCTAACCCTCATAAAATTAGGCAAAATAACTAAGCAAAGAAAAAAGTAGTAAGGAAAACCTAGCAATAATTGTTAATAAGATGTAAGGTAAATTAAAACAAAACGATAATACTTACAGTTAACACTTGTGGTAGGTTTGGTTATATATTTTATGAGTGAGTTACATCATTTATTTTAATGCGGCCTTACGTAATATTTTTATTTCCCAGGATTTGATACAAACTAGCATTTGACATTGCAACTTTTGAAACGTCAACAAAATTGACAGTTGACTATCATTTTTGACACATGAAAGATGGTTTATTATACGTCATATATACCGCACTGCCTATCTGTAGAAATGAATTTAAATAGTAATGTGTTTTGACGATTAGTGATCTACCTATATTTTGTGTCGTGCAAACTGAACGGAAGTAAAGTTTAAATCGTTATAAAGAACTATTATTAGTAAACCGAATGGAAACCGAGCTAAACGTGCTATTTCAATACTGACCCGGGAAATTCAATGGAATCTAATTTACTAGAATGACGCAAAATATACATAATCGAACGTAAAAGATACTGCTCTTTTATTGAAAGGAATGAATAATACCAAAATTATTATGAGGCCAATAACTTTTGATCAATAGAGCGCTTTACGAACCTCGCTTTTACCGAAAGATCCGTATAGACGCGATGAATAAAACTGTGTCGGGCTATATTCATAATTATTCTTGGTATATTCCAGTGACTCATTACTTCTTTTACGTTTTTCTTTATACGAACTGTTAAACTTGAGGACAATCACAGGGTATATTATTCATAAATAGGAAATAGTATTCAATAATGTGTTGTCTGTGCTGTCTTAAAACTAACAATCGAATTTCAATTTTTTTTTATGTGCATATTCTAAAATTAACTTAATTATTATTTTCACTGACAAATCTCCATCCTGCCTTCTCCATCTGCACGACACTGCCGAAGTACCTTGTGCCCAATTGGCACAAATAAAAGCCATAAACAAGAATTGAATTGAATTGAACACAAGGTATAAGTACAGTATGGATTTGTAATTATAAAGTGTTCTACGTATACAGTAGCGAGATGTGAAGTTCATCTCTTCTACGAAAGTATTCAGAGGAGTTGTTTGGATTAATGTTATGTAGCTGAGTTTCATCAGCGGACGTTGAGGCAGAATACCAAATTCCATCCGTATCACATCGATGTCTGCGTTTTTAAAGCAGTTTTTGCAGCGCACCACCACTATGAGGTACCAGCTGCCCACTGAATTAAATTAAATTCCGAATTAGTTTTTCAAGGTTAATTTGCACATACCTAGAAATTAATCGTTTTTCTTATAGCGAATTAAATATTTATTTTTATCAACATTCACTTACAAGAGAAAATATACTAATACATAAATTACGCTTATTAAATTATTGTATATGACAATAGTACAACAGCAGGCAAGAAACGGAAGACTTATTCGCCTATAACAGGATCAAGAAGTGCAAAACTTCATATGTCATACATTATAAATACACTATGTGAAAACGAGCAGTATTGGCGTAGTGGCTTCAGCATTCAACTCTCTTCCTAGAGGTCGTAGGTTAGATCCCCGGCTGTGGACTGTGCACTAATGGACTAATTTATGCGAATTTCACATTCGTTCCAACGGTGAAGGAAAACATCGTGAGGAAACCGGTTTGCCTTGAACCCAAAAAGGCGACGGCGTGCCTCAGGCACAGAAGGCTGATCACCTACTTGCCTTTTAGATTAACAAATGATCATGAAACGGATACAGAAATTTTTGGCCCAGAAGGTTGTAGCGCCATTTATTTATTTTATTATTTAAGTAAAATTTAACATATAAGTAGACACACATGTGAATAATCTAACGACCCTAGCTATGAACAGTCGTGTCCCCTTACCATACCAAGGTGGGGAGGGAGGCAGATCTGCTGGTGCCCCGAATGGGAGAAACACCGCCGGAAGGACAGGAGGCTGTTTAATGAAGCAAGGAATACACGGTTATCCACCGACTGAAACAAGTAGACAGTCGCGGTTCAATAAAATTTTACGTACTAGGAAGCAAGAGTGCTGGAAACACTTCTGCACCAGTATCGAAAACAATTACCAGGCAACCAGGGTGTCACAGATCTAAGATCTCTAAGGTCTAAGATCAGAACTTCAAACGGCAATTACGAAATTAGGACGCTTCCAGAGGATTGCCTTGCTTGGCCTGTCTAAACAACGTGTAGAAATTCCGGAGCAGTGAGGTCACTCCGTGAAGCCTGTGAAGTGCCAAGGAGACTTCTGTGCTTCTGTAAGGAGCTAGGCTTGCTAAATTAGCCAGGACTTTACGCACAACGGACCAATTATGAGTCTAAGTGCGTAAACTGAGTCCACCAACCTTAACCTTAACCTTAAGTAAAAACTACCCGTTTATAACATGTAATTGAAACTCGAGAGATAAGGAATGGTTTTTCTACGTTGATTTACTCAACTATATTCGCGATATTCTCGACAAAACCTGTAGATGCGATCGTAAATCACTTTGGTTGACATAATAGCGTGAAGGGAACGGCCTACATTTATGCACGTTTGATTTGCAGAAAGGCTGTCATATTCGTACCTTACCACTGAATTATTACACTGTATTGGAGAATTTCATATGGTCAAGAGCATTATACTATAGAAACACGCGGTAAATTTATTTCAGGTTGAAATTATTCCTATCCGAATTTCTCAAATAGGGCAAAAGGTAGCTATATTTAAAATATCTTTCTGTTCTTTTATCTCATCACTTGGTCTAAGATTAAATAATAATAATAAAAATTCCGTTTAATTTCCAATAATTACAAAAGTAGAATATACAGCTTAGATTTGTCAGATTTATTTTCGTTTTCTTGTTATCCTAGCTTCTTTCAGTACCATTGATCAGAACCTCAAAACCCTCCTCCAGCTTTTCCAACTATCAAAGTCAAAAATCATTTATTCATATATGTAACACAATGTACACTTATGAACGTCAAAAAATATATACATTAAATGCTTATAATTTTACATTTACGGCCAGTTCTCAAATCAAGGGCGTAGAACGGAAGAGAAGAACTGGCAATAAACTCTCCGACATTCTTTTTAACCGCCAAGTTTGTTTTTTGGCCTGTTCATGCCTTTCTTTCTCCATTCACTTTCCTTCGCTTCGCTCTACGTTTCTATTTCTCCTAGCCACGTGTTTTTGGACGCCCTCTTCTTCTTCTTCCTTTGGTCCTTTCCCTTTTGATACCCTGGTCTGACATAAGTCTGTGTTTATTAGTAAGGCATTTAGGATTATTTACATACACTATATTTTTTTAACTTTTTTCACAATTGTCTCTGGACTGAGACACCAAATATCATTAGGTTAATTAAAGAATAAAAAACCCCTAAAAATGAATACAATGTTTATTTGTTCAATAATTATAGCAGTTATAAGTCTATTAGAATTTCGTTGGCGTATCACAATCGTATTTTTATATTAAACTACAGTTTTAACTATAATTAATTATTTTGTAAGAAAGGGGGCTAATGGAGAGGGACGTTGGCCGTTATTAAAACCACAAATGGGGTCATGAGTGCGCTGTTTGCCTTTTACGTTAAGACAGTCTTAAATGACACAACCGATAGCAGTGACTGAGAAATATTATGGATATATTATGTACCTTGCATAAATATTTATCATTTGGTATTATCCGTAGCGTAATCATCAAATTGATAATTATGAATTATAACTAATCTTGCACAAATTTTGCACATTTATTTTATTTTTGCTTTCAAACATCACACATGTTAATCTAATCAGATAATTATGAAAATATATTATCGAAAGGGTATACACCTGTGAAAATAAGAGCTTACGAAAGGGCAGCTCTAACCAGATCCATGCAACTTCCTTACAATCGATTAGCCAGCAATTTCGCAACTCATAACTCACGCATTCTGTTTGTATTGAAGATCGCATGGTTTCGTCAAATATCCGCGAATATACAATGTAAATACATAATTATATGGGAATAAAAAAATAAAAATAGCACGGTTGCGAAAACGTCTCGAGTCACAGCGAGTTACTGAAAATGTCCACCAAGTTACTCGCAGTTTTATTGTAAATCTTGTGTCAGAATCTGTTAACAACATGTGGAAGAAGCATCAAAAACGATCACGTCGTTCGTCGCTATTGCAACAAGGGTTTGCTTCTGTCAGAGAATCTACAATATGTCAAGATAAGCAAGTATTTAACAAGGTGTATAAGGAAAGCCAAATAAACTACATCGCATTTAATGGTTTCATTTGGAGCAGTCAACTGATAGCCTGAATTCCCGTATACTTAGCGAGGTATTTGTACCACTTTGAAGTGAAGTTGGCCGCGACCCAAACTGATGATATTATTTTATATTATAATGTAACATTTGTAGATATTACTTGGACGATTATGGCCTCATATCTTCGGTGAAATAGGATCTTTGTAGTCGAGTTCCTTTGTTCGGAATACTCTTTGTTTGACTAGAACATTTTGCTAACATCACGATATTGGATTGAACAGGATTCCTAGTTGTATCCTTTCTTATTGGTTCTGCGTGCTGGTAAAATGCTGTATTAGTTTACAAAAATGCCCCCTGAAATTAAAGCACTTGCAAGCCCTCTGAGATAGTGTCCATGGGCGGCGGTTTCGCTTAATATCAGGTAAGCTTCCTGTTCGTTTTTCTATATTTATTTTTTATTTTGTACGATAAGTGTTAAGTTGTGTGAGTCATTCAAATTGTACGATACAACATTTTTCACTCACTCTAATAAAAATGAAAGACACAACACGTAGAATATAAAACGTCTCAAGTTGACTTAACTGACGAGACTATGTTTTGGATTAGCAATTCTAAAATTAACTACAATTACTTCAATTATTTGTTGTTACTAATACAAAATACCTATAATGAATGAATTTTAATAAAAAAAATTGTTTTAAAACACCTAAAGATTATTTTACTAATTTTAAAAGTTAATTTAAGCTATATTAATCTTAAGTAAGTTTTGTTAGATTTTAGTAATTAATATTTGTTGAAAAGAGCTATTATTAACTTGTACCTAATTATGTCTCAAAGGTCAAATGCCAACAATTTTTTTACGTAATATAATAAATTTTGTTCTTTTCTCGTTAAAAGCCTTTTATAACCGATTTAAAAAAAGGAAGTCTCGATCTGACTTTACTTGTTTGAGTGTATCTATTTAGTCTCTAGCGAGATTGTCTAAACGATTTTCAATGCCGAAAAAATTTATGCCGAACATTAAACAAAGGAAATTTGCGTACCTGTTGCCACGTGTTGCGCCGGTACCACTTCCAGAGTGAACGGCGTGCTGGTAGAAGGAAAAAATGGACTTGCGACTGCAGAAGAGCTACTCGATCTGGCACAAGACAAGACGCTTCAAGAGATTGACATTAATGGAGTGGCACTAAAAGAAAGAGAATTTAGATTTCCCAGCACATGTGTTAATTTAAGTGTATGTGTGATTGTAGGTTTGTTCACTAGTATTTCGAAGACTAAAATTTATATCAAGATTACATTTTTTTCCTAATTTGTTATAACCAAACTCAGTAAACAGTTCAAATTAAATTTAAATGGGTTTATGAGATATGGGTATGCTCGCACTTCGAAGGTACCTTCATAATATCTAGGAAAATAAGTTTCATTTTTTATACTTTCGTATGGAGTCATTAAACTCTACTATAACCGAATCCTTTAAATTGTTTTAGTCTAATACAATGTATTTTCATTATTCATAATCCAATCATTAGTTTCTCATTTTTTTTACATATTAACAATAAATTGGCGAATCCTTTAAGGTCTCTGCAGTTAGGCTATGGAATTCACTTCCCGTCCCTATTCGCTTAGCTCCTTCTCTATCTTCCTTTAAATTTCTTCTGTACAAACATTACCTGTCCACATCGTATCCCTAACTTTTTTACTAACTACTAACTGACGTGAGACTTATCTTAAATTATCGTGATTCATGTGCACTTTTTACTTTTTATTTTTCATGTATCCTTTTTAGTTTATTTTTTGGACCTGTTTAGTTTTGTCTTAATACTATGGGTAATATGTATTTTTGCACTTCATTTTTTTCTCGCAGTAGTTGCCTGGAAGAGGTCGCTCGAAAGCGATAAGTCCTTGCAATATAATTATGTTCAATATTTATATTGTAATGTAACGAAGTGTTGATAAATAAATTTACGTGATACATTTACATGAGGGTGCATGGAGAGTACCAATTTTATCCAGTTTTGTATCTAACTTTGTTTGCCTTGGCTATGGTAGGATACAACAAGGTAGAGGTAAAAAGGAACCTTACTATCAGATTAATTTTTTCAAGGTCCTTTGAGTTAGAATATATAATGTGGAAATGTTGGAGAGACTGGGGCTGCATGTGCCAAATAATCACACTCGGCGTGGTAACAGGCAACAAATGCTTGCAGTGCGTCGAGCGCGTACAAATTTACTCAAAGAAGCGCCATTTACGCATGTCTTGCGCACCCTGAATATTATTGCTTGTCAGACGGATTTATTTAGTAGTATACTGGCTGAATTCACAAGAATTGCATCATTTATAAATAGTTAAGTTTTATGTGTTTTTGTTTTGTTTATATAATATTTTAAGTTATTTTTATAATAATAAGTTTTCTATTGTCTTAGTATTAAGTTACTGTAAAAATAGGAATTGAGCAGTGTTGGCCTAGTGATTTCAGCGTGCGACTCTCATCCCTGAGCTCGTAGGTTCGATCCCCGGCTGTGCACCAATGGATTTTCTTTTGCGTATTCAACATTCGCTCGAACGGTGCAGGGAAACATCGTGAGGAAGCCGTATTACCACAGACCCCAAAAAAAAAGTCGACAAATTGTAGTGCCATTGATGTATTTAAAAAAATAGGAAATAAGGAAATCCATAAATATATTACTTACTGTATAAATATTTTCAGCTGAATTTCCTAGTTCCATTCCATTTATAAATTCATTTTGTATCTACATTGTTCCAAGCAGGCTCTTACGCAGCCGATTTTTTTCACGAAATCTTAATAAGGTATCCCGAAATCGGGATGTATAAATATTACATATGTATGTCACATTTATACATGCTTATTTAACCGACTTAAAAACCAGAAGTGTACAATTTGAATGTGTATGTTCAACCGTAGCACCTTCATCTTTCTTCATTATGAACCGTTCTGGTTCTGGATAATATATCAAGGTGCAAGACAATATGCAGAAAAATTGTCCAAAATATTTTGAACAGAAATATCTCATGAAAAATCTGAAATTCGCGTCGCGGCCTCCGTGATTAACCCTTTAAAAATTGTTTAACATTAATCTCTTGATACAATAAAATCTCATTCTGTGTATTTGCAATTTTAATTTATTTGCCTATTACGTGGAAACAACTTCCAAAAATTAAATTACATTCTCTAGTTCAAGGCCAGCAATACAAATAAAAAAGGTGCGTGCGTGTACTTTACACATGTCAGAAGTGAAACTTCTTCGTAAATTAATTATTACTAAGGTAAAAGCCCCAATAGATGATCATGTACCAGTATATAATCACTCCACGTAGTTGTATATATATACATACTGTATACGTGTGTATACACATTGTAACGATTATAAAAATAAATAAAAAATCGGCGTTTACAGCACAAGACATTGTGCGACAGAATAGCCATCTAAAGTTCGAATATGTAACTACTAAATGAATACATCAACCAATAGCGTGTATTTTTTCTCGATCTCCCTTACTCTCTCTCTCTCTCGATCTTGCTCACTTTCTCACTCCCTACTTTATGCTACATTCGCCCTTTCTCACTCTCTCTTAATCGCTCTCTCTCTTTTCTTCGAAAAATGCTACACATATTCGTGACGATAATATTATTATAATTGCGTTTCATCCGTAATAATTTTACACTCATGCGCCTAAAGAAGTTTCACTTCAAAAATATTATTATGTCTTAATCGGTTTTTAAAGAATTAATTGAAGTTATAACATTATTCAATCTCATAATAAAATACATTTAGAAGGCAATTAACAATGAAGCCTTGTTCACGACTAGAAAAGCACGACAGGCTAATGACATTATCGCTAAGTCATCTGCTGGCCTTAATTCGCTTTTTTATTTAAAAAGGATAAAGGATATTTTTATATGAAACAATACACACCAAAGGGTTTTTAGCAAAATAATGATAAAGAATTTGAATTGCAAAAAAATATTGTTTGACTACGTTTATAGTAGTCATATGGAGCAGTTGTCAATTCAAATTTTATATTATTTTTGAAGTTAAACTTCTTTATCGGCGTTGTAAAAAAAATACCGTCACATTTTTCGGTTACGCGTCACATTATTCCGTCACGCGCCATCTTTTTCTTGTCCCTACCACGGTTGATTCAAAGAGACTCGAAGCCATTAATAATAAAAATATATAATAACGATAACAATGATAGTAATACTTCTATTACAATTAATTAAATTCTGTAACAATGATAGTAGTAATAAGGTAAAATGAAATAACTGTATTAATTGTATTCATGTATATGACAAAATAATTGGTTGAAATCGATACGTGGAAATATTGTTCTATATTTATTTTATTGTTAATACACAAGTATACAGTAGGTATATACAATTTTCTTAACATAGTAATAAGAATAATAATTAAAAAATCATAAATTTAAACGTTTGAGAGTTTTATATTTATATTAATTAAATGGATGTTATTATAAAACATTTCACATTCACACACACATAATCTACAACGCACAAAATATATTACATTATGTTATCTAAGTTAGTGGATAGACAAGGTTAATTCTCAATATCGAATGTGACAAGTCTATTGTGTATACAAAAATAAGATGGTATGATCCACTTCGAAAGTCTATACTGTAACGTATTTAAATTTTTAAAATAACTAAGACACAAATTTCAATCTAAAAAAACTCCGCTTCCTCTAACGGCGATGCTATTTATTAATCATGAGTAAAAACCTGCCTCTTTCTATATTCCCCAGACAATAATCGCGTAGCATCAAATGAATTATGAAATTTTATATTCAGGGAATGCTTATTTGAGGTGGAAATGATTTATTCGTCTATATTACGCACTGAGTCGGCTTGAATGGCATTATGTTGACACCTTATGAACTCCTTTATTTGTATTTGATTTATGTACGTATATACCGCTAGTCATTTAGGCGTGGTATGGCAGGTAGTTTATCACTTAAAATTGTTTAAATTATAATAATTTCAATATGTTATTATTTCGAATTTTTTTTTTGTTGTAAAGTTTGACTTAAACCATTAAAAGTTTAAATAAAATTTTGCCTAGTTATATTTTGTTATGCATTGCCTTTGCCCACTCGATTGCAAATCTAGAACAAAACGAAGAAATCCTAGTTCCTATGTTACCAATAAAAACTGTAAAAAGAACTGGCAAACAGTATATGGAAGATGTCCAGCAATAATACTTAAGCTTAAGCTTTATTGATGCATAAATAAGATATGCATCAATAAAGCTTTTGAAAAAAAGTGTTTTTATAGCTTATTATAGCGAAAATATCCTCACGATATTTTCTGGAGGTCTTCCACGGTCCGCTTCACACACACTTTCTTCTGCGAACTAGCGAACTGAGACTTACGACCTCCAATTGTTTAAAGGGAGAGTATACCCTTTCCTCGAAGGCTGGCAACGCACATACTAACAATGGGTGTACATGGGCTCGTTTACCCCCGAATAGTACGAAAAAAATAATCATAAGTACTAATTGCTCCTACAAAAAAAAAATCCATATATGCAGTCGTGACACGAACACGCGTCCTCAGGTTTCAATATACCAAAACGGGTAAAACACTCATTGTAAATATCCTACTATCGTATAAACTGCATATTGAAAAATGTATTTTTAAAATTACAAATAAGTTGGATGATCGTTCTAGAACCTCAATTTATACCCTACATAACTAATAAATAGAACATTCAACATTATTCTATGGCATAAAATGTCATTTCAAACAAAACCTCATATCGTACGTTTATTTATGATTGCTCATACATAAATTCAAGGAAGTATAAATGCTCATGGGAGTACAAAAACAAATCGTTTGATATGATGTTATATCATGCAAATTCGAGGGATCCAAGGCTTTGTTTTAAAAATAATTGAGATTGTACTGTCACCTATTGTTTGTCATAATTTTTTTTTTTTTTATATATTAAAACCTGCTTTCTCGCAGCACTTTAAGGGAACAGGACAATATAATTATTTCTTCACATTTATCCCATAGAACATTTTTGATGTCGTATTGTCTTTTGTTAACATGGCTTTTACACATTAAGAAAACACTTTTTAAATGGATTGGAGCTATGTAAATAATTATAAGTTTATAATAATAATACATAGCTTGAATCCGTTTAAAAAGTGTTTTCTTATTTCTGATGTCGTCCATCCATCCAGCCCATCGCTTTTGAGGTCCTAACACGTTTCTTTTTTCATTTTACCAAAATAGATATAAATAGAATTTTACTACTCTAAGATGTGGGCTCAGGAGGGCTCCTCCCACTGTTTCCACCATATTTATCTCTCTCTTATGTCTCTCATCCCTAAGGTCGTAGGTTCAATCCCCGGCTGTTCACCAATGGACTTTCATTCTAATTGGGCATTCAAAGTTCGCTCGAACGGTGAAGGAAAACATCGTGAGGACGCCGGCTTGCCTTAGATCTAAAATCACCTAATTGCCTATTAGATTAACAAATGATCATGAAACAGATACAGAAATCTACGGCCCAGACCTAAAGAGATAGGCCACAGATTTTTTTAAATTTAATTATTTTGCCTTCGTGCTCCAATTTTTCCAGCTACCATTTCGATCCCGTCGGCCCATCGCTCTATTGGTTATTGTTGTAGACCACCTCTGTTGTAGGTCTGTATAAACATACGTACAGCTAATTATTGTTCTGTGAATGACATATATCCTTGACTTTTGGGTTTAAGCATTTCCTTTTCCTAACGACGTTTTCTTGTATAGTTTACTAAAACATAGCTGGGAAACTCAGAATTGAAAATCGCCTGCTTAACTTACTAGAATAATTTAGTAAACAAAAGACAATACTATTACTAGAACAATTTCTTGTCTTGCTAGTCCTGTCATCTTTAGGGACATGAAGCAAACATGTTTCAGCGCTCATTTTCCTTAACAGACAAGATATTCGCTGTGCCTACTAAACTATTAGTATACAGGCAAAAAGGGGCAGTCATCGCAGCCCATGGACACCCATTTTAGGTGCGTTGCCGATTTTTAGGTAGAAGTTTACTGTTTATTGAAATAATTGAAGGTCGTATCTTCCAGGGAAGACCCCAACCAGGGTTCGATCCCACAGTTCCACATAAAATGTCTTGTGAAGGACTATAGAAGACTTCCAGCGACATTCTACGGTGTTTCAATATAAGGTACAAACAACACAAGGTAATAAAATTAATAACTAATACAGGTAAACAAAAGGCTATGTTCACTTTAGAAAATTTGAAAGCTTTTGTTCGAGAGGCTTTAATTACCACCAAAAGCGTCGCCTCAGTCATTATAGATGCCGTGACGTTAGCTATAAACCAGGAAAATGCTTTATGCAAATTATTTTGTGGCGGTGCTATTAGTAATAATCGTATAAGTCGGAAAACGTGAGTAAATATAGGCACCTGCTGCTCGTATTGTACGAAGTATGTGCGATATATGTAAAACGCCGGCACGCTAACATTTCCTAAGTAATGAAGTCTTAAGCTGAGTTCCAAATTCAAATTAACAGTCGTAATTGCTACGGATTGTAACATTCCGTCTATAGAAAATGTAGGTCCAACGTAAAGAAAATTTAAAAGGGTTTTTATCAATTAAAAAGTGAATGTTCATGACTGAATTGAATTTATATTTATATATTATGTCACTTTATAAAATTTATTTTCATAGAATTGTTTAATTAAAAACTACTTCTTACAAACACTGTGTTAAGCTTCATTCTTATCTCTTTTAAATAACATTTATAAGCGAGTATTTTAAAGATTAAAGCGGTGCAAGGTACGACATTTATAGTTACGATATCAATCCATCGGCCGGATGTTATGTACACGTTATTACCAACTAAGCCTTGCTAAGACTAAATTATACAAGTATACTTTGTACATATTGATGAGAGTTGAATGATTATAAAATATAATTCATTTGAAAATTAAGTATACGAGTATATTATATAGCTAGTGTTTTTTTATATTTCTATGTTTGTTATATTTTTTTATATTATATTTCTATTTTATTACATAGAATTGACATACAAAGTGCGCTTTCTAGTTGAGACTTTTTCTTTTAATCTATGAGGCCGATTTGCAGGGACTAGGTAGTTATTTAAAAATAATAGGTAACGAAACTTCAGCGGCGTTTGTTGCTTTAAACATTATATATAAAATTAATTAAAGATTTAAAAAATCAGAAGATAAAACTAACCTAACTTATTATGCAATTATTAGTCTTCTTCTTTTAGTGCCTCTCCATTACTGGAGGTTGGCCGTCAGGCTCTTGAAGTGTCTTGTTCTATGCCAGATGCAGCAACTCTTTCGCAGTCGCAATACCCATCCTTAAGTTGAGAAGCCATGATTTCTTCCTTCTGCACGCCATTTACCCTGGATTTAACACATTATAATTAATTGAAGGAGGTAGCGGTCATGAAGCAACACGTGGCCCAGGTACGTAACTTTCCGTTGTTTCATGCTGTAAAAAAATAAAGTTAATTTTTATTTATTTCCCTGATAGGCCACATAATCACTATTGAGACTGACCAAGGAGGACCAGCATGTTACACAGACGCTTTCTATGCCATAACTCTCATACTTTGATGAAAAATGTCAATACCTGCTCACCCAACGCCATCCATTCAAAAGAGCTTTATACGATTCAGTTTTCTTTATGAATAATTTTCCCTAGGCATTTGAACCTTTGAGTGTAGTCCCACATAAACATAAATAAGACAGTACATGTTTTTAATCTTCCGATTATAAACACGATTTATAATTCATTTCAACAACACAAACTAATATTAGAGTAACTAGAAAATAACAATAGTAACGAATTTCAAAAAACCCGCTTTTGTGGTAAAATAATACACACGTTGGAAACATTCCGACACAGAGCAAATATTTGTGTTTGTTTTGGCCGAAGTGCCCCTAGCCATGATTATACTAAAAAGAGATTTTGACAATCAAACAGAGTTACCCCAACCTGTCCCTTTTGTTCTTTGTTTAACGTTTATTATCAAAGCGACTTAGATATAGTTGGCGAAAAACTTTGCTTTCTATCAAAATTTACCAATGGTAAATGAAGATCCCGATTCTTCGGCACCGTTGCTAGTCACGGACCTCAGCAATTAATGGTGGAGTTCTCTTGCTGCTGAAAAAATGAGAATATGTAATTAAATTTATAATTTATTCATATTGGTAACATAATGTAGAATTATGAACGTGAATATTATTATTATTTATGTGTTTCTGTGTGTGTGTTTTTTTAGTAATAAATGTTGTCTATGTCTATACTCAATTCTCAAAGACTGATGGTATCCTCTATCAGATGCAGGCATTTTGAAAAATAAATATCCACTAAGGTACATTTGTTTATTTATTTATTTCGCAATCACACCGCTAACATAAATTATGTATAACAAACAACAATTATGCTATAGATCTTATACATAATATAAACAAAAGGTTCAAATATTTACAAAAGGAAACAATCAATAAAATTATTCAATACATTTAACTAAGTAATACCTAATTCGGCTGTGATTTGTAATGGTGTGAAAGTGAGGGTTTGAACGCGAGGATGTAAATGTGGGGTGTCCTCATGATGCAGGTGCTTTAGCGCTATGGATATTCTTAATGCTCTTTATATTCCGCGATCGTTTAACAAGTCTAGGCTTAAATAGTGGTCATTATATGTCCGGGCTGTGCGATCCGAAACTAAGATTTTACATAGTTAGTGTTGATGTGAGGATCATGAAACAAAGCACAGGTCTGGTAGGCAGGGTAGGGTAGGTAGACATTATAGCTGAAACAACATAAATACACATAAATATCAAGGTAAATCACAGTTGATAGTTGACAGTCACCACAAGTAGTTCCCGTTCACGAGAACGACGCATGACCAGTCATCGCCCTCTCCCCATATGATTAGGGAGCGGGAAGCATGTATGATTGGGAAGTGACAAATTAGTTTTATTGTTCGTCATTGAAACGTCAGTCTAAATAATGTAATAATATTGCGCTTGAAATTTGACGTAAATGGACGACAGTAATTGTTTAACTATTAAACGTATGAATGACGTACAAAAAATATTATAGGATTGTTGAAGCCAAATTTTAGTCCAATGTATCTTAAATTCTGGTATAAAATAATTCTCAAATCATTTTATACGCTTATGAACTATGAAAATAATTGAATTCTAATGTTAAGAGTCTTAATTTGTCTAAATTAACTAGCTCACCCGGCAAACGTCGTTTCGCAAAAAAAAATTATATAATAAATCATCAAATCAATAAAAATAACCTATCTACTATAATATAAAATAGGGGTTAATCTTAGAGGGGTGACAATTGATGGTTGTATGTATTTTTGTATATTGTATAATAATAAAAAATATGTTTGTAGTGGACACCCCTTATCACGTAAAGATTCTCAGACTTACTGAATATGCATAAAACATTCATAAGCATCGGTCTAGCAGTTTCGGAGGAGTATGGGTACAAACATTGTGACACGAGAATTTAATAAATATAGAAATTTAGTACTTAAACAAACAAACAAAAGTTTGATCTCAATTATAACGCGATAGCATATTATATATGATTTTGTTACCTATTAACTATTAAAATAAGCAAGCCAGTACCAATTAGAATGTAATTAGAATCAACAAATAAAAGCATATCGAAGCGGAAAAGAATTAAGCAGCGAACTAATTATCGTATTCGGATAAATATTCCCAGGCATTTTAAATAAAAATCAGTGATTTTAATCATCTAACATGGCTCTCGAGGATATCTGTGCAAAACTGCAAGAAAAAAAAGTTTTGCTAAATTATCACAGGCCTTTTTTTTTGACTTTGAAGTTTCTAGATTTGTATTCAAATATTTTGAAGTCCTCGTTAGATCAAATGCGGTGTCGGTTGAAATGTAGAGTGAATTCATTATCGCGGTCGGGTAGTCGTTAGTGGTTTACAGCCCTGTTCACCATCTCTTTGAAATAATGCTCCCCTGGTACCTTCATGTATCATGAACCCGGCAATATTGGAAAGACATTTAAAATACAGAGCTGTAGGCGCTCTAACAGGTTCACAATAAAACTTATTTATAAGGGGTTCTATTTTTATGCTGAATAAAGCTTTGACATGAAAGAAAAGCATCTTAGCCAGTCTAAGCGTGGGTTTTAGAATCTTTATGTAGAACAATCGAATTCCAGCTTATAAAGACTTTCAAATAACATAAACAATAGCACGTGGCAAAGGAAACTTTTCTTAAAAATGTTATGACAAAATTATAAATTAAATTCATGCAGAAATTTGAGGCTTCTATACATATAACACTACTGTATATGTATGTATATGTTCCCAAATATTACTAAAGCAACTATTTTGAAACTTCCCGAACTTTAGGTTACTCCGTAATTATGAAACCCATTATTTTCCACAACTGAGCGTTTTTTCAGTTTTTGCCGCGCACCATCACTATGTAGAACCAGCTGCCTGCTAAAGTAATTCCCAAATAATTCGATTTAGGGTCCTTCAAGAAAAGAGCGCACCAATTCTTAAAAGGTCGGCAACGCACTTGCGAGCCTTATGTGAGTGTCCATGTTCGGCGATATCACTTAGCCTTTATCGCTGGTCACGATATCACTTAACCAAGATGGTCACACCAAATAAAAAAATATCGCATTTAATGTAAAAATATATTTTTTCTTATAGGGAATAAATCACCTTGCTTATAATCCATAATATTTCTAATACAATTACGGCGGTTTGTCAAACGCTTAATATCATTAAGGGGATCGCTTACAAAAAATGTAAATAATTTTTGCGTTCATTCGTCGGTGAGCCAATTAGTTAAACTGCTTGCGTAATTATGTCCTTAATCTTTGTTCACTGCTCATATTTTGTAATAAAGGTCAAACTTGAAGGGTCGTTGGACAAAGCCGCTTAGTGCGCTGTTCAAAATATGTATTAGCGTACAAATTAGCTCGGATTTTTCGGGCACAATAACTTATGTTGTTCGAGAAAACAGGATTATTTTTCACGAATAATTAAAATTCTTAAGTATCTAACTAAAAATTTTAGTTACATAGCTAGCATTTAGCTACATAGTAATAATAAAAATGATTAAAATGTATAAAAAGAAAATTAACAAATTAAAAAGTTACTGTGGCAGTGTACCTTTAACACCGGGAGCATTATTGCGGTACTTATTCGTTGAGCGAGGAATGCACCAGCTCTGGGATCACCGGTACTTTCTACTAGACGCCAACTTAACTCTTTAATTAGCACCTGTGCACTAGAACCCCATTTCCCAAGAGTCTCTACTCCAAAGGGAACAAAATCAAAGTTGGGGGAAAGACCGTTATATTTGAGCCGTTCATTATTCTCCGCCTGCTCTGCGGCCTTCCCAGCGCTTGTCTGAGAGAGGTGAGACGGGGCAAACGGGTCCACACAAGTAGCATCCCATACCGAAGCCCATCCCATCTTCCATGGGATCAACGACCTCCCATCCGGCCGTTTTCCATCGTCTTTAGCGATGCCTGTTGGCTCCAAAATCAACTCCGTCAATGACGGAGGCAAGAGAGCGGCATATGATGTTTATTATGACTTTACTTACCAGCAGCGACAGTGTTGGCCTGGTGGCTTTCACCAATAGATTTTATTCCCATGTGCATTCGCACGAACGGAGAAGTGAAACATCGTGAGGAATCCGACTTGCCTTAGACCTAAAAAGTCAACGGTGTGTTTCATTATTCTTTAAAAATGTTATGTTTAAAATTTTTAGATTCACGAAATATTGTTCTTCTTTTGTTTTAAAGCGCACAGGCTTAAACGAACCTATTTAGGAATGTAAAGGTAGCTTTTAGTGACAAAACTTCACTGCACTGAGCTTTTATTTTCATATAACACTTGCGTGGCCCTGGCGTACATTTGAATATTATATTTTCAACATTTTACTAAAACAGTTTTTCTGTCTATAGAGTAAAACATCCATAGGAAAAATGAAATTGTAAAGGATGCAGCAGAAACTTTTAGACTCTATATGATACTCAGCAATGCCCAATACAACCGCTGCATTCTAGAAGAGCCATCTGGTTCGATGGTTTTCTCTATAAAATTGCTGAAAAGTAATTATCGTAATTTAAAATCCGATTACTTTTTCAATGTTAAACTTATTAAGGAATAAAAAAGGTACGTGCGTCCAAAGTACACATGTCAGAAGTGAAACTTCTTTGTAAATTAATTATTACTAAGGTAAAAGCCCCAATAGATGATCATGTACCAGTATATGATCACTCTATGTATTTGCATATCTATATTCACACTGTTTACACACTGTATACGTGCTAATGATAATAAAAATTAATAAAAAACAGTGTTTATAGCACAAGAGGTTATGCGACGGAATTGTCATCTAAAGTTCTAAAATGTAACTAAACGAATACATCAATCTCCCTTTCTCACTCTCTCTCAATTGGTCTCAATCGCTCTCTCCCTTTTCTTCGACAAAAACGCTGTACATCTTCAGAGTCATTTCATCCGTAAATTTTTTACCCTCATGCGCCTAAAGAAGTTTCATTTCAAATGTCTCGTTTAGAAATGGGCGCATATCCTGACACCCGCACGTCAAAAATGTATAGGAAAGTCACGTCAAATATCACCTATAAACTCAACTTGAAGCGAAGTAGAAATATCTTAGAAAAGCTGTGATATACCCTTTTCCTACTTTGGTGTATTTTAATCACGTAGGCGTCAAATATGATGTAAATTAGAATTGTAACGTTACTTTGTCGACCAACCCACATTAGAAGCTTTACCGGATAATAAAAGAGCGTGCGTGACCACCGACTCAATGCAAATTACACTTCCATTTTATACAATAAAACCAAATGAGCCCTTTTAACGCGACATGAGAAATCGATAAAGAGTACGTCTACGCTTGCCTCTTGGTAATTTCTTGGGTATTTACTTTGTAACTACGACAACTTGAACGTTAAAATTGTTGCGGATTATTCATATTTGAGTTTTACGTTATCATATAGATAATGATAATAACTTTATTAATGACAAATAGGTTGTGACAAAACTTATATATCGCTAGTCCCCACGAGTTGTTCCCACGAGAATGTAAGTGCTCCTATTTCACCAGGCCTCCTGCTGATGTCATGTGGAACATGGTGTAATGGTTGCAGCTCCTTACAAACGTTGTGTAATACAAAAAAAAAACTTGGCGAATAAAAAGAATGGCGGAGAGTTTATTGCCAGTTCTTCGCCCTTGATACGAGAACTGGCAGTAAATGTAAATTTATAAGCATTTATTGTATATTTCTGTTTTTGACGTTCATAAGTGTACATTGTGTTACCTCTATGAATAAATTATTTTTGACTTTGACCCACACAACACAGGGAGCGTCGTGGGTGACAATTAGACACTACAATGAAATGTTAATAACAGTTTTTTTTTTGAGAGGAAGTAGGTATGGTGTTGCAACTAATTAAACACAAGACATTAAGTACGCGTGCGCGTGTATTTGAGAGTGTAGCTAAGATTCTTGCCCGTTTTAGTGGAAGATTAAAAAGCTTTCTTAATGTATTAAATTAATTTAATACATGATATCAACTTTGATTTTGTTCTCTTTAGAATCAAGACTCTGTGGCCAATGGGTTCAAGTGCATAGACGCTTTAATTAGCGATTTAAGTTTGTGCCTGGTAAATAGTACTGGTGACTGATACTTCTCTCGGTTTACGAATAAGTATCGCAATACAGCAACAAAATTCTGCCAGCGATAAAGGTACATTGGCAATAGGACCAAATTTTTTTGTTTGTTTTAATTTTCTCCTAATCAATTTTTTATTATTATTAATACTACTATGATGCTATGGTTCTTGCTTGGAACCCGTAGACCTAGTCTCTCTATTATACCCCGACAATGAACCCAACCCCTAAATAAGTACACTGACAAAGCAACCTCTCTTTTGAGGCGTAGCTAGTCCATTTATGTTAGTATTTCTAGTCCAACCTTGGTTAGTACTATTCTCTAGAAAAGGCTTGTAATAGCAATATTATACTTATGCTCGTCATTTCACGCGTTATACAAATGAAATATTCAAAGTAATGTGAGTCAAAACATTTTAAGTTTGCTTTTAAGGAAACAGGGGCACTCGCCTACCGTACATTGACACAAATTAAAACAAGGTTTCGCACTTTACCTCCAGATTTTCTTAAGGAATAAAGTAACTGACGTTTGAATGTACTTAAACAATTTAAATTTTTCGGAAGTAAACAGGTACCAGTCGTTTAGGACTTTTCTATCAAATCCTTTGTATGGAAACATTGGGATTGTAAAAAGTTTTAAAATTTCAAAAATTGTGAAAAAAACAATGTATGTCTTATTATTTCTTATAAAATTTGTATCGAAACGAAATGAGTCACTTGAAGAAGTAAAACAAGTAGTAGTTAGTGTAAAGATAGAACAATTATGTGGACATAAATAAATAAACTTATGTGACGGTAATTTTATCTTTTAATTTTAAAAATATTTTCACATTTTTATATACCACAGTAGGCAGTTTTTAAAATAGTGTCAGTTCTGCATTTATGTTCTGTTATGTTCTTCAAAATACCAAAGTTAGTATGATATACTAATGTGTATAATGTAATCATTATTTTATTAAAAAAGGTTAATCATAATCAGGATTAGATTTAGAGATATAGAGGCCTGAAGGGAGTAAAGGCCTGGTCCAAATAATTTTTGAAATAAAATGAAGAAAAAAAAAACAGGTCCAATTTTTAATCGGATTCTTTCAGTATTTAACAGACACATAAATATATCTAAAGAAAATTGGTTTACTAGGTTTAGTCGAAAATAAAAAAAAATTACGACCATAATTATTACATAACAATCTACAAAATAAATTTCTAAAAAATATCCGAGAATGCAGCAATTACGACACATTGCCAAAATATAAAAAATACCTATATATTAGGTCCTTACATATGTAATTGGCGTTTTGTATGGGAGGAACTAAAAGTCGATATTCAATTAATCAAAGTATGAACCATTGTTTTCTATGCACTTTTGCCATCTCATAGGTAGTTCATTGATCCTTTACTAAAAAAACCAGTCGGACGGGAATCAAAAAAATCTGTGAAGGCGATTTAGACTGCACCATCAGAGTAAATTTTTTTCCCTTGCAAGATGTTGTCCAAATTTCGAAAAAAATTGTAATCTGTTGGAGCACGGTCCGGGGAGTACGGAGGATGTCTTAGACATTCCAATTGACTTTTGACTTAATGTCCTATAACCCCTAGGTGGGGCAGAGGGCGTCCACAGTGAGTCTCCATCGCGTTCGGTCTTGAGCCTCGTGTTTCACCTCGCTCCAAGTCTTTCCGGCTCTCTTTGCCTCGTCCGCAACTGTTCGGCGCCAGGTTTGTTTTGGACGACCACGCTTCCGCTTTCCTTGCGGATTCCAATCAAGCGCCTGCTTGGGAATATGATTGAGATCCCTTCGGAGTGTATCCAATTCCATTTGCGTCGCCTTATCTGCTGGCTGATCGAGGTTTCTCGACAGCGCTCCCAAAGTTGCTCGTTAGAGATCTTTTCAGGCCAGTAGATGTTCAGAATACGGCGAAGACAGCGGTTAACGAAGACTTGGAGTCGGTGCGAGATGTGTTTGGTGACCTTCCACGTTTCACACCCATAGAGCAGCACAGATTTGACGTTGGATCCGAATATTTTAACCTTGATTCGACGCGTCAACATCCGTGACTGCCATATAGGCCGAAGTTGTGCAAAGGTTGCTCTGGCCTTGGCAATGCGCGAAGTGATGTCCTCTTCTGTACCTCCAGTTTCAGACACGACGCTTCCGAGGTAAACAAATTGTTGAACGCTTTCTATGTCCTCTGCACCCACCCGCATTGGGGTGCGATTCTCAACTCCAACACGCATTTCTTTCGTTTTCCGGGTGTTGATTTTGAGTCCCGCAAATCCCGCCTCGCGTTCCAGGTCGTCCAACTTAGATTGCATGTCGCGGTGCGTGTGACTCAGCAGACAGAGGTCATCGGCGTAATCGAAATCTTCTAAGATGTTGGTTAATCCCCACTCTATTCCGCGACGCTGGTTCTGATGTATGCAATCCATAATCCCGTCGAGAACAACCAGGAAAAGTAGTGGCGAGAGTAAGCAGCCTTGCCGGACGCCTGCGTGCACTTGAATATCGTCTGAGACGAGACCATCGTGAATCACTCTACAAGAATAGTTCCTATAGCTGGCCTTAACTAGGTTAATTATCTTTGGCGGGACACCAATGTTAGAGAGTCGCGACCATATGCTGCTCCATCTCAACGTATCGAAGGCTTTTTCGAAGTCAACAAAGGTAAGATAAATCTCTCTCTGCCATTCTGATGCCTGTTCGAGAATGATACGAAGAGTGTTAATTTGGTCGGTACACGAGCTATTAGGCCGGAAGCCAGCTTGTTCTATGCGAAGGAGAGGCTCGACGGCTGCAGACAACCTGTCCAAGATAATTCTGCAGAAAACCTTGGAAGGGGCCGAGAGCAAGGTGATACCTCTCCAATTGCTGCATTGGCTTAGATCACCTTTTTTGGGCACAGTAATAAGAAGGCCCCTATTCCAGTCCTCCGGAAGCTTCTCGCTGGCCCAGATTTTCCCAATCAAAGGTCGACGGGCGGGTCAGCGGGTCGACGGTAGTAGCCAAGTCCGCTTTTAACATTTCTGCGGCTATTAAATCAAGCCTTGGTGCTTTACCAGTCTTAAGACCCATGACCGCTCTCTCCACTTCATCACGTGTAGGTGGTTCGATATCGATGTCTAGTGGCCTGGGTGGTGGAAATGTGTCTTGCATGCCTCCATGCGTAGCTGTGGAAAGGTTTCCTCGAAGTGTTCACGCCAGCGTCGTAGTTGCCCTTCTGCTGTTACGATAAGTTGACCGTCTTTTGATTTTAGAGGCTTTTTATGCTGACTTATCTTTCCTGCCAAGATTTTAGTCGCTTTATACAGTTCTCCCATGTTGCCGGTGTTAGCGGCAATTTGAGCGTGGTCAGCAATACCGTCAACCCACAACCTTCTGTCCTTTCGCGAGCTGCAATAGATTTTTTTACGAATCTCCCGATACTGCTGTCTGAGGTCGGCTTGTAGTAGTTCGTCGTTGGTTCCTAGCAGTTTTAGGTGGAGTTCCCTACGGTCGTTTATCAGCAGCCAAGTAGCTTGTGACATCCAATCCACGCGCGAGTGCTTAGTATGACCTAAGACAGAAGAGCTGGTCTCTGTGTAGGCCACTTTGATGCGTTTCCACTCTCCGTCTATTGAGTCATCGTCGGCGTGAAGTCCGGTGAAGCGGTTACGAAGTTCAAGCCTGAACCTGTTCAAAATTTCAGGATCTCGCAGTTTAGTGACGTGAAACCTTCTTCCAGCTCTACCAGGGGCACCAGCTAGTCGCGCAGCTGCAATCTTGAGTAGCATTTCGGCTACAACCAGATGGTGGTCGCTGTCAATATCAGCGCCTCTTCGGTTTCGGACATCGAGGAGTGACGAGCGCCACTTCGAACTGATCGCAAGGTGGTCAATTTGGTTTTTCGTGGAGCCATCAGGGGAGTTCCATGTGTACTTATGTACATCTCTATGAATAAAAAGTGTCCCACCGATGGTCAGGTCATGGTGTTGGCAAAACTCTATAAACCGTTCACCATTCTCGTTCCGTACTCCGAGTCCATGTTTGCCCATGTTGCGCTCACAGTTACTGTTTTCGCTTCCCACTTTTGCGTTAAGGTCTCCCATGACGATCACAATATCTTGTTTCTTAATACCTTTAAGTGTGGCATTTAGAGCGTTGTAAAAGTCATCCTTGATGTCCTCCGCAGGCGTGTTGGTGGGAGCGTAACACTGCACAATGGAGATCTTCCGTGCTCTTGAGTTGAAGCGGGCCCAAATGATTCGGTCTGAGATCGGTTTCCAGTCCAAAAGACTTTTCTTTGCGGAGTTAGAGAGGAGGAAAGCGACGCCATATTCAAGGTCGTCATCCTCATTTTCCTTCCCGGAGTATAGAAGAGTTAGGCCTTTGGACATTCTCAGTTCGCCAAAACCATTTCTACGCACTTCACTTAAACCAAGTATTTGTAGATTATATCTTATCATTTCTGCTTCTGCTTGTGCTATTCGAGTGTCGTTACTTAGCGTTTTTATATTCCAAAAAGCAATTCGTGTCCGTGATTTAATGCCAAAGGTCGTCGGTAAAAGATCGAGACATTCCAATTGAAACTCTTCTAATTTGGTAGCCGTCTGTTGTGCAGTGTGTGGTCTAGTGTTGTCGTGAAGTAGCAGTGGCGTAGAGCGATGGACCAGCCTAGGTTGTTTAGCCGCTAGCTTTTCCATCGTGGTTTGCAATTGCTGACAATAGACATCAGCCGTAACAGTCTGGCCAGATTTGAGAAAACTGCAATGAACAATACCGGCACTAGTCCACCAAACGCTTACAAATAACTTTTTTGGGGTTAATTTTCGCTTGGGGCAGGATTTGGCTGGCTGGCCAGGATCCAACCATTGCGCTGAGCGCTTCCGATTATCGTAAAGAATCCATTTTTCATCACAGGTAATGATTCGGTTTAAAATACCTTCATTATTGTGCCGGTTCAGTAATGTAACGGACAGCAGTCGACGCGCGTTTGCCGGTTTTACTTCAGTCAATTCGTGAGGTACCCACCTTTCAAGCTAACTCGGACGTGGTTTGCGATGGATCCGCTTCCACAATAGCCTTCAATACTTCATTATCAACTTGGGTCTCAGGCCGTCCACGGGGCTTGTTCTGCAGGTCGAAATTTCCAGCACGAAAACGTTGGAACCAAAAACGAACTGTGTTTTCTTTTGCAACATGAACGCCATACACATCATTCACCCTTCGAGTCGTTTCCGCAGCACTAGTGCCACGGCGGAACTCGTACTCGTAAATAATGCGATACTTTAAGTTTTCCATTTTGTAAAATGAGTGACGCAAACAGAAAAAAACAGAAGAAAAAAACAAATGAATGACGGTCATCGAAGCACAAATACATGAGTAAATATGTGTACAAATTTGAATTTGAATTGAAAAAGAGGAGAACATCGTGATTAAAGTGGCCAGTACGAAATACGTCAATTTCATATGTAAGGACCTAATATAAACTATCCTTAATATTTAAAACAATTTCTTTATTTCCAACCCACAAATATAAATCATTCACAACTTTCTTAACCTACATAGTAGTAATAATTAAAAAATATTAAATAAAAAAAATATAACAGATTTAAAAAGTTTGATACCTGTGGCAGTGTACCTGTAACCCTGACAGCATTTTCTCGCTGTATTGATACCTATTCGTTGAGCGATGAAATTACCAGATCTGGGGTGACCCGTATCTACGAGGTGCCAATTTAAATCTATCAATAGCGCTTGTGCACTAGAGCCCCACGGCCCAAGAGTCTATACTCGAACAAAATCGAAGTTAAAGAAAAGACTCTTATATTTGAGCCGCTGATTATTTGCCGCCTACCCTGCGGCCGTGCCAGCTTTTTTGCTTGTCCAAGTGAGGTGAGACGGGGCTTACATACACACACAAGTACCATCCCAAAGCCTGTCCCATCCTCTTAGGGACCAACGACATCCAGCCGCTTGCCATCATCTCTAGCGATGCAGCTAGGCTCCAAAAACAATTATAATAAAAAATAGTACTCGACAACTTTAGACAAAACATTTTGATAGATTCCCAGTGTTGTAATAAAAATATTACCCGAATTTGTTGTACCATAATTGTATACAAATAAATCAAACTGATGAAATTTGTTTCCATAATTTAATATTCGATAATGGATGTGGCATTCATCCCGTCATTACATATTAGCTCGTGCTTAAAGGATACAATATGCGATCAAGTTTTTGACATTGCAATATATTGCTAATTTCCCAAGAGGTTTGTGCTGCCACAAAGAAACTATATTAGTGTTCTAACTGAAGTTTAGTATCGGAGATAGAAATTTATCGATTTCAATCATCTTTACTTTCGATTTAGATTATTGTATGATTAGATATCGTCTGGCCAGGATGCAATGGATGGCATTGGAGGAGAATGGATGGGGTTCTAATCCTACCAATGGCGCTACAACATTTTGGGTCTGGGCGTCAGATTTATGTATTTGTTCCGTGATTATTTCTAATTCATGTACATGACATATATCGTTTCGGCATATATCGGCTTTCTGGGTCTAGGACATGCCGGTCTCCTCCCGATGTTTCTTTCGCTTTACACGAGAGTTAAATGCGCACATAGAAAGTCTAATGGTGCAGCCGGGGATCGAACCTACGACCCTATAGGATTGAGAAAGGCACATCACAAGTAGATTGAGATAAACCCAGCCAACAGCTCACAGAAATACTAAATATATTTAATTTATAAGGTGTTGTACATTCAATTTTAAGCCAGTCAATTTTATTAACAGGATTCAAACGCCCGACTTAATGATAGAAATTCATGGTTTACTATTCGTTTTAGTATTGTAAAAAAATATTATTAAAAATCAGTCCTTAAGCATGATTGACTTGCACCGTCTCCAGGTTATCGTCAACCGCTGTCTTCGCCGTATTCTGGACATCTACTGGCTCGAGAAAATCTCCATCGAGTAGCTTTGGGAGCGCTGCCGAGAAACCCCGAGTAACCAGGAGATCAAGCGACGCGAATGGAAATAGGCGATCTTCGAGGGGATCCCAATCATCTCACCATCAGGAAAGAGGAAACGTGGCTGTCCCAGGCAAACCTGGCATCGTACAGTTGCAGAATTCGAGGCTCAAGAGCAAACGTGATGGAGAATCACGTTGGACGCCCTCTAACCCCTAGGACATAAAGTCATATTTTGAATCATTTGAGTCATTTTGTCATTTAAGTAAATAGAAGCATATATTTTTAAAACGCCTTTTCCTTAGCTATTACGATGATGTCGGAAGCCTTAAGTGAGCTAAGATCTGTTATAAACGAGGCGGGCTTGAGCGATTCGAAACCGGTAATATTACCTCTGTAACTTGTGGACTCTGTAAAGCGCAATATACCAACAATGTTTTACTATTGACGTAGGTGAATAAAAATATAGTTAGGTTTCGTGTCATCTTTAACTCTAAAATTCATCACTTAATCTGTTGTTTTCTACTATGTAATTAATAATAATAATTGCATTTTACAGGCGTACATGTTGCAAGTATTGTGAGAGGCTGTTAAGAGAGAGGCCTATAATAAAGCTATAGAAGTCCTATGGTAACAGTTCACCAGCCTTGACCACATACTATGACTAAAATAAAGTAATAAACAAAATAAACAATTTATTTATGATTATTGTTTCGCATTTATCAAAACCCGCAAGCAAAAGTTAAAAGTTTTTAAAAGTTAACATAATACTAAGACTAACTTAATTACAACCTTAAAATACATTTGAGTAGAAATTGTTATAAAAATATAACTTCAAACGGTTTCATTCCGCTCGTATCGTAAGCCTTTGGAATTTGTAAAACTCCTTATTGCGTGCTTACGATTTCCCGAGCCGTAATGGGTGAGCGCGATTTCGCAGACAAATAAATATGTACCATATTTCCCGGCAAAGTAATTGTATGGCTAGTAACAATACAATAGTACTGGGACAAAAAATCAGATGTCATTTGTTTTTTTTGTGATATACCGTATTTTTGAAGGTAACTTCTTTAGGCGCATGAGGGTAACATTTTTACGCATGAAACGTAATAATAATAATATTAGGGTCACGAAGATGTGCAGCCTTTTTCGAAGAAAAGGGAAAGAGCGATTGAAACCGATTGAGAGAGAGTGAGAAAAGGCGAATGTAGCATAAAGCAAATAGCCATGGAGTGAGAGTAGGGAGTGAGCAAGTGAGAAAGATCGAGAGAGAGAGAGTAAAGAGATCGAGAAAAAATACACGCTATTGGTTGGTGTATTCGTTTGGTAGTTGTATTTTAGAACTTTAGATGGCAATTCTGTCGCATAACGTCTTGTGCAGCAAACGCAGACTTTTTATTTATTTATATTATCATTAGCTACGTGCTAAGTTACAGTTTGTAAACAATGTGAATATAGATATAAAATACATGGAGTGATCATATACTGGTATCATCTATTGAGGCTTTTATCGTAGTAATAATTAGTTTACAAAGAAGTTTCACTTCTGACATGTGTACTTTGTACGCACGCACTTATTTTTAGTCCATAAAAAGTGGGGAAGGTAACACATCTAGCGACGTAGAGATTTGATTCGCGTTTATCCAAAGAAATAATAGTAAACAGAAAATTTACTTGACCGTAATTAATTTCTAACTATTGCTGACGATTTTTCATAATTTCTTACATATAGTCTATAGTCAACATGTAGATTTTTTTATTTATTGGTCACTAAAAAAAATCATACCTTTAGTTGTCATATTTATATAAAAGCTTGATCTGTCTCTTCAAACTTTAAAAGATATAAATGAGTACTGTTATAGTGTCAAATCAACTATCTTTTTGACAAATTATGTAACACACACTGTAAAACTATAATTACTGATTCAATTCTTATTGGTTATTAAGGAATTTAGTAATCATTCCTTAGTGGCCCCACGAGAAAGGTCTGACATGCAACACGATAATCTACCAGTTAACATTAAAGAAACAGACCGCAATGTGAAACAACCCCAAGTTGTGCGTGACCACAGTGTCCGATTATTTTCGTCTCGAGATTTGAATTTGGAAAATTAACATTTTCTTTTCAATGCCAATTCTTATATTGATTTCACTTTTTATAGCCGTGTCTCTTGAATTAATTTCTTCAGATTGTATGTACGATATAAAATAATAGTTTGCAATACAATTTTCATAATTATGACAGAAATATTGGCGCAGAAAATTAACATTTCTATCTTTGCAAACGTTTGTAATTCATATTTTGAAAAAATAAAAAAATCTATATTTATGTTATTAATCATGTTAATTATATAATAAAAAAATATGTGTATACTTATGTACACACCCTAGATCTTTGGCGTAATAGGATACAAATATTTTTAATTTTTTTATCTTTCGCCTTATTTTATGTTTGTAGAAAAAATAACGCTAACAATAGAAAAAAGGTATGTAATACATTGAAAGTTTTCATATAACGCATTATCTAGTTAAATAAAGTTTATTAAAATATCACAAGAAAATATTTCTATATAATTAAAGAAAGGAACATTTTTTATATCAAAATGACTATGCTAACTTCAGGGTGTCGGTTTTTTTGACGGTGGGCGGGTGTTGGTTTTTTGTGACAGTGTGCGCGCGCATCGTAAAAATTTACTAAACCACCAAAAGAATTATAACTTCATAAACTCATGGTTAAGTCACGCCAATATTCTAAAATAAAAAACGGATTCTGACGTCACATGCAATGATTAGGGTTGGTAGGTACAAAAAGCTGATCACTTTAAGAAATTAGTTGTGTATATCCAAATAACAAATGAATTTTCAACAACAGACTTCTGTTATTATTTAAAGTTAAAAAAAATTTACCCATATATATCTTATGATCCCCACTAATACCTTACTTTTGATGGTTTTCACTAACCCATCCACCCACTAGGGTGATTTTGTTGATGCACTAATAAATTTGTAGTGATGATGAAGCCTAAATTATGGTCTTTGACATTCTGGTTAATTTTAATTTTTATTCCGTAATTCGGAAATTTCATAACTGTTGCTACTAAAAAGTTATCCACCGAAAAACTGACAAAATTGACCCATTTAAGGGCAATAAAAAATTAAAATACTTTCATGTTTAACCCACAAATAGGTAAATCTAAATATTTACTTACTCAAGTGACCTAATACAAAAAAGAACAATATAAGTAATTTATTTTATTATTATTAATTACTTAACATGTCATGTGGAAAATGGTGTAATGGTTGCAGCTCCTTACAAACGTTGTGTAAAACAAAGTTTTTTGTTTGTTTATTGGCAGTTCTTCTTTTCCGTTCTACTCCTTTGATTTGAGAACAGGCAGTAAATGTAAAATTAGAAGCATTTAATGCATATTTGTTTTTTATTGACGTTCATAAGTGTAAATTGTGTTACCTATATGAATCAATGATTTGGAATTTGGAATTTTTATATCGAATTAACTTTAATTACTTTATCTTATTACTTACTTTATCTTTGTCTTTAGCTGGCATCACTGCCTATTAATTCCAGATTTGTAAATCTTATAAAAATGTTTGCTGTTAAATGTTATTTTTTACTGTTTATGCTAAAAAAGGGACGTAATTATCACTCGCCGTAAAACCATTTTAATGTGGAGCACCGCACTTAATAAAATGGATACTTTCACTAATAAATAAAATGTATGTATAGACACAGATGTTCAGACTCGTATTGAAATTGAAAAATGTACCCAGCCAAAAAGGTTCCATGACATGTTAAAAAATTATAGCTGACAGAATTCTACAAAATTAAATGTTTTCATACAAATAAATTAATGTGATCTTTAATACACAATTAAGCTATCACTGTGCAACTACTTAGCGTGTCTCAAATGATGAGGCGATAAAATACTAGTCTCACTGGTACTTAGTAGTACTTATTCAGTAATAATATAATATGAAATTTTGCACTTCTTGCTTACTGTATATAATATTTTATGGAGGAGATCGCATGAAAGCGATAAGGCCGCCAGTTGCGTTCTGTATGCAACGAATTACTTAAAATTAATACATGCCAATGCCATAAAAGAGCCTCTGCGACTGCTCGCGAGTGTATCACTGTTATTGTTTACAAAAACTCTCAGTTGTTGTTCATGCGAGAAGAAAAGTCAAGAACCTCGGATAAACGCCACATTTCCCGACGTTGATTTCACACAGGATCAATACCACTATGTACGCGGTTACCTATGTACATTTTTAATGACTAACATACCTTTAGGCAACAATATTGTGCACTCAATACAGTATTCCCGTATGTCTGTGACCTTTATCCATTGAAACCTAATTTCCCAAGGGTATGGGCCCGCAGACTAGCCCTAACTTAAGATGGGTATCTTAATATTGACACTTGTTCTGAGTTTTAATAAAATTGATTTATATATATTTTGTAACGCCTTAATGCTATTTTATTTGAGTGCCCCTAGAAAGGTATTTTAAAATATTATACAGACTGAAGTTACTCATAATGAATAATTTTAATTACAAAATTATTATTGTTCTAGTATTTATTTGTATATAAGTAATCTTTCAACTACACATATATTAAAAGAAAAATCTTAACGCAACTGACAATATACAAAGCCAAAACATATTAACAGTTTAACAAAATATACGAAACAGAAAAGTAAGTCAATCAAATTCATTAATAGATAAAATATTCAACATTAAAAACTACAACTCAATATTTTAAAGAAAAAATAAAATTGGTACTACTGCGAAATAAAGTCAAAGTTTTCCCGATTCCTAAAATATCCTACCTCTGGAAAGGTGGAATATCTACATTTTCATAAATTTTTTCATAGCTAAAAACCGAATTTGGCGAATCGCGCAGATAATTCGTGTTATTTTTGGGTAATATTTTTTGAGTTTATTAATTACAAACAATAAATATATATCTTTTATCTTCTACGATTAGAGATTGTGTATAATAGACATCCAATGCCATGCGTTATTGATTAATTATTATATATTTTTAAAGCAATTTTTCGATGACTGAGAAGCGTGAGAGTGTTCTCCCTGACTTCGATTGAGGCCGTGAGTTCTAAGTCACAGAATATTATTTCTATGATGAATTATAAATTTAGGTGTAAAAATAAGTCATCAGAATCCAGTTACAAGGGCATTTAATTTAGAAACAATAAATAATTGAATACACAGTAAATAAAGTCCAAATCACTCAGGGATAGTGGCTTCAAAGGGCAGCTAAATCCCGGTACAATTGACAAGATTGGAAGTAGCCGAACAAAAGTTGGAAAGCATAAATTCTAGATAACCCTGCAAAGTTTTATTGTATTGAAAAACAATGAAACCCAAACAACTTACTAAACAGATCGAATTTTTTTCAATGAATGAGAATAAATTTACATATTTAACATAAAATGGCCGACTTTACTTGCCTAGAAGTGATGATCATGAAATGGTTTAGTATTTATTAAAAATATGTATAGTTCATATGGCTTAAATAATGTTTGCCAATTTGTTGGAAATTTCAGAGTTTATTCATACTGAACTAAATGACTTAGTGAGAGACTTGGGCCTATCAAAGAATGCTGCACAAATCTTAGGATTACGATCTAAAGACAAAGTCTGTTGGCTCCAGTAACCACATTTTTGTGGCATAGGCATCGCGTAAGGAATTTCGTTGAATATTTGTTTCAAGATGGTTCACTGGTGTAATATTCCTGAAGTAGTCAAGAAACTGGGAGCTGTCTGATTACAATTCGAAATTATGGAGGTTTTTTACTGATTCTTCTAAGAGAGGTTTCAAGGGTGTTTTGTTGCACAAAGGTAATATTTATACCTCGGTGTCTGTTGCTCACTCCGTGCATCTCAAAGAAACGTGGCATAATCTCGAGCTGATGCTAAGTAAAATAAACTATAGCTAATATTGTTGGCAACTCTATAGAGACTTCAAAATACTATCCAAGCTTTTGGGTCTAAAGTCTGGATTCACAAAGTATCCATGTTTTTTTGTGTGAGTGGGACAGTCGCGGACGAAGATTACATAATGTAAAAAAACAATGGCCACTCAGAGAAAGACTTGAAGAATGAGCAGCGTGATGCATTAGTTAACCCTAAAATAACTTATTTTGCCTCTGCTTGATTTGATCCAAGTTTGGAAAATCGTATAGCATCGTTGAGCCCTTGTGCCTTATCCTGGCAACCTACGAAACAGATTGTATTTAAAATAAAATCATTATTTCAAACTCATTGTGCGTGTATGCCAAAAAAATTAGAGGGAAGTTGTTTTTCAAATTAATCGGTATATGCAAGGTACAGTACTTGACACAAGTGTCTATGAAACACCAGTTATTTACACTTTACTGTACACTTTACCGTATGAGTACTTGTTAATTAATAACCGTACATACACCAATGAGCAATGTGGTTAAAAATTAATAAGCAATGCTTTTCATAGAATAATTATTGTAGGCTTTTGTACAAGCATTCTAGTACATGTAATACGATAACGTGACGTGAAGTTAACGTTAATCCCTATTAGCGGTATGAAAAACATTTTACCTGTTCCAAGCGCAAAGCCTATTGAAAACAATGCCTGCAAACAATATACCAACGTAATTGAATATAATATCGAGTTTTATTCGAGTTAGAATTTTTGTTGTGACTGAATGTTCGAATCGAGTCCACCTAGTTTTTCTTGCTGTACGAAATAACCGCTTGTTGTTAATGTAAAAGAAAATATCGTGAGGAAATCTAAGTCATGCCTTTTAACGATTACAAAATACTGTACATTCGCGATAACGACCTCCATCGGGACCTTAATGTAGAGGACGCCGCCACAATATTAAAAAAGACAGTGGTACCCACGAACATAGGCTCCACCATCACATAAATGTCAAAGCTATTCAACTCCTTGACACCAAGGGTCTATTAAGAGGACTGAAAAGGTCAAAACCATTTGAACTAGTGAATTAGTGATGGTGCACTTTAGTATTAGGTGCTAAATGGTGAGTGAAAAAATAGAACAGAAGAACAGAGTGTCTTCCCTTTAACAGAAACTGTAAGTAGTGTTATTCGACATTTCCTTATGTTAAAAATCCTTTTTAGCAAGTTAGGTTAGACTTAAATTACTTATTAGTCTTAAGTTTGGTTAGATCGTAATGTTCCATGATGTCTTAGTAAAGACACCGGTTTAAAAAAATGCCTTACACCCAAAAATCATGAAATATTTTTCATAACAGGGGCAAATGGGCCTACCTGATATTAAGTGATACCGCCGCCCATGGACACTTACAAAAGCTCGCAAGTACGTTGCTGGCCTTTTAAAAACAACAACAACATTTATTCAGTTAAAGAAAATGCTAACGGGCATTATAATAAAAGCTTACATCTTAAAACAAACAAAAATAACAATGAAAACAATGGTATACTCTTTACAGGAAAACAGCATGCTTTATAATTAATAAAAATTATAAATTATTGCAAAATTTTGTCACTACATATTATGTTATATACATAGTACTAATCACGGTACTGGTCTATAAAAGTTAATTTTAAAAATAATATTACTTGTATTTACGAACTATTCATAAAACAGTCACAATACTGAAAGTCCTTTTTAATGGTCTATGTGTTAGTGTGGTGTATAATAATTATGATTTGCACTTTATAGCTGCCTCAGCGATGCTATTCTATATCATAGTGTACGAGCCAAAACTGTACATTTTCTTCACTATGGAATTGAACCTGCGGCCTTTTTTAATATATCCTCGTATGAATTTTCTAAATTAATAATTTATTCCGACCTTCCACGTCTTTATTGTTAAACTTTAAGTGTTTAATATTTTTATGTTGTAATTGAATGACATTTTAATGAATTTATTATTTTAAAACTAATGAACATTTAAACAAATTCAGTTAAAAGAAACATAAACTAATTTTTCTTCAATAACATTACATAACATACAAATGTTCCAGAAGTAAAAAATATCGTTAGGCGGTTTATTTTAGTTTATTTTGAACCACTTCTATCTTGTATCTGGGGTAAAGTTGGCTCAGGTGTACATTTAGAGGCTCCTCGAATCCCAGTTTCCAAGTAATCAACGAGGCAAAAGGAAAGCGGAAAACGCTATGTAAGTTAACCTGACTTCTGAAGTTTTCTCAACTACAACGGTTGAAATAAGAAATGCGGGGCAAATTGCTTTTAAAATTATGCATAAATGTCATATATTTATATTTTTTAAATATTTGTATTGTTTTTATTTAAAGCTATTTAGTATGATTAAACACACAATACCCACACTTATTAATTTAATATTCGAATAGTTAATACACCTGGGATATAGATTTTAAATACAATAATAAGCTAGCTAAGACCACCTAGTAAGCTAGATTCTAACTCTGTGGCAGTGCGTTCAAAACTCGACTATGAACTGATGAGTTATTTTTCTATTCATTACTCAATTAATACTAGCGAACTCCGAACGAATAATGATAAATGTTTGCTAACGTAAAGAAAACACATTCCTTTACATAAACTATGAAATATTAAACACTATTGTTCTACGATCCGTATTATATCCGAAATTTAGCCGAGTCATAACTTCAATATAGCCCAAGCGAAACTAATTTCTGGTCCAGCGAATCGCAAACATTTTGAGACTTCCTGTGAGAAATCGAGATCGGCCACTTGCTCAAGTGTAAAGAGATCAAATTATCGTGTCCTTTCAGAGATTTTTATAGCCTTTTAACCGTGATGGCAAATAATTCTTTCGTTTGTTTAGATGGAATATAACTAACTTACTCTTTCTTATAATAAAACCCAGAAATTTACTGCCTTTTGCCTCAGGGTGTAAGCAACCTGAAGTGAAGAAGGAATGTTAAATTTTTGAAGAAAACTCTTTTCACCGCTTACGTATTTTATTATATTATTACCTTATAAACTACGCTTCGCTATAACGGCCTTAGGACATTTGTGTTTGTGCTTAGCTTAGCTAACTAATTTTTCATTTATAGTTTAAAAAACCATTGTACCTAAATGCTATATGTTTATTAGTAATCATAACTACAATTTTATACAGACGATGCGAAGCGGCCGGTTGGAATGCTTCTTGTGTAAACACGTTTCCCTGTCTCACAAGCAAAAAAGCTGGGTTGGCCACAGAGCAAGCGGAAAAAATTAAACGGTTCAAATATCGATCTCTTCCTCGTCGTCGATTGTCTTTCCTCCTACTTCGATTGTGTTCCCATTGCAGTTGAGACTCAGTGGCGCTACAACCTTTATAGGTCTGGACCTCAGATTTATGTATCTATTTCATGATAATTTATTATAATAGGCAAGTAGGTGATCAGCTTCCTGTGCCTGACACTTTCCGTCGACTTTTTCGGTGTAAAGCAAGCCGGTTTCCTCACGATGTTTTCCTTCACCGTTCAAGCGAATGTTAAATGCGCACATAGACAGAAACTCCATTGGTGCACAGCAGGGGATCGAAGCTACTACCTTGGGGATGAGAGTCCCACGCTGAAACCACTCAGCCAACACCGCTCACATAATATATTAGATACATTAAAATTTATTTAAATCTAAAAATAATTATCCTAATTTGTGGGCCCTCTTTCTATTTGGATAATACGACTCTCAGTACTTCCATCATTATTTGGTGGGGTCCAGCGTACCTGATTACCCACTTTAAAGCATTTTTTTATTTATTTTATACATGTGTGTTGTGTCTTTACTAACACGTCATGGAACATTACGATCTAGCCCACTACTAGCTAACTTAAGACTAATAAGTAATTTATCTCTAACCTAATTTACTAAAAAAAGATTTTTACTTTATACCCGAAATTAAATTTTAAAATTCCATCTCTGGCAATAAAACAGTGATTTTTTACAATAATGTTTTTTATTGTTAGTAACCATATCGTCATGATGATGTCTGATAGGATCAATTTCACTCGTGACTGGATTAATACACAAACTAGTTGTCAACCCTGCAATTCAATTACATTCAGAGGCGATCATATATGCCTTACACATGTATAGAGAAGAAACTAGGATTTATATAATGGATTTAATTATAATTAATATTAGTGAGAATCACACAGAATCAGATAGGCATCTAAAGTTAATTAATATTATAAGCTTAGGTGATTGTAACTTTCACACATAAATGTGAACGTTTAGGATTGTATATTATGCCTTTATAGCGTAGGCGAGTATTTGGACCATAGATTTGACATCGATTGTAAATAATTTAACTTTGACATTATTTTATGTTTTTAATAAGAAAAATTGATATGACATTTGCATGCCTATTTATATATGGCTGATTGTGCAGATATTTGTAATTGATCGATCTTACAACTGTACCTTCTTGGCAAATAAACGAATATTATTATTATACATTCTTTCTAAAATTAGTTGTTTTTGATCCTTTTAAATTGTTGATCCCTATCAAAGTATTTTCTATTTAATATAAAGATCAAACTAATATTCAGGATTTTAGAAGTTATTTTAATGCTTTAAATAATATTGAGTCACTATTTGTGTTAGATCTATAAATAAACATACCGATATCAGGGGAGCGTAGCCCTGGATAAATGTTATCCGGTTCCAAACTTTCAACACACTGTTGTGGACATACCAATATTTTAGATGGGACGACAGTTAATATTTCCGTTTGGCATAAAGTTTCAAACCAATCTATCAACCAGGCGACGGATACCTTTTGTCCTAATCTGAGGACACAATAAAAACATAAATAAATATAGCCTTTATTGACAATATCGTAAGTTACATTTTCTGTTATTTCTACTTAGTCATTTATATTTAACGAAATTTAGTTAAAGTAAATCTTAATATTATCTTATTATTTCCTATTAGACACTGGTTTCTTGATCGTCTTGCTTTTCAGCATAGGCCTCCCCAAGTGTTCTCCACAAATATAGCTTGCCTCGTCCATGTCGCTCCTACCACCTGTTTAATGTTACATATTTTTATTAAAAAAAATCATATTATGTACTTAACGTATGTATCGTACGTACGTTGCAGTTAAAAAGATACAATACTGTACGAAGACAATCGAAAGTAATTAACATGAAAATTTAATAAATATTTATATCGCATAGTTCCTGTAATTGTGTTATCGTAACATTTATCAGTTTTATTTATTGTGTAATTATCTGCCCGCAGTGCATTCGATTGTTAAGCGCATATGTCCATAAATTATACGGACCACATGAAAGATGGTGTATCTGTTTAAATAATGGGGATTGATTTATTTAAAAAGTACAATGGTTCAATTAGGGTCACATTCTGTGGGTCACCTTCCTCTGCCTTTTGTTGTCGACTAAATGGTTGGCAGTGACGAGATATAAAATGTCGTGGTATCAAAACAAGAGCGAGAGAGTGCCTTAGACCGAATCCTGGGGTTAGAAGACGCGGAGTGAATTGGTGACGGTAACCCATCTCGTACCTATATAGTGTGTACTGCAGTGGAGGTTTTGAGTGTAGCAAATAAGCCGTTGAAGCCCCAATAGAATGCTACTGTGACTCCGGAGCCTCTCTAACACAGCCTAGTAGCAACTACCTGTGGTGGTTTTAGTGGCTATTGCTCACACAGTCTCTGAATAGTAGGTATTCTGGTGTGGATCAAGCCCCACATACCCGCAGTGGATGCACAAACGCATTTTCTCCTCGGATGTTAAAAAAGGGTTCCATGCTACTGAGGTTCTTCACAAAAAAAGCATAAATGGCCGGCAGCGTACTTGCGAGGAAACATGAAAAAGATGGAAAACCGGAAGTTTTCTTGCAGGGGGCGAAGGATTACTAAGCGTCAGATGAGATTGCCGACTATTTCTATAAAAAACCGAAAAAAGTTGTTAAAAATGGAAAGGAATCAGTTACAGTTCTTATTACAAAACAGTATATATAATAATATATGTATATTATTTAAAGACGTAAATATTGAATATATGTGGTTTCATGTTCTACTAGTATTAAAACTTCATTAACTAAGAGATGGGTCATATTTGACAGAAGAAGTAAAAATGAAACAAAAGAGATATAAGGACGATATAATAAAGGTGGCGGGTTGAATGTGGATTCACTCCACTAGACAACGCCAAGGTTGAAAAAAATTTGAATCGCATTTGTTGTAGGACAAGCTATAAATATAACCATTTGCCGAAACTAATAATGTATATTATTATTATTACCCTTCATTGCTGACACCCAGTAAGGTAAGGTAAGGTAGGGTGGACTCAATTTCCGCACTTAGACGCGTAGTCGGTCCATTGTGCGTAGAAGCCCTGGCTAATTTAGCCAGTCTAACTCCTTCCAGAAGCACAGAAGTCTCCCGGGCACTTCACAGGCTTCGCGGAGCGACCTCACTGTTCCGAGGATTTTTGTACGTTGATTAGCCACAACCTCGCATTCCAGGACTACGTGGGTGACTGATTCCTCTGCGCTGAAACAGCCTCTGCACAAGGGGCTGTCTGTCGCGCCTAGGACGAAAAGATGTTTATTAAGGAGACAATGGCCCGTGATTGTCCCTATCATTGTTTTGAGATTGGTTCTGTTCAGGTTTAGAAGTCGCTTAGTAAGTTGCGGGTTAACAGCCGGCAGAGCCATTTTGGACTGTTTGCAATCTACACTTCGCGACCATCGTTGATTCTGGAGTTCAGTGGATCTCTGGCGAATCTAGGTTCGAACTAGCGAGAAGGGCAAGGGGAGGAGCGGATGCGGGCCTGCAGGCATCATACCAGAGCCTCTTCTCGCAAGCTCGTCGGCTGCATCATTGCCGAGAGAGCCACTGTGTACCTTTATCCACTGTAAGTTAACTCTATTTGTTAGAGCTATTGCCTCCAGTGCTTCGTGACACTCCAGTATTAATTTGCTGTTTGTGTTTTCGTTACCGAGCGCCATCAGCGCGGATGCACTGTCGGATATGAGCTTAATGCAAAAGTCATTAACTCCCATCCGCTGTACGACTCTGGCTGCTTCGGTTAGAACGACACATTCACATTGGAAAATTGTGCTTTGTGTGCCCAGAGGTAGGTGTATGTTGATGTTGAGATCAAAGGAGAAAATACCAGCGCCTGAGCCACACCCTGTTTTTGAACCAATAGTGTATATACGTAGCTCATTCAGGGGCGACTGATCCTGCTCCTCTTCTCTCAGTTGTATAAGATATTTCTTGTTGAATATTAGTTGATTAGTGATTCTGTCACATGGCGCAGCTATAAGAGGTTGGTACTCTATTGCCCTGTTAAGAATCACTGTGACACTGCTGACACCCAGTATGTAAACTTAATTCTAATACATAAATAAAATTTAATACATCCAACGTTTATTATTATTAATTATTATTAATTACGTTTTAGGTAATTAGCGTGTCCTGTGACACATAGGCCTCTTCCAGCTGCTTCCATTCTTTTCTGATGTTAGCTCTTCTTGTCCAAGTTTTGCCTTCTATTCTCTTTATATCGTCTGCCCATCTCCTGCTATGTCTTCCTCTTTTCCTTTTTCTATCGCGTGGTTTCCATTCTGTAATTATTGTTGTCCATTTCAACCTGCTCATGTGCCCGGTCCAGCGCCATTTCAATTGCCTTATTTTCTTTATAATGTCCTCTACTTTGGTTGTTGATGTTATCTCTTCTGTTCTTTTTCGATGTCTCAGTGTTACACCCACTATGATTATTTCCATTCCTCTTTGGCATGTTCTCAACTTTAGAAGATGTTTCTGAGATAATGCCCAAGTCTGGCAGCTGTATGTATAGGACACTAAATATTACATCCAACAGAAAAATATACAGCATTTTCAATATTCTATAAACCTGGTAGATGCTGCTATATTGCGATACTAAATCGTTGAGCGAGAAAAGTCTGTATCTGTGGTCACTGGTACTATTTATCAGATGGCAACTTAAATCTTTAATTAGCGCCTTCATATTATATTATTTTATCTTATATATTGCAGATATGTTTACATATATAACAGCATTAACTAACGGCTTTATCATTTATGTAACTAAAATAATTTAATCCGTAGCAAATATATTTTTTAAGAAGTAATACTTTGACAAATGAATTAATAAAAAATATCGACAAAATTCAGTAGCATCTAATTTTACCATTATTTTTTGTTACACTCCAGTACGTATAAATATTTAACATTTATTGACCTTTTCGGGTCAACACATAAGAGGGTCATTTTTATAAATAGTAAAAGGGTAAAGGATAAGTCGACAGATACAACGTTTGTGCATTTACCAGTGTGATTAAGAGGACAATGGGTTGCCATTAATACTGGGAAATCTATATTTGGCTTCCAAAGTTAAACTTCTGTATATTAAAGCCATATATTATTTTAGATATAAAATCTGTTTAAGTTTTAATATTACATTTTGTTTATAAATTATATAATTATTTCATACATTAACTGCTAACCAAGCATATATGAACCACGGACGCGTCACCCACAACACCGGGATATTTGACCCAATCATTTATCAGACCCAATGGTTGACCTGTTGGCAGGTTGATCACATTTTTGTCTACATAATAAAATTCTACTGGGTATGTTATTGAACAGGCAACGCTGCTCTGTAAAATATTAAAAAATAAATCAATGGCGCTACAATCTTTTTAGGTCTGGGCCTCAGATTTCTGTATCTGTTTCATGATAATTTGTAAATCGAATAGGCAAGTAGGTGATCCTCCTTCTGTGCCTGACACACGCCGTCGACTTTTTGGGTCTAAGGCACGCCGGTTTCCTCACGATGTTTTCCTTCACCGTTAGAGCGAATGTTATATGCACACATAGAAAGAAAATCCATTGGTGCACAGCCGGGCGCGAACCTACGACCTCAGGAATGAGAGGCGCGCCAACACTGCTCTCTGTAAAATATTAGTCAACTAATTACTGAAAACATTTTTATCATGGGAAATTTCATTCCAATAAAATAATTGTAAAAAATGGATACAATGTTGGGTTTCATAAGGATATTCGTCGCTCGACCCTAAAAAAGGAACGTATTTATGTTGGGCCTTGCGGGTGGCCGTTACTACTTTACGATGTTATTATAGGTACCATTAAATGTATGATTACGCGGCCCTGTTTCAGACATTTGTTAAGTACCTAAACGACGAGCATCTAAAGTATTTTAATTGATTATGCTCCCCAAATGTATTCACGCTGTTGTTCTTGTACACAATTTCCTCATTAAATACACTGAGAGAGACAGAACTTAATTAGTAATTATTACACCTAAAGTAATAATTACTAATTAAACAACAGGACTCGTGGTGCAGTCGATCCACCATCTTCAGTAAATTATGATTGGTATCTGGTAGAAAACTCCATGACTGCATAACCTTATAAATTGCACAAGACACGTGTCACAAGACTAACGACAACTCTCAAGTAATGGACAGGCACTGCATGAAGAAGAAAGCCTTACTGTGATTTTTAAGAAGGGGTGAGATGAGCCTCCTGCCCGTTTGCCTCGTATTAGATAAAAAAATGTACATTTAAGTTTTAATCCGTTTTTCATGTTTATTTGCAAAGATAAAAATTATAAACTATTTTATTTGCTAGTATAAAGTAAATATAATGATTTTAATCAAAGAAATAATTTGAGTTTATTGAGTTGAATAGTCGATCAATAAATAGATAAAATTTATGTTTTGGAAAACGACTCACTCTGTTGGTTCTCATCTAGGGTATTTCATTTATGGTTAATCTAGCTGGGCGAGCAAACTGTAAAGATTTTTATAGTACAGAGTGCAATATGCTCTTAAAAATTAAGTTTAATGATAGAAAAGCTATTACGCAGAGACACACACACGTGCGCGCGCACACACACACCAAATTTATTTTTACGACTCCGTTTGCAATTTTTTCGTTTCGCACTTACTTATTTTCTTCTATTGTTTCTTATGACAGTGACCTGATTGTACGAGTTCCGGTCCAGTGGTGGAGAGGCTGGCTCTCTGTCACTCAGGTCTCCTGTTACAGAGACCAGTCTCTTACATATACTGCCAAATGTAATCATTTTAGATTAATCATAATAATCTTGTATGTGAGAGAAGAAATAAAGATTATTTATTATTATTATTATTAATTGGTACTTTTAAATTTGAAATCGTAAGAAAATTAAAGTCAAACATAAAACATTTTTGTCCAAACATAAAAGGAATTGGTACATAGTTTTTTAAATGTGGATGACGTGAGATAAAGTCAGATTTCATAAAAGAAAACTCACTTAATCTGGTTCGGAGTAGTTTAGTTACAAACACCTGAATTTTATAGATAGATTTTGTTAATATAATTTAATAATTGTCGTCAACAGAAACAATTCGTTAAATCCAAGAAAAAAATAACGTTACAATTTTAAACAATACCGCTTCCGTATAGTATCATTTCAGTTACTTATTCTGTTGTTACAACGTATATACACACGTACCAATTAGGTTCTAATTGCTGGCTAGTCCCTTTGTAAACATAAATAATGATGGTTTACATAGACAGTAGATACCGTATGAAAATTTAAACTATATTTCATTCATAATTTATAAATCACCGAAGATTCCTTTGAAAATACAGTCCCAAACCAACAGCGCTCCCTTCGTTAATTATGCAATGTTTTAATTCAATTACTCACGTGGTCGACCCTAATTAGCTTGGAACGGCACTGCTTTACGGAAATAGAGCAGGAAAAATAGGAAAAAGCACCGGTCTTACAATACTTAGAGTTGGTGTAATCTTGAGGTATTTTAAAAATGGAATGTAAATCGTTAATTTAAGTGGTATAAGTTTTATTTTAAATCTGGTTTGTAAAGAAGAAATCAAAGATCCAGTCAATCAGCCATGGAACACAGTTAACTAAAGAAGTGTTTCTTCTCTTTCTGTTAAATTATGTTTTATTTATGATGAAAGAGACAGATGAGGGTTAAAATTTTATCAGCGGACAACTTTTAAACCCAGTTAATTCTTTAGAACTTCCTTACCAATTTGGGTCAAATATTGGCCAAAATACACATGGTATACAACTAGTGAGCAGTCCTTTACTTAAAACTGCAGTCTATTTAAAAAAAAAGCTAAAGGTAAGAATTTCCTCTTACCTTAAAAGCCTTCGGAATATTTAACAATACTTTTTTAAGTTAATTTGAGGGTAAGTAACATATTTCTTGTTTGACATATAATACAAATGTACTATATAATAACCGATTTACATCTGCATCGCTGAACAATGAAAATTCCGAAAAAATATTCAGTTTAGTATGAATCTTCAAACTTTTTTGAATAAAAAGTTAACTCCAGTATTCAAAATTGTTTGAATTCAATTTTAATAGTCTGTGCATTTTAACTTTTCGCGCTATTCAGTACAAAAGCACGAATTAATTGTATAAATACTCCCTTCGCGTACTATATTATGTTCAGGAAATAACTTATCATATATTCGTACAAACGAACCGATAGAGGATACAGCTAACACTATTTTGGTTAGTGAGGAACTTAAGGTTCATCGGACGTAAAGCATACAAAGTACTATCCGTATAACCTCGACGTCCGTTGTACTCGGACGTAACTGAGCGTTTCTTGGCGCAGTTTTTGCCGCACACCACCACTATATAGAACCATCTGCCTACTGAAGTATTTCCAAACCAATTTGACTTAGGGCCATTCAAGAAAAGAGCGTACTAATCCATAAAAGGCCGGCAACGCACTCGCGATGCTTCCGGCAATGTGACTGTTTATAAGCGGCTGATATCACTTAACATCAGACGAGCCTCCTGCGCATTTGACCCCAGTTATAAAAAAAAATAAAGTAAGATAATATGGTAATGTGACGCATAGACAAAAACGCATCGGACTAGAGATGAAATTCCCCAATCACAAACGAAAAAATTTAAATCTTTTATTGATACTCATTATCAGCTCTGTAAATTTTATTGAAACCTCAATCCGCATTTACCTAAATGTAACATGAGCTTAATATATGAATTTACTATTAAATCCTGGTTTCCTAATAGGAATTTTAAATGTATTTTTATTAAATAATGATCATTTCAAAAAACAGTCACTTATCTGCGCTATTAACCTATTTTTATAAATTAATTACCATCTATGAATATCGTAGAATGCCACAGAACGCTTTAAAGTTTACAAAACAATTCCAAACATAAAATGAACAAATTTATTTTATCTCCGTGTAAAAATTCAATTTGTTACGTGGCCAGTTGCGTCTTAGTACTAAATACGTATTTCCTATTTACCTCAAGTTTATTTTCTTTTCTGTGTCGCAGTGCATCGGATTAAGTCTGGTTTGCTTCTGCAATGTTCAGACTGAGATTAAAGAAAATTGGCTAAATATTTCTATTTGTACGGGATCACTCTTATACGATGTTATTTCACGTAAATAATTACTAAACTTTATATTATAGAAATACTTCTTTCTGTATGGAAAATTGATTATATTTTAATTTAAAATACTCATGTAGAATACATATTAGCCATTCATACTACATTTAAATACTTAAATATATGTGATTTAATAAATATTTAATATGGTCTCGTTTAAAAAAAAAACAAGACAGTTTTTAGAATCTTGAGCACTTGTTAGCGTCGAAAGTAAAACAAAGTCTGCCTAGAAACTAGAGAAAGTGACACAAGATAGTACTCTAGTCTTTTATTTTTATATGCTTATGAACTTCCGACATTATTTTCGTTGTTATTGTAAAGATGTGTGTGATGTTTCCGGTGTGGATGGAAGGATGTGTGTAGCCAAACAATTTATATCGATAGTGGACTGTATTCTAATTTAACTTGCGTATGCCACTGTGAACAAATTAAAGATTTCACATCGCTGTTAACCAAATTGAAAAGAAAATTGAGTTTTTTAGCTAAAACTGTTTTTGTCAATCTATTGACACTATACTGATCGTAAAATAATTAAACGACATGGGTTTTGGATTCAATTTCTGGTATAGGTAACGTACTACTAACAATAAACAATTATTAATAGGATTCAGAAAGCTAGCATTTTTTACCGATCAGACGTATGTCAATTGAAAGGTCACGAAACTTATTAAGAAGTTTATTGCCATTCATGTCACTTACATGAGAAAAAAAAAGGGAAACTATATCACGCCCCGTCCAATTCTATTACTGCAAAGTACATCAACCAAAAACCATCCCTATTCGGAACGGTTCCACTGCTCCTACTCCCGCATTTCACGAGGCAAGCTGTCGTAACGACGTGCTTCGCAATTAGTTATATTTGTGCCACCGTATTCGAATTTGATTTTAGGTAGTTGTATGTAATTTGTGTTAGGCCGTCTAGGTGTGTAAAGTTTATAACAAAGATGCATGTTGTGAGGCAATTGCTTAATGTTCATTAATTTAATGTCAATGTTAAGTTCTTCATGGGATAAAATAAAAATAAAAAATCAATGGCGCTACAATCTTTTTAGGTCTGGGCCTCAGATTTCTGTATCTGTTTCATGATCATTTGTAAATTGAATAGGCAAGTAGGTGATCAGCCTTCTGTGCCTGACGCACGCCGTCGACTTTTTGGGTCTAAGGCAAGTCGGTTTCCTCACGATGTTTTCCTTCACCGTTCGAGCTAATGTTAAATGCGCACATAGAAAGAAAATCCATTGGTGCACAGCCGGGGATCGAACCTACGACCTCAGGGATGAGCGCCGCACGCTGAGACCACGAGGCCAACACTGCTCGTTAATGGGATATATGTGATGTAAAAGATATAAGGAACCGCACGCAAGACACTTGAATTTCTAGTATATTGATAATTAATAACAAATGTAATAATAAAAGCACGTCAGTGTTATTACAACCTTTCGCCCCTGGGTCTCAGATTTCTGTATATGTTTCGTGATCATTCCTAGTAGGCAATTAGCTTTCTATACCCACCACAAGCTTTTTTTTTACTTTTGGGTCTATGGCTTGTTTTTCTTCGTCGTACGAGAATGTTAAAAACGCATTTCGAAAAAAAAATTCATGGCTACACCCGTTATGTACGACTAGTCTTAGGTGATCTAGCCACTAAGCCATCACATTTGTAGAAATAAGAAATCTTCCATTAATGTTTAGTGTTTATTTATTTATAAGTGTCTAAAACGACGTCTATGCTTAAAATTTTACAAGAAAATATGACATCACAAATTTTATAGCATACACATTTTTTTAAATTAGAATATAGCAGGCAAGCAAAGGCAAAACTTAACAAGAAACCACCAAATAAAATAAAAAATAACTTAAACTAAGTAGAAACTTAAACCTAATGAAGAGCTTGATAAATAAAGTTACGCTAAGTTGGAAGATTGTTAAAGATATATCAATATTTTCATAACCAAGTTGTAAAAGCGAGATAGCCTTTTTATTCGACCATTAAAAGTAGCAGATAAGGGAGCCGTAGGTACGTATAGAAGACTTTTAGTTCTAGTAACTCTAGGATTACAAAGTAAGAAAATTGTTTAGTGTAATCAAGATAGCAGTAAAGCGAAACAGCAAGTACCACAGAAAAGTAGGCAAAAATTGAAATACATTTTGAGTCCGTTGCAATTCAACTGAATACATTGTACTGGGGCATGTCAAGTGGCCCTCCATAGCTTCGTGTTTTATCTTGTTAATGTCCGCGGCACCGCACTACGAAAGAGGTGTAAACCGGTATAATTGACAGTTTTTAAAACTGTCTCCTGATTCTAGTTCGAGTTAACGCTCGTGTTGCTTTTGTTCTGAAACTGAACATGAGTCTTGAAAAATCAATGCTTTCGAAGAGATTTTCATTAACAGATTTCGTTTATATAAATATAAATTTAACGTTACGTCTATCTTTTAAAAGCCTGTTTTTCAAATGTATTATTTAAAAAAGTAATTCAGGACAGTTTAAATATTGGAATTGAAAAACTAATTGCTTAATAAATGTATTATTTAAATTAAGAACTTAACATCAATACAGTTTTGAGCAATAAGAAACACTAATTGTACAAACTAAATCATTGCTTTCGAAGGGATATCGATAAATACATAATTTAAAATTAGAACATAGACTTACGAAAATGAAAACGCCATTGCTACTACAGTAACATATAAAAAACGTCAATCAAACAACGTCTCGGCCTTAAAATAAATTTACATGTATTCAAACTAATCAAGCATTGTTTAAAAAATAAAAAATACTTATTCCGCCAATAATCTATCGCAAATTGATTCGATTATACCTTCATTGAACATTAAAAGATAGAGAACGAAATGATTCGGAAGAACGCAGTAAGTTTCCGATAATTCTTTACTGAATTCACAAACCCATTCGCAGACTGATTTAGGCCATAAAAATAGAAAAGATTTCCTATTCCGATAAACTGTACCGTATAAAGCAAAACTTGTTTTTTTGTTCAATTCAAATCGATGGATTTTAAGAATAGATTTGGTCTCTTTTGTCGACAAACTAGTCGACTTTGCTTTTAATTCGGAAAATAGGAATTTTTAGGTACTAGGTACGTTTATTTGAATGTTGGCAGGTATGGTAGATTAAAATTCATCCACATATATGGGAATATATCACTTTCGCAATGGCTATCAACACTGGACGTGTCCTTGCAGAGTTTCTTAAAGTTAGTCCAAAATAATTGAAACTAAACTAGTCTTATTATATCTTATAAGGGTCTGGGTTTCCTAGCTATGAAAACCTTCTATCGATACAACTTTTTTTGTAGAACAGGAGGAAAACTGGCAGGAGGCTCAGCTGATGTTAAGGAATACCGCCGCCCATGAACACTCACCCTTCCAGAAGGGTCGCAAGCGCGCTACCGACCTTTTAAGAATTGGTACGTTCTTTCCTTGAAGAATCTTAAGTCTAATTGGTTCAGAAATACTTCAGTGGGCAGTTGGTTCCACATAGCCCATGGACACTCTTAATTCCAGAAGGCTCGTGAGTGCGTTGCCTTTTCTTCAGTATTTGATCAAAGGAATCCCAATGAAAATTTGATTATAATCTTTGGTGTTTCCCACGAGTAGGTACTAATCTTCTCCAAGGCAGGTGATAAAAAATACAGTAGTTTAAAAAATCTGGAGAAAGACTTCATTTCCACTGTGTACAAACTTAGACTTATCACGAAGTGTGTTAAATATTGCAAAACCTTTATTCTTTATAAAATATTGTACAAAACCTGTATCGGGCTGATTGCATAAGTGTGTCATATAAAGAGCATGTTGTCATTTACGTAAGTAGGTCAGAACTGATATAAAAACCTCTGCAATGAATCAACTGAGATCCATAAAATATCACTTTAATTAAGATATTTTTTTATGTTTTAATGCAAATCTTTGTTTAATACAACAATACGAAAATGAGTTTTTTACGGTATGTTACGGGCAGGACGTGATGTTAAGTAATACCCCCGCCCATGGACACTCACATTGCCAAAAGGCTCGCAAGCGTGCTACCAGCCTTTTAAGAATTACTAAGCTCTTTTCTTCGACCCTGAGTCGAATTGGATCGGAAATACTTCAGTGGGCAGTTGGTTGCACATAGTTGGGCGGCAAAAATTGATATTTATATTATATATTATAAAGTTTATATTATATTTATTGAAGTATTTTCCAACGAATTCGAACTGGTAACTCAAGAAGAGAACGTACCCAATTATTTTTAAAAAGCTGGCAACGCACCTGCGAGCTTCGGCCTGTGTTAGTGTCCATAGATAATGGTAACAGATAACAAAGGCTATTTCTTTTAGGACGCACGTTTTGTAACGATATAGTGATTAAATATTTGATATTTGAAGTTTATGGTACGTCTGTATGGTCGTCGTACGTCCGGCTGGGGGTGGAACATTTTTTTCTTTGTGCGCAATAAACGCAAAAACCACCCTCTTATGAAAACATTTAAGGAAATAAATACAGTTTAATATATATTATTGTCTGTTTTTTTTCTGAAACAGAATAAAATATAATTATAAATTATAGTTTCAAATGAACTTAGCAACGATGCTACATTTGACTATGTTGTGATATCAACTATGGATATTTAGAAAACTATATTGAAATTGGATAGAAAACGTCGGGATCGATATGTATATCGGTATTTACCAAGTACTGGTACAGGGTCTGAGGGACGGAGTTTTTAATATCTTCAATATTATCCATCCATTTTTTAAATTACAGCAAATCCAATAAATTATTTGCCGTTTAAGCAAAATTTCCATTCAATTTATCGTTGTCTTCGTCCTCTTTAACCGTAGTTACTTTGACAGCGCAATCATAACTGATGAAAAACTTTGAGTCTTCATTGTTAAAGGCTCAAAAGATTTATATCAAAAAATGCGAATACGGTAAAAAAAGTTTTTTTTTACCAAAGCATATTTTGGTATGATGGAAAGGCAGTTCTTGTATATTGCACCCTACTTACAATTTTTGATCATAAATCAATTCTAAAATGATAATAATATTGTGTGCAATGTTGACCTTGCAAGCAACAACTTGAGCGACTACAAACCTGAGGTCGTAAGTTTGAATCTCGGCTGTGGAACAATGGACATTTTTCCTACACTTGCTCATACGTCGAAGAAAATCGTCAGGCGTCAGAAGACTGATATACTTGCTATTCTACCCTGCTAATTATAAATGCAGTAATCGACGTTTGTGAGTTTTTCACTTTCTAGCAGAAGTGACATCCCAATGGCCTAGGCTAACGGAAACTACAACTATACGGAAGTTTTTTTTTTCATAAAAATTCATACTAGAATAGTTTTTTTTTATAACGATAAACACAGTAATTGCATGAAAACTCTATTTTTACTTATAATAGTTGCAGTATTGAGCATATGCTAGTTAGAAACGCAATACTTGCTAATGTGTACTAGAAAGAAATGCAGTACTTCTATTGATAAATGATCCTAATCCTTGGAATTGATTTGCTCCAGTTCAATTTGTATGACTCAAACTTAGCGATTAAAAAGAGTGGCGGAAAGTCTCTTGCCAGTTCTTCTTGCCCGCACTAAAGTTGTTTTTTCAGGACCATGTGGATATACAAACGGGAGCATTATCATCATGATCTATGAATGCAAAAATTGCATCTCCAATTTAGAGAGTTATTGGATTCTATGATTTAAAAATAATATATATATATATATTATTATATATACTAACTTGACGTAAGAAGTTAGTATATATATATATACTAACTTCTTACGTCAAGACTGCTAGCAAATAATAATTATATCTAACATTAGTTAAATATAATTTTTCTACCAAAAGTTTATAAAAATAATTATCATTTTGTTTTAAATAATTAAAACTTTCTGATGTATTACTTTGCTTATGTTAAGATAGTTCAATCGTAATGTATAAACTGATTGTCTTCTCTTATAATTTGAATTTATTGATAATTATTGGTTGATAAAAAAATATTCTATTTCATCGTAGATTTTGCTATTACAACTTCCTAGTTTAACTTACCCCGAATAAATAGTCAATCAACCCCAAGCATAGAGTAAGTTAACCAGTTTTTCCTATATAACATGACAAGTTCATGTACCTGTACCTGTACTTTATATCATAATGAATATCGTACTTTTTGCCGCTTCTTTCAAAAGCTCAATATCTGTTAACTGAAGCTATTTTTAAATTAATATATTCTAAAGAATTGAAAAAAGAAGCCTTAAGGCTGAAACTTGGTCAACCAACACCGGTCTCCCCTATTGTACACTGCTGCGCTTGAGTGTAGCAAAGCTTCATTTAGTCAAAGTCTAAGATCAGTAACCAAAAAATATTTAAATATTAACTTAAAGTTGATAAACTAAAGTATACATTACAGTATAGTGTGTCAGAAAATTAAGTGATATGAGAATTTTAAGGACCTCCTGACCCTTATTTTCAATTATATCAATCAGAGTAATATATACCTTCTGAACCTTCAGTAAAAGAACCATTTACATCTGACAATACAGCGTTTATTCAACGGGAACTCATGCAAGCAAACAAGACATTGTAAAATACAAGCTAAATGTGGACACAGCTTTGTGGCAATAGTTTACGGTTGTTTCGAGGCTAGACTGATTCGGTCTATTTGTTTAGATGTCAAACTAACGGTTTTTTCGATTCGTTTCTTTTCCTGTTTTAGTACTGAGTAGACTGAGTATTGGCCTATTCAAAATACATAGATTTGTAGAGCATACTTAATACATAGATGTGTGTAACAGAAGTTAAGTTCGGTATCGGTTATTGGAGGGATGTTTTAATGTACAGATACCGGCAAACTTCTTGAGCATTAAACGAGGGAGTGGGGGAAAGTTTGCGCATCGTACACAAACGTCAACTGATTAACCAATCGCACGATCGACACGACACTGTGCGATGACTGACGATTCTTATTTACTAATATATATATATATAGGTGACATATCTCGGGAAAATATTAGAAAATAGTAGAGATGACGAGAGACAAATGGAAGGATTTTGAGGAGACCTTCACTCCGGCAGAGGTTGTGTATTAAATACAATAATAACATAAACTTTATGAAATCCATATTATACTACTCGAATAGACTTAGCGTTGATTTTTTTTAACACACACAGACAGTGGTACAGTCTTGTTTTAAATCTAAAAACTTTAGTTTACAACAAAAATAATTTACCATTCGACTTCCGTGGACAGCATTTATATAGACTCATAGAAATTAGGTAGAAATGAATCTATAGACTTAGTGTGTCTATTTAGACATTGACAATTATATTTTTGATTATAAAGTAGTTGATAAATAACAAAAGTAAATTATGCCTTTTGTGCTTGGTTATGTAAAAAACGTCTTAGATTAAAACATTACAATTTATTTCTTCTTCTTTCACTTCATTATTTGCTGTAATAGTTTCCAGCAACATTTCTGATTAAGCAGCAATACTTATCCAATAACATTATCAAACGGTTGGAAAAATTATTTTCTCCTTTAAATAAGAAATGATATTGCTGTTTATTACAGAACCTTAGAGTATAAGTTGTATGAGTGAAATGGTGTAACTTTTGCTCAGTTACAGGTATAACGTATACAATTTCCAAAGATCTGGTGACGATGAACAGAAAATATATATATATTTTTTTTATATTGTATATTTTTATGTAATTAAGTGATATCGCCGCCATGTACCCAACATTATCGCAAGTGGGATGCCGGCCTTTCAAAAAATATATAAATATTATTTCGAAAAAAGCGAAGAATTTAAGTATATATTTAGGTTTTACTCGGATGCTTAATTGATTGATTGTGGACCAATACCTAATTGATTTAAGCGAAAAGTTTGTATATCAGGGAAAACTCGGGTTATCAGGAAATACTACGATCGAGTCAATTGACTGTTGATTTTTAGTGTTTCTTGGGTCAGCCATTGAGTTTCCTTCTATTACTTTTAAGAATCATAACTTATATTGATTGGATTTGTTTTGTTATTATTTCATTGTTTACAATCATTACTTAACGAATAAACGTACGATTATTTTTGAAGGTAAATTTTCGTCGCAGTTATCCAGTACATTTACTAACTTAACAAATATCCCATGAAATCTAGTTTTTACAAGAAAACAAAATTTTAACCGGATTAAAGCTATTTGTATTATTATAAACTTATAATTATTTTACATAATTGTAAATTTAATATTTTTTTCCGACGCTTTACAGCGTGCGTGGTCACCGTTCTTATAGTAATAATAATAATTATTATTTTATTTACTATATACCTACTGTTACACACAAATCTTCCAAGACTTCTTACACTGTTAATTTTTACTATACACTATAGTGTATTTTTTCTACATTTATGAAATTCTTTTTCTTTTTTTACTTTTTTAAAACTAACTGTTGTGGTCTCTGGCAGAATGACCAGCGCTGTGGACATGTCTGCTCCACAGCATAATGCAGGGCCAGTTACAACCACCGGTACCTTATTCCTATCCATAATTTTTTGTTTGTATTCTTTATTGATTATTATTATAATTATTAAAGTGTTTTTCTGTGTGTGTTCTATAGTAATAAATGTTATGTTATCATAATTCAGACCAATCAGAGCAGAGCAAATGTCTTGAGTGGGATCGAGACGACATCTGGTCTTCGGACAGTGTGTTTAGGGAACGCAAGACAGTTCTGATTGAGGATTCGGCGGATGAGAGCTTGGACCGAGATGGGCCCGGTAGATTGTGGTTAAATTAAGATTGGTACCCTAAGGGCCTCATAGCCTAGCGGTCTTTGTATGTGACTGCTGTGGTGAGGGGTATTGGGTTCGATTCCCGGTTCGAGTGCAAGTTTTAAATTTGTTCTCGGCCTTTGGTAGGGTTGTACGGTACCGGGCGAGTGCTTAAACCGTACATGGAGGGCACGGTCGAATTTCTATAGTATGCAGTGGGCATCGAACTATAGAAAGGAGACTGTGTAGGTTTAGAATGTAGCAATACGTTCTAGGCCGAGGATGGAAATTACAAGTGGTCAGTAATTCAACATTCCTTTCTTAACCCTTGTTGTGAGACGGATAAGGGCCCTGGGCCTTAGGGTGTCTCTTGAAAAAACGGACGCCCTATTGTTCCATGGCCGAAGGAATGGTCCACCTCCTGGGGCGGTCTTGATGGTGGAAGGAGTGGGGGTTCCGGTGGCGTCCAAGATGAAGTACCTTGGTCTCGTCTTGGATGGCCGCTGGAACTTCGAGGCCCACTTTGAAGCTCTCGGGGGGAAGGTTGTAGGGGCGGCGGGGGCGCTTGCAAGGCTATTGCCGAATATTGGGGGCCCTAAGCAGAGTGTGCGGAGGCTGTACTGCGGAATCATACGCAGTATGGCATTGTATGGGGCCCCTGTATGGGATGATAGGCTGAGGGCGAGGAACCACACCCTACTCAGGAGGCCACAGCGAGTGATGGCGGTTCGGGCGGCTCGATGCTACCGGACCGTCTCGTTCGAGGCGGCGTGCCTGTTGGCGGGGACTCCCCCCTGGGAGTTAGAGGCGTGTTGGCCTTAGGCGACCTGTATCGTCTCAAGTGTGAGACTAGGGCAGGTGGCCGATGGGCTGAACTGGTCGGACCGGCAAGGAGGCAAGCCAGGGAGGCCACCTTTAATAGATGGGCCCATGATCTGGCTATGCCTAGGGCGGGAGTACGCACCGTGGAGGCGATTCGCCCATGCCTACGGGAATGGGTGAATCGCCCGAGTGGAGCCGTGTCCTTTCGGATGGCGCAGATACTGTCTGGGCATGGGTGCTTTGGGCGGTATCTGCACAAGGTGGCGAGGAGGGAAACCCTTCCCATCTGCCACCATTGTGGTGCCCCAGAGGACACGGCGAAGCATACCCTGGCCGTTGTGCCACTTGGTCGAGGCAACGCCATGACCTAGTGTCGGTCGTCGGGACGGTCCTCTCGCTACCGAGCGTTGTTGCAGCAATACTTGGTAGCCAAGAGGCATGGCGTGCGGTGGCCTTCTTCTGTGAGCATATCCTGCTGCAGAAGGAGGCTGCCGAGCATCAGCGGGAGGTGCGTGGCGATGGCCGGAGGGGTTGTGCTCGGCGGCGGCGAGGCGGGGGTGCGGGGGCAAGACACGAGGAGCGTTTGCCCAACAGTATCCCCCTGCGCCGTCGCTGAGCCCGTATGCAGTCATATTCGCCTGAGTTCCCTGGGTTGAATGCCTAGTGCGACCCCCGGGGGACTCAATGCGGTGCCAGACGTCATTCATTCAGAATGAATGTGTCCGGCATAGCAGGCGATATGGAGGGCTCAGGAGGAAATTTTAGTGGGTCGGGTGTCTCCCCTCTGATTAGCAGAGGGATAAGAGTTAACCATCCCCACAGTCCCCGCGATAGCGACTGCATGCGCTCGCGGGCCTGCAGTTGTGCATTTTTACCTCCTTCATAAAAAAAAATAAAAAAAAGATTGGTACCCTGAACTTGCTGTTGGTTATAATTTATGCTGAATTGTTATTTGTTAAAACGAATCAATCTAAATTACACATAATACGATAAATTTTCGTATATTTTGCACTATCAATGGAGTGACGATATGTCTCCGACATAATATATAATTAATAATTATTATATTTGAGTGTGTTGGCCAAGTGGCTTCAACGTGCGAGTCTCATCCCTAGGATCACAGGTTTTATTCCCAACCAATGAACTGTTTTCTATGTGCGCATTTAACATTCGCTCGAACGGTGAAGTAAAACATCGTGAGGAAACCGGCTTGCCTTAGACATCGTTTGCCCCGCCCGCCGTTTGCCAAACTAAAAATAAACTAGATTCATATGCGATCTTTTGATTTTTTTCTGATCGCGATAAATCGGGCGGAAATACGGCCACCGCAGATTGCTCAATTCTTCATTCGCAAAATCTTCAAACGTTCTAAAAATTTAGTGCTATACTACTACTTTTTATTCCAAACACATATGTCGCAGATTTGAAGCGATTTATATACGCCAGATAGTTATTACTGTCGTCGTCTGACATTCGGATTTTCTTTTAAAATATTTCAGCCAGACGTCCGACGTAAGTGATGATCAGAAAACAACTTATAAGGCCAGCAACGTAGTTGCGAGCCTTCTGGCAATGCGAGTGTCCATTTGTATCGCTTAACATTAGGTGTGCTTCCTGCCCCCTTTTGCCGCGTACATCCATACATTTAAGCAAACCTTGGGTATGCTTCGGACTTTTCTCCCTAAGTGCGCAATTTAAACATATTCGTAGGGTGAGAACATCGTGAGGTAGCTGGCCTAGGGTAAGATGCCATGTCAAAGATTTATTGTATCATGATACACATTTATGCAAACTACTCAGTCAATTGCATCGACTGTTTTACAAAATTCCTTAATTCAATAGCGTCTTGGTCAAATAGACCCTTCCAGGCAGGCCTATAAAGAATATTAATGACAGATTCAAAATTGTAGCTAACTATTTAAGGTACTTCATATGCAGTCGAGAAATAATCAGATAATCCCACTTACAAATGCAGAATCATGCTACATTCGTACTTGCAGTTGGCATATATTATTGAAACACAAACACAACGTAGCGTTGAGTCAAGCAGTTTAATCTCGAGACTTGAAACGTAAGGCGACGGGGTTATTTCGACATAACACACATCGAGTTACGTTTCATCACTTGTATTATTAACAAAAAATAAAAAAATACTAAAATATGGCGAGGGGGCCGATGGCTGGCAATGCTTGATACTCGTGAACGGGTTCTACTTGTGGTGGCTGGTCGTGCTAGAATTCGTGTATGCGGTGATGTTTATTATTTTGACTATGTATTTACGTGTAGTTCCCACGAGAATATAAGTGCGTGCTCCTATTTCACCATGCCTCCTGCTGATAGAGGATCTTTGACAACCTGAGACAAATCTTTGTTTTTAATTTGTTTTATTATTATTTATTACTTAAGATGTCAGGTGGAACATGGTGTACATTGTGTTACCTATAAGAATAAATGATTTTTGACTATGACTAGAATTTGAATAGATGATTTGAATAGAATCAATATAACGTACTTAATTTCATTTTTATATATATCTTAATGCCACTGAAAGATAGACGTCGAGACAGAATACGAAATTTCAGCTGTATCACCTGGACGTCTGTTATTCCACCACTATGTGCAACCAACTGGGGAATGATTTATTTCCGAATCAATTAGAGTCCACCAAGAAAGGAGCGTATCAATTCTTAAAACTCCGGCAATGTACTTCCGAACTTTCTGGCAATGTGAGTGTCCTTGAGCGGGGTGGTATCACTTAGCATCAGACGAGCCTCCTGCCCGTTTGTCTCCTTACATAAAAATTTTTGGCAAATTTTTAAAATTTTAATATTGTGTTAAAACCATGAATTATTAATGATGATTCTCATTTGCATTCCCATGATGATAGTTTCAACTTTATCGTATACTATCACGGTCCGTATCAAAAACGGTTGTTAAAAAATCAACATGATCTCCATCAACACACCAATTCCTAGAACAAAATTGTACGATTTGAACCGAATTGTGCTACAAGCAATTGCATTAATAAACCTACGGGAAGCTTCTGAAAAGCAGGTTACGTTGATATAGCACTTTGCTAGCTTCTAACGATGGTCTGTTACGAATTCTCAAAAATGTATCCAAAAAGTTTCAAATATTTACGAAAGAAAAAATAGTTATTAAATACATTTATTTACAATATAAAGAAGACTACAGAAAGCTATTTTTCAAAACTATACCTATACAATAAAAAGTGCAGGTAGGATTATTAAATGAAAACTACTTTACAGAATTACATTAAAACAATTAAAACTCACTATCACTATTTAACTCGTAGAAGATTAAAAAACGAATTTCTATTACCAAAATACAATAATTTATATGGGAAAAAAACATTAGACTATATTATTCCAAATTGAATAAACTCGCTACCAGCTGAAACTTCTTACTAATAATAATAAGAAACGATATTTTGATTAAAAACTTTTACATAAATCAAGCAATTATAAATTATGCATAATAGACATCATCTTCATTAATTCTTACTGGAATATAGGATGTATTCGAATGAGAATTCTCGTCAAGAACAGATTTCTTGCATCGGCTAACTGTGATTAAACCTTTTTGGTGGTAAACTTTTTTCGGTTTTTCTGTGAATATAAGCTATATATAAACCTTAAGAGTTCAAGTCATATCTTTTTCATTAACAAATAACGGATAATATAGGAGTTGATAGTAGAAGGGTGAATGTATGTTTGTGTGTGGTATCATAAAAATTTTTTTTTGGTGTGGACACCTCTTATCACTTAGGGGGTTGAAAGATAGATAGTAGCCAATTCTCAGACTTACTGAATATGCATAAATTTTATAAGAATCGGTCGAGCCGTTTCGGAGGAATATGGAAACGAACATTGTGACACTAGAATTTTATATATATAGAGATATGTCACTGGCCTTAGTATATAAGTTAATTATTTTAAAATGTTCGACGTCCTGATGAACAGAAAGACTGTGTCCAGTTTGTGTTTCCACCACACCAACTTCTGTTTTATTTAATGAATGTACGTGCGGGTAGGTATGTGTGCTCATGATGCAGGTGATTTAGCGCTATGGATATTCTTAATAATCCTGTAACCGTATTCAGCGATAGCCTAAACAAATCAAAGGTTAGTGGTTGTGGTATCGTATAAATATTTTATGAATGTTCGCGGATGCAGCGACCCAAAGTGAGTATTCGCCTCACGAGGAAATGCCACCTTCGACATTCTGGCACAGCTGCTTGACAAGCAATCTGTCAATATCTGCTCTTCTAGATAATTTGCAGTGTCAAATGCTTTAGTACTTCAGTTGTCCTAGAAGTATATATCAAATACACACTGGTTAGGATAGTTACACTAATAATACCTCGGGTGGTTCCAGCGTAGAGCTTCAGAATTAAAGCTAGGACCTTAAAAATAGAAGTTCAACAACCTTTACTCATTATCATTTTTATGAAACATCGAATTATAATGAAATTTCCACAGAATGTCATAGTATATAAAGATTTTTATTGTTCTGTATACTTACAACTACTACAACTACTTCTTGTACTTTACCCTCTGTAGGTGTTTCTTTTTTTATTCTCCCATATTAGGGTTGCCTGGAAGAAATCGCTTGTTAGCGATAAGGCCGCCTGTTGCCTAATAACTTATGTAACCTACTTACTTTTTGTTTTTTTGTTTATATAATTATGGTAACAAAGTATAAATAAATAAATAAATGCTATACAACAAAGATTTCGCTAAAATACTTGTGACTACTTAAATATATAATTATTCCTAAAGCTTTATATCTTCTCTTTCGTCGCTGTAATGTATCATTCTGTATGAAATATTAGTATAAGATAGGTCTCAGTTGTTTAAGAGTTGTGATTGATATGCCACCCACACGTCCGGCGCCACGCCACAACGATTTATCTTCTAAAATTTTTACAGCAACCCATCCGATAATGTAACGACCGTGTTATTGTGATAAAATAACGCTGATATATTTACCCTATCTATGTAATTTTTTTTGTGTATTATTGAAAATTTATATTTTTAATTTGTTATTTTTGACGTGACGTCTTTAATTTCGATGGAGCCGGCTGCACATATAGACATAATTGTCTATAATTTACCTCCTTCTCTATATCCATACAAAATATCTATCAAACAAATAAAATTAAAATTTTCTTTTGAAAAATGCAACCATTCCAGCAGTATTTTCTTATGACGTTGTCACGTTCAACTATGGTCAGTAAACCGACATTACAGACAACCGATTTTTTTATATGACGTCCACCTGAAGCTTGAGAAGATTATATAAAAGGGATAGTGAGGAATTAGTAGAAGAATTTGGAAGAGGACTCCTCTCCGTCAAATATGGCTATTTTTATAATTATTTTTAGTGAAAATTTATATAGATTTCGATTTATCTTTCCGAATTTAAATTTGGCCTAACTTTGGCACGCGCCGAATGACAGTATCCAGTATTCCGATTCCTTTGAAAAACATAATAAAAAATTAAAGAAATAACTTTTTTTTAAATTAGCGCCGTGATATAATAGAAATAATATATGCATTGCATGCTCTTTGATTTCTCGGGATTTTGTTATATTAAAATAAAAACAAATAATGCATTACAATTATAAGAGATGCAACAGCCGGCCTTATCGCTAACAAACGATCTCTTCCAGGCAACCCTAGTAAGGGAATAAACGAAAAAAATAATTACTAAGAGCAAAGTTTTATGTTCTATTTTTGTGTTTATGTTTAATGGTTATTGTGTATATGTTTTAAATTTGTGATAATGTATTATTTTATACATGCACGTTGTTTTAGAACTAATAAATAAATAAAAGAAATATTACTAAGTCGGTGGCGGTACAACCTTTTTAGGTCTCATGATGAGATGTCTCAATCTATTTCATGAACATTTCTTAATCTAATAGGCAAGTAGGTAATCAGCCTATGTACGCCGTCAATTTTTTTGGCCTAAGGCAAGGCGGCTTCCTCGCGATGTTTCCATTTATCATTCAAGCAAATGTTAAATGCACACATAGAAAGAAAGTCTATTGGTGCACAGCAGGGGATTGAACCTACGACTTCGGGGATTAGAGACGCACGCTGAAGCCACTACGTGGACACTGCTCAAATAAATAAAAAATGTTTTATTTTTAAAGTAACTAAAAACTATACAATTACTAAACTTAACTGTTTATAGAGAGATTTCGTAGTCCAGTAATACAATGATTAACACGTAAAACGCAACATGAAGTCGCAAGTTGTCAATTCCATTCCGAAAAGTTGAGGAACTTGCCTAAATATTAATAAAGCAAAAAATTACGGATAATATTATCCAAACAATGTAAATATAGTATAAAAATCCAGTGTTGGGACAAACGTTTTCAAATGACCCCTGCCTCGTCACGACCCCAATTTGAGAACGATACAAAGTAAATCATAGTTTCATACACAGATTGACAGAGAGAGAGGATTATATAACCAATATCCCTTCGTAATTTTGTTCGTTAAACTCAATTTGACTTAAATATATTAGCTTGTATACGCACTATTGTATCATATGCATGTAGTTCGAGCGAAAAATTACAACTTGACTTTGCGGTTTATAATGTTTAATAAAAAATATACAAAAGCTTAACTTGCTTGCGTTTAAATGAATGCTTTAAAAAAATTAACACAAGAACAGAGTGTATTCCCTTTAATAGAGTCTGTAACAAGTGTTATTGGACACTTTTTTATGTTAAAAATCCTTTTAAGTTAGGTTCGTTTAAAATTCTTCAGTTAGGTTAAATCGTAATGTTAATATGATTTATTCAGAGACAATTTAAACTATCAATTGAGGAGGGCTATGTTGTTAAAAAATATTTGTGAAAGTCCGGCAACACACTTGCGAGCCTTCTGGCAATTAGAGTGTCTATGGGAGGCGGTATCACTTAACATCACATGAGCTTCCCATTGCTCGAGCTCGCCTCCTCTTACATAAAACATCACTTTTCTCCCATTTCACTTTCACAAAAGAGCGTGCTAATTCTTAAAACGCGATGAACTCGCGAGCCCTCTGGCATTGACAGTGTCTATGGGCATTATCACTTAACATAAGATGAGCCTCCTGCCCGCTGTTCTATAAAAAAAACAAACTTATAGCCTCATAAATCATTTCACTTAACCAAGTTGCCCGTTTCCTCATGAACTAATCTAAAAAAATACGCTTAAATTATCATGAGATTCAATAAAATACGCCTAAGTAATTTTAATAGCATTGTACCCTCCGTCTAAAAGTGTAATGCCTGAGGAAATTGCTGGAGCCATAACTTATTTCTTAGGTTGCGTGTTAAACTGAAACTTGAATGTAAAAAGATTAGTTATTATATTACATGACATTTACTTACCGAACAAAGAAGCTCTTAAACCTAATTTTCTTTATGTAATTTATGACTTGAGCGAACTGGGTTTATATGAAATATATCTTTAGATTATATTCATTATAGTACGCCAGTTTTGTACAGCTGTAAGCTGTTCAAAAAAGTATTTTTGCTATAAATGAATGTGTTAGTAGACGGTATATTTATGTATGTTTATCGAAGCAGAATACTTGGTTGTAATTGTAATTCAATTCTTGTAATTCATTGTTACGTCATGTAAAAATAATATATAAACAGAAAAGGATTTGACGTATAAGTAAATAACTTTAAGCTTTATTAGTAACGGTACTAATTTACGATTCCAAAAACGTGTTGATGCTTAGAAAGTAAAATCATCTACCCTATAACGTTGGGCTACGAAGTTTCTCATTTCCAGGCCATTAAATTTTTTGGATCGCAGAGCCAGAGGAGTGAGTGAGTGTATATCAATTTTGACTATGGTAAGGCCCATGCATTTTTGCAACGAAGTAAAAAAAAATATATTAGTTGTAATAGTTTTATAAATAAGGAAAGTTGATTCTAATTTTATAATTATAGGGAATTGGGGTTTCCAGTTCCTTCTTGCTCCAAAACATACTTATGTTTTATAATAAAAGATAAAATCACGGACAGGCTAGCTTATTATTTATTTTACGAAGCATTACTGCGTCAGCAGCGCCAAAGTGAATTCTTAATTAGTAACTAACTTTGCTCGAAGATCGGAAGATTTTCAAGAATTTACAAACTATTACCAAATATTAATGTACATTTATATCGTCGTTTAACGACGAGGATCCCATTAACAGTTCTGAAGGTTATTTTATTATTAAACACGGAGCAGTACGAATTACCTTAATAAAACAAAAGAAGGAAGATTCCAGGCATTCGCAATCAATCACTAGTTTCATAAAATGAGTTGGTGAAATATTTGTTTAAAACACGTGTAGAATTTTTTTAGAGTATCATGATAACTGCCGATAAATATAAATAAACATTCTTAAAGCTGCATTATTTATTTTTATAAAAATACGCTTACACCTAGCTAAGGTTCTAACTAATAAGCTGAAATCTCACAATTATTTATGCCGCAATGGATCTTTTGAATTAAAATTAGTAATCAAGTTGATTTACAATTATATATTAAGTAATACAGTATTTGAAATCAGTGGCGCTACAACCTTTTTAGGTCTGATACAGATTTCTATATCTGTTTTATGATCATTTCTCATTGGTGCACAGCCGGGGATCTAACCTACGACCTCAGGCATGAGAGTTGCACGCTGAAGCCACTAGGCCAATACTGGTCAATACAGTATGTATGAGACTTAAATAACTGTCAGCACGTCATGGCGATAAGTCCTAATCCTCAAACAAGGTTCCCAATTCATTAATCTCCCTAGATAAATTCACAGATTACATAAAATGAATCATAATTTTGTCAATATTTGTAATTAATTTATCTCGGTTTTTGGAGTTCCACTTTTATCAAGCTAATGGATGAAACGTAGATAATTATCAAGAGAAATATTAAGAGCATGAATAATCCGCTTAAAATAAAGGCAACCGTTTCAACTATGCCAAATGTTTCCAAGTAAGTTAAAATTACTGCCCCAATTTCTCAGGTACGTAAACAGATGCTGTTAACTTGATACCTTAAACTTTGTAACTAAATTTATGAAAACATTTTTTGATGAATTTCGTATGCGGCAATCTTAGAGTAGATTCTTCCCTTAAGGCTGACATAATACGACATATCCGAAGGAAGTTTAAGGAATTACATATTTCGACTTTGGAAAGTCAATACATGTATGAGAATATTTTGAATGTGCAGAAAAATATTATAGTACTCGTAATAAAGACAAAATTAGCGCACCAACCACAAGGCTGCATAAAACGAGTAATTCTTTCCAAGTTAATTGTATACGTTTTTTAACAAAATCCCTAGTGAGATACAAGTGTTGTCAATAAATAAATTTAAATCGTACATTAAAGTAAAACTGCTTGCTAAGGCGTATTATAATATAAATAAATATTTAAACGACCCTAGTGCTTGGATATAAATTGATCCAGTATAAAGAGGTAACACGCCTGAATCTCTCAGCTGGATCTTCGGACTCTGGTTCGATCGTCAACATCCACTACTGTTTTAATGTAAAGTGGGAACAAACCGTGATCCATGTGGTATCAAATTACTTCTGTATAATTAGAATTATTATTATTTTCTTATGTAACCAAGTTCACATTTCAAGGATCGTCATGCTCGCTTAAATGTCATTGCTTTGGGCGGCGTCCATGCGCCGGGTTGTTTCTCTCTCTAAAACATGTTGAGGGGGCTGATGGCTGGCCATGCGTGATACTCGTGAACGGGTGCTACTTGTGGTGACTTGAATTCGTATATGCGGTGATGTTAGTTATTTTTGACTATGTATTTGCGTGTTGTTCCCATGAGAATGTAAGTGCATGCTCCTATTTCACCATGCCTCCTGCTGATGTCATGTGGGACATGGTGTGATGGTTGCAGCTCCTTACAAACGTTATGTAATAAAAATAATTGGACATTAAAAAGAGTGGCGGAGAGTTTATTGCCAGTTCTTCTCTTCCGTTCTACGCCCTTGTATTGAGAACTGGCAATAAATGTAAAATTAGAAGCATTTAATGTATATTTATTTTTTATTATATGTACATTATGTTACCTATATGAATGAATGATTTTTGACTTTGATATTATATTAGGTATATGCTCGTTATTGATAGTAAAGTAGTTTTTTTTATTCTAGGTACATGCTCTTCACAAATCAATGTTTATAAAATTGGGTAAAAACTATTTTAAAAGAAGAATAGAGTTTTTGCCCATTCTTTTCAACAAGTAATATTTTTTAATATTTTTGTCCTGTAATTTTGACTTTCAAAAGTGCCTTTTTAATATAAATAAATGCTTTGACTTTGTAATTGCGTGTTGTGTTCGATATCTAATCCACACAGCAAGTAAATAATGTAATTAGCCATACGTATTATAAAGTACTTGTAGATTGTTTGATTCTTCATAATTAATTTCAAGAGAACAAAGTCGAAGCATAAGTGTGAAATACTACAAAAAAACGCTTGATATATATAGTTACCCAGGTTTATTGTTAAATGAAGCCTTTTTAAAGCCATTACCGCGACTTTTAAAGCAATTTCCATGTAAGCACTAACAAGTTAACAAGGCAGATGGGATTCATTTATCACGGTGTCGTCCATCACGTACGAGTAAAATAATAAATGCTTCTCAATGCAAAAATTAATTTTAATGATACTAATTTTGTACGTGTTGCTTTAAGCGAGCAATTTTTGTATACATCTAGCTATGAATAGTGTGAGCATATTGGGGTCCCACTTACGAGTAATCCTGATGTTTAACGGTAACTATAATTAATATATGCTCTAATATAAATGAAATAGCGTGATCACTCCGATAAAGAAAATTATTAAAAATATAATCATGAAAACTAAGACACGGCGTAAACACAAGATACGACTATGTATTTATGTATGTAATTTTCTTTAATCCCTGAAATACATACAATATCCTGAGAGTACTAAGCCAATACGATAATGTCGGGAAAAAATATAATAAAACACATAATGTCCTATACAATATCGCTATTGTGAATTTATTATACGAATATATAAATATATAGACAGATATAGAAGATACGATCTTTAAAATGAACAAATATTTATATGTCTAATTATTAATGCAAATAATAATAATAAAAAATTAAAACTCTGCAAAGATATGTCAGTCTGCGTTTGCATGATACCAAAAATGTTTTATAATTTATACGAATCAGCTGAGTTTCGTGGAAACGCACAGTAATCATATTTTATATACAATTCTTATCAGCGTATTTGAAATTCATGGATTTGTATTTGAAAATCGTCGTCATTTTTATTAAAGACAATTACAATGTTAAAAGTCTGGTCTAATATCGAAATTCGCGTAGCAACAACTACAACGACTTTGAATGTTTAATTTAGGGGACAAACTTTTTTATAATCTTGAAGGTGACTGCATCAGTCTATGTGTATATATAACGAGATGAAAATAGTATATTAGGTGTTGGCCTATGTGCGACTCTCATCCTTAGGTTAGGTTAGGTTTCTTTTTTTTGATTCAAAGTCGCTTTTGTGTTTCGGATGAGCTTAGCTAAACAATAATATTACACAGTAGGATAAAGACGAAAGAAAGGAGTGGCTAATTGATACCTTCTTCGTCCCTTGCATCTTTGTAGCTTGTTACATGGGTTGTCACAGGTTTGATCCGCAACAGTGCACCAAGGGACTTACTGTATAAGTGCACATATCACTCATACAAAGGAAAACATCGTGAGGAAACTGTCCCTAAACCGAAAGATTTGATTTAATTATGTATGTCAGGCACAGAAGGTAGGTCACCTACTTGCCTATTGGAAATGATCATGGAACAGATAAATGAATCAGACCTAAATGCTTGAAGCGGTATTGTTACCAATAATAAAAAATATATATATTTATTTATTTTATTAAAGTATTCCTACAGCTACTCATTAAACAATTACATTATACACATAAGCCAAAAACGGAATACACATTCAAACATAAACACAGCACAGTTTTACCTATTTATACAAAAAATATAACAAAGTACAAATTTATACTAAATTTTAGATTATAAGTTCTAAGTTTAGAACTTATAATCATTGATCATTATAATAAATATTTAATATAAAGGAAGAATAACAAAGCCATTATTAATAAAAGATACCAGAGTTTTTTATATATTTCTTTTAGGAATTTTATGATATAACAAATATAAGGTAACTTTGTATATGTGATTGTGTAATATTAATTGTATTAAAAGTAATTGGTTGTATACGTTGCTCGTCATTTTTTTAATCATTATAATTACAATAACAAAGATATAGCACTTGTAGCAGAACTTCTGTGTGAATAATCTTATTTTATGTCTGTTATTTTTTGTTCGTTCTTATTTAAAACTATTCTTGTTAGAATTACACTCAAAGACTAAATTCTAAGGTACCTTCCGGTGAAAAATGATTATATTTTATTTATTAAAATCCAGGGTATTCAAAAGTAAAACATATATAATAACAGCCATAAAATAATATCTATATTGATGCAACGTAACAAAGACGTTTAGATAAAGTTGATCATATAATAGGAAATAGCAACTCTAGCCAATCACAAACAAACGAAACGATGGCGCGTTTTTTGTTTTACTACCTAACCCTTGGTATGCATTCAAAGCGTTCACTTACTATTCAGGTATTGCGTTCCAACACTTAGGTTACGTAGAAAATTATAATTACTACACACACAATACTATACCACAACATAATGTGTACTTGTTTTATTTATTAAAGTTCACCACATCATATATAATGCTATATGTATGTGTTATAAGCTATATTTTCTAAAATATTTGACAATTGTGGTAACATATATGTTACAAAACATAAAAAAGTAAAAATACTAAAACTATTACACTTACATTTTGGATATGAACAATAATCAAAAATTACTAACAAAATAGCGGAATAGGTATCAGATAGGCACTCATCAATGTTTTATTTTAATTGATTAGCCCACTACGGAATATATTAAGCTCTGGATACGGATAGTGTTAATTCTTCATAACTGAATATCGTGCCCAAACCGATATGTCGACTTGCTACCTCCACCCCAATCCAGCTTGTCTCAGTGCATTAGGGATGTTGAGACCTATAATTATTTTGATTTGGTCCAACCGATTTCTCCGACTTCGGCCATCATCACTTTTCCTTACCATACCAATTTATAAAATTATAATTACTACGCACCATATCATAATAGGTACAAGTAGTCATTATTAGGTAAAGCAATTTGACCTCATTTATTCAACACCAGTGAAGTTGTGTCGTGGAAAGTGAAGATTTACGATGAAGTCATTACGTTTTATGGCCCATAATTGATAGAGATAAGATCTGAGGGCAATGAAATTGCAAAGTAGGGTTTGAAGCAGGTTGATTTCAAAGACGCGCATTAGTGTAAAGAAAAATGACCCGTATTAACATAAACGAGTGGCGTTGAGGTTATTAATTACAAATTTTTATAGTGAACGACACGCAAACATTGCGTTATTAGAAACAAAGAGTAAAATGGCGAAAATGAAATCACGCCATATAATTAGTGCTGTTGTGTTAAAGTACAATCTTGTAATATTCAGTTTTTGAGATAAATTCTTCTTTTGCAGGATATAGAAATAGGTAAACTTTAATGGAGTTGCGAAATTTTTTTTTTATGTAATAGGAGGCAAACGGGCAGGAGATTAAGTCTGATGTTAATTGATACCGCCGCCCATGGACATTCACATTGCCAGAAGGCTCGCAAGTGCGTTGCCGGCCTTTCAAGAATTGGTACGCTCTTTTCTTGAAGGACCGTAAGTCGAATTGGTACGGAAATACTTCAGTGGGCAGCTGGTTACACATAGTGGTGGTGCGTGGCAAAAATTGCCTTAGAAAATGCGATTGTATTTTGTATTTTGCCTTGACGTCCGATACTGAAACTCAGCTGCGGGTATTAGACCGAACAACTCTTCTGAACACTACCCATGGTAAATGCGGTAGAAGATGCAGAGGGACCCAACATCTCTACGCAACGCCAAGGGATCAAGCCGCACGGAAAGTGATTGGTCGTCGACGATTCGAACCGCTCTTCGTTGAATACGGTCTAGTGGAAGGAGCTGGTACTGGGGAGCTCCCGCCCAGAGGTGAGAACAGTATTCCATGTGGGGCCGAATTTGCGCTTTATAGAGTTGCAAGCAGTGGCCCGGAGTGAAGTACCGTCTCGCCTTGCTGAGCACACCAAGCTTTTTAGAGGCTAATTTAGCCTTCCCTTTCAAATGACCGCGAAATTGGACGTTATTCGATATGTCAACGCCCAATATTCCGATGTTAGCTGAGGCTCTAAGGAGAGTGCCTTCAAAGAGGGGAGTAGCGACAAAGGGAGTTTTTTTAGCGGAAAACGCGCATACTTGTGTCTTCTTGGGGTTAAATTGGACTATATTTAGTCTACCCCAGTCCGAGACTCCACGTAAAAGAGTTTTGACTTCAGACACAAGTTTGTTCCGGCACTCATCAACAACAGCCCGAGAAATACCGGCCCGGCCCGTGTAAAAAGTATCCCCAGTGCTGTCGTCCGCATAGCAATGAAGGTTGCTAAGTTGCAACATATCATTAATATGCAGAATAAACAGGGTCGGGGATAGGACACAGCCTTGTGGGACACCAGCATTGACGGGTTTAAGGTCGGAGCATGCTCCGTCGATGACGACCTTAATGCTCCGATCAGCGAGAATGCTGGAAATCCAGTTGCATAATTTCTCGGGGAGCCCATAGGCTGGAAGCTTCGAGAGCAGTGCTCTATGCCACACCCGATCGAAGGCTTTCGCTATGTCCAAACTTACCGCCAGCGCCTCCCCCTTGGACTCAATTGCCTCTGCCCACCTATGTGTAAGGTATACAAGGAGGTCACCAGCTGAGCGACCACGACGAAAGCCGTACTGAGAATCGCTAATCAGCTGGCTGCCCTCTAGATACCTCAAGAGCTGGCCGTTAATAATGGTTTCCATTATTTTGGAGAACAAGGAGGTTATTGCGATTGGGCGATAGTTGGACGGATCAGAGCGATCGCCTTTTTTAGGGATCGGATGTATCAAAGCTGTCTTCCAGCACTTCGGAACAGTGTTGAGGGAGTACAGGTACCGGAAAAGGCGCGATAGGACCGGAGCCAACTCAGGAGCACAAGTACGCAGCACAATTGGGGGGATGCCATCAGGCCCGCTCGACTTATGGATGTCCAGGGAAAATAAATGTTTACGGATAGCACGTTGCCGGAATGTAACTTCAGACATCGTAGTATCACACCGCAATAATGTCGGTGGTTCCTTCCCCTGATCATCCAAAGTTGAGTTCGACGCAAAGAGACAGCCTAGAAGATCGGCCTTCTCTTTTGCAGTATGGGCCAGTGAGTCATCCTCCCTATGCAGTGGTGGAATAGAGGGCTGACAGAAATTCCCTTGGACGGCTTTGGCAAGAGACCAGAAGGCTCGAGTTCCCAAAGGAAGATGGGCCAATTTCTCACCAAACCTGGCAATATGCACTGACTTTGCCTTAGCGATTTCCCGTTTGAAGGACCTAGAGGCTGAATTGTATGCTTTTTTACGTTCGCCGATAGCCGCATCACAGGATGTCGCCGCTTCTGCCCAGGCTTTAAAGCATTCACGCTTACGGCGCAAAGCCTCTTTGCACGAACGCCTAAACCAAGGCTGGGACTTGCCACCGACCGGCACCGCAGAGAATGGAATAAAAAGTTCCATGCCCTGCAGGACCACATCAGCGACAGAGTCAGCGACGGCATCCGGAGTACTTAACGAAAAGCAAATGGGCCCCCAAGGGTAGGACGCATAAAAAGACCGCATCCCGTCCCAATCTGCTGACTTATAGTGCCACACACGGCGACAGCCCGCAAAACTAAGGCCGTAAAGGGCGCGTGAGCGGCACAATGCTCCATACCACGCAATGATCTGATGAACCCAATGGCGGGTCAACAGAGACTTGGTAGGTCTCCGGATGTGAAGTCAGCAGAAGGTCCAACAAAGAAGGTTTATGACCATCCACATCTGGTATTCGCGTAATCGCAGGGACCATTTGCGTCAAGTCGTAGGCTAAACAAAGTCGTGAAAGGATCTTCCCGCGTGATCGGTGGTTTCAGAGCCGAGCCAATCGGCATGGTGGGCGTTAAAATCGCCAAGTATCACGATTTCAGCGGTAGGAATCCTTTCGAGCAGGGAATCTGTAGCCATTTGGATGTGCTCAATGAGTTGGTCAGTTTCGGTATTTCCGTTATGGGACCTATACAGGCATGCGTAGAATCGCGGATGGTCATCGCAGTCTACGCGCAGCCAGAGGTTAGATAGGTCCCTTCCTTCAAGCGTCTCGAGGCGACGAGAACAGATATCCTCTCGGACCTACGCGCAAACTCCAGCCCGCGGCACAAATGAATGTTCCAATTTGTACCCGGGTAGGAGAGGTAAAAAGTATCAGCCGGGAAGGAAATCTGAGTTTGTTGTTGGAGTTGAGCCCCCTAATATTTGTGAAGTCTACGGCGAATGTGGATGGGGGTGCCTTTGTTGGATTGCTCCGTTTGCCCCGAGACCGATAATTTTTTTTTAAAGAGCGCAGAATTGCCCCCCCCAGAATACGAAGGGCAGCCTGTGCGTCCACCACCGGGTGCTGAGTGTCCCGGTGGTGGACGCCCAGAGGGGGATTCTCCACCGCAAGCGCGTGTGGTACCCTGGGGTAGATTCTGTTTCTTCTGCACCTTCATATTTCTTGTAGGGGGGGGGGGGGGGGATGGGCAAGAAGGCGAACTTTACGCCGGTTTTCTGAAAGACAGTGGTACTGCCCCGGTCGTGCCTGCCCGTTTGGCTGAAGCCAGGAGGCAACAGCATGGCACTCCCACAAGGAAGGGATTGACTGATTGCGCTGGTGAAATAACCTCTGTCACAGGTTATTTCACCAGTGGGCGATGGGGTCGTCACGTCCCCCGTAATTAGTTACGTTATTCTAATTTATATTAACAAACGACCAATGAGAGCAGAGCACTTTGCTCGAGTGGGGTCGAAGCGCCATCTATATATAGGCCAGTCCGTTGGTTGTTACGGGGCCTTTTTGAAGTGGAGACGGATCGAGTTGGATCCCTGAGTTTTGGTCGCTAGATTGGTGCATTGAACTCACTGCTCGGTCTTAAAACTTATAATTTATTATTAATAACTACCATAAAATATCAGTGTAAATAAAATATTGTGAAAACTACAATTGTCGTGTTTTGTGCTCGCGCTTTACCCTCATGACGCCCACCAAATCTGCAACCACTGTTGATGACGTCACTGGGGAAGGTGTTTCTCCGACATATATAATCTAAAAATTAAGTATTTAATCACGCGTTGCACTTAAATTTTAAGCTACAAACTTCACAATTATTAATTACATAATTAAAATGTTATATTTATTATAAATAAACCCTTAATATTAATTAAATAAGGAGGTGCATCTTTGTAATAATATATACTTGGCTTTCGTGCCACCTGTGTGAGGAATTTAATGTTATTGACGAGGATGTAACTACATAATATACAACAGAAACTGTCTACAATAATTTGGGTAATTTCTGTGAACCCAGGGTTTCTGTTTTAATATTTATTTAGTGGATAACTTAAGTAGCGTAGCAACTTAATCATATTTACTAAATCTATGGACCATAGTTCAGCATGGTTTAATAATTAATTACAGATGAACAGCGACGTATGCAAAGCGATTTCGACCAAGGGAACGATGATTTCATCGCCAACTTATACGTATGTTTCATACATTTTATATTATTTGAAGTAGTTGTTTTTAAAACTCAATCACTCTAAACTCTAGTTAAAACCGTGCGATAAGACTGATATAGTTAGTTTGAATAAAGTTCTTATTAAATAATTATACCTTGTTAATAAAATTTATATGGTTTAATGTAATTTCAGGACGTAATTGACGAGAAGCCGAATACAAGTAGGTTATCTCTCCGTATAGTTTTCAATTTCTTTTATCACAATTAGCACTTTATGGTAATGCTTTATGAGTAGACATATGAGAAACTCTGATCCCATCGGAAATTAAGAAATATATTTTTTGTCAGATCAAATACAAAGGGCTGTGTATTTATAATACTACTAACTATTTAAAAAAATCAGTGGCACTATAACCTTTATTAGGTCTCAGATTTCTGAATCTGTTTCATAATCATTTGTGTTATAGGCAGGTAGGTCAAAATCATAATCAAAATCAAAAGTTTTTATTTCAAATAGGCCTTTGCAGGCTCTTATGAAACGTCTAGTTGCACGGTTCCAAAAAGTGGGTCTCATGGAGAAGAACCGGCAAGAAACTCCATGGACACTCTTTTCAACAATGGTTTAGCTTACAAAGACTCGGTTACAATAGTAATAATCGGCTGAGAAGTTTATATAATGCAAGGTATACAGAGATTCTATACAATGCAAAAGAAAATTGAGTTTTTACTATTAGTGTAAAATGAGATACACACACTTGCACAGCGCAAGTTGCCAGGGAAGCCGCACATGCAGAGATGAATTAGCGCCATACATCTTTATCGTCAACATAGTCTTGGATTTTATAATACGCTTTTTTAATTAGGATTCCTTTGATGACGTTTTTGAACTTTTTAGTCGTAAGATCAGTTACACACTTCGGTAGCCTGTTGTAGAATCTGACACAATTCCCAAGAAACGATTTATTCGATTTTGTTAATCTGTATTTTGGGACTACTATTTTATGCTTATTCCTGGTATTTATAGAATGAATAACACTTTTGACAGTGAATTGATGCAAATTTTTACGAACAAACATGATATTCTCTAGAATGTAAAGGGAAGGCAACGTGAGTATATTAATTTCTTTAAATAATTCTCTCAGAGACTCGCGGGGGCCAAGATTGTAAGTTGCACGAATTGCCCTTTTCTGGAGAATGAATATGGCATCTACGTCAGCCGCTGCGCCCCACAGTAGAATATCATAGGACATTATGCTATGAAAGTAAGCAAAATATACAAGCCTAGCTGTAGCAACGTCAGTAAGCTGTCTTATTTTTCTGACTGCATAAGCTGCAGAACTTAGTCTACCTGATAATGCTGCGATGTGAGCTCCCCATTATAATTTACTGTCAATGGTTATACCCAGGAAAACGGTTTCAGTGATGACTTCAAGTTTGTCACCATCGAGAGTTACGTTAAGCCCTACTGGGGTGACATTAGGCAGTGAGAATTTGATACATTTAGTTTTAGCAGAATTGAGGAGTAAATTATTCGCGGCAAACCATTTCGATAGAGTTACTTAGCTATTATTGACGTTTACTGGACTGGAATCTTTCCTATTGATTTTAAAAACGAGGGAAGTGTCATCAGCAAATAAGATAATTTCCGATATCTCAGACATCATATGCGGGAGATCATTAATATAAACAAGGAACAAAAAGGGACCCAATATGGAACCCTGCGGCACGCCCATTTTCACTATTGATCCAGATGATCTCGAACCACTAATTTCTACTTTTTGCTGTCTGTTTGAAAGATAGGAAAGGACAAGCGCGAGAGCTTTACCACAAATACCATAGTGGCTCAACTTACAAATGAGAGTATCGTGGTCAACGCAGTCAAACGCCTTGGATAGGTCGCAGAAAATGCCTACGGCATCCCGCGAGTCCTCCCAGGCGTCTAAGATTTGGGTAATCAATCTTGCACTTGCGTCAGTAGTAGACCTACCCTTTGTAAAGCCGAACTGACGGTCATGTAATATGTTGTTCATATTAAAGTGTCTTAGCATCTGATCTAGGATGATTCTTTCGAAGATTTTACTGAAAGCTGGAAGAATTGAGATGGGTCTATAGTGTGAAGGGTTCTTCTTACAACCTGATTTAAAGATTGGAATAACTTTGCTGTGTTTCATCAAGTCAGGGAAGACACCGTTGTCGATACAGAGGTTAAATATTTCACTAAGTATGTGGGTGACTCTACTCTATAATGGATTCAATGACTTTAACAGAAAAGCCCCATAAATCCTCTGTGTTCTTAAGATTTAGAGTCTTAAATGATCTTTTAATAGTAAAAGCATTTATATATTGAAATTTAAAATGAGGTATTTCTCTACTGAAATTCTCTTTTAGTAATGATACTGCTTGTGCAGAGGATGAATGAAGTGTTTTGGTAACCTCTACAGGGATGTTTGAGAAAAAGGTGTCGAATTCGTTGGCTACCTCTACCTTATCCGAGATGATAACATTATCAATAAGTAGCCGCGGGTCAGCATCTCTCATTTTAGTCTGACCAGTTTCGCAGTTAATAATATTCCAAACAGTTTTTACTTTATTATCGGATTTAGCAATTTTATTACTAATTGATTTCGATTTGGCAAGAGTACATACCCTTTAGAATATCTTCGAGTAGTTTCTTACATAAGTGTGAAATGATAGATCAGATGTCAGTGACTTTTCATGGTACAAGTTATATAAGACATCCCTGCTTATCATTATCCCTTTAGTAGACCATTCATTAAATTTAAACTTGTGAGTTATTTTTATACTCTTTTTTGGACATGCCTTATTAAATTCATGGCAGAGTATACTAAATAGATTATCAAATTTTCTATTTAGATTTTTGGTATTTAAGCTAGAAGAGCATAGTTTATTTAAAACATTATTTTTAAATTTTTGTAAATTTTTTTCTTCATTTAATGGTCTAAGTGTAATTTTTTTTTATTTGGCGGATTTATTTTATTTAATTTAAAACTAACAAGCTGTCCCTTGTGGTCTGACCTTACACCAGGTATTATGGAAGACTGTTCAATGCTACAGTTAGTGAAAATATTATCTATACATGTACTAGAGAAAGTTGTTATTCTGGTGGGTTCACTAAATAAATATTTTAAGTTATATGAATTAAATAATGCTAAGAGCTTTATTTTCCCAGGTGATTTAGTGAGTATATCAATGTTGAAATCACCACAAACGTAAACTAACTTATTGGATTTAAGAACTTTAATTAGAATATCTTCCATATTTATTAAAAATGAGGAAAAGTTTGAAGCTGGTGGTCTGTAAACACATTATATGGCTTATATGGTATTATATAGCTTTCTATCTCTGCACATGCTACCTCACATAAGTGATCAACAGAGCCGGAAGTAATGTCTATTCTATCTTTAAATTTTAAGTTGTTTTTAGATAATATTATTGTACCTCCACCCTCTGCTGAAACTCTGTTGAACACACTGGCAACCATAAAATTATTAATATTAAATGACATTTTGTCAGGCTATAACCAAGTCTCACAGAAACATATTATATCTACTGAATATCTATCAACTAGTAATTCTATATCAAGTATTTTGTCAGAAAAGCGGTTTATGTTCTGATGATAGAGGATTAAGTTATTGCAACGCTTTTCTGTTGTCACAGAGCCTAGTTTAAATATTCAATCACAGTATTGTTAGGATAACTAGACAATACTGATTCGTCACTTAACCTAGATTTTGTCATATTATTATCTATGACAATGTTAATAATATATGCTAACAAAGTAGCTATCACATCCTTATATTTATTAGGAAAGTACATACATTCCCTTGTCAAATGAAAATTACTAACAAACTTGTTAGTATCAAAAAACAATAATTTGTCGCTATGACAACATATCAGAGATTTTGTTCTTCCGAAAAACAGTCAGAATAGGGAAGAGCACAAATTATTATACTTTTTAAAATCTAATTTTGATAAGGTTTTGATACCAATTGCAATGTCACTTTTCATTAAATCAAGGCTATTACCTATTAAAAGAACTAATGTGGTGTCAGCATCAAATTGATTATTAAGAATATTTTTTATTATATAATTGAAATGTAAGTCAGGGTAGCAGTGACTGGTTACACTGTGTAATTGTGAGAGTGAGTGTTGAATGTAGGAGCCTATACCTTTACCAAATCTGTCTGTAAATAGGACTAACTTGTGTTTATTGATGTTATTACGGCCCTGGACAATATGAGGGGACTCTGATAAATTTGCAGCAAGCTGGGGTTCAAGAAGCGAATCAGGGTGTGTACAGTTGCAAGAGAGGTTATTGGCCAGTGCCTCATACCTCTCTGCACTGCACTTCACGAGGTCCACTAGCTCACCAGCCTGCAGCAAGCGGTCACTCAGTTCTTTTTGAGATTCCTCATATTTACTGAAATTATAGGATAACAAATTTTCTTTCACAGTTATTTGGTCATGCAACTGTTGTATATCCAGGTCATAGGTGGCTCTGCACTGTTCAAGTTCGAGAGAACAAGTATTTAATTCCTTAACTAGATTCATACGGTCTCTCCTAAGATTAATGCTTTTTCTAACCCTATTCTGTTTCTTTAATGTAAGATAATACTTCCTAATTATTTTTTTATATTTCATATATTTTTTGAATTTATTATTACTTAGCACTAATGGACATTGCATTTTGGTATCATCACCAGTCAGGTCAATAATTTCTGCTGAGTTACACATTGCTGTGGTGCTTTCCACCAACTCAGCAAAGAGGTTTAGTGTGTCAGATGTTTGATCCCTGGCTTTAGCGGACTCATACAAAGATATGGTCTTGTAGGACTCGTTTAATTCAACCTCAAGATCAGTTATACGCCTAAATGTAAGTTCATGAGTTTCACTGCACTCATGAAATGATGACACCAATTCCTTTAGTTGGTTGTGTTGGTCGAGGAGGTCCATGTGTTGAATATGTAGCTCAGCCAGTTCAATTTTTAGTGCTTTGTTTTTGTCTACAACATTTTTGACTTCCACCTCGCTGTCTTCCCTCTCCTGTAGTAACTGGTTACAAAGCTTCTTTGAAGCCTCCAGTTCCTTTAGGGTGGCCCTCAGCTTGTCCTCTAGGTCTTTGACAGCTGTGGTTCTGCGGGTCATCATTATGTAACTTGATGTTCAGTTATTATAATAAAGATAATTAAGTAGCTCTGTGTAGTAGTTAGTGAAGTATTTCAATGTCTGGGGCGAACGTTAACCTCGTCGATTCTGTTTCCACAATATTGTCAAACAGAAGGAGACAGTAACTAAGCCGATGTGTGTTTATGGACGTTTCTCTCAGTAATGAGCAGTATAGTATGTTTGTTTAGTGTATTTACAAAGAAAAAACAATATAAGTAATTGAAATAAAACAAAATACTCCCCTGGTGATCAGCAACATATATAATAGGGGGAAAACAAGCCGTCGAGACGCCTAAAAAGGGCAGTCATCGCAGCCCATGGACACCCATTTTTAGTGGGTCCGATGCCAACCGTTCACCTGACACACGCCGTCGTCTCGTCTCTAAGGCAATCCGGTTTCCTCACGATGTTTTCCTTCACCGTTCGAGCGAATGTGCATGCACACAAAAAAGCCTGAAGCCTTACTCTTTGTTTTAAAAAGATACAGTTAAAGAGAAATATTACGAATGATATAGAATTTCAATTAAAAAAGGTTTAATATTTCTTGTTTGACCAAACTATATATAAAATACATTTCAAATGGGAACAACTTTTGTTGTGTCCCTGCGAATTTCTCGTTACCTCAGCGAGACAAGTTAAAAAATGTTTTAGTAGTTTTGGAAATAACAATCATGCACGGTCGGAAATACAAATGTTTTATATTATTATTTTGAAACCACTCTCTTTATTCATCATAGATAGATATATACTATATACTACGCTATTAGCCAGAATCAATGTTGGTCTGAAGAAGACCTCCACTACTTTTTCGGCTGACCCGTTTTCGTTTTAGGGTGCAATACAGAAACTTACTACTAAGCCTGACTCTCAGAAGTCCAAAATATATTGGTTTTTAACAAAGGAGCCGAAATTCGCGGCAATTCTTCTTTCATAAACTGTTCACTACCTTAGTGATTTTCAATAACACTTCTTCAACATGAAATGTGAATTAATTATATATTAAACATTTCGCGGGGCTATTTTACGTCAGAGAGAGACCGTCGTAACAAATTGACAAGATTAAAACCTGATGGCTACAGATAACGGCTCTCTTTGCGTAATTTGCAGATTCGATCCACGATATTCCAATATTTGGACGAGATCAATTCAAATTCAATTCAATTCAAAAGTTATTTATTCATTTAGGTACAATTTGTACACTAATGCAAGTCAAATTTATGCCAACCGTTCATTAGTCTACTAGTCTACTAGGAGGCCTTGTTTTGAGAAGAACGGGCAAGAAACTCAGAAAGTTCGTTCCTCCCTTTATAGAATTCAATTTTATTACAAACGTCACAACTCAAAAGTTCAATACGTTTAAACATAATAATAATAAATATATAATGAAAAAATAGTAAGTTATGGCGTATTCCTTTACAATTTGACTTTTTCGGTCTAAACCTAGCCGGTTTCCTCATGATCTTTTTTTTTCACCATTCGACCGAATGTTAAATGCGCACATTGATTGAAAGTCCATTGAGTCCCCGGGATCGATACCATGACCTCAAGAATGAGAGTCACGCTGAATCCACTAGGCCAATTCTGCACATTATCTTATAGCGAGTACCACTCTATCTCTCCATCGCATTCTCTTTATTATTATTTATATAATAGGGCGACAAGCATCGCAGCCCATGGACACTCTTTTTTATTATTGACTAGGTATTGTTTAAGTCTAACACGAATTACCTAATATATATATTACATGTGGTCCAGCCTTATAAAAACAGAAATTTGTATTTTTTTTCAATCTTACCAGATAAAAGGCACCTCGATTTCCGTCCCACAACTGAGCGTTTTCTAAGAGAGTTGTTGCCGCTATGTGGAACCAGCTGCCCATTGAAGTATTTCCGAACCAATTCGACTTAAGGTCCTTCAAGGAAACAGCATACCAATTCTTGAAAGGCCGGCAACGTACTTGCGAGCCTTCTAGCAAAGTGAGTGTCTATGGGCGGCGGCGGTGTCACTGAACATCAGGTGAGCCTCCTGCCCTTTTGCCTCCTATTACATAAAAAAGGAATCATCATGGTGTTGGGTTAGATCACGGGTTTATTGTTTATTATTTATTGGGAGGTTAGGTTATATGAAACATATAACTAGAGTTGGTAACAAAATGTTTTGATGCCAATACTGGGTTTTAATATGTAGGATGATTGGAGATCCTAAGTTCATATACAATGAAAAAGAAAATGGATGGTAGAAATGTCGTTCAACTTACTTATACAGCAGTCACAGGATATGTCCACCTTTTGTCCTATACAATGTAACCAATGTAGGTAACCCAGTACATTTATGAACGTCAACAGAAAATATGTTAAATTGATTTTAAATTACATTTATGCCAGTTCGCAGGTCAAGGGCGTAGAGAGGGCAAAAAGAACTGGCATGAAACTCTCCGCCACTCTTTTCGCTTTATCTAATCGCTAAGTTTTGAGTCATACAAATTGTTTGTAAGACATAGCAGCCATAAATATTTGAAATGGTGCAAATCAATCCTAAGGATTAGGATCACTTAAATAATCGTCAAACTTATAAAAAGCTTTATTGATTAATTTACGATTTAACGAGAGTTTTGAATTTATTCAGTGATAATTCTCTAATTTTGCTTGGGAGTTTGTCACCATTTGGTTTAAAATCATTTATATTTTTTTGTACATTCAACAACGCTTCAAGAATACATAGTATCACAATATTTCATTTCTTAAACTTACTTCTTATCGACTTTTAATGGGTTTTCGCTGATGGCCTTAAGGGCCTTTACAACTCAACTCGGGCTGATTTGGCAAGCGTAGCTCGGCCGCAATGGACGTTTTGCTCGCGACCAGCGCAACCCAAAAAGCCCGCTTCTGCTGCACAAATATGGATTGAACCTCTGCAGCAGCACCCCACAGTAGAAAACCGTAACCGTAACGCTGTGTGGTATAAGTATCTTATAATATTGAAACACTTTTAATTTTGTATAATTCCTCTTGTTTGATTATACTGTAATACATTCACGCGAGTACAATACACACTTCATTACGGGATAAAAGCGAAAATTTATATTAACTAGACGCTAATTGACGACAAGGTCACCTTATACTTGATAGGTTGGTTATATATATTATTTATAGTATAGTTAGTACCTTACAAACATTGTATTTCTTTTATCAATTATGAGTTTTTACTACGAATGCATCTTGATCACTATTGTGCGCTAAAATCCCTAATAAATATTTTAATATAATGTTGTTCCTCACTATCATTGGAGTTACAGCTATATTCAACAGTAGCAGCACTGATCTATCTGGTATACTGAAGTACCCGGAACCGATATACGTCTTTTGTGCAATCCAAAAGGCGAAAATAACTGTGAACGAAGAGTATTCAGAAGCAGCTGCAGGAAACAGTAAATATTTTTATCAGAGACACGGGTTTAATTTGGACTTAAATTACAGCTAAAATTCGATCGATTGTGTTAGAATAAAACTTATATTTTATAAGTAAGTAGTTTCCAGAGTAATGTTGGCCTAGTGGTTCCAGCGTGCGACTCTCATCCATGACGTTCGATCCCCGGCTGTCCAATCTATCTATCTAACTATCTATGTACGCGTTTAACATTCGCTCGAATGGTGAAGGAAAACATCGTGAGAAAACAAACAAACAAAGTCGAAAGCGTGTGTCTCTCAGGAGGCAATTACCTACTTGCCTATTAGATTGACGATTTATCATCAAACAGATACAGAAATCTAAAGCCCAGACCTAAAAAGGTGTATAGCACTGATTTTATTTCCATAAGCGATGGAAAATCAGTTTATGTTGGGACTGTATCCAAATAAAAGTTGCAGAAAGCGCGTCGTATTATAAACATATTTGATTATTCCAAACATTATCTTCTTATAATAGTTTGGATACAATTTTCAGAAATTTCTAATGAATCGGAAGCCGTAGAGCTTGACCCTGAACATTTCCATGCTAACTATGAATTTCTCTACTACATTATGTATAACGTTACACCGTTCGCTGGACTGTATCCAGGTGTACAATAGATAAATCCCACAGAGAAATCTTTTACCGTAATTTATACGTACGATTTAGGACATCAAAATGAACATTCAGCATCTATATAATGAGTTCAATTATCACAAGTAATAACAGCTGCGATGCAACCCTAGATTGGTCTAGGCCTCAGATTTTAGTATTTTAATTTAATTTATATGTACCTGACAAATGTTTAAGTATTTGGTTCAAAAACATGATCCATGTTCTTCACGAGCAAGGTAAATTACGTACTTCGAAACAGAAATCCGTTACAATGGGTAATTGAATGCACGACCTCAGGGTTGAGTGTCATTGTCACTAGACCAACAGTGTTCTCACATTTACATCAAGCGTAACTTTACAATTATGCATCTTGATTTTGAAATATCATAAGTAATCTTTAATTTAATTTTGTATCTAAAAATATTTTAGACTACACTGGTAACATACGTATTTTTCAGCTGCTGTGCTCGGGATAAGAACTGTACCGATGTCTTTGAATACCCTTGAAACTTTCAACGCAAATCGCGGTTGCCTCTATTTTGTGTTATGTTAAGATATGGGTGCATTATATTTGCTGGATTGTATGCAGGAGAAAAGTAAATAAATATATAGTGCGACCCTAACGACATCTTTTTATTTGATCCTATCTAGTAATTTAATTATTAAACGTAAATCCTACTTATTTATATATAGGTAATAATATTAATTGCACCGTTTTAATTAACTATATTTTTTTATTATAGAACAGTGGGCAAACGGGCTCACCTGATATTTAAAGTCACTCTCGATGCCGAAGGCTCGCGAGTGCGTTGCCGGCCTTTTAAGAATTGGCACGCTCTTTTCTTGAAGGAACCTAAGTCGAATTGGTTCGATTATTATTCAGTAGGCAGCTGGTTCCACATAGTGGCGATGCCCGGCTGCCTTAAAAACGCGGAACGACGGACGTTAAGGTGATACGGGTGGAATTTCGTATTCTGTCTCTACGTCCGATGACGAAACTCAACTGCATTAATTCGAACAACTCCTCTGTTCAGAGTATTCACTCTCCATGGTAAATGCGGTAGAAGACGCACAGAGACCCCGCATCCCTATGCAACGCCAAGGGATCTCTTTTCATCACGACGTAAACACTAATTGTCAGAAAGTGACGTAAGTACTTTAATGTTGATGGCATAATTAGGCTTTTATGAATAAAGGGTATACTTTTAGTTTCATTTTAATTTGTATTGGTATTATCGTAATTTTCTGTAATTATCACTTTGTTATATTAAGTTTTTATTATTATTAAGCCTTTATTGCTGATACCCAGTAGGTGTAATAAACATTTGTTTTAGTTACATAACCTAACTTAATCTATTAGATCACATATACCGTTTTTGGTGATCAGTGTGTCCTGCGGCACATAGGCCTTTTCCGGCTGCTTCCATGATTTTCTAATGTTAGCTCTTCTGGTCCAAGTTGAGCCTTCTATTCTCTTTATATAGTCTGCCCATCTCATGCTCTGCCTTCCTCTATACCTTTATCTATCTCGTGGTTGCCATTCTATAATATTTTTTGTCTTGAAATGGACAAACAATACCCGCTATATCTCGTCATATGCCTGGCCCAGTGCCTGTGTGAACGATATTTACTACGTAACTTAACTCTGATTTTGCATGCTATGGTTAAATTAAATTTATAAAACTTACTGCTCATCCCATACGACTTCAGTGTAAAATATACACGCTTATAAGCCTTAAACAAGCGACCTTTAGCGTGTTTTTATCCTCATTTATCTCCGTGCCACGTGCGGACTCTATCAAAGTCTCGAAGGGCGTTAAATTTATTTACACCATGAAGCAACTTATTAAGTAAAGAGAACATAAACTGTGCTTTGCTTTACGAGCAAGTTTATATAACTTCGAAACTTATGATTAACGTTATTCAGGTGGCCGGTTATTTCGTTTTGAACTTATTTACAAAATTGCAATGCTTCCAAAATTAGTTTTAATATAAAATTATTTTGTGCATATTTAATATATAATATTACTGGTACGTATATTAAGCGTTTGTGCTCGGGATATGAACTGTGCTGATGGCCGATATCTCCTGCGAATACCTTTGAAATTTGAAACTCAAATTGGCATTTTCTTTATTATGTATTATTTGAAATTTATTTACCGGATTGTATGTAGCAGAAAAGTAAGTAAAGATATAGTGCAAACTTAGCCAAATCTTCTTTATTTGAACCTATCTAGTAATTTCATTACGAACGTATGTCTTATTTATAAATAATAATAATATCAATATCACCGTTTTGATTTGCTATTCACTCTTTTCATCACAAATTGTAACAGTATGTGACGTAGTCGTATTTTAATGTAAATAGCGTGGTTTTGTAATGTGTGAATAAACGGTATAGTTTTAGTTTAAATAAGTATAATTTTCTGTAATTATCACGTTATAAACAAGTAAATACACAATATTAATCACCCAAAATATGTATAATATATAAACTGTGTTGGTCTAGTGCCTATACAAACAACATTTACTTGCTAGTTTATCTAACTTCAAAAGTTATGATTAACGTTATTTAGGTGTCCGGTAGCTATTTCGTTTCGAATGTTAAAAAACTGCCCAGCTTGCTTACAAAATTAATATTAATTTTAAATAATTATGGGTTTGTATAAAAAACCAGAATGCGTAACGCTATTCTAGGCAACCCGGAATTCTATTAATGTTTTTTTTTATTGGTGGCGCATAATTATTGCAACTTTTATTGATTCCTTATTCTCAATACCAATATTCGTAAATTAGTTGAGGGATACTATCTGTTTAGGATAGGGTCAGATATCAGTCCCTTCAGGGAATTTTATAATTTCCGGGGATACCCTGTCAGCCTCCGTCATCTGTGATTAATTCCTACAAGATTCTTCCCTTACAAATGCAGACAAGTGACAACAGTAGGAAATTGGCACTTGTCCGGTGATATTTGGTCTTTTGATACAATTATATTGCATTATAACTAAGTAAATCGTATTTTACAACTTTGTAAGCAGGAATTTTTAATTACTCATAGCATAATAGCTTTATAGTATAAAACCGCTGTCCAACGTTTGTACGATTCTTTGTGTATGAACCTGCGAGTCAGACAAAGAACGTTACTATTACTACTATTTATTTATAAGTTCTAAAACAACGTATATGCATACAATTGTACAACACAAATTATACACTGATAAACATCAAGTATTCTTTATTCAAGACAAAAACATGTAAATCATTATTATATAAAAAAAAACAATAACTGATTTCCAAAAATCGATAAACACTTTTCGTTTGGTACGTGTTTATAAGTATGGTACGTCATAGATCAGTATTTTCACGGGTCTTGGGATCATGATCATTTAATTTGAATTTTTAAAGTTGCAGGATAAAAAATTCTATAGGTTAGCCAGTAATAAATAATCGAAAATCGTTTCTAAATAACCTATTGGATTCGTTACCTTTATCGTAGAAGCACGCTCATTTCTTTTTAATTTGAAGGTCCTATCTCCTTGGAGAGGCCTTCACTAAAATATATATTTGAAACTACACGTTTTAAGTCGCTTTACCAATTGTAATAAGTAGAAGAAGCAATAAGTATTTTTAATTAACGAAAGAATGAATGCGTGTCGTTTGGTTATTCATATAGGTAAACAAGTACACTTATGAACGTCACCAGAAAATATATTAAATTGATTCTAAATTTATATTTATTACCAGTTCGCAAGTCAAGGGCGTAGAGTGGGTAAGAAGAACTAGCAAGAAAACTGGCGAGTCAACAGCATCTCTAGTCCAACGCACTCATACTCGTAATGTGACATAACCGTTTGTCGAATCACAATTAAACTGTTTCGTCTGGTGTCTTTTGTTTTCTCACTATCCGGGACTATATTTATTAAAGCTTACCTCGTCATACATTGTACTTAATCTACTGCATATTTTATAAAATCTTTCATCTTCAATGTATGACAATTGAAGTAAATAAGTGTTTCAAAAAAGAAATTAAAAATTAAAACATATAATACAACAAAAAAACATCAGCAAAACAGCGAATTACGTTCGAGAGGCACCTAACAATTCTTTCTATAAAACCGATCAGCCCACTACCGAATATATCCAGCGCCGGATAAGCACTATTCATTCCGTTAACTATAAAAATATATCAAACGCATTACTATTATCTGTGAATCACAGGACTATTATCATTTATTTAATATCACTACATCATTATCTCCTTCAGGTAACCTACTTCATATTCACAATAATATTTCTGTATAATTTATTTATAACAGATTACATTGTACATACGCTTAAACCAAATGACAAATGAATAAAACATTGTTTATCCCGCTTCCCAACCAGGGTGAGTCTGACCTTCATTAATCTGTGTCAGCAAATACAATGCCTCGAATCTAAACCTACAATCCTGCTATCTTTTAGGGCTAAATGTATGATGAGTTTGCATTTAATTAATAAAATAAATAATACCTATGCGATACTACTTAAATGCTATGGTTGTTTTTGAGGTCGTTTTGTAAAGTAATTGTTTCGAATTTGAAGCTATAATAACATTTGGGAACAGTGTAACAGTAGGGACCACCATTGTCAGTCAGGTTTTGGTTTGTCCATCGTTGGACATATGCTTCCTCGGTCCATCGGGTTCCACTCGTGTCTGTTGTGAGCCAGGCACGGCCAGGTGTCTTTTCGACACAAGTTTTAATTCGCTATATTATGTTATTATATTGTTCTTGGATAAAATGGATGGATTATGTTAAATTAAAATTTTAACGTACCTAAGCCTAATAATTTCCCAACTTCGTTAGTAAATCTCGTAGCGGATTATTTATTTACAGAGTAAACAGCTAAATCTTTAATAATTACGTTAATCAAACAATTTCTTGTGTCGTATAAACTTATCCAATTTTGTCGAGAAGGTCGGCTCTTGAGATTTATTAGCTGCTAACTAGTTGACGTGTTTACTGCTCCCAGGGTCTTGCAGTGACAAGTTAATATACTATCTTTGTTTCATGCTATTTCATACGGTAATGGAGGCTTTAACGACTTATATGGAACATCAAGAGTTTCTTTGTTATAATGGTGTTTGGTAATTTAACCTATAGACATTTTTTCTACCAATTAAGCTTCATTGATACTTTTACAAACACGGTGGAAGGTCCTTCACCCAAAACTTATTTTATTTTATTTATTTTGATTGTATTTTATTTTTGGTCTGAAACATCACACGATACAATGACTACAATCAGATACTTATAAAGATATGTTATAGAAAGCAAAAACACGTGTGAAAATAACTTAAGAAGTCGCAGCGCTAATCAGATCCATGCCACTATAACGATCAGTATTATTTTAAGAGAAACAATACCACCAAAGTTATTATATATATATATTTACGGGACCGAATCCCATGTGTACTGCGCTATATGTAGGTATGATAAATTCCAAGCAGGAACCAAAACATTGTATTTAATTCGTAGTTGTAACAAAGGCGTACATTTACATACTATACATCAGGGGATGGCGCGAAGCCAACTTCATCTCCAGGTGCAAGCTAACGTATGACGCGTGCTTGTTCGGTTCCCGCTTCTATATGACCAGTATTTTATTGAGCCCTTGACACCTACACGGCATTGGGAGTTGAATTATTGCAAAGACAGCTTGAATATGTTCATAGCTTTTGTTTAACTAGTACGGAGGATATTTTCCTACAGTAATAAATTAATAATAAGTACTTACTTTCGAAACATGTTAATTACTTTAATTTCTTCATTGGATATTATGTTCTGTTTGACTGAAGTTGCAGCTACAAATAACAGTAAAGAAGGTTATTATTGTGTTAATAAAAAAATCAGTTTTTAAGAGATGGTTGCTCTTGCGATTGTAAAGTTGAGATTTTATACCGCGTGTTCATAATTTTGCGACATCAGCGCTGGGGATATTTAAAGCACTAAATCAAAATAAAGCACCCAGACCAATCTTTTAAAATTTGTTTAAATTTTGACGTGACAACGTCTAATGATTTTTTTATAGAATGGAATCTCGCTGTTGGCCTTAAGGGCCTTTACAGCTCAGCACGGGCTGTTTTGGTGAGCGTAGCTCGGCCTGAAATGGTGTTTTATCCCGCCGCTAGCGCAAGGGCGTCTCCCGTGAGACTCGTACCTCGGCTTGGGCCGTCGCGGGGTGGTCAATCGGGGCAGGACGGAAGCTCACTTGCGTGAGCGAAGTACGCAGTAAAGGTCCTCGCCTTCCCCGGTGAAGGTGGTTTTTTACCTTAATCTGATTTTCGTGTAATAAATCGATGAATACCGGCTGCACGCACTAAAAATCATGACTCATTGTCCCGTTACGCAAATTGTACGCTGGCGCCGCATCTATCTCTCTTCTAATCGAAGACTTAAGCAATCATACTATAATCAATGTTTAATTTAAATTATTGTTACTATGTAGGTTAAGAATATTATAGATATTAAAATAAATTTATACAACCTCAAAATTTTAATTAAAAATGTTAGGATGTCAGAGAGGAGCAGTTTCAATTTCTTAACGGCGTGTTATGAATACCATTTTGTAGTCAAAATGAAATCAGTTAATTTTCGCATTACGTCTCCAGAATTGTTGACATTATACTCCTATCATTTTCACAGAATCATGTTTAACGAACCGTTAGTCATTGTGAGTACTTGTTTTGTTATTAATTCATTGAGTGCGTCTTGCTTCAAGTTTATTATTGCCTCAAGCTATTTCGCTGTTGTTTGCTTAACCGAATGAAATGCTTTGAACCTGACGAATATTCACTTTAACATCGTTATCAACATTAAACACTTCAAATATTTAGTTTCAGTACTGCTTTAGAATATAGAAATTTGCCTTAAAAAGATCTTAAATTTTCAGTGTTATATTGACATAGTAGCGTGGGCAATAAAGTATTAAAAATAAATATGTTGAATTAATATATTTTCTACACATTTAATTTGCTGAAAAATAATTTCCAAGATTCCACATCATGTCTCTGAATTACTTACAAAATACGTTTTTCTACACCTTGTCTTTTTAAATATCTAGTGGTCAAGCACTTATATAGTTAAAAATATATGCCTGTATGCATAAACTCCTACAAAAATAAATTATTGCTCACAAACCCAGAAACGCATATTAAATATTCAGGACTAACAAGAAACTTGCATAAATAAATTCAAAGTTAGAGATATGTGCTCGCTCTGATCGCTGGAGAAATCTTCGCATCTCTAAGTCACGTAGTTCTTGTATAATATCTAGAAATTCAGTGAGACCGTCTAAATTGCTCGAAGTCAGATAATAAACGGACCGGATACAAGCTTGTGGGAATTTATTAAAGCTGCCTGTTAAGCTCTGTGCACTTCATACCGAAGCTCGGGAATTAGAAACGTGGTAATAATGTGTTGACTTCTTGAGTTAAAGTAACAACTTGATAGTTTCTTGTGAACAAGAAAACTAGTATAAGAAAAATACATAAATAAACAGGATGGAGTAGTAATGTACTTGATTAATCTAATTAACGATGTCAATAAGGAAGTCTATAAAGGTATAAGGTAGACACGATAACGAAAAATATCGTTTATTAAATCTAGATAGGAATTTTCTTGATGCACTTGTGAATGCAGGATAATTGTTTAATAACGCCCTTTTTAATAATCTTTCTTGTACTGTTAAAGGTACTTGACACTTTACGCTCGACAAACACCGTATTTCTTTACAAGAGAATGAAGAAAATTTACAAACAATATTCGCGTTTCTTTTTTTCTGTGGTTATTTATTTAATTATTTTAATTGTACTGTATTGCTGCATTATAAGTGTAAATAAATAAATATTTAGCCACGAACTTAATGGTTATCTATAGAACTCCAATTTTACAATGCTACAAATCTTACATTCTGTATTCACCTCCTTGTCGTTCATTCCAAAACTGAGCGTGTTTTTCTTGCCGCGCAGCACCACTATGTCGAACCAGCTGTCCACTAAAGTATTTCCGAACCAATTCGACTTAGGGCCCTTCAAGAAAAGAGCGTACCAATTCTTAAAAGATCGGCAATGCACTTGCAAGCCCTCTGGCAGTGTGAGTGTCCATTGGCGGTGGAAATTAACATCAAGTGAGCCTCGCGTGCCTCTTGTTATAAAAATATAATATTTGGTTCTCTTGACCTTACTTATTAAAAGTATAAAATAGGTCTTCCCGACCTTATTGTAAGAAGGAACTAATCCTCTAAATTCTTAATTTAGCAATTAGATTATCCTATCCGCATTATTTCTGCTTGACAGTACCGATGAAACAAATAGCTTAATCTATAATTGCCAAACCAAGCGAGTTAATTCACATACTACTCTTGAGTATGGTTTCAATAAAGTCTGTAGATCTTTATTATAGCTCAAAGTACGTATTTCGAACAAGACAGCAATGGAACCAGGTGGATTCAGCGTGCACTCTCATGCTTGAGGTCGTGGGTTCGATCCCCGGCTGTGCACCAATGGACATTCTTCTATGTCCGAATTTAACATTCGCTCGAACGGTGAAGGAAAACATCGAGAGGAAACCGGCTTGTCTAAGACCCAAAGGAGACGTCGGCGTGTGTCAGGCACAGAAGGCTCTTCTACCTGCCTATTGAATTGAAAAACGATCATGTAACAGATACAGAAATGTGAGGCCCAGAACTAAAAAGGTTGTAGCGATATATTTATTTCCATCACAAAAATATACAGTATATTCATAACCTACAGTTAACCTAAGTAATAATAGTAATTAAAAATTTATAATTTGAAATTTTTTGGTCGCTGCCACAGTGTTTCTTTCGGCAGCATTTCCTCGCTGTATTGCGTTACTTATTCGTTGACGAAAACACCAGCTCTGGCTCGCCGGTACTATCTACCAGTCTTTCATCGCGTCTTTCTTTTATTGTGTTAAATCTATAAATTATGTTTAAATAAGAATTGTATATCGTGTTAGATTTGTAAGGTTGAAAAAATGAGTGGACTTTTTGTAAGATTCGTAAGTGTATATTAGATTTTAAGTGATACCTTAAAAAGGCTACATTACAAAAAAAAAGTTTGGGAATTTTAAATAATAAGATTGTTGACAAGGGTTGAAAATAGTTTGGCGTTTGAACGCTCGCGTAAAAAAGTCGCAGTGCGGTCTTCTCCGTAGAGACTGGATCAATATGCAAAGGTAAGGATTAGTGATAAATTAGTTGATAGTTAAGACTCAACTTGGACCGCGGCTCAATAACTACGAATGGAATCGAAGTTCAAATTCAAACCAGGATTATCAAATATTCGTATCAATTCTGTGGCGAGCAAACTAACAAATATTCAAACTTGCTCAAATGTTTTATTTGGTTCTGTAAGTTTTCAAATGAAAAATAACATTTGTGAACGAATATGATAGATTCTATATTTGACCGCCAGGAGGCGTTGTCGGACAAGGGTGAAAAAACTTCATTTTACGTTATACGTTGTAATTCGAAGGGAATAACAATCCTTATAATTTGTTTGATACTCCTCTCGGATGATTCTTCTTCTTTGGATGATTACCTTTTTTGCATCTTGAAATGCAATGTTGGCAGTCCGTCACTAACGCTAGGTTGTCAAAAACACCAGTGCATGACTCCGCTGTTGCCGCATCGCCTTGAGAGGTTGTAGCAGATACTACTATACTAAGCAGCACGAGAGGTGGCCTTAAATGCTCTATACATACCACTGATTTGTCTTAATCGATTATAATCATTACATATGTAGTTATCTTAAATACACTCAAAGTCAAGAACAAAGTTCTGTGCTTGACGCTCGCCTGATTATTGGGTTTTCCCATTGTTGCCTTTACCGTAGGAGTTATAAGTGTTAATTGCGAAACAGCACTGATTTGAATGAACGTCAGTGTCAAAATTCGCATGCCTAAGTTTGCCCACACTTCTCCTCGTCAAATCAAATTGGGAAGCTTTTCGAGAATAATAAAATAAAATCAGTGTCGCTACAAATTTTTTAAGCCTGGGCCTCAGATTTCTGTATCTGTTTATGATTATTTGTCATTGTAATAGGCAAATAGGTGATCATCATGTACCTGAACCACGCCTCCGACTTTTTGGATCAAAGGTGTGCCGGTTACCTACCGATGATTTCATATCGTACGAACGAGTGTCAATGTGCACCTAACAGAAAAGCCATTGTAACACAACCGGGGTCGATCCTATGACGCCACTAGGCTAACACTGCCTACACTTTCGAGAGCATTACACATTTAAATATACCATATTACCAGTTAACAAATTTACTAGATATAATTCGCTAAGTTTCCAATATTATTGAGAAGATGTTTTATCCTGAAATTATTATTTAGGTTCTAGTCTGATAAAATGCTTTTCAAATTAATCTTTCACTTTGATTTCTATTTCGGTCGCAATGTCGATAGTATGGTACAGCTTAATATATCCGTAATATCTTAGGGTCGAATAAATACTCGTAGACTTCACAATAAAGTATGATTTGTAGCATTTTGTTATAAAGTTCTTGACTCTATAATAGTTATTTAAATATCAAAGAAATTACTTTCATAATATGTTCTATATTGTATAAAGTCTTCTTTCTCTTCTTTAAAAAGTTATATATTGTATTATATATAGTCTTTGCCTCGTCCAACTTGAATCAAAAATACATAAAGTTACCGTTAATAAAAAATCTATGAAAAATTTCACGGTTCATTGTGCCACGTTATGTCTTACGGAAAATAAAACTAAGCATAATTACACGTACTTGCTACACAATTATTTCCAACCCTAATGTAAATGTTAAAGTGAATTAAGTGTGGTCGTAAACAGATTTTGTTCTAAGACGTAGTTTCTTAATTACAAATTCCACCGTGGCGGATAACATTCCCTCAGGACCACAGCCTTGAAGCTCCTTACACAAGTTTTTGGGTAGCATTACTTAATTAAATCATCAATAGCGGACTCTAAACGGGTTAAAATAATCTAAAATTCTTATCGTCTTTTAGTATCGACATTAAAACTAAAATTATTAATAGTAATATCAAGTTATGTTAAGTAATAACGCTAAGCTATTGTCCCTATACATGTTATATGAATAACCTTTTTAAAATGGATATCAAGTTCGACTGCAAATAATACGGACTTGGGTTCAAATCTCCAGTGTACTTAACTTTAGTATAGTAGTGTTCTCAGATTCCGCACATAGACGCATATTTGGTCCGTTGTGCATTGGCAAGCAATAGCCACGTAGTCCAGGACTACGTGGGTGACTGATTCCTCTGTGCCGAAATAGCCTTTGCACAAGGAACTGTCTGTCGCGTTAAGGACCAAGAGGTGTTTATTTAGCAGACAGTACCAAACCCATAATTTTCCTTATAGTTATTTTGAGATAATTTCTGTTGAGGCTTAGAAGATACTTTACCATTAGCGACGTTACTGCTGGCAGTGCAATTTTGGACTGACAGCAGTCCGCGTTTTGCGACCAACAGTGATAAAAATCCTATAAGACGCTGCCATATATTCCATAAAATTATTTTAATGATATAGTATCGAATATCTGATTGGAGTTAAGTATTTTATACGAATATGTACACACACACACAAACACACACTCACATAAAGTAGAAGTGAAGTGAAGTAGAAGACGTGTACTTTCAATGACTGTGTCTGTTATACACTTTCTAAGTAGAAGCCTCAAGACGATCTGTCACTAAATTGTCACATACTGTTTATATGTGCTTTATATTTATATAGTAGGCATATCTACTGAGTGCATATAGTGTACCAAAACATATAAGGGCCGTTATGTAATATTACATTTGTGTTTTCATTTCATTTTTCAGAAAAAGAAGACATTGAAAATGGGTAACTAAATGGGATAACAGGTATTGTTTTACAACAACGACGATAAATAAAAGGTTTTCATTGCAAACATTTATTTACTGTTGTCCTGCATACAATCCAGCAAATATAGGTGCGTTTTTAAATAAAACATAATAAAGGAAAGGGCGATCGGCGTTAAAGCCTTCGAGGGGATTTTCAACGATCGCAGATTTCGTCATAAGCACAGCCGCTGAAAAAAAAACATGTATTTAATGACGCTAAATAAAAATCATGAATGACGATTGTGTATTATTTACTAGAATAAAATGATTATTGTTTAAAATCGAATAATTTATGACCACAAAAAATCGATAAACATCTATTTATATGTTAAACACACCCAGAGGGTTCGCGAGTGTATTGCCGGCCTTTTAAAAATTGGTACGCTCTTTTCTTGAAGGATCCTAAGTCGAATTGGTTCGGAAATACTTCAGCGAGCAGCTGGTACCACTAGCAAAAATTGTCTTCAAAAACGCTTAGTCGTGAAACGGCGGAAGTCGAGATGATACGGGTGTAAGAATAAGTCAAATAGCTTATTAAAGACATGTATTTGTGTTGACGTTTATCTCTATATTAATATTATAAACAGAAAACATTTGTATTTTTGTATGTTTGTAACGATTAATTGAAATTTAATTCATTATGACAATGGTGAGTTACTATCAGTGAATGATATATATCATTTTTATTTATAAAATGTTAAGTGATACCACGGACAATTTTCAAAAGCCTTGTAAGTTGCTGGTCTATTAAGAATTGGTACGTTTCTTGAAAGACCCTAACTCGAATTGGTTAAGAAATACTTCAGTGGGCCGCCGTCACGAAGTTGTTGTTACAAAATAATTTGAATTTACCATCTATTTCTATCAATAACATTGAGAGTTAAACAAAACGCTAATTTAATTTGATATTCAAGTTTATTAAATGTATACGTTCGCTGATTATGAAAACGAAAAATAAGGTTTTGAATTGTTCAAAAGTTATGCGGCATTTATTTATTGTACACCCGCATAATGTCCTGCGAATATCGCCGTGTCTCTGTACATAATGTAATAGAGAAAGGGATGGTTAGCATTGAATTGTTCAGGTTCAGCTTCTACGGCTGTTGCTCCGACGGTAATAGCTGAAATTAATTCCAAACTGTTAGTAGATGATAATATTTTACATACAGAATAAGTTAACTCGTTTTCTTTATAACAGAATGTACGGCATCTATCAATAATGTCCCTTAATGTACCCAATATTATTAATTTTAGGGATGGTAGGGTGGAATAAATTCGTTGGAGGATTGTCCGCAGTGGTCTCAGCTAAGTCATATTTGTGGTGGGTAGTGAACTTGCTTTGCCTTGTGTTGTACATGAAATGGTCGGCGGTGACGAGGTATGGAATGCAGTGGTATCCTGCTATGAATGCAGCATGTTATGCTACAGAAGGAGACAGCAGAACGAGAGACGGAGCACTTTAGGACAAATCCTACGTGTAGAAGACGGGGAGTAAATAGGAGAAGATATGCCCATCTCCTATCTCCTGTAGTGTAGTGTGTACTGCATCGGAGGTTTTTGAGTGTAAATTGCCACTGAGGTCCCGATAGAATGCGACAGCGATCCCGGAGCCCCCTGTCATGCGGCTTTGTAGGAACTACTCGAGGTGATTTTAGTGGGTATTGTTCACCCAGTCTCTGAATAGCAGAGATTTTGGCGTGGATCAAGTCCCACATACCCCTGCAACCTTTAAAAGCAGGGGATGCGCAAATGCATTTCCACCTCGGATATCAAAAACAAAGGTACAATAAATTAGAAACAAGACGGGACTTACAGTTGGCCTATCTATATAAAGTCTTGCGGGGTGGTGAGCAAGCCAAATATTCTTCAAGAACTCGGGTTTTTTGTACCTAGGGGATATGTGTTGCGAAAGCCTAGGTTGTTTGCGATACCAGCACCAGATCCCCGTTAACAAAGACGTTGCGCTTACTGCATCTTTGTCTATTGTATCCCATAAAAAATATTTGTATGTTTATTAATCGACCTATATTAATATTTACCTTCCTAACTGAAGAACTAAAGAATTGTATTATCTACTTTTTATTAAGGTCTGTATTACATACTTTTTCATTGTTCATTTCTTAAATCATATGAAAGGTTTAACTGTAGTTTTTTTGCTTAAACTGTCATTAGGTTTAATAACAATATATTATTACCGTTTGCGGCAGCTGCCTCTGAACCCGCTTCGTTTACAATTATTTTGGCTTTTTGAATCGCACTTGACACGAACAACGGTTCCGGGTATTTCAGTATACCAGATAGATCAGAGCTACTGCTGTTGAATAACGCTGTTACTCCATTCTGTGGAACGTGGTACAAAATTCAAAATAGTATTACATATAAAAAAATATCATGCGTTTCATTAAAAACTTTTTGTAGTAGCTGCTACGTATTGCCAAACTATCGTAAACGTATTATATAAAAAAAAGTGTTTATTCATTTGACAACAATTCATAATATGTAAGATTTGGGAACTCTTTTAAGTAAAAAATACTATATAGTAATCTATTTTAATACCACTTTAGCAAGTGCTATACGTTTTATGTATGTTCTGTTTTGCTGATCCAAATTAAATTGTAGTCTGTATACGAAACAAATTATCTTAAGTACTTTTTTAAGTAATTACTATGTAAGTTCTTAGTCAAACAGACACACACATTGTATATTCCCACAAACACCTCAACTAACATTTTATTAGTACATTGCCTTTGTTAGTACATAATGTGCGTATGTATGGTGTATGTAATACTTTTGCTATATTTTCAGTTCAGTAATTTTTTAAAAGCTGTGGATTATTAATAAAGGATAAAATAAATTAGCTTTTGTCGCTACAAATCCGAAATAATTAAGCTTTAGTCGAGACTAGACCCGACCATTGAGCCTTTATTATTAGCCTAATTACCTTCTTTAAGACATCAGCTAGGTCAGTTTCTGATTCAGAGTTTATTACAGGAATTGAAAGATTCACTCGAGCTGAGTCTAAATTATTTATGACATCATACTGTAAGTCTAGTTCTTGCAGCTGATTAGCCACTGAATGTACACTATGCCTCTTATTGGGCAATATTGAGAGGAAGGAGAAGTTTTCGTTTTTATAAAACATTTGGACGACCTGAAAGAGAGTAGAGAGATAAAAAGTTATTGTTAAATAATATTATGTAACAAAAAGGAAACTTAAATACTAAAGATAATTAAAAGGTGATTAATAAACAGTGAAAATCAACTTTAAACATTAATCTCCAAATACTGAACTAGTTTAATAAATGTGTTTATTCATTATAACAACGCATTATATTATAAGATTTGGAAACCCTTTTAAGTAAAAAATACCTCTGTCAGGATTCCCAGCCCTTCCATAAAAAACTGAATAATTAATTCCGTAACATTTCTTTTCATTATATTAGTTAATTGATGTTCGATTCTCTAAACATCTAAATCAGTTTTTTTCCCACTGGGGGACAATTTGGTTGTTAACGGGGGCAATCCAAATCAGCTGAATATAACACAACTTAGTGGAGACTTGAAACTGTAGCTAACCTAATATAAAATCTCTGTACGCAGAGAGAGACGCAGAGAAAGCTCACTAAATTAATATAGAAAAATCTTATTTTTTTTTGAATTTGAATTCCAGTTATTCATTAGGTTTTGAAAAACTACTGATTGTTTCGTTAACAATTTCCTAGTGATATCATCCTAAAACATAATTCAATTTTTTAATATATAAATGATGTATGGACAATGATAATGTTTGAGGCTGTATAATATCCGCGTAGGCTGTAAATTCGTCGAACATAGAAAGCTGACATTTGCGTAAAGAAAATACCATTCTTAAAATAAAATTATCAGGAAACAGATGCAGACATCTGTGAACAATACCACGGAATAAAGCGCCACGTGATTTTAGTTCACAATCAAGATATTATAAAAGACATTTAATTTGACATTATTCGTAGAGTTATTAGTTATATACAACAAACCTTTGCTTGTATGTGTTTTATATGACCGTAATTAAAATGTCCGATCTGATTCATCATTTTCACTGAAGTCTTCCTCCTGTTTGTGACGTGGAATGTTTGCGGTCTAGTATTTTTAGAATTGAACGGATTTCTCCAGTCTCCCTGGATAATAAAGAAACATTTGTTACAAAGTTGACCCAGTGGTATCTGGGCCAGTGGTGGAGGAGGTCCTGCTACAAAGCCAGTAAATGGAGTGAAGTGGCACAGGATTGGCAGCCCAAGACACATTTTGGGTCGTTGAGTCGGTGTGTTGTTTATAGCCTATATTAAATTAGGTTTAGACGTCTATTTTCCTTCAAATTGAACTTCCGGTCTGTTATCTAAACACAAATATTTATAGAGATTGAAATTTCATTTTGTTTGCTGTTACCGTGTCCATACCAAGCTATAAAAAATAAGATTAACAGAAAAGCTTACCTTGAAGTAAATTGCATCTGTTAGCACAAGTCTAGTGTTTTCGTCTAGAGCAGATGGTGAAACTAAATCTTCAATAAGATCATTTGTCTGTGATGCAATCTAAAATAAGTCATAGATATATAGACGAATGTCAAATACTTAATACTTTATAAGCATAGACATTAATCAGAGTAAACTGTGAGTGACATATTTTTTCTATTATATGAGACGTTTACGATAGCATTGTTACTGCATACTTATTATAAAGTTAAATGATTCAAGCACTTGGTAACGAGTTGCATTAATTAATACATGTAAAATTATGGAATGGTAAACATGTGCAAAAATTTAAATCCCCCTGAGATTCTTTAGTGCTCAGAACCAGCTATTGGCTAAGCAATTCAAAACCGATATCGATTGGAACTCCGCGGTGGACGGCAAGGAACCGTCAACGAGTCAGAGTTGAGTCTAAGTTTGAACTTGAGTTCTTCCCACTTGGGCTTGGACCCACAAAGAACGCCGTGTGTCAGGCGTAGATCGCTCATTATAATTCAACACAGTTTTTAGTTACTCTGACACCAAGAGAAAAGTATATTATCAAACGAAACCCTACAATGTTTAGGCTGAAAGTTCAATGTTAAATAAATAGATTAGTTTAAATCGGATTAACTGGATTGTATTATGGAGACTCTTCGTTGCTTCAAAATGAGATAAATATGTCACCAGGAATCAGACCCACACCTAAGAAGGATACATCTAGCACATACAAAATAAGCTACGGAGCTGTGACCACAAACTATGTACAAATTTAATTACCCATGAATTTATTTCCTTAGCAGCTTCCTTCGGTTCGCTGAAGTCCAAGTTTTTTGCCTGAGCGTGAAAGGTATGTTTGGTGTCCCGTTTAAAGGCTTTACTGAACGGATAATCGATACTTCCAAACACTCTTTCTGCTAAAGAGAAGTTAACGTTCCGTTGAGAATTGATTTCATCCAAGTATTGTGGTATCGTGGATCGAATCTGCAAATTTAATTATTTCGCTCGTAATAATGTTTTATGGCCTTTAAAGGAAGAGTGTATATACTCTTATTTTAACAGTTGGAGGTAGTATCTCACAGGGAAGACCCAAATTGGGAGTCTATTCCACAGTCAAAATGTGCAGATGTGTCTATAAAAAGTCTTGACGATTTAAAAGTCAGAGAGTTTATAACCAGTCCTTCTCGCCGCTTCTACTCACGCCCGTGATTTGAGAACTGGCAGTAAATGTAATTAAAACCATTATATTAACATAAGTGTACATAAAATTATTGATAAATAAATTATATTTTGATTTATATATTTTATAATTTTTACATGTTGAGCAGAAACTTTAAATTACAGTTGTATCTGTATTGCTCTTACTAGATTTTATTTCTAGAGAATTTTAATTCCAATATCAGTCAAGTCCATCAATAAAATATAAAATAATTTACGATATGGGTGTACCGTCAGCAATTTGTATATTTACTTGAATAATTACAAAAATACTAAAACATATATTACATACGTCATTTCTCTTATTCAAATTCAGGATATTCGCCAGTTGATCATATGTCTTCCCTTTAGCATAAAGAGCTAATTGCGATAAAAGAAATAGAAGACTGAACGGAGACGTTATCACACTCTTATTCGGCTTCTCGTCAATTACGTCCTGAAAAAGAGATTTAGGCTGTGAAGAGACCGATCAAAGCTTATATATATATGTATACTATTATTATTGCTAGTATATAGTATATATATATACTAGCGGGACAAGCTCAATAGAAATCTATCTCTATTTAGTTTAATAAAGAGGTATGTTTGTATTGGCAATAATAAAAACAAAATTTGAACACACGTATAAAAAGTGCGCGGTGAAGTCATCGTTCCCTTGGTCGAAATTGGTTCTCAAACGTTTCTGTTCATCACTTTCATCTAAAATATTTATAAATTATTGTATTTTAAAAACAAGATATTTTTATTAATAATTATTTCATTTATACCACACATATCATATAAAATTCCTGGCTACCCGGAAATTATCCAAATTAATGTTAAGCCAGTTCCTGCTGTCAACGGTTTTATGGTAATAATATTAAATACATAACGCAAGTGATTTGTTAGGACATACGAGTACATTACATACATTTAGTAACACTTTATTTACACCTACTAGGTCTTACCGCCTAAAACTACTTCAAATAAATTGCATACGTAGGATAACATCTGGAAAAAATAACAAATTTTATTTGTACAATGAAAGCCGTATCGGCGTAGTGGCTTTGAAACTCATCCCTCTGAGATCGTAGGTTCGAACTACGTGTAGTGGACATTCAGTCACGGCATTTCAAATGTTCATATGCTGAATGAAAACATCGTCAGGTAACCGGCATTTCACCTTAAAAGGCTCATCACCAAATATTTACGACACAAAATCTGTGTTAAATGAACATATAGAAAGTCTATTGGGACACAGGTGGGGATCGAACCTACAACTTCAGGAGTGAGAGTTGCACCTGACGCCAAAACAGCTCTATTGGTACATGGGCACATGTTTTTTTTTGTAGATATAAGATTTTATTACAATGTCCATAGAGGCTTATAATTTTTTTAAATAAAAATTACCTGATGATGATGATGATGATGATGATGAACTATCACAGTTGATGGTACAAATTAACCCTGCTAACAATAATGCTAAAGTATACTTAGACATTATGAAGGATAAGTGATACTAAAATAATAGATGTGTTTTATATTAACTATCGCCTATATAGCAATATTAAAATAATTTATAGCATAATCGTGTCCTTTATAGATTGGATTGTAAGTGGACAAATATCACGAATTTAACGGGTTGTTTAATATCATATATCAGTTGCAAAATTAAATTATATATTTCAAAATAAGGTCGTAATCGACGCATCATGCTCCTTAAACCCGTAAACGCCAGGGTCCTTCAAGGCTGTGGTCACACATATTCTGCATACCAATGATACGTTGCAATTCAGCAACATTCATTGCTATGCGGACGACAGCACTAAGGATACCCTTTACACTGGCCGTGCAGCTCTTTCTAGGGCAGTTGTAGATTATTCAAGTACAAACATGTATGTGTCTGAAGTCGAAACTCAACTACGTGGAGTCTCGGACTGGGGCCGAGTAAATCTAGTTTAGTTTAGGTAAATTTAACCCCAAGAAGACACAAGTTCGTGCGTTTTCCGCTAAAAACCCCTTGTCACTACTTCTCTTTTCGAAGACACTTTTCCTTAAGCCACAGCCAGAATCGGAATACTTGGCGTTGACATATTAAACGACGTTCAGTTTAATATGTCTATGTTATGTTCCATCATATGTTTATGATGAAAAGACAAATTAGCCTCAAAGAAGCTTGGTGTGCTCAGCATGACAAGACGGTACTTCACTCCGAGCCATCGCTTGCCATAGCTTAAATTCTGCCTCACATGGAACCTCTACTGTTCTCACCTCCAGACGGGAGCCCAGTCCAATTTTTTCCACCTGACCGCATCCAACCAAGAGTGGTTCGAATCGTCGACGACGAATTCCTCTCCGAGTGGCTTGTTCACTTGGCGTTGCGTTGAGATGTGAGATCTCAGGGTCGAGGCAAAATACGAAATTGCATTCGTATCACCTTGACGTCCTTCGTTCCACAACCGGCTACCCACTGAAGTAGCCATTTCAACTTAGGGTCCTTCAAGAAAAGAGCGTACCAATTCCTAAAAGTCCGGCAACGCACTCACTAACCCTCTGGCATTGAGAACGTCAATAGGCGATGGTATCACATAACAAGTTAGAGGTTAGGCTGGACCTTACTATCACATTTTTTTTAAAGTCCTTTGAGTTAGAATATATAATGTGTTGGAGAGACTGGGTTTGCGAGTGCCAATAATCACAATCGGCGTGGTAACTGGTAGCAAATGCTTGCAGTGCCTCGAGCGCGTACAAATTTACTCAGAAAAGCGCCATTTACGCGAGTCTTGCGCACCATGAATGTTAATTGTGAAGGGGATATATTTAGTAGTACACTGGCTGAATTCACAAGAATTGCATCATTCACATACACACACCCAAACATACACCCATACAACTTTATTTCTACTAACTCCTAACTAGTTGATTGCTTTGTTTTGTTTTACTTTCCTTAATTAAAACGTTAAATTTGTTTGCCTACATATATGTTTGTACTTTTTGTTACCACTCAATATGACTTTGCTGTGAATGGAAGCCTGGTTATCCATATCAGTGGTTCTTACCTAGTTTGGAAACCAGTCTCCCAATACCTTCTCAACTGTAATCTTATTTATTGTTGTAAATGTTATATGGGAGAAAAAAAATAATTAATTAAATGAAAAAAATTGTTAGGTTTAGGTTTTATGTGTTCTTGTTTTGTTTATATTATATTTTAATTAAATTTTTGTATTAATAAATTTTATATTTTATTACTAGAAAGTTACTGTAAAAATAAAAAGGAAATAAATAAATAATAATAATAAACATCAGTTGAGCCTCGGTAAAATAGATCCTGTTAAAGCGCTTTCAAGCATACAAACAGCTGCAGATTTAAAAAATATTATAGTAAACACGCTTTATATATGTTATTTTTTACACATAATTAAATAATTATTTTTTTAATAAACGTTTTGTGACATACATGCTGAAAAATATGCATGGTCACGTGTTATATCTACTAATACACGTTGCCAAGCTGCCTGGTCCAAAAATAACTAATATATTTAATGAAATAATTTCTCAGCAAGTTCACGGTTCAAAAGTTTGTTAAGGAGATTTAAACTATAAGCCTTCCATTATAAAGAGCCTTGAAATTTATTTAATATCCTCTCTATTAATTTTGCTATGAAGTAAACATAGTTTTAATAGCCTAATATTAAAATTATGCTAACTTATTACTTGCACGTGATGTAGATATTTTTACTATTCTTTAAAATATAGTATTTTATACTAGCTGACCCGACAGATTTTGTACTGTACACAAAGTCTTAAGGGGATATACGGTCGCCCAACTCCAAAAAAGTGAAGTATGGTGAATGGAAAAAATATATGGTGGAGTTGAGTAGTTTATGTATCCATTTTGAAAGATCAATACACGATTCAAATAACTTCGCTCGATAGAAAAAAATTCAAACATAGCCAATTTTTGACACTTTGAATTAATTTTATGACGAAAATGTTTATGGAACATGATTTTAAAATTTACACGATATATTGTATGGTAAGCTAAGTAATCCATTTCAGATTTTTTTATAAAATTACATTAATTTAATGTTTTACATAACTAATTGTTATTACGGGCTAGCGCGCCTCAGCGCTCCAGCTCTCCATTGCGTACCACAGTTTACCCCGAGACACTGACACAACAATTCGTGCTGGGATAGGGCCATAAAAAATAAAACTTAAAAAAACATCTAATTGTAAATAATCTGAACTATTCTCGAACATAAACACTCATTGCATTACGATATTGGCGGGAAAGATTCGATTTTCTTGGTCCTGGCATTGTTAATTATAACACCGACACGATAAACTAATAGAAATTCTAAATAACTGATGAATTTCCAAACTTCTAATATTCAACTTTTCTATCATAATTAAACTAAGATGACATATCAACAACTCAACTTTTAGCAACCATTTTTAAAAAATGAATGGCTAGACTGATGTTTTGACTAATTAAACTGACAATATATATTGTCAGTTTTTCTGCTAATTGCGTTTTGTTATACCACGTCGCACGGAAACAACGGTCCAATGATCCTTTGTCCGTCCCCTGAGTCTAAGCTACCTTACCACCAATTTTCAGAGTTATAAATAGTGTAACTATAACGAATTTCTATTATATGACACAGTTAAATTGTAAATATATATAACCCAACGGTATAATCTATTTCGCGAGATTGCGAACTGTCGAAAGATTGTGAACCTCAACGTACTGCTTACAATTTAACGTATTATTATTCTATTCTATTCGGGGACAGCCTTCGAACAGTTGACAATTTTAAGATTGTAATTTGACGGTTTCACTTCGAGAGATTACAATCTACCAAATAATAATACGTTAAATTGTAACGTGAGGTTCACAATCTTTCGACAGTTCACAATCTCGCGAGATAGATTACAACCTAACGGTGTTTACAATTTTACGGGGACATATATAAATCCACTATTTGCGGAGTCATTCTACTGCCTGTCTTTAAGTATTTACCAGACAACACTTTCCATAGTGTTATATGAAAAGGATTTTTTTTTTCACTTACACAGAGCCATTAATTTTTTGTTATTTTGATGTATGCTCTCTAATATGTTAAACAGAGAAATATGCAAATCAGAATGCAAACCCTAACCATTTCGTGTAAAATTAAGGATAAATGACATTTAAAAAATTCAATTTATTCCTTGTTTTTATTAAAATAAACGAAAACAATAGAAATATATTCAAAGATGTTCTAACACCCTTCGTCATGTCGTTTTCGAGCTGAAACAAAAAAAAATGTTTATTATTCACTTTATTTTTCTCTGAATTTCAAACTAGGATTATGTTAACAATTAAGCTATAGAATTTCTATCAACATTTTATGAAAAAAACTGCTCAGCTACGACTCTCATCAAGGAGGACTTTCTTTCTATGTGCGCATATCGCATTCGCTCGTACGGTGAAGGAAAACATCGCGAGGAAACCAGCTTGACTCAGACGCAAAAATTTGACGGCGTGTGTCAGGCACTGTAGGTTGATCAACTACTTGCTTATTAGATTGACATATAATCACGAACAGATATAGATTTTAAAAACGATATTTTTTTTAAATGATATCCGGGAGTTATGAAACCTAACGTTTTTTTCATATATAAATTAAATATATTAGTAAAAAAGCGCAAGCCAATTTGATAACAATCATCTACCATTAGAAGCTAATAAATTTTAAGAAGTCAGTTATCGTAATAATTAATGAGCTCTTTAGTTCTCAGAGCAGTGTTGTCCTAGTGGCTTCAGCGACGCTCATCCTGAGGTCGTAGGTTCAATCCCCGGCTGTGCACCAATGTGCATTAACATAAGCTCGAACGGTGAAGGAAAACATCGTGATGAAACCGACTTGCCTTAGACACAAAAGGTCGACGGCGTGCGTCAGGCACAGAAGGCTGATCGCCTATTCAATTTACAAATGATCATGAAACAGATACAGAAATCTGAGGCCCAGACCTAAAAAGGTTGTAGCGCAATTGATTTATTTTATATAACATTCTCGTTTCCAAGAATATATAATAGATACACATCACTTATATTAATTATAGCTAAAAGATGTGTCACTTAGATTTAAGAACCGATACAGTTTTTTGTTAGTCTAGTGCCTAAAACCTTATTTTATAGTATTGTCTTTGGTTAACATAGCTTTTACACATTTAAAGAAAACAATCTTTTAATTTAGCTTAATAGCTTTAATCCGGTTAAAAAATTGTTACCTTATTTTATGTTAGTTATAAGCTCTTGTTTGAAACGATTAAAGCCAGTTAAGACTTAGCTTCAAACAAAGCTTCTTTTAACATCCTCTAACAACTGCCTACCTTAACTCATGCCCAAAAAAATGTACTCACGACAATCTTGAGGCAAGACGCACTGATTTATACGGTTGTTGTAAACATAGTCATCTTTGCAAGCACAACCGTTTATCTTGTATAAAAGTATACAAGCAACTTGGTTCTTTCTCTTATAGTTGTCACAAGTTATGCAAAAAGTACCAGGTCCAGTGGTAGCATTAAAATCTCCTCCACATGCAGCTGGAAATACACAATTTTATGTTTAAAAACACAACATTTGTAACTTCTCAGGAATTAGATGATTTCTTTTTTCAGTTTTTACATTCCCACCGGTCGAAAAAAATCTTTCTGAGTCTCTGAGTCTTACAAACATACTTTTGAGCCTGTTTTGGTGGGAGGTACATGTTTATTTGTATAGGTATGTTCAGATTAATTTAATCTCAGGTCAGAGCACTTTGAGTTGCGTTCAGTTATAAATTAATAGTCGTGTGAGAACGAATACTTTGTATACATCTAATATTTGTTATATTTGTATTCGTTAAATCACTGATTAAGATACTAAAAATAACATAAATGAGTGCTTGAAATAAATATTTATCATAATTAAAACACTTAATAATATTACGTAAACTTACGACATTCAGTTGTAGGTATACATACACCATCACAGTTCCTTATAAATCCATCAATACATAAACAACCAGGAGGACCAGTATTATCATAACCTTCTTGCAGACACGGTAAAGGTTCGCCGAGTTCTGAACACGACTTTGCTCTACATATTTCATTTATATTATTCACGTATTGCTCATTTACTGGACACTCTGCTGAAATAATATAAAAATAAATGTGTTTATATATGCAGTTCCTTTCTTAATAAATACGTATAAAACAATTGGCGGACTTATTGCTGTAAAGCAGTGTTGGTTTAGAGGCTTTAGTAAGCGACTCTCACCCCTGAGGTCGTAGGTTCGATCCCCGGCTGTGCACCAATGGACTTTCTTTCTTTGTGCACATTGAACATTCACTCGTGAAGGAAAACAACGTGAGGAAACCGGCTTGCCTTCGACCTAAAAAGTCAACGGCTTGCGTTAGCGTTAGAAGGCTGATCACCTACTTGCCTATTAGATTAACAAATGATCATGAAACAGATACAGAAATCTGAGGCCTAAATCTAAAAAGCTTGTAGCGCCATTAACTTATTTTATGTTATTGCTATATATACGTATTACCTTAAAGGTGTAACTTCCTCGAATTCATAGGCTTTCCTTCGTAATAATATTGAAGATCTCGAAATAACCAAACTCACGGAAATATTGAAAAGAAATATTGTTTCCAAATTTGCAAAAATATTCGCCGCTCTTATTGATTGAAATGTGATGATGTATGTTAGTATCTAATTGTATAGCTTTACATTTTAGAATATTAATATAGATTAACATCTTTTAAAAATCCATATTTTACGTCAATACTATTAATAAATGTATATTTAAATGGTAAAGATTAAACTTACGTGGACATTCGTTGATAGGAATGCAGGTATTATTAGCATCTCGTGCATATCCATCTTCACAATAACATTTTCTGTTGCACTGAATATTGACAATTGGACAATTGTTTTTACTCTGACGACTAAGTTTGTCACATTCATTATCACACGCACCACCGCACGAGAAGTATTCGTAAGGACCCCTACATTGCACTAAAACATACGGAAATTAGTCAAAAGCTGAGTTAGTATTACACCTGGAACCAATAATTATCTACGGACCATCCTCCGACATATTTTTTGTTGGAACGTAAATTATAATTCGTCGGATTAAAAAATACTGGCATAACTTTGCTTTTGAATATTGATGTTATGACTTTTGTATACATTGACAGGTTCTAAAGTTTAATTCAACGGCAATTGTTAACTACGCGTTGCCATTGTTTGTTGTGTGAAACAACGCTTTTCCCGGAACAATTATACATTTACTACCTATTCAAAATTATATTAGACTAAATACAGAAAATGCAATTCTTATTCAAAATCCGCAAAAAGGCCAGTGATGCCATATTCAATAATTGTTTCCATATTCTATAACAGTTTACAATTATTATTTAAATAACGTTGTTGCGGTGAAATGTACACAATACTTACAACACTCATCAGTAGTAATACATTCACCGATTTTACTCCTGTGCAGGCCATCGGGACATCGGCAGGTCGGCTTACAATCTTCAGGCCGAGGTGGGCAAGGTCTGAATCTCGACCAAATGCTTGCACATGTATTGGGTACGCAAGGGTCTGGGCATTCCTCGTAAACTTCACCGTTCGGACATTTTGGAGCTGTAAAAATATTTTACTTACAGATAATTTTCTGTTATATCTATTTAATTTATTCTCTGTATGCAAAACATTGGTCCTCATAAAAGCGAAATTGAGCCGAAAGCCTGTACTTACGACATTCTGTGGTAGGTACACATACACCATCACCGTTCCTTACATATCCATCGATACAAATACAACCAGGAGGGCCGGTGTTGCAAGACCTATCTACCTGACACGGTAAAGGCTGGTCGAGTTCTGAACACGTCTTTGCTTCACATTTTTCATTTATATTATTGACGTACCGCTCATTTAATGGACACTCCGCTACAAAGAATAAATTATATGAATTTCTTACAAACAAATAACGTTTTATACATTACTCCATAATATTTAGAATTTTCATTTTATATTGATTTCAGCTTTCAGCAGGCTTATTATACAGCAACGTGTGCTGATAACTATTGCTTTACATTACAGTACTTATGAACAGATTTAACAAAATAGCAATTTATTTATATTTAGGCTTCTTAAAATCTTGAACAAAACCAATCATTTAATTGTGTAATGCATATAATAAATGAAACATAATATTGTCATGCAATAACCATATTATAATAAAAAAGGACTACTTTTATTCTAATCAATCGAGGTATATATTTATACTTACGTGGACATTCGTTAATAGGAATGCAGGTATTATTAGCATCTCGTGCATATCCATCTTCACAATAACATTTTCTGTTGCACTGAATATTGACAATTGGACAATTGTTTTTACTCTCACGACTAAGTTTGTCACATTCATTATCACACGCTCCACCGCACGAGAAGTATTCGTGAGGACCTCTACATTGTACTAAAATATAAAGTAAAATTAACAACATAGCTAAGTGAAAATCATAAACTTCCAATACTCATGCTAAGTGCACTTAATTTAAAAATGATTATGAACATGAATTACTTTGTTTTTCTATGATTTTTTATTAATACTTACAACACTCTTCAGAAGTAATACATTGACCGATTTTATTCCTGAACTGGCCATCGGGACATAGGCAGGTCGGCTTACAATCTTCAGGGCGAGGTGGGCAAGGTTTGTACGTCGAATAAATGACTTCACATATATTGGGTACACATGGGTCTGGGCATTTCTCGTATACTTCACCGTTCGGACATTTTGGAGCTGTAAAAATATTTTACTTACAGATAATTTTCTGTTATATCTATTTAATTTATTCTCTGTATGCAAAACATTGGTCCTCATAAAAGCGAAATTGAGCCGAAAGCCTGTACTTACGACATTCTGTGGTAGGTACACATACACCATCACCGTTCCTTACATATCCATCGATACAAATACAACCAGGAGGGCCGGTGTTGCAAGACCTATCTACCTGACACGGTAAAGGCTGGTCGAGTTCTGAACACGTCTTTGCTTCACATTTTTCATTTATATTATTGACGTACCGCTCATTTAATGGACACTCCGCTACAAAGAATAAATTATATGAATTTCTTACAAACAAATAACGTTTTATACATTACTCCATAATATTTAGAATTTTCATTTTATATTGATTTCAGCTTTCAGCAGGCTTATTATACAGCAACGTGTGCTGATAACTATTGCTTTACATTACAGTACTTATGAACAGATTTAACAAAATAGCAATTTATTTATATTTAGGCTTCTTAAAATCTTGAACAAAACCAATCATTTAATTGTGTAATGCATATAATAAATGAAACATAATATTGTCATGCAATAACCATATTATAATAAAAAAGGACTACTTTTATTCTAATCAATCGAGGTATATATTTATACTTACGTGGACATTCGTTAATAGGAATGCAGGTATTATTAGCATCTCGTGCATATCCATCTTCACAATAACATTTTCTGTTGCACTGAATATTGACAATTGGACAATTGTTTTTACTCTCACGACTAAGTTTGTCACATTCATTATCACACGCTCCACCGCACGAGAAGTATTCGTGAGGACCTCTACATTGTACTAAAATATAAAGTAAAATTAACAACATAGCTAAGTGAAAATCATAAACTTCCAATACTCATGCTAAGTGCACTTAATTTAAAAATGAGTATGAACATGAATTACTTTGTTTTTCTATGATTTTTTATTAATACTTACAACACTCTTCAGAAGTAATACATTGACCGAGTTTATTCCTGAACTGGCCATCGGGACATAGGCAGGTCGGCTTACAATCTTCAGGGCGAGGTGGGCAAGGTTTGTACGTCGAATAAATGACTTCACATATATTGGGTACACATGGGTCTGGGCATTTCTCGTATACTTCACCGTTCGGACATTTTGGAGCTGTAATTTTTTTTCATCTTAAGATAATTTTCATTATTTAAAGGACACTCCGCTGAATTATAGAAGAAATTGTATGAATTTCTTACAAAAAAAAGATTATGTTATTTGATTTATAACAGTAGATTACAGTTGAGAAATAACATAAATTTTAGAAATTAATTATTTATTTTTAACAAAACAAGTTACAATTACACATCACCCCAATGTGGGAATTTTGTCAGTTCGATCGACAGACAATTAAAAACGTCTGTTAATCTATGAAGGTTATTGATTTTCATATTGCTTTCGCTTCCACCTATCAACTCTATAAGACATGGTAAGCGCACATTCTCAGTGCACTCGAGCCCACAGAATCTATTATAAATAAGGTCGGAAGCTTGAGCTTGGTAAAATGGGTATTCACCGTACATTCTACAATACAGATGCCTCATGAATTTAATTTGTACCCAGCATCTTTCTTTCATGAGGCGCCCAGATTACGCCATTATGCTCCAGGTAACTTCTTACTTATTAATAATTATATAAGACTCGAATGGTGCACATACGCATTATGTCACTAGCCTGCCTTAGTATATTTGAGTAATGTGATTCCGAAATGTCTGTTTTGAGTTGAACAAAACTTCCAGGTCCTTACTTTGTTCATCTCGCTTTAGCGGAGTCGCTTACATTAGTAGCTTTCATTGAGAGGACCCTCCTTGAGGAGACCCTTGTTCGAGTAAAGATTACAGTGTAACATTTTTCCACGTTAAAAACCAAATTGTTTTCCCTACTTCAATTAAACACTCTCGTAATATTACTTTGTAAGTGTTTACAGTCCGATATGTTCCTACATCTTACGAAGATTTTTAAATCATCAGCAAATAAATAAATTCTGTATGTCTGTATTTGATGATTCTGAAAAAATCATTAACCATTACAATAAAATGCCTGATTAACAACGGAATTTATTTTGTATAGCTCCGAACGAACTCTATTAAATTCTACATACTGTTTTCGGACTCTAAGGGTACAAGGCCCAAAAATAATAATAGTTTTACTATACATGCTGCCTCTGCAAGCTGAGAGTACATCATTATCGATCCTGTCAAACGCCTATTTAAAGTCCAGGTAGGATACATCAACCTGTACTCCAGAGTCAACTGTTGGAACCACATACGACATAAGGTTAATAATTACAAGCATAAGTTTTTGATAACGACATCGTACGATGCATATTTTTGACATATTTTAAATATATAGTACAAACGTTCTACAAAAAAAAATCTACGATCCTTATACAGAAAAAAATCCAACCGGTCTGGTGGTTACGTATATGAATAGATAATATTTTAATTTAAGTTTTAGAGTTATTTCCGAGCATTAACAGTACTTACGGCAAGATTCCTTTGGCACACAGGCGCCTTCTGTCGTTCTATACAAGTTGTCAGCACACCGACAAGTTGGATTACAGTCTGGATCACCAGGTTGTGGCGAGGGTTTACATAAGATAAGGCTTTGGTCAACACCGCATTCTGGCTGACAATAACCAGGGCAAAAATCGAAAATTTCACCTTCTTTGCAATACGCTGTAAAATTAATATAGTTATAATAATTGCAATACAAGTCATTTTTGTGTTGTGTTGACTGCGGGCCCTTTGTATCCACGGCTGCAGCCCGAAAAGCCCTTACGTAGATCTGCCTTTGCGCTCATGTCTGTCACCATGTCATTACTATATCAGCTAAAAAATTGTAGCTCATGACAACTTTAAACCCAATTCGCCTCCACTATGATGTATATAAAATTAAGAAACGTTACGGTATATTTAAGTTGGGCATTTCTGACTCTTTTAGATAATGGGAAAATGTTGATGATATTTTATTTTTTTATCATCACACATGTTAAAAGGAGGACAATTGAAAATATGTTATAGAAAGTATTTACATTTGTGAAAATAACATGGACACTTAAAAAGGCGCAGCGCAAACCCGGTCCATGCAACTTCCTCACAACCTCCAAACAAACTCACGAGAGGGCTCTGAATTGAAGAAGTCACATGGGTCCGCCAAGCTTCCGCGAATATACAATGTAAATACATAATTGTTTAGGAATAAATAAAATAATAATAATAATAGCAAATAGTTAACATAGTAAGGTTTCTAAAACGACTCGGTTTCCATGGAGTAAAGAGAGGGATATATGAATGACGAGTATAAATACTAATTATAAGGTAATTATACTCACGTATTGGACAACTAGTTAACGGTACACACTGTCCATTATCATCACGTAAATATCCGTCTCTACACCGACAGCCTCTAATACAATGTATAACATCAATGCATTTTTGTGGTTCGGCAAGTTCTGAGCAATTACGCCTTCCACAACCACCATTCACACAATCGTCAACTACTTCGTTCGGTCCACAGAATTCTGGATGACCTAAAATATTGATTCGATTTTATTATAGCGGTCTCTTCAGCTTTACTCTGCTGGAATTTATATAATACTTTTTCTATAGCCTATCAGAAACTGGGATAACACAGAGAAAAAAAAAACAGAAGTAATTTATTTTTTATAAAAAATCTCGCATGAAACTGGTTAGTTTAGTTTAGTTATAGTTAGTTAATAATGAATAAATGTAATATATGTCTTTAATAAGTTCAATGGGCTAACAACTATTCTTTAGGGAATTATCTATCACGCACGTGTAGCGTTGTAAACATCGGAAATCAGTGAAAACGCAAGTGTTGCGAAGTTTTCATGTACAAGTTTAGGTCTGATTGAAACACTATCCTGAATATTATATTAGAATACCAGTGTTGTGTAGTAATTGCAAAGACACATTTGTGATATCACAAATATTGATCGGGTAAATCGCGTCTGATCCACAAATCATGATTTAAGCCATCGTGTTTGCCATGAACTGGCGACACAGAGCTGTTTGTGAATAGTGGATTAATAGTTACATATCTAAGGACGGTAACGGCAACGAATTCAGACGTAGGCTAGAAGCACCGTTCTTATGGCCGAACTGAAGACATATTTTCTGCGACCCAAATTGCCGCTTGACAGTCGCGTAGGCCACGTATGAATTCGTTGGCGTAACTGAACAATAAGCTACATGAAGAAAAGAGAGACGGAGGTTCCTTTATGGTTTGCTCTTCTATCCTACATCTGAATTCGTTAGTAATAGTGCTATAATATTTAAAACTCAGTTAGATAACGGCTTATTTAAGAAAGCACAAGGCAGTTCAGGACACTTGTAGCTTCCAATTTAATTTAAACTAAGTGTCATATAATACTAATAATAGTAAGTTAATCAACGGAATTCATGAGATGGTATTTTTTGCTGATGACAATTCACTTCTATTTAAAGTGAATAGGAAAAACGTATTATTGGACGATGTAAACAATTGTATTTCTCGTATAGTTAACTGGTTTAATGTAAATAACTTACTGCTTAATGAGAATAAAACAAAATGTATTGGATGTACAACTACTAGCATAAACCGATAGATAGTAGGAAGAGTGGCACAGAGTTTCTTGCCAGTTCTTCTTTCCCGCTCAGTCGCAAGTCAAGGGCTTAGACTTGCGAACTGGTAGTAAATGTAAATTTAGAAAAAATGTTGTTGTTTACCTATATGAATAATTTTTTTTTGAGTTTGAGTTATGTAATATTACTTCATAGACAGGGCCAAAATTTTGATTTACCTATAACATTAATCAGAGTCGGTTTAGCGATTTACTCAGGATTTATTATTTTATTTGGTGTGCAACTGTTTAATCAGTTGCCATCTAAAATTCGCAATATTGTGTTTGACAGATTCAAGGGGGCATTAAAAATGCATGTCAGAGGGAATGTAGTGGACTAAAATTGGGACGTGTATCTCGCTCGTATATACATAATACTAAGTTTCTCATGTAAATAAAATATAATTTTGTAATGAGAAATAAAGTTCTTTAAACATTATTTAACCGTTATTTGTGGTACAACCTCTTTGATAGTACACCTACCAAGGAGATTGTATATTTATAAGAGAAGATGCTTTAGCCAATTGCTGGCAGAAATTTGACAACAACTTATTATTAAATATTATTTTAAATTTAGTTTTAGTTAATAAAGCATATTATGTTTTTCATTATTTAATATAGTTTTATAATTTAATTACTTGGTATTGCAATTGATATCTTATAGTTTACCTCCATTATTGCAGTTCGGATGTGATGATGAAAATGAAGTTGATGATGATATCGCTGACGATCGGATATCGGCTCTAGCTATATCTAAAATACAAACGTTTAATAGTAAATTATTGTGTTATCTTAATAAAAATATATAGTAACACAAATATATAAATATAAAAAAAAAATACATGACAATTTCGGTAAACATAAATGTTACAAAATAATAGAAATTCAACATTTCCAACATTAGACTTGACTAGTCATTTTATTCTTAACAATGTGGATTCGGTATCTAATATCAATCAACCAAGTTATAATTTAACAACAAATTCACAGACAAAAGCTTATTAAAGGCCAGGTTTGTGATATTCAGAAGCGAGACTTAGCGCTTCGCTCTTTCTAGCCTTATTTGAGCGAAAAAAGAAATCAAATAATTAATAGTATACGTACCATTACATATTACCGAAGTAACACAAACCAAGCTTACTATATTACGTAGGTTCAACATAATGCTGTTGACTGTTATATTAATTAAAATTTTCGTTACTTATATGTTATAGTTCGATCGAAATACAACTCAATACTGTTGTACTGTTAGTCTGTATACCTATTGCTTTATTATTTTTTCGATTCTTCTCCATTTTACTATTTGAACTTCCTCATACAATTGAAGTAATTTAAAACAAGTTTTTCCAGTTTATCTTTCATTACTATTGTCGAATTATTGTATACAATAAGTTCTTAGTTTTATTTGAAACAAGAAAATTAATAGCTTATGTCTGTGAATGTGTGACTGTTTTAGAACGGCAAGCCAAGGTTAGGTTTAATAAAAAGAGTCCTCGAATCTCTGGTGCCGAACTTTGAAGGTCAATGACTTTGTAGGACAAATCCTACAAATTCACAGACTCCTGGCGTATTACTGGACCACATGTTACAAGAAGGACACTGAGGTACTTAAAATATGTTATAGAAAGGATATATGTATGTGAAAATGACATGAGAACTTGGTGCAGCGCTAATCAGATCCATGCAACTTCCTGACAATCGAGTAGACCGCAATATTGCAGCACGGATACTCTTTGTATTGAAGAAGTCGCATGGAATAAAGACTGTAAATACATTATTGCGTAGGCAATAACATTAATATAATCTCATGCAAACATATGACATAGTTTGTAGTAGACGACAAGGAGTTCAGGATTAACCCGAGCGCGGCAGAATAACATAAGGGTGAACCTTGTGAAGTACTCCCGCCATATCTGCGCCCCACGGTTTTTTTATTTAAAACTCTGCGTTTATGTTTATAAAACACGAAAAGTCAAACGAATCCATAGAGAAAATAAAAAAAATGTTTAAACAATTTAAAACATATGCTAATAACTCATCGTAAACAAATATTGTATTGAAAGAATTAAAGACAAATTGAACATTCCAAACTTTATTTTGCAGTTACATGTGTTAATATAGTTTTGTTTAAATTAAACGTTTTTAAATATAAAGATCAGGCCCTTAGCATGATATCAGCACATTCTGTAGAAGGTATACATGAACCCGTGCTATTTCGTACGTAGTTTTCAATACACACGCAACCTGGTTTAAAAAAGGGTTCTGTACTTTTTGGAAAACCTAAAATATATCTCCAGCAATTTTGAGGCCGTGATATTCCAGCTGTATTCAGTACGAACTCCTCATTACTCCTGCAAACTGAAAAAAATAATTTTGCTCGATCATAATGATAGTTCAAGGCAATTTTTTACACGGCCTTTGTCTGTTTTAGTTACTTTTATTGATTTAACAACTTCCATTTCGTTAATAAAAACCAGCGGCATTGAACTTGACCTTGCCTTTACGAATCTATTAGCATTTTCATGTTAATGTATACACAAATAGATATTTTTGACCTAAGTAACGTATAATTAATAGGCTCTTGTAATAATAAAAATATCCCCTTATAAAATTTTGTTGAAAGTGGATACTTTTAGCTTCAATCTACATTATATATCATATACATGCAACAACGGTGACCTCTTCAATAATGATTACATAACTGTACCTGCCCTCATGATGTTTTCCTTCCCCGTTCGAGCAAAAGTTAAATGCCTATAGACAATGCCTTCATTGGTGCACAGTTGGGCATCGACACTACGACCTCACAGAGTCGCACGCTGAAGGCACTAAGCCAATACTCATTTCATAATATAAATATTGAATGCAACAACGTACATATACATATATTTATGCGAATTATTGCATACTTGATCTTTTTCTTCGTATGTTGTGAAAACAGTTGCTTATAGGAATGCATTGTCCGTCATTGTTCCTGGCATAGTTTTTCCTGCAAATGCATTCTGGTCCTTGTGTCTCGACTTTATCATCAAGCTTGGCATATAAGTACTGCCAACACATTTGTGGATGATTCACCGTCACCCTGTTTCGAAGATATACTTCGTTCTCTGGGCATTTAGCTGAAGAAAACAATCGACATGTGTTACGAATAGATGAAATCAAAGGCAATCGCTGAGATGCGACTGATACTATAAAGTACTTGACAGTAACATTAACTTTATCATACTCTCTATATAAAACGTTTACTAAACCATAGTAGCATGATGTCTTGTTGCCAATTAAAAACACTTACGTGTAGGACACTTAGAAATAGGTACACAAACGCCATATCGATTCCGAAGATAGTTTTCTTTACAAACACATCCAGATCGGCAGTAACCTTTGGCTGGGTCAATGCAAATAACTGGTGATGCCAAATCCAAACAAGTTCGCCTGCTGCACCCACCGTTCGTACATTCTGACCATACTTCGTTGCGGGGGCAGTATGTATCTAAAACACACATTTAGATTGTGATTCGACTGACGGACGTAATATCATCACGTATAATTTCGCGTGTCTGTAACTAGACATGCTATTTACCAATCATAATCGTTTTTTATTTTATATTATCAACACCCTGGATTTTTTTAACATTACATTTGACTTAGTTTCACAATTCATTTGTTTCAGCGATTATTTTCCGTCAAAGGCCTTTAGAGTAATAAATGCCGAAGTTCTGGTGATGTTTTTATTCACCGTGCAAGCAATTAGACGCAAATGTTAAGGTAAGAAGGTTCGAACGACCTCAGTCTTGCACGCTTAACCACTAAGCGCTGTGGCTTTTAACGTAGAAAAACATGGTTGGTTATTAACTTACACTAAAATTTATAAAAAAAAAACCACCAGTTTTAATGGCTTAATGTATCTACTCGTGTAATCACATAAAATATAACTTTAAAATATTTTAATTTTATATGTTTAACGTTCAAGAATTAGATGATAAATTGTTAATAAATCGAGGAACCGTGTTGTAATAATTTTATACTTACGCCTCTTAGATGGGGTTTGACTAATACTGCTTAAACTTGAGTCAGTTTCTGAAAAAAATATGATACAACTTTAAAAAAAATGTGTCTTGTAATTTTGTCTATATTGAATTAGAGGGTAAAGCAACTGGAAAAGCAAATCTTTGAATTTATCTCGTTAAACAATTTTCTTAGTTGATTCTTTATTCTATATTACATTTGAAAAAAATTACTAATAAATCATGCATTTCCACTTCCCGTCACTGCAAAGCACTGGCACTAATACTCACTCACTTATTCTCTTGGACAATGCACGAATAATGAAGACTACTGAGAGAAACTGTTTAAAGCGCTCAAAAAATCGAGACGACCTTTTCATAGGACCATCTACTGAAGATCAGAGCACAATAAACGCGATGCCTTAGTGGCTATGAAGTGAAGGTAGGCATATAAATAAATATGAATCTACCCACATATCATTGTAAAATAAAAATAAATTATGGTTTAAGGCGCATTTTAAAACAAAGTAATTATTACTAACCACTCAAGAAACTACTACTGTCCTTACTGTACTTGTGACTTTCTTTGCCAGACTTTTCGACCGTATGCTTTGATGTTGGTGTATAGTATGTAGAAGATATATCGTAATTTTGATCATCTAGAAAATAATTATACGTTTAATTGTTTACCAATTAAAATTATTATTATATAAACCGATGCAGAATGTATGTAATATTTAAAGGTTACGGAACTTATACACTTTTTAAAGATGAAACAATTTTACTTAATTTTGTACTTGGATAGAAAGGAACTAACAAGGTCTTAATGAAAAGGAATTGTTGAATGGAATATTTTGGCAGTAAAGTTAAAAAACTTACGGTAACTTATTCATGTAATGTGTGAATCTAAACTATATATGTTTTGTCATTGCAATGTAGTTTTAATTATTTATTTTTTATTATTGTTTATGTAACCCTTTTCAATGTTAATGGACTAATTTTATATGTACGTCTTTATGTACTGGTCCCAAATTTTTTGGTCCAAATAAAAAAAACAAAAAAGGTGTGCGTGCACTAGTGTACACACGTAAGAAGTGAAACTTCTTTATGACCTTACTTTTCGAAAAATTATCTACTATATGCAACTTTACAGAAATTGTTTAAATAAAGTTAAATTAGAAAAAGTTTAACAAAAGACTTTCATATATATATATATATGCATATTTCATAGACATGATTACAAATAATACAATTATTTCATTTTACCTTATTACTATTAAGATTATTACAGAATTTCATTAATTGTAATAGAATTATTACTATCATTGTTATCGTTATTATACATGTTTGTTATTAATGGCTTCGAATCTCTTAGAATCAACCGTGGTAGGGACAACAAAAAGATGGGGCATAACGGAAAAATGTGACGGTAATTTTTTTCCAACGCCGATAAAGAAGTTTAACTTCAATATGTTTGTCACAAGAAATAAATGCCTAGTGACTAGTGCCCTATTTTTGGTCTAAGCGTTGATTTTTCATTTTATTAATTTAAAAAAATCCTATAGCTGTGTATAATGTATGTATATAAGTTTGTAACTCAAATATAATATTTATTATATTATATTATATTGTTAACATACGCATAGTATCGAGTTCCATAGTTGCTCCCTTAACGAAATTTGAAATAAATTTTCATTAACTTTTAATGATTACATTTTTTTTTGTTAGCCGAGCGTTGGCAAGCTTAATAAAATAAATAAATAAACATAAAACAAATTTACCGCATCGATCACTAGGCATACATTCTTTATTTTCATTCCGTAAATATCCTCGCTTACACCGGCAGCCACTTTTACATTTGGATCTCATTGGACAGTGGAATGTTTCCCCAGCACTTTCGCATGTTTGAGGATCGCATGTCTTTATGCATTTTTCGTAGTATTCATGATGTCCATTGCACCGCTCTGTGGAATAATTCATTCAAACACTATAGTCAACAGGTTCAATATTTTTTTCATTAAATTAAAATACTTGATCGTGAAGATACTTTATTTTCTCACATAATTACAACTTGTCTATAATGTTCTTTTTAATCCTGAAGTAAATAGGAGATTTACTTAAATTTTATGTTCCTATCTGGCGGTAGTTTTGACTTGCGTTCCTTTGACAATCTAATTCTTGTAACTCCTACTTATAAAACTGATTTCTTTCACTTCTCCTTTACTGTGCAAAGTATCCTGCTATGGAATTCCCTACCAATTGATATCAGACGAGCTCTATCTTTAAATTTATTTAAAATTCTTCTTTTTGATCATTTTTCTTCTGCCTCGTAATTAGCTACTACTCATTTATATTAATTGTTACTCAATTAACCTTTGGATTAGGTTTTACATTTTTGTTTATATATATTATTATTTATATTTTACTTTATTTAATTTTAGTTATAGTCGCATGTTATTTTGAGGTTTTTGGTAATTAATTATGCACTTCTTGTATACCTCTGGTGTTTCTTTTTTTATTGTTCCATATTAGGATTGCCTGGAAGAAATCGCTTGTTAGCGATAAGGCCGCCCGTTGCCTAATAACTTATGAAACCTGTTTTTTTTTATATGTATAATCTTGTATATTATGGTAACGAAGTGTAAATAAATAAAAAAATACATTCTTTTAGTGAGCAAATTAAAGGTTGTTTTTATCGTGTTATCAAATTTTCAGAAAATAAGCAACTAATAAAATTCAGATATAAACTATGCAACTTCGTGTAAAATTGACATACAATATTTTTATATCGCATCGATGATATGATTTTCAAACGAAATTAATATCGATCAATCCCCGGTACTGAGTATTTATGATTTTTTTCCTTTCAATTATAGAAAATGTTACGGTGCGTTTCATGGGGGGGGGGTCAAGAATATCCAAAAATTGCGTGACGTAATATTTCAACGCTCCCGAACACACCCGATATATTGTTTGACATAGATGAGTATTTTCGTTACCTGATCCTGACACAACAATTACACATTCAATAGCAACAGCAATTACAAGGAATTTTAACATTATCACCGAACAACATGCACGAATCACCTATTATTCTAAATTACTTAATGCTTCCTATATTCGTGACTAAGGTTCACGTAAAACTTGTAAATTTAATAGTTGTTCATGTCTCTTATCACTTCAATAACATTTTTTAAATGATTATAATATTAAAATTTCGGTTTACGACGGCTCGTAAGGTGATGAAACAAGACAGGAGGGATCAACCTAAGCAACTCTTCAGAACATTCTCCATTGTACACTTTGTAGCATACGCATAGAGGCGCAATGTCTCTGCGTAGAGAGGGTGATCAAGCGGATCAGTAATACATTTATGCTTTAGGCTATGTGTAACTTATCATTATGTGTCTTTGCCACTTAGTTTAACAATCACCACCTCTGTGAGATTATATCACATTATATTTAAAGACGCTCAAGCAATTAATGAAACACTGTTTTGCTACATTTATTTATTTGGATTGGTTTCGCGAGTGATATAAATAAAAAAATATTAAGTAGCTTATCTCGTATTTTGTATATTAAATTATTTTAGTATATTTAATTTTTTTTGTAGATTGATATTAATTTACAGAAATTGCCGTATAGTGCCAAAAGAGTGGATAGAAGAAAACTACAGTATTGTTTTCTTATTGAAGAAAACGATATTAACGGCTGTGCCTCGCAACTAAGGTATCGGAGAAAAAAAACCAATTGCCACATTTTATGAGACAGATATTTGAGAGGGACAATCAAAAAATATAAACCTGGTCATTGTTTATGACCAGACAGCTTTAATAATTTAGTAAAAGAACGACCTTTTCTTTCATTATAGGTATACTTACCAGTAATCAAGGATTTGTGTCTGACATGCCAGTTTAACAACTCATTACACAGATACTCGCAATATTTTAAGCCTAGTCATAGTAAATTAATTTAGACATTATTAAGAATTTTATTAGGAGGAAACTAATGCTACATTTGTAAGAAAACTACAATAGGTTACATATTCATCCATATCTGATGCGTAGTAATTCACCTTCCGTTGTGAACCTAAGCCCCTTACAAAAATTAATTGAACAGATATAACTATACCGTGTCTATATATAAGTCGACGGCTTGTTATTTCTAATGGTCGTTCATTTCTGTTAGTATTCTGATATGAAATACTGTAGAGAATAACAAAGACGTTTTAAGAGGCAATTCGATGGTAACGTAAAGGTGAAATTGAAACAAAAGAATTGAGAGTCGCTCGGTTGTGATTAGCCAATAATAATAAAGCCTTCTTTAATTTCCATGACCTTAATTTACATTTTAAATGTATAGTTAGTCGCTTGTGGATATGGGCCTCTCTTGGATAAAGGCAATAGTCTGCCAGCCTTTTCCTGCTATTTCTATTAAGTCATCACCCACCGTCTTTTTAGCCTGCCCACTCTTCTTTTCCTGCTGGTTCCTTCCATTCTTTAACGTCCATCTGTTGTCCAATCGACCAATTCCATCATTTGTTTTATATTATCATCCACCTGACTATTTTAAAATGAGTGAAGATCTCTATAGAGGCAACCGCAAATTCATACTTAATCTTCTTCTTCTTAGTCTTCATTACCGAAGGTCGGGTCTGTCTTAAAAAGCACTAACCGATACGAGAACTTGCTTTCTCCATACCATTCTATCATCAGCCTCTCCTATCTCGAAAGCCTCTATCTCTCGGTCCGCTGCACGAATGACCTCGAACTTTGGAAAATACCAATAATAATAAGATCTGAATAGCCTGCTCTTAGTAATAATAAACACGTGTCTTTTCGACCAACTCCAAGTCTTCGTGAACCGCTGTCTTCGCCGTATTCTGGCCCCAGAGGATCTCTATCGATCAATTTTTGGAGCTCCGAGAAACCAAGATCAAGCGAGATAAATGGCAATGTATAGGTATACATTCCGAAAAGTTTAAAATTATATCACCGAGCAGGCGCTTTATTGGAACCCGCCAGGTAAGCGGAAGAGGGCAGAGAGCAGATGAGGCAAAGAGAGCCGGAAAGACTTGGAGCGAGGAAATACGAGTCTCGAGACCGAACGCCATGAAGTGTCACTGGACGACCTTTGAACTAGGGGTTTTAGGACATTAAGTCAAGTCAATAATTACTTTTTATTAAATTAAACCAATGCAATGGTAGGACTGTTACTCAGCAGGACTTGGCTTATAAGGATTTATTATTTATGATTTATTATAAGGGTTAATTAGTTAACGTTACATTTTTATAGGTCATTAACTTTCGTTAATGACTTTGACGTTTCTTCCTAACAACCCTTTCTTTGATATCCGAGGTGGAAGTGCATTTTCGCATCCCCTGCTATTCAGAGACTGGGTGAGCAATACCCACTAAAACTACCTCGAGTAGTTCCGGGTCGTTTTCGCATTCTACATGGCCCTCAGCGGCATGTTATAATCAAAAACTTCCGGTGCAGTACACACTACATAGGAAATGGGCATATCTTCTCCTGTTTACTACGCGTCTTCTAACCCTAGGATTCGTTCTGCTGTCTCCTTCTGTAGTATTACTTGTTCTTTACCTCGTAGCTGCCAACCATTTGTTGAACAACACAAGGCAAAGCATTTATTGGTTACCCATGACAGAACTATAACGTAAGAATGTAGCTAAGACCCCTGCGGACAATCCAGTACCAAAAAACTCTGGTTGCAATGGTGTTACTATATATGTATTTCTAAAAGTTACCAATGTAAGTTTAAATAAAATCTTTGAAGACGTATATTGTAAGATACGATCATTTTATGTTCAGTATCTTTATGGTCGCGTGACTTTTATACGTGATTGGTGAAGAGTATAACAGGAGTAATTTTCATATTAAAAACAGTAGGTACTCGTGTACAATCATTAATTTGTAGGTGCATTATAAGGGTTGGCGTGATCAATACTGTGGTAAGATTAATGATAGCTGAGCATGCTTTCGACCCGTATTCAACGATGTTTTTTTATATATATCGCTATTCAAAAGTTCCATGGCATTCACAAGTTCTATTTTTTAGTAAAACAGTCCTTCTAATCCAAATTAAAAAAAATCAATTTTGGTTTTAATCCTAATAAGTAAGAAGGTTGTAATTTGATATCTAATAATTAATTTTAACTCTGTTAATCTGTATACATACTTTTCCTTAATAAATTATCGGTAACTACAGAATTGTCACAAACTTGGTTAAGCAGTAATGTGACCTCATTTTCACTATTTGTTTCTTTTAATTTAATTTAATTAAACGAGAATTGCATTTGTAATTTTTATCTGAAATTGATCTGTGTATTATAAAAGTTCATAATATATTTATTAAAGCGGGAACTTAAAAACTACGATTATAAAATTAGCAGGAAACTAAAATATACACTTTAAAATAACATTAGTAACATCTATAAAAATATAAACGAACATCTGAAAAGAAATTTGTTACCTGGACCGTTATTGAGTGAATTTTACAAACCTAATTTTAATCTATAAGAAATTAAGAATGCACGAACAATTCTGTCACATTAAGTTTTAATTGTGACTCCGATAAGAGCGAACCGGGTAAATTATACCCGTAAATTATATGGGCATTTGCATGAGAACTGCATGCGAAGACCAGGTTTAATGGTTTAACTATTTAAATGTCTTGGGTATCTCATTCAATTACGAAACGGTTTAGATATAGAAAAAACCTTTGGTCTTAATCTGAATTCTGTATCTGCTTCCTTGGTATTTTTTCGTTGTTGGCATGATCAGCTGCGCCTAACATACGCCGTCAGTAATTGGGTCTTTAATTTTGGTTTTCCTACAATGTTTTCCTTGACTGCTTAAGCATGGATTTACTATATACGTATAAAGTACTTATGTCAGCGAACATATAGATAAATTACTGCTGCTGAAAGAAGTGTTAAATGAGTAGAAACCGTAGACAAGCTTCTCATAAACCGGCTTACTGCATAGATATATCACCAAAATAGACTTAATATCACTTAATATTAAATAATAATATTACTTTAGAAGAATTTAAAAAAAACCTTTTTAGGTTTGGCCTCAAATTTATGTATCTGTTTCATGATAATTTGTTAATCTAATAGGCAAGTAGGTGATCAGCCTTCTGTGCCTGACACGTGTCGACTTTTTGGGTCTAAGGCAAGCCGGTTTCCTCTCGATGTTTTCTTTCACCATTCGAGCGAATATTAAATGCGCATATAGACAGAAAGTCCATTTGTGCACAGCCGGGGATCGAACCTACGACCTCCTACGGATGAGAGTCGCACGCTAAATCCACTCGGCCAACACTGCTCAACAGACACATGTAATCTTAAACCTCTATGCATATAGGTACATATGTAAAGAAAACACTTAAAATATACAATTCCTAAACAGACTACATTGTTTAACAAAATCTACGAAACATAAACCATAAGCCAATTAATTACATTAATAAATAAAATCTGTAATTAAACATTAATAATACAACTTCATATATTAAAGAAAAAATAAATTGTTACGACTGCTATTTAAAGTAAAAGTCTTCCCGTTTCGTAAAATGTTTCCTCCCCTTTTGGTACGGTGGAGAATGTCTACATCATCATCGGGTTAGATAAAACCCGATAAATTAGCGAATTCCGCACATAATTTCTGTTTGCACTAGACATATGGAACTATAAGCTAAACAGAATTAAAGGCTATTAATATAATTTATTTAATATTATGAAAGAAAGAAAGAAACACTTTATTATACACAATTTACAGGATATTTAGGTAAAGTAAAGTGCACTGGCCCCCACTAGCAGCACTATCAGCATAGGACAAGTTAACAAGATTTTTTTAAGATTTTTAGTGTATGTAATGTGAGTTTTGAAATGTTAGTAGTAGTTTGGTGTTTAAGGAAATGGTTAAAGAGGAAAGGACCTCGGAAGGAGAAAAAGTGTTTGGCGAAGAAAGTGCTTTGTTTGGGTTTTTTATACATAGGTTTGCATAATTAGGATTAGTCTTTATTATAAACTAACTATTCATAAACAAAAACCTTACAAAAATACTTATATTTCAGTATATTTGTAAGGAATAAACTGAATTACTGGAATTTCCAGAAGCCTACCATTGGAATGCCACGTTATTCTTGTAGACGGCTTGTATTTACAAAATTAATCTTCAACCCTGCGAATCTAGGCAGACCGCTTGTTTCATATATCTCTTTTGCCTACCGTTACCTTACTTACGTACTGACTGATACTCATTATCGCCTAAATAAGTCCTATTACAACTTCCATTCTTACTAAAATACTTATAGATTAAAATACATAAACCACTAGTAAAGTGAAAATGGTTCAAAAACTGTCTAACAACTCTTGAATAGATCAATGGTAAATTTTAAAGCGTAAAATAAAAATGTATGCTATTTAAAAATAATAAATAAGTATATATAAGGTCTTCGAATTACTGTTAATCGAATTATAATTATTAACAAGTACAAAAAAACATACTATAGTATATAGTACGTTATTAGACACCGCCGTTTCCTTGTAGGCCGTTCAATCAGTGCCAACCACTTAAGTGATTAATTTTTAAAACCGTACCCTCTAAGCGGTGGTACCATTGAACTTGATGTAATTTAGAATTACTTTGCAAAAAACCCACCCACCAAAATATTTTGTTCCTATATATTTTAAACAAATGTGAAAACAAGTGGAGAACAAATTCCGTGGTAATGAGAGCGTTAAGAAGTATGTGTGGTATAACATGTGAGTGACAGTGTGGGTTAAAAGAGGACGTAGTGACAAGGATACGAAAGGGAATGCTTAGGTGGTTTGACCATGTAGAACGGATGAATAAGACGCTGCTTACAATGAGGCGGCCAACTGGTGAAGTCGGATTGGGTAGGCCTTGTCGGACATACCTGGTTGGTCCAGGTGTATCCAGGACGTACTTGAGAAAGGACAAGTTAAAAGTACCTATAACCGATGAGCATGCATGTTGTATGTCATGAAAGTAGCTGTAGCAAGAGAGGTGTATCAGGTCCATAGCAAGTGGACGTCCGTGGTCTGCATATATAAATAAATATATCTTACCCCATCATTCATAAAAACTAAATCAATCTACGTGCAGTCTTTAAGTAAAGAATAGCTTCGTATTTATGCTAAGATGAAAAGAGACAGATTAATATTCGACAAGCGTCTGCGTCTGTAAGGGCCTTTGTGCTCTCCACTCCACATTTGTAATCATAGTCGAAAAAAAATAACGGAGTTTCTTCGCTTTTGCTTTCGAGAGCAAGGCGTTCTTGAAATTGAAATGAGATTTAACGAAGTTTATGCTCATTAAAAACAGATATCACATAAATGAACTTGGATCTCCATTAAGTTTGTTTTAATGTTTTGATCGAATTATTCAATGAAATGTTAACAAAACATATCACGATAAAGTTTCCAACCAAGTAATTCCTCAATTTCATTCCAATTACCCTAAAAACAATTCCCTGTAGCCGCCATTCGATTCTTTTATCCTACGATATACGATATCTGTATTGCTGAGTGTAATGGATATTTTATGCATTGTTTTGCTTCTTTTTGTCACTGCTTAAGCTGAAGACCCACTGTCTTCTTAAAAAGCATTATCTTCTTTTCTGAATTGTTTAACATCCTATGCCTGATTCGTGTAGTTTAATTTTGATTGGTCCATCTTAATGACGGATCGTGTCGCAAGTCCGTGATTGGACTATGCTGTTATCACAGTCAAGCGTTACTTTTCATTGTATTGTTCAAGGTTCGTGTCAATTAAAATTTAAATAATCAAATAAACCAAAAAAAGCAAGATGATGTCATAAATCACTGGATGCAGATAATGAAATAAAAGGAGTATTTTCTTCCAAAATTAACAATAAACAAAGCAAACGTTAAAACATTAACATAATTTAAGGTTAAGGTTCTATTACTGCTATCATTCAAATAGTAAGAAGCAGAATGTATATGGTATAAATGAGAGCAACAGATACCAACAACTGTGAGTGATGCAGTAACACGAAACTTTCGAAAAATAATATATCTCGAAATTATTTGAACCTAGTATTTATGCGGTATGATAGTTTTCGTTTTACAGAAAATGCAGCACATTTCAGTAAAATTATTTGAATTCCTATTATTTTTTTATTAGTGCAATCAAAGCTTTATACACTACATTACGTCCTCTCAATAGCCTCACGTCATGTGTTATTGATACTCCCAGTGACTGTCCGTATCGGCAGCCACAGATTGTTTGACTTGTATTGTTTCGTACCGAGCTATTTGGAAACGTTACTCACTATTATACTAGGTTGTGACATTTGAAGTACTTAGAACATACTGTTTTATATGACCTTTTATTAAATAAATATTTTTTATGTCGTGCGGGAGATTTTCACAACTTCTGCGAAAATTCACACACTTTTTTGATTAAACACCTCAATGTGCTTATTGATATAGGGTGTATGTATTCATTACAAACAACAATGTTATAAAATTGATCTTATATACATCTATCGTTTATATTATAATATATTTTTGGCTTGCCTGATGTTAAGTGATACCGCCCAAAGACACACATTTCCAGAGGGCTCGCAATTGCGTTTTAAGAATTTGTACGCTCTTTTCTTGAAGGACACTAAGTTGGATTGGTTCAGAAATAGTTCAGTGGGCAGCTGGTTCCATATAGTGGAGTGCACGGCAAAATTGGCAAAATGATGACATTCAGCTGTAGGTATTAACCTGAATAACTCCTCTGAATACTCTCCGTAGAATATATAAAAATTAAACGTCTGTTGGAAATATGTATTTTATAAATGTTGCTGAGGGTGATCCATAATATTTTAACACGGGCGATCGCCACATTTGATTACATTACTTGCTATGTAGCAGAGATTTTATATAACGTTAGTCAAGATGTATTTGAAATTGTTTAGTTTGGCCCTTATGATATATTTTTGATTAACTATTGTGTGCCTTTATAATTACGAGTAAATGTTATATTGACGTATGTACTTACTATTTCACTATGCCAACAGCCTCAGATTCACTCTTGGTGGTACGTATCTATTAAAAAAAACTGACATGTTGACTATTAGCGGCTTATCGCGAGGTTTATCAAACTATTGAACGTCTTTGCATATGAATATCCTATTAACAATTTGCTTGTACAAATTCTACTTATATTATTTTGTATACACTGTAACCGTCGTTTCCAATCCAAAACACATTACTTATCGATACCGTCTGATAAGAGAATTTTTCTAACTCTGATTTCGCATCCTTTTACGTTCAGAGATCAAGCCGATAAGTCGAGCCTGTTAGTTTCCCATCGGAACGCCCTCACATAAAGCTAAATCTTGTAAATCTGCGCCGAGTCGATACGCTTTCAAAGGGTAAACTATAGAGCCATAACTTGTTCTCCTGATATCATCCCGGCAACAAAATTACATTGACTTTAAAGAATGGCCATTGTCGTCCATCTTTATAAGTTCCGTTAACAAAGCTTTCATCGTACACTATACACTGAAGTACAGCTGTAAGGTCTTGGACCTGCAGGAGTTTCGTGACTTACTTAGACTAAATGTCCCCCTAGATGGGGCAGAGAGTGTCTACGGTGCTATGGTCTCCATCGTAACGGTCTCGAGTTCCAATCAAGCGCGTGCTTGGGGATAATTAGAATCTCTTCGGAGTGTATGATCCATATCATTTCCACTGCTGCATCGCTTGATCTGCTGGATAATAGGGGTTTCTGGGCAGCGCTTCCAAAGTTACGAGTTAGAGATCTTCTCGGGCCAGTAGGTACCCAGAATGCGGCGAAGACAGCGGTTGACGAAGACATGAGCTGATGCGAGATGTTGTTAATGACCTTGCTAGCATGAGTTTCTAAGTATGTCTAGATAGGCAAATAGGTTATCATTCGATGTTTTGGTCATGATCCGGTCTTTTTTATCTTAAATTTGAGGCCGAGTATTAATTGCTAACTTTATAGTTTCGTAACTGGAATCCCTACAGTGTATATTAAGTAGGGTAAATAATATTCATTGTGTCATAACAACGAAACGAAGGATTGAAAGGTCTAAATTGTTTCCGGATTGTCACTGGACCACAGATGTTATTTGACAACGGTACCGACAAGCCAAGATTTTCGTTTATAATCTAACCCAAATGTGTAATATTCATAGATTAAATGAATTGCGGTTAAGATAAAACCAACTTTAGATATAGCCCAAATTGAAAATGTTTTGAGTTTTCCTTTGCATAAATTGCAGTTTCTAGCTATAGACAAAATACTATCAATGCTACACTCAATTTTTTATAGGTACTGTAATTATTTAACTAAGTTTATACCGAGTATAGATAAACTGCCAAAATTTAAAAATATCATGTGTATTTACGAAACTGTATCTTCTAATAACTCGTACAGATGTATTTAAAAAAAGATCGCGTTGTTATAAAAGTATTTTTAATAACTCTAGTTTTACTTATATTTCATGGTTTGATTACAGATGATAAAGCAAAATTAAGAACACACGTATAATATACATTGAGGTATACATGTAAATAATATGGGTATAATTTTAATTCATCCACCTTGACTGGTTCTACTAGAATTCGTGTATGTGGTGACGTTAGTTATTTCGACTATGTATTTGCGTGTTCTTCCCACGAGAATGTAATTGTGTGCTCCTATTTCACCATCCTCCTCCTCCTGCTCATAGAGGATGTTTGACCTGAGACAAATCTTTGTTTTTAATTTATTTTATTATTATTTATTACTTAAGATGTCTTGTGGAACATGGTGTAATTGTTGCACCTCGTTTCAAACGTTGTGTAATACAAAAAAAACTTGGCGAATAAAAAGAGTGGCGGAGAGTTTGTTGCCAGTTCTTCTCTTCCGTTCTACGCCTTTGATTTGAGAACTGACAGTAAATGTAAAATTAGAAGCATTTAATGTATATTTATTGTTTTCACGTACATAAGTGTACATTGTGTTACCTATATGAATAAATGATTTTTGACTTTGACTTTGAGTCAAATTGCATACTTAGACAATTTCTAGCAATTATGTGACGTTATGCGATAGCAACTGTTTAGTGAATTTTTTTATCAATCGTGTTAGATAAGGTAACGTTACCCCTTATTATACAATAAATCAATGGCGCTGCCACCTTTTTTAGGTCTGGGCCTCAGATTTCATGATCATTTTTTTAATCGAATAGGCAAGTAGGTGATCACCTACCTAGGCCTTCTTGGCCTGATGCACGCCGTCAACTTTTTGGGTGTAAAGGCTGCGTTGACGGCAATTTAACAAAAAATTACAAAATTTTATAAGCGAAAGGCAAAATATCTCAACTTCTTATACAACTTTGTCTCACAAAAACCTAATTGAATGTTATCTAAATTGTTGCTTATGCCTGTCTCCTTGTAAAAAGTTGGCGAATACCCTCCTTTCATTATTATAAAACTTTCTTTTGATAGATCCCTCAAGAAGAAAGAAAAACACGACAATTTGATGACATTTATTTTTTCCTCGCTTCGGAGCCACTGTAAAAAATCCAATTTATCTCTATCTAGATTATGTATAGCTCTATAGTATTGCGAACGCTAAAGCTTAATAATTTCGAGTGAAAGTATGTGTAAGACCTAATACCTAGTACCTAATATGTTTAATTAGGCACATATGGCAGGCATTATATGACAAAATATCGTAATCGATATTTGATCATAAACCAAAACCACGACGAAAAAAATTAAGTCGCAAGTATAAGGACCTGCTTTCATTCTAATTAAATAATAACGAAAAACTTGAACTTTCCATTAGGATTATGTCTATTATGAGCGTGGCGATATGCGAATTTAAAATTAATTATTTATAAAAACTGCATAAAGAAGCTTGTATTTTTTTAATAACAAAAAAACATTGAGCCTTGGGGGAGTGCTGTGGTTTGATAAACTTCCACAAAATACAAAAATTACAAAAAGGCAATATTTCAATTAAGACTAAAAAGCCATCTCTAGAGTGATCCCAGTTCTGTGCGTAAATGAAAGACCACCCAAGCTCGACTTCGCTATTTCATCCTTGTAGCTCTTCAATGATTCACGACGTAATAAATCGCATCTTTAGTATATATGTTCTCATGTATGTGACTATTGTCTGTTATGAGAATGAATGTCTTACCTAAACCTAAGTCTAACCGAAGCCTAACCTCGTTTACCGCCGCCCATGGACAAGGCCCTTATTGCAAAAGGCTCGCGTTTGCCGGCGTCGAAGCATTGGTACGCTCCCCTGTCTTTTTTTATAGGACAGGAGGCCAAAGAGCGAGTGGTTCACTTTAAAAAAAATACAGTAAAACCTGGATAAGTGAGAGCTCAAGGGACCGAGATCTCATTCTCTCTTGAGTAAAAAATGATTGTACAGATTTCATGTTTCCCACTTATATATTTTTTAGGTGAAATTACGGCAAAATTACGGGACCCGGTAAATACTCTTATTAATAGAGTTTTCCCTCTTACCTAGTTATCACTTACTCGATTTGACTGTACCTGCAACGCCGGGGACTAGCCGCAAGGTTATGTTGCCGTCCTTTCAGAAAGAGATGAAAATAAATGTAATTCATTAGTTTAATTTAAATATAACTTTCGTTAAAACAAAAAAATCTGATTACGTCATCCCCTTTTAAAAAACTTTCATCTCTGTAGGACGCTGGAGTTTCAGCCCTTCGTTGTTGACATGCCCAGGTGCCGCACTGCACGATTTGGTTCGTTATTCCTTAAAACACCAGAAAAGCAGGGGAACTCCCTTCCATCTTCCCTAAACAGTATAATATGTGTTCCTTAAAGTGGCAATTAAACAGGCGTTTCCTCTAATATGCCACATCTCTCTTAAGTGGCGGGATTGTGGCCAAAGTAATCAACTATAAAATTCATTACTAGTAACCATTACAATCAATTAATTATACAGTATTTACAATTTTCTTAATTTACACATAAAAAATAAAAATTGATAAAAATAAAATTAAAACAAATGGCAGTGATTCACGCTGGCAGTATTTCCTCATTGCAATACTTATTCGTTGAGCGAGGAAAGCACCACCTCTGAGGTCACCAGTACTATACACCAGGTGCCCACTTAAATATTTAATTAGCGACTGTGCGCTTAAACTATTTATATTTGATTTAATTATTTACATATTGGATGGAATCATTGAATGGAAATACCTTTTAGGACTCTTTTGTGTAGTCGGTTATTAATAGCTGTAAATCAGTTGTCTATATCGCTTTTCCGTGAAGAAAATAAAACAGAAAATGGCATCGTATTTCCCCGAAAAGGCCGTTCGCTTAAATTACGCTCGTTAATCAAATTGGCACCTGCTTTACGCGAAATAAAGTTCTTGAGGCTTTTAGGGAGTCAATTAATCTGACTAAAAATAATTGGGTTTTTATCAGCTTATAATACAATATATATAATTATCTTAATTTTATAATATTTATGTTATATTAATAATATAATTAAGATAACTAATAATTACACACAAGTCCATTGACCTTTCGTTGAAATAAATCTGATTATTATTTCCTTACTCGTCTTGACTTCGCACGGCAAAATATTTTGGAGTCAAAGAATAAAAATACTTTTTTTATTTCATTATATAATTTAAAATAAGTTAAGGTAAGGAGAAAGTTAAGGATAGTTCCAAATTGATAATATGTATTTTTTAACAGTATGGAATTATATAATTATTACAATATTTATATAAAACAAAGCAAAGTTCAGTGCGATTCTATTTTATTATTACCGTCCCTTTCGCCTAAAAAATAACCAGTTCAAGTGTTAAATATTAATATATATCATACAAAATTGTTGTATGTATTCTGGAAAACTGCTTAAAGACGTTAAAAATAGCACTATTTCAAGATGTAGTACTGTTATCGTACTCTATACATTTTAAACAGATAAATTGTGTACAATAAAGGCGCTCACTGAAGGAGCATTGTTTACAAAACGGTTGCTGTCTGTTTTTTTTTTATTTTACTCTATCAACTATCGCTAGTTAAAACTAGGGAAACTCCAGTTCATTAATATATTAAAAACAGTATAAAAGAACAGAGTGCCTTCCCCTTAAAAGAGACTAAGAAGTGGTTTTGGACACTAATGTTAAATATTATTTTTAGTGAATTAGGTTTGTTTTAAATTACTTATTAGTATTGTTAGGTTAGATCGTAATGTTAAATTATGTGTTTGTTCTGAGACAATTTATAAAAAGAAATAAAAAATAGCTATACATGTTCCGTGATCATTTGGAATTGGCAAGCAATTAAATTAAAAAAAAGAACTGATCTTATCATGTCAATTTGGTATTCATACTTGTCACCGATCCGTCACCATTACGACTTATCGTTGTAGAAATAGAAGTATATGTATATCAGAATTATTAAAAAAAAAACATATATGCTGGCGTGCCACGGTGTTTTCTACTTGATGAGCATCATATTTTTATACATTAGTTGTAGTAATAAGAAGTGGTGATAACAGTTATATTCATTAAATTCCTCCTAAAACCCATATCCGTGTTTAGCACATTTGTACTCTGTAAGAGAATATTCAACTGACTTAACATAAGCTTCAAAAGTACAATAACCCAAAGTTCCGAACTATTAATATCTTTTATATTTTAAAATTGGTATCAGAGATGGAGTGTGATTTAGCAACAAAGTTCTTCCATAAATCCACGCTTCGTATGATGCTTCTTTGCATAATACAAGACCTTGTTCGCTAGTTTGATAGGTAACATGTGGTTTAGAAGGCTTTACAGGAGTTGCGGTTACTCCAATTAGAAATCCGCTCGCTTTACCTTCATTCGCTGGTATTATTTGTATTAATTTTTCAAGAATTTCCAACATTTAGTTAGATAAGTTTTTTTAATCAGTGAGGTGGAGCATTTGAGTCCTGACCAACGGAGTCTGCCTATCTTATTTTTGAGTTCCTAAATGTAAGGTTTATATAAGTCGTTGCGTGGTATTATTTAGTCTTCCTCAAAAAATGTTTTTTTAAATATATTAAACATTATAGTCGTCTGTTAGAGTAGTGTTGGCATAATGGCTTCAGCGTGCGACTCTCGAACGGTGAAGGAAAACATAGTGAGGAAACCGGGTTGCCTTAGACCCAAATTGTCAACGGCGTGCGTCAGGCACAGAAGGCTGATCACCTACTTGCCTATTAGATTAACAAATGATCATGAAACAGATACAGAAATCTGAGGCCCAGAGCTAAAAAAAGAGCGCCTCTGATTTATTTATTAATTTATTTTCACAATAACTATAGACTATTAACACTACTACTAAATATAATTAATCAAAATATATTTTTGCTATTAGATGTTGAGACTAAACAAAGTAAAAAACGTAATGCAGCAGACAATATTTCAAATATTGAATTATTGACTTGAAACTACAAACACACATAACCACCATATATGTACACGGCAATATATGTAGATATTGGCATACTTAGGATATGCCGACGACACTGCACTTCTGGCAACATCCATGGAAGATATGGAAGAACAGTTCCAATGACTCAAACAAGAAAGTAGGACCATAGGCCTCGCAGTGAACAGAGCAAAAACTAAACTGATGTTCTTAGATTCATTCCTGGCATCAGTATAGTAGACTACTTTATATATGTCGAATACAAAAAGGCGAATTGGCATGGCTAAAGATGCCATGATGATGCCACGTTTAGGCAACATCTGGAAGAAAAGAAGATTTGGTATTAAAACCAAAATAAGACTAATACGGGTTCTAGTGTTCCCTATCTTCCTGTATGGAGTAGAAACGTGGAGTATCTTGGCTCGGAAAAGGCAAAGGATCCATGCCTTTGAGATGTGCTGGCGGCGAATGCTCAGAATACCTGCTGACTGAAGATGCTTCGTTGCTGACCACGATGATCAGACATAAGCTGCCGATTAAAGAGAGAGAGATGTACATCATGTCTTAAGACACATTTTTGTTAGTTGTTTGTATCCAGAAGGAAATAATTTAAATATGAAAGTCACATCTATGGCACAAGCACTTACGGAACGAGACATCATGAATTATAAAGTTAAAATACACACAGCTTAGCGAAATTAAGAATAAATCATTAAAAAAGTAAATAAATAAACTCGGGTACACTGTGTCGAAAGCTTTATTATCTTAAAAAAATAAGAAATTCTTTCTTCATAATTAGTTTTATGAAAAAAAAAATCTATTGAATATGTGTGTATAGTTGCAGCTTAATATTGACCTGTAATATTATTTGTTTAATCATTAAAAACCTACAGTAAAATCAACTAAAATGTTCTATTTTGTTCGTGTAATAACTTATTCCTGGAAACCAAAACTCATTTTAATCAGCCAGGGTTTTCTATGCAACATTTGAGCTTTTAAATATATTTTTCGTAGTTATCAATACAGTATAAGGTATACTGTATTATAATAAATATTAATTGATACTTTTTAATTGCAATATGTTAGATAAGAATTATATATTAAGATAAACCAAAACTCATTTCAATCAGCCAGGGTTTTCTATGAAACATTTGAGCTTTTAAATATATTTTCGTAGTTATCTATACAGTATAAGGTATACTGTATTATAAAAAATATAAATTGATACTTTTTAATCGCAATATGTTAGATAAGAATTATATATTAAGATCATTATATATTAAGACAAGAAGTTTTTTTTTAATTTAAGATGTGTGAAATGAAACGTTAAAAGTGGACAAACGTATCTATTTTAAATATTTTATAATGATAAATCTATTTGTATATTTATATGTTTTATGGACGTCACAAGCGTAAATTTCTGAGAAAAAAAATAGACAATCGTCTTAATTCCATGTAAGAGTTTATAATTGGTTGTCAGTCTCGTGAAGCATGTCTGTGTCATGTGCTAGACGCAGCAAGTCTTCCTCAATCGCAGTCCAGTGTACTCTATACCGTTACGAAGCCTTAAGGTTTACTTCTGCCCACACGAAGGTAACCCAGAATGTTATATCATAATTGATTGAAGGAGGCGGAAGCGGTCATGGCACAATACGTGGCCTTTTTTAACTAATACGAAGCATGTAACGATAACACCACATCTCAGTCTTATTTTTATATAGAAAACAGGAAACCTTCCAGGAGGCTTAGGTATATGATGTTAAGCGTTACCGTCCATGGATATTCAATACTGGAGCGCTCGCTAGTGCGGCCTTATAGGAATTGGTACGCTCGTATCATGAAGGACCCTAAATCGAATTGGTTCGGAAATACTTCAGTGAGCAGCTGGTTCCACATGATGGTGGTGCTCGGTAATTGCTCAAGCTTCACATCCGAGTATGTATAGTTATCTTCAATATGTAGTAATCATTTCTACGACGGCTACAATGAGTTCTAAACAAATGATTCATGAGTTCGAATGCGGGTGAGGTCACGGACTATATACATATGTAATAGATATATATCATCACCGTTTGCACAAAACACTATAATACTTAAAGGGGTGGGAATTCTCACGGCCAAAGATTTCGACAAAAAGCTTAATTCCCAACCCTGTAATTCATAAATAGGACATGTATGTACTCAAAATTAATACATTTCACTACCAACAGAAAATTACCTCAATCAACGACATATGACGAGGGTAGACTGACATTCCTTAGTACCCACTTCTAGCCACTTGTCACACAATACTCAAAAACGTTTTTAGCTTTGTCAAACAAAAATTTAGATTTGTAATGAATATGTTCACCACTCGTTAAAGTAGCTAAACTGCTTAACTGCTTCCCTATAAACAAATTTTTATTCAAATAAAAATTGATTTACCTAATTGAATTATATTTAATATTTATTTCCGATGTAGTAAATTTAAAAAGTTTGATCGCTGTGGCAGTGTACCTTTAGGGCAGCATTTTGCTCGCTGTGAGTGAGGAAAGCACCATCTACTATATAGAGTCACCGGTTATTTTTTTTATTGCCGCCTGTGTATTTGAACCCCACAGCCGAAGATATAATAATAAGATAAACCTCAATAAATTTATCGAAAAGACAAAATTTAGATATAAAAAAGCAGCATATAGCATTACTTGACAAGTAAGAATCTTATACCAAACAAATTAAGGAAAATCTTTATTATTTTATTATTAAATTTGCCTCCCAACGTGTGTATGAAATTATTATGTACGTTTATAAAAACATAAATACATTTCTAAAGCGCACTACTGACTGTCACAATTTAAACACTTGATGTACGATTAAATATTAAATCTATACAGATATATAATAAAAATGCATATCATGTAATCGAACTTCCGTTAGATAAGTTTAAACATTTCATCAAGGAAACCCTAATAAAATAGTTTTTTTGACAAATTTCAGGACTATATAGATGATAAGAATGTGTGGGCACTAATGCCGCTATAGGATGAGAGCTATTCGTGAAGTTTATAATTTAAAATGTAGGAAATGTCTAAGAAACAAATTCAAGGAAATTAATGTATGTACCTTACCTTTCCTTCGCAATACATTTATGAACACTGAAAATGTTTAGAAATGGCCAGTCAGAAACATTTCTAATGATTTTTTTTAATTTCTATTTTTTAACTCTTTGGTAACCTAATGTAGTATATTCCATTCATTTGTCATTTGTTTTTGTGAATTGGCGGCAAATCTAAAACTCTTGCTACACGTGAAAATGAAACTAACGCGAGAAAATTTTCAATCAAAGATTTATTATGACTTTCGTTGTGGGAACAACAACAAATGTATGATAGGCTGCGATTAGCATTTCTTAATGAAGACCCATCTCGTGCCACTATTTACAATTGGTTAAAGTGTTCACCCAAATAATCATTAATAGAATAATATTTTTTTCCAAGAGTATTATTTATTAAGTCAATTTTTAAATACACTAGGTAGGAAGAACTTTTAATGTGTTAGGCAAATTATTATAAACCTTAATTGACATACAAGAAGTGTTATTGCTATACAATTGCAGATAAATTGGCATTTCCAACTTCCCTCCATGTCTACTTCGGCAGTCGTCCATTCCCGTTGACTTATTCTTTTTTGGTGTATAATATTTCAATCATCGAGACAATTTTCCAATGTTATTTAATTAACTTAAAAATTAGGAATTAGGAATTAAATCCTTGTGTGGCAAACAATAATAATACCACTCCTCTTTTCCACCGCGTCGGTGATTTTACCACTATGTGTGACGGTAAGGATGTGGTGAGGGGAGCCTGCAGCCAGTCGCAACGCCTCGCTAGCACGAAGCAGCGGACAGTGCGTAATTAACTGTAAAACGTTGAAGCTGTGCACGCGATTACGATTTCCCCTTGCATCTTTTAATTCATTCATTGTATCTTTACGCTTTTTTCTTTTATTATTTGCTTTCATCTCATTTAGTTTTTAACTTCGTTTCTTATGAACTAATTTCAATATAAGTGTTTAAGACCTTTAGAAGTTAATTTTTCCTTCCTACAGCCTAGCCTAGAAACTTTTATTATATGACGCTCGCCTCACCCGCACCTATACTTGAACGAACTTTAAGTATAAAATCGGTGCTACAGCCCTTTAGCTGTGATAACGGAAGATTGCATGCGTTAAATCATTTTTATATTTAATATGAAAATAGGTGATGAGCTTGAGGACACACGTAGATTTTTTAGGCTTTAAGACGTACCAGATGCATTAAGACATTTCCTCGCGCTGCTTGCCTTCACCCGTACTGTGTGGAGCAAGAGGTGTATAAAGTATGACACACAGGCTTGATAGTCACAAGCCAATGCGCTAGGTTCACGTCCTTAAAGTTATCTAAAGGTGATCTAATGATAAAAAAGGGGCAGCTCAGTACTGATGCCTTGTTTTAAAACCAACACAATTATGCGGCAACTGAGGTGCTCAATGGCTCATGCAATAAAGAACAATTCATAAATTAATTTAAATTTTAATTTGTAAAAAAACATAACGCACAAAATTAGGGTAACTCTTAAGTTAAGAACAATGTTATTTTTTTAAGTTATTACAAGACATTGTCGCATTATTGTCATTAGTATAATTAGTATATAAAAATGTTCATTTCACTATCAATTCCGGAAACGTGAATTGTGAACAAGCACAAATTGGATTTATTTCCAGTTTCAATAGAAAAGAATTCATATTACGAATATGCCAACAAGATGTACCAGCCATGATATATCGATGTCCGCATTCAAATAATATCTTTGTATTCGAATTCAATATGCGCTTGTAAATAAGTTGAAATCAAAATATATATATAGCCTATTAGCCTGGTTTCTATTAGTTAGATCGTGAATTGCTTAATATTATCTCAATTGTGTAAATACTAAGTGTGTTCTGCGGTTCCATGATGTTTTCCTCGGTAAATGGATTGCTGGGCTTTTTCTTTTGCTTTGCTTTTTTTTGTTAGACATAATTGATGACTATTGTGTAGATATTTGTCTTTTATAAGACAGTAGTCACTTTGCTCTATTGTCAATAGTTTCCGCAGCGTACGCCATATATTATATTATTGGTATATATTAACATTTATTTTTTTCACACCTTGGGTTACATTACCGAAATTTTCGTGTGTACATAAACTTTTGGAAAACATTCTAAAGCCCATCAAGGATTCTAATAGTCTAAACAAATAAAATTGTTTCTCATCCTTTTGTGCCTGATACACGCCGTGGGTTTTTAAGTTTTAAGCCATTCCGGTTTACTCATGATGTTTTCGTTCAGCGTACAAGCAAAAGTCCTTTGGTAGAGTCATGATTCGAACTCACGTTCCTGAGTGCTTTAGAGTATAACACCACAGCTGTTCACTCAAGCTACCAGGCCAACATTGTTCTATATGTGAGACAAAAAACAAAGAAGTCAAAGATACAAAATAAGCCGACTGAATAGCTAATTCTGATTAACATTGGTGATATTTAATTATCATAATTAAATTACAGCAACTAATAATGCTATGAATAACGATAATCCAAATTCTTATTCCAAAAGGAAATCATATCGCAATCTACTTCAGTCCGTAAATGCACTTCTGCGTTTGCAAAACTTGATCGTGCTCAATGCTAGCCACTAGAAATATGCTGACTGTACATTTCAAAGGTATTGAATGTTTTGAATGACTTCTACGAGTCCGTGCTCTATCTAAATTCGATTCACATTTGACGTCATCATGTTCATTCCTTCAAGTCTATGCCAGAAGATTGATGACGGTTTCGTGAGTACTGTCCGCTTTGGATTTGTTTTTTTATACCCTATCCTACTTCAGTAATATTGTATAGTAATGATTAATTTATAAGTTTGTCTTTTGTTAACATAGCTTTTACACATTTAAAGAAAACAGATTTTTACCGGATTAAAGCTAGTGTTTAGGACTAGTGTTTCGCAACGTCCACGTCCCAAAGGGGGGAATTTGATTGTTGGTGGGGGGGGGCTATTCGAAAATTTATTAAAATTATTTGGAATTTAAATTTCAGGTTTTAATTATTGGTTGGGACTAAAAATACACGGAAACGCTGATTTAGACCATAAGTTTTAATTATAATTATCACCTATTATTACATGTTCTTATTATTATGACATCATGATAATTAAGACGAAATTTTAATGCCTTTCAATCTGAATGTACGACTTTCGTTGCAAATAAACGATTTATTATTATTTCGCCTGTATCCCAAGGTACTTTTTAATTGTCCCATAATAATTATTATTGCAATCATTATTATCTTGCCAGTATAAATAAAAGTTTTATAATCGACTAAAACGCAATTTTTTTCTCATCCGGGTCGTAATATTCGTTACAAGTCGTAGTCACCTTGTAAAATCTATTATATTATAGCATATAAAGTAATTATAATTACTAATGTCTTGAAAATATTTAACGATTTTCAATATAGTTCTTTATACAAAAGGTTTTAAGTTTTAACCTTCTAGAAGCCTGGAGGTTAAAGATAAAGAAAAACCTTTTACAATTATTCGCAGAAAAACATGTTTACAATTAATAATAACTTAAATAAGGAATTTACTTAATACAAAAGTACATACAGCTGTTTAAGAAAAAAATATTATAGAATAAATAATTATTCATTGTAAAACAACGGTCAAGATCGCTAACTGACTTCCACAGTCATTTGTTTTAATATTCTCACCATTAACTTCGTTCTAACGAACAGCAACATTAATCTTTTATAATCGACAAAAAACGTTTTGACATTAAACTAGTTTTAGTTCATCGTTACATCATCCTTGTGATATATTAAAACAAAACGAAAGAAAATTTAAACTTTTATAACAATGCACTTTGTAGGTGAGCATATTACAAATAAGAGGATTATGTTCAAGATTAAAATGCTTGGAAACATGCTTGTTCTGCTTCACAGGACGATCAAACTAGACAAAATCAAATTGTTGCTAATCTAGCTATATATCTAGGTTTATATTTACTTTTATTTTTCTTTTTTATAGAAATCAACTTTGACATAGCTCACACTTTTTTTTTAATAGAACAGGAGACAAACGGGCAGGAGGCTCATCTGATGTTAAGTGATACCTCCGCCCGTGGTAACTCTCAATGCCAGAGAGCTCGCGAGTGCGTTGTCGGCCTTTTAAGAATTGGTACTTTGTTTGACTGTATGTATTTTTTTTAAATAAAAAATAATGTCAAATCTAAAGTAGAAATATTTGTAAATATGTGAGCACCATATATCTATATAATAATATAGTTATTGCTGCATTGTTTTTTATAACACCATGCGCCTATTTTATTTTAGTATAGTAGGTTTTTTGAAGTTATACTTCTTTGGCGCGTTAGGGAAAAATGATGAGAGTAAATTTTTACGATGCCTGCGCACACCGTCTCAAGAAACCGACACCCTCAAGTTAAGCATAGTGAACCTTTTAAAATAAATAATTTCCATTTCTTTAATTATATAGAAATATTTTTTTTGGAATATTTAAATAAACTTTATTTAACTAGGTAATGCGTTATAATAAAACTTTCAATGTAATAAATACCTTTTTTTCTATTGTTAGTATAGTTTTTTCTACAAATGTAGAATAAGGCGAAAGATTTTTATCTTATTACGCCAAAGAAGTATAACTTCTAACGCCTGTACATAAGTACACGCATGTTTTATTTTGTTCTAGGTACATGGTCTTCACATATAATTAAGAGATCAATGTATACAAAATATTGTAAAAACTATTTTAAAAGAGTAAATATAAGTATGGAGTTTCTTGCCCATTCTTCTACATATGAGACTTTATTTTGGAAGGGGCAACTAGTCATTTTTTTAAATATTTTGAACATGTAATTTTGACTTTCAAAAGTGTCGAAATGATTTGACTTTGACTTTTTATTGGCAAAGATTTTTTCAATGTTATTTATGGGTTTACTTTTACAGTCATAACTAATGTAATAAAACATAAAAAATCTGAACTGCTGAGAAAATAAATCTCTGAGTTTATTGTGAGAGCATTTTCCTCCGAATGTCTTTACACAGGTAGCACGTAAATTCAAAAAAGAAATCTTCGTGATAGGACACACTGGATCGATAAAGTTAAGTCATCGCCATTTAGCCGTCACCTATGCACTGTGGTTTGCCGTAGACAGCCAAAATGTAGGAAATTGTACGGTCACAGCAATACATGGAACGAACAGCGTGATTATGGAATACGTTACACAATACATGATTGTGGTACAGATCTATAAAAATCTATATTCTATCAGATTCACCCGATAATCAATTTGCTAAAGTGCTGAAATTGACAGTGGCGGGGCAACAGTGAATTGACAGTGACAGGGCCTCTGTTACATCTAATAAAGATACCGACAGGAAACCGGATCCCAATAACAAGTTGTTTCCCGTAAACCCAAGGTTGTGACATCAGGCTACGGATATTGATAGACCTTCATCGAACTATGTCGCTTTTTAAAGTTACAGTGTACAGATTAAACACAAAACAGCGTGGACCCCACTCAAACTCATAGTGAATGTGTAGAATAATTCAATAGAAATAAGGATTTTTTTGTAACAGATATTTTCCTTAATTTTTAGTAACCGCCAATACAATATCCTTGCTTATTTTAGGTAAACCGTTGCCTTCAACTGTAAATTACAAAATAAGATACATAGTAATGTCCTCCGATAAGAGGAAGAATGGTCTCGCATGCAAATGCTATTTCATTGGATTTATGTTTCAATTCTATTTTGCATTGTGTTCGTATTTATAAAAGATGTATTTTGAAAATAACAAAATATAACACACAAATTTTTGCCTATACGTTTTTAATGGGCTTTTTATTACCTAAATGAGATTAGGTTTTTGTGTCTACATATTCTTCTTCACCTAACGAGTAGGAGTTAATTACTCAGATACATTGTAAGAAAAAGATAAAAAGGCGGGTACAAGAACAACCGACCTAAATTCTGAGCTTCATAGGTTAGGGGGCACTACTTTTCCGTACAACTCGTCCTAAATACGACTCCAGATGCGGCGAAACACAATTTTGGCTTCAATTGTCAAATTAGGAGTATGCGGTAATACATCTGCCATAGTGTTAACACATTCTCACATAATTATTAAAAATATGTACTCATTATTGTTGCTCGCTTACAAACGCTTATATAATATACCTATTTTTTTCATTTTGTAAATGTTTGGACCTTTTTGTACATATTTCTTGTTATATATAATTTATGTTAGCTGTAGGCGAAATAAATAAATGATAAAGATTTCACTCAAAGATGAACAAGATGATTGTGATGATCAAATTATTTTAAAAAAAAATGACAAGGCATTTAGAAATAAATTTTTACTTTAATCAAAGTACTTAAAAAAATTAAATTATATTTTAAACTTCTTGAACTAAATACCTGAAATTACAGTGTAAACTCTATAAAACGACACTGAAGGGTCTGTGCATTTTATGGCGTTATAGAGAGTTGTCGTTAATTAGCCAGAAGAAAAATGTATAGATAATTCATGACTCCTACTTATTTGTCATCGTCAACAACAGTCTACACGTGCAAGCAATCCCAATTTGTAAACAAAAGAACGAATTTCCTGGATTGCATGATGCCGTCAGTCGTCAGAAAGAACGTACACAGCTGCGCAGTTTAAACTAATTTTAGCAACTTAAAAAGTACTTTAGTACTCAATTGTTGTCGTTATTGAGAGTGGGTATGTGTATCACTGTATGGAAGACAACCTGAACCAGCCAAAGCTAATTGATTTCGACGTTTTAGGGAGTTTGTTGTTAAACCGATGGACGCTACATGAAGTATACACTGTATATCTATTACATTTTTTCTCCGCTTGCTGGTTGATATCTACTGAAAAGACAGAGGAAGGTGTCTACGTATAGCATCTGTATAGTAATAAATGTCACTTTCCATCTATATATTAAATAATCAGCTCATATTTGTCTTTGAATGTACATACTTGTTTGCGCTTATATATTTTATGCGAGGTAGGTTGCAAATAGTTTGCATTTAATTCACAATTATAACATCGACTCTGTAGTAATTTAATCAGTAAACATTCCCCACAAAACAGTTGCACAATGCCTAATCATTTTGGCTTTACCAACCTTCGCTTTTTCGGCTATAGAAAATTCAAATTTTATGATAAACGTATACATAGAGAGTGAGGGCGTGTCCTGACCGATATTGAATAATTGATGGTTGTCAGGCACGTAAAATGCCACTTTGATCCAGCTTAATGTGAACCTATTTTTACGAGAGTCGAGAGCGTGTTGAACCGACAAAGCCAGCTAATGTATTCCATTACCTGTATAAAAAAGCGAAACCTAGAACGTCAATTACTTTACCCCAATCTACGTCACAGGAATAAGCCAATAATTGATGCCCTTTTCCATTTGTGTCCTCATCAAAACGTCTGTAAATTTTTTATCAACCAAAAATTAATGTCCGCCTTCCACTCCGAGCGGAACGGACCCATTACGGACTCCGCTATACTCATAACGATGATTATCATGCATGCCGTCTCCGCTTTGGTGGAAGTACATGTATGAAAATGGGGAAGAATACTGACTTTTTATCCCAACAGAGGGCGTAAAGTCGAGTGGGCCTATATGATCTGTCAAAGCTGTCAAACTCCATACATTTTTATGTTTACGTTAGCGTTTTTTCTAAACTTTGTCTAAAATGACGTTATGTGCTGCCTTTGGTTGCAAAAATAAAGGAACTCATGCATTCCCGAAAGATACTAAACGAAGAAAACGATCGTTACGAGTATAGCGGAGTATATAATGGGTCCGTTCCGCTCGCAGTGGAAGGCGGGCGGGCTGTATGCGTTAAAATATATCGACAATGTGGCTATGTTGTGGATATATATATTTGAATTTGGAACCTTACTTGTCAGTCGTATCTTTTGTATTTTGTTATTGAGTGGATTGTAGGTTATATTTTTTTATAATAATTAAGGTTTTATATCAATGAATTTTAATTTTTTTACAGTCATTGGTTTCAAGATTAATTAGTCCATAATGGCTAGAAGTAAAGTGTGAGTAAAATAGCATTTCTCAACACTTATTTTTATTATTACACGATATAAAACTTATTAGTGTATCATTTTTATCAGCAATTTCGGCGCATATAATCGGCGCAGATATGTTTCGTTTCACTGCTTCAACTAGTTCACATTTACGCTAAGAATCATCATAATCATCATTTGCACGGAGCTATTACTTTATATCAGTAATTGGCTTCTTTGGGCGGTTTTTTCATACGTACTAAGTAATAACATTAATCATAATAATTGATAAGTTATTTTGAATATTTCTTGACGTTCTGTGAACTCACTGAAGTAAGCAGGGTGTTTAATTGTGATTTGAGACAGCTGGATTTCGTTTTGAGCTCGTCGGGTATGAGAGACGGGGTGTGTTTTTGAAGCGGACGGTTCATTGGTACCGCTGGATTCATACCACCCACCGTTGTTCGTGGAGGCTCAACTCTCATTAGACCGCATCACACTGTCTGCACAGCCCAAAAGGAAGCATACCGTAAGTGAAAATAAACCAAAATGGAATTTTTATAAAGCTAATTTTCATACTTTATATTCCTTGATAGCAATAGCCGATTGGAGTGCTGTTTTTGATACGCGTGACCCAGACGGGACCTTAAATGCTTTTTTATAGTACTTTTAATGAAATCATTAATAACTGTGTTCCTAAAAACGATTAAAGCCTAGTAGATATAGTAATACTACTAGTACTAAATCTCGAAACGCATACCGTGTTTTTTTTGCTTGTAGGGCACGCATTAAATTGAATATTAAGCTTGCGATTCAATGTTATGAAGAGAGGATACAGAATATATAATTGACGATCCTAAGTCTTTTTGGCATTATACAAGGGCACGGAATAGTAATTGTGCACATCAAAATTCTGTTTTAAAAAATGGTGAATTAGTATCAGATACGGAATATGCGGCTGATTTTACGGATTACAGACTATGCCAATGCGATAATGGCGAGAAACATTAAATAATTAAAATATAATAAAATACGTTTATAATATTAAACACATAATTTACACAATATCGCTTCTGTGAATTCACTCTGCGATAATATATATATATGCAAATAGCATTTAGGATATTCAAAACCATTATCATGTTACTCAAACAATAGATTAGTCATTCATCATCAATATCATCTGTCTAAATACATCTCGCTGCAGGGAAGGATAATCACATGTGAGAGAAATTATTGAACTGAATCTTCTTTAGGCGCATGGGGGTAAAAAATTTACGTACCCGTAAAAACGCTGAGGTGCAGCGTTTTTGTCGAAGAAAAGGGAGAGAGCGATCGAGACCGACTGAGATAGAGTGAGAAAGGGAGGTCGAGAAAAAATACACGATAGTGGTTGATGTATTCGTTTAGTAATTACATATTAGAACTTAAGATGGCAATTCTGTCGCATAACGTCTTGTGCTGTAAACAGTGTATATATAGATATATTAAAACTAAGAGTAATCACATACTGGTACATGATCACTTTTGGGACTTTTACCTTAGTAATAATTAGTTTCATTTCTGACATTTGTACTTTGTACACACGCACTTTTTACTTAATATTTGTCTAACCTCAGAGACTCTCTTCCTCCGAGGAAATCAATATCGTGTCGAAGAATTTGTAACAGTTTCATTACTGTTTCCTTGTTTGGAATTTCCTTCCTAACGGTATAGAATTCCTTTACTTTATTCCCAATCAACTGTAAATTTCCGTTTCCTCTTTTTACTCTTTTTAATGTGCCCACTTATTTTTGACACTATGTTCGTGTCCAATTTTAACATAACAATATAAAAAAATGATGAACATAATTAAATCAAAAGGAGGGCAGCATTTACTACAATGATAAACCATATAAAGATAAACACGTTACTGTTTGCCATTTACATAATATGTAATATTAAAATATTATTTAACATAAAACAACAATTATTAATCACTTTATTGTCAGATTCCACTACCAATGAATTTGCTTTGATGATTTTAAGTCCAGGCGATCTAATTGATTTCTTTTAAAGTGGAATTTTATTGTAAATGTTCAAACGGCATTTTATTCTTGGATACAAAAGTAGAGAACAATTTATCTCATAATAAATGTTGATACTGGTCTGTAATGTTACATATTTCATAAAAATCACAAAGTGAATCGCAGCACTGACCCAGCAATTTGCACTCCAATTAGTGAAGTTGGAGCATATAGTTATATCGCTTACCCAATCAGGAAAATATCAAACGAAGCTTTTTAATTATACTATCAGGTTCTAATTACTTTTCTTCTATAGATAAAACTATTTTATTGCTTTGATATCAGATACATTTAATAAATATCAGTAATATTTGATACTTGGAATTATTTTATACGTGTCAATTAAGGCGTATTATAAATTCTATGATAATAAAATTTCGTGATAAACATGCTGCAGATCATAAGGTAGCGGGTTGATATCTCTCGAAGTCGAAAACTAATGAAAATATTAAGAAAACACTTTTTAAACGGATTGAAGCTATGTATTATTATTATAAACTTATAATTATTTACATAATTTTAAATTAATAATTTTTCCGACGTTTCGCGTGCTTTACAGCGTGCGTGGTCACGTTGGTCCGTTTAAAAAGTGTTTTTTAATGTTTAAAAGCTATGTTAACAAAAGACAATACTATAATGAAAACATCATTAACATGCCTCGTACGAACAAGAAATATTTGCGTAACTCAATTTTTTTGGGTTTTATCGAACTATGACACTAATTATGAAGATGTTTATATTTTCCCTTTCCAAAGAGGATGTGAAGAAATATTTGAATAAGCGGGAAGACCTTGTTTAGCAGTAACATGTTAGTTTTTTCTTTATAATATCATTAGGTGTTTGTTTATGGTATAATTTCAGTTTTTTTTTGTCTAATAATGTACTTATATTTTGTTTATCAATGGATTTTTTCTATAGAACGGGGAGCAAATGCGCAGGAGGCTCATCTGAGTGTAAGTGTTACCCCTGCCCTCTGGCATAGACACTCTCAATGCCAGAGGGCTCGTGAGTGAGTCACCGAAAATTTATTTTATTTCGTAATCCTACAGCTAACAAAAATTATATTCAATAACAAACAATTACACTAAAAATATAGCCAGAGATGGAATACATTACACAATACATATTTAACTACAAAAAGATTCAAAAATTTACAAAAGGAAACAAACAGTACAAATTATTCAATACATTTAACTAAGTGGTACCAAATTTGACTGTGTTGTGATGGTGTAAAAGTGAGGGTAAGTACGTGAATGTGTGTATGTGGAGTATGTTCATGATGCAGGTGATTTGTAATCTGATATGAAACGTAATCTGTTTTGGCTTTGTGTATCATCAACGTGTTGCAATTTTTAATATGGATATATGTAAGCTGTAAGATTACCATTCCACCATTAATAATATATCTTCACGCCGTATTAAAGTGGCAATGAAGCTGTTGCTTCTATGTAAGACGTTGTAGTGACGATAGGTGGTATGGCGGACGAAAAAGGTTGTGAAATGTCGGGATTTTCAACAAATTCACTTCTCTGAAATGCCCGGCTATCCTTGATCTTTAACCTGCAAGTAAACGGATACAAATTGTCAGCATCGTAATTTAAAGTATGCCATTAAAGTTTCCTAACGGAAGCTTTAAAAACAATTAACAGTGGAGAATACCATAGCTCTTTTGAAACCACTGGCCGTATTTGGGGCTGCTGGAAACATCCGAAAGAAGAACAAAAGACGATCGAGTAGGCCCCACGTATTGGAAAGACCAGCCAGTCGAGTGGACAGCATCTCGGTAATAGAACTGTTGTATCCTTCATTACGCGGTCTATTGAGTCCAAGCTGTAGCCCCACAGGATAGTCTTTTCTCGTACTTCTTCTGTGTTTGTACATTTTTGTTTCTAAAATGTAAAATACAGCTTCTAAGTAAAGTTTCATACCTGATTGCTCTGACTGGGTTATGATATAAATATACAAAAGTTTATTCTATAATTGGCTCGAATTCTATATAATACATAAGTTAGTAGCGTATAGTATATCTAGCTACCTAGGTTTATATCTAGGAGTAATTTCTAAGGTTTTACGGCGCATAGATTGCCATTTTACGTATAATTTCTACGGTTTTGAAGTCTTTTTTCCAATCTAATTTGTATCATGTGTCTTTCTTCATTAGAACTTTATACAGCATAATATATGCCATCGATGCATATATGCATTCTATAACCCATTTAGTCCTCACTCGTCACATACAAAAAATAAACTACTCAAGTAATGACAGTTATACTTTAATATAATAAATTAAAATGCGTTTATACGTTATAAACAATTCCTTAGAATGTGTAAGATTTCGAAACGTTTTTAAAGAAAAAAATACTTTTGTCAGGGTCCTCAGCTGACCTAGTTCCCATAACAAACTTGATAATAATTTCCATAATATATTTACATAATATATTTATATTTTTAAATAATTTTTTTAACTGTTTACAACACGAATGAGTGCATGAGTGAGTGTGTAAGTCAATGTGGTTTGGAAACTATGATTTAAAGATTTAAGAAGACTTAGAGAGGATAGCAAAAGGTATTCTGTAGATTTTGTGAACGTGGCTTAGTTATATAATATTTTTGTACAAATTAGGCAACGTATGGGTTGAAAATAAATTAATAAATAAATGTTATTAATGTGTGTACTACAAACCAATAATTATATTTCCATTTTTTATTTGGAAAATCTTTGAATCTATCACACAATTTTTAATGCGTAGAAATTTGTTTGTAACACTTAAAATATAAAAAAAAACTAACGCGCTACAAACAATTATAAAATTGTATGAATATAATAACCATCTCATAACAGATAACGAGCTCCACTTACTTGAAACTTACTGACGGTCTGCCAAGATTCAGTAAATTGCAGCGTTCCATATATACCATCATTTAAATATATCATGTTTATGTATTCGTTATCCTTTTTAATCTAAAAATATCAAATGTTAATTAAAATAGATTATTGAAGGAGTACGTTTATTTGCGACATTTTATATTGTTGTTTCGAATATTTTTCCTTACAAAATGAGTCTACAGAGCTAAACACAAAGACAAAACAAACCAGTGCCACTAGAACCTTTTTATTAGGTCTGGGCCTCAGATATTTTGTATCTGTTTCGTGATCAATCTAATAACACACGCCGTCGACTTTTTAGAGTCTAAGTCAAGCCGGTTTTCTCACGATGTTTTCCTTCACTGTTCTAGTAAAAGTTAAGTGCCCACATAGACAGAAACACCATTGGTGCGCAGATGGGGATCGAACCTCAAGGGTGAGAGTCGCACGCTGAAGCCACTATGGCAACACTGCTCAATGCTAAGCAGAAATCGTATGAATTTTAATCTGTGAAACATTTAAACTAATAATGCTATTTACTGGTGTTAAAGACGTTGTTAAGTTTCGTCGACGTCCTTTAAACTCAAATTATTATTTCATTTGACTTTATTACAAATGCTTTAAATACACTTACTTATATTTGTACGTCTTTACACATATTTGTATATTGTATTATAAGGTACTTTAAGTACTTAAGACTAAATACTTAAGAACTTTAAGTATTAATATATGTCAAAATTCATAATTTAGTTTATTTTTGAACAATGGATGGCGTTGTTCCTCTTTGGTTAATAATAAAAACCTTTAAATTAGTGTGTGACCCCCGTGCTACGAAAATCTTGAGTCCAAAAAACTTTATACAATTTACTTGTGTGTACGTCTTCATTTATGTAAGTCTTATTTCATAAAAGGAAAAAATGTAATAGTCTTACTCTCTTAACAGTATTAATACTGCAATATAAAGTCATAGAGGAATCGCAGACATATCTTCCTGGCTCCGCAATTATTTTTACGTTTTTGTCGGGGAAAAACTCTTCTAACGATGTGTTGATTAACTGGGATACCTAAGAAACAATTGCGTGCTTTTAGTTAATTGTAAATATTGCTCTTTAGAAGACACCTGCTGATGCCAGGTTCAATGTCCAATAGCCATCGTTACATTTTTGAAAGCAATTTCTATATAATCTTTTTAATATATAGGATCCCTACGTGCCTATCAGGCACGCGATCAGGTAAATCTGTGGCCGAGAAGCAGGGATGTTTCAAAATCTCCCCTCTCCTAAATAGGGACTTTATTTACATAAAAGTCTGCCGCTGGGCCTGGTCTGATGCTGCTTAAAATCTGTGAATTCGGGTTAAAATAGCGGTATCAAGATACTATCTTTGCATGAATGAAATTGCGGTTATGACCGCCAATCAGAGGTTTTTATGTTTTTCTATGTAAGCAAGTTATACGCTAAACCTAGACAAGTTATATTTTATATACGTCAGCATAATTGAATAAATTAATATGTTTACCTTATCAATATCGGTTGTTTTTTCACTCAGAAATCCTCCGCCTATATCGACAATTTTCATTTCTCTGCCCTGTCTCGCTTCATAATCGAACAACGACCTGGCGTGCCGTATACCAGTTGCATGGCTGTCTGTTGAATTGCAGATGCTACCCACATGAAATGCGACACCCACAACCTATTATAAAAATAATTTGTCTGTTTGTATTTACATTGTATTTTGACGGATGCTTGGCTGACCCATGCGAATTCTTCAATACGAAAGAGTTGACTGTGAGGAGTTAGTGTGTTCATGTTATTTTCACAGATTTATTTCCATTTGTATAACATATTTTTATATGTGTATTGTTACACATGTTACAATGTGTAATGTTTGAGAGCAAAAATAAAATAACCCAATACATTCGAATAAGGTGCCTTCGTGCCTGACACAGGCTGGCAAGGTTTCCTCAAAACCTACGTACAAGTTTTAATTGGGCGCATTGATTGAAAATCAAGTGTACTTCGGGGCTAGAACGCCCCGGTAAGGCTATTCAAGTATATCTCGTAGAGCCTATGGACCATGTATTAACTTCATTCAATATCATACATTCCAATAGGAACTCATTTCACTATGATCCAATTGAAATCAATATATTTAGATAGAATACTACTAATTGATATCATCAAATTGTTCTATTCTTTTACTCCTTCAAGCAAAGCCATGTGAAAACTCTACAATAAGTGTCGGTTACATGAACGGATTATTGTAAGTAAATAGATTTAAGGAATTAAATTATATTTCAATTTTGAATTAATTGTGAAGGTTTAGTATTTCTTCAACCTAAAGGAAGATGATTTTGTTTTTTATAAAACGGGGTCTGGCAGGAGAAATACCTGATGTTAAATGATACCGCCTCCCATAGACACATTGCAAACTGCCTTAAAAAAACTCAATTGTGGAACGGCAGCTGTCGAGCTGATACGGGTTGAATTTCAAATTCTGCCTCGACGTGCGATGATGAAACTCAGCCGCAGGTATTCATCCTAACAATTGCTCTGAACATTTTTTGTGGTGAATGCGGTAGAAGATACAGAGAGACTCCACATCTCTACGCGACGGCAAGGGATCAAACCGCTCGATAGTCGTCATCGATTCGAATTGCTCTTCGTTAAATATGGTCAAGTGGATGGAGCTGAAGCTCCCGCACAGAGCTGAGAACTGAACTGCACGTGGTGAGTAAATCTTTTTCCAACGCCCATGAAGAAGTTTCACTTAAAAAAGCATCACGTGACGCGAAACACGCGTGAGTGCATGAGTGTGTGGATGCATATGAGTGAATGAATGTGTAGTAAGCGAGTCCTTAAAACGTTTTTGTAGGTTGTGGACGGGACTGGTCAACCAATTTAATTTATTGTAGATGTAGTCTGCCTGAATTTGGCTTAACAATTCTTGTCTGTCTGACAGACGACAACTTCCTATAATTTTTAGATATAGGCTCACCTGTAGTAGGGTCCTATGTTACTGAATGTACATAAAATATAGAGTATATTTTAAATATACCTTTATTTTTAGTTCGGCGGCTTCATTCAATAGTGGGATGGCTTCAGTTTCAAAATCACAACCAAATTTTTCGCCCAATCTGTAAACACTTTCACTGTCCACTCTTATTCTGATTAGGGTCCTGAAAATTGTACACAAATACTTGTTTGTACGAAATTGTAAACACAAAAATATGTATGTCCTGCCCTATGACGAGCACTTGTTTAACACGACTGTGTAAAAAGCTAACAGTCAAGAGAGAAGATTTAGGAATTTAAGAAAAAAATATAAAAACATGACGTATGTACTTATGTACACGGTTTAGAAATTATACTGTGGCGAAGCAAGATAAAAACCATTATAAATATTTTATCTTTCGCCTAGTTCTAAGTTTGTAGAAAAAAACTACACTAACGATAGAAAATAGGTATTTAATACATTGAAAGGTTTATTACAACGCAGTATCTAGTTAAATAATGTTTATTTAAATATCACAAAAAAATTCTACCTTTTTAAGGAAATGGAGATTTCTTACTTTAAAATGCTGACTATGCTAACTTCAGGGTGTCGGTTTATTGTGACGATGTGCGCGCGCATCATAAAAAAATACTTTCATCATTTTTTCCCTAACGTGCCAAAAGCAGTATAACTTCAAAAATTATAAAATAAATTTAGTCAAAAGGTGCAGGCCCCTGCATAATGTAGTCATAAACGTTACAAGACGTAAAGAACTCTATAAAGATTGCCCGATAAAGTGGCAATACTTGCAAGTATATTTTTTTTATTTTTTATGAAGGAGGTAAAAATGCACAACTGCAGGCCCGCGAGCGCATGCAGTCGCTATCGCGGGACTGTGGGGATGGTTAACTCTTATCCCTCTGCTAATCAGAGGGGAGAAACCCGACCCACTAAAATTTCCTCCCGAGCCCTCCATATCGCCTGCTATGCCGGACACATTCATTCTGAATGAATGACGTCTGGCACCGCATTGAGTCCCCCGGGGGTCGCACTAGGCATTCAACCCAGGGAACTCAGGCGAATATGACTGCATACGGGCTCAGCGACGGCACAGGGGGATACTGTTGGGCAAACGCTCCTCGCGTCTTGCCCCCGCACCCCCGCCTCACCGCCGCCGAGCACAACCCCTTCGGCCATCGCCACGCACCTCCCGCTGACGCTCGGCAGCCTCCTTCTGCAGCAGGACATGCTCACAGAAGAAGGCCACCGCACGCCATGCCTCTTGGCTACCAAGCATTGCTGCAACAACGCTCGGTAGCGAGAGGTCCGTCCCGACGACCGACACTAGGTCATGGCGTTGCCTCGACCAAGTGGCACAATCGGCCAGGGTGTGCTCCGCCGTGTCCTCTGGGGCACCACAATGGTGGCAGATGGGAAGGGTTTCCCGCCTCGCCACCCTGTGCAGATACCGCCCAAAGCACCCATGCCCAGACAGTATCTGCGCCATCCGAAAGGACACGGCTCCACTCGGGCGATTCACCCATTCCCGTAGGCATGGGCGAATCGCCTCCACGGTGCGTACTCCCGCCCTAGGCATAGCCAGATCATGGACCCATCTATTAAAGGTGGCCTCCCTGGCTTGCCTCCTTGCCGGTCCGACCAGTTCAGCCCATCGGCCACCTGCCCTAGTCTCACACTTGAGACGATACAGGTCGCCTAGGGCCAACGCCTCTAACTCCCAGGGGGGAGTCCCCGCCAACAGGCACGCCGCCTCGAACGAGACGGTCCGGTAGCATCGAGCCGCCCGAACCGCCATCACTCGCTGTGGCCTCCTGAGTAGGGTGCGGTTCCTCGCCCTCAGCCTATCATCCCATACAGGGGCCCCATACAATGCCATACTGCGTATGATTCCGCAGTACAGCCTCCGCACACTCTGCTTAGGGCCCCCAATATTCGGCAATAGCCTTGCAAGCGCCCCCGCCGCCCCTACAACCTTCCCCCCGAGAGCTTCAAAGTGGGCCTCGAAGTTCCAGCGGCCATCCAAGACGAGACCAAGGTACTTCATCTTGGACGCCACCGGAACCCCCACTCCTTCCACCATCAAGACCACCCCAGGAGGTGGACCATTCCTAGGGCCATGGAACAATAGGGCGTCCGTTTTTTCAAGAGACACCCTAAGGCCCAGGGCCCTTATCCGTCTCACAACAAGGGACGTGCCGACCGTTGCGAGTCGAGCCACCTCCCCATAACTTGCCCCGTTGGCCACTACGAGGGTGTCGTCTGCATAGCAGAAGACGCGCAATCCCGGAAGAAGCACGCCCCTCAACACCCAATCGTAGGCCATGTCCCACAGAAGCAGCCCAAGGACTGAGCCTTGAGGAACCCCACACCGCACAGGGTGGTAGGAGATCGTGCCCTCCATGTTGGAGTACACGATCCATCTTTCCGCAAAAAAGTCCCCCACTATTTGGCGCAGATACAGTGGGACCTCGAAAAACTCAAGTGCCTCTCTGACCACACCAAAAGGGAGACTATTGAAGGCATTCGCAATATCTAACGATACTGCCAATCAGAGTCAGAGTGTCAGAGACTTCCGGAGCCATCTCTCCGGCCGCTTCCACTACAGTCGCCGCCATACACGGAGGGACAATGTCGGGAGGCAAAGGAAACAGGTCCGCCACCACTCTGTCCAGAAAGGCCGGCTCCAGGCTCTCCACAAGAGGCATTTCCGCACCTTTCAGCCTTTTACGAGCTGATCGGTAGGGGCGCCCCCACGGATCATCATCCAGTCCCCGGAGTACCTCCTGATGGGCCCTTTCCTTTGCCTCACAGATAGCGCCCCGGAGAGCCCTCTTGCGATCATTATAGATAGAGCGAAGGCCCTCCGTGACATCGGGACCATCTCTCCTCCTCCTCTGACTCCTGTAGTAGGCCCTTCTGGCCTCGCTACATGCGCCACGGAGAGTGCCAATCTCCGACGTCCACCAGTAGACCGCTCTCCTCCCCTTCGGCGGCCTCCATTTGGGCATTGCCGCATTCGACACCCTTCGGAGACTCAGACCCAGTTCGCCAGCTCCTTCATCCACATCCACAACACTAGTGGGCGCACACCATCCCTCTATAATGGCCATCTCCTCCGCAATCTGGCGGTCCAGTCGACATACCGACCAGCGGGGGAAGCTCTTCCGACTCTGGGGAGTCTGGCCCCGCACTCCCCACCTCATCGAAGTAGAGACCCACAACCGGATATATCGGTGATCCGATAGGGTCTCCACTTCGTCCAGAACGCTCCACGCCGTCGTAACTCGGGCCGCCGCCGCAGAAGCAAGGGTCACATCGACCCTTGAACTGCCCTGCGGGCGGACGCAGGTGGGCTCCGTTCCCTCATTTAGGAAAACGAGGCCCAACTCCGCCGCCCACTCCTCCAGAACCGGGCCCCTCCGACCCTGTCACCCCAAGTGGGAGACCTCGCATTTAGGTCTCCCATGAGGATAAGGGGGCGCGGAAGTGCCCTCTGTACGGCCAAGCCCATGGCGTCAAGGAAATCCTCGAAATGGCTTAGACGCTGATTGGGGGAAAAATACGCTCCAACAAGCGTCCAGTCCCCCCAATCAGCAAGAACAAACCCGGAACCTCTCTCTCTTAGAGAGAGAGGAGGTCCATGCGGCTGAGCAATCACAGCCGCATCACCTCGAAGGTCCCCCACCCACGAGTTCTGCCGCGACACATAATAAGGCTCAGTGACGACGGCAGCCATCACACCCCACTCCGCCATCGACTGCAGGAACAAGTCCTGAGCCGCAGCGGAGCGTCTTAAATTCCCTTGTAAGAGGCTAGTGTCGCTGTCAACCATTTTATTTGTTTGACAGCTCCAGACCAACCTCCATGGGAGTGTTCCTTACCACCGTGCTGGACGCTTTAAGGGCATACGGGGCCCTCCTGAGCCTTGGAGGGTTGCAGGCCCTACCTGCCATTTTGTGGTCCGCCGGCTTTCCGGCCTCTGAACAAACCACACAATGCAACTCTTTTGAGCTGCATTCATTGGCCTTATGGCCCGCAGTACCACATCGGTGGCAAACCTCCACCAGGTCCACCACTGAGTCACATGTCGCACGTACGTGACCCAGCTTTTGGCACTTATAGCACCTCAATGGACGGTCCTCCCGGATTTCCACCCGGCAGGAACTCCACCCAATGAGGAGCCTCCCGTTCTTTACCTTATTGGCGGAGGCAACCAGGCATAGGAGGAACATCTCCCCCATTCCCTGCTCCCCACGCCGCAATATCCTCCCTGGTTTAATGGCGGTCACTGGGCACCCCCCCATGGCAGCCACCGCCTCTATCACGTCCCTCTCAGTGACACTGTCATCAAGGTCTCTGATGCGGAGGTCCGCACACTTGACGGGCCTCCCCACCAAGGCCTCCTCCGACAGCACCACTCTCAATCTTTCCGCTAGGCGGTTGGCTTTCTCCTCCCTGCCTTCTCCAGGCACCTCCAGCATCCGAGCTCCGGTCGCTGTCACCCGGATACCAACACGCTCTATGCCCAAGTCAGGCAGACTGATAGCCTGCCTGGCCTTGGATAAAGCAGCGGCGTAGGTGACTCCCCGCTCCACCGCCCCCTGCAGCAGTGTGATAACCACTGCAGCAGTTGTCGGCGGAGCAAAGGAAGACCGCACCCCAACAGACTTCTGCGCAACCACCGACTGCCTCGCCAGAGGACCTATACCACCCTGAGCAGTAAGAGCGGGTACAGCGGGAAGACTTTCCGGCTTCTTCCCCTTACTCTTCTTTTTCTTTTTCCCGGCCACTGTCGCCCAGCTTCCACCCACTGGAGGCTTCTCTAAAGAGACCCCTCCAGCCGATTTCTCCATAGCCGGAATATTTCTTCCGGGGCCCTTGGGCCCCGAGACGTTTGAGACCCCGTGGGCCTCGACCCCTGCGAGACCCTCAGGGGCTCTTCTGCCCCGGGGCCCCGACTGATCTGAAGCCACCTGAGCCCCCTGGGGGCCGCGGGCTGATGCCAGCGGGGGACGCATCACAGGCTCAGGGAGGAGCCTGTCCCCGATCCCCGCTATCTTGGCATCGAGCATGCCACCCACAGCCCTCATCAGCTCCCCCATCAGGCTCTCCCTCACCCCGTCTAAAAGGCCCTCCGTCAATTGACGGAGGGCATCCGGTGTGAAGGAGCTCTCCGCCGGGTTGGGAACAGGGTTTTCCTTCGACTGCGCAAAGTGCGCAGTGCGCTCATTGAATTACTTGCAAGTATATAAAACATATTGGAACTGGCGTTAACATGCTTTCGATTGAGCAAATATTAAGAAATACGCGATAAGTATCTATTCAATCACACTTTAATAATTGTCCGATAAGAATTAAAAATTAGAAAAAGGCAATGTTTTGAGTGCAAAATTAAAATATTATAATTATTTTGAACTGCACAACTGACATTATACAACAAAGAGTGATAGTATGGTTATTTATATAAACTGTGTACGTGTACTAGTGTACACACGTAAGAAGTGATACTTCTTTATGACCTTATTTTTCTAAAAATTATTTACTATATGCAACTTTACAGAAATTGGTTAAATAAATTTAAATTAGTTAAAGTTTTACAAAAGGCTTTTATTATCATAGACATGAATACAAATAATAAAATTATTTCATTTTACCTTATTACTTCTAAGATTATTACAGAATTTCTTTAATTGTAATAAAAGTATGTAAAGTATCATTGTTATCTTTATTATATTTTTTTTTATTAATGGCTTCAAATCTCTACGAATCAACCATGGTAGGGACAGGAAAAAGATGGTGCGGAACCGAAAAAGTGACGGTATTTTTTTTTCCAACGCCGATAAAGAAGTTTCACTTCAAAAAATATTATATAAACAAAACAAATATTATGACACATATCAGCGCATGCTATAGCATAGCAATTTTATCCAATATATCATACTTTTAAATTAATAAACGATTAATTTAATTTAACCAATTTGACTTAGGTTACTTCAAGAAAAGAGCGTACTCGCGAACCCTCTGGAATTGAGATTGTCCATGGATGACGGACAATTAACATCAGGCGAACCTCCTGCCCGTTTCCTCCTGTTCTATAAAACCAATTACCTTGCATCCGGCCAATATTGCTTAATTCTTTTCAATTCAAAAGATGAATCAAATACAGTATGTGTAATCCCAGATTTCTTAGCATAAGCCATCCATTCAGGCATTTTGATTGGTGACGCAAATATAATGCTCCTATAACAAACAAACAATGACTAAACAAAACATTTTAAGTGTCGTTTATTTTAGATAATAAAAGCATTTAGGCCTATGTAGTAACTGTCTAAATCTCCAAAAGTTTTTGGGATTTTTTTAGGCTTTTGTCCAGAACTTAGTCATCCTTTTCTCTTGTCATTCACTCGAATATCTGTATATTTAATTCGCCATCAAGATACAAGAATTTTGGTTTCCAACATCATATTAATAGTTATATACACGAAGAAAAATCTTTGCTTTAAAAATATTATTAAAATCTCTCACTTTGGGTGAACGCCGAGCTTAAGAACTTTATAAATTTCTCCAGGAGTCGAACAGTCAAAACCCAATCCTAATGAGGCAGCTAGCTTTAGAATCGTTTCACTGTCATTTGATTTAATTGCTGAAATTCAAAATATTTGTTAAAATAGTATAATATAATAATGTAATTACTTATGAATCAATTATAGAATCTGCATCTAAATAAACGACGCTATAATCCATCTGAATGGCGGAAAGGGTCGGTCTTAGTATGAGTTGGACATACGGGAGTCATAGTTTACTCTAGATCTTAAGTCTGAATTAGATTTATTGCATCTTAATTGTCATTAAGAAACTGGAACGGCTTCAAATACCTGTCAACTTTGTTAAGCCGATGATCATCATCTAATAAGTAAAGACTTATAATTAATATCCGAGAAATTTGTCGATAAACATACATTCACTGAAGAAAATCATCATTGTTGCTTAATACTTATAAGAAATACAAATTCCAACCAATATAACATACAGGTAAAACTGAAAACCTCCTTTCTTTGTAGTTGATTAAAAATAACAATGCTGGTGTACGCTACGTCATCTCAGCAGTCACGTTTTCGTTCTTTAGATGCGAAAAACGCGATAAAAAGTCTTTCAAAAGGGAGGAATTAACAAAAGAACAATAAAAATGTTAAACAAAACCACAACAAATAATATAAAAAGTTAGTGAATCCTTCTAAAAACATAAAGTTCTATTTGAATGGTTGTTTACCAAGTTATACGTTTAAAAACACAAAGTTCTCTGTAGTTCAAACATTTTTGTGTAGGTATCAAATTTGTGCCTTTTTGTTGTCAAATTGGTCCAGTTTTAGTCTAACCCTGTCCGAGACTCCACGTAGCAGAGTTTCGACTTCAGATACAAGTTTGTTCCGGCACGCATCGACAACGGCCCGAAAAATACCTTCCCGGCCAGTGTAAAGCGTATCTCCAGTGCTGTCGTCTGCATAGCAATGTTGCTAAATTGCAACATATCATGTATATGCAGAATAAACAGGGTTGGGGATAGGACACATTGCTTCTGCACACCTATGTGCAATGTATACAAGGAGGTCACCAGCTGAGCCAGCATGGCGAAAGAATTTAAATTACTAATATACTATATACATACTATTTCGTGCTCAAAAATAGATAAACAGATATATAATATTCACAAACTTAAATACCATACAAGGCATTAACAGTACTTTTTTTTTCGTCAGCATTTCAGAGTTTCTATCTTTTGCCGTCTCCAGCCATCTTTCGACCACCGTATTTGTGTTTTCATCCGCCCACACAAGGCTGGCCTCTCGATGGCCTCTAGACAAATATGTTTTTACCATTGTGTAATTAGTTATATTGTAAATTCAAAATCTTATGATAGATCATGAAGAAATTTGCATAGCTTAGACGCAAAAATCGGTTTGTCATGGATACAAAAATCTGAGGTCACCACTGGTTATTATTAGTTATCATTCTAAGGTATTTCACAACTACCACCACAATACTACAACAGTATTTGTTTCTTTTACCGCATTTTAAGTCAATTGCAATTATTTACCAAATTTTAAGAGTAATTCACTCAGTTTTTTTATCCATTAATCGGAAACAGTTTACTAAGTACTATTTTAACTAACTTTATTCTGTAACTGTTTATACTGTGATGAAAAAAGCTGTACATTAGTTAAAACTCCTATTAACCTGATTTAGTTTTTATAAGGGGGTATACAAAAGTAAATAGGAGCTGTGTTTGTATACTGGCTTCAGCGTGCGACTTGATTCCCGGCTGTACACCAATTCACTTTCGGAAAAGGATAACATTTTGAGGGAACCAGCTTGCTTTAAACCCCTAAAGTCGACGACGTGTGTCAAGCACAGAAGGCTGTTCACCTACTTGCCTATTAGATAGACTATGATCATGAAACAGATATCTGAAGCCCAGATCTAAAAAGGTTGTAGTACAACTGATTATTTATTTATTTTTAAAAACTAAATCAGTTTAATAGCAGCTGAAAGATATTAAATTTATATATTTACCATAAAAGATAGCAACGCGTGGCAACATTTTTTTGAAATTTTCAATTCTTCGACGAATTTCATCTAAATCTTGAATAAAGAACGCTTCCTTTTGAAAACCACTTTCTATTATTGCTGTACCTATATCTTCAATTGTATGTTTATCTAATACATAAGTTTTAGACGTATATCTTGACTCCATTCTGAATATATAAACGGCACAAAACTATTGTTATTCAAAATTTACTTATGGCTTTACACAAAATAGTGAAATAAAATTTTAAAACCATGGAATTATATATGGACGGCTCACTCGGGAGTACAATACAAAATGAATAAGTAGCTAATTAACTTTGAAATATCCATTTGAAGGAATGTTATTCAAAAACAAAATGTATGGTGTACAAATAACAAGTGTAAAATTATGTTTTAAATGTGATATTTATGATCATTGAACCTTTATAAAAACATTATTTTTATGTACAGCAAAAAAATTCCGTCAGATAGTAAAACTTTTGTTATCATTAGCATATCAAGTGTTTTACTATTAGATTATATATTAACAAACAAATTAGAATTTTTAACATTAAAATACAGATACCGGCAAACTTCTTGAGCATTAGACAAGGGAGTGGGGGAAAGTTTGCGCGTCATACCAAGCGCGGGACGCAAACGTCTACTGATTTACCAATCACGCGATCGACACGTCACTCTCCTGCCGCCGCGCACCACCGCCCGCCGCCCTGCTAAACAGGGCTTCATACAAAATTCTCTAAATCCAATAATCAAACTGATATTCTCACTTTATAAAGTTGCTTAAATTTAGTTGCTTACGTATTTATCAGCAGTTATAGATCACTGCCGTGTAATGCTTTCGAGGGGGAGGTGGTTAAACTTTTAAAGGCAAGGTGCCTTTGTTGCCTGGGAGTGTATTTGGACCGTAAGTTTTGACAACAATTATAAATATCTTAACTGTTATTATTATGACATTTTAATGATTACTATGTGATTTGCAAGCGTATTTATATTATTATAATAATCATCAAAAATTAAAAATAGAATTATTACATTTTTATATATTTTATTTATTAATACTTCGTTGCATTACAATATAAAAAGTGAACATAATTAAATTAAAAGGAGGGCAACTGTTCGCCTTATCGCTTTCGATCTCTTCCACGCAACCACTGTGAGAAGAGAAAAATGATGAGAGATGTATTAAATTAGATACGGTAGGCAAGAAGTGTAAAAATACACATTACATATAGTTATTTTGACAAAATAAACAGGAACAAAAAAACTAAACCAAAAAAAGAATACATGAAAAATAAAAAGATAAATCCACAAAAAAGTTCCACTGACATCCATCCACAAAAATAAGATTCAAAGCAAAACATTACAGCAGAACATGAACTAAGTAGACAATACAACACACAATATATATATATATATCAGGACAACGACAAACATACTAGTAGATATTATAAAGAAGAAAGATACAAGGCTTCGGACAATAATAGTTGTTTTAACTTATTTTAAAATGTAGAGTAGGGCGATATTAATGGTGGTGGCATATATATTCTGCCACACATATATGCAAATTTGTCTTAAACGGTAGAATAGAAGTTACTTCTAGTAACTTCTGTTATCGTCAATTTTTATATAATTTTATTGCATATAGCTGATTGTGCGAGTTTATAATCAATTAATCTGTAAAAATTTCTTTGCAAATTAACAATTCATAATATATAACCAAAAAAATTGACAGTCAATTAAAACGTCATATCAGAACGATTACAGAACACATTCCATTTGCATATATCAAAACTAAAGTTCATAAAGAATTCTGTAATTACAAGTCTCATCCCTTGGGCGTCAACTACTTCCTATTACTTATGTTAATAGGAGTAACACGGTCTTCCCCTCTGGTGCTGTGAGATTTTCTATAGAACTTGGGTCATAAATCCACGCCCAACTGGATGCTTGTTTGCATAATACAAGACCAGTCAGCTCTGTTTCATTACTTTGACACGTAACATATGGCTATGAATTTGTAGGAATAACTGTTCAATACATCAGTATTTGGCTACTATATAAAAATGAATAAATATTTTGGAAACATTTTGATAACGGTGATTCACCTTGTAACTCTACTAATATTTTATTTAATATTGTCTTTTATTAACATAGCTTTTACACATTTAAATAAAACAATTTTTTACCGGATTCAAGCTATGTATTATTATAAACTTATAATTATTTTACAAAATTTTAAATTTCTCCCGACGTTTCGCGTGTAATATCGGTTCAGAAGTTTCAGAATTTATCCACCACAAAGAAAAGTCAAATCTCTTTTTGTAGAAGTTTAGCTTACTTAAAACTAACTAAACTGATTTTTAAACTATTTAAGTAAATAAGCAAATGTTTACTTAAATAGTTTAAAAATCTTAAACCAACGTTAACAGTTGGTCCAACCAAATTGTTTACTTTTTGCGAAACGCAAACAAATTTAAGTCAGACTTTCTAAATTGTTTCGTAATAACTCTTGCCAAGTTTAAATTTCTTGAAAGAGTTTTTAATATCCGCAGATTCTAGACTTACCTTTTGCTCCATCACTGAGGTTTTGCTTACAAAACATGCATTTGTAAATTCATTAAAAATCAAATATCAATTCTGGAAATTTAAACTTTGTATAAGTATTTTTTACTATATAAGTAACAATTTGCAGGTATATGCGTGGGTAATAAACACTTCTTCGGTAGAAGTGACCTTGAATATTTTACAACTAACCTAAGTGTTTATTTCATATGGTCGATGACCTCCTTGCAATCAGATTGCAGATACGAGGCTTTGAGAGGTAACACACGTTCATGAACACGTACAGAATCGTTAATGAAAGGGAATATGTACCTAAAGCATCTAAACGGGGATCTATTGATGTAGAAAGACAACGAAAAATACCTTTGTCTATCGTAGTCAGTGTGGAGTCAAAATAATCTTCTCTTGCCGGTACGGCACCGGCACTTCGTAAAGTTGCCAGATATTTTTTTTGTATATAATAGGAGGCAAACGGGCAGGAGGCTCACCTGATGCTAAATGATACCGCCGTCCATGGACATTCACATTACCAGAAGGCTCGCATGTGCGTAGTCCTTTAAAGAATTGGTAAGCTCTTTTCTTCAAGGAAATACTTCAGTGGGCAGCTGGTTCCACATACCGGTGGTGCGCGGCAAAAACTGCCTTAGAAAACGGTCAGTTGTGGAAGGAACGGACGTCGAGGAGTAACTTAGCTGCAGGTAAAACCGAACAACTTCTATGAACACTTTCCATGGTAAATGCGTTAGAAGATGCAGAGAGACCCCACATCTCTATGCAACGCCAAGGGATCAAGCCGCACAGAAAGTGACTGTACGTCGACGATTCGAATTGCTTTACGCTGGATACGGTCAAGCGGAAGAAGCTGGTACTGGGGAGCTCCCGCCTAGAGGTAAGAACAGTACTCCAAGTGGGGCCGAATTTGCACTTTCTAGAGTTGCAAGCGGTGACCCGGAGTGAAGTACCGTCTTGCCTTTCTGAGCACGCCAAGCTTTTTGGAGGATAATTCTGCCTTCCCTTCCAAATGACCACGAAACTGAACGTCATTCGATATTTCCACGCTCAGTATCCCGATGCTACCTGGGGCTTAAAGGTGAATATCTACAACGATAGGAGTAGCGACAAAGGGTGTTGATTTTTTGCGAATTGCGTGCTAACTTGTCTCTTTTTGAGGTTATATTGGACTAGATTTCGTCTAAGCTTACCAAAACCGGTTCAAATAACAATATACAATTCCTTAGTAAAATCACATTTATTATATTTAATAGATGTATGTTTTTTTTTAATAGTAAAAGTAAAAAACTTTAGGTTCTACAAAATAAATTTATCAAAATCCTCCTTTTTATGCTACTTTCACTTCCACTAACAAACTTTACTTTGACACAAATTTAATGAACATTAAACGACTGCAACACACCATACTTTTTAGTTAAAAAAATTACGCAACCAAATACACACGAGCATTAAATTTAACTGCAATCCCAGACGTAACCAGCATAAGACTAATAATATTCATCCACCTAAAATCAGAACCAAAAACCGTCGCAAAATATAAGTCTTTACAAAATCTTGCCTCCTGTGATACGGGAAATAGTAGTACTGGACCCATTTCGAATACGTCTGCTAAGTTTCTTGGTAGATTGACTTCGTAGGATCGCGACGATATATTTTACCATAGGTCTGAGGATTCACTCCTTCTTTGTATCCATACGAAATAGTGAAAATTCAATAAAATCATTCAATGTTATTCATAAAAGTATGCAATAATGTCATCAATGTAAACCGACTTTACATACAACCATGTTTTGTCTTATAAATTTCTAATACGTAACATTCAATAGACATTATTATGACAGCCCACGATAATTTGGAAAATTTTATGTCAATGTTCCGCACCCACTTTGCAAATTGCGTCTGTGACAAGCTATGTAGAGGAAAATTTAAATTTATTTAGCAATCCACAAAATGAAAATAGTTAAAAGAAATCTCGAGTGTTCGAGTTATCAGCTTTGTAGTGCTCTTTGAAGGAGCCGGTTAATGTATTAAAGTGCGGCAAAAAACGCGCCTGAGAGGTTTTAAACTTATTTCCTACTTTCATTGTTAATGCATTTGAATGTAAAATATGCAAGTTCTTTTGTTGAGGTATTTTGTGTCACGATACGGTAAATTTACAAATAATTTTCTTTTATTAATTTATAAGTAATGTTACTTAATTATAATTGAAAACACTTAGACAATATATATACAAAGCCAAAACAGATAAACAAAATATATAACACAGAAAATATGAGTACATTATCTATTAATCTAAGAAAAATAAAACTTAAATTAAACATTAAACAAAGGACTTAAAAAACTAAACTGTTGCTAAATAAAGTCAAAATATTTTTTTATAACGCTGAAGAGTTTGATTGATTTGAGTTATGTTAAATAACAACTGGATCCATTTCAAACATCGAGCCTCGCATAATACATTTATCAAGAAAGCCTATATATATAGACTAGATAGTAGAGAGAGAATCGTCAGTCAAACATATCTAAATTTCATATTTTTCACCTTGACGCCTAGTGTTCCACAGACCACAAGAGAGCGCTTTTTAAGGAACTTTTTGCAGCTCACCGCATCCCTTTGGAATGCAGTAGAAGTATTTCTCTCTCTCTCAACTCTTAAGAGTAGTGATATTGGACACTTTCTTATGTTAAATATCCTTAAATTATTTATTAGTGTTTAGTTAGGCTAGATCATATTTTTTTTAAATAGATAAAAATACAAATTTTAAAAACATTTTAATTATATTCAGATGTGTGACGATATTTCATTTTTTATTATGATTTTTACGATGCGCAGAATATTGCCTATAACGCGACCCAATAAATAAAGAGAAAACTAGTCTACCATACAAGTGCTTGACTATATAGACGTCACACATAATATTTAAAATGAATTTTTAATATTCTTAGTAATTTACTAAAAATTGTTTGGTAAATTTTCCTATTCACTCATAAAGCCTTATACATAAAAGCCTTAAGAAAAGCGGAAATATGCAACCGTAATGCTAATTAGATCGTACCAACCGCCCATTATCCAATTCCTTATATCCTGCTAACAGATACAAACTCAAGGAATTAACATAACAAGGAGTAACTTCCTCTAACTATTTAATTGTATAAAGGAATTAGAATAAAAGTCGATTGTCGCGTTTTGAACCTTCTGTTTAACTACTTAGAACGTTTCAATTGAGGAATAAAACATTAGTTAGGCATGTTTTTATTAGATTTTATTAGGCTTGGTCGAAGTGATCTTAAATCAATCGACCTAAAGATACCCTGTCGGTAGCGACCATTGTGAAGTAATATTGATTGTGATGATGTTTCGCTAGAAGGTTACATCATACTACTGCATACTACGGCCTTATCTTTGTCTGGAATGATATTTTCTGACGTTGGATTACGTAGACACATCATATTAATTTAACATCGGCTTATATTTACGCGAGTACTACGCATAATTTTTTTATATATTTAAAATAGGGGGTGTTTGGGCAGGAGGCTCATCTGGTGTTAATTGATACCGCCGCCCATAGACACGCTTAATGCCGGCCTTTTAAGAATTTGTACGCTCTTTTCTTGAAGGACCCTAAGTCGAATTGGTTCGGAAATACTTCAGTGGGCAGCTGGTTCCACACAGCGGTGGTGCGCGGCAAAAATTTCCTTGAAAAACGCTCCGTCCTGGAACGTCGGACGGAACTTAAACTTTAATTTAACGGACATAAACGCAAATATAATATAAATATTGTATTTTTAGCAATGGAATCGATTTATTTTCAACACAAAAATAGACAGTATTTATATTCTTAACCTAAATAGTAATAATAGTAAAAATTAAACTACGAATTTAATTATTTATAGAATAATCAAGGAAATTCTTTAAAATAATTTAAAGTTTAAAGAAGATGGAAATGGCAAGGAATTATATTATTTTAATATGATAACAAGTAACAACGATCCAAATTATGGATCTCTTTTGGTATCAACAACGGGGTGAAACGTTGAACGTTGTCGATACCAAGTTTAGTACATCCTCCGGAGTACAGTCTATAAGAAACCAAATGACATTAACTGTAAAAAAATAAATCAAAATATCTTTCCATCTCCTTTATTTAGGTAACTCAATAATAATAAACGTCGGTAAAAAATGTTTCTAAATTTACATTTACTGCCAGTTCTCAAATAAAGTGCGTATAATGGTTAACTGGTAATTTTCGTACACTCTAGGTCGCTCTTTTTTAGCCAAGTAAAGTTTTAAATGTTTGTAAGCAGCCTGCAACCATTACATAATGCTCATCACATCTTAATTATCAAGAAAACTCACAAACATCAAACGTTGTATTGTAAAAAGGGACATATGTGCAAACGAAGCTGGCTAAATAAATATTACACACATGTATCAACTTAATTATTTCAATTAAGAATTTCAACTTCAACTAGAGTTTTAAGTCGAGTTTCTGAAATCACGTTTTCGCCTTTTGTTTTAATTATAGCATGACCCGTTTAGCTTTGCACTAGCTCACGTTTTCGTATTCGTAGCTCGAAACGTACCAAGATGAAATTCAGTCTAAGTTGCCATAATAAAATTGCAAGCAACATTGCATATAACTACGGCTTACCTACTGGATTTATGGAAATTAAACATCTCTTTAATTTAATGTATGTAGTACTTTTATACAATCTTTACTCATAACACACGTGAAACGCAAAAGTGGATGCTTAGGCCAGTCGCAGAAGATGTAGTAGGTACTTTTTCATGCCTACAGCGGCGGCCTTAGGGGGTGGCGATATAAACTTGAGATATAAACTTTATCAACTTGAGCAATAAACTCTATTAACTTGAGATATAAACTTTATTCAATGTTTATATAAACTTTATTAACTTGAGCAATAAACTTTATTACATTTAGCATTAATTTTTATTAACTTGACATATAAACTTTATTAAATTGAGCAATAAACTTTATTAAATTGAGATATAAACTTTAATAAATTGAGATATAAACTTTATTAAATTGAGCAATAAACTTTATTAAATTGAGTTTCTCCTCAAACATGAAAAATACCTAAACTAAACAACCAGACCTACTTTCGCATCACATATTTATCACGAATGACAAAGGGCCTCGTAAAAGCCTGAACTTTTCTTTCAACTTTTTAATTATTATGAATTTGGAACACGTATATTATTTTAAAAACTACTTTCGATTTTGCCACACTTTAGACATTATTTTTATGTTCCTTATCAAATTACAATATGGAATGAAATGGTGTTAAAGAATATAGCATTGCAGTGATCGCCTTGTAAAAAGTGGAGCCGTCAGTCATATTCCAGACACTTCAAATGCTTGGTATCAGCCGTATGTTCGTACATCATGCTATCAACCGATACAATAACGTGTTGTTTGAACTACAAAGGCTGTAAATGATATAAAAGGCAGAATTCGTCGAAATCCCATTAGGAAGTAAAAAAAATTATCGCAAGAAATGAAGATTCCCGCTAGGACTCTGTCGCGTATTAAAACAAGACCTGAAGCTCGGTGCTTATCGTTGATATACAGGGCATGCCCAAAATTAATCTTTGCAATTAAAGAAAGTGGATCGATCAAAACAGAAGGCGTCGCGATACGCAGCTGAAAAGCAGAGAAATATCCTCTTTACCATAGTCTACCATCTTTACTATAATAAGCAAAATGATAAAGTGTACGCTCACAGTTCTAAAGAAGCTGCTCAAGTGGTCGGAAAGGTACAACGTGGTCATAATCCTAAGTTAGTGATGGTTTGGTGTCTTATTAAGGAGTCACAAAACTACATTTTTGTGAAAACTTCAGCCAAAGTGTATCAAAATACAATCTTGGATCATGTTGTGAAACCTGTCAGGAATACACTTTTTAAAAATACACTGTGGACTTTTCAGCAAAATTTCAGCACCTGTTCACAGGCACGAACTACCCAAGCCTGGCTTGAAATCAACGTTTCGGACTTTATAAGATAATTAGACTTCAAATCATGAACACTTTGAGAGGACATTCTCGAAACGACACAGCGACATTAAGTATCTAAAACCCTTTGGAGCAAACAGTGGCGAAATTTCGCTAGGAAACAATGCATAAATCCATAGATTCGTGGCCAAACAGATTAAAGGCCAGTATAAAAGCCAAAGGTGGCCATTTCGAATAGAATATTTTTTTTATTAGACTTTAATAAATATGTAGGTATACATTTTAATAATAATACATTACTTAATAAAAAAATGCATTTTCATTTATAACAGAACTCATGGCTGGACTAGCTAGAAACAATAAAAATAAAAACTAATTGCACATCCTTAAGACGCAAAACTGCTTTGTAGTAATAACTATTACTTTTATGTTTTACTTTTATCTTTTCATGACCAACGAGTCAAATGATATATTGAAGTGTATCATAATTTGCTTTAAAAGTCTTGCTAGTCGAAATAATGGCTTCGATGGAAACCAAACCTAATATATAGGTATAAGTGTATTCCCGTAAAAGCAAGGTCCATACCAACCTTATAAATAAACGTGGATTGTATGTTTAAAGTAAATCGTGTCATAAAAAATACCTTGACATTTAAATCAATGAGCCAGTAAATATTTTAAGCGGACTAAATTATATCTCATTTAAAATTCAAGAGATATTTTGTCTATCTCCGTACTGCTATCACGTCCCAAGGCCTAGCCGAAGATAAATAAGTTAAGGGTCTCGATATTTCACTCCCAACCAATAATCGAGAGGGGATCTTTAAGATGTCTCCTGAACTGAAATTAAACAGGCTTTGCCTGCGCTAGTAATAGTCTACAGTAGTATATAGTAATAGTATTAGTAATTATAGAATGCGAATGCAGCCTTTTCCACACTTGTATATATATTCTGTGGAAATGGTTAGTTTTAATTAATATCAGCCGCTGTGGCATCAAAGGACATTTATTAATTAAGATCCTGAGCAATATATCAAAGGACGGTACCACACGCGGTCACCTAAATCTATATATGAAATCAGATTGGTAGTAGCTAATTTATTCCAGAATGTATTTGGAGCAAACTTTAATCGAACTAGCACTTTTCGGCACAGAGCTGGCTCATTACAATGTAACAGCCTTATATTGCGGAAGGCAAAGGGACAGGAAAGTTACATTAATACTCTAGCTAATCTTAGTTCAACTATTAGCCAAATATATGAATTACTGAGAGAAAAATGAATTCAGTGTGTCCATTTTTCGTGTTGAAAATTTGGGGATACAATCATTACAATTACGTCATACACTGATTCGCGCTATCAGTGTTTCTGGACAGCTAAGCATATATACAACATCTTAACATCAACCACTGGAGTATCTCGCCGCGAGAAAACCGTACTCCAGGGCTGGGATATATAACGCTCTCCTCTCGCCGTCGGCGGGCTTGGTATGCGAGCCATTTCAACCAAGACAACGATTGAGACGAGTCGAACCCGACGCTCGTCATCTCTACAACACCTAAGGCTCTACGTCCGCCCCAGTGCCGTCCTGCATCAACAGGCTGCCAACAATCACACCACTGGTCGATGTCCGCCCAGAAAAGGAGCGGATAAACACAAGAAAAATAAGCCACTGTAGTCATCAGACCAATTGGTGGTTAGACTGAGCTCAGTTCCTCCCTTTTGATGAACCTACACTTCCAAAAGTATTTCGCTTCACTTGGGTAATTAAAAACAGTTATAGTGTAAGCTATTTATTTCGAAATCTTAAAATAAACTTATGACAAAGAAAAACCACTTAAAAATATAATTACCTGTTCGGCACTTTCTTACATACCCTATATCTAAAAGTATAGAACGCTTACAAATTTTGTATAATACAAATTGATACTATAGCAAAAGATGCCTTCAAATAAACAATTTATTAATTTATCTTTAAATTAATGACCAAATTCTATAACAATATTGATTAATGGTCTCGTGAAAAGATTGGTAAACATTGTTTAGTCACGCATACATATAGTTGACAAATGCAGTACACAAAATATAATTAGCACTATTCTTAGTTCTCATTAAATATAATTATGAAAGAAACTTTTGGTAATTCAATCAAAATAAGTTTAGTTAGTTTTAGTTTTACAGAGGACTGTACTGGCTGCTTGGCAGAAATTCCAAGCTGTCAGTAGATAATAAGCTACTCATCTACGAAATGCTCTTGAAACCAATCTGGATATACGGATTCAACTATGGGGTTCGCCGTGTGACTCTAACATAAGTATCATACAGAGGGTTCAAAATTACATCTTGAAACAAATATCCAACTGTCCGTGGTTTATAAAAACATCGGAGATTAATGAGCACCTAAAAATCAGGACTGTTAAAGAGGAGATTAAGACCTGGAGTATGAAATACAGAAAAAGGCTAGAAATGCATCCTAATAAGCTTGCCACGCAACTAACCACACCTAATAAATAGGCTTAAAAGGCGACAAATCCTAAGTCTTGATAGACACGGTTGGCAGAGTGGGGCAGTCTTGATGAAGATTTTGCTCTGAACGCCTAACAGCTCTCAACACGTCATCTGCTCATAGTCTAGCTGACTGATTGCAAGATAAAGACTTATAAAAAAAAGTTAGTTTTAAAAGTGTTTTGAAGTAGAAAACGATAAAGTACAACGAGTAAAGTTTCATAGTATGAATAACGTTTTTTAAACATTTATTTTTACCCAGGATTCCTAGCGTCGAACTTAAAACCCAAAATTTACCTAAAAGTCGAGTGGTGGTAGGGGAGGGCCGCTTTTATTCCAAATTCGTGGTGTACCTGAAATAAAATATGTTTTGTACTGCATAATAGATTGATGACTCAATTATTAGCTGGATCCAATAAATTTAATAAACAGTTTTTCCACATTGGTAGCGTTATTTGACTGCAGATGACATGGTTATAAATCACCATGACATTCATTTAAGAATCGCAATTATTTATTATTATTTTAATTTAAATTAAATATATAATAATAAACCCAAATAAAGCAAAACTATTTTAAATGAAGACTAATGCAAAAACAACTAAATACATTTTGGGTAATTTTATTAGTCTGTAGGCATATTCAGTTTCGCTCTTCCTGATAAACAATTTTGATATTATAAATTTGCATACAGACGATGAGAAACTGTTTCATAAAAAACATGTTTTTTATATATTTTTATGCATATCAATAGTACACAAAACATTTTTGCATCTGTTTCTTGTAAAATTGTAATATAACTTTACCATAATCGGTTGAGCCTCTAGCCGAACGACATTTCGATTGTTTTTGTTTAGACTTCTTTACTGAAAATTAGAGCTTTATAAATATTCTATAATACACATATTTATATATGTATTTTTCTTATAATAAACATACTTCAGTGGGTAGCTGGTTCCATATTAGAAGTAGATTATTTTTATACACTCAGGAGATTTATAATAAAATACAAATCTTTGAAAAAAAATGTACACTCATCAACGTCAAATTGATTGACTCAGTTACACATCGTGATTAAACGCAACTGGCTTGATTCCCGAGAAAATAATTCTGAAAGCTTATTCGAAACATGTCCATTTAAACAGACTTCCAGTCTCCACTGGGTGAGATGTATGTCTCAGTTCTTTAGTTTGAAATAAGGCTTTGAAATAGATTTCAAGTCAAAACGACAGTAAAAAATATATAGACTAATGTGAGAAAACATACTTTTATCACACGTCATTAATAACTCCGTGCATTTTCTAATTTATTTCTCAATCAGGGTTGTCTGAATTAATTTACAGGTATTTTCTTTCAATACTTACAACTTTTTTCTGACTTTGCAAAGTGACGGTATAAATAATACAATATTATGATTATCATTGCCATTACACCAATCGCTTTTAGTGATACGCAAGGATTGTCGGTCCACTGTAAAATGTTTATTGTAACTATATTAAAAAGATACAAACAGGCTGGTTCAGTGATACCGCAGCCCATGGGCACTAAAACTTACAAGGCTTTAATAAACTTCATTTATCATCAAGTCTAAAAATACCGGAGATTCAAAAAAGATTTTTAAAAAATTTAAAAATTTACTGTATAGATATTTGCTTCACAAATTGTTTAAATTTTTAAGTCTGGGCCTCAAATTTCGGTATGACTCGTGATCATCGTTTGTTAATAGACAGTCTTTTGTGTAGGGTAGGTTTACTCACGATGTTTCGCTTCACACCTTCACCGTACGAGCAAGTATTAAATGCGCACATAGGTGCAGAGCCTGGGTTCGGACACACAGTGATGTGATGAGAGTCAGAGAGTCACATGCTGAAGCCAGCAGGCTTTTGGCCTGCTCTCTTTTTCATAATTTAAGTATCTCTTTATTCAACAACTATTTCTCACCGGTTCAGCTAATAATTAGATAATTAAATTAACTTATTTGACATACAATAGACCTCGCTAAGCGGTCCAATGATAAATGACAGAAGGCCGAGCCTGGTTCTGACTTGGTACCATCTGGGCACCTTACGCAGGAGTTTCCACCTTCTATCGAATATGTATCTGATGGGCATAAACCTGAAATGAAATTTAAATCGGGATACGATTCTCCAACCCGAGGTCAAATTGAAATTTAATTTCCTTAGCACATATGGTTAGCAATCCCATATGGCCGAACAAATCTACGTTTATGAAGCACAAACAGTCAGATACTAAATCCTGTCCTAACAGGAAAATTAGATTGAATATGAAGAAAGTTTTAATGAGGTTTTAATCAGAAATCATTAAAAAAAAATCGACAATGACTGAGTGTCTTGCACTATGACATAACGCACAGAATTTATTTATTTACGGCCGATGCATGGCCAAATTCTAACTAAAAATAACATAAAACTAAATATCAGATGATAATGACAGAAAACCTCCTGCTATCCACTACTATTTTCCAAGTATCTTTTTAAATCACAGTATATCACCATACGTTTCGCAAATAGGTCGAAGTCCGATCGCTGTCCTGCGAAGAGTCAAGAAACCCATTAAGCAGCGAGAGTAACCAGGGAATGGGAGCTTGTTGACGCTGGACAGTGCGAGCCGAAAGCACAGCAAAAAGGTTATGTTTCCGGCAGCGGTAATAATTGTCCGGAACGTCAGTCTAATGCGACTGCTCATCCATTCATAAGAATACGTAACAGTTTCTGATATTTTTAACCCCAGCAAACTATTTTGACGTTATGTCTTCAAAAAATTATAATGAAATCTAAATCGAGTCTATTAGATAAGATATACCGTATTGTAAAAGTTTTCTTGTTTTTTTGAACAATTCAAAAACCAGAAACACGAATTTAATCATAACTTGATTTAGTTTAATTTTATAACACAATTAAGACAAAACATTATAAATTCACACTACAGAAGTATATCTTTTATAAATAAGTAAATAAATAAAACTTCGCATTATGGGGGGAGAATACCACCTTATACGAAGTCACGTTATAGGTTTACCGCTTTATAGGCGGGATTACTGTATTATAATTGAGAGATGGAATCTAACCGCAAATTTTCTGACGTGCAACCAAGAAAAATCCAGCTGGACATGCAACAACTACATGTATGGTCCCAGGGTCAGTATCTGCCAACAAATGGTATTCACTGTGTCCGTCGGAGTCTTGAAAGAAAATAAATCTTGAAAATGTATATATTCTAGATAACAATTGCATCTACCGCTTATCAGCGTGTAAAATCAAGGAGTTAAATATATATAATAAAATTATACAGAGTAAAGATTTGTATAAGGAATAAACTCAAAAACCATACAACGCTACATTATCCCTGCGTAACATGCTATATTTATTTCCCGACTAATAAAAAAAATTAACCGAGAGTAATTTAAAACTATCTTTATAAAAAAACAACGGATTTACCATAAACTTAAATTTATTGATTAGGTGTGCTAAACACTTAACTTTTTATTTGCGCTCAAAGCGGACTTTGACCCAAAGTGAAGGAATTCAAGCCCAATGGAAAGCATTAAGAATAAAGCTTTGATGCTCTTATAAAATAATTTGTTTATAGGAAATTTAAAAAATTCGCTGTGGTCGCTTCAGCACCAAGGTTAAACTCCTTAGTCTATTTTTTGTTAATTTATTATATATAAATCTAAGTTTAAGTTTTTTAACTATGGTACAAGCATTTAATTTGAATTTTAAGCCATCGCGAAATATTATTAAAAGCAGTATTAAGAATTTCCAAAGGGCACATAACAGACTCACGTACATAGCATTTCATACTATCACACAGCATAGCCGATGTATGTATAACGTATTTATTTATTTTTCTTTGCCTTTCGTAAATGAACCTTGTTGTTGTTTATATCATCTATTCCATCTTTGGCTTGTGGAATATAAGTTATGTAAGCTGGTTAGAGAATATCATCAAATTCTACACTAGAGAGCTTAGTTGGTCTCGCATTATTGGGTGGTAAAAATCTTTCAACATCAGTATTAAAACATATGTAAAAATATGTACTTACCACTCGTCCGAAGTGTATGGCTAACAAATGCTTTGTGTTCTAGCATTGATGGTGTCCAAGTTTTCACTTCTTCTGGTAACGAACCACCGTAATGCATTATCGCAACTACAATATTTAATTATTTTTGCACTTGCATTTTATTAATTGAGTAACTTTTCAAAATGCAATGCACTTGCCTTTTATTAATTGAGTAACTTTTAAAAATAATAATAATACATTATAAATCTTTTGTTAAACTTTAAAGCATATTCTGAAGTATTTCCGAACCAATCCGACAACAATCCTTCAAGAAAAGATCGTACCAATTCTTAAAAGGCCGGCAACGTACTTGCGAGCCCTCTGACATTGAGAGTGTATATGGGCGGTGCGACCCCTACACGTTGCCCCGTTCTATAAAAAAAAATAAGTTGCACTAAAATATTTTCAGTGATCAGGTTAGTATTGTATGATAGACTAATTTGTAATATACATTTATGTAAGGCGAAAACGGTCAGGAGGCCCATCTGATATCGCCGCCCTTTAAGAATTGTTACTTAAGTGTATCTTACTTGTGTACTATGTTTATTAAGTCGAGTTGGTCTCGGTGGACAGCTGATTCCACATAGTGGTGGTGGCAGAAACTATGTATCTTAAAACGCTCAGTTGTGGAACGAACGCCGTTATAATGATGTAATTTCGTATTCTTTATCGACGTCCGATGATAAAAATCGGCTGCTGGTTTTATTTTATAGATTACTTACCGGGTATTGAAGCCAAAATGGGTGCATTTTTCGCGTATAACACAGACATTGAACTTCTGAAATTTCTCTGGCATTCAATACTACAGTTTATACTTGGATATTGTGGTAAAATAACTGTTAGAGTCCTTAAGAGGTACGATTCGTCTTTCTAAAAAAAATATTTATTCATAAAACGATTGGATAACTTCTTAATTAGAATATAGTCATTTTGAAACTGACTTTAGACAAATTAATTTCGGAGCAGTGGCCCTACAACTCCCATAAGTCTTCCACACATGATGATGATCCTTCTTAGTCCAAATCTTTCCAAATTAAGCTCCAAGTATCATCAAAAGCGGTTCAGTCGTATTGAGATTACCATTTTTGGAGGTGACGTGTATACTATACCAACTAAAGTAATGTCGACAGAAAGCAGTATTTTTTACAATGCCAGCCAATAAATCTCTTACCCTATCTTTCAAGCATACTGGTTCATCAATTCTTATTGAACAAAAATTCCCACACGTAATTAGACTCATCAGTTCTCCTATTTTTTGTATTGCTCGTAAATCCTAAAAACATCATAATTTTTTACATAAAATTATATTTCTATTCAACGCAGTGGAAATTACTAATGTAATAAAATTTGCACTTCAAGAAATCGTGACGTCGTAATAATAATCCTACATTGTTATACACTTAATCTTCTTATAAAAGACAATTTATTAATATTATTTACCTATGAAATTTGGATAAAAAATACCTATTATTTATAATGGTATATTTTATTATTTATTTAGTGTATGTTTTGCAACCAAAATATGAAACAAAGTCAGAACTTTCAATGACTTTTGCTTTATTTCATGCTCGATATGCAACTATATTTACAAAAAAAAATATAAGTGTCTTTGTAAACTGTTATTATTACTGACTTCATAATAACAAAACCATCAAAATTTGTGTAACTTACAAATTACTTAGCTGGGCTTCTGATTTCTGTATCTGTTTCGTGATCATTTGCCAACCTAATAAGCAAGTAGGTGATCGTAGTAGCCAACTGTGCCAGACACAAGCCGTCGACTTTTTGGGTCTAAGGCAAGCCGGTTTCCTCGCAATGTTTTCCTTCACGGTTCGAGCGAATGTTAAATCCGCATAAAGAAAGAAACAACATTGGTGCACAGCCGGGGGTTCAACCTACGATCTCAGTGATGAGAGTCGCACGCTGAAGCTACTAGGCCAACACTGCTCATCAGGCCAACATAACCATGTTTTTAACTCATAAAAAACAACCAAAAATTAATATTTCAGTTCTGCTTACATTATAAGTGCATGACGTAGATGTTTCGTATACCGTCGCGAAAACTACATTAAACTTGGGAACATCCATCACGCTCACTTTGACACGCCGCACAATCATATTGTCCTGAAATATTTGCAGTACTCAACAATATTTACAATACAAATTTCCTTTCATATATCGGAAAATGTCTAACATAAATTACGTGGGAAAATGCCAAACACGTTAACAGCCGAAATCACATTAAATTAAAGGATCATATCTCATTACATATATATTTCGCAAAATTACATTTAACGCCCTCTTAGTTAATGGCCAATAGAAGCAAAAATCCTTTTTTATTTGCCAAACTTCTAAAAATATTTAAACAAATTAGGTTGCCTACTCATGAGTTTGTTTACTGCTAACGAACGACTCTGAGCCTCCTGCTTTATCCCGATCAAGATTGTATATACGTAGTCGGTCCCAAAGTTCTGTCATCAATCAATCATCATCAATTCAATGGAAATAATGATAAAAACAAAAGTACTGATCAGTTTTTAATGAGTGATATATCAATTTATAGTACATTAATTAAGGAATATTAAATTAAAATTTTGAGCTACTTGAAAATGGTACTCGGCGAGTGCCCACAGTGCAACGCAATAACAGCTATTCGGTTTTCTTTCATTGTCTATTCCATCGTGAAAAATTACGGAAAGTGATTGTTTTTTGTTTTAAAACAATAGGCAAACATTCAAAAACAGAATGAACAGAACGAAATTTAAAAATAATGTGCCAGTGACAGAACTTTGGGATCGTAGTAACTGAGTTGAGAATTATGAAACAATGTATAATTTCCAAATATAAGACCTAAAGACGCACAATTAAAAAAAATCTTCCTAAGTACATACATTATTAAAGCATACGTAGACTCCCGAGTCCGCTTTCCGAATATTTTTCATATTAAGTCTCGTTAAATTGGCTAAAATATTAAGATTATCGTCTGCTATCCAAAAATGATTTTTTCCTTCTTGTTTACATCCTGGAGGATAACAGTCAAGAACTACAGAATCACCGGTCATAGCAAAAACTTCGTCCTGTAATACCCAAACAATTTAGATTACTATAAGTGAATGTCTTATGACCCTAACGATAAGTGAAAGAGAAGCAAAAATACATTTTTTTAAGGATTCATACCCTGTACACTTGTAATATCGTTTTTATGGAATGGATGGGAGGTACATCTGATGTTAAGTGATACCGTCGCCGCCCATGGACACTCTTTCTTTACTCAGTGCCTTTCTTTACGATTATATAAGACAGTTTTATTTTATTATAGGGACACAAATATACATTTTGTTTGGTTTTTAAATTTGTTAAACCTCCTACATAACTGCTGTACTGCTGCTGATTTTATTACAACTATTACTTACCGTTAATGGTTTTAGTGGTGGTATGTTTGTTAACATGTCTATTGTGCTATCGCTTTGTCTCTTCATCCGTCTTGGAGCCTGCTGATATAATCCATGATCATCCCTTATAAACCGCTCAAATAACTGCTTGTTATCATGAAGTTCGTAAATGTGCTTATCTTCTGGAACTTCACTGTCCTCGTAATTCATAAATTAAACATATTTTATCCAAGAATGTAAAATGTCGCGTTTGTTTATTCGTATTTAAACTTGGTCAAAGGAGTATACACTACGCAGAAATATCTCAGCCGACTTAAAACATACATAAAAAATGTTTTTTATATATCATAAGGCAAACGGGCTCACCTGATGTTAGGTGATACCGCCACCCATGGACACTCTCAATGCCAGAGGCTCTCCGTCCTTTAGCATTAGTATGCTCTTTTCTTGAAGGACCCTAAGTTGAATTGGTTCCGAAATACTTCAGTGGGCAGCTGGTTCCACATAGCGGTGATGCGCGGCAAAAATTGCCTTGAAACGCTCAGTTCTGGAACGGCAGACGTCGAGATGATACGGGTGGAATTTCGTAGTCTGCCTCGACGTCCAATGATGAAACTCAGCTACAGTTATTAATTCGAACAACTCCTCTGAACACTCACCATAGTAAATGCGGTAGAAGATGCAGAGTGACCTCACATCTCTACGCAACGCCAAAGGTACGCTCATTTTTTTAAGGAGGTCGAATTTGTTCGGAACTACCCGTTCCTATTTTAAGAGGATTACTTTCCACGTCTTGATTTCTTGATGAATACATGTTTATTATCTAACTTATAATATAATTATGTTAAAACACAAATTGAATTACCTTTCGTCCAACTCAGGTAATTCATCATCTTCATACAGTGCCATTTTCGAGTCCCTTCGCCATCTCTCGTAACTCGAACTAAGTGCTTCTTTTTTACAATGCTTCTTTCTTCTATTAAACTTTATCAAGAACTTTTCTGGCACAACACTGTATTTGTAGCAATTGATATTTTTCATATATGTTTCAAAGTCCAGTTTGGTCAGAGTCTTCTGTGCATTTATGATATGGCCTATAGTTGACGATATATCGCAGACAGTTATTTTTCTCCCGCCGATCTCTTGAAAACATTTTGTATGTTAGAGGTGTGATAGAAATTTCTTAACATAAAAGTTAGAACATATTGTATTCATTTAAACATTTCAATTCTATTTTAAATTCTCACTTTCCTATGCCTGTGATTTTGAAATCTCCTGATAAAACTTGGAGAACATGAATTTACTTAGTTTATTATGTATATAATAAGAAATAGTTACCTTTGCTGTTGACTTGGTTTTAAAAGTAGGTAGGGATATAAATTTTGACAAATCTACAAATCAAAGATAAAATATTAGTTTTGTATACATAATTTTTACTTTTTATTTAATCGACATCTTTGGGACATTGTCAATGCACAATTGCATATTAAAAACGATAGTATCCACAAGGATCTGGATGTGGATACAGTGCAAAATACGGCAAAACGGTTTGCATTACTCACTTAAACAGGCTACATAGCTATGTGAATGCTGAGGCAATCAAACTTCTTGACACAAGAGATATAAGACGCCTAACGAGAACTAAACCTTTTTGAGTAAATAAACCTAGTGTAGTGAATAAAAGTGTAAGAGCGGTATCTCGGACACACGAACATAGTGTCAAAACATTATTGAACAATGAACATTACTTTAGTTTAAGCTATTCACTAGTATCGTAGAAAATTAAGTCAACATAAATCACACATGTAATAAAACAATATTTAAGAATTTGTCATGAGTACAAATATAGAAAGTTAATTGTAGAATCAAGCGTTCTACTAATTCTAGCGCTACATGCATTGTTACTGTGTAATACGGTGAAAATATTTGACATAAGTTTGTTTACTTTATAAGGAGTTTGGTTAATACCTGTTGTTTTATCCATATTACTTGTATCTACTTTTTTTAACGGAGTCGATGTGCCGTGTCCTTGAAACCGTTCCTACAAAAAGTTTTATGTATTAATTTTAAAAAATCATATCAAAATAAAACAAATACTATTAGTCCATATGTACATACTTTCTTCTTATCGTTAATTCTGCTCCATAAAAATTTATTCGCAAGTTTATTAACAAATCCTTTTTTAGTATTATTCACTGACTTCTTAGAGATGGATAAGCCCCTGTTGTTTTTTTCTATCCCACCGTTCGCTTCTAAATTAGCTGCTCTAACCCACTCATCATTTAAAACTTTAGAGTTATAATTTAAAACTGAAAAGAGAAGACTTCTCAAATCATCATCATTAATTTGGTCATTTTTAGACTCGCCAACGTTCTCCGAATTTTCATCCAATATTATTATTGTAGGATTATCTCTATCTGTCACACTAGAAATTTTATGTGAATTCAAATCAGTTGGATCGCTGTTATACGTATCTATGGTAACATTTCTTATATGTCGTTCAGAATGTTCCGTCGCATCCGTTTTACATTTTAATTTATTCAAAAAATGCTTTGTTACGCCTAGAATGCTATTTATTATTTCATTTTTTTCAGTCCTATAAATCGCTTTTGATGCATTACTTGATTTATTGTGTTTTGTAGTGTGCAATACGTTTGTGGTAGATTTATTTCGCGTAACATGTTTAGTATTATTCGTTAACAACGATTTATGTATAGTTTTTGGGGAACTTTTATTATTCTTATGACTGGAAGTAAAGGCCTTAATATCAGGATTGCCTAGTAATTTAAATAATTTTCCCATGCTATGTACTAGTGATTCGTGATTGCTAAAATTATATTGCTTTACTGTGGTCAAACTTCTTACAGTATCATGTATTACATTTCTATTTTGACTGTCGGAAGGTTCATTTTTCAATAATAATACATTTACTACAGGTTCTGTTTTCCGTTGTTGTCGGAAATTAATTGAATTATTATTTTTATTAAAGTTTGAGAGTATACTGTTGCTGTCCATGTCCTGAAAACTTTTCTTTGATAGTTTTGACGGAAACCGGTGCTTCACAAAATCCTTTAATCGTTTTCTTTTCTCTCCTTTAAAGGTTATCACATCATTATTTAAAAAGTTATTAGAATCAACATTGTTCAATAATTTTGCTTTATTTCTTAAACTGTGTAATACAGTCTTATTTAATGTGCCCCTTTCTATACTAGGATCACATATTAAATTGATATTTATTTTATCAAGCGAATACAACTTTTCAACGTCCGACCTTTTTGTTAACACTCGTGATAAACAGTTATCAATTGTATCTTGAAGTATTTGTCCATGTTTTTCAAACTGTTCATCGTATAACAAACCTAACGCGTTAGCATTTTCTAAATCGTTAGCAATATTCACCAAATTCATAAGGAAGGTTAGTGAACCATTGTCTTTGTATTCCGTAAATTCATGAAGAATGCTTCTTCTGTCAATACCCGATGAAAACATTTTACATGTCCTTCCATTGCATTTCCCCTTTACTCTCTTGTAATAATCATTTAAGGACTTATTAATCCTACTAACTGATTCCCTTAATTTTTTACCACCTGTCGGGTTCATCCAAAAGAAGGTTTGTATTTCAGTACAATGGTCTCTCATGTATTTTGCTAGATTGTCAAATTCAAATATCAATTCAGATATAACAGCATCACTTGCAGCGCAAGCATTGCACATTGTCTGATTTGCTTTGCAGCGACACCTACAAACTCTATCGTGTCCAAAAAGTCTTTTTATTGAATCCCAATTAATACTTCTTTTATATTTATATCCTACAAAATTATTAACTTTGTCATCATTAGCATATGGAGTAGTTGTTTGAGGTTCAGATAGGCTTTCATTTGTTGTAAGTTCCAGATTTAAACTCTTTGCATCCATTTTCATTGGCTTCAAAATTAATTGAGCTGTAGGATCAGACATATTTGAGTTTTCTACTAATAAATATAAGCCAGGAGATAATTTATTCTCTTCAATAGTAGTGGAAGGAATTGTTGTTTTTTCAAACGTGTGCAGCTGATATGCTATATCAATTGGTGAGGCCATTATAGCCGAGAAAACTTTTTTGACTTGAAGTGACTCTGGTGATCTTTTGATAGTTTCACTATACAAATCTGGTAAAGCTATATGTACTTGAATGGCATTTGTTATTTTTGGTTTTTCACCTACAACGACCGCGTTTATTGTACGTTCAGATGTAGCTCCTTGATTTTCATTTTCATTTAAATCTGAACATTTTTTTAAGTCAACAATTATTTCTAAAGCAGCTACATCGTGCGCAGTAAAGCTCTGATATTCTTTTATACTTCGTTTCACATCGCTATAGTTCTGGAAATAATAATTAAATAAATATCTCACAATTTATAATTTTTCAAATGGTATTTTTTAATGGAAACAGTTTCTTACGAATAAACTCATACTTTTATAAATATTTTATTTTTTGGTGTAAATGTTATTTCTTGTTCTAAAACTGGTTTTGCACTCAACTTTAGTGATTCTGAAAATGAATATTATATACTTAGTAAAAGAAAAATAATTATTAGTATAAAACTTCATTATAATAAACATTTAAACAAAATCTATGGGGCTACAACCTTTTTAGGTCTGGGCCTCAGATTTTTGGGTCTAAGGCAAACCGGTTTCCTCACGATGTTTTCCTTCAACCGTTCGAGCTAATATTAAATGCGCGCATGGAAAGAAAATCCGGGTCGAACCTACAACCTCAGTGATGAGAGTCGCACGCTGAAACCACAAGGACTGCTGTATATATAAACATTAACACACATTGTACTTAAGAGCATAAAATTTTTTGACTCTGCCAAATATTGGAATTCCATACGTAACAAACATACTTACTATTTTTTTTCGAAATCTTATCCCTTTTCTTCCTTTGACGTTGTATATAAAAATTATAATTATTTTGCTTCATTCCATGTTTTCTATTTTTTGTCTTACTTATATTTTCTATATTATTCTTGTATGGCTTCAACTTTGATACAATGTGCATCACATGTGTAGAAAAGGGAATATAATTCGGCAATGAGGCAGTAACGGATTGAACATCAATGTTGTTCTCTTCAAGAAACTTATTAAATTCGTTGTCTGACATCGGCAAAGGTGTTGTAAAGAAATGATCAGGGTGGGCTTTCTGCTACAAGCAAATAATATTTATGTCTACAACTGACTTGATGGTTAAACTTGGTTCATTTATATCGCATATAAGTAATGAAAATTGTCTGAAAATTTACCTGTTGTTTTTGTACTTTTGTAGTTGGAAGTTTTTTAGGTTTCTTCTGTTTTTTAACTAAAATACATCAAAAGATATATATAAAATTTGTTATTGATAATTCCAAATTATATATTACTTAGTAACCACCTAGTTTTAGTAAATGCAATATTTAGTGCAAAAATATTACAATATATTAATAACATTATCAAATTTTTACACATTACCATTATTCGAGGGATGGGGTTTCTGTAATTTACTACTATTGGTTCTATGACTTCCTTTAGTATTTATGTATGGTACAGTTTTCTCTGTAACTTTGCGATGCGTAAATATATTTCTGGACTTCGCTCTTTTTGACAATACTTGCTGATTCCCATTCCTGGGATCCATGTTTCTTAATTCATTTTCTTTCTTATTATCATTGTACAGAATCAGCTTGTAGCTATATTTATTTGGTTGTATCTTTTTTATATTTGTCTTGTAAATATCACTTATAGCCTCCACCTCCTTCTCTGTATCGTGGTTTAGATAATTGTTGTGTATATTTTCAATTGATGGAAAATTTTCTGTAGTGATACTTCCAAGTAGATTTTCTAATAATGGATCTACCTTTTTACTTTCTTGTGAATTGAAAGTTGATTTACTTTCTTGGTCGCTCGCTGCTTTAACTCGTATATTAATTATGTCGTCAAAATAATTTGTTTTATCTAAACCATTATAAGTGAATGTATTTTGCGTTATAGATTCTAAAGGTAAATCTAAAAAAATATTATAAAATGTAATTTTTGAAATTTGTTCTATTATATTTTCCGCTGTCTAAAAAAATCTCACCCGGTATCAAAGGTAGTTCATTTGATATAAATAAGGGTCGCTCTTTCGTGCTGTATAATCCTTTATTATGTATAATACCTAAATCGTTAGGTAGGTAATAATATTGGTCATAATCATGTGATTCCAATTTACTCGTAATATTTGGTACTTGACCCAATAGTGCTTCTATTTTTGACAATTGGTTGTTGTGATTTACAAAATTGTAATTTGAACTAGTTGTCACTACGTCGTAATCAAATAATTTTCGCACCTTATTGTTTGTATCAGTGTACCGATTTCTTAGGACGATATCTTTTAGAACTTTGAAAGGATTTGAGCGTTTTACTCGATTCACTTTGTCGTGTGCCATTTCTTTCTTTTGATGTTTTTTACGAAAGCTCATTTTTTTAAAAATATTCTTAAATTTTCGTTTCTTTCCTTTATTTTGTAATTTTACAATTGCGGTTGGTCTGTGCACTAAACTAACGTCAAAATAACCATTTTTCTTTGAATTCTTTTCTGAAGCAATATGTTAATTTAGATACTTCATTATTTGTGTTTACAGTATATATTATATTTAGACATGAGCATAAAATTGAAGTATTTAAAATAAATATTAAGTAATTATGATTTATTTAAGTAGAAGAAGAACAGAACTTACCAAATAAAGTCGTGGGTCCTATTGTATTTAACTTTGTTTTATATTTTTTTCTTTTTATTAACAACGTTCCTGCTGCTCTTTTTATCTTATTATGCGTCTTATTTTGTTTCAGATTTTTTGAATTTAGAGGAGTTGTGGTCATTTTACCTTCTTTTAGAGATACTGTTTGAATAGCATGGTACTTTTTCGGTGGATCTTTATCAATGAAAAAATAAAAATGTTTCTTAAACCAGGAGTCATCACTCTTTGTTGAGATATCTTGATCTTCTAAAGTATCTTGTTCAAAGAAAAAACGTCTTTGTCTTGTAGATGGTAGTTGGGGAAGTTTTTCCAATATGTACTTTCCAACATCATCTACATTATGATGTCTATGCGCTTGATACCGAACAAGGTTAGAGAAATTTTCATTACCTTGGTCTTTTTGAAAATTCAGATAGTATTTAAAACCGTTTACGTAATCGTTATAGGATAATTTGTTGCTCAGAGTGTTAAAACTTATTTCATCATCAGTTATGGAAGTTTCATTTTTAGATGGTTCATTAAGTCCAAAATCGTTTTTTGACGTAATATTATTTTCTTCATCATATTCTTCACCTACCTCTGGTAGGTCTTCGTATAATTCTTGAACACTTCGCTTTAAATTACTATATTTAATCATCTCGTGATCTTTCGAGGTATTATTCATTTTAAACAGTCTCATATTATCGTCATGTGCGTTCATAAGTATTTTTTCATATACAGAAAGCATAGAAAAGTCATCCGTAACTTTTGGTATTGTGTGTGCTGGAGTTAAGGTTGTTCTTCTGCTAAAAAACTTTCTTTTGGTAAAATGACGCACAGTTGATTTCCGATTTATTGGAGCCGTAGTTTTTACTGTTTTAATACTTTTGAATAGAGTAGAATGCTTTGGCTTACAAGAACTTTTACCGCCACTTAATTTATTAAGAGCTTCTTTAATAGCATTCTCACTATGCTTCAATTCTTCACCCAAATTCGCGGATACCTTGTTTTTGATTATCTCATATGATTTTACAAATTTATTCTGGAGATTACATTCTAAATTATGAGCTATTGTAGCAGCCTTATGATAAATTGATCGAATCTTACGGTTATACAATGAATTCTTATCATCTGTAACAGATTTTTTAAATACCATATAACCTGTCGTTATTTTTGGACTGTGCATTATAGAACCCATATCATACATTATTTCAGTGACTGCTGTATTAATAAGATTTCCCGATGTCGGTATATGTTGTATCATCATTTTCAAAGCTCTTTGTTTAATTTCGTTTAAAACTGTTTCTATTTCCGCTGTACTATCAAGAAAACTATTATCTTCTGATGCCTGTTTAAAATTTTCAGTAACTTTGTCTCCATATATGGAATCGGAGGAGTCTTCAAATTTATACATTTTTTTCAGATCCTCCACTTCTGTTGTTAACTCCATTAAGAGTTCAGATAGATTTTTGTGAGAATAATATGAGTGAAAGATGTGTTTTCTACTAGTGGGGTGTATATCATGAGTTATAAATTTATCGAAACCTAATAAATCAATTTCTTGACTTTCAATTTTCTTTTTATTACTTCGTGGTGTGCTAAGTTTTCTGTCGTAGTTGTCGTACCCATAGACTGGGCTATGTATACTGTGATCACGTAGTCGTTCACCATAAACATAATCTTCATCAATACTTTTAAACATAGGGCGTGAATCAATAAGTACCATAAAAATAAATAACCTAAAAGAAATTAATTAATTAAAATACACGCCACAGCACGTGAAATTTGGAACTGCATGTGAAATTTTATGCGGTCTCGTTTCTGTCTTAAAAATTGAAAGTTATTTGGTATTCTTTAAGGAATATAAGATTAACTTACCATATAAAATCTAAAAATATCATTTGCTAATGAATTCAAAACAACATTTAGCTAAAAGTTTTTCAAACTCCATTTGCGTGAGTTTGCATTTGTTTGACATGACAATTTGTAATTTTGACATATACATCATAAAAAAATATTATCAAACGCCAATATATTATAAATAGTTAAAAAACCATTGTTTTAAACGATTTATCTGTGACATTTGTCTATATAAAAATAATATTATATTCTACAATAAAATGTACTATATTTTATATTACCTAAATATTAAAGAATTAAAAATAAAATAACCCTGCGATTGTACTTATAACCTTATCGAATATGTTACTATAGAGCACAAAAAAATTCATTTCAAACCCGTCGTTTCTGTGATCGATCTCAAGATTAAACTAAATAAACTGAGGGAAGCTCTTAAATGGATATAATTTTATACCTTTATGCAACTCTTCAATTATTCCCCGCTCCTGCAGATTATAGTGTTATGTAATTTATGTATACAAAAATCAAATTTTCTTCTTTATAATATTAGTATTAGCACTTTCATTCATTCGATTATAGAAGCAATATAACTCTAAATAACTAATAAAAAATTCTGACCTATTTTTCAGCTAGAGTAAATTAAAAACGGCCTCACCATCTCGCTAGACCACTTAAGCACTTAAAATGTCGTCGTTATGAACGACTCTACTTACATGAAGTTTTGGTGTAACTAAATATCATGTGGCTTCACTGACATTAATTATAGGTACAATAGGTTATAGCTCTATATATCCTTTCAATTGTTTTAGGTTTAACCATAAAGTGGCTATTGCGGGTGCTCATATTTAACATGTTTGCGGATTATTTTTGCACAAATCTAAAATTTGCAGCTATAGGCTCTATCCCTTGCTAGCTTTCTTATGTTCTAATATAATTGATCTGTAAGTTTAATACGTGTAAAATTTGTAATGTCATATTTTCTTTAATAATTTATACACACAGTTTTAGTAACACACACACGTTAATTATGCATACACGTTTTTTTATCAAAAAATAATAAAAATATTTGTTTATTGAATAGGGGGTAACCGGGTAGAGGGCTCACAATGCCAAAGGGTTCGCGTCAGCGTTGCCGACCTTTTAAGAATTGCTACGAAAGAAGTCTAAGATGTATTGGTTTGGAAATACCTCGACGGCCAGCTGATTACACAAAGCGATAGTGCTCGGTAAATAATACCTTAAAAAACGCTCAGTTGTGGAACAACAATTGCTGATATGGGTGAAACTTCACATCTCTCCTCGACGTTAGACGTTGATACGTAGCGCTCATGTCGCAAAACTCTACGCAAAATCTAAATAATTATCGGAGTAACAGATAGTCGTTATTGGGCTTGAAATATATCTCAAGGTAACTAACCACTGCTATCAATCTGCATTCACAAAAAATAGTTTAATTTCGCGAGAGCCGAAACAAAATGAGCCGTATAAAACACCTTAATGACAGCTCCGAGAAGGAATTTTAAATGTTCCCGTAACAAGGTGCATTACATTGTACAGTTCTACAGTTTATGAACTGAGAACTTAAGTCGGGGCTAAAGGTAGCCTGAATTGTTGATGAATTCATTGCAAGTGTCGACAGACGTTCGTTCCTCTTGGGATTAAGCGCGAATATTCATGCTTCCGCTTTCTATAATCGGTTATATCTCTCTTATGAATCGTTAAAAGTGAGCGCTGTTATATATCATATAGATATAATTTTGTATGATTATTATTTATGCTAGAGGAATATTAAAACATCTTTGTATTAGGATTGAAAAGTAGGAATAAAGGAATCGGGTCAAAGTTAAAGCGTGTTAAATCAAATCAAGTGATTTAACAAAGTCTTTTTTACGAAATATAAATTTAATGAATATATTACTTCCTCTACCAACTAGGTTTATTAATAAGGGAATATTTCAGCATTTTTTACCTATTTCTTATAAATAAACAAATCATTATTTGTAATCTTCCTTATAATGTTTTCCTTTATATAATAGAGATCTCGGATCAGATTAACCTTATAAGGTATGTGTCAGCCACCCCAGTCCACACCCACATTCTAGGTGTATATAAAGTAAATAAACAGAAGAACATCAAATCAGACCTCAAAAAGAGTGATAATACCACTGGATACTTATAAAAAAGTAAACCCAAGAAGAACGCACTCAAAAACTCTTCAAACGACATTTTCATGGCTGTCTAGTTAACAAGTCGAGGTAAATGTTTACAAAATTCGCGTGAAAAGTGCGTGCGCCCTCATTAAAACCCTAATGAGTGTGACGTGACAGTAATTAATTTAGTTTTATATTTGTTGCTGAATCATTTAAAGGGTTTAAATCTAACCAAGAGTAATTTAGAAATAAGTTAAAAATTCTTATTAAGATTTTAATAAGACGACATGCACGGCTATTCATTAGGCATTTTAAATTCAACCGATAAATAATGAACGGATATTTTGAATTTTTGTTGAATAATTTAATTTACTGATTGAAACTTTTCAATGTCAATTGTACTATCTTGGATCTTCAATATCTTCTCTTGTTGGACTATCCAACACAAGAAGAATTTTAAATTCATGTCCATCGTTCATGAGAGAAGCATTTTTATACGAGCTTTTGAGCTATATATTTTTATTTTGTAATTATTGTAAAAAATCAATTAAAAATTAGCTTACCCCAAACAATTACTTTGCTTTGCTTTTTAATACAACGAGCAAAGGGGCAGCTCACCAGATGTTAAGTCACAGCGTACCCATGGACTGTCAAAGACTCGCGAGTACGTTGCCAGTAAGAAAACGCTGGCTGCTGCGCACCACCTCCGTGTAGAATCAGCTGCCACTCAAGTATTTCCGAACCAATTCGACTTAGGGTCATACAAGAAAAGAGTGTACCAATTCTTAAAGGGTCGGCAACCCACTTGCGAACCCTTTACAATGACAATGTAAGTGTCTATGGTGTATACGGTATCACCTAACATCAGGTGAGTCTCCTGTCCGTTTGTCCCCTGTTATTTTAAAGAACTGGTCAGTTGTATTAACAAATAAGTTGTAATTTATCGTCGGTTAATCTGATTAATTACACTTTTTTATCTTTTATTTGATAGAAATAACTATTCTTGAGATTCGATTCCCGAAACGGTATCCACTTAAGTTTGCTTAGTTTATTTGTCGGACATTGTCAACTTGGTAAAACTGAAGGGCACTTGGAACAAACTGAAGTCGTGTCCACTATCTATAGGATTCCTTATTCAATCAGAAAGTTCAATGGAAACTCTTGTTAGGCAGATTGATTATGATGCGATTATATTATATGTTATATATTATTTTGGAGTTACCAATTGCAACTTATTCTCACGGTGGTCTAAATTTTGCCGTCTACCAAAGCGTCGTTCATTACAATAATATTATAATACTTTAGTAAAAAAACTAATTAACTAATGAATAAGTGTCCCTGTGGCTTTGAAGTCAGTAGCCTTGGACACCATGGCCTACATTGCCAAAAGAGTGCTGATCGGTTTTCTCGCCACGCCGCTCTCAACGACATTATACGCCGCTCTATTGCCTCCATCAATGATCCAGTAGTGCCAACAGGCATCGCAATAGACGATGCAAGCGGACGGATGGGATGTCGTTGATCTCTTGGAAAATGGGAGGGTCTTTAGTATGGGATGCTACTTGTGTGGACACGTTTGCCCCGTCTCACTTCCTTCGTAAAGCAAAAACGCTGGTGCGGCCGCAGTGCAAGCAAAGATACACGGCACAAATATAAGAGTCTTTCCTCCAACTTCCCTTTTTGATTTTGTTCCCTTTGGAATAGAGACTCTTTGGCCATGGGGTTCAAGTGCACAGGCGCTAATTTAGTTAGATTTAAGTCGGTGCCTGGTACACTGCCATAGGGACCAAACTTTTAATTTGTTTTAATATTCTTTTTAATAATTTTAATTGTTTTTTTTATTAATTTTTTTAATATATTTATCTCGAAAAACTAATGAATCAAAGATAATAAACAAAACGCAATAATTGCTCATTTTGTTTTGAAAGTAATTTGGGGCTAGAGGGCCTCAACCCCTTGTTGCCCCGAGGCCTCCAGGCTTCTCCATCTGACCGACTATCCGGTCCTGCAATAGCGACACAGTGCAAAAGTAGGAATCTGTAATTGACGCCCGTGCCAAGTGTCGTTGTACAGGTACTTTAAACTTGGCTTTATGTTTGTTCAAGTAGCTATAGGATAGAAGAAGAAACACATAAAATATTCGTGTTAATTAGTAATTAATAGAAAGATATACTTATCGATATATTACAAATATAACTTCAACATTACATGATTGTATTTTCTCTCCAATTAGTTTGTTGCTAGGCAACCGGCTTACTATCATGTTTTCATATTACTATGAGTTTTCAATGTTACTAAAAACAGCAGAGCTTACTGATGAAATTATTTTCGTCGCTGTATAAATTATGCACACGCATAACAAAGGCCGTCATGAAATGACCGTCTCATTTGTCCGATTCACTATAATATATTTTCATCGCTGTCATTTTAATTATAGGCTATGTGACAAGATTTAAAATAACCATTTCAAGTAATTTATTAGTTTCTAGAGAACAGTAACTTGTTATTTTTTGTTCTGTTAAGTTTGATTTAGAACCCGCCAAAATACCAATGTATAAGCAAGATGGCGTCGTTGTTCAATAGTTATTCTAGTTGAATCAGTGGCGGATTTACAAATTTTAAAGGTATAGGCTGTCTTAGCCCTTGCGTCTACAACCCAACAATTTCGTTGAAATTACACGTAACATAATTTTGGGTTTGATTTTTGAGCAGAAAATTATATATAAAAAGTCCAGTTCGCACCCTATAACCGTAGGACTGACATGTATGGGTTGATAGGAGGAAGAGAAGAGGGAAATACTTTATCTTCGAATTCGCTTGTTGCACTCATACAAAGTGTGGGCTAAAGGCAGACGTCGATTACTCGAGGCAATATTATTATTATTTCTAGCTGTTTTACGCAAGAATATGGAAGTTTGCTACTCCGAATGTACAATGACAAGTGAGAGGCGGAAGTCATTGTCAAATTTTGTTGTGGTTCTATCTCTAAAACATCAAAAAACCGTCATGCAGAAATCTTTTTGATTTTACATCCGCCACTATTGAGTCCTGTCAAAATTAATGACAAATACGTCGTGTAATCTGTAACGGCCATAGGATGACGTAGAGTACCATTAATACGGTATTTGTTTCTATTTGTTTTTAATGAAAATAACACATAACCACGACCTCGGTGCTAGCCTTAGAAATAAAACTATATAATATGTATACAACAGCCAAAATAAACAAACTAATGCTGTGGACACTAGATAATGGTACTAAATGCAACGACACGATTCTGCTCTTAATTATAAATTGAGATAATAGATAATTAATTGATTCATTCGGTCCATAAATCAATGTCATTTACATTGTAAATACGTGGGATTAGTCATTTTCATTTTGTTTGTTGTTTATAGTCAACCTATTCATTTTATTATTAAAAAATGAATTTAGTTCATGCAAAATACTGGACAAAGTCTGATACGTTTTATAACAATTATAACATATTAAGAATTTAAAGAACTAACTAAATTCATTTCTTTAAATTATTCACAATAGATATAAATTTAACAATGTTTTAATATTGATATTTTTTTAAGTAAAACAAATCGCAAAACATAAAATTAGACTTTTATATGTATCCAATTTGAATCTATTGAATGTAATAACTTTTCCTAGAATTCAATATCGCTAATCCCTTCTATAAAATACGGTTTAATGAAAAAGCAATAGATCTCTGAAGACAAAACTCTCATACATATGCATTTTGACATTCATCGAATATTGAATATCGTCCAGGTGAATTTCAATAGAACCACCTTTCACGAGAAAATTGAAAAGATCTCAATATTACTTCATAAAATACTCGAAACTTTAAACAAATTTGCGATATCATATATGATTTGTATAAAACGAATCATATTTTTATATCAAATTCGAGTATACATAAAAACAACTCTAAGCATACTTTTCGAACTCTTTCGTCTCTCTGTGGAAAAAAATAGATAAGTACAATAATTAAAACGGCGCAGTAAGAAATTTCCTATTTACGTATGTCATCCTAATGTGTCACCGAAACAAAAAGCTTTAGAGAATTATTTAACAGTGAATTATGTGTCTATATTACAATTTCTGAGAAACTTACACTAATGGCATCGTCGTTTGAAATATCGTTAAAAAACAAGTGATCGGGCCACAGCTGGTCTGTAATAATCAGGTCTTAGCTGATAGAATTTTTTGTTTCTTTTGATTTGTGAGCAAAGTTACACGAATGATAATTAATAATAATAAATATGGTACTTCGGTATTTGTATTTCACAAATATTTAGAGAGTTTTCATGAAATTATTTAGTCTCGTAAACTATTTGAAGGGCTTAATTTTCCGTTATAATATTGAGATCATTTAAAGATAGTGTTATTACCCAAGTACGTATTTTATTCTAGCTCTCAATCCACATTCATACAATGGAATGATCAGCTTTTTTTATTCGAACAGTAAATAGTTATAGAAAATAAGTATATTTTATTAATGGACTATCTACTTTAGTTTAAATTCAATCTAATACGCAAATTAGCAGAATGACGGCTTATTAAATAATATTTTATTTATCTGGCACATTCAATGGCCCAGACAAATATTCAGAGGAGCCTCGGATCTTTCGACAGTAACTTAGCTTAGGCACTTTGTCATGTAAATCACCTTGCAAAGCTCTAGACGAGGCATCACTTAAATTGAAATAATGTAAATATTTTACTTTGAAATAATTTCATCGCTGTATTGTTTTCATGTTAATCAAATCATTAAAAATGATATGATCTATTACCCATACGAAGAAAATAGTCTAATAAATAGATTACGAACGTTAAAACGTTTCAACAATAATTACTTTAAATATCAAATCCAAATAAAAAATGGCGTAATGAAAGTCATTAATACATCACTTTTTAAATCTTATAAATTGGGTTTGGATGTTATTTTTTAAAGCTCGATGAGAAATGTAAAAGTGGCGCCAAAGCTAGGCACCACAGATTAGTATAAAATGTTCTAATTTCAAAAGATATTTTTTATGATACGTAAATCTGTATACTCTATGACAAATTACAATGTAAGGAGTGATTTTTGATTCATTCTCTACGAATTAAAAATACTTGCTATTAATAATAATGTAGTGTGAGTGTTATATCATAAGTACTAGTCTAAGGACAAATAAGAAATAATACTGTTTTCTTTATAGTTTTTTCAATTGAGATCTATGAATAATGAACGCGGAAAAATATGTAATTCAATTTGATGCTATACTTATTTGTTTAGTGTTTTCTTTAGCTTAAATCTCTTTTTACTATCCATTTTGCGTAATAGCGAGCTAAACTTACGTCTTTAAGAATTAACTAAGGCAAAATGCAGAGCCAGTGTCCCGGCAGAGCAATAAAAAGCAAGATTGAATACGGAACACATATTTGCGCTGGAAGCAAATCGGTCCACTGAGATTCAGATATCATGTTAGACGGACAAGACTTTTTCTATATGTTTTGTGAGCAGACAACAAATTATATTTGCAATTTTCTGTTGGATATAGTTGCTGCAAACTGATAACTGGGTTAAGATGTCCGTAAACCAGTATATTGAGTTCATAGGTAGGTTTGGAGTCCCCGATTTCGTAAATCTTTTTTATAATCTGCTATCGTATTTAAAAGTTAAAGAATTTCGATAATCTGTGCGTTTATACTTTATCCCCAATGAGTGTTACACCACCCTTTCGGGTATTGTCAACTATTTATGAACTATGTTTTTGACACATGCCCACCGTTGAAGCATCATCCATCCAACAAGCATAAAGCATCACCCATGACACCACAGACCAAAAATAAAATAAACCTAAAAATCTTATACCATATTTTTTTTCTTACATCAGTGTCTCTGAACTCTAAAGTGTTCGCCTTAGTAGCTCAACTGAATGAAATATCATACATACCTTCAGGCTTCAGTCACCCCATGTGAGATGTGAATACTCGAAGGAGTAGATTTGCATTTCAAAGCAAAAATCTGCTGAATACTACAACAGCTTAAATATTTATCAAGAATTAAAATATATGCCAAAGCTTAGTATAGCTATAGTTGATATTTTTTATTTCATCGCCAAGGGACACGAAATGCTAGGCTAATGGTTAAGGAAACGAATCTCAATGCATTCCAGTTGTACAAACAATGGTTTTTTCCATAAATACATCATATAGAGCTTTATTACAAAATGCCTGCCTGCCTTCAATGGGCTGGTGTTGATGTAACATATTTTATATCATTTCGTATTCGTTTCCACTTAATGTAATCTTTTTACTTAGCCTGCCTTTTTTAGTTGGCTACATATGGATAATTTCGCTATGCTACCCCAAAGAAACTGTTTGCTTTCCAGATTTAAAATTTAAGTATTAGATAACACCAAAATTTTCCATATTTTTAGCATGTTTCTCTCTATACAAACCTGAGAGAGAGATAAATAAAAAAATGTCTTAGACTTTTCCGCTTAGCAACATATTATGCTATTTATTTTTATTTATATCAACATAGCAATTGACCAAAAAGCTGGGGCGGCCCCAGAGCAGGCGAAAAATCTTCGATTCTGTTCCCTTGGAATGGAGACTCTTGGACCATATGGTTCAAGTGCACAGGCGCTAATTAAAGATTTAAGTTGACGCCTGTCAGATAGAACCGGTGACCCCAGAGCTGGTGCTTTCCTCGCTCAACAAATAACTATCGCAATACAAGGAGGAAATGCTGCCAGCGTTAAAGGTACACTTAATTTTTAATTATTTTTATTATTACTATGTAAAATTGTAAAGACTCTATATTTGATTTTTATGATAACTAATAAATATTCAACGCCTAAAACCACCAATTATTTTGTTTCATAATATAAATGATTAAATAATATTTTACTATCCATAGCTGAGTACAGCTGTGGAAGAACAGAAACCGATGGAAGCAGATAGTCCGCTGTAGATGTTTCAGTCAGCGTCTACGTCAGCAAGACCACAACGCCCAGACATGAGCTGCCGATTAAAGAGAGAGAGAAAAGACATTAAGCTATCAGTTATATATAAAAAATAAAAGCTGAATAACGCTAGCCTGTCAAGAATCCTTAAAACTAAATCTCGACACTAAACATCGCATAGGTCAGATATGAAATCTTATTTTGTACTGAAAAGAGCCCTCGTTATCAATTCAAAATAGTAAAATATTTGTAACATTCGCCGGTTAGTTGTGGGAACATGCGTCAGGCGAAATTCACAATGTTTTCAGCTGCGCGCTGATTGTGCAGAAGTGTTTAATGAACACTTGTTTGCTGATTGCCGGCTTAGCTATTTGCTTGCATTTCTATTGCACCTATTAAAACACTTGTGTGCCAAATACCGTTTTATTTTTTTTGAATTGCAGCTATAAAAGCGCTATTTTTGTTACTTTATTATTCAGTTACGCTATTCTGCGAATTCAAATTTATACGTTGTGTTTTTCAAAATGAATATTATAGTCTGTGATAACATTTTAGAATTGTTATTGACATCGCTGTTTTACTCTAGTTTACAAATCAATTTTTTTTATAGTGAGTGGAAATAAATGTGAAAAATCTGGTCTTTTGTTAAGATTCTCATATCAACATAGTCTCTTACTGTTACTGTTGATGAAAAGCACTCGAAGTCGTCATTGAGTGTCTTCGCTGAAGAGAATATAATGTAATAAGCCGTTTATAGATGTCAACAACATTAATCTTATTAAAAGGAAAAAATGTATTTTATATCGATCGTAGGCTGTATCTATGAAATAGGGATGTTGTCGGTCAGACAGTAGGGACTGACTCGCCAGACGCAATATGCAGGCAGACTACATCTACAATAAATTAAATAGGGTGCTCAGTATCGACCTGCTCTCCACTCACGATTTAAATATACCTATAAAAGACTGGCTTCTGAACACATCTTACGCAGAGTTGGAAGACGGACGGAGAATCATTTTTGTTATATGAAAATTGGGAAAAGTTGTAAACAGTTTAAAAAAAACATATTTTAATTGAAATAAATTAACTCGGTTATGGGACAGCTGGAAACTCTGGCAGGTACCTATGTTTTCCTTAAAAAGATTCCCAAATCTTGTAATGCAAAGAATAAACATTTTTGTATATTTTTTTAAGGAATAAACTCCAAACTACTGGACTTAAGTTATATGTAGAAAGGCTATATTAATATCCAAAATATTAAAAACAATATATCTAGTTCGGTACGAAGCCGGGACTGGCCTATATAAAAGCCATTTGCAACTATATTTATATCTAAGGATATTACAGACTGCTGAAACCACAAAAGCTCAATGGTGATCATGTTCGAACATATTTATTTAGGACAAAGAAGCTCGCCTTACCCCTTGTCAAATATTTGAAACAGTTCATGACAATGAGATCGAATTTCGGGTTCAAAGCTTGACTCAATGCTTAATATACTTAGGACTGACTTAGATATTACATACCTTTTCAAGTACCTCAGTAATCATTAACATCTTAGAACAGACGTTTTGTATTCCCGACGCGCGTTTGGCGAACGCTTCTTTGAATTTAGGAGCCCCATCCTTTATAATTAAATTTCCCAATCTATGGATTCTGAGATAGTCAAACTATACAGAAACAAATTCACAAATCGCATTAAAAAATACGCTAACTGAATTGGATTTCGAATCTACAGAGACGTACGTATCTTGACACGACTGGAGGTGTCAAAAATTAACACAGATACAACGTAGCATGCGTATAACAACTCTTGACTACAATCACAAATACATGAGCACACACATCCATTCACACACTCACACATACTTAATGTCTTATAAGAGTTGTGTTTGATTAGTTGTATAACTAAACCAACTTTTTCTCAACAAAAACTGTTTTAAACATGAACCATGTACCACTGACTTATTGTTATCTAGTTACCCACACTAGGGAGATATATCGCTATAATATATATTAAAATTACATATTATGTATGAATCGTCAATTCCCTAGTTAGCCGTGAGGGGTCTAACGGAAATCAAGTATAAAAATTACATAATTCCAGCCATATCACCTCGACGTCCGTCGTTCTGTGAGACTGAGACGAGAGAACTGAGAGGTTTTAAGGCAGTTTTTGCCGCGCACCACCACTATTTATAACCAGCTGCCCACCAGTGTATTTCCAATTCGACTTAGGGTCCTTCAGGAAAAGAGCGTACCAATTCCTTAAAGGCCGGCAACGACAACTTGCGAGCCCTCTGTCAATATGAGTGTTTATGGCACTTAACATCAGATGAGCCTCCTGCCAGTTTGTTACATAAAAAAATATAAAAGATTCACAAACTTAACAACAGTCTATGCCAAAACTCACACAATACAATTATTAGGGCAAATTTATTTATAATGATGCAATCAAGCCTAATTGAGCGGTGATGTTAAAGGTTAAAGAAAAGTCTCTAGAATTTAACTTGAACGGTATTTAAGCATTTTAGATATAGGTCTTTAAAACTGCGCTTTTGTTTGACTTTAAAACGCGAATTGCACTTTTTTATTGTAGGGTAATCAACAGACCCCCGGGAAAATTTTCAAAGTGACGCGGGAAGTATGGGGAGTGTGCTCCCCGTGAAGTGCTGCTCGCTGGAGGCATGGTAACAGTTTCCGTTAATCCAAGTCCCAATCAAAAACACCAATTACCTACAGCAACTTATGATAAAATAAATAATATATATCGGTATTAACGAAAAAATATATGGCTCTGGCCTTTACAAGAACACAACTTTAATATGGTCTGATATTAAATTTCCCCATAATATAGTCCTTAGTGTATATCTTTACCGTTAATTTCTATCCTTGTTTTTATATTAACAAAATGCAGTCATGGATACGTGTCTATGTATCCTATATACGTTGGGCGTCTAACGTGGTTTTTTAAGGCGCTTTTGAAGATTGGACTATGCCAAAGGTAGAGTTCTATATTTCGGTTGAAAATTAAAGTAAAACAGCGAAGCCATACAAAAATAACAGATGCGGTAACACACTCAAAAAAGTTAAAGTAGAAATAGACTGGTCACATTGGCCGCGTTTGTGATAACATCACAAATGCCTTGGAATGGCCCAGTGGAAAGTAGAAAGCGAGGACGCCTAGAAACATGGGAAGATGAAATAAAATTAGATGATAGGGTTATTGCATTGTTTTTATAGATGTGATCGAATTAGGGCTATTATCGATATTATTTATTATATATCTTAATAGTGAATATACATTTATATTAAAGTCTACAGTGACTTTCCGAAAATAGGGAAAAAATAAATATATTATATCATGGAAATATTGTACAGTACGCTTACACTGAAATAGCTTGTTTTTAATACGGTGCTATCGGATTTTATCTTACTCGTAACCTATACGCAAATTATCGCATTTAATAAATTATGTATCATTATTGTCATTTTCACGAGCGGAAACTAACTGAGCAGAATGGAACGCAATTTGGTTGTACCCACACGGTACTATGTAATTTTACTGATTAGTCTGCGGTGGTTGAATTTGTCCATTTGTATTGTTACTTTTCGGTATCAAAATAGTAGATACTTCATTGCTGTGTGAGGTTTCAATCCATTATACTTTATATAATAAAAATAGTTTTGTTCACGGTAACACGATTCTATGAAATTGTTAAACCTAGCAAATCCAGTTATTCCTTCAAAGCAGTAATATTTAATACATTACAATAAGGCAAGAATAACTCGCAAATTTCAAGATGAGATCCCAAAAAAACTGTTCCCTTCACTTGGCTTATGGTTTGATATGACCAGCCATCTTTCCCTTGTCGTCATATAATTCGTCAATTTCGTCTGTCCATCTGACACAAGGCCGGCCTCTCGATCTTGCGCCTCGTGCCCTGGCCATTCCACCAGTCTTTGTGTCCACTTGTAGTTGAACCTGGCCACGTGTCCAGCACATTTCCATCTTCTTTGAAGCGAGAAAGTTTATGCATCATTAATATATATTTTTTTATTTTCTTGATCTTTTAAGGAGTTAACTTTATATAGTAACAATAGAAAATAATGTTTTTCGTAATAAATACGAATTCATAAAAGACAATTTAACAAAATATTCAATCGACTTTTGTGTGGTAAAATATAGCGGTGGGTTCGAGCCCAATTTTATAAAATCTATGTGCGCATACTCGTAAAGAGAACAAAACATTATGTTTAATTGAATTTAGACATAGACATCACATTACTAACGAAACACACAAAATAATAACAATATTCCAAAAAGAAAAAAAGGATTAAGGTACATTTTAAGTGTGTAATGTGTGTGTGGTGTGGTAGTAAATGGCCCTGGCTCATTATACAGTAGAGCAGCGTGTACCACAGCGCTGGTCTTTCTGCCAGATACCCCAACCGTTATTTGCGGCTCAGACGCAAAAAATCATATACACGAAAAAAGATGTGGGACAGTACAGCTACACAGAGGGATGCAGGAACCTGTTACATAAGACGTCCATACAGGGATAGTGAAACTAGATTTTTTCTTTATATGTATCTTTTAAGTCACCGCTCACTTTTATAATCCCTTCTCGATTAGAGGCTAACGTAGGAGTAACGAAAGACTCAAATATATATATATATATATATATCATTTACAGCTGTGGTTAGCGAGCAACCATGTTTAACGTTACCTGTATTACTTCTTAACAAACCCGTACAGTCTATAAAATACCGTAATAATTGTATAAAGAATAAACCGCAAAAACCATATCAAATCCGCAGCTTTAGAACAATAAATAACCATGGGACCATAAAAAAATACCAAAAAATTCACGGAGCACAAACCTCGCAAATGTTTGGCAAAAAAACAATTAACACCCGACGCAACTGTGCCCGGAAAGTGGTAATTATTTTTCAATTCAACTGCAGATATAAGGTGGGCCTGTTATTGAAAATGTTTAAAGATAAAAATCGATAGATGCAATGCCTTATTAACTTATAGTAAAGGTCACCGCAATAATCAAAAACATTGCTGAAACCCACGAACAAAGGCTCCACCATCACGTGAATGTCGTATCTATTCAATTTCTTGACACCACGGGCCTAGTGTGAAGAGATTAAAGGACAAAACCATTTCAATTAGTCTTAAGTGCGAAACAGAGGTGAGTGAAAATAAATAGAACGCAACAACAGAGTGTCTTCCCCTTAATAGAGCTTGTAAGTAGTGTTATTGGAATCTTTTTATATTAAATATTAAATTTAAATTACTGATTAGTCTGAAGTTAGGCTAGATCGTAATGTTACAAGATGATTCAGTGAAAACCCATGAATTTAAAAAAATGTACTAAGATTTATATGGATTCTAAGTGAAAATTAATTCAATGAGCTCAGAAATAACTGAAGATTTCGCATTTTAATCAAAATATACACCTTTACCGTTAGTTAGCTATATATTGAATATTTAAAGTAACACATCAATTAGAGTTAAAGCGTTATGTATATAACTAAAATTATTATTTTAACCGCATTAATTGCAGGCACCGAAGCTGGTTTGAACGCATTTAACGAACTAAGGTTTGACTACTTTGCAATATTAGTCCTTTATTGCTTGATAATTGACAATATTTTTATACATACATACCACAATAAATAAATATCGTTTATTAAAACCTAAACATAACAACACATTTACAATTTAACTATCAAAGGAAAATTAAAACAACTTTAAAAGGTTTGGTCCCTGTTGCAGTTTACCTTTAACGCTGGCAGCATTTCCTCACTATATTTCGATACGATTTATGTTGAGCTCTAGAAACAAAGAAAAGCACCAGCTCTGGGGTCATCTGTACCAGGCGCCAATATTAATCTTTAATTAGCGCCTGTGCAATATTTAATTAATATAAACATGGAAATAATTGAGCAATTTTTTCCACTACGCGCCATCTTTGATTCGAAGCCATTAATAACAAAAATATATAATAACGATAACAATGATAGTAATAATTCTATTACAATTAATGAAATTCTGTAATAATCTTAGTAGTAATAAGATAAAATGAAATAATTGTATTATTTGTATTCATGTCCATGATAATAAAACCTTTTTGTTAAACTTTACCTAATTTAACTTTATTTAACAAATTTCTGTAAAGTTGCACATAGTAAATCATTTTTCGAAAATGGTACTATGTTATTCGAATGGTCAGATATATAAGGTATCGGTGTTATTTTACAGGGTTATCTATGTCAGAGATTTAAAATATTTGTGCCTTAGTAATTTCCTAGAGACATTTTATTTACATTTACACATTACAGGAAATTCTAGTCTACCCGCAAGCCTTTCAAAAGCTTGAGCGAGCCAAATCGTTTTTATGACATTAGGAGCAATAAACTTGGTGTAATAATAAAGCCTTTATTCCCGAATTACAATTTTAACATTGATTAAAAGCATTCAAATCCGTTACAAAATATCTCGCAATCATGTCTTATACTATATTCCTCTCCCAGCTCTCTCCAATGAGTTGGCAACTCTAGTTGGCAAGGTAAGGCTGATCTCATTTCCCCATCGAGTTTTTGGGCGCCCCTGTCCATTAATAAAATTTGCATCTCAGCACATGACCTGTCCAGCTCCTGTTATATATCCGTAACTCTTGTTTTTCTTCTAATATCCGAGTTTCTGGTTTTACGGTTTGTGACTTTACCGTATTCCAAGCGTACTCCTTTCTTCCTTTGACACCTCGTTTTATTTGTGACGAAGTATTTTTTGTGACTGTCTGTCACATACCAAAACCAACCGACCCATACATTATGCAAGGAAGAATACAAGCATGTTAGTTCTTGCATGCATGAATCTTAGTTCTTTATTATTTATTTCAGGGATTTTCTACATAATGTTTTTTTTCGTTTCGTTTTCAGAAGAGAATATTAAACTTCCTAGGTAGAGAAAATAATTTGCACGCCGCGTACAATTAAAGTAGAAATAGGCACATAACAAGTGTCACGGTCGTTAGTCAACAGAGTGAGAAAGAGTTGGATCGGCGCCCAGCGATGTTAAGATTGCCGTAATATATCCCGGCCATGACGCCTTAGATAGCGTGTATTAACTTTATGTCTCTTATGCCATGATATACGGATACAACAAATTTTAAAGCGACGTTTATAAAACTTCGTTTTACAGTTTATTTTACTTTAAATCTGTGGCCATTATAGCTCTAATAGCAAGCTTATGAATGAGAAATTACGATAACTGTGGTACAATGAACACGATGACAATAATTTGCGTATCTATGCCTTTAAATATATTGTATCTCTTCTCGTTATGTTCAAATCGTATAACGATTCTATAATTTTGTATCACCAAGAAGTCGCTATTACTACTTTTTGCTACGAAGCGCGTATAGTCTATGGTAAATTGCAATTGTATTATCTGTATCGTTTCGCGCGAACAAATTTATATGTAACGTTAGATTGACCTTCTATTAATTAAGTTTAGTATTCATTGTGAGATAAAAATAAAGTAATGTAAGCAAATGTCTACATTATTATATACGTGACGAAGATGGCTATAATGTCGACCCATTCAGGACCTCGTATGCAAACTTAAATTACATTAATTTTATTTTATGTACTCAAGTTCTTCATTAAATTAATCCGAAAATCCCTACTACTCTTACATATTTATTTAATTTTTATTATAGACATCACGACGAGCGAATATAACAAAGTTCAATCCGAATAACTTGTAAATCACTAAATGATATTCAATTAGATTCGTAAGTTGCTGGTTAATAATTAATATGATTCTTATTGTTTGTATAAAAATGCTACAAATAGGGTACTTGCTGGGCAGCTAATGGCTTCCATTACGTTGCTCGCCACCTGCGCTAATGGCTCAGAAATATTTAATTGATGAGACCCGATACCGATATCCTGATTCACATTTTTCATACAATTTCTAGTTACGTGCACTTTTTGAAATGTATGAATGAACAATTAAGACCTGACAACAACAAACATGACACATTCATTAAATTCTTGTAACTTACTAACGCCCAAAATTAATAATGTATCCTCAATCTAAGTCTAAATCTAATCTTGGATTAATTCATATCTAAAGATCGATCTCTAATCTGCATGCCAATATAACACATTTGCTACCTATGGTTTATTCGACAATAGATTGCACGTCATCTTTTGCGTGATCCTTCCCTCTCGACCGCGTTTCGTTAAATGCAATATGTTTGTTCAAGCATACTAAAAGGTTGCTGTTTTTGGAATAAAATAAAATAAGTACGACTATTTATCTATAGTAACAAATATTTTTGGTTATAGTTACTGATATAAACGTTAAAGGTTTCTATTTATATTATTAAATATGATAATTTATGTTTTTTGTTGTGATATGATTTTAGTAAGGAACGAAACGTTTCATTTTTGTGACAACTGACAAATGTCAACACATGGCTTCATGAATCTTTGTGCCCGCTATTTTCTAAAATCTAAATATAAGTGCGGTTTGCTAAGTACAAATTAACATAATATTATAAATTATACAACTATAATCTCTGTCGTAATGGATGTTGAAACCGTAAGTATTTGGTTTACTTTATTTGCATGACGCTGATTTCCCGCCTTTGAGTGTTTTGTCATATTAATGTTATATAAATATGTTTTATTAGGTAAAAGGTCGACCTCTGTCTAAGGAGCAATGCACGTTTTAACTTAACCTAATACAAGAAAGTAAAACAATTCATAAGAAAGCCACCAACGCCACTAGCTATAAATGAAAAAACGATGAGTGAATTCGCTTGGCGCAGCGACTAAACGCCACCGCAGCAACTTCGTCAAAATGAAAGAATTTAAAGAAGAATGCTCGTAAGAGAAGTAGCAAAGGAAAAAAGAATGAAATATAGCAATAGCAGAATATTATATGCCAAAACAAAAATTATAGACTAATTTAATAAACGTAAATTTTAAAAACAAACATTTAATATTAAGAAATAAAGAACTTAGAACTAATGAAAAACTAGTTGTAGAGAATATTATTAATTAGCATAGTATTGTTTACTATTTTATAGGTTTTGGTTTACATATTAGTAATATATAAGAATATAATGAAATAAATTTTATATTATGTCATGTTTTTATTAATTTTTTACTAATATTTCATTACATTACATGGTTATAATAAATAATAATTTAATTTTATAGGTAGATTAACTACATAACTTATTAAAATTTAAACTGAGTTTCTTCTCTTATTTTATATGTACAAAAGGACATTTAAATACAACATGTTTGTTTCTGCTAGAATTATATTAATATTCCAAAAATAATAATGAATAAGGCTTGTTCTTTCAGTTATGTCTTGTTTTCCTTCATTAACTTCTTGACTTGAAATTGTATCAAGTGTTGGAACTAAAACTTCTGCCGGTATATCTACAAATTATAATCCTTAAAAATATTTTGCATAACAGCTGTGGCAATAATAATAGCTTGAACTTTAGCTAGTAGTAAATACAATGTTAAAGCGACATTTCCATACTCCAAATATTCTGAAAAAGACAAATATTTTAACCTTACATCATCACACATATCTTGCAACTTTTTGACATAGTATAATTATTAATACTCTAAATTATACTATATATTTACCTCTCTATAGTATTCCTATTCTTAATGTGTACTTCATCATATCTCTGGTCAGCCAGAGAAATGGTGGTAATAAATAGGGTATATTTGAGTAAGCACTATTAACAACCATCCAGTGATTTCTCAGTAGACCTGTATGATATTAAGCTATAAACAAATATACCTGTTAATTTAGTTGGCACATTTATCAAGTTCTACCTTCTTATCAATCAATTTGAATTAACTTGTAGAACTGATTTTACAAAAGTTGTTGCATAAATTTTATTTCTGCATCACACACAGCCTGTACATCCTATCCTATATCCTTTTCAATTACGATATTATTCACCAATTACGTCACCTAAAGAAAATAATGCTGCTTATTATTATTACAACTTCATACTATAATGTACAATGTTAAATAATATATAAATTACTTACATGATGATTGAATTCGTAAATGAGTGCAATCAATGGCAACAATTCGAGGAAATCCAGCAATTTCATGTAATTTTTCTGTACTCTGTTGGTGTATAAAAACATACTCGTAAGCTAGCTTATCAATTGCAGATGATATATCACCAACAATTTCACTATCCCAATCGGGTAATTGCATTAAAACTTCCAAATCACTATCACGAGAACTGGAGGACGACGAAAATGAACACATTTTACTAATTAATATAAAGTTGGATGATCGTAATACCGATAATAGCCATAACCCTACAAATTTCTCCGATAGCTATCCGGAATTGATTTGGCCAATCTGAGCAACTGTCAAAATGGACATATAGGTTATTGGCATGTGTAAACACTAATTTTCATACAGAGGGCTATCTTCAATCTCTGGTCGGTCCTCTGAAGGATTGGTTGAAAAAATAGTTTGGTAACTCAATCTATGATATGAATATTGGCATGCTTTTCTGTAGAAATGGATTGAATTGTCGATCTAAGTAGGCTAAAATGGGATTGAGATTGAATATTAGTTTTGGCCGTAAGACATAAAGAGCGACATTCGTATTTGTCAGAACTTATTAATTCATATATTTGACTACTGAACCGATTTCTAAAAAGATTCCACCATACGCAAGCTATTTACTATTTAACATACACCATACACGGCGATCAAAAAACAGTTATATATGCCTATATATCTATGTATTGGCCTTTCGATCAAACCTAATCTAAATACATATTTTTAAACAAGCCACATTCATAACTCAAATATAAAAAATCAGGCCGTTCAAACACACACCAATTCAATTCATAATATTTTTTTCATATATGTCACACAATGTACACTTATGAACGTCAAACACAGAAATGTATATGAAATACTTCTAATTTTCCATTTACTGCAAATTCTCAAATCAAGGGCGTAGAACGGAATAGAAGAAGTGGCAATTAACTCTCCGCCACTCTTTTTAATCGCCAAGTATTTTTCGCCATTACACAATATGTTCCACATGACCTGGTCTTAAGTAATTAATAATAATAAAATAAATTAAAAACAAAGATTCCTTACATTCTCGAAGGAACAATACGCAAATACGTAGTCGAAATAACTAATATCACCGCATACACGAATTCAAGTACGACCAGTGACCACAAGTAGCACCCGTTCACGAGTGTGACGCATGGCCAGCCATCGTCCCCCTCGCCAAATTTTAGGGAGAAACACAATTCGAAGCATGGACGCCGCCACAAGCAATGGCATTTAAGCGAGCATGACGGTCCTTGACATGTGAACTGAACGGCTACATAAGAAAATAATAATAATACTAACTATACTGAAATATTTCGATACCACATGAATCACGGATTGTTCCACTTTACATTAAAACATTCGTGGATGTTGAAGATCTCCTCCGAGTCTGGAAATGCAGCCGAGAGATTCAGTCGCGTTACCTATTTATACTGGAGCAATTGAAATAATATTTATTTAAACATAATCAAAGTGATTTGATTTAACAAATAATACAGCAAGATGATAGACTATGATCAGCTGTGTATATATGGACTATGAGCATAATGCGTCATCTTGTTTGTCAATAGGTATAATTTTCTTTAAATAATATTTTAATGAAATTAAACCTCTCTTCATGCTGAATTTGGTGTAATACAAAAAAAAAAATTTGATTTGAGAGGCCTTTCTCGTTAAGGGGGTAACACTTCACTATTCTCTATAAAATTGTAGTTGAATTTAATCTGCAGTTAAATCATAGTGAAAAATATATCAAAAGATTTTAATATTCAATTCTTTTATGAAGAAAGCTTAAGGCGCTTAAGCCTTCGTATTAGAGACAAGATGTTAGAATACGTCTATTATGAGAATATAATATTGATGCATTTTTATCATCCCTTTATAATTTTCCGTAGAATTGGCAATGTAATAAAAAAGATACCGTCAATTATTTTTTTATTTGATTCTCATTCCCAAACATAAATAATAATATTACTCGCTGAAACTCGTTGTGGTTGGACCGTTTTGAATAATTATGACCTTGTTATATTTTTGAACAAATTTGATGTCTTTTGTATTTGAAATAGTCTAGCCTTTAGTAATTACCTCATTATTTATCTTATTTTAATCTAACGTAGTTTACTTAATTAAAAAAACATTTTTAACAGTATGCATTAATAATCAAGTGAATACATGTATTGTATATAATATAGACAAAAATATTGTATTAAGTTTTGATCACATTTTACACAATTCTATGTGGGTGTTACGAAGCTCACCGGTCATTGTTAATACTCTATATTTGTGTTTTACCACATGGTCTGAGAACCATATTTATTAATTCATTAAATTAAATTTATATAAATACAATAAAACTAGCCAAAATTAATTATTCAATTCGTACCAGTGATACATGAGGTTACAGAGTTCATCCAAACTGTCAACCAATATTATGTAACGTTTAGTGTTGTTTATCTTTACCTAATCCTTTAATAAATCAAAGAAAAACCATACCGTAAACGCAAATGAAATAGAGCTGCTAAGCGCTTCACTAGTAACCAATGTTCATCCTTAATTTGCAATTCCCTGTGAGCGAGCTTCGAAATCAAATTTTACAACAGGAACAGTTACTAATTACAACCGTATCAGATTGCGTGAAAATTTTAAAAATACATCGCAAAATTGATTCAGTAAACGGAGGTTTCGTGATGTTTTTTAATGTTAATTCAAGGCTAAATATGGGATTCCGTAAGGGGTGAACATCACATCGAGGAACTCTTTCTACAAGTTATTAACAGCACACCTTTACTCATAAATTTTAATCATCGGATGTCAAGGTAGAAAACAAAATAGGTACTATCCGTATCACCTCGACGTCCGTCGTTCCACAACTGAGCGTTTTCTAAGGCAGTTTTACAACAACACTATGTGGAACCAGCTGCCCACTTACCGAACCAATTCGACTAAGAAAAAAAGTTCTTAAAAGTTCGGTAATCCACTGGTACGGTACGGTAGCACTTAACATCAGATGAGCCTCCTGCCCGTTTGCCCTCTGTTACATATTTAAAAAAGTGGCGCCTGAATAAGAAGATTGATGATTCTTATAGATTAATACTAAGACAGTCGTCGCATCGTTTTAATTAAACTACTTGTCTGACTCTTTTCATCACAGCGTAGACATAACTTGACAGATACAGAAGAAATTTTAGGCAAAACCTTCATTATATGTATGATTATGGTTATCGACTAATACATTTTACAATTTGTTAACATACACACGTTCCGTCCAGACTAACGTCGTTTCATGGCGCGAGACGAAAATATTTAGCAAAACGACTAGTACAATCAACTCTCCCTCAGGTACATACCCATTACTTAGTCAAATGTGATTAATAATTAATTTTAAAATTTTTTTTCCTTATAATAAATTAAAATAATAATCTGCGTAAGTATGCGTGGAATTCCACTTCTCAAAATCCCTATTACAATTGCATGAAAACATCTACATATTCACAACCAGTCTGTATAAACAATACCGAACGAAGCGCAATTGAGTTTCGAGTAATTTCAGAATGCAGTACATAATTAACGGTGTAGGTACTCGTACATTCACGCATTGTTTGCATAACTGCGTAACAAACACCTGACGCCATGTACCCGACCTAATTGCACTGAAGTATTTAATGTGCCTTATCCAGCCTGAATAACGACAAAAAAAGTATAACCACATTTTAAATAAGATGAGTGATTTCAAAAGACTACAGCTATATGTTAAGGAAGTCAACAAGTGAAGAAGACCGTGGAGACCAATTTATTAGTTATATTATTTAAGTATATTATATTATACTTAAATACTAAATCAATCTAAAAAATCTAAGCTGCATAAAGCCTATTATTATGCAGAGGACGGGTATTGCGCCTGCGGAAGAGTTGCTGCATCTGGCACAGAACAAGACACGCTTCACGAAACGGACAGCCAACCTCTATTAACGGAGTTACCAAATAAACAGTCTAATTGAATTATTTTAACAGAAATACTCTTTCGACTCCTTTAATCGAAATTGTGTTTTTGTCGGTTATATGTTTATCATGAAATTTCACGTATAGAAAATCCATTATTATTATCGTCGGTCGTGTGATAAAATTTAAAATTAGTCTAAAGTATAGTATTTTATTTTACCGTACCGATACGACTATGCCTTAACAACTTAAACTCATATGGCTGCTGGACCATCGCTATTATTCGATAATTAACTCAAATCAAACGTGTAAAAGTTAATAAAAAGTTATAGCAAAAACCGCGATAATTTTTCCAATGACCACGCCCCCCGGGGCCAATAATTTTTTTTTTAATGTAATAGCAGGCAAACGGGCAAGAGGCTCACCCGATGTGAAGCGATACCGCCGCCCATGGACACTCACATTGCCAGAAGGCTCGCAAGTGCGTTGCCGGCCTTTCAAGAATTTCCACATAGTGGTGGTGCGCGGCAAAAACTGCCTTAGAAAGGTTCGCTTGCGAGATTATAGAAATTTTGGGCGTACTCTATTGATTTATTACGATGTAGGTATTAATATGTGCTTTTGTCAATCATCATCATCGATGCGTAAGAGCTTAGAAAATCGCTCTGCACAGAGGTAAATTCTAAGTATATCGATTTAAAATATAAGTTTAAAACTAAAATATTGCGTACTTTTATTCTTTTCCCCTCTTATAATTAAAATAAGACGCGAATATATATACATATTAATATATGCAGCAGATATATTAATATGTATATATATATACGTATATATCAGTCTCAGTCTACATTGTATAGACTATAGTGTATTTAAAAGAATTTAACTTTGCAAATTAATCACAATTCTGTTTTTATATTATTCTTCATAATCTAAGATAGTGTAAAATACAATCAGGAAGTATGGAATTTATATTATCAGATTTTATTTTTTAGTGTTTTATTATTTAAGTAATAATTTATTTTACGGAGTGGACATTGATTGTTAAGTATCACCTTGTAATCAATCTGTGGGAAATTGTCATGTATCACACTGCCAACGCCAATAATAAATTGACTTTAGCACTGTGCGTCAATTTGACTCAGCTCTATTGACTATTCACAAGACATAATCCCGTTACCAGGCCATAAAATTATTTAAAAAAAAAAAGACAATCCAAACTCAAACCTCAATATAAAAATATGAGCTATTAATACCATAATCAATTTACACCTTTTTGATTGTATTTATTTAACGTTATTTATTTAATAATTCACAGTGTACAGTAATTATTAACTCTCAATTATACAAATCCCTAGTCGAAATAAAATCTAGTGCTCGTGAGGACAAACATGTCTCATCAGACAGGAATTCAAGGTACAGTTACATCCAACACCCACTGATTATTATGTACAAAATATTGAGAATAGTTTGTACTGATAAAAATATAATTTTGTCTAATATGACAAATTGATAAATCTTTTAATAAAACATTTTATTGAAATAGATACCAGACTTGTTATATTTTTGCCTTTAATTTATTATGTTCATGATTTAAATAGGTATTGTTTAGTTCAATTGTTTCACCATTTTAATTGCAACATTCCTCCCTTTAGAATTTATGTTTCTCTAGAAACACACACATTATTGTTTATATTGTATATATTTTTTCCTATTTCAGCAAATGCACAACTTCAAAAATATTTTAGCAAATGTAGAGAGGGAAAAATAAGACTTTTGAAAGTTAGCATTGAGGATGGTAAGAGTAAATATATTTCATTATTTAATAACAATATGACCCACAAGGATGGATGCTAAAACCAGTCTTAGAGATATTACTATAGCTGTTTCTATACTTTGACAAATCTACAATATTGTCTAATACTAAGTGTATTTATACACATCAAACATGTTCATAAATAAAATATATTTCTTTTAGTTACAGCTTTATATTTGTCCATAAGTTTGTGTTATATTATGTCGCATAATATCAACTTTTAATTTTCAGAACAACTAACATTGTCATCGCACCAACCAGTAAAAGGGACTTGGGAGCAGGATTTTGATAAATATCTACCACCTCTGATTGTTGAAGATCTACCCTGTTACATACTTTATAGGTAAACCAAGTTTATATCTAGATATATGGTGCCACTAACATATAACAATATAATAAAAAACAAACAAACTATAAGAAGAAGATATTTTAAAAGCCAGTCTAAGGAATGAAACATGCTTATTAAATTATATCAATTGTCTGTTTTGCCTCAAAAGACATGTCATAAGTATTGATGATGTTGAAATAATATATGTTTTGAGGACAATTTTAAAACTATTGTCTAGCAATAGCACTGTTGTCCTTGCTTGACTGTGCTGCTCAACCTTGAATGCGATATAACCCCAGCCGTGAAAAAAACGATTGTGTGTTTGCATCATATGCCATCTAGACATAAAACTAGGTGGCGTATTTCAGGCACAAATTACTTAACACACAAAATTGTGTAATTATTTGTAAATAACAAAACATTTTTATTGAGGATGATTTACATTATTAGTTTTTTTTATGTAAGATATGTATACAGGGCAATGTCTGTTGTATTTGGTAGTGTGATATATAGTTATGGGAGTAAACACAAAAATTTAAAGAAATGCAATTTCAGGTTTGATTCAACAAATTCTCTAGGATATGAATGGTTACTACTCAGTTGGTCACCTGACAGTGCTCTAGTCAGACATAAAATGTTATATGCCTCTACCAAGGCCACATTGAAGCAGGAATTTGGGTCTTCACACATCAAAGATGAAATTCATGCTACAGTAAAGGTATTTTATATATTATAAATTTATGCAAATATCTTAATAATAATAATTTAAATTTAAATATAATATAATAATAATCACAAAGGGTTTAGGAATAATTGTCATAAGTTAAAGTAAAGTAAGGAGCCATTCAAGTATTAGTAAAAGTAAGCAAAGCTCTCAAAAATAATAGTATATAAACATATTATTTTTTTTATAGGAATCCTCGAAAATTCATTTCGTTTTCAAGCATAGACAATGTGTTAAAAAGTAAATAATTACTCATGACTTCATCGCGAAATAAGAAATCAAAGACACCCCTATAGTGCTTATGTAATACTTGAACGACCCCAAATCCATCACTTTACGAAAATACCAATATTAGTTAGGCAGTATACAGCTTTATTTAATTACATAACAAAATAGCCCATTTAATTTCTAATCGTGACAAAAAAGAAAATATACAGCTTAGATTTTTTACATTATTTTATTTATCTTGTTATCCTATATCTTAGCTAAATTCAGATCGGAACCCCTTCGCGGGTAAAGGCCTCCTCCAGCTTCTTCCAACTAACTCTGTCCATGGCTTTCTTTCTCCACTTGCTTCCTGCTACTGCTTTTATTCCTTCAATATACATTTTTTGGGTGCCCTCTTCTTCTTCCCTTTGGTGCTTTCCATACAGTTGTCTTTAAAGTCCACTTTTTATCTGTGTATCTTGTTATATGCCCCACCCATTTAATTACATATATCAAAAAATTTCCTTATTAGAGGAGGCTAAACTAATTTTTTTTCATACAAATTAAGATAATATTGTACTAATAAAATTCATTGTAACTTTTTCTATGAGATGTTTCTCAAAGACATATTATTGATGGGAAAGTAGTGAATCTAATTCAACCGAAGGCACTACAATATATATTTTTAACACAAAATAAATAAATATTTTATTCTAAAATTCAGGATGAAGTATGCCTCAAAGGTTACAAAGCACATGTAAGTGGCGTGAATGCTCCTGCACCTCTCACGGACAGAGAAGAGGCTTTGAAAGAATTGAATGAGAGTGGAAAAGGCCCTAACTATGGCACGGATGCGAGGTATTTATTTTGTATATTCCTTGGTAAATATATGAAGTACTCATCTGTCTCCTACTTAATAGTGTTTACACTGTGATGAAAAGGGCAAGCATAGTATTTCTGTTAAAATGGCTAATTTAGTTTTTATGAATAATTTTTATTTTAATCATTAGGTACATAACCATGGATATAACTTATTTAGTTGGAATAATATAATACAAATGTTATTTTTTATTTTGGCTTCATAACATATAAATATTTGTTTATAGACTTAGATCAGAAATACAAAATATATAATTGGCCTCCCCCATTGTCCTCAATTTTCTTTATATTACACTAATTTCGCCCAGGTCTTTCCAGCCATTTCCATGATTTCATCGGCCCACCTTTTAAATTTCCTACCTCTTTTTCTTTTATGGCCTCTTGGTTGCCACAGCGTTAAAATTTTGCTCCGTTTATCTGCTCCTCTTATGGTATGTCCAGCCCATTTCCATTTTAGTTGTTTTATTTAATATGTATCGGCAAACCCATTACATTATTTTGTCAATTCTTGTTTTCTTTATAATACTTCTTTCCATAGCTCACTGGGTTACGCTTAACTGATAAAACATACAAATATGATGTATGACAAAATAAACTAAAATCATTAAGGTGGTATGTGAAAACTGAATTTCCCAATTTAAATAATGACTAAATGCACGAACTGTCTTCTTTTTCTAAGATTCTTTCAGTTCTTAAATACCTTTATTAGAATTGAGCATATCGGACGAGCAGGATTATTGCAAATAAACTCCTCATCACTTGCTTTTAATCACCAACCCTATTTTTACAAGATACTTGTAAGGCTGCATTATGCCTAGCTCTATGGTATTGAATCTCTTAAGTAAAATAACACAAATAAACTAGAATACTCCACTAACTACGATAGTTAAATTCCAAAATACTGAAATTAGCTAGAGGTACATCATAATACAAATAATTACAAAAAAGGTATAAACTACACAAATTTTCGGGTTTTGAACACGGACCAATGATTATATTTAACTATCACGCCTTATTTAAAGTGATGAAATTTCAGACAGTCAACAATGGGCGGGATTGCTTTCCCAATAACAGAGTCAGCCAAGCAGGGTATAATTGATCTCCAACGCGGTTCCTACAATTACTTACAATTTACGATTGGTAAGTTTATATATCATAACTATGTAAGTAGTCTGGCCATAAACACTGCATAAAAACGTTTCTCCTTTTTAATTATTTTGAATTTGGAACACGTATATTATTTTAAATACTTATTTCGATTTTGCGCCATTTCACATATTTTTTCGTGTTCATTATCAAATTACAATGGAATGGGGTGTTAAAGAAAATAGGATTATAGTGATCGCCTTGCACAAAATGGGTATGGAGACGTTGGTCATATTCCTGACACTTCAAAAGCTTGGTATCAAGCATATGTTCGAATAACGTACTATCAACAGATACAACAACACTTCGTCTGTCGAAGACCAGAAACTTAGAAACAGAGTTAGAACTACCAATTTTCGGTTAATGCTGTTAAAGCCAGAATTTGTCGAAACCATTAGGTAGCATAAATCTTATCGCTAGAAATGAAGATTCCCGCTAGGATTCTGTCGCGTATTATAAAACCAGACCTGAAGCTCGGTGCTTATCGTCGATATACAGGCCATGTCCTAAATCAATCTTTACAATTAAAGAAAGTGGTTCAATCCAAACGCCTTGTGTCGTGATACGCAGATGAAAAACACAGATATATCCTCTTTACCAATGACAAAAATTTCACGATTGAAGAACACTACAACGCAAAATTATAAATTGTACGCTCACAGCTCTAAAGAAACCGCTCAAGTGGTTGGAAAGTATAACGTGGTCATCATCCTGCGTCAGTGATGGTTTGGTGGCGCGTGTCTTGTCAAGGAGTCACAAAATTACATTTTTGCGAAAAAGGAGTAAAACTTCAGCCAAAGTGTATCAAGATAGTCTTGGATTATGTTGGGAAACCTCTCAGCAATACACTTTTTAAAAATATACTTTCGAGCAGGCTTCTGTACCTGGTCACAAGGCACGAACTACCCAAGCCTGGCTTGAAACCAATGTTTCCGGACTTTAAAAGAGCTGAAGACAGGCCCTCATCTAGCCCAGACATAAAACCTTTAGACTTCAAATTATGGACAAGGCGACATTGTATCTCTTAAAAAATTCTTGGAGCAAGCCGTGGCGAAATTTCCCTTGGAAGCAGTGCGTAAATTGATTTGTGGCCAAACAGATTAAAAGCCAAAGGTGGCCATTTTGAATACAATTTTTTTTTTGGATGAGACATTAATAAATGTGTAGGTACCTTTTAACAATATTACATTACTTCTTTTAAAAAAATGCATTTTCATTTGTAACAGAACATATGGCTGGACTAGGTATATATGTAAAATATGTTTTAGGTAATGGCTTCAGATTATTTGTTTCATGATTATTTGTCAATCTAATAGGCAAGAAGGTAATCAGCCACCTGTGCTTATCTTGAAGGTAAGCCGGTTTCCTTACGATGTTTTCCTGTACCGTTCGAGCGAATGTTAAATGCGCACATAGAAAGATTGTCCTTTGGTGCACAGCCGGGGTTCAAACCTGTCGTAGGTTTGAACTCAGTAATAGAGTTGCACGCTGAAGCCACTAAGGCCAACACTGCTATTTATTAATACATAACACAACTTTCTCTACAGTTGTGATACTTTTGACATTCAACACCTTTTGTCTTCAGTCACCGTGACCACTCACGCTGGAAAGCACGCGAAACGTCGGAAAAAAAATTAATTTAAAATTATGTAAATAATTATAAGTTTATAATAATAATACATAGCTAGCAATCCGTTTAAAAAGTGTTTTCTTACTGCTATTTATTGTAAATAGTATGGTATAAATTCAAATATATCTATCTATATGTAAAAATAACTGTCATTTTCATTATGATGATGCAATATCACTTATATTTTGAGGATAATGCATAATATAACTCTGGACAAGTTTTAGTTTGCTGCTAAATAATTTTAGGTAGCTTTAAAAGCTTTGTAGAATATTTTCTTAAAATCGACTTCCGATATAAATATACTTTTAAATTCCAGATTTAGAAGATGAAAAGATTTGTTTAGCGAAAGCGGCAAATATTAGTTTGGCAGAGCTCCCTTCGCAAGTGCCGAGTGAAGAGGCAAGATATCATCTATATATATTCAAACATACACACGAAGGAGATCCACTTGATAGCATAGGTTAGTTTAATATTAGTATTTATAAATTGGACTAATTTTTTTCACGGTTATAGAATTATTGATGAGTTTAGTTATATGTCAAGATAATTTAGTTTCTTAAATGGACTCCCAGAAATGTGTTAATACTTATATCTCAAAAATTACTAAAAAAATCTCAAAAATCCATTTTGATTCATCAAATATAACGAGTATAATAGTTACCGAGAAATTTGTGGATATACATTTCCCGATATAGCCCACGAATGAAAGCGATTACGGCATCATTATACTCATATCTTATTTATTATATGTTTTTTTTTAAACCCATACTCAACTCTAAATTGAACTCTTGAACGAAACGTAAGTTTGACGCCTGTATGTCAAAAATGTATTGAACATCTGTTTGTTTTTTGTTTTATCGAAATTTATGATAATTTTGAAAAAATATTAGCATATGAATTATTTTCGTTGCCAATTATGTTCTATTACAAAAAATAGTTCTATAAAAAGTTTTGTTAAGGTCATAATTAATTTTGCTTAAAAAAATATTTTCTTGTTTGTAAAGTTTATCAAAAATGTATTTTTGGTGCTGTCAAACAATGTAATTGAAGTATTGCAAAAGTATATATTTGATAAATATATACAAGACTATATTAAAGAGAGAGAAAAATAATTAATTTTTTAGTTTAACTTTTAATTTATTTTAAACAATAAAGTGTTTTAGTTAATTAATATTATTTTCTGTGAAAAAATAATATTATATCAACATAAACTCTACGTAACGTTGAAGCTTGAAACGATTTTTGCCCTCACAATATCCACTAAACCCTTCTTAAGAAACTTGCCCAAGTTTAATCTGCCGGGTTACTCTGTAACTTCAATAGCTGTTCAGTTTTCTTACCAAGTAATTCCGAGTTCATAACATCATCTACGTAAAAAAATTATCGGAACTTATTTTATTTTATACAGAAAACTAGTGTTATTTATATGATGTCTTTTAACCCTAAGGTCAGCTTTTACATTATTTATTATATCACATATAATTTTGTTAATTATTTATTACACTTTTTTTCCATACAAGGGTTGCCTGGAAGAAATCACTTAGCAACAAGGCCGTCAGTAAATAAATATGTATAAGACATGGCTTTAAAAAGCATTATGGAATTCCATAATGTGTGATCATTATTTTCAATATCAAAAACAATTTCTACAGATGCCTTATTTTTCCAGTATTCATCTACTCCATGCCAGGGTACACTTGCAGTATAAAGGAGAGAATGATGTATTCCAGTTGTAAAGGAAACTTCCTTGAACTTATTGAATCTATGGGAGTACTGGTTTCAAAGCGGGTGAGGAAATTTATTTTAATACTGTGTGGCAATATTATATTTGTTTATAGCTGACAATCTAACAACTAGCAGTAAATGTATATATAGTAGTTCACACCAAAATTTCTTGTTTGAAGTCCATATGTTTATAAAAAAAACTGTCCAAAGTTTAGTCTTTGAGTGGTAATTTTTCTTTATTTTAACAAATTTGTGTATCTCAATTCTTATAACCAAAATAATTCAACCAAGATATCTTTGGTCTTTAGAACCCTATACGTTATATATTGGTGAGCCAAATTTAAAAAAAAAACTTTGATATAGAATCTTAAAAAGTCTGTAATATTTTCTAAAAATACACATGCATAATGTCCAGAATATATAATACTAATAATATTGCTTTGCTTTGTTTCATTAGTTTTGTCGAAGTAACTAAATGTCCTATGTAGTTTTGCACACCTTATCTAATTTTTTTCTTACCATGGTAGCCTGGAAGGGAAAGCTATAAAGCTAACTGTTGTCACTTTTTTTATATTTGTAATTCTGCTGTATTTAACTGCAACTGCACACTTATTTACTATTTATTACTTTTATATTATTATTTAAACATTTCAATTTCAGGTGGGTGTCGATGAAGGGAAGGAACTAACAGAGGAATTTTTATATGACGAAATTCATCCGAAAGTAAATTTGCACAGACCAGCATTCGCTAAGCCAAAGGGGCCGCCCAATAGAGGCGCCAAACGAATCACAAAAACTCAATCAACGCAGTAAAGCAATAAAAATATACGATATTGAAGTATTTATATGCGAGATCTATGTATATTTTACAACGACATAAAGTGTCCCATAAATCAATGTCAGGCTGTATCGATTGGGCAGGTTGTTAACCCCCAGAAAAAAAAATTGTCACATATTTTTTCAAATTATTGCCATTATAAATAACTTATATACCCTGTGATCTAACTATTTGTGTTGAAAAACAATTTAGTAGGAAATTTTAGGTGTGACATAAAAGTATTGTTTATGGCTTGATGGCGTAATTGACACTAAACAAAATATATATTTTTTTATTAATTTTCTGGAGTTGGCCACACCTTCGGTCAACTTCAGTATGACCTTAATTTATGGGGCACTATGAAAAACATAATGGAGAGGAATCATTTTTGTATGTCAAACATTTATCATCATCTCTCACGTAATTAAAATCACGAATAATTCCTAGAAAGTATTAAAATATTGCGATATATATGCGAAGCTTAAAATTGATCGCTTTTTGTATAAAAATATATTTAAACCTGACATTGCCAATTTATACTATCCTATCGAGTCATTCACATACCCTAATACACTCCAGTATTGATACAAGTTTTTGTTAAAGTGGCAACACCAGCTAAACTTGTTTTCATATTTCAAAAAGAGAATTATATTTAAACCATTGAACCCTTGAATTCGCTCTTATTGACAATGTTTGAGACTTGAAATATATAAGGATGTATTATACTCAAGAAACATAATGCTTGCCAGCTAATGTAGGCTTGGTGTTGTCAGATTATGGTAAAATAAAGCACCTTTAATTATAAATCACATTAAAATCAATTTAAAATTGTATTTTTGTATTTTAAATGAAAATTGTAGTCTTCCCTGTGTATACTAAGTTTAAATTGATGAGAGTCAGCACAAAATTGAGATCAATTTGTTCTTTGAAATTTCGGTGTAATGAATGTAAGCAATAAGTACAGTATTAATTGTAAAGATTTATTTATGTGTAATTAAGATTTTGTGCAATACAATATATGATTGATCTTTTCGTTAAGCTTATTTTATAATTTGTAGCTTTTTATTTATATTCTTGCCAGGTATAAGGGCCACACAAATATATTTTTCTCATTTGTATGATACGAAGTAACTTATACATTTTTGTCAAATATTCATAATTTTTCTTGCAGTTCTTGGTCCTTATCAATTGTATAGTAGTATTTATATTTATGCTCTTTATGAATAAATGCTTTTGTATAATCTTTCTTTTCCACAATAACTCCTTAATAATAGCAATAAATAACACAATATGATTGTGATTGTTATTTATCTACAAGCACATTTTTTAAGTTTGTAGATAGGTAGAAAGATATAGGGAAAATATGAAATTATATTAACAAAAATCATGAATGGTAAAGGTATGTATGTAAATAGATTATGGTCAAATCCTCAGTTCTCTCAACTGTAAGGTAACACAATGTTTGTGGACAAAAAGAATGCCAGTATTTCAGAATGTTTAAAAGTGCTTCTGATATCAAAATTCAAATGTTAAAGGGTTGTGGCTATGTTGCTATCACATTATACCTGTCTAATGCAACTCAGTATTTTTTTAAAGGTCAAACATAACTAATAAATTTTATTTACATTTAAGCTACATATTAAAGAAATATTATAGTTCATCAACTTTCGTCTTTCCTTTAGACTCAACCAAATGATCATGATGTTTTGTTAAGTTATCATGTTTTTCCTTTGCATGATTTTCCACGCCTTGATTGTATTGTTCTTCCCTAAAAAATAAACATATATCAATTTGTTATCAATTGGCATAAGGCGTTCTTAAAAAAGACAATTAATTTTATATGTAGTAAATATCTATATCTAAGGAGTCCTTTAATAACTAAAATTACCTCATCTCCTTTAATTTATAAAGTGATCTTCTAATATCGGCCATTGATACACCACTGATTTTCAAAATACCCACTATAACTATACCAGCAATAAGACTTAGGGCAGCACCTAAAAATCAGTTGAGAGGAATTTTATAACAAGCATAGATAAAAAATATATAAATACTTGAGCCTTACACACTACAAATCTACTATCAAACTTACATTAGAATTGCTATAATACATTTGTTATAAAGTATGAATTTTACAGCATGCTCTATGATATACTATGCATACACTTGACAAAACTAAATTTTGGCAAAAATGTTCCATTCATCTAGACAGCACTATAAAATTATGCTGTAATAATGTAGATCACGAATAAATTTCAAATTTACCTAGTCCAGCACCAACTAAGCTTGCAGCAAGACCAAGATTGGCTTTATAAAGTAACCCCGTCACAGCACCAGCAACCACATACTCCAACACAGAATTTTTATCTCTATACACTGATATTATCGTTGCAATTAAACTGAAAAAAAATTGAAATGTATCATTATCATATTTACTTTAACTTTCATAGTTAAAGTTAAGTTCAAATTTAACAAGAGAGTTATACTAACGTATACATTCCAGTAAAGATAAAAAGCCTCCAACCCCAACGGACTGCGCCTTTTGCAAAAGCTATAGTCACATAGTCTTGCAACTTTCTCTAAAAGTACATAAGAAAACTATATAGAAGTGTAATTCTGTTTACAATATATAATTGTATAACATCACTGCCTGGTTACCTTTGCTTCAAAAGTAGAATTGAAAATAGTTGCTTGATTGTTTTCCAGAAAGGAGATATATGCATCTTTTGATTTTAAGAAACCTCCATAGCATACACCAACAAAAGATCCAAATAGTGAAGCTTGTATGACATTATTCAATTCTAGAGAAATAACATCATCCTCACTAAAAAGAAAAGTTATTAATAAGCATTGCCATAAACTACATGTACTTAATTCAACATAGCTGTATAATTACTTACTTTACAGTAAACATTTGTCTAACTCTTTCCCATCCTGTAATGGGTCCATCTTTTGGACTAGTTTTAAGATTATCAAAGTCATTTTTATTAGGACTATTAAAAAGCGGAATTATAGCTGCAGGAGTTAATCGCAATGTTGTTCCAAATAATATTTTTTTATTAAAAATTCGAAACATTTCGAAATTTTAATTTAGGGACATTTATTTTAATAACACATTTAGATTAAAATCTTATATAATATTTATAATATAACATATAAATGCGTCTATTTCCTATAGAGGAATATATTCCTAAATATATTATTTTTGAGTTTTCAAAATTCATATTTCAAATAATACCACAGAGTACAGACTACGAATTAATATCTATTATTCTTTAGTTTTTATCTATACAACGAAAGTGACACACGGACTGATCTATCTGATGGGGTCTAGCCATAATATTGCAACCGAAAAGTTTTCTATAGCATACACTAACTAACGCCTTTGCGTAATTGTATTGTGAAAAACTCTTTTTTCGCAGCCAAGGAACATGTTCCGACTCTACGAAAAGTCGGCATCGATGCCTTAGATTCAATGTGCTCAATTAATATCATTTCCTTATTACGATGAAAATAATTAGAACAGACATTTTGGTGATCTTAGAGTGTATATCATTCCTTTACAAAGAATTCGGGTGTGAGGAAAAATACTATAAAATCTACTGAAATATTATGTGTTTAAAACGGTAGCCATAGAAAACAGCATCTTTTGAGATCACGCAAAAATATGGCGGATAAATACTACTGTCGAAAAATTAACTAGACGATGACATCCATAATGCTCGTCAGTATGCCATGAAACCACTCTGCCTCAAGATCCTCAGGATCTACGCCACCAGGGCACCAGGCCTGCACAATTCCGCTTGTTCCTTGTTAAACCTAAGTGCCCATTTTGGGCACATAGGAGGTTGGCATTTCGAAAGATGTCCAATTTTGCAGTCATATGGAAGAAAATGCCAAAATGGCTTCCAAAAAGCTGGGTGTTTTGGGTAGGGTTAAGCAGTATTTCACTGAGTTACAAAGTATGCAGCTATATAAGGCTCAAGTAGGAACTCATATTATGGAATACTGCTCACATCTCTGGGCGGGTATTGGAGAGCACCACTCCCAAATACCAGTTTCTTCCTTTCGACCAAATTCAGCGAAGGTATTCTGGAATTGTCAATCTCCAATGTCTTACTTCTTAGATCGGCTTGATTCTCTGTCTCTACGCAGAGACATTGCGTCTCTTTGTAAACAGCATCAGGTCTATAATTCACTAAGCCCGCCTCTCAATTGTTGTAAAGATAAGCATTACAAATTTCAATTCAATTCTCGTTTATGGCTTTTATTTGTGCCAACTGGGCACAAGGTACTTCGCGAGTGTCGTGTAGATTGAGAAGGCACGAAGGACATTGATCGGTGAAAATAATAATTAAGTTAATTTTGAATACATTACAAATTTTCGACTACTTGTTGATGGACGTCAATAACAGCTGACAACTGGTTTATGATAACAGCGCCATCTGTGTTTTGTTCAAGCAACTAGCCTTACTCTATTTCGAAGTTAGTTACGCGGTACAACTAGATGGCGCCGCAATATCTGTAACTTTTATTTGCATTACTACAAATTAATAATTAGTTTCATATGAACAAGTGCGGCGGTAAGAGCAAAGTGTTAAAGAGTAACTTCGTTTAACATGATTTAATTAAATATACTCCTATATAATAGTTTTATATTTTTCAAGATAATTAATTTAATAATAGATACAATTTTAACGTGAATACCTTGAGTGGTAAATAAAATGACACAAACCATTTTTAATAATTTTATTACAAAATGCTTAAAATATTCTAATAGTTATATTCATTTTATCTTCAAAGGAATATGAACAAGTAGTTAATAAAATATAAACTCAATAACATAGGTGTGTACCTTACTTCGGTAAATATACGTTAATATTAAGGAAACGTTTTATTAAGTAAATATGTTGATTGAATAAGAATTAACAACTTTAGGATTGAGTAATAACTTCATTTTCGTCAAATATTTTATTCACAGATAAAATAAACAGATGTGCTTTACATAAATCGGTGAAATAACATTTCGGGACAATCTGTTTGTATACATCTAATAAACTATTTTAACTTTACACACAACCCTTTAATTTGCACACCTTTATTTCAAAAGGGAAGAAAAGAAACGAGTACGGGGCAGGTGAGTCGCTACAAGGATTATTTTTACTTTTTCATATCATTCTTCTATTAATCACTACTTCAGAATAGGATTACTTTATCTAAGTCCTTAATTAATGATTATGTAGGTAAAATCTGTAATAAATACTAATAATTTTTATTTATAAAGTTGTATATAGGTATTTACACTGGATATTTTAACAATAACTGTCGCACACCAAGAGTGTAGCTGACAGCTATACACTTTGTCTAATTGATAGTTTTACGTTTCAATATGAATGTTTCAGTTCTTTCAACTCGTCGGAATAAGGGACGTGGCACGGATAAATAGACTCCTCCCGATTTCAAATCGGGACAAGTAAAAATAAATTTAATTGTATTACCCTGTGCGTAACTTCTTTTGATAATATCCTTAATAAAATAACATCGGTTTTTTTATGTCCCTCACTCCCTCCACGTTAACTTAACAACCTGTAATCCTCCTAAATTCATTCAAATACATTTCGAGAAAAGACGAAGATAAGAAGAGTCGAAAGAAGATGTTATTGAAACGTTGAATGCGGGTGTCATTTACATTTACGAAAGAGTTAGATCTAAGGTATGCCTAGATCGACGATGCACAACATCATTTATTTTTGATCCCCTTTAAAATTTTATTTACACATTATTTCAACCCTTTCAGGAAAGTTTGGATAAAGTTCAGGAGCGGTTAAAATAAAATGAGGCGAGGAGAAATAAAGAAAAGCATTTAATGGGTATAATAGTTTAATTACGAAATTAAAAATAAGAATGAAATTAAACACACAAAGGCTTATTCTAAAATAAGAAACCTTTCAATATATTCGAAACTTAAAACTATAAACGAGGAGACAAAATGAAAAAAGGATAGAAATTCCGTAATGCCTTAACCGAACTTTATTTACTGATATGTTGGCCTTTATTCATATTGATATAGATCACTAAAGTACCTACAGCTTATATAGTACGATAAATAGATGTTACATAACTAAAAATAGATAAATGATATGCTCTAGGGTGTCATGAAATGTAGTATTCGAACCGGGAGACGGTTAAATGAGAGAAAAACAGAAAAGCGAACGAACAGACACATCCATCCATTAACAGTAACACATAACCAACGAATGGAAACAATGGTCTCACTACGAATAAAATTGCATAAATTGCGCATAATAAAACTCTCAAATATAATTTAACTGTAACATTTTTCATCAACTTTTTAATATGTTAAGATTAATTTAAGATTTTACCTAAAATAATGTGTATTGACTTTAAATTTGGCATCTCATTCTAAACACTGATTTAATTAACCTCTTACAGTACAATATTATTCTAAATATTTAAAATACTTTTCTAAACACATAATTTTCTATAATTATCTATTAGTCAGTGTTAAGGAATTCTTAGGCCTGAAAACGCCACACGCGCCTTCGAGCGAGGGACTGACTCGCCGATTTGACATTTGACAAACAGTTGCCAAACGTCAAAATTAAATCTGTGCATTGCGTGTGGCGCTTGTAAATACAGATATGTCATTTCTCGACTCGAGTTAAAAGATTAAAATCAAACCTCTTTAGAAAAACGCTTTCCGTGAATCGGATTCTTCCTCAATTTGAGAATTGTGCAAAATATCACCACACCCTGGTCTCCTAACATCATTAATCCGATTTACTTACATTTTGATATTCCAAAACGATATTTAGTACAACTCTAACAATCCTTACGTCTTATTGAAAACTAATTTAACCATTTTACTAAGCTCTAGTTTTATCATTAATATACGTGATGTATAATTATGATACAATTTTATTAGTGTAAATAATTCTCGTCTGCGTTATTATCGAGATGGAAATTCATAATCACTTTTCACTATGAAACGTCTTAAGCGAGAGAGCTTTGAATCGTGCGGTTTTGCACAGACGACTATGCATTTCTTTGTGACTCTAGTACAAGCCTAAAAGTTACAATTGATTCAAATGACAATTTACATTTCGAGTCGATTGTCAAACTTGACAGTTGAGATACGGAGTAATGAAATCACCGTTAACAGCGGTAGAACACCTAACTTTACTTATATTTGTTAAAATAATTGATTTAATTGTCCGTGAACGAACACGATAACAATTCTTAGTCGTCAAATCAGGTCTCTGTTTCACGCATGTTTGCCTAATCACATTGAATGGACGTAAAACTGAACACTTAAACTGGTCCAATTTGAGGAGAGACGCCGAGCGGCGTAGACAAACGAGTGCTAGTAATTGTTAGAAAAATACTTAAACCACGAGTTAATTTCATTCGAATTGGACTAGACGCATGTTTAAAAGAAGGCAAAGATGTGTGAAAACCAATTGGCGTAGAGTAGAATATCGGAGCCGAGTGAATTATATACAAAGTGTCGAGAGATTTATACTAAAATACTGTCGCTAAAGTTAGTGTAAATACTGACAACGACGCGCTAATCGGATCCCATTTCCCGAGGCCACGACGACTCATCTCGAATGTCGAACCGGGAATAAATAAATAATTAATCACTTTGTGAAACATGCACGCGCATTTATAGTGTTGTAGCTACCATTAATATAAATTAACATCAAATAAATGCATCACGTCACTAGTATTTCACTGAACGTACCGTTAGTGATAGTTTCTACACTATTTCTAGTCTATGGTCTAGCGTCGAACGTCATGTCACTGTTGACACATTTCGGAAACGGTCATTACGTCACTCGAACCGCAGACAGATGAGTTGTGATTACACTAACTAACCGAGAATCATCGAAACGACCGACAGAATATTTTGCTAAATAACGAAACGTGGAAGTAAAGTTGTTCCGGATCGAACCGGTTCTAACTTAACGCTAATAAATTGTCTATAACTAATATTGCACACACATACACATTCTAAACATCAGAGCGATTTAAAAAATACCAAATGTGTATGCGCACAAAACTATACTTAATAAGAAATGCAATAATAAATTGTGCATATTAAAATAGTGAATAAAATATATGTATAAAATATAATCTTATAACTGCAACTAATGTGAAAAAAGAAATATATTTATGTTTAACAATGCAAAGTGAATATATTCAGTGTAAATATGCTCGCAGAAGCAACCGTTGCAATGTTTGACATTGCTCATAGATATCGCCAAAATGGAAATAATTCTGCGCAATCTCATTGCGATCTGCTTCGATCACTGGAAACGTATATCTAATATAAAAATAAAATATAATGTTTAAAAATAATTTATAACTCACGGAATGAAATACCACACAAAATATAAAACCTCTCTGACTATGCCTATTGCTGTAATATTAACAGTCGCCGACAGATGGCGCTTTCTTAAATTAGATAAACGTACGTCTTCACTAGGGAAGTAGAGTTATAGCACTTATCTAAACTGTTCCAAGTAAGCGTAATACAGATACATTATAATTTCAGTCGAGTTATTCTCGATTGTAAGAGAGGTAGTCGCCAGGGCTTCTCTCGGGTGCGCAGGCAACATCTCGAGGCATGTGACATCTGACATGGCATAGACAACTGACATTAGACGTCATACTTTAAAGACTACTATGTGTAAGTAGTTTAAAATTAAGAATTCTGAAAATAAATTGAGATGTCGCTTGCGTCCCCGTACACTGGGCAGAAATGCGACACTTGTGTGATATTCCTTGCGGATGTTTAGATACTTGACTTGGAGAAGGAGACTCGAAGGTGGTTGGACTCTGACAGTTGGTAGTTGTGCATCTTGATGAGAGCCGCCACCGCGTCATCTATGGACGGAAGTTGCACGAGTGCCATCTTGCGGTCCTTCCTGCATTTTTTAAGTTAAGTGTATTTTTTAAATGGATACTTAATCACAGCAAAGCAGCTAAATCGATATCGGTGTTGTTTTCTACGCGAAAAAAGTCGTGGACAATAGAGCTCGCAAATAAAATAAATCTCAATTTTAATATTAAAATTAAATAATTTTGAACGTGAAAATATTTTTCTTTACAGTAATTATATGTTTACTAAGTACGAAAATAAACCCAGTTAACAAGCTTCAGAAACAATATTACATTATTTTTTATTATAATAAACACAAATATACACAAACAAATACTGTGTAAAGGAATAAATAAAACAATATTTTTATTTAAAAATACCCGAAATTAGGAATTATTTGAATACTCACGGGAAGAATTTGAATGCCTTGATAGTGAATCCGCGTTTGGTGAACGCGTCCTTTATGTCATCCTCGGAGACGGTCGCTCTGCGGACATTCATTGTTATAACTTGAAGCGGAATTGAACAATAACTTAGAAATTGCGAATAAATGTAAGGTGAACATTCCGTGCGATATTTCTTAACGGTTTTTGAAATTTTCAGCACTATTTCAAATTCTTATTTAACAAATTCGTTTAGACGGCTTAGTGTATATTTTATACATTTTTTTAATGTATTCAAAATCTGCGATTAATGCTGTAGAATTTGAACCGAAATCATAAGAAGAATTTTGAGCAATTTTCATATTTTGATGCTATGACATTTGAAAAAACTTACGGAATGTTGGAGAGATGCAGAGTAGCACTGGGCGGGTAGATGTTTTGGTAGTTTTTGCTTCCCGGCTTCTTGAATCTATGCAGTGGGCTTTGCGAGTAGTCACTGGAAGCGTACAATAAATGATTAGATTTTTAATTTAAATATACTTATCCAGAGGTTGATATTCCGTAGTGGGATGATTAATAAAAAAAAAATTGTTAACTGCCGATCTGATACCTAATCTGCTGGTACTTTTTTGCTTAACAATAATCAAAGAATTACTAGTAAAATCTAAAATTGGAAATGCATATATTTGTTGAGATTTTATTATTTATTTTTTATATTTTGAAACATATGCTGTCGATATAGCATTATATATGATGTGGTGAACTTAAATAAATAAATACGCCGAGTACATTAAGCTTTTGCCAAATTGATATTGTATAAGACAAAATTAAAATATATATCTATATATGATTATAGCAGTGGTTATTAACAGATACACTTCACAGATTTTGATAATATACAATACTTGGTACAGGAAAATATTTTACCACCGCCTAAATGCGGGAATTAACCCCGGCTGTGATCTTTTTGATACCCGCAAATTAGTTTCAACCAAATTTATCGTGACAAAAATTTACGTGTGAACAGAGAGGCTGATACTTGTTAAAAAACAAACAAAATAAAAAACGTATTAAAAGGGCTATACCGTCTTTTAATTATTTTATATATAACACTGGTTTATCACGTCAACCTGTCATGGCAAAAAATAAGACTAGTAATTTTTGAGTCGTAATAGTTATAAAAAATAAAAATATATACTCTTTATATTATTAGTACAGAATTATAGTTAAAGACAATGTTAACATACCGTGTAAGTCCAGCGTCTGGTTGCCCTTCCTTCGGCAACTGCACGGTTTGGTGCTTGCTAAGCATCACACGCATAGCTTTTCCGAAGACACGCAACTTGTCCATGTGAGTCATGGCTGGAATTGTTGCAATACATTTGAATATGAAATATTTATAGTAATGGAGTTCCCGAGGCGATATTAACTAAATAATTACTCAAAAATCAAAAATTAGGTTTAACATTTTAAAAGATGCCTCAGATAATAATAAGAAATATGCTTCTAGAATATATTTAGTAAAAACACACTTACTTTAAGAGAAAAAGCCAATAATAAATAGAAAACAAGTAACTCACTCAACATGAGTGCGATCATTATTTGCTTTTACGAGATACAACACTAGAACATTCACAAATCCGTGACGTACGTGCTCAAAGGCAAAAATAAATGTCTAAACATTCGTACGAAACTCGCCTTTATAGCCATAGAGACATACCTAGATGAGCTTGGTGAGGTTCCGCCATCTGAATCAAAGCTGAATCTTTTTTGTTGTATAGGATCTTCACTCGTTGCACATCACCATACACTCCTAAATGGTAAAACTGTGTTATATACGGAACAATATTTCATGTCAATTTATCCTACCCTTTTCGTAATCAAACTACATGGGTCTACAAGCTTCATTGTATTATTGAAAAGGAAAAACAAGAGTGAAAATCTATACTCTATCTGGTCACGTAAAGCTTCCGTTTTTCTGAATGCAATACACTATGGGCTTTTAACACTAAGCTACTTTAGACCCTCTTCAATAACTACGTGGAAATCTACTGTACATTGTCTTTCAACATTTGAATTCGGAAGCAAGTAAACATGAAACTCGATATCTGCTACATTTAAAACGTCTGAAACACAAATTGTCAGTTAATAAAGCTGAGAATGATCACAGAATGTAAAGTGTTAACAAGCGAAGCTTCGACGCCAAGTCAATGGATGCGGTTATCAGTAAAGAAATCCAGAATGTTAGACAATTTGTCTTCCAGGCAGACAGGGGCTCAGTATAGTAATATTAATGTTTTAATATAAAATACGGAATGTGTGCACACGTACCGAAAAGGGTAAAGAGAGCGTCAGGCGTGACCATCTAAAACAATAGGAAAGAGAAAAGAGATAGTATTATAAATAGTCGTAAAAGATATCTGACATCATATCTATAAATAAAATTAGCAACTTATTTAAGGAGTGGATAAAGAACAGCCCGTAACGCCGACTATGGTTTAATTAATTAGTCGTTCGATGCGATCCCACTTAATAAAATGACGTTACTGGCTATTGTGTTAGCGTAATGCAGAATTTGTCAATAGAATATCTAGTTCATCAATATGCTTCATAATTGTGGAATCTAATCAATCTAATATTGTTCAACAGTATTGGAAATTCGCGGTTACTGGTTGGTGTAGTACAGACCTCTTCGTTTAGGTTGGACACGAGGAGGACGGTTGCTAGGGGCAACGGCGGTGCGGCGAGGGCTCGAAGGGCCGGTGAGGCTGGAGTCAGAGTTAGGGCTCCGAAAGCTGGCAGGCCGACTCCTCCAACGCCAACGCCGTATGGTGAGGCCAATCCTGATCCAAGGCCAAGGAAAGGAGGTGCTAGAACACCACCACCTAGAGTAAAGTACACGACTTAAGTGCTTAAACTCTGTGTATAGTTAAGCTTAAACTCTGTGTATAGTTAAAATAATTTTCGAATAATTACATTACAAAGTTTACATAAAAAATAATACAAATTCTAAGGTTATTTTAACACAATCTATTGTTATAACAACAATGAGCTGTTTAAAAATTTGGGGCCTTATTTCAACCCTAATATTACAATTTAGAACAAAGAACTTAAAACATAGCAGTGAAGTCGCGACGTAAAACATCATGCTATCTTTTTGCTCGATCCCTTGAATGTAAAACGGCATAACAACAAAAGCAACAAATCGAGTGTGTCGGAATAATCCTCATATATCACAACCCTCTACGGTGCAGTGGGGATTTATGAAAAGTTATTAGTCACTGTGGAAACATTTAGAATTGATTATGAATAATAAACACGATACGAGATAGAATGGAATAGTGAAGATAATACAAAAGCCTTAATGCCAAAGTTTGCAGCCGTAAATAAGACGTTGTTATGGATATTATCCTATAATACATATACAAGAAAACGTATATTTAATGTTAAAACGAGAAAAGTGCTTTCGCAAAGATAAACTCGGGAACAGTGAGTAAACAGTGCTTAACACATTTCGAGGGATATAATACGTCGTAACAAACACTTAAACAAAACTTCGTTAGAGAAGACAAACATTGCGGTTGTTGCGACAGTGTAGGAAGGTGCTAAAGCGTCCAGAGCCTTGTGACAACTGCCCTTTTTCGCAGGCGTGACCCGTTGCGAAACAAATATACTACTTTAAAGTTACTTTTAGAATATTTAGTATAGTGAAAATATTATTAATGAAGAATTAGTCAAAAAGCAAGCAAGCTCTTAAATTTACTGTAACATAAAGCAACGGTCCAAATTAAGTATAGACTATATTTTATTTTTATATTTGAAGAAGTTGGAATTACGTGTTAGACAGTGTTCTTAAAGATAAGTTTATGTTTATATATATAGTATACATGAAGACAGAAGAAACTCAAATTTTACACAATAGTTCGTCAAAACATCCAATTGTTTAATATACATTTGTTTCAGTAGCGGATCACGTATACTTGAAAGATTGTCAAGGGCAGATGTGGATTAGTATTGGACTAACTCTTCCCGGATGCGGCCAGGAGGCGGGCGCGCAGTGACATCAACTCACTGGTCAACAGCTGGTGGGTGTCGCCATCTCCAGACGGCAGGGTCGGGTTGGTGTAGTCCCTAGACTTGTCATTGTTATACTTCACGTTGAGACAAGTCATCTTTGAGTAGTCGATACGCAGTGTGCAGCAGCCGTTGTAAATGTTCTGACCGTCTAGGGCCTGTTAACAAAATGATATAGGTCAGGCACCTCAGCAGCTATTAGACCAGGGCAAGAGAGTACAATATTAAATATAATAATAATTTCATTCCAGAAAATATTCTCACAATCCCTATAATAATATACCTCTTATGTAAGTGAATATAAATTGTACATAACGGGTCATGTCACCTTGGCTACTTTTAAAATTAGTTTTGTTTAATTAACTTTTTACATGTAGTTTGCTATTGTAAATAAATAATTATTTGCGGTATATTTATTGATTACTTTTACTCAATGTCGTAGCAAGCTATCTACGTTGTAGAGGCTGACCTACGCAGTGCTTATCAATACGAATTATTTGTTATCCAAATTCAAAGTGCTTATACTCTCGTGCAAGCGCTCTGTCACAAATAAATCGCAATTTAGTGCTCCACGCAAATCGTTTTTTGTGTTTAGGGTCTTATTCACATCACTTTCAGACCACTTTATTAATTATTACTATCGAAATGTTTGAGTAAAAAAGAAGTATTAATCACAAAGAAAAATACAATATGACCGTATCAAAATGGTTCTCTGGGAAATTTGTTTGTCCTCGACGCCTGTGGCAGCCTGATAACGGTACATCGCGATAGAAAAGGGAATTAATTAAAATGCAACAGCACTCAGCCCATTCCTGTGAGCTTTATTCCCGTCCACGACGTCCACTGTAAAAGTAAACATGATATTTTTCCAATGGAAAAATAGTTTACAATATTCTGAATGAAATAAAGTTTTTAATAACCCGTGAATCTTTATATTCTCCAATTATATATGTTTGAAAAAATTTCCATGAACTTTGTAATATAAATTTGTATTGAACTTTTTCAAAACATGAAAAATGGATGCACTAATTAAAAACGAGGTATGTAATTCTATGTCATTTATCAAAATAAATAAATTTTTAAAACATTTCAAGAAATTCTTATGTAAAATATAAGCAAAAATCGTGGTTATTTGTACAGTAAACGAAAGAGAATATAAATCAAGACACCGCCATATTGTATACAGATTACAAAAAAACAAAACACAGTATATATGACGGGTAAACTTGTTAATGAAAATATTTACGCTCATTATACTCCAGTTAAATAAAATCATGGCGAGGACCGGACAGGAAACCGGCTTGCCTTAGACTCAAAAAGTTGACGGCATGTATCAGGCACAGTAGGCTGATCTCCTACTTGCCTATTAGATTGACAAATGATCATGGATAATAAATCTGAGGCCAAGACCTAAGAAGGGTTGTAGCGTCAATGTTTTATTTCATATTACTATAGTCCATGTAAAAACTAAACACAGAAAGATGTTTATATCCATTACATTCTGCAAATTCAAATCTTATATTATTATGCATTCAAGGTGCCATTAAAGTGTTTGTTAAAGTAATACCACAGCGACAAAGTATCGATATCGTTGTTGAATTTTTATTGCATTTTCCTTAGAGAAACGGTTTGCTTCTTTAATTCAAACGGTTCAATAATTGCACCTCGGGCGTTTCCTGAAGTCGTTTCATTAGGGGACCGTGGTGCCTGCGGCGTGTCCACTCTTTGACGTGAATTACCGCGACCAATTAGACCAAACCGTACTATTTCAACTAGTTAACCAGAAAAAACACTGATATAATTGGATACATTTATCCAATTGTATGTAGTACGTTTAACCGTTTTTGATATTAAAAAAAATAATATTTATTCCATAAATATCAAGTATAAATATCACCCTTTATTACGCGATTTTATTGAACAAGCCTTGTTCTTTTAAGCCTCCTTGGACGAACACTTACAACTGCATTGAGAATCTTTTGGATAAGTTCAAATTAGTCCGTCAAGAGGTTTAAGAAATTGTGATCTCTCTCTTATTAGTAATACTTTCTAGTTTAGTCACAAATGTTAAAGAATTGGTCGTACGGAACGCTCAGTGGAAATTTTAAACAAAGATTTGCTGAATTTTTTACAATGAACAGGCGAAGTAACCTCGAATACCTTTCACAATCAAATAAAATTTTCAGAAACGCAATGAATAAGTGAGAGTTCAATGTCGGAAAGCTGAATATTGGCTGTAGATTTAATAAATTTCTGCTCTATATGCAAATGTGGACCCCCTGATGTGTAGACGTGAATAGATTGGTTCGCTTATACCTCTACTTATATGGAAATGTGAAAAGCACATAAGAAGGAGGTCGCTTTGATACGTAATTGTTTTTGTAGACACATTTTGATTGCGGCGGTATATTTAGCCGTTATTGGAAAATGATTAACACGCTATACGTTGTATTGTCGCGGTATCGTTTCGATATTTTGAATTGTCTCTACGGTAAAGTAATTGCCTATTTAATTCTGAGAGAGTCAATCTATCCGAGCCGAATTGGATTCGATTCCTTACCTTAGCCTTGGCCTTACTACGTATTTTGGCATGACTGAGATGCAAACAACTGACACAGCGTACGCTTATAACAACGACACTTTCAAATACACACGCACACACATTAATTCACATAATTATACATTCACGCATACTTAATATTTTAAACGACTTGTGTTTGATTAGATGGAACACTAAGACTACATTAAAAATAAGTGTTTTCAACATGTACCACGGAATAATTGTAATCTAGTTATCCACAACCAAGGGCACCCTAGTGGGGACTAGCGATGGATGAGATGGATTTTGTCACAACCCTATTTCTGTCATGAATAAAGATTATTTTTTATTGCTTATATAAAATGTCATCTTTACTTAATTATATAAAATGTCATATTAACAGTAAATGAATAAACAAGAAACAAATACGCTAAATACAGCTAAAACAATTCTTTTACATCATAATATGTCTTTGAAATTATGATTATGTTATGTTTTAATAAGAGCGTTTAAAACACAATATTCCTATACACACAGCGATTTCACAGTTTAAGTGACGCACATAGCGAATAGCCAGATTGAATTGTCCTAATAATCAATATTTCCTTTGCGTAAAGGCCAGCCTACTAATACCAATGATTATATTTAGGAAAATAACTACTTTGAAACACATCTTTGACACTTGATTTGAGCTCATAAGACGTAACAAGTGTCCTCGGTAACTCTTAATCACGTCCTCGTAATTGTTTTATCTTTAGCTCGTTAGAACTCGTTTAAGCAAAGACTTCTTAGAGAAGGATTAAGTGCGGTCCGCCTCAATCCGCCCCCTGTTGCTAATTCTGAAGGTTTTTCCACGGATAGCTAGATAAACAATTTTTGTCTCGATATATATGTCAAATAATATTCGATGATGATGATGTCAAAATTATTAACAGAATCAATTAACTAAATAACAGAAAAACATTATTCACCAAATTCTCTTAATTTGGTGAATAATGTTTTGTCACATTAATTTCTAAATTGTTAGTAACTGATAAGGAAAAACATTGCATAAGCACTGAAGGACGTATATTTAAATGGTACATCGAGTAAGCTTGCATAAACAGGTTGCAGTTCCTTACCATTTCCGTGAAACCAAAAACTTGGCGATTAAAAAGTGAAGCCAGTTTTTCCCGACCGCTTTACGTACATACATACTGGTACATATTTATACAAATATGAATAAATTAATTTTGATTTGAAAAAGCACATACAGGAGGCAAACGGGTAGGAACCTGATGTTGATTTAAAATTCAATATTCAAAATAATTTATTCATGTAACACAATGTACACTTATGAACGTCAAAAACAGAAATGTATATAAAATGCTTCTAATTTTACATTTATTCCCAGTTCTCAAATCAAGGGCGTAGAACGGAAGAGAAGAACTGGCAATAAACTCTCTGCCACTCTTTTTAATAGCCAAGTTATTTGTTTTACACAAAGTTTGTAAGGAACTACAACCATTACACCATGATCCACATGACATTTTAAGTTAAAAATAATAATAAAATAAATTAAAAACAAAGATTTGTCCTCTATCAGCCGGAGACATGGTGAAATAGGAGCACGCAGTTACATTCTCGTGGAACAACAAGCAAATATGTAGACGAAATAACTAATATCACCGTATACACGAATTGAAGTACGACCAGTCACCACAAGTAGCACCAGTTCACGAGTATGACGCATGGCCAGCCATGGAGTAACTATACATTACCATATGCGGTAGCGATTTATTGCTGATATAAAGTATATTTTAGTAAATTTAAGTACCTCATAAACTAAAACAATTTAAATAGTTAAGCCCGAAACTTTAAACGAACAAACTAAAATTGTATTTACATTTATTTGTTACCTATTATTACAGTAAAGATATACACATTTAAAGCTTTTATTATTCACTATGCGAAAAAATTAATCCCAATATTGTTGAGTGTAATATTTTATCGGACAATGTAAGCAAACAGAAATTCTCCAACACTGAGAGCTCTTACGGTACTATCGGGGCTCTGCACTGAAATAAATATAATTAAAAGCTTTTAAATACAAACAAAAGTAGAAAGACGACAGTGGACACAGTTCACTGTTCATTTATTGGATCTGTGTACATCAGCTCACTGTGTTCTGATAGAGATTATTTATAGACAAAGAATATTGTTTATATCTTAATAAGCTTATATATTTTGTGGATCCATTCCCTCCGATTTGTTAAGACAATTATTATTGGATTATTGGACTTTAAGAGAAGTTTGGTTCAAAGATACTTTATTTCTCAAGGAATTACATTCACTTAGTGTGAAAATTTAAGGTATGTTAGTTATATCTTGTTATCAAATTATTAGAAAATAATATTAGTTATTAGTTGCTCCGCAAAAACTTCGTGATTCAAATTAAAGAAACAAAAGAGAAGAAGTAAGAATTTGAACAATAGTTTTACAAAAATGCAGGTCGCAGTGTTACAACAGACATTGTGTGACTAATGAACAGTAATAATTTCTTAGACGCTCGTTCACAGATATAAAAAAATGCTACAAGTGGCTTTTGATTTTTTGCAAGTATTTGCTCTATTAATAATATATATATATTGATCTTTTACAATTTTTATATACATATATATCTTTTTATTATTATAATATAGGTTACGTTAAATAGTATATAACAATAGTGCTAATAATATAAATAATAATCGAGTCTTTTAAATATTGTATATTTTAGTATGTTTTCAAAAGCTAACCTCTAAAACAATCAACTAGTTTCAATATATTAAACAAAACTATCTTAAATCGACTCCTTTATGTTTACGTAAACATATGATCTATTATAAATTAAGTTTGGAACTTTTAATAGTCTCCAAACATGTCTTAAAGCCCTCAAGTTGTTTTCAATTTAAACTATAAAGGTGCACCGGCCAGTAAATGCAGGCGGTTCAACGATTAAAATTGCACGTCCTATGGCCCGCGTGTTTAGGTCCACTAACAAAGCCTCAACTTCGCCAGCTCGTTTCGTGTCAAACATCGTTTGTAACATCGAGGTTGTTATCAATTATTAAAAGTTCGATCATGAAAAGACAAATGCTTTGTACCTCCGGCCGTGCGGAATGATTTAAACGTTTGACAATGTGAACAATATATTCATACAATATCAATTTGCACGGTGAGGCGTTCATTAAGTGACAGAATTTTGTGCGTAGATTAATGGTGTAAGTGATAGGAAGGAGTGGTGTTTGAACGATAACAACGTCGCACGTTCTGTCGCCTACAATTAAGGGTAGTCCTGAGTATTAATTACATTGTCCAATGGACCGAAAATGGTTTGTTCGGTTCCGCGAATGTGTACCTAACCTAATTGAGGATGTCCACGTCAGTGATTGAGTACATTATCGCTTTCACACTATTTACCTTCCGTATGTTTTAAGCTTGAGCTTAAAGTCTTATTTTGAAACAAACATAACCGACTGAGTGACCATGTACGCGCATTGTCTTCTTAGTCCCGGCTAGAGGTCTCTTAAAAAGTGCACATTTCTGCATTACTTACAGATTCTTTTACTTATAACTTTGATTTTGAAAGCAAGTAGCGATTCACCTTGCCTTTTTAAACCTTAAACAAATATATGTTCTCAAAAATAAACTCAGAGCCTGCAGGTAAAATAAGCCATCGTCACGGATGTCGAAGATGTGATTCGTCTATTTATGTAAATAAAGCAAGACAGAATTCAGAATATTGACTAAGAGGTGACTTATTATAAAACGCAGTGCATTTATATATAATAAATCCTATCGTGAATAAAGTCTTATTTTATCCTTGATTGAGCACAAAGTTTAATCAAGTATAAATCGTTAGCGCGTCCATAAATAAGCCCTAATGCAGATTATTAAGAATTAGAATACACTATATGGTATATATAGAAATAATAAAAATATATCATTCACATCCTTTTTAAGTCTGGATCTCAGATTCGTCTATATCTGTTTTATGATCATCTGTCAATCTAATAGGCAAGTAGGTGATCAGCTTCTTGTGCCTGACATACGCCGTCGACTTTTTGGGTCTAAGAACTTTATCGTTCGAGCGAAAGATAAATGCGCACTTAATCTCCTTTGGTGCACAGTCGGGGTTCGAACCTAGGGATGAAAATCACACATTGAAGCCACTGCTAAAAAAATAAGTCGCTTTTTATAATAATTTATTACGCTAGCTTTACATTAAAAATAACTGGAACCGGTCTCGTATGGCTAGACATTAAATTTTTATGTTTTTGTAAATAAAAGCCTTTGCGACTAAGGGATAGTGTAGCATTCTAATGCTGAAAGTTACAATAGTTTTAGAGTTTATTCGTTAAAAAAACCTCTCCTCTTTATAATTGTAGATTAAATATTGTAGCCTTTTTTTGTTTCGATTCTGTGTAAATTGTTTTACAATTTGATTCGATAAAACAGAACCTTCTTTAATTTGATTTGAATAACATAAACTCAAGGAACCTTACAAAAGAAGATCAATAATAACACTGAGCAAGCTAACAGTAATAAAACGCGTAACTTAAATTCAATAGGAGTCAAGACAAAATCCGATCAACTTTCATATTTATATATACAAAAAACAGTGGTACTATAACTTTAAGTCTTGGTCACAGAGTGGAGAGTGGTGGTCACACATGTACATAAACATGATTTTTTCTTAATAGGAATTTTTTATGTGATAACACTTCTGTCAATTCTTGAGCTCGTCGTTCGATATATTCCTTGACCGAGAGACTAATGGTGAATAATCGTAATTCGAATGCACAAGTTCAGAGAGACACACTCAAGCCATTAGGCAAACAATGCTCACGGGTACAAAGCCTTTGACAAACACACCTATAAGTGACTTCTCAATGCAACATTTAATTATTTTCTAGACTAGCGTTAAAGTAAATACGTCTGCTTTTATGTAAATATAACGGTGGAAACAAGTGCCCACATTTTGCCAAACCATTAGCATAGTGCAATGCGATAATGAAGTCTAAGATCTTACTTGTTTAGTGATGACGGTCGTTAACTCAATATTACTTTATATATTTAAATATAATACATTTAAATTACAAAAACAATACTTTTAATAATATACAGACGAAGGTTTCTTTAGATATATAATATGTTTGGGCTTGTTTGACGGACAAATCCAACCTGGCTAAATTTGCATGTATGTTAAATGTTTTTTTTAGACTTTTATAGAAGAGATTCTAAGCTATGTAGACATGGCCAGTCTATTAAGAATTGGTACGCTTTTTTAATATATTTTCTAGTTGGACACAAAGGTGTATTACAATCGAAACTACTGTCAGCCAGTTTTATAAAGTGGTTCAAAGCTCAGATGTTGTTCCATGTATTGAGATACGAGTGGAATTTTGTGTTTAGCCTCAACCTATTCGACAACGATTCCTCGACGTATCGAACGAACACTCTTAGTTAAGTATCAAGAACGCCAGCAATGGTGATATATTTATTATATATTACGTCTTGTTTAACGTTTTATGATCCAGAATATTGTTTTATTTTGCTTATCTAATATTGTGTTGCACGATGTAATATTTTCGACACATCGTTTGAATACTCCGTTGACACAGGCTAGATGTGGTTCGGTGCAAAGTGCAATTTTAAAATGTAAACAAAGCGCACCTTGAGTCCATAAAGCTGCCTCGGATTTCACTTTATGGAACATAAAATAAACTCGAGCTTATATCACATTTAAGCTATTCGTTAATGAAATATGTAAAGCTTTATCTCATTATTAAAACTCGCAAGTTATTAATAATTATGCTTTTCCCTGAAAACGTAATAAAGCGTGCAATTTAATACACGTAATTTATTACAAATAAAAAAGCTTTACACAGTACGTTATTTGCTTATTTCCATTTACTAAACTTTGGATAAACTTTTAGTAAAGTATTTAGGAGGGCTGTTTAAGCTGAAAATAGAATTTCGCCAGATATTGTGAAAATAAAATAGTAGGCAATTAAAAAGAGTGGCGGAGACTTGCCAGTTCTACGCCCTTGATTTTAAAACTGGCAACTACATTTAAAGCCATTAAATGTTTCATTTGAGTGTAGAAATGTTTAAATGAATATATGTTGATTTTGTAATAAATTTTAAGATTTATAAGTAATACAGAAGTAGTAGAATCGTTTGAATAGTCACTAACAATAAACGTCATTGTTATGGATTACTACTGGACGGCTCAGAATCCGTATTTCAGACATTCACAGGTTATCAATCATCGCTTATTGATGGAGTACCTTTGATTACGATACGTGTTACGGAATGGCTTACTATTCCTTCTACGTTCAAAAATAGAGTGCCTGATTCTCTTTCGAAATAGTTTTTTTAAGTTATTGATTGCTTTTATCTACTCTATATGTTAGGAACCGTATTTTAAGCAACATAGGCAATAAGGTGATCCTGTGCACACGCCGCGGCCGTCGACTTTTTGGGTCTAAGGCAATCCGGTTTCCTCACGATTTTTTCCTTCACCGTCCGACTGAATGTTAAAGTAAAGGAACTAACCTTCGAGCCGAGACTTCTCAATGTAAAAATATATATGTTGGGCGCGTTCGTATATATAACAGTTATAAAGTCTAGTAACGCGGGGTAGTTTATAGGTTACATTTGTAAATAGGATTTGGGAAATAGGTATATTTACGAGCGAGGGCATGTTTACGCGAGCCGTACGTACAAGAATTGAGCACATTAAGAGCTTACATTTCGTGTCTGCGTGTAAGCCGCCCTCTGAAAAGATTTGATGGCGAGGTTAGAGATTTATGTCAAGGATCATAGAGTCGGGGATCGGGGGATTTCAGCGCTCAACATCCGACTCTGCCCTTTGTGGTTGGAGCACTATCCGGCTTCACTTCACTTTGTACTTACTTGTGCTGCCACTTACCTTGCGGGACGTTTCAATTTCATTTTTAACTTATGATTCGTATGTGAAACGGAAATTATTGTTAACATTATGTCAGGTTAAAAGTTCTGCAGAAGATAGTATAGCTAAATAAACTTGTAGATCTCTTAATAAAGGCATACGATACCTTTAACAATCTAGGAACAAATATATTTGCTGGATGAATATCAATGTCGTGATCAACTGATATCATTGTTAACTGAAATGGGAATCCAAACCATCCCAAACGTTTGACGTGCTTTTTAAATAAGCAGCAATGACAAACTTAGTCAGGTTGTAATTAATTGTTAAAGCACACCGCAATACATTAAATAAAATATTCTACAGTTTAAGTTTCAAACTAATGTTCTAAATTATATCACAATTACGGTCTTATACAAACAGTATATTTAGTATATTTACTAGTGTCTAAAGCAATTAAATTTGCGTTCTTAAACTTATTTTCTATTAGTAAATTATAATTCATTTCTTTAAATAAGCTAGAATGTCATCCTTGCTTAAGGCTTGTTATTTGCATGAGTTCTTTGAGTTTGTTATAGAAGTTTCCGATTTAAAGAATGTAACAAGATGAGCTTGTACTCGTTAGTGAAGACGTCTGGTAACGTGTATTAAAGTCACACCCTTTAATTTAACAATTTACGCTTGTTATTGCTGATACATTATTGTTAGATATATTAAGTAAATTATGAATACTAACATTGATGAAATTATTGATATGTTTCAAAAACCTTACAATTTAATTTATTTATCATGCGCTTAATGAGGTTTAATTTCCATTTTTATTTAATTTGTGGTTGCTTGTTTAAATATTTCCCTTGCTAGCTGCTTATGATCTAATATAATTAATGTGTATGTGTGTACAATTTGTGATGTCATATTTTCTTGTATAATTTTATACCTACACGTTGTTTTCGAACCTATAAATAAATAAAAACACAGAGTAATTATAAAATATACTTTCGATTTCAATTAAAAAATAGGAATTATGTTACTGTTAGATAAAAATAACATTCCTTCGCATTTACAAGGCAAGTGTAGGTGCGTTAATACTACCTATGAAAGAGTTAACAATTACTTACTAAAATACTAATTTATTTCGATAGTATTAGTAGCATTGTTTTTCGATATATATTTATTCTACTATTAGGGACAAGTTAAGGAACGATTGAGTATTTTATTGTCTTAACAATGTTGACTTCTCAGAATGCAAACGCAGACGATTCTATAGGAATAAAATTCCCAAAAGTAAATTCTCCTATAGTTATTTTTGTTCAGCGAATTCGTGCAACACAATTCCAGTAGTGTGGTTTTAAGCATACCTTCAATCGTGTCAGATACGACTAAGCGTTACTAAGTTTTCAGCATTCCAGTGATATCTCAATTTTCACGAGAGGTTTCCTCGCCGAGAGCTTTAATTTGACGTAACTTAAACCTGTACGTTGCTTTTACAATTACGAATAGGGATACAATGTACATCATATTTTTTGAATCAATGACCGTATATTCTGGCAATTTGCTTTCTTGCAAAATAAATTGAGAATTGTTGTTTATTTTTTCTAGAATAATTGGGAAACCTGTAACTAATAAGTGAAAAACTAACTAGGATCCATGAAAGTGAAGAAAAAAAAAGTTACGAAAAAATATATTTCCGTCAATATCGTACGAATGTTCACCATTATCTGTTCTTTTCATTCTTCAGCATTACTTTCTGTTAATCTTTATTACGCCTATTAGGAGGAACGCCTGTAATTAATTTAATTTCCTTCATCCTAGACATTCCTTTCTCTATAGTTAAACCTTCTACATATAGTTTACAAGGAAACTTTTTTACTATTAAAGAAAAAATGGTAACAAACGATATATGTCTCAGAAGGCATGACATACATCTGTTCACCTTCTATAAATATAAATAATCAAGGAACAGGTTATTACGAGAATTTATTGAAAAGGAAAACAGATATCGAAATTCAAATTAATAAAATAACATCGAAACTGGCACAATCGTATTAAATAAAGATCATAACAGTCGGGTTTAAAAAAAGGTCCAATAATTATTATACTCGTAAAGCGAGTCCGCGGAAGCCGCAAAACGAAATTTAATTTGCCCTGAACGCTGCATCAGAAATAAAGTTAAAACAGTGCAGTAGGCGGCTGTACGACGAACTTCTAACGCAAATGAATACCGAATGGGAAAAGTTGTGGAGAAAAATGATGTCCCATTCGACCGCGGACTATTCTGGCGTGAGTGCTGTTAATACTGTATTGTTTCCTGAATAAAATCTAATATAAGTTTTAGAATTTAATTAGTTCATTTCTTGCTTGTTCGTTATAAATAAATAAAACGTTTATTTCATAAGAAAATTAAACATTCAGAATTACTAATTTTTATAATAATAAGTTAAGTTATTTATAATTGTTGTAAAACTTATGCTCCAAATCCTCGCCCACGCTATAAAGACACGTTGCCTTTAAATATATAATCACTTTCCCCTTGAAAGCATCACACGGCAGTGATCTATAACTGCTAGGAGGATGATTCAACAGTTTGATGGTGGTGGTGTAACAATTTTTTAAATACAACATGCAGCTTTTCCAATATAGGCGATTTTCTCACAATGTTCTCACCGTAGATGCATATACGCAGATATTGTTTTTGTTATTTTAATATGTTTCTACTTTTATCTTTATAATAATAATAATAATTAAGCCTCATTTATTCCTTGAAATATTCACCCATCATTGAAAAAGATATAGATATTTTTTCCCAAGGACGTCTTTTATAATATAGTCCTCCTCCAACGGGATGGATTATAACTGTTTTATGACAAATTAGTCTTATTTATCAGATTACAGACAGCTGAAGTGTTCCGGTGAGAATAAAAAGATTTGATTAATATGACGAACAAATGGAAACAACAATTTGACCTTTTAAATTCGCTTCGCTACAAAAGATTGGAACGTTTTAAAGTAAATGGATGACAATTGATACAAAGCAGTGTGTCGGCTAGTCTTCGGAAGATCTTCGGAGCGTAGTTAAGGCAAGTCACTTCATTTCCAGATAGTTTGAAAGCAAGTCATTAAGTTGAATGAAACGTGAGGCAATAGGAACTTTGTTTTATAGCTTTACTTCACAAACAGTTAATAAAAACAGAGAAGTTTACAGTACTCACCGTTTTCGCCATTTGAGCGGAGCCCGTGTCCGGATACTGGATTAAGGCTTGAAATGAATCTGAAAATAAAATACGTAATTTTACATCTTTGCGACTTAACTATTTTGATATAAAGTTGCATGTTTTAGGAAGAAATATGAGGTTATATTGCAACAAGATTTTAACGTTAAACGCGGTATAATTTTCTTACTGATATATCTGGGAGGATTCCTTTTAAAAAAAAATGTTGATAGTATTGTCTTTTGTTAACATAGCTTTTACACATTAAGAAAACACTTTTTAAACGGATTGAAGCTATGTATTATTATTATAAACTTTAGTCGATATCAACTCCGGGGAAATAAATACAGATAACACAACTTTCTCTACAGCTGTGATACTTTTAACAAATAACGTGTATAACACACTAAACATTTTATACATAAATAATTATAAATAAATATTTTTTTTATTTTATCTTTGCAAGGACCTCTTATACAGAGTATATGCCTCCTCCAATTTTCTCCATCTCTCTCTATCTTGAGAAACGCAATTATATGACAGTATAAAATCGTATGTTTAGTTTTAATCCATATTTTTATGAAATGTTTTAACATACTACCAAATTATTCACCAACAAAACATTTGTTATTTACAAACTATTATTGATACAAGCATTTTGTAACGCTTGCAGCGTTCGGCTCATAGATATTATGATTGTACAGTACATTAAATACAAACACTTCATACAATATTAATGATTTTATTAATGCCAACACACCATTAGGATGCAGGAAGGCATCAGAAATGTTCCCCTCGAGACCACTACGTACTTACGGCCTGACCCACATTGTTTATTCAAAGCGTTTAGATAGATAGAGCATTAAATTACATCAAAACAGCCTTTAAAGTTAAATAGTTCGAGTGTTTGCGATATGCGAGATGTCAAAAGTAATTCACGACAGATAATATTGCCGTAATGTAAGACGAAATAGGCGCCCAATGTGATGCTATATGATCCATCTTCAACTTCGAGTCAGGTGCACCGCATTTATGCTTGAAAATACCAAGTTTCTTGCAATTTAACCTTCGCAAACTTGGGTCTATAGTCATTCAGAACTGTTGACTTAACTTTGCGTCATTTGATATATCTATGCGCAGGCACTTAACTATTGAGATGCGGCTTTTATCATTAATTATTTAAATTGTTGAATTGAATATATTATTGATATTCATTAGTTTCAAAGACATTATTTGTATAATATATTAGTTGTATTATTTAATAATAGAGAACGAGCAGTGTTGACCCAGTGGCTTTAGCGTGCGACTCCATACCTGAGATTGTTGGTTCGATCCCCGGCTGAGCACCAATGGACCTTCTTTCTCCGTGCGCACTTAACATTCGCTTGAACGGCGCGGTGTAGGAAAACACCATAGACCGGCTTGCCTTAGACCCAAGAAGTCGACGCCCGAAAAGACGACGACAAAAAGTAGGCCCGTCTGTCAGGCATAGGAGGCTCATCACGTATTTATTAGATTGACAAATGACCATGAACCAGATTCAGAAATCTGAGGTCTAGACCTAAAAAAGTTGTAGCGCGACTGGTTTTGTTGGTGTAAAAATCACTCGTGACCAAAGACGACTTATAGAATTTCGGTTTTAAGCGGCGTTAAAGTCTGTTACTAATTGATTTTAAATAATTTAAAAATCTAAATTTTATATTTATTATAATAATAATTTTCCCGTCTACTACTTGATGCTATAAAACACGGGAACGCTGCATGGCGTAAATGGACTAACATCTCTCCTCATACATACGTAAATAGTCTTTAAAAGTCATATTTTCCTTAGGCCCGCCTAGGAACATTAAACGAACGCATAAAGGCTTACGGCAAATTGGAGGTTTTATGTAATTAACTTTGGAGTAAGAAAAACCGTTTTCGCTTAATAATAGAAAAATAAAGATGAAAAGCCCAAAGAGTATTTCAATTGTATAACCAAATTTGTTAATTTTGCCCAAGACAATGGAACGTTTGTTTTAAATGTACATTTTTCCATTAACTTAACTTCGTCTAATCTATTGTTAATTATACTAAGCTTTTTGTAATATTAATTAATTAATTTATTAGCCAGATATTTTACTATATGATTCAATGGAACCATTCCGTGAAATCGTTGCCTGGGCTCGTAACTGTTATTATCAAATTTATATGTGACTCTAATTTCTAAATATGTAATATACGTTCGAGGTATATAATATATATTACCATAATTAAAATAAATAAATCACTATAATATTTTTAGGCCTGGGCCTCAGAATTCTGTATTTGTTCTACTATCGTTTGTCAATCTAATAGGCAAGATCAGCCTGTGGCTGATAAACGCCGTCGACTTGTTGGGTCTTTAGACCTGTTTGATGCGCACATAGAAAGAAAGTCGTCGGGGATAGGACTTACGACTCCAAGGATGAGAGTCGCACGTTGCAACCACTTGGCCTACAATGCCCCCTATAATTATTTAAGCTTATTAATATTAATTTGCGTTTAGCCTTTAAAATACAATTGTGATTACTATTCAACAAACTATTAAATAAAAGTTGTAATGATAGCATTTCCTTACATAACTTAACCAAATAAAATTCAGTACATTTCAAATTCATTCAATATTAAAAACTATATTGTTGTAAATTAAAATTAACTAATCCTTTTCGGGTAAAAGGTTGAGCTCGCAATGTAAATTTAAGCGAGATGCTTCCGCCCAGCCGATTACAGCATAATATGATATCTTAAATCTCAGTTCTCTTTAGCTGCCAAACTTGAATGCACCCGCAATTTGTGCTCTTTCATTTCGTTAACACTCGGAACATTTTACATTAAAAAGACGGAATTTGAATTTCAATAGCCCTAAGTACCCATATTAAATATAAAGCTACAAGGACATATTATGTAAATAGTTGTAATGAAAAAAATTACATTAGAAAGCAGTTGAATTGGATTATACTTACTGTACACGCGGAAAGAAACATCCATTAGTGAGTGTGTTTAAATGCTTGAAAGATGCAGGCTTTAAAACTCATTTGTTTTTATTTCATAGGATAGGATAACCAGCCTATGGAAATAATCTTTTTTAAACAATTGTTGGTCGTTTCTTCAAAGGAAGACCCCAACCGGGAGTCGATTCGACAGTTCGCTAGATTGCAAAAAAATTTCTCATACTTAACCCTTAATATGCACAGTTTAAAAAAAATAGAATTATATAAATATATGATACGAAGTTAATAGTATTACTAAACTATAACAATAAATGTTAAACGAAAGATCACAAATTAAAGAAAGAAGTCAAATAACATTAGTAGCGGACCCCAAAGCTTAATTACGTGGATCCAGCATAGACGCGACATGTACCACAAACAAGGGACGAATAATAATTGTAGCGGTCTGGTACACCTTAATAAAGCCAATCGGGGTGGGGGAGGGATTACAGCCACGCGCTCTTATTGAGATTTGTTCCGGGATTAGAATTGTGTATGATGGTGTATATCAGACAATAATGTTGCGAAGCACTAGTAGTATTTGTCTAATATTGGGAATAGTTTTCCGTAATGGCAATAGAGGCATGGTTCATAGAGAATTTGTAATATATGTTGAATTTGTATAGCTGTTTATTTAATTTTTACGAGAGTTATGCAACGTACTAAAGAAGTCTTTGTCTCATATCTGACCTTTTAAGGTTCAAACTACAACGCCAAGTCGTATGTCAGTAAGTTATAATTTATTTTATCAATAAAAAATAAAGATAATAAAGAATTAGCGATAATGCGATTCATTTGCAATTCTAAGTATAGATACAACACAATATACTATCTTCCGTACGTCGCAATAATGTTTTGATTTAGTCAAGAAATTTTGTCAAGTAGTTGTTTGATAGATGTTTTTAAACGTAGGGTTTATCGGCTTCCATACCAAACATTTCTCGTTGAATAGCTGAACAGGGTTCGTAATGAACTTAAAAACAAACACTAAGAATATTACAATAATTAAATCGGAAGACTCCCGACGTAAGTCACTAACAATCATTAAACATTCATCTTCAAACTCGCAGCAGATTTCGGAGTCTGACGCCTTTATTAATTGTAATATGATAAAAACTTGTAGAATATTCATTAGATAAACTCGGAGAACTTAGGGAAATAACGAGCCGAAACACCATGAATCCAAATTTGGTAACTTCTAAATGGTTTGAGTTAAGTATTTTCGGGCGCTTAAATAAACTCAAAAACATTTTGGTAATCAAATATTGCATATGTTTGACGAATTGAAATTTAAACGTCTCAAGTCAATCAAACATTTGTAATTATCAAATATAAATGAGTTTTATAAAGTGTTTTCGTATAAATACGAAAAATTTAGTAAATGCGTTAGTCAAATCGTTTATTTCAACTAGGCCTATTAAACGCACTGTAGAAAGTCAAATAACAAGTTAAAAATGTTAAAAAAGAAAATGGCTTTTGTTGTCCCTTCCAAAAAGTACTTGCATTTGGAAAATAATTTTGTCAAGAAACTTTATACTCTTTTAAAATAGTTTTTACAATATTTTGTTTACATTGATTTGATAATTATATTACATTGACAATCGTAAACACCCCATACAAAATTTATTTCATACGGAAAAAAATGTATTGCTGTCGTTTCAAAGATTACTCGATATAAGTACATACACATTGAAGTACAATTTCAAATAGAATTCATCTTCAGAATACGTTGAAGCGCAGACAAAGCTTATACAATTGGACAATGACGAATGCGGTAAAAAAGCAAACAACCGTTTCGGAAGAGCAAGGGTCGCCGGCGTCGCTCGGAAATTGGAAACTCTGCATTAGCGGAGGTGTCTCGATACCGTAGAGTTATGAGCACTTATAACTAAGCCACGATTAGAACGCTCTTTTGACGTATAAATCTTATAATATTGCCAAAGAAATGTTAGTAAATTACGCGATTCTAACTAATTTATTATTTTTTCTATGATTTACATACACGCGATTATAAAAAAAATATCTGGATGATTTTTTATTAAAGATTGTACTATACAATGGTAGGTAATTATTTTGATTTAGGATTTAGACTTAAATTTGTAAACATTTGCACAGCTTCAAAGTTTCAGATATTCGGCCATCTTAGTGTGGTAATGTTAAACAAATGCGACGCATATCGATTCCGATAAAATAATAGCAAATTCCTACTGAAGTTTGCGTAGATGAAACCGATATAACTTTGCATGCGTTATCTCGCGACGTGTCGTTTACTGAACAAATTAGATTATAAATTTTGTTGTTTGAAATTGGGGTAATAAATTAATGTTTTGTTAGAAGAATCTGAAACAGCATGTTCAAGCCAGTAACTTTGATTACGATTCCGATTTCATTAATAAGTCAACAAACATCGTCTCGAGCAGACCTTTGACAACCCTTACAGGTTGATTTCAATTTGATTAACGCACTACAGTACAGGCTTACGTAACTCGTAGTTTGCAACAGCGCTACGAACATTAAAATCATCGAAGTTGGGTTTTGTTAACGAAACGTGATCAGCCAAATCCAGCCATTTACTGAGCCAATCATTAGAAATTGTAACAGTTTTACAGAATAGCCCTGCTAAAAGTCTCATCTCAGGGAATAAGTAAGCAATTTTAGAGTAGAAAACTTTCGATTGTGTTCGACAATAAAATGTGTCCGTTCTAATACACGTTAAAGAAAACCTTATGATTTTAATTAATTTTCTATCTTATTTTGTTTTTATTATATCATAAAATATTTAGTAAGCTCAGACCTACTAAAAACTTATTGGAATTAAAATTATAAAGTTGATTTTACAGGTACATTAACCGAACCAAAAATCTTAGTTAATTGGTTTACCTGGCCCCGAGGAATAATTAATTTTAGTATCGAAAGTTAAAGGAGTTTCAAATGAATTAACCCTTTTTGTGTTCAGTTACTAAACAATTATGAAGTACACTTGTAGTGAAAACATTTCTAAATTAAAGCTAATAAAACTATGATATACTATAATACGTATACAAAGAGAAGATTTTTACCAAACCTAATAGTTATTTTTTGAGCTCTTAACTCTCATTTTCTCGGAGGCCTCTTATTCAATACAAGTAGATTTTCTCTATGACAACTTCATTTTTACTATGTTTTTTTAATGCATAGTTTTCTTTTACGAGTTTAAAAAATGTATTACTTAAACAATCCGCGATTCCGTAACAAGCTAGTTTGGTTATGCGCCTGGTACACTGACTGTTGATTAAGTCAGCGACATTGAGAGGAATATTTAAGAACGACTGGAAATTTTACGATATAGGAAAAATCGCTACAAACATTAACCGCTATGAACACGGGAATACAATTATGTCTATTATATGGAATTTAATTATCCAGATATAGTATCAGTAAGTCACAAATATATATGCTTATTTATAATTAGAAATGCGGTAGAGGTAGGCAAAGCTTATCAAATATGTACCTACCTCCTGTACTGGATTTATTTAGGTTATGCATGAGGGGGAGATTTAAATTTTAAACGGATTGCGCCCTTGGATCTTAGAATTGTGTTTAGGCTATCAGGATATACTAAATATTTTAATCAATTGTCATGATTTTTCTATAGGTTTCGTTTGTAACAAACAAATAATTCCATACTTTAATGTAGTTATGATAGTTGAAAGAATGATAAAATTTGAATGTTTTTTTGTTCTTCATTATGACATTGTTATTAGTGTTTGAAAGCGCTTAGGTTTTTATCAAAGCATACTTTCTCAAATAAAACCTTCATTTAAAATTTAGCTAACATTAATTTTCTTTGAAGGCGAGCAGCGGACAATCGCAACAACGTTGCACTTTCAGAAGATCTAAATACAATAAAAATCTTATTTTAAGTACTTAAACACGTAGCTATTTTTAATCAAATATTTCTATTATTTATAATACTTCTTACGTTTAAAAATCAAAAACTTTGAATGTCGATATAAGTTACACACATGAATATTGAAATATTTCAGTAATATACAAAAGTACTTACTATTTTTAGTGAATGTAACGATTTTGAGCACTTTTCCATATCGCTGGAAGATGGAGTACAGCACGTCCAGCACAATTGGGTACAGCATGTGTTCTATGATCACTCTTAACACGGTGTTGGGCCCTCCCTGAAAAAAAAAACACACCCATATTTTTTACATGGCGGTTAATATCTGGCAATTTATTTATGATTACAGTTATGCGTATGCGCAAAGTTGCAAGTGCACCTATTCTCTCATTATATTTCATGGAGGATATGAGAGCAGGCGCAAACTGGCAGTTTATTTATTAATAGGTCATAAAACAAGCATGCTTTGCTTAAAAATACGAAAAAAAATTGTACTATTAGAAAATAGATATATTTTTTTTTAAATTTTATATGTAGTAATAAAAAATACATAAATATAGGCAAAACTCCCAATATTATAACAACATCCTGATATTAAAAATCTGAGAGAAAGACATATTAAACCAAGCGTTTAATTGTGATTGGACCACGTAATATACCTTAGATACTATCGAACACTAATAATCAAGCATAGTTTTCTCACCAGTTCAGAGGATACATGGAGCTTATAATTTGAATGAATTTTACCATATTTCATAATCAAAATTATATTTTAATTAAGACGAAAACGTAAATAGATAATAATTCCAGAATGTGATTTATGAAGCGAGCTTATAATATTAAAGATGGTCCCCGTAATCAGCTTTGCTTTGGCGAAGTACTAAATAGATAATCCCACTTCGTCTCGTGTTATACCACCCTTAGGTAACATTCGGTTAAGCTTAATGTATTATACGTATTTGGTCATACATAAATGCACAATACATTAATTTGTAAAGTATGGAATATTCTAAATTGTTGAGATTTACATATTTTAAAGGCTCAAGTTTATAATTCATATACTGACGTAGACATTAAAATAATTTAATGATTATAATTGATTTAATAGGTCTGATTGTGCCATTATTAGCATTATTTATAGTTAATTTTTGTCTGTTTTAACTGTATTATGTATAATATAATAATATGCCTTTATCTACCATATTGTATATCAATTATATAATATTTTGTAATAACTTAACTACAATGATCTAAAGTGTAATAAAAAGTAAAAAATAGTTATTCCCGACTATCTGACACATTAATCTAGATTGGTTGGAAACTTGAAGAAAAAGTAATTATTTACCTACCTGTACATAATGAAATACTTACATTCAGTAATATTTCGATAGCCATATCTCAATATATTTTTTTAGTTCCACAAAAAATGGTGGTTAATCATAATACACTTACGAAAAGCGCGGGCTTTGAAACACTTCAATATTATTAATTTCTAACAATATCTCCTACTCGAAACAGATCTAATCTTATTGTATGACCAATCAGGCGCCAGAAGATAAACCACTCCTTATATAAAAATTGTATTCGTTTTTACAACAAATTGCCAAACGAAATAGGAGTATTATCACTGAATAAATTCAAAGCTCTCGTTAAACGTAAATTAATCAATATAGCTTTTTATAAATTTGATTTATTTAAATGATCCAAATACTTGGGATTGATTTGCTTCATTTAAAACAATTTGTCTGACTCAAAAATTGGCGATTAAAAAGAATGGCGGAGAGTTTCTTACCAGCTCTACGCCCTTGACTTGCGTATTGGTAAATCTAAATTTAGAATCAATTTAATATCTTTTCTGATGACGTTCATAAGTGTACTTAGTATAGTATAGTTTGAGTTTGACATACATGTCAAATTCATAACCACCTTATTATGAAGTCGGTTAAAAAAAGCAAAACGTGGAATTAGGGAATTTAATATATTTATGGAAATTATATTTAAATTATTATTTAAAAGAATGTTTAAAGGAATGTTTTATCGCGTTATCACAATTGTAGCCTGGAAAAGTCGGGAAAATTTATAATTTTATATTCAACACATTATATCGGTCTTATACCTGTATTTCAGTGCCGCCATTCGCAGGCTGAAGAGCCGTGCCTGCGCCTGCGACTAACGCAGCACCGGCGGTGTTTGAAATGGCCTGCGCTGCTTGAAGAGCTGCCTGCGCTGAAGCCGACTGAAAAAATAGTTTTGTCCAATAAAATTGCAGTTATCGTATTAACAGTACTATTTGGTACTTCTATAGGACAAATATCTTTTAAGTAAATTTAACTATTTGCTACAAGTTAAAAGGTATGTCATGGTATCTTTTCTCTCTTGCATTATGTTAAAAAGAGCAAATGTGTTAAATCCAACCTATTTATGCGTGAATCACAAATGAGAAATAATATCATAGCAAGGTATTTAACTAAAACAATGTTATATTTACTTGAATTTTAAATTAATAAATCATCCCGACTAAGCCTGCATTTCCACGTACATGTAATAAAATAATTTAATTAAAGCAAATATGAATAAAAATATCCGGTCATCCAATACTGATTTTTTATCCTTATAATATAAAATGAAGTCTCCCGGCCGCCTGTCTGTATGAACATAAATCTATATGTTCTATTATACAATCTATTTTTGTATAGTATTTACAAAAAGAATGCGTGTTGACTGATAACAATGATTATTATTGTTCTTGTTCAAAAGATCCTGACTAAATACACAAAATTCACGCGGTGAAAGAACTTATAGAACCAAGGCGGTTTCAACCTCGCAGTATCATAAAAGGCATACAAGAAATGAGCAAGAAATCAAGACTGGGAATTATATAGCGACATTACGGTCACGTAAGAAGAAAACGTGCTCTCTAATCTGTCGTAAGTCTTACAACAATAGACGCAATACGAATGGGGCTATCTCGAACACGCACCTTGTCGCACAGGATAACATTGACCCCACCTAACAAAGATTCCTATAAACTTATTTTGTATCGTCGGCGACTAGTAGGGGTTTGTTTTGAGGATATTATATAGAATTACACTAAAACAAAGTCCTTTATAATATAATATTTAACAGTTTTAGTCACGCGTAAATATCTGTATAAAGTATTTTTATATATTTATTAAAGTTCACCACATCATACATAATGTATAAGCTATACAGTATATATACCGTATATGTTATAATGAATATTTTCTAAAATATATGATACTTATGGTAAACATAAAAGTTACAAAAGCTTCTTCTTAAGCAAAACAGCGGATTTGTAACAGTTAGGCATTTGCAATGCTTTATAAATTGAAGTTAATATATGTATATGATCTATTATATGAATGACATCCAGTTTCGAAATATCGGATAAAGTTAATAACAGGTGCGACTTTTAAAGTGTTAAAACGTAAACACGTCGAACGCAAAAAAGTACACACGTCACCGGGTGGGCACACTTTGATCTTACATTTTCACATGGCTTTGTGTCCGGGGCTGACAGGCGCAGGCCAGACAAAAATAAGGCTTTAAACATGTCATAGTAAGCCTGCCAACGACGGCAAAGGCTTCGATACAAATTCGCATTGACTCAACCTGCCTTTATCCCTTTAACGTTTTTTTTTCTTTCCTGTTTGAGTCAGATATCTTGGGTAACGATTTTAAATGTTATAAAATAGACAAAAATACTAAGTGTTCAGGTATCTAAAAGGCTTCAAGTCCTTAGAGAGAAGAGATATACTAAATAAAACATAAGTGCAATTTGAACAGATATAATTTTTAAGTAATAACAAGCGAGTCTTTTATTATTAATATAACAGGGGAAGCGGGCAGAAGGCTCACCTGATGTTAAGTGATACCGCCGCCGTAGCTCTTTTTTTGAAGGATCCTAATAGTACTGGATCGAAATAAATACTTCAGTGGGCAGCTGAACGGAACGACGGACATCAGGGTCACATCAGGAATTAAAAAAACAATATAAGTTTCATCTTATTATCTACTGCAAATAGATAAAACATTAAGGTTTTAAAAACGAATTCAATTTTTATAGAACCTCTTTGAAACGCATTGAGCATAGACAAGTGAATATTAAAGTTCTTATAAATTTGTCAAAGGTAAAAAATTGTGAGCGAAGTTCCTGTAAATTATTTCCCGTTGTAAGTAGTGCCAAACTCGAGGTTATTTAAGAGAACTTATTCGGAGGACGCAATCTCTCAAGTCGGCTACTGCCAGACGACAAAATAACTTTCTATTGGAGAGTTCTATTCAGCGACCACAAAAACGTTTTTGCATCGCATGATTGATCAAAGCCTTCGCTACACTAAAAATGCATCAGTGCTTATTGAAACTGATGTGAATTTTATTTTAAGTAAATATTTTTCATGAATCTTTTGAATGGAATAGTATAAATTGAAATAAAGATTAGCACTATGTTTATATTCAACGATTTGCGGATTTGTTTGAATTTCACCAATTTCCAAATATAATTGGGAATATAACGAATGTTGAGTCTTAATTGTACGTCATAACGTCGGATATAGGAGGTGACAGAAGCACGTCAAAATACGGCGACAGAAAAAAATGAAGATGTAAAATAATTTTTGTTTTAGACTGACTAAAAATATATAGAATAAACTTTTGCTTGTTAAGTTATTATCCTTATACTTAAGTTGTCACACATCACTTCTTAGAGTCGTTCATTAAGATTATGGACGACGAGTGACTATTTAGTAAGTATTCAAATAAATTCACCATCCAATCGGAAGTTAAAGAGTATTCACTGGTTCATAGGTATTCTTCGTAATATAATCACTTTCAATTTATATGTTATACTACCGTTTAGTTATATAATGATTCACACCATGTGTGACACACAAACCACTACTAAGGACCCTTACCTCGTCACATCAAATAGCTAAATAACTCCTTTAATACGTATAGAAAGCAAATAGACAGACTAGTTGTATCCGTTTTGAGTTTAATCATCACATTAATTAGCAATTCTGTTTACTCTGACGCCTGTTTACAATACCGTCAATTAGATCAAACATTATATCATTAGTTGACAAATATTGTCTGTTGTTTATGCAAAGTATTGACATAAATGCATCTTTTTTAATAACAACAGGGCGCGTTCGTAAACTTGTCCGTGATCTTAGCATGACTTTATAAATGATACTGTTTTTTTATGATTATTTAAATTTTAAAAGATACATGTCAGCCGTCGGAACGTCAGGAAAATACACGTAACATTGTAATAGAGCAGTGTTGTCCTAGAGCCTTAAGCATACGCCTCTCAACCCTGCGTTGAAATCACTTTTGCGGACTTAACATTCGCTCGTCCTAAAAATTGACGGCGTGTTTCAGGCCCAAAAGGCTGATTACCTACTAGCTTGCTTATTAAGAAAAACAAATTTAACAGATACAGAAATCTGATGCGCCATTGGTGTCTTCTGGACAATGAAATGATTAAACACGTCTTAATTGAGTGTATTTTCTTTTGAATATCACGTTAAGTTTTAAATTCTTTAAAAGTTTTTCCTAAGCAAAATGGTTAAGATTTTTGAAGGTAACACTCTAACTAACACTTATAAAATGTAGTAATTTAAACTTTAAGAGGCCTTTTTAGTCAAATTTTCTCACTAAGAATTATAATAGACTTAAATTCTATTGATTTTTTTATAGAATCGCAGGTCCACGGATGCCGGATTTGACACTGGATTCTGGGGCTGGTAAAACACTAAGACCTCTTTGCTATTAGAGGGTAACGAGGCCAGACATGCCCCTAAGATAGGCCCACGATGTTCACCTGGGCATTAAACCTAGGAGCTTGCAATGACACCATCAGTTAAGAGAAGCAATAAAACTTATTTGTAACATAATTTGAGGGTTCCTTTGTAGCGTTGGAGATTATTTAGACCTTAATTATTGACAAAAATTATAATTAACTGTTTTTATTATTGTGACATCGTGATGATTAATATGACATTTGCATGGCTATTTTCATATATGGCGGATTGTGCGAGTATATAATAAATCAATCTGAATGTACTTTCTTTGCAAATAAACGATGTTTTATTATGTTTAATACACAAGACCTAGTTCACTTACTGCCTTCGCTCACCTTTGCTTACGAGAATACGATCGTATTCTGACTTAATAGCTACAACAAATCAATACGAAAAAGGCATCTTACAAATGTATGTTTATTGGAGTCTAAAAGCCGCTTATTGATGTTCACTTAATGTTTCGCTCACATAAGCCTATGAATATACATATTTCAAAGAGAATGAAGGCAAATTGTGTGGAAGCGTAACTAGAATTGTTGCTTTTATTTTTAAGCTTTAATTGTTCGAAATATACTATTTGAGGAAGGTCCTGAAATCATTCTATTTTTAAAATAATAACAGCCATACTTTTGAACTTCTCCATAGTGTATTTCTGTAGTTTAAGCTGCCTAGACGAAACCGCTTAGTGAGAACGCTGTCTGTTGTACTATTATTATTATAGTATTATATTATAAGGAACTTTATTATTAGTATAAAAATAATAATAATTTCATACGGTTAAAAAAAATACTTATCAAATTGGTATTGTTATTTTACTCTCAATCTACGTTACTTACCGTTATTTTAGTTTCTTTGTGTTCTGCAGTATGGCCACCTTTTGGGTAAAGGTTTTCTCCTGAACTTTCCATTTGGATCTGTTCTTAGCTTCCTCCATCAAGAAGTTTTTTTAATAATAATTTTTTTACTGTGCATAGGATTTTTTTTCTGTATCATACATTTTTACATAAATTTAGTGTTACGCGCCTCCCGAGATACACACGTACAAATATATTAGGGAAATATATAATATATTTAGATAAACCGCCGTCTGTAACTAATTAAACAAACGGAATTTACGATGGCATGAATTATTTCAATTAGTTGTACACTTATTAACTATTTTCTTTCATAGACTAAAAACGAAAATGCTCGAAGTATCAAATTTAATTTCTAATTTCTAAATTTGATATTATAAACCGTAAAGTGATTTTACGGTGTGTTCAATAGGTTACGCGGATAAACGAAACTAATTAACCGTTTTGATTAATACAACATTGGGGTGCTGTATTACAATTATTGATTCCCTTTACGAAACCCTTAAAAGGATACCAAGGTTCCCGTTATCTTTCGTCGTTATTAGTTTCCTACTTTTATTATGGTATAAACTTAGTCCAATTATAACTTCGCCTGTGGGGTAGTAAAATAAAATTAATTGCTCGCAAGCATTAAAAGGGTTAAGTGTAAATTTCAGTTCCTGAGACGGTGGAAGACGTTAATTTCAGACCAAAAAAAACAAAAAGTGAAATATGTTTAGCGTAACTTAATCGTCTCCGGGACGTACTAATTATGATTTGTGCAACTCCGTTTTGAATAGGAAGAATTATGGGGACGTAAATAAGAGCATTTTGATTAATATTTTTCATAAAAACACTTTTTGTAATAGTAATCGAGTTCATTTCTGAGTGACTTTGTGTTTAATCCTTACAAAGAAAACATAAAGCTGTACTTATGCTATCTATTACATTATCTAAAGATAATATAGATTATAATAATTAATATATACATTTTTTAATTATTCTTCTACCGTTAGAACAGTAAAATAATAATTACGAACTTTAAAGCCTGTATATAATATTTTTTTAACTTTTAATTATCAAATAAATTCTAAACTAAACAGCCTTTTAAAAGTTACGAAAATAGCTACAATTTGTACTGTATTGTGCTTTCATATGAATTAAAGAGATGTCTGTTAGTCGATTTGCTGTATCGCAATTTTTATTTCTTCAAAAATCCACGTTGAAACATTCAACGAACAATGAATTCGCTCTCGGCACTGCAACCATACATCATTCGTAGTTCACTAACTCAATCAAATCTGTGCAACGTACGGACCCTAACATGTATGCGGGCAGTGAATATTGTTATCTAAATGCAACGAAGATTATAACAATTCCGCAGATAACTATTCATAATTTTTAACTTATCTACAGACATATTCAATTTATTTAATTTGTTTTTAGAATTCTAACGCAATGTAATGAATTGAGATAAGATGAAATAATTAATATAACTTATTATAAAAATTTATTACTAACAAAACATTTAAAAAAAATAAACAAAACGAGAAATAACAAAAAAATAAGGAAAGGAAAAAGGAATTATTTTAAGTGTGTAATGTGTGTGTGGTAGTAACTGGCCCGGGCTCAGCATTATGCTGTGGAGCAGACGTGTTTGTGCCTCAGACGCAAAAAAAGAATAACAATAATGAATAATAATAATAATAGTAAAAAAATTACAATGTAATTAAACAAGATGGAAGGTGTGTGTGTAAAAGTATACCGTAATTAATGTGAGAACCAATTACCTAATGTATGCTTTTCAAATTAACTCTGAAACTCGCAAGTTTAAGCGAAGGAGGTATTTAGAAGAAAGATAGGAAAGTATTTTATTTGAGATTTGCTTAGTCAACGTTGGCGTTGGTGAATAATTTTCTGCAAACCAAGTAATTCTTAAGGCTTTGAGGCACCCTTTGAGAATATCTACGCTACAGCAAAGTATTTTAATAAAGGGTTTACCATATAAAACATTGGTCGTCACCAATTATATTACCTGATTGATGATGCATTAATATTGCATAATATACATATTAAAACACTTACCGCATTGCTATGTGTCTGGTCGGTTTTGAGCTCTTTGTGATTTGAAAACTGTACATAGACAGCGCGACCCCTCAGTTGTGCGACGCAGCCTCCAAAGTAAGCGACCATGGCCACAGCTGATATCTCCTCAGCCATCTCTAGGAATGCCTAGAAATAAACAATTAAATCATTTTAAAATATCAAAAATGTTCGTGAAATGTTGTAGTTTTGTTTAGTGTTTAGACAATTTTAATTGTTTTTTTGGCACTGCAATAGTAAATATTATTTATTTGAAAAGAAAAAAAGGTAAAGGTACACTGCCAAAGTTTTAATTTATTATTTAATAATTTTGTACGTTATGAAAATTGTAAATACAAATTATACATATGTAGCATGATAGATTTAATTGACAAATTTTATTAGAAAATACGAAATTGTAGTGTAGAAAGCATTACGAAATAATTTCAGTGCAATTTCATGAGATCGCAGCATATAAATAATGGTAAGTACAATAGAAAGAACATAAATTGGGTAGCTCGAGCTACGACAACTATCACCTAATCTAATCGAATATACCGGAGTTGGGAGGGTAATATATGGGAATGAAATATGACGCGTCGAGAGGTCTCGCTTTCGAGTTTGTCGTTCGTATATTTATTCCTTCTAATTCCATGATGTCTATCGTGGCACGTGAATATTTAACGAAATATACAAAATGATTTTATGTGAAATGCATTTGGAATATTGCAGTAAAATTGATAACACAATTTTGGAATATCCTTCAGCGCTAGATTTCACCAGATATTGCTAAACAATGTTGCGTTAACGTAGCGTTAACGAGGTTTTGTATGTAGCACCGTAGGCTGCAATTAATCGGCTCTAGCAGGGTCGGGGATACATGAACTCGGCAACCAGACAACAAGACTGATCCGCCACACGTGTACTGCGTGATTTTCTAAATGTGTTATGATTTCCCTGATTTCATAGAGAGAATTTCCCAGCACCCATTTACGGGGAGCGCGGCTTAAAACCGCAGGATTCTGCTTTTGGCATTTGAACATAGCTGGCCGGTAAATACACCAGTAACAGACCGTGCAGTCAGCCGCAAATTAAATAGAATTTGTCTGCTGCTAATTAAAACCTATGTATAGCGGTTGGAAACGACCGACACATTTTAGCACTGTCTTTGCAGAGGGTAGTTTGTTTATATAACTTCCGCTTTACCAGATACATTTTTTTGTATCATTGAAACTTTATCTCCTAAATAAGCATACCTACCCATAATTCTTTCCTAAAATAAACACTCTACTTAAGCCTCTATAGTGTAATGATACCTTCATCACCACATCATCATCATCAATCACAGAGTGATTGTATTACCACAAATTCTAAAACTTATCAATATAAATACCTTTAAATAACATCAACTAAAATTTAGTCACTAACATCAAATAATAGTATCGCATTCACGTTAATTCGTGCACAGTTTCGAGCTAAATGATAGCACACAAATTAATGAACGCACAGTAGCCGTAAAATGGTGTCAACTGCTCTTCGTTTTAATCACCGAGAGTGGAGGCGATTGTCCACTCACGTCGATGTTTGCCCACCTCTCGATGGATGGCTTTTTAACTCGACTGGGCTCCGGTTGCTATTAACAATGATACTTTTCATCATCCATCAAAGTTCGTTTCAAGGAGTAATTGAAAGCCTGAGAGTAGCTAAAGTAATATTTTGTTGACTTGTAATTATAGCGTACAGGTATTTTTGTATGTGATAAACAAATAGGCAAGTTTTAGTGAGGTCTACTGATATATGAATAGAAGTAACTAAAATGGTAATATGGCGTGAAACGAGTATGCCACATTCTTGACATACGAAGTCATAAAAGAAAATTGCTTGAAACGTTTGATGAAAATAGAAAATAAAAATCACTTTTCCGAGTGAAGATGTTAAAATTTAAATCCCGGCAAATCCGTTGACTTGAGATTTTTAAAAGTTGCACCTCGAACGAAGAAGTGAAAAGGTTGGGAAAATTGTATAACAAAAAGCGAGAAGGCTGTGACCGTACATAAAAGGGGATTTGACTTATATTTTGTACTGTAGGTGGGAGATTGTTTTCTCGCGCGGTACAATTTATGCGAATGTCATACGGGCTATTTATTAAATGGGATAACACTGTCATAGCGTCTGTCTTACTGTTTGCGAGTAATAAGATTTTGTTTTTTATTTTATTTCTCGACAGTAAAGTTATTTTTAAATTGTCGGCACCAGCTCGTAAATTCCATATAGGTACAGACAGTTACGCTCATGCTATAAAACCTGCAAACTCGTTCGAATTTCAAACGATAAAAAAATATGACCAAAAAGTTCCAATTTACTTAACTACCATCTCAAAGTCAATTGAAAGATCCAACGCTTTCGCTAAACAAACTTTACTAATGTCTGCTAATACGGAGTTAAATTTTCTGAAAGTTTACAAGAGTTTGAGCTTACTTAGCTATTTATTTTATATATTTAGAAAAGATAAATGTTGCGTTAATAATTAAAAACTTTGTAAATTTTTCTCTTTATAAATTATGTCAATATTTTTAAAAATGTCAAAAATATGATGGTAAATGTTTCATGAAGTTCAAGAGCTACAAAAAAATACAAACCACTTACGCCGAATTTATTTCGATTTTGATTCATGTGACAGCTGTAGCGACTAAAAAAAGTGTTTAAATTCAGTAAATGTGCTACTGTAAGAGACAAAGAATAGAAAACAAGTAGGTCTGCCAACAATGTGTGGCCTATTTGCAGAAGCGTCACCCACTTGTTGTGTTTCCGGGCAGGCTTCATTGTGAGCAGCTACATGGCCGAGTTAATATATTAAATAAGGGTTTACTATTGTTATATGCATTTGTTTTTATGTAATGATATATAATAATGAAAACGATAAAAAGGTAATCGTTGTAAACTTTACAATTGATTGTAGCGGATGCGTAGCAAGTGTAGGCAGCGTAGCACCTTTGACTTGGAACTTAATTAGCTTTTAATTTTCTTACTATAATTTGGAGTCTTATAAAAGGTGCAACTTGACTACGAATATTGTGCCCGGCTTATAAATATCCTATTAGTTTGTTATACGCATACGAATACATTAAATTATAATAAGGTTTAGACCTGTAATGAATAATTGTAGCGATAACGGACACAAAGCGGCACAAGTCGTCTAATTATTGTTTAATAATAAATTACAATTCATTAAGACTGTTATCGGCAAGACTTTGCATTTAAAATAGTTTGAGATCGTATCCTCTTACAGTAAATAATTGTAGTTATTGGTTTTCTGCTCGATACGGCTACTTTGAAACTGCTAACTAGTTGCTTCTGTTCGGATTATCCACGGAACTTTAGAAAATATTAGGGTCGTTGCTGTAAAGATAACGGCTACTCATTAATATAAGTTTTTAGTTTGCTGTTTAGCTCATATTTCTTTCTTAGAGTCTTAATAGTTTCTTAATAAATACTTTTGTGGATATTTAAGGTAAAAAATATATAAGAATATATCGATCACTTTACTTTACTTTTGAATTTTCGGCTTTCCGAATCTTACTAGTAATAGGTAGTAAATGTAAATTTACAATTAATTTAACTTCTTTTCTGACGTTCATAAGTTTACTTGTTTTATGAATGTGTTAAAATGTTATATGAATAAAGTTATTTTGATTGTGAATTCAATCAATAGTATACATAGTACACGTTTTAATTGCGTAACTTATATTAAACTCATAACATATAAATAGCATATCATTAAAATAAGAAAAGGCTATTAGTAAATTCTACGTGATTCTACATCTCAAAGCGTTGCCTTAAGGCGTCGTGGGGTTAGTTGATATGGAACTGCAACGATATATTTGAACTGATTACGTACGTACGAGTTCGTCAAGTAATACGTTATTAGTTTAGTTGAGATGGATGCTTAAACAATTTAAGTGGTTTATCTCAATTATGAGATGTAATTCGATATTGATTTATAAATACTATTTTGTGATAAAAAGTAGGAGTTATCATTTTATTCAAATCGTATCTTTACTTCACATACTCACTCAAGCACTCAGGCGTGTTGAAAACAGTTGAAAAATCAAAAACAATAATAAATAAGATATAAGATGTAATTACATTATAAATATATAATATTATATAACCCTGACACAGGTATTTTTTTTACTTAAAAGGGTTGCCAAATCTTACACATTGTAATGCAAAAACAAATTTTTATTTTATTTTATAGATTATATATCCATGAGGTCGTAATGTTTATGCTTACGGATATTTTTAACCTTCAGAGAATGTTTTGTAAAACGTTTAATCATAATGTTTTCTGTACCGTTATGTTTTTAAATATTCAGAACTAATAATGCCTTTAAGTTTTGTGAAGTCTTAATCGTGTTTTTTATTTATATATAAATGATTTCATTACTCTTATACACGCAAACCAACATTCTCTATGTAAACAAACGGTCTACAATAAAATAAGAAAACCTTTATCTTACCTGATTCTTTCCTTTGAGCACCAATACGTTAGTCACTCGGCCAAAAGGCAGACCCAATTGAATGATCTCCGCTTCTGTCGTTTCATTTGGTATGTTCCGTATATGTATAACTCGGGACGGTTTTCCAACATTTTGCTCCAACTTTACCTGAAAGTAAAAAAACAATAGATTAAAAACATTCATTGTGTAGTAGTTTTGCAAAAAATACAATTGACGTAAAATGAAGAATAAAGAGTAATTAACAAAATATTATGTTAGTTCTGGTAATTTTAAGGAATATATATAGGAGCAAAAGTGTTCAAGTTATTTCCATAAACAGTCTTTAGACAGACGCAGAGTCTCTATTATAGCTTTTTCATTTGGTTACTTAAAGTTTTAATATGCATACGAATTTAGAAATACAAATACGTACGTTCATTTGTACAATCTGTAGTCATAAATTAAAAGTATTAATCTTCAAAACGTCCCATCGGCGTACATTGTTTAATGGAGAGTTACGTCTAAATGCTTAACAAAATGACCGCTCTAATATACATAAATAAACCTAGTATTCACGAGTCGGTTGGATAATTGAAAAGTCGATGTAGTATAATTGCCGGGGCTTATCGGTCCGGCCCGATGTGGGCGCTATTGTTCCCCGGAGAGCCTTTTGATTACGCCGACCCGCCAATATAATGTAGCCTTGTATGACACTTCACTTGCCATTCATGGGAAAAACGTACTTTATTATTTTTTGGGAGAATTTATGAGATGTTCTTGGTCATTGAGTAGGTGTTTATTGTGTTATTAACGAAGTAACAAATAGCAGATAAGCCTATATAGAATCTAATTTAATTATTTGAAGAAATAGTAGATTTTACTATAAATTGAAAAATAATTGATGTATAGTAAGATGGTCTACTCATAGGACCTAAATCAAAATAGTTTTGGTAATTGGTCAGTTTTTGACAAATTGTCTACGACTTACGATAACTTATTGACTACGTTAACAGTTTTATCGTATTTAGTGAGTGCTATTTATTACTTCATAAAGATCATACTTTTTGTATTTCTTTATCTATATCTTTGTAAAATTGATTTTTATTTTATATAACTTATAATAATAATAATTTATTGCAATATATATGGTACAAAAATGTTGTATAATAGTAAGTTCGCATATTCTGCCACATACGCGCAAATTTGTCTTTAAAGGAGTTTTACATTTTACATTACTAGTCATATGAATTGGTCAATTCTTATATTATTTGTAACGTACATATCATATCAAATGTAATTACATTTATATCAACTACAGTGTCTCACGCAAATAATTATTAATTGAGTAATACATATTTTCCATAAGTAATACACCAAGTCGATTTTTATTAATGTAAACATTAATAACCATACAAAAGCTTTTTTTCCTAAATAGTTCCAGATTGTATTGTGTTTTAAATGTCTCTTAGATAGCTTTTACACATTAAGAAAACACTTTTTAACGGATTGCAGCCATGTATTATTATTATAAACTTATAATACATAGCTTCAAAGTGTTTTCTTAAGTTCCAGATTGATTTTTGGCACAGCCAATTTCTCCCCATGTTTACTTCTTACTTCGACTTCTACATTCGACTCAAAATATGTATGTTTCTCTGCACGAATAAGGACATTTCTAAAATATAAATATAAATTCTTAAATAAAGGTACGCAACTATCAAGACAGTTTGTTCCACAAATTGCTCTAATACGAAATGTATTATATATTTTGTGTCTTAAATACCCTTTTGACTTCGACTGAATTTCCCCAAACTATAATTCCATATCTAATAATAGATGAAACATATATGCATATGTTTATATCATGCGATAAGCAGCGAATACCGTATCATGGTTTACAATTTCTCTTAGTCGTTTTAACACAAAAACGAAACTGTCTATTTTGTTCTGTAACTTTTCAATGTGTGTTTCAACTACAAAATTTATCTAGCGTTATACCTAAAAATACACACTCATTCATTATTTCTAATTAATTGTTTTTGTATTGTAAGTCTATTTGTGTTTTTGAGTTGTAGGTGATGAGAATGGATTATGTTAGTTTTGGTCATTTTTATTTGTAGATTATTTGAATTCATCTAGTTGATGGCGTCGTCTAGAGATTTAATTAAGTTGTTTTTTTTTTAATCTTGTTCATTTTTATTTTTTATTATAAGTGTAGTGTCATCAGCATATAGAATACAGTTCTGGTGTATAGCATCTGGGAGGTAATTTATATGTCTTAGAAAAAGTAGTGGGGCCAAAATACTGCCGTACTCATTTTTCTTAAAATTAGATCTATAGGTTTTTTGTTCTAGTTTACAAATCTTTGTTATTTCCACATATTGTATTCTATTTTCAAGGTAACTTTTCACCCAGTTATAAGAATTACCTCTTATTCCGTAGCATTCTATTATCTAATGATAACTTATAAAAATAAATTAAAATATTACACCATTCTTTGTTAAAATTTTAAATGACGTAAGTTTTATGTGACGAATTACTTCTAAAAATAAAGGGCAAAGAAAGATACAAATTATACAGATGTAAACATAACTTACAGTATTTAATATAAAAAATAAACAACCTATATTACAAAATATCCTTCTTAAAAACTTACACTTTACATTGTTGCAAAGTTTTAAACTGTGACATCTAGTACTGAAAATTAACTGACAAAGTATGGTGCGGATCATTTACTCTACTTAAGTATTTAAGATGAAGAGAAGAGCGAGAAGGGGAAACTTTTTACAAATGACTTAATGTAACAAAGTTAGGATAGCGAGATTTGAAACATTTTCCCGATTACCTCCCTTTATCGATTCGACAAATGAACCTAATGTCTATTAGTTGATCATTGTCGGGTTACACAAAAGGGAACTATCTCGATAGTGGCTGAAAGTCGCACAGTTCCGTTCCGAGTTTTCACATTTTTCACTTACGACTTAAGCGTTTATTCTACACGGAATGATTAATGTTTCTCCTTTTATTTACGCTCTTCTATCGAGTGGTCAATGCTTTTACTTACGACAGTTTCAGAGTTTCTCTAGGATTATTCGTATGGTTTAGAAAGCTAATTTTGAATATAAATATATCATTATACTAATAGGATTCAATCATCATTAAATATATGAGACACGAGTGCCTTATTTACGTATTGGTTACAGAATAAACAACAAGTCGGAACAAGATTTTTATCTATTAAATAACTAAAATCCGTCTGATAATTTTGTGTTCCAACAATTCGAATCCGTAACAATCGACATCAAAAGAGGCAAATCTCCGTAAGTAAACAAATAAAAAATATTTCATCCAACTCACTTGCAAAGGGAAGAATAAATCGCGGGGCACGTTCGCCCACCTTAAGGGTACATTTCAGTATTTTCTTCAGCGAAAACAAGTCGCACGTAAAACGTAAAGAACATTGCTATCGTCGGGTCAGAAAATCTACGAACGATTTTCACATCAGATACTTTAAATCATTCGCTTCGTCTCACATTTCTCCCATAAATATTAAGTCTTGGGATAGAAAAAAGAGATCATATGACATTTCCCTGAGAGAGTTTCCCGGAATCGGTCAATTTTCCCGATGATCGCGCCGATCGTGTTTATTAAAATATTATTTTTCACTTGATCGCACTCGATCCAGATTATGTATAATTCCGGATTTTCTATCATTTTATTATTTAGAAACTTGCAGTTTTTATTAAGTATAATAATGAAAATAATAATTAACGAATTTGGTCATTAGACAGGTTTTAAGTATTAGAATATTTTATATAACAGATTTTTATTAACAGTAGTAGCCTTCTTTCGACGAAACAATTCAGGTTTACATTTGGTAATTTGATGAATTCACTTTAGTACATTAATTATTAAACAAAGAAGAAGCCTTGTACCACAAAAATATCCGTTTGAAAGTTAAACAAATTGTATATGTCTTTTTAATTGGTTAACACAGATATTTTAATTGCATAGACGTTTTATGCATATTATGCACGTACCAGAAATACCGGAAAATGTATAAAAATTAATACTGGTTAAATAAGATCTTATGAATTTACTTTACTGATACTGAGGTTGTGGAACTTTTAATTGGCCGGCCGCAACTTATTGTAATCAAATAGACGTCTTGACTTGCAAATTGCAGTAGACGTCGAAAACTTGTAATTAAAAGAGATGTTTAATAGGGAAACAATCAGGTAGCTTGTTTATTTTAAGAGTGCCTTTCTTAAATTATTTAATTAATAAAGTTAAAATGTAACGAAACTCCTAGAAGTAGAAAGTTATAAACTCAAACAATAACTAAACTATTAAAAAAATACTATAGGTTAAGTTCCTTAAAAAATTAAGATATAAATTTGAGATATTCTATTTGGAAGAGTTACCGTGTGAACCAATTAACCAGACGTTGAATGATGGTCGAAAACTCATCGGTGGGCCATTGTAGAACATACATACGGATCCAATATTAATATGCTATTTATATTAATTAATTCAAATGCTTAATTTTGATAAAGTTGAAACTCTGATATCTCTCTTGATGATCTCTGACTCTGACACTTAGGACCCTAAACCACGAAGAGATTCATCTCCAACGAACGTTTTATTATAGATCATCATCATAAAGAAACCTAATAACTTAAATGAACATGAACTGCCAAAAAACACTGTAAAGTATTTTTAAAATTTTCAGATGTTTTAATGTAAACAAAATGGATGAATTTGGGGTAATTTAAGCGAGTCTTAATGAATATTCAGAGTACCAGAAGGGTGTCGCAAAAAGGGCTGTTTAAATAATCTTAAAGGGAAAAAAAGAGCTATCGTAAAACCATAGTATAGCAAATAAATAAAGGACACGTTCCTATTTAATTATGAATTAGGGGCGGGCAGGAACGAGATCACAATGTAATTAAGATTACTGAGGCGAGGTTTTTTCCAGAGCATTCCTAACAAGTGGGTCGGTAAAACTAATGTGGACATGTTTTTTTCTTATAACGCCAAGTAATTATTATTTGTTATATACGTTATGTTATATACGCGTTGATCATTTATTCCTAAGTCAGATTCCTGAGAAAAAAATTCTTGTTTCAGGTGACATCATCAAGAAAACTGTGTTTGTTTTACTTTGAGAGTACGTTACTTCACACAAGAACTATTTTTGAATAAATTAAACTTAAACATACCAGAAATACAGCTATGTATATTTGTATATTTAACGCGGTGGTTTGTTTTTAAGCAAGACAATTTATTTTAATCTAAATAAAATATTTTCTTTCTTTCGTTATCCTACAGCTAACTGTTTAACTAATAAAACCGCGATATTGTTTGGTTGTTAAAATTGTATGAGTTGTTCAAGTGATTTTAAATAAAATATCTCAGCCATAAAATCGGTGGTTTTTGTTCACTAACCTAAATTATATATATCAAAAATACGAAATTTATAGACAAAGATCGAATACATATTTGTCATATTTTGAATAAGAATATTTTTATTCCTATTAAATATTGAGGTAAGTGCGTTGGTTGATAAAACCCGTAGAATAGGCGACATATAAATCGCAATATAAAAATTCAAACAAGAAAATTTATGTAACGAAAAATTACAGCACAAGCAAAAGATAAAACTTCTCAGAAATCCTACTATAACATTTATTGTGACACCAAAAAATGTATTTTTGCCCCACCTGCGAAAAATACAATGAACCAACCTAGAAATGGAAAAACCCAAATGGCAACAATGTTTATTTTTTCATTACAGTTGCATACGCTTTTTGTTTAGCTACAATTCTGTTTAAATACACAGTCCATTCTTTTAACTATCCAAACTTTTGCGGGAAATTTGTACACAGACGCGTGTGTTTTTTATTGGATCGCTGTAAAAACTGAGCTGGTGCTATGAATTTATTATTTTACCGGTGCGAATGTAATGTATATGCTATGCTGAACTAATATATATTTAAGAATTGAGTAAGAGGAACGTGATAAACGGAATGCACTAAGAACAGTACGGTATATTGTCTGTACTTTTTTTGTGAACTTCTTAATCACAGTCTAAGTGTTTATAAAAATGTATATGTCACTTTTTACGTTATAATTTAGATTACCGATAAAAACCGAAACCAAGCAAATGAGCCAAAGACGGCTTTGTTACGCGACTCTACAATTATCAATTCAATTTGTACCCTTAATAAGAACCATATACATTGTAAAATCCAAAAAGTCGGCAAAAGATTAATAAAATTCTGATCTTAAAAGCCTCTAGGGATGTCCCTTTACGACATGCTGGATCTTTACGAGGGCCTCTTTCATTTAATACCTCACGTTTATATCCATTTACAATATGTATACGAAGGTAATTATGAACTTTGAGATTTGTGCTTTGTTACGGCATTACAAATATAAAGGTAACATAGGCAAGAGGCATTACCTTGAGGCAATTGCTATTTCATTCACGTTGATACGTGGACTTTGGATTAATACTTGTGTGTAACAAAATACAAAAATACATTTTTGCGTTTTATTACTTATTTAGTATATTATAGAAGTTAAGCTCGATTTAAAACTTAATTTGAGGTTCTAGTTTTAGATTCTCGACGGTATAATATTGATTAACTTTAGTATGAGTCTCTTATAAAGTTGGCTGTTATAAAAAATCTTATTTTTCACTTTGAAGTGACCGATGAGTACTTGCCTTAAAACGGTGGTATAAGGCTGATTTAGTTTTAATGAATGAAAAAGTTAAAGTTTGTGTTTGTAAAATAATTTATACAAACAAATACTGATTCCCTATTTTTTTAAATCGAAGTGGTCGAGGTCGAGGTCGAGGTTTAAAAAAACTTACTTTTTTCGCAGCGGAATCTTGATTATTGTTATCAGCATGGTGTGGAGCAGCCGGCGCCATGACGGTCACGCCACTCTGAGACAGAAGCTCGTCTGAGCCCCTCTGAAACAAAGAGAAATTAATTGAATTTAATTATTCATATAAAAGGAAAAGTACAGATTACCCTGGAGGGCTCTAGCGTACTCGAATTTCTTACTGTGTTTGTAAAATCGTTTATATTTGGCATTCCAGTGCTCTATAGACAAAATTTTAGTATGTGAAAATAATATTGTAGTACATTCTTAAAAAAGTATAACAGATCTTACTTAAATTAAAAATAAACATGGTTAAACGGCAATGTATTTTACGTGTGTGTATTTACGGTGTTAAACGTAAACCTAAGGCGTCGTTGTGGCATGTCTTAGATGTAAAAAAAAAACAATCTTTTTAATGAAGAATTTAAGAGAATTTAAGTACTCCCATATCTGTATATGTAAAACTATCATACAAAACTAAACTACATAACTACAAAACTACATAATATATATATATATATATATATATATATATATATATATAGTTAAATAAAAGCAGTGTTGGTCTAGTGGTTTCAGCACACGACTCGCTTCCCTTATCTCTTAAGTTCGATCCTAAAGGACTTTCTGTCTATGTGCGCATGTACCAATACTCGTACGGAAACTGGCATATCTCAAAATCACCAACTTTTTTATGAAATATAAATAATGTAAGAAACTGATGCAATCTGAGGCCAAGCACTTATGTGCTTGGCCTCAGAACCTTATGGTTGTACTTTTGGATTATTATTATACAAATATATGTACTTTCTTGAAATATTTATGTAGTTTCCAAATATTATTATATGAATTCGACATATTATGATTTAAGTCGAGCGACGAGCTGTGTCTCAAGAAATATTCCTTGTTCTGATATAGCTTACAGTATAATAGCTTACAGTTAACTGTCGGAACTTAAATTTATAGTTGCACCCCTTAACAAAACTGTGACATAAATAAACCCTAACGTGTAAGTAACTGAGACAGATGTATACGAAATATGGAATTCCACTACAGTGGAATAATAAAAAATATTAGCCATGTATCATGTAAAATATAATTATTATAAATAACATACAAAGATTACTTAGTTTTACTTAGAGAGTAATCAAAGACTATAATAGAATAATTATTATTATTTAAAAAGCAAAATTATTATTGAAAAGATTTACGTTCGTGGTAAATTATTGTCTATAGTAATTTGCCGTTAAACATCCGACTAAGTTATAAATACGCCATATTAAGTATATACCGGTGAGGAATATGAGAAAACCTACTTTATTTTCAGAAATATATAGAAAGAGTTTATTTATCTAGAGTTTAGTTATCTACTCCAGTAAGAATAGATAAACAAATAATAGCCTCTGTTGTGGCCAATTTCGCTTTCACTTACATTCAGAGCAAAGAGCGTTCCGAGTGACATGTGGGTCTTTATTAAGTGTCTCAAGTGACGGATGCCAGGTAGGCAGCGACTGTGTACCCTTGCATACCGATTAGGGTCCGATGGAAATGTGAAACAGTATACGTCTATTTGTTGCAGACTATAAAAGAATATTGCAAACTTCAATTTTGTAAATATATATTCTTTTTATTTTAAAAGACACGAAGAAGACTTGTGCCAGATTACTCAAATGACAATAAGATTGATATTATTTTGTAGTTCATATAAAATTCTGATGCACTGTCAACAATGTTTATGAAATTATAAAACGCGTCAGCAAAATCTAACTTTAATAAATTGTTTGCAAATAATAAATGTAATGAAAGTGATTAATTTATACACGGTGTGTTAAAAAGTATGTACTAGGACTTTAAATAGAATATTGTGTTAGTTATATGTTGCAGGTGTCTGTGGGCGGCACTTATCACTTAAGAGCAGGTGAGCTTCCTGCCCGTTTGTTGTACTTTATTTAAAAAATAAAAGGTACAATGTTTATATAAATTTACGCAGACGACTGTGATCATTAATTCAATACATGAACAGTCTTTTCCTCTTTGTAAGTCATAGAAAACTGCCCATCAACCACGTACAACAAAAAAATAATTTGTATTACAGAACAAATATTTAAAATCAAAATTCTATAACTGTAATACAATTTACGTGATACATAGATTCCGTAGAAGGGGTAACGATCTTAATAGGATTTGCATAGTTTGATCTCATCCCTGTACATATATAAAGGGTGAATTTGTACTTTCATCTTATTACGGCTCGTGATTTATATACCTGACACCGGTGTGTTTAACTGCCGTAGTCTGTCATTTCCCCGTCTTAAATTGAGATTGATCCAGTGAGCTTGACGTGTGCATTCATGTGCCGGAAAATTGTTTTTGTTTTCCTCCTTTCGTATATATTGATATGAATGTTTTTTTACTCAATATTGTGATACGTTGTGTATAGACACAGCAGAAAGCATGGTCGAAAATCGACTGTACAATACTGTACACAGAGGGTTTGTTTTCTTTAAATATGGTTTTAACAAGTGTAAAGTAAGAAAAATGTCTGCTAATCGGATATTTTCATTCTGAGAAGTCGATTTAGATAAGTTTTTAGTCGATTAAATTTGAATAAAACGCTCCGGTGTAATATCATAAGTAATATCGTTATAAAGCGTCAATGACGGAAAGGATGCTTAATAAAATTACTCAAATAGAATTAAACGATTACAATAACAGCGGGAATCCCATTTCTGAATCCTCTTTCAAAAGAGGTATGATTTTTTAGAAATAAGACGACACAGGCTATTCCTGAGAGTAATTTCGTGGAGCGCGTATAATAATTGCCCAAAATTAAATAATTTTTTCACAAAGAAGCAAATTTGATGAAAATATTGTTGTGAAATGGCAGATTGTGTCAAGAATAGGGCTTTATGTTTGAAAAAAACACTGTTAAATTTATATTTGCAATCTTTAAACTTATTAATTTAATGTAAATAAGAATAACGGAATCTATTAAACGGTAGCTTATAAATATGTTTGATATAAAAAGAAAAATCAATCAATTTCTGAAATTACTTCTCTAGAGGCGGACTCAGCTCACCAAAGAAAACCGTAATATTTTCGAACAAAACAGACTGAAACGTTTCCCCAATATGTCATTTGTATGTGATACAGGCCCTTCGCATAAGAATATTATCAGAAATAAAATATACATGAAAGTGAGGTTTGCCCAGATCGGATGAACCCCCGGGCCCTTTCGGTTACGTCACAACAGAATCACTTTAAAGGAGTGGACACTTACATTTTATTACATTCTATTCATTCCTACAGTGTAGTGAATTAAATAAATAGCGTAGCGCTGTACGCACTGGATTTATACGTTTAGTCTTGAAGTTGTCTCTATCAGGTTTATGACGAATGTTTTTTGTCTGTCCTTGATACAGGGTAGCAAATAGTACTGAGCATTTACTAGACTATTTATAGACCGTTCTATCAAAAGTTCTGTTCTGTTCTGTTCCTTTTCATACTAGCGTAAACATAATTAATTAGAAAATACATTTGAGTGTTTTAGTTGAATAGGTGCAATTGGATACTAAGGCCGTCTTTATGTTAAAATTCATGAGAGTTTTCATTTGAAATATCATCAAGGAAAAAAATATTTAAAGAATGATTCCCCAAATGGGACATCCACGTCGTAACAGATAGAAAATCAAAAGATATGGTTACGTAGTCAAAGTGAATAGCCATGGCCATTGTTGTGAATCGATACGTATAATGTATTAGTGATATTAAAATGTACGAGAAAAAAATCCCGGAGATGGGATGACGACAAGACTATTGTTATTTCAGTAAGGGACATCGTAAGTAAGGGAATATTTTACAAATTGCTCGAGTCAATATTATTTTAGGTATAATTTTCATCGCATTCTCCTTCGCAATCTGGAGACCGCACTTAAGTAAATACTTTGCCAACGATTCCTTGGAAGTTCGAGAGAATTAGATTATCTGGTGTGGTAGCGCTTAGGTGCTTATTCGGTAATATTGCTAAGATTAGGAACAGTGGCCTGCAATACACCCATTTATAATTTTGAGTTAACAGGCCTGATAATAACAATATTTGTACGACAATATAAATCTAAGTGGAATATCGTACACAATAGTATACGTAGCATTCAACAGTGCTACACAATTGTGTAGATGTGCGTAGCTCATAGCAACGTAGTTAGTGCGCATCAGTCTAAGCGTAGAATTACAGGTGTGACACTATATTTTATATTAATAAAAAAAGAATTATGTAAAAAATCAACAATCAACAAACAAAGTTACGCATATATTCTATTGGATTCAGATAACAAAATAATTGATGTATACAGTATACATAAGTCACAATGCTGCTGTACAAATGAAACAAAGTCGGGAACATTTACGATACGAATGAAAAATCACCTTTTATGACGTCATTGTTTCCAAAATGTATCCAATATGAAAAATTATATGTCATGGGAGTCTGTAGTCTAATAATTTTTATTGCTATTTCACGACCTTACAGTCCGATTTAACTCGGCGTGTGTAAATTATGATTTAATTTTATAACCACCGTTGAAAACGGGCATAAAATGTTTTTATGTGAGATAATATACTTTTCATTAAGAGTCATGTGTTACATTCGCAATTTTATATTCACATTTTATGAGCGAGTTGGGTTGTAGGATTGAAACGTTAGTATTTATTACACCTACCTGAGTAAACCGTCTTACTACTTTACGTCTTATATATAAATAGAAACTGTTAATAAACATCGCAGAATTAATTAATTTGTCACCGGTATTTAAAAAAAAGCAATATTCTAACTAGAAAATGGCCTTTAAAACATACCATGCAAGAATATTTTACTTTATATAATAAAAATGCAATATAAGTGAACTAAACAACCAGAATAAACTCAATTAATAACACGTCGTGGGCATAAAGCGGTTTCTCTCCGGCTATTTAGGCATCTCTCAGTCAAATTTACCCTTTGATATATGAGTTTCATTCGAACTATTGGATGTAATTTGTCCAGCCATAACTGTGGCAATCAAACAGGATCGAGCATTAAGCACAAGCGCCCGTCAAAACTACCGCACATTCGTCTAACGCCTAATATCATCTCGAGTAAGATGTAGAAATTAACGATCTTGATAATATTTGTTGGCTCAACGCTGCCGCTTCCCGTAATTAATAACATTAATTTGTTCTGCGCTTATATCGGGTATTTGTCAAGCAGTCGCCCCGCACTGGATCATTTTCGCGCTGAGTTCAATATTTCTAATCAATTGGACGCTATTAAATCTTAGGTGCTATTATGAAGACAATAATATTTTTTGTACGTCAGGGCTCGGTATTTCAGTCATATATGACAAAAACCGGTTAAACATATGAAGAGACATTATTTGAACTAATATGAGCTAAAGTTATTGGAAGATAGCTTTAGGAAGTTGATTAAATATTAAAGTCAGCACAAAGTTGACCAGCGACAAGGCGAAAGTTAACAATTCTCATAACAACTAGGCAAACCTCTTAGCCCCAGAACAATATAGGAAGACATTACTCGATGTCACAACTTGCAAGTCTACTTTATAGGGAAAGTAAGAGCGAGTTTGCGTGAACAAAGTTGTGCTGGTTGCTTTAGTAATGAATAGAGACGTCAAACGTAACCACCACTCGACTGCAACTCGCCTACTATTTTAACTTTTGCTCAGATAACTCAACTATGTTGACCAAACATTGTATACGTAAACATTCATTAAACTGATTAATATATTACCGTTACTTAAAAATCGTTGTACAGATTAAATTCTATAAGTATGAATTTTTACATAATTAGAGTGTCCTATAGAGTAAGACTAATCTTTTGAAGAAAATAAACAAAAGCACGAACAAAGGGCAACGCTTAAAGGCGACATTCATTTGCATGCGAGACGATTTGAATAAATATCGCGGAATGGGCAAGCGCATCGCCAGTGTTTTATGAGTCTCATTTTATTTTAAACAGCTCGCTGCAATGCGAGTGCTTCAGTTTTAAGAGGAACTATTTAATACATTTCCTTCAATAAATGTTATGAAACGAGATTGAATTTACCTTTTTTATCTCTCCATTAGCCTAAAGCAGATTAATCACAATGTAGTGCAGTCTCTAGATTGAGCAATTACAGAGTTACAACTGTGAAAATAATAAAAAAAAAATAATAATAATATCACAATCATAATAAACTTTCCTAAAACGTATGTTTACTTTCAGGCATTAATATATGATAGCAAAAAATATAAATACGGTTTTTTTTATTTTTATACGACCGCTAGCGTAGCCTATCGAAATCGATAGGCTACGCAAGCAACATTTAGTTAATTGATTCTAGATAAATATCTAGAATCAATTAACTAAATGTTTCTTAAAATGAATATAGAATCTGTTAAGACCATAATAATTTATAGATATAAATAAGAAATAATCCGGGGCAAGTAAATAACAACGGTGAGTATAACACTCATAAGCCATGTATTATGGCATTTAATTTTCCTTTATGAGCTGAAACGATAGTCGAGTCGTTGCCTATTTGTTAGCAACTCGTAGAGGAAATCGGCTCACTGAATTTTGCGGCAGTGGCACGGAGCTCTAATGAGAAACTATCAAACTTCAACGGTACATTTGTCTCATCACACAGTATTCAATTTTCGATAGGTCTTGGTATATAAACATGTAGTTTTTTGTTCAACTTTGCACAAATATCTATGTGTAGGTTAAATGGTAATATTTAGTATGTAATTGGTAGTAATAGAATGTTATATGTAAAGCATGTAGCCTTCAGTAGTTCAGATTCAGGCGTGTTCAACAAAATTCTTCAGCTTTGTACTGTTTAATGTATCTTGAACGTTTAACTTATTTGATAATATTCGTCATTAGTATTAAGTTTACGTAAATATTTATTATGTTTGTTATTATGTTTGTTTACCTGTACACCAATGAATATTGTAGGACTATCTCAAGGGAGAAACAAATTTATATGTAGAAAATAATTCACCCCTCAGTAGACGGACTGGCCCGTATGGAATCCAAAACGATATAGTATTTGCCAGATAATATTTTTGGCTTTTCATACTTTTACCTTAAGAATTCAGTGATTTATTTTGGTGTAAATAGACATATATTTACTTAGTCGTCCTGTTGAATAAACATACTCTACGGCGATAGGGAGAACATGTACAATTCTGTATGTTTTATAATAGAAAAGGGGGCAAACGGGCAGTAGGCTCATCTGATGTTAAATTATACTGTCGCCCGTCGAAACTCAATGCTAGAGGGCTTGCGAGTGCATTGCCGGCCTTTTAAGAATTGGTACGCTCTTTTCTTGAAAGACCTTTTTTTCATGTTTTCCTATTTAAACAAAACTTTAAAAACATAAATTTAATACACGATTTATTTAACTCGACATTTTCAAAGTTTTTCCGTCTTTGCAAATGCCAACTGCTGTAAAGCAAGCGGAACGCCGAATTTAGTCAATAATGTAATAAACTCTCGTTTATGTCCGTTTATATTAAAATGTGACAAGATTATCCACACAAATTCTAAACATTTTCTAAACGTAGGTAATAGTTTAGATACCTTGTTTTATTATTTGAATTGTTTGTGCGATTGTCAAAACTCACAAAATCGTCGTTAGAGATGCTCCAATACAAAAAGGAATGTTAAAAAGTAACAAGTAGTATTGAAAACCATACGAATTTTGCTTTAACATTCAGATTTTCACTGTAAAGAAGAGTGATCTTAAAATTTCATAGTCCAACAGTTTCGTATAAACTCTGCCAGTATTTGTTGCATATATTTTTGATAGGTCACAGCTCCAGTCAAAGGAAACTGAGTAATACGAAATGCAACTGCAGTTTCAAGTCTTAAACTCCTTGAACCAACTCTTTGTTGTAAGGTGTATCTTTGTGTGGTTTTATTATATTTCCTTTTCTATATCATTCATACATTATATACTTTCATTTATACTTCAAGTAAAAACATTTGTATAACCCACTTTACCCTAGTTATAAATATAAGATAATACAAATACAAAACAATAAGACAGTTTTGTTCCGCGCAACCCGGACATACAACGACCACTATTTAAGCCTCGACTTCTTTAAGCTATCGCGGAATATGCTTAAGGAGTATTAACAATAAATAGCCTACATCAAGAGCACACCCAACATACACATCCTCACTTTCACACTATTAGGGATAACTTACTTAAATTTATTTAATTGTTATTATAGCTTTCTATCCTTACGAGAATGTTTGAAACTGTTTGTAATACGGATTACAAAATAAATGTATAAAAAATATATATAATATGCTGTAAATAAATTATAAATAAAAATAATTATGATCTGTATACAAAATTAAGTCAGTTACTAAAGTTTATGTAAGCTTGAAATTTTTGTTGTTTTTTCTAAGACTGCTACATAAATCAATTGACAACCGTCTGTTGTTATGTAGAAATGTACATATTTCTATGAAATGTATACCGTCTATATTTCGTCGTTAAAAAAACACCACGAAAGTGGACATCGGACGAGGCACAAACATTTTTTAACAATAAAAATATTTTCACAACATATTATACCACGGGAGTATAGGCAAAAATATCAAAAAGATGTTTCTTCAAAGGGAATGTTATGTTTACATTTCTGTCTCTAGACCCGCGCTAGCCTCAGTAATTCAACCGCCGCGGGCGCCTCGCAAAGATAAATAAAAAGCTGAGATTTAAATACTTTTTGTTCCTGTTTCACCACTTCCAACCCGAGATGTCGCTTCATTTTACGGATAACCGAATGAAATATTTGTAGTTTAAATTTTACTTAAGCTTTATTCTGCTAGGTTAAAGCTTTGATTGTAGATTTAAGTTTCAATGGAAGTTAGCAATTCCTTTATTTTACTTTCTACAGTTTAATTTCTGACTAAAGTACACCTAAATTTACAGATAAGAACGCTCATCGCGCGGTGTTACGTCTTCTCTGTGCTGGTCTAGGGTATATAATCTTGGACGCTGACAGATACTATGTCCAAAAACTGGAAGGGTTGGAGATCAGGGCTTGCCGAAGTATGTTTAAAATATCTTGGACAGATCGCATACGAAATACAACTGTGCTGGACAGAATGCAGAAGAACAAAGAAGTGCTTATGACGGAAACGGAAACTTGAGTATTTCGGATACGTTTTACGCAACACCAAAAAATACGAGCTCCTTCAACTGGTCATAGAAGGCAAAGTGGGAAGTAGAATGATACGGCCTGGCCGCACGCAGACCTGGTCAAAGCACCAAGTCATTGTTTAGAAGCGCAGCATCTAAAATTACACTAGCCATGATTATGTAGCAGTTGCTAGAATTTTGTAGGTGTGACGCGGCCTAACTGTTCGTGGCACCGTTTGTCTTGCAGTAACGTTAAAAAGCGAAACACCTAGTATGTCGTCTGACAAAACAAAGCTGCATTCTCAAAAAAAAAAAATGTTGCCGAAGTAAAGCATATTTACAATTGTCGTCAAGCTAATCGCAAAACTTTCAAAATTATGATCAATATATAAATATTTTCTTCCTTTTCTTAAAAAAAAAACACCGTTATAAACATGTACCACCGACTAATTCTTATCTAGGTAACCACAACACAGGGACTCCAAAGTGATAGATGAATCACGACACAACCTATTTCTGTCATGAATAAAGTTTTAATTATTAATTAGTGACAATGAGAACATATTTTGGTTAACAACATAGAACACTGGCTAATTAGGAAATATATCATGTAACGGAAATAACAGAATAAATATTCGTATAGCCCATTACAACAACTCTATTAGCATTTCCCTCTGACAAACACAACTCGCCGATTTTTCCCAAAATATATTTACTAATCTAATACGCAATTACGAGTAGTCAGAAGAACTTGAGATTGATATATTGTTTAATTTATTTCATAAAATTCCTAAAGAGATATAAACCTTTTGATAAAGTAAACCTAGTGTAGTGAATAAAAGTGCAACAGCGGTATCTCGGACACACGAACATAGTGTTAACACATTATTGAAAACTAAGATTGTTAATGAACATTACCTTAGTTTTTTTCACTAGTATTGTAGAAAATGAAGTCAACATAATATTACTTATTAGCCATAATTATTGTATAGGATTGTCATTCATGTAAAATCGCACTCTTTTTTGTGACCTTTATTGTAGGAAAATTAAAAATAAAATTATAAAACTAAATTTGTTTAATTAAATTTCATAACGTATTTTTAACAATAAAAAATAATAATAAATTGACGTTTAAAAACCCAAAACATGATTATAAATCACGTACACGGTTAGTAGAATTTTCCAAACTTTCAAAGGCTTCAACGCATTGGGCCGGATTAAGGCAAGTGTTCGGACATGGTTTTCGAAATAGTTCGAGTCAAAACATTGTCCTTGCTGCTAATGGAGTTAGTAAGTGGACAAGTTGTTCGTAAGGGATGTGTGGTTGGAACAACAGTTACGAATCGCAGGAGGTATATTTGTACATGTCAAGTTATGTAATACATCAGGGATTGAGACGTAAATTAGAAAGCAAAGGACATACTCTTTATATATATATTCTTTTCACATTTGTCAGGATAATTGGTTTAAAGTTTCGTAGAATGATAGCATTTAGTCTAATTCGTTTTGCTTATTGGAACTGATTACTTTTAATTATTGTTTAGAAACACGAAGGCGTAGTTACGATGCATCTTTGAAGTATGCCTACGCGTCACCGCTACGCTCGTAGCATATAGGACGGCTCCTTCTGAGATTATGGTACTTGAGGAAGGATTAATCGATCAGTTATTTTTTGAACAAACAATAAATGTTCGTAGATAATGGCCTGTATAACAGTAGCCAGATTGGAGAGCTAATGTTCTTAAATCTGAACGACAAGGTAACGAGTTCGGACCCCATACAAATATTTTGGTACCTGGGAAAGTGCCGCGGGGAGACAAAGTAAATATGTCCCGGTTTCCCGGCACTCCCCACATTTTATCGGGGAGCGATCGGGCTCGGGTCGGGAAATGAATTTAAAACGTGTTTGCGGGTAATCTGTTATCGGTCCCTTGTCTCTTGCTTGAATATAGACGTTCGGACCCGCCTTAAGTCTTCATCGTGATTTTGGGGTTTCGGACGCTTCAAAGAGATACAAAGTACAAGTTTAAGGAACGCAATAGAATTTACAAAATGAACTTTCCTTCTCTATTTCATAATTACGTGTCACGTCAACGTATAAGATACCGTGAGGTTTAACCAATATTTTTTATATTAAAATATTAAAAACACAGCATGAACAATAACATAACATAGATCAAACACAATAGTGTCAATTATTTTCTCACAAGGACATTCATAAGACACTGTAACAGCTTTCAGCCGAGCCGGGGGTACCATAAAAGGCAACATAATACGTGGCAACATATTATTATTTTAGTATCTGTGAAATGGTCGGAAAACAACTCGTAAAATAAAAGCTGTCTGTATAAGATGCAAGTCTCTGTCAGCGTTCGGCTCGTGTGCTAAATCCAGGTGGATTCACCGTGGACACCGGTTAGATTTGAGCGCCACAGAGCTGGGTGGATTTCCATGGAAAATGCAGACTTTATAGTAGCCCGGGGATAAGTTTCCATTTTAAATTGAAGAGAAACACTGAAATGTTTCTTTGTCTCCCGTAGGGGCATCGCGCGGATGAATAAAAATTCACGTCAGGTAAGCGAACGGAAATATTTACACAAACCGAGGAAGTTACAAGTGGTTAAATAAATAAATGCGCCGCTCGAGTTATAGCCTTCCCCGTCGGTACTATTTATGCTGTCTGTTCTAAATCTACATCCACACGCATGTTTATTTACAACGCAGTCAATAGGGACAAACGGAGTCAAATCCACGTTCCAAAGTAGAATATTATTTAAAAGACGTCTTTTTGGGAAAACGTAGCTCGCGGAAGCATCCATTTACATAGTCGTTGTCGACGCGTCGATGCGTGGAGACTTCAAATAGGAATTATAATACCAAATTGAATACAAAACTTTCCTTTCAATGCGGAGTAATGGAGGAGCCTATGCACCGGAACAATCGAAAAGACAAATAGAATAGAGACACAGCTTTCGTGAAATAATAAGTGCCTGACGCCTTTTTGGACGTCCTTGTCGCGCTTTTTTGTAACGATAAATTTTAACGCTTTGATCTTTCCAATTCAAATAGGCTTTTTCGCGTTGAATCCGAAGTTATAGGAATATTTCAAAAGCTTTAAGTGAAGCGGATTTTCCTCCCCACCGGTTATATCATTCTGATTGAAATGCAAATGAAACAGTGTCCGATCGGAGCGTATTTATTCTAACTGCTAAGCTAAATCTTGGCGATTAGTCGTATCATATTTTGTGCCTTGCATTTTCATGTTAGCAAAAGTTTAATATACATATTACAGCTTAGCGTAGAAGTATCCTGGAACGTAAAGTTCCGTAAGTAAATGTTGTTCATAAAGCTAACCGAACATCCGTGTTGCGTTATCCTAGTTTGCGTCGTTTCTTCAAATCCGTCGAAACAAGCTCGCGACAAAAACATTTGCCTACGTTAGTGAATTGTTCTCTCGCTTGTGACTGGGTAATTTCCATACATTTCAAGTTCTATCGCCTGCGGGACGTTCGTTCTTTTGTTGATAAATGTTTGACGGGAACTCCGAGGACGCCATTAAAAGTTTTTTCGTGAATAATTCCAGTTTACACACGCAAATGTTTACTCTGAGTTTCCCGCGTTCACCTATTCGATTTCTTTTCATAGACTCTATTGTTCAAAAGAATTTCTTCTGAATGAGGTCGCTGAATGCGAAACTTTTTGTTTACCTTTGATTTGTTTCGTCGCCAAATCACTACACACATTGACATAATGCTTAAATAGATTCTGTGGTCAAACCTCAAGATAAGGACACTTTTAGTAAGTTTGTAAAAGAACGGGAAGTGGAACTGCGAACTTATTTGATCAGATTGCAGAGAAAAGTGTTCACATATTGTACAGTATGAGGATAAGATTATTCCTAATCTATTCGAATTACTATTCTACGTAAATGAAACATAAACTACCCAACAAGCTTTGAGTTTAAATAATTTTTCGTAGTATGAAAAATTTCTAAACAACAAGTGCTTAGTATTTACACTGTATTAACAATTCTCTATCATCGGCAATATGACGAAAGCATGTTGGTAATTTCTTGAATCATATTTCATGCCATAGAAGGGTTTCCACATAGACAATTTCAGGATAAGGCGGGCAGCGTGATTATTTCTCTAATGAAATTAATAAGGTGTTTGCCGCCACGAAAGGAGCGTTATTGCATTAAACCGTAAAAGCTTGTTTGGAAAATCTCTACAACGTTTTGCTTATAAAATGTGTCTTATGAAATTATGTAAATTGTTCTCAGACTCAAAGAGAAGGTTATATTTCAACAAAGTTTTAATTATGTACTAAACGATCAAAACGGCTTAAAAACACGTGCGAATTATAATATTCTTATAGTTACGTACATTTTTTGGATAAAACAATCCATTTAATATATAAAGAATTGTGCTACTCTAACAGCGTCTTCAAACGAAGTATTTTCAAAAGAAAATACTTGTAAGAGAAAGACGGGAAAAACCAATTGTATTGTCGTTTCATTGTGAGAAGTCCAAAACTCTGATATAGATAAGGGACACGACAGCTCGTTAAAAATATATTGCAAAAATCGAAAGTTGAACCAAATAAATGTGGAATTTTACTAAAATGTGTGAGCAATTTTCTGTATTTAAATGTAAAAGTTTACATTACACGCCGAAACGTTAATTGATGCGGGACCTTGTTTATTACGAGTATACGTAAAACCTACTTTATAAGGCAATATAAAAGAATTAAAAATCGTGAATGTTTTGTACATTCAATAAGTTTACATTAACGGCGTGCTAAGTCGACGCGAGGTTTGGAACAGCCGCAAACCGAGTGGGTTAAATGGACCGAGGACACGGCGAGGTCCGTTGCACTTGTTGCAATTTCTCTCCACTTCACAACTTACTTGTGCCGAGTGCGCCCTTATATTATTCGCTATAGACGAATGGCGTTAATTTCACTCAGTAAGGTTACTTCCATTACACTAATTGCGAGCCACATTTCATCTAAGCATCTCACAACTTCGGCCAACGAAGACATCTCAGAAAACCGAGTATGGAACAGAACCGAGGACACTACTTCCCTAATATCACTAATTAAGCTTTTAATGTAATTGAAAGAGTGAAGACACGTCGCAACTCCCATTTGAAGCACTCCCCCCCTCTATCTTACGTTCGCCGTCAAAAATACTTTCAGATAAATTACTTAGCGGGAGTTCGGCGCGCATACAAATCGACTGGAGATTCTCCATATTTTACATCATGGAACACTCGCTCGATTTACACACACCTTTAATAGCGGGAAGAGGAGCGTCCCGTCTCGAGGAAAATTAAGTCATTTCCGTTATGGGACACCGTGATCGATCTTTATTACTAATAGCGTTGCGTCAAAAATATAATATCCGAACAATTAGATGTGGAAGGAATTTTGAGCGAGGTGAGCCGTTTGTCGTGAGGAGGCAAATAATGGGAGAGAGAGGCACCTGTGTTCCGTAATGCGCCGCCCCGTCTGGTCGAAAGGGCGAAGAATCAATTAGGCAGTTGCCGAATTGCGTAACGGCTCTAGTTACGAGCGGCGCGGGCGGCTCACCACCTGCTTTTTCCTCATCTAACCTCTTGTTACGGCGTAATCGACATTCGACGTTTGAGATTATGACATTACATTACTTTGTTTTGTTTCATTTGGATAAAATTAAATATTTCAAAAGATTCATATATTTTTTCTTCGAATATCACACATTTATTTAATACAATATTAAATAAATGTCACTGTGATGATCGACTGGAATCATTAAGCAACGTCAATCTGTCAGTCATGGCACACGCATGTAATAATTAACGTAAACTGTAAAAGGTAGAACATTAGTGGGTAAGTTTTCATGGGTCAAATGTAGATGTAGGCAGTCACATGTGAATTATTTAGAGACGGTCGCGGGCAAGTAACCCGCAATTAATGAAGTGGGCAAAGCCATTTGTCAAGTGGGCAGTGGTTTGTATCCCTTCTGTGTGTGCTTGCCCACGCGTCAGCTGTAGATGACTTCCTCGTGTATTTCTAATACCAAATTACATATGCACACACATTCGTGTCTTTAGAAGGCAATAAGGCTTTTATAGGATTATGTACACACTGTAACTAGTCGTATGTCTGAGATTATTTTACTCAAATGTCTCGCAGTTTAACAAAACGTCCCGTTAAGTCTACTGATTTAACAGCCATAACTAAAAAAATCCGATTATGTTACATTGTAGTACATTGTTTAACGATCTCTGTTATATGAGCGGGTTAAAATTAGGATAATATCAATTTTATAGCTTGATATAATCACGCTAACTGTAAGGCGATTATAAATCTACTGTCGAGGTCGATGGAGGACCGGAGGCCGTTAATTTTAATGGCTTTTATTTGTCCCCTATTACGGAGTTTGATCAAATTTCAAATTGCAAGCGCTAAGGCGGGACGGTAATCGTAGAAGCATACTTGCAATTTAATGTTGCATAAATATGAAAATAATCTTTGTATATTTGAACACATGAGGAATATAATTATTATACAGGATTAACGTCCTTGTTAACGGAAAGTCATATTGCATTTATGGTTAGTTCTGTCATTTATAATCCAAGAACTGTAATACAATTTGTAATGTATATTTGTAGTCATTAAGAAATAATTTAATTCGAGGCAACAAGTAGTGATCCTGTAATGACGAGGATGTTAAAGTAGTTATAACCCTGGTCTAAATTCCTCATTACATGTATTTATTAAACAACAGATGGCGTTGTGCATATGTAAAACGCGTACGAAAATGACGTCGTAGGAATATATAAAATTTATGAATTATAGAAGTTTTCGGTATAATTTATTGTATCAAGTATAATGTAATAGTTTACATAGTGTGGACTGTGGAGTGTAATTCCGTACGGTTATTTAGGTTTAGGTTATTTTCGACAGACCCTATTCCTTAATCGTGACTCAAAGTAAGACGTACGTAGAAAAACAGGGTGTGTACACGCGTTAGAAATCATACTTCTTTGGCGTAACAAGATAAAAAATATTATCTTTCGTCTTATTCTAAGTTTGTAGAAAAAACAACTCTAACAATAGAAATAAGTGTTATTAAAGCGCCTTATCCAGTTAAATAAAGTTTATTTAAATATAACAAAATTAAATGTTTTTTGTGTCGGTGTACGCGCGTTTAAATTACTCACATCATTTTCCCTAACGCGTCAAAAGAAGTATAACTTCAAAACCATTTTTTTTTCTACAATAACATAATATCAGCAAGTTCTATCCTCGAATTGGGACATTAGCCTATGGACTTTACAATAGAGGTTTATGGGTAAATGATAATTGAATAAGAGGTTTAACCCTGCGTAATAGTACAAATTGTCAGCGCCTAATAGGAACCGAATTCAATTTATAAAACGCATCCACCCGTCACGGTATAATGATACGATTATTGTCATTTCGTCAAAATTTTTCGAAGTAGCGGGCTCGGAAAATGATCGATGCTCCGGTGCGTAGTAAATTATATGCTAAATATAATTTTGGTGTATTCAACCGCTGATGTATATTGTATATTATGTAATGTATAGCATTAGTAACTCGAACTATGAACGGAAGTACATAAGCAAATAATCAACGTGCAACTAATGACTTAAAACAATATTACCTAAATTTGTCATTAAAATTAAAATACCTAATAAAACAACTTCAATCAATTAAAATTTTATTTTTATATAAAGAATAAAACGATTGCAAATGTGCTTTTGAAGCCATGTAATTACGTAAAACCCGTATACATTTCCATGGCTACAGTCTCTCATTACACAGATGCACCATCAAAGAATTCGATCCAGAAAGCTTGGACGAGACAACACAGGCTCAATTATGGTAATGGGTTACTCTACAGAAACAACTAGGCCAAGGGACACAAAGCATAGCTTTTACTAAAATCGATCATATTGATAAACGGGTAGAAATAATGACACCTTTTAAAATATAGTTATAAAGAAAATAGGTTCCTTATCTACATCACACATCAGTCATTTCGAACAAAATCAATAGCTACCCAATAAAACAAATATATTTTATTTCTCGGTGTGTCTGGGCCCAGGATGATTGATAGTGTTTTGAGTACACACATCGTTTATTCGACAGGCCAATTGACGACCGCCAACGGGATGTAGAAAAATATTAATAATAAATACTATGAAAACAATAGCTAATATAAAAGCGTTGTCATCACTATACACGCAATAGTAAAGCAAGGCAATTTGATGAGAGGTCGGCAACCCGTGAAAAGCGGAGGCACTATTTACAATGAGAATGAAAAGGTGAGGATGAAAAATAATATCCTCGCGCTATCAACAGTGACTTGGCGAAATGAAAATTCGTCCACATCTTACGTTACGTGATTTCCAGAGGAGCATAAGGGGGTCGCGCACCTGCGAATGCGAAACCTTTAAGGCCGGCAAAACGCCGACTCATGGGACCGGTGCGCGCTTAAATTACGCGTAAAGCCGTACACAAAGGCTATGCGTATTCAAATTCCATTAATCTCCCGGCCGGGAGAGGGTTAGGCTAAAATGAACCGACAGACAAAAACAATGCCGCCGGCAAATAACCGGCTCAGCATTGTTCCGGCAATTAGAAAGCTTTCCCATGTACCGTCCGTGTATAAAAACAGTGTAACATCAGCACGAATCGCTGCCTATACCTCGTTACATTGATGTTTATTACGGTTATTAGGACTTAGCCGCTCGTTTGGATATCAATGTTTCAATGATTGAATCTATAAATATAATGAAAGGACGCCATATAATGACCGGTGTGTTTTGCAATCGCGCCTTTGGCCCTCACTTCGAAATAAATTACACAAATGCTGTAAAGAATTCTACGTATTGAAGCTGGGGTTGAAAGCAACGAGTCACGTGAAAAATATTCGCCGTTGTGACACAATTAATGTGATTTTTGTTAACGACGTTTTGGGCGTATGATGGAGCTTATCGGAGTTAACAATCTGTGTTGAACCGGGTTTCGGCTGCGATTTTTGAATTAAATCTGAATGACATATAACACGAATGACATGACTAACGCGATGCGACCGCGACGATCCCATTCCTGTTTAGAAACGTATCATTTTTAAATAAATCATGAAAGATTGAATGTAATGAAATTTTCAACTTTGTAAATTCACCAGGAATATCATTTGCAGCAACAGATGCTACTGTTGAAATACATTGAGAGTGACATGCTTAAATTCTGGAAGAGATAAATGACCTTTACCGTCCTAAGTATTTCAGTATTTACACTATTTATTATTTCACACTAAAGATACAATCTCACGAACACAACAAAACTACTATAAAACGTTAAAATATAACACATTGCATAAAATATAACCTACAGTGCGATAAATATTCCATTCAAAGGTTACACGAGCAAACACAATTCCCGCAAAAGGGACGTTCATAAGGAGCATGCCAGCTTGCTATTGTTTTTACCTCTGTTATTGCAAGCGCCGAGTAGCAATAAGCGAAGGCTGTTTGCGCGGGCCACTTTTACAAGGCATTATTAAGACAAGGCGACGACCCTGCGGCTGTTGGCTTTACCCCTCTGAGGTGTTGACATGATAGTTCTACTGACTAAATTGGCTAAGATGCTGGCAGGGCTTGCAGAAGTCAGTTAGTTGATGTTTAAATAAACTATTTGGTTTATGTTCATTATGTGAAATATATTTTCAAGTTTTTGGTTCTATTTAATATTAACGGATATTTAGATTATTTAAGTGGTTTTTGCATATTAGACCAACGAACGACTCAACAAATAGTCTACGGGGAATTCGTAAACAGTAAGATTAACTTTCAGTTATTAGTTTATTTTATTTTAGATTAAGTTTTGTTATTGTATAAGTTTTCAGTGTTACTTGTAGCTTTGTTTTTATTCGTATTTTTTAAATTTATTACTTTTTTATTTTACACTTTACCCTTAGTATTTAATCCTTTCCTTTCTTTTGGTCGTGTCTGTTAGAGATCCTATCCTTGTTTAGCGATAAGGCCGCCCGTCTCATCCCCAATAATGCTTCATGTTTTTATTTGTAAATGTAACCCAAATTTAATAAAATCGATACCAGCTACATTTCTTACTAATATAACAAGAAACAATATTAAATTTAAATTAAAAAAATATTCCATAAGTCAAACAATTATAAATTATGCATAACAAAAATTATGCTATATACGTCATAAAAATATATTCGAATATAGGAACTCATCCTGTATGTGAATGAGAATTCTCGACAAGAACAGGTTTCTTGCATCGGCTATCTATGGCGCGTCAATGTTTCAATTGGTTTATGACGTTTTACGTGCAATTTTAAATCGTTTGAATGGTTTGATTGTTATAAATTTACAGTTTATATGTCACTGGCCTTAGTATATATATATATGTTAATGATTTAAATATGTTCGACGTCCTGGTGGATAGAAAAACTGTGTACAGTTTGTGTTTCCACCACACCAACGTCCTTTATATTAAGAACACTTATACAATAAAAAAAAAACAACGAAGTTTTAATAAATTACTGAGTCCTGGATTTACTGGCTATTTTTGAGCATTTGAGCAATGTAATCACACTACACTGATAGTGTAACTGTATTAACGTACAAATCGTTTAATACAAAGTCCATTCACTAAGGTTCTTCTACAGATAAGTAAGACCAGCTAACCAGCTAGTAACTAGTATTTCCATTTTGGAAAGCTGACTCTTTAGATTTTCACTAGCCTATCGAAACGCTTCGACATTTGCGTGATGAGCTTCTGACGGACTTTTCTACCTCAATGCTTGCTATACTGAAATATGTTGATTGCAAGTATATGTCTTTAGAGACATAAACTTTGTCGACTTAGGTATCATATCAACCCGTGAACTTAATGAAAATAGTCACATGACTCAAGCATGTCTAAAGTTCATGATACATGTCAAAAATCGGTTCGGGCAAAACATAACGATTATAATTGAAAGTGAAACTTTCACACGAGTATCTAGTATTATTTGGATAACAAAGCGACAACCTTAATTCGTTGAGCAAACATCAGATAGCGATATGGATGCGAGCAAACAATTGTGGGCAAACATTTGTCGCAGCTGCGGAAACAGCAACGTTTAGTGGCTTGCCGCCAAATCGCTCGATTCTCAAAAACAATTCAACTATTGAAATAAACAATACTTCTTCATTTGCCTCATGTACCCACGTTTAATTGCATTAAATTATTTCTCCTTCCTGATATATAAGTAAAGTCTAATGACACATTTCAAGCATCTTTCTCAAGGATCAAATCTCTTTAGGCGATTAGATACACTATCGTTTATTTGTCTTGGACACGTCGGTTTTAATGCAAGTATTAACTTGGTACCGATGGATTGAACGCAAGATATCAGGGTTGAAATCACACGCTTTAACAATTATTGTTAACCACTTGGCTTGGTTATCAGCCAAGTTGAGATAAATAAATCAGAGACGCAACAACCTTTCTAGGTCTAGATCTCAAATCCTGTATGTTTCATGATTATTTGTCAATCTAATCAGCCTTCTGTTCTGACACACGCCACCGATTTTTCAAGTTTAAGTCAAGCCGGTTTCCTCACCTATCTTCCTTAACAGTTCGACCGAATGTTAAATGCGCACATAGAAAAACAGTCCATTGGTGCATAGCCGGGGCTAACCTACGATCATAGGGATGAGAATCGCACACTGAAGCCACTGAGTCAACACTGGTCTAAAATCTAATAACATAGACAAAAATGGTATAAACTTTTCAATAAAGCTATCATTCCAAATAAAACATTGAATAAATCATTCACACCTATAATTTCGCCAAACACTTATACCTACCATTTTGACATATCTGATATTGCCCATTTGATGTACCATAAAACTTTATGTAAACATTAAACATTTTTACGTGCGTAGTTTTTCTCTAGTTCGCCTTATTGTTTTATTTTGCATAACTGTCAGAAACAATGATATAAACAAAGAAATGTTTTATCTATTCGTTAAATAAACGAACTGTCATGGACTAATTGAAAAATATCAACTCGCGTAGAAAATCTTTATGAAAAGCTGTTTCCTGATTTTCAGAGCGAATGATAAACGAAGCTAATATAATATTCTCTGGTTCATTATATTTTCAATAGCACGCCGTTAATCGGCTTAAGAACATGTGAGTGGCGAATGAAAGAGCCGTACATTTGTCTGAACGTGGCTTTGCTTCGTCTAAGTGCTACTTTCGCCTCTGAATAATCGTCAATGCAACGTAGATACATTTAAAAATTGTTCCTAATTTTTATCACGTACGATGTATTTCACGCTTTGAGCACTCGGATTAGATATGTAAAGGTTTTTACATGCGAAATGCGGCTTTGAAGATTATTTACTCGACAGTACAGAGAAATTGGATTTATGACTTATTAAATGTCCAACTATTTCTTTACGTATACTAATTAGATTTTCCTTTATGGCTTACGAATATTATCCCTTCCCGTTGAGGATGTGGAACCAATATTAGAAAATGAAAAATGTACCTCTTAATTTTAAGGTTAGCACGTATTTCCATACGAAACGGAAATAACAAAGTATGAGAACGGATTCTGTGAATCTGAAATTGAAGATAAGCCGCTTTTCACCTCAACTTTATTAAACATAAACACACACTTAAAGAATTCTTAAGTTGGATTGAAAAAATACTTTTACGGAGTCTGAAACTCGTATAAAAGTCATTTCGCCTATCGGCATTATTCAAATTAATTTAGCGGTAAAAAGTTTAAACCACTCCCATTTTCATAGCCAAATTTGCATCACAATAAACTGGGGACCGTATTATATGAGTGGATTACGTGTATATAAACTTCGCCGTGTATGAATTTCTGGTAAATTTCATAAGTATGGCGATAATTGGATGTAATTTGATAATTATAGGGAAACACAAACCACGTTATTTGATTAGTGTTTTATGAATATAGATTATGAAATTGAATATTTAAGAAATCCTAAAAGTTATATCTACTTAAGATATTGAAATAATGACTTTGAGAAATTCGGTATAACCCTGAATGTAGCAAATAAAATTATTTGCCGGGACCAACAACTAAGGTGGATATCACGGAGATGCATCAAGAGGTGGACGAGCAGAGCAGTTTATTGTTTTTAGACCCTTTTACGCATTGCCGCCTATAAATAAATCAAAATATTCAGGAAGGGTGTTCGGCGGCTTAGCAAAATCGTAAAATTCAACAGCTTTCGCATCACCCTAAGGTTTATCTTACATTTTCATTTGGCGTATACAACTATAATAATAATAATAAAATATGTTTATTCATTCCAAGTTCAATTTCATTACAATGTGTAAGATTTGGGAACCCTTTTAAGTAAAAAATATACCTGTGTCAGGGTTTCCAGGTTTTTCATAACAAACTTAGTTATACATTCCTTAAAATATTTAATTTATATATAATTTAGTTACATCTTCTATTAACTTTTTTTTTGTTATTGATTTTTAACTGTTATCAACACACTGGAGTGCATAAGTGAGTAAGTGAGTGAGTGAGTGAGTGAGTGAGTGAGTGAGTGAGTGAGTGAGTGAGTGAGTCAGTGAGTCAGTGAGTGAATGAATAAAGTCTGTACTACATAATAGGCCTCAGAAGAAGCTCCAACTCTGCGTAGGGTATGTTCATGAGCCAGTCCTTTAGTCGTATTTTTAGATTGTAGACGGTAAGCGGGTAGATGTTAAGCAGCCTATTTAATTTATTATAGATGTAGTCTGCTTGCATATTGCGTCTTGCAAAGTCAGTCCTAACGGTCTGACCGACGACAACATCCCTATTTCTTTTTAAAAACAGCCTACTATCAAATGGTAGTGCTCTGTGCGATTTTAAAATTAGACTCAGGACATACAGCTTCCTAACAGAAAGTAATTGGCTGAGATGATAAAGCTCTTCCGATGGGAATCTGTATGGCCGGAACAGCATGACCTTTAATAGAGCCCTATGTCCCCGTCTCAATTCCAAAAAAATTGTTTTATTGGCCGCTCTCCATATGTTTATGCAATATGTCAGTACGGACTGAACAAGTGCTATGTAAATTCTTTTAAGTATTATATCCGATGTAATGTGTCTCAAAATTTTAAAAATATATGTTAGTTTCCTTAATCTACCAGTCATGGACTCTATATGGGGATACCATGATAGTCGCTCGTCTATATGAATGCCCAAATATTTGATAGAACTTTTACTATTGGAAGACACGGACAGTTACTGTCTCTTTGCATATCGCAGTGATGTATTTTAATTTTAAAATCATTAAGTGGTTGTGTTCGATCAGAAATTCTGAAACATACATAGTTAGTTTTCTCTTTATTGAGAGACAAAAGGTTAAAATCAAGCCACTTAGCAATAGTTGTCAGTCCAACTTCCGCTGATATTTTTACCTCTGCCCAGTTAAGCCCTGTGAAAAGTACAGCCGTATCATCCGCATAGGAAAATATTTTCCCGTGATCAAGTTTTAGATTGCTTAATGCATTAATATATATTAAAAATAATGTTGGACCTAATATGCTTCCTTGCGGAACCCCATGAGTGATTTCAAATTCATCACTTACGTAATCTCCCACTTTCACTCTCTGTGTTCGCCTTGAAAGGTAATCACAAAATAGCTTTAAGGGTGTATCTCTAATGCCTATATGCTCCATTTTATGTAAAAGTGAGGAGATACCGACTGTATCGAAGGCCTTTCTTAAATCTAGAAATGCACCAAGGCATTTCTTTCCCTTATCTAGGTTTGATACTATTAGAGACATCTTCAGCTGATTTTCCTTGCCTGAATCCATATTGTGAGCTTGATAGAATATTAAATTTATTAAGGTAGTTTAGTAATCTAATATTTAGTAGTTTTTCTAAGACCTTAGAGATGGCTGGAAGAATGGAAATTAGCCTGTAGTTATTGACTTTGTCTTTATCGCCTGATTTAAGTACCGGTACAATAATAGCTTGCTTAAGTTTTGTCGGAAATATCCCTTTTTGAAAACATAGGTTGACTAGATGACATAAATAAGGTACTAAAAGACCTCTAGCGAGTTTTAGAAATCGTGTGGGAATATTGTCCCACCCCGGTGCGCTATCTGATTTTAGGTTTTTGATTATGTGATCAACCTCTAGAGGGTCGGTACTAAATAGAACAAACGAATGCAAGCTGGATTTAGGGGCTAGTGCTGATGTGGAGGAGTGTGACGAGCTCTGTTGAATTTCCTGAGCCAATAGAGGGCCAAGATTTGTGAAATAATTAACTTCATTTACAGACTCTGTAGGCGTAGCTTTAAGATTTATTAGTTCGTCATTATTATCTTTTGTTTGACTCATATATGTAATCTTTTTAATATTTTTCCACAACTGTTTTGGGTCATTAACTGAATTATTTAATTGTGTTCTTTCTTATTTTCATTTTAGTTTTTTTATTAAGTTATTACAAAAAATTCTATACCTTTTATAAGTAATTGATAGAACTTCGTCATATTCATTATTTTTTAAACGCTTTTGCATTTTATTTCTGTTTCTTATGCACTGCAAGATACCGGCAGGCTTTAATATCTGATGTTTTTTAGATACCTTCGTGATTATTGTATTTTAAGGATAGGACTTCTAAGGATTTTTTAATCTTATTTATTAATTTATCCACGACTACATTTGGATCCTCGCAAAGTAAGAGATTATTCAGATTTTTATGAGATAATGTTTTTACCGCTTTAACAAAATCTGTATAGGTTTTAAGTTTTTTAACCTCTACTGCGTTATGCATTTTTAATTTCTGTAAGCTTAAAAAAACCATGAGATGATCTGTAATTGATGTATTCAATACAGCTACTTTTGCCTGAAATTTTTTATTTTGTTGTTTTATCATAACATGGTCAAGACAGTTATTATTTCTAGTTGGGAAGAGATGTCCCGGCATTAAGCCATATATTTATAGCATACTAAGATAGTTTAGTCTGTTATTAAGGTAACTGTTGTCGACATTGTAAATTAGATTTATATTTATATCACCGGTGATGACTATATTTTTCTTGTTCTTTACATGATCCAAGTGTAGACGAAGTGATTCAAGAAATGATTCTGAGTTCGAAATAGAAGGAGAACGATAAATTCCTAAGATTAAATGATTAAGTACCTCGATTTGTATACAAGATGCATTTTCTAAGATTATTTCACGTTTAAGATTATTCCTGATATAAGCCACTACGCCATCATTCTGATTAAGCTGACTATGACTAATATAGTTCTGAAACTAGCCTGTGAGAAATGTAAGTTATTTTTAAAACAGAATGAGAATATCGTTAGACCAGGGTTTTTTTTTAAACAATTCTCCTATCAAAATATAAAATCATACTTTGAAGGTCCAAAATACAAAGTCTTTTCTCTAATTTTTATTTAGCTTCCTTTGGAATAGAGACTTGGCCTGTGCGGTATACATGCACAAGTAATCAAATATTTAAATTGGCTTCTATTAGACAGTACTGGTGATCTTGGAGCAGATGCTTCCTTACCACACGAATAACCGTCTTTTTATAGAAAAACTGTAAGTACTACTGCATTAGCTTTCAGATACTGTGTTCACATCGTTGACTCCTTCCTACCTATATATATCTAAGTGGTCAGAGGCCGTAGTCAGTAATTCACGTAATATGAAATATTAAATTGAAGAGAATTTTGAAATCGGTGTTAGGGTCTACCGCAAGGGAAGATCGGCATAAACTATGTTTCCGAAATTTATCCCTAAACAAACGTGGACGGCCATTATTATTATTGCAAGGCGTTTAGGTCATTAATAACAATTTATTCAACACCGCATTTCAGAAGCCTTTGGGATATTTAATGTAAATTGTGTTCTAATACAATTGTTTTGTAGTTTCAATAACTTTTAGTTCGGGGCGTGATTGGTAACTTTTCATAAATGCGAATGGAAATAATATTAAAAAATTGGTAATAATAAAAAAAATACATAAAATAAATTATATTATACAGGCGTATGTGTATGATGTATTTGAAAAAGGTATTACGTTGATAATAGGTATTATTTACAAACAATTTAATTGTTATCATATACATTTTATTGTTAAATAAGTTAGTTCGACGTTCGAGACAGAAATACTATGTTTAGGTTATGTTTCCGCAACCTTATTCAACACATTTTTAAAACTGTTTATATAATAATAATATAGCGTAGTTGGTATGCTATCTGTCTTTTAGTGTATATACGCTATAAATATATACCTATAATATACGAAGGAACAAGATTACTGTTTTTTTAAACACTGATGCTAAGCCGCTTAGAAGTTAGTGTCATAGATTTAATTTCTTGATTAAATCTCTAATTAATTAACAGTACTCAGGCCTGTCACTTTAAAAATTCCATCCTATACACCCATTTAGCATTACAACACAATATAAGAAATTCTTCAAAACAAATCGCTTACAAGTTCCGCTATTTCAATAATATGTATGAAAACAAAGAAAGGCTTTTTATAAAATACGTTTTGTTCACTTGCAGCGAAACTCATTTAAAGTTGAGGTTTTCCAAAGTTTTCCATTCGCGAGCTGGCCATTGTGGCTAATTCAAGTCTGTAATTAAATTTGTTTACATAATATTCTGTTACAAAATAAAAACTTTTTCGGCACACTTTCGAACTTCGCCGTCGGTTACTTAGGGTGATTTATCTTTTATTGACAGTTTTTAAGAGGTTCTTTAATGATTTTGTAAATTCTTTTCGAAGAAACTGTTTCAGTATATCGTTTTCTTAACTTTTTACTAATATCAGATGCACGCGATATATTAACTGTATATGGCCTTTTCTCTTTTTTAGTATTTATATTCAATTAATTGCAAAACAGTCGATAAAACTGTGAATATTTTTCTGTGCACATTATAGGTTGAATGTAGGGACAAAACGAGACACGTGTACGGTGATAGCCGTGTAATGGATTATAAATTGTTCCTTTTGTTTCACATCACCTAAAATATTTGGCTGATAACAATACTGTTTTACTCTAAAAACCGTTTTCCGAATGCCTAAATGACCCGCCTAGATATGACAGCGCTTCAAAATAATAGATGTACCCTCCGGCATATATAACTCCCAATCATTACAATTATCAGGAAATTGTTTCAAACCATTTTTATTTCATGCATTTTTATCATTTGGAATCATGTTGTATATGAAAAATTACGCTACATAATTCACAACATTTCTTAAATTTGATTATTTATAGAGACTGAGTGCGTCAAGGCGGGTTTTTCATAAGTTTAAATAAATCTAAAAACTTATGAAAAATTATAATACTCACAAAACCCATTAGGACAGACAATTTTTAACAGCAATGAAATTACCCTCACTAAAGTGACCCGCCCGAGGAAAAACAATATCCTCAACCACTCACTACAAAGAGGGTACCATTTGTATTATCATTCCATTAAACAAAAGTCACCGCCGTTTCAAGTGAAAACAAGGAACTCATTATTCCCGAGGCAGCGAAAATAATTTCAAACGTTAACAAGATTCCTCGCATTAGACTTGTTCACACTGATTTAAGAACAACGTTGCCTTTAAGAATAACGACGTTATATGAGGCGACAGTCTTAGTTATATACGTTTAACTAACTAAAACCCTGTCTAAAAGAATAGCTTTTTCTGGCACGACTACTTTTATAGATAAATCACTATTTGGATTCATAATTCTCTGTTAGTTTCATAAAAGCATCGGTTAATATAAGTTGTCTCGATATACGCGTCTGAAAGTTCAAAAAATACTCAGTTTCAACTCGGGAGTAAGTGAAAACTAAGGAGCGAAAGCGAAAACTTTCGCTGAACAAAAAACACAAATATATTACAGCAAATCCAGTACATTTTCACGGCCCCTTGAGGTATTTCTATATTATTTATAATACGATGGGGAGGATCATTCACGTCTCTTACCACGGAATATGGCGAATGCTCGTTTGTCAAATGCGCAGTCATTTATTCAATGATATATTTTCATTTCTATTCATAATGAAAGCGTTTGTTTGCTTTGTTCAGCTTCAATACGGTTTCATATATTATTCAACTAATTTATGAACTGGGAATATTCTTACATACGTTCACTTGATGTTCAGTAGTAGGTGTAAAGGTTACGCGTGTGGCCCTGACTTCGTTCGTTGTAACCTGTCAACCCATGGTTATACTCGTATGTGCAATTAACAGTTACTCGTATGATGAATGTAAAAATGGTTACTGGGAGAGGAAGATCCAGAAAGAAAATTAATTGATTTATCAATTATTAATTTCGTGAGGATTTTCACTTTTTCATTATATAAGTAACGTGATACATATTTTATATTTGCATAACTATTTTTAATGTGTTGGTTTCATTTTCTAGGGTAATAAATGAATAAATATATTTTTCAATCAAGCTTTTTGTAAATAATGTTTTACTGATAATCCTATCTAGACTAATATAAAAGTATTGTAGGTATATAGCAATTGGTAGAACGTACACTTGTGGTTTGCACACATAAATCATATCAGCGGGCATCGTCCGGGAATGTCGACGTACAGACTCTGACAGTATTAGGCATCCGACGCACTGATAATTCGATTCTTAACCTAGAAATCACCATAAGATCTGCATTCATGCACGAATTAGATGACGCTAACAGTAGTAAGCTAGGTTCACGATTAAATACTACTTGAGACAATTTAAGATCATATAGAACGACAAATTTTTTACACAGATGAATGGGAAACAGTAGTAAGCTAGGTTCATGATTAAATACTACTTGAGACAATTTAAGATCATATAGAACGACAAATTTTATACACAGATGAACGGGAAAAGTGCGTGTCTGATTGCGGTTAACCAAGTTAACTCAGAACTCAGTAACTTTCAATAGTCATTACCCGACTTTAATATTACGTTGTACCCAATTACAATAAAGTTTTTAAAAGAAATATTACCCTGTTGTCGCAAACATAGGTACACTCGGAAAGAAAGACTCGCTTGGAAAAAAAACTCCTACACTAGATACTCCTACACTGTCCAAGCTTACAACAGTGACTCTAGTAAGCTACCACAAACAAGTAAGGTTCTAGATACATTTGTGCGGGCATAGCCTTACGTAACCCCTCTCAACATATACAGGTACACACAATTTATAATTCCGGATGCCAGCGGCATTTGGAAAATGATCCCCATCTCTATATCTCTCTTGCCGTTACTTTGTGTTATATATAGCCTTCATTTCCAAGAACAGCGACCAAGTTAAATGTCTTGTTGTAGATTTTCAAATTTTATAGTGACTTCGAGATTTTGTTTAACAAGCAATATTTTATAATCTACTTTAAGCTTAAATTAAATGAATATTTAAAATAGGCTTTTTTAGGATTCTTAAATTAAAAAGTAGTAGTGACCCAATTTGGTTTAAAACTGCTTGTAATTATAATATATTTTTTAAATTACAATTCAGACATCAACATTTAATTAAAATGTTATCACTTGCACCGGAATTATTAAGTTCGTATTAACACGCTCGAAAATGAACCAAGTCAAACAAAGCTAAATATGGGAGCGGTCAGGTATTCACTAGTAATTGTTAAACTTCAGACTATCCGTATTTGGCTTAACAGATAAATGCACTTGGTTCATTGGTTGGATTAGTACTCCCGTGTGCACATAGAACACAAAGAGCCGCTGCATTTCGTCTCACCAATTAAACAGTAGCACTCAAAGCGAACGTGCAAAAGGCTTTGTATCTCATAATATTCTCGAAATCCGTGTAACTCTCTGGACGGCAAGTGGTAAACGGTCATCACTGGGCTTTGGGAAACTTTCGAAAAAAAAAACAATTGTACAATACTGGCTGATAAACAAGTTGACAGAGGATTATTGTATAATCGTTGACTTTATACATTTATGAGAGAGTTGACATTACTAATGCAAGTACGAAACTATTTACGCCTGAATAATATTAATAGGCACATGACATTTATATATGTGAACATTTTGTAGGTGAAATACTGTACTGCACATTGATTTTGTGTACTGTGTGCCTTTTGAAATGTATAAAACACTGCTGCCAATAACATCGTGTAGGCAAATATTTCAATAGTAGAATCTAGCTCCAATCTTTTCAGATATACAGAATATAAACATTTACACATTCAGGTAAATATTAAACTTTACCCGTTGTATAGTTATAAAATCTCCACAGTCGAGTTCTAAAATGAATCCCGCATATTTATTATATCTGTTATTCTTTAAAGCCTCGTAAAGTTAATAAAGGTTTTGTAACAGGCAGGCAGCGCGTAGATAAGCCTCGGTTCGGTTAAAATCTCTTAAAACGTCGTTAAATCCAACCCTTACCTTTTAGACAAAGCTTCACTGGCTAATTGTTGATGAAAAATATTCTCGATGCAAATAACCACTGTTTACAGTCAATTTAGAATTTGAATTGTTAAGACCTTGCTTAGGGAGTGATGTTACGATTAACACGGAAGCGTGAAGACTTTTTATCTACTCGTGGGGTACACTTTTCATATGGCATTGCTGTATGATAAAGAAAAATCTGTTTGTAAAACATTTACATTTGTCTAAAAAAGCGCCGTGTTCTCCGAAGAACAAGCTATGAAACTTAATAGATTTTATTATTTCTAACTAAACAATGCGAAAGAATGTTTTACTTACCAAAGATATTTCGATATAGGAAACGAAATGTGGTATAATAATAAAACATAAATTGGCCCTAGTAACAGCGAGTGTATGAAATCTTAAAACCTTTGCCAGTCTCATCAGACATTTTGCGTTAGTTGAACGGCGTGAAGTGTGTTTAACATCATTTGTATGCGGTTACACGTATTCGCTTTAAATGAAAAGGAAGAAAAAACTATTATGTACGAATAGCAAATATATTAGAGGTGTACTCGTAGTCAACAATGTACTTTAAATTTTTAACCGTTCACACTGCGGCATAATACGTACAAAAGATTTATAGCGTTGTCTTAGTAAACATTAAAAATTAGGAGATATATAATACAGAATATTTGAATTTGAAATAAAAAAATACCAGTTGCGCTACAACCTTTTCAAGTCTCTGTGCTTTGAATTTAACGTTAACTAAAATTGAAATAAATAATTTAAAATTACGCTACATTTGTCTGCCACATGCTACAGAAACCAAGCAGGGCCTAACGTGCTTTCGCTAATTGGTAAGATATAATATATATAATTTAAGATAGCAATGTTCCCTAAAGACAAAGGTACTTGCAATCCGATCCGCCACCCTCTCGGTAATTTTCTCGTTAACGGAATGAATAAAACATTTCATTCCTTCCTTACCTTTCTTTTGTAATTGTTAATGGTTGATGGGTTTTGAGAATTTATGTTTGGTTTCTTTCTTGGGCCTGTTATGCTTGATCATTTGTTATCGAATTCCCTCCTATTAACGTTTTCTATTGTTCAAATATAACTTTAAAGGTTTATCGTTTGAGTTGTAATTACAAAGGGTTGTTTATTTAATTAGTGGTAATCTGTGTGTTAAATTATATAAATTAGGTGTTTTACTAGTAGATGTTACTTTTTACGCATTTATATTATTTATATTTATTAATTTAATCACTGTTGCGAAGTTATCGGAAGAGATTAGGATAACTCTTAGTTTTTTATTAAAAGTATTTTTATAAGTACTTTAAAGCAACAACAATTTTGTATTTAAGAAATCGCCAAAACAAAACTAATAAGGTTACCATATCGTGATTTTAACGTAAATTTTCCTATATATATAGCTACTCCTTTGTTAATGCAGTGTACAGCTTTTAATAAGGAAAAATAGTTTTTTAGTATTAAAAAATGGTAATAATAATGTTATTAACTCCATTTCCTGGAAAGCGTCCCAGATAAATTCCACACTTTAAAATTGTACTATAAACATACAGCTAGTATTATGAACTGACATAATATATAGCTGTAAGAAATCCAATGTGGGGAAAGGAAAATCTATTAACCGCCCAATTTCACCAGATTAAAAATGCTATGATCGGTACAAATGCCATGTGCAGGTTATTGAAGGTTACACCCCTCGAAGATTACGCGAGTTTTTCATATAAAGCCATTCAGCCAATTTCTTCATATCCTATATCGGAGCATAATAAGGTAGGTTTTTGTAGGGTACACCTATGTTGAAAAGGGTTGAATGACGCAATATTCAACTTAGATCGGACCGCGTTTATTCAGGTGACGAGTCAAACAAATAGCATGTGTACTAAAATTGTCCAAAATCGTTACTTGTATAGATGTCGCTGGTGAATTATTATCGCTTACCTGTAACAAAAAAATATGAAATTAATAATAACATAAAAAATAGTTACAAACGATATAAGAATTTTATAGACGAATTCGGCACTACTAAAATATGGAAAAAAATAGTTGCGTCAAAATCGTTCACGTAACTTAAATGTGGCCTGCTGCAAAAATCCTTAGGAATGCAGTGAAGCTACACGCGGTTACATAATTAATAATTTTAAGGCTTATATCTTAGTGTTGGCATGGTCAAGAGTTCGTGCGTTTAAAACCTGGCTGTGCACCTCCATAATTATCCTAAAAGTAAACCCGTACTTGTTTTCATGCAGAGAAATAGGAAGCTGTATAAACCCTGTTGACTATGATTATCCCTACAAAATTCAGAATGAATAAAGTATTGTATGTACACCAATCAGTTTATACTAGATTACAATAGAAAACAGGCCGCGTGTTAATTATTTATACGTTACTGTGTACCGGGTGATGTTGACAGCGGTTAGCGGCCGCACTCGTGTGAACTGTAATATTACATTACCACCCTAATTATGTTACGGATCTGATGATGTTTGTGAATCTTTACGACCACTTAGATAATCGAGCTTTGTTCTAGATGCGGCAGTTTTGCTATTTTGAACAACCAATGTGGTTCTTAATTTGTGGAGAATTATTTTAAAACTGAAGATAAACCAAAAAAAGAAAGAGGAGTGTCGGCCTAGTGGCTTCAGCGTGCGACTCTCATCCCTGAGGTCGTAGGTTCGATCCCAGGCTGTACACCAATGGATGAATTCTTTCTATATGCGCACTTAACACTCGCTCGAACGGTGAAGGAAAACGTCGTGAGAAAACTGACTTCCTTAGACCCAAAAATTCGACGGCCTGTGTCATGCACAGGAGGCTGATTATCCACTTGCCTATGAGATTGACAATTTATTATGAAACCGATATAGAAATCTGAGCCCAGGCCTTAAAAGGTTGTAGCTCCACTGATTTGTGAAATGTATACAATAATGAAATTTAATATTGTGTGTATAAGTAGAAATATCAAAATGAAATTATCAAGGTTTTCTGCGTTAATAAGCCATGTACGTTAAGAAAGAATAACTATTATGCATGATACATTATATTGTTCTAAGATAAAAAATTTCATGTGCGACCTGAATAAATGAGCCACACAAACCCTTATAAAAGCAATTTACTTATACTGTCATATTTTCAGTATCGCAGAGTATCCAACGTAAAGGTGTAAAAACGAATCGATAGAGCACTTTTAGGATTTTATAAAGATTGGGTAGAGTGGGTGAGGGCTGAGTAGTGTATTTTAGTAGATAATCCTGTTAAACCCCAACAAGCTGATTTATAAGCTTCGGCGGCGTAATGTAAGCGTTAGAAAATTTTATTTTCAGAAAAACGCCCGAAATGGCCGCAGCGGTTTCCAAATCGACAATGTCGTTGCAATAAATCGTATTACGTATCGTTAATGCTACCTAGTGACGATATATATGGCTTGTTTGCTACGTAATGGAATAAACAATTTCTTAAGGTTACTTTAGTAACTTTTTCTTTGAAAATAGTAAAGTTAGAGAAATTAATTATTACGACATTTGACAACTGAATCTTATAGCTGTGAATTTCACATTTCTTCCCACGACGAATAGTATTTTTGGCATCTCATATGTTCCATCTATCGTAAAAAATTCTGTTTACAACTACTCCATTACGACGGAATGGTATAACGTATACGACGAACTTTAACGGTTATAAACGCGAATTTATTACACTATTTACATAACTCTTCGTGTTGTTTATTTCATGAGTTTTATTTCAATGTATACAGTCCAAAAGCTATATTAGGTTTTTAGCTTATATGTTTAAGTTAGTCAATCATGATTTTACATCTAGTCCCAAAAACAAAATAAAAAGGGTTTATTAGGCGTCACACTACACCAAAAACTACGAGTATAGTTTACAGAACAAGAATAAATACAAAAGAGGATCAGTTAAAGTTAGCAAATCTCGATTTTAGATTTGGTTCCCAAAACACGAACGAAAAAGGTTTTACTGGACGTCATTAAGTGGGTCCCGTGGCCGAATAGATTACCTATACGTCAATTTTACCAATGCTTTCTATTTTTACTGATCGTATAACAATTTTACGACGCCACTTAACATATAGTATCGTAAAAGTAGCAAAAACATAAACAGTGCCTCCTAATTTATTATTTAAAAGGAAGAATTACTGCTTTTCTAAGATATCAATCAATGTTATTTATTTATTTACAGACCATGCATGGCCAAATTCTAACTAAAAATAATATAACACTAAATATTATACAATTAAGTTATTTTACAAAATTTACAGAAAACCTCCTGCTGTCTACTAATATTTTCCAAGTATATTTTTGTTAAGTCATGATAACGCTGCTCGATTTATATTGAAAATATTAAAAAAAATTGAACACTGATCTATCTTTCTTTATCGCGGCGAAAACTCAATATGACAGAAAGAGAAAAATTAATCGCGTACATTAGAATTTAACCCGCTTAAAGATCGCAAAAGTTTAGGATTTTGTAATTCGAGTTTCAAATCTAGAACCAACATAAAAATATAATACGAGATAATACTATAAAAAATATATTTCCTATTAGAGGGAAATTAAATACATAAGTAGTAATATAATCGCATACTTTAATTTATATAACACTTGTGTGTTTCTTAAAGAATATTCGGTTAGAAATATACACAAAAAAATTAAAATCAGTGGCGCTAAAACGTTTCTTTAAGTCTGGGCCTCAGATTTCTGTATCTTTTCATAATCATTCGTCAATCTAATAGGCAAGTAGGTGATCAGCCTCCTGCGCTTGACACACAGCTACGACTTTTTGGGTTTAAGACAAGCCACTTTCCTCACGATGTTTTCCTTCACCGTTGAATCGTTAAATGCGCAAATAGTAAGAAAGTCCATTGATGGACAGTCAGGGTTCAAACCTACGAATGTGAGGATGAGAGAAAGGAAATAAATATACACAAAACCTAGTACTTGACTAAGTATCCGTACTCTTACTTAAGAATAGATAATATCTAAAAAAATACATAGATCATACTTGAATCATACTTTAATAGATTAGTATCAATAGCATTACATTTGCCGCTTTTCTCATCACATTTCCATTGAACATTTTCCCTTAAGCTAATTTCGTTGGATTATTTTTATTTAATTCTAGGCTGATGTAAACAGAATTTTCCAATATTTTTACACGATTACCGTACTGATGAAAAGTTAACAAACGCATCCTATTTCTGTAACAGTGAAATTTAAATAATCAATTTTGTTTTTCCCTTAAGTAGAACAATTTAATTTATATTCAACGGTATAAATATAAAATTACCCCTGTATTTTTTTAGACTTTCATATATAATAAAATGGATGAGGTATGTACGCATCAATGGAGGAGCCGGAGAGACAAGACAAGTTTATTGCACCGAATACCATCTTAATTGCTTGATTACTTTTTTATGGGCGGGCTTAGATGTTTCGCCGGCCTTGTGAAGTTAAAAATAATAGAATTTATCCGAAGCAGGAAGTCAACTAGCGTCAATTAGCGAAGGGAAATTCTACCGAGAGTCGGTTTATGGTATAAGATATTTATTTCTCATTACAAACATTACAACATTCACATATATGAGAATATAAATATATATATAATACAATAATAAATTGAGCTTGCTTATAAATAGTATTACACTAGTCAAAAAAGTAGAATGGTAGGCAAGAAACAGAAGATTTATTCGATATAACAATTATAAATTGTGAAAAGTTTGGGAGTCGAATCCCAACTAAGCGACGAAGGCAGTTTAAAGAGGCAAATGACAATAATGTTTTATCTCTATTTTGTAACGAATGTTGTAGTTTGTTTAAGAATTATAATATTTTTACTAAAGATTATTAATGAATATAAATCTCCGTCGTTCTCAGTTTTATTTTCCAATAGGATTAAAAAACAATTTCATATTAAAACAACAGGAAACAACTCAATTCATTACGGATATAGCCAAAATGACACAGTACTATTTTATTGATATGGAGAGAGTTTAATGGAGGTAGTGAAAAAGAAAAATATGTGCGCGAAACGATGAATTCATATGCAAATATGTACGAATGTGCAACTGAAGTTACTGTGGATCAAAGTTAAATATTATTTAAATGCAACATTATTTATATAGTTACTTCAAGTGTTAAGATAAACTCTAATTGTAATTGGTAAGCAACTATAGACTAAATAATTTATTCAAGATAAATACACTGAAATCAGGAAAGTTTAGTAAATATGCCGTTACGAATCAATCTCGGTTATTTTATTGAGTAAACAACTGATCCTGGAATCTCAATGTAATCAAGACTGTATTTTTTAGTTAGGCAGCGGCCTTTCTGGAAAAAATGAATAAACATTCTAACGGTGAAACAATTTTTGAAATAATGTCCGTAGTTTTATTAATTTATTCGTTACAAACATAGAAAAATACACAAATAAACAAAGAAATATTACGAATTTATTCAACATATTGCCCCCTATTGCCTAACATGAAAATCTTTACATAAAATTTCTATGATGTAGTTTCATAATATTATATTAATAGCATTAGTTTTGGCTATTACTACAATCATAGTACGATTTTTACTGTATTACTAGATATATTTATATAAAAAGCATCAACATATCCTATTCAATGTTCAATATATTTTTACGACACAATAAAACTATATCGTTTATTGACATTTAAAATACAAGCCAAGATTAACACAGCGTAAGGTTTTTAATTGATGCCATCGATGTGTTGAGTAAACATTTACGCATCTGAACAGCAGGTCAGCCTTTGTAAGTTTTAACATTAATTGCTGGGAAAGTGCACAATTTTGCTGTTTGATCTGCACTGTTCGATAAATATTTTCTTTTTAACGGTTTTATATAAGCTACGGGATTTATTTAATGCAATTCTGTAAGTCTATTTATAATATATATATATATATATATATATATATATATATATATATATAGATGAATTGCTGTTAGTTTGTCTCGCTTAGAATCAAGAACGGCTAGACCAATTAGGCTTATTATTACCTTGAAATATTTGTGAAAGATCAAAGATGGTTTGAACGGTGGGAAACATAAATAATAAGTAATTATTTATTTAATATAAAAATAAATTAATTAAAAATACTAAAAACCACAATTGAATTGAGGTACAATCTGTTTGGTCTGTTTTAAAAATGATGTATTCAGTTTTGACACGAAATTTCACTTACACGTAATTATAATTTGCAATGCAATTAATTAAGTCTAATTAATTGCATTGTGGAGTGATTATTAGAATACTCGTACGTTTCTGCAATGGTTGCTCTTTAAAACTACGCCGTAAATTGCTATCTTAAGTATTATTTGATAATAAAAACATAGCTAAAACTATATTAAAATTGTTTAGACTTTGAGATTTTATCAACAAACTGTATATTTTATTTAGAATACGTAACAGATTTAATAAAATCACAAGAAAATATTCCGAAATAAAAATAAGAATTACGATCTTATAACCGCAGGATCCGTGATACATGCTCTAATAAAATACACAAGATATATGTTTTAATATAGCAGGTTAATATCGCTTGTATTGAACATAGATCTAAACGTATGCAAGGCAGTACAATCATTTTTAATTTCCGCACCAGGACCGGCCATTGCATGAATACCAATTACTCGCGTAACTACTCAACGCGTGGAATGCGAAGCTGCGCTAAGCGATTTGTATACTGGATATTTTGTAACGGTATGAAATATTTACACAATTAGTTATTTTTTTAGTTTTATATTAAATCCAAAATCGGAAAACTGTCGAAATTGCTTGTAAAGAGAAAATTGGTTAGCATTGAATAGACACCGAAAATGACTGGTTCGAAAAAAAATAGAATTATACATTATTTCTATTATTTCAAAAATGTGGGAATCCATCAGAAAACTTTGATAATATAGTCCAAGGTTCAAAAATTTTTTTAAATAAAAATCCTTATATAGCATACGCTGCGGGAACTAGTGACGTAAAGTAATACAGTTTTAATAATAATAATAAAAACTATATTCCGTTCGTCCCCACATTTGGGAGTACCTGTGTTGTACAACTAGATGACAATTAGTCTTGTTTTTTTTTGACAAAAAGTAGGTACTCATTGCCCTCAACGCTAATGTAATGAATGTGTTGATACTTTTACCACCACTAAGCCAATATCAGAACCATCACAGTCTAAGCAGTATATGTGAAATAGCAAATTCTGCAAAAATATCTACATATTTTTAAAAACTTCTGTATCGGACTGGAGGCGAACTATGAAATAAAAAAGATAGCAACTTCATTAATTTTTAAACTCATATTTCGATTAATAGTAAAGGCAATACATAAAACTGGAATGGCATTTCGTCTACCGTCCTCTTGAAACTCGAGCTGGCAGCGACCGTCGAACTTCTTGGGTTATTGAAATTTACTTTTTAGAACAATGAAAGTGCACCCGTCTGTAGGTATTTACGCTACGAACTTGGCTAAAGTTTTTACTGCCCTGTCCCACTGCATTGTCGGTACATTAACGATAAATGCACACCCTTAGCGCAAAACTGTTTCGAACTTATTGAATTTTATAAGGAACTATGGTCTTGCCCCTGCGCTTTATAGACGTAGCTTTGAATTAAAGATGAGAAAAGGCTGTTTTAGGAATAATATTTGATGATAACAATATTCCTTCTCGCCTCAGCTTACAATACGACTAAATAATTAATTATAAGGATGGTTTTAAAAATCTAAAATATAATTAAGAGAAGTATGTTATTTAATTTAACTTAAGATGCCTATTTCCATGTATACGTAAAACTTGTCTTGTTGGTACATTATTAATATACTTAAAGTTATTTTTATTATAACGTTTTTGGTGTTAATTGTAGTTTTATTATAGGTATTAAAACGGGGATTGAACGTTATTATATTTTATATATTATTTTTGTATATAACATATTACTGTTATAACTCAAATAATATTTACATATATATTTAGTACTACGTGATTACTATAGTGAAACATTACCAAGACTAGACGGTATTTTAGATATAGTAATAACTGAAATACTTAGTTCATAATTAAAATCAATAGATTATAATTTGTGCAATAAATAATGTTAAATCAAAATAAAATATTTACCCCAAACAGATCATCGCCGCCTGATTCCATTAAAGTGCGTTCATCGTGTGAATAACGGAGACGACTTAACATTTCTAGCAAACTAAACATTTTTAACACATTAACGTTATTTGCCAACAAACTCGCACAAGTATCAAATAAAAACAAAATTAACACGAATATAATCACAAAAAGCACTAAGTTCAACATGTGCGCAATAACTAAAGGCCGTAATTAATCAGTTTTCTTTTGTTAATCTGTCATTTTGAATATGTCAAGTGTCATACAAAAAACAATTGAATAAAAATATTTGATTTACATGAGGACATTTTTTGCCTTAGTTTTAAAGAGATTTGTAACTTCGGGTAATTTTTTAAAACAATGTTTTCGTAAAATTAAAATCACCTATGCAATCACATATTTAGATAAAACTATTTATTCTACCCTCATAATGTAAATGTGTTATTATGGCAATGTACTTATGCAAGTCAACAATGCATTTGACAATTGACATTCCAAAGATAATATTGTTGCCAGGTTGGGATTTACAATGCTAAGAAGATATTTGTTTAATAATCCCAATAGATTCGCGGCTCACTGGAGCGTTGCTAAGCGAATTGGTATTGAATATTCTACAAATATTCACATGGCTTTTTTTATATGTGTTTAATCTTTAAATATACAATATACACAATACTCCCAGTAATGTGTATATTGTATATTTAAAGATTAAGATACCTACACAGTATAATAATAAAAATAATTAAAAATTGATAAATAGAAATCTAAAATAAATTTTAAAAGCTTGGTAACTGTGGCAGTGTACCTTAAACACTGGAAGCACTTCCTAGCTGTATTGTGATACTTATCCGTTGAGCGAGGAAATCACTAAATCTGGGGTATATTTCTTTTAAGATAAATATTTTTGACTGAGTATTAATGTAAAATTAAATTATAGTTTTATTGCGTTTGACAGCGCTTAAAATTAATTTGTGTCAATGTCAAAGTAGTTTATTAAGTGGAAGCTAAGCTGCCGTAAGTTTCCTTAAATCAGTCGTTAATTAATGGGGCATTAAATTGTGTCACTTAATAGTCCATAAGACATAATTATAAATCTTTAGAGGTAAGTTAAAAATAGGTTAAGTGTATCCATTTGTCATTTAAATATCGAATACGATAACATAAGTTACAAATTGTACAGAGCGTTGGCGCGGAGGTGTCAAACAGCAAAATTCACGACGCCATCTCAGATCCCGCTTTGCCACGCAAAATATCTGTCGCTTGTCCCCTTAGGTGGGAATATGCTTATTTTTAACTTTAAGTTGGAAATACGCCAGTAGTTCGCCTCTTTAGTTTTCATGAGATGCGATATGAGATTTCAGATTTATAAATTTAATTTACTATTGTGCTTTTCGGGAAATGATACATATATTGTTACTTAATGAGAAGTTGCTATAATACTTTCTTTTCGATTTGCGTTGTTTTTATGTGTGTTATTTTTAGGTATTGTGTAAAAAACTGTACCCAGTATTTATATTTGTTGTTTTGATTTAATTGGTTAATTTATTTATTCTTTAAACTTTTAGAAGTTTTTGAATTGATATTATTTGTTTAGTACCACTTTAGGATTAGAATGAGTAAAAATAAAAGTTACAGTACAAGCACACAGTCACTTAGTTCGTGTTTGCTTATAATTTGTACTTTATTAATTAATTCACATGGTTTGATTTAGCACTTATATCCTTTTATGTTTACATAATATATATTAATTTGTCTAGTTACTACATAAATAATATATATTTCTTTCTTTTTCTAAATGAGGATTTATTGTTTATTATAGGTAAGACAATGGTACATATTCCGGAAACGAGCTTTGGGCAGTGTAGGTAGTGTATCACCTAAGATCAGGACGGTACTTTGCAACTTCTTATAGCGATACCCACAGTGATTTCCAGATTGCGACATCATTGCAATCAGATATTGAAAGAATTACATCGAACTTAAATACACAAACGTTGGGGGGGAAATATAGTAAGTAATTATAACACAATTTTCGTTTAAAGATGTACAATGATCACGTTCCGATTTCACCGTTTCGGTGATTTAAAAAAACCATTTAAGACGAAATTCCTGATAATTTTCACCTTTCCTAGGAAACTAACGATTGTCACGTATGAAATTCTAACTGATTGCGTTCTGAAAGCACTAATGACTGACACGTAACTGCACTTGCATGACATAGAACTTTATGATTGATACGTAATCTGTGAATTCAATATTCTATACCTTTGTGTGTTATCTTTCACTCACTATATATATACAGTCCTACATATTTGTATCCGTTACGTAAAAACTAATTGCTGACTAACGTAAAAAATGATTCTTTACAGCAATTGTGGTAAGCGAGTTTTGCCCCTGTTGACCCGGTAGTAGATTCGAACCCCGGCTGTGCAAAAATGGACTTTCTGTCTATGTATTTTCGCTTATACAACGTACTCGTGGTTTTACATTGAATGCTTGATCGAATATAGCCTAAATCTCCTTCGAAATATTAGACCAAATGTTCTCGATTAGATTGTCTAGTTCAAGAGATTAAAGACAAGGTGACAAGAAGACCTAATGCGCGTTGTAATTCTTCCGTAATGTGGTAATTTGCAGCGAATGATAAATGATATCTAACTTGAAACAACTTCAAAAAGTGTACACTTATAAACGTCAATAAAGAAATATATATAATGCTTCTAATTTCACATTTATTGCCAGTTCTCAAATTAAGGGCGTACAACCAACGAAAAGAGCTGGCAATAAACTCTCCACCACTGTTTTTAATCGCCAAGTTTTTCTTTTACAAAATATTTGTAAGGAGCTGCAACCATTACACCATGTTCCACATGACATCTTTAAGTAATTAATAATTTTTGCCCAGGATGCGCTTGTATGCCCCCAGACCTTGCACCATGTAGTCCGCTTCGGAGACAACAAAAAATCTGTGGTGTTCTCGACATACTATAGAAATGATGCTAGAACCGAATTTAGTTCTACCCCTCATGCCTGAGGTCGTAGGATCGATCGGCCGCTGTGCACCAATGGACTTTCTATGTGCACTTTTAACATTCCATCGAGCGGTGAAGCTTGCCTTAGACCCAAAATGTTGACGGCGTATGTGATTTGCGGCTACTTGCCTATAATAGACAAATGTTCGTGAAACAGATACAGAAATCTGAGGCCCAGACCTAAAAAGGTTGTAGATTTATTATAATGACGTGATATTTTGCATTACAGATACTTTCAGTATGTGTCGAATAAAATAGCCTAAATATTTTTTTCAACAAAAACAGTTTCACCAAATTTCGGGATACTCAAAGTGATATATGTCGCTGTATTTAGCATCAAATATGTACCGAACTGCGAAATACGAAGTTGGTAAACTTATTCCTATCATTGAAATTGGGTCTGGATCGATCTCCATTCATTCCATTATTTATTCATCATTTCATGAATACTTAAAATCAATTGTGCGCTAAGCCTTGCCTAATGATATTCTTGTTTTGTTGATTGACGCTCATTTGAAGTTGTCTTACTGTTAATCAATTTATGATGAGACTTTTAGGGAATTTTGAAATTATTTTTGTGAGTATATTAGGGCCGTAATCCTATAGGCGTACCATGTTATAGTCTCTATAAAACATGCGAATTCAAATTGAAAAAGAAAATAGTTTTAGAGGTCTTGAATCTACAATTAAGTTTGAATGAGGTTCTGTAATAAAGAAGAAGTAAAAGGGCCAAGCAAAATTATCATTCCAACGTAATTCCATATTTCCATTACATGGCCTATTGGTTTTAACATCGTTTCTTTTAAACTGTTTTTGTTCATTAAACCACAGAGTAAATATTAAATTGCGAGCTGGCTTTGCCATTCCATTTTACCAAGTTTTTATTATACTTGTTTGATTCTGTTTTAAGACAAATTAGAAATAAAATAGTTCTTTACTGTATTTCATTTACTTCACACAAAGTTTCAGGCGTGCTTGTAATATAAGAAGCCTTGTTCATCACATAAATAATACACATACGTGTGAAAATACAAAGCGCAGGAAATCTTCTTTAAATATTCCTTTCTTTCGTAATCAAAGCGCTGTGTTTGGTAGATAAGAATTCCCAACGCGCTTTACTGCGAGGGTGTATGAACATCTTTGTAGAACGAAATTATTCCACTCATCTATTTATCAAATAAATCCTTCGAGGAGCGGAAAACTCGAAGCAGAATAAGTCGTACCTATATCACAATTTGCTCCGCTACTTAATTTATCAACGTATAAATTATGGAGTAGCCTTTTTCCTAATTCCAGCCACAAAGATTCTGAGTTTGCGAATGCATACAAAATCGTTTATAAATAAAAATTATGCCCCCGTGGATTATTTAAAGTGCCGACGGGTGTGATATTTCAATGGAAATCCTTAAAGTGTGCAGATTAAACATGAAAACTTTTTGTATTTGCTTAGCGTTTCACGGTTGATATAAGTGGATTGCGAAAGTTTTGAGGATGAGCATAAAAATGCTCTGGAGTTAGAAAAAACAGTATTAAGAGTGTCGCAATAAAGAAGTATATTTTCTTACGTTGATATACGTCATAAAATGTTTTTTATTGGACTAAAATATCAGCCAGTTTTATAAACTTGCAATCAGTAGTGTCGCGATATTGTTATACGCGTCACTTGCCAATTTACGGCCAAAACTGACGGACTGATAGTTTGAAATTTAATATAAATACATTGCAAAGACCAAAAGTATTTTTCTCTGATCTTTAAACAAATGAGAATTGCGTGTATAGTATCAAGCTACGAACTTAATGCTGCAATCATTTTGAATCGGACTAAAAAACGGCAGCTAGAATAATAATATTTGTCAATAGTATGTCATTTAAATGAGTACAATTTTTAACAGATACTTCTAGATTAAGTTATCACAACAATGTAACTGTACTATCATATAATATGCGCTGGGATTCTTGGATTTTTTCTTTGAAACCGTTCAAAGTTAAGATACCCGTACTTTAAATCCAATGTAATTTAGGATAAAGGCCATGATAGTGCTAAGTAGATTACTAGGGACGGTGAAGATTAAATAATAGGGCGGTAAGAGAAGACATGTTTAATACGTTGGTGCTGATCGGACGGAGATAGGAGTTAGGCCGAGAAGTTGGGTTACAAGGATATGGCTAATTAATTACACTTATAACTTTACAGACCCTAATATTATTTTGTTTTAGAAACCGGTGACGGGTAAAGTAAATGATCACCTAAATTTTAATTTGTATTAAAGTAAATAAATTAATATTAATACGGAAAATCATAGATTACAACACATATGGCAACGTCTTATTAACTTGGTTGATTTTAATTAATAAATAAAAAACGACTTTGAATACTAAAAGATAAGATAAATATAACTTAAAACAATTCCCACATCTGTGAATAAGTTAAGATACATTATGACCATAAAAAATATTAAACCCATAGTTTTCTTTGCCCCTTAAGGGAAATAAAGCCGCGTTTCAATTACGAAATCTGCTAACGTTCACCCTTTTTATGATAGTATTTCAATACAAAAGCCTGGTTAGCATTTTCCGTAATTGATTGTCAATTGATGACAGGGCACCGTCCGTTATCTATTCATCCTGGCCTAAATAGGGACACTCGAAATCACAATATGAGCATTAACATGAACAGCTTTTGTTCGGCAAAAGAACTTTTTGTATATTAAAAATATTTTCTTGACAATAGCGTTAAGATAAATTACCTATTCACAGCACGTCTGCATTTTCCCTTTTTGTTAACGAGGGAAATCGATTCGTTTGTGTCACGTCACAAGGTATCAATGCAACGAAAATATAAAGCGTTTTTGATGGATACCATCCAGTTACGGTTTTAATACCAAAACGTTAGTGCTATTACTTATCGGCGACAAATAACGACAAACGCTGCAATTTTAACGCGCTGGACAACATAATAAGTCATTTCGTCGATTCTCGAAAACTTCGACATGGTCCTGCTAATTTATATAGAAATATTATATGTCGGCCGATTTTTCCTTTTCCGCTTTACGCAAAAAGCTACTAAGAGGAAAGTTTTAGTAACAGATGCAAAATATATAATATGTATAAGATAAAGCCAGAGCAATAGTATTGTATCAATTGTATATTTGTCAATTGAAACTATTGCATTAAAAAACATAAAAGATATATACGTTAGACATTATTTCAATCGTGTATAGTGTTTTAACGTTAATAGAAGAAAATAATGAACCGACGGGAGCGGCCATAAAATACGATTTTATCATGCCATAGGGAGGGACACGTTTTCGAATATCGTAATAAAAAAGTCACATATGTCAAATTTATGACACTGACCATTGTAAAGAGATTAAAAGATTTACGAATGGGGCGAGTCACACCGTACCAATTTACAAGTTCTATTTTGTAATCCTCTTAATGATATTGAATGAACTTACGATTTCATGACACGATTTGATTCTTACCTGAAATACAAAATTAAATAATTAGCCTGTATTAAGATATGTTTAAAAAAATGTGTTTGAAATATAACTCAAACTACACATTTCCATATTATAAAAGAAAACACTTAGACAATATACAAAGCCAAAACTGATAAAACAAAATATACAAAACTGAAAAAGTCAATTATAATAAATTATAAAAAAAAGAAAACCGAAATTAAACATTAAACAAACGAGAACTTAATATTTTTAAGTATTTTCTTGTTTTTTATTCTGTACTATAATGTGTATAGTTTCTAATAACTTAGACAATAGATTAGTGAACAATACTGAATATATTATATCCTTATTCCTATCTAATTACCCTTAGGAAAACTACCTATATAGTTACCCTATCAAAAGGTAATAGCAATATTACTTAAAAATGCAGATTTATTTAACTCACTAAAATATAACTCGAAGAACAAACATGGAAATTGGATATCTAAATTATGGAAGAGGAATTCCTTAAGCAAAGTCTTAAGGAGGCTGTTAACTTGCACAATAAATCAGTGTAAGCACAAATGCCGTCGAATAAATAATTTTCTTTATTCATCAAAATTAGAAGCAGTGGACAAAGAGCTTTCCTTAATTAAATCCAGCTTGTCGTGACTTTCCAACCTTGACTTTGATTATTGCTATTTTCTGATTTTCCTTGATACAATTTTCATTTCAAAAAGTTAAGCTACTAGGAAAATATAATATAATAATAATAGTAATTTTTAATCATATATATATATATATATATATATATATGGAAGTTACGTCAGTCTCGTCACTGTTTTGTTTACGCTAATGAAGATCGTAGGGGAACGAAGGTTAAACTTTCTGCAACTTTAAACATCGCGAATGAAGATTGATTGCTATTGGAGTTAGAAAATATGTTTCTTATTTCAAATCTATACTATATAAAGTGCTTTCACAAAGATACATTAATTAAGTAATTCAATATAATCGTGTTCCTTTAGTTTTTTAATAAAAGGATCATGAAATTATATTAATAAAAAGCAAATGTTTCAAATAAAATAGTTGGATCTAGAATTAATAATAAAATCTATATTGTACAAGCAGTACCTGTTCACATCGTAAAACTTTCATGCACTGATCTTACTGAAATATCGTGATTCTTGTATGATCTTTTCTCTTTCACGTGTTATTTTTTTTATTATCTTGTTCACTGTCTATATGGTTTAATTGCTTTGTTTTGTTACGTTCTTGTTGACTAAGTATTTTTTTATCTTTTGTAGTTTTGCACTTCTTGCGCTTACCTTTTCAATTTTTTTCTCACAGTGGGTGCTTGGAAGAGATCGCTCGAAAGCAAATAAATAAAATATATATACCATTAGTAGTAGTAGTAATGTTTAGTTATGTTAGTAGTATTAAAAATTTATATACACAAGTCATATCCCTAAGTATGACCTAAATGTTTAAAAAAAATACTAAAAATATTCCGAGTAAATTAACCACACTGGAGCAGTTTAATTACAAAAACGCAGGTAACAATACGTTGGTGGAAATGTGGAATGAGTTGGAACAGTTGATTTTTCGCGTTTACTTTTGATTCATAACCACAAACATGGCTATTGTTTGAAATTTGTTTCAATTGTTTAAATTTGGGAATGTTTGTCGCACGTTAAAACATAATAATGTGTAACTGGCCTGAAAGTTTTACGAAGCTTTTCAATTGTTTTATTCCAGTATAATTTTTAATTGATTTTCAATTGTTTTTAACAGTTTATTTACATGAATAAGGAATATTTGAATTTGATATGAACTAGGCGTATATGCCATAAGCCTTTCCAGCATCTTTACTGTTAAGTCTTAGGAGCTTTCCTATTCATTAAATACTAAGTTTATTATCTAACATTTTCAAGATTCATTCATATCACATTTTCCATACTAATAAATATTCATAGATAACAGTAAGTTTGTATGAGCTTTGCTTTAACTGATATTGTTACTTAGTAAAGAAAAAATGTAAAGGTATTTTTATACCATTGCCTGTATCTAGTTATTAAGACACTAAAACTAAAAAGTAATCATTAACTTAGTTTAAAGTGCAAAAGCTTCAAAACCTTTTAGGTCTGGGCCTCAGGTTTATATATCGGTCTCGCGTTCATTTGCTTTGTCTTATAGGCCAGTAGGTAATCAGCTTTCTGTTCCGACACAAGCAGTCGACCTTTTGGGTTTAAGGCAAGCCGGTTTCCTCACGATGGTTCACTTCACCCAGCAAGTGTTAAATGCGCACATATAAATATATGTTATGCAAAAAGGAATTACTTAAACATATATCTAACTATGGACTCGAAGCGAATAAATAAAACTGAAACATTCTGTGGTAAGTTTTTTGCGAACGTGTGTGGTGATTTTTCCCTCCATTATCGGCCCCAAAACAAATGACGTGTGTCGATAAAATATAACTCACGTCAGTTGCACGGCTGTTTCGTGAATTTCAATTGAATATTTATTTCGATTTTTTTTCCTAACGATAACAGTATTTTACTACTTGTTTAATAAAAAGCCTCGACTGTCATACGTCCATCATTTTTTTAACCCTCATTTTATATTGTATCTTTTGGAAATATACTCAGGTAATAATAATTGTACAAGAATTTATGAAATCGATCCGTCGTAGTGTTTGCGTTAATTAATTATAATACAACAACTGAGAGTTTTTTATCAAAGTTTTTGTCGCACACCACCGCTACGTATGTGGAACCAGCCAGGGTTCTTCAAGACAAGAGTGTAGCAATTCTTAAAAGGGCGGCAACGCACTTGCGAGCCTTCTAAGCAATGTCCATGGGCGGCGGTATCATTTAACATCAGGTGAGCCTCTTGCTCAAAACAAACATTCAAATCTTTCCTGTTTATAAAATAAGAGTAACAAAACACAACTAAGAACAGCTTATGTTTTAAAACAATAAATGTGTATTCTATTCTTAACTTTATAGTTTTACATTAAAATTCACAAAAATATGTGTTGAACAGCAAAAGCTTTAATTTATAAAGGGTGTTCTGTTCAAGTGCACGAGTTTTCAATTACACAAAGTGATGGCCGCAGGGTTGTACCGCGAAAAACGCTGCGGTCAAGCGTCTGACCGATTGCACCCCACTCATTCAAAAGAACAACAGAAATTCACCACAATGCCTCACAAAATAAGGCTCATTTCCCGACGTCAACGGTTGTAAAACTTTGAAAATGGTGAAGAAAACTCGATCGTTTTTCCAAGGAAAACTCTCAGTGGTATATTGCGTTATTACCTGGACGGGGACAAGCGCAATTTAGGAAGAAAAGAACGATATGTGGCGACAAAAGATTTTATGGAGTACTCGAGCGCTGATCGGCCTTTAGTAATTTTCTTTGATCGAAAACACAACACTGTTCAAGTCTTATTTTATACGATGTTTGAGTACTTTGATGCGCTTGGAACCACAGATAATGGCAGTAATAAGACAAAACATTTCAGTTGTACAACTCGATAAACGAACTGCTGCGATATGAAATGTTTAGGAACAGTTTCGAACTGATTTCGAAGCGAATTTCTCAAACACTATATGACCAGTGAAAGATTTGGTTTCTCTTTTGAATGACTGATCAGTGACTGTTTTTATGTAAAATTGTCTTAAACGCGGTCAAATTTTCAAGAAGCTGGATTGTATAAATTTATTTCCCTTATACCTATATATTGGAGTTACCACATGCAATTTTACATTGCGCATAACAAGATAAAAACATTTTTAATACGATAAATTTAGGTTTAAAGATAAATGACATTTTATAAAAATATTTACTTGCTTTTTCATTAACCTAACATGTAGACTAAAAACTAAATCTATTCGTACGTCAGCTGAAAATAATTCGTCACACATCCTTTACGACAATCGTAACTCCTTAATAACAATAAAAACGTTAGGAAAGATTTGCCCCAATAATCGTACGGCAAACCGTATGAAAGAGTGGATGTCCATAAAATAAAATAATAACCGGTCAATAAAAATCTTTCAGCAAAAACTCGGCAAATATGTCAAACGCGGATCGAGAAATAAAAGTCCTCGAGGGCGTGAAGTGGTCTTTCTTTAGTGGAAATTTGATCTTCGACAGGTCGAGAACGGTCTATCAATCGGTCGGTAATTGGAGGGTTTTACTGTCATGATATCGCTCATAAAGTACATTACAGCTCGTTTTTCTTATAAATGAAGTTATCATACGTCTTACGATATCGAAATCAATTTTAAGTTTACAAAGGGTTAGGATATTTAATAAATGAGAATTTTGTAGCAACTCATTTCAACGAGTAATTCATGTGTAAAAAAATTAATTGTAAAACCGTTTTGATGTTTAGATGCTTTAAATATAGTCACGCAAACAAATGTTGTTTTAAATGTAATATTTCTTAAACAAATAAATTAAATTTAATGGAGCATGAAATGACAAGAAACATTCCAAATGTTTTTTTTTTATTTATTTACTTTATTTCTTTAACTTTGTAAGAGATTTCATTGATAAACATAATATATGGAACAGAAAATATAAATACATTAATAAATAAAAGAAGACAACTGAAATTAATACACGTATAATCAAAATTATTACATAAAATGATACTTTTTTATCAAATAACTAGCGAAACAGACGTTGTCTTGTCTTAATTATGAATATTGATTTCGAATTGGTATAATTAACTAAAAACGTTTTATGATATACAACATTATTTGTTTGTTTTTCTGCCGCGTATTTAAATAGTTTTGTTGGTATTCCGACATGGGAAAAGACGACATTTAACAGGCCATGTAAAAACATGGATTTTCAAGATAAGAACAGAAACAAGTAGCGACTAATTATTTTATCAATGTAATAACTCCGATCGAAGCATTTATTTTAACGAAATTATTTTTTCTTACATCCTCTTTGACGATAGTCGCAGCACGCATTCTGTCGATGTTATGTCAAACGCCATAAGGTTACATGAAAAAAGTTTGAATTGCAAAGGCGCTATTCTTAAATTTTCTAATTTTCCGCGGAAGTTTCTTAATTTTTTCTTTCATAAGAACCTTCTCCTGAGACAATAAAAAACACAACAAAAAAGAATTAGCGAAATCATTCCAGCCGTTCACGCGTGATGCCGTGACCAAGGGAAACAGGGATTCATTTTTATATATATAGATATAAAAAAAGGTTTATAATTCGAATTAATCGCATCATACAGTTTATAGTATCGGGTTAGAAAAACTCTAGGGCTATCCAATCGGCTATGAAGGTACTTGTAGAGGCTCTAACGCCGAGCACTAAAACGTAATAGGTAATCGGTATATGCGAGGTCGAATAGGACACCTTTATACGGAATTACTGGCTCGACCGTGCCTTTTTGCTTTTATACGTTTCGAGAGATATTGCCAGAGTGTTTGCTATTACGAAGTATGCCTTTATTGTGGATGGTCACTTTGTATTTACGAAAGATTGGAGCTTTATTTAATAATTTTTAGTTTTATATCATGGTACAATATATAGGAAAGAATAAGTAAGCTTAAAACGTGCTTGTATTATTGTCAATAGAACTGCGGAAATTAAAAAATAAATAAATCAGTGGCGCTACAACATTTGAGGCCCGGACCTAAAAAGGTTGTAGTGCCATTGACTATTTTTTTGTATAATGACTTAATTTGTTTGTAATTTATTTTATTATTATTAATTACTTAAGATGGAAGGACTTCGTCACCTGGAACTTGGTGTAATGGTTGCAGCTCTGGTTTGTTAGGACAAACGTTGTGTAAAACAAAAACTTGGCGATTAAAAAGAGTGGTGGATAGTTTATTGCCAGTTCTTCTCTTCCGTTCTACGCCCTTGATTTGAGAACTGGCAGTAAATGTAAAATTGGAAGCATTTCATATACATTTCTGTTTTTGACGTTCATAAGTGTTCATTGTGTTACCTATATAAATAAGTCCATGAAAATACTAAAGAAAAACTCGTACATCTTCATTCCATATTCGCATATTAATTCCGTAGTAATATCAGAGATCATTCTGGATTTACAAATCCGACTTTTCCGAGAATCAATGTGCACTCCAGCTCCATAACAATTGAGTCGGGAAATTGCCGACTTGGTCCGATCCACGCAATAACCCCCGACTTCTCATTATGCAGATTGCCCCTCGGTTCACATATGCATTCACTAAACATCTTGGAATCACCGAGACATCGAAATGCAGTCTTTAGTTCGGTTGCGCACACCATTAAATTGATGTCTGTCGTGTAGCTTTGAAAATAATACAATTCCACTATAGTTCGACTACTTAATAGGTTTTATATTGTATTAAATTCAATAATACAATAAAACAGAAAAATAAGTCAATATGAGCGTGTTTATAACTACTGACATGATTTTTTTTAACTGTAGGGGCGCAAAACTTGAAGCGCAAAATGTGTAGTAATGGCAGCCCATTGACTATTTATTGAAACAATATAAGGCCGTTATCCTAAGGAAGACACCACACCACAGTTCGCTAGTTTTTAAAAGAAAAAAAAATTAAATGATAAAGATAATCTACCGGAAGACAAAACACTTTCTGTGGGGGTAACACTCAAGTTCTACGAGAGGTTTTTATAAAAAACTATTACTTGCACTTACAAAAATGTTCTATTTTAATCAGAAATAAATTATACTTAACGAAACATTTACGTACGAAAAGTAAATATTAACGTTAAAATAATAGAGTGTAGAAGGCCGTGTGGAATGTAAAATGCAAGGTAATAAATGTATAGACTAGGTAATCTACATAATTGGAACTCGTCCTATGGGCTAGGATATTGCGTCCATGTGAGGTGGGCAATTTTCCACGTCATTTCCGCTCACTCGACGGCCGAATCACCTGCTTCTTTACGCTTAATTAATGGAAATGTAACTCTGTAAATACAAAATTGAAAAGCAATTTGAATGATTGATATTTAAATGCCAGGTAAATGCTGGCACGGAAGCAGCTTGATAGAAACGGACAACACGTTGAATCAGTCACTTGCAACTCAAAATTGTTCAATTTTTTGTTGAAATAATTCAAAGTGTATTTGTAGCTGTTTTTGTAGCTTCCACCGTGTGTTAGTAAGCTTAAACAAGAAGTAACGCTAAGCAGTTTACTTTTAATCACGCAATTGTTGGGATTGAAAACTATGTTATGTCTCGTCCCAAGTGTGGTGACACACTCCCTCTAGAAGGGTGAGCTTGGCTCGTTCTTGCCTATGCCTCCTTCGGTTGGTGTTTCCGTCTTCGCGCCCTGCTGATATAGAGCGGTACGAAGGCGGGCTCTAAAGCCCTAGGTGTGGGCTGTAGCGCGCGAGTAGATATGGGCTATGCTCGCTGCGCGCAGCATAGGTTGTAAAATAGTCTGTCAGTTCTCAATTTATAAAGCAACAAGTTTCAGCAAAGTACACCAGCATTACCTGTAAGAGTTACATAGGATTGAATAGAGCAAATAAATGTTCAAAACATTTATTATAACAATTTCCAAAATACTAATAAATGTCTATCAAAACGTAAATTAAAATAATATTATATTTCGGCACGATATTTTGTATCTTAAAATATGTCAATCACTCTGCGGGAGCGATGATATTAGACAGTAGGAATCTATTTATTAGATTTCTGCCGTCAAAACATCACCACAGTTCCTGTTTATAACTTTTTGTTATTGTTAGTACTGACTGATACGCCAGAATTTAATAATTCCTTATAAAAGTATCCAGGTGAAAATCATTAATTTAAAATTAATTCTGGGTTAAATTAAATTGGGATTTGATTACTGTTTTATGTATTGGTTGTAGATTTTATTATATGTTACTTTTAATAAGAATAAACCTAAAAACGTCTGCGCATGAGTAACATTATGTTATCTTATTTATATGCTCTTTAGCTCATAAGAAAGTATGAAATTCATCACAAATACGTCACAATCGATGCACATCTCCCACACGCGATATGTCGTGATGAGCCTTTTTTCAGAAGATGAAAGCCACAAATGCTTTTAACGCATCGTTGACTTTGTTTTTTGTCGTCTCCGCTAGTTTAATCATATTGGGATTTTCCAAACTATAAAACATAGTTTTGCTTACATGTAAGAGTACAAACTAAAACGTTTATATACTTTCGGAATTAATTAGTACCAATGTTTGATTTAAGGTTTTTCAAATTAAACATACTACTACTAAAATAAAGAGCATTGATTCGTCAAGTCCAGTGTATCCCAACGGGGAAATTCAATTATTAATTCTAATATTTAAAAAAAAATTGGAATTAGAATTTCACGTTTTCATTATGTCCAGAAAATGTACATTAGGTTTTTATTAATAAATTCTCAGATTCTTAAGTGAACAATTCAATTATTAATATAGAATATAAGAAAGGCAATGCCACAAAAAAGGCTGGGAATAACTGAACTAGTCTATGTTGAATGTTTTTTCTTCTATAAACATTAACAGTGAGATGAAGCAATTTCCGAGTAGCTATCAAGTTAGTTGTTATTATAACCCACATTATTATAACGGCTTCGATTACAATTAATTACTATTTTAAGACTTCATAGAGACTTGCTTAAATTAATTGAATGTTAATTATAAGATAAGATTAGAATACCCGTTATTTACGTAATTGAAACTGTATGTCACATAATTTTATATAAAATGAACAGTCTTAGACAAATCAGATAGGCAATTTATTTGAGGAAGTACGAACTTGGTGAGTCCAACAAATTAACTAAAATATTGTTAATGTTACGCCGTCATGAACCATGAACCTAACCACTAATAACATTGGACAGCAAACAAAGGCCTACAATACCCAACTAAGAGACAAAGTCTTGAAACGCATAATGCAACGTGAAGATTTGAAAAGCAGATGTCCGGATTACTCGAGATAGGGTCACGTGCAGATGTGACGACATTACAATCCCATTGCATCTCAAGCTTAGACCGTTTAAACAATATTCTGGTGCACGTTTAATAACCGCAAAGCTTTTGTTAGATTTGTATAAAACCAAGTGTTACACTTAGACGGTTTTGAGGTGTAAACTGAGAGAAAAAGCAGTCTTTATAGCAGCGTAGTATTTACTGTTTTATGTGTTATTTTTACATGTGTAATTTAAAGTCAATAACATTACTTTGCTTCGTGAGTAGATAGGTTACTTCAAATGTCTGTAAATTATGTTAAATTGTTTTTCAGGAAAACAGGATATTTTTTTGGTTAAACCAATCAAGCAATATTAAACTTGGCTAATATTGTTCTTAAGACCTAGTTTATTGTTTCTAAAACTTGTGTGTGTCTGTCTTACACACCATAACTACAAGTACACTAATAATAGCAAACATTTTTTTAATATAAATCGGAAATAATACTGTCTACACTACGCAGTTAACCCGATCTGTTGAAAGTTTTCCCTTAATTAATCTTTTAAGCTATTTAATCAAAGATAAAGGGAAATTCTTTGCCTTGTTTCACGGCTCTAAGTCAATAAGTTGTTTTAAGTAAACATCAATTGGGCTTGTTCGAAGTCAGAACATAGTTCGGCTACTTTGGCGCTGACAAAACACTTTGAAAGTGATTACGTACCCTTCTATGTCTCTTTCAAAGTATTTTCGAATTACTATGGTATATTTTCTGTGATATATAAAAATATATGTTTAAGAAATAGGAATTTTAGATCAAATGCAATATAAATATATTGAATGATATTTTATTTTATTTTTTATTTTATTTATTCCTTTAATTATAAGCTTATTTTTTTAAAGTGAAACTTCTTTAACGGCGTTGGAAAAAAAATACCGTCACATTTTTTGGTTACGCCTCACATTTTTCTGTTACACGTTTTCTTGTCCCTAGCACAGCTCGATTCGAAGAGATTCGAAGCCATTAATAACAAAAATATATAAGAACGATAACAATTTTATTACAATTAATGTAATTCTGTAATAATCTTAGTAATCTAATCTAATTTAATCTAATGAGGTAAAATGAAATAATTGTATTATTTGTATTCGTGTCTATGATAATAAAAGCCTTTTGTTAAGCTTTATCTAATTTAACTTTATTTAAACAAAGTTGCATATAGTAGTATCATTTTTAGAAAAATAAGGTCATAAAGAAGTTTCACTTCTTACGTGTGTACACTAGTGCACGCACACATTTTTTATTACAAACTTCTGTTATAGATAATAATATTAATAAATAACACTCAGATCGATTAAATACAAAATAGACCCCAACATTCCGCCACACAAACATAGGCATGCAAATGCCACGATGACTTAATAATAATAATAAAAGTGCAATGATTTATAATTTATATTAAACTTATGCTCCAAATACTCGCCCACGCTATAAAGGCCTTGCCCTTGCCTTTTAATTTAATCACCTTCCCTTTGAAAGCATCACACGACAGTGATCTATAACTTCTAGGAAGGTGAATAAATAGTTTGATAGCCATGGCGCAACAATTTTTTAAATACATCGTGGTGCAACATGTAGGCCAGCCTTGTTGGATCCCTTGGTAGAAGTTTCTTAAGTGTTTTGAATAATTTTGGATACTTTTTTAGTCTTAACTACGATTTTTAAATACAAAATTAGATGTATTTTTATTAAGAGTTAGTATAGATTTCCCTCTATTGAGTAAAACTTTTAAAAAAGAAGAGGAAAATTGCCAGATTGATCTTGTCAAAACCGTTTATTAGATGTAAGAACGGTTTATAAGGGATAAGTCCCAATTGAATGAATAGTTGTTTGAAGTATGAATCCTATTTCTCCTCGAATAACTCTTAAGATCCAGCAATATTGCAACAATAAAGCCTCAATTTATGCAAGTGTATTAGTGTCTGTCATCTTGACAGCTTCGCAGAACAATAAGCGTTTGAGTTAAATTTCTTTGTATTTATTAAACGAAATAAATATGTTTTATTGTCGGTACAAGGAAGCAAACAGCTGTTTTAGCTTACGGGTAGGGTTTTTTTAAAAAATCTATCAATGATTAAGTAAAATGTGTCGTGTTTAGCTTAAAATGCATTTTAATGAATAAGACTTTTACGCCTGACAAACTTTTATTTTTGAATTTCCAGACGATGTCTTCTCTCACCGTGTAAGTTTTACCGGCGCTAATAGAAGATACATTGGTACAAAGTCTCCAAACGCAGCTTCATTTTTGGGATTCGAAGGCGAAGAGAATCAAGAATTTAGTAAGAATATTTGAAAATTATACAAACGTTTTTTGTTATACGTAATACAAGTACCAAGACAATGAAAGGCAGAAAGGGTGAAAATATGCTTTTTGTTTTATAAACCAAGCCAATCACGCTCGGAGCGAACATAGAACTAAACGGCACACCAACAAAAGAGACGTAAAGAATGGCTCCACACTCTGCTAATAAAATAGTTCGCGCAACAGGTTCCCGCCCGCCCATACAATAGCGATTCTGCATTACGCTAGGTGAGGATTATATATGAATAAAATGTCCTGTCATTGTATACGAGTTGAAAGCGCATTGAGAGATTTAGAAAAGTATTAGGAACAAATACCTTGCGACGCGGGTTTTAATTTTTATCTTTCAACAAAACATTATTTTCTGTATTAAAGATTTTATGCGAGGTATAGTGTTTTTTCCTTGTTGGAATTTCCTATTGCCTTCGTAATGATATCACATAGCGTTTATCCAAAAAAAATCAATTCCATGATTACGAATTAGTAGGCACAGAGAGCTTTCAGAAGTTATTCAACATATGCATTCATTATTATTATCACTTAAAGCTTTATTAATGAATCCATAGAACAATTGGTTAGTTAACGTTTCATATATAACTTAGCTTTTTTAGTGGTCTAATATTGTATGGCTCCTTTTAGGGTAAAAGCCTCCTTCATATTTTTCCATTTCTCTTTGTCTTGAGCAACATTCATCTAGTTTTTCACGCTCCTTCTATTAAGTCATCTGTACATCTTATCGTTTCTTTTGTCGTCCCATACTTCTCTTTTCAAGTTTCAGTAATATGTGATTTATACTATGTATCAATAGCATCTATACACAGATTATTAATTCGTAGTAACAAAAAAATTAAATCAACGAAAACCGATGAATAACAATGTTTGTAACCACAATTCGACTTACACCACGGTACTCCGAGCTACTTCAGAAACGACTATGACGGGATTATCTTACACGTAGCAAAAGCTTACTCAACCAAAATCGCGGTCGATATTATTCCCTTAAGTTACTGTTTAGTCACTAATCTTAATTCCTTTTTGATGAGTTTTCAATGGTATTTTATTATATTTTAATTAAATACACTCACTCAGACTAAAGCGCGCAGTCTCGAACCATCTGTCATTAAGTGTCCATGGGCGGCTAAATTTAAATATAACGCTAAAACGCGGTTTTATGAGGGGATAATTAAAATCACGATAAGTTTAACTTCCCTACGAATGTTGAGTGTTGGTGTTGACTTAACATCAGATGAGTTAAAGGTATTCAAGGGTCTACTTGGTATTTAATCAGAATTTTATTTAAAAAATTTAAATTTTTTAACAAATGTACCTCTTATTATTATTAGAGCAGTGTTGGCCTAGTGGCTTTAGCGTGCGACTCTCATCCCTGAGGTCCTAGGTTCGATCCCCGGCCGTGCACCAATGGATTTTCTTTCTATGTGCGCACTTAACTTTCGAGCTAATCGAACGGTGAAGGAAAACATCGTGAGGAAACCGGCTTGCCTTAGACCCATAAAGTCGACGGTGTGTGTCAGGCACAGAAGGCTGATCACCTACATGCCTATTCAATTCACAAACGATCATGAAACAGATACAGAAATCTGGGGCCCAGACCTAAAAAACCCTTATTATATAAAACATTCACAGTTTTTTTAAGTTATAGCTGTTAGTTATATTCTTCTGCAGCAGGCTAAATATGGAACCTTTTTAAAACTTCAGTATTAAATTAAAAAAATATTTCTAATCCCTACGGTATCTCACAGTAATGCAACATATTTATAGAAGACATCAATATCTACAAAAAAAGTCTAAAAAATAATAAATAAAATAAATCTATTTACAGAGAAAATCTTTATGCTGTAGAACATAGTGCTACGACCAAATTAATGCGAGTTATATCAACTTGGGGATAAATAATATATTGCTAATCTTTGCACTACGTCTAACGCTTAGGGGTTTACTCCAAAACAAAATGTCGCGTTTAATTTTGTGGCGCAGAAATTCAACAAAGCTGTAGTAAGTGAGGAGTGACAAAACTTGAGGCGAGTAATTAGCAATACAAACATGAATCAAGCTATTAGATGTAATTGAATTGTTGCGGAGTTGGCTAAATTTAAATATCGCGCTAGGACGCGGTTTTATTAGGGGAAAATTAAAACCACGGTAAATTTAATTCCCTAACGAACGTGGATTGTTTGCGTTGACTTGAGAAAGTTAAATTAAAAATCATGGTGTAAGTAAGTCCTTGTTTGTTTTGGCATCAGTATTTTGTGTCTCTTTCTCTGATCAGGGGCCATTAGATAATTGTCAGCCATCAATGTAGGAGTATGACGTTCGACCCCACTTGTTTTTTCCTAGATTCTTAAACTATAAAAAAACTCTGTTGGTGGACTTACTATCACGACGTGAATAGTTTGAAAAATAAACGTATCTTTCTATTAAAAGTAAATGCGCTATCAATAAACACTCAAAGTATCGTAAAAGAAACTATAGTATTTTTAAAGTCTGATCGAATTTCGTGTTAATTTAGATTAAAAATTGAAAAATCCGAAAAATTTGTTTACCGTTTTAAATATTTTCCAAATGGTTATGTAAAATGACCGGCCCATCATAATCAATAACCGCAATTCAATTAAAGCGCGTCCATTGTTTTGGGCCTAATAAATATTCATAGAAAACAAATGACGCTAAATTACCAACGACTTCGGACGAGTGAGCGCCCCCGAGACCACGACGACAATTTTTCATCGAAATTTTATAAATTCGCCACGAGGATATTATCTTTCTCATTGAGTCAAATTTTTCACGGGAAGTTTGGCATCAATCCATTACTTTTTCATTTTTATCTTGGAACCGCGATGGAGTAGAACTGCTAATTGCTTGGACACTTTGTATTACCGTCGAAGTTTGTCAGACACTCAAAGAGCTTTTAAATATTTTTATTTGTAGGTTTAAAGCAAAAATTACCTAGTAGCGTTTTCCAGTAACACTTACCCTTTTTAATTAATAAAAGGTCTTTGATATTATTTGTATAATATATAGACTAACTTTGTCTCTGGAATCTCATTTCAAAACAGTTTACTTATTAAGGTTCTAAAAATATGTTTTTACGTATGAAAGTAATATTGCCTTTGGTTTACGGTATAATATAACTAAAAATTGTTTAAGTTATATAACCTACATGTTACATTCTGTAATCGACGTATCAAACCCAAATGACATTAAACTTATTAATATAGTAAGTAAAACCGATTAAACTATTTAATTTAATTACCTACAATAACGGAGCTCAAATTAAAGGCCCAATACCCAAAAGTTTGCGATACCTTGTGTTTCTTAATTAAATCAAACTTCAAAGATATCACGGAAAATTGAGTGACACACTGCTCATAACACGTCGTCCGTGTTTAGTTACAAACTGTAGGGGTGCCTACTAATTACTGTGTGTAGGTCATACATGCGTAATGTATACATCATATATAGGAATCGTTATACGAGGGCACTTCTGATACACCTATACTAGTATTTTGTTTACGTCAGTACTGTACAGCACTTTTATAGTGACAAATTATAGAACTTTCTTTAACTTTTTACTTTATATTTTTAATGTATCATCTTTTTAGTTTTGTTTGTTTTTTTTGTTCCTGTTTATTTTTGTCTTAATAACTGTGTATAACGTATTTTTGCACTACTTGCCTATCTTATGTAATTTTATACTTTTTTTTCTTTACTCACAGTGGTTTCCTGGAAGAGATCGCTCGAATACGATAAGGCCGCCAGTTGCCCTCCTTTTGATTTAATTATGTTCATTTTTTTATATTGAAGTGTTAATAAATAAAATAAATAAATAAAACTTTATTAAATAAACCAATATCATACAATATCTTATGACAAGGTAAATTTACTGCACATGAACCACACGTAAGAATTATTTAAGCTATGAGGGATTAGACGCATGATTAAAATTATTTTTTTTATACCCCACGCAAGTCTTCCAATAAGGAGTAAATTGCAGAAAGAGTTCCCATTTATAGTGGATTTTTACGAAACTACATCATCATAAGAGTCATCAAAAAGGCCTTCGTACCGAGGCTGTGTTAGTCATAGCTAAGCATTAAATTAGAAGTGGAATTTCATACTGTTTCAACATTTGAACTTTACTTATGTGACGCAGATGTAAGAATCAGGTGGGATACGGCAATGGACCAAGTTTGTTTTAGAATTAACTAAGAATCTACCTACGAAACTTCGAGCGCTATTTACTTAAGCAGCTCGTGTTTTATACAGGAGTTGATTATTTATGTTACGTAATGTATCGAAATTTATATAGAAAGCTTTTCGTCTAAAACATCGTATATATTAAGGTATATAAAATATGTATATATATGCCTAACTATTACTTACATAATGTTTTTTTTAAAGATATACATTGCCTGCGATTGTGATGACAGATGGGCCAAAAGACCTTTACTTGGCATTCCAAGCGCGAAGAAAAGAAAGGACGCCTACCAGAAACCTGGGAATAAAGGAGGAAGGATTGGGAAATAGTGGCGAGGATGAGAGGCAAGTGGAAGAATTTGGTGGAGGCATTCACTTCGTTGGCTGTCGTGTACTAATGACATGGACTTAATGTAATCCTAATTATATAGTGATCGAATACAGGCCTATTTATTTTTTATTATACCCATCTATCGAATTTATTAACTGTTAAGATAAATCACTTAAACTCACAATAACTTTTTTCAGATAGGTATCCAAGTACACTTATGAACGAGAACAGAAAATATGTTAAATTGATTCAAAATTTACATTAACTATCAGTTCGTAAAGTTGCGAGGAGAACTGGCAAGAAACTCTCCGTCACTCTTTTTAATCGCCATGTTTTGGAGTCATACAAATTGTTCGTAAGGCAGAGGCATACCCATAAATATATGAATCGGAGCAAATCATTTCAAAGGATTAAGATTATTTAAATAATCCTCAAATGTATAAATAGCTTTATTGATTAATTTACGTTTAACTGGAGTTTTTAATTTATTCAGTGTTAATTCTCAAATTTAGCTTGGGAGTTTGTTGTAAAAACGAATACAATTTCCGTATAAGGAGTGGTTTATCTTCTGGAACTTGGTTGGATGTACGTTCAGATTTGTTCGGCTTTGAGGTGAAAGCCACCATTTGTTTGAAAATAGTCCAAATTCTTAATAGCCGTATTTACCTTTAACGAAAATAAAACAAAGTTTCCGTTTGTTTATCTCTTACGATTTAATACTTGTTTAATGAATTATTAGATTTTAGGTTTGTTTTAAAATTGTATATATATATATATATATATATATACAATTTTAAAACATATAATATATATATATATATATGTAACACTGTCAATAATGGAGTAGAAAGTCATAATTATTATTATATGCTAATCTTAGAAACAAATGAATATAATAAGAAATCTATTGTAAGTATATCTATAATTGGTGTCTATGCTCCAACTTTGATTTTGTTCCCTTTAGAGTAGACGCTTTCTAGCCGTGGGGTTCAAGTACACAGGCGCTAACGATAGATTTCAGTTGGCACCTGGTAGATAGCACTGGCGACCACAGAGCTGGTGTTTACTACGACATCATCAATTTGTTTTTTCATTCACTGTTTAGCACTTAATATTTACAGGTAAGTAAGGATATATACTATGAGAAAAACCACAGGTTCAATTTTTATATATTAACGACAACTTTATTACTTTATCAATAAACAAAAGTATTGTCTGCATGAAAGTATGTGCTATAAACGTAAAAGACACTTAAGTATAGACTCGTGAACCTAACAGTGTTATATCCAATGGCACTAAAAATTCCTATGGTTTCCGAGCATTCCAAATGGCCATATAATTTCAAAACTCTATTTCTCCGAGTTGTATTGTTGTCTTGATTAAGAGCTGTAGTTTATCTTGATTTCAAACTTGTGCTTTCAATTCCATAAACATTCCATGCCAATTTTGGTTTATTTAATTTAATTTTTGAGTTTTTAACGGAAAAGGACGAGAACGCATTCGAGAACTAAAATCAATATAGCACCGATACCTAGGGGCCTTCAAGAAAAGAGCGTGCCATTCACCAAAGGCCGGCAACACACCAGCAGGTGTTCATGGGCGGTAAGCACTTCTGTTTGATTGCCCCTGTCCCATAGAAAAGGATTAACCCCTGACAGACACATTACGATTCTTACTTAACATCCGGCCCGTCTCTTTATAGTTTAGTCACTCAAGAACATAGATGCACAGTGAAGTAAAATTTATATAAATACTTCATAAAGGAAGTACATAGTAATACGATTGTTAATTTCAATTAAACACACAACCATATAAAATGTGACCATTTATAATTAGAACACAGTAGAAATTAACAAAGATGCCATTAAACCGTAAAGTCAACTTCCGCCCTATACGGAGAATCAAGAAGCCGTATGCATGAGCAGTCATTTCCTCCGCTCAGCTAAGTCGGATTAGATTCCTTGTCGCATTGAGATTCGCTCAACACTTTATATAACACTTGCGTGTTCCCGGTTATTCCCTTTTTATAAGCCCTTCACGCAGACATTAATCCTTTAGATAGAAAAATATTTGAAAGCTATTGGAGAGAATTTGTAATGATTTATAAGCTGTGGGATTTTGATAATCCGAAGATTTTTCCACATAAAATTTTGTTTTTGGTTCGTTTTTATATCAAAGTCAAAAATCATTTATTCATATAGGTAACACTTATGAACGTCAATAAAAAAGGAATATACATTCAATGCTTCTAATTTTACATTTACTGCCAGTTCTCAAATCAAGTAATTCTGTACCGGAGTTGTTTATCAAAATGATTTAAACACACAGTGCAAAACTTAAGTGCCTTTAAGTACTGAACTATCTAGATTTACAAGATCATGTACAAAAATATTATCGCGTTTTGTAATTTTCAAACATGTTTTAGTATATGTATGTGAAATAATGTAATAAAGAACACGTTGCAATACCTTTGACATCTAACAAGTTGTAGATTGTCAATAAGTCTTAAGTCAATTTGCCAGTGCATTGGATCGATCTTTGGGTTCAGACTTCAGTTGCTCTCTAATCGGTGCCTGCGCCGGACGTGCGCACTGACGTATATATATTTAAAATAAGTGATAACTAGTAATCTAGCTAATATTAATCACTTCGAATATGCGAATCATTTGATGCAAGATGCACGGATATAAAAGACCATCTTGTATTGAAAACGTCAAATTAGTTATAAACATACCAACCTACTAAATTGGTATAGCAATCTTCAATAACGTCTTCTGGCACTAAAACGAATAATTCACGATAGAAAAATGAGTCATATATCTATAAATTTAAGATGGAGTATTCCAAGATAGAATACGGAAACGGTTTAATGATTGCTACGAGCACAATACATCACCCTTATTATCTGACCTCTGGCGATTTGTCTAAATAAGACCCTTGCTTGGTAACTTTCGAGAATTCTTTTGCTATTTAAACCATCGGTATTAAGATATAATCTTTTAAACTGAATTTAAAGGAAATATTAAATATTTTTATTCACGTAAAATCAAGCTTTAACATTTGTATTTACATGTAGCAAAATGATCAAAACATATCTATCAACAAATACAAATAATTATCAAAATAGTTATTTATTAGAGGATTTTATTCGAAATATTATGCGAAAATATGACCAGAGACAGGCTGGCAAGGTGGCAGTTACTCTACATAAATATTCTAAATTTGAAAAGCTCTAATAATTGCGTGGTTCATTTTTTTTCACCTTATTTTTTGTGATAAAGAAGTGAGCAAAATAATGTGTCAAACGTAAAGTAATTGAGTCAAATCCGATCTTATCTGTTTCGGATAAAATTGATAAAATTTTGAGGGCCGGTTAAAGTAATCCTTGATCCCAACCACCAATTAATCTTCGTTCGTGTATCGGTGACGATGGCTTTGATTTGTCATGCTTGCGTGAACGTTATAATCCGCCATGGAAAAATATTTTTTCATATACTTCTCTATCTATTTTTAGATTACAAAACGTAATTAAGATTTTACAAGAAACATAAAAGGCATGTTTTGAATTTGAACATTAGCAGAATTGGTTTGTTTCAAGTGTACAAGTATTTAAACAAAAAGTGAGTTCACAGGAATTTTAGAGCAGAAAATTCAACTCTTAAACAAAATAATTAAATCTTATAGGAAAAGCACCATAGATATATGTTTTAATAATCTTTATTTTTCTTACAAAAACATAGAGCACAAAATAAAGCAGTTATTTATAATAGAAGGAAACGCTTTTTTGTGTGAGACTGATACCTGCTTATGGTAAGAGTACCTGTGTGTGTCACTCACAGTCTCAATAATTTAAAAGGTAAACAGTAATAGGAACAAGGCCATGTTTGATATATTAATATTTTATTATTTACTTTATCAAACCATTTCTATCAGTTATTCAATCATTATGATTGTATTTAAATAGTTTAATTTAATTTCTCTTACCGATATATTAAGTGTGATGAATAATGATTCTCGGTAGTAGATGTAAAATCAACACCATCACTATTAAAATAATTGTCACTACTGTCTAAAAACCAATAAACAACAGTCATAATAACAGTAATTAAAGCGTCATTACTATGAAGCCTATGAAATTGATATTATGCCTATGCGTTGTAGTACACGCGATTGTTCCGCCCGCCTAATGTTTCACTTGCGTTACTGTGACAACTTTCACGTTTTTCCAAATTGTATTTTCGTGTTCGACCGAGTTTTCCTTATAAATACCGTTATTAAGACAGTGACACCCTGACAGGTGCTAATGTCTACAGAAGTAGCGAGTCCATTTGTATAATAATGTGAAACATGGGTTATGTATAATTTGGGATCAATTTTCGTGTCAAGCACACACTACAGTGTGTACACACGTACCCGTGATTTCAGCAAAGGCTGACCCAGGGTTAGCGGTGAATTAGCTAAAATTTGATGAAGATTACTCATTTTAAAGTTGCGTGGCTTTAAAAAAATAAAAACACATGAACATGTTAGAAGTTATACTTCTTTGGCGTAACAAGTTTATTTTTAAATATAAAAGACGACACTAATAGAAAAAAAGTATTTTATACATTGCAAGTTTTATTACAACGCATTATCTAGTTAAATAAAGTTTATTTAAACATCACAAAATAAATATTTCTACATAATTAAAGAAATGAACATGTTTTTATTTTAAAATGTTCACTATGCTAACTTCAGGGTGTCGGTTTTTTGTGACGGTGTGCGCGCGAATCGTAAAAATTTACTCTCATTATTTTTCCCTAACGCGCCAAAAGAAGTATATCTTCAAAAAAATTGAAAAATTTAGTTGGCATTAGAAAACTTGTATTAAAAATGTTCTCATGTTAGCTTTATTTATACAAAAAAAACCTGGTTATTTTTCAAATTTTATAAAAAACCGATGTTATTTACAAAATGTATAAATTTACAGTTAATGCTAAAAACTCACTTTATCTATTATATTACACTAACTGATATAGACAGCAAGTATTTAAGGCACAACTTAATAATATCGAAAGAAAAAGATTTTAAAAAGAATACAGCAGGCAAGACTTTTGGGAAAAACGAAGCCAAGAAATCACGTACGACAAAGTTTCAAATGTGACAAGAGAAAAGTTTGAGCGATAAAATAAGGTTTATTAAAGCTCAAATAACGTAAGCCATATAGAATATATTAATATACTTTGATTAAATTTATGTTATTTTTATGTATAAACAACGATTAAACGATATTTGCTGGTCAAAGGGCAATATGTCTGTTCCTTGACAATTTTTAAATAGGCAAGTAGGTGATCAGCCTTTTGTCTTTGACACATCGATTTTCTGGTCTTAGATCTGTTTTTTCACAATGTATACTTTTACCGCACGATCAAATAATAACTTCGCTTATGGAAAGGATAAACTATTGGCAGGCTCTACTCGGCCAAAATCACAGACACTTTATACTTTATACAGGTAACTTTTCCGTTTATTTACAATACAGCTTTTATTTATACATTAACAGGATAAAGTAATATATTGTCACGTTAATACAAATCCAAATCAACGTCTGAAATTGGATAAAACACTTTCTTTTACCGTGGTTATAACGAAGAACTTAAAATAAATTGGACTGGGGGACTCGAGAAGGTGGAACACCGGTTATCTCGATTCGTAATTTCATGGATTAAATGAGAAAATCTTTCGACTAATTATACAAATTTACTGTCTCCGAGGAAATAAAAATCAAATCCGACTTTTTACCTTTAATTATATCTTCATTTACGAGAATATCTTATTACTAAAGTATGTAATACAGCTTATTGTTAGTTAAACATAAATATATTTCATCAATAAGGAACCATAGACGTGGTAGGTTCTATAGATTTTTTTTTTAATTTGCCTTTAAATCTTGAGGTTTTTGGCAATAGATTTTTATCATTTTAGAAGGCTGTCAACGAGGTGCGTTACACATTTAAAAATGGAATAGAAAACCTCGTCATGGCCGTTTCCCCCGAAATTAAATCATAATGATGATGCGCCTCGCGACCCCTGTTATTAAGTTCCCCGTCTTGAGGTCAAAATGAATAGGTATCTTTAAAAGCTCCCTAGTATTCCAACTGTCATAGATATGAAAAGAATTGGGTTGAGTGCTCCTCAGACCAAAACATTGAATATTCTTCCCTGTCATATCTCGAATGTTTTGTTATTTGAGCGTTGATTTAAAATACAATTATTGAAAAAATATATTTCTTTTTATTTTATTAGCTTATATTAGATATCAAGTTTCTTTAAAAAATGTGAACAGCTTCTATTAACTAAAATAAACTTATAGATGGTTCTAAGCCCAATTAAATTAATTATATATATTTTTTTTACACAAACATGAAAACTTAATGGAAATTATAATAATCATAGGCCGGAAAAGTTTAAACGGCTTCCCTGAAAGAATTTTAATTAAAAAGTTGCTGGAAGTATCCACGGTAGAATATGTAATCTGTTGTAAATTAATTTATAATTGGCTGGCAGCGGTTCATACTAGGATTCTTGTGTTTAACAGAGCCTTTCACCGGCATACATTAAGAAGGAATATTACGTAAATGTCGTACATTAAAAAAAATAGGTTTGATATTAAAATTTAAACTATTGTAGCCGATACGCAACGTGTTAAGTTTCTTTTAAACAAACCTAAATTATTATTATATGTTCTCTAGAATAAAGTTCACAAAAGAGAATGTGACTTTACATGAATTACAATCCTATACAATAATTATGGCTATTAAGTCATATTATTTTGACTTAATTTTCTACAATACTAGTGAATTAAACCAAGGTAATGCTCATTAACAGTCTTAGTATCCTATAATGTTTTGACACTATGTTCGTGTGTGATACTGTACATGCACTTATATTTATACTACACTAGTTTTAGTATCTCAAAAGGTTTAGTTCTCTTAAGGCGTCTTGTTCCTGTTGTATCAAGAAGTTGGGTTGCCTCAGCATTCACATGGTCGTAGCCTGTTTAAGTGAGCTAAGGCAAACCGTTTTAAACAAATGTAACGTACGCAAACTACAGTTAATTATGAAATCGTATCACTGTTTTATAACGAAGTTTTTAATATAATTCGATGTAGTAATATGCATGTATATGCCTTTTTATTCACGTAATTCAACAATAGAAAGTATAAATCAGATTGGAAGTTAGCCGGTGTACTATAAATCCCAGCAGTTATCCTCATGGGCATAAGAGAGTAATTTACACACACGCTGAGCGTCACGAACATTAACTATTAAATTCGTTGCATATTAAATTATACTCCAATCCACCTGTGTCCAGATGGGCAATCTTTTGTTGTTTGCTAATACTAACTAATAAGAAACAAAAATACATAGAATAAGAATAAGCTTTGAAAGTTATTCCTATAAAAAGTTTATATACTGGTATTTTAAGCTCAAATATAGTTCTTGGTAACTGTTCTTCAGGTTTTTTTTTACAATGAAACGCCATCGACGTTTCCTCATGTTTTCCTTCACCGAGGGAGTGAATGCGCACATAGAACAAGTCCTTTGTCCTATGTGCGCATTCTAAAGCTATGTCATAGCTGTAATCCGTTCAAAAAGTGTTTTTCTTAATGTGTAAAAGCTATTTTAACAAAAGACAATAAATACTAAGTCCTTTGTTGTTCAGCCGGGGTTCGGATCTACGATATCATGGAAGGGAGTCGCACATTGAAACCACTAAGCCAACACTGCTCTTCGGCGTGCTAAAGCTACTTAGAAACATCTTAACTTTATATATTTTAATAATATAACATACACGACACATACATACACGTGCTGCGTCTACTTCTTTAATTAATATTCCCAAAATTTATTGAGTATTTTGAAGTAATAAATAACAAAAGATAAAAAAGGCAAAATTTTATGTCCAACATTTCTTCGTTAGCAAATCTATAAAACATTCCTTAAAGGAAACAACTCTCTTTTGTTTTCGGCTTATAACAGCCGCTTTGAGAACAGAGTTAAACCCCACTCGACACGTTTTTTACCTCTCAAAATACCCCATACCCTGTATCAGATTTGAAATAATGCCATTTCCCTCTTTCCCAAATTTGCTTCGTTGTCAAATGTGAATATATTGCGATCAAGAGTTTTTTAATGATGACACGATTTTTATTTATTGACCCAATTCCACAAAAATGCATTGCTTCAAATAACGAATTTCTCTTGTTTTATACGAAAATGGCAAAATAATAGTTTGATGGCAGTAATTTTACCTTTTCCACGAAGATTCTAATCGCGCATTTAGGCTTACAAGCGGGAAAGAATCGGTGGAATTCCACAGTTTCCCATGGTGCATTTCACACACATTTAGATGCACTTCGTCGTCTGTGTGCAGCAATGGCAATGCACTTTCACTGACCCCTTGGCATATCTACATCCTTGTCACTCCTTTAGCTTTCTCCGTCTTCCGTCGCATGTGCGCCCGCGCTTCCCGGTTGCTAAGGTAATAACTACGTCGGCGGCGCGGAACGGGTTCCTTCAACGATTACTTACAGAAACAATGGAAATCATGGACATGTTTAACTGACTGGTTTTAAGATTTATTTCAATTCATTACAATTTATGAACTTTACCTTCAAAACAATGATGACACGTTGTCTTTTGATGGCACTTCGAAATTTATATGAAATCCTAAGTCGATTAACAGAAAATAGATGGCCTGGCTATTAATTCATTTATTAGCCACCGTGATACCGACCACATACACACACACATAAATGAGTGTCAGTACATTGTTAACAAGTGTAAAAGTATTCGGAATATATTTCCGAAATAATTGTTTATACGCATATGCGTGCACTTTGATTCATTTTACTTTGCTTTATATAACGCATTTAATAATAATAATAATTCTTCTAACAAATAAGAAAGCTGAGTTTAAGGCATGTTCAGGCAAACGAATGAGCCATGCATGGTTTTGCGGCTCCCCTTAAAATATTAATTATTCGGGTTTAAAAGACATGATACATTAAAACAACGCTAACAAGAAAGCTCCAAAGATACGTGAGAAATGCATAAGCTCTATCCATTTACTCATAAGAACAACTTCGATGGGAAACTTCGGAGCGCTCGATCTTTCGAACATTCTATCTTATTTATTATCGCCTCGCATTCCACATGAATGAATTTGTAGCGTATGTGACAACTGACTGACTTGTAAAGTTTCTATAGAAAGGTGAAATAATATTGTTCACATGCATCGCGTATATTCATACTATAATTTAAAGAGTGTTTCACGCCAACGATACTTCGACTCTAACAATCAAATATTTAGGATGACATTCGTTAGTATCACTCTCGAGAGGACCGCGACCTAGACTTGCGAGTATCGTACCATTTAGAAATGGTGTAAGTACGTTGGTTGTTTGTTGTATTTTGAAGCATACGCCGGTGTGTTTGAATACACATTCGATTACCCGTGTGCTTTTATAAGAGGGCATACAACTAGCAACATTCCATCGCACAATGAGTAATTTAAAAATTCAAAAACTCGTCGCTCTGCGTACGAGAAGCGATCCTCGGAGAGCGGCCCAGCAATTTGGACTATCTGCTTATGTACTTTATAAACACGTTTAATGGCAACGACCTAAGTAATTGCTTGGATCAATAAATTTGAATTATGTTATTAAACTTGAATGTGTTATTAAACTTTCTATTTAAGCAGATTGGAAGTTGATAAAACATTAAGCATATGCGTTATGTTAGCTTGCAGTACATATTTTAATAAAAACATAAATCTACAACCTTAGCCTGGGCCGCAGATTTCTGTATCTGTTTCATGATAATTTGTCAATATATAATAATAGGCAAGTGGGTGTCAGCTTTATGTGCCTGGCAGACGCGGTCGACTTTTCGGGATACCTTTACCGTTTAAGCAAATGTTAAATGGGCAAATAGAAGGAAGGTCCATTCCAGGAAATATCAACAGATACATTATTTGTTGAATTCCGTACATATGAGTAAAATAATATCCACGAAATATTCGACGGTTTTAAAAATTTGTTTTAATTTATGATTACGCGGAATTCGTCAAATTAATCTAGTATTGCATAGAATGCGCTGTTCGCAGAAAGACTTTATTATTCCAAAAATTACAACTACGTAACTTAGGTTTTTGTAAAAAATCTTTTTTTAATCAAGTTATTCAGATAAAATTTATACAGCAAAAAACTAAAGTAAGGAAAAGATACTGCTTTTATTGGAACAAAAAAAAATCATAGAAACAGAATTGAAATATTATTTTTAAGATCATATTTTCAATATGGTGAAGGGTTTTAAATTAGTTCGTGGTTGGTTTGTTCGAATTTTTCAGTGCATCGCGCAGTAATAAAACATAAGAGTGAGGTGGCAAAAACTGTGCCTTAATTAGTCTTTCAAGTCGAACCGTAAACAGGAACTTGCATACAGGGTTGATAAAAATTGTCTATTACAATTCATACTAAACATTCAACACATGGAACACACTGATGATTTAGCCTATGTACGCTAAACTAAGCTTTTAATTACTTGTAGTAGGCTTTCCAATCAAATAAATGCGTAAAATTATATATAATGAATTGTGTGTGTAAGTACACAATAACATTCGTCAACCTTATCTGTTTTTAAAAACTAATACTTCAGTCTAGCACAGTAATAACTTTTTTACAAAATATAAATTAAGACGAATGTTTCGATGAATTTATGAATTACCCAAACAATGGGTAGAAATGGTAGTGAATGACAATTGCAATTTAAATATAGAACAGCCGCCAACCCTATCAAGAAGTCAAGAGCTACCGGCCGATGCACCGGGCTCGTCCCATTGAAATGCGTGTTTCATTCAAATTGCCAAGGGAAACATTGATGCAGGCTATATATGTATAGCTAAGTCATACTTGCCATAAGGCCTTAGTCACTTTAAAAATACTCAGGTTGTAAGCCAACAGATGTCTTTTAGCCACAATAAAAATTAAATGTATTCGTAAGTCAGACGTACGTATACGATAATGATATGAAATATATATTACGTAATAGGTAACTTAAACAAGAAAAAGTCGATAACCGCACGACCACTGTGTGGTACCAACTGACGTAATTGCCTTTAGTTAATCAAGAAAAGAGCGCACCAATTGTTAAAAAGTCGGCAAGACACTCGCAAAGCCTCTGGCATTGATAGTGTCCATATCACTTAACATCATACGAGTCTCCTGCCCGTTGCCCTGTTGTATAAAAAACAACGAATTTATGTCCCTGCATCAATTATATAAAAAGTATTCGTCACATTGATTTGAGAAGTCCTCGAACGAGCCCAAACATCTTAGCGGAATATAAGTACGAGTTTTTTGCTCTTCAAATTCACAAAGTTAGAATACCGTAAATACAATTACGCCGAGATATAAAGGACTCTTATCTGCTTTGACCTACCCTGGCTTAATTCTATTACCTTTTTCAACGTAAAAATTTCAGTAATGAAAATTAAATTAATATGTTCCGTACACTTAGGGATATTTGTCTGTTCAATGGCAGTTATATCGACTATCGGATGTTTACATGTTAGAAGTTGGAAAAGCGAAAAAAGTGAAGTAACTTTGCGGATTGCGAGTTTCGCTTTGATACTTTTGCAAGTATGAAAATCTTGTTGATTAACTCTTCGAGTCTTTTAAAAGTACTTTTTTGGTCTTGTTAAGAAGAAAACTTAATAGCTGCATTGCAAAGTAAAATGAAATGCGGAATGTTGAAATTATATTTCTCATTGCAAATAATTATGTTATAAATTGTAATAACATATTGATTAATTTTTTATATACAAAAATTAAAACAAATTCGAAAAGTTTGTTCCCTGTGGCTGTGTACTTTACTCTGGGGTCACCAGTATAATCTACCAGATGCCAACTTAAATATTTAATTAGCGCCTGTGCACTTGAACACGGCCCAAGAGTCTCTACTCCAAAGGGAACAAAATCAAAGTTGGAGGAAAGACTCTTATAATTCAGTCGTTTATTATTTTGTTTCAATTAAATTGATTACTTCCTAATGAAACTTTTACATGTTGAAAGAAAACACTTTTTAACCGGATTGAATGTGTATTATTATTATAGACTTATAATTATTTACATAATTTAAATTTTCCGACGTTTCGCGTGCTTTACAGCGTGCGTAGTCACGGTGACTGAAGACAAAAGTTATACTTTTGACATTCAACACAGCTGTAGAGAAAGTTGTGTTATCTGTATTTATTTCCTCGGAGTTGATATCGACTAAAAGATGACATTTATGAAGAAGATTTTACATGTTTCAACGTGTTTTGAAACATTTTAAATTTGTAAGTATCGGAAAATAGAGTACAGTAAATAAAATACATAATAATAATAGATGAAATGAAACTTACCGTCTCGGACGCAGTGTAGCGCCCGTTGCTGCACTCAAGTAGTGAAGATTCACTCACCTGAAATGAAAAAGCTTTGTTTTAGCTTTTTTATTACATTTCGGTTTTTACTTGCGATGTAAATCCCATTAATTTGATTAACTTGGAATTCATTAATCTGACTATAAAATCAAATATGGGTACTATACTCATATAAGGCATATATATTTACTAAGTGATTAATATTAATAATAATTGTTACCACATTGTTTAATTGATAACTTTTTAGGGAAGTAAGGCATCACGACTTTCATCTGTCACTGACACGCGTTGATATATAGGTTCAAGACATGTCAGTGCCCTTACTAGATGTTCCTTCACCGTAAAAGCAGCTCCCAATTACGACCTTGACGAAAATCGCACATTTTAACTACGCTGACAAACGCATATTTTTGTTGGTATTTAATCAAATAGAAAGAAAATGCAATAAAGCCTATCATCGTTTAAAGAACACAGGGTTGTAGCGCGGATTATTCGGCACTAGTACTAGCCATAAAGCAACGCCCAAAAACTCATAACTGTAACTTGATTAAGGTAAAACCTGCACAGTGTTACCAGTGTGAAATGTTCCTCACAATTCAGGGTTGCCACAATCTCCGCTTAACTTCATTATGTTTGTGAATTGCTAAACGGTCTATTGTAGACCAAGAGCGTTACTCATGCAAATAGCCACCAAATTGTCTCGGATCACAATTCATTTGAAGATCAATACTATTCATTATATTGGAAGTATCAAGTAATATTCCAACTGGTAGCATCTATGCAGTTTTATATGGACTTGACAATGCGTTGTATTAAAAAGCTTCCTAATTTTCTAAAGCTTTTGCTTTAACTTTAAAACATAGAAATAAGATATATTTTTTATTTAATTTATCATTGAAACAAACAAGGAGGTTTCTTTGAGACTTGATCAAAGATAACACACTAATAGAAATCATTGTTGCCAGATGTATTTCAAACGCACAACTATACTATTTATTTAATAATGTTTTAGTATATTATAAATGAAACAATTCGTTCATAAAATAACAAAAAAATACACATGCCTATTTACATGATCCTTGTCACATGCCCGAAGCGATTGGGTAAATGATTTTGCATTAATAGCCATACACAAAGACCGTAGGGAGAATGGAATCTAAGCCCATTATGTATTGGCACTACGCTATTGAAACCAGATTCTCTACGCACTAGATGTGAATAGCTGTTTCAGGGATATCATACATTGATTATACCTAATTTAAATTGCAGTTGTGATTTCAAAGGGGTTTGATATATAATAAACAGGTTGACATATTATTATTCTATTACTTAAACATGCTTGGACTGATATAGAAAAAAACTAATATGATAAAGCAGTGTTGGCCTAGTGGCGTCAGCGTGTGACTCTCTTTCCTGTGGTCGATCCCCGGCTATGCATCAATGGACTTTCTTTCTATGTGCACATTCGATAGAACTGTTAGGGAAAACATCGTGAGGAAACCGGCTTGCCTTAGACCCAAAAAGTCGACGGCGTGTGACAGGCTGATCACTTACTTGCCTGTTAGATTTACAAATGATCATGAAACAGATACAGAAATACGACAATAGATACGACTTGGTGGTACCAGTAAGGATCTTATGGTGACTACCTCAAAAAATCAAAGGTATTCTTCATATTTTAAAGGCTTGATGCTTAGTGGTTGTTATTGTTTTCTAACTGTTGCTTAGACCGTACTTAGTCTGCAGAGAATACTAATAAGATGAAGACTAGAGTTTTAAAGTATTTTTGTTGCCGTTACGTGTAAATATATCCGCCTTTTATTCCTTTGTATTAAAGAAAACAATGAAATTAAAATATATTTGTATTACGACCATGATTAATCTATTTCAAGTCGAAATATTCGGCAACAAAAAACTCATCACGATCTACATAATACATTCGACTATTTCGTTTGATTAAAAACCGTAGTGACCATATAATATAGATATCTTGTTTATGGATTTACTTTTTATGAAATATGAAGTACGGGAATCGGTTACTGAATTGAAAGACATCACTGCTGAATAAATTCAATAGAACGTGCATCCGATAAGCTGGATTTCATATTGAAAAATCCCGTTTCTATATTAATGAAACTGACATCTAAAAGTCAGGTGAATTTTTGAAATGGCTGTGAATGTATTATTTTGTAAATTTTATACTTCACTGAGTGCTGAACGCGTTGACAATTAGTGGATACGAATCGGTATTTCCTGAGTTATGGATCAATGAAGAATACTGTTGCGTTAACAGAAAAAATCGTGATATCGAGCGAGCGAACCTCCACAATGCAATGTTCTATCTAGTGAAATGTATTTATTTGTATGGGTGATTTTAAAAACAAAACTGTATACTTTCAAGCTTAATACTACTCTTATATACGCACGCCTTTTATAAGTTTCTTTTAAGACCTACGTACGAAGGAGGTTTTAATACTGAAAATCGCCCTACTATTGAGTTTCTTCACAAGCAATCGACCATTATAATCATGTATTGGCTATATTTTATAACAAATAAATAAATGCTATATAATTTTAATAGTGCTATAAGCATTTTATTCGTCGTCACAAGAAAGCACCGACACTCGACAGACACTAAAACTATTTTCATGGCAGTAAACTTTAGCATGCAGCTTAAACGGCAATGACCTACCGCCTTAATTTTATTATAGTCGGTACTGCTTCCGACTCAGAACTAATTACTGTATTGCTTTTAAGACTGTGGTTTTATATCTTTCACTTGAGATTCTATTTTAAGTACACATGCCCTTCGGTGGTATTTTACAATTACTTTTAAATAAACTTTAGTGAAATAGAAACACTAGTCAAACAAATGTACCTTTTGTAAATTAGTAATCTACAGTAAGAGTTCCAAAGAGTCTAAACAACCAAGAACAATTGAAAGTTTCTTTACCACGTAAACACTGTCCAGTACCTTATACTATAGAAGTAACTACGAAATTTTCAAAAGATGAAGGCTTGTAAGATTTATAGTGTTGCAACGGTAGTAACACAAAGCTTACGTATAAGTGTTGTGAGGTTATATTGAGGACACTACTTAGTGTATGTTCGAAATACATATTTTTATTTTATAAATTTTTATGAGGATGATACATAACATTTTACCTTTTTTTTGTTTCGCTTGGGGTTTTGCTATACGAACTTGAATTTGGTTAAAAGTTTACCAATTTTGTTTTTTAATTACGACCTAAATTGTATTTTTTTTTACAAAGAATTGTGTTCTAATGTGAACTATTTAAAGGCAAAGTATTAGTTATTATATTATCAGTCTAACCTCTCTCTAAGACGATTATGTACCTTTCTTCGTGTTAGGAATATATTGACGCGAGGTATAATAATATTTTAAGTTTAAATAATGCGTAACAACGGCCTCCAATTCGATTTTTGTGGTACAGTGTAACTTACATCTAAACATATTTTTTAACTTAAATAATTATACTACATGATCAAATAACTTATATTTATTTATTTATTTTATTTAAACGCTCTATTTACCTGTTTATCTTAGGTTAACTTTTGTTTTCCATAACATGAAGTACAAACAATTAAATTTGAAGAATGTATCAGAGTTCATTAATTAAAAACAATGTTTGTTATCAATCCGACGTCGGCTCATGTCATGCAATGTTCAGAAGTTTAAACAATGCTGGGGATGCGTTGTCAGAAGTTCAACTTGGGAAACCGACCGGCAAAGTTATAGCCTCTTAAAATACGTGTAATGATCTTATTAATTAAACACGTTTACATCGATATATTAGTATTAATTTGTCTACTTTGAATACTCCTCAAATTCAGAAACTATTTTCTAGTGCACTAGGGAATATTTGTTAGAAATGATTATAGTCACATTTCATATACGAACGGGAATCTATTAGGCACATACGGTCGGTAAATATGTACAAATATTAAAATATATAAATTCTTGAATATCAAGTATATACTCCATGTTGATGACATTGAAATTCTTTTGATCAGGATTTACGGAGCTTTGAAATCAAACCTTTTTATTGTGAGTTGAGTAATGAAAAAGCTCTTTCCGATTCTAACCAACCCTGTTTGTTTGTAAGACTTTTTATAGCTGACCAATCTAAAAAGCTCCTTATGTCATAAACAAGTATTGTAAGACCATCTTTTTAACATTTACTCACTTCACGAAATAATAGATTACTTAACCAGGGTGTGTAGCTGGTTTACGAACTAAGTGTCCCATTATCGCATAAAATTTGAAGCAAACTGTAGAGTTTAGACTGTACAGTGTAGACTGTACGTATACCGCGTCCTACCATATGACCACCTGAAAGTTCTATTTTAAGGTCATATATACTATTCGAATTTAGTCCAGGTGTACAAAATTAATTTTATTAGTAATCTTTAACGTGAATCAAACTCAGGTGTTAACACCTATCAAACTACTTTTTCTTCAGTGACATTACTCAGCGACTTGAGACGTTTCATACGGATCTAAAAGTTATTATGGAAACACCTTAAAACACGTCAAACATTTTACTAAATGTATTATTTTCCTCTCATATAATGCGAAACATTTTTAAAATTAAGCTATAAAGCGAAGTCTTAAGAAACCTGGCTAACGTTGCTGGGAATTTAATAAGTTACGTGTTTTATCAAGTATTATTTCGCTAAGCATGGTTTGTATTTTTAACAAATTATTATCATGGTACAATTTACATTATTAAATACAATCTTTGTTAATATTTTTACTAGTAATTGAATTTGATATTATTTAAAAACATACTTTCTCTCTGCCTCCTCTTCTAATTTGACATAGCTGATTATGCTGTTCTTTGAAAGTCTAAAGTGTCTACGTACATGTGTTACATAGGTAACCCTATGGCAAGACATAGACATTATTCAACTATTTTTTAAACCCTGTAATCTATACTTTATTCCATAAACCGATATCCCAAAATTAGCGCAGCTTTTTAACCGCAAGCAATACGAACCTACGCATAAGTAAACTCAGTTAGAACATTAAATACAATAAAAGTTAATATTGTCTTTGGCGGTAACATGAATTCTGCAAAAAAAATTATGTCAACAGGAATAAGGTATAATATTCCTGCTAAGCATCTTGTTAAATAAAATAGTGATTAAGAAGAGTGGTGAAGAGTTTCTCTTTCTCCTCTCATCCGTTCGTTCCGATTTGATAACTATTGCTTTCATAATTATTATAATAATAAAAATAAAATAATTAATAAAAAGAAAGTGTTTCACTATTGATCGTGTTGCGTCTACAATAAACCTATGCATATCCCACCTTAATCTCATCAATTCGACGCACGTCCGATGTTTATTAACATATCGCCAATAAAACCGTTGTGAACCGATTTTAGCAAACGGCTTTTCATCACCACTTTTTGAGTAAGTCGTTTTTTGACGTAAACCTACTACCATATACTGAGATTGATTTAGTTAAATTATATATAGGTATCTTAATACAATTATAAAGAGTTGTCTCAATTCCACTATTTAACAAAAGATCTGTCTATAAAAAGAATTTGTCTCTATAACTTAAAAACTTTACGAATAAGATCTTTAGTACCCACAAAAAAATATAATATAAAATTCTATATTAAGAAGGCACTTCATATCCACACCTACGCTACTATTTTTTTCATTTTATGGGTTTCATATGCCTGAATAAGACTAAATATAATTCGTCTTTTAAATGGCGGTAGACGATAAAAGATCGGGACAGTATAAAATTAATTATTTTTCAGATTTTAGAAACGACATAATACAAAATCTTTTATGACTTCAGTTGAATGCCAATAATTACTTATAATTTTACCTTTCAAAAACATTGTGTACTAAGCTTTAAGCGAATGTCTTTATACGATACAATTTTTAGTACAGTCATAAAATTTTACCTATTAATTTTTACGAAGAGTCGAAAGAAAATGTCGAACAAATAGAGAAATGTAAATAAAAATCAGCAGACCGATCTCCGTATGAATAACCGAGCGATGTGATTTCAATGTTGATATACGTGTTTGTTTAGCTATTCCAAGACTGGATTCCACTGAATCGATGCAAGTCCTTTCATATCTACAAACACGACAAAATGAAAATAAATAAAAGCCCCAACATTTTCACACAAAGTGAAATAAAGCCCCAGCGAAGCGGAAGAGGGGACAAAAGATTAATTGAAAATCGATGGGACAGGGGTACAGAAATAAAATAATAGAACACCTTGCTAATCTATCATAACCAGTCATATTTTCATCTACTATTCGTATTTTTCGCGAACAATTGTATGGAGAAAATACCCGTTACGGAATACAAAATTGTTTCCAAATGCAAGAATTTTTTAATCAATGAATTGAACCTTTTAGAAATAATTAACGTTTATATATTTTCCATTGTTAGATATTAACTTTGTAAGGTACTCGAGAAATAATTAATCAATATACAATAAAACAATTGTTCAATTTTTAATTACCCCTAATCTGATACAAAACCACTGAAAAGGATACGCAGGGTGTACTAAATCAAAACAAACTTTGGACAGGATCCCTTTAGTAACTTTCTAAATAACGGGAACAATCTTTTTCATTAAAAATCTCCTGATTATTAGGGTCGGAAAAGCGCCTCCAGAAAGACGCCGAGTTTTGCGAGGTCAAAGTTGGGAATGTTAACAGATAATTACTGGTAAGTTTTAGTAAGCACGAGACATTTAGCAGATGCTTTATTCGGTGAGCGGCCGCGAGCGCTCTCTGAATGCTAATGAGATCCATGTGCAAACAAATATAAACTTTTAAATAAAGACATAAGGTTGTAATTTTGGGTGGATCACACTCGGGTCGGCGGGTCGCCGTTAACACATACGAGTTCGTGTCTAAAGTTAATTAGATTAGGTTTCAACAATCACGGATATATTGCAATTCATATTTTTGTGATAACAATTGTTAAGCTCACTGGGATGATTTTAAATACATGTGGATAATGTAAGCTGTTTAATTATAATATCTGCTATTATCAAAAGGAAAAGAAATAAAAACATATTTTATAAAGTCAATATGATACAGTATTAATATCGTAAATGGTCATTTGTTTACGAAATCAACATAATAATTTGCTTATTAAATGTTAGTACTGCAGAACTATTAACATAATATGGACTCTTTGAAAGGCTAAAACAGTGTGTTTTATCACATAACTGTATATAACAACAGATTAAATATATTTCTGTTTACTTAAATATGCTTGTTGTTTAATTATAAAAAGGTTTAATTTATCTTAATTTCAGAGCTAATCTGCTCATGTATATTTGAATAGACTCAAAATATCTGCCCCATGTAATATTTTTACACCCACAAGCAATGTCCGTTAACAACTAGAGCCTGAAATCTAGCATAAATATTAGACTATTCTAAGCAATCTACGTGAGTTGTAGCCTTCCTTCCGTACGTCATGGTCCAATTAATTCGCACGGAAACGGATATCTCAACACGCAAATGACTTCATACAACTCAACAAGCATCAACTGCCTTGCTGAAGGTAATGCGGGAATAATGAAGATATGAATATTTCAGTGTGTCAAAATATTCCGAAATTTCTTGATATCTCTTCAATTTAAATCAATGTTTTGTATAATAATAATGAAAATGATCTCCTTTTAATATAGTTTTATTACATTACCACGTTTTATTACTTTCAACTAAAATATTGTTTTAAAATATTACAAGTTTCCATATTTTTTTTAAAAGTTTAATGAATTCTATAGGCAGCGGAAGGACCGCCGCGTCGATTGCATTATGCAGTAAGCTCATGCACTGCATTCAAAGATAACTGATTACGTAATAATTGCCGTTAGACACATGATTATTGAACTATTGACCTGCTTTGAACGCGCACATTGATTTTCCATGTTTTAACTAAATCGGACTATTAATTTACTTATTTCGAAAAATCTAAGTTGTAAATAGTATCTTTACGCTATCGTCAGCGCTTAAATGCATTTTAATCTTGCTGGGGTACAGGCTTACAAACAACGACTGAAGTAAAAACGAATATCGCGACTACATCTGCTCCCGCGCACCACCACTATGTGGCACCAACTACCCACTGAAGTATTTCCGAACCAATTCGTCTCTGGGTCCAACTTCAATAAGAGTGTATCAATTCTTAACAGGGTGGCAATGCATTTGCTTTTTGGCATTGAGTGTCGATGGTTACTTAACATAAGATGAGCCTACTGCCTGTTTGCTGTCTGTTCTATAAAACAAATTGATGTCATACGAATAAAAAGATAGATATCTTTTCTACGTCTCATGGTCTATGACCAAAGATTATCTGTAACTGTCTTAATTGAAACAATTATACAGAATTTAAAACAGCCAGATGTGCACGTGTTAATCCAATTGCCAATGTTCAGCATCAATTTCGCCGCCCATCTATGTATTCGGAAACATTATAAGAGTACAAAAACAGATCGCCTGGTATTTTTCACTCGGCAAAGCTTTAGTTGTAAATCACAAGCCACTCGCAACGCTTATGGGAGCATGGTTTATTTTAAAATGTAAACTTTCCAACAATAACACTAGTTTCGTATTTGTAAATCGGTATATTATGTCTGCATTGGCTAGGGTTGTACCAAACATATTATAGTTATTTGTCGAGTATTACTACTAAATTTTCTCTCTATCTATACAAATATTATAAAGTGGAAAATGTATTTGCAAGCACGACAACTTCTGGGCCGATATTAACAACGTACAAAATATAATGTACCATTTATACTAAAATAATAATTCAATCACGTAACGTTGTATTTTGTTATGTTATTCTTAAAATGTTGCTTACAAACAATATCGAAGCAAATCTAATCGGAAAAACGCTTTCCTTGAGCCAATAATTGAGTAATAACCATTACGGAATAAGGATAATAAAGTAAGACAAAGTTAGAACAAATGAAACTTCCTAAAATCACATCCGGCAAACCGTTTTCGCGCCTCTGTCTAAATAAAGTTGAACAACTGTTATTTCTAAGAATAAAACTACAACGATGAACAATTTTTAACCGACTTTTAAAACACATGAAGAGGTTATTTTTGCAAAAGCTTGCCAACGCTCGGCACACTAAAACATTTGTACATAAAAAAATTATACTGGATTTAATGTGACACTCATAAGCAACCATAACAAATACGAATACTCATAAATTATAGAAACGAAAGGAAATTGTTTTCAAAGTGTGAGGAGAATAAATATGGATATCCAGACCGTATTTCGTTTATCAGAAAGCTCAATCTGAATATCGGTGAGTATTGAGCCAAAAAACGTCCTTTCGTCTAGCTAAAGGAATGACAAAGTATACCTACAGATGTTAGAATGTATATCGTCTTAACATGGACATCACTTATTGGCATAACAAATATATTTGATTTATAGTGATAGGATTTGCAATTCCAATTATAACAGGAGAAATTTTAATATGATAAGCTTGAAACATCAAACCTTTATAAAATTAAAAAAAAAACCTCAGATATCTGTTTTATGATCGTTTCGTGTTCGTAATAGGCAAGTAGGTGATCAGCCTCCTGTGCCTGACATACGCCATCGACTTTTTGTGTCTAAGGCAAGCCGGTTTCCCCACAAAGTTTTCCTTCACCGTTCGAAAAAAAGTCCATTGGTGCAAAGCCGGGGATGAAACCTACAACCTCAGGGATGAGAGTCGCACGCTAGAGCCACTGGGCCAAAACTGCTCTGCTGCATTAAAGCCTATATAGTAAATGAAATATGCATATAAATAAATATACAGTATAAATCAAAACTTTCGTACGTGAAGCAGAGCAAGGGCATTAAATTTTAATTTGCTTATGACAGCCTCCGCCTTTTGTTACTTATAAACTTTAAATAGTGGGAAATGTGCAGCTTTTATCTCGCTTTGTCATATCTTGTTGAACATTTCTTTGAAGTTACCACGTCACATCTGCATTAAATTTTGCTTTATTCAAAACTGTTTTAGAGTAAGACGTACAGTTACTGTTTTAAAGATGTTTTTCATCAAGATAAAACATTTGACTACAAAAAGTAATTTAAATTAAACCTGTGTACGGAAAGGAGATTCAAAATTCGATTATATTTGATTATCAGAGAGTCTTTATTATTTTTAAATAAATGACAGTATTAATTGTTCCTTTTGAGCTATATTTCAAAAAAAGAACATTAAAATGTACTTCATGCATATCATAAATCTCAAAGGCAATTTACAATAAATTATCGATATTAATAAGTAAGGTTAAGGGTTAGAAATAATGGCGGGACCATTCATCGTCCGATAAATTGTTAGAGACACTGTGTTGAGATTACGTGCTTCAATATCCGGAGTCCCTCATACAACGTTTCGCTCGACTAGTTGGGCGATTAATCCATAAACGTATGTTAAAATGTTTAAACTTTACTAAGTTCAAAAACACAAACATTCCAGATCCTTGTCGAAATCACCACTGCCACTTGAACCAAAAGATTGCCTAATTATCAGACCCCAATAATAATTTTCAAAACCCAGTAAACAAACATATACGTACATAAAATTGTGACGTCCTTTTCAGTCAGGTTAAAAGGCAAAAGAGTGATCCACGAGTTACCAAATTAACTATATAAAGTCTTAAGAAAACGTGGTGTCATCTTGCCGGAAAATTACGATCCATTAAACAGGGGCGCTAGTAATTTGTATTCGGTTTCATAACTTATATAATGTCAGGAATTTTCTTTTTTTATAGAAAATAAATTGGCAAGAAGATTCAAGGAATATTTAATTCTAACACTCACGGAAACAGCAAATATGATAAATTTATTAATGATCATATTATCATATAATAATTAACGTATAAATAAATTATATTTGACAAAACAAGGCGCAAAGGGTAAACCCCGGTGACCCTTTGCGCCTTTTTCCTTTGCACGCTTTTCTCTTACTTTAGTAAGAGAGGCCTCTTGCACGGTGGGCTTAGAAGCTTAAAGAAGTTTCTCCCAATCTTCTTTGATTGGGTTCAAGATAGAGAGAGATGGAGCTAATTGGAGGAGGCCTATACTCTATAAGAGGTCCTTGGTCAAAAAAATATACAAATTATTTAACACTTCGTTGCAGAAATATAATACAATTGACATAATTAAATGAAAAGGAGGCCAATTGCAGCTATAACGATGTCTTCCAGGCAACCACTGTTTATTTATTATTTATAATTATTTCTGTATAAATTTTAAGTGGGTGTATATTCGTAAAGATGGATTAATGTTATTTAAGGCTTAAATAATTAATAAATTTTATTTAATGCATTATTTAGTATAGTTTCATTCGTTCAGTAACTCGATCACTTTACAAGTTAACGTATAATGACAGCGGTGTATATTGTAATAGAAGAGAATACGGATCCCGATAACCCGATGAAGCTCACGCAAACAATATTGGGCGTTGAAGGATCAAATTAACATTCCTCGGCCGATTTAACAGATTAACACCAATCTCACTAACGCAGGTATTCGGCGAACGCGACCAAACTGCAAAACTGAGAAACAGACCTCAACATTTAATCCTAACTAAACTATTACACTACATAAATTTATTCAGTACAGATCGCTAATACATCAGATAAACTTCGTCTTCAACAATGCGATAGGACACGGAGTACACGCGAATTTCGACCTTATTGCCGTCGATGAAGTTTAAGTATATATTGTCAGTGGGTTAGACGAAAACTTTAAACTGTCAGCCTCATTACTAAGTTGACTGGGACTTGCCACGGATCGCAAACTATGCTTTGATCTTTATAGCGGCTAATTAATTGCTCTAGGAAAGATTAACGGTATTGACAGGTAACGATGTACAAGAACTTATAATGTAATTATCGTTGCGTGCTGATAACGAATTTGGGGTTTATTAGCGTTTAATTACATGTTATTGTTCTCATAGTGGCTTGTGTTACGAACTTTATCTCGAGCCCTTGTAGCAATTATTGGTTAATTATTAACTATTGATCAATTAATTTAATCCATTAACTAAATGGTCAAAGATGTAAGTTTGAACTATACCCATAAAATAATATACGGACCAAAATAAATAATCAAATTCGACCCCACATGCCTCTGCATCTGCATTTACCACGGAGTGCAGTAGAGATTCCGTGTTTTTGTTTCACTGAGACACAAGACAGAAAATAATAAAAAAGGTTACATTTATATGGACCTCCTACGAGTTAAAGCCAAGCATTTCACAATTTTCTTTTTTTTATCACCATTCTTCGCCTTCTTCGCACAACCGTCCAAATAACAAACATGAACTAATCAATTGCTAATAGACGCTTATGATTTTACATATTCCACAACTGAGCGTTTAAGCCAATTTTTTGCCGCGCACTACCTCTATATGGAACAAGCGGCCCACCGACCACCTACGAATCAATTCGACTAAGGCATGAAGAAAAGACCGTACCAATCCTTGAAAGGCCGGCAACGCATTTGAGAGCTCTCTGGCAATGTAAGAGTATATCACTTAACATCAGATGAGCCTTATCAACATTTGCCCTTTGAAACATACATAAAGAAAAAAAATATTGTACAGTATATATTTAGAAGTAAATGCCTCGTTGTCATGAGAAATCTTGAGCTTATACACAGTGCTACTATATCATTAAGTGTTTGACGACCTTGACGAACTGTTTTCTTAACTTTTTCTGATAGTTACCAAGATAAAACGCAGTTAAGTGTGCTTGAACTAACAGATAAGAACAGTGTCGTAAATAAACTTGTGTGAAATAAAGATCACGCAACACCATTTATTTACTTAGTTCCATAGTTTCTTTCTATTTTCTATGTTAAATGCACCCAGCTTAGTCTATGTTAATTAAAGTAAGTTAAATTAAACACGGTTATATTGAATTAAGTTATAAGGTTATATAAAGACAAGATGGATAATTCTATAGCGATTTATATTTTCCCTATATATCGTAAATGTATAGTTAAATTTTGGGTTTATGTTATATCGACGCCATGCTATTCTTGTTCTTCATCTTACGAGCTTACGATAAATAAAAAATACAAGACTAACACTGACCATCTCTATGTATATAAAATTCTTGTGTCACAATGTTCGTTCCCATACTCCTCAGAAACGGCTCGAGCGATGCTTATGATTTTTTTTATGCATATTCAGTAAGTCCGAGTATCTAGATAATATATCTATCATAGATAAGGTGTGTCCACCCCAAAAAAATATGTTTATCTTTTACATTTTTTTTTTATTATAGTAAGTTTTATTGTAGTGAAATAAAAAATGTTTCCTAGAAATAATATATATGGCAAAACGACGTAGGCCGGGTTAGCTAGTATTTTATGGAAATTGGACTTGCGTTTTAATTGTTACACTTTCAGGTAACTGTATTAAGCGAAACATTGCCTTTGTGTAATAATATGAATTACCTTTTGCTTAACAATATATGGTAAAATTATTTATGCAAAAACAATTTATATTGTATTTTTAACAGAGACATAAAAGTAATAGTCAAATGGAATAGACCTATCGTGGTGCAAAATAACAAGAATAACGCCAGGTGTGCACTTGTGCGCTCGTAAAGGCAATACATTAATTTTGTATAGTGCACCGCACCCGTCACGAAATATAAGCACTTGTAAATGAAAATATGTATATAGAATGGAGAATATTAAAAGGTTTTTATAAGCTTTTTTAGCTGTTTTAGTTTGGGCAAGTTAAATCGAGATAAAATGTGTTCACATCTATGAGAATAAGTACAATAGTTGAATATTATTGTTATTAATTAGCTGGAACGCAGAATTTATAAATAAATAAACATTACGTGGTGCCAATATAATACCAATGCCAATTTAAACGTGGCTCGTAGTTACGGAAGTAGACGTTCTGGGATTGTCTTCTAGCTGAAAACTGTCATACAAATGTATTTTACGCATGATTAAACAGGGGTCGACAATTCGCATTAATGAAAATCTTCAATACTTCGCAACGAGGACCCAGTGATATTAATGTCTTATCTCTGGCAATTTTATATACATTTTTAATCGAAAACGTGACCAATGCTTTATATTATATCGAAATAGTTTGACAAATTGTATGGAGCTAACATTCAAATGGGGCGTGGCACAGACATATTTTTGCGTCTGTCCTATTCGTTATATATTTAAAAAAAGCCTTCGGCGATGATTAAATATCGATTTAAGCATTTAGGAAATTTAAGTTTCTCCAGGATATTTAGTTAAGAAATATTTTGTTTTTGAATATAAAACCTTCATTGATTCATAGCCAAACACGACCTTATATATAGAGAGTCACACGCTTAAACACTGACACTACCAGCGCAATGACAATTGTCTAAATAGCAAAAGGTTGAATTACTTAAAATTTAAACTATACTAAATAAATATATATATATATATATTGAGTTTTTTCATAAACGAAATATGAAAAGTTTTTGTCTGAATCTTTTTTGAAACATAAATTAAACCTACATGTGATAAAACTTGTGAACAGTTCCCAGAATTATACTGCACTAAACCGATTATGTTCAAATTAATTAAGTTTATCGTTTATCCGTGACATTTAATAGGCAATTAACGGTTCTAAAACGCAACCCGGTAACGTCCGCCTGCCTGATGATGGGCCTGTTAAGCCCACCGTATTCTATTACCTAACCAAACAATTGGGGACACTGATAAGTAAGCGGCAGTAAGCAAATCTTGCTCGGTCGTTTTATTCACTAGTTGACTGCCTGTACCAATACATTATATAATTATTCGATTAAAGAAAGTTATACCTGGCGTAAAACGTAGTTGTAAATACAAACTTATAAAATCTCAATATCTGTAATCATATGAATCATTATAAAATCTATAATTTACAAACGTAGACATGGACGAGTGAGACGCTACTTAAGGATCAGGCAATCCGACTTAAAGTTTAGAAAATATAACGATTATTATTTGCATCAACGTTTGTAAACAACAATTTATAATACAAAATCTGTTTCTTCAACATAGCACGCTATATTTGCTTTCGGTCAAGATGTGCACCTCTCGTTGAACTAGCGTTTACTACTGTTTAAACTAAGCATCGTGCAAGCACGCTTGTACTCGTATAACAGATTTTCACTATAGGTGCAACTTCGTTAGAAATTTTAATATTAATATTTTTTGCGTATTGAAAGCTGAAACTCTAGGCTACTGCTTTAATAATTAGGAATCCATTTTAAGTGACTTTTACGATCCAATTTGTACTCAAAGCGTCATTACCTAACCACAGATGAAATTGTTCTACGAGGCTTAATAAGTAAATTTTTGTTGGGTATTAAAACAAGATATGAAAACGTTCCTAGTATATGAATACATACTCGATAACAATGTAGACTAAAAATAAAATCAATATACTGATGTTTCTGTTATCTGCTTTATCAAATCGTCAGCTTTCGAGCTTTGTTCAGATAACACTTCTGATTAGTAACAGTGTTACGTCGATCTCTACTTTATCTCGTGATGGTAATTTGGCTAAATACCAGGTATTATACTTTTAATCAATGTTTTTACATTATTACTGAAAGATTTGTATTTTTGTAAAAAAACTTCATCGTTAAATGTTAAATTATCCCCTAGTAAATTAGACTACATGTATTGTCACAATATTTAAAAACAAAACTGCGGCGACGGCAGAGGATGTTATAAAATTATTTTAGTGGGTGAATGAACGTGGAGCTTAGGAATTAAGCAGGATTCAAAATCATCCGATACGGTATCTCTAATAATTAATAATCTCTAAGGAATTATTGATTGCACACTAACAGTTATTTTTCACGCCATCAAACCACGTGTTTATATTTTTTTTATGTTACCTAATTGGTTCTTTATACTACTATTAAAAGCTATTGTAAATGATTTCCAGCTATGAAATGTAAAATAAAAACAATTGAATATCACGACGGGCGGTAATCGCCACCTGTGACAATGAATGCCTGCTGCACTTTCGTTATATCGGTTCGATACATATATCTATAGTACTAAAAAATATATACACTACTAGTGGAATTTAATAAGGAAACTTCGTAACGCACTTAACTGAGAAATTCAGCCAATAAATTCGAATCAAACAAATTGCGAATCAGCATTTTTTAATTACATTAGAAATTTTCACCAACTAAGGTTGTAAATTAACGATTTAGCAGTTCTCAAAAGTTTTCGTACACTTTTCCCTTGTTCTCGTAACCTCTTAATTGCGACCCCATTTTTTACTCGTGCTAAATTTCAGATTAATCAGTCGGACAGTCGCGAAAATCTTACGACGTAATATAGGATTGTTGGAAAAAAGAAATCGCAGTAATAACCTTTAAACGGTCTACTCAAAGCATCTTATTTAAAATGTTCAGGCTTTAAATTGCTGTGAATTCAGTAGACAATTTTTATGAATGCATTTACTATACTTATCTTATTTCGTTAAGTACTGTATTTAGGTGTCGAGATGTGAAGGCATGTATGAACCTTATTCAATTACAAATTAGAAAAATAGAGAAATCTTTATTTATAGAAAGTATTCACTCCTAAAATTGTAAATTACGACACAAATTTTTAAGTAATTCTTGATTTGAAATTACATTTATTTATTTATTTACATATACTGTTCGTATTAACAATCAAATTAAGTTAACGGGCGCTTAGAACGGAGAAATATACGTAAAATGATGTAAATAACAAAATAAAAAAATATATTTTTACGTATTTTATTACTTTAACGTAACACACTTATCTCTAAATCTGCTAAACTAGCTAGAAATAGTAGGCAATGCTTATATTAAAATGAGATACAGGAGTCGCGTGGGTTTAAAATATAATTCAAACATTTCGTTATTTTGTGTATATATTTTTTAAACCCAATATTTTATTATACTCATGTAACAAACATCACTTACAACCTTTTCGGTATGGGCCTCAGATTTCTGTATTATGTTCACGATCATTTGTCAATCTAATAGGCCAGCAATCAGCCTTCTGTGCTTGACACACGCCATCGACCATTTGTGTCTAATGCAAGCTGTTTTTTTGGTTATGTACGATGTTTTCCTTCACCGTTAGAGCGAATTTAACACAGCCAGGGATCGAACCTACGACCTCAGGGATGAGCGTCGCACTCAGAAGCTTATGACTCTTAATCAATCAACTTCGATCATATATGAATCCACAAAAGTTAACAGATAAAAACTTTTCGTAGTCTCTATAACGAGCAAACTGCTTGGGGTGCGGATCCCTTATTTAACTGACAAATACCTACACGTAATTTAGTTGTGGTTTTCACATAAAGGCCTTGATGTAGCGAAAACGTTATAAATCTCGGACACGGGAGCGATTTATAAGTAGCTGATTTGTTTAATTCTATTGGGAATAGTTGTAAATAGACAGAGTTCTATAATAAATCTACTTGTTTACGATACGGTACTATGTGAAGTCGTGAGTATGATTCAGAGTTCAACCTGGCTAAAATAGGACTTCCGTTTTTCAAAAACGTATTGGATTTTTTCGAAATAGTTATTTAAATCAAATGTTGTACGAGGTGTGTAATTTTTAATGAGGCTTCAAAAGGAAATAATTATCTTAAAATAAATCAGTGGCGTTAAACCTTTTTAGGTCTGGGCCTCAGATCTCTGTATCTGTTTCATGATAATTTGTCAATATAATAGATCGGTCTCCTGTGCCTGATACACGCCATCGACTTTTTGGATCTAAGGCAAGTCTCACAATATATTGCTTTACCGTTCGAGCGAATTTTAAATGCGCCCATAGAAAGAAAGTTCATCCGTGCACAGCCGGCGTTCGAACCTACGACCTCAGGGATGCTGAAGCCACTAGATCAACACTGTTAAAAATATTTAAAGCCTGCTTAAATAAATTACCTTAAAGACAAGTTATATGTAACAATATTATACCGGAGTAACGCATTGGTAATTTTTTTTACGAATGTTATAAAACATACACTTGGTATGTAGTTTATTTGATCTTTTAACCATATACTTATAGTACTAAGCGCAGAGTAACTAACTTGGCTGTCAAACATAAAAGTCAATATCCCGTGTAGGGAAGACCCCAACATTGTCATCGTTTAAGCCGTACATTAGCGAAACTTGCGCAGTTCCAACCACCACCTGGGACCCAACACTATCCAATATTTTATACTGAATATACTGGGAATACTATAAATTCTAGCTGGCCACGCTTTTCGCAATTCACTTTTAACTGATTAATGTTTCTTATTTTGTATATAAATTGTCAACTTATAATGAAATTGTATATGTATGTATGTACATTTACTAAATTACACTTTCAATCCTAACAGCGGAAGTTTAGTTAATGTTATTAAAAAAATTACCTCGCCATATCGCTATGTTATCTACAATAACCTTTTAAATTAACTATGTAGTTTATAAACGCGTTGAAAGAACATTGTCAAAATTATAATTTATTTTAAATAGATACAAAACAATTGTTTAGTCGTTACATAAATTGTCTAAATTATGGACGACTTTATCTCAAGCACTTTACATATTTATAGACTTTAAGAATGTCTGAGAGGATTTCAACAAGACATTTCTGAGTATCTCCCATTACGTTTCAATTATGAAAACTAAATATTAGGTCAAAATCTAAAAACATTTATTTAATATTTGTAACCTCACACAAAATTATATATTATTTTTGTCACTATTTACAACTATTACCACGTGCTAATTAACACTTAGAAAATAACATACAGAAGGTATGTGTTATTCTAGTTCAAACAAGTGCTTTGTTTAGATTAAAAACTTTTGATTTCAGTGATAACGATCATTATATTAGTTTATATATTATTTTGGTCGCAGACCTTGGTGCTACCGAATTTTCTTTGTAGATTTTATTTTGCTCACGAACGCAGGCATTGTAAATGACGTAATTTGTTTTGTAGCATCCAGAATATTCGAAATAGTTATTAACACTTTCGCATTACTCACAATACGCTTCATTTTTAAAAACAGCATACATAACATATAAAAAGAAATTTAGATTTAATACGTCAAACGTTGTGCATTTGAATTATTATTTGAAAAGTGCCGACGGTTACCGCGTCATATGTTTGCTTTGTGTGCGGCGAATTTAATAGTGGGATCACGGAATCATTATGTGAGGTCAGCAATATTATTGCAATGCTAATGGGATAAATTATATAACAGAATTTTACTTCTGTCAACCTTAACTAGTTAATCTTGAAAGTTTTATTTTTTATTAAATATCATATATTATTAGGGATGCAACGGGCGGCCTTATCACTTACATGCGATCTATTCTAGGCAAACCTAGTAAGGAAAAAAATACGAACTATTAAGAGTAAATGGCAAGTGCAAACCAAATCAAACATAAAATTACAAATAACACTAAAAAAATATTGAATGACCAAACTTATAAAAAAAATTAATAATAAATAAAACTAAAAGCAATCATCTAGTTTACACACGTTATAAAATACAAACGTAAGAATTTTATTAGGAAAAAGTAAATAACATAACAGAAAACATAAAAAAAACTAAACGAACTTTTGTCAGTTCACTCAACGGACAATAAAAAAATCCGTTAACGTATAATTCGTTAACTTCGGCAACAAAGCGAATCATATGTGGCCTTTTCCGAAGTTTAGTAAATATTGTTCGTACCGGTACATAAGCTTTTCAAGAAATGCATCTTACTTTATTTACCACGAATCAGACTTGCACTTAAATATTTCCAACGAATGCATTTTGATAGGTTTTCCTATAAATGGCACCAGTCTTAGTACAATGAGAAGGTACTGGTAGGTACAACAAATATACGTATAGGAGTGAATGAAAGCAAGAAGCGCTGGCGCAGCGTGCATTGCCCTCACACCTCCCCCCTCCCAGTGCAAGACTGACGGCATTCCGCTGCGCTTCCTGACCAAGGCAAGTGCAAACTAGTACGATGCAAGTACCCCCTTGCCCCTCAGCTCCATTACTTCCCGGCTAGCCATCACAAAGGAGTCCTGTTTTATGGGTAGAAAGTTCGATTTTCGATTTATTTATAAGAGAAATACGATAATTGTCAGTTAACTAAACGTAGACCGTATATTTGGTGACGCTTATTCTTGTATTTTTAATAAGCTCATATACAACTCTACAGATAGTAAATTTACACTCAAAATCAAGAACATTGAATATGGTTATATACCTAAGTTGTAATATTTCCATGGAAGAAACAGGGATTTCTTCTCGCGTATATTTCAGGTATTCTTAATAGGGTATTGTTAAAGGGGAAAAGATCTTTCCATTCATATTATTCAATTCGATATTGAATTGATATAGAGCTTTTTAAATAATCAAAATATCATATTAGATCACAGTGAAACAACCTTTAAGCCCGTTATTCGCTCACAAAGAGCTCTTTGTACACGAAAACATTAACTTATAAGATTCTTGAGCTCTATCTCGTTATTTAAAAGCGTTCGCTTGTTACATTATTAAGTATACTTCTCATTTTATATGTGAACATTTACAGTTACAATTACTTTAGTAAAAGTAAAAAAGGTCTTAAACCGGTGGTTTTTAGTAGTTAAAGAAATTATTTTAATAAGCTATTAAAAGGACTATTAAATTAAGCCATAATTATTAAATAACCAATCCCCATTATTATATTGATTTAGTTCATTACAGTCAGTTATCATAAAATAGCAATAATAACTAGTCCGCCATAAATACTGTAACATAAAAACTTTGCTATTTTTCAACTTTTTAATTATTTTAAATTTGGAACACGTATACTATTTTAAAAACTTCTTTCGACTTTGCGCCATTTTAAATATTATTTTGTATTCATTATCAGATTCCAATATGGAATAGGGCGTTAAAGAAATTAGGATTGTAGTGATCGCCTTGCACAAACCGGGAGCCGTTGGCCATATTCCAGACACTTCAAAAGCCGTATGTTCGTATATCGTACTATCAACAGATACAACAACACTTCGTCTGTCAAAGACCAGAAAAGATCGGGGCGCCCGCGTGCCGTTAGAACTACTAAGGCTGGTTAATGCTGTTAAAGCCAGAATTCGTCGAAAACTCATTAGGAAGCAAACAATATACTCGCTAGAAATGAAGATTCTCGCTAGGACTATGTCGCGTATTATAAAACAGTCTATATAGATCGTTATAATATATATATATCGCTACATTTTTATAAAAAAGGAGTGAAAATTTCAGCCAAAGTGTATCATATCTTGATATATTACGAAACCTCTCAGCAATACACTTTTTTAAAATATGCCATGGATTCCAGCAGGATTCTGCACCTCATCAATCCTTATATTTGTGGCCAAACAGATAAAATCCTAAGGTGGCCAATTCGAATACAATTTTTTTTATTGCTGAGACTTTTATAAATGTATAAAGTTTAATAAGATTACATAACTTCATTTAAAAAAAAAACAGTGGCGCTACAACCATTTGGTCTGGGCCGCAAATTTCTATTTCTGTTTCTGTCCATCTAATAAGCAAGTAAATGATCAGGCTCCTGTGCCTCCACAAGCCGCCGAGTTGTTGGGCCTAAGGCAAGACGGTTTCCTCACTATGTTTTCCTTCACCGTTCGAGCGATGGGAAGCGAATGTTATAGGCGCACATATAAATAAAGTCCATTGGTGCATAGATCGAAACTACGACCTCAGCGATAAGAGTAGAGAAGCCACTAGGCCAACATTGCTCCAGTAATAATAAATTAACGATATTAAAACTTCATTAATACTTCAATATGTTTATACAGCTTTATAGCTATTCTTAAATACACTATTGTTCGTTGTATTAAATACTTCCGCGGTATCACGAAATAGTATTATAATTCTTCAAACAATACGTTAGCAAAAACTAAACAACAAACACAATTTCCTCTGGTCTGTAATTATCGTACCGGATATTCACTACAGCCTAATCCTTAAAAATTTACATCGGTATAAAAAGTCGCAACAAAAATTCGAAAACTAAACGAAAATTGAAAATGTTCGGTCGTACAACAAATCCCGATCGAGGTCCCAAAGCCTATTCGTAACTTATTCATATATACATATAATCCGGCAGTGTCGAAGCAAAGCAAAAAGTACTACCCCGTAATAGTCAGTCTACTGAAAAGCGTTTCCACGAGGCTTTTAAACGCTTATCTTGGAAAATGATACCCACGACCGGACGCTGAAAGGCTGTGACGGCAATTTGCTTACATTAGGACATACTGGCATCGAATGTGTTAAAAATATAAAAGGATATCAAATTTCATATATTTTGACCACGTCTACGGAGACGGAAGCCGGAAGCTGTTTTTCATGCCTTAATGATTTGAAAATCTATGTGTATTTTGATTAAAAAACCTCTTTGCATAAGCTGTTGTTTGTAAGCGTCAATTGAAAACTTAAATTCATGATCAAGGACGCGTTTGATCTAGTTCGATTGAGCCAAGAAAGTGAGTCGGTTATTTGCCGTAACGTGGGAGAAATCAAATCCCTTACAAAATTACGATATATCTATAATAATTTTTGACAGTAATAGTAGAATAGCATGATGATATTTTATCTTACGCGTAAATGTTATTGGAGAAAATCCGTGCGACTGTTGAGTCGAATTCAAATACTGAGCCTAGAACTGGAGTAACGTATTTCACGTATATTTACTCCATATTGATTTGCGAAACGCAGTCATCTATGAAGTTAAAACAGATTCAGTTACGCCCTGTTTGGAATGTAACGCTGCTGTTCAGTTAGTTCAATGCATCCATACTGAATTGTTTTCAGCAATATAGGCATACAAAGCGCTGAATTCCTTTTTTTATTTGAGTGTACATGACTTCAGTTTGTATGCCGTTAAATAAAATACTTTGGATCTACAATATTATTGAGATTTTTACGTACAATTTACAAAGGTTTCCTAGAACGCGTTTTATATTAATGGTGTGTTTTAACAGGATTGAACTAATGGTAAAAAAATAATCAAAAGATATTATAGTTAGAAAAATGTAATTTTTATTTTAAAGATATATTTCTCGTAAAATTAAATAAAATTACCATTTAGATATTTTTGCATAGTGTGTATTTTTCTGGTGTTAATAGCGTGTCTCTACAGATAATAACCACGGATGAATGACATATAATAATATGAAATATATCGAATAATACTGGAATCACAGCATGTATAAAACATCGAGAGCTGTGTTTACCTTTAAAATGGAGAACATGTTTTAATATAGGATAACAACAAGAACATATATGTTTGATTAAATTTATAAAACCCTTGACAGACTGTTTTAATAAATAAAGTAAACATATAGTGCATAAACAAGAATATTAAAGACCAATCGATTTTCATTATGAAATTGGAACCGCGGCTCTTTGTCATTTCAATTATTTAAAGGGAAAGTGTTGATGTTACGTCGAATAACAAGATTAGCACCACGGCTTCCTTGTGCTTTTATTGAATTGCTTCGGGACTCGATAACCTGAGCCGACTCGATAACAAATTTATCGAACCTGTAACTTAATCTTTATTTTAAATTATTCAATACCAAATATTAGACTACGATATAAGAAATGTGTTTAGTGGCAGTTTTTTCTCTTTCCGACAGATGTTAATTTTTTTTGTTATTAGAGTTCGTAAATACAAGTCGTGTATATAGATTAATTTTACTTGTATTTTTAATTACTTACTTTTGTTGCTTCTTCTAATAATTCAGTAGAAATTGCGTTAAATTATTTCTAGTTTAATCCGTACCTAAATTAATGTTAAAATATTTCTTATAACCCAATTTTCAGAACTTGCAAAGAAGGAGGTTCTTTGAATAAAATCTCGTATTGTTGATTAATGTTGGATGGTATAAAAATAATTAAGATATACCAATTAGCAATGATAGAATATTTAAAATGAAAATCACAGCTGTTGTCTAAACTGAAAATTGGAAAGTTTTGTAAATGTTCAATTGCTATAAATCGGAAAGCATCTGTGAGCACGGCAATAACAAAGAGTTATTGGAATATTTTTTTTAATATGCTAAATGCATTTTTTATTTAAAACATTTATGTTTAACAATAAAAAGTTGGGCTTTTTAACAACGGATATCTTAATAAAATATTTCATCTTTTGAATTTATAAGTGTAACTTATATTAGATAATTTGTCTATATTCAAATAATTTATATGAAAATAGTTCAAATTCTAGTAAAAAAAAAGATGAAAATTGTCTCTTGTTGCTCCCAAAATATACACCTAATTTGTACATATTACTATTATTGACACAAATTCTTTTTGACAGAAATGTTACTCTAGTTGACGTTTTAAAATTACATTTTCGTATTACGATTTAGTTTGAACAAAAAATACAGCACTGATTTACGCATAACCCTGAGTGCGATGTTCTGCCCGTTTGTTTTTCTATGGCTATTTCTGGTTGGTCGGTATTGTTTCTTGAATTATAGCTTAGTAGAAGGTTACGAAGGAAAGTAATGTGTTTGAAACGCATATTTTGTAACACAATTAATAACGATTGTTAAAAATTATAAATACCGTTTATACATGGATGTAATTACGTATGGATTAAGTTTACCCAAACTAGAAATTTGAGATGGAATTGTTGTTTTTTTTAACTAAATTTCTTCGTAGACAATGCGGGAAACGTCGCTGGCTGAGAGTATAAATAAATAACCAAAAATAAACTTTTTATTTCTTGGAAAATCATATTTTCTTATTTTGTTTTTATAAATGCACCTGTTTTTACTAATGTTTATCACTGTTTAAAAGTACCTTTAATAGGTATACTGAAATATAACCCGCTTTTACTTTCAGCTCTGAATAAAGTGAATTACAAACACTTTTATAAAAATGTTTAACGAATATTTTCATAGCAATTCATAAAGTCATTAGAAAACGACAACTTTGATAGTAAAAAGATAAAGAAAAAGTGCGATAAAGTGATTCCATAAGCATCTTTATTTCGCTTGAAATGAGAAAAACTGTTCACGTCGGTATGTCGCGTTGGTATGTATGAAGGCCACGATTGTTTTCACTCGCGCCATCCTATTTCCACTGTAATGTGTTCATTCGTGAAAAACAAATTTCTATTCCATCGTTGATTAAGAATTTGTTTCGTTATGTCACTACTGGCTTGTCGATTACAATATTAGATTTTTATGTGAACTAATAGGTCAGAATTTTTAACTAACGCCTCCCATGGGCACCAGCCACACCGGCCTTTAAACATGTCATATACCTACCTTGAATATCCTTACTAATTTCTCTTTTAAAAGTACCGTTGTTAACACAGTATCAGGTAGTATGTTATAACTAAGATTTTGAATTATTAACTGTTAAATAAATTATATATGTTTTAAACTTAATCTTTTATAAACAGTAGAAAGCAAATGAAAAAAAATGGGTCAATTTCCACTTTGTTATGTCTCGTGTGTATCTATATTTATTCAAGTTAAAGGTTTCATTATATTATATATGGACCTATATCTTAACGAACTCCAACGCAAATAGACACTAGAATAACGAAGAAAGATGGAGTTAAGCTATTGGCACTTATAGTACGTTAAGAAATGAGGTGATAACTGTTCAATTACTATTATAATGCCAATTTAATAATGTACTGAATAAACTACGGTACAATGTGTCGTAGAATTATTAATAACGATTCCAATCGACCCTGTCATAAAACACCATTTTATTTTGCATAGAAGTTTAATGAAAGACCTAAACGTTCTTTGTTGAAATATTCAACGCAAAATTAAAACTCTTTCTAGGCAAGGCGTATAGAATTCTTCCAATATGAGATATTTATTTTGACCGAGACGCAGAGCGCCGTATTTTCAATAGATTATTAGATTTTGTTATTGCATATAATCATACTTATTCTGTGAAATTGAGATTTTAATTTAGTATTAAATTAAAATAAGCAATGTTGGCCTAGTGGCTTCAGCATGCGACGCTCATCCCTGAGGTTGTAAGTTCGATCCCCGGCTGTGCACCAATGGATTTTCTTTCTATATGCGCATTTAACATTAGCTCGAACGGTGAAGGAAAACATCGTGAGGAAACCGACTTGCCTTAGACCCAAAAAGTCGACGGCGTGCGTCAGGCACAGAAGGCTGCTCACCTACTTGCCTATTCAACAGATACAGAAATCTGAAGACCTAAAAAGGTTGTAGCGTCACTGATTTATTTTTTATTAAATTAAAATGACACTATGAACAACGCATGTAAAGATTCTAACATAGTATAATTCATCCAACTGTACTGCAACTATCGCTATCGCATTTATATAAGAGTCGTTGAATTGGTTTACGTTAACTTCCTTAATAACTCAAGGAATAGACAAAAAATTCTACGTAAAACTTAACCTGAGAATAATGTACGTGTTACATACTAATATTAATATTTTAACTAGCTTTTATTCAGGAAAATTGCAGTTAGAGTGATCTTATTAATGAACGTCGGGGCGCCTTTGTCCGGCGCTGGATCATTTCCTGCAAAATCGCCTTGACACCGAGTAATTAGAAAGAAAAATTCGTTAGACGCAGCGTATTTTACTTTTACTGTTCGAGTGAATAATGCGGATAATTTTTTTAATGTACCACAAGATATGAAGCTTTTAAATGGATTCGCTTTGCGCTATTACGATCGAAATAGTAAATATATCTAGTTCTAGTACGAGCGCAATTAACGATTAAAAACTTGAACGTTCTAAATACTTTAGACTGGAATAAAGCGTTTGATTGCCAAATATAATTTTCGCATTACTTTTAAATCAGAATAAGTATTTTTAAATAAGAAATTACGAAAAAGTGTAATATTTTTATTAGTTATTATATTAAGAATAAATAAAAAGTCGTTTTCTTGTTTGTACATTGGAATTATGAAGTTTTTTTAATTTGTCACCCACAGCCTTACCCTATAGATAAATATATTTAAAAAACACCTAATATTTTATATTCACCACTTGAATAATTTAAGATCATCAAGCCAACGTGAAATAAACAATAAACTAGACAAGTAGTTGTTTTTTTACACGACACACATTACTCTACGTTCCGGTTGTAAGCTAGCGCGATGACCCTCGCATCGACGTCGACCTAAATTAAAAGCGTTTGCGATTATCTAGTGTAATTAATAATTTTACAACGAAAATGCTAAAGCCTCGGTACACAAATTTATTCAAAATTAACCTAAATTTAGCTTGTTAACAGCCTAGACAATTTAATTTTTTAAAAGCAATACAAATCTCAATTAATCCGAAAACGATAATTTAGTCATTTTGGGAACGACTTAATTTGGTTTACATTTATATATTTACACTTTGTTGCCATAATATGCATAATCATACATATAAAAAAAAAAACAAAAAATGCAGGTTACCTAAGTTATAAGCAACGGGCGGCCATATTACAAGCGATTTCTTCCAGGCAATCCTAATATGGAACAATACAAAAAGAAACACCTGCAAAGTCCAAGTTTGCAAGGGTAAAGTACAAGAAATGCATAATTAATTAACAAAAAAAAAACTCAAAATAACATGTAACTTAAACTAAAATTACGTAAAGTAGAATCTAAAGAAAAAATAAAAATAATAATATGTATTAACAAAAATGTAAAAGCTAATCCAAAGGTTAATTGAGTCACAATTAATATATATAAGTAGTAGCTAATTAGATTCAATAGTTAGGTGAAATGTTAACCTATTAAATCCAAACGGTATTGGCCTAGTGGCTTCAACGTCCGCCTCTCGCCACTGAGTTCGCAGGTTCCCACGAATACCGGCTGAGCAACAATTGAACTAAGATACCCACTTAAAATCGGTATGGCTTTTGGTGTGAATCGCTTTTGCTTATACTTTTTATTTCAATGTTAGGACAATCTGCAGAAATTGCACAACTTTGTTGACTTTTGGGGCCTCTTAGTAGGTAGATTATAAACCTCCTCCATTTTATTCGAGTCGTATATAATATTTTGAATAAATAAAGTACAACATATTACAAAGGGTACAGACATCAATTTCGATTATAAAACTAATTGAAAGTATAGAAAAAGCTTTCATTGTCACGTAAAAATGACCTCATTAGAATCCTTATTAGGTTATAATACACATCAGGCCAATAATAATGTAACTTTTATTTTCATGGTAAAGACAATTTAAGACAATTTAAGTTACCCCAAAGTAATCCCCTCTATAACACGTTTTCGGATAACGCGATTTCCATCCCCATTTCTGTAATGTGAAATTTATAATGATTGGTCAAGTCTATAATTAGTTTTGCATATGCACCTGTTTCAATTGTGTTACAAAATGAAACTAAATAACTTTTAAATTCTTAAAAAAACGGTTTTACGAGATACTCTTATAACGCGGTCAGTCTATACCGCGTTATAGGGTATTACTATATATCGTTACCCAGATAGCAATAACATTCGAATTAGTACTTCGCCACACTTAAGGACTGAGCGAAATTTGACCAGCAAGCTGTCACACAACTGAAACGGTTTTTGTACAACAAATTGATTGTTGAAATGGAATTAATACAGTCGTTAGATGGCTGAATGCAATTAAATGCATACTTGTGAGTACCGTTTCGCACCGTTGCTTCGTGGTTTTCAAGCGAAAATGCGGTGAAACCGATCTAATGACGTGCAGTACACTTTTTGTTAAGAAAAATTAAAACAATTATTCATAATTCTATTAATATTGTTAATAGTTGAAACGCTTTATATAGAACAAGAATAATGCTGTTCTAGATAGAAAACTGAGTCTCGTGTGTGACTCCAAGCGGGACAAAAATTATCAGAAGTTTATATCAATGTTAAGTTCAGTTCTATATGGAGTTATAATTCAAACACATGTTTATTCATAGTCAATTATTATTTTATTATATACTGAAACATATACATTTATTTCCCATATCTACAGTGCACTAATAATTAATAAACATATTTTTATTTATTCTATAAGTAATAATTTTTGCATACATGGGAATTGTACCCCTTATGCTGGACTAAGTGTACTGTTTAAAATGATAAGTAAACTACATTTAATTGTGTAATATATATTTTTTTTAAATTAGTTCTTTGTCAAAGCCAAGTAGGGTTTTTATTAATAATATCTAGATAATATTGTATAGCAAATTATATATTTTAATTAATCTGTTATATTTATTATTAAAGCTATCTTTCAGTTTCCCCAGTAATAGATTTACAGTTAGCTGTGTCGTGTAGACGGGATCCGTTGGTATGTTTATTGGTGTCTGTTTCCGGCATTTCTGATTACACCTAGGAAGTATATCGAACCTACAATTTACGAGTCGATTTAAGCGGTACCTATCTTTTATGAGTTCAGTTAACATTTATGAGTTATCAAATTTAAGTCTAGTAATCCGTAACATTTATATTTGAAGTGATATTTATTTGATCAGTATAAGCAATAAATATTTTAGAGAATACATACATTTTGATAAGTGAATAGTGCTCTTATAAGAAGCTTCATACATTTGTTTTGTTACGAGACCGTTTATTTAAGAAACAATCGAAAAGTGGAAACGTTATTTAACGTGATTTAGTATCTAATCTGCTAATAAATTGGCTAATTCGTACACTTAGTGGAATGAGGCTTCGAGACAAATGTGTTATCGATAGGTGCAAGGTACCGTTACGCTGTCGAGACTTCCAATGAACGTGACAAAATTTAATATGCAAAGTATAATATTCAATTTGTATGAATTCCAGATTTAGTTTTGAGAATTGCTTGACAATTTTATTATTCACAAACTTTTAACACACCCCGGTAAATGTAGGATAGAATATATATATATATATATATATATATATATATATATATATATTACCAACACATAATTATTAAATTAACAAAGTATATAGATTTTTGTACAATTAATTTAATTACATAACTTATTATTGAAATTATAAATTAATGTGTCTCAGAATTGTGTCCGCCTGAAGTGTCGCTGGGAAGATTGTGGCGTATATGTTTTCCTTGTTTTATCGAATTAAAAAATCGGAAGGTATTTTAACTAATAACGAATCTATTTGAATGTATTATTTCATAGAATCTTAGAAAAGTTTAATATTACAAAGGTGCATCGTCTAGAGGAATATAACATGCCCCAGTGGGATCTTATATCATTTTATTGAACTGAAAAGGCAAACCGAAGTAAACAAGACTCAGCCAACATATTTTTCTAAAGATATTTGTGTAATTTATAATATCAGATAACTTAATATTTATTTAATTTAAATTAATACTAAGATGAAAGAAGTATGTATTTTTTTATTTATTTACAATTAAATTTTCAAAGTGTATGCAAAAAACAGAATTTTATTCATATTATCGTATTCGTACTAACTGTAGCCAAATAGTTGCCGTGAAGCTAATCAAACAATATATTTCAAATGCCAGTCTTCATTTGTTTATTATTTTCAAGTTATAAATTAGGTTTGTTGACAAATAGGTATTAAAATAACATAAACACACTACCTTTGACGGAAGGACTTAATGAGAAAAGTTTGATACGACTTCCATTTTGAGTGGAACTTCTGTCATCAACGTTTATTTTCATGGCTTAAGGATTAAGGCAACTCTATACATTAAAGTCTTTTTGCTGATAAGAAAATGTTACAATTTGTAAAAGTTTCGATAAAAATCTAAGATATAACAAAAAGGAATTCAAAAGTTTAAAAACTGCCAGAGATTTGAGTTCAATACCAATTCAACACAAAACTACAGTTATATTATATAAATACAGAATATCACTCTAAAATACATGTATGTACGTATGTACTCAGATATTAATATCGTTACCATGACAAGTAAACTATTCATTAAATTTTGACTAATGAGGTGTCATGTCATTACTTTGGTGTTAGTTAGTCTTGAGTTTTCCATCGTACATCACTTGTGTATTATAAATTGTCGTTTAGACAAAACAGAAATCCAAAATAATAAAACATTTCAAAAAACGAATATTAAAAATTATTACGTATTTAATTTATTTTAATGCCTCAAATTATTTTCCCATAAAATTTAACTAAAAATTATCAGCAAATGATAATTGTATAAGCATTTATGAAATAAAAAAAGTTTCACAAAACGCGTTTTATTTACACCATTCACTTGTGCGATAGTTTGTACGCGTCGAGAAAGTTTAACGCGGGAAATTGCACTTACCATGTTAGAGAGCAGCAGACGCTGGTGCTTAGCGACAGGGTCTAAGGACTGTATCGGGAAGGCGACGGGCAGCGGGATGGGTAAGGGCAGTGGAAGTGGATGTTGCAGGAACAGCGGCGGGCAACAAGTACACGGCGTTGCGTATGACACGCACCCAACCGGCTGCGGGAACAGCGTGCCGAGGGCCTCCTGGAGGCCTGCCCGCTCTTCTTAACACCGCATCCGCGGCCCACCACAACTTCGACGGAAACGCCGCCGTCCGAAAGCAAGTTATAGGGAATTGTCGAAAGCGAGAACACGCGTGAGGAGTGCGCGGAGCACTAGTCGCCAGTTCGGCGTGTTGCGATGGACTGAGGGACGGCAGGTGAGCGCGGCGCGCGGAGGGCGTTGGGGCGGGCCTACCTGTCGCACCTGGGCGCATGCGTGTCTCCAGCACGGCCTCCACGCGGCTTGGCGGCTTCGCCACCGCTATGCCTCTATCTCCGTGTCTAGGCTTACCTTAGGGGTAGCTCTGTATCTAGGTTTCGATTTTGCTACCGAGCCTGTGACCTATATTTTTATTTCAAATATATAACCAGAGCTTGGTAGTTAAGAAGTTAGATGGAGTTAAAGAGATTTTTGTATATATTTATACTTATTAGTTTGTGCATCTTCTTTTTACAAAGGATTTTTTTAATCAAGTTGTTTTTACATCCAAAGTTTTTATCTGATTAGGAAGTATATAAAAATATACAATATTTAATTGCGCATAAAGAAAAAAAAAGAAAAATATTCATATTGTCAAGGAGCTTTGTATAATAAAGGTTCATCTTGTTAGTATTAGTGGTTTCATAAACGAAATATCCGTCAAACGAAGCGATTTTTGTTTGAATTCGGTTTCCAATAATCAAATAAAGACGACTCTAATGAGACGAAATGTTTGTGGAGATCAATAAATACAGATCGTTTATGGACATCGGGTACTATTAATCTGGATAACAAAAGCCTTTAAAAGTTTTGCGTTAAGGAAAATAGGATATATATATTATGATAGTTTGTTGTTGCTATTTGGAATTAGTATTATAATATCGTGTCAATTTTTAATTAGATATTTAAGAATGTTTAAAAGAAAGCCTGTGTTTGAATATAATTAGTTATTTTGGTTTTAATTCCGACCACTTCAATAACAGTTTGCACATAATCGGAAAATCTAAAATATTGACAAACACATAAATCCCCAAATTTGTTTTTGTTTTACAACTGAGTATTTATTATAATAATGTACGCCTTGTACATTATTATTTTTCAGTTCGCTACTTACAACAAAACTAAATATGCATTTTATAATTGAACTTTCAATTATACAATGTGCAATTTGCGCTTACAATTAATTTAATAACACGAACTTTAAGCTTTTGAGACGCCTTGATCATTTTTGGTACACAATTATCCTAAACAATGAATTCCGCCAGTCACAGAGTCTGTTTTCGATACTATTAATTAATTCTTGATACGTGTACAACGTAAGGTAATTATTGTATGTGTTTCATTAACGGGGAATTAACTGAACTTGCCATCTTGTCTAATCGAGACTGACTGCTTAATATAAAACTGTTTAATTGTATAATCTATTGAATCCATTGAGTTATGCCACAGTATATGATCTTTGTGTTTAGACTACAACAAATAATTAATAAATAAGTGGCACTGCAACCTTTTTTTAGGCCCAAATCTGAGGCCCAGACCTCACCAGACCTTTCTGTTTCTGTTTCATGGACATTTGTCAATCTAATAGGCAAGTAGGTGATCAGCTTCCTGAGCCTGACACACGCCGTTGACTTTTTGTGCCTAAGGCAAGCCGATTTCCTCGCGATGTTTACCTACGTTGAAGCGAATGTTTAATGCGCACATAGAAAGAGACCATTGGTGCAAAGCCGGTGATCGAATTTATAACCTCAGGGATGAGTCACATGCTGAAGCCACTAAGCCGAATGTGCTTGTTTGGAATATATTCGAAAGAATAATAACTTTTTAATTATCTCATTGATTGGCATGGTCCGGTGCGCGCAAGATTAATATAGATTTGATTCAGGGTAATATAGTGTATTGCTACAAACAACCACGGATACAGCTTTTTTATGCCCTATGGGGGTCAACGTATACTAGTGTTTTGTTTAACATACTTCGAAAACCCCGGAGGAGAATATTTACAAGTTTGATATAGTTTTATTTATTTTTAACCATCTCGGTCACCCAGGTAATTGTAACCTGGAAGGATTCTACCTGCCACCAACCACCACCAACTTCTTAACATACGTTAGTCGTTAAATAACAATATAAGTATATATGAAATAAAATAGGCAACTTTGTGTTCTTATATTGCACAAACTCGCTGCATTCGTAAATAAAACTGGAAAAGTTATTTAAAATAGTAAAATTTTATAACAGATAAAGTTTTGTTTCCAGTTTTACAACACATATTACCAAAATTAAACTATATTTCATGTGTATCTTCTCCTAGACCTTGTAGTTCTTATGACTAAAGTACTCATAACACAAGGTTACAAGACACTGTCTGCCGATATTACGTCATGTCTCTCATGACAAGTTGGACATGCGAATTCTAAATTCAAATACCCGCCCGTTTGGGCCCCGGTCATCGCCCTGCGTGTGCGCCGCCAAGCCGTCTACGGACTTACGTAATGTGACCTTAACACTGGGTGGTGCCTTACTACTAAGACTTGTGATAGAAAGTAACACTAAAATGGTTTCATGGTCATCTTTTTTTGCATGTAATACAAAGAAATTCAGTAGAGGAAGCATCCAAAAGCTTGAAGCTTGTGTGTAAAATCACAAAAAGTGTTTTTAGTATTATAAATTTCGTAATAATCTAAGATATATATAAATAATCTCTTTTCGTCAAATATTTTATTTAAATAATTTTATTGATTTCTAAATTTAACAATTCTACTGTTAAGTTATACTATTTTTATGTGTATAGTAGTTATTTATAATTAAGATACTAATCCTAGCGATTGATTTGCTCCAGTTCAATGTATGCCTCAAAACTCTGCGATAAAATGTAAATGTAAATTTAGAATCAATTTGACATCTATTCTATTGACGTTCATAAGTGTACTTGGTTACCGATATGAATAAAGTTATTTTGAGTTTTAGTTTAAGTACTTTGGAGAATTACATTTCTATACATCCATCACTTTAAAACTATCAATAGCTTAAAAAGTATGCTTCCAAGCACATTTACGGCTACAATCTACAGTTTATACTAGACTCTTACAGCATGTTTAAAGTGTAGGAATTTTCAGATGTGATCCGTGGATCAATTCGTAAACAAACAATAATGTCAAAAATTCAAAATAACGGTTGGAAGAAAACATACAAATCATGTTAATTGCAATGAAAAATCGCAAAAACTCGCAACACGCTCCGTGCCGTTACGATGGTTGATCATGGCATTTACGCTTTGTTGAACTTTCCATATACAGTATGCACTTTTTCTATTTAATCTTACATCCAATGAAACATGCACTGTAATAATTACAACTAAGGCCGGCTATACCCGAGTTTATTTCAAATTATAGCTTTAAAACTCTAAAATAGATGTGTTGGCCTAGAGGCTTCAGCTTGCGACTCTCATCCCTGAGGTCGTAAGATTAATATATATATCTATAGTAAACGACGAACTCCTATATAGTTTTGTTCAAATGAGATTTAAAAGCTCTAAGCTCTCAAAGTCAAAACGTATATGGCACGCCTTCATCTAAATAACAAGTTATGCATTACAACGGTTACGTCTCGCTCTATGCACAGAGATTCGCTAAGTTCAAGTAAAGCAGGTGAGACATACACTTGTTAATATTAGAGCAAAGTTTATTCAACCTGTAACAAATAAAATAACTATAATCGTACAGATAATATCGATTCAATAATTTACCTTTATAAGCGTATACACGTACTATATCTTTGACATTATAGGAACATATGATATTTTTTTAGCACCATCCCTAGTTAGAGTGGTGTGGAGGCAGCAAGTCGATGTATCGGTTAGGGCTTTTCAATATCTTCAGTAATGAAGACTAGGATGAAGAATATTATATGACATCTTAATACCGACTAATTTAGTAGTTGACCAAGAAAATAAAGTTAACAGTGAATTTGATTATATAATATAATGTCAAGTCATTATATACATATATTGACAATATAAAATAAAAAATACTGCTTTTAATAGTTTAAAACGCAACAATTAAACCTCAATAAACTAATAACGGTATCATCTAAGATACTTGAGTAAAATCTTTAAAAAAAAATCTTGCTACTTAATAAACAATTTCGTTTGTAAAATTGAAACTCCAATGCGTTAACTTTTTAAATCAATTTTGATTAAAAGGATTACGAGAAAACTCAATTGTCTAAGACGTCATTTCTAATTGACCTTAATATTGCAATGGACCAGATCTATCTGTCAAATAAGTCTTCATAGATTTTATAACTGCGAATAGGAATTAAAATATATATTTACACATTGTATGTCTTTTGTTAACATAGCTTCAATCCGGTAAAAAAAAGTGTTTTCTTTTAATATTTACACATTATATGAAAGTTATTGTGTGAAGTGTTAGTAACAGTTTGCGCACTTAGACGCACATGTGGTGTTGTACGTTTAGGCCAGGCTCATAAAGCCTAGTTATCTGGGCACTTCGCAGGTATTTGGATAATTATATTTCTTTTCAGTTGCGTAATTAACACTTCATAGTATGGTGAATATGTTTATAAACCAGCCTTTTATATGTAACAGATGTAAAAAATAAACCCAAATCAAAAAGTTATATAATATTAACAAAAAAAATCACATTTGACTACTATTTAAATTTTCCGTCAGAAGACCCCCGTTCCGTTATTTTCTAGATACTTTATAAATTATTAAACACGCCTTTGGTACGCTAAAATGACCGCAAATGCTACTGTGATTCACAAGGAATACAATATTCAAATTAACATACATTCATATGGCCCAATTACTCAGGTTATACTACTTGAAGAATTTAAAGTTAATTAGGTGATTGGCCTTCTTCATTAGTTAACCAAAAATAATTTTGTTTCACCGTGAATACAACACCCGATCTTATATAAATTTCAACTTTGAATAAATATATTTTTATAGGCGTTCCAGAATTTTCAAGTCATAAACTGAAATGAAAAGTGGAACAGTTTAGAAACGAATTATTTAAATGTATATAATATATAACTAATATAAAAAAAGTGTAAACTAATATATCAAACATTTTTTATCCTCTTGGTATATCGCTGAATTGTTTTCTTTTCGAATGCTTCTAACTTACTGTTTGTATAAAACATTAACTATTCAGTGTTTAGGCAACCTTCGTCAAATTCTGAAGTGGATATAAATTTGCATGTGACAGGTCAAAGGTGTGATCCTCCAAACTTTTAGTAAACTCCTACAATAACAAATAATTCAGCGTATTCCACTGTAATAAAAATAAATACCGTGGTTGTGTTAGCAATTTTATTTATATATAAATAAATGTACCTACAAAAAAAGTATGACTCTACAACCTTTTAAGTCTAAAACCTTTTATATTTATCTTATTTCTGTATATGTTTCGTGATCATGTCTTTTGTTTCAATAGGTTTTTTTTTTGGACTAAGGCATACTCACGACGTATACCTTCACCGTACGAGCGAGTATTAAATGTTCACTTAGACATAATCCATCCATCGAAGAACAGCTGAACATCGAACGTACGACCTCAGAAATGACAATCCCACGCTTAAACCACGAGCCCAACACTGCTCTGTTGTTACCTACCTCTGTAAATACTTATTTTGCAATTATCCTCGCTAGTACGGAGGCGGTCACCATCGTGAGGAACCTGCATGTCTCAGACCTAAAAACCGACGTGTCACAGGCTCAAAAGGAAATGAAATTAAGAATGTAGAAAAAATTGAAAAAGAAGAATCCAGATATGTAAGGCCAAGACCAATAATTGTGTTGCTTCTGCATTATTAATAAGTAGTGAAAGTTATAAAGAGAAGTTTATCGAATGGAGTGTGAAAATCTTCAAGCAAATTAAAGAGGACTAAGCATTGGACAGGGCTAGCTTAATTTAACTTTTTTAAATCAATAAAGAGAACGCAAGTTAAAATGTTAAATAATGTTGAAGATCAATATAACTGGAGAAAATGTGGCAAGTAACTAATAACTTTTTATTCATATAATAAATCATGATATACACAAATGGACTTCAAAACCACTTCTTCCATTGATCTACGTACGTTCTTACAATATTTGCGTCCATTGAATTAAATATGAATATTTGCCGTTGGCATTATTGTCCAAGGGTCCAACTGTGGTTTCTTCATGACTTTGTAGCGGTCGGGAACCAAACGGGTTTACTTAGGCCACATCCCGGGGCCTATTTTGTTCGCCCTTATTTCTGGGCCTTATTTGCTTTCTGAATTCTAAATGTTCTGTTGAATTGACGACATTGTTATAACTTGTCTCGTGTGTACTTTGAAAAACTTTGGATTATGCAAGTACTTGAGAAGAATAAAGCTTTGTTTTGGTTAACAAAACCATTCAACATTATTCTTAAAAAACTGTATTTTTTGTCTAGTCTTTAACATTTGAAAAATAGATCAGAGCTTATGTTAAAACCGCAATAAGATACCTCTTATTGTAAGTCGGTATGTATTTTATTTAAAATTGTTTAAGAAAGAAATTAAAAGCTAGATCAGCTGTTAAAAGGTAATTAGTGGTGATTATTCTAATTCTATGTCTACGGGCAGCGCTCCGCAACTTATGCTAATGCCCAAACGCGATCTTACATTCAAATGCTAAGTATTTTAATTATTCTCAGATTTATTCCACTGTTACTAGTGCAATTTATCTTACTCGATTAAAGCGGACTTTGGTATTCGGGACTTTTGCGAAGAATGTAGTTTTACATAGACAAATAGACAATTTACAAAGTTTTATTAAAAGCTTTTTATTTATTAAATTGGACATAAGAATATGTTTTCGTTTTCTATGTCATCCAAACTGGAACAGTAAGTATTGTCGTAAATTGAGTTACAAAAATCTACAATTCCATATACTACACCTGTATATAATCTTTAAAAATACAATAGTCACAAAAGAGAAATGGAAAGATTAATACACGATAATCGTTGTCTATTTATTTATGAGGCACATGCTGTGACTTATTATTACATATATTAAAATATCATCATATGTTAATGTTATATATTGGGGAACATAGTTATGCTTTATTAAATAATAATGATATGTGGCTCCTACGGCTAGCCGACCAAAAAACGTATCTTTCGACCCCGGAGACGGATTACATCACGGACTTAGTATTTATAATATTAATCTCATGTCACTCGAACGGCCACATATAAATTAATATTAATTTATATATATTAACATATAGTGTACTATGTATGTGTACACTGCACATATTGTAATTTAAACAAGCTTACCATGCTAATGCATGCGCTTTGAATCTTTTAAAATTGAAAAGTCTCCCACTGTCCACAGCTCCTGTGCATTTACAACGTAGACTTACGTAAATATGTATTAAATTTCATTTATATGCGATTATGAATATTTACAAAAAAGTTGTTTTCGCGATAGATATTGTGAATAATATTCTGTATTTAAAAAGCGAACAAGGCCAAAAAAAATTTCACACTAGGAAATTCGCAGAATCAGTATCAATGCCCAGTACTCAAAGATGAGTTACTCACCTGATGCTAACAGTTTCAGTCGTTCTCTTTGACTAGTAAATTCGTGATTCGAGCATTAATCCTTTGAATCCTTATTTAGCAGGTGGAAAATAAGGAATGTTATTATTACACTGTTATAATATTCACTTTGGGCCCTGCGTCTGGACTCACCGAAAGCTCTTAATACCAACTCGGCCTGACCTCATGCCAGCTCCATTAAGCCGTTATACATAATGTATGAATTTTGTTATGCCGTTTGATGTAAAGAAGCCTCAGGTAGGTTTTACGACAATTTGCTTTATCGTGGATTAATTTGTTTTTCACAAAGTTTTAATTAACAAAAAATATTTTTTATTATTATTAATTACTTAGACGCAGACAGGAATGTCTTCAAATATATAAACACTGCATTTTAAAATATTAAAAAAATATATAAGAAATTGTCTTCAAACATTGTATTATTTAGTAATTATTTTCATCTTATTAATTATTCTGTTATAATTATGGCAAAGCTGCAACATCGAGCAATATTCCTCTATTTAAAAATATTATAAGTGAGTCTTAACGAAAATGGTAATAACTTTAATGTACAAGTTTTTATTACTTAGCAGAAATCATGACTTTTTATCATCAACAGCCCGTATACTGATAATAAGTTCACTGAGGTTTAAACCTTTAATTAAGAGTTTATAAAATAAGTAGTAAGTAGACTATTATCTTAAAGTTAACTTTACTATTCAAAAATCTCTTAAAATTTTGTGTTTTTATTCACGAAATATAAAAGCAAACGAAAATCATTACATTAATGATGAGTAATGTTTGAAGCATAATTTATTTTGAATTATAACATTGGTAAAATGTTTGCCGTCCATCAGTAATGGGGATTCTAGGTTAATTGCTAGGTAACCTCTCAAATGAAGCTATCAAATTTACCAATAACCAATTAGCTAAACGATGAACGGTACGAAAATTGTTATCATTTCACATACTTACAAAATTTATATTATTAAACTAATATTTCTGATTTGAGTAAGACGTAATTTAGCATTTACCAAAACAATTTCAGTTGGTTTATGTGATTAACTATAACAGTTTTATAAATGTATTAAATTCGGCAATTTTTAACCTTATTATATAAATAGAACACTTAAAAAGATTAAGTCAATATTTGACTTTTATATTGGACTACATAACATAATATACCTCAAAGCTTAGAACTATATACAACTTCGAAAACAGGATTTAAATTCAAAAATATAAAGTACTAGCGGAACCGACAGACGTTGTCCTGCATGATGTTACAAGCGATTAGGATATTAAACAAAGTATGAAAATACCGACTGCAGCGCTGTTTTGTAAATCTTCCGGGTTGATTTGTGAATCTAAGTCATCCAGGGCTCCAACCAAATGCATATAAAATCATTAAAATCGGTCCAGTCGTTTGAGAGAAGTTCAGTTTCATACACACGTTATTTATATATATTAAGGTAAGGCAAGTTGAATGATAATATACTACAGTATAACATATGTTCCAATTACCTTGTATTATGCGCATCACCAGCTTAATTTGAAGGTATCAGCTACTAAATACATCTATTGTGCGGTTGAGCATTTAGTTTAAATCGGAGAAGAACAATTTGTAAACCATCGCAGCTATTGTAATTACGAGAATTGGTCTGCAATAAGCTAATACGAGCTACAATGGGCTGAGGGCTCTTTGCTGGACGCGGATTATTCAATTCATTTCATTGGCATTCAACTAGCATTATATAGCAGTAAGTACAATAAAAAAGTAAAATTATGCATAAATTATATATTTGTTTATATGAACTAAGTTTGTATTATACTAATTTAAAAGTAAATCAATGGCGCTACAATCTTTTCAGGTCTGGGCCTCAGATTTCTGTATCTGTTTCATGATCATTTGTTAATCTAATAGGCAAGTAGGTGATCAGCCTTCTGTGCCTGACGCACGTCGTCGACTTTTTGGGTCTACGGCAAGCCGGTTTCCTCACGATGTTTTCCTTCACCGTTCGAGCGAGTGTTAAATGAGCACATAGAAAAAAAATGGTGCACAGCCGGGGATCAAACTTACGACCTCAGGGATGAAAGTCGCACGTTGAAGCCACTAGGCTAACACTAATATCAAATAATAATACGTCCTTACTGAAAAAAAGGTTTTAGTTTACCATAATATTTATTTGATTAAATAAATAAATTTGACAAATTGATTTATATCGTATGCAACCTACAACTAACTAGCAACAGTAATTACTGAGTGTATCGTTTAGGCTAACCGCTCTATAGGAAAGCCTAGCATCGGAATAAAATTTAAACTAATATTAAAAAGTTTAAAAATCTCAATTTATCATAACGTTAGATATTCTTAAGCCAGACATGTTCGCACTAACGACCGCAACTTGGTTTGCAAGCAACGTTCTAAACTGCGGAATAATCGCGCACCCAAAGGTACTCCTTAACGATGATACAAGAAAATTTGCTACCTTTAATATAAATGTTGCTAAATTTATAAAGATACTTGGACATTGATATATAGAGGTGCTTCTTTAAAGCATTAAAAAATATACCGGATATATAATATATATATAAAAAGGAAATTTATATTTGATTTCAAAAATTTATTTTCACTAATGTTTTTACTATGTATTTCTTACGGTAGCCAATCATGGATATTCGACTCGAACACAAATAGAAAAATAACAACTTGTCAACGAGCAATGGAACGCAGTGTATTAAATTTAAAACTGAAGGACAAGATCAGAAGTACACAAATTATAAACAAAACGAAGGTTATTGATGCACTATCCCATTGCAAAAAACTTAAGTGGAAATGGGCGGGTCATACCGCTCGAATGAACAATGACAGATGGACAAAGAGGGTAACAAAGTGGAAAGGGCCACCAGGAAAAAGAAAGCGTGGTCGCCCTCTTGCACGGTGGGCTGACGAGCTTAAGAAAGTTGGTGGAGAGGATTGGGAGAAAAATGCTCAAAACAGAGAGAGATGGAGCCAGTTGGAGGAGGCCTATACTCAATAAGAGGTCCTTGAAAAAAAAAATGGAAAATATATATATACATATATATTTTTGTGTGTGTGTTTATTTTGTAAATTTTCAAGGAATAAATGAGGCTTAATTATTATTATTATTAATGTTTTTACTGTTGAAAGAGCAGTATTAACTTAGTCAAGCAAAGGATCCTCAACTTTGAAATTCGCCCTGTTGAAAACAATACATTTTACTATTTGGGGGTGAAGTGAACACTTGCTCATATGAAGGAAAACATCGCAACTGTATAGAACAGGCACACAGGCACAGAATAAGGAGCACAGACAGAGGGCAGGAGGCTCATCCGCTGTTCAGATATACCGCCGCCTATACATTCAATGCCTGAGAGCTTGCGAGTGTGTTGGCGGCCTTTTCAGAATATATTTAAGGACCCTAAGTCGATTTGGTTCGGAAATACTTTAGTCGAGATGTGTGTCAGAAATGGAAAGGACTATGTCTATAAATAAAAATGTTTCTTAATGCCATGTTTGCTTATAGTGTGCTTCGTACAAATATTTATTGTAATCGTTGTGTTCTAGTTTTCCCATATCTATTTCAATATACCAAGTTAAACTTGCTTAACATCGAATGTGTTGACAAAACACTGTTTTCCAAACAGACTAAAGTGATTGGAGCGCTCAATAAGTCTTTTCATTAAATTAATAAAGCCACTTAACCAAGTTTCCTAGACTTACAATATAACCCATCCTCGATACCGTTGTCCCCAAGATACGTTGGAAACTTAAGCAGCTTACATGCTCTAAGTAATATTCGCAATATTACTTGTCGAGCCAATTTCTGTACGTAGTTATTTGAATAATTGATGCTCTCCTGAACTACTGCAAACGTTTGCTATCTGCAATCAAAGGTCTAAGTTGACGCTTCAAAGCTGGCTCTGCTTGCATTTTGATGGGGCAATGTTATGACATACAATAGGAGTATGCATATACAAAAGTACATAGCTTAAAGATATTAAGAGGGTTAAATTCGTAGAAAAAAATCACGTATACATACGTAAGCTGAGAGAATTTGTCTACTAAGTCACTACGGAAAACACCCGTACTAGAAATTGGACTAACACCGTGATCACGCTATGGTTTATACAATGCGATTACCTCGGAGATCTTGAAGCCCCGTAAAATAGATAAAACAGCTCTAACTAGTTTGAAATCAATTCTGTGATTAGACGCAATATATGTCACTCGTCTTAGGTATTTTATGCAGAGTAAGTTTTTAAAATAATGATAATATCGGTGACCTAAAATACATTGTATAAAATACTAATAATAAAACATTTGGTCTAACTTGTAAGTAATTTGAGAAATAAAACGCTTTAGGACACTTTACATTGAAAGACGTATAATTACGGTTTACGACAACTTTTATTTTTACTTCGTGACATTTTATTTTACGTTCAAATTAAACTTTTTGTTTCATCTCGAATTTATATTTTCCCTTTCGTCATACATTGTTGTACGTTGTCAGGAAATTAAATTATAAGATATTGTTCTGAATTAAAATGGTCACTTGATCTTTTAGTTTGTAAGTGTAGGAGTTGTATAGTCTAGACTTTTTCTTTAATATTTTAACATTTTAAGACTTCGTTTGTCAATGACTCGAATTGAGTTCTTGATGGTTTCACTTATCAGACCTTAGCTTCACAATTGGTAAGACAGAACACGAGGCGATCTATCAGGCGAATATGTAAAACAAAAGATTTCGTCTTTCGTCGATAGCTCGTTTCGACAGCATTTTTAGTCCAATACAGAAACATGATACTGATATACTTTTTGACTTCCTCGTAGTATTCATCACAGTACATCATACGTCAAACATATTTTATAGCGAATGAAATTTATAATTGATTGGGTTTATGTTACTGAATTACAGGTAACGTAACATAGAGTATGCCACGACCTTTGTTGCATTCACATAGAACTATCAGATATCAATGTACATAGAAACAGATACACTATTATAGTTGTAATCTATTACGATCCACCACAAGGCGTATCCTGGGATACCTTATCTTCAAATTAGAGAATAGCGCCATTGAATATCTTCGAAATAACAAAGCGGAAGCTTTGTGGTTATCAAGGATTGGTGAAACAATAATGAAAAAGTTTAGAAAACTTTTATTTAAACTGTATGTTCAATATTCCATGTCAAAGTTTCTTTCACCTCTACGAGAGTTAAGTTGGGTGGCAGTTGTTGGGAGGGATGTTCAAACTAATGAAACGCTTTGTTTGAACCTGGGTATCAATTGGCTTTAATCGTTCAAAATCTGAAGCTTATAACTAACATACAATTAGGGGTTGCGTCGCTAGACTAACTAAAAACAAATTTGACTTAGCAAAGGGTACTTAAATCTCAGTGACACTTCTGCTACCTACAAAGAATATAAGCGTAATCCACCTATTGGACATTATCGGAAAGTAGAATATTATATTACAATTTATAAGTGTGGGAAAAACGAAAGGGTTCAAATTGGCTTCAAGTATGCGATAATTGCTAACATTTGGTTTGGAACTTTGGATATATAAAATATATATATATATATATATATATATATATATATATATATATATATATATATACATTTTAAATATAATATAAAACCGCTAACATTAGTTAAGTTACATAACTAAAACGCAAACGCAGATCAATATTTTTATATGCAACACTAAGTAGGTGATTAAGTTTATTGTAAATAAACCTTCCCGTAGATTGACTTGAGTGCCAGCACTTTTGCGTTTAGTGACACAATATTTTAAGTATATTTTAAGTATCTGCTTTTTGCAACATTTCACCGATGACAACTATACATTACCTAAAAAGCTTGTTGATCACATTGTACAAGCCGAAAACATGTTTCAAAGAGCTTTCCCGAGAAGGATTAGGAAGGTTAGAGGGCTGACGTAGGATTACATGAGCCAATAAACGACTAGCTTCTGAAGAACAAAACACAGTCTTAATACGCAAACGTGAGCATTTGATTCGTCTTTACTGTGTGAGAAATGTTTCTATAGTCGATAAATATAGACGGAATGTAGAATAGAAGATCTAAAATTTGAGAACGAGCGATGGCTAGTAAGGCAAGTGGTGCTATAGCTTGCTTTAGTCGCTTTTTATTTCAGCATATCCCAGTTTTATATGCAGAAATATTATAGCTGTTTTTTATCTAAGAAATGTTCTTCCAAATTTTTTACGAAGAAAGAATAAGAAACTCATATCTCTCATTAATCGCGCGAGCTGTAACCCAACATTACCTAAGTTACATAGCTGCTGCCCAAAGGCTCGCCCTTGTGGATTTCATTTATTTTGGATTTTTTGCGATTAAACTTCAAGAATAATCGTGTTATTTCATATAAAATATTTTATATAAAACCATAATAAATTATACACCGAAACATTCGTCACTATTTGTTGAAACTGGGCTTTAGATTTTGAGTTTATATTTTTTATTAAGGAACAAGAGGGTCATTCACTGTTAAGTGTTCAGGCGTTGCCAGCGTTTAACATTATGGTACGCTATTCTAATAGTCGCAGCTAGGATACTTATTTTATAATATATAGCACCATAGTACTGTTCATGACTGGACCTTATACATAGTACAGACGTTTTAGCACCGCTAAACAAAGATTAAGTGTAAGTGAATTAGGCTTCTTCGTCAACTTGTTCCCATATAGTAAATTTTTAATTGCTCTAAGAAATTGTAAACCTGACAGGGGTACGGAGTTCGGTAACTTTCTTTTGTTTATGTTAGAGATTGCGAAGGTAAGTTTGGAACATTGCGGTTTTCATGATCTTAAATTAACGAACGCGGTATTCATTAGTGATTCAAGGTATCGTGCAACTATCCAAGCGGATTATTGGGGCAATGCGGGATGATCTACCCTTGATATTAAATAAATAATTTTAATAATAATACATGGATACAGGAGACAAACGCTTTATTAAAATATTTTTTAATTGAAGCGTTATAATAATATTTAGAGAATAATTGCAAAAGTTTTCTGGCAAGTTATGTATTTTTTTAAACTAATTCTTTTTATCCTACACCTTACGATATGGATTTAACTTCTCATAAAGTCCAGCTTTTAAAAACAATCAGTAGGTCAAATATTTTCCTGTTAGCTGAGTGAGCCTCGGGCACAGATATGTTGCGTTTAAAAGATATAAAATAGTTCTCGACAAAGAAGACTTTACTTTGTGATAAATGGAAAATGTTATACCTGAATAGGTAACAAGTTAATTTTAATTACAATTAAGTTTAGAGCATTTTTATATTCATTTTTAATTATATTCGTTCAATGTTTATTACATCGTTGAAGTTCGATATTCTTATGCCTGCTTAATTCAAGTTTTAATTACAAAGTATGTTTAAAATATTTTACGATTATTATGCACATTAAAATAATGTTGTAACAGATATAAACAAAATTTAGTAATTGTGATCTAATAAATTACAATATATTTTATTCCTAAGATAGTGACTTGTTTGTTAATAGTTAACCATTTGTTTTAACTAAATAAAATCAGGCTCCCTACCGTAACAAACACTCTTAAATCTTTAGACGATGTCAAAGCCTGTTTAAGTTCACAACAGAAACATAAATAAACGGTTATAATAATATGTAGATAGTTAGGAACTGTAATATGTATCTTCTTATTTTAGTGCCTCTCCATTACTTGAGGTTGGGCGTCAATCTCAAGTACTGTGCCAGATTGCGTAAGTCTTCCACAATCACCATACCACTCCCTAGATCCACTCCCTAACGTTGCGAAAACTTTGATGCCGTTGTTTAATATTCTTCATTTTTTAGACATTCCAACTCGTTTAAGGAATCCAACTCCTCGTTATAGACCTACTGGATCCAGTACGAAACTTATACGAAACAGTAATATGTAAACACAACAGGATAATTTTAAAATTGTTTTTCGGTAAAATGTGTAACATCTTAATATTGCGACAGCAATTTAAAATGTTAAATTTGTAGTGGCAGAGCTGGGAAACCCTTATACGTGTATCTTAAATTAAAAAAAGTAATTCATATGAACTTTAATTTTTACATCACAAAGTTTTATATTGCAGAATGATGTATATGAAATCCGTTGTATTGTTTGAAACAACATCGGCAAAACATAATCAATTGAACAAAATATTTTGAATTCCTAATTCATATTTCGTTACAGAACACAAATAAGAGACAAACATGAAATTCAATTAGACCTGAGTTCGCCATGTTAGATTAAGTTATTATGCAAAATTGGCTCCGAGGGTTATTTCAGTCAAAAATGGACAAATAAAATCCGCATTCTACTAATGACTGTTCCTGAAAGGGAAGTAGATATGTTATAAATTATGCTGTGTTATGTGTGATTAAGTGTTATTTTGCTTTACAGTTAAGAATACTAAAAATTATATCTTGGGTGCGTTCCTTTTTTTGTGGTCGGCGAATTGTAAGAGCTTTTATAAAGGAGATAGATAGAGATGTAGCAAGCAAAGATGGATCTCATACAATGACTTGAAATCACACGAAGTAAATTATATAAATTGTGGTATTTATCAGACGTTCCTTTGGCTGGTTGATCTTACCGATACGTCTCTTTAAGTGAAATTAGGGATGAAACCAATAAGTGATGGACAATTTTGCGGATCAGTGATTTCCTGAATAAATAGGCATTTGAGGCTGAATTATATTATTTACTGAATTTTTTAACTTTATTAAGTTGATATCTGATTTTTAAATACTAATGAAGTTTGCTGTTACGAATGTTAGAGATAGTTGGTTTTTAAAAGTGCAATAAAAATAAAATGAATTTTCATTAAAAAAAGGGGAGGCCGAAAGTCTTAAGGAAAATTTAATACTCCAAACCAACCGTCGACATTTAGGCCTTTGGAAACATACCTACACTTATAAGATTTAGATCGCAAGTATCGTACTGTTATATAAAGTAAAGCGATTAGACCACAATATTAACTATAGTTTTGGCAAATTGAACATGTTATTGAAGTACGCATTTCCCGGGTTAATTGTCCTGTTTTTGTTCGTAATTGTTTATATCTAAACCGATTAATTACTTTAATTTACATCGTTATAATTTGCTCCCAAATAGTATATTACATCAGTCAATATTACAATATGAAAACAAAAACTAATGTTGCTTTAAATATAAAATAATATTTTTGCACCCTATGATGGATGTGATATAATATTATAAGAGCTACAATTCGCAACGGGGCTTATAGGCCAACAACGCACTTGCAGACCGTGCAAACTTGTTCACCAGGCGAACTACCAATTTTTTTTAACATTATTACATAGTGTAGCATTATAATGTGTGCCAGGGTTCCCAGCTCTTCCATAATAAACTTAATTATACATTTCTTAAAATATATATGTATATATATAATTATGATTTCGTAAATTCATTCATAATATAGTAATATAACCTTTATTTATTCCCAAATTAAAAGAAACGTCCACTCATACAGGCCGCTAGTTCCTAATATAATGATTTTTGTACAAAATATGCACTGATTGCGGTTATCGAAAGCCATACCCTTTCGCTTCACAAAACCCGATAAACTTATTTACTATAACCATAAAACGGGTATAAAACGGAAAACTGCCGGAATAATCGTTTTTAATTAAATATTTAACGTACACTCTTTAGTTTATCTTCCGTTATTCGGTGATGTTTATCGTGACACAAACAATATTAATAAAGCCTTTTTTTATTTCCACATCCTTAAATTCCATTACAAATGTTGTTAGTATTTACTTATAGCTAAATGTTAGTCACCTATAGATATGGACTCCTCTTGGGTAGACCAAAATAGACTCGAACCCCTATCTAGATGACTCAATCTTTACCAATGCCATTCTTACCGGCTTTGGCCTGCACACTGTTCTTTTCCTATGTGGTCCCTTCCATTGTGCTGTCTAGGTATCGAGTTACATATACTATATATATAGTAGCGTAACATATGAAATTCGAGAAATAATATATATATATATATATATACGTTGCCGTTGCCCTCATAAGCCTACTCTTATTACTGTTTTTAGTAATAACGAACGAACGTCGAAGTGTTGAATAAATAATATTTAATTTTTATTATTTGAACAATGTTTTGTTGTTGTAAACGGCACGAGTGCTTTGATTTTATGGTTATAATACGAGGTTAGGGCCCGAAGGTATGAGGTTCGTTTTTCGCTTAGCAGGCAAACATATGATTTATTTCTTGTGCTTTATGCTATAAGACGACTTGTCGAGAGACTTTAGCGTCAATGTCAATTACTTTATACTTTATAAACACACAAAACAAACTATAAACGTATCCTCATCATAACCACTAACTTCTAGTTATTGCAGAACTTGAATTATCTGTATCGTTTTGATATAGTACTCAAACTTATATTAGGATTGCCTGGAAGAGATCTATAAGGTTACAAATTATACATAGTCATTGTTTTTAATTCTTAAACGTGCAATAAGTGCAATGTGGTTAAAAATTAATATTTTACAAGCATTCGGCCGTGTGGGTATCATGTATTTGGTCTCATTAAGAATAGTAAAACATATCAGTCTATTTACACACAACCATAATTAATTACACAACTTAACCGTTACGATTATCTACAGAGTGCTGAAAACTGTATAAAACTCCGTTCAGTAGTTTTTAGCCTTCATAAAGCCAGGCGGCAGCCTTGGGACTTTTTTATAATATCCAACAAGTACATATTTCTTTATTTGTACTTCGTTACAAGAATACAGAAAATAAGGACAGTTAAAAGGAAAACTGGCGGACTTATCGCTTTCGAACAATCTCTCCTAGTCAACCACTGTGAGAAAGAAAAAAAATAGATAAGGTGAGCGAAAAGGCAAAACTAATGGAACTAAGCAATTATAACATATGTAAACAGTATTACTTATACCTGTTAATAAATAAGGGCATATAAATCACGATAATTACAAATCAGTTAGTTTGTAAGTTAGGGATACGATGGGGACATGTAGTGCTTGTACAGTAGAGATAGAATTAATATTATTTTAACAATTGTTTAAGTAACGGCTCGTTATATCCGGCTAAGCGGGTGTTCGATAAAATTAGTCGCATGAATGATTGGCCATCACGGTCAACTGAGCTCTAGTGCGCTAAATGATTATCAAATCTGAACTTAATCCTTTTCATTGAATTTCAATCAAGTCATTTTGAATATAAAATAACTGAACAATCAAATTATTTTTAGCTTAAAAAGGATTTATAACATATATATAATAATTACAGCAATAAAGTATTTACTATTTATGATCAAATGATTAAATACGGAAGGAGAAAAAATGAAATCAAAGTTATATTGAGGCTCGCGGTATGTATGAATTATATATATTAGGTCCTTACATATGAAATTGGCGTTTTGTCGTACTGGCCACTTTAACCTCAAATACCTCCTCTTTGGTTAGGAATTTCAAATTCAAATTTGTACAGCTATTTACTCATGTATTTGTGCTTCGATGACCGTCATTGATTTGTTTTTTTCTTCTGTTTTTTTTCTGTTTGCGTCACTCATTTTACAAAATGGAAAACTTAAACTTATTTACGAGTACGAGTTCCGCCGTGGCACTAGTGCTGCGGAAACGACTCGAAGGGTGAATGATGTGTATGGCGGTCATGTTGCAAAAGAAAACACAGCTCGTTCTTGGTTCCGTTTTCGTTCTGGAAATTTCGACCTGCAGAACAAGCCCCGTGGATGGCCTGAGACCCAAGTTGATAATGAAGTATTGAAGGCTATTGTGGAAGCGGATCTATCGCAAACCACGTCCGAGTTAGCTGCAGGCTGCGGTGTTAGTGATAAAACTGTTTTAATTCACTTGAAGCAAATTTGGAAGATTAAAAAGCTTGAAAGGTACCTCACAAATTGACTGAAGCAAACCGGAAAACGCGAGTCGACTGCTGCGTTACATTACTGAACCGGCACAATAATGAAGGTATTTTAAACCGAATCATTACCTGTGATGAAAAATGGATTCTTTACGATAATCGGAAGCACTCAGCGCAATGATTGGATCCTGGCCAGCCAGCCAAATCCTGCCCCAAGCGAAAATTAACCCCAAAAAAGTTACTTGTAAGCGTTTGGTGGACTAGTGCCGGTATTGTTCATTGCAGTTTTCTCAAATCTGGCCAGACTATTACGGCTGATGTTTATTGTCAGCAATTGCACACCATGATGGAAAAGCTAGCGGCTAAACAACCTAGGCTGGTCAATCGCTCCACGCCACTGCTACTTCACGACAACGCTAGACCACACACTGCACAACAGACGGCAACCAAATTAGAAGAGCTTCAATTGGAATGTCTAAGACATCATCCGTACTCCCCGGACCATGCTCCAACAGATTACCATTTTTTTCGAAATTTAGACAACTTCTTGCAAGGGAAAAAATTTAACTCTGATGGAGCAGTCCAATTCGCCTTCACAGATTTTATTGATTCCCGTCCGACTGGTTTTTTTAGTAAAGGGATCAATGATGACAAAAGTGCATAGAAAACAATGGTTCATACTTTGATTAATTAAATATATTATATTTAAAAATATTCGACTTTTTGTTCCTCCCGTACAAAACGCCAATTTCATATGTAAAGGACCTAATATTAAGAACTTTTTCTTTTTTTAGTTTTTGAATTTTAGATTTTAGCGATCAATACATTATTTATGAATTGTATGACGGACATAATAATCACTGCAGCCCATACAACGACCAATATTTTACCCTTGACTTATTTAGGCTATCGCGGAATATACTTAAAAAATTATTAAGTATATTCATAGCGCTGCATCACACCCCATACATACACAATCTCACGTACATATCCTCAGCCGAATTAGGAATAACTTATTTCAAAATATTAAATAATTTTTATGGATTCCTTTCCTACATATTGGAACCTTATTGTAAATATGATGTGTTTAATCTTTAGTATAACTGCTTTTTGTTTTATATTATTAACGTTAGTTGTAGTATTAGGAAATAAATAATATTATATGCGCAAAAAATAAAAGTATTTTAGAAATATTTGGAGGAAAACGTTACTAAGCGCTACAACCATCATGCTACTAAATCGTTTGGTTGCCACAGCTGTCTTTGATTGCCAACCATCAAGGTATTTTCGGATAGGATGGATATACTAAACTAGTACGATTTTAGCTGGCTAAATAGAAACATACTTAGAACGCGCTATCGGAAAAACCACCATTTGTGTTAAATTATTGAACAAGAAGTTTAATTCATATATGAGTATACATACATACATACCACTATCACCGAGTGGTCGTACTATGTGATACACAGCAGCATACAAGTTCTAAGCTTAATTATAATAAGTACATTACAACTATTACATATTTTAATAAAACAAGGAAATATCAGTCTTAGTCTCAGGCAAGTGGACAATTGGCCTTCTGTTCCAGGCTTATGTCGATTTTTGGGCCTAAGGCATGCCGGTCTCCTTACAACATACGTTTGAATGTTTATGTAACCCAAAGCAGAGAGCAGAGATTTGTATGTTTAAAACACTGTCTATTTTGACTTAATCATATTACCTAATACTTGGGCACATAAATAAAATAGTAGACCCAATTTTACCAGACATTATATGACTGATCAATGGTCTAATTAATAAGTTCGTTCATATAACGATTGTTAAGATTTTGAAACATTAATGTTCAGAAGCTTTGTTGCGAGCATTTCGTAGTATTAAAAGCAACTCCAAAACGGATTCTATAACCGTAATAGGCTTACGTACCGACTTTTCCACTTCACTCGCAATTCTATTAGTTGGATATCGTGGAAATGAATCAAACAATATGAAATTGAGATAGTTCTCGAAGATGTTTGTATTTTGATATACATTACAATGTAAAATTATATAAATAATTACTACCATGTTAAAATATATAATGTGTTTTATAGGTAATCACATTAAAATGATAACGCACAAGAGCTCAACGTTATTAAACGATTATCAAAATTTGAATTAAATCTTAAGTTTTACGAATAAAGTTGGTTTTTGTAAAAACACAATAAAATTAAATTTGTTTATTATGGAATATAAAATACAGGTATCACTTATTTCACCTTAATAAATTTGATATAATATGATTTAATAAGTAATGTGATAATACTGGTAGTAGCTCAAGAACCAATTAACTATAGGTACAAATAAATGTGAATTAATATATGCCAACAACAAAAATAATTTTCTTAGACATCACTAAAAGACATCGCAAAAAAAGAAATAACCTTCTTGGAAACATCAGTAAGTTACGTACCTTAATATTGTATTTGATTTTATTTTAAAAGACAATCACGCTTTATTTAAAGTACTCCGTAAACAAAATAAGCGTCGTACATGCAACATAAAGTAGTAGTTCGCTCATTTGGTATGATAGGTATTATAACATATTTGAACAATGCACAACATTCTTTGATGTCGTTCATAGCTTGTCGCGCGCTTTTTCACAAAGTCACAAATGGTAAGTATAGTAGTGTAATTAATAACGTGAGTTAACACACTTTAATCAACGCAAACCTATTGAATGTATTACAAAGATACATTTATCATAGGCTACACGGTATACGTTAGATATAGATGAGATTTATTGAAATATTCATACGACACTTCTGAATATCTAACCAATCGCATCCTATTAATCATAATTGTTATGATTTCGACACTTAGCTATAATATTTACGTCCCGATTGTAGTTATACTTTTAATCCTACGAAACTACGAATTTTGATCCGAACTAGCACGCCAATGCGCGACGTTGCCGTTTTTCACCGATGTCTAGTATGAATGAATTTGCTCTTAAATTTATTGACTAGGTAGTTTACCTCAATTTGTTTGTTAGGAAAACCATGTACTTTTACGCATATTGGCACTGATATCCTTTAAATAGAAAAATAAATGTGATTACGTTTAAAACACGTTGTATATATCGTATGTTATTTTAACCGTAGTACTAAGCTGTCTCTTTTCATCACAGCGTAAACACAATGTTACAAAAAGGGACAAAAGTTTACTTTAGTTAAGATACTACAATTGGATTTTATTTAGTGGCTTTAAAGTACAAATGTTATCTTAATGCGCCGATGCTACTATTATATTTAAAAACATTATAGAGTTTTAAACTACCATAACAAAGATCCAACTCTTTTCTTCCTTCTGTTTGTGAATAGTTGATAAACGATCATTAAATGAATTTACTTGCCGGACGTAAAAGAAGAAACGGCTCATAAAATGCTCATTTTAAATATACGTCATAAAGGAAATAAAGTGTTTGAATTGCGCTGATTAATGACTCACCCTGTAATGAATAATTTTCAAAATTGGAAATATAAATATTATTTTATCAAGGCACCTTAAACCTTGGGTTGAGTTCGCTAAAAACTGATAAAGTTAATAGATTGTAAGCAAAAACACGTAATCTCGGACTACAAAGAGTCATTGAACAGCAATTACCTTGGAGGCCTTCAAAAGGTCTTTAATTAAATCCTTCTCCGATGACATCATAATTATCGCGTAAATTGGATTGAGACATCCCCTGTTTTGTTAATTGTAAGTAGAAAATACTCTTTAATTAATGAGCTTTTGGTAATAGCTTATTTTTTTGTTAGTTTCTGTGATTCAAGAAGTATTTTAGAATTAGAACAGTTCGTTGCTGTCTATTCAAATAATATTACTCAAAAACTACTGGATACGTATATTATATGTATCAATATTGGTTTAATGATTTATATTATTGGTCAAGAAGCTATCGAACTATATTTGTTATAGGTATATCACTCAATTTACATAAAAAATATAAATAATAATACACGTAAACCTCATGACCAACATATTTATTACTCAAAACCATATTTATTCATTTCTTAGAGAATCACATCGTCTGCCTGGAACTTGTTATTATAATATAGTATAAATATGACTCGGTGAACTTCGTATTATCTACATATATTTGTGTCAAATGTTAACAAAATTTTTAAAACGGCTAAAGAATTCTTACATCTAGGAAACACATATTTCTGAGTATATGACAACCAAGTGAATGTTTTTTTTTATCTCTAAAGAGACAAATGACATCAAATATGTCCCAGTTAGGAACAGCTTTTATGTTAACATTCAACTGTTGTTTTTAGTATTTTTCATAATTATTTATGTTTCTCACTTTCTTTGAACTTCCACAAATATAGTATCGTCTTTTGTTAACATAGCTGTTACACATTAAGAAAAACACTTTTTGAACGGATTGAAGCTATGTATTATTATTAAAAACTTTTTTTACAAAAGAGAATTATGTAAATAATTTTAAATTTTTCTTCCACAAATATTTCAAGATCATAATAAGCCAATTAGGTCCAGTCATTCTCGATTTAGAGCGAAACAAACGAACACCAATTCACTTATATATATATATAGAATAAGAATATAAACCTCCTTGAAACAAGTTGTAATAACTTAAGACTCGTTTATCGCATACGCCACAAGATATATCAATTATAGAATATTATCACCATAAATGTATTTAAAGTATATTTTGATAGTATTTTAATTCAGTCAATTAAGCCTTTCTCAATAGCTACATAATACCCAAGCTTATTTATTAATAATTGGGTTTCTATATAAATTTCCGTTTCCGTTTAATCTTTCAACTTTCAGCATTAGTCCTTTGATATATTTTAACTTATTTCCTTTGACGTTATTAGATATAATTTATAAATACGTCTTTAATGAGACAAATGTTCGTATAATATTAACTATAGTCCAGACCCCAAAGGGTTAGGCAGGCTTATTTTCGTTTCAAAGTTCCACCTATTTGCCAGACTAAATCACGGATTTGTATAAGCATGTGCTGCCCTGTATTTCTTTTTACTTGCTGTGCATCAAAACGTTGTTTTACGGGGAAGTCATGTCATGATTATCACAGTGTGCGTGATTATTATTAAAAGGATATTGAACCAAAACTAGAAGCCTTTATTTTGTATCAAGTTTATCCAAAAACAAACAATAATATTTTCGAACCATTATGGTAAATACGTCATTCAATAGGCGCTTGTCGTAAAACTGTATCGTTATAAATTGATATGATAAAAGAGTAGTGTTGGTCCAGTGGCTCCAGCGTGCGACTCTTATCCCTGATTTCGTAAGTTGGATTTTCGGCTGTGCACCAACGGACTTTATTTTCATGTGCGCATTTAACATTCGCTGGAACGGTGATGGAAAACGTCGTGCGGAAACTGTCATGTCAGGCTCAGAAGGCTAATCCATGTTGAGCGCCACTGATTTATTTATTTATTTATTTTTATTATTCGCAAAACAAATCACAAACATCATAAAAAGTTGACTTAAATATTCGTATTAAAAAACTAAATCGTAAGCTTATTTAAGTGCACCTACTTTGTTTTCTTGTAACAAAGAGTTGGTTGTATCAAAGCGAAATTCAATTCCAAACATTCTCTCTACCGACGCTCGCGTTACTCACTTGGGTGTACACTGTACAATACAAAAGTCCACTCAGACTATTCTATCATCGCATATTTAATATGCATTTATAGTTTTTGCTCTGAGCTTTGGGGCTTTGGTTTATCAGGAATAAATAGTGAAGAATTATATGCTGCCAATCTACACTAATATAATAATATACTAACTTCTTTAGCGGATATAAACAACCAGATAAATTATTTGTTATTTCGTAATATACTTAATACCTAAGATTATTAATAAGTAAATTATTTTTTATCACAAATTGAATACATATATTTATAATGATAATTATGACAATTTGGGTCTATAATATATATAGATACGTAGACGATATAAAAAAAATTTAAAATAGGAAAAAAAATAACAATGGAAGTGGACATGAACGTCAAAAACAGAAATGTATATAAAATGCTTCTAATTTTACATTCACTGCCAAATTACGGACGTAGAACGGAAGAGAAGAACTGGCAATAAACTCTCCGCAAGTCTTTTTCTCTTAAAACTTCAAAGCTTTAAAAATATTTACATATGATTTAAAGATACGGTGTATGGGTTATATTTTGCAAGCTTCACAGTTATAAATTGCAAACATTTTGCTAGTCAAATTGTTTTCTAAAAAGCCGATTAAGCGGAAACTAAAATCAGTCAATTATTTATCGAATAGTGCGGAATAAACAGTATAGAATAATAATGTTTAATGTGCATGAGATAATAATTCCTATTGAAACTGCTCAATATGAGGTCAGTTCGGCTCGGATGTAAATGAATATTGTTATAGTATTAAGTAATTGCTTTGTGCTGATGCAAATATATGCCTTTTACTAATGGAAAACGCGTTTCATTTTGTATTTTGGATGATCACGGACATCTTGGAAATTACCTGTAACAAAATCAGAATGTGTTAAATAGGCACGTATGTTTATGTCTGTATCATTGAACAGAAATTGCAGGGTAAATTGCAACTCAGGTACATATTTCATTTAATGTAAGTATTTTTAGTCAAGATAAATAAGAGCCTTCCTTGATAAAAGATTTTCCAAAACATACAAATTTTTCTCTTCGACATAATTCAAGCTTTGTAGTACTAGTAAAATGATTAATACATTTATTAATCAGTCTATGTCTATAAGAATCGTAAAAGTTTAATATAAATTAATGGAATAAATATGTATTTACGAAAAATCAAAAACGCCCTTCTAGCATTTATTTATATCTGTGAAGGAAGAAGTATGTGTGTAAGAAATTATTACTTTTCATTAGTCTCATAATGCCTGTTGTAACATCGATGAAACCTATCTGCACTTTTGTAAAAAATATTGTATATATTGTTAGAAACTAATATTTTTATTTTATAAAGCTTATTTTCAAATAATATCATAACACCATGTACATAACTAACCTACTCTAAATTCACGCTAATTGAATGTAATTCTCTGCGAAATAAAGTATCTTTGATCCAAATTAAATCACTTTAACCATCTCTAACATTCCGCTTGTAAACATCATCCTTATATAAATTTTGGTTAGGAAAATGATTCCAGAAACGCTACCTTTGCCACCATATCTCACAAAGCTACCACGAATTGGACACAAAGACAAAGCTATCTTGATTAAATACAGTTTTGTTGAAGACACCTCTATAAGAGACCTTTCAGACAAGCAATCAGATCACCGCTCAGTTGCATCCGTTCATGATAACCCCTAGCTTTGTCTCAAGTAACTAATCAAAGTGAAGTTGATATGATCACCGAAACCTGCTCAAAATGCGGGTTTTACGATGTCACTGACAGTAGCTGAATTTATGCATATTGGATTGCGTCTAGAAAGTATTTATGAGCACGAAAACAAGAATAATGCTATCGTAGATAAAATAATAAATAACTATTAATTAATAAATTGTATCTAAGTTTAAGTATCGAGTGTACGATATAATTAACAATCAAATTTAAAATGTATTCATGGAGTAAAAAGTTTGAAGACCTAATTGTATTGTAAAGAATTGTAAGAACACAGGGATCCCGTTTCCTGCTTTTCAAGCTAAACCTTTTATCGAGTCAAATTTTAGATTTCAATAAACAATTGTCTGTAAATTCTCATTATAACAACAAGGCATAAGGGAACTAATTTCTGAGTAACAATGGCGAGTATCTTTGACAGCTTAACTTACAAATATTTGGACAATCGTCTCACTACGCCACCCATTGTCTAGGTCAAACTAATTTTGGAATCCTCAGAAGCCGTAATTCAATTTTACACCAAGATCATCAATTTTAATTAATTCCTCAAACGTCTTGGTTAAACTTGTTTATTGGTGAAGTTGGATTGTTAAAGTCCCCCACATAGTTATATTATATGAATTTTATTGTAACGTTCGGTTTACCTCTTGGGTCTATGGAACGTTGATAACAAGGTCTCGTCTTCAATTTCCCTATAAAATCCCGTTGTCGTTTTCATATAGTATCTTCGGACTTTAAACACAGTAAGTAAAGTAAACAAAGGTCTAGCTAAACCCACCGATGTTTTTCCAATATACACAAATAGAACTCATAAATATATTTGAAAATGCCTGATTGGCGGAGTTTTATGTGAATAAATAAGCATGGTTTCCTAAAATAATCTGCTCTTCTCAATAATTTAAAGGCCGCAAATCTCAGAGCACAAAAGATCATAATCTCCTTCTAAGAAATCATTAAATTACAAGGTGGGCCGCGTTCCGCTCTGACGCCGGTTCCACGACGCCCATACATCACTTAGTCAGCCGAGACCGCGCATGCGTGCTTAGTTGAAAACTTCGCGTCAGGGGAGCGACTAGCTCCAAACAAATCGACCGATAATTTTGGAACATAGTGTATAATATTGTGAAAATCTTCTTCTACGAAGAGAGCTTTTATAATCTATGACAGCAATAGCTTCGGAATTAATACCGAAGGAGAATATTCCTTAATATTATATAATATAGTTGTAGTACAACTTGAGCACGCCAGCTACAGGAAATAAAATGGTCAGGCTTACGGTTAAGAATTAGGATAAAATCTTTCAATTCATTAAATCTCAACTCCTTCTAATAAAGCGAAAAAGGTATTGCAATAAATGTTTTTGTGAATGAAAAATACTGGTAAACGTAAAAAGTAAAATATTATATTATATTGTTATTGCAGGAAATAATTATTTAAATCCTGATCAAATGTGTGCCGGTGGGCATGTAGTTGTATAAACCACTCAAAATAAAATATAATTAATACATCTCATATACATATATCTTTACTCTAAATACATGTGTTAACGATAAATTGCTAGTCATTAAAACCTGTTGATCAAATGATCAACAAATTCAAAGGCTTTGATCAGGAAGAGTGTGCCAATGTTAACGTAATTGAAAAATTTGCATGTTTAAGCGGAGCTTAATTTTCTTGTGTTCATATGGGTTTATGGCTTTCCTTTGGTTCATTTATGCATAGAAAATGTATCACTTGTAACAATCATTATTTAAATTAGTTTGGTCAGAGTTAGTTCACTTTTAAAAGGTATGTTTTGTACGGAAAGTATATTATGGATTAGAGCAAACAAGGTTTTCTTATGATAGAACAGGTACAGAGGACATGATTTTAAATTATATGTGGCCATCGACACTCACAATGACATAAGGTTCACCAGTGTGTTGCCAGGCCTTTTAAAAATTGATACGCTTAGAGAATTGTCTATCAAATTATCTCTAAAATATGTAACTTAGCTTTGAATAGCCAGTATTCAGTAGAATATGTTTTAACCTCCATTTGTATGGTTATATTTATATTTAATCTGTTCGAAATACTGAAATAACTAAGTAAGTTTTCACACGCATTTAATTATTATGGTATCGTAAAAATGTCTCATATTTGACTTTATTCAAAAATAATGTTATTTTTGTCCGATTTCTACACAGAGGAAGTATTAATCATGAAGTTGCATAAGCAATTTTATGCTTCTTATCGGAAATACCTATGATGGAACTTAAGCAGTTATAAACTTTCTGCGTCTAAAATGTAGTAATTTACGCAACAGTAGGGGAAGTAAACCAGTTCATTTTGAAGTTATGCCAGACATTTGGGCAGCCACAGGTGTGGTTATACATAAACATTAATAATTTTACAGCACTGTAATTCAGGAGCGATACGAAAAGAAATTAATAGCATCCGAAAATGACAAAGTTGCGAATTTCACTTGCCGGGAGCTTACATTCTAAAATATATTTATTTTACTTAAATTACAATAAAAGTTTAGAGGTAATATCTCCTAAAATATAATTTCTATGAATTCTTAATAATATTTAAATCCTTGTATGCATTGTGTTTTGAATAATACAGTGGTCGCATTTGTTTTAATTTTGATAATTTTTACTTCTTTCTATTGTGTCTTATTTGAACTATTTGTGATGTATTGAATAAATAAATAAACAGTTAATGTTTTGTTTATAAATTTAATTCAGAATTAAAAAAGAAAACTCGAGAAGTTGCTCAACCGTCTCCTGAATGGCTATGTTATTCTGTTAATAGAACCTTTCGAACTAACTCCAAAGGATTCTAATAGCCTTATAATGGACGGTTTCATCTTCAAACACAGGAGTCCAATATACTAAAAGTTCAGTAACTAACTTCAAGCGTCTCATAAAACCTTACCTATGTAAGTTAGGTTCGGTAAGAGATACATAAGAATTAAAGAACACTACTAAAGAAAACTTCTGATGCCGCACTAATATTCTCTTTTTCCATCAACATCTTTTAGGAAATACATTTATACGTTTAACATCCCTGTTGTCGTAGGTTCTAACCTCGGCAGTGCACTAATGGACTTTCTGTGCCATTTAACGCTCGCTCTTACGTGAAGGAATATGTCGCGAAGAAATCTGCCTTAGACCCAAAAAGTCACATATTAAGAAAAAACAAATCATTACGAATCAAATACAGAAACTGCCCTCACCTAGAAGGCGCGTTTAGATTTTGTTTATATTAATAATATCAAATATATTATACTCATAATTCAAGTATTAGTTAATCAAAAAAGTTAAAAACATTCCTTGAATAGCGAAGAGGTATAAATATACCGTGTGTATAGTGTACTCACAACGTTTGTAATTGTGATATTAAAGATCAACAAGCAATGGAAGCATGGAATAAGTAAAAGTACGTAAACACAATAACTCCGCTATGCAAACGATGCTAAGCTAGCCGTGATGTACAAAATATTGCTGATTCGAATAAAAAATTGATTGCTATCTACTTTGATGTTGTCGGAGGAAATAGGATCTGCTTCCGATTCGCTAGAAAAGGGAATAATCTTCACGTATTTAGGATTCCGCCTGTTTTTGTTGACCGGTGAAATGCTTGAAGGATTTAGGTAACTGTATATATTACAAAAACAAAGTTGGTTTTAAATGTATTTTTTTTTATTAATATGCATAATTAGTCAAGAAATTATTTTGTTGTTGGTGATTGACCTTGACCAAGACTTAAAGAAGGTACCCACGACATAATATTATATGACAATTATCTCTTATATCGCGAATTTAAAAAAATACAACAAAAAAGTACTAGATACTATTAATTTTTGTTCTTACGATTTATCAGATTTTATGACATGATTTTGAGGCAATAAGGGTATGCTAATCCAATAATTTGTTTTACCTCCATAACTCGCATTGCACTAAACCAACTCAGCTTTTATATGTATGTCTAATACCCTACTAAAGTTCTTACTACGGTAAAAATATATCAGAAGGCTCGAAGAGAAACACGAAAAAAATATACGGAACAAACGCATAAACGATGAGCCGGTCGTGGCAGTTTTTTAAATTTTCGTCGTGATTGCAAAGGGCGTTATATCAAACTGAAGGGCGAAGGGCCGGTGTCGACTTCTGACCGGTTCGAGTGCCGATCTAATTTGCTGAGTCGCGGAAGCATATGAAATTTAATCGATTCCCTTCAATGAAATCATTTTCGTCTTCTTTTTTGTAGATCTATTTTGGTTCGCCTTTGTACGATAGTGTTAGTGTCAAGATATTAGGCAAATGCTCCGTAAACATAAAGCTGGACTTGAGAATAATAACAAGACTTTGAAGATATAAATTATCGGAAGATTTTTCTCATCTGTCATTTTTTTTCAAATTAGCAAGTATTAGCGGCTTTTTGGATCTAAGGCATGCCGGTTTCCTCACCATACAAGCAAGTATAGCGGGATAGAACGTCGACCTCAGTGCTACGCTAGATCAACAATGCTTCTTCTATGATAAAGTGATAATGTTATTTTAATAAACATGAAAAAATTGCATAGAAATAGGCGCAATAATTTTACAACTTTGTACCAACAGAATGCCACATTCCGTGACATAGTCAAAGAAGCAAATTGGATAAGTCAAACAAAAGTATATAATTTTGGGCTAATACAACATTTTCCTGCGCTATTTCCCTTACAGTCACAGGTGAGATTTATCTTCGGATAATTGGATAAAGAACGCGTTTGCGGAAAGTGATACGAGCTGGAAGAATCCGAAGGGGAGTGGGGAAAGATATGTTTGTTCGCGAGATGGCAAATAACGTATTTATGAATTTAGTTTCGCACCATTTGTGAAGCTTTCTGAGCCAATTTTCAAGTAACATGAATGAACGCATCATTATTAATAATGATTTTATCATTCTATTGGAATTGAATGGATCCATACTTTTGCAACCTACGTAGAAGATTCTAGCAAAACCAAATTACAATTTGTACCAATACTATATTACAAGAAAATACTATCATTTACTTTTGTGAGGTCAAATGTAATAATAAAACTTTAAATATATTTTTTAAAAAATCACATCAGAGCTGGTTAACTGTGCGAAGTCAAAAGGATTTCCGAGCAATTAGGACACAACAACATAAAGCATGGAAAACCAAGAGGAATCATTGAAAATACAGTTTAAACAAACATCGAAATCAACGAAACGGATATATTGCAATAAATTAAGGAATTGAATATAATAAAGCCACACTTACCAACATCATGTAATGAACCGACTCGTGTATGACATTAACCAACAATATTATTAATATGAAAATAACCAATATCTACGTGAAGTTTAATTGAATACGCGTAATCATGAACGCTTGAAATTATTACATCAGATACTTATAACGTAATAAGTAATTAATTTTATAGCATCTATACAACTGGCCATACTTTAAAGTTTAGCGAAAGTAAACACGTTTTAACAGAAGTATAATACTTAATTATTACACTTAATTAATGAATAAACTTTTTTACGAAGAGGACTATTTTGTGACACATAAGACAAACACATATATGCGACAAAGCTCACAATAAGTTGGCTGGTGAATTAAATAATGGTTGGTGACCCTCATGAGTTAGGTTATGCCATAACTATTGCAGTACAAGCTAAAACAACGTAAACAATCAGTGATGCATTAAACTCGAAAGCGAAAACAAAATAAACCCAAATAGATTGCGAAAAAGATGAGTGTTTCAGAAAATATTATATTTACAAAGTGAGGCCCAAACAGAAGGGTTAGTGTGACGAGTTTTAGGAATAGTGAATAATTCATACATATTTTCTTATTACCTTGACCATTTCACGAAATGGGAGGGTCACCAAGGAGGCAGTTGCCAAATCCTTAAATTCCGAGCGTTATTAAGCCACTTATTTTTAAGCGCAAAGTTTATTTTTATTTTCTCCGTGCGTTGTTCAGGATAATAGCGGGCCCTGTAAAATTAAAGTCATTTAACATTTTTATTCTAACCTCCCGCCCTGCCCTAAAGAAATACCATCAAAACAACACACACAACCGTCTAAATTTCTCAGACTATATTACATATGGCACGTTTCACAAAGACAGTCCATTAGATAACTGACGCCCGGTGTCGCCTCGATACTAGTCAAAGCGTTTAAATAAGGTTTTGGGGTAATGAAAAAGCTACCGATCAGCTTATGAAGTACACTTAGTATCGAGCACCAAAGCGTCGCCGGGTTAAATCGACAGTGTAATGGGTAACCCGTTTAGCTAGCTCCCGTGTGGATCGAGGTTTTTCTTTTTTAAACTGAGTTTCGAGTTTGCACGGCGGAATTAGTTTACGCCAACGTTTGATCGGATATTCCTTTAAAGAAGTTAAGTTGCGGTAGCGAATAATTTGTACTGTATTACGCAAACATCTCTGATCGGTTTCAGTTCTTTAATGTAATCGAAATTGGAGAGTCGAGCTTTTTCATTTCACATTTATTCCGCTGATATGCTTCATGTAAATTAGTTTTTAGCATATTTACTTAAAGAAAACATGTCTACTCTTTTCATATAATATTATGAGTTTTTGTTGAAGTCGTTTGTTATTAAAAAATAAATATAATAGTCATTATTTAATAGAGCTAATTTTTTAAGCAATTTCCGATCGAAATCTAAAAATATATTCAACTGCCCTATGCATCCATACATTAGTAGTTAAATAATCGAGCAGCTTTCGTAGTTTGGCACGGTTCTTAAATACGACTAAAACATGTCAGTCACTTATTTAAACAACTCTTTCCAACATGTTTAACAAAATCCAGCCAACCATTAACAAAACACTAATCGAATCTCGGCGAATACAAAAATAAGAAACATTATAAATTCAAAACGCACATAATGGTTCGACATTTTCGTCGGTACATGTGCCCTCGAAACCTCCATGGTAGTTAGAACATTAAAAATTTAAAAATCTTGGAGGATGTTTCGCGGTAAATATTGAAGTTGCTTGCGAGTCGGCTCTGTTTGCAACATTGAGGCGAAATATTATATGCGCACCTGTGAAAGTTTTAAATTGTTGCTACGCTTTGAATGCTGGTTTCCATTTTGGGAATATAGTATGAAGTAAATTTAAATAGAAGTAAAATTTTAATAAAGTACGGTCCTAAACCAACACTCGCGAACCCCTGTGGCCTGGTTCCGTTTTACAGCTTAAACTGTGTTATGATATGCTTATAAAGGCAGGTGAGAAAATTACTAAGCGTTGCATACGGCTATTTATGTTTTGAAATACCTACTTACACTTGCTTATTAAAATGTTACGGTGTGTAGTTTAACTGATTCCTTTTTAACAAATAGACTTATTTGTGTTTGGTTTATGTATTTTAATCCTAAACACAATTTATTTTAAAAGGATTCCCAAATCTTACACAGTATATTGAATTGTTGTCAAATGACATTAATTCATCTGTAAATATTGTTAAGCTGTTGTCAGTAACATTTGTTTTTAATAACTGACATCGGTTTGTGTGTTTTCGTCAGAAAATACATTATTTTCTAGAAAAATAATCTTTCACCAAAATACCAAATGATAATAACGAAAACGACCGCCAAACTCGGTGTCATCATAATAGCTCGGAAATTATTTACAAAATAAATGATAAGATGATCCCTTACAAACCCTATTCATTATAAGCGCAATGTATGATATCAAAGTATGAAGTATAAAATATTTTAGTAGTGAATTTAATTAACTCTGGATTAATTTGTCGTTGTGAAGAAATGAGCGCGTAAAGTCTGCGAACCTGCACTGTACTTTAATTATTGTTTCGAGAATAAAATGCTTTTACAGATGTTTAGTCTTGGCATACAATGAAAAAATCTAATATTAAAATTATGAACTCTTGTGCTATTTACGTAGTTTTTCTATTGCGTATTATAAAGTCTGATATTATTTTTGTAAAGCACACAACTACCAAATACTATATAGTTAAATGTCTACCTGGTATAGTTAGTTACTTTGGGTAGAAATTTTAAGGATACTTTGACATTTTTAATAATTGACTTGACGATGACGAACTTCAGTACAAATTTTCATTCCATACTTCAACCAATCAACCTCTGTTGTTTTGGAAGGTCAACTGAACCAAATTTCATTAAAATTGTTTTAAAGTTAAGCCCAGAAATCGTAATTGACAGTTAGGGTTACTTTATAATATTTTGTAGCCACGTAAATATTTAAATGTCAAAAAGCAGATTCATGTGTATGTCCTTCTTGAACTACCGTTTCGATTACATGTCAGCTAGCTCACGGAATAAATTTAAGGAATTAAATATTATGATAATATCTGGTCAATATATTCTAGAAGCCTTGTTGTATAAACAAAAAAAATATAAACGATTTCAAAACAAATGGTGACTTTCACGAGCATAATACTCGAATCAGTACAACAATATTAGCGTACGACCAACCAGACTCCAAAAAAAAACTACATATATGGAAATAGTATTCGTTTGACAACAAACTCCCAAGCAAAATTAGTTATTATCACTTAATAAATTTAAAAACTCTTGTTAAACATCAATTAATCAATATAGCTATAATACATTTGATGATTATTTAAATGATCCTAATACTTGAGATTGATTTGCTCCAGTTGAAACAATTTGTAGACTCAAAACTTGGCGATTAAAAGAGTGGCGGACAGTTTCTAGCCAGTTTTTCTTGCCCGCTCTTCGGCCTTGATTTGCGAACTGGTAGTTAATGTTAATTTAGAATCAATTTAACATCTTTTCTGTTGACGTTCATCAGTGTACTTCGGCACCTATCTGAGTAAAGTTATTTTGTTGTTTTTGACGGTTTATAAGTAAGACCTCTTTTTTAATTTCATGGATTTTTTTTTCACTTTGTATTATTTTAAAGGAATTTTAGAAGAAAAAAAAAACTGTGTGTAAATAATTAAAAAGCTTACAGACTGGGTCCAATAAATTTTCTGTTCTTTCACTTTGTATCCTGATAAATTGTATTTTTCAAATGTCCATGGTTTTTATTTCGGTCCTTAATCGACATTCCACAAATGATTAGGAAAAGTAAGAATAAAAATCGACTTGCGTTTATTTCAATTATTAGCGTATTGTGTGATACCAGCTGCTGCAATATATCGAGAACTCAATAGTACTAAAAGACATAATACTATATAAGATATATAATATATGTATGTCGTTAAAATTGAAGTCAGTACAACGAACTGTTAAAAGAGGCAAGCCGAGTTCAGACAAAGAAAGGCTCAGCGCAGAGTTTCATTCGAGACCAAGTCTATAACCATAGGGTTTTAAGGGAGTCCAAATCTTATATATATATGATGCCACATCTATTGTGTCTCGTGAAAGCAATGAGGAAGTATATAATATTGCGTGAGCATTAGCGTCACGCAAACATCCAATTAAAGGTAAATGGTGTTAAAATCAACTGGCAGACTTATTTATTGCGAAACTGCGATGTTTGTAAATACAGGTTTGGAATGTTTTGTTGATACATTTATAATTACTCATGTATACAGACTTTGGCATGTTAACGTCAGCCGGCATTTGACTGAGTCGGATGTATAAATAAGTCATAGGATTATCCGAAGATAATAATACTCGAATACTTTTGTATATCGAAATTTACATTCTAAAAAAATATATGATGATATGTATCGTAATACGTAGTATATTTATTAATACATATATATTTCCTTTATGCCAAGAAGTATTAAATTAAATCAAAGTATTTTTTTTAATTAACAATGTTATACTGAAATTACTATCACATGTGCATATTACTCAAAGTTCGATTCATAATTGCTAAGTAATATTTATATTAAAAATTAATTTAAAATAATGTTAACTTGTGGTCCAAATTTAGGGCCTATACTGTAGTGAAACCCAACTTCTTAAAAAGTAATTTAAAAAGAGCTATAGCAATCAATTGTCACCTGTAAGCAATAAGCAGAAACAAGTAGAGAAGTTAACTTTCGGAAGGGCCCTTTATTAGAAAACTTTTATCCACGATGTGTGGAGTATGGAAAAATAAAGTTCTTGTACGTGGCACAAATAAGTAACAGTTCTAATCGCTTTCTTTTATTTAAGATAGAACTTTGTCACTTGCTATATTGATTTTTAGCGATGAAGATTACTTGATGTTATTTTATATCTTTAACGATCAATATCAGACACCAAATTTCAAAGCATTTACTCTTCACGCGGGAGAGTTTAAGAGTTATTTAAGTAATAATGATAAAAATAGTGTTTGGAGCACGTATCTGCGTCTCTCCGTTATTTTTAAAGGTCAATTGCTGTCAAAGGCTATCTGCGCTTACAAACCCGAAACTCTCTTTTGCCGGTAGTTAAGACGGTAAAGCAGTTTAAAAAATCTTAGTATACATTTCTCTGTACTTAAAATATTCCCCGCTTATCATAAATTTATAAAACAATAAGTAATATCAAAATAGCTATTAAATTTCCATTTTGTGTTGTAGAATTTTCTAGCTAACGTCATATCAAATTTAAAAGGCACGCTGTGCTTTTAAAGGTGGCTCAGAGGACTGCAGAAATGGCTTAGGTAAATCTTTCTGCATTAAATTAACTCTCAGGTTAAGAAACCTTATTAAAAATATCTTCAGTCGAGGCAGCGCTCGCCCACAAAAGAAAGTATTAGAAAGCTTTCAACCACCTTTGTAGCATCACTGATTACTATTATACGTTATGATTTTTATTTTGCGGGGATTATTAAGCAAACTTTAAGGTGTGGTTTAATTTTTATACAACTTATAAAATCGCATAGTTAATTGAATTTGCCATTACATAAAAATGTATCTTCTTTAACCGTTATAAATGAGAATTTTACACATAACTCGACGTTACAAGTCTTGGTCCCAGACTAGTGACTTCAATTAATTACGATATTTTTTATTAATTCGAAAACGTCTTTAGCTGGATGTTTTTATATAAAAAATACTATATTACGTATTCTATCTGTATGTAGAATTTGATATGTAAGAAAAACCTTTCCTATACATTTTCTTAAATGTTGAATGGGTATGTAACAGTATTGTTATTTGTGTAATAAATTTTTATAAAAATATTGAAATAGCGCTTAGTAGTGCTAGGCAGAGATGACAGACGAGCATCATTAAACGGAATCTCCGGTTATTGCGCCCCAGGTCGGGACATTTATATTGTACTGAAGATAATGCCCGTTATTTAAAACACTAATATTTGGGGGTTTTGTCCGCCGCGTCACTTCTTGTTAAATCTTACAAAAGAATGTGGTCTTAAAGCATGTTTTTAATAAAATATTTTGTATATATTTTAAAGCTCTATCTGGTTTAGTAAAATGTAATATCAACAGAGGTTTCTTCAAAATAAATGGAATGGAAGAAATGCTCTTAAGTGCTGAAGGCTGATTCGGCTGTACTGATTAGGTAAGAAGAAACTTACTAACTAACATTTATTTTTCATGATAAAGTAACATTGAGATGATTACACGATTATCCGGATTTCAAACGTAATGAACCATTAAATCTTTAAAATCTGTCCCGAGCAGCCAATATTGTCAAATGTCAACAAAACAATGGTCGCGGCGTAGCGCTTCGTAGCCGCTCGTAGCAAATGTAGCCGTAGCTACTAATGAGGCTACGATATTGTAGCACCAGACCACAGCCCGAGACGGCCTTTATAAATTGCTTTCATGCATATTTATTTATTCAAATATTATGTATGAATTGAAATCTCGACCACAACTACTGAAATATGGCTTTAGGTTGACAAAATTGAATTGGCTACTAAATTAGCCTCCTGCATCTACTTGTTTTCTGGTACACACGGCTTAAAAGAGCGCCAATATAACACTAGAACCACATAAAGAATCTAGATAACCGAATATTCATCTAATTATTTATGTTTGACAACGAATACATCTTAGTAACGTTTTAATGTTAGAATTATAAATTCGTTTTTATGGTTTCGTTCCTTGAATCGTGTCTTAAATCAATACGTTACTTTACAAATTGAACCTTCTAAATTTCTTGAGTAAACATAATTTCAGATAGAACAAAGAGAAGTCAAGGATTCGCCTTTACAAATAATAAAATAAATGATCCGTAGGTTTCGAAGCTTCAAACTAATTAAACTTGAATCGAAATCTACCTACTTATTAATTAAGATGTTTTACTGGAATATATAAGTACGTAATTGAAACCAAAATCTCCAGTGTCTACTTTTAACAAGTCATGTTAATTCCGTTTGATCAGAACAAACTTATAATATAACATTTATAACAATAATTTGTAATAACAAAATTTGGTGTATTACTTCGAGTTTCAGTAAAGCCGAAATAGCGATAAATCTGTGATTTTTTAACGGCGAATAAACCGAACCGATCTTAAAAGCGTTGAAGACAAACAAAATAATTTGACAGATCCTTCTAATACTCACCCCTGTGTACACATGCCCTTACAGTGAAGTTTTCTTACAAAGTTACCTTATATTCTTCGCTTGCTTTATAATATTTAGCTTTGATATATTTGCAATTTAAGTTGTCTGAAACTCGTCGTAGAAAGCGGCCGGATTAAATTATATATTTTTTTCTACCTCTCTTCGGAGTAAACGACTTTAGAAGGTAAACAGACGATACTTAAGGCGTTTGAAGACAAAATATATATATTATGTAATAAATAGGACACTTATACAATGTTTGTTTAAGTTCATTTATGACAATAAAATATATAAAAGTGTCTCAGTCGTGAGTTGTTTTAAAATTTCGCCACAATTTTGTCAGTTTATAAGGCAAATAAGACTGTTAAATTTACTCAGAAATTCGTCTTATTTCTTGGACTACAAAATATAAAGAGTATGCATCCTACAACCAAAAATATAATGTTACTAAAATTAACAATAGTTACCTAATTTAATTAAAATGAATGAATTAATTAAATTTAAATATAATTTTTTTTATTAAAGTAAACTAAATATATACCTTTATTCCGATGTGAACAGGAAAATCAGACGCCAAAGCAGGTGTGTGCAGGGCCGGCAGCAGCGGCAAAGGGAGAGGGCAGGACATCATATTTGCTCCAACCTGGAATTAACAAAACAAATTTAAAAGACAACTGAAAGTTTTCCAAAAACATACTTAAAAATAAAGGTTATTTAACAGATATTAACGCATTACAGTAATCATAATTTCAGATTGACAATCTATGTCATGAAAATTGTATATTTAACAAAAATTATTGAAACATATGAAATTGGCATTTTGTATGGGAGGAACAAAAAGTCGATTATTTTTAAATATAATATATTTCATTAATCAAAGTATGAACCATTGTTTTCTATGCACATTTGCCATCTCATAGGTAGTTCATTGATCCCTTTACTAAAAAAAACAGTCGGACGGGAATCAATAAAATCTGTGAAGGCGATTTGGACTGCCCCATCAGAGTTAAATTTTTTCCCTTGCAAGAAGTTGTCCAAATTTCGAAAAAAATGGTAATGTGTTGGAGCAAGGTCCGGGGAGTACGGAGGATGTGAGTGACGCAAACAGAAAAAAACAGAATAAAGAAACAAATGAAAGACGGTCATCGAAGCACAAATACATGAGTAAATAGCTGTACAAATTTGAATTTGGAATTCCTTACCAAAGAGGAGAACATCGTGAATAAGTGGCCAGTACGAAATACGCCAATTTCATATGTAAGGACCTAATAGTAGGCGAGTTTAAAAACGTGTTATTTTTTATGAAGAATGCAAAGCTCCGGACTGGATTTAACTTCAACTGTTGATAAAAGCGAATATGAGGGAGGGTACAATATAAGGCGTAGTGCCAAAATCATTTACTTATTTATTTCTTATTTTGCTCACTTGAAAGCGTGGCGACAATTTGTGTACCCTGTCCCATTTCGTACGTAAAAATCCACCTAAATATGTATGAAATACAAAACCCATTCGCATTAGAACAAAGCCAAATCCCAAATATATTCAATAGCGACGTATTCATACAAATTGGAAACCGCACTTAAACACGCCCGTATATAAAAGATTATTGTGTTGTCCGTTTGTCAGCTGCGCATATTTGTCAGGGACGCCACTTGTAATGCCGACTGATCCCAGGGCCTGCAGCCGAGCCTATATATTATTCATAACATTTTCAAGCGAAACGTTCCACACGGAATATTAGAGAGTATTTCAGCTTTTCAAGCTCATACCTAGGCAAATTGTTTTCGACGTTTTCGATACATTACGCATTATGTGTCTGCGGATTAACTTGTCTATAAATGTTTGTTTTGCCGGTGAATGGAATTTAGATTCTATTAGCGAATAATGAAATTACAATCGAATTTCAATCGTGCGATAATCCAGTTGAAAATCAATTTAAATTAACATCACATTACAATATTAGTGTGTTGGGAAACATGTTATTGACAGAGTGATGCGTTGTGGTCAAGTCAAAAGCATGGCAGAGTCGGTTGCGATGGCAACTAGGTACAATAAATAAAGCAACATATCCTGTTTCTGAACATGATTTTGTTGCTGGCGGCAAAGCTCTCGTGTATCGTTTGCTGTGCTTTATTTTGGTAACAAAATAGCCCGTAAAATGATATTTTGATAAAGAGACGCCGAATACAAACAATGCATCCACAAATGTGAATTAAATTACCAATATCAGATATTGTTTTCGAAAATAACCATGTTTTAAATGTTTTGGGAACTGTTTCTGTCGTTTGTTTAAGTTAAATGAGAATTTTAATTAAAACATCATAGAACATATTTTTATTTTAAAATAACAGAATTGCTTTACATGCTTTAATGAGCATGTTTCGAATATTATGTTAATTTGGACGAACTTGTATTTCACATAATATTACCGAGTTAATTAATAGAGTAAACTGAAAAATATTAAATATTTTAATTAATCGTGAATAAAGTTTTACTATGGAGATGTTTAAATGAAACTCTTTGTCTGAAGCTGGGTATCAACTGACTTTAATGCTTTTGAATATGAGCTTATAACTAACATAAAATTAGGAGTAGAGGGGTTGCGACGCCAACAAAAACAAACTTGGCTTATGTGAGGGTTCATACTAAATGATACTTATGTTATTGAACATTATCGGAACCGAGAATGTTTCAATACAATTTATAAGTGTTGTAAAAACTAAAGGGCTCATATTGGCTTTAAGTGTGATGATTGTTTACATTTTGTTTGCACTTCTTATTAGTAACTACAATAAATATATGTAACTTAACTAAAGTTGAGTTACATAACTCGATATCTTATGTTGTTTTTATATAAAGAAAGGTACTGTCAAATTACACTTAAAGCTACCTCTGTAAATAAGAAGATATAATAAAATATTATTAAATTACTTAAGACTTTGTGTGAAATTTTAAAATTTTTGAATATGCTTTTTTCTGATTCTGTCTCAAACATTATTTGAAAGATGTAGCTTCGTATCAACAGGGCTCACACCTAGTAAATTAATTAATTTTCAATATTTTTTATTAAATAAACATTGGCACTACAACTTTGTAGGTCTTGTTCTCAGATTTTTGTATCTGTCTCATGAGCATTTGTCAATCTAATTGGCAAGTAGGTGATCATCCTCCTGTTGCCGCCATCGACTTTTTGGGTCTAAAGCAAGCCAATTTCCTCAGGATGTATTTATTCACCGTTTGAGCGAATGTTAAGTTGCATAGAATGAAACATTGGTGCACGGCCGAGGATCGAACTTACGACCTCAGGGATGAGAGTCGCACGCTGCTGCCAATACTGCTAAACGTTTTTTTCTCAGGGATGAGAGTCGCACGCTGCAGCCAATACTGCTAACGTTTTTTTTTTAATAAAGAATGGTAAATTCCACTTTCAGAGGGTCGTAATGATAATAAACATTTTACTTTGAGAAGGGTTAATCACCGATTTTCCCACAAGAATTGATCGCGTTATGACGTTCCCTAAGCGAACCCTTTAAACTATGCGTGAGTCGGGAAAGTTGTATTTCATTAACCTAGCTCCATTTATTACTGTAATGAATTATAATCTTTAATGTCACTTAACTATTTAGTGAGCAATTTCAATTTCATAAGATTATTGATACAAATTTCTCAACTACAATCATAAATTTATTAATCTTGCGTTTCTGTGAGGTGCGTTCGAATCTGGGTGAAAACTGACGCTGTTTTTTTGCGTCGCAAATACTCACGATTCGGGAAAAAAGCACCGCAAGATACTAGTAAATCTTAGACCTATAAATCAAGGTATCCCAATTAAACAAAACCTAAATAAAATTTATCAATGAAGCTAACAAAAATGTATTGGACCCATTGGGCAGCTACGGAAAACCAGACTTCGACCCTCAATAATTTGTTTTGTTTCACTTAATAAATTAATTCCCATATTATTTTAATTTAATTATTTCTGAGCACTCCCCAGGGCGGACCTGTTCGATTTAAACTTTATACAATACGATTACCAATTAACATATTGCACAAATTGATAACAAATAAACAGTTTATCGACTTTTTAGTCTACGTCCGTGACTTTTTCTGGAATATAGTTTTAGATAAAGGTTTCGAAACAGTGATTGGCCAAGCTATTTGATGACGAAACGAACAGACAATGGGTTTGGTGATCTTTGATCCCGTGTTGAAATTATACTCATGGAAGTAATGACCCAACGTAAATAAAAAAATGTGTGCGTGTACACGTAAGAAGTAATCCTTATTTATGACCTTATTTTTCAAAAAATGATCTACTATATGCAACTTTACAGAAATTGGTTAAATAAAATAAAATTAGATAAAGTTTAACAAAAGGCTTTTATTATCATAGACATACCTCATTACTACTAAGATTATTACAGAATTTCATTAATTGTAATAGAATTATTACTATCATTGTTATCGTCATTATATATTTTTGTAATTAATGGCTTCGATTCTCTTCAAATCAACCGTGGTAAGGACAAGAAAAAGATGGAAAGTAACGGAAAAATGTGATGTTTTTTCCAACGCCGATAAAGAAGTTTCACTTCAAAAATAAACGCTTACATTGTAGTGAGAACAACACGGAAATACATGGTAAATCATAGTGGATCCAAAGTTATCTTCGTCATCCTCCCCAATATGAAGTACATAATGAATAATAACTAAGAGTCTTATCAGCTTGTCAATTTAATAACCACAGTCTGTAAATTAAACTTGAAAATAACTTAACTTTTAAATAATTAATTATCTCAGAAACGATTGCCTTTCTACAATTTGATGGATTTAATTATTTAATCTTGCGTTTGAAAGGAAAATTATTGATTTAATTAATTATCCTGCAAAATTAGTTGGAGCGATCGCGAAAGTTTTTTCATTAACATTTTCACTGACATGGAAAAATATTGAAATATCACATTCATATTTAATTGACTTTTTAAGATACTTCAGATTGATATTGGGAGTTTGAACTAATAAATTATACAAGATTTCCTTAATATAGAACTAATCAAACTTGACGCGATCAAAAATACTTATTAAAAGATTTAAAAAAAATATTATGCGCCACCTACTACAAACCTATAAATGTTACATTCAATAAAACTTTTACGGATACAAACGCGAATTTATTATATAACTTACATAACTCAACCTTTTGGGAACATAATATTTCATTTTTTATTTATTATTATTGCAAATAGCAATTACATTTACTTACAAATTTACTTCAAATGAGCTACATAATAAGTACGAAACAAGACATTTAAAAGCCTATAGTTGCCAGCCTTAAAATAAGTTAATTTAAATAATTCTATTTAATGCTAAATGTTTAAAAACTCATAAATATTTTCATAAGATTAAAAATTATAAGAATTATGTAAAGCTAATCTTAAGATATCTCAAGTGTTTCAAGTTTGTATAAGTTCTAAAGAATGAAACTTGTTCTAACGTTGAGTTAACGATTAAGTTGCGATCAGACTGCAGTTGCATGGCCAAGTTGGTGTAAACATAAGTTCCATTGTAAGTCAGTGATTTGCTGTCTTAACTTGCAAACAATTACTTCACTTGCTAATAGTGATTAAACTGCACTTCGTACACCTTTAAATGTCAGCAAATACTATCAATAGAACAGTATTGTAGATTGCTGAATAAATTTCGTAACTGTTTTGAACTTTTATTTCTATGGTTGAATTCAACTGCATTTTGCTGTTTATTAATAGACACAGATGAACAGAGATACTTAAAGTATAGTGCGTTACGATTAAATGAACTGCATATTTAAGTAGATAACTGCTACAACTCTAAGACAATCAGAATCTGATGAATACAATTAGAATGCGGTATTTATATTATCATTTAATTATTATAGACTAGTCAGACTAAATAAGGAGGTCAAACTTATTTTTTAGTACCCAAAAACCAGTTAGGTGGTGTATGCCCATATATTTCTGCTAAAATAGATGTCACAACTTTATTACAATAATACTTCCAGTCCTTTAAGCCTAATTAAGCCGATGGAAACAGTTTAAAACGAAGTGAAAAACACATTAAAAGTTTTTCAGCTTCACCTTAGGGAGCGAACAATGAAATATTAAGGAATTCCCTTTTTCCTCTCAAATCAAATTATTGTTTGATATTTTGACGTAACCATTCTTTGTATAGAATTCTAACAAAACGATTAACAGCTTCTTGTTTTGTTTTGTAATAGTGCTGATTTTTTTTGTAGACTAATAACAATACATTGAAAGATTTATTCATACAACAGTTTCCTTTAAAAAAAGAGTTAAATAGCTTAAGAGATAAATCTTCTTATCTTTTATTACTTATAAACGTGATAAAACATTAGATAATCTTCTTGTTAAGGAAAATAGTATTACTAAAACCTGAAACAAATAAACGGTGTATAAAAATATTTATTGTACGCTGCACAAATCTATTAAGTATTCAGTAAAGATCCATACCGGTATTAAAAAGTTAAATAGTTCGTTTGATCTCAAAACGACCTACTTAAGTTATCGCAGGTGAAGCCGCAAGCCCCAGCAATGATACAAATACCAATCACATAACAATAATCTAGGTAACTATGAAAAATTTAGCATTTTGATTAGATGTTCTTAATCTAAAAATATTTCTATACAATTTCCATTCAATGTCCTCAAATTTTTCGCATTAATTTCCAAAGTTATATTGCGTCTCGAAATCATACTGATTCCAAATTATCTTGTTTACCACCCTGACATTGGAAGAGAAACAAAAAAAATTGTTTTCAGGTTCTTCATGAAGTAATTTTATACAGAATATTAATAATTTGATAGGATAATCGTTAAATAAGACGCTGTTATTTTACAAAATAAATCATTAGTGTGTGACGGATTAAACTACTTAGATAGCATGCGTAGTTTTTAGCAAAAATACAATTTAAGCTAGCTAGGGTTTAATAAATTAAGCCTCTATATTTAATTAGCGATTTCAATTAATATAACTATAAAAAAACGTGGACTTGGAATCAATACTTTCTCGTAATAAATAAATAAAGATATAATCTATCAAAAAATATTTCTATACTCAAATTTCATATAAATTGTATTAAACTTAATAGAAATAGGTAAGACAAACTAAGTCTATTTCAGCTTGTGAAGACATTTACCTAAACTATAACTACCAAGACAACGCTCATCGTGTATGTGTTTAGCCAAGCTGCTTATTCAATTCTAAACTGCGCAAGTAGATTTGAAATGAGCTGTTTAGACAGTATTGTCTGGTATCACTAACATTTATTTATGTAAATCGTACATGTTCTATAGATTGTTACTATATATGTCTTGCTTAATTATTTAAAGAGTTTAATTAAGTGCTTTGAGCATGAGACTCTCTATTTTGGAAAATTATCCAACCAGATAAAGTCTAAGCCACCATCTAATACCACTGAATTATTACTTGTACACGTATGTATAATAAATGTTTACGGGTTTTGCAGTAACCATGCTAACTTCAAATAGTATACATACATTGTCTACGGGTTTAACCAGATATTTACATGTAAAAAATAGTAGTAAATATATATTTAAGTTTGTTGCACCATAGATAATTGATTTCGTTGTATGAGTATAATAAAGCTTTGACACAATTTCCCAATCTAGATAATATGTACATTATTCTGTATACGTATTTGGTAAATTTAAATCTCGAACATATTATTAAATCTATTTGAACTAACGTTGGCTTTATAATTTAGACATATTTTAATATTCGAATTTCGAACATGATACACCTTGCAAGTTCTACTTACTTGTGTAGCTTAGGGCGCTAACGTGTAACAAGCAAGATATCCTGCAAGTTGGCTTGTAGTTCTAAGCTAGATTCTGACGCTGAGCTAGCATTGAAATCTTCGTTGTTTCATCCTTATATTGCAGATTTCATAAAACTACAAAGACGCTATATCATTACCAATTTTGATACAATATGAAATATATAAGATATAATACAATAAAGTGGAATATTCTATTTATTAAATAATAATTAAAAAAATGGATAGAAGAAAACGATATATATGTCTTCATCAAAATACTTTCAAATATAATTAAGATTAAATAAAATTCTTCAATACATTAAGGAAACCATGTTAAAGTAAAGTAATTATATCACAGAACCAGAGCTTTTGATGTAAATAAAGGCCAGCTTAGCATTTCAGCGAATTGCAAAAATGCTCGGAGCAAACTTCATAATTCATTAGGCAGAAGGTTAATAAAACTATCAGAGTAACATTCGTGTAAAACTTCGCCGCCCGACTAATTGGACGAAAAATTCATAGCTCAATAACGTGGTCGCAACTTTTTGTTTTCATAACCATAAATTTACAAATAATCGTTTTTTGGCCTGATTTAATGTGATCATGTCTAACTCTAAATATAAATATATTCATGGTGTGCAATTTACCCCTCATGCTTTTTAACTTTTAAATAGGTCGTTATCAGTTTCATCCGTTTGGAAATACATATGTATATATCGGAAGAATGGTGCTGTTGTCAAATGCCATTACATGTCACACAGGTCATAAATTAACAACGTCAAAGTCTAACCTTTAATACTTGTGGTTTAAAGATAGATCGATTCGATTTGACAATATTAGTAGATTTATAAATTAACGATTATTTCATAGTCCATAGGAATAGTAATTCCATAATTTACTATGTCGAAGCAATGGCGCCATTGTCATTATGTACATATCACAACATCAAAGTCAGATTAGTTCAAAACAGTTTATACCTGTGGTTAATTCAATTCGCAAACAGATCTACAATTTCGCGAGTATTTGATAGTCTATTCTAATAATGATTTCATAGTCATTATTATTAAAAGTAATTTATTTTGTCAATTGCGTTATTCATTATGACTGTTACTCATTATGATTTAATAACATCAAAGTCAAATTAATTCAAAACCATTAATACAGCTGTTTATTTGATTTTTCAATGTTGCTGGATCTATGAATTAACGACTATTAAATGGTCGACAGTAATAGTGATTACCTAGTCATTATTATTCAAAGTAATTAATCATAACTTTAAACCTTTTGAATTGAAAGGCAATAAATAATAAAGTAATCATTTGACACTAGTTTCTTCGACTGACATTTGACTCTGTTATCGATTACACGAAAGATTAACGAGTACACGAATTTCCTGAAACCTTTAAAAAGTAGAGTTTAATGTCGAAATTAAACATCCTTTCTCAGTCCGTAAATAATTTTGAAATCATTTGATAACGGGTTTCTCGACATAATGGTTGCAATTGTTTTTTAAACAAATAAAGAAAAAATAATATGTGGAAAATATGTCCAAATAAACACAAAACAAACCGAAACCAAACTACATATTTTTACATTGATATAGGGATTTTATCCTCCTGTGACGTCTCGTAATAACTATTTTTTTCCATTACGACTATCCACAATTTACAGAATTTACATTGGGAACTAATTCACATATAACAAAAAAACCGTAAAAGTAAGAGATTTTTTCAATTAATAGCAAAATTGATAAATTAATCAAAATGTCCACTTAGTGAATTCACTCTAAACATTTGTTGAATACCTGACGCTGTATTGCAGTATCCTCAGAATCTAACGTCCTTCGCAACCAATAACCATCTTAATTTACTCCTGCTGCAAACTTATGAAAGCTTTGAATTAGCTTGAAGAATTTCAGATGCAGTTCGAGTTTATTAGAATTTGCCTCTCAAACATGTAATTTAAACATTCCAACTTACCTAAGCAAATGTATTTGAGTTTGTAAAATATAAGTCTCGCTTTGCCGTTCGGGAATAATCTAGCATGCTCTGAAAACAAATATTATTTTAACAAACTCGTACATTAAATTGAAATAATATATTTAATCTCCATCGCATTACAAATCCATTAAAATGTTAATAAGTAGGGCAACGGGCATCAATTTCAAGCGACCTCTTACAGGCAACTAAAGAAAAGAAGAACCACTAAGCTTACTATAAAAAAAAATTGTCACCGATGATATGTCGAGTGTATATTTTAGACACTCTTAGTGGCAACCGTAAAATATTTTTTTATTACCAACATTTTAATCTGCCGGTCTCGGAATGACAATATGGTAATAGGATGCCGTATGGTATCATCATCCTAAATGATTTGCATCTACGTTTATGTTCGATTAATTATGGAGGCATTCTCCACGCGGCTTCGAGGTTCGGCATGTCAATGAAAGCAATTACTCGCACTACACACCTATGATAGCCATCTAGATAGCCCATTACTCCTCTGCTGCATCAATATCAATAAGCGATCCCATTTAGCCGGATACTAAGCAATGTACTTATCTCTCAGCTTTGATAGTGTTGATGCGCTAGCCCCGTACGTCTTACTTACGATGCTTCGTCGATGATGGATTGGCACTAAACACGTGATAGCGTATTCGTTTCAACTTAAAGTCTTTGTTCGAGCATCAATGAAGATGTAACTGCCAATCATTGTGTCGGTCGGAGATGAAAGTTTTCATTTTGTTAGCGGGCTGCTGTCGGGAAATTTCGTTGCTATTGGAGAACGCGTTTTTAACGTTATTGAGTGGGAACTTGAAGTTTATTCTTTACCGTCTTTTTTCTTATTTTCGTGCATGATAGATGGGGTATTGAAAATTCATTTTTAGCATTATTCATTGATGTATTGTTATCTAAGTATGCGGAGTGGAAATTATGATTTATCTTTATTAGTAGTCGAGTATCGGAAAATGTTTTGTTAAAAAAATAATTTATGGTATGCTTTTGGAGGTTACAAACATCCCTGTGGTGAAATAAAGTTAAATTTTAAAGATGAGATATGATGTTCAATATTTAGTGAAGGTGTGACAAACTTGATCATAAATCAACCTTAATCCATTTATTGTATTAGTTCGTAGTAGCAAAACTTGGACGTTTTTATAGGGCCCCTACATAGTAGCGTATCAGGCACGCGATTAGGCAGATCTGTAGCCGAGAAACTAGGCAAATGTTAGGAGTGTTATTCCTATTAGTGTTAGTCCTATTTCCTAAAAATGGACTTAATTTGTTTAAAAAACAGTGATAGTGATAAATATTCAATGCTAATAAAAATATTTTAGTGATTTATAATACAACTCACTTATTCAGAAATAGATATTTAATTTTTCTAAATACCTAACTCATTCAATTATTTATAGTTTTATGTTTGACTGTGGTTATACTAAATCTAAATAATATAAGATCATTAAACAATCTTAAGTAAAAGACGTTTGTGTATGCTTCGCTTCGCTTCAAAACGCTTCGTTTTATGTTTTAAACCAAGTCAGATACCCGTAGGATATTTTATTTATGTAACCAATAGCCCTTTTCGATTCAATAAGTAAATACACATATTGTTAGTAGTAAAAAGGCTCGCAAACAATGAAAATTTATGCTTTGAAAAAATATATTTAATGTTTTCAATATCGTTGTTTGATAAAGCACGTTTAAATATTAATACGATAAAAACTGTATTCCGGTCTGATGTTATTAACTGGAGTGAGTACTCTAAAAAAGGAAAACAAGCGGTCTCGGTTTGGCACATTTTCTTTTTAATTATTTTGAAACGTACTATTTTGATATACTTATTTACAGATATAGAATTCCAACAATATAGCCTTTATATATCGAAACTCTGTGATCTGTGATGTTTTATATATTTTCACTACCACACTAGTATATCTCGGAGTTCGTTGTGGCTCTTGGCAAAGACTTCCTCTAACCTTTTCCACTCTTCTCTATCCTTTGCGACTCTTCTTCAGCTGTAGCCTACTGTTAATTTGAGTTCGCCGTCCCATCTTTTGCCTTGTCGGCCTCTTCTTCGTTTTCCGTCCCTAGGGTATAAATCCGTCAGTATTTTGCTCTATTTTCATGGGGCTCTGTAGTATATTCCTTACAAAAATACAAATCTATCCTCTTTGTATTATATAAGTATAAATTATGAATAGATTATATTAAACTTGAGATAAACCTTAAAATATACAAAGCTCTTTTTGAACATGAAGGAAGAATATTATCATTTATCTATATTTTACAAAATATAATATAACACTTATAAAATGTAATGTAATAAATAAATTGATTTTATGTAACATCAATAAATGATATAAAAGTACGGGACGGCCGATACGTACGGTTTTGACCGATTAAATCTCTGTGATAAACAGGGAATTTTAGAAAAGCCTCCTTTAACAATTCTTAAGCAGTAAATACCTAGAATTTATTAATTCCTCGTACAATAATACATACATACGATATTGAAAAACGTATTCTCCGGAAAACATAATTACATTGCTCCCATTGGAAACAAAAAGAAACATTTGTATAAACAGAAAGTACAATGTATGGAAACGTACTGGCTTTGATCACCCCTTTTTCAATAATAAAGCCTTTGTGGCCAAAACCGCTGGCGGCGTTTGCCTCAGTAGTAATGTGTCCATTTAATTTAGACTCGCAAAATAGAATCCGTTTCAATGATTGTCCATCCTTTTGCTAATTTGTCTAATGTAATGTACTTTTGCGGGATGTTTGAGATGTGTTGTTTGAGTTTTTAATTTTGGTTTAGTTAGTTTGGACGCATAGAACATATTGTATATTTCGTCGACATTAATATCATAATTTCTATCAACTATGATACAGTATTGAATGGAATGGTTTGAAGCACAAGTGATTATTCTGTATCTATGACTGAAAGATTGTGTAAAAAATTTAAATTAACCTCAAAAATATGTTTCTTTGCAATGTTTTGAATTAAACAAATCCAATATTAGTTTTCATAGAAGTAACATAAATAAAGGATTTATACATCTTATAAGAAAATTATATATAAACTATTTATGTTTCCTCAGTTTATGCCACATTAAACAACAGAAGCCCTATGCCCAATTATATTATGCGGTCATTAATTTTAACATAATATAAACGCCGTTAATTATATCTTTATATTTCTATAATTAAGTAAAGTACCACAGCCCCGCGAAGGGAGCCCGCGGCAGCCATGCGGGCTCTCTAACAAAATACGAGATTTCCCTTTGTTCTTGATATTTAAAATCAAAACATAAGGAAAAATGTCATTATAATTGTGCTTATAGTATTAGTTTCATATGTAGACCCAGTTTAATTACAATACATACTGGGGATTCACTTGCAATATGACACTTTTTCATACACGTATTAAGTTTAGTACGAGTTTTGTATACCTATTATACACAATTCTGTACAAGCAATGGTTCAATATATCAATTAAATCATAAGTTCAACCAGAAAAGAAAAATATTGTATCGATTATATGTTTCTTATTCCTTAAATATAAAAACAGAATTTTTATGTATTATTGCATAAGCTATCCAAAAACGTATTTACGAAGATTGACCACAAGTTTTCATATAAAATCAACTCATAAAAATAATCAAAACCTATACATACAAGTAGACATTATAACATACGGATCGTTGTAATAACAGGTGTATTCAGATTTCATAATTCACCATAATTGGTCAACAGAAACGAATTAATCAACCACCCCAAATAAAGCATTGTATGAGCCAGTGCATTCACAATGTTGGGCATAGTATGAAAATTATACGCATGACACGACAAATTATTTGCCAGTTTATCATGATAATTAGAGATAATTATTTTAAGCGAATGATATATTAGAAATCGTATTAGGCCGCGTACCTCATTAAATATGGAAACGATTTGGGTAAAATATGCGATGTTCTAACTGTGGTTTGTGTATTCACATGTTTTACATACAAATAGGTATTAATTTGTACATTCCTTATTATTTTGTGTATACCGGTGAGACTAAACTTTTAATAAATTCTTTTTGATATTTATTTATTTATAGCCGCGCTAACACACACAAAAAGCAATATAGAAGAAACAAACATAATTTATAATCAATGTGTAGCCTTGATAATAGCTGCGGACGGCGTGCGATATTTTCAGGCGAGCAACTAAATACATATTTTGAATGCCTGCAATAATATATTTTTCAGTGACAGTAATAAAAAGACGTAGTTGATCGCGTGTACTCGATCGTGTACATATAGACAAAAAATAGAAACAAACCTAAATAAAAAATTAGATGTATTCGTATCAACTCAAACAAATGTAGTTGCATTTTATTTATATTTACGACTCTCTTTGATTATAGTCATTACTTAACTTAGGAAGCGTCACCTAAAAGGTCATTAGTAAAAACATTTATACATTTATATATCAATCCTTCTATGTGTATTCTCTTTGTAAAATTAATTGAAAATTTTATACCAAAACCCCTAACTTTACAATATCTTTGTGAAGTAAATGAGAATATAAGATTAATCCTCGAATACGCTCCATTTAGTATGTATGCATTAGCTGACCGAAAGAACAATTTTCAACGTTTTGTTTCTTTATCCTGTGATGTATTCATAATTTAAATTTCACAAAGAGACCCATGTGAGGTGTAATTAGGATTTCCATATCTTAATGAATGAATGATGATTTGCGAGTGATAAGCGAATAGGGTTGATATCTTGGAATGTTTTTGTTACTATCATATATATGTAATGAAAGTTTAACTAATTATAAATACTACTACGAATTATAAAACTTAATATACATATAACTCTGATACGTTATATGTTTATATAGTTTATAGCACGGGGTAATATTTTAAATTATTTAAAATAAATCATTTTTTTTAAATTATACAACTAATAATAAATTCGTATTTTTTAATCAAAATTCAAGCATATTTATGTAGCCTAGCTTCAATTAGTATTTAAACTTTCTAGATGGTTTGATAATCATATGAAAAATAGTATCGTATCACATATGTAGTGTACTGTACTGTTTTAATCAAAGTTTTGTTTTCATAGGACGTTGAAATTCATATTATTCTACCGATACATAAAACACCATACAGTCCATCATATGATGTAATATCTTATTAACTTACATAAATACACCAGAGTACAAAGGTTCTTTGGGTAGTAAAATAAACTTTACACGGATTTAACTAACGCAGTTATGAAAACACGCCCTTTGAGTGAACTTTAATTTAAAGTTCGTTTGTGCCTAAAATTGGTAGCATTATAAAGACATGCCCAGATGATAAACTCGAGGCGCCCTACTGTGTAGATTTAATTAACAAGATACGAGCTTTATACCAACCCACTTTGGGACGTCGATAAAAATTCAATAGCTCATTACAAATTAGATTACTGAAAGCGACAACAGCCTCTGAACCTAGTTAGCGCGATCGCTTAGGCTTTGTATAAAAAATAAAATTATATTTTAAATTAGATTATTAACTATCTATTTTTATACATTTAATTTTGTTTGTAAGTCTGTGGAAAAGACGCTAGTTTTGTTTGTATTTTCAACTGAAATAACAAACTCCAAATGTGAACTTAAAATAAATGTTTTTGCAACACATTGTAAGTTTAACTCCTTTATATGCATATTTTTTATGAAACCGTATTTGGGACTTGCTAGTTTAAACTCCGTTCTAATATAGGTGTTGAAAGTCATCAGCTCTGTCAAATAAGACAAGGGTTTGAAAACCATTGTCTTGTTGATTCGCGTCATTCGGGCCTATTTAGACTGTGTTCGGGAAATATAATAGTACAAATAATATTTGGTAAAATAAAACAAATCAGTGGTGTAATAATAAATCTCACCTAAAAAGGTTGTAACCCTTTTTCAGATTTCTTTATCTGCTTCATGAGCATTTGTCAATCTAATAGGCAAGTAAGTGCTTTCTGTGCCTGACACACTCCTACTACTCTACTTTTTGGATCTAAAAGCCGGTACACTTTACATGTTTTCCTTCACCGTTCAAGCCAATGTTAATTACGGGTATAGAACCTGCGACCTCAGGGATAAGAGTCACCCACACTGCACATAGTATTTGATGCTTTTATTATATACTTACTCAATTTTTTTAGTAGGCCAAGAGAATATATTTTTTATATCGGCGGGCTTGGAGCGGCCAGAAGCCGAATCGGTGGTCGGCTAATCAGTGGTTGTAACATCTGTTTTCATAGTATATTTAAAGCAAATGACTATAATGATTCAATTTCGATTCAGGGAATTGTCATTTTAAGCTTCAAACTTAATCGATTAAATTTCTGATGCGGAATTGTATTGCTTTCATTATCCATTTTGTTCGAGCATTGTTTCCGCTACGTATCTCGTAAATTATGAGCTGTATGTTTCTGCAAGCCCTCAGGCCGAGCTTTAGCCGTGTTAAAACGAATTGAAAACCGGTAATCGAATGCACGTAATGGGAGCTATGTCAATATTTTAAATTTAAATATCAAATGGAAACAGCAGTTAAATATTTATTTTACTTTGCGAACGAGGCAAAAATATTTTTACGAAAGTAAATTATAACACTAGCGTCAAAGGTGCCAATTTTTTTTCATCGTAATTCATATTATATGTTATACATGTATACAATATGTTGCCGTTTGTATGACTTTTATAACTTCAAGTGAACTAGGTATTCCATGAAATAAAATAAAACTGCAACCCTATCAAGAAAAGAAGGCAAAGAAGACTTGGAGATACTTTTGTGATTTAGTCGTTTATTTAACTTTTTAAATAAGTTTACACCATAATCTATCGCCCCTATAGAATCGAGGGTTTTTCAATGCTTAAGATGGAAGTCCGTTTCTGTCATGTACTTTTAAATAAAGGTGTGTTTATTCGAGTAAATCCAGGCACGAAAATAGATAAACATTTTTGATCGCGAGACGAAATTAGGGGCGTAATTATGTAATGTTTTAGGGATCGTAACATTTAAGCGTCATCTGACGACACTGTTTGGTGGCAAAATTAAAAAAGCGTCACAGCTGCCTCACTTTAATTAGATTTTTTGAATTACACCGAGTAAAAAGTTCACAAGATGGCGTTTCTGTTGAGCTGCCTGCGGACACATAAAAAACACAAGATATATATATATTTATTAGTAATTATTAAATATTCAAATATATAAATTACCATTAAAATGACCAAGCAGATTTTCGTAATTAAAAAAAGTCGTATTTTAAGACGTAGCTGAAATTCATTATTTCAAATAAAAAAGCTCAAGCTTTTGGTAGTAAGGTCCTTAATGTAAAGTAAATTGAAAAAATAGTGATATTATATTTTTCTCTCTCTACAATCATGTTACAAACTATTCAATGCATTAATAAAATATGACTAGCAAATTGCAAATCCGCCCTCCGGCTCGATAATATTATTCCATGACATTTCGATTTAGAACAATTTCAAAGAAAACTAACGGTTTAAATGTTGCTTTATAAATTCGTTTATAGTTGGAAGGCAACAGGTGGCGTTGGCGCAAAGCCAGACCTTTTAACGGCTTAGACAGACCACATTGGCTATTAAATCTAGAAAAGCCAATATCACTGTTTTGTGGTACATTAAGTAAGCGGGTCCATATGTAAATTAAGCTTATGGGTCTCAGACCTTAAACGAAATTACTATGCATTCCAACACGGACTACGTTATGTTTTTAGTTTACGCGAGTACGACACATTCGGTACAACCAGGGACTATGCTTGCAACAAATCACGTGAAAGGCTGGTGGGTAAAATAAAACCTGGTAATCCTTACGTAACATCGGAAGATGGCATTAGGCAGATGTCTGCCAACAACTGGTCTCGGGTGGCCCAATCAAGGGAAAACTGGTCATCATTGGACATAACAGGCGATAGGCAATTCACTAACTAACATAAAATTATAAAACAACTAATTATTTTAATATTTAAGAGGAACACGAAGTCAAAATTACACCAACAGTTTCAGAACAAACGTAAACATATAAAAGTATCTTAAATGTTATTTAATTACTATGTATAGAAAGTTGAAAACAATGTATTACGTGCAGATGCCCAGGTGAGTCTAGACCAGGAAATATGTTGTCTAGACGTTCATTTATTATATTTATGACACATAACTGTCCGCTACCGGTATTTAGGTAAGAGCAGTTCTCGTGACACGTCGTAGGAAAGGAATCGATACTGAAACACATATTTAAATGTTTGGGTATCATTTATAAAGTTTCTATGCGCAATAAAATTATAAATAACAGAAACTTTAACGAATTTATATAAGTAGCAATTGGTAATATTGTTTTCATAACTTGATGTGGTCATTTGTGTCTGTTAAATCACTTGAAAGGTAAATAATTTAATTAATCCCCGTTCTCATTGAAAGAAGTAAATGACGATGTTAACAATAAAATGAGTGCTTGCGTAAATAAAAGCAATCTTAGATGTTTTACTAAATGCCTAGTTCTTGCACTATCCTATACCCTTAGTATATTTTAGTTGTTTCAAATAAAGTTCATATAACAAAGTCAAGCGAAGTAATCATTTTTTAAGAATTAAGAATTTTTCAAATAAGTAGTGTGTCAGTCTTTTGTACCTGCCAAACGTTTTTGTTTTTAACAAGACATGACGTCATAGAACAGTAAAAAAATATTAATATATGTTGATTTTATATATTAATTTGATACATACCCTAGTTCCATTCGAGCACCGTACATATACAGTTTAACTAACCCCGAAGAACGAGTCCATTAAAACGTACATTAACAAATAGTAACATTATTTCATTGTACAATAGGTGCAGTAATTTTGCAGCGCAATGCATTTAAATGAAGCGGGATAATATTTTAATATCATGCCTCATCCGTAGTTGCGAACCGACTCTATCAGTCATACGAAACAAGAGTAATTAAAACTTCATAAATTTATTATTATATATAGTACAGACAGACGGTTAAATGGACAATGCGCCCGAAATCGGAATCTGAATAAATAACTTTGAATTGATGTTTTTTGTTGGAGCTCGATTTTATTACAACAAATGTAGTGTGCGAATGTTTATAATCTGTTGAGCTTCCGTCAGTAGGCTTTTTCACTCTGTCATAGCGCTGTTAAGGAACAATAAGTATAAATTACTTCAATTTATATGAATAAATGTTGTTAATAAATTCATACATGTATAAACTTCATAAAGACTCTAAGTGTAAATGTTTTGTCAACTTTTGAAATAAAGGGCGTCGAGTGATCTCGTAAGAATAGCTTCACTAATAATATATACCTTGTCCTAAAACTTAATGATAAACGTTTTTCAGTGAAGATAAAAACATAATTGACACATACTTTGAAGCTAAGTTAAAATTAAGTTAAAGATGCTGTAGCTGTCTACGGCGTAGCAGCTACGGAAAGAGTTTAAAAGAAACGTGACAAAACGTAGGCTCGCGTAGCGGAAAGGCGTTGGCGGCTCGCCAAGATACCTGTTGTTAACATGTCTAACACTTTTGCCAGACAACTGTTGCTTTTGTGAAACAGTTGTCCCTGTCCTCTTTGTGTCAAAAAAGTGTTAGTTTTATACTTTGAAATTATTACGACTTACCAAAACTTTAAGTCCGTTTAATCAAAATTTTTAATATCTGCTATAAATTATGATTGTTCAGTCCAACTCTTTCCAAGTATACAATTCTTGGTGCGTATTTTTCTCCCTACATAATGATGAGCCCCAATACTTCGTAAACTCTAGCCACTAAAAAAATTTCGCTAGAAAGAGACTAATGGACATGGAGGTCATAATCACACACTTAGATACATCGGTTTGTTTTATATTGTGAATAAAAACTGGTTTGCCTATAAAGTATTTAACACATGTTTGCTTGATATTTTTAAATATAAATAATAAATAATCATTACAAAAAAAATCTTAGATTTTACAAAAAAAAACCTCCTAGGTACGATCGATCGGAGTCCCTTCACTTATAAAGGCCAGCAGCTTATATATATAAACTGTATGTCTACAACTGTACACAAAAAATAGGATTAGAATGCTGAATTATTCACGTATCCTTAGCCCTACCTAAGACTCAGTGCAAGACTGTATAATATTTACGTTACAGCAAATGCGCCCATTTACGGATGTAATGCGATCCTTAAGGAAGTTGAAATTTATATACTTTGTAAGTAATAATAATATAAAAATATTTTTCATTGGCAAATTTCAAAGTATGTCCCTTTTCATTGGTATTTTTAAAAGCAGAAGCATAAAAAGTAACAAGAATATCAACGTGAAATTGCAAAAAACTAATATTAAGTAGCTTTGACTCCAAGCTATTAAACGTGTTAGAAAAAATGCCAACTGCACCGAATTTTGACCATACCCATTATGCCCATTTTATTTATTACCTTAGGGTATTAATAACTAATTATATATGTGATATTTACCCATAGGGGAAAATACGTAGGTTGAGAGGAACTATGGGTCAGCAACAGATTTCCGTGATATTTATTTTCTTGACATTTGTAATAAAATTCGTTCGCCAAGTGATTTAGAGACCAACACTCACGAATGGCTTCGTATTATAAATGTTTATAACGTAATTTTGTACAAGCATTTGGATTCTAGCATTCAAATCTCCAATCCGCTCAAATGTATATATTAAATAAACGTAGGGCAACTTAGACAAAATCCTAAAAGTACGACAAAAAAACAGTAAACACTAAGGGCACAAACTACACAAATCTTAACGTTGTTGGGCCGTACGTATAAAATTCAATATTTCTAATTACGAAAAATTCAACCGCCGTCAGTTCAGTCTTAATAAGTCATTCCCTGTAAATCTCTAGTATTCTATACCTATATAACGTGTCAGTGAACAGAGTCGAGGTTAAGCAGCCGTATCATTTCACCGTTTGCAAATTTTACTGCCGCTCCCGTCTTTTGTTCAGCTTTATAGCCGTCGCGGGACCGCGGTCTTATTACCGCTAAACGAACATACAGACTTTATATCTGTTGTAATACATTTACAATGTTCTTTTGCGACTTTGTTGAAATTAGTACGTTTTATGACGATAATTAGGAACGTGTGTTATTTGTTTGCTTTTCAAAGGCATTGTTTCAAATGTAAGTGCATTGGATTTATAGATTGGGCCTTGCTTTGTCCTTATAACAACATATTTATAATTCATGAAACATCTAGAATATTGGTAATAGATTTCATTCAGATGCAGGGATTAATGTGTTTTATATTTACTAAACTATATTGATAAAAGGAAAGTTGTTTTATCTCCACTCCCAGTAACTGTTTTCAAGTCCTATTATAGACGGGCAGATAACTGTGTTGGTACTTTATTTTATTTGTGAGGTACATAAATAGGTTGTTTAGTTATATACTTAATATAAGTAAATAAATATATTATAATAAAACTTCAAAAATAATATTTCATTTTAATATTTGTAATAATTATTCATGTCATTTTTATTAAAATATATTAAAAGCTTAAGGATCAAGGGTATATGTCGTTATCGTCGGCATCACCGGTTGACATAATATTATTAGAACATGTGGAATAACAAACTTCAATCACTTACTAGCCTTAAGCCTTACTTAGCCTTACTAGCCTTGTTCGATGTTGTCGAATTGATGTCATTGCCTTGCGATACTATAAGAATTTTTAATCATTAAAATAATTGCCACCGAGTGCCAAGAGTGTCACCGAGTCACAACTAAGTAATGCGTCTTTCTTGTAGGTATGTGCACAATTAACACCTAACCTTACGTAGTTTAACATAAATTAAGAATATTAAATTTAGAAAAGTACAGACAAAAATATCCGACAGGTGTCAGATGTCAGGGGCCAAACCTACGTTTCTATAAAAATTATAATAAAAGAAACACCTGCCAAGGCCTAATAAGATTGTAGCGCATTAACATTTATAAATATTTAAGGAATGAACATCGTATACATAAGATATATATATATATATATATATATATAGCAAGCGATTACACAATTTCCCCGAACAAAACACGTTATTAACTTGACAATTGAGAAAAGTAGGCTCGCGAAAATTGGAAAAATAATCCCAGATCAGCGGAATGAACTTTATTTTTCATATTCCAGTTATAGTGTGGGAAAGCTGTGTAGTGCAAGGCTATTGTGCGCTTGTACGGACCGGATTGGGTTTAAAGGATATAGATTTTATTTTTAATCATTGACAAAGGTATCTTGTACTTTCTACCACAAATGAGCTTTCTTAAAAAATAGGCTTGGTATATTAGTGTGAGATGGATTCAATGAAACAGATTGGATATTTCAAAGTAAATGTAAAGTAAAGTAAAGTTCTTTAACTGATATTAAGCCGAAGTTATCAAATTTTAACAACATTTTTGAAGTGAAACATGTTTATCGGCGTTGGGAAAAAATTTTACCGTCACATTTTTCCGTTGCGCGCCATCTTTTTCTTGTCCCTACCACGGTTTATTCGAAAAGATTCGAAGGCGAATTAATAACAAAAATATATAGTAACTATAACAATGATAGAAATAATTATCTTACAATTAATGAAACTCTGTAATAATCTTAGTAGTAATAACGTAAAATGAAATAATTGTATTATTTGTATTCATGTCTATGATAATAAAAGCCTTTTGTTAAACTTTATCTAATTAAAGTTTATTTAACTAATTTCGGTAAATATTTGATATAGGAGATCAATTTTTCGAAAAATAAGGTCATTAAAAAATTTCACTTCTTACGTGTGTACTACGTACGTAGCACTTTACAGGTTTTGAGTAGTTTTTACGAATTATGGTCAGCCAAAGTCAGTATGAAGTTAACGAATAACGATATAATAAATAGAGTCGTCGTGAAGTTGGTATTTGCACTATTCTGTTCGAATTTAAGAAAATTTAATTTAAATTTCCTTGTATATAAATGTTATTACAAAATATTTCGTTAACGTGCTCCGAAATATCCAGAGCTGACTTTAAGATGATATTCAAAGTCATATTCCACTCAGTTATATTTTTAACTATATTAAAGTTATAGGGGGCGAGCTTCAGCATAACCCATTAGGTTATACGACATTCGAGGCATACAAACGGTGATAGGAACTCTAGCAGTTCAAGTTTAGATTAAAGATAAGAATAATAATAATAATGTTATTCGTGACAGAAATAGGTTGAAAAATGGATCTATCGCAAGTCCCCTCACTAGGAAGTGTTGGGGGAACTAGATAACAACTATTTCGTGGTCCATGTACAAGTTTAAAACAGTTTAAAAACAGTAGTTTTAGTGTAATTAACTAATTAAACACAAGTCGATTTTCGAGCTGAGAGTTATTATAAGCGTCCTCTGTTAGTTTTTGGAACCTCAGACTCATTGCCAAAATACGTAAGAAGACCGCTGTAGATTTCAAATCTAATTCAGCTAGCGTAATTTTTAAGTGATTTGCTAGTTTATATCTGGATAGTATGGCTATCTATCAAGATTGAATCACCGTGTATATTTATTTTATATTAACATGAACGGAAAGTCTATAGCCATATATTTTTTAAATATCAACAAAATGTTTTAAATTATTTAAAACATACAAAATTTCGTCAAAACACAGCCCTAGTCAATTAATTTACAACAATATTTTCTTTTCTATAACTCGATCAATATTTCCCTTAAAAAATGGTTTTATAAATATATCGGACAACATGCCCTGCCCGCCGTAATTTGACCGTATTGATTTGACATAAAGTCTCAAGTCAAAGACCCAAGACTCATTAATGCTTTGAGTGCATTTTCATTCAAAACAAGAAAATCAATAAATAGGTATGTATAATAACTTCCATAATCCAATGAAAACGTGGATAAAGCACCATTCATACCCATAATACCTCGTCACATCCACATTTTCATATTCATTGACCGTAAAAATATTTTCTATTTTGCGAGATTGAATTTTGCTAACATTGTTTATAGGCGTGCTTCAGGTAGGTCCCATGAATTTTATTTTATGGGGACTCTGCTACACTTTCCCGATATAAGGGTAAGGGCTTATTAGGATAAAAGTAGCGAAAGAACCAATAGGCGCAAATAATCAACATACCTGTTTACCTATACTGTAATAGTTAGGAAGTAATGCAAGTAAAACTTATTTTACTTATACACGCCAATTAGGCTTACGTTGAGTAACAATAACAAGAGTAATAAAAATACTAGAGATATTGTTTTGAATGTTAAACCTGTACTTTTAAATATCTGTAAACATTAACGTATAATATGCAATAATCAATAACTAATTACAGTAACGAAAGTACGTGTGCTTGCGGCTTAAATGTGAGTTGTTTTTTGTTATATGTATGTATGTTTGGTTTTTTGTTATACATCACTCTCAGATAAGGATTGTTATAGGAAGTTGCGTGTTTGTTTGAAATGGTACTCCATAGCCAGTCACTTCAAGGATTGTAAATACTCATTCCTCATGAACTAACACACCGAAACAATCATGCTTTTTCCGGAAGTCGAATTTCGGACCTTTTATTTATTGAAGTATTTCGTAATACTGTAGCTCACATAAATTATATACAACAAAAATAAAGTATACTATATAATATACAAAAAGATTACGATTACGAAAGTATAAGGAGCAATAAAAAATATTTTTAATACTCCTTAAGCTATTACCAGTATAAAAAAAAATATTTTTTTAACTCGTATAAATATCGCTAATCGCTGACCCTAAAGTCTTACCGCAACCGGCCAACGTCAAATTGGGTCCGTCATCTTACACTGTGCCTATTGTCAATTATTAAAGCGAAAGTTTGATGATAAGGGAAATAAAGTTTGCCCCCTTGTTTCGAAAAAAATGAATTGGTTTGGATAAGTTTGTAAACAAAAAACATTCAAAATTATTATTTTTTGTATTGAATTTCAATTGACACGATGAGATGGAAATATAGTCTAGATAGATAAAAGCAAAATTTAGTTTCTAAATCGTAATTACATAATATGTATATTACCATACCATTCATTATAACACACTACATAAGAAATAGAAAATAGAGTCCAATTTTCAAAATTTATGGTTAAAAATCACATTGGGAGCAAAACTCTCTGCATCTTCTACCGCATTTACCATTCTGTTGTTGGTAGTTGTTGGAGTTGTTCTGTCTAATACCCGCAGCTGAGTTTCATTATCGGACGTCAAGGCAAAATGCAAAATACCATCCGTATCACCTAGACGTCCGTCGTTCCACAACTGAGCGTTTTCTAGGTGGCCACGAACCACTACTATTTGGAACCAGCTGCCCACTGAAGTATTTCCGAACTTATTCGACTTAGGGTCCTTCAAGAAAAGAGCGTACAAATTCTTGAAAGGCAGGCAACGCACTTGCGATCCTTCTGGCAATGTGAGTGTCCATGGGCGGCGTCTCCTGCCCGTTTGCCTCCTATTACATTAAAAAAAATATTTTGAAATTGTGATAATTCCTTTAGTATATTTTTGTTTAATGATGGGATACTCTACAGGTAAGCTGTGATATCTTTCTGACAATATTAAAACCGTGATTTATTAAAAAAAACTCCATAATTAAACTCTCTTTTTATTTGGGACAGTGGCTAAATAAATTATAATAAAAACTGATACATATATTAGGTATAACATTAATTGAACCCTACAACTGTCAGTATTAATTACGTTTGTCGGACGTGAAATAATTGTGTATTACTATTACCGCGACGACCAGAGATTAGCTCGCTAATCAATATGGCTAATTAATGGGAACTTGATTGAATCCATTCGCAAATACTATACGCTGGACCATTACATAGTTGCGGGAAATTTAAGATTTTTAAACTATTTTTCTTCTACCCGCGAATTAATATTAAATAATAGCAAGATATATTCGAAAGCTGTAACAATAATTTTAACACTTGAAACCGTTTTAATTATACCACACTATCGATAAGAAGAAACCGTACAAATTAAGGAGTTTTTGAGTTTATCTATTTCGTAGAAACCGACAAACACGGCTTTCGTTTTAAGTCAGGATTATATATAATTATTATTTCTTATTTATTACATTTCACTCCGTTAAAAGTGACAATTACGGAATGGATTCTCTCATTTCAAGCATTCAGAGGGTTCAATGCAGATTCGAAATGTCAGAGAACACTGAAAAACTTCTGATGCCTTTATAGACAACCTATATCACTAAAAACCTTCTCCCAGTTATTTAATCATTAAGATAATCATTTTGAATCGGCATTATAATTTGAATCTGCCGCCGAGTTTGACGGCTGTCGGAATTTGACATTTGACACGTGACATCTAAAGGGAAGGGAACCGTTTTATAAACGAAAAATTCTATTGCTAATGGGTATACTAATGGTGCCTACTAGTTAATTATCAGTGGATAAGTTTGACAGCTGAACTCAGAATTCGTTACTAAATATCTACAGTTGATTAATTTAAGGAAGAGTTAAACTAGTAATTCAAGTTACTTATTAGATATTCAAAGTTATTGGGTCCGATAGAGAAGTGTTGGCCTAATAGCTTCAGCGTGTGACTCACATGCCTGAGGACGTAGGTTCAAGTTGCTGTCCACCAATGGAGTTCAGTCCTATGTGAACGTTTAACATTCACTTGAACGGTGAAGGAAAACATCGTGAGGAAAGCGGCTTACCTTAACCCCAAAAATTCGACGTTTCGAATTGATAGTGAAACATACAGAAATCTGAGGCTCACACCTAAAAAGGTTGTAGCGCCGCTGATTTTTATTAGGTCCTATCTTTGGAAAACGATGTAATTTACCTACAAGTACAATTTAACAAGTGAACACTGTATGCTAAATCAAAACACATTTAAGTTTAAATAAAATATCACATAAATTACATCTATATCAATTCGTTCTTATATATAATCAAACTATAATATGATAGAACGTCTTAGATGCAGTAATAGAGCCGGGCGTATAGTGAATGTTCCCATTGTCCAACCGATTGATTACAACTGTATACTATGTATGTATGTAATCCGATTAATTCAGCTTTTGTGTTTGATGAGTTAGTGATTAGTTCATAACTTAGTATTACACACCTGCTAATTATTATAGACAATATTGGATATTAATTATTTGAATGATATAGAAATAAACTTTGTTTTTATATATTAGTAATATACAAAATTATTTAACATTATGAATTTATATAGTTTGACACAATCGTGTTTAATTTAATATTCAATTGCACAACAACACGTGACATTTAATCAAACTTTTTTAAACAATGTTTAGTATTTTAAATATGTGATTTCTTAGACAACTTTCACGATGATTGCTAGTTACCATTACTAGCTACTAATGATTAAAATCTCAGTCCGGCAAAATTATTTTGGAAGGGACAACTTGTCTATCGTAGGCATATGTTTCAGAACGGTTGTCTAAAAAATATCAATATGCACCAGTCAACAGTATCCTTTGCACTAGCTAATAAACACAACTAAATAATTAAAAAAATGTGTGCGTGTACTAACACTAGTACACGCACACATTTTTTTAATTATGAGTGAGTACACACTCACGAAAGAAGTGAAACTTCTTTTTGACCTTATTTTTCGAAATATTGATCTCCTATAACTTTACAGAAATTGGTTAAATAAAGTTGGATTAGATTAAGTTTAACAAAAGGGTTTTTATTATCATAGACATGAATACAAATAATACAATTATTTCATTTTACCTTATTACTACTAAGATTATTATTACAGAATTTATTTTATTATATATTCAGAATTTACTATATATATATTTGTTTTTAATGGCTTCGAATCAATCGTGGTAGAGACAAGAAAAATATAGCGTGTAACGGAAAAAATGTGACGCGTAACCGAAAAATGTGACGGTAAATTTTTTTCAACACCGCTTCAAACGTAACTTCAAACATTTATAATTTTAAGTGACCTAACAACCTTTGAGCTCCAACTGATCAAGCTAAGCAGAAGCGCAGTAGTACTAGCTAACATCAAATTAGGTCAAACATGTTTAAAAATAGTAAATACTAATTATATTGATGAAAAATTTAGTCGCAAGTAACAAGAAAGCTGATGTTTCAAACTCCTGAATAAATCTTCGTTAATTTTTAATAGTCAATAGAAAAACATTCTAATATACTTTTAGGTCGGGTGTTAAAAAAAGAATTGACCTAAACACCAGTGAACTCTGTAACTAACATAGTAAAATATCAAAACATGAAAACACTGCCAAAGAACGTAATTATTTGCAGTTGACGTAGGGTGTCGGGCCTAGTTTACCTAACGAGTGTGAAAGCTAAATTGCCCTCATTTTTCCCAAAGCACGAAATTCGTGTTAACTACTTGTTGTGAAGAGTTACTGAAGACAGAGGGCATTTATACAATTTTGGATTTATAAAGAGATAAAGGCTGTGTGGGGTGCTTGTAAAGTAACCAAAAATATTATGAAAAATACTTTTCTCCATTTTATTGTTATCAAAAGTGATGTTATATGAGAGGAGCAATTATTAGGTTTATATTAAAAGCAAGTTTTCATCGCCATTTAATATATTATTTTATAATTAATTATATAAACATTAATTTAAATAAAAGAGGAAAATGAAGACGCTCTTGTTTTCATTTTCATTCACAAAGACCTACAACGGTATTAAGAACCAGTGGATTAGTATGATATATTCACATTCAAAAACAATAATATAATAAATTTAAATATAAGTTTATGTTTATACACAATCTTCTCCAAATTCATCTACTTGCCTCGATTTGGTAGCAGATTGGTCAAAGGGTTCGTAAAGGCACGGCAGAATGGAAAAGGAAAGGAAGCCCACCAGAAACCTGTAAAGATGCAATTTAATAATAGCGGGGATAGAAAAATAATAATATAACAAATAAACTCGTAAATCACTGGACCGATTTCAAAATACTATACTATTCGAATACATTAATATTGAGTAATATTGACAATTTTTTAAAATAATATATATAAAATGAATGTCAAGCCGTTTGAAGCCTATTAAATTAATTTGTATAACGAAGTTTATTTATTAAATATAAAATACCAAAAGCAATTCGTTGGATACCTCAGTAACATCATTCACAAAAAGAGAATAAAAACACATAGCATTCGAAAGCGCGGTCCTTTAGAACAGAAATCGCATCATCTAGTTACTATCCCCCAAATTTTGAACCAAATTCATAAATAAATTATTTTCTTATATATCAGTTCTTTAACTTCCCGCTGTTAACAAACAGTCCATAATTCAATCACCCTAAGAACCATTTGACACAAAAAGTTAACAGTATAAAATTAATGATCCGGCAAAGGGACGATCATCTTCTATCAACTTAATAATTCATCCACATTTTTTCCATTTATCAGATGGATTGGCTACCTGTTGAGGAGAACGTGAGGAAGCGACAACTCGGGCGATTTGTAGGCTTCTTGTGTTTACATACAACCAACAACCTACATCACGTACACGGCGTCTCAAAGGCTTATGTTATTGTATTGATTGAATTAAAAAGACAATATAGAAACACATACAATTCACAACACTTGAGAAATTGTCCAAGAAACTCGATATTATATTTATTTATAACGTCACGCTTTTTTCGGGAAGGGGTAGGCTGAGACCACGAATTCCTGGCTACGGTCCTGACATACCTATAGCAGTACACCTAGGTATTTTTGTTACAGGTCTTGATAAAAATGATTTGCATACCGCTAAAAGAATTAACCCAAGTCAAGATGCTCCCCATAACAGCTGCGCTGAGAGAAGCTACAAACCGAACCAAGTGGAGATATCACTAGCAGGGCAGCAGACATATTACAGTGACGCAATTATCAGCAATGAAGAATACGACCGAAAAGGAAGGTTTTCATATGAGCTGTGTATGTGTAATTAGATTCTTTCACCTCCAGTTAAAACCTCGAAAAGGCATCAATGAAATAGATACAGAAATATTAGTTTTTGTATAATAAATATGGAGTTTGAAAACTAATAGTAAAACTAATTTTACACATAACTAGAATTAATCAGTACCGTGCTCAAAGCGGACATTAATAATTTACATTAAATCAATTTAGAATTGATATTAATATATAATCTGATTTGATAGGCTTAACGTAATATGTAATGTAATACCTAAGTAATTCATCATAAAACAAAATCATTTATACTATTTTCTGATTTTTCCTTTGTTTTACTAATCTATTCATTATTAAACGTTTAACAAATATTAAACAAGCCCGTATATTCACAATGTTAAAAACTACAATACAAATACAATATTAGCTGTTACATTTAGTTACTGACAAGTAAAATGAGAAAATTATTTAACTGCAAAACACAACGACTACATTTTATAGACCATATAGACTTTTATAAACCACAATTATGTTTTGAGATTTTTTTGTTTCTAAAGTCATCATGGTAAAACATGTATATTTGCGATTCGTAGTAGATTATACTCTTAACAAACCAATATTTCCTGGACAATATTTTTTAAGGTAAATTAATACAACCTATTCTAAATCTAATAAAAACATACACACACACTAACACTTCACAACTTTCATCTCCTTTGTAAGAAAAGTAACTACAAGAACTAAAACCTAAATATATTTCTCACTATTACAGAAATAAGGTATAAAGTAAAAACATCAATGCTTCGGAAATCGAAATTTTAATACTGAACAGTGAATGCATTGTTGTGTTGATATATAGGTATGAATAGCATTCCCCCTCATTCGTTATCTACAAAAGAAATCCCTCTCCTATTCAGAAACCTTATTAGAACATACAGCAATCAATCTTACCAAATAGGTTCATAATAGTATATCTTTGAGTTTTCATTATTATGCAAAAAATTAGAAATTATCTATTCATAAACAAATATTGATAAATTGATTTGTTTTTATCCTGCGACAATAAATTTGACAGCACATTCTTTAACTAATAAACGTTTATGGTATATTAATGATATGAAGGATCAAGAGAGATGTCACTAGAAAGCAGTGAAAGTGTTTAAGCGCTCACTCAACGCTAAGTTCGTGCGTTTGATCCCCGGCCGTCCAGCTATTGTTATTTAAAAAATATTTAATGAACACTTACGGTGAAAACAAATGACGTTAAACCGGCATGGACCCAAGAATTCACTCCGTCTTGCTTATATATAAAAATAAAAGAATCCCAGAAATGTGTCCGCCCCAAGTCTTACGGTCTCATGTAGTTTTTTTAATATATTTCGCAAGGAACTATATTATATATTAATACTACATAATGCTTTTTACATAAGGCAAACCGCTTTGCATAATACAAGAATATTTCTCTGGTTTATACACTCTTGGAACTCATACAAATCTTCAGAAGCCCGCATAACATAAACAATACAGAACTGACAAAGCCCATCTAAGTTATTAGCAATCCTTTTTAAATTATATCCGAGCTTGACAAATGAAGGGAGCAGGTGCACTATGTATTTCTTTATTATAATGATTAACTTCACTTCATACAAATAATACGAATACCTCGTACAATTCCTTTGAAAATTCTATCAAAAGTATATTGTTACATTATAACGATCCACATGACATTCATAGGTACTGTCACTATAAGTTGTTCAATCTAATCTGTGAATACAGTACCGTTGGAAGCCTTTACACTTACACCGATATGTCAGAAAAAACAACACGACCCTATGAAATAAAGTCATGGAAACAAATATTATATAAACTCATAAAACATACATTATTAATCAATGAACTGACGCAATATGTGGGCGGAACAGATACTAAAACACCGCCTCTATGCACCGCCCATTAAGATTAAATTAATACAATTATATATTTATAAACTGCGGTAAATTCATTAGCTTAGATGCTAAGACACTAATCATAATTAAACATATCCGCTAGGTCCATATATAACTAACCAACCAACCTAACAAAAATCAAACATTAATGTATAAAAATATATATGAATCACCATACACGCAGTAACAGTCGTATGCGATGTAAATGCGTACCGAAATTAATTTTCCGTCACAGTACATAAAGGGAACATTCTGATAGTTTAATAAGTACGTAAAGTTAAGCCGATTATGCGGGTTCATGTAGCGAGATTGCATTTAATTGCCAATTACGACACATTTCCCAGTAAATACTAACTATATTTCCGTGTAAAATTAATTTCATGTTGTCTATAACAACTAGATTGAAAACCGTTTGAATGATTCTAATTGAAAAGTCATGATCAATTCTGGTTCTCTCTCTGGCTATTAGTTTATCAATACATGCGTAATAGTGTTCATATATTCATAAAATAAAAACATATATTCATAAAGTTAAATCAAACCTCACTATGACTTCCATAGACCTCCTTATAACATACTCCTCAATAGGGGTCCTATTGGTCCTAGGGGTCATTCAAAACAAAACAACCCTTTTGTATTACATTCAAATGGTTGGAACGCAAACCATGATGACCTATTTTAATAATTCACCCACTAAGCTATCCTTCTGGTGTAACAAAAGTACAATTAATTACTCGAGAAAAATAACTGATGCCCGAGGATAAACTTTTCTCAACAAATCAAAACAACAGTGGGAAAGTCAAAGCAAAGGATTATAAAATCAATCATCGCGGTCCCAAATCGTTTCTCTACTTAACTCACACAACCCACCGTCTCTACGGACACACATTTAGGTCCCGACGTCACATTTTGATAAGGGAAAGGTATAGGAATTAGGATCAAGTAATTTACAAAAACTAAATCAAATAAATGCTTCATCACGTACAAATAAATCATTCAATTAATGTAAACGAATTGTTTATTTGAAGTGTAATAATATATATTAATGTCAAAGTATTATTAGAGAAGAGTTTGCAACATTATCTTCTTCTATACTCTCATAGTGAATACACATATAAATATTTACGATTTGTAAACACATATTTTCAATCGTCTCCAAAATTTTATTATGCAATGCTAGTGATGCTGATCATGTGGCTAATTTACTTATATTAGTTACTGGATTTGAACACTTGATTTTGAAGAAATAGATAGATTAGAAAATCGCTATTTAATAACTATACTTAATAGGTATTGATAAATAATTCACATATTAAAGCAAATTTCTTGTAATATCATTGATTTTTAACATATAAGGTACGAGAATACATATATGATGATATCGTACAAGGAAAATACTGTAAAAATTACAATATACAGAAATATGCCAACACAATATTATATTAAAAGCCTTCTGTGACTAACTTCGTTAGATTTTTTTGTGTTTTACATATTTGTGTTATCTCTCAAATGTTAATTGCGGAAGGAAAAATGTATTTAAGAGCACGTTTAAGCAGCATGTTCTAATATTGCAATTGAATAATCTCTTGTGACGTTCATATGACTAAGACGACAGGATTCCAAAGCCATCGCAGACTATAATATTCAAAGACTAAGGGTGTATGTGTAATCTTCGTCGTCTTGATGTTGGCTAGATCTTTGATCCCATATTCAACATTCGTCCTTATGCATTTCTTATAATTTGCCCAACGGTTTGAGAAAAATGTGCCGCTACTGAAATGGAACATTTAGGGCAATAGGAAAAATAACTAATATAGCTTATATAAGCTAGGGCAAGTTTATATTTTAAGGATTTAGTATGTAACCAATAGATTTATATAGAAACAGTCTAAATGTATTATGTACACTCAGTAATGGTAAACTACTTAGAAATTCTACCGACTAACGTTACGAAACTTAAATATTAACGGGTACTGTAATTATTAAGTTGGATTTTAGTTTCGGCACTATACAATTAATATTTCAATTAATGTTCCACAAATTAAAATATTTATTAATAAAAATATTCAAGAGTCAAATCAAACAGTGAAGTCTAAAGTGTTGTAAAAAGCTGCAGTGAAATAAAGTTATTTCATTTTTTGTCGATAACACGCTATAAAATTAGTTTAATAAAATTATTTTCAAAAGAAGTAAATACAAGTTTCAAAATACAGTTGCAGGACCAAAAAGTCTTCGGTTTGTGATTCAAAATGACACTTAAGAAGTCATAAAGAAATCTTGCTTTAAAACAATAATTAAAAACCAAGACGTACAAATATATGAAAGATAAAAAGTAATATTAAAAGGAGAAATTTCTCTCCACATTAAAATATGTTAGGAAAATAAATGGTCTTCCGAAGTAACGAAGTGTAACATACCTAAAGGACCCTTGGGATACGTTAGCTTAGGGATGTATGCACAGAATATTGTTATTTGTAAAATCTGTATGTTTGCTGAAGGGATTTGCTTTGTTTCCAAAAACTATCAGATAATTGGATTAAGCCAGGATTATTGGCATAAGACGTCTGTACTGAGCCTCGAAGTTAAGAGGCATGATACTCTATAGTTCAAGGGTCATTGTTGTAATGGAGTCGAGTTGTACACACATATTTTCATCATCTCCAAAATTTTTATATGCTCATTAATATATACTGATCTTATAAAGAGGAAACATTTGTGATTTGTATGTATATTTGTAATGTTTTCACACAGATTTATTTCCGGTAATGAAATCAAGATCTTTTTAATACCTATAGAGTATTTTTAAATTTACTAATGTCGCACATTCTACGTAAATGATTTTATGAATTTAAAAGATGTATTCGATATATGTTAGTAAAAATGTATATTGATTAGATTATGAATGTAAGTGTGTATCATATGATCTAAAAGGAAGTAATTAAAAACTAAGTAAAATAAAACTTATATAATAACAAAAACATATCTATGGCCCGACTTAGTAGACTTTCCACTACCACGGGATCGGTATTTACGCATATCTAGTAATTAATATAAGTGTCTACATCAAAATATGTTTAGTAGAAATATATAAAAAATATTTCTTTGTCTTGTAGATTATAAATAACGAATTAATAATTTACTTACAAACAAATACGTGAAAAACCGTCAAAAATTAAAAAAACGTATATCCTGTAGAGATTTTAAATCGATGATATAACGTCAAAGTATATAATATAAGTAAAAAAATGATCTCTATACTTATACTTTCCAACATAATTTGGAGCCATGAACATTTTTGACGAGTTTAACGAAACGTTTAAGCAATTAGGTTGAAGATTTCAAAAGGACGAGAAAAATTGTAACTTATTTTCTCTAAGTGCTTCTTTTCATATGTGTATTTAAATAAATAATTCAAAAATGTATTCTTAATTGATAAGTATATCGCATTAAATACTTAGTACAGTTATGTAGTTAAATAACAGTTCGACTGAGCTCTTTGGATGACATCGTAGGAAAAAGCGCATGGTCCAATCAAATAATTTGTTTCAATCACAATTTTGGAACTCAACTCTGCATTTTTTATATATACAACGAAATACAAAATGCTTTTCGAGCCTTAGCCCCCGGGTAGGACAAGTAGTAATCTACTACATTTACTAAATAAAAACTATAGATATTTCTTACGGAGTTATGGAAGAGCTGGGAAAAAAAGAGGGTTCCTAAATCTTACACATTATAATGTTGTCAAATGAAAAATGAATAAACACTTGTCATGAGCCTTTTCCAGCTTTCTTTTATTTTTTATTTTCATTATAGTTAGTAAGATATCATCTAGTATTGTGTGTGATATTATTTTCAGCTACTTAATTAGTTAAAAATAGTCCGTATTTAGGATTACATTTAACTTTTTCGTATATTTTATAAATTGAATAGCATATTATATCTCATCAATTGTCAGAAAAAGACAAAAGAGTACTTTAAAAAGTGCAGATTAAGGTGTTATGAATAAAATTCTGGGTCACCATTACCCTCATGGACAATTTAAATATTTACTAAATGTTCTTATAACTACCACTTAATCAACGCTGGTAGTATGTTGCTACAATAATTAATGTGACAATTAAATATGCATATTAGAGAGCGTAACGCAAACTTTATATGAGTAATTAAACGTTAATCCGGGGTTTGCTATCAAGATGCAAAATTATGGATTTGAACTCGAATATATTCCATATTTTGTCCGCGAGTGTTATTATTGATTAAGACGTTCCAATTAGGAATTTATAAAAATATAAAATCTATAAAAACCTAGAGCTTACAAATAACGTGAGTAATGACGTCAACGATTAACTTAAATTAAGTTTTAAATTGAATTCAATAATACCTTAATAATAAGAACCTTCTAAATGACTGTAGGTCACTCAATATTTCAGGACTGATGTCCAAAATAATATGTTATAAATATTCCATTGTTGATGCAATATCTGAAGAACTTCGTTAATTTACTTGTAAAATGTTTTGCATTGCACTGTGATGAAAAAAGCAGAACTGGTAGAGGCTAACCAATATAAAAAATATTTTTTTCGCTTTTCATCTAGAACATATGTTACAAATGTAATGATTTCGACAAAACAGATTTTTTTTACAACTTTGTAGACCGACGATATAATATATTTCTCCGATTTCCATAATGATTCAGTTAATTTTTATTTTTGTACTAGTGAAATTGCCGCTGTATTCCAATTTTGATGGCACACATAATATAGTAAATTTTAATTATTAAAATAATTCTTAATGCAAGGGATACATATTCATTGTAAGTATTTATGAAATTTTCAATGGCTAGTAATAGTAACATTTTATGTAATAATCATAAATTTATTTAACAAAATATATTTATTAAAAGAATTACTTACAGCGCCATCTATTAAAAAAGCGGCGTACTACTAATCACGTGCACTGCAACATTTCTCACAACCCATTCGCAGATATTCATGTCATGATATCGCGATTATAGCGCCAGTGGTTGAGTTTTGAACTAAATTTTCCCGCTTACCTGTAATAAAAAGAAATATAATTAGAAATACAGAAAACTTAGCGTAGAAACTTATTGAATTATATTTACATGTGTTCTTTTTAATTTCGTGACTGAGGCTAAGCCTCACGTGAGTGAAATTTTTGGCGTTGATGAAAAAAGGTAGTTCAGTAATATAGACGAAGAAATATGTCTGCGCCATGGCCTCTTGTAACTTTAAACGCTAAAAGAGTTTCGTATTGACAATTTGCAACGACATTAAATTTCACTTCTGTCTTCCAAATAAATAAAAAGATCAAAGAAAATCCTTCGCTTTAATTATGTTATTTTTATTACTTATGATCTTATTCGCAATAACAATAAACAGTTTGTCTTTAATGTTAAAAAATACTATTTATTTATTAAAAACTGTAGACAAGAAAACAAACATAAAACACCGTTATAAATCTAATGGAAGGCTTTTTCGCTAAGATCACCCAATCCCTGTAAAAATATAGAGATAAGAACAACACAGAGAGGACTGAAGAAAATAAAAGAAGAAATAGAAGATGTAAACAATTTTAAATTTAGCAGTGTTGGCCTAGTGGCTTCAGCGCGCGACTCTCGTCCCTGAGTTCGTAGGTTCGAACCCCGGCTGTACACCAATGGACTTTCTGTCTAAGTATCGTGAGGAAACCAACTTGCATTAGCCTATAAAAGTCGATGACTTGCGTCAGACACAGAAGGCTGATCACCTACTTGCCTATTAGATTAACAAATGATCATAAAACAGATACAAAAATCTGAGGCCTAAATCTAAAAATTGTAGCGCCAATGATTTATTTAAATAATTTTAAGTAGAAAATATTACATACATAATGTTAAATTAATGCCATACAACAATCACAGGGTTAATAAGAACATGACATTTACAAATAATAATAAAATGCCTCCAAATAATTTCATAGAATTGTGTTATAATTCTATTATTTTACTTCAATCATTAAGAAGCTTTTGATAAAGACTTCAGACACGTAGGCAAGTCTATAATTATCGTATGAGCAGTTAAAGCTCATTGACTCTAAATAATTAATATTCTAGCCGGCGTGCGTCCGTCTCTCTATATTATTCACACTCAACTTTATGTTATATGTTTTTTGATCACTTTTTATGTTAAGAAAACGTTTGGAGCTAAGGAATTCAGAGCCGACCTAGCGCTTTGGGCAAACTGATCACTTTCCTATATATTTATTATAATTATATAAATAGTGTATTCGAAAGGAGTTTATACTCTGCGATTTGAGTCTTTTGTCTCCTGGCGCGCTGCAGCTCTCATAAAAGTCCAAAAGACCGCCCCGTACCGCCCTGTATTAACAGGGCGCGAACCTGTATACACAAACACTCCAAACATCCCCTCGCGTGGAATGGTGTAACACGATCATCAAAGAGTTAATAGTAGTTCTTCTGCCCACCAAGACTTCAAACATATTTACTACTTATTTACGTCTTGATCACCGTTCACTTGTCCGAAGAATATTCCTTGGAACTACACAACCAAATAACGCTCGTCAAGAATCACGTTGGAGTTTCACCCCTTCGCTGTCGTTATGCCCACGTACACGCTTTGGATCGTGGTTTCTTGTAAAAACAACAAAGAGGTGGAACTTCTTGCCTCTTCAATCCATCTCCGGCTAAATAGGTATACCTATCCAGGAGATGCCTATGCACACCTTGCCTTCCGATGGACTACGAAGGTACCAAAGAGAAACAATCAAGAACTGAGTTTTAGTACTACTTTTCTTACTACTATTACTTGGTCAACTTACCATCCCCGGTTGTTTAAAACTACGCCACAGTCAAGGTAAATCTGTAAATTAACATACGCCGCAGAATAAGCCGAGTATAATATACTGAGTTGGTGAACAATGTATCGGTGTGTTCAGAAATGCTGACTCAGCAAGCGTGTCAGCATTGTACACAATATGCACCCGTTGCCGTGTTACCGCTAAACATTATATTGCCGTTCTAGGCGTTTTAGAAATCACATATAACTTTAAAGTTATGTAGACAAAAAACTGTTTGTTAAAATCATCATTTTCTTCTAGAAAACTTAGCCAAGTGACAATGACAATGACGTGTAGAACGATCATTTTAAACGTGTTTAAATGAAGTGAAAGTCATTGTATAACGATGAAGAAGTAGTTATAGATATTGCATCAACAACTCCTTATTAAATAAAATGATAATGAAATCATTATTCTAATTGATACTGAATTCTGCAACGAACTGGTTCTCTTCTAATCTTACCAAGAAACCCGTCTTTTTCCGCCGTCGCCTTAACCGCTGGAAAAATTATAACAGTTAAAATGATAGAAGCTGTACTTTTATACAGTCTTTAAAGTAGGTAGGTAATTAGATTAAAATCCAATTTTTTAGATTTTTCTGCAACCCAGATCAGTGTTTGTATAATATATATAATATTAAATATGCTGCTACAATTAGTTGAAAGTACCATTAGTACAAGTATTTAGAGATAATGGCGGATAGGGTAATTTTTAATTCAATTAGAATTTATGACACAATAAACTTTCAGGACAACAGCTATTAAAGAAAACGTTGGTGTAGTTTTATTATTATGCAAGAAAGAAAATTAATTTGTTTGATTAAAAGGAAGACCCGCACAAAGACACTTTAACCGACAATGCGTTTCATCATCGGAATTCGTACCATACTTAACCTAACCTATCCACTGAAGTATTTCCGAACCAATTCGACTTAGATTCCTACAAAAAAAACCCTACTAATTCTTATGAGGCCGGCAAAGAATTCGCGAGTCGGCAAGTGTCTATGGGCGGCATCACTTAACATCAGATGAGCCTCCTGTCCTTTTACCCCGTTTTATAATAACCATGGACTCTGGTATATTGCTGACACCAGCAACATTAATTTAAGGAGGTCCTGAAATCTTGAAGTGACCACACCCATAACAGTCCAAATTAAACATAACGAACAGTTTGAGACAACAAATTAATTCATTATTCAGATTGTTTATGTTATAAATAAATGAACTAAAATATTTTACATATATAAATACTATTTTTTTAATATATTTGAGTAACAAAAGTACTAACTATCACGATATAAAAGAAACAAAAATCTTGATTTCAAACTATTCCGGCTTCGCAAAGATCCTAAAAACGTACTTAAGATAAAACAAAGCGAAACTCTGAAGTTCTTTTACGAACTTTGAGAAAGAAACCTATTGATTAACAGAAGACCAGTATCAAATTATTTATTCATTCTTATACTTAAAACAATTCTGCGATATTTCGAGGGGAACTTTCGCTGGCTCCAATTTGATTGGCATGCAGCAGGGCAGGATCGTCAAAGATAGAGTTGTCTTGTCTTGGATGCTCACTTTAAGTCACTTCGTCAGCGGACACACAATTTCTCGTAAGTTTTTCTTGACTATATAATTGTTGTAAATCGGTTTCAGAAAGGAAGATTTGCTCACAACTTAGTGCTAGTATCAAAAATGATAAATAAGTATTACTTTAATATTTGTATGAAGTACACGACTTCACTTCTGGTGTTTACGAAAATCCAACCAACTAAATTTTTAAAAAATATACAAAATTATACGCTTTTTAGGTCTGGGCCTCACATTTCTGTATCTATTTCATGGTCAAAGGTAATCTTAGATAGATAATCAACCCGTGACTGACATACGCACTCGATTTTTTGGATTTTCTCGCAATGTTTTCCCTCACCGTTCGAGAGAATGTTTGCGCACATAGGCAGAAAATCCGACCGACGACCTCAGGGATGAGAGTAGCACGCTGAAGCCACAAGGCCAACGCTGCTCTATTGAAATAGATCATTAGTCAATCAAAAATATTATAAATGTTTTCGTGAATATTTATGCGTTCATGTAGATGAAAACACTGTTTATTTATTCAATAGAATAATGAAATCGACTGGGTGTCTGTTTTTGAACATTCGGCATAGACTAGCTAGCGTATCATAGGTAGTATATTTTAATCACAATAATATTCTTTTTCATTATACACGCAATTCAAATAACGCCAATAATTATAAAATAAATTCATATGATTACAATTTTCGAAAAATGGTTCTATTGTTTTTTTTAGGCTCACATGACACGTGTGTTTTATTTAAAATGCAGCTCGATCTTCATATATTAACGAAAACGTCAAAAAGTTCAAAAATCGTATTCTAAACACCTACAATCCAGCACATAAATAATACAGCATTACAACCGTGACGTCAACCGCAGATCCCGCTTGCAAACGAGATGGCGTTAAATGTATGTGTTTTAGTTTGCTCTTGACGTTCTATTAACCTTATGATTAATGGCCAATACGAAACAAGTGAGCTGCAATAATTTGAAGTAGAAATTGCAACGTTATACCTAGAAATGTTTTATTTCATTATAAGGTTTTTGAAAATAATTTATAAGTTCAATTAAACTAAATGTTTTGGTTTTGTGTATTTAATTTAACGTTATTTTGGGTCTTAAAAGACATTGAGTTTTTGAGATCCACAGACTATTGTTATATTAAATGTATAATTTCTGAAGGCTATATTTTTTAATGTAACCAAACGGGCAAGAGGCTCATATGATATTAAGTGACACCGCCGCCAATAGTGTGAGTGGCATTGCGAGAAGACTCGCAAGTGCGTTGATGCGCGATCTCAAATCATGCGTTCGAATCCCGGCAGTGCATAAATGGATTGGACGCAGGTGAGGCCCAGTCCTACATGCTTAAAATATTAATGCAATATATAGGTCATGTTATTTTTTTTAATCCTTAAAATCTATATTTATTTGAATTTCAAAACTGTTCAGTTATTTTATTTAGACAAGATATATTATTATTAAAACTTATAAATAATTATTAATAAAAGTGATTAGTTCGACACAAGAAGTACAAAGTAGGAATGGAGTCGATATTTGGCACGCAAGTCCGCCGAGCGATGCCATTACGAACTGACAGGAAGCCTTCGGAATGTTTTGCCGCCTTTACACTGTGTTTATTACTCGCTTTGAACTTTATTTTACAATTTTATTGCTTTGGTAATTAGTTGCGTTGACGACTGTGCCAACATTTTTAAAGACATAGTTAAAAAGTTTATATATTCGTAGAAACCGTTGTAATTTAATTTAAAAGAAAATATTTGTCTTACTATCCAATGTAATACAATTGTATTGTGTGTAAATCAACTTCAAAAATCTTCAAAATCGCTTATTTCCTACTTTACAGATTTAATGCGTAAACTAGACATCTTAAAGATATAATATTATTACATCCAAAGATCGCCTCCAAAATTTCTTCTAATGTATAGAAATAAAATAATGCCAAATGACGCATTTAGATACTCCTCCCGGTTATAATTTATTAAGACAGAAGTTATTAGCCCGTGTTAAATTTATCATATGTCCCGTAAGTCCAAATGGGACGGAAAAGACGTTTCTGCGTCTGTTATTATTACTTATATATATGTTATGTATTATAATATTACTGTAATGCACATTCCATTAATTGTAAAGAGATTTGCTGAACTCTGAGCAACTGTTTCGCCAGCAATGAAACCCATTATCCATGGACTACACACCTTGTAAGTTAACCAGTGAGACCTGCACCTTCAGAAGTAGCTAGTACAAGTGTCTGTCTCCTATTGTTTCAAGTAAGGCGTGTAAACGAAGCACAGTCACAAATACCTAAGAAATGAAAGGATGCGATGGGTGGAAATCTCTCATGCCTAGGTGAAAATTGACTTTTAAATTTCAAACTTTTAAAGGCTGGAAGGCTTTATAACAAGTGGATTTATTTGGTATCTGACAGATCGCGATGAAAAACTTAGAATACCAGAATTTCTTAACAAACATGAATCCCCGTGTAGCAACTGTGTATCTGAAAGTCAACATAAAAATATATTTCCTACACAGCTTAGTAGTTAATGCGTTTTTTTAGAACTAAATCGACATCGACTCTTTTGACCTATTTTGACCAGTTATGGTGTAAAAATTCGTAAATGGTAATAAGGTAAATTAATAAGTATTAATAAACCAGCACTCTATATACGTAGCCTTTAAGGATAATTAATCAATGGGAGGGTAAAATATTAAAAAATTACAAAACAATTTTTTTTTAGCTATTTGGAACTAAGGAAAAGGTCTTTCGACACTTTGTTATCGAAGCATCTTAGTTTTTTGAACATGTCACAGGTACAAATCGAGAATGTTTAGAAAATCTTATCGACTGGCACAGTGGAGGGCACCAGACCTCGAAGCCAATGGCCCAGGCCCTACACGCTATACCGATCAAATAAAAGCCCTTACAGGTTTTACCATCACCCAGGCCCAGGGGATTGTTGAAGACTGTGGAGAATGGAGGAAGTGCGGCACCACTAACACGACCTTCAGAAATAAAGAACTTTTGGAACTATAAGTAAATGCGAACATACATAAGCTTTTGAAATCCATTGTTTATTTATTAGAAACTTATACATAATAAAAGGACTCCGTATGTTAAAAGTGTCACTGAACATCAAAACCGTCGTTTGGAATGCATTCGTTTAGTCATTGACTTTAGACACACACACATAACACGAGAGTCGTGTTTACTAATGTACAACATTTTTCAAATCGGATAAAAGTTTGATTAAATCAATTAAATAAATTAAATCACACATAAAAATCAAAAACGAATTGTATCGAATACGGTTGATCTAAGCGTCCTTATTTCTGAAAATCGTAACGTCAAGCGTTTATATTGAGGAAACTATAAAACGGGGATAATCGTAAAAGCAAAGTTGGGCGGTGGCCAACCAGTCGCCGACAATGAAAAATAATTCAACGCTCCAAAACGGAACTGGATCAAAACTACGCATTTATCGCTGTTTGTTTTCGTTCTGATGGATTGTACTCTTGTCTATTACTTCCATATGTTATCGAATATACAAATGTTTCTTTAGACGGCATATAATTCTGATTTGAAGCCTTGTAACTCTTCAACGGAGCGTGGGTGTGATCGAGTGATTCATTGAGCAATTTTTAATGGCAGATCGTATTTACTGACGCGAAATATTTTTGGCCAAGACTGAAATACATATTAGGTCCTTACATATGAAATTGGCGTTTTGTCGTACTGGCTACTTTGACCTCAAATACCTCCTCTTTGGTTAGGAATTTCAAATTCAAATTTGTACAGCTATTTACTCATGTATTTGTGCTTCGATGACCGTCATTCATTTGTTTTTTTCTTTTGTTTTTTTCTGTTTGCATCACTCATTTTACAAAATGGAAAACTTAAAGTATCGCATTATTTACGAGTACGAGTTCCGCCGTGGCACTAGTGCTGCGGAAACGACTCGAAGGGTGAATGATGTGTATGGCGGTCATGTTGCAAAAGAAAATACAGTTCGTTTTTGGTTCCAACGTTTTCGTTCTGGAAATTTCGACCTGCAGAGCAAGCCCCGTGGACGGCCTGAGACCCAAGTTGATAATGAAATATTGAAGGCTATTGCGGAAGCGGATCCATCGCAAACCACGTCCGAGTTAGCTGCAGGCTGCGGTATTAGTGATAAAACTGTTTTAATTCACTTGAAGCAAATTGGGAAGATTAAAAAGCTTGAAAGGTGGGTACCTCACGAATTGACTGAAGCAAACCGGCAAACGCGCGTCGACTGCTGCGTTACATTACTGAACCGGCACAATAATGAAGGCATTTTAAACTGAATCATTACCTGTGATGAAAAATGGATTCTTTACGATAATCCGAAGCGCTCAGCGCAATGGTTGGATCCTGGCCAGCCAGCCAAATCCTGCCCCAAGCGAAATATAACCCCAAAAAAGTTACTTGTAAGCGTTTGGTGGACTAGTGCCGGTATTGTTCATTGCAGTTTTCTCAAATCTGGCCAGACTATTACGGCTGATGTTTATTGTCAGCAATTGCACACCATGATGGAAAAGCTAGCGGCTAAACAACCTAGGCTGGTCAATCGCTCAACGCCACTGCTACTTCACGACAACGCTAGACCACACACTGCACAACAGACGGCTACCAAATTAGAAGAGCTTCAATTGGAATGTCTAAGACTTCCTCCGTACTCCCCGGACCTTGCTCCAACAGATTACCATTTTTTTCGAAATTTGGACAACTTCTTGCAAGGGAAAAAATTTAACTCTGATGGGGCAGTCCAAATCGGCTTCACAGATTTTATTGATTCCCGTCCGACTGTTTTTTTGGAAAGGGATCAATGAACTACCTATGAGATGGCAAAAGTGCATAGAAAACAATGGTTCATACTTTGATTAATTAAATATATTATATTTAAAAATATTCGACTTTTTGTTCCTCCCATACAAAACGCCAATATCATATGTAAGGACCTAATATATCGTGTGCGAATTGCTTAAGGGGTACTTATGTATATAATTTGGTTAATCAATTGGTTGAATTAATTTAATTTTAAATAGGTTTATCAAAAACTTATTTAATATTTCAAATTCGGCGATGAAATTAAGGTAACAGAATCCACAGGTCCCTCATCAATAGCATGGTCGTGGAGTAGTCACTACCAATCATTACATATGTCCCCAGAAATCATAAGGGCGATTCAATTCTAACGAAAATATTTTAACAGGATAACAACTCAATACGGGACCCTACAAGAATGTGCGCGAACATTTCTTAATAGAGAACTCGTCGGCGTTTGTTCGCGTAAAACTAGCATTTGTTTTATTAAGACCTGTGTGTTTTATGTAGCCAGATTATTTATAAGACTTAACAAGAATGTCTTTTAGAAACACGACTATTCTCATTTTATAATAAAAATAATAATTAAATGCTAGGGAATGATTATGTCACGCGAATAGATTAGCCACATGTTCCTAATTAAACTAGTTTCTATAGGGAGTAGGAGCTCCCTATTCATAAAAATATTGCACCGTCTTAACAAAGGTACTCACTTGTCTCCTTTCATCACAACGTGAACACCGACATTGACAGAAAGAGAGACGAAGGAGTACTTTAAATAGTGATTCAGTTTAAATTAATAAGGGATAACTTTTTACATTTAAAAAAAAACAAAGAAAAATGTTTGTGTTTTACATAAAATACATGAGTTGAGACAGCCCCCGTCAGTAGTCAGAGACACTTGACATGTAATCGTATATTTTTATGTTATATGCGTAGGTCCTTGTGTGTACGATAATTTTTCATCTTATTGTAAAATATGTTCTGGGACGCATGTATATTTAAATATTGTCTATGTTCTCTTCTTGTGATGTGATTGTTCACTTTTCGAATAAAAACAGACTACTAGCGATACCTGTTTTCCTAATCAAACTTGTAACCACTGAGCCATCTCTTTTAAGAAAGAGATAAATCTTAGTCTCTGGAGACGTCACTACTTTCCATTAGTTCCTTTGTTGGAGGCTTTTATTTCAGTATTTCAATCTAATTAGTAGTGTCATCCCAGTATCTCGTGCGACGCATCACACTTCGTTCGAAGCTGTATTTTTCCTTCTATGTGTCAATTATCAATAAGACTCCAAAATCGACACACTGTGTCAGAAAGTCACCTATATTTTTAAAGGAAAATAAATAAAAATTGATCCTAGCCATGAGGCTATTCTATGAAGAAATGCTGAATTTTTCATTGGTCATAAAAATCTTTACACACGACATACAAGGATGTAGATATTTAAATCAGTTTGTCTTAAGTCTTTCTGTTGCGTATAGCTAAATCAATCATAAATCAAATAACTAGAGAACCGTCTATAGGTAAAATAAAAAATCAAATAATCTCAGTGCCTGCAAACATCGTTGGACAATATTGAACGCTACCAATCTAAACTATACAACACAGCTCGCAGCGTACAACCGAATGCCTTAATTTAATATAAGTCAATTTAGGCCAATTTAATTTCGCGTCCATAGCGCGGTTGTTAGCCGCATACCGAGGTTAAACAATAACAACGCTATGCCATTCTAACTTTTCACCCTTCGTAATAACGCCGTATTTTGTCTACACATTTTTCTTTTTATTAACGCGCTGTGCCGACGGCTGCATACAATTGATGCAACATAGTTCTGTTTGCACTCTCAGCTTACCTCTTGTTTATGTTTGGAATTGAAAGCGTATAAGAGTTAATTAATTAGCTTTTATGTTGCGGCATAAGTATATCTTATGTACAGATTATGATGATATTGCATATATTCGATATCTAATGTTATCTTAATTTAGAATTCATAACGCTAACGCTCGGATGTTTATTTATCATTCTTAGTAGAGTGAATTCGCCGTTCATAGGGGTGATGTACAATTATTCTATAAAAATATCGTTAACCTGTTATTTCGTTTACATTTAAACTAACAACGAATGGGATTTATTCGTTGTACTATCTTTAATTAATTACGTTACAAAAGTTGAAATTAAATAAATAAATACAGCTACAGCTTATTTAGTTTTGGCCTCAAATTTCTGTATTTGTTTCATGAACACTGAACACACACCGACTTCTTGATTCTATTTCCTCACGATTTTTTCCTTCACCTTTCACGCTAATCTTTAATGCGCAGATAGAAAGAAAGGTGGACTATTGGTGGACAGCCGGGTATCTATTCTACGACCTCGGCGGTGAGAGTCGCACGCTGAAGCCACTAGGAGAACACAGCTTCTTTACATTTTTTTTAAAGAAGTGAACTAATTATGCGTTAATAAATTTAAATTTACTCCCAGATCAATCAGAGAAGAACTGGCAAGACAACGCAACAGCAACGTAAACATAAAAATGTATACAATTTTTTTTTTACTTTTGTTTTCACAAATATTTAACTTTAATATGTAAACAAAACCCTTAACCTACACAATACGCAATTGTTTTTATAGTGTTAAATGAAGTATGGATGTACATTAAACACAGGCCTATCTCCCATTGTTTACATGATTAATGTACCCTGAGTTAAGACAGTTAATAGCTTTCATTAATTCTATACACATAATTGTATAATTAGGAACATAAATCCATTATGTAACTGTCACAGTTATGTCAAATATTTAAAGATTATTGATTTAGTATTTTTAGATTTTCAGTCTAGACGCCTACACAGAAAACGGGACTAAAGATATGAATTCAATCGTATGAAAAAAATTTATATCTAAAAATTTCAGACTAACTTTTAAATATTAAAAACCTGTGTTAAAACGCATTGAATGTTATTTAAAATAGGGATTAAAGTGTGTTATAATGGAAAAAGTGGATGCTCCCAGTTGATTGGCGATCTCATTAAAATCAGGAAAGCCTTCCAACGCTTACTCCCTAACGCTCTTTTTTACTTTATTCACAGGTCAAAGACTTTTGCATTTACGACTATTTGTATAATATTTTATTATATGTATAATATTCTATTACATGAAGCTAAGTGCTTAATGGAATGTATGTTGTATATGTAGAATGAATTCATATTTAGTAGGTTTGAATCTATACGTATCAATATAACATTTATAACTAATTTTGTTTAAAGAACACGGGACAATCGGACCGGTGGCTCATCTGATGTTAAGTGAGACCGTGTTAATGCCAGAGGGCTCCCGAGTGCGTCGCTTCGCTTCGGAAATACTTCAATGGACAGCTGGTATCACTATGTGGCGCAATCTGCCTTAAAACATTTATGAAACAACCACAAATGCTTAATAAACCATTAGTATTTTTATACCATGTTAAGTCGTATTAAATTCATTTAGGTAAATTTATTAAATTATAACTAATACTATACTATACAACCATTACAGTAAATAACAAAATATGATTTACGGCGAAAATCTACGTATTTAAAACAAAAAAAAAACACACATTAATATTTGTCTCACCCACGCGAATAAGTTTCAGTTATTTAACCGAAAAGAAGGAAATCATTAATTTTGTAATAACGTTTTGACATCTTCATCATCTCTAGCTAGCTAATATATTCCCAATCATAATTACATTGTTTTTTTTATTTAGTGAATTGGTAAGTCGAAACATGTTATTCATTTACAAATTCATACAATGAGTGGACGCGATAACTTGGAGAAACTGATCTTGCTGGTTAACACAGAAGGCAAAAGAGCACATGGCCGTGAACCAACCAGAGGGACCGATCAAGTGAAAGACTCGTCGTCTTCAAAACTATACATCGCTGGATTGCCCCCTCCAGATGTTTCCTTGCTGACCACGACGCTCAGACATGAGCTACCGACTGAAGAAAGAGGGTTGGAATTAACGGCATACGAAAATACATTATTTGGTGATGATTGGTTCCTATGTTACTGTTAATTTCCTAGCTGCTGTGGTCTCTGGCAGAATGACCAGCGCTGTGGAACAACTCTGTTCCTCAGCATAACACTGAGCCAGGGCCAATTACAACCACAGCACACACGAATTACACAATTAAACCTTTTTCTTTAAAAAAAAACAATTTTTTTTTATTATTATTTTCTGTCTTTCTATCTCTCTATTATTATTCTTTATTTATTTATTTTTATTTTAGTATTATTTTATGTGTTTCGGTCTATGTCTATGTTATTCATAAATGATCCCAAAGAGAAATAGGTAGGTAGATAAAATCAGTCGAGAGAATAGAAAACACAAAAACACATGTTAACAAAATTAGAACGAATTAAAGCAATGGATTGTGGTTTCGTTCCATTTCAGAGCGTTTTAATTAATGGTTCAAATCTTAAGTGGGTTTTTTAACATTCAAAAGGCGTAATAAAAGGAAATTGTGAATGTCACAATGTAGCACTAACGGCATTTAGGTAATTTTCACTCAATTAAACGGCTGAATACGTCCCGTTCGCGTCATTGAACTACGAGATTGCTTCCCCACCTATTCTTAGCGAGAGCTGTTAAATCCTCGGATATTCAATTTTTAAATACCATTGTTCTTTAGACGGCTGTTTATTGAAATATTGAGGTATTTACGATAAAATTTCCCGTAATAGTAGTAATAAATATTAGTTTTTCCTCAGTTAGGTTATCAAATCAAAAACATCGCGAGCAAACCGGCGTACCTTAGATCCTAAAACTCGATGGTGCGTGTCAGGCACAGGAGGCTGATCACCTACCTGTCTATAAGATTAACAAATGATTATTAAAACCATTGCAGAAATCTGGACCCAGACCTAAAAAGCAACCTTATAGCGCCACTGACAGAGGAGCTAAGAAAAATAAATATAAGATTTAGAATTGTAACATCAGTCTTGTCTTTTGTTGAAATAGCTTTTACACACTAAGAAAAACTTACACTAACTAACTTAACTTAGAATTATGTAAATAACTATAAGTTTTAAAAATAATACATAGCTTTAATCCGATCAAAAAGTGTTTTTCTTAACATCAGTCTTCTTTTTCAAAGACTGTTATAACGTATTGTATATATTGATCATCAATAAGGCAGAGCTTAGATATAAATTTCATATTACACTCGTAGCTTTTTAAGTTTTACTTTTATTATCATAACCTACATAAAATGCCATAATGTAAGGTCACAGTTAATAATAGCTTATGAATGGAACTATAACGTCGCCTACGAGCGCATTAAATATAATGTCGACAATCTTATAAACCTATTTTATTTTAAAGAAATTGATGCGGCCAAAATCAACAAGCATTACCAAATTCCTTAAAATAGCTTTGAAACAACATCTGCTAGTTTAACAGTTTAAATTAATAAGATCATAAATATTATAACCAGGGTGGGGTCAATAAAAGCTACCGATTGTAACTTTGTGGTTTGGTTGTGCGCTAATAGACTTCCTTATCTTTCTATGAGCGCAATAAACAGTCGCTCGTGGAGTCGAGAAAAACGCAGTGACGAAAAACGTCACACCCCAAACCTAAAGATTGACAGCACAGAATGCTGATTTTTTTAGAAAAAGAAATCGCAGCGTTAATTTTTCTTGACACACAGAGGAGAAAAAGTAGTTTGGTTACAAGAAAGTGCATCTTGACTGTTTTAGATTTTCTGAATAAGGAATTTCTCGAGTATGTACCGTAAAATTTCTAAAATTAAAAAAATATCCAGTCGTCCTAATATCTGTGTATATAGAACATTCCAATAAAGATGGCGGGTGACATTTTCCTCTCGTTTATTTGTAAACTGTATAGGAATGTACATTTGTTTACGAGCACTAAGTGTTAATTGCTCTTAATTAACCACTTTGTTTAATTAATAAATCCTATTAATTACATCGCTACGTTGAAAGGAATGCTACTTGTGAAATTTCTTCTTAAATTAAGAACGAAGTTAAACGTAAACAGAGCAGTGTTGGTCTAGTGGCTTCAGCTTGCGCCTCTCATCTCTGAAATCGTAGATTAGATCTCCTTCTCAGAAATAATGGATTTTCTGTGTATGTAGGTGTATGTTTATGTGTGAAGGGGCCAGATTTCAGACCTAACCAGTTCTTACCATCAGCCACAAAGAGTCGATGGCGTGTGTCAGAAGGCTGACAACCTTTTTGTCTAATAGAAAAAATAAATAATTACGAAACAGATACATAAATCTGAACCCCAGACATATGATGTTGTATCGCCACTGGATTAATCGTATACAGTGGTAGTACTAAGGGAATGGGATAAGGATATAAAATCCTTCGTATCTTAAAAGCCACACTTTACACATATGAAGCACAAATGAGGAGCATCATAAACTTTAAAGCAAGAAATCCAATTGTTTAATAGATTAAACCTGAAATTGGAATCTCTATTCCTTTCCATTCTCCTTATAGAATAAATAAGAAGTTCAGATCGAGGAAAACCGACATAACTTTAAACATTTAAATAAGTCAGACTTAAATCATTTCGATTTAATAAAATAAAAATAGCCATTGAATTAGAAGCTAAAAAGCGATGTTTATTGATTTTTCTTATTTTATTCACTGAAAGCCGATGGAATCACTCAGACATAATGACGCATTGACTGAACAATTGAGTATTTTTATTTTCTCTCCTTTTTTACTATTCTGTTAATATCATGAAGTGGTCCGCTGTCGAAACTAATTTCAAACTTTATAATGGTTATGTAGGTTTATTTTAGGCTTCATTAAGTTCAGTTTTGGAAGAATGTTTCCAAAAGTTTTCAGCCATTAAATTACAAATTTCAAATGACAATAGGCGTTCCATGATTGCAAAAAGTCCAATAACATCGATTTAAAAGTATTTTAATGACACATGAGACAAACAAATAGGCGCGTCACTTAATGTCGCCGCCTATAAACATCTGCAACGCGGGTGTGTTACCAGTCTTTCACGGCATGGTCCACTCGTTTTTGGATGGATGATCCCCAAGTTGTATTCGTTCCCTAATGGTTGGTTGGTTGTCTGGTTCCAAAAAGACAAAAAAAGGCTTACAAAAAGTTCTGCGGCCGAACGGCAGGTAACGAGGCCAACGCCAAAGGATCAAGCGAATCAAGAACAAGAAGCTATATTAACGGCGTACAACCGATGAAAAAAACTTGCAATAAAGTCTTAGTCACTCTTTTAAATTGCCAAGATTTTTATAGACAAAATGATTGTAAGATCCTGCTACCATTTCATTATACTCCTCATCTCATGTTAAAGTTAATTATTGTAATTAAATAAATAAATACGAAAGTTTCAACTCTATTAGCAAGGTACGGTGAAATAGGAGCATGCACTTACATTACTGTGGCATCAAGACGCTAAGGTGAATAAAGGAAAAAAATAATTAATACATAGCCGTATATACACTGATGCAAGTCCGACCGGTCACCACAAGTAGCACTTGTTTACCAGTACTATGGATGGCCAGCCATCGACCCCCTCGCCGTATGTAGGAAGAGACACAACCCGACTTTTTAACCTAGAGTTACCCTTTAAAAAAAGGGTTAAAGTGAAAAAAAAATATAGTATTAATATCTGAAGTCCATTTCAAAAAATAAAAAATACTATACATCTCAGCCCCAAATCTTAATATGATTTTCTAATGTACTTTTAAAGCGTAAATCAGGAAATATGAATGACCTCATTGGCAAAGAAAGAGCAGTAAATCGGTAGTTTCTGACCAGAATAACTTTATTTCTGTTCCCCAAATCAAATGTGACGATAAATGGCGTACTTATGGTCCTCACAAGTCACAGCCGGCAAAAGAATGGCATAAAACGAGTTTGCGGAAAACAAATAAACCTCGTTTTATGTTCATATGAGAAGTGCTAATATTCGTATATTGTAATTGTATATGTGGTGCGTACAGTAATGGGTAAATACACTAGTCTTTATTTTTTTATTGAGGAAACAGTTTACATAAAGCATTTTCTTTGTCATGGTTTTAATCATGTTTCAAGAATCTCAGTTTATATAAGAATGTGATGCCCTTTAACTAAATATCAATAGGTACCTTCGAGAATTAATTACCAAGAACTAACATTATAAATTATGTAGCGTAAACATAGTAGGTATCTAATAAATATTTATGCATGATGAGTGAAGGAATAATAATTACAGTATTATAAACGATATCGTATAGAAATATTTCCTCCATGAGCGTTATAATAGCATAACATAGCATATAATACAAAATATAAGTTGAAACTATATAAATGACAATATGTATATGGATGTAAAAATATTGGTAACTTATAACACTCACTGCTGAACGTTTTTGTTATTTACTTTCCTCTTTATGTATGTTTATTTCAATATCTCTTCAGACTCCTATCTTTGCTAAATGAGCTGCAGCGTACCGTACACTCGTATTTCCTATAGAATCTATCGTGTGTACAATAATTTTATTATACTATGTATAATGCGGACTGACTCAATAAATACTTAACGTAATAGGAATTATGTATTCTCACTTAATATAGACACAATTATCACATATGTTTCTTGGTGAAGTAAGCTTAATGCCTCTTCTACATCAAATTACAATAGGAATTGTGAATAGAAATGCTATTGAAACGCTTGAACAAAAATTAGGGCCGGATTCAAATCGAGGTTAATTTCCAAATCAATCTCGGGCACAGGAAATGAATGTTGGACCATTTGCGATGGCATATTACTCGATACCGGGAGATGTACCTATTTACATCACAATACCAGGATTTTTTTCTTTTATTATATAGTGAAGAATTTTGTTTTTTAATCCAAATAATCAAGTGAAACCGAACAAAAGATTATTCAAAAAGTTGATAATATTTTATTTCCTAAACACCCACTTATCATAACACAAAACATACATAAACATAATTTTGTCAATAACTCGTGTAGTACGATAATGCAGCGATTGTGAAAGCTAAGATATTCTATTGAGACTATTTAAAATTTGTGCTTGTATAATTCTAAATATATCAACGAAAAGCTTCAAGTGCTTCATACGAAAATTAATATTTGACTATAAATAAAAAAGTATATATATATGTAAAGAAAAGAAATCAGCACAAGAAAAATTTATAAATAAATACTTCTACAAAACCAACAGAATAGGCTATATACACACAACTTAAACGTTATTTGAACGAATAAACTAACATTTGCAATGTTACTTTAAATGCCAAAGAACTAGCAATGTATGCAAAACGTTGCCAACTCATAAACAATATATTTAATAACATTGTACAAAATCACGACCACGCTTGGCTACGCTCATAATATTAAAATATAATAGTTTTGACATCCACTAACCGTCAATTAAAATTACACAATTAAATTAAGATTTATAAATATTTATGCAGCTCTGCTATTTATTTATTTTGCAATCCTACAACTTACCAAAATTATAAATATAAATTTACACTGAAAATATAGGCAGTGATGGAATACATAATACATGTAACTACAAAAGGATTCAAAATGTACAAAAGGAAACAAACAATAAAAATTATTCAATGCATTTAACTAAGTGGTACCTAGTTTGACCGTGTTGTGATGGTGTAAAAGTGAGGGTACGTGACACACCGTATGTGGAGTATGCTCATGATGCAGGTGATCCAACGCTATGGATATTCTTAATACTCCTTTTAACCATAAATATTGGTTGTTGTATGTCCGGGCTGCGCGTTTCGAATGAACTATCAAATTTTGATTTCTCTATCAATTTCTCAAGGCACGTAAGTGTTCTCTACTATAACAAAATACGCTTAGTGATCGTTTTTCCTATTAAAATATTTATGTAAAACGCTCGTAGGAGCAAAGGCTTTGCTACACTGAAAATACTCTATAAACATTGACTAAACGTTTCTATTTTAACGTTGAAATAATTTAAATACTGGCAAGTAACAAATGTTTAACATTTTCGTACTCGTCTGCAATCCACCAATGTCGAAGACGTAGGTTTGCAGCCGTGTATAGCAATATATCCTGTCTCGCCTTATTAATGTCTACAACTATCTAAGCTATTACATAATTTATTGACAAAATACCGCTGTAACTATTAGGGCACAACAATAAGGGAAGTTATGACAATATCATACATATTGGCCGTAATTTGATCACTAATACGTCGGTCGTAGAAGTCGTTAATTGTATACTCTTTATTTGCTATAAGTATATATAATAAGGATTTTACTTCTACGAAATAACACTTTTCTTTAAAATTACTTTTACAAAATTATCTAGTTAAATTATTAATTTATAAAAGGTATGCTGTTATTTTATTTGTAATGTTTTAAGAGATTTTTAAATTATTGTTCTATATATATGTATAGGTGGTATACCCAATGTAGGCTACATGTATTTAATTGTAGTGTACATAAACCTTAAAGAAGATGAATTCACCGACTTTACGTAACAATACAAAACGTAATCCAAAATCCGTTAATAAGTAACTAAAGGGTAAATAAAATATTTCGGCGGAACTGCAACAGACAAGTTAACAAATCTCGAAGCATCTCGAATCAACTTGTAGCACCACTAACTGCTTCGAACTTTCGGAGTTTAAACAGTTTTTCAAATTACTCGTACTTCAGACGCAGCATTTTGTTTTACCGACAATTTCGCTAAGCTTTTATTTAGTGTATAAGTTTTATCTAATAGACTTATTGACGTGTTGAAGAGATTTCCAACTTTTCTTTTGATGAAAATGATGAGCCTCGGAATTACAATGGTGTTTAACGAGCATGTATCTATTAGAGTATTTGGAAAGAATAAGCCAAAAAAAGCCGTTATTACTATAAACTTCGCCGTTTCTTTTAATTTAAAAAATCGATTTATATTATTATTACAATAGTTGTCTATGTTTGGAGGAGTCGTAATTTCGATCATATTGTGACATAAATAACTACAAATTTGCAATATAGCCACGGAAAACCTTTAACTCCTGCCAACCAGACAACGTAAACTGTCGAAAAGAATGTTTAAAAACTTTGGCATTCGAAAGTTAAATGGAAAAGTTCGGTATTCAAATTGACAATCCCGACAAAAGTGGGTTCGACCCTCTGAAATTAGATTAAAAAATTGTTTGAAAACGGTTCATTGTAATCTATGGTAACATTTGAATATCAAGTGTTTACACGTAGTTTAACATTAATATGTAATAATTATAATTAATTTTCATATTTTGTCAGGTCGACCTGGTAAAATACGACAGCGACAATTTCAGGAAAGCTTCAGTGCGTAAAAGTATGTCTCAGCCAGTTCTCTGAGTAGAAGAGAGCTGTGACTTAAGAAAGTGTATGGCTTTTTCAATATAAATTTTTAATATTGCTTAAAATTGAGTCGACTCGACCAGTCTCTTAGGAATCAGTTCACAATTACTGAACATGTTTGTTTTTGAGATTCCTCACGAAGAATAGAAATTAATCCCCGCGGTACACAATCCTACCTTTCAAAGTCTGTAATTATGAATGTCTTTTTTATATTTTGATAAACTTTTTCAAATATGTTTTGTCCATTAAATTGAGAAACATAATATAAAAATAAACGCTAGGTTTTAAACCTTTTCATCTATAAATCTTTAGTTTAAGATGTAAAAGTATAAATCAAAGCCAGGACCTATAATTGTCAAAAAAATATCAACGGCCGTACAAACTTTAAAGGTCTGGGCCTCAGATTTCTGTATCGGTTTCATGATCATTTGTTAATATAATAGGCAAGTAGGTGATCAGCCTTCTGTGCCTGACGCACGTCGACGACTTTTTGGGTCTAAGGCAAGCCGTTTTCTTCCTTCACCGTTCGAGCGAATGTTAAATGCGCGCATAGAAAGAAAATCTATTACCCATGGATATAATAGACTTTCTTTCTTTCATCACAGCTGGGAATCGAACCTACGACCTCAGGGGTGAGAGGCGCACGGTGAAGCCACTAGGCCAAATAAATTCGACTTTTTGCGTCAGTATCGCATTTTTACACAATTTATAAATAGTATTAGAAGATTTGTTAACTAAATTTCTTCTTAGTTGCTTAAATATAATATAGAGGAGGTATTAATTAGCTCCAATAATTATATCTACAAAATTTCTTTACACAGTGTAATAAAAAATCTTTCCTTACAAATTTTGCTTTTATCAATAAAACATGTTATTTAAACCTAAATAACCTTACAAATCCCAAACTCTAAAGAATCAAAGAAAACTAATTTCCTCAAGGTTACACTTTTCCTGTATCTATTTTCAATCGAGCACGTCTTTGGGGGTGTCGTTCAAAAATAGCCGAGGCTTGCTTACTTTTCGTAGCTTCTAAAAATATTGGATTGATCCTGTATATTTATTTAAGCGTGCAATTTCAGATCGGATTTAATCTAAATTAGCCGAGTAAGATTTCCAATAATTTATAAATAAATCTGATTTTATATTGATTGATCAATGTGAAGATGTTACAAATTGTGAAATTTGAAATGTATCAATTATTATTTTCTTCCATATTTCCAGGATTTATTCATTCAAAGCCTATATACCATAAGGGTTAGAAGTTAAAATGTCAGCTACGCGAAAGAGTTAGTAACTTGTGAGACAATAATTTAATACCCACTACCATTCGATTGATAGAATAATGAATATGAATATAAATTAATTTAAAAAATCTAAGGGATTTAAGAATCAATATATTTTAATTTAGTGTGGCAAATTGATTATATTTTAATTAAGTGTGGCAAGCAAGTGCTTAAGTAACTGCGATAATGTTTTTATTTAAAGTAATTATATTTTGTTATGAGATTAGTGGACTTTCGAACTTTTTAACTATATACAACGAAGAATCGGTGGAAAACCTATCAAAACTTGAGAAAATTCAATAAAGGCACTTGGGGAAGTTTGTTAAAGGAAGCAACGGGAATATTATAAAAAGAACCTCAATTTGTGTCGCCGCGGTAAAATAAATATAAGTACTGGGCGCCTCTTAACGGAAGAATCGACTTTACGATACAAGGTTTTTTTCTCATTAAGTGAGCGTTATTTTCCTAAAAATACGAAATTCCTCGGGCCAAATTTTTCGTTGCTCCATTGCAAGAGAATGATTGTAAAATATTGTCGCTATGATAGATATTGCTTTGTTATCTATCTTTAAGTAAAAGGTCCTTCGAAACGGAAGATTATGATGTAAAAACTATCTTTCTTTTTTATGCCGTTAATTTATCTAGTCCATCCAAAATAGATACATAAGAACATTATGAGCAGTGCACAGAAAATGTACGTTAATAAATCATGATTATCGATTGTTGTAAATTAATGAATTGAAATGGGGAGTCCTAGTGGCGATACTGATTTCTGTATAATAATATATTTTGTAATGATAAGGATAAAATTTAAATCTTATTTTAATTTCTATAGCTTTACCATCTATAAAAGTATGATTATGAAATGTTTAGTTCTTTACTTGATATATGACAATGTACATATATATAAAAAACATGTTTTATTGTCATCTACCAAGTTTGTTGATAAATTTAAACGTAGACATCGGCAATAATGTGTTTTTCTATGCATACGACGACTAGGCAGCAGCATTTCAACATTGATAATAGATTTCATTTATACACAAAAAATTGTTAAAAAACAAACAGCAAGAGATATTTTTGTATCCTGTATCGCATAAAACTTTTTTTATTTTTCAAATGTGTACATAATACATACGATATGTTTGCGAATATTTTTATTAATTTGCACTTGATACTTTGATAATGTTTTGTTGTTTACCTGTAACGAAAACTTCATATTTAAAACATACTGAAAATAGTATAATACTGCACTATTTTAGATAAATATTTGAATGTTTGAACCGTGCGGGTGAGAATTTTTACTCTGTACTTGCACTTGAGCTTTATAGGAAGACCCATATTGACGATTTCCGGTTTTGAAATATGCCGGCACCAATCTGCATAGGACGGACAAGTATTACAGAAACCTAAATAGCATTTATTAATTAAGGCAATTCACTATATCAGAAGGTCGTAGAAAGAATCCATTAGGGAATAGCATAAGGTATTTTGACCTGCTCTCTTTAAACCATAAGGCCAATATAGCAAACACAAAATCGTTCAAAATTACCACCAAAATACTGGAGTATAAATTTATATAACTCACAAACACTTCAATAAACAATTCAATAGATTAAGCATTTCGGCTGTTATTTGTCGGCAAACAGGAAGCAGAACTCAAGTAACTGGCTTCACACAGTCAATATTGTATCTGTTCCGGGTTCAGTCTGTTTACATGAACTATTCAATATTTCTAGACTAACGCCTACGTGGAACACATTTTAAGAAGAATTATCAAGTATATTTCTAATGTAATAAAGCATACCGGGCCTTTTATTCTTAATAAGGCTGTTTAAGTTTTTTATCTGTTCCAAAGATGACAGATTATTGAGTATGGCACTAAATCGGAATTACAATCAAACGTATGTTCTTTCGCAAGCTCTGTGTTTAGCAGTTTTTTTAATGTAAGTATAGATTCCTGGTGCATGAGCAGTGTTGGCCAAGTGGCTTCAGCGTGCGAGTCTATCCCTGATGTCGAACCTCATCCTTCCTCACCTCAGGCTTTCATTCCATGTGCGCATTTTACATAGTCCGAACTGTAAATGAAAACATCGTGTGGAAACCGGCTTGCCGTAGAACCAAAAATCGACGGCGCGGCGTGTCTGACACGGGAGGTTGATCTTGCTTATGAGATTGACAAAAATCATGATAAAGATACGAAAACCTGAGGCCCAGACCTAAAAGGGTTGTAGCGCTGATTTATTTTTATAAATTCTTGATGCCTTACATTAAATGAATGTTTTATTTACTGCTTTTTAAATTTTGTATGTATTAAACGGCACTTGACCACTTCATAGTAATGTTGTTTATGTTCGTTGTTTTTATGAATAATATTTGTGTATTACAAATTTTAATTATTTAAGACGGTCAAACATCAGAATCTCTTCTAAACCTCTATTTAACTAACTCACCGTTGATTAGCACACAAATATCAATATTTATTTGAAACATATTTATAACTGTCCGAAAGCTACAAAATAGAAACCACATACAATCAGATACATCACATATATATTAGTAGAATTAGGCGTTTTACAGTGTGTAGTAATTAGGCCCCGCATGGAGGTGATACGCACAGTAATTAGTCATAAGCCGCATGTGATTTGATTAATGACGGCCTGCTACCCACTGATAACTCATAGGGCCCGGAGAGTTCACAAAAATGTAGCTAAAGATGGCTGTTAAAAGATTTGTTGGGTTTGGGAACTTAGCCAAAAAACAGATAGAAGGACACTATTTTAAACTTGTGCCTAAAAGGAATCAAATCGCCCTTTTAACCAAAGCTTATTTTAGTAACTATAAGTTTAAAAGCGAGTTTTTGAAAAGGCACAAAAGTTCCTGACGAACGCATGGTTAAATAATTGATTTGTTTTTATATAACAGGAGGCAAACAGGCAGAAGGCTCACCTAATGTTAAGTGATACCCCCGCGCATGGACACTCACGTTGCCAAAAGGCACTCAAGTGCATTGCTGTCATTTATTATTTATTATGTTTATTTTTTTACATATAAACAATCAAACACTTTGGATATAATTTTAGTTAATATTTTTTATATATAGCATAATATTCGGTCTAGCTAGCTAGCTGGCTATAGCCTTTGTTCAGATATGGACATTTTTTAAAATTAAATAAGGGTAAAGACTTCAAAAAGCGACTTCAACTAAAAGTTAGAGCCCAGATACTCGGCATTTACGTCAATTAAGTAAAGGAAATTATTTAGTCACGTCACAACTTTACGTTAAAACAAAAATTATAGAATAATGTTTTGCTAACAAGATACTGCTCAGTTATTTTTGGGGTCTGTAACTAGACCCCGACATTCATGTTTTGCTTAGATATGATAAAACATTAAATATTTTAATAAGATTGAATAATGTAACATTAAATTACTTGAAAGGATACCAGGACTTTCATTAAATGTCCCTGTAATTTGAATCGCTAACAAGTTTTTTACCGTAAAAATGTGAATGCACGAAACATCGCCGTGGAGTCATAAATTACATGATAAAATGTTATCCTACCTTCAAATGCCTTTGTTTATGAACCTAATTCACTTTTCTAGGCTGTAATAAACTTGGAATACTTCCGCTTTGACACCCAACCAAACTAAACAAATCTTTAATAAAAAAAATGTCTTTAATCATGCAACCAAGTAATTAATAATTAGTGATAAATTAATTTGTATGATATTTTCACACAGAACTATGTCGCTAATCTAATGCAGACAAAAACGTACATAAGTACGAATTCATTTGCATTCTATAGACTTATAACGAAGAGATAACGGCCAGTCCGTTCTATTGTTTGAAAGGTACTCGCAATAAACAATACAGCGATAAAATTCTGATACCTCTGACACTGAGAACACGTAATACGAAGCTGACCTTGAATTCTTTTATATTTTGCACTTTCATACAAACCAATCTTCAATCTTAAGATAGTATCTCTCTTAACTAAAATATTTGACGTGTTCTTGAGATCATTAGACGAAATAGTTCCAATTCCATTACGCTAACCAAAACCGTGTTCATTGTTATTTATTTTTCTAAGAAATTTCATAACATCGCTTATAAATAAGTAAACGCGGTCATCACTAGGACGAGTGTCGCCTGGGAATACTGTATGATGTTGATTTTAAATAAATACTTACTTCAGCAGTAAAAATACAAAGGAAATAAGTAAAGGAAACGATTTAACTATATGTTTTTATCTTACAAAATAAATTAAATCATCAGATAGTACAAAGAATATATTGCACCAAATCAAATGAGACTGACTTTTTACTTAATGCATAAAAGATCTCATTATGCATATGTCAGCGGTGACGAACGTCATTACCAGATGCAGCGTTGATGAAGAAACCTTTGATAACTCGAACGAATCGTTTGTTACTATTACAAAAAATATTTTTCATAAATCTTAAAATGTAACCGCATGTATGTATATAAATTATTATAGGGAGCGAGTTAAAAAAAGGCTCGAAAAGTGATTTGTGTTGCAAATCAGATATTTATTTCGCTAGATTCAAACTAAGAGCGAAATGCTGGGTGTAACTGCTAAAAATGTATAAGGCAGAATATATAAATGAAGTTTTGTTAAACAAATTTACACACGAGTAATCAAAGCATACAATTTAACGCTCAGCAATATAATTTAAGATTACAAAACAGCAAATACAAAGGAATTGAGTTTTTGTTATCGCCCGTCTCGCTTTGCGATAACATCGCTTACTTGCTGCAAATCGTGTACTTCACAACTGCAATCTACTTAAGATCATTCGATTATATGGATGAAGTTAGCTTTTTAGTAGAAAAATTGTTGGCCAACCGTCGCCAATGTGTTGCCGGTCTTGTAAAAATCGGTCCACTTCTCTCATAGCCTATCGAGCTGTTCTTTTTCGGATAATTCTGTAGTATGTTCAAAATATGTGAATTCTCAGAAATAATTATTTCGTTAAGACATCTATTTTAAAAGATTTAGATTGATTCGTTAATTCTGTGCAAAAAATCTTGAGTATCTAAAATTTTTAATTTAATTTTTATTTATAAGTTCTTAGAATCACTATCCCACCCAATCCATTATCTACTTTGTTTATGAGCTTTGGCGCTCAAACAGAGAAGATATTCCTTAGAGACAAAATATAAAAAGCACTTTAAACTATAAAGAATCGAAAATGGGAAGCTCGTAATAAACCCTACTTATAAACACAAAGAATTGAAACGAATACTATAGGTAAACAAAGTAATGAATGTCAAACAGTTAAAACATTTTTACTGTTACTACGAACTTATCGAGTGGAGTTTATAAACAATGTTCAGAGACCTTTCAATACTTTTCAGACGTCAGGCAATCATTAACGTCTTTTAGAGACATAACTAGCTTATGTCTTCGAATTATTTTGCATATAAAAAATATAATATTCATTGTGCATCCCGCAATGTCAATGCGCCTTAACGTAGAAATGCTGCATGCAATTCTCGTTTTAGTAAAAATGTTTTGACGGATTTTGATCTTATAACACAATTATATCGACATAATCTATTGAGTATTGGAAGAAGCAGGGTGTTTGAAGCACACCGATTAATTGAAATCGTGTTGAAGATATCTAAGAGAAAGAATTCAGGTGAAATAGGTGTAGTTCGGAACCTGTCTTACTTCCTTCCTGTCTCACAGAATGAGAGGTGTATGCAATAGAGGCATCTCCTGTCAATCCATAGAATACCAGATAAATATGATAGTTAATCTTGGCACAAAGGCAGTCTTAGCGAAATGTACAATTTAATGTCATAGTCCAAGTATTATATGAATCCGCATTTGAGGAGAAATATCAAAAACGTGAGAATAAAACATGGAATACAAAAACTGAATGTAAAAACAGTGGGAATAGTCGGTGACAGTCGCAAAGATGTCTTGAAAATTCTTTGAAACTTTGGTAACCATCGGACCGTTGTTGTCGCTTTAATAAAGAATTTATTAAAATAGAAGAAATAAGACACTTTTTGCGATGCTTTATTGAAGAAATGTTACATAAGTATTTTGTTCTCAAACCCCGACAGGTCAAAGAAACAGCTTTATTAAACTTGAACATAGAATTTGAAACCTTTGTGATGATTTATCACGTATTTTTATTCAACTTTTCATTACGTACTTATAGTTTTCTTGTAAACTGATGCGTAAGCCCTTAAGCGTAGGTATAAGTTGGCCACAAATCCTTTCTTTTGTTCCTACCGTAACAGGGGTGGCAAACGGGCAGGAGGACTGACGTTAAGTGATACCGCCGCCTGTCTGTGACACTCACATTGCCAGAGGGAAAGTGCGTTGCCGGCCTTTTAAGAATTGGTACGCTCTTTTCTTGAAAGAGCCAAAGTCGAATTGGATTTGAAATACATTTGTGGACAGCTGGTTCCACATAGGGGTGGTGCGCGACAACCACTGCCTAAATAAACGCTCGGTTGTGGAATGACTACCACAAATCTTATTGCAAGCAATTGGAAGTATTTTATTATTTAAATAGGATTTGAATAGGGTTGTATTTCTAAAGGCAGAAAGATGATGGCAATTTGAGTAAACCATCTTTAATTATTTCGATGGAATAGTTCTTAGTTAGTTTGGTTTAAAAGTCAAAAGAAAAAACAGTTTATTGTATTACATTCATAATATTTAAAACCCTTATTTTTATGTAAAAATAATTCAGAGCACAACGAAATTTCATTTTTCAAGCAAGTATTAATTCGGGCAGAGGATTAGTGGCTTCAGCGTGCGACTCTCATCCCTGAGGTCGTTGGTTCGATTCCTGATCAATGGACTATGTGATCATTTAACATCCGCTCAAAAGGTTATATATACCCAAATTACATAGACCCAAAAAGTCGACACCTTGTGTCAGGCACAGGAGTCTGATCACCTTTTCTATTAGATTGACAATTAATGATGAAGCATACAGAAATCTGGGCCGCAGACCTAAAAAGGTTTTAGCGCCACTTATTTATTTTATTTTATAAATTACGGAAAATCCAGAGATGTACAGCCGGCATTTGAACGCCCGACCTCATATGTATGAGCCGACCGCTTAACCACTGAGCCAACAGTACTCATTGTTTTAGCTAAGTGTTTATCACAACGTAGATTGCCAGAAATGGACTAGTTAGAACTTTATGTAGATTAGTAGTTTCCATGAACAAGGGTTAACGTTTCTATACGTAACGGATAGAGTTTATTTCAGAGAATGTAGGGTGTTAATCTACGATCCAATTAGCTGCATTACGCTTCAACGCGCCTACTTAATACCTAGGTACCGTTATCTAGCTAAGGAAAATTATCCACACACTGTTAAAGTATAGTTCAGAACAGTGTTGCAAACTCTGAAAAATAACTAGGATATTTCGTTAAGTGATTTAATTACTGTAATAGAAGTATATAAGTCTGAAAAATTATTGTGTATAGAGAAGCCTTTTGGATGTAAATAAACTGAACAATATTATATGAATAACAATTAAAATAAGAAACGTGTTTAATACTCGCATTTAAAGATTGAATTAATTTGATAACATTGATGTCAACTGTAATATCAAAAATGAAAATGTGTTAAAAGTCCCGGTTCCCAAGATAAGTTTCTAACATATTGAAGTTCCCAGATATCATAAAGTTCTATTCGCGAACCGATATCACTTACCCCAGCTTTAGAAAAGTTGGTTACGTGATGTGAGTTAAACGCTCGGCTTAGCTTACCTAGGTACAAAAATATGACATTTCTCGCGTATCAACTTCTCCTATAACAACTTTTACAAATATCCGTTAGCTTTAGTGAAACTCAATAAAACTACGACTGTATAAATATTGGTGTAAATAATCTTAGTTTTGCGCATACTTGATATATTTAGGAAGGAAAATTTCCAGACTCCAAAACTATAACTTTAACTATAACTAAACTAAACTATAACTTTAAGGTTTACTTAACTGTAGTTCAAAGCAAGTGTGTTTAATAAAACACTTTTTAACCGATTGAAGCTATGTATTATTATTATAAACTTATAATTATTTACATAATTTTCCGACGTTTCGCGTGCTTTACAGCGTGCGTGGTGACGGTGACTGAACACAAAAGGTGTTGAATGTCAAAAGTATCACAGCTGTAGAGAAAGTTGTGTTATCTGTATTTATTTCCCCGGAGTTGATATCGACTATAATACAGAGCTTCAATCCGTTTAAAAAGTGTTTTCTTAATGTGTAAAAGCTATGTTAACAAAAGACAATACTAACTGTGTTTAATTTTTCACTTCTCTCTTATGGCTGAGCCTCGCGTAGTCGCGTAGATATCTGGCTCTACAATGTATAATAATGGCTATCAAAAAACCATATATTTAATGTTACCAATAATACTTACTGCGTGTTCAAGGTACGTAGTTATGTAGTTTTAAAACGTTCTCAAGACAGTTGAAAGATACGAAGAATTTTAATTGTGTACCATTGAGAAATTCTGCAACTTGTTGCGTTTGGTGACCGTGAATTTTATGGTTCGGTAAGCTTTATTTTCTTGGCAATATTTTCTGGATGAATCCCAAATCTAAGCGAGATACCGGTGGCCAAAATTGCATTTACTGCAATGCATTCATGATTCATGGATTTGTTTGCCTAATTATAACACCGCTGCGTATTTCCGCTTTTCGTATCCTAACCCAGTTTTGCATATTTTTCCTGGCTTCATTTTCAACTAGGAATTTTGTCAAGTCGAATGTATTGTGTGTATTTGTTCAATACTGTTCACATTCAAAACAAATCATGTAAAAAGAAATTTAAACGATAATCATTAACTAACTAAGAGTGTCTATTATTTTAGGACCACAGTTTTGTGTAAAACTAGAAACATATATTTTATGTGTAAGAAAAAATTTAGATGTAAAAAGAGAACAAAGAAAATAAAAAGGCCATACTAGAATAAAATGAACATAAATAAATCAGTAGCCCTCAATTTCATGATAATTTGTCAATCTAATAGGCAAGTAGGTGATCAGCCTCCAGACACACTCTCTCGACTTTTGGGTCTAAGGCAAGCCGGTTTCGTCACGATGTTTTCCTTCACCATTCGAGGGAATGTTAAATGAGCACATAGGCAGAAAGTCAATTGGTGCACAGCCGGGGATCGAACCTACGACCTTAGGGATGGGAGATGCTGAAGCCACTAAGCCAACAGTGCTCTACAAAAAACATTCTCAATAAATATTAACAAAATGAGATGCATATACCCTAAAGTTAAAACTTCACCCGAATACTTCAAGTTGTCTATACTCTGATGCAAATAATTAAAGTATCGTCTAGTATAGGCAAAGATGTGGAGTTATTTCGTTGGAATGTCTCGCAAGTTTGGTGTCAATGTCATCTCCCCCGACGCACGACCTGTTTTTCATCATGAGTGCTTCACGCCAATAATTGGAGTTACAGCAGTATTACAAAGTACTAAGGTTTAAAATGGCGCAGCTTGTATGTTGTAAATAATTCACCCCATTATGAGTGCCTATTCAATTAGGGGACCTGACTTCGAAGGTGGCTATTATGAATATTTGAATAAAAACAGATAAGTCCATTTACGAGTCTATGTGTTTTGGATAAACAGAGATTTAATCAGGGGTTTAGATATATTTAAACAAGTACAACGCCTGGGTTTAATTAAGTATCTTTTTGGATATAGACACAGAACATACGTAACATGTTTTTCCCTTAATGTAAATAGGTAAGTCGATTTTAAACGAATAAAGTTTGTACTTGCTTGATTAAATTACACAACACAACTTAACCTAGAATAATTATATAGGTAACAATCGCAGTACCATTGGCCACGTGGAGCATAGGACAAATATCTGTCTACACCTTTTTTATTAATTATTTTTAATGTTATCCCTTTTGGTATATGGTGATGATGATTTTTGTGTCGGCTTCCTTGGAATATTTTTCTGTATCTTACGAGTTAATTGCGGTATTTTACTTTTTACATGCAAGGTTCGTTTATTGTAAGTTCATATTTAACTTAAACCTGAGACGACCCGCTTCTATACAAAGGAATAAATAAAACTAATTTATACAGTTTATTGAATTTATTTCAGATGAATAAGACGAAAAGACCAAGCGATAAAGAAGAATTTAATTATAACCATTGATTCCAATAAACAAAGCTTAAGAAATTCGATTTAAAACGAACGCAAAGCGGATCCGTATCGAAAGCTCAAAAGTAATTCTAATTTGCCCAATTAAAAGGAAAACCGATATTATTTTATCGATATCAATAAACCGTTGTATGCCGGAAAAATAGCTGTTTATTATGAACCTAGTTTATTACAATTTCCCGTATAATGCTCTGTATTACGTCAGTCCCTGTGCAAATAATTCGATGTGTTTACACCTGTTTTTAAAGAGATTCCCTGACGCTGATACCGCCGTATTAAGTGTTGTTTAACAGGTACTATCTAGTACTACAAGTGCTATGCATGCCAAATTGACAATCGTGTGAATTTAATACAAAAAGGAATAAAACAGTTTCGTCTACTTAGCTAAGCAAACGTAGAGTTGATCACGACTCCATCCTAAAAACACCTTTATTTCTTCTCAGTCGTATTCTTCATTGCTGAAGGAGGTGTCACTGTAAGGTGCCCGTTGCTAGTGATATCTCTCCATTTTCAGCTTCCCTTACCTTTTTAGAGAGAGAATCTATGAGAATCGTGACTTAGTTGGAGCGTGTTAGCGATCTGATCCGCAACGACCTCCCCTTGTGACAAACAGCTTGTCCAGGTTATCTGGTTCGCGGGCGATATAGGGATAAGTAAGTATGAACTCTTCTTTAGCATGTTGAATTACGTACGAAATCTTTACTTGCTCCAACACTTTCATCTAGGCTCTCATTAATGTAGTTATTTCAGTACACATGTTTATTAACCAGAATCGCAGATCACAGTCACATTTCTATCTTTATATCTAAATGTGTCCATTTAAATGATTATTACGCGAGCTTCTCGTCTGTCAACTTAGCACGGGAGAAATTAATTACAGCAACGATCAATCACGCTTGACGACAAACTGTTAATATTCATTTTACATACACATAATAAATGTAAATATGAATTGGACATTAATATAACTATGTCGAGTTCAAAAATGTAAAGCTTTAGATACAGGAGATCCTCCAGCCAATTTGCCTTACGTTCTATCTCGAATTATTTATTTATTTATAAGTAATCTAACAGCTACATATATCCATATTATAAAAGAAAACTCTTAGACAATATACAAAGACAAAACTGATAACAGTGATAAACAAAATATACGAAACAGAAAACATAAAAACAGTAATAGATAAAAAAAAGAAAACTGAAATTAAACGTAAAACAAACGACGGCTTAATATTTTAAAGAAAAAACTAAATTGTTCCTCTGCTATATAAATTCAAACTCTTCCCGCTTATCAAAATATCTCTTCACGCCCTCTCTGGTAATGTGGAAAATGTCAACATCAAAAACCCGAAACTGACGAATTACGTAGATAATTCGTGTCTGTACATGGCATATGGAACAATTATGAATATCTCGTCGCTTACCGAGAAGGCATTCTAAAATTAACGACAGAAAATAGCGCTAGTCTGTGATTAGTTTACTAAATTAAATATTATAATCTAATTAACATCCATACAACAATAAACAACGAGTAAGATAAATTATTCAAGCCAATACTTGGGATAATTAGAGCTAATGATGTCTGTGGACACATGCAGGCGTCAGTAATTGGTTCGAAACACGTTAATGATTTGAAGATTATTTTCGTATTTACTAGAGTCAAACGATTAGCAAATGATTCAATTGTTAAAAATCATTTTTAATTATACATTATTGCCTTAGTTGCGTGTTACATTTTCATTTTCCTGTAAACTTTCTTTACAATTATCAAATGCCAAAATGTCAAATAAAATAATCACTACATTTAGTCACCACCACCACGAACCAATTTAGAACCAATTCAACTAAAAGGCCGGCCACGTATTTGAGAGCCTTCTGGCAATGTGAGTGATCATGGACAGCATTACCACTTAACATCCGATGAGCCTCCTGCCAATTTACAACATAAAAAAATAATTTAAGCAGGCATTATATACTGATAAACCTAATATTAACGTCAAGAAGGTTTGGATATGAATAACAGACAAAATAAGTTATGAATTATCGTATCTCATATTTTTGAGTCCTTTTATTAACACAAATTGCAATCCGTGCAACGAAGGCATTTGTTTTAATTACGCAACATAAGCGATAATTTAATAGGCTTCTTCTAAAACAAAGCTAGACGACGCTATTTCAATTGTCCGAAAATGACAAGACATTTACGATTGGCTAATGCAAATAGCCGTGCTGTATTGATCCTCAATACATACGAATGTTTCAATTAACAACAACGTATACTAAACTAGCTATTATTGATAAATAACACTCAACTCCGCAGGGGAACGTCAAACGCTTATTGCGGCGAGATGAACCTCAATTGGTTTATTGGTTCTGACGCAGGCGCACCCAGACTTGTTACTGAGCTGACAATATCTGTTAATATTGTATTGCTTTCAAATTGAATGATAACATTTCAGTGCCTGCTGTACAGAAAAACTTTAATAACATTTTATAAAAATACTTGCGGAGTGTTTTTATGTAGTCTCGCAGGCAAGATTTTGCTTACATAGAAGCAAGATGTAGGGAATTATTTTATATTTATTCTAATGAAATAACAGCTATACTAGAATCGTCGTCTAAACTTGATCTGTGAAGTTAGAATATTTTAACTATTACTTTTACAATATAAATATAGTGTACAATAACTTACCATGTTATAACGTTGTTCATTAAAAGTTAAAGATTGGTAATAAGTAAAATTAAATCATTCATTAATTTTTTTATTTCGTTTTTTGCATGACCATCTCTCTGAACTGTGCTTGTTTTGTAAGACTCGATTTGAAATCATGCATTCATGCAAATTGAAAAAAAATACTATTCGAAAAGCAAATTTAAGAAAAGCTCTTATCAAATACAACTTAACCTTTTCAAATGATTGTATGTATTTAATAGTGAAATGATATATATGTCACTAGAGTAATAGGTTCGCATTATTATTTATAACATGTTTGCGCCCAGAGTGACAGTCGGTATGTCATACAGCGAACCATTTATCTTACGAAACACCGCGCATCTAAAATAACCACGTATAAAAAACGAAAATGGATTGCTAAGTCCTGCAAGCCAAATGGGCTTGGGCCTTTGCATGTCCCAATTATATTTTTTTGTTTGTATGTGATCAGTCTGCATCTTTTAAACAATTATTATATTCTGGAGATAAGGTAATTTACTGAGGTATGCTACTTTTTAGTTAAAACTATTTTTAAATTAATCTTTTGTTTTGGGAAAGTTTATTGTAGTTATTTTAATAGTTATATCAATAAATATCTAAAGAACTTTAAGTTTAAAAAGGAATGCTAGTAATTTGATTATACGCATTTGGTTAGTCTACTTTAGTTCAATTATAGGAACATCATATGTATTTGTAATAGGTATTATATGAAATAAATTAAAATAGGTAAGCCCTATAAAGACATTCAAAGTCTTGCATCAACATTTTGCAAGTGCACACGGATTTTACTGTCGTTGCGAATTGTTCCTTCGATTTAGAAATATGAGACGATATTTCACCGATACGTTGACATATTTCCTCCAACGAAAATAAATATAAATGCTTTTACTTATTCAAGTTTATAACTTTAATGAAACAAAGCGATGGTTGTGTTTAAAGATTCTTTCATTTTAAGACCAATGATGTTTAGAAATCTATGTATACAAAAATGAATTGCTGTTCTTGTCTCGCTAAAACTGGACTATGACTGGACCGATTTGGCTAATTATGATCTTGAAATGTTTGTGGAAGTTCAGGAAAGGTTTCAAAGTGGAATAAATAAATATGAAGTAAATAAAAATATTACAATTGAATAAAATCTAAAGAAAACAATTATTTGCTGAATTGAAGCTATGTATTATTATAAACTTAGCTAAATCTATGTATTATCATAATTATTTTACAAGTTTATTATAAACTTACAATTACTATAAGTATTTTCTTTTAATGTATAAAAGTTATGTTAATATAAGACAATACTGTGAATAAAATCTGTTCCTAGCTGAGAAATATTTTATGTCACTCGGTTATCATATATATATACATCTACCTATAGAAATTTTCCTTTAGAAATTTAAAGTTTGAGATTCGTGGTCACGGTCGTGGTTGCCTAAACGTGTCATGGCGTCTTTGGCCATGCCGATTCACCTTTTTATCTCTGGGACAGAGCTGCCATCGTTAGATTTTGATTCCGAGATATATAAAGCGGTAAATGGTATCAGTACTAATGCCAGGAATGCTAAGAGAAATTTGAATACTTAGTTTTCTCTGACTGTAAATTTTTCCATTTAACTGAAAAGAAAGTGCTAGTTTCTCTCAATTTTTCAAAAGCTTAGTATCGCAAATGTTTTTAATTGAAGTTAGTTACGAGTTTTAAGATGTACAAGGGTTTAGATATTTAGGTAATTAAAAGAAACTATATATAAAAATTAGGCATTTTGTAATCTTTTTTAAATAACGAACGTACACTTAATTTATTTTCTAAATTACAGTTACCTGAATGAGGTTCCTTATTAAGGATAAGTCCACCGGCCTCTGAATTGTTTAAGTTTTCAGATGGTGAAACTAATAATCAATAATTATGATTTCTCATTGCACATTTTTAGTGTTCTTGAAAAAATTAAAAACCGCTTTCCAATCGATACATAGAAAGGTTAATAACTAAAATGAATATAACCATATTTAGTTAATTACTATATATTATGAAAAACACTAATACCATAATGGATTTTTCTCTTATATGAAAATTTTATAATTTTCTAATAATAAAAGAAATCAATAAAATATAGCGGACTTCAAGCGCTCGAAATAACTAAATCAAACCACGTTTTTCTCATAAAATATAAATGCAACTTTTTAGTAGCTATCGAGTATGTTTCGAATTGGTTAGTTCGATTTCAGCTGTATTTTCTGAAATGCAACTTCGTCGCTAACATTACTTTTTGAAATCGAGATTACAAAAATACATATACTGGGGAAAAGGTTTCACGGTATTATTTTATCTGGCGGTTCTGATCACTGAAGTGATTTGTCCATAGTGTAGTGTAGAAACTTATAGGAACTTATACTACCTACAGTAAAACAGAAATACGGAAAGCCCCAGCCCTCTAGAGGTTTCTAGACATAGTAAGCCAGAGTTGGACAAAAATACATAATATTACGTAAACATACGAATAACATTATAATAAAACCCCAAAATAAGGCAACCCCAAAACGTAATTTTGAGTAACAAACTCATTGAAACCGATTGAAACACATAGTAATCAGTCCTACTTCTTATTCCACTAAGGCGATGTCTGAAGTGGTTTGTGGGATAACAACTTTTTGGTCCCACTGAGCGAAGTTCACATGTTTCAATGGATATGAATTACTTATTTCTTAATTACACACACAAGAATACTTTTTAAAGTAGATAGGGTTTTTGTTTATTTATTAACTGTGATTCAAGATCCTACACTAGATGATGTTGCTATGTATGAACCTGGCGGGCTGTTTGACAGAAGAAGAATAATTTAGTTTTGTTTGTTAGTCTACTAAATTTTTTTTTTTTATAAAATAGGGGGAAAACGGGCAGGAGGCTCACCTGATGTTAAGTGATACCGCCGCCCATGGACACTCTCAATGCCAGAGGGCTCGCGAGTGCGTTGCCGGCCTTTTAAGAATTTGTACGCTCTTTTCTTGAAGGACCCTAAGTCGAATTGGTTCGGAAATACTTCAGTGGGCAGCTGGTTCCACATAGCGGTGGTGCGCGGCAAAAATTGCCTTGAAAAAAGCTCAGTCGTGGAACGGCGGACGTCGAGGTGATACTGGTGGAATTTTGTATTCTGCCTCGACGTCCGATGATGAAACTCAGCTGCAGGTATTAATCCGAACAACTCCTCTGAACACTCTCCATGGTAAATGCGGTAGAAGATGCAGAGTGACCCCACATCTCTACGCAACGCCAAAGGATCGAGCCGCTCGGAGAGGGATTGGTTATCGACGATTCGAACCGCTCTTCGTTGGATACGGTCAAGTGGAAGGAGCTGGTACTGGGGAGCCCCCGCCCAGAGGTGAGAACAGTATTCCATGTGGGGCCGTATTTGCGCTTTATAGAGTTGCAAGCGGTGGCCCGGAGTGAAGTACCGTCTCGCCTTACTGAGCACACCAAGCTTTTTGGAGGCTAATTTAGCCTTTCCCTCCAAATGACCGCGAAACTGAACGTCGTTTGATATGTCAACGCCAAGTATTCCGATGCTGGCTGTGGCTACAAGAAGAGTGTTTTCGAAAAGAGGAGTAGCGACAAAGGGTATTTTTTTCGCGGAAAACGCGCAAACTTGTGTCTTCTTGGGGTTAAATTGGACTAGGTTTAGTCTACCCCAGTCCGAGACTCCACGTAGTAGAGTTTCGACTTCAGACACAAGTTTGTTCCGGTACTCATCGACAACTGCCCGAGAAATACCTGCCCGGCCAGTGTAAAGAGTATCCCCAGTGCTGTCGTCCGCATAGCAATGAATGTTGCTAAGTTGCAACATGTCATTGATATGCAGAAGAAACAGGGTCGGGGATAGAACACAGCCTTGTGGGACCCCAGCATTCACGGGTTTAAGGTCGGAACATGCTCCGTCGACGACGACCTTGATGCTCCGATCGGCCAGAAAGCTGGAGATCCAGTCGCATAATTTCTCGGGAAGCCCGTAGGCTGGAAGCTTCGAGAGCAGTGCTCTGTGCCACACCCGATCGAAGGCTTTCGCTATGTCCAAACTAATCGCTAGCGCCTCCCCCTTGGACTCAATTGCCTCTGCCCATCTATGTGTAAGGTATACTAGAAGGTCACCAGCCGAACGACCACGACGAAAGCCGTACTGATAATCGCTAATTAGCTGGTGGCCCTCTAGATACCTCAAGAGCTGGCCATTAATAATGGATTCCATTATTTTGGAGAACAAGGAGGTTATAGCTATTGGACGATAGTTGGACGGATCAGAGCGATCGCCTTTTTTAGGGATCGGATGTATCGAAGCGGTCTTCCAGCACTTCGGGACAGTGCCGAGCGAGTACAGGTACCGGAATAGGCGCGTCAGGACCGGAGCCAACTCAGGAGCACAAGTACGCAGCACAATTGGAGGGATACCATCCGGCCCGCTCGACTTATGAATGTCCAAGGAAGATAGTGCCTTGCAAACAGCACGTTGCCGGAATGTGATTTCCGGCATTGAATAATCACACCGCGAAATCGTAGGTGGTGATCCCCCTCGGTCATCCAAAGTCGAGTTGGACGCGAAGAGACAGCCCAAGAGGTCAGCCTTCTCCTTCGCAGTGTGGGCGAGCGAGTCATCCTCCCTGTGCAGCGGTGGAATGGATGGCTGACAAAAAGTCCCTTGTACAGCTTTGGCGAGAGACCAGAAGGCTCGAGTCCCCAAAGGAGGTTGGGCCAATCTTTCGCCAAATCTGGCGATGTGCTCTGACTTTGCCTTAGCGATTTCCCGTTTGAAGGACCTGGAGGCTGAGTTATATGCTTTTTTATGTTCGCTGGTATTAGCATCACGAGATATTGCCGCTTCCGCCCATGCATTAAAGCATTCTCGCTTTCGACGCGATGCTGCCTTGCAAGAACGCTTAAACCAGGGCTGTGACTTGCCACCGATCGGCACCGCAGAAAATGGAATAAAGAGTTCCATGCCCTGCAGAACCACTTCGGCGACAGAGGCAGCGACGGAATCTGGAGCTTCCGACGAAAAGCACATAGGCCCCCAAGGGTAGGACGCAAAGAAAGACCGCATCCCATCCCAATCTGCTGACCGATAGTGCCAAATACGGCGACAACCCGAAAAACGGGGCCGAGGAGGGCGCGTAGTAGGCACAATACTCCGGACCACACAATGATCCGATGAACCCAATGGCGGGTCAACAGAGACTTGATAGGTCTCCGTATGTGAGGTCAGCAGAAGGTCCAACAAAGAGGGTTTATGACCATCCACATCTGGTATTCGCGTAATCGCAGGGACCATTTGTGACAGGTCGTAAGCTAAAGCAAAGTCGTGAAAGGATCTTCCCGCGTGATCGGTGGTTTCCGAGCCGAGCCAATCGGCATGGTGAGCGTTAAAATCGCCAAGTATCACGATTTCAGCGGTAGGAACCCCTTCGAGCAGGGAATCTGTAGCCATTTGGATGTGCTCAATGAGTCGGTCAGTTTCGGTATTTCCGCTATGGGACCTATACAGGCATGCGTAGAATCGCGGATGGTCATCGCAGTCTACGCGCAGCCAGAGGCTAGATAGGTCCCTTCCTTCATGCGACCCGAGGCGACGAGAACAGATATCCTCTCTGACGTACACGCAAACTCCCGCCCGCGGCACAAATGAATGTTCCAATTTGTACCCCGGGTAGGAGAGGTAGGAAGTATCAGCCGGGGAGGATATCTGAGTCTCAGTAAGGAAGAATAAGAATAAGGAAACGTGTGGTACCCCCCTGGGGTAATCTCTGTTTAAACTGCATCTTCATATTCTGGGGGGGGGGGAATTGATGGGCTCCGGGAGTCTCACTGCCACTAGGAAGGGGGTTGACTGACTGCACTGGTGAAATAACCTCTGTCACAGGTTATTTCACCAGTGGGCGATGGGGTCGTCACGTCCCGACGCCTGCAAAAATATTAATTTTGAACATGTTACATTATTTTGGATACTTTTAGCAAGACTGGTCTCTTTGCATGTATTATCATGATGTATGATTTATAAATGTATACACAAATATGTAAAACGTATTAAAATGTTTAAACACATAATGGCGTCCATCCAATCCCATGAAAGTACAATTAACGGAATGAACAGAATTCTAAATCCGACATTACTTTTCGAGTTCACTATACAAAACGTCCTTCTTTATTAATAAGGTAATATAATCTAGGCGGATTACAAAATCAATTATAATATTATAAAATGTGAATTACACAAAACGTTTTCAAAATTTTTGATTTGCTATGTATTTTCAACTAACCCTAAGATTCCTAATAAAAAATTGTTGACACTTTAAGTTACTGATTACTTTAAAATTAGACCACTCGACACTTGAGTTGAATATCGTGAGAAACAGCTGTGTTTCATATAAGCAACATATATTGTAGTATACGCTTTAACAATAATTCATCAAAGTTTAGTTCTAACAAATCAAAATGTCGCTAACACCGGCCATACACTGTCGACAATGAACCGTAATCAACAGAGGTCACTTCGCAGCAACATTGTTCGATCACCGCATCCAGAGATTGGACAATTAAATGTAATTTATAAGTCTCAAACAATTAACCATATATTTAAATTATTGTTGGCACTCGTCTCCGAAACTATTTTAATAACGTCATAAAAATATAGTTAAGCCATTATTATCTCTGCCCATGCGAAATATTTACGGAATGAGGTATCACGTCGAAAGTCTGATGTACGCAAGTTTAACTGCATCACTAAATAACTGACCAATAACAATAAAACGGAATGCGCGGTAGTCTTGTATTTTATGCTCTCACTTGGTTAGTTTGTGAATCGGCTCGGCGCCTGGTTAGCCTACTAGATGAGAGTGACTCTCAAGCTGCGGGGTAAATCCATTATTTCCGTATAAATTATATATAATAGGCATGAATGCTTACTCATAAGTTGAAGAAACAATTTAAAGAAATCCAATACACCTTCAAAGAAGAAAAAAGATATATTATCTAAGAAAATGCGAACTCTTGTAGCGCCACTAGTTTGTAAATATGAGTAGAAAAAAAAACAATTGTTTCAATTATGTAATGTTACATTTGAATATTTAAATAGGACGTGAAGAAATAGACGAACCCGTCCCCATCCACAGAGGTCGAATTCATTGCTCTCAATTGAGTGCACTACAGATACGTATCGCTATGCTTAGATGCAATTGTGAAGTCCTACTTCCCACTATCTTCTGTGTTTATCTATGATTTCTATGAATAATGTTACCATTTGACCTGTATTCGTTATTTACATTAAAAGGTTTGTTTGTGAAACTCGAAACTAGTTTACCATTCAATAAACATTATCAATTATAGAAGTTTTTAGTAATAACCTTTTGCTAATGTACCAATTTAAAAGTGAAACAAGGAATTTAAAAAACCTTCTTGTATGCATCATCAAACCAATCTAAAATTTAGATTATGTGAAAAAGTCAAATGAGAATAGAGAAATGTAAAAGAGAGAAAAACCATACCTACCATAATACAAGTTAACGGCTGCCTAATAAAAATAGAAAGTACGACTAAAGTGTTCGAACCAGAAAATCCTTTGGTACTTTAACCAATTATTGATGATTTTTATTTTGAAAATTGCGTTATATGGACTACAATCTTATAGCAGACTATAAAATTGGTATCATCAATCACTATATATAAACCATAAAGATCATTTAACAAGCTCGAAACTGTTATAATGGCACCTGGCGCTAGCTTCTTGTGAATTCAAGAAGAAAAAAGGGACTGACCACTTTAAGAAAATCACAAAATTGAAGAGTAAACGATGCGTAAAGTGAGGGCGACCCTTTGAAATAATTCACAAGTCGCGACAGAGTGGAGGTCGCGCGTTCATACATCATAGACATTTAGGAAAGATTAGAATGTGTTCGGTTTAATTTATCCAAAGGATCGCACTGAAGTATGGACGAAGTTTGTTAACACTATAGGGTGGAAGTATTACGTAAGCAGATTTACTACATCTATTATTTATTTTATCTCCCTTTCGCCTGGTCAGCAAAGGTTAGCAAAGAGAGTAAAATAGTAAATAATTACTGCTGACGTAATCACTATAGTAATTACGTAACACTTGAACAAGGTAAGGTACCTAGGTGTAAGTTTAGTAATAAAGCTTATTTATTTTTTTGAAGGTTGCAGATCCTTACAAACGTTGTGTAAAACAAAAAAAAACTTGGTGATTAAAAAGAGTGGCGTAGAGTTTATTGCCAGTTCTTCTCTTCCGTCCTACGCCCTTGATTTGAGAACTGGCAGTAAATGTAAAATTAGAAGCATTTAATGTATATTACTTTTTTTAACGTTCATAATAAGTGTACATTGTGTTACCATACAGATAAATGATTTTTAGCTTTGACTTTGACTTTAATGTAATAGGAGACAAACGGGCAGGAGGCTCACCTGATGCTAAGTAATGCCGCCGCCATTGGACACTCACATTGCCAGAAGGCTCGCAAGTACGTTGTCGGCTTTTAAATTATTCCTTACTTCTATACTTTACCGTCGCTCATTTATTCAGCGTGTTTCGCGTGGAATATCATTTTATTTGTTTGAATGTAGATGCAGGGATGCAGTAAGGCCAAAAATTTAAAAATATCGAGCATTTTTATTTTATTGAAAAATCGTTGGTGTTTAAATAACCCAGTGCCGTATAATTTTCTCACTGAGTTCCCATTTACATAAACGAAACGATTAAATTATTGTATTGAAGTAATTTCATTGAGATATCTCAATAATATTATCTAGAGATTCAACAGTTCAAAGAAAATGTTTCTTAAATAGGTTATTTAGACATTGAAGCGTAACCTTGGACTTATTTTGCGAAATTATACGCTTGCCTAACCTTAAGAATTTCAATTTGTAGTAACGTGTGTGCGAATTTAAAGTAGATTATTTTAACACAGGAATTTCAATTTGTTTTTAAGTTGGCTTTGCTTTAAATATAAGAGCCGCTTTTTATTATTACAATTGGCTGACAATTGTCTACATACAACGGTAGTGAAGTTTTTCACACAAGCATATTGCCAAACCCACGATGTTTTTCTTTAAAAACCGCACTAATGACACCGACTGTACCTTTTTGCGATGCCCGGCCATTCGTCTTGCGAGCGACGTGTGCGCGATTGTACCATCTGCTCTATGAACACAAATGAATCATGTTTTGTAGAGAACGTTACGAAATGCACTAATAAAATGATAAATAATATTTTGTTTCGTAGTTCTTGTTATTCAAAAAGTTACAGACAGGAACATATAGATACAAACAGTATGAGGTCCAAGAATGTGGGTTACGTTATATTGGCCCTAGTAAGTTATTTACGAAACATTCTTATTTAATCATTTAAGACTATGTATCCATTTATTTATCACGAATTATTTTAGTGATTATTGCACTTCGTCTGGAGGATCTGCGGTGAAATTTCCGGCAAAATAATAAAAGTTTCCTGGGGAAACCTAATTGTTACATAAGCACAAAAGTCAAATATTTATGCACCTCTGAAGTTTCGAGACTACAAAGATTATGTTTGATAATGCTTAAAATAAACTCCCCACTGGCTTGTTGATATTTCTTTATAGACAACTAGACCTAGTGACGTGACACCTCGACTTCTGGGCTAAGACGTAGGATTCCTTGCGATGTTTTATTCACATTATTGGCAAGTGTTCATTCTGCACATATCAAGGCAGCTTCTTGGTTGAGAATCATTTTTAATATAAAATAGTTTTTTTTTGAGTTATCCATTCGATAAATATATTATTCTTAAATATGAAAAGAGATTTTTTCTTGATTTATTTATTGTTTTATTTATGTGAGAAATGTATAATTTCTAAATGAATATTCATTGAGCGGAAAATCGCTTAGAGATAATAGATTGAGGTTCATATCAGGTGGCGTTTGAATAATGTATGATACGGAAATGAGGAAATCAACTAACAATTCTACCAGAACTGTGACTAAACACTTATATAGAGTTTATATGTTACTTATAGATTATTTCTGAAATATAATATACATTATTAGTAACATAGGCGATTTTTTTTAATATTTCCAAAATATAAAAAAAATATTTTAAAAAATCGAAATATTAAATAAACAATAACCTCTAGTCGTATGCATCCGGTAAAATTTACCTATTTTTAAAATGAAGAAAACAAAGCATTAAACAGGTAATAGCTATTAAAAGTACGTTAAATCGGATCTTATTAACTTACGCTTAAAGCTTCAGGAGGAAAGGTTTACCTGAAAGTAAGAAAGAAAAAGTAGGTACAAATTACATAGTTAAAATTTAAATCAATAACTTAATTTATAAAATTTCAGTACACACTGAAGAACAATGAACACTGTAATTCATAATTCTAATCGCCCTTCTTTTAAACGGAGTAAAAGAGGGCCGGCTTTCGTCTTCTATCAAGTTATTTGTTGGTAGGAGTAGATGCTCTTGCTTGTCCAAGAACTGGGTAAGCACTTCTGGTAGTTAATGTCTGCACTGAATCTACAAGAGAAGCCACGAGCAGTAGTTAATATAATTTCTCGTAACAATACAAGAATAATTTTATTAGTCTGTGCAATGTACGGCTGAATATAAACTGGAGCCAAACTTCACGAAATGAATGGTGCCCAAACTTCCACAAGCTTAAACATTGTTAGTGAACTTCAATTCTACTTTTGTGAAACACTCAGCGAAATTAAAAACTATATTATTCCGCAGAAGTGGAAAAACTGGCTTGTTTCGAATGTCATTGTTCAAACTTTCAGGATCAATTTCTGACTACTGCCAGGGCTTCGGATGTTTATTTGAACAACAGTATTGGTTTTTAATTTATTGGATCTTTCTAAGACGTATTTTTCCATATATTACAATAAAATGAAACGATAAACTTTCTACTGGTATAATTCTGTAGTTCTGGACAAGTTTTCCTAAACATACTAAGTGTTGAACACAAACACTTTATGTTGAAAATGTTATTTATTTTAAACCTTATTCAGTGAAAGCCTTGAATTCGTGAAAGTTAGTTCATAATTCAAACTCGGGGTCGAACCTGAGCCACCGGGATTTGTGAGACCTTAACAAACAAGCGTGACACGGAATTCAGACATGCAACGTGTTGTTTGCGACAACCCTGGAGACATGTGTCGAAAACTAAACATTGTTTTATGTTTGCTTAATTGCCAGTACATTTATTTGTACACATATAAAACAGGGCTGGTATTATGATATTTTAGTACGCAACACAACGGACATATTAAATCTAAAAATTAATGGAGTAATTTTTTATATTTTTTTATATTCTGTCTGGTGTGAATGTTTGTTTAATGATACATTCAACACGAATTCATTTATCAATATTACAATTATTTGAGTTACAAGTGCAAGTTTTTATTTCTTAGGATAGGGAGGCAAACAAAACTACAGGACGCCCAAAAAGGGCATCACGGCAACCCATGGGCACCCATTTTAGTGAGTACGTTGCCGGCCGAGGATTGGAGATCGTATCCCCCAGGAAACACGTCTACCGGGATTCGTTATCACATTTCGTTAGCTCGCAACACAAAATGTCTTGTGAACCGGACCGTGGTGGACTTCTAGAGTCCGTTTCTGATGAAACGGGGTAGGAGGGTTCAAGTAACTCTTCAGAACACTCTCTATAATAGACTAGCAGGCGTCGTGGCCAGCGAGAAACAGGAGAAGAAATAGACCGTTTTAAACCGTAATCTCAACTGGATCATAAATTAAATGTAATAGGTAATACAAAATAATTTCTTATACCCATTTAATTATATACGTTACATTAACACGATCATTACAAATTACTTTAACGGACTTAATTGGTGTCTGCAAAAAATATTACAACTGAAATTTTATGAAAAGCACAAAATAAAATGCGGTTTTAACTAACGCTGAAAATCTCTGCTGATTAAAGTTCGTCAGCTTTGACGAACTAGTGATCTGGGAGGAAATAAGTTTTACAAAGTGATAGCCTAATAACGTTTATTTCGACCTACTTCTGAAGTTACTTGCCTTTTATATTTCTTATGTGGAAAGACTGAGTCTGTAATCTTTGATTAATCTTTTCAAGGCTAGATTTTGGCCTTATTGCGTTCATTTATATAATTGAACAATTCTCTGTGTAAAATAAGAAGAAATCAGTTATTAACAACTGAGCAGTGTTGGTCTAGTAGCTTCAGCGTGCGTTTCGCATCCCTGACATCGTAGGTTTCCTGGCTGTGTACCAATAGACGTTCTTTCTATATGCGCATTTAACATTCGCTCGAACGGTGAAGGAAAACATCGTGAGGAAACCCGCTCAAAAAGTTGACGGCGTGTGTCAAAGGATGATCACCTACCTGGCTATTAGGCTGACAAATGATGATGAAACAGATACAGAAACTGAGGTCCATACGAAGAAGGTGGTTTATTTATTTATTTAAATTATTAAATAATATATTTTACGTTAACATGTGTTAGGTACAAGAAGATACACGTTTATACAGCAATTTTATCAGAACAAATGCCATGTAAAAACTTATTGAAACACAAATAGCAATAAATAACATTTATTACTTTTAAAAGTCGTTACATACGGTACGTGATTTTCAGTATGAATGAGAATCGATAGCATAAAATTTAAATAAAGTTCAATTTGTTTAATTACAAATTGATTCCTGTTGCCTGTCGAATTTCCGTTCGTATTAATAACGAATTTATTCAGACCAATTAGTACTTAATAGATATTTTAATATTAACTTCAATATTATAATTTAATATGACGTTACGAATACTGGTTGTAATGTTTTATTGCCCACGACGCGTTTGTATGGAATCACTTTAAGTATTTGTATAGACATTTAGCGATTGCTAAAAGTTACTTAGTAAAGAGAGTATGCTATATACTAGATTTAAGCAAGTTCACAATGACATCGAAAACTACAAAATAATCTATGGCTTAATTTACATAGCTGTGTTTAAACAGCTATCGTTATAGATAATGTAAAACGATATATTGTATGGAAAACTTAAGAAGCGCACCGTGGACATAATTAGAACTAATCGAAAGACGAATACACATATGTAGTCTATAAGAAATAATATATAATACAAATGCAATGTCAAGTCGTGTCCCAGCTGTCAAGTTAAAGTAAGCGTAAGGGATATTTATAAGGAATATTTTCAAAGAAAATAATGCTAAACAAAGAGTCTACAGACTGAGAAAGAGAGATAACGGGAAGTATAAGAGATATAACTGGAAAAAAGAGAGAAGGACCTTCTTATGCCACAATTGATATTGATATTGACGCCTTTTTTAAGGCAAACTTGGTATGACTATGCAAAGTAGTTTCAGTGTGTACATATATTTATAACAAAACGACTAAACTCGTGTTAAGGCCGCAGTTAAAAGCAAGCTTTAAATATTACACAATGACGTTACAAGCACGTGCATCCTAATTTACGGCGGCTTCCTGTGAGGGGAGCCATCAGACCAGTGTATTATTATTACAACTATATGCCCGTAAAGATAGTCGTAAAATGATAAATATAATTCTAGGTGAGGAATTTATATTTAAAGCCATTGTATTATTCATTTAAAAACACTTTGAACTCACGTAAATATTTTATCCAAAGAAAAACCAAAGCTTTTTTTGTTATTTAAAATTAAATTAATATCTTTAACTATGCCCCTATACTTCCTTGTGCTGGTTAACTAATCGTCGTATGTTATTATAATTACAACCGAATTTTTATATAGTTAGAATATATTCTATAATTTATAAATTATTATGGTTTATGTAAATTAACCAAGATATAGCGAGGATTATTGAAGAGGTTGCAAATACTTGCCGAAATACACGCGCAAAACTGTAGTTAGAAATAATTTAATGGATTACTATGATTTTCATTGTATACTAGGTCTATTGTAAATCTATTCCGAGTGCATCTTGGCGTCAAATCCTGGCCTGAGTGTTGTCGCTCGATAACGTCCCCGATTGTCTGTGGTACTTGTCAAAGGCATGTGCGAACAAACTGAAATCAAGAGCTTTGTATGAGCTTCATTAAGATACCAGATTTATTTGTGTATTCTTTAAAATATTAGAGATTTATTTCGCATACATGTATTTATATTTATATGTTTTTATTTATTATTATATTTAATTTAATTGAACAATATCCGAACATCGTAATATAATACATATTCTTAATGCGTAACATACGTATTTATATATTATGTATATTATGCATATTTTATCCTACATAGAAAATTCCTAATTTTTTATGATATAAAATTAATCATAACAGGATGATTTTTTTAAATAAACAAGACGCTTAAAAAAAAATCGCCAGAATTTCATCTAAGCCAAGACGCGAATGATCTCTATAAATACCCTTTTCTTCGAACAAAGCAAATCGTAACACTTATTTAAAACAAAACGAAGTAAATTCAAAACGTTGATAAGACTCTTGATGGACATTTCAACAATAGAGTGAGATATGACGAAAATTTTCAATTAAACAAAACAAAACTGGTATTGTATGACAGTTGGCAGTGCGCGGACGTCCGGCGAACGACGCGGGATATAACTAGGCAATGCATTGTGATGCGAAACTGGGGCGGGGCATTTCATATCATTTTATATCGCAAAGGATAAAATTCTAGACAATAACGAGACTGCGGGTAGACCGAAAAAGTTTTTATATTTTTGTTCATATTAGTATCTAACTTAATTTCAATGATGAAACGAAACTACTTAAAAGCATAAATATTTGACCCTTTTTGTATTTATTATGTATTTCATCTTTGGCTATATGTTATTTTATATATCTTATGTTAGCTGTAGGAACACGAATAAATAAATTTAAAAAGTCAAGGGGATTATACCTCTTTTTGGCAATTTATGGTCTGACACTTTGCCGATCATGATTCCGGCGCAGAAGGTCTAAAACATGCAGGTTTGCTCGCGATATTCTCTTTAATAGAAACCAAGAACACAATCATAAACTAACAATGGACTTTTAAGTCGGTTAAAACTTGCTTTAAAGTGTGATAACATCTAATCTACCAATTATCCATCTGTACCGAACCGATTTCGACAAAACTACTGCTTTCTAAGCTTGAATATACTTAATTTAAATTAAATAAACGTACAAACAAGAATTATCTATCGTGCTTCAAAACCTTATCATACTCAAATATTATTTAATTCCAACAATCACATACATGTCAATATCCTCCTATTTAAAGGCTGCCTAATGAACACGTTTTTCCTGTATATAATATTGGATGCTTCGATGTTTATTATTAAATCACCCAGTAACTTGATTTAGGTGTATAATAGCTGTAGTAATGGCAACCGTCTCCGGGAATGGCGGAGATTACGACATCATACGGAGGCTGCCCCGGAATGTCGTTCGAATCGAACGTATGCGTTTCAAAGGGAATTTGCACGATAAGAGCCTATTCCCTAATGTACGTACTGTATGTACAGTAACTACTACTTTAGTGAGTAGCTGGTTCCACACAGTGGAGCATGGCAAAAACTGCCTCGAATAACCCTCAATTACGTTTGATTTCCGTGGAAACAATATCAAAAGAAAGCTGTTTCTTCATACGCATGGATTACATGAACATACATACACTGATCAAATTTATCACACGTTTTTGGAAACCGATGTCATTACCTTAATATCTGTATGTAATATAAATACGAAATATATATTTTTTTAGTCGGTTTAATATGCAAAATGGAATGTATGTAATAATCTTATCCGTTGAAATGTTATTCGCTATGCTCGATACTTCAGTTCAATTTAATTTAATAACGATACGCTAAGCAACATAATCGTAATAATTTAAAAATAAATTTACACGTTTATAGCAAATGGATTTACCGTCGCAAGATCTCTATTTCAAGTAATATAAATGTTTTAACACAAATTTCTAAAGAAATTTATACACTGTTTTATTGGTAAGGACAATTCACATAGCGATTGAGATAATTTTCCCCATAGTTATATATTGGATAGGGTTTAGATACCATGCAAAAATTCGAGATTAATAAATCCTAATCTACTGTTAGTCTTAAAGTACAATCATCATAGTATCTATATACGAAATCTGACTATCTCCCCTAACATCCTGTGTCCTAATTCTGCATGTGTTTTTTTACTTCAACCGCGACATGTGTAAGGGTTTTATTTAATTGGTACTTCCACTGTGTCCTGACGACACTTAGGGGACTCTGTGTAACGTATTTGTTTTGTTATGCACTCTTAATTACGAGGATACTAACTTTGTACGTATATCCAGGTAGTATATTTGAATAAAATAAAATACTTCATATTTTCGTTACATAAGATATTTATGATTGGTCAGTCAGTTAGCTATTTATAAAAATATTTCCTTTTTGCAAAAACATATATTTAGAATAGGTAACATACAAATTAATTGGGTCTAATTAAAACAATTCGGAAACTAATAATATTCGTTAACAAACTTTGATTTAAATAGGTTAAATAAGCATGCACATTTAGGACCTACCTTCCGAGTACACCTTTAAGACCGATAAACGCTTTATGAGTTATTCAATCTTTATGAATCAATAAAATATTATGCTTAATATAATATTTCAGTACACCCATAATTAAAACAATCAAATCTTTAAAGATAAGGCGTTCTAATTATAAAGGTTATATATTTGGTAATAGTGTCCTTTATTGTCTGTCGATATTAAATATCATATTTATTAAATATTAAAGAATAATTTTGATCAAACATAACAATCAAAAAAACATATACAAAATATTATACAGATATATTATATTAATGTAGATAGAATTTTCTATATTTCCTTAGCTCCTAACACGTCGTTTTCTTCTATTTGTCACGCTACACACACAATACTCGGATTAATAAAATAGTACAATTCATATTCTAGGCACATCATATAATCCAACCCGAGAGCCAAGTAATGGGTAAATAATAATTTTTGATAGGAAAATTCACGTTTTAGTCGTAAGCTAAAGTCAAAGCCGGTATAATGATTGAGGCATTAAAGAGAACTTAATATTACTAGTAAAAACAATACCAATTAATTTATCTTCCAGATTAATTTTAAAAGACAAAAATGCCAGTTGCGCTTAATAAATATATTTATCTACAATCTGATAATTAATTTATGGATGCATATTTTTAATTATTGTTACAATAATCCAGGGCCAATATGGGTCTGACCTCAGAATGCATCCGTTTCCTCAGCCGGTCTTAATTTGTAGACACGTATGTGATCAACTTTCTATGCCTGACACATAATTTTTTTGGGTTTGAGACATCCCGTGTTCTTACGATATAAGGGCAAATGCTAATTTATGAATTAAGGACAGATAAACCTTCCAAACATTGTTATCGTTATTTCTAAACATTAAAACATCTCTATGATATTAGAATTTTATTATGTATAGATGAGATATTATGATAGTTCCGCTTTGATGATTTACGGCTAATATTTCCTTCTATTTGCACGCACGTGTAAGGGATTATGAAAATTCTGAAAATGTGATTTCGTAGTGATCTCCGACTATTTTCTATACAGAATTTCCTTGGTGTTCAATTATAATAGACAATATTGTTCGCCTTTGTATGCCTGTGTAGTCTTTGATATTCGTAACGAATTATATACTAAAAACTAATTTACGTAATTTCTTTAACTATATAAAAACGAATAAAAAGAAACTTAAAAAGTTTGGTCCTTGTGGTAGTGTACCTTTAACGCTGGCAGCATTGCGATACTTATTCGTTGAGCTGGGAATGCACCAGCTCTGGGATCACCGGTTTTATCTACAAGTCGCCAACTCAACTCTTAAATTACCGCCTGATCACTAGAACCCCACGACCCAAGAGTCTTTATTCCATAGGGAACAAAATCGAAGTTACGTAATGAAATCTCATAAGCTAAGGTGTATGTTTAGCCTGAGTGACGACGAGCCCCCGATGACTCTGCGTATAACCACAATGATTAGTACTGATTATGGTTTCATTATAAATTTACCCCCATAAGCAGGACAATTAAAAAAACGTAAACATATATATTTTGTTTACTAAAAACTGTATGTGGTAATGTTCCCGATTTCCAACATATGCAATTCCCAAAGGAAAAGTTCCAAAATCCTTACCCACATTTCAATAAGTGGCCAACCCTGAAACGAGTTCTGTTTTAAAATTTAAATCTTATTTACATTCACCCCGTATCCTGTCGCCGAAATGGTCTTAACTAACATCGAAAACACTCGGTCTCGTCGGGGCTATTTCGAGCATCCCTTAGGATATATACGCACTGGCGGTTACTGGGTGTTTACAACTTAGTTGGCTAACGATTTTAGGAAATTTAATTCTCACTCACTAATTTGAGTCCTACGTGAGATCAGGTCTTAGGAGGTGATATTACACTCTGTTTATAATCAATTCTATATATATACTATACTTATAAATCGGATAAGTATATATTATACTTATCCGATTTATAAAAATATAAAATCGCAAAATATGTTGCTAAAGCAAATCTCGAAGACAGATTTATTTATTCCTGGAACTTTAAGGAAGGGCTTTTGGAAAAATATAAGAAAATTTTGGCATTATAAAACAATAAGTACTTAAGTTTTTATTCCGGAAAAGCGAACAGTTTTTTATGGAGCAATAGCAAATGTCCCAAATGGTGATAAAAATGTAGTTTAAACAAAAAGAAACATATTATGACGAAACGAAGTTCGCGGAGGCAGCTATAAAATAAAACTTGATTATTTACTCCTGCTACACTTAGATCGTTCGTCCATTTGGGTTTGTAATTAAAATACTTTGAACTGTTAATATTATTAGCAGTACTCATTCGACCGCTCAAACAAATCGATGTCGAAGTTCATGTACCATACCTTTGTTTCTAATCAAAAAACAAACCAACATATACGTAAACTATAGGTTATTTTAATGTAGTGTTTGTATGGAATTTGTATCGGCACTCTAAAAAATCCCAGTGCGTATACAGCCTTAACTGATAAAATAGAATGTAAGAATATAAAATTCAATAAGTGGGACGAAGGGTTGGTATAATAAAATAATGTATGTCGCTAATGATATTTCGATGTACCGAGCGAATGTGCGGTGAAACGACTTTGTGTGCTGATTTTGAAATTAGGTTGAGTTTTTATGGGCGGAGTTCGTGAACTTGCACTTTACGGGATTATTAAAATGCTAGATTTTTAACACTTGTCTTCGGTATACATCTTGGCTCAATGTTTCCAGCAGATTGTCATTTGCGCTAGCAGACACACGTTTAAATGTAATGTAAAAACTAAAGGATAATCTCACGTTTACAATAGAGTGGTCTAATAAAACACACACAGTAATATAATCGTGGCTAAACACAAACTATACTTGAGCTTTTAATAGTTTAGCTTTTGATGAGCATGCCAGGACAGCAACGTTCTTTATATTATAATAGTAAGAGAGATATTCATCACGAACTCCGCTGGATATTTACAAACATTTGTTGATCTTCAATGGGTTGAATTGTAATATATTTCTGCGGGAACTCGAATATTTTATGTAACGTATTCTAGAAAACGTACATATTAGAATATGAATGGTTTCTATGAAAAATGCAGTTTAGTAACCTAAAATTGTATTTACATCTGATTAATAAGGAGAGCAGTGCTGGCCTAGTGGCTTCAGCGTTCCATTTCCGTCTGCGTACCAATGGCCTTTCTGTATATGTGCGTATTTTCGCACAAACGGTAAACGAAAACATCGTGAGGAAACCTTGCCTGAGTTCCAAAAATTGGACCGCGTATGTCAGGCACAAGAGGCTGATCCTCTACTTGCTTATTAGATAGACAAATGATCATGAAACAAATACAGAAATCTGAGTCCATTTTTATGTATTTATAAGTATATGTGAATTAAACAAATAGGGGCGTTATTAATTCTCACGAAACATTTATACACGTACGAGTGGATTGGACTTTATTAGTTCACGTAACTCTTTAATTTAGGAATTATGTAATGTTAATATTACCTTCAGGAATTTATTAAGAAGTTAGTCTAACCATTTACAGTTATTAAAATTATTTATAAATCTAAATATCTTAATACTTGTTTTTACATTAAGAATGCATAATGCAGAACGCAAGATATGAAGATTGAAAAATTATCAGTTAGCGAATCTAGCTCGTGTGGCAAACCACAGATACACATACAGCCATTGCAGCTAGACTAATTTGAGAATACCACTAAGTACTAGCTATTAACACTCGCATTTAGCAGCCAGTTGCCACTTGGCACGTTTAACTGCGACTGCTAATTAGAACTTTAATATTATATATTTTTACCTTTGAGCTTTTGTACCTTGCGGTTTCTTGGAGTATGTCCCAAATATCTGTTTAAATGGAGGCAAAAAACCTACTGCACTGTATCAATGAATCTATTTTAGGCTAATAACTTAATAGAATATGTATGCTATGTCATTAATAGAAACTATGAACAGCGATTTAATATTCATAAGAGTGAAAATTTTATGGAAAGTCCGGGAATGCGTGGCTATGGCTTCCCAACGAGCAGAATTCCTTGAAGCAGCGAGTTCACTCCGTGACGCTTGCGAAGTCCCCAGGAAACTTCTACTCTTAACGGTCAGTCATCCATCCTACTCGCGTCAGACATCCGTTCCATCTTGGCTTAATCGGTTTGGAGACCATTATCCAATTCCATGCTTAATTTTGTTGGCTTTACGAATCCCAAATACAATGTTTATTCAAATGGTAATGTACAAAGTATTTTCAGTGCTTTGTCGTCCTTAGATTTATCATGGTTGAATGATGAGTGTCATCACGTTCCACATTTTACTCTCAACCATTTGTCGACGACCGTGTCTATATTTAGACGGTTTGTTTACAATGTCAGTTCATAGTAACCACGTGGTTAGTTTAACTTCTATTATCAATATTTTATTATTGTTAATAGAAGTTAAACTCAATTCTATCTGTAAAATAATAATTTTATTTTTCATATCACAGGTTAATAAATAAAAAAATATTATATAAAAAAAATATTTTTGGAAATATATATACAATTATGTCAAAGCACCAAGTCAATGTTCAGAATCGCGGCATCCAAAATAAAAGTAGCCATCACGATCGTCAACATTCGTAAGGAGATGGAATAGTTCTTCATATTATAGATAAGTAGAATTATGGCGTAATCGTTCCTTGTTACACACTCTTCTTGTAATCACTATAAAACCTACTACCGCCTGAAGCTCTATCTAGTATTGCAATATTATTTAATATTACTTAATTTAGCTAAATGTAATAAAGATTGCAAGTTTGTAGCAGGGTTTTGATAACTTTTGTAATTTAAATAAATAAATGTTTTAAAATACAATCTGCGCCACATTACTACTATTTCTTTTAAAATTAATTATTAAATTGTTACTGGTCTTGCATTTAAGAATACTTAAAGCAGATCCTTTTAAGTATTATCTTTAAGAGGGCTTTTATGATAAAGCTTGATGCGCATACGCACCTGCGCAACCTGCGATTGAGGTGAAGGTCACGATTCACACGGCATTAACCGAAAGCAAACGTAAACCAGTCAGAATGCTTTTGGAAATAATTCTTAGTCGCCATGTTGGATTACAAACTGGTTTCGGGATGACAAGTAACAATTCGATATTCATAAAGTTATAAGTTTCGCTTTTTGTGTAGTAATTCAGTACAATAGACGACGTAGCAGCGACGTTTTTGAGAGAAATATTGTTTTTAGCCTCGTTTATGCACGGTAGGTTCAACTTGGTGAACGGACCGAGTCAACAAATACCTATTCCGTATTTTAAAATCCGCAGCCGGAATTTTTCAATTAACAAATGAAACTTTAATTGCTTACGAAGTCACAGCGTTTAATAAACAAAGCTTAATTCATCGATTTTAAATTACTAATTTATTATATTAAATTCTAATTCAATAAAAAAATAATCACGCGTCATATTGTATATTGTGATTAAAAGTGGATTTTTTTAAATAACCTTAATGTATCAACTCTCACGTAGGTTCTCACAACTGAGGTTTTCTTAAGGCACTACGAGGTCGTTCCTCAGCCGACTGAAGTATTTCCGAACCAATTTGACTTAGGGTCCTTCAAGAAAAGAGCCAACCCTCTGGCAATAACACTGATGGTAATGCTTTGAGTGTCCAAGGGCGGCGGGTATCACTTAATATCAGATGACACACATAAAATAAAATAAAAAATATATATTTTAAATTTTTATTCACCCATAAATCTCTTTCTAATATTGGAGCAAGCGGAGAATTAACCCTAATCCAATAAAACAGAATCTTGTTCCAAAGATTTCATCCCGTTTTGTCTCAGAGTTCGGCTCTAACTTTTAAAATAAATCTTTGGACTGACAGGGGACTGGGCCGAGCCAATAGGTTTAAACTCTTTTTACATCGCCGTTCTAAATTTGTTTTTTAATTAAGTAAAAACTTTCCTGACCACAGATTGCTAATAAATAGAGGTAATATTTAGAGGAGAGGAAATAATAGAGGATAATATTTCTACGTTTTTATTAATATTTATCTTTATAGATTGCCAGATTGATTGATTGTGAGGAAACCAACATGTGTAAGAAGCTACGATTGACGTATATAAGTGCCTTACAGACACAACTAATCGACTAAAGAAAATAATAAATGGATCAGACACAGGAACCATTTGGAACTCCATAGACGTAATGTATATCAAAGACTTTAACTTTAAAAACAGAACCACAATTTCATACTCTTCGCTTTAAGTGAGCTTAATACTGTATATGTTTATAGGGTAAATAGTGTGTCTACAGCCCTATGCCCGGGCGAAGGTTGTCACGACGGTCATTACGTCTCGGAAATAGGCACTTTTCCCCTCGTTAGTAACTCGTTCGCTGTTCTAAACCGTGACACTATCAAAGTATACTATGTATTCCGACTCAGATTATCTAGAAGATTTTTAAGCTTTCTTAATGCCGCAGGTTTAATCTATCATTTATCGATTAATTTTTACTTTTTAGTTTACTTTGTTTTTTTTGTTCCTGTTTAGTTTTGTCTTAATAACTGTGTATAACATGTATTTTTGCACTACTTGCCTATCTTATGTAATTTAATAAAAAAAATTTCTTTACTCACAGTGGTTGCCTGGAAGAGATCGCTCGAAAGCGATAAGCCCTCCAGTTGCCTGGAAGAGATCGCTCGAAAGCGATAAGCCCTCCAGTTGCCCTCCTTTTGATTTAATTATGTTCAATTTTTTTTTATATTGTAGTGTAACGAAGTGTTAATAAATAAATAAAAATAGAGGTACCTTATCATACTGACAATGCTTTTTGAACCCCATATATTGGGAATTTCCTATTAGAGTATTGAGCTCTCTAAAGGTAGTTAGATATAAATTGCATGATCAATTAATTACATGTATGTTGTATTGTTTATAAAATTTAGCACATTGTTTTTTGAAGCTGTACTCTACCAAGCACCAACATGATATTTAAAAGGCCGTCTACTCATTGACTTCGCTGTCCCCGTTCCCCGTTGATTTTAAAATTGTATTCTAAAACGAAATAAGATTAATATATTTTTAATCACAAGCCCGATTTCTTATAAATCTACAAATCACAGGTTTTTTTTTGCATTTCCACACAAGACCATTGTATTGCGCACTTATTGCCGGCGCTTTAATTTCTCAAGTATTTTGAGAAAACAATGTAAGGAAACTGGAATGCTTAAGACTCAAAAAGTCGACGGCATGTGTCAGGCAAAAAACTCTGTTCAGCTACTTGCCTGTTCGCAAAAAGCAATTGATCACAAAGAAGATCACTGATAGGTCCAGACCTGAAAGTAGTTGTCGGGCTGGATTTTATTCTTAAACAATAGGCAAACGACTAAGAGTTGAGTTTCAAGTTAAAAGTTTCCCAACCTTAACTTCTCAAGTGAATCGTAAATTAAATATGTAAATGCGAGCAATAAAAATGTTTAAACATAAATAACCGAATATTTTTTATTCCTCGGAATGTTAGCAACAAGGTCGTCGACCCATAACTTTCCTAAACTAGAAACCGGTCCCATTTACTGACTTTTTGGAGGTTCGAAAAACGTACTCCTCCTAATTACTTTAGTTGACATATTTCACGATAAAAATGTGAATGTCATTTCAAACGCGCATACGCAGCTTACAGTCAATTTGTCGATTTTATTTAATTAAACTTAAAATTTAGTTTTATCAAAGTTAAAGAAAATTTTTACATACACTAGACGCATATTGTATCGGAGAAAGTTTTAATTTGCAGTGCATTGAAAAGCACTGTATACTTATATTTTGTAGAAGCTACTTAGTGTGTCTTATTAGGGTAAAAAAATATTTATTTATCAATAAGGTTACATGACAGACATCACAGATACTAGATATGTAAACAATATATACATACAAGTTATAATTATAGAAGTGTCCTTAAATTGTTTCATAGATAAGTTTCTATTTTTAAAAAGGATATGTAACACAGCTAAACAGAAAAAGAAAACAATAATAGGCACGAAAATGTACACACTTCAATTTATAGTACATACACTAAAAACAAAATAATTACAATAACGATTTTAAAAAGCTTTTGAAGTAGGGGAGACGAAAGCATCCAAATGCCTTGAGAATTGGATAATAAAAGCTTACAAATAATTATTAGTAAATTTGTATTCTATATACCATAACAATATCGGGCAAATCAGGAATCTCTTCCTGAACTCACAACATATGTTGATCGTACATTTAATAGGATATACTATGAATATAGCAGACCCTTTGCGAGGTGAGTACTTTTATCCGCCATCAAGGCTTACGAGCGCAATAAAACACGATTGTTTTCCATTAACATGCTTCAACGGACCAGTTGGGAGTAGCGATTCACTTTTGCTTTCGATTATGTTATAAACAACAGCTTCCGTAACTTTGCGTTTATCCACGCTCAGCCTCGACTTGCACTGTATAAAAGGTGACCCAAAGCATGTATAGACATTTTTATTATTGTACAATATTGATAATAACGCCATTAATACCTGATGAATGAGCTACTTGTCTGTAAAACTATGAATGAAATAGAAAACAGTAATTCAAGCAAATTAATCAGTATTTCTAACAGCTATTTATAATACTAATATCTAATCAATTAAATTACACATAAAATCCAAAAACGCAAAACACGTTAAAAATAAACACAAAACACAGCCTATACGGCCGCTCAACTCCAAAAAATTACATTGTTTCTTTCCATTTTTTGTCATCCTTTCTTGAATGGCAAATGGAAAAAAATATATGGTGGAGTTGAGCAGTTTATGTATCTATTTTGAAAGAGTGATACACGATTTAAACAACTTCGCTCGATAGAAAAAAATCCAAACATAGCCAATTTTTAACACTTTGAATTCATTTTATGACAAAAATGTATAGAGAACATTATTTTGAAATTTATACAATATATTTTATCGCAAGCCAAGTAATTCATTTCAGAAAAAAGAATTAGTAAAATTGCATTAATTTAATGTTTTACATAATTAATTCTCATTACGGGTCGGCGCGCCTCAGCGCTCCAGCTCTTCATTAAGTACCGCAGTCCACCCCGAGACACTGACACAGCAATTCGTGCTGGGATAGGGCCTTAACAATTATTACCTAATTATACAATAGAATAAAATATATCTTTAATAAATTGGAAGATGCGTTCATCTAATAAAGTATACCAGAGTATTTTTGATTTCATTTTTAGTTACTTGTACTGGTAATAAATAAATTTCATCTGCATTTTAAATACTTACTACTGATATTGATATTTAAATAAATAACACAGTTAAAGAGTAAATCTCCCGCCAATCCATTTATTTTTTCACCGAGGAAAAGCGGTTAAATAAAATGAGTTTCGTACCGGAAAAAAAGCAAAGAAATGTCGCATTCCTTTAATTAAAAGTAAATTAAACAAAAACAGTGTCCAGATTTTCGCAATTCAGTTTAGGCAAACATGTAAATATTTAGTTTCAAGCCCACATGTCGGTTGTAATTAATATTTTACAATAAAACTACACTAAAACAGGATTTCTATAAAATAATTATGTGTAGTATACCAGTTTAGTAAATAGGTTTCTAAGTAAACTTGCAAACTTATGACAATAAAGTTTAATTTTTTATTTAATGAACTCGAGCTCTGCTACATCTGGTCAGTTACATATACTAAAACCAAGGGTGTGAACAGATGTGTTAAACAAGTTAGATCAAATTAAACGTATATACTAGAATGAATTGTAAGTATGAAAATCGTGCAATTGTTGATGAGTTTTACTTTTGATGATAGTACTACAGGTTGTAATTTATATATATTGTATTAAATTAATTTCACTCCTAGAGTTTTCAGCCATTTTACAGGTAAATTAAACGGTATTTCAAGTAGGTGTTCTTACAGGAACTAAATCAAATTAGTTCGGAAAATTTATGAGCAACTATGATGCAGTTTTGATAGTTTTATATTTTTAAACATGACGTTTTTTAGCTGTGTATGGTTTTAACAAGCGACTCTGGAGTCGTAGGTCGATCCCCGGTTGTACGCCAATGGACTTTCTGTATATGTGCGAATTTAACACTAGTTCGTACGATAAAGGAAATTATTCCGAGAAAAACAGCATGCCTTAGACCCGAAAAGTCGACGGTGTGCGTCAGGCTACGTCAGGTTGATCACCTACTTGGCTAATTGAAATTATCACGGCACAGATACAGAAATCTGTGTGCTTAAAAGGTTGTATGTATATATATATATATATATTTTTAAACTTATACAATTGCTAAATAAGACAAGCTTCGTGACACAAAAACACAGAATTCCAAAAATATTTAAAGACGAGTAAAATTTTCAACGTTTTACATATTCATTGAGATGTCAAAGTGCGTCTGAGATGCGACGTCTGAACAAATTTGAATAACAAATCGCATCTCCATGTTTCCTCTTCAGCTTCTCACTATAGCCTACAAATCTTGATTTGACAATACCAAAGCTTTATCTAAACGGTTTAATGAAATATACACGATACAAATACATGTTCGTTTTCTTAAAAATTTATACACGAGATTAAAGTAAAGAATATTTTATTATCTAGAGAAGCTTTACTTTGTTCCATGTTCTTTTGTTTTAATAGAACAGTCTACAATCGAGCAGGCAAGTCTTTGAATTTTTGCATGCCATATACTTCGAAATTCGATTGAAGACTGGTTCCACAATATAAATCTAACACAGCGCGCTTGTTAGTTCGTCTTACGTTATACAGTTATATTTGACATAAGGATGCAACATATAAATATTTAAAAATAAAACAAATATTCTGTTTCAAAGGACCACTATCTTTAATTAATATCTACATTCTATCAGGTAATGCAAAGTCCATTGATTTGATTATAACAGAGTCTAGACGCGGGGGCATCAGACCTCAGCCTTACGTCACCGATCGGCAGTGAAACGCGGCTCGAATAACAATGATGGATGTCCAGCACGATAATTAAATTTTCCACACGCTCGACGCACAAATACGGAACGAATTCGAAAGGTTCTCGAGCGTTCAATGGATTTAAGTTGCCACAAGACTGGAAAAATACACTTCCTTATTCCAATTTAGAAATGATTTGTTTAGACGAAATAATCTTACGAACTTAAGACTTACGAACAAACTTACAAAATTCAAACGTCAAGTTCTAGGTACGTTTTGGAGAGAAAGAAAAATTTATATACTAAATAACGCAAGCTACTAAAATTCTGTTAGTATATGTCTAGAATTCGTTAAGTCGCTCTATATAATTTTTATGATTATTTATTTTTTCGCAACAAATAAAAATACATTTTGAAATATTTTTTGTTTAGTTTACGTAGAAATAGTGGGAAATAAAAGTATCGCACTATAAATTTGTTTGGAGAAATGTAAAGCTCCCTAGGGTGAGTATTGCCTGGGACAATTTCTATTCAGGTTGTAAAAGCAATAATTTGCAATAAAGCGGAAAGAATAGCCGCAAGATGCATTTGACATTGATAATTGTACTTTGGAATTGAATCTAAGATCTACATAGACTTTAAGTTGGCTTTACTTTAGAATTATTTGATATTTAGTTAAAATGGAAGTCATAATCAGTTCCTTAAAGTATTTTAGTCCAGTAATTGGCTATTTGTCTTATGTAAGGTAATTATTATTATGAATAATATAGATTCAGACCAATTCTATTAAGAACAGAGCCAAGGATTAAAGCGAATTTATTTCTTATCGAGATCATTGTATATCGAAAACAATCGGTAGGACGGAGGTACAAATTCGCCTCTCAGTGCTAGCAATTTGTACATGCAAATTCTTAAGGCTAATTCTCAGTTACTAGATTTTACAATTTAAATGATACGTACTAAAATACATGAACACACAAACATCGTATTTCGAAAAGGGGAAAATTTTCTTATAGATATATAGAACTGTATAGAAAATATAGGCAAATGACAACAGCGAAAGTGATTATAAATGGAAAAAAGCTTTTATTCATTTGCGTAAAAATGTTTTTAATTTATATTCAAAATGTCTATGAACAAGAAATATTTTACTATAAAAAAATTCTTTTGAAACAAAATCAAACACTCGAAGACGCCTTTTGAGGTGGCAACCAGCCTCCAGGGTTGCCCACGCGAGCAAACTCTACAATGCCTGAGGCGCCCATCTTGAAAAACGTTAATTGCTACACTGCTGATGTACGTATTTTACAAAAAGCTTTAACCCCTTAGCATAAGGCCTATCTTTACTCGAAATTTTTTGAATAACGTTCAACCTCAAATGGCTGTCGACAAATCTCTTTGATATTCACATAACTCATATAATTGCTACGACTTTTTCAATTTAAGAAATGTGTTAAATGTTGAATACATTACTTACTTTTGTTCAACAAATATAAGTTCATTACGAACAAATCCTTTTCAAATTATACCACTTCTGGCTCTCGCAACATAAAAATATAAAGAAACAAATTCAAACAAAACAATTTAATCCGCCTCATTGTTACGGTCATCAACAACACATACGACATATAAAACGATTTAAAACCGCTCGCAACTAAATCCACGTTGGTAACAAACAAAATTGTATCCTAAATTCAATTATATATAAGAACGTATATCGTGTAGCCGAGTTACCAATAAACGAGAAGAACGACACAACAAATCCCTAAGAATATGTTCACAGGCTCGCTCCAAGTTACTATACTCGCAATTCATTTTGTGAACTGAATATATTACATTTAAGCATACAATTGGCGACCTTAATGAGAACACGTAAGGTGTAAAATAGCGTGATACAAAGACATAGAAATAAACATGGGAATTCCTCGCACCCAGACTATTTTGAATCCTACAACGAAGAACATGAGGGCTAAAACAGTTTTCGTGTAACAGTTTTACAAATACCGAATTGTGAACACATAGTGAAGACGATATGTTTGGTGTATTGAAAACTAACATATTATGAAATTGAAAGTTATGGGAACTGATATGACTGCATCTGTATCATATTTTTATACATTTTGCGCATACAATTTTTTTACGACTGGGCATCAGATTTCTATATGCGTGTGCCAGTATCAGCCTCGCCAGGAGTAGCATACATGTACACGATACGACGCAACATAGTAATAATCCAACTTAATTCCTTTAAAAGAAATCTTGTATCAATATGATTCCAGCCTATTTCTGTTCGTAAAGCTTTGTCTTCCTATTCAAAAATATCTGGTTTGAATAAGCAATTAGATTGATATACAACTTCATCTTTCAACAAAATTTCATGAAATTTCGCAGCCCCTAAAATAAGGCTGGTAAGTCGCTAAATATGTAAAACAAGGCGAAAAGTTGTTTAAAGAAAAGAAATGAAATGTACTTAAAACTTTTCGCAATAAAGATAAAGGAACTCTTTCGACCAACGTGTTTTATGAACGACCTATAACCATTACAGCAAAATTGATTTCAATTTTATGGTCTCTGCTTTCCTGAATCCAATCATGGTTATCGCTTGTAGGTGCTATTAAAATATAATGAGATTGAAATCTTTAGAAATTAACCAAATTTTTAACCCGTTGTATTCCTATTTTCCATTTAAAAATAACAGAAATAAAGCTGGCACATGCAACTGATAATACTGGTAATAAAGCATTTGTAATAACTTATAAATGGATTTAAAAAAGGACGCTAAAACCTATAAGATAACCCCTCGCTAGGAATAACTGACCAGGTGTTTAGGAAATAGCCTTGAAAATTGTCTCACACCATTTGTGGTATAAATACATCGAATTCATGTCGTCATGATATATAAAATTATAGCAGTTGTGTCATGTGTTTGAATTTGTATAAATAAATACTAATTAAAAATATTATATATAGGTACTAATTTCGAATATGTAAAACTGGTTACAGGATAAAAGCTGTTAAAGCATAGTTGTTGATGTTGTATGAATAAAATAAATGACCTCCTAACATGGTACTATATTGAAAAAAAGTTCCTTGCTATATCTGTTTCTTTGATCATAAAGATTTTACTTTTCTCGTAATTCTTCTGTCCTTCCCATGCGAAGTTTTTAGTTGTCAGTCACATACTCGTGAAATCATTAATTTTAGCATTTAGGAGATATTTTCACTGATGCTACAGAATTGTCTTGGAAATTATTAAATCTTATCGAGTTTCTGTGCAAAATGTTAAGATATCGGCTCAAGCTGACGCCGCCTCAAGCCAAGTTACTTATGGTCTATGGACCCTTGCCAGCCGCCATCGGCAGCATAGTTCACTGCCCTGTCCGCAAGATTGGCTTCGAACAATACAAATTGACTCAAATCTGATATTGTGCATTTGTGTATTAATAACTTATTTAACATTGATTACTTTGAAATACTTTTTCTAATAGTAGATTCTTTAAAGAAAACGTAGCTACTATATGCATGCAAATACAGCCTTATACGTAGAAACCGTTCTTGAAAGAACTAGTGAAATGAGATTAAGAGCTTATCCGAAAGGTGAGAATTTATACAATTGCATTAAAGGTTACAATGAATTAATAAATAAAAAAAACTTATTAGCTCCCGATTGAATGGTGATTATATTTAATATAAATGGCTATTGGGTGTTAACACTCCATTAACGAATATTTATATCTATTTCATTCACTTATTCAACTGCAATATAAGCAAATATATGAAGAGATTATCCGAACAGAACTCTCTTCAGGTATAATCTAAATATTGCAACGAATACTCCAGGGAACTACCATTGATCTAGTGACAACGTCCAATACTATGACATGACATTTTGACAATAACATGATACAAACGTTCCCTATCCCCCCTTTCTCCCCTTTCCGGTTTATTGTGCTCCAGTTAGACTCCTTTTCTTCAATTTAGCTCAATGAATGATTTAAATGATAAAAGGCATTCAAATGAAACTATTGCGTACGACTGAGTATTGAAGAGTTAATTTTTTTAATTTTTTGACACAAGCAAGGATCCAATATCTTGATTTGAGATACGATACCTCAAATATTGTATTATTTGCAAGATTCACTATATTAGCAACTTATTTTTTTTAAATGTTTTATAAGGAAACAAACTAATGATGTCTAAACTAATATTATTAAACTGAAAAAATTACATTATATTTGGTTAAACGTCTTAGTCTTATTAAAAACAATAAAGTTATAAGTACTAAAACACAATAATGCTTAAATGTACAAACAAAATATAACGTCTAAAATTGTACATATATCAATAATATTAGATCAGAGATAAAAAATCTTACAAAACTGAAAAAGAAGAGTCATATTGGGGAAAATCAGCACAAAATGGATTTTTCAAATCTATCTAAAAATAAGGTTATAAACAATACACAGAACAAAATTAAGATAAATAGGAAGATTGTTATAGAATAAATCCATTTTCTATGTTGTGAACATAAACAGTGAACATATAATTCATGCTTTTACCTGCAGCCTGGCCCACGAGGACAGGATGTCGTGGGCGGTTAGGTAGGAATATAACATACATCTCAGTTTAAATGTTTTAAGAATGAAGGATATGATGTTTCTTTGAAGTATGATTAATTTATTTTATAGTTTTACCAGCTGTGCTTCACGGTTCAACCTTTTCCGGTCATAGTAGGATAGCGTTCCTCGATAAAGACTTAAATTCTCAGTACAAACCTGTTATTCCTGAGATAAGAACTTAATATTTATAAAAAGTAAATCAACCTAATTACATTGTTTAAGCTATACTTTATTTCATTTGACTCTTTTCATCACAGGGTAAACACAATTAGACAGAAAGAGACGATAATATACATAGCAGTTCCAGTGACACGTACGGACTTAGCAGTCAGAATACTATAAGGAGAATGCACATGGAATAAAGTCACTAAAAGAAATCTTGTTTGGCTTCTCTTGATAACCCCATGCAAAATTTTGCATGACGTCACATCCCTGAACGATGGTTTGTTCGGCTGAATAAATTTCTTATGTCTTATCTTTCGTCTCATGGACTTACTTGCACAGCCCTATTGAAGATGTCACTCAAACATGCGTCTGCTTAATTAAGTGACGTAATGGAATAATTAAGGCTTTAACGGAATTACAGTGGCATTGACGTGAAAGCATTGCCGATGATCTATAAATATTAAATAGTACAAGATTCGTTTTAAATTGGGTTTGGCGATTCGAAATAACCCAGTCTTCGGGTACCGATGCTCAACATATGTATTTATTTCTTCTAATCTTAAGCAAATGGATTGTTATCTAGTTACATACAAGTCTGTCGTAGGCAACGTGCAATAAAAGAAGTATTATATATCATTTATTAACTCGATATGAATTAATCGACAACAGTAACTTAATTTTATATAAATAGCGGATTAGCTTAGCTACGAAGTATTAATTATATAAACTATTTATTTAAGGGATTTTTTTGTATTTATTTATTTTTATTTAGGTAGCCATCCTCTTTTATACAAAATACAAAACCATTTGTATTAACAAAGAATCACCATGTACGACGGCCTACTCTACTAAATAATCCTTATAAATATTGTTACGTGTGTGCGAGAGTGAGTATTATGTATATCATTTTTGTATCAGGTCTTTGTTTTTTGTAAATGTCAAATTAAGAAAATAAATCAGTATTTGCACAAATTCTATTTATGGCGACAAAGAAATTTTTTTATTTGAATATACCGAGAAAAGAGTAGTGTTGTTCTCCATCTAGTAACGACAAATTTTACTTGAGTTAAGCGATCTACAAACTTATTTCAATCATAAATAGCTGTCAATATTGACGTACTTGTCTGTAGTTCATAGTTCATAGTTTGGTACTAATCATTTTTCATACAGCGACTTGCCATACAACAAAGCTACAGGCATAAACAAATAACACGAAAACATCTAATTTAATTACAGTTTTGTGTGTTGTTCGTACGTTCTATTGTTAATTACTTTAACTGAATTAGTGAAGATTATGTTTCAGTAGATTACCTGAGCTTCCCACCGCGGCCTTGTTCTATTTTGTATTACAAAGTCTCACTAATTCCATACTATTCACTGATAGTATGTAATTATGTATTTTCTTATTATTTCGTATGTAGATTCTAAGCAATGACTAACGCTGTAAAAACAAATACAAGACAGAATACTACTAATACTTGCATCTTTAGTAAGAAGTGATTTTAATAGATTTGTTAACATTTTCGATTAACATCGATGTATACATAACAGAGCATGGCAGTCTCACGCTGAAGCTACTAGGCCATGGCTTCAGCGTGCGACTGCAATTCCTAAGGTCGTAGGTTCGATCCCCGGCTGTGCATCAATGGAGTTTCTTTCAATGTATGAAATTCGTTCTAACATTCGCTCAAACGGTGAAGGAACACATCGCAAGGATTCATCGGCTTGCCGTAGACCCAAACAGTCAACGACGTCAGTAAGGAATAAATTTAATTATTATTACTATGTAGGTTAAGAAAATCGTAAATACTATATATTTTTTGTTATGATTACTAATATTTAAACACTTAGTTTTGTATTATTATCTGGTATGTCTGGTATTTAGCTGTAAATATAAGCATAAGTTATTGATTACATCGACCATGATGAACAATTTACGCAAAGGTGACATCATTATTTTATTATTGGTATATTATAAATGTCTAAATAGATAGCTATTATGAGTAAATAAAATAAGGTTATTTGAACTAAATATATAAATATCGATTTAAATCATATCTGTGAAGTATGAAGGTGATTCATAATATTTTAGTAATAATTGATGAATAATTGCAAAGTGACCCGAGTCATTTGATTATGACTAAGATAGGATAAATCAATTATTATCAGCGTAAAGCTTAGTGAAAGTTAGCACGGCATTAATGTCTTAGTTGGAGAAGTGTGAAGCGGATTTCGTAATCCGAGTATTTCCTAAACATTCAACAAATTCTTTGCATGAGGTTACACTCAAGCATTCAGTTTGACATACTTATATTGCTGAAAATTTCTTATAGTAGAGAATGGGGCACATTTCCATTTTTTCTACTTTGACAACATAGGAACAATCGTTTGTGACTCAAGACAATTTAATAATGCATAACAAAAATATGTGTGACTGATCCAACTAGTATTCTCAAACCTAAAATGACATTTATTTTTTGTTTAAAATTTAAGCATTTCACGATACTTTAAATTTATCAACTGATTGATAATTATTTATACATAAAATACCGCTTATATAAATAGTATGTGTGTCCGATGCTTGCCACAAAAAGTTCCTGTTTTAAAATCGGTAAGTCAACAGACATTTACTTAAGATCCCGGTTTGATCCAGAGCACCATTCCGATCTGTCTTGGTCAGCTCTTTTAACTTTGCTCCATGTCTTTCGATCGTTTATGTTGAAAGCTTGCCTTGCTTGCAATATGACTTAGATCCTTCCGGAGCCTACACATACCCAGCCATTTGGCAGTCACAGATAGGCAGTTTTAGTATTCAGAACAGTCTACTGAATGTTGTCCTATCAAATAACATTTCTTAACGAAACCTCAAAGAACATCTGATCAAGTTTATTGTAAATTAAACCACAAGTTTTGAAATAATCCAATTTTAAAACATAATTAAAAAATTATGTACAAATCTTCCATTGCATGTTTCACGCAAAACCTTGACCGATGTCGTCAGAGTAAATGATGATGTCATCGTAAATCTCCATCGTTAAACAGGAAGTCGGAGCTATAAGAAATATAATCATCTTACTATCATTGTTTCCATATAAAAGCACGCTAACTATAATTATGTGTTTAAATCTACTAACAATGTTAATAACAATAAATGAAACAATTACAATCACGCATAGTAGATCGAAATGAATTATTCATTTCTGTTTATATTCCTTATTTGATAAAGAATTTAGAAGGGTTCTAAAAACTTTAATTTATTTCTTCAAATCGGGTAATCATATTATTTCGGAAGGATTGGAAAATAGTAGCGAAGATGAGAGACAATTGGAAGAATTTTAAGGGCATCCATTGGAAGTCGTGTCCTAATATTAAATACAATAACATTTACATAATGTAATTCTTGTTATAGTATTCGAATAGGGGCTATTTTTATTTATTTAGCCTTTAGATTTTATCAAATATAATTTGAAACGTATACAGCTATTGTAATAATACTGTAACGAAATTCGTTGTATACGGAAAAGCTTCAAACAAATATGTAATTTTCACATTAATTAACAGAAAATATCAAACATTAATTATTCGATAAAACACATACGGCCGTCTCCATCTTGAATTTAGAATTTTGATTTACGAATGACTGAACCTTTTTAAAATTAACAATAAACGAGTTTATGATACAAAAGAAAAACAAATTAATTTTTTTTTTGTTCTTTGATAATCTCTTATAAAATGTGTGTCGCAGAATATGTTTTTAAATTTTAAATAAAAAAGGTCCAACCACGCGAGGCTACCGTGGAACCGGTTGTAATAATGAAACAATTTACGAATTCCGAGCCAAGGGTTCGTGCCAGACGAATGACCTCGCCCGCAGCATGGCTCCGTTCATTAACAAGGATATAGCTGTCATTGTGATATCATCGACTATTGTATACTTTACAGCCCATATTTGCTCTGACTTCAAATACCACTGTATTTTTATCTAGACATTTATGGAACACACTTTCATTGACGATTTTGATATGAGATATAATATTTTATTGTAACTTTATTACTTATATTAGAATAATACTAGAGTGTATATAATGCATGATTTGTTAGCTATAAGGTTGGAGTGTGTGGGTTTAGTTTTATGGAAAATGTATTTATTACCGCCATTATTACCGTCACACAGTAGTTATTAAATGTTCTGTTTCTGTTATTTTCTCAGTTTAAGGACCAGCGTCATATATTGTGTTAAATAAATAATTATATTAAAATATAAGGACACAATTATGTGCATTATTACCCACTATTTATAGGCTAGTGATCAAACAGCGTTCTGTGACAAGTCGATTATCGCCTGAAAAAAACTTTATGTGGCTTCCCGTTGTACATTACGTCTGTGGCCCAATTATTTACGCATTGAATTATTAACGGCTTAAAAAAAATTCGACTTGTGTTTGTGTAACTTTTGAAGTCAAATGATAGATCAAAAAGTGAAATGGCGTTTAACGGATTGTATATTTACAACCGTGAAGCAACTGCGTAGATGTCGCAGACATATACATATACATCCATACATGACAAAATACATTTACAAGTATTCTAAAAAACTTTTGTTGTTTTAGCAAATGTCATTTGGCAGTTTTAAAAAATATAAGACGAACGGCCATTATTTGTATTCCCATTAAATATTTTTATTATGACATTGCTCGCACTGATATAACTAATGAGTTTGATTAGGTTTAATAATTTAAAGAAAACACTTTTTTACCGGATTGAAGCTATGTATTATTATAAACTTATAATTATTTTACATATTTTTTTTTACATAATTTCTCCCGACGTTTCGCGTGTTTTACAGCTTGCGTCACCGTGGCCGTGAATTTAAAATGATGTAAAATAATAATAAGTTTATAATAATACATAGCTTTAATCCGGTAAAAAAATGTTTTCTTTAAATGTGTTAAAGCTTTGTTAACAAAAGACAATACTAGGTTTAATAATTCTTTCAATGAATCATTAAAAAAAAAACAATTGAGTGTATTTTTACTTCAACAACATCGTAACAAGTTCGTCATACAAAATTTAAAATATACTATTGAATATGCAAAGAAAACCTTTCGTTTAGAAAGTTCACACATATTCTTGTTAGCCTACGTGAAAGTACTAAGTAATCGTAAGTATTTACTGAATGCGCAAGCGGTTGCAAAGTTCAAACGCATGTCGTAAGCTTCACCTATGCGCAGGTGCTTCTAAACTATTCACTTAAGCACTTTTCTACACATACGTTAGTACACGTAATTACACTGATTGTGAAGCCTCTTGATGAAGAAGCTTGCGCTCCGGCAATGTGAGTGTCTGTGGGCGGCGGTTAAACTTAACTTCAGATGAGCCTCCTGCCCGTTTGGACACGTAATTAAAAATCAAATGAAATTTTATAACATTATGTGACCGTATTAAATTTTGAAAAAAAATTTTTTTCTATAGGACAGGAGCAATATGGGCAGGGCTATAAATATACAGATTTGAATAGCAGGAACGATTTTTTTTAATATGATTTAGTCCTAAATTGTTTGTTTGTTATTTCTTTAAAATGTATCCATTAATATCATAAATAGCCAGAGATAAATACATTACAGGATAAGAGATTTTAATAGAAGTTAATATAATCACCAATATGTAACTTAATGATTTTAAATAGTTCCTGTATTAATTGTTAAACCGAAAATATTTCGCCATATCTTTATCAAAAACTCTTCAAGATGTACTTTCCCGAAATTATAAATTGTATTTATTAGTTTTGCTTAAGTAGATAACAGTGTAGAAAAGAGCATACATTTTAAATTGTAAATAGTTTCCGATATAAAGTCTCGTCTAATCTAATATAATTGTAATTTGGATTTGTTATCATCGACTCGGAAGCTTAATGCCAAAAATTACAAAATGTTATTTGGATTGTTCTATTCCATATCTTTATATAATACTTATAGTCTATAGAAAATAACGAAAGTGTGACAGTACTGCTTACTTATATAATTTGTCTTTGCTACAAAAATTATAGAATCTTGTACTGTAAAGATGTAACGGTTAATAACATAACCATAAATCCCACTATAGTTATCTTTCTGCAAACTCTCATATTCAAGCGAAACTTGATGATTAGTAACGGATACTAGTGTATCAATTTGGAAGAGACTCTTCTGAATATGTTATCTCTAGGTCACGTTCTAAATGCCTAGGTGTATTCTGATACCGTTGACGTATCAAGTACCTGTGAAAGATCTTATCAATTGACACATTGACAGGTTACAATCAATCTATCTTGATATGAGAAATTATTCTTTGAAAATGTGATTTTTAACCATAAGCAAGATCACAACCACTGAAATTCATGTTTATAAAAACTATTCAATCTCAATGCGCCTAAAACCTAACTGAAGTACTCATCTGTCACAGCGTAAAAACAATGATGAAACTCATCTGCAGATTAGTCCGAATCATTCCTTCGAATACTATCCATGGTAAATGCGGTAACTTTAGATAATACTTATCACAAAACGCTAAAAGATAAGTTTGCTGTTCTTAGTTGACAAGATCTATCGTCTATTTTTACATAAAATGATATTGTTTTATTAACTCGTTCGATTTCTAGCTAAGAGACTTGTAGTTTTATCACATACATATATATGTAGGCAACCTCCTACTCATTCCATATTGTCCCTAGAGAGGTCAAATGGAATACTGCAGTCCTTATGTGCTTTCGCCACCATTAATAAACCAAACGTTGACACAAAATGATCTGTAAAAGACAACAATAAAATATGCGATTTTTAATCTTCCCCGAATGTAATCAATTACTGGCGTGTTTCCAACATTAAACAGTATTCTCTGGCACAATAACCCAAAGTAATTCGATCTAAAGAGATTAATTCTAATTTTAAGATCAAGACGCTTTCAATTGTAGGATTTCGTATATCCAGGGCCACAATACAATTGTGTATTGTTCTACTTTTTATCTCTTTATTTTAGCAGATATAAGAAGTATGTCCTGGTCGGTGCGTCGGCTTCAGAGAATTTAGCGCAATTTGCGCTATCTAATTGCGTCGTCTTGTCAGGTGCGTGGACACCGACTGCTACATTTTCAGTTCCAGTCATTATTTTCAGTATTAGTCTTCTGATAGCAGCGCGAAGTCGATGATCTATTTGTCTGATCACAAGACATTACTTCGCAAATTACCTCTAAATCTCTGTAGCCAAGGGTTTTGAACTGAATCAACAACAGTATAGAGTAAAACGGTCATAGTAGGTCACACCTATATAAAGTATTCGTAAAACGAAATATAAGCTTATTACCACTAAAATGGCTTCCTAAGATAATTAACACTATCACCTCATAATCGCCTTATTGTTTTTGTATCCACGATAAAATTATTATTACTTTCGTATAAGTCGAAAACTCAAGTTGTTTTGAAAATATTAGAGACATTGGAATGGAAATATTTTGTTTAGGTAATCAAAGATCATTACAATAAGCACTATTAGAGACTGTGAACATTAGTGCTCGGTTTATAAGACAATTCTTTAAATACCTAGTATTTTACGTAAGATGTAATACTGTTTATGGAAAGAAGTATGGTGGGTGTAACACTGGGACAGAAAAGATAAGATCAAAGACCAAAGTAGAAGAGATTATAGCAAAAATGTATATATGGCAATTGAAAAGGCGCTGGACCGGGCATATGACGAGAAATAGCTGGTTGAAATTGACAATAAGTATTATAGAAAAGCGCAACCACGAGATGAAAAAGGAAAAGAAGAAAACAGAACAAGAGATGGGCAGAAGAATTAAAGAGAATAAGAGGCACAACAAGAAGAGCTAATATTATAAAATAATGGAAGCAGCTGGAAGAGGCCTATGTGACACAGGACACACTGATTACCAAAACCGGCTCATACGATGTATTTGATTACGTTAGGTTATGTAACTTAAGTAAGTGTTTATGTATATTATACTGGGTATCAGTAATAAAGACTTAATTATAATAACAACTGTTTATTACCTTAAATAGGCACAGAAGAAGGAAATTATAATTAAAAAACTAGAACTTCTTTAGCGAATATCGTAAACATACAGAACTACAAACTAAACGTTTCATATTCGCGTACTGAAAATGTATGGCACAAGAAAGCACTCATCTTTCTATCAATTCGTGCAAATATTTTAACGTAATATAAATTCCTGTTGATGTTACCGAATAAGTATTCACGGCCGTACGCTATTCGTAATGCTTTGTGAATCATACATTGGGTCATTTGCTATTTAAGTATTTGAAGCTGTATTACTTTCCAGATATCGATGGCTCATTACTTTTGCATCACTGTATGATGCATGTACGTATTTGTTTTATGACTCCATAGTATATGCAGCTTTTCAGCTTCCGCAATGAAAAAAGTTAAACTTCCAAGTAGAATTGTGAGTTAAATTATCATCCAGGCTCTATCGCTAAAGATCAATATCAACATCACTCTTTATGGCGTATTAGAGTAGACGTCCATTCAACCGTTATTTTATTTAAGGATAATTTTAATTATATATAATATCGCGTGAGTTACAAGACTTCACTATAGCAAGCACAAGGAATAGATAGCTATATTATATAATTTTCCTTTGAAATCTTTGTTCAAATATACTTTCTCTTCAAAGAAAACATTGCTAGAAGCAAACCACGTCACAGTCTAAACGTCAAAATGCTTATTTGCTAAAATGTTTTGGCCTAATTTAGGCAGACTTTAATATTCACAAAACCTTTTGTTATTTCTATATTTCTAGTGCTCTTCAAACTAGCTATTTAGTTGAATTTCTATAGCGGAATGTTAACATTTTTTTTAATGAATAGCTAGAATGCCGATTCAGGTATTTATTTACTGAATATTTTATTCAAATATAGCATATATATAGGAAAGTCAAAACGTAGGCGTTAACATAATCAAACAAGATTAGGAGGGTCGTTAATACAGTATACATATAATATTTAAAATATAACCAACCTAGACTGAGGCAGTGTTTAAGATAGCAAACAGTCGAGGAGAGTACCTGGTCGAGCCGGTAGTCCCTTAGGGGGGTTTTGCAGAGGCCGCTTCGAAAGAAACCTATGTGCAGTAGAATACCAGCTACGTAAACTCGTTCACACACGTTGTTGATGTTTCTTCGTGTTTCACTTTTATTTTTGGTACTTCGACCAGCTACGCATCTCAAATCCTACTTGTTTTACTTTTTATTAAAGCAACATTTTTTTTCTTTAGCGCTTGTAAACTAGCCTTAAGGTTCACTTTGGTGTAATTAGATGTAAAACTAATTCTGCTTTTCGTATAAAAAAATATTTTAAACATAAATCATACACCACGGAATAATTGTAATGTTTAGCGTGATCAATATTTCACAACCATATTTCTTTCATAAATAAAGTTTATTATTATGTTTAATATTAGGTAATGGTTATAATATATCATATTATTAATAATTAGCCGAGACGAAACTGATGAATTAATGAAGCTGCAATAATTAGGATAGAAACAATCACTTTGACTGCCTTTTGAATAGTGCTAATTCTTAATCAAGAACTTATTAACACTCAAGAGCTCAAATTAGACATACAATTAGATAAACTTAAGTAAGGGTAACGATCTGTGAATGGAAGAGACTATTAAGAAACAATTAATACATATTAATAGTTATTTCACGCGACGCAACGTGGAGTCGAGACTTATTCATTCGATTATAACTTTCATGATGGTGAAGTACTATCCTAGTGGTTATAGTTACTTAACGCTCAGGTCACGCTTTCGAAACCTGGTACCAATATTTTGTTTACGAAAATAGCTAAAAATAAACGATATATACTGTTAAGTCTTTCTCTGACTATTTGTTAGATTTTAACCCAAGGTCGGCGAATCTTTTATTTTAACCAATACGAATATTCATGAAATTGTGTGATAAGCGTCCAGAGAGTTCTCATTATGTTCTTGAGCCGCCAAGGTAACGCTTTGTAAGAATGACACTCGACTCGACACCTCTTGTCCGCACTTCTAAGAACCGCAATGTCTAGTCTGACGACATTTTTTTTTTTTTTTTTTTTTATAAAATAGGGGGCAAACGGGCAGGAGGCTCACCTGATGTTAAGTGATACCGCCGCCCATGGACACTCTCAATGCCAGAGGGCTCGCGAGTGCGTTGCCGGCCTTTTAAGAATTTGTACGCTCTTTTCTTGAAGGACCCTAAGTCGAATTGGTTCGGAAATACTTCAGTGGGCAGCTGGTTCCACATAGCGGTGGTGCGCGGCAAAAATTGCCTTGAGAAACGCTCAGTCGTGGAACGTCGGACGTCGAGGTGATACGGGTGGAATTTTGTATTTTGCCTCGACGTCCGATGCTGAAACTCAGCTGCAGGTATTAATCCGAACAACTCCTCTGAACACTCTCCATGGTAAATGCGGTAGAAGATGCAGAGTGACCCCACATCTCTACGCAACGCCAAAGGATCGAGCCGCTCGGAGAGGGATTGGTCATCGACGATTCGAACCGCTCTTCGTTGGATACGGTCAAGTGGAAGGAGCTGGTACTGGGGAGCCCCCGCCCAGAGGTGAGAACAGTATTCCATGTGGGGCCGTATTTGCGCTTTATAGAGTTGCAAGCGGTGGCCCGGAGTGAAGTACCGTCTCGCCTTGCTGAGCACACCAAGCTTTTTGGAGGCTAATTTAGCCTTTCCCTCCAAATGACCGCGAAACTGAACGTCGTTCGATATGTCAACGCCAAGTATTCCGATGCTGGCTGTGGCTTCAAGAAGAGTGTTTTCGAAAAGAGGAGTAGCGACAAAGGGTATTTTTTTCGCGGAAAACGCGCAAACTTGTGTCTTCTTGGGGTTAAATTGGACTAGGTTTAGTCTACCCCAGTCCGAGACTCCACGTAAAAGAGTTTCGACTTCAGACACAAGTTTGTTCCGGTACTCATCGACAACTGCCCGAGAAATACCTGCCCGGCCAGTGTAAAGAGTATCCCCAGTGCTGTCGTCCGCATAGCAATGAATGTTGCTAAGTTGCAACATGTCATTGATATGCAGAAGAAACAGGGTCGGGGACAGAACACAGCCTTGTGGGACCCCAGCATTCACGGGTTTAAGGTCGGAACATGCTCCGTCGACGACGACCTTGATGCTCCGATCGGCTAGAAAGCTGGAGATCCAGTCGCATAATTTCTCAGGAAGCCCGTAGGCTGGTAGCTTCGAGAGCAGTGCTTTGTGCCACACCCGATCGAAGGCTTTCGCTATGTCCAAACTAACCGCTAGTGCCTCCCCCTTGGACTCAATTGCCTCTGCCCATCTATGAGTAAGGTATACTAGAAGGTCACCAGCTGAACGACCACGACGAAAGCCGTACTGATAGTCGCTAATCAGCTGGTGGCCCTCTAGATAACTCAAGAGCTGGCCATTAATAATGGATTCCATTATTTTGGAGAACAAGGAGGTTATTGCGATTGGGCGATAGTTGGATGGATCAGTGCGATCGCCTTTTTTAGGGATCGGATGTATCGAAGCGGTCTTCCAGCACTTCGGGACAGTGCCGAGCGAGTACAGGTACCGGAAAAGGCGCGTCAGGACCGGAGCCAACTCAGGAGCACATGTACGCAGCACAATTGGAGGGATACCATCCGGCCCGCTCGACTTATGAATGTCCAAGGAAGATAGTGCTCTGCGAACAGCACGTTGCTGGAATGTGATTTCCGGCATTGAGTTATCACACCGCGAAATCGCCGGTGGTGATCTCCCCCGGTCATCCAAAGTCGAGTTGGACGCAAAGAGACAGCCCAAGAGGTCGGCCTTCTCCTTCGCAGTGTGGGCGAGCGAGTCATCCTCTCTGTGCAGCGGTGGTATCGATGGCTGACAAAAATTCCCTTGTACAGCTTTGGCGAGAGACCAGAAGGCTCGGGTCCCAGAAGGGAGTTGGGCCAATCTCTCGCCAAATCTGGCGATGTGCTCTGACTTTGCCTTAGCGATTTCCCGTTTGAAGGACCTGGAGGCTGAGTTATATGCTTTTTTATGTTCGCTGGTATTGGCATCACGAGATATCGCCGCTTCCGCCCATGCATTAAAGCATTCTCGCTTTCGACGCGATGCCGCCTTGCAAGAACGCTTAAACCAGGGCTGTGACCTGCCACCGATCGGCACCGCAGAGAATGGAATAAAAAGTTCCATGCCCTGCAGAACCACTTCGGCGACAGAGGCAGCGACGGAATCTGGAGCTTCCGACGAAAAGCACATAGGCCCCCAAGGGTAGGACGCAAAGAAAGACCGCATCCCATCCCAATCTGCTGACCGATAGTGCCAAATACGACGACAACCCGAAAAACGGGGCCGAGGAGGGCGCGTAGTAGGCACAGTACTCCGGACCACACAATGATCCGATGAACCCAATGGCGGGTCAACAGAGACTTGATAGGTCTCCGGATGTGAGGTCAGCAGAAGGTCCAACAAAGAGGGTTTATGACCATCCACATCTGGTATTCGCGTAATCGCAGGGACCATTTGTGACAGGTCGTAAGCTAAAGCAAAGTCGTGAAAGGATCTTCCCGCGTGATCGGTGGTTTCCGAACCGAGCCAATCGGCATGGTGAGCGTTAAAATCGCCAAGTATCACGATTTCAGCGGTAGGAACCCCTTCGAGCAGGGAATCTGTAGCCATTTGGATGTGCTCAATGAGTCGCTCAGTTTCGGTATTTCCGCTATGGGACCTATACAGGCATGCGTAGAATCGCGGATGGTCATCGCAGTCTACGCGCAGCCAGAGGCTAGATAGGTCCCTTCCTTCAAGCGACCCGAGGCGACGAGAACAGATATCCTCTCTGACGTACACGCAAACTCCCGCCCGCGGCACAAATGAATGTTCCAATTTGTACCCCGGGTAGGAGAGGTAGGAAGTATCAGCCGGGAAGGATATCTGAGTCACAGTAAGGAAGAATAAGGCCGGCTTCGCAGTTTCGAGGTGAAAGTGAACCGCGTTAAGATTAGAGTTGAGCCCCCTAACATTGGTAAAGTCCACTGAGAGCGTGGAAGGGGATGCCTTCGGTAAATTCTTCCGTTTGCCCCGAGATCGAAACTTATAGTTTTTTGAGCAGTTTTTGCCCACCCCAGAATACGAAGGGCAGCCTGTGCATCCACCACCGAATACTGATTGTTCCGATGATGGACGCTCAGAGGGGGATTCTCCACAGCGGAAACGTGTGGTACCCCCCTGGGGTAATCTCTGTTTAAACTGCATCTTCATATTCTGGGGGAGGGGGGAATTGATGGGCTCCGGGAGTCTCACTCACCGCACGAAACGCGAGTACAATAAGATGAACCTATTGCATCACTTCACGCCGGTTTTCTGTGAGACAGTGGTACTGCCCCGGTCGTGCCTGCCCGATTGGCTGAAGCCCGAAAGCAACAGCATGGCACTCCCACTAGGACATTGTTTGACACCTCTGATTGAACGTTTTAATAATACTATACGTGGTAAAAAGGATCGCCCTACCATTGAAATTAAAATTCTGTGATCTATGTATTCTAATTACTTAAATATGCAGGAGAATTTTTTGTTTGCTTGAACGCGCTGTCAGTGTCTCCTGGTTCGAATTGTAAATTTATTTTTTTGTTCCATCGTCAAGTTATCTAGGAAGGCTATGGTCACCTCAGGAGTCGAACTCGAAAACAGCATTTGAGAGTTAAAACGAGAGATTATACGGTTAATTACGTTGACCTAGTAGCTACTTGTATACTTTTTTAGCAGTCTATTTCCAAATGTATAGGCTATGTATTTCTAATCTGTTTAGATATCAGTGACACAAGTGGGTGTTAAAATATCAAACGTTTACGGATTACGTTAAGAGTCTACTAATTATAGAGTTAACCTCTTAAACATCCCCCATCCTATTTAAACAAACCAAAACTTGAGACTGTCTTATTCCCAGAGAAAATTTACACAGAGTGTCAACTGTATTTCTTAAGTATCTTGCTTTTTTACAATGGATTAATAGCTCCTTCACGTTTTGTTGCAAATTGTTTGATTGAAATTTTTTCGTGTTCAATTATGGTATCAAAAAACGTAATGTTACAATACATTAATGGGTATTCATGCAGTACAATCGTATTCTATAAAAAAGGCAAGCACAATAAACAAAAACCCGCAAGCTACTCTTGAGCAATGGCAACACGAGTTTATTATTAAAAGTGAATTCTTCAAGAGCGTGGCACCATTTAATCCAGATGCAATCTATCGCAAATCCGATACAAGTCTTGGATTATTTTCAGCCAACACTTGTTGACTTTTATTTCTACCGAGGCCAAGAACGCTTAGAATTTTAAATTTTCAATAAAACTTCTGGGCGACTTTGTACATATTACATTCCGAATATAGGACAAGTACTACTTCAAAGTTCTGAGCTAAGTAATTTCAAGCTAACTTGGAAAAAATTGTGGCGAACGTTGGAGTTCGTTACATGTAAAACTTTGCTGCTTTCACAATGGACCTTTATTTAAAATTTATTTAAAGTATTTTCATTAAGCAGCAGGTAGATTTAAAATTTTAATAAGAGACGGTGTTATCAAGGTATGGAATTTAATTCTTATTGAATGAGAGACTCAGAGACACCACCTGCAGTGTACGAATATGTAATTTGAAATAGCTTTAGGAGGCTGAAGTTCTCGTACGTACTACCTTGATATTTTTAATTATTCCGGTATTTTCGACTTCTACAATACTGACCGCGGGTTAAACATGTAAACACAACATCTATTGATGTCTCACAAAAACTTGTGTGTTCGCTGGACTTTAATCTTCATCAAAATTTCAGCTAGTCTACATAGAAATTTGCATAGGTGTGAATTTCAAAGAACGTCTACAAAGTAGACATTACCCCACGGGTATAGACTAACAAAACCTTGTTTCGCTGGCTTTAGAAATAAATGCGATCCGAATATATTATCGAACGCATTACGTACGTTTCGCTGGAGGCATCTCGGGAGTCTGCCATTCAGTTGCACACTTTTGCAACTTCATCCACGCTTCAGCTATATTGTATTACAAAACTTCGGAGTTATATCATTTAAATAATCTTTAAACTTACGCCGTTGTTTATTTCCTGCGGAAAGAGTTAAGTACGTTAGTTTAATAACGTGCTTGCGAGAGAAAGAAATATTATGGTTTCGTTACTACAGTTTTCGAGATGTTTGCGTTTGCAACGCATAGGTCACAGTCGATTGTGTGACATTCAGTCGGTGGGGCTCTCACCGTCTATGCCTTGGGGGGTGGTGGAAGCGTCTCACGTCATATCTCATAGGGTAATATGAACCAAATAGCCGCGTTACAATAGTACTTAGAATATGCGTAACGGTTAAAATTATAAAACTCAAAGCCTATCTCGTCAATACGAGCTGATCTGTACGTTATTTAGATTAATCATAAGTGAAAAAAAAAAATTTATTACGGATTTTATATATTGCAAAATGTTAAGCAATAAACCAAGTCTAATCACTAACTGCCCCGTGTATGCTCGATTTTTGACAATTTGGGGTCCCCACTTGATACTCCTGTCAATAACAGTTAATTAATTACCGTCCCCTAACTTCGATTAAGGAGATCTTTGTGTTGATCGGGACAGTTTGTTTATACAGATCGAGTTCCCTCCTTTATCAGTTTACCTCATGCTTGTAGAGAATTTTATGTATTTTGTGGTAATAATAGACAAAAAGCCGGGGCCGCACTCGTGAGCCTTTTGGCAGTGTCTGTAAGCGGCGTTGTCGTTCAACATCAAGTGAGCGTGCCATTCTCCTCTTGTTTTTAAAAGCAACAAATGCTTATCAGTAATACTAAAAGACGCTACGATATTTTTTTAAGGCATGGTAATTCATCAAGTGTTTCTCCTCAAAAATACTGTTAAGATCACCACTGACAATTTAAATGTTTTGATATTAACTTAATTCAACTGAAAATTATTCCAAAAAGAGATTTGACATAAATTCAAATACTATGAGTTTATTATAAGCAATTAATTAACAGTGTTAGAGTGATTTTTGTCTATGGGGGCAATCAGAGCTGGCATGTCTGGTAATAATTAACGATGTATGTCGGGCACAGAATAATAAAAGAAAGTTCATACACATAAGTTTAAAACAATTACGCACGAACAGCTCACAATGTTGCATACAAATTTGAAATAACTTTGATATCAAAATAAGAATTAAAGGTTGCCATATATAACAAAATATACGGCGAAAACCAGATCAGACTCTATATATAATATTACTAAGCCGTAAATGTTATTTGATATTCTATAAGATACACTTGTCTTCCATATCATCTGGTTTTGGAGACTTTTGAGAAATAGTTGACGTTCTCGGCGTATACATTATTTCAATTCGATTTACAGGAAAAAGGAATTTTTACCAGTGAAACTTTATTTATTTAAAAACAATACTATTATTAGTAGCTCATAGTAGTTGCATACTTTAGAAAAGGTTTATTATTCAACAAAAAACTAGACAGTAAATAGGAACAAAAACACCCTAATAACGACACTAGTTAAGCGATGACAGAATGATGCCCCGACGCCATGACATGATGACTAACTTTTAAAATGTTCATTAAATTGACCGAATAGTTAAAAAAATTGCCTAACGTTTTGAAACCAGCGGGAATCAAAGGGTTTATTTAGGTATATTTGATTTGTCAGTCCAATTGAATCGATGACAAAATGCGGCATTCATACGGGACGCGCCCGGATCCAGTTTTAAAACATTGATATACTATTTTTATTAGTCTTGGTTTAGCTATTTTTAATTCGGTCCGTCTAAAGATGATGAAATCTCTATTTGATTGGTATTCGACGTGTCTACGCGTGTTTAACTATAAAACTGTCGTTGTGTAAAGAAATAAACTTGTTTTAATAGAGAAAGAGATTTAGATAGTGTTTTTAGTTTAGAAGTGTTGAATTATGTACTATATTATTATTATGTACGCGTATATAACGTCTTTAACTATATTAAGTGTTCTTTTTACAATGATTTATTTAGATGGAACGCCTAATTAACATACACAGAAAATATTTAAGTGCTTAAATTCATTTCATTAAATCTTTATATTCGATAAAGAATGGCACAGTGAACCTAGGTACAGATTCACTAAAAATAAATGAGGACTATCTGTTTAAAAAAGCAGCGACTTATCGGTATCGGCCTTTGTGAATGTATCGCATAAGTATCGGACAATTATTTATATATTATGAAATTATGTGAAAACTTCCAAAATCAAGCAAATTACGCACGTCCTTGAAACATTCCATTTCAAAGTACAAAAATGCTCATCACATTTCGTCATCTGGCAATTAACATCCCTGACTTTTGACCTCGCGAAGAGAATGGTTGTTGAATTGTATACAACTGTTATTTCATAATTTATTAGTGTATTATCTATTGTGGTCGAAAATATTTCTAAATTGTGTCAAAAACAAAGCGATCTTTGTATGAATTTCTATTATATACAAGTATATTTCTAGGTAATAAGGAGTCATTTATTATATAACATCATCTTTCTTAAATATCATGATATACCATGTATATGTAGTATAAAAAATATATGTAATAGTAACCAAAGAAAAACATCAAATTTCTGTAAAAACAGAAAGTTTTAATTTCGCACATTTAAAATCTCGTCCCTCTGTAAAAATACTTTAATTTAATGCACTAGTGTCCCCCGCGGCGATGCCCGCATCTGAACCTCATAAATATTCAGTGCTGGTTTTTAGTAAGTGGATCGTATGAGAGGTCAACCCACCTCATTAATTGCAGTCTGGATGGAAATGGATTTAAAACTGAGCTTGATGTATTACAGAAAACTTTTATGAGCAGACGTAAAGTCTTAAGACGTTATGTATTAGAAGTATAATGGCCTTTATTAAAAGAATATCTTATATGTGTGACTAAGCAGTTTCATTTTCGAAGTATGTTCGACAAATTGTGAAGCTTTCTTTGACGCCTAAGCACCGGTGCAGGAGTAACATCCCCCAACCTCAGTGGCACTACAACCTTGTTAGGTGTGGACCTAAGGTTTCTGTATTTGTCTCATAATCAATTGTCAATCTAATAGGCAAGAAGATGTCCAATCTCCTACGCCTGACACTCGCCATCGACTTTTAGGTTCTAAGACAAGTCGGTTACCTCACCATGTTTTCCTTCAACGTTCGAGCGAATGTTAAATGCGCACTCTATAGAAGTCCACTGATGCACAGTCGGGGATCGAACCTACGAGCTCAGGGATGAGAGTCGCACGCTGAAGCCAGTAGGCCAACACTGCACATGCACGAGTAACATCATTTACTAGAAAAGTAAAAAACTCATGTTTTTCCTATATTTTCTCTGCACATATATTACAATAAAAATAAACTTCAGAAATTTGCTAAAGTTAACTATCTCGTATATATCTAAATAGATAGGTTAGCCTATACATCTCTAGCTATCTCGATGATTTAAGGGGTATTAAAAGTTATAAAATATAAAAGAGCGTTTTACAAAATGCCTGAACATTTGTTATTTCCAATAACATATCAATTTACTTAGCAGTATGCGATGTTTACTCACGCCGCACGCAATTATTGAAGTCAACATTTATTTAACGAGACCTGAGACCGCAGCTCTTTTAGTTTCATTCAATAGGTTTTTATTTCAATGCAAAAAAATGCATAACAAACATTTCTTACCTTTGTCCGTGACAATGGCTTATTTTTAACGTTAATGTCATGTAATTAAAAAAAACCTATAATATTGTTATGAGATTAACCCAGACGACTAATTGTTTAAACAAGCGTCTGTATGAATGTAAGGTTTACGTTTCGTAAATGGCGTTTTGGCAACCCTTTTTTTAATAGAACACGGGGCAAACGGGCAGGAGGATTACCAGATAAGTGGATACAACATACTCAATGCCTGAAGGCTCGCGAAGGCAATGCCGGCCTTTTTAAGAATTTGCTCTTTTCTTGAAAGACCCTAAGTCGAATTGGTTAGGAAACTTCAGTGGGCAGCTGGTTCCACTTATTGGTGGGGCGCGGCAAAAACTACCTTGAAAACGCTCCGTTGTGGAACGACGGACGTTAATAAATTCTTGGTACCATCTATTGCAAAATGTAATAATTTATTGCGAAGGTAATTGCGAGGCCTCGTAAGTTTATTATTATTTGAATTACGAAATCTTCGACATAAAATGCATGTCTGGCTGCCCATTCGGCTAGCATTGCCATGAGTCCTATAGGAAGCGTGACGTCCCACTTTTAGGGTCGTGGTGAATGCGACCCGCAAAGCATTAAGGCGGGACGTTAAGTGTCCCGCTTTTGACACTCCAATCCCACAGCTCTACGTGCAACGCTTATCAAATAAAAATGTGTGTTTTATTTCATTAAACTGCAAATAGCTATATCTTAGCTTAATTAATGAAAGGTCAAAACTCAATATATACACTTTATACCTTACAAAACACGCCACTTTAACACCTGTCGCGTTTATTAAGGTATTCCATACATATTCATATGAATATGTATCTATAGAGTTCGTATTAATAATAGTATTTTCCTAAAGCAAAGTTTGCGTATATTTTTATTCGAGATCTGATATAATACCTATTCGAAAGAGATCTCATTCGATACGTAGATTTGATAAGAGCGGCCTTGATCGAGGAAATGCATTCTGTGAGGTTTTATTTTACTCAAATACACGAGACGGTGTTGTATTATAAGTATGATGAAACGGTTTCAGTTCGCAATTATGTTGAAATTTTTATTGAATATTTCAATTTTAAAATGTTTAAGTCCGTTAACACTTAGATGAAAAGAATTCACATACAATGAACAATCCCTTAGACCACAAGTAATTACGTATTATATAAATACATATGTATTGAAATCATTTATATAAAATTTATAGATCACTGAAATGATTGTAAGATAATGCTTTTCGTTTAACTGCGTTTCACTTCAGTGACTTCGACATGGAATAGTGAAAGCCATTTTTATATCTGGTAAATCTATTCTGTGTCTATTTCATTAATCTCTTTTAACATTTGATCTTCTGGTCCTACAAACTTAAAACAATTACTGTAGGAGTTTTCACTATAGTCTTGCTAAACACTTTGGGTCTGCATGAACAAAAATGGAAATTCATTTGTCAAAACGATTCCATTCTTGGTTTCCTATAAAAATATAATTCCGGTAGATAGTTTCGGTGACTTTGCTGGTGCTTTCCTCGCTCAACGAATATGTATCGCAATACAGCGAGGAAATGCTGGCAGCATTAAAGGTACACTGCCACAGGGACCAAACTTTTAAAATTTATTTTAATTTTGTATTTATAAATTTTTCAATTGTTATTATTTTTACTATGTTTATTAAGAATATGGTAAATACTGTATATTTGTGTGTTGGAAATAAACAATTACGTTCTCAATATATTCAAGACAGTTCACCGACCTCATTACCATCAATATAGTAAGTTACCTTGGCTTACGTCTGGTTACGTCAACGGTCGAAACGCGAACCTGTTTTCGTTTACTAGAAGATACATTAGAATCTAACTTAGCTCATCGCGTAAACTACGAAGTTAAAAGATACGTTCTGCATCTTTACAGTAGGTTCTTATTTAAAGTTAAACATTGTACAAGTAGAAAGTCTAACTGGTAATTATTTTTACCTGGAACAAAAAGCTATAAGAAAATTAGTGTTATATATCAAGTACTGTATTTTACTTCAAAAAGAGGATGTTTACAATTTGATGAAATTTCTTCGACACATTCTTTTACTTTAATTATTGTAAAAATCCCTTCTTATAACTACTTACAAATCAATTACTAGCATATTAAATGGCGTATTTACGTATACTACAATTAGTCCATATTTCTCCATTATGGACGAATCATAATGAAAGTGGAACACTGTTCTAGTTATTTGTGAGCATTTTATTACTTCGGCTTTATTTAGTTTTACGTAGTGAAAAAATGCAGCAAAGTCGAAACGTAAAATAGAGTGCAAAATCTTGTTCACTGAAGTAAACTTAAGTAAAAAAAAATAACTAACTGCACCCGCTCCAAATCAACAGATTGCAAAGTTAAACCCCTTCTAACTGCTTGGCACTCAGTTTGGCACTACAACCAAAATCGAATTGAATATTGCATAATATACTTTACCAGATTGCCGCCATGTTTTACAGGTTACCTTAATTAGGTTAATGTTAGGGAAATTTCTTTTACTGTGTATAACCTATTTCAAGTTCGTGTCTTTTTTGTTAGGTTAGTTTAATATCTTAACTAAATAGGGCTATTTTCTCTAGCCTGACTAAGGTTTACTACAAAGTTACATTGCCTTATCTTTAATCGCATTTTTTTCATATTCATCATAGAGCAAAGAATAAAATGTCTCCCAGCTAGAATTAACCTATTTACGTTTGACTTTTACTGAATACGAATTTTTCTGGCTACACCTGATCCACGATTAGAGTAAATTGTTTACAAAAATAATCTAGGCTTAATACAGGCAAATTTATTAGTTTTGTTTTCGTTTCATTCGTGTTACTTTCATATTTTTTATCAAAACTGTTTGAGAACATACAAATAAATATCTAATTCGATAGATCAAGGCGATAAACTTTGCCGATGTTTTAACGATCAGTTATCTCGTATTGGTCTTTCAGACGTACCTACAATGGTGACGGTGTAAAACACAAACGAAAGTTAATACCTGATAAGTCAGCTTAGAAACACGCGCCTGGTTTACGTTTCCTAATTGAGAAATTTATTACTTCTACAAAATACTCGTATTAAAAACAGGGAGTTTAAAATAATTTGTATTCAATTACACTAGTTACTATGTAGTACAGTCAAAAACCGACAGATCAGTACAATAACTAAACCTTGAAATAGTCTCACCTTGAATTACGTGATTTTTATAGGTACATATTAAAACGTATTCTAATTAGCATAGCATTAGCGAATCGCAAATGTATAGATGTTAAGCTTAAAAACGTCTCGAGTTTTGCGATATTTTTTATTTCTCTGTGTTTTGTCGTGATTTATAAACGAATGTTGGTTGTGACTTTTATGAAGTTTTTTTAAGCTCCATCTGGTAGCAGAATTACAGCGTCTATCAATATTAATAAGCAAGGAATGGAACCCAGAGCCTCCAAAATCAATAGTTGTTAATGACATTTAATACAGACTAACAGCGATCAATAATACAAAACCTCTAAATTTAATGTAACTGATATGAAACATGATATTTATAAATTTAATTATAAGAAATAATTACCTGTTAAAAGTGCATTATCATTTCACAATCTTATTAAATTACCGCAATCCCGTAATAGGTCAATATCCTATTAATATTCCCAGTTAAAGTACCATTCAATCGGCTATATTATTTGCTCCACATAATACTATATGTTTCTCCACAAACCATTGTTTCCGCTCGAACATCGTTACCGCAGTAGAAATGCACTTTCAACAATATTTTATCGCATTTTATAACGAACACACGACTTTATGTCGCAAACTCTACTTTATTATATTTCTCTTAAATCAACGTTATATCTTAGTCTTATTCACAAAAAATAAATATGTTTTACTACAGTCTTCTAACTAAAATAATCTTTCGTCAGTACTGTCAAGTAGTTTATTTTTTTCTTTTTTTTAGAAAAGTTTGCCAACGCTCGGCACAATGATACATTGGTAAAATAACCATAGGCAAACATGACTTACACGAAGAGATAATACAAATATTAAACAAAATAAAATTACAAAAAACTAAACGAATATCGATTTTAAAATGTGAGGAAGCAAGTATGGAGACCTAGTTCGTTAATCAAGAATGCTCCGAAAGACAAATTATATGATGGGATGCCTGGGGTATCTTAAGGGTCTTAACTGAAATACTTAAACTGTTCCATCAGGCTGATTTAATTTTGAGTTTAGTTTTAACAACAATATAAATGATTATAAGAATGATATTTATACCTTTATAAGTATTCACCGTAAACTCTACCTAACCACGTAAATCCTACGCCACTGGGAGATACGTGGCCACAAACATACAATTTTTAAAAATACAATAATATCATAAACGAAACCAGAAGAGTCCTACTCTCATGCGTGATCCAGCCACATACTCTATCACTCTATATTATTTTTTATAACAGCATAGGGGGTGGCAATCGAGCCTACGGGACGCCTAAAAAAGGCAAAGGCATCTCATGGACACCCATTTTAGTGGATCTGGTGAACTCTTTGATTTAAGATGAATTGATTAAATATTTGACTCAAATAAATAGAATCAGTGGTCAGTAGCTTAGCTGCTTTCTCGCACACCAATTAATTGATAGGACTAAGACAGTTCAAGTAACATACTCGCTTCCGGATCGCCAGCGCCTGCATATCAGATATATTATTCGCATTCGCTACAAATTGTACTTCTTTGATTAATTCTACTACTCATAACAAATACATTCGTCCGTATTTCGAAAGATCCTGTCATAATATCTGAACTTATGGTAATTACCTTTTAAGCTAAGCTTTTGTCATTTACACAGTATACTCAGCCTATGAATCCCTTGTTTTTTTTTTTTATAAAATAGGGGGCAAACGGGCAGGAGGCTCACCTGATGTTAAGTGATACCGCCGCCCATGGACACTCTCAATGTCAGAGTGTTCTTAAAACAAAACTATGTCAACTTTGCTAAACATATTACGTTGTATAAAATAATAATCAGCTATTTCTTAACAGCAAAGCTAAACATTCCTTATAACTAACACGTGGTAGGTGGCATCCTGTTACTGAATAGCGGATATAGTATAGACGTCGACTCATAATATATTAATACATGTACTCTTGTATATGATGATGTATATGTAACAAAGCCAGTATATATAATGGCTTAATATATATACTGGCTTAATATATATATTAATCTTACTTTTGGCTGTAAGAATGGCTTAATTAATGAGCTCTTATCCCATCCAATAAATTTAAAGATTGCAGTCCTAATATATTTTTAAGAGTAATTTTAATAAATCTAATCTTTCCTAATTACAGGTACCCACTAACCTGATTGAAGTACCCTCCGGGTGGTAAATTTTTTACCGAAAGACGAAATGATGGATCGGGTCAGGTCACACATTTGATTCGATGATGCTGACCAATAACAATCAACAACACGCCATCGTGTCATATTTCCTCTCACATCATGGTGAGATACATAATAAGCTATTCAATGAAGAGTTGCGATGTACCCGCCTTAATTCAAACGTTAATCTATAATTTTTTTTATAAATAACAATACTGTTGCTATGAAATCATAGCATGAATTAAGCAGATTGGCTGCAAAATGTTGGTAGTTAACGAAATATACTTATATATTAAGTATAAAAATGAGCGAAAGCGAAGCGAAATATACTTATATATTAAGTATAATAAATAAGTATAATATTGCGCATGCGTTCTAGACGCATGCGCAATAACTAAAGTTATATTTACCTGTACTGTTAGCATTATTATACGAAAATAGTTATTTAGCTTCAACTGTGGAGAGCGTGTAATTTATTGTATTAAACCATACGTTTAATTAAAAAGTATTAAATTATAGTACAGGTGCTTGTAGTTTTAAAGTGGAACGTTTTAAATTCTTATTAGATGCATAAATAATACATACTCTATATCATAAACTTTGATATATCATATATCCAACGATGACGTAATTTATAGACAGGCCCATGCAACTGGTTTCGTACAATAAAGTAAAAAACACAAGTCGACCCCAACACGCGTCGGCAAGGCATTAACGACTTAAGCAAAGAAAAAAGTTTTCATATCATATACCTGCTCAATGTGATATACAAATATAGTCGACAAACCTTATAAAAGAAGAGTGCGCGCGCAGGTAGACACAAGAATTCCACAGGTGAACCTTATTGTTGAATAAATCCAAAGGCAAGTTAACTCCAATAAAAACCACACAAATTGTACACTTGTTAAACTATTAAACACACTTAATTCACAACACAGGATTTGTTTTCAAAGTTACGGATTATTTCCGTTGAACCGACTGCGCATGCCCAGCAAACTTCAAATATGTTGTTAATAAACACTTTTTGGCGGCACTGCACTCCTTTTCTTTAGTTTGTATGCAAAATCTTATAAGTTTGACTGTATCAAGTATATATTTAACTCATTTGAGATGACCGTTTCAGCAAAAACAATATGCAACAAGTTGCCGTTCCCACGAGTGTTTTGTTGACTTAATATTCTTTTAAATATCGAAATTGTTGGGTCTTTTGACCGGCTCTACCTGTGTCTAATTGAAGGTCGTGTTAAACAGTTAAAAACTCCAAAAACCGGTAAGATTTCGCACGTGACACAGTCAAAATAAAACACCGGTAAACACAGACACTGGGAACACTCAATAAGGATGAAATCCGTGTGGATGCTAGAGGTCTAAGCGACAAATTAAACGAATAGAAAAGAAAATAAACGAAGACTAAAGTCGGCGTCTGGTTAGCCGCGCGTCCGTCACTCCTGCTGAGCGGTGTACTAAACGCGAGAGGCCGCACGCCGTCGCCCGCCACCCGCGCCCCGTGCCCCTCGCCCTGCGACCCTCGCCCAGAATCCACTTAAAGTGAAAAAAATTAAGAAATAATTGGTAAATATCATGATGATGTTTACTCTGTTTGACTTGTTCTTTCCGTGCGTCAAATAAAGTTTTTGTACTTTCAAAATAGTAGTTTTGATCATTCGATGTCTGTTGCCGCCATGCCAGCCTCTTTTTTTAACCCTACAAGTTCTCATCAATGTTTCCATAAAAACATATATTTTTCATGAGTAACAAATAGACTGAATAGAGCAAAAATTCTATAATTTGGATTTCACAACAAAATATAAAAAAGATTATTATAAAATTATGTGAAATTTTAATGAGTAACCAGTAAATAGTACCAATAAAGTTACAACATATGTGCACAGAATATAAAGCCTAAATGTAGGTATTTTATTTTAATTTAATACCAGATAATAAGTGGCCATTAACTAAAAATAGTTCACTTTAAAAGCAGATATTCAATTATGGCAACACATGTTAGGGTGTAATTGTCTGTCTCAGATTGTTGAATTGATTTATGTCATAGTAATTAATTAATTATTTACTATTATCAAAAATTCAGTAACACCTTCAAGGATTGGTGGCGAATACATCGGTTTCCGGAAAATTGTCAATATTGACACGACGATGAAGTCAATTTTAAATACATTTTTTATTAGATTCATAAGTTGTAAATTATGTTTTATAGAATACATGTAAAACTTTCGGGCAGATAAAATGCTGTGTCAATGCATAGACGACGCAAATCAAACATTATTTTAGTATAGTTATGGTTATTAGTCAAATAATTAAATATTTAATATTTTGCTCTAATAAAAACAGTTTTTTTTAATTTTATATTCAATTAAACTGTCATTTGTTCTCAATAAGTATTTTAGTAGATATTGATAAAAATTCGCAATATGCGTTTAGTATGAACATGGTGAACCTATCAAAAGAAGCTGAAACTACGAACCACAGTCAGTAATGATATATTCCTTTATCATCCGACACATGGCGCGAAACTTTCGTTAATTGAAAAAAAAATTCAAGGTCTCAATGACGTTTCAGTGAACGATCACGACAAACGCTGGGAAATCAATATACATAATATAATTGTTACGTATTTAAAATTGTAATATATATTCAAACAAACAAAACGTGAATTACCCAAGCAGAAACATGGAAATAAAAGTGCGTACACTACAGTTATAAATCATAAAACACGAAATTACACTAAGACAGTTCTTAAAACCATGAAACAATTACTAATAGATAAGTTGAACATTACCAAAGTTACTCCTGCAGTAGTTGGTTTATGTAAAGGCTTAAACGCATTAATAATTTTGCAGTTACGGATTTTAGGAAAAAGGTTATTCCAGCTTCTATTCACGCTATACCGTTAACTAAAGTCAAAAGAAATTTCTGGGTGTCTTAATCGAGATAAACGTTCTACTTATTGTTTGTATCCCAGGTAAGCTTTCTGAATGAAAAATGATAGATATGAAGTAATTATATCGTAAAGAGATGCAAAATACAGCCGTCTATGACTTTCCATCTTAAGTACGCCAGAATCAGCCGAGTAGGTTGCAATGCGGCGAAATTTTCCAACAGAATCGCCCGTATATTTTCTAGACATATATTTATACCTAATTTATATCCTATACATCGAAAACTATTTCATATAGATTTAGAAGATGGAACATTAACTTAATTTGTTATGTGACCAGCCATTAATTGTTATTTGAAGGCACTTTTCAAAACTTTGTGTAAGAGCATATTTTATTATCGTATCCAATAAATATTTTCTCTATTTTATATTATTATTTCGTGAAAAAGTTAAAATATAATTTTCTTCTTGACTCCTTCAAAGATCTAAAAAAATAATTGTCATATATTTAATGTAAGTAAAATGAAAAGCATTCCAATCACATATGATGGTCTTTGACACAGATCAATGTAATTTAACGCTTAAACCAAGGCGCTATTATTTATTCATAATCTCGTGTAAACACTGAAGTTTTATGTGGAGTACATTTCTATACAAAATTTCTAGGAGGACTGATCAATGGGGTGGATTGAAAAACGTCTTTGCCTTGTCTTTGCAGTTAAGAATACAAAATCACAAATCATTTTTGTATTTCGGAATAATTATTTACTATAATAAAATTTTTTAGTATAAATAACTTTGGGTGGTCCACGACACCTAAATGAACGAGGAACAAATGCGTGTAAAAAAAATTGAATTCACAATGGGTTAGTAAAAAATCAGGTAGAGACCTTTTGATAACTTTATTCTTTTAAAAAGCAAATTAAAAAACAAATACAGACCTTGACTTGTATAAAATTCTTATAAAATATATGTAAAAATACTTTTTGAATTTGAAGATATTCCAAACATCTTAAAGACAGGTAAAAACATCATTCGGTAGACTGAATAATGTTTATTTATATTGTACCTTGTTTTGTGTTGATTTTGTAGGGCCATTATTTTTTCAGATACGAGTATATAGTAGATATTTAGTAGTAATTTTAATTTCCATAGTTTATTTATATAAAGTAGTTATCTAAATTTGTTTCATAAATGCAATAACCTTGTTTGACTAGACTTAAAGTGCTACAACCGCTAGATATCAGAGTCCACAGTGAGTCTCCATCGCGTTCAATTTTGAGCTTCGTATTTCCCCTCGGTCCAATTCGGCTCTCTTTGCCGGCTCATCTGCAACTGTTCTTTCATTGCAGGTTCTATCATATTTCCAAGCAGGCGCCTATTGAATAACCTTTTTTAGCGAGGGAAAGTTACTTCATACACTCAACGGCGCGTTTGTAAATACGAAGTTATGTGGGATTCGATTACTGTACCCTGTACTGTGCCTACTAAAATACTACGGTATCAACACTATGCTCTTGGAGGGAGCTGAGTTACAAAGAAGCATTTCCACTACACCAAAATAAATCCAATACAAAACGTGAGCCCATAAGAGTTTTACTATCCAAGTGATAATTTACTCACTAAGTGAATTTCTCTTTTAAAGGCAGGTCAAAGGACAGCCCTCTCTAATAAAAAAGGATACCGGACCGACTTTTACTAATGCTTGGTGACATTGGAATAAAACACACAGGGTCTAAAATACCTATTGGTAGCTGCATCTCTTTTGTTTAATTTACTTTAATAGTGTTCCAACCAGCACGAATAAAGTAGAAATTAATAGAACGGATATTGCCGCCTTTGCGTTTAAATAAAAAACAATGTTAAAACCTTCGAGGTATTTCATTTTTTAAATACGCTATATTCGAATTACAATTAATTATTTACCATTTTAATTGATAATAAATCTGTCCCAACGTTTCACAGCATAACGTGTTAATGGTGTTGGCTCTTTTAAATTTTTCGACAGTCTGATGTCATCTTGTAAAATAAACGTGTTTTAAATTGTATCTAGTCATTAAGTCTGTGCTTTTTTCATTTTGTTTACCAAATCTTAACAGAATTAATAGTATATCTTTGATAACTGGAATTTTCCTAAATTTCAAGTAAAGAGGACACTAAAATTGTGAAGAGCCGGCCTTGGAGAAGTGTTTAATATGTCAAATGGGTATAAAGCATTCTCATTTGAAATGCGACTACGATGCGACATCGCTACTATCACTACTATAAACCCTATATTATAATTAACGTAGGATTTTATTTATTTTATATACGTTACATTTTAATTTATTATAATATACGGCACATATCGCTACACCAATAGAATATTCTCTTTTCTAAATATGCGAGTTTAACATGAAGAAACACTCCGTAACCGGCCTAGGCCGAAAAATCAATGACAGGTGCCTAAAAGTCTAATCAAATAAAAATAAAATAAAACAAATAAAAAAAGGAAAGCTGGATCTACTTGATCTGAGGTCAAGACGGGCCAAGGGTTATAGCGCCTATGATATGGTATGGGATATATCATTTATATAAAATAATTTTTCTACATCGAATTCACATTTTCATATTTATTCAGAGAGAATTCTGAAATATACATCCCATGGGAACCCTAAATCGGATTCCGATCTCCTCATTAAATATGGCCCATGAAATAGTATTGTATTACAGTTCAGTTTGATGACAGAATTTTTAACTGAAGAAATTGATATCGAGAATGTTCCCTTTGGAGTAGAGAATCTTGGGCCGTGTGGTTAAAGTGTTCAATTTCACTACGATAGTACCGGTAACCCAGAGCTGGTGCTTTTCGCTCAACGCATAAGTATCGCAATACAGTGAGGAAATGATTTTTAGCATTAAAGCAGCGCATTAAAGGCAAGATTTATACATAAATTAAAGGTACACTGCCACAGAGGCCAAAATATTTGTAGATATATTTATAATTTTTTATTTTATTTTTTTCATTAATATGTAGGTTATGAATATTGTAAATATTCTAAAATAACATTCAGTTTTGCGGTCAATTGGAAGGAAAGGCTTAGTTAGCATCTAAGGAACTTGGTGTGCTCAGCAAGGCGAGATGGTACTTCACCCCACGCCACGCTTGCAACTCTATAAAGCGCAAATTCGGCCTCACATGGAGTGCTGTTCTCACCTCTGGGCAGGAGCTCCCCAGTACCAGCTCCTTCCGCTTGACCGTTCAACCGACCGAAGAGCGATTCGAATAGTTGACGACAAGTCACTTTCCGAAAAAAATAATATTGTTGATTGTCAATCCAAAGATACGACATAAAACGATTGAGAAGGCAATGGATTAATGGTTTCGTTTTTATTACTAAATAAGGAATACAAGATTTACAAAAATAAGCATTCTGTGAAATGAATATTTTCTTATATTTAATTAACTGGTGTACTAAGTAAAATAATTTAAAAAGAGGCCCTAGGGGGCCGTCGTTCCACAACTAAGCGTTTTAAAGGCACTTGTCACGCACTAGCAACTAGCTGCCCACTAAAGTATTTCCGAACCATTGACTTGGGGAAGCAACTTTCCAGTTACTTGCCAGCAAAGACGCCAACACATGTACGAGGCTTCTCACAAAGTAAGTTTGTAAGTAAAAAATAGAGCACCGCTTGCCAGAATCTTGTGGACAGATAATTCCCCCTGCTCTGCTAACCGGAACGCTCAGACATGAGCTACTATAATAATCATATCACTTCGCGTTTAAATTATAGCAGTATAATTTACACGTGTCTGTGGGCGAATCAAAGACAATAATTTTAGAAGGTAGGTTTTCTTTCATTTTTTTAAATATAAAAAATGAAAATGTAAAATTAAAACAGTACTGAACTGATTTCTAATTTTTTTCTGAACGGTAGAGACAATGATTGTGCATTTATATTTTACCAGAGCTGACGACATGTGGCAACAGCCAGCAAAAAAATGCAAAACCGCGCTTGCGAAGTCAAACTTGCAGCTTATAAAACCTCCGCGATAATTGTTTTTAGAAAGCATTAATACAATTTCTCTTATTTACGGGAGACAATATGTATTGTTTATAGAAATTCTCAATACCGTTCAATGCATGAATACGTTTCACAGCGTTCACACCGTCTTTGTTTTCGACGTGTTGAATAAAACATCACGTCATGTATCCCTGGCTTTTATTGAAGCGACCGGTTTACCATGAGCTCCGAAAACACCCCAAAACATAAATACGCATATGCAGGATATCGTTCACTATGGGTCTTGCTTGATTGGAGAAATACCACTTACGAAACAGGTGTTGAAAATAGATGAAGGAATTTGTTGGACTGTTCCAATGCAAATCAATTTTAGTGCGTAGATTTGAATTTATCGGGTTTCTTCATAATATTTACAAATATACAGAGGTTGTCTCAGCAGAGTATCTCAATCGAGAAATAGGCAGTTTCTATTTATTTTATATAATTTAATTACATATTTTTGGCAAATTATTATTTGTTTTAACCCGTTGAAATAAATTTTCGAATGAGAATATAACACGATAATATTTTATCATCCCCAATGATTACGAATATTAGAGTATCCCAAAGAGCTCGATGTGGCGTTATATTATGCGGTTGAATTAAAGTTAAATCGAAAAACAGCATAAGCGAACGAAGCCTATAAAAATAACCGACATCGTAACATTCAAATAAAAAAATACTCTTATTTGGAATGGCCTCGTGGGAAAATAAACAGAGGACGCCCACCAGAAACCTAATACTAGTACTCGAAAATAGGCTTTTTGTTAATATCACTATATAAATTAAAAAGGTTTATATCTAAATAAGGCATTTAAAATTAACCAATTCTTAATAAATTGCACTTGCTAGCCTTCTGGCAATGTGAGTGTCATGGGCACTTCACTTAACATAAGTGCCTGTGCTTCCCATTAACTGTTCCTCAATTCATTCTCAATCTCAAACGGGATAAAGCTGTAGCATTAACAATATATAATATATGACGGAATGAGTAAGAGGAAAAGATAAAACAGCGAGGAGTCACAGGAACAAGAAACTTGGGCATCACCTAATTAATGGTGCCTACCACCTCTGAGCCTCAGAGGTAGTAACTGACGATTAACGATAGGAATAGTGTTGACTTACGATATACAATGACAATGGCAGCTGACACTAACGATATTGCTTCGGCATTATTAATAATGACTAAGAAATTATTATAACTATAGAATATCAAATAGGCGTTAATTTATAAAATCTAGTAACACTGACAAATCAATTTGACTTCGATGGTAATAAAGTATAAGGACAATGGCAGCTGACACTAACGACATTGCTCCGGCATTATTAATAATGACTACAAAATTACTATTACTATAGAATATCAAATAGTCGTTAATTTATAAGATCTAGTAACACTGACAAATCAATTTGACTTCGATGGTAATAAAGTATCAGGTCAATGGCAGCGGCCACTAACGACATTGCTCCGGCATTAATAATAATGACTACAAAATTGCTATTACTATAAGAATAGCAAATAGTAGATAATTTGTGAATGTAGTACTATTGCCAAATCGAATAAAATGATAAACTTTGAAGTTGAGCTCTGTGGCATATAATGACAATGGCAGCTTACACCAGCACCAGCATAATCTTCTTTACGCTGTAGTTAGGCTGGAGTATTGTTAAAATTATTTTTTGCTTTTTTACAGCTTCGTCTAACCAGCACTCTATTCGTTATTGAAAGACAACGATGTAAAATTGATGAATTTAAGGATATTATAAGGATATATCCAGATATTAATATATAATTTTGAAATCATAAATGTTTTAAATCAGTTACAAGAAATCATGCAGCGCAAATTAAATTTGCAAATCGTTGTTATAAATAACTGTATCGCATGACAAACTTTAATAATGGGACCATGGAGCCTCCATGTTACATTAGTGAATCATTTTGAAATAAGGCGTTCATAATGGACGTATTGTTAATTTTTTTAGTAATTTTTCATACGTAGGTGGTGGTTTAATTATAAGTTCTAAAACAGGGCGCTAAACTGAATAAAAAATAAAACGCAAAAGCAAAAGGAAACGTGGTCACATAAAACCGACCTGGCAACGAAGCATCATTGCAGAGGCGAAGGAAGCTTCATGGAATATCACGAGTAGTTTAAGTATAACCTAATTTACTAATAAGGATATTTAACATAAGAAATTGTCCACCAACCAACTTGCAGTATCTATTAAGTGGAAGACACTCTGTCTTTTCAAATTTCTCACTAGGCCCGTGATGTTCAAGGAAGGAAGCTGGAATAACGTGGAGTGAAATGAAGAGAGCTGATTCCCTCTGTCCTACCTGAGGGTCTTTAAGTCAAGTCAAGCCTTCGACGAGAATCGTTGAATTTATACTTTTTGTAATGTCTCATGTCGAGTGGATTACCCCTGGTAATGTTTGCAGCTGCTTACAGTATCGAATAAAAAATTAAATAGTTGACTTGTGAAGACAGTGGCAGAAATTTCTTTCTTATCTATTTAATATTTATTGGGATTGAATCTAATAATTCAAAGCTACGTGTATATGTCAATTAATTAAAGGATTTTAACATCGGCTGTTTAAAGCTTTAAATTAAATTATATTACTACAAATATACACGAAAATAGAGGTGTAAGTTTCTGTTTAGTTTGAGGTTTTTGAAGTGAAACTTCTTTTTCGGCGTTGGAAAAAAATTTACCGTCAGATTTTTCGGTTCCGCGTCACATTTTTCCGTTACGCGCCATCCTCTTCTTGTCCCTACCACGGTTGATTTGAAACCATTAATAATTGTAATTGTATTCATGTCTTTGATGATAAAAACCTTTTGTTAAACTTTATCTAATTTAACATTATTTAACCAATTTTTGAAAAAGGCCATAAAGAAGTTTCACTTCTTACGTGTGTGCACTAGTACACGCACACATTTTTCTTTTGCTAGGTTGTCATTTTTATGTTCTAATATATTCATCATATTTTCCTGTATATTTTAAGCATACATACTGTTTTAGGACTTATAAATAAAAAAAGAGATTCTGTGAATACTTTACCAGCTGCTACTGCTGATCCAAAATATTTATGAAACAAACGTCCAACTGTGCGGACATTCCGTGAGTATAATAAATGAATTTTAGATATTGTTTGCTTTCCTATATTCAAAAAACTACAGCCGCCAATAGCTGATTCGTACTAACATAATGGACCAAAGCTATTTCTTATGTATAGACAAGACAGTCTCTCGTTGTACAAGAGTCATGAAATATTCATACTCCTCCACTGGCCGGAGTGCCACTGAGGAAAAGTTATTTCTTAAAACGTTTATGCGCTTAGGTGAATGACTTTAAGTGAACTTCATTTACTTTTGTTTATGGATATTTTGTATCAGATATGGATATTTTGTTACAATACCTAGTCCTGGTATATACCATCTTATTATCGTGACAATTAAGGTTATTATATGCTTTTTCATTTGTCATTTTTGTATTTCCACATAATTATCCTATCTTTACAGTTATAACTATTGAAATGGAACTAACTACACCTAGATGTTTATATATATATGCGATGCACCAAGAAAATTGTTATCGATAGCCATTTGAGGTAGACATTATACACACACCCACAACCACGCATGCTTTCGTTTGATTTTGTTAGTTACTTTAGTTTAGTCATAGTGTGTATGACTTTTAGAGTTCTATTATAGGCACCACCCTATAGGTCAATACGTGCAGCATGTCAATCAGTAAAATACAATGTTGTGAAGAGTCCAATAAATTGTATTACTATTCAACAAACAAATTATCTAGCCCCATATAAATCTTATTAATCACGTGTATCGTACGAGCGCGACAAGGGCTCATTTTGCTGCTATCTCAGACCTCCAGCACTTACGAAAATATGAATAAAGTACCCACTGAAATTGAAAAAAAAAAAACAGTGGCCTAAAACCTTTCTGTTTCATGATCATTTGTCAATCCAATAGGCAAGTAGGTGATCAACTTCCTGTGCCTAACACGATGTAGGGATCTTAGGCATGAGAGTCGCAGGCTGAAGCCACTATGCCAACACCTCTCTGCTAACAGTAGTAAAATATCCCGTAAACTTAAATCAGCTAGTTTTTGGTTTAGCTAAACATGTTTGCATAATATATAATTTAAAGAGATTCCTTGAGGCAGCATATTATGTCACAAAGCGTCCTAAAATAATATGAAAGCTAATATAACGCAATAATTAGAGGACGCGTACAGTTTAATAATGGCGACTTACGCTGACACATTTATTACGCCCATCTAATTACGTAAAAGAGAAATATCAAAGAAAATCCCTAAAATACTTATATCCGAGGCTTATGAAGATCCAATTATCTAATTTATCAAGTTTGTAACTTGTTATTTTAATAAACGCTGTAGTTAATAAGTATCCGTAATTCGCATGATTTAAGATTAAGATTCATTTATTTACAAAAGCTTCCCATCGTTCGGTATACTGATTGGTACAAGACAAATAAAATACAAGTTGCACTCATAGGCAAACAAAACAAACACGAATAGATAAAAAAACATAAACTACAAATTTAAAGGAAAATTTATTTCAAAGAAACAATTCAAGCTCAATCTGAATATCGGGAGTTTTGAGCCAAAACGCGTTCTTCTGAAAGGAGGAACCAATGCGATGATGTCCTGCCTGGGTAAAAGTAAGGTAGGGTGGACTCAATTTCCGCACTTAGACGCGCAGTCGGTCCGTTGTGCCTAAAAACCCTGGCTAATTTAGCCAGCCTAACTCCTTCCAGAAGCACAGAAGTCTCCCGGGTTTTTCACAGGCTTGGCGGAGCGACCTCACTGTTCCGAGGATTTTTGTACATTGATCAACCACAGCCTCACATTCCAGGACTACGTAGGGACAGCCTCTGCACAAGGGGCTGTCTGTCGCGCCTAGGACGAAAAGATGTTTATTAAAGCGACAATGGCCCGTGATTGTCCCTATCATTGTTTTGAGATTGGTTCTGTTCAGGTTTAGAAGTCGCTTAGTAAGTTGCGGGTTCACAGCCGGCAGAGCTATTTTGGACTGTTTGCAATCTACACTTCGCGATTTCTGGTGAATCCAGGTTCGAACTAGCGAGAAGGGCAAGGGAAGGAGCGGATGCGGGCCAGCAGGCATCATACCAGAGCCTCTTCTCGGAAGCTCGTCGGCAGCATCATTGCCGAGAGAACCACTGTGTCCCTTTATCCACTGTAAGGTAACTCTATTTGTTAGAGCTATTGCCTCCAGTGCTTCGTGACACTCCAGTATTCATTTACTGTTTGTGTTTTCGTAACCGAGCGCCAGCAGCACGGATGCACTGTCGGATATGAGCTTCTGTCGAGTATGAGTTAAAAGGTCAGTATGATTCTTAAATATCTTAAACGCTAATGATATACCAATTAATTTTCTACGATTCTCGGGACAAAAATGTGTAGCAAATGAACCATTATAATGAACTCTCCCTCACGTACACACCCTCACTTTCACACCATCACACAACCCAGCCGAATTGGGTATTTCTTACATATTTTAATAATTTTTTGTACAATTTTACCTCTCAAAGTTTCATAAATGTTTGGAAACTTTTTGTATAGTTATATATATTATGTATTCCATTTTTCGTCTGATTGTTTTTTGTTATATAAATATAGACAGGCAATAAATACCAGTGGCGCTACAACCTTCGGTCTTAATATTTTTTCATGCAGGCAGGTAGATCTATTGGTGCATCATCAAACCACTGGGCCAGCACATATCTTCAATTACAATTCACTTCAATAATTTGTATTGAGTTAATATGTGTGGTCCCTGTGGTGACCACTGTGATTGACCCTTGCATGCACAGTATATGTACATGGTGTGCGATGGAAGGAAGCAGCATGGCCGAGTGGTTTCTTTTCATAATTTATTAATGTTTAAATTTTATGAAATATAAACGTTTTATAGGAGAGGAGAGGAGAGGCTAATTTGAAAAGGCAGACCGCATCCACTTTTATTTACAACAGTTCTATTACAGACACAACTTAGTTTCAACGACATTTAAGCTAAATAGCTCATCCCTTTGACTAACAGTTGAATACATTATGACAAACGATAGCACGAAGAGTATTGCAATTAAACTTCTCGCAACTCTCTTAATTGATCGGATCTATTATTCAACGTCGAAACTTTTGAGATGTTCTACTATTTCTAATGATAATGTTTATAAAGACAATTTAATTTAAATACGACAGGACTACTATTTTAAGAATTCACATAATAAATGTACATTAAATAACTAACAATTATTATTTTTTTAAAACCCTAAACATTAAATAAACTCTGACAAATTTCGTACTTTTATTTTAATTTTTATGTGTTTCTTAATTCTAAGCCGTTAGTAAATAAATAATATTAACATTTAACAATTTGATCTCCTTATTTGGTTTACCACCTGACTTCAAATGCAACACACATCGAACTTTAAAAAAACAATTCGGCCAATATATATATACTTTGCCTCACTTTTGCAGCAACGCAGTGAACGTTGCATCATAAGATAATAAAAACAGTACAGAAATATTAAAATGATTCCGCCCGCCCTACACATCCATAAAAGACCATAATCTACGCCTACTGTACTCCCACAGCAATGCAGTGAACGTGGAGCAGTTCGCATCAACTTTGTTCAATAATGAATGCCGATGCAGTCGATCCGGCTGCAGCGTCCGGCCCGGATTATAAAAGTATTTTTCCATTAAATGTGAGTGTTCTCGGCCTATTGTTAAATGTTTCATGCGAATTCAGATAACGTATGCTGTGTTTCTTGATAACTTTTCAACATTTAAAATGCAATATCTTGAAGTATTGCTCTCGGAGATCATCATCATCATCATCAGATTCATCCTACGAAAAACCTAATTCATTGCGCGTAAGATAAGTAATTATAAGTTAAAAATTGATTTGAGTAAATGTAATAAAAAACCTATTTACCAAAGTAGCTTTAAATGCATCTTGGAAAGCAGACGTAAGCATTGTAAAGTAGATACAGTTGGTCGGATACTTGTACCAGTAAATTTTAACTGGTTCTTTAGTATCTTTCAGAAAACATTAATTTCAACCGCAATACGCGCTTTTTGTTTATTGATACGTTAAAACCTTTTTAATTATTACAGAACATATTATTTTATTTAGATAGTGATATGAATTACAACGTATTTTTATTTTTAGATATAAAACATTTAACATTACTCCAATATAATTATATTTATTATGAATTTTATAGTATAATAATAATATTTGTTATTTTAGGGGCTTCCACCAACCCAGTCCAGATTTCTTTATATTTGCCCACAGTCCACTATTCCTGCTGTTTCTATCAAGTCATCAGCTTTTGTAGTGTATTGAAAGTCAAATTCAAAAATCATTTATTCATATAGGTACAATGTACAAAAATGAACGTTAATATAAGAAATATACATTAAATGCTTCTAATTTTATATTTACTACCACCTCAAATCAATTCAAGTATACACAGCAAGAAATCTCGAGGACCTTGATATATTTATTTAAGATTAATTAAATTACCTTAACAAAACTCTATGTTATGAAACACATACATATAAGTATATATAGTAGGTCGATAGATAACTTCCAAAATTTTGGAAACTTATATAAACATAAATAAATCTGTTAACCTCTAGCCTAGTAATCAAAAGATAATGCAATAATAAAAAAAACTACTTTTATATGTTACTCAAATTGTGTAGTGGGCTAACGAAACACTCGGTACGTGTATCCGATCCCAACAGGAAGTTTACCTTTGGCAACCGCAAGTAAGACGGGCTTATAATTCAATTTGTGAGCGTTTAGTCTCAAGACTACAAGCGACTTCCATATAACTTTAATTGAAATGTGCATTGCTCTTTTAGAGTGCTTGTCTGAATGCTATTTTCTATTTTAATGTTTGAGTTTTTTTTTTTTTTTGGTTTGTACAAGTTGAGCGATAGTAGTGAAACAATTTGTCTGTCAAACACAAAGCTTTAAACATCCGAACTGGACACAGATATATTGATGAAATCTCAAAATTCCAATCCCACAGGGCTATACATACATTTCTATGGCTTTTGTAAATTATGTAGATGAGCGTTTTGGCCTGTCATCCAAAGATTTTTTGTTTCGGAACTGAATACCACATATTCAGTGGTATGGTCCATATCCGTTAATAATCAAGCCCACATTTTTTTTTCTATTTAAGTATGGTATTCACGTGTTGATTAAGTCTAATAATATCTACTTCTACTACTACTTACTTACTAGTTCTGTTTATTAGACTAAATGTTGTAAATGTCTAGGCGTAGCTCTCATTGTTCTTAACTCTTCCTTAAATATCCTTAAAAGTCAATATCGTGTTAACAAATGAACATCATAACGTATTGCTCACATACACGCTGACAATTTCACGAGCAATATCACTGAATAATGCGAGGGGGTCGTCAGATCCGCCTACACATTTATTTGCTTAAGAAATCCCTTCGCTAAGAGACTTTGCGTGTTCTGCATATTATAAAAAGTCAAGCACAAAAGGCCACTCTTTGAATAGGAGTAATTTATTTAATTTTGTATTATCAAAATTGTAGAAATAAGTGTCAAACGACAACAGGAAGCTTTAGATGTTGTATAGTAATTTAACGCCTGTTAAAAAGTACATAGCAATATGTCACTATCGATTTTTCAAATTACCATTAGGGTGTAATAATTAACTTTCACGCGAAGCACCTGCGGCTCGGCAATGATGACGTGATAATAAAAATAAATCGTAAATTTAAACTTATCTAGTGTACTGCTCCTAGTTTTATTTTTCTCTCAACATAGCATTTCTCTACAGTTCTTAGAATGACTCAAATTGCCCCAAAATTATACTGATAAATAACAATAGTTCTGATATAACACTTTTAAAGTGAACTTTTATCGTAACTGTAACAGTTATTATCAAGGTCCATTCAACCATTCACCAAATACGGATTTTTTTTATTTGACCACGAAATTAGCACTAACACATTATTCATACAAACAAACTGACGTACATACAAAAGTATGAAAAGCAGCGCCGGCGCTACAATATGCGGACACAACCAGCAAAATCAAGTAGGTACAAAAACATTGATAATACTAAAAGCAATAAAAAATGACAATACATAAAAATAAATTAAATTATCGGTACTGTGTCATATTCTACTCTTAGCCTAATTTCAAGATTGATTCTGATCAGCATCAGAAAACATATTTACTTTGTGTAATTTCAACAGTTATAAATCCCTTCTAGCACTACATTTAAGTTCTAAACCGCTTTAGTATACGTAAATAGATGAATAAGTTTCACTTTAAGTATTTCATAGTACCAATGAGATTTTGTTTTCTATTACAATGAGTTTGACTCTCACTTAAAAAACTCCCCCGCACATAATAAACATGGTTTATGAGTTAGAAACGCAAGCTGTATACGTTATTGTTGTAGAAAGATTTACATTACGTTTACGTCCTAACGCCGCCTCAAAAGTTTATTACGCACAATTTGCCTTGTTAAGTGTTTATTTATGTAGGTCTCAACGAGCTTACGAACTTGCCCGTAAACATCTGCTCTTTAAGAACTACAATTAACGTCTTGAATGTGGAGATTAATGGTTTTAGATACATGAACAAACTTAGATAATGAATTAAAGTTTTACATTAGAAAAATCTTTTTTACGCTCTCTCTTCAGTGGCTATTACAATCCATGGATCCTATATATTTAAGGGCCTATCCCAGCACGAATTGCTGTGTCGTGTCTCGGGGTGGACTGCGCTACGCAATGGAGGGCTGAAGCACTGAGGCGCGTCGGCCCGTAATAACAATTGGTTATGTAAAACATTAAATTAATGTAATTTTATCCATTTTTTTCTCAAATGGATTACTTGGCTTGAGATGAAATATATCGTGTAAATTTCAAAATCATGTTCTATATACATTTTCGTCATAAAATGAATTCAAAGTGTCAATGCTAAGGCTATGTTTCGATTTTTTTTCTATCGAGCGAAGTTATTTAAATCGTGTATCGATCTTTTAAAATGGATACAAAAACTACTCAACTCCACCATATATTTTTTTCCATTTTCCCTATTTAAAGAAACGATGACAAAAAATGGAAAGAATGTAATTTTTTGGAGTTTGGCGACCGTATAGGCCCGTAATAATGTAGAGCAGTTGTCTTATTATATCATTCTTAACATTTAATTAACTAAAACACATATTTTTATCATAATGTAAACAATGTTTCACAGAAATAGTTCGAATTCTTTAATGGATTAGTTTAATTATTTATTAATAGTTTTTGTATTGAGATAGTTTATGTATATGTAACTTATACAATGAATTTTGCGGAATTGTTACATTTGTATTGTTAGTAACTGTCTAGTAAGTCCACACCGCCGTTTTAACTCAAACCAATGTAAATCTATGTAATTAATTCATATTTATTCTAATTTCTAACCTTATGCCGGTATAAACCAGAGCCTCGTCGTCGGCTTTTGCTGATGATGCAGTAGCTAAGTGCATCATCTCCGAGAGACACGTAATTGACTTTTATTGATATGACCATACTTCTGTCCCTGTGGTTTAGATGTTATATTTATAATTACAAAACATCTGTCACCAAAGTGCCAAAGAATTCAAGAGATTTCTCTGTATAAGCAAATAAATATACAGCTTTGTTATAAAACATTCGATTTAAGTGGCCAATTTTCAAAGCTTTTGCCATTTTCGAGTTTTAGTTTTACTTGTATAGTTTCAATTAACACTCTGAGATTTCGAGAGGTTATTAAGACTGAATGACTGCCAATTACGTGACTCTAATTGCTTTCAAACCCTAAATTTCGGCGGGAATTTTGACTTCTTTATAGAGATTTTAATTTAATATTTATAATATTAGGCTTTAATAATTAAAAGCAATAGCCAATAATGCATTCTTAGTATATCACAATTATTCCAGATTAAATCTAAAATATCGACATGGTCACAATAGTACGACAGTACAGTCAACCTAATCTAAGGTTGTGCGTTTGAGTCCCTGGGTAAACTCGTCACTATATGCGCTGGACCCGTAAAGAAATGTCGCATTAGAAAATCTGTTTTAATGTGTGCTTAACTGCGCTTCATCATGTACCATTTGTAAGGCTTGCATCTGAGAATCTTCTCTTTCAATATTTAATTTTGTATAAGAAGCGGCAATTATTCCCCACAGACATTACGCGAATCTATTAGCGAAGGCTAGATCTTGCAACTACGTTGATCCAAAGGACGCCACGACGGTATTTCCATAAACCATTGAAGTCCCTTAAATTTTTTAATTTCAATGTATGGATGCCATATTAGCGACTTAGTTTTAAAATCGCTTTTGTTGTTTCGATTCGATCTATAAATAGACTCCAAATGAAAGAATTGAGAAACGTATTATGTGGGTCTTATAAAAAATGCATGCAACAAATCCGATAGGCCCCGAATACAGGAAGTTGGACAAAGGAAAGTAATCATTCCGTACCTTACTTACCTTAATTTCGAATTCGACTACTTAGGGGTCCAATCGCGAATTATTTATTCCCGATATCCTTTCAAAATAGACAATGTTACATGTATGTGGTATACTTATGGTTATTGGTCAAGGAAATTAAAAAGAAACATCCATAAAGGTTACTCTAAAATTTAGGATTAAGATTCCACGAACTTGGAATATGCACATCGTTATCCATCCATCCAAGATGTAGTTGACATATCATTAGATAATCGTTTTGCCAAATATCACAAAATTTGAATTTAGATTACGAATTTATATATTGCTATATATTTGCATTATTAAGATTTAGTGGCGGGCGTCTTGTTAACCACGATTGCTGCAAAGAACTCGACAAATACTAAATTCGTTTGTCTAAAATCTGTTAAAGGTGTTTTTTTACTGTCCAGTAGTTGTGTGAACTAATAAGATTAGCAAGCCTATTATCACGAATATTCACATATTTAATCACGTATTAATCTCATAATTGTGTATAAAAATTAATAAAGGTAAAAAAAAGATCACAGTTACTCTCGGACTCTAGTGGACACAAAAATAATTCGTGTGGATAGCATTAAATATTAGTTTCTTACAATGTTTTTAATACACGTATAATGTAATATAATCGTAAAATGTTGTGCAATCCGACATGCAGTAGATTTGAGCTAACATATGAATGGAAACTAAGTTGTGACGTTTTCTTTTACCCTCACGTTTGAATAAATAATGCACGTAAATTCCTTTTGGGAAAAATTACATTTTCCATCCCAGTTCATTGTAAGTTGAAGAAATTTCTTAGGACGGATTATTTTAGATATATGGATCCTAATTAATCTTTATAATTTATTAAATATTTAGGTATTCCTACACCGTACCTACAGTATTTACAATATTCTTTACCTACATAATAATAATAATAATAATGTATAAATAGAAAATTAAAGCAAATTTAAAAGTTTTGTCTATGTGGCAGTGTACCTTTAACGCTGGCAGCATTTCCTCGCTATATTGCCATACTTATTGAGAGCGGAAAGCACCAGCTCTGGGGTGACACATACCAGGCGACATTTTTTTAAATTAACGCCCGTGCCTTCATACACCACGGCCGAGCCTACTCCAAAAGGACTAAAATCAAAGTTGAAAATAATATATAACATAAACAAAATCAAATCCTAATTAATTAGATTTCGCACAAATGAAGATTTTCTTAATTTGACAAAGAGGGATCATTAGTTTATAAGGTTTTTATTCCTAAGTAACAAGAATATAACATATTCTATTCTATATATTTGTTTCATTTTTTAATATTACAATATAAATTTGACATTTTACACAAACTTTTGCTGCAAGTGCAATAATACGTAAACGTCCTCCTGGTCCCCTGGCCCCCCGCGAATAAATCAACTACTGTGAACCGGATTGGAAATACTCTAAAACATGACTCCCTTTCGTGTAATCGGGTGAAAAGGCACTTCCGTGTTCATAATAACTCTCGAAGGTGTACAATGCCATTCAGGTAGCGAATGGGGTACGAGTAACCTCTCCTGATTTCTCCAGAGATCTTTGAATAGCGGACTTTGGGCCACTGAGCCGATTCGGACGTGTTAACTTGGAGGCGGATTTATTTTATATGATCTTCGGTTGATCTATAAGTTTGATTCTATTAAAGAAAATATACTTTAAATGGTACATGCCTGGATTACGCGTGTTTGAAGATCTATATTACCAGTATGTCTTAAAACCGAACTCATATATTTTGAATCGCCCTTGGAATAAACTGTTACATGATTTGTGTAAAGTTTATGATAAAAAAGTTTTTTACTTCATTTAACTGATATAGCAAATGCAGAGCTGTAACACTGGAAATACTAGATTTTGCTATGGTCTCAAAAATATCTTTGATGTAATTTCCACCTTACAATAGAGCTCTTTAAGAAAATACATATAGGAAATTGGAAGTTGTAACACCGCCATAATAAAATTTGTTTGTGTAAGTTGATTAAGAGGTACACAACTACCAATCTTTTTAAAAGTAATCATTAATATTATTCCAATTAATAAGTCGCTCCATAATAACGAGCCCCTAAATTGTACCGGTATTAAAGAAATCTCTATCAAACTGTTAATTTTAAGGCAAACGAGATTTCATTACGTTAATGAAGTAAAAGTCAGTTATCTTCGCTGCTAGACGCTCTTTACGAACTGCCATTTGCGGAAAAGTTTATATTTCATAAATTTGTAACATTATTGGTTATTACGGGATCAATTCTGACTTATCTACAATTTTTACGTATTATATATCATTTAGTGTTTTAATGAGCTAGCTCATTGCATCATAGAAGAATGATAATTTACAACTGTATTCAATTATGCCCTTGTAGCTTGAATTAACCCAGACGTACGTTTGAATCACAGAAAAATTCGTGAGAAGACCGCATGCCACAGCGTAAACCTACTTGTCTATTAAGAAATAAATCAAGAAACAGAAATCTATTTTGTTTTATTCTCTGTAGTAAGAGCCGTTTATTGAGATTTAATCAGAGGCTAAAAAGTATTTCACTACTTCCAATATTGTTGTTTGTTATTTCTTAGCAAAATTGACCGTATTTTATTTATACATACATATATTTATACTCTTATGGAATATTTATGTTTAGTATTTCTGAATACAGGGTTTTATAAAGTGACTTATTGATTAAAGAGAATTTATTGCCAATTCTTTCTTGATTTGAGAACTCTACAGGTACACTGTACGCAATGAATAAATTATATTTTGATTTGAAGGAGGTGAGAAGGAGCACTGACACTGAGGGCAGGTTTTCGAATTACGCAAAATCTGAACCTAAAAATCTCAAAAACTTGTTAGACCATTTAACCGTGACTATTTTAACCTAAAATAAATAAAGGAACATCCAACGATTCAATAATAATTTTTGATCTGTAAACAAATCAGTATCAAACAGTACAAATCAGTAGTTAGAAATACAGTAACTTATACGTTTGTAGTTCTATTTTCCGTTGGCTTAGCTCGGATCATAGAGCCCGGCCTGTGCCCGACGTGCTTTGAGCAGAAACTAATTGCAAGAGATCCATACAACATTGCTCTAAAGTTTATTGAAGGAGTAAGAGAAATACATTTTTTTTAAGAAACTTAAACTTGTCTTTAGCTTATTGCGGCACTACAGTAAAAAGAAATCCTAGGTTTTTAGGCTTGAAATTCGATAGACACTTTTTTTCGTTGTAGAAGCTTTGGCCTCAGTAATGTATTAGATACATCTGACAATTGAATATCAATTTATTATTTATAAAGGCTAGACTGCCTTCCATGGAAGGGGCGGCCGTTCCATATATCAGCTCATAACGTTATTAATTCATACTTACTCTGACGAATCTCCTTCCATCATACCTATCCTCCCAACTCCTTTCAACAGTTGGCGGTCATCATGGCTATTCAAATTTTGGACGCTGTGCTTCTGGTCAATGGCTCGGTGTTTCGACGTGACGACGTGAAGACGTGCCTCTGCAGCCAGAACGAATACGTTCCATTAATAAACTTGCACTTTTATCTTTTGTTGTACCTGTGTTCTCGTAGTCTTCTATAATCAATGATTCATACACAAACATAATTGTTCTAAACCAACCGATCTTTTTTAATATATTATAGCGAATTCAACTTAACAAACTAGCTTTATGGTATTTTTACAGCCATCCGATCTATTTATTTATTTGCTTATCAGTATTCCAATGTTTAAACAAATACATTTTACGCAAAAGGAATACAAAGTTAACAATTATTACCTACTCTAACAAAAAAAAAATTAAAAGTTCTAGTAAATTTCATACAAATGTAACACGTAAAAGCCAGTTCCAGACAAACTACAACCTCTACAAAGTATCCTGGATTAAAGTCAACGAAGCTGTTTGCTATACTCACAAGTTACTTTTAGTTCCCATTTACGCCAAAATACTTGGTCATGTTCAATAACCGATAGTAATTAACTGTTCCGCAAAATTACTACGCCAGTCTCCAACATTGACAACTGGCATAAAGCCTTTGAAACCGGAAATAGCCTATACTAGTTCCGATTGCACTTTAATAAGGGATGTGGAATATGTATTGAGAGTTGTCGTATAGTTTTCCGTTCTACGTGTGAGTTAAACAACAATATCCATTTCATTAATAATACAGTAGTTTTAATCAACTTTAATAAACGCAAAATATTTGGAAGATTTTAATCGAAAACTTTTAACTGCTCGAACTGGTAGCATTTGAGATTCAATAAGAGCCTGGCATATCTGGAGGCCCTGGGTTTGTTAGTGACGAAAAATATAATTCGGCTTGACAGAATGCTGATCATCTACTTTCGTTAGTAAATAATAATGTAACATGAGAAATGAGCCTTATACATATCACGAATGTCGGTATTTAAGCCAACCTACGGAATTACACAGTTAATAAACTTTATTATGAATCAAATAGAGAGACACTTATGTAAGAATGAACAATACTTCGGAATTTTTTACAAAAAAACATAGCTTCTCTGCTAATGTTTATCTAAGCAGAGCCCCTGCTGGCGGTATCCTGGTTTGCGACCTGCTGACACGAGTCCGGTGCACGCACAGGCGGGCGTATAACCAAGTGTAGTGGATGGCCGGGCTCGACTTTCTTGGTTCATCCTATGTGCGGGTCGATTGAGACGAGATGACCCGCGAATGTAGCTGCTTTTTCTGTACTTGCCCTGGAGTTTTGTCCGGTGGTGGACGGAAGTCTCGTATCGGAGGCCTGGAGTGCCATCGGCCACTGTCCGAGGTGCTGAAGGTGCAAGAAACAGGACGCGCCCGTCTGCTCGATTATATACCTGGCTGACCGTGCGACGAAGTCGTCGATGCTTTCCAGGCGAAGGTCACGTGCTAAACAGGATATATTTCTGTGGCGTCGTTTCATTATTGCGTTATACATATGCACAACGCATCTTTCGAAATACCCACGATCGGGACGTAAATATTATCGCTAACTTCACTTATGTGGTAACTAATTCAGATTAATACTATTAATTACTCAATACCTGAAATTAAAAAAAAAAACAATAGAATACTAATTTAGATAACAAGCAAAGTTTTGTTAAACTTTTACACTAAAACAATACGATCTTAGATGTATATGGTAAGTGGGACGTGGCCATATTGTAAAATAAGCAGTATACTCGCAAACTTGAAAAGGTACTTGAATGAATATTGCCCGACTACTTAAAGCTAAAAGGATCTTTTTGAGCTGGATGCGGTAATACTAATGGTATGTAATCTACTTTCGTTTTTTAATTACGGGGCATTGAATAGGAAATCTGGAATTCTTGAATAGAGTGTAGTCCGCTTAGTAGTTAGTTTTTTTTATTGACATTTACTGTTGGTATTGCATTCTTACTACAAGTACGACTGTGTATTAGTATATACTGCCCTCCTCACCTCGACATCCGTCTTTTGCAAGCCAGCCAACCTTTTGTAAAATTTCCGAATTAATTCCACATGGGACTCCTCAAACACCGAGCGTACCATTCACTGCGGTCTCACTTAACATTAGGTGCGCCTCTGTATGAAATCTTGTATAAAAGTCCCTCCTCAGCAATCTTGGTTGTTATGCGACGGAAACGTAGTTGGTACAGGATCACGATAAACCGAAATATCTGCATTGTGTATGTAAAACCGTGAAATTGAAACACGTTCTCAGCTCACAAGTCAACGATACAAAGCCGGTACCAGGAAGTGTAATTGGTAGCTAATCCTTCCTTTCAAAGCGACGATACTCCGCATAGTTTGATACACAGCTTGTTTAGCCAACGATGAACGTGATTTACAAGATTTAGATTGACTACTAGACGTACAACACAATGTATGTTACGTGAAAAGAATTGTTGTTGTATTATTATAGAACATTTGTTGATTGCGGCTGTCTTTTAAATTCCTTTTTCTCGTCTACTGACAATGTTATTAGTTAAGACATGCAGACATGCAGACATATTTTTACAAACAGACCACACGAAGAGTATATAGATAAAATATTTTTGTGTAAATAACTCCTATCTTGAGAACTCTCTTCACACTGTTTAAAAACTAACTGTGCTACGTTACAGTTTTAGTAGTACCCCTCAGAAAAAAAAGGTAGAACGATTTGTATCGCAGTAAAATGCTTAACGTACGTTTTAAATTGAAAAACTAAGAAGTTCTTGATGATATGTCATAATCAGAACAAAAAAAGTTTTGATAATTATTATCAAAACTTCAACTACTAAAAATCATCGCGTAACTTAACTGATATTATAAATTGTCATGTGTACAAATTGCAATATAATATTAAGGGAGGTCTGGACAAACACCTACCGTGAGGGTAGAGGCATGGTAGTACAGAATATGGTATGCATGCTCTTCGTTTTCATATATTCCTTTAAGAAATACACATTTATTACACAATTACTTAAAATAATACGTATTCGAATATTTTGTAATTGTGTACCAACTTGGCAAACAACCAACCAACAACGTGAAATCTGTGCTGTTCCTATGGGTGTGAAACGTGGAATGCCGCTTTGTTCACCGTATTCTGTCTACTGGTCCGAAAAGATCTCTAACGAAAACTTTAGGAGCGCTGCCGAGAAACCCCGGTTAGCCAGCAGATCAAGCGATGCAAGTGGGAATGGATAGGCCACATACTACAAAGGTATATCCCCAAGCTGGCGCTTTACTGGAACCCCCAATAAAACCGGAACCGTAGCTGACCCAAGCAAACCTGGGATCGTACAGTTGCAGAGCCAAAGAGAGCTGAACTCGAAGCCGATGCCAAAGTCTTCGAACGAGACTTAATACCGCACCTTATGGAGTCACACTGTGGACTCTCTTTACCATATCAAAATCAATAACACAAAGATTAATAACTTATATCTTTAATGTTACCAACATGAACTTCAGTTTTGTAAATAACTTCTAGGAAGATTCTTATGACTTATCGTAAAAAACCTTTTTTATTATTGTCCTGTTCACTGTTTACATATGTTATAATCGATATGTTTTGTTCTATTAGTTTTTTTCTAAATAACTTTATTATTCCTTATGTATTTTTGCAATTCTTGCGCTTACCTAGTGGTTACCTGAAAGCTATGAGGCCAGTTGCCGTCCTTTTTATTTAAATATATCAATTGTATAATATTTCTGTACATGCAACGACGTGATGATACGTAAATAAATAATTAAAGACTTGTGATACATTATTTTTCCATAGTAGAGTAATTGAAATCCGACAGAACACCGCAGCGGATGACAAATGACGGTGCTACGGCCTCGTGTGAGCTTTTATGGCAAAGTTGGAAGTCACTCTCTTATAATGGACTTACTTTTGTGATAAATACACCTTATTTAGCCTAGAATCAGCTTTATTATATTAAAACTATTACTAGATACCCCAACGCATTCAGTCAGTCTGAGATAACGCCTACTTTTTAGTAAAGATTGTATAAGTTAACTCTAATTCTAACAAGAAACTGTTCTTTTCTAGGATGTTATATTTGTAAGATGATAGGACATTTGTATCAGTTTCCATTTTGTATATTTTCTTTATGGATACTAAGACAAGAAGACAGCTAAGTAAACATTTTTAACCAATATCAACGTTATCAGTCAACTTGATGTGGGAGTCTCTATTTTTATAGAACACGGGGAAAACTGCTGCTATGCGACTTGACGATGTTAATAAAAATACAATAGATTACAATCACTTATTATACCACAACAGGCCATGAAAGCACTAACTAACCATCCATAATAAAACCCAAACGTTTTTATTAAAATATATTACCTTTTAACCGAGGAAAATGTAAACAATTATTATTTCAGATTCTGAAAATTAATATTAAACGTTTGGATTACAAGTACAATGCGTATTGTTTGGGCTGTTCCAAGTTTGCCAACTTTTAATAGGCACCGAACTGAAACGAAACAACTTTATAATGGTTAGATAGAATTATACTAATTTTCGGTAATAGTGATTTTAATAAAAAACCTGAATTAATTAGTGGTAAATTAAGGGCAAATCTTTAATAATAAGCTTATTCTCTTTAAAGTCCGTTTAGTTTACCGTAAGGCTTCAAATGTTTTCATTTACCATATTTTACATAAGTTGAATGTAATCAATAAAAAGGCAGTCATTGTTTTGTTTGTTTAACACCAGTAATGGATTTGATTCCCTGGGAAACATTGAATGAAAAATAATCAGTAAAATGGAGCATACCTTCCCAGGAAACAGACTTTAGCTGTTAGAAGATATTTGTCAAATTAAACGGACTTCAAATATCCCTTAACATTACATATATCTTCCAGAAATGGGTGGTTCCCATATCTCAAAAACTGAACCGATTTTGTTGAAACTTGGACTGCTACATATCTCTTGCCAGACCATTTCTTACAAATCAAAACAAGTGCTTGGAATCCTTAATACATAATACACATTATCTTTTGCTTTTGCTCTGTTATGTACTTATTCTTTCGATAATTTCAGATTTTTATGTCTCAATATATATTATATTATGTAATTATTTCAGCTTATTCTATATCCTTTTCGTCTAATTAAGTAAAATCAACGACCATTGATGTATGTACTCATGCCTTATTATTTTAACGAATTTTGTATCATCCGTCAACGGAGACAACTAATTTTGTGGTTCCCAAAATCAGGCTGCGTATTGCTTGACAAAGTCCGATTTTTTTAAATCAATATTCGAACCATACTTTGAGCTTAAGGATTCATTATCAGTTTGTTTCTAGGTGAGCCAGATGATTCTCACCCAAAGCAACAGAATAAATAATGAAGGAGAGAGGATTGGTATACTGAGTACTCATATCGCACCGACCGCGGCGGCTTAAAACTGTTGCGGCGGTACACTGCCAGGGAACAGCGGATGTATGGAGTGGCTTGTTTGTTTTTTTAGCATTACTATAGACAAAAAGGTTCACATATCTTGTTTAACACGAACCTCCTAAGCTTGCGGCCCTAAACCTTTAGTTACTGCTGGAATAGCGAATTATTTTTACAGTATAATTATAAAGTATACTTCTTTTGGCGCGTTAGGGAAAGTAATTTATTACGATGCGCGCGCACACCGTTACAAAAAACCGGCACCCTGAAGTTAGCAGTCAACATTTTAAAATAAAAAAATTCAATTTTTTTAATTATGTAGAAATCATGTTTTTGTGATATTAAAATAAACTTTACTAACTAGATAATGCGTTATAAGAAAACCAATAAAAAAAACAACAAAAACCGTTATAAGAAATCGTCAAATAGGAAAAATAGCTTTCATTTGATATATATTATGTATTCGTAATGTACTTACTTAATCCTAATAATAATAGCATTTATTTTCCCCGAAATAAATAGATTTTGCTTTTGATCCCCTGTTAGAACCTCGAAAATAGTATTAAGTTATCCATAGAGTAGTCAATCAAACCTAGCATTGGACGACCAAGAGCATAATTCATATTAAGCAATAATAAGTTTTCCACTTCTATCCATTTTTCTGTCCAGTTTAGCTCTCTCGCGTAGTTCCCTGTGCATTTATAAGCATCTACAGTGTTTCAAGCTTAGGATACACCGTCGATGTTTGAGTGAAAAAATGACATAAATATACTAAAAACACCTCTCAAAAGGAAAATGAAGACGTTTTTGTATTTGGCTCGTTTGTATATTATTTTTTTAAGATAATCATTTTAAGCTTACTTTAGAACGATTTGAAAAATATAATTACATAGTAAGCAGTAATATAAAATCCAAACCTTATGTAATGAAAAATATCTTGGATGTAATATGGTCATTCCAAAGACGATAATATTTAATATTATTGTAATTATACCATGTATCTAGCATGCAATTAAGTGTTAGTAAATCAATATTTCACACTGAAGTCGCCATTAAAAATAGTTTGAAGTGAAATCAATGTTTCTACTAATATATTAAGTATATTTCTTCTTTTTGCATTTTAAAACATTCGACAGCCTACCAACGCCATCTATTGAGTAAAAACTGCCAAGAGTTCGCGTAAACAAACCTACCGCGCATCTTGTAGTTCAACTTCGTCCTCATAGCTGGCGCTGCTATGAAACGTCTAACTAATTAATAGATGATCCAAATCCAATCATATCACAGCTTTCTTTAATTCTTTTACCACATACATGGTGCCAGAATCGCCTCAAATTTAAGAAAGCACTGAACGAGTTACTTGCTTCGATTTGTGTCTTTTTACTTTCTATTTTTAATGTATCATGTTTTTTTTTGTTCCTGTTTAGTTTTGTCTTAATAAATGTGTATAACATGTATTTTTGCACTACTTGCCTATCTTATGTAATTAAATACATTTTTTATTTTTTCTTTACTTACAGTGGTTGCCTGAAGGAGATCGCTCCTAAGCAATACGGCCGCAAGTTGCCCTCCTTTTAATTTAATTGTGTTAATTTTTTTTTATATATTGGAGTGTAACGTAGTGTAAATAAATAAAAATAAATAAAAGCTCAAGATGTGATCTCAAATTAAAACCAACTTGTTTATTCAACTAACACTTCTCCGTCTCTTTTTACCGCAGTGTCTTTACAATTTAACAGAAAGAGCCGAATGACCAAATCAAATATAATTTATGAACTTACATACCAACTACATAGTTACTTACAATTAGGAACGTAAAAAGAAATTAATTTTAAAATCCTTTACACTACAATAGAATTTTTATTTTCACATTTGATTTAAAATAAATTATCGACAAATAATATTCAATTAAAACCACCTTCACATATATATTACCTTATATTTTTCACATAAAAAAATTCGTTAACCTCGTCTAAGGTGTATGAGGTGAAATATTTCATAAAAGTTTTCCGAGTCCGGCGAAGGCGTACCTTGCTTTATTTTCCCGGATAACAATGTGCTGTCTGACATTGAGTGATCACACTCTCTTAGCTATTTTCAAGTTTTTGCCCTTTAAATAACAAAGTTGGTAATTTATGAGGTGTTTACTACCCTTTTAACGACATCTGACTAAGTAATCACTGTTTGCTAAGACGTTGATAAAGTATTCGTAATCATAAGGCTCGGTGGTTTCAAATTAAATTCACGTCTAAGACTTTTTATGTATCGGGAAGCCGACATCCGTGGGATTCTTCTTAAACAAAACTATGATAATAATTAATTTAAGTACATTATTAAGTATTTAATTCAGTACAGGGCATTTTCGTACAAACTAATAGTTGGTAGTCCATGTTCTTACTACCCCCGGCAAACATTCCTTTTAATGTAAATTTGTAACAAATCCTATTAAATATTAAATGTACGTACTCAGTCATGTCTAGTACACTACATACATATATTATGTTGCTTGAGGATTCAATTACATACAATTTGTTATCAAATGCCTACACTGTAATACTAGACTAAAATTACTATCTAGTTCGGATATAGCAGATCTAGCCTAATAATGTTCTATATAGCCTTGTGTAAAATTACATAGTATTAGATGAGTATATGTAAATCATCGCGAAAAGAAGCCGTCCTTGAAGCCTCTTAACTAAATAGGATTAGCCTTTTGTGAACTCTACCGGGAAATATTTTTTCTTTAAATTTATCGGCGACTGATAAAAACTATACACAAACAAAAAGTTACTTTAAGCCAGAAATAGCTATCGAAAATCGTTATTTCTTGACACTGCAAATAAAAAAACGGATAAAACATTACTAAAAGAGTATAATACTGTTACGAGCTAGGGGATCGGATAGAAAATGCCGTAGATTTCTTCAAAGGTTTATTTCTTGATAAATCAATGAGGAATTTATGGGCACAAATTAATTGCAGAGATGCACTAATAACACACAAAAACACAGTCACTAATTACTTCACTTATGCACACTTCACACAGTACTTTATCACTTGTATTCACTTTATCGCTTCGGTGTTTCGCTCTTGTTATCGCATTCCAAACTAAAGGCGACTAGTCGCGTTTCGGCTCGCTTATATATCCCTGGGAATAGTTCTAAACAATATTCGAGAACTTTCTAGGCGGGCTTGCTACTGAGTAGCGATTGCACAATTCTAGAACGTCCGCACTCTTTGTCTCTTTCGCACGTTGCTCCGTCCTTGTCGTACGGCGTTCTAGAGTGCTCGTCTAGTTTCGAGAAAGTTCTGATCTTCTTTCTCTCTCTCTCGTATCATTTCGTCCTTGTCTCACACCTAGAAAGTTCGGTCTAGAATATTCCTTCATCAAAGGGGTATAACTAGGCCTGAAAACGCCTGAAAACGGGTCTCCTGAAAACTGCACCACTCGACTACACATGTTCTGAAACCGACTGAAAAAATGTTTCAGCTTCCTGAAAACTAGGGTAACATTATGGAAATTACAATTTTCTAATATGTGATTGACCCTCTCCTGAAACGGTCAGAAATCATATTACAGCCTGCTGAAAAGTTCTCTAACTAGTGGAAAAATCTAGAAACATGGCAGTCGACCCGTCTTCGTAACACTACCCCCTCCTTAGACATGCTCGTCCCGAGCATCATTACTTTCTTTACAGGGGGCCATTATCTTTTCCCATCGAGATCTAGTCTGCGGATCCTCAACAGCTGCACAAGCTCTATATTTATTGATCCAGTCCTCTACATCTTCACGATAGTGTGTCCAATAAAACATTTCCTTAACCTTCATAAGAGTCCGTTTTACTCCTAAATGTCCACTAGACAAGTCACTATGACACATTTCTAATATGTCGCGAACCTTGAATCTTGGCACAACAAACTGCAAATGATCGCCTTGAGCATTTTTCAATTTGCGACATAACACTCCATTATGTAGAACTAAACTATCCCATTGAGCCCAGTAACTCTTAGTAGTGTTACTTGTAGATGCAACTTTACTCCATTGCGGCTTGACAGCTGAAGATTTCATCCAGTCCAGAATGGGTTTAATGTCAGAATCTTGATGTTGCTCTTCCTGAATTAATTTACCACACCAATCTGGACTAATGGTATCCGTTCTTAGTATCCTCACTGGTTCATTATCCCTTCCATCCTCTTCGTTAACTTTATCGCACGGTCCTTGAGACACATCATCTGAACTCCTTAGCTCTCTTTCATGAGTAGATAACATGTCAGAAAAATTCTTTAATTGTCCCTCTGCCTTTGATAGAAGTATTGACAGGGCTTCCTTATAGTTATCCAGAACTGTTCGAACTGCGTTCCACTCTTGTTGATTACTAGCCTGTCCGTCCACATTGATTACTCTACAGGCGTCATAACCACTTTTTGAAGAGTTGCCTTTAAAACAAACTTCCTGCTCTCCACACTTGAACATTCCTTTTTCCAGATCTATCTTACACTTATAATACTTCATGAAGTCTAATCCGATTATGCAGTCATCTACTATGTCGGCAAGAACAACCTTGTGTCTGTATAAACTTCCACCAATCTTGAAGGTTGCGATACCTTCTCCCCGATCGGTTATGCGCTGACCTGTTGCCGTCACAAGCTGTACAATTCCTCTAGAAGGGCTTTTATAAAATGTCTTCAAAAGCTGATATCTGATCACTGTTCGTGAAGCTCCAGTATCGAGTGTTAGGTTACACTTAGTTCCATTGACTTCTCCGTCGATGACTAAGGTATTCCCACGTCTAACCTTCACATCACCTCGGAAGTCTTTCTTAGGGCACGAAAACCTCATATGCCCTACTTCCCCACAGGTGTAACAGGTTGACCCACGTTGACCATTAGCTTTTTCCGTGATAGCCCTAATGCGGTAAGGTCGATGATCCTTGCAAAATGCTTCCACTTCCAACGCATGAGCAAGAGCATCCTTAAGGTCCTTATGGTGACCGAGGTTCACAGCCATTCGAATTTCACGGTCTCGAATACCGTCGACAAAAGCTTGAACCAACATCTTGTCTGCAACATCTGGTGAGGATGCGTAGGCCTTCCTTACCAGCTTCTCTATTTCAAGTCCCCATTTTTGCAAACTTTCATTTGTCTGCTGTATTCTATCCTTCAATTGAGCCCTGTAAACGTGCTCTAAATGTGCGTCTCCATACCGTGATTCCAGGGCATCTAGCAGTTGCTTCAACGTCACCCTACCTTTCTTGGTATCTAATATGGAGAGGGCTTCGTCTCGCAGTCCCAGAATAAGGGCGGGAACAGCTTGATCATCAGTCCACCCGTTTGACTCTGCTACAGTCTCAAACTGCAGCTTGTACGCGCCCCAAGAAGATGTACCATCAAAGGGAGGCACTTTCAGATTTCCATGTGGTGCTACAGTCGTGACAACACCAGTGGTCTTCAGGCATTGGATTTCATTTTCTATTCCAAGGATACGTTTATCCTGCTTGGATAGCTTACAATCCATATCGGATTCCAAATTCTGGATCTTTTTATCTACCTGTATTTTCAGGTCACAAAGTTTTTCTCCGATACGGCGAGCCTGTTCCTCCATCATCTGATGAGCCTGCTCCTCTTGACGTCGTGCCTGCTCCTCCATCATGCGACGTGTCTGAGCCTGTTCTTCCATCATTTGGCGTGTATGTTGTTCTTGTCGGCGTGCCTGGTCTTCCATTAATTGTCGTGCCTGTTCTTCCTGACGGCGTGCCTGTTCTTCAATCAATCGGCGTGACTGTGCCTGTTCTTCCATCATTTGGCGCAGAGCAAGAAGGATGTTGGCCTCGTTGCTTTCGCCCATCCCACGGTTCGCATCAAAACTTTGTCGTCGGGCGGCGTCACGCGCTGATTGCGCCCTTGTCTGCACTCCCTCCGCAGCTGGAGACTCTGCCACAGACTCCTCTTGATTCTCCCTTGGAGTAATTGGCATTTTTCTATCCCACTTCTGACACCAAAATGTTACGAGCTAGGGGATCGGATAGAAAATGCCGTAGATTTCTTCAAAGGTTTATTTCTTGATAAATCAATGAGGAATTTATGGGCACAAATTAATTGCAGAGATGCACTAATAACACACAAAAACACAGTCACTAATTACTTCACTTATGCACACTTCACACAGTACTTTATCACTTGTATTCACTTTATCGCTTCGGTGTTTCGCTCTTGTTATCGCATTCCAAACTAAAGGCGACTAGTCGCGTTTCGGCTCGCTTATATATCCCTGGGAATAGTTCTAAACAATATTCGAGAACTTTCTAGGCGGGCTTGCTACTGAGTAGCGATTGCACAATTCTAGAACGTCCGCACTCTTTGTCTCTTTCGCACGTTGCTCCGTCCTTGTCGTACGGCGTTCTAGAGTGCTCGTCTAGTTTCGAGAAAGTTCTGATCTTCTTTCTCTCTCTCTCGTATCATTTCGTCCTTGTCTCACACCTAGAAAGTTCGGTCTAGAATATTCCTTCATCAAAGGGGTATAACTAGGCCTGAAAACGCCTGAAAACGGGTCTCCTGAAAACTGCACCACTCGACTACACATGTTCTGAAACCGACTGAAAAAATGTTTCAGCTTCCTGAAAACTAGGGTAACATTATGGAAATTACAATTTTCTAATATGTGATTGACCCTCTCCTGAAACGGTCAGAAATCATATTACAGCCTGCTGAAAAGTTCTCTAACTAGTGGAAAAATCTAGAAACATGGCAGTCGACCCGTCTTCGTAACAATACGTATTACGTACGTAAGCTTTGTAAGCTTATCAGATACAGCTTTAAATATGACAATTTTATCAGATTTAAAACGTATACATAAAAACGGATTTTTAGTACAGGGAAGGAAAATCACACATTGTTTATATATCCTCGATTAAAATTCTTTGAGCAACTTGCATCCCACACCTTCAACAAAATTAGGATTTTCGTTGGCATCTTTAATAATGCGGAAATAGAACATTTATACAAAAAGTTGTGATAAAATAATTATTTGTTCAATTAATCTACTAATATTTATGTAAATTCTTATTTGGCATAAGAAAAATACAGCTTGTGACCTGGCTCGTCTTCGCATTATGTCTAAAGTCTGGACATTTATGTTATAAAATATATTTGAAAAAACATAGCCTATGTTACTTCTGGGTAAATTCGATCCAGAATTGTTTATGTTTATTTCTTAGTATCATAAAATTGTTTAAATAAAAAAACCTTGGCATCAGATTTCTGCATCTGTTTCAAGATCATTATTATTTTTTAATAGGCGGTAAATGGTTTGCGTTTAAGCTAAGCCTAATATTATCTGTCATTGTAAGTCGAAGCTGCGGTCGACAGAATAAGTTAAAGAAATTTATGTTACACTGTCACATGATTTTGTTTTAATTTCTAATATTTTAGTTAAAACAAAGATTATTTAACTTTTATTTATTCCTTAGTGTAGTTCTTTCAAAAAATATTGTGGGTTACCATTAGATTTTTAATTATTAAGTATTATTTCTATATATCTTAAGTTAAGGGTTTATACAATTAGTTGTCATTCGTAGATAAGAGGCTTGTCGGAACAATATTTATTTACCGCAATCAACTTTCCTTTGTCGGAATATTTATTATTAAAGGAATTTAAAGAGCTTAACGACTGCGGTATTTGTTTCGACTTTTAAGATATTCAAGTTGTATTTATTATTTCAGTATTCTAATTAAATAAACATTATTTAATAAATGTTTAAATAGTTTTATTTATTTTTAATTATAAGGAGTAAATATTTATTTCTAACACAGATACAGTATTTAGAATATTCTTAAAATACATAGTAATAATAATAAATAGAATTTTAAAAGTTTCGTCTCTGTGGCTGTGAACCTTAAACGCTGGCAGCATTGCTTCCCTGTATTGCGGTAGTTATTTGTTGAGCGAGGAAAGCACCAGCTCTGGGGTCACCAGTGCTCTTGAAACCCACGGCTCAAGAGTCTCTATTCCAAAGATGACAAAATGAAATTTTATTTCAAACTATATTCAGTTCATTACTGTATTCTAACAATAATACAATTAGTGACAGACGAGACTTTTGACATAAATTGTAATATAAAACGTATAAAATTTAGAGTTTATATAATTGATTTAAAATTACCAATATCGTCAAAGTCATTATCATTCACTCTTACGCGTTCATATGTCACTGTGTGCCATCGACAATAACGTTACAATAGTACTTTAAACTTAGTAGCAAGATTCAGTTCACGCATTGCTAGCCAAAAGGATCCCCAAAACATATTACCTACTCAAATTATCGTCGGTGATTGTCTAGGCCAGTGTTTACTCGTTAATCTAGGCTTGATGGTGCACAATAATCCACATTGTGGTTCCATTTGCCGACAATCCATAAGCTGAACGGATTTCGCCATTAGCTATTATGAATTAGTTATGAATTCGTAATCCCACTTCAATATGCCAGCTTTATTTATGAAGGGATAATAATTTTTAATTACGTTTTATGAAAATTAATTGAAATTTGCGTAAATAAATATTGTTTTTCATAATACATAAACCAGTACATTATTCACAAAGTTTAATTTAAAATAATCCAATTATCTAACGACTGTTTTAAGGATGGAAAATTGACCCTTTTTTTGATTCCGGCCTATATTATACCGATTATTAATAATTATAACATTAATAAATATTACAATTAGTTGACCACGTGTTTCACATTAAATTGAGCAGATGGTCTCTTATTAAAATGTATATGAAATAGTTGGTAAACAAGTGCTCGTATTGCTTTAATTAACTACGTATAAGTACTCTAACTTTAGTGGATTTGAATTTCATATCAATTACAACAACAACAATTCGATGTTTAGTATTTTATTCTTCCTCGAAGTAAATCAGCCATTCTTATATGTTTCAAATGCAATGAGATATGAATTTACATCGCAAATGCATACTAATTACAGCGAAACACGGATAATGAACGATGCACTAAATAATTTCGTGCATCAATGTATATGGGATATTAACATCTAAATTAAGCTAATGTACTGTTAATAGTCCACACGAGCGTCTCGGCTAATCTAATAATGGGTATCGATCAACGTCAACGCGTCAAAATGGTCTTGTTACGTTTTGAATAAATAATATGCTCCTTTGAGCAAAAGAGAGCGGGGCTTGGGAGTTTCGAAAATAGAAATAAATCTTTTTCTGAAATCATCAGAAACCATCATCAGAATCTGTTCACCACACTATTATTAACTTGCGATACTTTAAAATTAAATACAAAACAGTTTTATACAGCGTATACACATAAAATGTACAAGATTTTGGAATTAAACGAGAAAATTCACCTACACATTTTAACTTTCCATATAACAATAGAGAGGAAATTAGCCCGCGGCAAATGAACTAATTTTTGTTAAAACAAAACTATTTCGAGTGAAGTTCACTCACGAGAAAACGCAGGCAAGCTCAACTCTAAGCATGTTATTTCAAATATAAATTTCAATTAGGCACTTGCGTTTCGAGTAAGTTAGCAAAGCTTTCAAAGGTGTATCGCCTGAGGGTATGCCCTATACAAACCATTCGTTCTCCATTCCCAGTTGATACAGTCAAATTAATTTCAACATTTAGTTCCTTGAATGAGTTGGAATGTGTTGTAAAAAAACGTTTTTTTTAAATGGAATATACAATGTAAGTATATTGCAATATCAAGTTTTGTAATATTATATTTATATTTAAACTACGCAAAACGGCCAAAGAATGTATGAAGATTATTTATTAAATATTTATTTTGAGTTTCATCAAGGTCGTAGTTCCGGTCTTAGAATTTCACCACGCGACAGCATTAATTATATACTCCTTCACTATATTCCTTTAAGGAAAAGATAATATTCCATTAACTATCTGGTTAAATTGAGAACCTAAATAAGCAGCAGCCAAGACTGCAAATTACTCTAAAATAAATAGAGTAAGAATCTCTCTGAATACTGAATAAACCCACAATTTTTCTCGCAACGGAGACATCGAAAGTATTTTGTATTCGTAATTTACAGGAGCTAGGTATCTAAGAACTTTAAAAATATATATCTACGAACGCTAGCATTTTTTGATAAATCGAAATAGGAACAATCAAACAATAACATTCGGAAAGTTTTCTTAATCATATCCACGATATGATAATTATACACATTACCTACCTATATAAAATCCTATAAACCCCTCCTATAAATCCATACTTACTTTTGCTGCCGTTTCGTCGTTCATTTTTATTTTTACGTAAGTAAATAGAGTAGTAGTAGTGTGGACTCAATTTCCGCACTTAGACGCCCATTCGTTGTTCTTGGCTAAATAAGACAGCCTAGCTCCTTCCAGAAGCTCTGATATTTCCCGGGCACTTAGCAGGCTTCACGGAGCGATCCGAGGATATTTGTTCGTTGGGAAGCCACAGTATTTCAGAACTACGTGGGTGACTGATTCCTCTGCGCTGAGACAGCCTCTGTATAAGGACTGTTTGTCGCGCCTAGGGCAAAGAGGTGTTGATTAAGGGGATTAATTGTCCCTATCATTTTGAGATCAGGTGAGTAGGTAACTTCTCTTTCCCTGACAGATGACAAAACATTATCTCGATGTTGTCCTTCTCGTTAATTACTTTAAAAAAATATTGCAAAGCCGGAAGTCGAATTCTAGAAGTCTTCTTCGCTTAATCACTAGACTAACACTCCTCCAAACTGGGAAGCCGCATTATTAAATATCATACTATTATATGTGTTTAACTAAAATGTGATTACAATCCTTGTATAACCACGGTATTAGCTACACGGATAATTTGTTATGAAATAAATCTCTTATACTCGTATAATGCAAATTGGCATTAACTCTTTGAAATTGAAAAATTAAATAGAAAATTTAAAATTCCTGTTTATCTTTTAAATTTATTAAAATCAACACAATTACTGTATGAACTGAAAATCGTTTTGTGGACCCAAGAAACTTGTGCGTTTCCTCACAAAGGTGGATGCTAAAGGCGATCTAGGAACATGTTTGTTCCTAATTAAATATGAAACAATTGAAGCTCTAACTAGAACTGTTTACCTCATATGCTCATAATACTACAAAATTAAATATAATGTTTAGTAGGTGGGATACTTTTGTATGTTATATTTTATATTTGATTTTTAAATTGATGGTATTAGTTATTATTCCTGTTCATCTATTTATGTTATATGCTTTAAAGCTACTTCTACTTAAGTATACCTATATATAAATTTAAATTGTTGATGTAATGTGTGTAATATTAAAAGTATATCTCAAGTTAATACACTTAAATATACAAAAAAAACTCAAAAATACATGTCATATGACGCACGAAATATCAAAGTAACATCTTTTAGTTTTATACTGTCCTTGTAATGAGATTATCGTTCGAAAAAAGTTTATTTAAATGTATTTTAGATGCTTACGTTAAAATTTTTGAATATTTGAATGAAAAATCATATTTCTTCGTAACCATGACAATCACACAAATACTTGTCGCAGACGATTTATACGTTGTCAAAAAATTATATACCACAAAGAACGGTTCGGTGGCCGTCGATACACAATCTTATACTAGAATAATAAGTCCTGAGTACCTCATACCTCGTTACAATATCTTCTTACCAGGAAGAAAGGCACACAATATTATCAGCCGTAAGGATTTGGAGAAATTCTATTAGTTTGGGAACAAAGAGAGGTTAGACTGATATTAGCTAATACTTTGCCTCACGATAGTTCTCAAAAACGCACTAATAACTCACTATGAATTTTTAAATAGTGGACGCAACTATTATCAATTATAAATAACAAAAAGTATATATCAAAATAAAAATGTGTCTAACGTAACCCGAGTAAATCTCAACAATGACTCAACTGTGTAATAATAATAAATGTGACGATCGGCCAAGAAAAAATATTTGGGATCACCCTTCTCAAAAATTATTAAATTGAAATTATGTATTTCAAACAATAATCATAACAGATATGAAATTTAGGATGCTGTACATAAATTTAGGATCTCACTTTTCTAAGAAGTAATTGTTCACTCGTCTGAACGAATATTCTCAGTTCAAAAGAGGCCGTTCGGCAAATTTATCTAGTTCACACAGTCATCTAATTAGTACATAAGCCTCAATACGACTCAATAAAACAGTGAAATCAATACGGCTGTTTGAGATAGCAAACAATTTGCTCGGAATGTTACCCATTGTACATATTAGGCCCCCCATTTCAATAACGAGGGTAGCACGCAAACATTTGCGTTTCACCGTCAGTGTTTATCTAATAACTGTAAACATTTTGCAATCAGTACCAATACCACAGTAAAAGGTATTAAGTACACACAGTAAGGTATAGTAGTTAGCAGAGACAAAAAATACCGGATAATTTGTAAACTGGTCTTAGGTGTATTTAAAATCGGTTAAAAAGACCCAGCCCAAGGCATAATACCTATATACAACCATTACATTTTATATCCAAAGCAAGTTAGCCTACCTAGCCGTTTTCTACGAGTTAGATTCGATATATAAAATATATACCTCAATATTCCTTTTATAATTTCCTTAATAGCAGTGGTTTATAACGTTCAATTAAGGTTATATTAAACGCTCTTAAGAAAGCCCGTTTCGTTTATGGCTACAACATTTTTTTGAGTTGCAAAAACTAGTACAACCATACCACATTCATAAAAAAAAACGCAATGAGCTCGAATTCAAAGCTTACGAAAAATTATTATATTACAATAAGCGACTACAAAAGAAATTGTATTGGCTAAGCTAAAACTGTCCTCGATTTCAATTCTACAAGTTAAATGTTTAAAATCTGGTAGCGCTACGTAGCAATTGTAAAGTATCCAAAAGCTTAATTCTATTAAACTGCAACTTGTAAAACAAAATACTTCACTAAAGAGTAGCAGTTAATGTACATTTAGGGATATCACAACGTTTTGACGTTTATAGTTACGTTTATGTACATGAAAAAATGGTATTTGATTGGTTTTGTAATTACGAATAAACATGAGACCTTTTTTGATTATATAAAAAATAATTTTCTAGAAAGATAATGCCTTTGCCATTGTTAAGTCATGAGTGGAAATTGCCTACATCAGCATAATTAAATCAACTGTCACAACTATTGGTTAGTAAACTTTGGGAACTATAAACTATAAACACACAAATACCTATTTGCCATTTTGCTAGCGAAAACATCTAATGAGCATTATCCTCGGTGAGCAAATATTATTGTTTAGATTACAATGCAGCACATGATGATATGACTAAACGAAATAGATATACCTTTCATACTGAGTTCTATAATATACGTAAGAAAAGGCCCATGTGAATAAGCGTCCACCTACAAATCAAGCTTTATTTTTCATTGCAAAGATTTATTTGTCTTCGAATCGATACCACTAACCTCCATTGTTGTAGCACTAGATATACCGTTGCGTAAGCAATTCCAGTGCATTAATTTTGCAACAAAGCCAAACAAGGTAAATAAAATATTCTATCTTCCAAATCCAGGCAGTAATTCACTGAGAGAGGTGCGTCCGCGTGGCAGGTGGTCTTAATAAATACGAAAATGCTATCGTGGAGTTAGATGATAAATTCAAGAGGCAATCAACGCGAGGCTGGTAAAAATATTAATAGCCGAGAAATAATTATGTATTCATGAGTCCCGCGGATCACGGGAGCACCGGGTTACGGGAACAACCGAGATTTGCTTTTCTATCCGCTTTTGTGGGGATTTGAGAGAATTTCTCTATTTATTTTCTAATTCTTATGGGCAGAGTTGACTCTGATTTTTAAGAAAAGTCTGATGGTGCTCGTGCCTCATAAGATATTTCATTTAAAGATAAAATCCAGAGGCGCATTTTGCATAGGTTGCTTTGAACATTTTTTATTCTAATTACAAGTAGGTGATCAGACCTTTGTATTCACCTGTCTAAGACATGTCGGTTTCCTTGCTAACATATATAAATGGAAAGGAAATTCCATTGGTTTACGACCATGATTTGAACTCCTGAACTCAAGGGTCACGCTTAAACCACTATGCCTACATCGCAACTATATAAAAATAATGTTATCATTATTGTCTCTAACGGTAAAATTAAAGCTTATGCGTCCAAAAATTTCAGATCTGTTATTTCGCAAAATGCTTTGAAAAATGTACAAAGTGACATCGAATAATTTTATCTCCATCAATACACCAGTTGGAGTCATCAATCAATCGTTAATCCGACGCAATATCCATAAAATGAATCGTACGGGGCGGTACACGTAATAGGCCGAGCGAGTCGACGACAATGCCGCAATCGGGCCACCAATCTGCATAATGGATTGCTCGGCCGAACGCGCGCCGGTCGCTCATTCAATTGTCGCGGTCGTCGATGTGTCGCCTGGTTATTACGGAATGCGAAATTAATTCCAGAGCTATCTAATATGCCCTGGGATTTTTATTTAGTTGGCTTGATTGTGAAAGGATTCATTCTTCCATATGCAAAATAACTGGCAATGGGAATACGGTTTGGCTTAGGATAGTTTGCATTTTTTCATTTTCATACTTTGTCCAGGTTATATGAAAACAATATGCAGTATAATTCATTCACCGCTGAACGCTTCAACATCAACCAAAGTAGAACAAATAAAAGCTTCTTTTGCGTGGTACTTTCATTATTGTTACACCTAAAGTCCATTGTTACTGTTGTTTAATGAGCTATTAAGCAGTTTCGTTTAAAATCTCATTTTAAGCCATATGAAATAGTACTTCCAAATTGATTAATAAACTTACGACGTTTAAATATAGGTATACATCATTACTGTCACATTCATTCCAAGCCAACCCATCTTTTCGGATGTTGGTTCTAAATTAATTGAAAACTTATGATTTATGTCCAAGAGAGCGACAAGATGTACGGCCAATAACGTCCTTAAGCTCACGGTGCCTCGAGATTTACTGCATGCTCACCGCGTAAGAGCTCAGATAATGTTTTTATATTGAACTAAGGATTATATGTAGGGTAATGTTCTTCTAGATAAACAGATAATATATAACTAGATTAATTCAATATTTCGAGTATTCTTAGTAAGATATTCTTATCGTGTTGTAGGTAAACGTATATTTTGTCTGATAGCTTGTTTTTTCGATAATCTAATGATTAAAATTATTTGTAATACGCTCTAAACACAATTATACTTAAGGTACTTGGTGATATTCTTTTTATAAATGACTGAAACTTGTATTTCAAATCAATCATAACATTATTAGTAACAACGAAGTGCATAGGCAAAACCGCGTAAAAAATCATTTTTTTCATTTATCATCAACCTAGAGTACAATTTTGATGGTTATTTATCATGAAATTACAAAGGAAGCAATTTTATTACAATTCATATTGCAATAGATCTTGCCATATTCGTTTAATAATGAATAGTTCAAACGAATCCAGCACGTAAAAAAGTTAAAAGTCCGGTGAGTAAATGTGATTGAAATGGACAGTGCTATTTCCACTCCCATATGCCTGTACTCAATAGAAAAACACAATGGACTTCGAACAATGGTACTATTCACTGGTCTTAAATGCCTTCAGCCGAATGGAAATTTTACAGCCTCACATATCAGAGTAACTTGATTTTTACATGTCGAACTGCTCTCATTGTTCACTGTTCTACGGATATTAATTTCATTTGTTTTCTAGCCTTTTCAATATCGCATAACCCCATTTCAATCAATGCACGAATACAAGGAAATATTAAATTTCTTGGATATTCAAATGTAATTTTCTATTTTGATGTTATATGTCTGTGAATCCTATTTCAGATGAGTTTACATATCGGAGTCGTAAATTACGATTACTTAAGCCAAATAATTATTTAAATAACCATAGAATCAAATGGAAGTTAAAATACTTGCTCTTTAACTAAAGTTATGTATGTTTTAGTATATTTATTATACGATTAAAATTAATAAAAATAGTATCAGAGTTAATTACTAAGATATGTATTAAAATAGATATGTTTTAATCCCGTTAATAAACGGAAAAATAAGTTTTTTAAAATTCCGTTATTTCTGCCTGCAAGTTAAAAAGTCAGTCAGTTGATTATTATTAGTTATGGGCTCTTTTAGACAATGCGATTGTCCAAATAGCGCGAGATATTGTTGGCTCAAGTCTTTCCACCACCTGGAGTAGTTACAGGCTTCTTGGATAAATAATTTGGAAATCATGGCATTGTTATTTGAGAATTTATACAAAAACTAATTAGGTTGTTTTACAACAGAGCAACTTAAAATATATTTAATCTTATAATCAACACATTAAAATGGCGGCAACCACACTTCAAAGTGCGGTCCATACGCCAGCTTTTTACGTAGACTGTCCTCGAACACGGCATCACGCGTTGAGTCACGTGATTTGACATTACGACATTCGCGTGTCACCTCTCGCGCAGCTCTCAGCAACTTGGACACATGCGCTACGCTCTCTCTGACATCTTCAAATGATAACTGAAATTATATATACCTATACTAATATGAAGATGTGTTAACCTCAGGAAATAAGTAGTTTCTAGATACGCTGGCTCCGTAACACATAATATGTTTTGCACTTCAAAACGAAAAACTTCCACCGACCCTTATTAGCTAGAGTGAGTGAGCTAACATAATAAGCATAAGTACGGGTAACTCTCTGGATTTTTAAACCATAGTAATGTTTTTGAACATATCAGTATAATATATAAAGACCACACAACTATCCCCTTTTTGCCTTTTCGAAAATCTTACCTAGAACGTCCATGTCAAACAAAATAAGATTTTTATTATCGGAAAATGACTTAAGTTTGTATTTCTTTTAATAGGAGGCAAACAAGCAGGAGGCTCACCTGATGTTAAGTGATACCGACGCCCATGGACACTCACATTCCCAGAAGGCTCGCAACTGCCTTTCAAGAATTGGTACGCTCTTTTCTTGAAGGACCCTAAGTTGAATTGGTTCGGAAATACTTCATTGAGCATAGTGGTGGTGGCAGAAAAATTGCCTTAGAAACGCTCAGTTCCGGATCGACGGGCGTCAAGGTGATACGGATGGTATTTTGTATTCTGCCTTGACGTCCATTAAGGAAACTAACAATTAGTCCGAATCGTTATTTTCCTTCCTAATGTAGCTCGCCGACACGCTATTTAAATACAAAATGTATCGATAATAATTCAATAGACATCACTAAGCTAAGGAAATTGTCTTCGCACACGACTTTGCAATAGGCAATTTTACTTAGACAATTATTAAGTATTATTAAAACACTTCTTTTTTACCTGCTCGTCATTAGAATGCATGTGGGGATATATTCGTATCCACTGGCCAACACGGTTTACCCCTTTATCCCATCTCACCCCGTTTCCCCACATACAAGCATTCATCATACGCCTTCGCGATGCAGCCGTTGCATAACCACCACGCCATGTCTCATCGACTGGTTCTGGTGGTGAAGCTATACTTGTAGCAGACTGAAAGTATATTACAATTAAATTATTAATTCTTTTAAATAAATTGGTTTGTCAGTTTTTACATTACTTATTCATTTAAAAACGCAAAAACACAAGTCGTTTTTGGCTCTTAGTAATTTTTATTATTCATCTCGATAAATCTATGCAATAACAGATTAACAGCCGTATTTAGAAACTTTCAACATATTACGACGATAAATAATTATTAATATTATGTTACATGAGTATGTTATATGAAAGAGCGACTTAAAAAGTGGAAAAGAATATCTTAAAGTATAAATGGAGTTGCCTGTACAAATATTATTGATATTGAATGCCTGATCAGGTAAAAACATTGATTGATTCAAGCGACGTGGTTTCATTTTAATTAAAATAGTAATGGATTATTAATATATTATCCCTTTATTAATTATAAGTACTCTAACTATTATTATGATTGCAACGTCTTATAATAGTGACTATTCTAATATATCAAGGTTTTAACGAATTATCCAAACCTGAGAGTCCAGTCTTTCACTTATGTCTGATGATGATTTGTATGAATTAAGCTGACTTAAATTATTTGTCGAAACATCCTGAAAAAGCAATTTTTTTTACTAAATGTCCGCTTTAAAAAAAGTATGTCCTCGCTATACATTGGTTTGTCTAGTAGACAGTTTGCCTGTTTTTGCCCAATATATATATATATATACTTAAAATCTTGCTTTATTATTTACGTAAACCTGCGTCTCGAACTCATTGGTGGTTTATAATGAAGCAGTCATAGGCTCAAAATTAAATATTTTAACTTTCTGTGTTCGTCGAGATAAGAACCTACTGTCTCAATTGCCAGAAAAACTATGGTAACAAACATAGTAATCACGCGTATTTCATATATTTAAACTGAATCGTGTAAGTGATTAGATCGATTTCTTATTACATTATATTTTTCAGCCACTGGCGGTTGTAGGGTGACACAATTCAAAGGCATCGCTCTCCGACGTCGCTGAGATCGCCCACCACGCTTATGACCAGACGACGAGCGACTTCCGGTACTTGGAGCACCAATCTCATCTTCCGAACTGCAGCTTGGAGTAAACAAATTTTAATACTACTTAGAAAATTCACAAAAGGGAACAATGTTTTGTATTGGAAATCAAAATATGGTCGTTTAACAGAGTTATTTGAGAAAGAAAAATAATCCTCAGGAAGAAGGATAAAGACGTTTTCCTTAGATATAGAGATAGTCTGGTAAATTTCAGATGGTTAATAACAATCAAACTCTACTTGCAATAAATAAACAAAAGCAAAATCTAATTTTATAAAACGAAAGAAGAATTGTTTTGCTTTTTTCAAAAATATATTAGTTATTTTCAGCAAAATATACCATTCATAACATTAACAGTAAACTACAATACACTACTTATAATACCTCATGATATGTGGTGTAGGTGGTCCCTGTAAGTAGGAGAGACCAGTATGCCTCATTGGTAAACCAAGAAGATCGAACAGTTCGTGTAGCATTGGCTGCTTTACTGTAACGTCCGCCTCGCAATCAGCTTGTAGTGCTGGCGACAGATTAACCTAAAAATATATAAAAAATAATAAATATGTACATAATGTAATTTGGGCTGATTTTAAAACAATTTTGGATATAATTTTAAGATTTAATTACACGTTCATTTTATGATAAATGTTTGTTTTAATAGCAACTAAACATTTACCCCTCAAATAGTTGAATGATTGGTCATAACATTACTACATTATATAGTATATATAAAAGGGAATGATAAGAAACAGATCTATTTAGTCCCAAAAATTAGAAGTGTGTCAGGCACATAAGCCCAATAACCTATGTCTATAAAGAAAACCGACAAACCAGATCCGGATGTGGTAAGCTAGATAACCCATTAGAAGGTTAAGGAACTTCATGACAACTATTCAAATATCTTGCCTCGATCAACCAAGGCTTTAAAGCGTCATCTAGCAATACATCAAAGCCATAAAACTCGAAGCAATTCCTTGTAGGTGGCGTGCCAGCGGCTTGTGCCAACAGCGTCAGGGTAACAAGGGCTCTGATTTTTTGCCAAACGAGCCACTCTACTGCGCCCCATCTACCGATAAGGGCACGACGTACTTGTTTCAGCGTCCACTTGCAACCTGAAAATGCCTTATTGTTTAACTGATAGATGGCGCTGTAATATGTTAAATAAAAGTCATTTTCCAGAAGTATAGTTTAAACGTTAAGAGGATTCATAAATCATGTTGGTTAAGAATTTTGGTTCTACAAATTTATCAAACCTGCAAAGTAGCGACTACGAATTTACAATCGTAAGCACAAGTACTACCTAGCCTGTGTTTCGTAGCAACCTATTTTGTGCCTATTTTTTTTATAGAACAGATGTTAAGTGATACCGTCACCCATGGACACTCCCAATGCCAGAGAGGACTGCGTTACCGGCCTTTTAAGAATTGCTACAAACACATATTAATACACACACACAAATAAATCACTACAGGACAATACTTTTAAAATAATTATGTATTCGATAATATTAAAGGCTTGCATATCCTACAGAGCTGTATACGCATATTATGCAACCAAGGATAATGCTTAACATAGGTTTTTTCAAATAACAATTTTACCGCCGTAATATACTTTATTGGTATCAAATATTGGGTACTGCTCGAAAATACAACTCATGTATATAATACATTCTCAAGAAACTTTTCTTACCGCTGCCAATTCTTTCCTTACATTCGGAATATCTTGGTCCTGTTTTATTCAAAGACGAGTTTGTCAGATGGCGGTATGGATTGTGTATGTCTGATAGAGTGTATTTATCGGTACCTGCAAAAATAACGTAATAGTTTAACTATCTACCAGTGACAGAAAACGTCATAAAGAAACCAGACTTAGAACTTAGACCCAACAAACGTCGACTTGTGCCTCAAAATACTGATCGCTTACTTTCCTATAAATTATCAATAAAATGGATGCGGAACACTTTACACTTACCAAACCTAGCTAACCCCTCTGCATACATATACGCCGTTAAAGGTCTGTAACCGGGAACACATACATACAAACGGAGGTCAAACTTGTAACCTGCCATGAGCAAAGGTCTCTCTATATACCGTTGAACCACGGCGGACGTACCACAACGTAGTTCACAGATACTCTGTAACAAAATAAAATTAACAATGATAAATTAAGTTCTAGTATATAGTTTTAATGGTTTTGGACAGGGTGGAACTATGACTCCTCGTTAGTTCCTCCTAGTAATTCGTCATTGCTGAATTTCGGGTCACTGTAAGGTGCCTGCTGCCTACTATTCATATCTCTCCACTTTATTCGGTCTGTAGCTTCCCTTGACGCAGCTGTTTTGGGGAGACCCGTAAGAGTCATGACTTGGTCACACCAGCGGGTTGGCGATCTGCCCCGATTTGCCTTCCACCTTGCCGATGACCACCAGATTTTCCAGGTTATGTGGTTCGCGAGAAGTGATATGACCAAAGTCAGTAAGAACTCTTCTATAGAATGTAATTGAGCATCTCGTACGAACTATGACTTACGCTAATAATATTTTGTCTCTTTCTTAGCTGTCGCTTAAATTAACTATTTAAAAATGCTAATTAAGCTAATACAAATCCACACATTCACGGCCGACACAACTCCAGGATTGAATACTCACTAATCAATTGCCTAACATTGCCGCTTGTCAATCACAAACAAAAGTGAAAACCTGCATATCCAGGCAATAGGTATATTTATTTTCAGTCCCAATTCATGTTTAACGTTGGTATATGACCTGCCTCAATCGCGTGATTAGAAATACTTTGTTTGCAACACATAAATGACGTATGAAGAGATTTAGTAATCAAATTGTTTAAATGAAGCTTTACAATTGAGAATTATACAGAAGCTACTTTTTGTCCATCTATGACATAATAGTGGACGCTTTATATACTGCTTAGTATAAGTGATTAATTGAACGTATCGGTTTATACATATATGATTTTGATGACGTCAATATCATAGTATTTTAAATTATTTTGACAATGCTTTATTTTAATGAAGCCATTAAATTCATAGCCTACTGAAATATGTTTGTTACGCCTCTATTTATGTAATTTAATAATATATTATTTATTATTGACATAATATATTATTAAAGATTGTATGTTTGATATCAATGCCAGTACCCCTTCTAACGTACTAACTTTTACTTACTAATACACAATACTACGCATGTAATAAATTAACCACATTTACAAAATGTTGCATTGATAAGGAACGAAATTCTAATTTGGCTCCGTTCTAATCTTTACAGCTACAAAGGTTTCATCAATCATAATGTCTGATTACTTACACGAAAGAGAAATATCCCTCGGCCCTGGCTTTGCGCAACTGGTTTGTGAATCCACACAACATTAGCGCCTTCATCGCATCTACGTAACTTTGAGAATTCTGATACTAGCTTGGCATACTCCAGCGGCAGGTGGAAGCATGGTGGACTGAAAATTATAAGTTTACTATATGACCGCTTTCTGTTATGTGCACATACATTCATGGTGAAACAATTTATTTTAAAGTCTTATTAAAATATCAATAAATAAATAATTTGTGTCAGCCACAGTGTCACACAGTTAAGGCATTGGCGTTAAAGTAGAATTACACGTTTCACAGACTCCAACAACTTCACTTCTACATTACAAATGTACGTACGCGTTATATAATAGTGAACCCCCTTATAACACGATACTTTTATAACGTATTTTCATATTACGTGATGTCAGTCCCTCGTATAATACAGGTTCCCCCACATAACGCGTTACGTTTCTGTACTTTAATAATGATTTGTACGCATATATGTCGTTCCTAGCATAGCTATTTCTTAATATTTGATTTCAACGAGAATCACTTGTTATATGGGGTCATCAAGCGCGTTATTCGAAAAACTCCTATAACGGGGACACGATAAACACGTAGAGATTACTGCATATTACACTATTGAGCAAACATAACTTAGGAAACTCTAATTTCGTACATATAAATTTACCTTTTAAAAATTACTATAGTCTATGTAATTGCTCAGTAACAAGAAGCGAAAACGTATGTTTCATCATGTTGAGAACTATTTGGTCCTAATTCAAGATATATTTGAACTGATATTTCAATTCAAATAGAATATAGTCAAATATTTCTTAATAGAAATACCGTGACGTCTGTACTTAAGTCGAGAATATTTCTAACGTATACCTTGAACTTCGACATTGGACATTTGTTTTATGAAGTTGCATGGTCGGTGCATATAATTTATAGATAATCACGTTAATTCTATTGCACAAAGCAAATAACATTTACTTTTTCTTCGGATCACGCGAACGCCGGTACCACTTGGGGTAATTGCTATCAAAGCACGATTCATTAATATTCCTAACTATAATTTAATATTACCTCGAACTTTCACCTTCGTCCCAAGTCAGGAACAATACTTGCATTGACCTTTGCAAAAACTTTCTCATTTTTATTCGTGGAATTCTTTTGTCAAATTAAAAATTAAGTGAATAGGATTTCATTCGGTTTCGGAAAAGGAGTCGGTACCGCTCATTAGCTTCTCGATCCCAAAAGACTGAGATGGGTAAAAGAAAAAAGAAATTTACAAATCTCATTTCCAGCCTAATTAAAGATTTTCTCAAAAAAACTAACAAAGTTTCTTTGCATCAAAATCCCAGAACTCAATAAACAAACGTATACAAAAAGTATTTTCTTTTATTCGTGTTAGTGCCGTGAGACACGCAAAAGTACGCGTGATTTCATTCAAATTTCCAATGACGTCGTGCGATTGACTCGTGGCCTAGGGAGAATGACAATTTGATAGACATTGCTCTACTTATAAAAGTGGACGTAGGGAAGGAAAAATGTCATACGTTTTAAATATCTTTTAATAAAATACACACAGTAATACATACAGTTCACACGTGAATGTCCCTTATTGACAACAAAAACATTGACATTTATTTGAAAAAAAATATACGGGATAAGGATAAGGGAATATTTTTTTCGGCGGACTCTTTATAAACCTAAAGCCTAAATTATTATTCATAAAAGTCACACTAACAATAATAATTTTTAATAAGGTTCTTAACCCTTGGGTCATACGTTCAAACTCGCATATCTTTCGCCTTAAAGAAAAAATATTATCAATAAAAACAAGACTTAGAGTTGTGGATATATATATATGTATTCGTAATAAAAACTCTGTGTTTAAAACTTCTGAATTGAAGGAATAGTAATTCATAATATAATATATAACGCTATCTATTCCACATCGATTTTTATATATTATCGTGACAGCAAAAATAAACTGATATTATTTTATATTTAAAAATTTACATTCGTGAAATCGCGTGTCGATTTTTTATGACTTTAAATTATCCGACTTTTATAGATCGTCTTCAATCGCGTTTCTTTAATTTCGATAATCAAAATTTCCGTTTATTAACGTCGTAAACGTCATTTTTGATTATTGCAAATTTTAACCCAATTAAACGATACTTCCGCTAACCATGAATTAATGTCAAAAAGCGATTAAAGTCAGTCCTTGGCCCTTTTATGATTTTAAAATAAAATATGGCGCTTTTGCAATTTGATATTATCTTTAGTTGACATTGTGTAGTTAGAAATACTGTATACTTTTGAATATATGTAAATTAAAAATTACTTTTCTTCTAGCGAACGGTGTAGATGTCTTTGTATGGGATGTCTGACGTCACGTGAGTCAGTTTATAATTACATTACACATGACATATAGCTAAATTTACGTATATTGTTTATTTAAGCTAGACTTTGTAATGACGAACATAATGTCGCCACACTGTTTTAAACCTATTAATATCATGTTATGTACTTTTTATTATTGCTACGTGTACGTTATGTATACGTGCACTTGGCACGTTATCCCAGCAAAAGATAACTAAACTTATCAAAATCATCTCGAACATACCTAAAGTCATAAATGGGTCCGTAAATTCTTCGCATACACCGTAACAGTCGGGATAGGCTATCCTTGCGGCAAATAGAGCCTCCTTTTGGTATGTGATTCATGAACTGAAATTAAATGTAAAATAAATACCTTTATAATTTATAAAACAACACCCGGCATTATAATTACCAGCAATACAGAGTGGTTTATTAGACCTTGGGATATGATTATAATGAAAATTTCCTGCTTACAACAAAGTAAAACGTACAAAATAAGCATACAAGTAGTTTAAAGGAAGAGAGACGAAGAGGAACGAGTGGGCTAATCACACCCTTTTATCGCTTTGGCGTGGAACTCTGAACATTACACATTTTTTAAATAAACCAAATGCTGTAGTAACGTATTTTGAGACGTGGAATTATGTAAAGCTTACATTAAGAACTAAGAATAGTTACTTTTATAAATTATACTTTTTATATTATATCACATATACAACACAAAAACAAATACATTAAATAAAACATCTCGTCATGAACCTCATAGGCATGACAAGGTAATCGATACCAAAACATGAGTTTCACAATTAAAACTAATATTTGAGACCAATTTTGTTACATTACAGCGCTCCTGTCGCTTATGTGCAAAACAAAGGTTATACAAATCGTTTACACAGAGGCGTTTAATAGTTTTGTAGTATCAACGTGAGTAGCTACTGGATGTACTCATCATAATTCATAGATCTAATATGCTTTATTTTACTTCTGATCTGAACGACGAAAGTTGTCGTGGAAATAATATAAAATGCACAGTAATCCAACTGAAGCATGCACAATGGTAAAACGTTCCCTAATAGGTATATCTATAGATTGAAATGGAACGACAGCGAGCCTATTGTACGGCGGCCGTAAACATGAATAAAAATATTGTCAAACACGAGCATCGATCATAAAACTATCTATGTTCACAGTCTTCATAACTTTGTATTAGTCCGGGACACGAGAAAATTCCATAGAAAACAACCATCAATGAACAATTGTGGAACATCGTTTTGCTTGCGTTTTCATATTGTATCACACGTAACAGAAATAAAAAATATTTTTATGATAAAAATGCATACGTATACTTTGAGTGTGTGCGACGATTTAACTCCTTGTAAGATAACGTACATATTATAGATGCAAAATTTGAGTATTTTTTTATAATCAGATATCTGAAAGAACTCGCTTATAAAACATCTTTAGATAGAAACAAAACATATTATAATTAAATTGGAAATGGGCTTCATCGATACTTAAAATAAAAGCTTGGTCAGTTTGTAGCTTTTGGACTTTAGGACTGTTGTAAACTTTATGAGTGGCAATTACATGTATAATAAGAAATCGTGTAAACTGTTTTACTAGTTATAAATTATTTGCATCATTTTAAATGATATGTAATGTTACCTGCCAGTCTTCAAGGGTCTTATAACAGGTGGCTGGGAAAGCACTGCTCCTCCACCACAGGTTCCATTTCTCTTCTCCAGGTGAAGCCTGGTAGATACGCCATCCGCGCTCAGCGCAAACCTAAATAAAATCGAATTGTAAACCTCTCTCGATTTTTTTAATTGGTTAATAATACAAAGCTTTAAAATATTCAAAGTATTAATTTAAACTACGGAGGTTTTGAACTGAATATTTGAAATTGAGATTGTCACAAGATGTGTAAAAATCCTTCAAAGAAAAGTAATACAGTTATTACGTTTGTAATGTTGCCTATTTCAACCGTATCATTAAATTTTAAAAGAGTACCACTGTCAATAACGGCAGACGGAGCAATGCCGATAAAAGCTAAATTTTATTGTGTTTCATAAAATACACTTTAACATAAAGCAATAAAGACTACTGCTAATATGTCAGATACTCTTAAATATATTTAACTTACCTTAACAAGTAAACTTGGTCCAGTACCGTTATCATTTAAACGATAAACAAATGGTTCGTCATTGTCCATATCTTTCGATATTTCCTACAAGTAAGACTTTGGTGTTTCTAAAATAAAAAAGTATTTTGTTAAATTCCATAACTCCCATGCATAAAACATACTTTGGAGTCGTTGATATTTTTCCTGAAATGTTTTGCATCAAGAACGGTATGCTCGCGATGATATTCTTTACCGTACGTAACTGCTAAATATTGAACCTCGAGCTCGACAGCTTGACGCCCAACCACTAGACCAACTAAATAAGGAGAATGCTAATTATTATTTAGCGAACAACAATTTAAAATGTAGTTTTGTAACTGGATAATTATTAATAACTTATCATAGATTGCACCATATTAACCAAGGCAGTTCATGTTTAAACGTATGCAAGAAACACAAAATAATAAATCATTCAATCTTCAAGATTTAATTCAAAATCAAAATCTATTGCTGTAGTATCATAAACTATATAATTATAAATAGAATTCTGTGCCGAAAATACAAAAAAAGTTCATAAACTTACCTAATATAAAACGTTCATAGAGTAAACCATGTCATCTTTCAAAAATTTTAATAATTATAAAATTGTTTTCGTGTGTACGTAAAAGGTAAATAAGGCCGACTCCTCCGATCGGCAGCCCTCTATACACTGCTCCCTTGCATCAAAGGCTGGGGAAAATTTATAGCGTGGCATGCCAGGATTCGTGACTGTTATGAAAGAAAATGCCACCGATAAGTAATGACGTGAAGATCTTCACTCGCAAATGTACTGAACGAACATTTTTCATGTAATTTGTGGTAATATTTCTCTTTTTAAGTTTTTAATAGTAATATCATTATTTTGTCAAGGTACTGTGTAACTTTTATACAATTCAATATTTTCAAACTTTGTGATAATTTTTTGACTCGCCTTAAATGTTGAATCAATTATGTTATAAAATAATAGATCGATTCAAGTACTAAATTGTTGTTATAAAAGCAATAAGTTTTTATTAATACCAAAGCGGATCGCTATTTAATAAGAAAGTCTAATATCTATATTTATAAAGTAAACGGTAACATTAGTGTAATTTGTCTTTATTTACCTATCAAGAACTTCGAAGGTTGCGAATAATATTGCAGAACACAGCAATTTTATGTTATTATCAATAGTGACTAAATATTGCCTAGGTTTCTGGGTCAGCTCTATTTATAGGGATAACAGTTTTTTGTCCAACAGTGATACATAGACGTTTTAAAACTAATGTATTTTGGGTACATTTTCATCCCTTTAATTTAATTAAGAAAACTTACTACAATCATTCAAACTTTATGTATGAAAGATGCCTAATTTACATTCACACACAATAAACACACCCGCATGTACACACCCCAAACAAAAAAGGTGTTTACATAGGAAGAGCGAGGTTTCCCAACAGAAGTTTCATTGATTACTTTCTGGGAAGCCTCTACAAATGGCCCCTTCTAGTCCGACGATTGAAGTGCTATTTGTATATAGCATATGTTAAAATATAAGTAACGTTAAAAATTTCATGAATTGGATTTTAGACCTAAACGTCATTACACATATCATATATTATGTGTACTTAACATTTATACATTTCATGTCATCCCAAAAAGCTAAAAATTACTGCCTTAATTATTGATTCAACGTGAATGAAGTCGTACAAACTAGTTATTATATATTTATTATTTATATTGAGCTAATGTACACAAAAAATGTTATATTACAGGTAAACACAAACATTCTTACCTCGCTACAAAGCAAATATTGCGATCCATAAATTCATTTTATACTTATCATTTCATGTTAAATGGGTTTAGATATTGTTTATTTAGAGGAATTGGTGTAATGCCTCAAATAACTTAGCAAAAGTCAAAGTCAATGACAATAGTTAAGCTATACAACCTCATTTAAAAACGTACATTTAGAAAAAAGTTTTTACATATTTTATTACTAGTAGACACAAAAATATAAATTCAAACATTGGCGGTTAGTTAGCGATTAGTTTACTATATTTTAATATACTACAGATACTTCGGTTACAAACGTAAGGCACATGGAGATTTGTAGTAAATTAATGCAAACCCTCTAAAACAGATTGTTCTATCAGTTTTGTTACCCGCATTGTAATGGTTATTTATCTACTACTCACATTAATATAGTACTTAAAGCACACCTTACTGGAAAATAGCTTAATATTTAATAAAGTAAGCTTATTAGTTCGTTAGCATATACTGTGTGTAAAATATTATGAAATATCGATATCGATATGCTATAAGTGCATAAGTAATTCTTATAAAAAAAATTATACGTAGTCGCCGAAGTTCCGTCATAAATAGAAATAATGATAAAAAACTAAAGTGCTGATCAGTTTCGAATGAGTGATAAATAAATTTATAGCACATTAATTAAAGAAAATAATTCTTTGAAATTACCTCCCATATTTTAAATACAGGCCCTTAAGCGCCTTGGACCGTCATCTATCGCAGCACGCACCATACTCATGTGGATTTCAGTGACTGCTTTTTTTAATGATGACTTGAATGATGACCAAATTTTTATGGGGTTTATCACAGACTTTCCTTCTCTAATACCTGTCAAATTTTATAGTCCAAAGGATTGAGGTCCGGACTGGAGGAAGGCCAATCCTCATATCTAATTAAGTCGATGTTTTGAAGCTCAAACCAGGCTTGATTGGTCTCGGCTTTGTGTGCAGGCGCAGAGTCCTGCTGGAACAAGAAGTGATATCCCGCAAATAGTGTGCTGGGCAGGTCTTTGACCAGCCGATCCAAGATCGTCTCTTGGTACACTTTTACACTGGTTTTGACCCCCTTTTCGCAAAAATGAACCTCAGTTAGTCCGTAATAGGACACTCCCAACCAGGACATTACTGATGATGGATGATGTCCACGTTGCACCCTCGGAACTTTATTTCCAGCTTCTTCAGAACTTCTAGCGTCCACTCTATCATTCTCTTTATTGTACTTGTCTTTAAGACATTTTTTTCGTCCGTAAAGAGGATATTTCGGTGACGGTTTTTCGCGTACCGCTTTAACAACACCCGCAATTTATTAAGCCTTATTGCTTTTAGACAAGCATTAAGTAAGTGCCCCTCTTTTTTTTGTATACTCGGAGACCACCACTCGAACTGATGAACCAGACGTGAACAGATTATTTTGAGATTTTTCCAACACAAATTATGTTCAAATACCGTCAACTTCTTCTCTAATAATTTATGGTTATCATTCAATATTTTCTTTCTCTGTCTAACTTTTTTTTTAATGGATAAACTCTAAAACAAACCGAAGGAATGGCGGAATTGCTGACGATTAACAGGTACTAAGAGCCAGACGACACACCTAGACATGGTTCTTATTACAAAATATAGTTATAAATCTGAAAAGTAATGATTAGCTTAATGCTGATAATTATACATTTTTTGTTAAAAATATGGTAATTTTTTTAAATAAAAAATTTAAAATGATATAAAAACCAGCGTATGACATCAGGAAATCTCTATAAATTGGTGATATGAATAATATTTCTCTCAATCGACAAATTTTGACCGGTAGCGTGAATTGTGACAATGATTTTGTGGATTTTCTGTTTCTTGCCGATTATATGCTATGGAATATTTCGCTTTAAACGACGGCAATTATACAGAGTCGCGAATAAAGTGACCGGAACTGAAGATGATATAGCGTTCTTCGGAATTGCACCTTACCTCATTGGAGGCTCCGAACGTAAGCGCACTCGCCCTTATTTATATATAGCTTATTTAGCTTTGTATATTGTAATCTAATCATAATCGTGTATAAAATATTAAATAGGATAATTTGAGAATAAGAAATTGTATACGCTATGCCGTTTAAACCAATTGGTTTGCGAAGATGTGTGATTACACAAGTCCGCATTTACGTGAAGTCAAATAAACATATATATCGAAACTATTAATAGCTTAAGTACTGGGATGTGTTAATACAATTTACGTTTTATTTATTTTTTGGAAAGGTTCTGCTCTTCCTCCCTTCCGAGTTTCTTCTAAGTCTAATCTAGTCGACTTACCTATTACGAGTACGTATTCGTTCTAAGTGTAAAAGTCAATACATACAAAGCAAAACACATTTAAAACCTTTTTATATCGTTAAAAAGAAAAACAAATATGTCTTAGTGTGTAATGTAGTCAACTTTACGACTGACCTATGTATTAAGTATGCAGAAGATATGTTCATATGCATAATTCATTGCGCGACTAATAATCTCTCTAATAATGACTAATAATGTTTAGTTATCTTAAAAAATTGTCAATGAAACCGTCGTGTTTGACTCAAGGAAGTTAATAAAATGACCTTTAGACATATAATATATTGCATTACTGTATTTTTAGGTGCGATGTTTAAGCTTCAAGAATATTCTTACGTCACAACAAGTGTTGGTGGTTTTGCGAAGGCGTGGGTTGGACCTTTGTTGTATTATAGTAAGTATGCAGCTTGAGTATCTAAAAGTTCACTCTCATGACTCTACCGCTAAGTTGTGATATGTTTCATTAAATATATAATACAACTTGATATAACGTTACAGTGGTAACCGATGCAGAAAAAGTTGAAGTTATACTGAAGCAACATTTGGAAAAAGACAACATATTGCGTTTTATACGATTCGCTATTGGCTACGCATCTATATTTGCACCAGGTAAGTACTTTTATATATTCGCTGTTTAAACAAACCTCAAGTACGTAAAACAAATTACTGATGGTCAATAATTTTTATAATAGCTATACAAACAATTTACTTTAAATAACGTGTACTTTAGTGTCTATTTGGCGACCCCGGCGCAAGATTGCTGTTCCCTCATTCAGTCCGAAGATAATATCTAACTTTGTGGATGTGTTTGCGAGAGAAAGCCATAAGTTGGCGCATAAGCTTAAGCCCACGGTGGGCAAAGGGCCATTTAAAATATGGAAACATCTTAATGCATATAGCTTGGACGCTGTTATGGGTAAGACCTTCTGAAAACTAGTATACGTCTTTCTGACTGCCAACAGTTAATATTAACTTCCATAAAACCAGTGTCATAATTATAATTTATAGCATATAAATATAATACGTATCACATATATTATCACAAATCATAAAAAACAACGTAGTGAGTGGCTTAATTAAACATTCGATAAATTTTTTGAAAAAAAAATATAAAAAACAATTTGACGACGTTTGATCTTTGAACCAACTGAAACTAAATTTAAATAATATCTAACATACGTGGTTACAGTATTAAAAATATAGGTTTGTTTTGAAGATTTAAATACCATTTACATAAAAATATTATTTATTGATTGTTTGTATTGTAACGTTCTTACAGAAACTGCAATGGGTGTCCATGTGAACGCACAAGAAAATCACGACAATCCGATTCTCACAGCAACGAATAGAATTTTGGATTATGTCTCTGAAAGAATTTTTAAACTTTGGCTGCAACCTGACTGGTTATACAAATGGTTCCCACAACATGAAAAATTGGTGTATTATTGTAAAGTGTTGCACGACTACACTGATGAGGTAAGTCTTCCAAAATGGCAAATATGGTCCCTAATAACTAATGTTGCTAAGTTTAGAGTACAATAAGATTTTCATGGAGAACTATGTCCCACGATTTTACACAATTTATCCGTGACCCGCGTTCATACATTCATGCACATTCATAAAAACCTATTTATTTTATTACAATATATAATAATAAATTTAGAATATTTTCCTTTCTCTATTTCTTATATCACCAATTCTATTACTGGTAGCAATAACTAATAAATAATTGAATTTTACGCCATTGACTCGAATTTCATGTTTACTTTCAGATAATAGAAAATAAAAGACTGCAAGTAGCAGAACGAGAAATAGCTACAGCGAAAGGTGCTGCTGAAGAATTTTACATTAGAATGTTATGTACAGATTTAATAATGAAAATATATTTTTTCGACAGGTACAAATCAATCTCATCAACCTCTCAACTTCCTCGATCTCCTAATAAATCTCTCTGGGGGTGAGAAGGGATACAGCAATTTGGAGCTACGTGAGGAAGTTATGACTTTCATTATAGCTGCAATGGACACCTCTGCTGTGAGCATGGGATTCACTCTTATGCTGCTTGCGAAGTATCCAGAAGCACAGCAGAAAGTTTTCGAAGAGTATGAATTTTTCTTCTTAATGGAAATATAGAGTGGCGAAAAGCGCGATGAAGAAAGAGTAATACGAGATGAAAAAGGGTTTTTACATTGTTTTTATTATTTCTGTCTGTTTGTCCGAATGTACATAATTTTATTCGAAACTACTAAACCACCTTTTTACTCAGTTCGAAGCAACATATTCGGGCTACTTATTATAAATTATTAATAATAGATAAAGCCTAAATTCTCTTAAAATTTGGTTTGTGTGTGTTCTATAAAAACATCAAGTTTACACAAAGCATATATACGTCAAAGGATTCGAATACCTTACCAGGTATTATTACCATCCTGTAGTATATTTTCTGTTTTTATTATTAATTATGGCTTCAGTAAGTACTTAGTAGTTTATATAAATCTCCCAGGATATGAGTGTCAACCGAAACTCGTAGCAGTGTGCGTTGCCTGTACAGCAGATAATCCGCAGAAACAGTCTATAAAATTAATGTACTTGTAGTATACAAGTGTAGTTTGTTTTTTTTTTACATTCTTACCGAATTTAACAAGTGTGTAAAATCCACGCGGTCGGAGCGACCATTCCTAATTAAGTATTTAATATCTGTTTCAGACTCGATACCGTTTTCGGAAAGTCAGATCGTTTACTTGAAAAAGATGACTTGCCAAAACTCCAATACTTGGAACGCGTTATTAAAGAGGCGCTGCGACTCTATCCTTCTGTACCAATAATCATAAGAACAACTACTGAAGATGTGGTGGCATTCAGTGAGTTCAAAATATTCTTCCAGGTGGTTTAACAAACAATTCCAAGATATTTCTGTTTTTGACTGCAATAGATAGATCATATAGAGCCTTAAACAAAAAACTTTGCGATAGGTAACCGGCCATACCCACCAACTATGTTTGTCTATGCAACAGGGGTACAGTTAAAGCCCACTCGGACTTCCGATTATATATTTTTTTTAAATAGCGTAGGGGGCAAATAGCAAACTCAAACAGGGCAGTTGTCGCAGCCCGTGTTAGTGGGGTGCTTTAAACTTAATCAACTAAGAGTATCTTCTTGGTTTCAGAGGAAAATATGACATTGCTAAAGGGGTCAGGAATAATTGTATCGATATGGGGAATTCACAGAAACCCCAAGTATTGGGGGCCAGATGCACACTGTTTTAACCCAGACAGATTTCTTCCGGAAAGGATGGAAGGTGTTCCTTCTTGTGCCTTTATACCGTTCAGTCATGGACCTCGGAATTGCCTTGGTAAGTATTTCTAAATAATACTATGTACCTTGACCAGCCAACAGACAACAAATAGGATTGATAAGTTCATTGGAGTCAGAGAAAACCACAATGATTACATCATTTAGTGGGAGATTGCTAAAATTTTACATATATCCATTTACTAGGTTACCAATACGCAATGATGTCCATGAAGACTGTGCTGTCGTCTATTCTCCGTCGGTATCGCGTGGTCGGGGAACCGGAAGCTGGACCCATCCCACACATTAGAGTGAGGATGGAAATAATGCTGAAGCCCATAGATGGATTTGAAGTGACGCTGGAAGAGCGATGAAAACTGACTCTGTGCTATATTTAGAGATAAAATTATTTATTGTACTTTCAATGACATTAATAAAAATGTTATTTGACAATTAATGTACACTTTTCATTCACACCTTTTTATAGTTAAAAACCAAACCTGAAGTCTAAAATTCAAACCAGTTATCAATTTACCAAGGTATTTTTATCAAAATTTAAAATAGTTTTGATATTAACTATACGGCTTCCATGCGAAGCTTTCCTTACGATCGAGTGCCAAATGGGCAAATAGATAGAAAGTATATTGGTGCACAGCAGGCACACAGACAAGCCCTTCAGTAGTACTGTTTATAACCATAATTAAATGATTATTTATAACGAAATAGAATATATTCTATCCAAGTCTCGAGTATCCAAATTGTAGGTTTACCGTTTTCCATAATTATGATAATAATATGATATTAATTGTAATTTTGCTTAAACTGTCATAATTAAACGAAGTTAACCTTCCTTGGACCTGAATAAGGAAAATATACACATACAATGTCGTATATAAATATGGTCTACTCATTAGAAACTAAACTCGATTTAATTCAATGAGTTAAATAAATGCGTACATATTTCAGACTTGTGGTAGTTTTGCCTCATCTTTTTTTCTTGAAAGTTAAAGGCAATTCTCTAATTAAATTAAATAGCGTATCTACGCTTCACCAGTTTTATGAATATGCGGCGGTTAACCAAACCATATTTGATAAAAGTTATGAACTTGAAAAACTGGCAGAAAATTTAAAAACAAAATCGCAAAAGAAATTAACAGATTTTTTCAAGTAAATGTTGGTATAATATTAATTAGTTTAAACATTTATGTTCAGCTACTATTTCAATAAATATGTAATACTCATACATACACGTGTTCCTCATTACGTCATATTTGCCGTATTTTTATAGACCTCTATAAGTGAGACCCCTTCCTTAACTCTGAAAGGTTACTGTAAACTCGGGTTAGGGAGAAACCTCTATAAGAGAAAAATCAAACGCGGTCTCTTGAGCTCTCCCTTATCCAGGTTTGCCTGTACTTTATTTTTACCAGTAAAAATATATTAATCAGTTAATGTTATTAATTTACTTTATATATTTAAATTGGACCCTATTTGGGTATTGGCCCTCTCCATTTTCACCTATTGTTGCCTGTTTTGGGCAACTTCAAACCAGTTCTTGCATAAGATCGTCCTGCCTTTTTCTCGTGCATATCTCCCTTTCATTTCGTTACTTCAATAGTCTATCTCTAGATCGTTAGGCTGCTTATACATATTGTAATGTGACACCAAATACATGTTTTATATAAAAAAAAATAACGAGTAAGTTATTAAGCTTAAATTTTTACACGAAGTTACAGAACAACAGTAATAATTTTAAGTAACATAACAATTCCATTCCATTTACAATTCGTGTATAAACTGTAAGTGCTCTTTATAAAATTTTGACAGTATTTGCTTCAAAGGTTTATGTTTCGTGTGCAACAAAACGTGTGTCGTGAAATCGTCCGGACAAACTTCTTTTAAATCAATCTGTAATTTTTAATTGTATGCAAGTATAAAGGTCTCTGGAATATATATTTCCTTCAGTATAAACTTGATTATACACCCGCGCGCACGATTAATTTCCAATGTATTTGTGTTATTTTTGTATTCTTTTTGCAGTGATTTTATGGTACGGTGGATTTCGATATAAAAGGCGAAATATGTACCTCTTGGCGAAGAAAGTTAAAACGCCGAAATTATTGTTCCCCTTCTTTGGAATTTCCATCGAGGTTTTAGGGAACACTGAAGGTTTGTGTCTGGGTGAAAGGTGAAATTGGGATAACTTAAGCCGCTCTCAAAGGGAGTCAAATGTACAATAACTTTGGGAGTCATCACAGATGTGCCTTTAATTTTTGTGTTGCAGCTATCATGAATAAAATGAAATATTATAGCGACTTCGCAACAAGTTCCGGAGGTGTCGCCTGTGGGTGGCTTGGTCCTCTTTTATATTATTGTAAGTATTTAAGAAAACATTTGAAGATTCTTATCAGCGGATTTTAAAACTAATAATATCTAAACCAACGAGATTATTTAGTCTCGACTGATTATTGATTGACTAGATTGATTTTATAAATAGACTCAGTGTCATTTAAGTTTGACGTAATTAATAAAAGTATAAACTAAATAATCTTTCTTTTGTCACGTAAAAATTATCAGTGTATTAATAGATACGAAATCGTGTCAAAAATCACTAAAAAGATAAGTGTCGTTGCTTCGGTCTTAAGAATAAAGTAATATATGGATTAAATAAATTTGTAACTCAAGTTAAGGTTGATGGCGGTTATTGAATGTATGTTAAATGAAACTCTTTGTTTTAAACTGGTATTTAGGCTATTCGATTCGCCTCCAGCAAAATTTATTTTATATTTTTCTATTAAAGTATTTTTTCTAGTTTTTTTTTTAATCAAGTGTTTTAGTCTACAGTCTGTGTATATTTTAATTGTCAACACTAATAGAACATATATAATAGGTCGGGGAAAAAGTTTATTCGCATTTTTTAAAGAAAATTCACAACATTTTTTAACATAGTTCATTTACATTTTGATCGATAACTTTTTGCCACCTCATCAGTTGTTCGCAGTAGAGTTCATGGTCCTGCTTGGTGGTAATAGCTCATAATGAATAATGCCCTTCCAAACCCACCACACACACAGCATCACCTTGTTGCGAGTGAACCCGGGTTTCGCCGCAGTCTGTGAAGCCTGACCGGCCTTTGACCACGACCTTTTTCGCACGTTCTTTTCGTTCAAGATCCATTTTTTATTATCAGTTATCAGCTTCTTCAAAAATGGTTCGGTTTCATTTCGTCGTAATAAAGAATCACAAATTAGTTTTCTTTCAGTGAGCTCGTGAGGTACTCAAATTTCGAGCTTTTTTATGTACCCTGTTTTGTGGTCAATACCCAGTTTTTCAGCTACGTGGTAAATACTGATATGCCTATCTTGCTCCACTTTTCAAAAATGGCATCCATTTCCATCCATGGCAAGGGCGAGCAGAGCGACGTGCATCTTTGACATCAAAATTTCCGGATTGAAAACGCTTAAACCAAATTTGAGCGACTCTCACAGACACTGCATTACGTCCATAAACATCGCATTTTTTCGAAGCTTACGTTGCATTTTTACCTTTTTTGTAGTAGAATTTTAAAATGTATCGAATTTCTTCATTAGATTCACTCATCTTGACAGTACGAACAATAAATAAAAATCACACATTTTCCTAATTTGAATTTAGAATTATCTTATTTAAAATTTAAACTTTTAATTATATGAAAACCAGACAGATACAAATAGTATCCAAAGAGATTTTATTACAAGTTCATACATGCTATAATGCGAGAAGACTTTTTCCCCAACCTAATATTAAAACATTCAATATCATTTATGTATAAAAAGTAATGTATATTCAAGAAATTTATATCTTTCAGTATTGAATATACAAATAATAAGCTAAGAACCGTTTTAATTCTAGGATAATAATCACAATTCAATAAGAATTATTTTTCATATGAGCGTTTTATCGCAAAGAGATGGAACATATTAAATATTTACGATCAAATACGTCTAGAATAATTTAATATTATTTTAAAATAAATTTATTTTCAGTGATTACAGATGCTGATAAGATCGAGGTTGTACTAAAAACCGTTCTTGAAAAGGACGGTTTGCATCGTTTTATACAAGTCCTCGTTGGCAATGCATCAATATTTTCGAAAGGTTTCCAAGCTTTTCTTATATAAAAAATGTAACCTGTCAACCAGGCCTGATCTGATGAAAGCCTGTTCGAAAGCCCTACTTAAAATTTTACAACTTACAAAAAATATATATACAATATATACAATAAAAACAAACAATTACAGTATAAATATAGCCAAATATTATAAAATCATATAAATGAGACATATATTTTATTTAATGTACATTATTTTTTTTAGTTTCAATTTGGAGGCCACGTCGTAAAATTACAGTTACAGCATTCAGTCCAAAAATTTTATCAGAATTTGTCAATGTTTTTTCGCTTCAATCGGATAAACTATCCAACAAACTGAAACCTATGGCTGGGGCTGGAAATTTTAAATTATGGCCGTATGTCAATGCGTATAGCTTGGATGCTATAATGGGTAAGTATATGCTAAAAAAATTAAATTTTGCCTTAAAATATAATCTAACTTAATGATGAATAGAACTGATCGCTATACAAAGAAAGTGTACATAGTGATATATCATACACAATATATTTAGCCCAAGCGGGGAGAGGAACTTTTCTTTAGAGGAATGGCGGGATTTGGAGGATGCCAGGAAGGGCCACGTAGATACCTAAAAAAGATTAAAATAGAGGACGTGAGAGAGTCATCTTTAACTGTAAGAGTATCTGAACTAAAATACTATTTTTAATAGGTTGGTGAAAAAGTTTCTTCGCATTTTTTAAGAAAATTCACTACATTATTTAATATAGTTTATTTACATGTAACTAAAGTATGTAACGAAATGGTACCTTCGTTTGATAACTTTATGCCATCTTGTAGGTAGGTACATGATCCCATTGCTATAGAAATTTTGGGGCTTCTGATCAAAAACCGCGACAATTGGTTTTGGCAGTCCTCTCGTTATGTTAACCTGACACTGCCTAAAGAATTCTGAGGAGACCGAAACAGGTGGAAATCTGAAGGTGCAAGGTCAGGACTACGGCGGATGCATTAACACCTCCCAGCCAAGCTCTCTTAATTTTTGCTGATTGGCTACAGATGTGTGAGGTCTAGCGTTATCATGATGAAAAACCACACCCCTTCTGTAGATTAATTCCAGCCGGTAAAATTTTAAAATGTACCTATTTTCTTCATTGCATTCACTCATATTGACAGTACGAAAAATAAGTAAAAATCACACATTTTCCTAATTTGAATTTGGAATTATCTTCTTTAATATTTAAACTTTTAATGATACCAAAACCAGCGGGATACAAATAGTATAGCCAAATAGATTTTATTACAAGTTCATACATACTATAATGCGTAAATACTTTTTCCCCAACCTAATATTATAATTATTTAGCCCAAAGCTAATGGATGCTTACCGTCACCTACTTCCTATATATATCGCTTAACACATGTTTTAAGCTTAAAATAACACTAGTATATAGAGACAACTAAATTCTCAATGTATTTTACAAATGAGAGACTTCTCATTTAATCAAGCGTGTCAGTCATTTAAATCCCCTAAAAAATAAGAAAATGCACTCCTTTGTATAGAAACAGCTATGGGTGTCCAGATCAATGCGCAAGATAGCCAGGATAACCCAATCCTTACGGCGGTAAACGAATCCCTTCGGCTATCTTCTGAGAGGATATTCCACCTGTGGCTCCAACCAGACTGGCTGTTTAAATTTTTCCCACAATACTCCCAACTTTTGAATCACACAAGAATAGTACATGATTTCACTAGTGAGGTACTGTATTTTTATTTAATTAAAACTTATGGCTTAGTAAATAATATTTACGTACACTTTTCCATATTGTAGCCACAGAAATGTACTTATAAAATGTATGTTAACTGTGTAAGTAAAACGAATAATTCTAGATACTCTATCTAGATAACCGACCCAACCCGATCTTTGTTTAACATCAAAATGCATATAGAAGCAGCTTATCTTTCATTCAGTATATATATTTCATTTGCCTTTCCCAGATTATTCGCAAGAAAAAGACGGAGTTCAACACGAAGAACAAAGATATTGCTCATAAACCAGGTGATGTATTTTTTATAACAATTTAAGATGCTAAATTGATGTAACTGGACATGACTACTAGGATTTCTTAGAATAATATACTCCTTTCCATAATAAAATATTCGGCATCAAATCTCGTGCAACGGTCTTATCGTTCTGTTCTATGCAACTAAAATTACTCATTCTTATTAATTTGGTATTAAACCTAATCGTGATACTAATATGAGATAGTCAAGTAATTATTTTATAAGCGTAGATAAACGAACACTTACATAGTATATATTATGATATGATATTAATAATAATCTAGTGTGTATGAGTAGTCTAACCCTATCCCAGATTGCATTAGGTAGGTTTGAGTCTAGCCATACATTTTTGGGTTTATGCACGCCGGTATCCTCAATATGTTTGTCTTCACCGTAGGAGCAAGTTAGCACATATAGATAGAAAACTCCATTCGTTCACAGCCGTGATTCGAATCAGGGAAGAGGTCTACTACACTCACATTACGGTTTTTTTATTACAATGTACAAATCTTTTAGATGTCGAACAAGGTAACTTGGAGACTACGTTTTTGGATCATCTCATACGTCAGTCTGATCTGCAAGGTGGATACAGTGACTTGGAGTTGCGTGAAGAAGTCTTAACTTTCATTATAGCTGCCATGGACACCTCCGCTACGACTATGGGGTTCGTTCTCAAGCTCCTAGGGAAATATCCAGAAATTCAGCAAAAAGTCTTTAAAGAGTAAGTTATTTTTGGGTAACTTTTTATTTTAGCTAATCATTGCTTAAAAACACACAGAACTTTTATTCTCATAATAGACATTTTTCCCTATTAGCTGTTCCCTACCACTAATATTAAAGGTTTCAAATAGCCGACAAAAAATTGTAACTGAAAAAAATTTCAAGGATAAGTTTGAAAACGCGGGCCCAGCATTTTAATTCGGAGATTTATTTTTACACACGAATGTAACACAAAACACTGTCGGGGCTCTAAAACTTTTACATTAGTTATTTATTACAGAAATACGTACATTATCACATATTACAGACTATGCCAATACAATAGTGTCGAGAAAAAATAATATATAATAAAGGTAATCACGTAATACACACAATATCGCTACTGTGAATTCACTATGCGGAAATATAAGTATGTCGATAGTGTCGGATAGAGAGAATAACGGGGATCTGTGCAACGATCTTGGTTTGGCCCTCGCAAATAACCTAGGCCTTCGCCGTCGCACATATCCCATAGGTGCTAAGAAACCAAGCTCTTCCGCGCCCTTCCTTCATGCTAAAAAGACTTACGATCGTTAAATAAATGATTCTGTAATTGTATTCTCTCTTCATAACATTCAAACGAAAGCTAATATTCAATTTAATGCGTGCCCTACAAGCAGAAAAATCACGGTACTCTATTGCAACCTTTTTTTTGATATTATTACAAATAACTTCGCATATGCTAACTTATGTTCTTTTTGTTTTATATTTATACCAAAACACTGCGATGGTCTTCACCCTTTTTTTGAAGCTCGATATATTGTATTTTGAGTTCAGTCAACTCCGTTTATGTGGACAGACATACTTCTTGCATATTGATTGGTTTTGTTTGTTTGCGTTCAAATCTAAAATTCCGGAAATCCGACAATAAAATAAAATGGTATCACAAACGCCTCGTCATCTGCTTTTGGTCGGGCCCCTCTTTTTTTGTTTACGGTTTTTGAGTCCTAAGATATTTGAAAGATTTTTCACTACAAGCGAAGAAGCAACTACGTCTAGAAATTTTGAAATGATGAAATTTAAACTGAGAGAAAACAAAAAACGCGGGCCTACTGAACGAATGAAGAAGGAAGAGAAGAAATGTAGTAATGTACTCGTCTAGAATCACACTTTTTGAATGTAAATTAAGATGTCATGTCTTGGTATATGTTGTTCATATATGTTATTGACAAATTGACTCAAGACAAACGAGACAACGAAAAAAAATACTACTAAATAACAGTTAAGTATATGTAGCGTCAGGCCCCGACATTGTTAAGATAACAAACACAAAGAATTCTCCCAATCACTTGATTTATTCCAATTCTAATTTCAGTCTCTTAATTCAATACGATTTCAATAAACAAATTCAATAGGTAAATATTTCGAAGGCTACTCGGTAATTACGTAACGTGTGCACCGGGCAATGGTCGATGAACGACTGCCTGAGTTGATCTGCTTTCTTCCGCGCTTGCACCCGCGGGTGGCGCCGGGAGCCCCGTTACGCCCAAGAGCATGCGGGGGGTATCTGTTCGCGCCTCGCTCAACGACGGGGCGGTCTTTATGTTGGGCCTGGAGCGGCACTAGGTCTCGTAGGTGCTGCGGAGCGTCCTCGCTCTCGCAGCACTCGCTGGTGTAGATGTTTGTCAATGGGGCTGGGAAGCCTCCGCGACGGCGGTAATGGGGGGTGAGGCGCGCACCGGACTCGCGGTCAGACCACACCGGGTGAGACCCCCGGTAAACCCGAGGGAAGCCCAGCGAGGGACCTGCGGACGAAGTCCATTGAGCGCGCCAATTTGCCGGCAGGAGGTTCCCAGCCCATTTGTTTTAAGATGTACTCGGGTCGAAAACTGGACCTTTAAGCGGTATCAGGATCCTCCGCGCGCACTAACTCGCGTGGGAAGGCTCGGCGGTGGTCGGGGGGCCTGGTGTGATGCGGGGCGAGATGCTGGAAGCCGGAGGCGTCCGCACGCTTAAACACTCGTCTCGCTAGCGCTTTGATGAAGCTGTCCAGGCTCTCCTGTTGTAGGTCTCGTTGGATTGTGGAGTTCCTTACGTAGCGCGGCGCGTCGACGATACGCCGTAGTGTGGTGCTCTGCACGGCCCGCAACCGACGTCGATGCGTCGCGGCCGCAAGCGCATACCACGCGGGCGCCGCGTACGTAAGGTGAGGACGAACATAGAGTTTGTATAGCGCCAGTTTCCGCTTTATTGGTAGTGATGACTGAAGTACGGGGCGCAATCTGGCGGCAGCCGCCTTTGCGCGACCCGTAGCTGCAGCGGTATGATGCCGCATTGTGAGGCCTCGGTCCAGTGTAACGCTTAGGTAGGTCGCCTGTCTTGGCGGCATTGGCGGTTAGGCGCCGCTCTGCCAGTCACGCGCCTGAGTTGTGCGCGCGCGCTGCTTTATATTGGTTCTGTAGTGGGGATCGAGTGACACATCGTACGATCGTTCGACTAATCGCCCGTTGCACGTTGTTTTACAAAACATTGATAGTGGCGCCATCAGTTTTACAAAACATTGATAGTGGCGCCGTCATATACAACATTTGAACTGACGCACATTTACATAGTGAAAAATACCTAAATAATATCATGTGTGAAAATGAATATGCCACAGATATATTTGTCTCCTATCCTAAATCAAGTAGACTAATAACCCTAATCTAGTATTTGATGTTATAAAGTATTGTATAATGTATGAAACTAAATGTTCGATTAGAAGAATGCGCTTTGACTGCAAGAATTGGCTCAGTTAACAATTAAATCCACTTACTCTTCTGACCCTGAGCTCTCAGACATTACTCTGCTCTGCTTCCAACGTATACAGCGATAAAATTCATCTAGAACGCCTGAAGGACTATTATATCTCTACATCCTGCGAATGTTTAATGTTAAAGCAAAATTATCCTATATTCTGCGTAATTTACCATACACACAAAGGAGCCCTGGAAATACTTACTACGCCCGTGTTTAATGTGTATCTTATTACTTGTTTAATTTGCCTCATAAACATGTTTTAAATTTAATTTCCAGACTGGATGCAGTATTTGAAGGGTCAGACCGCTTGTTATATAAACACGATTTAGCAAAACTCCAATATTTAGAAAGAGTTATTAAAGAGACTCTGAGATTATTCCCATCAGTCCCGTTTCTTATTCGAAAAGCGGAATATGATACACAATTGAGTAAGTATATATAATATATGAAAACATATTTTGATTTATAATTATTTATTTATCTTTACAAATGCGATAGAACTACGTATACAGGAAAATCCTATAATTCAAAAATGTAAAAAATATATGTGTATACTAGATCTTATAACCAATAAAGTAAGCAACTCTTGTGAACTCAGCCAGTTTACAAACAAATAGGTCTACCTTGATAGAAAATCTATTTATTCTATGTATTGCTCGCGTGAGTGGTTTTGCGGTTGAGACTCATGCTTTTTCTTGGTACCCGTAGGCCCAGTTTCTCCATTTTATCCAGATTATGAACCCGTCCCGTTAGTTTCCTAAATAATTACACTGACAATGTAAGCTGACTTCTGAGGCGTAGCTTGCATAACCCACCATTCCCAGAAAAAGAGGGTAGGGGACATGAGCGGCTACAAATAATACACTCCATACAGTCTCTGTAAACGGGTGAATTTATATTGTACTCTCTCTAAGATCAGACTGTATTTAGCTTTATATCTTCATATCTAGTATGTTGTAAGAGCCATGTTGAGCTAATGGCTTGATCTTGCACTCTCAAAAGTTTTTCTTTCTAAGTGCGTATTTAATACGTGTTCGACAAGAGAAACGTAAAGAAATTGGTCGGTGGTGGTTGGTTGGTGGAATAGTTTATAAAATTTGCTACAAAAATATTCCTTCCAATTTTCAGCCGAAGATATTACGCTGCCCAAAGGTGCTGGTATAGTATGCAGCATCTGGGGTGTTCATCGTAATCCTACCATTTGGGGCCCTGACGCCGACTGCTTCGATCCCGATAGATTCCTGCCAGAGAGATGCAAAGACCTCCCAGCCTGTGCTTATATTCCATTTAGCTTCGGACCTCGCAATTGTCTCGGTGACACCATCTTTCTCTATTCTCTTTCTTTATTCCAGTATATTCGTTGGAGATTGGATCAACTATTTCATTTATAATTAATACTTAACTTTCTTTATGAGACCTAATTTTAATTATTTACAGGTTACCAATATGCAATGATGTCAATGAAGACCGCTTTATCAACAGTGCTACGTGTGTATCGCGTGGTCGGTGCGCCGGAGGCTGGACCCATCCCTAACATCAGAGTAAAGCTAGAAGTGATGCTTAAGGCGGTCGATGAATATGAAGTTGCGATTGTGGAAAGATAATTAAAATCAACTGTATAACTGATCGTGAATTTTACTATTACATAAAGGACATTTTGAATTAGTTTGAAGAGAATTAGAAGTTACAAAAGATTTTACGCTTTTGGAATATTTATTATTAGCCGGTTTTATCATAGTAGAATTTTTTCGTTCCAAAACTTTACACGGTTCCCTTAATAAATAATTAATTGCGTATAACAGGGTATTTTTTCTTTACTAAAGAAATTCTCAAATGAAATAATTGTTTGGTTGTCTAATTTTTTAAGTGCCAAAAATAAAAACAAAAAATCCAATTTAAAAATACCTAATATTTCTAGTTTTTCAAAATCTGCAGTTGGTGTAACAAAATAATCAGGAAAACTATTAAAACCGTCTGTAGACGACGCTGTTTATGTTTTAAAATAAAAATATTATCCAAATAATAAAAGCCAAGGGACCGTATGCCTTGATATTTGTCAATTAAGGTAGAATAAATTAAATCATAATTAATTGCCGTTGGGTTTATGCCGGCGATCACAGTAAGGGCCTTCCCTGTTAGTTGCCCACAAAGATAGAACACCTTTTCGGAATTTGAAATTTCCCTATTGTTGTGCACTAAATGGTTATAGACTTCGTAGAATGAAGTCCAATTATCTGGGTCGCCAAATTGTGGTAATTTAATTGGAGGCAATTTTAACTTTGGATGATCTAATTTCTCCTCTACTGTAGTACTTTTAATTTACTGTAGCTTACCCTGTATGGTTGCGTACAGGTCCTCAAAGGACTCCCTGCCATGTGTGAAAAGGAGTGAATTGAGGATTATGCTTCATTTTCTCAATATTTAATTGAGATACTAAGCCATGTACGTAAGTAAGTACGTAGTGCTTGAATATTAGACGTTTTGTTTTGAAAACATTTTTCGTCTTCCTTACTATTCAGGTTTAACGTCAAATCATATAATGATTGAATCTTAGAAAAATACGAATTTTGTCGTTCTTGCAATAATAATATGGAACTTGGAACATGTTCCAACCCGTTTGGTGAACATTCACCGGCCTTTGTTCTTGTTCTTTTATCCATATTATCTAGAAATAATTATTTATTATTCCAAAATTAACTTTATAATTTTTTTAAAATAAAATGAAATATCAACAATACGATTAAATTCAACCATAAACAGATTTATTACTAACGTTAACTGTGAAATAATTTTTTGAAAAAAGTGATGTAGGTAGATATTAATTACGCATGATCATTCTCACCAAATCAGGCACAATCTATTATTAAATACGTAAATACGAAATACGGATAATATATCTATATTTAATACAAATTTTAAAAAAATATATATTAAATTTGTCGTTATACAGGTAAGAAAATACCCACCGGCAATTTAACTTAACGAACCTAAAATACGGTAAAAAATTAAATATGCCTAACTAAGAGATATGATACATATACGGCTCGAGAAGGACCAAAAAATATGTGTGGGCCTGGGTATCCGGAAGTTATATCCAGGATGCTCTCTTCCCTCCGTGAAATAGTATGCGCTGGTTCGGCTGTTGCGTGACAATATTATAAATGAAAGGAATCCAATAATCGATAAGACTAAAACTTCACTTACCATCAACGGTGGCGTATCTCACTCCAAACACTGGATCCTTCAATGATGAATCAAAAAAAAGTAAATCCTATACGGTATGCGGTATATATTTACTGCGCACGCGACAACGGTTAAAATTTAATACCCTTGCGCCATTACGCCGGGACACCACCTACCATCTCCGTTCGGGTGTCAAAGTCAAATCGACACTTGCCATCCTTCTTTGATTGACACCGATTTAGCGCGAACAGGCATTATTGCTATTTTAAATACATTATAATGTAATCATATACATTTATTACTTTTGAACATTACTAGGAAAGATAATTTTATTGTATATTTCTATGGGATAGGTGCAAGGGTGATATTTTTGTATGTTTATATTTGTCGTTTGCTGCAGGTCGCTCACTGAGTAGGAAATCTGTCAGAGCCTTTCTCTTTAAAATAATTGTAGTATGTTATAGCCGATACTTAATTGTTTGTCCATTTTAAGCTTCTGGCTGTCAATATACTAAGGAATCGGTTAATTGTTAAACGTAAGATATGTGTAATAGTCAATATATTATTGTTTTGATAGAAACCTGTCATCAACCTTCACTCATTCATTGCTTCAGTATATTATTGTAATTATTGTTTTATTACAAACCTTGATACATTACGCAGTATTAATAACAATATTACTTCTTTATTATATTGTTGATAAATACAATTGGATTTGATTCTTTAACTTCTTCATAAAAGGCCGGTAATGCACTCGCGAGCCCTTGAGAGTGTCCATGGGCGGCGGTATCACTTAACATCAGATGAGCCTCCTGCCAGTCGGCTCCCTCTTCTATAAAAAAAAACTAACTGCCAATTAGCTTGGGTGTGCGGCTATCAACGTTCAGGTCGTGCGCTCGAACACCTATGGATTTTACTTTGTACATACACATTTAACAATCACTCGTACGCTAAAATAATAACATTGTAAATAGCTTAACTTCATAACCGTCGGTGTGCGTCAGATATGAAAGGCTGATAAGAAATAAAGTTAGAAAGAATCCATTCGTCGTAACATCACTATTCGTTGAATCCTAAAAGCCTAGTATCAGAATCCTCAGTGTCGATTTTCAGTTCCCCAGTCATTGGGGAAGCTAAATTAGTCTCTAAAGCTCAGCTCAGCTGTCAGGTCGAGACTGTACTTCATTCTGGGCCATAGCTTTAACTTTATAAAATCCAGACCCAAATGGAGGGCTGTTCCCGCCTTTGAGCAGGGGCTTCCCAATTCCAGCTCTTCCTTTTGACCGCATCTAACGCGCTCTGCGTCGGCTTGAATCGACGATTATATTCTTTCTGATCGTTGCGTACGTCTGTACGCTGCTCTTTGCATCTTCTATCGCATATATCACGGGAAGTGTTGGAGAGTGGTACGCACCACCTCTTGATAGAGCCAGCTGCCATTCCAGGTTTCCCGAACCGTAGCGACCTCGAGGCCTTCAAAAGAATAGTGCTACGTTAAAGGCTGGCAACTCACTTGCCGGTAATGCGGGTGTCCATGGGCGGTAGTAAGCACGTAACTCTAATTAACATGCTTGTTCATACATAGTCTTCTGGACCATAAAAAAAAATATTCGACACATACTATATCTGCTACATATATATATATTGCTGTCAGAGGAAAAGAATAATTATATATCTTGTTCATAGTAAAAACCGGTTTACTTTTAATTGGTTCAATATTATAATACTGATCAATATTTTATTAAAAACCCATTTATTACCTACAAACAAATAAAATACAGTTTTCCTAGGAAAATTACAACATTAATCGTAAAAAGACTAGTCGTAAACCAGTTTCACGTGCTTTCAAAGAATTAAGGTATGGCCAATAAAACACTCACATTTAGGATTAATTTATGAAATTCAAGGAATACTTTCAATAATTAAATACAGATAAATACGAAGTCATAATACTATGTCACATTTAGATTATTTTTTACAATATTTGTTTTTTTTCTTGTTTTTAAGAGATAACTTCGTGATGTATATATTTTTAAGAATCGCTTTTATCCACCATTTAATCCACCACAATTATAAACCAGCCAACTGCAAAATCGAAGTTATTGCGTTTGCGTGTTGTCCCGTCTTTTGCTACCATATTATTTTTGACACAGATATCAGAGAACAAAGTGATATTAGTGTATGATTCCCTTATTATCAACGTTTCTCCAATGCCATTTGGTACCCATCAACAGCCTTCATCATGATATCGAGTTTCACTCTCATACTCGGTGCAGGGCTGGTTTCCTCCTCACCAATAATCCGGTATTTTCTCACCACACCGGTTATAGCTGTTTTGATTGACATCAACGCGTACTGATATCCTGTAACACAATAACTCAGTCGTAGTAATTACTAAAGAAACAAACAATAAGTTCAATTGTACAAAAAATTCTGGTATTTTTATTTTACCTTGTACATACTTGTATTTTTTTGTAACATTTATGTTTACCTAAATTGTCATTTGTCATACATTTGAGATAAAAAGTTTATTACGTTACCGTAGATTTAATACTAATCGTATGATGTAGTAAAATTTAATCAATAAATAAAAGTTAAGCTATCTTTTATAAATTTTATTGCATTACATTAATATTTAATGCCAAACCAAAACGAATCAAGAAACACAAGTACACAATACAATTGTCTTTTGTTTTACACTATTACGATTGGGTTTTGATCCCTTCGGACTGAAATCGATTGAAGCATGAGCAGGTTTGAGCAAATGTCTATTATGTTTTCTACGACTGTCGTTTTTATCTCACCTAAACAATTTCTCGGTCCACTACTAAAGGGCATGAAACTACAGGAGTTCTTAATACTATATCGTTCAGGTAAAAATCTGTCTGGGTCAAAATTTTCAGCATCAGGCCCCCAATATTTAGGGTCTCTGTGAATTCCCCAAATTGACACAACCACGCCTGAACCACCTGGCAAGATATTTCCTGACGCTGAAACAATTATTTATTTTTAAAAAAATTAAAATCATATTTCTATTTACTCGAACTATTGGAAGTATTTTTCTTACTATATACATAATGAAGTAAAAATTGTTTGGTTTATCTAGAAGAAACCGCTCTCAGTAAGCAAATTTTATTTTCAAAAAACAACAGTATACAATTTTTTTAAACTTTTATTTATAATACTTACGCAATTTCGTATCCGTCAGGACTTTTCTTATAATAAAAGGCACCGGCGGGAACAACCTTAGAGACTCTTTCACAACTCGTTCTAAATACTTTAAATTATTCAAATCTTCCTTAACTAAAGGTCTGTCGGAATCACCGAAAACTTCATTGACTCTAAAGAGTAAAGAAAATTAAAGAATGTTTATTAATTTACAGTATAGACAAATTAAGAAGTAAATAGGAATATTTTATCTATTTATTAGGTAGATAAACGAGTTATTGTCACTTTTGTACAATTATTTATTTTCGATGTATAAGTATTTTCTCACTTGCTTTGCGTGCCTATGAAAACTTACACTTACACAACAACACAAAACTACAGTCACGGACGGTGATTTCCGTGTATTAGACTGTCGTAGACGTGTGTTATAACTTTATTTATAACATTATCACATAGGTAGGATAAACCAAAATCTTCCTGACGCCCACATTTATTTATTTAAGTTAATTATAAGATTTAGTTTAGTATATTTTAATTATTGTATTGAATTAGCTAACTTGTTTGTAGTCCCTTTTATAAATATCCTAATATGTGTTAATTATGTTTTCTTTAATAATAACCCATAACAAGGTTAAAGTTTAGTCATTAACTTACTCGTCATACAACCTCTCCTGTATTTTGGGGTACTTGGCCAGGAGTTTAAGTGTGTTCCCAATTGCCACTGCCGAAGTGTCCGTACCAGCTACCGTCAGGGTAAGAACTTCCTCACGGAGTTCCACGTTATTGTATCCCCTTTCTCCTCCAGACAAAGATATTAGTAGATCTAAGAAACTCTTTCGTCTGTAATCGTCCAAAACTAAAAAATAGAAAATGTTTTTAACCCGAAAATCGTTAATTTAGTTTTGTGTAGAGTGCTTCCTTATTCTATTATTTTTTATTTGTAAATTGTTCTACTGGAAAGTCTGTACTTACTATTTTTATCTAGAAAAAATCACATCTTCATTTTTCTGTATTCGTGTTGCTCATATGTTTAACATAAATATGTGAAATCTTAAGATTATCTAGGCCTTAACAATTACTATAAAGTTTAAAAACAAATATAAACGAGAATTTATTAAAAAAGCCAAAGAGACGCCTCGCTACGTCGTAATAAATGCCTAGTACTAGTACTAGCTTGCAGTGATGGTAACGTAGATGTACTTAACCTAATTTTAGAAGGCCTAGGCCCTTTTCGGGTCGTTGTGCTACCGGAGTAGGTAATTAGCAAGCTTTTACAGTCTTGGTGACTAAATATTAACATTGATACTTACGGTAATGTGTATCAGCTTCTGGTTTTGAATTTTTTTCCTCTCTCAATTCTACTCGTTTCTTTTGAATTACCTATACATAATTTCATTTAACATTAGATACACTTCTTTTAGAATTCATTATTAAGTATGTAAGAGGAACATTAGGGCTTTCGTCAGCCCGTCATCATTTCAAGCACCAACTCAAAATGCATTTGTATAAAATATTACTCACTTCATCAGTAAATCCGTACAGCACATCTATGCAATCTTTCTGCACTGTAGCTTGAGGGAAAAGATTGAAAATCCAGTCCGGCTGCAGCCAGAGATGGAAAATCCTCTCACAGACCACGTTTAGGAGTGTGTTCATACGCGAAAGGAATGGTGAATTCGGATTTTCCTGAGCTCCCATTTTCACACCCATGGCGGTTTCTGTGAAAAAGAAAACAATAAATTGTGTTAATGTTTTTTCTATATAATTCAATTTACAAAATGAAGAATCGTATTTTTTAACTCAAATTGCTTAATTGTTATTAACAACGATATATGTAACGTTAATAAGGAAGCGGCTGAAAAAGCTAAGGCTTGCAAATACAGGGGTCTAGGCTCCGAGAATGATTTTGTGTCGTTCGGTATCGAGACCCTTTGTCCGTGGGGCTTTTTAAGGAAATAGCGAAAAGGTCAAGCAACATCACAGAAGACCGAGGTCCTGGCATCTACCTCGGACAAAGAATCTAGTTTAGCTATTCAAACAGGGAACGCTACCAGCATCTACGAAACCTTGTCTACTCCTTTTAATAATATATATTAGTTATTGTTAAAAAAAATTATTTTAGCTGTAGGATTACTTTATATACATTAATTATATTAGGTTATATTATTAATAAAAGAAAAATATTGTAAGTGTAAGTGATTATATATTAATTTGTTAGACTCAACTTACCACAAACAGAATCAAGAGTATAGGATGATAAATAGGGCCACAAGCTAAATTGTCCTTTGCCAGCTGCGTTTGTTAAAAGGTTTCCCAGTTTTTCTGCCTGCTCCGAAAATACTTCGACAAACGTTTCCACTATCTTTGGGCTGAATGCTGGTATCAATATTTTTCTTCGCCTCCGCCATATGGATACTACCAACAAGAAATTATCTCAATTGGTGAAAAAAAATATGTTTCAATTAAATACAGTCTCAACCATAAACAATAATTGAAATACTTATTCGTTGAGCGAGGAAAGCACCAGCTCTGGGATCACCGATACTATCTACGAGGCGCCAACTTAAATTTTTAACTAGCGCCAGTGCACTTGAACCCTACGGCCAGAGAATCTCTTTTTACCTTTTTTACTACAAAAAGGTAAAAATGCAACGCAAGCCGCGAAAAATTTATTTCGATATTTATGGACCTGGGCAATGTCTTTGAGAGTAGCACAAATTTGGTTTAGAGGTTTTCGGAAATTTTGAAGTCAAAGATGCATGTCGTTCTGGTCGCCCTATTACGGATAAAATGGATGCCATTTTTGAAAAAGTGGAGCAAGATCGGCATATCAGTAGTCACGGCGTATTAACAGTTTTCGCGCATTTGAAAAACCTGGATACACAAAAAAGCTCAATATTTACCTCACGAGCTCATTGAAAGAAACCTAATCAACCGTGTACTCATTTGTGATGTGATTTATTACGACGTAATGAAACCGGACCGTTTTTGAAGAAGCTGATAACTGGTGATGAAAAGTAGATCACGATCGACAAGAACTTGCGAAAAAGGTCGTGGTCAAAGGCCAGTCAGGCTTCACAGACTATGGCGAAACCCGGGTTAACTCGAAAAAAGGTGAAGCTCTGTGTGTATGATTGTAGGGCATTATTAATTATGAGCTGTTACCACCAGGCAGGGCCATCGATTCTGAACTCTACCGCAAACAACTGATGAGATTAAAGCAAGAAGTTGAGAGAAAGCGGCCGGAATTAAAATTAATCTTAAATTGTTCATCATGTTACTGCTAGACATCATACATCTTTAGCCACACAGCAATAAATAAAATAGAGCTTGACTGGGAGGTGTTAATGCATCCGCCGTATAGTCCTGACCCTTCAGATTTCCACCTGTTTCGGTCACTTCGGAATTATTTAGGCAGTGTCAGGTTAACATCACGAGAGGACAGCCAAAAACAATTGTCGCAGTATTTTGATCTGAAGCCCCAAAATTCATATAGCATGGGATCATGTCCCTACAAGATGGCTAAAAGTTATCAAACAAAATGGTACCTACATACTTAAGTTAAATGAAAATAAACTATATTAAAAAATGCGAGGAAACTTTTTCGCCAACCTATTATGTCATTATGCGACCACTATCGTAAATTCAATATATATTATGGGTACTTATAAATTATATAATCATACATATCTCTAAAAAACAAGTTATATCAAATAATGACTATTATTAAAGATCCAATACCATAAGGTACATATGCAAATAATTATATTATAACAATATAACCGCATTGCGAATAATTAAAATGCTATTTAATGTAATTATAAGTTAGGTAGGTATGTTTTTTATACACTTGTTTACATCAGAAGGTATGATCTGTTAGTTTTACCTTACTTGATTTATCTGCGGAAATCGATAATAGAACTAGCAATCACTTTGTACTTGTACAATACGGCCAACTAGATGCTACGTGAAATATAGTTATAAAGGAAGAAGGGGTGGGCAACTGGCCTATTAGCACTAACAATATAATCCGCGAAAATAGAGGACTCCGTGAGTCATTTTTGCAAAAACCCGTCATCTTTTAGTCGATATCAACTTCGGGGCAATAAATACAGATAACACAACTTTCTCTGCAGCTGTGATACTTTTGACATTCAACACCTTTTGTTTTCAGTCACCGTGACCACGCACGCTGAAAAGCACGCCAAACGTCGGAAAAAAAATTTAATTTAAAATTATGTAAATAATTATAAGTTTTTAATAATAATACATAGCTTCAATCCGTTCAAAAAGTGGTTTCCTTGCTAACAATATTTCTTTAAATATCTATATATTCTTTGATTATGTATACAGTAAATTAATAAATAAAATTGGTTAAATTTTATATGTTAGGCCAAAATCTTATTACTTAATACCAAAAAAAATCTACTTGTTATTATATGTTTTTAAAATGAAAAGCAATACCTAGTTATTATATACTTGATGAACCGCTGAACTTCGTATTATCTACATTTATTTGCGTCAAATCCTCATACATTTTTTTTTTAAACAGACCAGAACTTTCTGAATATATGACAACCAATGACATACTTTATCTAGAAAAAGTTTTTAATACAATATTTAATATGTTTCTTTACTTATGATTTATGTTTCCCATCTTTTTACCCTGCCATAAACTTCCACTTACTTCAATATTTATTTATAGATTGATCAGCCAAATAGGTCCAGTGATTCTCGAGTTTTATGGAGGCACACGATCAGTAATTCATTATTATAAATATACATGCGTATACTACCATACACCCTCAACCGTGAGTTGCTGAGTGCGTACGAACTTCGTTTTTCATTTTATGTTCTCAATTAACATTAGTTAGCTACGAGATTTTTAATTCAATTCAGTTAAATATAGTGAAGAAACCGGTCTGCTTTTCTTTACAAATAAAAACATATTACTGGACATACCTGGAGCGAAAATCCCACCATTTCCAATAACGTTTCGAATGAACCTGTGCAGATCATCCTTTTCCATACACGTTTTTAATACCATTTCTAAGTCCACTGGATCAATGAGCACTATAATTACAAACAATTTATTTTATTAGTTTACAAGGAATTTATTATAATAATTGTATATGGATAATTAAAGCTAGCATAACTTATACGTCACTTAGCTAAGTAATTTTATTTATTGAGCATAGTAAAGAAAATTATAATCATGTGATCAAGCTACAGCTTGGTTGCAGTTTGGTGCTCTGTGCTTAGAAAGCCGAATTTATTATTTACTTCCGAGAAAGGCCTTAGAAGATAGATTTAATTCAGTAATTATTAAGAACTGATGGTCAGAGACAATCAAGCCAAGAATCTTGCCGGTCTTCTTTTTTTACAACCTATTTTCAAGCACTTCTGCCATTCCATCAGCCTTAAATAAAATGATAAGGCATAGCGAACAGTTTGGTTAAAAAAAAATATTGATAGTGCTAGTATCTACTTCCCCAGAAACTTATTTAAAAATACGAAATTTCATTGAAAAGCCATAGTTTCTTCTCCTGGAGCCTTGTTCCTAACTTATAGCTTTACTTTTATTCGGTACGGATGTAGTATGGGGAAGAAACTGTACTTTTTCATTGATATAAGTGTCGAACGTCTTCATGTCGAGACAATCACTCGCGGATAGCAAGCACACAAGTCCAATTTAATCCAAGTCTGACTGTTAAGGATTATTTTTTTAAATTCATAAATTTTAATTTTATAGACTTGACTTTTATAATTTCTTACTTACTTTACTAAAATGTTGTTTCTAATGTATTAACGATGGAGGATTTAGGATGATTTGTAGCTTGTATCAAGAATAAATTTGTGAAATATGACGACAAGGTACGTATTGAAATGCATAAACTTATTTAAAACTACATAACTTTTGTTTTTTGGAATCTTGTTTTGTTTCTTCTTTTCGAAATTTAGCGATAACATTTCATTGGACTGAACATTATATTTTAGCAGAGGTTGTAGTGCGTACTTGCGATATTGTGCTAAATAATTTCGTTATATGAATTAATTATGTCATACAAGCGACCGGCCCCAATGAAAATGAAAGGAAAAACAAAGGGAAATTAAAGGAATTCCGAATAGAAATTTTTGTGTTTATCGCTAGCAGACAGACTAAATAGACTACAAAAGTTAGACATATGCTGTCATTGACTTTTTTGTTGGCTCAAGCTCTATCAGTTTTCTCTTGAACTAATCATCTCATCATCTATCTGTCATCATCAAGGAGAAGCTAAGTCAGCGTTCGTAAGAAACGTCTTCGTTCGACCGTTCACCTTACTTCGCATTTCCGCCTACCGTCTTCCTTTTCATTAACTCACAAACAACGTGATTTTTTATTAAATATATCCCATTTTGTCTTATAAGTTCGTTCTTACGTTCAAAGTAAATTCTATCTTTATAATGTCACCCATACAAAAGAGCGCATTTATTTATTTATCGAGATTGATATTAATTGGTACCCTTTAGTATATTAACCGATAGTACAGATGGAAGCAGATGCTTCGTTGCTGACCACGACGCTGAGACATGAGCTGCCGATTGAAGAGAGAGAGAGTATATTAAATGTACTTACAGAAATATAAAATGTGACCAAGCCATCCTCGCATTATTCCACCCTGATTCATAGTTGCGTAGCTGAAATACTGTAAGCTCTTCATAATATCTGAAAGTGATATTCGTGGGGCATTCAGTATAATCTCGGTATCGGGTTTATACTATATTATTGATGAGGATTACTCACTTATCTTTAGAAATAAATACGTTAGTTTATTTCTCTAATACTCTGTTAATAATGAAAATTGAAATGAAAATGAAACTATATTGTTTTCAAAACCTGGTTGAACATGGTACTTGTAACTAATTTTGAAGACAAAGATTTTTTTCTTAATATTCTTAGAATTTACGATACAAGTTTAAATATACACACCCATATTTGTTATACACAACTATTCCATGGAATGTTTATAAATACCTACATTTTTATTGCTTGATCTATTTATTATTACATATAATTATATATACATACTTTTAAAATATTAAGTTTATAATATATTTTCCGATATGGTTTCAGACATTTTTCAACTTACCTTCAGTGTTTCCTAGAAAATAATGGGCCACACCAATAAGAGGTAATTCTTCTTTTGGCCCCGGTATAAGGGAGGCCAATTGCTTCATCCGCCTCCTCTTTATTTGAAAGAAGACAAACCATAGCGAACCCACTAATATCAATAAGTAGACAATCATTTTACTAAACAAAACACATGACTAGATCACGCGTATTCAAACACACAACTATGAAAATGCGCCCTTTTATATAGACATTTTCCGCGTACAGTTCATGTCGTTATAAGGTTGATGAGTTCATGGAACAGCCTTCAACGTGGTAGTTATCTAGCTAGATAATGCATAAAATCTATTACACTATAATAATAGCAGTGAGTTCAGTGTTTGTACATTTTCCTCAAAATGGTAAAATTTAATCAAATTGATTGTCTCTTTAAATGGTCTGTATTTTTAATAGGGTAAGCATTTTTGATAGAAATTATGAATATAATTTTAATTAATAATACATTAGAAAACATTTTTTGTTAAACCAAAACTTTTCTAAAAACCTTTTTAATAGATTTAATTTCTTCAGATTTTTTCACACGTGTATTGTATTAAAGTTATCTCAAATCAATATCAAACAATAAATAAAGTAAAGGAAAAAAGTTAGTATTCATTTTAATAAATCAGGGCAAGGAAATGCCGAACTCTTTCTGTACGATTTTTTTACTAACTACTATCTATACTAAATGTAACTTTTAAAATTGGTTCAACGTCGACAAAGTCGCGCGATTTAGGTCGTTTAATCATAGTATACTTATGTCACATCCACTTACAGCATCTACGTAACGTTTGTTTATAGAGTCTAACAGTCTAGTGTTGACTCAAACGAGTTATTTTGCTTTTAAGAAAAACACTTTTTGAACGGATTGGTTATTAAAAACTTATAATTATTAACATAATTCTAAATTTTAAATTTTTTCCGACGTTTCGCGTGCTTTTCAGCGTGCGGGGTCACGGTGACTGTAGACAAAATGTGTTAAATGTCAAAAGTATCACAGCTGCAGAGAAAGTTGTGTAATCTGTATTTATTGCCCCGAAGTTGATATCGACTAAAAGATGACGGGTTTTTGCAAAAATGACTCACGGTGTCCTCTATTTTCGCGGATTGTTTGTCTTGTGGTTTTAATTTGGATATTATTGGATCCCAGGTGTTTGATAATTTTAGGCCGTCTTCTCTATTGAAATTGGGGTGTTTTTTTTTTATTTCAATGGCTTCGCGTACCAATCTTGGATAGAATCTTTTTTCTTTCGCAAGTACTTTCGGTTGGTCAAAGCGTATGTAATGACACCGAGAATCATTTTTGCAAAAACCCGTCATCTTTTAGTCGATATCAACTTCGGGGCAATAAATACAGGTAAAACAACTTTCTCGGCTAAACTTTCCAATATGGACCGTCGATTTTAATTCCCATATTATAGTAGATAGTACTCACTAAAAGAAAGAGTTTTGCAAAGTTTTAGGTTGCGCAAAATTACGGTTCATGAGATACATTTTTTTAAACTTTTCATACAAATTGGTAAATAACACGCCATTACAAAATATATTTGACAAATAATTGATCTCAAACGTCAATCACTCCAATTATTTTGAAAGTATCGATACTACTCTTTGAAGAATTTTAATAATCATTTAGATGCATACGAAGAACTACTAACTGCGATTAAATATGTATATAAATTATAATAAATTCATTTCATTGCTTGTAACTTTCTGTATTATCTAATTCTGTGTCATCAATCAATTAAGTGTTTACTTACTTATTTAGTATCCAAAAAGTACCCAAAACCGAATCAGAGCACCCCACTATCCACGTGGTCTTGTCTGCCTACCCCTAGAGTGTATATAAAAGCTCGGAGGTGCGCAGGGGCTGCATTTCCCGTAGCGCCGGAGCAGTCCAAAAACCAATTATTATCTATTGTTCGGTTAGGTTAGGTTAGCATATTAATATTTTTTTAATAACTGTTTCTGGCGCGTGAAAGTGGTTGGGGGTTATTATTCTAAAACTTTAAAGTTCAAAAATTAAGAAAAAATTGGTAAATATAAAAAAGACTATTTTTCATGCTAAAAATAGTCGATTTATTAAAAAAACGATTTTTATGTCACGTGTCACATCTCTAATAACCAATAAAGAAGTAGAAGATGTACGGTTTGTTTACGAATTTGGATACATTACACAAAATTTTAAATAATTTTTTTAATACTTAGACGCAACTCTGGCAGCAAAAATCACTTGGAGGTGTTCCAATCAAGGTACAGAGTAACTACATAATTAGTATCATCGAATTTGGGCGGTTTCTAAATCGTTACCATTCTAACCTCAAAACTTTAATCATGAATATCTCCATAACCATGGGGTTCCGCAGGTTGGGGATGGCATAGTTGGGTAGCCCTCAACCACCACTTTTGTTGTTTGGCTTTAAACCAATTAAAGAGAGATTAGGATTTCCGGTCCTAATGTTCCGTTCTGTCTTTTGGTATTCTATAAAGGTGGTTCACGAAGACATTTGGGGGCAGTCGCAGTCGCTTTCCACAATTGTGTCTCAACGCGTGTGAAGCCGAAGAAGCTTCACTAGCCGTGTCAACTTCAATGTTATTTTGACCCAGTGTCCTCCTTGGCTTTTGGAAGGATATCTAGCTGTGTGTTAATTTTTTCCTAGTAGAAAGGACGTTACCTTTTTTGAGATGTTTAGTTTTTCAATGTTTTTAAACACCATTTAATATAAAACACCATAATCTTATTCTTTCGTTTAATATTATCTATAAATTGTAACAACTAGTTACCGAACAAACTATTAATAGAAATCTGTCTAAATACTATCTTTAAGATAATTTACAAATAAACGACAATCTCTGACTAAAAATCTGTAGTCAGACGATCAAGAATTATTCGGTGGGTATTAAATGAAATAACTTCGCCAGCCTATTTCAACAAACGAACAAGTAGTATGTATAAATGAAAAAAATAAAAGTTCTATTAGGTCTATGCCTTTTTCCGTACGTAAGTTTAATATCTGCTGAATAATAGTCGAATATCAGATTTTGTAATTTTTTTTATTCATCTCACAATACTTTAAAAGGTCTTTCGCCAACTGCTTTCCCTAACGAGTAACGAATTGTAGTAATATCACAAGAAAGGTCAAAACAGAGCGGGCTCCCTGAAAAAAAAACATGTAGTTCGTTTCCTTGAGCTTATGTTAACAAGAATTGTTTATTGCATATTAAAGCGACACTTTGTATTCCTAAACAGTATCTTCTTAAAACAAGCGGTAAAACCCAAAGTTAGCCATGAAAACAACAGGAAAAAGATCATTAAATTCTGCTATTTGCACACAGTATGCATTTAAATGCTTAGAGAGAAATTACAACGGCCTAGTAGAGTATTTCCTCTTTGCCTTTGACTATAAATGACAACTTAAATTTTGCGCACGATTTCAGAGCTGTATACCGTTTATACTATTTATAATAGGCGTTATTTTTTCTTTTCTTTAGTATTTCGAAACCGAATCTATTAAGCATAGACTAACTACCAATTCTACAAAAGCCGGCGTCACTAGTGTGCTTGAAGTCCGTGGCGGTATACGTAAAGTCAAATGAGTTATTGCCACGAACTTACCAATTGTTCTAAAGTAATGAGTTTTATATAGTTACCTACCTCTAATAAAAGTTCATACTCCACGATAAACAGACCCCGTGCTGTGAATTTAGGCATTTGATGAACAATTTGAATCGACAGACGTAAAGCCTAAAAATAATATAGTCCTGTATATAACAAAATCAAAGTATAGATAGCGAATCTTAGGGTATCTCAATATGTGATGACAATGCATACGTTACTTGCTAATTTGCAAGCTAATATATAGTGTTTCTAATAGCTAATAGCTTGAAAATATTAAATAAATACCTCCTCCTTTACAGATATATCCCAAGTGTCGCTGATGACTGTATGTACCAAATATGATGTAAGTTTAGCCTAAAACAATAAATCAATTTTCAAAAAATAATAATTCAAACTTAACTGTAGTTTTTATAGAAATACGTACCTCCTTCACAATATTTTCACAAAAATATATAGCAGATGATATAATGGCTACAGCGAAAATAATCTGCCAAGACACATAAACTAAAAAGTAAATGTATCTTTGAACGTCGTGAAACAGTCCGGCAGCGGTGGCTTCCATAAAATAGTAAAGATATAATACAGTCATTATCAACCACACAAACATAGTCAGGAGCAATGCAAAACCGAATTTGTCATTCGCAGTTTCAGACGCCTTAAACAGCATACTGTATACTTTCCCACAAGCATTTATCTTCTTACAAACATATCTATCTTCCATTCTATACACATTTATTAGGTTTTTATTTCGAACGAACAGATTTTTATCCGTACGCGTTCCTAAACCCATAAGGACCTGGTTAATTCTTTTATATCTATCCCGTAGCGCGTAGAGATACGTACAAAAATAATTTGTCACTGTAAAAGATAGGGAATCGGAAAATGTTATTTGGAATAGTTTACTGTAATGAAGAGACGCCTTTCTGTTGCCCATGGAAATGCATACAACGAGTACACGTATGAAGCAGACGACAAAATGCGAAATCAGAACGAATAAAGATACGGTCGCACTTTTAGAATAATCTATCTTTTCACCCAATTTCTCGATCTCAGCGTCGATCTCCATAATCTGCTGGATATGTTCAGTCGATCCGCTTAAGTCATATGAAATTTTCCACATTGTGTATACGACGTAGGCAGTTATCACAATATTTTCCACCAAATCCCCGTACTGCCTTATTTTAGTTTCAAATAGAATTCGAAGGATCGTTTGATCACCAATGAAAACGTTATACATTGACCAGAAATACAAAAAGTACCAAACATTAAAGGAAACGAACCCGAGATAACTAAATGTCGCAACTACTCTATCACGAGACCACTTTAAAGAGAAAAATGATGCACCTAGTAGTTTTCTCAATAACATTATAAAAACGTATCCATCTAAAGTGTGCTGAAATTGGCGTTTTCTTTTCAAAAATCGCTGAATAAACATCCTTAGTTCAACCTTCACAACCCAGCCTTTACTGAACCGAAATGGAAATTAATCCTAAAGTGTAGGCAATTTAGGGAAATGAAATAAAACAAATGACTGGTATTTGCAGTCATCCAATGGACGATTATATATTTATTTGTTCAAATGTTCACATTTACAGTAATAACCAAAATGAACGATGTCCACATTATAGTTATTTCGTCTTGAACAAATGAAAGGCCTATTATATACAAGGGATAAAAGTAAAAGTACATTATTTATAAGCACTATACAACTTTACATAATTAAAATACAAGCTTCGGTATATAATATAGAACATCTCATTGCCAAATATATCATTAATGCAATTCAAATTGATTAGGTGCGTTCATGCATCTGCGTATAATCACAATTATATTATCGAGCAAAATCTATTTGCCTATTTCCGAACATAAAGTAAAATATAAGCATCATATATTCGATAGTCGAAAGGAAACATATCAATTGATTACTTAAAAGTTAATTGAAAGGCATTTTAAGCGGTAAATACCCTTATAATCGAGTTGATGCGGGAGTTAACCGTATAATGGCAATTAAACTGAGATTCAAATAGGATTCCGGTTATAATCAAAGTAGATCTGATCTATTAATAACATCTTACAGTCTCGATCAGTTTATTTATGGCACGATTAATTAATTTCCAAAAATCCTTTAATATCAATTCATAACGACCCATTATAAATTAAACATTTACTTAAAGCGATGTATTTATAAGTTGGTTTGAAAAAAGATGAATTTTTTAATAACCGGGATGGTGATCACTTTTTGTAAAAACAAAACTAATAAAACATTTATAACATAAGTTAGTTTATATATCAGTAACATAACACTTGATTCTATGTATCAATATTAATAATTTTACAGTATATTCCTATTAAGACAGACATCATAAATGAAATTTTAAAAAATATTACTTATTACATATCTAGCTGTTCTAATAAAATAAAAATAAAATAATTGTAAATCTTCGTTGGAACGCGGAATGTCCGAAGGAATTATTTTTAACCACGACAGCGTTATCATAACATCATGACAATAAAATCAAGTTAAATGTTAGCGAAATAAATCTTAAATTAAAAGCGTTGTGACAAAGAGGCGGTTTGTTTGCTGGTTATAGTCATAATTAAAATAAACCGACAAAATAGAGAAGACATACACACAATAGTGTGGCTGCAATAACTTGAAAGATATCAACTTTTTACTTCACCTATTTATGCCGTATATATTTTAGAACTATAACAACACTATAGCTGCGCATTACTTAAATATTCGAATATAGAAAACCGATTATATCTTCTAGAAGTTTCGATATAGAATTTACAAGGCCTTAGAGCTGCCCTAAGCATTTGGTTCAGGTAATTCTACACGATCTATATATAATGAACACTATTTGAAATTGTTGTTCTATACTTTAACATAGTTTCTGTATCCTGAATATACATTTATTTAATTAAGCATCTATTAAACACGATTTCATGTATAGTTTGTTTAAACAACTATTCTAGCAAAGTTGTGTGACGTAATTAAAATTGTGCGTCAGATGTCCTAGGTGTATTATTCGATTCAATTGGAAATATATGTAACATTTTCAGTTATTCAAGCGATTTTTTTTGCCTAATCTCCAAGGAGAAATACTTCTCCTTGAAAGGAAGTGATAGATACACCATTCCCATACTTGGGGAATATGTCCTCAAACAGTTACCATTTTATTGTAAAGTAGTAGTAGTAGTCATTGAAGATGTCATTAATCACGTTCTCAGGGTAGAGTATAACTATTATAATTAAAAGACAGAGATAAACCCAGGTTAAGAGAACCTAACACTTGCGGAATCATAATTATTCATCAACGTGACAGGCTTCGTCATTACATACATTAATGTAAACAAATTGTGTATATATATATATATCATTATATTGCTTCTATCTTCATTTCATTGAAAAACTTAATTGTTCGTTAACTAAATGGGGATTTTTGTTACATCATATATTTAATATGATGGAATATCAAAAAATTGTGTATGTTTCTTTATCATTTTTATTTTACGTATCTCAGCCTAAAGAGCCGGTTACTGGCTCGCAAAATGTTGAATTATAATTATAGAGCGCTTGAATAACTGACCACAAAGACCAAAGGTTATATGTTTTTATATTTATTATACCATTTATATGGAATTATTTTAAATGATTTCCAGGTATTGAAGCAAAAGTTAAAGGTCGATTAGAACTATTAAAATAATGTGTTCATATACAACGTTTTGAATAAATAAATTTAATCGATGTGCGTGCACGCTATCATTCACGGCACGCGTACGCACTTTAGCGTACAAAGTAGTAACGTAATGTCCTTAACTTAAACGTAATGTCATGGAGTGCCACATTATAATAGCATTATATATCTTTGGATTCAACCAATCATTTTTTCCGAAATTCAAATCACTTTCAAAGTTTTAATATGTATCTTAGAAAATATTGCTTTTACACGTAGAACAATTTAGTATTAAATAAAATAATATTTTTAGTTAAATGAATCTGAGACAGAATAACAAAAAGCGGTTCATTTTACCCTAGTAAACGTCGTTTTGATATTTCGTCTCGAGACTAGAATAAACAATACAACATAAATTTATCAAATCATTTTGAAAACTTTGAAATTTTAAGCACGTTGACAGTTTTATTATCTTAGATCTCCCTAGGGATTAAGTGATCTATTGGTCGTGAGAGCTTTTAGAGATTTAGGTGTAGTATGCTTTTATTATGCGAAAGCTATTCCGTGATATTATTATTATAATAATTGAGATTCGGTCACAGAAGATCGTGGACGTGAGTGGTATCGAGGTTAGTGATTAATGTCTTCAGAAATGTCATTTCTTTGCGCGCATTCTCCAGAATGACCCTGGGGTCCTGCGAGGTGCATCGGAGACAGTTCGGAGCGAACACCATGGCCAGATTGGCCGAATCCATCTTAGTTTGACTTACCACTTCGGGCGCATTGAATTGTTGCAGGAAGCTTATTAAATACGTCAGTACCTGCGAGAAACACTAAGATCAATGAAAAAACAAATATTTTGGCCGCTAAGATATGTTAAATAAATAAAAAAACTTTGAAATTGAAGATTTAGTAATTACTTCAATTTCTTCATCCAACTAAGATTTCACATTGATTTACATTGATTGACAACATTGATTTAGTCACTGTTTAGAATCTAAACCTTCGAGTAACAGACCGTTAGTCTTATCCTAAATCGTAATATATAAAAACACTAAATAAATGCATAATAACTAAATGCATTTTTATAAATTTATTTGTAAAATGACACAAGAGAGACAAGGATAAATATTTTTCGAATGCTAAAAAGCATTATAATAAATGTACAAATTTTTTTTTTAGAAAATTACCAATCGATTAAGCGCGGGCAGCCTCTGCAACGCTCTTGTGCAGGCGGCGAAGTCACTCCCGGCCGCCACGCAGGCCCCGTACAAGGCATCCGGGATTAAGGGTTCGTATAACTCTCGGTACCAGAGCTTCAGAAGGCTAGCCGGCGCGTGCGCATCTAAATAATTATAGTAGCTTATTTAAAGTGAATATGTTTTAAATTAAAAAAAAAATAGAAATAATAAAATATGTTTTGTAACACACACAAATGACATTTTAACTGTGCCGACGTAGGTCAAAGTAAAATCTTGACTAACCTGTCAAGGTCGAGACATCGGGTAGTTCCCAGTTATCGATCTTGGCTTTTAAGGCGTTAACTTCGTCGACATCCGCCGACACTCTGAAAATACCCTCCGTCTCCCTCCCGTTGAGGGCCAACACTTGCTGAGAGAGAGCCACCTGCACCCACGGCAGCTGCCTGTTCGGGAACCGCTCCTTCTGAAGCATCATCACTTCTTGGAGAGTATTCCCGAACATCGATTGGCGGAAGATTTGTATCTGGTGGATGGAAATAGAAAATGAGTTTTTTTTTTGCTAAAATACGTGTGGGGTAGGCAAAGACCGCGAATCTCTCGCAATTATGTGTATTCAATTACAACACGGCAGGGCACTCTGGGCATATCATCCCTTCGAAAGGTCTGTCTCACCCGAGCTTGGTCGATGTCATCCGTGGTGGGCTTCCTCGGCTGTCTCTTGCCTCCGAAGCCGATTCGTTCGAGTCGTTTGCACGCTACGCTCGCGTAGTGGGACACTTGCACGTGAATCGGCCATTTCCCGACCTATGTTAACAATTATTATTACGAAAACTATATTAAATCGTAAAAAAAATGAATAACGTCAAGTGAAGCAAATTTTTGTATCTACCCACATTTAAGCGCTATGTTCGACTCACCTCAGGGAAACAGTCGGCAAAGGCGGGATCCCGATGCCTGTTGACATAATTGGTGAGGGCCGGTTGGAAAGCCGGCGAGGGCGGGACGAAGGCCAGGCACACGGCCAACAGCTCCCACCCGCGGAGCAACGAGTCCCTGAGAGGATTCTCTGTGGTCTGCCGGCACAACTGCACGTACAGCTCGTCGCGGAGCCTGAGGGACAAGTTATTGATAAACCATATACAATAGTATAAATTACATATGGAAAAGAAATCGTAATGAAAGCAATTTAATAAAATTGAACCGACATCAAATACCTATCAACATTATTTATATCATATCTCAAAACCTAGACTATTTCCTGTTGGAAAATTCCTGATTCGAGTAAAAAAGGATCGCATTTATGTTATTTTAGTTGAGACACTTGTGGCCAAATACGTGCTTTGAAGACTCAATAGTAGTAATATCGTAATCAAATATTAGAATTTCACAGGGATTACACTGATAACTTTTTGTAAAGTCGGTTTATGATCCAATAGAAGATGTAGCTTTATAAAAATTATATATAAAAACGGTTAACTTTTCGACTGGTCCTACGAGCCGGATTTTTTGACTTGCATTGCCATCTAAGATTGCAGGTTCGACAAAAAATTATAATTAAGTACTGAAAGACACTTCTAATTATAAATTTATTACTGAAAGGTTCCATGCCACTATCGAAATATGTTAAAAAAAATAGTAAACTCACTTTTCATTAGTGAATGTAGCGTGTAATATATCCTGGGCTACGGAGTTGAGCGTCATACCGGGACGAGCTTTTCGGTCTCCCATATATATCTGCACCAGACGAAACAGATCTATCGCGGCCTTTTTGTGGCCCTTGTCCCAATCTGCCCCGACCATTGGGGCACTTATCGATGAAGACGTCCAAGAGAGCATATCGCGGACTGATGCCTGAAAAGATAATGGATTTTTAAATAATGTGAATGGGAAAATATATTTTATTAAAAACTAGCGGACCACAGACTTCGTTCTGTCAAAAAGATTTGAAATGTGGCAGTTTTTTGTTCCTACCAATTTTATAGTCGGCGATGATGATAGGCCGATGTGTGAGGTTCAGCTCGGGTGACCAAAGCGGGTATCTTCACTTCCACGAACTTTGGCCACTCTTTTATTACCCACTAAAAAACCCCGACTGGGATGTCTGCTAGAGGGCTTCAAAGTAAGAGGCGGACTTAGGGTTCAAACCTGATTGGAAAATAATCTAAAAGGATATTGGGAACCTAAAAGTGATAAATATTTAAAAATTGTGTGCCTCATTGATATATTTTCCTATTAGTATGTATTCAAATAATTTTGCTCAGATAGGGATATTAAATTAATAATTCAAAAATTAAATCCTTTTTTTAACGCGATGAGTTTGACAGATGTAATGACGTGAAAACATATGCATTTTATGTCGCATGCCGAAACTAAAATAAAAGAAATAATATCGCGAAGCCAACCAAATTAAAAATCAGTACAAATGATCTATAGCTCTCACATTTTTTGACAATTCAATTTTTTGGGTTCGCGCTATTGTTACTCGACATTGCTTAGACAACAGTGAGTGCTTGTAATTTAATATGAACTTAGACGTCAACGAACATTTAAAAAAAGAATTGTATAATTGGTCCAGGCGTTGTAGAGTTATGCGCTTACCAACACATTTTACGATTCATTTTTATATTATAGATAAGTAAATAGACAATGTCGCTACAATACAAGAACAGAATACAAACAAAAATACCTTTCTCCGAAAGATTCCCTTGCTGAAGTTGAGGTTGTCCTTTGCGAATATCTCAATGTCCTGTTCGGGCGGGGGCATGTGGGGCAGGAGTGGGGGGTGACGCGGATGCGACCGCACGGGGCTGTACAAGGCTCCACCTTCGGCTCCGTCCGGAACACTGGCCGATGCGCTGCCTATACTGGTATTGCCACCGCCCACTGATGACGTCTGAAGAAATTAAATATTAAAATAATAAAAAAGCCAAAATCATTTAATCGTGGTCATACTCGTAAAGCTTTAATATTAAATTATTGTAAAAAAAAAACAGTTTTCGAAGTAAGAAATGAAAAAATGTCAAAATAATAAAAAGAGACCGGAACTAACCCTGTGAATCCCCGGCGACGGCAGCCGATCCCGCTCGAAGCCAACGAACGTATTGTAATAGGAGACGCCATGATTCATATATTCCACATCTAAAGGCCTCTGTGTGTACGTGTGAGGCAGGTACACGCCGGATCCGTCATCGTCATCCGGCGTTCTAGCTCCACCATCTGAGGATTCGTTATCCGGCTCGTGGCCGGATAGCGACCGGGATTCGGAGCCAGATCTGGAATGCGAAGATCCGGATTCGTTCTCAGAGTCCGAATGGCCGTAGCGGCTTCGGCCTGAAAATGAAAATGTATGTATTTTACATGGATTCAAAAAGAAATAATAATCTAAGTAATGAGCAATTAAAAGTTGAGGTTAATAATTAAGATGTAAGGAGAGTCACTCACTGGATAGCTTTGCCTGCTGTATGATATAATCCTGCAGTGGCAGCAGATGCTGGAGTCCTCGTAAGTCCCAGTTGCAGTACAAGGGGGAACCCCCCTCCTCCTCCTCTTCTCCCTCTTCCGTTTCTGCCGCTCGCTTGTGACCTGCACCAAAGGTATTATAGTGAGCAAGCGCTATCCAGTGTATCTTCTCGAGGTCTAACCTATTTAATACACTTTAGGTCTTAATATGATAAAAATACAAACGTCGCGATTTAGTTCTGTCCCTTGTGGTAGTCCTCTCAAGTCTCTGGTTATGTTTCTGGACATTCGGCTCCGTCAGGGCTGGCTCCAAGTTCACGCTTTTTAACTTATAGTTTACTGAAACAATAATTTTATACAAAATTAAACGTTTTGTGATATTTAATTTAATTTTTATTTACTCAAATACATTTATATATTTTTATGAGAGCGTTCAAGTATTACGTAACGAATTTGGGGGGCATCCTCTTGTAAAACGTTACGATGCGAGGCGGAGATTGAATTACGCGTTATTGTTAATATTATTTTCCACTTTTCAGTACTTTACACCATACAATGGTAAGTTTTAGGTATAAACAGTCACTAGGGGTGGTAACGAAACGTTTTACTATTGGATACAGAAAACGTTACGGCCCGTTTCATGGGGGTCAATAATCTCGAAAAATTGCGTGACGTATTACGTTGAAAGCCGTAGATATATTTCGATCAAAATCAGTCTCTGACAAAATTAAACTGCAGGACAAGACAAGCGAACGCATATTATTTACAAGAATGCCACGTCATAATTTTTCGACTAATTTGTGGCTGTTTTTGGTGTCACGTGACTAATAAACTAAATGTACATGAGTGTTCCCACAGATAACTCTCAGTAACATTTTATTTGCTTTATTTGTATTTTATTTTATGTACGATTATTGCGTGAACATATATGAATTAATAACATCATGAACACCTAACATTTTTAACTGTTATACAGTATGACTTTCGAGTTAGTTAATTTTGCCGTGTTACTCGAATTGAGGAAATTACCAGCAGCGACGTTATCGGCCTCATTGGCGGACGAGAGCCTCATGAAGTTGTGTTCGTGGGGCCGCTGTTGCTGCTGTTTGGAGGATTTGCTCGCAGTGAAGCGCTCGGGCTCTGCCTGCTGGCGTCTGGAAATTGACGAACTATGGAACAATTAATTGAAAATTTGAAAAATTATGAGAAAATTAAAATATAGTCCCTGGTATATTTACTACCTTTGTCTACATTTATTCTATTTGTGTGCGCTTGTTTAATATTACTTGTAGTTTTGTAGTTCTTGCATTTATCTTATTTTGTTTTTCCTCAGTCTGTCTGTCGGCTTGCAAAGGCAGCGCGTTGCCCACTTAATTACTCAAATGTATCATTTGACTGGATTTGTAATATCCATTTTTACAAACAGCACATATTTATTGTAAAAAAAAGCCTGATCTACGGCACCTGCCTCTTTTATCTAACCTGGTAAACTCCCTCGGCTGATGCCAGTTGCTGGTATTATGGCGGAGGTCGAGGCTGGTCTGGCGGAAAGGCTTGTCCACGCTGTACACGGCCTGCTTCTCCGGGTAACGCTCGATACGGTCCAACTCGGCCAAACGATCTTTGTCTAGGTGCCTGTAATTGCAGTGTAAATTATTATATAGTTATATTAATGACCTTTTACACATATCTCTAACTTTCTCTATATTTTATTTCAAAAACTTGAAGATATGAATATGTGGCCATTACTAAAATTCGAATATTTGAAAATACATCTATCATTAAGTCAAATATATATATTTATTAAAGCAGACAATCATAAGTATATATAGTAATTCTTGTGTTAGTTATAATAATGTGCTTAGTATTATATAAGTAGATTAGTTAGTAAGTCAAAAAAGGCGATTCGATAAATGAAATAATCATTTGTTTGGAGTGCTTTAATTATTAAGTATGGATAAGAAGAAGAACTTTTATCGCTCAAGTATTGTAGTAAAGTCGAATAAAGTATGGCAAAGTTTGGTGTTTCTTTCGGTGGACTATTTGTAGTATGCTCACCTATCCGAATACCTCTCCCGGGAGTGCCGTGAGAGATGATGCGGTCTTTCCAAGCTCAGCATGTGTCTGGCGCCACCCGCCTCAGTGGCCAGAGATATCGACGACACCAACGACGGCCGGGCTGCTGACGTCTGAAATATAATCAAATATAACAAATTTGTATCGAATATAACAAATTTCAATACAGTAAGACCGACCCCAAGAACTTCGTACCGCTTAAGTTGGAATGAGAAATCAAATTTTCACTATAGATTACATGGAAAATCGATAGAATATGTTAAATTGAAATAGAAAAGCATAATTCTTTATACAATCAATCCTTTTTTGGACCTTCGAGCCAGAATGATTTCACAAATAGATTTACCTGTAAAAACGGCGTAGGTTGGGGCTTCTGCAATGGACTGCTGGGACTTTGAGGCGATGCTGACTCGCAGGATGAACCACCCGTAGATTGCTGCTTTAACTGTCACGATTAACATTTATTTGTGCACTGTATCATTTAAATTATAATCTAACACTTGTCTAAACTTTGATTCCCTTACTAATTAATTCACTTCAATAATCTACGATGATATCTTTGAATTTTATATCCGTTTACACATTAAAAATTTTACTTAGTCAAAGTTATAGTATAATTTCCCGATTCACATTATCACCAAACCTATTACACAATAAAGACCTTTTACAGATAACCTTGAATGAAACCCGTGCAAGTGTTCCACTCGTATACGAATCGAGTTTCAAGGGCTCTCAAACTTCACACAATGACTTTCGTATAATATATGTAGGAGTGTTATTACCTTACGTCTAGTTAATGGTGTGCTTTCGACGGATTTAAAATACTTTTCATGCATCGAGTCATCGGATGCGTCTTTTCGTGGCGAGATAAAACTTCCACTGCGGTTTAATCCTAAAAGAAAGGGGTTAATTACTTTACCACCGTAAAACATTTTTTCAATTCTGGTTATAAATTCTTAGTAACTAAGTATGAGTTGTCAAACATTGCGATATTAAGAAAACACTTTTTAAACGGATTGAAGCTATGTATTATTATAAACATTGAGATAGGTTAGACACAATAGGTAAAAAACTGATTTAAAAAAATAGGATCGTATAGGAAAGTAAATTGCCATGGCCAAAATGTTTAACTGTTATTAATTGTTACCTGAATGTGGCGACCATTTATCAGTTTCACCGTGGGTCGGAGGTGGCTGAACGCTACTCCTCTTCTTTAATTGCGGCGTACAAATTGGTGGATTACATACAGCACTTAGTTCCTAAATGGACATAAAAATATTATCTACAGTTAATAAAAAGACGTCCTGAGGTCAATTCTATACATTGGTTATCTTAGCCTTTCAGAGGAAGGGATCATGAACTATACATTTGGTGCATAATGCAGCTATAGCAGCGTCTTTCGGATAAAAACGTGATTATTTTTTACACAACCTCAAGTACTTCAAAGCAAAAAAGATAAATGATTCTGTAGATGTATTCCAGACTAAAGATATTAATACCTTACCTGTTTCCGTCTCTGCTGTGCGCTACTGATGCTACTATCGGATGACCGTCCCGAGTCCGTATGGCGACAAAGAGGAGTCGTTCCATCTTCACTAAGCCTCCCCCGACGGCTTTCGCCGCTGTTCCTATAAATCATAATAAAAAATAATTGCTAAACGCTAGTTTTCAGACGCACAAAAATACAAAAGCTTTGGAATTATCTCACATGGTAGATTTATAATTTTATAACTAAAGAACGGAATTGTTCGAGTAAATAAAATTATTTATGGAAATAAAAGCTGTGAAATGTGATTTTAAGGTTTGGATTATAATTAAAAAATATTAATTAATTTAATAACGTTTAAGTGTTATTCAATAGCTCTGCGTTCGGTGTTAGGTGTCATTTACATAGGTTAATGTTATCTGAATATTAAATATTCAAGTTTTATTTCCTTCTCCTTCTTCGTTCCAGGTAAAGGCTTCCCCCGATAATTGGAGATCTATAGCAGGTATTATGTCTTTTTTACAAATTGTTTAATCGTCAAGTACAAAATAGTCAACCTCTTACTGAATATTAATATTGTCGTCTCTTATTCATTCCCAAGGTTCAAAATCAACGGAACCTCATAAATTATCTATGTTTAGTTCTGTCAGTACTTTTTTTCTACAATGAGGCGCCTGAACTTCCAGGTGACGAATACAAAAGAATAAACATTACACATTCAGTGCATATGCATTGATAAATTCGGTAGTGGGGGGTGATCAATTTAAAAAAAAACTCAGTTCTGACCGGTGCCTGGTGAACAGAACAGGTGCCTAACCTGGTCTAGACGAAGAAGACTATAAGTTAGTTAACTTATTGTTAAAGTTACGATTTTTTTTATTCATCTCTTTTTTGGAAATGTAATACCTCTTTGTTTGTAAATCTTATCTCAAACGTTACTGTCATATATTTTAGAATGTTAGATTGTAACTTAAATAAAGAAAATTAAAAATATCACGTTGCCAAGCCACGGGTTCACAGCATCTTTGCGAGCGCTCTCAAGAATTTATTAAGAAGTCTTTGAACATCTGCCTAAAATATCTCGAAATCGAAAAGTAGGCAATAGGTCGTGACACCACTGATGCCACCACAATGAATTCACTCCAAATAAACACTTTCAGTGATGTAATATTTATTTATAAGCAACCTATTTAGTAAACATTGAACCCAAAATTATTATTTTTGTGCGATGAGACGTAAAACCATAACGATTCAATAAACTTTTTACTTAAAATGCCTTTATATAAATTAATTTCAATAAAATTACATTTTTTATCACGATGATTTCGTGGCCATATGGTAATTGAACTCTATTCTGCACGATTTCGTAACATGATATCATTGAACAGAATGCGTTTATTTGTGAAGCATTAGATTACTATAGGACTTTCTGTTCATATCTAGCAAAATATTTAAAGTTTGACCTTTGAAACTAGTTATAACTTAAAATTAGGACATCCACATTAGATTAAACTACAATGCTACATAAGCAAACATTCAAGTAACGTTTTCACTCTGAAATCGTAGTCAATTTTGAGTCTTAGTAACCAATTTACTCGATCAAAAGAGTAGGACTTCCCAAGGGTAGTTAGTATTGTAAAATGGTAATATATTTTTGAGAAACTTTCTTTAATTCTCAATAAAAAAATTAACTATTAAGGGAATGTTTTTCTCCACACCAATGCAAAAATAAAATGTAAAAACCTACCTGTGATGGTAATGAGATCTCCGGGTACGCACTGGACTTGTTTGTGTGATTGTAACGCTTTTGGTATTGCATGGTGATAATTTACTGGCACTTGCTGTACTGTTGCCATTACTGTTAAGGGGGTCTAGTATTGATGGTACCTAAAAAGTTAACATATTTCATGTATTGAAGCATTAACGCAAAGCAAACGCAAATCTTACAAGGCTGACAAATCAAATTTGTTACAAAATCAATAAGTTGATGAATTTTGCTAGAAATGCATCGCGTTCGCAAAAGAAAGTGCCTTGTGAAACGGACATTCTAGAACATCTATGTAAATGTGGTAATCATAAACGGATATTAAAAGTAATTGTTGAAAAATTCTAACTGTCTCATATTAATTTAATTATTACATTAAAATAACTAATTTAAATAAAAATGCAATATTAAGTGACTTTCATGTTTTGTTACTATCAATACTGAAAGAACATTTATAAACAATGTAGTCACAGTACTTAAACCAGTATAACTCATGCTCTATAAATCTGAATAAGTTTTGAACAACCTTTGGCACAGAGCCAAGTTATCAAAGTGCAATAATGTAAAAATTCACTTTAGAAAAAGAGGTTAACAGGGTAGGTTGAGATGCTCACTACGGGAGAAAAGGCAGTGTAAAGTGCACAACACTTCCACTGACAAAGATGGAATATGAATTAATGATTTTAAATTTGAAGTTATTAATTATCAACATACAAATTCATATTTATAATGGTTAAATATAAATCCTATAAAATAGATTCCTTAACAAGTTTCTAATAAAATCTTGAAATTAAATAATATTTGAACTAAGTCACTTCTTCAGTTTCAATATAACAGTGAATGTAGCCAACAAAAGGATGCACTTATTATTTATTATATTAATAGATATTATTACACTATAAAATTTATGACACCCAAAATATATTAAGAAAACACTTTTTAAACAGATTGAAGCTATGTATTATTATTATAAACTTATAATTATTTACATAATTTTAAATTTAATTTTTTTCCAATGTTTCACGTGCTTTACAGGGTGCGTGATCACGGTGAACATCGCACCATAATAATAATACATAACTTCAATCCGTTTAAAAAGTGCTTTCTTAATGTATAAAAGCTATGTTAACAAAAGACAGTACTATACCCAAAATATATTTCAATAAAAACACATACCTATTTAAGTTAAAAAAAGAAATGTAAAAATTAATATACAAAATTTACATTAACAAGAACAAGAATTTTAAAGAGAACACCAACCTGTGGTGCTGCCAAATTAGTCTGTGTTGAAGTTTCTCTCCTTTTTAGTGGATCAGTATTCTGTTTTAATGTTTGTAACTTTGCTAATGGTATTATATCGCAGTCTGTGGGTCTATGCCACACTGTTGTCTGGGGATGGAAAAATAATTAAAACATTTATTTATAAGTCACTCTATATTTAATTCATATTTGGCATTAACTTACCTGAGTTGATGCATTATAATAATAAAATCTATGAGTATTGATGTCAAATAATTCCCACCATTGCGATGAGTCTGTACGTTTCACTTTAACACCCTAAAAATATATGTTTTAATAGAATTGTCATGGTATATAAATTATGTGATTGTAATTAATATATCATACAAGGTCATTGACATCCTAGAGGAAATAGTAGTAGTACATAATTATTAGTATTGATAAAAAAATACATTTCAGTTCAATTATAGGGGATCCCATAAACTGCCTTTAATTGTAACCACTATATAAAATGAACAAAGTACTGAAAGCCATATATAGGACTTAAGCTACAGATAAATAAGAAGACTAATAGTACCTCAGGTGGGTCCCATACACACTCTCCTGTGGTAAGGTTAGCATACATATGCTCCTTTGTCTTCGGTTCTATTATCTCCACCCATTCCACCCTAGAATAAAACATGGCTGTAATTCATAATCGGGTACTGCATCCCTACCGCACAGCAACAGACGAATGCTGGGCGTGACATTAACGATTTCCGCGTATACTTTATTGATTTTGCAAGTTTATACCGATTTGTTTTTAAGATATTGGTCATTTAAACAGAAATGTGTCACTTATATTTTAAATTACCTTTCAGAAGACATTTTCAAGCCTTTTACTTTTCCTTTAAAACTTTACTTAATCATAATATCAACATTTTAAAACTAAAAAAATACGTATAAAATTTTATGGAAACCGTCCATGTTGAGTGTTTACTTCACAGCACAGACTAAAAATGTAAAAACACCTCCACACTGCGCACCTGACATTCATTTAGCATTAAACAGATTATAATTTATTTTGGATCGTTGCTTTTGCATGACATTTGTGTATTGTACAAATGTGTACAATTTTGGAATATGTCTGAATCTGAAATACTTATTTTTTAAATACAGCTACAAACAACATAACAGCGATGTATAATTATGTAACAACGTTTTTGTTAACTGTTGTTACTAACATACATTTTATGAAAAAATATGTGCATTATTTATGTCCTAACACCATTCTATTGCGTAAAAAAGAGAAAAATCATAACATTGTTTATATTTTTTTTATTTACGTAGGAAATAAAACAAACTACTTTAGATATTTTTCTTAATATATATTTTGCGTTCAATATGGTCGTAAAACAAAAGTTCGCCATTACATCAAATTCTTTGAAGGTTTTCTTAAATGACAGGGCCTTGTGCAGAGTCAAGAGTGCAGTTAACTGTCATGTTTGCGATTTTGCTAATCACTTTGCCCCCGTCCCGTAGCATAGTTGTAAATTAATTAGTAATAACTTGATATTTAAGAGATTTTTGTGAAGTTAAACCAAAATATAAGTCAGCACACAACATTGTTCATTTAATACTGTAAAGCCTTAGTAAGTACCATTATAAATATTTTAATAAAAAGGAACAATGTTCCGTTCTATTGTTAACTTGTGTAGGTGCCGGCGTGATTGTGCTAATTCATATCTTAATAAATACAAACGATACTGCTCAAAAGCTCCAATGTTGAACACAAATAAACCTGTAAAGCTGATTAATGGTCAGTAGATGATCTATATTTTTTATGTTCTTATTTTTTTAACCTAGGAGTATTGTAGAATATTCTAATGCAGCTATCATTCTGATTTATTGCCCCATTTGATAATAAATTGACTTTAATATATTTTACGTTTCAGCCATGGACAGATCGCATTTTCTGTTACCAAACAATCAAAGGTTTGTGGAATTGGACAGCTCTCAAGCTTTTGAAAATTTGACTAAACAAGAAAAACTATATGCTCATTACTTAAGTCAGGTAAAAGGCCTATCATTCTTGGTATAAACCAAGTTTTATACAACTTGAAATATTTGTGAAGATGAAATACTTTACTAGTGAACATTTCCAGGCTGCATGGAATGGAGGTCTGATTGTCCTTATGCAAACCAGCCCGGAATCTCCAAAAATATTTTCATTACTACATAGAGTTTTCTTGGAAGAGCCTTTGGAGAACCTCAAGCAATCAGCTTTGAAAGCAGGTGTTTCAGAAGATGATTTTCAAGTAAGGCAAATACATGTACAATATATTAATATAATTAAATTGATTTAATATATCAAATTATTACAATAGTAAAAGTTTAGCTATTCTTACAAATAGTTCCCATGAATCTATGTTTATCTACATCCTGTGTGATAATATTGGTTATGGTTTTACAATATACTTATGTTTTTAATTTTTGTCAGTTATACAAGAGTATGGTATTGATTTGGCTAGCTACCTAAATATAAAAAAAAATCTATTGCATTTATTTATTTTCCTAATTTCCTATTTTTTACAGTAATTCAATACTTATACAATAGAATATTAAACTAAAAACATGATATAAACATAACAAGTATAAACTTAAAGCCTAAACCTATTTATAAATTATGCAATTGTTGTGAATTCAGCCAGTGTGTAACTATATATTTCCGTCCCACAAGCAATAATATTTAGGGAGTGCAAGACATGTGTAAATGGTGCTTCTCTGAGTAAATTCTTACACCCGAGTCACTGCCAGCCAGTAATTGCAACCATTTACCATGCCGAGTGTGGTTATTTGGCACATGCAGCCTTTCTTTCCATCATTTCTGCATTATATATTCTATTCTTATAATTCAAAGAATCATATAAAAATTTAATGTGATAGTAAGATACCATACCTCCCTTATGGTTATGTTTGTTAAACTTTGTTACATTAAAAATATTTACAAACTATATTTAAGTATAGGTTTTATGAATACATAAATAATTCTAATTAATAAATTGATGATGATATTAAATTATGTGATGTTTCAGGCATTTCTAGTATATGCTGGAGGAGTATTTGCTAATAGTGGGAATTACAAAGGTTTTGGTGATACAAAATTCATTCCAAATCTATCTAAAGAATCCTTTGAGTCAGTTGTTAAAGCATCCAAGGCATTTGAAAATGACAGCACACATATTACAAAGTTATTGCAAAAGACACAAACTGCTATCTACAGTATAGCCCCAAGATTAACTAGTCTTGGCCTTGCTGAAAAGGTTGTTATTATTTTTATCATTATTACTTTTTCTGGTTTATACATAAGATTATGCAATTCACCACATTGTGTAATCTGTTTAAGATAGTGTTATAAATTTCAGTATTATAATAATTTTACTGTATTGGTTATCTACCAGTATGATTTTAATTACTTTAAATTTAGTTATAAGGTGATTTTCTAATCACTCCAGTCTCATTATAGTTGTACCTATATATGAATAGTTATGTATGTTAATAGGCTTAAATTTAAAATTGAAATAAATATATTTATTTATAATTTAATTAAAGGGAGTTACCACATACTTTTCAAGTAACTGCACAGAGGAAGACTCTAATTTGGTCAATGACTGGATGAAAACCAAACTAATTGAAGCATATGTCTGCAGAACTTTCAAAACAGTTGCAGAGGATGGATGTAAGTTGGATTGTACCAACTATATTGTTAGTTGTATCACACTATCTTAATTTTATTTTCCAGAATAAATAAAGTATAATTGGTAATCACATTTTGTACTGCAATCGGAACTAAGTTTCCAGTTCTTTGTTGTAATAATCTATATATTAGGTCCTTACATATGAAATTGGCGTTTTGTCGTACTGGCCACTTTGACCTCAAATACCTCCTCTTTGGTTAGGAATTTCAAATTCAATTTGTACAGCTATTTACTCATGTATTTGTGCTTCGATGACCGTCATCCATTTTTTTTCTGTTTGCGTCACTCATTTTACAAAATGGAAAACTATAAGTATCGCATTATTTACGAGTACGTGATCCGCCTTGGCACTAGTGCTGCGGAAACGACTCGAAGGGTGAATGATGTGTATGGCGGTCATGTTGCAAAAGTAAACACAGTTCGCTTTTGGTTCCAACGTTTTCGTTCTGGAAATTTCGACCTGCAGAACAAGCCCCGTGGACGGCCTGAGACCCAAGTTGATAATGAAGTATTGAAGGCTATTGTGGAAGCGGATCCATCGCAAACCACGTCCGAGTTAGCTGCAGGCTGCGGTGTTAGTGATAAAACTGTTTTAATTCACTTGAAGCAAATTGGGAAGATTAAAAAGCTTGAAAGGTCACCTCACGAATTGACTGAAGCAAACGCGCGTCGACTGCTGCGTTACATTACTGAACCAGCACAATAATGATGGTATTTTAAACCGAATCATTACCTGTGATGAAAAATGGATTCTTTACGATAATCGGAAGCGCTCAGCGCAATGGTTGGATCCTGGCCAGCCAGCCAAATCCTGCCCCAAGCGAAAATTAACCCCAAAAAAGTTACTTGTAAGCATTTGGTGGACTAGTGCCGGTATTGTTCATTGCAGTTTTCTCAAATCTGGCCAGACTATTACGGCTGATGTCTATTGCCAGCAATTGCAAACCATGATGGAAAACCTAGGCTGGTCAATCGCTCCACGCCACTGTTACTTCCCGCCGCACTTCACGACAAGGTTAGACCACACACTGCACAACAGACGGCTCCAAAATTAGAAGAGCTTCAATTGGAATGTCTAAGATATCCTCCGTACTCCCCGAACCTCGCTCCAACAGATTACCATTTTTTTCGAAATTTGGACAACTTCTTGCAAGGGAAAAAAATTAACTCTGATGGGTCAGTCCAAATTGCCTTCACGGATTTTATTGATTCCCATCCGACTGGTTTTTTAGTAAAGGGATCAATGAACTACCTATGAGATGGCAAAAGTGCATAGAAAACAATGGTTCATACTTTGATTAATTAAATATATTATATTTAAAAATATTCGACTTTTTGACGCCAATGTCAATGTCAGACTTTAATATATTTTTATGCAAATTGATATTGCTTTCTTTTTCAGTACCACTATACACCATCCATCTGGCCAGTGTAGAATCATCACCTAAAGCAGGACTGACAATGGAAAAGGAGAAATATAAAAATGCCTACTTCCAAGTCACCCGTGGTGATTATTCGCCTCTTCTCAAATTGGCTTCCGAAAACCTCACAAAAGCTGTCGACTTCGCTGCCAACGATAATGAAAAAAATATGTTGAGGCATTATGTAAATAGTTTTAACGAAGGTGATTTGAATGAACATAAAGAAGGAAGCAGATTTTGGATTAGAGATAAGGGACCTATTATTGAAACGTAAGTTTTATTAAAACCACGTTTCACGCTTATTATGCACATGAGGTGCACAGTTCCGTTCCTGGCAAAATATCACTTATTAATGAAATTGTTATACATATTTGTCAAAATATGTAAAAAAATATGGATTTGTGTAGCGTTTTTGCATTAAGATTCTGTATAAAAATCATATTTTATAAATATTCTAAGTCATTAAGAAACATTAATACAGTCATACTCACAAACCTTTGATGTATCTTAGATACCAGGGATTCATCGAAACCTACCGCGACCCAAGCGGTCAGCGGGGAGAATTCGAAGGATTTGTGGCGATGGTGAATAAGGAGATGTCTAAGAAATTTGGTGATTTAGTCGATGGTGCTGAAAGGTATACCCACAATACTCTTTTGATCATTATAGATGGAAATTCCTACGTCCCCTTATTATAATGAATTTTTAATTATTATATTTATTAATAATAGATTATATAATTATATACAGTGCAAACTCCCCATTCTGTAACGTCCCTCGAATTAACGAAGAACTTCCTAAATCGTCGAAATTAATTAGCTTTGGTTGGTTTAGCTGGTCTTCCATACAATAATACACCATACAACCATTCTCAATAACGACAACAATTGAGCAATAAAGTAGTTTTAAGTTGCTAAAATTAGTAAAAACTGCGCAACTGTGTACGTTCTTTTATTATCGTTTACAAATTGGGATTGCTTGCACGTGTAAACTGTTGTTGACCAGGACTAATAAGTAGGAGTCATGGATTATTATCTATATGTTTATTTACCATATTAAATGTATAGGTTTATCAAGTTGTTGCCCTGGGGCCAAGATTTGGAAAAAGATACCTTCCTGAGACCTGACTTTACTAGCCTTGACGTTCTTACATTCTCTGGAAGTGGCATTCCAGCTGGCATTAACATTCCAAACTGTAAGAATCATTTAATAAAAAGATCTTTTATTTAGTTATTCACCGTTTTTGTATGAATCCAATTTGATTCACTGAAATATTACAGATGACGAGATCCGGCAGAACGAAGGCTTCAAGAACGTGTCGCTAGGCAACGTGATTCCGGCCGCTTACAAGGAGTCGGTCATTCCTTTCCTCAGCGACGGAGACAAGCAACTGCTGGAGAAGTATCGGGTTGCCGCCTTTGAGGTATTATTCGACTTAGGGTCCCAATCAATTGTTAAATGGCCGGCAACGTACTCGCGAGTCCTCTAGCAACGAGTGTCCACGGGCGACCGTATCACTTAACAGCATATGAAGCTCCTGCCCGTTTCCTCCTGTTATATAAAAATACAAAACTTTTTTTTACTCATTTTAAATACATTATAAGTGGCTTAATAGATCTCGTATTCACCTTAATGACTATATAATGAACCTGTCATTCCTTATTATCCCAAGATGTTGATGATCACTGTCAAAATTTAATTTTATATCATAAATGCTATACTGGATATATGGATACGTATGAGCCGGCAAATTCGTAATTATAATACACCGTATGTAATATTTATTGGTCAGGTTCAAGTTGGCCTTCACGAGTTATTGGGCCACGGCAGCGGTAAGCTGCTAAGGCAAAACGCTGACGGCACCTTCAACTTCGACAAGGAGAAAGTCAAGAATCCCCTGACAGGTATACTTACTATTTCCTACTGCAATATCATTGCCCCGATGCCACCAAGTGGTCAAATTCAAAAATTGTTTAGCCGTTTTGTAGTCCGTCTTCGATTGTGATTATGTCAATTTGGTAATATTTTTCGAAAAACTAAAGTACACATTAAATGTTAGAACATAATAATTTTGTATATCTCCTAAAGGCAAGAACATAGAGTCGTGGTACACGGAAGGCGAGACCTACGACAGCAAGTTCACAACCCTCGGCTCCGCCTTCGAGGAGTGCAGGGCGGAGGCCGTCGGACTGTATCTGTCTCTCGACCAGGAAATATTAAAGTCAGTTCTGTCTCGATTCTAGATTGCATTTCCGTCTACGCCGCAGACGGGATTTTGACACATTTTTTTAATACTAGGAAAGGATTTAGCTGAGCGTAAACCACAATTTTCTGAAATGCTGTAAAGCATGCGAAACGTCGGGAAAATTTTAAAATTATGTAAAATAATTTTAAGTTTATTTATATTATATACATAGCTTCGATCCGGTAAAAAAGTGTTTTCTTTAAATGTGTAAAAGCTACGTTAACAAAAGACAATACCACATTTTTCTGATTAATTTACAAATTCATAGTTCAATAATGATTCAAAGTAAATATAAATAAATAAATCAGACATCTTCTGAAAAAAAATGGTAACTTTTACAGTCTCCTTTTGTCGGCTTTCAGAATCTTCGGTTACGAAGGCCAAGAGGCGGAAGACGTGACGTACGTGAATTGGCTGAGTCTTTTGTGGAACGGGGCCGCCAAAGCGACCGAGATGTTCCAACCCACGACCGACACGTGGCTGCAGGTAATCCTGGCGACGACACCACCGAGGCTCTTCTGCATATTGTTTTGCTAGCCCTCAAATATCTCGTATCAAGTACAATTTAAAAAACCTCAATTACCTCAATACATTACGAACAATCATTTTTATTTTATATAAAATTATTTCAGGCACACGCTCGCGCTCGGTTCGTGATAATGCGTCTATTGGAGGTGGAGGGCGATGGCCTATTAACGGTGACGGAGACGGAGCCCGGCAGGAACCTGCTGCTCAATCTGCAGAAAGACCGTCTCCACACCGACGGCAAGAAGATTATTGGTAAGGATGATGTACCATTGGAACTGATGGTACCGGTACTTCCGGCGAGAGTATTGACAAGACATCACCGACTATTGTGCCCTTAGGTGTTTTGAAGATTTCGCGCATTTGTCTTTTCAACTCAGGCTGACTAATTTATTTTGAACCTGACTCACACGTTCATATGAAGACGGGTTGAGTTGAATGTTTCTCGCTCTTTCTTTCCCCAGACCCTTTCGAAAGGGGCTGGGCCTTCCTTTACTATTTTGTTAAAATAACATTATATATCTTTCAGGCGACTTTTTGGTGAAGCTGCAAACGATAAAGGCAACGGGTGACTTTTCGGCGGGAGAGCAGCTGTTCCAGAAGTACAGTCGCCTTGAAGCGCCGTGGAACCGCTGGAGAGACATTGTTCTGTTGCACAAACAGCCCCGAAACATATTTGTACAGCCCAATACTGTCGCTAAAGGTAATTAACAACTTTAGTTTTCAGTTTTTGTCTATTATCCATACATATATATATATATATATATATATATATATATATATATATATATATATATAGATACATTTTCCTAACAGCACGCTTATTCTGTAACTTCCAATTGTGATTGCGATTACTGTTCGTGTTCACTGAAACAAATTGTTCATTATTTTTAGGTGAGGACGTGAAGCTAACACGTTATCCGGCGACAGCCGAAGGCATGGTGACGTCGTGGGTCCAACGTTTCCCCAATTCAAAGGTCGATGATATTTTGGAGAGATTGGCCGAGAACGACAGTAAATATTTCTCGGAAGTAGAGAAAATCGCCGAATAACAGCGTTCCTTAAATGAGATATTTCCTTTGGATTCTGTATTTTTTCTATTTTCTAAATAAATGCATCTCGGCCACCAATATCTTGGTACTATTAAAGTTTTATAACAAGCATTTATTTGTACAAAAATCCATTTTATACATATGCCTGAGATTTCTTTATTAGTTGGCAAGTAGCCTTCTGAGCATGACAATGGCCGTTTTATCTTTGGCTCTAAAGCGTGCCAGTTTCCTCACAATGTTTTTTCCATCACCGTAAGACCTAAATACCCAAGAAGAAAACTCCATTGGTTGCACAGAAGGGGTGGGATGCGTGTCACTTGCCAAGCCACAACAGATTAGAAATCTTTGAAATTTAGTTTCGTCTTATCAACATTTAGCATTGTTTGGGGGTAAAATCGAAGTCGCCTCGGGTAGATAGCATTAAAAATAAACAAACTTGCAACTATATAATTTATTGACATTCAATACAAAACGTATGATGGTAATTACAATATTATTCAACACTTCACAGTTTCAAAGCATCGAAACCGTGGCCACGAAAACATTATTATACCGCACACAAATAAATAGCGCAATACGTTACGATTACAAATAAATATGAGTATAAATGATAAATTATTTCTTAAACGTTATTAAATCGTATACCTAACAAAGAAATGGCAACAAATTAAGTTAAAACTACTGAAAATACTTCTGAACGGTCAACAAAATAGCTATTTCCTTAGAGAACACCTGTTTCTACCTTACCTTAATACGTTAAATTTCTACGAAAATCTTCAACTAAGCACCATTCTATTCGATATCTGTTACTTGACTTAGCAAACAATACTTTCTGATAAATAGTTAAACTAAATCCGATCGCTGCACTTGAGTAATTAACACATAAATACATCATTTGTGCAGACACGCGTTTGTTTCACGTCGCATTCAATAAATGGACAATTCCAGTCGCGTAAAGGCACGTGAGTCAATTCTTAATGTCTTAGCAAATCAATTCGATAACTATCAATTAATTTCATTAGTGTATAATATAATGGTAATAAGAATAAATATTTGGCGTAAGATTACATATTCAAAATTCATTGAATGTATCGTGTATTTGGCGATTGGAATACTAAAATTCCAATTCGTTCGTCAAACAACGTCCGCTCCGACAATTAAACGCATTGTAGAAGCAAATGACTCTAGAAATGATTATGAGATGACTTACCGACATTAATTCTTAATTTGTCACTAAAGAGATTTCAATGTGCATTAGTCTAAGTACTAACTATGAAAATGCAAGCGACTTTTACCGTTGGCAAGATGTCCCTACGCTCGGAGTACAGATCGACGATAGGAAACGATGAATTACCTAGAAGAGATTCAAGAAGGACTAATAAATAAAACAGATGAGAAACGATCAACGCGTCGTCAACGCCTCTCAGTCGCCTTTCTCAGAGCGTTCTGCACTGTCGCCTTCGCCTTGAGGTGAGCCAGCGGGTCTGAAACATATCCACGTCACTCTAGCTGATGACAGGATCCACGTCTAGAAAAATACGATAGACGCTACCGCGATATACTCGGGCGGAAGAAAGTAGACTGTGACACGAATATTAAGTCTAACTACTTTAAAATCAAAGTCTGTAGGGGACATGAAAATATAATCTCTAAACCTAAAGGCATTAGTGCTGTCAATTTAATACAAAGCAAGAAGCGTGCATCAAGTAAAACTTTTCGAGAGTTATTCATTATTTACGAAACAAATATTAATTACAATATACACACCTCGACGTGGAATCCTGGTCCTGGTCCGACTTTCGCGTCACTCTGATTGAGTATTTCCTATTACGAATTTTTTCAAGAATGTTTTCCGGGCTCGGTTCCTTTTCGCTCTCTTTCAATATTATGGCAGAGTTGAGTTGGGTTCTCTTGGGGCGATACGTGGCGTAGCTCCCGGGGGCGTACAGAGAGTTCGTCCTGTTATACTTGTGCGGTTCCTTCAAAAGGCTGAGGCCGAGACTGTCGGGGCCGTCCGAAGTCTCCAACAGTGATTTCGTTCTGGAATATCTATTCTGGCCGTAAGACGACGGTTGGTCGTAGTCGAGGTAGCTTCGTGTTCCTGAATATTTTCTGAGGTCACTCCTGTCTAGAGATCTATACGTGTCTACTTTGTCGCTGAGGCTATCATATCGTAAATTATTTCGAGGTAGGTCGGCGAGCGAGGACCTATAACGGTCTGTCGAAGGAGACGCATCCGAAGAGACGGAATAGCCGGGCGAAATGTCATATGTATTGGGGGAAGTGGGCGAAGCATCGTATTTATCGGTCGAGTGCGAGTATATTCGAGCCACGGGATCGTATTCGACGGCGCCTGGACCGACTAAGTTACTTTTTCTTCGTTGTTTCTTTTCATTAAATCTAGAGTAAAAGCTTTTTCTGCGTATTCTATCCCCGACGTCTTCTTTCTCCGGGGTGGTCGAGTCGTGACTTCGGATAGGATAAAGACTGCTGGGAGAGATTAGGTTTTTCTCTTTTAGTTCAGCGCTATGATCGGATTTAACGTCAGAATTAGAATATATCGATCTACTTCTAGACCTACTTCTACTTATGGTATCACCCAAGTCTAACTTGGCTATTCCATCCGATATACAATCACCATTTGTTTCACTTTTTCTACCTTTACCTTTGTCCGTTGACGTATCCATTATTTGAGGTTCTATCACAGGATTAGTAGGAACTATTTTCTTCACTCTGGGAAGTTTTGAAAAGTCCAATTTTAGTGTGCTACGAATGCTTTTCGTTTCGTCTTTCTTCGTTAATTTTTCATCATTATCAGTCGAAAGGGCGGTGAAACTGTCGCTACCAGTCTTATTATATATGTTATTTTTACGATTCACGCCGTTCAATAACAGGGACGATGGTCTTCGTGGTTTTTCGATGTCACTTTCAATTTCTGCAGAAATGTTTTGTTCGTCAATATTTGTGTTTAGTGCATTTTCTGAAATAAGTTTCACCTGTTTTTCTTTAGGTTCAAATTTCTTAAATAATCCCAACACTTTAGAAACTGTCGTTTTATTCTGTGTGCTGCTTTGGTTGTCCAGCGCGCCCACATCTGTTACAGTTACAGCTCTCTTGATGAGTTTCGATTCGGTCGGCGGTTCGACCGGAACGGAATGTTCCCTTTGTGTCCTTTGTAGTTTAAGAGTTTCTTTTTTATTAGCATTTACTGAGCTATTTTTACATGTTTTCTCTGGTGAGTTAGATTTTGAAGAAGTCAATTTTTCTAATTTGTGACCTATCGACTGTAAAACCGACTTTTTCTTAGTAACATTATTTTGTTTACTATCCTCAGGTGATTTTTCTTTATGTTTCTTAGCAAGAATTTTCTTATCATTTGAAGATTTAATATCATTCGTATTTTTGTCGTTTCCTAATTCAGTCGTCTTTGGCTTTGAAGGTACTTTTTTAATTACTTTCTTTTTTGTAATCTTCTTTTCTTCTTTTGACTCATCTTTAGGAATACTATTATCTCGAGTAAACCCATTACTTGAGTTGTTATTTTTTATGGAATTGGGATAATTTCGTTTTCGTACAGCATCTGCATTGTCCACGATACTCTCGTTTAATGTATTTTGATCCATGGCTGAAGTCATTTCTCTCTGAGTGGAATTAACTACCTTATATTTTTTCAAAACAAGATTTGATGAACCATTGTCTATTTTCGTTTTATCTTCTCTAGCGTTAAGATTTTCATTTTGTGTGACAACCTGTGATGAATTGCCCGTCGGGGTAGGTTTTGTTTTTCTAGGCAGTGTTATGTTAAAACTAACTTCTACATCAGTTTTTGCTTCCGGTGTAGGAGAAGGGCTCTCATTTAGGGTGGAACTTTTGCATTCGTCTCTAATAGTGCGGTTGGAATTCGTTTTATTGGAAAGATTCGTATTATTCGGGTAACTCTTAGGTCTTAATAATTTTGATTCCCTAGATGTAATATGCTTAATCTCAGATTCGTTTTCTTGACTTGATTTTGTTTCACTTTCGGTCTTGGTAGTATTGTATGTTTTAATGCTTTTAGCTGGATAACTTTTTGGTCGGACTATCCTTGTTTCTTGGTTAGTCACGTTTTCATTATTATTCCTGATATGTGAGTCTCGTGTTTCATTGCTGTTTTTCATTTTCAGTAAAGTTGAGGAATCAACAGTGTTTTCCTTAATATTATCTAAACTGGGAAAAAAAGGCGTGTTTGATCTACTTCGATCTTTACCAATTAAAATACTCGTAGGCGACAAGCACTTGCGCGTTATATCCTCGCTTATATAATTCTGACCGTCGCTTACATCAGTGGGGGTCGTCGCTGCACCGTCCGCAGTTCTACTTCTCTTCTCTCTTATTTCTTTCAATATTTTTTGAGTTTCCAATTCTTTTTCTTTTTTATGTTTAGTGTAAACACTTTCGTCCGGGGGCGACTCGAAGAAATCTGATCTGAGGAATCTGGAAATACGTTTTTTCGGTCGATCGCCGCATAATCTCAGGGAATGTCGTCTGAAATTTTGACCCGTCGAGTTACCGTAAGCGGGCGACCCGTACGCAGCGATATAACTGGGGTCGGTGACTAGACTGCCTCCGTCCGACGCGTACGAGTCGTCTAAAGAAGTCGCTCTCTCAGATAAATATTTACTCAGTAGAGGTCTATCGGTAGCGCCGCGGGACTCCGGGCGCGTTCCGCTCGAGTCCCGCGGAGCCGCCATTTTGTATGTACAATCGTTGTCGGCGAGAGGGGAAGTCGGAGACGCGGGTTCGCGCGACGCTCTAGGACGTCGTCTTAAACGCGGCAGAGTGCAGAATTGGGACGCGGAAGCTCGCGGGACGTCGTCGATTTCGGTGTCGGGAGGTTCTCGCGAATGTTCGTCGTCAGCGGGAACCTCTCGCAGGTCGTCCGCCGGCTCGGATCGGTCGGCGCCGAGAGAGAGCGTGCGTCGCAAGGAGCGAGCGGCGTGAGGCGGCAGATGCCGCAAGAGCTGCCGCTGCAGGCGCCGAGACAGCGCCGGCGTCAGGCCCGACAGGGCGCGCATCTCGCGCTCGGAGAATCGAATCGAGCTCAAGTCTAGGTCCGAGAGATCTAGTCCCGCGTCGCCCTCACGGTCGTCCTCGCCGTCGCCGGTCCGCGCTTTGCCCTTCTTACTACTACCTGCAATGGAACAGGAAAACACACCATTTCGATCATGCGGAACGCTCGCGGGGACGCTATGCGTATTTACAGTGCTCTATTCCGATGCGACCCGTCGCGTCGACTAGGGAAATAGATCAAGTTTAAGGTCGGTTATGTCGTTCGCTTTTTTCGTTAAGTTTGTGTTAGGAGTTAATGAAAATCGAGTGAATTAAAAACCAGAAGTTAGGTCAAAATAAGCCATCGCAAACCAAGAACGAAAGTGATGCATTAAAATGTTGCTTTTGAATTTTGACTTTGCAAAAAATGCATTCTCACAACAGCGATCTTAAAAGTCGGGTGCGGCCGTATCGCGAGAAGCGCAACACAAAACAAGAGTAAATAAAGGGACGAGTACCTATTCCTGCGTGTCGTCGGCGGCGGGTCGGCGGGCGCCGGGTCCGCCGTGGAGTGAAGTGGTCGGAGCATGCAGAGTAACGCGCAACCCCACTGCAACCACAAACCTCACTTCACTACGTCGAGCCGCTGCCCCCACTTCCCCCCGCTTCCCTCACTACGTGCCACCACATCCACTATCTACACATTTATCACGTCCGCCGCACGTCTCGCGTGCGACGTACGCGGCGTCGAGTGCCTTGTGCGCTTCATGCAATTTACTACAAAAATCTAGAGCAACGCAACATTTTCCTGCTATTGTTAGCGGGTAGGAGAAAATTCAATACCTGCACAGAGAATGCTATTTGAATACATTAAAACACTACGGTGCACAACTTGGTTAAATTCAACTGTTAAGGGTTTAAGTGACACGCTGATGCCCAACGGAACATGGCAACTCCGAGAATTGTCATGTTCCGCTGCAACGAAATCGACGTTAATAAAAAACACTCAAAGGAAAACGCCACTAATATCGAAAATAGCCGTCGGTCTCGAGCTATAAAGTCATGAATGAATGATCGTTAATTGATTAAGAAGCCATTTGCCATCAGCCGTTGTCAATAATAGCCTCTAGTTGCGCCGATATATTTCGTTCAGTACATTACAGTTACAGTACGTTGAAGACATTAAGACAAAAGAAAATGAAATCAGCATTTCCTTTAAACCTGACGTCAAAATTTTTAAAAAATACAGCCAAAGCGCGTGCCGATGTGCCATGAGTTGTGCACGGGTGAGACCTACGTGAAGCTTTAGGTATCGGCAGCGTTTTCCGGTGCTCAAGCGATGCACAGCTACCGAGGGGAATACTCACCGCGCGGCGTCTGACGCGATTTGTTGAACATGGACTCGAACGGCGACTGCATGTCTCGCGAGCCCCAGCCTTCGCGCCTGCACAGACAGAATGTTGACTCAACTTGAACCAGATATATAAAAACCAATATCGGCATCGATACAACTACATTTATGTAATAATTGAGCTTCGAAAGTTTAACTTACGTCTCCGAAACACTCCTTTTACTTTCCGTATACCTATGTGTGCTGCATGGAAGTGAAGCATGCTTTTAATTCAAGGTATTTATGTTAATTGAGGTCCTTGACATGACGTTTTCATGCCGAATATTTTAAAGTTTCACGAAAGCCATAAAAAGTTATTTGCTAACATTTTTTCTGGTATTTTTTTATATCTTATATACTATTTTAATTGTATTGTTTTTGTAACATTTATGTAAATGTAAAAGAGTTTGTAACATATACGGCAGATATAGTGTTATGTGTTAAGTATTATGAATAAGTCTAAAGTCATTATCAGACATATCTGTGCCTTAAATAATACATTGAGCGACAACAGTTTCAGGTCTAGAAAGTAGTATATCTTAGTTCATGTAAGACACACAAGAGTGTGCCTGTGTTATGTCACCGCATGAAGGCAATTCAATAGATCAGATTGGCATTCGTCAGTTTTAGTATAAGATGACCTGCCGACTAAAGTGAATCGAATTGATTTATTACGAAAGATTAATTACAGGTATTTTATTTTCTTTAGTAAGATATTTTTTTAAATATTGTACATAGTATTTTTGTTTATTTACTTTAGTGAATATTTTTTTTAAGACGTTATACAGTTTATATCTCAAAAGTTGCAGAACGAGTAAATTTAGCTATTGCTATTTTCTATAGGATTCGATGTATAAAGTATCTTTGAACCAAAAAAGACGTTCACAATTTAACATCATTGTATTCGATTCAATTTATCAACATTGTAACGACGTTCATTTCGTTTAGAAGCGAAATCGTTAGTAAAAATGTTTTATTAGTAAAATTACTTTATTATCATTGTTACGTGATTAGGATCGTTATTGAAAATATACGACGTGATCTATTGAATCGGCCACCTTATGTTACCACAATTGTACTCACATGAAATGCCTCCTCGGCAAATGAGGGCTGCATGCGAAAAATCACGATTAGTAGCTATATCACAAAACTTATAAGTAAGCAAAACGTGACCTGCAATTATTATGAAATTAGTGCGTTCAATACCAATTAGTTCAGGAAAACCCGTCTATCGGTTAATCCAAAGGTTATTTCGCAAGTTACCTGTTGAAGAACGGTGAATGCAAGTTGTTGAAGAGCGAGTGCGGGTGTTGGGAGAAGCCGGGACCTTCCTCGCCGTTTAACCGCTGAGTTAACGCGCGAACCTGGTGAGGAGCATCGATTGTGCATTATAATAATAATAATCTTTATTTCTTCTCTCACATATACATACATAGAAGGTTATTATGATTAAACTAAGATGATAACATTTGGAAGTGTATGTGAGAGACTGGTCTCTGTAACAGGAGACCTGAGTGACAGATAGCCAGCCTCTCCACCACCGGACCGGAACACGTACAATCAGGTCATTGTCATAAGATACAATAGTAGAAAATAAGCAAGTGCTAAAGGAAAAAAAATGGAAACGGAGTCGTAAAAATAAGATTGGTGTGTGTTTGTGTCTGTGTGTGTGTGCGCGCGTGTGTGTGTATGTGTAGGCGAGTGGGTGTGTTACAGAGTAACAGTTATTAAATCTTCTGTTTCATCATAACTCAACGTCTTCAGCCAATTAGTAACCATTTTTTTACATTCATATTTCGATAGTGGGTAAATGTTAATTTTTTCATTTAATTTATTATACAGGTAACAGCCCAGGAAACCAAAGAATCTTTGCGAGAAAGAAGTTGTCCATCGTGTAATACGACAGCAAACTTTATGTTTAATCCGCTTGTTTATATTTAATTCGGGGTCGTAACTAGTTTTATAATGTTGTTTTAAAACTGTGTTGAGAATAAATAATTGACGAATTGTTAACACATCGGCTAGGGCATAAAGCTCTTTAGTGGGAAAAAGAAACGGTAAGGAATGACTTACTTTTAACACTGCTCGTTGGGCTCTTTCAAGTTTTAGTAGATTGGTTCTGAAAGTACCTCCCCACACAGTGATATAATAGCTTAAAATTGACTGACATAAAGCCTGATATACTACTTTAACAATTCTATTGTCTGCTATAAGTCTTAAAGATGTAAATGAGTTTACGAGTTCTGCATGAGAGAAGATCCACGTGAGAATTAAAACTCAAGTTACTATCGATAACTACACCCAAATACTTAACACTATAGGCAATGGAAATGCTTTTGCAATGGCAGAGTTGATTTGAAGAGCAAGTATGGGCTGTGATAGAAAAATAATCATGAATGTGAGACGGAACGTTTTTAATAGAGAAGGGCATAAATTTTGTTTTATCAACATTAAGCGTAAGGCCGTTGCCTCTCAACATTCATTAACAAGGCCAAAACCAAACTGAGCAGAATTATACACCTCATTCCAATTATTGCCAGAGAAGACAAGGGCAGTGTCATCTGCGAAAGATATTATCTTACCATTTGGCAACTGGAGGTTACATAACTCATTAATGAATGTTAGAAACAACGTTGGGCCAAGTACGCTTCCCTGGGGGACACCGTAAGTTATTGGCAAGTCATTACTTACAAAGTCACCGACCTTAACCCTTTGAAATCTATTTTTAAGGTAACTTTGGAAAAGACCCAATTGAGAACCACGGATACCCAAAGATTCAAGTTTGTTTAAGAGAAGTGGCGCAGACACTGTGTCAAATGCCTTAGCAAGGTCCAAAAATATCGCTATAACTTTTTGCTTTCGGTCAAGTTTGGCTACAATGTGATCAGTAAGTTTGTGATCGGCGTCGTTTGTAGAACTACCCGTACGGAAACCAAATTGCGAATTAGAAATGAGATTCATGGTCTCAAGATAGTTAACAGGGCGTTTGTTTATAAGTTTCTCAATTACTTTTGCAATCGTGGGTAGTTTAGATATTGGTCTATAATTATTGACACATCCTCTGTCACCCTTGAAAAGCGGAACAATATCAGCCAGCTTAAGCTGATCCGGAAAAACGCCTGTGGAAAAAATCAAACTTACAATGAATGTCAATGGTGGGACTATTATTTGATGATACCGTTTTAATATAGCACCTGAAATATTATGCCGTCCAGTACATTTACCTTTTTTTAAGTTGAGAATACAGTTAACTTCATTTTCATCGGTACTATCCAAAACTAAGGATGATAGTGGATTGGCCATTGAGGATATACAACCCCTACCAGAGGAATATGCCTTTTCAGCCAGATCTTTACCAATAGAAACAAAGAATTTATTAATAAAATTGACCGATTCAAAGGGGTTATCAGGAGAAATAAGTTGCTCAGCAGGTCTGCATTATGAGTTTCACCCAGAAGACGTCGTTCAGGATAACATGTTTTCAGACTCAAACTCAAAATAACTTTATGTATATCGGTAACCAAGTACACTTATGAACGCCAAAAAGAAGTTAAATTAATTGTAAATTTACATTTACTACCAGTTATCAAGTCAAGGGCGTAGAGCGGGCAAGAAGAACTGGCAAGAAAGTCTCCGCCACTCTTTTTAATCGCCAATTTTTGAGTCATACAAATTCTTTGAACTGGAGCAAATCAATTAAAAATATTTAGGATCATTTAAGTTTATAAAAACCTTTATTGATTAATTTACGTTTAACGAGGGCTTTGAATTTATTTAGTCATAATTCTCTAATCTCGCTTGAGAGTTTGTTGTAAAAACCAATACAATTTACAATTTTAGGCTGCCATTGGGCTTGCCTAGGTTCTGCAGTACGTCGAATATGTTTCCTGATGCATCGTGTGCCCCAATGGTATCCTGAATGTGTTGATTACAAAGAACAAGTACAATACTAACGGCAACTAAGACGGAAATGTTAGTAACTCTAACTGAAACTACATATTTTCTGGTGGATTATCTTGAAATTTGTGGATTATTCTTGCCTGGAGGTAACAGTTTTGACATATTCGTGTGAATGATTTTATTATTATTAAACTCTTTTCAACATCTGAAATATACCTAATTATTGAACGAAATTATTAAACGTTGAAACGTTGAAATTATTACAAATGTTTACACACAATATTTAAAGTGTTTGTAATTTGAGAAAAAAGCGCTCACCCGGTGCAACAGCGTGGAGAAAAGGTTTTCAGCCGTCAAAAGATGGAAACCCTCATCTTCCTCGTCCTCCTCGCCAGAGGACACGGATTCCGCTCGAGCCAAGCGGCTTGATCTGGAATTACAAGCAAAAGATTATATCTAATGGTTCGTTGTTCGACTTGGAGTCTTTCGGCTTGGAGACTAATATAACGTACTCATATCAAATTTATAAAAAATAAAATAAATAGGCGATAATAGTATTTGGACCGTACCTACCAATTGTAAATAACTTAACTTTGACATTATTTTATGTTCTTATGAGACATTTTAAAGATTGATATGACATTTGCATGCCTATTTATATATGGCTGATTGTACGGATAATTATAATTGATCGATCTAAACACTGTACCACTATCTTGGCAAATAAACGATTATTATTATCAATGGCGCTGCAACTTTTTTCTGGGATTCAGATATCTATTTGTCTCATGATCATTTAACAGGTGAGGTTATCAGCCTCCTGTGTCTGACACACGCCATCGACTTTTTGGATCTAAGGCGAGCCAGTTTCCTTACGATATTTTGACGTACGCACATAGAAAGTCTACCTCACCTCAATCGATGCATATGTGTGTCATCCTCTTCTTCAGATTCGCCGCCGCTTACTAAGCTACTGTGAATTAAAAAGAATACTTATAAACTTTGTACATACAAAGATAAATAACTATTCAGCAATAGTGTTAAAATACACTTTAAATAGGCAAATGAAAAAGAAACTCCACCTGATGCGCCGAGGCGTAAGTCGGGGGGGATGCACCCTAGGCGAAGGCGACGCGTCGGGCTCGAGACTGCGTTGTCTGGGTGTGACGTACCCCTTGCCCTCCACCGCGATGGGTATAATGAACTCCCGAGCCGATTTCTTTATTGGCTCGCCCGTGCTGGGACTCGGCTCGCTCGTTCCCGTGGATTCCGTCGAAGCCAGACGTCTTAAAATTATTACACTCATTTCAATTTATTTCCTTTAAGGTAATGTTGTGCCTGTCAAATTTGTCTAAATAGACATTTCGATTTTTTTAAAGTGTGTACTTTCGCCGTTTCATACCTAAGTGGCGTATGCGTCGACCTGGGTGCGGGCTTGTGCGTGGGAACGTGCGCGTTCGTGGACGGAGACGTCGGAGACGCGGGACTCTCCTCCGTCGCCACGCTTATCGGTATTATGCGCTCCACTGACAGGCCTCTGATGAGGAATATCGTTAAATCGACAGTAGTTCATTTAGGATGCGATTTACGGGGTCTAATATGCGTTACCTGTTGCGGTGATCCTCCACGCGATGGTGTGCCTCAGTTTTGAAGACCTTGGGAGAGGCGGAGGGCGGGGCCGCGGGGGGAGTGGACGGCGGAGACGCCAGCGACGCCACTCCGGCCGACGAAGACCTACCGTAGGGCACGGGAGGCTTGCCTGGAAGACGTCATTAATTTAATTTATTCATACAAGGGTAATATAAATTAGGGAAACGGGTGAAGGGGTTACGGAAACGTCTATTACTTAAGTGAGCCTGAGCGAAAATCATCACCCAAATCATTAAACGCTCACCCGTTCTGATGGCAGAGGATATAATGTCTCTTGCGGCGCGACGTCTGTTCTCTTCGCCCGCCCGTTCCTCTGCCAACTTCGCCATCGAACTTTGGAGACTCCTGATAAAGACATAACGTTATGAAGATGTGTAAATTAACTCTGGTGTTTAGAAAATGTGTAGGTTTGGGTTATTAATAGTTGAATAAAATAGAAAATTATGTAATTTCTTTAAACGAGTCTAACATTTTGCGAATTCTTCTCTCGATATATTTAGCCATTCTCTTAACAATTAAGAAAAGCAATTCATCACCTCCTGGCGTCCTGAAGCAAGACCGCAGGGTCGACTTGCGTGTGGTGAGTGGGTTCGCTCTCCGTCTTCTTTACTCCACCCCGGTTCATTTGCGTCTGAGGCTCTTCGAACGGCACCGACTATTTAGCAGTGTGAAAAATAAAGTGTCATTAAGAGAAATGCCTATATATCATAACTTTTAAAAGCGTTGCAGAGTGAAATATATAAGAATGTTGGTATGGCACAAAATAGTCTCTTCGTCTGTCTAATCGTAACACTGTCTTGGAGTTTTATTCCCTTTGATTGATTATGAGATAATGATAATGAGCACGTAAAAAACTTGACGTTTGTTAATGTATTTACAAGCATCGCCATCTTGCAGAAAGAAGCGTTTGGGCAGCTTCTTGAACTAGTCAATGATTAGTATAAATTTTTAAATTAAACTCACCGGCGACGGCTCAATACCGATCTGCTGAAGCCTCACGGTCCCGTTGTCCAGAGGCTTGTTCAACTCCCGATCCTCGCTCTGGGCTTTTGGCTTCGCGATCTTGGACACCACTGTGTACAAGTTCATAAATCAATAATATGCAACATTATTGACTTATTTACACACACATTGTTACGAAGACGGGTCGACTGCAATATTTCTAGATTTACACTACTTAGGGAACTTTTCAGCAGGCTGAAATGTGATTTCTGACCTTTTCAGGAGGCCGAAACATTTTTCAGGAGTTTTTAGAACATGTGTAGTCGAGTGGTGCAGTTTTCCGGAGACCCGTTTTCAGGCCTAGTTATACCCCTTTGATGAATGAATATTCTGGACCGAATTATCTAGGTGTGAGACGCGAGAGAGAGGGAAGATCGAAACCTTCTCGTAGCTAGACTGAGCACTCTAGAACGCCGTACGACAAGAACGGCGCAATGTGTGAAAGAGACAAAGAGTACGGACGTTCTAGAATTGCTACTCAGTAGCAATCACGCCTAGAGAGTTCTCGAATGCGGTACAAAATTATTCCCAGAGATATATACGCGAGCCGAAACGCGACTAATTAGTTTAGTTTCGAATGCGATATCAAGAGATAAACACCGAAGCGATAAAGTGAAGTGATAAAGTACTGTGTGCATAATTAAGTAATTTGTGACTGAATTTTGTGTGTGTATTTAGTGCATTTCTGCGAGTAATTTATGCTTATAAATTCCTCATTGATTTATCAAGAAATAAACCCTTGAAGCAATCTACGACATTTTCTATCCGATCTCCGTAACAATATATATATATAAGAAATCGACTTTAGTTCGAATGAACAAGTACCAGGTTTAGTGACGGTCCGTTTCACTTCCGGTGGAGTGGTGAGAGACGCTCGTCTCTCGAACTGCTCCTTGAAGCTGCCGACGTGACCTCCTGAAATAAATAATTTCGCATAACTCTGTTGTACTACGTTATTCTAAGCTGAAATAGAACTTATTAAGAAAGAAAATGACCTATAGACAGCTTCTTCGGTTTGACGGGAGCGGAGGCTGGCGCCGGCTGAGAGATGGACAAGGACGTCAACTTGTCTGCGGTGGCCGCCACGGACGGCTTGCCGTCTTCCACCTGCAATCGTTTCACTCGCATCAGGTAACTCTCAAAAGCGAATACCTCGGTATCCTGTAGATAATCCCCGAATGGAGTTCGAAATATTTTTCGCAGTGATGACACACCTTAGATTCGTTTCGCTTCTCTGCTGTGTCAACTTTGGAGAGGACTCTCTTAGCTTTAGGCTTTTCTTCTTTTATCTCGTCGTTTAGCGCACGTTTGATCTCTTCGGTGGGCGCCTGGTTTGACTCTACTGCGGCCGGAGTGTGCGATATCGTGATAGTGGCCGATGACTTCAGAGAGGGTTGGGGCATCTGAAAAATGATACAAGTGGTTTTATGTAAGACACTTGTGACCGACGAGCAAAACTACACGCTCGTGTCTTGTTCGTGACAATAAGGTGTGTCCCGCTTCGGTTGTTCTCTTTTGTAGCTTTGGTATATTTGTTTTTCACTTTTTCTAGTTATTGTAAATTTTATTGTTTTCGCTTTGAGTAACACTTTAAATAAATAAAGAGAATATAGCTTTCCTCAATACGAATTCTCAATTCCAACCGCAGTTCCCGATATTCATCTCGAGATATAGCGGTAAACCAAATAAACTGAGGCAGAAACTCTTTAAACCATATCTTCACCATAACTATTAACTTCTAAAAGCACTTTTTGACTTACATCAGCTCTAGAACCATCTTGCAGCCCTGTGGAGTCTTCGTCGGGTACGCAAGCCTCCTCCGGCAGGGCGGGCGCACCTGCTATACTAGCGGAACTAAGGAATTTATCAATAGGTTAATATTTATTACATTCATTTGAAGATCAAAAACATTTTGGGTGGGATAATTAATTAATACCTGGCGACCCGTTCCCTCTTCCTCTGCAGGCCAGTGCCAGACGTGGCGAGCTCTAGCTTGCGTTTATTGTCCGCGGCCGCCACTATGGTGCGCGTCGGGGATGGCTTTATGGCATCCTCGCCGCCCTCTGTAAACATTTTCTATCTTGGCCACCATTTCTCATGGATTTAACAAATCACAAGACAGTTTGTACCGCTGAAGCTTTTCACTTTTGCACAATTTAGACGAGATGAAAGTAAATAATACCCGCAACAAGTTCCAATATCCGTTTCTCAGCAGAACTGCTGGGCTCCACTGCCATCGAAGTAGAACTGGTGAGGTCATTGCAGCTCTCCGTCGGACCGCCCAGCTCGGCTTGCTGCAAAAATTACCATAAATTGCCTTCAAATAAATCAATACGAATTTCTGATTATTATTTAATTGTAATAAATACATAAGATTATCACTGTTGGATCAAAAAAGAGGAAATCGCTAATAACTGCCCCTACCAATTCTTTTATAACTTGTGTTGCAAAGATCCATTCGTCCAAGCGTACACGGACACGTACGTACCTCTGGAACGACTACGCTATTGGTGTTAGAAGGAGCCGCAGGTGCTAAGGACAGCAACAGGTCGAGTCGCACCGGAGTCTCAGCCGCCAAGGCCTCCGCTATCTCCAGACATGACGCTTCACAGCCCACGTTCACCCACCTAAAAATATTACAGAAATAGCTTTTTGTAAAACGTGGCCTAGAGACGTGTTCGTTACCATAGTTACGATATTCTCTCCATGAAAAGTAGTAATCGTGGTAACAAAAACAAAAATGTTTCTTATTCTTAGGAGAAAAATCCTTACGGATGGTCACAGATGTAAACGATGTCGGCTCTCTTCAAAGGGTCCACAGTGAGCATGTCACGGATCAGAGGAGATGCAGCTGAAATATTATAACTTTTGTTGACTAAAACTTTTTATAAATAATTTTAGAAACGAAGCTTTTATAGCTTGACATGAATTTAGATATCATACATAGGTTTTTCGCACAGACTACATGCAAATAAACCGTATTTAAACACAATTATAGACAATTTATAAACAAAACTTTAAAATTAAGGAATAACTCGAGGATTTAAATAAAAACGCCTTACAAGACGGGTTCTTGGGCTCGTAGTAATCCCCGTTGCTGATCTGACGAACCAGTCTCTTGAAATTGGAGCCATCGAAGGGCATCGCCCCATACACCAGCGTGTACAAGAGTACTCCCAGGGACCAGCAGTCAACCTGGAGGTAAAATAACTTTGTCAGGACAACTCCAATCAACACTTTGTCAATTCTCAACACAATTTTTTAAAGATTTCGTTAAATTAAGTCAGTCCATGGCGTAAATTCAATGTCAAGGCCAGGTCGGATGTCGGAATAAAGACTTACTTCAGGTCCGATGTACGGAGTGCCTTTAACGATTTCCGGCGACGCGTACAAAGGAGACCCGCAAAATGTCGCCAGCAGAGAGGTCTCTTTGAACACATTGGATAGACCGAAGTCTGCGATCTGAAAATGGGATGAAAAAAATATTGTGCTGTTGTATTGTAGTGCTATTTAATTAGCGGTTTCATAAATCGATGGAGTGTCGCATACTTAATATAAACTATAATCTCCTGTTATCTAATTAGCTGTTAAGTTATTCATAAATACATTAAGTTGTGTCCAGGAATTACACCTATGATAAATGTATAAGTCGTCAAGTGCAAGCGAAATCGCTTTTTAGCATACTATATCCGTCTTTTTTTATAATACGAGGCAAACGGGCAAGAGGCTCATGATGTCAAGTGATTATGCCGCCCAAACGTGAGATAATGTGAGCGCAAGTGCGTTGCTGCCTTTTAATAATTGGTACGCTCTTTTCTTGAATAAAGTCGTATTAGTTACAGTTCAGTGGGCAGCTGGTTCCCATAGCGGTGGTGCGCGGCAAAAACTGCCTTAAAAACGCTTAGTTGTGGAACGACAGACATCGAGGTGATACAGGTAGCATTTCGTATTCTGCCTCGACATCATATTTATGTAGGATATGAGATAATTAAATGAAATTCACATTAATTTTGCATACATTTGCGACTCAAACAAGTTAATATAATTTTATTTATGAAACAATATGGGGACTATACCTTGGCACTACCAGTCTCGTCGAGTAAAACATTCTCTAATTTTAAATCCCTATGGCAGATTTTATGTATATGGCAATAGTATACAGCGGTTGCGATCTGTCGGAATAACCTGCGAATGACACACTTCGAATGTATTAAAACAGAAAATGGCATCTTCACCTGCATTGCTTGCTCGTGATTAAAGCATATAAGACAGACGTAATAAGACATTGGAATCCCACTAAGCAGAAAGTACATAAGAGCGGGCAATAACCAAAATCACTCGCCGTAGATTTGATTTTATCGAAATATGTATTGATCCTTCACTAAAATTTCAATGGTTGAATCTAATTAAAAACAGAATATAATATAAAATCCTCGATATCATAGCGAGTACTATGGAGCCAAAAAGTAATTGAGTTACAGCACATTACTTTGGCCGAGATCTGTTACTAACGATTTTAATAAATATTGTATATTTTACGACTTATTTAAATAAAAAAGTATTTATAGTTTACATTGTATCGTCCGTCTCATCTCATGTGAATTTCGGACATATATTTGTTTCACTAGTCACTACTAGTTAGTGGAGGAACACGCGATGAAATCATGATTTTTACTAGCCTAATAATGCGCGCTCATGAAAAGGAGAGAGACTACTTTAAAAAGAGTTACCTCCTGGCTTCGTCCTCTTCTAAAACTTTCTTTTGACTTAGATAATCATACAGTTCACCACCCGAACAGTATTCCATTACTAAAATCATCTTTTCACTATTTTCAAATACTGCAACAAAAAAGAAATTATAAGTAAAATTAACACATTACTCACCTATTACGCGTTTATATTTAATACATTATGTATTTGTAGATAGCCATATAGGTATAAATAAAAATGGACACATTTTCAAATAATTATATAATCGGTTAGATATGAAGCCTTTTAAGTAAATGAATACATAAATAAATCAATGTATATAATATGTGTAATCACAGTAACGATATTGAGTATATTATGTGTTTAATATTATATATGTATTTTAGTATATTTTATTTGATGTTTCTCGACATTATCGTATTGGCATAGTCTGTAAGGATAATGTATGTATTTATGTAATAAATAAATTAATTAAATAAAATGTTAGTGTGAAATAATGTCAAATGTGACCAAAATAATTGCAATTTTCCTGTTTGTCTCGAGATAAAGCAACACATATAACTTATACCTGTGACTAAAACATATTTCAGACTGGTTAGATTCACACGCATATTAACAAAAATACACACTCATAAACACATAATCCTGCTTTCTTTCACTTTCCTCACATCATCACCAACTATGCAAAATATTCAGTTTTGACTTGTTTAAGCTATCGCGGAATATGGTTAAAAGGAGTATTAAGAACATCATGAGCACCATCACACACAGCCGAATAAATAAGTAGTACTTAGTTAAATGTATTTAATTTTTTTTCGTAAATGTTTGAACCTTTTACTTTTGCATTCTACATGGTGTATTCCATCTTTGGCTATATATAGGTTTGTATAATTGTTTTTTGTTAGCTGTACGATTACGAAATAAATGAATCTATAAAATCTTAAGTATTTATTTATAATCTACACAAAAGTGTGACTATAAAATTACTTTCAGGCTTATATTACAAAAAATATCCGATACTTGACCTGTTCAAGTCTTAGCTAAAATAAATCTCATCTGAATAAGAGTAAACCCCTTTCGAAATTATTACGTTTGCAACTGCGTAGTTATGCCATGTAATTTTGTTAATTTAGTTACGATTAAGACCTAAAAAAAACAAAATAAAACTCCGTACCTTCATAAATGTGTACAATATTGGGATGTCTGACCGATGACATAATCTGTACCTCCCGTCGGATTCGTACCAAGTCCGCTTCGGTCTCGATTTTGCATTTCTTTATCGTCTTGATCGCCACTTCCTGTCCAGTCTTCTTGTTTATACCTAATTGGACTTTCCCGTATGTGCCTTGGCCTAGCTTTCTTACTATGTCGAATCTGAAACGTGAACGACGTAGTATCACTATGTATCTGAATAGGGACCGTGAAATCAATAGAAACGATTTGTAAACTGAAGAAAGGCAGTGTCGTGTTGGCAGAGATATTCTAAAATATTGAAGTCGGAGAAAACACACATTGTGTGTACAGTCGACTCTCGAATCCAAATTACCGACAGTTTGAAAATAACTACTCAACTATATTGGAGATTGATTAAAATTCGTGATTTATTATTTCTATATCACTATTATGTATTAAAATTAAATACAATTATTCACAAATTTTTGTTTCGAAAAGTACCTAATCTTTTTTCAGTCTATCGTTGTCCAAAGGATTAAAAAAAAACAAATAATAGTGTATGAGCATGATAAGAGCTTCAAATTATAGAGAGTAGAGAAGCCCGGACTTCAACTTACCAAGGGATGCAAATTAATATTTATTTAATTGAATTCATCGAGTTTTTTTCAAGGGCCCGATTTTTTTTAATTTATCAAGAGTAACTTTGTATAACTTTGATTTAAAATGTGTATACCTTTCTTCGCCAGAAATCTGCTTTATGGATCTCATCTCGAATGAGTTCGTTATAATTAGCCAATTTTCAATTAATTCAGCGTTTATATAACATAACTCAAATGTCTTTGTATCCAACCCAATATATACAAGGATAATATACGGGTAGATGATTGAATTAAAATTCTACCCATTTGATGATTCGAGTTTAAACAAACATTTTGTTTTAACGTACTTAAAATTCAACATAAAAATTTAGGAGTGCAATCTTCGTTAGTTTTTTAAATCTCTTTAACAATAGCTGTTGGTGAATATTTTTTGATGTTCACAAACAAGCCATAACAATAAACATTGTGAGCACAATCACCATTTGTAACGCGACATGTCGTCATTTATTTTAAAAAACATAAATATCGTATTTTTATTATCTAGTGAATATTTTAATCTTTTTGACTAACGGCGAAACGGTACTGCCATCCCATTCTGAAATTTCCATTTCCATTAATTAGTATTATGTCATTTAAAGACATGGGTGAAAAGTAGAATATTTGTAACAAATATACGTTTAAATGTATATAACAATTGGTCCATACATATGATGTTGTAATGATGCTTCTATAGACAATAGATTTATCATATACGCACACTTTTTTCACTAACTGATAATGACAAACAACTTTTAATTTTTCTACCTTGAAATACCGATTGATTTCACTGGACACCGTCCAACCGTCAAGGCCACGAATGGAAATCTAAACTAGATACAACTAACAATACTAGTTTTAAAATCTATATCAATTATCAATTGATCCCACATCAAGTATACTTTTAATTATTTGCACCGCAATCAAATTGAATAAATGTCCAAACTATATTTTGATAAAGTAATAACCCTTACCAAACAGAACACGATAATAACAGAAATTGCTATTAAAATCAAACATCAATAAAACGTGACGTCACCAACAACCTTTACACCCACATAGTTCCGAAGAGCTGAGCGTAGGAGCATAAATCTATAGCCCAAAATGCGGTCACCGGCTGCGCCTCACAACAGCATATTCAATATTACTTGCAACCCAGTCCTAACTACTGTTAAGCGCATCGAAAATAACCCCGTAACTGTACTTCCGTGAGTTAGAATAAAATATTAACGGACAAAATACTTAGAATTGAAAAGAAACGTGAGTTAGAATAAAATATTAACGGTTTACTTCTTCGTGAACTCAAGGCAGAGCACACGCCCCTGCTACGATTAATACAAGTACCTACTTCAATTATTGAAATACTATCTTCATTATTAACTGACTGTCATTCGCCAGACACAAAAAAAGTCATTTTTAATTTCACTAATGTTAGAACCGAAATTTTCAATACATTTATATGTAACTTATAATGCATAACATCAAATAAAACATACAAACTTCAACTAAGACGTATTCAGAAGATATATATGTAGTATTAGAACAAATTAATTAAATTAATTATATCAATTTTATGTAAGTACACGTAATCCACTTGCCACGTATAAGTGTATAATAAAATAGCTAATAAGTCTTTGATAAGGCCTTTGAGGTTGAAGCCTTCCAATCACTGCGTAAGGCATTGAGATAAGATTATTTTATAACATGTATAAGTTAAAAGGTTATTTAATTTTAAACTTTTATCGAAGAAAGTAACGTCACTTGGGATTATTATGAAATATAATCAGGATCATAATAATGGGGTTCATTAGAAGGTTTTGTCCATCTGGTAGATTTGCGCAAAAAAGTAGTGAGACTTATCCAGAGCGGCCTTATTCGAATCAAGGATTTCTCAGGCAGCCCATTGCCGGCTTCGAAAGTTGATTATACGTATAAAATAACTACGACCACGTCTACAGCAGATCGTTGTAATCAGATCACAGACATTGTTCTTTCAAAAGATAAAAAGGTAACGGAGACAGATGTATCTAATTAATTCAAAAGCGAATCAAATCTATAACCATACAAAGTAAGAAAGATAATCTATGTACATTTTATATATATCAGAAGGTAAGATTTATAAAAAAAAGGTCTTAGGTCTGGGCCTCAGATTTCTGAATCTGGTTCATGATCATTAGTCAATCTACCATTTTGCCGGTTTCCTCAGCACAGCAGGGGATCAAACCTACAGGGATGATAGTCGTACGCTGAAGCCACTAGGCCAACACTGCTCTATTTAACTCTTTTTTCATTAGTGCGAAATAGGTGTGTACCTTTGTTTCAATCGTAGCCGATGGTCGTGCAGCCTGACGTCGCCGGTGTTCTCTATGCCGTCCATTATGTTGGCCGTACGTTTATTCTCGCCCACCACCATTTTGTCTGGAATCAATAAATCACATTAATAAATTGTACACTATGTTAAGTATTTATACACAACACTTCTGTTTACTCCTTAAAGTCGTGTAATGTACAATTGTAAAATATGTGAGCTAGACCCGGTAACCAAAATTTACAGGAACTACCATTTATTATTACATTACAATATGTTACTATTACCTAAGACATTTAATAGTGTAGTTGTATTTTGCAATATGCTACCAGAGATAAGATGCACTATGGACTACTTCCAGGTATTACTTAGAGAGATTACAGAGAGAGACTACTTCCAGGGATTACTACAAACAAACTCACTCATTACAATATTAGAACAGAAATGTTTATATTAATTTTAAAAGTTTAATAATATGTTATTCTAAGTAATTTATATTTAGTAGTAGTACGTACAAATCCAAGCAAATAAAAGATTAACATAAAAAGTGAATAAAATGTCCTGGCAACGCCCACGAGCTAACGTGACAAAAATACTCGCCGCGTAAGCTCACTTTCTCAATGATGCAAACTTTTCGGTAATTCTGTTCAATACAGAGAAATCGTTACTGAACTTCTAAGAAACACTTTTACCAATTATAATCAAGGTTTTTTCATTTCTGTCATTTGAATTTCCTCAAAAACTATATTATGAATATGGACGCAAGTTATTTCAAAACACCAAAACTATATCGATATATAAGACTTAATGATTAAGACTTGATGACTAACCTAACCTAACCTTTTGAAGTAAACAAAAATTGTTAAATTTCATGCTACACTGTTCTATCCGACAAATTTCTAGTAAAGTATTAGACGGTTATTATATAATATTTAGAAAATATATGAATTGTATTGTATTGTAATTTGTATATATTTTAGAAGTACGAAATTGAACTACTTGGTTACTGTTAAAACTTTATAATAGATACACATATATCTTACGATTACAGTACTTAAGTATTATTAATGATCCTTATGTACTGCAATCAAATTCAAAGTGTTACTACTTCGGGAAGAATTAAGGGTTCGTTTGAAACATAGAATTGCAAAAACTATTTTATTTTTCCAGTAAGTAGTATAGTAACCAATGAATAATTGAACTGGTCGCTAAGAAAGTTTACAAAATCGCTGAAGTGTCGTGAAAGTTTACTAGGAGTATCATAAATTGTTAAACGTCTAACAGAGTGTCGCGTAATGCTTTTACTATATTACCAAGTTATAAAAATGAATAATACTTGGTAATATGTAAGAGAGATCTGTGGAAATACATATCGCTGAAATAGAACAGATGAGTTCGAGACAGTCGTACACCACCGCCCACTCGCCTTAAAACGAGGCATTACAATTAACATAGAAACATCGCATGGAACAAAAGATAAATCAAACACAAAGCTTGGTATTTCAAGAAACATTCTATGCCAAAAAATAAATAAATATTGCAAGTGTATTTTTTAATAATTATTATATATATATTAGGGATTGCATCTAATATAGCGGAATTAAATATCGAGTACATTGAACAATTTATTATTGATCAGTATTTTCACAGATTTAAGACCAGCCAGCGTTATCTGTTTCCAATATTATTGGCGATTCTGCCAATTGTAAAGTTCATTGTTGGTTTTATTATTGTAATTACTTAGGCTATTTGCTAAGTATCTGTTTTCTACTTCAATCAAACTAAAACCTGATTCAGCATTACGGATTTAAAGTTAGCTATCGGTGTTGTTTACATTACGTTGGGCACAATTCACCCGCGCGTGGTAAGTGTCCATTAAAACAGCGCGGAACCGGAACCTACTTGACACATGATACATAATAATAGAGATATCTTCGTCATTATCAAGTGGAAAACAACAATTACAAAGAAATTTCACTCTAAAAACGTTGGTGTTTAGCTGAAACATAGTTTCATAACATTTTTATTTGTCTGCTCACACCACATTGCAAATTTTGTTATCGGCTCTTCGTTTAAAAACATATACATATACACTGAAAATTATATTAATTAAATTTAATTAAATTATATATTAAATTAATTAAATTTAAAATTATATTAAATTATATATATAATTAAAGAGAGCAAAGTTATACTACAAACTATATATATAGTTTACATATGTGATAAAAAGTGCATTATCTGTAAAAATTATGCTTTTTGAATTACAGGCAGCATTTTAAATGACAAACAAAAATATAATAGAAATATTTTTGGGTATAAAATAAAAATTGTTCTGTAAACAATAATCCTTTTATCCACTCTTGTCGTTATTTATTGGAAGTATGCTTTTATAAATACAACAACCATTTTTAAACAGTGTCACAGTGGACGCGTCGTGAATCATACAATTATATTTTTCTCTAACACTGCTATTTCCGTCTTCGGTCTCTTTATATTTCAGAACACTTTAAAATAGTTTTACAAAACGTTAAGCCACTTTATTAAGTAGGTGCTTTACTAGTAACAAGCACTAACTGCGAACAAGTTTTATCCAAGACGAAATAGAACAAACCTAACCCAATGAAACATATCTTAACATACTTAGAGGCTTCAGCACAAACTTTACAAAAGTTGTTGTCAATTATTCGTACGTCATTGCAGTTAGTGTGTCCAAATCGGTGCATGTAACTTTCACGCTCCGAAAGGAAGACTGCGCCCCCGTCACTCTAAATGGCACCCAATTACCACATCAAAATACAGTCAAATATTTAGGAATACATTTAGACTGCAGACTCACCTGGAAAAAAACATATTAAAAAAAACGAGACGAAATTAACCACAAATACAAGAGTCTCTACTGGCTACTGGGACGAAATTCAAAACTATCCATTGAAAATAAATTACTTTTATACAAAACCATTCTAAAACCAATATGGACATATGGAAAACAGCTTTGGGGATCTGCTAGTGCCTCAAATATAATAATACAAAGAGCTCAAAATTACATACTCAACAAATATCAAACACCCCATGGTTTTCCAAAACAACAGAAGTCCATGAATTTCTTAATATGCCCATGGTAAAAGAGGAACTAAGCACTCATGGGTTAAACTACAAACTAAGACTTCGAAAGCTAGCAGGACAACTAACTATACCAGAAAGTACTCGACGACTAAAAAAGCGGCGAGACATTTTTTACCAGGACAACCCAACAGACTGAGTTTCAATAAGAATAGGCAGGCTGGGACTAGCACTGGGAGTAGCGCCTAACACGTCAAGAAGCACTCAACGTATCTACTTATAGTCTCAAAGACTGATTGTATGATTATAATTTTTAAAAAAATATTCGTACGTCAACAGAAATATGTCCATTCTGGCTTCAACGTATTGAGTCTCCATACAGTTAATATAGTGTACAAACGTATTCAATTCGAACCATGCATGTTTGTGCTAACGTTTAGTTCTAAACGCTTTTTAATTATCTTGACTTTATATATTGGTCAATGTTCACGCCAAGTCCCCAGGACATAGACTGAGTTCCTATTAAAGAAATAAAACGATCGTAGAAATACATATACAATGTCGGTAGTCTTCCAAGTATAGCATCAGTAATAAAACGAAATGTTTTAAAGCGGAATTAGGACGCTCGGTAAACCACGCATTAGAATTTACATAAAATATTTTCGCTGCAGCATAGAATATCCATAAGTATATTCCGTGTTTTCCCGGTTATAAAATCGGACTGACTGATATTATCCTGTTACATAAACAATTCAGGCAAGGTCACGAAGTATCAAAAGTACCTACTCAACAAATTAATTTTTTTGCCTACTTTAGCTGAAGCTATCAGATTAGTTGGAATAAAATAGTATGTCTAGACTGTGGTCTTCACAGCGCACCAACGTATCGTGGTATGGGCCGTCAATGTCGATTGGTATAGCTGATGGCATTGGCGTTGCATGAACGGTCACGTCCAGAAAAATGCGGAGCAAGTAGCCAATTAACATGCGGCATCGTGAGGCAGGCGTCTCGGCGCCGCTATAAATATCCACCAAACACTGCCACAGCCGCAACGCCGCCGTATCGTCGAAAATGCAAAACATAAATCAGGGTATCCATCAGGGTGACATCACGAACTGATACAATGGATCGTTAAATTGTATTATTGATATGCGAAATTGGATTCCACCAGAACTTAGAATGAATTTCGTGTTCGCTGTTTAACATCAGTATTATAGGGAAAGTTTAAGCAACGTGTGACTATTTGGAATGTAGGTGAATACGTAAATCATGAGGTCAGTGAGTTAGGTCGCATCCCGGAAGCACAAGTGGTTCGTGGAGCGTCATCAGAGGTGCGCGAGATGCCGCTAGTGATCGCGCTATTTTTGTCTAGTCACCAGTTGAATAACCTCGATCAACTATTCGCACTTACTTCGCCTACGATACCCCTTCTTCATACACAAACCTCCAATATAATTGTGGTTACAGATACTATTGGGTGATAGGTATCTACTGACGACTTATTTATCCGCAAAGATTATTAAATATATTGTTTAAAAACTTGTTTTATAAATATATAAATATGACTACGGCAGCGATCTCACGGTTACTTAATTCTCAAAACGCTTATTATAATGTTTAACAAAAGTGAATGTTTCCCGTTATTAACACACGATTAACAGACACAACCGAGTGGTCACGCATAATTTAACTTATATTACGTTTAGGTATGCATGTTTTGTCATAAAAGTGTATTATTTGGCAAGAGTCTACAACATGGGCCGATGGATGTAACAAAAATAGAGTATATTATTCCATGCCGCTGACTTAAAAGCTTCAGGGTAAATCATTACACTATTAGGAGTTCTTATATTTCTTTTGATATTATTTAAAAAATACAACTAGTAATAAAGATACAGAATTTCGACAAAAAAAAATTAAGTAACTGCAATATTGGGTGTATTGAATTCCATTTTATCACTCCGTGACGATACTGCATACATTGGAAACAGGCCAGATCAACAAGTTCATATTTAATGAAAATGTTTGTACATTATACCAATACAATCAATTCATGTATAATTTGTCTTAAAAGATCCAAGAAAATCCTTATTCTTCTTTCTTTGTATAACTTTAAACAAAAGAAAAAAAATAGGTTTATGCCAAAAACTTTGTTCTGTGTCCAATTACGTCTTTAGAAAAACTAGTAAAAAATGCCTGATGGAAAATTGTACTATGTCTGACATGTCACAATGTTCAACTTATGAATTTAAATTGTGCACATAGAAAGAAACACTCATGAGCAGCCATCATATAGTGGCACAGGAACCAAATGCTCAGATTTGAGAGCATTATAAAAACTAAACTAACACTGCACTACAACATCTGACTTTTGGGGTACAAGCTATTCAATATGCTGGTAGTTTGGATATTTGATTACAATTTCAAAAACAATCATCGGCAGATATGAATATTATATATTTTCATTCCATTATCCATTTTCATTGAAATATGATAATTGTCAGTCTATTTAACAAAGTCTCCCAAAAAGTATATACTATGAGACACTTCCATTGTCTGGGAAGTAGATTAACGGTGAACATTTGTCATGCATATAATATGAATGAATGGTATAATCATTAATATTTCAGTTAAGTGTTTAAAACAATTTCCCTATCATAATAATTGTCAGCAAGCATACTCTTAAGATGACAGACATAAAGCACTTTGCCAAGAACCAGTCTGATGACACTTATCATTATATTTTATCTTTAATTAAATTTATTAGATTTAATGTGACATATCTGTTGTGTTCCTTAGAAAACCTGCAGTAAAGTAATAATACTTGTAAGAAATAATATTAACAAAAATGTCTTAGAACTTATGGATTTTCTTATGTTTCAATTTTTTAAATCCCTTATCCATAATTTAAAATAAAAATCATTCAAGCTTTGTAAATTACTAACAGATCTTTAATTTTAAATTTTGATACATTTCAAGCAGACAAGTGTAAATATGTTTAATTCAGTAAAATATTAATATATAATATATAAAAGTATAAGTAATAAAAATATATATTTATAAACCTCGATTTACTAGATAATTTTTTAAAGATAAAATGATTTTACTCACAATCTGAATATATTATGAAAATATGCAACACTGAAAAGACCAATTTTTCCTGTTATATTTAGAATTTAACATACTTAAGCTTATATTCAAGGTCAGTGATTGTTTTGAGGTAGCTTGTGTAACATAATTCAGTTAGAACATAATGAATCTTCATTTAACATAATTGAAAATTCCAGGAATTACAAAAACTGTGTAAGATAATAACTAACCTGTATCCATTTACTAAACTGGTATATTGTAAGTATTGATTTTAGATAGACAAAGTGAAATCAAGGTTTTAAATATCAAAATAAAAATAGTACCCACTTCAAAACATATTATGCATATTAAACATTAAATCATTTAAGTATGAATAACAAGGAAAATTATTAAATAGATTGTATAACCTTTTTTTCCCACATATTTTGTGCACTGATTCAATGTTTAGATGAATCAGAATTCAGTACTCTACAAGTTTACTTAAAAGCCGTTGTACTTGATACACTGTACTAGTGCTGATGTCATGAAACTAAGGCTACATTTCGAGAAAATAATGATAAGTTATGTACCATGCCTAATCGCAAGGCACGAAAAGTTCACCAACCTTTAAGATTATCTGAATAAAAGTAAACGAAAGTGCGATTTAAAAATCTTACATTTATAGCAAGAATATTTTAATTTATATGAAATATATGAGAAATATTATATCCATAATGAATATTTATAGCGTAGGAGGATTAAATACCTTTATTTTGTGTAATCCAATATCCTAAGAAAGCAGAGAGTTCTCCAATTTACACACCAGTAACACTGTCAATTACGTAAAATTCACTATCACAAAGAAACACTACACATTATTTCACTTATTATAAATAAATTGTGTGAAAATATCACATAATGCGCCATTTTCACATTAAATCCGATGGACAGCCGTCGACATTCGCTGCCATCTTTCTTGTCAAATATCTAAATTCTAAAAACTAAATATAGCGCTACATACGAACTCTGGTGTTATTTTTAGAAATTAAAAGGATGTGTCGGTACAACGGATACTAATGCCATCTACATAAACTCGTTTCCAGTCGCATTGCGCTAATAGAGGGCGCTTGAAAGAGTAAACGCAAACTAGAATGTACAAAACATATATCTAGGTGGCAGTATAAGTAACTATCCAAATATTAAATTAATCCTTTTTTATTTATCCAAGTGAAATAAAGTCCTTAATATAAAAATATACCTAAGACGAAAAGAGTACAATTACAGAGTAGGAAACTGATTACGCTGAATACATAAAAATATCGCAATCACATCTTAAATTGTATTTTGTAATCCATAGCCCTTAAAATACAAATCAATTCGATCAATTGTTTCTGTGTAAAAAATGAAGAAATATGACATCTTAATTAACGACAACGTAACGTAATTATTGAAAAGAAATTTTTTTTTTGCTGAAGTTCTAATAAACTTCTTTAAGACCAGGAACTGTATCACAGAACACGACTCCAAAAAGAGGTTTAAATGATTATTGATTTTAATTTTTTGGTTAAACAAGAATGACCAATACCTACGTAATAGATGCGTCACATTCATTTGAGCCTCTTGTTATCGATCAGAGAAAGTGCTTGTGCAATGATGCAAACCGCGACACTGACGCCCAACTATTAATATAAGACTTCAACACTGCACTTTTGTTTTCAAGGACCTATCTTTATTAATAAAATTTGTTAGTTTCAGTCTCTCTGCAATGCGAACTTATTTTAAACGCCTGGTTAAAACTTAGTAACGCTAAAATTGTACCAATTTCAAGTCTAGAACATCTCTAATAATCTCAGCCTGCATAGCTCTATAGATACATAAAGGGTCAGGCGTTATCTATTATTTATGCTATCAGTATTATAACGTAACTATTTCCTAAACGTAATTGTCAAAATACTCGTAACATAATCGACTACATACGTACATTATACAATAAAGATCAAAGTAATCAGCGGTGCATAATAACATATTAGATAAATGAAACACATAACATATACAAATAAACAATGTAATAAAAGGTTCTAATCATTTGCTGGCATAATCGATGTTACGTGGATGAAGCGGAAAGAGGAAGTTATGTCCACGTTAACGTCGGCCAAAACACAACCAGAGCACTGATGTAACTGAGTGGGGAAACCACATTTCTCTTGGCGGAGTTTCTCTATGCGCCCGCGCAGTTAACGCCGTGCCGTTCAGCAACGCGTATGCTTTGGCCCCGTTCAAACAAACGGTCAATACGACGTGTGTTCCTATGTGCCTGTGTTTTGATAATATATGTTACATTTGTGATAGGTGGATAAATATTTTGGGTCAGCCAGCCGTGTCCGACTAACTGTAAGGTTTGTCTAATTAATATTCTTATACTTAGACCTTACGTGATATAAGCGCATATTTATTCTGTGGCATTGGCTGTTTTGCTAAAGAATTGATGATAATGTTTTCGCTTTCCCAATCATATTAACCATTTTATTTTTAAAATAAGTTATCAATATTAACAATAAGAGTATGAATATTTATTAAAGCTTAAAGGCCTAATAAACAAACAAGCTTTTTATCAACTAGTTGGAATATATTGATGTAAAATTTAGCATTTTATATGCGAGTAATACTCGTAAACAGCTTTATTGTAAAATGTATCTTCAACAAAGTTTGAAATGCGAATCATCGTCACTATAATAATAAACAAGTGAATATTTTACGATAGATATTAAGTTAAAAAAAGTCAAAGACTGTATTGTGTTGGAGGTGTAGAAGTATTTGTGAACGTTAAATTTGTCATACTACATTTCAGTGTTGCAGATTCTTAAAGAACTACATATTTATAATTAAAGAATTTATTAAATTCACTATTTGTTTTTCACAATCAATATACAAAAAAAATTTGATTCTATTTGGCACGGAGCTAATTCGTTTGAAGGGAAATATATACTACTGGTTTTGAGGACTAAGGATAACTTCTCACCTACGGTCCATTATAAATCATCGGTGCATCAGAAATACCGACAAATTGCTAACATGCAACGCGTTTCCCGGTTTTTCTTCAAATTTCCTTCGAACAATGGATTGCAACAAGTATGTACAAAAAAGGTTGCATACGCAACTTATTGTTGGCGCTCGGTGAATGTCGATAGCTGTGAGGAAACAATGCGTGAAGTGGTATATCAATTAGGTTGCTTACGAAAGTGCCTTAATGGATAACGGTGTGGATTTAAGGAATCCTTAGGTACCTTTATTCATCGTGTTGATGTATAATCAAGTTTCTTTCAGACCTTTTATCTTTTAGTTGGGGGCATTATTTACACAAATGCTGGAAAAAGCAATGTATGAAACGATACAATATAAACATAAGTGTATTATATTATTTACTTTGCTCAATGTATTGTATTTTGTTAGCAGTCGCCCTCTGCAAGGATAGCTTTAATATAAGAAGATAGATATTAATGAAAGAAGGCTCATTAAATTAAAATTGGTTTCTAATTAAAACCCTATATACTGTCCCATTTACGAAAATGAAAATGCGTTGAACTCTTATATACGGAGAATGTAATAACTAATATTGTAATCGTTGCACCAATTACCTTATAAGTGCTAAGGTAAGTAAGTATTTAATAGTAACTGAAAATATCTAATATTTGACTTTGAGTTACATAAACATTAGGCACTCTTGAAAATTATTATTAATAAATTCAATGTGTGTACATAAGTTTGAAGTTAGCACTAAGCACATGCAGCGCTCTTACTTTCACCTTTATACTTTGGGGGTTTAGGTACCTATATCTCCCAATTACAATACTTCACGACTACATAGATTTTTACTCCAGGAAAACAATCTTGATTTGTAAATATAGTTGGTTCATTAAAATATTACTAAGAAGTTTAAATTTAATCAGGTGACAGGGTTAGTATAAAGCTTATTTTAAATGTTATATAATCTGTATCCAGCTTTCACTTGATCAGGTGTCATAATTTGTAGGTGCTAAGGACATTCCTTATTAGATCAAACATCTGAATCATTATTCTTTCTAGACTTAGTGTTAAATATCTTAAAGCTATAAAATTTACTTGATGGCGAGTAATCGAAAACTATTATGATTATTGGTTTGATGCTCTTTCTGATTTAAAATTACGTTACTCGTTATATTGTTAACTATAATAATTAAATAATTACATCGCATTGTGTTAAATTACTCGAGTTTAACACAAATGTGTTTTACAGACATTCACAATCATTTTTGTAATAACATTTATAAGTACATAAATATCTTAATGTCTCAGATACCTGCTCACCTTGGCGACGCATTATTTTAACTTACAATATTCAGTATTGAATTGTTGCCTGATCGTCATTGACCGTTTAAACTCTAAAGCGTTAATCATTAACCTCTATGAAGAGCACAAATTATTTGCTCTAAACCAAACCTAACGTAATCAAAAATAGAATAGTACCAAGTTAAAAACAGGAAGAACTTATACAAATTGGGAACCCATTGTTCTATTATAGATAGAGCAATATTTCACGAGCGGCCTTCGTGATGCACTCAGCTTTGAACTTTCAAATTGAAGCAAGATAATACCATGAAGCTAAGTGAAAGTTGTGCTTCTCCGTCATGCATCATTGTGTTGTTACAAATTAGACGATCCCATAGTAAAACGTCTACAATTTTCCAATTACTATTTTATCGCTTTCATTACATATTCCAAAAGAAATATATACAACCGTTAGCAAGCTTTAAAAGCTTATTAATTATTTCTGCTTAAGAAATATTTCTTTATTAAATCTTTTGTGTTTAAAATCTTAATTGCAAGGAATTTATAATTATATAATTATATCGTATAATCGTTTCGACATACTCATAAAAATAGGTAAATAATTTATAAAATCTAGTTTTATGAAGTAGTTCAAATTACATTACATTTGGGTAGCCATGAGGTCATCGCGCGTTATAGCATGATGAGTCCATCCGCAATTTACCCTTGATTTAGAGCTCGGGTTGGATAATGGAACACAGTAGCCACAGTATATTAGACGAAACCAAAAAAAAATGTAGAGCCTTTTTAATTTCTTTCAAATTCTTTTTCGAAGTAACACAAAATAATAGTTATTCTGCTATCGTAATATCGCATAACTCAGCCAATGCTTAATACTTTGATGTGATTCGTAAGCGAGGGTGTAATGTTGTAACGGACTTATAGCTTATCAGTACGACCTTGAGATAGAAAAAGAAGATATTACACCAAATATCAAGAAGGACAAAACTCGAGTCTTTACGAACAAATCGTTGAAATTTGTGATTTTATAATTGAAATTAGTAAAAAAATGTTTAAATCAATGTTCAACGGACACATTAAGATAATAATATCCGCAACTAATCGTACGCTATAAACCTATTTTTAAATGTATTTATTGATGGTATGCGGAAAAGCAATCCGTTAGATATGATCAGATTTAAATCCAATCGGAAATATATCAATTTCATAGGATCCGGCTGAGAGCATCGTCGAACCATGAAATTGAGGTCGAACCTTCGCGTTCGGGTCACTGACGATCATGACCGACATGTTTGATTGCAAATAATGTTGATCCAATCAAACTCATCATTACTCTGCTCACGATAGAACATTCAATTAATCGTGATTGCTTTCATCGGTGTGTATAATTGAAATCTAAACCGAGCTTTCATATACTTACATTCTGCTAGAGTTGAAAGAATAACAATCATTGATTCACCAATAAATTAAATAACTTCAGTGACTAGGTACTAGAATATTCATCATTTCCTCTACTATTGCATATTTCACCATATCCTTAGCGTATATACAATACATATATACTTAACTCTTGTTTCTACGACTCTACATATTTCTTGAGTTGAGTCACCACAAACTTTTAACAATATATTCCACAAAAGCTAAATATTATATTACTAATTTAATAATATTTTCTGACTACGTACGACCTATAAGATATTGCAAAATGAAACCCGTTTAAGAGACCGCATGAAAAGTTACATAAAACATTTCCACTACAGACGCGTTGCTAACTCAACCGGAATTGCAACTTGTTAAAGTCTTGCTTTTAAACTCTACAGTAATAATAATAATCATTACATATAATTAACTACACCACTACCCCACTGAAAGAATACTTACAATCACTATCACTCTCAACATCCTTACAAAAATATGTTTATAGACGAGTATAGACATCGCCACAAAAATAATTTGTTTTATATATAGAGCATAAGAGACACCTAAACTGGATATGGACGTAGATTTAAGGCTTAATATAAAATATAGAGAAAATTCGAAACGGAGTTATTAACTAAAGCAACTGAATTGTAAGAAATTTAAAAATAAAATGTTTCGCGTAGCATCTTATTAATGTGCAACAATGAGGAAGTCAAATTAGAAGTTGAATAGACCAAATTAAGGAAACAGCAGGTAGCATGGAGGAGAGTGGCTCAGTGCAGAGTAATGGCGGGATTTGGAGGAGGCCTATGCCATAAAAGAGCATACAGATACCTAATATAGGAGATATTTATATCTAGTGAATATGCTAATATGTCATATGTTCAAATGTATAAGTATCTGAATTAAAAGGCTATTAATACTATTATTATAATGTGCATAATAGTCAAAGGAACAAAGTTACATAATACATATATAAATTACGATTCGTGAAAGAACAATACCAATTGTGATGTTTTTATTGATTTAAGGTTAAATAAATATTGAGTGCAGCAACAATTGGACGAGGTTAGCCTGAATATCAAAGCCTTTCATTTTTATGAGCCTGCGAGTATGCGGATTTGTCACCAGAAGTTTTTAAATATAAAAATAAAAACAAATATACCAATAGCCATACAACCACTCAGATTTCTGTCTGTCGCCTTGATCATTATTTGTAGACAAATAGGTGATCAGTAGTCTTCGATACACGCCGTCGATTTTTAGTGTATGAACCGGTATTCACTGCCATATACATAGAAAAATGCATTGGTGCACATACGGGGTTCCATTGCACCGCCTTAGGGTTGAGTCACTATCCGATCTACAAGTCAGACACTGATGTCAAGGAAGGCTTCACTTTACACTTTAGCGACTTCTCAATGTTCTTCCTACTGTTTATAAGAGTAGTAACATATATTAAGACTTTGTCACAAACGATATAATTGCGCTCCAGTGTCATATTAGATAAGATTTATAGCTCTATTATCCTGTACTTATATACACGTGACATGTTTAATAAAGTGTCTCTACCTCTTGTTATGTTTAGCTCTGATCTAGGCCATTATTTTTATATATGGATAATGTTTCATTTCCGATTTTATCCTCATAGAAACCTCACCTCAATCCACAATTTAGACAAAAGTATTGTGGTCTATTAGAAACCAGTGATACTACTACTAACTAATAGTATGTTGGCTTGTTGGCAAATCCCGACTGGGATAGAGTTTCCATAACTTCAGAATAATATACAGTCAAAATCTATCGACGGAACTACTCATATTTGGTCGTAAAAACCGATAGTCGTAACAGCCGATGACGTTGTTATTAAGTACCTAATACAATAGAATTCAGCCGGGACCTTTGCTTTTGGTCAATATAGCCGGTATGTTGTTCTAAACGATGTCGTCGTAAACGGTTTTGACTGTTTTTGCAATTTCTCAGGCCGCATTTGATTACGAATCAATTTCGTAAGCAAGAAGTAAAAACCTCAAACAATTGGTCTAGATACAATTTCCTTTTTTGAACAAATATTCAAACTATAACAATAGAGATTTGTATGTGTAACAAGTTGGACGACAATTATTTCGAGACAAAAGCCATTCTACTATAGTATTTTACTGTTGGGTGCTATAATGATCTTATTGTTTAGAATAATTGCTGAGATAGATGTATGGAAACGTTTTTGTGGTTTCTGTCATGTGACAATTAACTTGCGGTTTCAATGAAAACTGCAAAACAAACAGTTGTGCCTCATAATCATAACAATAGTAATATAATCATCTGCTTTTTTATTACGTGAGAGGATTCCTTTGACTTTAATTATAGTTTGAAAAATGATTCAATTCGAAATTAGTCCTTTCGAAATGTTTATTAAATATGGTAAATTATTTTCCAGGTGTATGTGAATGCCGGGCCGTATGGATGGCGACGCACGTCTGGCGCTCGATCGCCTTACTTCTAGCTCTATCCACCATAGTAGTAGCTAAGTGTAAGTGTACCCAATACAATGATTGCGATGGCATTAATATCACAATTTCTGCACTTACCTTTAATAAAATAACCTCGATATAGTTTTATCTTTAAAAACACAGCTTTAATGCAATTTTGTGATATCTACGCCCTAAATCAACCTTCAACCTTAGCATCTGAATGTAATTTAATTCTAATTGAACGTACTTTTAGTAGAAATATACTTAATGTACTTAACTAATTTTTTTTTATTCATACATTACAGAAATACGTACATTATCACATATTACAGACTATGCCAATACAATATTGTCGAGAAAAAATAAAATATAATAAAGGTAAACACGTAATACACATAATATCGCTACTGTAAATTCACTCTGCAAACATATAAATATGTCTATAGTGTCGAAGACATAGGTACATAGGAACTGTACTCGAAGACATAGCACACTGGGGTTGCACACAGTCATATTTCTGACTATTTTGACATAGACATAGACAACATTTATTACTAACAAAACACACACACAGAAACACATAAAATCACAATAATCAAAAATAAATATAAATAAATACATTTTTTTAAAGAAAAAGGTTTAATTGTGTAATACGTGTGTGCTGTGGTTGTAATTGGCCCTGGCTCAACATTATGCTGAGGAGCAGAGTTGTTCCACAGCGCTGGTCTTTCTGCCAGAGGCTAGTTTGCGCCTCAGTCGAAAAAAAAGAATAAGAATCTAATAATACTAATACTCAGTAGAAATAAATAATAATAATAGTAGTAGTAAATTTTAGATAATTAATCGCTGCATATAAGAGGCCAAATTACTGCAATTAATGCCAACTATTAGCACGCCCAAGCAGGCATTCCATTAGTGCACAATCGTAATAAAAAGCGTTCAAGTTTCTCACCATTTGCGATGGCTGGGAGCGTCTTACTTTCGTCCAGAGTAGGCCACATGCGTTACTTACACAATGCCCTACAACGTGATATCAAGGCCGCAAAAAGTCAAATCCGTATGCAATTCAGGTAACCTAGTGTCCTAAAGCCATTTCCATTCTATTGTGCGTGTTTGTAAAATATTGATGTCAGCTCCAGTATTAGGTTCTTCAAATGTTTGGAAGAATGTTGGCGTAATTGCTAAGAATATTATGCTAAACCCTCAGCCCTAGCTGATGGGCGCAAATATTCTAGCTAGAATTTCTCAGAACGCTAATCCCGTACGCAAGAAATAATATAATTTCCTTTATATCACGAACTTTTACTTTCTATACATGAAAGTAAAAATGCAATTTTTTCTAGATGCAGAACTAGATGCGTGGCGAGGCGCAGGTCCAGCTGTGACAGCAGCGCAGGAGGCTGAAGATGAGAAACGAGACTCGGAACTGTTAGCCGCTGTTAGATATTCTATAAAGCAATGGGAGCTAAGGAAGGGACGAACGAGGTAATATTTTATCACCGGTCATATTTAAAGAAAGTATTATTCCAATGAAAACAATATTTTACAAAATCTAGATAGTTTAAAAAAATCTCAAACTCTAACTTAAAAAAGTATCCAAGGACGATTTTATGTTTTGATAATAAATGTTGATTACAGATACCTATCTGTCTGGCTGATCTATCTCTCTAACCTGAGCAATCAAAAATAAGCAAGCATAAGCAAATGAGCAAAAAAAATATCCGGAACCAATAATAACGGATAATTATAATACTCTTTGTTAGAACGTAAAGATAATTATAATACTTACGCATTGTTTTGATTTGTTTCATTGAACAAAATATTAAATTCCGAATCGTTTCATGTGCAAACTACATAATAAGGCCATGTTAACAATCCAAAGTGAACAATATTACAATAATGAGATTTTTAAACTCGGAATTCTATGGACAGTATCGTACTGTTGTCAGCAGAATGCGGATAAGAAAGGGCGCCGAGAGAAGGGACGTTACTTGTAAGATTGATCTCAATAAGCCTTCGTGATATATTACTTCTTCTAAATCTTAACTTCCAATTCATTTTCACGAAATAGATACAAACTTTCTCAGAAAAGTGGCATAAACTCGCAGGTCTTTAGGACATTTGAATGCATTTTATCAGAAAGTCTAATCACGCTTTCACCGCTTCATTACTTTCTATAGGCAGTAAAAATTTCGCAAGCGACTGAAATTCGAGTGTTCCCTACGATTGCTCACGATTCTCACGAAATTGTTAATTTAATGTGAAAGCTTCAGAATTTCGATAAATTTACTACATTCTATACATAGTAATCGCGCAGGTTATTCGATGTGATTAGTCAGGTTGAAGATTCGAGGTATGAGAAACAAGAAAATTATTAGAAAGTACATGCAAAGCACGTACTTGCCCGTTAAGAATCCGATAACAACACAAAATATATATACCTATATGTTCTTTTCCCACTGCAGACGAGACATCGTTTCTCTCAGCTTAAAACATGTTCAGCCATTTGCTGACAATACACGAGTAATATTTGTATAAGAGACAGCGTGAAAGGCGAAAACATTTTATTGTTTGGAATATATGGATTCCCTCATTTTGTTTATCTATGAACTTGGTTACGTCGATACCAGAGACAGAATTGCTGATTCAAACGGCTTACTTAATCCTTTATTAACTTCTTTAGATAAAATCTAAATGATAGTTAATTTATTTTTTCTATATTTAATCACAATCTTTAATAGCAGCAGGCAGGTTAAATAGCCAATAGCTCCTATTGATAGATATGATAGTTTACGCTAATTCACTAATTATTTTTTAAATATATCATGGTATTATAATGACGAATTAAACATTCTGAAATATGTACTTAAAATGTATTGTATTTTCTATACGTAATAGAAAACCGATTAGAGAAATTAGAATAGAATGAAAGCAATAAAAGATGATGTAACTAATAAATATTCAAGACGCCGTAAACTGAACACCAATTATTTAGTTATAATTAAGTAATATTACACTGTTTTTTTTTTTAATAATTTTAGGATAAAGAGGTCTCAAGGCAGTGTGTGCTATGGAGAATTTGGATGTTTTGAAGATGCAGGGCCATTCGCTTATTTGGAGACGCTTCCCAGTCCTCCGAAAGAGGTCGGCACCCAGTTTCTACTCTATTCCACGATAAGCAGGTATTTCTAGAAAACTATTCCTTTTTTATTACATTCACAGTATATTGACTTACATTAGTAGAACGCATACTGTGTAATGGTAATATTGTCGTTTGCCGAATATAGTTTCATTTTTGTATGCCTTTTTCAATTAGATCATCTAACATAAATTAAAAATATCTATCATATAACATAAATTTAAAAAAAATTATATGTAAATTTATTTTTCATGACACTGACAAGTGTTTATACTATCATAACTTATGTCTTCATATTCCAACTAACTGAGCTTGTTCTTAGAGGTGACCAGCCACTTCTGGCAGTCTCGGCAAGCAACATGTCTGCAGCGTGGAGTTGGGCAACTCGGGCCTTTGACGCGGCGCGCCCTACACGGGTTATTGTTCACGGCTTCGGCTCTAATTGCGATAATGTCTGGGTGTACGAAATGCGCTCCGCTTTAATGGCTGTAGTGAGTTATATTTATACTTATCACTATATTTACTATACGATTTGTCAAATTTAAGTTTAGACGAAGTCGAAGTCGGAAACCAGTTAAAATAGTAGAAACTGTTTAAGATTTTTTTTAAATTTTTACTGCCAAGCTTGAGCATAATTTCTTTAACAGGAAGAATGCAACGTGATCTGTGTAGACTGGGAAGGAGGAGCGTCGATGCCCAATTATTTAAGGGCCGCGGCTAACACGAGGCTTGTTGGGAAACAGCTTGCTATGATGTTACAAGGTATGATTCCATTTTATGGTTAATATCATTTTCGTCAATGTTTTAATTAAGGTACTAATAAGGAATTGTTCAATCCAGGTTTGGCGGATAACATAGATGTTCGTTTTGAGGACATTCACCTAATAGGATTTAGTTTAGGAGCCCATGTTGCAGGATTCGCCGGCTCTGAACTTAAAAACATAAGTCGCATAACAGGTATATACATTTTCATCTTACACTAATTATGATAATTTATTATTAAGTATATTTATATTTATCCTGTATACCCAGGGTAACAGCTAAATTCGGTAGATGTAAACAAAGTTTTTAATAATCAGTAAAAATGTATTAGGGATATTATGGGTGTTGGACCTCTTGCACCTTATGGGCCATTTTTTAAGAACTTGACTTGGTATTTTGACAGTACCAAGTTTATACATCTATTCATCATCATTCATCATTATAGTCCTTGATGAAGTTATGACTGTAAAGAAGTATCCAAAATTATTTAAAACATTTAAGGAAACTTGCCTGTAGTTACGGTAGATACAGGAGGACATCCCTTGGGATCCAACACAGCTGTGGGTAGCATGCTGCACCCAAGCTGCTTTCTTAAAGTGCCTTCCAAGCGCTTCGTGCAAGATCTTCTGAATGGTCGTCCCTAAAATGCCTATTAGAGTATCTATCTCTCGATACGTCACATGACGATCTTCGAGAATTAGTTGTCTCACAGCAATGATGTCAGTGAAGTCGGATTTTTGGCGTCCTTCGCGAGATTTGTCACCAACACACTAGTGTTATGTATGTGCTGGAAATCTAAATACCAGCGTTCGACAGTCTGCAGACATGGGGCATCATCACTGAACACAGATGTTAGCTCTTCAAAACACTGAAGCCGTGTCAGGCCTCTTCAAAAGTTGTGGAAAATTATTCTACGAACATTTTCCTTAGAAAGATTCATTTAACCTGACAGATTCCAGACGAAGCTGTGACTAAACAATAGCATTAATGCTAATAACTTCAACTGTTTTGACATTAAAAATTTAAGCACATTCGAATATAGAATAGATCCAAATTCAAAATTTCCGGGAAATATGGAAATGACAAAACACAAAAGGCATGCCTCGTATGCAAAAAATTTTAACAAACTACTTGATCACTTTCCTAGAAGTTTCCTATGCCTAAGGGGAAGGTGATTAATATTTAAAGGGCCTTCATAGCGTGGGCGACTATTTGGACCATAAGTTTGACAATAATTGTAAATAACTTAACTGTTCTTATGACATTAATCTCTCTGAATGAAAACCATTTATTATTGTTATTATGATAGCTTCTGGTATATCAATTTGGAAAGATTCCAAGAGGACTTCATGATGATCGAGATACTTTATCAATAGTAATTTTACAGGTTTGGATCCAGCGGGCCCGCTATTTGAATTTCAAGACCCGAGAGCTCGTTTGGACAAAAATGATGCTAAATTCGTAGATGTAATACACTCGAACGGAGAGAATCTGATCCTGGGAGGTCTAGGCGCCGCACAACCACTCGGCCATGTAGACTTCTACCCAAATGGAGGGAGAGTACAGCATGGATGCTCTAACTTGTAAGACAAACATATTGTTTAAATAGAAATAAGAAAGTCAGGCAGTCAGTTCAGGCAATAACAAATAAACATACTCATCATAATCAACATCTTTGTGTTAACTTTTGTCATATTAATGTTTCAGATTCGTTGGTGCCGTGTCAGACTTGGTTCTTCCATGGGCGGCGGCATCTATAGAGGGCAGGTCCCTGTGCAACCATCGGAGAGCGTACAAATTCTTCACAGATTCTGTGTCGCCTAAGTGCCACTTTCCCGCATTTCCTTGCTCAAATTACGACGCTTTTTCGGAGGTTATTATGCAATATCCATTTAATTAATGTAATGACTGATAGATTGAAAGAAATGTTGCCTTTTCATAGTACTTTGGCAAGTGCAAGTGTGACAGTGCTACCGGTTTACTGGTTCATTATTGACATATCAAGCGCAGCACTACACGATTTGAATCGTCATTCCTTGTGAAATGGTCTATCTTAAATAAGCTATACGTTTTAGGAGTTCATTAAATATATGATAATTCCAGGGTCGATGCTTTCCATGTGACGCGGAGCGACGATGCGGTAACATGGGTTATTACGCTGACCGTTCACTTGGAAGAGGTCAACTTTATTTATTGACGAGAGAAGAAGAGCCTTTTTGCGGTACGTAATAATGTCAAGATACTATTTTACAAAAAAATGGTATCGCTTGGAATGGTGTTATTCTTTTAATATTGTTCCGTGATGTTAATTTAACGAGCTGCGAGGTATTAGAACGACATAAGTTTCGTTATGATTTTAACAGTCCTGTGTTTATTTTTAGCGCATCAGTACCATGTGGAAGTATGGGGTGGAATCGATGCAGGGGAAAAGCCTAACTTTGGTCGAGTAACATTAACTCTACACGGAGACTCGGGCCTCAACGAATCCTTCCCTATGACCAAGTAAATTATTAATTTAAATACAAATTATAAAGAGTAGCGTTTAGCGTTAGTTTTCTGGCCTTTAATTCCAAGTATTGCTTAAAGATTCTAGAGTACAAAACAGCTGTGACCCTGCGGAAACCTATCTTATAAGTACAATTAATATTTTTTTAGACGCGAGGACAGCTCTGGTATGAGCCGATGGACACGGGTTCTAGTCCCACACCCGGCATTGGGCGTTCCTCTTAAGGCCACACTGCACTACGCCGCCTACAACGGTTGGCTGAGCGCCGGTGCTAAGCGAGTGCATCTCGATAAACTACTCATCACTGATAGCTTTGGAAAAACGTAAGTATTTAGAGAAATTGCTACAGCAAAAAATTCAGTACTCTCGGGTATATAAAAGTATTCGTAAAGGAATTAGGAAAATTTTGTAAAAATCGCTCAAATCAATCTCTGACTAATTTCAAGGTACGTTACTGTTAATTTTACAGATCCTCATTTTGCAAACTTTTATGGTTGGTGTCAGATGAGTCGGTTCAATTACCTCTTTATCCTGGGGATTGTGAGATGAAACCGGTATGTATAGTATATACTACTTAGTATTACTAATATATATAGTAGATATCAAACACAAAAATATTTTACTTTTTATGTTTTGTTCATATTTAGATTGACGGAATCGTTAACGAAACAAATATAAAGGAAGATATAATCTTAAATGACAACGTGACTAACATCATCGGCGACGATCCACATGACAACGAGCTTCCCGAAGAGTCACCACAGAGACCTTTTGCACTTGTGGATACATACGAATGGGGCGGAGGTGACACTGGCCGTGCTTTTGGAATGACAAACACCAAGACTGCACCCAGCGGTCTAGTGGAGATCGCCGAGCCTGTCCTTAGACCTAGACCGAGAAAAACTCCGAGACAAAGATCCGACAACCCCGAACAAATGCACGAGATATTAGAACCACTCCTTCGACCGACGTCTGCTCCCAGATCTACATCGCCCCCTCCTTTACGAAAAGCGAAACATTTTGACGTAACTACTCCGACGAGTGACCAATTCGACGCCAAGGCAGACAAAGAAGAAACCAGTTTTGCCGTTCAGTTTCTTCCTGCTCGTCTAGCTTCCTTCATATCGAGAGCAGAAAGATACGCGAGGGATACTCTTCTACCGTTAGTATCAGCCTACGCTCCAAGTCTACCAATATTTGGGTCAAGAGAGCTTCCAAAATCAACGGCACGATTCATACCCACCCAAGAACTGAACGCTACAGATTCCGTCCCCGTCCCGACGCCGACTTTAGAAATGAAAATTGAAATGCTTCAAACGATGGGTCCGCCCGGAGAGAAGCGAGAGTTCGAGACCCCTGAAGATCCTGACATTCCCGTAGTCATTTCTACCACCACATCATCATCCACAACGCCCACTACAACCGCGGAGAGATTAAAATCGGCCCCCACAGAAATGCTGCTAGTGGTGGCCGGCCCGTCTATAGCCACTAGCACGGCCTTGCCTCCCGTGGCACTGCACAGGGAGGGTGAAAAAATCGTTATAGTTTACCCGACTAACGCGAGAGAAGAGAAGAAAATCCGGTCACATTCTTACCCCGAAGAAATGCAATTCGAGGCGCTTTACAGGCACACCGCCGAACCCACAGCGGTGAAGGTCGATTTGCCCACGTTCTCTCCTCCCATCACTACAACTCCCACGATAGCCCCCGTCAAAAGATCTAGCGACCCTCGGTACTCGCCTTCGATCACGAAAGACTTAAAAAAAGAGTACATCAATGACAATTACTAATGGAAATATTGCATTAATGAAAGCATTGTACAGATTGTGTCATTTATGTTAAACGGATGTGTAAATAAGATAGATTAAGTAACTTTTATATTTAATTAAAGCTATTTATTAAACGAACTTTTAATTACCTTAACGTAACATCGGAGAACAGAAACTACGAATTAAAACATAAAAGTAAATCACAGATAGTAATCCTTCGAACTGAACTGCTCTTATGCGAAAAGCACCAGCAGCTGAACCACACAGCGGTGACTCAGCTCCTCGTAGAACAATCTAATCACTTTATTGTAAACGAAAAATTAATTGTCATAACGTAATTTAGTCTTTTTCTTAATTATTTCATATATTTATCAGAGTGCTGCGTTAGGATCTTGGCTGAAGACTTAGCGTCTAAGAATAGCGAGTGCACGGATGTGAGATGCGCCGGCGCAATACGAGTGGCGCCATCTGCTCGCGCCGCTAACATCGCCGGCGTCAGCAGTTGTGCTGCGTATCTAGATAAATAAATATTTATAACAAACGTTTGACATTAATAATAAGAATTACTTCATGTAATAATAAATGTAATGGAAATACCTCAGAGTACTATTGGTGCCGATCTCGGCGAGTGCTGCCAACGCCTCGTCCTCGATTGATATACCCTCTGTGGTCGCACGCAGTTTTAATATCTATAAAATGTTTATCTCATCAAATGCAGCAGTCAACGTCGAGTCGTCGTATCGACCACGACAACACTAAATAAAGTACATCTCTTTCACTACGTAAACTAAGATTGCTCAGATTGTGTACCTGTAATAGCTCAGCTTTATTGTACGGCAATGTCCTTATTATGAGTAGTCTATCTAACAGATCCAAGGGAATGCCGTGAGGGGAGATAATGTCCTCTGTCCCTCTGAAAAATACAAATATATATAAGAACATATTTTTCAAAGTAACCCACAATGGGCTATTTGAAGGCGTGAACAATTTTAACCTATAACGCAAATGGCTTTAAAACGTGCTGTGAATAATTTACACACAATCATTAAATTATCAAAAACTCCATATTTATGTATCTTGAAATTTCTTTGGCATATATTGTGTGAACATTTTTCTTATTTAAGAATGATAATTAACACGTAAATACTTGAATTTTGATTACGTGTTTACTAGCATGGGACGACAGACGGACCGGTCCTACTACACCCGTTTAGAGAGATCTTGTTTAATCTGAATTTTCTGAACAGAATTAAAAATATTAATTTGTACTAATAAATAATCAGAAATGGTTTTGAGATCGTCTCAAATAGCCTATTAGCAATTAGAATATTCTAAATCCGTAGAAGAATTGTGAATACAAACCTTATTTGACAACGCCCTCTATTGGTTGCGAAAATAACTATGGGAGCTATAGCAGACTCGAGAGCTCGGTGTAGATAAGTGAATGTTTCAATATCTAACATGTGCACCTGAAAATTAATGTTCATTTATCAACTTGGCTGCAGTAAAAACGTCATATTTACACTATGATTTATTAAGGATTGGAACTAAAAGACTGAAGGCATTTATTAATATTATTACCTCATCAATGAACAGCACCCCTGGCACTAATTCTGCTATACCTTGGTCGATGTATTTATTTACTACTTTATTGATTTCCTTTCGTAATTTATCTGAAAAAATATATTTAATTGTTAAAGTTGTACACTGTACGGTAAGCTAAGAAAACAATTTAAAAATATATATATAATAGATACAAATATAGTACCTGTAATTTCTGTCTTCTTTGGTTTCATAAGCTGTCCCATCATAGACATAATGTCGTGTCCACCCTGGGGCCTGGCATTGGCACAGTCCAGGTCATGCAGAGTTACATCCTGGACCACTTCTTTCTTTTTATGAACATCTCCCTTTGGAAGCGGCACATACTCTTCTGCCTAAAAAAATAGTTAAATTCTATCCATTTAAAAACAAATACTAATTGTAATCTTTTAATCATGTACACTTTTTTTGTCAACTCATGTTTATGCTATGTTATAAATTCAAAGTCAAGTGCTTTAATAATCCATTTAGGCTGGTTTAGATTTAGATTTTACATAAAAATAATCTATATCAAAATGGTGTTGATTAAACAAAAAAAAAACATTCTTCATCATCTTATAAAATTACAATAACACAAAATATCCTCTATTTAAAAAGAAATACCTCTAAATCAAATTCTGTAGCAAATGTATCACTTCTTCCTTGACGCTTAACAGCACCAGAATTAGCTTCAATATAAATGACATCACCCACTTCAACCTTTTCTTTCTGAAGAGACTCATAAATGGTGGGATCCAACTTTAATTGTTTTGTGCCTTTTGCAGTCTTTAATCCTATGATGACATGTGATACAGTTTTCCCATAACCTGGAAACAAATTCCTACTTTAAATCTTTTATTTATTATTTTATAATTACCAATGTCATTGCATTATCCATAACATTCATAATATTTAGCAACAATGTTGGCTGACATAAAAAGAACATAACTTATATGCAATTTAAAAGTTTAAAATGTCATAATACATGCCTCCAGCAGGATTTTCTGTCTCAACTGGTGTCAGCTCAGTGACCTCTCCTTCATAAACTTCCTTTGTTTCTCTAATACGCAAACCTATTGCTCTTCGGAAATTTTCCATCAAAACTTCAGTTTTCTTTATCTCAGTACTATATACTTCACTGCCTACCATAGGACAAAATGGTACCTAGAATGATTTACATTTTAATACTAAAAATTCTTTGACCTCCACCACAGGACTTTGAATATCACGTTAATTACCTTATTACCAAGTTCTTGCGCGATTGCTAGAGCAATGGCAGTTTTGCCTGTCCCAGGTGGGCCTGCAAGTAGTAGTGCTCTACCAGCCATTTTTTTACTTCTAATCATATCAACCACTAATCCAGCCGCCTGTAACAAATTGTTAGGTTAGCCATTTTATTGAAAATAGTTATTTTTACTTTAAGTTTTATTTAGTAGTTTATCATAGCAACCAAAACATAACCTTAGTGTTTGATCAATACCTTCTCGCCTTCATGTGCTTTTATGGTATCAATTAACTTTAAACTAATCTTGTCTGATTAAAAATAAAAGAGAACATTGAAAGGAACCTTAATCAAAATAATAACACACCTCTCTAGCAGATTCTTGGCCCACGAGACCGGCTGCCATCTGAATAGGTACCCCATTTTCATCTAAGCCTAAACCTTTTATGTGACTATGAGCTGATATTCTCTGAGTTTTGGCAGTGCTCTTGACTTCTTCAATCTTCATTTTTGCCAATACAATAACTGCAGAGTTTGAGTAATAAAAGTTCTTTTTCGCTTCTTCGCGCTTGTTTGAAAAACTGAAATTCTAAAAACCAGAGACAATGTGATAAATTATAATAATAGATAACAATAATTTATGTGTTAATAACACATAAATTGTTACTTGACTGTGTCTGGAATATACTGTCTACTGGGACTTCTACATAGATACTAGATTTTTTTAAATATGTGATACAATAATACTAGAACCAATAAATAAGAAAAAATTAAATAGCACAGTTTGATTCTGTGGAAAGTATTCGGCCCGTGGATTTGACATTTATTTTCTCCCTATTCTGCGAGTCTGTTTTTTTGTTTTTTTTTTTTAAATAATTTTATGGCCTGGTAACGAGACCTTTAAGCCAAGTCTTATTTACGGTCACTAATTCACATGTTATTCTATCGTTTCACTTGTTTTCTTAAATCTTCCCCACGGTATTTTTGATGTATTTATATAATGCACTATAACACTTTTTGTTTTTGAGCAAATCACACAACTGGCGGCGGGAGGGATCACTAATTTCCATTATTTCACTTGCCAATATTAGTCTATTAAAAATGAATATTTGGTTTTGGCATTTAAAAAAGATATGGTTGATATCTGCGATCTCGTTATTATTACAGAAAGAGCAAATATTGTTAGCTATAATATTAAGTTTAGCGAGGTGCGCGGGTGCAGTGTTATGCCCAAAGCGCAATCTGTTGATTGTGGTAACGAACTCACGACTCACGATACAGCTAGTATTCAACTCATCATACCAGGGTCTTATATGTAAATTTTCCTGTATACTACCATACCATTTTCCTTTCAATTTTTGATCTTCTTCCCATAATGTTGTCCATAAATTTTTTATCGAGTTATTGATATAATAATAATAATCAGTCATAGGAACCTGTACCACATTTCTGACATTAAGAGTGTTAATCCCTTCATATGCAGCTTTGTCTGCTTTTTCGTTACCAGTAATACCTTTATGTGCCCTCACACCCACATAAAGGCAACAGTTATATCTTTTTTATGCAACCGCAAGACAGTATCTTTAATTAAATAAATAATATAATTAGTTTTAAAATTATTAATATAAGAATGCTTAAGGCTATTTAAAAGACTCAAAGAGTCTGTCAAAATTAGAAAATATTTACAATTATTTATAGAAATTATAGATTTTAAAGCGGCAAACACTGCATATGCCTCTGCTGTAAATATGGAGCACTTTTTATCGAGAGCAAAGCTTTGAGCTACATCTTCTTGGGAATCATATACCGCACTTCTCACAAAATCATTGCCTTTACTGCCAGTCTTTACCCTTTAATCAGTGTAGATTGTATAATACTTGTTATTTTCTTCTATAAAAGCCAGTAAATCTGAATTATTTTCGATTGAATTTGATAAAATCGTAATAGGATGAGTGATACAACTGTATGAATGAGTGTAACACGACCAGTGTGAAAGTTTTTTTATGTTCGAATAATGAGATTGAATTTCTAAGAAGATCTGGCACAGAGTTGGAGATGTACCTCTCAGGAGATCATTTGGTGAAGTGAGTGGACCATCTATATTGATTGGGTGAGGTATTATCCTATTTATAATTTGGATATTATTTGATGATAATAGTTTCAGGCAGTATCTTTCTGCAAGCATAAGTCGTCTCAATATCAATGGCATAATATTTGTTTCGACTTCCATGGCCCTTATGGGAGTCGAACACATTGCTCCTGATATGATCCTCAAAGCTCTGTTCTGCAATATATCCAATTTATGTACATGAGTGCTATTTAAATAAGCTAAAGAACTGTAATCAAAATGACTTCTTACAATAGATTTATATAATAATGAAAGTATTTTGGGATCTGCACCCCATGTAACACCTGCTAGACATCTTAAAATGTTAACACCATTTAATGCATTCCTAGATACATATTTAATATGTTCTTCAAATGACAATTTCTGGTCAATGATAATACCTAAAAATTTGTGTGAGGTGACTCTTTGAATGACATCACCATTATAGACAACATCCACTATTGCGAGTCTGTCAGTATCTAATCACAAATGTCTAAATCACAGACTACAGAAATTTATAGTAACAAAGTCTTAAAATTTTCATATATATGCGATGTGTAAAAATATTGTAAATAATTTAATAAATATTTAACTTGTACTACATACAAAAACTTATCATGATATAATCTAAACGTTAATAGCAAAAATTAGTTACTAAACCCTTAAAAATGACATCCACTAATACGGAATACCTATTTAATTACAAAATTAATTTGAATTGTGTAATACGTACATAAATAACATAATAAGCATTTATTTTGGTGGTATCTCGAATTCTCATTGTTAATTACACTTTACATAAACATAATTTTAATATTGCTTTCTGAAGTATAGCAAAACTATAACAAATGGAGTATACTGTGCAAAATTTGGAGTACGCCGTGTCCATATTTTATAATGGTGAACCAGAAGAGCGTGCTAAGGCTCACACATGGTTAACAAACGCTCAAAAGGTTCCTGAAGCTTGGAACTTTGTGTGGGATCTCCTTCAGCCCACTAAGGTAATTCAAAATTTAAATATATTAAGTATAATTTACTTTGCTGTCCTTATGAGATTTATTGTCAAAAAAAATTCGAGACTTCATATTATTTTATTGCAGGCCACAGTAGTGCAGTTTTATGCAGCTACAACCTTACATACTAAAATCTTAAGATGTTGGAATGAACTACCTAAAGAAAGTCACGAAGAACTCTTGAACAAACTATTACAATCAGTTATGGCATATGCAAATGGACCAAAGATTGTCACTAATAGGCTATGTATAAGTGTAAGCATATTCATTGTATAATGAACAGTACGGCTTTAGACTGTTATAATGTTATAACATTCACATATTAGAATAATAGGTTGCTACTATTTGTCCCTTATTTTATTTATATTTTGGTTTATATCTCACTGTAAATTAAATTTTCAGTTGGCTGCCTTTATCCTTCAGCAAGAAACAATGGATCTAGCACCTATCCTTAGTCCACTAACATCACCACAAAACTCATCATTACTTCTTGAAGTCCTGACAGTAATCCCAGAAGAAGTATGTAGAAAAAGCTTTATTTCTTTTAATTGCTTAAACCATTTAGATAAGAGTTTTAATGTGGTTGGTAACCTAGTCCAACTTACCCACCCTTACCTATAAAAGCTTTGACAGTTACCACTCACTTTCATCTACAACTAATTATCCCTAATTGCCGTTACCGAAAACTGTTATAAAATAACAAATATATCATAAAATAATTTTTGAGCATAGAATTATTCTCATTGTAATTTATGAATTTCCTTTTAGTTCAGCAGTATGACAATGGGTTCTAAACGGCGTCTAGAAAATTTAAAGACTTTAAATAAATCCTGTCCCATGGTTGTAAATGATATGCTCAAGATTTTGGAAAATGTGTATAAGTATGTAACATTTTTACATTAATATTATAGAAAACCTTAATATTCATAATTTCCTCAAAACATTAACAAATTTTCTCTTAGTGATTGGAGTAGTGGACCACCAAGTGAAGAAATAGTAAACTCCTGGACGGTAGCAGCCACTTGCGTTGGAAGCTGGCTTAACGTGATCCATAATGAAGCTCTTTCTGAAATTTGTTACTCTATTACTGACAGAGCACCCCTGATACGTGCTTTACAAATGGCTGTTCATGTATTATATACGTAAGTAAATTACTCACCTTTCATATTAGTTTTGTATAGTAGATGTAAGGAACTGGCCTGCCTTATGGTTTTCAACCGCCTGTAATTAGTACCAATAGGTACTAACGGTATATGTAAAATATTACATATACCGTTATTACAGACATTTTATCAACACAGTTTGTCTTGAGGCAAAGGACACATTAACCGTTTAAGGATTTATTAAAAATTTGCCTGTCATGTATTTTTTGGTTACTGGATAGGATAGAAACATACTCAATGAATAAAAAGTATCGGGACAGATTTTTAGTTTTAAGTAAGGGATAACACATGACATTACTATCGAATCAACACAAGTAAAACCGCGAACACAAATGAGTAATTAGATATATATATGTATATGATATCAGTAAATTGGAGTGTAAAGATATATAATAAATATATATAGTGTAAATATTTATTGGATATTACTCATATCAAATACTTATCAACAGAACAAATGGTATAGTTAGTGGATCTGCACTAGAAGCCTGTGAAGCGTGTTTGTCTGCAATGCGAATAGCTACCACACACGGAGATGCCTGTAACTATGAGAACTTTGGTAAAACCGTGATGGCCGACCTAGCATCGCTTGTGGGGCCCGTGCTCGTGGCAAACAACGTCCCGGACTCAGTTAATGAGGTACTTTAAAATCTTGGACTCTTAGGATTGGGATGTGGATCGCGTGTCATTAATATTATAATAATTGCAGGAGCTGGTATGTGCAATGGTGACTTGCTGCGTATCAGTGTGCGAGACGCACTCGGGAACGGTGGTGAAAGCCATCAATGCCGACGGCGAGAACAGTGTAGTTTTGCCACTCCTTCGTCTACTTCTGGAGGCTCAGGGAGCGCCAGGATATTACCCACTTCACGAGACTAGATCCAATTTACTGTTCAGCCTCTGGTACATTTTACAGGTACATAGGACACTACTTTGTAAATAAACCTATTCTAGTGATTAAATTCTAATTTGAAATTTTCGTTCTAGTCTGTCACGTAAATGAACCCACAATTTTGCTTCAACCCAGGAACAATCTACGTATAAAAAGACGCCAAATTTATTTTCAGGACGATCTCCTCGGAAGATCCGACTCGGAAAGTGCTGAAAAATTGAAGCCAATATGGAAAGAAGTGTTTTCTCAGCTTCTAATGGCCTTCATCACTAAGTCAGAAATGCCTCCCGAGTCCGACCTGTCGCGGGACGATCAAGAACTCCTGCGGTGCTATAGGCAGGACATCGGAGATGCGGTTGTACGAATTTCAGTGATTTAATCCTTTTTTATGTTTCTGTTTTAAACATTAGATAAATATTTTCAAAATCGCATTCGCGGCCGGAATGCAATTATTTTAAACTTCCCTTCCGCACAAAAGCTACAACATAATCTTTACAGATGTATTGCTTCATGGTGATAGGCGACATGTGCTGGGACATAGTGGCCACCGTCATGGAGACGGCCCAGAAGGAGTCGCGCCGCGAAGCCGCCTTACACGTCCTCAGTTCGTTGGCAGACGTCGCGCAAAACGATAAAGCCCCCGCCGCCTTGCCCGGTCTGTTGCGACGCGCTCTGCAAGTCGTCGCCGAGACTCGGGACAAACGCACCCTAGAGACGGCTTTGGAGTGTATCGGTGAGTCGAAGATTCATCTCGAAGTCAAATCCGGATATAAAATATGAAATCGTTCAGAAAAACATCTCCAAGATACCGCTCGATAAAGGTACGCACGCGACGTGGATTAACCTGATCGAGGAGACGTGCGACGGATACAAAGGACTGGGCGTGCAGTGCGTGCGCGCGGCGGGTGCGGCCCTAGGCCGCTGTCCGATGCCCGCGGCCCTGGCCCTTCGCCGCCTCACCACAGAGTGCAGCGACGCCGCTTCCTTACTGGTGCGGGACATCGTACATGCCGCCATGGTGAGTAAAAAAGTTCACTAAAATGATATACGAGGCCGCGACGGTAAGGTAAGGGCTCGCAGCCTCGCTTGCTTGTGACATTTCAAGATAATAATGAATGTATAATAAAATAATGTACAAAGCGGGACATGTCTGCGTTGGGTCAGCAGACAGCAGTGTCATTTTAAATAACAATTACTTAACGGTGTAAAAATAAATTGATGCAATTTTATTGGATAAAAACAGAGCGCTGAAAGTGTGTCCTACCCGTGGGTGCGACGTCAGCTGACTTCGGCGGCGGGAGGCGCCCTGGCCTCGTGCGAACACTCGGTGTCGTCTCCGCTTCTACTGCAACTTACGGAACACATCGCTCAACAGATCTCCTCGCAGGTGATTTCAATTCGTATTTAGTTTTCTAATACAATTCTAGCATTTTTCGTATAAAGTAGTTCTTATTAGTAAGGATTTTTTTTTAATTTACGTACATCCTGAACTGAAACTTAAAAATTGTGACCGATTTTTTTTTACTTATTGGCAAGTATTAGTCCACTCAAATAAATTTTAAATAACAATTACGGAACACATCTTTACATTTTTAATATGATTTGGTATTAATGACACAATGACTTTAAATCCCGACGAGCATTAAAAAATGTGATGAAATAAGTTTTGATTTGATTCGAATACTGAGTAGCGAGATGTCATATTGAATAAAATTGTCATCCTGTCAAAGGCGCCAGCGGGCGGTAGCGTTTCAGCGGAATGTGCGGCGGCTCTGATGAGTGCGCTGTCGCGGCAGCCTCAGCTCGCCGCTGAAATGTTTCGAGGGCTTCTACCCTCGCTCACTGTGCTCACCACAAATCCAGCACTGGTTGACGTAAGCCTTATTTCATTTCTCATGTATCTTTAACTATTTCAAATAAATTATGTTTAAATGTTATCACTCAAGTTGTGATTGTAAATATGTTAAAAGAACTCGCAACCGATATGCAGTTTTTGTCTCAATCACAGCCTCTGTTCCAAATCCTCAACAACACGGTGTCGGCTCTGATGGCCGAATGCGAGCCGTTCCTGGACGAGATCTCCCAACTCACCGCTACCGCCTTTCAACTGCACCCTTCCGCTTCGGGGTTCGGACTAGTTGTATTTGTAAGTTGGAACTCACCAAATTTAAATATAATTTACCACCAGTTATAAGTAACATTGAAATAATATCGATAATTTCTGTCGATGTTTTTATTTTATTTTTACTGTATTCTGTGGCAGAGGTTGTTCCATATTTGTGCTCTAGAAGCGGGCTGTTCGGGGGATTTGTTATTTCTCCAAGGAAGTCGGTACGGAATAAGTTTAAGAAATTATTTAGTTTATTATGACACTATTAGTTATTATTTTTAGTTTATTATTAGTATTATTTAGTTTATTATTCGATTTCTTCTATGGAAATTGTTGAACAAACTCCCGAGCGAAAATAGAGAATGGTCACTGAATAAATTGTAATCTCTCGTTAAACGTAAATTAATCAAAAAAGCTGTTTATTAAACGATCCCAGTCCTTGAGATTGATTTGCTCCAGTTCAAACAATATGTGTGACTCTAAACTTGGCGATAAAAAAAGTGTCTTGCCAGTTCTTCATGCCCGCTCTACGCCCTTGACTTGCGAACTGCTAGTAAATATAAATTTAGAATCAAAATAACATCCTTTCTGTTGACGTTTATAGTTTACGTTTAAGTGTACTTGGTTACCCATATGAATTAAGTTATTTTGACATTGACTTTGACTTCCAGGTAATACAAATGGTCGGCCCCGAGTGTGAGAAAGCTAACCGACTGCTTAACGGGTGCCTGCGAAGGCTCGTGCAGTTCCTGACGTCGGAGGAGGCTAAAGGAGCCCGGCCCGACCTCTTCGAAGCCCTATTCTACGGCCTCTATACCCTCACCAGGAAGAAGACGCATCATCTCGAGTGGATCGACAGTTTGATGCCGGAATTGATGAGTTTGGGTAATTATCCGCCGTTTCTGATTTATATACCATTTATTTCCACCGACCCTAAACATTTTGATCAACAAGACTACGGCCTTGGGCTCCTCGGTCCGAAGGTTTTATTTTAATTTATGAGCTGACCTTTATCACACCTTAAGGCTAAAGAGACAATCGACCAATTACAATAGAATGTGTAATTTCAGTTTTTTAAACTACTCAAGTGCATTTGGCTTTGTATATGTATATTGTGTATATTAAATAATGTTGTTACAGCATTTCGGGCGTTAGTCGTGCCGGAAACGCGCGCGATTCGAACGGCGTGCGTTTGGATCGGGTCGTTGGCGACGCACGGCGTCCAGGCGTTGAGCCATTTCGCGCCAAACGTCATGCGAGCCTTAATACTCGCCATCAGTGAGTATAACGCTTTTCATTATTCGCTGCACATGATTTTTATAGATTATTAACTACACGAATTCTATTCTTACGGTTAGTATATTAGGTAACATTTACTTTTACTATTACGATAACTACACGATTGTTCGTATTTTACGTGCTATGTACATACGAGGGAAAGAATATATTCATCCGTTTATTTCGATCGAACCGAAAGAAGACCGGTATCAGGTATGTCAGCGTTTAGTAGTAGCGACGATTCGTAGATTTTCTTGCGACGTCAATAATGGAAATTCATTTAATTGCTTTTAAGGTCGTCGACCTTCGATCCAACACATAATATAAAAAAACGTCGCTATCAACGTGTTTTCATAAACAGGTTGCGAAGGACCAAGGGGCCAGCTGGAGGCGATTACGGCGTTAGTGATGGCCATGAATCGAGTGGCCACCAACCCACACGAGTTCAAGGAATGGCTTCGTCGGCCTCTCGCTGAGCTTAACTTCCCTTCGCCTCACGTCTCGCCCGGTGATAAGGAAAAGTTCGTGGAATCTGTCATCAGGTGAGAATGTACGACTGAACAACAAATGAATGTCATTATACCTTATTATGTTATGGCACACGAGGACATTCCCGCGTGTGAGTGACCAGCCATTTTGAGTACAAGGAGAGAACAAAAGCTTAGTATTAAAAAATATATAGTAAAAGAAAAAAAATTAAAGTGAATCGAAAATTTAAATAAATATGCCTGTGCGTGAATAATGACTGCCGTGGCCGTAAACTTGTTCATCCCACCACCGACCACAACCACCACGAGTAATAATTTTTCTGTAGCTCTAACAATCTGTAGACAATCTAACCAACTCGGAATTAGCCATATGTATAATTTTGATGTAAAAAAGGGACCTTTGACATTGACAAAAGACGTCTTTTTGGGTGTGGGAAAGTAAGCTCTATAAATAATTAAATCGTTTATTTGCAAAGAAAGTGGTACATTTAAATCGAATAATTATACAATCCGCACAATCAGCCATTTAAAAATAGGCAAAGTAATATAATGTCATAATAGTAAGCTTAGTTGGTCGAAATACTCGGCCAGGCTACAGAGACACCTTGCCTTTAAAAATTTAATTCCATGTATTTAAGGTTGCCTGTGTCCAGGTAATCGTAGGCAGGAATATATGATGTTGCTGAGCAAGTATTGATTTCTTCGTGGAGGCTGACCGTGGGATATCTGTATGAGCAGTTTTATGAGATTTGTTTCAGAAGAACCCCAAGCAGTTTGCAATAAGAGAACAGGGTTTATTATTTTGATAACCTACCCATCGAATACTAGTTCGTGAGGACCGAGTATCGATGAGATTTTCCCGGGCCATGGGAATGAAAATCTGCATATTTTCAGATTAGAACGGTTTGACATATAGCACATCAGTTTTGCTATGTTTAGATTTAGCAGGTCATTATGAATAATGGCCGACCCCACCTTTAAAGATTGGGATTAAATTTGCTAACTTTGAAGCCGAGGGAAAGGCTTTAATCACAGAAGTTGGTTATCGGAGCTACCAAAATGTGTCTTAGCCTGATTACTATTAGCACACTTCCTATTTTATCCAATCGCCTGACTTTAGTTTGAGCGTGTTTGTAATCACGAGTATTTTCGCTTCGTGTGTAGATAGAATGGCTTTGCGATATCTTCACTCATTTATCCAAGAATTGCTCAGATGTTCGTAAATCTAAAGGATCGATTGATTCACCGTGCGTAGTGTATTTTCGTCAACCGATATTCTAAAAAGTTGTTTGTGTAAGATGTTGTTTGTGAGAACAACAATACCGTTACATCAACACATGTTGAGATTTCGCAAATAAAGCCATTCAAAGAACCCCTGAAAGTAATAAAAAAATCCAGAAAGATAAATCCAGGATTCGGTGAGTACGATAATATCTGGAGACAAGACAGAGATAACGTTAAGTTTGCCTAACAGAGGAACTTACAGTCACAGCAGCGTGCATAGTTACATACTGTGCAGATAGCTTCGATTTGAAAGGTATTGTTGGTGTATCGGTTGAGGTAACGATGGACAACAAAGGACCTTTTAAGATTATTGCCGTATGGAAAATTGTTAGTGAAATTATGGGCGTGAGTCATTAGGTTGTATTTGGTTTGATATGTGGAATCATCTCCTTCATTCTACACTTTGGACTCATCAGCCCAATCTTTGGTTAGGTACTCGAGAGACATAGATTAACGTCGCCACACAGCCAACTCTGTATGAACGTAACTCTCGGCGAGCTTTTTGATCGATTACTATGATATTTTTTTTTGCAGAGAAATAAGCAATAAGCGGCGTGTACTATATGCGATGCGAGAGTTTTCCCTCGCGTGCCGCGGTCTCGCCGCCACCGAGTACGGGAAACAGTGCATCGCCTCCAAGCAGTTGGTCGCTTGAGCGCTCGTCTCGCAGATTTACTTCCCGACTTCTTCGTTACCTAATAGTATTTTCGAGTATGTTTTTATAAATGATCTGAGACAAAAATTTGGAAATGTGTATTCAATTACGTTAATTATAATTAGCAACAGAGACACGATACAATTTCTTCGACGAGACCGTTAACTTTAACTTATTCTAGAAAATTTCAAATATTTACAAGACGAGACGAGAACTCGAGATTCGTATTAGCATACGGACCTCGAGTATCTTTAAATCGAACTAAACATTTGCAATGTATAATGTTTATCTACACTAAATTTAGCACTGAACAAAACGATCACTCCGTGTGATTTAGCAGTAGTATTTGTATATAACCACTGTACATGTTAAGTTTATGGTTTATTTAATAAAATTGTTTTAACGTCCACTTTTTTGGTTGATTCCTTTATTTGCACTTAATATGACGATATAAAAATACATTAAGTTTTTAAATTTCTATTATATACACACGGGCTATACGAACAATGTAGAAATAGATGGAGCGGTCTGTCCCTTCGCCGCCCACCACGAATAAATTAGGTCGACAAAAATACAAGTGAACACTGTACAACATGCAAATACGCTATCATTAAATAATAAATGCATTTAATACATTTAGTGAATAGACGAATCGGCCTTTGTTTATATCACGTTTGGGTCAGATTTGTGCGTCCCTTAAATCCTACGATACGAGATCTCTTACACTTAAATGTCTATACACGCTTAACACGAGCCTCGAGTGTTCCCACGAGGCTAAGCGAGGAACCGCCGAAACCGGCTTTATTTCATTTTGCGGTGAAAACCCGCTGCAGTTCGACGGCAGCACGGCCTAACGCCGGTAGCCGACGGTATAATTGTGATTTCTTTAGCATTCAATTTACCTACTTATTTACGCGTTTACCCACGCGTAGCACAAGTTAAAACGTCCAAATAAGTTAGTCTACTATGGGGCACGTCTCGTAACGTACAATACGTCCTTCGCTGACGTACACGATCCCCTCCAATCAGGAACCCGGCTCGTTCAGATTCGTACACCTCTGCTCGTTGACCAATATTTGAACGGTGAGCTCCAAATGTCCCGCGTTCGCCTCGCTGTTCTGTTCACAATTGAAACGCAATTCACCATATTAACATCTACAAAGTCAGGTGAAAGTAATTAAAAGGTGACTCACCCCGGGCTGAGAGCGCAAATAGTTGGGGGCTTGGGCCAAGGGAAGGTGGAAGCAATCCACGCGGCGCAAGATCACCGACGAACACTCGAGGTCGCTGTGCGTCACGCGGGTGTACACGAGTTTACGCATTTCGTCTCCGTCCACCGACACCTATCGAAGCGGGGCAAATCAGTCCAGCTAGTCGGAGCACGAGGCCACATAAGTAATAACTGACGGCCGAACCTCGTAAGCGAAGTATCTCGCGCGCGTGACCGGCCCCAAGTACGCGACGTGTACGTGAAGTCCACGCCGCTGCTCCACGTCCAGCCTGAGGTGAAACATCTCCGGTCCCACCATGAGCACCATGTTCTCCCGGTGTTCCTGGTTCATCGGGACCCTCATCGTGTGTCGGGGGCTGCGTTTCACCATGGCCGGGTGACGCGTCTGAGGGAGTGGTCGTTCCATAACGGTGACAGATAACAAAATCGTCGCGTTCGCGTAACCTCTCAAATAGACGCCGCGTACCTGCAGATGCCTCGGCAAGTCCCCTAGAGTCATAGAAGAGCCTTCGGTGCACGAGGTGGCGGGGCACTTGTAGATCCGCGAGGAGCAATTCGCCTCGTGGGCCTCGCGGTGCTTCAAGCGCCTCTCCTGTCCGCATCCATGGCGACACGGGTACTTCAGCAGCTCGGCCACGGCCTCCATCGCCCGGTTGCGCACCGACGACAGTCCCGTGCGACACAGAGGGCAAGAGTTGAGACGGGAGCAACAACGCGAGCACAGTAAATGTCCGCGCCCGCACTGCCTCAGCGGTGGAGCCATGCACTCCAGACACACCGGACATTCGAGAACGCGCAGAAACTTCTATTGAGGAAACATTTTGTTAGGTGCAAAAGTTTTCCTTGAGTTATTTATTTACTATTTATTTCAAACGACAATCGTCATGGTTAGTAATCGCGGCACAGAGCCGAGTGCAAGTGGCGGTCTGAACGCTGATAAGCAATGTCTTCTATACGACCCATGCTGAGAATGACTTCAGTCATTAAAAAACTAAATATGTAATAAAAAATGATGTAATGTAGAGTACATTACATCATTTTTGTAACTAGAAATTATCCTTGAAATATCGCAAACGAAATATTTCCTTTCCCACCTCCACCATTGGATGCCTCGAAACCCTTTTAATTTAAACACGTGATCGTATGTGTGAAAAACAGTTGTCAGAGGTAATGAGCCACTCATTGCCAGAACTGTGGTACTAGTGGTAGTACTACTACTATTCAAATTCACCGAACCCACCTCATTAAATTTCTTCAAAGCAATTGCGGTCTCGTGGGTCACTGTAATCAAAGAATATTTATCTTATAAAAATATTCATAGCTAAAAGATTCTTTTTAGATATTTTACTAACTTATTTACAAAGTTCAGGCGCAGAAAGCCTTATTATAAAATATAAAAGGTTTCGTCTCGTCTGTTGTAATAAATAAATAGTAATTTTGATATAAAACGGTCTGTTTATATTTTAAGTAGAAGAAAATATATATATGGGCTTGTGAAAATATACAGGGTGTCCCAAAAGTCGACGTCAAGTCGAAATTTTCTCATAGGTAATGCCACACCAGTTATCAAAAAAAAAAAATAAGTCATGTATTTTTGAAGTTATGGATATTTTTTGTTATTTCAGAAAATGCATACCATGTGACAGTTTTTTCATTCCTGTTGTTACAAATATTTACTTTTTGCCAATTTTTTTCTCTTACGTCATCCCGAATAGTGTTTTATGTAACCTATGATCCTAAACTCTGTGCTGATCACTCCAACTTTTAGGAAAATGTCATTTTATACCGTACCAAGTTTTCAAAATTAATTTTCGCACTACTTCAACTGATCGTCCTGAAAAAAAAATGTATTACTCCAGTTTGGCAAGTAGCTTTAAAAGTTAGCGCATTTAATAAGGATTCTACAGTGGTATAACACTGAGTCCATTATTTCTTAGATCGGCCATAAGATTTTTTTTGTTAAAGTCTGTTTTTAACAATCTCTTTGAAATTACAACAAATGATTCTAGCGCACCCAAAACGTTCCTAATGACCACAGCGTGGTTTAAATAAGATGGAGAGAGACATTCCATAAAATGTGAGAGAGACAGATAGTGACGCTTATGACATACGGACGCAAATAAGTAAAATAGACAGTTTCTTTTTTATGATTAGATTTATTACTTTTTTTATAAAAGATGTTCAAATTGCCGTCCTTCAGCTGCAATACAGGCTCGACATCTCCTTAAAAAAGATCGTGAAATGAAGCGGGCAAATCGTCCATTATTCACAAATTCTACTGCTTCCGCTATTCTCTGTCTAAGCTCTTCTACATTTTGAATCGACTTGGAATAGACTTTTTCCTTTACTGCTGGGAGTAAAAAAAATCAAGAGGATTTAAATCGGGTGAGCGGGCGGGCCACGAGATTGTACCACCCCGCCCTATCCATCTGTCTGGATACTCCTGGTTAAGGTGGTTTCGAACCAAGCGGCTGTAATGCGCTGGACAACCATCTTGCTGGAACCACATATCTCGTGAAATAGTAAGCGGCACGTCTTCCAGCAAATTAGGCAAATGATTTTGTAAGAAATCTAAATAAATTTCAGCATTTAAAACTTCTGGTAACTCAAAAGGCCCTATGACTTTTCCGTTCAAAATTCCAGTCCACACGTTAACTTTGAAACGGTACTGTGATTCATCCAACCATAAAAAAAATCTAAGAATTGTGGGTATTCTCGGTGTTTTTGTATTATTGTTTGGCAAAAAGCAACCCGAGGTTCATAATCTCGAGGTAATAAGGATTGTACTCGCTGTACATGAAATGGATGGAACTCATTTTTTTGTAGTATTCGGTGAGCTGTACTTTTGGGCACACCTGTGCTGGCCTCAATTCCACGTACCGAACAACTTGGGTCCTCATCAACTGGTTGAAGGACAACTCCCTCGTAGGGTAGTGAAATTCTACCTTCATCGTGCACTTGGTTTGGCAGTCGGCCCTCAGAGAACAGTAGACGGTGCACATTGGTAAAAACTCTGTGATCCGGATAGCGATCTGCATTAGAGTATCTCTCGCGATACCGTCTAGCGGCTTCACTGGCATTACATAAACATTCCCCATAAATGAGGTGCATGTTAGCATATTCCTGTGTAGTGTACGTAGCCATGGTATGGTACAAATACACAATAACACGTAAGTCCAGGGAAAAGAAAAGGTCGTCGTAGATCACAAATGTAAAATCCAAATCACAAGCAAACAAGTCCGTAAACGAAGCCCAAGTAGTTAGAACACAAAATAACACCAGCGAATACGAAAAGATGCGTAGTAAACGAATTAGCGTTGCGTACTGACCTGTAGTGCGTGTGTCAATAGCAATAAGTAGCGTCACTATCTGTCTCGCTCACACTTTACGCCATCTTATTTAAACCACGCTGTGGTTATTAGGAACGCTTTGTACCCAAAGAATAGAATCGTTTTTTGTAATTCCAGAGAAATTTTTAAAAATAGACTTTGTTTAACAAAAAAAAATTTTATGGCCGATCTAAGAAATAATGAAGTAAGTGTTATACCACGTTAGAATCCTTATTAAATGCGCGAACTTTTAAAGCTGCTTGCCAAACTGGAGTAATACATTTTTTTTCAGGACGATCAGTTGAACTAGTGCGAAAAATTAATTTTGAAAACTTGGTACGGTATAAAATGACATTTTCCTACAAGTTGGAGTGATCGGCACAGGGTTTAGGATCATAGTTTACATAAAGCACTATTCGGGATGACGTAAGAGAAAAAAAATTGGCAAAAAGTAAATATTTGTAACAACAGGAATGAAAAAACTGTCACATGGTGTACATTTTCTGGAATAAAAGGAAAATTTCCATAACTTTAAAAATACATGACTTAATTTTTTTTTTAATTTTTCTGATCACTGGTGTGGCATTACCTATGAGAAAATTTCGACTTGACGTCGACTTTTGGGACACCCTGTATATGTAGATATATTTTGAGGATTCTTTACTTACCTATTCTTCTCCTCTTACGTCGGCGGCGTTGCTCGTCATCAGAATTATTACTGGCATTATTCTCTTCTTCGTTTTCCTGCAATTTTTTAAATTACACTTTGAACGAATAAGAATTGAAAGGGAACGAATACAACTCTTAATATAAAAATTATTTCAGCCAATAAACGGAAAACAAATTCTTGTAGGTCATTGGGAAATTCTATAGAGATGGATGTATATGGAATGGAAATGGCTGTTATAAAAAAAAATTTAAAGGTAAAGGTCTTTTATCTCTTTTGCCTTCCCCTATGCTTTTCACTTCGACTTAAGTATTAAAAAGAACAACCTCGTCGTTCGCCTGACGCGGTTCATTTTCAGCAGTTCCCGCGTTGGCCGAGGGCTCGGCCCCGGCCTCCTCGGGGTTGGCTTCCGGAGATCTTCTTTGACCTGTGTTTCGTATATTTTTGAAAATTAAGTTTTGTTTTAAATTATGATAAAACAATCAACACCGAACATACCGTCATCACTCTCTTCTTCATTATCCGATTGATCTTCTTCTGATTGCGGGGCCGCGGCTTGCCCTTCTGCCGGTGCTGCTTCATTTTCTTTTGACAGAAAGAAGAAATTTACTAGTAATGTAGATTTTGTAGTCTCATTACATATGGTGATAGGCCTCGTGTACCCCAATGTGACCCTACTGCAGCGTCAGTCGAGCCCGGATGAGCGAAGCCAACAATCTTAGGTCATTAAGTTATAACAGAAAGTGTCAAATCTAATACACACCATTAGTTTCCAAAGTGCTGCTTTGATTTTGAAAGCCTTCGGTTCCGGGACGCTCCGGCCGCTCACGGTCGTTCGACGTGGCTAGAGACGAAATTCGACTTTAACTTTGCACATTTGGTTCACATCGTGCATGACATAGATAACGCTCACCTTGTTGACTCGTGCCAGCGAGCATAACGCGCCTCCCGCCTCTTCGTGTCATTCTAGAAGTTGACGGAGCTGGAAAAAGTCCTTAAATCTTCCTTGAATGCTTTTTGACTAATATACTATGTAAGAAAAAATTTCTATTGGCTACTTCTAAACTTTTAATGAGTTATCATGGAATATATTTTTTTAGAGCAGCATAAACAAACAATTTAACAATAATTGGTTTCGATCGTTATTGCGTGTAATGAATACATGCAATCCGAACTAATGACATTCTTACGATAAAATCACAAAACGAAAATATATTATAAATATTAAACGAAATATCATACGAAACTGACTAATATTTCAGATTTCCTTTACAAAAAAGACTTACCCGTCGTATTGTCTTGAGGCGTATCATCAGATGATGATTCTTCTTCTTCGACATTATTAGCATTTGCTGCAACAAAAGCTTCTTTATCCTAAACGCTATACGCTTAGTATGGCGTTACTATATACTAAACTACTGAATATATATTTCATTAATATCTCTATTGCTTCGAGGCCGCATTAACCGATGTCAACGAATATATATTATTTATCTACACCTAAAATTTAAGTTATTTGCCAACATTGGTAACAGTTGTTAGAGCATTAAAGATTTTTTTAATAAAATTGATATTACATATTAAGGGTAAATTCCAATATCCTTATGGGGATACATAACATTTTTTATGTTGTGATTTGGAAGATACTGATCGTGTACGGATGGCCCTAGTAACCTTTCTTTCGTTTCCTTCATTGAAAAATCATCACATTACAAGCTAGTCTAACTAACAACAAATAAGTAATTGAAGTGTATACTAATTTCTAAGCTAACCTAAGCTCTCAACACTAACGTTCACTAACTCGAACGATTCTTTTATTCTTGATATTTAAGAATTATAGCAAGTTCTCGGTCCCGCACTTTGTCACATAACTGTGCTACAAATAGATGATCCGGTATGAGCTGCTTTTCGTCGATAATAGGCTTGAGGCGTTAGTGAAGGTAGCAATGATTCCTGGCTTAGCAATTATTATAACTTCCGTAACGTTGGGAACATGTGGAAAATATTGGGAACATATTCAAGACGAAATTGAAAGAAAAATTATGTGGCTAGACATATGTTCAGCTCAATAAGTCTTAAACGATTTGAAATATATTTTGTAGATGTTATGCAAACCTCCTAACTTTTTTTTTGTTACTGGCAGTCCATTTCAAGTCAAGACTCTCGTTCGGAAGGAATATGTGCTGTAGGTTTTTTCACATTTCACAGATGGAAAAGTCGGACGGAAACCTTAAGAAGGCCATGAAGGTTTAGGTAACGTTTAGTGAGGTTACTGAGATGTTTTATTATTTCGTTAGAAAAAAATTCTAATGACTTATTTTCTAGCTACATCTAGTTATACTTCGTCTTTAATTTATTTCCAAGTTATTCTCAAGATTAATTTCTCTGGAACAGTTCGTAAATACCGTTACTCACTCAATAGAGTTGGATTCAGTCTTCGCTTTACAGGTTTAGAGTTCATACCATATCCTCCTTTTATTTGGAGAACATTTAGTAATCTCTAATACATAACGGCAGATGTATATACATATAGTATAACAATTCTGATTAAAATCGTATTAGGAAAATCAATCAATAATATGAATAAGCAGTATAACCAGTCAGAGTCTAATAAGAAAGATTGTAATAGTTTAGCCTGACATACATGACTATTATAACTACATTACATTTAATAGAATCATAGACATGAACTTACAAGCGAGGCCCCTTCTTAATCTGTTCCAATCGGACACTCTGTTGATAGCGATCACGCGCTCTATACTTGATATCGGAGTGTTGGGGCCTAAACGTCGCATCTCGGCCAAATCACGTCTGTTTATTTGCCTGGAAATTAATTAGTATCAGATTACGACATATAAAATTTCTTAGTTTCTCTTATTTTCATGTTGGTTTGTTTGTAATATAGAAACTCCAAAACTAGATAATTCATGTCGAAAAAACCCTTCTAAATTATAGTCACATAAACATAACAACTATTAAAGATACATACTGAGAGCCAAACATATGCCTTGGCAGATTTAGCATCTTCCAGTATATATTTCTTAACCTTCGGAGGTTTTCTGGATCTGACCTTGCATCTGCAGCAGCTGCACTACTTGGAGTTTCATTTGGTGCTATAACAATAATATATGTACTTAAATTGGACAATGTTATATATAGCAACAAATATAGAGTTATCTTTCTCCAAGACACAAAGTAAGCGAGTTAATACCTAAGAGAGAGAGAGAGTTAGGCTTAATTTTCTACAGTAAACACAGAAGGCTCTACAATAAGAACTATAAACTACCTCTAAAATAAAAATACATATGTAATAAAAATGAAACTATTAATAGGTAAATAGGCAGTATATGGAATAGCAGGGTATGTAACACGCAGTTTATAATTTATTGATAGCAACACTTACAAACAGCACTAGTGCCAGCTTGATCTGTAGTTTCCATCTGTTCAGCACTTTGCTCAGTTGCTTGTGCAGCCGGTTCATCAGAATTTGACTCCTCATCTATATTTTTTTAAACATACATTATACATAATATTGTATCTAATATATAATCATGGATAACAATCTTTATGTCAAGGATATGATACAATAAAATGTTATTATGGAAAACCTCCAATATTTTGTCTATAAACATGATGATGTGTTACATATAGGCTTTAAACCACACACAAACCAGGCTTTATACCATTTATACAAACTACTAACTTAACTGTAAAACATTTATTGTATAATAGATATATGGAAGCACCTGTATTTATCTAAGAGCTACTATAATCTATATGACCCGGCCCCTCTGTTTACAGTTTAGGCTAAGTAAAACTCCCAAATATGAAAATAGTATTACATTTTTAATCAGACTTAGTGCATAGATTTGCCTCTGAATCTAAACTATTTACTTATGTTTCTTTGCACATAAGAAATCATAATAATATATCTAAATTTATCTTCATCTCACCTACTTATTGGACTCTTACCTGAGATCCCCATATGTATAAACATGTAGCATTTTTATATAGGACTACAAGTCACAGTGCTAACTCTGAATCTCAGCCAAAATGATTTCAAACTATATGCACTACAACTTTTTCGGTTGTTGCCTAGCATTGTCCAGGCCCACTATATAAGTATACTTAAATTATTAATCAATACATACCAGAACTCCATGGATATACAGAGATTCCCAAAGCTTTCTTTATTCTTTCTTTTTGGCTCATTGTGTACCAAGTGGGTATCTACGATACGAATTTTTTGTTATAATATAAAAATTTTCCAATAAAGCCGAAGAGATTATTAGTTTTATTACTACTACTTACCAGGCAATATCACGAAAATGGCCTATACAATTTAACTTGTTGCAAGCAGTCCTTAAACGTAGGTTTATAACAAATCAATAACAAAAACACACATAACATAGAACACCAAATTATTTAAATATTCAACTGGAAATTAAATCGTGAAAAGCTGGTGTTACTTGTTAGAATCATGAAGTAGGTACTCTTGCATTATCCTCTACCTGATCTGTGTTAAGTAAATACCGTAAACCATTCTTAGTTTCTTACAAGAGCAGCAGATATATATATAGTTTTAGTGATTCCCACGTCTCAGCACAGATATCACAATATACTAGCACAGATACGTCTCACGTACAAAATATTTTTTCCGTTAGGATTGCATAGTATTCACATTGGTATTATACTTTGTGTACTTATTGCTAAATTTCGTTACTTAATCTTATACTTATAAGAACAATTATAAACAAGCGCAACTCTCATACGAAATAAATTAAAACTAGAGATGAGTTACCCGAAAAGGACTTTCGACTTTTACAGTACACCTAAGAAAGAAAGCTTAAATTATATTTATACCAGCATGATATTATGATATAATGTATTTGTATTTTTTTTATAGAACAAACAGGCAGGAGGCTCACCTGATGTTAAGTAATACCGCCGCCCATGGACACTGTCAATGCTAGAGGGCTCGCGAGTGCGTTGCCGGCCTTTTAAGGACGGGCCTAAGAAGCAGCTGGTTCCACACAGCGTTGTTGCGCGGCAAAAATTGTCTTGAAAAACGCTCAGTCGTGGAACGGCGGACGTCGAGGTGATCCGGTGGAATTTTGAATTCTGCCTCGACGTCCGATGTTGAAACTCAGCTGCAGGTATTAATCCGAACAACTGTTACTACTTCATATTTGTGATACAAACACAAGGTATTATAAGTAGCTAACGCATTCATTCCAATCACGTCCATTATGTCGTTGAAAGCAACTAAATAAAGCGAGATTGTGGATGGCAACTACTCGTGCCGCCTCGACGAGGCGGCTCGCGAGACACTGAACCGGCTTTAAATGTTCCATACATTTTTTAAATTACGTGTGTTGTGGGTTTTTAGTAATTTTATAATTTAGGATATACGTAAGGAATAATTATTTTATTAAAAAGATAGTAATGATATTTCAGATTTCTATAACTCTTATTTTTTAGTGGGTTCTGTGGTATTGAACAGAGATATTCTATTTAGGAATGCAGTGATGCCAATTTTAGCGTTTTCCCCTTAATTTAGGGGCACTATCACTACTTGACTCATGTCAAGGTACTTTTTTCAAGTTGTTTTTTTTTAATCGCACGATTTGATACAATTTATGTTAAACCTCGAATGCAACCAACAAACTATCCAAATATAACTCCAAGCTATAATAATCCAGTATCGAAATTAAAGCTTTTTTATACTGTCATGTAATGTAATGTTTGCATATTTGAAATTTCCATTCAATTCGAGTGTACAACAAAAACTTTAGTGGTATTTATTTTTTAGGTATATGAAGTTTGTCGTAGGAGGAACGTTGTGTAGGTGTTGGCATCACTGGTTGAATTGAATGGTGATTCACATCAGATTTTATTATTCGTAATTCCAAGTTCGAACGTTTGTAAAATTTATATCAATTCAATTAACCGTAATACGAACGATTTAAATTTTAAGTTGGAGGTCGATGCCGGTTTATCAAAGTTTTAAGACATAAATAAGTCGAACGTCATAAGAAAACGAAGGTAATATATATTTTTATATATATATGTATATATATATTAATTACCTATATTTATAAAACCTAATATTTTAATAGGTTTAATTGAGTAAAAATTAATCGTAATTACTGATTTATTTATCTTAACACGTTACTAAAAATCTAAAATTTGTGTGATAAAATGTAATAAAATAAGCAATCATACTGCACATTATAATATATAATAAAAATATGTTTCTTTGCATGCAGCTTTTACAACATCCAAATCAAATTCTCCATCAAAAATCCATTTTCGTTACCAGATTCTGAGCATGGATATGGTAAGATATTTTTGTATTTAAATATTATTTTAGAAAATGATAACTAAATAAAAATTAATATGCCTCAATATTTCATTCTTTTAGTTTGGGGACGAAGATAAAAGAAAAGTTCCAGAAATGTTACAAAAAATATTAAGATATGATGTACAAATTACCAAGAAATTCGTTGAAAATGCTCAAAAAGTAACTGCCCTTAGATCTCTTGGAAATCATTCAAAATTATTAGAGGTAAGATAAGTTTATAGAATTAAATAGAATCATACCTAACTATGTTCTTCAACCTTGGCTGCTATAACACTTGTATTTGTTTATTATGTTTGTTTAAGTAATGATTAATTGATATCCTATTTTTTACAGGTATCATGTCACGGAGTGGTCTGGCTTGCAGGGTGGCTCACATTCATATGGCTATTCAATAATAGTGAATTGTATCAACTACAGGTTAACATGCTTATAGGTAAAAATATATATATTTTTTAATTTGAGTTCAACAGATTATATCAGATTTCTGAATTGAATAAAATAAAAGGGTCTTTGTATTCTGCCCCTAAAGTTATTAGTGTATTGTCTGTCCTTAATTCCAGTGATTTGTTTTTCAGCTCTGCTACTCGATATTGTGGTAGTAGCAATAATAAAAGCATTTGTGAGGAGAAGAAGACCAATACCAATGAATAAACTGATACCAGGAAATCCAGACAAGTACTCATTTCCTTCTGGGCATGCAAGTCGCTCTGTTTTAGTTGCATTTATACTGATATGTGTAGACCCAGTCTCATTCATCTTTTATCCTCCTTTGATGGCCTGGGTTACATCTGTAGCAGTATCTAGAGTCCTTATTGAAAGACACTACTTTTTGGACATATTTGCAGGCATCGGCTTAGGAATCCTAGAGGGACTATTTATAAGTCTTGTGTGGCTCTCCCAAAGTACATCAACTAGTATTCTTAAATCTTTATCTGATGAAAAAAGAGATGGTGGAGAATTCCATGTGTAAGAACAACTTTATGTCTGAAACTGTAACTTGTTTGTGATTAATTTTCATATTTTTTTGTGTTTGTGTGTTTATAAATATTAAATAATATATTATAAGAGCTGGATGTTTTATTTTAACTGACTGAGCAAAAGTCAGCGATCTAAATGAACTAGATGTACCATCAAAGACAGCATGATGTCCAATGGCCGTCTCATACCTTTTAGATAAAACTTAACAGATGATCTAGGTACACAACGTCGCGTTATGATAATTTATATGGTTTAAACATTGAGATCATCATAATGCAATTGCCCAAATGAAGGGTTTCGAAGCTTGATGATGATGATGAATGATATTTATATATAGTAAGATTTTTGTCTTATGAAATTGCACCATTAAGATTTAATTATATGTTACATTCCTTGTCATAATGTATTAAGGAAGTAGAGGTTTAACTACCATACAATGGCTATTAAATGACATACATTGTGGTTTTATTAGTAGAAAAGTGAGAATAAAAAGTTAGGACCCCAATTGTCGCGGAATGAAGACTAGGCTAATATACATATAAATAATATAAAGCATGTGCATTTTTGTACTATGACGTGCCGTTAGATATAGAATATAGAAAAAAAAAATGGTTGAAATTTTAAAAACCTATAGCGAGAACTATTAATTAATTTCGACGCGGCGACTCAAGTTTTGACAACTTATTAATATTCTAAAAATAACTTTTAGGACCTGCAAAACTATATCAATTATCACCTCAATTATCCAGACCGTCAAAGGAGCTAAGCTAATCAGACCCAAAAAATATACGTCGAATTTTTAACCCGGTTCGGTTGTTTTTAAGTCAGTTTAATCACCACTTATTTAAAAAGAGAATGTATTGATTTGTGTATGATGTAATAATTAGTTGGAGTTGGATTTTCAATTTCATGACCCGAATTGATAACTGATACTGAATATGTAGGTGTCTTGAGGGACCTTGATGTGAACACCTCCAAATGATTTTCGCTGCCGGAGTTGCGTCTAAGTACTAAAATAAAAATATTGAAAATTTTGTGTAATGTATTGAAATTCGTTAACAAACCGTAAATTCGTTACCATTAGCTGTTAAAGCATAACAACCTAGTACAAGGCGACTTCGAAACCAAGGAACATTAATTGCATATATTTTGTGATTAAACCTTATTTATTCTTAAATAGGTAACTGAAAAAGGATGGTGTATTTTTCCTCCAAAATAAACGAAAGATCCTAGATCATTGCAATCAGTGAAGTCGACCATAAATGATTTAGAACTGCAAAATTGCTTAATTTTGCAAGCACATAAGTTAATTAATTATCTATTTCTCCTTGAAGTTTAGATTCTCGGGCCAAGGCCAAGGCTCTATCCGATTGCGTGGATGTTTGGTATAATTTGGTAAGCTAGTGCCTAATAGGGGTAATAAAAACTAAAATTTTCAATAGAGATTAGAGAACTATGTTGCGTCTGTAAAAGAAACAAACATAATAATTAATATGACGCTAAACTGACATGTCAAATATGAACTAATAAGTAAACCCTAGACATCGGCTAGTTATAAGAAGGTACATAATCATTACTCTATGGCTTATGCTAGTAGTTGGCCGCGTATATTTCGCGCGTATTCATTAATATAATTGTTTACTTCAAAGTAAATAAAATACTTGTTAAATCTTGTCGTATTCACTAAGTTTTAACTCCTAAGGTATAGGAATTTAAAATTTTAAGAGGGCACTAAGAGTATGTTTATCTATTTTACTCTACTATGTAGTATGTATACTCTGGTATACAAATTGCAAACCGGTGAACGTTGGTAACTGTTTTTATTTTGTTTATATTTTTTCAATTGCAGCACGTTTAGACACTTGTAAGTGTATGATTTGAATTTCTATAACAGATAATTCGAAAATGAATGAATTACCGTATCAAGCAGAATATGCAAAGTCCGGTCGAGCGGCGTGTAAAGGTTGCAAAGAGAAAATTGATCAAGGATCATTACGTATTGCGATAATGGTGCAGGTTTGTATTCGAGGGGTATTTCAAGTTAAACAATGTAGTCAATGAATTTAATACAAAATTATGCCTACCTTCAACACAATCCTCATGGTCCACCATGGTTTCACCTTGGAATATTTAAAATTAATTTTATTTTGTTTTAAACAAACTTTATTATCTTGCAGTCAGCATTTCATGATGGAAAACAACCAAATTGGCACCATGAAAAATGTTTGTTTAAGAAAAAATGTCCAACCATACAAGAAATAGGAAATTTTAATAAACTAAAAAATGAAGATCAAAAAAGAATTAAAGAACTATTGGGTAAGATAATTCAGAGGTTTTTATTTATTGTCATGCTCATTAGTAACACAGCAACATCAGAAGTAAGTTCATAACTATGGAAATAAGGTTCTTATAATATTGTTTAGTGACTTTACACTATATTTATGCAGACTTAGTATGAATTATATTATATTATAAGCCATACTAATACTATAATATTACTTACTCTACCAGCTACAATGTTAATCTATATACAGTGTAAACCCCATGTAATGTCCCACAGTTTAACGACAAACTCCTTAAAGTATTGAAATCAATTGGCTTAGGTTGGTTTAGCTTGTCTTCTATACAATGATACAATCTACAAAGCACCCACTTACTTACAATAATGATAAAAATTGTGTAATACTTTTTCAGTTTGTAAAAATTGCACAGCTGTGTATGTTCTCTTGTTGCTTTATTATCGTAGCCTGCAATAAACTTGACTGTCGGCATCATGCATATGAACCTTCTGTAGACTGTTGTTGGCCATGACTAATAAGTAGGAGTCATGGATTATCTATATGTTTTTCTACTCTCCAATTAACAACAACTCTCTATAATGCAATAAAGTTAAAGTTTACACTGTATGTCTATTAAAAATCCAATGCTTTTTATGGAACATGAGTATCTTATTTCATACTTCTTACAGCTAATTCATCTGGTGCTGTTATGCCAGTTGAAAAAGGTAAAAAAGGAAAGGGCACAAAGAGAAAAGAAGACAAATTACAACCTGGTATTTGTAATTTCTCAGTAGAATATGCTAAGTCAAGTAGAGCTACTTGCAAACAGTGTGACATTAAAATTTGCAAGGTAAATTTTATTATTAATCTAAACTGTATAATCTTGGTGGTCTTAACAAATTCAATATATACTATATACAGGGTGTCCCAAAAGTCGACGTCAAGTCGAAATTTTCTCATAGGTAATGCCACACCAGTGATCAGAAAAATTAAAAAAAAAATTAAGTCATGTATTTTTAAAGTTATGGAAATTTTCCTTTTATTCCAGAAAATGTACACCATGTGACAGTTTTTTCATTCCTGTTGTTACAAATATTTACTTTTTGCCAATTTTTTTTCTCTTACGTCATCCCGAATAGTGCTTTATGTAAACTATGATCCTAAACCCTGTGCAGATCACTCCAACTTGTAGGAAAATGTCATTTTATACCGTACCAAGTTTTCAAAATTAATTTTTCGCACTAGTTCAACTGATCGTCCTGAAAAAAAATGTACTACTCCAGTTTGGCAAGCAGCTTTAAAAGTTCGCGCATTTAATAAGGATTCTAACGTGGTATAACACTTACTTCATTATTTCTTAGATCGGCCATAAAATTTTTTTTGTTAAACAAAGTCTATTTTTAAAAATTTCTCTGGAATTACAAAAAACGATTCTATTCTTTGGGTACAAAGCGTTCCTAATAACCACAGCGTGGTTTAAATAAGATGGCGTAAAGTGTGAGCGAGACAGATAGTGACGCTACTTATTGCTATTGACACACGCACTACAGGTCAGTACGCAACGCTAATTCGTTTACTACGCATCTTTTCGTATTCGCTGGTGTTATTTTGTGTTCTAACTACTTGGGCTTCGTTTACGGACTTGTTTGCTTGTGATTTGGATTTTACATTTGTGATCTACGACGACCTTTTCTTTTCCCTGGACTTACGTGTTATTGTGTATTTGTACCATACCATGGCTACGTACACTACACAGGAATATGCTAACATGCACCTCATTTATGGGGAATGTTTATGTAATGCCAGTGAAGCCGCTAGACGGTATCGCGAGAGATACTCTAATGCAGATCGCTATCCGGATCACAGAGTTTTTACCAATGTGCACAAGTGCACGATGAAGGTAGAATTTCACTACCCTACGAGGCAGTTGTCCTTCAACCAGTTGATGAGGACCCAAGTTGTTCGGTACGTGGAATTGAGGCCAGCACAGGTGTGCCCAAAAGTACAGCTCACCGAATACTACAAAAAAATGAGTTCCATCCATTTCATGTACAGCGAGTACAATCCTTATTACCTCGAGATTATGAACCTCGGGTTGCTTTTTGCCAAACAATAATTCAAAAACACCGAGAATACCCACAATTCTTAGATTTTTTTTTATGGTTGGATGAATCACAGTACCGTTTCAAAGTTAACGTGTGGACTGGAATTTTGAACGGAAAAGTCATAGGGCCTTTTGAGTTACCAGAAGTTTTAAATGCTGAAATTTATTTAGATTTCTTACAAAATCATTTGCCTAATTTGCTGGAGGACGTGCCGCTTACTATTTCACGAGATATGTGGTTCCAGCAAGATGGTTGTCCAGCGCATTACAGCCGCTTGGTTCGAAACCACCTTAACCAGGAGTATCCAGACAGATGGATAGGGCGGGGTGGTACAATCTCGTGGCCCGCCCGCTCACCCGATTTTAATCCTCTTGATTTTTTTTACTGGGGAGCAGTAAAGGAAAAAGTCTATTCCAAGTCGATTCAAAATGTAGAAGAGCTTAGAAAGAGAATAGCGGAAGCAGTAGAATTTGTGAATAATGGACGATTTGCCCGCTTCATTTCACGATCTTTTTTAAGGAGATGTCGAGCTTGTATTGCAGCTGAAGGACGGCAATTTGAACATCTTTTATAAAAAAAGTAATAAATCTAATCATAAAAAAGAAACTGTCTATTTTACTTATTTGCGTCCGTATGTCATAAGCGTCACTATCTGTCTCTCTCACATTTTATGGAATGTCTCTCTCCATCTTATTTAAACCACGCTGTGGTCATTAGGAACGTTTTGGGTGCGCTAGAATCATTTGTTGTAATTTCAAAGAGATTGTTAAAAACAGACTTTAACAAAAAAAATCTTATGGCCGATCTAAGAAATAATGGACTCAGTGTTATACCACTGTAGAATCCTTATTAAATGCGCTAACTTTTAAAGCTACTTGCCAAACTGGAGTAATATTTTTTTTTCAGGACGATCAGTTGAAGTAGTGCGAAAATTAATTTTGAAAACTTGGTACGGTATAAAATGACATTTTCCTAAAAGTTGGAGTGATCAGCACAGAGTTTAGGATCATAGGTTACATAAAACACTATTCGGGATGACGTAAGAGAAAAAAATTGGCAAAAAGTAAATATTTGTAACAATAGGAATGAAAAAACTGTCACATGGTGTGCATTTTCTGGAATAACAAAAAAATATCCATAACTTCAAAAATACATGACTTATTTTTTTCTGATAACTGGTGTGGCATTACCTATGAGAAAATTTCGACTTGACGTCGACTTTTGGGACACCTGTATATCTAGCATATTATATGTACTTTAATTCTAAAAGATTTAACAAACAAAATTCTTTGTTTTAAACTTGATATAATTAACAATCTGTAAATAGGATGAAGTAAGAATTTCTAAAATGGAATTTGATCCCCGATATGGTGATGCACCGGCTTGGCATCATGTAAAGTGCTTTGCCGAAAGACAGGCTGAGTTTTTATTCTTGGCGGGAGGAGAGGACATACCAGGATTTAAACATCTCCAAAAGGAAGATCAAGCCATGGTTAAGAAAGAAATTAAGTATGTGTTAATAATTATTTGTTAATTTTAAATTCTATTTGCCATTGACCTCATATGTTTAACTACTTATTTCAATAGACCTATAAGTCCTGATGGAGGTCCAATAAAGAAATTAAAATCAGAACCTAAAGATGAAGAAGAAATCAAGAAGGAAAAAAAATTAGAAAAAGACTTATGCAAGCAAAATGACTCATTCCACAAGTACCGAAGCCGCCTCAGTGAACTTGGCAAAAGTGATTTGCACGAACTGCTCGAAGCTAATTCACAGGAGATACTAAAAGGACCAGATGAGGTGATTTCAACATAAAATAACATTTCAAACCAAAGATTTATACTCACTTAGATATCAGAAATAATTGATGACTAGAGACTAATATTACGCTTGTTTCCAGTGCTTGGACCACTTGGCGGACATGATGGCATTTGGGGCTCTGGATCCTTGTCCTGAATGCAGACAGGGTCAGCTTATTTTGGACACTTTCAATTATAGATGCACAGGTAATTTAGATATGATCCTATTTATGATACCTCGTTCTTGGTATGATTTTGTTTTCAGTTCGAGATCGACATCGTATAATTTTAATAAGTTCAAGTTATAATTTAGTAGGACAGCTTAATCATCGTCTTTTATTCATAAATAGCCATTTTGTATACGTTAAATTAATTCGAAGGTAATATAAGCGAATGGACCAAATGTAGCTTCACAACGAGGACACCGAAACGGAATCCGATGAAAGTGCCCTCCAGCTACAAAAAAGGATCAGTGTTTAAGTCCTACAAACCAAAAATTGGTGAGCGATTGTTTGAGCTTGCACCTCCTCCGGCCATCATCGTCAAGAAGGAGGAACCGCAAGGGTAACAGAATTCTATTATTTGTACATTGTCGCTTATATCTGCTATAGCTCATCTGTTATATCTTTCTCTCATATTCAAATATTATCAATAGTACAAAAGTCTTTTGCGAACTAGTGAACTGTGGGATCGACTCCCGGTAGGGGTCTTCCTTGGAGATACGATCTACAATTGTTTAAAAAAAGAGTATACTTCTTCGAAGGCCGGCAACGCAACTACTGAAATGGGCGTGTACTATAACTATAAAATATACTAAAACTGTTCATCTATTTTTAGTGAGAAGAAATTCCCCATTCCACCGCTAAAGAATCTCCAGTTTTTCATGTATGGTAAATTCAAGGGGGATAAAGAGGAAATTAAAAAGCGAATTTTAAAAATGGGAGGTCTGGTCACGAGCCGAGTCACCGATACGCTGGCCGCGGTCGTGTCCACGGAGAATGAGGTGGAGAAAATGGCCGCCAAGATGGAGTCCATCCAAGCCGAAGACATCGAAGTGAGGCTCGTCTCGTTTGGATGACTTGTTGAATTCTTAATAAATCGTATTACATCTAACTAATAGGAGCCAATGCTTATTAAGACTTCACAATCTAGAACAGTGATAATTTGCAGGTCGTGAACGAAGAGTTTTTCGATTTGATCGATTCAAAAAGTGGTTCCGTTTCCCAAACGCTGGACCTCATCAAACATAACAATATTGCGCCTTGGGGATCGGATGTGAGTAGCCGTACCGTTAGACATTCGTACGTAATTTATCAATATTATTACATACGTAACGAAAGTATATAATTTGCGAAATATCCTTACGACAGCCTACAAAGCGCGTCCCCCAAGACGTGATCGACGGAAAGTCCATTCAAAAGTCCGGCAGCAACTACGTGAAGTCGTCCGGTGTCACTAAACTAAAAATCAAAGGTATGTTCTTTCTATTTTCTTGTATCCTTTTCTGATTATAGTAGATTTCGTAAATCTCCGTTCAATCGGTTCGCACAGGAGGGACTGCCGTCGACCCCGACTCCGGTGTCTCCGACGAAGCTCACGTGTACGTCGACCCCGAAGGGGCCAAATATACAGTGACACTCGCGAAGACGGACGTCGTCGCCGGCAAGAACTCGTATTATAAGATGCAGGTCTTGGCGGCTGATAACAAGAAGAAGTGAGTACTTTCGCGCAATATTCTATTTAAAAAAGGAGGAAGATTTTCGTTTAGATCGTGAGCACACAACTATCACAGCGATATCAAAAATTTAATTTTAAAAGATTAGTTGTTTATTCAGCTGGTTTCAGTTGTAAATGAACAATTGTTTGAATATTTTTTTTTTATCAATACTAATTATGTCGATTCCTGAGGCGTAATAACAAAATCTGTACTTTAGCTAAAGGGTAAATCGCTCTAAATCTCTGGAACTACTAAACTATTTAACGTCATGATAACATTTAGATAAACACGTCATATTATCTGTTTCCATTTGCCAAGTGCCCCGAACGATTAGAATTATTTAGAAGAAGAAAAAAAAACAGTTTGCTAGATATGTTTCTTGTTTAGCCCTACTATGATTACTTTTTTCTTTTTAAACATATTAAATTTTTGTTTTCAATTAACATCACTCACAGCATGGCCATTATACATAAATATAAATCACGTTTATGAGAGCAGAATAGCACATTCAATTGCGTCCAATCGTTGCGTAGATTCTGGTTCTTCCGTTCGTGGGGTAGAATTGGCACACCAATCGGGGGCAACAAGCTCGAAGATTGCAAATCTCTTCAAGACGCCGTCCGCAAGTTCGAAGACATGTACATGGAGAGAACTGAAAATCCTTGGGAGATGCGCGACGATTTCATGAAGGTAAGCCATTGACAGCCGACGTCATTAGTCCTCCGACCTCGCAAAGCGGGATGTTCACGAGGGAAGAGTAGTAAAGATTGTGTTAATATCGTATAGAATGTTTACATAGATGCCGGGCGCTTACTATCCGATCGAGGTGGACTACGGCGACGGGGACAATGTGATGAAAGAGAAGAGCAGGATGAAAGTGGACACGAATTGCGGTCTCGCTCTGCCCGTCCAGAACCTCGTGCAGATGATATTCGACATTGACACCATGAAGAGAACGCTGCTAGAGTTCGAGGTGAGCGTCTTGTATGAAAGGGTATTTTCTGATGTATTTAAGGCAGCGTCGGTGTCTAAAACTGCCTTCGACCTGTTTCAGCTCGACACGGAGAAGATGCCTCTAGGAAAGCTTTCTAAGAAACAGATTAAGTCCGGCTACAACGTGTTGTCCCAACTCCTCGCGATCGTTCAAAAGGGTAACGCAAGTAACAGCAAAATTGTGGATTCGACCAACAGGTAATCTACGGACAAACAAAATATAATTTATTCATAATAATGGTTTAAATTAACCTTCACTGCCCGTTCTCAAAAAGGGCGTAGAACGGTCTACAAGAACTGGTAAACCTCGACACTCTTTTGCTCGCCTAGGGATTTTGTTACAAAATGTTTGTAAGCACCTGTAACCATGCATCATGCTCCTTGTCGCACCTTAAAGTTGTTAATTATTGTAATTAAATAAAAAGTATATATTATATAACGATATGATTATATTAAAATACTTGTTCTATGTCCTTCGACTGAACTGACAACAGGTCAGTTCCTGTAGCCCAAGAAATAGTTACCGCTTAATGCTGTGATGTCTTTTTCTGTGTGTGTGTATTGTTTCGTGTGTGATGTTAGTGATGAAACCGCATCGGTTGTCGTTAAATAAAACGTTCACAAGTAAACTTCGAAGTAGAATCGGTGTCATATGAGTTTTGAACGTTTGTTACAGATTTTACACGGTGGTGCCGCATAGTTTCGGCCTCGACAATCCTCCGCTGCTGGACAGCGAGGAGGCGGTTTTGAATAAGATTCAGATGCTGGACAGCTTGATGGAAATTGAAATCGCCTACAGTCTTCTCAACTCGGGTAATTATTCACCAGCTTTGCAGAATTAAGGTAGATTTTTTAACGGAGGTGCCGTTATGAACGGAAAAATGGTACTTGGGAATTTATCAGTACAGCGGTAATGTACGAATTGAACTAGACCGGATGATACAATGACTGTTATTGTAAATCAGTTATTTATTAAAATATCAACAACATTTATACAATAAGATCTTCTTCCCCAGATGAGGAGGAAGGCGTGAGTGCAATCGAATCTAACTACAAAAAGTTAAAGACGGAGTTGGAGCCCCTGGACAAGAGTAATGAAGAGTACCAGATGATAGCCGATTACGTGAAGAACACGCACGCGGCCACCCACACTAATTATACCCTCGAATTGCAGGAGGTGACCACTAAACAGGACGTTTGTTTTAAACTAATCAGAACTCCATTCTTTAACAAGTTGTCGCTTTTGACAGGTATTTAAAGTGAAGCGCGAAGGTGAAGCGAAGCGATACAAGCCGTTCCGTAAGCTCCACAACAGGCGTCTGCTATGGCACGGGTCCAGGACTACTAACTTCGCCGGCATTTTGTCACAAGGTGACCGATTCTTCTAGACTTCAATCATAATGTGCAAGCATCATTCGGATACTGATTATCTGTAAAAAAATGTGTGACGCAGGTCTCCGCATAGCGCCGCCCGAAGCCCCCGTGACGGGTTACATGTTCGGCAAAGGCATATACTTCGCCGACATGGTGTCCAAGTCGGCCAACTACTGCTGCACCAACACCGACAACCCCGTCGGCCTCATGCTGCTCAGCGAGGTGGCTTTGGGAGACATGTGAGCACATTGTCCAGACTTTGTAACTTCGTTCATTTTTTAAATTTTATTATGTTTAACGCATTGTTATGATTTTCACAGGAAAAAGTGCAAACAAGCAGAGTACATAACGAAGTTACCGGCCGGCGCTCACTCCGTGTGGGGTATGGGCCAGACAGAGCCCGATCCGTCCCAGAATAAAATACTCGACGACGGCGTTATTGTGCCGCTGGGAAAGTCTGTTCAAAAGAAAGAGAAAACGTCATTACTTTACAACGAGTATCCTTTAAAAACATTAGTTTACTGTTTTATAATTTTTTTGTTGTATTAAAGTGGAAAGTTTGAGCAGCGTCAGCTTACTGGCTACAGGGTGGGGTCGTAGGTTCGATCCTCGGCTGTGCACCAATGGACTTTCTGTCTATACGCGGATTTAATATTCGCTCGAACGTTGAAGGTAAACATCGCGAGGAAACCGGCTCGCCTTAGACCCAAAATGTCGACGGCGTGTTTCAAGCTCGAGAAGATCACCTTGTCTATTGGATTGAAATATTATAACGAGCCAGATACGATAAATCTGAGGCCCAGACCTAAGAAGGTTTTAGCGCCACTGATTTATTTTGTATATTTACAGTGCGATGTACCTCAGTACCGTTCCGTTACCTTGACTCCATGCTAGATTCATCGTATACGACGTCGCCCAGGTCAACGCGAAGTACCTGCTGCAAGTGAAGTTCAACTACAAATATTGATTATATATTGCTATATGCTGTTGTTCCCTAATTATTAAAAAGAAGATTAAAGGTGAGACCGAAATGCTTGTGATACCTGGATAGTGTTTGAACTGAATTCCTCCAAGTCATAAACTAACCTCTATTCATAGAAGTACAATCGGTCTTACACAGTTTCAGCATTTTCTTCCACACATAATGGCATGAACATTTTGTCTTAAAAGGTAGAATTTTCCATAGAAGTTATGTATTACACTATTATTTTTTATCTCTACATCATCAATATTAATTATACTTCATCTAAACCCATGTAAGACTGAATTAATTTTTATGGATAAGGTTTGTAGAAGATTAGTTTCTTTGATGTTTTAAGGTGTCGGTTGGGCTAAATTGTAAAACTGTAGCCTTAGCCGAGGTGCCTCCAATATGTTTTTGATTAATTTTACTGTTTATATGTGCCATTACCATTTATGGTTCTGCTTTAGTCTTAAGTTGATTAACGTTTACGAGGCAGCGATTATTGTTTTTGTTAATGACTTAAAGTTAATTGATTGAATCTGTTTTGTTTATACAAAATGTCATTCAGAATTTAGATTATATGTATGTCAACATAAGATGTGCTGAATTTACTAATTATGCTATTCAATTTATGAACAATCAGTTTATTTGTAATATCTTAATATGTTAAAATGAAACAATAATGTTTTCAACAAAAACACAAAACCTGTTATAAAACTATTAAAATGCATTTTCAAACAAGGAATTTTCATTGTTTTTCTACAATATTTGAAAAATTTAATAGTCAACCTTCATTACAGAAATTGGCCTATGGAGGTAATTAGTAGAATAATAAAATAATTATAAAAACACTCAAAGGATAAAAATAAATAACATTATAGAGAGTGCTCTCTGGGAGAGAAATGAAATGGTCAAGTTTTTTTTATGGAATCTCGCTGTTGGCCTTAAGGGCTTTTACAGCTCAGCTCGGGCTGCTTTGGCGAGCGTAGCTCGGCCAGAATGGCGTTTTATCCCGCGGCTAGCGCAAGGACGTCTCCTGTGAGACTCGGACCTCGGCTTGGGCCGTCGCGTGGTGGTCAATCGCCTGAAGGGCGGGACGGAAGCTGGAAGTCAAGACTAGAATATTTATTTATTTATCAAAATTTCCAAATTAGAATAATAGTAGATCTAAACATAAGATCCCCGAAGACAATAGAGTTGATTCTAGTGGCGGATTCTTTGCGTGCACGTGGTCGAGTTTTAATAGTAGCTGTTTCTTGGTACGCGGTGCCTGCAGCTACATGTTTAAAAAAAATTAAATTTTTCGCCATGACCAATTTTACAATTGTTAATTAGGTAGAATGATTTCGTATTGCTTAGTTTGTCATATATCCAGTAAGAGCATGTAGAAATTGCTTTTTGGGTGTGGCGAACAAACGAGACGCAAAGCATGAATCATGACTTCCGGATGTCAAATACCATTACCTACTATATTTATATCTCTGCCCATTTTTACTATTGATGTTCGCTGGAATACCCATTTCTGTTCAACAAATATCGATTTAAGAAGCAAGGTGCAAGAAGTATCAGCCGGATATGAAAGAGGAAGGCAATTAGAACTCCCTAACATTTGTGAAGTACACGGCAAGTGTTGGAATTATACATGTATAATATGATCATTATGTTTAGTTTTATCCTAAAATTTAATATGAAAGTTATTATATTTTTAATTTCTGTTACAATGTTTACTTTATAAATTGATAGTATGGCAGGTAAGTTAAATTTAATTAAACATATCATACCTCAAAATCGTTTCCGTCGGCGCCGCAGTAATAAAGCACTACGTTACTAAATTAATCAGGAAGTCGTTAAATAAATAGTAGATTAATGTCCAAATAATTTTATTAATATAAAATATACTACAAATTAATCTTAATGTGACACAAAAATATTGTGATATTCATATAAAACTCATAGTTGTCCAAATAGTATTCAAAATAGATTTTTAATCATGACTTAATATCTATTTCTTCGTAACGATAATTCTTTCTATCCCTTAGACACAAGGTGACTTGTACAGACAAGGCTTAAATCCGACCATGCATGACCTATGCTAGCGTAGTCTCGCGCATTGTACCCCCTCCCATATCCACCGGTTACAGGCGGCTACCCGTACGCCCTTCTACGTGAGGAACATCGCCCAATGGATGAAATTGTCGTTCACATGCCACTTCGACAAGGCTAAACACCATTCGGTTTTTCGATATATTTGTAGTGGCATAGCAGCTACAAACATTTGTAACATATAAATCCTAAAATTGTAAGCTTCCGAATAGAAATGAGAATTTTTAAGTGACAACAATATAAATGTATATGTACGTAGCGTAATCATAATTTGTGTATGGATATATGTCTGTGGATATGCAAGAACAAGACAATGACAAATGTCATCGATCACATTAAATTCGAAAGCGCGGTAACGAGAAATATGTTACTAATTACAATTAGTTCTTCCTTGGCCCTCGCTTGATGCGGTGTATTCCTGTCTATATCATTTTTATTTAATTTATGTGAGATTGTAACAATTTTGCGAGGCAAATTTTTAAATACTTATCAATGTTTAATTATCAAGTTGAATATTCTAAATCGTCAACATCAAAATGTAAACAGTGCAAAGAAAATATTACTAAAGGTGAATTACGTATCGGAATTCTAATAAAGGTAAGTAAAAATTAGGCATGAACAGGGATATTAGCCGTGGCCCAAAATTTTTTGTTATGATCACGTGACTAGTGTGAGTAAATTATACTTTCCTTAGCAACTTCCTTAGGGTGATATTCAGGAACGAGATAAGAGTCCTAAGGGACCAACAGCCAACTTATACAAAGTAACAACACGAAGTTGACACATGATACTGTGCTAGTGATGCCAATTGCCAATTCCTACAAAATGTTTCCCCTAGGACCCAACTACAGATACCAGAAACCACATATCGATTAAAAACTCCCTGAAGTTTTTGTTATGACTCGCTTTTAGATGTAATTTCAAATATGAGTTATAGATCCATTTAAGTAGTATATAATATGTAGTATATATATACTCAATATTATATAGTATAATATAGTATGTTGTAGAAAAAAAGCATTTAAAACCTTTTTGAAGGGAAACCCCCAAGTTGCCATCACTGGTTGCGCAACCGATGCGTACTTGGTTTATATTAATGATTACAATTTACAACTGCATATACAAATGTTTCTGTTAGGTATGCCACTACATAATTTGAGCTCTCGTTTTTTTATATAATTTGAAATATATATGTTTTTTAGCCAAGAGATTTTTACACACCATTATGGCACCATGAAAGATGTTTCTTTAAGAAAGGAAAGCGTTTAGGAACAATCCAAAAATTTAAAGATTATAACAAACTTAAATATGATGACCAACTAAGAATCAAGGGAAAACTAGGTAATGTTAATACACCAATTACAGACTACCTGACCACATATTAAATATTTATTTATACATCATATGTTCATATGAGCCTATTGTTTTCATTGGTTTATTATCAGTGTCCCTACAGAATGTTAATATATGTATAAATAATTATATTTACAGTTGATCCATCAGAAGACTTCGCTGCTCCTGTTTTTGACATTTTAGGCCTGGTAATTAATGAAAGAGATAAAGCCATTCTCTCTGAATATGGTGTAGAAGAGAGTAACAATTCTAGAGCCAGATGCAGACTCTGCAATATTCATATTGTTAAGGCATGTATCTACAAACCTATCAATCTACAAATCTCTTATTGTGATCACAAAATGATGATGATAATATTGCTCCTTTTTTCAGAATGAGTTGCGGATTTCTAAAATTCAATATGAGGAAAAACGTGGTGAAATTAAATATTATTATCATGTGAAATGTTTTGCAAATGTCAGGAATAAATTTAATTTACCAGGAAGTGGTGAATATTTGCCGGGCTTTGAGTTTTTAACAAATAGCAATCAAGAAATTATTAAAAGTTATATTGGGTATGTAATATTTAACAGGTTTTCAGTATAGAGTATCTATTGGACTTTCATATAAAATGTTAGGTGGTGCTTCGGTAATTGTTCTGATTTCCTTGGTACCTCATGATAACAGGAAAAAATAAAGATTGCTTTAATTACACATTTAAGCAATCTTTACACAAATTTATTATAGTATTGCGATACAGCAGTCTTGATGGTGTGTGCATGTGATTAAGTTTAAGATTTACATTGAGTTTAACTTTTATAGCCAGACTATAAAATATTCTTTATAGTATATAAAGGGGTAACTTTTTATATTTCACATTGACTTAAGTAAAATTAACATATGCCATATCCTAGTCAGCAAATATTACTGTTATTGACCCTTTGCTCTAGACGACCTCAGTAAATTGTTAAATTTGTTATAGACAAAATTACATAGTCCCACCTCATACAGAGTTTGGAACTTCCTCATCCAAGTGTAAAGAGCTTGGTGAGCAAATTAAAGATGAAGACGAACAAAACATAGAAAAGACTGCAATAGATGTAAAAGAAATTAAGACTGAAACATCTTTTAAATTGGAAAGTGAGGCTGTGAAGGTACAAAGCGAACTGTTTCACAAATACAAATCTTGTTTGAGGACTTTATCGAAACAAGATTTACAGATCATTTGTAAATGGAATAACCTTTACATGTTTAAAGGAACAGAAGAGGTAAATAATTATAGTATTTGAATGCAGTTGTTATGAAACCACTTTTCCAAAAGAAATGTACTGGATTGATGATGAATAATATTTCAGCCTCTAGATCTCTTAGCGGACTGCATGGTCTTCGGTGCTCTACAACCGTGCCCTAAATGTAACGGACAACTTAAGTTAACGACGTTCTTCTATGAATGTTCAGGTTTGTATAAATATATGTGCAGATCACCAAATTAAACACTTCATTAAGCATTTAGTAAAATGTTGAGTTGAGACGATAGAGACGAGAACAAGGGTTTAATAAAAAAGTTGTATAATACGCCACTGGCCCGTTCACTTTATAGTTATTAAAATTCTATCGTTTTCACTACTGACTGAAGTGCTCAAAAAGTGTTTTAACATTAAATATTCCTTTTGTCATCTCATTCTGTAAAGTCCATTATTGCATGTTAAAATAATGAGGTAATTCCTTATCAAGCTCAAAATAACTTTATTCATATCGGTAACCAAGTACACTTATAAACGTCAACAGAAAATATGTTAAATATGATGATGTTGATGTTATGTATTTTTTTGAATATACAACAAGGCTTCAAGAATAAATTGACCAGATAGTGTCATAATATTAAATTTCTTAAACTTATTCCCCGAATGGCTCGCTTCTGCAGCACAAATATGAATTGATCCTGATCAGTAAACTGCCGGATTATAATAAGGAATTTAATAAAGAAGTTGATAATTAATGATTTTCAGGTTTCATTAGTGAATACTTTTGGTGTACATATTCGACCAAATCACCGCAGAGGGTTCTTCTGACTGTACCCGACGAGTTGAAGCATTACTCTGCTCTCAAAGATTACGAACCCAGTATCGGCATAAGGATCTTTGCCGACGAACCTTCTGATGACTTCCAGCCTTCGCCTCCGAAACGGTGATAGTCTTTTTTTATGTAACATGAAGTAAACGGGCAGAAGGCTTGTTTGATGTTATGTGATACGGCCCCCCATGCACGCTCACATTGCCAAAAGGACGGCAAGTGTCAGCTCTTTTCTTGAAGGACCCTAAGTCAAATTGGTTCGGAAATACTTAGTGGGCAGCTGGTTCCACATAGCGGTGGTGCACAACAAAAACTGCCTTAGAAAACGCTCAGTTGTGGAACGATGCACGTCGAGGTGACACGGATGGAAGTCTCTACCGAGTGGATTAAGTTTCTTTATTTGTGTGGAAAAATAAATATAAAAATTACGGTTTACAGAATCAAAATGGAAGCGACTGTGCCGCCGCTCAAGAATGTTATGTTTTATATTCTCATCTCTAATAAAGAAGATAAAGAGACCATAAAATGTCGCGTTTTGAAGTTGGGCGGGTGTGTCGCCCCCAAGCTGGTGGATACCGTGGCGGCCGTCATCGCCGCTAAAGAGGATTATCAACAAAATACTGCCCTCACCGAGAGGATGAAGTTGGGCGGCTTTCACGTGAGTCACGGGTCAAACAGTTTAATGGAGATACAAGAATAATTGAAACTTGTAAAGTGTTTTTAATTACAGATAGTGCAAGCGTCGTTTCTCGATGAAGTAGAATCGCGAAAGAATTCTCTCTCCGTCCTCGAGTCTATCGAGCTCATAGAGGAGCATAACATTTCCGAGCTCTCTTCGGATGTGAGATTATATTTATTATTCATTCATCAAACCTCATTACAATATCATTAAAAAGTTTTGCATCTCATCGAGATAAATCCCGGACACGAGCTTGCTAATTAATTTGTTAGTAATCTTTCAGATACACATATACATATTGTAAAAGAAAACACCTGAGACATTATATTATACAAAGCCACAACAGATTACATTGTTAAATATACGAAACAGAAAACATACGTTATTTAACTATATTAATCGATAAAAAAAAGACAACCAAAATTAAAGAACTATTATTTCAAGAAAAATGTTTCTACTGCAAAATAAAGTCAATCTTCCCGTTTCTTAAATTATTTCCTGACATCCTCGTTGGTAAGGTGGAAAATGTAAACATCTTCATAATTTGTGTTATAGTTAGCCATCGTGTTCGTACGAGGAACGTGTCTTCAAACTATTTTCTTTTTAGATCTACTCGCGTGTGCCCAGACAGGTCTTAGAAGGAGAGCCAGTTCGAGTCTCCGGAGGTGTTTACATTCTTAAGTCGGATCAACCTCATATATCCACCCTGAAAGTCAAGGGTGAGCTCTGGGTTTCAATTTATTGGAAACGATTTTAAAACATTACGTTTAAGTTTCTCTGAGAACTTTCGTTCTCACTGACACGTTACGATGGAATGGCTCATTAAATCCTTCAGATGGCATCCCGTTGGTGATGGGAACCGGCCTGGAGCGTTTGGCCCACGTGTATCGCGAGAGGGGCGAGCCGTACTCGGCCACGCTGAACCGCGTCTACATCGACGCCAGGCACGGAACCAACAGGAGCTACACCATGCAGCTCTTGGTCGCCGATGTTCAGAAACGGTCTCTTATCCTTTTCTTCGCCCAATGAAAGTGGTTATGTGACGAAAAGGTCATTTGAGTCTCGATTGACCTTTCAGATACTGCGTGGTGAGAAGCTGCGGACCGACAGGCTCCGAACCGAAGCACTACTTGAAAGAATTTGACGATTTGGGGGAGGCGAAAGCTTTCTTCCGGGACGTGTTTTATAAAAAAACTGGAAACTTCTGGACCCGGAGACGCAATTTTCAAAAGGTACGAGAAGCCTTCAGTTTTTTTTTTAATTTCTTACATTTCTTTACAATTTGTAATTCTTTCAGAAATATGGCAAGTTCGATCTGATCGAAATGGCCGATTTGTCCGAAAGGGAGACCGAGCAGCTGTGCCTCGATTCGCAGAGCGAACTGCCGCGCGCCGTGCAGGAGTTGATGATATTGCTGTTCGACATTAACATCATGAACAAGACCATCGCCGACATGGACGTGAGTCGCTTTTATTTAATCACTGAGATCGGCCTGAGGTGAACCCGAACATCCGTTAAAATGTAGATTTTGACACGATGTTATCCTGCACTAATGTTTGAGTCAAGTTTATAATGAGCTATGGTAAAATTATCACTGACAAGATTCACAATTTCGACCGCTTTCAGATCGACACCAACAAAATGCCGTTGGGTGTTCCGTCGCAGGAGCAGATATCGTCCGGCTTCCGCATATTGGGCGATCTGTACGCCGTCGTCAGCGAAGGGCGGGAAGACCGTACGAGGATTGAAGAATTGTCCACTAGGCGAGTTCACTAATCGCATCGGCCCCGATCCCCCTCGGAGCTTAATGTGCTTGCCAATTTCATTTTAGCACATTTTTTTATAGATTCTATACCAAAATACCGCACAGAGGCAACTTCGAGAAGTTGATATTACTGGATAATGTGGATTTGATTAGGTCGAAGATGAACATGCTCGACGATCTTTCCAAGACCCACGTTACCTATAAAATATTGCACGAAGGTACCTTCTTCTATTTCGACCGTCTTTTTTTTGTACTTAGAACCTGATTCTTCTGACGCTCGACAATGTTTTATTTAGAGATGGATGTAAAAATTGGCCTCATGCAACAGTATTACTTGAAACTGAAGACCGAAATCGTGCCTCTCGATACCGATTCCCCGGAATACGACACGGTCATGAGGTACTTGGTGAACACTCAGTCGTCGGCCCATTCCTGTAAAATTAAGGTCCAACAGGTGAGATCTCTAATCCCTAGCGAATCAGCTCTAGCGGTCTGCGAGTCTAAAGGTCGGCGGTTTCCAGATCTTGAGCGTCGAGCGACAGGGCGAAGCGGAGCGCTTCGAGCCTTATGCCGCGTTACCCAACCGGAAGCTCCTGTGGCACGGCTCCCGGCTCTCCAACGTGGCGGCCATTTTGCTGCAAGGTTTGCGACGAAATTGATGTAGAACGTTTATCGAAGTATCCTCGATGCGGATGCGGTGATGCGGATTCTAATTTCAGGACTTCGTATAGCCCCCGACGGCGTCGAGAAGACGGGTGCCATGTTCGGTAAGGGCATCTACTTTGCCGACGTCGTCACAAAGTCCGCGCAATACGCGTACACGACGCCCGACCACCCCGCCGGTGTGCTGCTCTTGTGCCGGGTGGCCCTGGGAAACATGTACGGTTATATTTATTTATATATACATTCTTAAACACAATGTGTATGGTTAAAAAATACAAGAAAATATGACATCTCAAATTTAACACACATACACATCAATTACATTAGAACATAAGCAATATATCAAAAAATAACAGTAATAAACAAACAAACAAAATGAAAACTTAAACCACATTAATATTTTCGTCAATGTTTGTAATGAAGTTGTAAGAGCGAGATAGCTTATTCACTGAAGACTTTTAGTTCGAGTAACTCTAGGATCACAAAGAAAGGTCAACGTCTCCTGCGCTAGCAATTTAGCGGACATTATTATTAATAATATCGAATGAGATAGAATACCGTCTTGACCTTGAAAAAAATTGGGATGCACGAGAGACGTAGGAATATCTCTTCAATATTTCCTTTTTATTAGTAAACACTTTTCCAGAAAACGTTGTACCGGTAGGGTGCCGGTCACCGAACTACCGCAGGGCAAGAACTCTGTCTGGGGCGTGGGTCGCTTTCGGCCGGATCCCGCCGCATCGGAGATTTTACCCGACGGCACGGAAGTCCCGCTGGGCGCCATAGTTCCTAACACGAGAGACGACCGCTACGAACTCGTACTGAATCACAACGAGTATCCTTTTGCCTTAAACCTTCTCGTGTTCATGAAGCCTGATTGATGACCGATTCCGAAATTGATTGTGGTCGGTCAGTATGTTGCCTACGAAGACTTCAATCACTGATTTTAACGTAGTAACGTAAAAGTACGTAGTAATTCAGAGTAACCTGTTCGCTCACGACTCAATTCAAACTCAAACGTCACGTATGTAATCTTTATTATATTACAGTATATTCCTAAACATTTCTACCAGATATATCGTTTATGACGAAGCGCAAGTGAATATAAAGTACTTGGTGCAATTACAAATACTATGAACTGTGATATTTTGGTGCTATATTTATCCTATTAACTTTGACTAATAGTAATTATGTAAACCGATTATTATATAATTTTATACCGACTGCTGTTTTATTTTATTGATGCGACCATCGCTTTCTAGTTCCGCAAGTTCAAAAGTATATCCTTCACGATCTCGGATCATGGACTTAATAAAATGCGAATTCAGGTTTTATTGACACTATAATTTCCTGGTCTTAAAAAGTTGTTATATTAAAGTAACGTTAAATTTTTAAGTACATATAGATATATATGTATATGTCACCGGAATATAACAAAATCCGCAACTTTATGTATTTCCTAAACTTCTGTAGGATTCTAAACGAGAGATAAATTGTATTATTTTACGCTCATTTTTTCGTTTATTGATAAACTTACTGTACTCACGCGTAAAATAATAAGTAAGCGATAACCAAACGGCATGTGCGCTCTGATTTGTTAAAAAAAGTCACAAACCGCTATTAACAATTAACGGCTATTAAGAATCTTACGCATGGATTTATTCTTTAGTTTATAAATTTACCACGAGATGTCGAAAATGATAAAGTTGCGAAAATGTAGACGTAGAATTCATTCATTAATTATTTATCTCTTAATTAGAATCGTACGAAAGTTTATAAAATATTTCCTAGGAATTTGCGGATTTTGTTATCTTCCGATGTCATATATGCATATCAACTAGCGGACCCGACTCACCTTGTCCTGTCTGAAGTATGAATATTAATTGCGAATTGGTATAATAACTAAAAAATATTTTAGAAACGAACTGTTTATTATTCTAATGCTTTATAATAAACAACATCTTTTGTTTGTTTTTCTGGCGCGTATATAAATAGTTTTGTTGGTATTCCGACAAGGTAACAGGCGACATAAAATAACTGGCCATGTGAATAACATGGATTTTTACTATTCATGCCACAAACAATTAGCGACTTTAATTATTTTATCAATATAATAACTCCGATAAAAGCATTTATTTTAAACGATATTCAATTTAGTATTGTCTTTTGTTAACATAGCTTTTACATATTAAGAAAACACTTTTTTAACGGATTGAAGCAGTCACCGTGACCACGGACGCTGAAAAGCACGAGAAACGTCGGAAAAAAATTAAAGTTATGTAAATAATTATAAGTTTTTAATAATAATACATAGCTTCAATCCGTTTAAAAAGTGTTTTCTTGATATTCAATTTCCTTACATACTTTTTGAGGATATTTGCAGCATGCATTCTTGTCAATGTTCATGCTGATACAGAAAATATTCTTATTGTACAAATAGTTTAAATTAGTGCTATGTAAAGCACAGACGTGCTTTTCATCTAAAGGCGATGCCAGTGATTTGTCCTAACCTCTACAAGCAATGGTAATTGTCAATGTCTCACTTGACAAACAAGTATGGCGTAGTTGGGATATTGAAAACAAAGGTTAGCTGTATAATATCAATGTAATATTATTTCAAACAATGTTTGCACTTTCTCTTTGAAATATATATTTTTAATATTAGGGTAAATTTTGCAGTGCTACATTATAATTTTAGTTTCATTGTGAAGTATATCTTCTCCAGTGTTGTGAACATGGATGCGGATATAGTAAAATGGAGCAACAAAGAAGTTCTTGAATTATTACATAAAGAGAAATTAAGTAGTTTAATTGTAGAAATTTGCAAATCTCAGGATATCGATGGTCGATGTTTGCTATCTTTTCTAGACAGAGATTTTTACGACTATCCATTTGATAAGTTAAAACTAGGCGATCGAAAAAGATTTATTTTATTAGTGAAGAAGTTGCAAAAAAATAATAGAAATGCTATGTGTGAGCTGGGTTTATTTGATGATTCATTATCCAACCCCGCGACAAATATAAACTTTGTTGGCACCAATTTATCACATTTAAGTTATAATCTTCATAGTCAATTACAAAATGAGGTGTATGGAAGAAGTACAGACTGCGTGACCAATTACACAGACATAAAGGCATCAAAATTAAAACCAGAGATATGGAAAACAGCCATCGCATTGGGTAAATATTATTAATTAAACATAAAAATGTACTTTGTTTCTATTGTGTTAAAAATTTCTAATTTGCAGGCTATCTTTTCTTAGTGACCTGGGTGACGGCGGTGGTCATGGTAATAGTGCATGATAAGGTCCCAGATATGAAAAAGTATCCACCCCTTCCTGATCTCTTCCTGGATAATGTGCCCCATATTCCATGGGCTTTTGATATGTGTGAAATTACTGGTTCTCTACTTATGGCTATTTGGCTAATAGTACTTTTTTTCCATAAACATAGGTAAGTTACATAACTTATACAGTGTAGCTCTATTAAACATATTGTGTAAATAATTTTAAAATATTTTACATATTAATGTAATTTAATTTTAGTTAGTAATGTGAATTAATTTATTTCTCTTACATAAAATAAAGGTGTTGAATTATATTTTCAAAGTCATCATATATTCTTAATAATCTATCTAATAATACTGTTGTAAAATATGTCTGCCACTTCCACAACAGAGAGCACAAGAACCTAAATTATGACCTACCTTTCTTTTTTAGGTTTATAATTCTTAGAAGGTTCTTTGCTTTGGCCGGGACTGTGTTTCTGTTGCGATGTTTTACAATGCTAATAACATCGCTGTCCGTACCCGGTTCTCACTTAAAGTGCGAGCCTAGATTCTATCCACCTGCCGATGATCTGACTGTCTGGGGGAGAAGACTACAGCAGGCCTACGACATATGGAGTGGTGCTGGAATGTCAGTCAGGGGCGTGCGGACTTGTGGTGACTACATGTTCTCTGGGCACACAGTCGCTTTGACTCTACTCAATTTCTTCATCACTGAATGTGAGTACTTTCACATATTTTTATTGATAAATATATGATATAGAAGTGACCACAGGTTTCTTTGTGTGGCATTGTACAAGTTAACTATTAGAACTACAACAAATTTTTGTTTTAAATTTAATGTGTGTATATGTAATTACTGATATAATAGGGATCAAAACTTAGGGTTAGAGGCTTTTACTCATCGAAATAATTCTCTTCTTTATATTGTTTTGTATGAAGTATTATAATTACCATGACCTACATCAATTGTTACATTAAAAACAAATTAATATATTCGTGTTTGGGAATAATAATTAGCATCAGTTACCATTGTTGTACCAGGAATATATGAACTTATTTCATAGATACAATTTCACTGTTTTGTGTCATTTCAATAATTATTGTAATTTTCATCCATTGTTAAAGAAATAAAATGAATTTTCATTCTAAGACTTAAAGTCTGGCGAACGTCGTCTTATGACGATTTCTTGCTGCCTCAAATCAGTTCCTGGATTTAGATTTTGCGTGAATATTCATTATTGCGAAGAATTATATAAAACTGGACGCTTCACGTTAACGTTATAAAATTATTTAAATATCTAAGAATAAATCAATGTCGCCGATTTCTAAATTAATGTAATCAGTTTTATCTTGTTGTACCAATTTCGATTTGCGCATAAGGAAGTGCGGGTTTGTTTATTTGTTTACATAACGATATGGCACCATTGCCTCTGTAAAATTACGTCGACTTAGAGCAAAACAAAATAAATGTTTATTATTGCTTTGCCGCCTGCTTCACGATAAAGGAAAGTACATATAATTCATAATTTTAATAACATATATTTAAATGCACTTCTTACCAAAAACAATTTCATCCGAGAAGTCCAGCTATCTTTTGTATCGTAGCAATAAAAATATTTTCATTAGATAACCTAATAATTATGAATGTTTACTTAACATCTTATCGTATTATAAATCGGCTAATATCTACCTTACGTACCCGTAATGGGGCGAGTCAACGCTCTTGTGAATTGTCTTCGAAGCTCGGTTTTGAAACTTTTTTTGTAAGTTCCCGAGTTTGAGTTAGAAACGTCCAAAGATTCATTTGGTTCAAGGTTTATTTGCCTATCGTCAATAATCTAATACATGCATATATATAGAGGTGTATGTTCGCAGACACCTCCCGAAGCCTGTACCTGATGCATATACTGACGTGGGTGATGAACATGTTCGGTATTTTCTTCATTTTGGCTGCGCACGAGCACTACTCCATCGACGTCTTCATCGCCTTCTACATAACATCGCGGCTCTTCCTCTATTACCACACGCTCTCAAACAACCAGGCGCTCATGCAGAACGATTCTTCTAGGTATTTTCTCGCATTTTATTGTTGAATCGTGTGGGAATCAAAGTTATTGTGTGAAAAAGTAAAAGTTTCATCCAAATCGTACAACCCATGCTTGAAGCTGACAATTGAAATAGGGTTAGTAGGGTAGAGGGAAGTTTGGGGGTGACTTCGACCAGTTCTAAAATATTTCGATTAAACTTGTTGGTTTTCAGGACTCGAATATGGTTTCCGCTGCTGTCATTCTTCGAATCCGAGGTGGACGGGATCGTGCCGAACGAGTACGAGGGTCCCGTGACGATCCTGAATAACTTGAGGCAGTGGTTCGTCCAGCTCGTGACGGACGTGAAGACCTCATCGATGGCGAAGATAGCGGGAACGAAGCTACAAGAGGGCGCTGCCATGGGGGAGTACTCCGTGGTCAGACTAGTCGACGGCATCAAGAGGAACCTCAGTCTCGTGGAGGAGTTCAAGAACTCGCGCCAGAGGCTCGTCACCCTCGACAAGAACGTGCAAGCCTGCTTGCTTGACGAGCTCCCCGACGGTGAACACAGAATTGAGGACCTGAGGGAATCCTTTCGCAGAGACTTCAGCAGTCCACCCACTCCGGTCGTCAAGAAAAATATATGAAACGTCATAGAGGCTACTTCGTAGTAACATTTCGGGTAGACGTACGCCGAGACTTCAGATACCTGAGCGTTATACATTTCCATTGTAGATTTTATATCAAGTTATTCCATATTTATTGTTAAGTTAAGAATTTAGGAAATTTTTAAGGAATTTATTTGCTCAAAGTAATAATCATGAAATATATTATGCTTTCATCTTTACGTGTTTCGATATCAACTTTATTCTTTTTTAAGTCCTTGACCTTGTATGAGTATAGTCAAAGTCAAAGTCAAAAATCATTCATTCATATAGGTAACGCAATGTACACTTATGAACGTCAATAAAAAAGAAGTATACATTAAATGCTTCTAATTTTACATTTACGGCCAGTTCTCAAATCAAGGGCGTAGAACGTAATAGAAGAACTGGCAATAAACTCTCCGCCACTTTTTTTTTTAATATTACACAACGATTACACACAAATACATAGTCGAAATAACTAACATCACCGCATACACGGATTCAAGTACGACCAGTCAGCACAAGTAGCACCCGTTCACGAGTATCACGCATGTCCAGCCATCGGCCCTTTCGCCATATTTTAGGGAGAGAGACAACTCGATGCCGTATTAGTATTAAATTTTTAATTCTAATAAAGAAGTTCCATGAAGTCACGTTATAGTTTTAGGGTGTCTAACTCGAAACAGTTTAAACGAGCCTCGCACGTTTAAAATAGACCAAGCGAGTATAGACGACTGCAAAGTTTTCTAAAGAAACGTTTTTGAACTGTCTCAATGTGACCAAAGGACCTTAATATAAAACGAAGTGCAGTGTTGGCCTAGTGGCTACAGCGTGCGATTCTCGTCCCCGAGGTCCTAGGTTCGATCCCCGGCTGTGCACCAATGGACTTTCTTTCTATGTGCGCATTTAATATTCGCTCGAACGGTAAAGGAAAACATCGTGAGGAAACCGGCTTGCCTTAGACCCAAAAAGTCGACGGCGTGAGTCAGGCACGAAAGGCTGATCACCTACTTGCCTATTAGATTAACAAATGATCATGAAACAGATACAGAAATCTAAAGCCCAGACCTAAAAAGGTAGTAGCGCCATTTTCTAATAATAATATATTTATGGAATGGGGTTCGTTTGTCAAACACCTTCTGAATGTTAGTAAAGATGGCATCAAGTTGCATTCTTTTTTCTTGATTCGCAAAATTAGGATAAACACATCGACGTACATACATAAATATAAAAAGCAGTGCTGTCTGAACTTAGCATCGTTGCTATCGAAGCCGAGCTCTAGTTTGCGCGGGTCGCGAGCTTCGTCTTTTTTAATTGCTCAACTTTGAATCAAGATCTCTGTGTTCCGTTACATGTCGTAATTAACTGATGAAAAAAAAATACAAAAATTAAAACAATGATAATAATTACTGAAATTTATTATAAGAAAAAATTGTTAAAAATGTCTTTAATAATATTAAGAATTGATGAATAAATGTAATAAACTAAAATTACAATACAAAAGCACTGACTAAGCAAGAAAACGCAATTAAGGCTAGAATTTAGCACCTTAAGACTATAAGTCTTGATATTGGCATTTCTTACAAGTAAATGTCATGTCTGCCATGATATATCATATATACCTGAACTTCATTAAGAGCATTTGTAGAATGCTCATTTCATTTATATAAATAAATCCAGATCAAAACTTTCAAGCAAATTATGCAGAAAATAATAGTCAAATATAATCCTCGTAGAAAGAGGCACTCTATCTAAATGTTAATAAGGATTACAACCAATATTCAATCCATTATTAAATTATTCATAAAAATAATACAATGTCAAAATATTTATCTTACATTGAATTATATCTAAAACGATGTAGGCCACTTCATAATAATGTAAACATACATAGCTACATAACACAAAATCTCAACAATACTTTTGTTATATACAATGATTTGATATAATTTTGCAATAATGTGAACAATGATTATAAATAATGATGAGTAATGCTTAGTGCTATAAGTGATTTGAGCTGATAAGCAATAAAACAGACAGACTATTCAGTAGAGACTGCCTTTTCACTTTCAATGAGGGCTTCTGAAAGGTTTTCCTTTGTATGCTGAATTTCTTCTTTTTCATTTGATGGCTCACGGGAACTGATAACTCCATTTTCATGGCCATTTTCGTCGTTTGCAGGGGCTATTTCTTTTGAGGATTTATTTACATATTCAGGTTTTAACCTATTTTCAGAATCTTCATTTTCTACTTCCTCCAATAGATTTTCATCTAGTTCTGTGTTAGCAGCTTGTATCTCTTCATTCGTAGAAGCACCTTCATTAGCCTCATTATTTACATATTCTTCAGATGCATCAACATTGGAGTTTTTATATTTTTTCTCTATACTGGATTCCTTAACACTGCCATTCTTAATACTCACCTGTAAATGAAAGAACAATAAACAATTTCCATAATATGACATTGTATGATTATCTATAAATTTTCCATATAGTTCCACTACCACTCTTACCAACCTCATTGTCAGGACCCGGGAGGGATTCAGATGGTATTTCCAACTTTAAATATTGTTCTAAGGTATCCACTTCATTAGCCATATCAAATTGGTCATAATCCTGAATATGAATAAGATACATAAAATTAAAACTTAGTATAAATAAAAAAATTAATTAGGTGAAGATATAAGTTATTACTAAACTAATTTAAGAAAAACTTATAACTACAGTAAGCATATAACATAGTAAATTACATATATTTATAACATAGTAAAATACTATTATTATTACAAAATACTGTAATTATGTTAAAAATCTTGGAAAACAGTCAACCAGGGCCTAATTTAATGGGTTAATTAAAAAGTTACTTTTACTACTTATTTACACTTTAAGTAACATTTAACAAGCAAGCAAGCTAATATGCAATTTACCCATGAGGAGATTTTCCTAAATATAATGGCATAATAAAGAAATAAATGGAATTGACTCACACTAATGATTGTACAGAGGCCTTTGGTATGTCTCAAGGAACTTTGTACTTACAGATTTGTAAGTTAACAAAGCTACTTAAAAATATAGGTGACTGAGAGATTAGAATTTTTAAGAAATTTATTAAAATTGCTTTTGTCAGTCCTATGATTGTTGTTTTTTTTCAGAAACACCTATAACCTTATTTTTTTAAACATAATTTTAAAACTAAGCAAATCCAATATTACCACAAGTAAAAAGTTCCTAATTCGTTAGTCATAGTATTATGATGCTGATGTCATCATCAGCCAACAAACGAAATTTGTTCATGGCAGGAAATAAATGCTTAAAAGTTTTTTTACCCCACAATACTCCTCATCATTAAATACTTGCGGCGGCAGCGGTGATCGGGGATTAGGGTCGCTCACAGTTCCGCCGTTACATTTCGCATTGTTTTGCATAAAATCCTTATCGTCCTCTTTACCCGGTTCCGTTATGTCGATGACTTCATACTTAATGTTTTTCGAATCTAATATCATCAGTACTCTTTGTTGTCTTTTTTTCACCTATAAAAGAACATTGTTAGTAATGAAGCAAATTGTAAATCAGCTCTGTTAAACCTAAAGAAGAAGACATTCCAACTAACAACAGCTTATTATTTACTCACTTCTTTGTTTCCTGAAATCCCACTTATGTAAACCTTGACAACCATAATGTTTTATTTTATTTCTTTTGTATTGGAGAAGCAGAAATTGTTTTTAATTACAATTTATTAATTAGACGAAAATAAGGCTTGGCTATCAAAATAGTTTCCAATTACTGAAATTTCCTACTTAGCTGCCACTGTCAATGTCATGTATAGTTACTTCATATAAAATTGACATTGAAACTTAAATTAATCAGGAACCCTGACATAGACATTTACTAAAGCAACAAACGTACTCACTGACATATTTGTATGGTTGAATTTTAGAGAAACGTCACAACCTCCATATAGAAATTGGTAATGGTTGGCTATAGCACATAATTAGGGAAACACTTGTCTAGGTTCCAAATCAAATTGATTCATATAGTTAACAGGATTTTTTTTGCCGGATCATATCTTTTTTGAACCACATCATGTTTGTTTGTTCTCGACGCGACCGATCGGCTCTTTTCGAAGGTCTCATTTCCCTTCATATTCCTTTCGCTTCATCCATATCCTGTTAACTTGCAACATGTGCATGTGGGTCCACATGTATATAAATTTTATCTTAAGTAATGATATAAAAATTTAGACAATATTTAGAAAGTAAATTTTTGTAAATATCTTGTCTTACAATCCTTTTTAACTAGCTCTATAAGAATTGATCTTTTATTTTTTAGATTTAATTTTTATTCTTAAAAAACTTTCCATTTGATAATTATATTTTTTTACCCGTTTCCCTGTTTTTACCCTGGGCCACAATGCACAAACCGTGCGGGCCATTAAAAAAAACGGGAAATTATTAATTGCACATCAAATAAATAGTCGCATATCAATATATTTTCATAATTTATATGCTTTTTTACATCAATTAAATTACTTCACTACAAATAAACTAAATGTTTAACAAAACAAGTACTGCAGATAATTCTAAAATATACATCAACATGACATTACTTTTTTCCTCATAATGCGATACAAATAAATTTATTTAGGTACAAACATATTGCATGCTTATCATAAATACTGACTGCACAGAAAATTAACCAGAGCGCATGTAGATGATACTGGTTGTCATAGCAAAATAACTATCCAAGTAGCATATATATTATTAAGCACAACAAAACTTGCTCATCATATTTGTCGTAATTTTAAAAAAGATATGCTGGGCAAATTGATTAATATTATAGCAACAATTTCATTTCATTTTCATTGCATTTGTCGGGAGTTAACCGCATAGCTCGCGCGTAAGAGCGAAATAGAAATATTTCGTCAAAATGCTTTGCTAAAAGTGTTTGGCACAGTCACAACACATGAAAATGTGTTGGGCACACGCAAAAAGAAACATCCAATAAATGTAGAAAAATTGATCGAGAAGAAGAAACAGAAAGGAAAACATTCCTTTCTGTTGTCCTACAATAGTATGATATCGACTCGTTGCACTCGGCTACCTCTCCTATGTTATTTCAACGAGCGTTAACTGCGTTTTTAAGTAAACATGCAAGTGAATAACGATTCATAGCATATTTCAGACAATTTCACTCAATCCAAATTGCTATCTTGGATAAGCCGAAGGTTCTCCACAATGCGACAAACAATGCACTAAAGTCATTCAATAAAGGCACAAAAGACAGCCACACCTTCCACCAACCTTTGTCTAGATTTCTTTCTGTCGCAACAAACATGGTCAAGGAGTGGTCGGAAAATCATAAACCAGAGACATTTATAACTGTACCTCCGATAGAACTGAAAGACTGGACTCTTGCGTATCAATGGTACAAACTTGACAAAAATGTCAAATTCTTAGAATCAGAATCAAAACTAAATACTTAGATAGTACAAGCAACAGCAAGTAACATTCCATTTTATCAAGATGGCGAAACTTTTGATGGATACAAAAAGAAAGCTTTCGCGTATTGGAGAGTTGCCTTGCCCACCCAACAAACCGCCTGGATGAACGAAAAATGCACCTGCCCCATTTTTTAAAGAACTATATGTGCAAGCTTATAATTGGACTTGCGATCCGACTCAGGTATGTGGCACCACCCGCAGAAGCCAAAAATGTGCCGTGGACGCCCCACGAAAGCAAGACCCGCCTTAATAATCCAATAAAAAAGTTACTATACAAATCTAATTTTTAATTTTTTGCCGATCTAATTATGTCGTACTTAATAAATAATGAGGCGATTATAACCAATAAAATGCTGTTTTATTTAGAAAAAATGTAAGTGATACACAAATAGAAGGTATATTTAAAAAGAAAACAGTTAATAGGTATAATGTGCATTAGTATTATTAGCTATTATTAGTAGAATTACATTCTTATATTATAAAGAATTGAATTGCGGAATTAAACTTCAAATGAGAATGCCAGCAGGAAAATAAGCCAAGAATTACCATGGCATTTACTTAAAGTGAGTAATTTTAATGCGATTACAATTTAGTAGTTTTTTTTTATTTAACCTAGATATTCACAGCATAAACATTGTAATTGAACACACTTATCGTCAGAGCCATAATCATAGACATCGTTCTATCTTAAGCTATTGTTTCTATTTATTTATCTTTGGAGTAAATATAACAATAAAAACATGTTTTTTATAAAATTTATTCAATTTAACATAAATTAATAATACATACACTACTATGTTCCGTTACTGGTAAAACCATACTACATGGTACATGTCATTACAAATTACAGCGAAACTTATACAATGCATAGGAGATTTATGGAATGTTGCAGTCTTATTTAGGCCTAGAGGTACACGGCTGAGCAATATCGTCACAGAAAGTAGTTTTTATCTATCCCTCAATACACCAAACTTTATATCAATGTCTAAAGTCACAAGTAAAAAATATGAAATTTTGATAATAAAGTTTCGTTTCAAATTATTGTATCTAAATAATTATATTACATACATATGTATTGCTGGTGCAGTATTTTCAAAGAATATTTATAATATATTGTTGGAGTTTGCATACCATGTAGAATTAATAATGGAAGCCGTTACAATATGAAAATGGCAAAATTTAAAACTATTTCGAGATTCAACCCTGAGATCTGAAGCTGTTTTACAAAGAAATGAATACGATTCATAAATATGAACGCTTGTTATTAAATATTGTGATATATTAATGTAAAATTATTTATATGATTATATGTGTTTTTGACAATATTTAATTGTGTATAAAAAATTAAATAAATAATAGATAACATTGCAAAGTCAGAAAACATTCGTCATTATTCATTGGAATGTGTAAAAGCGAATCAAATGACACGACAATGTTAAGGTCAGATTAAGTTTGGATCGACTCCAAACAGCTGTTTGTCGTAAACTCATTTACCGTAGGGCGTCTCCTCTTAAGAATGTATTGACATGAATTAGCAACACGTAACCCACAACATTCAATTAGTTAAATAAAGTCATCGTCTCTTTGTCATGATTCCTTCATTATGTTTTTTAAGCGTATTTGTGCCGTAATCGAAATCACAATAACCTTAACGGGGCACGGGCAGACATACTTTCGCGTCTGTCCAATGTTTTCGAGAGCGACTCGTCCCGCGCAAAGCGGAGAAGTGAGGTTCGGCAAATTGACTTTTGGCAAGGTCGACTTTGCCGTGACGCGCCACGGCCCGTCGACGTGTGGGCGAATTCTTTAAATATTCGACACTCGCCACGTTCACATCTTTTTGCCTGCATTTTTGCTTAATCTAAGGTCGAAGACCGGCCTCGTCGCCTCCTTTGCTTTACCGGACCGGGTCTGTACATCGAATGCGCGAACACGCGAAGCTGCCTGAAATTCTATATAAAAAATAAATAAACAAAAGTGATAATCGACGTTCGGACACTGCGACATCTCCGGGGTTAAACGAATCGTCACGAGCCCCCGGCGGACGCAAAAGTAAATGCTATAACGGTCGGGCGCAAATCGGCTCCATCCGGCGACGAGCGGCGGACGAGAAGCGGTGAAGCGGGTCGAGGGCTCGCTCAAACGGGAGTCCCGAAGTCGGGGTCTCCGTCGCCGTTCACGAGCAGGCCGTGAGCCTCCACGCGACGCGCCGAACCTATCCTGGAAACGGAGCGCACTCGTCTTTAAGTTCGTTCACCGTAGCGACTCGGCCTCGCCGACCGATGGAATGTCTACGTCTAAGTCTAAGTCTACCTGAAATTTTTAATTTCTTTCCTCGGCTTCGAGTCGCCGTCGAGCTCGGTCGGCGCAGTCGCCCCGGCCGCCTTGCGCTCGGCGGCGAGAGACGCGGAAGCGGTGTCCGACGCCCCCGGACTCACGATCGAGACGGCGGGAACGGAGTCGGTGGCGGCGCTCGGCGCCATCGTCACCTCTCGAGCGACGGGCACTGCGTTGTCGCAGGAGTCGCCTGCGAACAGAGCGAACGTCAAGCGGCGGACTCGCCGGAGGGCGGTCGTCTCTCGGGCGCCTCGGTCGAGGGACACCGACCGGATCGAGGCCGATTGTCCAGGGCGTCGTCGTCGGAGCGGTGCCTCTGCTTTAGGGCGACGTAGGTGCCCCTCGAGCGCCAGTCGCGAGCGCGCGCCGCGTCCGCCTCGCCCCCCGGCTCGTCCGACGACACTCCCTCCACGGACACCGCACTGTACGCGCCTTTCGTCCTCCAGTCCTACAATTGTCGGCGATTGTCGTTTTTATTTAATATTTGTAATTATTATTAATGTGTTTTCGGTTCTGCTACAATTGTTTGTCATCTTTCGAAACGTCGACGGGATCGTCCGTCGCTCGGCAGAGACCACGCGATGTGATGCGGTAGAACGGCGTTTACCAGGGCCTTCCTCTTCTTGAGCGAGGTCCTGGCGAGGTGCACCGGCGTCGAGCCGGGCGAGGCCGACGGGGCCGGACTCCGTCCCGCCGCGACCTCCTCCAGCTTCACCATCTACGGAGCACGAGCACGGTAAGCGGGGACATTCAAAGCTGAGCGGGACCGTCGACCGGAGCGTCCTTGCCTCGAGCCTCGCTTCGATCTTGATGGAGTCGTCGTCCATGTCGAGGATGTCGAGGTTGTTGTTGATGTTGTTGTAGTCGGGGTAAGGGGCGAGTTCAGGCCCGACGGGACCGTTGGGAGGGCCGAACGCCACGAAGCGCGATTCGCTGCCGGTGCGCGATCTCTCCTCCGAGTTGCATCTGGAAAGTTAGGTTTGTTTGTAAGCTGATAATAGTAATCTTTAAATAAATTATAAATAAAGCAGAATTCTATCGACGATATACGTAACCTGCATTAAGATTGAGTCTCTGTCTACTTTTTCAAATAAGCTATCGGTATGAGGTTAAGCGAGGATTGTTACCGAGTAATTCCCATTATTGTCAGCCTTCGAATAAAAAGATTAGAACCTGTGGTTATATTCCGGAGTCCTCGGTGCCGTGGGAGTTACTCCGGAGCCGTCCCTCTCGTCGCAGTACTCTTCGCCGTCTTCCGGATACAAGGGGAACCTGAACGTGCCACAATTTTAATGTACAATTTCTTCCTTCGACTCATTCATGAGACGGCATTGTGCAAATATTAAAAACCTGTAGTTGTCTTCGGAGAGCCTGTCCTCGTCGTCAGTGGCGATGTACTGCACGCAAAGTGCGCAGTCCCCCTTCACGCTCTGCAGCGCTTGCACGGCTTCCTTGTGGCACGCCTGCCGGAGTTGCACGAGCAAATCGTCAACGGCTCTCTCTTTTCAGAGCAACTTTAACGGGGTTTCTTAAATTGACTTAACTAATTAATGCCTGACGATTTTGGCGTCGGCAGTGATTGTTAATAAACGTTTTGTACCTCGACTGTTATCATTATCGACGCATTGTAATCGCAGTATATAACATCACCTGCGTGAGGTCGACGTCGTTGATGGCCAGTATGGCATCCCCGACGTACAACTGTCCCGTCAGAGCGGCGGGTCCGCCCATCTCCAACTCCGAAATCAGGATGGGCACGCCGTGCTCGCGACCGCCCTGGAACGTGCGACGACTCTTACAACATTACTGCACATCAAAATGAGCTCCTAGAGTAATCCCGACGAATACGCACCGTGACCGAGATGCCGAGGCCGAGATGCGGCGAGCGTCGTACGCGCACGGTGCGCGGTCTGGCGCGGAGAGGGCCGGCGGGCCGCGGGGGCCGGGGGGAGGTGCCGCGGCACACGCGCACCAGCGTCTTGTGCCGCTGCAGCAAGATCTCCGCTTCCACCTGCGGGTCCCCACTTGGCTTTATTGCAATATAGGGTACCCAGTTCTTCTATCTTATACATATATAAATACATATAACTACTTCTTGCAATGTTAAAAACAATAGACGGGCGATGCCGTTTCTCACCTGCGCCCAGAGAGAATCTCTCAGTTCTGCTCGCATGTCGCTGCCCAGCAACTGCAGTTGTTGTATGCGTCCGGCCAACTCCTTATCCAAATACTTCGTCGCTAATCTGAAAAACCATTGAGCCGAAATGAGCCAAAGCGTTGTCCCACATTTTGTATTTAAAGAAATCGAATCTCTCCCGTATGTATGTATGTACGTAGTACGTACTCACACGGGATGCAAATATTCTTTAACTCTTTTGCTTCACAACGTTTAACTGTTTCTATACTTTATTAGTCCTAAGTAAAAGGATTTCGATTTGCTTTCTCACCTAGCACCGAAAAGTTCCGAATGGAGCGCGAGAACCGTTTCTCGTAGCGATGCATTTTCCCTCGCTAGCTGAGCGGCCTCCGCCCGAGCTCGCGCCGCCTCAGGGACGTTGCCCGCCACGTCTCCACCCTCTTGACAGCCACCTCGAATGTATACAAATACTCGAAAAGCTTTTCTACTCTCTATGCTTATAGAGTCTGTCTAGTTTAGGGAATATAGAATCAAATAAAAATGTCCTTAAAAAATGGTTTTAAATTAACGCAAAATTGCCGACAACTATTTATCAGCTGTCCATCATTTAAATTATATGACCTAGGAAGTAATAACAGCCATTCATAAAATACAAAAATGCTCACCAGCTGACGCCGCGCGCGCCTGCACCAATTCTGCCCTCATATCCACCAACTCGGCCTGAAAAAAAGAGTGAAACTTGACTCCATTGTAATAGTAACATTCTACTATAGGCGTGTCAACAGACAATAGAATGTAATCGTAAACCCAGATCGGTTGAGCTTATTGTCGTCGCCGGAGATAACATCTTTGGAAAATGTGTAACACGTTCATTGGCGTTGTACCCACATTATCTAAACATATATTACATTCACAACCTTCGGCCAATTTATTTCAAATAAGCGAGTGCCGCATATGGGGAATGAATCGTCACAACCCCGAACATTACTACTAACTAACTTTAATTGTATAAATGATTTTACAAATATTATTTATGACATTTTAACTCGAACCTCAACGAGCCGAAATGTATGACCGTGATTTAACTAGCTTCACAGAAATGTATCAAACAGTGTATTTTCGAAAATTGAAATATGGCGCGTCAATCAATTATTGTTATTAATCGATCGTACATTTAATATATTTTCTTAACTCGCGACTGATTTAAATTCGGGGCGTTCTGCTCATTACAAAGATGTGATTGAGAAACAAATTACCTAACTCGGTTTCACTCGTTCAAGCAAATAGGGATTTAATCAATCGATACGTTAAGTGATGTAATAGAAGTACTTAGACAGAACCGCTTCCAATACTTGTAATTACGATAAACACAAAATGAGGATTACCTAACACGCTAAATTAAAGGTTCATAAAATCATGCAATACCTTGGCCATTTATTATTTAAGACCGATATGTGAAAATAAAATTTATAGAACTCATAAACACTTTTATAGACACTTCATTAGCGCATCGAATAAGTGAATATAATTATGAGGCCAATAAACAATAAACACGACCTACGCCGAATTCAAGACCATTAACATAGTAGAATTAACATATTATAAATACCGATAGTGGACGTCGCCTGTAAATATTATAACAAAATTCACACTGTAGGAGCAGATCAACTCTGCTCCCAAATCGCCAAGTAACTGATTGATATATTCCCCGTATTCGTTATCCTCGTTATATTGTGCGCTGAGATTGCCTGCAGATAACGTTCCCGCAAGATTGATTCCCTGCGGCTCTTTATCGGCGTGTGCATCTCGGACAGACAATTTGCCAATAGCAATAGCCAGCGTACGCGCTGCGCTTCTTCGCACTGAAGTCTTCCAACACAAAATAATAACAATAAATCACCGTCTGTGTCGACACTTGCGGGAATAAACATGCTACATGAAATTCGAACCTAATTTGAATAACAGGTGTCAGATTTAAGTAACTATTCTGGACGCAGTCTCAGCATCTTAATGAGGCCACACATATCGAATTCGGTGAGATCATAATTGATTTATGTAATGATAGTTGTAGTATAAGCCGGCCCTGGGCGAGAGTTACAACCGATTGGACGTTAACTTACGCATACTTAACAAATGGGCACTCAAAAGGCTATTCCATTCAACATTTCATCAATAGCGAAAGGTGGAACCTCGAATAGTTCATTGCACGTATGAAAGATCGTTGTTTAATCGGTCTCGCCGCGCCCTTTATTGTTCTCTGTACCGAGTATTGACTAGAATAATAGCGCTCGTTACATTTACATGTGGCGGTGAACGCGGCCGAGGCGCTTTGGTCCTTCGCCTTTTCACTTATTGTCACTCGATATGCAAACACCTCGCCACACTAACTGTTCTCGAATAATTTAAACAGACTGGAGGTTAATAACTTGCATCTTTACTAAACATTATTCCTTTGAACAAAGAGTTTGGAATGTTTAATTTCATACGGTACACTGTCGTACAGATAATGAGCCGTTATTCAAGAATCAAGGTATCCTAATAAGGTATAATGTGACAGTGTGAGGTGAACTTGCATCTAATTTCGTTTTTATCATAAGTGCAGCCAAAAGGTCGAATTAAAAGTGAACAGCCGGAGCCAGCCAAACCGGGTTCAAGACCCACGCACAAAACGTCTTTCTGGAGCGATTGCTTAGCTTGTTAAACTTACGCATCATAGAAAATGCATTTTAACAATTTGAAAGTATTCGAAACGTGCTACAATGAGGACAGTCAATGGGCGTATGAAAGACATTACCACCCGGGCGCATAACGGACTGAATGAGCATCAACCACTACAAGAGCAAAATATCTTCTCCGTTCCCACCTATGTATAAATGTATATTTAAATCACTAGGAGGGAAAAGTAAAGACTAAAGAAGGTGTAGTAACAAGTATAAGACGAGTTTCGATTAAATTCTATTGTTCTACAATGAAAACAATGAATGCCTACATAAATGACCCACTGACAAATGACGGCGGACAGGATAATCACACGGCGTCTCTTGGGAATCTTCCAAGTAGTTGACTATGAAATTAATTTGGTTTATCTTCATTTGACATTTGTCCGATATGTAATAAAATATAACGGAACGGCCGACTACCTTCATTCTTAAACGTTACTCTAATCTTTTTAAATTTAATCGGTAATTTTATCAGACTTCAAGGCTCTCCCGAGGAGACGCTTCGGGCGTACATAATTGAACAAAAGCTTAAGAATTTGAAATAGAGGATGAGATTACCCTAAACCACCATGCACTAAGCACAATGACTTCAATAAATGGAGGAGTTACTTCGTTTTAATGTATTAAATCACTACACAGTTGTGTTGAAGTTTCAATGAACTTTTCTCAAGTTGAAGGAAGACATGTAAATCCCTATTTATAGGATGTTATAAATGCATTGCAGATGCCTCTATAATAGAATCTGATATGTTCTCAGCATTTTAATTTGACACGTTTCTGGCTGACCGTTAATCACGAGTGTTTCTATAGATACGTAATTGGAAATAGAGCTAAAAAGTAAGCCTCTAAGCATAGTTCTACGAAAATCAGTTGAATCATTCAGCGACTAGTCAGTTGCATTATGCCTACTTTTACTTCACATTGAATTTATAAAATGACATTGGTCATATAACAATCATCAGAAAACTATTTATTTAGCGAAGACTTATTGTAGACGAAAATATTGTATTCATGAGGAAACGAGATATAAGCGGTGAAATGCAAACGACATTATTGCACCTGGCAATGCGAGCGACGTCATCAGGTCTGTAGTGCACTTCTAGGAATCGGGTCTATGCACCGTCCAATCTGAAGGTAATGCATTCTTGTTAACATCCCGTATTAGATTACCAATTCAATGTACAACGGTTGGTCGGATTTAGTTGTTACATTCGCTACACAGGGATTCGCATATATTTCATTTTGTGCGATTAAGATTTTACCATTTTCCAAATTACTAAACATTTTACAAGTATTTAACTTACTCTATAGGCTGATGTCATATATCCATGAATGTTAGTACAATAGTTTGTGAATAGTTATTTCGTATGACTAATAAGCGAGTAATTATAGTACATATGCTAGTTTAAATTTTATGGACGCGTCAGACCTATTCGTGCAAGTGTTTAGTTTATTTACAGCTGATGATTATGAAACAAATCCAAGCCGAGTAATTACTGCGATCTTTAAAGGCATTTCAAATAAAACCAAGAACACTAAAGTATCAACATCATATCATTATTGGTCTCGATAAGCAAGACGCGCATTAAATCTTATGCGATCCTTGAAAACAAGTTTGCATGCCTCAATATTTGCGGTCACAGTCGCAAGCTAAGGTACGTGTAAGCCTGAGAGATTTATAAAACTCACCGCGAGCACGTCTGAATCAAACATTCAAAATCCAAGCGAATAATCGACAATATTCAGCTTCTCCAGCATTTTAATATAAATTTCAATCTTTTATAAATTTCTATAAGTCTATCTTGAAACTTTGTACAATTATATGACCGCGAAATCATCTTAGTGCATCTTTGCAGGCTTACTCCGAAACTTTTAGACTGAGAATGCGTACTGTGTAGTTGTGTAGGTAGGTAAATAGGGTAATGGGCATAAGCCCATTAGACGCCAATTATTCCTCATTCAGAATGTCACGTACGTAATTCGTAATCCTTCACAAATCTTACATTGTATTAAATAATGCTTAAGTTTATCCGATCGGCACAGGTGTGGCACCTTGTAATTGGCATTCACAGGTGCTGCATTAACATTGACAAAAATGCTAATAATATGCGTTTTAATGCCGACGTGGGCTTCACCTAACGACCGATCAAAATATTGCGCCCGCGACGTTACATTTCAATATGAATAAGTTTCTTATGTAGGCAATAAATACAGTATTTATTATTACAAGGTCAACTTTTGGGAAAGTTGTAAACGGGACAGAGCGTGCTAAAAGTTTCTTCAAAGCTAATTAACGAAACATGACGGTTCAACTGCAACTGGTGTTAGACAACATGGCCTGTGTTATGGCGCGATAAAGAGCCATTATTTTTAATGCCTCGCAATCTAATCTGCGGAGCCGTTGGAGATGAAACTTAATAGCTCCCAGTTTATGTGATCACTCAAAGTCAGGTACAATGTGATTGTCCGTTAACGCAAAAATTATATAAGGAGTTACTGTTATTACGGATTGTGAGAAGAAATCGATTTAGTCAAGCAATAATATAAATGACAGACCGTTGCCACTGGCATTCGTCTTGGCTTTAGATATCTGTACTGTTCCCTTGATCATTTTACATTTATAGAAAAACACCGGTGGACTGGTACCTGTGAGAAAACTACAAAGTTTTGATCGACACTTCATTGGTGCACAGCTGGGGTACGAGGCATGACCTAAGCGTTGGCAGTTCATGCCCAAACACTGGGCTGCAATGAAACCTTAGAACTATCTGTTACCTTCGAATAGATACAATTACAAAGACGCAATCGGTTAGGGTCAAAGCTGCTCGGAGCCGAGTTCTAGGTCTAACCACAAACCACATACGGGGTAACAAAGAACTTAAATAGCGGAACTCGTGCGGTTAGTGATCAGAATCGATGCGGGCCATAGCATATGTCTCTCATATGGCGACTGGGAGCTTTAAACAATCGCTTTCTGCAGGTATTTTGTTCTGGCCAATTTTAGTTGACTATTTATTTTATTTTTTTCTTTGTCTATGTGCGCATTTAAGACTCGCTCGTACAGAGACGAAAAACATTGTAAGGCATGCCTTAGGCACAGATTGATACAGAAATCTGAGGCCCAGACCTAAAAGGTTGTAGAGCTATTTATATATATATATATAAATATAAATTTTCACAATCATGTAAAACATTATAGTAATGTCGTTGCACTAAACGTTAACATATCACCATTTCGCACAATGTTATCGAAATGCATCGATCATACTGACACACTAATAGACAAGCTTTGAACTATAATTTATACTTTCCTGCTCTTTCTCAGAATATCATAAAAATTATCACGAAAAACAACTTGTTCAATTATAATTCATAGTTCGTAATGTAATTTAACTAGCCAATGATTATCGTGTTGTAGAAGCGATTGGTTTTTTTTTAAATGTAAGTTTATTAGTTTTTAATATCGCAATTAACTAAAACTATATACATAGATTAATTTTTACTCCACATACAAGTTTGTAGTGGATGGGTACTACGCGGTATCTACAGCGCAATATCAATCGGGAACCGTGGTTTATGAACGCCATAAAATCGTGATATAGTACCAGAAGACTACCATAAAGTGAAAAGTAGGTTAAGTTTAATATAAACTAAAGTGGACTTGCAAATTGCAGCATCGGAGCGTTCATCTCAACAGATTGATGCTCGATGGTTATTATTAGTGGAGGAATAGTGCACGTTGTCGACGTCGGTGCTCAATTGATGCTCTCAATTGCGACTTTTCGTTTTATCAATAACTTTTTAAGATGATACAATTTGACTAAAATCCGTAGGCACTGGTATATTTTGAAAATGCGAAACATTTACAAAATAGTATTCTCAACATTATTATACAAACTTTATATTATACTTATTATAAGAAAACCTGACGACGAAGTTTGCAAATATTGTTGTTTTACTTTTATAAAATGGTAATTAAAATACATTGAAATGGCCCGTGATAAGACAATGTTATCCCGCAAGTGACGTAATTTTGTGCAATTAGAATAACTTGAATATAAGGCGAATTAGCAAAGATAGGAGATATCTTGATACCGCTAGATACGAATTAAGTCCGGCGTCCAATGATACAAATTGTCATCTAACAAGGGCTTTCCATTTGCTGTAATTGAATAAAATATTTGTCATAATTTGATCTGAATATACTGCGATCACCTATTTCTGGTGCTTACGAAATTAAAACAATAATTCTAAATTTCATCCGCTTAGCTATTCAAGACGTCAAATCGGTTAGTTGATATAGTGAAGGAGGACCTGCTGCAACTGAAAGTCATAAATTGAGAGGACGCACAAGACAGGCCCAGGAAGTTTCTCGTTTCGGAGGCCAATACACTTTTGGTTCGCAGAGCCAGCGGAGTGAGTGTTTGAGTGGTAATTACTTAGTTATTTTATTTTAAAATAATACGTATGGTTCATAAACATCTCTACTTTAAATGAAAAAAGACTCGGTTTATGATTAACGTCGTTGCCCTCAAAAGTCAAAAGCGTCCAATAACTATTCAACGGAATCCACGTATCCTCTGTCGTCTTTGATCTAATCTCTTTGATCCACAAATAGGAACGTATTACGATTCAAATATTCATTTTTGCTTGATCACATAATTCGCCAATATAATCAAAAAGCTTACAAAACTGTTGGCTACAATAAAGTGTAGAAACGATGTGTAAACTAGAATCGTTTAGCTAAATTGATTTATTGCTGATTGGTCATTCACACGGACTAGGCAATCATTGTCGAATGGCTCCCGACGGCCAATTAGCAGTACAACACACAAGATTATATTCACTAATTTCCAGTTCCCAGTTCGGCTTAAATTGACACACATTGAATATTAATCGAGACTTACATAAAAAGCAAATCTCGTCATGCGGTCAAAAGGGTCCTTGATATCTCACATCATCCACATCGTGTTATGCAAAAAACAGTGACAATGAAACGGCATTTTCAATATTGGATCTTTTGATATTAGCTTACGATAGCAGCTGTGTATAGCTGCTAAGATAAATCTTGAATATGCATTATACGTTCACATTAGCATAATGCAAACGATATAACAAGATACATTCAACAAATTTGATTACTTTGATAAAAACGTGGCTATCATTATAAGAATATTATAATTATAAGTGTTAATAACTAAGGAAAGAGTATTGAAAATTTACAAATTGCGTTCCTCAAAAAGTACTTATCTGCTTTCATCAAAGCAAACAATAACACGCATGACGAAAATCTAGTGAGTTAAGATAAGGAAGGCTGCAGTCATCTCAAGAATCAACATACAAACCAAGATAGATAACAAAATACATCATTTTTATCTGGCAATAAATTGAAATGCTAAAAAATACATTAAAGACACGATGCTTAAATACCGTAACTAATGTAAATAGAAAATGTCTACTTCTCCGGAACCCAAGCCGGCCGTCACCAATTACGCAGAAGGCAGTAAATCATGCACAGGTGTGTGGGAAATTGGCTTCGCTTTTGATGATCGCAAAATGTTCAGCATCATCCATCGAAGGAGGGAAAGTTTTACGTAACGCACTTTAACTGTAATACCAATATTGATTGAGATGATCCATCGTAAATTGGACACTTGATATAAACGACGAGTGTCGCAACCGTAATGAGCGATCAAAGACGTCTTTTCACCGTTTCCGTATTTAATTAATTAACATCGAAACAAACGATTCATTTCATTACCCTTGACTATTTATCTACGTCTTTCTCACGCACACGCACTCTCCTCACTCCCGTCTATGGCATCGTACTTGACTTTCGGCTATTAGAGCTGCAGTAGGATATTCTATCCAACCCAATGTTTAATAAATATAAATGTTTGAACTTATTTGTTACTATAGGTTGACAATAATGCGACGGACATCGTGGACTCGCGACTAATATTAATGATAAACAAAATAACGTCACACTTTCCACGCTACAACTGTAAGTGAAAGCATAAGATGTAAAACCTCTGAAAAGTTATTGAGGAAGGCTTCAGTTGTAGCGGGGAGGTGCGCGTACGCACGGGGCGTGGCCGAGCCTGGCCGTCGCCGTCGCAGCCACAACCGTCGCGGATGCTGGGCCGGCCGCACTCGTCGCGCGCAAACCGAAAACACGCAAAGTTCACGCGCAACATTACGATGTTTCTAAAGTAAAATAAATTGTGAGTGCTGTGATTGTGAACTCTCCCGTTCTAAGAAATCGCACGCGTCGCGACACCAACTCCAAATAGGTAACGTCAAAGCTTATCAACTTATCACCGCATCTTTTGATAATGGACTGCCATTACGATCCATGCGAATATTGTAACCTCTTTAAATTCCTAACGAAACAATTATGCAGATTAGATTGACTCTCTAAATGTGCCGAAAATAAATTAAGAATCATATGCGTCTAATCGAAACAAACTCCCGTTTTCATACTTTTACGAAAATATTGAACATGAACAATCACAATTAATAATACATAATATATGTAAATGTATATGCTAATTTGTGGTAGGAAAACGCCATTTTTCAATCATAACATTAAACATAATTTACCTATAAACACATATTTTACGACTCTATTAATAACAATATTGCTTTTATTTATTTTTCAATATCATTTTTTAACATAACAGTTATGATCTTTTTTTCATTAAAAATATACCTACTCAATTACACAATAGAATAGTTTTACTGGTTTACATTATTTTACTACACATTGATGAGAAACTTTCTACTCAAAGTTACACTTACAAAACCGATATAACAGAATGAAGTAAATACTAAATTGCGACATTGTACGAAAGATAATAATAAATTAGCATAATCGCAAACCTATTCGCGTTTTACCCATTCTACGCAGTAATGTGTAATTAATTAGCAGTTAAAAATTTGACTGCCCGTTAAATTCTCTGAATTAATTCCCTAACAAGTAACTGTTGTAAGCTTCTTCAGTGAAGAATATTCATTTACCATATAAACTTTGTATTTCAAGAAATTTATGGAGCATTTCGCGGCAAACAAACAAGTCCAAGAGCATAAATCATAATATTGACCGGTTTGCAAACTACCGTCTTGATATCGTAATCATCAGTTTGCTGCACTCAAGGCAACGGAGACCTTTACTTCGCGATTCGGATCTAGATTTTATTTTACGGCATTCATATATTTCCTTTAGACGTTTTGGCCTTTACGTAATCAACGTAGGTGCACAAGTGATACTTACGAAAGTCCAGATTTTGAAGAGGTGTTGGGCTAATCATTAATTGTGAATTAAGACATGTTGGCACTAACGTCTACTGTAAAGTGCAGATTAGATCAAGATATAACGTGATCAGGATACTATTTAGGAAATTGTTTCACGTCACCCGTTTAACATATTTCGAAATCGATCATTTGTTTCCCAAGTAAAGAGTAATTGAGGCGTATAAAGTAATAATCTGCGCGTTATTAGAATAAAGCTGTTCTTAAATCATCATTAATTCTTACAAAAGTAGCACCTTGGAAATTGTGTAATTCGTTGAACACACGCGGCATCTCTTGTGTTGCCACAAATAAATATTTTCTAATTAAAATTGCTACAAGCCCTTTCTACTTAAATTATAACCATTGTTCTCGGAGATATTTCGCAAAGTGCCCGCAGGCGGCCATAATCAATTACATTTCCAGTCAGCCCCGGAATAACTTGCACTTCCCGTGAACGATCTAACTTCCATATGAAACTTAATGGGAAACGGTTGAGTGTTGATCATACAAGTACACGTTGAACGATAATAATTCTATTGCAGCTGAATAAAACAGCAAACCGATAATAATGGAGTGTTTCCTCTAAAAAGGCGACTTACTTGTTATTTCTCTAAGAGGACGCAAAGAGGGGGAGTCTCACCGCGACCGCGTGTGGTAAAACCCTGAGGTACTGCTCCGGTCGTGCCTGCTTATTTGGCTGAAGCCGGAAGGCAACAGCACTCACACTATGAAGGGATTGACTGATTGCACAGTCACAGGTTATTTCACCAGTGGGCGATGGGGTCGTCACGTCCCGACGCCGACAAAAATGTCTTGAAAGTCTATATAGTTTGAATATTTTACCTGCTTTAAAATCAGGACGATCACGCCATCTACTAGGCTTCTATCACCTAACATTCTTTAGAGGGAATTTAATTCAGTATGCGTATCAACGTAAGCAAATAGCTACAAGTGGGGCTCCCGGTGACAAGTGCGTTGTATTTGTCCGTCGCAAACAGCTCCTCGGTCCCGACACGTCTGCTGCGCTCAAATATTATATGCCTCCCACATGAACAAATAAAGAATATTTTTTATTAATCTTAATGTACCTACTATCTCTACGATGTTTATAATTGCCGTTCAATATGCTCGTTCCTAATTCTATGAGCACTTTAATTAGGACGGATTGACAAATACATCCATTTATAATGGACTCATAGCGCGAGGCTTTTACGTGCTCTGTTAATGTTGGCAATGCGTTTTTTGTTATCTTAACCGCTAACCTCCCGACGCATAAGAGTATGGCAAGAGAAAGTATTTAGCATTATTGTCTCGTCACCTTTGCCTTAACTATAAACGAATTCATAAATTACTTTATAATTAAACTATACAACTGTATAAGTTGTTTACCTATAGCAACGTTAGAGAATACTTTCATATTGTAAAGAAGATTGTAAATAGCTTTAGACATTGTTAACTCAAAATTCACATATGTAGCTGAAGCCAAACTAAATATAATGATCTAACTGACGTTTAGTCTCCATCATGCTAATGTTGAAATTTAGATAATGTCGCCGCGAAGCCGGTTTGCAAGCATTCCTTCTTTATTACAACGTTTTGTGTAGTTTACATAAAGTGTGACCTAAGATTCTACGAATGGTTGAGCAGACGAATAAAATAAATAAAATTAAACGATCCTTATCAAAAAACCAGATTGCAACACAAAGCTCGTTCTGAGTCTTGTTTATTATCAGTTCCTAATTCCCGAAACAATTCATTTCTTTACTTGGAACGAGACGAGAGGCAATTGCGTTGCTCGGGTGCGTAACTTTTAAGGTAATTTATAAACCCGCTACTTTATATTATTAGTTTTGTTTAGAAAAAATATCTATTTTCTCAGATTACCAACAAAGTTGACAATACATTAACGTCTCTCAGCCATTGAACCTTGCCGTCTTGACCTCAGTGCCGTAACTTCCTCGTGTTTCTCGTCACCCACTAATACCTGTTTAATTTGTCGTTAACAATAACAAAATAAACCGAGGTGTAATCAGAATATGAAGGAGACCATGACGGAGGGCATAACACAAGATATCATTGTTTATCTATTCTATTACTTTGCGGAACAAAAGAGAATTGTGCTAGCAAACTCTAAAAACTTTAGCAAATGTACTTAGGTAAATCCCCAAGCGATATATCCATATTAATAATTCCACACACAATGCGTCGAATAACTCAAATCAATTGCGTGAATTGATGTTTACTAAGAGCGAGATTAGTACGGATTAAATATTCATGTTGCACAATTGTACGCAGGAGACGGGACGCTGGCTTCAATTCAACTGTTTGTTAATGAAAACCTGTGCTTTCTACGCGTTTGTTTTGTCATTGTTGTATCTCCGTTTATCATAATTATCATCTCTAGAATATCTAATGCAAAACTATTGCTGTTAAAAGTTTTACTGTTTAATTGACAGTGACACAGAGGGGCAATTTTTTTTAAATGTAGTACTTGTCATAATTTTGGTGTTTATTTGGATAAGGAACAATTCAGCCATTTCTGTTAATTCCTGACTCCTTAAATAAAAAGTTAACATGACTCATATTACATTTGTCATCGCAGTGTTATCAGAAAAATGTCATCGAAATAGTCACATACAAGAAAAACGTTAAAAGCTTCTGGTCCTTCAATAATCTTTGTTTTATGTTGTGTACTAACGCACAGCTTTAAGCAGGATTAACAGATACTTTTAAATGTTACACATTTTATGATGGCATGCCGACTCCGAATTATACTACCTATTACTCATAAATACTGTAATATTTCGGATGAGCTGTCAAACGTTTATGGCACGAGCTATAATTCATAGTACATTTACTCAAAGATTAATATAAAAATAACAGAACGACAGCTATTTAGCAGAAAATATTCTGTGTTGCCGCCGCGCAGTCTCCACGAGCCTATTACAAAAAACATTATTGTGTACAATACTATTTCATATATGTTTGAGGGTTCGTGGATATGAAGATGTTCATTTATGACTTAATACAGATTGTATTATATAGATTGTAGTTGTTTACAGCAACTCTTGAAATTGTCACGGCATTGTTATTGCGAGCCCTCTGGTAGTGTGTCCTAGTCTTTTCAATTTCTATTTAATGTGACAAAGTCGTAAAGGAGGCCGATCTGTGAGCCAAGAAGATAACGCAATCTAGGAGGCTATCTTTAATTAATATAAAAATGTTTTACAATGTTAAAAGTACTTTACAGTTTAACCAAATTAAATAGTTCTTGATTGATCCGGTTACAATAAATCTTAATAAAACAAAATAGTAATGGTTGCACGGTGGTCCTGAAAATGATCAGGGCGGTGAGTCACTTGAATTGCACCCAGCGAAAATTTATAATCGGCAGTCCGACCACATTCCGAGAGCAGGCGCAGGTCACAGCATTTATATTCACATTCTAATCATATCGATATGAATACTGGCATTAGGACATTGTATTATTTTCACTTTATATAATTTAGTTTTATCTGAGCACAAAATACCTTCGACTATACCTACTAACGAGGCAGGTAAGGTTAGGTAAAAACTCGACAACAATAATATTCTCACCCAAGCCTAAAGAACGTATTATGAGTGGGGTTGCTACGTTTTAATTTAGATACGGAAGCCGCATGACTACGCAAGAAAAACCGATTAATTTCATTGTCCAGTGTCGGGCAATCCTTCATAGTGAGTTGCTTGTTTGTCAGCATGGCTGACAGGCATCGTGGCTCGGCTCAGGAATAAGCATGATCTCACCAGGAAACAACCGCACAATAGAAAAGGGGAAAGATGTAAAGGCCGACGACAATACAGAACTAAAACGAATGGTTATTCAAATATTGCCTAGTTTAATAAATTTGACAATCTTTTTTGTAAGAAATTTTGCATTATGAAATATATTTGCACATAAACGCTAGGAAAGAAACCTGGATATATTTCCTAGACGGTTTGGCTCCGCTCCAGTCCTATTGCACTTTAACAAGCGGCCTATAACTTGTACTAGATTTTACGTCTATTTCTATTAGACATTAATAAACGTTTTTAGTGTGCTCACGCGGCTTTACAACGCCCAATTATTGTAATACGGGGTAAACGCATGATTTTTGGAAAATTATATAAAATGAAATGGTTTTTTTTCACAACACTGTTATTAGCAGATGACATATTATATATGTCTTATCATATTGTAAAAAATAAAGTTCTCGTAAGCCGGGTCCAGTGTCACAAGTTTTGCGAAGGACACGGTCGCACTCCAAATATCGGCATTCCTTTCCTTTTTCATCGCAGATAACTATGAGTCTCTTGACACATTTTGTCTGACTTCAAACACACCAAGGCAACTTTGGTACGTTCAAAGACATTTTTTTAACAAACAAAACGCTCGAATATTATATTTCCAAAGAAGCGTTTAAATAACAGACAGTTATCATCAAGTACAGGACTGGCTCGAGGTTCTTGGTCGACTAGGCCAAGGCCCGATGGGCAGTAGCGCTTCGATGATGATATCATTGTTTGGACACGAAGCGCATCCCTCTCATCAACAGTAATTGAATTCTTGACATTATTATATACAATTGTCTAAGAGGTCTAAAAGTCCTGCGCCACGTGAACATGTTTTGCGAGCTTTTGCATGATACAACCTTGATAGATTGTTATAAAGCGCGTATAAATTGCGTCTACACTGTAAATAAATCTACACTGTAAACGTACAGTAACATGCTAATATATAATACGATAATTATCATGCGTTTATGAATAGGGCATAAGTTCGATAGCTGCGCAACGAATCAAGTTTCAATCAAAATACGTGACCACTCACTACTACGACAGCCTTATCGTATTAAAAAACTTAATTTATTTCTTCAATGTAAGAACTTATGTACTCATGCGACTAGCAACAAGTTCAGCATAACAAGCGATGGACATAAATAGATATTCATACAAAATGATTTAATCAGGGGCCGTGACTGACGTATAATAGAAGACGGATTATGAAACCACACGAGACGAGCTTGATCTGACGAAAGGTTGACCCCGAACTTGAGTGGGCGAGCGACGACAATTTGAGGAGCTGGGCCAGAACATTATAAAATCATTGTTATAATGTGTAATAGCGGCTCGCTGCCGAATTTATCGCATTTCAACGCGATTGTAATATTAGTATCATTATACGTATATATATTGCCGTATTCCGCGTCTAGAAAGAGTAGGTACGGTACGATAGAAGCTAGCTGAGAATTAGAGGATGCAACAGTCACAAATCAATACTAGCGGGCTTCGGGTCTTCGAACTGTCGGGGAATGCAAACAAATAGTCATGCATAATAATGACAAAATAGCACACCTGCTTAAAGTACAAACAATGCAAAATCTAGATGCGTTGGGAATAATACGTGCTGTGTTAGTCACCAGTACAGCGATTTCTTCCGGAACAGAAGATTACTCACCATTTCTTTGACAAGAAATTTAAACAAAAACAATTTAAAATCTCCATCGTGTCGATAAACTTTACGCAACTGTTTTTGTGATCTTGTTATTCAGAATGAGGCATTTATTCTTCATTTAGGCAGTTTGTATATTAAGATACTCGAACGAACTCCTCGTATAAACAGGAATCGTTTAAGATACAATGCAGAGTCTAGAGCGAATGGCTGCAGTATGAATGGTCAATCTTAACCAACGTCAAAATTACCAAAAATCAATTACCGGCAACTCTTTAAGCTGAAATTAATCCACTACCATTTACATTCATGGATCCGTGCATCCGTGGATTGATTTACCAAAATTGATGCATCGCACTGTATGAACACAGTTAACTTAGTATCACCAGTGGCTTATTCTATTTAAACGATATTCAGTTTGTTCTTATGGTTTTATATTTCAGGCAGGGCCATGTTAAATGTGGCTGTGGCGGCGCTCGCCTGCCTTTGCCTGGCGCGCTGTTCGCCGGCCGAGCAACACACTCTAGCTTTACACATACCTAAGGTGACTTCAGTGCGTTACTGATTCGTGGTAATACGTGGTAATATGAAAAAGATGAAATATTGTATATTTTCAGGATCTAACAAGCATATTAGCGAATATTGACGAGCGATTGAGAATGTTGGACACCATCAGTGCGTTGCAGGTTAAACAAGCGAGACGACTCGACGTCATACAAGACAAACTGGGTGAGAGCAAACATGCAATCTCACATAAATTGCAAGTAACATCACAAGCCATCATTTTGTGCTATTGACGTGTATAAAGCGTGAACCTAAGTGTTAGGTAAAATATTTCAAAATGCAATGACTCACTGTGTGATCTTATTGTGTCATATCCTATTTTAGTGCCTAACCGTGGGCAACTTTCGCAATTGAACAAACAGGCCCATCAGTTAACCAAGTGCACCCTCTTGCACGTACGCTTCATTAACTATATTCCAACAATTCCAGATCGCGTGGAAACAACTCTATCATTAAGGCTTGAGAGAGCGCAGTTGGCGGCGGAAAGATTAGAGCATAGACTCCACATGCTACAAACCAGTGTACAGGTAGGATTCGTAGAAATCAATTACCATTGAAATAGGGACACGCCAACATAATTGTTTACATAATAACTATTCATTCCAGGCTTCCATCAAAGAGAGCACCGACAAAATAGAGCGAAGTCAAACAACATTTGTTGAAATTGCTCAAAATCTCACCAATCAAATCGACTCCCACTCGCATCTGCTAGAAAAGGTAAGAGTTTAGAAGATTGAACGCTATTCAAACAATATTAAGAGATGAAACCGCTGCTTTCATTTATTTACTATTATATTATATTTAAAGGTAAGCGGTGCATACGCCGACACCTGGCGTCGCAGCATACTACTGGAATCTCTAATGAGAGATGGTATGGCCCTCGTGAATGTGACTAGAAGAGAACTTGCTGACGGTGTACGAGCCCTAGCCAGGAGACAAAGAGATGCACGTCTCAACTCTGCAGACTTAGAGGCAGCTTTTTCTAGGCGATTGAATGACAACACTTACAAAATTGACTTAAAGGTAACAAAATAATTTTAAGATTTATTTCATGTAAATAACTCGTTTCATGATTGATGATTTTAATCAATCTAGAGACATCTTTGTTTCTTTATATTTCTTACGTACTTTGGGCATATTTTATGAAATGTAAATAATTACACTGCAATTTTGTAAGGAAAAATTAATTTCTATTACAATAATTAACCAATGACAAAAATATAAACCCACAATACGATAATGTTACTATTAATATAAAGCACAGAAATTATACCAAAACCTTCAAGCGACATATTATAGATTCCTAATAGTTATATCAGCAAGCACTGAAACCACAGCTTAATATGAGAAGGCCATTATTCAAAGACAAGAAATATTCATAGACGATAAGTTATAGAAGCATAATTATACCTGCATTCCTATCTATATATAGCCTATATGCTTTTTTTGCTCCTCACGAATTCATGATTACTGAATTTTTATCTGGTCGTTGCTAAGCTGGACAAATACTACTAGCATTTTTTAACGCTCGGCGTGACTCGTGACTAGGCTACTTTTAGTCTGGTATGTCTTTAGCTCAATAAATGTTCAGGCCGAATCTATTTCTATCCTGCCTAGTCCATCGCCTGCTTTAGGACAGAGAAAACAGTAATCCTATTTTCTTTTTTAGATGCAGGAAGTGCTAAACGAGCAGAGGCGATTTGTGGACTCCTGTCAACGAGTGCAACTGGATGATCCGACTCATGTGGCAGATGTTTTAGACAAACTTATAGATTCTTTAATAAATAAGTATGTCTTCTAATATTTCTTATCACATGCACAGAAATGTGTGAAAATTTGTCTATAAGTTACTTATTTGTACTGCGATTGTTTCAGAACTGCATCAACATTCCACGAATTGCAAAATATACAGAATAGTGTTCGTAACCACGACAATAAAGTAATGAAGCTTCTCAGCAATCGTCCTTCACAGGTATTTTGAGCTATCGACGTCGTTTAGCAAAGAAACTGTCACTACAGGCTTATTCATTGTCATTATATTCAATCATTTCAGATGGAATCGACTTGCAAGAGACTCGAAACCGTATTCCGAAATTCATCACACGCAGCGTTCAATGAAAAGGAGCTCCAACAGCTCACAGAAAAATTCATTGGCTTGACGAACCGTGCCGACGCTGCACTTCAGCGTCTAGAGAAACTGCTCACTGATGACCCGGGTGGGTCTTCATCCGCTAGTGACGTCACGGCAGCTGCCGACAGATTGCTACAGAAACTTAAGGGGATTAAGTAGGTTTTGATTCTTCAATTCTTTACCAATAAAATATGCATAAGTAATGCCTAGTACGAAATATATCCGAGACTAACTCGATAGTTGAGCGTAGCACGATTTGAATTACGTTTTATATGGTTGTAATATATTGTAGGAGTGAAACAGATTCGGAAGAAAATGTGGAGTTTGGTGAAGATGAACAGGACATGGCTTATTTCGAAGCAGGCAGTGATAACATAATAGAAGAAGATCAGGAAATGCTGAGCAGTGTAGATGGGAAGTCTAAACCGAAGACTACTACAGAAAGTGTTTCCTACCAATTACCACATCGAAGGCATCTTCATAAACATCCGTATGACCGCGGCCCTACTTGGAGAAATTCTGACAATTAATTCTAAGCATGTGATATAAAGTACTCTTTAATAAACAGACAATTATTTTATTAAACTTTAGATTCTAGTTTTTCATAAATACAATAAGAAAATGATAATGATGATACAGTTATAATATTGTCATTTAAAGTACTGTAAATATCACATTATACAATTCTCTATCATCATTTTATTGGGTCGTTATAATGTGCAACACTTTGAGAATATATTTTCTTTTAATGAAATAAGCATGTTAGAGGTTATGCACTAAAACTACACACCGCACAGAGTAATGGCAATTGACTTATTAAACTTCTTCCCAAAAAGGGTGGTGTGCCTATAGTAATTACTCACTAAGAATGTTATCCTGTCCTCTCTACATTATAGATACTTAACTAGATATTTAATCCGGATTTTGGGACAGTCAACCTGAGCTTTGCAGATGTTTTTTTCATAGGGATCTCACTCTAAGAAACGTGATCAGCCATGTAGATCATGTTTCTTAGAGTCAGCTTGTTTGTATAGTATACAAATATCTATTATAATTATTATATGTATCCAGCTTCCTTAAACGGCTTCAAACACTTTCATGGTCATTGTCAGTTCTTCAGATATATCATATATCGGATATATGTGTACTTTGGATAAAATGATACCTAGTAGTTTTTTAAAGTTAGTAAAGTTTAAACCCATTTTGGATTCAATTTGAATTCATTCATTTTGACAAATATTTTTAATAAATACGAACATCATAAACAACATAACTAAAAAATAAAAAGATCTAATGAAATATAAAATCTAACAGGTTTACAATACAAGGCAAACAATATTGACAATGGCCAGCAACATGAGGAATATTGTACTGTATTCTTTGAGTTGATATTTTATTTTACTTTGTTGGGTTCTACAAAGCAAGAGAGGCCACATTAGAGTAGAGGTAGTTTAGTTCAAACTTTGCATTGCATAGGGATGTTACTCTTTACTGATCGCAAGAACTGCTCAATCTTCTTGTGATGCATGAAAAAATGTTTGTTTTATTTAATGCCTCTGTATATGTCTTCATATACGGCATGTAGGCTAGCAGTCGCTAGACTTTTAGTGTTAACATTTAAAGTCAGACACCAATTTGGTTCTGATCTTTTTAAATAAAGTCAACTTATAAATAAATCAAGACATTCATAATTAAAAAGTTCTATTAATCAGCTAATGTATTAAAATTTTCCTACTGTAAACGTTTAAAAAATTTCAACAAATTTTAGTCATTAGCTTACCTCAAGTTTTGCACTGTGCTGAAAAATGGTCAAGGCTTTGTGAGTGAGCTGAGCAAAACAGGAACTCAACGTTGCTATTTTTTGGCGAGAAGAAAACACTGTATCCGGTTCCTCGGTCTCCAGATCCGCTGAGAAACACACGTTCTACTGATTATACACAATTCCTATTGATTCGAGTCAATGACCTTACAGTAATAACTAATTCTTTACGTAACAATAAACAACAAATTAACAAAGAACACCAGGACAACCTATAGTCGCAAACTATACGAAATCACTTTTTTACCAAGGAAACCCAGTCACTGCGAGTATTTTTTTCCATCAGTGAAATTGAGATTGTAGGTATTTATGTATAAATGTAGTTAACTCACCTAAAGATGTATCTAATCCAACACATGCTTTATCAAATTCCTTTTCCAATAAATCTAACCACCGAAAACCAACCCCTGTTGTCGCCATTTTCACTATAAACTTGTTCAATTATTTTCAAAATTTATGTTGTTGACGGCATAACAATAATAATTAGAATCTCGAATTCTCACTCTGGTTGACAGCACTACAGCAGTCGCTTGAAAATTGACAGTTAATATTTTGAAACAACTTTGATCGTTGAATTTGACAACTACAGCCACAGAACACTATTAAGTAGAGGTTGTACACTTTTTGCATAATTCAGGTAGGAATTGTGCAAAAAGTGAGAACTTGTAAAATTAGGAGGAAGTTTATCTTAAATAAATGTTTCATCTACTTACTTCAGAGACCCATGCTTGGATAGAAGAGGAAACCTATGGAAGGTTACCGAAAAATATTATACCGCATTTTGACCATTTTACACTTCCTTTCCCTGCCATGTTTTGGCAATATACGACACTAAAGCGTCAATATAGCACAGTAAAAGTCTATATTTTGCACTAGAGTAGAGATTCCAGCAATTGCGATTTGCGACTCATAAAGAAGAAGGGTCGTTCATGATTATAAAGCACAATTAACTTTTTTGCAGTAGCTCTCTTTTCAGCAAGAACTATTTACATTAATTCAAATACTGAACTTTAGTAAATGAATCGGGCGGTAGAAAAGAAACAAAACGATTTCGGGACAGTCCCTTTTTAATGGAAATTTAAAAGTTGCCATATATAAATAATGATTACTACTTTATTGTGCCAGTAAATTAATATGTTATATAAGAATATTATAAAGTAGTATGTCTCATATACTACACATAATTTTTGTATTGACAACGTTTTTGCTTCATCTATGTTAATGTAGAATGTAATCTATCGAAGCGAAACCGTCAAATTGAGGCGCGTCATATTCCCCGCGCCACTATATTTGTTTGTTAATTCGTTTGTTGTCGAATGTAAACAAACAGTGTTTGGTGTATGTAAATTGATGTCGTGTTGAACACACTCACAGCTTTAGAGTTAGTTATATGAAATTGTTGTGGAAGTAAAATTAATTTGTGATTGACCAAAGAAGTACAGTTTGAATATAGTTTTAGTCTCCAAACATAGTCTAAATTACATAAATTTTCCGTGTTTTAATATTTTTTATGCGCGTGAACCTATATGATCTCATTTGATAACATTTAGTGTCGGATATTGAGCCTGTCGATCAACAAAACTCAGAAATATTAGGTATTGTTAATCAGGATGAATTTACCATAGAGTAACAAAATTATTACAGCGAGCGATTATTTAGGAATCTATATTAAATTTGTCGTAATATAGGTAAGAAAATACCCACCCGCAATTTAACTTAACGAACCTAAAATACGTTAAAGAAGATACGAAAAATAAATATGCCTATCTAAGAGATATGACACATATACGGCTCGAGAAGGACCAAAAAAGATGTGTGGGCCTGGGTATCCGGAAGCTATATCGAGGATGCTCCCTTCCCTCGGTGAAATAATATGCGCTGGTTCGGCTGTCGCGTGTCAGTATAATAAAAAAAGGGATATAATAATCGATAAGACTAGCACTTAGCATCAACGGTGGCGTATCTCACTCCAAACACTGGATCCTTCAATAACGAATCAAAAAAAAGTAAATGCTATACGGTATATATTTAGTGAGTACGCGACAGCGGTTAAAATTTAACTCCCTTGCGCCATTACGCCGGGACACCTCCGGTTCGTGTGTCAATATCAAATGGACAATTGTCATCCTTCTTTGATTGACACCGATTTAGCGCGAACAGATACTTTTGCGAAAACTAAATCTAGGAAAATATTGTAAATATAATTGTTATTTAGTCAGTTGGTAGGTCTGACCTTTATATAATAAACACTTGAATCTTCTCTATTTCGTTTTATTCGCCAAACCTACACCAAGTATTAATTGTAATTTATGTAAGAGCTTAAATAGCTTAGCATTTTTAAAATAAGTATTTGTATATTTCATATTTTTATTTGATAAAACCTAATCAGTTTACATAGCACTGGAGCACCATTTTTTAATTTGTCCCAGGGCCCTTGGTTACCTAGCTACGGTAGACTGCCAAATCAAGACCGCATCATAAACGTCGAACTTATTGCTGACTTGTTTATGCAAAAGTTACAAATGCGTGTACTGAAAAATGTTGTTAAGAAAAGAAAACTTAATAGTCCTCCTGCAAAGTCCACCTGCGTTGGTGATCTGATAGAACCAAGGCCATCCTGTTTGCAAAACAATAAAACAAAAATACAGACGAAAAAACAACTAAAGCGTACCCTATCTTCGTGAAAAAGCGCCAGTGATATAACTATGCCTTGCTTCATCCACATTGTATCCTATGACGACTCTGACGAAGATATTTCACTAGCAGCGTTAATCCAGAAGACTACGCCTGTAAAAAAAGTTCACAATGGAAAGATATAATCGTGACATATTGATCACAAAGAGATGCTACAATTTGATTTGAAAAAAAAGTGCATATTTTAGATCAAAGTAACCCGCAGTTACGGTATGTACAAAGATGGAAACTAAATTGGTATGAAAAATTTAGTTTTCGACTTTCTACATACACTAACTGTTAAGGCATCATGACTAAGCCCCTTGGAGTCGCCAATATTCGTGGCGACTGGCGTGTGCCTCGACAAGGCGCCCTGCGAGTCTGGAGCAGGCTTCAAATAAGCGATTATATTTCAATCGGAGACCAGTATATTAAATGCACGTACTATAGTAATAGGTACGTATAGTTTTAGTAATGCTAAAAACTATACTGTAGAACTCTATATTCTTATTTAACAATTATTTAAATGTAATATGCCTCACATCAACATATTTCGTAACTATTATATTAGTAATCTAGCCTTCTACAAACTACGTTAACGTGAAATTACGAAAAAAAAAAGGAAAGAAAAGTAACATTTGTTTGAGAAGAAAGAAACATTTGGACAAATCCACATTGTAAACAATGAACACCAGACCATTAAGATATTTTTAAAAATCTTTAAGTTATTTTAAGCTTCTAATATTAGCAAATCTCGGTAAAGTGGCATGGCATGTTATGTGATTTAAAGCACACAATAATAACCCTTAGTTCAGTCATATTAATTATTAAGGGCATCTGTGAATTAAAAGCATTAGAATTAAACGTTGTTCTTGATTGTTTTCGCAAAACAGACACAGCTTACCTTAAAAGGGCCATACCCATAGATTAGATTACAATATATTCCAATTGCCTATTAGATTAAGAAATGATCATGAAAAAGATACAGAAATTTGAGGCCCGGGTCATAGCAGGAAGTTGGACCATTGATTTTTTTTACTGCAATTTCACATATAAAAAGTAAAAAAATCAGTTTATAATTATTCTATTTAAATAATAATGAAACAAATAAAAACCATTATAAACCATTTTAAGTAATATAAGCTTAATAAAATGTATCCTTACTAATTACTAACTTTACAACTATATATACAATATACCTATGTTGCTTTACAGCCTTAATCACTCATGGCTGGGAAGAGTCAGAGTCATACTTAGTATTAAGTCTCGACTGAATCTTACCCCAAGTGTATTGTTAATATATAAAATATAGGAAATAGCAAGAGTTATTGGTGCTTATTCCGGCTCCAAAATACAAGTAACACTAAAAAAATCTAAATGAAATATTTTTAATTAAACATATAGAATTTATAATAATAATCTTTGTTATCATAATTATAGACAGTGCTGTATATGTATTTTATGTTAATGAAGTGTAATTTAAATTTAAAAAATCATAATATTATTCGTTCACCAATTTACTGACATTAGATAGATAGACACTAGATGATAGCAGTTATGTCATATTTAGGAAAACTTGGTCACAGCTTTTTTTGAATAAATTTAATCTTGAATCTGAACTTACTATCTACTTAAGAACCAATTAAATGCACAAAATCATTAGTCAATTGCATACAGCTTATCCATTCCAGTAAAAGCTATGCTGCATCTAGGTTTGTAAAACATTGTATGGGCTCTTTTACTTTTGAGTCCAATGAAATATGAGTTAAATGCTTCATTCAGTACCATGATTTTAACAATCAAAATTTTTGCTCTTACATATATGTGTACAAAGGCAAATATATTTATTGACCACTTGCTATTAAGTTCAGAATAAAAATCATTGCAAGTGATAGCTGCTATTTTTAATCAAAGTTTAACATAATTATAACTTAGAGCTTATATTTACAGTCTAAATATTACATTAGAAGGCCTGTACATAAAATGTGTTGAAAGAGTAATCCTGAATTAACACATTGCATGTTTAGAAATTGATTGTGTTACAAAAAATTCTTAGACCTTACTGCCTTTGTTACATTAAGTTAAGATTTTGAGAAATATCATTTTTCTGATTTAATTCACTAAATTATGTATTAGTTTTTGGATACAGTTTCTCCACTTAGACTCTCAATAGGTCCGTTGTGAGTAAATTATGTATAGTATGATAATTTGCAATACATACAAAACTAATTAAAACTATATTATGAATGTTATGTCTCAAATTCTAATAATTAATGTGTAATAAAATACCAGAAGTTTGAACTAAATTCAGATACAATGGCAGGTCTAACTTAAAATTAGTGTTTATACGGTAATAATATACATTAAAATATATATTACAAACAGAAGTCATACTAAATAACAATTTTAAATTAAGAAAACACTTTTTAAATGGATTGAAGCTATGTATTATTATTATAAACTTATAATTATTTACATAATTTCGTGGTCACTGTGACCACGAACGCTGTACAGCACGTGAAACGTCGGAAAATTTTAATTTATAAGTTTATAATAATAATACATAGCTTCAATCCGTTTAAAAGGGGTTTTCTTAATGTGTAAAAGCCATGTTAACAAAAGACAATACAATTTTAAATTAATTAATATAAGATTAACAAAATATGACATATGCTCATGACAGCTTGAACTGCTTGTGGGCTTGCAATATCAACAATTACAAAGAAAGTTAGGTATATTCCAAACATTGCAAAATTTGTTACTTGACTAAATTAGCATTTACCAATTGTACACCTTATACGAATTTTCTTTTATGGGATACAGCTTAAAATTATAAGTTATCTGTTAAATGAACACATTGTAGCTAAGCAGCTAAACTCAATTGCATTTTTATTACATCTATCACCTGGATTTGTTCACAATTACTTATGCATTTCCTTTGCTTTAGTTATCATTAACAAATAACACAGCCACTCTTTTCTGGTATGTGACCATCTGATCTCTCTATTTCTGAGAGCATTGCATGAAACATATCCGTCACAGACTGAAATAAAATGTTTATAGAATTTTTTACCTGTCTGTACTTTTACGCACTTTCTTAAATTCATGAAAGTCTACATACATTCCATTATATTTCATATTTCTATAAAGCTATATGCTTATTCATGTCAAATCTTGAAATATTACTCTTACAACTTACCTCATTTCTTTTTGCACTTGTTTCAACAAATGCAGCATTCCATTTTTCAGCTAAGCGTTTTCCTTCTTCTGTACTAATTTTTCTTTCCAAATGTAGATCTGTTTTATTTCCAACTAGGACAATAGGGACACTGAAAATATTAATTCACCATTATTTTTATTTAGATTTTCAAATATTAAATAAAAATGTTTTCCCACTAATTAAGTTATAACAATCTAATTACAAAATATGACCAACTTACTGAATTTTTCCAACCATATCTAAGAGTTTGTCGTAGATTATCTGTACAATTTGAAAACTTTTACTTGAAGTTATTGAGTACACCAGAACATATCCATGAAAATCCATGCTGTACTGCAGGGGAAATATACTATATTCATCTTGACCAGCTGTGTCTACCAGTTTAACTTCATATTCAGTGGAGTTAAGTCGAATGAATTTTGTGAATGCTAAAACATACATTATGTATAAGTGGTAATAAATAGAAAAAATAAACGCAAGGCACAGAAGAATATGTTTTCGTTTTCAAGTTCTAGAACTAACCACACTATATGCATGGTTCGGTTATTAATATGCCTTAAATTAAGAAAAAAAAATACATACTATTCTCAATGGTGGGATCATAGGAATCAACGAATTGTCCTTCCACAAATTGTATAATCAGAGAGGATTTGCCTGCAAACGAATTAAATTATTTATTGTTAGTTAAAATGATACGTCACAGCAAAAATTACTAAGGAATAGTAAAATTAATAATCACCGACGGATCTGTAGCCCATCATAGCAATTTTTCTTTGCTTCGAAGGCATTTCACCAACTATAATTCAAAATTTAAACACGAAAAATATTTCAACAGGATTTATTTTTCTAGCTATACAAAATAAATATTAGTTATATTCTGACTTCTGAGTTCTGACAAAATCGTTTAAAATTATATTTTATCAAACGACAATTGACATTGAAAAGCATTGACCAATGACTATATATATATATAAATAAAAAAAAAAATAAATAAATATATATATATATATTTGTGTATTATTGCCCTTCCCGACAAAAAAGGCTCGTAGGAGGCCCCGACACATACTAACGGATCCGGATGATCCAATTACCGTAGCAAACGATAAATTAAAAGCCGCCCGCGCGGCCAATAATAATAAAAATAAAAATACACAGATTAAGGTAAAAAACCGCCTTCACCGGGGAAGGCGAGGACCTTTACTTCGTACTTCGCTCACTCCAGTGAGCTTCCGTCCTGCCCTTCAGGCGATTGACCACCCCGCGACGGCCCAAGCCGAGGTTCGAGTCTCACAGGAGACGCCCTAGCGCTAGCCGCGGGAAAACAATCCATTCTGGCCGAGCTACGCTTGCCAAAACAGCCCGAGCTGAGCTGTAAAGGCCCTTAAGGCCAACAGCGAGATTCCATTAAAAAAATGTGTATTATTACTCTTTAATCATTAATATTGTCTATAACAGTTGCCGATGTATCTGTAATACAAACTAGCGCCCGGACAATATGAAATTCTGATTTGCTATGCGTCGTATAATTTCTCCATATTATTAATTATCAAAATTATTACTATTGAACTATGAATGACATATAACTATTAGTATTTTAATGATGTTGTTGGCGATCTGTTTTCAATACAGACTCTAACATCTAACTTAACATACCCAACTCTTAGTTCTTATTCTGTGCGAGTGCATGACGAATGACATCATTACAATTGATACCCTTCAATATTCTAGACTTAATCTAATTGCAATAATTTGCGTCTGAAAATATACTCTCTATATCTCTATCTCTATTAAATTTCTGGATTTCTTGTGGTTTCATTATGTGATTTATTGTAATCATTTAGTATACTAACATTTTTTGTGTCTCTTTTCAGCTTCCACAGTAATATTCGTAATTTTCTAGATAATATTTATTGATTGATTTTAAACATTTTCATTTATAATTAAACATTACTCATTACATTACATAAACCAATATTATTATTTTATATATTTTTTTGAAGTGAAAACAATGTCTTTAAATATACCGGAATGTCCACCCAGTTTGAAAAGTATACAATATTATCTTAAAACAGCATCTGAGCATGATTCCCGAGACCCTGTTATTGCCTATTGGTGTCGTCTGCATTCATTACAAGTCGGACTTAAACTGACAACAAAAAAAACACCAGAAGAAACCAAGATTTTAATGAGTAAGACCTTTATGTATATTTCGTGACTATTCTATATCTAACAATTTATCACTTTTAACCACTGTGCCCTGTCATATTAGTTATAAAACTCATATCTGATCCTGATGTTTAGGAATTTGGCCAATCAAATTTTATATGTCATTTCACATAGGCATTTAATCATAAAGCCCTAGTTTAGCTAGCCAATTTATTATGCCATGAAATAGTTGGCCACAATAGTTTAAATCATTCTGTGTTTTATCTAGCTATCATGGACTGGTTGGAAGAAGCTAAAAAGATTAACAAGGATAATGATGCAATATCTAATGAGGTTGTGGCTCAAGCACATTTGGAGAATTATGCTCTTAAGTTATTTCTTTTTGCAGACAAGCAAGACAGAGAGCAAAATTATGGAAAGTAAATGATTTTTTTTATTTTCTTTACTATTAAAAGCCATTTAAATTTTTTAACTTCCATTTTATTATTTTATGGTGGGTATCTTCTTGTATACATCATCATTATTTTGTATTATCCTGAATACTGTTTTCCTTGATAGAATGCTGTTAAAATATATCAATCTGTTTAGCTATTGCGTCAACACCATAACCACCTTGTTTTACTAAACAATATATTATTTATATGTATTTTACACCCGGACAGTTTCTAGTCTTGGTTTTTTTGGCAGGAATGTGGTAAAATCTTTTTTCTTGGCGGGAATGATTTATGATGTCCTTACCACTTTTGGTGAATTGACTGATGAAGCAGCCCAAAACATGAAATATGCTAAGTGGAGAGCAGCTCATATTCACAGCTGCTTAAAGAATGGAGAGATGCCAGAAGCTGGTGTGATTTATGTTTTTTTTTTCATACTTATACTGTTTCATACTTATACTCATAACTTAATGTTATTCTAGCATCACAACCATCTGAGGACAGTAACCAAAACCAAAATGAAGCAGGATCAAGTGATGGTGGACAAGCAACAACTCAAGGACCCGCAGTCCCTACCAGCTTTCCACAAGAGTTTGGATTTACTGATAGCACTCTGTCCCAACCTGTTATACCTACCACCTACAGCAATTCGTTACCAGATCCAAATGCCGCATTAAGAGCAGCATCACAACTTCCCCCAGTACCTTATACGCCTGACCCTAACCCTGGGGGTTTTGTACCATATGATCCCTCAGAACAACCACAACCATCTCCATCTACAGCATCTTATGGAGATAATTCAATGCTAGTTGCTCAGCTTAGTCCCGATCAAATTGCTAAGGCACAGAAATATTGCAAATGGGCTAGCAGTGCATTGAATTACGAGGATGTTAAAACTGCAATTTCAAGTTTGAGAAATGCTCTAGAGCTCCTTCAGACAGGACATGATCCGGCATAAAGATATTATTGTATTGTATTTAATCAAATTATTATAAGTATTAAAGATATATAAATTCATATGTGAATATAATGCAAATTGTATATGCAATTAATAAAATTATCCTACGAAATATGTCAATCTATATATTTATTAATAGTATTATTTAATCTATTCACAGTCGTTTTTGGAATTCCCACTCTTTGGGTTAATTGTTTTAATCCTATTTTGGCCATTTAGCAATATATATTTATTAGACCTTAATGGAACTCATATATTTTAATTAATTAATATTTAACTTAACTAATACCAATGGCGGTACATCCCATTAGATCAATTCTAATAGGTGAGTAGGTGATGCACCTTATGTGCCTGACACAATCTCTAATGCATGCCGGTTTCCTCACGATGATTTCCATTACGTACGAGCGCGTGTTAAATGCACATATAGACAGAAAGTCCATTACACAGAAAGTCCATCCGGTACACAGCCGGGCTTCGAACCTACGACTCCAGGGATTACATTCACACGCAACTTAACTAATGTGAAAAGAAAATCCAGTAAGGTATGTTAACTAATTTTTTATTGTACACGAAAAGCTTAAATTCAATTTCTTAATAAAAAAAATTACATGATTGCTAATTTTCAACATCAGGCAGTGATACTCTTATATAAAACTAATAACCACTCATGATCGTTCTTGTCTACCTATTCATCACACACAAACACACTTTAACCACAGCCAATAGGCTATTCTTTTCCTAGGGAGATAGTAATAAATTTTAAAATAAATAATAAAATATGGATTTCCATTGTTAGATTGATGTGCGAATTCCAATACGTGTATTTAAAAGTACAAAACTACAACACAAAGGAGCCTTCGGCCATCGTAAGCTTTCATACTTACATATTACATCTTACAGCTTTCATACTACATCTCTATTATTAATTGGCTATATGTGCCATCTACGTATATCAATCTCAATGGGTACCTACTTAATACAGTGTGTTATTTTGGTAACATTTTTCTCTACCGTAAATTACAAATTATAATAATGTTTAGTACAAGTGAACGGGAGGAGAGCAGAAAATGAAACTCTATAGGACTTTTGTGCGTTTATAAATTCCTTTCAAGTTTCCAAATGTCGAGGCTGTTGCGTTTGTATTGAGCAAACTCAGAGCGATTAGCCTACGATTATATCTAATTAAATGATTAATCTAAATCTAATTAATGACTACTTAGTCAGAAATTACACCACAATACACTCATTTCACATAAAGCTAAAGGGGAAACCCCATCCGTCACACACTGGCGTCTGGTAATTGGTAAATACGAGACAGTAAGTAGGTAACGTTACAGTCATACAAATAGCCTACTCTAGTATATCGTACAACAATCACACTTAAAGTAATATAACTTCTGTTCAACGAAACCTTCAAAGTTTATAAAATGATGCATGATTAGTAAACTGAAAACAAATGACGTAGACCTACAATTATTGTTACTCGGGTCGTGGAATAATGAGCTCAGTGACTACTTAGTAATAGTAATAATGACTCAAACGATTGGACGAATCTTTCCAACATCGGTATGAGTTAAAGGCCTACCGTCATTATAGTGGCATTTTGTCACCAAATATTATGATGATGACAAATTTATTCGCTATTTATATTTGTTTAAATTGAGTAATATTCACAAACGTTTTAATATTTACATACAGCTAAGACTCGATTTCTTTATTGATTGATTAGGTGACAATTTAGGATCGTCAGGAACCATTAGAAATTAAAGTGACTAGACCAAAATCACAGTGCGTTTAATCCTAGAAACACGAAAAAATACGAACACTGAAGTAACATTAATAAATTCGTATTCGACAACCTACCCGTTCGCTTATCCGGACCTAGGTGCGACAAACGAAACTGCTGAAAAGGAACGCTCAGTATACCGATGGAGAAAACGCAAAAAAAGTTAAATGTATTCGACCACAAAATAATATCAATCTCTCTTAAGACCGTTGCCGTTTTGTGCCGCGGATAACTTCTCCAGCATTTCTCGACGATGGGTTTGATACCTGAAAACACAATTGTAATTAATAGTATTGATACCAGAAAAGGCAAGACTAAAGAGGTATGTACGATCCGAGTAATTGGTAAAGAAGATAAATGCGATGATCTGATTACGTCGAAGAGACGTGTCAATAGAAACAGTGTCTTTATGAATGTGTCGTTTATGTTACGATGTTGTCCTCGCGAGACGGCGTCATCGCTGACGCCCAGCCGTTTTAATTAACACGAATAACTGATGCTGTGCTACTCGTTAAACGGGAGAACACACAATAATTACTTTAACAATTAGAATAGAATTGGCTGTTTTTACATAAATCGTAAAGTGGTGATTATCTTAATATTAAAAAAAAAATTCATCTAAGCGAATCTCGATTTTTGTTGAAGTTATAAAGTCGATTGGAATACCTAAACGATGTTAGCAAATCTGTTGTGAACTAATCTAATTTGATCATAGATAAATCGCGATTAAAGAAAGCTATAATTCTAAAGACAGGCGATTTCTCATTCCGAATTTTCTGGATGCTTGCCAGAAGCCGCTACCGAAGTGATGGGACTAATTTTATTTATTAACTCATGTTTATATCATCTAAAAATTGGTCAAGGTGCAACTTTACGCACATATTATTAATAGACCGCAGACGATGTTCACTTTTCGTGTAACTCAGCAGGTGTATAACACTAGGGATACAAATAATGCGAGAAACGAAGAACTCCAGCTTACCAAACAACCAGTCTCCCACAAAGCATGAAGAAGAAGACGATGGTGGGTGCGGATCGGTCGAAGGGATCGCTGATTGCCACGTGCGAGTACGTCGCCAGCACCATCAGTAGGATTAGACCAATGTTTGCGGCGTTTTTTATCCTCTCTGAAAGCGTCGAAACGGAAACTTTTGAGATATTAATAAATAATGATTTTCAATCATTGAAGCCTTACATTCTGTACAATTCAATAAGGTAACTTAATAATTCCGAAAAACTTACGATGTGGTATAAGAGCGAGAATTATTCCAAAAAGTATTTCACATCCCCCGATGGTCCGTCGGTACCATTTGGACGGAACTTTAAAATCCAGCATCTCGCTCAACGGAAACACTTTCGCATATCTAACGTACTCCTTTCGCTGCAAACAATTTTAATGACAGTTTCAAAATATTTTGGAATGTATACATTATCCAATCCGTTCAGACAGCAATCAGAAAAATTAGCAATAACTTGCGACTCGCGACTTACGTGAGATTACTAATCTCAATATTCAAAACGCTCTGTCACCAGACAGATCCAGAATTTCGTGTTATTAGGCGGCAAGCCAAATACCGAAATAGCAAGGAACATCGCTTCGCAACAAAAATGTAATGCAACAACCTTTGCATATTTCTTTATTTTAATCTGAAAATAATAAAAGTAAACTAACCAATTCCTTGTGCAATTCCTTTGAAATAAATGGAGAAATCTTCGTAATACCCATAAATATGAAGAACAATCCCAGAAGAATAGATAAACTTTTTAACACAATCGACCCCATTATAAATATATAACACTGTACAATATTATTGTTAATTAGTTTCTTTCGATTTACCAATGAACACTACACAACCTAATTTAATTTTCAATAGGCGTATAATATGCTTTGTTAAGAGATTCCGAGAAAAATAATATATATTTTTCAATGGTCACTTTTTAATTATTAAACCAAATTATAAACACGTTAGATATTTGCTGTAATTATGCATTAATTTTTAAAAAATGTAGCGACACAACGCAATTGAAATCAAGTGAAATGAAATTATTTCCAACTTGCGAGATTCAGTTAGTTACGACGCGCGCCGGCGCGAATTAATCGATAACATTTGGAGCGAATTCATTTTTCACATTGTCGAGGCAGGCCGAAGTCTTTAGTCCACATGAACCATAGATTCGTTACATAAAATGGATGCTGTTGTCTAGGGTTGTTATTTCACCCTGATTTCAAATACCTGTTTGCAAATAGTGCACCTAATTTCTTTTTATATAACGGGTTTTTTTCATATAAAGGCGGTAGTCTCACCAGATGTTAAGTAATCCCGCCCCTGGACACTCACATTGCCAGAAGGCTCGCAAGTGCGTTGCCGGCCTTTCAAGAATTGGTACGCTCTTTTCTTAAAGGAGCCTAAGTCGAATTGGTTCGGAAATACTTCAGTGGGCAGCTGGTTCCACATAGTGGTGGTGCGCGGCAAAAACTGCCTTAGAAAACGCTCAGTTGTGGAACGACGGACGTCGAGGTGATACGGATGGTATTTTTTATTTTGCCTTGACGTCCGATAATGAAACTCAGCTGCGGGTATTAGACCGAACAACTCCCCATGGTAAATGCGGTAGAAGATGCAGAGAGACCCAAAATCTCTTCGCAACGCCAAGGGATCAAGCCGCACGGAAAGTGATTGGTCGTCGACGATTCGAATCGCTCTTCGTTGAATACGGTCAAGTGGAAGGAGCTGGTACTGGGAAGCTCCCGCCCAGAGGTGAGAACAGTATTCCATGTGGGGCCGAATTTGCGCTTTATAGAGTTGCAAGCGGTGGCCCGGAGTGAAGTACCGTCTCGCCTTGCTGAGCACACCAAGCTTTTTGGAGGCTAATTTAGCCTTCCCTTCCAAATGACGGCGAAACTGGACGTTATTCGATATGTCAACGCCTAATATTCCGATGTTAGCTGAGGCTTAAAGGAGAGTGCCTTCAAAGAGGGGAGTAGAACTCTTGGAAGGATAATTTATAATTTCCTTACAAACGACCGGAAGTTTCACTCTAAGATGACGCCATTGGATCACTTCATGTCGATTTTCTGTGAGGCAGTGGCACTGCCCCGATCATGCATGCCTATTAACTAACTCAAGCTCGAAGGCAACAGCATGGCCCCTGACACAGGTTAGTTTACCAGAGGGCGGTTGTGTCGTCACCGTCACCAATCGCGTTGCGTAATTGAAGATAAAAAATATTAATGTCGTTTTCATTTACATTTTCGGTAGGAAAATATACTTGTATAGTCTAACTTTCCTTTCATAACTTTTAAGTTAAGACAAATTCTTGTATGTAAAGTTGCATGTCGTAATAACCGGGTAATTTCCGATGTGATAAAAAGTTTTCATAATTTTTTTCGGGTCTTCTAACCTATTTTGTTTTAAGCGTGCATAACTTTTAAAAGTCTCATCTCATCCCTGAGTGTCCCCTACACTACCCTACAAAGCATCATAAAAGGCTAAAACTAAAAAAGAGTGGAAAGTAACAATCTCTTTTTTAAGAGTTTTCCTAGAGTTTAATTTGGGGTACTTTCCCATACGGCGACAGACGGAATTGGGGGTGTCTTTGTAATTTTCTGAGATTTACGATTAAAATATATTTTCGTGAGTTAGGCTGGCGTGAGGAAAGTCTATGTTGTTACTTTTGTTCTGTGACGGAACGAGAAGTAGCGAGATCTTTATGTAGCTTCTGTTGACTACAAACTGGTTTTTGACACAGTAACCACCCAAAAACTACAAATATACTTATATTTAAAAAAGGTAATACAGATAATATTAAAAACTACAGACCAGACAAACTTTAGCTAAAGTGCTTGTGAAACTTATGCACAATAGGTTAAGTTCTTTTCTAGGCAAATTCAATGTAATAAATGATGAATAATACTGTTTTCAAAGAGGTTACAATACTACTAAGATAATTACCTAAAATATCGTTAGTTTCTAGTAGGTAGTAACTTGTAGTTTCATGACATGAGCCAAGCAAATCCGACATTTACCTTTACATTAGCTGAAACGTTATATGGTATTCCTTAATATACGTTGAAATAACACACCTCCCCAACTAAACTTAACGAATAGGGGTACATGTTTGTGTGGCTAAGGTAAAAAGGCGTTACTTAGACTCCATTGTTCTTTCTCCTGTATATTAATTATTTACCCAATTTTTCTACTGATATATGTATCCTTTTTACAGATGATATGTCGATTATCGTGTCCGAAAATAGTAAATAGTAGTATTTATTTAGGAAACAAAACAGATATATCTCTTTAGGGTAGTTTTGGTTTATGTTGATTGGTCCTTATTTGGTTAAAATAAAACTTCCTAATAATTCGTTGAGAAGAGGTGAAGATGGAATGTGGAATGTGTTTAATTTTTAAAAACTGTAGATTTATATACAAAAATTATCCTACCTGGCCACTAGTGGTAACATGTGGTACCAAGATGCGAAGGGTGCGTAGACAATAAAATCGAGGCGCGGCAAAAAGTTGTCCTAACGGTAACGCAATTAACTGTTCTTTTCAGAACGAATTATTGTTTCATGACGACACGTACTAATCACCTACAGGATTCCCCCTCTAGCGAAGCGTACCGGCAGGCGTATAACGCGGCCTCGGCGAGTTGTTCTTGTAGGTATTGAGGTGTTCCCAGTGTCTTGTTGTTTCAGGTTGTTGTCATTTTGATGTTTCAGGCTATTTGATGGTTCACGTAGTTCGCTCGCACTTGATGTGTTTTGCTTGTTGCAGGTACTCGTTGTTGTATCAGTAGGCACATCTTGCTCGGTGATAGTGTAGGCAGGTTTGAGTCTGTCGATAGAGATATTCATTTCACGGTTAGGTAACTGCAGCGTGAATATCTTACTGTCTCGTTTCAGCACGCGATAGGGTCCGTCGTAAGGTGCTTGTAATGGCTTCTTTACGGCGTCTATGCGTACGAATACGTATTCACATGTTTGCAGGTCGCGGTGTACAAATATGGGTTTTGTGTTGCTGTGTGGTTGACTCGGCATTGGTTGCAAGTTACGTATTGCGTCGCGCAGCTGATCGATGTAGCCAGAGTCCATGATGACATCATTGCGGGTCGTTGATAAGAAATCACCGGGTAAGCGTATGTTGCATCCGTAGGTAAGTTGGGCGGCGCTTACGCCGGTGTCACTTCGCATAGCGGCGCGTAATCCGAGTAGGACGGTTGGGAGCTCGTTGATCCAGCTTCTTGCGGTCTGTAGTCTTGCTTTTAATGCGGCTTTAAGGACACGGTGCCATCGTTCGATGATACCGTTACACTGTGCGTGGTATGAAGTTGTACGCGTTTTTTCGATTCCTAGTAAGCGAGAAAGAGATGCAAATACTCTGCTTTCAAATTGGCGTCCTTGGTCCGTTGTTATTGTTACAGGACAACCGAAACGGGAAATCCAACCTTCGTATACCGCTTTGGCGACGTCTTCAGCTGATATTTCGCATAATGGGTATGCTTCGGGCCATCTTGTTGCTCTGTCGATCATTGTCACGAGGTATCGATGACCGCTGGCCGCGGTAGGTAGCGGACCAACGATATCGATGTGAACGTGTTCGAATCGTTCGGTTGGTGAAAAAATTGATAATTGACTTGATGTGTGGCGTTGTATTTTGGCGCGCTGACACTGTAGGCATACTTTTGCCCACTTGCCGACGTCTGCGTTCATTGAGGGCCAAAAGTAACGTTGCGTAATTAATTTTCTCGTAGTCTTGATTCCAGGGTGGCTAACGTTATGTACTGCGTTGAATGCGGTACGTCGGTATTCTTCTGGTAGGTACGGACGTAACTGTGAGGTTGAAGTTTCGCAGTGTAATTTGATATTTGAGACGGGCAGGTTGACTTTCTTGAAACATAAGTTGCTCTGTAGACTGAGTGCTTTAATGGTAGAGCTATCGCGTTCTTGAGCTTCTGCAAGTAGATTGTAGTCAATCGGCGATGGACAGGTGATTGCTTCGACACGTGATAATGCATCTGCGGCTGCATTTTGAGATCCACTGACGTGTCGTATATCAGTAGTAAATTCGCTGATATAAAGTAGCTGTCGGGTGCGTCTCGGTGATTCGCTGTTTGTATTTGTTTTTGTGTAAGCGAAAGTTAGCGGCTTGTGGTCGGTAAATATAATTATTTCTCGTCCCTCGAACATTTTGCGGAAATGTTTGACAGCCATGTAGATGGCGAGTAGCTCTCGATCGTAGGTACTGTAGCGAGTCTGTGCGTCGGTGAATTTCTTCGAGAAATAGCCGAGTGGTTGCCATGAGTTGTTGATAAATTGATTGAGTGCGGCACCAGCTGTTTTGTCGCTAGCGTCGCTGAATATAGCAAGTGTCGCCTGGTGAGACGGATGAGCAAGTAAAGCGGCGTTTTTTATGCTCTCTTTACATGCTTCATAAGCTTGCGTTGATTCAGTGGTCCAGTCGATCTTAGTTTTGTCACGCTTCTTGACGTTGTGCAGGTAGGTATTTAACGGCGCTTGTATGGTGGCGGCATCTTTGATATTTTCACGGTAAAAGTTTATCATACCGAGAAAACGTCGTAGTTCTTCTACGGTTTGTGGTTTTGGAAAGTCTGTAATAGCTTGTACCTTCTCTTGGGGTGGCTGTATTCCTTCCGCTGTGACTTGGTGACCGAGGAATTTCACAGTTCGCTGGCCGAAAACACATTTTGATGGGTTGATGGTGATGCCGTATTCTTCTAGTCGCTGTAATACGATGCGTAGATGTTTTCGGTGCTCTTCCTCGTCGATTGATGCTATGAGTAGATCGTCAACGAAAGGGAATACGAAGTTGAGTTCGCGCAGTACTTCGTGAATAAAGCGTTGGAAAGTCTGTCCGGCGTTCTTTAGACCAGGACACATGCGCGGAAACTCGAAAAGACCAAAAGGTGTGATGATGGCGGTTTTCTCCACATCTTGCTCGCTGACTGGCAGTTGTTGGTACGCGTGATTGAGGTCGAGTGTGGAGAAAATTTTCTTCCCTGCGAGTTGGTATGTGAAGTCGCGTATGCGTGGTATGGGATACCGATCGGGCTTGGTTATGGCGTTGAGTCTTCGGTAATCGCCACACACGCGTAGGTCTCCATTCTTCTTTGGCACGACGTGAAGAGGTGATGCCCAAGGGCTTTTGCTTGGTCTGCATAACCCTTGATCGATCATGTTTTGGAATTCTTTCCTGACGATTTCGTAACGATGCGGTGCAATGGGGCGTGGCTTGCAGTGAAGGGGCGGTCCATTTGTTTCAATGAAGTGTTCAACGGAATGTTTGGGACTAAGCTTCATTGAAGTGATTCTGGTTGTGCCTGGGAAATCTGCTAGTATGCTGTGGTAATTTTGCTCTATGTCAATACTACGAACTGTAGGTATGTCTGCAGTACTGAGTTGAGCGTTTGTTACCAGCTTTGTTTTCCCGTCGATCAATCTTCGGTTTTTTACATCGACAATGGTGGTGGTGCTGCAAGAAATCTGCTCCCAGGATTGCCTTAGACACATCTGCTACGACGAATTTCCATGTGTATGGTCTTCGGAGGTTAAGATCGAGTTGGAGTGACTTCTCTCCGTATGTTGGAATGACCGTGTTGTTGGCGGCGTAGAGTTGAAATGGCAGTGGTTTTTCGCGTGAGCCTTTTGTCTTTGGTAGCACGGAGATATTGGCTCCTGTGTCGACCAAAAAGGTAAGTTTCGTTACCCTGTCGGTAACGAAAAGGCGATGTGATGATTCGGTAACGCCGGTTTCCGCCGCGGCCAGCGTTACTTTTAGTTTTCCGACTGGTTTACGGGCTTGAAACTGCATGGTGGTGTGCATTTCTTCGCGTCCATACCGTAGCGATGATGGTAATAGCAGTACGGCATTGGAGATTTTTTCCGGCTTCGATCTTCCATCTGTGACTCTCGTCGGTTTTCGTTGCGCTTTGTTGATGCGTTCCGCGAGCGTGATTGTGAATGTGAATGGTAGCGAGAACGACTGTTGCGGTAGTTGTCGCGCGGTTGTACTCGTAGCTCGGCAACTTCCAAAGACAACCTTCTTATTTCACCGATGAGGGTGTCGATGGTTGGTTGTTGTTCTGGAGTTGGTGGCGATGCTACAGGTGTGAAAGGCGTCGCGACGGCAGCGATGTATTGCGACGGCGTGTGGACTTCCATCATCTTGTCCGCGAGCAAGGTCAGGTCGTCAAGCGTCGTTTTGATTTTAAACGCTTCGCTGACGGCTAGCACGGAACGAATGTGTGGCGGCAGATGCTCGAGCCACATCATTTTGATGGTGCTCTCGGGAAATTTGTCCTTGTTAAGCTGCTTCATTTGCCTCATCAGCTGGCTGGGTTTCTGGTCTCCAAGCTCAACTTGCGACAGTAGCTTCTTCGTTTGTGCGCTGTTAGATTCTTCGTATAGCGATATTAAACGGTCTTTAATGGTGTTGTAGTAATCTGCTTCCGGCGGCGAGCAAATGAGATCAGCGATGTTTTGGATATCTTGCTTTTCAAGCTGTGCGATGACCATCTGGGCGAGCTGGGCCTGGCTTCGTTTTAGATCGGCGGTTGCTGCTTCGAAACTGCAGAACCAGAGGAGCGGCTGGTCGCGCCAGAATGGTGGCACACGGAGCGACAGTGAGATACCGGAGACTTCTTGGCTCGACGGTTGTGATGAAACTTGACGCTCTGCACCGGAATTTTCTGTGTTCGTCATCTTCAATTTTCTTGGTGTTCTTCTCGGGGTCACCACTTTAGGGTAGTTTTGGTTTATGTTGATTGGTCCTTATTTGGTTAAAATAAAACTTCCTAATAATTCGTTGAGAAGAGGTGAAGATGGAATGTGGAATGTGTTTAATTTTTAAAAACTGTAGATTTATATACAAAAATTATCCTACCTGGCCACTAGTGGTAACATGTGGTACCAAGATGCGAAGGGTGCGTAGACAATAAAATCGAGGCGCGGCAAAAAGTTGTCCTAACGGTAACGCAATTAACTGTTCTTTTCAGAACGAATTATTGTTTCATGACGACACGTACTAATCACCTACATCTCTAAAAGTATAAAACAAAAAATAAAACAAAAAATTAACACATTGGATATATCCACAAAAAGTTTCACTGATAAAGATACTTACTGTGAAATAATGTCAAGGAATGGCTAGAAAATAATAGTTTAAAATAAAACTAACTACATTTTCGAAATTATAATAATAGTATAACTATATTAATCAATAATACCTATAACAACGAGTTTGTTGAAGAAGTGATCAACAGGCGTGACCCATTCATAATGGAATAGAGCCTGAAGGAAGAATCCGACATTGCCACTGAACCTTAGGCTTAGTCTTTCTTACCTACGCTTGTCAAAGAAAGTTGGTAAATAAAATAGCAGTTAGAAAAGATCACAATGCTTATGAGCACTTAATAAAACGATTTTCGAACCTAGCAAATAACCTCAAGTTGGTATACAGATTTAATGCACTGGTCAATTAAGGCATACGAATCAATTTTCAGATTGATTGCGAGAGAAACGCCAAATGTGCATATTATATGGCAAATAATTCGGTGAAGGTTTTGGCCAAAATTCAAAAAATTTACGCCAGCCTAACACCTAATGCCTACTCCTCTCTCTATCCCTCTCGAAATAAAAGACAGTGAATGAATGAAATGTAGTAATTCGGCTGTATTTATCTTATTAATAATTAATTAATAAGTAATATATATGTAGTAACAAAATGTTTGTATTATTTTTGTGTTGTAGAAATTAAAAAGTGAATCATTAGTGTTAATTTTAGTAGAAATAGAATAGTTTTCTCCAATAAATTAGTAAGCATAATTTTTATCCATTTTGAGTTTTTTCCCCATCTTGCCTTGCCTTTAGCCATCGCTCTTCAGTGAATTCTTTCAAGTGGAAGGAGCTGGTCTTGCCTTGCTGAGCACACCCAAGATTTTTGGAGGCTAATTTAGTTTATCCGTTTAAATGACCACAAAACTGAATGCCGTTCGATATGTCCACGCCTAGTATTCCAATGCTGACTATAGCTTTGAGGAGAGTGTCTTCGATGAGACACTATTTTGTTGGTACTTCACAAGTTATATAAGATATGTATTACTAACAAAAATAATTTCTTAATGCGTATCAGATTTAGACATTTCGAGCACCGTTTTCACAAAATAAACTCATCAGCTGTATAATTTCAATAAATTAAATAGAAGTGTACTGACAATATTGGACTATATTTTATAGCATTTTATTATCGGACAATCCGACGCTCGTTATTACTTATGTAAAGATATGCGTGTTGTTCCCACGATAATGTAAGTGCGTGCTCCTATTTACCATGCTGGTAGAGGACAAATCTTTGTTTTATATTTATTTTATTATTATTACTTACTTAAGATGTCATGTAGGACATGGTGTTATGGTTGCAACTCCTTACAAACGTTGTGTAAAACAAAAAGCTTGGCGATTAAAAAGAGTGGCGGAGAGTTTATTGCCAGTTCTTCTCTTCTGTTCTACGCCTTTTATTTGAGAACAGTAAGTAATTTGGAGTAAATGTGAAATTAGAAGCATTTCATATATATTTATTTTTTGACGTTCATAAGTGTACATTGTGTTACCTATATGAATAAATGATTTTGAATTTAAATTTGATAGTTTTTTTCTTGAGGAAAAATAGTTTACGGCAACACCGGTTGTTAACAGCATCACACAGACCGAGGCGACCTCTATACCGACGCCAAGTATTGAGTTGGATCAATTCACAGCCCGCCATAATCTTTTAGTATTCGACACTGTTTGCTGTAAACAAATATTTGGTGAGTAAAAATGAATTACTTTTATAAATAGTAAAATATTTTTTTTAGGGCCCCATTCTTAATAAAAATATATTAATAATAAAATACAGTGTTTAACATTTGTATGTTTCTTATAATACTTGTTATTATCAAAAGGCAGTCAGCCTCCATTTAAATTGACGCTTGTTAATATTACTTTAGCTTTCGTGGGCCTATATGTTTCAATGGCAAATTTTTTAGGTGGTGAATTCTGGTATATGAGAATTGTTGTTTTGTGCGAAGAAATATCTATCTTATTTGTTCATAAACCTGGACATTTCCACTAAATCTATAACAAGCAGCTTAGCGTCGGTGCCGTATTGTTCATTAATTGTTTGTAATAGAAAAACTAGATAGAGCTTAGCATGAATCAAATTAAAATCTATTCAAGATTTCTGTTTTCTTGATAAATAATTTACGAGTAATGTCATATAATTATAAAAGTTATGTATAAACTTAAATTAGGTATGTGTCATTGCCCGGCTTTAGTAATAATGCGTCCGATAACTGTCTTATATACAGTGGTTAACCCAATGTGATATTAAATGTTACTCTGAATAACTTGTTGCAGTTGATTGAAAATATCACAATAGAAATGTCTGACGATGGATCAACTGCAGTTGAGAAGAAGGGAAGAGGTCGGCCTAAAGCAAATGGAACACAAGCTGTGAGAATTTTGTTTACATTATTTAATTTCATTGTGTATAAATAAATATGTTTTTGATAATTCTTTGTTTTTAGGAAGCAAAAGGAGATTTAAAGAAAAGAGGAAGACCAGCTGCTCCTGCAAAAGTAAAAGAGTCTAAAAATTCTTCAGATGAAGAACAGGCACCAGTAGCCAAAAGAGGTCGAGGAAGACCTAAAGGATCTAAAAAAAAGGCAGCTGCACCTAAAGCTAAGGTGTCTTGAAAATCTACTTTGATAATTTATAGCTTAAATTTTTATTTATGATTTTCTAATCTTTATAATTATGCATTCCAGTCTTCATCAGGAGAAGGAAGAGCGAGAGGGCGACCACGTAAAGATGCAGCTCCACCTAAGAAAGATACTGCATCATCTGAAGAGGAACAGGATGATGAAGAAGAAGAGGAAGGCTCAGACGAGTAAAGCATTTAAGAGTCTAATGTCACTCATTTTAGTGTAATTTGTTTGTCATGGATAACTCTGCCTGGATAACAATTTCATGAATATTTACATTGCAGATAATGTCAGCAAGTCATTCGGATAAATCTAAGGGGTTATCTAGACAGTACAAAAATCTCAGCTAAATCACAATTCAATTCATGTGAAATTGTATATTTTATAAAATATAAAGAGTAACAGACTTTCTTTTTTAAGTATTTTGACCATAGCATTTAATGAAAATTAAGGGCAATTTTACATGAATTGAGTTAGATCCAGCTCTCCTTAGAACGTACAAGTTTAAGATTTATTTGTAAGATCATTTTTTAGATTTATTCTTATTAATAATATATTAGGTATTTGTAATCTCTTCATTTGTAATGTAAGAAAAAATACATTTTTGTAGATTTACTGATTTGACCCGAATGTCGAGTATTATTTTCTATAATAAATATTTTCTTTCTAAATAAATGTTTATTGTACTTGCAAATTTAACTAGCTCCTTTTTGTTTATTTATCTAGTCAAAAGATGTTATGATGTACATATTATGTGTTATACTGGTAAATATAGTTAAGGCAGTGAAGAGATTAAGATTAGGTTATGCTAAAAAAATTGATACAAAGACTTAATTCCAGTATTTATTGTGTGAGTGATGTTTACTCTTTTTCATAAACTATACTTGACTTGATTTTTTATTGCAATTAACATAAATGCATCGTGAGAACATGAACTATAAACCAATGATCATAATATGCTGGAGTGTTAAATTTTATAAACATTCCTACAGAACTATTATTGACGAACCCATCTATAAAAAATGCATATATGGCCTACGACTTTTATAATTGATTTATTGATTGTTTTTAAAGTCATTCACGTCTAGTCTGCTTAATTTGATGCACACTTGGATAAAATAGACACGTTATCAAAGACACTAGAATAAAAATTATCTTTACAGTTTATGCAGCATATATACTCTGTGGTGTGCACTATAAAATTGAAACGGTTGTTATGTTCCAATTAGTTTAAGAAACTTTAAAATATAGGGTTGATAACATCAAAGAAAACACTTTTAATAAATGTTTCCAGGATTGATTATCTTTTTTTAAACAGCTAGGCAGTTTTTACTCATTTTTGAGCAAAAAACATGTACTTCAACCAAATGGGTTTTCTCTACAACGGGTATACTCTACTATGGCATTAAAAAATGGTGTCGATAAATAGGTATCCTTATTTGCTTAGACACATTTTATTTTATTTACGACGCGATATTTAAATTTCAAACTAAAGACCCAAACAAATTAATCGCGTGCTTAGATTTTGAACTTATTAGCAATATCAATTGTGATGCCATACTTAGACTGAATAGCTAAAGATATTCCATCTTATACTATAATAGAAAATTCCAATTTTAAATGTTAATTAATGTTTGACATTAAGGACAAAACTACTGTTTTTATACTCGACAGTCGTCACGTCGTGGTCGTCTGGTTGTCAAGTCCTGTTAAATAAAGCATTCACGATAAAGTGACGTAATTCAGTTTTAGTATGAGTTTCATAAATTCTGTTGTTGAAATTTAAGTGTTTATATAATTAGTTTTTAAAAATATAATCTCTTATTGGGCCTGTCAGCTTTTTATAATCACCCTGATCAGTGTGTTTATAACATAGCTTAAAAATATGCGTGAATATCGTAGTGTTCTGTGGATATGACTGAGCAATCAGAATTCAGGAAAGAGAAAACGTTTAGTCAAGTTTAGGCATTTGAAGTTTTGACAAACGCGCGTGTGTTGTGTTGTACTTGGTTGCGATGATACCACATATTTCTGTTATTTCGGGTTAATATTAAAACACATACGATAAGTGTTATCACAACGTTTATTTATAAAAATAAATGTTTTACCAAATGTTGTAATATTGGATATCACGTTAACCTCAGTACTACGCCCCAAGTGTATCCGATGAAAGTTTTAAAAAGTTGGACAAGTTTTCAAGTGTCTGTATTTTGTAATGATGAGCAAAGTTTATTTGTGAAAGTTTTTAAATGCCGATTACATTTCACAGGTTTGTAAATTATGTTCTTTTTGAGTACATATAGTAATTTGAACTTGTAATTTGTAAATTGGTATATATCAAGAATGTCGTGATGACGACATTGCAGTGTTACAAGTACAGTACCAACAAACTATCCTCAAACAATTTTTTTAACTTTATTGTACCAATTCTATGATAAAATAGTAAGTATTACGAAGGTATATTAAATACCTCATATAATTACCTTGATACGTATTTAATTTAATTTGTGTAGAGATTTATAATTTCTGTTCCTGTTCTTTTATATACACATAAGTATTTATCCATTTATAATTAACCACATACAAATTTATTAATTTACATCTTACATAGGGATGTATAGTGGAAGTGTTCAAAAAAACTTAAATCACTTTAATATGAATGACTCATAATGGTTACACTGATTGTTCCAGTTATTATTAAAATGTACCTTATGAATAGTTATTTAAGTTCTCTTCTGAATTTTTACTGTTTATAAATGTTTATGTCTGATTTATCTATACTTTGGAGTAATTTTACCTATTATTGACTAATTCTTTGTAACTTGCACCCTTGTAAGAAAGAACCTTCTTGTACTCTTCTCTCAAGACAGACCCAGGTTACCCTGCTGACCATAAAAACTGATTTTAAATTAGTTTAAGAGACTCATGTTGTATATGTGTACAACACAGTAGAGGAAATAGGTTTAAATAAATGGTATTGACATTGTCTGAATTAATATCATTTCTTAGGTTTTGGTAGAGTCCTAATGCTGAAGTAGATGAAGAACATATATAATTAAAATATATTGTATTTAAACCTGTTTGTTTAATAATATATTTATATAGTATATACATGAACAAAATAAATATATGATACCTGCCATTTGAAAGACTAAAGAATCATCATTAAATTGAGTGGTTCATGATCTTTTACGTAAGTAATCTCAATAAATAGCTGATTTCTGGGTTGCTAGTTTATCAGAGAAAGATTAAATCAAATCATACAGCCTTTGTCTCATACTTTTTATACATTGAATTTAAGTTTGAGTATTAATTATTTAAAATTACAATTCCCTATTGGAGGTTTTAGCCCTCTTCAGTTTTATGTTGTAATCGTAATCGTGACACGTGCGCCATTGTGCACGTTGATGGGCCAGCATACTGATTAGTTTTATACATTTGTCATTTACTTGTGACTTTCTTTTATGCCTCAAATTTCGTGTCTTGTTTATTTGGCATAAGATCTATTTAACAGACACTTTTTAAAAGGTTAACGAACTATTAGAAATCCGGGATCGATTATTTTATTAATTCAGCTCATTATAAGTTGATAATTTTTTGTAGATTAAAAGCACTTAGAATAGTTTTTTCGGAATCGAAAGTATTAATTAGGTCCTATATACACATCAATAAAAGTGGTGGATTGTTTTTATTGTCATGTCATTTGGTGTTTTATATTTTTTTCTATGAAAACCATTTATATATATTTTACGAAGGTACTTTTACGCTTATCATATGCTTTTCGATCAATGTTTCGCTAAGTGTTATTTGTCCTCGAAATATTATAGAAATGTATAAGATCACTATTTGTTGCAGATAGCATGACGTAGAGCTAAGAGCTACATCACTGCCTGTCGAACGTCTATCAATCGATCTCGTTATTCATGTAAGTATTTCCGTTTGGTCTACTTTTTGGAAACATTGTGGCCGATTTATTAATTTCATTTTTTCGCGGGGGGTTAGGGGCTCACATTACACATTTCGATTTTCGCTCCCAGCAAATAAATTAGAGAGAGATAAAAACTGCTTGTAAATCCATAAATTTATTGAAGCTTTCATCTTTCCCGGACGTAATTCAGCAAACCAGTAACACACATATACTCCATACCAGTACCCAACAAAAATTCCCTGCAAAATTTCAGCGATAAGGCTCCACTGAAGCCTTCATAATTTTGGCTTTTTTGGACTAAAACTTCACCCCACCCAGCCACCAGTTTTTGACCAAAAACCGTAAATCCGATTCCGCTAGATTTCCGATTCAAGACGACTGTTTATTTTTTTCGACTCCAAAGATCATGTACTTGCCAGATTTTACCTCTATTCAATTTGTGTATACGAAAACGTCAAAAACACCCCCTAATTCTCTTCCTCCCAAAATAAAAGGCGACAGGTGAATGAAACTTGGTAAATGATGAATGGCGAGAGCTTTATTTGACAATCTCAAGGACTTTGGACAGATGTTAGAAACCAAGAAGACATGTAGGTCAGACGCGGTGAGAACTCCGCGTCCTGCATATTTAAGAACGCCATTAAAGTAGAGCGTTTTGTGCTTCTACGCGCTTTTCTTTATCGCTGTTTGTGTCTTTTAACTTTCTCACAACTCATGCTGCTAAGAGGCGTCTGTATGAACACATACCTCGCGGCCGTTGCCCCATAAACGCTTAGATAACCTCTCTCAAAAGGATACTGTGAGACTTTGGTGCGGTTTCTACATTACCTGCCTAAAATGTAAAATAATTGCGAAGTGCATAAAATGGCAATATTTTTGAGACTGGCAGAGTCTATAATATTCGATGAGTCGCATTTACAAAGAACGAACAAAGGCTTGAAAGTGGTCACTGACAATGTATTATTTTCCGTCATTTGTATGGCTTCACTTTACTACTAACTAACAGTCATCATACAATTATGTTGAAGGAAAAACGAAACGTTTGGCGAATATTTTTGTAAATGTATTTCCGGTCGACCCGTGGCATCGATTAGTTTCACTTTCTATAGATTCTCAAATGTCTTGAGTATTTTTTTTTACATTAAATATTGGACTGAAACAGTTTATCAGTAAACAGTCGTTTATGTAAAAGAATCAAAAACCGGGAATTTAAATATCGTTTTCTACAAAAAATGTTTATCTGTACTTTAAAAATTAAAGATAATTTAGCATTCAATTAAAAATTCCTTCCATTTGACCTGGACGATAATCATGACATCGAAATAACGTCGCAAAGAGAGCGTTAACCCGTTCATTATCGTTATAATAATTTACGGTGCCTCAAACTAATTTTCCGGTAACTTCTGTACGGTGTTTTTCTAATCTTTAAAGAAAGGTTGCTTCACTATAGGTCATTTTATTGCAGTTTGCATTGACACTTAGCGTGTGAGCCTGAAGTAGTTTCGCCATGGTACTTGTAGCGGTACCTTCAATGTGTTCGTTTCACGCACTATCTAACATCGTTCTGACAAATGTTTAGTAAACAATGGTATGTATTTCGTGCAGTACTAGTACTATTGACGCAAGAAGTGCATTGTTTTTTCTGTTGTTTAACTGATTTTCAGATAAAGATGAATTTGAAATTAATTAATAATTCATCTTAGTTTCGGGCTTTGAGCGTATTATCACACGAGAACATAACATACTGGTGATGATTATGGTTATGGCACTGCTAAATTAAAAGTAGCGTTGTTTTTGTATCGAATTGCGTGAGAAAGGGCGGTTGATGCCAAGCCGTACCTGGCGCTGAAGCCCGACCCTCTCCACCTCGACTATAAAAAATATTTCGTCGTTTTATCAATGATAGATAATATCTCATTATTTTTTTTATCAATCAATCAATATTTAAGATAGAAACCTACAGTTATATGAAAATCCATGATGTGTTTGAGGCAAAAATATTAAAGTGTCTGTCACCTTACGATCGGCGAGGCCGCGTGCCAAGTTACGGTCTCTCTGACGCAGTCGTCGCGTCGTGTGCGCCGGAACGAAACCAGACTTCTAATGACGTGCCCTACTATCACTTTCCCCAACTACTCTCTAAAATCAAAAGCGAGCATTGGCGATTACAAAGACTTTTTAAAAAAGTACTTCCCACTTCCTGCCCTCCTGCGATAATGCTGTTGGTGTATAAGGGCCTTTACTACTTTTGTTCTGTTAATACGTTATCAGGTTTAAAGCTTCATACGGTTATCGTAACAAGATCTGCGTGGATAATGACTTAGTCCAGATCTCGCATAAACAGTTATTGTAATGTGAGTCCTACAGTGGCTTTAAACGAGGAATGCGCACGTCGCCTCGGCAGGTGAGCAACCATGTCACCGACGGCATGTTTACAAACTTGACGAAAGCAGAATAAGGCTGAAATGCTTGACACAAATCGTTCATGTTAATGTTAACTAACTATATTCATTATTGATTCTGGAATTCTGGATGTTAGAAGAATATGCTCTCGATTTTATTTTCGAATAATTACTTTGTCAGCGAAAGTGATTAACAAAAGTGAGTTTTGGATGAAGATACCTTTACGAGCAAAAGGTATCTGTCGTGCATATTTATACAATGAGTCATTGAAGTGGTAGGCCACAAGGCGACGCCTTTGCATTCCATCATTTTGTACGGTTGGTACATCTAAACGTATATCCATTAAACGTAACCTGGCTCATTAAAATCTTAAAAAATTGCGAGATAATGTTAAAAAAATCAGCTTCAGTTATAAGTTAAAAACGATATGTCATTAATATAGAGTATTTGAATACAGCTGGCTTAGGAACGTGTCTACTGCAGGTGCAATTCTACACGTAGACGACTGGTTTTTTAATAGATAAACAGCTTAAGTAATATAATGCTACTGCGAATATAACCGAATGCTTCTCTATCTCTCACGCAACTCTATTTGATGAAACTACCAACTGCTTGGCTGTCAACTAGTCAACTAAAATTGAATAGGTGTCGGCGGTTGCTAGGCAACTGTGCCAGTTGACACTCATGTCCCACGAACGCCGTAAGTGTAACCTGAGCTTTCCATTGTTCGCCTGCTGCACGCCACGGTAGGTTGTCAGGCTGTGCAGCCAATGTGGATACCGCTACGATGACCCGGCCTTTGTTACATTGTGAACTTGATCATAGTACTATATATTAGTATTACGGAATAATATTCGTATTTTTTATACCGATTTTAGCAAATCATTAGATTTAATAAAAATGTAACTAACAACAGCTAAGGTTTGAAGCTAAATAGTTCACGCGATTGTACTAAATTAACCACCACTATTAAGTGGATGGCAAAAGGCAGTCGTCGCCCTCGGGGCCCGACAGGTTCACGTGTTACGCCCCTATGCACTTGTTGTAGGGTCGCTGCTCGACCTCATAGTTTTTGCACCCTCTGAACTGTACTCCACACGTTCCCACGCTTTATTTTAGATGTTGCTCACTCGTTGGCGTAGCGGCGTCAAAAGTATTCGCTGAAATTTCCAATGCCGGATATTATTAGAAAATAATAATAGCAAAAGTAGTCTTGTGCGCTGCACATTCCAAGCAATCGCTCATAGAGACCTATCAGATATTCAATATTGTAGAAGGAAAAATGCATATTTTAATATATAACTAGCGTCTCACGGCTTCGCACAAGTCCGAAGTGATATATATATACAGTTTTGTAGCACAGTATAGAAATGTTTTAACATTCCAGTATAATAAGCAAGTATTATCGTACTACGTATATACGTACTTCCTTTAAAAGGTCTAAGCGTACAGAGATTTATATAATAACACAGTCGTGTTACCGACTAAATGTATAACATGCTCGGTTATGAAGTCGCACAAACGACAAGTGTGCCAAGGACCTAAGCCTCTAAGTGAATTACGTCCAGTGAACGTTATATTTTTAAACACATTATTTTCATTTGTTTCATTATTGACATAAATTACATTAACACCAAATTAAATATCTCATGATATCAACAACGTTCAAAAGCCGAGTAGGATTCTTGAAATAGACTTGTCCATTCATCATACAATTGTGAAACTCATGTTAATTAGGTGCGATCTCTACGAAGCGCTCACTCACACCCTGATGCAGTAGAAAGAGATGTTATGACTCGATAAGTAACGCAGTTCTGTTTTGTCGAATAAGAATATGGAACATGTTATGATGGTTCTGCCGTTTGGCACAGGAAAGGGGCAAGGTCGGCATTCGAGCGTGAACCTTCGACGCCAATGACAAACTAGGCACTTCGGAAATCCTAGCGACCGTATCGGTCTGTACACCGTCGTGTAAACACATATTATCCAAATCGTTCAATGTCGCTTCACGGTTGATTTTACACCAGTTTAGTAGATACACCACCGACCTACATAGTTATTTTAATAGTATATTTCCTGTAAGTAAATACCTTTGTAAAAATAAGCTCGTGCATGTAACCGTGCGTGTTTATTTTTACGAGTCAACGATTCGTGTTTAAATGAATGCTTCCCGCATTCAGTATGTTTTATTTGTTGAATGCCGGAGCATCGCCTGGCGAACGAAGTAGTAGAATGCCTAACATGTTATGAGATTAGGTTTCGAGTTCGGTCTAACATTAGTCGAGACGGAGGGCTAGAACTCCAAACAACACGTTTCCAAGTAACGGAAACCTGGATACTGTTTCGACTTCACTGCGATATAATATCACACGGGCTGATCTTATAGAGACAACTTATATGATTGCATGTTTATTGTCGTTGAATTCACGGATGTTTTTGATGAGTTCGCCACGTATGGTTGTCGGTTTGGTGTAGAGCGCGGGGCCATATGTTTACGTTATAAATACAAACACGAAAGTGTAGGTGCGCCTGCGCATGATATATACCAGGATCCGCCCACTGACTGAATTTTTCTCCATCTGATGTTACATGTAAAGTTTATTTATTCGAAATGCAATCTGGTCTGGTTTACACTGTTTGATAAAGAATGGGTTAAGTGAGTTATGATTATAACGATGCCTTCAATGTGTCAAATAATTTTGGTTAGATTTTTAAATTTTCTAAAATTTTACTTTTTTCCATCCAGTGAAAGAATCTGGGTTAAGAAAATATATTTGTGGCAGAAATAGATAAATATTTTTTAATTCTTAGTAATATTAATTGTAGGAGATAAGAAGCAATATGACATTATTCGAATTTCGTTTTCATTATTCAGTGCGATAAAAGCTAACAATTATTACTTGATAGTGGTTCCGATAATAACTGATACTGATAATATGTCCGGACGTATTGCAAAATAGTAGATACCTGTCAATTCCTTCTTAAATTAGCTGGCATTCGCATTTGATCATTGAATTCTGCCAATTGGGGACTGTTAACTAGAGTATGTCAAGAGCACAATAGACTTTTCGTGGTTTCCGGGGTTTTTTTTTATGTAATAGGAGGCAATTTGGCAAGAGGCTCATCTGATGTAATGTGATATTGCCTGCATATACACTTACATTGCCAGAAGCAACTCGCAAGTGCGTTGCTGGCCTTTTTAAAATTGGTACGCTCTTTTCTTGAAGGACATTTAGTCGAATTGGTTCGTACGTTCCACATATTGGTGTTTCGCGGCAAAAACTGCATTAAGAAACGCTCAGGTGAAGCAAATCAGTAACTCATTCAAGCGTTCATTCAAGGGTCGGCTACAGAGACTCTGTGGGTGCCGGGGTCCGCGGAAGGACTTAATGTGGCTAATTAAGCACTAACTTACTATGGTTGTCAGTTATACAAACAAAGTGATATAACCTACCAGTTGTTTTGTTTCCTCTTATCCTTTTCAACAACATGTAGAAACGAAATGACAGTAGGTACTGTTGCGAGATTTCCGCAGGGAAGCGGAAATAAATAATTTTCTTGTACTAATTCTACAAACGTAGCTTTTAATGTTCTTATTATCATTTAAGCGTGTTTGACAAAACATAGAACACAGAAAAACGTATGCAATAATAAATATATTGATTCAATAATATTAAAATGCAATATTCGTTGAGTATTTGCGGAGGAAGGAAGGAGGAAGATAAATATTAGAGAAGAAAATACACTTTTCACTTTTCTTATCAATCTCTTTGGAAACATAGCCTTATTTTGATTTTAAGTGAAATTACCAAATCGTTCATGTTACCTCTATATTTGTTGAAGCCATTTTAGGAAGAGAGTGAGAGTTGTTTAAACGACAATATCAAAATTCTACTCTCACAAATGTATAGGAAATCCTTTCGACTTTCTATTCTCTAGCTTTATTGCTCTCTTAATGTTTTTAGCTTATTTACTAACGAACGAATAATCAATTAGTTAACTAATAGACGTTGGTGGGTGATTGCAGGGTTATTGATGCGGTGACAAGAAAGATGGACGCGGCGGACAAGCGGATGTTGGATCGCGAGGCGCTCCGCAACATGATCCAGCAATGGAACGCCAACCGCCTCGACCTCTTCGAACTCAGCGAGCCCAACGAGGTACATTTATAGATACATTCATTGTGATACATCTCGATCATTCTTGAAGCCCATGTTGATATTTTGCCTTTACATTTTGTCGAGTTACGAAATACCATTTAACGAAATAAAATTACGAACTAAATTTTCACTGATTATTAATATTTGGATAACAGAATATTTCCAGAGAGTGAGTCACACAATGCGTTCTACCATTATCTACGAAAGGATCGCGATAAGCTAAATATTTTCTCTATTCACATATCTTATGTCGGACTGCAAGAATAAATTATAACAATAAATATTATTTCCATACAATTCGATGATCCCTACAAAAATTCGAATTAGTAGAATCCTCCTCCTACATATTGCTTAAAAAGCCTTTGACAACTTTTATGGATTCTGGTCTCATAGTAACTAAAATGAGCAAACCTTTTAGTTGGCACAATTAAAATATTTTAGGAAACTCTCACGTTTATCTCAAATTATCCATTCATTTGTATATTTGCTTTTTAGAACTTGGAGTTCCATGGCGTTATGCGATTCTACTTTCAAGATTCAGGCCAGAAGATTGCCACAAAGTGCATCCGCGTCGCATCCGATGCTACAGTCATCGATGTCATTGGTAAATTTCATTTGTTATTTGGTAATAGAATATACGTTGTACGCGCAAACGAGCAGTTCGGTGATAGCGATACTCTTAATTTCAGGGACGTTGATAGAGAAGTTCCGTCCGGACATGCGCATGCTGTCTCTGGGCTCCTACACTCTGTGGGAAACGCACGCGCCGGGCGACGAGCGGCAGCTGGAGCCCCACGAGAAGCCTCTACTGGTGCAGCTCAACTGGCACGCCGACGACCGCGAGGGTCGCTTCCTGCTCAAGTGCTGCTCCCAGCCGGACGTGAGTACCCCGCTCGATCTCGAGGCGAGCGTCGCATTCGTCGTTTCCTAAGACCGAATATAACGAACCCATTTTTATTTCAGATGCCACTGTCCTCTATAAACGAGAAGGGAGACCAAAACTTCAAGCGGAAATTGTCAAAACGGGAGAAGAAGGAATTAAAGAAAAAAGAGAAACTCTCCAGGTTGAAGTCGGACACGAATGACGAGAACCGTCCGGTCGCCGAGAAGTTATACTCAGGTATAGTCTTTACCATCGATTGATCTAGCCTAGTGGGTCGCGCCGGAGTTCCCAATAATCTCTGTGACATTCCACAGAACTGCCCGAGACGTCGTTCACTCGTAGCATCAGCAACCCCGAGGCGGTGATGAGGCGTCGGAGGCAGCAGAAGCTCGAGAGGAAGCTGCAGCAGTTCCGCTCCAAGGACGGCGGACCCGACACCGGTAACCGCGCGCGTCACGCCCTCCCATTGCCTTAGACCGACACGTTCGAGCGCCATAATGACCAGTTTCCTCCTCAGGCGGCACGCTGAAGATCTACGGGTCGTCCCTGTGCCCGGACGTGCCGTACAAGACGCTGCTGCTGTCGGTCGGGGACTCCGCGGCCGCCGTGCTCCGCGAGATGCTCGACAAGTACGGCCTGTCGCGGCACGAGCCCGCGCACTACTGCCTCGTGCAGGTACTGTCGCCTCTCCCCACTCGAGCCGCGCCCTCAACAGAGAGACTGGAGAAATGTCACAAATTGCGAACCGTACTTACCCAGTAGTCGGCGCCTTCCCCGAACATACCTAAACTTACTTTTCGTGAAGTCGGTTAACGACATAACGAATGACCTCGGTTCAAGTCTTCGCGGTGCTTCTTTGCACGACCCGAATCATCCGTTCACTCTTCTTCTTTTATCCTTACCTATTCTTAAAGATCTGTCACATTATGATACATTTTGGAATTGATGACAGGTGGACACGACTGACAATTCAGAGTACATCCTGGAGGACGACGAGTGTCCTCTGGCCATCGTCATGACGCATCCACATCGCAGTGAGTACCCACAATTTGTATTTAATTCGCGAGTTCGGCGACGAATAGACGTAAAGTCCACTTTTATCTTTACACTGTTGGTCAACATAACAACGCAGGTCTGCTCTCTGCAGAGGCTTCTTGCCAAATAGAACTTTAAATCCGCAATTTCTGGAAAAAGTTCAGACGCGTCTTGGCCTCGAGGCTCGTCACGTCGAGGCCCCATCAGAGTTAGATGAATATTTGTGGGGTCATAGTTTTGGTGTAGCATAACTTTTATCCAGACCGATATATCCGTCCCGGTTGTCGCGAATTGTAGGTTATAGTAAATATTAGGTCCTTACCTATGAAATTGGCGTTTTGTCGTACTGGCACTTTGACCTCAAATACCTCCTCTTTGGTTAGGAATTTCAAATTCAAATTTGTACAGCTATTTACTCATGTATTTGTGCTTCGATGACCGTCATTCATTTGTTTTTTTCTTCTGTTTTTTTCTGTTTGCGTCACTCATTTTACAAAATGGAAAACTTGAAAGTATCGCATTATTTACGAGTACGAGTTCCGCCGTGGCACTAGTGCTGCGGAAACGACTCGAAGGGTGAATGATGTGTATGGCGGTCATGTTGCAAAAGAAAACACAGTTCGTTTTTGGTTCCAACGTTTTCGTTCTGGAAATTTCGACCTGCAGAACAAGCCCCGTGGACGGCCTGAGACCCAAGTTGATAATGAAGTATTGAAGGCTATTGTGGAAGCGGATCCATCGCAAACCACGTCCGAGTTAGCTGCAGGCTGCGGTGTTAGTGGTAAAACTGTTTTAATTCACTTGAAGCAAATTGGGAAGATTAAAATGCTTGAAAGGTGGGTATCTCACGAATTGACTGAAGCAAACCGGCAAACGCGCGTCGACTGCTGCGTTACATTACTGAACCGGCACAATAATGAAGGTATTTTAAACCGAATCATTACCTGTGATGAAAAATGGATTCTTTACGATAATCGGAAGCGCTCAGCGCAATGGTTGGATCCTGGCCAGCCAGCCAAATCCTGCCCCAAGCGAAAATTAACCCCAAAAAAGTTACTTGTAAGCGTTTGGTGGACTAGTGCCGGTATTGTTCATTGCAGTTTTCTCAAATCTGGCCAGACTATTACGGCTGATGTCTATTGTCAGCAATTGCAAACCATGATGGAAAAGCTAGCGGCTAAACAACAAAGGCTGGTCAATCGCTCCACGCCACTGCTACTTCACGACAACGCTAGACCACACACTGCACAACAGACGGCTACCAAATTAGAAGAGCTTCAATTGGAATGTCTAAGACATCCTCTGTACTCCCCGGACCTTGCTCCAACAGATTACCATTTTTTTTCGAAATTTGGACAACTTCTTGCAAGGGAAAAAATTTAACTCTGATGGGGCAGTCCAAATCGCCTTCACAGATTTTATTGATTCCCGTCCGACTGGTTTTTTTAGTAAAGGGATCAATGAACTACCTATGAGATGGCAAAAGTGCATAGAAAACAATGGTTCATACGTTGATTAATTAAATATATTATATTTAAAAATATTCGACTTTTTGTTCCTCCCATACAAAACGCCAATTTCATATGTAAGGACTTAATAGATATTAATAAATTTAGCGGTCTGTGCGGAATATTCTTAACGTCTAACGTCTTTGTCAGACTGCAAACGATCTTGCCCTCCGCCGACGCGCATGTCCCCTAGGAGTGTTCATCGCCTCCGCAAGACTTAAACTAGATAGTGGACCGACTGTAACGTTATTGAAGTCCACATAGTCTATATGATATGATATGATATGACACATAAAATAACAATAAACAACAGAGAATAAAAAGAATAATAAGAGAGAGATAATATTTTTTTTAAAGAAAAAGGTTTCATTGTTTAATGCGTGTGTGCTGTGGTCGTAATTGGCCCTGACTCAGCATTATGCTGAGGAGCAGAGTTGTTCCACAGCGCTGGCCATTCTGCCAGTGACCACAGCAGCTAGTTTGCGCCTCAGTCGCAAAAGAAAATAAGAATCTAATACTCAGTAGAAACAAATAATAATTAGGAAAAGTTAGCAGTGTAAGCAATGAAGAAAACAAAATGTAAATAACGTAATAACGACTAATAATGTAATGCTTGACGGTTGTACACCAATCGTATAAATTAATACGTGCCATTAATTAATTAATGCCGGCAAATTTTTTTAAATGTCTGACGAAATCTTTGAATACTTAGTACTTAGTTGAATATTAGTAAAATATTTGTGTACCGGGCTATTAGTAGATACGACGAGACCTCCTCTGTTTGTGACAGAAAAAGATCTGGCCGTCTAAGTAGTGTTACTACGGAAAAGGTAGTCAAAGCAGTAAGGCAAAGAATTCAAAGAAATCCTGTCCGAAAGGTAGGAAAAGATTTAATATATATACGCATATTTTAAAAGATGACTTATAAGATGATAGCCTTTAAGAGACGTACTAGTAATTTCTTAACTGATTATTTAAATACGAATAGGTTGGTAAAACTGAAACAACTATTGAAGCGGTACGCAAAGGGTGGTCACAAAAAATTCTATTGATATCTGGCCTCAACGTTTAAAGGACTGTATTGCAGCCAATGGAGACCACTTCGAAAAAGCTTTTTATATATAAAATTGTTTTATATTTATGTACTAAACTAATACACTGTAAAAGTAATAAATGTTATTTGCAATAGAATTTTTTTTTATCTTTGTTTCAGTATTTATGGCTAGACTAGGTATAATGTTTTAAATGAATACGGCCAAACAATAAAATATTTGGCGATAAAGACAAGATTTTTTTTAGTTTAATGTTACAAATGAAATAATAAATACAATCTCACTCTTCTGCGATTACTCTTTTTAGCTCCGTTATGTTTCGCGTGAGCAGGTTGTACTGATCCCACTCTTCTCTTTTAGAACTTTCCATAAATGCACAATTGATTTGAGGTCAGGACAGGGCTGGCCAATCTAAACCCAACTTCTTGTATGCTTGTTCGTCGCCGGAACGGTGAGTCATCATAGCACTCGTTGGCGTTGGTCCTCTCCACACAAAGAGATTCTAGCTTTATCAGAAAACAATAATTTATTCCCGTCCTCGCGAGACCATGAAACCCCTTTTTGAGCGAACTGAAACTCTAAAAACACGGTATTCATAGTAATTAGTAGTTAGTAATTGAGGGCCCCGGGCAGGGTGATTACTCCTTATATTGGCAGACAGAAAAAGTTTGCGAACTAGCGACCCTTATCGCTTAATCAGCCATATATGGAAGTGGCATTTAATGTAAGATGAATGATTGGATTGTTCAATTTCCAGAAAATGTAACAAAAAATACTAAAACATTTTTTACAGTAATCCACAACCTCAACATTATTTTTTTAAATAGTTGATTTGAAAATTTATATTTGGGACGTAAATATTTATGCCAAGGGACGTGCTAATACGACGTCTTATTAATGAAAACTTGTAATTAATATTCATTGAAGTAGAGAAAAAAAATGTAGAGGCCGATTTTTTGCAAATTATTAACCTTAATGACCGTCATCAGTCCGTTAAAGATGTTACGCAGGTAATCATCATTTAATATTCTATTACGACGAATGTAATAAACGGTTATTATTATGCACGCGACAGCCCCTATGGAGTCTTTGTCTCAATGGACTTGGGTCAGTGACCCCAGTTTGAAGTTCCCATAATTGTGCCAAGTTCAAAAAGTGATGATCGAATGTCGTCGATTAGCCCGGCACGTGATGGCTCGTGCAGTAAACACGGTTAGTCTGGGAACATACGGGAATTGGAAATAGTAGTAGGGGAGCGCGGGAGGAGGGCCGCAGTCGTGTCGGCGCGACGCCGCGAGTCACCCGCTCCGCACTCCGTCACGACATGGATTGGGGCATTCGTCGTAAGTTACCTGATGCCGGCTGCCCAGCGGCCACTGGCCGTTAGTCCAAAGTTGGCGGCTTCGTCGTCTCCCGCCGCGGCCTCGCCGGTGATGCGATCGAGGCAGATAGTAAACAAACGCATGTGCCCAGTAGTCGGACCGGTGTGTCCACAGAGGCCGGTTCTCGTGGCTGTGCTGGTATTTTTAACTTGTTTTGCGGTTCGATGCCCGTCGGTTCTGTGAATCGATCTACATAATGACGTCCTTGGAATATACGTTTCGCGAATGTTGACAGTGTTTTTAGTTTCATAGGATTGTTAAATAATATCGCTGTTACCTGACAGTAAGTCACAAACTTGTTTTAAACTTACCGTGCATGTACTTCGTTCAGTTTCGACTAAACTTTCTAAGCGCTTTGTGGTTGCGAATTAAAGATCAAATATTTTGATGTTCTCCATTAAACTTGCTCTATTTCGCTCGACAAGAGGAGTTTTACGAGTCGATCGTAAACGTTTCGGGTCGACACAACAAGATATTTTACTCACATATCTTAAGAATATTGAGATTCCATTGTTTTTACATTAAAAGCATAATCATTTCCTTTTTTGAAATGATACTGAAATAGTTTAAACTTGAACCGAAGTGCCCAATGTCTATTTAGTCTCCTTGTAAATGTCAGGGAGAGCGAGCACTCGGCCCAATAACCTGATAAAAGCTCTCGGGAAGACAAATAGCCTGTAATGTGTCGGGCTCGGCGACAAGCATAGCAATTGTATTAAGTCCGCGCCCCATCGATGCCTACATACCTATGTCTATATATACACTTATGTCCACTTATTTGAGCTGGACGATGATTAACGAGATGCTAACATTGATTTTTAATGCTTTATCTTAAAACGAGCCTTTTCCCGTTCTTTACAAGAGCGTTGTAAGGAGGTTAAACATTCTATAGCACTCTTTGTTCATCGAAATGGTTTGAAGTTGAGCATTCATAGATTAATGACTAAATTACGTATAATTAAGTCATCCGATTTTATTTATCTCAAAACGGTAGTTCATTAAAATAATTCAATGATATATAAATATATTTTATTTTGATAATAAATAAACGCAAACCTACTGAGTTGATATTTCGTCTAAGAAACTCATAATTTTTACTGTTCGATAGCACTACTTACGTTTAACATTTTAAGCACATAATGATTCTCTTTCTCACCCAATAACACCAAATACTAGCTATGAAACTTAACATCTTAGAGTTGGTATGAGTTTCAAATGGCAAATTTTACAAAAATTTAAAGACACGTACGTTGATTAGGCTAAAGATTGATATTTTTAAACGAACACAAGTACGTAATCTCGTGGTCAATCAGGTTGTCTCTAGCTGGTTTTATATTGTTTTTCAAATATCTGTCTGAAAGTAATTACCACAAGTTTAATTAAAAATGTGCAGATTTATGAAAATGTGACGTGTGTTTGACCGCGTTCCAATTGCAGCATTCCCGGAGGGCTAAGCTATTGTTTCTGGGTCGCCAGACATTGTTTATTTTGCTTACAACCCGAACGACAACACAAAAAATAAGCAAACTAAATAAATGTCATAGTATGTATAGGTGGTAATTAAGTTAGTCAATATAGTGCATTGGTATTATTTAATATTATAATACCTAAAGGAGACACGTTCCACAGTGCAGAGAAGAGAAGGTGGAGTTGTAAACGTGACGCGAAGTTCATGACAAGTCCCATTTGACAAAACCATTAACCTACATGCGTTTTGATAAAGTTGACTTACGCGACAATTATTAAAAACATACTATTAGGCGTTATAGTTCTCGCAAGTCCTTTCACAAGTTCTTTTGGCAATTCCATTCGATCCATGTTTCAAATCATGAATACCTAGTAATAGTGTTGTTTACGACAAAGGGTTCCTAATAATGACTTTCCGCCTGTAGTTGGTATCCAGAACACGTTTTACCTTTAGAAAGGCCACGAGTGGCACTCACTGTGCGATATCTTGAGAACAAACTTTCCATTTTACTTCAAGATTTTTATGTCATTTTTTAGATTGAGCTTTAAAGGAGTCAAAAAAAAACTTGTTCCTAGTGGCAAAGTAACCTCGCTTTTTAGATTTGCAATGCATCCATATGCATCAGGCCCCAACAGAGATTGCAATGACGAGAGGGCTTTCAGCTTGATTTTTGAATTCGCACAGCTTTCTCTGTGAAACATATTATTCGATTTATGCTTTATGTAACTTAGTTGCCTACCTTAATTACCTATAGAAATCATGAAATGATTTATCACCGCCTAATATTTTTTTAATTTACAAGAATATTACCGTAATAGGCAGGTATCGAAATAAGCGCACAAATAGACATAACGTTACGCTGTACGCCGTTACCATACAATGGCTACATGCCGCTCCTATTAAGTTATTTATTGCTTTGATCCACGTCGAAGAATTGCATGAGGACATACCAAATAGGTGTGCTGTGTACTTTTGCCTCCATTTAAGGTTTGTATATTTAGAAAATATATGTTAATTACAAACAACTTATTAACACATTTACGTTGAACTTGAAAAGATATAGGTGTTGGACATAATCTAATGACACACTTCCAATTTATCCTTTGAATACGGATTTAGTGTCGTAAAACGAATTACCTAATGAAGCATGTTTGTGTATAATGAAACTATAGGGTTGTACCGTTTAACCGTATTTAGCAGATTAATGATTCTGAAGGGCAAACGGACGGGGCTGATCAAAAACCCTTTCGAGATTAAAATTCATGTACAATACATACGACAAAACGTAGGCACTTTCACACTAGTCAATTATTCACAGCTCAGAGACACGTTTTCGTAGCAATTATATTCTAGGTTCGCTCGACTTTGATAATAGCTGGTTTGAAGCACGACAGCAGCTGCTATCTTTCTAATGCTCTATAACGCCTCGCGCAGTTCACTCTCCTTCTGAAGAAGCAATTTGTATATTGGCGTCTATTTATGTGGCACGTAGTGACCTTTAATAATACTAAAAGTATCAGAATTATTAATTTTATTCAAGCAACTTTCAATGTCAGCATGAATACCAATTACTTAGGCAAAGCAATTTCATAAAATATGGCATAACTTTTCGTGGTGTACTATGTAATATTATATGAAACAATTCTACCTAAACTAAGTTTTTTTACACATTATTTATTTATTAAACCGATGTATGTTTCCATATAGATAAGAACTACATTTATACCTTATAACACAATAAACAAAAGAATACTCTCAGATCCGATATATGTTTATAGATAGTACTGTAAATATTGGACAATACATATCGGTCAAACTCGCGATTCTAATGACGTTGATGCTTGGCGGGTGCAGACTCCACTAACTGATTCTAAACTCCTATATTTAAAATACTACTCCTAATTGGTAGCAGTCATGGGAATGGGGACCGGGTTTAAAACCGCTATTTTGTTCTCTATTGAAGATTACTTTATTTTAAATTTATGAAATGTGACATCGACACTAGAATTTTGATTTCGCGGCCGACAAGAATAGCGCAAGGCATCTTATGTTCCGATCGATTCAGTGTATTCGTTGTCCAGGCTCCATAATGTTCCACGTCCGGCGTCGGCCGGCGGAGGGTCAGCCGCGGCGGCGCAAGAAGAAGCCGAGCGGCGGCGCGGGCGCACGTCCCGGAACAGAACCCATGCTCATTGAGGTCACTCCGGACGGCACCGCCCTCGAGAACGGACGCCGGCTGCGAGTCGCCGATGTCGTCGAGGTACGTAACTCAAGTCACAGAACCTACCTTCCTAAGTAAAATAAGAATAAGACATTGAAGCTATGGCTATACCTTGGGGTCTACTTGTAAGCCCTCTTCTTAGATACCGACTGTCGTGTCTCACGTACATATCCATTAGGTAATTCGATTCACAACTCTCTTATACATTGAGCAAGCGGCGAGTGTTCATTATTCAGCAAATCTTCACTCCACAATTACTTATTATGAACGTCAGTATAACATTTACCTGATCTCAGTTTCACAGATAAAAATCGATAAGAGCGAACCGAGTATTCTTGTCTTTAGGTACTCGAGCCTAATATTTCGTCAATGTATGTTTTATAGTAAATAAAAAATATAACTAGGTCTGCTGCTGCTATCCGATACAGTAGGACATAGCGTAGCCTTATAACCTTGCAACAAAGCTAAATCAACCGAATTGACCCTTAAACTCATTCGACGGCGGGGAGACGGACTCGCGCTAATAGACATCAATAATGTTTATTTTCATCAATAATAATATTTACGCTAGCCGCACGGGGATTACTCGTTCTACTAAAAACGAGCGTTTAGTTCTCTTATATTATGTCTCATAACGTTCTTTACGTCCGTCTCAGGTAGGATCGGTGAACGGCACGGCGCTGCAGCTGTACGGGCCTTCCATTCAGCCGCGGCACTGCGTGTTGGCTCCGGCCGAGGGCGGACACTCCGTCACTCCGCTGCACGCTGACGCACAAGTCTACGTCAACGGACGGCGGGTCACGCACACTACTAGACTACAGGTACTCAAACACGAAGCGAAGGTGATATCGTGATCATCGTTACTAATGGGAATCGAAATGAAATTAATTTTTTTATTGATTAAAGCACGGCTGCCTCCTCAAATTTGGGCGAGTGTCCACCTTCCGTTTCGTCGATCCGGCGCAAGAAAACCTCATCAACCGAAACCTTTCACAGTCGCAACATTACGGCTCGGGCTCCATCTACGACAGGTAAGCGACCGCCCGCTTCCGAGCGTTCCTAGACAATTTAGAACTCAGTGTTTGCACTAATAGACGGCACCGACCTTTTGTCTCCGACCTAGAACCATCGCACCCCTCATGAACTCACTCTTTTCGTGTCGCTCGTTATGTTCGTCACATATCGTCTTTGTTTTGCATGATTGTCACTGGCTCACGACATACGCTTGTTTACGAACGTTAGGTCAACCGCGGACAGCGGAGCCATGTCTCCCTCGTCGCTGGCCTCGCACCCCCGGGACCTCCTCGACGACAACGACGAGGACCACCCTGACGACGCCGCGTTCGACGACGACGACAACGACAATAACAACACGCTCAAACCGGAAGAGTCGCCCCGCTCGACCGATTCCAAGCACGAGTTCGGCCGCGACGAGCGCGAGCACTCGAGTCGCACGTCGCATCGCCTCAGCTACAAGGACAACTACGAGACCACTTTCGACCTGGACGGCAACGTCGAGACCAAGAGCATCTGTAGCGCCAAGAGCGGGGGCTCCGGACACGAAAATAGGTATTCTCGCCTCGCGTCGGCTTGCCGTTGTCGCTTCTTAATTCGTTAATGTCCCTCGGGCCGATCTAAAGGTAAGGTCCCGCCCGCCCTTTATCACTTTTAGAACTTCCGTAATAAGTTCATTCTTAATTTTAATCTCCACGCAATCGTACTCCTCGGTAAAGTCGCTAATGACGAATCAGAAGCGGCGGCGGCGCTTGGCGACCGGGACAGGAGGCGATCCTGCCGGCCGTCCTGGAGTTTCCCGAGGCGGGGCAGGCCCAGTTCCTGGCCACCGTCATCGCGAGGCTGGACCCCCACGCCCCGGCCTTCAAGCTGGCCCCGGTCTACACGCTCTACCTGTGTGCCAGGTGAGGGCGAAATACCTTTTCGCGTAACTTTAGCTCTCTAGTCGCCGAGCTCTGACGCGCCAGTGACTCTCCTTGCAGATACCGCGCGTCCACCCACTACAGGCCGGAGCTGACGCCCACGGAACGAGCGCACAAGCTCACCGCGTTCTTGCACCACGTCGCTACCCTCATACACACCACCGTGCAGGTGAGCGAAGATCACCGTCCAAGCTTGTATTACTCGATCAAACCTTGGGTGGGTTGCCGAACTACGATGACACACGTTTCTCTAAACAGGAGCGCCGCGCAGACTCCGCGGCGCAGGCCTTCTGGATGGCCAACGCCAGCGAGCTGCTGCATTTCCTGAAGTGCGACCGACACATCTGTTCCTTCTCCACGCAGGCGCAGGAGTCGCTCCCCGCCACGGTGCAGAACGCGTTCAGGTGAGCGGGCTACTTACATCTCGCCTCCGCGTCGCCCTCCCGTCGACTCATATCGTGTATCCTTCCTCAGCAACCTGGTGTCGTGCTTCGCGGAGGAACTTCGCGGCGCGGTGTGGGCGCTGGCCCGCGGCGGAGGAGACGACACGGAGGCCACGGCGCCCGTGCTGCAGGCGCTGGCCGCCGCCATGGTGCTGCTGCGGCGTTGTCGGGTGAACGCCGCGCTCACCATTCAGCTGTTCTCGCACCTCTTCCACTTCATCAACGCCATTGCCTTCAACAAGGTTCGCTCTCGCCCTTTCCTCCGTTCTCGAGTGTAATGGAGACGCGTCTGACGCTCGACTCTTTCGACAGCTAGTCTCGGAGCCGAACGACATCACGCCTCGATGGGGCGCCTCGTTGTCCGCTCGCCTGGCGCTGCTCGCGGCCTGGGCCGAGAGACAGGGGCTGGAGCTGGCGGCCGACTGCCACTTGGCGAGGACTCATAGAGCGGGTGAGGGTTAACGCGAGTCGTCCCAGAGCGTGGACCGTTCGCTTCGCTCCACCCACAAATCAATAATACGTATTCGCGTCCCGCAGCTCGTCTGATCCAGGGCGAGTACCGCACGGCGGAGGAAGTGAGAGCCGCCCTGGCGGCCTGTTTCAAGCTCAACTCGGTCCAAGTGCGGGCTCTGCTCTCGCCGCTCCTTCCTCCCGAACTCGTGGAGGCCGCCGTGGCGCACGCGCGGGCCCTCGCGGACGAGCTGTACCGGGCCGACGGAAGAGAGGTGATCCCGAAAGTTCGCGAGCCGAACCGGTCTCCGTTCTGACCCGGCCGTCACGATTCCTTTCTCTGCGAGCAGATCGAGCTGGAGGAGAGCGAGTGGCTGGGCACGGCGCTGTTGATCCCCGGCGACGGCTTCAGCGCGGAAGTGGTGCGCGGCGTGCCGCCCGGCCTGGCCGAGTTCGTGGCGCCGCTGCAGAGGGGCGGGCTGTGTCGTCTGGCGCCTCAGCCGCACGCCGTCGGGCTCTGGACCGTCTACATGCATGCGCACGCCGCGCCGCCCAGGCGCCCGCCCGATCCCACGCCGCAGCTCATCCAGCTGCACAAGAACGCCAACGGCATGGGGCTCAGCATCGTCGCCGCTAAGGTGCGTCTTTCGGTCGCACGTCGCGACGCGTCGGACGACCGTTTAGGACGTTACGCTCTCGATTTATATCCGCAGGGCGCCGGACAGAGCAAACTGGGCATCTACGTCAAGTCCGTGGTCGCCGGAGGAGCCGCGGCTGCCGACGGCCGGTTGGCGGCCGGAGACCAGCTGCTGTCGGTGGACGGTCACTCGCTCGTCGGCATCTCGCAGGAAAACGTACGACGAAAGTTTATCCACCGCTCCGTTCCGTAACTCTGTGACGTCCCTCTGACTATTCGCCGTCACTTCCGCAGGCGGCCGAGTACTTAGTGAGGACGGGCCCGATAGTGACCCTGGAGGTGGCCAAGCAGGGCGCCGTGCTGCACGGCCTCGCGACTCTTCTGCACCAGCCGGCCTACGCGCAGCAACGTCCGGGTAAGTCTTCCTCTGGGCGTCCTCGATCTATTTAAAGAAGGCCGTTCATTTCTCACTCTATCTCGTACTCTAGATGACGACGTACCGTACGAAGACCGCGTGCGTCGAAACTCGGGAACGTTCACGAACCCTCACCCGGCCTTGCTGAAGCAGACGTCGCCTCTCTCGGAACTGGCCACCGCAGGCAAATGGCTCCGACGATATTTTGTTGATTGTTTTGCGATTTCGTTTCAGTTCATTCTAAGTTATCGCTCGTTTTGTGGTTTTCGTTTTCTTTTTTTCGGCTTCGTCAGTTTTTAGACCGTTTCGTTAGACCTCGTAGCGTATTAATTGAGAAGAATTTATGATTGCAGGATACGGCCGTCGCCTAAATCGTGATAGATGCCATTTTCTCAGAAACGCATCTTCCGAATCTAGCACGACAGATGACAGCGAAGACATATTATCGCGTTATCGCGGTTCCATACCTAGGCTCGTCGTGACGTCAGATAGAGAAAATAATGAGTCGCAGGACGATTTGACCCCGGATACGTGCGGCCGTTACGCGGAAGCTAACGGCCATCTCGCCGCGCGCCGACGAGTCCCCGTGTTCACTTTTACGTGTGACGGCGACGACGACGACCCCTCTCCGGGAGACACTCACGTCCCGTACGAAACTTCGCCTCCCATCCCGAACCCTCCTCTCTACTGCGAACGTCGGGGCGATGACGGAGAGCGCATCCGTCTTCCACCCCGAATGAAACCCATTAGTACAAAACTCCTGCTAGACATGTGCAAGGCTCGTGTCGAAGAGGAACGCTACGTGCGGAAATGTACGACCGTCGGTGACTGCGTTAGTGCGTGTGATTGTTGCCGTACGCCGCAACCGGAGGCTCCCCGGATACCTTACATCGACGAACCGGACTGCGAGCCGATCATCATCGAAAAAGACGGGACGAACGAGAACATACCCACCCCAAAAATACGTAGAATACTCCCGTCGTTATCCCTCGACGGGTCGGAGGAGAAGAGACCGGCGACCGCCGACGCCACCTGTCAGACTCCGCCTTCGCCGTCCGAAATGGGAACCGAGCTCCTCGTCTCGGCGAAAACGGCTCGACGCAGATTGGAATTGAAATTTAATGATGAATTTAAAAATTTACAAGACGTTCACTGCAGGTTGAGGAAAACCATTTTCAATATGACCAAATCGTTGTCGAGTAAATCTGATGAAACCGAATACACTTCGACCGCGTCCACGAAAGAAAACTGCAATACAAAATTAATTAATTTACTTAAAAAAACAAATAATGAAGTCGAGGCGAAACCTGACGATACGGGTTTGGCGTATGCTGAAAATAAAACTTGGAAATCGCCCGACGAATACCGTCCCGCATTCGGCAAAGTCAAAGCTTTAACTAAACGTTTTAATGAGATAAATCTCACGTACTGCGTGAAAAACTACAAAAGGAATTGCCAATCCAGTCCCGACCTGACCCACGCTCGCCACGAGACTTCGCCCGAGCACAGACTGAGCTTACCGGTCAGCGCTAGCTTGGCCGACATATACGACATCCGTTACGAGCGGAGCGCGACCGACACGAGTCTAGGCGAAAGTAAACTGTCAGAAAAAGAAGTAAGGAGCATTCTGATACAGCTCGAAGACTGGTCGAAATTCGGTTCTCGCGGTAGCGAGGACACCCTCGCGCAGGGCAATGAATTCGAATTGCCCAATTTGCCTTCCGAAGATCACACGGAAACAAACGCCTCGATTAATGGGAGTCTCGTGTTCAGTGAAATTGACAAAAAACCAAGAATTATAACGCTCGATAATATAAAGTTGAAATCGGCAAAATCCGGAGTCAGTTCCCCGGTCAAACTAAGCGAAGATTACTGCATAACGGACAATACAGAAAACTGGGACGAATCGCGCGCACCCAGAATCGTGGATGTGGTGCGTCGAGCGCACTCGTCGTCTTCGGACGTGTCGACGTGTCGGCCGTCCGAGCGGACGGACCGGGACGCCGCCCTCGCGACCGGCCGCTTCGAGCTGAGTGCCAGCGACGATTGTCTCAGCTGTCCCGCGTCCTCGCTTCTTTCGACAGACTCCAGTTCGCGTAAGACCTCCCCCCACAGCGCATGAGATAGGTGTGTTGCTGTCCGCACCGTTACGCAATTTTATATAGATATTTAAATTTGTTTCGAATGCGTTCAACACTTTTGATTTTTATTATTTAAGAACTAGATTCGTTTACTTTTTAAGTTTCGCACTGGCTTAGTGTACTGTATGTTTGTTATGTCTTTTTGTGAAATTATGGCAAACACGGAGTTGCGGTTTCGCCCTACAATTTAATACGGCACACACGGTGTGTCGACGTCGACGAGTCCACAGAGTATTTATTCTTGCACGAGAACAGACTTGTACACTTTTTCTTTATTGTTTCCTTATTTATTTTCGTACCTTCATCGTTTGCGTTGCCCGGTATTAGTTTTTATGAATATGTTAATTATTTAATTTAAGATCGAACGTCGTAATATTATTCAAATGCGCCTTTGAAATCTCGCCTACTCGGTTCGCAATAACCCTCGGGTTGCGGCAGGTGGCGCCGGTGGCGGTGTTGCGGGGGGTCGACGTGCATCGGAGCGCGACCTGCCCTCGCGTCTGGCGGCCGAACCCGTCAAACCCAGCAAGAGCACGCCAGCGCTGCATCAGCCTCCCGGCCCGCCGCCGCCGCAGAGTCCGCTGAGCCCGCAGACTCCGCTGAGTCCCGGCGTCAGGGCGACGGCGAGCAAGTCCCGTAGCAGCCACAACCTGTCCTCGCCGCCCGTCGACTCCTTCTACCAAAACCTCGCCTCCGTCCACGACAGAAGAGACAGGTATTCCTCTACGACCTCGGATTAATCTCGAACGTTAGACGCCTTATATTAATTTGCATCCGTCCGTTTCAGTAGGTGGTCTTCCCTCCGGTCGTCCGGCGGAGGCCGGCCTCAGTCGGCTCACTTCGACGAGCATCACGCGGATCTCGACCGACATCAGGTAGAGGAGGTGTTTGAAATACATATTTTTATTTTATCAATATTTTTTATAATAAATAATATTTTATATGGTATATAAGTTAAAATTGTGTAGTGACGGCTATCGGGTCGTTTTTTGTTGACGAATATCAAAATATTCCAGGTGAACCAGGCGAACGCGCGAGCGGCGAAGTTGGCCGAAATGTCCGAAGAGGTGACGAGAAGACAGCAATTACAATATCAGCATATGCAGCAACACTTGCAGCAACAGCAGCAGCAGCAGCATTCGCAACAACAGATGTTCCACAAGCCGGCGACGCCGCAGATGTACGCGCCGGCGGCGTACGACGCCTCTTCGCAGCTGACGAGCCAGCCCGGCCCTCAACCCGTGTCGCACAACATTCCGAGCCCTGGCCTGCAGAGTTTGCAAGGCTCGATGCACGGCTTGCACAACATTCAGGGCTCACAAGCCTTCAATTCCCAAAACCAGCAGCCGACCCCGCAGCTTTACGCCCCGTACGGGCAGCCGCAGCGGTGAGTCCGCCCAGAAAGAACTAAATTTTTTTGAAAAATTTATTAGTGTAACGCCATCATTCACGCGTGATCGTGTCCAGGTACGAGTGGGTCCAGGCGGGGCCGCCGTCGCCTCAGCGGTCGCAGCCCCCGGTGGCTCCCAAGCCGCCGGGTCCCCGGAGGCCGGAAATCGATCCCGGCGACCTCGGTCAGCTCTCGCCCGGCACTCCCGCCCGCGTCCGTCCAGACGAAGGTAAACACGACGAGAGCTATCTCGACGCCGGCCGCGAGACCGTCATCGTAATCAATCCGTCAATCGTGTGTGCGGTCACAGAGCAGTACGCGGCGAGCGCCCAGGAGTCGGCGTCGGCTTACGCGACGCACAACCCGTGGCAGCGGGAGGAGCGCGAGCGCCAGGCCGAGGCCAGGCGGGCAGCCGCCCGCGCCCGCCGGGACCACACCGTCGCGCAGCTCCTGGCGCTGGGCGCGGCGCGCACCCCGGCGCAGAGCCAGCAGCTACGAGCTCTGCAGCTCGAGAGGGACTTCGAGCGCCGCGCGACCCAACACCAGACGGTACAGTTCAGAATTTTAAGCGTCAAGCAGTAGAAAGCGTCAGAGCTGTCGGAGTGAGAGTAGGATATAGAACACCTGGTGGGATTCCACTGGTGGCGAGCAAACGTGAACTCACTGTTTTGGTTTACTCACTGTTTCGTCGTTACCTAGGTACGAGGCTATTCCTATAACTTCGATACTTTCCAGTCTTTATAGTAATCGCTCACAGTGTTTAATGCTTTTAAGGTCTACGAAGCCTGACACCCAGTAAAATATATTAACACTATAAAACTTAATTCAAATACATAATGTGACCCGGTTTAGGTAACCATCGTGTGCTGCGACACATAGGCCTCTTCCAGCTGCTACCATTCTTTTCTGATATTAGCTCTTCTTGTCCAAGTTGTGCCTCCTATTCTCTTTATATCGTTTTCTTCGCCCATCTCCTGCTCTGTCTTCCTCTTTTCCTTTTTCCATCGTGTGGTTGCCATTCTGTAATGATTTTGGTCCATTTCAACCTGCTATCTGTCGTCATCTGCCCGGTCCGGCGCCATTTCAATTATTAGCCTTATTTTCTTTATAATGTCCTCTACTTTGGTTGTTGATCTTATCCTTTTCGATGTCTCAGTGTTACACCGAACATGCTTCTTTTCATTCACCTTTCATGTTCTCAACTTTAGAAGATGTTTCTGAGATATTCTGGCTGCCGTATGTGACACATGGTAAGATACATAAATTGAACACCTTTTTCTAACAACCATTGGGAAGTCTTTACTTTTAAGTACGCAAGACACTCTTGTTTCTATCTCAAGATATATTTGGTCATTAAATTATATTTTTAATTCAGTTGCTCAAAAAGTGGCGTATTGCAGGGACGTATAGCGTTCGGGATGTGGGCTTTTTCTTTACCTTTTCCGCACTCGTGTGTTCTCTTTCCCAATTGTCAAAACAATGTCTATTATTAAAAAGAAAAAAATCACGAAGTTTTTACTAAAAAAACCATAGAAGCTTTTATGATTCATGCAAATATTTCTAAAAAAAGCTACTAATTTGTTTCAATATCAAAATTAATGATTTGATTCAATAAGTTAGGTTAGATTTCATTTCATCTCACCTCATTAAATTTCATTTCATATCGATAAAAAATTCTACTGAAGACTTGGCTGTATGGGCATAGTTCCTTTGCCTACCCAGAATGGTTGAAGAAAACAAAAAAAAAGTCTCTGCTTATATTCTTTTACGGTTTGCGCCATTTTTAAAAATGTTCTTGCGAGTTTAGTTGTTTGTTGCATTAACACTGCCCAAACTCAGTATAATTGCACAAAATGCTTCGGAGAACATTTTACGGGAAAAGTCAAAAAGTCGCTTCATATCATAAATTTCTTATTTTTTTCGCAACTGTATTAAAAATAGTTGTTCAGTACACGTGCGGAACCGTCATTGCAACTTGTTCCGACAACAGGCTTTTCGCACTTTTAATGAAATATACTATATTTGCCCTATATACGTAGTGATACATAGACATATTCGATAGCATCTCCGTCTATTTGTATGGCAAGTAAATGTAAATTTACAATTAATTTAACTTCTTTTCTGACGTTCATAAGTGTACTTGTTTACCCTTACCTTGTACTTGGTACTTGATATGAATAAAGTTAGTTTGAGTTTGAATAGTTTCTCTATTCGTCATTATTTTCGTTTTAAGTCCAAGCCCAAGTGGAAAGCCCAACTGTCTTATCAGCTGTTGCAGCATAGTTTGAAGCGTCTTTGTGTTATCTGAAATGAGCACTAATTGGTATCTTAGGTGGTTAAGTTGTCTGCCGTTAATGTTTATGCCGACATTATCCCATTCCAAATTTCTAAATATCCAAAATGGCTGAGAAGAGTTTTGGAGACAAAGGATCGCCACGTCTCACACCCTGGCTATAGGAAATTCTTCACCCGTCGTCTCTAGTTTGATATAAGTCGTGCTACTTGTATATATATTTCTAATTATACGTATCTTTTTTTTTATTCCTTGTTGTATTGAGGCTCTCCAGGGGCAATCGTGTTTTATAGAGATTCGGCTTTACTGTAATCTACAAAAGCGATGTATAGGGTTTTTACCTATATAAATATATATGTAATTTTGATGAAAGGCAATTCATTGCTCCTGTAATACCTGGAAATTTCTCATGGTAACACAGATATGGGTCAGTAGTTTTTAACATCGGCTTTACGACCAGACTTAACTGGAGCTACTTTAGCAACTTTCAGGGATGAAAAGCAGGGACAGCAATTTGGTTGTTAAGAGTGTTGTAATGTGAGGCACAAAAGTTTTTATATAAACTTCAATATTTTATTTGATTATTTTTAGTTGATCCAATTTATCTCGCAGGACGAAGGCGGAAACGGCGAAGGCAGCCCCGAAGACGAGTCTCCCCCCTCGGAACCCCTGGTCGAGCGGGACTCGAGGCTTCACGCCCAGTACCCGCAGTTTCCCGCGCCCAAGTCCATTCTGAAGAGCAACACGAGAGCGGAGACGGTCAACGGCTTCCAAACGCACTCGGTACGCACGAGCCTTCGCGCCTTCGCCCGTCACGACCGAATCCGTCATCACAATTTCAATTCCAGAGCTCGAGCGAAGAGAGCCGGATGAGCGAGCTGTCCGTGAACGTGTCCAGCATGTCGGTGTCGGCGGTGACCACGGCGTCCGGCGAGCCCGTCGCGCCCGTCGCCCCGACGCCCCCCGAGCGCGGATCGTCCTTCGCCGTGATGGCCACCAGGCGCCCGCTGTCGCCGCAGTACGTCGCCCCCCGTCCCCGTCCCCCGCTCCCGGGTCGCGTCGAAACCGGCCGATTACAACGACGATCTCTCCGCAGGTCCCCGGCGGGCGCCGGTCGAGACAAGCGCGTGTCCTTCCACGAGCGAGCCTCGGAGCCGCCTCCGGCACCTCCCGCCTCGTCGCCTCCCCCTTTGGACGTCCCCGCCGCACCGAGAGAGGACCCCGACGTGAGTCGTTATGAATATTCGTAAATGACGAACGTCTGACGTTCGTTTTCTCTTTTTTTTATTAGGACCACATAATTAGGACAAACACATAACATGTGGACACGATCAACGAAATCAAGTAGATACAATATACAGTGTTAATACAAACAACAATAAAATTTAAAATACAAACTATAAAAGAATTAAACTATTTGAACCAAGAAAATAAATTATCGGTCATGGTGATCTGAGGCCAGAGAACCATGAAAAATTTCAAAACTCTGTGCAATTTCATTATGGTAGCGACATAACCTATTAATTGGAGAGTTTCTGGCAACGTTTGTTCGACAATGTGGGATGTGAAAACATCTTCGATTGTACAAACGACTCCCGACCCGAGGAACTTGTATGGATAAACCTTCTAAAATTTCTGGGCAATCCACAAGTCCGTTAATTACCTTAAATAGGTATAGCAAGTCGATGTTTGCCCTACGAACGCTCAGAGATTCCAAGGTATAAAAGTTTACTTCAAATTGCACATTTATTATTTTTAAAAGATAATTATATATATATATAAATATTTTCGTTTTAAGTTATTAACGTAGGACCATATGTATTTCGGATTTTGTTTCAATGTTGAAGCAGCGTTTTCTTTAAAAGTTCATTTCATCATACCTCCGTCTTCATAAATCGAATGTTTGTTTGTCTCTTGGATTGTGGTATTTAAGTTTCTCTTTCGCGCATTTAATTAAGGGTCTACTAAACCAGGGAGGGTAAGATTCACATTTTGGTATGGTGCATGGCGTATTTTCTTTCAATATTGGTAAAGCTTTTGCATAAAAAATTTCCACCATTTGATTTATGTCTCCATTAGATCCCAAAATCTCAGTCCATTATAGATAAGAGAGAGAGACTAGTAAATTTTAGTAAAGTCGGATTTATTTAAATTTAAAGAGGGAATTCTCTTATGCTTAAGATATTTTAATTGTATTTGCGCTACAAGCTCGATTTCAAGTGGGTGGTGACTATCCAAATGTATGAGTGGATTTAGACATTCACTCACATTTACCGTTTTGGGGGAGTTAGTTAGTACTAGATCCAGAGTTCGTTCAGAAGTGTTCCTAACCATATTGCACTGTTTAAGATTGCAAAAGGCGATTGCTAAGAATGAATTTTCCACTGTGCCATGGCTTAGTTTAATCGGTATGCATGAAAAATGTCTTTCGTCGACCTGCCACATAATATTTGTCATATTAAAGTCGCCTAATATTATAGTTGCTTCTTGATTTATTCTGTTACAAATTACATCGGTCATGTTGTTCAGAAATAATTCTAAATAATCAATACTTACTGGAGAAGGTATGTATACTACACATACTTTGAGGTTGGAACACGTTGCTCCCCTGGTAAAACATATACTCACCCATAAATCCTCACATATAATATTGCTCTTAAATGTGCCGAATGTGAGACAGTCTGAATGTCGCAGCGGTTCCTGGAGGAGGCCGAGAGCATGCTGGACGAGGTCGCAGGCGGAGCGGCGCACGCTTCGCCGTCGGCCGCGCATACGCCGGGCGTCATCGGCGCCCAGGAGGTGTACAGGTGAGGCGTCGACGTGACGCGACGCGAAGCTCTCTTTCGACTCATTTCTCTGACCGAGCGACGTCATCCGCGCAGAGACCCTCGAACGCGTCGCCTGGCGGAGCAGCGAGCGAGGGCGGCGCCGGCGCCGGTCCCGGAGCATCTGTCCTTCAAGGAGAAGATGAAGATGTTCGCTCTCGAGTCCGGCGAGGCCTCGACGCCCAAGGACAAGGTGGGTGCGCCCGCCGCCCGAGCCGAAGCCCCGCGTCGTGCGCAGCGATAACCGCCTCCCGTGTCCGCAGGTGAAGATCTCTCGGGCCCAGCGAGACATCGACGCGGTGCACTAGCGGCCGCGGCGTCTCGGCGACGAGGGACGCCCTTGCGATTGACTCCCGTCGCGTGGAGACGTCCGCTCGGCTCGGATTCAGAAAATAATGGCACGTTACGAAATTCTAAGTTTTATTTTCCAAATTAGTTGTGCCATCGTACTGTTCATAAATTGTTATAGATCAACGAGAGTTTTGCTCGCTGAGTCGCTTCCTCACATTCCAAAGAACGAACTGACCTCTCCTCCTCGAGCGTTCATCGGCGGTATCCGACAAGTAGAGACAGAGTTGGGCGTTCAACGAAAGCAATAAAGCAGTGCCCTTGTACATAAGCGTAGATAGCAGATAGCCGTAGGATAACGTAGAGCACGCTCTGTGCAAAGTCGTTCTCTTGGATTCGGACGGCCGCTTACCGTTCTCGTCAACCGATATAATGCTTCCGTTATTGCTAGGCGAGTTATTTTTATCTCTTTCGACACCTTTGTGATCTTCGTCGTCGAACTTTAGGTTTCAATATCTCCGAGGGACCGCATTCGCCGAGTCGACGCCACGGTTCGATATGTTATGGAATATTTTTAGTCGTCGTATATATATTGGTAAATGAAGACCGATGGTTTTTCTCGTCGCGTGGTCGCCGAACAGCGTTATGTTTCGTTAACCGTACGTCAAAGCGTACCCGTCCGAATCCAAAGGCATAATTAGGTCAAAATCGATGTATATAATATTTTCCATGAGTCCACGACCAATATTTTGTAAATGTTCACTACAAGTCTATAATATTTATATTATATAGAGCTTAGAGCTATTTTAGCAAATTTATTTAGTCGTAAAGGGCTTCGCGGGCCCCGTATTTCACCCAACGATAGTCAATTAGAAATATTGTAAGGTTTATTTGAACGTTCTGACACGTCGTCAGCTGACTCGGTTCGGACTGTTCTTTAAGAATTAGAAATTTAACAACACAAACTAATTATATTGTTATAGATTATGAGTATTGTACTACGTTTACTTAAATTTTAATAAATTACCGATACGAATGTTTTATTTTATTTGGAAATCATCAACCGCTGTGGTTTTGAGGAAGCTCTTAAAGCAATAAAGTTACGATGGGATATAATTTTTAAAACCCATAGCGAAATAGATGCTGATCTTGTAGGCTCTAACTTGGAGAATTAGAATAAATATTACGAGCAGGAAGCCATAAGCCATAGCCATAAGAATAGACGCCAAAAGAGATAAATTTATTTTATGGCTTGGAAACAGCTAATAATCAAACCCGACAAGATTTAATTGCAAAACATCAGCGATCTCCATCAAAATTTAGCATCAGCACAAAATCGCTGTCGACGCATTTCAATAAACGAGCAAATGTAAATAAAATACAATATTATCAATTATGCAACTTATCTAACCATGGCATGTTTAATTGTCAATCATTTTTAGCAAAAGCTAATTGATACCATTAGTTACATTACTTGTAATAATTACTTTTTAACAAAGGATAGATACAAATCTACCTACATATTTAAAAAGACAGAGCTGATCCGCTGTAATATTTATAGATTATAACAGCCAAGAATTTGGCTAGACAACCTGCTTCTATTGAGCAGGTTTTAGTTATGACCTTGGAAGATATTCCAAGAAATACTATTTCTAATTGAAATTAATTACTAAGACAACAGAGAGTCTCTGGAATTAGTAAGTAAGATAAGTAAATTAAAGAACAATACTATCAATCTGGTTCACCAAAATTTACAAGGCATGAAAAATAAATTACTAGAAATTGAGATGTTTTTGAGCAGTGAAAATGTTGACATAATATTGTGTATTACAGAACACTGGTTAAAGACAAGTGAAGTTATTTTCAATTTTTGTAATCATCAGATTGGTAGTTCGTTCTGCAGAAGAAATGCAATATGTGGTGGCTCATTAATATTGGTTAGTAAAAAAATCAAATTTAAAGAAAGGAAGGAAAAATCCAAGAAAAAATTGATCCTAAGTGGAGACTTTAATTTAAATTTGCTTGACAACAGTAGTTCAAGTAAACGTATGCTTAATCCTTTTAAATCATATAATTTAATTAATAATTTTATTGTACCTACTAGGGTAACAGCCACCACGGCAACATGCATTGACAATATCTATAGTAATATGGTTCCTCTCAGCACCTTGTATTATCAACAAACTAGCATCAGACCACTCTGGTCAATTGTTTAAATTTCAAATATTTAAATGTAAAGGTCCAAAAAAGAAAATACACACAATTCCTATAACAGATGCTCGGTTAGACAGATTTAGGAGGAATTTGATATTTAAAATGTCATTTTTTCTTAGTAAACAATGCCCTAATAATTTATATAACACATTTTTTTATTAATTTATTGATGAATTCAAAAATGTGTTCACTCCAAAAACTTTTTTGGTCCCGAAGAAACCTACCTTAAACGGCGAAACACTTAAGTCTTAAAATAAACAACAGTTCTGATAAGAGCTAAAGGCTACTTGGAAAACTATAACGAGGAGACTGGAAGAATCTCCAGAAATGAAACTGAATATAAGATGAACATAAACGGCAAAGTATCTAGTTCCGACCTCGAAGTATCCTCTGCATTTGAAGAGTTTTTTTACTAACATCCCATTAAATACAAACAGCGTTCTAAATTCTTCACCATCAGCCGCCCTTTTATTATTGCAAAAAAATGTTCCTGTAGGCACTCATGAGTTTATATTAAGCCGCATTGGCTGCAATGATATTATAAAAATATTTAAACATCTAAAATTTAAAAAAAAACTAAAGATGTTTGGGGTGTATCTGTATTCATTTTACAATCAGTAATCGATGCTATCAGTTCAGAGTTAGCTATAATATTTAATGAATGTATAGATTGTGGAGTCTTTCCAGACCAGATGAAGCTAAGTAAAATCATAACGGTATTCAAAACGGGCAGCACTTTTGACCCCAAACATTTTAGACCCATATCTGTGCTGCCGGAAAACATTTATTACATATAATTTGAAATATACATTTCAGTCTAACTGGCGAGCTGTTCAATTCTAAATATACTATAAAGTTATTTATCTTTAACACTGCCTTATAATGCCAGTCATAAGACGATCGACTAAATGTTTCAAACATTACATTATTAAATTTTCTGGTCCGTAGCATTTTGAAATATGGTAGTGTTGGCTAGAACCCTCAATATTCTGTCCATGTTCATAGAATCCACGGCCGAAACGAATTAAACGGCCATTCTCCAAATACTAATGCCGGCATGTAGTAAACATTAGCTAAAAACAAGAGTATGAGAAAAGCCTGGCTTTAGTTAATTTATCATGAAGAGAAGCACAAGAAAGACATCAGACCTGTTTTGCTCTTCTAAACTCTGTCTGCAGTAAACCACGGTTTGAAGACATGCGAGTCTGAACCATTTTATGACAGTCTCTGTGTCTTCAATGGTAAGATGCTGCAGTCATTGTTCCGTCACCAATAACAATTACAATAAAATAATAAATCTAATACATTTTTAAATTGCATATTTGATTTAATCTAGTTTATTTGTCATTTATTGTTATTGTATTCTTTCCTCATTGATGATTTGTGCACACATGTGATTATTGTGTGTTTTTGTATTTCGTGTTTTCTGTGTAAGCTGTTAAATTTCGGTCCGTAGGTGTCTCGTGAGTGGCGCCTTTTAAAAATAAATAAATTAATTAAAACTTTTTCACCAGGGTTTAATACTTCGTCCGAGGTAAAAATATCAAGGGTTTCAGGCGGCAATGACGCCACAGAAAAAGCAAACTTCTCGGGTCAACGTACTATACATATATTTTTAAATTGTACATTTCATATTCATACACGGGTACAAGAATATCGTCACCTGTGACGTCACGAGCTACGCCGGGTCTGAGCGACTTTGTGCACTAATTTATATAATTCAATAACAACGTGCAACTGAGCTCCGATAGATCGCGTCGCCCGGACGCTCGAACGTCCGCTCTCCGCTTCTTCCTCCTCCGCTAATAACAATCATGAAATCTAGTCCGCGCGGACGTTCGAGAGGAAAGTATGGGAAGCTGAATCTCAATAATATTCCTTAAACTATAACAAATTTACAATTTGTAACAATTTACTACTTTATTAAGATACTTAACGTTAAAGCTTGTCTTACTTACACTCGTAACAGACGAACCGACTCGTATAACGTATAACTTTGTAATACAAAAATATATTAAACGGGAAACGCAGTCGTCGGAATACAAAAATACACGTTCACTAGCGAAACCTAGAATTGTCTAGAATACAGTCGATGGGTGTGGCATTTCCCACCATCGAATAGAGGAACACGAGTAAAAAAATAAACTTTCGATCTTTCTTCGTCAATATACTCTCGAATAAAATAATGAGACGAACCGATGAAGTACAGACAGGGCGGAACCGAACGGCGGCCTTTAAGCGGCGGCCGTCGCTCGAGGAACATGCACAACAGTGGAAGAACCGTTAGAAGCACTCCGTTAAACATAAATATATCTTTTCAATGCATCGGAACTCGTCATCGCCCGGACGGAAGACGGATGCGATGGATGCGCTGCAATTCAATAAAATTACACAAAATAGAATATTTTTAAAATTACTTTTGTTTATTTTTGTTGCGTTGGCTGCGGGTTTGGCTCTTCAGAGAAATTACAGAAACACAAAACCTTGCTTCGTGAGTTGCACGATTACATGAAAATTGGCAAACGTCTTCGGGTCTTCCCGCGCAACAGACGGTGTCACCTAGTGACTTTGGCTAAATACAAAAGCGACGAGGCGTCCTCACGGAGGACAGGCGTCCCTCGGGGAGCGCGGGGAGCGGGGGGCGAACGGTCAGCGCGGAGTGTCGCGGGCGGCGCTCCAGCGGTCGAACTCGATGCCGGAGTCGGGCGAGACGCCGACGGCGCCGACGCAGCCGCAGCGCTCGGCGGGCTCACGCGCGCCCGTCTCCTCCAGCACCTGCACAAGCGCGGACTGTAGGCGGACCGAAGGGCGGCGGGGCCGGAGCGGAGCGAGGGTCGCGGGGGTGTCGAGCGCGGACCTTACTCAGAGGGGCGGAGCGCTCGTGCAGGCCCAGGTCCCGCTCCAGCGAGTGCAGTTGCCGCATGAAGTGGAAGTTGGGCGCGATGTCCGTCTTTCGCGAGCGCACCAGCTCGAAGGCGTCCCGCAGCGACAGCCGGTGCCGCTGCATGAGGTAGGCCAGCGTCACGGTCACGGAGCGGGACACGCCGGCCACGCAGTGCACCAGCACGCCACATCCGGCCGACATCGCCTCTTCTGCGTGTTCAACGAGTGAAATTGTAAAGCGAACCAAATAAATGTAAGTTTCCTTATTCCGCGACCGATCCTTTCCTCACCGATGAAGTGAATGGCCTGCGGGAAGTGCACAGAGAGATTTTGGCTCCAGTGGTCGGCGATGGGGATCTTGAGGTAGCTGATGCCGCATCCCTGCTCGAACGTGTTCGGCAGGTCGGGGGTCACGTTGAGCACGTACTGCAATGCCGGGCACATTATATTAGTAAATTAATGACATTGACTATTAAAAAACCTTCCTCGGGCCTCCGGGTACCTTAATGTTGTGGCGGGCGAGCGCCTCGCAATCCTCGCTGTTGGCGGAATTTCCGAGGAATAGGTTGGGCAGGATCTCGACGGGGAAGTCTTGCGGCACGTGCGTTTCTTCGCACTCCGAAGACGATCCCGAAGACAGCGCCTCGTCGCATCCCGCACCCGAGATGCGCAGCGACCTGCGACGGAAGGACCTTTACTATGGTAGATAATCGATAAAATTTAACAATTACTCAAAAGTCTCAAAGGCCTCGGGCTCGGGCGAGGAGCGATGGGAGCGGGTGGCGATCGATGGAGGTAGCTGAATGGGGGAGGAGGGTCTCCATTCAGCACCCCGGCCCCTCGCGTGGATCAATGGCCGCCCACGCCTTTCTCCCTCTCACCGCCGACGCGTCTCCACCCACGCGATACCTTTCCGAAATCACCCTCTCCCTCGTCTCGCCTCCATTCAGTAACTATGCCATTTTAAAAACAATCAAAGAGCGACATCGCGCAAACCAATCGCAAAATCGGTTTGACTTATGTGTCTATTTTGAACAATTTGTTGCAACAACGGCAATGTACTATCGCAGGAAGAGGCAATAGGTCTGCAGGAGTCTTCGTTACTGTTTGCTTCCTTGAATAATTATAAACGCAATAAGGATGGCATCGGTTTAGAGAGCATCCGATGGATATGTCAATGAAAAGCAACAATCGGGCGTGCGGCGTGGGCAGAGCGTAGGCGTAGGCCAGGGCCCACGCGCCCTGTTTAATAATGCCGCGCCGCTTCGGTTCAATAGAATCCATCCCACATCAACTCCTTGAATGTTTCGCTCGTCGAGAACTGCTGCGCAATACTGTTCTAATTAGCAGTGCTCATTTTTATTAATAATATTTTGCTAAATGCAACAACGACGACACCGATAGGTTCGCGCCAGTCGCACGAGTTCAACAAACCAGAAATGAAATCTTTACGTTCTACTATTATTTTATTTTTATTTCTCACTCCAATAGAAAGTAAGAGACTGAGTGACTACGAAGTGTACAAAGTATAGATACATCTCTGAGAACTTCGGAGCTAAGAGGCTCGCAAACTGTTAGGTCATTGCATTAGAGCGGGGCAGGGCGCGTACCGGAAGCCGCTACACAGCTCGCTCGTGTTATTAATGAGCGAGTCCTATAACATGTCGAGTGGCTCGCCAAAGCGACCAAGTTGGATGTTCATCTCGAACCGGCCGAGCGGTAGCGGGAAAACGCCGTCGCTATCGGTCGGACTGGCAATGCGCGGGGTACGTGTAGGCGTGCGGTGCGCCAGCGCACAGGAATGTGGCCCGACCCGCCCGACGCCAATGACCGCCTGCGAGGGCTTTTTTAATGCCTCACTTACTAGTTTCCATCCTGTCAGGGCTTTAACGAGCGAAATCGGACAAAAAAGTTCTCGTCGCATTTATTCTGATTGCGTGTGTGTGCGGCTAACACTGTGTCCCTAAAGATTAAATTGAATTGTACAATACAAGCGATACCAAAGCAAGTCCCAGCCCCATTTTGCCTTTATTAAAAGGAAAGTTTAGATAATGATGGACCTATACCTATAACCTAGGTATTACAATTAGTTTGCGTGGCTCATTCACGTTCAGATAAATAACCGATGACATCATTTACGTTACCAAATAAATTTGACGCCTTTATTATCTCGTTCACGACGAGCGACGACAAATGAATGAGTTGCACGGTTCAGCCTTGAGCAGATTTACCTACATTAGCCGAGCACAAACATAAACAATGCCGCGAGCGGAACAACTACATTTTTTACAACCATTCTCACTTTACGTAATTAATAGTTCTTACTTTTTGGGCGTTTTCGACCTATGATAGTGCGATTGCACTCTAAATGATACTGATAAACCTCGACAGGCATATTAATTGTCACGTGCATAAGACAATTAATTACACAACGTAAGACTTGGAAAAGTCCTATCCTAGACCATTATAATTTGCTCCAGGAATTTTCGGTTCCACGATACCTCTAACAAATCTAATCCACTATACAGTTATCAAAATCCTTCCAAAATCGAAAGAAATGTCACAAAAATTAGATTGAAAAATCCCGGTGTAGGCCTCACCTTACAGCGATCGTGGGAGGCAATATCAATTTAAAAATATCTATTTATAGCCATGAACGTACGTGGTTGACAAAGCTCGGAAGATCCCGAATAATATATATTGATTTGAAAGATTCTAATATTGTAGGTAAAAGCCTAGAAAATAGTGAACGGCGATAAGTGAGCGCGCGAGGCGCACGAATGGAGCGTAGCCGTAATGCAATAGTTGACTCAATGAGAGGCCACGCTCTAAACGACGTAAGCTAATAGAAATACGCTTTTATTAATGTCAAGTGGCGACTGCAATGTGCCATCGGCCCTCAACCGGGGCACAAACCTCAGGCGAACCGACAGAAAAAAAAACTATCTAGTCCATATAATTAATACTTCTAGTAATGTTGTCCAGTCACTTTCATTTATCGCTCTTCGATATAGGAAAGTTCAAAAACAACTTTATATTGAATAATTTAGCCTCAATAAATAGATATTAATTAATAGAATCGAGCGATAACGTAACGCGTAAATACAAAAACTACTCGGAGCCGACAATTGTGAATGGAATATTTCATAGCCACGTAATCTACGAGTCACCTTCCAGTATCAATCGACACGTGCAAGTGTCAATAGGAACTATTATTACCACGCATTACGCCGCGCTACACTGCACCTAACCGCTTAACTATATTCATATATAGTTAGTTCGTTCTGAACCTATGTTTATTTTGCCTTTTATGAATGTTTGTATCGCGCTTTTCCAATATGAACTGAATGCCGACTCCCACGCGTAGAAATCGCTTTCCCATGAAGTCACCGCCTTTCCCCTATGTATGCCTGCCTTTAATTGTTACTAACCGCAGTCCCATGAGTGGCAAGTGAGGTAGATGCTGACCGCCCGCTTCGCTGCACCACTCGGGATATGTCCGATGGAACTCCGCGAAGTCACCTGCAAATAACGTTTCACTTTATTATGATGTGACGGAGAAAGTCACATCTGCTCCACACGAAATTTTAGGACTGCTGCGAACTTCCTCGCAAGAAAGTTAAATAACATTTTATATCTCGGTCACGTCCAAACTAACGACAGGCCGCGTCCGGTGCGTCGGGGCACATCCGACGCCTTGTACTCCATTTCTCATAGATATGTTCTATCATAGGGCAGTGTCATCTTACCATATCCCTACGCCTGAAGCGTTGTACAATTTTGGATTGTTTGATTTTATAAACTTATAACAAAAGTCAATTTAGTACACAGGAATACGCATCGTTCTTTTATAGTTCCGATATAGAGTGTGGCAGTTAAATTGATCCGTTGAGCAATAAAAATTGACTTATATTTCCCGAAAAATGATGAGTTTAGCTTAATGGCAAATAGATAACAATTGTTTGACGATCTTGATTTTTTTTAAATATTTACATTGTTATAATAGTAAATATTGCTTTATAAGGTACCTACGGTAAGGTGTTGAGGTGATGCGAACATAGTGAGCCCAGTGTTCAACCTATAAATTTAGAATAAACAGAAAGATAATTCAACGATACAGACGATGATATGAGTCTGGTCCTTATATGTACATCTTTTGTGTGCGTATTACATTGATGCGGGAAATGTAATACGCTCGGGTCAGAAGAATTATGAAGGGAGCGAGAGTCTAATTCATCAGTCGCCACGGTGTGGAGAGCGGCGAGCGCAGGCGCGGGACTCTTTCATCGATCGCGTGACTCACCATGTCCCATTCATCTGCCGCGCTCAATGAACGCCGTAAGCCCCCTCCACGCCCAAACGTATTCCCGGGCGGTGTCCTCCCGCCAAGGACTCCGTTTATATCACCCACTACTTACTTTGCGCCCACGTTGAACGAACTTCACGTTTGGTTCGTATCAAATTTTAAATAACATCGACATTCTCAAATAGAATTTGTGGAAAACAGGAAATCAATTTCGACGTACGTCCACAATTATATCGCGGAAGCGAACCAACGGCTAAATGGAGCCGTGATGGAAAACACCCGCCGTTCACGGTATTAGGTGACCTAATATCGTGTCACTCATATTGATTGCAAATAATTCTTTAAAAACAAGTATTTAGATCAATATTTGTCAAGTGTACCTTCGCTTAAGCACGCCTCGAAAAAAATATTTCTCCTAATTCCTTACTATAATAATATGTATATCATAACACATTAAACGAGAAAGACGGCGTGGTAGTGGGCGGGTGGGCGTCGAGCCGAAGCCTTGGAACCCCCTCCTATACAACCTTGTGTTTTGCGCTTAATCCACAATATAACTATAATATAAGCAACTATTATTATTAAAGAGACAAATAAAAACGACGTTCAGGAATTTTTCTTTCGCGTTTTGAGGCATTTTAAGTTATCTTATTAAACTTGGGAAACGGGTATGTCGCTATTTACGCAAGCCGCCTAAGTTACCAGTTTCTCGAGAGTCAACCCTTAAAGGGAACAATGTTCAGATAAAAATAGAAATTTATTAAACAAGCTTCGTAACATTGACGTCATTCGCCCGGATCGGCTTCTAAGAAACGATGCCTTGAACATTTAGGATGTTACATTGAAACAAAAATAAACGATGGTGTTGAGAGAGCGCAAGAGTAAACCGGCAAAAATGCTTACTAAGGCTCATTCTCAATAGTAACGTGACGCAAAAGGCGACCACAACCAGTGTGTAGTTTAGGGGAGAAGTAAGGATGACCGCATAATAATATAACGGATAATATAATAAGATAACGGATAACTAATTTTCTCTTAATATTGATTTTCTATAAATAGGCACTATGTTGAATCTTGATGAACAGCTTTATTGTATGTATGCTTAGATGGATATTGATAAATAGGTTTTAGACGTTTCTAAGAATATAGGTCCAATTAAGAGTCTGCTCAGTTTTCAAATGATAATAGACGTGGCGCCACAGATAACCGTATCAACGAATATTGCTCTAGTGGCCTCATCCACCAGTCGGCATCCAATATCGCTTTGAAGATGAACGACGCCCAACAGATCATTACCTATTATAGATTTAATTTTTTGTGTTCGTTATTATGTGTGTTATCTTTGCTAATATTATAAAGAGGAAATATTTGCGTTTTGTATAAAATAACCCAATGTGTTAAAAAAATATCTATAAAAAAACTGTCATCGCGTGCGCCGTGAAAACCACCGTGTTCTTCCATCAAAGCGGAGACGGCATGTATGGAAATCATCGTAACGAGGGTAGCGGAGGCCGTAATGGGTCGTTCCGCTCGCGGTGGAAGGCGGGCATTAACAAGATGTTGTACAATATCATACAACGTATCAATATTTAAAAAATAATGTTTTACCCATGGGCAATGTATGTTGGCCTATACCGAGTTAGAACTCCAAAACATTAAATTCTTTTGCTGCCACAAAACAAAACTACTTACGTCAAATGTTGTGTAAAGGTAAATTCTAAGTCACTAAACTCCTACAAATAAATCTCTCCTCTAATATTATATAAGAGAGTTTTGCATTTTTAATTTTTTTCTTCATTTCTAACAATTTATAATAATCAAACTAAATTTTTAGCTTGATTGGACTGATTAAAAAAAAATCTTTTATTACCTACTTGAAATCAAGAATTTATCAATAACTGTAGCATATTTTTAAATTTACTAATGTCCGACATTCTACGTAAATGATATTACGAATTTAAAATATGTATTTGATTTATTTTAGTAAACACTCTATATTGAATATTGATTAGATTATGAATGTAGGTGTGTATCTAATAATCTAAAAGGAAGTAATTAAAAACTTAGTAAATGAAAACTTTTTTGATAACAAAAATATAGTCCGGCTTAGTAGACTTTCCACTACCACGAGATCGGTATCTGTGCCATGCTACCACGGGATTACTTTTATGCAGAATTAATGCTCACATTTAAATACAATTTCGATATAAATTTATTATTTTCAAATAATAATTCGACATAAAATATAGGATTATTATTCATAACAGCATAAAATGTAATGGTCGGAAACGTGAACGTGTTCGAGCTAGAACGGCGATCATAATCTATCGTCTCGCATTGTGGAGCACAATAAGTAGCAGACTTCCTCTCCCACGTTTGGCAGACGGGCGGCGGATGCTCCTTAGATAATAGTAATAGACCTCCACTATTATTATTAAGCCTAGCGTCATGTTAAAAACCGCTACTTAAGAATTTCTGCACTTTTTAAAAGTCAGGTCAATCAGCCATTTAATATTTAATGCATTTGCTAATCAATTTAACTCCAGGTGTTATTATATTAATTATATTCAACAATTAAATGAGAATGCTTATTTCATGCTACAAGTTGGGATTATCTAACTTTACTATTTAGTCAGTTTGAAGTTAACATTATATATTTTCTGGTGAAATTAAATAATAATTGTACTGGAATACTGTTTTGACTGCAGTGAACTTTTTTATTTAAGTGACATCTCCTGGCTCCCTGGCTTCACAAATTAAGTCTCGAACTCAGTCTGCTCATGTTGTATATTAGTATGTACAAATCATTTGATTATTTATTTATTTATCATAGATAAAATTCCGAGTCTCTTTATTATTTTATATGGTCGGTGGGCTTTACTCTTAGCCTTCTCACAAAATTGGTAAGGAACATTAGAGTGACATCATTTTTAAGAAAATGTATTAAATCTTGTACACAGTGTGTTCCGCTGATTTTGGTAGATTTAACCTATTCCTTAATGTAAATATGAACACTAAAATTCACAGTTGATTGATGGCAATCATCAACATTACTAATATATTATATTCCCAACAAACATTAGTTTACAACCATTTTTTAAGTCAAATCTTTATATCTCTATAGTTGTGTATGAGCAGACCACTTTCTGGTAACACCACCATTGGCTACTTTTGGCTTTATAATCCGCATGAAGCATGTGCCAGAAGTAAATACAGATAATAACAAATATATTTGCAATAACCAACCTAATGAGGTAGTTGTTAACTACCATTTCTAGGAGCGAATAAAAGTATTTTATTCTGTATTTGTCTTCTGCATAAAGGTTTCTTTTATAATTTATTTAACTTCACTGCATAGTATATTTTATTGGCACAATTATTAAGGTGCCACAAACATGGCATCATAATAATAGTGGTGGTTGTAAGAATAATTGTTTCCAAATGTTTAATTTATACTAAACTGCAGAGGAAAATAATTAACTGTCAGGTTGTGATGGTGATGTTATGGTCATAGAAATACAGTTTTCACTACATAAGAAGCCTAGGTCACATGTTTATATACATATAAATCAGTTCAATGCATTACTATTGGCTTACTAGAATCATAAATATTCATATGCTATTCCTGAACTTTAAAATCTCAAAGCCTAAATTAATTTTCAGGTTACCTTATAATCATCAAAAAATCTTAATACACAATATGAATATTTCTCTCTCTATAACAGGTCCCTGCTACATTTCACTCTGTAAGTTAACAGTCAATCAGTTAAATGGATGATGACAATTGATGTTTTTTTGTTTTGATTCAAGATGATAGGCATTAAAAACCTTTAGCAAAGCTAATGTAATCGTTGAAAGTGTGCAGAAGATATATATTTTACTTCTTGACAGAGAAGACAAATTAAAGGAAATTGTTTGTGTATTTGTGAATGTGCGTGAATATAAATTCAGCCAGTGAACCTTAATATTAGGAACAGATAGAGGTACTTCATAAAATATAAAAAAAAAAAAATTTACACGATTTCCATAGTAACATAAGGGCATATAATATTATCCAAAATAATAAAAGTCATACCTTCTAGGCACACAACTTGCACTCCATCTTGTTTAAGTCGCTTCAGCAAGATGCCATGGACCGAGTCAGGTTCCCGAGTTGCTCCATCACTGTACAGCACAAAAGTTCCTCTCGAACAACAATGTGTAATTCGCGCCTTTAATTCCTTGCACTGAACGGTCGAAGCCAACTCTATCTTTCCAGCAGCTAATCTCCTTAACATTATACTAGGTATCGAGAAATTTACTGCTGATCGTATATGCGACACTGCATACTCATTAGATCCACGGCAATCAATCAGGATAGTGTCTCTCTCGTCCGATCGCAACTTTGCTAGCAGCCACTCCTTAGTCACTAAGTCACACTCGCATTCAGAGTCCGTCGGCATCATGAACTCTTAAGGAACCGATATATAGGCAATAATTTATAGAAGCCCGTTGCACAAATTAAGTCTTACACAAGTCAAATGTAGTATTTGTAAGTATTTGTAAACATTTCGTTTTGAGAAATAAACTAATTGTTACAAAGAAAATATGCAAAACACAATCATATAATCATAAACAATCACCAAATTAATAATTATCTATTATATATAAAAAAATTGTCATTAAATCATCACATGCGTAGAACACTACATTCAGACGCCTATCTGGCTGCTTACTGGGCATTGACTACATGCACCTAGGTAAAATGCAAAATGAGAAAGATTTGTTTTACAAATGCGCGTTAGGCCATAGATAAAAGACGCCACAGGTAAAAGAAGAACCATAGTCACATATAATTTAAAATGTATAACAGATATAATTTTTTTTTTTTTTTGGCAATAGTTTTAACTTTAGTCACACATAATTACTTTGTGACAGTTGACTGTCTTGTGACACTCTAACGCTACGCACTTACTAAATAATACATTATAAGAAGCTTATAAACAGTGTTGAATGTGTTTAATTTTTTTGAGGACTAGTATCGTACTTTATCGACATTTATTATCAATAAAAAATTATACCATATAAGGTGTTTTTTTTTTTAAATTACAAAACATTTACAACTCATGCAAAAAGGAAGATGTTTGGAAATCAAACTAGGACGTAGATTTATAGATATACTTATATTATAATTATTTCAGCCACATATTTATAGCTCGGCATAGCTATGAATATGTGGCTGAAATAATTTTTGGTTTCTAAGATAATCCTTAATCTGTCTGTCTGTGTTAAATTATTTATGCTTTTAACTAGATATGCTGATGATACCGTTCTCTGTACCATCCATAAGACAGTGGTGTCATCGTAGCCAGACTCCAAACCGCAACCACGACTTTAGGCGACTGGCACCGGTAATAATAATAAACTTATGCCAGCAGTATGGTTTTACAAGAGGTCGTTCTACAGCTGATACTGGTATTAAATTAATTTCCAAGATTTTAAATGCTTGTGAAAATTCTTATGATGCCATTAAGATTTATCAAACCCTTTTTAATTGTGTCCATCATGAAATTCTTATCAAAAAACTTCAACACTGGCGATAAAGTGCTTAATAAACTAAAACTTATGGAATCATACCTTAGCGATAGAACTCAAAAGGTAAATGAAAATGGAACGACATCACGCGGAACGTCTGTTATAATGAGTGTACCGCTAGGCTCCATACTTTATAAATTCTTCCCATTTCTTGTAAAGGAGCTTTACGATATAGTACGAGTAGTTTGCTGATGGCATAACGCTTTAATTTAAAGTGAAACGACGTAATCCATCACTAGTAAATGTGAACAGTGCCATCTCCAGTGTAATTCACTGGTTTAATACAAATAATATTAAGCTAAACGAAAAGTATTAAATTGGTGTGCTAAACTACTAAAAAACTAAAAAATAAATAAATAGTAATGATCAAATAATAACAAAAAATGAGAAAAGACTTTGTTGATAATGCGGTGTTCTAGGGAATTACTTTAGATAGTAAACTCCAGTGGGGCCTACACTTAGAAAGTGTTTCAAATAAGCAAAGTTCTGCAGTGTTTGCATTAAAAAACATACGCAACCTTACGGACAACAATACAGCAAAGCTCGTTTATTTCAGCTATGTTCATAGTATTATGTCCTGTGGTGATATTTTATGGGGTAATGCAGCTGCAATTGCCTAGTGAGATACAAGTGTTCACATTCAAATCGTACGTTAAAGTAAAGCTAATTGCTTAGGCCTATTATAATACAAATTAATATTTAAACGATCCTAGTGCTTGGACTGGTTTTGCTCCAGTTAAACAGGTAACGCGACTGAATCTCTCGGCTGCATTTCCAGACTCTGGGGCGATCATCAACATCCACGACTGTTTTAATGTAAAGTGGGAACAAAGCGTGCTCCATGTGGTATCAAATTATTTAAGTATAATTATTATTTTCTTATGTAGCCAAGTTTACATTTCAAGGATCGTCATGCTCGCTTAAAATATGTCATTGCTTGTGGCGGCGTCCATGCGTTGGGTTGTCTTTCTCCCTAAAATATGGCGAGGGGGCCGATGGCTGGCTATGCGTGATACTCCTTAACGGGTGCTACCGGGTGGTGACTGGTCGTACTTGAATTCGTGTATGCGGTGATTTTAGTTATTTCGACTATGTATTTGCGTGTGGTTCCCACGAAAATGTAAGTGCGTGCTCCTAATTCACCATGCCTCCTGCTGATGACATGTGGAACATGGTGTAATGGTTGCTGCTTCTTACAAACATTGTGTAAAACAAAAAACTTAGCGATTAAAAGAGTGGTGAAAAGTTTATTGCTAGTTCTTCTCTTTCGTTCTACGCACTTGATTTGAGAACTGGCAATAAATGTAAAATTAGAAGTATTTATTATGTATTTCTTTTTTGACGTTCATAAGTTTACATTGTATTACCTATATGAATAAATCATTTTATATTTGACTTAGACTTTTAATGGGGCATTGAAATAAATTCCGAGAAGAGCGTGGCAGCTCTCTTTGGCAGGGATAACTCTGGTGCTCTCACTCAGTGTCAGGAAAAGTTCCACCTCGTCGTAACTCAACGTTCAAGCCATCCCATGGTCCCAATAATTAGGCATCACACTCGACTATTCCCTACTTAATCTGTGATCTGGGGCCTGAGACAAAATAATTTTCAATCGTCGTGACGACTAATATTAAACGAATTTATAGCAATAACATCAGCTCACGCTTTGTCACGTGACAACTTTCGTTTAAATTTTCTTAGCGTTAGTGGCTAGTGCGTCGAGCCTGTCGAATAGTCAAGTCAACTGTCAACTTTGTCAGTTGTCTCAAGCCCCCGCATTTACAAAGAATACTTGAATAATGTAATTTAAGATTTGTTCACTAATGAAATAATGATAAGCGACAATATAAACTAATTCTAATGTGTGAAATTTAGATAAGATATTTTAGAATTCGCACATCACGATGGAAAACATATATGATGATTTGGAGAATTATGAAGAAGCCAACATAATTGAAGACGTATGTCGGACATTGACAAAATTAAGCGCCAAAATGAAACCTTAGATTAATATTTTTTTATTTTCTTGCAGCTTAAAAATGAAAATAGTGAATTGAAGAAGAAACTTGAACAATATTCCAGCACTATAAATCAACTACAAATTGTAAGTTATTAGAATGTTACATATAGTGTTTAAATAATTTTTACCTACATAATGAACTTTAATATTCTCAAGCTCTACACACAATTCCTCAATATTTCCACATCAACTAATGTAATAACTCAAAAAAGCAAAGGAACTTTTTAAGTTTTTCTTCTCGGGCCAGGGTGCATTTAGGTTTACAATTCATTGGAGGAGGCAATTGCCAAAAGGCACACAGAAATAATAAGTATAGTTTCATTGAATACTACTGCATATTGCAATATCTTCAGTTGTATTTAATGCACTCACTGAAAATCAGTGAACAAGGCTTGTGAGTGTCCATAGTGAGTGTACTAGTATATCCTGTTTTGGTTATATTTAGTTTTATTTTACTTTGTTTATGTTTTGTGTGCTTGTTATGTTTAAAGTAGATTGTTCTTAAAAAGGTGTTCAAAAGCTCTGAATAGCAGTGCCAATGCATTGTATTTGTAGAACATTTTTCAGGATTTTGAAAACCTTAGTTCTGAATATAAAAAATTAGAACTTAATTATTCATCGCTGCTGAAAACTGCTAGAGCAGAAATAGAGAGAAAGACAAATATGATCACACAGTTAAATTTGGAGTGAGTATTGCTCAAATAACTAATTTTGTAGATTTAATTAATTTAAGATTTAATTTGTTATGAATATGACTGCACAAGTTTGTGTGTGTATAGTGTATAAGAATAATAACCAATTTGCTTCAATCAAAATTTTGTGATACTCTCTGTATCAACCCGATCTGTATGTACCCTTGTTTGGAATTAAGAAAAACTTCTTTACTTGATAGTTTGAATATGGAATACATACATACATTTGTGTTTATAACTAGATTTTATTTAATGAATTAAATTATAAATTTTGTCATAAAATAGTGTTTTATAGGTTAGCATGTTTATATGACGTTTATATTTCTAGGAAAGACATGATGGTAATTCAAGCATTTCAAAATAAAGGAAGACAATGTTTTAGGAAAGTAACATATAATAACAAGACAACGTCTAAGAATACTGATATTGACAGCAGGTAAATTTAAGTAATAGTTTTGTTCATCTTGCACTACCCTAGATAGGAAATATATGTGCCAGGTATCAAACCCAGGGTGGTGGATTGGATATTTTACCACAGAATGACAGATCATGCTAATAAAATGCACTCTGCCTTCTGAGGCTAAACAATACACATGGACGCAATATATCTTCATAAATGTTTTAAATAAATGTAATATTTTGTTTTTATATGTCTGTACTGAAAAAACTTAAAAACTACTGAGCTAATTTTAAATATACTATACTACCTCTATAGAACATTGGAAGGTTTGAATATTGAAATATTCACAGGCCCAAAACTGAGGACATTCATTGTAAAATGGTTGGAAAACGAAAATCAGGACATCTGTGTACAATGGATATAAAAGAAAATGTTTTGGATAGTAAACAGAAGACTTGCTCCAAAAACATCCCAAATTTCAAGGAAACAATTCCTAGGTAAGGGATGCAATGATTATTTTATCATCCCGAATAGGTAAATATTCGATTAACAGTCACGATTAATTTTAGCCAATTTAAAAATAGACGTGACGAAGAACACGTTCACTTACCAAAGGAGCTAAGACTAAGAGACGATGAAGCCTTAGACAAGAAAAGTAAAAACTCTGACACCATTGAATTCAAACCATTATATCACAACGCGTCCGTCTCGACCAGGAGCGACAACGATAGACATAGCGATTACCTCTATCGACAGAGAGAAAAAGCGCGACATAGACGGAACAGTCCTCAAAGAATTTCGCGTCACAGATCCAGAAGTCCACCCGCCGATAGATTTAGTCGACATAAAAGTCACGACATACGAAAACTGTACAACGATTTAGAACATTCGGCCCATCAGGATAGAATTCCAGTCAATCAGATCGAACAACCTGTTCTCAAACACAAGGTACTGCCACATTCTGAAGAACCAAGTCAAAAAAAAATTCGCGTCGATTCATATGGAACATATGCTGGTACGGAAAAAATCTGCGGAGATTCAGAACTAATAAGCTTCAGTGCAGCTTTAACGGAGCCCGAGGACCCTTTCGGATCGTGCCAATCGCCGGATTATTTGTACTGTGATGCCGATCATTCATCGATTAAAGGTATGTGCGCCAAGTTTGCATTTTTTATTTATGCTAATGTTATCGAGTTATAGACATTAAACTGTTTTTGCAGAAATCATTCACACGGCTACTACACCACAGGCCGATCCCAGAATAACTAGCAAGAAATATATTGTACGAGCCGAAAACGGCAAAGAAGTTTTGAAGTGCAACTCCACTAGTGAAATTTATTTACAAAGAGTTAACCCGTCACTTTGGGGTATTCCGAAAGTAATTATTCCAGATGCGCTACTGCAAAAACCGCCTTCGGTTCAATGTCTTCAAGATAATCTGCAAACTTATTCAGAAATTAATAGTATTGGTTTGTCTACCTCCTTAAATCAAACACGAGACGATCGCAATTCGTCAAACGCCAAAGTAAATTCTAACGGATGTTTAACTAAAACCAGTTCAAAAGCATCAGAAATCCCCCAAGTGAATAGCAGTCACTCAAGTAAACTTCCACAATACTCCACAAACAATGACGATTTTTCAAGTGTGTTGACAAATGCGTGTAAAAATAAAATGCCATTTATTAATGACACGGAGCCACGCCAACTTGTCAGTTTAGGAACCGTCGAAGGAGACTTGCTGTTAAGTGACGAAGGCAGCGATAATGCAGATAGATCGTCCACCGCCGATAACACCACTATAATCAAAATTAAAAATACCGAGTCGGTTAAAAATACATTCACATTTCAAAGTTCATCTAATTCCGGTGAAAATAAAATGATAACAAATAAAAATGAAGAATTCGATAGTAAAATTCCAGTAGATCAAGAAAACCATTTTAAGAATCTCCCTGAGACAGAAATACCGTCTAAAGATTCGCTCAAATCTCTTCAAAATGAAAATAATGGAAGTACAATCGATATCATCTCTCAAAACGCAGCTCTTTCGTTGGAGAGCAATAAAGCAGAAAAAAGCCTTTCAAATAAGGAAACATCCCATTTAGGCAAAAATTCAACTTATAATGTTGAATTGGATCAAGTATCAGACAAAAATAAATCTGTTAACAAAGTTAAAGTAAACGTTGAAATCCATAAGGTCCCGCTCGATTTACCCGGTAAACTTAAAAGCGAGCCAGGAAGCGAAGATTATACTGATACGAGCACTAAACTTGAAAAACCTAAAAAATACCAAGAGCCTAAACGTAGACAATGTCCAGAAAAGAGTGACAAACAAAGTAAAGGATATATTAGTAACAAAAAACATAAAAAAAAGAAACTAGGCGAAACAAAATTTAAGGAATGTGACAAGAGTTCTCTGAAAAACACAAAGATACAGGTCGACACCATCGCACCGGATAGTCATAGGAAGTTTTGCGACTTATTTGGAGAAAGCAGCAATAGTCTGATAATGCCTGAGGATTTAGGTATTCGAAGCGGAGCAGCCGCCGAGAGCCAGAAGATTAAATTTGCATCTATTTGTAACGATACGCAGAATGCTGTCGATCATGTTGAAAACGATCCAAACCCAGGTCCCGGTCTCATTAAAGAAAGCACTGTGGACACGCGTGTCGACGTCAATGTGACCGCAGGTGAACACTTAACAAATGGTACAGTCATTTGCTCGCTGCAACTCACTACTCAAAGACCAGAAAAGGCCAATTTGTTCGAAAACATAAAACCAGCCATATCCACGGACAGTCCAGACGTCGTCATCATCTCGACGGGAGTTCAATCTAAGCTTCTTGAGGGCGAAATCGACGGAGACATTTCGAAAAACGTCTCTATTGACAACGCGCGTCCTCTCACGGCACTGGCGACATCTACCCCCCTCAAAGATCAAAAGTGCATTCCGGCGAGTCGATCCGTCAAAGATACCGTTCCGGACGAGGCTGGAGACGTCCCCGACGTGAGGATTTTCGTCAAACGGCGAAGGAAAATAAAGAATCTCTAGCCGAGTCGTCGTTCGTCCGTTCCGACTGTCGGATCGGTGACGTGACAACATATAACGTCGACGACGACATCGATGGCGTCGCGGGGTCGACTTCGGCTCTACTCTTCTATAACAAATCTTGCGAACCGCGTCTTGTCTCGACCGATTATGTCCCCGTATTGTCTTTTCTACCATCGTGACGGATGTCGCTAATATCTACATGGGTAGATGTAACGGTACAAAAATAACAATTGAGCTTTTTGCGGATTTATTCCTATTCATTAATAGGAATAAATCCGCAAAAACCGGATCAATGGATCAAGAGCATGATCTGAGCAAGTCTGCTAATCGTCAAAATGGTATGTCGATTCTGCTAACGAATGCCATCGCGCACTCTGTTATTATTTAGCATTATATTGGTTAAAACTATTCCGAGTTTCACTTTTTAGTTACTTCTCAATGTTTGTGTAACATAGTGGAAAATATTAATATATGATGATAAAAATATAACTCGTTTTGAATGAGAGCAATTCGTGTTTTAGTCGTGCTTCACCTCGCCGACATGTCGCTCCATGCAAACGTCAAACCACTGGGCCACTCTGGGTCTGGCCTTGCCGTCATTGACGCGGAGTCGCTGTATATAAATAGTAACTTATCTAAAGAAGAAAAATAAAATACACTTAATTCTCGTAAATCTGAATTTATTTATAAAATCATATTTTTACTTACCTATGTACCTCGAGGACACGATTGCTCATCATTAAGTGTATGAATCATTAAGACCCATTAATATATCACATCTTATTCGAGAATAAAGCCGTTCATAACCTGACTCCTGTGTTTACAACCGTCTCTAACTCGCATCCTTACATGGCGACTCTGCCAGTATTGGAGCAATAGTGCGCGCGTGCGTCATCGAAGAAAAAAATCGGAAATGATATAAACAATCTAAGGAAAAACTTACAATGGAAAACTCCGCGACAACCGCCAGAACACCCCGGCAAGATATCATCACACAATTGGGGCAAACAAAGTGTCTCACAGCAAATTGAACACTTTTGTGAACTACATTGCCGCCACAATTTAATATTTTTATTGGTTCTTGATAATTATAGCCCTGTTAGCTAAAAAAACACCCTCCGTCGCTCGCACTCCTCTTTTACTCTGACACTCTTAAAGCCACGGCCAGCTTCGGAATACTTGGCGTTGACATATCGAACGACGTTCAGTTTCGTGGTCATTTCGAGGGCAAGGCTAAATTAGCCTCCAAAAAGCTTGGTATGCTCAGCAAGGCGAGACGGTACTTCACTCCGGGCCACCGCTTGCAACTGTTTAAAGCGCAAATTGGACCCCACATGGAGTACTGTTCCCACCTCTGGGCGGGGGCTCCATAGTAACAGCTCCTTCCACCTGACCGTTCAACAAAGAGCGGTTGGTCGACGACCAATCGGCTTGATCCTTTGCGTTGCGTAGAAATGTGGGGTCACTGCATCTTCTACCGCATTTACCATGGAGTGTTGAGAGGAGTGATTCGGATTAATACCTGCAGCTGAAATTCATCATTAGACGTCGAGGGAGAATAGGACATTCCACCCGTATCACCTCGACCTCCGCCGTTCCACAACCGAGCGTTTTTCTGATGTTTTATAAAAAAGAAAAATATTTTTCGTAGCGCGTTACATAAAAGAATAGGAAGAGTGTCCTAGACGAATATGCTACATCTCAGGCGACTCCGGCCAAGTGAATGTTAGAAGACCCTGATCCAGAAGCGCAGAGCATCAGACCGCGCAGTGATGTGACGTATTAACAATATCTATATAACTTACCTACTGTATCAATTTAGAATGCTAATAATTTATGATGAGTTAAACCCTATTCGTACCTACCTATTTAATTAAAATTGGACCACGACCACGACAACGTAGATATAGTAAAACGTAAACTAGATGCCGATATAACGTGTATATAAAACACTTAAGAACTTTAATTAAGTTAGAAGAAAATAACTCGAATGAAATAAACCCTGTTCAAGAGATTGTACATCATTTATTTTATATATATTATATTTAGAAATTGTTAAATTGTGAACTAATACTAGTATCAATATATAACAAAATTTAATCAAATTTGTTTCAAAAAGGAGAAACACGGATTAAAGAAGACACGATTAGGCAGCTGCTATTTAAAACAATGAATTAACGGTTTCAGAGTTCGGTAGGGACTTATCCAAACTATTCGTAGACATAAACATTTCACAGCCAGCTACAACATCTAGAAGCCGCTCAACGAAAAGTTGGCCCTCTTCGTAAACTGCACCTTCCCGGCGCAGTGGAAAGAGGCCATTGTTATTAGTATTTACAAAGTAGGCAAGCCCCGTAACACCCCACCAGTTACCGCCCTATCAGCCTTCTCAACACGCTTAGCAAGCTGTACGAGAAAGTAGTCGAAAAGCGCCTCCTAGACTTCGCCCTAGAAAAAGGGCTCATTCTCGATGAGCAGTTTGGCTTCAGGCCGGCCCACTCGTACGGCCATCAAATCCATAGAATCACGGAGTCCATCCTTTCCGGGATGAACAGCTCCCAGAAGCCGAGAGCCACGGGTGCGATCTTCTTCGACATAGCGAAGGCTATCGAAAAGGTCTGGCACAACGGCTTGGTTTACAAGCTCTACCACCTTCAAGTGCCACTAGACACAGACTAGCGCATATCATCAGGGCCGGAATCCGTCAAGGCTCGGTCCTCTGGCCCCTTCTTTTCTCGCTGTTTACTCGCGACATCCCTAGGGCTCCCAATGTGGAGCTAGCCCTCTATTCCGATAACACCGCTCTCTATACAACTCACAAAGACAGAGGTGTCATCGTGGACAGAGTCCAGACCGCAACTGAGTCGCTAGTTCGCCAGGCTTCCAAATAAATCCCGAGAAATGTGTTGCAGTTCTCTTTGCCAGGGGCAACCCCGGTACTCTCGCTAATTCCCGGAATAAATTTCACCTCAGCGGCATGTCTCCGTAAGCATATAGCCGCCGTTGGCAGGAAGGCCTCTTACGTCCTCTTTTGTCTCCATTTCCATCTAAATAATTTAGTACTAATAGCAGGTATAATATCTTCATATAAGTTACAATTTTTAGAGTTATACATAAGAATCGGATTCGAACCAAATTTAGTTACTAACATCTTATCCTTAAGGTGTATTTTAGACTGCCATGTAGTAAGTAAATCAAATCCAATCAGACCATCCAAATAAAAAGGAATTTATATTTAAAAAAAAGTTAATTTCTTCATTATTATCTAATTCTGTAAAAAAAGGTATGGTAATAGAATACTTATTCGTAGTAGTTGCATGAACATTAGTCATCTCGAATGGATAATATATGTCAAAGGAATGTCTGAAAAATAATTACTCACTGCTTCAGGACTAATAAAAGATTTATCAGCAGCAGTATCAATTAATAACTTAAGTGGTGGGTTGTAAATTTGAATATATGGTAATTGTCGTTGAATATGCAAATTAATTTATATTTTGGCTTTTCTAATTTGATCTATTTTTTAAAATCCTGATCTGAAGTTGAACTCTCTTGTGTCTCTTCAACAGTTGGGGGTGAACAGTCCTTAACATCTTGAGTATCAAGTAGTTCATATGTCATGTCATAAACAGGCTCAGATTGATGATATTCTTGGCCTGGATTAATATTAGACATAAAATTAAAATTACGCTGAGCATCGGTCATGTGTTGATTATTAGTATTATTAAATAATTTTCTATCAGGACAGCTTTGGTTACGATGTTGAATATATAAGGTATTTTCTTCATGAACAAATTCTTGAGGTCCTGAAATCCTGAATCCTGACTAATAAGAGATAAATCATTATAAAGGGAGGTCTCATCACGGTAGTCTGCAAAATTATTTATTAAAGAATTACGTATACTGATCCAATTATCGGAAATTTCATTTGAGCTTAGAGTCCGCGCGGCGGGCCCAGTGACTTTATTGAGAATGCCATAAACTTTACTTAATTCATAACCCGGTTCTGCTGTTATCAATTTTGCCACCTTTTGATCACATAAGTAAATTAATCTAGAAAGATCATTCGGCTTACCATCAAACTCAGGACTTAAAGGTAAAGCTTTAAATATGATATATTATTTCCTTTTATGTTTCTATTATATCAAATTCTAAATTCCTACGTATAATACCTAACCTAGGGGTCCGTGATTCTCTAGGATGGAAAATCTTGTTATAGGATTATATAAAAAACTTAAAGGATAATCTGGCAAATCTAATCTTGTCTTTGAATTTTTCTTCTGTAATTCTGGTAAATCCGGAATTCTGAATTTGCCCGGGCTGTGATCGATTCACTGACTTTATGAACAAATCCTACCGACTGCGCCAACAACGAAGGCCAGACTATGCGCCCCAAGAGGGCGAATAACGGCGCGCGTTCCAGCTGCGCGAAGTGGAAACCACTTCGGAGCTCTCGAACGCGGAGCGGTCCTTTCCGACGGGTGTCGATTTATTCGTATGCGCATCAGTCGTAGCGCGCGCCAATTAAGACGCGCACGTTGTACTTTTTTATGTTTGATGCGTTGACAATATGGATAACCAAAGTTCTTTCCGCGGAATGCGCTCCCGGCGCGGCCACTCATGGCACGCGCTCCGGGAGTGCCTAGTCGATACGCGGCTTTATGTAACTCGATAAATCCCATCTATAACCACGAAGCTAGAAATAATTTAATTAAAATTGATAAGAAAACATAACTACGATAAGAATGCTAATCCTAATTAATGAATTTTAGTCCAAAACAAAACTGAAAACAAACCGAGTTACGTTTACTCGGGTCCTTATTCAGTGATTTTTAAAAATATGTCCATATTAAAAATGGTAAAGTAGTTTTAGTACAAAATTATTTAACCAATAGATAGAATTACTAATAATAAAATTGAATCATTTAACTTGGATGTTCGGGTTTGTTAGGAGATGGGTCGAGAGATCGAGACAAAGTAGTTCATAACATTATAATGTATACACATATTGTGTTCTGTTTAATTTATTTATTACAATTCGTATTATGTTAATTTATAATTATTATATTACATTAGCCATCGTATCACAAATCAAACCATTATTCAACATAAGACGTAGATGTCGTCGTGGACATTTGTCCATATCATATTATAATTAGGATTTACACGAAATGCAATTCTGCCGAAGATCTTCTGACCGACAGTCACGTGTGTGAAAGTGATATAATGAACGTTTTATGCATTAGATTTGACGTCATCATCACATCGAGTCGACGATCACCCTTTAAGCGCGAGGCGGTTATGACTTATTAGGAGTTTGAGAGGGCCCGGTCACGAGCGCGAGTGGGAATCCGCGGGCGCCGGATGTTGATAGCAGACGGCGGACGCGTGGCCCGAGCGCGCGGACGTCAGCGGCGGCCCGCTCTTCCACGAGTCCGTGGCCGGGTCGTACACCTCCACTATGTCCAGGAACGCGTTGCCGTCGTAGCCGCCTGCGAACAGAGGGGGCGTCAGCGAGGTGGCGGACGGGGCGAAAGAGAGGAGCGGAGCTACCGACCCATGGCGTAGAGCTTGTTGTCCAGCACGGTGAGTGACAGCGCCGAGCGCGCCACCGGCACGGGCGCCACCGTCTCCCACGAGTTGCGCTCCGTGTCGTAGCGCTCCACGGCGGCCAGCTGCTGCGCGCCGTCGTAGCCGCCCACCACGTACACGTGCTGGCCGAGGGCGGCCACTCCGGCGCCGCTGCGGGCGACGCCCATCGGCGCCACCTCGCTCCACACGTTGTTCTCGGGATGGTAGCACTCGACGGAGCGGACGCGCCGCACGCCGTCGAAGCCGCCCACGGCGTACAGCAGCCGGTTAACGACGGCTACGCCCACTCCGAGCCGCGCGCAGCCCATCGACGCCGCGTACGTCCACGTGTCCGTCTCGGGGTCGTAGCTGCAATCAGATCGGGTCAGTCGCTGCGGCGCGGGCGGGCGGCGCAGAGCCCTCGACGCTTACCGTTCGACGGACTTGTGGTATTCGGAGCCGGCGGAGCCTCCCACGGCGTACAGCAGCCCGTCCATCACCGCCACGCCCACCTGACGGACAGGCACGATTTAAGCGAGACGTCGAAGGATGTCGCGGCCTGCGCAAACTGTACTGACCCTGTGTCTCGGCGTGGCCATGGGGCTGCACGGCCTCCATCGCTCGGTGGCGGGGTTGTACACGTCCACCCAGTCGCTGTCGTACGACGAACCCGGCGACGTGTTGCGGCCTCCCACCGCGTAGAAGATCCCCTGAACGCAGACGGGGACTCTTAGACGACTCGTCGGACCGGCGACGTATACCAATTCGTCGAGCGGAATCCTGTACTCACCTTCAGAAAGGCGGCTCCGAGTCCCGAGCGAGGCACGGTAAGGCGAGGGAGCGTGCTCCAGCAGTTGTCGTCCAGGTTATAGGCTTCGAAGGTGTCGATGGAATGGCGGAAGTAGCCTCCCGCCACGTAGATGATGCGGGGCGTGTTGGGTCGTCTCTCTTTCACCACGGGCTTCTTGTGGAGCGTCAGATCCTGTGGTGCCGAACCGTTAAAAGCTTCGTCGGATGTGGTCGTACGGCTACTGAGAGTCGACGGCTTCGAGGCGACGATCGACCCTAAGTCTTAGGATAGAGTGAAACTGAATTGTTTCGAGACCTGGAATATCCTGGCGAGGTACTCTCGGCAGGCGGGCACCTTCTGAAGAACGGCGCAGGTGGTCATCTGCTCCTTGAGAAAGCTGGGCGTCAGAAACTGGCAACGCACGGCCTGCAGGATGTGCTCCATGCGCGGGTGACGCCGCTCCTCGTCATACTTCACCTGTTTTTCCGAACGGTATATAACTATTGTGATGCTTCTAAATGTGTAAATTAACATGCCATAGTGATTGAAAAAAATACTTTCATTTACGCTGCCGCACGAGGCACGTTTTCGGCGACGGTTGTAACCGTTTTCACAAATAGTACTCAAGTGAATAGTGTATAGTATAATTGTAGCATCACTCCAACAAGCACGAGCGATAGAAACTTATGACCCTACGGCTAACGTGCCTAACGGCTGTGAGCTCCCATAAATAAAACTTACTGATTTTATAGTTCAAACGCGTAAACATATATTTTTGTCGACAAAACTTATCCCTTAGTTTTGTTGACACTGAACTGGGTGCTCGCATATTGCAGCCTAAGACGTAGGCCGTTCAAAAGGCAGAATCTAAGCAAGCAAGTTCTAAAGTCATCAGGCCAACATTTTCGATTGAGTTGTAAGTATATTAACTTATCGCGTGATAACCCACAAAGAGTTCTTTATAAAAGACATAATAACGTAGCAATCATTATAGTCCTGTAATATATACATGAATTTCAAATACGACGACAACAGAGTAATTGGACGCCGTAATTCGCGAGTCATAGTCTTGCCGACGTCATTCCGATAACGCACTGACAATGATACGGTCAGGGTCGAGAGATAAATTTGAAAGACTCGTGGCTACGGAGTGTAGTCGAAACTTTATTTATAATCAAGCGCATTCTCATGTCCGGTTTCTAAGGTATTCGCTCTAATCTATGACGCTGGGATAACTAACAAGTTACAAGACTTACAAGTCTAGTTGACCAGTGAGAGCTATTTGGTTCTCGTATTGCTCGTGTGCTTGTTCGTATACATTTGTCAGGGTCAGTTAGGCGACGACGTCATCGCGTGACATTACATTGACAAGATGTCATTTACGAAACTGTTATTACTTGCATAAACTAAAATAATATCAAAGAAAATATTGCATTAACCCTAAGCAATTAAATTAATGGTTATCACGAATTATACGTGGATAGAGAATCATTTATCATCAAGGGTAGACATAATATTTAGTTTCATAACATCTTTAGTTTCTGCAAAAAGTTAGCAATGGCCAATTAATTGACTGATACGAGTAGACATCGAGTACGAGATCAGCGCTTACCCAATTCAATACGGCGTTGTATACTTCCCGTTCTTCTCTGACGTTCAGTTCATCTTTTCTGATGAGATTTATGATCTCTGGCGCCGTCAGTTGAAGAAATTCCTCCTCTTGGCATACCTGCCAACATTATATTATAAAACTGTAGTTTAGACTTTCTAAATAATTTTTGTACCGGGTGGCCCACATAGAAACAATTCCGTTATATACTGGTTAATGTTATGCCCATCATGATATTAGCAAGTTCAACAAAAAAAAACTCTTTAGCTATACAATATAACAGTGAAACTACTACATTTACTCATAGATAATAATAAAATAAACTAAAACCGTGAAATCATCGCTTCATGCAGCGAGTGCGATGAAGACGCGCGAGTCTCGTCTCCTAGTCAACGGTGTATGGCCTAACGCTACGTGTAAAAAAATGTTAAATGGCTAGCGCAGCGTAACTTCAAAGTCCCATAAGTTTTACATATGATGAGATATCTTATTAATAATTCATTCTTGTGAGATTACCGATATGGGTGGCCCATACGGAGGACAAGCACTGACCTGTATAAAGTTTCTCTCAATGAACTGGTTGGCCTTCTGCTTGAGCTCGACGCAGCCGTGTTGCTCGGCGAAGTTGGCTATGCCGATGGCGTTGAGAGGGTCCAGCTGCCTCTCTAGGAAGGCGCAGCACGCGTCTATGACATTCGAGATCTGCGGCACACGACTGCAATATAACGTCCCTCTACACCACTCCGTCCGTCACTCTTCCGCAAAAGCATCTCCTCCGGCGGAACACGCCTTTGCCGAGCGACCTTGACGAGATGTGTTCCGCCGGAAATTATGAAATGTAATAAATAGAAAGTGAGTTAAATGTTTAGCGGTATGAGCAGACTGGTAGTGCGTACCTGGAACATGGTGGCGGCGGGCAGCAGTTGGCAGACGGTGACCTCTGTGATGCGCACCTTGCCCGTGTACATAAAATACACGAGCCAGGCCATGGCGGACGGACACACGCCTTGCAGCCGCACGCGCGACATCTCGCACTCCTTCAGCCCGCTCGTGAACATCGCCTGTCGCACTGCTCTCTTTTATACACAATCTTTCTACTGTCTTAAGTTTAAACGAGGAAATATTTAACTTCCCGTTAAAATTTTACGCATCGTTCGGTAATGACGTAATCAGACTCGACAAACGCATAATATTCATAGTTTACCTTGAAGTAGGGGCTGCCGGCGGCCAGCACCACCTTGTGCACGTGGAACAGCTCGTTGCCCACCTCCAGGACCACATCCGTTAACATGTGATGAGACCGCATCGTGAACAGCATCTGAGCGAACGACGGCTACGTCTATATTATTTCCATTTCCGGAGAAAAGTAACCACTCATGACGTCTTTAGTGGTCCCATATCAATTTCGTACTTCTTATTAACATTATATAATGAATAATGAATAATTGTCATAACCTTGAGGATTTGCCGAGTCATTACAGCTTGCATGGTATGATAACACATTTGTACCGCGAAAGGTCTATTCTTTAGTGAAGGTAAAACAAAGTATGTATTAGTAGTACTGACAAACGTTGTTGGTTTAATTTTAATATCTTTCTCACCGTCTTCTAGCGATAACAACACACTCAGCACTGGTCATTTTAAAATTCTGTCTTTGTATTCCCAACTTAACTTATGTACTTCGCTGTAGGGCTACAGCGAAGTACATAAGTTAATATGCTATGAAATCATTCAGTTCAATTACGTGATTTGGATAACCTTTTAAAACCTCTTAGGAGTACGCAACATAACAAGTGCAGTTTTTCCTACGTTTCTCTCATCATGGACTGGATGGGATGGGCTTTGGTATGGGATGCCACTTGTGTGGACACGTTCACTGCCCCGTCTCACCTCCCTCGGGCAAACTAAAAAACTGGGGTGGCCGCAGAGCACGCGAAAAATAATAAACGGCTCAAATATAAGAGTCTTTCCTCCAACTTAAGATGTTGTTTCCTTTGGAGTAGAAATTCGTGGGCCAGGGGATCAAGTGCACAGGCGCTAATTAAAGATTTAAGTTGGCGCCTGGGTGACCCGAGCTGGTGCTTTAGCAAATAAATGCTGCCAGTGTAAAACTTACACTGCCACAAGGACAATGAGACAAACAAATTTAATTTTCTATTTATTGATTTTTAATTATAAATAATTATTTATTTTGTTAATTATTAAACTATAAAGGTTAAGAATATTGTAAATTCTACAGAATTAATTTGTAGTTGGTTTCATTAGATACAAAACCTTAAAATTACTGTAACTTATCTTACCAATGTCAGCATATATCCAACATATATATATTAATATTGTTAAAAATTTGTTTATTGTAATTCATGTGCTTGTAGGAATGACTTTTCGATTATAAATACCTAAGTGAAAAATAACACAATATTGTAGTGCCGCCAAAAATGTGCTCTGAAAACACACGATTGTGGAACGACGGCCGCCTATAGAATATATAGAATACGATTAGAATGTCGTATTCTGCCTCGATGTTCATTAATGGAACTGTAGGTATTGATAGGAATAGCTCTTTCTAACACTCAATTAACTTCAATGAGAATATCAATGTTGAGAATGTATGTGTACCTAATTAGATAATTTAGTTCAATTCTGTTAAATAAAAATGACAGTCCTTATTTCATACATTACAACAGTACCAGGGCTCAGCCCTTTTTTTACCTTCATAAAGTCTGGTATGTAGTTTCCTAAACAGAAGGTTGTATCGCCAATGTCCTTGCTGCTGCCATAGACAGAGTCTATCATGACATCACAGTTAATAGGTGGCATGTCATCAAGTAAGTTGCCTCGTCTAGCCTCATCTTCTTTCTCCATGTTATCTGGAAAAACTATCTTTGTGCAACTCCATCTGTGTTATTTTATTAATCTATTATATTATGTCATCGCCATTTTTAAGTACTTCTTCTTGTTGTTACTTACCAACAAACTCTAAAAACTTTAAGGCTGATTTCAAAGATAATGTAAAGTTCCAAAAATATTGCATATATTAATTATAAAGTTTACAAATATTGAAAAAGATATTTTTACTGAAATGCAGCATTAAACCTATAAATAAACAGGCTATCATTTTCGTCAATATTTTTATTAGAAAATATTAATTAAAACAATAGTCAATAACAACAATATTGCCAAAGACTACCTTGAATAACTTTCAATTTAAGTGATCTTGAATCTACAGTTATGAGTATTTTTACTCCATTGAAAAAAGCAATTACTATAAAGATGATAACGTAAAATAGTTATAAAATAATTTGTAGATGTAGTTTACTTTAGATATTTTACAGGAAACTTGTTCTTACAAGTTGTAGTTGTAGGGCTCTTTGTCACCAACTTCCTGCAACTATCCTATCATAGCGTCATGATAGCAGACATATTGTGGAACAAAGGTTGCTGACACTTAAATTTTTTACAATCATGTCCATAAATTTCTTAGTGATTTAACATACGGTAAACTTAGTATCAATTATGAAACCTGTATATGTACAGCAATATTAAATATAAAGGCAAAACAATAAGGCTGTGCTTAAAGATCACAGTTGGTATTGTTAAAATTAATGCTAATTCCAGAAGAATGTTTTGCTGATAAGAATCAAACGGAAAAATTCAGAGTCAGACTTTAGGGCAACATATTGGAGTGTGACTTATAGGAGCCATAAAATTTATTTTTAAATATACTATTAGCCTTAAATGGCTATTGATTTATATGTTATTCTTGTCACTATGCAAATAAATAATGTGACAAAACATTATTTAACTTGGCTTAAAGGTAACAATGTTTATGAATTAACATGTAGTTATTCTATAATTTCATTGCTATAGATTGCTTGTGATTTCTTTGTATGAAATATATAGTCCATTGAATGTTTGTTTGTAAGTATGAATACTAGTATTCAAAAATATGTGTCATGACTGAGACAAAAAGTAACTTACCAGCAACAATAAAATAGTTTTAAAACTCAGTAAATAAAGACTTGGTAGCTTTCACTTTACAGAACACACAATTATGTCTTTTATATAGCTTCACATATATTTAACGAAAAGAGCATGATTAAATAGGTTTAGCTAGTTGGTTATTAGAATTTAGAGGCGTGTAATTTGATCGGTAAAAGATTTATCGCGCTATGTTATAGAGTTGTTTCTCAGATTAAATAATTTGTTTGGTTTAATAATAATTTATTCCATTGAAGTAAAGCAGAGGTAGAAACCTCAAAATAACGAGAATTAGAAATAATCTCGAAGTAAAGGAGATAATAAAAGTATGAACTTTCCACACTGTTATAGGTTTCTATTATTTTATTGTATTCTAAGAATTCAAAAATTTCTAATAATAAATAAATGATATATCATGAATTAACCCGTTCGCGGCGTTTTTGCGCTAACTCACTGTTCTGCGACGGCTTGAATGAACTCATTTAACTTTTTGGTAGCACTAAGTACACTGACACATAATATTGTCACGTGGTCAATCATTTACTACTTAATTGAAGAAACAACAAACAAATGACAATGTCAAGAAAATGTAGCATAATTTGAGTTAACCCTAAGGCTTGAAGTAAAATCACATTTTGACAGGCGTGATTCAGTAATGCCGAACAAATTTGTATAAAAATCTCCACGCGCAAGCGTAATCTAATATCATTCATGACTTACTTGATCTAATGTCCTATAACCCCTAGGTGGGGCAGAGGGCGTCCACAGTTTCTTCTAATATCATTCATAATAATCATTTAACATTATATAATAATAATCTATACATTCGTTGAGCATAAGTGGGTCACGTCTGCCGAAAAGTGATTTTGTCTCAAGCCCTTAGACCAAGGCATAGAAAAAACATCAGGTATTAAAGCCGTGGATAACTGCCCGTATCTTGCGGTGCATACTATGTGTCGCAAAATGTTACATATTGAATTCTTGTAAGTATTACATACGAAGTATCGAATGTAATTGAAAATGAATTTGCACCCACATACTACTCATACACTCAAGCGTGTTGATAACAGTTGAAAAATATTTTAAGGAATGTATAATTAAGTTTGTTATGGTAGAGCTGGGAACCCTGACACAGGTAATTTTACTTAAATGGGTTCCCAAATCTTACACATTGTATTAACTTAAAATGAATAAACATATTTTTTTATTTATTATACTACTTATTATGTATCCATTACAAAAATAATAAAGTAAAAAAATTACAAATTCAGAAAGTTGGTTGTTTTTGAGTGTCTTTTATATGGCCTGAGTCATAGAATCACTGTCACAAGTGTCATTTTCTCATATTGCAGACCGTCTAAGGGGTTGATATATTATTTCTAGTCTGTGAATACTGTGATTGTAATTTGTGCTCTTGGGATATAGGAAGTGCGATAATGGCAGATACAAAGCAAGGTATAAATAATTTTCGTAATACAATTGTTTCTCATTTAAAGTTTCAATTCCATAAATATTCAGTAATATATAGAACAAGTTTGCATATGTTTATAATTAAGTCTTTCCAATAATACTTAACCACTCTACTTTTTGACAATGCATTCTAAGTCTACTTTTTGTTTTTCTTTCTTTTGACTCACAATTCTATTTGCAATTATTATTTACCAGCGATATATAGAAGATGAACGTAAATTTGCGATATGTGTATTTTATAAACTTTATAAGTATTAATGGATAAATATGACTGTGTTTCCTTCTGTACCGTACGGATTATGGAAAGTATAGATAATTTGCGCTTTGAACTGGTAAAACATTCTGCTGCGACTTAAATATCTGGCTTGCAGGAAAACAAACCGAAGATCTATACAATGGCTCTCCGTCGCGAATTGTTTTGGCAAAACCTAAATTAGGAGGTTTTGGTTCATCTGGATTACCAAGCTGTTCTAATAAGGGCACTAATCAATTGGGTAGGTGGTTTATGAATCAATTGGCTTGACAGTCCAATAGAAATCAATTTGGATGTGCAATGTCTTTTGGTACATTTTATAAAATTCTTTATGTTAAGTCTCAACATGCTGAAATTTCTGCTTTGTGAAATTTTGATTTGTAAACTTTATATTAAAAATTCTAAGATTCATATTGATTGAAATTGTGATATTGATATATATCTTAATTTTTTTTATAACATGTTTCTATCCAGTAGTCATATATTTAATTAACATTGTGGTATCAGTGATTGTTAGAGGTGGATATTTAGTTCTTTACGCTTTACTCATGTAGGATATGCTAATTCCTTGTATTAGCATACCATATAATCTGCTATCCCAGTTTTAGTTTGATTAATATACTAGTATTTTAATCTAACTAAATGTGGTGTAGCTTCCTCTATAGTTCAATCTATTGATACCGGAATGGTATCATATCTGCTATAGCCATCAGTCAACCTCAAATGCCAGTTTTTACACTTCAGAAATGCAATGTACTTATGAAACTTTTCAATATGCTTCTAATATTACAACTTATTTTTTAATATATTTATTTAGTGTACATAAATTACATGAAACAATAAAAATAAATTATAAAACACTTTTTCTGTAGTATCTATTAATCAGTTCATAACTATGGGTTTAAATATTTTTATATTATTGTTTAATCTGTACTGTTTTTATTATTAAATCAGAGTCAATATTTTAAATATATTTGGGTTATCTTAGGATCAGTGTTACGCCCACCTCAACTAAAACCAACATGTAATCTATTTGCCAAAATAACATCTGAAGAGCTAATTTTGGATAAGAAAATTGATAACGAGGCAGTGGCGAGTACAAAAGATAGTAACGACGATGAAGACGAAAGACCTAAATTTGTCCCTCTCGGAAATACTAATGTCACTCCCAAGACTAATACTGCGGTACCCGCACGCGTATCTTCCGCTTCCACACCATCGGCAGGTTTTGTTTTCGGACAGAATTTAAGCGAGAGAGTTGTCATGAAAGAAGCCCTGAACAATGGAGAAAGTCAAGACAATCACACTTCAACCAATGGAACACCCGAACTATTGTTTTCGAGTGCCGCGGCTACTGTCAAAGAAAATCATCAGGTACAGTTGAATTGCTTCTGTTTTGAAGAGATACAGCCACAGTGTCACGCATTACGCGAGTATCAATTGAAAAATGATATTTCAGGAGGACCCCGGGCCCGGCGAGAGCAGATCGGAGAGTTTGGCCGCGGCCGCCGCGGAGTACGAGCGCTCCCACGCTCGGCACCCGCCCCCCACTTCCAACTGCACAACCACGGGCGAAGAGGGCGAGACCAACGTGCTGCAGATGACGTGCCGGCTGTTCGCGTGGGAGGCGGGCGGGTGGCGCGAGCGCGGGCGCGGCGTGCTGCGGCTGAACGACGGCGCAGGCGGCAGCGCCCGTCTCGTGGCTCGAGTGGCAGGCTCCTTGCGGGTGGCGCTCAACACGTTGCTGTGGCCCGACATGGTGCTGGAGCTGGCGGGCGCTAAGTCGCTGCGGATAACCGCCGCCGACGCGCAGTTGCAGGTCAAACTGTTCCTCATCATGGTAAGTCACCTCTGCCTCGCCTCGTCGGCGTTGTATCGCTGTGGTAATTGGTGTGATGGAGAGTTGCGTTGCAGGGAGCGCCGGGCGATATCGGCCAGCTGCACAAGGCGCTGCAGACGCGCGTGACGAGGATGAAGCGAGCCGCCGCAGGCGGAGCGAGCGGGCCCTGTCCGGAGAGACTGCGGGACGCCCCCGAGACGACGACCCCCGAGGCCCAAATACAGGAACCGTCGGATGAAGAAAAGGAATCCGCGGCACTGAAGAGAAAAGAAGAGTCGGAGGAGGGGACTTCGCCCAAGAGACCTTGTCGCGACGTGTCCGTGCAGTGAGTGCGAGTGAGTGACGTGAAGTGACTATTTACGAAGTACTGAGGTGATGACAATTAGCGTAATGTTTATTGTTAGGAGATCCGATATCTGGAAATGTACGTATTTGCTATTCTGTATGAACATTGTCAAATATAACATTTACTATGACGAGTTTTAAGATTTTTTTCTAAATCATTCCAAACTTTGCTGTGCCACGTTTTTGAAAGCTAAACACCAAATACTGTGTACATTCTTTTGTTTTGACGAGAAAATTAAAATACCATTTAAAAATCTCTCGTGTCTATTATTTGATTTAGATAAAAAAGGCTTCGACCGACTTTAACATAATTTAGATTTAAGATCTAGCTCGCCTGCGGTTTCAGTTTTTTGTTGAAAGGATTTATATTTCACTAATTCGTTCAGTTTTGTTTCGGTTCTATAAAGCCCCGTTCTAGTTTTAATTCCATTAACGCTTTGATGTCTTTCTCGACGCGTCGTTGAGTGAGAACGATTTCAAAACACTTGGCTGACGTTGGTTCGGCAATAATCGGTCACTACGTAGCCATAAACATAAGATTAAAATAAAAACACCATTAATTCTTTTAAATGTGGATTTCGGTGAATGTATAAAAGATCTGCGCGGCTGAGTCACGAAGTTGCGTAGACCGGATCGTGGCGGCGCTTGTTCAGTGCTCCCGGCGTCGTAAGTGCTCAAAGCCGTGTAAAAAGTTGTATCCGGCCGCGAATAGCGTGCGAGGAATTTCGTTTATAAATACGTCCGACCGCCGGAGGTGCGCAGTGTACGGATGCGGGTTGTTTGTATTGCCGACCGCCGTCTCGAGACGCTCCTGGACCACGCTACGAAGTTGTAAGCCTGGAACTTCACAAACATTGACATTCAGGAATATAGCGCCTAGTACGAAGGTACCTGGCGGTGGTCATCGAGGATCGAGTCGGTGGTGAAGCGGCATCAATGCAGTGTGGCCGATGATATTCACGGGCGGGGGGGCGCGTCGCCGGCCTCCGCCAGCGCCAGCTCGCCCTCGCCCGCCCGCCTATCAGCGATTGCACGACAACGTAAGTATATGGTCATAAACAACGATTGTTTACCGTTAAAAAACCTAGTGAAATTAGCTTGTCTACTTATACAAACGTTTTGCCATTGCATAAAAAGAAATCGTATTTAACGAGCAAGGACGAAGATTGAGAGGCAAAGTGACGAGTATAGGTAAATGCATGGCTATAAATAGAAAGCTCTAACCGTACACGCCTTAAATGTTTCATGTAGCGATTTGCATACAACGCTAAGCTATCTCGGCTAAGTGTAATCAAAACGTAATGCTTCGTCAATTAAAAATTCCTGAAAAAAGGCCCTTTATCATTTTCATGAATCATCCTACACATCAGAAAAGAAGCACGCTCGAGTTATGACATAGTACATTCATCAATTGAGCTCGTTCGTTGCCCAAAAACATTTTCACGAGCAAGCACATGCCAAAGAATTTTCGCAAAGACCTTGAACGCTGCGAACTTGTGAGATAGTGAATATCGTTTAGTCCCTTCAGCAGTAAAGAGCTGCAGTTGCTTCTAATTGTGGCAGAAATGGTGTAGATGATCACCACGGCACTATTGGCGATGTGTCAAGGAATCTCAAAAACGAAATATGTCTTCATTCTTTCGGGTACGTTTGCCTGTTTTTCATGATGGCGCAACGGGTTTCATTCATCAGTCGTTGCTACGATTCATCCAAGTATAAATTTCGTTATGCATTGCGAATTATTCATCATACTTGAAGGTGTTAATTGTAAAGTATAGGTGTTTTATGACTTTACTATTATTATTATGAATCTATTACACCTTAATAACTAATACCTTATGATATAATTAATCTATCAGAACAGCGGTCTCTTCCAGGCTATTCATCATCTACATACATTTTCAACATTTATTTTTTAACTGGAGAATCATTCATGTTCAACTATTACGCACCTTTCTTCCGCATTAGTAGTAGACCGATGATGACATACGCCTTCAAGCAGTTTTTACTTTCTTAAAGAATGTCGTCTTCGGTTTCAAAAAATAATGGTAAAGCAGATACAAAAATTAATCTGCAAATGTCTTAAAACTTTATATTTATTAACCATTTAAAAAAATAATTGAATTATTGTTTACGCGTCACTAAAACTACAAGACTTTCTTCATGTTGTATACATGAATTATTGGCTAATGTATAGATCCAAATTTTTTGATAATAATAATAATTATTAAAGCTGTATTAATTAATCCATACAACAAGTGGTTAGATTACATATCTTAATATTAGTATTAGTTGTTTTAGTATACGTTTTAAAGTTTTTGTATGGCCCTGTTTTAGAGTAAAAGCCTCCTCCATATTTTTCCATTTCTCTTTGCCTTTATTGAATATTCAACCAGTTTTTCACAGCTAGAACTTTCTATAATGGTATCTGTCCATCTTTTCTTTTGTCGTCCTGTATATCTCTTTCCAGTTGGTCTAGTCTATTTTGTTAATCCTAGTGTCCATCTTTTATTTCTCGCTCTAGCAATATGACCAGCCATGGCGACACTATCATTATTAGATCGATTAATGAGATCTTTTTAAAATTGCAAAATCTACTTTTAGTGGGTGGGTGCGGGTCGGCCTGTCGGCGGCTATGATGAGGCGCGCCAGTCTCGCGGCAAGCGCATCACGCAGCGACGCGGCGCCATCAAACACCATAAGTAAGTTTAGTTTACCACTTGTATTTCCAAAGACTCGTAAATCATAGTTATTAAGCTTCGCGATCCACAGCTTAATAAATATCTGCCCAAAAATCACGTCATTCAGAATCCACGAAGTGCACGGGCACCGGTTTGTAGCGAAGTTCTTCAGGCAGCCGACGTTCTGCGCTTTCTGCAAGGAGTTCCTCTGGGGCTTCGGGAAACAAGGCTATCGCTGTGTGGTCTGTCAGACTGCTGTGCATAAACGATGCCACGACAAGCTGCTGGGAAAATGCCCCGGCTCCTCTGCACACTCTGATGCCACCGTGGTAAAAAATTTGTGATTAAAACGTAAAGTAATACTAACAATACCGATTCCTTGAGATTTGTCTACTTCTTTTATTTATTTATTCCCCGACTTTTTTGCGCCTGACGTTTTAAGATAGCAAAACACAAATTCCCTTAATTGCGTATTGTTTAACCACCACATCATGTATAATGCTATATCTGCAGTATATTTTATTATATACTATAGATATAGCGTATACACTGTACTCATAGGGGAACCTTTATCAAGCGTTTGATTGAAAATAATTATGGCTTCTTGGTTTCTTAAATAGTTTTAAGAGAATTAATATTTGATTGTCACGTAAACAGTTCCTACGCGAAAGGTTCAAAGTGGACGTGCCGCACCGATTTCGTCCGCATCAGTTCATGTCACCAACCTTCTGCGACCACTGCGGAGCTCTTCTCGCCCCTTTTTTCACGCATCAACTAAAGTGCCAAGGTAGGTATGACCGAATATTTATATGCAGCTTGATGCGAAACCACTAATAGTGATCATCAATGAACATTTTGCAATTAATTAATTTGCAGTCATACATTAGAAGATAGGAGGAGCAATATAATTCATAATATATTAATATAGGTTGAAGCATTTACGAAGTGCACTTAACGACTGTTGTGAATAAGTTTTGCATCATTAATTTATTGCATCGCTGCTCCGATACAAACGGTGGTAGCGTAAAGTTAAATCACCTAGATATTCGCTGATAGTACTCGCTTATCTTTATAACGTTACTATAGATATTTGTATTACAAAAATGATTTATTGTATTTATTACGAATGTCTGTGCAAAAAGATACAATCGCAGGTTAGGTACCTTACCTTACCTTTACGAATCATATTATTCTAAGAAACATTTAAAGAGATATTATTGTCTGAAAAATCTATTAGTGTCATAAAATTTTCATCCATCAATCAGTTGGCAGTGGGCGGAGCACGAATGCGCGAGAGTCGCCCGCCGCTGCCAGTCTGCGGCGCGCGTTCATACGGTGAACCGAGCTTTGCGCTCGCTGTTTAATGTGATACGATGCCGCTTTTTTCCGAACATATTTCGAATATGTATTACAGTGGAACACCTTCGTACTCCGGTGTGCCCTATGGCACTGGCTACGGCGGTTCACCATACGGAACGTCTTACAGTGCATCTTATTTGAATCCCGGAGGAAGTTATAGTAATCACTCATCTTTGGCCCCATATACCAGGACGTTATCGTCGAGGTGGCTTGGTAGAAATTACTCTCCGATACTTGGCACTATTGCGGAAAAAGGTACAACGAGCCCGGTCAGAATCAATAGTCCTCGAAGAACCCATGTCACGAGAACTTATACCTCACACATATCTATACCAACTAGTTATTCACCCCGACCCATAAATATTAACACTGCAGACATTGATGTTTCTCGTGACAAGTACCTAAATAGATCCATATCGACGCAGTCTATTGGTACGAGATCGTCGCGCTGGAGCCCTACGACCGGACGTAACAAAGAATCGTCGCAAATGTGTGAAAAACCCAAGACAAGCGTGGATTCGACGACGGGGTCTCCTCCGCAAAGATCAACAATAAAACGGGATCGGCCAGTCGTTAGATTACACACAATTAAGAGAAAAGATAGAGACTCCCCACGTCAGCCTATTCAACACGTTTCTGAAGAAAAGGGTAAAAGTCAGATTGGGATCAATCATACACAAGATAGTAATAAACCTGGACTGAAATGGAGACAGCGACTTGCTGATGATTTGACGTATAAAAATAAAAAAGAAAAGAAAACTATAGGTGAAATATTAGTGGAAAAATTTACTCTAAAAAATAAGGATGATGAAGATGATAATATTAAAAGGGAAGATGTTATGCCTTCCTCAGAAAATATTGCAAGTATAGATAAAAATAAATTAACAAAAAGACGTTGTTCTATGGAACAATTGGCAGAACAAGCTTCATTATTAGATTCATTAATTAGGAGAGAGAATTTGAGTACTGCAACTTTAGATTTAAGTAAAACTACCACTGAAACTGGTGAAAAATGTGACGATGTCGACCAAAGAAAAAGAAACCTCGCTGATCAACCAAATCCTCTAAAAACAACAAAATCAGTTCATTGTTTTATGACGAATCCGCTGACTAAAAGGAAAAGTTTAAGAAAATCTACTTCGGGCGATAACATTCGTAGATTGGATCGAATATCAGAATTACCACAGATTCGTAATGAAAACCTAGCCATTGATGAAATAAAAACTTCGTTGAAAACACATAATGTTAAAAATATAAAAAGCAAACCGAAAATAAAACAAAAAATAACCTCTAGCGTAGACATGCCGACGCCGCCGAGTCCTTTGAAGTTTATAGTAGAAGATGTCACAATAGAAGAAAAACCGTTACATAAGAGAAAAGAAGTTGTTTATAGCAGTTGTATAGAAGACAGTAACACATTAAATGACTTGAATGAAATTCAAACTAAATCAATTGAAAGTGAACATCGAAAAAGCGTTAAGATAAAGTCTAAAATGTCAACGTCAAGTCTTGAAGAAACAGTTTCACCAGAATTAGAAGATGGAAACTTTTGGGGAAAACTGGGTAAACGAGAGACAATTTATTTAATTAATAGAAAAAAAGAAATAGACGAAACTAATGAGCAAAATAAGCGATCAATGTTTTGGTTTACCGAAGAAGAAGGTGAATTAAATAATGAACAAGTATCACAAAAGATGTCACAATGTTATGTTAGTGCAACAGAACCCGACACTAAAAATACAAAGTTAAAAAAAGAAAAGGAAAATAATGAATCCATTACAATGGAACAACAAGCATCAAAAGCTTCATTGTGTCACAAAGATAACAAATTAACAATAAAAGACGATGATATGATAATAATGTCATCAATTAATAAAAATCCAAGAGAGCAAGACGTACATAAAATTAGTTTAAAAAAAATTTACATAGACATAGAAGAGGCTAATGCTCATAGTTCATGTAATACTATATCAAATAAATCTAAGGAATTTGATTTAAGTGCAAATGGTTCCCTAAATAAAATATGTTTAAAAGAAGATATTTCACAAGATATAGTGTCAAGCGCATTTAAAAGTGAAGGTCCTCATTTGATAAAACATAAAGAAGTTTGTTCTTTAACACAAAACAAATCCTTAGAAGTCTGTGATGATAAAAGTGATAATAGTCACTTAATTTCAGATAGACATAAGGTTTTAGCGGGCGGTACCAAAAAAGAATTGCAATTCTGTAAAGATAACAGTAGCACTTTCAATTTTAGTGGAGATATTCCGAGTGTTGTGAAAAGAGAATCGGAAAAATGCGATAATGTTCAGATTGAATCTGAACTCACAATACCAATAAAGCTGCCTAGCGTCAAGAAACCGATTTCAGGCGTCAACGCCCATCAACTGTTTGCTAATAAAAAGCCTATTAAAAACGTTCCTGCGCCGAAACCACTAATAGCAACACCTCGGCCACTTCAAAAGAAAGCGCCGCAAGTCCTCTATTCCTCTACTTCTTCAGAAACTTCTTCATCGACTGAGTCTTCAGAAGAAGATGACGATGAGACGAGTGACAGCTCAACAGACTCTAGTGCGTGTGTAAATAACGCTGACGGCAGAACTTCAACTGGTTCCAATGATTCTGGATTTGATTCTTCGGCTCCAGGGTCTCCTTCGGGATTCAGCTTTGTTCGAAAAGGTAAAGATCGGTATATAAAATTAGACATAAGAGTAAGCGTTGTAAATAACTTTTTAACTACAGCACGCTTTTGCATGGCTTTTAACGCACTAAGTATTGAGGTAGGGGGGGAGGGGTGACTCCTCCTAGTAGCATATATCATCTATGTTTGTTTTAGATTGTGATGTAAACTGCCATCGGAAATGCGAAAAGCTGACAGCAAATCTATGTGGAGTTAACCAGAGGCTTTTGGTCGAGGCTTTAGCTCTCCGCACTGCGTCTAAAAAAGGTGGGTTTCAATGAACTATAAGTCACTACATACATTATTTTCCATATATATTTATGTGTTTTTGTTGTTGATTATAAGGCAGCGTGGGCGCACACTAAAGTTGTGTTTGGCTATTTGCCAACCATTGGCTCACCTGTACAAGATGATAACCACAGATTGTTGTGGAAATAATTAATATTTATTTCATTTGTTGACGATAAGAATCATCACGATACACATGTTGTCTCTTGGTATACCAATACTGAACTAAGAACTTCTTATTGATTTGTGGTGGGTGTATAATTACCTTTAGAAGGGAGAGAAAACGTCCTTCGTATTTTTACGATGAAGTGAGGATGTCTCTGTACCTACACTCGGTCGATTAAACTACTCGATTCACAGTTAATATCGATCAAAAGAGAAAACTATTGATGGTTTCGAGCACAACAAATCCGAGCGATTTGTTTCTGCCGAAATATTTTGGCTACACTTCAAACGTAATGTATTTTTATCATAGCCTATCCATACTCTGTAACATATAAGTAATGTTTTGTTTTATATTTGCGATTTATGTTAGCTTATAAATCATTGAGCAAAATACTTTTAGTAGGTGCGTCGGTGTTTTGTTCGGTTGTCAATGTTCTCCATGGATGTCATGTGCAGGTGCCGAGCCCAGTTCGTCATCCTCGGCCTCCGTATCTCACGGCCACACCCACAACCTGCAGCACCAAGAGCCCGGTAGGAGGCTGTGTTATTATGTTTTATTTATTGGCTTTGTGGCGCTACTAACTCTCAAGCATGGAACATTTAAAATAGGTCAAAATTCAGCCGATTACAAGGTATGTTCTTCCTTTTTGTTTTATTTTTAATCGATACAAACTAGCTATTTAATTAAATTCTATTTCAAGATGAACTCTTACTTCGAGATTCGTGCTTCCTGACACAATTGGCAAAAAGCGAGTCGTATTTTGAAACAGGCTAATTATAGCGATGCCTACTGCTTCAGGATTTTGTCTGAAGATGCTAATTTGCACGGTGGCCTGGATTATTTTCCGTGTTCTGCTGCTTCCCTCTCAATTGTTAAAGTTTAGTATCATAGCTCCCAATCTACCGCGAATTAACAAAACGGACTTACCTATGTAAAATATTATTCGGCTTTTCATTAACTTTTATACATTAGATTAATACAGTATTATACAGTGGGTGATTTTGAAGAGATCTGAGATAAAAACGTAGACGCGATGACGGATGTAACAAGTAAATCGGACTTGTGCTTTAACATCAATTTCTTGTATCTATGTAATTTTATTATACGTAGTAGCTTAGTGTAGATGAGACCTTGTAGAAAGTGATTTTTGAACAAGAAAAACTCAAATGATACATGATACGGTGAGCGGCAGAAAAATATGTGGCTACTTTTGAAACGCTAAAAGTATCAGACTTCGAACGCGCCAAAAGCATCAATATTGTTCATATTAAATTTTCCCCTAAACACATACACAACATAGAGCTTCGAAGACGTGTATCTTATGTGTAATTTCTTTAGTTTTTTTTATATTTTTACCGTTACCTTGCATCCAAACTTAAAACTACTATAAGTAAGTAAGTAAACCTACTATAGTTAAGTAAACCTTTACATATCCGTCGCCGCCTCGTTTTACAATGGCAGGCTGAAGCCCAGAGGGCCAGCGTGACCTGATGACGTTTGCGGGGTGTGTGACCGTAAAGGAATTTACATGTGTAAGTAATGCAATAATTCGCTGATGCCCCTAATCTTCTCAAAGAGAAATTAATACTTATTGTCTCCATTGTGTGTTCCAGTGTATGTATAAAGACGCGGACCGTCAATTCTATTTTTAGCGAAGCGCGTGATTATCTGGGGCCGCGCCGTAAGAAAAGTGAAACGTATCGTGAATATTATGACAATATAACCGGCTTATCCATTTTATGAATGAGCGTCGGCTGTTACACTTCTGCTAATGCCTACGTTTCTAAGCGAATACGAACATTCCTTATTAATTCTTCGAATAAAGTCAGCAAATGGCTCCTATCTTGTATTTTTGTTATATATATATTTAGATGATCCACTGTTTGTGATAAAACTGTTTCGTTTCAGAACAATCGACGGCGTATGACCTATTCAAAAAGACAGGAAAGTTTACTCCTCCTGCGAGAAGCATCCCCCGCTTTAGGAAGTACACCATAGACGACTTCCACTTCATCAAGGTCTTAGGAAAGGGAAGCTTCGGAAAGGTCAGTCAATGACAGCTGTCGTCTCACTAGACCATTAATGTTAGGAGTTATAAAAATGAGACTGCGAGGCGAAATGACATTGAGCCAGGTGTCGATTGATAGGATATATTGATTTAGCTATGACCTGATTGCTCGTGTTCTAAGAAGGTGCCAGCGCGTCTGAGACATATAATATTTTATTACTCCCTAGTGGTTGCCTATTTTTAGATGTAGACATACTTATGTTTATTGAAACATTTTAGTAAATTTTTGGAAAACTATAATTCATGAACGCTCTGTTTGAGCTTAATATAGGGATATTAACTTGTAATGCTTTAGGTATTGAATAACATAATACGAGTATAGTGATAACCCATTTCATTGCGTCAGAGTTGACACTTGGATAGTGTCATGCGTAGGCATAGGCCTACAAACCGAGAATAGGCTGGTAGAATATGGATCAATTATTATCAGCCGTAACGTAATATTTAGTTCGACGGATGAACGTCAAGGGGAATAGAAAATCAATGTCAAATGTAATGCAACGTATGCATTTCTCCGACCTTCAATTGCCATAATATGTCCCTGCACTGAATACGCCTAATTGAGCTAGTTTTTATTGTGTTATTAATAAGCCATTTATTTATTGCCTTTTAACGTTATCATACGCACGTAGATGTAGTCATTAAATCCCGTGATTCGTCTTTCGACTTTTTCCTAGTCAAATGTACAATTATTTTTATGGTTCCCTCACTTAAGGTTATTTAAAGCGGACGGAGGGGTGTCTCTTGAAGTCAAGCATACAAATTGCACAATAATGTTGCAGTATGTTTAGCAAATAAATTATCGTTATTGGCTGTATGACGCCTTACGCGGCGACACCCGGTGGTATGGCACGATGCCACCGAGTGACCCTGATGCTGCGGTTCACCTGCCACGTCGTTTTCCTGTCATTCGTTAGGCGGGACTATTCTCAGATTTGACATCACCCTATAACGTCACACACCACGTGCTTTCTTTGAGAATTAATCGTGTATTATCTCTTTTATAATAGCCAACGATAGACTAAATAGAAAATGTAAAAAAAATATTCTGTAAATATATCTAAATATATTTTACAGAACTAGCTGTATTAAGACTATATTTACATGGACGATGAATTATGGCATTCTTTGTTTGTATTCGGCCGACAGGTGATGTTGGCGGAGCTGCGAGACACGGAGTACTACTACGCTGTGAAGTGCCTGAAAAAAGATGTGGTGCTGGAAGATGACGACGTGGAGTGCACTCTTATCGAGAGGAAGGTGCTAGCGCTCGGCACCAACCACCCTTATCTTTGCCATCTCTTCGCCACCTTTCAGACAGACGTGAGTTCTCACAGAATATGACGAAGGTTTTTATTTCAAACACCGTTATATCTAGTAATGGCTACAGATTTAACATCATTAATTACAACATCAACCTTCTATGAAAAACGTATGAAGTGGGCCATCGTTTCAGTCTCATCTGTTCTTCGTGATGGAGTACCTGAATGGTGGTGATTTGATGTTCCACATTCAACAAAGCGGCCGCTTCCCTGAACCCCGGGCTCGATTCTATGGCGCCGAAATTATTTCGGGACTGAAGTTTTTGCACAAGAGAGGAATAGTATACAGGTATATTACGAAAGAGGTCTGGAAGGTATGAGACCTTCACATTGTGTTTTGCAATCTTATTTCGACCTAGACTATATTGTGAATATATATTTTATTGCAAAACTTGAGATCACTCGATAAACAGACTTATAAAACTGTAACAAATTTTGACTAGTCTTACATTTCCTTTCCTAACTGCAATATTGATCTGTCGTGTTTCAGGGATTTGAAATTAGATAACATTCTTCTCGACTTCGAGGGCCACGTGCGAATAGCGGACTTTGGCATGTGCAAACTACAGATATATTTGGACAAAACGGCGGACACCTTCTGCGGCACTCCCGATTACATGGCTCCTGAGGTTCATCTCGCTTTCTGTCAACGATAATTCATAACGGCGAACGAACGTTTCACACTCCGAAAATATCCGTTGCAGATAATCAAGGGCTTGAAGTACAACCAGACGGTGGACTGGTGGTCTTTCGGCGTGCTACTGTACGAGATGCTGATCGGGCAGAGCCCCTTCAGCGGCTGCGACGAGGACGAGTTGTTCTGGTCCATCTGCAACGAGCTGCCTTCTTTCCCGCGATTCCTCTCGGCCGACGGCCTCGACATACTCACTCGGGTGAGGCCTCGTCCCTCTCGGCTCGTATGCGTCGATGCGATCAGGTCCGATCGAAATGTCTCACGTGAAATCCATCATTCGTTTCAGCTGTTGGACAAGGACGCCCGCTCTCGCCTGGGAGGACCGGAGTGCGAGCACGGAGACGTTCGCGATCACCCCTTCTTCCGCGAAGTGCCTTGGGACCGTCTCGAGCGCCGCGATCTTCCCGCTCCGTTCAAGCCTCGCGTGGTGAGTACATCGGTTGCCCTTTGGGCTTTTAGCCAATTGACAATCCTGAAGAATCAAGCGATGTTATCTCCGTTGCAGCGTCACCCGCTGGACACGCAGTACTTCGATCGCGCCTTTACGTGCGAGCGGCCCCGCCTGACGGCCGTCGAGCCCCACGTTCTGCGCTCCATGGACCAAGGCCCTTTCCGGGGCTTCTCCTACACCAACCCTAACGCCTCCGACCGGTGACCGCACGAGTTCGTCGATCTTTCGTATTTTAACATTTTATGATTTATTTATTGTTCAAAACACGGAATGTAGGCATTAGATATTAGAAGTAGATACTTTAAAATACTCATAGGTTAAGTATTGTATTATAAATATTTTTAAACGTATTTATTAAAAAAAAAAAATGATAGACATTATTTGTGTTTTTGTTTGCTTTGAATAGTGTATTGACACGACCATCGGCTCCTGCATCCGTTTCTGCTTACGATCCGCGTGGCGAAACGATGACGAGTTCTCCTCCACTGTGACTCCTAAATGCTCAGTTTCCAATCGTTGAATGTTAGTTAAGGTAGACGTGGAGTCCTTTTAATAATTTAGAGCCTCGTCCACTCCACTAAATGTAAACATATTAAATTGAGGTCTTCAGTGAGATTTGAGAAATAAAACGTGATGTATGATATGATACACGTAGTACACGATTTTATTAGATTACATCGTCGATTTTTACGGTCGCCTATCAATAATGGCTGTTAAAGGAATAAAGCGAATTCTAAATTCACTTGGTTTTTGTTTCGCGATGCAGATGACCTGGATCTACCAGGTCGTCTGCGTACCCCGTAATTGGGTGGACTTATAAAATATAGTACCTACCTCTAACTTCCAGTTCGGCATCTATAATGCATTTCTCCAATGCTAAGTTGAACAGTAGGCATGCAAGCTCGTCACCCTGTCTAAGGCCGTAGTAAATGCGGGGGAGACGTCTCTTTATATCTTTACATAATTAGTGGTATTAGCCATCGAAATTTTAGTCAGCCGGATAAGTTTTAAGGGAATATTGAGTTCAGTCATTGCCACATAAAGTTTAGGATGGAGAACGCAATCGTAAGCTGATTTAAAATCTATAAACAGATGGTGTGTGGGTATTCCGAATTCCGTCACATTTTCTAATAACGTCCCGAGTGCGAAAACTTGGTCCATAGCAGATCTGTTGGGACGGAAACCACATTGATACTAACCAATTGTATTCTCGACATATGGCTGAAGCTTACGATAGATTAGGTTGGAGAGAACTTTATATGCGGTATTAAGTAGTGTGATGCCTTTGTAATTATGGCATTTCCCATAAGTGTCAAGTGTTAGGTGTTAGCTTCTAATATTTATTTAATTAAATTCTAAACATTTTTATGAAACATATTCTTAAGAATCTTGCTACAAGTGCGCATGTGCAATAGTTATTCATTTGACTCGTTCGGTCGTTTAAGAATTGTTACGAATTAACTCGACCATCTCCCCGAAGTGGGATGATCGAGTCGGAGGAGGGAGTTGTGATTATAAAAGAGGTGGTGACACATGCGCACGGGCTTTTTCTTTGCACAAGTTTGAAGTTATACAGTTCACGTAAAATCGGTGAAGTAAATTATAGTGAATTAAGTCATCATTGAAGTGTTGCATCTTTTTATTACCTACCCGTATGTATAAAAACTGAACAAAGGAAACTTTTAGCCATTTATCGCAATATTATTTAAATTAATACATAAATCATTCAATTGTATGACTTCACTATTCTGTAAAATAGCCCAATGGAAGTTGTTCGAAATACATAATTTATATTTAATAATTTTTGATGAAGGTGTTCCCAAATATTTTTTCTCGGCCGACCGTCACATTTGTTAGTTGAATCATTGTTGAGATTTACTCGGGCTACATTAGACACATTTTTATTTTGATATACTTATACTTTTTGTTAATTATAATTGATAATAGTTACGTCCACTATTTAGAATTTTATAGTGAGTGTTTAGTGCGTTTTTGAGAACTATCGTGAGGCAAAGTATTAGCTAATATCAGTCTAACCTCTCTTTGTTCCCAAACTAATATAATTTCTCCAAATCCTTACGGCTGATAATATTGTGTGCCTTTCATTCTGGTAAGAAGATATTGTAACGAGGTATGTACTCAGGACCTATTATTCTAGTATAAGATTGTGTAGCGACGGCCACCGAACCGTTATTTGTGGTACAGAAGTATATTAAGCAAAAAAAGGTCACTCAATTGATATAAAGTTAAATTATTTTACGAAGTAACGTTGGTATTTTAGGTTTTCTCGTTTCGTATTATTTATACATACAAAATTTACGAGTTTTTGCCGAATATTCCAGGCTAATATTTATCATCGCCGTGCGCCGTTTGCAAGTACATACTTATCCCGTTGGATTACATTGGCCGGGCGCGGCTCCTGCCTCAGCCGGGAGCGAACTGTTGAGCGTGCGCAGCCGGGTTCCCTGAGCGGCAAGAACCACCAGAACGCGAAACGTAAGACATTTCAATTGAATAACGCGGGAATTGCATTGCTATTTAAATAAAGAGAATCAATATTTAGTAAACTGACTACCAAAAAATGGAAAGTTTAAATGGTATTGTTTTGTTGTTGTTTGTTCGTATAAATATATGAATCTTGAAGATTTGTCAATATTAGACTGAAATATGAGCATTTATATCAATTTCTCCAAAACATTTGAAACAAATTGCATTTTGAAACAAATTACACCACTAGATAGAGGGATAAATGGAAAATTAAAAAAAAAATATAATTCTTAAAGATTGTTCAATTATTGACTGAAAAATGAGTCATTGAATGGGAAGAAACCGTCTGCCTCGTCTATATCTATATTAATGGCATTTACTAGAAAATATAGAGAATGGATATAAACATCATTTACCCGTTTAACTATCACATTAATAATTTTTGTATCACAAACGAGGATACCCTCATTGTTGTCTTAAAGATTTTGTTTCTCAACTTTGTGATACCATCACATAACTGACAAGCATAGACTACTCATAACAGACGACAAGAAGATCTACGTATTGTTGCCATCGAAACCATAGTGCACAAGCTTGCAGGGATATACTATTTTTTCTCGGTTACCTTTTCCTTCTTCAACAAGATTGATAACGGGATGAAGTGAACGGAAACCTGACTAAATGACTCGGTTTTTGATCACGAATTTTTAGATCTATATCACAACATCGCGGTGCACAAACGTATAGAAGTTATCGAGCTGCCATTATGGAAGTCCATATGTGAGGATTTATGGGTGTCTTACCAGGGAAGCAACGCGTTTCAACCTTAACATATGTGTAGTATACATACCTTCTCCAGTAAGTATTGATTATTTCGAATTATTTCTTAACAACATGATCGATGTAATTTGTAACAGGATAAATCAAGAAGCAACTATAATATTAGGCGACTTTAATATGACAAATATTATGTGGCAGGTCGACGAAAAACATTTTTCATGCATACCGATTAAACTAAGCCATGGCAGAGTAGAAAATACATTCTTAGATGATATCACCTTTTGCAATCTTAAACAGTGCAATATGGTTAGGAACACTTCTGAACAAATTCTGGATCTAGTGCTAACTAACTCCCCCAAAACGGTAAAGGTGAGTGAATGTCTAAATCCACTCATACATTTGGACAGTCACCACCCTGCACTTGAAATCGAGCTTGTAGCGCAAATACAATTAAAATATCTTAAGCATAGGAGAATTCCCTGTTTAAATTTTAATAAATCCGACTTTACTAAAATTGACGAGTCTCTCTCTCGTCTACAATGGACTGAGATTTTGGGATCTAATGGAGACATGATTCAAATGGTGGAAATTTTTTATGCAAAAGCTTTACCAATACTGAAAGAAAATACGCCATGCACCATACCAAAATGTGAATCTTACCCTCCCTGGTTTAGTACACCCTTAATTAAATGCGCGAAAGAGAAACTTAAATACCACAAAAGATACAGGTTATATCATAATCTAAGAGACAAACAAACTATGGGGGCGTAGGGTTGGTAGAAATGAAACCCCATATACTTAAACACACATGTATATTTACTCTAAAATAAATCAATACAATGTATCGTTTAAAACAGTCTACCGGTAGCTTGTGTCGCGATACGTGGCGTAGGTACGATCGTACGACCTGCCGGCGACGAAGCTCGGTAAAGACTAGCGTCTCCCGCGCAGTGTTGCCAGTCCCCACAAAACATTCGATTTATTAAGAACGGAGATATGATGAAATGCTTAGGAAGAGCTATAGAACTTTTAAAGAAAACGCTGCTTCAACATTGAAACAAAATCCCAAATACATAGGGTCCTACGTTAATAACTAAAAACGTAATAGTTGTTCTATACTAAACCAAGTCCTCTGGGGTTCTAAACAGGCAAATAAATATGGCCAAGAAATATGTGATTTATTCTCAGAATACTTTCAATCAGTATACCACCTACAACCCTCATTAACAACAACATCTTAAGATATGGATTCTCCTATAACTGAAGGTCTAGTCCCTGGGTGTTCTTCCTCGTTGCATAATGGGATCCTGGAAGTATCTGAAGTTCGCTCCGCCATTAAGAAGTTAGACGTAAACAACGATAGGGTTGGATAATATACCTAATGTTGTGTTAAAGAAATGTGCCGAAAATATATCGATTCCCCTATGCATGATTTATAACGAGTCTTTGCGTCAAGGAGTGTTTCCTACCGTATGGAAAGCTGCTCGAGTAACACCTATTCACAAGGGCGGAGACAGAAACGTTGTTCAAAATTATAGACCAGTTTCAATATTACCAGCACCTGGAAAAGTGTTTGAATCTCTTATTCAGCAGAAATTTTTTTGGCATGTTAAACAGAACATACACCCAGAGCAACACAACATTTCATGCCAAAGAAATCGACCACTACGAATTTGCTTGGTTTCACTGAGGACATAGCGAAGGGAATCGATAACGGACAGGAAATCCATGCGATATACACCGACCTCAGTAAAGCTTTTGACCTCATCTGCCACGATTTACTACTGCAGAAGATCTTTTCCATGGGCATTCATGGGTCATTGTTTAGATGGTGTGACTCCTACTTAAAAAATAGTACACAACTGGTAAAGATCCGAGGGCATGTGTCTAACGGTCAGCCTATACCTATGGGTGTACCACAGGGGTCACACTTAGGGCCTTTATTCTTTATAATTTTTTTAAATGACTTGGCATATAATTTAAAGTGCAATTTTAAAATGTAGGCTCATGATTTAAAATTTTACCAACGTATTCAACAAGATGTCGACAGAGATTTTCTGCAGGAGCAGCTAAAGAGAGTCAACATATGGTGCGGGCTGAATAGAATAATTTTAAATGAAGGAAAGTGCTGCTGCATAAAGTTTTCGAAAAAAAAGACATCTTCACCATTAACATACTGCATAAGGGGCCAGAAACGTCAAGAGGTTAAAAGCATAAGAGATTTGGGTGTCATAATGGATAGTTCACTAAGTTTTAGGGAGCCCATAGATAGTATTATAAAACGATCCTCAAAGCTCTCTGGTTTTATCTCCAGAATTACAGGGAGTCTTACCGATCCCAGTGTCGCTGTTACTATCTTTACCAGCCTCGTTAGAAGCATATTAGAGTTCAACAGTTGTGTCTGGTCTCCAATGTATTTAACTCATTCAGCGAGGCTGGAGAGTTTTTATACCATTTATCCTTTAAAAATAATAAATGTGCAATTTAAAGTAAATATGAGGATAGGTTAAATTTTTATACCTTGGAATATCTGAGCGTTCGTAGGGCAAACATCCACTTGCTATATCTATTTAAGGTAATTAACGGACTTGTGGATTGCCTAGAAATTTTAGAAGGTTTATCCATACAAGTCCCTCGGGTCGGGAGTCGTTTGTACAATCGAAGATGTTTTCACATCCCACATTGTCGAACAAACGTTGCCAGAAACTCTCCAATTAATAGGTTATGTCGCTACCATAATGAAATTGAACAGAGTTTTGACATTGTTCATGGTTCTCTGGCCTCAGCTAAGAGTAGAATTAGGACACAGTACCGATAATTTATTTTCTTAGTTCAAATAGTTTAATTCTTTTATAGTTTGTATTTTAATGTTTGTGGTTGTTTGTATTAACACTGTATATTGTATCTACTTGATTTCGCTGGTCGTGTCCACATGTTATAGGGACGGCACCGCTTATTATATTTTTTTGTATCTATGTCAATTTATATCATGTGTTTGTCCTAATAAAAAAATTAACCATGTTATCATTAATAAATAATTCTGCCACGTGATATACGGTTGGCAAAACAATAAAATTAAAAACGCTGTTTTATGATAAGATAGCATGAAACAGCATTTAAAAATCAATTAAATATATGTTTTTGTTTTAGGAATATCTGTCGAAGGCTTAAGTACGATTACCAAACAAGCTGAAGTAGTAACTTTGTCGATGTATATACTTGTAGGTGATTAGTACGTGTCGTAATGAAACAGTGATGTGTTGAACAGACAGTTGTAAACGTTATCGTCATGAAACAATAGTTTGTTCTGAAAAGAACAGTTAATTGGCGTTATCGTTAGACCACGATATCGAACTATTCTGAGAAGAACACGTTCGTACCCTTCGACGGTTGCGCGCAGAAAAGGACAACTTTTTGCCGCGCCTCGATTTTATCGTCTACGCACCCTTCGCATCTTGGTACCACATGTTACCACTAGTGGCCAGTGTAGGATAATATTTGTATATAAATCTACAGTTTTTAAAAATTAAACACATTCCACATTCCATCTTCACCTCTTCTCAACGAATTATTAGGAAGTTTTATTTTAACCAAATAAGGACTAATCAACCTAAACCAAAACAACCTAAAGTGGTGACCCCGAGAAGAACACCAAGAAAATTGAAGATGACGAACACAGAAAATTCCGGTACAGAGCGTCAAATTTCATCACATCCGTCGAGCCATGAAGTCTCCGGTATCTCACTGTCACTCCGTGTGCCACCTCCAGAGCAACAACCAACCTTTGACACCCTCATCGGTGAAATAAGAAGGTTGTCTTTGGAAGTTGCCGAGCTACGAGCACAACCTCGCGACAACTACCGCAACAGTCGTTCTCGCCACCATTTACAATCACGCTCGCGGAACGCATCAACAAATCGAAACGAAAACCGACGAGAGTCGCAGATGGAAGATCGAAGCCGGAAAAAATCTCCATGCTGTACTGCTATTACCATCATCGCTATGGTATGGACGCGAAGAAATGCGCACCACCATGCAGTTTCAAGCCCATAAACCAGTCGGAAAACTAAAAGTAACGCTGGCCGCGGCGGGAACCGGCGTTACCGAATCATCACACCGCCTTTTCGTTACCGACAGGGTAACGAAACTTACCTTTTTGGTCGACACAGGAGCCAATATCTCCGTGCTACCAAAGACAAAAGGCTCACGTGAAAAACCACTGCCATTTCAACTCTACGCCGCCAACAACACGGTCATTCCAACATACGGAGAGAAGTCACTCCAACTTGATCTTAACCTCCGAAGACCATATACATGGAAATTCGTCGTAGCAGATGTATCTAAGGCAATCGTGGGAGCAGATTTCTTGCAGCACCACCACCTCATTGTCGATGTAAAAAACCGAAGACTGATCGACGGGAAAACAAAGCTGGTAACAAACGCTCAACTCAGTACTGCAGACATACCTACAGTTCGTAGTATTGACATTGAGCAATATTACCACAGCATTCTAGCAGATTTCCCAGGCACAACCAGAATCACTTCAATGAAGCTTAGTCCCAAACATTCCGTTGAACACTTCATTGAAACAAATGGACCGCCCCTTCACTGCAAGCCACGCCCCATTGCACCGCATCGTTACGAAATGGTCAGGAAAGAATTCCAAAACATGATCGATTAAGGGTTATGCAGACCAAGCAAAAGCCCTTGGGCATCACCTCTTCACGTCGTGCTAAAGAAGAATGGAGACCTGCGCGTGTGTGGCGATTACCGAAGGCTCAACGATATAACCAAGCCCGATCGGTATCCCATACCACGTATACGTGACTTCACATACCAACTCGCAGGGAAGAAAATTTTCTCCACACTCGACTTCAATCGCGCGTACCAACAACTGCCAGTCAGCGAGCAAGATGTGGAGAAAACCGCCATCATCACACCTTTTGGTCTTTTCGAGTTCCCGCGCATGTGTCCTGGTCTAAAGAACGCCGGACAGACTTTCCAACGCTTTATTCACGAAGTACTGCGCGAACTCAACTTCGTATTCCCTTTCGTTGATGATCTACTCATAGCATCAATCGACGAGGAAGAGCACCGAAAACATCTACGCATCGTATTACAGCGACTAGAAAAATACGGCATCACCATCAACCCATCAAAATGTGTTTTCGGCCAGCCAACTGTGAAATTCCTCGGTCACAGCGGAAGGAATACAGCCACCCCAAGAGAAGGTACAAGCTATTACAGACTTTGCAAAACCACAAACCGTAGAAGAACTATACGTTTTCTCGGTATGATAAACTTTTACCGTGAAAATATCAAAGATGCCGCCACTATACAAGCGCCTTTAAATACCTACCTGCACAACGTCAAGAAGCGTGACAAAACTAAGATCGACTGGACCACTGAATCAACGCAAGCTTATGAAGCATGTAAAGAGAGCATAAAAAACGCCGCTTTACTTGCTCATCCGTCTCACCAGGCGACACTTGCTATATTCAGCGACGCTAGCGACAAAACAGCTGGTGCCGCACTCAACCAATTTATCAACAACTCATGGCAACCACTCGGCTATTTCTCGAAGAAATTCACCGACGCATAGACTCGCTACAGTACCTACGAGAGCTACTCGCCATCTACATGGCTGTCAAACATTTCCGCAAAATGTTCGAGGGACGAGAAATAATAATATACACCGACCACAAGCCGCTATCTTTCGCTTACACAAAAACAAATACAAACAGCGAATCACCGAGACGCACCCGACAGCTACTTTATATCAGCGAATTTACCACTGATATACGACACGTCAGTGGATCTCAAAATGCAGCTGCAGATGCATTATCACGTGTCGAAGCAATCACCTGTCCATCGCCAATCGACTACAATCTACTTGCAGAAGCTCAAGAACGCGATAGCGATACCATTAAAGCACTCAGTCTACAGAGCAACTTATGTTTCAAGAAAGTCAACCTGCCCGTCTCAAACATCAAATTACACTGCGAAACTTCAACCTCACAGTTACGTCCGTACCTACCAGAAGAATACCGACGTACCGCATTCAACGCAGTACATAACTTTAGCCACCCTGGTATCAAGACTACGAGAAAATTAATTACGCAACGTTACTTCTGGCCCTCAATGAACGCAGACGTCGGCAAGTGGGCAAAAGTATGCCTACAGTGTCAGCGCGCCAAAATACAACGCCACACATCAAGTCGATTATCAATTTTTTCACCAACCGAACGATTCGAACACGTTCACATTGATATCGTTGGTCCGCTACCTACCGCGGCCAGCGGGCATCGATACCTCGTGACAATGATCGACAGAGCAACGAGATGGACCGAAGCATACCCACTATGCGAAATATCAGCTGAAGACGTCGCCAAAGCGGTATACGAAGTTTGGATTTCCCGTTTCGGTTGTCCTGTAACAATAACAACGGACCAAGGACGCCAATTCGAAAGCAGAGTATTTGCATCTCTTTCTCGCTTACTCGGGATCGAAAAAACGCGTACAACTTCATAACACGCACAGTGTAATGGTATCATCGAACGATGTCACCGTGTCCTTAAAGCCGCATTAAAAGCAAGACTACAGACCGCAAGAAGCTGGATCAACGAGCTACCAACCGTCCTACTCGGATTACGCGCCGCTATGCGAAGTGACACCGGCGTAAGCGCCGCCCAACTTACCTACGGATGCAACATACGCTTACCCGGTGATTTCTTATCAACGACCCGCAATGACGTCATCATGGACTCTGGCTACATCGATCAGCTGCGCGACGCAATACCTAACTTGCAACCAATGCCGAGTCAACCACACAGCAACACAAAACCCATATTCGTACACCGCGACCTGCAAACATGTGAATACGTACTGATACAACCACGAGTACCTGCAACAAGCAAATCACATCAAGTGCGAGCGAACTACATGAACCATCAAATAACCTGAAACATCAAAATGACAACAACCTGAAACAACAAGACACTGGGAACACCTCAATACCTACAAGAACAACTCGCCGAGGCCACGTCATACGCCTGCCGGTACGCTTCGCTAGAGGGGGAATCCTGTAGGTGATTAGTACGTGTCGTAATGAAACAGTGATGTGTCCTGACAAGGACAGTTGTAAACGTTATCGTCATGAAACAATAGTTTGTTCTGAAAAGAACAGTTAATTGGCGTTATCGTTAGACCACGATATCGAACTGTTCTGAGAAGAACACGTTCGTACCCTTCGACGGTTGCGCGCAGAAAAGGACAACTTTTTGCCGCGCCTCGATTTTATCGTCTACGCACCCTTCGCATCTTGGTACCACATGTTGCCACTAGTGACCAGTGTAGGATAATTTTTGTATATAAATCTACAGTTTTTAAAAAATTAAACACATTCCACATTCCATCTTCACCTCTTCTCAACGAATTATTAGGAAGTTTTATTTTAACCAAATAAGGACCAATCAACCTAAACCAAAGTAACCTAAATACTATATACTGATACGTCAGTAAAGAGGCATAGACTTTAAGAAAACTCTTAAAGTTAAAATATGATAAATATTTTTGTGGTTAAACCACTATAGAAAGTTAAGTTGAAGCGGAAATAACCTATGATGGGTATGATGATAGGCATGGAGATACAATTTCTTAAACAAACAAAATGGAAGCTCTTCGGTATATATATATATATATATATATTGAATTAGACATCCAAATTCCATATGTATCGCAACTAATTTAAATAAACAGTTACAGTTTCATAACCAAATTACAACAAATAAGGTACAAATGGATTTATATAATTCATATATAACTTTCAATAAAGGAAGGAACTTCTAACTATTCATAAATTTGTTTAAATTGTATAAGGAAATAGATGAAAATAAAAATATTTTAAGCTCTCATCACTCAACACACAACAGTTTAGGATAAATGTGAATGTAGAAAAAAATTCTCAGCTCACAGAGATGGTAACATTATTTGCCCTTTCGCGACTCATGAGTATGTCTGTCTTGAAATGAGACAACTTATAGGCACGCGTGAGCGTTTTCGCTCGGTGATAAGACAAAATGTATATAAGTTGCAAGAGTACCGTCGTTCACTGTGACTCGAGAGACAAAGTTTAATCCAATTAAAAATAAATGACGTCCCACGTCCGACGTAAAGTAGCCAAATAGTACCATGCGTGTTACGTGTACGCGTACGTACGGAACCCCCTCTCACACAGATAATATAAAGGAAAAAATATCAAAAAATAATTCACATCTTCCAAGCCGGCTGGTCACCGAGGATGATTATGACCAAAACCCTCCAAAGGTTCAAACAAAAACCAAGATAAAATCAAAAACAAAACTAAAATGTGCAACAAAAATACCTACCCCGACTAATAGTACCACTACTAAGACTAGAACATCAAGAAAACTCCAAATTTTTACATACAATGTCAAAACACTCAAGATTCAAGTAGCCCAATCTAGAGAGGACTGGCTATCTTTGGAGGAGGCCTTCTTCTTACAGAATGAAGAATAATAGTTTAATAGTAAGCTTAAGGAAAAACTAACACAAGTAAATTTAGGATACAAACTTAATTACTAACAAAACTAATAATTGTATGTAGGTAAACTAAATTAATCTAACCTCTTGTTTTATAAGTAAGAATTTAAAGACTTATTTTATTATAATAGAAGATACAGTCCACTGTTTTGGAATACTTTCTGTTTCCAGGATAGTATTGAAGAGTTTAGTCAGAAATGGTGTAATTATATATTTTGTTTCAAGTAGCATTTCGTTTGAAATATCATCGGGGCGGTTCGACTTCTCGATTCATAATGTATGGTACTTTATCTGAGTCAAGTAGTTCAATGTGTTCAATTGTTGATCTTTTCGAGTACAGTTCTCTGTAATAATCTGTGGCAATACTTATAATGTCTGGTCTTATAGTTTTGTACCAGATAAATCTTTAAGTATGGATATCCATTGCCCCTTTTCTTGTAGTTGTTTTATGGCTTTTTTAGTTCCTCCAGTTTTTTCAATTAGGTTCTCCAAAGTCCGTAGTCTATGTATTTTCCTGTCTTTTCGCATACTCATTCTTAGATCTTTACTTAGTTGAGCAATGACTCTTCTAGTTTCTACTGTTTTAGGGGAGGTAAGTATAAGTTGTTCCCTGTTTTCCATTCTTTGTTTTGTTTTTTCCGACAGTATATCTTTTCCTTTTCCATGTACTTCTTTTTTCTTAATGAATTTACTTAGAATATCTGGGAATTTGTTGTAGATTTTCAGTGTATTCAACTCTGATAGATCTTTTTCTATGGTCTTCAATTCTGCTTGCAGTTGTTTGGCTGTTAGTTGTGGTTCTTTATTTTTCATTGTTTCTGTCAGGGGATGACCATGTCCATCTTATATTTAGCTTTTTCTTGTATAGTGAATTTAAATGACTAAGTGTTGTTCGGAAGCTATATCTATTAGTTTCTGTCCATTTCTTGATCTTTTTCCCTGGTAGTGAGCACCCATTATGATTTCCTCGCCGTCTTTCATAGTCCCTATTTGAGCATTAAAATCCTCCATCAGGATTAAATTTGTTAAACCTAATTCAGTTAGTGTTGTTTAATTTTTTATAGAAGGATTCAATGGTGCTGTCAGAAATTTTTTTGGTTGAATAAAACAGGGGGCAAACGGTCAGAAGGCTCACCTGATGTTAAGTGATACAGCCGCCCATGGACACGCTCAATGCCAGAGGGGTCGCGAGTGCATTGCCGGCCTTTTAAGAATTGGTACGCTCTTTTATTGAAGGACCCTAAGTCGAATTGGTTCGGAAATACTTCAGTGGGCAGCTGGTTCCACATAGCAGTGGTGCGCGGCAAAAATTGCCTTGAAAAACGCTCAGTCGTGGAACGTTGGACGTTGGATGTCGAGGTGATACGGGTGGATTGCACTGTAGGCGATTATACTTGTACTTTAGTCCATTCCTTTTTGAATAAAGGTAACATGATTTTGAGGGCTGCTATACGTTCTGAAACAGTTCAGTTTCAGTTGTAGTCTAATTCCCTACGAGGACCAGCAGGGTTGGGGAATGCGAAAGTTCTAATACGTAACTACTAAACAAATATATCAACCAATAGCTTGTATTTTTTCTCGATCTCCCTTACTCTCTCATTTGCTTCATGCTACGTTCACCCTTTTTCACTCTCCCTCAATCACTCCCTCCCTTTTCTTCGACAAAGGCGCTGCACATCTTCGTACGCTAATATTATTATTATTGCGTTTCATACGTAAAAAAAATACTCTCATGCGCCTAAAGAAGTTTCACTTCACAACTTTTCGTTAAGATGTTAAGATGGCGATAATTGTACTGAATTATTGCAAACAGCAGCTTTTGAGATCACGCAAAAACATGGCGGGTAAACGCCGTTTAGAGTTTTTTTTGAACTGCTGAAACGGTTATTGTTGTCTACCGAAAAGCGTGAGCGTTAATGTGTGTCTTTTCGTAGTACTGTCATAGCGTCGCTTATTGTATCCCGACTCACGCCTTTTGGGCCTAGGTTACACAAGCTGTCATTTTCGTACAAATTAAGTCTTCGACTTTCTATATACACTACTGTTAAGCCATCTTGTCTGAGCCCCTACCCCTAGACTCGACGTCTAGTATAAATCTGTGGGTCGAAAACTAATACCCCCTGATGGTTCGATGCTCGTTGGTAACTTATCTATAATCTCTGGCTAGAATATAGATTACACATAACCGTAAATAAGACTTGGCTTAAAGGTCTCGTTACCAGGCCATACAATTATTTTAAAAAAAAAAGCTTACACATATTTAATCTGTGAACTCTCATTGTCAGCTAGATACCTACATTTTTATAAACTTAAATTTTAATAGATATTAGTAAGTAGTAACAAGTTCTGAATGTAATAGGTGATTGATCATTGATATTTCTTATTTCATTGATCTCACAGGCAAACTAAACAAAGCAGAAAAACGTAAACGTAATATGTCTGAACTAACATAGTTTGTAATGAACTGTTGGCGTAATGTTTTTATACAATATATGAAGTTTTTAAAATTTTGAGGGCTCCCGTCAAAATCATGGAATTCATGGTAAGTAGAAGTAATTTATAATTGAATAAAAATGTATGTAGTACACTTTAGAATTCGATAGTAGTGCACTATTTATATGGTTTTGTTTGTGATTTGTATATTTTATCATTTTCTTTGTAATGTTTATAAATGTTTTCTAAAAAGTAAAAGTAAAGAGAGTAAAAGACCATTGTATTTGTATTCAGGAAAATCCCTGTCCAAATAAGGTCAATCCTAAATACAACAAATAAAGAGAGGACAACCTTCCTAAAGCTTAAAACTGCTGTAATTGCTCTTCTTTAATGTGTATGGGAAAATTGGCATTCCCTGGGGAGACCTTTACATGTTAAGTGGGCTCCTACTAAAATTATAACCTATAATTTAATATATCATATATGTGTTTTATTGTTAATTATTGCTTATCTTAGTAGGAAATTAAAAGCCTTTTTATAATCTATAGCCTATAATTTTCATTGAGGACACTGTGTATGTTAATATGTTTTGGCATAAAAACTGTAATATTAGGTTGGGGAAAAAGTCTTCGCATTATAGTATGAACATGTAATAAAATCTCTTTGGCTATACTATTTGTATCTGACTGGTTTTGGTATCATTATAAGATTAAATTTTTTAAAGAAGATAATTCTAATTTCAAATTAGGAAAATGTGTCATCTTTATTAATTTTTCGTACTGTCAAGATGAGTGAATCTAATAGTATCTAGTATCTGCTAGAGTAGGACAAATTTGGTTTTCATACAAAAAATTTGATTGGAAGCCCCAAAATTTCTATAGAAATGGGATCATGAATCCCACCTAGAAGATGGCAAAAAGTTATTGAACACACTGGTACCTACATACTTTCGTTGAATGTAAATAAACTATATTAAAAAATGTTGTGAATTTTCTTAAAACATGTGAAAAACTTTTTCACTCACCTATTATTTCTAAGGGAAAGCTAAGTATTGATTATATTTGGGTAAACCCATATGATATATCATGAACTGATTACTTGGCTTGAGAGTTACATGAACTAGTAGCTGGTATGAATATATGCTCTAATTTGAGAGGATACAAAAGTATAAGTTTTGAGGGAGTAGAAATGAAAGAAATGAATGGATGAATTTATTACGTGAAATGAGCAATGTGATGACATCTTTTTTATGTTAATACTGGAGAGGTGTAAGTAAGAATCATAAAGTTGATAACTAATATATTCTAAATAACGTGTATTGTTATTTTTATTTTCATATATCTAATATCATTTAAGTTGGTTAAGTTATAATAAACACAACTACCAGGGTTAATAATATAATTCCTTCCACTAAATTCAAAAACACATGCTACATTATTATCTTTAGTTGCATGTTGCATTAATTTTTAAAGATGTTAATGTCTGTAATCAAATTAGTCAGTTTCTCAAAATGTGTCAGGCACTCTCTTAACACATAATTATGCTGTTATGAAAATAATGGTGCCATTGTTAATAAACTTTGGTTAAAAGTTTAAGCATGATGGTCATAGATATCTTTTTTGTGTATGCTTTTTGATGTTTTCTTGATAACGAGCTATGGATGAGTAAGCCTAAGTAACAATTTATGTTTTTCGGAAATTGGTGCTGTGCTTTTGGTGGAGCAAATGTTGAGTGCCCCATTACTTGTGCTTACTAATGATATATTAGATTTAATGTTATTTCTTTAAAACTTGTTAGTAAGAAAAAATGCTGCAATATATTATACCTGAAGACACAAACCAAAATTGATCAGACTCACATGTCCACTGTCCATTGCTGCATGAGAGACGTTGATATTATGTTCATTTACAGGTTTTTTTTTTGGTGTCATTAAAAGAATGAATGCAAACAGTGGAACCACAGCGAAAGTATAGCATTACTATATGTCCAATAAAGCAATCTCGATGCATAAGAGTGTTTGTTGGGTTCACATATTAAACATCTCATATCACAATTTAAAATCCATGTGATCTCTCAGAGCACGCTCGGGTTCCTGCCCGGTGCCGTTTACGAGCTACAGCAGCGAGGTGAGGTGGCAGCGGGGCCCGCGGCGCGGGGCGCGGCCCTGCCCGCGGTACTCGGGGGGCAACTGCCTCGCCTCAACACCGACCAAGCCGATGCCGTCGCGCGCGCCAAGAAGTATGCCATGGAGCAGAGTATCAAAATGGTTCTCATGAAGCAGACGTTGGCGCACCAGCAGCAGCAGATGGCTTCGCAGCGGACGCAAGTACAGCGTCAGCAGGCACTCGCGCTCATGTGCAGGTTAGTGCCTTTCCTTGCCTCGTTTCATCACACCTCGCCCGATGATGAGAGCGATATCTCGAGATTCCCCAATCGGGTCGAGTCTGTGAGTCGTAAAGCTGAAAAGATCTGAGAGCTCCGAAATCGCAAAACCGAGATCGATGAACCAGACGAGTCCTAACGGTTTCCATTTGCGCAGGGTGTACGTGGGTTCGATTTCGTTCGAACTGAAGGAGGACACCATCCGGCAGGCGTTCCTGCCGTTCGGGCCCATCAAGTCCATCAACATGTCATGGGACCCCGTGACCCAGAAGCACAAGGGGTTCGCCTTCGTCGAGTACGAGATTCCCGAAGCAGCGCAGCTCAGCCTGGAGCAGATGAACGGAGTGATGCTCGGTGGCAGGTAGCGTATGACGAAACGCGCGTTTCGCGACGGGCCTTTACCACACGTTAGCGACTCGAGCCCTTTACGTTAGACCGTACACGAGCTCCGTCCACAGGAACATAAAGGTGGTCGGCCGGCCTTCGAACATGCCGCAGGCGCAGGCCGTGATCGACGAGATCCAAGAAGAGGCGAAGCAGTACAACCGCATCTACGTGGCGTCCGTGCATCCCGAGCTGAGCGAGGACGACATCAAAAACGTGTTCGAGGCCTTCGGGCCCATCACGTACTGCAAGCTCGCCTACGGCGCCTCCGCACACAAACACAAGGGCTACGGCTTCATCGAGTACGCTTCGCTGCCCGCCGCGCTCGAGGCCATCGCGTCCATGAACCTGTTCGACCTCGGCGGGCAGTACCTTCGCGTGGGCCGCGCCATCACCCCGCCCAACGCCCTGCTGGGCCCGCCCGCCGCATCCGCCATGCCCACGGCCGCCGCCGTCGCCGCCGCCGCTGCCACGGCCAAAATCCAGGCTATGGACGCCGTCGCCAGTAACGCCGTCGCGCTCGGTCTCACCAAGCTCAACGCGCTCGGAGTGCCCCCGGCCGCGGCGTTGCCGACGCTCGCCGCGGCGTTGCCTGTATCTCTGCCCGTGACGCTGCCCGCCGCGATGCCGGTGGCGTTGCCCGTGACCGTCCCCGTCGCGCTGCCCGCGTCGCTTCCTGCGGGCCCGCCACCGGCCGCCGCGATCCCCCCGCCCGGCGTGGTGATTCCGCCGGCGCCGCCTCGCGCCGAAATCGCTGCCGCCGAGAGCGAGGCCGGCGGCGCGCAGGCGGCGCTGCAGCGCAAGCTCCTCGATACGTCGCCGGACACGCTGCAACAACAGGAGTCGCTGTCGATCTCGGGGCAGTCGGCGCGCCATCTCGTGATGCAGCGCCTGATGCGGCGCCGCGTCTCTCGCACGCTGCTGTTGCGCAACATGGTGTCGCCTCGAGACGTGGACGAGGCGCTGCATCACGAGATCCGCGACGAGTGTGGCAAGTGGGGTCAGGTGCGACGGCTCGTCATCTACAACGAGCGCCAGAGCGAAGATGACGACCCGGCGCACGCGCACGTCAAGATCTTCGTGGAGTTCGCGGAGCCGGAGCAGGCGAGCGCGGCGGCTTCCGCCCTGGAGGGTCGCTACTTCGCCGGACGAACGGTGAGAGCCGCCCTCTACGACCAAGACCTCTTCGACCACGGGGACCTGTCCGCCTGATGCCTCACCGCGCCCTTTTTTTATTAAAATGTATTATACGTATTCACTATCAGTGTTTCTTTAACTTTTGTTACCTTTATTTTTTCATGATGATTCATCATATTATATGACATAGTAATAATAATTACTATACAATTTATTGCTGTAGTGATAGAGTAGACGGTTGTTCTGAGCCAGTGGACTGTAAAATTTATATGTATTGAATGTCAGGAGTATCTGTATAGTATATGTAATGTGACGTGCAAGAACCTAACACCCTTAAGCCATACAGACGTACCTTAACACATAAATAGTGAATATAAAAAAATAAAATAAAATAGCCTTTATTCGAGTACAGTATAATTACACTAAGTGCATGTTATTTATACTTTCACTAGACGGAGTGAAGGCCTCCTCTAAATTCTTCCTCTTATCTCTATAGCTTGCGATGATTTTGCTTTAAAAAAAAATAGCGCATCCCATCCCAATCTACAATCGTGCCACATGCGGCGACGGCCCGCAAAGCGAGGCCGATGAATGAATCGATCCGATGAACCCAATGGTGGGTCAACACGGATGTGAAGTGAGCATAAGGTCCAACAGAGGGATAAACCCTCTACCATCCACATCTGGTATCTGCGTAATCGCAGGGACCATTTGTGTCAAGACTTATGACAAAGAAAAGTCGTGAATGCTCTTCCCGCGTGATCGGTGGTTTCTGAGCTGAGCTGAGCTGTGGGCGATAAAATCACCAAGTATTACGATTTCAGCGGTCGGTACCCTTTCGAGCAAGGAATCTGTTGCCGTTTGGATGTGCTCGATGAGTCGGTCAGTTTCGTCATTTCACGCTGTAGATCCTATACAGCCACGCGTAGACCGCGATGACCATTCGCGGTCTAGGTGCAGCCAGAAGTTAGATAGGTCCGTTCCTTCAAGCGTCACGAGGCGACCAGAATAGATATCCTCTCTGACGTACAACTCCAGCCCGCGGCGCAAATGAATATTCTAATTTGTGTGTTAGTCTCTAAATGGCAGTGGACACCACACACGCTATGTTGGTATTGAGCCCCATAACATTTGTGAAGTCCACGGCGAGTGTGGAAGGGTATAGTATATTGACGATAACTCATTGACCTATGTTTATCGTTGAGCGCAACGGGTTGTCATATTTGCTTAAGCAAGGACATTCAATCACGCATTTTCAAGAATGTATTGGGGACATTTGTGTGAACATTTTGTGTCATCTTTTTTATCAGGCGTACATTTTTCTATTGTCTTGTGTTATTACTTGAAGATTAAACATAAAATTATTAAAAATAAATCTATAAAAAATTTATAAATTTTATTATAAAGTAATTCATCATTAAATAGAAATAGTTACTGTTTATAAATAAAATAATAAGAATAATTGAAGTGGACTATTTTAGTAAATGCGAACTCATTTATTAATATAATTGCACACAACAGTTTTACAAAAAGTATTGTATACAATCTTACAGAAAACTAACTTTCTCTGTTATACTAAACAGAAAAGTAAGGCTCTACCTAGTTGGGTAGAGGCCGATCGAGAACCGTTCCGTGAAAGTAATACAAGAATTATTATGAGTTTGAGAGTATATACTATTAACTAACATAACTATATGTATTTGTAATATTTTTTCTCAGTGGTTTTTTTATGTATAGTATAGGCTTATAACCTAAACAAAAAATGATACACAAAATGGTAAAGATAATTTATTCAGTGTAGTAAATTATACAGAGCAAGTGATATAAATCTAAAATTATTTGACGTTCGCGAAATATAACTTGGAATCTCAGTACATAATAATATTGTTAAGAAGACGGGCCGACTGCAATGTTTCTAGATTTTTCCACTACATAAAGAATTTTTAGCAGGCTGAAATATTATTTCTGACTGTTTCAGGAGAGGGTCAATCACATATTTGAAAATTGTATTTTGCATAATGTTTCTATTGAAGGCATTTTCAGACATTTTTGCTACACACGAGTAGTTAAATAACGAACTGAGGGTCACCTCACTGTTATGTGAGGAAGACTGCAAACATTGTACAAGACACGAAGGTAGGGAGGTTGCCCATGTGAGGATACTAAGAACAGATACCATTAGTTCAGATTAGTGTGGTAAATTAATTCAGGTAGAGCAACAACAAGATTCGGTCATTAAACCAATTCTGGATGAAATCGTCACTTATCAAGCCGCGATGGAATGATGTTGCATCTACTAGCATCACGACCAAGAGTTACTGGTCTCAATGGGATAGCTTAGTTCTCCGTAATGGGGTGTTATGTCGCAAATGGGAATACGCTCGTGGGGATGCTGCTCATCTATAGTTAGTTGTGCCAAGATCCAAGATTCGCAACATATTGGAAATGTTTCATGACGGCTCATCAGGTGGACACTTAGGAGTAAAAAGGACTATTTTGAAAATTAAAGACAGATTTTATTTAATTTGTGTTCATAAATTCCTCATTGATTTATCAAGAAATAACTTTACGGAATTTTCTATCCGGTCTCCTAGCTCGTAACAATATACGTAAATATAACATTATACAAAACAAGTTTAAAAAGTTTGTATTACTTCTATTTCTGTAATAGAGCTACATTAATAATTTGTTTAAAAATAAAAATACAGTTATAACTGTATACACCGTAAAGACAAAAAGAAAATATACTAAGAAATACAAAGAAATATATTTAATTAGTGTACTTAGTAGGTACTAACAAGAGAATGTTTAAATTAAATAAATAAATGAATTAATTTTGTTCACGTCCTTTAGCGTCCCGACCACCCTCGTGGTGATGTTTACATTGAGTTCTGTGCACGTGTCCCGTACCAGGGAACAATGCGCAGGATTCCCTGTTTCGCTCGGGCTCGAGATTAGGGAATACGGCGCGGCGTCCCGCGTCAATAGTCAGTACTCAGTCGCGTAAGTTGCTTTGCTTCGGACGCGTGCTGCTCATAGAAGCGTAGTGATATTTCGCTCATATTGACGGCATTAAGCGCGAATTCGATAGTGTAAAATTTATGTATCTGTGTAATTTACGCGAGGTTTTAATATTGCTCTAAGTGCCAACCTAACTCAATTGAATGACATTACTTCATAACATGTAAGGTAAGTGTTTGTAGTTAAATCATTCACCGAAAAGAAAGAATAATAAAAGACTATTGTAATATATTGAACTATTCCATTCATGTAAATGCTGTTTAGCAGCATTACTTAATTGAAATACCTACAGGTAATAGAGTTTTATCGGGTTACTAAAATATCGTGTGATGTGCTATGGAGGTTGTTGGTTTTTTTGTTTGGTGACAGAAACAATTAATTAATTTATTTATTTATTCAGACAATTAAATAATAATATTAACAATGAACTTTAACAACATTGTGCAATCGGCGGCCTTATGAGTAGCGATAAGCGATCTCTTCCAGGCAACCCTAATAGATCTTGTTGCCGAGCGTTGACATTGAACTAGATTACACTGGCATGAGGTGTCGACTCAGTCGTGGTTTTTTGCTTCCTATATGCTTATCAGTACTTTAGGAGGTTTAGGGTGTAGGGGGAGTTTATCCACCGAGCGAGTCCCATAGCGTATTAAACTTTTTCGCGTGTAGATTGTTTTTTTTTGGTCATAATTAATAACATGTAAATAAAGATTTATTTATATTTGACAAGCTATAGTAAGCTAGATCGCTTACTTATTGTTCTTATAATGTACTCGTACGGCGTATGCCTTATCGTAATCCTTTTTGTTTACAGGCAAGTAAATTATAAAAAGAGAGAAAACAATTTTACACTCTTTAATTTTGGATGCCGCGCTTCTGAACAATGACTAAAGTGATTTAACCAAACTACGGGTGTCTTCCTGCTACTTTACATCGTAACACGATATTCTATAGGCTCAAGCCTTCCTAAATGTAAATGGAGGTTTGAAATTGTTCAATTTGAACCAGTACAGAGAGAAATGAGAAAAATGGCAACCTATTCGTATTGATGCTGAGTTGTAAATAAAACCATCAGTCACCAAATTTACAGGTACTGATGTAGTCTTAAATACGAACAGATTTTTTTACATACGAACATTTGAAATTATATTGCAAGGTACGAAAAATGTGGCCTAGGTAGTACCGGACTCCTCATTTTCAAATATACCTACTAAGTTTCTTCAATAATATGGAAATTCTGTAGCCTCTGCTCATCAGATTAATGTAGAAACGGTGAAATTTCTTTCAAAACGGTCCAATAGTTTAAGCTTAGACAATAGCAAACAACCAAGTTTTTCCTCTTTATAATATTAGAGTGAATTCTTATTTTACCTTTATGAGCGTCAATATAAAAGTTTTAAAAGTGATGAAAGGCATTCATTCCGTGTTAAACGTTGCGATTGAAGGCAGAAGCCTACCTAGTAGTTGGCAAAAGAGAATTCAGAGATTTATTGCGTAAACAAACTCTCACACTCGAGAGCATGTACTTCAGTAGGTACAGCAGTCACTAAACTACACCGTATTTAAACGATGAAAGCTATTTGGAAATCGTGATTTCCGTCCTAACTTTAGTTTAAATGTGGTTTGATTTATCTTTGTTATTCAAATGGAATTAAGTAAATACTGATTTTTATAATGTCAGATGTGTAGTTAAGAATCTTGACAATATAATTGCAATTTATGAACTTTGCTGATCTTACAAATTACAGTAAGTAGGTAATATATAACATACACAGCCATAGTAAATTACATTTTGTGTATGTCACAATTCTACAAGCGGTGGTCGCCACATTATGAATACCTCGCACCACGTGACTCAATGAACATATGGGGTCGATGCTGCTGATAACGTCGACGACTTCCCACAACTTGAGAGTATTAAATAATGTTTAAACATAAATATATAGTTATCTTTATGACTGGACTGTTGCTGAGTTCCTGGGAGCTGGCCTTAATAACCAATGACTTTTGGAGTATTTTGATTTGTATCAATACGTATGCGAGAGTAAAATACTTTTCCGTTGCAGGTGAACAGATCACCGGGCTGCGATGTTGCTGTGGATAGCACTATTAATGGCCGCGTTGTCGAAGCCTGCCGGTAAGTGCTTCTTCATTTTACTTTTTTAATGCTCACTTTCATGCTAACTATGGGTAACGAACTATCTTACTATTGTCTTACACGAAACAGATTTTGTAGATGAAAGGGATTTTTTATCATTTAAATTAATCTAATATTATGTGGTGTTGTTTTCCTTGCAATGATGGACGTGAGCCCCGCGGATGTCACGTGTTGCCTCTATTTATGTGCGTATGGCGAGTGGCGAGCGTCAACCTCGCGGTCCATATTACGAATTATATTATCTTGAAATCTCTCTTCGTTGATAGCTCGCACACATTTGCTGGCGCCAGAGAAATACTGCAAATGATTTCATCATATTGTATCGAACGAGGCTCAGGCCTTAAACGTCGATCGCGCCCAGAGTCTGAGGTAGTGGTTTTTGCACCTCAGCCTTCGTTCTAACTCAAATATCGACAAAGTGGAGCACGTTTCGAACGTCTTATTTTAATAGGCACTGGGCGTAGAGAGAGATGCCAACAAATAAGTTACAATTATATGCTCGATACTATTACCGTCAAGCCGATTACTCGCTATTTCTATATTATTATTATAAGCACGTTGCGAAGATAAATCCGTAATATGTGCTTTCGAATTACAACAATCCTATAGTAATCTGTACAGAAAAGTAACTCGTTTATGACCTTCGTAGTTTAGCTGCAGGAAGCAAATTTGGATTTTGAATCTTACAAATTTTGTATTTATAATACCAGTGTGTTTCTATGTTAATTTTGATTGACGATAACCACTTGCTTGTGTTATGCAAATGGGAATGGAAAGGAAAATAAATAAATTTGTGTTATATTATTATAGTCCCTACAGCTATATCGTATACAAATCGACACAACAATAATGTTACAATTTACTTAACTTCTTTTATTTATACTCATAATAAACATTTGGTCCTACATTGGTTACAGTTAATATTGTTGAAACAAGTTGGCGGCGGACAATAGTGAATATTTTGTTTAAAATAGTTTAAATAATATATTTTCGCAAAATACCGTTCAATTTGTGATTTCTCATTATGGTATAGTTATATTTGTTGGGGCGGGTGTGACATTTTAGTGAAGAGAGTCAATATAGTAAGTATCGGGAAGGTTAATTTCTATTCTGGTCGAGACACGTGCCGCTACGAACGAGAGGAGGGGTCGGGGGCGAGGGGGAACGGCATTCACGGCGAGCTTCCGTTCGATTTCTTCGCAAAAATAGATATATCCGCCCATATGAAATCATTTGGCACGCGAGTGGGGAATGTCACTATAAAGAAGAAATATTTTTATTGCGGGTCGCGAAGTGTAGTTCCTGAGCGGGTGAGTCACCACCAGATGGTCGCTTCATCCGGCGATCCGACCGATAAATACCGTCGCCTCTTACAAGAGCTCGCCGTTTGAAACGATTTGTCACCAGTCCATCTCCTAAGGCTGAAACACCGTTTAGTAACTCGTCGACTCGTCGCGGCCTTAATGCACAACGTCAAGACAAAGAGTAAACGAACACCGCGCGGCGAATGACTATTGACGCTTTGATTAATGTGCGCTTTGTTCGCGTCTTGTCTCTCCACCCGATGCCATCATCGCTTTTCGGTGTATGGATTGTGGATACTACGAGTACAATAATCAAAGAGTATCCAAGAAGCTGCTGCGATCAATTTATCAATCTTCGCCCAAGATAACAACTTGCCCTAGTATCTTTTTCGTGGAGTGTATAATAAGCTCGTCACGAAAGCAGATATGCATGAAATATTAATCATGAGCCATAACTTATTTCTCATAGTAAATAAGCAACTGCGCGTGCGGCGCCACGGTAAAAGGTAAACAATTTTAATGGATTCCTTTAATCTTTTTAGCGTTGCTGGAAGCAAAGTTGTTTACACCACCACAGGCCGGGCCTTTCGTAGGTCTGTGCACACGTTGAAGTGACCTTCACCCGGTTCCTAGATTTTTCGTCGTTGCCTTTTTATTTACTGATTTTATTACTAGATCCCATTGTGTCCTCTTTAATACTTTACCAAGCCCATGTCTTATAATCTTATTGTATATACCCCTAATAATAACGAAAAATTACACACACACACACTCTTATTCGTTTTGTTAGTTAACATTATTTAAGCGAAAGCAGCGTTTAATGAAATTTGCATAACAATATTATGAATAATACGACGAGCACAAACAAAAGAAGGGCGAAATTCCACGCCTGACTCTACCAGTTTTGATATTTAGGGTTTACATTTTACCAACAATTTAAAAGTTTTAGCAACCCAAGACCCAAAGCCCGCATCAAAGCTCTTGTTACAACCGAAACCGCGGGTGGTGCACTGCTATTGTGTTACAAGAACCGACAACCAACGATGTCTGTTAGTAGACTCAAGCGTACCAGTGCGTACCGCATTTGTTGTTACAAAAAAAATATTTAGCAATATTTTGAGTGCCGTTCTACAAGAACCAACAAAGTGTTTGTTAGATTTACATCCCGTAACATAATTAAAGGTATTTTCTAATTGTTTCGTTTGACATCAGGTAGTTTTGTGTAAACATTTTTGTTTTGAAATGCAGTGCTTAACTTACAGACGGCGGCGGCAGATCTGGGCCAGCTTTCGACGGTACGCAGCAGACAACGGTGGTGGCGCGCGCAGGTGGTAGCGTGGAACTACACTGTCGCGTTCTGCGGCTTGCCGATCGCGCTGTAAGTGCGATAGTGTCTAAAAACCCGATCTAATAGTAATTAGAACCTAAGGGCACCTATTGGTATTATCAAGTGATATATCTCATCGTTACGGCAGCATTTGTAAAAAAAAATGTTTGCGTTCGACCATTTCTTCTCCTACTTGCTTTGCAAATCTAACCACCAGGAAATAGTCTGGTTTACTATTGGTTAAATAATTTAAAAATCAGTTTAACGGTTACAAGTATTACCCGCTACAATCTCACAAGCTTTACCACTTTATAATAAGAGTGTAATTTAACATTATTACCAATTTGCTACGTTTTGTTGTTATTGCTGATCTATAAGAACCTGGAACTTCTTCCTTCCTTCTCCTGCTAAGGTCGAATTTTTTTAATCAGACGATACATATCTGTGTGAGTCAGTAAAAAAATTGCAAAGTTTAGTTTTATTTAGTCTTTTAACAACTACCTTGTATTTCATTATATGCTTAATTCTTTCCTGGGGAAATAAATAAATAGATTATGTTAGATTATGTAAATTATAGACTGTAAGTGGCTCTGAAGGATTTATGCAATTGATCACAGTACAATTGATTTACCTGTTATAATTCTTTAGCGTTACAATTTTAAATTTCCTGTTATATTTTCGCTTCGATTGTTAGATAGTCGGGAGTGCTAAAGTAAAGTGAAAAGTTAAAAAAGGATATTCAATAATCGTAGGTTTCGTGGGTGCGCTCGAGCGATCTACAGATCCTTACACACGCCGGCGCCGTTTTTACGGCCGATACACGCGTCTCCTGCGCTGCAGCCTCTCAAGAAGACCCACGGGGCACCGTCCACTCACTGCGGATAGAGGTGCTCCGAGTCAGCGATTCCGGCCGTTACGAGTGTCAAATTAACACCGAGCCTAAAATGAGTCTCTTCTTCAACCTCACTGTTATTGGTGTGTGTCACCTGCTTTAAATTTATTTATCACGACAGGAATCATCTGAAAAGTGAAAGTGAGACGTCTCTTTGTCGCAGAGTGGGACCTACCAGCGGTATCCGTGTCGGTGCTGAGCGGCTCAGTGCTGCGGGCGATGCTGGGCGGCTCGGCGATACTATCGTGTGAGGCACGCTACGAGCCTTCTGCCGCACTGGCAGCGATGCCTGCCGCCGCTCTTGCTGCCCTAGCCCCGCTCTCGTTGCATTGGGAGCATAACGGCGAAGCTCTTAATCCACAGGTAGGTATACCACATCGAAGTGTTTAGATTCATTTAGTATACTTATTTCTTATGTTCATTTTCCGATTGAGTGCAGAGCGCACGAGGCGGCATCTCATTAGAGACAGAACGGTGGGAGACGCGCCTAGAGTCGCGGCTGACTCTGGCGGCGTTGGTGGCGAAGGATGCGGGTCGCTACGTGTGCGCTGCACCCGACGACGGCGCGACGATCTCGCTACGCCTCTATCGTCGAGAGGGGGACGATCGAGACGATGATATTATAGGTATGTTCTTTAGTTATGGTCCTGCATTGTTATAATAGGAAGAATTGAAACGTTTTTAAGTATTTGGCTAAATGTTTCAGACGGTGAGATGGAGATGCAGCGAGATGAGCCCGAGCCACGCCTTAGTTCCGCTCCGTCGCTCATCGTGTTTCTGAAACTCGTTACTATAGGCGCGCTTATTGCTTTCGGTTCGTGACGAATATTTGTGATAATGTTTTTTGTAAATATTGTACATATCTACGATGTAAATAATACATGTATGAATGAAACATATTTTTCTTTAATTTCCAGAACCACATAAATCTTAAAAATCTCTCGTTCTCGCTAAATACTGAGGTGAATGTACAAGTGCAGTGGGCTGAAAGGTCGTTCAATAGACCTTTATATGTGAGAGACGGCAGAAGTCTACATTTGGTCAAAGACAAATTCTATTAATAACGCTATCTATCATTTGTAATTTTGTAAGCTAGCCCTAGCCGTAAATAGTTTAAATGATGTCTGCACCAAGATTCCACCGCGGGTAGTATCATGAAGTTCCAGGTGGTGAGATTTTCTCTTGCATTATTTTGGAAGCTTTTAGACAGGCTCACTACGATTATAAGAGTCTTCGCTATTTATGTGTCTTGTGTGAGAAATGAACAAGACGGGGCAATGTTCAAAGCTAATTTATTTATTTATAAAAACACTAGAAAATAACAATTTTGTTAAGTGAGCTACGAGCTTAAGAAATCAGTATTTTGCTTCTGAAAAGTCACCAAAACTAGTTCATAAACTTATGCGACCCGTAAGAATAACAAAATAGTATCAGCAATCCGCAATCCGCATTTTATTCTCGAAATAGCGAGCTCAAAATAGTAAAGGCACGCTAAAACCGGCGCAGAGCTATTCGTGGACGGACGCGTGCCTACTCCCGGTATGAACGCAAACTAATAGTGAAACCATCTTAATCAATTTATATCAAAAGATTTAACTTCCTCCATCCGTATTTTAATTTCTTCAAAACTAATTCACATACCTTGGTTTACGTATAAAATTTCTTCATAAAACAATAAAGTTTGGTCGTTCTAGAGTACTTTATTTATCATTATTTTGCTGTCGACGTACTATGGATACAGACCATGAATATATGACGCTACAGAGAACTTCTGCACTTCAATGAATATTATACTTTAAATCATAAAATTACGACCACATTATTGAATGAATTATTTTGATAGGTGGTAAGTGGCGCGCTCTCGTAACGCCCCCACAAAACAAGCAAATCCCAACCGCGAAGTGGTTCAACTCTGTATATTATGCCTTGCTTGTATAACCCATTAATGACAGGTGGCGCTTATATACAAAATGAATTAGCAACAGTCGACAACTTAAGGGGCCATCAACCATGTACATTCTCAAAAGGTCCAGTTGAGATGCTGACGAGTTCAAGTGCCTAAATTCAATCGTGTTTGTTCGTACCATGATGTTCTTAACATAAACTGAAATGTATTCTAATCGCAGACAGAAAGAAACAATGATACGTTTGTTTGTGGTTTGTATGTATGTTTTGAAATTTAACTGTCAAATTTTTTACGACAGTTTAAAACGTTTCCGTCAAATTTTGACTGAAGCTATCTATTGGTGTTTACAAAATTTCAGTTAAATAGTTATAGTTTTACAAATCGTTTAACTTATATATATGATTGGGTCAGTATTGTACAGACATTTGTTTTCCAAAAATAAATATTTATATCGAAGGAATTCTTAATTCAAACAACAATAACAGTAACAAAACAACTTATAACTCGAAAACAATAAGTAACTTTAATATAAAAATAAATTCCTTTTAATCCTTCAAATTTGGTTTATACGTTAACTATATTATATAATGTAATTAACTATATTTTCTTTACAGCATAAACTTGATAAACTCGCTGAATCGCCTCGAAATAGATATATATGTTGTACATCTTCCTCTATCTTGATGTCGTCATCTTAGCTAAATAAATAATTGCTATTGGAATATTTTCAAATGGCTTATAAATTCGAATAATATCTATGTATACTTAAAGAAGCAAAAAAGCAAAGGAGAATAAGGAAAAGTTTCATTATAATAAATACTAATAGCATTTAGATATGGCATTTTTTTTATTATAAAATTTTACTGTCAAATGAAAAACCAGGCGACTTATAATGCAGATTCCTAATGAAGGTTTAGGTGTGTAATTATTAAAGCTCTATATTAATACACGGAATAATAGTCGAAAAAGTCGCAACAGAGAGACTTAGGTAAAATACACGAAGTCAACGCGGGTGAAAGCCGATTAAATTAATTTATGATATTTTTGGGAAAAATTTTATATTGTTTTTATTATACTATCTACATACCTAATAAATAATTGAATATTATAAAATATAGTTTGTGCACTTGTGTGTTCAACTTCAACGAATCAAAGTCGTTGATCTATAGCAAATTATAAGCTCTTGAAAGTCGGTAGAAGGGGATTCATCGTGTCTAATCTCCGTCGATTTTTTAATCACACTTGCTAAACTCAAACTACCCCAAAATACCCGAAATATAAAAACTATTTTTTGTTTTCTATATAAGATATACCTAGTACATCTTATTATTTTTAATTTATGAACTAGTTTTAATTTGAGTATTGAATTTTATACGTTCTAAACTTTTATTAGGACATTGCGAAACAAAAAAGGTGAACAAAAATAAAATTCCTTCATAACTTGTGGCTATATTTTTTATAGTAAGTGATACATTAACCTTCGCAAAGCACTGACGGACTCTGAGAAATTGATTTTAATATCTTATACAATAATGGGATGCCGTCATTATCTTGTTATAGTTTGAACGATTAGTGTGCTCTCTAATGTCGAGGTATCACCGAAAGGCGTCACGTACGCCTAATTAGAAGCTGCCTCGTTATGACAATAATTCAAGCAATCAGTACCTTATCCCATTTCATTTGATCCTTCGAGATATGGCTAGCATAAGTCAGGCCCGGATGTTGAAGAAAACATTTCCTACAAAGATCGAGAACAATTTCATAATATTGTAAGATTCTTTTCGTGTTTCTCGTATTTGACTAACTCGTCAACCGACTTTCGAGATATTGGGTTTGACCACAATGTTCTCGTCTACAGAGTCATTGTGAACTTGTTGGTGGAAAGTTATTAGTCAGTTAATAGCTCAAGTCCCTGTAAATATGCTTCTATAAGTGAGTTTTATGCGAAAATTTAAGTAATTGAAAGAACTTTCTGGGCTATACCGTGGCGAGTGCTAGAACTTGCAGTGTTTGTTCCGTTTCAAGACTAGGTGCTAAGAATATTCTGAAAATTTGAGCAACTGAAATCCTTGTGACAATGTCTTTTGGGTGAGGCTTATAAGTCATGTTTAACACTTGCCAATTTTATGCGTAGCGTACACAAATTGAATTATATTATTATTTATGAGTTGTTTGTCATTGGAATAACTAGGTAATGGGTTAGACCGAGTCTATTGAGGCTTTCAATAATAGGTTCGCACGCAACCATCAAATATCACAATAATTGCAGATGCACCCGATGGGCAGTCTGGTGGGCGACGTGGGCAGCGTGGGTAGCGACCCAACCCACCATGCCACCCATTGAGAAGATGCATCAGCATTGGTGGTTGAGCCAAACCACGATGTCACCCATGTTAGATGACGGCCAGCAAATTCCCGATCCACAGCAAGATACACCCGATTTTCGCGCCGAAGAGCCTCTCTGGGTAGCGTATAAGCTGCATATGCGCGAGAGAAATCGTCCCTACCGCTTATCGCCACACCGCAAGAAGGCTGGTGCACTTCCATCTTGGGTAATCTTGATGTCAACTAATATTTAATTCTCTCTTTTCAGAACATAATTAAAAGTTTTCGTTTAAGGATTATGCAGACAACATGGGTTGCACATGTTGCACAGTATACAAGCGTTTGACGCCGCTCGCCACGTGCGCCGTCATCACGACGCGCCATTTCTTGACGACGGCTTCTTCCGTGGAGCTAGTGCTGCGTGGCCACCGGGGCCAGCGTTCGCTCGAAAATATACTAGGCGTGTGGTACGACCATAATATTTATGCTCAAAACAGCTCCTTCTACATGTCAATCGCGCGTGTTCACTACCACCCAGAGGTGAGTATACTGATAAGTTTTTAAGAAATTTTAATTATAATGATATAAATTGTACTATTATCTTAGTTAACCAGTCTTATTTTTGCCACGACATACAGTTTCAGCGTCCAGAGAATGTGAACCGGTCTCACCCGCTACCGGTGACGTTTGACCTTGCGGTGCTGGCGTCTACTTATAATGTGTACGGGTGGTACCTATGGAGGAGCAACACGCGAATTTGCCCACGCGCATCATCGAGCTGGACACAACAGGCATCACCGTCACCTATTCGAGGACACCCGCGACGCGAGATTCAATACTGCGTGGGTTACCAATTCATGTGGTCTTACAACCGCGTGCCCACTCCTTTTCACAAATACTTTGTCCGGACAGAAGAATATGGACCGTGTGCGAAAAAGGAGTGGGGCTGGTTCATTTGCATCGAGGGCCACCAGTGGGCAAAGCATGGTATGGATTCTGGTAGTACGCTATTTCGCACTCACGACGGCTATGACAGGCGTTACGACGGGCTGGTGGGCATGCTCACGGTTTCCATGCGGCTCCGCGAGCCCACCATCAACCTTTACTATACAGTACTAGACTGTCACTTCGTATTAGACTTCCTTTACCTTGCCTACATGGGCCGCTTACCCTACGAGTTCCTAGACTACCGCTTCGAGGATACTCAGTGGGCCGCGCCTCGACCGCACGCCTGGGCTTGGATTCGCCATGACTATACATTGGGGGAGCAGCATGAATACGAAATGCCGTGGTGGTGAACAGGATTTATAGCATTTAAAATTAGTTAAACTGAGACATAATGTATTACAATGTTTACCTGACTATAAACCCAGGCTTGCGATGTTGCAAATGTTACTAAATGTTTAATCATTACAAGTTTAGGCTACTTAATAATTTGATAACCTATTCATATACATTTCTTTTGTACACACTTAATATATTTTTTTAGAAAAGCTAAAATGGCCTTTTTGTAAAAAAAATCTGCTCGCATTTATGTCAATCATATACTGCGTCATCATCTTTAAATTTATCGGCATTAGGCAAAGTCCTAGGACGAAACAAAACAACCTTAGTGAGCTTGCCACGCCCGTATACTACCACGTATATTTCCTTACGCAACTTTGTTATGCTGCGTACAAAGTCTTTTGGCTGTCCCAGAAAAAACAACGCATGATCTTCTCTTTCATAGTCAATGATGAAGCCATGTCTCATGTGTAGTTTTGTATCGAGCAAAAAAACGGTCATGATCTAGAAGATTAAAAATATTTGATTGCTTTTTTCTTATTATGATACTAATATCTGGGCTTTGCCTGCCACTAGTTATTATTTTCTTTCCACTAAGAATGAACGGCGTTATCACTACTTATTGAACACCCCTCGTATCAGTGTACCTACTATTTTCCAGTGCCACTGTTTTTCACCCCTGGAATTTATCTCTCATACTTTATGACTGCGTTTCAGTAATTTATTAGGTTATTAAAATAAAATACGTTCCAAAGTCCTAACTCGTTTTTTTTAACTGAGTATAGAATAAACAAAGGTTAGTTTGTTTCACAAATATCGGACACAAACAAATTATCTCGGCGTCGCTTTGTGCACTAAATAACAACTATTGTCGGTTTGAAATTCACAAACACTGCAATATTACTCGATACAAGGTACTATATTTTTTCCTGTATAATATTCCTTGATTGGGATTATACTTGGATAAGACGGGAGGCGGGAAGTTACGGCTGACGTCACTTCCTTTGTTACCTGTAGACGAAAAAAACCACATATTTGATCATAATATCTACAAACAGAGTAAGCTACTTTTAAACACATTTAGGTGTAAGTGATAGACTTCTTCAGAGAAAGCGGGATGCAACTTAATAGGGTTCATACTCATAAAGCATTAACAGCTAAAACGCGATTAATTTGGACACTTTGGATTTAAGTAATTTTTTTTTATAGAAATGCTTACATTATCCTTACAGAAAATAGTAAGAAGCCATAAGAATAATATACGTATCCACAATACCACTACTGTGAATGTATTCTGCGAACATAATTATAAATATATCGATAGTGTCGAAAACAGCAGGAGGCGTAACGTCTTTGTTAAAGAGGATCTGTGCAACAGACTGGTCCTTCTAGCCCTTGGTATCGCAAACAACCTTGGCCTTCGTTGTCGCACATACCCCATAGGCACAACCCCTGACAGGTTGTATCATGCTGACGACGCAATGTGGCGTTCATAAATGTCTAGATTGCTGCCCTGACTCACGCCTTACTTAGTGTAGTATTGTTCCGACTGATTCTCTTTGTACTCTACATAGTGATCATCAGGATCTTTTATATTGCTAATTATCAAAACCATTTTATAGTTCTAAAGTCAATACGATACTGGCCAACTTCGATAACAGAATGTCGATATCCGCTACGTCAATCGCCTTTCTATAATCAAAGTATGCAGCATCTACCTGCCGTCCGGCAGCCATAACAAGGATTGCATAATTAATTGCACAGTAAGTGTCTGCTTGTACTAAGCAAGGGTAGACCCGTGCTGGCAGTCTGCAGAAATTTTTATAATTGCGATATGCAATGCAATACCTTCCAAGTGCAAATATTTAACGAATTGCATCATTCTAAAGTTCGGCATTGGAACTTTACCGATGACTGGCTCTCTGTAACTTTAATTAAACCAACTTCTACTGACATCCTTCTATAGATACCTTCGACGATCAGCCTGCCCGACGTCACGCGACACTCGACCTTATTCCTTAGAACGTTCCTAGGAACGGTAACTTGGCTAGGTGTTAACTGTTGCGTCTCAAACAGATCTGAAATTGGCTATAATAACACCAACTTTGACGTGAATATTGCTGCCCTCTGATGCAAGTCTAATCTATTCATTAATTTGTAATATAGTTTAATAAATAAAAATAACATTATATTTATAAATAAAAAGAAGAATATGGACCGCCGAAATCACTCGCTGAAGAGGACGTCCAGGGAATTGAAAAGTATTAAGACCACAAAAGCGATGAGCTGACAAAATCATAAAGATTTCTGGGGAGTAGAGGAGGAAGGAAAGAATAGATTCAAATGGGAAGTTCAGAAGAAGGCCTTTTCTCAAAAAGGGTCCATACTGCAGTCCATATCAAGTAATGGTAAAAACAATAACTTCGTTTAGTTACTAGTTAAGTTTCTCTTTGTAAATTCGCAATCTAACAGTGATTAGATCACACTTCAATTACAGACCACGCATGGTTGGTGGCAGTGGGCACTAGGGAAGCCAGTCAGTGGCTTAATGCTTTTCTAAACATTTACCCTTTTAGACCCTTAATCACTTTGCATTGCCATCAGCTTAAGCTTAGATATGCCCATATGTGATGTGTACTCCGCATAAGTGTCCCTGTAGACGCCTTGGCCTCCATTGCCGAAATAGTATCCGTAGTTTTCTCGCCACGCCGCGCTGAACCACATAATATGCAACTCTCTTGCCCTCATATTAATGGATTGGAGAAAAGACTTAGTTCTACAGCTTACGCGGTTAAAAAGATTCGCTCACTAACTGATGTCGATACAGCTAGACTTGTTAATTTTAGTTACTCTTCCAGCTGAGGCAGCCAATGACTTATGGCTTATTATTATTGGGTCATGCTGCTGATGTCAAAACTATTTTCAGCCTGCAGAACAGAGCTATTCGTGCAATCTATAGTATAAAATGTAGGGAATCTCTGAGAGATACATTCAAGGAAATTAATATACCTTTCCCTCGCAATATATTTATAGAAAATATTATGTATGTATAAAAAAATAGTAATAAGTTTACTATACCGAGAACATACGCATAATGTTAACACTTGGAACAAACGCAGGCTGTAATTTCCACGTACTAGACTATCTAAAGTTAGTAATTCTTTTTTTGGGAAAAGGGATACTTTTCTTAATTCAAGAAATGTGTTAAAGAAAAGCTGTATGAAAAGGCTTTACTATAAAGTTAACGGTTATCTAGTTGATAAAAGGGCCTGGGACTAGTGCTGGACAGGATACTTCTAATTAATTTGCGATATTTGTTTTAAAATAAGTGTTGTTTCCTATAATCATTTTGTATGATGATTTCTATATTTTAAAAGAGTATAATTTATCTCGGCCTACACACTTTGTCTTCTTTGCCGATAAGTAGGGATGTCAACCGATTCAAATTTAATGATGTGGAATAAGTGATACATGTTCTCTTATATATCTTATCTTATATTTTATATATCTTATATATATATTCCATAACGAACATATTTTTTTTCTTTCTTTCCCACAATGTTCCAGCCATTTTGGAGCCAACATGCATCGCTATAAAAGAGGGCAAGTGGCCGGATCGGATGTCGTTGATCCCTTGGAGGATCGGTCAGGATTAGGTATGGGGTGCAACCTGTTTGAACATATAAGCCTCGGCTCCAATATAAGAGCTTTTCCTCCAACTTTGATTTTGTTCGAATTTTACGCTGTGGGGTTCAAGTGCAAAGGCGCTAATTAAATATTTAAGTTGCAGCACTTGGTGTATGGAAGAGGAGTTGGTATATACTACAGGCAAGGAAGCTCTGCAAAGCTGGTGCTTTCCTCATTCAACGAATAAGTACCGCAATACAGCGAGGAAATGTTAACAACCTTAAAGGTACTGCCACAGAAAACAAACTTTTAGTTTGTTTCAAAATGTTTTAAAATGAGACGTTGTTAAGTGGAAACTGTGCAGAAAATACATATCAACAATCCAAATTATTAAAGTTAAGCGTATAAAACATACATACATGTGTGTCGTACAGACACTGATCGGCATATCGGCTGATTTATATCGTCGATAAGCCGCGCACGAAACCTCCTTACGGCGAGAAACATTTTCCATTTACACAAGACGCTGTCACAATCTTTAGACAACACACCGCTATAGCATTTACAAGAATAACAGTTATTTAATACAAATAAATACAAGGAACAACTTTTTTCTTCTAAAAACCGAAAATGTAGATTAAAAAATTATTCTATTTCTTTGTGTTTTGAAATGTTTTGTAAATTATAAAATATTTTGTATTTCATAGATTTTTGGTATCTTTTAGACATTTATTCGGTAAGTTAATTTACTTACCGAATGTAACTACTACTACTATTTAATAATAATAAGCCTTTGTATTTCCTTTTTTACAATAGTTGGTAGTTGCTATATTACAGTAAACAAAAATATTGATTTTTGTTAGTAGGTTAGCTTAGATAAATATATATAAATATAAATAATATATATGAATTAACAGAAACCCCGGTTTGGGTAAAAGCCTCCTCCAAAGATGCCCACTTTTATCGGTCTTGTGCTATGGAGTGCCAGTTTATGCTAGCTGATCTTTTCAGATCTTCTTCTTGGTGGTGTTTTCCAGTGGTCTTTTCCATTGAATAACTCGTTTGGTCCACATTCTGATAGACATTCTCGCTACAAGGCCAGCCCAATGCCATTTCAGTTTTTGAGCAAAAGTTAAAGCGTTTGTAACTTTAGTGACGGCTCTTATCTTTGTGTCTTATTTTGTCCATTTTCTTTATGTTTAACATGCTTCATGCTTCCTCTTTGATATACATTGATTTTATTCACGCAAGGATCAAACTTTGTTTTTATTTTGACGTAGGAGGACTGTACCGTTTTGTTCTCTAGGCTGATGGGTTGACCTGATGGCTCCAAAAGAAAGTTTGATAGGTTTTCTTTGTATTGTGTTATTTCATCCTTGTTTCTAAGTTGACTTGTCTTATTATTTGTGAAATTGGTCATATTCTTCTTTTGCGTGGTAAGCTTAATTTTACACCTAATAGGACGGTGGTCTGATGCGTAGTTTAAGTTCAGAACTTCTATATTTTGAAACAATTTTGGGGGATTTGAAAGAATGTAATCAATCTCGTTCTCGTACTGTCCACCTGATGATCGCCAAGTCCATCTGCGGTTTTGGTTTTCTTGAAACAGGTATTTATAATTGTTAATTCATGTTCTATCGCGAAGTTAACAAGTCTCTGGCCTCTATCGTTTCTTTCGCCGTTTCCGTATTGCTTTATAGCTAGATATTCGTTTTCTCCGGGGACTGAATCTTTTGCATTGAAATCTCCCATTAGAATGATGTGTGTGTTTCAAAGACCTTTTCTATGGTCTTATAAAATTCGTCAATTTCATGTTCGTTTGCTTTTTCTGTGGGTGCGTATACTTGTATAATTGATTTCTTGTTCCCTTGAATGTTCATGTTGAGAGTTGCTACACGTTTTGTTGTTCCTATGAGGTTATTTTGTTTTTCAGTGACTAAATGAAATAAATAAATATCACCCCATATTGTCCGGGTGTACATCTAATGTAGCAAAGTATAAATGTTCTTTTTATTTTGTTGCCCTGTTGTCTAACTTCCGAAATTCCCATAATATTGTTACGAGCTAGGGGATCGGATAGAAAATTCCGTAGAGTTATTTCTTCTTATTTATTGACAAATCAATGAGGAATTTATGAACATAAATTATTCGCAAAAATGCACTTATTACACACAAAAACAGTCACTAACTACTTAATTATGCACACTTCACACAGTACTTTAACACTTGTCTTCACTTTATTCGCACTTTATCGCTTCGGTGTTAATCTCTTGATATCGCATTTAAAACTAAACTATACTGGTCGCAGGTTCGTAGAACGTCCGTTCGGCGTTCTAGAGTGCTCAGTCTAGTTTCGAGAAGGTTCCGATCTCCTACTCTCTCGCGTATCATTCCGTCCTTGTCCCACACCTAGAAAATTCCGTTTAAAATATTCCTTCATCTTAGGGGTATAACTAGGCCTGAAATCGCATGAAAACGGGTCTACTGAAAACTGCACCACTTGACTACACATGTTCTGAAGCTAAAAGAAAACTAGGGTTTTCAGGAGGATGAAACATTTTTTCAGGCAGCATTTGGCAAATCTCAATTTTCTAATATGTGATAGTTTTCCGGAACTGTTCGAACTGCATTCGACTCTTATTGATAACTGGCCTGTCCCGCCAAGTTGTTAACCATTTGTATGTAATATTAGTTTTTTCACCAATAACCTAGGAAAACTTGGCCGTCAGATGTCAAAAACACTGATCCTTATTATAGAGACTTCGTTGACATTTTATTTCGCTTTGTTATCCTTTGTCGCTTTTTTATTTTCAAGTGTATGTCTCGCTTTGACTGGTATCGTCCGTAAGATAAAACCTTTTGAAATTTCATAAGCATTCATTCAAGTATTCATAATTAACAGAGTTAATGAATAAATTTCTCACTTGGCAGTACTTTTGGCTTTTCTTCTCTTGGTCTTATCAAGCTCAATTAACGTTATACACCTGTTGTCGTGAAATTTATTTATTCACATAAAGGTCATGTATGGTAAATGACACTTTAACTCATTTTAACAAGCGGTTTACGAAGTAGGCACTATATATTTTAGCGCACCCGCTTTGACGAACTAAAACGTCGAGTTATTAAAATTAAGCGAGAATTATTAAATAGGGTGACTATATGTGTTTTGTTGGATAGTGAACGTGAATTACAATAACTCCGCAGTGCTGGGGAGCTCATCGCAATCATCTCTGTGTTATAGCGAGTTGTTATAACTTATCGGAGTTTAGTGCAACTCACAAAGAGATTGGAAACTCCCCGTCGTGTGGTTAGAACTCGATTTCTGAGATAGCGGATAGTGTAACCCAGATCTGAAATCGCTGCACTGATTATATTAAAACCCGCTTCGTGTAACTAGTTCTAATTAAATAATGAAATCACAAATCATTAATTTTGTACAAACATTTTTTATGAAACATATTCTTAAGAATATTGCTACAAGTGCGCATGTGTAATAGTTACTTATTTGACTCTTTCGGTTGCTATCGAATTGTTATGAATTTACTCAAACATCTGCCCGAAGTGGAATGGTCGAGGAGGAGTAGGGAATAACACATGCACACGGGCAATTCCTTTATTCAAGTTTGAAGTTATACAGTTTAGGTAAAATCTGTAATGTGAATAATGCTGAATCAAGTCATCATCAGAATGTTTAATTTCCTACCCTAAGAACTAGAACAACTAGCCCTTACATACGTTTGTTTAAGTTTAATTACCTCTGATATACCCATCGATGTTTCGAAGACGTGAATAGACTACCAATTGCAATAATACTATAATTGCCAATGTATGAGAAATGTCAGACCTGTGATGGCTTGACAGTACCGTAATGGCAGAAGCCGTTGAGAAGATAGCGCACGTTATTTAGATATGGTAATGCTGTGTTCACGTTTGCCAAGTCTAAGTAAGTGGTATATAATACTTTAATACATTTGTCGATTTCTAAAATTGTTGAATATAATCAATACAACGAAATCAAAATTTAAAAAAGTTACATATTGATTTTACAAACAACTACCTACTAAACCTTATTAATGTTGTTACGCTGGGAAGCCTAAGAAATGCAAAAAGCAGTGAATTATTTAAGTGATTCGTGTGCTGAAAAGTGCTCATTCATGAAGATATATGAGTGTAGCGGTGCTATAAGGTTTCTGTGAGTAGTGAACTTACAGGAATCTTATAGCACAGCGCGGCTTGTAAAGGGAAAACTGACTTTGTGAATGCCATCCCATAATTTAGTGTTCTTTAACCTGTATCTTCTGTATCTTTTAAATAAATCCGTTATCCTCATAGAAACATTAATAATCAGTTACGGTTTGCTCCACATATACGAGAGCTATAACTGAGAGAGGAGTCTGAGCATTCTCGGTGCACCTGGTCTACATTATTTCATGTGTTCAGGGCCGCCCTAAACAAACAGCCGAACGCTGACACAACACTAGTGGGCGTCTATCCATAGAGGGTACGAGACTGAGAGTCCCATTTCTGCGGCACGAAAATAAATTTGGAAAACATTTCGAGATATATCGAACACACTCATCATTGCGATGGCTCGGAGACCCAAAATAAACCATATGATATCGAACCATTATGATTATTGCTTTGTGCCCGTGACTTCGTCTGTATGTACTGCGAGCTATGCCTAAAATGATATCACGGAAGTAAGTTCATTTGTTTTATATTAAATGCATATGCAATGATTATATTATTATAACACAAAGCCTTTAGAACTAAATAGGAATTAAACTTAATGTGCACAAAGCGGCTCTCGTGCTATCGAGAGCGGGCTTCGGTCAGCAAGTAGATAATCATAAAACTATGACGCGGTTCAGAATATTGGGGAATGCACGGACCGAAACGCCGTTATCGGCATAATCGTTGGGTGTACAATCCTCGTTATACGATTCGGCCATTGCGGAACGGTCCCTCTTCGTAATTAAACAACCACTTCCATATGTCACGTTGACTGATCACTTTTATTAATTACAAAATGTCAATTTTGCAAATTAAATTTGTGAAAAGGACTCGCTATCGTGTCTCTAAATCACGGCGTCCCGAAGTAATTAAAATTCGGTTAATAAAAACAGTAAATTGTCGCCACATCGCGGTGGGACCCAATTATTGGAGAACACGTTTCGTTTTAATAAAGTAATTTAGAAAAAGAGCGATTTGCATCAAACCGAGAAGGGTTGTTAGAGTATCGAGGCCTGAGAATTTTCGTTCGCGCTGTTTTTTGTCAATGGCTCTCGTGGATGAATGACATTTAGATGCATCTATGGCTGTCATGTATTATTATAATATGATGTAATTTTTTACGAGTGTTATACATTTAATAGATTATGATAGCGAGATTTCCACTAACTTTTCACTAAATTTCCGCAATATCCAATCATTTTATTTTATTTTTATTTACAATTATTTGGATATTGCGTCAAAGCAGTTTAATAAATACGATTTGCAGATAGCTTCAGGTCTCTCCATTTTGGCGCGCACTCTTAATCGTCACGTGGCAATCAAAGCTTATGGCCGTCCGTCCCGCGCCTTTCACTCGGTTTGAATCCTAACATAATTCTCCACTCTTGAATCAAACATCTTCTTTTTCTTACTTCATTGATTAACGTAGTAATAGTCTTAGGAGGAGACACACATCAGATATCGTTTTTCAACGAAGCACTTTTACTTTCATGTAATTGCAAGTATAAATAAAACATTAATAGATTTTATGACCGTGAATATTATATTTTACAGAAACTCTTATTGCGAATAACATGCCAGTGAACGCGCCATTCGGTCTACGTTATTAGTAATTAATTTGGCTTAATGATTGTTAGAAGATAGATAGATAGGTTTTTGTTCCATAGCCCCCTGGATTCTGTAGCCGGCTTCAATTATGTGTATATTCAAACTGTACATCCGACCATTTAGCTACCATTTTCTATGAATCTACTATTTAGAAGGAGTTTAGAGACCAACAAACGGCAGTAAAACTATCTTGAGAGCTGAGCGCAGTAGTCACGATTTATTTTCGTCCGACTTTGCAATAATTTATTGCGCACCGTAATTTAAATTTCCCCACTCAACTTGTTTTCATATTATCCAACAGAGGAATAAATTAGAGTAAGGCCTCCCCCTTCAACCCGCGCCTCGCCCTTCGCGTGAGTCGAGCCTTTGTTTTATCTCTTCATTTAGATTTTGTTGTGCGATTTTTCTTTAGATAACTTCTAGTTAATTACTCAGATTTCATTTCTCGACTGCGTTTATCTGAGTTTTAGTAGAACATGTAGTTTTAAAGAACAAAGTTTAGTCATTTAATTAAATAGGAATTCATTTACTCGATTGAGATAAGCATAACTAAGAGCGGTATACTAATATAATGCTCATTCCTCTAATAAAAAATTACAAAGTCACCTCTAACTTTTATCTAATTTCGAATAATGACGACTATTATCGACGCAAATATTTATTGAAATAGATATTGTATAGTATTTTAATTATATTGTAGTAGTTCTATAGATTACTAATTGAGATTATATTAGACGTAACATATTCTTCGTATAAACTTTAATAAAATTCTGAAGGAATGTATCTAGGTCAAATTATAACCCCCAAGAACCTGACGTATATAGAAGTAGGATGAACAGTAACAAATACATGAACAAGTTAGAGACACGGCAAAAGAAACATAGGAAAACCATTGATCAGATGGGAAGAAGATCCTTAAAAAGTAGCAGGCTCAGCCATGGACAGCCTAAGACAAACTACAATAGAAAAATCTGGAGAAGGCCTATGTCGGACAATCAAAAACCGAGGAAAATTAAGTATATAAATTATAATATTAAATCATAATCATATCAAAATATGTAAATTCATAAGATTTGTCATAAGGTGTAACTACTTGGTTGTTTGAAAAGGCTTCATTAATTTATTCATTATTTTAAGTTATTCTTCAGGTTTGGAGAGACTGAAATAGTTGTCGAAAACCATTGGTTTTGTTGTTGCGAATCTCTCTTTGCGTTAGCTGCGGTTGTTGTGTGGTTCTGCCCCTGTTCTTTCGTTTCCGGGTCACAATGGTGAAGCCAGTTTACGCCTCCTTTAAGTAACAAACACAAATAGCTTTTTCAAATTCTCAGTCTCGTTTGTTTCTGCGAGCCAGAGGAATGCATTCTGGGCATCCTGCGCGCTGACACTTTTTTCATCAAGGTTTTATATAATATTATACACACTTCCTATATAATTCTTCATTTATTCTACAACAAAACAAACAGTAACACGATGATCCACCAAGACAATGTTTTCAACTATTTGACATCTGTTCAGACCTCGTTAGTGGAAGTTCTTTCTCGCTTGAAGTTAGTACACCAACGCGCAACCGTAGAATATACCATAGAAGCATGAGCCCTTAATGTTGTTCTCAAGGCTTGATTTGCCAGCTCGTACAAAAAAAATGTGTGCATGTACTAGTGTACACACGTTAGAAGTAAAACTTCTTTATGCCTTGTTTTTCGAAAAATCATTTACTATATGCAACTTTACAGAAATTGTTTAAATAATGTTAAATAAGATAAAGAGATAAAGACTTTTAGTATCATAGACATGAAAAAACTAAATACCATAACCACAATCAAAAACTGAGGTTAACTTCAAATAACTTAAAAAATTTAATTACCACAATCAAATTCAAGTATTAGAAAAAGATATATAATTGTTTACTACTCGGCTGGAGAAAGTACTCTTCGAATCAACCGTGGTAGGGACAAGCAAAAAGATGGCGCGTAACCGAAAAATGTGGCGTTAATTTTTTTTTCAACGCCGATAAAGAAGTTTCACTTCAAAAAATTTAACAAAGTTTTTTGACTACATCGCGAACTAAATTTAATCCATTTCTAAGAAAGGATCCACACGCCGCGGCCACCGCGCGCATACAAACGCATTATCACGCGTTATCGCTATTTATTGCACCCATCGTATGATGCACCTCTACTAAATCACTTCGCAGTTTGAGCTGTTAAAATATCACGATATATCATTTAGCAGGAGCGATTATCTTCAAGTGTCATCAAAGTTAACATGCACACAATCAGTGCGTGGCCATTACCCGAGTGTGGCGCAAGCAGATTTAAGCCTAACGAGCTGGGTATAAGAGTTACAATCACATGATACTAAGATCGTTTATCAACGACAATTTGCGCCGCTCGAGGGCCGATGATGGCGCGCTCAGGAACTGCGATGACGCAAATGTAAATGGATGGTAGTGATTTTTAATTCCTCCCACATTACCGACATGCCGCACGCCATAACACCACGGTGTTATATTTACGGGCTGAATGTACATTAATAGAAATGGATAATTTTTTCAGTATGATTAATGAGGAAACATCCAGCATCTCAGCTATTTTGGATGCATTTGCATTTATCATTTTACATGTTTTTGGATAAATTCCTTGATATGAAAGTAAAAATAATAAAATAAAAAAAGTGCATCCATTAAAGTAGCTTCCAATGTAAAAGCAGAGAGGCGCATAACACGATGAAAATGCTTTCTGTCAATAGTGAGGAATTCTGAATGCGTTCATTACTTCAGCAAGCTGTTTAATAGATAAAAACGTTTGCCGTAATGCCCCTCCTATTACCTCTTCCATCTTTTACTTGTCCTTACGGGCCTTATATAATGTGTACAACAGCTGCTTCAACTACTTTAAATATATTTCGGTACTGCTTTAACAAAAATTCCTCTGTTTTCAATTTTCATCAAAAACCTTTTTCAGGTATATCCTTGGCAACATCATCTGCATCCTAACAAATAAGTTTGTTTAATAACTTAACGCGTAAAGTTCTATGAAATCTAATGTCATATCGATAGAATCTATTTTACTCCATTATAAAAATCCAGTAAAGCATGATTCTAATCTTCAGGTAATCCCACATTCCGGTATCTTCAAGTGTATGGGTCAGTGCAGGTTAGGTGAACGGTCAAGATAAGATTTCTCTCCCGGGGATAGGGGGGAGTCAAAGGGAGGGGGAGACCACATTGAGATGAGTCACGAGCGGCCACTTGAAGTTTGGTGAATGTTTCGCGACACGGCCGCCTCCGATGCTTTCGACTTATCAACTCATTTCTGTAGAGAAGTGAAATGTATTTATTGAAACAAAAAGTGCATTCTCAGCTCAGTAAAACAATTTTCGTGAGAGTTACCTTTTCTAAGCACCCTAAATTACTAAGCTAACGCGTATAAGTTATCCAAACGTTACTTGAATTCACATGGATCTTACACAAATCAAAAATAACATTGGACTGGCATTCCCCTCGAGCATATGCCCTATTATTAACCGAGTAATAAGTGTGCATTGTTTAGTGTACACAAGCAATGTACACGATGCACCGGTAATTAATTAATGGGTTGTTCTCATAACGGTTAGTGGTACTAATCACTACGCAGCAGGTGGTGGGGGAAGTAGAGGGCGGGGGGAGGATGGTCAGATTGGTCTCCGATGTGATCAGCTGATAGGTGGAGTTATGGAAATGAGCGCACAATAATTGCTTCACTAAATTTACAAGCTGATAGTGGACTTTAAACACAGTTAGCGCGATATTAGTTTTAGATCAATTGCTAGATTACGACTATTAAAATGAATCGTGCTAGACTTGACTGTTTGTACAAATTGGGCTTCGGTTGCTATTATTATAAGCAACACATATATTTGAAAAGAGAAGAGAGATTCAGAGATCAAACATACGATATATTTAATCAGTTTTTGTATGCTAGCCTTTAGATAACTCTTTGATTCTGCAAACGAATGAGATGCTATGTATTATGCATTGAGTGCCTTACTCGCCGTCTTCAAGCTAATTGTTACATTTTATTATAAAGCATTGTCAATATTTTCATGAAAATGTCTTAGTAGTGTCTCTCATATTTTCGAGACCAATCCTAATTAAAGGTTTATGATGTACATTATGATAGAATATGTTTTAAGATGAAATAGTATTATTTACAAAAACCCTTCCGGCTTTATTGCTAAACTGAATAACAAAATAACTGTAAAACAATTTTACAATAATATAAACTCAGAGATGATGTAATATCACGGAGGCAGAACACCCGGCTATTGACATACACACTTCGATACTCGTATTCTTGTCTAAAGGATATCAGTTATTGCACTAGAGAGACATTGAAGTTAGGACTTAGTTTGATCTATTATTGTGCAGTTGGTTTTACTGACAGGATGATATTCACACAAAGTGAAAAGTTGATCTCGGAGTTTTCCAAGAAAGGATTTTTACAAATAAGAAGTTTCCATAACCTGGGCTGTAGCTATTGAGCCCTGGTATGGTCGAGCAAGAACTTCAACCAGAGTAATTTTGTACTTTTTACATCCAATCCTGCTCAAGGCTCGGTCATCGTAATTTTGATCGCGACTTCGTTTGCCTCCGTTTAATGTAAGAGATATCTTAATAACACCTTGTTAAAGTAACTTGTCGTTCAGCATGAATTATCACGTCAGTATTTATTTTATGGTAATTGTAGTAAGTGTTCCGTTATAATAAATCCTATTGAGTGAACAAGTGAACCATTGTTATAGAGATCTTTTTTAAGCTGTATGAAGCAACAGTCTCACTAAACAATTCACATCAATGTAATTAATAATTTACGCAATCTACCTGTTCGTATCAGTTTATGTGGCATTACATGTAGAAAAAGTAATTTTATTCAAACGTAAATGCCAACGCTTCAAATAAAATTACTCTATCTACTACTACTACTATCACTTAAGAAATCAAAATGTAATCGTATTCGTAAAATTAATCTATCAGCAAATACAGCTGTTATATGCCCGCTACGCACGTAGCGAGCGCATATGAGCTACAACGCGCTACGAGACAATAATGTGTAGCGGATTACAAAGATTTACAATATCCATATATGTCGCAGCAAGCGGCGGGACCCGGGAAAAAAATAAACGACCTGGGAGCGCGCAGCGGAGACACGACCTGATTTACACTCACACCTAGACTACTTCATACTTTGTTATAAACCGAGATAAATCGTTCTATGATTTTAACAAATAATTTTAACTCTCATTTATTTGCTTGACTATTTATTAGGATGGTATTTGTTTAAGTTTCATACTCAAAGTTTCGCTGAACTAATATTATAATAAATTTTAAATATTGTTTCTAAAATTTGTTTGCTTGTAGAATTTACGTTAATTGATAAATTGTGTTTTATAAGATGCATTAACGTGATACTAATGTATCGAAATCATTAGAGGCATTTGTCTCTGTACCGTTCTTACTCTGTGGTTATGGTCGCATTTCGTGTCTCGTGATAACCTCCAACACCTACCGACTATCGAAGCCACAGCCTTTTTCAATAAAATATGTTTGTATCGATATAAAAGTCAAAATGGAATTCTGGCATTGGATTAAATACCACCGTTTATGTCACTGTAGTGGAATTTGATAATTAAGAATTTCGGTCGTGCCACAAGGATAGTGTCATTCACAATTCACGGTTCAATATTATTCATTAACGTTGTTATGTCATTGTGATTTATTTACAAACTAATACAACTTTGCACAGACCTTAAGAATGCCAAACCCAAACGACCATAAATTGAAAAGCGACGATCTACAAAAGCAATTAAAAATAAACCCACATCACCGTTGAGGTAGGTCACCTGCCGAGTGACGTAGCACAGGTAGAATCAGGGAAACGAGAGACAATTTCATCTTTTTATCAGTAATGTAATTACTACTAGAACGAATAACTGGATCTCGTTATGCTATGATCCTTGTTGTCACAACAGTGTTGTTTTCAGCATTCAGTAGTGGCAAGTCTCTCAATATTACGAAATTGTATCATTGTTATCTGTGTTATTTCGATAAGATTATCGCAATAATGAAGCGGGTTGGGGCCTCTTGGCGAGCGTCTCGAGCCGCGGCGGACTAATCACAAGGATTAACTCGGTGAGCGCCTTCGAACGGGAATTTGCAAGTACTTTGCACTTTACTTGAGAATATTTAAATTCTTCAGGTATTTGTTGGGTCCATTCTTCGGAATTTCTTAATCTGTAAACTGTGTTTAGTGTATATAGCCAACATTTAATAATTGACAACAATACGGATCGCGTATATGCGGTACATTTAATGAAGGCTTTATTGTGTCCGTTGGATCCCTCATTACCGAAGGTCGCTATAATTATCCTCGAGGCGGAAGCAGATTGCCCTTTCAACCTGTAATGAGATTAACCACCGCCTTTATACCGAGATCGACACGTGACGCGTCACAGCCTCCTGATCTATATTATACCTAGCGCTGGCATCATTGGTTCTTATTACTTTCTTATTACAATGTGCTTTTAATAAATTTAATAAATCACTTGTAATGTATGATGTACAAGGCATTTTGGCGTGGCAAGTCTCGAGCCGCATTTGTAAAGATCTTAGGTATATGACTGTTTATGTTGTTGACGATACAAATGATTTTCGAATGGCATATATAATACCATTTATATATTAACCTTGTGAGTATGATTGAGGACAAAAAGGTCCGAAAATCCATCCAATCTAAACGTTCTCGAAAGAGCGACGACATTATGCCGAGGCACGGCTCGCTTCCATTCTTAGTGATTTAATTTCCTCCAATATTTCTAATATATTTTATTGTATTTGAAAGGCTCTTATGGCTTTCTAATCGCTAAGCCTGACTTACAAAAATGAAAGAAATGCTTGTTTTGCCGAATCGTTAAAATAATACAATATCTTTAATATTTTCTGTAACCTAAAAAGTGTATATTTGTATATTAATAGTGAAACGAAAGATACATTGTGACCGCAAACGAAAGTATTGTAATGACCGGAAGTGATCAATAAATATTAAATCAATCAGCAGCTAATCGGCATAGCATGGAGTACTAACACATTTTGGGTGCACCTTATCAAAGATGGTAAGCCATATATACTATAAGATATGCAGCGTCGCAATGAAAATAAAAAAAATATTCGAATAAGCATTCAAAAGACGACACGATACTAAATAATCAAATGAATAAAACTTTTTTTTATTCAATAGGAGGCAAACGGGCAGGAGGCTCACCTGATGATAGGTGATACCGCAGCCCATGCACTCTCACATAGCTAGAAGGCTCGCAAGTGCGTAGCCGGCCTTTCCAGAATTGTTACGCTCTTTTCTTGAAGGACCCTAAGTCGAATTGGTTTGGAAATACTTCAGTGGGCAGCTAGTTCCACATAGTGGTTGTGCGCGGCAAAAACTGGCTTAGAAAACACTCAGTTGTGAAACGACGGACATCGAGGTGATACGGATGGTATTTTGTATTTTGCCTTGACGTCCGATATTGAAACTCAGCTGCAGGTATTAGACCGAACAATTATTCTGAACACTCCCCATGGTAAATGCGGTGAAAGATGCAGAGAGACCCAACATCTCTACACAACGCCAAGGGATCAAGCCTCACGGAAAGTGATTGGTCTTCGACGATTTGAATCGCTCTTCGTTGAATACAGTCAAGTGGAAGGAGCTGGTAGTGAGGAGCTCTCGCCCAGAGGTGAGAACAGTGTTCCATTCCTGAATTTGCGCTTTATAGAGTTGCAAGCGGTGGCCCGGAGTGAAGTACCGTCTCGCCTTGCTGAACACACCAAGCTTTTTGGAGGCTAATTTAGCCATCCCTTCCAAATGACCGGGAAACTGAACGTCATTCGATATGTCAACGCCCAGTATTCCTATGTGAGCTGAGACTTTAAGGAAAGTGTCTTCAAGGAGGGGAGTAGCGAGAAAGGGAGTTTTTTTAGCGGAAAACGCGCAGACTTGTGTCTTCATGGGGTTAAGTTGGACTAGATTTAGTCTACCCCAGTCCAAGACTCCACGTACAAAGTTTCGACTTCAGACACAAGTTTGTTCCGGTACTTATCGACAACAGCCCGAGAAATACCTGACCGGCCAGTGTAAAAAGTATTCCCAGTGCTGTCGTCCGCATAGGAATGAATGTTGCTAAGTTGTAACATATCATTGATATGCAGAATAAACACGGTCAGAGATAGGACATAGCATTGTGGGACACCAGCATTGACGAGTTTAAGGTTGGAGCATGCTCCGTCAATGACGACCTTAATCCTCCGTTCAGCGAGAAAGCTGGGGAGCCCATAGGCTGTTAGCTTCGAGAGCAGTGCTCTGTGCCACACCCGATCGAAGGCTTTTGCTTAGTCCAAACTTACCGCCAGTGCCTCCTCCTTGGACTCAATGGCCTCTGCTTACCTATGTGTAAGGTATACAAGGAGGTCACCAGCTGAGCGACGAAAGCCGGACTAAGAATCACTAATTAGCTGGTGGCCCTCTAGATACCTCAAGAGCTGGGTGTTAATGATAGTTCGGCAGTTGGACGGATCAGAGCGATCGCCATTTTTAGGGATCGGATATATCAAAGCGGTCTTCCAGCACTTCAGAACAGTGCTGAGCGAGTACATGTACCGGAATAGGCGCGTTAGGACCGGAGCCAACTCAGGACCACAAGTACGCAGCGCAATTGGGGGGTGCCATCAGGCCCGCTCGACTTTTGGATATCTTTACGGATAACACGTTGCCGGAATATAACTTCAGGCATTGCACCGCAATAACGTCGGTGGTTCCTTCCCTTGATCATCCAAAGTGGAGTTCGACACAAAGAGACAGCCTAGAAGATCGACCTTCTCTTTTGCGATATGGGCCAGTGAGTCATCCTCCCTATGCAGTGGTGGAATAGAGGGCTGACAGAAATTCCCTTGGACAACATCTAGTAGTAGTAGCTTTGCGTGTAATTAAAATATCCAACAAGGGCAGACAGTTGTTGTTCTCTTGTTCAACAGTAAATTTAATGTTGTTGTGTATTGAATTTAAATGTGCTAGAAATGCAGATATTTTCATTGGGGAGTACTATACTTATGTAAACAATTATAAGTTTTTAATAATAATACATAGCTTCAATCCGTTTAAAAAGTGTTTTCTTAATGTGTAAAAGCTATTTTAACAAAAGACAATACTATAAATAATAGTTTCGACTTCTCAAATAGCTCATGTGTTTGTTCGATTTCATATTATAGGATTCAACCTTTGCATATTTAAAAGTTAGTAACGGTGGGTGTTAACAGAAATTAAATGATCTGCGTTGGCCTATTCATATATTGGGTCACTTTTCCCATTAAGAGTCGGACACTTAGGGAACGAGACGCTGAGACAAACACGTGCGCGATGGATAATGATGGATGGATGGGAAACCTTATAATTATTTAGATTTTTACGTTGTGATCTGTTTTATATATTCAGTATGTCACTTGAGTACTTAATATTGCTCACGGGAGATAAAATATTGCCCATGATTTAACTAAAACCTTTTTACCATATTAAAATTTGAGTAGTGTTCAGTAAAAGACGTAAAGAAAACAAAACAAAATAATTTAAGTTACTACCAAGCAGCTACCAAGCAATCAGTATTTTCAATATTCTGCTGAAGTTTTGAAACATTTATTCTAGGTTAGTCGAAACGTAGATAATGGGTTTGTTTTTTTGGATTCTCTTTCATGTCCGCGATGTAATTTTGTATAATCTTGGGTCTGAGTTTTATTAATATTTCACGATTAGACAAAAGCTTAAAAAAAATATTTTAAAATAATAATATTTAAATAAAATTTTAATATCTTTTTAATAGAGATAATTTATAGTTTTTTTTCCGTTAATAGTTTCGAAAGTAATTGTTATGTGGGTAATGAAAGTGTTTAAAACTGGCAAGTTAGAAACATTGCAAACTTTTTTAAATTTCAATTTTAGAACTCTTTGGTAGCCTAATGTAGTATATTGCATTCATTTGTCATTTGTTTTTGTGAATTGGCGGCAAATCTAAAACTCTTGTAACACGTGAATAGGAACCTAACGCGAGAAAATTTTCTGTCAATGGTTTATTATGACTTTCGTTGTGGGCTTACTCAACAACAAAGCTATGATAGGCTGCTATTAGCATTTCTTAATGAAGCCCCATATCATGCCACTATTTACAATTGGTTTAACGCGTTTAAGCGTGGACATAGCAATCTCAATGATGATTCGCGTGAGGGACATCCTTTAACAGCGACTACTGAAGATAACATCAGTGCTGTGCGACGCATGATAGAGGAAGATAAGAGAGTGACCTGTCATCAGATACGGGCAATTGGTATGAGTCAAGTTAAAATAATATATCACGAACATTTAGGCATCAGGAAGCTTTGTACCAGATGGATTACATACTTTAACCGACGACCAGAAACACCTTCGCATGGACTGGTGTCGCCATGTTAGATAAGTTCAACGGCGGTGACTCAAATGCTGTATTTGTCATCGTTCCAGGTGATGAGAGCTGGATATATTCCTACGAACCCAAAACCAAAAGACAATCAGCTCAGTGGGTGTTTCCTTTCGAGGAGCGTCTACTGTTTTTCTCAGTGATTCGAAAAATTACTTCGAAAAGCAATAAAAGTATTGGCAACATTCTACATTAAGCCGTTTTTCATTTTCTAAAAATTTTCAGTGTTACCTGTATTGTTAACCTGTACCTGTTAGTGTATTATGTATGGCTAAATTTATCCGAAATACATTGTGATTGACTTAACTTTTACAGGTCTTGAAGGAGCCTTCTGCCAATTCACTAACGTTAAGTCTTAAATCACACCACGTTATAAGAATCTAACAATTTGGGTTCATGGGTGTTTACTCAAATCTTAAAGTATTAAGAAGAAATTACATGAATAATAAGTATCTTGATTTTCTATGTTTGTTAAATTTGAATGCAAAACTTCAAGGCAAATTAAAATTAAATTTTTATTTGCTTTATGAAGTCAAAATTGTGACCTACAATTACTGAAGTAACAGAAAGATACAAAATCAAGCATAGTGCATGTTGCAGGTTGAGAAAGACAATTTGGCTATAACACGGGAATGCTGGTCATCCATTATTCATTTAAATCCGGTGCTTGTTTGCACGCGATACCATACGCCACCGACGCTTCGTCTCCCAATCCTTAGTTGGACAAACATATATTGTTGCTTCGCACTGTCCTTGTCTTTTTGTTATATAAACCCTGTCTCTTTAGTGGCATAATAGATATCAGATGTGACAACTACAATTATATATACAAAATATTAGGTCCTTACATATGAAATTGGCGTTTTGTCTACTGGCCCCTTTGACCTCAAATACCTCCTCTTTGGTTAGGAATTTCAAATTCAAATTTGTACAGCTATTTACTCATGTATTTGTGCTTCGATGACCGTCATTCATTTGTTTTTTTCTTCTGTTTTTTTCTGTTTGCGTCACTCATTTTACAAAATGGAAAACTTAAAGTATCGCATTATTTACGACTTTGCGGAAACGACTCGAAGGGTGAATGATGTGTATGGCGGTCATGTTGCAAAAGAAAACACAGTTCGTTTTTGGTTCCAACGTTTTCGTTCTGGAAATTTCGACCTGCAGAACAAGCCCCGTGGACGGCCTGAGACCCAAGTTGATAATGAAGTATTGAAGGCTATTGTGGAAGCGGATCCATCGCAAACCACGTCCGAGTTAGCTGCAGGCTGCGGTGTTAGTGATAAAACTGTTTTAATTCACTTGAAGCAAATTGGGAAGATTAAAATGCTTGAAAGGTACCTCACGAATTGACTGAAGCAAACCGGCAAACGCGCGTCGACTGCTGCGTTACATTACTGAACCGGCACAATAATGAAGGTATTTTAAATCGAATCATTACCTGTGATGAAAAATGGATTCTTTGCGATAATCGGAAGCGCTTAGCGCAATGGTTCGATCCTGGCCAGCCAGCCAAATCCTGCCCTGAGCGAAAATTAACCCCAAAAAAGTTACTTGTAAGCGTTTGGTGGACTAGTGCCGGTATTGTTCATTGCAGTTTTCTCAAATCTGGCCAGACTATTACGGCTGATGTCTATTGTCAGCAATTGCAAACCATGATGGAAAAGCTAGCGGCTAAACAACAAAGGCTGGTCAATCGCTCCACGCCACTGCTACTTCACGACAACGCTAGACCACACACTGCACAACAGACGGCTACCAAATTAGAAGAGCTTCAATTGTAATGTCTAAGACATCCTCCGTACTCCCCGGACCTTGCTCCAACAGATTACCATTTTTTTCGAAATTTGGACAACTTTAAGGGAAAAAATTTAACTCTGATGGGGCAGTCCAAATCGCCTTCACAGATTTTATTGATTCCCGTCCGACTGGTTTTTTTAGCAAAGGGATCAATGAACTACCTATGAGATGGCAAAAGTGCATAGAAAACAATGGTTCATACTTTGATTAATTAAATATATTATATTTAAAAATATTCGACTTTTTGTTCCTCCCATACAAAACGCCAATTTCATATGTAAGGACCTAATATATAATACAAAATGAGTCTGCCTCGTTGTAAGATATCGCCGAAAGGAATAGAAAGCAGCGTTTACGTAACGAAGAGCCGGTCTCGTTGGACGGATTTTGTTTTTCATCCCGAAGAGCATTGATGAGATTTAAAGCAAATAAAAGGTCTATTTAAGAAACAGGTCGCATCGTGCACATTACTTGTGTCCTGGGATGCGGGGCAAAGAGCGCGGAGAGAGGGGGAAGGGAAGCCAACCAATAGCGATTAATTTTCGAATCTTGCTCCACAGCGCTTTTAAGGTAGCGTTTTAGGAAAACAGAACAAGCGAGGAAAATTAGAATTTTATTGTTGTAGTAATTAAAACACCATTTACTGCTTAAATCAATTGAAATTTTTAAAAATAACCAGGCCACGTGAATTATTGGTACACGTCGTGGCTCAATTTAGAATTTAAGTGAGAAATAAGCTCGTATAAAGTGTATAATGAATTTTGAAATATTAAAAGTTATTTATGTGGAGCAGCTGAGATTACTTGAATCCGGTGCGATTCAGTTGGGTGTAGCCTCGATTCCTGGGCTTCCCTCACTTCCTTCCGGATTTATGTCCCTCACTCAGGTCTTAAAGCGAGCGGTTTACCGTACTTGTCTTTTATTTTGAACTCTTCAACAATTTATATGAGCTATAAGAGCGAAAAAACGTCTGTGCAAATTATTATTGCAGTGTAAATTATGAATTAAAAAAAAATACTTTTCTAAACTCAGGCGAAAAGACATAAAGATATACCTGGTTAATTATTCGCCAACCACGATAGATCTATTCATTAATACCAATGAATATTTGACAACATTTACCTACGTCCGTTTCATTTTCTTAACATAATAATAAATAAAAAATCCTAATTTAATTATAAATATCAAGGTATATAAATCATACACTGACAATGTTTTTTAATGTAAAAGAATCAGTTTACTAAAACTATTCGGTATAATCGAGTACTTTAGCATTTTACCACGTTGAAATAACAAGATTAATTGTATAGATCATTTGTGTAAAACGTCGGTAACATCGTAAGCGAAGCGGAAACGAAATGGCGACACCTCACACGGGACCAAGCAGCCACTCCCTCCAATAATCGTGGATATAAGATCATAAAACGACCACCGAGCAGCCACCCTTGCACTTTCGAGGGGTTGTACCTTGTAAGCCAGACAGTTGATCTACTCAGAGGGCCGGGGAAGTTCTTTACATTTTTGATGGAACAACTTGTCAAGGGCAAGCAAACCAACAAGTTTGAACCCTTCTTTTACCTCAAGTATCGATTATTGTGTAAAAGGCTATATCCGGGAAGTCAAGCCATACTAGATAGTTTTTTCAATATTGGATCAAGAGAAATGCTATCGGCTATATCGCGCTAAAATATTTATTTCTATTTGTGATTGTGATGTCCGCCCGTCCTACGGTGTGATGAACTACGATTATAGTTCCAATAAGGTATGTGACTAAACGTAGCCATAATCCAGCCTATCGAGTTAAGATTATGAGAAGACATGTTCGGTATGTTTTACTATACTTCGTAACACATATAAATATTATTTTACTATTTAAGCATTATCGCCAATAATTTTACATATTTTTGTAAAAACTATGTAATGCGTATTTTTTAACTGTATGTTTATGTTATAGGTATTATTGGATTAATTAATACTTTTAGCAGATGCGTTAATATCAAACTAGTTTCCTGTTTATATAGAAATTAATATAAACGAAATAGGATAAAAGCGTATCGAAAGTTAGTGAGTAATAACGTTGGGGAGGCTGGTGCGGTCGGTGTGGTCTCGCGGGACAGTCATCTCGTTATCAGCCGATAGTTTATTATCAGGAGTCAACCCACTGATACTACTGATCATTGCCACTTGATTAGATATATTTTCTCTTCTCCAAACAACTAGTACTTTAAAACAATTTAATCTCTATTAAAGAACTGGTTGACGCAAACAATTTATTTTGTGACATTGTAAAATGATAAGAAACGTAGGCGACAAGTAGATAAATAGTTGTGATCTCTGAACTTCAGTGATTACTTTTGAATCAGTTGCGAAAAGAGGCCTAACTCGAAATTAATGATCCAAACTCACCAATTGTCCGAAATAAAAAGCGCCAATAATGCGGGAGGTAAGAATTCTAGGTGAAACCGGCTCAGGGGCAAAGAAGAAACAACTTTCTATGTACAACTATTTATTTATTGTACCCGGCGGCTTTCCGACTTCAATGTTGAACCGGCTACGCGGTTCCCACCTGTAATTTAAAGACGGTAGGGACGCAAATAGCTCGCATTTCGCAAAACCTCAACTTGCCGACTCTCAGCTTTCCCCAAAGTTAGCTCAAACACAAATAAACATATTTCGCCGAATAAAGGTAGCGTCGTTAACGCCCGCTGATTCTCTATAAATATTCATTGTTTAATGAAACTTTCTCCTTCTTTCCAACTCAAACGGTAACTAGTACTAGTTAAAAGTCATTCTTGAATTCCTAATCATTTATTTAGATTTGATAATTGAATACGAAAGTTGGAATGCTCAAGTTAGTAAATCATTCATCTCGATAATTCATTGAAACGAATTAGGTACGCAAAGTAAATGATGGAATGTAAAATATAGTATTTAGGCTGTGGCAGACAATTCTGAACATCCAATTACTTAAATATTATTATTTGAAAATAATAACAAATTCAAGATTAACTTAGACCCCTCACTTGAAAAACTTTTATTTTTAAAAATATTAACTGATACTTAATATGGTATATATGATACGCAGTGATTAAGTATCAAAGGGCCCACTTATATCTTATACCTGAGAACGCAGAAGTAGCGCAGAGCTGTCACAGCCAGAGGCGTCGCATCGTTTGCGGGTTTTTGTGAGACGCTTCAGGTACCAAATAAATTTGTCTCTAGTTAGAATTACTATAATATTTCACGGATTCCGAAGCGAACTTTTGAAATGAATTACTCATATTTTCAGGGACAAAAAATTATTAAATTTACTTTATTTTAATATAGCTTAAGAAAAGTTATACTCCATTAATGTGCTCTAATTTCAGCTACGTTCTAATACATTTAGCAGAAGGTGGGTTATTGGACTCTAGGATTTAGGATACCTTAAACAACACAAAAAATTGTATTTCACATTTGTATACGTAGTTCCATAAAGACACGATTTCAAATATATAACGAGATGCGATGTACATAGCATTGCCCCTCTCCAACAAATGACTGAGCGGGAAATCGCACACACCTGGCTATCATCAAATTCAAGTCAAACTCCGTGGCAAGAAGACCTCTGTATAATATTTTATATGCATTGTCTGAGCACAGTTTCTGTGTGACGGACCAAGCCATGTTACAGAAAGTCTTAACCTTGAAAGTGTTTTCAATACGTAAATATTAATGTTCATTTGATTGAAATGAAATTGTAGGCTCCAATTGTCGAACTTGAATGTTCTTTAATTCGTAAACAATTTAAGCGACACTTTAAACAGTTGTAACACTAAGCAGATGCAGCATTACGTGCACCTGCGGTAGACTCTGCGAGCGACGGGCAGGCCTAATGTGATCCCCACTACTGCAAACACCATGCATCTGAGCCACCTAGGATTGACCTTTATGTTCCTGCTCTAAGGCCGATGCCCTTGCTTCTCTTTCAGTCCCTAAGGTACCACTCTGTTAAATATAACGTATTGTACGTATAAGTGTAAGTTTAAAAATACTGATTAATAAAATAATCTTAATCAATCAAGAAATCTACTCCGTTCAAGTGTTTTTAATAAAAAATCGGAATAATAATGTTTATATAACTGACTTGAATACTTTACCTTTATTCTAGTAAGAAAACATTAATCAACAATTTGAGTAAACCAATATTTAACTCATGAAAATGATGCGAATAATAATCGAGTTAAAGATATTTTATTTTTCAAAGAATTACATTCACTTAGCGAGAAAATTCAGAGTAGGTTAGTTAAGTACATGTGTTATGAAATTATTTGGAAATAAGCTATATAAAATAAAAATATTAGTTTCTAACAATATGCACAATATTATTTACAAGAGTGCAGGTAGGTCGCATCGATGTTACAACGTGCATGATGTGACTATCGAATAACAATAATTTCTTAGACTCTCGTTCACAGATATAAATAAATAAATACCAGAAGGGCCTTTTTGATGTTTTGTAAATACCATTCCATTAATTTATATTCAACTTTTACGATAGCTAGATTTTACCTAGATTTATTTATGTATATATATGTGTATTATTATTGTTGTTTTGTATAGGTATGTTGTTACTTATATGTACTTTTAAAAGTTTTTTTTTTAATTTGTAAAAAGGTTTTAATTATTTTAAGCTGGATGGCAAAGTACTAAATATTTGTGCGCCTTGATAAATAATATTCAGTTTTCCGTAATTAGTCCTTGATTGTATTATACATAAAGTTAATAATTTTGTATATTAACAATACCTCAAGTATTAACGTGAAAAAAAAGTTGTTTGTTAATAAACCGAATAATAAGTTAATAAAGCCACGTCCGCGAAACCAAAGAAGAATGGAGCCCAACGGCGCGAGCCGCTTGAGTCTAGACAGACATAAAGCAGTTAGGTGTTCGCAACATTACATGCCGTGAGCGGAATTTCGCCACAATGCTCTACTTACAACTAAGACTGAATTTAATATTTAATTTACTTCTGCTCTTCTGTGCAAGCAACCTAAAATGATGTAGTGTTTTAAAAGCTTCTTCAAATAAATTAATAATTGTTATATACATTTGAATAGGATTTGTGAGTCGGTTCTGTATTATTTCAATCATTATATATGCACCTCATGTCCCGAAACCACAACTGTCCACACATAAAACATTATTGTGCTACACGAACAAAAGCATTGAATTACAAATTTGTCATGTCCGAGTTTCTGAACTTCCTTAGAAGTAAGTTATTGCGAGAAGTGTCAAAGAGTCACCAAGTTTTTCACCTGCGGGATTCAGTATTCGCCAGGGAAAGCAGCTGGATGGTCATTGGAAGTAATTTGTGCCAGCACTAAGGCAAAAGGTTATATTAATATGATATGATTATCAAATACCTTAAAAAAATAATCGACTTCAAAGTGCACTAAAAAAGTATGAATACTTTGTATTTCTATTGATTGGTCTTATCTCACAAAGAAAATAAATGTATTAGACGACGGCCTACCCACTTATCGCCAGGTGTAATCCTTAATCATCCAGTGCTATTATTTAGATGATGTCCTTGTTTATGTAACTCCTTGTCTTTAGTCTATTTCAATAATAATAATAATAATAAAATTTAACGTAATTTAAAAGCAGACAATGTTCCTTTAGTAGTGAGAGCCAGTAAATGTATTTATTGTAAAGTTTGCTAACAACAATTGAGATAGCGTTGCGTCTTTTCAGCAAATACATCATCGGAGACCGGTATCGAAATGTGTTCAAAGTCGGCGGAACATTCGTCTTACCGATGACACCTCATCTCTATTCCAGATTTATATCATCCCGCTATTTCCAATGTGTTTCATTCTTATCTAATCTTCGATAAGCTTGCCTTCTCATAGTCTGTTAAAATAACATAACACAAAGGAAATGGATTATATTAATTAAATATACAACAAAAATAAATATATCTAATTAAAACTTTCAAATCATAAAAAAAGATTTTTTTTACCCACAATTAAACAGTTATTATATTTATGCATAAACTAAACCAAACGAACGATTCATAATGAAAAAGAACTTAAAAATATATCGAGTTTTTCGTGTTGAAGCCTCTCGTTTAATAAAATCATTTTAAAATAATTCCCAGATGCTACATCGTAGAGTACATCCATCACTCCATTCGAAATTAAAAACTCAGTGAAGAGCGAGTGATTACCTGATTGTGCTGTTTATTGCAAGTCCACGGATCGATACCTCAATGAATCACCACTATAATTACCTTCTTCTAATTATTTTATTTTAAACGCGAAATCACGATGCACTGGTGTCATCAATGTGATTAGACTACGACTACTTTCATGACGTAAATAGCGATATACGGTACGGTATTCCTTTTCGCCATCAAACCATTGCATTTCTAAAAAATATGTTTTCTTCAGAAATGCAATGGATTGATTTGAAACTGCATAAGGTAATTAAATAAATAAGTAGGTTGTATACACATATAAAATAAGATTTTTACGGTCTAGTAATGCATTTATTGGCGCCGTGCTCCGAAAATCGTGACATTAGTATAATGAAATTAAACGTTATTTCCATATATTATAAAGAGTTTGTTTGTTAAGTTGATCTTGGTATCACAGCAACTACCTTGGCTAGTATATTTTATGGTTATTATTTTATGTGATTATCAATGTTATTCAAAATAATGCATTATTTTTAAAGTAGTATTTCATTTAATTCTTAATGTCGAGTGAATTTCGATATGTTGACTGAAAACAGCTGTGTTTTTACTCTAAAATTTCTCTTAGTTCCTATTTTGGTGTGTGTCTTGGAAAAAACCTATCATCGTTTTACCAGGCCTCTGGTGTTGACGAAAAATGGTTGGGTGCGAGGTCTGTACTCCTCAGATGGTGACTATGATATGTTTTTTGGAATACCGTATGGGAAAGTTACAACAGAGAATCCTTTCGGGGTAAGTGTTACTTGTATAGTAATAATAATACATTGGAATAAATGAGTCATGTAATATTTTAAACACTAGGCATTGTTTTCGTGAAACTAATGGTGTTAATTTTATATTGATTAGTCTAACGATATTGTGTACGAATTATCTATTGAAGAACAACAAATAAGGTTATTTTTGAATATAATAATTGTACTGAATTCGACTGAAGTATTTGAAAATTTTTCTTCTTACAGGTAGCAGATTCGTATACAAAATACGATGGAGTTTTTGAAGCCACAGATAATAGTAAAAATTGTCCACAATTTGACGATTTATCAAATAGTTTTGGTGGTACATTAGATTGCCTCAACTTGAATATTTATGTACCACGAGGGGGAAAAAGACTACCCGTTATGGTTTATATCTTTGGAGGCAGGTTCATGTTCGGGTTTGCCGGAAAATTCGTCAACAACACTCTCTATGGACCGCAGCATCTAGTGCGGTACGGTGTGATCTATGCAGTATTTAATTATAGACTTGGCCCATATGGCTTTTTGTGCCCTGGGACGAGAGAAGTGCCCGGAAATACGGGGTTAAAGGATCAGACCCTTGCGATTCGCTGGATAAAAGATAACATAGAACATTTTGGCGGTGACGTGAATAAGATCACACTTTTTGGACACAGTAGTGGAGCTATATCGGTGGACCACCAAGTTCACTCTCAGCCTTACGAACTGTTCCAGCAAGTCATTTTACAGAGCGGAACATCATTATACCCATTTAGCGTGTTACCGGCCAATGATACTCTACCCTCAATTATAGCTCGGAAGTTAGGCTATGTAACCGATAACGTCGACAAAGCTCTTAAATTTCTATCAAGGAAGAATCCCTTAGATGTCGTTAAGGCATCTGTGAGCATTCAATATCAGTATACACCATGTATCGAGCCCAGGTTTGAAGGCGTGGAAAACATAATTACGGATTATTCAGTGAATACAGTGCCTCAAGTTAAGAACAGACGATTTTTAATTGGACACACAAAAGATGAATATAACTTCGTTTATGCTAAATTCCCCAACGCCTACTTTGATACATACGACATGTTTGAGGAGTTTTTGTCTAAAGCGTTTCATTTAAATGAAACGGAAATGGAGACTAGTGTAGCTGAAGTAAAGAGATTCTATAAAGTTAATAAAGTAAGCTCGCTACTCAGAGAAAATATCGTGAACTTCACTTCGGACATCGTTTTTAGTAACCCACTACTTAGACAAATGGAGAGATTTGTGAACAACGGTTCCGATAAGGTAGTTTATTTTATAATTACGTGGATACCTACAACGATATATTAATGAATAAATATGACCAATGAAGATTATATTTTTAGATCTACTACTACGTATTTACATATTATGGAGGAAGAAATTTGCATCAAGTTATTAATAAGCTGAGGACTGGGGGCGCCATGCACGCGGACGAGGTCGGGTACATCTACCAGTCCACTGTTCTCGGAGACATCTCCTCTGACGACCAGCTTATGGTTGACCGAATTACTACACTATGGACCAACTTCGCTAAATACGGGTCAGTAGGAAATACTTTACTGTGCTGTTAGGAATTCATTTAATTTAAATGGGTCAATCCCCAGTCACACACGGTTTTTATCCGAGCGTTTATGTAAGTAACATTTCAACACACATTTTCACTCACATTTACTGTTTTAGTGATCCCACGCCTTCTCAGACTGACCTTCTCCCTGTAAAATGGTATCCAATATCGAAGGACAGTAGACGATATCTTCAAATAGACCGACATATCAAAATGGAAACTGAACTAGGTTCAAGAATTCGTTTTTGGAAACGTTTCTATGAGAAATATTCAACGCGAATTAGGTACTAATAAGATCACCCAGAGTATGTAATTCGATATCCCATTAATAAAGATAACATAATTCTATGAAATAACTCAATACGTAATATGATTTAATGTAAATGTGTACTAGGCTCATCCCCTGCGTGACGGATAATTGTAAATTATTTAAATTGCAAGTCAGCGCTGCATTCCTTCGACTGAGTCAAGAGCCGTGAAATGAACGACAGCCCTCCGCCGTGTGATAATCATTTTATTTATCCTTGGGGAAGAAAACTGTTCCCTCCAATCAAAAGTTTAGGTTTTTAAATCTCAAGTCAGACCTGCAAACCTAAGCACTTACATGCAACGAAGTAGTTCCTGTAAAACACTGGTTTTTGTTTAAGATGAACATTTAACCTAAAGTATGTTAGTAAAATATGTTAAATATATATTTGCAATATAATATAAAATACAATTATAAATAACGAATCATTTAAAATGTTACACTTATGGGTTGCATCATAAGTTAAGCTATTTCAATAACAAAGCTATGATAGCGAGGCCTCTATGTGGTGAGGTGCCAGAGGCTCCCTCGCGCCCTCGCGCCTCTTATAAATATTGATAAACGTTTGGAATGCCGCTTCGATTCCCGGTAACGTGATAAAATATTCATTAGTCGCGTGACGTCCCGCCCCCTCCTAACTTCAATATGTCTCAATTTGACGGGCAGACGGACGGGATGAATGTATCTATAATACGTATTTTCAATGTGCATTTACGTCTGAAATGTGTCTGGACTGAAATTACTTTATATTATCTCCTTATCTTGTATTTAGACATTAGTTCATCCAGTGTATTGGGCGCTCCAACTTGAACGTGAACTTCCAACTAAAGTTTCTATCGGTTTATATAAATTAAAAATTAATTATTTTTCGAAACGCACTAATTACTTAAATTATTTTAAAAGATACAGTACGAGTATAACAATCCTCCGATAAGCTTGCACAGATGATTGAGAAGATGTAGAGAATATGTTGGTTGTCAATGGCCCCTATGAGCCATTCGCAAACTTCTACCCGAATTTAACACAGACGAAGTCACTGACGTCATTTAGATTTTAATGGTTTCTATTCCCAAGTAATAAAAATCTTAAATTATTTACCACATTCATCATTAAAAGCAAATTAAGATATATAACATTTGAAGCTATTTAAATAATGTCGTTTCGTTCGTAGCCGAGGTTAAAGCCAGAGACTAAAACTGGGCAGGCGGAGTCGGATTATGCAGTAGTTATTAAATAACTTCGCTCAGAACAACTTTGACTATTACAACTACACGCCCCGATACTGCTTAAACTATTTTAAAACGAAGCCATGGCCTTTGGTTCTTTATATTGTACTAAATGAATTGATATAAATATGTGTCATATATACAAAAAAATACAATATCATACGTGAAAGGTTTTCATCAACAGAAGAATGACGAAGAAAGAAAATTACTTGTGTTAGAACGTTATAATAATGTTTACTATAATCTGTTATATATATATATATATAAAATCGATTGCTATCGCTTTACTTAATTGCTAATGCATAAGATTGTATTTAGTCTTAATAACATAACATATAAATATTCGCAGACTACGTGATACGCATTTTTTACCTCTTTGAGTCAATTTAATTATTCACCATCTTTATTATGATATTGCATATGATACTAAACATTTCTGCTTTAGTTCAATATGTAACTTTGCAGACATGTTGGTATTGAATAAATGTTATTGCCTGTACGGCGTGTGTCGTCGAGCCGGCTCCTAGAGTGAGGACAGCTGCGCTTTACATGCCAGCTGCTTTAAAGCTACACAAATATTATTGACTCTGCGCTTTGTCCGAATATCCTATAAATATCTTTTCTAATATTGTAAAGAGGTAAAGTTCGTCAGGTTGTAAATCTCTGGATCTACTGAACCAATTTTGAACGTTATTTGTGAGTGTTATATTAGAGATATATGATTAAGTAATGGATAAAAGTTGTAAAGTTTAAAAATACCGACAAAAAAGTTAGCGACAGTATATATCTAACTTTTATATTATAAAAAAACAGTCCTCCGCAGTGGTATATTAAGACACGTATATGCGATATCTCACAACAAAAAGTAAATAATTTATGTTTTAAACTGAGTCTGTGATGGGTGATCGAACCTGCAACCGATTAACATGCAAACTATGAGTACAGGCGCGCAGAGCGGTGTGAGAGGTCGTCTTGTCACCGATATTAAATAACTTTGAACCGGACCGCAGGCGCAACTTTATTTATAGCTGTTTAATTCAGGAGAAACTCCTAATATCAGAATAATGCAGTCAAGCTATGTGAGAGCTTTTCGGGGTATTAATTTGATTTACTCTTGTGAAGTGTAAAGTTTTGTTAACTACTTTACTAACATTTTACCAGAGACTGCGGCTACGACATTGTTTAGGTGAATTTCTGGATTTGGCTTTTTAAAATGAACCACTACAAGGGAGAACTTTATGCCGGCCCTTTAGTTTCTGAATTTACTACGTTTGACAGCACTGATGTCCACAATTACAAGTAGCATAGGGACACGACTGGCATACTAATTTTGCTGGTTGGTTGTAAAAGTTTGGAATAGGTATAGTCTAGACGCGAGAACTGTCGGCAGTGGTGAGACAAAAACTAAACGTTGCACACCTGCCCCCAAACTGCGCTCAGAGACATCTACATATTCATGTGCTGAAGTTAATAATGCACTTTATGGCAGGTGGGTTTAACGAGCCCCTCGCATTCTAAGCAATAAGAATATGACTCAAATCTGTTACATTGATTTAAGTATTTCGATTATTTAGAAATGTATTCCTACATGTGGTATTAAAAAAAAAACCTTATTGGCTTTTTATATCAACTCTCTGCATTTAACGTATCAAAAACGTCGTAAAGGTAAGTAAAGTATTGAATAAAATCAGCAAAGCCTTTTATGTAGCAATTGTCAAGATAAAAGAGAACTAATTCGTCGCAAACAATGCGTTCGTTTGCCTTTGAGGGCTTGAATTCTATGAAATAAAAAGATTTTATTATCTAAAATTTTTAGTTGTTGTACAAAATATAATTTTAATTTAAGCCAAATTGTAAAATACATTATATATACAGTCAATTACATGTGAAGTCTATTTCTCTCATCTTCATTTCATATCATTGCCTCGAATAAACATTCTGTTTTTTTAAATATTATATTTTTTAAATAGTTATCATAACAATCTAATATACAGTACTTACTGATTTATTAGCCTTAATTTTCTTAGTAATAATAAAAAGAAAATTAAAACAAATTTAAAAGGGACAACCAAGTTTGGTACCTTTAACGCTGGCAGCATTTTCTCGCTATATTGCGATACTTATTTGTTGAGTGAGGAAAGCACCAGCTCTAGAGTCACCGGTACCATCGACGATGTGCCAACTTAAATCTTTAATTAGCTCCTGTGCACTTGAACCCCACGTCTCAAGAGTCTCTACTCCAAAGGGAACAAAATCGAACTTGGTGGAAAGACTTTAATATTTCAGCCATTATTATTTTCCGCCTGCTCTGCGGCCACCCCAGCTTTTTTGCTTGTCCTAGGGATATTAAGCCTCTCGTCTCGTCTCATCTTCCAAGGGATCGACGACATCCGGTCGCTTGTCATCGATTATAAACATTCTTAATTTCGTTTGATTTTTAAGGGTTTATAAAGCCTGGTTTATTTGTTGCATATTGGCTAACTCACATTGGGTTTCAATAACAATGGATTTAAAAATAAATGGATCAATTTACTTTCAATAGAAGGCTGTATGGCGTAGTAAAAGAGAATGGCGCCGAACACGTGCGGGTTGCCTCTAAACACGTCGGGTTATACGCACTATTACGTGACACATGAACAATTTTTCAAATACCTTATACAAATACTGGTATTATTACTGAAATCTGTCTTGATTTAATTATTTTACGTTTTAGTAATTTTATAGTAATTAATAATGCCACAGAACTACATTCTGCTGAAAAATCTAATAAACGAAAAAGAAGATCTGGTTCTTGCAAATGGAATTTTTTTAGCTGAACAGTTTGTTTGTTTTGTTGAACTCAATAATTTTACGAGATGATGGTACGAATTAAAAGTAATAATAAATATAATTTGCCTATTATAGCAATTATGAATTCGGCAACATTAAGTAATGTTTTTGTTAAGATGTTTCTTCTGTAGATACTACCCTCTGGGTTGCTGTTTTTTTACCACTTTTATTACTTAGTCGTCGAATATATAGCAGTAATAAAGGGAAAATGCAACGAAAGGCTATTACTAAATGTGATAGCTAATTTACTGACTAACTGAACACAGTCAGTCAGTACAGTGCCTAAGTATAGTCTAAGTTCTGCAGGGTGCGCAGTGAAAAAGATACGCGATCTTACGGACGAGAATACATCAAAGCTCGTTTATTTCAGCTACTTTCATGGTATGATGTCATATGGTGTCATTTTGTTGGGTAATGCAGCTGACATTAAAACGATATTTGTAGTGCAAAGCGGGCCAAAGCGATCTGTGGGTTGTCCCCACGGGAGTCGGTTCGTAGGAAGTTTAAGGAATTACATATTTTGACATTTATGAGAATATTTTGTATGTGCGGAAAAATATAGATACCTTTAAAAATAATAGTAGCTTCTATAATTATAGTACTCTTAATAAAGACAAAATTAGTGGACCAACCACAAGGCTGCATAAAACGAGTAATTGTTTGCAAGGCAATTGTTTAGGTTTTTTTAACAAAATCCCTAGTGAGATACAAGTGTTGTCAATAAATAAATTCAAATCGTACGTTAAGGCAAATGTACTTTCTAAGATCTATTTTATATAATTGAATATTTAAACGAACCTAGTGCTTCGACGTGATTCGTGACGCCCCAGTATAAAGAGGTAACGCGACTGAATCTTTTGGCTCTATTTTCAGACTCGGGGGCCCCCGAGTCAACATCCACGACTGTTTTAATGTAAAGTGGGATCAAATCGTTTTGTCTTTCTACCTAAAATATGGCGAGAGGGCCGATGGCTGGCCATGCGTCATACTTGTGAACAGGTGCTACTTGTGGTGATTGGTCGTACTTGAATTCGTGTATGCGGTGATATTAGTTATTTCGTGTTGTTCCCACGAGAATATAAGTGCGTGCTCCTATTTCACGTGTGTCATGTATTTCTTTTTGGACGTACATAAGTGTACATTGTGTTACCTATATGAATAAATTATTTTTACTTTGACTTTAAAATATATTCGTAATAAAATAACGACCAAGCAAAATGCATACATTTATAATATCTAAGTCAGGTCTCAAACTAAAGCTGGTAAAACCACAAGGCATAGGTTACATTTTTACATTATTTTAAACTTTTTTTAAAGATAATTTGGGATTAAAGTAATATAATTAGAACTACAGATGCGTATTATTGAAAAATTATTAACTTTTTCTCGTTTAAATTGAAAACGTCACATTAAACGGTCTCCGATACTGATACTGAAACAAACGAACGTTCACAATAGACATGACCTCCAATAAAACCTAAAAAAATTATGTTTGGATCCAAGAGAGAGAATACGTAATGAGCATTAGGAACAAAAGCACGAGAGAAGGCCGATAGCCGGAAAAGGTGTGAATTGGAGAAAGCGCCATGATCTATTTTAACCTTTACAACTAAACAATAACGTCCAAATTTGATTTAGTTAAATACGAGGAGTATCCAAGACTCCAAGCGAAAGACTTAAATGCATCGGTAAAATAAACCTCATGGTTATTATAGTTTACAATAGAATGTTATTTTCAGTCTGAATGAAGAATCTAAGATAAGCTGCAAGTAGTTGTCGTGATGGCTTTCTTTGGACTGCAGTGGACTTCTACGGCGTAGCGCTACACCGTAATGAGCTACAGCGTTAGCATATCTGGCAATTGTAGACTTATTCTTATACTAATAACATTCTTTAATTAATTGAGAAATCTTAAAAGAGTAATGAAAAGTTTAGGTATAGTTTCAAATTGAAGATAGTCCGAATAAGTCGGCAGATTTTTTATGTCTTATTTGTATTAATAATATTTAATACGCACTGGAACAAAGGCGTTGCTACTTTCATGTAAGTGTAAATAGAGCCGTGTTTAAACGGTGAAACTTGTGAAGTAAATAAAAACGTTACTTACGGGGTGGAGGGGCCGGAATAATGTATGAAAATAAGAAAGCGCTTTGAACGACGAAATCGTTTGATGTTCAAGAGTGTTGAGATGAGAAAGAAATTCTTCGGGATCTACCTTTGCGGGAATTTACATAAGCATTCGATTCAAAACGTTATAAATTAGGTGTCGATGGTAACCGCGTCACGAGGCGGGTATTACTCAGGCTAACTGCGTCGTTTGCACCCTCCTCTGCCTTCCCCCCTACCCCGGAGCATCCGACACACGTCGGTAACTAATCACCGAGACTTAGGAGGACTTGAGGTGATCATTGAGGACCATTCGCAGAGACATCTCGCCGAGCACGAGTGATGCGGATGGCGATGTCAAATAATGGCACTAATTTACCTAATTGTATGTAGCCCAAGGGATGTCATAGTTATGCTCAGTGGCTTCACAACACGAAAAAGGTTTTAAATAATTCGTTGTTTTCCTTAATATTTATATTAAATAAGTGCAATTTTGTTGAGAGACCATGACTACATTGACCAGGAAAGCGATATCTTTCCAAAATACTCTTTTTTATAATGTTTATTCTTCATATAGCATATATGTAAAATAGATAGAACCTGCGAGTCAGATGAACCAAAGTTAATGTTGTGTCATTTACGTTCGATTAGAATATATAAAATATAAATTATATTAAAATAATCTCAGATAAGGGTCTGATTTGATATTTTCATGTGTAGAATAAATGGCAAGGGGCGCGGGGCTGGCCGGGTCGAGGCGTGCGCAGGCAGCAGTTCACTCGCTCGCGCCGCGCTGGCCGCCCGTCGTAGCCTGCTCGAGCCGCCCCAGCGTTATCAATACGAGTCCGCGCTATCAGTGGATTGTGCAAGTGATACTGACTTAACTCGTGATACAAGTGTTAACCGAGTGTTGTGGGTGACAGCAATTAGGACTCGGCGGCGCTTCTTTAACGGTTGACAACACTCGATTCGCTCGGTGAGTGCTCTTGAGTTTGACGTGTGAGTGCTCTCATTAGGAAACTCTAATAGCTAAAATAATGATGTTTACGTAAGTCTAGCCCATTCAATTTCATGTAGTTTTCATATAATAATACTATATCTTAAACCACTTTTATTCAAAAGAAAAGCTTAAATCTGTGTGCACGTTATAATTGTGTTTAATTGCAGTGGGCTAAAGGAAGTGCGTAAAATATTTCGAAAGCTTTGTTATATTATGTTTCCCATTCTCACTCACTTGGCAACAACTTAATTTTCCGACGGCATTAATTGCGGAAGCCGTTTCACAATGAGTAAAGATTTATGATATGATACTAATATAATTATGTTATATAGACATTTCAGTTTTTTGACCTTATTTTACTGCTATCTATGATTAAATGTTGTTTATTTTATACATATTATACTCAGTATATTAGGGAACATAATAGAATATAAGGTTCATATTTTTTTCGGTCTTCTTTTATTTTAAAAGTGAAACAAAATATAATTATTGTTACTTAAAATGTTACTTTACCCGCTTTATTGAAATTAAATACCTTTATATTTTAATAACTTATAAAATATTAGATTAAAATTAAAAAAGTTTTTGTTTATGTTGGTTTACGTTGGTATTTAAAGAAAGTTGGAGGTATGTAAATATTGTAATAAATTTACGTTTATATGCGCTAAGGAAGTTGTATTTTCTTTAAATCTTTTAAACTTATGTAAACTAAAGTCAATCAAAACAAGATTAAAGTGATTAATCGACTGCATAGGGTTATCTACCACTGATTATTCTAAGCGTAAAATAATTTTTTATTAATTTTATTTGCGGTTTAATTAAATTTTTCCGTTTTTGTCAATTACAGTCCGTCACTTGCGATTCATAGTCTAAAATCTCATATAAAATGATTAAACATGTTTGCGTGTTGGGTCGTATTGATGCTCACTGATGGTGATACTGTTTATGATACACTATTGAGAAGCGCACTAAGGTTGTATTTGTCTGAATCATAGCACTGGCATGTTAATGTATCAATTCTTTTTAAATTCACCCGCACAAATATCGATCACAAAACCAAACAACACAGATATTAAATATTCCATTGGACATTAAAAAAAAAACATAAAATGAACTGGACTGAATGCAATCGAGCCAAGGCCACAGTGAAGAAGCAAAGCCATTTTCTAAGCACACACACACACACACTCACAATAGAGATTGACCGCAGGTAACTCTAGTTTTATGAATTCTACATACTTTATGTTTAGTATTAGAAATGAAGAAGAGAGTGGTAGCCCTATATGTAGTCTTTGGCATTATCCATAAGTATTAATGCAAGAAAGTCTCGGGTTCATGTCTTGTCCCTCGGGAAGTGAGGAGAGAATGATAAAGTGTCTGCTCTGTTTGAAGTCGAGGCTACGACGTGGAATCTTTTATCAATATACGAAGAGATAATCGGTTTTCCTTATAATAAAATAACACGATTTACATTATAATACAATATAACCTAAACCTAATTATGTTGTAAGAGAAGGATCTTAATATGTTTATACAATTTTATTTCGAAAAGAGTAAGTCTTACATTGCACTATAACGGTTTTTATTAAAAGTAAATGGAACCACTTAAGAATACTTGTGGGAAAAGTTACATATTTTTCGTCATTTCAACGAAGCTTAAGTATAATATTTTAAAAATTTATGATATTTAGGTTAGAGTTAATCGTACTGTGAATGACACACTGCCTTATCTCTCAGTTATCTCCTGTAAAATCCGACTCCGTGCAAAGATAGGCTTTAACCGTATTCCGTTAAATTACTCGTATAATGTGAGAGGCGGCTGGTTTCCGAGCCAGTGGGCCGGCAACAAGGATATGCTCCGATGAAGATGACAGCAGTACTTGCTACTTAGGCATCTGCCTCTATTGAAATTTAAGTGATTCTACTTAGAAGGTGGTTCATTAGCTTGTACGATAGTTTATCGATATTTATGTTCGAGCTGACTCGAGCAAATAATTTTTTATAAATAGCCCGGAAACAAAGTGCGTCTTCATCTGAAATATTATAATAACAATGCATATAAGGGAAATTCAAAACTGCTGTATAAGTGTGAAATAACGGTTGAATATTTTGTTTCAAATTATTGCAATTTGCATAAAGACTAGAGACAGCTTTGAACTTGAATTTGATTGAGTTGTATGAAATGATATTTCGATCGCAATTCCTGTCCCGCGACGGCCACTCTATCGGCTATGAAATATGGCAGTCTGTTTGTGATTTACGGCCAACCCGAGTGAAAAATGACCCGTCTATTGTACGTACCTAGGCCTTGCTTACAAAAGAATACCTTTTATTCAAATCGAATCGAGAATTGATGGTTTCTTTTTGTCGTGTGCTTGGTACTTATATTATTTGTAGATACGAATCATAATCTTTGTGTTTATTCGTATAAATTCTACAAATATGATTGTGGATTGATTTTGAGATAAAATTATAAATAGTTGTAAAATTATAAAAGATCAAATAATGTATTTTTGGGTTGTCTTTCATGTAATTTATGCGACACTTAAACCATCGTCATCATCGAAAATAAATTTATATTTGATATTCAGATGACTATTACATTATTATGATCGTTTACAACTTTGGCTATATTATATCAATGGTGTGTGTCCAGCAGATATATTACTTTGTAAACCTAATAGTCCGTCTGTCCTGACCATAATTCATACTGGCACGCCTCTCTGGCTCCATAAATTACCGAGGGTTACTTCGATAGAATATCGACACCGGACGTGACTACAATGCCTGAGAGCCGCAACTTTTGAGGGCCGCGGCTCTTGCAACTATAGATAGACTTTGTATACGTACTCACTGATTGTCCATCTCTTCTTAACCTAAGGTGTATTTCTCGGAGAAGCAATGATCCCTGTTGACCCTTCATCAAAAAATATTTTTATCGAAATGTACAATTAGCTAGAGTAGACGTGTTTGCATATTATTGTAATATCCGGTTCTAATGCAGGTATCGTGTGCGGCGCCCGGTAACCAGACGCACAGTAGTGAGGACAGCTTCCGTCCAATTAGAGGCGCTTTGTCTCCGCTCTGCGGCCGCGTGTAATGACTCCCAGCCTGTGGAGTCCCTCGCTTTGTGCCTCTGTGTCAATATTAAAGTCGATGTCATTGTGTTCATATAGGACTTGTTAGCTCATGCGTTAAGGCTTCAATAGACCTGCTCAATATTTTGCCACGTAGATATCTATCTCACAATCCATTTAAGAGTAAAGCTGATACTTGATGGCAGGTGAAACTTCGACCCACGTTAAACCTCTTAGTTCGAAGCCTAGGGCTGCCCCAGGGACGCATGTACATTCTCCTCTTGGATAAACAAAAACAATATGCTTAATGGTAGTAGCAACTTGTTTTTTAAGTAATTTAAAGGAAATAAAGTCACATTCACAACGTTAAGTATGACTGTAAATTCTAGATTCCTAATACAAAAAGTGAATGAAAAAGGGCCTTAAACCAATTTTGGTTAAGCTAAACCAAACTGAAGTTAGTCTAGTGGAGGAGATTTTAAAAGTAATGAATTAGCATAAAATATACCGCGAACAGTGTCAAATGGTTTACGTACGTAATGATTATTTGGTATTATTCTTGTTCTGTAGGTACCTTGACAGTCGAAACTTGAGTTTATACTTACAATCCCATTCTATTTGAAACATATATGTGAACAAAGCTACACAGAATACAGCTTTACCAAATAGGTATGGGCTGAGCTGACGGGCACGTAAAGTATGCCGGCGTGATTCCGGAGATGAGATGCCGGAAACCAAATTTCCGTATTTGCTCAAAGGCTCTATGCAATTTCGCTGTCCTTTTGATTTTGTTATTGCTTACTTTTTTGTTTCAATGCCTTTCAGAACTGGTTTGTCTTATCGATGGTCTTCTTTCTTCGTCAATCTTTCTGAGAGTTTCGTCAGTTTATTCGTAGATTTATTGTTCAATTTTCTTATTCTACATAATCTTCTAGTTTGTGTACGGTTAAATTAAATTTTTATGACTAACACTGATTTTGATTAACTATCATTGCTTAATCATTACGATGATTAAACGCGTACGCCACGCACACAACATCCCCACCAATCATCTAAGTACATATTCATCGTATCTGTTAGATACCAGCCTCGAAGTGAACGTCAAGTCCTGATAACGTAAAATGTTATTCTATCATTCTGTTACTCATTCTCTTTAGGTATATTAAATGTTAATTTCATGTAATATAAATTCGCCAAATTTAGCCATTAGATTATATAGATTAATTCCTATTTGTATTTGAGTTTTGGGAGAAACATTTTTAATATCGAAGGTGGTACCGGTGTGATTAAAAATATGTAAACTAGTAATCACTTATGGCACGAAATGAAATCGGTCAGCCGCCATGAAAAATTTAAAACATAAACCACCGCTTTTTGCAATTGGAAATTTGTGAATAGAAAATATACTTTTCATGAAAATATAAAATAATTTTTCCATCTATGAGAGGAACACGGGTGACTTGTTTCAAATGTTTGTATTATAGTTTTAAAAGGCAGAAATAATTCTTATTACTCACGTAAAACTGAGCTTAATTCGAGTGTAAATTTGTGTTGTGATTGCGCTTTAAAAGACACGCCCTAATACATACTATATATACAACCAAGAATTTCAATAAAATTAACTAATATACGATTGTTTAGTAAACTCTAACTTTTAGGATTCAGGCTTTAATTTTTTGTATCATAAACATTATTAACGGCTCTCTTGCGTGCCAACTGTCATTTGGTATCCTTCCAGCAAAAATTCTAACCACCATAGTACAGGTGGTAATGAGTACAATACCAAAAACTGTTTTGAGACATCATCATCGGTTTCAGTAAAAAAGGCTCAGTTATTATGTTTAAGTTTTGTGGTCAAAAGCGATTGAATAACATAAAATTGTTCGCACAGACCAACTTTAGCACTATTCGCATTTTGGAACTAATAGCACAGCTAATACTAACATGGATATTCAGTATAGCTTCAAGCGAGAGCTAAAAGTCAAATAATAAGTAATTTCATAAAGGTTTCTATGGTACACGTATCGTCACACTTTTTTAATTATTAAAGTAATTAAAAAAAACAACGTTTTTCATCGTTGTTCAAGAGGACGTGATTACTTCCGTATTTCCAAACTAAAACCAAATCAAATTCTGATTTCATCTGAAGTGATGTGGAATGAAATACATTACAGTTTTCGTGGTTGTTATAATCTCAGATAATTGTGGCTTTTCATATCCCATTAGCACCATCTGGCTGATTTTGGGATATCTCAATCGAAGTAACAAATGATAACTTGAGAAATTCTCTAAGTAAGTCCCGATTAGGCCAATACAAATGGTGCCATTTCTATCAACAAACCCTTCGGGAGCTAATGACAGCGTTTCAAGTGCAAATCCTTTTTGAGACACTTTATTTTACGAGTCTGATTTTTTAAGCTTTAACTGCCGAAGCGTTGTAATGAGATTTTGAGGTGACGGAAACTTTGATTTTATTTTCATTTAATTTCCACAAACGGGGTTACCGTTTACATAGTTTTATTTACTTTCCTAATCTTGGAATCCCTTACTTTTCTCAACGAAGAAAAAATTGCACTTATTTATTGCATTTTTACTCTATTTGACAATTACTGCAATATGGTACACTTTCAATACGCCATACAGTTATAGAAGAGTCTGTAGAGAGTAATCAGTAAAATATTCTATGAGTATCAAACAATGAGGTACAAAGTAAGTCGGGAATAGAGATACCACTCTCGACTAAAATTTGAAGCAGAATCTGAAGTCATGGCCAGATCAGGAAAGTCTGAATTATAACATAAACATAAACAATAAAATTTGAAAGAAATAAAGCGACCCTTTGCGACTTGAACACAAATATTTGGATCAAGAGTGACTGCATTTTTGTAGAACTATTCAAGCGCCAGTAGCTCCATAGAAATAATTATATAAAAAATTAAACAGAATTTATTTGAGATATATGCAATTAGCAACAATGTATTATTTCGTCCTGGGGCGGGATTGAGTTTGAAAAGAGGAGCTAGTAATTAGGTGCTTGTTGGCTCAAACACTACAAATGCCCGTCTTTCCCCCCTCTCCCGCGCACCACTTCTTATGACTATATAGTCAGTGATACAATTAATATAATTTTTAGTATAAAAATTTGATGGTACTCGTACGTAAAAGTGGATGTGACAATGTTAATTTCGTATGAACCTCTTTCGCTTGAATAGCTTACAAATTAGTTATGTCAGAATTGAAAAAAACATTCTGTAACATGTTTACGAACGGGGCGGGTAATAAGTCAAAACTTTTTTGTTATTTCCTTCAGCGGTGTTGAAATCGGCACATTTGCTAAAGTGTGCCGCTAACTTTTTCCATATGAACTTCGCTTCACTGGAACTAAGTTTTATAGCCCCACGCTTCGGGGACGCTTTGCCGTACAGCCCTAGCGGTATGCGGATTTCTATTTATGACGCTGTGCCATAAATTAAAAGAAGAAAAATTACTATTATTATACATTATAAGGTATCTGGTAGATCTAAGTTTTGAACGTTTTTTTTGTAGAACGGGGCAAACGGGCAGGAGGCTCTCCTGATGTTATGTGATACCGCCGCCCGTGAACACTCTCAATACCAGAGGGCTCATTAACGGCCTTTTAACAATTGATACGCTTGTATTGATCCACCCTAAGTCGACGTGATTCGGAATTACTTCAGTGATTTACGAACATAGTATTTTTGTGTGGAACTCACTCAGTAATGCACGCTAAAGTAGAAATTTGTCCTAAATTCCTTAATACTAGACCGAGGGCGGACCGAGCTGAGTTGTAGAGAATTTATATCAAGCGCCAGTTACAAATCTTCGGTAAGCCACACTCGAAACAGTTCACTTTGTTGCGAATTTCATTGGATTTACGTTTATTAAGGCGTACCCCGCGTAAAGAGAGCGAGATTCGCTATGGGCTACGAACTCGCGCAACGCGGTCGTAGCCGTTACAGCTGGCTTTATTACTATTTTGTTCCGGGATTTGTCAATATTTGAGTATAATAAAAAATTTTGAAATACGCATATTACATACAAGTTAATATTAGTTTTATTTTCACAGTAAAACACAAACGGTTACATTCTACAAACTATCATTAATTTATATTTAAAGTCAGGACTTTAATAGATAACTTAGAAATTGAAATAATATTTAAAACAAAACCTTTTTAGCATATAATTTTTCATTAAATATATAAAATGAAGATTTTTATTGAATATGTATACACATTGTGCATTTCGTAGGTTTTTTTCAATGGACAAGCAATATAGCAAATATTAGTTAGCTTAAATTATATATGTATATGCGTATAGTGGAGTGGGCATTATCTCGCTAAGCACGCGAATGCATTACTGGGACAATATGTACAGATACTGTTATCGAGATACTCACAGCTAATCGGCATTTGATTAAGTTTGGACATACCAAATCAATTACTCTATATCAGTCCTGCCCAATTATTAGATGTTATGCGAGAAAATTCGCTTTCAAACAAACAAACTGTATTTTAATTAAAATAACTGTAACGTGTGTAGTGTAGATGTAGTAATTATAAACATATTTCTATTGGGCTTGTGTTTTGATATATAAGCTCATTAACAAACATTCGTAATAGAAGGAAAACCCTTTTCGTTTCATTCGTAAAACCCAAATAATTCATGGGAAATTTAAAAGGCTAGGTATTATAACTACAACTGTTCATTAATAAGCTATACTGAAAAATAAATACGTGAACATTTAGAGCTAAGCTAAAAATTAAAGGCGTAATAAACACAATAAAATATTATAATCCATAGTTTGGTACGTGAACGTACTAAAATCATAACGATTTAGTATAGGACTGATAATTTGTGTTTTGTGACAGTTGACGGCTAATAAGAGCATTACAAATTTAGCGTCAAAATATCTTCACAAAAGTCATAAACAACAGAACAAAAACAACATTAGAAGCGGTTGTGTAGCGGGTTATTTATCGCTGTCAGCCCACTCGCATCCTTCCGCGACTTTTGTCTATGCTCTTGAATTATGTAAACAAGTACACGCCAACTTTAATAGGTTTTGTTGGATTCGACTTCGTGATCTTTTTTCACTTTCGAATAAAGTCATTTAATACTGAATTGGGATCAAGGAAAACATTTCATATATTAAAAATTTAAGAATTATTTAAATTAAATGTGTGTGTTTCATAAAAATACGTAAATTCCCATTAGCTTCATTAGTCATTCCATCTCTCACTTGCTTTTTCCTTCTTCCCATTCCGATCGCAACATTTCCAGTTCCACTGATTGTAAAACGATAAATTGGCTTTGAAACAAACAATCCTACGTAAGTTAATTTATAAATGTACGCGACTTGCCTGGATGCCGTTTAATTAAATTATTGTCCTTTCAACCATTATCTTTAAATTGAGAGCTGTACTTTAGTATAGTAAAAACAGACTTAACAACTCAAATGAAATGAACAACTTCATAATATGGAAGGAAATCGACTAATAAAACACGTAGTTAGAACTCTAGCGCAATTTAGATAATTTGGTAGTTTACTAAAATCAAAATTTAAGCATTAAATCCTCTATATTAGCTGTATTCAGAATATACGATCATGGAATATCTGATTTTGTATTCTAGAAGAAGCTTCAATTTAAATTGAACGGTACTTTGCCCAAAATTGCAAAGGTAAACTATTGCTTTCATATCCGATTTTCTATACAATTTTATACTTCATATGATATGATTTTACACAACTGTCTCTCAACGTATTGTATGGTGCAAGGCTCACTATTAACGTATCATAAAGTAATTAATGAAGAAGATTGATTACGTGTAGTATCGTGCGTGCGACGTATCAGAGTAACGACGTAGCACAGCGGCCGGTAGCTCATCGTTTTTGATAGCTTCACGGTTACAAAGGCTTTGTTTTCATAATTACACTTATATGGCGTAGACATCATCATTATTAAATTTGTATTCTGTTGAATAATTATCATCTACAAATATAAAATAACATTACATAGTAGAAGGAAATTCCCGTTTCACAAATCATCTGGCACCACCACTTTGGAACGCCAGAAGGACTTCAAAAGTAGTGTTAATTTATGCTTAGTAAACAATTATTATTATACATGCATAAGAGATTGTAACATTACCAAATAATTATAAATAAGGTAACCACATTGTATGTGTCTGTGTGTAAAATTTATATACATTGCAAACCATTACATGCCTGTATAGTTTTTACGTAGTTTTTGTGAGAACTATAACCAACCGGTCACAACTTGTATCAAGGCATGGTAAATCATGAAAAAAATAATATAATTTTTTATCACTGGTAGCAATTCAACATGGGCTACTCATAGAATTTCAACTAATTTAATCTGCGTCAGAGACATGTGTTCGCGAGGGAATAATTACGTCGGCTGTAAATAATCGAGCGCGGTGGAGTCGACGCTTCATACACGATCGCAGGAAATTACTTTTGTGGTACTTTTTGACAGCTAATTGACATCGCTCATTTGAACCATCGAAACGTCTTTTTGAGAATTACATAAGTGGCATTAAAAACTATAAATATCGATAGAGTTTGATTTAAATGCTTTACAAGGAAAGTCGACCAAAATCTTACTTTTAAATTGGAATAAATAGATAGCGGCATCTGTCAGTTGGCGCATTTGTGTAAAGTTTAAAAAGTGGTCGATCAAAAGGCGAGTCACGTAGAGCGCATACATCATGTGGCGCAGATGACACGGCACGGTATTTGGCTAAATTAGTCTTTAGTTTGACTAGCAATAGAATCGGTTGCTTTGTACGGTAATTGTATTTTCCTTATAACCTTATATTCAATTTTTTGTGCTCGTAATATGTAAAATAGTTTTTTCTTCTTACTGATATTGATATAATATAAGATTGACAAGTGCCTACTAATATTGATGCATATTGACTAAAAATAAGTACAATCACATCCTTTATTCACACAAAACTACCTGTATCTGTTGTACCGTTGACTGTGATAAATATGTTACGTGACCTGTCTAGCTTAAAGGACATCCAGTGAAGCCAGTACACAGCGCATCAAACTAAATTGTACCTAGGTAACACTGAAAATGTTTAAAAAATGAAAAACGGCTTAATGTAGAAAGTTGCCAATACTTTTATTGTTGTTCGAAGTAATTTTTCGAATCACTGAGAAAAGCAGTGGGCCTATTTTTCTCTTCTATGGCATTTTTGCACGCTTTCACCGCATCTTCAGGGCTCGTAAAGTGAATACCTATAATTTTAACTTTATTTCTTGGGAATAAATGAAAGTCACAGGGCGTTCATTTTCTCGACACCTGCCATAGTCAAATATTCAACAGTCCGTTTTGCGGAGTGCGCTGAAACACTGTCGCTGTGAAGGAGGATCCTGCTGCAAGGGCGTTGCTTTCGATTTTTTTCCAAGACTACAGGCAAACAGCGGTTGACATACCAGTCTGCAGTAGCTGTCCTTACATCTTCAAGCACAACTGCCGCGAAATGACCTTTCCGACCAAATAATGAGGCAATCATCTTTTTTCCTTGACTTCTTCCTTTCTTTACCTTAGTTGGACGATCCTCAAAACGAAACACCCACTGAGCTGATTGTCTTTTGGTTTCGGGTTCGTAGGAATATATCCAGCTTACATCACCTGTGACTATATATACAGCATTTGAGTCACCGCCGTTGGACTTATCTAACATTTGGCGATACCAGTCCATGCGAAGGTGTTTCTGGTCGTCGGTTAAAGGATGGGGAATCGTAATAGAATCGAAATGCTAATCGCAGCCTATCATAGCTTTATTGTTGAGTAAGCCCACAATGAAAGTCATAATAAATCTATGACTCGCATTAGATTAATTTTCACGTGTACAAAGAGTTTTAGATTTGCCGCCAATTCACAAAGAGTTCTTAAATTGAAATTCAAAAAAGTTTTTATTTGTAATGTTTCTAACTGGCCAGTTCTAAACATTTTCAGTGTTGCTGAACTATATTGATATATATATGTAAGTATAAATTTTATTCCCAATTTTTCATTGAAACTTTTGTTTTAAATTAAACATTTCGGTTTTGCGCGGTAACATCGGGTTTTTAACCCTCACTAATTGCATCATCGTTTCGCGATTACAATCTCGAGTGTGGATAATGTGGCCATTAATATATGTAGCAAGGAAATTACACTCGACTCGCCACCTTATTTATTCATACCTTTTTGCCTCAAACATCCATATATTTTTGGAAACGCCTTTGAATATGTTGAATGAGATTGCATTTTCAATTTTAATGTATGCTAAAGTTGCGTTGAGGCATATACGAGTATACGATGTTTTTAATCAGCGGATTCTATGAACGAGATGGACACCAAAATAATATTTTTACCGCAATATTTTATTTTTAATGAAAAAAACACGCCACTTTTTTAGCTTTTGCCCATGCGGGTATAAATGCAAGCGTTACTAACATACAAACTATATCCTCCAGTCAGTTACTGTAGGTCGCGGAAGTATTATATTTTCTCTAAGTGATGTTGTAGGGATCATGAACTGTCCTTCCCCAGAAATCGGCGGCCCAGCGGATTCATTAATATCTTTCTCAATTCCGTTATAGAACTGATAGTCCGTTTCTTTATATCACAACAGTTCACACAAAATGACAAGAGTTCAGTTCAGTTAAAAGAGGGCAGCTATACTGATTTATTTAATGAATAAGGAAGTGAAGTTTCGTAAACATAGTTTATAAGGTGATTAAGTTTTGACACTGTGCTGTTATAAAAAAAAATATATATTGTGTGGTTACTAATTAAACATAAGTAAAAAAATATTCAACCATTATAAATAACAAAACATATATATATTCGTTATCTATAAATAAATCATGCATTGCACGTACTCGTATAATAACAAAAGACAAATTGCTCTAACACAATATAACATTTGCATTCTGAACAACTCAAAATAAATAACGCAACAGTGAATAACTGAAAACTATGGGAGCATTTTCATAATTTAATATCGAAAATGTATGAAAATAACAAAACAATAGAGGAAAGGGTCACAACACAAGGTATTCAGGAGAATCGCAGTAATTATTGGGTAAATAAGTCGTTACATATTCACGTAGTTATCATATCTGCTGCGACCATTAGTGATATAGGTGAGGGCACTGAAACCACTCATAGATAAGAGCCGTATGGGTTAGAGGATAGGCGGAGGCGGCCTTTACGTAAGTAGCATTTAGATAGATCTTAAAATTCTTACATATTGTATATTTTATTACTTTCTCAATACTTCATCTACAAACAGGTAAGACTTTGCTTCTAACTCTAAAATTGTTAATTCCTGGAAGTAAGTTATCTATAAACGTATTACTCGAAACGAAGCTAACCTAAGAGTTTCAAACCAGTATAAGTCAACAGCTCAACTCGCTCAACAGCTCGACTCGCGCCTCGAAGTGAAAACATGGATTTTAGCGATATCAAACGGTGGGTGGCAATTAGGTTAGTTTGCGAGCGGTCTATTGCCAAATGATCTGCGAGTTACGAGTGGCGACCGACTGCGTAACGACAATGTAATGTTGGCATATTTATCGGGGTTGCCGCACAAATGTTAACTTTATCTGCTTTACCGTTTCGGTGTAATGAAAAATAAATTATGTGTAGTGTGTGCAGAACAACGCCGCTGCTAATTGTTAATAGTTTCGCTTCCGTTGTGTAATGTTAACTCTTGTGGCGGACCAGATTGTTTGTTATTCCTCTGAGTAATGAGCTCAATTCGGATATAGCCGAAAAACATCTTTTTATTCGTGGGAAATATTTCGTCTTTACGTATATATACAAATGTCATAAATGAAAAAGGTGTGAGATTGAACGCATTAAATATAAGTATATTTCGATTTTATATGTGGTAAATTTATTTAGTTTATGTACATGCTTTAGCCATTACGGTAACGAAGTGCCAAGTTTTACAACTCTAATTACTTAGCTTCAAATAAACTTTCCTCAAAATTTCTTTCAACTCGATCCGTCGGGAAAATCGCATTATTTTTGTTGCTCAAAAACATTCTCCTGGACAAATTTTTAATTTCGTTCCCAAGTTTATTTACGGAAATTCAAAATTAACATAAAAGGTGCCCGTAGTTCCCTTTAAATATTGTTGAAAATTGTAAGAACAACAATGCAACGAGGAACCGTTTTGAGGTGAAAAGCCTTATTCAAAGGCAACTAATTGTTTACTAAATTTTATTAGGAGAATAAAAAAATCATCCTAAAATCGTATTTACAAAAAAAGCTTGCTATTCTGAATTAATGTTGAATTATTATAATCGAAATATAACCGAAATATCTTCTAATTGAATAATTTTCAAGTGTTTATGTTAAAAATACTTTTAAGAATATGGAACAATTGTGTGTAAATTATGCGATCTTATTTTTAGCTACTAAAGTCATTTACTAAATGCTTAAGGTTCAGGATCAGGTTAACATATTTTCTTAATCGGGAGCTGAAATAAATGTGCCATGCTTCCTTAAAACTGGTATCAACAATACATATAGTAAACTTATTGTTTATGTTATTATCATTCTGCCGAATTTAGCTGAACCTCGTTAATGTCTAGCACTTTAAACATGAATCGGGTCATGCCAATATTACTCCTCAATAGATCTCCTTAAATATTCAGGTTATTTTATAATAGCTGTGAGCCGACAGCCCGATTATGGGACCCGCGCTGTAGAGGTGTGTCGGCGATATTAACGCGACAAACAATTGAGGATTAGGTATTTGAAATTAATAACCTCCGGGGAATTACAACCGGATTCCATTCACGACATCTCCCAATTCGGTTTCATATGGCATTATCATTGATTTGTTCCATTTATTGGACGCCTCCGTCAGGGCAGATTGCGCACGCCGAGCTTAAATTTTCACAAAGTGATCCCATAAACAGTCTATTCACTTTTATTTCGAGATTATGATTTATGGAATTATCTTTTCATTTTATCACAATTAATTATTTCTCTGTAGAGTTTTTCGATACTACATTTTTTTTAGTAAATCCAATTAATTCATGACATTTCGTTATTTCCAACCAACAATATTAGAAACAAAATTCAACGTTGAAAGTTAATCATGACAAAGGCTTGCGTCACAGGCAGATGGTTCGCGTTAATTGTCCCGGCCAGGGTGGGGCCGGGGCATGTTGTAGAGGGGGCTAATACCACTCGCACGAGACATGTATTACTGAGGAGTGACTAGTGAGGACCGTAATGACGGGATTTACATTTGTTGTCGGGACTTTGTCCTCTTTTAACAAAATTTAACGTTCTCTTAAGTATTTACAGAAGTAAAAGCAATAAGTTTAATAATAAATATTTTTTTTAATGATAGAAGAATAAGAATAACTAAAGAAGCATATATTTTTAATAAACTAGTTTTACGAAAATATTTCTTTGACTGAGCTGAGAACGTAGGTCTATACATGTTATGGTACTAGATAGAAGTCGTAAAGATATTATTATTTCAAATTCTACTAAAATGTATAATATTTTAAAATTGAAAATTACGCTTTCTCGAGTATATCTTCAGGCTTCAGGCTATCAGGATTTATTTAATAAACTTATTGGGCAAGTTTTGAGATCGTTTCACGGATATATTTCTGATGGAATAAGGTTAATTAAGATTTCCACCAACGCAAGCTTCGTAAAGCATTTGTCGTGTTGTGGTTACTGCAAACCATAAAACATATTATATTTAATATATAATTTTTCTCATAGGTTCAAGTGGTTATGTCACTGTCACTAATTAATTACTTTATATTTTAATACTAAATTGAAATGAAACCCAATTAATAAAAATATTGTCTGGCCGAGTATTATGAAGGCTACGTTGTTTGGGTTCTCATTTAATTTAAGGGCCCAAATTAGGATAACGTAATGTTCTTCCTTTTTGAGATTTTTAATAAAATTTTGTTCCTCCGACCCCTCTTAACTTGCCTTAGTTACGAACTTTGAATAATATTTAAAGAAAAATTATCTTTTATATTTTTAGATTTCATTATTTTCCTGTGAAATTGCCTAAAAGTAAGTTTTACTATTTTTCTTTACAATAAGTTAGTTTACCATGTATATCATGTGTCTCACATAGTGACTCCCCAGTCTTTTGCAGGTGGAAATGAATAGTTCCTTATTTTACATATTATTACTATGTTTACTCTGTAACTTTGTATTTGTACTTTAACATTGTCAGTTGCACCTTTTTACAGGGTACATTCATAATGAGGTGATGAGGTGTTAAAGGTTACAGGTGCTGGTAATATAAGCATAACTTACATAAAAACATAAATGTGACTTTTGTTTTTAAAATATTCTTAATCTTTATGAAGTTTTAAGCTATTATTTTTATCTGTAAAAAGTATAAAATTGAGCGAAAACTCGATTTAATTAGCCCTCCGTCACCTCATAAAGCTCCGGAAAAAGTTCGACTGCAGGTGCTCACGGGGACTATAAATTGAGCTTTTTATACGGAACAGACTGTGCACAAATATTGTCTTAGTTTTCTTGGAAATATATACATATACAACTCACGTTTTTTAACAAAGTCGTTATATCAGCAAGCTTGACCACCCAAAATGTGAAACTATAAATATTTTCTTCGGTAAATTATGAAACTTCGACTGAAACCCTTAACTGAATGTTAATAAAATACCACAAAAATATCCATGCTTGTAATAAATCAGCTCTCATTAATTCAGGAAATGAATATGTTATTATTCAATTTCGTAGTGTATTGCTTTGAATTTTACGTCACTTTCCCGTGAGTGTTACGCTCATATCGTAAGTATGTACTTGGAAATTAAGGTTTTCTTCGAAATATTGAGTTCTAAGGCCACAACTTTTTTTAGTTTTTTAATTATTTCAATATTTTAACATTTTGTATGGTTGAATGTGAGAATTTTAATTTAATGTAACGTCCTTAACGTGACTTTGACATTACCAACAATATTATCTTCCAATATTAACAACTTACCTTGGTATTAATTCTTAAATTAGATTCAGTATACAATGCTATTTATGATGATAAAATCCACTTTCAACACTCAACTGTCTAGTATGTGAGATTTCATTTTAGACAAACATTTCATTGGTAGTCAATAAAATATCTAGACTGTTTCAATGAGGGTTTTAATTAGAAGCTCGTGTTCATTAGGGAGAGCTGAATGAGACTGCGTTACGGGATTGATCCTTCACTCTCTGTTTTTCATTTCTTAAGTCATGTTCCTCTATTCTGATGATATAACGGATTTCTTTGTATTTAAAATCTCGTTTCATATACATTTTATTTATTTTATAGGTACTTCTTGATTATTAAATAGTGTGGGACATTAATATTGTTGGTCAAATAAGCATATTATGTGACTCAAAATTAAGTCTAAGTCTCGACACATGGCCAGATTATGAGAAGCTACTTACATACTTCTGAAATTATTATACTCAAATATAATCTGGTATTATAATTAATACCAGAATAATAAAGTGTAAATGTCTCTAAAATTATTTTGTCAATCGGGTTTATTTGTGTGGAACAAAATTTAACTTGGAACATTTATTTAGCGTATTTGGAGGAAGTTTAGAGTCCTACATTTAAAAAGTCCGTGCAATACGTAGAGTTTCCAAACAAATTCAATATATTTACTCATGTTTAATCGAATGTAACTGAACCAACAATATGCTTGTGTAGATCTGGCATAATATTATATACAGTACGCCTCATGGGACATAAAATGTAGCAAATATTGTTTGGAAAATGCTATTTTCTACCCTCTGTTTAAACACATACGTGTCACAATCGGGCGTATCCATCTCGCACCCTCAGGCCTAAACTGCGATACATCACACTTTACTTATTCTACAAGCATCGTCTAATGGATTTGCAGATTACTACTTGTAGAGTTTAAGTCGATAATATTATAATTCTATCAAAAACACAACATATTTATTTTTATATAGAATAAACATCTTATATATTTCCATTAGCATGATAAACTACTTATTTATTAATGTTGCTAAAATAAACCTTTTTTTCAGTCATTCACAAAACTCCTGTAGGTTAAACACACGATGCAATTTTGTCTTAAATTTCCGAGTCGAAACAAAAAAAATATAGACATGTCCTTTAGTAAAGCTTATCACTGTCTTAAGATTAAAAGCCAGTTATTGAAGCTGTAAATGAGGAAATGTTAATACTTTATCACGTCTTTTTCACGCCTATAACTATAGTCAAAATTGAATGGGTCTATTTTCATGCGTAAGTTGTGGAACTACTTCGTTTTTGTACGAAATATGGTCTTTTAAGGCCTGATATCATCCTGATATGATATTTTTTTTAACTTACACATTACCCGACGTCCTTCTCACCCTTTTACCGTTTGCCTACAAATATCTGCTTATAGCTGCCATCCATTACGAGCCACGATAGTACGCGGTAATAGTATCAAACTGAAATATGATTATTATATATGTAAGCTACTATGTAACACTAGATCTATCAATCATCCGTAATTTGACGTAACAAAAAGGAGTGACGAGGGCGGAGGCATTATGTTGATGGAAACAAAAAGATTGCGTCATTGTAGTGACAACCCTGTTGTGTCGCGTTTAGACTAACTCGCAAAACTTGCACAGATCAGAAGAGCACTTTAACCTAATTAAATTGCAATAAATCGATTAAAATACAAATTTAGTTTACTCCATAAACTAATATTCCTACATAATAATTATATTAACAGTATAAATATTTAGGTTGCATGTCAGAACGAAATTAATGAACATATTATTATTAGCTATTGTTTACGAATCAGTTATTTCAGACTATACATACTTGTTGATGTTATTTGGATGATGTTGTGTAAAAAAATGAAGTTTTTTTTGTTTCCAAAACCAGCATTAGCTCATTATAGCTTTGCTTTAAGGCAAACCTCCTAATCTCTAAGACAATTGACCTCGCTCTTTTCAGTTTCTAAGCCTCAGTCAGTAAGAGCGGACTTTAATGTGTAGAATTGATTATATTAGAAGATATAAATCTTTTAAATATTATTAAGATAAGGCTAACAAAGTCGTTTGTACGTCAATCAATTTGTTTTAGTCATAGAGCGTGCGAATTTAACGAGACTTCGCATTGTTGCCTCTTATTGCGTATTTTCTCTCTTCATTATTTGAGACGGTTAGACATCCATTGAAATTTTCTTAATATTTTGTTTAACGAGCTTATTTCAGCTTCGTTTTTCTATATTTTTTCCATTTCAAGAGAGAGAGAGAATTAATTCTGTCAAAAATACACAAAATAAAATTAATTGTCCATAGTACTTATACCTCATATATTCCATTGTGATATTATTACGTCGTCAATATCTGGCACCGCTTACAGAGATAGTATGGAAGCCTTGGGGTCAGTAGTGTTAAGGAAGGGATACCATTACACGCCCCTTTACCCCATACTATGTACGTAGTATATGTATATCAATAAATATTAAATTGTACGTAGTCGGTCCCAAAGTTCTATCATAAATGGAAATAATGAAAAAAACAAAAGTACTGATTAGTTTTAAATGAGTGATATATCAATTTATAGTACATTAATTAAGGACTAGAAATAGCATAGAAAATGATTCAAAATGACCTCCCTTATTTTTAATACAGCTTAAGCGCCTTGGCCAGTCGTCTATCGCAGCACGCACCATATTCATGTCGATTTCAGTGACTGCTTATTTAAAGATGACTTCAGACTCCAAATTTTAATAGGTTTTATCACAGACCTTCCTCCCCATGACCTGCAAAATTTTATAGTCCAAAGGATTAAGGTCCGGACTGGAGGAACGCCAATCCTAGTCTAACTAAGTCGATGTTTTGACGCTCTTGAGTGGTCTTGGCTTTGTGAGCAGGCGCAGAGAATCCTGCTGGAACTCGAAGTGATGTCCCGCAAATAGTGTGCAGGCCAGATCTTTGTCAAGTCGATCAAAACCGTCTCTTGGTATACTTTTGCATTGGTTTTGCCCCATTTTCGCAATAATGAGTTGGCGCGTAAAAGGACACTCCCAACCAGACCATTACTGATGATGGATGAAGTCCATGTTGCACTCTCGGAACTTTATTTCCAGCTTCTTCAGAACTCCTAGTGTACACTCTAGCATTCTGTTTATTGTACTTCTCTTCAATATTAAATTTTTTTTCGTCCGTAAAAAAGGAGTCGGTTTTTCGCGTACCGCTTTAACAACACCCGTGATCTCTTAAGCCTTATTTCTTTTAGACGAGCATTAAGTAAGTGCCAACTCTTTGTTTGTATGCTCATAGACCAAGATCTTAATTTAAACCTTTTTTACTGTTTTCCTACTGACACCCATCTGCAAAGCCATCAATTTCTGTTTTCGGACAGGATTTCTTGCTATCGGTGCCATCATACTGCTGGAGTTCTAGGCGTTACATTCACATTTTTGGGCAATTTGAAAATGGTACTGGGCGAGTGCCCAAAGCGGTGCAATGCAATAACAGATATTCGGTTTTCCTTCCATGTCCACTCCATCGTGAAAAATTACGGAAAGCGATTGTTTTTTTGTTTTAAAACAATAGTCAAAAATTCAAAAATAGAACGCAATTTTTTTTTGTAAAATCATGTTCGAAATTTAAAAATAATGTGCCAGGGACAGAACTTTTGGACCAACTACGTATTCATTTTAACAGAAATATATTGTTTGTAATGAAGAGAAAACAACAGTTTTTAAAATCAGGCATAAGATATTTTGCTTATTTACTAAACTACACAAAGTCAAGGAATAAATTTGGAATTATTATATATATATATATATATATATATCAATAATAATTAATTATATATATATATATATATATTACTACAACCTGAAGGTAATCCTTTAATTAAAATTTTATATTAAAAATATACCACACGGGTCGCTATTTATTGGAAGTAAAACACATTTTCACGCTTGGACGAGTTTTGTTGAAACCCTCTGTCACACGGATTCACTCATCATTTTCCCGCAACAGCCTCCTAACGCACAATGACGTCACACTTTCTTGGAATACCAGGAAACATCAATGCATTGATAATAAAAGATGGAAACGTGGAATAAATAATAATAGTATATACTTTTAGTGAAGGGTTTATAATCACTATATTATATAATATGTCTATTGACATCTGAAATATTAAATTATACAAAACATACATTATTAGAATAAAGAGAAAGTTATCAAAGTAACCACTCGCGAAGACCTCTTTATAATCCGTTTAAAAATAAGCTTTTTATCAGCTATTCACATTCTACTTCATACTTTTTATTTAAATAAAAAGGGTTACAGTTTTTTCTATTTTTTCACATAATGTGATGAATGTGACCCTCCAAAGTTGTTATATATTTTTATGGTCTTTTAAATATTTGTTAGTATATCTTGAATTAACAAAAAAAGCAAAATAAATGATAATAGTAAGCCTCTCACGTTTGTAAATAATTTCCGAGTCAACGCTTAATTCCCAGCAAAACGGGGAAATGGAGCGATACAAAAATGCAACCGGATATACTTAAGCCGGTTATAAAGAAGGATTAGCAGATGTACGCGGCTTCCAGGATTTTCTAGATTTCGCGAAAATTATACGGATACGAATTTAAAAAATAAAACCGGGCGATAATTTAGTGCGGCGCCTGCCTTAACGAACTCTGCCGCTCACAGATTTTCCTGTTTACATGAATTAAATAAATATACAAACACACAATTATATTAATTATCCATTTCCAAATTACTCCCTTCTAATCATCAGAATGCAATAATGTCGAGTCGTAATTTAAATGTAGCGATGCGAGGAATCGCTGCCGGATGATGGCGGCTGGCGGCTTATCGCGACACATCAAAGGGAACACGAGATTAGAACTAAATACATCCTTTAGCTAAAATAATAATGTACTATGCCTAACTACATTATTAATTTAAGTAATAAGTATAACACTTATATTATACTACACGATCAGTAATCCGTCTAAATCACTAGCACCGCTAGTTTTGCAATCAATAGGGTCAATCAGTGTGTTTTGGTGCCAAATCACCCAAGCAAAAGATTTATTTTTCGTTAATACAAATATACGAATGAAACTTCTTAAATTAAATAAAATATCTTAATACTAAAATCACAGTCGGAACGATGCCCGGACTTCGTAAACTAGCTTTATTTCCTCCATAATTCTCGGCTAAGATTAAAGTTTTAAACATTTCGGCGTCTGGAGCGTCTTAATTCAGCTCTTTCATAAGGTGTGATTTAGTGAGCCCGAGCACTATTTATCACAAAGCTGCGTCTATTTGGACCGAGAAGCCGCCCAATGACTGCTTCCCTTAATTAATATGCACGCTCTGTTATACTACTAGAACTAAGACGTCATTCTATGATAATTATGATTATTTATTTATTTTTCAAATGTTTGTTCATGTCTCCCAAAAATTGCGTTTCATTTGGAACATTTGTCTGTTGGTGAGTCGTTTTATTGCGTCGTTTGTTTCAATATCAACGCTCTATCGTGTTTTCGGTAATTAAGCTCCTGTTTTTGCGGAAGATAAATATATCACCCAATTTAAGGGAATTAGAGGGATTCATTTGTATCTTTATTAATTAGTCGTAAGATACACTTTACACAAAGGCAAGAAACCGTCGTCTACTTGATTTATTAAAACTTGCTTTAAATTATATTAAGAAAACTGAAAATGTTAAGAAGATATTATTTAAAAAGGAAAAATAATACTCAGACAGGGTGGATAATTATGAAAGATAAAGACTGTCCGCCGCGGCCGTCCTGTCATTACGTAACACTTAGCTAAGTTTAGAGTTTCATTCAAACTTAATATCAGGCCGAAGGGCCTGTTTTACATGTTTTTTTTATTGACAACCTACAGTGTATATTATAATAAAAAACGTAATTAGGACATATTATTAAAAAAATATTCGTACCTGAAATGCAACCGAATTAATATACTATACCATTAAAAAGTATTGTACAGACCAACAGGGTTTGTATAACACTTATAATGCTCTTGATTTGTGCAACCCTTCACAATTACCGTAACAGGGGCGTACACTACCGCTACACTGTTGTGTTTATTACACTATACGCGGTGTACACTGTACTATATCTTCACACCTCTAAACTGAAATGTACTGCCAACACCCGAGCTTGCGGTAATTTCCTTAGAAATATTTTTATGAGATCCGAGGAAAATGCTTAAATTCACACGAGGATGCCGTATTTTCACTTGCATTGTTAAACATAAAATTTTCGGTACCGCCAGAATTAAATTATACGGCCAAAATGAATTGCGGTACTTCATACTTTTCAAAATAAACTAAATTATTTAATTACTCTTTTTGACGCCATTTGTATGAGACTTTTTCCAGCGAAATCGCACTTACAATTACAGATATGATGTATTACCCTTTTTTGCCTTAGTGTTTTTTTTGCGTTCATTGCAATTCAGTGGTTGCACGATTTACACCATTTCTGATATTTTATTTTAAAATTTAATTCACACCAATATACCATACCTACTGAATAATCATTATTATAGTTCACAGCAATTTACTGTTCGGTATGTGAGCAGAGTGATGAGAGGCGACTATTAACCGTGATAATATATTATTAATTATAATTACTGCCGTATGTCTCCTTGATAACAGACCACTATACGTTGGCCAATTACAATATTAATTGCTTTTAGCGAACCAAGCTCAGCTAACATTCTGAAACTAACGTAAGAAACACCTCTACTTCTCTTCCCCTGTACTAGAATACTAGATGTGCATTCCTTGGCTTCTTCATTAATAAAAATCTTCTAACACCGTCTTCTGGATGCTCTTTGTGTGTAAAGTTAACATACATTTCCATTTAATATTCGCGCTTAATATTTCACTATAGTCTTACTATTGCTACAATAGTAAACATAATATGGCATATATATATAAACAAATATGGCATTTGTCTCTCTGATGAAAAATGCATCTTGTAACTCGTAACGTCAGAACTGCGTATTTTCCCCACCGTATAACAAACGTATTTCAATCAAATGGCAACAAACGAACATAAAGCAATAAAAGACACATGTACCGAAAGCAACAGAACATTACCTGGCCATAACATTATCGGTGCCATAAACATCGCCGGACCGACGAACCTATAGCAAATGTTCCCAATTTATTTTATTGCTTTCGACATATCAGCATCAGCTAGCGCGGGCCTTTCGTGGCACCGAAACCCAGGGTACTAAACATTTGAAAGAAAAATGGACTCGAAGACAATGAGCGTGGTTATGTTAAATTTTATTGATAAGCAAGCTAAACCATGAAATATATAACATTGGAAAAAGAATCGAATGTGGAATTCGAAACACAACATCTGTTGGGTACCTACGTTAATTTCGCGAGATTACAAAGATGCTCTCCAGATTAGAGTCTTTGAAAAGAAATTTGAGGCCTCGAAGGATAAATTAAGGGAATTAATTACATTCCCCGCAGCGCGGCCAATTTATTTCGCTGACGAAACGTCGCATTGGTTTAGTTGTCCAATTATCTGGAATAGATTGAATTATAATTCTTGATTTAAAAGAATCAGTGAAGAATTGTCAGCCTGAATGAAAAATTAGTAAGATGAGTTCTAATTGTGATTGATTTCAATTGGTTTGAAAAAAGAGACCCAGCTGGCGTAGGTACGTAATTTACCATCGCTCAGAAAAGGCAGTACTCCTTTAGAATAAAAGAAACTTGTGGAATGCAAGCCGTTCAAGTGAAATTGTTAAAAAGTCTGAAGTGCTTACGTAATGGGCTGGTTCTTAGTTGAATGGAGCGAGATTAGTTGGGAACTGAAGTTGGGCCATAATCGGATTCGAACCGACGCTCTCTACTTAATCACTCAATAGATCTTTGCCTAATAAGCCTTTATATAAATGGAATTCTCCAGGCCTTGGGCTAATTAAATACAAGTTCTTTACTTGGTAATTTATTTGATTCTGAATTTTAGCCAAAACAAGATGTTTATAATCCCCGTATTTTGCTTATACAAAATCTGACCTTCCTAACCGTCTTTCTATGAGTTTACTCTTATATTGAAGATAAATATTTTTATTTACATCCTTAATTCAATTTCAATCTTTTATCTTAGGGAATCAGAAAAACAAAACATTTTACAGCGGAGCAATTGTAGTTATTAAGTTTGATGTCGTCGTAAATTTTATGCGCGTCGGGAATTGATTTTGCTCTGCTCTGTGACTGGCGTCAATGTCGTCAACTGCTTATGGCAGCTCACGTTGTGTCTATAATATATGTTTAACTATAAAAAGAATTCAGTTTAGACTTAAGAGAAAATTAAGTATCCTTCAATTTTATATCAAAAGTCGTTATCCTTCCTAAAGGTCCATATTGGTCCTGCTTCTCTTTCGTTTCCCATTTAATGGGTACCATTCCTTTACGATTCTATTACATTTTTGCTTATTTCTCATTACGTCCCATCTATTTCTACTTTAGTTGTCTTTATGTCTTTCACTATAGTTGCGATAAATTCATATCCTTTTGTTCTGTCAAAACACAGTAATCTTTTCTATATTCCTTCATAGGCCCTTTGATTGACTTTTGTAATCTTGCTGAGTGACCAGAACCGTTTTCTGTACTTCTTTATACAGGCACTTCACACCTTTTGATGTAGTTTTATTTTATTGACAAAATGGTAATATGTATCTATTCAGCTAAGCACTAAAACATTCAAAATTTATTAATATATACTATATTGCTAAATTAACAAAATGTAAATATTAATTAGTAGCACATCGATCACATAGGCAGGGGTTTTCTTCTCCTATATCAGCATACATTAATTTTTCTGAGCAGTAAATACCTGCCTCTCTTTTTTGGTTATGCCTCTTTGATTTAAATTCTAGGCGTTGTTTTATTATTTTTCAAATTTTCTTTTTCGTCTAGGTAATATAAGATTTTTAAGATAATTAAGACAAACAATTAATTTATGCAGTCCATTTTAACTATGAGCAATGAGATGTGATTCCTTTTACGATCGTGTACTTATTTTACGATCTGGCATTGTTATAAACTATAACCACGACCAAAGCGCCGCTCCAGTAAGATTGTTTATTTTTGGAATTTGTAAATAGGAAGATGCATGAGGTCGCATCTGTTTTGGCACAATAATATTGAGCAGCAATAAAGTAGAGTTTAGAAAAATAATAAGAACATTTAAACGACGTAAATTATGATATATTTCACTAGTTTGATTAGGATAATAATAAGTTCCAATTAAGAGTTTATAAATATTTACCATAACCCGACAAATGATAAGCGGTAGTGTTTGTGATATGTTTGTGGGGGACAGACAACTTTGAAATACTAATTATGTTTAGGCATGAAACAGGGAATACCTAGAATTATCAACTATTAAGTAAATATATTGTTACAATTTTAAGAATATCATAGGTTAACGAAAAGATTCTCAGTGCCACCAAAAATGTATTCTCTACGCGAATATTCTAAGGAATTATACTATACATGCATAGCCAGAAAGAAGACGACCGACAGAGAACTAGTGTTGGTACTGTGGAGATGAAATGAAACTATTGTTGCAACCTATTTAAGTGATTTTGTCTAACATTCATGAAACCTGAATGGAAGTGTAAAATAATTTTAGAAATCTATTATCTAGAATTTTAGAAGAAACTATAAAAACCTGTAATGAATGTGATATATATATATACATTTTAAATTATAGGACAAAGCGGTGTCCTAAAAAGAAGTTAACAATGTTGACTTATTTTATGGCATATCGAATGTCATACGTGATTGATTATATAAAAAAAATGATGTTAAGAATAATGAAATTGTAGGTTTAAAAATCAAAGGTAATTTTTTCTTTAAGTATTTTAACCTATCAAATATCAATATCAACACAAATTATAAAAAAAATTAAGTAAAATTTAATTTAACTGTTTGGAATACAACTAAAATAATCATGCTAGGTATGTTGGATCAGAGATTAAGCTTGCAACTGCTCAAATTAATCTACGCCATTTCAAGATCTATGAAATATTACATTTTTTATGTTGAAAATGACATTGCCTTATCTTATTTTATAAATTCAGAAGCAATCAACGTTTAAGAGGTAATTATAGCTAAGACTACAATTTGTAGTTAATAAATAATTGTTTTAAAGTACCTCGATTGCGTGTAATATATGTAATAAATATAAGTATGCAAAATTAGTTATTTATTAAATGATTGAACATGTTTTTAAGATATTTTACATCGAAAGCCCAACTAGTTTTATTAAAATTTACACTAAATTAACACAATTTTTGCAGGTTCTTATTATTTTTCCTAGCTTATAGTAAGTTGTTAAATTGCTACTCAATATTATTGTGCCAATACTGATGCGACCTAATAAATATCCCTATTTACAACTTTAACAGATAAACTTTATATCACAACTATTAGCGGTAGTCGTGAAAAACTAGTAAGAGAGTCAGTCTCAAGGCTTTTACTCAAAGTTTTAACCCAGTCAATTATAGCAGCGTAAGAGAATCATTGTAAAGAAAATTTAATAGAAGACCACACAACTATGATATTTATTAGAAAGATGATTTTACCACTTTTATGTGTTACATTAAGTTTATAACACATAATTTATTGTAAATTGAACGATAGTTGAAATTTCTGCCCTATTGTGTCTTTCTTTATTCCCCTGAATACTTAAACTTTTGGTACTCTGAAATTATTACAAGTATAATTTAACACCTATTCTCTATTTGGCTACTAAGTTACTTTCCTTCTTCAAAATCAGGTGGCTTAACTCTAATCTCAATATTGTTCATCTCTAAACAGCTAAACCGGCGTTGCTCTTTCTGAGCAAGAGCCAAATTTCTACTTCGGGCGACACCTCCTTCCTCTCCTACCATAGTTTCAAGATAAGACATTCCTTGGTACCTTGGCTAGAGCCTGCAAACCTGCAAGCCTGCCTGGAAGCTAACTTTTCACGTTCTATATTTATTAATATTATTTTATAAATTTATCCCGAAATACATATATATTGTCGTAAATTAGAATATTTTCATATAAAATAACTTATAACTTTTCGCGAAAATATCAAACTCACTTGTAAATCAGGCAATCACCGATGAAAGAGCAACTTTTAATTTAACGTAAAAATCGACTTGACTGCCGATTTTAATTCATGTGACATGTTAGATGGCATTTTCAGAATGCCAAATGCTTACAGTTATTGAACATAAGTGCTTTGAGTGTCCATTTTTAGTTCCAAAGTAAACAATCTTGGGCGAGCGTGGCTTTTATTTTTTACCGGAATTGGAAATCTTAAAATGACTCCTTCAAGGCTGATTTGAGAACGGCATTCATTATGTTAGTCTGTTACAGAATAGCAAGGCTGTTTTGTTTCTCCCGGATATCTCGTTCGCGAGCATATTCGGACTATTACAGATGCTGCATTTAGACTTATTTTTTGGATTTTGTTTAATATAGTTTAACACAAACCCTTAGATAAACCCCCCTTACATAAAAAATAACAGTTAATGAATAAAAATCTACTCTTTCACCCTACATCTCCTGACAGGGATTCCTAAGACACTAGTCACTCGTATTCCTTGGTAACGCTTATTCAACATTTAAAAAAAATCTGTGGCGACAACCTAAAGAGGTCTTGGTCTCAGATTTCTGAATCTGTTTCAAGATTATTTTTCAATCTAATAGGCACTTGCCTTGTGATCAGCCTTTTGTGCCTGACACACGCCGTCGTCTTTTGTGTCTAAGGCATCTCGGTTTTGTGACGATGTTTTCCTTCATCGTTCGAGCGAATGTTAAATGCGCACATATAAATAAAGTTCATTGGTGCACAGCCGGGGAAAAACTAAAAACTTCGGCTTTGTGCATTAGAAGACGTTAAAACTTCCTTTGGTAATTATTTTATTACATAAATCGTTTAAGCTCTTAAAAGTAACGACGATGTACGTGTTCACTGTAGACGTCCACAGAGATTAGGGTAGAGTGGTCCTCCAACCTCGACATGCCGTGATGGATCAGTCGTGCTACAGAGAACCATTAGCGATTGTAATTCAAGTCAACATGTTTCCTAGGTAATTACAGAAGATACGATTTTCGGCGTTGAGGTTTGGAAACTTCAGAATTTTGTGTGTTGTGTTCATGCTATCTATTGTGTCCACAAAACCTTACATAACCTGTATACTTATCTTTCGGGATTTTGAAGTCTGTTAAATTTCCATTGTACACAACAATAGCAATTTATAATCAAGAGGCGTTGGAAATTGCCGTCGCGGTCATAAGCCAGCATGGAGAAGCGAAACAATAATATAGTGTGGGAATGTATCAGCACAGCATCCCAGTTACAAGCTAGTCCCGGGTTCGGAACCGTGCCAAAGTGCGATTATAGTTCGTCGCCACTCGGTCTCTGCTACCACTTGGCACGGCGCAACAATTTTTTGCCTTCTCCCAAATTTATTAAGTCCACAAAGTAGAATTCACTCTGTAATGTGCAATTTCGGTCACCTCAGTTTACTGTCCTCAATAAGATATGGCGGCGAATGCTTACACCTGATAAATACAATTTTGGAAACTTGTGAGTTAGAAACTTAAGAGAAATACTAATTTCACTGTGCTAACTAAACAGTTATGGCTAATGTGAATTTTATAGATTATTATCACCATTCTTGAATCTAGCAAGATTAATTTTATCGCAATAAATCTCGATATTGTGCATAAGTTCATCAGTTTTTGTAGTTATGAAATTTACCTTTCATGGACAAAATACCTTCAGCGGCTTTTTACAATTTGGCCAACGTTTATCACTATAACTTATGAGAATTATTCAATCTGAAGCCTGAATATTGCAGTATTAAAGTATTAAACAATAATAACAGCGACGCGTTTTGGTCTGTCGTACAAGGTAAATAAACATTATCGTCCAAAATCGTATAATCATAATAGAAACAATTGTGGTGAAGTACAACGAGGTAAAGTACAACAATAGAGAGTTCTAAACGGCAGTCGTCGGTCGTTACTGTAACGTAGGGAAGAACAAGGCCGTCACTTCTCGTAACTTGTTACATCACAGGCTTTGTACTTCACATCGCTCGCTACATTTCCTCCTGCTCTTTAATAGAAAATTACAAAATATCGTTTGAATGTATATTAAATGAAGTTTCAGCGTGGTCAAGATCACGTCTTTGTCTTTTATCCTCCATAAGTGAATATTACATCGATAAAGATCTACCTCCGATGGGTATTAAAACCTCTCACATAATGTTACATTTTTATTATTTTTTAAGATTGTCTTTACGTGAATAATAATGTACATTGTCAAACATTTAATTGACTTTCTTTATACTCGTGAAATAAAAAGAACCATTAAATGAAGAGAATAATTTTTTTAAATATTTAGTTTTACGTAAAATCTAGGTACTGTGTGATTATGTACATATAATAATGAACAACCTCGGGACACGGTAGTGCGACCGCATCTCTCTCGGAAAGTACGAGAACTATGTAATAAGAAGTAAATATGCATATCAAGTGCCGTTTGTGCTTCAAAGAGTAGAAAAGGCGAGCTGGCAAGGAAGGTTCTCGAGAGGCACCTGCGTTCGTTATACCTAGTGACGACCGCATTGTTTGCGCTATTAGTGTAATACAACAGTTTTAAGTAGTGTTAGTGCCGAGTTGCAGATTGTATCTGTTAATGTTTCTTGTTACTTGTTTCCGAGTGAACCGAACCAGCCTTAATCATGTTGTCGTATGTTCCTGCTTATGTTTAATTTTATAACTTTACCACTCTCCAACTTTACTGTTTACTTGTAGTACTGTTCAAATAGTTTTACAATGTGTTATTAGGTAGGCTTCTTATAAATAGTTGAATGTAACTTTTCTTAGTCAATCAGTGACTGACATAAATTATTTGAACGATTGGCTTGTATACAGCAATAAGCTATACTATTAATATAATATAAATATTATTTTTATTAGTTTAATAATACAGTGTTAATTATTTCATCGTATTATAATTTTTAAGATTCACACTGATGCCGTATCTGCACAGAGTTTCTAATAAATCACGTCCTAAGGCCATTACCATTCCGCACATTCGCCTGTTTCCGTTTCATTGACCAGTTCGCTTCGAAATCACGTCTTCGGAGCCACGACGCGATAAGACCACGTCGCATCCTTTGAAAAATGCTCTGCCTCGTAACTAGCACAACTACATTCGATTATCTTTTTTTAGTTCTATATTTTATTTCTAATTTACAACTAAGTAAAATCTTGGAAATTCAGTTATACATTAATTTGTCAATACTATTTTTACCATAATATACACTATACAGCTATCGGTGCCTTTATAGCAGCTATTAAAATAGTGAACTCGCAAGTTTGCACGATATTTTCCCCTCGGCTCCACACTTCGCACTGAGCGATTTATGAAGCACTTCATCAATTATCGGCTGGTAACGCCAGTGACGTTAAAAATGTTATGGTAACATTAAATAAAGAGCGGCAAAGCGCAAAAGGCTGATGTCAATAATTTATATTCGTTTCGTTTTTGAAGGAAGGCCATTAGTGGTGAGTGCCTTTCTCTTTATCTCGTGTGGAGACATTTCTATTAAATAAATCTTTTGATATAGGGTAGTTCTTGCTTATGTAGAATTTCTGTTTTTAATTATACAATGTTATCATAAAAATAATAATTCAATTTTATGTGAAATTACTTGCTTTAAACATTATGATCTTACGTAAACACAATTGTACTCTTGTTAATCAAAAGACAAAATTTACAAATGTTTAAGTCTTAAAAGTAACAATTTTGAATTCTAAACGTAATATTATTAGTTTTATAAATTCACATGAAGTGCGATAGCTGAAGCTTTGAGGATCTGAGAAATTCCTTAAGCAACTTAATACAATTTACTGGCAACTTGCTTGTTTTATATTGAGCTTAACGTTATCAAAGCCGTGCGCTAAATTTGTTTAAGCATCTCAGCGTCGGGGACTCGCGATCAAAGAGCTCATCGATTTTATTTCAGTTATATTGTCTTTATACAAGTTGGAGTAGTTTAGAACTGTATTTCATTTTTTTGGTTCTGTTAGAGTGGTAAGGCCCAGGGACTTAACTGTAACGTGAGTTAGGGGCTACGTTACGTATGAATTATAGGAAGATGTTTCGAAGGCATATGACATATTATATTACACAAGGAATATCCACAAATTCAAAGATCACAGCATCTGTGGAATCCGGTAAAATGTTAAAATTCCCTTAAATACCGAGCTTTCCGCCCTCTGCATATTTCTTATATCGAAGCTGGGCTGCACGGGCTAGTCCATGTGTTGGGGGACAGGAGATGATCTAAACTTTAAAAAAATATGAACTGAACTCGAAGAGCATATCTAGTAGTCTCATAGAAAATGTATGGAGGATTTTGATTGAAATGTTCATCTATCCCGGACAAACACCTTAGCCAAATTTAATAACGCAAATGAGTGGAAACAACTCGATCCACATCGGTCACATTTCTCAACTGCGCACCATTTCATACCACTTCGATTCTTACTCGTGGGACAAATCGGATGTTCTGTGAAGAGCACGGCATACATTTCATTTTATTTATATTATTAAATTATTAAAATTCAACCACCTCTAAAAGCACTTGGAGTTTCTAAACCGTTTCCACTCCTTATCATTGTTTTCGCGGACGGTTGAATATTAAGTTGTTGGAAGATGGAAACCAGAGGAACTTAAAGGCAAATTATCAAGGTTTTCAACAATTGTTCGATCTATTACGGTTTAGTCAGGCCATTGGTGTGTGGAAAGCACGTTCCAGGTATCATTATTATTTAGTTCTTGAACCGAGTTTGCACACCCAATACCGTAGGTTTAGGCGGGCCGTTGACTTGCCACTCTTTCCTTCACTCGATTATGTAAGGCTACGAGACTTACAAAACCGTAAAAACCCCTTGAAATAAAAGGCAATGAATTAATGCAATGTTCACCACATTTGCCACATTCACCACATCCAGCTTTATAATGTATAAAAAAGTAAAATCGATTGCACTAAATTGATGTTTGAATAGAAAATTAAAAATCACCCGAAATACACAATATTTTCAAATAATGGAACAATAGATTGTTTGATTAAAACATTTTAATAAACAGTAAATAATTTTTAATTTCCCTTCATATAGCTCGAAAGAAAATAATTTTGTTATTAGAATTAATTAGAGAAATTATTGAACTGTAAATAATTTGACATCAAACGATTCGATTTCGCTCTCCAGTGAAACAAAAACAAATTCCTTATTTCACTAAAGGATATTGAGTAATACGAGTTAATGGGCGAAGATCTGGACAAGGGCCGACTTTAGTCAAATATCGCTTTTTTTAAGGATTCAACTAGGCTTTCCTATTTGCTAATTATATAAAATTAATTATATTTTCCCACTCTTCCCTATGTAGCAGCTGATAATCGAGGACATAACATTTCTCGCTTGTTTCAGATGAGGCGTAGAACTGTGTCATAAGCAATGGAATAAGCATGGACGAGTTGTCAAGTAGCGGAATAGAGAAAGGGCGATATGGGATGAGAGAGTGCAAGTGAGAGGCCACGATGGGGACAAAGATGCTGTTTTCGCTACTATTGCACTGCTTCTACGTGACTACGGCTTCGAGTCCCGGCACAGGTATGTCCTGCGTGTCTTAATAAAGTGAACATACTGTAGTTAAGCTTCGTCAGTCTGTCAATAAAAAGTTATATTACAAAGGAAATTTTATCGTCATACCCCTTGAGCTAAAAACAGAGAGATGAATATCAATGTTGTCGTAAGATTTATTCATTCCCTGATAAAGCATGAACATCGCACGAATACACTTTATTTAAATTTCAAAGAATAAAAACGCTCGTGAACTTTACATAAGAAAACCTAATAAATACGATTCCCTCTACCCTTTAGCAGACAACCGCCATTCATTTACAAAAACATACATAATACATCGTATTTCACTACCTAACACAATTCTTCATTCTGAATCACACTTAAATATTCCCTCTAAAACGTATCCGTTGAGATAAAAGAGAGAATATCTTATAACGGAGACCATTGCTCTTCCACTACGCCAAGACACATTTACAGACGAGAACAGTGATTTAATAGTACGTATGTAAATATGGGAATGTGTCGTCGTCTCTCGGCGTAGGTCTCGTGGTACGGGGGCGCTTAGAAGTTCCTTAGTCTTGAATATATTTCAGCAAATAAGTTAGTGTCAAAGTTTCCGCGGTTCCGTTACAGCTGCGGTGCTATAACATGATTCTAGCATCTAGCTCCTATCCAAGTAATTTAGTACAATTATATATATATATATATAAATAGTATAATTTGTCATTAATTCATTATTTACTTGAGACACAACTCGGTGGATAAGTTGTCATCAAAATGGATGTTAACGTAGGCTTTGTAAATAAATATTAAGTAACCGCATCAGTAAATCCGCGTACTGCATCCAGGTAAAAATTCGTTTGAGTGAGCAGTGAGCCGGTTTTGGGCGCAAAAGTATCGGAAGCTCTGTGAACAAATACTATACGGCAAGGAATCAGCTCCGGCATATCTTTATCTATGTCCTGTTCTTATCTATGTAAAGGTAGTGAATCTACGATGCCTATATTAAAATATTTTCTAATCGGCTTAAATAATCTTTAATCCGCAATGAGCGGACTCTGCGTATCAAAATTGGTTACGTTATTATCCTTTTAACCTGTTATCATATTATTCTTTACTACGAGTATAAGATAAATTTCATTTGCATCAAAGGTCTTGACTCAGACATTGCCTTAATTTAACAATACCTAGTGATGTAACGAGTTTAATTTGTGTAAGCTCTAACGATACGAATAACATTTTAGCTGTGCTTAACAAGTTCGGAAGCTACGTTCTTATTATATATTATATATTTGGATGAATATTATAGAAAAACTTATATATTTAGGATGAATCACTGCCTAGGAATACAAGTGTTGCAGACCATATTACCCTCACATTGCGTTTATAGATTTATGATCAAACCTATTTATTGCAACAATTGGAAAATTGCATTTTTATTAAATAAATTATTTTAAGCTATTGTCGAACGAATTAGACTGCGACTGTCTCTAGTTCTTTCGACAATCTAGAGACATAGTTAACTACGAAGTTTTTTTCCCTTAAAAAACCTAAATTACGTTAACAAATTCTTATAGATTGGTGCAAATAGCGGTATATATTATATTCGAACTCAAACTTTATTCATATAGGTAAACAGGTACAATTATGAACGTCAGAAAAGAAATTAAATTATTTGTAAATTTATATTTACTACCAGTTCGCAAGTCAAGGGTGTAGAGCGAGCAAGAAGAACTGGCAAGAAACCTAGGATCATTTAAATATTCGTCAAATTTATAAAAGCTTTATTGATTAATTTACGTTTAACGAGGGCTTTGAATTTATGTAGTGTATGTGTAGGTATATAAACACAATATATGTGTTGCATCAAACAAGCTTTCGTCACATTCATATACAAAACGGCCCAGTAATCACTCGATCGCCTTAATTGGTAGAAAAGCGAAACAAGTAATCGAATAATGTGGTCAAGTAAAAAATTGTCGTCAAAATCCATTAGATGAAAGTGTTTCAGCTTCAGGTAAAAACAAAAGGGTAGGAATCAGTGCGGGCCATCAAAGGGAATGATTACCGAGCGAAGCCGTTTTTGTTGAGTTTTTGTCGAGTGTATTAATGGAAGGTCTAAATGCTTTTGGAACTTTATGGGGTGGAACACCGGTGGTCGGAACGGCCTTGCGACTGCTAACAAAATAAGATTTACTTTAAGAAATTTCTTCAGTATTGATGATATTTCAACATTATGCTTATACTAAGGTTGACCTGCCTGAAGTTTTATTCGCACTTAGCTGAATAATCTTAAATTAACGGTGGCGGTAAGGTCAGCTATTATTTATATCGTAGTTCCGGTGACCCAGGGCGGCTTCTGGGGCTAATCCTGATCGATTGGCATCTACCTTGAGTTTTCAATCTTGCTTACTCAATAAACCTGAGGCAACACCCTCAAACTTTTATTGATTTTTAATGGATTTCGTTAGGGTTGATACAAAGAGTATATTTATAAATTAATGATATCACAAACTCAATTTTCAAAAACGTTTCAATTTTGGATAAACATTGAACAAGGCAGCTCCAAACTATCCGCGTAGTAATAGTAGTAGTGTAGGTTAGGATATAAACGATGTTTATTAATGTATAATATATATACATAATTACATATATGTAATCATTTACTCTGCCTCAGTAAAAATCTCCTCAAGAGATCAGCCCTACACGGCAGTACATTCAGCTTAATTTGGGTCAAGCTGAACCTATCATAAGGCTCAATTTCTTTTGTCTATTCGTAACTATCCGCAAATATCATACAATATGGTTATTCCACTTTCATCCTTAAGTCTTTTGACATAGAGGTGAAAGCTTAAAATAGTTTTTCGATCAATCTATGTTTGCGTTGTAGATTTTCGATTTAATAGATCGGGTGGCGAAAAGTTATTTGTATTTGGGTTGTTTGTATTATACGAGCCGAGAGCTTCTATCGCCGAATACCACTCCACACATATCTCTACTTAACTTTGGTTCCACTTAACGTAATAAGTCACGTTAATTGCTGGGAATTTTATATGTTTAATTACACTATAATATATATATTCAAACTGGTATAATTAGCATAAAAGTATTTGTACATCGGAATTTTATTTTATTTTATTTATAAGTAATCTTACATAAACATGTTATAAAAGAAAACACTTAGCCAATATTCACAGCCAAAAGACATTATATGATATACAAAATATACGAAACAGAAAAAATAACTCAATTAAGTACATAAATAGATTTGAGAAAAGAAAACCGTATTTTAAAGAAAAACTATATTGTTGTTATTCCTTAATAAAGTCGCCATCTTCACAAATTGTATAATTGTAGTTAGCCAAAACCCGAAACATTGGCGATTTACGCAGATGATTCGTATTTGTACGAGGCATATGAAACAATTGTGAATATCTTGTCGCATACGAGGATTAATTTTTAAAGAAATTAATTACACTGAATCCACCCATTAATAATAACGTGCAAAAATAATAAATCTTGCTCACTCCGCCGATATTCTAATGAAATTGTAAAATGAGTCAGTTATGACCTAATACGTGGAACTGAAAATGTTTAGAACTGGTCAGTTAGAAACATTGCTAATGAAAACTCTATTTGAATTTCAATTTTAGAACTCTTTGGTAACCTAATGTAGTATATTGTATTCAGTTGTCATTTGTTTTTGTGAATTGGTGGCAAATCTAAAACTCTTGTTACACGTGAAAATTAACCTAAATTTTTCGGTCAATGATTTATTATAGGCTGCGATTAGCATTTCTTTATAAAGTACATCTCGTGCCACTATTTACAATTGGTCTTACGAGTTTAAGCGTCGTCCTTTAACAGCGACTACTGAAGATAACATCAGTGCTGTGACGCATGATAGAGGAAGATAAGAGAGTGACCTATCAGCAAATACGGGCAAGCCTAAGCATTGGTATGAGTCAAGTTCAAAAAATATTACACGAACATTTAGGCGTAAGGAAGCTTTGTACCAGATGCATTCCCCATACTTTAACCGACGATGCACTCCGCAATACGGACTGTTGATTATTTGACTATCATTTATTTCCAAAAAACTTTTGAGGTACTCGCTTACGAGCCATGAAGATGCGGTGAAACCGTATGAAAATGCCATGGAAGAGAACCCCTAAGGAAGAATGGACCCACTGCTTTTCTCAGTGGTTCTATCGAATGCGACAATGTGTAGAGAGGAACGGAGATTACTACGAAAAACAACCTATTGGTACTATGAAGTAATTCAGTGAAAACTCATACAAATATATATTTTTTTCAATTTAATAATAAGCGGCTTACTTGTTTGATATATAGATGTTGCTAGGCGTCAATCTTTGTATAAAGACGTAGAGATTTTCGTCCTCTATGGGCAGGTAAAGTTATGCGCACACACGCGCGATGCCAGATATTTGGCAAAGGCTCACTTGTCGGTCGACATGATCGCAAATAAATCCCTCTAGGCCGCTTTGGATACATCCAGCTTCACTTTGAGTGCTTTATTTAAATGTAACCTGTTTGTAGTGCTTTATAAGCTCAGTGAACTGAACTGGAATGATTCTCATCTGTGAAACAACAAGTACCTAACATCCATCACGGATGCAGAAATAACATATTTTTACATTTAAACAAAACAATCTTTGACGTTTATAATCAAGATCAATTATTTACTAAAGATACGAAGTAGCTAATATATATATGGAAGTAGAAAAACATGATCTTAAATCAATTGTAGAATTTCAAAGCAATCAAGTTTTGGGTAACGTATCATCAATAGAAATATACCTTAACATAGAGATACGTTCTTACCCTAACGGTTATTAAGGTCGTCGTTGCGACCATAACCGAAGTCTACGACCGAGTTAATTGAGAAATTGCCTTTGGACTCCTGGATGGGGCGAAACGACTCTGAATATATTATACTCTATAAAGCTTGAAAATATTTAGCTTATACTAAAAATATTCCCGTAACGATAAATAATATGAATAAAAATAGATAGACTATCAAGATACACTGTTTGAAGTCCAAAATAATAATTACTAAGTCACCATGCGAACTAACCATGTATGTAAACATACCTTCCGAATATGCAGTTGACAAGACGAAACAGTTAATATTATAAAATTTATATTATTCAAAAAAGATAGACCAGTTGAAAATGTATCTAAAAGAGATAAAAATAGTAACAAATAAACTCATGACGAGAAAATATGTTAGAATCTGGATAATCCGTAGCCAGACAATGTATTCGAAAAAATGTAACAAATATATTATTACAAATGATGTAATATTTTTGTTTGACCAAATCTTTTTTGGTCAGAATAAGTTCTAAAGGACAAACTTTGAAGGACTCCGATCGATGAAAGCTCCAACATTCTCGAGTCTCGCGACGGATTCATTGTTATAATTGTTACGTCTTGATTTAGCAGAGATAAACAAAGTTTGCAGACATGATAAGCTTTAGACTAAAATTGATTGATTTAAAGTTACGTTATTTATTGTATGCAATAGTGAGAACTATTGTGCTTCAACTTCGTCACACAAAATTATTTCCTTTAACTCCGTATACGAAATTACAACGGAAAATTAAAATGTATTTAAATATTACAAGAACGTAGAGATGGCATTGTTGAACATAACTGAGGAAATGTCGTAACGCCGAGTTCACATTATTACAGCAACAATGTTAAAACCTCCAGCAATGCAAATGGAATCACGTAAAGCTCGACTATTAGTGAAATATTCATTCTTTAACTTCATTTTTGTTTTCCCATACTACACCCATGTTTCCACAAAACGATGAATTAATTATTTATTTTAATTGATAAAACAACAAAGAAGGCACTATTTGTATATTTTCTCAGTAGTAGTTTCCACCTATTTTTACCTTGATAAGAAACTTAGATCACTTAGGCAAAAGACTAAACATCTTTCACCCCAATTCATAGATTTCGGGAATCACCGAAGCAGATACCATTTATGTGTGACGACAGCCCACTGAGCGACGACCTTAAACGCTGTGCACATTTCTATGCAACCAGATAAGTTGGCAACGTCTCTATCTGCTAATGGAAAATTGCTTCTCATGAGAAGATGGCTATTTTATTATATTTTTTATGTTTGATAGCAATTATGATAGGGAAGGTAAATTGCATGTAACATCTAAAACATTTAAAATCTGAAATATTGGTAAAGCTTTTTTCAGTTTCTACGAGTTAAAATTTTCGTATATTTGAATACTTTTGGGATCGATACCGTAATTAGAGAAGAGTGTAATTCGATCTGCGCAAGGTAGATAATTATAAGTCCTAAATGCCGGTCTCTGTAAGTGATGAGTAAAGAAATTTTGCACAAAAGCGCAGCTGTCAGCGCTACTGGCTGACGGCTTCTTTACCTCAAAAAGAAAAAGGCCTGAGTTCGTTGATCCCCAATTGTGGACCTACTGCGCTGTATTTACAAAATAAAGGTAAAATACACATTGACTTTAAGCAAATGTCACGTTAAGACAGAAGGATTAAGGTCGATTTTACAGTGAAGCTAAATTTGGAATTTCAAACTAAAGAGTTTTATTGGACGGTATTTAATACTTTGTATACTTTTGTAGAAAGTTTGACCAGTCCTAGGTCACTTTTGTGAATGTTAACAATTCCTATTGATAAGTGTAAATGTATAGTGATTTTGTTCCATTTTCGTCTACCCTTAACAAGGCACGACTAGGCAGTATGACAACTTCAGCAGATATAGCAGGATAGTGTTTCGGTAGTAACGATAAAAAGCCTTTGAATGCGCGCCGGGTAAACAGTTTTGTATTTCCGATGCAGCGCCCGCATGTGTTCACAAGCACCTCCTCATTACGTCCTTTGTGAATGTTACGCTAGTTTTCTTCAATTTCTTTGACGGAATTAATGCAGTTTCTAACGTAATTGGTGAACGCTGACAAGAAGCGTAGTTTTGACGGCTTGGCTCAGGGACGACACAATTAATTTACATTCACTCGCTTAATTTATGTGTTTAACGTATTTAAACGTCTTCGTGTCTTTTAGTACAACACATCAACGAACGATAAAATATCGGCGGTTACCCCCTTACCTGGTATCTAGGTAATATCTTCATAACAACAATTGTTTCGTGGAGCAATATCCGCCGAATATCAATGCGAATGTCGCTCGCAACAACTGTCACTGTCGGCGTCGGTCTCCGCGACCCGAGGCCCGGGCAGTTTTGACACCGAACCAATTGTACTGTCATTTTAGGTGGAACCATGATCGCTGAAATCTGTCAGAGCTTAGTGGGCGATGGATTGTCGAGAATCAGCTTTTAAAAGATGGAATTTTGCTTATGTCCAAGTGTCTAATTCCGTAATGTTATAATTATTTATTTCCTTATTTTTACAGTAACTTAATACTAATAAATAATAATAGTGCAATTCTTGTGAATTCAGCCAGTGTGCTAAATATATCCGTCTCACATGCAATAATAATCAGGGTGCGTAAGATATGCGTGGCGCTTCTCTGAGTAAATTGTGTGATAGAATGTGTGATAGCCCGTCTCTCCAACATTCCACCTTAATTTTCTACCGCCTTCGTATATTTCATCGGAGACATAGTTGAAGCGGTGGATGTCGTTTATACACTGGCACCAGTGGCTGATCGTCCAAACACACATTTACGCTGCTAACCCCTCCAACCTTCCATAAATCCAGATCTAAAATTATTTCATTAGTATTTTCTACTGAATTGTACTGGATGCATTCACAAATATTTAAAAATAATCATCAAAATAACTTCTAACAAAATTAGAACAACAGTAGAAATTGAAATACCCTAACACCAATACACTACTACATTTGTATCAATAATCTCCTGTTATTTTAAATAATAACATATATTCATATTATTAAGAGGAATATATGAGACATACACAAAAAAACCTACCACAAACAAGTTCGAATGCCCGACACTCGATATATAAGTCGCTAGGCAATGTCACTCGAGAGATGAAGATCTCTATACGTGGAGTGGCTATTAAAGGCTCCACCCTGCTTGCGGCCGTCCGTGCGATCTCATCGCTATTGACTCAGTAAAGCCTGTCTCTATGACAGCTACCAAGTCTGCCTCTGTTGCTAACAAACTTGCGTTGAAATTAGCTAATTTAGTCCGAAGCCCCCCCGAAGCGTAGATTTTATTACAATAAAATAAGCATAGTTATGATTATATTCAGAAAGAGTCGTCACAAATTTTATGCACACGAATTAAACTTTTGTTGATTTAGATTTTACGATCAGATCAGAAGCATTTATATAAAAATTAAGGAAACAATGAGAAAGAAAGAGAAGAAAGTTTCGCGAATCTTTATGGCGATATCTTTAATATCGGTGTTTCTTTATAATCAACTTAGTGTTGAAAGGAGCCTATTGTAAGAGCCTAAGCCGCTTTTTTAAAGGCACTTTCACGAAAGTATAGTCTGAGAAGGTTATTTAGTGTTCTTCGTTAACTATTTTGGGAATTTGCCAAAAGCTTAAGAAAACAACATTAGGTTGAATCTCAAAATGGTATTTATTTGTAGCGTTTAAGTGTAATTACAAAAATTACATAACCATAGGAAAGCATAATAACCGTAAGAGTAGACTTAAATGTATTGTTTAGTAAATATATGCTGAACTCTCTGTCTATTCTGTTACAAGTTAATGAAACAATCAAATAGTTTTACTTGCAATTAAAAGTTGTTAATGCTTAGAAATCGTAATAATTAGAAATTGCGGTGAAATTAAAAAAGTAGCAACAGACTAAACCAAAGAAGAGCCAAAAGACGTAACAAAGACCTACGTCAATTACGTGCTGAAAATAGTGAAGATTTAAAGCGACGAAGCTAGATAAAGCGGGACTGACAATGTTAAAAACTAAAGCAAATAAGCAAGCTAATGTTATTAGAAATTATTGTTGTTAAAAAGGAGACCCGAATGACGTCACAAATTACTGACCAAGAATCTCATATTCCTGTCTTGCTAGTTTTATTAACTCAAGAATAAGCACTACATATAAAGCTAAACAACCCATAATATACAATCCAATTAGGATGTAAAAAAAGCTTCTCAGTGACAAATAATAATATTCATACATTAGAACGAATAATTGAAGAATAACAGGAGAAACAACGAGATCTTTATGATGCTTTTATAGACTACAAAAAGACTTTTGATATTATAGAACAGTTTTTAGAAGTGTTTATTAGGCTCGTTAAAGACGCGTGAGGCAGGGCGGAATTCTGGAAACAACAATAAGCAAACTGAATTGAAAAAGCTTTGGCCTAAATATAAATACCCGAGCCACCAACTACAAGTAATGTTACAAGTTAGTAAAAGTAACGATAAGGCTTTAAATTATATATATTTGTTATAATTATAGCAGCAGAGAAGATCGCCTGCAGGAGAACTTCAAAAACGTTCATGACAATGGAAAGGGCAATTGGTGGACAACGAAATACTATCGTATACCTTGTCAAACAAATGAGTTGCGAGAGAAACAGTTCTTATCTTGACGTGGAACACATAATACAGCCAACCTAGAATAAATACTGAAGCCTGCGGGTAATATTCAAAAGCAAAAGTTCACTGAGTCTTTGAAACAAGGTCGTAAACACTTGCCTTCTTTTGAGAATAATAAGCTACTGAAAACGAATGGCGTAACATAGATGTGACACCGATTGAATGTATCATTTGCGAAATTCAGAACAGAAATTGGATAAGCGACTCTGTTGGTTCTCGCAAAGCCAGCTGTCAGTTAAGTACAACACAAACCTGTCAGTGATAGCGCTGCGAGCGACAACGCGTCTGTCCCGTGATGCGAGCCACTGACAATTAAGGAATAAACGAAATGATTGGCGCCGAGGACCTGACAGACGTCTCTTCGTGCTTTTATTGGCATATTCTGCCGTCATCACGTACCGTTTTAATAGTGCTTAACGCAGTTTTGTGGCTTTAAAGTAACTCCTTTCGAAGTTAAGCTTCTGGTGCATCGATTGTTTCGACTTGTTAATTTACCTTCTTTGAAACTCATTCATGGATTGATTATTTTATCAATAATAATTGTCATTTACCCGTTAAAGTTTGTTCCAATGTCGTTCCACTTTCCTTATTAAATTTTTATCTGTCTCGGTTGGTTTTTAGATTATATTTGATTTTCGGACATTTTTATTGGCTTTAAATAAAAACAATGTTATTGTCTTTTGTTAACATAGCTTTTACACTTTTTAAACGGATTGAAGCCATGTATTATTATTATAAGTTTTTAATAATAATACATAGCTTCAATCCGTTTAAAAAGTGTTTTCTTAAAAACAATGTTGCCATTTCTTCATATATCCTGTATCCTAAACGAAATCACGCGCCGTAAAAAATAGGTTTTCAATACAAAGAAAACACATGTCAAAGTTAATTTGCAAGGGTCGTTGATGTCCCAGCGACAATACTAATTGCATTCTAAACATAGCGAGTGGAGGGTTACTGTAACGTCACCGCTTTGTCGACTTGAGCGAGCGTCAGCACAGTGACGTTTATCGAAGATAAATTGTGTTCGTTCCAAAACAGTTTTATAAGACTTTAGATATATTATACATTTGAAATATAAACATATTTTTTTAAATATTAAATTACAACTGTAATTAACTATTGTCACTCTAAAGTTGATGACGTTAATTGTATTTGTTGAATGGTAAATACATAAAATACATAACCAAGTCACGGTGACCTACATATGCAGCTTTTTTCGAGTTTTTTTTTAAATTGAATTGAATTGAAAATACGTATAAAATTATATTCAACAGAATATTATTTTTTAGATCTTAATTGACACAAAAAATATGTGTTTATATTCTTCTAAAAAGTTTTGTGTTTTTTTATAACTAAGAAATTCCAGATAACCGCTTTACGAGAGGAGCTGAAACTCGAATAATTTTTAGACAATAAAGGATTTTTTAGATATATATAATTAATACAAATATAAGTACTTTAGGTAGGCAATATTAAATCATAGTTATAAATTACCTACTAATGAATAACAAAAATACCAAGGATACGCAATACGTAGTTGTCTTTATCTCTTCAAAACATTTCTATTTCGTTTCTCAGCTTTTGAACAGCTATAGCAGTAGATTTTGTAACTATTGATAAGAATACGACGGAAAGAAGTAAATATTTGGAACAAAAGCAATCGTTTTTATCGGAAGTATTCACAGAACAATACATTGTTGAGCGCCGATGCGAGCGTACTTAACGGGCAATCGATCGAAGATTGTAAAATACTGCAACCCATGGGGAATATTAACGCTTTTAATAGTGAGCCAAATAAGAATTGTTAAAAAAATTGGCTTAATAGGTCATACGAATACTCAGGACTTGACCTCAAATTTTAAGATGACTTAACTCATATTCTCACTGAAACAGATATATATGTTATATGTACGTGGGTAACATTTAGAAACATTGCTAATGAAAACTTTTTTGAATTTCAATTTAAAAGCTCTTTGGTAGCCTAATGTTGATGAATATATTGCATTCATTTGTTATTTGTTTTTGTAAATTGGCGGCAAAACTCTTGTTACACGTGTAAAAGGAACGTAACGCAAGAAAAAATTCGGTCAATGATTTACTATGACTTTCGTTGTGGGCTCACTCAACAACAAAGCTATGAAAGGCTGCCATTAGCATTTTCTTAATGAAGTCCCATCTTGTGCCACTATTTACAATTGGTTTAACGAGTTCAAGCGTGGACGTAGCAATCTCAATGATGACCCGCGTGAGGGACTTCCTTTAACAGCGGCTACTGAAGATAACATTAGTGCTGTGCGACGCATGATAGAGGAAGATAAGAGAGTGACCTATCAGCAAATACGGGCAGGCCTAGGTATGTATGAGTCAAGTTCAAAAAGTTAGGTAGTTCACGAACAGCGTCAGGAAGCTTTGTACCAGATGGATTCCCCATACTTTATCCGACGCCCAGAAACAGATAGGCGTTGCCAAATGTTAGATAAGTTCAACGGCGGTGACTCAAATGCTGTATTTGAAATAGTCACAGGTGATGAAAGCTGGATATATTGCTACGAAACCAAAAGACAATCAGCTCAGTGGGTGCTTCCTTTTGAGGATCGGCAAACTAAGGTAAAGAAAGGAAGAAGTCAAGGAAAAATGATGATTACCTCATTTTTTGGTCGGAAAGGTCATTTCACGACAGTTGTGCTAGAAGATGGAAGGACAGTTACTGCAGACTCGTATGTCAATCGATGTTTGCCTGTTGTCTTGGAAAAAAATTGACAGCAGCGCCCTCCAAGGAGGATCCTCCTTCACCACGAAAATGCTTCAGCGCACTACGCAAAACGGACTGTTGAATATTTGACAATCGCAGGTGTCGAGATTACGAGTCATCCTCCATACAGTCCTGACCTGGCGCCCTGCGACTTTCATTTATTTCCAAGAACTTAATATAAAAATCGAGGTATTCGCTTTACGAGCCCTGAAGATGAGGTGAAAGCGTACGAAAATATCATAGAAGAGATCCCTAAGGAAGAATGGGCCCTCTGCTTTTCTCAGTGGTTCCATCGAATGCGACGATGTGCGGAGAGGAACGGAGATTACTTCGAAAAACAATAAAAGTATTAGCAACTTTCTACATTAAGCCGTTTTTCATTTTCTAAAGATTTTCAGTGTTACCTAGGTATAACATAAGAGCAGCGTTGGCGTGGTGGCTTTAGCTCTCATAAAGCTATATTGTCAATGTCTTATATTTTTGTCTTTGTTTGTTTTGTCGTCTATTGTAAAATCGATACAATGAAATAAATTATTTAATAAATATCTAGAAAATCTTTATTGGAAAAGTGTCAGCAAATAGTGTGAAATTAATACCTCAGAGCTACACGAGCTATACCGTTACATCAGCACAGAATGAAATCCAACTCCAAATGAACATTGAATTTATGTTTTTTTCTCTGTTTCCGACAAAATAAATGTTGTAGTTTTTAATGAAAGCTGAAAATAGCGCTTTCGACGCTATCGTAAGTCAACGCTGACGTGTACATTTCGTTTTGAAACGAATTTTTAAAACTGTTTTTTAAATAACACATTAACACTCGTACATAAATGTTGTCCAAGCGATAATAAATAAAAAACAATAGACATTTAAATTGGTATCGAAAGAATGTGAGAACCCATTTTATTTAGTTATAGTTGATTTAAAAAAACGTTACACTACGTTAGGAAGTACAATATGCCGTAGTCGGAGCTGCCATTTTGCAGCGTAGAAAGGCATATCAATAAATAAATTTCTCAAAAAGTATAAATATGCATCGTGAAACCCACAATCACGAAATTGCGCGCAGATGACGTTTACTCACTCAGTACCGCGTCCGGGATCCGCCGGATGGCGTAATTACGAACCTCTGTAGGACCGGACATCACTATACTTGACCTGATAATATTATAATTTTACAAACCTCACCCAAATAGCCCTCGGGAGGCGCTCCGGATAAAATTTAGTTTGTTTCGTACTACGGACGTGAAGCGGAATGAAAATGTTTTATACCAATTTTGCTGTAAGGGATTTGTTGGTAAATGACTATAAGCATTGATATACTATAACTTTATCGGTTCGCATGAAATTTCTTAAAAAATTAAAAGGTGGCAGTTGTAATAAAACAGAGATTTTCGGTTAAACTTAGTTTTTACCTTACGTTTCCCAGCCAAAGACAACAATCCCGAAAGATAAATGGCAGATAATATTTTAGAGAATTTAATCTTCCCTTGCACTAAAAGCAAGCTGTCTTCGAAATAAAACCGCATTGTGTGCTTCCTAACTTGTAATGAAAAATAACAATACCTGCATTTTTAGTAGACCTCTACAAAAGACTGGGAACGTAATTCAAAAATACTAAAAGTTAAAATCTTTTGTAGAAATATAATATTATGTAAAACGAAACATTAAATATTATAAGACTTTTCCTTGTGGCGTTAAAGAAAGTGGGAATATCTTATGTAATAGATATTTTTAAACGGTTTACTAATGCTTATGGAATTTGGGATAAAATTAATTACCGGAAATAACTTTGATGAGCTATACTTGTTATGCAAAACCATTTTTCCGAGAATTCGTGACGAAGTTTTAAAAAGCCTTCACTTAGTTTCTGAAATTTTTCTTTATATCCATGCAAACAAGTTGCAATCAAGGTGCACTTCACAGAAACGTCACAAAGCGGAGGAAAGCAAGATATGAATGAATGAGAGAAGAGAGCGCAACTGGGGCGCGAACAAGCGTAGCCGGACAAAGGTGAGTTTGATTGAAAGCTCTATTCGAATTCCGAGATATCAGATTATGCGAAACACTAGCTGTTTACCTCACCTATTTTGCTAACATTATTAACAATATATACTTGAAGAAAGGTCAGACTATCGCTAGTTAGTTGTTTATGTTGAAATGGTGGAGCCTGCTTTCCGTTTACACAAAAATATTATATTCAGATGTAAGTAGAACTGTAAGGTAAAACGCAGGCAGCAATTACAAGTGCAATCATTTTAGGTAGTGAGCGGCACAAAGCGTAGGGAGCAGTGAATGAGAATGAATGAGGCACAGAAACAAACTGGAGCGAAAACAAACACGGTCTGAAGAATCATTGAAAACCTGCTGCTATTCGATTAACAGAACAAATCATTTATTTTTTTATGGAAAATTTTGTCTAAAATATAGCAAAATATATAATACAGTATTTCGCGTCCGGGGTTGGTCACTAACTTACAACACAGAACTTCAAATTGAACTAATAAAATTTTAACAGTCTGCTAGACCCGCTGCAAAAAATATTCCCATATTGTTTTATCGTTTCTGGTATTTCAACTTTTCACCGCAATTTTTTATTTATTTATAATAAATATAAATAATAGTACATATTTCATTGGGAATATAAAAAATGCAATCGAAACCGAAAAGCCTCTGCTATGTTAAATCGGTGGTCGCGCGGTGGTTTTTGACGGTATTGTTTAACCGTATCCGTAACCGTTACCGTATCGTACAAAATTTATGAATAGATAAAAGTACGCCTCGTCCATATTAAATGCATCTCAAATATAACTCTCATTTGTTATTCCATTATGTGTAAAATTTACTGTTCATTAAAACTTGGCCACCGTCCACCGGGATAACTCGCGCACTCATTATATAATTGATTCAGATTTGTAAATCGCGATTAATTAAAAGTTTCCTTAAGTATGTTCAACGGCGAGTGGTGAGCATCGTAGTTATAGTTTTTGAATAGCAACCTGGCAAACTTTAGCTACAATTCAAACGAAATTTATCGAGAGCAGCTTGTGAGCCCGCCTGCCAACTTGCGACTCTAATACCCAACTAGAGTAACTCCCTATTTCCTCGAACTTGTTCAGAATCTTATAACTTCTCGACAACTTTTCGGATAATGAGTGATAAAATTTTATATTCAAAATATCAATATGTGTTTATATTAAAACACTTAGTTTTAGTAGATTTGGTTAATTATAATAATATAATATATATATTAGGTCCTTACATATGAAATTGGCGTATTTCGTACTGGCCACTTTAATCACGATGTTCTCCTCTTTGGTAAGGAATTCCAAATTCAAATTTGTACAGTTATTTACTCATGTATTTGTGCTTCGATGACCGTCATTCATTTGTTTTTTTCTTCTGTTTTTTCTGTTTGCGTCACTCATTTTACAAAATGGAAAACTTAAAGTATCGCATTATTTACGACTTTGCGGAAACGACTCGAAGGGTGAATGATGTGTATGGCGGTCATGTTGCAAAAGAAAACACAGTTCGTTTTTGGTTCCAGAACTTTTCGTTTTTCGACCTGCAGAACAAGCCCCGTGGACGGCCTGAGACCCAAGTTGATAATGAAGTATTGAAGGCTATTGTGGAAGCGGATCCATCGCAATCCACGTCCGAGTTAGCTGCAGGCTGCGGTGTTATTGATAAAACTGTTTTAATTCACTTGAAGCAAATTGGGAATATTAAAAAGCTTGAAAGGTGGGTACCTCACGAATTGACTGAAGCAAACCGTCAAACGCGCGTCGACTGCTGCGTTACATTACTGAACCGGCACAATAATGAAGGTATTTTAAACCGAATCATTACCTGTGATGAAAAATGGATTCTTTACGATAATCGGAAGCGCTCAGCGCAATGGTTGGATCCAGGCCAGCCAGCCAAATCCTGCCCCAAGCGAAAATTGACCCCAAAAAAGTTACTGGTAAGCGTTTGGTGGACTAGTACCGGTATTGTTCATTGCAGTTTTCTCAAATCTGGCCAGACTATTACGGCTGATGTCTATTGTCAGCAATTGCAAAACATGATGGAAAAGCTAGCGGCTAAACAGCCTAGGCTGGTCAATCGCTCCACGCCACTGCTACTTCACGACAACGCTAGACCACACACTGCACAACAGACGGCTACCAAATTAGAAGAGCTTCAATTGGAATGTCTAAGACATCCTCCGTACTCCCCGGACCTTGCTCGAACAGATTACCATTTTTTTCGAAATTTGGACAACTTCTTGCAAGGGAAAAAATTTAAACTCTGATGGGGCAGTCCAAATCACCTTCACAGATTTTATTGATTCCCGTCCGACTGTTTTTTTTAGTAAAGGGATCAATGAACTACCTATGAGATGCCAAAAGTGCATAGAAAACAATGGTTCATACTTTGATTAATTAAATATATTATATTTAAAAATATTCGACTTTTTGTTCCTCCCATACAAAACGCCAATTTCATATGTAAGGACCTAATATATATATATAGTAAAAAGATTAAGAAGCACGTATGTATTTTTGATTAATCCGTTGGCGCCAAGTCCAACCTGCCGAACTATTATAATCTCAGTCCGGAGTTGTGAAAGCAATATAATTTAAGTTGTTACGTTGAGACACGAGATATCCTTTCAAAGTCGAACTTAATATCACAGAGGTTCCCAAACAAATATCAACTGTGCAAGTCCAACATCAAACTTCAAATGACAAGCGTGACATAGTCTGGGTATTTCAGGGGACTAAACCCCTTATGGCGTTGCCTTAAAGGCGATCCCAGGCTGAACGATATTACGTAGATGCGTAATTTGCATCAGCGTCGGAACTTGTCAGTGCTGAGCTCGGGATGTCTACGTCGAAGTGTTTGAGAACCTTTTATCTTATGACATGGTTTCAAATTCGAGAAGTATGGAAATGGTCTTATGCTAACATAATTTCAAACAAGACTATAACTGTTATGTAATATACAAATTTCAATCGTAATTTAGTACAACTACGAAAGGAACAATGCCTGTTGGCAGTTGTATGTTTTTAGGATCGACGTTAGTTAGAGATAATCTTCAATTACGTCGTGTCACAATAATGTAATTCCTAGAATTCCTATAATGTGTGTGTAATTCCTATAATTTCATAACAAAGTTATTCTGCCAATAAAAGCATTAATTAAAAAAAACATTTAAATGGGAAAGAGGTTTGAATATAAAAATAAACACGAGGCATGCGTTTATGTTGAAGCACTTTACAAAAATAATATTGTGAAAGTTAACATTGAAGCGCGAATAATTTAAAAATTCCTAAAAATAGGGAATCTCTGTGTCGAGTTGGCGCAACTGAATTATTTCAATATGAAAATGGGAGGCGAAATTTAATTAAAAGATAATAAGCTCGCAGATATTGTATATCATGAAGAATTTGCATCTCTTTATGCTTTCCAATATAATTAATGAATGCAGGTGTCAGGCAATTCCAAATTATTTATTGACGGCATTACATCGCACCGAATGCGTCCAAATTAATATTAACGATCCTTATCCATTAATCGGGGCATTAAAACATCGCGCCGAATCAATTCCCGTATGTTTTTCCTCAATATACGCACACTGTCAATACATATATGTACATACATACCACGAAATGAGTAACTAGGTGATTTTATGAAAATCACTGTTCAAGTACTGATCCTACGTCACATGCAACATGCTACGCAGACTGTTTTAGGTTGTATTGTGAAACAAATCCCTGTTAAAAGCTTAAATGTGTGCCGAACCTTTTCAATGGTAGACATTCAATCGAGCTTTATAGTGACTTAGCACTAGGTTTGTGGAGCACTTAAAACTCGTCGGGAAAACATATTAAAAATTAAAAAGAATGTTATGAATTCAGTTCATAATTGGTTCATGCAGCGCAACAATGTGAAATAATGAGAGGTAATATTCGAGCGAGTTGCGTCGGACATTATACGACTTAACGGATTAAATATTTCGGTTGCAGTTAAAATTGTGCACGGCGCATACTGAAATGATGTTAATGATTGCAAATATGTATTTTAAATTTATATATAATTTTGCCTTTTTAGTAAAAAATACTACGTTTTGATATACATTTTAAGTTTATTTATCTCTTAACGAAACGTTATATTTCTTTAATATGTATCTGAAATATTTACCATTTATAACTCTCAAAATTTAGGTTATTTATTTGACTGGAAAGTGGTTCTACAATAGCAGTTTGTTAAATAATTTAATGCTGTTTTGGTAGTTTTCTAATAATTATAATTATTTTAAATTTATGTAGTCTACTACTCTGTTTAATGAACCACTGATATTGCATTATTTGGAATACCTCTTACACTAAGCTTGGTTATTTAAAGTGTAATTTTAGATGTTACTATTATTTCTACGTTCGTACAGTCTAAGTCACACATTTAGAAAATACCGTTACTTCTTGTTGTTTCCCCATACTAACATATATCACAAAAATGAAAAGATATAAATGTCGTTTCGGAATACGTCTTTTAACCGTATTCAATGAGGTATTAGAATAGATCGAACTGTAATCAAAGCCTTCTTTCGAAAGAACTGTTCCCGCCCTAATCGAGGGTAAAAGCTTTCACATTATTATTAATGTAACTTTCCTCCCTATTTCGTGAATTGTGATTTATAATAGTTAAAATGGCGGAAATGTGTCCAATTTTATCCTTTGACTATATATAATATGAATTTTCGGGGTGGAATAAAATTATGGCACTTAGACCTAGCGATTTAAAAAGGTAGTTTTTATAAGAGGACATGAAGGACTTTTGCTTTAACTATTTTTTCTTTGTTTTATTTCCCATTCTACGCTTTTATGCTAAGAAATGAATTGCTCATTACCCTAGATAAACCCTTGATGCATATAAGGAGTCTTGTTTTTCATATCACCGTAAATAAGTACTCTTAAGACCTTTGTATTTCTACATTGCACAATCTACTAAGACCAACCAAGCCCATATCGTCTTGAATAGACAGTAAAGCCGTAATATAGTATAGTATAAGCTATTGAAACTTCAGCAAATTCGGTGGTATAAATCAAGTCGACATCCGTACGTATGACCACCTCTCATTGGAAACTATTTAGGCCGTTTCCCGGCAATCACACGAAAATACTTGAAATATATTTGGTTTCGTGATAATTTATACAATACGAATAATTTGCATACAAATGTTTGTGACATGACTTCATTGTGGAAAACCGTTATTTGTATGCGAACAACCGATGTCATTTATAACGCAATTTACTTTTATTTATGTTACAATAACAAACTAATTTATTTCATTGTTGTAATTGAAAAATATTGTTTTCCATATATAGGATTTTAAACATACTGAAATAAATTAAAGAATCCGAGAATAGAGTATCAAGCTACGGTTAAATTTGGCTGAAAGCATCGATGTCGCTCGCCGATTGCAACCTTTAAAATCTCGGAAATAAATACTATAAGGCAAAGTAAATCTTCTTAAGTGCGCGAGGGTGTGTGTGGAGGTAGGGGCCGAACAGAGAGGGTAAGGTTCAAAGCCGGATTTGCCCCTCGACCCAGGCTTGCAAGGTCCAATTGCACTTGCTTTGAAAATAAAAATACCTTCACACATTTATGTAGGCTTAGTGGTCTTTAGAAAGTCTCGCACTGAACTTATGGCACTTAAGTTTTCTTTAACGGTTGACTTCGGATTTACGTCGTTTATTATATTTTTGCGCTTCGTAAAACGTAGTTTTGAATTATAATATATTTTAATTACCTAGTAAAGGTAAATGTAAATTTAAAATTATATCCGTTGTTAGAAACTTACACTTGATATCAATTTGAGCAAACTTAGGAATTTATATGAACACTATAATATACAAATATACCGGCCTCGCATTCGCCTGCTACATATTTATGAAAGATGTCGGACAACGTAATTTATCTGAGCTACAAATATACAGAAGGGGTGTATCGATTTTAATTTAAATAAATTATGCGATGAAACATAGGTCGGGGAATGGGTCAGTTGATGTTATTATTATATATTCGTATTCCTAATAAAGGATGTAAATGTAACTAGACAATTAAAAATAATTTAATCGTATAGAAACACTCAATGCAAGTTACAAATCTATGTTTTTAATTAATATTGGCATCACTTTGGCCAAAGCAAGAAATATTAAAGGCATTTTGAGTTAAACCGATGACCTGTTGGAAATAAAATTATAGTCCGAACCGCGTTGACTTATTGAATCTCTAGTCAGAGTCGTGACCACGCACGGAATGTGTTTTAATTAACCTGTACGGTTGCTATACGGTTGCTTCCGACATATGAAAGCTGTGACAAAGATGTTAAAAAATCAAGTATGCTATTAAAACCATTGAAATATTCATCACGCAAGGCGTTCACGTTTGAAATAATTGAGACAATATATAACTTATTTATGATATAATTGTGTAAGAATAAGTTCATAACAACTATCTGAGTATTGTATTGAGTTAATTGATTAATATATTAATATTTTGTCCCGTGGATAACAAATGAGTTAAGCTGCATAAAATCCGTAACCCTTCAAGCCCGAAACCATTTCCATTACATCGAAGCATGGGGTGGTCAAGATTTATATCAACATTAGTTTTCCGCACGTCTGTCCACTCGGAAGCATGTTAACTTATTCGCTCCAGGCGACAGCCTCCAGTTACTTACAATTTCCTCCTGCCCTCAACTTTATTTATGTGCCTCACAAAATAAATTTCGTGAAAGTAGTATTTGTGAGTGGGACATTCGGCAAGTTTTATCAGTGCCGCCTAGTGAGTACTATCTGCTTGTTTTCGAGCTCATTAGCTTTTAGTGCTGTAGTCGTGTCCAAATTTATGGCATGATAACGTATAACGCTTGTTGACATTTGTATTTCATATGTAGCGACAAATTAAATATATTAAATTGTCAAACTTTAAAAACGTATAGGATCCGGTTCTTGTATAAATTACTTTCGTAGTTTTGTTTCACAATATAAACACCACCGTAGTTCACAAAATATATGACATTTAGCTTTAAAATACACAAACAGCAAGCAACGATATCTCATGAAGTCGGAGTAAATATAGATGTGCTGACGTGGCTTCAGCTTCTTATTAAATTGCTTTAGGAGAGCTCTTCTCTCTCAAGCCTTCTCTCAAAATGTCACGTGATTTCGTCCTTAAATATTCAACGGTATAGTTGTTTCTAGATGTGCCTCTATCGTGTTTCGAGGTTTATAAATTTATTTCTAGCCTAGAAAATCATGTATCTTCTAACTAAACGATTGGAATAGTTGTACGTAATTAATATTAATTCAGCCGGCAACTCCGCAATGATCCCTTGTTAACGAATAAAACAAAATGTTAGACGAGTTATTTTATCGTATAAAAATGTTACCATCGTGTCGATGTTTATTGTAATGCGGTGTTTGTTATCCATTAGCGAAGTCAGGCGAGCGTGTCCCCTAAACAATGAGTACGTCCCACCGGAGAACGAATGTACTCGTAACGCGAATTTTACGCGTTTTATTGTATCGTGTTATGGGAAGTGAAATTGTGAACAACGTGTCGTAAAAGGAAAGAAAGGTTTTATGTAAAACTGCTGTTTATTCTTTATAACTTTTTCATTTGGATATTTCATGTACGTTATTCACATACAAATATTATCATATCATAAAACTAACGATATTATATCTTTTTACTCTCACTCCTATAATGAAATTAACTGTAAGATGTTCGCTGTTAAAATGTTATTGAAATAGAATCTATAACAAAACTGTTGTAAGGCTTGTATGGAATAAATGTCAATTTATGTCAGGCATTTCATCAGAAATAGGACGCCACATTGAATCGGCCACCGCAACTGTATGCGTTCCAATTACGGAGGTTGCTCTTCATATGTTGATACGCATCAATCGATATCGTCGTTTAAACTAACTTTAATTGTATATATTTTAATGTGACTGTTTTTTTTCACATTTTTGTTTCATTTTGTTATTCCTAAATAAAACATATATAATATATATTATGTACATGAATCCTGTATAGCTACTAAAATTTACATATGACATTTAGGTATGAAAGACAAACGCATAAAATATTTTCAGAAATGAAATTAATTTAATTTAAACTTTATAAATTGAATAGCTGAAATTGTCGCGCAAACTTCTGTATTGTTAAGAATACAAAGAGTCAGTCAAGCTCAGGACAACCAGTCACCTCCTCACAAATAATCACTACGAAATATTAAACCACCTCATTGGGTTCGACAAACCATATTATGTCGTTATAGGCACACTCGATGAGAGAGACAAAAATACTAATGATTTACGGCGTTTACTCTCTGCAAAGCCGACGACAATTAATAAATCTCTTGCAATAAATGGGCGAAACATGGTGGTCAATCATTAATTAATATTGTTTGTGTATTCCTGTTTAACATATTACACATATATACTTACTCAAGATATATGGATGAACACTAACAAGAGCCAATAAAAGCGGTGGCTGTCGCACCCGCGCCGCTTGTACGATGGCCCCGCCCTAATTCCTCCACAATAATTGTGTTTCAATGACCGCGCTACTCGTAGGAGCTATTGTGAGAGGGACAAAGGTAAATCACAAGAATTATCCCAGCTTTTAGATTTTTTTCCATTGTAAAAGGAAATCTGGTCTTCACAATGCTCTATTATTAAAAGCACTCGAGATTAACTTGACTCTCAGTTTTTAGAACAGGCAAGCTGACGTGAATGCTATCTCTTGCATAATAACTTTTAGTCTTAATAATAATAAAATTATACATTCGGGACATCATAATCCTCTCTCCAAATCAATTAAATTTTTTGATTTGGAGTAAATATTGTTATTCCTTTGCGTCGTTCTTTAAGCCGGCCTGTTTGACTTGAGGTTCGTTAATTTATCACTCGGGCAAATTTTGCTGTAATTCTGTAAGAAACTTGCTCAAACCAACTTTACCAATTAAACCGGCTTCGATTTATATTACTAGACGATTTTCCGCTGTAACCCTTTGAGAGTTGCAAGAAATTACGTCAGATAATACAAAATTGTATTCGTTTAAAATTCAACGGCAAATGAGGGATAACTTAAAATTATTTCAATTTTGTTGCCTTGAATCTATTTCAAAAGGTAAGTAATAAAAGTTTTATATGTACTAGACCGTTTCAGCAAACATTAAGTTAAAACTAAAAATATGATATGAGGTACTCAAAACAGTTTAAAATCATGATAAAACTCCATACTCTATACACGTAGAATAGAGAAATAAAAATATACAACATTAACAATAGACGTGAGACATGATTTTCAAAAACTCTCTCCAGTTTTAATATTCAACATCCAATTTTGTGTTCTGTTAGAAACAAAGCACCGAAGACATTAATAATATATATTTATATGCATACAGATATATTGTTATAGTTATATAACTATATATAAGACCATTTGAACTCACTCGCCAATATATTTAATATTATTTATATAATATATTTAATATTATTTAAGTTCTTTATTTTATATAGTGTAGAAAGTATATACTAACGTTTATATTATCACTTTGCGAATAGCTGTTTGTATCTGTGAGAGGAAGCGATAATTTCTTCCGTTCTTTTTAAAATACGAAAATGGAAAAAGCATCTGGAAGGTGCGGATTTAGAGCGTAACGGCTAAAAAGAGGATTCCTATGCAAGACAAGGCTTTTCATTTAGTATAGTAGTTGAAATCATCCTTCTATTTACCCAAATTTAAAACAAAGGCCAGGACCGGATTATAAAACTGGCCTCAGATCACCGTTCTAATGAAATTGAATCTTGCTTCAAAATTGTTTGATGTTTTTTTAATCTTTACTTTTTGGCGCTAGTGTAAAATAATCAAACACATGTTTTTTTTCTTTTCTCGAGATTTTATCTATTTTTCGTGCAATTTTTAGTGCATTATATTATATTAAAAACAAAAACATAATAAGTGAATAATGGTGAAAGAAGCGATTTTTTTTAGGTATTGTGATGACATCAGACAATTTCCATAAAATTTTATGCATACTAGTACACATACTTCTAAGTCTTTGGACATAAAAATAAACTAATGTTCCCGCTGTGTACCGAAATACAGAATATTTCACTTCAGAGCACTTCACAAAGACGTCGAATACAGTCCTAACTAGCATTAAAGACAAAATAATAAGGCTCGTTGCCAAGCAACTGTTAATCTAGCGAGGGCACTCCAACCTGCCCGTCCTTCACAACTGATGTTTCTATGAATTTTTCATTCAACGCCTCCTCCCTTCTTTGCCTTGCCTACTTCAGCTAATGAATGTCGTACTAATTTTGAACGTAGCGGCTTGAATATTAATGTGGATGGTCTTGTTTAAAGCAAAATACTTTTATATGAGTAACGCCTTTCTGAATGCTTATATCTTGAACTAGTATTATACGTGCGTACAAGCAGTATACAAAAGTTTATTTTACTTATTTAACTAATCTGATAAGTTGACTATAGAATCAGACGTTACTTTATTAGAAAATTAACGTAGATTTTCGCTTGCTTAGCTATAAATATTTACTAAGTACGATAACGATTATTTAAATAAGACGTGAATAAATAACGTGATCGGCTTGTTCACTAAATTAAAAATTCTATAAATCTAAGCGAGTCAGTTACAAATAACATGTAAATCAACTGTAAATGTTTAATATTAAAATGTAGAAAATCCGTCGTAACGCGGCGGACCGCACAACGATATTCAAATAGAAGCAATTTTCTCTAGTATAACAATAACTCTTGGATCGCATCTGCAGACCGCACTGTATCTAACATTGTTAATAAATTCACAATCCACCACCACTGAATTTAACAGGCACCCACAACTCATGGATTTAAGAACGCAATCTAAGAATAACGTAAGGCAAATTTATGCTATATAAGGATAGATATTAAATTATCTTGAATTGTGAAGGTTTTGTCTGGCTTCACCAAAAAAGCCTCCGTCTTGCCCGCGGGGTAAAGATAAACCGTGTAAAAACCCTTTTAGGAGTCTTGAAGATCAGGCCTATGTATGTCTAACCACGCAATACCTAAAATATTACGTCTTAGAATTATGTTCACTGGATGTGGGTAAAGATTCAATAGAGTTTAGAATTGGTGTTTCCTTATGAATCGTCACGCACAAAAGCAATATAATTGTATATTATTTGAAGTTTGAGTCATTCCGGTCCCCTAATGAGATACTGACGAGCCTGCTGCCGGCACAACACTAAATCCTTATTTTTATCTTCAGCGACGTGATTGCGATTTTTCCTCTAGATTCCAATTTAAGATTTTTCAAATTCGCTTGACTGAGGTGATTTTCTTTGATTTCTTCTTAAGTTCTGTTGTTTTCTTTTTACTCCCAAAGTTTTTTTGGAACTTAATAAACATTTTTAATGTAGACTTGCATAGGTTTGATATTGAAAGATTTTTCATAGTCACAGAAGACTTACAAAGAAGTAGTATTTATTCCACATAAAAAAATAAAGTTCCAAATAGACAAATATGATTTAATACAAGAAAACGCCTTCGTTGAGTCCTTGAGGTTTCTTTTTTCTTGGTAAATTGATTTAATTGTATTTGGTTACGTTTTACCTTTTACCCAATAAAAACATCAAATATATCTTCTTGAGTTTGCTTTTTTATTGTACATTTGCCTAGTATTATAAATATGATGTTTTAAAAATGTTAAATTTTGAGAATTCTAGTTCAATATCTATATTGACAGTAGGTAACGAGCCAAAGTTTTTTATTTTTATTATTTCCATTCGCATTAAGTATGCATGATATATGCATATGTATGTATATATATATGTATGTATGATAATAAAGTCGTGCGTTTGGACCCCAGCTGTGAACTAAATTCCATTTATTTTTATTTACCCAATACCCACTGACTTTATGTTCTATAGCTAATAAAAACAATTTTGATTGATTTTGTACGGACTCGACTCTGTTAATACGGTGTTGTAAGAAGAGATTACATGATTGGTGAGTAGAATTCCAATATGTGTAAAATAGACAAATCTAAAGGTATTTTTAATATGTTTACAATTTCTCTAAAGAAACCCAAATACTTTAGTTCTAATAAAATATCAGTGCTGCGTAAAAGTCTACCTGCTGTCAATGATGACTTTCTTCTCTTCCAAATGTTCTGCAAAGTATGAACAAATAAATTTTGTACGCTTTCTAGAAAGCATATATTTATATTAAATAAATGTCAGTATTTGTAACGGTAAAGGTTTTCTGACCTTTGATCAAGTGCGGTGTAGGTGTAGGAGTCCTAGTAAATTCATACAAACTTATCTAAAGTCCGAGAAGCATCGAGAAGCGTTATAGTTACCGCGAGTTGCTGTACTTTGTAATACTTTCATATCTTTCACCTACTTCGTTGGAAACGTGTTTTGATTCGCAACTACTTCGGGAAATATTGCTATAGTTTAATAAATACTCGTAACATTTTAAACTCTTATCTTATTTGCACGGTTTGTTCTTCTTAACACTTTTACAATATGATTCTGTTTACTGAACCTTTATTGAATGTATTTTATTGCTTAAATAAAATTATTCAGCGCTTGTGTCTGCATTCCTGCAACCCTCGGTAGAACACGACACGGTAGACATTTCTTTATTTTGCTGTGTCAAATAATCACAATCACTATATTGTGGGAAATAACCATGACTTCGTATATGCTTAACCCACTAAGCGTTACAGGCAGTCACAATAGTAAATTTATTAAATAAAATTATTTTAAGTGACATTTTCAAGGTATATCGTTTAAGTTTTGTCTATTTTATTGTCGTGTATTATTATCGCATAACGCATAACGTTTAAATCAATTCAAAATTTTAATATACAAAAATGTTTAAATCAGTATTTTACATTCGAGACGAGCTCGATAAACCGATACAAAACTGTGAGACTATCAAATGAATATTTCAGGCGGCTCGCAGGTTCAAGGCACGCGGCCTGACTTCATATCACCATAGTAATAAGTAAGTAGCTTGCTCAAGTAATTGGCAAATTCACACGATTCTTTTTTAAAACAGTAAAAAAAAATTCGTTTCTGATGAAAATTACATCAGTATGGCATAAAAAACACGCCAAGTATTAATGATCGCTGACAGTGCAAATAAAAAGGACATAAATTCGGTTGAAGCACAAACCAGTAAAGTCAACTGTTCATAAAACTATCAGAGAGTGGAGGTCTCATAAAACGCCTTATACCCGTGCTTCAGATAAACTTTAAATTGGTCCATCATATTATGCTCAGCGGAATTATTTCCGTCAACAAGTTTTGTTTGCTCATTCCGCACGCATCGCGTTAAGTTTTATCTGCATTTGTTCAGCCATTCGATAGTTTATAAGGGCAAACTCTTTATGGAGGTGTAAAGTGGCTAGTTTGGTCCTTTAGTCGTAAAATTAACATTATTAACGGAATAGAATTTACGGAAATTCATAGACGCGATATTAAAACTATTTGGGCCAGAGATATAGACATATTCATATTTCTAAGTCCTATTCATGTATTCCTTCCATTTATGGATGTCTTTTACTCTTTAAAAAGGTATAAATTCGTATAATACTTGATGGTGAGCTGATATTTCAGCAGCGCGTAATTTTGTTATGTTTCGAATTAAGCTCATATTCTCTGTAACTCCCTTTCGACCTAGAGCGAACCAATTTTCATGTAAAATACCACTTAATATAGAAATGCTATCAACCTAGCCTCTAATTCCTAATTGGATTAGTATAAAAACGGTAGGCCCTAATCTTCAGTGTAATATAAGCTGTTGCCTAATCTAATGAAGTAATTAGGACCCATTACTCAATATTAATAGTTTTATAGGTCTAAATAGTAAACGATATATTTATATATATATTTATTTAGATTCCTTACGTAAAGCCAATCGTTACGTTACTTACAAACAAGTGACGAGGAAAATTGAATAAAACGCTGTTGAAACGTAAATTTTTAACAGTAAAAATAATTTGAACAAAAATTTCAATGTACCTGTATTTCGAAAAAAGTGAAACCGCAACACGTAACAAAACGAAATATAAATAAAGTGGTAAAGTAAAAAAGTCGGTCTGCGTCAACGACGCATCGTGACGCGACTCTCCCTCAGCACCGCTGTTTTTTGCTCCACTTTTAAAACCAAATTGTTAAAAGAACCGAAATACTTTTTTCAATATTACTATTTTTATACTTGGATGGAACAAATGGATTTTCTAACTGGATAAAAAACATAACTGTATGGACCAAAACTTATTATTTTATGTATATCTAAAAGATCGTTGCGCATTCTAAATTTTCGCAATTCGATATACAAAGCGTTAGCAAGAAAGTAATGTCAGTTTTACAGCGCTATTACAAATGATATTTACGAGCTCTATAATGTGCTAGAAATTAGCGAACCTCCCCTTCTACGCTGTAATACACTTTATTATGATGGCCTCGTTTACTTTATATTTTTAAAGGCACTCATGCAAGATGCCTTAATTGTCGTAGCTTAATATAATATTAGTTGCGATGGTTAATATAAGCCATATTTCAAGAGTTTAGCATAATCAGGGTTTTATTATGTAATCAAGTGTGTGTGTGTGTAAATACAACATTGCAAGTATTTTACTTTTTTAATAATATCATAAATTGGATTAAAACCAGTTAAATAAATGATCAATGTAAAGTAACTATGTACAAAATTTGTCATTTCAAATCCGAATTGTTTTGACGGACTTTGTAATTTAAATATTATAGTTTCATATATAATTAATATATATTTGCTTTATAGACAAAATGAAAGAAGAAACGGATATGTGTAGCATCATAAATGTCATCTCAAAGAAATGTATAATAATACGACAGTAAATTATTATTATAACTTAAAAGAAAATACCATGATGTTTGAATATCCCAATAATTGAAAACAAAAGAAATACTTTTTTCTTACAAGATACGGAGAAAATAACACCAGACAGATTTCTGCACTCGGAGCTACATGGCATTTTTGCTGCATATGAAACGTACTCGTACTATCATAACCCTCGTAAAGTTACCGCCTTTATTAACTTAATGTTTATAGCAATGTCTTGTTTTGTATATGCATAGAGTCTTGGCCTTTTAATGGACAGTAATGCTTAGTATAATAAATTCTCGCTAAAACGTAATATGGAGTGACAGCCGGCCCGGTCACTTACAGTAACTGGGAGCCTCAGATCGAGTTGCGAAGGGTTCTCACTAAATGTTAAGCGTACAACCTCACTCAAGATCAAGACAATTCCCAGATTTTGTCAATCTCGATGTATTAGGTAAAATGCAATAACTCAATTGCTAATATTAAATATAAGCAATAAATAAAATACGTTCAACGAGGACTTTAACTCAAACAAACGTGTTTGATCCTCAATTAGGATAGTTCAACGATCACAAACAATGCCGTATTGTTAAATCGGAGTGTAATAGGACGCTGTACGAAGTACTGCTCGAAAAGCCCACGTCAAGTACAGATTTGGATATTAATAAATTTGTGTGATATTACCAATAGGTATATTAATACGATGTTAATGGTATTTTTTAATTATACTACAAAATAAAATATATTCCCCAAAGTTGTCAATTACAGAGTGAGGGGTCTGAAAACCTCAAAAGTATGTAGACAACTAATTAATGTTGCCTTTGAATTTCTGAACACGAAATTCGCTACGTTAAGCTACGTTGGTTACATTTTAATTCGTACAATGGAATACTTAAACCTGTACATATAGTAAATTTACTATTACATACAGTTAAATTACCTACAAAACAAAAAAAAGACTTATTCTTACTCCTTTACTTATTCCTTTCTTCAATTATGGGATTAATTTGTATATAATGTACAGATGTGTCGCCGGCCAATTCATCTTGAATTGCGTCTAAAGGCTCGATTTCTTCGTAATAAAGAGCGCAGATGTCGGCCTCGGCAGATATTCTTGAATAAGTGCCGTCAAATTTGGGTCTGTCCTATTAAAAGTTGCCAAGATTATGGGTATTAGCTTCAGGGGTAAAATTTAACTTTTCCATAATATCTCCGAATATTTTTTTCGCCTATTCATCGGACGTAAGGAGGGTTCAATGAGTTTCTTTGCAATATATTTCACAAATTTCTTGACTCTGTTAACTTTGACATTTTTCTGTCTGAAAGCCTTCTAAAGTAAATGTTAACTATATAACATATGAAGTTTGGGTCGCTGCGCCAACGGAGTCACTTTTTAATAGTCGTGAAGTTGTGTTCGTGAGAGTTCGATAGACAGTTCGTTAGGTATGAGGTATATTTTATATTAATATACACATAATATTATGCTAATGACCAAATAAATGTAAGTGAAAGGACCATAGCTAAGCATATATTAAAAGTACATAATTAGGTTTTACTTTGTCACTAATCAACCACCACAGTTTTTGAAACTTGAAGATTATTTGATACAGCTCGTGCTAGTACCTAATATTATGACTGACCACTATAGCTGCTATAAAACTAATTGCATTTGGATTAGTACACAAAACCGCAGCTAAACGAGTGTCGGTTTTCCTCATAATGACCGTTGGCTGGTAATATTAATATTTGAAGTTGTGGATTCCCTCGGGTTGCACCTGGATATAACTCTGTTCTAGTAACATATGATAAAACAATTCAACTAACTTATTTTAGAGACAGAGAGATTACATGATTTTATAATTGTAAAAGTACGAACTATTCAATAATATTAGTGTAACTTCGAGTAAATATCAATTTGTGATATAGCGTATCGTCCGATTCTAATTCCTCTAGCAAAAACATAAAAAAATTGCAAGCTTGCCCAAAAAACCACAGAATTTTTTTATGATTTGTTTTCTGGTTCTTGCTTCATTTTAATATCTGAAATGAGTATTTCTTCGGATCTGTTTACACAAGTCGACCCTTTTTAAGGGTTAATTGTGAGTCTCTGTTTGTTCGTGTTTCACTTGTTTAGACTCGGCTCGTGTCTAGACCGGGATCACGATATTCTCGATTACGTTTTAATTAAGTACTTAATGTATTAGGTTATCACACTCCCAAAGATTCAGTTAGTTTATCTAATTTGTATCCAACATAAAACATTATTCGTATTATTTTTGTATTCATTTCAGCTTTAGTAGAATGAATTATCAAAAATAGTAGGTATATATAATACTGCGATCAAAAATAGTTGTTAGACATGAAGACGCCGCTTCGCAATCTGCACAAAACAGAGCATCAAATTGATAATCGTAGCGCTACAGTGACAATAATATCCTCTAAATGCGTCGTAAAAATTGAAATAAAATGTTTATTTGGAAAGTTTGGCGATTACTGCGCAGTCACACGCCGCCGAACAGCGACACTGGCCATTCGCGTAGATCTATGGAATACTCAGGACTCCGCAATAAACGTAAATGTACTCGTGTTTATTTTTGTTCTCGAAAGGAACTTAAAGATTGATATATAGATACTTTATTAAATCAATATGTTAATTTCAATTAATTTATTTTATGAATTGTGATAAGTTTATTTTCCAAGGGCGAAAAGAAAACATAAAATTGAAATGCTGCCGTTTTTCCTAATGATACTTACAAAATAATTGCTCTCAAAGATAAAAACAAATCAGTCTATAACAAGTGCTAACGAGCTACCGTTAAAGTGCAAAACATGAAATTCATCGAAGCGCCTGGAGTTGGCGAAAAAACTTGTCGAAAGTTGTAGTCGGGTAAACTTGACTAATGATTGTTGCATTAACAAGTTTATTGTTAAAAAGATTAAATTTCCGTTTTAGCACCGTAGTATGCATTCTTGAGGGAAAAACTGTGAAAATAAACATTCTATCATATAACATCCTACACTTAATCTAAAACAATATGGAGTTATGATTCAGATTTAGTATGCTGAATGGTTGTTCATTTCACATTGCAGCTGTAAATCTCTAAGCTCTAAATCTCTAATTTTTTTGCGAAGCAAACACTATATTATTTTGTGATAAATCTTGTTACGAATAATACATTTGTGGCCAAATAGGTTTGGAGTCGCTGAGTAATTTCTAAGGAATAATATAAATTAAGTAACAAGTAATAGATTGAGAGCAAAGCCAGGCTTAATCGATTACGACAAGTTTATCTGGCTTAATTTCGGCTCATGAGATCGGAATTATGTTTGCGCTAAGCCTAGCCGTTATTAATTAAGTCTATTATGCTAAACCTCATGACGCATGTACGGCTTTTCATTGTTTTAATGTAAAATAATTTGCTTTGCGATCGCGTGCTACGAATTACAAATGAAAATATCAACAATAAACCAATTTTCATCCAAATAAATTTAACGAAAATAATAAAGAGTTATTTGTCATACACTATTTATTTGTTACACTTTTGGTTTTGAAATCAATTGCAATTTTGTATCCATAAACGTAACGAAAAAGAGTACAACACCCTTAACAAAAATGCTTTTAACGTGCAATAACTTTCATTAAAATAAGCTATATTTGAGAATGTTTGTGTTAGACACCACACTCGCTAGCTATTTCGTAAAATGACGAGGTAATCGCGTCAGAAGCGATAAGTGGCGGCCCATTAGTTGTTAATGGTGCTCAAATTAAGTTACACAACTTCGGAGGGGTGATTCACTTTCAACTTATTTAGGAAGTGTGATGCCTCTAATTGCCTGAAATAAAAATGAAAACATTTTAATACGATCGAATCTATTATTTTTTAATCCATGTTTATTTAATTAAAATGTTAAGTGACTTCATTCATGGACACATCGCATCGCATTGCCCGAGATTTGATTCTATTGTCGTTCAAGGATTCGAAAGTATTAGTCGGAAATACCTCGACAGGTGGTCGACAGGTATTAGAGAAATGGTTTATCGTAGACAGCGACACAGATAGCAATGTATTTTAAGATTATTGCAAATATGTTTTCCGAACTTAGGCTTTCTATTAAAGCAATTAGTTTGTTAATATGAAATCTCTATTTAGACTAAGTTAAACTATCGCTCACCTAAAACTACAGCGTAATAATAATAGTTGGGGAAACTTAGACCATGTTTGGTCCCGACCGCACCGGAAACTCCAGAGTCGAGTTTAAATGAACTTGTCGCGAAGTTAATCACACCTCGGCCCCTGTCCGAACTATAAACAAGGGGCATCTTTATGGCCAATAAAGGCCCTAAATGGTTTTTTATCTAGTTATTTTGTTTGTTTCGTGCCGTTTGTCACTCGGATCGTCGGATAAATGACGATACGGCTTGTTAGCGATTAGAGGTATGGATATTATATGTGAAAATTACTTCCATTGAAATGAATTGGAGATGATAACCAGATATCATTATTTAGGAAATTAAATAAGTTTTGTTTTAAATGTAGCAACATAAAAAACAAAATTCGCTAAGACATCATTACTTTTATTTGCAAATAACACTATTTAAGAGACTTGAAAATTTTTGATGTTTTAATATTCTCCTCTCTCATTTGTCGTAAAACCTTATGTGGCACCATTGCTCCCGTGCGTTATATGTTTTTATATTAAATAAAGACCCGGTCGATATTTATACTATACGACATCACTAACTACTTATTACAAGCTTTTTTTCAACAGTCAGTAGGAAGAGTCTGCGTCGTTTATTGCTTTTAGACCAGTGACATAACACGTTTAGGCTCTCAAGCGCAAATTGCAATTAAATTTCAAAGGCTTTACAATAAATCACCGAAGCATAAATATCAGGGGTTGCACTCAAACAGATTAACAGATATGAAATCACTCGATCCTCAATAGCCACCGCCATTAGGCAAGATTTATAGTAGTTGAGAGCACGCCAGGGCCATTGTCCGACTTGAAGACACTTTTGTAAGCACTTCCGTGCGTTATGTACGTTGAAAATTGGCGAAATGATTATTGCTTTAAGAATAATTGCGCCCGATTTAGGGAAACAAGTTTTATTACAGTAAGCGTTATATTGTAAAAGTATTTGTAACAAGGATTTGTAATTATATATATATATATATCTGTTCCGTGGGCAATTGACATCACAACTGTACTCATTACACGCTCCTAATTATTTTCCCTAGCCGAAAAAGGGTTCGGAATCCGTGGGCCAGTCTGATTTTATGTGTTCGACAAAAAACAAGAATCACAACAAAAACTTTTAACAATTAGTTATCATGCACGATTTTAACAACTTTAATCTTTAAACGTAGTGAACCGATCAGAGCCCATGTCGTTAAAAACATGTTTTGCAGTGGTTTCAATCTTAGCAGTCCTTGCCACCGAACATCGCAGCGGGGCCACCGTGTGGTGTATTACGGCCGTAACTCAAGTTATTACTACATAGTTTACGACTCTTCTCGGATCATACTCGGCTTTATTACATAACCTCTATGGATTAATTTGTTGTCTGATTCGAATGAATCTGAGCGCGTTTTAGAGGCGTACTTAATCCTGTTACCGGGCTATGAAAATGGAAATAGTTTATCACTCTGAAATAATATAAGTTTGCCTCAGGACCTGTTCTACTTTTTGGTCGATACGGGAGCTTAAAAACCTCAACCATCAAAGTTCCTATATAAATGTATGTCGCTTTTGATATTCGAATTGCCAGATATACAGTAAGACATTAATATAACGTGTATTTGCGAGTCTCTTTAATGTGAAATATTATTTGCGAGGGTTTAAGTCGTGTGTGATGTAAATCCAGCTCCAAAAAGGCGAACTCTAATTGAATGCCATATATTTTATTTCATAAAAGATACCTGACTCGTGTGGGATTTTTATGCTACATTTAAATTCCACTTTGACGCAATTACGTTTTAATTTCCCTTTAACCAAATACCATCGTACTCCGAAATAACGTTTCAAATTGATGTAACCTGACATCACAAATGTTAAAATTATTTCATAAGAACAAATTTCATTTATTACAGGAATTACACATCAGTTAGTTAAAAATTTCCAAAGCCAGCTTATTAATATAATAAATCACGTAAAATACGTTTATATGCAGATTCGTAGCTCCATCTTGCAGACGCTCAATAAGTCTGGTGTCAAAGTAAACATTCCACTATCGCCACTGAAATTGGTTTTTTCCTCAGAATAATCTAAAGATAGCCCGTGGAAGCTTTATTGCCTCTACCCTCACTCCAAGTGCATTATAGTGGTTGGAATGAATTCTTGCCATCAAATAATATCTGAAGAAAGTATTTCACTTTGAGACCTCTTTGATAAGTAATACCCGCTAATTAGAAGTAGAAACAATATTTATTTTCGATTCGATGTTTTTTCAGTTATGATAATTTTCAACATAAAATCCTATGTGTTTGAATATTGAGTATGAAAATCAGATCTGAGCCAAATATTCATTTACTTATTCTGTCACAACAAAACGTTCAAGAAAATGGTAAAAATCCACGGCACGCGATTCACGCTCGGCGGTGCGGGCGCAGGATGCGGGTCACGTAGCGACGCGGACAACACCGCATATTTATTTATATATTTATTTCTCCTACAATGTGTCGCGTCGCGGCCTGAATTCAGATTAATGCTCTAAAAAGTTCCATTTGCAAATCGTTACAAAACACTAAGCTTTGAGCATTTCAGCTTTTTTACATGAACACAAGTTTCAGTTTATTCTTTGAGAATCTCTCTTGATAAATTGAAATACTTCTTTGCCTTGTAACGTTTTCGTATGTTTATTATTATGATACTAAATTATTTTCAATTATACCTCTTTAACATTTTGATACTGTATATAGTTTTTTTATGAATATATTCAATATACGCCACTGCGTCGACCTTAAGCAAGAAATTTCAAAATACATTCGTTTAGGTCGGATAATTTTTTGGAACGTGGCAACACGCGAGGCTTCGGTAGCCGGAACTGCTGACATTCTGGACAGCTGTACAACTGTATAGTAACATTCTGGAACACGACACAAATATTTCCCCACAAATACTGCACCGGGCCTCAAAGAAATATGCTTTTGAATTGAGGTTTTTTGCCTTATATAGGAACGAGTACTAAATTCTTCTAAGCATGCTTCAATGGAACATGAGGAAAACAGTGCCATTGTGTAAAAATTGGAGTAATAAATTAAATTGGCTACAAATATAAGAGTGTAATAACTTTTGTAACATAATATACTGTCGAATATTGGAAGTCAGTCTTTGTCGCGATATTCATGAACGTACAAGAGTATGTGGTTTCAAAAGAATATCTTTATATTCAGGACGTTGACTTATAATTAATTAAAACGCTAATTGCAACGTTTAATAATTGTAAAATAATGTTCGAACAGGAAAGAAATTAATGTTGTTTTTTCCCTTAAATAAAACCAACCGAACATCATTTGATGAACAAAAAGATGTGTTGGCTCACTGCGATCGCATCTCTAAAATATGTAAAAATTATAAAATAGCCATGGCAATAATAGTATGATTATTAACAACAACTATCAAAGATGGATGGATTTCCTTTTCCGGTTCGGTGTGACGTCATGTTTCCGGTGACTGATGAAATGTATGCAGTATGAAAATGTCACCTTTTTCTACACAATGCCGTGTGGTTACTTCATTTGTGAAACTTTAGAACATTTGTTAACGGAATTATAGCCAAATGAAGGCAAAATCATCATGATGGAGAAGAAATTACCATTTTCATTAACGTTACACTGGTATGAAATAAATTTAAATAACATAGTATTAAATATATACCTCGATAATAATAGCATGTAATGAAAATAAATAAAAAATCACTCATATTCACAGATTAAGATTGGCGCAATGAACCGAATATTAATGATGTTTATCATAGATCTCGTTAATATGTATTGGGTAGTGTATACGACCTTATCTGACCTCTTGAATAAACCCTTTACAAGTTCAATAACGTTTTTATAAGACATGATTTCTAATATTAAAAGGGGCTTATAATTTATATTTATTATGCATTTCTAATATAACTTGGTAATTGAAATATGAATAAAGATTAAAGTTAGCTGTAATTTTAATAAATTTATCTTAAAATAAATGCGTCAACCATTAAAAAATTACAAAAATGAAGGTTGCACGGTAATAAAATATCTCTGCTTAAAAATGTATAATTAGTAAGCCACAAAATATTATACAGGTGCCCAGAAGGCTTTCTGACGCGCAGAAACAAACAAGACTAAAAATTCACAAACCTGTTTCCTTTTGCTACAACAAGATCTTGACCGATTATTGGCTCGATTCATAAATGTGGACATGGTTTCACCATTATAACCGGGAATTATAAAAACAGCCCATAGCTTGGAAGAGACCGTCATCTAGAACTGCAAAGAAATTTAAGACGATTTCATCCGCCGTAGTCATAGTTCGTAGCTTAGAGACACACATTTATTTTTAACCTTCGATGATAACAGATTATATTTGTTTGCGACCTGTTGTTATTTTTCAGGTCTAGGGGTTCTGTCAGCATTGAGCAGCGTAGAGAGAACAGAGAGGCCCTACTTTGACGATGTGTCACCGAGGAATGTATCGGCAGTGGTTGGCGAATCGGCGGTGCTACGATGTCGCGCAAAACACATAGGAAATAGAACTGTTAGTACATAATACATACAATATAGATTTTAATTCATAACTCACTCAATATAAGTGATATTATATTACACACTAGTTTCCTGTGGTTCTATTTTTATACATGTACTTTTTTTTAATATTTCCATGCATATGTTGCTTTAGTATGCATTTAGTAATAAAAACTAATTATTTATTGGTCTGTCAAAAGGAATAAAATATGTAAAAAAGGGTGCGGAGAGAGACAACGAGATGCCTCGGTAGCCAGCTAACGACAATATTTTATTTACCTAACTATAAGCGAGTCTAAATAAGTTCGTTACGTTTTAAGATCGGTCGTTCATCTCGTTTATCGATTAGGATTATATTCACGTTACAAATATTTGAACTTGTAAAACGTGTCTTCGAAACTTCTATCAGATAATGATAATGTTGCGAATTCAAATGTTCAATGTTCTCAAGTCACCTTCAGTATAATTCTAAATGGAAAGCTCCGTTACCGTCTTTGCATCCAAAACTACTTAGTTAACAATGTACTTCAAGTTTACATCAAATCTGATACAGTCCAACAATTCTCGGAAAGCTCTATTATTCCAAACTAGCTGAAAGCTATGTATATATATGGTAACTAGGAGGTGATTTTTTTCTCAAATAACCTAGTAAAATCTAAAAGGAGATTGAAGATGTGCGATCACCAGCTTTCACTGGTTTCACTTTCCCTTAGGGCCTTAAGATAGATATGTGAGAAAAAAATACAAATAAACTACACCAGTAGCGGAACAATCTCTCGTCTTATGAAAGAAGTGTATGTATGAAGTAAGTAAATCTAAAAGAAATCATTAGGTATTTTTGGACAAAACATTTACACGTCCATTTCTAATATCAATATTTGATACATTAAAGGAAGGGATATGATCGCCTCGGGGTCAGTTTGACCATTGTTACATCTCCTAAGGCCGCTTCGTCTGTAAATGCAATTGTCAGACGGAGGAGGTGATGTATTGCGCCAGTTAATCAAGTGGCCACTGCTGTGGTCGTCTTGCCGATTTTATGTAGCCTGTAATCAATTTCAGACCACCCTACCTGGTAGGGTAGGGTGGTCTACTTGGTAGACCTTTATACGTATATTAAGATGTGGTTTTGTGTTTTAAAGAAATACTGTTTTTTTATATAATAGTTTAGGAAAAATAGTTAACGCTAATATTATTATATCAAATACTATCCTTTGTCCAATTTACTTCACCAAGTTTAGTTTTTAATTTTAACACAAGATTAAAACAAATCAACGCATTTATGTAGAAGAGGATTTTTAAAATAAAAATATTAAAGTAGTATCCAACCTAATAAAAGCTTTAACAACTTACAATGAAAATAACAAAACTTCAAAACCTTGACACCTTAAGATAATACTTTCTTGGCCACGGAAACTTTTTTCTAGCAACTTAAATTGAAAAATAGGATTCAAATCCTCACAAAGCGAAATTAATCTTGATGTAATTTATTTATTATCCCTATTTTATTTACTTTGTAGCGTCGCGTGAAAAGTTTGACAATTATTGTATCAAGAAATCTTGCCAAATAATAATTATTTTTAAAAATATACTCAAACTTGCTTCTGTGGATAAATAACAATTACTTTTTACCTAAGTTTCTAATTAAAAACAGTTTGAAGGGTGAGACTTTTTGTTGATTAATAATCACAATATTTCATTAATATCACAGACAACTCTTTCGTCTCCGAGGGTTTCCGCAAAAAAATGTCACAAGAACGCCTGTCAGTCAGCAGCACCGCGTCAGAATCCCTTTCAAGAACTCGTCAAGCCCTTTTCTTATCTCCACCTGCAGACTACAATATCATTTTTCACTGTCGATCCTTCCCCGCTCCGCTGACCGCCATATTAATGGCGAAGGGATCAACACCCCTATAATATCACCCTGACGGCTCGAATATTACTATACAGAGTTATAGATTGAACCGTGACGCGAAAGGAAAATAGCTAGTTACACGAAATGGCTAGGAAAGGACAACTATAGTAGATTGAGTTTCACCAGCCTCTAAATATTGAATCATTTCGAAATAAAGCACAAAATTATTCTCTGATTAGATCTTTCTTTTTTCTTTCTCGTTCGCTAAAGTATACTTTTTATTTTATAAAATTAACACTGTTTAATCTACTTAAACGTAACATTTATTCTTGTTTATTATTGAATCTTTGAAAGAGATCTAAGCATTCATTCTTCAAATGCCGCCTCAAAACTAGCTTCGCCCTCAATTTTATTATTTTAGAAGCTGTAAAGTTTCCGTCCGTTTGCTTAATTACGGCTCAGTCCACACTAATTACATACAAAACAAAAATCTAACAAAGGAATGAATTTATTTTCGTAATTTCTCCAAGGCTTCGGATTAAAAATATAATTTGGCGTTTATTGTTGTAATTTTAATCAAAGGGCGCGTCTTAAATCTTTTAAGTGGATTTGTGAGAAATGTTTGATATAATTCCTAATGCTCTAATTAAAAATATCTCTTCAACTTTTCTTGTTGCGTTTGAATTGATTGAAGTTTTTTTTTAATTATAGACACTTTAAGGCCTTCATGTGCGCAAGTTTTAGAAAAATTACATTTATAATTAAGTATTTGTTAATTTTCTACATTCTTATATATAATTCAGCTTGTAAAAATCATTATATTTGTGTCGATAAGAAAATAAAACATTTTAATATTATTATTTCAAAGAAAAATTAAAAAAAGCATAGCATATCGTGTTTTCCATACTTCATTGTAATTTGATATTATTTAATTAATATTTTTTGCATTGGTTTCATAAACAATTCCAAGCCGTTACGATACAAACGTGACCGCCTTATGCGCATAACGATCGCTAACAACGTAATACTTTTTCTTAGGTCTCATGGATGAGGAAGCGTGACCTGCATATTCTAACCTCTCACATCTTCACCTACACTGGAGATGCAAGGTTCAGTGTCCTACATCCAGAGCCCTCGGACGACTGGGACCTGAAGATTGACTACGTCCAGCCCCGAGATGCGGGCGTCTACGAGTGTCAAATCAACACTGAGCCTAAAATTAATATGGCCGTTATGCTTAGCGTTGAAGGTACTATTTCTTGAGATTTATGCAATTTATATTTATACATTATACAAAACAATTTATTTCAATTGAATAATTCAAACATATTGATATTAAACTGATTATAGAATAGCTGTAGTGGTTGCCTGGAAGAGATCGCTCGAATATGATAAGACCGCCAGTTGCCTTTCTTTTCATTTAATTATGTCAATAGTATTATTTTTCTGTTTATAAATAAATAACTAAATATAGTTAAGTTATAAGAACATTCTATCATTAATTGTACAATATTATGTATTTCAACATATATAATATAATTTCGTAATAAAATCTAGAGTAAATGATGATATCTGTATACTCGAGGTAATATATGAAAGTCAAAGATAGCAGAAGTTGGGATGAGCGTATTGGGCACGAAGCGTACGTGATATCGCTTCGAGTTAATGGCCACCGGTAACGGTATATCCATGCCCTCTGTTATATTCACACGTTTCTTATATGAATAGAAACTAATGTTTAATTATAACTACTTTCGCCGTCCTTATTAACATCAACCATAATAATATTTGCGTAAGCTTTGCATTTACCTTGCTATACCTAGGTAACACAGAAAATGTTCAGAAAATGAAAAACGGCTTAATATAGAAAGTTACCAATACTTTTATTGTTTTTCGAAGTAATCTCCGTTCCTCTCTACACATCGTCGCATTCGATGGAACCACTGAGAAAAGTAGTGGGTTCATTCTTCCTTTTTGGTCTCTTCTATAGCATTTTCGTACGCTTTTACCCCATCTTCAGGGCTCGTAAAGCGAATACCTCGAATTTTATCTTTAGTTCTGTTTATAAATTAAAGTCGCAGGGCGCCAAGTCAGGACTGTAAGGCGGATGACTCATTATCTCGACACCTGCCATAGACAAATATTGAACAGTCCGTTTTGTGGAGTGCGTCGTCGGTTAAAGTATGGGGAATCCATCTGGTACAAAGCTTCCTGACGCCTTTTGTTCGTGTAATATTTTTTGAACTTGACTCGTACCAATGCCTAGGCTTGACCGTATCTGCCGATAGGGCACTCTCTTATCTTCCTCTATCATGCGTTGCACAGCACTGATGTTATCTTCAATAGTCGCTACGTCCACGCTTAAACTCGTTAAATCAATTGTAAATAGTGGCTCTTGATGGGGCTTCATTAAGAAATGCTAATCGCAGCCTATCGTAGCTTTGTTTTTGAGTAGGCCCACAACGAAAGTTATAATAATTAATCATTGACCGAAAATTTTCTCGCGTTAGGTTAATTTTCACGTGTACTAAGCGTTTTAGATTTATCGCCAATTCACAAAAATAAATGACAAATTAATGCAATTAATGCACTAGGTTACCAAAGAGTTCTAAAATTGAAATTCAAAAAAGTTTTCATATGCAATGTTTCTAACTGGCCAGTTCTAAACATTTTCGTATTAAGAGTATGATGAACTAAAAAAATCGCACAATTAGTAATATCAAACTAGCATGCAAGTATCAAATTATAATTAAAAGTAATTATTTAGTGTATATATTGAATACAATGTTAGTACCTCAAACCTTATAATCTAAGTTCTTCCTCACATTATAGATGTACCGTACCTTTCATCATTAACATATTATAAAGTACTAAAGGCATTCAAATAAATGTGGTTATGCCCTCCTTAACATTTGATGCAAACTATTACAGTGAGAAATATACTAAGAGGAACTTCGGCGAAGAGAAAACTAATCAAAACGGCTCCACCTATCCAAATTCTGAATGCGAGAGGCCTGCAAGTGAATAATATGAAAAGAGGGTTAGATGTAATCTGGCATTCATCTCTCGTCATATTAGGGGGAGGCTAATGCCATGATACAAACTACGAGCCATTACTCTAAGTCCTGTATCATGCTGGGCCCACGCCAACGCGCGTACTCGTGATGTATGACCAAATATGTTGCTCATTCTTTAAATCCTTTGTATCTTGATGTTCTAACGAAACGTACATTTATTATTGAAACAATAAATGACCGCTGGAAACGGCTAAAAGCTTCCGCAACGCAATTTCTAGAGCGCAGATAGGGAAATGGCACACAGAATTGAACCGGAATGAATAGGAAATGGACGGATCTGAACTATCACTGAAAATATATTATATTATAAATATATATATATAAATAATAATAAATATATAAAAATATATATATAAATATAGTATATTTCAACGGTAACGCAATCGATAAGGAAACTGAACTCTAAAGTACTAATGAAAAGCAATGACGATAATTGGCTAAATCATAACTTAAACTAGAGAGCGATTTCTTAAATAAAATATCGGAATTCTATTGCAATGTGCTTTCAGAATAAGCACCGACCGAACAGGCTTATTAAGAATGCAAGGTCCAGGTCAGGTCCAGATTTCAATGTCCAGCTTACATTACGTCACTGCCAGTGTAAATACTAAGCATGCTCCAAGATTTACGGTGCATTCCAACAGTTGTACTTTTTACCCGAAATGTATACCAACTGATGACGTGTTTTCTCTAAGAATTCTCTTTTCGCAATTACTGAAGTGTAATATTTGTATTTCTGATAAAATCATTTGAAGTCGCAAATAATAATGATCAAAGATCACAGCAGTTTAAAATTAAAGAAAGTCGGCGCGAAGCTTGAGATTGTGCTTGAATAATTAAACGGTCGCTTCGAAGTTGAGGGTAAAAATTAATTGGTCTTTAAAGTGACTAACCTAAAGGGTTTATTTCACCGTTTCATATCAAATACTGAGCGTCGAACTGTCAGATTAGAAAGATGCAAGAAAATTTAGCGATGTATTAACACAAACTTCGTTAATTTGCAAATGCAGCATGTAGTAGTGTGTATAGTGGAGCATAACATGCGTAACTGTATCAACGAACCCACAGGTTCACTAATGGCATTAGAAAGTTGAAAAGCGATCCTTTTCCCCCGCATCGGGCGATTGATGAGACGCTAAAAGAGTTTTGTTACAAAATAATTTCACTGAAACGTCGAGGAAATAACATAGTTTTTATATTCGTCATTTGTTACACAACCGCAATTTGTAAAGCGAGCCGCACGCCAGCGCTCAACATAATACATCAAGCGCTTCTCAAATTCTGTTCCCGGCCAATTACAGCGCTTGTTACGCTGAAAAATAACCGACCTCGCCTAAATGTGCATATATTTCATACGATATAAAAGTTATGAGTTACATTACATGCCATTATTCAGCTCTTTATCACGTATCATCAAAAACGCCGCTTAGATATTAGTTCAGTAACGAATATATATATATAATTTCAATAAGATAACCTTGGTATCAACTATAATATAAAGTTACAATTAAATACAGATTTAAAAGTACATTAAAAAGTACATTTAAAAGTATAAGTTTTACCACAAGCTTTTTAACTATTATTGCACCGCTTGTTTCCCTGCCTTAAGCTGTTATATTGTGCATTGCAGATGAGTCCTTCACCCCCGCGCCCCAGCCTCCGCCCCGATCCTCAGGTATTCCTCATTCCTATTTACAATACAAAAGTGAATCCCAAACAGATATATAAACTTACATAAACATTGAGAAAGTCTTTCTCAAAACATTGTAAACGATTTCTCGATAATGTAAAATGACTGTGAAAACAATTCTTCCAATTCTTACAACAAACACTGTTTGGGTTTCGCTACGTTGCTATTTCGATGTTGTTAATCAGTCCGATGCACGAATTTCTTTTGTGTTTAAACTTTAAAGTATTGTTTGTTTTATGAGATAAAATTAATATTACAGAATGCATGTCTGAATTAAATTCAGTTATTCTATAAAATACGTAATACAAAACTTTGGCTAAACAAAGTCAAAGAACGTTCGTAAAGACATTTGGCATAATATTATTCAAATTGCGGAACAGCTATCTTTGAAAAGATGATGAGTCGTTTGATATTTATATATTTGAAAGAATTTATAGATTATTAACGTCGCCTTTGAAATGAATATCAAAATAAATGTAATGACGTTCTATCACAATATTTTTCTTTATGTTTTCTATATTTAGAGGCTCTTAACAATTAAATATTAATGTATGACTCATGAAAGTATCCTATTTAGATAAATAAGTACTCACTTGTATCAATGTTTTAATTTGTGTGTCTCTATCATCAGCTGCTGCGGCCACTATCTGGGGGTCGCAAGACGTGTACGTAAAGAAAGGCAGCACGATATCGTTGACCTGCTCCGTCAATGTCCACTCCTCGCCTCCCTCTAGCGCTTCAGTCCTGTGGTAGGTATACTCTCACATCGGTAAGCTTACTATAGATTCAAATTATTTCTAAATAAATTTTAACCAAGTTATTAAATTTAACAAACAAAAGAGCCATTAATCACCGTTATTCATAATTATTGTCTGACGTTTTGCTATGATAAAATAAGGTTAATTCAGAATAAGAAAAGCTTTCCTACTTCTGATTAAATTCGATAAGCCACTCCCTAAGGATTACGAAGATAATTTATCTAAGCCAATTTGTATTTATAAAGCTCTCTGAAAACCTTCACGACAGGATAATAACCCGGTGAAGTTCTGTTAAAATATTTATGAATTTTCTGATAACATCTGAAAGGGGGCTGGCGATTTTTCAAAGACGTTGTCAAGCTCATTTCAAAGGGCTGGGCCCGAGGGACTGGCCGGAATATTTACTCACTGTTACAGATTAACAACAGAATTGTTTTCAATATTTTAATCTTAATAATCTTTGGTTTAAGCAAGTACTACACATTTAAATTAACTTCTTTAACAGCGAATAAGTGTTCATATTCATTAACATTTTTGGTTAATTTGTAGGTACCACGGCAATGCTGTGGTGGACTTTGACTCACCTCGAGGAGGAATTAGCTTGGAGACAGAGAAGACGGAAGGCGGTACTACTAGCAAGCTGCTAGTCACCAAGGCTGCGCTAACAGATTCTGGAAACTATACATGTGTTCCCAACAATGCGCACCCGGCTTCTGTGTCCGTTCATGTACTCAACGGTATGTCAAGAATTGTTAAGCATTTGTACTAGAGTAAAGTTCTACACAACCGTTCCTAACCAAAAACTCTTCATCATATCATGTCTCATAATTGTAGTTGCCTGAAAGAATCCGCTCGAGAGCGAGTTGCTCTTCGAATCTTTAAGTAACCTGATTCGTATGCAACAAAATACTAAACACAACTAGTCTCAATCGCCAGAGCGAGGAAATAGTTGATCACAAATTATCTTTTATATGAAAGTTAAAAGAACAAACTTACACACCAAGGAAGGGACAGTTAAATTCTTATAAACATTAACCCAAGTTTAATTAAAATACAGTTCCATCATAGAGAATATTTAAATATATGCTAGATTAGGAATCATTTTTGAAAAGAAATCTTCAATCAATCAGTGTTAATGAGTTGTACTTAACCTAAAAACTAATCACCCACGTAATTAAACAATCTATCATAACGAAAATAGTAATAATTCAGTTCAATACGTTAAGCCCATATTATCATGCGAAATTGTATTGTATCTGTTTTCCATTAACACGTCCATATTTGTTTCGGTATTATTATAATTGTTCTATTACATTTGTATGCGCTAAAGCAATAAAGCTGATTAGTTTAATTACTGTCATTATTTCTGGATAATTAAGCTGATATAATTTGTTAATTATATATGAAAATATTGTTTCCTTATTTATATTAAATTGTACTTGTATTGTGTTATTTTTGACTGTTCACAATAAGATTTTAAATACCACTTTAATATTTATTTTCTTGTTTAAACTTGCTTAATACTTCGATTTGTTGTGTAATAATTCTAACATTTATATAAATGTGTGAATCAACGTGAATATCTTTAACAGGCGAGCATCCGGCCGCAATGCAGACGAGTAACCGAGCGACGTACCTAACATCTCAGCTGAGCTGTGCTCTCTTCACCTACCTGCTCTCCTCGATGGCCGGCAGATGATCACCCTTCTCACTCATGATTTGAGATGGAAATTTTGTTATATGAACTTAACTCGTGTTAAGAATATTTTAAAAGTGTGAAATTCTTCATACATTGTCGCTGTTAACATAACTTGCATGCAATGAAAACATATTTTTTATTTAATAATTCTTCAAGAAAATTAACCTAGCATACAAAAAGACGCGTAAAATGACGGCAGACAAATAAAATAGAATAAAGGACGCTTTTGCTTCGACTGAATTCAGATAACCGTTAATTTCGTTACAAATGTAACCTGTCAAAACAGTTGAAATATTTAAATATCCAAAAATAGACACCAATAATACGTTTATAATTTCATTGGCTTCTATTATTACCACAAAATAATCTAATTTATCTTTGAATATTTAGTTTTCTTCCCATTGAGTCGTGTGATCTTTTGAAACAAACAAAAATTTCGTCTCAAACAACTTAACGAGATTTAATTAGATTGATTAATTGAAATACGTTAGAATAATAATTGTAAGAACTCCTTCAAAATATGTATAACATTGATCTTCTCATAAAGTCTGATTGTTTATATGGTTTAATAAACAACGAGTTTTTCGTTAAGCCAGGCATTGCAGGCACAATTATTGAATCCTCTATTTGTTTGAACTTTTCAATTTGAATTAGTCATTGGCTAATTATGGGAAGATGATATTGTTATATAGCTTAGTGTTTCACTTTCGTTTCAAAAAACTAACTAAAGATTTCCTCAATTATTCTTGAACATTTATTTGTATTTAGTAAGATTTTTGAAATCACGTAATCAATATAGCTATATTATAAGCTTAACCGATAATCAACACATTATGAATGCTTATAAAGTCCTAATTTATTAATTACTCTAAGTACTGAAAATATGTGATATTATTTTACGATATTATCGAAACCAATGTTTGCAGATTATGTAAGTCGTTATAACGTACTTACTAAATGGAAACAGTGAAGTTTAACCATAAATAAAGGCAAACTGCACGACTTAGGACAAATCTTTACGAAATATATTAAAATTAGACTATAATACAAGTAGTATTATCGTTTGATGTTATGTACGTGTTAAAAGCGCCATTTAACGGTTTCAGTGTAAAAATGATATTTCGTAAAGATAGCTTCCTTCTTCTTTCAACAATTTACATTCCATTACGAATTTGTAAATGGCCAGGATGTAAATAAAATAAATACGTAAACTAGACTAATGCGTTGTAAATAATTATTGTTGTAAATAAAATTATTATCAGTTAGTAGTTGCAGTTGAGATGTTTACGTTGTTCTTAGAACATAATATACTAGGTGAATGTGAGGGAGATCTCTTCTCGACTTTCTTCGATGTAATTTTAGGTAATTTATTAACTACTTAATAAATACACTTACAGCTTAATAAATACAGTGATTAAAAACTGGATAAGTTTATTTTCATATTCGGAAGTTTAAAACGCGGAATTTAAAACACAAAGTACGAAAGAAAGAAAAAAAATTCCGCGAGTCAAGCTGCACTTGCATCGTGACGTCGGCCATTGTTTCTCGTAAATAAAAACAAGAGACAAAAGATCAACAATGTGCCAGTTTTGCAAAGATTTCTCATTAATACTGAGGTACAGATGCAGCTCTTGTTAGAGGTTTTTTTCGACAAAACGTACTAGTCGAGGGAGGGTTACTTTTCCTAGAAGGAGGTTACCTATCGGAAAGTCGGAATTTAAAAAAATTGCTGTTAGCTTCTCATTGAGTTTCTAACAAGAGATCTCCGTAATTTAATTAGAAGACAAATAAATTAAATGATTATTAAAATTCTATCGACTGTTTTCATAAATTAATCTTTTAACCATTCTGTTAATAATGTAGTTTTAAATTACGCTTCAATCATCGTAATTCGAAAATGGCAATAGAGAGTTAGATAAAAAAAGTATTACTTTTAGCTGAAGGCAACATTATTCAATGCTGAAAATCTCACTAATGGATCATTTCGTAAATACTCGACTAGTTTTAATATTTGTATTTCTAGTAAGGTTTTGACACAAAGTGAGTGAAGCGTAATTTTAAACATGTCTAAACTCCTCTTTCCATAAATTCTTGTAAAGTAAAATAACTAATAAGGCTGTAGATGGTCGTAACTAGCTATGTTCCTTAGTAGCAGTTATATACGGGCTCATTTGTACGTATATACGTTTTTAAGAGAATGTTACTCATCGGATATTAATTTTCCTTTGTATTTTGTAAATATCGTAATGAGGACTGGAGTATTATTAATAAACATTTTAAATAATTATTTTATCTTTTTTATTTACCTTCAAGTCTGTGTTTCAATTACCACTACTGACTACCAACGCAGTAACCTGGAGTGTATGTACTCATCAAGAATTTAGGTAATAGAGATTCCTTGGTCATTATTATTGATCTTCGAATATACGGTAATTTATAGAACTAGCAATTTATAAGCCCTGTTACGTACTTTAATAACATATACATTTTATAAATATGCATAGATATATATATATGAAGGGGAACGTTCTATCTGCGTTCAATATGTACGAGCTATACACCACACCACCGCGCTACAAATAAAATAAGAAAAACATTTTCGGTGATGACGTTACATTTTTAACGCTAAGAACGAAAATTGTTTCGTAAATCCGTTGATAGCCTCAAGATAAGCGTTCGCGGGCTGCAGATTTTCGAGGTCATTAACTTGGAATACTGTTTATGGCAACTAGGCTCAACCCGCGATTTTACTAACTTGAAGTATTTTCTTACTTAAATCTTGAAAGATCGTGTTTTTATTAGACAACTTGGGTATAAGATGCATCTAAGCTCTACTTTTAAATTTACTAAACATGTTGTGGTTATACTTATTTAATTTAATTATTCAGACTTGTTGCACTTTAGTAAATTTTTGGAAGAAATACATTCATTATTCAAGCCATTGTACTTTACATTCAAGCTTACTTCTGTGTTTATTAATTATTCGTAATAGATACTTTAACTTTTTCCCTTTTGGTTTCGATTTAACGCTAGGATAGACGCTCTTGTAATTGATTCGATATTTGCCAATTCGTACGTCTTTTGATCTACTATTAGTACAGTAAACTTTTTCTTGTCGTATTTAAAGTAGTATGTACGGTACCTATGTAATATTATCAGTCGAACTGTTCTAGATAATCTAGATAAATAGAAAAGATTTTCTTAATCCTACGACTGACTTTCTGAATTTTGACAAGGATATATCAAGATACATACGTAGCACAATATAAAACTACGTTTTGGTATGATATATATAAGCCTAAGCAATAGCATTACTGTCAGCTCCCATTGCCATTATATGTCACAGAGCTCATAAATTTACTTCGTCAAAGTCAAATCAGTTTATAACCGTAAAAGCGTGGTTATTCGATTGCCAATATTAATAGATCTACAAGTTCAGTATTCGATAGTCAATAGTAATAGTGACTCCATAGTCATTATTATTGACAATGACATGTACCTGTCGACTGTCATTATGCCACCGAGCTTTGACACTATTTTTTTTTATAAAATAGGGGGCAAACAGACAGGAGGCTCACCTGATGTTAAGTGATACCGTCGCACATGGACACTCTCAATGCCAGAGGGCTCGCGAGTGCGTTGCCGGCCTTTTAAGAATTTGTACGCTCTTTTCTTGAAGGACCCTAAGTCGAATTGGTTCGGAAATACTTCAGTGGGCAGCTGGTTCCACATAGCGGTGGTGCGTGGCAAAAATTGCCTTGAAAAACGCTCAGTCGTGGAACGTCGGAGGTCGAGGTGATACAGGTGGAATTTTGTATTCTGCCTCGACGTCCGATGATTACATGTAAGTCAAATTAGTTTATCATTTTTTTTTATCATTCCTTAATAGCTTATCCTAATCGTATAGATAAATATATATATATATATATATATATTACTTATGATATAAGGTACATTCAATAACAATTGACCAGAGAGTATTAATAGTTATTTTCCAAGAATCTGAATTAATATTTAGTCCCTATCAATTATTCGTAGGTGTCTTCCAACTTCCAAGTCACGAATTAAACATTTAAAACTCTATAAAATCTGTCATCCACTCTGCGCCTGACAGGCCGCTATAAAAATGAAATCATTTCTATCGCATAGAACATAAAGATTAGTATCGCGTGCGACGGATAATGGTCCAATCACGATGCCTTTATCGGAACTATAAGAGGAACATTAAATATGTATGTAACAATACGGCTTCTGTTGATGTTGCTGATCGTAGTACTTAATGCCAATAAAAAGTAAGATTAGGTTTAATTTGTTACATTAATTATTAAACTCTGAGCTAAATCAATTAAAAAACAAGATGTGTGTGATAAAATATACACAGCCTCAGCCCCAGCCTGTTTAAGTTGCCCTCATGTCGCTTACATCCGAGTCGATCTAAGGGGACATCAGCCAATGAGAGTTATGACCTTGTATTCTATGTGCATTTTCAGTTATAAGTCTTGGCCCCTATGACCGAGGCAATATATATTTCTATTTTTTCATAATTCCCTTAAAGCACTAACATTCATATTTATATACACATGGGTTATTACAGACGAATCTAGTGCCTCGCGTATCTTTTCACAGCCCTGTGATCATGTCGCAGTTAATAGATAGTTCCGCGACCCGTAAGTGAAATCGAGGAGTAACTTTATATTGGTGTCCTATCGCAATACTTCACGAAACTAAAATTGGATGGGGAGACCACTTAATGTATCGTCTATACGTCTATTCACTCGCCAACCATTTCGTACCACAAGCGATTCAATTTGATGCAAATTTTACGTACAATTATTATATTGCAATTTGACCTCTTATATTATACTGGCGCGTTAAGTGATTTTCAACCGATGAATCACATTACACCGGTGCTACCTATAGGATATAGGATTGATATCAGTAATAAAGTGCAAAAATCTATTTCTATTGCCCACACCATTTAATCCGAACTAAACAAACTAATTTAGTATTTATTTACCTATTTAGATTGAGGCGGTTTATTAGTTTATTGATATGGTAACTACATTTACCAGATTATTTTTATAGATTTTTATATATTTATTCTTTTTATATATTTATTCTATTTAAGTTTTAATTTCATTGCAGTACAATTTGGAAGAAATAGTCAAATGACACCTCTAATACTTCGTTATTTTGCCTTAACAATTTTGTTTACGAAGTTATTACGGTTATGGGATTTTCGTGTGCTTCAGCACTATTAGACGTGCCGAAATGGTACAATAATCACGGTAATCACCGGTTATTAGGCACATTATACAACTTCTATTGTTAACTTTTGTATCGTGTACAAGGTAAATGCAGATTTGTGACCCGCAAGCCATCTAGCTGGCACCCGTTGAATATTCAGAGGTAGAGTATGTTATTTAATGAAGAATACGACATAAATTACAGCATATATACATGATAAGCAAATATTCAAACATGACCAGTTTACTTAACCAGTATTTTAACTAATTACGTACGATTGTTTCATTAATCTTTATTCATTTTTCATTGTTGTAATACAATACAGGCTACAGGTCTCAATTAAGGCATCAATATCCTCGGAATTATTAGCAAAGTCACCGAAAGCAACGGCCTACTCTTCTATTCTCCTTGATACTCTTGAATGAAAAAGTCGCAAACATTATTAAAAATTTATCAATTTAACTTTTGGCCGATAGCGTCCGCGCCTTGCCACCCTTTGATGGACCGCTCTTGAATTTCATATCGCTAACTTTATGATGGATCTTTTTGAACTTCATCCCACGAGACCGAGATAAGGTACAAAGTATCACTTTAAATAATTACCTCCACACAACATTGTTTCTTTGTTTGTTTCTTTAATGGTGAATTTGAAGGAAGACAACGTCTCTTTTAATTTCAATTTTTCCAATGTTCAATCATGATTCAGATTTATTCAACAATTATACATTAATCCCTCACGAATTTTGTTTCATTTCCATACATTTGTGGCATTTGTCGCGTTTGAGGTGTTAGTTTTAACTCTTCCGCGCATCACGCTCTGATTATCGCCACAAACGGAAACTAGGCCGCCGCGAGCTGGCTTTGCTGATGAAAATCTTAAATATCGCGACGTAAGAGGTTGGAGTAGTAAAACCACACTTTAAAAGCGGATTTTACGTTTTCCTTTATATTTATTATGCAAGAGTTAGCAATTATTTTTGAGGGTTATTAGATGCACACACCTACTTGTTTATTTACTGTATACTTAAAAGATTGTTTTAAAAATAAGATGGCGCGCTTTGTTACAGATTTCTGTCAATTTTGTGTTATGTCCAGAGAAAGCCAAGTCAATAGATTCAGCAGAGATTCTCTGAATTATCCATTAACTTAATATTTTCTATATAAAGTCTTATTTTGTTTTAAAATTTTACTTCTTAATTCTCAAAAGTAATTTCTTGTTTTATGAAGCCTTACGTTAATATATATTAGTACATACTGCCATAATTAAAAAACAATACTACATTATACGTCACATCATATCGTGTTGCCATAATCAAATTATTCACTTGCACGTATTTATGACTGACTGTGATATGACTCTCGTGGGGAAATATTAAAATACATTAATATTATGCCGCTATATGATTATCTAATCTCTATGTAGATTTGATGGCAATTTAAAATTATAAAAACGGTATATCCCGGTGAGTACGTGCGGTGGGTGACAGAACTTTCAGCTGTAACACTTGAGCCCACGCATTGTCGTGGCTTTACAAATGGGGTAATGTCAGTCATTTGTGTTAAATTGCGAGATTCTTCATCATTTTGTACAATTCTTGGCATCTGCCATCACTGTTGTGCCATTTGGTAGCTGTATTGTACTGTAATATTTTTTAGCGCATTGATCAGGTGCTGTGCGCGGCTCTACCCATTGAGTCGTACGCATTGTCGTCCAGGATCCACTTTCCACCGCAAGTATATGACTTAAATTTCCCTCGTTCCAATGTCGATCGAGTAATGCTATGTATGCTTCGACGAGTAAGTCTTAATGTCGGTTGCTTCAAAGTCAAAGTCAAAAATCATTTATTAACAATAAAAAAGAAATATACATTAAATGCTTTTAATTTTACATTTACTGCCAGTTCTCAAATCAAGGGCGTAGAACGGAAGAATAGAACTGGTAATAAACTCTCCGCCACTCTTTTTAATCGCCAAGTTTTTTTTATACTACGTTTGTAAGGAGCTTAGTTGAAGTGCAGTGTTTTGAATCTAGCTCCAAGGTGGGCAGCAAGCTCAGCCGTAGATCTGCTTCTGGATCCGCTTCCACAATCGCTTTCAATTCATCGTTATAAACAGTGGTTACAAGCCGACCGCGGGGCTCGTTTTTCAACTCAACCTAATAGCCTCAACCATTATGGACCGTGTTTATGCAGGCAGTGTTAGTTTCGTACACGTCGTTACTGTTTCGGTATTTCATACATCATATATGAAAATTGTACGGAGTTCCACTTTATCCATGGCTCCAAAAACTACCACAATTTCACAAAAATAAATTAATACTTTCGAATAAAATTAATTTGAATTTGGAATTGCGCGTCAATCCATTGATAATAAAACCTGTAAATGCTGCTTTTAGAATCTCCAGTTATATAGGGAAATATCTATTATAACTGATCTCGTCAGTAATCTGGAAAAGCTTGCTCCAACTTGAACACAAAGTTGTCATAATTGACATCACGTCATGGCCTGCAGTAAAATAATAATGGCTATAAACGAATGATGATTTATTAAAGCGTGTCACCGAGTCGTAACAGGCTCGTATGTCGTAAATATTTTATTCAACTCGTACAAAGAGTACGGCTAGTTGTAATAAACTTTTTATTGCTACTACTAATGGAGATTTCAGTAGACGCGACAAAGTGAATCAGACTCGGCTAGGTAACGCTTATTACCGTACTCTTTCAAACTATAGTTCTTATACTTTATACATTATATGCGATGACGTAATACTTTAAAATCTTTCTTGTAGTAATCGGTATCATCATGGCATAAACATTTAAGACAGCGAGATGACCAGAGGTTCGTTAGCGTACGTTAACAATTTCGTAATAAGTATTGGATCACTGACAACCGTAATTCATGGCGTTTAAACAAACGCAGCCATTAATCGCGTGGAGAGCACTCACGTAACAATAAAAGACTAGTTTCTAGTACATAAATCAACTGGTCCATACATCACTGCTTAATGGTTCTGTAATCTTTGTTAAGACGTGTCTCTTTATTTTGCGTTCTATGCTTCCATTGAGGTGGCAGCTCTGTATGGGCGCTTCACGTTTAAACCACAAAAGTTACTCATACATTTCACAGTTTTTTTGGTTTGGTGTCTTTTATTTCCTATGGCGGAAACCGTATAAGGTTCAAAGCGGTCAAGTTTATATTAGATTATTAATTTCCAGTTCCAAATTTAAAAAGTATATTCGATCGTACTCTTCAGGCATAGTACAGTAAGTACCTTTTAAAGCTAGTAAGTTTTCTAAACGTACTATCAATATCATATTTTATGAATCCTTAAACAATTAATTTGTTCTTGTAAAGCCCACTGCGAGCAAAAAAGTTTTATTCTTATAATTAGTCAAAGTTTTAATAAAATACTTAGAAAGTGGATTCATGAAAGACAAATTTACTTAGTAAAGAGAATTTTGAGTAAGCTAAGTGTTTCTAGGGGCGAAGTCAGTAAATTAAGTGGATTTGAATAAAACGTTACACGTACCGTTAGTTTGTACGAGTATTAAGTTGAGAGGATAACGCTATTTCGCGCTACTACACCGATTCTTAAGAACTAATTCACTTTTGACTTTCACTGGGACTGGACTTTTCCTTAATTTATCTATCTCCTCAAATTATTGTATCTTAATTTTGTTTGAATGTGAGATCGATAACAAGAACAATTGTAATAATATGTGTAATGTAGTACAACTGAATGGGGCGCATACCAATCCATTTAATTTCCAAAATAATAAATATGTGATGGAGTGAGTAGGGACACGAACGAAGAACGAGAGCAGCACCTAAATAATGATGCAGGTAGATACGCGTTGAATTACACGTCGAGAAAGGAAGGTAGAAAGTAAAGGGTGGGTAACTGACAATAAACGATAGGAATATTGTCGTCTAGTGAAAGGAACCGATTGTTGACAAAGCAACAAACGATAACCTGAACAATGTCTCGAATGCGCGACCTGAATTTTAACAAAAACAGGACCTGCACATTAGAATTAACCTTATATGTCTGTCTCTCTGCTAAGTAGGTAAGTCGTCTAGTTGGAATATTTAATTTATATAAATATATATCTTTTTTAGTAAATTATTAAATAATCGTGATATCGTCAAGTTCTTGCTCTCATCTCGTCAAGTAGTCTAGCTATACCTAAATATGTCAAGAGACAACTAGTTAGCGGTAAAATAAAAAATTCAAAAAAAATTCAAAATTCAATTCAAAAATTCAAAATTCTTTATTTGTTCAGATATATGTACAATACAATTCAGATAGAGGCCTCCCTAGTAAGTCAGAGACCTGTGACAGGGAAGCTTAAAAGGGCAAGACAAAGGAAATTAAATGAAGAGACAAAAAGATACGAGTAAATTTGATTCGGATGGATATAGTCATCTCGTCCTACGCAAGAACGCATCTATACAAACGCGAACATCACGATCAACTTAGTAGGTCTGATGAAAGCCTTGCTATCCACCTCTAAAACGTTAAACTCTCTGACTACTGCAAAAAAAGAAGGAAAGATTTCATCACGCCTAATTTAGCTGCAGCTTTATATAGATGTCTATTTAGCAAAAGCAATTATGTCTATACCTATAGACTAGGAAAAGTCGTAGTGCTAAGCACTAGATCTTAGCTGTACTGATTTTTGGATAAAAAATCGTCCATTCAACGCATTTATACACAGAGTCGAAAAGATAGCGCGCAATCTAAAAAATCAAATGGTTGCGGTTCACTGGGAATTGAAATTATTACCTGGACTTGTCGTGAGAAGTTCTAAAGAAGAACTTTTCCAATTCTGACAATTCAAATTTCATTTAGATATTAGATCTGGCCAGGATTAAGCTAAAGTTATGATGAACGCACTTTGGTGACCCGTACCTTGGTGACAAAGTATAAATAATTTGTCGTTACACGTCTGACTCTAATACACGACGATTGGAAGATGTAGGCTTGTGTATTTTTGAAACACGAAACAGGACTAGACAGGGAAATAATCTTGTTTGTTTTTCCTATCACGTTTATGAAATGGTTTTAAAATGTGTGCTCGATAAAAAAAATCAAGTCATAAGTAGACTTTATGTCCCACTATGCTATAAGTTAAGAAACAACTTGAATAATCCTCATAATCCTGACGCCATTGAAGATACACCTTCAACATATCTCACGTCATTTTTGTAATATAACAATGGAAGATTTGTCGACATTTTTTAACCAAAATCTGCAAAAAACCATTGTACGTACCGTTTATCGGAAACTGGTTCAAGTATCTAGTATTTTCTTAAAAGAAGGCTATAAAAAAATACGGTCTCTGAAAGCCATGCATCAAACAAGGTGATGAGGATGGCAAGAGCTATTTACTTCAAGATATTATGTTTATGGCAATCCCAATTCAAAATTAGCGCCATGTATAAAGCGCAGTGAGCACTTTAAGACATCTGTTTATTCATTGGTTATATATGGGAAAGCACGGCTTGGTTGTGGCAGTGAAAGCACTAAATCAAGATTTACGCTTTTAAAAAAGGCTTGAGGAATATAAATATTATTATCCAAAGCTTTTACAAGTTTACTAAACATCTTTGATCCATTGTTAATAATGCCCTTTTATAAATCGTTCGTAATGAACAAACCAAGACGAACATTGTAGTGAACATAGAAATAGAGAGTTTGTATTTTTCCATCTAATAAATACGGCCCCACATGGAATACTGTTCTCACCCCTAGGCGGGGGCTCCCCAGTACCAGCTCTTTCCACTTGACCGTATTCAACAAAGTGCAGTTCGGACGTCGAGGTAGAATACAAAATTCCACCCGTATCACCTCGACGTTCGCCGTTCTACGACTGAGCGCTTTTCAAGGCAATTTTTGCCACGCACCACCGCTATGTGGAACCAGCTGCCCACTGAAGTATTTGCGAACCAATTCAACTTAGGGCTTCAAGAAAAGAGCGTACCAATTCTTAAAATGCCGGCAACGCACTCGCAAGTCCTCTGGTATTGAGAGTGTCCATGGACGGCGCTATCACTTAACATCAGGTGAGCCTCCTGCCCGTTTGCCCCCTCTTCTATAAAAAAATTAAAAAAGAAGATATGTCTTGATTATTTGTATGGTAAGTAGGAATACAATACCTAGTATTTTATACTGTTAACAATACAGTGATAGCAATACTGTCTTATGTATTATAATAGAAAATAGATTAATAATTCGTATCGAATAGTATCGATGGAATAAAACTAGAAAAATTAGGAAACGAAATAAAAATAAACAGATGTGTACGTCAAGGAGACCCCAGATACTCTAAGCTATTCAATACAATACAGCTGTATTAGATTTAAAATGATATGAGTAGGGCCTAAACATCAACGGGTAACAACTAACACACCTATAGTTCGCCGATGAAATGTGATCTCAGACCTGGAGAGAAGAAGTCGCAAGGTAATGCTAACGATGGACACCCCCAAAACTAAAGCCATGACGAATGCATCAGATAATAAGATAGAAAGAATACACATACCTCAGCCAACAAATCTCAACCACTGACATTCTGTCAACAGAAATAGATATATAAAAATTGGGAAAGCATGGAAATGCTACACGACAAAATAAAAATCGTAGCAGGGATAATATGGACAAGAAAAGCTCAGAACAGAGCAGAGTGGAAAGAAATGGAGGAGGCCTTTACCAAATTTTAGCAAACAAATGCGTTAGCGGTGTTACCGACTCAATAGAGTCTCTAGTTTAAGATTAATTTTATGTAAAATTCTGTCTGAATAAAGGCTTATATTAATATTATTAATGACACAGCTGAAAGAGCTGTAAAACCTATGCAAGATTTTCATGGTTCGGTCACTGCAAAAGAAGAGAATATATCGAAAGAAGATATCTTGCCTGATTTTTGCCTTGATATTTTTTTAAATAAATATTTTTTTTTTATAGTTTAAATATTTCAATTGATTTAGCTACATAACGAAAACGTTCACAACGCCAATTTATCACAAACCTTTCAGAGTTTTTCGAATGTTGACGTCTTAAGATAAATTTTTACAAACAAGTTAGTCTGGGTAGTTTAAAAAGTATATGGGTTATGCATTTGATTTCTAAAAAAAATACCCATATAAGGGACACCCTAAAATATATTTATTTAAAGATTAGATATAGATAGAACCCCAAAATATACGAACATAAAGCGAAGGAAAGAGATAATTAGAACTGTTCCATCTGGAAACAATCTTTTCTTGTCTTAGCAAAACCACTAAGTTTTCGCAAAAAGTGGTCTGGTCCGCGAGGTTATTGCACCTAGGTTTCCTGACACAGCGGTGTAACTTAAAGACGTCCAATGACCCTTTTTTATTTTTATTATCGCATGCAGGTGCAGTTCAATTGCATTTGGTCTTACTTTATTTTATCTACCTAGTACTCCTTAAAAGCTTTCTAATTTAAGTTATCCTTATATAAACCACATTAAAATTATTCTGGCCAAAAAGATTGACTTGAGGGAAAAGTTGTGTAAACTTTGGTACAAAATCTACATGGAATCCAAGCCACGTTTTACCATTTCAATTATTTTTCTACGAAAGTATAATTAACATTAGTTTCCGCATAGAAAAGTGAGGTCAAATAAATTTAATATAAAATTTTCTATCTTAAAACTTCAGTATACTGTTTTACTGAATATCTACAAATATCACGTTAAATGACATCAAAGGGTTACCACCATACATTTGTCATTATTGTCATAATTTGTTATTAAGTAAAACAACACTTCTCAATGATTACAGTAACTCCGATACGGCTCAGTGATGAATTCCAAGAAACCTATTTGTCTAGTTATTTTACTGAATCAAACAGTGAAAGCAAATTTCCACATACTCCAAGTTGTAAGCCTAAGCTTTCAAAAGGTGCCCCTTATTCATAAAAAAATATCATCTTTTAGCTAAAGAAGAAGACAATAGAAACGCAACAAATTAAGAACTAGCAAATAATATTATATATTATGCTAATTTTGTAAAAATACAATGAATATTTCAAATTTCAACTCACTAAAAAAGGTGGAAGTGTTTCGACAGCCATGACTGATGAATGCACTCAAAGTATGGAGTTAAATAATATATTATTCATTGCCAAAAAAATTATCTATTAAACTCGCGCAAGCTTAAAAGACTCACTCTGGAAAATCTTAGGTGTCGGATTAGGATGAAAGTCGAAATTAAACAAATTTGACTACTCCGCTTCAGCTTCTAACGTAAAATATACTTCGATCGCAAGATACTGCTCGAAACGGTAGACGCCGCCATTTGAACCGTCATTTGTTGCACAGATACTGTTGCATTTAACATTAAAAGATTCGATTTATTACGATCGTTGAAATTGGTCCAATTAAAATTAGCTCTTACTCTGTTAAAATGTTCTTACAGTCCTAAGAATATAGGAAATTAAACTATCTTCATGGTCGTTTTGTAAACATTCACACAATAGTAGGTTCATGGTGAACTTTAATCAATATAATATTTCACCCATATCGTGCCACTCCAGCCTAAGGAATAATACGTGAAGACTGCATTTAACTAAAAGCTCCAAATTGATAGAAAAAAGTTACGCCAGAACAGTCAGTTGAAAAGTGTAAGCGTAAAACGAGGAGTAACCCAAAGAGGTCAGGGGTAAATTTTAACACAGGAATGTCGTGAACGATGACGTTATGCGACTTAGCAACGTCTGAGGTCTGGATACGGGCCAGATGGGTACTGGAATAGACCAACAGGCGCAAGAGTATTCCATTTTAAAATAGCAAACGTTTTGGCTTAGGAGTAATCTTTGTGTCTTCAATATACAAATAAATCGTCATAGACAAAATGAAAATGAATTTTAATACTTGTGTTGAAACTGACGATGGTAACATATGTTATGATGTGTACAATTAATATCTACTGATAATAAAATAAAATTAAATCTTATTACAATATACGAGTTCCTTTATCGAATCATAAAATTGTTTTGGTTCAATTTAGCTCTCTGACTACGCCGGTAGCAGACAGGCGCTCAGTCAACGTCTCACTACTAGAATTTAATAACATTCCTGTTTCCCGCGCAAACTGAGAAAACTTTATTAACTGCTTTAAGTGCTCCTATGCATTAATTTAAAACGTCGCATATGAATAAGGCTCGTGAATTTTTTTAAAATTCCTGCTTTTTTACCATTGCATAACGTGAGTAAATAAAGTGATCTTAAATTTATATAAAAATTTCGAATAAAATAGAGCTTTTTGTGTGAATGCAGTTCAGTTTAATGCGACGCGAAGTATATTTTTTATACTGTGTGAGTAATGAAAAAAATATTATGCATACACAGACATCCTTGTTTAATTTAAATAATTTATATTAGAATATAAAGAAAAAACACTACGCTACTCGTCTTCACTACTCCAAAAACCAATTTTATTTAAAAAAAAATAAAGTTTGAGAAAAGAAATCATAAAACACTAGTAGAGAAATGTTATTGTTATACAAACATTTCCCGACGATAAAGTGAATAATATTAAAATATAAATAGCATGCAAACAAGAGTAATTCAAGTACACGATTCTTACATTACAAGAATAATTCACAATTTTAAAACAAAAGCACGAAACTCCGCCAAGAAAGCCTTTGCGACATCTTTCAAATCGTTCCTTGGAGACTTCCCGCTCGTAGCATTAAAATTTCACACTTGGGGCGATACGATACGGTTCAAATTTGATCAAAATCAAATAAAATAACCTGCAAGTTATAAAACGACCCTAAGTAATAAACAAAAAGGTTTGATTTTCAGTAGCCACTCTTGGGTCTCAGATGTGGGATTCCAGAGGCAGTACACGTCATAGAGTCGACATTTTTATAGATAATAGTTCGAAGCACTGAAATTCTTTACAACATAGTAAGCTATTGTACATCACATAAGAATTTTGTGATATATTTTTTGTGATGATAATTTTGTAGGAAAATAAATAGCATCACCTTCGCCACGAATATTTTGGAACTTATGGGAGCGCATTTTAAAATGGAATTTTCAAAATGCAAAGTGCAACCGTTAGGTCAGCAATGTTTCGTCCATAACTCAGCGCTAAACGATCATTTCAGAGTATCCCATCTCTTGAAAGCTCTAAAATGTTATACGATACAGGCCGGTAATATCGAGGTGCGCTATTTTTAATAGGCTATTCACAGCGGACGGCTAAGCTTTATAGGCTTTGGCATCGGTTTTATTAAAGCAAAATCTTACCTAGAAGCGATTGATCAGAGTATACAAAGATGTCTATATATTAAAAATATAATATTATGTTTCGTTAGCAATTTCATGAATATTACCATAATTTTATTTTTAATTAAAGTTAAAACTGTATATTTTATTGATTTCTTATTGGTTTTTAGCCATTGAACCTTAACCTAAGGACAGACTGTAATATATTTAAAAAAATATAGATTATTCAGGAAGTGGTTCTGACTTAGTTTTGTGTTTAAAGAAATGTTTTACCGTACGGTTAATGACCTAAACATTGAACAACAGTCCGGTAAATAATAAAAGCTTTAAAATTCCACCTTTAGCACTTTGGATAAAACGTCGAAAAATTTAATTGATGCAAGAGATTTATTATTAAAACAACTTCGGTGACATGATAAACTTAGTTTTAATTGAATGTATTTACGGTTTGTATGTCTTTAACTGTTCAACAACTTATCTCAATAATTAGTATCAATCAGTTACATTATTATAGAAAGTAAGGAACATATCACAAATATATAACACACATAAATACTTAATAATATGTTCCCAAGTGAATGATAATAGGGAATCTATAACCAACAGGAATGTAAGATAAAAAGAGAAAAATTGGTGAATATCTGTAGCAATATATTCCGCGCACGGACTTGTAATGTTCTCTATTTATATCTAGCGATATAGGTTTGGGCTTTCGCAACATTTACGTTTTAATATTATCTATTTATTTGATAGAGCTGGGCTAAGTGCGAGCTTATCGTATTTCTGCAATGTACTTCACATTGAAAGTGAACGTCCTTCCTAGATAGCTTCTCGATACCATGGGACTTAAGGGAACAAAACGTTACAGTTAGCGTAATAGTGCCTTGTTTGAATTAGTGCTAATAGCTAAAATAGTGTTAGTGCAAAAAGAATAAGAATGCAAAAAAAGAGAATCGACACTTTAACATATAATTTAATAAATATTACAAAAGTAGTCAGATCTAAATCACTCTTTCTTAAAAAAAATCTCATAGACTATTTGCTGTAGCATATTATCTGACCAAATTTCTTAATTGAGAATTGTCCTATAAATAGAGATGGAAATAGAGTAATCCCTATAAAATCGATTTGTCCCGGGTATCAATGTCAGTTCAGAGTTGCGGCCTGTCAGATGTCTGTCACAAGGGGACTGCTGCGTTTGAAATGTTGAAGATATTATTTCTCTCACCCGTGAATAGTACAAAATTCATAACATGAGCAAAAAGCTTTGTTTGCATTTATATTAAAGGCGAAGAGTTTCACAGGGAAAGTCCACACCTATTTGATGGTTTGATTTAAGAACTTAAGATATAATTAGTACGATGTTTTTATTAAATTATTTTAGGCCAATGCTGTTTTATTGCGTCAATTAAATGCAATAATACAGCATTGGAGCGTCGTAATATGGAGAACGTAAAAGTAATATTTTAGCACTATAACCATATGTAATATGTTCTACCTTGATAAATAATATAAAGGCAAATAGATAGGATACAGGGCAAGGGCAAAAAAAATCGATCGGGCAATCTGTTTTCTTTTTCAATCAGTAGCAGTCCCTTGAGGGTGTAACGGACATTCCAGCCTATAGTCTAGTATCTTGTATTCACGGCTTAACTCACATGGAATTAAATATAAACATAATATTGAGGGTTGAATTGAATTATTCTTGATGATACACAGAAAATGGAGTAACTTGTATTTTTATGTAATTTTGTACCTGAATTTTGCAAACTCTTTGTTTTATAGATTCTGTGTTTCATGTTAGCAACTCAATTCCATCAAAACACATTTCTGCTAATTTAATGCTGCTAACGAATTCAAAATTGTTTCCAATTAAGCGTAAGTTTATTTTAAGTTATAGTTAGATAGTTTTATGAATTGGACATTGGCACGTGTGGTCGTGTTGTGAAGTCACGGCAGTTAGGAAATAAATTGAATATCGGCCGGTGTCGGGGTGGCCAGATTGAGTTATATTTTAGCAACATCGTAAATTTAACCGAAAGATTGCGGTTAGTTTCAATTTAGCTTCATCGAAATTCGTCCATGAAATTCAAATTTTTGTTGCTGATCACAAATTAAAGATGACAAACACTGAGCCTTAAGCGTTATCCATTATATTTGAAGTATTTATTCCCAAACAGAAACTATGTGCTCTGTGTCCGATTTGGAGGGTTTTCAAAATCACCTTTGACGCTTTCAGATCAGGTGAATGCAGGTAATTTGTAAGAATAGAGATTTTGGTATTTATTGGCGACCGAAATCATAAGTAAAAGTTTAAAAGTTTTCCAGGATTTCGTCTCAACGACTCAGCTAACTTTGACATCGAACCATTACATAAGTTGCAGGCCCATTTCAGTCGAAATTGACGCGAATTCATTTTATTTATCCCCGCCGCAAACATCCGCGGCTTTATGCCTCCTACGGCTATAGTAAAGCAAAACGAGTATGAAAACATATATGTTGGATATGCTTTTGACCTGGACTTCGTATATTTTGAGAAATAAGTGCTCTTGCAGTTAATTATTATCAGTTCAAATGTAAAATAATTCTTAGTAAAAAGTTATTATATTATTAAAAGTTACATAGATTTGTTTATTTTTTAACGATTACTCATTAAGTAACTTATTCAGGGTGACAATTAAAGGAATATCAAACATATGAGTATTTAGTATTTCCTGTTAGTAAGTAATTTATTTATTTCCGGATTTCTCATTTTTACAATTTGTACTATGCTACTGCGGAGAAAGTGAATTTTGATGCGGCGTTTTTATGTGTTTTGGAACGTTTACAGCCCCCCTCGATCCTCCTTCTTTGTCTCCAAATGATATCGTCTATTCCGATTTTGCTTAGTTTAAGATACGTTTCAACATCGATTCTAGTTTGCTCAATATATTGCCAAAGGGAATTTGCAGTTTGCAGAATATTTCTACAGAATTCGTAGATTCAAGCACCGTGCTTACGCGTGATTGTCTAGCGGACAATACAAAAAATATAATTCGGCACACAAATATATCTCCAACGTCTAGTTAAGTTAGAATTAACAATTACTAATTGACATGTCATCTAAACCGTATTTTCCAAAATATAATTTCCACTTATATCTTTGATGAAAGCTAATTTTTTGCATGTTATGAATATATATGGTTTGAAACAACTTTGTAGACTTATGAAAGCATAATACTTTTTACTTCGAAATATTCAACACTTTTTGACGTAACTTTTAAATTTCAAACAAAACATGTTCGTAACTCTGAGTCTCTTTCGTTGTAATTTTTTGCGGCAATTGGGTGGTATTATGTGCCAGACATACGTCGCAGGCTTCACCGTACGAGCGAGCGTCACTTCCGCACATAGACAAACATCCAATCATCCACAGTCGTTAATAATAGTCTCAGGACAATCACGCAGTCAGGACACGCCCAGCTTCACTGCTTCTAATTAACGCAAGGTTATTTATTGTCTATGCAACATTTATTTGGTATTAGGTAAAATAGTTCTTTGCCAAATTTCTAAACTTTACTAAACGTAATATTAAAGGACAATGTGTCTTGAAAGTATGTTGCACACAATATTCATGGTAACACCGACTGCTCTAAGCGTCCACCAACTTTTCTGGCAACATTTCAATATTCTCCACTATACTGTAACAAATTTAGACAAACACCCATTCAACACATGCATAAAGAAAGCATCACGCATATATCAGATACCAGAACCATACTCATGTCTTTGGGCTTTTGGCCTAAATATTATGATTAACGAAAGCTGCTACACATTGGCACTACTGACAAAACTACTAACAAGAAGGATTTTAAATAAAATATTTAATAAAGCTTGATAGATAAGTATCAAAGTAACCCATACGCTGTACACAAAGACTTACGTAATTTGCCTACAATTCCTTATAAAAGTAGGTGAAATGCGCAAAAGGCACGAGCTCATATAAATTAGTTGCACTTGCATAGATAAACCGATAATACTGTAGCTTAAACCTTAAAACGATAATTACTGACGTAAAAGAGCACTAAACACTTGCCGGCACTATCTGATTCTAACGCTAGATGCTATTCAAACACGCGATGTTATGCAACCTTAATACCTTGCTACGTAACTTCACATCGTAACATCCATTGCTTCGCAAACAAGAGATCGGGATCGTCGTATCATACAGACTTCAATGAACTAGGCAATGTACAGATATAATTTATTTATTTCCAGATTGAATAAAGGTAGTAAGTCAGAACTTTTCGCTAGTGGTGAATTAGATAGAGGCTCGCTTTTTTAGCTTCAAACTACTTTAACTTATAAATGAGAATATTTTGATCTTTATATTATATTATTTATTTGTACTGAACATTGTTAATCAAAAGGATTACTTGCATCACATATAACTAACATATAGACTTATAGAATATAGGCAGCGTGATTCATATTAGTAAATTCATTACTTATTATCAATATTAAAGAGAGCCGGAATGACTTGGAGCAAGGTCAACTAGAAGGCTCTACAACAAACGCGATGGAGACTGACTGTGCACGCCTTCAGCACCCTCTAGGGGTCATTAAATTAAGTAAGTCATATATCAATATAGATATACATTCATCATATTGTCTTTCATTAACATAGCTTTTACACATTTAAAGAAAACACTTTTTTAACGGATTGAAGCTATGTATTATAAACTACTTTTAAATTTTTCCCGACGCTTCCCGTGCTTTACAGCGTGCGTGGACACGGTGACGGTGTAAAATAATTATAAGTTTATAATAATACATACCTTCAATCCGTTAAAAAAGTGTTTTCTTTAGATATATATTTGGTCAATATAAGAAATTGGGTGGATTCCTTTTTAGCAAATTCTTTCGCGTTTTGACCTAGGGAATGAAATCTCGTTCGTGGAATGAAAGATCGTTAATTCGAGATATCATATTACAATCTCGCGAGATCTCGGGTAGTTTCCCAAAACCAATTGTTTAAATCGGAAAACTGAAACACGATAAAAACTGCTAAGATGTGGTTATAAAGTTAATTAAGATACGACATTGTTATCAAGAAAAATATATAATATAATATTAGGTCCTTACATATGAAATTGGCGTATTTCGTACTGACCACTTTAATCACGATGTTCTCCTCTTTGGTAAGCAATTCCAAATTCAAATTTGTACAGCCATTTACTCATGTATTTGTGATTCGATGACCGTCATTCATTTGTTTTTTCTTCTGTTTTTTTTCTGTTTGCGTCACTCATTTTACGAAATGGAAAACTTAAAGTATCGAATTATTTACGAGTACGAGTTCCGCCGTGGCACTAGTGCTGCGGAAACGACTCGAAGGGTGAATGGTGTGTATGGCGGTCATGTTGCAAAAGAAAACACAGTTCGTTTTTGGTTCCAACGTTTTCGTTCTGGAAATTTCGACCTGCAGAACGAGCCCCGTGGACAGCCTACACCCAAGTTGATAATGAAGTATTGAAGGCTATTGTGGAAGCGGATCCATCGCAAACCACGTCCGAGTTAACTGCAGGCTGCGGTGTTAGTGATAAAACTGTTTTAATTCACTTGAAGCAAATTGGGAAGATTAAAAAGCTTGAAAGGTGGGTACCTCACGAATTGACTGAAGCAAACCGGCAAACGCGCGTCGACTGCTGCGTTACATTACTGAACCGGCACAATAATGAAGGTATTTTAAACCGAATCATTACCTGTGATGAAAAATGTAATGTAAGGACCTAATATATAAATAACTGTTACTGTTATTTACTTACAGATTACATATAATAAATCACGAAACAGTTATTAGTTATTTTAATACAAGCCTTCGCAGTGGTGAATAAAGAGTTATTTCCAGAATTACTTCTGTCTGGATATTTACTAGTGATTTTGGAACATAAAAAGCTAGAGATACGCTCATTCATGGAAAAGATTAACTTTTCTGATACTGCCACTCAATCTCGTTACTTCTAGGAGATTTCGTCATGGTACGCTTTGGGATTGATCTCAAAAATTACATGAGATCCCGATCCCGCGAGATCGAGTTTACATTCCCTACTTTTGACGCATCAGGATCGTGCGTTTAAAGAAAATATTCGTTAATATATATTCTTATTGTGAAATTGGTAATAAATTAATAATATTTAGAATATTTGCATTTTATACATTCTAATTATATTACTTTAATATAAGGAAATATTTTTAAGCCGTGTAAGATAGCAAATCAGAGTTGTTTGATGTCAAAATGTAAACAAGCTGTGTTTACTTTCACACAATTTCCCCAAATTGAAATTAATGTTTACCTCAACGTTCGAGAATTTCATAATTTACCCTATATATGCCTCACTCACCTTGTCTTTCGAGGTAATTAGGTAAGGCAGTTTGTCAAGCACCGGGAGATTTAACATAATATCAATTACCTGAGCTATGACCAAATTTGTATAATGTTTTAACGAGCCAACGAGGAACTTATCTCACCAAATAATAACAAGAAGCCATACTTAGTATCTGTTATGAGTATGCAAACTAAAATGAAAATATTTTTTCGAAAATGGAATTAATTATTTTGCAAATCATTTTTAAATGTCCTCCTTTATGCTACAGTTCGTATTACGTATAAGTATTACGTTTCAAAAATTACGTTGCCTTGAAGTTGGAAATAACTTTAACTTAGTTAAGCTAAGCTCTAACATAGTTCACATAATTTAGTTAGCTCACTCGGTTTAGTTTTGTTGTTAGCTGTTGAGATTCTATATTGAAGAATTATTTTATCTTATATTCCATCCTGTTCAATCCTAAAACTTCTTCCTTTTTCAAAAATAATTTAAATTTTTTGGGAGCCTATTGCTAAAGTCTACGCTCTTCCGAAAACTATATACTTGAAATCTCATCATCTCTTGAACTTAACAACCGTAAATTGTAGTATAAACTTAAGAATGGATTGTATCTAAAGCCAAGTATCGCAGCTCAAAATGTCATAAAAGTCGAGACGCTTATAGGCACGGTATAGCACGCGATTTCATGAATAAATATTGAGGTGATCTAACTATTGTGAGTTGAAGCGATGCATCTAATCGCATATTTTTCGATCAATAAGCACGGTTCGTCCCAATAACCGGCAGCACGCAATCAGATTCCATTGTGATGCAAATCGACGCTAAATTGCAAACCAGCGCCGCTTCCTTTACGCGCCGAAACAATTGCAGCGCTCCGATATTTTACTGTAATCGATTTTCGGGATTGTGGCTTATATAAGCACTCCTAACCCTCACACTTTGTTTATTTGCATTTGGTAGCTTTTTTACAATCGAAGGTAAAATTAATTATAGAAGTTTAAAGTTTAAAAGTGCACACCTGGAGCGTCTACGGGAATTTCACAGTCGTTTCCATATAAAGTTCTCTCCGAAGTCTCTGCGTAAAAGTTGCAAGACAGTGGTTTAGTCTAAAAGGACCACTTAAGCCCTTCAAAGTTGTGGCCACTCGTGGTCCAAGTTCCCAATAAATCGTTTAAAATCGCGGCAACTATCGCGTCACAAGACAAGGCACCGCTTCGTTAAACTGAGTTACACAACTTTCTTCAGAGGTTATCGCGTTTTCACGAACAATTTAATAATGAAATAAACTGTTGAATTATACTTACTCCTCTTTTCGAGTTCGTTCTGACGTTTTCTTTGTTATGACGTCACCGTTTAATGTGCGCCAATTATTATCGCGTCTGAAATAAGTGTGCTCATAAATAATTTCCGCTACAATTGAAGGTGCAATTTATTTAGGAAAAGCAACATAAATATTAAGGACGTTTTATATAAAATAAAAGTTACATGTGAAATCACGATTCACTCATTATTGATATATGTCACGCCTTAAGCGAAATTTGCTAATAGTTTAGACAACCGTATGGGCAATTTACACAATTATTTTACAATCCTACTTTGAATTCACCGAAATTTTAACACTGAGTCCGGACATTAATGAAAAAATAACATTACCCTGAACCAAAAAGGTCTTATTTTAAAATTCGTCCAATTTTCGAGTCCATGAATATATTTGGAAGTAAATTCGGTGGAGTACTGTAATGTCTTTGTTGTTAAAAACTACGACATGGCATGGAAGCGAGTGCATTGCTCTGTATTTAAATAGATGCTGTACGTGCAGTGTGTGTGATCGCTAGACGGGACTATTTCTTTGTTAAAGTTGTAAATAAAAAATAGCCATAGGATCTAGATTTTGGTAAGAATAAGATACAAATAAATTGATCTTTCAGTTAATCCACGTGACATTTCACTCTTCGTAATTGAGTAAACCATATGAGTAAAGGGCCACATCAATCGGTTGTTTGAAGTTGTGTTAAACGTAATAATCAAGATCTTAACGAGCACAAACTCAGTTTGTTAATTAATTAGGTCAATGAAGGGTTAAACAAGGGTAAAAGAGTTACCGATGACGTCATCATTATTCAGTGAACACACACAAGACATTTGTTTACGGAACCACCGCGTAGTATTTATTGGTTTGTTTCCTGAGTTTATAAATTTTGTTTTTTTTTTTAAATACTTCATATTTAATACATACTTTTATCTACTGGTTTAAATAACTACCTATTTTATTTGTTCTTATCACACTTATATTGGTCAAAGAGTGTGATGTGTTTTGTGTACGATGAGAGACTAGTTACGTGTACATACGATTGCAGGTAAAAAATATAAAAGCGCAAAAACAGTTCGTCTATAGTGAGGAGAGCAGAGAAGGCGAAAGCCTGTTGAGTTGGCAGTTTTGCAATTTGAATCAACGCTTATTAAGTCGCCGCCGCTGCACTTCTCGCCGCTAATTAATGGGACGTGGAATTTACTATTCTCTTTTATGTACAAAAGCTACGGTTATATCTCTTTAACCCGCCAACTGGGGCGTGTACCCCATTCACTTAACGTTCTACTTACTTTCTGCCGTTAGCTTTTTGACTTGTAGAATACTGAACCTGAATGAGTTATGTTGCAAGGAAGGAATCACACCTAGCAATCGTTCTAGTTCACACATTCATTCGATTTTAATAAGACTACCATAACACTAACACTTTGCGGCAAACTGTGTATTGAATTGAAATAAAGTAGCTAATAGGATTTAGATAATTAATCAATACAAAGATATAATATATTCGTAGCGAATCGCCGTGCGGTATGAATGTGCTAGATACGTGCTTAATTTTTCGCAATTGTTGTGTTCCCTTCCACACTGTTCTTTTATAAACAATATAAATGTAATTCTTCCATATTAAATAAGTTTATTAGCTAGAAAATTGAATTCAATGTAACTCTATGTTATTAGTAACATTAATGGGAAATCTAACACGAACTACTACATACACTGAGTGTATGAATTCGACTGCTAATTTAGTAATGCAATTTATAAAAAAATACAAAAATATTGGCCCCAAACGGAAGTGAGTGCGGCAGGTTGAGATAAGGTGCGGTACATAACTCATCGAAGCCATATTTGGGGAGCGAGGCTCCGAGCTGCCCTCAGACGAGTTCAGATTGGCAACGATTTATTACTCACACGTCGCGCTATAAACGTCTCACCTTACCACTATCTACACTACTTCTTATCTTATTCGCGGCCGATTATTACTCTTAACGACTCGTCTTGCCTTGAAGCTTTTCATAAATTTGAAAACCTTGTCCAATATGCGAATTTGTAATACCACACCAATTAAAGCATGAATTGTTTGCATATAGTGCCTTAAAATATGTTAGGAAGTGTGAGTCGACATGTGCTGGCCACTTGCTTTGCCAACGTAATCATATTTTGGCTCTCCGCCCGCGATCTAAACTGATTCTTTTATTTGCACCCCGCTGTAGTTACGTTTTTATTTCTTTACTCGAATCAGGGTTCGCGAAAATATATATTTTAGATAAAAGCTACAAAAGTACCATTCAGAACTTCAAAAAGCTTTGACGCTGAAAGCGTTAAAAGGTTTTAAAGGATCATTGTTTTAATCTTTAAAGCAGTTATGTTCCGAATTTATTAAAATTTCAGTTCATTTTATTGCTTTAACTTACAAATAATGATTTTGTTTGATTTCACTTCAATTATTTTACTATATAGGCACATTCTAATGTATGAAGAAGAAGTAAGAAGATTATTTATAAAAAAACCTAATTTTTTTTCACTTGACCTTCATGCTATCAAAATATCTCTTCATGAAATATTATTGAAGACACTCTCATGAATGCCGGGCCTTGTGTGCATACTGTTGTGAGAGAGACAATGCCTGCCCTTGCACTGCCTAGTAGCCTCTTACCCTATTCTTACATCAAATAAATAGAGGCTTTTGTTACTATAGTGTTAGACTTTTTTTAAAAAAAATTAAACTTCTAACTATATTTATGCAATTAGGGAAGGACAAAAGAATCTCTCTAATTGGTTTCCTTTGTCAAAAAAATTCTGATTTCACTGTTAACAATAACACACACATCAACTACTATCAATTATGACCAAAACGAATGATGGCTTTTAAAGTCTTCATTTATTTGTCAATTGATATAAATTTGGTGCTTAATATTTAAGTGTCTCGGGTAAGTCATCTCGTCGCTCGTTCGTGCATTTCCAATTCACGGATATCAACATTTATAAAATAAGGTTGTAGCTCTGAAACACCGCCCCCACTTTTTATCCATTATTTGAACGTGAAATGCGTATTATTGCCTGAGCCGCAGTCAAATATTTTTCAATAAAAATTGGTTGAATGTGCCGCGTGCACTCAATATATAGAGTGACTGCGGTGAATTTTATTATGACACGAAAAAATCCTGTGCAACCTAAACCGATCAAGTGCTCAATCAAATAATATGTTCGTTTATTGTTTTATTACTCGATATTCTACATTAAAACTTACCTCACCCTCTTGGTGGTTGATGGTTTTCTAGAAGTGTTTTCACTCGTGAGCCCTCTAGTATTAGGATTGTCCATGGGCGGCGGTATCACTTTACCCTCTGTTCTATAAAAAAATATTTCGCGAATTGAATACAAATACCAATCTGAATCAAAAAAGTTGTCCTTGTATTTCTTCAGTTATTTTTAATACCATACAATTAAAAATATTTTTTTTTCAAGATGCTGATATATGCAAAGAGCAAAGAGCGCTTGTAAACTGAAGTTCCTAAACATAAAGTGGGGTATTTAAAGTGACGTTGGTGACACGTTTTCCTCGCGTCGTCCGCACATTTTTCCAAACTGAAGCAAACTTTCGCAGTAAATCGAGCGATGCGCAGAAAGTTGCTTTTAACTAACGGACCAGAATCATGAAAAATGCTTAAAACTGTCTCGAAAACTCTTATCTCATTTTAGTTAGTTACCTTTGCCGTACAAGTTTCAACCTGACTTGGAGGATATTCGACGTTTCGCTTACAAATATTGATAAAAATAGAATAAAATAATATCAGTACTGTAATTCAAACCAGCAAATGATTCGGGTTTTAGTATATTTGAGAACGTAAAAGTAATCAAATCTACGAAAAGAATATTTTTCTAAACAAAAACCTACGTAGATCTAAAAACAAGGTTGAAAGTTCGTAGTCGCATTTTAACCCAATCTTTCGCTTTAACGTAGTTTATTGCTAAAATTGAGATACCTTCGAAGCGAGCGTTCAATAAAAATAGGAAATGTGTCGACAAGGTTCATGAGATTTAAAGTCTCGCTCGAGCGCGGACATAGTTACACGCCCGTCCTGTCACCTTGGGAAATTTTACAGTCTACAACATATTCTCACCTGCGAGGACCCGACACTATTTCATACAGCCACCTTCGGGGATGGCCCAACTTAGAGACCGTGAAGAAATTAATATTAAGTTAACATTATAAGTACAAATGTTATGACCGAGAAGTAAGCTCTAAATGTGTTATTTCTCTTGTTCAATACCATCGGGGTAACGCAATAAAACTTAATGTTTCGCAGTATTTTATATAGTATATTGATGCCAATAATAATATGAAAATAATTCCTTTTAATTAAACTACTTCTTCAAAATCCTAAAGTTATGAATTGCAAAAAAATATGTACCGTGATAGATTTAATATTTTTAAATCGTCTTGTCTTGTATTACGTACCACAAGTTCTCACGTTCACACGAGCTAACGTTTTATACTAGATTCTGATACGCGAATCCCCCGCGGCCTTTTGCAAAATAACTTCAAGTGAGGAATTTTTATTAACCACCCACGCTTTGACTACCGAACTGCATGTGTATTATTATTGACCTGAATAACGTATTATTGCATCCAGTACTGTGTCCACAATCATTTTATTCAATCTTTCAGCCACAAATACATTTATTTATTAACAAGAACATCGAGTGACAATAGTCATTAAAGTGTTTTTTATATAATTAGTTTAAATCATTCAACGATGTATGATATCTTTAGCTATCTTTGCCTAATACGAAAAGTTGACAGGTAATAGTGATTTCAAATTTTATTTTCGAAATTACTTCTTTCATCTTTGCCGCTTTCAAGTGGTGAATATAATACAACGGAGAGTATGACGCTTGTTTTTATTTGTTTGTTTTACGTCTAATAAATTTTATAAAAACATAAGGTAAAACGTGCTAAAATATAATTGTTTATTAAAAGTAGGTATTTGTTTGGTAAAGGGAAGAGATTTAAAAACGCAATATTTTCAGGACGCAAGCTTCCCTGATAATGCTTCAATGCATCGTACGAAGGAGAATAAGGAATATTGGAGCACGGTCCAGGTACGTTGAGAGTCTGCGGAGATAGGCGAAGTAAGCTGAAGTAAGTCGGATAATGAACTCTGAAGATTTAACTTCGTTTGAAAGTGGATTGAACGTCTTTGTTTTTGAGACAAAGCCAACATTCTCTACGGAGTGATTCATCAAACATTTCGACTTTATTCAATTTTGTTGTGGCCTATTTTTCCTAATAACTAAATATATTTAGCAGGCCAAATATTATATAAAATAACGTTATCCTTGATGCCTCGTTCGTACGTATTCCGTTTTGAATACACTATGCCATAAAGAAACTGGTCCGGCTTTTACATTCATTGTTTTAAATATTTTGGAAGCAATGCTACATTATCGTACATATATTATTATAGACATGTAAACAAAAGTATACAAGGATAATAATTCTAATGGTGAAATACTTGTACAGTCCAGTATTTATTTTATTTATTCGTCACGAATACACAGAGATACAAATCATTACTATCTATAATATCAGTGTAGACTAATGTACTGAAATGAATACCACAATTATACCACAACATCGAAGGTGTGTAAGATGTGAAGATAGGTGAAATTACCAATTCGCAGGTTATTAAAAACCAAAAATTCATCGAGCCAAGTTTATGACTGTCCAGGCAGATTCTTACTTAAAGTTAACAATAGGTTATACTGCTGATATCATGTTTTAAATATTCTAAAATGTTACTATATCTGGACGATATGAAATTAATATCTACCAGGCTGGATACATTAGACCTTCAGGAAGATTTAAATCGATTTGAGGATTAAACAAGTCATAGTACCAAGTTGGACTTGAATGTCTCGAAACGCTTTTGTATGACATTCAACAAAAAAGTAATAAAATCAATGCAACTTTGAAATTCAGCTTTAGATGCTGTCGATGTCATTAGGGACCTCGGAGTTATTGTTACATATATCAAATATTGCACAAAAAGCAACCAAAATGCTGAGTTTATTTTATGAACATCATCAAGTTTTAAAAAACCAAAATATCCAAAAGAAATTTGAAACAATATAAGGTCAAAATTTCCCTTCCTGACTACAGAGCGCGGCGTAAAATTTTTCATATGGTACCATTGTCATTACGACGTGATATTGTGAACACTGTCTACCTAATGAAAATAGCTACTGGGACGATCGATTTTACCGAGCTGTTAAGCAAAATAAACGTACGTACTTATAATAAAACTTGCAACTAAGCATGAACTTATTACATGTACTATGAACTTCGTATCCTTTCATTGACAACTAAATGAAATTCTGTTTTTTATTTTTGGTTTTACACACAAAATAATGGGCATGATTCCTATTTAAGTTCTTTCTTATTTAAGTAAACTAAAGTGTGAATATTTTTCATTGGCCCACAATGTTAATGGTATGTTATATATATATTCATCAATTTCTGAATTATGCTGTAAATTTTCCGAAATAAATAAATGATTGATTGATTCCATGGAAAAATATCTCTTGTTCACGTTTTATAATAAGTCCGTGTGCTTTTTGAATGCCAAAATGCGAAAAACACAGATATTTAAGAATATTACACTTCGCTGAAAATCGTGAACCGTTGAATCAAATGCAATTGAATATAATTAGTTTAACATTGCAATGAAAATTACATTTATCATATGTCTTGTAATTAATAAAACATGAATGGCATATTATACAATAATTACTGTAGCAACGTCAAACATATTATAACTAAATAGCAATGACAATAATCAGCTATGAATTAATTGACGCAGAGTTAATGTGAGCACTCGGGCGAAACTGTTAACACAATGCTAACCATCTCGTTAGCTAACAGTACTGGTTTAAATCCTTAAAATATTATAAAAAAATAACTTAAAAAATCACACACACTTCTCGGTGGATATCGAAATGAAGTAGATAAATATGTATATTTATAATAATCGATGTTTTAAAACCATTTAGTTAAAACATTTTTGTTTACTGATCTAAAATAAAAGTGACAACTTTCTATCACTGTTCATCTCCATTTTTTTCTTGCAATAAATTTAACAATCATCTAGTTGGATGAATGTTTATTTATTGCCTTGCCATAAGTTCTATTACAAATGAAAATGCATTTTTTTTTAATTATTTTGAATTTGGAACACTTGTGTTATTTTGCGCCATTTCACATATTTTTTCGTGTTAATTATCAAATTACAATATGGAATGGGGCGCTAAAGAAAATAAGATTGCAGTGAGATAAGATCGCCTTGCACAAAGTGGGTATGGTGCCGTCAGTCATATTCCAGACACTTCCAAAGCTTTATGTTTGTATATCGGACTATCAACAGACACGACATAAATATCGGGGCGGCCGCGAGTTGTGAGAACTACCAAGGCTGTTAATGCTGTTAAATTTCGAATAAAATAACTTTACTTTCGAATAATACTTTTTTTTTCTGAGGCATTAACAAATATTTAGGTATATTTTAATAATATTACATTACTTCAATAAAGAATAGCATTTTTATTTATAACAGAACTTATGGCTGGACTAGGTACACTAACCTAAAAGTAATATTGTTATGTATTAGAGTTTGCACAACAGTGACTTATCCCAGTTCGTTGTGGCAAGAGCAAATATAATATTAGCATTGCAAATGTCCGCTGTCGCCGCCGCGTGGCCGGCGGAGTTTGTTAAGTGTCGGTGTAGCCTCGTCCTCTCGTGATTGCCTTTGACATACGTTATTTTACTCAATTTTACTGTATTACGAAACTTGTTACATACTGACATATAATACGTCAGTATATAACAAGTAATAATTATGTATACAGGGTTTTCATATGTCATGGCCAAGCGTAAAATAAGTACGAATGTATTTTAAATTTAGAAAACAGACACTATTAGAGTTTCTCAAACCATGCAACTTATCTCAAATTAACAAACACGTAATATCAGACTATCGTCCGTAAACTTTGTCGATTAATATTCACAAAAACTAAGAGGTTCTCTGTAGACAATGTGTACAAAAAGCGATATTTGAGTAGAGCGATTATATTACGAGCTTTGTAAATTACAAATTTCTGTTCCTTAGCACACACTACAAAAAATAATTAATTTTAAATAATAATATTTTTGCGATTCATAAATCAATAACATGATAAACATTTTATTTTGTAGATCTCACATCAATTCGTTACAGGAAAATTATTACTTAAATTATAATGTTAATATTCATTATCCTCCCGAAGAGAGTTACGAAACTATTTGGTTAATACCAACTAGTTTTTAGATTAACTTTACTTTTGATTACTACAAATTGTGCCCTGTTAAATTATTATAAGTTATATTTTAACTGAACTGTTTTATGGAGAGTATTGTGGAGTTAAGAACTATACACGATATTTCACATATTTTTTCGTATTCATTATCAAATTACAATATGGAATGGGGTGTTAAGGAAATAGGATTGCAGTAATCGCTTTGCACGAAGTGGGTATGGAGCCGTCGATCATATACCTGACACTAAAAAAGCAAGCAAATCCATAGATTCGTGGCCAAACAGAATAAAGGCCTGTAAAAGAGCCCAAGGTGGCCATGTCGAGATATGAGATAGTAAATATGTAGGTATAAATTTTAATAAAATTATACTTCATTGAAAGAAAATGCATTTTCATTTGTAACAGAACTAATGACAATCGATCACTCTTTTTGAGAATATAAAACGCAAAGAAATAACTATGTAATATCTGCAATATCTAATTGAATTTTTTTACTACATAGCATCCTTGATCAAAAATATACGGATACCAACGTGGAGGTAGGATTGTCGTTAGAGTTTAATATTAAAGAGGTGGTGAATAAAAACCAACACAAAATACTGCTCTAAACTTGTAAAAGTATCTCAATAATCCACTAGGACTTAAATCTGTCAGAAATATTATTTAGACTTGCTTTAATATAAAAGTATAGTACATCTAATGATAATGGAATAAAGTACGATTTATAGCTGCTGTGAGAGCATTTAGGTCTACATCTTGCGTAATCGCCGCCGACGGCCACAGTGCAACATTAGGACAATCCAACTAAATGTTTATCGCAGGTAACGCCCCAGTAACGGGTCGGCTATCTTGAGCGACGTCACCTGAGTTTCGGCACAACGACACAATTCTGGCTGTAGCCTAACCGCACTCGCTCCTACATTTGCATCTCATTGGACAAGCGGAAGGAGTTACGAATATTATCTATGCGAACTCCTACTTAAAGCAGCGTATAAAATTAAATTCAACTTCGAAATAATTAATCGAGTATATATCACGTTCATATGTTCTTACGCGTAAAGAAAAGGGTCGCAAATATATATGCAGTTCTTTCAATTAAAATTAATGTTTAAATAAAATACGAAACTGGATTAATATTAATAATTTGCATAATATTTTAACATAGTTCAAAAGAAAATAATGAAAATGCTTTCTAACTACGCTACACCAAACTTTGCTGTTGCAGAACTCCTCCTCACATATGGCACGTAACTGTTGTTACGTCTTCGTAAAAATATCTTCGTAGTAGCACACCGTAGCAGTGCAATAGCAGAGTTCCATATTAAAACATAATTTAAAATGCACATGCACAAAATAAAATGCCTCCTCCATTACTACAATGGCTCGTTAAAAGCACATTAATGTTGAGATTTTGCAAGCAATTTCCGCCTTAGCGGCAAATGCAAATACGAACGAAATGTACTATTTATCGCATGAATTAGAAATCTCAACCGCACCGAGAAGGACTGCTTTATTAATAACAAAACATTCAGAACTATGAGATGGCATTTTCATAAATTATAAGTAGCAGAAAATATAACAATTATTATCTCCAAAAAAAATATCTACGATTTAAAATGAAATCTTTTGAGGTCATTTCGAGCAGACGTAGGCATCTTCATTTATAACTGTTAAAAATTCCAATTCCTAACTCGTATTAAAGACATCCGTTTAAGAACCCTACTGGGCTTAAACGAGGTATCTCAAACTGTCCGAAGGATCTGGGACGGTCCCGGTTGACCTAATTAGGGCAAGCGGTCTGGAAAATTACGACACGCTGGGCCCAACTAATTGCTGACTTGTGATCGACGCGCGATGAGCAAACTTTCCTGACCCTGAATCAAAATCAGTTAAACTTTAAGGATTTCTTAGAGGACTTAATCAAGGCGCTATATGTATACCACCAATTGCGAAATTGAAAATCAAAACTGACTCTAGATTCGTGTGAGTTGAATTCCACTTTCTTACATTATATCTCAATATTTGTTTATTATATTATATTTTAAATGTAAACCATTTATTTAGTGGTTTTAGTAAGGCCCAATAGAATATTTATGCTGTGAAAATAAAGACACACTATCAATTGTTTTAAGACAAGGTTAAATTCTAAAGAAGTCTTCAAAGATAAACGAAGAACGATGAGTACATTCGATAGTTGATAGACGAATAAAAAGCGAAAATATCTTAAGAAACCATACACATTGTACGAAAAAATAATTGATCAATAAATTTATCTACCAATTAATTGCTATTAAAAATAATTTAAAAGGGTTTATTAAAATTATAACAAAAGCTACAAAAAGTTGGTGAAAATTTTAAATGAAAAACTTTTGTTAATTTCACTAGGCCAGCACTGGTACTAGTCATTATTAACATAATCAAATGAACATGAGCGTATATTAAAATACTCGTAATTTATTTACCGTTCATTTTCATAATAATAGTGTAAAAGGGGCGTTAGCATAATGTAAGTGTTTGTGAAATAAATGGACGTTTATGAGTGAGACGGCGAAGGTCTAACAGTTCAGAGATGTCTCGATACATAATGCATGATCCACAACTATTTATCCTTAAATGTTTTCAGATTACGATTTCCTTTTCAGATTGTACGGTGTGTGTCATTTGATATAATATAAAATAGACAAACTAATATAAATATAATTATTATTATATATATTTATAAATTATTAAAAATAAGTACGCTTTCTAAAATTATTATTTTATACATAATTATATCTAATATCCATATTTTACTTAATGGAAAATATATAATATTTATTATCTCGCGCTCGCTAAAGTAGATATCTCAATACACCCTATGAATTATATGTTAGACAGAAATAAATTTGAGGCTTAATTTCTTGTATTACCACCTCACCTGATCACCAAACTATTAAAAAGATAAACTTCGGGCAGATAACTTATAAAGAAACGAAAAACAAAAAACGTTCAATAGCTATTACAGATATCAAGCGCAGGAATCGAAAAACATATCATTTGTGAGGCGAAACGCGTCCCTTATATCTTACAATAAAAATATACATACATAACGTGGAAGGTCTCACATAATATCTGATTATAGGATCGGGCAGCCATCGCATTATGATAATGGTCGCTCGAGCGAAGCTACCAAATAGAAATAGATTGATTCACAATTTTTCTCGCATTCTGTAGCGACGGGGGCTGATTGACTCTGGCGTTATGTCGCTTATATTATTAGCGCCGTGTTTACTTAATGAATATTACTTTCATCACTGGACTGAGGAACTGCTAAAAAAGGAAAGAAACTCAGTGTAACCGTCGCATGCTCAGAGTAAACTTTTTACTTCAATGATTAATGAAACTAAATGTCGCAAAGATCTCGGTACTCTTGAAGAGGGACCTTTTGTGGGTGGAAATAAAAAAATATAAATTGTATCATTATACCTAACCGTAACGCCTATTATTTATATCGTATCTTATAACATTACACAATGTTTAATGTGTTTAAGCTATATTTGTATAGTGACGCAGACGACAATGAGTTAAGTGTGGAATCAGTGGTTGAGCTAAGTACACACATTGAGTATTCATTTGTTTTCGGACAAAGCCTGCCGCGTGTGATTAATATTAAAAAGTTCATTCAACTTCTCTCATCATGAAAGATTAGCGAATTTCAGCAACATTATACATTCAGGGCCCATTGTTCTACTTTTACGAAAAAAGATAGACGAAACGGTGAATGTACAATATTTTTCGGTTTTATTGTAAGCGTAAGTAATACTATTTCTATTGAAGTATGGATAAAAACATGTACACATTGTCAAGCTAAAAGGAAGATAATAGGATGCAAGTTTATCGGAACAGTGAGCAGCGCAGCTGCAGCGCGTGATTAGTGCCAAAAGGAGGGGCTCCGACTACTCTAAGATTGTATTTATATTATGTTGCCGACAGTTGGCGGACAGTTGGCGGAAAAAACCGCCATTCTTCATCCGTATCACCTCGACGTCCGTCGTTCCACAATTGAGCGTTTTCTAAGGCAGTTTTTGCCGCGCATCAGCTGCCCACTGAAGTATTTCCGAACCAATTCGACTTAGGGTCAAGAAAAGAGCGTACCAATTCTTGAAAGGCCGGCAACGCACTTGCGAGCCTTCTTGCAATGTGAGTGTCCCTGGGCGGCGGTATCGCTACACATCAGGTGAGCCTCTTGCCCGTTTGCCTGCTATTACATAAAAAAAAATTCTATGTCACAAATAATAGCTTGGCATGATGTGCTGAAGCTACTTCTTATATACTAATACTTGATTATAATCGAAACAACGTTATTTTTAATAACGCTACTGTTGCCTGTATTCTGTGTAAATCCAGTGTATCAAAGGCTTCTCTCGAGAAATTTTCCTTTTATTTAGTTCTGTTATCGATATTCTCGTTTGCATGAGTTTTGTCGGGAAAATATTGTTGTCTTAATATGATCAATGTAAGAAACAGATGTTTTCATTACAAAATAAATCCAAGTTACCAACTTACAATAGTTTTAAAAATGCAATGGATTAAAACTGCCCAAAACAGCATCTAATTTAGCAACGCTGGCCACTTGTGCTGAGGAAATTCGTCACATCCGGTCCCGGAGGCTTTCACGAGCGCCTTGAGGCACTAATTTCCGCTTAACAAAAGCGTACTCGGCTCTTTGTTGCTCAAATAATTGCGATTTTTCACCTCTCTTCCAATCATTTGCCTTTATCTTACATGCATCTGAGGCAAGGCAAAAGCTGATGACGAGGTTCTTATGAGGACATATTCCCCACAGAAAAAAGCAATTGTTACAACCTTTTTAGGTCTGGGCCTTAGATTTCTGTATGTGTTTTATGATCATTTGTCAATCTAATGGGCAGGAAGGTGAGCAGCCTACTCTGCCTGACACACGCGGTCCACTTTTTGAGTCCAAGGCAAGGTGGTTTCCTCACGATGTTTTTCTTCGCCGTTCGAACGAATGTTAAATGCACGCATAGAAAAAAAGCCTCCTTTGGTGCAGAGCCGGAGATCGAACTCAGGGTTTAGAGTCGCACGCTGGAGCCTGGATCGTCCAGGAACGGTCCGTGCACAACGGACATGGGAGCATTTGACCCTATTCTTTTATTTGCATCATCAGTTTTGGTGCTACTCTGTGTAAAGCAATCACAGCGATTCGGTTCTCTTTATCTCTTTATCTCCATTTTAATATCGAAAATATTGTACAATTGGCGCTAAAATGAGAAAACTCAATGAACAATCATATAAAAATGACAGAGATTCTAAATTCAAATATAATATTTTGTTAATTTTCAATTGTAACAGTATTTAACGAATATTCAATGGTCGATAATAACAATTACTCCATGAATTTTTCATAATAATAATATTCAAATAGATGTTGCATAATTAATCTAAATCAAAAGAATGAGCCTGCCTAGACTTTATAACAGGCAATAGCTATACATATACACATATTCTGGAAATGTTTTATTTAATGAAAATTTACAATACGTTATTTGAAATAAACCGTTATTATCACTATACCATAAAGATTTACCATAATAATAATTCCCGAAAGGCTTTATTCACCAACAATTACCTCGTAATGTTGGAGGGAGGTAATAATTAAAATTCCATTTGCGGCGAGAAACATCGAAATAAATTAACGAAACTACTGAATTGACCTGTTTTATCTCGTTCCTTTCGCACGATTTACCTCATTAATGCGATAATAATACGGCTCCTTTTTAAGTAAATCCGTATAAACAGAGAGGATATTATGTTGAGTAGGAACTTTCACAAAAACAATTATTTAAGTATGTAACTAAATTGTGGCATTTGTGTTGGTTATGATAAATAAAACAAATCAATAATGTAGGTGTTATTTCGTCGTAAATGTTTAAATTACTTTTGAATCAAAAAGAGGCAACAACTAAACTCTTCCTAAAATTCACGCTTGAAATAATAAGATAGTAATTCTATTTGTGAAAAACATCACCGATTCTTCCACGTAAGTGAAGCAACGAGCAAAGGTAAGAAATAAATTGCGTTCCATTTCATTGATAGCGAAATATATTTTTGTACGAATAGCGAAACTAATTGATCGCAACACCTTCAAAGATTTCCTCCGGGGAGCCGTAAACAGGGCCATCGAGCGGAAATTAGAGAGTGAGGCTTCGCAGAAGTGCCTTCGTGTGAAGTTGCGATTGTTAGTTTTCACAACCAATTTATATAAGCAACATTTTCGGCATTATGAATATTACACACTAAATGAGGCTGTTAAAACATGAAATAACCACTTTAAAGTGTTAGTATACGTTGTATTATTTTTACTGTAGAAGTTGCGAACATAGCATTAATAGAAAATGTAAAACATTACCATAGTATTGACAAAGGAGATATTTTATATTTATAACCGAATGAACACTACATGTGTCTCTGTAAATATTTGATTTGAAAAATTCGTTATTCCTCAATAATAACAACATTTCAATAACTTTCATTTTTCAATACATTACGTATGTACCACAAAGAATGGTTCGGTGGCCGTCGATACACAATCTTATACTAGAATAATAAGTCCTGAGTACATACCTCGTTACAATATCTTCGGATAAACTTTCCAATTTAATTTTCCATTTCCGATTTAAATGCCCATATTTTTTTTAATTTTGTGTAACTAAAAAAAAGAGTTTTGCAAAGTTTTAGGTTGCGCAAACTTACGGTTCATAAGATACATTTTTTTAAACTTTTCATACAAATTGGTAAATATCACGCAATTACAAAATATATTTACAAATAATTGATGTCAAACGTCAATCACTTAGTGTAGGGTTCCGAAAATTTTGAAAGTATCGATGCTGTAAATACTCAGGTATCGACGATAAACTTTCTAATATGAATCATCGATTTAAATGCCCATTTTTTTTTTTGAAGAATTTTGATAAATCATTTGGATGCATACGAAGAACTACTAACTGAGATTAAATATGTATATAAAATATAAGAAATCTTCTTACTACAATTAAGTGTTTACTTACTTATTTAATATCCAAAAAGTACCCCAAACCGAATCAGAGCACCCCACTATCCACGTGGTCTTGTCTGCCCTACCCCTAGAGTGTATATAAAAGCTCGGAGGCGCGCAAGAAGAGCAGCCCTCACCCGCTGTAACAATGCACAGGCAATTCTCCGCAGCTTCGCCTTCGGCGACCAGCCTTCGGCGACCAGCCTTAAACGCTACGGCTTGAATAAAATGAATGTGCTTTGGTACGCAAGGGTGGAGGGGCTGCATTTCCCGTAGCGCCGGAGCAGTCCAAAAACCAATTATTATCTATTGTTCGGTTAGGTTAGGTTAGTATATTAATATTTTTTTTAATAACTGTTTCTAGCCCGTGAAAGTGGTTGGGGGTTATTATTCTAAATCTTTAAAGTTCAAAAATTAGGAAATAATTGGTAAATATTAAAAAAACGATATTTCATGCTAAAAATAATCGATTTTTATGCAGAATGTCACATGTCTAATAACCAATAAGAAAGTAGAAGATGTACGGTTTGTTTACGAATTTGAATACATTACACAAAATTTTAAATCATTTTTTCTAATACTTAGACGCAACTCTGGCAGCAAAAATCACTTGGAGGTGGTCCAATCATCGGTTTCTAAATCGTTACCATTCTAACCTCAAAACTTTAACCGTGAATATCTCCATAACCATGGGGCTCCGCCGGTTGGGCATGGCATAGGGGGGTAGCCCTATCGTAGGTATCAATTATAATTAACAAAAAGTATATTTTAAAATAAAAATGTGTCTAACGTAACCCGAGTAAATTTCAACAATGACTCAAGTAACAACTGTGACGATCGGCCGAGAAAAAATATTTGGGATTACCCTCATCAAAAATTATTAAATCGAAATTATGTATTTCGAACAACGCACTAGTGAAGCTTCAGCGAGTTCCTCGAATATTCAAATTCTGATGGTTTCAAATATTGGCCATACTGATTGAAAGTACTTTTGAATAATTTATCATGTTTATGATAAGGCTTCTCATACAAGAGATTATTTAAATCCATAAACAACTCGTGAAATTACTATAACAAAATGGTAATATATACTCGTATAAATCACAGTCATTTATATTTTGATGTTTATAATGGTAATCGTTATGTATTAATTAAAAATACTTTTAAATTATTACATTGGGATAAAGAGTGGCGGAGTGGCGGTGTCTTGCCAGATCTTCTTGCCCGCTCTACGCCTTTGACTTGCGAACAGGTAGTAAATGTAAATTTACAATTAATTTAACTTCTTTTTTGTCGTTGATAAGTGTACTTGTTTACCTACATGGAGAAAGTTATTTTGACTTTGACTTAGACAAATAATAAAAATAAAAATATTTTTTTTCTTTCTATTTTATTTACTAATCAAATTATAAGAACCCTTTCTTCTAAATATCACAAAGAGAGCCCTAAATATTGGATAAACGAATTATACATTCTAATCACGTCCAGGAAAAATGTTGTGAATTCATTTTCACTTATTCAAAACATTTAAAACTAGGATTTCCTTCATAACTCTTCTTTGTGTATTTTTATTTTATCATTATTTTATTAAATCTTAATTAATATTCTTGATGATAAAAACATTGGTAGAATTTAATAAAATATAGACTTTATTGCTAAATAATGCAAAGTTATTTTGGTACACATAATATTATAGTGATAATATTTCGTAGTGTAATGCACAGTTTCATGAAAGTCAGCAAACTAATTAATTCCGACGATAACTCATCATCAATCTTATACTGTTGCTTGTTCTTTGTGGACACCACTTTCGTAAAGGCAACGAAATATAACGATTGTGTAACTTCAAATAAATTGTATAAAGCTATTACTTTAATTGTATTCAATATATGATATAAAAAATCTACAATAAATAAATGGTTTACGGGATTAGGATAATAAATACGTCTATATTGGCCAAATAGTCTTACCTTCGGATGTAACCACGAAGTAAATTGATAGACAAAGAAAAAGTATTTAAGCCTTGAGGAACTTATGAAAAATAGTTACTAAATAATTTAACGTAACTTTTTTCACGCCTGTATACTCCTGTACCTACGTATGGCTGCCAAACCTGGGCACTTGCAAAAACGAACTATGCATAACTGAAAAGTTTGTATGTTTATATAAACTAAATGTTGAAATGGAAAATGTAAGTGCGTGCTCCTATTTCACCATTCCTCCTGCTGATAGAGGACAACTCTTTGTTTTTGGTTTATTTTATTATTATTAATTACTTGAGATGTCATGTGGAACATGGTGTAATGGTTGCAGCTCCAGCTTGCAGTTGTGTAAAACAAAGAAACTTGGCGATAAAAAAGAGCGGCGGACAGTTTATTGCCAGTTCTTCTCTTTCGTTCTTTACGCACTTGATTTGAGAAGTGACAGTAAATGTAAAATTAGAAGCATTTAATAAATATTTCTTTTTTTGACGTTCATAAGTTTTGAATTTTGAGGTAGAACATTGGGTACCATAATTGAGGGTTGCCATAATTGGCCACGGAAACTAAACTATGTTTTATACTGTAGCGACATATACAAGCTACAATGACTGCGAGACGTCATACCCTAAAACGCGCTTACCAGCCGCTAAAGGTTAATACAACTTTTCGACCTTAGCCACTGGGGCCTTTGGACCGGCCAGTTGGGAGTGCTCTCTTTAGATTGGAGGAACTAGTGACCATGCTTCCTCCACAATACTCTGTAGAAGTTATAAAGAGCTTTCAAAGAGCTATGAAACGCTCCGTTTATTGATGACTAGCTGCATGATCAAAATCCATTCCGTAGCTGAAGAGATCCAAGCGAACGGCAGGAAGCGACCTTGTCGTAATTCGTATTGAATTTACCAACAGAGGATATCCGTCCTTTATTAAGCGCAAATATTCAAATGAACTATTTCACGTCAAGGAGTACGTGTAGAACTAAAATTTTAGAAACATAACAAGCAGCAATCATAGGGTTATGACAGCATAAAGTCGTAGCATGAAATTTGGGGAACAATAATGCCCCGGGGTCGACCCGGGTGCCGCGTGAAAGCGCTGTTATCCCGGATGACCGCTGGACCCCAATCTAATCCATGCTTGCCTTAAATTAGGAGCGATTGTTAGTAGCACTACACATATGCGCGTGAATTTACTTTTGTGTTACGTAATTATGATAATATAATTTCTGTACAAATTGAGAGAAATATAGAAATAATAAAACGTATCTAGTTTAACAAAATTAGTAAATAAATTACGTTGATAATTCAAATATTTATAATTATAAAAATTCTTAAAACTACCCATGATATTGAAATGCATGCTAAATGTATATAAAGCTATTTTATTATTTATTATTCTGGAATCATATTGTTTTGTAAGGCGACAGTTATAAACAGCAAATAAAATTGACCACACGCCAATATCTTATAACTTAAAGTCTGCGGTAGTTTTCTGATTAGCATCACGCCTACGCTCCTGACGACCACCTACGGCCGTAGCCTATCTGATATCCGATTATCAATTTTATTGACAGTTAATTTGTTTTCTGCATTATATTAACCCATCCTGCAAATGTTAATGTAACTATAAGGGACACATTATACTCCAAAGCTCATAACAATAATTGTACAATATATGTTTAGATGGTCATTATTTTAAAATTGCATATAAACTTTTCCATGTTTTAATAAATGAAAATAGGTAACTGAGTTTATTTAATTATAATTTGGTTTCTATAACGCAACAATAAACACACTAGAGTAGTTCTCTATTTGTAATTTGGGGGCTTAAAATCAAACTTTGATTATGTATACGCGCAATAACCTGTTTAATATCTAGAATGAATTGCGCCGTGCATGGAGACCCACCTGTGCCTACTCGACGGTGTTAGTGCACAAACGCAGCCAAACTAAGCTTTCTTAGAATAATAACAATATGACGGCTTAGAATAAGAGGCTTGTTACGAGCTATTATGTAAAATAAACTGGTTACCTAGTTTATGTTTGGAGCACAAACATCCGAATTTAACGCGATGTATCAGTGGAGACAAAAACAGTGGTATATATCCACCAAGGGAGGGTCTGTGATAAGCAACCGTTTCGGCGAGGTCCTTTGGTGGAATTTATAGCCTTGCCGTGCTATTGACCTGAGAAATACGACGTACACTGACAAAAATTTACACTTGGTTTAAAAATATATGACTCAGTGACAGGTTTTATTTCACCGGCAATATCTTAAATAAATCCTTACGCATCATGCGTTGCCGAGTAACTAAAGCAGTTTTATTTATTTTATGTTTACGGCAACACTGTTATATCTAATTTACTCTAAAAATATTGTTTAATTAACAATAGTAACCTGTGTCTGAGTGTTAAGTAAACTCCTATCGTCACAACGTATTAAGAACAATTAAAGTGCAGTTGTAACGTCCGAAAACTTTAGTGTGTATCAAGCCTTATTCCCAGATCAGAGTTCCCGGAGGAGCTCGCTTTATAGCATTGTCTAAACTAGCCGGCGATATTCCCAGCGACGCCGATTGCTGAAACTACGTATTGATTCCTTAACAACTTTACGATTACCAGTGGTATCATTTAAAATTTTACTACACATATCGCTTATAGGTTCAAACTTTGTACTATACATCGAATATGAATATTCAGACCGATTGCATTGTTTTCAACGACTTCATTATAACTATGATTAAGTAATTAAAGTTGTTTACATAAAAAACGTTAATTCAATCATTTAAATGGGATGTTTTTAGAATGTTATAGAAAAAATGATAATGAATATGACGCAACACCATTGATTAAAATTTCCTTTTAAAAACAATCTTGCTTCTGATCGATCGTTCGATCTGATCTTTGAAAATCGTGTACCGCGGCGAATACTGCGTCATCGTTTTCAAATTTATAGAAATCAAAAAAGTAGTAAAGTAGTAAGTAAAAAGCAAAATCATTTGGAGCTAGGTTCGGTCAATTCGAGGGATTTATTTATTTAGTAACACTTCGTTACATTACAATATAAAAAAATAATTGAACATAATTAAATCAAAAGGAGGATAACTGGCGGCCTTATCGCTTTCGATCGATCTCTTCCAGGCAACCACTATGATATACCATTATATCAAAACCAGCTTCTAGAATGGCAGCAAAACTACTTTAGCGTGTTTGCCGCCGATTTTATTATTTGTCCTGTGTACACAAACACGATTAAAAGTTGGAAGTGTAAAATAAAATTTATGTTTATGTTAACATTAAATTTTTAAGCCACAATGTCCAAACTACAAAGAGAACAGACTGGTTGTTTAATACAACAAAAAATAATTAATTAAACCCAGTTAAGTGGTAGGTACATAATATTTGAATGTAGTTTCCCCAAAGGGGCAATAAATTGTTCAAAATTATTTTTTTTTCTCCTTGGTTAATTTCGAGCTTTTCTGTTGTTGTTCTAAATGTTATGGTTAAGATGTAAGTTTCCTTTTCTCTGCTATAATTTTTTTTGTCCCAATGTCCAAAATTATTAAAATATTATACTTTTCTCTTATCAATGTTTGTCGTAATAATACAATCCCAAAGTAGATACGATACCACTTATGTAACTGTTTGATTCTTGTCTTAAAAAAAGCAAACACATAAATATCGTCTATTAATTAATAGATCTAAAATTTGTCGACAATTTGATAGTCTTTAGTACCTAATACTATTTTCATAGTCATTATTATTCAAAGTAATTTATTATGTCAAAGCGATATCTATGTCAGATGCCATTGACCTTATGGGGTCAGAGTTGGTGGTAGATCTAGGAACATGTTAAAACATGATAAATTTGCGACTATTTAATGGTCGATAGTAATAGTCATTATTATTATTCAAAGTAAATTATTATTAAATATAGTAATAATATATTGTCACAAAATTAGTTTATCTCAAACTCAAGGCACTGGTTGCTACGGCCTTTCTCCATTTCGGCCGATTTATCGCCAAAATAGACCGAGCTGAACTGTAAAGGCCCGTAAGGCAAAGACCGAGATTCCATTAAAAAAGGAAAAAAATTGCCTTTAATTCGATAGAGCGGTCGAACCAAGCAGAAGTCTTTGAAAAGTCAACCCTTATGTCGAAATTATACGTATAACGTAACGTTAAAATGCAGATTGTGCGTGCGTTCTGGTAATTGCTCAGGATCTCGTTTGTTGCTTTGTCAACAATCGGTTCCTGTCGTCAGACGACAATATTGCTATCGTTCATTGTCACTTCCTGCCCTCCAGTTTCTACCTTCCTTTCTCCACGCATATCCTTGACTTTCCTGTCACTCCTCACACCTTTCCATCTGCCACTCTCACTCCGTAAAAAAACGAGTTTAAACTATATTAACTTTTTTATTGAAGCCAATATGGTATTTTCATGGTCATTACTAATAAAAAGTTAATAGAACCTAGTGTAGTTTCACTTTGCTTTCATAACTCATCAAATAAATGAGATATCATCGTAAACACTTTGAATTAATTTACTTTAACGAGCGCGACGCTATATTGGTAGTTTAGTCAATGACTCTCTTTGCGAACTTCGTAAAAGCACAGAGTTGATGTCGGTAATAAAGTAAAATTGAAACAAATTGTTATTGAAGTTTTTAATAATAGAGAATTCAGTTAAGGTAATTGTAGCAAGTTTTTTAAAATTTAATTGTATAGCCAATGTTTTTTTTTTATAAAAACTCAATTTTAGAACTGTTTGGTAACCTAATGTAGTATATTGCATCATCATTTGTTTTTGTGAATTGGCGGCAAATCTAAAACTCTTGTTACGTGAAAATTAACCTAACGCGAGAAAATTTTCGGTCAATGATTTATTATGACTTTCGTTGTGGGCTTACTCAACAACAGAGCTATGATAGGCTGCGATTAGCATTTCTTAATAAAGTCCCATCTCGTTCCACTATTTACCATTGGTCTAACGAGTATAAATGTGGACGTAGCAATCTCAATGATGATCCACGTGAGGGACGTCTTCCAACAGCGACTACTGATTATAAAATCAGTGCTGTGCGACGCATAGAGGAAGATAAGAGAGTGACCTATCAGCAGATATGGGCAAGCCTAGGAATTGGTATGAGTCACGTTCAAAAAATATTACACGAATATTTAGGCGTCAAGAAGCTTGTACCAGAATATTCCCCATACTTTAACCGAAGACTAGAAACACCTTCGCATGGACTGGTGTCGCCAAATGTTAGATAAGTTTAAGGGCGGTGCTCAAATGCTGTATTTGACATCGCCATAGGTGATGAAAGCTGGATATATTTCTACGAACCCGAAACCAAATGACAAAATCAGCTCAATTGGTGTCTCGTTTCGAGGATCGGCCAACTAAGGTAAAGAAAGGAAGAAGTCAAAGAAAAAAGATGATTCCGTTTTTCATTTTTTTAACATTTGCAGTGTTACCTAGGTATATAAAAATGATAAGATGATTTATAAATAGATCGTATGAAAACTCATAGTTAAGAGAAACATCGTACAAAAATTTATAAAGTAAAATCAAGTTAGACAAATATATTAAATCGTAACAAGTCTGGCAATAAAAAAGATAACGGACAGGTCCTGAGGGAGACAGAGAGGCTTTGGCAGGACCATCATAATGGAGCCTTGAATCTTTGACGTGACGCCTCCTCACAAATTGTATAAACAAAATAACACACAATTTTTTATTTTTATCGAGTTTGTTGTGTTATATTATGAAGTATTTTTGCTGGTCTGACTAGATTTAGCGACTTTATGTTAACAACTAAATAAGTTTATTCTGTTCACGTATACTTCATCTTTAAATTCTCTTTTCTCCATTCGTTCTCACAACTGGAAGTGATTTGTGAAGTGGTTGAACATACATCGTATCACTTTAGATAAACCATTTCCGTCTTATGTACCATAGGCTCCGCTTATTGCATAATAAAGTTTTCACCATTTAAATTATGGAGATCATTAGTACATGGACATTCCGCAAGAGGCGAAGTAAGAACACGTACAGGGGACATCAATAATAGCGTTTTGGCTTTACAGGCGTTTTGTCTTGTAAAATAAAATCAACTGAAAAACATAAAAAGTATTCACTTTAAACCGAGTGTTGAAAGTCAAATAAAACCTGATAGCTTGTTTTTTCAGACACTTAGTATAACTGAAGCTCGGAGTTGCTCAAATTTCCCGTTTGTTGTTTATTTACGCGAAAACTTTTTAACTGCGTAAAATAACAATCTTCTTCCGGCCTATTTGATTTGTTGAATTATTGAAACTTTGCTCGGGGCCACTCGCTTGTTAGTAATATGAGTTTTTCTTCGTAATCTCGATTGTAATTACTTTTATCGTGAATATAAGACTAATTTTTACTTATTATTTAGTAAACGCAAACATTTTAATAATATAAATATTATGAAAAATATTCCAAGATTACCGAAGAATTTTCCGTTTTATCCTTATCGTAATACCAAGGCATCATATAAGAGGGGCGACCAAAAATCAAGGCCAATGTAAGCATAATACATAGCCAGTTCAATAAGGATTTAAAAAGTGGCTCGCCCCTAAATCCGAGTGGATGTGGGTAAATTCAAACAAATGAGGGGTGGGTGTTACTTACGACGTATTTATTCTTATATATCGGCTTCACTTCGCGTTAAAGAGAGACTTTACGGTCTTTTTACTAATGTTGTAACGTTATAGCCACGTTTTATTGCTGTTTTAGCCAACTGTACTGTCCAGATGATATAAAAAGAAATCGTTCTTGTCTTTGTATCGTACATGTAAGCAAAAACAGTGGTGTATAACTGTATACTTCTAGGTGTAAGAAGCGTATACTAATTTAGGTTGTATAAAAGTCCTCGTAATGTTCCTCAATATGAAGTTATTTAACAACAGGTTGTAAAAAATAACTGCGTCTACCTGTAAACCGACAAGCTGACATCTCTAAATAGAGCAAAAGCTCAGGTGTCCAGAGCCACCCGGAAGTCAGTTAATATTTGACTAATGCCCCTGATGGGTGGATGCACTCGATTACAGCCAGGAAATAGACTCCGCTGTCCCTACAGTTCTAACGAGAACTCAATTTTGTCCACTCAAAATTAAAGATTAGATTGGAATGGGCACTGATTAAGCTGTGCTTAACGAACTATACTTGTTTAGTATTTTTTCAAAATGTACACTTACCATTGCGTATGTTGTTTAAATAACAACAAAAAATATATTTTCAATGTTTCTGTCGTTAAGCTTAGCTTTAAATGATCGTAAAGTACAAAATTTGATTTGCCAAAGTGTACCCTAAAACTCAGTACAATAGTTGCAGGCGTGAACGTATTTTTTACGAAATGAGTTTTATCTACAAAATCATGTTAAAGCTTTTAGCCAAAGCGAAGGCTACTTTTAATAAATTTGCCAAATATAATAACATGTAGATAAAAACGCTTCATGAGTTCATGCCCAGTTTTTCATTAAAAAAATCTGTTTTAAACGGATAAACGCTTGCGAAGAGCAAATTATTCTTGATTACATTATGAATTCAGATTACTTTTATGTTTTCTCTCGCATCATCAGAATGGCGCTTTAATCATAATTCATTTCATACAAAAGTTTATGTGCGCTTTGCATTCCAGATGCAGCTATAACCAGCTGGTTTATTTCTAAAAAATAAACACAAATACTATCGTACAACCCATAAAACTAAAAATGAAACCAATGAAACGTGTACCTTGGAGAATCTGGTTAAAACATTCCCGGAAAATTGAAAATTTTATGAATTTTTCACCGGGAAAGGGTTAGTGGCCTCTGAGGATGCAATCGTGAATGTGGTCGGCTAAATATTTAACTACATTCCCTCGTCCTTTTACCGCCGACAGATGGTTATATAATATGAACAACAAAGCATAGTTTTACTTATAAATAATTAAATAAAAAAATCGCTAAATTGAAAGAGACAGTTTGGCGAATTTATAAACTCGTCAGTAAAAATGCTATTGCGTCAATATTCTCCTCGTGATGGATATCCTGATACAATTTGTTACAACCCCTTATAACCTTGTCATGTGACGTACCACCTCCCACGCACTGTGCCTACGGGTAATATTAAGTATATAGTATGACAGGCCAATAAACCTTGCGTCGAAAAGACACATATCATATAATTATGGTTTTGCTCAAGTCGGGTGTCTCCTTTGCTTTAAATGAAATCAACGAGTAATCTAAGGAAAACGTATAAAAAACAAAGTGTTTTAATTTGTTTACTGAACTAACGACACAGACTATTCTCAACGTGAATGAATACCTTTAAGTGGTAACTAATTTTAATAAAGAATCGAAATCGATCCAGACTGAAACTTATTATCTCGAACGGACTAACTTTCAGATTTATTAACCTCGCAAAATTTATGATAAGGATATTTCCACAAAACCAATAGACTTTTGAACGTATGAAGCGACAAAGAGCCAACGCAAAGCAAAGTCATTAATTCTTTTCAGAAGAAATTAAAACCCGATACGACACAAATTCTCCCCCATACCTCACTTGCTTAACCAACATATCGCAATTGCCTTATGTTACTTCGATTTTTATTTCGGTTTAATAAAGTTCAAAATCGATTGTCAGAATAACGAAACATAGGACTCTTTTCAGGGAAGTAGTGGACTTTTCAATTTAATTTGCCGAACACTTCTTATCTTTTTTCTTAGCATTTATCTCCATTTCATTACATTAAACTGTAATGTTTTTTCACCGTTATTTGTGGACATAGTTACCCTGCTAACTTATTTTCTACTCTATATTGCTTTTGTCCCCATATGTATTTAATCTTGCTTACTTTATTGAACGACTGATTCTTAAAGCAGAATACTTAATCACCATTTTATAAATACTAACTTGAATCCCGCAGAGATTGTATCACTTGGCATCACTAACGACACCTAAGAATCATTTTATGCCAGAATTTTTCAAGTGATTTTTCGCCAACTCTGGCTTCCAGCCAACCCCCCATTTACCTTAACTATTTCCTAAAGTGCAAGTTACATTGCAAACAGCCTATCTCTTAACAAAATCTTCGGTTCTATGCAAAACTTTTTCCATGCCACATTTAGTTGTATTGCCCTGGAATAGATTGCTCGGCCAAACTGAACTTTACGTCGTACTGGTAAGGTTAATTTTTAATTAATTGTACGCGCGTAATGTAATAAAATTTGTCTAGTATGCAACATTTGCCTCGTCACTCCCGTGGGACGGTGAAATGCGTTGCTGAAGTATAAATGTGGAGATTTTTTGTAGAATAACCGGAAAGGGTACTTTTATGACTCGATTAGGCTAAATTATATGCTTGACTATTTTTATTGCGCCAATTTATTGGCTGTTTATATCCCCTCGAGCTCAAAGATGTGGAAGATATTGAGCCGATGGTTAACGATGGGGTAATTGTTTGAATAATTCTGTGGCTCCTTTAATAGATAACCCAATAATTATTTTTATTACAAAAGTATTCAACTGTACACTTAAATGTACTCATTCCTTTCCGTTCACGGAATTCCGGTTCATATAATTTTAGTAAACAATTATTTTAAGTTCTACAATGAAACAATTAACCAAACTAGTTGCAAATGAGATTAAAAAGCAACTAAGAGAGCAATGTCTGGCCAAATACCGCTGGCAGCTGAGAGCCAGCGGACGCGCCAAACTGGATTCCATTCAGACCACAACATCTCTCTGCTCCGTCACAGTTCGGACCAGTGGTTTCTATTGCAAATTTGAGACTGACTAAAGTATAGGCAATGTTATGTTATGGTAGAAATAACCAACCAATACCGGATAAGAAGAAGAGGTGGCCAAAGAAGTCAAAGCTAAACATGATAACTTTACGAAGAATGCCTAAAACAAGACCTGAAGTCGATAGATTTAGAATAGAAGAGTTTTAGATAGGCTTAAGGGCGCTTAACTGTTTCTTACTACCATTTAGTTTACAATCTATCCTCCAATTATACTGATTCTATTTAACGTCAAATTGTTTGCTTGTCTTAAAATTGGTTGTTAGTAATAAATTTTATGTCTATGTCTATACACATTATATAATATCAATTCAGCGAAAAATTAGATACAATATATTTGAGTTAAGCATTTCCCTACTTACGTGAATAGGCTAATAAAATCCACTGACAGTCGATTCCTTAAAAGGCGCGGTGGCTCAAAATACCATAATCAGTCTGATTGTGCAATCACTGAATAATTGATTGTACCAACGAATAAATGTTCGGGAATTACCCATGTGGAGATATCACTTAGCCTGCGTGCACACACGCTTTTAGTAATATTTTTTATGGCGATTGTACGTAAATGGCTAGCAAAACCAAAAAATATAATACGTATAAAAGTTTTCATAAAAAATTATCATAACAACAAACATTTAATATTTAACAAAGCATGTGCTTCACAAATAACTTAGTACATATTTTCAACGTTACATGAACATATATAATTAAATAGTGATTGCTAGTTTCATCAAAGTTCCGTACATATTTCACGCAATCTCTAAATAGCATTGAGTGTAATCTCCAATCAGGCCACAGCCTTAAATTTCCGGCTACGCTTAAGCGACAAGCAATAGGGTGTCAACGATTGCAAATGGCTGGCTTATCTTTCCAATTTAAATACATTTGAATAACGCTCATCGTATCGGAGAAGGATTTTTACACTTATTGGCGAATATTTGGTTTCACCTCCCTGCAAACTGCGTTAGAAATTCATTTGAGGTTTATTTATTTTCTATTAAATGTATAAATATGTAATGTGCTTATATAATTTTGAAAATGTTTGAAATATGCTGTGTTACGTGTGTGTACTAAACAAACACTTCATTAATTGGGGTAGAAATCGTAAGTTCATGCTGTTTTTAAATACTATGAATTTGTGTTATAATAATAGTAGATATAAACATCAGAGTGAAATGTTGTAAAGTTGTGCAGTAAATTGCACTGATAAGCTCGTGGGAAGTTCGCGGATCTCTTATATTGGACACTAAAATTTATTCGATCGCAATTCCTGAAGACAAACTTTGTTGCTTTAACACTTTTAGAGGATATTATAAAGTATATGGTAGCAATTTCGTTCGTTAATACTACAATCGTAGTTCAAATATATAGATATAAGATAGAACTTACTTGCGCTTTGCATAGTTTGACATAGTTTATTTTTATACTGAAATGAGTATAGTAGACGAACGACCAAAAATTACGCATAATATATATTGAGTAGGACATCTCAAACATTTTAACATGTAACAATTTTGACCTTGCTCTCTCAGCAAACAAAACAGTTATTGCCTTAAAACAAAACAGTATATGAATCGTGAGTTAATAATTGCGTCACGAGGACAATGGCGACCCTTCTCACTCGCTTCCCTTTTTTAATCCGAAACTTATGACCGTGTGAATACAACGAGGGTTAATGTCGTATTTTATTGAACCCGTTGTGTTTCTGAACGCTGATTTCATTCGTATCGCCAGAGAGGGCGATTCTAAGTTCTAACAAGTGTCTTTGCACGCATAACCTTCACAATTTGTTTCCAGAAACAATTATGGGTAAATTCGAATAAAGTAATAAAATAACATAGCAAAGAAAAAGCCAATCAAAATATGTTATCAGTCGGTTCTCTCAAGACGTCGGAAAGTTTCAAAATAAATATAAGGATGACACGAACCGTAAAATTTTTGTTTGTTCTTACTGTCGAAGGCAACTTTATTATTTTAATTGAAATTTAATTAAAGGGGCCTCCCGCGGTTTCTGGAAACTGCGAAGAACGCTATTTTCTTTGAAACTTGATAATTGCTTCGAAAAAGATTCCTATGTTTCGTTTGACGTTTAACATTTTAATTTCAATACCCTTACAAAATTTCCACTACGAGAAAATATTAATTTACGATAATTCAACTAACAGTTATTGCTTATTAGACAACTATTAGTCATTATTATTTACATTTAGTTTGATGCATGAAAATATAATAAATGTAGATTGCAAAAAAGAACTAAAATAGGCTTTAACATTATCAATATATACATAGTACACAAAACCGGAAGACGTCAGTCTTTGAAGTGATTCATCAAGTAGAGTAAGTGGCTCATCAAATGAAACGTACAGTAATAACGTCACTAATTGACACGAGAATAAATGTTTTTCGCGTCTGTTCGCATATTCATTGCCTCCGGAGGTACCCTTACCAGCTTACAGCCTCACATTTACTGAATTATTGAGTGTAACTCTAGACACACGAAATCGGATTTTACAATATTATTCAATACATTTCCTAAAAAGTGGGAAGCATGGCATTGACCAGACAAGAAGTGTTATTTATTGAGCGCTCGCCAATGAGGCGTTGAAGCAACTTCACTTATGTTATATACCTAAATTTTTAAAAGTGTTATCGCTTTAAACATTTTCATAATAATCCAACTGAGATGAGCTCTAAATAGGCTTAATAATATAATTTGTTTAATTGTCTTTGGCAACAATCATTAAAAGCACGTTTAAACGCTTAGGCGAACGAGAATAAATACTGAGAAATATTCATAGATTTCGAAAAACTGCAGTGTTTTAAAAACAAAAGAGAGACAATCGAGTCTCGCAAAAAAAAACATATTCCTTCGCAAACGTTTGAAAATATTCGCAAACAAGTCGAGCAAGATCGACTAGCACTGTTTAAACAAACATGCACTTTATATATATGCTTTCGCCTCTTGTTTAGCTTTCTGTACTTAGATTATTATTATTCAGTTATGAGTAATTACTAAGTCATATATATGAAAAATGTAGAATATATATAGAATTAAAAATAGGAGTATAATTTTATAAGTACAATAAATACATGTGTAAATGTTGTTATACGCTTATTCAAACGTAAACGCTGAAACTTTGTAGCAATAATATATATTATGCGTTTGGTACTAAATTACTCAGCAAGTGATAATATACGCGAACAAACAGATAGTTCTGGATTCGAAAATCACACTATATATTTTGAGATAAGTGTTTTTTTTTTTAAGTTAAGTATTATTAATGGCTATGCGTAATTAACACTTTAAGTAGAAGTTAATGATGTCAAATCGACCTAGTACTTAAAGAAAAATGATAAATAAAACAGATACAAGCGGTTGCCCTCCGACCTATTGGGATATTAGAGAGCTTACTATCCTTAAAAGATAATCAACTTGAGTAATATTATATCAAAATTTGAGCAGAATTTATGTAGTTAGAAAACCATTTCTATTAAGAAAGGTGTCATATCTTATCCCATAAAGTTGCTTGAACTCGCCCTGTAGCATTCACCATTTCTTCGTAACACTTCCATTGAAGCATTGTATTAGAGATACAATACAATATTCATACAAGTATAGAGACAAATCACGGCAGAGCCAATATCTTTATGTCAACCGTGAAATCGCTTACAGAACCAAATACAACTATGCGATTGAGTATCAGGGGAGGCCAACTGTTGGCAATATGTAAAATTCTGCTTGCTGCTATGAATCATGAATCAAAGATCATTCATGTATAGTGATCGAGGAATTGCTCTATATCTGCCCCTATATAAGAAGTTAATGTGATTTTTGAGTTTAGAAAAAATATTTCAACAATATCCTCTAGTAGTACTTGTTGTAATGTTTCTAGACTAAATTTAGTAATTTTTTATTTCATTTGCATATGCCTAGAACTAAAATGTTGAGAACGTCTGTAATAGTCGATCGACACTGGTATCGAACCCGAACTATGGGCACGTCAAAAAGTAATCACTGCACTAACGCGGAATCATTCCGCGCCGCCATCCGGAACAAAAGCGGACTTCGATGTGCTGCTACGATCCATAGGAGTTTTATTATAGCGGGATATATCGTACTCAAAGGTACTCTGTGCTAGACTGAGCCCCTTATGATATAATATATTTGTTGCTTTACATAATAAATAAAATAGTAGAATAACAAATACTTAATTACAATTAACACAGTTTTAAAGTACTTGATGATTTATCCGTATCCTTTTTAAAGACTCCAAATATAACTTTCATTTAATTAAAGAGCTGCTTGAGTAGGACAGTCAAAGCATGGTGGTCGTCGTTCCTAATTTCTTCGCTCCGGTAAATATTACTTTGAACGCGGCGACACTATTTTATGTAATTTGTAAAAATATATTCTATTAAAAATACTGAAGTATTTCAAAACTGAGTGTAACCCTACATTGAGTGAACACACAGTCGCTAGATAGATTCAAACAATGAAATGAAATGTTCACGATATGTCTGCGCCGGCGGTCGACTGTGGCTCCGAATCATGATATTATTCACCACTAACATTCACTATGTAATAATTATCACGAAGACTTTGTAATATATTAGCTACATTTCGAACAAGATTTGCATTTTGTTTAATATATTTGGTACAAGCCTCTCAAATTAGCCGTCACGGATTGCTCTAGGCATTCTACCTAAGGGAAACCCCTTGCCTCCCCTAAAAAAGTATGAAATAAATAATAAAATAGTAGAAAACTGATAAGTCGGTTAGGTCCTCACAACGTATATGCTGAATATTTCATTATAAAATTCTATTGAGTAAAAATTAAACACCGGTTTCGCTTCGGTAGTATTACTTTAATTAACTTCTTATGTAATGTTTTTATTTGACATAAGCAAATGTATTGATCAATAGAGAGGCCTACTCAATTGGGTTTTTTGAAAGTTTTTGGAAGAAATGAATCAGGCTGATTTTGTGTCAGAACGTTCGAAGCGGGCTAGAGTATAGAGGTTAGGACTAACAGAGTGCTATCGAATTTGCTTGAGCAAACTCACGTAGCCGACATGTAGTGACACAATACTTACCGTGTCTCGTAGGATATCTTTGTGTAAGCTTTTAACGTATAACAGCCTGAATTTTGATATCGCGAACGAGTACATATATTCTAGGTTTCACTACAGTGAGATTAATCTAACTAACAAATCACGCTTTAAATTTGACTATCAAAATTGAATATCAACTATTTATTGTGTTGACTGAATGTAGCAACTGTACGACGCCACGGACAGAACACTAGTGTAAGTCGTCCACCCTGGGACCTGCTACAGGCACGCGAAAGCGTGCTACCTGCCTGCCTGGTGCTACCTAGAGCTGAAACTGAGATGAGGATCCAGGGAAAATGCGAATATTCTGCGCCTTAAAACAGAATCCATTCACTAGGAGGTAACCCGCATAAAACCGACCTCTAAAGTGGCAGCCCCACAAGGGACTAGGGCACTGTAGGTTAATCTCCTGCTTGCCTGAAAAATCAACAACGAAACCGAAAAAGTGAAAATGCGAACCGATCATTTACCTTTGGCATTAAATGACGGACACGATATTGTGTAAAACAAGACAAGAAGTGCAATATCAGTTTTTAAATTATAATTCCATAAATAGGACTTGTTAATCCTTAGCTAAGTTAACCTGTATGATTATAGAATAATAGTACTACAATGTAGCTACTTTTCCCAATTCTGGTATATTTATTTTAAGCAAAAAACAAATTTGAGTCGCAACTGTTCGATACCATAATATTATCACGTATATTAGTACGCCATATTACTAGAACCAGGAACTTGTAGGATGTTAACATAGCAGACAGTTCCCTCCACATCAGCCAATTTACGTCTATATTTACCAAGCATGTGTTCGTCCATGGAGAAGGCACTGACAATCTATGATTCATTCAATATATTGTATCGTAGTATATTGCTTGAAAACTATTAAAAAGTTACAACATTTTGCAACCTTCTGTGTTCGTCTCATAAAGAAGGGCTTAAATTTATTACGCATATATCTTCCTTCCTTGCAAAACAAATATAGTAATTATAAAACGTTGCTGATAGTACTTAGGTTATGTTACGTATTTTGTAAATTACCGTGTTTCTGAGCAAATTAAATTATAATATGTTGCAATCAACATATATTAATTTAATTTACTCAGAATTTGCAATGAAAACATACGTAAATTTCATTAGGCTTAATTTGTAATATTCAATTCGATAATATAATGTTTTAATGCCTACATATTACAAATATTGAGTATGAAAGTAATTTTATTGTACACTGGACTATTTTCAAACTTCTGAGTATAGAGTACTCATCCAAAGTTCGCGACTCGCGTAATCTCGGCCAAGAGGATCGGTAAGTGAATAGTTGTGGACTAAGTTGTTACTAAGTCCAGAGTAAACCAGGCCGCGACAACTTTACCCTCAGGCTTCGACCGCAGTGAGCGTCATTATGTGCTCACCAATCATGCATCGGGTCATTGAACTTATCACAACTACTGTCGCAAGTTCTGGACTTCAATTTGAAAGCCAACAGACGCACTGAATTCTAATACACGCTCATAGAAGCGCTTCTAAACTATCTATGGACTTACTTAGCAGACAACTGGCTAGTTTTATATTAATGGCAAGTTCATGATACTGTTACCATTTTGAACATCGTAACATATTAGTCTCACAGTAATGTATTGTTATGCTACACCTGTGAATAGACTAGTATACATTTGACTAAATAAAGGAAATCAATGCAGCGGTTTGATCAAGAAGTGCATATAGCGGAGGCAAAGAACCCAATCAATACCGTTCTGTTACAATGGAATCGGTTTCAATCATCAAAACAATCGAATGCGAATCGTGGAGCAGCTTCGTTGCACACATGACGCGTTCCGCCGAACAAATGGAAAACTAATCTCTCTTTGCAATGAGCCTCTACGCACCGTACTATACAACAATCAAGTTTTTACTGTAATTCTCCTAATAACTATATAATATGTTTTACGTTTCCTTTATTAAAGTAATACTAGTAGGTAAGTATAGCATTTCCTAATTATAAAACATATGAATCAAAATATTTAAAAATTAAAAGAAGATTGTTTTTGAGTTTCATAAGATTACATTTTTTATTTTACGTTTACACTTCGTAATAATATATGTCATATAATTAGCAATAAAAATCGTTTATAAAACATCCTATAGCACAGTGAGAACTGCATTGGGTATTACATACAATGCAAGCTACACCTACATAATCCTAAATACATTTAGAGTTTGGCAATCTCAGCTAAACTGTTTCTCATCTTCCATTTTAAACGAAAATCTAATTTAGTTGTGATTGCTTAATACATAACGATTATCTTTGCATTGTCAACATGCGGATGCGTTAAGTAGAAGCAGGTAGATGCCACACATCCAGGTATGCCATGAGAACAGGCTGCGAGTGGCCTTCATTTGAATAACAAAGACGCGGCATGCGACTGAATAATTGCTTGCCGGAATTAGCTCGCGCTTTGACACACGAGATGAGGAAACAACTTAACAATATACGCTCAAATTTATCAAGCGTTAAAATTAAAATTTAATATAAAAATAAAGTATATGAGACTGCAATTTAAATTAGTATTTTAAAAATTCAAGGAGTTACTTGAACTTGAACTAGAATAATTTGAATTTTCTGTTTTAGTTAAATTTTAAATGTTTTCTAACAAAGCCACATTGTCTTGTAAAATGCTAAATCAGAGAGAACAAAATATTATTAAATTGAAAGTTTACAGGGAGAGCTCTCGAAATATCAAGATTTAAAAATCGTCACGATAAATGAGCGGAATAATTTGATCTGTCGATACACGTTTAGAATAGGCGAGCGGTAATGAAAGAATTGTCGGGGAGGTATAAAGAGGGCGAGTTGGCTCTTCGGCACGTAAGGCCCTTCCATTTGTTTTCATTTCCTTTTAACGTCAGATATTTAATTTATAAAATAGATTTTTATTTTGGAAATCACGTTCCACTTTTCGTTAAATATTAAAGATAAATTTGAACATTCTGCTTTATTTGTACTGTTATTACAATGAGATTTGGTCTGCATTTTGAGTTGGGTACAATAGCATTCATCTAATTCTATTACAACAATGGAAATATATTGTAAAATCAGTCAATCAAATCATCAAAATCAAAAGTTTTTATTTCAAATAGGCCTTTGCAGGCTTTTATGAAACGTCTAGTTCCAAAAAGTGGGTCTCATGGAGAAGAACCGGCAAGAAACTCCATGGACACTCTTTTCAACAATGGTTGAGCTTACAAAGACTCGGTTACAATAGTAATAATCGGCTGAGAAGTTTATATAATGCAAGGTATACAGAGATTCTATACAATGCAAAAGAAAATTGAGTTTTTACTATTAGTGTAAAATGAGATACACACACTTGCACAGCGCAAGTTGCCAGGGAAGCCGCACGTGCAGAGATGAATTAGCGCCATACATCTTTATCGGCAACATAGTCTTAGATTTTATAATACGCTTTTTTAATTAGGATTCCTTTGATGACGTTTTTGAACTTTTTAGTCGTAAGATCAGTTACACACTTCGGTAGCCTGTTGTAGAATCTGACACAATTCCCAAGAAACGATTTATTCGATTTTGTTAATCTGTATTTTGGGACTACTATTTTATGCTTATTCCTGGTATTTATAGAATGAATAACACTTTTGACAGTGAATTGATGCAAATTTTTACGAACAAACATGATATTCTCTAGAATGTAAAGGGAAGGCAACGTGAGTATATTAATTTCTTTAAATAATTCTCTCAGAGACTCGCGGGGGCCAAGATTGTAAATTGCACGAATTGCCCTTTTCTGGAGAATGAATATGGCATCTACGTCAGCCGCTGCGCCCCACAGTAGAATACCATAGGGCATTATGCTATGAAAGTAAGCAAAATAGACAAGCCTAGATGTAGCAACGTCAGTAAGCTGTCTTATTTTTCTGACTGCATAAGCTGCAGAAGTTAGTCTACCTGATAATGCTGCGATGTGAGCTCCCCATTGTAATTTACTGTCAATGATTATGCCCAGGAAAACGGTTTCAGTGATGACTTCAAGTTTGTCACCATCGAGAGTTACGTTAAGCCCTACTGGGGTGACATTAGGCAGTGAGAATTTGATACATTTAGTTTTAGCAGAATTGAGGAGTAAATTATTCGCGGCAAACCATTTCGATAGAGTTACTAAGCTATCATTGACGTTTACTGGACTGGAATCTTTCCTATTGATTTTAAAAATGAGGGAAGTGTCATCAGCAAATAAGATAATTTCCGATATCTCAGACATCATATGCGGGAGATCATTAATATAAACAAGGAACAAAAAGGGACCCAATATGGAACCCTGCGGCACGCCCATTTTCACTATTGATCCAGATGATCTCGAACCACTAATTTCTACTTTTTGCTGTCTGTTTGAAAGATAGGAAAGGACAAGCGCGAGAGCTTTACCACGAATACCATAGTGGCTCAACTTACAAATGAGAGTATCGTGGTCAACGCAGTCAAACGCCTTGGATAAGTCGCAGAAAATGCCTACGGCATCCCGCGAGTCCTCCCAGGCGTCTAAGATTTGGGTAATTAATCTTGCACTTGCGTCAGTAGTAGACCTACCCTTTGTAAAGCCGAACTGATGGTCATGTAATATGTTGTTCATATTAAAGTGTCTTAGCATCTGATCTAGGATGATTCTTTCGAAGATTTTACTGAAAGCTGGAAGAATTGAGATGGGTCTATAGTGTGAAGGGTTCTTCTTACAACCTGATTTAAAGATGGGAATAACTTTGCTGTGTTTCATCAAGTCAGGGAAGACACCGTTGTCGATACAGAGGTTAAATATTTCACTAAGTATGGGGGCGACATAGTCTATAATGGATGGAGTAATAACTGACATATGGCCTTAGATCAATCAGAGCTTTGAGATGCAGAAATTACAACAAATAATGACCACTAATAAAAAACAATATTTACAATTCTTATTAATTCAAGTTATGAGTAATAATAAAACTCGCCGTGTTATTTCTGTATAAAAATATGAGAAGTGTTAAAAATAGCAGCTTTTTGTTAAGCATAAAAATGAAGGGTACAAATAAAAAGTAAAACTATTAAGTTGGCTACTATTACGAGCAAAATTATACAACTACTCAGAGAACGTTTCCGTTCGAATAACTGAAATTGGATTAAAACTTTGAAACTTTTTATTCGGAATTAAATTGAAAACTTCATCTTTCTATAACAAAAGCGTCTAGAGCTCTCACAATTTATATCTGAGATAATTCAATTTGCTAATTGTTTGATCTTGTGGGAAAAGACATTTATCAATTTCTTGTACGGTTCGACCGTTAACTTTGACTGTGCTACGGACAAAACGCGCAAACTGGATTTATTGAACGTGTTAAAATATGGTGCTAGATGAGGAGGGCTGACTTAGCTTATGGAAATTGTGATACCATGAAGGTACCATTAACACTTGAGAAGGACTTTTAAAATATCATAATTATACATATTTTCATTGTATAAATAAAGTATAAACTTATATTATAAATTTAATTTAAATTTTCATTTCATTAAAAATTAAGATTATGTCAAGATTGTTTTCCAAAATCATCCCCAACAGATCCACTTATAAAATTTAATTTTCTCGCGTCTCCCAACTGGACGTACCTTCGCGTAATCAAATTGTACTTACATTTTGACACTGACTGATTTATATCCGGAGTTTGGGGGACGTAAATTTACCCTCATTACTATACGCTTTTAAGATTGAGTTTTAGTGAAAAAATATATAAACTTATTATAAATACTAAACAATTACGAATTGTTAAAATGACTGTAATTTGTAAATTCTAAATTAAACAATAAAGTAGACAGCCAGAAACTAATTTGGCTAGCTAATGAGCAGACAGAACTAGTAAACTTCACAATGGACCGAACTTTGAGGCTTTAAATTTACTTTTTTAATTAAAAACTGCTCGTTTCATTACTAAAACTTAAACTAACTTTATAATTTGAATAAAGCCCTTAAAATACCGAAGCGAGCTAAGTAAAGCATAAATTACGTGCTCTGTAAAAACATATTAAGACAACGTTCAGGTGAAGAGTAATTAAGAGGAGATCTCGAGAGGGACAGGACAGGAGGGCCTTAAGAGCTCATTCACTGAAATTACGCAAGGAACTGTGTCTAAGACGTAGGCTTTAACATTCTGATCACAAGTTATACGCCGTAGCGATTTGACCCTTTACCGTAATACACTGATGTTTTTGATTTTTTCTCCATTGCACTTAAATTTATTTGTTTATTCTAGATCATGGACTAAAATAATGTTGTTACTGTTATCCTAATACATTAATTAAAGGTAGGATTCGTATGAACCCTTGCCTAAATGTTAAAATAATGACTTGGTGTCGTCGTGCTTTTGAATGAATTGTATTTAATTAATAGAAAAGGTGACTTTAGTCTAAAAATAATCTCTTTATACGGCTTCACCTCTGACTTGTGGTGGAGCGAGACAAATAAAGTCTTAAGCTCTCCACCCGTCCACCAAGTGTTTATATAATCTCCGTTGTTTCTACAGAAATCTGATTTAACCAGTTCTAACTGGTTAAGAATCTTAGTATAAGACCTTAAGCGTAGTAATTTAATACTAATTTAAATAGTAATAACGATTGAACAAAACTGAATAGCTATAATATATAATTGCCAAAATTATAAAGCTAAACAGTTTGTTTCTTAGTTTGGTAAAATAAATCTAACAAATAGTTTCATTTAGGAAGTTCTTTGGTCTCTTTCTGGACTTCAACGCATAGATATATTAAATGCGACTAGTTGGTACTGATTTAATTGTCTGCTTGTTTACGTATTGATATTGTATGAGAATAGTATTTTTTCTTCTGCTACTTCTGCGCGAGGGAAAGGAACCTTCGTCATCCGATGCCGTCTAATCTTTACGTTTCATACCTACCCTCGTTTCAAGCAGAGGTAATTTATTACTGCGTAAACAAATACATTTTATTTTTAGAAAAACAAAAGCTTTTTTATCATTATCATACCTAATGCCTGCCAGATTTTTATTCCTTTCAAAGATCGTATTGTCAGTATTTATTGAACATCCCTAGTAGATAAATAATTAATCTTGATATTTCCCGACTAAACAAGAAACAAAATATGTTTTGCAATTACATCTTTTTGTAGAAAATATTTTCTCAGATCGTATAAAATAATAAGTCGGTGAATGAGGTATTGATCTTCATATCTGAATAATAGTATAGACTATCGAGTATGAAAGCACGTGCCAGTACTAGCACAATGTAAATGGTTCTTAAGGAAATCAGAAAAAAATTGTGTCACAAAAAGTTAAATTAATCGGAGCGTTCTCACTTTGGCGAAGTTTTAATAAAAATGTTTGCAAACACCAATACAAATGAAATGAATACAAGTAAATAAGAGAAGTATAAATGTGTTGCTGCCTTTTGAATTATTTCTTAATGTTTTGGTTTCGAATTTCTAAATTTGTTATTGGACGCATATTTTTTTTTAAAGCTACTTGTATTAAATAATTAAACAATTAATCGGTAAAGAAACCACTCATCTAGAATAAGGCATATCCCTTCTTCTTAAATGGATATATAAATGATTATTATACTCTGTACTTAAAGATATTAATGCGATTATTTCTTGCCCCCGAAGACCTTAATTATGTTATTTGGTTATTCGAAAAACAAGTGTCTTTTAAAATTAAAGACATTTTCCAGTCGTTTGTTTGAGTAATAACAAATTCCATCTTATATCAAGATGACTACAAGCCGTACTCAATTATTTAGTCTGTAAGTGGATCAAAGGCTTACTGGGAAACTAATTGAACTTAACAGGCTAAGGAATATACATTCTAATCTAATAATTAAGAACCCTCTCGTACAAATACATCAAGTAGATACAAATATTTAAATTTGTGTTTATGTTCAGACCTTTACCAAAAGGTTTATTTTTATTGTTTGGTATCTTGTAGCATAGACCGCTACAAAATACCAAACAATAAAAATAATAATATAAAAATAACAATAATTAACCTAGACTAAGTATGTAACAAGAAGACGGCGATATGTAATTTTATAACATTAAACTACAGAATTCAAGAGGAATTATTATTATTATGTTTGGTAAGTGTTTACTTTAACTCAGGATGGATTAATGATCCTGGTACAACATTAATTTCCAGACACGAACTTAAGCCAAGTAGGCACAGGTTTTTTTATCTTGTAGATATTTCCGCATTATTCTTGCTGTAATTAATATTACTGCCTTTTGAGGAATATAGATTTTGAGAGGTCTAATCATTTGAGAGATTCGTGTAACTGTTTTGGGATTGTTCCGGTGCTGAACAAAATTATACTTCGTTTAGGGTCCGCATCCTTTTAATTTAATTTTTAAGATAGTTGTGGGTGTTGGGTGTGTCTATATATATATTAAATGTGCTGTTTTATTAACTTTATACGTGTTATGTCTGGTCTATTGTAATGAATTGTTTTGTCTGTTAATATTGCTATGTCAAAGTACAACTTACTTTCTAGAATTGTTTTTTGGGTCATATTTATGATGACGGTACGGGTTCAAAGTTTTTAAGTTTATATACAATCGCAAGTTTTTGATGCAATCGGATAATTACGGTGTTTACGAGTATAATGGGTTTGTACTATTGATATGCAAGCTCCTGTAATAAACTGTATAGTTTCAGAAGAATGGTAGAACATTCCATATTTGTACTGCGTATTTGGTGTTCAATAGCTTCGCATCTCTGTTTATGGATCCTGTATTGTGATCATGAATCCTTTCGTTTCGAAATTTTGTCTCTGTGTTGTTGGTTATTCTGATGGAAATATGTTCTAACATTTGTTTTTGTTCCCGACTTTTGGCATAGTTATCCTATGTACACATGACCTTGGCTCATGGTTGGTGACCGCATCACTTGTTTCTGGTGTTTTTAATAGTGGTCAATGTATGAAGCTTCTTCGGCTGTCATTTGACTGGGTGTTGATATTTCCCTTTTCCTTTGTTACTTAAAGTTTGAGTTTTCTTTAATAATAAGCTGGTCGTATTTCAACATTTGTATTTTAACTAAAAAGACTGTATTTCTTTTCTATACCTTCAATTCCTATTTTTGTTTGTTTACAATTCTATTAATTATTTTCTACTTCAAGTCTCCTAACGTTACTCTTAATTCTTCTAAGAAACTTCTGATATTCATTAATAACACTAATTTATAAACATAAAACAGTACTTTGTTTTGTTACGAGCGCAGAAATATGCCCGTCCCATGCCTTATGGAGATCTTATTATAAATCGTTCATGAGCTGAAAAAAATAGTAAATCATTTTAGTTAGCTTCACTAATATCCGTCTATTTCGCTGTCGCAAGCTCTTATTTTGAGCGAGAATAAAATAAATTACGAAGTAATTAGTAATGCAGCCAGTATAATGCAGCACGTCACAGTGGCAGCGATGTGCCAAGTCGTAAGTCGGAATCCCACCAGTGTACATTAGCATTGCTAATCAAATTATACTCCTCAGAGAATCGCTCGTGAAATAACTTAGAGCGGCTGACGTTGTGCTGTGCGAACCTGAACTCACTTATGAGATTACACAACTTCACCATTGTTCCACACACGTACAAATTGACCAATTAGTTCCGGAATTATAAGTCGTTTTAAAACGCAATTCACATTTGCTAAATTTAACTTAAAGCACTGTTATTCAACGCGTGTCGCTATTATTAGTAAATAACAAATTTGTGTATGTTAAGGCAAATATAAACTCAACTGAAGAAATCAATGCACAAGCGATACAAATCCTAGAAGATAGATTATTCGATGACCAAACAAAGGTAGATAACACATTTGTGGTAATAAGGGCTACCCTTAAATCACTTTCAAAATGAACTCTCAACACAAACAGACATAATGTAATCTAGGTTTATATATTATAATGTAGGTATCTAAAATGTTTCACTGATTTCGAAATACAATAAAATAAAAAGATTACCGCAAGACAGCATATATTCATATTGACAAGTTAATATTTACCGGAATCGTCTATTTGCTCGAAGTCCCGGTAATATTGTATCGGCCCTTTATATTCATACCCAATCCTCGCAGGAAAACACGTTAAGGGGCGGCGCATTCCCAATATCTCTGCTTGCCTTTAATAGATGTCACCTTATTAAATATTTTATATACGTTCCAATTGACGCTACTTTAGTAAACAGAACAACCTTTTACATTTTTTCTATTCTATTCTGACTTTTTTGCATTTAACGATGACACTATCACACGGCTATTTACGTTTCGTGTTATTTATTAGCTATTGCATAAATAGAAAAATGATTATGCTACTACTACTACTTGCAAAGTATTTCTCACGGTAAAACGTAAAAGCGTCCAGGACTTGGCCTTAAGTCAGGTTTGAGCGTAACTCAATACCGAACATTATTAGCTCCTCTACAAACAGTATTGTAAGAACATTGCTATCGGTTACCGAGACCTCATATACAAAATATATCCTTTATTTAGACTAACTCCTACGGCAAAATTATTATGTTACCTCGAAACAACGAGATCGCATGACCCGCTTTTGTTTTATGGTAATTAATCTATATTTACAGCACATAATGTTTATATTGTGTTACGAGAGAACACTTTCGGGAATAATGCCTATCTCATCCTGTCTACCTTTAAGTTACAATTAAGATTTAAAGATACTAAAATATAGATTCAAAAACCTACAGGATTATATTATAAATAAAATATAACTCAGTGTAATCTGACATTAAAAACCTGAGCTGTGAAGTCGTAGTCTAGCCTATAAGCGAACTTAACAATAAAGAAACATACAGAAAAATACTTAATTATATTATAAAACTCAGCCAATATAAGAATTAAATAAAAATTAATAATGAAGGAAATACCGATAAAAATACACGTACCTACCCATATAATATAGTTTAAGAGATTGTCGCGGAATGTTGCAGCTTTGTAAAATCGAGCGCAACATCTTGTCGATCCTGACTTACGTTGACTTTTACGTTATTTTGTTTCAATGTATTTCATTTTCTCTTGGGTCTAGGATTTGACCTCTTCTTGAGAATTCTTTACATAATCATAATTTAAGTAGCCGCCTCAATTGGTCTAAAAACTACTTTACGTTTAAATTTTTAGTTAAGTAAGTAGTGGCGTCGAAGTGTCTCGTAATAGTGGAGCAGACACATTTTTGTCCATTATTTTAACATAAGTAGTACTTATTCTACTAAAGTTCTTAGTAGTCGCATAAACTATACACACTCAAATTAATTTTGATGTTTCTTTAAAGTTATAAATCGATTTCTTTAATATGGCACAAAAGTCAGTTCGCTGGACATTGAAACCACGACCCCAGGTTTAAATTTACACTGCCTCGGAGACCATGTTTTTATTGTTACTGGTAATCGTTTAATATTAACCTGACAAATAATTCAATTTTATTAACAAAGCATTTGAACATTAAAGCAGCAAAACTCTTCAGTGACTCTCCGCTTATAATTTTCTCAACTGATTTTCGATTTGTGAAGTTTAAAATTGCGCTAACTGCTCGGCGAAGCGCGGAACGGTTTAATATTTTGTTTCCAACGAGCTCCCGCCATGTTACTTCCTTTCAGTTCGACTGCGACACAGGTGCTTTCAGACATTTTAAATTTCTTTAATCTGAGCTTTACAAAAAGTATATAAGTATATTTACTTGGACTCCACATGAGCTTTATTTTATTCGCTAACAATTTTTGTCCGCATTCGTAGATTGATTTCAAGATTAACCTATAATGCCAGTGTACCACAAAGATCGGTTCGGTGGCCTTCAATTATACTAAAATAATAAGTCCTGGGTACACACCTCGTTACGATGCATCCTTACCAAGTAGACAGGCACAAAATTGTCATTAGGAGAAATTGTATAAGTTTGGGAACATAGAGAGGATACACTGAAACTGATAAAGTTATAAATTGAAGACGTCTGACATAACCCGAGGAAAACTAACCAAGAAACGTGACGATCGGCCGAGTAAAAATATTTTAGATTAAAATTTGACTGACTTCTGAATGACTTTCGAACAACTAGTTATGCGTTGCGTGCTTTACTAACTAAGCTTTTACTGTACCAAAAAGATACCCAAAAAAGGTGGAATTAAAAAATAATAATAAGTCAAGAGGGCCGGCATGCGAGCTTCGTTCGACAAGCAATAATTGCGTCGATATTGGGTTTTTCATTACGCCCTGTTGGCCCCACACCGCCATTCATATTGTAGATTAGATGTCGTCTGAGTACCCAAAAACCCTCTGATTTACATATGCTTTGAACCAGTAATGTTCATGGTGTATTTATGAGTTTTAGACTTATAGAGAGAAATTATTTTAAACTATTACGTAACCTTTTTTAAAGTATTCTATGGAGAGAGATAGATTAATCAAATTGTTTAAAAAAATATCTTTATCCTGATTTAAAAAGTACCACCTTAAACGAACAATATTTGTGTTGCAATACTTTGTAATTGAATCAGAAATGTTTATAATTCATTCGTTTTAGATTTTATATGTATCTACAATACATTATTTATTTATTTTATTTATTATTATTATTTATTTATTATTATTACATTTATATGTATTATAGATTTTACATTTGAACTGAAACCGCCGATAACAATTTAGCAATATCTAAATATAATTATCATTATAGAAATCACCCACGATAATCCGAAATTAAAGTATCATCAAAACCATATTTCACAGCCAATTTTGACCACAGTAGCTAATTCGGGTTAATGTAAACTGGCGGTTGCGATCAGCTGACATGTCACTTTGACTCGTTGGCTCACGAGTTAATTTCCTGACCGATATAAAATATGTGGGAATTTGTTAATCATCGGTGGATACAATGGCATCTGATTGAAGAACCGAATACGATGTACGAAAACTGATTAATAGGGAAACTACGCTTAAACGACGCAGGATGACGTCATGTTGATGAACACATTGTTACTCACAGTTACACACTCAATTTGTTTTATATTTTATTCAAAACGATTTCCGCGTATTACACGATTAAGACATTTGTTCATATACGATGCCTTTATGTTCTAAATAATCATATAGGGTACTTCATAACTTGATGCAACGTGGTATCGTTAGTTTTCTCAGATTTTCGCGTATTCCATGGGTTTGAATCCACAAATTTTAGTCCTATTTCCTGGAAGCTTCCCGGTATTTCGAATTTCATTTTAAGGCCGACCTCGGTATAGAGTTGAAAAGTATTTTAAAGAGATTAAAAAAGGAGTCTTTTCCTTTGTCAAAATACTGCTCTATTCAGTTCGGTGAGGCTGTAAATTTGATTTGGTGCCGGAAAACGTGAAAATGAAGTTACTGACACAAAACCCTGGCATTTCGTGACGTTCCCGCTGGCCCCGCTTCCTCTGTTGCCTCCGCCGTCAAACGACGCCAACTTCTAAGCCTTATTTGTCTTCTTTTAATACGAAATGAGATTTGAACCGATCAAGAAAAAATTATGATTATTTATTATTACATTATACGTGTTTTATGTTGATAAAATACAAATATGCTATATATTAATTTATTTAACCAAGACCACAGGTATGTGATAGCCAGGCTTGTTCAGGTTGCAAAAAAGTAATAATAGAGAAAGCTCTGTCTGTCCGATCATTAATCATGGGGAAGGTGGAACATTTGTCTTTATTAGCTTGGTTTTAGCCGCACACTGATTCACTATAATACAATCTTTTATTTTAAAGACGCGCTATACCTGAGATAAGTATTTTATGCACAGAAGAGAAAATACAGAAAAAAAAATCACGTTTTTTGGAAATGTGTGTTTTTTAGTGTTTGGTTAATTAGTATGAATGAATGAATAAATCTTAAAAACAAGCACAAATAATATCTGCTGAATTACACCTTTAAATTTATATTTTGTAAAATAACTTTTTGATTATATGTTTCGGTAACAAAGGAAAACGATTACCTATTGCGAGGATCGGAAATTGTTCTTCGCAGTTTTTATGAATATTATCTTGAAGGGCAAGCAAAGAGGCTGTAATAAAACTTATAATCAGAGTTTCTAATAAAAGAGTGTCCTTGTATAACTAGTGACGTCCCACATGGCTCCCTGCGATAATACGCGGGAAAACGAATAGAATTTTAACAAGGGTCTCTGATGTGGCAATGAATAAACGATTTCGGACGTTTTATGACGTCACCGGACGGATTATGGCGTCCCGTGGCGTTGTTGACATGGGTGCTCTTTTTATACATCCTCCGCGCTGAAAATTTAATTTTAATCATGGTGGGATCAGGTGTGAAGATTTTGAGCTCTTTCCGCTGAGATTACCGGTATTTGGGTAAACGTTTAAATTGTACTGAATGAAAGGCTCATTTGGTCACAAATCGGTACGTTCCTCGTATCGCTATGACAGCGGTATAACATATAATGTAATAAGAAGCGCCACACCAGCGCAGGAAACAATGTCTTTCATAAAATAGGTTATGTAAATGTGAAGAATATAAAGTTCATATCAACATTGGCGATGCGAATGCGGCCAGGTTGTGTGAAAACATACGGGACTCGTTTTGGGTCATTTTCAACCAAGCGTTTTTATTTTGTAATAAAACATTTTTCGATTTGGTTGCCCTAAATATGTTTAAATACTCACATATACGTTTTGTTTAATTTACATTTTTTAGGGTACACACCTAAACAGTTGAATTTGATTAATGGTGATTCATTAAGATTTAACTTATACAAGTACACTTGACTGCAATTCGGCCGACCTTACGGCTACCACTTACTTTTTTAATAAAACACTAGAACATGAGGGTCGGCTCAAAAGATATAGTCGTATGTGTGGTAATATGAAAACACTCAACTCGCGACGTTCTTGGCAAAGCACCGCCATAGTTCTTTCAAATTGTGATTTATTCGCGACAAATGTCGAAATAAAGCGTCGCTTGTTTTATATTGCTTCAGACTCGATGCCCTAGACTGAAGAAACTGGAATATACGCGCAATTACTTTATAACACCGCCTTTAAGTTACGAGCTCGTATAAGTCTATGTTATATGTATGTTTTTATATTTAAGAATCATACAGAATTATTAATCCAAAATATACGGTACCCAATGCTTAATGTTAATAAGGATTGACCGTGCAAGTGGAATAATTCCGAAATCAAACTCATATTTATTTCAGTATTTGCTTGCGGTGAACAAAGGTTGATTTCCCTCAAATACTACCCAAGTATTGGAAAGTGGTACCAAATACGGGATTTGAGCGGCTTTCTTTACAATTTACTATATTTTGAATTAGCCATCGGTAAATGGCCCAATTACAAAACAATGTCTTTCAGTATCTTAATATGGTTAATGGTTTAGTTTAGTTTTATTCCTTTTTACATTATCACTAAAACAATTTTAAAAAAGTCAATGTTTTTGTAGTAAATGTATAATAGTAGAATTTATAGCGACACTCGAAAGATGTCAAAGGAAAGTTGTTTTGTGTTTTGTCAGTTCCATGTTTTTTGGATTCATTGCTTTTGCTTTAACCCACACGCATACTCAATACAGACTAAACGCTGCCCGCGGCAAGTATTCTACTAACTACGACAAATACAATTACACTTACCTACACACAGACACATCGCTTTTATCTGAAACTGTATTGGGTAGAGCCTGATCTTCTAATCTTTTGAAGAAGTACAACACAACAATAGTTTAACCATTCGACCAAGTTATCAAAAACGTTTAGAAGATATGGTACAAAATAAAACAAGTATATTTCGAAATAGTCATATTGGAACATCTGGCGTCGTACAATATCTTAGGATCTCGGAAGGTACATGTTTTTCCCTTTTTGCAATTTCTCCTTGCTCCGAGTTGTATTTATTATTATTTGTTTTCAATTGCAAAGTAATCTTTGTTTGCAGCTGCTAAGCCACTCCTTGCTCGCGACGGAAAATATTAAACGCGAGGCCAAATCGATCATGTCCATTATGGCAATGGATTATTGTATGTTTAAATATTCGAACAAATTGAATTATTATACCGATGTGTATTGTATTTAAATCTTAATATTTAAATCAAATATACATATATAAAAAGGATCCCAATTGAAAATTCCGTTATCATAGGCAGAAAAAGTAGTGGAAGCTTCGTCGCACATCGAATCAGATTTACGGGCCTCGTAAAACCGAACTCGTAATGAAACGCACGCATCGTCAGCTTTCTACTTCGCTGATTTTTCTATAGATACAACTGATAACAATGTTCCGACTTTGCCTAACTCTTACGTTTATTTTTTCACTCGATTTACTTGTAAGCATAAATGTCCGAGGTATATATGTAGACTAGAAAAACTTTTTAGAGATGTAAAGTTTAGCAGAAGATTTATCACTGAAAACGTTTTAAATAGTCATTTATTTATTTACAAATCAGATTCCAAACAATATCAGATTATGTATGAAAATAGCAGGAAATTCGTATATAATAAAAGTACTAAGTTTCACAAATTTGCTATTTACATGATTACAGTTGCAATTGTATCAGGATAAAAATCAGCATTTTTGTCACGGTTACAAAAATGTAAGACATAAAAAGAGAACATTCGAAACCCACAAGTTGAATTTTGGAGTTAGTTGCAGTCATAATCTAATTCAGGATAACTTCATTGTAACCATTCCTTTATTAGCAATTGGGCGGTTTTCCAAATTGGCTCGTGTGCTTTATCATGCTTAGATCGACGCCGTTTTATCCTTTTCCCTTACTTGTTTGAGTGGCGCGACACTTTATTGCATGTCATAAGTTATTTGAAACAACTCAACAGAATTGCTAGTTTCATAAAGGAACTATAAATATTAAATGAAAATTTAGTAAGTACCGCTTATAAAGCTTCAGGAAAAACATCGTGAGAAAGCTTACACCACTTACTCTTCTAAAAGATCAGTGTGATCTACAGTGATGCAACAGATGCAGAAATATCTGCTCTGCTTTGTATCCCGTCATGACTGATTTGCTACGGCGTAGAAGGTCTGCCTTGTCACAAATCTTAATTATTAATTAATAAAAAAGAAACATTATGTGGATAGTTCTCATAAACACTTTGATCTTTCAAGCACAGCCATCTATTACAGTCCAACTTAGTTACATCAATTGCAATTATACTAAAAGCCTGGCGCTGTTCAGTTTACCTTCTAATCAAACATAAAAGCAAACACCTGATTTGATCTACAATATTACTACCTAAACGTTACTCCTCTTATTGGGATCAAACTGTCAGCTGTTTAAACAAGGACAAACTATATAAACCAAATCTTCGTCAAGCCTATTAATTAAGCTTGAATTTAAATTAGAAACCTAATAGAAGACTAGATATATAATAAATTGGTATTATACATCGCTAATATATTTGATTTCAAATAGCATTATCCAAAATAGGGAAGTAATAAAATTTATCCTAAGTAGGAAATTGTGAAACCTCTGGGCTCGGTAATCCGAAGCTACGCTATCAACTTTCCAATAAATAAGAATTTGCAAAAAACTCTACGAAGAAAATATACCTAACTGATATCATCTGCTTATTTTTCTTATAAATAAATGGCTTTTGATATTATGTAATGTTTATAAGCTGATGTGAGATTTGAATATAATATATTTTAAATTTGGAATTAAAAATCAATGCCCCTGACGATAGTGAAAATTAGTTAGAGTATCAGCCCTTAAAACAATTTGGCAAAAATAGAAATGTAAGTACTAACTAATATTTTTCTTGGCAAAGTGGTTTGTATTACCTTCAAAGGTTTTAAGGTTTCCAAGAATCTAACTCCGATTTAATGAAAGAACTTTTGCCATTGGTTTTTTTTTTCAATCTTGCTTCGAATTATTTAGAAATTTCTTGTCGAAATAACTGACAGCCCGTGGCGTAATCGTTATCTACAGCGAACGAAAAGATGATGTTTTATTTCTAAATTACGTTCAAATGTAAAACATATGTACTTTGTGAGCCGTACTTGTAGAATTTAGGCAGTGTGGACTCGTATATGTTGTAAAAACCCTTTTTTGATTGAGTTTTACTATAGAAGTAAGAATTTACTTAAGTTCTTTGTATTCCAGGCCTACAGTACGACAATTGCCTCTCAAAAATCGAGGAACCACCAAGTATTCACCTTTTTTGGAATAACCGGATGTGCGGGTAGGCCACGATTCAAAAATTGACCATTTGTTTTAGCCGGTGTTCAACTGAACGGCTGCCATCAATCATGGCGCGGGGCTCTCGGCTCAAAGCATTAATTATTATTACACCAATATTTTACCTTGTAATATTTCTGCTTTTCGTCTATGCTTGTGGTTAACCGACTTTAAAGGTTTACAAAATTTTGTAGAACTGTATTTTGCCTACAATAGTTTGCAGATTTTAATAAAATTTTGAATTGAGTGTGTGACGGATTAATTTTGGCAAGTGACAGCTTCTAGGCCTTACACGCCTACTCGATATTCCATTTCTCGAACGCACCATCTCAATTAATCACATGCTTAACCACTAACTGTTCTTTCGTTTATAACTTTATGCTCTCCAATAATTACACTTTACAATCATCTCTGATTGTCCTTTCATTTGATATTGTATTTTCTAATAAATAGTTAAAAGACCACGAGATACTTCAAATTTAATATTTTAATAGTAAACATCAATTTATATTTAATAAAATATATTTGACTTTAACAGCTTCAATATTATCTACATAATGAACTAAATTATAATTAACTTTAAGCATGCCTTGTCTTTTCCGCGCGGCACAGTAAAACAAGCAGTATCTAAAGCAGGTTACAAAAATATATGAAAGTATGAAATAATTCGATTGTAAATATTATTCTCATATAAGATTCATGTGTTCATTGCTAATTTCATACAATTTTATAATATAGTAGTGGATATATAAAATAATTTTTTGAAATTCAGGTGTTTAAAAAAAATAGTGATTAATAGTGAGTAGTGAACTTAAATAGTTTCAGCTTCAACACTTCATTACTGTTTGTATTCTCCTGAACCTAATGGAACCTGGGGCTAATGAAATTCCAATAGACTTATAAATATGGGTCGAAGTATTTTTATGGGCTCCTTAATGGGTTCCAGGGTCGCCGTGAGCCTATTTATTATAACAAAGATACTATCTTTAATGAAAGGCCTATCAGCCGGCTACACTCTCGTTTTACGTAAAACGTTTTTCAATGGATTTGATCTTCTTTGGTTTACCATAGAATAATATTTAGTGCATTATTCTAAAAGTTCCACTCCGTACTCGTAACTTTCTGCAATTACATATATAGACTATTTTGCAATTATGTTAAAAAGTAATAACAGAAATAATAACCTCATTTAAAATTGCAATATTCTAGAGTCGAGTTTCCGACAATGCTTCGCTAATAAGAACAAATATTTGAGAATATTTTTAAGAAAAATAAGTTTAAACGTAAGGAAAGCGAAAGATATTAAATAAGATTGCGAGCACAACAAGTAAAGCGAAGTGGTCGTTTGCTGCGAACCGGATATACACAGCGATAGAACGTGCTGCGTTCCAATCTTAACAGCTATTTTCGCTTCTTTCGAGGATATGGGACGTTTTTCATACCTTTCAATTTCCAACCACACTGTCTTACGATGTAGAGATAGTTTTTAATAATAGTCTTTTCCTTTTAATATTTTATTTTTTAATAGTTTTAAGTTTGCTACGTTGCTTCTACGCGGCTGCTACGACGGATCTTAAAGGTGAAAATGTAAAACAATAATATTACATATTGTTAAGAGCTAGGGGCTCGGATAGAAAATCCCGTAGATTTCTTCAAGGCTTTATGAAGGCTATTAGGCTTTTTCTTGATGAATCAATGAGAATTTTATGAACACAAATTATTCGCACTTATTACACACAAAAATCAGTCACTTATTACTTAATTATGCACACTTCACATAGTACTTTAACACTGTGCTTTAAGAAAAACACTTTTTGAACGTATTGAAGCTATGTATAATTATTAAAAACATAATTATTTACATAAATTTAAATTTTTAATTTTTTCCCGACGTTTCGCGTGCTTTTCAGCGTGCGTTTGTCTTCACTTTATTCGCACTTTATCGCTTCGGTGATTATCTCTTGATATGTCGCGTTTCGGCTCGCTTATATATCCCTGGGAATAATCTTTAGCAATATTCCAGAACTCTCTAGGCGGGATTGATACTGAGTTGCGACTGCACAATTCTAGAACGTCCGTACTCTTTGCCTCTTTCGCACATTGCTCCGTCCTTTTCATACGGCGTTCTTGAGTGCTCAGTCTAGCATCGAGAAGGTTGCGATATTCCTTCTCTCTAGCGATCACTCCGTTCTTGTCCCACCCCTAGAAAATTCCGTCTAGAATATTCCTTTATCAAAGGGGTATAATTAGGCCTGAAAACGGGTCTCCTAAAAACTGCACCACTCGACTACGGATGTTCTGAAACGGCCTGAAAAAATGTTTTAGCTTCATGAAAACCATGGTTACTTTATGCAAACTACAATTTTCTAATATGTGATTGACCCTCCCTGAAACCGTCAGAAATCATATTTCAGCCTGCTGAAAAGTTCTCTAAGTAGTGGAAAAATCTAGAAACATTTTAGTCGATCCGTCTTCGTAACAATATCAACATTGTTGTTGACAAAACAACGTTGACGTAACAATCAAATAGTTTTTTTTAATTACCGGATTTAGTCGTTTCTGAACACAGTAACACAGTATGTTTTATTTATTAAACGTTTCAACTACGAGTATATGTAAATAAACAGATACCATAAGAAAAATGATGTAAAAAATAAGTCATATGTGGATTACCTAGTGCTAACATCATGTAGATAAATAACCTATAAACAACGTGCATGGTGGAGATTCAACATGTTGTTTTTTCATGAAACATAATACAAAACAGAAAATAATTTCTACAATACTGAAAAAACTGAGACACAACAGAGTAAATCAGAAACAAACATTTCAGGGGATCCACGGTCCCACTGCGAAGGTTCAAGAACAAAAGCACAAAATTGAATGAGAACAAAGCGCGGCCGAGTTCACACGACGTGCGATTTGCAGAACACTCCCGACGTATTATAATCCCGAATGAAACAAGTGTGAAGACGTGCTGAATGTGAAGAAGGGTTTCAGGGCTGGGAAAAAGAAAAAACACAAATACACTCTATGGAGTTACCAAGTGAATGGATAACGAAGTCCTCTCGACCGAAGTTATGTGTTAGTTGTAGACATTTTTGTAAATTTTAATATGACGCTGCTCCAGGTCTGCTGTAATTAATATTATTTTGAAACCCCGATTTGTTTGCAATTGTTACTAGTTAAATTTATATAGTCGTAGTAATTGCATTTTGAAATAGTCTAAGAAGTTCTAGCAACTAATAAATGCATGAGTTTAATTATCTATTTGCAACTGTGACAGCCCTGTAACAAAATGCTGGTGCACTTTTACGTCCGTTAAAAGGTTCTGTGATATTCCGTATTCACTAGTTACAGCGAACTGACAATTTTATTGCGAAAGCCCAGTAATGGCTTTTTACTCGACTGACATAAAGATTCTTCAAAATATTAATACTTTATTCTGATTTAGTCGTAATTATGAAGATGTTACTTCTGCAACTAAATGAAAATTCTCTTCAATGGTTAGGAAGCTGTTTTGTTGAATAGGCTAATTAAATTAGTGCTGTTGAAATATACGTTTATTAAAATTTTATTTTTTAGAATTTTAAATAATGCCTTATTATGCTTGTGATTGTTACATTTAATGAATAACGATAAGATATGAAACTAAATTGATATTATGACATATAAAATATATTTTTGATACATCTAAGTCATACATATAATAATTTCACTAGTCATTAGACTAGTTTTTTTATATATAATTCTACTGTGTGTATCTGTCACTGAACTCCTCTTAAACGGCTGGACCGATTTAAATGGTTTTTTTTTGTATGTGTTTAGGTGGCGCCCTTTATGATTTAGATTCACAAATCAGCCCGGCAGATGGCACTGCATTCGGTATCTAGGTAATTTATCTATATAGCAAATAAACATCTGGTTTATATATAAAACTTTTGTGCATCTGTTTGTAATTAAACTCCTAAACGGTTGGACAGATTTTGACGACTTTTTTGTGTGTTCAATTGGAGCCTAGAATGATATACACGATTGGATATATGTATTTTTTTTGTTTGTAAGACGTGTGTACATGAGAACATCTGACGGAACTGTTAGTATATATATTATGTTAACATGGTATACTTGAACATAATAAACTATTATCATTGTGAATTTCATTTAAATGAGAATTGTATAATATAATTCATAATGGACTTAAGAATGCCAATATAATTGGTTACTGTTACAACATATTATTTCAGAAATATTTTATAATAGCTACAGTTTTCTGTTCAATATTTAAATTTAATTAGAGCGAACTAAATATGTAAACTATTCCACTTTGATTTGATTAATGACTCTATTTGAATTGAATAAATTATATTCGTTTCAACTTGAGACGGGCTTAATGTATTTAGAATACATTACTTCGCTTCAATTGTACGGACTTGTACTTTATTGAAACGGAATAAAGTTAAATGTTGTTAGATTTACACGTGTTGTTGTTCGATTTTCTTGAATGCAACAAAATAGAAGGCTGCTTTTAGGCTTTCTATACTAAAGGTATTTACAATGTTTCATAATACATACTTGCTTTCCTGTCATTATTTAATCTATAGTAAAATATTCTATTAAACTTTACATTTAAAATAAAATAGAAAGAAAAAGAGACCGCTTTTAAGCAGAATGCTTTCGTAAAAGACCGTTCATTTCCATACTTATACAACTTTCGTAATTACTTTGTATCGCAACGAAGTATTACATATAACAAAAAATTACTGCCTGCAATAAAATTTGTTGAATTTTCTTTCGTTCATATATAATTAAAAAGTAGATAATTCTATTTCTTAATTAAATGAATAATTTTGGTTAAACTATTCCATATATATTAAAATGAGAATAGATTCGTTCATATCTTCCCTTAAAGTAATACCGAGTCTAAGATGTTTAGATTTATAGTGTGTAAGGGAGCTTCAGTTCTGGTAACAGGCCATAAATTGCGTCTGGACTGCAGTTATACCGAGAACTTTCCTAATGACTGCTGCCGTAAAGCGTGATTAGTTTGCTAATTTATAATTAATCAAATTGAGTTGGATACTATTGTCAATTTTAATTGTAAGATGTCACGAATCGAAAAAAATAAATATTCAGAATTTTTATTTCACGACACTGCTATTTATTCTTATTATTATACAATATTATGGGTGTAATAATTAAAATAATAAATGTGGAACCGAAGAAAATGCTCCGCTTTATATTTTCTACAGTGTGTATGTTTTATTAATTAGTATTTGAGGGAGTGTGATTGCGTAGTGGCCGAAACAACAACAGTAAGACGGGTGAGAGCTGTCAGATCGCTGGACCACAGCTATTCTAAATTAAATCCTGTCCAGAAACTACCTGCCTTCCTAGATTAAACTTTGAATATCACCTCCACTAACAACGAAGTGTATCAATAAATAGTATACGATAGGCTGATTTAATTATTAATTTAATTACGTTCATAAATATTTTTTATTAATTTATCCTTCCACCTACATACCCTTCGTTCCATAACTGAGTATTTTTAAGACATTGTTTACCGTTCACCACCTCTGAAAGTCAGGCATTGTCGAATCAATACTTTCTTAAAAGATTAGTTTCTCAAGAAAAGTGAGAAGAGATTAATACAGTCTACCCGTAAAGCACTGGTTAGCATTGGGGCACAGTGAGAATGCATGGAAGATACTATCACTTAACATTAGGCGGGCCTCTGGTCCATTTTGCCAGTAAAGTGATAGGTTACGGTCGAATTGTTTTATCGAAGTAGGTTTTAATTAGGAATATTCTTTTCTATGCCTTTGTTTGATTTCGATATTTTTTATCTTTATTATTAACACAGTTCATTGATTACAGCATGGTTTGAGGGAGGGAAGAGTTAAATCGGCTCTTTAGGTTGGCACCGGGTACTCCTCATCACTTCAGATTTAATCAAAGCGCTCGTTGTTTTACGAGGGCCGCCCAGGGCGTTGCATCTATACCTAGTTATTAATGCGTCGATTCAATCGATACAATTATGAGATAAATATAACCTATGACTACTACAAGTGAGTTTTCATTAAAGATTCTCAACATTTAAAGAGAATACATCAACTTCATAACTAGTTTTGCAAAGCTTAAGAAATAAATTTTATTGGAAAAGAAATTTAGGCCGGTAAAACATGTTTTTACATTATGTGCTATTTACGTTTTATTGTGCTGAAGAAAACAACATTCAAAGAGACCGGCTTTCGTGTATAAAATCTATGAAATCTGCTTCTGACATTATGTTTGCCTCATTCAATAATTCACGCAAAACGCAAAGTCAATTTACTTATTATATCATTACATCCTATCTTTAAACGAAGATAATCTCAAGACTCGGTTGCGTTCGCTAAATAGAACTCTATCGATCAAATTATACAGTTCAAAGTTAGTTTGGCGTAATAAATGAAGATAAATGAATTTTGACTCATTGACGATCAATCGGGTTATCCCGTATCGGCCTTTGGTAATAGTTGGAGAGCTTGTCAAGTGCTTTGTCTTTCGTTGTGTATTTTTCTTGTTCAGTCGTATAAAAATATATTTGAGGCCGTATTTTTTGTTTGTATTCATGAATATAGCTTATGCAAATATTTTAAGGGATAGAACATTTTCGTCGAAGAGTTCTGGCCTAGGCTTTAATTGTGTTGCCTAGACATCTAAAAGGTGTAATAGAAACCGCGAGTTCCCATGTCTAGACCCAAAAGTTAACTTTTTAATGAATTTTTCAAAAATAATCGAAAAAATTGCCAATTTTCGTCATAGAGGTATGCTCTGCTGAGAGAAAGCGAAGAGTTTTGGCCTAGGCTTTAATTGTGTTGCCTAGACATCTAAAAGTTGTAATAGAAACCACGGAGTTCCCAAGTCTAGACCCAAAAGTGTTTTTTTTTTAATTTTTCTAAAATTAGTGATAAAATTGTAATTTTCGTCATAGAGGTATGCTCTGCTGAGAGAAAACGAAGAGTTCTGGCCTAGGCTTTAACTGTGTTGCCTAGACATCTAAAAGGTGTAATAGAAACCGCGGAGTTCCCATGTCTAGACCCAAAAGTTAACTTTTTAATGAATTTTTCTAAAATAATCGAAAAAATTGCCAATTTTCGTCATAGAGGTATGCTCTGCTGAGAGAAAGCGAAGAGTTCTGGCCTAGGCTTTAATTGTGTTGCCTAGACATCTAAAAGGTGTAATAGAAACCGCGAGTTCCCATGTCTAGACCCAAAAGTTAACTTTTTAATGAATTTTTCAAAAATAATCGAAAAAATTGCCAATTTTCGTCATAGAGGTATGCTCTGCTGAGAGAAAGCGAAGAGTTTTGGCCTAGGCTTTAATTGTGTTGCCTAGACATCTAAAAGTTGTAATAGAAACCACGGAGTTCCCAAGTCTAGACCCAAAAGTGTTTTTTTTTTAATTTTTCTAAAATTAGTGATAAAATTGTAATTTTCGTCATAGAGGTATGCTCTGCTGAGAGAAAACGAAGAGTTTTGGCCTAGGATTTAATTGTGCTGCCTAGACATCTAAAAGTTGTAATAGAAACCGCGGAGTTCCCATGTCTAGACCCAAAAGTTAACTTTTTAATGAATTTTTCTAAAATAATCGAAAAAATTGCCAATTTTCGTCATAGAGGTATGCTCTGCTGAGAGAAAGCGAAGAGTTCTGGCCTAGGCTTTAATTGTGTTGCCTAGACATCTAAAAGTTGTAATAGAAACCACGGAGTTCCCAAGTCTAGACCCAAAAGTGTTTTTTTTTTAATTTTTCTAAAATTAGTGATAAAATTGTAATTTTCGTCATAGAGGTATGCTCTGCTGAGAGAAAGCGAAGAGTTCTGGCCTAGGCTTTAATTGTGTTGCCTAGACATCTAAAAGTTGTAATAGAAACCACGGAGTTCCCAAGTCTAGACCCAAAAGTGTTTTTTTTTTAATTTTTCTAAAATTAGTGATAAAATTGTAATTTTCGTCATAGAGGTATGCTCTGCTGAGAGAAAACGAAGAGTTTTGGCCTAGGCTTTAATTGTGCTGCCTAGACATCTAAAAGTTGTAATAGAAACCACGGAGTTCCCAAGTCTAGACCCAAAAGTGTTTTTTTTTTTATTTTTTCTAAAATTAGTGATAAAATTGTAATTTTCGTCATAGAGGTATGCTCTGCTGAGAGAAAACGAAGAGTTTTGGCCTAGGATTTAATTGTGCTGCCTAGACATCTAAAAGTTGTAATAGAAACCGCGGAGTTCCCATGTCTAGACCCAAAAGTTAACTTTTTAATGAATTTTTCTAAAATAATCGAAAAAATTGCCAATTTTCGTCATAGAGGTATGCTCTGCTGAGAGAAAGCGAAGAGTTCTGGCCTAGGCTTTAATTGTGTTGCCTAGACATCTAAAAGTTGTAATAGAAACCACGGAGTTCCCAAGTCTAGACCCAAAAGTGTTTTTTTTTTAATTTTTCTAAAATTAGTGATAAAATTGTAATTTTCGTCATAGAGGTATGCTCTGCTGAGAGAAAACGAAGAGTTTTGGCCTAGGCTTTAATTGTGCTGCCTAGACATCTAAAAGTTGTAATAGAAACCGCGGAGTTCCCATGTCTAGACCCAAAAGGTAATTTTTTAATGAATTTTTCTAAAATAATCGAAAAAATTGCCAATTTTCGTCATAGAGGTATGATCTGCTGAGAGAAAGCGAAGAGTTCTGGCCTAGACTTTAATTGTGTTGCCTAGAGATCTAAAAGTTGTAATAGAAACCACGGAGTTCCCAAGTCTAGACCCAAAAGTGAATTTTTTTTAATTTAGTGAAAAGTTTGAAAAATGCTAATTATTTCGTTTTCTCTCACTCTTCTTTATTTTTTTTATAATCAAAGATTTTAATTTTTGTATTTAAATGATTAGGAACTATTACAATTAAATTGGTTGTTTTAATGAGACCTTTTTTATCGAAATCGATAAGAAATGCTCTGCTGTGCCCGGGAAGCTGGTAAAAATGAGCATAGGACGGAACGTCGATCGGTTGAATATTTCTCGCTAACCCAAATAGCGGCGTTGTAAGCCCATTTCGTAAATTAATTATCGACTTTTACGATTTCCTTCCATTGTGGCAATTAATTACGAGCACTAGGTACATAATCTCGTTACACATCCTCGCTGCTGCATCGACTACACTAAACTTACGGATACATTTTCAGACATAATTTCATGACAATTTTACGGAACTTCCATAATTTCGGGATCTTTTGTTTAACCGCATTGCACAATATTGATGCATTTTTCATTTTAAAAAGCAACTAGTCTCTCTCTATATATAAAATAAAAAACTGTATTAACTGAAGTATATATCAATATAAATCAAACTGAACTTAATAAACTGATACGAGAATGTTAGCACAATAATTTCTACTTGTGTATAAAAAATAAATATAATATTATGCGATGAATTTTAAGTTGGTTTCAAAGAAGAAAGCAAGCAAAGAAAATGTAATGGCCCAACATAGTATAAATTAATTAAACATTCTCATCTGTGTCAGTGCAGCGAGTCAGGCATCTCGCTAATAAATCCTTTAGACTTACAACAATTGTTGCCTCCACGTTGAAATATTTACATGTAAGCGAACTCCCTTGATACACTGCTTCGTGGCTTTAAGTTAATAAGCAATTTTATCGGTATTTGGGTGATAGTGCGGAATTGTAACTAATACAAAGCAAACTTATATTATTTGTGATTTATATTGTAAGAACTCTTCCTAAGTACATTGGAGACTATGTTATGAAATCCTTGTGGTGTCTCGCTCTAAAAACCTATCACAATTAATTTAACGGGAGCGGCTCAAAACACTACAATAAAATAACACGTAAAAATAGAAATTGGTAAGATTTAGTGCTTTTTTATCGGCGAATATATTCAGCGGGCGAAAAAGCGGAAATAACTTAGTGAATACCGACCGTTTCGGCGGCCGCGGAGCGCCGACATCGCGATTTTACAAATATATGACAACGAAATATTTATACTTTGTTTTACCGCAGTCAGTTGTTTATTTTTAAAAATTAAACGATCTAAGCATTTTTAGGAACAGTAAATGATGTCATAAAGGTCATTAAAATTTATTTTCTACATCTATAAGAATTCATAAAATAATTAAATTGAATTTGAATCGCGAATTTTAGCCCAATCAAAAGTTTTGCTTCGTTATCGCGTGAATGTTGCAAAGTTTATGATTTCGTTCATAATACTTCATTTGAATTGTTGATTTCATCGTACCGCGTACAATCATAATTTGATCATTTCATTAATATCGCGGAATTTAAAAAGCAATTTGTAAATTATATTGGCCGTCCTCGTTAAGAATGATACTTTTTATTTCCGAATAGCAACGGAAGTTAGTCTTAGTGACCGCTAAATTTATTTGGAATGTATATTACAAAGAGGAAAAAGTTTTATAACAAAACTATCATCGTTAAATAAATGTTGTAATATTTTATTTTTATTAAATGGTATATTACCTATGAAATAATTTATATTAAAGCCTTTATTTTAAATTTATTTATACTATGTGACATGGTCAATGACTGTCTTGCATTTCCGCATCCTTCTCACCTAGCACTTCCCATTCTCCTCTGTTTTGCGGTTTACTCGTCCAGATGACTCCCGCTATTTGCCGAATATCATCTTTTGACCTTTGTCTTTCTCTACCCCTTTCTTCCCTCTTCCGTACCACTCGATCCTCTACACTCCACTTTCTTCTCATCTTTCCCATTTAAACTTTCGACTTTAATGTACCTAGTTCAGCCAAAATTTCTGTTACAAATGAAAATGCATTTTTTTTAAATTAAGTCATGTAATATCATATAAGAATAAAACAATGTTCTTTTTGGCCACGCTTTATGGATTTACGCACTGTTTCCAAGGGAAATTTCGCCACTGCTTGCTCCAAATAGTCTTTAAGAGACTTAATGTCGCCGTGTCGTTTAAAGCAGGCCATGTCCTCTTAAACTGACCATAATTTAAAGTCTAAAGGCTTGAAGTCTATGGTAGACGAGGGTCAGTCTTCAGCTCTTATAAAGTCTAGAACGTTGGTTTCTAATTTTTTTGGTTGGTTTAATTGCGTATTGCTAAATTGTTGTTGCTTCCTAATGGGGCCTTTGTAGTTCTAACAGCACGCGGCCACTCTGATTTTTCTGGTCTTCGACAGACGAAGTGTTGTTGTATTTTTGTAGATAGTACAATATACAAACATGCGGATCATACCAAGATTTTGAAGTGTCTGTAATATGACGGAGGCTCCATTTCCACTTTGAGCAAGGCGATCACTGCAATCTTATTTTCTTTAACACCCCATTCCATATTGTAATTTGATAATTAACACGAAAAAATATGTGAAATGGCGCAAAATAACACAAGTGTTTCAAATTCAAAATCATTAAAAAGTTTAGAAAAATGCATTTTCATTTGTAAAAGAACTTATGGCCAGACTAGTTAGTATGTTGCGTCAATGATTCTTGTTTTCTCAGGTATTGTATCCAATTTTATTTTATCTCAAGTTCTACGGTATGTATACTTCGTTCCTTTTTTTGTTAGGTCTAAAGATAATATTTGTTAAGTTAGGTTCCCAGTTTAGAATCCATGTCATGATGGTTTGAATACACGTTTGAAGTCAAAGACCCATTTCTTAGATTTCAGTGACACCTCTGTGTTTTTGAATACTTATTTTTGGGGTGAGTACTCTTCCATGCTAACTATTTTTATTACCATGCCAATTTTTAATTTCTTTTGCTAAGGTCTTTCGATGACATTATCAGGTCGACATGCGTTAATTCCTCTACATAATCTATGTTGGTGCCCCTGATTTTCACGGAAATCTTTTCGTGGTTAGTTATTATTTTAGTTATTGACTTGTTCATACTAAGAGTTATCTCTTCATACTAAGAGTTATATTTTCGAGGAGCTGCATAAGAATTTCTTGCAGGCATTCAGGATCGGTAGAAATATTAAACCGTCTGCAAACCGCAAGTGATTTAATTTAATACCATTGATATTCAGTCCGTAGTCACTTTATCCAAGAAGTTCGATTAGGTATTTAAGTACTGCCGAGAAAATATTGCTTATAATGGTTCATTTTCCAACTCGTTCCGGTCAGTGTTTTAAGAGTCATAAAATATATATACTACTGATAATCCTGAATATATTTTTCCAACACTTCCTCGTCCCATATCGGTTGGTGTTTTAAGGACATGTTTTTATTATAATCGACAAATGCTAAATCGTAAGTTCCTTAGCATTCGATTTGAGAACTTGCTTAATAGTGAGAATATGGTATATTGTTTAGAAACCGCTTCAAAAACCAGCTTGTCCCTGTGGTTGATTTTCGTTAAGGTGTTTTGTTATACAAACTAACATTAAAAACATTATGTAAACTTTGGACATCGTTAACCACTGGCCTTTTATTACAGTTGTATAAACTATAAAGTATCCTTGTCATATTCCTCAATTATCACGTCCTTTCTTCTTACAATACTCAAACCAATGAAACCCAATTTCACTGTATGTAATAGTTCTGAATAGTTTTGACCAGCCGTATTGGTGATCTGTTTCTTTTTGTTAGAGTTAAAGTTATCCTTTGCGTTGTTTTTATGTTTTCATGCTTTGTTTTTTCTACACTTTAAGTCTGTTTCTCAAAAATGAGCTGAGTTTGCTCTTATGTAAGCCGACGCATCAATTACATTAATTATTGGAGAATCATTATTTGTTGTGCGGCGAATTGAACATCGTTCGGTTAAAGCCCTTCTTCACTTCTGTTTTTCTCTGTTTTCTATTTTGTCGTAAACTCATTATTTTTTACAGCTTTAACATGTCTTTAGACATACCACTGACTTATCCATAGTGTATAGTTACAATGATAAATGGAATCAATAACAGTAACGTGTGTTTGCACTTTGTTAAATGTTGATAAATGATTATTCTAACCTTTTGTTAACACCGTGGGCCGACGTGTCTTGATTAAATTGTTGAATTATTTGCATGTGCACAGTTGAAATGGTAAATAGTTTCGGTATGTCTTCGTATTGACGAAATGCCACTAAAATGTGTGTACGTTATAAATTCCACCTGTTATTTGTATTATACTTCAAGGACACTTTGACTACTGTTAAAACTTTAACAGCCGGAACCGGAAAAAACGCACATATATATAACAATCTTAAAGGCCAGCAGCGCACTGTGGCAGTGTCCATGGGCGTCCACTTAAAATCTGATGAGCATCCTGCCCGTTTTCAGCTTGTTCTATAAAAAAAAGTGTAACGGCATGGACATACCATAAAAACATTTATAAAAATTGATTAGAATTTCGTAAAGTTGATGGCAAGTGCTTCCGTGAAGATCAAAAACTATAATATAGCAAGGACGCAGGAGATGTTGGCGAATTAAGGAAGATCTTGCTGATTGATTAATGGTAAAATCAGAGCATGATGCATTTCTAGCTTGTATCAAAAATAATAAAAACGAGTTCGTTATTTCTAAAATATATTAACTGTTCTTTATATAAAACATCAATATAAAAAAGGCAAAAAAATTCTTTAACCAATTGAAATTTATTCCACACAATATATTCGGTATCGCTCCACGGGTCGTGTTCAGCCCGTCCCAAATTCATATTAAACTTTCAAATATAATTACTTTACTTACTCGGTCCCGTGAGGAAGTTTTAAAAATATTTCAATGCAAAATGAATAAACTAACTTTAATTTTAAAAAGGCTATTGCAATTAAAATGTCAAAGAGTTGCTCTGTTGGTATTGAACAAACAACAGTACAAAAACTCATTTCATCTGCACCTTGAAATGACGTTCAGAACACTTTTTCATTTAACAACAAAGAGTGTCTTTGAACAAAACGATCGATGCCATTCTCTGTGGAAACAATGAGGATGTATATCCATCGCAAAACATCACCCTTATCTTGAAATCGACGTACGTTTAACTTATAAATGAGACAATAAAATCTAAAAAATAGTGCCCTATGTGAGTTGTGTTGACGTGCGTCGACACTGCTTCTGTTAAGAGGCCGTTTTCTTACCGAAGCATTAGTTTCGTCTTCTAGTAATTATTGATATAACAATATCTGAACACAGTGCGACTTAAAAGAAATATAGGCTTGCTTCTCATATTTCATTTCGTTTGCACTTGAATCTCATCATTCACAACAATTCGATTGTCCACTTTAGGTTTTTAATAATAAAACTCATATTAACTTCGTCGAACGAAAAGCGCTCGCAACAAAATTATCAACAACAAGAACTTGATACTTGAGCTGGAATATTCAAATAAAATACTTTAATTTCGCATAACGTAACTTTTTACGCGGAATTTTTAATTTTTCGCGAATTGTTCGTAACTTTCACATTTGGCCGCCGAATGCCACAGCCTCCGGCCTGCTTTGCCTTTTTATTAATATGCTTATTTTTTTATGGAATATAAACCTGTTATAACGAAGTGGGAAAAGGATTCTACATTTAACTAATTTCAAATGAAATGCAATATCTAAAATCAACATATAATAAAAAAGCATTAAGTTGATTAACCTTGAGAATTTCTTAGTATTTTATACTTGAACACGTTTCAACATAGTTACAGCGATAAAAGATTTAGATGTGTGAGGCCGGAAGGGACCGGGGAGGCGAAGGGCATATATAATACGTTGACACTGTCTACGGCCCTGTTCACATTCAGACCAACGTCGCCGAATCGTCCCGGAACGTCCCAGATGAGTTCGCTCAACGCTGGAAGTTTAACCAGGTGGTCTCTCGTCGTGGTCGCGCTTAAAATCAACAGTAGATAGTCAAAAAGCGTCTCGACATCGGCGACATCCATAGAGCTCCCAATGTGGAGCTAGCCCTCTATGCTGAATATACCGGTGTCATGTCATGGACTCCAGACGGCGATAGGCTAGTTTTAGGAAACAATGCTTCCAAATAAATCCCAACATAGAGTACATAGAGCGAGATCACCAGATCACCTGATCTCACTCTACGTCAAAAAAAATCCGCCTCATAAAAGAGGCACACCGTGCATGACCTACGCTTGCATAGTCTTCACACATTGTGCCCCCTCCATATCCACCGGCTACAGGTGTGCCCTTCTGCGTGAGAAATGCCGATCTCCAATGGATGAAGTTGGCACCCACACGCCACTTCGACAAGGCTTAAAGTCGTCTCAACCCATTAATGCGTAAAAGCATCAATTATTACCTCTTCCCGACATAAAAGGCCCGTAGGATGCCCTGACATGTCCTAACGAATCTGGATGATCCAATCACGATAGTTAATGACAAATTAAAAGAAAAGTTAAAGTCAGATTAGGATAAAAACGCCTTCACCGGGGAAGGCCTGGACTTTTACTTCATACTTCGCTACCTCCAGTGAGATTTCGTCCTGCCCTTCAGGCTGTCCGGCAACAATCGTATCAATGCCCTAAAATCTAGTGACACTTTCTGGTAGAATCTTTAAACTACGAAATTTACTTATTACTCTATAGATATTTCTATTTTTGCTCTTTAAAAGGTGAACGTGCTTTTTCGAAAGCATCAACGTAATTACCTACTCGTATATATACCATGCAAAATTACTTTGTAAAAAATTCAATTTCACACTTGAACTCCTTTAAAAGGTCCAATCTCTTGAGTAATTCGTTAGATTCTCTGCCTTAGGGTTGCCACCTTATTATACCAATAATTATAGTAATCATAAGGAAGGTTTACGTATATTATTCGTTAGGGTTCTGTATTAAATGATTGTAGTTGTTAGTTGTTAGAAGTACTGGAAAAAGTCTAGTCCGCCTGGGACCGTGCGGAGCTGGGATGGGGTAGTTCAGAACAAACTATTCATCTTTGTGTTGAATTGAGAAAAGTGATACGGTTTTGTATTATAGGTAGCCCAGATTCAACATGAATAATAATTGCAAAATTGGTGTCACTACCGTTGTCCGACATTTTTACTTAATATTTAAACAGTCAGTGCGCACGTCCGGCAAATCCTTAGAACACTTACCATACACCGAACACTTTGGAGAAAACGCATAGAGACGCAATGTCAATGTCACGTAGAGGGAGAGAATCAAGCCGATCAGTAATACGTTAGTGATTGACAATTCGACATGCCCTTCGCAAAATTTTGTCAAGAGGAAGAAGCTGGTTTTTGTGAGCACCAGTCCAGAGATGTGACCAGTATTCCATATGAGGCCTTGTAGATACGTTGTACCTCAGTGGAATATAGCCCTACCCAAAACATCCATATTTTTAGATGCCAGTAGTGGCTTCCTTTCTTAGAGAACTGCGGAAATAAACTTCTTTCAAAATGCCAACCCGAAGCATACTGTGGCTGAGTGAAGTACTAAGGAGAGCGCATTCAAATTGAGGAGACACAACAAAAAGATTCTTCTTGATATTATACGGTATATTGTCTCCCTAAAATACGTTGATAACCCTACCCCAATGCCGTATAACCGCAGAGGTGTGTAGGAAGTACAATAGTATTTGCCGTGATGTCATTGATAAATTACTTAATATCAACTGTAATTTACTGAAAAACTAGCGTCCTTACTTTACGTGCGTTCTTATTTAAACTGCTTCATAGAAAAGTAAAGAACGAGACTTGACGAGAAAATGAAAAAGATTTTAATGATAGAAATCAAATTTTTCTAAATGAAATATATATATGTACCTGAAAAGTATAAGTATTGTGGGGTCACCCACAACGCCCTAGAGATTTAAACGGGTATAAAATGAACTAAATTCGCAAATATAACCAAAGCTCGGTCGAAAGCTCTGTGCGCTCGATCGTTAGAGTTTTTAACCGTTCCTAGTTAGTAGTTAGTCGAGCGGAAACAAGTTATCGTTTTGGTTATCTGAAATCAACCGTATGCGGCTGTTAACTCTTACAAATATACAGTTTGTATATTTCGGTAAAGTTAAAGTCGTATTTTAACTTGGACAAGATTATTTTCATTTTATAATTTCCGGGGGCTTCTATTTTTGTGATGTTGACTTTTTTTTACCAGAAACTTTAAACCTTAGGTAGGTAACATAATCTGGCCGTAATGGCCTGTCCTGCAGACGTTGGCGTATTCTACCATTACCATAGAAAGTCGTTGTTATATTGTAAACAGGCAATACAAAATGTGTTTAAATTCAAATTATTTTTTATAACACTTAAAAATGATAATGATATGATTTAATTTGGAGCTGCGTGATATTTCTAGGATTTGCAGTATTCTGAAAAGGTGTTTTCGTAGATAACGGTTAGTGTAACGAGAAGCCTGTCTGTCGCACAACAAGCATTGTCCACTGAGTTGCTGTTTCATTACACTTTGCTCGCGCTAGGGTTGCTAACTGCTGGGTTTCGTATTACTAAGAAAAACAAACGTTATTAACTGCATTTTAATAAAAAATGTATCTCTTATTTTTTATTTTCATATATACCTACTTACTTTCCACTTTCCGTAAATAAAATAGGTTTGGAAATAAAAACATTGCCTTTGGAAATATATCTTCAAGACGTTAACTACTTCTGCTACTAAAATAATATTTATCAATAACAGCCTTTTCTTTATTATAGATTGGTTCTAAAAGCACCCCTGCAACAGCCCTGGCACATGTTGTTAGACAATTCTGTTACCATTGTGTATCGAGGGTGACATCCCTATACAACTCGATGCGTCTCCGAATTCACCCAATACATGAATTGTTCGTATCGTATTGGTTAATGAACATTTCATAAACAACTCTGCTTAATTGGCTTTATAGAGCTCCACAGTTATTTAATTTACGCTAACCCACGTTAAATTATTTAAAAGATTTATTTACCTTATTTAACAGTAACTTAGAAATTAAATATCACAAATTTTTATTTAAATAATTTTAAAGGTTTTAAAATTATTATTTAAATACAATAAAAACACTAAATAAATTATTTCTTGATGCTGTTGATAATATTGTAAAAAATTGAAAATTACAATACGCATAATCTGCAAAGATTAATAATGAAACTAAAATATTTGATTATTCCATGCTTAACGATACAATATCGTTTATACTTTCAAAATAGCATTTCCAAATAAGCATTTGCTTGAATGATTTTTTTATAGTATGAGGATAATTGGAAAAGTTGCAATCATTTGCGCGGGGTCAGTCGCCGCGAGTCAGCGACCGCAGGCAGCTCCGCGATAACTACACCGGAACTGAATTAAGACGACAACTTTGACCCGCTAGAGGTTTATTTTGCGCGAAACTAACTACCTGCTCGTGGTTGTTTCGAGCTGATGTGATTTCGTTAACAACTTAGACAGGATGCACGAACTACCTTGCCACGAGCAAAAAATTAGTGTCGATTGAGTGCCACATACCACAATCCCTCAACGAAGGAAATAGTTCTGACTGATTTCCCTAATACAATATGTCTGCCAAGTATTGGACAAGCGATGTCATTTTTATAATATGTAGGTATTTTGCTTCACTATACTATTAAATAGAAGCTTAAATCATAATTAAACAAGTGAAACTCAATCAGCAACTACGTACAGTATTCAATCTAATACCAAGAATCGTTACTCATGAAAAAGAAATAATTAAATTCCCTATTTGTATCGTCCTCTGTACTCGTAGTGTAGACACCAACACATACACATTCACCCTAAACCGTTTTAGTAGGGCTGGCAACTTCCGCTCAGCAGAAATTAACATTTTACACAAGTGTTTATCAAGTTATTATAGAAGTTAGCTCCAATAAAAGCAATACATTTCAAAAGTATTGTCAATATATGACAATTTTACAACATATAATATGGTTTTCTGAACTAATAGTCTCTAATGGAAGTTACTGAATTAAAATACGTGCTATTATCTGCTTGTAACGTGAGTACTCAAAATTATAATTAAGACCAACCCTAATGGTAGTCAACATCGTATTGTCTGAATATTTAATTACGGGCCACAAACAGAGTGATTAAAGAGGTAGGAAGCAATTAAGTTGCCTCGGAGGCTGTTATTATTGCTCCGCATCTGATCAGTGGCAAGAGAGAGTGTATATTTTTTCTAGAATAAGACGAGATGATATATTGATATTTCATTATTAATCGTCAATTTAAATATATAATTATTATCTCTACATACAATAACAGAAAATATCATATATTTGTGTAAATTTTTCAATGATATTGCAATCCTATCCAGCTGAGATCGCTATCTAAATTAAACTTGACTTAAATCTAACAAAAGTAATAAGTTTGCCTCTTCTTTAGAAAAGCTTTCATCAACGATCTTCCTCATGAAATTATTTTAATCTTAAAAAGAAATACGTTCAACTTAATTAAAACAGCCTAGATTATGATTTATGCCGAGGAAACCAAAGAAGCATTAGGTATATAATTTATTTCAAATCTGTCATTTTCAGTTAGTTTTATTTTAAAGTTATAGCAAATGTACCAAGTTTAGCTCTGTATTTTTCCATACAAATGTTTTGCAAAGTTATTTCCAACCCAGTAATATTCACAATAAAAATGATCTGTGAAGATGCGATAGAATTTCCCAACCAGTTTAAAATTGCAACAGTTTGGAGTTAGAACTCCGTAATTTGATGGGCGTTGGGCTTCGTCCGTTATTGGTGAAGGAAAGACATCTGAATGAGCTGTAATTCAAAACTGTGTAAAGTATAATATAGAAAATATATTTATATCCAATTACAACGATTTGTATTTTTAATTACAATTGTATTTAAAAACTCTTAAGAACTGCAATTGCGAATACTATTTAGAAGCATATATCTGACAAATTATACATGTTTACAATATAAGCACTTTTAAGATAAATTTGATTCAATTTATCCGATTTGAACATATTCATTTATATTATAAAACGAACTATAATCCATTAAATCCCCTAACTCTTTCAAAGAATATATATTTATAAAATGCTCACGTAGAATTTGTTTCTAACTCTGAACTTCACTGAGAAATGTTTCTACGCCCGGTATCACGTACAGCACATAACTTCTAACCGCTAAATTCCACAAAACTATCTTATTATTAGATCGCTTTAATATTGGTATTTGTGTGAAATTCCGTGGACCTTCTGGCCTCTTCATTTAAATTTCGTATGAGATTGATTATTCAACTTTTTAAATGCTATAATCATACCAATTACACTTTCTTTATTCAAATTGGGATTTAAGTCTGAGAAAACAGTGAATATGTTATCTGGTGTCTCTCTCGTCGTAGGAAGAAACAAATAAGGCTCCCCAGATAAGTCGGAGCTTATGTTAAATGGACAGAATAGTGTTTGCGATCGAGCAGCCACTTATAAAACATAGAGGAACCGTTTGCCCGGGTCTTAACCGGACCCGGGTAAGCCGGTAAGTGTGGCACGATGTTCGGATAAATCCCCATATTATTGTTATTGCGTCCCCGGATAGCCGACGTTACGTTCAAATGAAAAACCACAATCATATTTTGTTTACACGTGAAGCATTGAAATAGCATGAATTTAGCTTCCTCAATCCTTTATCTACAGTGCAATAAAGTATTTTGCAGTATTTATGTACGTATATATATGTATATAATTTTTTTTTAATTTTTAAGTACTTACTATCAGAACAGTCGGTCAGTCAGAACTATACTTAAACTTCTTGTAAGCCAAAACTAACTGAGGGCAGTTACAAAATATATATATTAATTTTACATCGAAACATTCCACCACACAACATTTTCAACTATCGGATACATTTTGCATATAAACTTATTTTCCTTGCAATTTTTTTCTAAGGGACTCGGGCATGCCTGCAGGAGGCGGACGCGGCATTCCCGTGTACACCTTGAAGCCATCATATACGAACCATTGCAAACCGGTCAGCGTACCTATCATCACGATACGCGCGACAAGCCCACGCCATATGCCGAACATACCCACTTCCGAAAGAATACCACCGATGCTAGCACTCGGGTCCTTGTTTAGCTTAGACACGATAGTATCGGAAGGATGGGACACAATGGCGCAGAGCACCCCAGCTATATATCCTGCCGTGAATGTCAAAACCAGCTGCTCCCCCTTCGTACACTCCTCTCTCGGTTTCGGAACCACGTTTGTATACAAATACTCCAAAACCTTTTCAAAAGATGAAAATTTCATCATAGTGTAAGGAACCTGACGTCCCCATAATGGGACAAGGCCTTTGAAGAAAATTCCGAAACCCTCCGTGGAGAGCATGTGAGGCATCGCTTTCATCATTTGTGAAGTGTACCCTGGAGTCGTTTGCATTCGTACCTTGGTGGCTTCGAAAGGCGACAAGAAACAATCGGCAACCAGCTCTGCGGACGCGGCGGCAGCTAGATACATGTAAGTTCTGTACAAGTACGCCGTCTCTTCGTCGACCAGAGTGGCGAATTTATATTTAAAATATTCATAACCGGAAAATTTGGCGGCCCCTTGCAAAGAGTATCCTATGAACGTCGGCGCCCAACCTTTCACGAGATTGGCGGCCCCGCCCTCTCGATAAGATATCCCGAATCCTTTAAAGATCGATTTGTATTTTCCTGGATCGACTTGTAAACGGCACTTTACGAGATCTAGAGGCGTCACGAACGTGTGCGTGGTGCCACAGGCCACGGCGCCTCCCGCGGCACACAACATGAAGAACTTGTTGCTAAACATCTCGCACGAAAACTCATCGTTTTTCGACATTTTTGGGACACTCGTGACACTCCTACTGTAGATCTGGTGAGAATTTACGGCGTAGGGTATTTGTGAAATTTATATAAATTCATTACTTCAAAGCATATTGACAGATTACACATTCAACTGAGACAATTTCGGATTTATTATTTTTTTACGACAGAGTTTTCTCTATGGACCATAGAGAAGTTCTTAGACAGAGGAAGCGAAGTCTCGCTTGAATCGCGTGTTAAATCCATTTCGGCGAGCTCAGGCGCGTGAGCTCTCGTAAGCCGTCTCCCGGACCCAAATAATAAAACATCAATATTATATTATTAAAAATGTTTAATCATATTTCTTAATTTAATTTAAAATATACATTTCATCGTATGCACATATTTACAAAATAATCCTAGTCTATCGAATTGCGTATCGACTGCGTGCTGACGAGGGTGAACGTACAAACCTATAAAAAACCTTCCTAAACAGAGCGACGTCATCGCCCGAACTGGACAAAATTAGATTTCGGTCGTGTTAATCGCCATTTTAATAATAAATTAAATACATTAAAACGAAGCATCTTTTTACAAATATATCAAATATTAAAGAAAATAAATAATCATCACTTAACAGCTAGACTGGCACAAAGAGCTATTACTCATCATTAATCCTCCCACTGCCGACATGAACAGCTTTCGCACAATACGCTCCTCTAAAACATATTCAGATACTTCAACCCACTCTCAACCGGCAGTGTTCGGTCGACCCGATCGACAGGTTCGATCGGTTCCAATGGCAGTGATTTAATATGATGGAGGCCCGGGAAATAAAGATATCGTCGGACGAAACGCGTGAAATAAAAATTAGTAAAAAGTAATTCGAGTCGTAGTCGCGTCGCGTGAACGTCGATCGAGCGATTCACGGCGATCGAGGCGCGATCCGGACGGACACGTAGAGTCGCAAGGGCGCCGGCGCCTCCGATTCGCGGACGTGTCGGCGGCCTCTTCGGCGGGAACCCGTCGAAACGAAGCGGCCCTCCAGCTCCAGCTGCCTCTCCAACACCTGTCGAAGACCTAGATTTTAGAACGAATTCCGGCCACCGAGACCATTCAGCCGAGAGAGTCGCACCGCGTTCGCCTTGAGGTGCCGCCTAAGCCGCAGCGCCCAGGTGCCGTCCTTCTTGTTGAGAACGAAGTCGCGGAGGTCGTCCCCGTAGGCGATGCGGTAGTGGGGTCGTCCGTCGGCCTCCGCCCCCACCAGCCTCAGCAGGGGCGCCCGGCCTCGAGTCTGCTTCGCGTCGGCGCTCACCACGATCAGCTCGGCCTCCGGCTCCAACAACGACCGACGACCTGAAGCGTAAGGGACGAGTGAGGGACGCTCTCGTCGTACGACACGAGACACAAAAGAGAAAGACTCGGGGCTCACGTCGGCTACGTCGCCGCAGTCTCCTGACGAGCGTGGTGCCGTTGGCGAACACGATTCCCTCCTCCGGCGCTCGACGGTGACGACCGTTGACCTGAACGTGAAAACGACGGATGAGATTTGGTCGATTCCCGAATTCGAGAGTCTAAGAGAGTCGAAGCCGGACCTTGCAGCTGAAGCATCCCTCGGTTGAAATCAGATCGTTGTCTCCTCCGACCTTGTACTGATGCGAGAGAGGGAAGACGGGCGCGTCTCCGATGTCGTCCGGCGGCAGAGCTCCGTCCAGGGCGGACAGGCAGTGGCCGGCGCCGACCAGTCGGTAACCCGCCGGACACCCGCACTGGTACGAGGAACCCAGCGCCGTGCATCCGAAGAGACACGACGCGCCCGCGCATCCGCCCGCCATCTGCGGCACAAAATCGACGTTACAATATTTCTAGAGCACTTCCACCTCGTGAGAGCGAGCGACGGTACCTGGAGGCAGACGGCGTGTCCAGCGTCCCAGCCGTAGCCGGCGGGACATCCGCAGCGGTACGAGGCGCCCAGAGGGAAGCACGGCGACGACCCGCACGGCCCGCTCGCGCACGAATCCCGCGGCACGCAGACGCCGCTCGCCGACCGGATCGAATCTGAGGCAGACTCACGCGTCAGTACGAGCCGCACACGCAGACACGCGCCCCGCGCACGGGAGCGAGAAGTCGGGGGAGCACTCACCGGGCGGACACTCGCAGCGGTAGCCCCCGGCGTAGTTGCGGCAGGGCGACTGGCAGCGGCCGTCCTCGCACTCGTCTCGGTCGAGGCAGCGCGAGCCCGCAAGGTCCAGGCGGAAGCCGCGAGGGCACACGCAGCGATACGAGCCCAGCAGGTTTACGCACTTTCCCGGGGACGGACATATGCCCTCCTCATGGCACTCGTTTATATCTGGAAGAACGGAGACGGCCGATTAGCGGAACTCTCGCCCGACCGACACTTACCAATGTAGTCACGATTCGGACCGATCCGACCAACGCACCGATGCAAGCGTCGCCACGCTGCTCGTATCCCTCTTCGCAGGAGCACTCGAAGGAACCGTCCGTGTTGGTGCAGGTCTGATGGCAGGTGTGGGTGCCCCTCTCGCACTCGTCGACGTCCCGGCAATTGGCCCCGTCCTCGTCCACCTCGTATCCGGAGCGGCAGAGGCACTCGTAGGAGCCCTCCGTGTTGCGGCACAGCTGCTCGCAAGGAGACCTCCGAGCCGCACACTCGTCGACGTCGGCGCACACGTCGCCCGCCGCTTTGTAGCCCGGACCGCACACGCAGCGGAAGCTGGAAACGGAAGACGAAGAGTATCCCTGTGGCCACGGAACAAAGTATCTGTCGAAAATAATCATCACTGAGCATCGTCGGCGTCTTACCTTCCGATAGTGTTGACGCACCGTCCCGGCGCGCAGAGGCTGGGAATGGCGGCGCATTCGTCGATGTCCCCGTACACGTCCGGGACGAGGCCCGTCGTGCCGTCGCTCCCCAATCCGCCGCCGCCGATTCCGCCCTTGGGAATCAGGTTACTGCGGGAACACAACTCCATTCTCTCGGGAGTGCCCGGGACGGGACACAGCTGGCATTCCGGTCCCCAGGCCACGCCCAACGTGCAGCAACATTGCGCTCTGGAAGTCGTTTAATTACGTGCGTCAAAACGCTTCCGACTGGTCGTCACCACTGTGAACCAACGTGTACTCACTTGGTGACTTGCGTGGCCGGCGCGGGCGTAGAGGCCACGGAGCGAGGCCAAGGTTCCGGCACGCACCTGCCCGACACCAAGGATCTGTGACACGCTCCAGTTCGGTGATCTAAACGGGAAGCGAGATTGCCGCTCATTATTATGGTTACGATCCTTTAAAACCGTCGTCGTCGACGTCGAAACGAGGAGATACCTATGCAGGAACGTCCGTCTTCACTGGGCTCGTATCCGGCGTCGCAGTCGCAGGAGAAGCCTCCGTCCGTGTTGATACAGACTCCGGGCGCGCAACGGTCTCCCTCCTCGGCACACTCGTCCACGTCCTCGCACGCGTCTTCCGCGTCGTGCGGAGCCGCCGTTCGTCTGTAACCTGCGGAACACGCGTGTACGGGAAAATTTTACAAGATAAAAACATATTTACCGGTGCTGAAATGAAGCTTCGTTCGACTAACCTTCGGGACACTTGCAGATATAAGATCCCACCACATTCTCACAAGCGTGAGGGCACACGTGGCGGTCCGAGGCGCACTCGTCGACGTCCCGGCAGTGGATGCCGTCGGCCGCCAACGTGAACCCGAAGGGACACGTGCATCTGAATGAGCCCGCCGTGTTGTGGCAGCGGAACGAACACGCCGCGCGACCTTCCGCGCACTCGTCTACGTCCACGCACGTCTGAAAACATTGTTCAATGATAGTCTTCGCGGATTCCATTCGACGCGGCGCGGAGAACTCGATTAGACGCCGACCTGCTGCGGGCCCTGCGTGAAGCCGTAGTTGCAGCGGCACTCGTAGCCCCCCGGGGTGTTGGTGCAAGTCCCGTTGCCGCAGATCCTGGGGTCGGCGGCGCACTCGTCGGCGTCCACGCAGCTCAGGCCGCCCGAGTCCAGCGCGTACCCGGGCCCGCACTCGCACCGGAAGGAGCCGTCCGTGTTCACGCACCGTCCACCCTTGCACACGTCCGGACGCACCTTGCACTCGTCCAAGTCCTGCGTCGTTCAAAGCAAACGTCGAATTGAATCGGTGTCGATCGTAGATGTCCCTTCGTCAAACGATATCTCACGATCGCCGCTCACCTGAGTCAAATTGGGCCTTCCCATTCCTCCTTGACAAATTCGCAAGAACTCGGCGGAGTCCGGAGTCGGACAGCGTTCGCAATATCTTCCCCAGGCGGCACCTGCGAATGCAATTTAGCGAGTCAATCGTGAACTAAGAAAATCGCGTGATAATCATTCGCCTGAGAAAAAGTGAAATACCTTCAGAGCAGCAGCACTCAGGTCTGCTGAGCTGAAGTGGCCTTGCGCGATGACAGCGTCCGGCCGACCACTCGTCGTAGCACAGCTCTTTACGCTCGTCCACGCAGAGAGCGGCCGCCGCGTCGAAGCGCCAACCGGTGGGGCAGTCGCAGCGGTATCTACGTGCACCGTCAATTGTGAAATTGTTACAACGATATTACTACAACCATGGTGAGGCAGTGGCTTTTCTAGATGTGTGACAAGAACAGAACGATGCGCGATAGGGTAATAAGACACGGACAGAGAAATGTGAGATAGGAATAAAAAGCTTAAACATATGCAATTGTGCGATCGTGAAAACTGGCCCTTTTCTGGACTTTCGACATTTTTATAAAAGTATTATTTTTTAACATTTTCGCAACACTGAACCGGTGATAATCATTGGCGTGTTTCAAAAATTTCGGTTTAACTGACCCGCCGTTGAAGTTGTGACAGTCCCCTCCGGCGCAGACGTACTGTAACTCGCGGCACTCGTCGCGGTCCACGCAACGCCGACCCGTCAGCTTCCATCCGGCCCCGCAGGAGCACTCGTACCTACAGAGTCAGACGGTCGGTCAGTCGTCGCAAGTCGGCTAGGATTCGACCCCCCCCCCCCCCTCCGAGTACAGACCCGCCGTTGGTGTTGGTGCACGAGGGTGAGCCGTCTCGACCGCAAGGGGCCGGCAGCTCCGTGCACTCGTCGACGTCTCGGCAATGGCGTCCGTCGGCCGTCAGAGTGTACCCGGCGGCGCACTCGCAGCGGAAGGACCCCGGCGTGTTGCGACAGCGCCCGTTGCGACACACCATGCCGCCTTCGCGGCACTCGTTCACGTCTGAGATCGACACTGTTCGTTTAGCTTTTCGTATCCGACGGGCGCTTGAGAGATGTTTTTAGAAAACACGTAACAATAAAGAAAGACAAACGAAACGCGTTAAACTGACGGTCATTAAAGGTACCGAGCCGGACGTACCGATGCAATCGTTGTTGGCGCCGGGCTTGAAGCCCTCGTCGCAGTGGCAGACGTAGGAGCCGGGCCTGTTCTCGCAGGTGCCGTTGCGGCAAAGCGGCCGAGGCCGAGCGCACTCGTCCACGTCGCGACATGCGTTTTCGCGTAGGGTGTAGCCGGGCTTGCATTCGCACCTGAAATAAAATTAATTACAGACAAAACACAACAATTATTATGCACAAATGTATAATGAATACCATCAAAAGGTTAACCTTCCAAAGCATATCAATATAACAAGCAGCACAGAGTGAAATGCCATTGGGCTCAGAAAAAGCGCACGAATTAAGGAAGTCGAGCGATTTACACCTGGGCAAACAGGCGATAACACATTTCCGCTATTTGGTAATCCTCCTCACTGATTAGAAATTACTTTCAGCTCAATGAAGAGTCAGCTAAGATGATTACCTATACGAGGTAGTCCGCTTGTTCCTTCATAGTTTCACATTTTTTTCCTTCATTTAAGTCCTATCTAATACTGGTAATATTCTCAAACTCGAGATTGTGTGTGTATTTCGAGAGGAAATTAAATAAATGTTTAGCGCCGGCGTAAACGAGATATCTCTCTAATAAGTTCAACCACGCTCTATTATAATATTCACTTTCGCTCTGATAATTTCTGATATATTGCGAACTGTGATAAAGTTTGTGGCCACATTGTTCGCGGTCGTTTGTTTGTGGGTCGGGGCATACCCCTGCTACGCTTTAAAAGAGAATTTCATTATTGGTTATGAAGAGTAAAGTCTAAATACCTGTAGGATCCAACCGTATTGCGACAGTCTCCGTGTTCGCACAGACGCTGGTCGTCACACTCGTCGACGTCCTCGCACTCGTCCAGAGAATCGGTGAGCCGGTAGCCCGCAGGGCACTGCGAGAGAAATGACACGTTACAGACGCGGTGAACCGCCTCGTCCACTCTTCGTTTAATCTATCTCTTCTGCGACGATTACCTTGCACTCGTAGGCTCCCGGGAGATTGACGCACTGAGCGAGTCCTCGACAGGGCGACCGATGCGACGTGCACTCGTCGATGTCGCGGCACAGGTGAGAGGTGTTGTCGTGCTCGTATCTGTTGGCGAGAGGCCGTTCAAGGATTGCGTCGCTGATGTCTAGACGGCTCTTAAGTAATTCACGCCGATGTTTGTCTCACCCGTGGTCGCAGCCGCACTGGAAGCCGGTGGGAGTGTCGTGGCAAGTGCCGGGCTTGCAGAGCTGGGGCATGATGTCGCACTCGTTAATGGGGCGCGTCTCGTTGGTCATGGGGTTGATGTACTCGCCGGGCTTTGCCCCGCAGAGGGCCACATGGTCGGGCGATCCTCTCTCAGGGCAAGCTTCGCAGGGGCTTCCCCAGGCCTTGCCCACCGAGCAGCAGCACAGGTACTTGGTCTGCGGAACGCCCACCGGCGACGAGCACCGTTCGCGTTCGAGCTCCCAGTCCATATAGCATTGACGCTGGCGGACGTCCACGCACTCCTCTGTGGGCCGACGAAAGGATAAGTTTTAGGCGTATAGGCGATCAAGGAAGCTCTAGGAACACGTCTCAAAACGACACCGACTTCCGTTAGGCATGGAGACGTATCCCTCGGGGCAGAGGCAGACGTAGGAGCCGGGCATGTTTCGGCAGACGCCGGGGCCGCAGACGTCGGGCACGGCGCACTCGTCGATGTCCTCGCAGCGCAGCTCGTCTTCCGCCAGCCGCCAGCCTTCGCCGCACGTGCACACGAAAGATCCGAACGTGTTCGTGCACGTGCCGTGCTGGCACAGCGACGGATGCTGAGAGCACTCATCGATGTCGGCCAGGGTCACCACGTACGACGGCTGAGAGGAAAAACAAACAAATAATTAATACTGCCGACCGACAGGGGAATAAGATCGGGTGTCGCGTAAATACTTACGGGCTCCAAAACAGGCTGATAACCGGGACCACCCGGACACAGCTGTCTGTACGCTTCCGAGCCGGGCTCGGGGCATAGGTCGCAGTAGTTGCCCCACGCGGCACCTGGAAGCGAAACGTATCAATGAAATCACTTACGGTTAGCTAACTAGAACTCACTATCGAACGGGTATACAAAAAGACTAACCGACGGAACAGCAGCAGGAGGCCATCGTGCCGTCTTCAGACAATTCGTCGCTGTCCCGGCACTGCTCAGTTCCCGAGCGCAGGTCCACTTTGCCGTAGCACCGGGCTTTGCGGGAGTCTGCATTACGATACTCATTTTAAAACGCGGAAACATTTATACGAATTTCAGACGGATTTTGACATTGAACGAGTACAATTAAAACGACTCGAGAGCTCCGTACCGAAACAGGCCGTGCCGTCGGAGACCAGGTCGTAGTTGGGAGGGCAGCGGCAGAGATAGGAGCCTTGCGTGTTGACGCACTCGCCGTACTGACACGACTGCGGAGACTTGCACTCGTCGACGTCCGTGCAGTTGAACCCGGGCATCACTGGGGAGAGGAAATAAATTTTTGAAACTTTGAATTTCATCCTCTTAAACGGTGACGCTGCGAGTCCGCGGGGTGCACTCACGGTCGTCTATGCTGTCCGACTGGTAGCCTTTATCGCAGATGCACTTAAACATGCCGAAAGTGTTGACACAGCGTCCGAACACGCACACGTTATCGAACGTTCCGCACTCGTCCATATCTGGAATCGTTAAATATTATTAATTAGCAAACAACTAGCGTAAAAGGCAAAATGTCTCATTTGAATCAAAAACGACTCACCGAGACAAGACTTGCCGTCGTCGGCCTTCGTGAATCCGACGTCGCAGTCGCACTCGTAGCCTCCGGGTACGTTCGTACAGTGGCCGTTCTCGCACAGAGTGGGGTCGTTCGCGCATTCGTCGATGTCCACGCACGAGTATCTATAGGCGAGACCAGAGTCAACGGATGCAAAACAACTCCACGTTTGCCTCGCGGCTAATAGTAGCCGTCGAAGAGATATCGACACTCACCCGTCTCCTTTGTATCCCGTGTCGCAGAGGCACACGAAGGAGCCGTCGGTGTTGCGGCAAGTGGCCCTGGGATGGCATCCGCCATTGTTTGTCAAGCACTCGTCCACGTCTTCGCACTCGGCGCCGTCCCCGCGCCATCCGTCCCGACAGCGGCACTGGAAGGAGCCCTGAGAAAGATATACGCGAATGTCAAAGGCGAAACGTCCCTCGAAGTCGCGTTCCGTTTATATAAATCTTACGGGTAGGTTGATGCAGTCGGCGGCGGGGTGGCAGTCGCAGGTGCCGAGTTCGCACTCGTCGTCGTCTGTGCAGGCGGGGCCCTGCTCGGGCTTGACGCTGTACCCGTCGGGGCAGCGGCATACGAAGCTGCCGATGGTGTTGCGGCACTCGCCGGCGCCGCAGAGTTCCGCTATCTGTGAGAGCAGACGGTCACCGTTAGATCGAGCCGGAGGGCGAGGGCGTCGTCGTCGTCTCTCTCGCGGGACGTCCGCTGACTCACGTCGGCGCACTCGTCGACGTCGAGGCAGGTGGGCTTTGCGTCGGCCGGGGCGGGCAGCAGACCCTCCGCGCAGGTGCAGCGGTAGGAGCCGGGCGTGTTGCGGCACTCGCCTCCGCCGCAAACTCGTCCGCCGCTCGCGCACTCGTCCACGTCGCGGCACGATCGACCGTCCGCGCGCAGGTGCCAGCCTTCACTGTATCACATCACGTCACACATCGTTACTGAGCTGTCCTAGCCGACACCGCATTACACCGAAAGAGACTGTCAAAAAATACCGGCAGACGCAGTGGTAAGAGCCGGGCGTGTTGATGCAGTCGTGTTGACAGCGGGTGGGGTCCTCCGAGCACTCGTCGATGTCCTCGCAGTGGGACTTGACGGTAGACTGCGCGTATCCTTCGTCGCACACGCACTGGTACGTTCCCATCTGATTTTCGCACGCACCGTTGCTGCATATGCCTGCGACAAACGTGCGAATATGAATTGTGACGTAAGAGAGGAACGATCGATATCTTTCTCCAATACGATTTTCTCAGCTCTGCCTCAAAACTATTTATATACAAAAATTGCCGTTTGACTATAAAATAAATAAATAAATCTTCGGATGACTCACCCGAAGTGATGGAGCATTCGTCGATGTCCTTGCAAGAGAGGCGATCTGGCGCAAGCTCCATGCCGGCGCCGCACTCGCAGCGGAAGGAGCCCGGCGTGTTCAGGCAACGGCCGCCGCGGCACAAAGCCCGGTTCTCTGCGCACTCGTTGACGTCTGCGCGTGACATTATTCCATTTTATTATTTACAAATATAGTACCTAGGGAATGCAATCCCGACTCGAGATCGTGAATTCGAGATTGATATGATCCCGAAATTTTCGGGATCTCGTATAGTGTAAAAAAATAATTCACGTGACGATGCGACGTGACGACGATCGTGAATACGATGAAAACTGCATGTTTGTGATAGTGAGGTTAATTAAAATAAAATATTATTTAAAAGAAAACAAAAGCCTTTATCCTTTAATATTACGAAGTTAACAACTAACAGTTTTAATTACATGAACATAATCAAAACAAAAGTAGGTATAGCTCAAGGAGATTAAAATTGGTGATTTTGAAAGTAACTTCGAAAAAAAGAGTATCTTCTAAAGTGTCTCAAGAGTGCTATCTGCTAACCGGCATCTAATGTCGATTGCAAAGTACCCTATGTAATGTGCAATGTCGCGTGAAGCGTCCCGAGCGGATGTGTGTAGAATCGCTGACCATTGCAGCCCAATCCCGTCAATCTCGAACGGGATCTCGTCATATTATGCTTCGGGATTGATCCCGAAAAATTACACGGGATCTCGCGAGATCGAGATCGGAATTGCATTCCCTAATAGTACCACTATGTAAGGATTTAGAAGTACTTCTACTATTTATTTTTACTTCACATGCTCTTCACCCAAGTAATAAATCCAGTGGGGGAAGTACAGTTATAATAAAGGATAGCTTAAAACACCATGAGGTCTTTAAATATGAAAAAGAGCATATACAGGCTGTGGCTGTGAGCCTATCAATGAAGCGGTATCCATTAACAATATCATCTATTTACTGCCCACCAAGACATGCACTTAAGTACGACCAGTACAAAACCCTGCTAGAAAGTCTTGGAAATAGATTTGTGTTGGTAGGCGACTTCAATGCAAAACATACCTACTGGGGATCAAGATTAATATCGACCAAAGGAAGAGAACTGTTCAATGCTATGAAAGATTTGAGATGTGATGCAATTTCGACAGGAAGGCCCACATATTGGCCAACAGACAAGTATAAAATACCAGATCTTATAGATTTCTTCATATTTAGAGAAGTATCGCCAAATGTTCTCCAAATAGAGGAAGCCTATGATATGAACTCAGATCACTCACCAATCTTATAATTGGCGAAGACCCTATAAAGCGAAAACTGAATCCATCTCTCGTGAACCCGCATACGGACTGGGACAGCTTCAAAATTTATCTTGTCAATATGGTAGACCTTAGAGTACCTTTAAAGACTGAGGAACAATTAGATTTAGAAGTCAATAAATTTACAAAGAACATGCAACAAGCTGCTTGGAGTAATACTCCAAAATTTAAGAAAAAGGTACAAAACAACTACTTCCCAGAAGAGATTAAAAATCTGATAATGACAAAACGAACTCAAAGAAAAAGGTGGCATTCCACAAGATGTCCAGAAGACAAAAAACATCTGAATAACCTCACTAAACAACTGAGGAGAGAGATTAAAATACATAAAGATACTTCAATAAAGAGATACCTAAAACAATTAACTTCTGATGGTTCTACCGACTACTCTATCTGGAAAGCGATAAAAAATATTAAAAAACCTACAACACATATTCCTCCCCTACGAGAGTCTAATGGGAATTGGGCTGCATGCTGCTTGATCATCTAGAAAATATATTTCAAATCGATGAAGAAGATTCACTTGACTTCGAAGAAATATCGTCAGAAGAGCTAAACATCCGTCTAGTCACACCAAAAGAAGTTTTAAGTGAAATTAAATGTCTAACTAAAAAGAAGGCTCCAGGTTTTGATTTAATTACGGGTGAAGTCCTGCAGCATCTCCCCCCTTAAGCCGTAGTTAAAATGACAACCTTAATTAATGCCTCATTTCGACTTCAATATGTTCCCAATATGTGGAAAGTTGCGGAAGTTATAATGATTCCCAAGCCAGGAAAACCTCCACACGAAGTCACGTCTTACAGGCCAATCTCACTGTTACCTGTTATAGCAAAGCTATTTGAGAAACTCTTACTCAAACGTCTTAACCCTATTATTGTCAAAAAGCAGCTCATACCAGATTACCAATTCGGTTTTAGAGAAAAACATTCTACCATAGAGCAGGTTCATAGAATCACAAATAATATTGAAAAAGCACTAGAAGAACAAAATGTCTGCTCCACTGTCTTTCTGGATGTAGCTCAGGCATTTGATAAAGTGTGGCATCGAGGACTTGTTCATAAGTTAAGGAAATTACTGCCTCGTCAATTTGCAAATATTCTTGAGTCATATTTAACACAAAGAATGTTTAGGGTACGACAAGAAGATGATTATTCAGAACTAAAAGAAATAAAAGCTGGGGTGCCGCAAGGGAGTGTATTAGGTCCGGTCCTGTACCTCTTATACACATGCGATATTCCTGACCTAAAAGATAACGTTATCGCGACCTTTGCCGATGATACTGCTATCATGTCTACGGCGGCTACTGAAAAGGAAGCGGTAGTAAAATTACAAAAAGCCATAAATATTGTTGGCTTGTGGACCAAAAAATGGCGGATAAAACTAAATCAGTCTAAATCAGTTCACATAAACTTTTCCAACAAAACATCAAACTACCTGCCAGTATATATTGATAACGTCAAAGTGCCGTTCCAAAATTCAGCTAAGTACCTAGGTATGACGCTAGACACCAAACTCCGATGGAAGGTCCATGTTAAAAAGAAACGTGAAGAGTTGGATCTCCGTTACTCTAAATTGTACTGGTTGCTCGGAAGGCATTCCACGTTATCAGTACAAAATAAATTATTGATCTACAAACAAGTCCTGACACCTGTATGGACTTATGGTTGCCAGCTGTGGGGCTGTACCAGTAATAGTAATATCCAAGTAATCCAACGATTCCAAAACAAAGTGCTCAGGGGAATAGTCAATGCTCCCTGGTACATTCGAAATTACGACCTCCATCAGGACCTTAATGTAGAGGACGTCACCACATTAATAAAAAAGACTGCTGGAGCACACGAACATAGGCTCCACCATCACGTGAATGTCGAGGCTATTCAACTCCTTGACACCACTGACCTAGTGAGAAGATTGAAAAGGATAAAACCATTTGAACTAGTGAACTAGTGTTAGTGAACTTTATTATTAAGTGCTAATCAGTGAATGAAAACAAAAATATATTGAACACAAGAACAGAGTGTCTTCCCTTTAATAGAGACTATAAGTAGCGTTATTGGACACTTACTTATGATAACAATCCTTTTTAGTAAATTAGGTTAGACTTAAATTACTTATTAGTCTTAAGTTAGGCTAGATCGTAATTTTCCATGATGTCGTAGTAAAGACACATGTATATAAATAAAAAAAAAAAGGATGGAAAGCATGAAGATGATAGAGTACGAAAGGGAATGCCGAGATGGTTTGGTCATGTAGAACGGATGACTGAGAAGCGATTAACAAATAGGACATACGAGGACAACCGTGGCTGATCTTGATGAGATCGGGCAGCAGGCCTAGTCGCACATACCTGGACCAAATCCCTGCGGTACTAAAAACGGGACACCTAAAAGTACCCATAACCGAGCATGTATGATGAATGTCATGAAAGTGGATGAAGTGAGAGAGGTAAGTCAGGACCGTAGTGGTGATACGTGGTCTGTCTACTCCATTGGGAAAAGGTGTGATGTTATAAATAAATAAATCCTTTTCATGATCAATTTCATCGCGTAAATCATACGAGCGGTTGTTAGATTTTTTGTTCAGAACTAAGTCGATGTTCACTCACCGACGCAGACTTTGGAAAGGTCGTCGGTGCGGTATCCGTCGCGGCAGACGCAGCTGAAGCCGCCTTCGGAGTTGCGACACTCTCCCGCCCCGCACACGTTTTCCACTATTTCGCACTCGTTTACGTCCACGCAAGTGTGGTTTTTCGAATCCTGCAATTTCGCATACCTAAGTCAAAACGCATTCTTAATACGAATGGCCTGCTTAACACCGTGTACTGTATATCTTTCTTACCTGTTCATAGCCCGGGAAGCAGTCGCAAGCGAAGGTACCGACCATGTTTCGACACCTGCCGTGCCCGCAGAGGCCGGGGAAGGCCGCGCACTCGTTGATCTCCATCTGACCGGGCGTGACTCCGGGCCTGCCGGGTTCCCAGCCGACCCCAGTTCCGTTGCCCCACGAGTTCGCGTGCCCGTCGTCCCAGCCCGTGCCGAAACCGTCGCCGTCTCCGTCTCCGGTTTGGCTCCAGATATCGGTTCCGTTGGGTCCGCCCGGCCCGCCGGGTCCGGTCCAGACGTTTGGGGGGCCGCTCGCGTCGGCTATGCAAAGGTTCCGATGCGCGTCCGTTCCTAGAAATACAATTCAGTGGAATCAATGGTATAATTTTCAGTATAAACAACTGCTTTCATATTAAATACAAAAAAAAATGAAAAACATGCGTAGGGGTATATTACATTATACATTATATTATACATTTTTGTAAAAGGGGGGAGTAGTTGTAGGGGTATATATATATATATATATATATACTATATAGTTGTGAGCGTAGTTTTATAAGTGACAATGTAACAACACATAAGTTAGACAGTCTGTACTTAGCGATCAACGCGAAAGCACGTCAAATAAAGATGTCATTCACAATCGCATTGTTGCCTTTGGAGTCATCCGAGTAGTCACCCGGAGACAACATACCCCGGCATCCCTCGCATCTACATTGGTGACCCCGACTACACAAGCAACCCCGACGACACAAGAAACCCAGACTCCAAAAATTCAGACCATAGGATGGCATTGCCACATTCGCACGCGGCGGCCACGCAAGAAATCGCAGCGGTGACGTCAGTCACCTCCCGGATTCCTGATTTCTGGACAGTGTATGGTTTGTCAGGGCTGAATCCGTGCTGTTACCACAAAAGATGGGAGATGATACCAAATTCAACATCGTGGTGTCGAAATTGGGAAAGGATGTGATACAACAAACCACAGACATCCTTTTCTCACCTCCCGAACAAGACAAATATGGAGCTCTTAAGAAGAAGCTGCTGGACATTTTTGAGGAATCAGAAACGAGGCAGCTGCAGAAGCTCATCATCGAGATGGACTTGGGAGAACAGAAACCGTCTCAGTTGTTACGCAGGATGAAGGACCTGGCTCGGGAGAAGCTTCCGGACGATACTCTCCGTATTTTGTGGCAGACGCATTTACCGCAAGCAGTCCGTGTAGTTTTGGCAGTCACGGAAACCAAGAACCTGGATCAACTGGCCAACGTCGCAGACAAGGTAGCAGAATCCATCCAGCCACCTCAATTGGCGGAGGTCAAGACAAGTGGCGGTCTTCGGCAAGACCAGGACAATGACGTGCATGCGGCCATTGCGGAGCTGAGCCACAAGTTCGACCAGTTGCTGAGGAGCCGTACATCATCTCGCCCGCCCTATAGAGGTAACAGCCGTGGGCAGCGACGGCGTTCGCAGTCCCGTGCGCCGAGTGATTGGGTATGTTTTTACCATTACCGTTTCAAAGACCGTGCTACCAAATGTGTACCCCCTTGCGCTTTTAAGAAGGGAAACCCCTAGAGGTGGAGGTCACGGAGGCGGATGCCTGCACCATCGCCCCAGCACAACGCCTATGCATCTTGGACAGTAATAGTGGATATAATTTTTTAATAGATACCGGCGCAAACGTATCCGTCATTCCAGTAGATAAAAACAGCGCCAGATCAAAATGTAGTGATTTTAAGTTATATGCTGCCAATGGTACGGTTATTAATACTTTAGGTTCAAAAATGTTAGTTGTAAATTTTAAGTTAAGGAGGGCATTTCGTTGGAATTTTATTATAGCCGATGTGAAACAGGCAATCATTGGAGCTGATTTTTAACACATTTTGGGTTATTGGTAGATTTAAAGTCCCGGAAATTAATAGATAAATTAACTAATTTTAACTCCTTGGCATCCATAGTTAACACTAGTTGCTCTAGTTTAAATACTATTAATAAAGATCACCCGTACCGTGACGTCATAAGTAAGTTTCCTAACATTACTAAACCATGCAATTTTAACGATCCGCCGTCACATGACGTATATCACTATATAGAGACGACGGGTCCTGCTGTCCATTCCCGCGCTCGACAATTAGCACCCGACAAGTATAAAAAAGTTAAGGAGGAACTTCGAATAATGCAGGAGTTAGGGATTTGTAGGCCTTCTAAGAGTTGTTGGTCTAGTCCGTTACACGTAGTACCCAAGAAGAATGGGGAAATACGTCCTTGCGGCGACTTTAGACAATTAAATGCGATCACGAAGCCAGATAGGTATTCTTTACCGCGTATACGTGATTTTACATATATTTTAGAAGGGAAGTCAATTATGTCCCGGATTGATGTGGTTCGAGCCTACCATGGAGTTCCTATATTTCCAGAGCATATTGAGAAAACAGCGATCACAACTCCTTTCGGGTTATTCGAGCTTCCTCGCATGACATTCGGGTTGCGTAATGCTGCACAAACAGTACTAAGTGGTTTAGATTTCTTATTTACGTATATAGACGATGTACTTATTGCGAGTTCATCCGTTGAAGAACATAAAAAACATTTAGAGTTAGTGTTTGAGCGTTTCAATAAATACGGTATATCGATAAATTTAAGTAAATGTAGTTTTGGTCAGACAAAGTTAGAATTCTTAGGATACGAGGTGTCTCTGGATAGTATTAAGCCGTTAGAACATGAAATAGAAGCCATTAAAAATTTCCCGAAACCTAAAACGATAGAACAATTACGCCGATTTTTAGGTATGCTTAATTTTTATAGGGCGCATATTCCAAATGCAGTTACACATCAAATAGTTATAAATCGTTATTTGCATAACGCGAAGAAGCGTGATAAAACTAGTATAGCTTGGACACCTGAGGCTGACGAAGCATTCGAGCGATGCAAACTTAGCTTGCAAAATGCAGCGATATTAGCGCATCCACGAACCGATATACCTATCTCTCTCGTCGTAGACGCATCAAATATCGCCATCGGAGGCGTTTTGCAACAGCATATTGACAACAGTTGGAAACCTTTAGGATACTTTTCTCAGAAATTGAGTGAGGCTCAGAGGAAATATTCTACTTTCGACAGAGAACTTTTAGCTATTTATTTATCTATTCGTTATTTTCAGGATGTCATAGAAGGAAGAGAGCTTATAGTATATACCGATCATTAGCCCTTAACTTACGCATTTAATAAAACTAAATGCGAGAAAGAGCTACCGAGGCGTGTTAGGCAGTTAGCGTATATTAGTGAGTTTACTACAGATATTCGTTTCGTTACTGGCAGTAATAATACTGTGGCAGATTCGCTGTCACGCATTGAGACTTTGTACTGTCCGAGTGTTCTAGATTATGAAAAAATTGCCGAATCGCAATTAACCGACGAGTATGCAAGTGAACTGTGTTGCAATGATAATTTTAAAAAAGTATTTTTACCTACATGTAATAAAACAATTTATTGTGATTTTTCGTCAAATGTAGCGAGGCCATATATACCTAGCGAGTTCAGACGAATAGTTTTAATAGCATACACACTATTAGTCACCCGGGCATTCGAGCCACCCGGAAGTTAATAACGGAAAAGTTTTTTTGACCAAAAATGAATTCTGACATCAATCTTTGGGCCAAAACGTGTATCAGTTGTTAGCGAGCTAAAGTAGACCGGCATTCGCTGACCGGAGCGGGCAGGTTCCCGCATGCCGATCGTTTCGAGCATGTGCACATAGATTTAGTAGGTCCTTTGCCTATTACTGAAGACGGATTTAAATATTGTTTAACCTTGATAGACCGTTGTACGCGATGGCCCGAGGCTTTGCCATTGCGGGATATGAACGCGGAGACGGTTGCTAGAGCGTTATATGAAAACTGGATATGCCGTTATGGTTGTCCAATAAAGCTCACGAGCGATCAAGGTCGTCAGTTCGAAAGTTCGTTATTTAGGGAACTCATGAACTTATTAGGTATAAACAGAATCCGAACAACTAGTTACCACCCGCAGGCTAACGGAGCGGTGGAGCGCTGGCACAGGACATTGAAGGCAGCCCTAATGGCTCGATTGTCAAATAAGTCATGGGTCGAAGAGCTGCTGAAGAGTCTTATTAGGGTTACGAGCAGCTCAGCGGACCGACTCTGGCGTGTCAGCTGCTGAATTGACCTTTGGGCGTACTCTTAGATTACCAGGTGATTTTTACGATTCTTCTACGCAGGTAGGGTCTGCAGAGCCCCAACGATTAGTAGAGGGTATCCGAAAGCATATAAAATCGTTAAAATCGGTCCCAAAATCGCATAATAATTCCCGTCCATATATCGTGCATCCCGATTTAAAAGATGCAGAATTTGTATTTATCAGAGACGATTCGGTGCGCAAGCCGTTGAAACCGCCATACGATGGTCCATATCGAGTAATTAAGAGAGGTACCAAAGTATTCGTCATACAATTTCCTAATCGTACAGCCAGTATATCTATAGATAGATTGAAGCCCGCTTATGTGTTGCCGGAGTTAGAATCTCAGAAAAACATCGAACCGGCACCCCTAGTTCAAATGCCCGACGTTGAACCCAGCATAGAAGTCGAACCCAAGCCTGTTAAAAAGACGCGTTCGGGACGTGTTATTAAAAAGCCGGTACGATTCGCGAATTAAAGCTAAGCGCTCAGTTTTAGCTATGCTATGCCAAGCTCATTACAAAATGCTATGTTTAGATTAAGTATTTTTGCTTAAGTTATAGCTAGCGATGATATTATTACGATACTGCACTGTAGCGTTTACTTTATGGACATACGTAAGTAGGTTAGTTTTTTGCAATTTGAGCACCGCAATTTAATATATAAGATTAAATTTATTCTTTATATTATTATAGTAGGTATTCAATTCATTTGTTTGTTAAATTATATTAAAAGAATGGGTAAAAATCACAGCAAACAAGAAGAGAAAAGTATAGTTATAGCTCAAAATGGTGCCAACCAGGCTACTACGTTGGAAGAAAAAATCGAAAAATACGGCACATTTATAGCAGCAGTATTGGTGTTATTACTAGTAATTGGTGTTTACTTTCTATATAAGAAGATAAATAAGAGTTTAAAGAAGTTTACCATGAAGGCTGGGTCGATGGCGATGCCGCCTACCGATAAGGCACAGGCAATGCAACCTACAGTGCAGGACGCGTGATTGCTCGTAGTTATTACTAGATTGTTCTAGAATTGTGTGTTATGAATTCTTGTATTTCATTTTAACTGTGTATTTATGTTTTAAAATGTTTAGAAGAAACATTTTTTTTTTGTAAAAGGGGGGAGTAGTTGTAGGGGTATATATATATATATATATATATATATATATATATATATATATATATATATATATATATAGTTGTAGGGTTATATATATATATATATAACCCTACAACTATATAATTGTGAGTGAGTGTAATATATACTTTATAGTTGTGAGCGTAGTTTTATAAGTGACAATGTAACAACACATAAGTTAGACAGTCTGTACTTAGCGATCGACGCGAAAGCACGTCAAATAAAGATGTCATTTACAATCGCATTGTTTCCTTTGGAGTCATCCGGGTAGTCACCCGGAGACAACATACCCCGGAATCCCCCGCATCTACACATGTATTAGATACGTGACTTGGGTCTTTCATTCACAGGATTCACAGAATTCAGCATTGCCAAGTGCCCATCTCGTCCTAATCCGCTATTATATAATTGTTTATTTAAATAAGTAGTAGGTATCTATTAATATTTTTTTAAATTTCTGTAGCATATAAGTTTATCATAAATCAAGTTCCGGCTTTCCGCTCGCCACGAGACTCACCTTTCTTGGGACAAGGCTCGCAGCGCGAGTCTCCCCAGGCCTTGCCCAGCGACGAGCAGCAGCAGACGGCTCGGTGCACTTCCAGTCGAAGCGGTCCCGAGCAACGTCCCCCGGCCCACTCCGTGTAGCACATCTCGCGGCGCGTGTCCACGCATCGGTTGCCTGACGAGTTTCAGAGCATAATTAAGTTACGTAATGAAACGAATGCATGTTTTATTCCGAACTCTGTCTCACCCGAGGCGTCGAGGGCGAGGCCGGCGGGGCACTCGCAGCGGTAGGAGCCGTCCGTGTTGACGCACCGTCCGCCCGCGCACAGGTCGGGGTCCAGCATACACTCGTCCACGTCGCGGCAGTTCACGCCGTCCAACTGCACAGATTTAATCGTTAATTTCGGAGCCTCGCCATCGCTCCGTCTCGTAATATCTCGAAGGCTGACCTTGGCGAATCCCTTGGGGCACGGGCAGTCGTCGGGTTCGCAGGGCTCGCACGGGGAGCCCCAGGCCAATCCCACGCTGCAGCAGCACTCCTGTCTGAGAAGGGGCGCGGGGGCGGCGCCCTCGCACTGGCCGTCCACGACGCGGCGCCAACACGACCCGCGACGGTTGTCTGCATTGCGTTCGCATCATTTTAACTCTCAATATCTCTACGCGTGACATCGCCTTTTACCAAATGACTTCGCGTGACATACCGAGACAGTGCTGCGCAGACGCATCCAGGACGAAGCCGTGTTCGCATTCGCACTCGTAGCTGCCGTGAGTGTTGATGCACCGTCCGTTGTCGCAGGGGTTCGATTGTTCTGTAAGGTTTTGATAATAATAACCGTTTTAGTCAGGATCGCGTTTCCTTAATCACCTAACATTAATTTTCAAACCAATGAGAACGTAGTAGTCTGATGAAGCGGTGCGCTGAATCTGATGAAAGCGTGCAAATGAGTTATAACTTTACTCTCAACTGGACGTTTGAATGAGAATGCCGATTCAAGCCAATGCCGTCAATCCCTTCATGCCCGGGTGAGATGCCGAAATCGGAAGTCGACGACGGTGAGGTCGCCACGCGAGGCGAGATGGCCCCGGCCTTATTCATGGTCATGCTCGGTTAGATGTCCGCGTGTTAAGCGTGGGACGCGGGGCGAGGGTCGGCGGGCGGAGAGTAACCTGCGGGGAGGGCGCGGGGCGGAATGTCCCCGCGCTGGGGAAGGTCCGACGGGGGCTCACCCTCGCACTCGTCGATGTCTCGGCAGAGCTGCTCGTCGGGCTCGTAGCGAGTGCCGCTCGGGCACACGCACGCGAAGCTGCCCAACGTGTTTCGGCACTGCCCACCCGTGCAGTACTGCGGAGGAAGCGATTCGTCGAATAAAACGGAGACGGGCTAGAGATAGATAGACGTCGGAACCACACTGACCGACTGGTGCATGTCGCACTCGTCGACGTCTCGACAGATGCCATCCTTGTCGGGATGGTATCCGGAGTCGCAGATGCACTTGTATCCCGGCTCCAGGTTCTCGCAGGTGCCGTGAGGGCAGACGCCGGGGATCATGGTGCACTCGTTGATGTCCGTGCCGGCGTTGTCCTTGCTGGAGCCCTCGGGACATAGAATCTCGTAGTCCTGGCTACCGCGGGGGGGACAGGCCTTGCAGGATACGCCCCAGCCCAGGTGCAGACCTGCGGGAGTCACTCGTTATAACGACACCTCATTACGTTTTTCCATACATATTGCGTTCACTTCGATCTAACAACAACCTTTGCTAGCACTGCAGCAGCACTGCGAGCGAGTGACGGGTGTGGTTCCGGGTCCGGTGCATTGGCCGTCTTCGTATTTCTCGTAGCACAGGTCTTGCACCTCATCTGGAATCGTGAGTCATTCGGTTAACGAGGCGTACGCTTTCGACACGTCTGGTCGACAGGGGAAACCTAGAAGGGGACGTTACCTAGGCAAGTGCGGCCGTCGTTGCTGAGCGTGAACCCGGGCAGGCACTCGCAGCGGAAGGAGCCGGGCGAATTGTGGCACTTCCCGTTCCGACACACCCGGAGCTCGGAACACTCGTCCACGTCCACGCAGGCCGCGCGGTCGGGCGTCGGCCGGTAGCCCGCCTCGCACACGCATTGGAAGGAACCTTCGCCGTTGACGCAGCGACCTCCCTGCGAGCAGAACGTCGACTTCAGCGGACGCGATGAACGGGGAGAACGGACGGAACAGACTCTCCAGTACCTGGCACAGCGACCTGTCGGCGCACTCGTCGACGTCGGCGCAGTACCCGGCGGCGGATCTCGCGAAGCCCGGCTCGCAGAGGCACTCGTATCCACCGGGCGTGTTCCGACAGCGACCCCGACGACACACTCGCGGGTTGTCGGCACACTCGTCGACGTCGCGACACGCGTGACCCGTCTCCGTCGACTCGTAGCCCGGGTTGCAGGTACACTCGTAGCTGCGCAGCGGCGAAATCATTCTAAGCGACCGATCTATCTACATCTCTTAACCTCGATTTATGTTCAATTCTTACCCGCCATCTACGTCGGTGCAAACGCCGTTAGTGCACATCCCTCCGTTCGTCATCTCGCACTCGTTCTTGTCACTGCACCGCAGGCCATTTTCTACGGGATCGAAACCGGGCGGACATCTAAAAGATCGTTAAAATAATGAATCGACGCTAGGTGAGCGTTCGAAAGCGCCTCGTCAGCGTCCCAGGGCCCCCACCTGCAGGTGAAGCTGCCGGGCGTGTTGACGCAAGTGCCGCCCTTGCAGTACTCGAGGGCGCACTCGTCGATGTCGATGCACGTCGGGTTGCCGTCTTGTAACGTACTCTCCGCGCCCTCCCAGCACGAGCAGGAGTACCTGTGTGACGTTGGATGCGATCGTTATACGCTGTCGTTTGTGGAACACGTCTGGATGTCGAAGGCTGTGTGCGGAACTCACCCGACATCCTTGTCGATGCAGTCGCCGAGGCCGCAGATGCCGTTCCTGAGCATGCACTCGTTGATCTTTGCGATGGGATGAGGGACGTCGCTTCCGTCCCCGAAGCCCGTAGTCGTGTCGTTGCGTCTCCAGTCGGGAGGGACCGCGCCGCCGCCGCACAGGTGCGTCCACTCGACTACAAATAAATCCTCCGTTGAGCACGCCGTAACGGATCGACGGAGCGATAGCCCGGTCCCCCGGTCCGGAACGGACGACTCACCGGAGCCCCGCGGCGGGCAAGGCGCGCAAAGGTCGCCCCAGGCCCTGCCCATGTTGTATCCGCAGCAGCAGTCTCTGTTGGACAGAGACATGGGTAGGCGGTCTCCGCACTCGCCCGTCTCGCCCAGGTACGTGAAGCAGTCACCCACGCGACCGTCTGTAAAGGTCAAAGTTCTTTTAGACACTCGCCTCGTTTAAGTAATGGATAAAACCATTTCAGTGACGCTCACCGATACAAAACTTCTTATCGGGACTCGGGATGAAGTGAGGGTTGCACAGGCAGTAGTAGTCGCCCTCCGTGTTGACACATTTTCCATTCTGTAAGAGTACGGTATAGAGTTAATCGTTAACTGTTAAAACGGTTGAAAAATTGATTAAAACCGACGAACGGCGACAGACCGGACAAATATCGGGGTCCTCGCACTCGTCGACATCCTCGCAGTTGTTGGTGACGCGATGCCGCCGCTGGCCCGGAGGACACTCGCAAGAGAAGGAGCCGACGGAGTTGATGCACTTGCCGCCCTCGCACAGCCCGGGCACCGCCGCGCACTCGTCGATGTCCTGATCGTAAACGGTATTATGACAATCGAAGAGCTCGCGCTAGACTTGTTTTGTCGAGTAAATTCATGTGACTAGCCTGGCACTCCTTGGTGGCCAGGTTTCGCAGGTGTCCCGTGGGGCAGTCGAGGTCTCCGCAGCGTTCGCAGGGGTGGCCCCAGGCCACGCCGACGGTGGCACAGCACAGCTGCTTGGTGCACACCACGCCCTCCAACGCACCCGTGCACAGGGCGCCACGAGTGTCCGTGTAGCACGGCCCTAAGCGATGATTATGATCATAAAAAAGAGTATTGATTTTTGTAGATCTCCCTTTAGGTCGGAGGAAGAGCAGCAGCCTCCTTCCTCCAATTCATTAACATTAGTTGTAAAAAAGTATGTCACAGCCCAGTCAATAAAAAGTAGCTTAATGTTTCGATGAAAGTTTCCTAAAATAATTTATTAAGCAAGTATTTCATCGATATATAGATCGATCTTATAGAGTTAATCCCTGCTATAAAGAAACAAATTTAAATTTCCTCAACTGAAGCGAAATGCGTCAGTCAGGTGACATCATTTTGATCGGGATCGTGTGAAACTGTAAACACTGAAACTACTGTGCACAGGCCAATGCCGAATACTGGAAAATTATGATCAATCTTATAATTACTAAACCATATAATGGCTATAATTTTTCGCTGAAATTTAGACTGAGCTGAGTTAGATTAATTAGTGAATAGGTTGTGTGAATGAGAAATGGCTGCCTTATATACCTTATATATTGAATATGAATTGAGTTTTTCGATTGCACTTTTAAGGAATTCCCTTGGCACGTGGAATACTTTGGCCCATTTGGAGAATCCCTGTTTCCTAATGAATCTGGGGTTTCAGTAGCTTTTTTAAAGAATATTGACAATAATGCAAAACAATGGTCTACCTGTTCGTCGATCTATTTCACAGCGTGTTCCAGATAGGCCGTGGAAGCAAACACAACGGTCTGGGGCTATACATCGCCCACCGTGGAGGCATGGCTCCCGACATATTGCTGAAATTCATTACTTTTCTTACAAGAGTGGAAATAACTTCTGCTATGATAGTCATCAGAAATGTCACGAAAAGTTAAACTAAAAAACCAACTATAAGAATTCTTTCATAATTGATTTCGATGTATATGATAACATGATAATATATTTTAAAATGATTGTGACTCACGTTCAGTACAAAATTCACCGGACCAGCCGGGTGCGCAAGCGCATGTTCCATTAGTGCAAGTTCCTCCATTCATGCAGATACGACGGCAGCCACCCCGTGGTCGCGCTGTAATTACCGCAATAATATACAATCATGGTCATCAAGTTCTCGTGTTTTATTATAATTAAAATCCAAAACCATTAGGTAATCGTCCAACAAAAATGTAATAAGCGTATAGGTAGACATTGAGGCGGCAAGGGCAAACTCACCGTGCTCACTATAAAATGTTAAATATAGTTTTCTAAGGTACAGTATAAAAATCTTGATATATTACGTGGGTAGGAGTAAAGCGCTCCGCCTGCGCCACAAGATGGCGCCTCGAGGCCCCCAGGACACCGGCACATGTTCGGCGCTATGCACGAACCGGGCGAACCGCAATCCGGCCGGCACAAGGCTGAAACAGGCGTCAGTTAAATATCCTAGAGTAACGAAAGTAAATAACGTCGATTAGCCAGTATTTCAATTGTAAATGACAACTTACGGACTACACAAAGTAAAGAATTAGGTCTCGAAGTCCATCCTGGACAGCAATGCGTGCTGTTTCTGCTGCGGCACACGTGGGGTCTGGAATATATAAATTTTGTAAAATATAACATAATATAGTTATCAGGTGATGGCATCTTCCCAATTGTGATGTTCAACCCAAGACTACTCGTTACAAAACGTCTTAAGCTATTTTTGTGAAGTGAAAAATTGCACATTTTGTTAGCAGATAAAGCGGATCGGCGACATAATGAGCGGTCCGAATGTCGTAATTAAGACAGGACGAGGGTAAGTGGCGCGGCGCTAATGCTCAGAGGTCGCCCTGACCGCACGTGCTCAACTGTCGCAAACTATCACCACTACGGCACAAAGCTTGTTATGACCGTACTCACACGATGTATAATATGTTTATTTAGGCTGCCAAATAAGGCCAATATATTCCAAAACCAAATAGAACAACAGCTACCATAGCAACTAAATAATGTAACATATAATTAATGAGTTTAGTAGCTGTACAAGCCAAGGCTGTATATTTTGCTCGCTTAGGCTTCTTAGTTTTATAAGCGTGGCGATTTTCTAAATCGTCGAAATTACGACCCAAAAATGCATGAATTCGTTTCATAGCAATTAACATTTTATTATTTTGCTTTACATTCTATTATTGACGCGAGTGGTTAATGTAAAGTAAAAATAAAAAGTGGTAAGGCTGCCAAAAAGGAAAACAAATTGTAAAGTCTTTTTACATGTTAAACCTTAATATTGCAGTAACGGTGTTAAATGAATGAGGTCTAGAGGAATTAATAATGTTATGTCTCATTACTGCTGACCGTCTGACCTAATATCTCAACAAGTGTGAAAATACAAATGATCAGAACAGCCTTGTGAGTGCCGGTCTCACGTTGATATCAGAGGCGCATCATTTGCTATGCCTGTTGATTATTCAGCTAATTGCATTTGGGTCAAAGGGTCACACATCCTATTATTTAATGCTTCGTCATTATTATATACGTCAATGGAATCTTTTTGCTGGGTTGATAGTCGGCTGTGTTTAGGACAAATTTATGTATATAAGTGAGCTTTGAATGTATCAATACAAAAGTTTTAGTAATCTAGTTATTATAGAAGTGTATGAATGACGATTGTCGTTACAGCAGGAATATTTAGTAATAAACCCAACATAGAAACATTTGCGTTTTCGGTATACATACAATTACTTTACGCGGCGGGAGTGTGCCCTTTCTACTGAAACTATGGTTCGTAGCGTGTAAGTCAAGAATGGTCTCAGACAAATCATCATTTCACAGCATTTTGGTCCTTATATCTAATTAAATCTAGTCCAAATCAGCAAAGATATTAATGTGTTTATAAAAACATTTACACCGGAAAACTCACGTAAAGCTTAAATCCACAATCCAATAATTTTTTTCTACTTAAATATCGTCGTCCGACAGAAACATAATATGACCAAAATCCAATAAAATTTAACAACACGTATTATTTCCCTACAGAAACCTTGCAAAAGTGTCATAATAGTGGGTTTACATTAATTATAATATTCTTGAGCGGACTTGAATGACGTCTTGATGACCGCTTACAAGATTAGCACAAAATATTAATATTGCTGAACTAGTTCTTTTGCGTAACGAAAACTACTTCCTAATGGAATTATAGATTATATGAAATGTATGTGTATGGGCTGGTATCACATATGTAGATGAAAGAGACTAAATCAATAATTCAATCGAGTTTATAGCGAAGTTTAACATTAGCTCGAACGGTGAAGGAAAACATCGTGAGGAGAACGGCTTGCCTTAGACCCAAAAAGTCGACGGCGTGTGTCAAGCACAGAAGGTCGATCATCATTTGCCTATTCGATTTACAAATGATCATGAAACAGATACAGAAATCTGAGGCCCAGACCTAAAAAAAAGGTTGTAGCGCCATTGATTTTCTTTTGTATACCGAAGTTTAATAAAAATAAATCATAGGCGCTACAACCTTTTTAGGTCTGGGCCACAGATTTCTGTATGGTACGGTGATCAGCCTCCTGTGGCACACGCAGTCGACTTTTTGGGTCTAAGGTAAGCCGGTTTCCTTACGATGTTTTCCTTTACGACTCGAGTGAATGTTAAATGCGCTTTTAAAAATAAAGTTCATTAGTGCACAGCCGGGGATCGATCCTACGACCACAGGGATGAGAGTCGCACGCTAAAGCTTCTTCAACACTGCTCTGAACAAACGTGAAAATTAACAATACGTTTTTGACTAAGCACTGTTGTATTATTTCCATGATTCATATATAAAATCAGATAATGCTCATAAAGTGCATTCCACGCGAACGCACGTAAACAGGGAAAGCGATTCCATCGCGCGCGTGTCAATATGCGCCCGCACCGACACAAGGCGGTTTTACCTTAAAGCTTACCTTGTAAACAAATTCAGTCATGATATTAAGAAAGTCATATGTGCGGTTGTTTGGTTGACGCATACTTGGTGAATATATAGACCTGGATTTTTAATATAAAGGATAAATCTTTTATTGAATTAACCTTAGCCATTTCGTAACCATTACGCATTTTATGAAATAATTACTGCAACATATTGATAACTAAAGTAAAAGAAATTTTGCTGACTCAAAGAAAGACTTCAATAATCGGTAGGTTGACAGTTAAGTTACGGAGTGGAGAGGGTCAAAAAGATTGAGTTGTCTCTTACAATGAATACCGCTGAAAATTATTGACAGGTACAAAATATAAAGGAAACTAGAAGACGCGTTCGCCCGAATGGGTCCTTCCCATATTTATACCGTTCTATCTAAACTAGTAAAAACCAATCTAAAAAATTAATAAAATTTATGGTTTCATTTCCTTGTTTTTTGCTATGAAATGTTCATTATACATAAGTTTTAGTAAATTTCTAATATGAAATAGGCACGAGACAACCCTAGATGAATGTTAGTGATTTAAGCTCGCATTGCGGACATTCTTCAACTCATTGAGTGAGTCATAATTTGTTTCGCGGCAGATGGCTTTGTTTTTGTGCATTTGCAAATAGATTATTCCACAAAGCAATCCCGGGAATGTCAAAGGAAAACCTGTCAAGTTCAATATCTCAACTAGTGGCGAGAATTCCTACGTTTTCCTAGTTTCGACACGTCAGTAAATCAAACAGTCCCGAAGCCCTTCTTGAAGCAGACTCATGGATGCATTCACCTATAAGTGTTATATGTATATTCCTTTCTTAATAGGCGAGTTCATGTAGACTAAAAATATTTATATGGCCTAGGAACCGAAATTCCAGGTTAGGAAAAAGAATTACCACTATTAAAAAATCAATAATAACTGAGGTGAAGTTAAAATAACCGAATAAATTAGGTTCAATAAAAATCTAAAGCCAAGAATCGGTCATGGTCTTCTTAAAGCCACTCGAGGAAAGTTGCCTTTGTAATTGCAGCAAACAAAGGACAAACCCAATTGACAGCCACGCGTTACAATCAAGCTGTTCGGACCGCTCCTTTGATCTATTACATCTTATTATTGATTAACTATCCAATACATGTGAACATTGTACATACTTTAATTTACATGATTTACTATAGTCGTTTCAAATAACTATGACTTGTGTAATAACAAATAATAGTTTAACTATTCATAATATTGGAAAATAAAACCTGAAAATAAGTGTTAAGACAAGGGTGTGGTATTGAAACTCACCCCACAAATTGCGTCGTTGATCTATCAGCTAGCGTTCGTGCCCCGCGTTGCCAATGCCTCGGGCGCGGCGTGTTCTGCCGGGGGTCGGCGGCCGCCGCTGCAACCACCAGCGCCAGAGCCACCAGTCGGAGCTTCATTGTGACACCATCACCCTGGGAACAATTATACCGTTAACGTAATTTGAAGAGCTACGAACTATAGTCCGCAAAGTTAACCTAAGTAATGAAGAGGTAATATGGTATTTTATTCAACTTGCTATATATTAACGATTTTAATAGCAACATAAATTCAACTTAAACCCCCAATTAAGCCACTTAAGTGACCAAAGCAAGTTAATCTCCGACTCAAGAGGGGTATAACAGAACAATAGTTGAAAACAATGAGAGATCGCTTGAAGCCGCGGGGGGAGAATCCGTGCCGAAATGATAACGACGGCCGACGACCCGGCCAATACGATACACACATTCTATATTTAGTAAACAATCTCATTTTTACGACAATCCTGCAGATGGCATCTTACTAACACGGAAGCGCTTAGACATCATTTTTATATCTACCACGATTAATTTCAGATATACTGCAACAGCGTTTTCACAATTGTAACCAAGATATGGGACCATGTTTCTTTTTGTTTAACAGGAGGCAAACCGGCAGGAGGCTCACCTGCTTTTAAGTGGTACCGCCCATGGACACTCACATTGCCAGCCGGCTCGCAAGAGCGCTGCTGGCCTTTTCAGAATTAGTACGATCTTTTCTTGAAGGACCCTTAGTCGTTGGTAAACTAAACATTGGTTCGGAAATACTTAATTGACCAAATTTAATAATATAAAACTAACAAATTAGTGATACAAGAGTTTTCCCGCGCCTAACTTGGCCATGCCAACATGCCTGCCTAAAAGATGTTCATTTGCTCCTATCTTCATAAAGATTCGCTCTTAAGTAAATTTCTAAAATTAACTAACTTATATTTGAAAAATGTTTAGGGACAAGGTCGCATCTTTGGTTCATCCTACTGCGACACAAGTAGAGTAAGGAAGGCATCGTGGGCGGGCTGACTCATTGGCTGCAATCACTGATCACTGTTCACCGACATGCTCTAGTATGTGATTCCATATCAATAACCGCACTGGTCAGTACTACGTGCCGGCTGTGAGATTAAAACGCAAATTGGGTTTGAAAACATACATCAAAGTATAAAATAAGTATAATTAGTATATTTAACGTGAGTTTTACTACTAAATAATTGACCTTTGATATGCTCGTATAAAATAAATCGCACGCGACCGTATGTTAAAAAAGTGCTGCTGAACTGGACGCACGGCAGTTGGTTATTGTTATCAGATACGATTACCAACGTTGCTTTTAATTGATATTTATTTAAATAAATTGCTTCACATTTATATTTTATCATTTTAGTTGAAAACACTGTTAACATTTAATAGTTAAACGTCCAAGGTTTAAAGAATATAAAAAAGATCAAAGATCTTAAAAAAGGGTAATTCAAATAAATATTTAGGTAACGAGTACCGTTACTCAAGGTTAATTTTCAACGTGGATGAAACTCCGGAGCAAGTTCATTACGGTCTATTCACTTGAGGCAGGACTCTGTTAACGCTGGACCATCTCTCGATATGAGTGTTTTGATTTGGGAGAAATAATAACAATGTATTTAAATTGTACTCAGTCTTTATCCTATTATTCTAAATTGTGATTAAAATCAAACGTTTAAATCTTAAAATGTATTACATAATTTATCACAAGTGCGTTTAACCTACCGTGTACTTACAATATTCCGTGCATTTAAAAATAGTCCGCCAATCGCGGGTTAAGCATAACTTTCAATAAAAATTATAAAACAACAATAAAGTAGATATATCAGTGACAAAGTCTCGTAACACTGACCTTAGATAAGATTTACGTTCTTAACTTTTGTGCATTGAATGTGGGCTATTTCATACGCTTAAGATCGCATCTGTATTGAGTCTATGTGGCAAGATAAATTTTGTTATTAAGGCAGTAGGGTACTGAGCTATATTTTAACTTTTTAAGGACATACGCGCGCGCCCATAGCAGTGACATGGGAACAATTCAATGGTCAGAAATTGAAGTATTGTAGTGCGCATGCAATGCTCAGGAACGGTCATTAGCGACGATACACGCACTTCGGATATGCTCCGTTAAACTAGATCGAGCCCACACAAGTTGCACTGCGTCTTTATTGTCAAATTGATTTCAAATACCCCACGTACAGTAGAGAAGTATATAAATCCTAAGTGTAAAAATATGTAAAATTTCTATTAATATAAACATGTTAGCCTTCATTTAATATGATTTTACAAATATGTTACCCATATTTTTTTGCATTTTAACCATATTAACCATTGCTAAAAATACAAGAAGGAAATGTCTTGAAAGATTAATTAATAAATATCTCGATAAGCCAGTAGATGAAACTAGAAGTAATTCAAGCGCAATGATCCTCAATTGATCGGTTAATAAAGATGCGCGCGCCTCGCGAGACGACTAGTCATTTGTAACAACTCCAAACCGACTTGTAGCGCAGTGTTATATATATTTTTGGTGTTTATTTTATATTCATAGCATTAAGGCCACGTATAACGTTACCAACTTACACCTGTTCATACGAAAATTTACTCATCTGTTTTATATGCATTTATTATGAATATTGACTAGGTTAGGGAATATAATGGAATAGGAAATAAGGGATATAAGGGAATATAAAGGATATAGAATGGTCTTTGTTGAAACAGTATGGAAAGAAGTACAACAGGAGGAAAAAGGAATGATAAAATAAAATTAAGCGTTTAAAAAAAATGTGTCGTCTTTAATTTTTTTTTCGCATGAGCGAAAATAAGCAAAAATGGAACAGAATTGTAATGGAGTGGTATCCACGAAGTGGGAAACGAAAGAGAGGCAGGCAGATAAGAAGACAGAAGGACGATATAAAAACACTTAAAAAGCAAGTATAACCTTCCCCTTAACGGCATTTCGAAGATCAAACGCCACAGGACTCTAACCTCTTAATTAAATTCAAAAAGCTTCACCACGAACACAATTTATAAGAGTATTTTTTGGACTTCTTGTGAGAGTTGTCCAAGTATCGATTTATTATTGTTAGAAAATTTATCGACGCCCATTTGTTAGAACTGTAATTGCTATGTTAATTTGAACGGCTTTATCAAACACCGTTGTTTAAATACAAATGCATGCCGTAAATTAGTATCGAGGGAGCAGCAGATTACGTAACCGTTGCTTATTTAGGTAACTGATATATGTATTGCATTCTGTAGGTGTTTTGCGCATTAAATATTATGGTTAATTAATATGTAGTCATTGATTTTAATCAGTGGTGATATATGGCTCGGTAACGCACTCGCGAGACCTCTGGGATTAAGAGTGTTCATGTGCGGGCGGTATCACTTAACATCAGGTGAGACTCGGGCGCGTTCACCCCTGTTCTTAAAAAAATCATATTTTATTTCTGGTATCTGGACTTGGTAGACTTATTAATTGGATAATAGATGTAAATCTTCACATTTCTGTATTTCAGAAATTTATATAAAATTCTTTAATTTTATTATATATAACTGTTAGTTTAGCTTATCCTCATCATTCAACTCATATTTTGCATTTAATAGATCAAAATTAATGAGTCAGCGTTTTATTTCTCCGAAACTCTCACAGCCAGTTCAAATGTCATCGAACTCGTGCGCAGACAGTGCGGCGCCGGCGCAGTGGTCACGGCAGAGCTAATGATTTATGCACAGATAATCCGATCATCTCCCAGATAAACCTTTGTGGCATTGCCATTGTGTAACTACAAGCTTTTGAGCTTTGGCATCTTATGTATGGCTTTGGTACACAGCTAATTGGTGGTATTTGGGTAGCTGTTAATATAATTAGAAATAAAATGGATGGCATAACATAAAAATAAACGCGTTGTAGGAGTATTGGATATACAATTATTCCCCGCTAAAGGGACTTCCTGCAATTTCTGCTTTGATGAAGCAAAAAGATAACATTACAAAAACGTTAAAGGGCTGCGAGCGCCTTGTAGATGCCCATTAAGTGTAAGATCGCAAAATTAAAAAATAACCTAGCGCATCAATCAAGATGATTGATAACCCTTATCATAGACAAACAGACGTACAACGACCCCGATTCTCATTATAGGTTAGGATGTGACGCTAATCTATTACTAGGACAAGGTGATTACGATGTATTTTAAACTATTCGATAGTAACTAAAATTTAGTAAACAGAAAAAAAGAGTCAAATTATTTTATATTAAAAATACATATACAAAATTCGTTATGAAATATACACATCATTTGAGTGCAGTAAAAAAATTGTACTCATATAAAAATCGTTTCGTTCCCATGAAGTCCTGTCAAAGGCAAAAAAGTACGTCAATTCTCCGCTGATGCAACATGGCCGTGACATAATTGTGCATTTATTTTGATAATAATTAATATCTAGACCGAATTCAGTTCAATATTTGCCTGCAGATAACAGAAATGAGTTGTTTTATCACATTATTCTAGATTTCTGATATGTAAGGGACGTTGTACTAAAATAGTAGTTAATAATTGAAATCTTGTAACATTCCAATTGATAATTGTATACGTTTAAATTAAAATACGGTATCTTTAATTATTTTTCTATGAAATTTTGAAGAAATAGTTTAACACACATTTAACATGTTAGGCAAATGTATAGATTATAAGCTCTCCTAGCAACATAAATAGATACACAATTTGAAACTTACATTAAAATAGCGAGCACGACACATAGCCGAATAATTCCAATTAGAAGGTTCGGTCCCAATTTGTAGGGTTTCACCAACGGTCGCGTCGCCGACCGAAACACAACTAACTCCTAGAGGACGATGTACTTCACATTGTTTAATTAGTTTCACTTCACAAACTTTTCCGAATAAAACCCTCGCCTAAAACATATCTGTAGAATAAACTAAACCAAATTCCTGTGCCTCTCTCATTGAACATCGCAATACGTAAAATATATTAATATTCAAGTGTAATTTAAATAGAAATAGCAAATATTAAAATCACGAAACTACTCTTGAGATTTTTGAACAAATATTTGTACTAACAGGTATAACAAATTACCGACTTGACACTTTGAGTGTACACTCTATTTAAGCTGTTTATCACTGCAAAGTAGCTCTATCATGAATACGAGACAAAAAATTTACGCTCAAAAATTTGTTGTTGATATTTCGAGTTAAAGATTGGACTAAAAATAGATTTTAACACCGTACGTAAAATGTGCAAACAAGTACCTTACGGTTTCCAAAAATACAACTATTACAGAAGCAAGGATCAACTTAATCAACCGACGTTAAACTAAAAAATATTGAGAATGAGAAAACAAAGCCAGTACCTAGGCAGAGTTATGTAATATTTACATTTAAAATAAACTACAACTCATTTGAATAAACCAGTCTGGAACCAAACCATAAAAGATTTTTTCTCCAACGTGCGTCTTGTTCTATTTAAGAGAAGATATCCAACCAATTTCGGCCGTACATACAAACATACCAGTAAATAACGGTGCATTGCCCATACGATATTAGATATGATGTAAAGGCGATGATAGAAGCCATTGATAGCGAGTAGGAAGTGCAAGCGGTTGTGTTTCACTGATCAAAGGCCTACTTAGCGTGATTTGAGATGCACGCGAACCCGGCGCTATGCTACGGCAGAAACATATTGATGTTCCAAAAGCTTATAGGCCGCTTTGAGTACATTGAGCACTTCGTTGTTACATTGTTCTTTAATTTACAAGTGATACGATTTTCTAGCCCTATCTTTTGTATCTAAGGCAATCGTACAAGTTTTGAAAACGTCTGTTCATAAGGTGATTATTAAACATGTTTATCGATCGAAATGTGCACTTTAGCTTTTAATAATATAATTATGTATATGATTTATTAAAATGATATTACAAAGTAGTGTGTCTTATCCGCAGTAGGCTACCTCTCCTATACAAGCTCTCGTTAGTGGTTATGAAGTGTATTGTTTATTGATGTGTGGCGCCTCACCAAGTTCTCAGTTCGCAGCATCGCGGTAACAGCTGTATTTAAAACAACTCCTTTATTCCCTAATAATAATAAGTTCAATAAAAAAGTATTTTAATCCTACCATAAAATGGATTTAATTTTCTTTTTAAATATTGAAAAAATAGTTAATCGAAACGCAAATTGGATTTGAATTATAGTTATAATACAAACACACATGCACTTAAGCAAATAAAGCAGGAATGTGGCGGACGTAGGTAAAACAGCAGTTTCAAATGATGGTACAAACAGCGATAGCACAATTATCTTACTTGTTTGTCTAGTTATTAGATGCGCAGCCGCATCTCTAACTAGAACGGAAAGATAAAAAGGCAAGAAGAAAAGTAAATGAAAAATTAAATAACATTCGTTCTACATTTTCTGGACGGAGTTCATTCACCAATTAAAATTGTTACAACCTATGACCTACCTACTAGTAATAATAGTGCCATCAAAAGCAAAGCTCATAAATTGGTGTGTTACGAATAATATAAGAGAGCACAGATTATCATTTGTTGCTTGGTATAAGCAACAAATGATAATCTGTGCTCTGAAAAATTGAACCACAAATTACTGTTGTACACTATTACAACATTGAGCAATCGCTAACAATTTATAATAGACAAAATAACATGTTAACTTGTAATTCATAACGACTAACTTAATATGCTGAAAATTTCAGAGCACACGAGAATAAGCTCTGTCGCAAAGGGGTACATACCAATGTACGAGTGCGTACAAAGGAACGTACGTTCTTTAGGTTATAGCAGAGGTAATAAAATCATGCATACAATAGCAAATTATGTTTGAAAAGGTGTTAAGGGCCAATGACAACAACTTAATCGCAACAATACTAACAACTTACGCATTACAAAATAAAGGTGTGTTTTAATATAAGGGTGTGACTTCTTATATTTTATTATTACCGGGATCTACATGTCATTTGTATGAGGTTGCAAAACTAGAGTTTTACAAGTTTTGTAATTAACATGTGATAATGCCATGAATCATTTAGATAGAACATCACAATTATACAGGAAGCTGATAGAAAAATTAAATAATAATTATTACAGCATATGTCATATATGCTGTAATAATAATACAGATTAGCTATTAATAAAGATCAGTTTTTATAATGAGCATTCTTAACTTTATGTGATAAAATATTGTTAAATTTATATATGATAAATGTCCATTGTGAAGAGTTAGACGTAAAAGAGTTTTCTTTCGTGATTTCCTTTGGTTTGGTTAGAAAAGTCATGATCTATGACAATACTAATAACTTTTTTCAATGAAATCCTACAAAAGCTACAATTTAAAAAACGTGTAATTTCAAGAACTTTTCTTTATATTATTTTAACATCACTTTATCACATAAAGCTAAAAATGCTCATCATAAAAAATATGTTCTACATTAAAAGCTAACCTGTATCAGTGGTTGGTTAGATTTTAACCCATTTTTACAAATAAAATATATCCATTCCAAATACTTTTTATAACTTCGTGAATATAAATGAACCCGTCTATCCTCTTATTCTACTCTGAACAATGGATGTTTTGTTTTCTAAACAAATAAGTCTCTAAACTTACTGATTTTACGTTTGTCAAGTTTGGATAAAGGGTTGTTGTTTTAAGAAAATTGCCAGCAAATATTGTAAGAGCATTAAAAAACAGGAGTTACGACTACAATTTTGAACCCAAAGTGTTCTCATTAATTCTACAATATAAAGCTGCGAGATTCCCACACAATCAAATTTAGCGGACGCGACATGTGTGATTGCGCAAATCATTAGCCTTCTGCAGTTCCTCCCGATAAGATGCCCAGTCAAACATAACCCTGGCCCTATTTATTGAGGATGCTTAAAATATGGCCGAAAAATGTAAAGCACATAAATTAATTGCTGCTTTAATTCAATCTATGTTTTATTTATAGGCTAGTTTAAATATAAACTAGTTTGAATTTTGCAAAAGCTTTGGGAGATAACAACAAATAGTTTACTTGTCAAACACGGCTCGTGTCATAAGTTCAAACATTGCTTTTGTTTAATTTATTTCTAACTGAATAGATAATAATTATGTAACACATTTATCGCATCATTTCAATAATAAAAATATCTGTTTAAATTTTTAAACATAACTTGTAAAAAAATATAAAGTAATAGGATACCGCATCTAAGTCCAAAATTGAAAAATAAACACAATTTACCATGCCATACAGTAGTAATGTCGATCCAGGAATAAAACTCGTGCACGAAAAATGAGGGTAAACCGCGATTGGACGCGGAATGTACGCGAGACGAGCGTTTACGGCCGCGGCTCGCTCTCGACTGGCAGAAATTGCGAGCTTTATCAATGGAATGGACAAACAACGGCGCGCGCGCACGTATGCCTATCCACTTAGATCTTGTGCTTCCGTTGCGCTATTACAGTTTACCTCATGTTTGTTTATTCCGATCGATCTTCATGAGATTGATGCGTTTTCTTGTCTTGGTAAATATTATGTTGCTACATATACGTACTTACTTTACAAATAAATGGCCAAGAAGATTTGGCAATTTTTAAGCCTCAACCACACAATTATATTACCTATTTATATTGTATCTACACTTTCTAATGAAATATCCTCATGTCTAGTTAGGTTTTGAATTAAAAATATAATAATATAAATAATTGTTGCATATTAAATTCCATGTATTTTAACATAGTTATTCATTAAGTAAATACAGCAAATTTAAATAATAAATGCACATGTAGGTGTGTAAACGAAAGCGACCATGAAACGGCCTTAAACATTTTTACATATGTACCTATTGCGTCAATGTTTCAACTACATGTTTATATTTCGTCGTGCTCAACACTGAATATATGCCATAAAGTATAATATACAAATACTCTTCGTGCATAAATTATTTTACCATAACTTGTCCTATTTTGGCAAACTTAAGTTAACGTTAAAAGAGCCTTGCTACGCATAGCTACTACAGTCGGTAGATTTTAAACCACACTAGCCATAAACATATATTCTCCCTTTTTAATTAAAGTATGAGTAAAAATATTGAATATTAATAATATAAATAATTACTCTGACCTAAATTTAGATAATTGACGATTCGTCTCACAGACACCTGAACAACTGTCAATACATTTTTTGAATCGTTAATACGCATTTTATTGGGCCTTATTTAAATTTTTCAGAAACTATATTTTTTTAATTTAACTATGCTGTAAGCTCATGGTAACAGACTGGCAATACAAAATAAAGTGTAAATATAACTTTGAGAAATATTTTTATACCCGAAACACCAAAAAGAGAATACCAGCTTACAAAAATGGCTAACAAAAACAAAAAAAGCTATGTAAACATAATAACATTCCAAAAGAATTTTAATTACATACAATTCTCTGGTTTCGCAGCTCACGAAAAATTCGCACCTCAGGGATTACAAAGATAAGATTACAACTATTTGTTGCTATGTGAGGAATGTTTTGGCACCGTTTGGGCACGAGCATCGAACTCTATCTACGGTAAACAATTTTGTTTCATATTACCGGCTAAACAAACATTTTTTAAAAACTGTGGCTTCAGTAGGATTTCATTAAAAAGTTATTAGTATTGTCATCATTCAAGACTTGACCCTTTCTAACCAAAGATACCCCACGTTTAATACTATGTATCTAAAATTGTTTTGGCCGTGGCTATAAGGTAATCTTTTAACTTTCACACGCATGCGTATATATATATTTCATCCCATCGATATATTCAAGCAAATGTGTCGTTGATGTAATTATAAACACATTGTAAAAACTATTGTGAAATAGAGGAATCTTTTTGAATTCAAATTAATTCTATTTGTGGGTGATTCGCGGCGCGGGCGCTGTTCTGCAAACATTATCACACAGGCTGTTTGCGAGAGATATCTAATCTCTGTTTGCAGCCTCCTTCTAGCGCGACCCAATTAGTTTTACCTAGCTATCGTCTCTACACAGCACTAATTGTGTCTATTAAGATTTATTACTCTAAAACTACGAGTTTGACGTTTTATATGGCTAAATCTAGATCTTACTGATTATTATCTAGACATTACCATACTTTCATTATACTCATATGTTTTATCAATAAATAATAAACTTCCAAATATTACGTCCCGAGTGGGAATAGTTAAAACGCATCCAAGGTTTCAGATAAGCCAATCACCGTTACGACCCATTGATTCAGCGTACAATTGAGATATAAATCCAATTTGATTAATTATCCAGCATTTACATTACGTAACCTAACCTAAATTAACCACTATCTATGCCCATTACAGTAACTATCCGTTATTAACAAAACAATCAAGTACAACCCCTTTTTTATTAATGCTCTGACGCACGCACTGCTGTGCACAGGCAGTTCAAGACTGTTTGTAGTGAAATACCTACACGAGTATGAATAACATTGTCCAAAAATTATGACAATAATCATTATGTGGAAGATATAGAAATGAAATTGATTGGAAGTTGGGGACTCATAAAAACGCTGCCTTTAGACTACAAATAAGTATGGCGATATTATTATATGTTTATGACGTAGAACACATCTCTTTTTTTTAATAGAATAGCTATTATATTATTATTTATAGCTTCTATTCTAAAAAAACTTCTCATATAGACGAATACAGTAACAGCACGAGTTCTTTTCAGACTTAATTTCTCATGCATACTTTTGTACAGCAACAACAATAGACTTGCCAAACATATCCTCAGTTGTACTATTTAAAATCGTTGAACCTTTTCCTATTTGAGGTAAATGTAGATTTCCATATTAAGATTGTTTAGCTCAAGGCCGTGATGGTGCACTCTGTCTAGATGCAACGGAGAGCAAGAATAAATGATTGATCGTGCGACACATCTTGTCTATAGCCTGGTTTAATAATTTAAAGTAGGACACCTAGATAATAATATAAGTTTGCATTTGTATTCCAGTTGTCTTTTAATTTTTGAAAACAAAACATCTGCTCTGGCATAAATACTGTTACATAACTTTTCTTTTTTTTCAACTTTTAAATTAATTTAAATTTTCAATATTTTAAAAACTTCTTTCGATTTTGCGCCATTTCACATACATAGTGTTCATTATGAAAATACAATATGGAATGGGGTGTTAAAGAAAATAGAATTGCAGTGATCGCCTTGCACAAAGTGGGTATGGAGCCGTCGATCATATTCCAGCACTTCAAAAGCTTGGCAACAGCCGTATGTTCGTATATCGTACTATCAACAGATACAACAACACTTCGTCTGTCGAAGACCAGAAAAGATCGGGGTGCCCGCGTGCTGTTAGAACTACAAAGATGTTAATTCTAATTATTAACAATCGAGTATTATAAAACAAGACCTGAAGCTCGGTGATTATCGTCGATACACAGAACATGCCCTAAATCAATATTTACAATTAAATAGAGTGGATCGATCAAAACACCTTCTGTCGCGATACGCAGATGAAAAGCACAGAATCATCCTGTTTACCGATAAAAATTTCACGATTGAAGAACACTACAATAAGAAAAATGATAAAGTGTATGCTCACAGTTCTAAAGCAACCCAAGTGGTCGGAAAGGTACAACGTGGTCATCATCCTATGTTAGTAATGGTTTGGTGGGTGGGTTTCGTGTCTTATCAAGGAGTCACAAAACTGCAGTTTTGTGAAAAAGGAGTGAATGTTGTGAGACCTCTGAGCAATAGGCACTTTCTAAAAATACTCCGTGGACTTTCCAGCAGGATCCTGCACCTGGTTACAAGGCTCGAACTACCCAAGCCTGGCTTGAAACCAGCGTTTCGGAGTTTATAACAGCTGAAGACTGGCCCTTATCTAGCCCAGACCTCAAGCTACTAGACTGCAAATTATGATCAGTTTTAGAGGACATGGCCTGCTCTAAATGATACGGAGACATTCAAGTCTCTTAAAAAATCATTGGAGCAAGCAGTGGCGAAATTTCCCTAGAAAACAGTGCGTAAATCCATAGATTCGTGGCCAAACAGAATAAAGGCCTGTATAAAAGCCAAAGGTGGCCATTTCGAATAAAATATTATTTTATTTTTGCTGAGACTTTAATAAATATGTTGGTATAAATTTTAATAATATTAGATTACTTCATTTAAAAAATGTACTTTACTTTTAACTGAACTTATGGCTGGACTAGGTAGCTGTAGCTGATAGCTTAAATATTAGCTTTCTTCGCTAAGTAAAAAAAAGGTATAACGATATAGTATCAGTAAAACATTATCTCATCTTATATATATAATAACATAAGTCTTCAAGACATACAAAAATCTCAAATATTTGTCAGTACATACGTAACGTGTTCAGTTTTTAAATTAAATAATAACGATTTTTCAAAAAACATCAATTCACACCTAACCAAATGATTTCGCGTTCTCTGTAGTCCTAAAATTGCCAGTAATTATGTAATTGAAATAATCCCACCATGATATAATATTGACACAGCGCGAGCCGCGACTGTTATATATTCATTTTGTTTGCGATGAGATCACCAGTTCATTTGCTGTAACGCATCCTATATAATTTAATTAATCTGAATTCTCCTTTTTAAACAACGATGTTTGTTTCATTGGCGATGAAACAATTTTTTTGTGTTAACTTTATTCTACTCTACTATAATATTGGTCGTTGGGGAAAAAATCTAAACTTCGAAAGGTGTTTTGAAACTTATACATTAAACAAAGAGTAATTGAAGCTTTGCTTAAGGCCAAATGTTTATAGATCATTGACTCTAGGATACGTTTGCATTGTAAGCGAAATTGAATAGGAATTATAAATGTAATGTGTTGTTTTTCGCATTAACAGCCGAATTAGGTTACATTCCAAATACATGATTCTCTTATTTCCTTAGCACGTGTTTATCCACATTGGCTTCTTGTATATTCACTTACTTGTACTATACTGTACTGACATTCTTTATAACTATTAACCTCTACTTACTCAACATAAATCTCACGTAATATAGTTTTTAATCCGCTCAAAAATATTTGTTTATCTACTTCTTAACAATTATTACTATTTTTTAATATTATTTTATTTTTTTCTTCATTGCTTACACTGCTAACTTTTACTATTATTATTATTATTTGTTTCTACTTAGTATTAGATTCTTATTTGTTTTTTGCGCAAACTAGCTGCTGTGGTCTCTGGCAGAATGACCAGCGCTGTGGAACAACTCTGCTCCTCAGCATAATGTTGAGCCAGGGCCAATTACAAGCACACACGCATTACACAATTAAACCGTTTTCTTTAAAAAACATTGTTATCTCTGTATTATTATTCTTTTTTTATTTATTTTTTGATTATTGTGTTTTGTTAGTAATAAATGTTATGTCTATATCTAACCTAAGTATTTAAACAAGATGTCTCGGATGTCATGTCATGTCTATAAAACACTCTAAACGACGAGTTTTTAGTTGAAATTTTTATTTAAACAGCTCCAATTTCTTAATTTTCAGGCAGTTAAAAGCAAAAGAATTGGTGAAAAACGTGCATTTCTTATATCGGAGAAAAAACGTTAATACATTTTATTTAGCTTCAATCTTCCATCCCTAAGGAAATAGTTCAACGGACCTCTGCAACAACAGCAGTATTACTAATATAGAACACGAACGCTAACCCGGTCACATCACAATTTGAGGCTGTGCTGATTTCTCACGATGTTGAAACTGAAGATAACAGATAAAACTCAAAACCTTAGAGTTGTTTACAAGTTACGATGAAAGAATTTTATTGAGTAACTATATGTATCGCGACTGACAAGTTTTTGTTTTATACAACATGAGCAAACGGGCAGGAGGCTCAGCTGATGTTTAAGTGATACCGCTACATTCACACACTTACATTGCCAGAAGGCTTGCAAGTGCGATGCCGGCCGAATGAGTGCATTCTTTTCTTGAAGAACCCTAAGTCGAATTGGTTCGGGAATACCTTTAGTCGGCAGCTTGTTCCACGTATTGATAGCGCACGGCAAAATGATTTGAGTTACTGAATAGTAAATACGAGACGGTTTTTGAGAATAAACTTGTTATGTTCTATAACAGTGTAACGCGAATGCATCGCGTCAAAGCCCCGTCAGGGGACGCATATCACTTTACGCAATCAAAGGTTCGAATGAGGAAAGCAATTATCCACGTGCAGACACGTGCAGCGCAGGAAGCGCCCGCCCTCGCGGAAGACCACCTGCTTCATGTTATCTCAATTCCACAATTGACACTATTTCTGTCGGTTGCATATACATCGTTACTGATGCAATATTAATAAAACAAGAATCCTAATAACTTTATATTAATTTTCATGGAGACCATTCCCCGATTCGATTTAGCAACCTTGCTGTATTAATTTTTGCTATTATTATTATTTTCTATACAGAAATATATGAATACTCATACATAATTATGTATTTACGTTGTATATTCGCGGATGCGGACGGACCCTATGCGACTTTTTCAATTTAAAGAGTTCGTAAAGATATTTCGGGTATAGTCATTTTCAATTCCGTTATTGATGTAATAAGCTCTGAATTGTCTGTAATTTTTAACTGATGTATCGACTATGGAGTCTTTCCAGTCCAAATAAATTAAGTAAGATTACACCATTGTTTAAGGTAGTGAGTCTGATACGTCAAACTTCAGACCTGTTGGATGGCAATGATTCCAGCCTGATGAATTCATATTTAAAGGGAGTATTCAAAGAGTGCATGTCAATGGAGTCACCTCTCCGTGTTCGCAGGTGTCGATCGGCGTCCTCTAAGCCTCGATTCTCGGGCCTTTCTTATTTATGATTTACATAAACGACCTCCCATTCTTTGTCAACGGAGTTCATGAGATGGTATTGTCTGCTGATGACACTTCACTTCTATTTAAAGTGAATAGGAAAAACGTATTATTGGATAATGTAAACTATTCTATGTATCGTATAGTTAACTGGTTTAATGTAAACAACTTACTGCTTAATGAGAATAAAACAAAACGTATTAGATTTACAACTACCAGCGTAAAGTGAGATATTGGTAACCTGAAAGTTAAGGAACTAACTAAACTTTGATGACAAAACTGTTTTCTAGGCATAATAATCAATAGTGAACTCCAGTGAGACTCTTTCGAATAGGCTGAGCTCTGCAGCATATGCAGTAAAGAAAATCCGACATTTACTGATAAGGACACGGCTAAAATTATCTATAATAGCTACTTTCAGAGCGTTATGTCATACGGTATTCTACTGTGGGGTGCTGCTGCAGAGGGCTCAATTCATATTTGTGCTGCAGAAGCAGGCTGTTCGGGGTATTTATTGTGTTTCCTCAAGAGAGTCGGTACGGGAATAAGTTTATGAAATTAAATATTGTGACCCTATCTGGTCAATATACTCTTGAAGCGTTGTTTTATGTACACAAAAATATAAACGATTTTAAAACAAAGGTTGACTTTCACCAGTATAATACTAGGAACTAATTTAAGCGTAAACCAACCAAGCTCCAGAAAATAAATAACTCCTTGTATGGAAATTGTATTCGTTTTTACAAACAACTCCCAAGCGAAATTAGAGAATTATCACTACATAAATTCAAAGCTCGTTAAACGTTAATTTTATTAATCAATAAAGCTCTTTATACATATGACGATAAGTTAAATGATCCTAATCCTTAGGATTGATTTGCTCCAGTTCAAACAATTCTCTGCTCAACTCCAAACAAAGCGATTAAAAATAGTGGCGGACAGTTTCTTGTCAGTTAGCACTGCGCATTCTTATGTTCTCATGTCATTTTCACAAGCGTATAGAGCAAACATAAAATAAATACGCTATTTATGTTAAAAGCAAGATAGGGCATAAGGAAAAAAATACATCTATTCAATTTTTATTAAGTTTGATTGCGCCTTCGAGAAACAACAAAGCAAACACCGCGGATGTACGCTGTCTAAAATATTTTATAAACAATTTGAAATTAAAAAAGCCAGCCAATGTTTAAAATTTGTGTTTATGTTTTTATTTGTTGTAATCTGGGTGATGAAAATGTAAAACGGAACGCTCTCGCTCTCGGCTGTGATAGGTCAGATGGAAATATGGATAAGAAATGTCTGTAAATGGTCCAGGATCCTCCCACATAACAAATAATTAAACCCATCGTAGACTACATCAAAAAGTCATCAGTCCAAGAAGATTCGTATCACAATCTTGACCTGTATCGTCGAGTCTTTTGACCTAAATTGCTATAAACGCACATAAACGACTCACCCGAGCCTTATTCCGTGTGCCACAAGGCCGACTCCAAATAGGTTCTGGTCAGCTCGGCCCCTCCCAATGACTATTTCCAACGTCACCTCACTGTTAATAAAATAGGGATTTCGTTTATAATTCTATTAAGGGTCTCAACAATTTTAATGGTATCGTTACAAATAATATAAAGGAAGTCAATAATTGGAAATGGCGTTGTTGAGAATAATATGATAATCTATTAGTACTTGTATTTGACCCATCTCCAAATAAGGCGTCTTGTGCAAAAATTTGAGATAAATATATTAAAATCCGTCGCAACACTTTCGATATTGTACTAGAAATCGGAAGGTTCAATTCTCGTATCGAGCGAAGGAATCGATCTGCCATTCTTTTGAATAGAAGCGACGCGGACCTTTTCAAATAAATAGTAACAAATCAATTTTTAATTATATTCATTATTTTGAAGGCCTATCGCTGACGGAATTGAGAGGAAAAATAATTCGTGGAACACAAGTTATCGGTAATCACAGTTTATTTATTAAATCTAAACGTACACAGCTGGAAGGTATTTTAAATTTCCACTTAAAATACAATTTTGATGCACGAGGCCCACGGAACTTCCTCGGTGTGCAGTTTCGCCCGTACGCTCACTTTCTGCAGAGTGTCGAGCGTCAACGTTCTCGAAGGCAGCGGCTTCCATTACGTTGATGAGACACGGGCTTATTAGTTTTTTGGTGGAAAATTTAATTTCAACTAGACGTCTTACGACGGACCGGGGTCGCCGAAACGGGGCGCAAAGGTGGAACAGGCCTTCGCGATGTGTGGGCATACGGACGTACCCACACCTACGTCGTCGCTTAAATAGTTAATTAGGGCAGGTCGGTTTACGAGGAGGTAGGGAAAGTCTAAAGGAATGAAAGGAAGCTTACTATCAATGCCTGGGCTTCAAGACGCTCATCTCGTTCCCTTTGTATACGTAAGCCTTGAAGGGACACGCCTTCTTCCCGTCCTTGTACAGGTAGAGGCGGAAGCAAGTGTCGCAGAAGTACGTGGGGTCGAAGGGGACCATGTCGCAGTCCTTGACGACCCACTTGGTGCTGTGCTCCGAGCATATGCTGCAGTAGATGACCTGGCTCAGGCCCACCTGGCTCACGAACGGGTAAGACTGGCGTCGCAGAGGGTCGCGGGAGTGCCCCAGCCGCACCTCCGAGAAAGTGAACGGGTGTTCACAGTCACCCAGGTGCACGTAGACCTGACGGAGGTCACACAATCGTGAGTAAATGATAACTAAGAAATGATAGTTCAAAAATAACCGATGCATCAAATGAGGCAACATACATCGGGATGTCCGAGCCTGATCTTGATGTCTTCCAGCTTCACGTCCATGGAGTGAGAGGGAAAGGTGCCCATGTTCCGTGCGGCGGCCCACTCCCGCAACTCCAGAGTGATGTCGGAGCAGCCCTTGCGTTCGTCCACGTAGAACACGTTGTTGATAAACATGAAACTAGACGGAAATAGTTCCTGAAAGCGGATTTATTATAAATTTTTCTGAAATGTCATGCTAACGAGTGGTAATTACAAAAATTAACAGATCTACCTATTGGCTTTAGTGTTAAGGGCGCCACGCTTACAACTACGCTAACACTGCTTTGCCCTTTTGGCTATGTTTCATACATATGCATACAAGATATTCAATTTCAGAGGACCTGCACTGTACCAAGAAAAATATTGGACTAATGCAGTTCTGTTTCAAAGAAATGGAGCATGGACTTTGTACTTGGTATTAGAATTATGCCGAGTGAAAAAACAGGTTTTGGGAAACCTCACACAACGGGTCCGCTTCTATTTGGTTTGTTATGGAGGCACAGTTAATGCAATACCTTAGCTGAGGTCGAGGGTATGTCATCTGGGTTCTCTGAGACATCGATGCCTGTAGAGACGTCATTGAGACAGTAAATGTGATCTCTCAGAGCCCAAAGGGGCTGTTGACCCAGCATCATGATTTCTGTCATTAAAAGCGAATGACGGACAGTCTGAAATCAATAAGAGACATATTTTAAATCTGAAACATATTATATAGAGGCATTTTAACTCTATTTTATTCAATATTATAAGCTTGTCCAGAATATGTATAGCCCCTTTGAGTCTTAGTGTTTACAACTTGTTGGAATAATAGATAAGGGGCCATAAGGATGCTAATGGCAATACCTCGGGTCAAAAATAATTTTTTCAAGGCTATCTATACAAGATATTATAAATTTTATGCAAAGATTAGATTCATGTTTAAACCAACAGTTTTTGCAGAATATGAATAGGGGAATGGCCGATATATTCTAACTCTGTAGATGAGATCTTTCCCTGGTTGCAGCAACTCATTGTCAGGTTCATCAGCCTGAAAAAAGAAGACCAAGACTTACACAGTTATAATGTTTCATAGAATGATGTTAACTACATAATATATATATAATAATAATAGATTTTTATTTCTAACAATGGCATTAATTTTAAATAAAACTATGTATGATTGACTGTTTTGTCCAAATACACAGATATGGCTGTGGCTCCAAAACCACTCAAATTTATATGAGCCAATGGATTGCATTATTATATTCCAATAATATTATTGGAATATTTTATATAAAAATGCTTTAAGTTTTTATTTTATTATTAGAGTGTTTAGAAAGTGTCAGTTTTCTAACCAATTACTTACATCTTCAGGTGGTGGTATAAGGCATACTGTTCTATATTTTAACTTTCGGGAATAGCAATTCTTTTTATCAATTTCTTTTCGGAACATTAAATTCTTGCAGAAATGTAGACAACTGGAAGCTTGAGGATTATAGCAACTGTTCATAGCGGAAGACTTGCTAGTAGGTAGTGACATTGACATCTTTAATTCATGACCAGTTTCCAAATGTTTAGGGCTAAATAAAATAATTATTAATAACTTTAATTGATTGAGGAATAATACTACTTATTTTTAATTTACGACTTACTCGCAAAATTCGACAAGTTTATCATATTCCTCATCGTCTATGTTACCGACAAATGAAACAATTTGCTGTTCCAATTCCAACTCAATGTCCCCCCTAGACGTAGACTGCGTACATATTGGTAAATGCTGAAAGATCTTTGGTAAGTTTTTTGTTATCAACGACTTTGTCACACTACTACTGGTGACATTACGCCAGTGGGGCCCTTCGTCTTTTGCATATAAGTTTCTGATTTTTGCTTCTTGGTTTTCACAGAAGTCTGGCTTTAAAAACTTATTTAAGTTATGCTGTATGCTCTCTTGATCCCGTTTTAATGTTTTCTCGGATTTATCGTCGTGTGGCATTGAGGCCATAATTTAAAGATATTATATTTAATCACAATTCAACTCTACTAAACTATAATAACAGAAAATCCAATTGAAAATACATCAGCTATAACAATTAATCATTTAAATTCACTACTAATCAAAGAGTATATTAATAAACCCAGGTTAACCCATACTAACTATTTAAAATTATGTTTACATATTTTAGACAAGTTTTTTTTTTGAGTTTATGGCATGGCGTCTAGACCTTTAGACCATTTTAGACAAGTTTTCGTAACAAGAAAACAGACTAAATTAAATTATTAAATGTGCCACAGAGCCAGAGAGTGAAACCGTGCTATTTCACAGACATTGACGTAACCCGTAACCCCATCTGGAATAAACATTTTTTTCATAAAAAATACTTACTGTCCTAAGTCACTACGATAATGTTTCAAATATGATGAAGTATATAATATTAAATACATGAGATAGACCATACGCTAATGTGAACTCACTCTGTGAACATAATATAAAGATGTCTTTGGCAAGGGGACCAGGGGGCTTAGTCAAGGTTGGCAGGTCGTAGGCCAACTGTAAACGTCTGCTTGTTTCTAATTTATCGTTACCCACCGTCCCTAGGAAAGTAATGTTTCATACGGAGCCCAAACAGACAAGTTACGTACGGAGTACGTTACTAACATACTCCTAACCAAAGCTGGTACAACTAGCATGAGATTACCTTGCTAGTAAACGTCCTGACCTTCGAAGCACAAATCCCACTACAGATCGTCTGCACAACGAAGGTGTCTAGCATGACTTAGTACATCTAGTAAATCTAGTGTAGTAAGGTTTCGACTCCCTTCGAATTCTACATGCTGCTGTCGATATTTTATATAACTAGCGAAAATAAGTTTTCACGTGACTCACAACGACTCTTGTGATTTTCCAGCAATCTGTGAATTAATAGTTATCCAGACATAGGTTATATAAATAGGCAAGACTCTCAGCAGGTACAGCAGATCGGCAATCCCTCATAATATATGCTAATATCCCGCATAATACATAATAATTAAACTTCAATTATGAATAAAATAGAGCTGTCAAAAGACAAATGTTACTTTATACACAAACTTAATTCTGCTATGAAATATAATGATGCCACGATTATATTTAATAACATGAAGTTAACTTTGTACAGATCGCTATGCAAAATGCATTTTAATCATCTTTAAAAACAGGCGGTTGACAATTGCGGTTGGCTGGTAGGGGCTTGTAAGCAAACTATAAAAAAATTAACGTAAAATTATTGCTGATTCTTATTCAAAGAAAAACATTATGATTATGACTATTTTTTAATATAAAATAGGGGGCAAACAGGCAGGAGGCTCACTTGATGTTAAGTGATACCGCCGCCCATGGACACTCTCAATGCCAGAGGGCTCGCAAATGCGTTGGCGGCCTTTTAAGAATTGTCAGGAAACTGTCAGGAAAGTCATTTCCCGCGCCCTAATCGAATTCATACGCGATACCTGTACGTTAGATATACGTACCTGCGACTACCAGTGAACCAAATATAAGGATTATATCTTAATTCCTACTTCACACTACTTCCTACGTCACATTAAAATATCAATTAATTATAGTCGTAGTGAACTAAATTACTCTGAATAGATGTTTAAATTTATCGAAGTATATTAACTTAAATTGTATTTGTAGTCTTTAAAAAGGGTTAAAACGAAAGTTTCCACCGGCACTAATTAACAGAATTCTTTCGTAAAACAACAAATAAAAAAAACATAAATAATAGCATGTATTCGAGTACTACATAGTCAAGATTACATTTATTTAATGTCATTATGGTTAACATTACACACGAGTACACGATCTCCGTCAAAATGAGGGCTACCTCCAACTTGTCTCTTGTCTTTTTTCAAACCTTCCCCGCTACCCCTTTTATTCTATATTTCCAGGTTTCTAGTGAGCGTCCTCTTTTTTTCTTCTCAGTGGGCCATTCCAAGTAAGGTATTTTTGACCAAATGCGGGCAACGGTCCAATTCCAGACATGGTGGACATATTGGACATGTAACCTGATACATAAACTCGTACCTAAAAAATTTATTCAAGAGCTCTAAACACTTTAATAGTTTTCTATTTTTTTATTGTTCTAACGTTGAAAATTCTTATAAATGAGAATTATCTAGATGATTTAGTCCTCAATTACTTGTAAATTACTTATTCTAAGACATTATACATTCAGTAATAGAGAACGCATGGAATACCACGTATAACTTATTTACTACTAAAAATAAGAATGGAATTTATTCCTCAAGATAAACTTCTAAAAGTTAAGGCAGACACTCTGAAAGTCATCCGTGACGAGATCAACCTGGGTAAACCAGGAGAGATGAAGTCGGCTGTCAAGATCCTTAAGGAGTGGGTACAGCAACAACCTTATTTTAAAAAGAAGGACTTTGGTAAATAGATCTTTAATATTTTGTATAATTTAAAACAGTTACATATTTTTCAAATTCAGTTTCGTTTTTATTTAAGTTATGTATTTACGTTTACCTAATGTACCGAATATCTACATATAAGTATAACGAATAAAAGTGTAACATTTTATAGGATAAAGGTCGTTAGTTAGCCTTTAAAACTATAGATAGACAACAACAAAAAAATTGTCAACGTTAGCATAGAAATTAGGCAATTTAGATATGCATAACTATTTTGAGACATAACTCATCTTAGGTCAGTTTTAATTTGTTATAGATGAGCATTTTCTAGAAACAGCCATTATCTCGGGAAAAGGATCCATTGAACGAGCAAAGAAACAGATAGATAGAGTGTGTACATTGAAGTCATTATGGCCACAATTTTTTGGAGTTCGTGATATCAGAAAAGAGTTTGCAGATATATTTTCAATCGGGTAAGCATTCTCGTGTTTTGTTTCTTAAATCTATTATATAAAACCGGAGTGAGGATGCTATTAAATGTTATATAATTTTAGTTTTATAATATATATGGATATTTGAAGGTTGATTAAAACCTGCGCAACGTACAGCCGGTGTATCGTCAGTGTCCCGTCTCAAGACCCTTAATCACTTAATCTAGGCATTAGTCGTGTCCTATGGTGTAGTGCTATGTAGGAATACTGAATTTCCAAACACTTTATTGGTTATGGTTGGTGTTAATGACAGCCTGTTTATGAATGGTGATATCTATAGATGCATTTAAGTAATTGTTCAATTAATTTCGTAATACTTTTCCTTTAGCGTCCATAACTATCGGTATGATACTCAATTGGGTATTCCTTAAACGAGTAAGTTCTATTTTAAGTGGATGATATTTGCTAAGTTTTTCTATTTTTTAGGTCCTATGTTATAGTTGTTTCGAACTGTAATATCTATTAGAAAAAATTGGTGTTGTTATTTATTTTATCAATGTTGATTAAATCTGGTCTATTGCATGTGATAGTAACGTTAGTTGTACTGGTATTTCCGATAAAATATTAGCTGTCTATGTTTATTTTATTCGTGGTTGGGTGAGACTTTTCTTCCGCCATAGATTATTTACTTATATTTTATGTTGCCGTTTGGAGCACCAATATACGTATAATACTAAAATATGTATATAATTTATATGAATACAATGGTTTATAATTATAACATTATTTTAGACATTTCGGCGTACTGCCGGAAGTAAATGAAAATAACCACAGAGTATTTGTCGCTCAAGTGAATGGAAACATTTTACATTCATCACAATTATTCAATTATTATAGATATGCAATATGTGTAAGTATTACTTCTTTGTCTTTTGATATTATTTTATGCCATTTTAATTTATTGATCAAAATGTTCACAAAATTTTAAAAACAATCTTTTCGACACTATATTTCTAGAATAAATAAATATGTCATATAGATACTTAACAACGCCAGTTTATACATAGGTATATACTATGTTAATTTCAGATTGGGGAGTACATGAAAACGCACGATTACTATGTCAGCTATCATTACATCGTGGATCTAAGACAGACCGATATGACGGCATTCTTGGCTGCCTGTAACCCCATTGAGATGAAACAAGCACTAACAATATTAATAGTAAGTTTTATAACAGGCTCTTAATAATTGGGTAACGTGTCCTCAGGACATTTTGCACATTTAACATCCTGTGGTATAAAAAGTACTTAGAAATTAACAAGCTTATTTTCTTATTACCTACTATCAGTATAAACTATTAAGTAAACCCTTTGTGTAAATTAGAGAGTCAATAACACAACTATACCATACTTCTTTGATAAGCTCAATAATTAGTCAAAAATTGGCCCAAAGCCGGCCAATTGTTGTCCTCTATAGTTATATCGTGAACCGACGTAAAGGATTCTCCAACATTCGTCCCCTGATTAGACAGCATCACAGTGAACAGAAATGATGAGAATGAGATTTTTGATCAAATAATAATTAGCATAATAAACGCAATGAGAATTACAGACAACGATGAATAATTTGCGAGCAAGCTCACCACGCGCAGCATCAATAGCTTTAATAATTTTAACGTGACAATATCGCTAACTTAATACTGATATCAGTATTTAAGCTAACAGTTACTGGTGTAATTATTCCATTAATTAACTGGTTTCAGGAATGTTACGGAATCCGATTTAAAGGGCTGCATTTCATTACCAACTCAAAACACCTTATAGATATGTTAATCACAATATTAAAACAAATATTGAAGCCGAAGATAATTCAGCGCCTACACCACCACGCTACTTGCGACGGCTTGGCAAATTTAATCGGGAAGGACTATTTGCCCGTGGAACTGGGCGGGACGGCGGCCTCGATGCAGGATGTACATGGTATGGTGGCATGTTTGCTTAATTTGACTGACGTATTTACTTACTCTGTACTTTATTACCGGGACTTACAGATTAACGTTAAAGCATAAAACATGATTGCGCAGTGACTTTAAATAAACTTGTTTCAGATAAATGGGTGGAGGTTCTGTCTTCGAAGGAGAACATGGAGTATTTGCGTGCAATGGACGATGTTGGTACTAACGAAGCACTCAGACCCGGTGTTCAGTTTAACGATGAATATGCAGGTGTCACTGGCACTTTCAGATTTTTAAGCGTTGATTGATTTTGTCAATTATTCTGACGCGCTTTTTACTTTAATGTGGTGACAAATTAAACATAAGTAACAATTTCTACATTATTTCTATACAAATACGTAATGATATTCTTAAATTTTTTTTTAGAAAATGTAGCGTAGTCCAGCTTACCTTCTGCCATAGGCCTCCTCTAATAATTTCCAACGTCTTCTGCCACGTGCTCTTCTCCAGTGTTGGCTTTTCCAGCAGTCAATTTAACGTAGGAGACGTATAATTTATAGCTTTCCATAAATCTGGATAACTAAGTTAGGATCTAATACTAACTAGATATCTATTACAAAAATTGTACATTTGTGCAGTGTTAATCTTAGCAGTACTAAACTTCTGTTTTGCATACAGGACGTAAATAATTACTAAGAGTGATTATTATGGCACTTGACCTCGGGCTCAAAGAGATAAAAATGTAATTAATTGTAAGGTATAAGACATAAATATAGTAATGTTTTATAAAGCCGTGTAAAGAATTAAGGTCAAGGATCAAGAGCAATTATTTCTATTTTGTAATCATATTAGATATTCTTGATTTATTATATGGTTTGTATTGCTGGTTGGTTTTGGGTAAGCTGTTTCGAGAAGAGACTGTGACGTTTAAGGTATTCGAGTTTCATTCCCGATCACAGCCTAAATATAAATAAAGTTTGCTATTCACATGGGTGCCGGGTATAAGCTGACATAGTTATTGAGTACACCACCTAGAGCACTTTAGCCGAGCCTTAGTAGAGATTCAAAATGCCGTTGTATAATTGTATAATTATGGCTTCCTTTTCAAATTCTTTAAATTTAGAACTACAGCCGCCAGTTAGGCCAGGTTCTTTAAAACTTTTATAAATACTATGTTTTTAAAATGGCATATCTTCTTCTTAAATAATTAATTGAAACATTTGGGTTATTTCACACTGTTTTCTAAATATTCTATGCTATTATTAAATTGACATAGAAAGAGAAACACTTATGAAAATAAAATATAATAATAAAAAATATATATATAGCTCGGTAGTTATAGATAGTTATTTCAATTTTCTAATATCCTATTTAATTTACAACAAAATAAATACGATATTAGCTCGATTAATACTTATTACATGCAAATAAAGTTAAGGTATTATTATTAAATTTATCTCCGACCACGTATTTTTTCACGTACTTTGTCCCTTGAAATAGCTTTACTGCATTATTTACTAAAAAGTATACGTAGTGAAAACAGTGAATGTCACTATGGTTAAATATATGTTTTTATTATTTAGTTAAACAAGCATATAAAGCTCAAAACTCAGTTATTTGAAGTTTTAAGGCTGAGTAAGCTGACATTACTTTCTATTGTAATTTCCATGAGACGGCTGACGGTATAGAGAAATGCGCTAAAATCTGCCAGAGCGTAGGTACTTATCTCGGACACACGGCCAAGTTGCTTAGTTAGTTAGCTACTTAGCTAAGTTAATACCTTTGGCGAAATCTTAGCCTATTAGGAGGGACGAGCTGTTTTTAGTGGATAGGGCCACACTACATCTATGCAAAGGGCTCTGAAACAGCGTCTAGGGTTACAGTCCTTAGAGCATAGGCTGCTTGTAGCTTATTTATCTCAAAAAAAATATTACAATGAGGTAACATTTTGTCCATAAAAATTGAGGTAGGTATCTGCATGATGAACCTTACCATAACCTAACCATACATTCATTATGAACCACAAAACCTTATTTTATGATAACTATAAAAATTTAACAAACAACAAACAATTTTAAGGACAAAAATGTTGTGAAGTATCGTAATCATAACAATATAACAGAAGAATATGAAAGAATAATTAGAAAGTCCAATAAACATATCGACATTACAATCAAGTTAATATGTTGAATAACAAAAAAGGAATTTCTACAATTCTCACAACTTTTGCGGTATTGCCAGAGGTTAATGAGCAGAACCACAGAGTGTCAAACAGAAATCATAAATTTATGACAATTCTTTATAAGTATGAAACGCCCGAGGACCGTCAACCGGCTAAATTACACGGTTTATTGATGGATTTTTTTACTTAGTTTTTTTAGTTACTTAACCTCCGGCGTCGGGACGTGACGACCCCATCGCCCACTGGTGAAGATGCACACACACACAGAGATTACCCCACACGTTCCCGCTGTGGATAATCCCCCTCTGAGCGTCCATCATCGGAACAATCAGTATTCCGTGGTGGATGCACAGGCTGCCCTTCGTATTCTGGGGTGGGCAAAAACTGCGCAAAAAACTTAGGTTTCGATCTCGGGGCAAACGGAAGAATTTACTGAAGGCATTCCACGCTCTCAGTGGACTTTACCAATGTTAGGGGGCTCAATTTTAATTTTAACGTGGTTCACTTTCACCTCGAAGCTGCGAAGCCGGCCTTATTCTTCCTTACTGAGACTCAGATATCCCCACGGCTGATACGTCCTACCTCTCCTACCCGGGGTACAAATTGGAACATTCATTTGTGCCGCGGGCGGGAGTTTGCGTGTACGTCAGAGGGGATATCTGTTCTTGTCGCCTCGGGACGCTTGAAGGAAGGGACCTATCTAGCCTCTGGCTGCGTGTAGACTGCGATGACCATCCGAGATTCTACGCATGCCTGCATAAGTCCCATAGCGGAAATACCGAAACTGACCGACTCATTGAGCACATCCAAATGGCTACAGATTCCCTGCTCGAAGGGGTTCCTACCGCTGAAATCGTGATACTTGGTGATTTTAACGCTCACCATGCCGATTGGCTCCACCGAAACCACCGATCACGCGGGAAGATCCTTTCACGACTTTGCTTTAGCTTACGACCTGTCACAAATGGTCCCTGCGATTACGCGAACACCAGATGTGGATGGTCATAAACCCTCTTTGTTGGACCTTCACATCACATCCGGAGACCTATCAAGTCTCTGTTGACCCGCCATTGGGTTCATCGGATCATTGTGTGGTCCGGAGTACTGTGCCTACTAGGCGCCCTCCTCGGCCCCGTTTTTCGGGTTGTCGCCGTATTTGGCACTATCGGTCAGCAGATTGGGATGGGATGCGGTCTTTCTTTGCGTCCTACCCTTAGGGGCCTATGTGCTTTTCGTCGGAAGCTCCAGATTCCGTCGCTGCCTCTGTCACCGAAGTGGTTCTGCAGGGCATGGAACTCTTTATTCCATTCTCTGCGGTGCCGATCGGTGGCAAGTCACAGTCCTGGTTTAAGCGTTCTTGCAAGGCGGCATCGCGTCAAAAGCGAGAATGATTTAATGCATAGGCGATATCTCGTGATGCCAATACCAGCGAACATAAAAAAACATATAATTCAGCCTCCAGGTCCTTCAAAAGGGAAATCGCTAAGGCAAAGTCAGAGCACATCGCCAGATTTGGCGTGAGATTGGCCCAACTCCCTTCGGGGACTCGAGCCTTCTGGTCTCTCGCGAAAGCTGTACAAGGGAATTTTTCTCAGCCATCCATTCCACCGCTGCACAGGGAGGATGACTCGCTCGCCCACACTGCGAAGGAGAAGGCCAAACTCTTGGGCTGTCTCTTCGCGTCCAACTCGACTTTGGATGACCGAGGGGGATGATCACCGACGATTTCGCGGTGTGATTATTCAATGCCGGAAATCACATTCCGGCAACGTGCTGTTCGCAAAGCACTATCTTCCTTGGATATTCATAAGTTGAGCGGGCCGGATGGTATCCCTCCAATTGTGCTGCGTACTTCTGCTCCTGAGTTGGCTCCGGTCCTGACGCGCCTTTTGCGGTACCTGTACTCGATCGGCACTGTCCCGAAGTGCTGGAAGACCGCTTCGATACATCCGATCCGTAAAAAAGGCGATCGCTCTGATCCGTCCAACTATCGCCCAATAGCTATAACCTCCTTGTTCTCCAAAATAATGGAAACCATTATTAATGGCCAGCTCTTGAGGTATCTAGAGGGCCACCAGCTGATTAGCGATTATCAGTACGGCTTTCGTCGTGGTCGTTCGGCTGGTGATCTTCTAGTATACCTTACATATAGATGGGCAGAGGCAATTGAGTCCAAGGGGGAGACGCTAGCCTTTAGTTTGGACATAGCGAAAGCCTTCGATCGGGTGTGCCACAAAGCACTGCTCTCGAAGCTTCCAGCCTACGGTCTTCCCGAGAAATTATGCGACTTAAAATGCATAAAGACAAAAACGATGTCGACATATTATCAATACCGTCACCAAACCTTACAGTAAATAGTTATGTCGATTTAGGACGATCAGCAAAATTACATTACGATCACACGTGAGCTAATGTCATCCCTTACAAATTCGTTTGGCATTTGTTGGCTACCTCTGACGAAAAGTGATCTTGTGTCAAGCCTCGTCTAGATTACATACATCTATAGTCATCTATCGCCACCGGAAGGGCGGATCCAGCTTTGGCGCCAGGAGGGGGTAACATAAGCTGCGCACGGAATGAGGCAGCCTACTTATATTCCATAACCGTCATGAATCTGTAGGTGATTAGTACGTGTCGTCATGAAACAATAATTTGTTCTGAAAAGAACAGTTAATTGCGTTACCGTTAGGACAACTTTTTGCCGCGCCTCGATTTTATTGTCTACGCACCCTTCGCATCTTGGTACCACATGTTACCACTAGTGGCCAGGTAGGATAATTTTTGTATATAAATCTACAGTTTTTAAAAATAAAACACATTCCACATTCCATCTTCACCTCTTCTCAACGAATTATTAGGAAGTTTTATTTTAACCAAATAAGGACCCAATCAACCTAAACCAAAACTACCCTAAAGTGGTGACCCCGAGAAGAACACCAAAAAAATTGAAGATGACGAACACAGAAAATTCCGGTGCAGAGCGTCAAGTTTCATCACATCCGTCGAGCCAAGAAGTCTCCGGTATCTCACTGTCGCTCCGTGTGCCACCATTCTGGCGCGACCAGCCGCTCCTCTGGTTCTGCAGTTTCGAAGCAGCAACCGCCGATCTAAAACGAAGCCAGGCCCAGCTCGCCCAGATGGTCATCGCACAGCTTGAAAAGCAAGATATCCAAAACATCGCTGATCTCATTTGCTCGCCGCCGGAAGCAGATTACTACAACACCATTAAAGACCGTTTAATATCGCTATACGAAGAATCTAACAGCGCACAAACGAAGAAGCTACTGTCGCAAGTTGAACTTGGAGACCAGAAACCCAGCCAGCTGATGAGGCAAATGAAGCAGCTTAACCAGGACAAATTTCCCGAGAGCACCATCAAAATGATGTGGCTCGAGCATCTGCCGCCACACATTCGTTCCGTGCTAGCCGTCAGCGAAGCGTTTAAAATCAAAACGACGCTTGACGACCTGACCTTGCTCGCGGACAAGATGATGGAAGTCCACACGCCGTCGCAATACATCGCTGCCGTCGCGACGCCTTTCACACCTGTAGCATCGCCACCAACTCCAGAACAACAACCAACCATCGACACCCTCATCGGTGAAATAAGAACGTTATTTTTGGAAGTCGCTGAGCTACGAGCACAACCTCGCGACAACTACCGCAACAGTCGTTCTCGCCACCATTCACATTCACAATCACGCTCGCGGAACGCATCAACAAAGCGCAACGAAAACCGACGAGAGTCACAGATGGAAGATCGAAGCCGGAAAAAATCTCCAATGCCGTACTGCTATTACCATCATCGCTATGGTATGGACGCGAAGAAATGCGCACCACCATGCCCATGTTTCAAGCCCATAAACCAGTCGGAAAACTAAAAGTAACGCTGGCCGCGGCGGGAACCGGCGTTACCGAATCATCACACCGCCTTTTCGTTACCGACAGGGTAACGAAACTTACCTTTTTGGTCGACACAGGAGCCAATATCTCCGTGCTACCAAAGACAAAAGGCTCACGTGAAAAACCACTGCCATTTCAACTTGTAGGTGATTAGTACGTGTCGTCATGAAACAATAATTTGTTCTGAAAAGAACAGTTAATTGCGTTACCGTTAGGACAACTTTTTGCCGCGCCTCGATTTTATTGTCTACGCACCCTTCGCATCTTGGTACCACATGTTTACCACTAGTGGCCAGGTAGGATAATTTTTGTATATAAATCTACAGTTTTTAAAAATTAAACACATTCCACATTCCATCTTCACCTCTTCTCAACGAATTATTAGGAAATTTATTTTAACCAAATAAGGACCAATCAACATAAACAAAACTACCCTAAAAACTCTACGCCGCCAACAACACGGTCATTCCAACATACGGAGAGAAATCACTCCAACTCGATCTTAACCTCCGAAGACCTTACACATGGAAATTCGTCGTAGCAGATGTGTCTAAGGCAATCCTGGGAGCAGATTTCTTGCAGCACCACCACCTCATTGTCGACGTAAAAAACAGAAGACTGATCGACGGGAAAACAAAACTGGTAACAAACGCTCAACTCAGTACTGCAGACATACCTACAGTTCGTAGTATTGACATTGAGCAAAATTACCACAGCATACTAGAAGATTTCCCAGGCACAACCAGAATCACTTCAATGAAGCTTAGTCCCAAACATTCCGTTGAACACTTCATTGAAACAAATGGACCGCCCCTTCACTGCAAGCCACGCCCCATTGCACCGCATCGTTACGAAATGGTCAGGAAGGAATTCCAAAACATGATCGATCAAGGGTTATGCAGACCAAGCAAAAGCCCTTGGGCATCACCTCTTCACGTCGTGCCAAAGAAGAATGGCAACGCCATAACCAAGCCCGATCGGTATCCCATACCACGTATACGTGACTTCACATACCAACTCGCAGGGAAGAAAATTTTCTCCACACTCGACCTCAATCGCGCGTACCAACAACTGCCAGTCAGCGAGCAAGATGTGGAGAAAACCGCCATCATCACACCTTTTGGTCTTTTCGAGTTTCCGCGCATGTGTCCTGGTCTAAAGAACGCCGGACAGACTTTCCAACGCTTTATTCACGAAGTACTGCGCGAACTCGACTTCGTATTCCCTTTCGTTGATGATCTACTCATAGCATCAATCGACGAGGAAGAGCACCGAAAACATCTACGCATCGTATTACAGCGACTAGAAGAATACGGCATCACCATCAACCCATCAAAATGTGTTTTCGGCCAGCCAACTGTGAAATTCCTCGGTCACCAAGTCACAGCGGAAGGAATACAGCCACCCCAAGAGAAGGTACAAGCTATTACAGACTTTCCAAAACCACAAACCGTAGAAGAACTACGACGTTTTCTCGGTATGATAAACTTTTACCGTGAAAATATCAAAGATGCCGCCACCATACAATCGCCGTTAAATACCTACCTGCACAACGTCAAGAAGCGTGACAAAACTAAGATCGACTGGACCACTGAATCAACGCAAGCTTATGAAGCATGTAAAGAGAGCATAAAAAACGCCGCTTTACTTGCTCATCCGTCTCACCAGGCGACACTTGCTATATTCAGCGACGCTAGCGACAAAACAGCTGGTGCCGCACTCAACCAATTTATCAACAACTCATGGCAACCACTCGGCTATTTCTCGAAGAAATTCACCGACGCACAGACTCGCTACAGTACCTACGATCGAGAGCTACTCGCTATCTACATGGCTGTTAAACATTTCCGCAAAATGTTCGAGGGACGAGAAATAATAATATTCACCGACCACAAGCCGCTAACTTTCGCTTACACAAAAACAAATACAAACAGCGAATCACCGAGACGCACCCGACAGCTACTTTATATCAGCGAATTTACCACTGATATACGACACGTCAGTGGATCTCAAAATGCAGCCGCAGATGCATTATCACGTGTCGAAGCAATCACCTGTCCATCGCCGATCGACTACAATCTACTTGCAGAAGCTCAAGAGCGCGATAGCGATACCATTAAAGCACTCAGTCTACAGTGCAACCAATGCCGAGTCAACCACACAGCAACACAAAACCCATATTCGTTCACCGCGACCTGCAATCATGTGAATACGTATTCGTACGCATAGACGCCGTAAAGAAGCCATTACAAGCACCTTACGACGGACCCTATCGCGTGCTGAAACGAGACAGCAAGATATTCACGCTGCAGTTACCTAACCGTGAAATGAATATCTCTATCGACAGACTCAAACCTGCCTACACTATCGCCGAGCAAGATGTGCCTACTGATACAACAACGAGTACCTGCAACAAGCAAAACACATCAAGTGCGAGCGAACTACATGAACCATCAAATAGCCTGAAACATCAAAATGACAACAACCTGAAACAACAAGACACTGGAAACACCTCAATACCTACAAGAACAACTCGCCGAGGCCGCGTTATACGCCTGCCGGTACGCTTCGCTAGAGGGGGAATCCTGTAGGTGATTAGTACGTGTCGTCATGAAACAATAATTTGTTCTGAAAAGAACAGTTAATTGCGTTACCGTTAGGACAACTTTTTGCCGCGCCTCGATTTTATTGTCTACGCACCCTTCGCATCTTGGTACCACATGTTACCACTAGTGGCCAGGTAGGATAATTTTTGTATATAAATCTACAGTTTTTAAAAATTAAACACATTCCACATTCCATCTTCACCTCTTCTCAACGAATTATTAGGAAGTTTTATTTTAACCAAATAAGGACCCAATCAACCTAAACCAAAACTACCCTAAAAATCCAACCAATATTTATTTCGCCCTTCCTCTCAAGCTGTACAATGCATGCCATTAATGATGCCGGTGTAACGACATCATTCAACATTCACCCTTTGTCACGTACCAATTGAAGTATAAATTCGTTTGGTGTTACTGTGTCATGTCGGTCGCATTGATTTTGTCTCAACTTCTCAGGACACATACGAGACTTTTTTTTATCTTTAGCTCCAACCATCAAAGTCTAGTGACGTGTTTACTGTCAAATATTCATTTTACTCATTTATAATCTCAAGTCACAGTCAAGTATATCCTGTGTAAATATTACAACATTTCACATTATCATAATAAAGTTTACCTTTACGAAGTATTTAGATACAAAAATAAAAATTTAAGGCATTTATATATTTTGTTCGTTCTTAATTATTTATTGGCTTTATATTGATTTTACCTAAACTAGTAATAAAATAAATAATCCTTTAGTTTTAATCCATCAAAATGATAACATTATGGAATTTATTCGAAGCAAGTCTTCTATGTTTAAATGCTGTTTGCGTCCTTCACGAAGAAAGATTTATGCAAAAAAGTAAGTTCATTAATTATTTATAATTTTTAAAAGGTCCATCGAACCATTCAATCTAAATTTTAAGTTTATATACAATTATACTTTTCCAGTGGGCTGGGGAACAAACACACAACAACAAGGTTTTGAAGACCAATCAACTATAAAATATCAGATATTAAATTTAGTACGTTCTATCAGGACAGTTACAAGAAGTAAGTTTTTATTTGACATGTACTAAAACACAATTTTTTAAATATTTTTGTAGAAGTAAAAAGTTGCATTGTTAGAAGAAATATCACTAATTATAATGTTACAAAGTAGTAGATAGAAGATGTATGTGTGTATGATGTAAGAATTAAAATATATAATTACATTGGTTCTTATAATTACCTAAAACTTTTTTGTTCTTACTAACCAAAAAATTACTCTAAAATAAATGTGTTAATTATTAAACTTGTCCTAATTTCCAAGAGCACCAGTAAATTTTAAACCTTTTATTAAAAAGTACTAAATAAAAAGGTCAGTAATGTTTATTTTACAGAAAATGTTTTATAAGGCTGTTCTGTCATATAGAGTTAATTATAGTTTTGAGGTCAATCATAATTACTAGTATATGTGTTGACTTCATTGATATATGATATTCTAGGTTATTGTGTTCTAGATTTAATCACAATATTATGTTTCATGGTTATTTTAATCAATAATATCTCCTTTGTTTCAGTTCCACTTATTATTCTAAATATACTAACTATACTTTTTAAGTTACTCCTAGGATAGCAAATATTACTTCTAAATATATTTTGGTAAACATATGAAATAGCTTCCGAAATGCAAGATTGCAATACAGTGTGCTATTGTTTTGTATACTTTGTAAGTAAACTGTTTAAACACTACTTGCTGTTTTTTTTAACAATGTCTTTAAACATCAAAAATTAAAAAGATTAATTAAGAAGTAAATTAAGACTCATAATAATTTTTCTTACATTCGTAAGTAAGTAAGTTACCTACTTGAATAAGTAATATTTTGAGATTAAAAGATTGAATTTGAAAGAATATTTTTTGAAGTACCTTCACATTAAGTTAATATTTCATTATTATGAATGAGTGTGAAACAATCAATTGTTGAAATTTGCTAAACTATTAACATCTATACACTAATATGAAATAAATTAACAAAATAGATGGAGTTTCTATAATAAAAACATGTATTTTTGAACCAATTCAACACCCTTCAAGAAACAATGTACTAATTCTTGAAATGCAGACAACACATTTCCGAGCATTCTGGCAGTGTGTCTATGGCCGGCGGGTATCACTTAACATTAGGTGAGTACCCTACCTGTTTGCCCAATGCTATAAAAAAATACTTATGATCAAACCACTAGTCTTTGCCTTATAATCATTACATCAAAAAAAATATTTGATATTATAAGCCAATAATGAGGATTGCATATATCAATGCAAAATTGCCAAATCTGTGTAAATTAATTTAAAAAAAAATGAATGAAATAATTAATAAAATAGTAGTTTATGCAACTGTAATAATAATTGAGGGTATTAAAACACGTGTATAGTTTTTCTCAAAATAAGATTATACAAGACATGTTTTAATACCTAATTATATGCAGTTGCATACACTACTTTATTTAATCTCATGGCTGTAGCTACATTAAATAAAATGCAATATAAAAGAAACAAATTATTTATTATAATAATTATTTCTATGTATTGTTTAACATAATTGGTAATATTTGCCAGTTTTGGTAAGAGATCAGTCTTTTGTGTTCCAAATTTTAACTAAAATTGATGATTCAATAACTTCAACATCTTTGAATTTAATGTGCTATAATTCCTGTCTTCGGCAGGCACCCATTATTCCAAATATTAGTGCAATCTGTAACAACATTATAAGTACTGAAGTAATATGAAGCCAGTAGATATCCATGTATAAAGCCATTACTTAGTGAGATGGCGTTTAGTAACTAATATATTATATTTAACTTTTATTTATCCATCTAATAAATCAATACTTCTTCTTCCCTTGTTATCCTTGTGATTTACGTTTCAGAAATGATACAAGTTTGGAATATTTGGTAATATCAATTTTGTTGTAAATACTCAGTGTACTTTTAATCATAGAATATTTAGACCATTAGGACGAACGCTTAACGTTATCCGATAACTCTTGAAAGTAGCAAAACGTTTTTCGAAAATGTGTTAGCCTTTTTGTTCATTTTTCAAGTCATAAAGTCTTGGTCATACGCTTTTCTTGATTTTTCTGGCAAAACACAATTCGTCAGTTTCGTAGCTGTTTTTTAGCAGATAGATGTTTTATTAATAAATATGGAAAATCATCTAAACCAGGACTAGTATTTCTTCTAGATTGTATACTCATTAAAAGTTCAGACCATGAAAAAGAATCCAATAAAAATTTAGATTGAGGATTTTCATTGTTAATATTAAAATAATTGTCTAATGAATTTGGGTCAAGTAAATTGTTACTATCTGATAACTTATCTAAAAGTGGCTCTACAAATTCATCCCTATATGATTTATTACCAATTCTGATACCCTTAAACTTTTTAATGAGATTCCAAATTTTACTGATGGGTGTAGTTCTATTGAAACTATTGCAAAAACCATTCCAACTGATTCTTTTTTGCTCCTTTATAGTGCGTTTTTTTAAAGCATCTAATCTTTTATAGTTGATGTAATTATATTCTGTTGAATCATTTCTATACAATTTCAAGGCTTTGTAAGATTGTATTACGGCTTGTTCACATATACTGTTCCACCAAGGGGCTGGTGGTCTACTCCTAAAGTTAGTCCTAGTGAATCTAGGAACTGCCATGAGTTTGAGTTTATTGAGCCGGTTACAAAACTCATCATAAGATTTTATTGGACTCTCTTCGCTAACCATCATGTCATGGAAGACCAAACCAGACAATTCACTATACTTTGTCCAATCTGTTTTATCATATAAAAATCTGTCAACGTGTTTATTAATTGTGTATCTTTCAATGCACATTGTAATGTTTGTTATGGTTGGATAATGATAACTACCCATAGCATCATCATGTACTGACCATTCACAAAGAGGAGCCACACATGGGCTAACAAAGCTTACATTTATTGCTGAGGGGTTGCGTGTAGGATAATTTACTGTAGTAAAGCTACCATTATTCAAAATACATAAATCACATTCATCAATTATATTATATAAGTTATTCCCTCGACTTTTCGTAGACATACATCCAAAAGCAATATGATGTGCATTGAAATCACCACTTACAAAAAGAGGCTTCGGTAATTCTCTTATAATATTGTGCAATCTATTCATTCTTATACTCCTACGTGACGGAGGACAGTACAGACAAAGAATAGACAGTGTAGTATTTTCTGTGTATATACTTATGGCTATAGTTTGAATATCTGCATAAAAAGTAGTATTTATAACATTGTGTTTCAAATAAGGTTTAATTAATATTCCTACACCATTACGAGGATTTTTTGAATTTTTATTGTAGAAATTATAACCGGAAATATAAAAAGATTGATGGTCTTTTAACCATGTCTCATTTAGTAAACAAATATCAATATTATTTTCATTTAAGAATTTTGTAAGATGTTTTTTATGATTTGCACCTTGAACATTAAATTGCGCAATACATAGAGATGATGTTGTATATGGTTGTGTATCCATTATATTGACAAATTTTTAATAAGTATATCTTTAATAAATGTTGTAGTTATAGGCTCATTATTATTCTTATTACCTATTTGAACCAGTGTTTGTACCAGGGCCATAAGTACATCACTGTTTGCAATTATTTTTTCATTAATACTTACAGCCTGTGAGACAGGCTTAATATTTACAGATTTATTTACATGTTTGGGTGCATTATTTACACTAATCACTTTTTTTATTTACAGGGTTGGAGCGTGGTGGAAGGGGAGGGAACTCATTGTTATCTTTTGTGCTGGCAATGCTTGCATATGTTATTTTATTTTTCTTTTCTAGGATTTTATTCAGTTTTATTGGACACATTTTGGATATTTCTAAATGAGGTCCACTGCAATTTACACAGCAAATCTCATTTTGTTTATTGCAGTCTTTATAAGAATGTTCACCTGAACAAATAGAGCAACCCTGTTTGCCATTACAAATTTTAGCATAATGATTAAATTTCATACATTTGAAACATTGTTGGAGAGGAGGTATATATTCAAACATTCTGTAAAAAAATTAATCATATTGGACACTCTCAGGTAAAGAGTTTGCCACAAATGTGATACTAACAGTTTGTGTTCCGACTAATTCATTGCCAATTTTTTTCATAAATCTCCTAACTGCAATTATTTCATTTGTAGAAGTTAATTTCGTAAATAGTTCTTTATTTGATATACTTGCAGGCACAAATCTGATAATACCAGTTTTTTCAATTTGAGCTGCTGGAATGTATGCTTTCATATCATGTTTCTCAAGAAAATGTAAATTGTGTATCAAGTTATTAGCTGTATTATGTTGTTTAAACATGACAACAATTTTATTTGCGCTAATTCGCCTTATTACCACCACGCCTTTAATTTCGGAGAATATGTGGTTTAAATATATTGGGCTTTTATTTCCCAGCCTGTCCTGAATATTTTTGTTTTCAATAAAAACCTTAAATTCCATATTAATAGAATTTTCAGGATATAGCCTTTTATAATTAGGCTTGAGATATGGCATATACGAGTCTTTCTCACCGCCTCCGCCGCCAGCATCAGAAACATTTTCGGGATGTTCGAGCCGCCGTCGTGGTCTCTTTTTTAAGTTGGGCGGGTCAAGCCCGCCCCCCTCGTTTCCTTCCATTTTTATTATTTATACATTATGTTTATATTTAATTTGTCTATTAATACTGTTATTTACAAAGAAATAATCTTTATTTTAATTAAAGTATTATTTTAGAAAAAATAGAACCGCGCTTTTTCAATTTCCCGCCAAGCATTTTTGCTACTAAAGTTTTATCCAACAAAATATTACTCAAATTCGTTTGTACGAAATAGTTGCACTTTTAATTTTTTAATTTTCTTAAAGAAGTATGTAAATAAAATATGCCAATAAAAGTCTGTTTTTCATTTCATAATTGGAATATTACCGACTGAGATTATATAAATACATATGTCTAGTGCCAAATTGCCATTTCAAGTTCATGTGGGTGTTATGTATCTGTAGTAGTTCATTAGCTATGTACCTATTTCTTATCTATAGACTGTTGCCGCCATCTTTATTCCCTTTATTCTCTATATGTCATAGCCGAAGAAAGAACGCCGGTCTCTTGATGTCAAATTTTTCACCGTGAAGAATTTTTAATTTTATATCTTGGGAAAGTGGTTAATGATGGCAGCAAATAACTATTTTGGGTTTACCCATGGAGGTACCCAATATGGGTAAGTAGATTATTATAAAATTACTTTGAATTATTGATCAGAGCCGCGCACACAATTTCCAAACTAATACGCAGACTAGAGGCCGCATTCTATGTAATCAAAATGGCGTCCACAATGTATTGATCGTAGAAAATTTCGCAAGAATCGTGTCTGTGTCGTGTTTTAAAGGTGTATCGTGTGATTTTTAGCGCGGCAACGGCCGGTGCCGCTTACGGTGGACAAACTGGGTACGCCGTGGCGCCGGCTGCGACAGCCGCGACGTACGGAACTCAGCGTGCCGCAGCAACTGGCTACGACACGGCTTATCAGGCCGCAGCCGCCACTCAGGGTAAGGATTTTTCTATCTCGTCCCAAGGTAAATGAGCTAAAGCAAAAACATTTAGAAGAACTAATAAGTATGCTGCAACGTCGTCTATAAAATTACTACACTTTGCAGTGTATATGTATATGCAATTTTAGTCTACAGCTGAATTTTTATGGAACTTCCTTGATATGAGATAGACCAAGGACTGTGTTCACCATCAACAACTGGGTGATCGAAAATCAAGGTCACTAACCTTATCTCATTAATGCCATAATCATACATGGCACCATACCATACCAACCATACCTGAACGTATGTATTATATATTTAAACCAGTAAATTGAACATGTAAATGGGTCTCTTGCTTCTTGATGTATTGAATGTTTTTAATAAGTGGAACAAAAATAATAAACAAACAAGGAAAATACAAAATCAAACATTACATTAAACATTCCTATAGTATGCGCAAATGATAATGAACCAGATTAGAAAAACGAATATTTGGCATTTAAAACTCAAAATTTTACCATGAAACCCTCATAGTACTCCTTTAGATAAAAAAATTAAGGTTCATAGTGTTTTAGCAAGAAAGTGGTATGATTGTCGTAAGTTAATAATAATAATTTATTCGCAAGAATATGGTACAAATATGCTGTGGTGGTACAATCTAAAGTTTTCCTATAAAAGGAATTTTTTATAGAAGTTATGTTAATCATGAGTCATATCATTGTAGTCAATTCTTATATTATTTGTTCTGTGTTTAAAATATCACATAATTAAAATATATTATTAGATTATCAATCTACTTAGGATACAACTTTTCTATATGATATTCAGGACATTCACCTACTTTAAACAAAGTCTGTAATCATAACCTGTTCTCAATGTATTTATAGTTTTATATTTAAAATTAACTTGCATAAGTATAGATATATCTCATACAATTAAAAAGTAAACATATAACATCTGTGTATCGCATTAGCAGCGGCTCACGCACACGCACACGCCGCTGCGGCCGCAGCTTCGGCGTACGACGCCAGCAAGAGCGCCTACTACCAGCAGGCGGCGGCCGCCTATCCCACGGCAGCGCCGCAGCCCCAGCCCGCTTACGACGCCACGGCCAAGCCTACATATTCTACTCCTGCTACTTACGCACAGGTTGGTCCGGTGCTTGTTGACATTTTAAAGAGTCGATTCACGTAATTGAATATTTATAATAATTTTCAAAAGTAAGAAGTATGTTCATAACATGTCATGCTTTGTAAGCAAAAAATTTTGAATTCTTGTGATTTGTTATATATTAAACACACGTTACAACACCACCGTGAATTTGTTAATAAGTATAAAACATTTAAAGTTTGGGAAACATTCTTATTTCTTCCCAAAATTTGACTAAAATGATTTGTAAACTAACTAACTAAAATATACTAAAATCGTTACAAGAATGAGAGCTCAGTATGGGAGACATATAGAATTAGGGTCGGGCTGGAGCCGGCCGGCACAGAGTCAGTATACGATATAAACCCGAAGAACAACATAATAATCCAGGGCGGAGGACGCGCCGGCGGCGGCGCGAAGGCGGCTTACGGAGGCGTCTACACGGCCACCACGGCCGCCGCCACTTACCCTGCGCAGCCGTACACGGCGCCAGCTGCGCAGCAGGCCAAGCGTTAGTACTCACTATATACACCTACACTATCCCACTCTACAACTGGCGACACATTTTATATCAGAGAATTAGGTCAATCTCTAAAACGTTTATGAAATCAGAATGTCCCGAGGTGATTTTAGTGAACAGATGTATAATGTTTCGGTTTGAAATTCCTTTGAAGGCGCTATGAACGGGGAAAGTAGTTAGAATAGTGAATTGTAGTGGCGCACAATGAGAGTGTGTGGTTGTGTGGTGTTGTAGCGGCGACTAACAGGGGCACCTCTGCTTATGATACAGCGCTGTACAACGCGGCCACCATGTACGTCGCGCAGCAGAACAAGACGGCCGCCAACCCGTGAGTATATCTATCAATTTTATTTATACTTTCAATCATTTTGCTGCATCGAATCTTCCATCGATCGCTTTAGTGCGCCTCCACCTTATTTATAATTTATTGAGCATTCTTCGTACGATGTAGGGGTTGGAAGAACTACAACAAGAGCGGAGTGGGAGCGGGTCAGCCCAGACGGCCCAAGCCACCGCCGAAGGCGCAACAGCTGCACTACTGCGACGTGTGTAGGATCTCGTGTGCCGGACCGCAGGTGAGTCGCGTCGAGTCGAAGAGACGAGCCGTGATCGACTAGAATCGCTGGGAAAGGATCGAGCCGTCTGTTTGTCTGACGCAGACGTACAAAGAGCACCTGGAAGGCCAGAAGCACAAGAAGAAGGAAGCGGCGGCGAAGGCCGGCGGCGGAGGCGGGGGCGGAGCCGGCGGCCGCGGTTCGGGCGGAGCGGCGCTGCGCTGCGAACTGTGCGACGTCACGTGCACGGGAGCGGACGCGTACGCCGCGCACGTGAGAGGCATCAAGCACCAGAAGGTGGTGAAACTGCACACTATGCTGGGCAAGCCCATTCCCTCCACCGAGCCGACCAAGCTCTCCTCGGGTAAGCCGAACTCCCCGTCGTAATCGCGACGTCGAGCGTCCTCCTCGCGCGCCACGAGAGCGTGGAGCGCGTTCGCCGTCCTGTCTCGTCATATCTGTATTTCGCGAACGATTTGATCAAAGTCAAAAGTCAAATTTTCTCCGGCCGTCCCCGCCCGGTACAGATATGGACGCGCCGGCCTCGCGTCGGACCTCTCGATTCGCTACTCTTTCGAGTCGAGCGTTCGCCGTCGACCGACGCGTACGAACGAGCGACTCGAAAGACTCGCCCGAAGCGCAGAGAAAGTTTGACTTTTGAAATCGTAGCGAGCAACGCCATCGGCGGCGCGGCCAAGATCGCGTTCGTCGCTCGCGGCGGACTCAGCTCGGTGACGGTGGGTGCCCCCGCAGACAAGGCCGAGGAGCGCGACGAGGACGACGGCGAAGAGGTGCAGCCCGTGGGGCAGGACTACATCGAGGAGATCCGCGGGGACGACGGCAAGCCGCACAGCTTCAACTGCAAGCTCTGCGACTGCAAGTTCAACGACCCCAACGCCAAGGAGATGCACATGAAGGGCCGGCGCCACCGCCTGCAGTACAAGAAGAAGGTACGGTCCCGCATCCCCCACCCTCGATCCCATAGGGATGTCCTATCGCCTATCCTATGATTACTCAGTAAAAGGTTTGAGGCACTCGTCGAGCCTGGCGCTCCGGCGCCAAGAGATCCGGGTGCCGCATGATTACAATGTCGAATGAGGATATCGGACTCGTCCGATTGACTATTGAACTCCGAAAACACTGCCAGTAGAGAGTGCCGATGTAATATGGCGTATTGTGACGGATACAGGTGCAACCGGACCTGGAGGTGAAGGTGAAGCCCTCGATGCACCAACGGAAGCTGGCCGAGGCCAAGGCCCAGCGTATGCTCGTCAGAGACGAAATGTGGGCCCGACGTCGGATGCACGAGGTACGCTTCGTTTATCTGATTAGCGACTTTATATTTATCGAATTCACTTCTCCTAACGCCACTTACCGAACCGTCGTTGAATCTCAGGGCATGGAAGACGAGGAGCGCGCCTACTGGGAGGGCGGAGCCGAGGCGTGGTGGGCGCGAGGCCCGCTGCCGCCCCACATGCACCATCACCATCACGTGAGTCCCGCTCGTTAAGCTAGGATTCGATAGAGTGTTCCCGTCGGTGACGACACTTTCTTCGCCGCAGGGAATGGGCATGGGCATGGGTTTCGCGAGCATGGGCCGTCGCCCCGAGACCTCCGACGACCGCCACGTGGTCGCCCGCCACGCCGAGATCTATCCCGAGGAACAGGAGCTGCAGCAGATACAGCGGGTGGTGTCGCACACGGAGAAGGCGCTCAAGTCTCTCTCGGACGCCCTCGCCGACCAGGCGCTCGCGAAGGTACGTCCGTCACGTCCGCGTCGCGTTACGTGCGTTATGGATTCATTTTCTCTTTATTTCGACCGCAGGGTTCCGCCAAACCGTCTCCGAAAGTCGAGGACAAGAAGGATGAGAAACCTGAAGGAAAAGAAGACGGCCGCGACAATCAATTGTGAGCATTTTCTTATTATAATCCATTATAACGTTCGCGGCCTGACGATGACGCTTCTCGAGAATAATGTAGAGGTGTGGTGTGTGGAGTCACGTCTTCGACGAAATTGATCTTCTGTGAATGTTTCTAGAGTTGCGAAATGTTCCTTCGCAGGTTCTCGTTCATGGGCGAAGGAGAAGGCGGCGGCGGCGGCGAGAGCGGCGCGGGCCCCTCGAGTGCGCCGAGTCGGGCCCTGAAGGGCGTGATGCGCGTGGGGCTGCTGGCCAAGGGCCTGCTGCTGCGGGGCGACAGGGACGTGCGCCTGGTGGTGCTCTGCCACGACAGGCCCACCGTCACTCTGCTCAAGCGCGTCGCCGCAGACCTGCCCGGGCACCTGCAGAGGGTCAAGGTTCGTATGCGCTCTCGTCGCGACCTCTCCGACTCGTCTCGGTCCGCCCTCAACGCGCTCCTTCCCCTGTCCGCAGACGCCGGGCGACGAGGCCAAGCACAAGGTGGAGCTGCTGCCGGCCGAGGGCGCCGTGCAGGTGTCGGAGGGCGCCGTGCACGTGCTCGTGAGCCTGACGTCGGCCGTGATGCGGGAGCCCGCCGGTGAGACGCCGTCCCCGCTGCCCTCTCACGATTTTCGAGGCCAATTTCGAGCCTCATGAAATCGGTTGTCAAAATCGACCGAACCGGCCGAACAAACTATCCGTGTCCCGTTTCACTAATTTGAACCTCTAGAGAGCGTTTTACTTTCATTGAAATCTGTCGCCGTGACGAGGAGATATTTTGTTCCGACTTGACGCCCGCGGGCACTGTGTTGATGCTTATTTTTAGGTGTAGCTTAAGAAGCGGAAGAAGGTTTTTTGACCATCCGCTGAATATACCACCTAGCCTAGGTGATATATCTTCCGCCGCCGAACCGAGGCAAACACCGCGCCCCTGACGTTATCGCTGAGTCGAAACGAATCGCAGTAGTTTCGGGGCGCACGCTCCTCGTCCCGTCGACGTCGGACGTCGCAGGGTCGGTCCGACGGAAGGCGGAGAGGCGTGCGCCCGGGGTGGGTCGTACGGGAGTCGGGGCGCGAGTCCGTTTGCCCCGCGTTGGTTCCGATGGTCAAACACCCTTTATTGTCGCTAGAGGGCGGCGACGCCAAGCGAGACGACAAGGACGTGCTCCCGCGCCAGAAGTGCTTGGATGCGTTGGCCGCCCTTCGGCACGCCAAGTGGTTCCAGGTACTCACATTACTTTCGCTCGGTTGTCCGCTCCGCGCTCACGCCTCCCGCCGCCTCCGGCGTGCCGGGCGACGGTCCGAGCGGCGTGAGGACGGAGCGCAATCGAAGTATTCGGTGCGCGATACATCTCTCACTCCGCCGCCGTTCGTTCTTCTCTTTTGTCGGACTTCTTCGTCGCAGACTTTCGTTAAACGATTAATTCGCGGTTCTTCACTTGACTCGTGAGAGCTTTATCGCGCACGCATTTTAGTCACATGTTTTTGTTCTTATTATTATATTATCTGAAGTGAATCGATGACAATAGTAGAAATAGTCAAATTTGCCGACCCGACGCCTCCCTTGAACATGTGGCTACGAGTGATGGTCGGCCGCCGGGAGACAGGTCGTAGGAGCTCTGCTTTTGCTCATTAACGGGATGCGTTCTCGTCTCGGTCCTGACTTCCTATTCTTGTTTAATTGTTTAATACTGTAGAGTCCGAAGCGGTTCTTTAGAGTGTGCGCCCCCGTTACCTACGTAGAAGTAGTCGGACGGACGAGGGTAGATTGTCTGGACCGGTATGTCGAAGCGTCCCGTCTAATGAGGTGGAGTAGTGAAGCACGGGGCGCGGCGGACGTTGCTCGAGAGCGAGACGGGACTCCGGCGCGGTTTGCCCCAGTGCCGCACGCTGGGGGCGGCAGCGCGACGAGCGTAGTTCCGCCGCGCCTCGTCACGCGCCCGACGAGGTCGGCCGGGCGCTTACACAGTTTGTGTCGCAGGCTAGAGCGGCCAGTTTGCAGTCTTGCGTCATCATCATCCGCATCATGCGCGACCTCTGCCGCCGGATTCCCAACTGGACGCCGCTCAATCCCTACGTGAGTATTGCGCCGATGAGTTTGACTAAATTCTATCGTATCTCTATGACCTCGTAGTCTTGAGGTTTAACAACCGAATCCTTCCTTCAGAAGACCTATTTAGCTTAGTTGGTAACGACGTTTTAATCGTCCAGGCGATGGAGCTGCTGGTGTCGGGCGTCATGCAGTCGGCGGGCACCGCGCTGTCCCCGGGGGAGGCGCTCCGTCGCGTCATGGAAGCCGTGGCCGGAGGCCTGCTGCTGGAACACGGGCCCGGTCTGAGAGATCCTTGCGAGAAGGAGCTCGTCGTGAGTACTAGAACTTTTATTTGGATACAAAATTACCCACGATACAAACAAACAAATCGACATACATACAAAACATCCTACAACATGCACACACGACCAGCTAATTTGCATTTTATAATATTCAAACTTATGACAGATCGTCCTGTGATATTTCAGGACGCCCTCGGTAACCTGGCGCCGCAGCAGCGCGAAGATTTGACGGCTTCCGCGCAGCAGTTCCTCAGGCAGATCGCCTTCAGACAGATACACAAGGTAGGATCGAGCGACGAGGACGGGCGGGTGAGTCGAGGGAACGGACGGAGTCGTTGAGCGTCATGTCCGCTTGCAGGTGCTGGACATGGAGCCGCTGCCCAAGGTGAAGGCGGGCGGAGCGGGCGCCGGCGCGGGGAGCGCGGCGTGGAAATTTCCGCGTAAGCGCAGGCGCTCCAACACCGACGCCGATCACGACACGCCCAACGGTGCGTAACGACGTTAACGACGACCTCGACGTTTCGACGGGGCACGTGACTAAATATTTTTTTACTAATCAAATGGCGTTGCAGGCGAGGGCAAAATAGTCAAGACGGAGGAGGCGAAGGCCGAGCCGGCGGACAGGCAGCAGCCCGTCAAGAAGTAGGCTCCGCCCGACGCTCGGCGAGATCCGTTCCGTTCGGACGTCGATCTCTCGACGGGGCGATATACGTTTTCTGTAAATATTCTCTTTTCTCTCACTTGGGGTCGGCTTAGGGACGCCGAAGTGGCGTCGATCTGTCCATTATAGCGGCGTGGCCCCCCGGGGCCCTCTGCGGATGTGATCCCCGTCTCTCCGTCCGGATCTCTCTTTTCTTCGAGTTTCTACGAGGCGTAGAAGCGCGAGGTTTTCGAGAATACATTTGTAGTTGTATCCTCGTCGTACGGACGACGCTTCACTCGATGCCGTAGAGCCGACGAGAACCAGATTCGCAGGGAGTCTCGCACGTAGCGGTGGCTACTCGTAGTTTAATATAATTTAGAATAGTCTGAACTCTAATATATGAATTGACAGGGAAGGTCAGGTCAGCGTAGGTCGCCTTAGCCGTCGGCCGGTTGAGGTGTTATTTTTAGGATCGCAGTATTTTGACTTATAAAGTTAGTTCCTTTGCAATTAAATAATATAAGTTCGTCGAAACGTTGTCGACTCGCCTCCGTTTGTCGTCAGACCTAGAGATTCCCACTAGATTACGATGTATTTGACTAATTTTTAAGAAACTTATTTTCAAACGACAAATCTCTATTTTACGAAAGACACTCTACGAGACGTTTAGGTGTTCGGTTAGTCTAGTTCTAGCGTTTGTGAAATTCGCTCGAAATTTATTTTCTATATATTTTAAGAAAATTGTTTTTTAAACGTACATACGAACGAATATTTATGTCAATAAAGATACGCGTTGTATACGATTTTGTTTCATTTGAACCTTACTTTTAATGGAATTCCACCGTCCCTACGATGTTCACCGACATATTTTTGCCGCAGTTACAAATTCTATAAATATATTTTAATTACAAATTAATTTCGGAATTTGTAAAGGATGTTGGAACAAACGTTTTTCCGCTGTTGTGTATCATACGTAAATTTACAATTAATTTACTTTTTTCCTGACGTTCATAAGTGTACTTGTTTACCTATATGAATAAAGTTATTTTGAGTTGGAGTTTTAACAATACAGCTGGTGTTCCTGGCTTTGTTACACATTTTTTTAAATCATAATTTGTCCATCTACAATTTTCACCCTTATAAAATAAATTCAACAACCACATTACTATTAAATTATGTGTTCACTATTCCGCCTGATTCACAAAACTTAATCTGAGTTTCCTTGATGTTCCTTTGTTACCCTTAGTCTAAATCTGTAGCACAGTAATAAGATAATGTTGATTTCAACATCATCTCGAAATGGTTTTTAAATTAGTAACCATTCACCTTAGTTATGATGCATAAATGGAAGAGCAGTGTTCACCGTCCAGTATTGTTCCTGCGCCTACACAACTTATAGAATTGGACTAAAGTCGACCCAATATGAACAAGATTCAGGTCATAAATCATATTTATGGAGAGGTGAATTGATGTGTGTAAGAATTGTACACGTGCATGTCGATAACGGAATGGGTACAATCGATATTTTAAATTATGTTAAGTATTAATAGGAATAATTTTTCGCTATAAAAAGTTTTTAATTTGTAAGATAAAATATTTGCTACGACGTAATCCATCATCCATCAGAAGGGTCTTAACTGACTAGACTGAACAGTGAGTGATGAAATGGGATATGATCACATTGATTACACTCCGCTCACTCTCGGCTCATCTATCTCAGAGACTTGAGTTGAATAGGAGGGTAGGCGCTTCTGTGCCGCCGTTACAATCAGCTCCGCATTTATCTTAAAATTACAAAATAATTGTGCACTCCAACTCAGTAAAAACAAAAAGTGGAAAATAAGCAATAATCTATTAGCATACAGTGTGGGCAAGCCTTTTATAAAGTGACTCAGTGCTAAATTGTGAAAAATCATAGATTTGTGAGCTCTTCTAAAAAAAATATAACCTATTTTGCTAAATGATATTATAAAAAGATACCAATAGCGTATGGATACAAAAGCGCCATCTAGTATAGAGTAGCTGTACCATAACAACAAGTAACACTTCGATCGATCGACGGTTAACTTTGTAAGTACTACAGAGGTCTGACAAGAGAGGGCGTCACTTGTACCATAAAATTATACTGCCAGTTGATCAATTTAGTATTTACAAATATGGAAGAAGTTATGAATGCACTAAAGAATATCCAAAAGGATCTCGACGAACAAAAAGTTAGGATTCTAAAAAACGAAGAAAGAGTTACCGAATATGTAATTTAATTTTAGAGGAATAATTTAAAATATTAGGTGATAAATATAATAATCTCAAGGAAAATTTTGAAAATCAAGAAAAAATACTATATTTCATTATAAAACAAATAAGGAAGAAATCTAGAAGAAATTATGATCAACTTTATGAAAGAATGCTTTTCTTTAGACCTGGAACATAGGGATTTACAAGTAATAAGGAGATAGGAAAAAAAGGGGACAGACCTAGAACGATAATAGTCACTTTTTCCACACTCAGTATAAAAATCAACATACTCAAAGTGAGTAGCTTATTGAACAATACAGAGTTATATATAAAGGAAGATTATCCACAAATGTACTTAAAAGAAGAAAAGAGTTACAAGAACAGGCACGAACTGAGAAAGAGAAAGGAAATGCGGTAATAATAAAATATGATAAACTAATAATACGCGACAAAAAGAACACAGAAGCCAAAAATAAAAGGATGCTTTCAACGTCTCCCGAAATCAACCGTGACGACGTTAGAATGCGGACCAGCAAGAAAAACAAGATTCAAAATACGGATATCCAGGCGAAAAAAAACAAAGATCGATCGTCTAGTCTGTCAGAAGAAATCGTAAAACCTGGGATTCTGAACTTCCTGACAACCAAAACCCCAACTAGCGCATCCGGAAAAAGGGACATAACAAAGAGAAGTATTAGCAACTACGGAACCCCTCTCACACGGATAATATAAAAGAAACAATATCAAAAAATAATTCACATCTTCCAAGCCGGCTGGTCACCGAGGATGATGATGACCAAAACCCTCCAAAGGTTCACACAAAAACAAAAGTAAAATTTGCATCACAAATACCTACCCTAATAGTACCACTACTATGACTAGAACATCAGGAAATCTCAAAATTTTAACATACGATCGCTTAATTGAATAACTGGATTCAAGTAACCCAATCTAGAGAGGACTGGCTCTTCGGAGGAGGCCTTCACCTAAAGAGGAGTTCTTACAGAATGAAGAATAATAGTTTAATAGTAAGGTTAAGGAAAAACTAACACAAGTAAATTTAGGATACAAACTTAATTACTAACAAAACTAATAATTGTATGTAAGTAAACTAACTTAATCTAACTTCTTGTTTTATAAGTAAGAATTAAGGCTTTTTTTATTTTTATTTATTTATTAATCATAGAGAAACTGTATAGATCGTATGATCTGTTTTTATTTTTTCTAGGGATATTTATTATATCTTCGAAAATCCTCATCTGTGTCATCATTCTGTAGGTTAATTGTCAGAGGTGGTGCTTGATCTCTTAAAATAGTTTTCCTTAAATCCTTATCCTGGAGATCCTCGGCATGCCTCACACATAAGGCCCAGTCATCTTGAGTAACATTATCAATAGCGTTGTGGAGAAGAGATTTCAACATCAGCAGTGTTAAATGTATGATTTTTTTCAGCAACTTCACCTATGACTTGAGCCCAGATGAGTTCGATGGGGTTATATTGACATCTTGCCGAAGCCGCGCACAAATTATTTGAAGTGGTCGATTGGGTATAACGGTGTGCAACTGTTTAATCAGTTGCCATCTAAAATTCGCAATATTGGCGTGTTTGACAGATTCAAGGGGGCATTAAAATGTATGTCAAATTAAATTTAGTGGACTAAAATTGGGACGTGTATCTCGCTCGTATATACATAATATTAAGTTTCTCATGTAAATAAAATATAATTTTGTAATGAGAAATTAAGTTCTTTAAACATTATATATTTTTTTACTTACTCTGCTTCACTATTCTTCCCTAATGTCTGCATTTAAGAAAGGAATGTTCTTCTTTGTCAGCCATTCTTGAATGTCACTTTTCTTTGTAGGTGATCCTTTGTAAATGCATGGAGTGGTAGTTGGCATTATCGATGACTATTACAGAAGGTACTTTAAGAATATTTAATAAATCAGAAAACCATGCCGTGTATATAATCATCATTCATTTCAGTGTGGTAGTGTCAGCGGCCTCAGACTTAAAAGATTTGAAAATAAATTTTGCCTCCGGCACAAGCCAGTCTTTCCAGAAGCAGCATGACACACGATTTATCTCTGGCCCTTCCCTACTGGCTGATTCTTGAGACCTAAGTTTTGATTGCCTAAGATAAATTCGTGGCCATTGATCGTTGGTTTTCCTGAGAAAGTCCACTCTGGCTCAGACTATATCCACTCTTTCCATTAAATACTATCTATCTATCAGCAGCAGCAGTCTATCAGCATTTTTTTAAACTTGTAGCCGGCCTTCGTCAAAAATTTACGACGCAACAACCCCGCGTGCGAAGGTAACTAAGTATCGATAACGGGTTGCATTACGTGCCCATTATGCGTGTTTAGGGTAGTTTTGGTTTATGTTGATTGGTCCTTATTTGGTTAAAATAAAACTTCCTAATAATTCGTTGAGAAGAGGTGAAGATGGAATGTGGAATGTGTTTAATTTTTAAAAACTGTAGATTTATATACAAAAGTTATCCTACACTGGCCACTAGTGGTAACATGTGGTACCAAGATGCGGAGGGTGCGTAGACAATAAAATCGAGGCGCGGCAAAAAGTTGTCCTTTTCTGCGCGCAACCGTCGAAGGGTCCTTCGCTTCCGACCGCCGACCCGTGCGGACGTCTGTTCAGTGCTCTCTCCGTGTGAGTCATCAGTGCTCTAGTGCTCTCTCGCTCGCTCGCGTGTGAGTCATCGCCGCTTGCCGCTGTACCGTGCGCACGCGCTGTCCGACCGCTGCCTTGCTGCCTGCTGCCCTCTCATTGGTCAGTCCGATCGCTGCCTTGCTGCCTGCCGCCCTCTCATTGGTCGCTTCGCGTCTTCGGTGTTTGGACATCGGGTTGAAGGCTGCAATTTATGAACGCGGGTTTACCTGCGGCCCTCAAATAGCCACCTAACGGTGCCAAACGGTTATCTGTTGGTTAACGCCTTGTACGGGAGTGTTTTTGTCCGGGGTGCATACACCGTGCCTTTTTCAAGGCGCGTAACAGCCCCTCCGCTTCCTTCAAGTCCTGTGCACGGCCGGGCCTCCTAGTAGGCACGTATTGGGGAGTAGGTACTCCAACTACTCTCTAGCAACCGGCTAAACACAGGTCCACTGTTGGACGGGTCCAGTCACATCCGTAGGGGCTCTTATACCCAATCTCCTACGGGCTGGTTAGTGAGAGAGTGTTGCAAGCTCTCGGGGCTGAGGGTTGAAACCCCCCTCAAACATTCCTTCACACGACAGTGTCACCGCTGTCAACTCTACGGGCACGCGGCCCGTAACTGTTTCGCTAGGGCACGGTGCGTAAAGTGCCTAGGCGACCACGGCACGGCGGACTGCAAAAGAACGCTTCCGTGCGCTGAGCCACCGGCGTGCGTGCTTTGCGGGCAACAGGGCCACCCAGCGAATTATCGCGGGTGCCCTCGTGCCCCCAAGGCGCATAAGCCGGCGTCTGGGCGCACGGCGGGGCGCGATGCGGTCCGTCGTGGCACGGGAGCAAAGCCCACGGCGCCGACCCCCGTCATAACGGAGAGGCCCACACGCAAGGTGAGCCCTCCGGCTAAAGCCCTCAGCCACACGGCGGAGGCCGCCGCGGAATCAGAAAAGGTCCGCGACGCCTTAAATCTCGCGTTTAGCATCGTAGACGCGTTAGACATAGACGCTCTTGTCGCCTTCTCCGAGGCTTTCAAATCCGCCAATAACGCGGAAGACAAGAAGCAGCTAGTAATCGAGCACGTCCAGCTCCTTAAGTCCGTGCGACAATTTGCAGACTCCACCACACCGCAATAGCTACGACCACGTCTAGGATCAAGGCTCGATCACTGTCCGTAGTGACTTTCAATGCAAACGGTTTCAAGCCGCAGGCAGATTTGGTTCGAGACCCGCCCTCCCTTACCAACATAGAGTGCTCTGTGTTGCGCGTAGCCATGACCGGCCATCAGCCGATTATTATCGCGTCGGTGTACCTCCCTCCCGCCAAGGACATACTAGAGAGCGATCTCAGAACCCTGTTTGCGATGGGCCCCTCGGTCTTATTAGTCGGGGATCTCAATAGCAAACACGGGGACTGGAATAGTTCAAAACAAAACCCTAATGGGTTAGCCCTCAATAGGCTTTTAGGGTAGTTTTACTTTAGGTTGTTTGGTCCTTATTTGGTTAAAATAAAACTTCCTAATAATTCGTTGAGAAGAGGTGAAGATGGAATGTGGAATGTGTTTAATTTTTAAAAACTGTAGATTTATATACAAAAATTATCCTACCTGGCCACTAGTGGTAACATGTGGTACCAAGATGCGAAGGGTGCGTAGACAATAAAATCGAGGCGCGGCAAAAAGTTGTCCTAACGGTAACGCAATTAACTGTTCTTTTCAGAACAAATTATTGTTTCATGACGACACGTACTAATCACCTACAGGATTCCCCCTCTAGCGAAGCGTACCGGCAGGCGTATAACGCGGCCTCGGCGAGTTGTTCTTGTAGGTATTGAGGTGTTCCCAGTGTCTTGTTGTTTCAGGTTGTTGTCATCTTGATGTTTCAGGGTGTTGTCATTTTGATGTTTCAGGCTATTTGATGGTTCATGTAGTTCGCTCGCACTTGATGTGTTTTGCTTGTTGCAGGTACTCGTTGTTGTATCAGTAGGCACATCTTGCTCGGTGATAGTGTAGGCAGGTTTGAGTCTGTCGATAGAGATATTCATTTCACGGTTAGGTAACTGCAGCGTGAATATCTTACTGTCTCGTTTCAGCACGCGATAGGGTCCGTCGTAAGGTGCTTGTAATGGCTTCTTTACGGCGTCTATGCGTACGAATACGTATTCACATGTTTGCAGGTCGCGGTGAACGAATATGGGTTTTGTGTTACTGTGTGGTTGACTCGGCATTGGTTGCAAGTTACGTATTGCGTCGCGCAGCTGATCGATGTAGCCAGAGTCCATGATGACGTCATTGCGGGTCGTTGATAAGAAATCACCGGGTAAGCGTATGTTGCAACCGTAGGTAAGTTGGGCGGCGCTTACGCCGGTGTCACTTCGCATAGCGGCGCGTAATCCGAGTAGGACGGTTGGTAGCTCGTTGATCCAGCTTCTTGCGGTCTGCAGTCTTGCTTTTAATGCGGTTTTAAGGACACGGTGCCATCGTTCGATGATACCGTTACACTGTGCGTGGTATGAAGTTGTACGCGTTTTTTCGATTCCTAGTAAGCGAGAAAGAGATGCAAATACTCTGCTTTCAAATTGGCGTCCTTGGTCCGTTGTTATTGTTACAGGACAACCGAAACGGGAAATCCAACCTTCGTATACCGCTTTGGCGACGTCTTCAGCTGATATTTCGCATAATGGGTATGCTTCGGGCCATCTTGTTGCTCTGTCGATCATTGTCACGAGGTATCGATGACCGCTGGCCGCGGTAGGTAGCGGACCAACGATATCAATGTGAACGTATTCGAATCGTTCGGTTGGTGAAAAAATTGATAATCGACTTGATGTGTGGCGTTGTATTTTGGCGCGCTGACACTGTAGGCATACTTTTGCCCACTTGCCGACGTCTGCGTTCATTGAGGGCCAAAAGTAACGTTGCGTAATTAATTTTCTCGTAGTCTTGATTCCAGGGTGGCTAACGTTATGTACTGCGTTGAATGCGGTACGTCGGTATTCTTCTGGTAGGTACGGACGTAACTGTGAGGTTGAAGTTTCGCAGTGTAATTTGATATTTGAGACGGGCAGGTTGACTTTCTTGAAACATAAGGTGCTCTGTAGACTGAGTGCTTTAATGGTATCGCTATCGCGTTCTTGAGCTTCTGCAAGTAGATTGTAGTCAATCGGCGATGGACAGGTGATTGCTTCGACACGTGATAATGCATCTGCGGCTGCATTTTGAGATCCACTGACGTGTCGTATATCAGTGGTAAATTCGCTGATATAAAGTCGCTGTCGGGTGCGTCTCGGTGATTCGCTGTTTGTATTTGTTTTTGTGTAAGCGAAAGTTAGCGGCTTGTGGTCGGTAAATATAATTATTTCTCGTCCCTCGAACATTTTGCGGAAATGTTTGACAGCCATGTAGATGGCGAGTAGCTCTCGATCGTAGGTACTGTAGCGAGTCTGTGCGTCGGTGAATTTCTTCGAGAAATAGCCGAGTGGTTGCCATGACTTGTTGATAAATTGATTGAGCGCGGCACCAGCTGTTTTGTCGCTAGCGTCGCTGAATATAGCAAGTATCGCCTGGTGAGACGGATGAGCAAGTAAAGCGGCGTTTTTTATGCTCTCTTTACATGCTTCATAAGCTTGCGTTGATTCAGTGGTCCAGTCGATCTTAGTTTTGTCACGCTTCTTGACGTTGTGCAGGTAGGTATTTAACGGCGCTTGAATGGTGGCGGCATCTTTGATATTTTCACGGTAAAAGTTTATCATACCGAGAAAACGTCGTAGTTCTTCTACGGTTTGTGGTTTTGGAAAATCTGTAATAGCTTGTACCTTCTCTTGGGGTGGCTGTATTCCTTCCGCTGTGACTTGGTGACCGAGGAATTTCACAGTTCGCTGGCCGAAAACACATTTTGATGGGTTGATGGTGATGCCGTATTCTTCTAGTCGTTGTAATACGATGCGTAGATGTTTTCGGTGCTCTTCCTCGTCGATTGATGCTATGAGTAGATCATCAACGAAAGGGAATACGAAGTCGAGTTCGCGCAGTACTTCGTGAATAAAGCGTTGGAAAGTCTGTCCGGCGTTCTTTAGACCAGGACACATGCGCGGAAACTCGAAAAGACCAAAAGGTGTGATGATGGCGGTTTTCTCCACATCTTGCTCGCTGACTGGCAGTTGTTGGTACGCGCGATTGAGGTCGAGTGTGGAGAAAATTTTCTTCCCTGCGAGTTGGTATGTGAAGTCACGTATGCGTGGTATGGGATACCGATCGGGCTTGGTTATGGCGTTGAGTTTTCGGTAATCGCCACACACGCGTAGGTCTCCATTCTTCTTTGGCACGACGTGAAGAGGTGATGCCCAAGGGCTTTTGCTTGGTCTGCATAACCCTTGATCGATCATGTTTTGGAATTCTTTCCTGACCATTTCATAACGATGCGGTGCAATGGGGCGTGGCTTGCAGTGAAGGGGCGGTCCATTTGTTTCAATGAAGTGTTCAACGGAATGTTTGGGACTAAGCTTCATTGAAGTGATTCTGGTTGTGCCTGGGAAATCTGCTAGAATGCTGTGGTAATTTTGCTCAATGTCAATACTACGAACTGTAGGTATGTCTGCAGTACTGAGTTGAGCGTTTGTTACCAGTTTTGTTTTCCCGTCGATCAGTCTTCTGTTTTTTACGTCGACAATGAGGTGGTGGTACTGCAAGAAATATGCTCCCAGGATTGCCTTAGACACATCTGCTACGACGAATTTCCATGTGTATGGTCTTCGGAGGTTAAGATCAAGTTGGAGTGACTTCTCCTCGTATGTTGGAATGACCGTGTTGTTGGCGGCGTAGAGTTGAAATAGCAGTGGTTTTTCACGTGAGCCTTTTGTCTTTGGTAGCACGGAGATATTGGCTCCTGTGTCGACCAAAAAGGTAAGTTTCGTTACCCTGTCGGTAACGAAAAGGCGGTGTGATGATTCGGTAACGCCGGTTCCCGCCGCGGCCAGCGTTACTTTTAGTTTTCCGACTGGTTTATGGGCTTGAAACTGCATGGTGGTGCGCATTTCTTCGCGTCCATACCGTAGCGATGATGGTAATAGCAGTACGATATTGGAGATTTTTTCCGGCTTCGATCTTCCATCTGTGACTCTCGTCGGTTTTCGTTGCGCTTTGTTGATGCGTTCCGCGAGCGTGATTGTAAATGGTGGCGAGAACGACTGTTGCGGTAGTTGTCGCGCGGTTGTACTCGTAGCTCGGCAACTTCCAAAGACAACCTTCTTATTTCACCGATGAGGGTGTCGATGGTTGGTTGTTCTGGAATTGGTGGCGATGCTACAGGTGTGAAAGGCGTTGCGACGGCAGCGATGTGTTGCGATGGCGTGTGGACTTCCATCATCTTGTCCGCGAGCAAGGTCAGGTCGTCAAGCGTCGTTTTGATTTTAAACGCTTCGCTGACGGCTAGCACGGAACGAATGTGTGGCGGCAGATGCTCGAGCCACATCATTTTGATGGTGCTCTCGGGAAATTTGTCCTGGTTAAGCTGCTTCATTTGCCTCATCAGCTGGCTGGGTTTCTGGTCTCCAAGCTCAACTTGCGACAGTAGCTTCTTCGTTTGTGCGCTGTTAGATTCTTCGTATAGCGATATTAAACGGTCTTTAATGGTGTTGTAGTAATCTGCTTCCGGCGGCGAGCAAATGAGATCAGCGATGTTTTGGATATCTTGCTTTTCAAGCTGTGCGATGACCATCTGGGCGAGCTGGGCCTGGCTTCGTTTTAGATCGGCGGTTGCTGCTTCGAAACTGCAGAACCAGAGGAGCGGCTGGTCGCGCCAGAATGGTGGCACACGGAGCGACAGTGAGATACCGGAGACTTCTTGGCTCGACGGATGTGATGAAACTTGACGCTCTGCACCGGAATTTTCTGTGTTCGTCATCTTCAATTTTCTTGGTGTTCTTCTCGGGGTCACCACTTTAGGGTAGTTTTGGGGTTTATGTTGATTGGTCCTTATTTGGTTAAAATAAAACTTCCTAATAATTCGTTGAGAAGAGGTGAAGATGGAATGTGGAATGTGTTTAATTTTTAAAAACTGTAGATTTATATACAAAAATTATCCTACCTGGCCACTAGTGGTAACATGTGGTACCAAGATGCGAAGGGTGCGTAGACAATAAAATCGAGGCGCGGCAAAAAGTTGTCCTAACGGTAACGCAATTAACTGTTCTTTTCAGAACAAATTATTGTTTCATGACGACACGTACTAATCACCTACAGGCTTATAGACGTGCCCAATTTCAACGTCATTGCCCCCCCTCCCACCGACTCGCCGTGGCATAACGGCCTTCTCTCAACGGACGTCATAGACGTAGCGGTTTTACGTAACGTGGCACTACAGCCGCGAAGCGTAGAGACGTTACACGAGTTAGACTCGGATCACTTCCCGGTTCACTTTGAATTCGGCCCTCCTAACACTCGAGAGAAGAGGTTCAAGTCCATTGTCGACTGGCAGAAGTTAGACGAGGCCCTCAAGCCCGCCGACACCTCTGCCCTCCCAAATGTCCCCGACAATTTAGTCTCGTCCGCTCACGCGTTAGACGCGATCTCCTCGGTCACTAATCACATTCAGACCAAGGTCGCCGAGTCGTCCCGGAAGGTCCCAGATGAGTTCGCTCAACGCTGGGAGCTTCCCCCGGACGCGAGGCGTCTATTGACCGAGAAGAACGCGGCGACTCGCGCCTTCGCCAGAGCACCGACCGACGAAAAGCGCCTCCTAGACTTTGCCCTAGATTTGCTCATTCCCGATGAGCAGTTTGGGTTTAGGCCGGCCCACTCGTGCGTTCATCAAGTCCATCGAATCACGGAGCACATCCTCTCCGGGATGAATAGCTCCCTGAAACCGAGAGCCACGGGTGCACTCTTCTTCGACATAGCGAAAGCTTTCGACAAGGTCTGGCACAACGGCTTGGTTTACAAGCTCTACCACCTTAATGTGCCACTAAGACTCGTGCGTATCGTACACGACTTCTTGTCCGACCGCTCAATGCGCTATCGCGTAGAAGGAACGTTATCGTCTCCTCGCCCCATCATGGCCGGAGTCCCTCAGGGCTCGGTCCTCTCGCCCCTTCTATTCACACTGTATATCGGCGACATCCCTAGGGCTCCCAATGTGGAGCTAGCCCTCTATGCCGATGACACCGCTCTCTATACCACCCACAAAGATAGAGGTGTCATCGTGGACAGACTCCAGACCGCTACCACGTCGTTAGGCGAATGGTTTCGGAAATGGGGCTTCCAAATAAATCCCGAGAAAAGCGTAGCAGTTCTCTTTGCCAGGGGCAACCCCGCTGCTAACGCTAGGGATAAATTTCACCTCAAGACAGAGGTAACCCTATACGGGCAAGCCATCCCATGGCAAAAGTCCGTCAAATATCTAGGAGTCACGCTCGATAGCGGCATGTCTTTCCGAAAGCACATAGCCGCCGTTCGCAAGAAGGCCCATTTTGTCCTCTCTCGCCTTCATTTCCTCCTAAATAAAAGGAGTCACATGTCTCTCAGACACAAGGTCACCCTGTACAAGGCCTGCATCCGACCGTGCATGACATACGCTAGCGTAGTCTTTGCACATTGTGCCCCCTCCTATATTCACCGGTTACAGGTGCTCCAGTCGCGATTCATGAGAATCGCGACCGGTGCGCCCTTCTATGTGAGAAACGTCGATCTCCACCACGACCTGGAGCTCCCTACCATAGCCCAATGGATGAAGTTGGCGTCCACACGCCACTTTGACAAGGCTAAACTCCATCCCAATCCGCTGGTACGTAATAGCATTAACTATTACCCCTTCCCGACAAAAAGGGCTCGTAGGAGGCCCCGACACATACTAACGGATCCGGACGATCCAATTACTGTAGCAAACAATAAAATAAATGCCGCCCGCGCGGCCAATAATAAAAATAGAAATTCACAGACTAGGGTAAAAAACCGCCTTCACCGGGGAAGGCGAGGACCTTGCACTTGCGCTAGCCGCGGGATAAAACGCCATTCTGGCCGAGCTACGCTCGCCAAAACAGCCCGAGCTGAGCTGTAAAGGCCCTTAAGGCCAACAGCGAGATTCCTTCTTCAAAAAAAAAAAAAAAAAACGTCCAAGGGTACGAACGAGTTCTTCTCAGAACAGTTTGATATCGTGGTCTAACGATAACGCCAATTAACTGTTCTTTTCAGAACAAATTATTGTTTCATGACGATAACGTTTACAACTGTCCTTGTCAGGACACATCACTGTTTCATTACGACATGTACTAATCACCTACAGGATTCCCCCTCTAGCGAAGCGTACCGGCAGGCGTATAACGCGGCCTCGGCGAGTTGTTCTTGTAGGTATTGAGGTGTTCCCAGTGTCTTGTTGTTTCAGGTTGTTGTCATTTTGATGTTTCAGGCTATTTGATGGTTCATGTAGTTCGCTCGCACTTGATGTGTTTTGCTTGTTGCAGGTACTCGTTGTTGTATCAGTAGGCGCATCTTGCTCGGCGATAGTGTAGGCAGGTTTGAGTCTGTCGATAGAGATATTCATTTCACGGTTAGGTAACTGCAGCGTGAATATCTTGCTGTCTCGTTTCAGCACGCGATAGGGTCCGTCGTAAGGTGCTTGTAATGGCTTCTTTACGGCGTCTACGCGTACGAATACGTATTCACATGTTTGCAGGTCGCGGTGTACGAATATGTGTTTTGTGTTGCTGTGTGGTTGACTCGGCATTGGTTGCAAGTTACGTATTGCGTCGCGCAGCTGATCGATGTAGCCAGAGTCCATGATGACGTCTTGCGGGTCGTTGATAAGAAATCACCGGGTAAGCGTATGTTGCATCCGTAGGTAAGTTGGGCGGCGCTTACGCCGGTGTCACTTCGCATAGCGGCGCGTAATCCGAGTAGGACGGTTGGTAGCTCGTTGATCCAGCTTCTTGCGGTCTGTAGTCTTGCCTTTAATGCGGCTTTAAGGACACGGTGCCATCGTTCGATGATACCGTTACACTGTGCGTGGAATGAAGTTATACGCGTTTTTTCGATCCCCAGTAAGCGAGAAAGAGATGCAAATACTCTGCTTTCGAATTGGCGTCCTTGGTCCGTTGTTATTGTTACAGGACAACCGAAACGGGAAATCCAACCTTCGTATACCGCTTTGGCGACGTCTTCAGCTGATATTTCGCATAATGGGTATGCTTCGGGCCATCTTGTTGCTCTGTCGATCATTGTCACGAGGTATCGATGACCGCTGGCCGCGGTAGGTAGCGGACCAACGATATCAATGTGAACGTGTTCGAATCGTTCGGTTGGTGAAAAAAATTGATAATCGACTTGATGTGTGGCGTTGTATTTTGGCGCGCTGACACTGTAGGCATACTTTTGCCCACTTGCCGACGTCTGCGTTCATTGAGGGCCAGAAGTAACGTTGCGTAATTAATTTCCTCGTAGTCTTGATTCCAGGGTGGCTAACGTTATGTACTGCGTTGAATGCGGTACGTCGGTATTCTTCTGGTAGGTACGGACGTAACTGTGTTGTTGAAGTTTCGCAGTGTAATTTGATGTTTGAGACGGGCAGGTTGACTTTCTTGAAACATAAGTTGCTCTGTAGACTGAGTGCTTTAATGGTATCGCTATCGCGTTCTTGAGCTTCTGCAAGTAGATTGTAGTCGATCGGCGATGGACAGGTAATTGCTTCGACACGAGATAATGCATCTGCGGCTGCATTTTGAGATCCACTGACGTGTCGTATATCAGTGGTAAATTCGCTGATATAAAGTAGCTGTCGGGTGCGTCTCGGTGATTCGCTGTTTGTATTTGTTTTTGTGTAAGCGAAAGTTAGCGGCTTGTGGTCGGTGAATATTATTATTTCTCGTCCCTCGAACATTTTGCGGAAATGTTTAACAGCCATGTAGATAGCGAGTAGCTCTCGATCGTAGGTACTGTAGCGAGTCTGTGCGTCGGTGAATTTCTATAGCCGAGTGGTTGCCATGAGTTGTTGATAAATTGGTTGAGTGCGGCACCAGCTGTTTTGTCGCTAGCGTCGCTGAATATAGCAAGTGTCGCCTGGTGAGACGGATGAGCAAGTAAAGCGGCGTTTTTTATGCTCTCTTTACATGCTTCATAAGCTTGCGTTGATTCAGTGGTCCAGTCGATCTTAGTTTTGTCACGCTTCTTGACGTTGTGCAGGTAGGTATTTAACGGCGCTTGTATGGTGGCGGCATCTTTGATATTTTCACGGTAAAAGTTTATCATACCGAGAAAACGTCGTAGTTCTTGTACGGTTTGTGGTTTTGGAAAGTCTGTAATAGCTTGTACCTTCTCTTGGGGTGGCTGTATTCCTTCCGCTGTGACTTGGTGACCGAGGAATTTCACAGTTGGCTGGCCGAAAACACATTTTGATGGGTTGATGGTGATGCCGTATTTTTCTAGTCGCTGTAATACGATGCGTAGATGTTTTCGGTGCTCTTCCTCGTCGATTGATGCTATGAGTAGATCATCAACGAAAGGGAATACGAAGTTGAGTTCGCGCAGTACTTCGTGAATAAAGCGTTGGAAAGTCTGTCCGGCGTTCTTTAGACCAGGACACATGCGCGGAAACTCGAAAAGACCAAAAGGTGTGATGATGGCGGTTTTCTCCACATCTTGCTCGCTGACTGGCAGTTGTTGGTACGCGCGATTGAGGTCGAGTGTGGAGAAAATTTTCTTCCCTGCGAGTTGGTATGTGAAGTCACGTATGCGTGGTATGGGATACCGATCGGGCTTGGTTATGGCGTTGAGCCTTCGGTAATCGCCACACACGCGTAGGTCTCCATTTTTCTTTGGCACGACGTGAAGAGGTGATGCCCAAGGGCTTTTGCTTGGTCTGCATAACCCTTGATCGATCATGTTTTGGAATTCCTTCCTGACCATTTCGTAACGATGCGGTGCAATGGGGCGTGGCTTGCAGTGAAGGGGCGGTCCATTTGTTTCAATGAAGTGTTCAACGGAATGTTTAGGACTAAGCTTCATTGAAGTGATTCTGGTTGTGCCTGGGAAATCTGCTAGTATGCTGTGGTAATTTTGCTCAATGTCAATACTACGAACTGTAGGTATGTCTGCAGTACTGAGTTGAGCGTTTGTTACCAGTTTTGTTTTCCCGTCGATCAGTCTTCTGTTTTTTACGTCGACAATGAGGTGGTGGTGCTGCAAGAAATCTGCTCCCAGGATTGCCTTAGACACATCTGCTACGACGAATTTCCATGTATATGGTCTTCGGAGGTTAAGATCGAGTTGGAGTGACTTTTCTCCGTATGTTGGAATGACCGTGTTGTTGGCGGCGTAGAGTTGAAACGGCAGTGGTTTTTCGCGTGAGCCTTTTGTCTTTGGTAGCACGGAGATATTGGCTCCTGTGTCGACCAAAAAGGTAAGTTTCGTTACCCTGTCGGTAACGAAAAGGCGGTGTGATAATTCAGTAACGCCGGTTCCCGCCGCGGCCAGCGTTACTTTTAGTTTTCCGACTGGTTTATGGGCTTGAAACATCGGTATGGTGGTGTGCCTTTCTTCGCGTCCATACCGTAGCGATGATGGTAATAGCAGTACGGCATTGGAGATTTTTTCCGGCTTCGATCTTCCATCTGTGACTCTCGTCGGTTTTCGTTGCGCTTTGTTGATGCGTTCCGCGAGCGTGATTGTAAATGGTGGCGAGAACGACTGTTGCGGTAGTTGTCGCGAGGTTGTGCTCGTAGCTCGGCAACTTCCAAAAACACCCTTCTTATTTCACCGATGAGGGTGTCGATGGTTGGTTGTTGTTCTGGAGGTGGCACACGGAGTGACAGTGAGATACCGGAGACTTCTTGGCTCGACGGATGTGATGAAACTTGACGCTCTGCACCGGAATTTTCTGTGTTCGTCATCTTCAATTTTCTTGGTGTTCTTCTCGGGGTCACCACTTTAGGGTAGTTTTGGTTTATGTTGATTGGTCCTTATTTGGTTAAAATAAAACTTCCTAATAATTCGTTGAGAAGAGTAACATGTGGTACCAAGATGCGAAGGGTGCGTAGACAATAAAATCGAGGCGCGGCAAAAAGTTGTCCTTTTCTGCGCGCAACCGTCGAAGGGTACGAACGTGTTCTTCTCAGAACAGTTTGATATCGTGGTCTAACGATAACGCCAATTAACTGTTCTTTTCAGAACAAATTATTGTTTCATGACGATAACATTTACAACTGTCCTTGTCAGGACACATCACTGTTTCATTACGACATGTACTAATCACCTACACGTGTTTAGTGACATTTATTGCCCATCGAATATAGTTGTTGTGTATGTTTTTTTTGCGTTTGCTCTCTGACGTCACAATTAGACAACTTCACTTTCTGTGTTTTTTTTAAATCTGCAGTTCTGTAGGCAATGATTAATGTTGATGTAGGAAATAACTTTTGTATTAACTTTTTTCAGGCGTCGGGACGTGACGACCCTATCGCCCACTGGTGAAATAACCTGTGACAGAGGTTATTTCACCAGTGCAGTCAGTCAACCCCCTTCCTAGTGGGAGTGCCATGCTGTTGCTTTCGGGCTTCAGCCAAACGGGCAGGCACGACCGGGGCAGTACCACTGTTTCACAGAAAACCGGCGTGAAGTGATGCAATAGGTTCATCTTATTGTACTCGCGTTTCGTGCGGTGAGTGAGACTCCCGGAGCCCATCAATTCCCCCCCCCCCCCAGAATATGAAGATGCAGTTTAAACAGACATTACCCCAGGGGGGTACCACACGTTTCCGCTGTGGAGAATCCCCCTCTGAGCGTCCATCATCGGAACAATCAGTTTTCGGTGGTGGATGCACAGGCTGCCCTTCGTATTCTGGGGTGGGCAAAAACTGCGCAAAAAACTTTAACTTTAGGTTTCGATCTCGGGGCAAACGGAAGAATTTACCGAAGGCATCCCCTTCTACGCTCTCAGTGGACTTTACCAATGTTAGGGGCTCAACTCTAATCTTAACGCGGTTCACTTTCACCTCGAAACTGCGAAGCCGGCCTTATTCTTCCTTACTGAGACTCAGATATCCTCCCCGGCTGATACTTCCTACCTCTCCTACCCGGGGTACAAATTGGAACATTCATTTGTGCCGCGGGCGGGAGTTTGCGTGTACGTCAGAGAGGATATCTGTTCTCGTCGCCTCGGGTCGCTTGAAGGAAGGGACCTATCTAGCCTCTGGCTGCTCGTAGACGCATGCCTGTATAGGTCCCATAGCGGAAATACCGAAACTGACCGACTCATTGAGCACATCCAAATGGCTACAGATTCCCTGCTCGAAGGGGTTCCTACCGCTGAAATCGTGATACTTGGCGATTTTAACGCTCACCATGCCGATTGGCTCGGCTCGGAAACCACCGATCACGCGGGAAGATCCTTTCACGACTTTGCTTTAGCTTACGACCTGTCACAAATGGTCCCTGCGATTACGCGAATACCAGTTGTGGATGGTCATAAACCCTCTTTGTTGGACCTTCTGCTGACCTCACATCCGGAGACCTATCAAGTCTCTGTTGACCCGCCATTGGGTTCATCGGATCATTGTGTGGTCCGGAGTACTGTGCCTACTACGCGCCCTCCTCGGCCCCGTTTTTCGGGTTGTCGCCGTATTTGGCACTATCGGTCAGCAGATTGGGATGGGATGCGGTCTTTCTTTGCGTCCTACCCTTGGGGGCCTATGTGCTTTTCATCGGAAGCTCCAGATTCCGTCGCTGCCTCTGTCGCCGAAGTGGTTCTGCAGGGCATGGAACTCTTTATTCCATTTTCTGCGGCGCCGATCGGTGGCAAGTCACAGCCCTGGTTTAAGCGTTCTTGCAAGGCAGCATCGAAAGCGAGAATGCTTTAATGCATGGGCGGAAGCGGCGATATCTCGTGATGCCAATACCAGCGAACATAAAAAAGCATATAACTCAGCCTCCAGGTCCTTCAAACGGGGAATCGCTAAAGCAAAGTCAGAGCACATCGCCAGATTTGGCGAGAGATTGGCCCAACTCCCTTCGGGGACTCGAGCCTTCTGGTCTCTCGCCAAAGCTGTAACAGGTCATTTTTGTCAGCCATCCATTCCACCGCTGCACAGGGAGGATGACTCGCTCGCCCACACTGCGAAGGAGAAGGCCGACCTCTTGGGCTGTCTCTTCGCGTCCAACTCGACTTTGGATGACCGAGGGGGATCACCACCGACGATTTCGCGGTGTGATTATTCAATGCCGGAAATCACATTCCGGCAACGTGCTGTTCGCAAGGCACTATCTTCCTTGGACATTCATAAGTCGAGCGGGCCGGATGGTATCCCTCCAATTGTGCTGCGTACTTGTGGTCCTGAGTTGGCTCCGGTCCTGACGCGCCTATTCCGGTACCTGTACTCGCTCGGCACTGTCCCGAAGTGCTGGAAGACCGCTTCGATACATCCGATCCCTAAAAAAGGCGATCGCTCTGATCCGTCCAACTATCGTCCAATAGCTATAACCTCCTTGTTCTCCAAAATAATGGAATCCATTATTAATGGCCAGCTCTTGAGGTATCTAGAGGGCCACCAGCTGATTAGCGATTATCAGTACGGCTTTCGTCGTGGTCGTTCGGCTGGTGACCTTCTAGTATACCTTACACATAGATGGGCAGAGGCAATTGAGTCCAAGGTCTCGGGTCTCGGGTCGGGGTCGGGTCGGGAATCGGGTGTGGCACAAAGCACTGCTCTCGAAGCTTCCAGCCTACGGGCTTCCCGAGAAATTATGCGACTGGATCTCCAGCTTTCTGGCCGATCGGAGCATCAAGGTTGTCGTCGACTGAGCATGTTCCGACCTTAAACCTGTGAATGCTGGGGTCCCACAAGGCTGTGTTCTATCCCCGACCCTGTTTCTTCTGCATATCAATGACATGTTGCAACTTAGCAACATTCATTGCTATGCGGACGACAGCGACTCTTTACACTGGCCGGGCAGGTATTTCTCGGGCAGTTGTCGATGAGTACCGGAACAAACTTGTGTCTGAAGTCGAAACTCTACTACGTGGAGTCTCGGACTGGGGTAGACTAAACCTAGTCCAATTTAACCCCAAGAAGACACAAGTTTGCGCGAAAAAAATACCCTTTGTCGCTACTCCTCTTTTCGAAAACACTCTTCTTGAAGCCACAGCCAGCATCGGAATACTTGGCATTGACATATCGAACGACGTTCAGTTTCGCGGTCATTTGGAGGGAAAGGCTAAATAAGCCTCCAAAAAGCTTGGTGTGCTCAGCAAGGCGAGATGGTACTTTACTCCGGGCCACCGCTTGCAACTCTATAAAGCGCAAATACGGCCCCACATGGAATACTGTTCTCACCTCTGGGCGGGGGCTCCCTAGTACCAGCTCCTTCCACTTGACCGTATCCAACGAAGAGCGGTTCGAATCGTCGATGACCAATCCCTCTCCGAGCGGCTTGATCCTTTGGCGTTGCGTAGAGATGTGGGGTCACTCTGCATCTTCTACCGCATTTACCATAGAGAGTGTTCAGAGGAGTTGTTCGGATTAATACCTGCAGCTGAGGTTCATCATCGGACGTCGAGGCAGAATACAAAATTCCACCCGTATCACCTCGACGTCCGCCGTTCCACGACTGAGCGTTTTTCAAGGCAATTTTTGCCGCGCTCCACCGCTATGTGGAACCAGCTGCCCACTGAAGTATTTCCGAACCAATTCGACTTAGGGTCCTTCAAGAAAAGAGCGTACAAATTCTTAAAAGGCCGGCAACGCACTCGCGAGCCCTCTGGCATTGAGAGTGTCCATGGGCGGCGGTATCACTTAACATCAGGTGAGCCTCCTGCCCGTTTACCCCCTATTTTATATTTAAAAAAAAAGTTTTGCAGTCGCCAGTTTAAAAAGAATACTATTTCTTTGAAAAAAAATCATTCCTGTTGTACCGGACACAATATTTTTAGATTGAATATTATGCTAATCGCACAGCAGAGCGGGCTTTACACAAAACTAGAATCAAAGATTTCTATTATTGAATTTGTTCATTCGTTCTTTCACTTTTACCCTAAACATAAAATGATTACACTCATGCTCTCACAATGATCACACGCGGGATCGAAGTTTTTGTTCTAAGATATTCCATCGAATCAAATCAAGCATTATTGAATGATAACAGAGTCAGTCTAACATAGAGAAATCCTTATTTCTGTTACCTCTCTCTTCTGGAATGAATATTCCAATTGTACTTTGCAATAAATCTAGTCTTTCAAAACCAACTAATTATAGTGAAACTAGACAAAATACTGGAAAAATATTTGGAAAAGAAAGGTGAAATTTTTTTTTATATAAAACATTTTAAAGTGACCTTGAAGTGAGTTCTCATTAGCTCTAAGTACAAAACCAATTAAATTGACTATATAAATAACTATTTTATCACATCCACACACAAAATTAAACTTTACTTTGCAAGGTGGTAGCGTTTACTACTCTGCTGCTGATATGTAACGGATATGCGTGTTTCAGCAATTAATTAATATAAGATACAGTTTTAAATAAAAAGGTTCATACTATAGGATGTGTGAAATCGTGTTTCTTTAAATAGTGTCTAAAATGGATCCAGCGTCGATAGTGGCGCAAACACTTACCATCCAACGGTCATTCAGCGTGATCGCAGCCACCCTCGCTCTTACTGCTTATTTATTCCCGAAACAGGCTCAGATTTCTGGTAAGTTTGCAAACATTTTCAATTGCCCAACACATGTATTAACAATGGATTATCTCATATGACGTTGTAGATCTGAAGGAGTTCGACATAATAATAGTAGGCGGCGGATCAGCAGGATGCGTACTGGCGGACCGACTTACTGAAGACGGTCGCTTCTCTGTGCTGCTCATAGAAGCGGGTGGTGACCCTCCCCAAGAAGCTATGGTAGGCCCCTTTATTAATTAGAATTAATTCATTTCATACACTTAAAAATATTGCGTTGCGAGCATGGCAAAAACATCAAATCTTAGTTTTACGGAAACAAGATTTTTGAAAGGCGTAGGCGCAAAAGTTGGGATAGATTTGGACATTCATTAATATTGCTAATATTAATGAATATCCCAATGCTAATATCAATCAATATGAAGTCCAGCAAGATATTTTTATTCATACTACAATTGACTAAACTCTATATTTTCTATATCCTCAATTGCTTTACTGAAAATCAGTAGTGTAGATGTCGCAGTAAAGTAGTCAAATCAGAGAGTTAATTGAATCTCTAAACAGTTTTTTTTTATAAAATAGGGGGCAAACGGGCAGGAGGCTCACCTGATGTTAAGTGATACCGCCGCCCATGGACACTCTCAATGCCAGAGGGCTCGCGAGTGCGTTGCCGGCCTTTTAAGAATTTGTACGCTCTTTTCTTGAAGGACCCTAAGTCGAATTGGTTCGGAAATACTTCAGTGGGCAGCTGGTTCCACATAGCGGTGGTGCGCGGCAAAAATTGCCTTGTAAAACGCTCAGTCGTGGAACGGCGGACGTCGAGGTGATACGGGTGGAATTTTGTATTCTGCCTCGACGTCCGATGATGAACCTCAGCTGCAGGTATTAATTCGAACAACTCCTCTGAACACTCTCCATGGTAAATGCGGTAGAAGATGCAGAGTGACCCCACATCTCTACGCAACGCCAAAGGATCGAGCCGCTCGGAGAGGGATTGGTCATCGACGATTCAAACCGCTCTTCGTTGGATACGGTCAAGTGGAAGGAGCTGGTACTGGGGAGCCCCCGCCCAGAGGTGAGAACAGTATTCCATGTGGGGCCGTATTTGCGCTTTATAGAGTTGCAAGCGGTGGCTCGGAGTGAAGTACCGCCTCGCCTTGCTGAGCACACCAAGCTTTTTGGAGGCTTATTTAGCCTTTCCCTCCAAATGACCGCGAAACTGAACGTCGTTCGATATGTCAATGCCAAGTATTCCGATGGTGGCTGTGGGTTCAAGAAGAGTGTTTTCGAAAAGAGGAGTAGCGACAAAGGGTATTTTTTTCGCGGAAAACGCGCAATTTTGTGTCTTCTTGGGGTTAAATTGGACTAGGTTTAGTCTACCCCAGTCCGAGACTCCACGTAGTAGAGTTTCGACTTCAGACACAAGTTTGTTTCGGTACTCATCGACAACTGCCCGAGAAATACCTGCCCGGCCAGTGTAAAGAGTCGTTGTCGTTCGCATAGCAATGAATGTTGCTAAGTTGCAACATGTCATTGATATGCAGAAGAAACAGGGTCGGGGATAGAACACAGCCTTGTGGGACCCCAACATTCACGGGTTTAAGGTCGGAACATGCTCCGTCGACGACGACCTTGATGCTCCGATCGGCCAGAAAGCTGGAGATCCAGTCGCATAATTTCTCGGGAAGCCCGTAGGCTGGAAGCTTCGAGAGCAGTGCTTTGTGCCACACCCGATTCCCGACCCGACCCCGACCCGAGACCCGAGACCTTGGACTCAATTGCCTCTGCCCATCTATGTGTAAGGTATACTAGAAGGTCACCAGCCGAACGACCACGACGAAAGCCGTACTGATAATCGCTAATCAGCTGGTGGCCCTCTAGATACCTCAAGAGCTGGCCATTAATAATGGATTCCATTATTTTGGAGAACAAGGAGGTTATAGCTATTGGACGATAGTTGGACGGATCAGAACGATCGCCTTTTTTAGGGATCGGATGTATCGAAGCGGTCTTCCAGCACTTCGGGACAGTGCCGAGCGAGTACAGGTACCAGAATAGGCGCGTCAGGACCGGAGCCAACTCAGGAGCACAAGTACGCAGCACAATTGGAGGGATACCATCCGGCCCACTCGACTTATGAATGTCCAAGGAAGATAGTGCCTTGCGAACAGCACGTTGCCGGAATGTGATTTCCGGCATTGAATAATCACACCGCGAAATCGTCGGTGGTGATCCCCCTCGGTCATCCAAAGTCGAGTTGGACGCGAAGAGACAGCCCAAGAGGTCGGCCTTCTCCTTCGCAGTGTGGGCGAGCGAGTCATCCTCCCTGTGCAGCGGTGGAATGGATGGCTGACAAAAATGACCTGTTACAGCTTTGGCGAGAGACCAGAAGGCTCGAGTCCCCGAAGGGAGTTGGGCCAATCTCTCGCCAAATCTGGCGATGTGCTCTGACTTTGCTTTAGCGATTCCCCGTTTGAAGGACCTGGAGGCTGAGTTATATGCTTTTTTATGTTCGCTGGTATTGGCATCACGAGATATCGCCGCTTCCGCCCATGCATTAAAGCATTCTCGCTTTCTACGCGATGCTGCCTTGCAAGAACGCTTAAACCAGGGCTGTGACTTGCCACCGATCGGCGCCGCAGAAAATGGAATAAAGAGTTCCATGCCCTGCAGAACCACTTCGGCGACAGAGGCAGCGACGGAATCTGGAGCTTCCGACGAAAAGCACATAGGCCCCCAAGGGTAGGACGCAAAGAAAGACCGCATCCCATCCCAATCTGCTGACCGATAGTGCCAAATACGGCGACAACCCGAAAAACGGGGCCGAGGAGGGCGCGTAGTAGGGACAGTACTCCGGACCACACAATGATCCGATGAACCCAATGGCGGGTCAACAGAGACTTGATAGGTCTCCGGATGTGAGGTCAGCAGAAGGTCCAACAAAGAGGGTTTATGACCATCCACAACTGGTATTCGCGTAATCACAGGGACCATTTGTGACAGGTCGTAAGCTAAAGCAAAGTCGTGAAAGGATCTTCCCGCGTGATCGGTGGTTTCCGAGCCGAGCCAATCGGCATGGTGAGCGTTAAAATCGCCAAGTATCACGATTTCAGCGGTAGGAACCCCTTCGAGCAGGGAATCTGTAGCCATTTGGATGTGCTCAATGAGTCGGTCAGTTTCGGTATTTCCGCTATGGGACCTATACAGGCATGCGTCTACGAGCAGCCAGAGGCTAGATAGGTCCCTTCCTTCAAGCGACCCGAGGCGACGAGAACAGATATCCTCTCTGACGTACACGCAAACTCCCGCCCGCGGCACAAATGAATGTTCCAATTTGTACCCCGGGTAGGAGAGGTAGGAAGTATCAGCCGGGGAGGATATCTGAGTCTCAGTAAGGAAGAATAAGGCCGGCTTCGCAGTTTCGAGGTGAAAGTGAACCGCGTTAAGATTAGAGTTGAGCCCCTCACATTGGTAAAGTCCACTGAGAGCGTGGAAGGGGATGCCTTCGGTAAATTCTTCCGTTTGCCCCGAGATCGAAACCTAAAGTTAAAGTTTTTTGCGCAGTTTTTGCCCACCCCAGAATACGAAGGGCAGCCTGTGCATCCACCACCGAAAACTGATTGTTCCGATGATGGACGCTCAGAGGGGGATTCTCCACAGCGGAAACGTGTGGTACCCCCCTGGGGTAATGTCTGTTTAAACTGCATCTTCATATTCTGGGGGGGGGGGGAATTGATGGGCTCCGGGAGTCTCACTCACCGCACGAAACGCGAGTACAATAAGATGAACCTATTGCATCACTTCACGCCGGTTTTCTGTGAAACAGTGGTACTGCCCCGGTCGTGCCTGCCCGTTTTGCTGAAGCCCGAAAGCAACAGCATGGCACTCCCACTAGGACATGGCACTCCCACTAGGAGGAGTTAAGTAAAGATCGATATTCAATCAAGTCGCTAACGTTCCGTTCATAGGCAACAGCCAACAAACCTAACCCAAGAATTTCCAAGCTCCGAGTTCTTCACGATCACACCGAAATAACAATAATAAATGAAGTAATCATGGCGGAGTCTTGTTTTACCATCTTGTTTTACATTATTAATCAACACGCTGGCTTTCGGTCAGATAGATAGATAAACGTATTCGACACTGCTTTAGTCAAATCAAAATGCTAGCAACTTGATTGAATATCGCTTTTTACTTAACTGTCTAGACAGTTTAATTAACTCTTTGATTTAACACTACGCACTTCTATAATTTTATTGAATTTTAGTTTTATCTTCTTTGTTCATGTTTTGCGTGTTAAAAAATGTTTCTTGGTTACTTTCTTTAAATTAGAATATAGGCAGGCCAATTTAAACAAAACCCAACGCAGACGAAGTCGCGAAATCTCTACTTTACCCTATGCTGAAGTGTCCAATGTCTGACGTGCAAATATTGGTTTCGATAAAATTAAACTGCCGATAACATTTAAGCTTAAACCATGGTTAATAACAAATTATTGTAAATAACCACTCAAAGCGAGAAACAGAAATTGTGATTTCAGTTGCCGAGCCTCTTTCCATATTTGCCACATACAAAGTATGACTTTAACTACACATCGAAGATTGATAACACAACATACCAAACCCATAAAATTCGTGCGCTCAATTTGACCGCTGGCAGAGTCCTGGGCGGAGGCAGCAGTGTCAACTACATGGCGTACGTCCGCGGCTGCCCTGACGACTATCGGAGCTGGGCTAATGAAGTCGGCGATGACAACTGGGGATGGGACAAAGTCTTTCCTTTTTTTATCAAAAGTGAGAAGATCGTGAGTCCTGATATCCTTCACTCACCCTGCAGCACTTATCACGGGACTCAGGGGTTCTTAAAGGTATCTAGGGAAAACCGATTAGACCTCGAAAAGTATTTGAGAAGCTTCGAAGAAGTAGGAAAACCGGTGGTTTTCGATATCAACGGTCCCTCCAGTACCGGCTACACCCCACTATTGCTCACCATCGCAGACGGGGTGCGCCAAACTACAGCTTACACTAACTTAGCAAGAATAAAGATGCGTCCCAATTTGTTCGTAAAGAAAAAAAGTTTTGTTACAAAAATTGTTATTGACGATGAGAACGTGGCGAAGGGTGTCGAGTTTGTGACAGAAGACGGTAAGACCCTGAGGGCTAAAGCGCGGCGCGAGGTTATTGTGAGCGCGGGCACAATCAACTCGGCCAGGTTGTTGATGGGGTCCGGCATCGGGCCCCGAGACCACCTAGGAGAGTTCAATATTAAAGTGAAGAGCGACCTGCCCGTCGGCTACAACTATCATGACCACACGACGGTAATCTTATCTATCAAGACGGAGGAGAGTCACGGCACTCCGCCAGCTCCCGACCCACACATTCTTCCGTTTCCCACTTTCGGTGGCTTTATTGCGTTGAACGAATCGCAATCGTGTCCGGATTACCAAACCTTAATTTTAGCGGTTCCGAACGACTCGCCCGGCCCGATGCAACTCTGCGCGTTCAACATGGGTTTCGAAGACGATATTTGTCAAAATCTCTTAGATTCCAGTAAGGGGCGGAACTCATTGTTCGTGAATTTAGTTCTGCTGCATCCTCGTTCACGAGGGCGGGTCAAACTGCGGAGCGACGATCCGTTCGCCGCGCCCGTGGTTGAGCCGGGCACGTTCGCAGACAAAAGGGACCTCGACGATTTTGCGAAGTACGTCGCAGACTTTGTTGGGGTTGTGAATTCATCATATTTCAAAAGTATAAAAGCGGAGGTGGTGGATTTATCAGGGCCGAGATGCGCCAACTTGGGCGGCTACTGGCGTTGTTACGTATTGAGTAGCATGTCGACGCTGTGGCATTATGTTGGAACGTGCTCTTTGGGCCCCGTGGTGGATTCGTCCCTTCGTGTGCGAGGCATACGTAACTTGCGTGTGGCAGACGCGAGCATTATGCCAAAAGTTGTGGGCGGCAACATTAACGCAGCTGTTATAATGGTAGCTGAGAAGGCAGCGGACATCATCAAACGACAAAACCCCAAATAAATATGTAATTTACAATAATAAAACATCTTTAAAAAAAATTAAAATTTTATATTTATATAAATAAGTTTTATTTTATTTCTATTAATACCTCATCAAAACTATCGCAAAAACCAAGTGTAAATTACACGTTTAAGAAACGCAATTGAAAATTAAAATAACCTAATCATTACTAGAAAACAGTTTTAATTTAACAAGGCGAGGTCATTCAATTTACTGATAAATTTGTATAATTATAAATATATAAATAGCAAACCGTTAAGCTTGGCTCAGATATGCGGTTGTAAATTAAAGTAGATTCCTGTTGGGCTTTTAGAAATTTAGAAATAAAAGACATCGTTGCGAGTTGCAAACACCGTTTAATTATCTAAAATAAATAACAAAAATCGATTAAAATTATATATATAATAAACCATATATCTTTTAAAACAGCGGTTTACATTAAGATTACATATTTGTTTGAAAAGAATGACCGCCACTCGTTCCTACATAGCTTAATAAAAGTTTCTGTTGACTTGCTTCGCCATGTTTGAGTATTAACTTTTACCTTGGTCGCTTAATCGACAAAAATCTCGATGCTAGTCAACAGTGAGAAGTCTGAATGTCCCGGGCATCCCTGCATACTCCTGGCTGAAGTCCCCTTTCGGCCGAAGGCTTTCGTCGATGGTAGCCTCTCGCATCATACGCATATATTCCATGTTGATTTTAGACGATAGCTCGGTGAGCCAATCCTCTGGAATTTCATTAATTATATACTGCCAAGGCACAATCTTTTTTTTGTCCAAGACTACCTCTGGTGTCTCTTGGCAGGATAAATTATTAAGATTTTTTAAAATATACCTCTAGATATATACACTAATATTATAAATAGAAAGGTATGTTTCTTCGTTTGTTTAATTCATTTAAGCCGTAAAAAAGTATCTAGCCGTGCAAAGTTGAGGCTGAACGCTAGTAAGTTTATAATATAATAAATACCACTTAAACTGAGAATCATTGATATTGTTTAAGACCGCATATTACACCGTATTTATAAAAAATACTGCGATGCAACAGTTATAAATGGTTAACGATTCAATATAATAATTTAACTAAACAGGTTTCAATGATAAATATTTGAAACACGTGTATTTTAATAAAACTAATTTAAAATGTACATGAATTATTCATAACATATTAAATACACGAAAGTTTTAAGTTATTATAAGAGTAATAAAAAACTTATTATAGTAACGCCTTGAATTTACCTTAAATTATTTTTTTGATCATAGGCCCAATTATTGTCTCGTGTATTTGTTTGCTCAGTGTCACGAAGAGAAAACATTAAGCGGCTTTTATTTGTAGGATTCCACTACGAATGTAATGGAATCAAGTATCATTACTACTAATTTATTTGAAGTCAAATTGTTCGCACAAACAAACGATCACAAATAGCGGAAAATGTAAAAACGAGAAAAAGAAACAATAACCACCTTGTATATCTCTAGCGCATCTCTCTTTACCACCGACATCTTGAGGAAGGTACTCTTCACCGACAGCTTTGGCCAATTGTTCAACGTCTGAGTAATGATGGAGACGAGAAATCAGCTTGGGTTTCAAGAATTGTTTCAGAATTCCTATAAGAGTATCCACCAGCTTAGACTCTGACACCAAGTGGATTCCCTTTAAACGCATGCCGAAGCAATCCTATAAAGAATAATATCTTGTCAATTTGAACGATTAGGCGACCTGATAAAACAGGTGGGCAGAAAAGTTCGTAGACCAACATAGAAAAAATCAATTTGATTGAATTTGATGGTTTGATTTGACATCGATACCGATACAACAATATAACGGTTATACAATTTTTATACCTACAATTTGCCAAATTCAAAAGCAAATTCTTTAGCCTCAAAATAGTCTTCAGTTTCCGCGATAACCTCTTCATCGGCGCAAAAATTCTGTCTAGTGAAAATTTTGAATGAATGAATGCTTAATCAATTCGTTGTTTTTGGTCCATTGCAAGCTCGCGCGCTAAAACAGCGCTTTCGCATATACATCTAGGATATGTCCAACACGTTCCTTTGATATATTTAGGGTATCTAGCTGTCTAAATCAACTTCATTGTTATACTATTTATTTTGTGGGGTTTTTTATGTTTTCGTCGGTAACGGGCATCAGCTGCGAGCTCTCGTTCGCAAAGCTTAAACTTTGCAGACCACTTCTCAACGGTTGACTTTCCTGGTGCAGAGTCCGAAATGTTTATCATGAAGCCTTGGCTTTAATAGACTACTATTAGTAGTTTGCTTCTATTTATTTTATAAAAATACACATTGACATTATATAAGATAAGGTTTTACTCGAAACAACCCAGTGACGAGAAAGTATAAGATATTTTTTAATTGTTATCAAGTAGTTTTTCGTCCATCGAAGATACCGTTAAAAATTACGAGCTTCCTTAAAGTGTATAAGTCTGTTTCTTACCACTAATATGGTGTATATTTGCCGAAAATCAGTGAGGTTAAAGGATTTGAGAAAGTCAGTCATATTGGCTTGTCGCAAGTCCAGAACGTAGTGGTAGCTATTCACATAGTCGTGGGCCTTCAGGTACTCTGAAACCTGACCGCAAATATTAATATATATTAAAATGGAAAATTTAACAGTGAGATTTAAGAAATTAAATCAAGTATAGGCACAGTAACGTCACCTAATGATAAGGATGCTCTTGCTACTGCATGTAACACATTACACAGTACGAGAGGTGACCCGTAAGTACACAGGTGATAATGTACTTAATTTATAATTTAACGATAACTTGTGATCAATATTATCTCTAATCAATTTTACCTCAAAAAAGTTTTCGGTGACAGTAACACCGGAAACAATTTATAAAGTGATTATTCCAAAACTATAGTTTCGGGGGCAATATTAATTTTATTTTATATTCCGCAATATTTATTTATTTATTAACACTTCGTTATATTACAATATAAAAAAATTTGAACATAATAAATCAAAAGGATGCCTTATCGCTTTCGAGCGATCTCTTTCAGGCAACCACTGTGAGTAAAGAAAAAAAATGTATTAAACTACATAAGATAGGCAAGAAGTGCAAAAATACATGTTATACACAGTTATTAAGACAAAACTAAACAGGAACAAAAAACAAACTAAACTAAAAAGATGATACATTAAAAATAAATAGTAAAAAGACACATAAATGACGATACTTTAAGATAAATATGTGTTATGTATGTATGTTTGATATGTATGATGTGTTAGGTAGGTTCCTAACTAAAACATACTTACACAGACTCCAAATTTGTAATGTTGTAAAAGTTTTTGCGAGGTCATTGTGGACTTTCCTACTTTGACCACAAGCACTCTATGGTGTTCTTTGTTAAGATTCGGCATAACGGCTATACATCTGAAATGTAAAACCTCCATTTAACTATCTTGAAGAGGTAATCTCTTGGATGGCTTAGCTAATAATCATTTGTACGGTACGGTACATATATATGTAACAATAGAATAAATTAAAAGAAACGCTCCTACATGCAGATGTAAAATGTATACTACATTTTATCTATGTATGTATACTACATCATATGAAAAACAATTCAAATTAGCGGAAGAACTTTAAGTTGACCTATATAATAAATGTTAGATCTTGGGAAAAGCAGTTAAGTCTATAATACAATTAATATTTATAAACAATGTTTATTACGGAACATAAGATACAAGTATCACTTATTCCACGTCATTAAATTTGAATAGGTAGACATTTCTACTCATAGGCAAAGAAGACAGAGGATGTAAACCGAGAGAAAAAGCCGGCGTAAAAAACTCTCGGTACTCTTTTAAAATATGAAATCATGAAATATTAATTATTTCAAAACAAATATCGCAAATTAATTAGAAGTAGCCTGTCTAGCACTAGTCCCAGACCCTTTTATCAACTAGATAATCGTTAACTTTGTAGTAAGCCTTTTTACACAGCTTTCCTTTAATACATTTCTTAAATTTATTAAAAGGCAGAGATAAAAGAGCCCCTAGGATTTTATTAAAAAAGAGTATCCCTTTTCCCAAAAAAGAAATACTAACTTTAGATAGTCTCGTACGGGGAAATTGGGGAAACTGCGTTTGTTCCGAGTATTAACATTGTGCGTATGCTCTATTCTACTAAACTTGTCACTATTTTCGTATACATACATAATATTTTCATAAATATATTGCGAGTAAAAGGTAAGTATATTAATTTCCTTGATTTTATCTTTCAGAGATTCCCTACATTTTAAATTATAGATTGCACGAATAGTCCTCTTCTGCAGTATGCAAATAGTTTCGACATCAGCAGAATGACCCCACAATAATAAGTCATAAGTCATTAAGCTGTGAAAGTAACTAAAATAAACAAGTCTAACTGTATCGACATCAGTTAGTGAGCGAATTTTTCTAACGGCGTAAGCTGCGGAACTAAGTCTCTTCGCCAATCTTAACAGATCATATGTTAATATGTTATATGTTAATATGAGGGGATCACTGTAGTTTTGAATCCATGGTGATTCCAAGAAATACAGTTGTATACTGTATACTGAACGTACAGCGACTATTATTTAACATTTAATTATTATCAAATATATACGACCTGCACTTTAAAATAAACACGCAATAATAAATAGCGTTTTAATGTAACTTTATGTTTTAGATTCCTCACTAAGATATTAATTGTAATTCATATAATCAAGGATATGAAAAATATTTTACGTTTTTTACTTCCGAATTCATACAAAAAACCATTTAGATATTTTTTATATTTATATTGCGTCATCTGCGCATATATTTGTTATTGTGGATGTACTTATTACATATATAATTTTTTGTTCATTTCATATTTTCCAATTAAGATAATGTTGATAATAATATTTGTAACCAAATACGCCCGTAATAAACGCTTCAGGGAATAGCTACATAGATTCCTGATATCCTCTAGTGTAGCTCGCAAGGCGGAAAGCAACCTTAGTTTGTTTGCCGAGCTTGAGCTCCATGTTTATAAACCAACCGCTTCACAACGAATTTCGTTTCCAATTACTGTACAATACAGTCTAAACAAGATGCGAACTCAACTCTGTTGAGCTGGAAGCGTTATTCTATTTAATATAAACTAAAATATCACTGAATTCAATTTGAATAATAATAATTTAATAGGAAACCTGGGAGCAGGATCGCTTTCTGATAAATAATCTTTTCGAATAAATAAGAGATGGATGAATGAAATAACTGACTGATATTTAAAAAAAACCCGCAACGCTATAGCGGTATAAGTACCTACTTAATTTTCATAAGTTTAAATAGCGGTTGTGGAATCCAGTAATAATCTCTTCTTCTAAATTAAAGTAAACTAAAATAAGTTTTCATTACCCGTCTTCAATGGTGTCTGCGCAGTCGGTTCTAACGTCCTCTATGGCAAAGAAATGGGGCCACAAACTCCTCATTGTGCACACTTTGTCAATCTGCCTCTTCGCTCGCTCCATCGATCCCTTTCCCACTACTATCGTATTTTCTAGCATATGTTCACCTATTCAAATATATTATTGGTAAAGGTACGGCAAATAAGGTATGGGGCAATAAATTCATTAAAATTTATGTTTTGTATAATAGCTTTCCACCCCCATCATCTAATTTTTTTTTAATATAATAGAAGGGCAAACGAGCCTACGGGACATCCAAAAAGGGCAGCCCATAGACACCCATTTTTACCGGGTGCGTTGCCGGCCTTTGAGACAGGAGTACACTTTAAAAAGTGTAGTAAGTTTGTTTGTAATTTTATTATATTTTACTTTTAAACATTTAAGATTTTATGTATATTAAGGTATTTTTGAACTTATACAACACTGTAAACATATTTCTCAAATAACAAACGACGAAATATAAATTACTCACTAAAATCCTTCTTTTTAAAATGCGGTTGCTGCTGTACCCACTCCTTAAGGATCTTGACAGCCGCCTTCATCTCTCCCGGTTTGGCGAGATTGATCTCATCCCGTACAGCTTGAAGTGTGTCCGGGTGTGACCGTAGCAATTTGCTTTCCTGTATAGCCTCCATCTCAGAACAAAGATTACTGCAAGCAGCGCCCAATGTATCACATATAAATAAGCTTACGCAATTGGTGACCTCTAATAATTCCGTGTAAATTATATGCTTTATTCAAGTATTTAGAATTTTTATGATTACAAAAGATTTTATTTTTAATAATATTATTCTAAAGTATTATTATATATTAAAGAATTTGTACATTTCTTTCTCATCCGAAAGATTTCAAGACATTTATACAAGAGGTTATCAATTACACTTCTTTTTAAATAAATTAATGTAAATGCATACACAATAAAAAATAACATTTGTAATTTTTATAGGAGGACTTAATGTCACCAAAGTGAATAAACAAAAATAACCTGTTTTGGTCATACAACCTCGTCAACTTTCAACTTTTCTTTATTCTATCGAATTACTCGATAAGTACAAGTTAAGGGACACTTGCGCGGTTCAAGGCTAATATTATAACAAAAAAAAAACGAATAAAAACTTCATCATGCTTAAGAAATATTGTAAATTAACATTTTGAGCTCAAATTTGCGTCATTTACATGATTTAAAAAAAATACAAAAATTATTAAGTTATGAGTGGAAATTATAATTTAATCGAGCTACTTGTTTTTTTATGGTAAATTGGATGTTACATTACACTAGGTTTGGTGTAGCACAAGGGCCATTAGAATTTTTTACAATGATGACTTGCCTGGGTTAGTAGAGGATGCTATGTGTGTGCGGGGATGAATTCTAAATTGTCTACTTCTATTTATAGCCAGAAAGATAACCGTTTAAATAATTCTTTTGAATTATGGTATAGGTGAGCCTACAAAAGTAAAGGAAATTAAAGAGTTTCGGGTACAGTTAAATGCAGACTTAACTATATAACGTATGTTAAAACGCCTACAGGAATTTGGGGTTCGTTTTGCTTATCGACAGGAAAGAAGTCACTTGGCATGTAACGCAATGATTTGGGTTCCATGTGAAAAGATAAATACTCAACAATGGTGAACCGAATACAAAAAAACTTTACCTACATTTACATGTGGATGATGGAATTTACTTATGAGGACGCTTATGTATCGTAACATTGTTTGTTTTGGGTATGATTGGATACACTCACCTAAAGGTAAGGAGGGCTCTAACTATTACTCGGTACCTATTTAGAATTCTTACGGGTAGTGTGCAAGACGTAGATGAGGTAGAGTTACACAGCAAATTGCGTGATAGTCTAATTAGTAAGTCTTATACCTTATTATACCCTTTATATATAGACGAGACATGAGAAGTTTTATATATGCAGCGCATGACTTATAACAAAAAATGTATAATAACGTAAATAAAGACTACCAAAATCCACTTGTTGAGGCACTATGACTAGACGTCGAATGTAAAGGAGTAAAATTTCTGTGGAAAAAATATATGGGATGTGAAAGCAGGTGCAAGCTCTTTCTTAAGAGAATACGGTGTTTGGATCAGGTTCCTACGATGCATTGTCGTAAATATTATCTTGTAAAGCCAAAAGGTTTTCTCCGTCTGTAGATTTGTAAAAGCTTACGAAAGTGTGGTTAGCAATGAATTATGGTCAGCGTTGTCTATGTACGGGAAGAGCGGCCAGTTGACTCAGGCGTTGGAATCATTCCATGTATAAGAATCAACGGAGACTTCACGGGTTGGTTTTCTATCGAAAAGGGAGTAGTGAGACTGGGTAGTGATGCCTGCCTGTGGCTGTTCAACGTTTACAAGGACAATTCGATGGTCCCTACGTACAAAGCGACATATGAAAAATAGAGGTTTTCAGGAGAGCGTAATAAATGTTTGAATCTCCCTAGAAATTAATCTATTCACTTTGACACTATTTTGTTCTGAAATGCCTAATAAGATATAAATATCTTAATTAACTTCTGAATAACTTTAAAAAGTTTATGATTCTAGTAACCATTTGTGTATTTATACATGTTTTCATGAAAAAACTCGATAGATGACTGGTTCTACATTGTAAATTTTATATAACGCTGTCGGCCTAGTCAAAGTTAACCGTTTATATTAGAGGAGATATTAAGGAGATACGGAGATATTAAATCCATAATATCAACTAGTTTTTCTTTAAATTTATTTTAAAACGTGTACTTATGTTATTATAATAAAAGGTACGACTTGAATATCCTGAGATTTTTACCCTTTACAGTAAAAAATATACTTCTCTAGACATATCTCTTTATACGTGGTTTGTATCTATGGTGGTACCGAGCAAGTGTTATTGCGCAAATACCTGCGGCCAAAACTGCCCTTTCTCGTGGGCCAACAGATAAATAATGAATAACACAAAGTTATATGTGGCAGTTTGTATATTTTAGAATATAATTTACAATAATTTTTGTACATGTTAACCTTGCTCGTGTCCAATATAATAAATTGCAAACATTTGTAAGAGGAAAAATTTACTATTGATATGGAATTTTTCACAAAATATTTTTTTTTCTCTCACAATTAGTTTTGCAAGCGAATAATGTGCTTGAAAATCTGCATTTTACTCCGTTGAAGCACAAACAGTTATCGATACGTCAAGAAATGAATTTGAAAACGTCACTTTGAGTTTCGATTGTTTTTTAAAACATGAAAAATACATTTTTTATACAATTATCATTCGCATTTCAGTTTCGCAATTCACGTTTTCTAAAAGAACAGTGACCGTCGCCAAATCCATTCCCCGTAACACGCAATGCAAGCCAAACGTTCGAATGCAAATTTAGTCTTAACTGCCTTAAAATACGATATACAACAGTTCGGCAGTGATAGTTAGCGCACCCCATAATATATAATGCCAATAATAATTTAATAAAACATTCCGTTAACACTTAAAATTACGTTAAAGTGATACAAACTGCGTAATAATTTGGAATAGAGGTCCGGTTGGGAGTGGGGCGTCGATTATTCGGTTGATTTCTTCGCGTGGGACGCCTCGACCGCGACTTAAAACGTGTCGTACTCTAAGGAAGACTACCAGAGCCTTATCGAAACGACTCCATACGATTTCACGGGAGAAGATCAACGCGTCCCGACGCCGCTGGGGCCCGATATGGCGGTGTATCGCCGTCGTCTTAAGCGTGCAATACCCTGATTAGGAAGAATCCTTTTTATATCAATTTTCATTTTTTATTTTTTTTTTATTTTTGCAAATATTTTAAAGATTTTTTTTTAAATTTTTTATTTTTGTTTTTTATTGTTTTAGGTATTTTTATTTTTTATAATCAGTTTTCGAGATTGAGCATTCTCTCATTTTCATAATTATCAAAGTTTACTTACGGATAAACTCTTTAAATTATTTATTGTACTTCGATGCGAGGGAGACGTCCCTCGAGGTAAAACGAATATAAAACTTAACGATCGAACGAATTGCCGGGCGCGAATGCGGAAACTCATCACTTTTAAAAATATATTTCTATCGTTTCACAAAAGGTCCCGTGGTCGTGCGACATGGCCGTGACGACATCAACAATCTGACAATCAACATCCTACACACGGAGATAACCATTCTCACACAATCCTTATCGTTTCAAAGACCTGCCTCGTTCGCGTTTCATCTCCGGGGCGTAAAACATTCAAAATTTAGCACCAGAATATTATTGCGGCGAATATCACAGACGGACGGACGGACGAGTCCGCGCCCGAAGGAATGTCGAAGCGTGCGCTCGCGCCGAGCGACGACTCTATATTTTTGTCATTTCTCGTTTACATCAAAAAAAATACTATTCACATAAAACATAGACAACGTTAAAACATTTCAATATCTCTTTCATTCTTATTATTTACATTAAATAACTTACAAATAAATATAAATATTAAAAAATTAACGGGACGCAATCAAGGCGCGACCGGAGGCCGAGTCGCAACCGCGAGGCGATCCGGACGCGGCGCCGCGCGAGTAACATATGTCCGCGGAGGCCCCGCCCCGTCGCCCCGCTCTACGGGATCGGTCGCGTATCACAGCCTACGTTCTCGAACGGCCTTCGGGCCTCGACGGCCTCGGGGCCGAGCCGGCCTCATCGGGCCTGGGGCCAGGCCTCGGCCAGGCGGGGGCGGGGCGCCAGCCGTCGATGGCTGTCGCGGAAGGCCTTCACGATCTTCTCGAACGTCTCCGGGTCGTACACCGACCTAGCCGTGTTCGTCAGGTCGAAGGGCTCTGCGGACAACAATCGTCAATCCGGTTACGCTCGGCTCCAAGTGCGTGCGAGCGGCCGGGCGTGCGCGCGCATTTACCTTCGACACAGATGTGCTTCCACTGGTGAGGGTCGAGATGCGAGTAGCGGCACTCCGCGATGGGGATGCGTCTTCCGGCGCGGACCGACACCGCCATCTGGTCGTAGCTGGAAAGATCAGTTTCTCATTTTCAATAAACCGTCGACGAACTCTTTACCGCTTTTCGAACCCTACGCAGTCAGTCTGTGTAATCCAGATATCCAGTACAATTTTTGGAGAGTGGAAATCGAACACGCGTGTCTATAAAATGGAAATGTAATTCTAGAATCTAGGTCATGGAATAACTCACGGGAAATCTGCGTAGTACTTGAGAAATTGCAGGAACAGTTCCCCCAGAGTGAGCCTATTCTGGGACCTCGGGGGCTTTTCGCACACTTCCGGAACGCGAGGGAGAATCCACGGGTTCGTGCCGCCTGAAAGACGTCACCTACGGCTCAATACGGTCACTCAATACGCCGACTGCTATGTATTACTTGACAATAAATAAAGTTAACAATGGTGAATAAATATAACACGAAAAACATCCTTCTCTTTATATAAAGCAAAACTTAATAAATACATAAAGTGCTTATACTGACACTGCAAAAAGTGGATGACCATGAGGGTGAGGGCGTACGAAGACAAAGTGCGTCGTCTCGCGTCATTGATGCGATGCGCACGCGCCCACAGTTTGGCCACCGCCACCAGAGGGCGCACGCGCCAGTCGCCTACGGATAGCTATTTAGATCACCTTTATGTTGACAATTTCAATTATTAATCAAATTAGTCCATTTTCAAGCATTCATCCCTCGAAACAGCAAGAGATCGGAAATATATTTGATGACTGAGAAGGTGAATTTCTACCACTAATCATGCCCACCCGGGTGATCACCCGATCGGCCTTCTGCCAAGACGATTACAGATTTAGTGGAAATTGACACGGTCGGGCACCATAGACAGAGTTAATAAGTGTGTACCGATGGAGAAAGCGTAGAGCATGTTGGTATTCCGAATGCCGACCACGTTGTTGCAATTGAGGTCCACTTGCACCCCGGAGTAGGCATCGCGGAACTTCAGGATGGGCACCTTGGCTTGAATCAGTTCCGCGTCTACATTATATAAGTTATTTTATATTAGTTTGATTCCATTTTAAAGCCAATTTCAAATTAAAAATTATTAAGAATTATTATATCTATAGCAACCGAAGGTTTATTTCGAGTATTGATTCTCCTATTAATGAATAGGAAAAAAAGAGTAAACAAAACCAAATAATACTGACCCGGATCAAATGCCCGGATGAAGGATAAAATATAATCCAAGTGCAGAAGAGCATGTGCACGCGGCTCCACGTGACCCATCGAACGCACATACAGACACAGATCCATGTCCGACGACTCTAGACCGAAGCCCGTCATCGTAGACCCCACGACATATAATCCGTAGCGTGGGAATATTGTCTGAAATAACATAGTTCCGATAGATATAGTACAATAAAGTAACAATACACCCTAGACAATTGATTGACCAAAAAAATAAACAAAATTTATGGGCTGTAACTTGTCGAATTCAACCAAAAAATAGTAATGGCTCAATTTCTACTAAAGGAAAATAAAATTTAATCTTACTATTGCCATATTAATATATTCTTTTTTAAAAGTTTTACAGAACTTACCCTAACAGTTCCATAGAGATATCTCCACAATTGCATCTTATTGTGGAAGGTGGCCTCTGTTTGCTGAGACTTTATAAACTTATCCCATATCTCCTGAGATAGGGTATCCCACTGGGAACCTGTCATATTTTAACAATAAAAAATTACATTATTCCAAATAAAAAGTAATTGTTCAATAAATAACAACATTACAATTTATCTTACCATTTAGCAAGTCATCAGGTGCAAACTTTACTTCAAACGGATAGAATGAAGAGTTAAATCTGTCTATTGTTAACCTTCTTGGCCGGTGATCACGACGGTTCCTGGAACGCCATTCACGAGTCACAGTATTTGAACCAGAACTGCTTGAACTCCGTTTACCATCTGCATCCAATATTAATGGGGATTATAAAACTTGTTATTTTGGCAAAAACTATCAAGTGATAAGTTGAATAAAATGTGTTTTAATTGATTGAGATACTGTTACTGAAGTAGTTTAAAGACTATTCCAAACAAATTTAGAAAAAAAGTATCATTTTATGTCTAATTGGAATGTCACGATTACTACATGATTGTCTTTGAGCTTAAGCATTAGAGCATAACCTTATATATAAATACTTATAAAAAATTAAAATACATATATATATTTTGAGGGTACATAGTTACCAAAGCAGTTATGCTTACTGGAGCTAATTTTTATCTCATGAGATGACAAGGATATCACATTTTAAATTATATCTAATCTAAAACTTCAGTAGAGCTTACAAAATATCTTGATATTACTATAGAAAATTACTTGTAAGAAATAGTTCCCGAGAACATTTTGAGGGTAGTAAATTATAATATAAGAATTGTCAGAAAACAAGCAGGTTCAGTTTTTTTTACCATTTTCACTTGATTTATTAGATCCATTTGATCCGGATGCATTGCTAGATAAACTTGAGTCATCAGATTCATATCCAAATGGGGAATTCATATCTTTTTGATGTTGTTTGTCCCTGTCCTGCCATCGCCTCTGGCCCTGCCGCGGCGATCCTCCTCCGCGATTAGCCACCCCAACCATTTGTGCCAGAAAGTGTTGGTGATTATGACATTGTCGGTCTATATTCTGTCCCTGACCGACGCGTGGAGCACTAAACCCATTTTTCCCATGGCAGATCACTGACTCACCTTCACTCATATTGCCACGATATCTGCGAGTAAAATGTTATTTCGATTGTAGTTTGCAAATAAAACCGGTGAACAAGATGAAACTTCTCGTACTAACCTTTTCAAATCACTAATTGTAATGACGCATTAAATTGTGGGCACCTATTGCGTCATAATAAACACAGTATGAATTATGAAGATGCGACGTCGAAATTGTATAATTTACACTTATTTATTAAACCACCGAAATCTGAGACGACCCAGTCAGGCTTATTCCCTTGTACGTCGATGGCGGTCTGTTAAGAATCAGGTTGTAGTCACAGTAATGTTCTAGTCGCTTCTCTCTTACCTACACAACCTAGTTGAAATATATTTTTCGACGCCTTAATTAATAAATCTACCCACAAAAATCAGAAAATTCTCAAAATATGAGAAAAAATTCCGCCATGACTTATTGAAACGACACTTGCGACATCTGGCGGTTACTATCAAAAACTACACGTGACAGCAAGTGACTTTTTATTTCAAATTATTACAATTCTAATTTTAGCCAGAATGATATAAACTAAATTATTTTATATATTTGATATATTTTTTAAAGGTTCATTTTTATTTTTATTTCACATCGTTTTTATTTTCAATTTTAGTCAAAATTATTAATATCTTCCGTTTCTTTTACTTGATTCATGCTTTTTAACAAACTCGACAAATGTATTTAATTGTAGCTGGCAAGTGGTACACAACGCCGTCATGCATCAATTAGTTTGACAACTGACAAAATACTATTATAATGTTTCATATTTCAAATGTCAGAATATACTTCATTTATATAAATCTGTATCGTACTTCCACTAAAATTGTGACTTATTGATAATAATAAAAAATAAATCGTATCTATTAGTATTTCAAAAAATTATGGTTTTATTTAGAAAAAATGTGCTTATGCCCACACGTTACATGTGTTAATTTAAGTTGTGATGACGTCAAACGAAGATAATGTAACCTTAAAAGTGCAAGAAGTGACGAACAACAAACTTTGTTTTATTTTATCATTACTATCAGTTTGAAAATTGTGTTGATATGTCACATTTCGGAGATTTTATGGACGGTGTTCCCGTTAAAATATCAGAGAAGTTCAAGCGTCCTCAACCAATCGCGTTACCATACAGTGTAAACGAATGTCCTTTACGTGCACAGAACGTTGTCGATTGTGTAAATTACTGCTCTACATTTGAGCGTAATATTCTTGCAAAACTTAAAGAACTAAGAAGTGCAAAAGAGACCAAGAAACACGAAAGACGACATCGTCTTCACCTTCTTGAAGAGGCAAAACAGAAGAAACTCGATGCTATTGCTGCAGCTGAGGCTGAGGAGAAGCTTAAGCAACTGAGCATTTCTGAAGTGTCTTATCCCAGCACTGAAGAGATAAGTCCACTCTCAACTGATGATAAGCCAGAGCATTACTGTGATACCCCAGTTCAAGACAATATTGTAACTAATCATTCTGATACAAATAAATCAACTAGTGTAGATATTAACTTGACAAACTCTACACAGAACTCTCAATCAAGCATATTACAACCTATCCAAGTTAAGTCCAACTATCAGCAATGCAGTTTGCTTGATGATCCTGATCCACTACAAGAATTGAAATTTTCTACAAATATAACAAAAGCACAGTATTCACATAATGTGGAAACTCTGACATTTAAAGACTTTGAAAATGACACATCTAGTCCATTCGATAATGTTGAACTGAAAACTATAAATGACATGGAATTATTAGCTCAAGTTTTACAAAGTCAAAGAGATTCAAGTGTTAGTTGTCAAATGCCTAGTTACCCTGATCAGGTGTATTCAGGATATACCAACTGTGCTACACAGGCCCAACTTGATGGAGGTACATACCTTCCAAATGCTTACCAACAGACAATACAAGGTCCAAACATTATGTATTCATCTCCTCAACACTTTCCTGCCTCTAATGGATACTATGTTCAAGCAGACACAAGCTGTGATAATACTTTGCCTTTAGACAATGTTTATGTGCCCAATTATCAATATTATGTTCCTACTCAAACATATGCTGATCAATATTATAATGCATCTACATCAGCAGATATCAGCCAAGTTGCAAATGGTTCATACATTCCTCAGCCTTACTATTATCAGTATCAACCATATTATGATCCAAAAATGAATACTGAACAGAATAATGTATCATCAATCAGTTCACAGAATATAAAATCTAGATCAAGAAGTGTGCCAGACATTGTAAGAGAGTTGAATGAAGAATTAGCTACAGCTAAATTACGTGCTCATGAAAGATCTTGTAATGTTAGCCCAGCACCAGAAACCATTATTCCTAGGTCTTCCTCTATTAGTGAGAAAAGAGAAAGTAGGAAAAGGAAACAAGAGCAGTTACCAAACCCATTTGAAAAGTTTCCACCTCAGTTGCGAAATGTTTGTCAAAAAATTCATGGGATGGGCTTCCCACTGGATCGGGTAGCAAGAGTATGCAGTTTAGTTGGTGACAATGATAAAAAGGTTAGTTTTAAACTAATGAGTAACATAATCAGGAAATATGAAAGGATCATTCATCTTTATCATGTTAATAATCTGCAATATTATAATCATTATTTGTTTAATATTCTATAGAAGGTCATAGTTATCTTAGAATAAATATAACATGTAACCAGAAGTACTACTTTGCAACATTAGGATGCAAACTAATTTGTCAGAGTAATGTAGCCTAATAAAACAACTGAGCATTTTCTAAGGCAGTTTTGCCAAACACCACTGCTATGTGGAACCAGCTGCCCACTTAAGTATTTTCGAACTAATTTGACTTAGGTCCTTTAAGAAAAGAGTGAACCAATTCTTGACAGGCGCAGGTGAGCCTTCTGCCCGTTTGCCTCCTATTACATTTAAAAAAACTATGTTATGATAGATATTATTGTTAGACAAAATTTTTATACACAAGGTATTGCAGACCTGATTAAATAATTAATTATAATATACTTAAACATAAAATAATAAAAAATATAAATAAAAAGCTTTAAAAATAACATAATAATACTAATGTGTGGGACACAGTCCTCAAAAATCATAATAATGAGTTTTAATTTTTTTAATATCCAAAATTGCCATTGAGATTAAGAAATCTTTTTTAATTCCAGATAATAGAGGGTCTTCTGATTGTTGGAGAGCTCATGGATCTAGGTTTTTCAGAAGGGAGAGTATCAGCAGCTCTTGCTAAACATGAATTTAATAGAGATAAGGCATTAGACGAGTTGGTTTCATAGCAATGTATGCAAGTTCTCTGGTTAATGAATTTAATGAGACTACTGGGCCTTAGAAATGTTCTATCATTGAGGTATTGTATGCCAATATTATGTCTTGATGTTCAGAGGCTTATTGTTACTTTTGCCCTGGAAGGTTTAAGGCGGTTGCAAAGCTGCTGTGGAAAGATGAAACGGCTTGAAATAGTGTCTCAAAGCAGTTGTTTGGATATTAGTGTTAAAGAATATTTTATATCTTTTTATCTCTTATGACTTGCCCGAAATTTGGGATTTCTATATCCACTTTTATGCTTCCCAGACAATTTGCTACTAGAATTTTAGTAGCAAATTTTCACACATGAGTTATTGTTATATTTTAAAACATATGTTTTATATTTAAATGGTTTGTCCATCTTCGAGAAACACAATTTATTTAATGTTATATTTTTATGGTTTCAGTGATAACATAATCTTCTTTAGGTCTTATTAAATTTGATCTATTGCCATACACTGAATTTGTAATTCGTTACGATAAAAATATCAACGGCTATGCTATGTAATATCTATTGCAAAAACTAAATCATTAAACACACAAAAACATCAACATCATTAAATTTATTTTGAATTATTTCAACAACAAACAAAAATTAAATAGATTGGCCCAATTTACATTTATACTACTCTCTGGATTAATAGCTGTCTAATCAGTTTTGTCTCATGAATTTTTTGCAGTATTGTGTCTCAAAGCTAATCTATAATTTATGTGTCCATATAAGATTAGATTGCATAAATTCATTCCATCTTAATGAAGTAATATCATCAGTTTTGTATGTTTGATCAGGCAAATATTTGATTTCCACCAAGTTTGACAGAACTTTTAACACAAATGAAATCTTTATAGTTATATTCAGTAACAACTATTATTAGAAGTATAATACCTCTTAACCCCTCTAATAATCAATAGGTCAAATCCTAAACCATAATATAGTAAATGGTTCGTTTTAACATGTTGCAACGAAGTATATTAATAAGACTATCGATTTTTTATGTTGATGTAAACAATTGTATTGTAATAAATTGCCTCTTTGTACTTTCTTTCTTTTTATATGTAGTAACATTGGGATATTAAACACTACTTGAATTACATTTTTACAGTTGTATATTTTTTTAATTCCAGATTTAGCATTATAAGCATATTATGTTATGTTAAACATAATTATTTTTGTTATTTTGTAAATAATAGTAATTCATCTTGTCCATGGATTGTTATTTAAAATATTCAATTTATTTTACATTCATAGGTAGCCATTAATTGAATATTATTTATTACTCAGTAGAAAGTAAGTATTGATTGGTAATTTATACAGGTTCTTTAAAAAAAATTAAATGTGATAGAATCAATTTTAAATATTCCGCTTTTAAATAAATTTTTTGTTTTTTGTTTTGTAGATAACCTTAAATTCCAGATAATTTAGACAAACGATAGGCTATGACATTACGTCAGGCTTCGCTTAGGTTAGAATTAAAAATACAATGATGAAAAAAAGAGGGTTTAGTTATGATGAATTTGCGAGTATTGAAGATTCGTTGCACTTACTTATCGGGGAGGTGCATTATATCAGTCAATTGACTGAAAAATTTAGGAATAATTTAATATCGCACGCACTTGGGTCAAATGCCTACCTTCATGAAAAACTTAGCCTAATGATGATAATATTCATTGTTAATACTCATGGAACTAAATATCAGAAATATTTTATAATACCTATATCCGAGAATGTTTGCATTTGTCACCTGCCTTGGTCATCCTGAGCTAACTTTAGTGATATTGTCTATAATGCTTGGGCATAGGGCAAGTGATTCTATAGCTTAAATATATATATAAATTATTGTACAAATAAAAGAATTATTTTCATACCTTTGTTTTATTTATCATACCGAGACTATAAAATGGATGAGCGGTAAGTATAAAATGAATATTTCTTCTCATGAAGGTTTAAGTTTAAGCTTGGAATAGCAGCGAAGAGAAAATGCTATTTTGACACCAAATTTAAAACGCCAATTCTATTTGAATAGTTTTGTTACGATTCGCAGCATCGAAATAGGTAACACTTTTTGCTGCAGTTTTTATAACTACATCCTGCATCTGTCATGCAAATGAATTCTGTCCACATATGCGGCAGAGTTTTTTTTTACTTGTACAACGTTCTCATGACCTTTTTAGTAACTTTTCCGCCGTCTACAAATGTATGACGTCGCATAGATGTTTTTTGTAAAATTATTGTTAAGTCAATGAATATTAAAAATTAAAATTTATCAAATCAAACATAGGCAATATGTTATATTTTTACCCGGTATTTATAAATAATGTTTTTTATTCATAAAGGTTCAAAGACCTAATATGTTAGGTTACGTGATAAATCTGTTACATTTTTAATTACGACAACATTCATATGCGATGCGATTACATACACGTTTTATTACTATTAGTTTAGTCTAAATTAAACATATAATAGAAATGCGATGACTGACAGGATACAGTAAGGAAAAATATAATAAATTCATATTTTTTGTATCAGTAATAATTAGATTCAAGAATTTCTAGATCAGCGTAATCGGAGTCAGGTGCGTGCCCTCATAATGTGTAAATTTACGTCAGAAACTAACATGCAAATTACAAACAGAGCCGTCAGACACGTCATTTATGAGATCTTTGGCTTCCTAACACATTTGCGGCTTCTTGGTTCTCACAGAGCCATTTCCTCTTAATAGTCATCAGCCGACAATCAACTTTCGGACAGTTGTTGCTTAATGCTTATCTTTTTACTTCTGTAGTAGATGAATGAGACAAGTCCAAGTCCAGTCAAATCGGATCATATTGGCCAAGATAAGGACAAATTTAGCCATTTAACACGCGTGCAAGCAAGAGCGGCGATATTGTGCGGACAACCGGAATTACTGCTGCGTTTTGTTTTGAGACGGCTCGCGCCCGGTCCACCGTAAGCCGTCGCCACTCGCCGCCCGCCGGTCGGCCGTCCAGTTGCATAGTGAGTGGCGTTTAAGTTGCTCGCGTTGTCAGTTTCGCGCTAAAATGTTTTCCGTTTCGAAACGCGCCGCGACACAATCGTTTCTTCGATAACATCTTAAATCCGATATAGCCGCGTGATAGAGATAGTGACGTCCTAATTTTATTTTATTACGTTATAATTCATTGACCATGTAAATCGTTCGCGAAATAAAGCGGGTCGTTTATGTTGTAACAAAAAGAAAACAGATATTCTGGGAATGCCCACATGTGGTAAACTGCTAACAGCGGTTGCGTTTGTTATAGTGTCACGATGCCGCGAAGAAATAAATGGATGCATCTGGTGGCCGGAGTCATAGCCGGAGTTACGCTTGGAGTATTCTTAAAATTATGCTTAAGACCTTCCACTCGGACGTCCATTGAGACTTGTCCGGAAGCTGCAAAATTATACGCTCCCCCTGACCCATTAGCGGTGATAGGCTTGACGGCCGAGGAAACGATACAAAACTCGAATAGGACTTTAGTGTTTGTGGGTGTGATGACTGCGGAACAGTATTTGAATACGAGAGCAAAAGCAGTTTACGATACGTGGGCTCAGGACCTTCCTGGCCGATTAGCGTTCTTTAGTTCTGAAGTGTCGCGAGCGCCTGGTTTGCCCTTAATTCCCCTGCGCTATGTTGACGACAGCTATCCTCCTCAGAAGAAGTCGTTCCTAATGTTATTGTACATGTACGAGAACTACGGAGAAAGGTTCGAATGGTTTATGCGTGCGGATGACGATGTGTACGTGCGTGGTGACAAATTAGAAGAATTTTTGCGGTCCGTGGACAGTAGAAAGCCGCAGTTTATCGGTCAAGCGGGAAGAGGTACCACCGCTGAAAGAGATGCACTGGCTCTGGACTACAATGAAAACTTTTGTATGGGCGGGCCTGGAGTGCTTATATCAAGGGAAACTCTTCGAAGAGTAGCGCCTCACGTCAAATACTGCTTGAAGCACCTTTATACTACTCATGAAGATGTGGAACTCGGAAGGTGTGTCGCGAAATTTGCCGGGGTTTCCTGCACATGGAGCTATGATGTAAGTCGATATAATACAATGCTTAATTGTTGTAATTTAATATTCTGTAACATGATTTTGCATGTGTGCTGATATTGCGATTAGGTTACCTCACTATAAGCCTATTTTGAGGCTTTATAACTAGTTAAAGAAATATCTGTTTGTATGTGTGTATTTCTCTCTGTTTCTTTAGTAGTGCCAAGAAACCAGTTTCTGTACTCTGTGACGTAGGGAATTAAGGAACTCTGTGACCTACAGGAAATTATAACGTCGATAAATACTAATGACATATTCAGATATATATTTATATAGTACATAAATTGGTCTACACTAATCAGACAATGGTTAACATAAAAGAAAATAAATGTATAAAAAGTCAGTCCCATAACAGACCAATATATAATTTTCGTCGTCGATGACCACGGGACAGCTGTTGCTAAAAGCTTGAAAATGTAGGATGGGTTTTATTCACCGCAAGTTCGGAAAAACTGCCTTCTCACTGCGAAACTAACAATTTACTTTTTAAATTACTTGTAAACATAAATGAAGGCAGTCTTGCTCACGCCCTATCAATCATACTATAAAGTTATTTTTATATAATAATAGATGGGTGACAATTAGTAAAGATGGGGTTGGCTTTCTCAAAATGATTGTCGGTAACAGTCATAAAACCAAAATAGCGTCACATCTTTTGTTAGCATTTATAAAACAATTGCTAAAATAATCTTCATAAATCCATGCGCAAATTGATAACGGTTTAACCAATTTTGTAAATGACAGTAATGTTTTCTGAAACCGAAGACGTAATAAATTGTCCTCCTATATGTATGGCAACATTCGTTTCTTAATATTTGCTCAGAATTGCTCAATTTTAACCTAATGTTATCTTCAGTACGGTGAATTTAAAAATTACGATGAAGTTGTTACGGGATTTTGACACGCCAGTATGTAATAACTATTAAATGAAGGTGGCAGAAATCCTTAAAATATTGTTCTAAAAGCTTTTCCAATTGATCAAACATAGTATATTTATTATAATACACTAGAAGGGGTTCCCTCTGCTTCCCTCTACTTTGAAAGATTACAGATAAGGCAGCAATCTAATTGTGAAATAACTAAGTAACAATCTAATTGACAAATACAAAAAGTACAAATGTGTAATATTTATTAAATACATAATACACATTCTTTTAACATAATATATAGACAAGATAGAACGAAAAATAAAAAGTACCTAAAATATTAAACTTTAAATTCGTTCGTAATTGGTTAGAAGCCGAAACTATAAATAAAATAATTTATAGATATAATAAAGTATTAGCGTGTTTAGTAGATACATAGCCACGATTAAGGGCCGCTATCTAATCATCTATGTTATTTAAAATTTTACGTGATCATAAATACGAAAGTACAGGTATATAATACCTTGAATTGATCCCATATTTATTTATAATATACTCTCAGTTTTTGTATTATTAAACCACAGTAACAGAGTTACAGTACCAAAAAAGTCAATTGACGTCCAACCCGATAAATAACACCGTAAGATAATTATTACTGCGAAGAGAGTTTAGGGAATCTATAACACATATATAAGCGATAAGGAAAAGACCATGGAGTAGATTCGAAACTTAGCCCTGAGTATATATATAACTATATGAAAAAGCGGTTTTAATCGCTGAGCCCTAAAGTGCGTAATAATATAATCAAGCTTATCAAAAACGGGTTTAACTAGCCTATAGATAATTGTATCGATTTGTAATCGGACCCTTAGTTCCTCGAATGTATCATTATTTGTCATGAAAAGAGTAATGGCAGATTTTAACGTCGGGCACAAAGTGTAAGAGTACAATAAATAGAAGCTAATTATCCTTGATAAAACATAACTGTATGGATCAAGATTTCTATCGCTCCGTGGGCGTTTAATGAAATATAATAATAATTAAGCCTCATTTATTCCTTCATACAAACTCAACACACTATAAAAAAAATGTTTTTATGCCTCCTCCAACTGGTTCACTCTATCTTGAGCATTCTTCCAGTGCCAATCTTCCCCACCAATTTCTATAAGCTTGTCAGCCCACCGTGCAAGAGGGCGACCTTTGTTTGTTCATCTGCCATTGTTCATGCGAGCCTTGTGATCCGCTCATTTCCACTTAAGTTTTTGGAAATATAAAGGCAAAATTTACTTTTTAATAATATATGTATAGTACCACATATACCTAATATGCGCTGCGCTGTGATACTTCCAACAGCTAATCTATAAAAACACCGATTTCGTATAGAATACCCGACAAACTATTACAATAGTTTTATGCGAATAATTCAGCGAATTCCCAGATCTCTAAAATCATTAGGCAACATGACTTGTCTAATGAACTAATAAAAACTATATTTAAAAATAACTTAATAAATTTGCGATAAGGGTATATATATTGCGCGCAATAAAATTAAAAATCGTGAGGTAGTAACTAATTAATGTCATTTATTACGTTGATTTTAATGTCTTAATTGTAACCAGTTTTCAATATCAAATAGCTTTTAAATAAGTCTAGGAAATATAGTTTGCGTAGATTTCTCTCCTCTTATTATTTTTACCATGTTTATTCATTAGATGTACATTTAATGGACACGGATAGTATTTCATTATACGATTATTGAGAGCTAAGATTAATCTCAAAAGGTTTTGGCAAGAATTTAGATGTATTTTGTGACACACAGTGAACAGTGACAGTGAAGAAATTCAAAGAATTATTATTTCAAATCGGATGACAATCCTACAACAATGAAATAGTATGTTAAATAAAATGTTTCAACTAAATTGTTAACGAGAATCTTATTTCAAATTACTACTTTCAAATGACTACAGCCGCTATCAATCAGTTCCAGGCTTAATTTATATGTATCAATAAATGATCCGGTGAACTTCGAATCACCTACATGTATTTGTGCCAAAACTTTGTACAAAATTAAAAAGAAATAGACCAAAGAGATCGGATCTCATATAAGCCTTCTGATACAAACTTCTGAAGGATACTATTTAAAACCAAGTGACAATTTTCCCAGCTAGGAATAGTTTCTAATGGAAAATTCAATTGTCGTTTTTAATTTTCTTTACATATTGTTTATATTACCCACAGCTTAAAACCACAAATAATTCACGATCATAATTAGCGAAATCGGTCCAGGCATTATCGAGTATTAGCGAGACAAACACAGAGCAATTCATTTATATATGTATGTATATAGATTTTTCAAACATACAATTAAAACGAATTTATAATTGGGGAAATTATATCTCATTATTATTTATATAGGGTTTATTAAAACCTGCCCGGCGAACAGACTGTATAACGTTTGTGCTTCGTCTTGCGGCCTTCAAGAAAGAAGGCACTCATGTCCCCATTTTTTATTTTTTTTTATAATTCCTTATAGTCTTTGCATTAGTCAATTTAGTTATGTTCTGTGGTGTAGTGGTTCGATGTAGAAATATTGTATTTCCAAGCATTTTATTGGTTATCTTTGGTTATAACTGGATTACAGTTTTTGTCATTTCTCGTCCGTTCTACGCCCCTGATTAGAGAAGTAATAGAATTTTTATTGACATTATTCAAGTTAGATTTGATTATATATTGAGTAATTAATTTTTTGCTGTATGAACTAAAAAATGTTGGTAATTGTCGCATATAATTGAGTGACCCGTTACCTGGGGTTCAATGTCTCGCAAAATTCAAACGCATTTTGTTTCACAAATCTCAGTCTGAACTGGTTTCCATTACACTGGGGCTACCATAAATAATGGGTTTGAAGGACATTTCGCCCCATTTACGTTCGATATAAAACGAGTTTTATAGGGTCTAAAACATGCCTTTTGTGTTTAAAAAGATGTACATCGCTAGCTATATTATGGAAAAATAGCGAAGATGTTTAATATTATTCGTTAGAACTACTGTTATTTTATAGTGTTTGAATAAAAAACTATATTTAGTTGTAACTCAATGTAACATTTTAGCAAGTCCGTTAAACAGTTTTTGACAGATTTACTTAATATTAGCTGAGTATATTTACGTAATGTATGTAATTTATATTAGCAAAAACATAAGTTTAAAGGTTACAGTCATCAGTTGGGGATTGACTAATTTACTTTTTGACACTCGTCAATTTGAGGCCCCCTAACGAAGTTTTTGTATGGGAATGTCATTAGCATATGATCACTGTCGTAAAGTGATTTTGTATGAAGCCCATGGGTCGTGAAAGTTTTTCACCTTTCTATAATAGATTGAAATTCGCATTCGCATTCCAGGTCCAAGCTAATAAATGTTCTACATTAAAAGTGATTGACCTCTATATTTCTTTATAAAATGTGTCTTTGATAAGATATGTATTTGATTCTTCGCAAAGATACCGTATGCGAGGGGAACGTTTTTATGACATGACGTGTTTTTCTAAAACATTTCTATATAATTTTAATAAAGACCAATAAAAGCGTCCATTGATAATGTTATTTTTTCAAGGCTTAATTTTAAGTAGGCAAAAAATGGAATTTATATTGTTGTCTCTCTACATACGTGTGTTTGTTTGTGTAGAAGAGACCGTGTGACTTCTTAATATTATATTATGTATAGCAATTCTATAGGAGGCATTTAAACAAACATCCGAAAAAATGAGCAAAAACCGTAACAATAGTCTACCTGATGGAATCTCTTACGATTAAGTATCGTGTTCGAAGAAAAACTGTTAAGTCCCAGGTAAAATTAATTTCAAAGCTACCTTATTCGGCGACACGCTTATTAATAAGTTCTTAAATTATCATGTGTTAATGCTCGAGGAGCGATACATTTAATCTAATAGTAGAGACAGGATAAAATGTAACAGAAAAAGCAACAAATGAGTAACGTTTTTTGTAAACACTCCTACGGTACATTAATTAATGATCCAGGTAAGTGGCTAGGGTAACAATAATTTAGGGGAAACCCAAATCTCATCAAAAATATATTATTTAATAAATGCTTTTGCTTAAATGAGTTGGTAACTGTCAATATAGTGTTTTGCGACTGTTTGATTAGTTTTTTTTGTAATCGTGGATCTTTTCCTACGCCGTTGGACCAAATTTTGATTCCACACAAAACATGTCTCGGTTCGAACGACTTGAGAATGGCTAAAATAAACCAAATTACGTAAGTTAAATGCATGTTGTATGACTAAGGATCCGTAAAATTACTATTTATATAAGCGTACTTTTGATATTTTTGAGTATTGCCTTTAAAAGTAGTTTAATTAGACATGCGCAATGACTGCGGAAGAGATTTATTTGAACAAAGTTGCCTTGAGCTTGTAGCCGGCGGGCGTTTTGCCACGTTTTGTGTGTTAACTCACAAAATGAGTTTTTTGAACGCAACGTTAGGTGGACCATACTTTGATATTTCTAAAAACAAGCCTTTTTTGCACCTATGTGGTTTATTTTTATACATATAATGTATAAAAAACGAAGTGAATTGCTGTGATAATATACGTTATGATCCTCTAATTATTTTAACTATAAATTTACACTTGAAAGTGAATCAAAAATGATGCAATAATATTCTGTTACCAACACACCTTTTTAATCCTGAAAAACATTTAGCTAATGAGAATAAACTTTTAATTTAAAAAATATTCACCCTACTTATTGAACAATCTAAACCGCCAAACACTACCTCTTGGTTCATTAAAATAGTTTAAATATTGTCAAACCCACGAAAATGGGCTTTTAGTTTTAAGAAAATTGACTGCGCACGATGTTACACGTGCATGCGAATATCTACCTTATTCCATTGGACATACGGTCGTTAACCAGTATGGTATTTATTCTCTATTGAGGACAAAAACTCACCTACATCCATTTGGTCATTGCCCTTACGAAATTAGTTCATTATCAAATTATTGTTTGTGGTTCGTCTATGATTTACGGGTCGTTTAAAATCATCATCACTATTAGAGAGTTATGAATTTATATAATAATTAGAATTAAGAATGTACCTTTTATAAAAGTATTATTGGAACTTCTTGGAAGATATGGATTAAGAATAGAACAGGCAAACGGGCAGGAGGCTCATCTGATGTCAAGTGATACCGCCGCCCATGGACACTCTCAATGCCAAAGGGCTCGCGAGTGCGTTGCCGGCATTTTAAGAATTGGTACGCTCTTTTCTTGAAGGACCCTAAGCCGAATTGGTTCGAAAATACATCAGTGGGCAGCTGGTTCCACATAGCGGTGGTGCGCGGCAAAATATGCCTTGAAAAACGCTCAGTCGTGGAACGGCGAAAGTTGGGTGGAATTTTGTATTCTGCCTCGACGTCCAATGATGAAACTCAGTTGCAGGTATATTACACTAGCCGGTTGGCACTGGGGAAAAAAATATGTTTAATAATACAAGTATAAGTTTGATTTCGATTTATACAATCTTACTTAAAATTATGTAACAATTATCTAATTATGTAATAATGATAAGATCAACTTAAAGTCTAAAGTCACTAAAATGGAAATAAAAGAAACTGTTTCCGGTAATAATTTTTCTCTGGTATTGCATTGAGCAAAAAACCTTTTCTCGAAGCAGTTTAGACCATTTTCGCCCCCCTAACTTTGTTATGAATAAAACTAGAAACCTGAAGTATCTGAAGTCAAGGTATTTATTAAAAACATAAAATTTTGTTTTTGCACGTTACGGTTTTGATGGCATTATATTAATCTCAGTTCATTGTTTCCATAAACCACGTTATAAATACGCAAATTGAGTTGATCGCGGCAACTTAACAAAAACTTAAGAGTTCAAGTAAGTGACGCTTGAAGGTCGCCCACCTGGTATGGTTTCTGTTATTTTACGTCAGTGTAGGTTAAAATAACTGACTTCTAGCCTTATACACGATTTTTATTTATTTAAGGAAATAAATAATACTTGTATAACCGACATGTTGCTTGCTTAAGCAATTATTTATTTACATTTCGTTACCTTAAACATAACGTATAAAAAAACAGGTTACATAAGTTATTAGGCAACGGGTTTATCGCATAACAAGCGATTTCTTCCAGGCAACCCTATTATGGAAAAACAAAAGAAGAAACACCTACAGAAGTGCATAAATAATTTAAAAAAAATATTAATATGTACGTTAAGGTTACAAAAGAGTACAATTATGAATTAATATATATTCTATTATAACAGTAGTTAGACTGCCACCTTTTATTATAGAACAGTGGCAAACGGGTAAGAGGCTCACCTGTTGTTAAATGTTTTCACAATACCTGGCTCGCGAGTGTATTGCCGAATTTTTAAAAACGGGCAGCTGGTTTACATAGATGACGCACCACCGTAAGAAGCGCTCAGTCGTGGAAAGACGGACGAGTGTACTTCGTATTCGTGAGTATGTATTATCATATATTATCTCTTGTACATTGCCACGTAATATTCGTGCAAAAAAAAATACAAATTGATAACGAGAAAGAGAGCTTTGGTAGGTTCCCAAACTCTTAAATCTAAGTTCATCTAATAAGTTTTCTAGACATAGCTCGTCCTTTACATACGTTACCTTAGTAGCTGCTAATATTTTATGAGAAAGTGATCGAAGGATTTTTTATAATCATTTTACAAGCTTGTCGGTAATATTCAAAGTTAAATAAATACTTTGGTTTTATCAGTAGATAAATTTTAAAAGACATCAAAAATAATTCAATGGAAAAGATTATAAATTAATAAACATAGTTTTTCTAGTTGATAAAGATTTTTTATTACTTAATGGTATGCACATTTTATGTATCCGGTATCTATATTATGGAGGTATATTTTTTATAACTTCGGATAATTTAAATTCATAAAGACAACACTTTTATTATAAATATGAACGGTGAACTTCGTATCACCTATATTAGTCTCAGAATTTAATACAAAATGTTTTTAATCTAGCTAGTTATAAAAAAATCCGTATGCATCCGTATCATCATCATCTATAAATATATGACAACTAAGTGCCATTTTTTATTTCTAAAAAGACATAATATTTCTCCCAGTTAAGCACAGCTTTATTAGAAAATTCAATAGTAATTTTAAGTATTATTTTTTTTAAACCCCCACTGTACTTCCACAAAAATATTTCAATATTCCAGGCATTTTCGAGTTTTAGCGTGACAAACAAACAGCAATTCATTTTTATAAATGTGTATTGATATAGATTATAGTAGTAGATAGTAAACATTTTCTTCTTTCTCATTGATGAATTTTCTTTTACTGTTATAATAATAAGTGTGTCTTACTAATAAGCGAAATCCTAGCACACATTTTAGACTCTGATTTTAGTGAATAGCTTCTTTGGCAATTTTGTTTAATAGACTGCATCTTGCAGATCGTTCTGTGTCTAAACGCTCGATTTTTGGGCCCAGCAAATGCCTGATTATTCACGATGTTTGCCTTCACCGGTGTAAACAAACTATTAGAAACTAAACATACAAACAGAAAGAAAAACGACGAGTGCCATGGCCCATGCTTTGAACGCACACCGCGTTTAAAGTTAAACACTTTATAGTCAACGCCTAAGTCAATACTATGATCTCTTGTGGTGCGAACACAATTTGACAGACACATCATCAATCAGAACCTTAGGTTAAAACAGAGTAACACAATTAAGTTATTGGAAGTGAGGAAAACATATACGCATAGTCTATAATAGTTCCGTACGAAATAGGTCGCTAGTATAAAGGGAATTAAAAAAATCTGTCACGACGTTCGATCTATTTATTGGCTTACGTGGAAGATATTATTATAATACATGTATGTGCGGAGACACAGTTGCATGATATATTCCTCATAGGAACACATTAACAATTCAAAATTCAAGTTTTATAATCTGCGCAGTTACTTCAAATATCTCGTGTGTTGTGGCACTTAGTGGAATAACTAATAGGGAAGGAAATTACCGACAATTTAAAGCGGCCAGGTTACAACACGGTATACGCTGAATATAAAAAAAACCTCAAAAACATTATCATACTTTTGTATGCTTCCTTATTACTAATAATCTATGTCATATATGTGTAATCAGTTGAATAGTTTATAAGCCACACTAGAGGTTATAAATAATATGCTACAAAGCACGCGTAACGCCCGGACAGTTGGTAATTTAATTAAAACTTAGATAACTTACTTACTTCACATATAATTAGTTGGATCTACTACTCCCATGTTGTGCGTCGGAACCACAACCTTGGAACAATGTATTCTTTTATGTGTGCAATTAACATTTGCGGTGCGGTGAAGTTAAATATCATGAAATAAACCTAAAAATCAAAGCGTTGTGTCAGGCTGAGAAGGCAATAAGGAGTTAAATCCCCTTGATTTTCATGGTTTTATTATGGGACATCCATCTTGGTTTCAATATAAAATTTTCTATGGAAACAAGTACTAGTTAATAGGGTTATATAAAACCTACGACTCGTAGGAATTACCATTTTGGATTTATAAACACTTTTTAAAAATTATTATTTCACATAATAATGATCAATGGAAATATAAATGCGTAATTGCAGTATACAAATCTGTTATTTGGCTATAAGCGTTGGTTAGGTTCGCAACAAAATAACGTTATCATACAAAACTCAACTCTATTACACGGTAATATAAAAGTGATTAGAGTGAATATTTTAAGTTGTTCGCCGATATTGCTTTTATTTGCAATCAATTAAATAAATTGAAATTTAATGGAGTTGGACGCGACTGAATTAGTACTTGCGTATTTTTATTTATAAACTACAATTTGAGAATGTTTTTTTGAATTAATGTAGAACCACACTCATTAATGTCCTCTAAACCGAAATAAAAAAAACACTGCCGTGAGCAAAAATAATTGTAACCCTCCTTGTAGACATTTTATGACCAAAACTGTAAAAAATAGCTGGCGCCAAAATTATTTACGACAATTGTGCAATGTATTAATTAAGGTAAAGTTATTCAGATACCTCGATGTTTACCGCTCGTAAATAAGTTTTAATTTTGAAGTAATAAAGTCCTATTTTATTTTTAATGGTTGTATGGCCTTTTATGACCGACGTGCAAAGCTAATGTCCCTACCTAACTACCTTATTTATAAATAATATATCTTTTTTATGGAGCTTGATCCTGGTATAGATACAAAATGTAATTTAAAGTGAAATTAGGTTGATTAACTCACTTCCGTAGTCTGTACCTATTGTAATATGAAACACAACTTGGATTCTATTATATAAATTGTTAGCTCCTGTGGCTCATAGCGCTGTTTTCGTCCAAACCCTTATTTTTTAAGCTGATTAGAGAGAAAATAATAATAATAATAAATCCCTAATGCACTGAGATATGGCGATTAAAGAGTGGTGTGGAGGCAAAAAGTCGACCTATCGGATACGTATTTTCAGGACAGGCTTCCTTTAGTAATGAAGACTACGTAGAAAAAGGAGAGAGAAAAGCCTTTGCTGGAATTAAAATAAAGTAAATTCGTAATATGAATCATGACCGAGAAAACATAAATACTTAGAAAAACTATTAAATCACTTTCATGAACTAATTGGATCACAATGTATGCAAACCAAGCGTATTGTGGAATAAAAATAATACTTATTATGTGTAAGTGCTGCACTAGGGTGACAATTCTATGAGGAAAATATAATCGTTTAAAGCATATTTGGTACTGGTTCAAAACGTACCTTCAGTAGTTCTACTAAGTGTTTCATATTTGTAAATATATTTATTTATTTTTTAATAAAAATCTAGTTTTGCCTTGGCTTCGCGATATTTTTTTCAAGCACAAAAGGAACATGGATTTGTTTTTAAAAATATCACTTAATGAGACGAAATCTCTCTGACTCTCTGCTCTTAGTCTTTTACAGAGTAATAAGTCTTAGTATTTGGTTTCTTAGGTAGTAATATAAAAAATAAATAAATAGAAAATTAAAACAAATTTACAAAGTTTGGTCCCTGTGGCAGCGTACTCGCTGTATTGCGATACGTATTCATTGAGCAAGGAAATAACCAATTCTGGGGTAACCGGCACTAGCCAGGCTAGGCGCCAACTCAAATCTTTAATTAGTGCACGTGTACTTGAACCCCACGGGGAGGCCCCAAAAGGGATTTTTCTCCAATGGGAACACAAGGAATAAAATCAAAGTAGGAGGAAATACTATTATTTGCGCCGTTTATTATTTTCCACCTGCTCTGCGATCACGCCTGCTTTTGTGCTGGTCCGATGGAGGTAATAGTAATAAATGGGTTGTATGAGTTTAGCTCTAATGGTGGCCATGGTTAGTAATAAAAATATAATAATAATGTATGTAATAGACTAATGAAAATGCTATTTTAAAAATGACTGAATAATAAATGGTAACCCTACAATAGTTTAAGAATATCCGAAACTGTTTACCTACGTAGGGCAAATGAAATTGCAACGTGTTGCAAAGTGCATACTTTGCTGAAATCACTTCATTCGTTTGTTTAGCAAATTATGGAAAATATTTGTATGAAATCGAAATAGTTACAAAAATAATAATGAAATTGTGATAAAGCGCTTTTAATCTTGTCAAGTGTATGTAATATTTAAAAGCCTGAAGCTTACGTTGTTGTTGTTGTAAGAAGGCAATTGTCAAAATGTCAGAACAGCCACAGAAAATAGTTACCTAATTTTAGTTGATTATTGAAGTCATATTTTTAAAACAGACTAATGGATCCATTTGAAAACAACATTCCTAGGTCATGCCTAATCAAAATAGTATATTTAAAAAATAATTGAAACCTAAATATTGTTGAAACCTATTGACAAAATACTATATGCAAAAAATCCTCTATCGCGAACACTCCGAAAACTATTGATGTACTACAGTATTGTAGCAGACATCACAAAAAGTGTCATAATACTATATGTCTAAGTACAACATATTTAATAATACCAAACCGTGCCTAGCCGGGACTGAACGCTAGGTATTCTAGAAACAGCGATTTCATTTTGTCTTGGCTACTTAATGTGCAGTGAATTTTGAGTAAGGCTATTAACTATGCAGCATTAGTGCAGTGCACATTCATTTCAAGTTTAACATGATTGATTACATTCATTATTTAGCTTCTAGACGTCAAATGACCTCGCCATAGTTGGATAAATTATCAGTGGTGAAATATATATTTATCACCAATTTCATTTATAAAATAAATATATATTTACGTGATTTAGCGTTGCATATTCCACGAACGATTTTGTTCGTTCTAGGCTCTAAGTTTTCGCTTCCACTGCAGGCCTAAGCACCGCAATCCAATACGTGTCTCACACGATTTTATCTTGAGCTAAGAAAAATATAGTCTAACAAATAGTTGACCAATATAGTTTATAGTCGAGTTGGGTATTGCTTGATAAATAGGATCACTGTGGGACGCACGAGTGTTCTTGTAATAAGGAAATTTGCCCACTGCCAGTTAATCTGTGGAGATGTAGGCCACTCCAACTCATAGTGGTTAGTTGATAATATATGAACAAGCCGGTGAGAGCGATACTTTCTACTGATTCTATTTGACCCTTCGTGTTTACTCGGCGATCTATTCACACTACGAAACCTTTAAATAAAACGAGAGACATAGAAAAGCGGTAAGTAATATTAAAAATCGCTAATATTTTAATAAGCCAAATCATTTCTTACACTCATTTAAAATTTTGTTTTTTGCAGCAGAAGGAAAACGGGCAAGAGGCTAACCGTATGTTAAGTGATTCCGTCGCCCATGGACACTTGAATTGCAAGGAGACTCGCAAGTGCGTTGCCGGCCTTTTAATAATTGGTACGCTCTTTTTCTTAAAGGACCCTAAGTCAGCTCGTGAATACTTCTGCGGACACAACACAACAGCTGTTTCTTACTTAGGTATACTTTTGTATCTTTCTGTCAAATTGCGTTTACGTTGTGATGAAATGAGACACGTGAAAACTTAAGTAAAAATCTGCAATTAGACTATTTTATCTTTATTAATAAGAGGGTAAAATCTATTTTGCATCACTTAACATTATTGTTACTTTTATTATGGCTTGAGTAAAGATTCACTTATCAATTGATCAATCAATTATCTGTTAGTAGTTATTTTCCAATATTTTTTCTTATCGATTTTTTATCAAGTTACTTGACCGAGGGTTTCATCGTATTTGTTATTAGTTTACTGGTATATATTAAGGAGACAATAAACAATTTAATTTACAAGTATTAAAACGTCAAATTGTTCGCCCGATAAACAATAAAAATAATCTGCTGTTAAGGGATAACACATAAAACTTATATTTTAACGTATACATCTACGAGGGACATTATCATCCAGACAGTTAATTCCTAGCCAATATAGTTGAAATCTAAAAATATATTAAAGAATGCCAATCTCAATAATGGGCATTATTGTCCCAAGGATCATCACCGCTACGGATATTGTCAGAATTGCGTCAAACTTACATATAAAACTGACGGGATCGGTATCGCTGTCCTTATTGAAAGTTACGGAGCAAGAGCCCAGTGCTAATCATTACAACCTTTGGCCTAGCGCTAAATAAAGAAACGGACACAAATATATTACAAATTATATATTAACCTTTAATTAATTATAGCGATAAAGGTTATGCTTATAAACGTTCACTCCGGCGGGTCCATCGGACAATTGACCCAATGGACGCCAAATGACAAACAACATTTGTGTCAATGGATGCAAGTAATTTGTGTTCGTTTGAACAGAAATTTGACACCATATCAAAAGGATTGATTTAGAATAAGGAATATTGTGTTTAGTATGAAATAGGAACATATTATATTTCGCGATTATTTAATAAAATCTATTGATAAATAATAATTATATCACTTGACCTGGTGCTTTCCTCGCTCAACGAATAAGTGATGATAATCCACCATTAAAGGTAGACTGCCGCAGGACCAAACTTTTTAAATTCTATTATTATTACTATGTAGGTTAAGAAAATTATTCTTCGTTACATTAAATTTACACTTTATAACTGACTATAGAAATGATAAGTTGTAAACTGTAATGTAAAAGTGCTTAAAAAATAACTTTTTTTTATTATATCACTGAATATAAAATCAATTTATATAAAAACATTGAAACGTGGGTTTGTTGGTGATGGAACATGATGATGATACTGAACAAGTAATGCCTAAGTGCTATCTTGTTATTTATATAGAAAACAGTAATTAATTACATGTTAAGCTAATTATTTTGAAGTATTAAATTTAGTTACTGTAATTAATATACAATGATTATTATGTGTAACTACATTTTTAATCAATACACAAAAACATACAAAATCCATTTATTAGAACAGTAATGATAATAAATTTTATATCCGTGATTGATTGATAATTATAATTCTATATCGGCAAAATCAAAGTAAAAATATCATGAAAGTATGTTTAAAACTAAACGTTTATTAGTACCTAATCATAACAATAAAATATACAGTATTTACAGTTTTTTTAACCTAGTAAATATTTTTTATTTTTATGATAAATTAAATTTTATCCCTAAATTTTATGCAATGGTTTTTTATGTCAAAGACAGCTGAACCAACTCGAATATGTTATTTTTATTTATTCCTTGAATTCTGAGGAGGATAAAATTAGTTTTATTTAGTATTAAGGTTTTTATTCCGGAAACGCAAACAGTCTCTATGGAATAGAATAGCAAAATATTTCATATGTTGGTATGTAGCTTCTGAAAACATAGTCTAAGTTAATACATTATAATAAGGCCAAACGAAGTTCCTGGGCAGCTAATATTAAATAAATTATATTATATTACATAATATCTAAATGAATACTGATTTGTAGTTTGCTAAAAATTAAAGACTAAAATGCTTCGAAATCTAAATAATACAGTGGAATCTCGATAACTCGAATGTCAAGGGAACAGCACAAAACGAGTTAACGAGTTTTCAAACTTTAAATTTAATTTAAATGCTGAAATTTCGACTTACACAGACGCGATTTCTATGTGATGATTGAATACAAAAATGATTTGTTGAGTCGAATTTGAATAACAATTCAACCTAAGTTTTGTAGATATAGTTTTTTTATGAATGTATTCATTCATTGCACGTGTAATAGATAAATACAATATATTAGAAGCCCCGTGCTGAACTGAATGTTCAGGATTTTATTGCTATTATTTCGGGGAATTCCAAGTAAGATGACATTATATTTTACTAACTACGACTTACAGTCTCCTTTTTGAAATTTGAGTTATAAAGTATAAATATGTATTATCAATACTTCGTAGGGTAATAACATTTTGTTCGAATTACAAAGTCTAAATAATTCGACGCTGAATTAACCAAAAACTTACTTGACTTATCGAAGATTTCTTAAATATAAGGACATCTGACACTTTTGTTATTGGACATTATCGGAAATGAGAATGTTATATTACAATGTATGAATGTGGTAAAAACGAAAGGGCTCATTTTGGCTTCATCTGTGCGATGAGGGCTTCTGTTTAAGCTTCTCATTACTAACTAAAATATATGTAACTTAGATAATGTTTAAAGGTTACATCACTCGTGGTACATAACAATATATATTAAAACTTTGTTTTTCTTTAATTACATATGTCGTAGGAGCGCTATAGTTGCAAACATAGAAAGAACAATGCAGTGATGCACAGGGACTAGAACGCACGAACCCCTAAATACGCGGTATTTAGGGGTTCAGTGGAAGAGAATGGCAATTTTTTTCGACTTACTGAGGATTTCGACTTAATGAGGTTCGAGTTATCGAGATTCCACTGTAATCATATTTTTACACATAACCCAGGTTCAAAGGCTACAGAGAGCCATTGTTTTGACATTTCAGTATTTCCAAATACAAACAAACAATACACAATATAATATTAATGTATTGATTGCGTCACATTCGCCGGGCGATGGATCGTCTTATTACATTGCGAAGTAACCATGAGAAACTCGTGATTACATTATAAAAGTGGCGATGGAATGAAAAAGTAAAAAAATAAAACTTCCTCCTGCGCGCCACCACTCCGACCATGATTCCTGAAGATTAATTTAAGGAAAGGACGTACAATTTGTAAAATCCAGCCATCAGTTCCCGTTTGCCTCCTATTACATAAAAAATCGTGTCGATGAATTCGAATGGGAGGTGTGTGACTTCCTAGTGTGGTTTCTTTACAGACATATATAAATAATCCGATCCTAAATTTAACATAAACTTGGGATATTCCTGTAAGAAGACATATTATTTTCTATACTTGAAGTAAAGCTTTCAATTTTCATATTTCACAGATTGACCTTGATATCACGACCAAATTTGCGTGATTGGCCGAGGTCATCGCTCTCGGTTGCCATTATTAAAAGAAATTGCCGTCATTGAGATGTATCATACTAATAATGGACAACGGTTGCGATACTGTAACCTCTCACGCAAAAAGGGGTTTTATAAGTTTGATGTCTCTTATCTAGTGTTCGTTATTTTTAATGACTAAAATAGCCAAACTGATATAAAAATAATATGATTACCTGTTGTGCTGCTGCTGCTGTATCCATTTTTATAAAGCACTAATCCGAGACAAGTGGTCAGAACAAACGGCAACAGTCTAAGCAAAGACAGGAAATATCTTGATATTTATTATATGTAAAACGCAATACTAATGATACCAGAGCAATACTTTATCGTTGACATTGCAAAATTAAAAAAGACGACCCAATATTTATCTAAAAATATCCGTACAAGGAGATAACCGACACGTGTTATCAGTAAGGTGAACTGGGTCATCTAGTAGTGCTATACACATCACTATTCGGTAGCAGGCTTTTGAATTTTTGAAATACAAATCTTAATTTAGTATTTAAGCATGATACAATTATAATTGAATAGATCATAACTAACGTGCAATGTTGGAGTTTAAGTGTCTCTTAACAATCTGTACATCACTGGATTGTTCTATCTATGTTTGCAACTATTGCGCTCCTACGACATTTGTATCATATATCAATGGCGCTAAAACCTTTTTAGGTCTGGGCGTCAGATTCTGTATCAGTTTCATGATCATTTGTTAATCGAATAGGCAAGTCGGTGACGCCTGAAGCCACTAGGCCAACTCTGCTCTCACTCTACGACATATGTAATTAAAGAAAAACGATCAAAATTTTAATATATAAGTTTTTAATGTTTATATTATTATGTGATGTAACCTTTAAACATTATCTAAGTTACATATATTTTAGTTAGTAATGAGAAGCTTAAACAGAAGCCCTCATCGCACAGATGAAGCCAAAACGAGCCCTTTCGTTTTTACCACATTCATACATTGTAATATAACATTCTCGTTTCCGATAATGTCCAATAACAAAAGTGTCAGATGTCCTTAGATTTAAGAACTCTTCGATAAGTCAAGTAAGTTTTTGGTTAATTCAGCGTCGTAACACCACTTTATCTTTGCTATACGCCCATGTTTTAAAGCCAGTTGACCCACCTTTAAGCAAAGTGTTTCATTCAACATAGAGTCCAGCCATAAGTTCTGTTACGAAAGAAAATATTTTTTTTTAGAATGAAGTAATGTAATATTATTAAAATTTATATCTAAGTACATATTTATTAAAGTAACAACAAAATATCAAAAAACATATTCTATTGGAAATGGCCGCCTTTGGCTTTTATACAGGCTTTTAATCTGTTTGTCCAATTGTTTGTGAATATATGGATTTATGCATTTTTTGATTTTTTTAAGAGACTCAATATCGCCATGTCGTTTAGAGCAGACCTTCTAAAACTGACCATAATTTAAAGTCTAAGGGTTTAAGTCTGGGCTAGATGAGGGCCAGTCCTTCAGCTCTTATACTTTTAAAAAGTGTGCACTGTACACTTTGGCTGAAATTTTCACTCCCTTTTCAAATGTAGTTTCGAGACTCCTTGATAAGACACGCCCCACCAAATTTTATGCCTCCTAATGGGGTTTCAACGAAATATAGCTTTAACAGCATTAACAGCCTTTGTAGATCTAACATCACGCGGTCGCCCCGATCTTTTCTGGTATTCGATACACGAAGTGTTGTTGTATCTGTTGAACGTACGATATACGAACACACGGATGATGCTGGAATATGACGGACGGCTCCATTCCCACTTTGAGCAAGGCGATCACTGCAATCTTATTTTCTTTAACACCCCATTCCATATTGTAATTTCATAATGAACACCAAAAATGTGAATGTGAAATAGTGGAAAATCGAAAGAAGTTTTTTAATAATATACGTGTTCCAAATACAAAATACATAATTAAGAAAGTTGAAAAAAAGAAAAGTTTTTATGTAACAGTATTTATGGCCAGACGACTATATTTGAACATCTACAACAACCGCCACCGATCTTAACTGGCGCAGTCGGTACGATCCCGCCGATATATTATCACTAAAGTCTTCTTCAAATTAGTGACCGTGGAATAATATCGTAATATTGGTGACTAAAATCGAAGAAATCGATATAAGAATAGTTAGCAGTAGGAGTTAGGTGACGAACGGAGCTTTGTTTTCACATTTCACAGTGAAAGTGGGTGCAACTCGCTTACGATAATGGGGCAGTGTAATGAATTCCTAAAATCTAGTCATATCTTTAGAGTAAGCATGCAATCTGTTACTTCCAAAGCCTGTGCTATATCTGATATATGCGTATTCTTAATAACTCTAAGAAATTACGTAAAAAATAATATTATGTACCTATGTGTGTGATATATTCTAATGTACCTGTGTGTAGTGTCATATGTATCGTGTATTGCCAGTATTGTCGTGCAACTAAATACTAGTTTTTCTTAAATTTATCTGCAACAACCGCCGCCGAACTTAACTGACGAAACAAGTTTTTAAATAGGTAACATAAAAATATAAATAACAAATATTATTAGTTTGGCTACATTTCGGCTAATGCACAAGGTTCAATAACGATTAATAAATACTACAAGCCGTTATGGGTCTTGGCCTTAGCTTGAAGCCGATGCCATTTCTGCATCGGCTTCATTTATAAGCACTTGCTTACCGATTAGCCGGATCCTTTGACGTCGATAGTTTTTCTTATAATGATAATAAATTAAAAGACATTATTACACAACATGCCCCAACCTTTTTAGGTGTGGGCCTCAGATTTTTTTATCTGTTTCTCGATCATCATTTATCAATTTAATAGGCAAGTAGGTGAGTAACCTTCTGTGCCTGACACATTCCGTTGACTTTTTTTTACGTCTAAGGCAAGCCGGTTTTACAGATGTTCACCGTTCAAACGAATGGTCAATACGCACGTGGACAGAAAGTCCATTGGTGCACAGCCGCTGATCGAATCTACGATCTCGAGGATGAGAGTCACACGCTGAAGCCACTAGGCCAAGACTGATCTGCGCATGATTTACCAACTAAGTAGTTTATCATAAAGAATATTCTATAAAATAAAAATCACAGCGCGATAATTCATAATACATGAAATCTAAATATTTAGTCATTGATTACAATGCAGCATTGCGTTGCTGTTTAAGCATAAATTAACACGACGGTGACAAATTACAATCGCCTATATGCCGTCATCTTTTTTAGTAATCAGAGTTAATAAATAACTTTTAGCTGTGGCCTTACAATAAGGTAATGACTTAAACGTGTCGTTGGTATCGTCAATTATAAGGGACCAAAATACACGTGAAGGTCACTATTCAGAGATCGGATTGACATATCCTCACGACAGTTCGCGTGTCCGTCTTCTAGACATAAAGTGGGTGCTTCCTTTGTTCTAGCGTTTTAAGTACCGTCACTCGGCTTGTAATAATTCATTTTCGTTATTGACTTTACAATGTATATAAATTGTTGCCATGTTTAAGCCTACAAAATTTGCTAAATACACTCTTTAGTATTAAGACTAGGCTGTGTTATCATAACATTAAAACAGATGCTATTGAAAAATATTTGTAGTTTGTTTCGCCTCCAAGTATTGCCATTTAATGTCAGTGTCTTGCTATCCTTAACTATTTGGAACTAACTTTCTGAATTATATTTCCCCCTTCATACATCCCTGAGGTCGTAAGTTCGATCCCCGAATTCACAATTCAATTCACTCGAATGAAGGAAACCGGCTTGCATTAGACCCATAAAGTCGACGGCATGTGTCAGGCACAGGAGGCTGATCATCTACTTGCCTATTACATTGATGATAAAACAGATAAGGAAATCGGAGGCCCCGTCCTATAAAGGTTGAAGCGCTACTGATTTATTTTATTTTTATACTTATATATTAAAATAATAAATACATTAAGATTATTTATGACGTTAAAAATATTATTTTATACAACATTGTTAACTTTCGCCGAGTGATTTGCAAACAATACAAAAGCCAAAATACATCTCATTAGCTCGTTCAAGACATTCTTTCTGTCAGTTTTTAACAATAGTTATATTGTGGAAATGCGGAATTGTGTCTGGCGACAGGTGATTTTTATTTTCACGTTTGTCTTCTTGGGAATCCAAGAGTTTAGTATACATTCCATTCCTTTATACGATTTTTATATTTTTCAATAATTGCTTCTTACTATTAAACAAGCACAATTTCGTGTATTTTGGCAACATTTTGCGATAATAACCCATAAAACGTCTCTTGGAATCTCACATTTTAATGAAAATTTGTCACAAATTAGTTTTTTGAGATTATTGCGTTCATATGCCGGGGTTTACAACTACATATGTAAGGATTATTTATTTATTATCACTTCGTCACACTACAATATAAAAAAAATAGAACATAATTAAATCAAAAGGAGGGCTGGCGGCCTTATCGCTTTCGAGTGATCTCTTCCAGGCAACCACTGTGAGTAAAGAAGAAAAAAAAATAGGTTAAAATGTGGATTATGTTCATTGTTAGGACTCGATCTGACAAAATAATTCATTTTGTCATAAAATGTGATTTTTAGATGAAACCTAAGCCACAATACAAAGTAATTGAAATGAGTATAAATTAAATAAATTTATTATAAATAATTTAATTCTCTATTAATAAATACTAACTCTTTTTTGACTTGTAGTTTAAATGTTTACTTTTGTTTTAATAGTCCGTTATTATTATTTGTTTTCGATGGTCTTGTCCAGAAGTTACGGGGATGACACCGTTTATGGACTATCCAGTTTCTAATAAGAAAAACCTTCAAATAGAGACGTAAAGTCTAACGTTGCAACCAGATTTCCCTGAAAAACGTAGGCCGATGTTTGGAAAGATTGTTTACGCAAATTGCAAATCGGTACCTAATATACGCCGACCCACTTACCAACGTTTATGTTATAGATCACGAACAAGCATGATAAGTTAGTGAATGTTTATATTTTTTATGGATTTAGTGATTGATACATTCAGTCCGAATTTCGTATTCACCCTCGACGTCCGATGGCGTAAGGAAAATAGTCCTAGATGCCTATTCACATGGTATAAATTTAGTTTAAACTTTAAAGCACTCAGACCGCGGCATAAAAGTACCACGTAATAATAACTTCGTCGTAGGCCATAATATCAATGTTTAATCGCTTGTCAAACTCCCATAAGACGTGAGATGTAATCATGAGCTTACTGCCGATACCCTGCGGCGGCATTTGTTACAACGCTAACGGTCTTTTGACAACTCATCAGTTTCTGTTGAGTGTTTAATAAATTTCCCGTGTATAATAGAAAATGTTTCTTACAATATCACACACATGACCGAGCATCTTTGTGTGCGATAAGAATTAATTTAAATCAATTTTATTGCGCTCTTTAACCCCTAATGGATATGTTTTTCATTATTTAATAACTGTGTAAGTTTTTTATATTGTGGATTTTATTTGTTTGTATTTCATTCAGTTCCCATGATTTCCAAAATACACAGGTGAAAATAAATATAAACAATGTATCTTGCTTACCCCCTAATTGACCATATCTATCTTTATATATCAAATCTAAAACAGTTTTGTCTCTTACCCATAGAGCTTTATATTTTATAAACTAAAGTTAGGCCTTGAAAATATCTATGCTGGCTGTCTTTTTCCTTATCTAAAAGATAAAGAAGGATAGGTATATTTGAATGCTAAAGTAAATTTGCTAAGAGGCGTTTATTAATTTATTCCGCTTATACAGATCTACCTACTTTGTTCTTGCAAATAGGTTATGAATGGAGATAGATGTGGCCATGTATTGTTTTTTTAAATAGATTGTCTTTACTTTAATACATACAACTCCAGTGTCCATTAACACTACTTACAGTCTCTATTAAGGGGAAGAAACTATGTTCGTGTGTATTAATTTTATTCTCAGTTACCATTGTTAAATTCCGCTTAAACAGATTTACTTACTAAGTTTTTAAAAATAGCTTACGTTATAGAATTAGAACGGAGAAATATATGGACAAATTAATTTAGGAAGATTAGACTTCGACGACACAAGGCAGGTTTTTTAATTGTTTGCCTAGTAGAATGCTGAGCAATTGAAATATTTTAAAATCTATACTTAAAATTTAGATACGAAAATAACCCTTGCATATGTTATACTCACGATTTAAAATATAAAGAAATGTATATCTTCGTCCAATATTTATATATAAAACTATATATTGTAATGGTATTGTAAATATTTACAATACCTCACATGGAACAGGAAACTCTATTCCATGAACATTTCTGACGCAAAATTGTTTGCAGAAATATTTGTTTTCAATTTCATGTTATTTGTTAAACTTACAAAAGTATTGTTCGGTACTAGTTAAAATGAGTATGAAATTTTTAAATAACTTTTAATTAACCTACCCGACGTTCCGTGTGGTTTAGGTTTCGTATCTAATTTTAATACTGGCATTAATCTACGAAATATTTTTCTTCACTGTATTCATTATTTTTTTATTTTATTTTTTATAGGAATAGTACAACTTATCTACAATATTTAATCCCGAGTCACCTTTTAAGAAATTTTTAAAGTATTTAAATCCTTATACCGTTAATTCTCAATGTGAAACATGAAAGTAAACAGAGATTGTGCCATAGGGGTCATTTCTATATAGGAATTGAATATTTCAAAAGCATTAATGTGCATATTATTTAAAAACACCGTTTCCATGTTCCGTTATTCGCAAAATGCATATAGCATCAAGCTATTAGCTGGCCGTTAGAGGTCTTGCGTTTATAAACACTGTTAGTACACTTTCGGCTACGATGTCTGAACTCATAGTTACGATTTTAAATCCTGTTACCCCAAATTGGGACGTTCTGCATCTCTTTTAAGGCATTAACATTTACATGACATGACAAATATCATGAAATGGTGTATTCGGTACTAAGTTGTTCAAGATCGTTACGTAAGGCGTGGTTAGTCACCAGGCTAATCCTGCTCCTTAACTCTCCAAGTCCACTGTACATCCCGAATCGTCCCAAGGGAGCACGATGCGACCATCATCATGTTTTTATAATTATTTTTAAAATCACATATAGGAAATCGCAAGATAAAACACTTCAATACCACGTGAACATACATAACAACGAATAAGATATCCGTATATTAAAGATTTAATAACTGGTAAAATGATGTCATGTTTAGGATTTTTCTTCCTTACATAAAATGTAGAAATATGCAAGGTTTCCCAATCATAAAAATCTGATTAAGTACTGTGCAGTTCTACCATTAATAATTATGTAATTAGCTATGCATTTTATTAACTTGTGAAACGCTAATATTTAACACATATACAATCTTGGTTGAGGCCAGCGATTTATCTTTATACACGTGCTTTCAGATGCAAACGATACTTCATCACAATAGCAGTGGAACAGCTGCTTACACTGGCCGGCTGAAGAAACGGGAGGTCCATCGAGCCATTACCCTCCATCCCGTAAAAGACCACAGACAGATGTACCGGCTGCATACTTACTTCAAGGTAGGTCTATTTAAAACCTCAAATACATCGTTTTTCAAGACGAGAGATTACATGTAAGGTTGGCAACGTACTCGCGATCCTTCTGGTTATGTGACTGGATGTGTGTGTCTATTGCGGCCCGTGCCCGATTGACCCTTGTTATATCAAAAAATGCGAAACATTGCCCCCGTATATGGTCCAGTAAAACCTTACTTTCAGTAAATACTATATTTTTATTAAGTTAAAAATGGACGTAATAACAGCTGTCGTCGTTTCAAGTTTAAAACAAAGCTATTGTTGAATGACGCAAGCTCAGAAGGCTTTAAAAACGAAGGACGCGATATAATAATACATTAAATTATTTGATAGCACAGCAATTTCGTTTTATAAAAAACAAAAAGTTGGCGATTAAAAAGAGTGGCGGAGAGTTTATTGCCAGTTCTTCTCTTCCGTTCTACGCCCTTGATTTGAGAACTGGCTGTAAATTAGAAGCATTTAATATACATTTCTGTTTTTGACGTTCATAAATGTACATTGTGTTACCTATATGAATAAATGATTTTGAATTTGAATTATAAAATATGAGTTTAAAATCACTTAAAAATATCCAAAAGGATAAAACAGCTAGTTAATAAAACTCACAAAATTGTTTATAAAGTGTCAGGTTTCCATCAGATTTTATTTAATGTTAAATAATTATATAAGGCAATGAACTCGTTGTGCTCACAAGTCGCAATTTTACGAAATTAAGCTGTGTGCATAATTATTTAAGATTTGCACTTTCAGTGATTTCAATGGGCTTCCCTGGCCTTTTAGTATTCCAATTTTAGAAGACCATATTGGTAGCTTGTTTCAAAACTTTTAACTATAAATTTGAAAGTACATCCTAATTTGTAGTTGAGTGACGTTTTCAAATTTTATTTTTTCTGCTACAGAACTTAAAAATCCAGGATCTTCGAGAATCCACCCTAGACCTTCATAGGGATATCGCGTCATCACTCAATAAACTAGGCGTGGAGCCAGACCAAGTAGCCGACTACATGCTTCTAGAAGGCATACCTCTTTTCCCAGCTAAAATCGGCGAGCCAGGCTATTTGGGTGACAACAATATATTAGGTGAGATGAACTTTTTAAAGAACCTAGACTATTCAGACTTCAAAGCGACTCAAAGTTATTTACTAAACTCCAAATTTTACCTATTTTAAATGACAAAATGGTAGAAACCATAAATTATTAAAAATAATTATTCTAGACACTATAACTTATGTCTGCACCAGGCCAATGGCCAGTTGTCCCACATAAAATTACGAATAACTTTGCTATGATTTTGAAAACACGAACTTCGTGATCGTAATTTTGTTTAAAATTTGTTATTTCAACTTTAATGACAATATTTTATTTCCAACACACAAATATACAGTATTTACAATATTCTTAACCTACATAGTAATGATAATTAAAATGAATTTAAAAAGTGGGGTCCCTGTGGCAGTGTACCCTTTAATGCTGCGTTTTTTTCATTGTATTGCGAAGCTTATTCGTTGTGTGAGGAAATCACCAGCTCTGGTAATAGCTACTGGTAATAGCTACCAGGCGCCAACTTAAATCTTTGCCTAAAGGGAACAAAATCAAAGTTGGAGGAAAGACTTATATGAGCTGTTTATTATTTTACTGACAAATAAATTATGGTATACTACATTAATATATTTCTTGGAAAAAATGTGATAAAACCGAAACAATGATTTATTTTCCTAAAAATTGTTATCATATTACGTTATATATGTCAAATCGTTAGTATATTATCTATAGTTCGATGGAATTCTATGCGGCGAGGATTACATGAGTGTTCAATCATGCGGGCTGCAACGGTTATGTGTACCTCTTCAAATATCTTGCTTTAAATAAAATATAGCCTACATAGTGGATTATTACGAAATTATTAAGACTTAATTTAAACATAAGCGTATTTAATTTTGTTCGTATGTAATGTATTCGATTATTATATTAATTTTAAATCTAGACTTTTGTTTTTATTAACTTTGTCCTCGAATGAATATCAAGGTCGTCAAATTATCTCCGTCGATTTCCTTATTATCATTATCTTTGTTAAATTTATTATTTTTGTGCTAAAACTGCGTTGACTAGTTGTTGTCGATATCGTCTCTTGGATTAGGCTAGAATTATTGTTCTAGTCCTAATAAATTCATCAAAGTGGTTTGAGGGCGACTGCGAGGGCGTGACAAACTACTTTCCCTTCCTTTTGACTACCTTTCTTAGCCGTCTTTCTTACCATAGCTAAATAATTTTGAAGGTATTTGATAGCTGTTTAATATTTCTAAATTACTTGGATTGTCATTTCAGTTTCTGTCATAATACAAATACAATGATAAAAATGGAAATGGTTTATTCAAATGGTTATTAGAGCAGCGTTAGCGTAGAAAATTTAAATAATTACGAAGACGACACGAAATGTAATTGAACAAATTTGAATTTACCTTATCATATTTCCAGGAGCCCCGATAGATTTCAACAGATACAAACCAGAGAACGTGGAAGATATTATTCCATTTGAGTTTATCAGCAAATCCATTTATTCAACCAGTCATTCAAACCCGAAGAGACGTATCGAGAGTCCACTGAAGGAAGCGTTGGACGATGTTATTAGAGAGGTGAGCACTTATTTTAGTCAGACAAGACCAAGCCTGTAGACTAAGCCGATACAAACTGAACCTGAACTGGTTATGGTATTAAGCACTAAGTAAGTAGGCAGCAACTACTGATGAATGATGAATTTAATAGAGAGAAAATTTTTACCAGCAATGTCACTTTTTTAATCAATTCTATAATGCAATGTTTGAAGTATCCAGACTTTTAATTATTTAATGACCAACACCTTCGAGACAATCATGCACCTCAGTTCTTGATTTCCCACAATGCATTTCGCCTGAGATGATAATTTAAGGAAGTATGACCTGTCTTTATACTCACGAATTCTAGAATCTGCTTAATCCTGCATTAATCAATTCCAGGTTATGGAAATAATAAACGCGCCATCTCGTCAAAGAGGCCGTGTGATCGACTTTAATGAGTTACTGTATGGGTACACTCGTCTGCAGCCGCTACACGGAGTGGACCACGTGTTGGATCTGCTGCTGAAGTACCGAAGATACCGAGGTCGAAAGATGACCGCTGCTGTCCGAAGACATGCGTATCTTCAGCAGAGTTTCACTGGTATGTAGTGGTGGATGTGATTTGATGTATGGCATAGTGCTCCGAGTTATGTTCTGATATAGTATCAGCCTTCTAAGCATTCACGTTGGTTCATGTTATTTTTTCCACGGGCTTGTATTTATACAGCATGTTTAACTTTTGGTCTAAACTCTTGTAACACGTCAATTAAGCACTGTGCGCAGTGCAACTAATGTCAACAGAAACACCGTTAATCAATTTCTGACAAAACATCTGTAAAACAGCAAAACATTTTCAATTCCAGCCACTGAGATACGCGAACTGCCAATGGGTGAGCCTCCGCCATTCGAGGATCCAGAAATCCTTGAAAAAATACACAGCAAAGATCCTCTAAACGAGTACGCGGACTTCGATGAACCGAGCCAACGGCCGGCCGGCTTCCTCGACTTCGGAAAGCTCAACGTCAAGGAAGCCATAGAAAGCGGTCTCATGAAACTGCAGAATCTGCCAAACGTCCTCAAATGGTCCGACGACGACTACGAGTACCCAATATACGATAGAAGAATACATTTCATCCTGCCTCTCATGGGGCGGCAAGAGATATTTTCCCGTTTCATGAAGAACTACGAGGACGTCGTCCTGAAGAGCGACGAGGCGGTGAGCTTGATCGTGGTCCTGTACCTGGACGTAAAGAACCCGCTGGACTACAGAAACGCCGAGGCCTTGGTAGACCACTACAACGACATGTACGGAAAGGACGTAAAGATCGTTCACATGGGCTCGACCACCTTTTCGCGAGGAGCGGGCCTGACCGAGGGTCTACGGCGGTGCGCGAGCGACGACCTCGCCTTCTTCATAGACGTGGACATGATGTTCAATCACATCACCCTCAGGCGGATCAGAATCAATACGGTGAAATACCACCAAGTCTACTTCCCGATTGTGTTCAGCGAGTACAATCCCGAGGTCGTGAACGGGGACGATTTCAACAAGTTCAAAGACGAGCCGGCGGTGTCGAACTCTAACTTAGGTAAATTTGTGGACGAAGTTCCCAAAACTGACAGGCAATTGGCCGATCTGAAGTACAGCAAGGAAATCGACGACGATTTCGGTTACTTTAGGCAGTACGGTTTCGGTATACTCAGCATTTTCAAATGCGACTTCGAGAGGGTGGGCGGCTTCGACCTGAAGATAAAGGGGTGGGGTTACGAGGACGTCCAGTTCTTCGAGACCCTGATTAAGTCCAATCTTACAGTTTATAGGATAGCGGACGAGAGTTTGGTGCATAAGTTCCATTCGGTGGACTGTGATAAGAATCTAGAGAAGAGTCAGTTTTTGATGTGTCTGGGCACCAAAGCGTCGACGTACGGGAGTGAGAAACACATGACATATTACATGCTGAACCACCCGGAGGTGCTCTGGCCCGACGAAGGCGAAGGGAAGAAGGGAGCCAGCTAGTACGGGACGGCCGGGACAGCGTTTACGTCTAGGGTGTTCGATGTATATTTTGTAATTCAGTATTGTGATTGAGTTCAGGACAGAGGGAGGCTCGGCTTTTCGAGACCTTTACACACGACGGGCGAGAGGAACTGCGGTGGAACATAATAATTATAATTGTACATACTTCGGTGAATTGTATTTTTGTAAGCATTTATTGTAGATTAAACATGTTCCTAGAAAATATTTTACGAGAAGGCAGTTTTAAATTACTTAATTTACTGATATGAGATGTAGGAAAAGTGTATATATTTTTAACTACGAGTAGGAGCTATAGAACAAAAAGTATATTTTAGTTGTAGCTGTAATTGATGAATGTCTGAATATGTTTTTAATCAAAATTATACAAACATATGAGGTCCAGTGTGCACGTAAATGTTTTTTGAAAATAATTGTCTAAAATACAAAACAGAGCAGTCTTGTTTTTTCATCGAAGTTAAAAATGCTACGAATGTTCCAGTACGGCACTAAGTCATTATAAGTTTGAAGTAAAAGAGATAGTATACGTATTGGATACATTCTTAATACTCAAACAGTTACCTTTCGTAAACAGTGAGTTTAATTAATTAATTTACTGTAAATTATAATTCAACGAATCATTTTATTTTCAATAATGATTTCATATATTTTATTGATTATATTTTCGGAACAATACAGTCTTTATACGGAATATATTTTTTTATCTGGTGTGTTACAAACAGAATGATAGATCTTTATGGTTTTACAGAAAATTGATTAACAATTGAAAAAAAAAAACAAGGAATTATTTATTATATATAAAAAAAATGTACTAAATATATATCGTTGCATATAATGTATGATCATTATCACGAACGTTAAACTATTTTTGTAATATATACAGGAATGTTTATATAGGGTTAAAAATAATGTATTAAGTGGCAAGTGCCTGAAAGTCGTGCTCACGAAGTGCCAATTTAATTGTAAGTAGCAAATAAACCTAATAATGTATGTTGATATTTTTGTACATGATATTTTAATTTTGTATAATATTATATGAAAATGAGCAATATTAAATAATAATAATTAATACAGTTTTTTGTTACCCCAATTGATTCTTCAAGTAAATTTTATTGAATTATAACAAGGTTTACTGCAATGTCATAATGAGTGTGACACATTTTGCCTACAGTCCTACAGGCGTTATGAAAACTTAATCATGCTTTCTGCCAATCATACCTTAAAACCCTAATTTGAATTATAGTTGAGGATTTTTTGCACATAAACCCGTATAAGGTGAAATTATACATGTTATTTACTGTACAGAATATGCATACAAATAAAACGAAACGCCTAATGATTTAAAAGAGCAAACTTTTTTCAATCGAAATTTAACGAATTGTTTTATTGGTTTAGCTTCACTTCTTTTAAAACTTACTACTATAAACTGTGTTATACAAAATGTTTAATTTAAATTTTCATGCAATTCACACAGTCCTTGTTACCTTATAACAATGTACCAGCTTATTTGCAATCCAAATGGGTTTGTCCATGTAATCAGCGATGTCTAAACAATAACTGTAATTAAGACAATTCATAACTTTCTCGTAATTACCTTTACGTCACATAGGTGCCGCTATTATATCGTAGTGAATTATGTAACGCTGCATTATGTCCGAGATTTAAGCGATTAGTCGTGGGATTGTGTTTCATAATGATCAAAAGATGGTAGCGTCCAAGTGGGTCGGTTGCGGCTTAGAGAGTGGCGGGCATACAACTTTGCTACAGCGTTCTTATAAAATCCAATTATTGGAGGAGGTTTTAAGCTCTACGAGAGATTTACTTAGATTAAGATACTATTATTCAACCAAATAAGCTCAGAATGGGTATATGAACTCACCATAATTTCTGTAGCCCTCATCGCGTACTTGTTATATTGATTTGTTTTCATTCTATTGTCATTTTTTTATTTATTTATTTATATTACAAATAATGCAGAAAAGTGCGTGCGTACAAAGTACTCCTGTCAGAATTGAAACTTCTTTGGCAAACTAATATTTATGTCTTGTTCATATTTCATCAGCCCCCAATTATTGGGGGTTAAAAAAATTCTTTTGTAATCGGGTATCGAAGCATCGTAGGGTAGTTGTAGACCAACTTCGTTAATTTTTTTAGAAAGATACCCCATAAATAAAATTCTTGCTAAAGCAAGTTAGCGTCATGAAAGTATATTTAAGAAATATTATTGTCGAAATCTAGATATTAATAGATCTTTCTGAATACTTTAGGCCGCTTAATAATTAGCCAAGTTTTCTACTTCATCATAAGTCCTTATAAAAAGAAAATATTGGTTTATCAGCGTTTCTGGATATGGAACAGGCATTTGACAAGGGTAAACAGTACGTGAGTCGACTAAGACGTCGCCATATTCTAGGGGAAGAAGACCGGCAGTCACTCTGGGCAGAAGATGTAGATGCTTCCAATCAAATCACTCCACATGACAGAACCACAGAACAGATTCGCTTGTAGTCTTAAGGCTAATTGCAAATAACCGCAGAAAAATAATAATTTACAAGCCACCAGGAGATAACAAGCTCTTCCTAGTTCTCTTATTATGAGACAAACAATGAACATGAACTCTGGCAACTTGCTTTAGCGCATTAAAAAGTTAGTGCCAGTTCCAGTCTAGGCTCCGAATATGATTTTGTCCCATTCGGTGTCGAGATGTTTGGTCTGTGGGGTCTTAGCTCTATAAGGCTTTTTAAGGTAATAGCAAAAAGGTTTGTCTACAGGTGACCGAAGAGCTGACCTCGGATAAAGAATAAGTTTATCTATTCAAAGGAGGAAAGCTGCCAGTATCTTCGGAACCTTGCCTACAGGGACTCCTATAACAACTAAAATATATTGTAAAAATATTTTAGTTATTATATTATATTTTTAAATAAACAATTAATTCACTTGTTAAATGTAGTTCTTATACTTTAAACTTAAAATCGCGTGTTGCATGGCTTATAACGATCTCGAGATGAATCTTTCATCGCTAAAAAAGTCGCATTTGCAACAGTACAAAGTTGAAGAAATCTCAGTATACTCTACTGGAAATGTTTTAGGTCAAGAGTGTTTCGAGTGTTTGAAAGTTATGTTCACTTGGACACGAAGATTGAGACATAATTTAGGAAATACAGCCTTTCATTCACTTTATTGAATATAAAATTGTTCCAATGAATCATTAAAATTTAATTTCGGTAATGATATTATTGTAGATGAAAAAATCCGGATCCTATCTGTAAGGTCGATGAGAAGAATGCAGTCTCTGATCGCTCTAATTGCAGAAATTTTAGAAATGTACTATGTCTTTAGATTGGCATCTCAACAGAACAAGATCCTAAGAGCAAATGAAAAAGTACCATTGTAGTGGTACATAACCAAGTACGAAGATGAGTAGATACTTCTAATGGGAACATGAACACAGCACCACAGCACAGAAAGAAAAAAATTGCCATCTCACTGGTGACCCCAAAGGGGTTTTAAATGAATCTAGGTTCTAATTAATAATTTGTTGTACGAGGCATTTTATTCATTCGAATATGTTGATTGCTCGTTGAGTGCGAACCCAGAATCGTCTTAAGAATCAATAAGAGGTGAAAACAAAAGAAAACATAATCAATACGGTGTCAAAATGTATTTATTTTTTTGAAAAAATAAAAAAACAAACTTACATTAAATTATACTAGTCTTAATAATAGGTAAACTATACAAAACAAGAGTCGCTCCCAGCGGTAAGCCACTTCGATTCTGTCAAACTGACGGAATCAACTAGCAAGTTGAGTCTGTCAGTCATGGCAGTAGCAACGACTGGCTAACCGCTGAGTAACCCGTGAGCGTGCACAGTCGCAAGCGTTGGCCAGGTGTGGTAGGCCAGCCGACGCCACCTACATTGTACGTAGCCATCGACCAGGTTTTATTTACATTCGAGCCGGGCGAGCTCGAATAAGAACGCTTAAGCGTTCGGATCATTGGTCTGAATTAGTAGGGGGCGCCGTAGCTTCCAGAAGGAGTGCCATATGAGGAGGATGGACCAGAGGGGTAACCACCGCCGGATGCTGTCTGCTCAAATTGCGCAACTTGGATAGCTTGACGGACTCCCTCTAAGTTGATGCCAACAACGCGGCCGCCACCGTGGGGAACGCCGTAGGATGACGATGGGACTCCGTAAGATGATGAGGGGACGCCGTAGGACGAGGAAGGAGCGCTGCCGCCGAATCCTGATGCAGAGCCAGAGGAGGCTTCTTCTTTAAGAAGGATTTGACGGATTTGTTCAAGGAGACCAGCATCGACGTTTTGTCCCTCTGAGGTTTGGTAACCCGAGGAAACAGCGCGGTAGCTACCTCCACCACTGAGACCGGATCCTCCGTGGAAACCACCGCCTCCAGAGGGGCGGTTGTAGTTGTAGCCCCCTGGGGCCTCGGCGCTGGCACACGCCACCAAAGCCAGGGCTATGCACTGTTGAAAATAAAAAAGATTTGTTAATATGACTATTCAAAACAGCTTTTGACGCTTTCTTTTTTTAAGTAATTTAATATGATAATTGAACAATAATTGGAAAAAAATGTTGCCTTTCCTCATTTATTGTTTCAACTTTCTCGTAGAAATTTGCTTAGTAATTTGCATCTAGTATGTAAATATTGTGTTATTCAATAACGTTGCGTCAATATTAGCGATGCTAGTAGACGTGCAACGCATGCCCTAATAGTTTGTCTATTTAACTAGCTACTGTGCTTTACAACTCTTTGAGTAACATTTTGATGCTTGTTGAATATCATACAAAGATTAATTTTAAACAAATGTGTTGTTTGTGAACGCCTGGAGCGGAATCAAAATATATCGATTGTGCCACAACAATTCTTGTCCTTGTTAATACCCAAATTTATTGTGATGAAAAATAATATATTTTTTAATTTGTAAAATACTGTTTACTTACATAAAAGCATCGACATAAATTATGAAGGCGCGAAAATTCACACGCAATAATGTGGCGCCAGCTTTTAACTTTGCATACAGTTATTTAGATTAATGACCAGATGTGAGATTGACCATTTATGTAATGTTAAAATACAGTAAATGGATGATATGTATTCATCTGCCGTATTGCTTTAATTTAATTAAGTAAATGTGTTGAGCTTCCAATAGCCGTTAGAAATTTAGCGGAACTTTCAAGCTATAAAAACTCGCGAAACTGAATAAAAATAACATTATAAATTGGAGTGAAAGTCGCATCGTGGGTCAAAATGTCAGAAGTTAGAGACATCGTTACGTCATCGACATCGCGATCTTAACGAAAGGTTATTCTACCGTGAGAGAGGTGTTTCAAGATAGCATCATTATCTTTTTGTGCAAAATCTATTATGGGTCATGTGTCATTAAGAAGTCTTTTGTGAAACGATGAAGCGTTTCGTCTGAATGTATCCTGTTTGCACATAAATCAAACTAACTCAGTTTTAAAATATTCTCTTTATAGTTTAATGGTAGTAGATGGAGAAATGAGGGCGCTTTTAGAACGAGTAAATATATAAGATATTTGTCGTGGGATTTCTCTCATTATTTAAGGTTTGTGTCTAGCTTTTCTGCTTCCGTTACAACCGGAAGTCACGTAGGTTATTTAGATCTACAAGACAATATGATCCCAGTTAGAATGTTTAAGCACTTTCTATTCATTTTCACAGAACATACTTATATAGAAATGTATCGCATATATTTAAATGCTATAATATATTATATATTGTATTGTGTTTTGTTAAAATAGCTTATAAACATTAAGAAAAACACTTTTTGAACGGATTAAAGCTATGTATTATTATTAAAACGTATAGTTATTTGACATTTGACACCTTTCGTCTTCAGTCACCGTGACCACGCACGCTGAAAAGTACGCGAAACGTCGGAAAAAATTAAAATTTAGAATTATGTATATAACTATAAGTTTTAATAGTAATACATAGCTTTAATCCTTTCAAAAAGTGTTTTTCTTAATATTATATTTTTTTTATATATAATATAATGAAACTTCTAACTCCATACATGCAACTAGCAATAAAAAATCTATGTCAATTACTGCTAATTCTAAACATATGATTACATTTAAATCAAATCACGCGCAAGACAATCGTGTTTAGAATCGATTCTGAATTACGACATCAGTTATCTTTGATGATGACCGAATGCTTTTTATTGTGTCCCGAATGCTATTTTTGCGCTTTCTTCTGGGGAAAAGTTTAGTGTTTATAATTTTTTAATTCGAACCGAAGAGTTTTTAGTTTCGTTACATACACCACATAAGTGACTATTTGAAATTTGAACACATTTATTTATTTCTACCGGTTATATATTATCAATGAGGTCCTATACGAACATCTGATCATTTAAGAGAAATTTGCCCACGCGTTAAGTACTTAAATGTCAGGAATGTTTTTGCGAGCTTAATTAATATAACTATTGAAAATTCCAAGGCATGTGGTGTTCAGCTGGAAAATGATTAAACTTATATTGTGCAAATAAATGACCTCCGACCTGCATTACACAATGAAAGGTATAGTGTGATTATCTTAGATTTATACGGAATAATTTATTCGTTACACAATCTACATACGCACAATTACATGCGTCGGAAATACACGAAATCCCTTTCGTGTTTGTCTAACAGTTTCAAGCATAATATAGAAAACAATGAACCTAACTAAACAGTTTTGGATTGATTTATAATATTTTTATTTAGATTTGATCATCAAATAATAAATTGTAAGAGGCAAGATATTACTATTAATGGGAGAACAATAAGGCATTTTTACTTCGTTTAAAAAGTTTAAAATATCATTTTTCATTTTGTATAAATAGATATTTTTGCTATAGAGTAAAAAACCCTTTGTTTATGCAAGATCTAAAGTCATTCACGAAAATGACATAGATTAATGGTGTGTGAACCTAGATTTAAATCTTAATTGTTCAAGTGTCAAATATAGATTAATATCTAATAAAAAACGTGTATATGCATTATTACAAATCTTGATAAGAAGTGGAGACACTTGAATTAGTTCAGTTCCCAGGATTTCAATTACGCGAGGTTTTGCTTTACGTATATTTCAGAATAAGTCATTTATAATATTCCCATATTTATGTCTTACTAAAAGAACAAAATATTTTTTAGTTAACGCATTAAACAATATAAATGTTAGAGGTTTTCAGTGGGGGCTTTTCATTCGGTTCTGAAATGAACGTAGGATTTGTACTCAACTAATATTTTTTTTTGTTAAAATAAAATCCATAAAGAAAAACTTCTCAATTTAAATATGAACACGAATGAAAAGCCCAACGTTCGGAAATCAAGGCATTCCATTTTCAAATTTGTGACGCAATTTTCACATTGATTTCTGAACTTCACTGATCACTTCACTTCACTACACTGCACTTACCGCTACGAAGGCTTTCATGGTGTAAGATGGGGTCACTGCGGTTCGTGAAGAACTTGTGTGATGTTCCTACCGTGTCAAACGGATATATAGTAAATGTGCGGACGGTGGGGCGGAGAAAGGATAGGTTGTGCAATTTAGGGAGATGCAGCTAGTGTTAATCTAATTGGAGGAAGATTTTGGTAATCGATTGCTGATGATTTTGGGTTTAGGTTAAGCTTCAATGAATATTATGGTTTCTACAATTATTTTCGTAGTTTATGCGAAGAAGTTTTCATTGTCCTGGTCATCCATTGTCCAAGGTCGGCATAATTATTATGAAATAAGTTTACTTTACATTACTTTTATGAAATAAGTGGATAAAAAATATATTCAATTTATTGCATTTAAACGAACTTGAGGTTCGAGTTGAGAATTTTTTAAAGAAGCTTGAACATATTTCGCGAATCAAGTTATAAGTTTATTGCGATTTTTGAATACGTTAAATTCACGAGTATATAAATCGGTACCTTATGTCATTGACAATCATTTTAGAGGATATTTTTTTCGGTAATCCTAAAGCAACGATGTTACGTCTGTAGGCATGTTACATGTAGTTCGTTGAAGTTCATTTTCTATTTAAATCGTTTGACGGAAAGCCTAAGACACTTAATTTTAAATAATTCCAGACGACATTAAAACTAAATAAATAAATCTATCATCTATTATTATCTATAGAAGAGTGAGTATGGAGTTCGGTGCACATACTTCTCCATATGAAACTACCTTTTGGAAGGGGAAATGATTGTTTTCATTTTTTTTTCAACATTTTTAACTTGTAATTTTGACTTCCAAAAGCTTGTACATTTGACTTTTAATAGTTCTAATTGTACTACTTTCGCGAAAATAAGGAAAATATGGAATCGTTCTATATATTCCTATATCTTGCACCATAAGCAATAAGAAACATTGCCACAGACATTTGTAAGTGATTTTATTGTAATTTTTACATTCACGGGCATTGATATCATGTAATTTATTTCAATTATTCATAATTTACTCACATAATAGTAAGCCATAGATCGAAAATGCTTTTAAAACTCGTAGTGCCATTTCGTATTCTATTACTCATGATTTATTAACATGCATCAGAGATCAAAAGGGTAGCTGAACAAAATGAAGGACGGCAAAAAATAAAATAGGGTGGATAAAGTGGAAAGAGGCCTTCTCCTGAACAGGAGCCGCATCTTAAAGGCATGAAATTCTGTATGTATATTCTTTTAGAATGAATGCCAATGAGATGTGGATAAATCTTTATTCATATGAGCCTTTGATTATTCTTATTATTATCAATCAATGAAACTGCTTTAGTCGCTATAAATACACATTGATTTTTGGCACTGACCTCCAAGTATGAGTCAAAAATATAAATACAATTATTTAGTTCAAAGACAATTCATAGATGCCAACATTAACAATACTTTGTCGCATACAATACACAGTGCCGTATATTTGACAACAGTGAGTCTCATCTTTTTCAAATCCTCGACCAGTCTAAGCTGAAACCTTTGTAGATAAGAATAAAACATTCACATGTTACATTAGTTTGAATAGTTTTAAGATTTGTTTTATTCTAATGTTAGTAAACAACAAACTAATTATGTGTGTTGTCACGTTTATTTAATTTTTATGGATTATGCTAATCAATGTTTGGAATTTTCTTTCAAAATAGTCGTTGGACTCAATATGTTGATACTATGATTAACAATTCGAACAATATTTATAAAAATGAGTTCTTTATTATTTGAAAATATTGAATATTTCAGATTATTTCTTCTTGCTAATTTCTTGAAATAAGTAGGCCGTGATTTTACCAACACCAACCGTGGAATCCATTTCTCATCACTGTTTGTATTGTTTATTTTAAAGCTTTTTTCTGTAACATAAAAAATCTTTCGTAAGTGGTCAATAAATGTTATTACTTTTGCTATTACGTGGTGAGCATCCGATATGGTCCTATGTCGGGACAAGGTCAGTGTTGCACAAAATATTAGTATTCACGTGGCAAACTTTAAAAAATAACCGTTAGATTATTCGATTTGCGTACGGAGCCTTCAAGGATTAGAGTATGTGTATTGAAAAAAATGAGGGCTGTTTAATGTTAGGGCTTCGAACGCACACAATGATTATTAATTTGGCTGGAATCCAACACTTCATTATGGACCATGTTGACATACCAAAAGAAAAATAGAATATATTAACCTTGACAAGTGATAATTTGTAAACCTGCATTTTAAATAATATATGTTACGTGGTCTTAGTCAAAAAATTATTCTCTACATTTTAAGATGTCGATAAAGCTATTTTGTTATTAACAATCTTTTTCTCAATACAAAACGTTTTATGTGCGTAATTTTATATATTTTAAATTATGTATAATGAATTCTAAAATTTTAGTTGAATGTAAGAAAATACTACATAATATTCTCTTTTTGGTCAATTGTAAGTAATTTAAAAGAAAATTATAGGCTTCGCGGATCATTTGGTTGTAAAAAGGTTAATAAAACAGTACTCTACACAACAATTCATGAGTTCTCTTTTCCTCGCATGAGAATTTTCATAATATTTTGCAAAAATATGAATCAAATGAAAATTAATTGTGTTTTTATGATGATTCGCAGACGTGATTAAATTTCTGAATATTTAATTTTATTATCCTCAACAATTCGTTCTTATGAATATTTAGTATAGAAATTGTTGGTGAGATCTCTTACGCAATATAATAATCGTTTGTCGAAGACTAAAGGCCAGAGTAGAATTTACCACCTTTCACGTGAATTCCGAAAGTTTGTTTAATTGTTATTGATATTATACATCTATCTAAGAAGTTAAAATTTGCTAATATATAATATTTTTTTTAAATTAATAATATATAATATTTGTATTATATATTTTTTATATCTCTGCGATAGTTTTGACAAAATTTTAGATGATAATACATCTTAAATATTTACGATAATTTAGGTTTTGCAGTCTTAGATTGATGATTGATAGTATGCACAGGTACAGAGACAACCTTCGTAAATTTCTTGAAGAACATCCTGAAAGAAGCAAAAAAAATAATAATCACGAGGTCATCACGTCACTGTAAATGATGAAAAGTTATCGATTTCCATGTAATAGATTTAGTAAATGCTCCAAGGCTTCTCAATATAGTTGTGAGCCGCTCACTCTACAACTAATGTCAATGGATGAGATGATTTATAAACTTACTATGCGGACTAATTTTCAATCACAAGAAGGATATTTGCCATGTGTTCTCCTAGATAATTTCTCTCTGAACTTCTTGTCATTTCTTTGTATAACATTTTCAGGGTAGCTTCTATTCCCAGTCGGATCGATTATAATGAACATTGTAGTAAGTTCTCCTCTGATAGGTTGCTAGGTTTTTTGATGGCTACATGTTTTAAAAGGTATTTTTATAAAATAATCTTATTTGCACAGGCGGTAAACATGTTTCATGTTTAGATGGTTAACTGTGGTAGGTAATAGTCACATATTACTCGATTTAACAAATGCATTAGATGCTGCAATCTAAGTATCATACTCGAGCAATGGAATCGAGGTTATCAGAGAACCAATGTTTGGTTCAAACTACTTTAATTTATTGATTCTAGACTAGAGCATAGAACCTGGCTTTAAAATTTTGCTTTCAAGCATATTATGAGAACACAAACGTTTCCTAGAACAATTTAAATAAAATCAGTACTTTATAAATACCGAAAAAAGCATAAATTGGTTGTAGTGACTTAACACTCTTAGATTGTTTTGAACAAAATGTGAGTTATCAGCAGTGCAAATATAAAAGTATTTAAACACAAGAAAGTATTTAAAATTTAAGCTATTTTTTACTTTTTATCAGTAAAATGATAATATTTTCTTCCGTATTTTACATTTGATAATAATAATGTTATCAGTTATACAACTTAAACTTATTATTAAACTCACTCCGTGAAGCCTGCGGAGTAGGAAACATCTAAGCTTCTTTAAGGAGCAAGGCAAGCTAATTAGTCAGGACTTCGCTTAGCTCAACGATCCAAATGGGCGTCTTAGTGCAAAAATTGATTCTACACTATATACGTACATATGTACATAGGCATTTTATGTATACTTTTTTTTATTGTCTAGAGATTAAGAACGTCAATTACATTTATTTATTTATTTATTTATTTATTTATTTATTTATTTATTTATTGTTGTATAAGTGTTCTTAATATAAAGGTAGTTGATGTGGTGGAAACACAAACTGTGCACAGTTTTTCTATCCACCAGGACGTCGAACATAATTAAATCATTAACACACATATATATATACTAAGGCCAGTGACATATAAACTGTAAATTTATAACAATCAAACCATTCAAACGATTTAAAATTGCACGTAAAACGTCATAAACAAATCTAAACACTGACGCGCCATATTTAGCCGATGCAGGAAACCTGTTCTTGTCGAGAATTCTTATTCACATACAGGATGAGTTCCTATATTCGAATATATATATATTTTAATGACGTATATGGCATAATTTATGTTATGCATAATTTATAATTGTTTGACTTATGTAGTATTTTTTTAATTTAAATTTAATATTGTTTCTTGTTATATTCGTAAGAAGTGTAGCTGGCATAAAACTTATAATCTTCCGGTGACCTACATCATCATTTATCTTAACCGCAACTTCGACCTGAGATGATAATTGTTTGCAATATATTGCATGCGTTTTTCATCATTCTCTTAATGTGCAGTGCAGACTTTCGAAACAGATGTTTATCCATTTTGACTATTTCAAATTGCCAGCATCTCATCGCCTAAGTTGGCAATTCAAGGCCTAGTTTCAGTTAGGATAGCACTGTAACCTTACCGAGGCAGATTGTTTTTTTAAATCCTTTTAGCAATATCATATTAAAAGTAGACTTTTCATTACAGAAAACTATAATATTTCGATCTTCTAATCATTGGGATGTAGGCTTCCATTGACATACTCAGTGCACCAAGTTTTTAGACTGGTTATATAAAAATTTACTATAGTTAGAAGAAACGGTATATATGAAATAACCCAAGCATATCATTTACGATTAAAACAAAATAAATATGACAAGGTAAGACTACTTATTTAAAAAAAGCGAAATATCGTAATACAAAGTGTTCTTATACGCAAATGTGAATTTATGAAATAAGTAATAACTCTAGTAGCGAGGACATAATCGTTAAAAAAGTTTTAATTTCAAGTCAAAAGTCTTCTACAAATTAATAATAATATACAAATAATTACAGGTCAATGAGGAAACTAACGTGTCCGTAAAGAAATACCAGTTGCGTAATCAATGGTTTACTATAAAGCTATCACATATAATAACTGTAATTATTTACTTTTAACCTTGGTGTATATAAAAAATAAAGTAAATATACCTTTCACCTAAGCATTACTTAATTTACTTGAAGAAATATTACAACGTATGGTATACGATACGATGGCCAACTGTCGGACATTTTGAGTCGAGAACTTAATAAAACCGAAAATTCTGATATTTATTTTGACTTGGGATAAAGATGTAGTAAATTCAATAGCTATACATTAGAAAACATATAGTTTAAGAAAAAAATAAAATTTAAAATATTGTAGTTAAAGTTTATACGCGATATGCGAAAAACATTAAAAAAAATTCCTGATAAAAAGACATAAAACTACTTTAAAAACTTTTTTTAAATAATTTAAATTGTGAATCGTATGATATAAAAACTACGCTTATTAAAGATACTTAATTGTGAACCTTGACTTATTGCTCTTCGTAATTTGCATATACTTATTAGTTTTGTGTATATACACCAGGCCGGATGTACGGACATACAAATAGAAAAGATCGATTGAACCATATAAAGCTTACAGATTACCGAATAATTAAACTAGAATCTAGACTGGGTCACAGCTATTTGAAGCAAGGTTTCTTATAATTAAATAGGTACTATAGAATTTCTTGTTTTTAAATTAATTGTATGAGTATAATGTATATGTGCATAAAACTAATACATACCTACATAATACAAACAAACCTTAATAGGTCTTAAACTCAATGGAGTTAGTATGTAATTTGCTAGAGTAATCTTGACTCCAATATTGAGTTTTATTTATTCGAACAGTTTTCGTCGCTAACTTGCAATCGCGCGTTTTTGAGTTACAGAGTATCTGTAGCATTCTTTACTTGACCTGTTATGGGTATTTGTGTCTTAAACATCCTCACCATACATTGCTTTACCGCGTAAGCGTGCGTGCAAAAATAATAACTCGTTTAATTATTTTAAGATATTAATGGAAAATAACGTGAACTATGGTCTTCAACAACCTTTGAAGCGGAAGTAAAAGTTGTGGCAACTTGTGGAACGCGTAATAACAAATTGATTAGATATTTTTAGGTTCCGTGGTCATGTGTCAATCAATGCGAGGGCGTTGTATTGAGGATTTACTTTTACTTGTTCGATGATGAGGCATTTTATAAGAGTTTTTTTTGCACTGCCCAATATTTATACTTTCTTTCGTGTACAACTCTTAACTTTTAGAGAGCATTAAATTATTTCTAATCGTAAATTAAAAGTAATAAACGGTGTTCGTGTAATGTGTAGGTACCTACCAATTGAGTTTTCTTTCGTGTACGCATAAGACTGCTATACGTTGAAGGAAAACGTAAGGTATCGACAGCATGTCAGACACAGAAGAACGTGATCAGTTGAACATTAAGAATAATAAATCGTCAAGAAACAAACCAAGAAACATATCGAAATTTGAATCTAGCACATAAGGTTGCACGGCCATATATAAATAAAGTAGCTGATTTAAGAAAGAATAAGGTGCGAGAAACCCTTATTGGGCCCCAATTATGATATCCTTTTTTAACTTACTGAATTGAGTTTTTATTGAAAATATCTTCTGATTTTATATAAATTGATTGCTTGACCAATATGTCATAATCTTGATGTGTAACAGTTTATAGTAGGTCTTTACCTATGTAGTTGGAGATTCTAGAACCAACACTTACATATTGAATTATTAGATTTTTCGAATTTAAAATAAATTTTATTCTAAAGCCATGTTACTTTAATTTTATTAATTTGTTTTTGAACTCTTATTTAATACATTTTATGCATTTTTTTAATAAAGATTTGTAAAATTGTGGTAGTCTTGGCGCCATGGATAAACTGAAAATTCGTACAATTTTCGAATATGACTTCCTATGTAGAAATATCGCTGCTATAACTAATACTGGTTAGTTCAATCGTTTTAAATCTAAAAACTTTGCGAGACAGCGAGACTTACTCGTCGAAGCATACATAGCTTTACTGAATCGGCATAGGAAGAACGAGGGAACTCTAAATAGAATTGTAACCTGCGATGAAAAGTAGATCCTGTACGACAACCGTATGCAACTTGGTTACAATACCTAATCAGTGCGCTTAAAAATATTACCCATAGGAAGATTATGGTGGCTATCTGGAGACCAGTGGTGGATTTTTAAAACACAGCTTCTCACCAATTGGCATGACCATGGCATGACCTCCATCAGGCAGAATTCTACAATAATAAACAAACTGCCATTACAATGAAAAAAAATATATAGATAAATTGGACAGGTGAAATAAAAAAATTACTAAATACTTTCATAGGTTTATCAATTCTATTGTTTAATTAATATTATTAAATTCTAACAGTGGTAAATATTCTAATTTTAATCATTCTCAGTTCAGTTCTTATCAAGTCTTTAAGAAAGATAAATGCTATCCATCTTATGATGTAGGCTTAGTAAACATTCCATGTTTGTTTTCATAATGAGGTCTTTGCGTGCCAAACAATTTGCCTAAATGACAGCAAAAGTAGTTGTAACATAAATATCGTTCTTTTCTAGTATATTAATAAAAATGTGAACAGAAAATATTTTGTTGAAAATAGGCATGATACAGAATCATTTCTGCGTTGATCACTTTATAAGCAATTTATCAACCTATATAGCTTTCTGTATCTGACATGCCTCCAATTTTTGTGTAGCTTCTTAGTTTAATTCCGGTGTCACGAAATTCCTTTTGAAAATCCTGTGCCATCTTAATATTCTGGTAAAGAGTGTACGCAGACGATATCTTATAAATAAAGCGTTTAAAGGCGATTGGAGTATATTTGTTAAACAAATATGCGATTGTTTTTCGTTAGAAAACATTAGAGATGCGCTGGGCATCGCTTACGTGTGGAAAACAAACTTTCCCGTTTCACCGCAGAATCCTTTTAGCGATCGGCAGTACTGTGGATTAGGTGGAAAGCGGACAGCGAGTATGTCTGCGGTAATAAGGCTTCGTGCAGGAATAATTTATAATTTAAGGAAGGAATAAGTCCACTTAAAATTTACTTTTGCATTTATATTGAATCAATCACATTATGATGACATAATCGTAAAATAATAGTATAGAATAATCTAAAAAGAATTTTGAGGAAAAAGCAGATGTTCGTATGGTATGGGTAGGCTTTCAACATGTATCGTATGAGACCGTATATGAAAAAAAATGAGTTTAAGACTTGATGCCCATATGTTAAATAAAACCCAGTCATACATAATACTTTATTTATTTGGAGTACTAATTTATTTCATAATAACGAAGGAACGAAGTCTTTCAAAAACGTAGGATTGATTTTCTCTTATAACTTGGGACCACATATCGGATATTTGCGCAATTCATACGGAAGCGAGATGAGTGTGACTGACATAATGATCTGACCATTACGAGCAAACATTTTTACCAGAAATGCACCTCTCCACTTATTAGACAAATAATCATTAGATTTAGCCTACGTGCCATAACATGTCTGTGTTTATATTGCAATTGTACTATCTATGTCAAATTAAATCCACCAAAAGCACAAATATTAAAAAAAAAAACCTCTTACTTTTTTCCTTATAGTAAAAATGTTATTTTCAATACTAGCTTCTTCGTTGTCTATTCCCAATCCTCGTTGGCTGTGATATTTAAAATTTTCCTTGTCTGATTCCACAACTCCTTAGTTAATTCAGTATCGTATGTCATCCAGTGATTTATCCACTGTCGACAAAATTTGTAATGATTACCGCTAATGCTACCAATCTCTGGGTCAGCCGCTAGGAACAATAATTCTTTCGCAACATCCTCCTTGGGCTGCCCAACTAAATTTACAAATATTTGCGACACATTTCGAACCAATTCTGGTACGTTTTCTAATATATCTGTATCACGAACGATAAATGGATCAAATGTATTTGCCGTCACCCCAGTATCCTTCAATATATTGTCTAATTCTGCCGTGAATAAGGCTACCGCTAATTTGGAGTTCGCCAACACGTCTACTGCGGAGTACCGACCAATATCATTCCAGTGATCAAAATCCAAATGTCCAACATACATTGACGACGCCGAACTGTTTATAATCCTACTCGGTGCTGATTTAGTCAACAAAGGCAGAAGAAGGTATGTTAATAGAAACGAGCCGAAATAATTCACTTGCATAGTTAGGTTTAGTCCATCTTCAGTTAAGCGATCAGATAATCCAACAGCACCCGCATTATTTATTAACACGTCGAGTTTATCTTCACTCTGTATAACGGAAGCGAAATTTCGCACTGATTTGAGAGAGGCTAAGTCTAACAATTTATATGAGACGTTTGGGTTTTTTGTTACTTGCTGTATCCGATCTCTGGCTCTGATAAGTTTTGTTTCGTTTCTACTAGCTATTATAACTTTAGCTCCTTTGTGTGCGATATGCTTAGCCGCTTCGAAACCTATGCCAGAGCTTCCTCCAGTGATAACAACGGTCTTTCCGTCGAGTCGCGAATTTGTGTTGCACATTTTTTTCAATACAATGTCACTGCACAAACTTGATCAAGTTTCTGTCCATAAACAGGATGTAAAGGCTGTAATTAATTCAATGCGTTTGTTATTATTTTTTCTTACGAAAAAGGTCTCGTGAGTTACCATTGTTTCTCGATTCTTTTGTCTACATCGGAATGTTGGCGATAAATAAACATAGTAAGCGTTGGCACGGATTATTAATTCTTATGTGATTTGCTGTGGAACACTTAAATATTTACTAGTGGAAACTTTGTGTACGAATTGTTTTTCGCATTTAGTCATACGAAGGTATTATATCGAGTTCGATATAAATAGTTATTGCCGGTGACCTTATGGTCCGTAACCGGTTCTGAATTTTGACACTTCTAAGTACAATCACTTTTTACCGTAAATAAGATACCGCAAAAAATAAGTCATTCAAATAAAGCATTGCTTTATGATAATTGAACATATATTTATATATAATAACTTATTGCTTAAAGAAGACCATCAGTTTTAATTAAATCCACTGCTTTTTCTGCCATACCGATGATCACCGAATTTGGGAACAAGGAAATCGGTGATGGGAAGATGCTGGCGTCCATCACTCGTAGACCTTTAACTCCTTTCACCCTAAAAAAGCAATTATTAAAAGTTTTAAAACAATTGTGTCGTGATTTTTTCTGTAGTACCTAGAAAAGTTACACGTTAATTAAATTTACACAGTCCAACATGTAAACTATAACTACTAACACCTTTGACGGTTCCGTGGTTAAACCACATGTCGTCTAACCGTCTAATTTGGATCCCAGCGACACAATGCTGATCACAACATACACAGTAAAAGCAACTACCTATTGACGTTGAATGATGATTTTAAATTTAACATACTCGTAGACTTTTCTTTTTATATACAAAAAAAGGTAAACGAAGTAAGAACATTGTGGTAATCTTTAATTACGACATAAGGATGAATCTTTATTTATCTACTAATATCGTGGTTTCTCTTAAAAATCAAGTATGTAATTGATACGCAAAGTTGTGTCGTATAGAACATTAGACAGCCGTTAAAATTAATAGAAAAATCTACGCTTGGTAGATTATATTATATAGATATAGAAACCGCGTACTAGCAAAGACTTTTCTTGATATACTTAAATTCCGCTATTTTAGAACGTTGTTTGGCTCTTGTATAAGAAAAAAAACGCAAGGCAAAAACACCAATAGGTAGAAAGATTTAGTTAACATTATGCAATTTATCTAGTTTTAAAAAAGAGATAATATTACCTCAAATGGTTGTCCAAAACATTGCCACCTGCGCAAGTTCCTCCCACGTGATGACCGGTGACGGCCACCTCACGTGTGACACAGGCCAAGTATTCATCTGGAGGACTGAGGGGTCTTCGGGTCTTCGGCGGTGTTCTTGTTTGAGGTTTGGTTCTTTCTACTCCTTTTTGGTATTTGAGCCTGAAAATGTATTAATGTAGAAAAGGATTTTGAGTTAACATTGTTTCTTTTTTATATAATAATTGATTTGTTATATAGAAAATACTTCTTCCGTCTCCTCTGCAGGCCAAGCTGATCCTGGCTGCTGTATCTCCAGAGGCTGAGACATCTCTCGATCCTGGGCCAATGAATCTTAGCCCCAATATCCTTAAATGGCTTCGTTGATATCAAACGCTCTGCACGACGTAAAGCTATAAGAGTAAAAAATCTGAATAGTATATTTAACCAGAAAGGTAATGGTTGCAACTCTTCCATAGTAGAGTTCCATTACCAAGCATGTTATGAAACAATAAGGATTCCTTGATTTGATAACTGACGGTAATTTTTTCGATGTTTATACAATAGACGAATTTAATTTGACGGTAAAATATTATTTATATATTGATATCTATAAATGTTATTAAATATCAGGTATAAAATACCTTTGACAATACACTGAACGTCATACTCCTGGTGCAAGTAGTTAGGGTTGACCACTACAGGCACTGTGGTACTGGCATCCCGAAGAGAGACAAACCCTCGGCTTCGGGGCTGAATACATGATGCGAGGAACACAAACCCTTCTTTGCTAGTGTCGTTATTGAATGGGAACATGTCTCTGAAGACCTTAAAAATAAATAATTATACTATATTTTTATTTGTTTTGCATCGTAAAAGTAATCCTATCTAATCATCCAAATTCGGCGATTAAGCCGGAGGCTCTAGGTTGATTCATAGTTGTTGTGTTTCTGTAGACACACTTGTGAACGAAACTTTATTTTGTGATATACATATTTATGAAGGCAGCGGTATTCATAGTCGATAAATAGAACAGTTTTAAAAGCCATTTAATAAAAAATATAAAGATATTTATAAATTCAATTGTAAGTCAAAAGTGTCATTACTCCTTAGATGAAACTTTAGTAGTTAATCACCCATAACGTATATATTTATTGTTAGATTCCTAAAGCATTTCACCTGTGGTTTGTAATTAGAGAGGTCTCGCAAAAGTCGCTCGCTAGTGGATCCCATTGTGAATAACATGAGTGCAGACATATTTTTATATTCAATACCGGCTACGGGTGGGAAAGATAAGTATCCTGAAATATATAAAAAAGATCGTGAATATATCAAATAGAAAAAAAATACATTGTAGAATATATACCATATATTGAATTGTTAACGCCTTTTTCATGAGCAATACAGTACTTTAACAATTTGTTAATCTATAAACCTTATATTGTTATCTTGCTTTTTTTTAACCAACCTTAATATGCGGATACAATAACATTTATTTTAATAGAGATTTATATAGATTTTAATCAGAAAATGTGTGTTCATTTTAACCTTCTCCCTTCCAGTAGTAATCCCAAGCGGTGAAAAAGCTAAAGACTTTCGCAAGAGTTACACTTATGGGCTTTTTGATGCTAACGTAGAGAGGAACGTTCAAGTGATCGTGAAGGTTTCTACCCACTTGGCTATTTTCTACCACAGGGACTATTTTCAGTCTGAAAACATAAAACTTTCTCTACAATTATCGATAGGTATCCACTAAGCTATTGTACAATTAAGATTTAGGATCTTAAGAACTATGGCAGAATACTTATAAAAATTTAATAGCACTGCCACAGATAGCTTGTTATAGCTTTTTTTTGACAGGCGCTATGTTATTAGTCTACAGCGCATCAATTATTACATCATATATAACTAATAACTTTGAACCTTTTTAACAAGTCCCGTGGTCCAATACCAGACAACATCAATATTTGTGGCGTTTTTATAGCTCCCGCACAAATTATAATCTCCCTATTTATAAATATGTTGTTTAGATATTTGTGGTCTTCCAGCACGTAGAGTGAGGAGGCCACTTTGTCATCGAACCTCACCTAGAAGCGTTAATTAGATTTCATTGTGGGGTTTCTATTTGATATTGATACCTTTGTGTTATATTCATTAGAAGTTTCTAAAAAAAATTAATTACTTTTTATTTACGTATAACTTCCAAAGAATTTACGTTATTAATTTACGCTTTATCAAATATATATACAATGTTATATTATAGGATTTATTTTATAAGAAAGCAGCGAGAAGATAATTTTATTGTCTTATTCCATATATTTTTAGCTCAAGGGAAACCTTTTCACACGTTTTAATTTATAACATACAATGTACCTAAATACTTACAGATACAGCCTGAGTTTTCAACATGACGTGCAGATTGGGTCTATTTAGAGCTGGTTTTAGGTACGCATCAAAAGCCTGATGTCGGCGTCCCGATAGCACTGGTGCAGTTGCTTTACGAAAAAGAGTGTAGCGGTCTGTCAGTCTAGAGGATGCTCGCTTGAAGATGTTCATTAGTTCGTTGTTTTCGTCTATTTTCTTAAGGTGCATTGGAATCTATAATATATAAAAAGCGCCTTAGAAAGTATGAAACAAAAGTTGTTAAAGTACAGTACGCTCTAGATCTAGATTTCCTTAACAATTTCATCTTACGTTATGGTTCAACCTATTTTAGCGTAAATCTCGAAGAATTTGTTTGTAAAGTATTGTTTTGAGGGAGTCAGTAGAGAAGAAGTTAGATATTAATTTATTAAAGTTTACCACATCAAACATAATACTAAATCTACGGTTTATGTGTTACAAACTCTTTAATATAAAATGTATGACAATTTAGGTAAACTTAAATGTTACAAACAAATTACCAGCAAAATTGCGTATTAGGTTCAAGATATGCACTTAACAATACTTTCTTTAAAACCTATCAGCCCACTGCCGAATATATCCAGATATTAAGTAGAAGTCAGATAATTTAAATCTTACTTTAGACTCATTGCAGTATCCACCAGCCACACATGGCGATTCAAATTCGCTTTCCGTTGTGCCAAATGCCTTCAAGAAATATGGCTTTAAATCTTTGAAACTCCAACCACGAAAACCTAATAGTGACCACCTATAGAAGAAAATACTAGGCTTAGAATCGTGAAATAATATAACAAATTAATTTATTACTTTTGTAAATTTACCTATTATAATCTTCCGGCAATCCAAAACCGTTAAGAAGAAAATTTATCTGTCCAGAACCACCAAGACCTCTGCCTCGTGGTATAACTGGTGTCTAGGAAATACAATAACATACTATAGGGCAGAATAGTTACCCTGAATAATAATTATTTATTAATTATTTTGAGAATGTAAAATTATTGTCTAGTTTAAAAATCTTAGGCATAGAACATACAGTACATCATATTTTATTTACGAACGATGAAGTCTTCTATTGTAAATTGAGTATTCTTAAGTAAAAAATAAAAATTGCTTACCTGATTCCACATTCCAAAAGACGAGTACTTTTGTGGTTTAGCATGAAACGACCAATCATTAGGCCCTTGCTGTGCCGCAGTGGCCGTCAAGGGTATTTTTGTAAAGTATCCCATATGACCCCCAGCCTCTACAAGAAGGACTTTGACATTGGGATCTTCGGACAACCGCGATGCAATAACACATCCTGCTGTTCCCGCGCCGACTTAAAATACAAATTGCTAATTTTATAAGATTGAAGAAATAATCTTCTATACGGTTCGGGCAACCTCGGCTCGTACACATATTGTGTACGAGCCGAGGTATAATGTCATCATTCTAAAACGTTTTAGTTTCAGACGTAACTAATTAATTCTGCTAGGTACTGTTTATTAAAGTATAAAAATTTACTTACCTACAATATAATCGTATCGCCTTTCTGGCTTCTTGATAATACTAGGATTTGTATTCAAATACTTTTGGTATACAACATAGGAAATACACGCGACAACCAAAGCGGAAATGTAAAATTTGAACGACATTGTACTTCTAGGTTTATGTGCAATAGTGTAACTGTACTTGTATCTTAACTCAGACAGAGCCTCTGTTCTAATTGGATTGGACAGAGGTGAATAAACTTACCCTTGTGTAAGTCGATACTATTTTGTTTCGCCTTTTGTTTATATTATTACAAAGGTACACTACTTATAAAGCTTTTCTAATTATGAAATATTTAGAAATTATTATTTGATAAATCTATTCATTTCTGAGAATTATAAAGACAAAATTTTAATTAATTTGTTGTAAATCTGAATTAAAACATATTAGATGAAATCATATTATGGTGTTATTGACACCATTTATGGTATAAATATACATAACTGAATGAAAACATTCATAGAGTACTAAGGTTTAAAATGTTTGCATCCCCTGAATGAAAACCTAAGAGGATTAAAGTCTCAGTAGTGGAAATCAATAATTTATAATGATGAAATACATTATGTTTTACTATGATTGAAAGTGACCCAATTTAATGCACAGAATAAGAAATATGAGACAATTTTAGCTAGAAACTAAAAAAAAAACTGAAACTGCCAAATAGCGAATTGCCCTCGACTTAATGCGTTTGCCTTAATGTTTCTTGAAAGTTTTAATATGCGAGAAATGGAATTGCTTATATGTACTCAGTTAATTAAATTGAAAATATTCTTTGCTATTACAGCAAAATGAAACAATTTTACTTACTTAAAGTACATTTATTATTATAAAATGTATTAGATAGTCCGAATGAACTAGGTAGCAATTGTTCATGACAATATGCTGATTAAGAAGGTATGAATAAGAAATATTTCATTATTTTTAATTATACACAGAGATAATTTATACTCTTATCATTACAATTCAACTTCTCCTCCATCAATTAACATTTCTGCAGTAGCGGGTACCACAACTGGAGCCTCGATGACCTGTTTTCTTCCTTTAGAATCAACAACCTCAATAGTTTCAGGTTCAACTTCCATATCAGCTGCTTCTAGAGCTTGCCTCTGTTTTAAGCCAGCTGCTGGTGATCTATAAAAGTATGATTATTCACTATCTATTCATCATCATTCTTCTTAATATATCTCACTCAAATTTATTAATCTTTTTATTTGTATACAAAATTTTAAGCAATAACTTTTAAACTTAGTTTTTAGGTTACAAACATATTTAACAATTAATTTTAGTGTAATTTATAAGCCAAAATCTTGCTGGCTTCTATTTCAATAAAAATGTAGCCAATAATTACACATTGCTATTTGACTGTATAATTTAATAACTTCAGAAATTGAATTACCTTAAATTGACAAGTTAGAAATGATATCTACGCTAGTATTAAGAATGCTTATTCTGTTTGAAAGTGAAAAACTTTGAAATCAAGTATTAAAAATACATAGCATAATAAGGTGCTGGACACTACTAGAAACCCAATATATGATATGGTTTCCTCAATTGCTGTCAAAAGATATTCTTACCGTATTAATGAGATATCTCTTTGGACTTCACGAACATCTCTCTGCCATTCCACTTCCCTGCCTTTCCTCAATCTCTGCATTATGTAATTATTAGAGCGTCTCTGGCGAATTTCTTCTACTTTCTTCATTGCCTCGATGGTTTTGGTCCATAATTCTCTGTTGTATTTGACTGGAGCGTGTCGACGCTTTTCAAACTCAAATGATGGATCAATTGCTAATTCCTTGCCTGCCGTTTTACGGAAAGCTTTAGTCCATTTAGTCTTACGTGGGTTCTTCTTCTTTTTGAATGCTGCGTGACATTTTGAACGGCAAAATCTGAAAATCTACGTAATAAAGTTAACCCCTAACGTAGATAATTTTGTGCAGGAAATTTGCTTATAGGTATATTTCATTTTATTTACCTTGCAATCATTTCTCACGAATTGAATCCCATGGCCAGGATAAATCCTGGAAGAGCAAAAATAACAAGTTTCTATACGCATTTTCACACGTGCAGTTTTGTTGTTTTGACAGCACGTCAACAAAAGGAAGGTATTCTTGTCCAACGAAAATTCCAAACCATGACAGATTACAAATGTTAGAAAACTAAAATGTACAGAAAACTCAAATCGCATAAGATATAAAGTTCAATTTTATTAATTTAATACGAAAATAATTGTAACTAATATAACTATTACAATTATGTAATAAGTAAAATAAACTCCCGAATTATGAAAAATACTTATAAATTTGCTACACCTAACCTTGGTCATATAACGCCATCTAGAGACACAAAATAGCAACTATCTATCGTTATTCATGCAACGAGATGTCAGCACATGTACTAAAAATATTATAATAATGTGTTTAAAATCGTTCGTTGACTAATAATAATAAATAACTAATATTAATTAATGTTGGTCGCTGATAACTGCTGGCACGGTGCTTTCGACTTTTTAAGCATTGTTCTATATTGTCTTTGTGTATTTTAAAAGTAAAATCTTCTTCACATTGTCTCAATCGAAATAAAAAGATTCACTTTTCGACTCGAAACCTATCGAACGAAAAAACGAAACGAATTTTTACCTAAAGATGTCATAAATTCTATTAATCAAGTTGTTATTCTTAAAACTCTTATTAAAAACATACAACAATTAGTCTATTATTTATTAATGTTCAGTAATTGATGCTATTAGAGGAATGTTTAGCTACTCAACACAAGATGTATGAAAACGATAAAGTCATATTTATGAGAGGCAACTTAGCGACTTAATGAGAAACCAAGCTAGTTACCGTAACATCACATAGTGAATAGGCAATACTTTTCAGTTGACTGCCCGATTTATGGCTTTCCTAAAATACCGGTGTTTACTTCGTCGGTTGTACGTTATGCGCCTAATTACTTCTATGTACGTATTTGTCGATATTTTGAATACACGTAGACAAGGTAGGTGATGTTTTATGCTCCATATTTTGACTAAATTAAGTGGAGAATGGTCGTTTATATGGGCTCGTCATTCCGAATACATTGTGTGTTATCTGGATATTTACTTTAGGTAAGCTCAGATTCATTCTGTGCCTTTTAACCTAAGAATTTTATTTTGTTTAGTTATTTGTTTTATTAAAACGCAGTTGTCATCTAAAGTGGAAGTATTCAATAACATATTTAATAATAATTACTATTATAACATCTCTATTATTTTACAGGCCATGATCAAGAGTGTACTCCGGTTTAGCATGAATGGATTTTATTCAATTCCCTTATTAAACATGATACCCGGACTTCAGGCCAAATATTTTTTTTACCTGAATTGTTTTTAAAGAACGAATGATATCATCGTGAAACCGGCATAGCACAAAAAGCTAATCAACTGGGTTGTAACGCCACGTGTTGTAGAAAGGAGACTTGTACGTAATCATTTTACATGTTACAGTAATATGCATTACTACCACATTTATATAACAAGCACAAAATTATCAATCTAATCGCCTTTAAGATTGAACTGCTAAAGGCAAAAACATAGAGCAGCATTTAGAAGTTTCAAACCAATGTAGACTCTAAGTTACATAACAATAAAACGAAATGTACCTGTGTTTAGGTCATCTTGGGTGGTAATGAGCTAATGTGATACGAATCGCAATGGCTTAATTATACCGTCCCCGGCTTTGCTTAATAGATAATTATACGTTATAGTACACCGCCAGAATGTTTATGTTACATAAGTTAAATTTAACATCGTTATATGGACGAAATGTGACTTAATTCAATAATAGGAATTCCTTTACATTGTTTAACTTATAAAAAAGCTCAACATGTAAATCGAATTCATAAAAAAAATATTAAACGACTATCCAAAATCATATTTTCATATAGGTCAGCGATTTCGGTGACATGTGTCTAACTACTGACTTCGCTCAGTATCTAACCATTTATGCTATTGTTGACTATATACTATTGCTTTTAATGTTTAATGGTGTACGTCGGTAAATGATAAAGCCAAATATAACAGCATATATTGTGTAGAGTGAATTCATTTATAGCAAAATTAAAGCGCACTTTAAAAATAAATAAAAAGAGGTGGAAGAAACTTTTAAAGAAACTTAAAAATATTTGCAATTTATAATGAACGGCTTGACAGTATTATGAAAGGAATACTTTAATAATCTTCTCGGCATCTTCTGCCACATTTACCATGGAGAGAGAATTCAGAGGAGTTCTGCGGATTAATACCTGCAGCTGAGTTTCATCATCGGGCATCGAGGCAGAATACGAAATTCCGTATCACATCGACGTCCGTCCTGAGCGTTCTTAAAGGCAATTTTTGCCGCGCACCAGCACTATTTGGAACCAGCTGACCATTGAAGTATTTCCGAACCAATTCGACTTATGGTCCTTCAAGAAAAGAGCGTATCAATTCTTAAAAGGCCCTCAACGCACTCGCGAGTCCTCTGGCATTGAGTGTCCAAGAGCGGCGGTAATACTTAACATCAAATGAGCCTCCTGCCCGTTTGCTCCCTGTTCTATACAAAAATAATAATACTGTCAATAATACATATTGTATGAAGTGATAAGCATAAAACATACCTACATGAAGGAGATAAACTACGAAGTATAGGACTATTGCGTTCTGAATTTGCCGTGGACGGAAAGCCAAAATTTTAAATTGATTTTCAATACAGGTATTTCCAGTAAATACTTTCGTGAATTTGTGTGAAATTACATGTGGACCTTGGCGCCATCGATGAAAAGTGCAGAATTCCAAAATCGAACTGTATTAGAATCGCAAAGGTTACCTTTTTTTATTTACGTAAATATATACTTTAAAATGTGAAACATTGAGTTCAATTTTCTTTAATTGTAATGTGAGTTTCCCGTTTATTTTTGTTAAATAAAGCTATGTGCACTTTTTGATATTCAAGTGGCGTACACGATGTCACCTCGTTTATCACCATCGAGATGCTTATGTGTTTTTTTCAACGCACAATGACATGACTTTTGAGAATCCCGCATCGTTACGTTTTGCATATTCGCTTTGTGAATTGTAAATTAAAAAGTGCACCTCGGAATTCAAATGCAATCTTTATGTACATTCATCAAGCGCGTTGGCAATGGGGTGCAGGGTTTAATATATAATACTCTCAAAACATATTACATTATTATTGTGGTCTCCGGTACCTAGAATAATAATAATAACTCTGTAACTTTATCACTAGTTTAAAATATTTTAATCGTATTAAAAGACGTTATTAGTTGTAACAATTATTTTCAATTACGTCCGGACAGTTTTGCAATTTAAAAGAGTTTTAACTAAACTCTTTGTTGTATTTTATCCGTCGTCGACATCCATGTGATGATGATAAAATTTATCTGATTTAATTTTCAATTATTTTTAGGAAAGTTCCACATCAGACCACATTTTACGCGGCTAGAGGATAGCCGCGTAATGTATATCTTGCTGGTGATATTTTCATTAATCCATTAAATATATTTCATAGTAGGCACTAAGTTTATTTAAAAAATACTTAATTCAACGATTTACATAATCCAGCTTGGTTCTTTTTGACAGTTTTTTTCATGGGAGTAGTAGTCAAGTCTTCTGAAATAAGCGCATCGTACAAAGTTAGATATGTACCTCTAAGGATTTAAGAACGAGAATACTGTATGTACCTACTATCCAACTTTGATCAAGTACCCAAGTTAAACTGATTTGGATCGCATGAAAATATATTCAGCAGTCGTGTATAAAACTGAGTTAAAGTATTTTTTTTATTTTGGTCGTCATTCGTCAGTCGTCGAAATTTGCCAGTGCTCGAATCCAGGAGCTCTGGTTTATTCGCAAATCTCTAATGAAGATGTTTCAGTGATAAATGAAGTTAGCAACAACAAGAAAAATCAATCGATGTAGCGAACTTGATTCGAACGTCATGTTGGTGTACAATGGCCATTTGTTCCTTCGTAAAATATTATTGCAATCATGTCCATTGTGTCCAATGTTTAAAAAATTCCGATGCTACTGCAGCTTAATCAAACAATGACGGATGTTTTGTTTCTCTTTTTTAAGATACCCGGTTTTCCTCTTTATCCAAAACAATTTTTTTTGCTGAGAATAACATGCTAAAAGTAAAAATATCTAGCGGATTTTCAACCCACATCTGTTTCGTCATCAATTGTTTTTTATAGTATACCAAGAGTCCACTAGTACACAGCCGGGTCGCACCCTAAAACTGCGAGACCTTTACTGCTCTGGTCATGTATATTTATGATATGTATTTTAATCTTGTAAGATTATTGCCACAGTTATTTTGGCGGTGTGTAGGTCCCTACAAACGGTTGCGCGCTCTATGGAGATGTAATTTCTGATTGTTTACGCCTCATTAATGTACCACTTAGGCCTACTTTGCTTTCACGGAAGAACGGCTTCCAGGCATTTATCCTTAACCTAGAAATATGGTTCTGATTCTAGGAATTAGGTATAACGAGGCTTGGAGGTAATCTATAAGATTGTAGAATTGCCTCCATCACTTAGTTAACATTGGAATGCCCGGCTCGTTTTCGGTTGGTAAGCAAAAAGGTAAGGAAAAAACAATAAAATTGTTGAAAACATTTGTTTTGTTTGGTGGTCTATGATCTTGTCTTAATATACTTTTTTAACGGATATAACCCTAAATCGTTTCTTATAACAACAGCGAAGTAGTTGAATCTTTCAATATTTTCTTAAAAGTATAACAACATAGGTTCATTTAAAAGGTGGCGGCGGATAATTAGGATTCTCCTGTACAGGCGTGCTCTCTAATAGGCCGCATCTGACTTAATATCAAGTGGGATTGTGACCAAACGTGTCCAGTTCCAAAAAAATCACGAATTAATTACTTTTCAGCAATCATGAATCCATGTTTGCATTGAAATTTAGACTTAGATGTGAAACGTATGAATTGATTCTATAAACTATGGACAAGGAACAATTTTTTCTCGGACAATTTTTGTCAATGATAATATATATCAGTAAAACATTAAAAAAAACAGTAGATAGGACAGGACCATAGGACCGTAATTAATATGTCGTGGTCTTCCGGTGAACCGATGAATGTTTTGCAGGGCTGTATCGGACAATTCATGTCTGATTATTGAGTATTTTATGCCTTTGGCCTATAGACCAATTTTTTTATGAAAAAAGAGCACCTTGTTTCCACCAAATTGCAGTCATACATTATTTACATTAGACAACCTTACGTACAGATTCAGACAACAGTAATGTTAGATTAGACAGAGGTCCGGCCCTCTGTAGGTTGATGTTTTCTTATACATATCCTGATCTCTATTTCTCTCTGGTGTTTAAAGCCAAAGAAAATAGCCTTGGTTTACAATCTTTTTAAATAGAGATATTTGAACGCTTTTATTAAAAAAAAATGGCATTATGACCTCATGTACGGTAAATATTCAAAATGTTAGTCTATTTTTTGAGCTAGTAATTTAGTACGGCCTTGCCAACGGCGATAATAATTTATTACATTTATAAGTATGGCACTTGAACGGTTGCTTCAATGTTTTAGAATAAAAATTATCAAGTGCTTGAAAACTTTCTAAGCCCGCGTCCACAACACGTAAGTGACGGTTGGTGGAATTTTTGTGCTTTTATTTCAATAGCCCAAATTATAATATTTCGATTTACAAATAAGAAATGATTAATTGTTAAATCTTGTAAATAAAACATTTGCTCCCTGCGAAAAGCGGGACTCAGAGTCGTCCATTTACATATCTAAATGTATCAAGATTAGGTATGAAGGTATACGGTAGGTATTAGAATTGAAGGAGATGCGTTTTATCATAATCCATTGCACAATTTGATGGTTTTTCTTCTTTAGAGAAAAATAATTGGTAGTTTGCTACAATGGTAACCATGGTAACACATACCGTACAGAGGACTCAGGGTGAGATTCAGAAAACATAGTAAGCGCGATACTTTCGTTTTAGTTTAGTTAGAAACGAACTAACTACCATACATACCAATACATTTTTGACGTATGGAAGTCAGACGACGCCCAATCTCGTTGCTGAACCTTACCCTAAGAATGTATACCAAAAGACGAAATGAGTGTGGGCTCCGGTCGATCGTGATTAGCCAACATCATTTCTAAGCCAATACAATTGAGACGATACGTTATGTCAAGTAGACGATGGTCCGTTTGACGAATCAAAAGCCTCGTTTATTCTTGCGTCCCCCTCCATGTTTATACGGAACGCATCCATTTTATTAAGAAAAGGATTTGTCACGTGTGAGCTTAGCTTATGAAGCCGTTTCAATTAAGATTACCATTGCTTTCAGTCAATTAACAACTAATTCCAGCAAAGTTTTAATTTTAAACTTGACATTGAAACACATGCTAAGTGAATGGACGGATTTTCGGTATTGATAAAAACTTGTTTTTTACAATGCTCAATTGGTTTTTTGACTTTATAAAACTTCTCCTTCCAAATAGTAAAGCATTACAATTAATAAAAAAGTATTATATCATAAAACAAGAAGAGTGTCTTTGCCTTAACTATCAGCGTTATCAAACCCTAGATAGGGCATTTCAACCCCGAATTGGACGAATGTATTTTTCTTTCTATGTGCACATTAAATCCCGCCTTCGGTAATAGAAACATTTGCGAGGAATGTCTTGGTTGGCCCAAAGAGTTAAAGGATAAGTGGAAGATGTAGAAACCTGATATCCATACCCACAAATAGTTCTAGCATCGCCGTGAGCTGCTCTGATAAGCTTCTTTTAATAAAAAAGGGTTTATTTTAAGCCACAACAACTGCAAATTATTAAAAACTCAATAAATATGTCTGTGTAGTTTGGGTTTTGGCTGGTGTAAATTTGCTATTCGTTATTAAAACTAAAATTGCTAAACTCGATTTCATCGAAATCGCCGAAAAGTAAACTCAAAAACATGATTTAAAACTTTTAACTGCAATTTCACAATATAAATCTTTTCCTTCGTCTTAAGCAATTTTAAGCTAGATTTAACCTTATTTAAACTACTATAAAGTTGAATTTGTTTTACATAAAATGTTTCTTATTTTGTAACAAATAATAACGTGTCAGAAGCGAGATTTTGCCCTTAGGTGTCTCCGTGCTTTTGTCTTGTATCGAAATTGTTTGATAATGCAGTTGAATTTAGAATTTATTTCTTAATTTTAAAGTTCAGTTTTGTACGAACGAAAAGTAAAGAGTTTAGTTTTGTGTGTTCTACAAAAATGCGAGTGGAATTACGAAAATGATGAAGTTGTGTCAAACGTACCGATTTGCACTGTATTATCATTTCACAGGTACAGGTTTATTAGGCAATACTTTCTTAATTTTTGTTACTCAAAAACCTGGTCTCCTAGTTGTCTAGATTTTTGAAAAAATAAAATTAATCAGTAGCGTTAAAACCTTTTAGCTCTGGGCTTCAGATTTCTGTATCAGTTTCATGATCATTTATCAATCTAATGGGCAATTAGGTTATCAGCCTCATGTGCCTGGCACACGTCGTTGACTTTTTGGGTCTAAGGCAAGCGGGTTCCTAACGATGTTTTCTTTCACCGTTCGAGCTAATGTTAAATGCGCACATAGAAAGAACGACATCAGGAATGTGAGCCGCACGTTGTAGTCACTAGGCCAACACTGATCTGGATATATGAACCATTTTTAAATAGTATAATAACATTAAAAACTACTTTCGCTATTTTGTCTTAAGGCAGGTTTATTCTGTAAAAGCAATAACGATTTCCAATAATTGGATAAATAATTATCTTATAACATAAATATAACCAGAATAGCATTTCATCCAAAGACAGAACCGTTACTTCGTAGGGCTTCCCAATTTCTTTTTAAACTCAGAATTATACAATATAGAAAGAACTCAATATTTCAATCGGAACAGTCGTTATGTAAGCCTGCGTTAGCAATCAAATTATCAAAACTATAAAGTCGAATACACTTTTAAATTTATTGGTGAATTACCATATTTATTGCAATCTTTTATTCCAATGTTACTACCGTAATTTGTAAATACACTTAACAAGCGACATAGTTAAATATTAAATAAATATTTATTTACTTGATTTTGTCGTGAGTGTAGTTGCTTAGATGTTCCGTTGCGATGGGATGTGTTGTGGTATGTATCTTGTTGCTCTGTCATAGACTCTTGTCGCTCAGGAATCGGTAGGAAACTTAGACCTGTTACTCACAAGGTTTAGTTCATTAGACAAATTGATCGGAGTGACTGCCTGGATTAGGGGGTTTATTGGAAGGAGATGAAAGGAATGAATCCTTATTGTTCTGGGTTCGTATATCCAAGCCAAGCATTTTGAAACAGTCTTTGTTACTCTAAAAGGAGAAGGTAAACTAAAAGAATCTGTTGCTCGGCTGAATATGTTTATAGATGATAAGGGTTTGTTACGCGTATGTGGAAGATTACGCCACTGAGAATTACCTTACCATTATAAACATACGCTTCGCCATCCTTATCGAACTCCTTTGGGAGATTTAAATGCAGAAAGGTTTGAATGCAATTTTGGCTATTATTCACCAACAATATTGGATTTTGTGAGCCAGGAGGGCTATTCGAAATGTTATTTTGAAGTGTATTCCTTGTTATCGACTTAAAGCATCTTGGACTCAACCTCAAATGGTTGATTTGCATCCAGATCGGATTAGCGCTGCTAGACCCTTCTCAGGTGTAGGCACCGATTTTGCTGGGCCATTTTCCAAGGTTTCATCAATAAGAAATGCCAAGACCGTAAAACCTCTGTGTTTTTGTCTGCCAAGTTACAAAAGGTACACCTGGGGGTGATGTTATCACTCAGTACTGAAGCTTTTATCGCTTGTTTGTCTCATTTTATCAGTCGTCAAGAGTTACCAAGTTTAATTTGGTCCGACTGCGGGACAAATTGGGGTAGTTAATAAGTTTTTGACTGAAAACCAAATGTCTATTCACTTTCTCGTCGGCAATTCAGTCTAGCAGGTTATGCATCTTGGGGTGGAATGTTGGAGGAGTTAAGGTGGCCAAAACAAATCAGAATCAGGTCTTACCTTTGAACCTTTGAAGCTGAACTTATCTCACGACCATTTTGCCCTATGTCTTCGTACAAAAATGACCTAGAAGTTATAACTCCTGGACATTTCTTGATTGGGGGTCTTCTTAATGTGTTAAGCTGAATATCCATTTGTGGATTTTTTTTTATGTAATAGCAGGCAAACGGGCAGGAGGCTCACCTGATGTGAAGCGATACCGCCGCCCATGGACACCCACATTGCCAGAAGGCTCGCAAGTGCGTTGCCGGCCTTTCAAGAATTGGTACGCTCTTTTCTTGAAGGACCCTAAGTCGAATACATCAATAAATCGGATCTCACGTTTCAAACTGCTACAACAACTATCTCAGAGTTTCTGGAAACGTTTTAATTTAGAATATCTCCATTGATTGCAGCAGCGTGCTTGTTTGATAGATAAAACGGATCCGCCTAAGATCCTAATCAAAGAACCAAATATGCCGCCGTTGACTTGGAGACGTGGGCGCATTATCAAACTATTCCCGGACTCGGATGGTACCCTGCGAGTCACCGAGGTCCGCGTTGGGTATTGGTTGCTAGACTCATTTTCCACAAGACTCATAGTTGGTCCGTTGTGCGTCCGCGTTGGGGAATCGGTTTTAAAAAGGTCTTGTGAAGTCTTCCAGTGGCATAAATTTGGTCCCTGCCTCCGGTTTTGGACTCGGTCATGTTGCGCCGGACTGTTCGAAATACATATTTTTAATTTAATAAAATTTGATGAGTGTGATCCAAAATGGTTTTTCGTGTTTTTTGGTTCATCACTGCTTAGTTTTCCTTGGGTTATGTTAAACGAATGATTATTTTGGTTTATACTTTTTTGTTAATTATATTTGTTAATAATTCCGTCCTCAATTTATAACTTTATAGTGAGTGTATTTTGCGTTTTTGTGAACTATTGTGAGGCAAGGGATCAGTATCAGTTTTACCTCTCTTAGTTCCCAAATTAATACAATTTCTTCAAATCCTAACGATTGACAATTATGTGCCGTTCTTCTTGGTAAGGATACATTGTAACGAGGTATGTCCTCTGGCATTATTATTCTAGTATAAGATTGTGTATCGACAGCCACCGACCGTTCTTTGTGGTACAGTACTAAATAATTGAAATTATAAATGATAAATATGGACCCTTTGACCAATAAAATGGGAATTGTAAAAAAGTCAAGGCTAGGATTTCAGGATCTAAATCGTACATGGCATATAATCTCGCTGGAAATGTTAGGTATATTTGTCTGCTGAGACACGGAAACGGTATGTTACCACCACGCATTTTATAGTTTCCCTAACATCCAGTTTCTTGCATATTAAGTGGTAAATATTACATAAACATCGTTATTCTTCATTAACTGTCTCTATGATCGTGGTTGAAGGTAAATTATACTTTTAATTGTCTGTGAACGAGCGTGAAATATCTTTAATTACATAGTTGTAAAGGGTTTCAAAAAATTACGGTTGATTACGACTAGTATAATTTTATATTACCTATGGGTAGCATTCGATAATATCCAATCGCCATTAAAAACCAGACATTTATTCCTTTATTATCTTACAAAATTAACTAGCACTAACACTGAAAGCTTATTGGCTAGTTAATTTTTTTTTATACATTTTAAAGGTCATGTTTAATGATAGGTTTTTAAATATGTATAACATTGTATGAGTAAACATTTCGTGTGTATGAGACCTCCTGTGATACTGTACCATAATTAGCACCAAAACCAAGGATTAAAATACACACGAAATTAAGATATCAAAACACGAATTCATTCGAAGCGGACCGCTGTCAATTTTAATTCTAAAGTAGTCTTTAGGATTCCGCTAATTTCGCGCCCGATCCGCTTAGGCTGTCAAAAATGACGCGTTCAAATTATGACGCGCGGTGGTCCGATGCGTGAAATGATCGTGGAACATAAAGGTATCGTCAATCTCACTTCGCCGATTTTTCTTTTAGTTTCAAAAAAAAGATACATGCGTTTTATTGGCGTCTCGCGTCAGTAGCTCAGTTTGAAGTTTGTCCGCAGCGCGCGCACTCGCTGTCCATCTTTTCCCGGCTAGCGCAAAATTCCGAATTTTGTATAGTGCAATGCTGTGCAGTGTAGTGAAATTTTATACTTAGTTGCTAAAGGTGTGCTTATTAGTGTAGTTATTGCGTTTTATTGTCATGAAGTTTAGCAGATCCATTTCTATACAGGTAGGCGAATGAAATTCTGAGAGTTATTTTTTATTTATAAGAAAGGTTTTTAATATATGTTCATCATGGTTCCGTGTGGCACCGTAAGTATAAAGCGTCCGTATGTGGTCGCATTCACAAGAGATCAACCATATTTATTGGTCCATTCTAATCGGAAGAGGGCATTATGTTAACGGATTATCTGTTAATCCTATTTTATTAACTGCTTACTATGTTAGTTAATAATTATTTCAATTTAAATTACAGTCAAGTAATACAGAGCCAGATACTTTATTATGAAGTTAGCTTGGGCACAAAGGTTTGTCGTCTCATGAAGTGTTTAATAACTTAACATAAAGTAAACTAAGAAATCTTTGTAGACTAAGAATTTATGTAAGGTTACATTCTGCAACCATATCAGCGCCATCTACGCAGAGAGCAATAACATTTTCTGCAATCAAACCTAGGAACTTAAAGTTTAACACATGAAAAATTACAAACGCACCACTAAATCGTGGAAACGGTTCACACAATAAAAACTCTTTTGATAGTTTCTACTATTTGACAGTAGTATTTATCACATGTATGCTAATATTTGTAGCTTATAACATTATTTAGTGAGTATATAATCGTTTTAAGCATTGCTTTACCACTCAAAGCGATAAATGTCATTTAAGCTCCCAAAATGGCCTGTATAATAAACTTGAAATGTTTATTTCCGTAAAATGCCATAAATCTCTGTTAATATTAGGCTTTGCAGTTTAATCTAGATGTGTAAAACACTTAACGGCCGTGTTTAAGCTCTAATGATAGGAATATAGAATAATTCGGATAACGAGGCGTAATTTACCATTGTTGGAATTGTGAACGCTGAGTGTACGTTATTTTTGGTAACTTTACCTTTTATATATAATATATATACGTTTTATATATTACTTTAGTTCAATGCTTGTTAAATCACCGTAATGAAAGTATTAACTTTATCAAAACTTCTCCTGTCTGAATTCACTGCAAATAGAGAAACCTAGGAGGAAAAAGTGATTATTGCATTTTTTTATTATTTAAGAAGTTAGATTACGGTAGTTTAAGGTAAACTATTTATTACGTAAAAGCCTACTTTCATAAAAATTAAGAGTTCCTTGTACAAGTATGAATTGCTAAAAACTGCATCAAGCTTTTGATTGCGATAATATTTCAAAAGCAAGTTGATAGCATGGAATCAACACTTCCTAAATGATCGATTAAAAATTAAAATTAACCACGCGGTTAAGCTGAGTAAAAAGCAAACAGTGTCGAGTGCTAAGCTACCGCTATTATTAAGCGGTTTTGGTTTGTAAACAACAGCTTTGAAAACTTTCTTCACACTCGGCCACACAAGTGTCTAGTGAATTTTCAAACGCAATTTGATAGACGTGTCCAATAGGTACTTTTGAGCATACAATTTATATTTCTCAAAATTCTATTTTGGTATGAATAAATTGGCAAGTAAATAACTTAATATATATACTTGGAAATATATTTAATACGCTAGAATCAAGCAAAACTGCCTTGGCACAAAACACAGATAAATGCTTATAATTTATTAAATTTTCACGACGGGTTACTCTCAAAAATAAAAAATCTACGAAAAAATAAATTCAAAACCTAATAAGCAATTTGTCTGAACGTTATCATAAATTTGTTTTCACTAAGTAATTTAAACAAACATTTATTAAAACAAACGTAAAATTCCACCGCAACGACTTTTAGAAAATATTGTATGTTTTCTAGGAAAAATATATTATTGAGAACAGGTGTATTCTACAAGATTTAGTCTGTCTTTATCAATATAATCATAATTACAATAAATTGAAATGACACATATAATTAAAATAGTCTTTTAATATTTATGTCACAGAGTCTTCCTTTTTTCTACTCTACCATTATTAGAGTTATTCATGCTACGTCGGTTTCGTCCCGTTGTAGTCTAGCTTGGGCAGTCGAGATGTCCTCATAGTCGTATCTGAATTCCTGAAAGTAATACAAAAAATATAGCTTTCAGTGCGTAAAATATGAATAAATTTAAACTAAGGGTAAAGAAGAATTTTTTTGACGATTACGTGAAATAATGTTCAGAGTTATAGAACGACGGACGATATGTAGAAGTTTTATATCGGTTTTCCTAAAAGATATTTGTAAAGCTTCAGAATCCTAATGCGATTGTAACAATCTGTACATAACCAAGTACAAACCTATTTAGTCGGGTTAATATAAAAAAAATCCTTGTACTTTTAACCGTGATTGTACAAGTTTTGTTTAACTCAGACTCAGTGAAAAGTTAACTGACTTCTTGTTTAGTAGTTAGAGAAGTATCGTCGATTTTTAATAGCACCTCATTATACAATGACTCACTAATTTGAACTTTATTAGACACTCGGTATCTTTGTTCTTAAGATTCCGTTATTTGAACAGCTTTTGTTTGTGTCTGTATCAGTAATTTTTTTACTTTCAATATATAATTCAGGAGATATATACAACAATATTTTTTATTTAGTAATTTCTAGCGCAAAGAAATTAAGGCGATAAAACATATTTATCTAATTTTCTTAAGAGTACGTTTTTCAATATTAATTAATAGTTGACTTTGTAGTTGATTTACTTAAGTACTACTACACGTTTCAATATAACTTTTATACGCTATCTTTGTAAGTAATCCGATTTTTGGATTGCTGCTGTCAAAATGGTAAATCCGTTAGTAGTAGTTGTGTAGTACATTAAATATTATTTATTCATAGAATATTAAAAAAATATATATATAAGTTATATAGGTCTCGTATATTGATAAAAAATAGACACAATCCACTGTGACAATATAAATAATAAGGTTTCCCAATAATAAATTGTTTAAAGAAGCATCCAATTTATTTAATGAAGTTCAAACTATGTCTTTGATCTTCACCGTCGCCTACGAACACCCCGAAACAACTACTCAGATTTATTGTTTTCTTAAAAACATTTATTATATATTATCACTATTGGTATGCATATGATTTATACTGGCGTAAGGAATGCGAGCATCCGATCAATTTGATAGAAATTCGTTGATAGATAACTGGAATTTCTTAAATGTACATTGCTTAGCTCATGTTTTAAATACTGTCTGAAATGAAAAACAGGAATTATATGTATAACCTCAACTAAGTTATGCTAAGTTTTAAGTTAGGGGAATTTAATTTACTCGTTTTGTTTTTTTTTTATTTTATAGAACGGACAGGTGGCTCACCTGATGTTAAGTGATACCGCCGCATATGGACACTCAATGCCGGAGGGATCGCAAGTGCGTTACCGGCCTTTTAAGAAGTCGAATTTGTTGGTTGATTGTGGTTTAAATACAAAATAGCTGTTAAGAGACACCTTATTCGGACTTGTACATCATTTTGTAGTACCTATCGTAGGTATAAGAGAAAATAGACAGAGGAATAAATAAAACGCGGATCTTTAGCTATCTATCGATCTAGCATATTATAAATCCTCCCCACCTCTGGTAAATGTAGTAAATGAGAAACAAAATATTACCCTCAGAAATCTCATTGCAAGTCAATGACCCGTTCATAAAAACTTCTAGACTTCAATTATCCATTTTAATAGTAGATATGCAGTCATAAACCTTACGTATATAGACATAAGACATATACTAAATGCAAATGTAAGCATGTAGACTTGTCTCCCACATTGTTATATCTCTAGGGATTAACCAATACTTTTTATAGTTATTAAATAGTCTCCTCATGTTCCGGAGTTATAAATAATTTAGTAAAAGAGTTTAACCATTTTAATTTTACATTACTTGTGCTGTTGTCTTTGGGATTAAAGCAATAAATTAATAATTAATTATAATTAAAATATCTGCTTTTGTTAATTTGTCATTTGTTTTATATGATATATTTATCCTACATGTTGTGTTTATAAAGTCTTAGAGAAATTAATTAATTTATAATGTTGTAATTATGAAACAATGCTTCAAAGTTAATATTGTTCTTGTCGGCTATTTGCCTCTAGCATAATTTACTACCTCGTATTTGGTTTAGACTCAGTTTGTCCATGTCAAAATAAAAGTAAATAGTAGCTTTATCATGCCACGACTTGGACAGAACAATATTTAATTTATACAGTCTGTGTTATGTGATACAGTCTACGACTCGTATTAGTAACGTTGGTCGTTTGATGTAGAACTCGAACATTAAGATCGTTAGGTACTATTGTTCTTCTGTAGTAGTAAGCAGTGTTGGCCTAAAGGCCGCTGAAACAACTCACATTCTTGTGGTTGAAATTTATATCCCCGGCTGTGCACCAATGGACTTTCTGTATAAATACGCTTTTAAAATTTTCTCGAACAGTAAAGAAAAATATCGTAAGAAAACCGGCCTGCCTTAGACACAAAATATCGACGGCGTGGACACACACCTGACAAGGCACAGGAGGCTGATCACCATGATCAGATTAACAAATGATCATGAAACAGATCTAAGGCCCAAGTCTAAAAAGGTTGTAGTGCCACTGGTTTGTTTTTGATTTTTATTTTATAAGGCCATTAATAATAATAATCTAGGTCGGTACTATTGTTATGTACAATTGTTTATCTTTAGCGCATAAATGCACCATAGTCTGTGCCTTTCGAAGCAATTATTGTTTTACCGTGAATCGAGACTCAAGGAAGGACCTCATTAATTAATTTAAATATTTAAATTAAAACACATGCGTTAGCAAAGAAACTGGCCAACGATAGCGTTTAAATACATCACTTAACGCCATTTTAAATCGTATTAAAATAGCCGAATCTAAATAGAGTGTCAGTCAGTGTGTCCTTGTTGCACTTTAATTATATCTTGTCACTCAACAATAAAACAATAAAACTACTATCGATGCTAAATCGATCGTCTTTGTCTGCAAGGTATGCTACACACATGCAATTCGTATATGTGAAATTGCTATTTGCTATGAAAGATTTCTTGTGATATTTTTCAGATCCGGATCTGTACTTTCATAACCATAGAAGTAAGAAAATTCTAAGCACATTTGTAGTACAATATTGATTTATTTGATAAAATAGATCGTTGATTCAACAAAAGAGTTGCACACTCACACCGCTGCCTCTGCGACCAAAGTGCTTAGGCCTCCGAAATGAGAATTTTTCTCTCTGACTTGTGCCACCGTCCGCCAATTGCTTGCTTTCAGTAGCAGCAGGTCTTCCTCCACTCTGTCGAGCCAGCTATACCTATGACTGGCGGCCGACCGCTATGTCAGCTCAGGTAAACTTCACTGACCAATCTTTGCCCATGCGCTCAAGGTGCCCCAGTCATCGAAGTCGATGATCCTTATTATTGGCATATTATGTTGGCCTGGACCAATTCTTCTATTTCCCCATTTTTTTCGTCTCCACATGACTCGTTCTAGTCGGCCCCAGGATTTTACATAATATTTTGCGTTACACCAGTAGCTTTTGCTCCTCTTTCACGATTAGCGTCCAAACTGAACGAATAAGACCAATTTTAAAATATGTGTAAATAACAATAAAATGCATAGCATTGACTGCATGTCAATATAGTCGAGATATGTCAAATCATATAAAAACGCCCTAACAATTTTTAAGGCTTCTTCTACGACTGATATTTGAAATATCTATTTGCGTAAATTTCCGTAAACGTTCGCAATAAAAGCGATGGGTCACTAAAGACATTATGCTCGTTATATTATTAATTACTCTGGTAATTTAATGTAAACAGTATTAAAATACTTTACGAAACTCTTATAAGCTTGCCTAATAATTATGGACCCAGGACACACTCACATGCATACCCTCAGTTTCACACCATTACACAACTCGGCCTAACTTGGTATTACTTAGTTTAATGTATTTAATAATTTTTAATAATTTCGTTAATGTTTGAACCTTTTTGTATATACTATTATGTATATAATCGTTGGCTATATCTTTAGTATAATTGGTTTTTGTTTTATGTAATTGACGTAAGCTGTAAGTTTACGAAATAAATTCTAATTGTATCGGTCATATTACTTCGATATCCATGTTCATATGTGCAAGTTTCCGTTACTAAGTAACCCGTTGTAGTAAATAAATTTAGATTATTCCAAGTTAGTCTCAACTTGGTCCTTAAACTTACGTTGTAATTAAGGTAAAGTTTTATCGTTTGCTAGAACTATGGATGTTCTAATACAAGCAAGAAATGCTTAAAGGTTAGTCTATTTTAATGCCGTCTTTGTTCTAAAAACATTAGATATTTATGATTTTACTTTTGTCCTTTTAAAGTTATGGCTAAATTTAGAAGTACACAAATTTATAAAATAATACAATGAGGTTTATAATATCTTGAATAATTTTTTTATTATGATGAACTGTATAAAGCGCAAACATGTGGGGCCGACATGAAATACTGTGCTCACCTCTGGGCGGGGGCTCCCCAGTACCAGCTCCTTCCACTTGTCCGTATTCAACGAAGAGCGGTTCGATCCTTTGGCGTTGCGTAGAGATGTGGGGTCACTGCATCTTCTACAGCATTTACAATCGAGAGTGTTCAGAGGAGTTGTTCGGATTAATACCTGCAGCTGAGTTTCATCGGACGTCAAGGCAGAATACAAAATTCCACCCGTATCACCTCGACGTCCCTCTGGCAGTGAGCCTCCTGCCCGTTTGCCCCTGTTCTATATTTTTTTTTATGAAATTAGTATCAAATATTATGATTGTCACTACATACCTTCAATTTTAAAAGATAATTTTCGGTCTCGACTGAGCTCAAAACTAGTTTATGGAGGACAGTTCCTTTAAATGATTTTACTAGTTAAAAATACCTTCATTTTGTACGGGAATCAAATTGTATATATATAGTGGAGTCACACAGTTTTACTACCATATAACCGTTCATTACAACATCGTTACCGTTTTATCAGTCTCATAAAAATGTATGCGTGTTTTTCTATGGATTATTGAGTCGGAGTAGAGCCTATTTATTTGCCAATGCTTTGCCATGCCAATCATTGCTTTTTATGTTTATATTGATTTTTTATAAATAAGATATTTTTATCCTTTACATGCAAGAAATAAAGAAACAATTATTAGCAAAGTTTGGTGAGGCCAAGTACGCTCGCTGTGGACACTCGGGCAAGCCTTGTGATCACAACTTTGATATTCAGTGAGGCCCTGAACCAAGAATTTTTGCCAATTGTGAGAAATTCCTATTAGTGGATCATAGTTTTGAAATTGGCAAAACTTCAATACGCTACTGACCAGATAATCTTGATAATCTTATATTTTACTATGTCCAGAATACCAGGCGGATTACCGTAAGATAGTCGTGACAAATAAGCAAGACTTTATTATAAACCTATAAGACCTATATTCGAAATGTGATTCATTATTTGAATAAGAATAAAATGCACTAGGAATCCTGGTATACATACTTTTTTACTATATCAAGTATTATAAAATCGTTAATATTATACATAAAATTGTAAATATATTCTTTAGATGTTGTGAAGTTAAAGATCCCCCCATAAAACACAAAACACGCTGGCAAAATGATGGTCAGACAAATCTGTATTTATTTATTTTTTAACACTTCGTTGTATAACAATAATAATATTATTATTATAAGGCTTTTTATTTCCTGTTTTACAATAGTTGGTAGTTGCTATATTACAGAAACCTTAGATTAGCAATATATATATATATATATATAATTTATTTTTGAATTAACAGGAACTCCGATTTGGGTAATTGGGTGATTTGGGTGGGATTTGGGTGGCTTCCTCCAAAAATGCCCACTTTTGTCGGTCTATGCCAGCCAGAGTACCAGTTTATGCCAGCTGATCTTTTTCTGATCTCAGATTATCTTCCCAGCGGTCTAACGGTCTCCCCTTCCGCCTATTGCCTTGTGGTCCCTTCCATTGGGTAACTCGTTTTGTCCACTTTCTGCTCGACACATTGCCAGCCCAATGTCAATTCAGTTTTTGAGCAAAAGTTAAAGCGTTTGTAACTTTAGTGACGGCTCTTATCTTTGTGTGTCTTATTTTGTCCATTTTCTTTATGTTTAACATGCTTCACTCTAAACCTCTTTGATATATTATAGGTCTTATTCGTATATTAGACATTATCTTAGTCTTCGTTAGATTCATCTTCAATCCAACTTCCGCACTCGCTTGTTGTGGAGATTCTATCATGAATTGCATCTCGTTGACTGTCTCTGACAGAAGTATCTAGTCATCAGCGAACCTCTAGTGACTTAGGTTCTTGTTCGTAATGTTTTCGAGTATGGCTATGAAAATAGTGGGTGAGAGTGGGTCCCCTTGACTTGCCCCTCTTTCTATATGATGATACCAATATTTTGAAGTGGAATATGGAATATGACCGACGGCTCCATACCCACTCTGTGTAATGTTACTCCTTGTTGTTAGGGTTGTTATTTAATAATATATCCAGGAATTTAACCCCTGATGATACAGAATATTTTATTTTTAAAATTATAGCATAATCAACCCCCCACAGAGTACACAAAGTAATAGACAAGTAGAGCAGACCATAGATAATATTAATACGATCAGAGCAACCAGTTCTGATTAATATTTACTATAAAGTTGTTTTTAATTAATATTCGCTGTAAATTAACATGCAACGAACCCGTGTGAACTGGTTTAACGAAGATGAAAGTACATGTTCCAATTAAGAATTGATTCTGTTTATTTTTCAAATTATCAAATGAGACTTAGGCTTTTATGGTTTAGTCGTCATTTGTTTATTTTGACCTGGTATGTCTGATTCAATTTTTTGAGCCACAGGCCCACAAATCTTTACCATATCCGCCATTCCCCGCCCATTGTCTTATTGCTTGGTTGTTTCGGTTATTTTCCAGGATAGCTTTAAGAGCAGGGTCAGTGTTGGTGCAGGACCAGGGCTGGATGGACCACTTCAGGGTTAAGAAACGCTCACTAAGCTGTTAAGCTAACATTTCTCCTAGTTAAAAATCTGCACCAGACTTTATAGAAAAAGTCTTTATTTCATTTTATTTTATATAATGAACATAAGCTAGTGTAGTCCAGCCTAAGAAATTTACATTTAACTGATATATAAAATATCCGATTAAGCTGCAACATAATATTAAGTAAGTGTCCTTAAGTTACGTCCTGCCTTTCTATCTTAGTTTTATTTAACAACCCTTAGAGATAAAACTTGATTAAATCGATTACAGTCATGTTTACATAATATATGCATATGGATGCACGATATGATGCAGCATTCAGAAGTAATGCGTTTTAGTCTTACGGAAATTACGAGACCCAATAGGTACCTTTCTGGTATTTTTATTTTATTAATAAGACATGTAGGTGATCAGCCTTCTGTTAACCTGAATCATTGAGTTACTCAGTTTGCTAAGGAATGTAATTAAAGTTGTATTAATCTAACAGAAAGGATAAAGTGTTCCTTATTATTTTTTATTGCAGCCAAATATAAATTAGTTTAAACAACACAACATTTATTAAACACCGCTTGTCATTTAGTCTTGTGTAGTGCTATCTTCTTCTTCTTATAGTGTCATCTCTATTCGAAGGTTGGCGATCTTTATTATCTACTAAAATGTTGGATGCAATCTCTTTTCAAATTGCCGTCTACCAGGGTCTTCTTGCACGCGATTCTCAGACCCCTGCCTGGTTCTTATTTTATGATGCTTTTGCTATTCGCCCATATGTATTATGATGATATATTTACGGGTAGAATATTAAAAAAAAGTTTAAAGAATGTTTCCACTTGGAAAACAGTTCAGTTCAATGTGGAGTTTAAAGTCGTGTAATAATCCAAAAGTTCGACAAGACCGGGATTCGCAGCTGAGGCCTCTTGAACTGCAGTCAAACTTGCTAACAAGTAGACTAATACGGCGGCGAATACATGCAAAAAAAATTGTCTAAAGATATTCAATATATATTCTGTCCGTATGTTTTTATAAGGGAATAACACACTAAGGGTAACAAGTAAGACGAGATCGCCTCGACACTATCATTTGCGAGTGATAAACCAACAGAATGGGAGATTGACGCGTTTTTAACAAGTTTATGCATTATTCATATTCTGCTCGCGCGCAGGAGGTAATCACTATGCGGTGCGCAGGGCTGTAAATTTTGTTGACACTTTAACATCTATTTTCTAACATAAATACTTTGATATTTGAATATGGGATAGGTATGTTAATGATTATATTTTTCGAAAATACGTATTTATTATTAATTTAAGTTGTATATTTTGATTACCTTTTTAATCCAGCCGTGCCTAGGGTTTAGTATTCTATCCACTAAACCTTTTGATTGCTGCTGAAATTTGAGCTTGTTGGATGAAACTTCCTCTCATAAAAAAGCGGTGAATCCTCCTGCAGTGAAGCTTATCAGAACTTGATAGTTAGCCTGGTATACAAAAGATTTTAAGTTGTAATCTATATATTATTTCAAAAAGGAAATGTCTAGGTACGTAGTGCCTAAAACATATCTTGCTCTTTGTCTATGTCCAATTCCATCAATGGAAGTCTCTGTTCCAAGAGATGCCGTTAAACGTCAATTGTCAATGGCCCTACGTATTTGCATCTCTGTATTTATATTCCAAAAGCACAGGCTGTATGTCTTCTAAACATAGCACGTGCTTGGATTCTGACACCCTGGTCTCATAAATCAATGAGACGTTAGTACAATAGATTTGTAATGTCCTACGAGCCAATAACTACGAACAAAAATACATATATAGTATTGGTTTAATTTTAGAACAGTTGTCAAAACAAAAATTAGCTCAATTCTTAACTCTCTTTAATACCCACAATACACAGCCCTAAAAGCGATAACATTAAAATCATTGGATAATATCAGAGGGTAATTGCACTGCTGCGCCTACGCCGAATTCACATGCGGTTATGCGTGTGTGCATGACGCATACCGACAGGTGTCCATGACATTGAGTCGGGACTAGTTCATCTTCATTCTAGTATCTCGAGATATGCCCTAGACTTATCATATTAACATGTTCGTAAAAGAATTAGTTAATAAAATTGTATTTGTGAATTGAGTTTTATTACATAAAGTAGTTATTTGTCAAACTATATATTTTCTAGGCTTGTTTTTTATTGTGACATGTACTTCTTAAGTGTAGTTTTAAGTATTTTATGGTATTATTATTATTTTAAACTTAAGTTTATTTTTGTATTAGTTGTCCCGAAGAAGCTGCTTTTAGCAGTAAGACGGGCGCTTCACACCCATTTACTGTTATTTTTACACTGTATATGTTGTAAATAAAATATATATTATTATAATGAATAATTTATCGAGAAAATCTTACTTCGTGTGCTTTCGCTACTTTTATTTAAGAAAATATTTTGATAAGTTTAGTCAATTCTACCTAATTAAAATTTAATCAGATTCTTCATTAGTCTTTTCACGACTTAATACGATCATGATTCGAAAAGTCACGTGTTTCGATAAAAATAAAGAACGAATAAAGAAGAATTAACCTATTTGTTTGTCTTTGATCAGAATATAAAATCAGATAAAAAGGTGTTAAGACCATAGAAAACAATAGTCGAAATCGTATGTGAAATAAATACCAGTGGCGCTACAACCTTTTAGTTCAGAGCCTCAGAGTTCTGTAGCTGTGTCATGACCTTTTGTGAATCTAATAGCCATGTAGGTGATCAGCCACCTGTGACTGACACACGCTGTCGGCTTTTTGGGTCTAATGCAAGCCGGTTTCCTCACGATTTTTTCCTTCACCGTTCGAGCGAATGTTAAATGCGCACATAGAAAGAACATTGATGCACAGCCGGGGATCGAACCTATGACCTAAGGGATGAGAGTCGCACTCTGAAGCCACGAGGCCAACACTGCTCTATAATATAACAATATCGTCTGTAAGTCTTAAATTAATAAGTTATGAGGTGAATGTGTATGTCCATGAGTCGTACTTAAACCTTTCTGATAACCTTTGGTTATGAACAGCCCTAAGTAACGCTCACTTTAAACTTCAAAGTATAAATGGCACATGGCGATTCATCCTATATTATGTTCATACAACATTGCAATTCTATTCACTCGCCTCCCAGACCGATGAGACCACCGTTTGGCGATAATCCAATTAAATGTGATAAGAAATGTCTGAGAATCTGCAAATAACCGTAACAGTGATCAATAGCTTAAAAAACACGGCAGATTCTAGGAAATCGTAGTAAAAATATAAATAGCTGTATCTGATGATATTTTTAAAGATATAAATGAGACGTTAAAGATATAAGAGGCGAATGTATTATTTTAATAGTAGGTTAAGGTTTTACGTCATCTTTCTATAGTTTTGATACGGCAGTGACGATGGCGCTTTATTTACGTAAATATAAATACCTAATTTTATTTTTATAGTTAAGACTACCTAACCCAACCCCATTGGGATATACTTCGGGACAGATATCTACTTCACAGACTACTAATCTATACATTAAATAAATTTGAAGTGAATTTGCTTAACCTACAATATATTTTTGTGACAAAAAAATACAGTATTTTTTAAATTAATTGGAAATCTGTTCTTTACTCAGGTGCTCTACCATAATATACTTAAAAAAATAAATCCGTGGCGCTACAACATCTTTAGGTCTTGGCCTCTGATGTCGGTATCTGTTTCATTATCATATGTCAATCTCATTGTCATGTAGTTGATCATCCTAGTGTGCTTGCCAAACGCCTTGGACTTTTTGGGTCTAAGACATGCCGGTTTCCTCACGATTTCTTTCACAGTTCGAGAGAATGTTAAATGCCCATATAGAAAGAAAGTCTCTTCATAGAAAGACCTCTTCAGCATACAACATATTATCACTATCGATATTGTTCTTGGCCCTTTATATTATTTCTACAGATCAAACATACCCTAAAATAACATCAGATTAATAATAAAACGACATTTTTTTAAGTAACATATGTATCATGTATCAAAAATCACCTATTAGATATTTAACTACGTTCTGTAAGACAAGAATTTAAAGCGGTCATTTGAACTAAATATTATTGCGCGATCTGTTGGAATTCATGAGTACAATCTCGTGTTTACTATACTATTAATTAATTGTATACAGAAGTATCACTACTTAACTCTGTGAAGACATACAACTCCAGTTATGCCCATTCTAGTTAAATTCTCTTATGTAGCAAATTTAAAGGTATATCAAAAGTCGATTAATCATAATGTCAAATCTGTCAAAAAATCCGGATTTGAATTGAAAAGGATCCTACGATCTTGATTGTATTTTCTTATGAAATATATATATATATATATTTGTTTATTCTGATATGATTTATGCTAAACCAGATTTTGATAACACTGTACTTAATTTAAATTTAAGTAATGATTTATTGACCAACAGTAATAATATTTACAATATTCCTCATCTACATAATAATTATTAAAAATGGATAAATATAAAATTTTAAGCAAATTTAAAAAGTTCGGTCCCTGTGGCTGTTTACCTGCTGCGTTTCCTCGCTGTATTGCGATACTTAATGATTGGTGGTTATTTAAAATTTGTAGACAAGGCTCAATTGTTATGACAGTGTCTGATGTCTCCAAAATAATTCTCACAATTTGTACAGAAATGATATTAAATCGATGTCAGGTTTCCCCTCCAAAATTGAAGGTTACAATTACTTAAACTATTCAAGTTTACATCTAGTATAACAATGTATTATGCGCAGTCTTAACAAAATCAACTAACCTTATTTAATAACTAGGCTCCACAGTCGTTTTATGTTTCTACTAATCAAATTATGCGCATAATTATCTTATGTTTCTGCCCCAATTATAGCAAGCCTCTTTATTTACGGCTATCGGCGAAATTACTATGTACCTGAATAGTATGTTGACAATCCTAGTTATATGGCAAGGGTTTTCTAATATGCGAAAGTAAGGTAGCATATTATTTTACCATAAGATCTCTTTGTCGTTTGCTTAATCCCAATTGCATTGTATCGTTTTTAATTTTGAAATGTATTTCAGGCCCTCATATAACTCGTTTATTCTCCCATACGAGGATATGGCGAGGATTTTACACGTTATATTTCTGTAGTGTAACATTGATAGAGATTTGTACGCACATATTTCGTTCCTAACATAGTTGTATCTTAATAATCGCTTTAATTCCATTTAATGAGAAAAGTTAAACATAAATCATTTGCACATATTACGCGTTATGTGCAAATGGTTTACGTTTAATGGGGCGTTAAATCATACATGAACGGTATGAGTGTATATTTTATACCATACATCGCGGAACCTATAACTCGGAACTATTCTACCGTGTTATAAGAGGGATAGATTACTTTACTGTCACAATATTTTCAATAAATATTTATAATTTTAACACATTACCTATTCAGCGGAATTGTCAGCATGGTTGATATATAATAGAGCCATATAAAAAAGACTACGTTTCTAGGTGACCTAAATGAATAACTCAAAAACACGAGTCAAACTCGGACCAGTAACTGATAGACTAATCGTGATTTTATATTTTGTATTACCCTTATTAAGTATTGATAATATTCTTTGCGAGTAATCAAAGCCGTAAATAATATCATCAAAACTTATAATAATGATTTGTGTTTTTATTATTCATTTATGAACATTTATTTGTCTAATACCACGACGTATAATGGATTAAGTTATTAGAATTTTTATTGGGAACAAAATTTGCCAAATCCGCCTTTATTGCATCATTTATCAATGTTTTAGAATTAAATTGTTAAAGGTTGCGGTACACCGTATTTTAATTAAAACATTGAAAGATGTCACAGGAAAAGTTAGTCAAAACATTTTATAAATATTCATTTATATTTTTATATGAAAGTGTTTTTAATAAAGAGTACTGTTGGCTTCGTGGCATTAGCGTGCGTCTCTGATCCCTGAGGCTGTAAATTCCCCGGCTTGGATCAATGGACTTCTGTGTGCGAATTTAACATTCGCTCGAACAGTGAAGGAAAAATCGTGAGGAAACCGGCTTGCCTTAGACCCTCAAAGTCGACGGCATGTGTCAGGCATAGAAGGCTGATCAACTACTTACCTATTAGGTTGACAAATGATCATGGAGCAGATACAAAAGTCTGAAGCCCAGACCTAAAGAGTTGTGAGCGCCACCGATTTTTCGAAAATATTGCGATGAAACAAAACACTGTCATTTTGTTTCAAAAATAGCAATTTAATTTTCCGGTATAGAAACGTAGGGATAAACATTAATAATTATATATACGGAAATGGTTCAAATTATTAACCTACTAAAAGAATTGAATACGTCCTAATTATATATGAATAGCGCAGAGGCAATAAATACAGTACTTTATGAACGTGTTGGTGTCGTAATTAGGTGAAAGTTGGATATAGGCTCCCGTTAGTGTCATCATGCGATGAGGAGATAGAATTGGTGATCTACCGTGCTGGGGTCAATAGAACTATTATTGTGTAGACCTTCGAGCTGTTATAGGAGGCCGATGTTTTTGAACTTCCAGTGATTCTAAAGTTATTTTTCTGTAAAATTTGTTGTTTTCGTAAATAAAATATTATTTCTGCTATTGTTAGATGTATTCATATGATGATAGCAATCTGATGAGTTGTTTCAAATCGTCGGGCACTCTTTATGGAGTTTAGGCCAAAAAACTTCATGACGAGGTATATTTCAATTATTTTATTAAGTGATCACTTGTAAAATTTTAAGACTAAGACATTTGACAGATCATTTTTCGTATTTACAAACAAAAATTCGTTGATTACCTGTTACTGTTTGAGACTTAGAAATACTATGGTTAAATAGAGATACTGACAAAACAATATGAGGCTTGCTACAATCAAAATATAACAAAAATGTTTTTTTTATCTACGTTCATTAATTCAGATTACAGAACTCTATCCACAAAGCTTCGTATAACATTACTATACAAACCATAATGTAAGATTGTTTTCTGTGGTTTTGGCTCTTGTCTATAAATCTAAACAGCACATAGATTACATGAGTGGATTTACAAACAAGTAACTAGACTTTAGCCATTGGGGCGGATGTAGTTGTCGTCAAAAGACCATGCCAAACAGTTGGTGAGTCAAAGCATCAACTACTATTGTTAAAATGTTTAGAACGATTAGTTACAAATATAATGATAATAGTAGTTTTATAATTTTATAAGAGCCATTTCGGAATTAATACAAGTAAACAATATATTTATATATACATTTGGTAGAAACAATATAATTCTAAGCAAATTTTAATTAAATCATTAGGCAATTCTTTGAAACAGCAACATTGTCAAAACAGCCGGCAGCCGGCGTGCTTATCATAAATCTGATAATGTTCAGTGTCGTGTACTTAGCGTTTGATTGGTTTCATTAAAATAATATAAGCAGCTTGTTTTCCCCCGTGGTCCTACTTGGGCAATCTTACAAATTGTAGTGTTTCGAGTAGCTGTGCTTAACATGAATGTTACTTGTTAAGTAATTAGTGATTGATGCTACATGAATATTGCAAAAGCGGTTTAATTATAAAGTTCATCATTCAACGAAGTGCGATTTGACCCCTTGGCGTTGCGTAGATGTGGGGTCTCTCTGTATTTTCTACAGCATTTACCATGGAGTTCAGAGGAGTTGTTCATCCGTAGCGCTGATGTCGCAACCTTGTAATCGCGCGGTATCGTTATTGGTAGTGACAGTTAGGACCCTGCTAAGAGATTACTAATAATGAAATCGAAAATTTCAAAATACATATATAGTATGTACACAAACTCATCTGCTTCATTAAAATATTAAATCATTTAATTTAATCGAGAACTTCAACAAGCTTTTAAAGCAATTGCTATTATACATAACTAGAAATATAGCTTGTTTTATTTGAATTCTATTCAATTACTATTAAAGTGGTTATTTATACGTTTATATTCAACGTATGTAACATTTATACAATTAGCCTCATATGGCGCAGATCCTGACAGTCCATGGGTCTTTTGGACACTTTTTTACAGATTCAAACTGAAAACAATTTCCGCGTGCGACTGTGACCAAAGAACTGAGTGAGATTTGACACTCCCTGTCTGCCTAGCTTCTCGCATACATATCTACCTGATCGTGTGTCTGACAGGTTAGTATGCAGGAGTCCTATGTATTAAAAAAAATAGAGTACGTTACTTACTATGTTATACTTACCTAAGCAAAGACACTAAATTCATATCTCGTATTAAAATTTCTCATCTACAAGACTTAAAAATCTTTATCGAAGTTCACACTAACTACGGTCGAACCCATTGCAACAATTTGAATAGATTCTACCTTCATTTAGTTTAATAAACAATAAAATGAATAAACATCCAATGACAAACAACTTAACCAATTTCTTAATGACACTGGAAGGAACTATCGTTTAAGATACAGGCTAGGCCTAGTTTAAACGCTGGCGCTCATAGAAGTTTATTATGTATAAGGTGTTAGAACAGTGTTAGCCTAGTAGCTACGACGTGTGGAGGGGGACGTTGATAGTGGGCAAGCTCCTGAGGTGACTGACTTTGAAATAGAGTCCATACTTTGACGTCTGAAGAGCAGAAACAAGGCAGGCCCAGATGGCTTGCATGCTAGGGTCCTGGCTGTAACTTTTCCTTATATGAGGGAAACCATTCGGGGTCTGTTTGACTTATGTTTACGTAGTGGACGGTTCTCGACGGCATGGAAGGAGGGCCAATTATGTCTCATCCGAAAGGAAGGTCGTGCGCTGAACAGCCCTGGAGCTTACCGGCCCATAATTCTCTTAGACGAAGTTGGCAAGGCGTTGAAATGGATTATTGCCTCTCGTTTGGGCCGTCACCTCTCGATTGTGGGGCCGGACCTGGACGAGGCCCAATATGGCTTCCGGGCTGGACGCTCTACGATCGATGCTCTCATGGACCTAAAAAAGTACACCACGGTGGTAGTCGAGCGGGGTGGGAGAGCGTTAGCGGTGTCTCTTGACATTGCTAATGCCTTTAATAGTCTTCCATTTGGCGTGATCAGGGAGGCCCTTGAATTTTTCGAGGTTCCCCTGTATTTGCGCCGAATAGTAGGGAGCTATTTGGAAGGACGACAGGTGGCTATTGTGAACAGACAAGGAGAAATCGTTCGCCATCCAGTATTGTGTGGGGTTCCACAGGGATCAGTTCTCGGACCGTTTCTGTGGAATATTAGTTATGATTGGGTGCTGCGAGGTGCACTTCTTCCTGGGATGCGCTTTTTTTGCTACGAGGTGGCTCAGCTTGCAACAGTCGGTACTAGGCTCGTTGTTGGGCGGATTCAGGCCCTGGGTCTCAGAGTGTCCCTTGAAAAAACGGAAGCCCTGCTATTTCATGGCCCGAGGATGGGTCCTCCTTCGGGGGCGGCTTTGGTGGTCGAAGGCATTAGAATTTCAGTGGCCTCCTCCATGAAGTATCTTGGTCTTGTTTTGGATGGTCGCTGGAATTTCGAGCCCCATTTGAAATCTCTTGAAGAGAGACTTGTGAGAGCAGCAGGAGCACTTGGCAAGCTCTTGCCTAACCTTGGAGGTCCTTGTCAGAGTGTGCGTCGGCTGTACTGTGGAATCATTCGCAGTACGGCCCTATACGGGGCCCCTATCTGGGACGATGCGCTGAGTAGGCGGACTAATCGTGTGCTTTTACGGAGGCCGCAGCGAGTGATTGCGGTTCGGGCAGCTCGCTGTTACCGTACCGTGTCGTTCGAGGCGGCCTGTGTGTTAGCTGGCACTCCTCCCTGGGAGCAGGAGGTAGAACTCCTCGCTGCCTTATACCGCGTGAAAGCCGAGGTAATAGTTAGCGGGAACCATTCGTGGGGGGAAATAGCGGGACATGTAAGGCGTCATGCCAGAGAAACTCTTTTCGAAAGGTGGTTGGACGACCTGGCTACGCCTCGAGCTGTTGCTTTAACAATAGAGGCTATTCGCCCAGTCTTGAAAGACTGGGTGGATAGACGGTGGGGTGCTGTGACGTTTCGACTTTCGCAGGTACTGTCTGGGCATGGATGCTTTGGGCGGTATCTGCATAAGGTGCCTAGAAGGGAGATGCATCCGTTGTGTCACCACTGTGGCGCTCCAAATGACACGGCGGAGCATACTGTGGTTGAGTGTGTCACCAGGATAAGGGAGCGTCATGACCTGGTATCGGTGATAGGGGCGGACCTCACTTTACCTGGTATTATACTAGCTATACTAGGAAGTGAGGAGGCCTGGAGTGCAATGGTCTCCTTCTGTGAGCATGTAATGCTGCTTGCGCGGGCCTGCGCAAGCGCATTTTCACCTCATACAAAAAAAAAAGACGTAGGTTCGACTCCACAATTAGACTTTGAGTTTACATTGAAGGCTGATCACGTATTTGCCCATTAGAAAATACAAATGATCTCCAAACAGATACAGATGTAAGGCTGTAATATCTAAAAGGTTGTAGCGCCACTAGGTTTTATTATTGTTTGGTGCATGAAGGTACCTTAGAAAACCTTAACCTAAACATTACATCATTTTCGAATTGTTAAACCGTTCAGTGTTTAGTGTAGGCGTGTTTTTATTTTTCCCAATTAAAGCTAATTAATCGTTAAGTTATACCATTAGCGAGATTAATGATGTATTTAATAACGCATTCTTATGTATCTACATTTATTTGAGTAAAAAGCTCGCGTAATACATTCATCATTTGATTGGAATTAATATTCAGTTGAATATTTATGTTTGTTATCTATGAATTTGATGCACTTTTAAACGATAAATGGTGATTGGAGATTGATTTTTTAGAAATATTTCAACACGCTAAAAAGTAAACAGCGTTTATTTTGATTTTAGTTTCATACAAGGATTACAATCAAGTATACAGTATTTTCAATTTTCTTCACCTACATAGTAATAAAAATAAAAATAATTAAAAAAGGTTGCTCACTGTGGCAGTGTAACTTTATTGCTGGCAGCATTTCCTCGCTGTGTTGCGATAGTTATCCGTTGAGCGAAGAAAGCCCCAACTCTGGGTTCACCTTAACTATCTACGTTAGTTTCATTTAAAAATAATTGTCTAACGCATTTTTAATTAAAATTTGAAGGTTAAAAATAACAAGTAACGTTCAACACAAACTTTTAAAAAGTTCTCTTTCTTAAAAGTTCAAGTCATGCAATGCATTTGTGCAACCCAATTATAGCGTTCAAGTCAATTGAAGCGAGTAAAACCGCAAATTGCGGAGTGTTTTCATTTATTTTACGGGCTAGGCCTCGGTAATGACCTTATTGTGTAGAGCCAGGAGCTGGAACAGGCCACAAATAGTCCAGGGGTCATGGAAGTTGAAACTAGTTAACCTTACTAACACACTGACTTAGTATGCAATGTTAATTATGTGTAATGGTGCTGGCACATTATTTTTTCATAAGTTAAAACCAAATAAAGATATTTTATTTTACGAAATTAATTTAAGGAGAATCTGGTTTCTTTTTAACGAAACGAACAATTCAGAAATTAAAGATGTATCCCTAATAGATCCCTAACCCTTGGATTGTTAAATTATTAAACTATTAGGCTTATTAACTGTCTCACATATATTATATGCATTTATTTACTATGAATGCATGGGTTTTGTAGTAATCCTACTAATAAAAGAGTACATATATTCTGTATGTTTGCTTTTGTTGTTGTATTTTTAAGTTTATATAAAACTCTAAACATAAAAAATAAAAATTTGTACGATATTTTGTTCCTTTGAACGCTTCGGTGGCCGTTACACAAAATAAAAAGCTCTGAGTACATACACCTCGATATATCCTTAACACGAAGAAAGGCACAAATATATAGATAAAATTAATAAGGGGATAATGATAGAGGTTAGACTGATAATAGAGTAAAAACGCGCTTACAGTCACTAAGAACTTATAAAATTGAGGGCGTTACTAATAAATCAAATTGACAAAAATGTAATAAAATTCAAAATACGTGTCTTAGCAAAGTAAGAAACAAATGTGACGATCGGCCGAGTTAAAATGCTATACATCAATCACCCTTATCAAAATATATAAAGTAAAAAATACCATTTCGAACAACATCAACAACACTTATTGCATTAAAGCAATTTTATCGAATTTAAGTTTAACTTCTGATTTTTCGTATTAAATTTGACATACTTTAGTTTCACTAAAACAATGTTATTGGTACTGGATTTGCTAGTCCAACTAATTTATTAGTATTGATGAAACTCCTCAGAACTACAGACTACGGGTGTCGCAAAGAAGGAGGCTTCTTTTTTTGATAATATGCCATAATACTATATGCAAATTATAACAGCTGTTGCTTGGCTGTTTAACAAAGTTAATTTTATTTATTCATTTTATATGAATTAAAAATCATGATTAGGCGATAATTAATCTTTGGGATGAAGCTGTACATCCCATACGAACAGGTAATTATAAAAGTAAGTATAAAAATCAATTAGCATAGCCGGGGTTAGAACGCACGTCCTTACACCTCTGGATCAGAACCGATCCCTAACCCTTGGATTGTTAAATTATTAAACTATTAGGCTTATTAACTGTTAAAGCCCGAGAGGTAACGCGGGTGGCCCCGGGTAGAGGCTCCGACTCGCCCATAAATATCATGATGGTATTTCCGGAGTAGTTGTCGCCCGGGCATGGAGACCCCAACCCTTTAAGTTAATAATGTCTCTTTTTAAGAAAGCCCCTTTCTTTTTAACACTCCCTGCTGCTACTCGGTCACATACCTGCTTGATTGCGTGCCTGATAGGCTAGGATGTAGGGGGCCCTGTTTAAAAAAAAATGTTAAAGCGTATAAAATAAAAATAAAATAAAATAAAAATAAATTTCTGTATCAACCTTCTATGCCTCAAACACCGTTGAGTCGAAGGCAAGCCGGTTTCCTCACGATGTTGTATGATTGATGTTGAATGCGCACATAGAAAGAGAGTCCATTGGTGAACAGCCGGGGATGAAAGTCGCACGCCAAAGCCACTAGGCCAACATTGCTCTATATTGCGTATAAACCCCAACTAAATATGCAAAATTATTTTAATGCATTTAATATAAACTCTTAAAATAAGTATAGCCATTAATATTTATTAGTCTCCATAAAGACTCTAAAAGTCTCATTACTTAACAAAAAATACACTTTCAGACTCTTGTCTAACGTTTGATAAACGTATGATCGTTTTAAAATATAGCGGTATAAATTGCAAGTGAATAAAATTTTCGCGAATTGTGAGAGAAATGGCTTTAGTCTAGACTTGAATTAATATAAATAATTATTCTATTTTCTACTGACCTAATGCACCAAGGTTAGAGACTGTATGTATATTTACTGTCGATTAGGAATTTGCTACGTATTGAAGTTAGATCAATGAATTTTTGTGTACATAAAGTATATCCTAGGAATTCGCTAGTCATGATGTTACAACTTCAAAATTAAAAGTTACAAAAATCCCGATACAGAGCTGCTTGCAATGCATGCTTTAAAGACTTTATTTTTAGGCGTAGAGGGACCCAGATAGCATCAAGATTATTTTTGTTGATGTTATTAAGAGTAAAATTTTATATAGGACATAGCGACAAGAGGTTTCAGGATTCAGCAGTAACTCACCCTGCCAAAACTCAGCGAAGTGCAGACAAAATAAATCCTCGTACCGTCACATAATTTAATTATAACGCATCGTTGTGACGTAAGTATATTTATAAATCCACACTTTATTCAAATACAAAACGAGAAGCCATGTAAATGAAGGAATCGTTGTGGATACAAAACATTTATTGGGACAAAATGAAGTAATATCTGGAAAAAGTAAATGTAATGCTTTTTCGAAGTTAAAAATACAATAAAAAGTACCACAAATATAGAGATTAATAAGTATTGAAGTCTCGTCATGCAATTTTGTGTTAATTACAAGTATTTTTAAATGAATAATGGTAATTTACTGTCATCAAAAAAGTCAGTTCTAATTCTGTAGAGAAAAACACAACACCTATAAAATATAATTTATACTTAAAAAAGGGCCCGAACGAAATTTATCTGAAACTAATTAACTAACAAGAACCTTTTTTAAAACACAAATTAGTTTGTCATGTCACCCAGTTAATTTGGCATGACTTCAACGTCACTTCAACGTATGTTTTGACATAAATGTTCAGAGTTAAATTAACTTTTGACTTATTGTCCGTATAATTAAGAGTTATAGCACTTTAAAGATGCAATGAAATGAACATACCGCTCTGTAATCACTGTTAAAATTGCTGGACGTTAAGTATTTTCTCTAATTTCCTTTAATAAAAATTACTCGTTTGCAAGGTAAGTGAACTTTGCGTTCATAATTTCATACCATTATCAGTATATATAGTTGAACGTATTGTTGAGTAGTTAGAAATTTAATTTATTTTTTTAAAACACAGACCTTTGCTTAAGGAATTTATAATTTAGTTTTTTTGTATATTAATAAAATTACCGAGTTAATGAGGAATTGATAATTTTCTCAAATAACAGAAAGAAAAGTACTTTTAACATAGGTACGTACAATGAAGGATGATAAAGAAGAAGTGGCGCTCTTTAGGTCTGGGCATCAGGTTTCTGAGTCTAATTTATGATCATTTATTTTTTTCTAAGAGGCATGTGATTATCTTCTGTGCCTGATACGCGCCATCTACTTTTTGGGTCTATGGCATGCCGCTTTCCTGAGGCCTCGATAGCGTGAATGCGTGGGCGTAAGCGACGACATCTGGTAATGACAGTGGACTTAAAAAAGCGTATAACTCTGCCTTCAAACAGGAGATTGCTAGAGTAAAGTCTTCTGGTCTCTCGCCAAAGCTGTCCTAGTTACAGATAGACCGATTCAATACATCCGATGCCTAAAAAAGGCGATCGCTCTGTTCCGTCCAACTATCGCCCAATAGTTCTCCAAAAAAATGGAAACCATTATTAATGGCCAGCTCTTGAGGTATCTAGAGGGCCACCAGCTGATTATCGATTCTCAGTACTGCTTTCATCGTGGTTGCTCAGCTGGTGACCTCCTTGTATACCTTACACATAGGTGGGCAGAGGAAATTGAGTCCAAGGAGGAGGAGGCTGGCGATAAGTTTGGACATAGCGAAAAATTATGCAACTGGATTTCCAGCTTTCTCGCTGATAGGAGAATTAAGGTAGATATCAGATAGCTTGAACCTCCTTGTTCTCCAAAACCATTGTTAACGACCTAAGATATAATCTACACAGCCACCAGCTGATTAGTGATTATCAGAACGGCTTTCGTCGTGGGCACTTAGGTGTGGCATAAAGTCACTTTAATCGGATGTGGCATAAAGCGCTTCTCTCAAAGCTCCCGGCCTCTGAGCTCTCCGAGAAATTATGCAATTGGAGTTCTAGGTTTCTGGCCGATCAAAGCATTAAGGTTGTCATAGACGGAGCATGTTCCGACTTCAAACCCTTAAACACGGGGGTCCCGCAAGGCTGTGGCCTATACCCGATCCTTTTTCTTCTGTATATCAATTACATGTTACAACTTGACTACATTTGTTGCTGTGTGGCTGATAGTACTGAGGATACTCTTTAGATTGGACGTGCAGGTATTACACGAACAGTTGTCGATCACTACCGGAACAAACTGTTGTCTGAAGTTGAAACTCTGCTACGTGGAGTCTCGGACTGGGGTCGACTAAATCTAGTCCAATTTAACCCCAAAAAGATACAAGGTTACGCGTTCTCTACTAAACAGCAACCTTTGTCACTACTCCTCGATTCGAAGACAAATTCCTTACTCTCCTTAAAGTCACAGCCAGCATCGGAATACTAGGCGTTGATCAACATTTAGTTTCGCGGTCATTTGATGGGAAAGGCTAAATTAGCCTCCAAGAAACATGGTGTGCTCACCATGGCAAGGCGCTATTTAACTCCAGGCAGCCGCTTGTTTATGCATAAGGCCACAAAATTATTTTCTAATTTTATCATTTAATGCTTCTTATACATTCATTTCAGTGATATAAGTGATGGTGATGAACCTATCTAAGAACACATCATGATGTGAATAAAAATTTATTCAGATGGCGTTATAATGACGCTGTATTATTATATCATTTAAATGGCGGCTTTACGACATTTGCCGGTTTAATAGGGTTTTATAACGGAAGTAGTTATTTGCAGAATACGAAGTTTCTCAAAATCGAAAAGTTGTATGTATTAGGAGAAAGTAGATCGTGGTTTACCTAACACTTACGAAACCAAATAATTACATATATATTTCTATATGTCCTGTGACCTACCTATTCATCATACGGTTTTCAAAGTAATAAATATGATCACAAAATATTTTCAATGTTATCCACTCAATATAAAAGGCAATAACAATTATAATGAGTAATAGCCCTTTATTTCAGATACTTTTACACTTTAACACATATACCTATGTCATTATTGAAGTGAAACTTCTATATCGGCGTTGGAAAAAAATTACCGTCACTTTTTCGGTTACCCGTTACATTTTTCCGTTACGGGCCATATTTTTCTTGTCCCTACCACAGTTAATCCGAAGAGATTCGAAGCCATTTATAACAAAAATATATAATAACGATAACAATGATAGTAATAATTCTATTACAATTAATGAAAATTCTGAAATAATCTTAGTAGTAATGAAATGTAATAATTGTATTATTTGTATTCATATCTATGATGATAAAAGCCTTTTGTAAAACTTTATTAATTTAACTTTACAGATTAAAGTTGCATATTTATTAGATCATTTTTCGAAAAATAAGGTCATAAAGTAGCTTCTTACATGTGTACACTAGTAAACGCACACATTTTTTTAGGTGTTCCTCCAAATCCCGCTATTCACGTTCGCACTGTGCCACTCTATGCCATATAAGAGGCAAAGCGTCAATCAAAAAATACTTTTATCCCCTAAAATTTTAGTCCTAAAGCTGTGTAAATGGTGTGTGTGTAAATTGGTGTGTCAGCAACCAACGCAGTTAACCTCAACCAATTCGGTTTACAGACCATAAATAACACTAGTTACGTTTACGAGTACATAAGGAAATTGGTGGTATTAAGATTTTCATTCACTTTCACTAATTTAGCCAGGTGTCATGGATCAGCTGACAGACACGACGTTTATGTGCTAATAATATCGTTAACTAGCTTTCATATTATTATAATTGGTATGTCTAGAAGACAAGGTAGTATAAGAGATTTATGGCGAATACAATATGAACATATATACTGATGTAAAACTTGAGAGAAGGTTTATATTCATATGAGGGTGCACGCGTAAATAAGAGTATTATTGTACTGTACGCTAAACCTCCGATACTCTTATAACGCATTTTCATATTACCACTATATATCGCGGGGATTTCACACGTTATACTTCTGTACTTTGACATTTTTAAAGATTTGTATAAATTATATTATGAGAAAAGTTAAATGTGAATCATTGAATCTGAACATTATATGGGGTCATATAAGCGCGTTATGCAAGTATACTCCAACAACATGATTCCTATAAAGCGGAACTAATCTACCGTGTTATAGAAGGGAATACGGTGTTTGCTTCACAGTTTCCGACGCGTTTGTCATATCTATGACTGTAGGATAAAGTAGATATGTCTCCTTATTTTCTGTTGGTCATTCTATTTTATTGGCATTATTATTAACAACTGTGACCACTAATATATTTCATTCCACACACAGTACATTGTTATAAGATAAGTCTAAAGATACAGAGATTCTCCATTATCCGCCTATCGGCAGTTCGTAGGAACATTATACCCTACTAGGAAATGTTTTTAATATGTAATGTCAATATTATCTGAATCCAGTTAAACGTAACACCGTTCATGCTTTCTTCGAACTTACATTTATGCAAAGACTATTTTATATACAGAAGCACCATAACTAAAAGTATATAATAAGTTTTGTGATACCTAACTGTTGGCTTAATTAATATTTTTTTAAGCATGAACGGTATGGCGATATTGAAAAACAAAAAGGGATTTAAAAAAAACATAAAGTGATATATTTTTACTTGTATTCTTTAAATATAATCAATAAATAAAAAAAGAAATAAATTTATCGGCTTTGATAAGTCGCATCCTTTCTTACGTAAGTAAATATTAAAATTGAGTCATAATCTATGCGTTTGGACGACTTGTGCAACGGGACGGCCCTTTGCACGAATTTCGCTAGAAAATGCTCCACAATATGCAAAGGATGGTACTCTGCTTTGAAATACTATTTATTATTTAATCTGTGGTAAAATAGTCGCAGACATGCCGGATCCATCCATATATCAATCGGACGCAATCCACCGACATTTATTTACACCACGTATTTACCGCGCTATTTTAGGAGTAAATTTGTACCCGTTTTTGGATCTTGTTGTTAACAGATACTGGAGGTGTTTTTGTACCGCTTTCCTCTGCCAATATTGAGAATTAATTCATGTTTATGATCCTAAAACCTTAGCTTCTTAACTAAAATAATGGCAATGGTACATAGGGTGTGATCATTGAGTAAAAAATACACAGGAAGTAGTTGTAGTATTCCCAAACCGTGTTAAACTTAATGATTGATTGGTACGGAAAATTATATTATTTTACCATTTAAAATTGCCGAAAAGACAAGATTTTAAGGTAAACACTATGAACTTAGGCGTTTAGAAGTATGTGCCAATTTTTTTAAAGCACTAAGCTTACGCTCATACCAAGAAGGAAGCTTTAGTCTTAGCTGCGATGTAATCAAAGCTTAGTGTATTACGAAATGCAGTGGCCGAACAGAGCTTCAAAAGCTATAAAAGCCGCTTAAGTAAACCTCACCGCAAACCTCAACGGTAGACCTAATTTAGCAACAATCTATCTTTAGCCCATTTTACGATATTTACTTTCTCATCAAATCCTGCGAATTATGCTGTTATGTACCAGACTGTCAGAAAACCTCAGGAGATCAAAAGAAGCTCAGCATTAGTTCCTTGTTTATATTTTGCAATGTGTTCAGAGAATTGAGTAAGTGTGTGAAGCTTGTTTGTGTTATCAGTCAATCTAAGTTATGTAGTACAATGCAAAGAGATACAAGGGAAATCCTTTAATTTCTTATATCAAAATGATAACCAGTAGGATGCGTTCACTTTTTAATGGTAAGAGAAACCTACACTACCTTAAATTAACTTGTAGTTATTTTTACAACTGAAGTTTCAATATAAATATTGTAAACAATATATTATTATAGATATTATACCAGGACTTCATAAAATATACATACCCCATTTTGCACTTAACGATACTAACGAAGTTACAGGAAATATGTAGTAAGAAAGTACCTATGGACATTGTTTAATCCAAACTTCCATATTTCATACTTAATTTATTAATAAATTATTCGTGTAGATCACTGAACATGCACAAACTAAATCCAAAAGCCACTACCGGTGTTAAGCAATACAAATATTATGAAACACCGATTTGCACCTCCTGTAAACTAAATTGAATGGCTCTTATTATAAGATTATAAGGGCTAGAATGGAACAGCGTATAAGGATTTAATGGTTATTGACTTTTAACTCTTAATCAATTTGAGCTCGATTCTCTCGTCTTGAGGTTTGATTTAATATTACTGTTTGTGGTCCAAGTGTAGTCTATCCATCCGATGAACATGATGGTATATTATAACGAAAACATTTAACGTTTAAAACTTTTAACTTTAGATTACACTTTCAACTTGCTAAATGATATTTATTTTACATGATGGGTATGTACTAAAATATATTATGTGTAATAAATAAGTGTTTTTGTAAAAATCGGCAACCTTTTCCTGTAAAACTTATTTATATATTTAGATTGCCTACAGTTCAAATTATAATAAAATATAAATATAAACTACAAATCCATCTAGAAAGTCAGTAATAAATGCTATGAACGGCCTATTCCACTTAAAAATTAGGTTTCTGAGTAATAAAACCTATCAATAGAAAAAAGGAAATGTTATTTGTTGCTTTAAGTGCATATTGGAGTGTGTTATAAAAAAGGAATTTAAAAATCAAACATTTTACCTTTAAAATGAGCTTCGAAAAAAGACTCATTGAAAATTCTATCAATGTAAAAGTAAAATTAAAAAAAACATCAAGACACTGTTAGTGAAATAATGTGAATAAAGTTTAGCACGCCTAAGTGCACATAATAACTGATTAATATGACTCAACTTATTTAAGGTCGATTCAAAATAATCTAACTTTGACATCGTGTAAAATTTATCGTGCGCCAATTAGGTTAGGTTTCGCTACCCGTGTCTGACACTCAGCTTGAAGTTTACATGCTTTGTGCGTGAGTTATTGACATGTTTGCTTAATACTGGCAACTATGGATTAAGACGTATAAACTATGTCCCTTGATCAGCCTGTTCGCCTGTGAGGCGAAAACACTCTCGCGTGTTTTAAGAAAGCCGAAGCCGGGAAATCTCCATGTGCACACACATTTTTCCTAATTAGTTTGACCACGTTGTGACCTACTTAAAATTCTTGCAAATAATCAAGATTTTTTTCCTTACATAATTTAACTTTAACGGGATAGTGTGAGTGTGAGAGCTTGGGCTTGAGAGAGACCAGATCTGTTAAAGACGGGCCAAAACCAAAGCAAAAAGCAAAGTCCTGCCTATTATGGATGCATATCAGCGAGCAGGTATTGAATGTCTATTCCGCCAAAGTTGGGACGTAGAACCACTGCTTTTGCTAATTAGACATAGAGCCGGCCATGGTGTGAGAAGGTGGCAGGGAGTTGCCCATACTTTGTCACAAGGTGAGAAGAGAAAACAAAAATAAAATCTAAAAATGAGGGAGTACGACCAGGAATGGATGTATGTAAGATGTAAGATTTGTATGTTGTACGAAGAAAGTTAAAGAAAGAAGTGGTCTGGAGCGATGATCATTTTGCATTGGCCATGTGTTACAGTCACATATGACTATTGTGTTTTTGTATAAAGGAAAAAATTCATCAATGGTGTCTTTAAAGGATGCATAGCATGCATAGTCTACAGATGAAGAGGGGGGAAAAAGACTCCAATAAAGAGATGCTCGGATGCGTTGCTGTGGTGATGAATTCATGTTAGAGGAGGGGATGTGAGTAAATTGCCACGCCATCATCACACATAGCAAGTCGGTCATTCATTACATTGGAACAAGGAGTAAGTAACAGAGGAGAGGAAAGGATTGAACCATGTTTCAGAAATAAGAATGTATATATTTTGAGACAAAAGTAATAGATCTGTGTAATGCTGGAACACTGAGTGTTGTTGAGTACAACGTTAAAATACTTGATCAGGTCTTCAAATATAGAGGATTTGAAATTCACTATACCTATGATAGCTTTAAGGTAGGAAGTCGGCACTATGAAAGGCAAAGCACAATCAGACGAAATTTGAGATAAGTGGTCGGAATTTTCACTATCGCATAACTCAACAAAGTATAATAATTCTTCTTACGATTTTTGCAACTAGAATTAGTGGTTAGAAGTTGCATGAATCTGGTTAGCGCTGCGCCTTCTTAAGTTCTCATGTCATTATCACACCTGTATATCATTTCTATAAAATATTTTTACAAGTTTTTATTGCCCTCATTTTAGCATGTGTAATGTTTGAGGGCATAAATTAAAATATAAATACATCGAAGTACAACAAATTTTATACACACCTTTACGATTATACAGATTATAAGGAGTACAAAAAAATATTATTTTTTTATATTATCTCTAATACAACGTTTTCTTGTCTTAGTTATGTTTCAACATTAAAAAGAGAAGGAGAAGAAGAAGAAAACACAACTGAGTGTGACTTGCAAAAAATACGATATTTAAGAAGTTTACACTAAAATGATAAATAGTTTATAATTACTATTTATCTAATACTAATCTAATCTAAACTTTAGTCTAATAAAAGTATTAGACGAAAAAAGATTTAATAACTATAAATGCACGGAGCACCAACACTATAGAAGTAATTCATTGATCTTTATTTGGGGTTTTTGTGGTGCGGGTCTGTAGTAGACCTTGCGTTGTCAGCTGCGTTCGAGGACGGGATGCCGTCTAGGACTGAGTCAGTAACACGTTATCCAAGATAATGTTAATATGTTTAGTTTGACATTTATATCAAAGGAAGCCGCCAAGGGTATCAACCTCTTAAGATGTTCTTCAACAAACTTTGGTGTTGGCAAACTAAAAGTGTGTTGTGATATTCATAATAAAGCCATAAACATGTTTACTTATTTCTTTATAAATTCTAAAACATCGTAAATGCATAACACTTTACAATAAAATATGTCATCACAAATTTTACACCCATACACATCGATTATATTAAGCAAGCTAGCAAGAGGAAAAATTAAACAAGCAACCATAAAATACAAAATAAAAATAATAACTAAAACTAAATAGAAACTTAAACCTCATTAAGAACATGATATACAAAATTACGGTAAGTTGGAAGATTGTTGTAAAATCTATCAATATTTTCATAACATAAGCACCGTGTTGCATAATAAGTCTTATTTGTACTTAGATTTAAACACTAAATTAGGTAATTGGAACATTGGAATTTTAACATCATCTTAAAACCGTTTTATCTAGAAGCTGTCAAAATGGGTGGGCGAAATGTTCTATTTTCAAATAAAGCGTCATCTTTATTTGACATCTCACTGACACATCTTAGATTTTGTATGTCGCGTAATATGAAAATCCTAGTTTATAAACTCAATAGCCCAATGTTTGGTAATGGGTCATTAAGTTAAGTCTATAAAATATAGTGGATTTGTCATGCGAAAATAATCCGATAAAATGTTCGTTGTATATTATCATTTGAGTTGTATTTGATATTAGAATTCATTACAGCAGGAATTAGTACACATAATGATAAATCTAAATACCACGTTCTGAAATTTACCCTTCAGACTTCAGGAAATAGCAATAGATAGAAAAGTGATAGAGACTGTTCAAACTTGCCATTGACAACTTTTGTTCATACTCCTGTAAACAGCACAGTTTTATTAATTTAGTTTCATAAAATTTAATAGATATTGCAAATAAAATATATGATCATACACATTTGTAATTATCACATTGACTTAACATTGCGATCTGCAAGTTATATTTTGGATATCATTATATTAATTTAGTTACTTTTGTTGATACCTCAAAACAATTCTCTCGCTGGACGTCGTCTGTGTGTATTCCCAGCTGCACTTTATGACTTACTGAAAATACCCATTTCATCATTATCTAGCCCAAGCTTTTCCTTACAAACTTTATAATCAAAATCCTAACTTTCTTTATTCGTTACTATATAAATAAAGAAACCCTACATCAATATATTATTCATAAATGGAACAGGAAATAGCCATTACAATCGAATACCGTCGTAATCGATACTAAACGCGGAATCGAAATCACATCGAATATTCAACACTCCACACACGTCTGAACGATTTACAAAAGCTATTTAATTCGCGCCATCCCGTTGTTAAGTTACTGGAATGACAAATGGCAAAGGAAAGAGTACATTTAAGGTGTAATTTGTATGAATACCGCCTCTAAATGAGCCAATAATGTGATTGTTCGAAATGAAGTCAACTCGCGTGTGCCTTGGCAAAAGTAAGCTATTCATATAAACTAAACTAAAGTTTTAAATGTTCTTTAAAGCAACTTAAATAAGGTTCATTTTCATTGCATAGATACTTTACGAACACACTTAAGTTTGCAAATGGGAAGGTGGCGCCACTATGCAATAGATAGTGACACGGACATTGATAAGTGTAATATGGTATGAGCTAATGTGGGTAATACTTGTAAAGAATTTACGAAACAGGGGGTTTCAAAGACATTTTTACAATTGCTGAGCGAAACAAAGATGTAGATATATTCCACCTTACCAAAGAGAAAATGGTAAAATATTTGAAGAAGCCTGAAGTCTTTGACTTTGTTTTACAGTAACAATTTAGTTTTTTCATTAAAATATAAATTATTAATTGTTGTTTGTTTCAGTTTTGATTTTAGTTTGCTTTTTTTGGCTATTACTTGTAATGTACTTATATTTTTCCGTTTTGTATATGTTAGCAATATGGAAATGAGTTAGCTAGTGCGATTAGTAAAAAATAAATAAATATGAAATTCTGTAATCCAATAGGTGTATGATATTTACATATCTGAAAATTTTAAGTTTGAGGATTTCACGTTACCATGTAACGTCCAACAAAGATAATTATACCGATTTCAATATAAAGTTTGAATGATTTAATTTGTTGTAAGCGAAATCAACAAAAATAAAATAATCTCAAAGGGATTTCTTCCGTAGATGACGTCGTTAAGATGTTAGTCATTTACCCTGTGATAGTCATTTAATTAGAGATTACAGAGTACGGCTGCAGGAATATTTAAATACATTAACGGATAACAATATACTATAAGGCTTAATCTAGCACTCGCAGCCATTATCATTGATATTATGGATATAGAACATGAAAATAAAAGAAAACCGGAAGTACTTTAAACGTGCTTCCCGATCCAATGAGACGTGACATTTTCTTCCAGACTGTCTACGCTCAATTTAGAATCAAATTAATGAGTATCTTATTTATATTCGCACATAATTAATCTTGTTTGAATGGATACGATTTTTATGTATGCATTTAATAAATAATAATATTCTTCTTTAAGCCTCTCCATTAATGGAGATTGGCCATCAGTCTCGTCACGCTTATCTTGTCCTATGCCAGATGCAGCAACTTATCTCTTCTCTCCAAATAATATTCTTGTTATTTTTATTTCGGGAAAAGCTCGCAAAGGCTTTATGTTCTAAATATTCAATATTATATCACAAAAGGTGCAAAGGGTGTTCATTATGGTTAAAACTCGTTTCAAACCGTGATTGAGATAGATCTAATGTCATTATGGTGATTTTAATATATTTTTTATATAAAAAAATTCATTAAATCTCCGATACGTTAAAAGCTGTCGGTGGTCCAATATTTATAGGTGCAGTTGGCGTACATATCAAGTGTACAGTCGCCACGCGTCTAGACAACGTTACATATCAATTTTATTGTAGGTACGCCAACTTGCATACGTATATATTTTAATTTTATACATATTTATTAGGTTCATAGCGATTTATTTGTCAGCGATGAGAATTTGTAATTGAATGTTGTGGCGATTCAGATTTTTCGAAACATAATTTGTTTGGCCTAAAAATAGGATAAAGGCATTTTAAAGATCACTTTTATGTACTAAATAGCAGTGTTTGTACCGATTTCTAATCCAATTGTTACGTGTTCGTGTACGACTTTAAGAAAACATTGCGAATAAACCGGCGTGTTTTTCACCAAAAAATTATAACAAGTATCAGCTATTATAAATTATAATTGATAGCATATCAACCGTAGTAGCATCACTATTTATTAATATGTTGTTTTTTCAATTGACGAACTTAAGTACACAGTGCACATGTAATTCATAAGAACGCTTTTGTTTTCAGGATCCACCAAGCTGAAATGAGAGAGAAAAAGTTATGTAAGTAAAAATAGGGTTTGTTTGACATTAAAAGTTCCATTTATAATGTAGATTTTTTTCTGTATTTTCCGAGACATGTCTTTGAAATAAATGTAGTTTAGATGACATAATAATGAGTAATAACAAGATTAATGTGTAATAAATCTAAAAACAAGTATATTTAGTGAATTATGCGATCAGTTAGATGAATTACAAATTGAACTGTCCCACGGGCTTCTGTTCGTTATTTATGGCTTTTGTCAACGAGTACAAAATTGAAAAATTCTTTACATTTAAACGTATTATTTAAATGGCATTCTATATACGCATATGATAACTGTTTTAACTACCGGGAAGCTAAATTTAAAACAGTCGTTGTTGTAAAAGAAATAAATGGTTATATCCCATATATTTCGACATCCTTTGTTTAATCAAAACTTATAACTTATCAGTTTAGTCATTCTAGCGGGGAGAATAAGTAAGGTGAAAAGCGTTAGGAAAATATTGACTTAAATGAAATTTTCTGACAAGACAAAGCAAGCCTGACGTTAGCATTAAATTATTAATAGTTTTGAGTTATTCTCAAATTAATCTAGTTTGTATTAGAATTTCTATAAAATAAAAATAAATTAAATGAAAGGACTAAATATCTCGCAATTCGGTGTGCATTTTGGCATGAGCCTCCTCCAGCTCTCTCTAATGAATTCTAACAAGGTCCGAGGTCAGGCTGATGTCATCTTGCCATGGTGTATTTGGTGTATTTGCCACTATAGTTAAAGTTATCCCTTTTTTTGGAAACCACAAGTTACCCGTTTGCTCCATTTATCTATTTCGCATTCCAGCATGTGACCTGTCTGTCTTTTATATGGTATATATGAGCTAGTATATCCGTAGCTTTTGTTTTTCTTCTAATATCCTAGTTTCTGTTTATGTAACTTGTCTCATTTCAAGAATTTTTATGTAACGTTGCTAAAACATGTAGGAAAATCATTGTTCACTGGGCTGTCTGTAATCAACAAGTATAATGTGAATTGCGTTTGAAAAAAATAGACATAATGACACAAGCATCATCAGGCGATCTTTAATTGAAACTAAAGTTCTTCTACATAATACCGCGTCAACAGCTATCACAGGTAGGGTGGATATTGAAGGTGATAAATTTGATACAATTAAAAAATATATTATAAATAACCTTTAAAGTGGGCTCAATTTCTTCACTAATTAAATGTTAGAATATTTTACAAACGTTATTTTTGTATTTTTTTAACTTACATTTATCGTTGACCAAATGTTTTTCATATAGACAATTTAAAGTCCTATTTACTTATAATGTAGACAACATAGATAAATAATCTTTCACTCAAATTATTGTCACCTTCAAACCACCGAAAGCATTCTTCAGTCATAATTGACCAATTTTTTTTGTATTTGTCGAGAATATTATTGGGATTGCACACAACTTATCTTATTTTTCACAGCCGAAGGGATAAATTCCTTTGAGGTTAACACAGAATTATATCAATGGATCAGTGGTGTGTTGTGATGGCGTTGACGAACTTAATGACAATGGTTTTATTTTGGGAGTTAATTAGACGATGTTTTAAGATTCCATCTCCTAAATTGAGGAAATGAGATGGCTGGACGAAAACAGAATAATCTTATTAATACCACAGTCACTATCAGGTAATACGCGCTATTTTGTGTTGTCTTAAGATTTTTGATAAAGTGGCAGGCAATAGAGATTTTTCAATACAGATATTTTATGTTTTAAAAAGCAATTGTTATATAAAATATGGGAATTAATCCTTATGCTTGCTCAGATTAGATCTTAAGGAGCTTATTATATGCTTAGTTGAAACTATGCTACTACTATAAGGTATACAAACTATAGTTATTTTATATTATCTGTAAAATGATATGTTAAATAATAGTTATTTTAGGGAGTAAGTGGCATTTTTAGCCAATGTAGGGCACTGGTCTTTATATATGCGCATTTAACATTCGCTTTCACGTTGTAGAAAAACATCGTAAGGAAAATAGCTTGCCGATAAATGATCATGAAATAGATACAGAAATCTGAAGCCCAGACCTAAAAATGCCACAGATTCATTTTTATTTTATTAATTGTATTTTGACACTAAATGCATTTTTAAAAATGAATGTAATAGGTAATCAGTCCCAATGTAAAAGAAGCTATTTAAAGGACAAGTAAAATATAAATAGACTATGAAATGTTAGCAACAAAACACGTTGGATACAAACCTTATTGTAGAACCCTACTATATAGGAATTTATGAGTCATTAAATCAATAAAAATTGGTCGTGAATAATTTATTTTGCTTAGGAGCTAATAGGATTCACAGTCGGCGCCAACCAAATTTATGTTGATATATAAGATAACATTTTTCGCCTTTATTAGTCCGTGGGCGGTAAATGCCTTTTTGCCGAAAGGCTTTTGGGTTTGCTGAGAGATTAGAGGACCAATATGATAATTATATTGCTTTATCAGGGTATGATCAAAGTTATTATTAAATTTTGCATAGAAATTATTTATATTATATACAGTTTAGTTTGATGGAGTTTTATTTATTTTTGGTTTAACTACAGTTGTAATTTATACATTACGTAGAACAGAAAGTTCATTCTTGCGAAATATTGATTATTATGGCTAGAGATTAATTAAAAAAATATATTTAGTTTTACATGTGAATACCTTTTTTTTGCCAAACAATATGATTAAATTGTTCCCTTGACCTATCCAATACACTTCGTAACGTGACGTTGTTTCTTGTCTTCCTTAATGTATTTCTAAGACTATCTCATTTGTTCATAGCTAGTAAACTTTTCTCCATTGCTCCTTGGCAAACCTAATTCTTTTTCTGGTTTGGCAGCCGTATTTCAAAAGTGAAAGAATGTATGTGTTAAGTCAGCTTTTGCTTGGTGGCTATATATTTGCCTGTGTTTATTTTTTTTATTTTAGTGATGAAATCTTCTTCCATGCATTTCCTTTTCTGTTGACTTCTTTACATTACGTACAATGGGAGATATGGTATTTGTCAAGGCTTATTTTGCAGACAAAGTTATTAGTAGTAGGCCAATAAAAATATTATTATATATGCATATAATAACAAATAAACGTGATATTGATCAAAGAAAATCGAACGTTAGTTAACGAATTGAAAAAGGGTATGCGGAACCAACGCTTTGCAAACATTTTCTTTATAAAGAATCAAGTCACAAATTATAGAATTCATTGACAAATCGCGTGCTGACGTTAGGTGTGACTACTAGACTATTATCTTATTTATAAACTTTCTGTCTAGATAGCTTTCTGTCATGTTAAATGGCGAAATTACGGTTCAATAAATTTGCAATTATGCTGAGAATAAATGACACAGTTTTCGTAATATGGGAATTGAAATGATTTGTCATTTTTAAGTTGCAACTTCATCTCATTCTTATAAACTGTTAAAAGTTTCAATCGTTTACCATTCCATATAAAATACAACAATTCTTCTGTACGCATTTTATTTATGTCATCGTATATGGAGATTCAGATTCGAGCTTGACAGGATTGCTGGCAAAAATTGCATGACGACAGCAAACAATAAAAGTAATAAAATAATATACATAGTTATTTTTATATAATGTATGTCAATAAAATGTGGACAAATTAAGGCTTATTGTTTTCGCCAAATCCATAATTAAATAAGTTAAAGTCCCTTCGATCGAACATCATTGATAAACTAAATACAGAAAGATTAAACAATAAACATCAGAGCGAAGTCTAAACTTTTATTTGACATTTAAATAAAACATTAATAGAGCGACCGAACAGGTGCACTATCAAATTCCTGAATAACAAGTGTTTTATCTTATACAAGTATTTGCATTTAAGGCCGAATAACACCTAGCTCTGATGACTTTTGTTTAAATTGCTTTAAACTATTGGTCGTCAGCTAATAAACTGTATTATATAGATTGTTGGTTATATTATGAAAAAAATTGCTCGCTTTCGGAGGAAACAAGCTTACGTTGAGTCTAAATAATTTGGCGGAGTTAAAATTTTACTTTGTTTTAAAAATGAAACGGATGTAAAATTATGTAACAAATTTGCGTTAATATCGTTAAAAAACATTTTTTTAAATAATATCTAAAACATGATTCGATTCGCTAAGATAGAGTATTTTTTTTATTATGAAGTTTCAATTATAATAATAATAAATGTGTATACCTACATACATTACCATGCATGCATGCAAACTGTTAATCTTATTAATTTAATCGTGTCAAAAGATAGTATAATATTCCACCCACAAACTACAGACTATCCAAAATATATTCCATCGCATAATAAACATCGCTTGGTCGTAACACGCTCGTCGCACGTTTTTGAGAAAATAACTGATCTCTATTAAGGTATTTTCAGCAATAAAAGATTTATCATCCTATTGGTGTATTAGGGCGTTTTATACCAAAGTTTCGTTTACCAATAAATATTGACAAATTACGAATCGTTTATTTTTGTATGAAGATAACACGTTTCAATTTAGTTCTGGTTCTGTTATAAGTTGGCGTTAAACGCGCGTAATTAAGTCTTTTGTGATCCGATTTTCACAAGGAAATACGTACTCTTGTGTCTAGTTTATTTATTTTTAATAGTTCATAATACAGGCGTATAATAATGGGTCATGCATGGGTCAAATACACTTGCAAACTCATTTACGAGTAGTGCAGTCATTGTCCATTAAGAGGTTCAGCCAATCACAATACAGATTGAAAATAATAATATTTTCAAAAAGAATAATTCTTCTGTACGTGAGTATCGCGTACAAAGTTCGGTTTTCGTCAAGTTATGTATTAAATACAATTTTAAAAACAATAAAATTTTTCGAATTGAAATGAAAAAGATCTCCATTAACTTGCTAATAAGGACGAGACCTCAGGATGAGCAGGGCGGGTTCGCGCGTGATCACACAATCTTAAGTGGAGGTCCAAATACTTAGTTGTCCTGCCCTCGGGCCACTAGGGTTGAACGAACCAAAGTTTTTTGCAAAAACTGTTGCAATACATTCTGTGTGATGTTAAAGTTATTACTATTTATAATAATGAATTGACATAAAAAACTGTGGTTAACAAATTGTGTTTGTAATTAACTGGTGCTTTAAGAGATGTACTGATGATGGTAGATGATGGGATTAAAGTCTTAAATTGCGGAAAAGTGATAATCAACATATGAAGTGAAAATAACTTTATCATTTGTGTTACTTTATCCTGTTTTCGTAGAGGCTTTACTGTCCAGATAACGTTTTCGGTTCAAAGATCGAAAGCAGAGGTACATGGAACGTGGTTAAGATGTGGAGTGTTTTGTATTTGTTATGTTTTTTCAATATATTTTGGATTATATACAATGGTGCTTATCTAACTCAAATACATTTCTTATTTGATCTCAGCTGTCAATCGAGGTTAAATGTTTAAGTAGTTAATAAAAGCGTTTCCATGTCTACAATATCATTTTATTTCGCAATTTTACACTTGTCACTCATAAAAATGTAATTAAATAGGAATGTGTGTCGGTTCGATGACACGACGCATCAATTTGTACAAATGTAAAATCACTATCGGAATCGTAAAAAAGTCGTAAAACAAGCCGACACTATTTTTTATTTGGCGATTTAGACTAAAAGTTTGATATTTATATATCATTTTGATTAAATTTATGATTTTTAAATGGACTTGTGATTAAGCTATTTGTCAACTTCAGTTTTACGCACAGTTAGTTTGAAAGTTTAGTATGAATAAAATATAAAAATTCCAAAATATAAATAATATATTATTATTTTTATATGACACTTGTTATACAGTCTGAAGCTTGACCCATGGGTCCTAAACCTTAGAAGTAACAGGTAGACATATTTCTTCATCTGTGTTATTATTATCGCACTTTAGAGATATTTCCCAAAAACCTCTGCCTGACACTCGTGTAGTCAGTGTTCTGAATCGTGACATGCCGGCTTCCTTATGATGATTTCTGCGATGCACTAGCAAGTGATAATAGCGTATAGAAATATAAATAAAAAGTATTTACTTTGTATTCTATATTCACTTATCACAAAAAATCTTACTATTTAGTTGCCTATACGAGTATGTAGCCAACATACCAATTATATTTAGATTTATATTTATATTTACTCAAATATATGCTAAGTTCGTTGTTATTATATGTTTTAAAATCTTGGACAGTATATTTATACTTTAATTTTCCGATATTACCATTTCAACATAGTGTTATTATTTTTATCAATTCACAATATCAAATATCAGCCGACTTGGCCTAGGATCACTGGGAGTTAACGATGTGTGCCGGGAAATGTCCGAGACACAATAAAAGCGCAGTAATGTTTAACTGTCCACAATCGATCAGACACACAATATCGTAAATCAATGCTAACTCTATTTATTTACTTGTGTTTGAGTTTGGTATAAATTTGATGTTTGTGTCAAATATATAATTGTTTTCTTTTTAGTGTAACGCCGCACTGGTTTAAAGTACTTCCCAACTTTTTTTTATGCAAATATCGTCAAAGAGTTTTTAAGTAAAATAGAACCATAACGAATAATAGACATTTTGTTACTATTTAAAGATACTCACAATTTATTGTATATCTTTTATTTTTTAAATAAATCCTGTACATTCCCGTCATTTCATTATGTTTAGTAGTTTTCCAGAAACTTATTTTTTAACATGTAATATTCTTCTGATGCAATTTACGTTTATTTGTCCAATTAAAATATCTTTTAAGTTTAGTAAAATATTCAAATAGTAACAGTTCGACATTTAAGTATGTCTGAATGTTTTGTAAATCTTTATAAAAATCCATGTTTAAAATATTTTCATAATAACATCTAAAATATGGTTCTGCTTCAAAGCGTTTGTATTTTAAACCTTACCCTAACGTACCCGTGTCATTAGCAAATCAGTAACGGGAAAGAATTATAGCCCAATCACAATGCCCTTTGCTAGAGGCGAGCCCATCCAATCAATTTTACTAATCTGCCCTATTATCTGATCATGCAAATATGTGCATCATCAATCACACCATTCAATGCTAATTTTGTGAGTACGAGATGTAACGAGTGACATGCATTTGTACAATATGAAAACAACTGTTTAGGATAATAATATTCGCCAGGTCGATTCAGTCCTTTGGTGACTTCTCAATAAGGGACTCTTCATTATTTATAGAATAAGAATATTTCCTCGCATTGAATGTTATCTGGAGGGAGAATCTGGGTTCCAACCTTGTTAAAACACCTAAGTCGAAATTTAGTACTAAGTGTGACTTTGGTACGTGAAAACCGTGTTGGATTTTGACATATAGAAGTCATAGATTGCGCTAAGTCCTGACTGTAAATCAACTATAGATCACTATCTGCCTAGCTATCATTGTATCGTAGAAATTATCACCGATTTTGTTCTTCCAAAGGCAATTAAAATAAGTACTTTACGTTTAACTGCCCAACTCCACATGTTAAACACCTTTATAAAATAATCGTTAAAACCTAATCTAAAATTAACTCCGCCATAATTACGTTAATTTAATTTAGAATAGATAATTGTTTAATATTAATTAATTTAATACGTTGAGAAATAAAAACCCGAACTTAATAAGTTTGATAAAAAGCTTAGAAGAAATAAGGATTTTTACGAGCAACAAATGAGCCGCGATGTAAACACGAGGACAGATTAAGTAATAAAACCTACGTTTTATTGTTACACTATTTTTTAGTGGAATTAGAGTACCGTTTCAAAGTTTTTCTATGAATTCCTCACGGTCTTACTACAAGACAAAAATTAAATTTAGTATGTCTTTTTGATACAATGGCAACGATGTTATAACTATGAAAGGTAATCGTAAATATGGTAACAATTACCGTACTAACCGTAATAATTAAGTTATCTCGAGAAGATGCTAAATTAAATGCTTAATTTAATTGGATTTGTAGTTTTATACAAATGAAGTCAATATCAGACGGAGCTTGTCGAACTTTAAGAATCGCCTGATATATTTAGTTGGAGAAGAAAAAAAATTGAGTGTTTTACCATGTATTATTTTCCTTTATATCCGATATTTTTTTCTTGCTTCAGCTATCAGTCTATATCTAAAATTAAAACTAAATTTTTAAAGTATTATGTGATACTAAAAAAAAATTGCAAATAAATTATGTACAGATATAATCAGCAGATGTGTTTGTAGTCAAACAAAAACACAATGATTGTCGTGTTATAGTACTAAAACTAAATTAGTCGACGGAACCTCCATAATTTGGATATTATCTTAACGACAAGATTCGACTATATTGTATGAATGACATCTGAGCGTAACTACCGAGTGTTTTGACCAGATTTTATGGTAAATTTAAGCTTCATTGTGCTAAGGTCGTAGCTTTTAGTATTAACACGGTGTATCGTAAAACTTGGCATTTTATTGTCTTCCAACGGTATCTAGGAATAGCACTTTGGAGATTATAATTGAGAATTTTATAGAACGTGGTAAATAAGGGAATTTAATTGTTTTAAACGCTGTGTGTTTTATGTTTTACTAGCAGCTACGTTCGTAGAATTCAAAGGTATACTTGTGGTATTAGTTATTTATCACAAATATAATTTATTATGAAATAATTAAAAATAGAGTCAATCTTCACCCTTGAATCTCAATTCTCCTAACTTTAAACCAAAAGTTGATTTCAGATTAGAAGGCACAGAAGGTTGATTGCCTATTAATAAACATCGCACATAAGACACTAAACTTTAGTACAAGTAAATACGCTTCTTGTGAATTGCATGATGAAAAACTGATTGTAAATAGCATCTTTTGTAATTAGGTCAGTCCATTATGTCGGTGACAACATCGCATTTGCTAACTAAGGGTATATTCGAATCCATTACATCATTACTTAAATGGTAAGCTTGAGTAGTCTAATCTGAATAAGCTTAATTATTGCATGTTAACAGTATCTTAACTGTGTAAAGTAAACAAAAGGACATAATACAAAAGGACCACTTAAGGCGTTATTGATAATAGCAATAAACTTAATAGCCCCTACTTTTACTGATATGGCTAAGCGATCGATATAAACACGAGAAAGGACCAATGGCTCAAGATAATAACATTAAATCTAAACTTTTGTTCCTTTTTCACAACTATGGTCGCTTCTAATTTAAAGCCTTATTAGTAGCAACTAATTGCTAACAAAAAGATTTAGTTTATTACATTACATAAGAAACATTACATAAATTTTAACTTTTAATTAAATTAAACAAATTTACTAAGTTGTCTTACCGCTGTAAGGTACAATAAATTAAGATTAAGTTACCATCCAGTACTATAACTATGACCACTGATATTGTATTCATAATCCTCAGTGTCCTAACAACTTCATTGATTCTAAAACATTAAAATTAGTAAGAGAAAACGTCCATAAATATGTAAACGTCGCCTCTCAGTAGTAAACCACTGACACTGACATGAATACGGAATAGGCAATAGCGAATAATATACGGCTAAAATGGCACATTATTAGATTTACATTGAGCTCTAGCCGAGTAGCCATAGATAAAGAAAGCTACGCCACTCCAGGACTTAATTTACAAAGAGCTCACCCGTCACAGCTTTCTATGGAATAACTCTTGTTACATCTAGGCTTGTCGGAATACAATAGACTCTGTAGAACCGTAATTTAATTCCTTGTGATATGATCGAGGTAAATAAATGATATTTATGAAAATGGACTTTGCAGCGATTGAGAACAAGACGAATAAGTTAAATTTAAACGTTATTTTGGTTTATGAGGTGTTAAGTTTGTTAGGTTAATAATTTAATATCCTCAGACCACACTGGTGGCGGTCCACCCCCGCAATCGTTACATTTGTATAGGAGGAACAGTGCGTGGGCCATAATGCAGCACGCCACACTTCGCGGCTGACTTTGTGACTCACGCACCGTGATGTATTTTACAGACAAGCGTTTACTAAATGATAATATATTTAAAGCAGGGTTGTTCATAAAGTTGAGTAACAAGCACTGAAAATATACAACCGATATCTATGACCGCTTTCAATAAATACGCCCTAAGCAGGCGACCTACTTACGTTTTATGGAGCTGACATTATTTTTAATTTAACCTAGTATCTTGTAACATATGAGCTCATTTCTAACTACCGATTTTACGACAGCAAATAAACGTTTTGTATTATCTTTAGATTGGCTGTGTTTGAAATGGAATTCATGACCTCCATACTAATATTTGCGTCATTCTTACGCTTGTTGTACTACTAGAAGGAATAAAGTGGATAAAATAATAAAATCAGTCGTAAAATGATTCTATTAATAAATGACGGAAGATCTAATGTAATTTAAAGCTAGATAACGCATTGTTTTGATCTTTCCGTGTATTTTGAGCTGTTGCCAGTCAAGATCCATCAGTTTCTTGATTGAACTTGTGTTAAAGATTTATAGAAGATCACATTAAAGTATGTTTAAAGGAAATCATTAGTTATTAGTATTAGTTAGTCATTAAATATTAGCTTCTGGTAATAGAAGTTATTTACCTTAGAAGAAAACATCGGAACTTACGTACGCTCGGAGCGTTTTATTTCTTCAAAGCTAAAATAAATTACATTGAACAATATTTTGATGAGAATATATTTAAATTAAGGACCAAAAGTAGGTAAAGGCATACATAGAATGTAAAATATGTATATTGAAAGGGATTTGATAAGCTGTTCAACACAAAAAAAATAGTTTTAGAACAGCCAACTGATACGATATGACAGTAGTAAAGTGGAAACGTGGGTATAACATTTGTTCACAAATTGTTTGGTTGTCAGGTTCAAGTCGCCCACGCTATCTGAAAATGATTTGAAACTTTCATCTGATTGTATGTTAGTTATAATGATTACCGAGATAGACAGATTTAAGTCCCTTTCGTTGCATACGGAATAATGTTTCATTGCAAATGTAGATAGATAACTGTATTGTAGAAGGTAGTAGAGATTTGAACCATAATTTAACATTTGTATTATATAATTTTTTCGACGTTTAATAGCACAGCACCACAAAAAGTACCAAGCGATAAATGAAATTTCTTGGTGAAAAGTTATTGTTATAAGATTATTATTTCAATAAAACAGGTTCCGGAAAGTTTACGATGGCCAAGCTCTGTGTACGTCCTATATCCCACATATAGGAAAATAACTCAAGTCAAAACTGTTTAGTACCTGTCCCATTGGGGAGGATAGTGAGGGATCAAACACTGGAATACTATTAGGTACAATTCTACGCAGACAGCAGATGTATCGCGTGCATCTACCACCCATCACCATCACAAATAAATTTATTTCTCTTCGCTGTTACTTAAGCAGAGTTCACATGTCCTTTCGAGTACTATGTCAACTTAGTTACAAATTGCAACATTAATTTTAAATTTATTCACATATTTTACGGCGTTTTGTAAGAGATAAGTGACATTGTTTACAGTTAGACATTGATATTTATTGTGACAATAATGGTTTGTATTATATAGTAGTTGCCTTGTAAGGTTATGAATTGAAATTATTGTGGTAGGTTTAAGCTTGATCCATGAATCTGGAATTTAAAAAAACTGTTAAGAAATCAGAATTTTCAAATGTTTAAAGTAGAATATTAAATTAATTGTTTTGCGCGCTTTGTGTCGTAATTTGATTAAAATTATATTTGTGTTAAATTCATTGACAGAAGAAGGATATATCACAACACGCTACGACAGAATTAAGGCGGGTCAAACCTCGGGGCACCTTTATCCAAATTATAATTGACAAAAATAAAATGTCTTCTTGTTTTACAGATAATGCTCGAACGATATCTCAATAAATCGATAAACTAAGAGCGAAAATGTACCTAAAATTGCCTATGTAATAATTTAAATCGATTAACTGTTTTTTTTTTAATTTTACTTCTACGGTGAACGGTTATATAAAGGATTTTTAACTTTACTCCTATATATACTATATAACGGTTATTCGCAGGTTTGTTGTAAATTCATTCACTAGATTAAATTTTCCAAATAAAAACAAATAAGAGATAATTATATTGTAATACAAGTACACGACAGTGTTAATCTATTTGAGTCTGCTTCTATTTCTGAGAGCGACATGCCGCGCTAACTCGACGCTGATTTGAAACAACATTTCGCACCATTTAGCATGGCATTTAATAGAAATGGGAATATCTAGAATTCATATTTTTCTATCCAAACCTTTGAAAGCGTGTAGTCGATACGGTATATTCTTACTGAAGAACCGTCCGTCGTCGGTTCTCACGATCGCATGCTTTGATGATCCTTGATTTTCTTTTTCTGGAGGTGCACCTCACGTGAAGGAAGGTAATATTTTTTAAATTGATTTATTAAATATTACTTTACTAATAAATCTACGGTGTATGTTACAAACTCAATTATCAAAAATGTATGACAATTTAGGTTAACATTGTATTTTTAAAAAATACAATTAAAATATATACAAGATAAAATAAAAATACCAGAAATTTTAGTTAGACACAAGAAAAATTACCAGCAAAAGACAGCTCTCCTCATTACCATGAGGTTCGAGGTAGGCACTTATCAATGCTTTAGCCCACTACCGAATATATCTAGCTCCGTTAAGTACTGTTTGATCCTTAAAAATCGCGAAAAATTCGAAAGAATGGGTAGGTGTCTGAACACCTATGTTGGTTTTTGCAATTTTTTAGAATTTAGTGGACATAATAATTAATTTTCTAATACAGTACTTTAAAAACAAGCGATAATTGTAAAAAGTCATGCCAGCGGGATCGATTCGTTCGGTTCGTTCATCGTTCTACATTGCATGACAACTAAAAATATGTTTTATATTCGAAGACTCATAATGTATGAGCAATAAATGCAACGTCGAAATTCGATCAGTTCAATATTTATAACAGCACTTCGCGATTCATAATTCGCGAACGACAGATATAAACAAATCGAATTCGAAGAGATATAAATCGATGTCATCAATTTAGATATTCGAGGAACACTTACGATCTCTCTGTCATTGAGTGCTCATCGGTTTAGTCTGATAAAATTAGGTAACTAATTAATAACTATTGGCGTAGATGTAATAAATAATAATAAAAAAGACCGTTTACCGATCTTTACCAATGTAGAACTGTTTAGATATATTTTTCCTATTATCCTAACTTCTTTGAGTTCCTATGAATCGGAACCTTCACAGTCACAGGCTTTCATTAGCTTTTCCAAATATAAATATCATATATCCATGGCTTTCTCCATTCGCTACCTGCTAACGCATTTGATTTCTTTTCTCTACCTTAGTCCTTTCCAACGGGGATGTATTCATCATAAATTTAAAGACCTAATAATGATTTTTTTTGGGAGTTGTAGAAGATAATAAGTTAGCTCTTAACTGTGCACTCTTTTGTGGGTGGTCGGTTTCTGATTCACATAGTTGTTTCGTCCCCTAACCGTTCCCGATGTTTTTCTTATTACAATCCTCTGACAGCACGAAATGTTAAGTAATTGTCCTGGAGAAAACATTCCTACAACGCTAGAAAGCCACCGATCATTTCGTTTTACGAAGTACGAAGTTGTGTTAATTGAATTGTTAATTGAAAATTACCTTCTAACATAAGAATATAATATTTATTTAAGCTTTAAAATTATCCTTAACGATACCTTAAATAAAAATACAACTATAAATTATAGTTGAAGAATAGTAAAGTAGAACAATCGAAAAAGTTTTGTAAGTACTGTCGCAAATGGAGGGATATCTGTCTGGTTCTTAGAGAAACAGGTTTTACATATATAAATAAATTTAACATATTGATAACATGTTAGAGATGTTATTCCAATAGATAAATGAGTTCATATGTTTTACACTTAATAATTAGCCTCATGAAAAGTGTAAAAAACTAGTGCAGATTAAATATAGACTTATTTAGGTGTTAACAAAGATACTAAGGACTGTCGATTTAAATAATCTACTTATTATTAATTTATTCTATACGGCAGTTGTTCTTGATAATGTCAATTGATAGCTTGCGATGTGATAAGAAGACATTAAGAGAGCTTTTAATATAAGATATTCTACTATAAACATTTTAAATCTTGAGTTTAATATAATAGTCGTTTTATCAAAAAGATAAAAAAAAAACATTATGACGGAGGCCTGAAATTTTTTTTTCTCTCAGGGGTTGACTGAACACGTATATAAGAATACCAGATTATTGCTCTGCACAATGACTTTCTTTGGCCTCTGACAAGAAGGCTTGGTCACTTAATTCTTTTTGCAGTGGTACAATTGTTATAGAAATTTTGCTCATCCGGTTTGCTCATCATCATAGAGGATGTGCCGCGAAAATCTACTTATTAGTTGTATAATAAATTCGACGAATAATATACTATTATAATTCCTATGCTAGACAATACTGAACCATTTTTATACAATGATCTTATACAATTTGTCTTCTTTTAGCTTACAGAATATTTGAGAATACTGCCCTCTAGAAACAAATTTGATTAATTTCTTTGACCATTAAATATTTTTATAACAACTATGATTTTTACGCGTTTTCTAATAAATATATAACCGTATTTGTTTTTTTACATTACTTCTGTATCAAGTCGTTACAACATAATTCAACATAGCCAGAGGAGGAGGAGAATACAATTTTTTTTAAATTATTTATTCCTTATGTGGTTTGTTGTCCATAGAATTAATTTTTATATGTCATTAGATCAACGAACCTTTATGAGAATACCTTCTAAGCCAATCTGCATAAACTCAGAAGTTATTGGCAGTAAGCCTCTTACATTGGATAGAATGCTCTTAAATTAGCTAAGTGGCTTTATCAAACCGCGCCAAAGACCAGACAAATAGTTTCCACTTTAGGTTTGACAAACAACGAACAAAATTAAGTCATTTTTTCTCCCATTTTTATATTATTGACTGTTCTTAAAAAATGTAATATAAATAAACAAAGAATGATAAAATATAGAAAAATATATGTATGTGTAAATGACAAGAGAATTTTCTAATTCATTAAACTTCCTGGCAACTTTTTGTATCAAAGAACTAGGATGGGTCTGCCACTGGAACAATGTAAAGTTCCACGGTCCGCTTCACAAGTTATTTTCTTAGGCGAGCTACGAGGAAGTATTTCCACAGGAATCGTCTGGGACATACGACCTCCAATTGTTTAATGAAAGTCCTGCCCCCTTTAATTCCGGCAACGCGCCCACTGAAAGGGGTGTCTATGAGCTGCGATGATTGCCCTTTAAAGCGTTCCCTGAGATTCTTTGCCCCCTATTCTATAATAAAATAAACCACATATTAATGAACAAAATATAATTATTTTATGCAGTATAATTCGGCTACGTTGAATAAAGTACATGAGGAATAAAATGTAATAATCTTATCTCATAATAGATTCGTATCTAAAGCAAATTAACTATGTGTGTAATAGATGTGACTCATCAACACACACATTCAGTTAATATATTTTGAAATGTCAAGTAAACATTCAATCAGGTTTAACAATAACTTTACAAGAATTTGACGACATTGTGAAATACACCCTCTGTCTGGCTTCTAACGAGTTGATGGAAATTCTCTGATATTAGCTGTGAAATTTGTTTCTCAATAATGTAAATGCATAAATGAAACAATAGTCAAACAATTTATTAAATGTGTGTAATATCTGGGCCATGAATTTTTATTTCTAACGACTCGCCGTATAATCTGGATTTTACCCATTATATTTAATTAAAGAAGGTGCGTTGTGCGTTGTATAAGATCTTTCTCGTTTGAGACTTTCTGGATCCAGGCTATACGAAGCATGTGACGATAACACCACATCTCAAATATTTCTTTGCTCCGGTGGGTAATCTCCTTTTATTGTCCAAGCTTAAAAGAACAATTGGCCATCTGTGACAAAAGAGAGATCAGGCTCAGAGTTCAATAGTATCGAATCGAATAACTCACACAACAGTAATGTGTCAAACCCTACAGGAGTTGCGATCTTCTTTTCTATCTACGGTCTATTCCAATCGACCGTTGAAAATATCATTAAACGATATCACCACTTGAAAATTTAACCGGTCTGTCACAGACTAAAAAGTACAAACTGATTCTCATGATGAATTAAAGATAAGGCAAGGTTCTGAGATCTACTAATATAAATAATTATAAAACAAGATAATCTCAGAGTTCGAAAGCAGTGCTGGTCGACAAGAGGTTGTGCGTAAACAGACTTTTGTAGGTGCGCATTTAACACTCGTATAGTGAGAAAACCTGTAGCTTTAGGCCCATAACTTAGCCTGTGACCTGTCTTCAGGCACCGAAGGTTGAACGTCTATTTACTTACTAAGAAAAGAAACACTAACAAGCAGATCTGAGGCCTTACCTTTGTAAATAATGTATTAAAGTACTAAATATCCATCATAAGCATTGTTATAATGTCTATGAATTGCTAACATTCCTATTTTCGGCTTAGGCCAAGATCCAAAATGATCTATCGGTCTTGTGAATTGTTGGCAACAATGCGTACCGAGTAAATACTAAATCACTTTAACATCAAATTTTATTACAAACCAAAATTTACACGTGTTTACTTTTTATATTCTTCTAAAAGTCTAATAATAATCTAATAAGTAGAAATAGGTGACAGATAGTTTCCTTAATTGGGTGTGCATTTTTGTTGTCGTTGTCGTTGACTTCACAGATGCCGAGGAAATAGAAAATCCAAAAAATGTATGTTGTTTAATATTTTGAAGTAAGACGTAAGAAAACAATGTATCTATATAATGGTACACTTTTCGAATCATTCCAGTAGTTTTGAAGGTTTTTCGTTACAAATATACAAATCTTTTCTATTATGTATAAGTATAAAGACCTCCAAACCACTCTCTATTTATATATTATCGAAGAAGATAATCAGTGGAAGCAAGCCAGATTCACTTCATCTGCTACGCCAATAATGATAACGTTATTGTGATATTATTTCAAGATCACGAAGAAGCACATCATAATATTCTAACAAAAAAGTACAGTTAGCAACTAACTGTACTTTTAAACGACAACATATACTTGTTAATCACGCACTGCCCAAATTTTCGTTCTAATTTGGTCACTTAGACGCACTTTGTCCTGTCTGTCTTTACGGTCCATGGACACCGCATTGACGGCCTTTATGGATGTAGTCGCAAGTGGTACCCTCTTCTCTCTGAGGCTTTTAGGCTGTGTTCAAAACTATCTGGAATAGCAGCTGATTCTATAAACTGATGGTGCGCGACGAGACGTAGTAGTAGAGACACTATGTCGTGGAAACCAAAGTCGGGAATTTCCTTAAAAGGTGAGAGTTCCATACAAACATTTTGTTAAACCAAATATGTTTGTCCGATCTACGCCATGGATTTTAAGAAATACATTTAACATTAATTATTATTGTGATTAAAAAAAAAACATTTTGATTTTAACTGGATTCATGTCCTACACATTGAAACATTGTTATGTATTCTACATTTTATGAAACCTTATCTAGATATATACATCGATGATAAGTGAGTCATTATGTCATTGATTCTTAAATCGTGATGCGGTGTATCGCGTGTTCTTAATACATTGTAATTTGCACTGCGGTAATTGTACCTATTTGAGGCTTTCACTTTTTCCACTGAACGTAATTACTAATGTGACTTAACCAGTCTAGACGATAGGGTCTATTCTAATCCATATACACTTATTTTGATTTGGTCTTGACAGTTGTGGAACAGTTCTTTTTGTGTACTTTCACTCATACAATATCTAAAGGATTCCGAATTGTTAAGATCACAGCATTTATTTGGTGGTATCTGTGTGAAAGATTAGTAATAAAAAAATGCACCAATGGACTCTCTCTTTATGTGCGCTCGAACGGTGAAGGAAAATATCATTAGGAAACCGGTTTGTCTTAAACCCAAAAAGTCGTTGTGTCAGGCACAGAGGCTGATCACCTATACTTGCCTATTAGATTGTCAAATCATCATGAAACAGATGAAGAAATCTGAGGCCCAGGCCTAAAAAAGGTTGTAGTGACACTGATTAAAAAAAATATATGATAGCTACTGCTGAAAGCGACCAAACATTTAGGAATCTGGTAATAGGATATGCTTATTGGACTTCGAAAATCAAAATTTGGTTTAGAATTCTCATGATAAAAGATTAATCGGTGTATTCTCACATTTGTTAGGATCGTTGGACGATACTTAAAGCTTGTCACGTAGAATCAAAGTCGCCGTCAACGTGTTCGGTTTTTACTTTCATAAATTAATGGGAGCAGGAGAATTATAGAATATTAATTATAACATTCCTCTAAGCTTGTGAATTGATAAATTGTACTGGGGAATGAGTAAAGAAAAGGTTATATTCTTTGGGAAACTATTTATTTGTTTACCCCATATAAGAAACACAAATTATCAATTTGCCATGATTGCTTTATGCCTATAACGAAGATTATGTAGGAAATATTTCAAAGAAATGTTTATAATTAATAAAAATAATCCAGTGGCGCTACAACCCTTTGCCTTAGATTCGATCACTATCTGTGATCATTTTTTTTCTTCATATACTTGTCAGCCTTACAGCTTACAGCCTTCTGTCTGGCACATGTTGTCGATATTTGAGACATGCCACGATGTTTTTCTTCACAACGCGAGTGTTAGATACGGACATGGAAAGTCCAATGGTGTGACGGGGATGAGAGTCGCACGCTAAAGCCTCAGCCAACAAACACTACTGTCGAAGAGAGGGTTTGAATAGTGTAAATAATTCTGGAATTAATTAGGTTTGGAAGTATTTTATTATTATTTTTCCTACTAAAAGTACACGCGTGAACCATGTAAATCTGGCCAAGTTACGTGGGGAGATATATCCTACTTGTTAATACAAATGTAAAGAGACCAGCTTCACTTTGTAGATTGAGGTTAGAATTTCAAGCACGCTGTCACTGCGATAAATTCTATCCATTTTGCATAGTCAAATTAATTACAATAAACAAATTGCCCAATCCGGTGATGTGAGGTCAAACGACCAAGCTTCGGTCTAGGCATAATATTATGCGCAAGTTGTATTGTCAACCTACGAACACATTATTTTCATCTATCTATCTATATAAATAAAAATGAATCGCAAAATATGTTACTACGCAAAGATCGAAGACGGCTGTACAAATTTGAGTCTTTATTTTTCTATGTGGTAGCTTAATAAAATGTTCTATATGAAGGTATGCAGCTACTAAAAAGGTAGACTAAAAAGCATATTAAGGCGAAACGAAGTACGAAGTATTGGTATGAAAACAAATAATATTAATTTGATTTAGAACAACGAATTAGCCAGCAAGACCAGGAAGCATGAAAAGCTAAACAAACAATTATTTACGTCTTAAATATAATACCTTCATAGGTACGAAATAGCAAACGTGTTCGCAAAAATTTCCTAAATTTTGGATATCATCCTCCGTTGTATTGGGCGAGGAAGACTGAGAACAAAGATGAGAAGCCTCAGCGGTAGCCCGAATTATAGTATCGATTATTATTCTACACTTCAATTATAACTGTTAATTAAGGTTTTGTAATTAAAGTACTAAAAGAATACACATGTTTATATACATAGTTGTATGGCTAGGTTGTAAAACTGTATTTTATTTTAATTTAATTCATAAATTGATGTTGTGTCATGTCATGTTCAAAATTGTGTATTGGTCTTACAAGATTGTTTAGAATTCAGTGCCTTACCAAACGGCTTCACGATGCATTACTTATAAACTACCTTCTTACCGTCTTGACCATGGATAGTGTTCTCTCAATCTATCAAATAGTGTTTTAGTGGTGATGAAAAGAGAGATAATCGCTTTAGGTTCGCAGGCTAGCTTAAAAGCTTTTAATATCCTACAGCTCTGAATCATTGTTCTCCAAATTCTTGATACACGTGTAGTAGTGGAAAGGTATCTTTGATCTCCGCCGGTGGCACAATAAATCGTGTTATAAGTGACAAATCGTCGAACGTATTCATTGAAATTTCTCAGAACTATGCAGTTTCGGGGAGTCTAATCGAATTTTTTTCGTTAATTTACGTTTTATTTTGTACTACGCTCGCTTAATTGGTCTTATTTATGTGCTTAACGTGATTTATTGGATCACTCGATTGTTAATCACTGGATTTATATTTTTAACAACATATTTTAGTATATTAAAAATTCAATTATTCGTTTAATAATACTATATATTGTATGCATCGTCCACTGGGACGATATATATCCAATAATACAGCTGACATACGGGACTATACCTCCATCAAATACATTATATAATAATTCAAGTAAAATAATATCTAATTTTAACAGTATTTTTTACTATATAAGTGAAACTGATATCCTACAGTAAAAATTATAAAATAAAGCTAGAATATCGGAAAATCTGGTCCCAATCCGGTCAAGAAAGCGTTTCTTTTGATCTGAGTCAATAGTTGCGACATCGAATCGTGCTGAATCGATTGGTAACAATCGTGATTCACCGATTCTTGTCGCCAAAGCCTTCCGGAGAAATTATTATTTATCACATTGGTTTTGAGAACGCTGTTTCTGTATGAAAAAAGGAAACTTTGACGCATCATGTTCTGGATTGTATTAAGACAATAGTGCTAAAACCGCCGGGTTGCCTCAGGCTATCTTTTCTATTGATGGTCTTGCGCAGCAGATTCTGTACTGCAAAAAAAAACAGAAACTACGAGAATATATAAAATTAGGTTATTATTATTTGTATAATGTAAACATATTATTAGCGTTAAACTAACAATATGTCTGTTATGACTGCGCCTTATTCCCAAGTTTTATACAAACATGCCGTTTTCACAACTTCAGCACAACGACCCGAATGGTATTTTCTATAGAAATATTGGAAGGACTCACAACATTTGGTTTCAGTTATGGACGTGACGTCATACGCATTGACAACTCTCTATTTATTTTTCTTTCTATTACGGTTTGCCTCTCTGACATAGTAGGAACAAAGGATTGAAAACATTTACGATATTCCTTATGTATACAATTTACACCTGATTTATTCATTACTGACCTGCGGGTCATTCAAAATTCAAGATACTGATTTAATTTACACAGTATTTTAGTTTAATTATCAACGCATATACTAATATTACTTAGCAAGGCTAATTGTTAAATTGTTATTATTAATATAAACATTTGACTTATCATCGATAATAGTAAATACAATTGGTTCTCGCAAACGTAATATTAAATTCTCTCTTAAATTTTAAAAAATCTATATTAAAAACTGCATTGTTTATCGTATTGTGCAAGCGATTTTTATGGAACAGGAGGCAAATGGGCAGGAGACTCATCTGATGTTAAGTGATACATGACCATGGACACTCATTGTCGCACATTGTCAGAAGTCTCGCAAGTACGTTGCGCGCCTTATAAGAATTGGTACGCTCTTTTCTTGAAGGACCCTAAGTCGAATTCATTTGGAAATATTTCAGTGGTTCCACATAGAAAAGTGATAAACTATTGAATTATTATATGAACGATGTTTCAGACGAAAGCAAATGTTTCGTTGGAAACTACCTTATTTAATAAACAAAGCACAATCAACTGAGCTGTGGCGTCGTGGAGTATTAGAAAATGTTGACTCTCCCTGACACATGTTCGTGGATGATTTAGATATGTATATCGCGGGAATAAATGCAGTTTCTATTGTTTGTGTAACCGATACTTCTTACAATAACAGCGAATATATTTTAACACCTCGATATTTCCGACTTGAACTTGTGTGGAAGGTTAAACTTTATTGCTAAGGGAATCCAAAGTATTAAAATCCTATTACAGTGTTATTGTTTAACATTAAATGTTACTTTTAGTTTCAGAAGTTTATGTTGTTTATAATTTAATTCGTGTTAATGTTGCTTTTTCCATTTATATTAGTCATTTCTCTTGTGTATATTATATTCGAAATATTATTACGTTATATTTACGTTCCATAAAAATGAAAATATGATATGTGTCTTTTTATACATTAATCAAAAAATCAAAAAAAAAATCAAAAAATCAAATTCTTTATTTGTTCAGATATATGTACAATACAATTCAGATAGAGGCCTCCCTAGTAAGTCAGAGACCTGTGACAGGGAAGCTTCGCTCTTCTTTAAATTTACAAAGTTTAATCAACCATCACAATTGGTTTAAAAAAAGAAAAATAAATAAATAAAAATAAACAAATATATGAATATATTATGATGACTATGTAATGTGTTTGTGAAAGACGAAACAAATGTGTGCGCGTGTTGCATGAAAAGATGGATTAAGGAAAAAATTATATTAGATGATTTAACAATGCTTCTATTTTGTTGTAGTTAAGTGTACCGAGCCAATGGTTTAAAGTTATTTTACATTTATGGTATGTAAGATTATGAAAGCTAAGGGTTTTATTTAAACTATTATAGAGATAAGCTGAGCGATTGTTGTATTGCTTACGTGCAAAGATTGTCTTGCAAATTGTGTAGCTTATTATATTATGTTGGGTCCTTTTTTGAGGTGTGTCTGTTTTATGTGGAGAGGTTGCGTGTCTCCTAAGGACACAACGGAGAATATAGAGCTGGCGTATGGTCAGTAGTTTGCAAGACTTCTACAACTCTTCAGTTGGAAAACTTTTATTTTTTAGTAACATTATTTTTATAATTGCTCTCTGAGCTCTTTCAAGTGCTAGAACTTTGGTTTTCGCACAACCACCCCACACTGTGATACAGTAGGTGATAACAGATTGAACTAATGTTTTATACACGGTATATATGATGTTTGGTTCCGCTACATGACGTAGATTGCAAAAAATCCAGCTTAACCTACGTATCCTTTTTATTACTGCATCAACATGGGCGTGCCAGTTTAGATTTTGGTCAATAATCACATCTAAGTATTTAATCTGTTTCACCCTAAGCAGCGTGTCACAGCCGCAGTCTTCACTACAATTGCAATTTAGTTTGTGTAATTTTATGTTAAGATTGGAGGGGGGTTGGCTCTTATCACGTATAGCAAAAGTTATGAAGTTAGTTTTAGATGGATTAATAGTTAGCTGACTGCTGGTTAAGTGCGCGTTAAGTTTGTGAAGATCCGCTTCAGCGTTTTTATAAGTTTCCTCCCATGTATCCCCATAAAAAGTTAGTGCCATGTCATCAGCATAACAAGTGATGATACCTTTATTGATTTTGGTATTGCACATTTCATTGACATATATCAAGAACAGCGTTGGCCCTAAAACCGAACCCTGAGGGACGCCGAAAGAAATCGGGTTTTCATTCACGTTACTAATTAAGTTACCTAGCTTGACGCTTTGAGTCCTATCTGTCAGATAGCTGGTCAAGAGGTTGAGAAATACTCCTCTAATGCCAATATTATCCAGGCGCTTAATCAGAGTTGAAACACAAACAGTATCAAATGCCTTTTTGAGGTCGATAAATAGTGTAAGACACTTTTGTTTCCGGTCAAGGCGTTCAACTAGGTAATTTATAACGGCTAGGATAGCATCTTCAGTACTACAATTTGACCGAAAACCAAATTGTGTTGGTGAGAGGAGTTTGTATTTATTAAGGTAGGATATTATTCTTGAGTTAATAGTTTTTTCTAGGATTTTGGATATAGCTGTTAAGATAGAGATTGGGCGGTAGTTACTGATGTCTTTTTTATCACCACTTTTGAAGACTGGATGGATAATTGAACTCTTAAGAATGGTAGGGAAGACACCGGTTTTATAACATACATTACATAGTTGAGAGATAATAGGAGAAAGTAATGGTGATGCTAGTTTTAAGAAGCGGTTGGAAATATTATCTATTCCAGTTGCACTTTCTGATTTAAGGTTTTTTATTATAGCAGAGATTTCATTGGGTTCAGTGTCAACAATTCCTATTGATGTTAATTGTGTCTTATTGTTAGACTGGAAGTCGAAGTGTCTTGGGGTGGATGGTAGTTCTTTTGCTAATAGTGGACCTATATTTGCAAAATAGTTATTTATATGAGCAAGTGATGCTTCAATGGTAGGCTTTATTTGCATAAGTTCTAAATTATTGTTTTTTGATTTGTGTAGATTACTTATTTCTTTAATTGCATTCCAGAGGGTTTTAGTATTATTGCTTGGTTTAGATAATAGATCACGATAATACTTGCGCTTCAGATTTTTGATTAAATTGTTGCAGTAGTTACGATAACGTCTGTATGTTATCTGGAGTATGTCGTTACTAGAGTCTGCTTTGAGTTGGAATTGGAGTTTATTCCTGTGTCTTATGCATTTCAGAACACCGGGTGTAATCCAGGGCTTTAAACAACGCTTGGTTTTTGGGATAGTTTTTATTTTAGTGTTTGCCTCAAGAATCTGTGTAATGATATCAGTCAGTTTTTGCGTTAAATCATTGGGATTATCGATTGTTAATAGATGAGAGAGGTCGGTTTGCGTCAGGGTGGATAGTGCACTTTCATACTCGGTTATGGTATTATATTTACTAACTTCGGTCGAAGTCGTGTGTTTGAATATGTATAAGAACACAGCTGAGTGGTCAGTTATTGTAGTTTTTAAAACGGCTGCTTTTGCTGAAAAACATTTAGGGTCAAGGTTAAGCATAGCATGATCTAGACAGTTGTTGTCTCTGGTTGGTAAGCGGTGTCCAGGAATCAGCCCTAATCCCGAGAGGTGTGTTAGATAGTCAGTACCGTCCAAGTCAGTAGATTCATCTAAAATGTTTATATTAATATCGCCTAGTATTATAATATTTTTAGTCAGTGAGTTATCTTCTAGGTATTTAGTCACTGATTCAGTAAATTTCTTTTTGTTGCTGTTTGTATGTGATCGGTAGATTCCGAGTATGGTTAGGTTTTGTATTTTGATAAGCATGCCAGAAGCTCCGTATAAGTCTAGTTCTTGCTCGGAGTGTTCAATGTTATCTTTGAGATAAATAACTACACCATCGTTTTGAGTTTGTTGTTTTGTTGTATGATGGGCCTGATAGCCTTTTTTGATAGGGAGGGGTTTATCGTGGTGAAGTCTACATTCTGTTAGAATAATTATATCCGGGTCTGTAGATAAATCAAGCAGCTCTAAGTTTAAATCTAAGTCATTCGAGTTCTTATAGACACTTCGTATATTTTGGGTTAGAATATAATATCCCTGTTTTCGGGTTGGAATGAAATTCTTGAGCTCTTCAGGTAAACAGAGAGTTGAGGAGAAATTAGATGTTTTGTCTAAATCTTGAAAGTACCTATCCATTTCTGAGTTTGGTAAGGCCCAGGGGGTTGTGAGTTGTATTTGAATATGGCTTTTTCCATAAGTGAGGAACCAGCAGGAAGCAAGGTAAGATGAAACAGGATAGGGTATGTATTAGGAATTGGAAATCATGTAATTTTACTTTGATGTGTTTATGCAATGGTAGGTATTGAGGCATTATTGTGAAAAAGTTAGCAGTTATGTGTAGATGTTCAAGACTATTTACATAGAGAGTATGAGAGGAGTGTACATCAGCACATGAGTTGAGAGAGGTGAGTTGACAAGGCAGTACATATGAGTTACATAAACTTAAGTAGAAAACATTAGAATTAGTTATAGTACCTGAAATCAGTACACAAGAGAGTGGGATACAAAATGGTACAAATAATGGTTGACACAGAATAAGTATCCCGATTAGTCAGTCTAAGTTCATTAGGTTTTGAATTTGGGCCTCATTTGTAATTTGTAGATTGGTAGAGGTGTCGGTATTATATTAATCGGTACTTAGTTTTTAAACTGATGCTCAAGGTACAATAAACACAAAAGAGGAAGACATTTTAGATTGACCAGATTAAGGAAACAACAGGATGTACATTGCAGAAAGTGACACAGTGCTGGCAGAATTAGGAATTTGGAGGAGGACTTTGCCTGCCTTTGGAATTAATGAGATGATACATATATATTTTTTTAAAATATATAATAGAAATAAAAGGCTTATCGTTATATTATGATGATATTGTAAAAGTGTTTTGTGGAGGGAAAGGGTTTTTTAACAAAGCAATTTTGAAGCTTATTAGCTGAAGCCGCAATTTTGAAACATGAAGTATAAATAAATTTCATTTCACTTTAGATATGAAACTTTATTTAAATACGTTCTAAGCTTAGTTTAAATTTTCACCTTCTTTGTTTACATTAAAGAAATAAATGAGTAAATCCAGAAAGCCTCGAAGGTGCGAATATAATCCATTATCAGTGCTGCCAGATACAGTCGACACTTCGACGCGAGATAAGCGGCGCTGTGTGGCAACTCGACTGGCAATACTTGTTATCTTTTATTTAATTACAACAATGACGTTTTTTTAATAATTAAAGCATCATCGAGACAGCATATATTACATACAGCTTAAATCGCTATTAAAATATAACTATTAATATGTCGGATTATAAAGTCTGTGTAAGTAAAACTGTTTGACAAATTCGTAGAAGGATTTCATACATTTGGATCGTTTCATTCCCTGAAATCTATAACATTATGCTGAATACGGCCGGCTACGCACTAAAGGCAGGCAACGCACTCGCGAGACCTCTAGAATTAAGAGTGTCCATGGGCAGCAGTATCAGGGGAGCCTCCTTCCCGTTCGGAAAACAGTGGGGAGGGGGTCGTACTATAAAAAAAAAATTCGTATATTAGTTTATGAAGCGTACATCAGGAAATCTTTAATAGATTTTTCTATACGTAAATCTCGTGTCTTCACTTTTAGATTTACCAATAAACTCAATTTACGTAATTATTGTACAAGACATACTTAATTTTTCCCTATTTAAAGTTATTAATTTTCAATTAACTAACTCTAACTCTTGTCTTTGGTATACGATGTGTTAAACGCCTACTGCGTTCATACTGACATAGACAAGTCACTTGGGTGACGACACGTTACGACACAAACACTATGTTCCATGTCTGACACACATTTCCGCGACACAAATCAAGAGAATCGCTATAACATTAAATCTTCGAACTTGTAAGCTGTTCGGAGGTGGCTACCGGCGCATAACTCATAATATCAGCAGCTGTTCATATCTGACCAACCGCGCAACTCATACTTGTTACAGTTGTGAATATAATGTTTAATGTTTTACACGTATCAAATGTCCTTTTATATAGCTAGTTATTCGTAAGGTTAGTGGGTTAGCTTGTTCTTTTAGATACTTGTAAATTTAACAGTAAAATTAATTAAATTAGTGAAATCTTCGAAATGTTGTTGAAACGAGAAACGCGCTTCTCCGGGGTCCGTTGTGGCTACCAAATAGCCATTAAATAAATTCAGTTCGTAGTGGGAACGATTCTTTGTTATAGAACTTTTTTCGTCTACTGCTTTTATATATTTTTTATCGCGTCGTATTATTGCTATGGGAGCAGTTCAAACGAAGTGATATTTCTTTCAATTTCTACGTCATGATGTTCCAATCTTACATGACCTCCATTTACTTCATGATATGAAACAGTATTAATATAAATAATTTCTTAGGCATAAAACCTTAGCTAATAAGAAATAGGTATCACAGCCAAGTAATCTTAACTCTGAAATAAAATTATTCATCACAGCAAACGTAGGATTTATAGTATGAAACATTTCAGTGAAATCGAACCAGCCACGATCGGGGTCGTTACTGATAATGGCCAAATCAGGCTTGAATTATGTTACACCCAATGTGCCTTTTAGCGTGACCCTAGGAATGATAACATGCATGACTCTACCGGTGTTGTAAATTGTTCTATCTAATGATATAGTAGAAGTTGAATAAGGTTGGTCGTGATAGAATCTAGTGAGGCGTTTTCGCACCGCCACATACGAGTATGTTTTATTTATGAAGAATTATTGTTAAATACTATTTATTAATTACTGCTTTATACCTAATCAATAGGCTTATGTGTCTTAAATTTAAGAACCACTACTGTTAGTGAAGATGCTCTGAGAATGAACTCGGAGTAATCAATACTTGCGAAACCAAATCAATTTTACGTCACGTTTTATGACAAAATTACGATGGGTCCAGAAGCCCCATTGTTACGAAAGTCAGTAAAATGGGTTAAATAATAATGATTTGCCCTCGTGTATGTGTCAAGAAAACAGAGCACAGCTAAATGTGAACAGCTTTTTTCGAATGTGTTAGTTTCATGTGTAGTTAACACATGAAACTAACACATTCGAAAAAAATCACGGTAGTACTTTCATCAGAATAAAATCTTACATGTATGCAGCCTTATTATTGTATAATAATAATCAGCCTGTATTTATCCATATCTTATTAAAATATAATATACAAAAATAAATGTATAAAATGTAAGATGCGGCCCTTCCGGGACAAGGCCTCCTACAACTATTTCCACCCTGTTTTATTTTATGCCGTCATCAACAAATTTTTATTAATCAGTAAATCCAGCTATCATTTCAATCACGTCCGCTCATCGCTCTTTTGGTCTGCCCTTGTTTTTTGCCCTTTAGGGCCAGTCTATTCAGTTATCGTTTTTGACCCTGCCCATCTCTATTTGAGTTGCAGGACATGTTACTGAGCACCTATTATTTTTGTTTTCCTTTCCGTTTACTGGTTATCAAATTTAATTCCAAGAATACATCTTTCTACGTTTCTTTATTACTATGGGGTCATGCTGCTGATGTCGAAACTATTTGCATACTGCAGAAGAAGGCTATTCGTCCAATTTGTAATTTAAAATTTAGGGAATCTCTGAGAGATAAATTCAAGGAAATTAATATACTTACCTTTCCCTCGCAATATATTTATGGAAATATTATGTATGTTTACAAAAATAGTGATAAGTTTAGTAGAATAGAACATACGCACAATGTTAATATTCGGAACAAACGGAGTCTGCAATTTCCCCGTAGACTATATAAAGTTAGTATTTCTTTTTTGGGAAAAGGGATACACTTTTTTAATAAAATCCCAGGCGCTCTTTTATCTCTGCCTTTTAATAAATTTATGAAATGTATTAAAGAAAAGCTGTGTAAAAAGGCTTACTACAAAGTTAACGATTATCTAGTTGATAAAAGGGCCTGGGACTACTGCTAATTAATTTGCTATATTTGTTTTAAAATAAGTAATGTTTGATGATTTCATATTTTAAAAGAGTACCGAGAGTTTTTTACGAAGGCTTTTTCTCTCGGCCTTCATCCTCTGTCTTCTTTGCCGATGAGTAGGGATGCCTACCTATTCAAATTTAATGACGTGGAATAAGTACTACTACTAATATCTTTTGCTCCATAATAAACATATTTTATTTAATTTTTATTTATTTTTAAGCTGGCACGAACGTATTTTGTTGTAGATTACAGGGATCTTTTATACTTTTCAACATCGTCTACATATTTATGTAGTAATTTACTTTTATACAAATTATACTTATATAGTATATCTGTGTCGTAATAAAAAAAGCTTAAAATGATTCCTGGAACTAATCGCAGAATCTACACAGCTTAGAAAAACAAATGAAGAAGCATGCTCTTACAAATCTATTCACGAGCCAAGCGCAAGTAACAAAAGAGATATCTCCAAAGATAATGCAACGTGCAAACACTTATTTTTAAAACAAATACAATTTACAATTAAAACCTCCTAGGATAATCATCTCTATGTTAAAGCGATAGAGTTTATCTTACAATGACAGCGTTTCAGGTAAATTGCAGGATCGTATTTAAACAATACTTACTTACCTATATATGAGGTACTCAAAACAATTTTGTTCTTTTACTTGCAAATCATTTGCTTAACCACGTTGAAGGGTTTACAAATTGAAGCTATACAAACAATTTGTTTTTGTGATTCTTTGTTGACTTCTTGTACATTTCATGGCGAGTGCAGACTTAATATTTTGCATACGTTATTGTCTCGCACACGCATAATATTAAAATAAATTGTCATGCTTAGGGTAGATATTTTTTATAGGCAGTAATGTTTCCAACCATTTATATCAACTGGAAACATTACTGTTCATATATGTGTTTCAAGTTTGAAATTTTAATCTTAGTACAAAAGGAATTAGACTTAAATTGACCCTATATGCATTAAAAAGTTATTAATAATTCTGTATTAAAATATAATCCATAAAATTAACATAAAGATAACAACTGAAAGTGTTTTTAATTGCACATAAAATAACTATTAATCATTGTTCTACACAGCGGAACATAATCTAACCATATCACCCGTGACCATAGCGGTACTTTTATATTTATTATAATCGTCCCATAAGTCGTAAAACAATAGATTGCGAAAGCTTCAGCCAAGTTCAATAGCAGCGTACGCGCATTACAGAAATAGGGACGCAGTGCAAGCTTCACGCGCACCCTGTCAGCACGCATGACAAAGGCCGACTGCCGCAAACCTTCCGTCACTGTTCGATATTCGAGTTTTTATTTTTATTAATTTAAATTTGACAGAACGTCACAGAATTTAATTTATACTGTAAATGCTTGTGATTTTAGTGAAATATGTAGTGGTGTGTTGTGAAAGTGATTAAAATGTGTTTCGGGTTATGGACAGTCACGAGTTTGTTAACAGGTATTTATTAATTAGCAATACAATAAATATTCTTTTATATTTACGTTATAATTACAAAAATTCGTTGGTTTTTTTCTGATTTATGTAATATTTATTTTTAAGCATGTTTTATTATAAGTCGGTATGTCAAAACTTACAAAAGTCAAACCAATTTAATCTGAATATATTATTTACATTTTTCGTATTACGTATTAGATATACGTTTGTAAATTCTTTTTTATTTCATTAAATATATTTGACGTTTTGGTATTATGTGCCAACTAGAAGGGGAGTTAACGTAGTATTTAGAAACTTATTCAACAGAGTATCTTGTTTTACCTATGTACTCGAAACTAATAATACTTGTCCCTCGACTAATGCATTGGAATACCACGCCGCCAAAGCTCATTCAAATCGGAGATTATTTCTGGAAATCGCTAAACAATAGGATTTAAGAGAAGGCGGGGTTTCGAAAGATTTATCAATTGGGGTATTCTAAATACACTACTCTAGACAATTTTAAGAGAAATTGAAATAAATCACGGAGAATGTGCAGCCGCCCTCCGCTGAAATGTTGATGACTCGACACGGGAGCTGCGGTGCAAGTAATAGGATATATGCGTTTTTCTTATTTGTTGTATGTTTTAACATAAACATTTATTCTATATAACTAATTTGTATTACTCTCGTAGATTTACCTATAGTTAGAACTTACGTTAAGTTGGGGTTACACGAACACAGTCGTGTAATTCTTAAATATACAAATATGGATTTTACAAATTTTTGTAAACTTTATCACAGACTTACACAAAATATAAATGACAATTCGGTCGCTTATTTATAATGTTTAGTTATTTCTACAGCTAACTTCTAATATATTACTCACAACAATTATACTAAAAATGTTTTATGAATAGAGATTAGAGCGTTTAAAGCAGAGAAAAAGGACAAATATAAGTCAAATACATTAATCCTAAAAGTTTAATTAAAATAGAACCAAACTGAAACCCTAAAACTCACATCAATGGACAAGCCAAGTTGAAGTGTAGTAAAAAATCAAATTTTGTTAGTTAAGTCTAGTTTTTTCTATAATCGTATTTATAAACCGAGATGACTTAATAATTGTTTACTTCATTTAAGATTTGTATGTCCTTGGATAGACAATATATAACTGAATTATATAGGTAACACAAGGATTGTTTCTGACAATAATTATAGATATGAATTTACATATACTACCACTAAAATCAAGGGCCTAGACCTGACGAGAAGAACTGCCAAGATAGATCTCCGTCACTCTTTTAAATAGCCAAATTTTTGTTTTTCGAAACTACTTTAACTAAGTTAGTACAATTAATCTTTTACACTTAAAATCTATCTTAAACAACATAATATTGTATCAGAGCAATATTAAAAACAAGTCGCTTCTCCTTTTGGCTTGCGACGTTCAATTGAGGTGTAACTCAAGTTTGTGCGATGACAACGTAATGTTGTGTTTGACATATCGAAAGCACTTTCTTTTACTTGACAATATACATAATACACTAGTTTTACTTCTCTAAGAACGTTTTTTATTGGCATGATAACGATATATATGATAACGTCTTTCATAACTTAAAGAAATAATTATGCGCCATCGTCCGAGTAAAATATTTCGTAAAAATCGCGATTATCCACTATGGGCGCTGTAATATTTTGATCTAAGGTTTTTTGTGCAATATATATTTGACACAGTACTTTGTCATACTCATGTTATACCTGCAATACTAATACATATTTCGGGAGATAGAAGCTCTTCAGATAAATCACGGAGACATGTTTAGTACATATCGTAAAGCGAAATAATTGTAAAATACTTTAGAAAACTTATTCGATTTTCCAATTGTATATTATTTGTAATTTAGTTAACGAAACAAATTCGAAGCAATAATCGAAACATGTCATCGATTATTGGATCGATCATTCGATCGGCTCGAATTACACATTCGCGACCACGATATTAACATTTTCGTCGTTATTCGACTATATAGAAAAATTTATTGTACACTAAGTGCAACTTAATAAAAATACATGAACCTCTTCGGTTTTATTTTACGGTTATTTTATTAGATTAGTTGTTGAAAACAGGCTGTTTACTACTGTCATTCATTCAGCTAAGATAACTTAAAAACGAAAAAAGATTTCTATTTATCTCGTTAGTTAAGATAACTTATGTTTTTTAGATGTAGTAGTAACTTAGTACAGAGCTGAAAGAAAGAAAAGCGGCTTATTAAATAAATTGTCTGGACTCTCGCCTATGTATAAGTTTTTCGTAAAAAATAAGCACACATCCATACACATATTTTCTAAGATATCTGAACCGGTGATTATAGATGCAAAACGCCGCATGTGGCCATCGACTTGTACAGAATCAATTACAAGAACCTGACGATATAATTCATTAGATGGCGGAAACCATGTCTCCTGGTAGAGGTGTCACCTCACAAGAGCCTCTGAGGCTATAATAGACCCGTTAGTTCTCAAGATATAGTCGTCCCTGTTTGTTTAAAGTATTGTCTGAAATGTTTTGAAATTTGTTAAAAGGAATCAGTTATACAATATTTCTTATGATTTTTTTTTATTGAGTATGATAAAAAATTTATAAATATATTTTTATAAATCTACAAAAATTTCAGTTTAGTGTGTAGTTTATATAGTTAAAACTCAGAAAGGATAATCATTCCAGAGTTTTTTTGAGCCAATTGTTGTAATTTGACATGGTGCCCTTTTGTTCGCTTGAAATTCAGTTGTATTATGCTTAATAGTTTGACGATCTGAATAATTCAGACAGCTTATTTAAAACGTTTAAATTCTCATTGATGTCCGGTATAAAAAAAACAATGCCACGGAATAGATATTATACAAAAACACTTTTCTGCTACAATAAGTACTTTCAAGGAAGTTTTTATAAACTATATAAAACGTCTATTAAAGCCTTCTTAAGGCTGTGTTTTACATAATCTTGTATTACAGGTCTATTGAATATTGACGGCTTCCTCTACGATCCGTTAATCTTCGTGCACTATTGGTCAACTTGAACTAGTTGAAATAGAAATAGCCAATGAATTTAAATGGTTTTCCATAACTTACTCTGTTGAGAAATGTAGTCCAGCTTTTGGGAATGCAACGAGAATAAAATTTGTTTTCTTGGCTACAACTTACTTTTTATTACTATAATTCATTTTAAATCCAATTTGAAAGTTTTTATCAATATATAGCTCAATTAAATATAAATCGTGTTTGGTTCCATGGTAACCATTTTGTAACCCTGGTAAGAAACTTTACTGTTTTGAGTCCACGTCCATAAAGCAGAATACCACTGAATATGTTTACGGGACTTGCTAGGTCTGTAACGGTACGAACACAAGATATATTCCAGCCCTTGGTCTTGGTCAAACTAACGAATTATACTTAAATAGAAATGAGAAGCATTTGCATCATCAGAACCATTGATTAAGCGCGGTCAAGTTGATATAAGCGATCGTCCACGCCTCATAATTCGTAGCCGCAAATTGCCAGCCTCGATCCAGCCGTACATCTTGTGCCTTGCTAACTACTCGTAAGTTGTCAGGCTGTAAATTAAATGATTGTATAATATGCTCCTGCGCATGTAAAAGGTCGATGGCATATAATATTTTGTTGAGTTTCAAATAATACGGTATAAAAAGAAATGCGACAGTTTTTTTTATCAAAATTAATCAAAACTACAACGATTTCATTGATTTTTGAATCTGTTGATTCCATACATTTTAAATTGCACAAATTTTTGGCCTGGTTAAAAATATAAATAAAGTATATTCTAAAACTTTTGTGAATAATTTGAACGAATATTAAAAAATTACAACAGTTTTTTTTATTTTTTTTAACATTTTATTTATTATTGAATAATCGCAGACCTTAGTTTTTGATTTGTGTCAGAATATTTAACGAAATCTATTCCCATATTAATTATTTATATAAAAGTGGCTTGTGGTAAATACATAAATTTATAACTTTTTCCAATTGTTACTAGAAAATATGTTTTTTGTTACCATTCTTGTCAAACTGTGCCAGTAGCAACACTCTACAGACAAATTTGCATAATTTATTAACATTTTTCAAAATCCGATCTCGATTCGCCGAAGTTTCTAATGCATAAATCACTTTTACCATAAATAAAAGAGATTTTACCTTCAACCTCTGGCCGGAACAATAAATAGCTTTTTTGTTTTAACATTGTTTACTTAGTAACAGGAGCGTGTGGGGTCTTTATTTGCATAGAATTTGTGTCGTCTCACGCGATTGTGACCTTTATACATATGTACAAAATTGTCATAATAATTTTATCGTCTCTAGACTTTTTATGAAATGTGAAGTTGTCAAAAGGTTCTTAAAAGGATATCAAATTGTAAGAATTAGCAAATAAATTAACTGTAAGAGAGAATATGCCGGTATAAAGTTTATGAATTTATACAATTCACGATTCCGGTCATTTATGCTTTGCCATGCTTGATCCTTTATAATACAAATAAAGAAATAAAAATAACCCCAGACATGTTCATACAAATAATCATATATTCATACTTATAGTGAAATCTGAAAATCAAAGCGGTAGAAGTAATTACCCAATCACTAATCTAATTGTAAAAACCTACAATTATGTCTGCTTAAAAGAATACTTGAGAAACCTTGTGCAATGTGACTTCTGATGATCATGTGTGTGACAAGTGAGGGATAGTTTTGGTCGAGGCCTGTTCTAATCTTCAATCATAGAAGTATGCGTCAGAACAGTGAAAATCGGGGTTTGGTCTTCGGGCATCGAGACCTTGTCTTTTAGAAAGTTGAAAAATTACGTAATGACCCAAAATGATACCCATTAATATCAATGGGGTAAGTGAAGTAAGTTTTATCTCAATAACCATTTCCATTCTTCAATATGAGAGCTTACATTTATTGATTATGTTTACTTAGACTAATGGTTAAAGGCTGACCAAGAAAAATATCCTGTAGTGTTTTATAAGCGCAGAGTTCGTCTTGTTTTCTGAATATGAGAAGCACCTGACAGGCTTATTAAGAGAAGGTATTTACTGAGTTTATAGTTGTGCTTGGTTTTCTTATTGTAGAGGATCCCAATTGAATACGTAGGTAAGTATATGGCTGAAGAACGAACCCAATATTTATTAATTATATATATATATATATATATGTCTATATATATATATATGTCTATATATATATATATATGTCTATATATATATGTATATAATATATATTTATTATATATAATAAATATATATAATATTTGGTATAGATATATCAAACAATCATTTAACTTACATTAAAATAACTTTAACCTCAACTAACTTATATGTACAAACAATAAAAAAATTCTACTTAAAAATAAAATCAACTTTCATCTCTCAGTCTTCCCAAATTTGATACAAATATTTCCAGTTGAGGTAACGGTGAAGTAGGGAGCCAGTTCGTGATCTTTACACAGTTAGCATGGCATGCGGAGGCATCCCGGAGGGGATTTGAAATACTTTTCAGGGACCATACATATTCCCAAAGGAATTCAGGAAGGACAATGGATCATATACATAAAGCTATCATAGTGCAAGCACTTAGTGCTGAGAGCCAGGTTACCAATATATGTATTATTAATACGCTTAGCCAAACCAAATATTACTAAGCATGGTCCGCCACAGTGACATTAAAATATTCGCTCAACAAATTTAATTTAATAATTGCTGCCTTTGCACATAAATCAATAAGGCTGATAATTTGAGTTCGAGCCTTCCAACTTCAGTGGTGCACCAATGCAATGTTTGATGGTAGTACAACTAAGACATATAAGAATATTTTAGGGTGTGAAAATTTAATGTCAAGCTTTCTTTCATTCAAAATGTAGACAGACTCTATAAAGGGACCCTTGTCTACAACCTTTTTTGATCTGGGCCTCAGAACGCCGTCAACTTACCAGACCCAGAGTCTAGGTCAAGCCGGTTTTCTCACGGTGTTTTCTTTCACAGTTAAAGCAAATGTTAAATGCGCCCATAGATAGAAAGTAACAGAACCTACAACCTCAGGGTTAAAAGTAGCACGCCGAAACCACTAAGCCAACACTGCTCTTCTACTTCCATCAATAAGCCAGAAATATGTAGAAATTTAAGAGCCATAAAATGTGAAGGCGGTTGTGCATTAGTAAGTTCGTTTAAATTTCGTAAATGCAAAATACCATAACGATAAAAAATGGTAATGGATTACCATGTTTAAAACAATGCTGTCCGGAATTCTTACTTAGAATTGTACTTTTGTTTCACTTATTGTTTTCTTAGAAAGCAAAGAATGGATCGTAATGGAACAATACTTACGATATCGCACACGCGACTGCTGCTACTAACAAGGGCTGAATGAGCTTAAGTCCTCTGATATATTATAATTATAGCTGCCCATTGAAGTATTTCGGAACCAATTTCACTTAGGATCCTTCAAGAAAAGAGCGTACCAATTATTATAATATCGTAAAGTGCTTGAATGTAACCTTGTGAATATGATAGATAACTTTATTATATTGTCTGGAAAGTCCATGGGCGGCCACGAGATCCGCCCATCCTACCGAAATGCCGATCGAAGCAGGGACAGGCTACTAGTCTACATGTAGCAATATACCCAAGGTACAAATCATTAGAAAACCAAACTAAGCTAATCCCATTACACGGTCGAGCTTGTCAAATAGATTACCAAAATTAATTTTCATTAGTCCCTTACGTCCTAATTTACAATACCGCAAGTGACTTCATTCAGATTAGATCATAAATCGCCAGGGGCCAGTAATTGATAATTTATCTGATTTATCGGCTGGCTTCTATTTCGAATCTTGATAGTCTAAGAGTGGACACACGAAACGAACTTATCTCTTATTAAGGTAACAAAATTATATTATGACTAGGTACTTGTGATGCAGTTGTCACAATAAAAATAAATAAACTTAAGTGGAAATGGGCGAGACAAGAGGAACAGAAAAGAGGAGCAAGAAAGTATTGAACTGGTGCCCTAGGAAAAGAAGAAGACAATGGAGAAAGTGACCAGACCGGATTAGAGAAATAGTAGGTATATGGCGTCTGATACCAAAATGGAATGGCGGGATTTGAAAGGCACACAGAAGAAGAATCATAAAAAAATATATTTTCAAGTATCTCAAATAAAAATCTTTTATTAATATTATAATGCAAGTCTAACTATACTAATCACATTCGTCAACATATTTTTAAGTAAGGAAGTATTCAAAATTATAGAGAACCCTGTGTTAAGATTTAAGGAAGAAATCTGAAATGAAAATAAGACTTTAATAAAAAAAAATATTGAGCCATTTTGAAGCGTCAGCCTTTATGGCGCGAATTGATATAATTTTAAATGGTAACCAACTATATTTATATACTATCACGAAAGCAAAACAATCTTTACCAGCTCCTACGCTTTATTTGTCACGACTCAGTCTTTTATGAAAGAATTTTCTTTAAAAACTGGAAGTATCTGTTTCTTAACACCTTTCTCAATCGGCACAGTAGGTGCGCGTGTGTAATAAAGTCGTCATTATAACATTCCACGAGCAACATTATTATGAATCTTATCATATTTCAACATTGACACTGTACCGCGCTTTATTTTCCTCTTTTTATCTTTAAAACATGATTGTTAACATAAATAATGATGGCTGCTGATGTTACAGAATTAATAATTATTGCAAAAATTATTTTTATTAAAATAATAATAAAGCTAAGAATAAGAATTTATAACGCTAATAATCTTAACTTATGTTTGAAATAAACACGGCCTTTGTTCTCGTATATACTGAGGAATAAGCTACATTAGTCCTAATGGTGAAATATTTTTTGAAATAGGTCCATTAGTTTGTGAGATTCTTCATTACACACATACATATCTTTCCTCTTTATTTATATTAGAAAACATTTATATGACTCGATGTAAATGAGTACTATTGCCGTAAACATGACACCTTCTAATTAACCTTGCAAACAACAAATACTTTTTATTGAGACAAAATGAACGTGCCTAAGTTGAATTTGTGTGTGTCAGCCTATAAGGAAACAATCAAAAATTTATATGTTAAAAGTCTTGTAACCGTCTAAAGTATAGGACAGAAAAATTACAGCATCGGCTTCATACACAATGAGACATCTTCCTATCAACGCGAAACAATTATTGCTCCACCAAGAATTATTGTAAGGTTTCAATTGGATATCTTAAGGATATCTAGTCGGCAAAACCTTCGACGTTATCAGCGTCATTGTGTGTAAATGTTCTCGTACTATTGTAAATGATCAAGAACTGTAAGTGGTCTCACTGAACATACAACAAATAAATTTGTTCTTCCAAACATTTCAATAGAAAGTGCAATTAAGATATCGTCCATCATTAATTCCCTACTGTCACCGTTCATTACTTCGCCGTGATTGATTGTCGCTTTTATACTTATCGTTTACGTTTAGTAATTGTCACCCAACAACGCTCCGTTATCTTTCTTCTAAATGTTAGCTTCAATAGGTTTTTATAAGACACCGCTTAGATAGTATTAAATTGTGTAAAGCCGACGTAGACTTTAACTTTACACATTAGCACGATCGAACGGAATCGCTAAGCTATTTTTTTGTTTTTGCTTTGGAGAACTAGAGCAGCGTTGTATGCGCGTTTCTGGAAATTGGCCGAAATGCAAATACTCATGGATCAAAAAGGTGTCAGATATCTGAAAAAAAAAACAGTTACACAAATACTTCCCACAAACTATGGAAATTATAGACATTTAATATATGCTTTAGGTACAGAGCTTTTGTTTAAAATGTACAAACCTACGAGTATATGTAGATAACATTATATTAATGAAATATTAGCATACAAGAATTACATATAGCCTAGCGACAAAAAATAACTCCTTGTCTCCCTATATCTTTTACGTGTTGTGTGGTTAAATCCTAAAGATATCATAAGTAGGTACTCTTATAATAAAAGAATGTGTTTTTGTTACATTTGGTTTCAATTTCGTAGAACCAATAAGATGGCGCCAACCCTGATCAAATACAACTGTTTATTTAGAGAAAGAAAAAATGGTTAAGTTCTTTCTTTTTCGACTGTATAGTTGGTTTGTTAAGGATTTAGTAATAAATAAGATAAATGTAAGACAAAAAACACTTTGTAACGTCAATTATATGTGGAGAAACAGTTAATCAAAATTCGGTATCGGTACATAAACAGGAAAATAGCAACGCATGACCATGTAAGAATAGTCGGGAGAGTACATTTTTTAGTTCATTTTGAATGAATAATCATTCAATATAGAGCAGTGTTGGCTTCAGAGTGTGACTCTCATCCCTGAGGTCATAGGTTCGATCGCCGGCTATGCTACCAATGGACTTTCTGTCTTTGTGCGCATTTTACATTCGCTCAAACGGTGAAGGAAAACATCATGAGGAAACCGGCTTGCCTTTGACCTAAAAAGTCGTCAGCGTGCGTCAGGCACTGGAGGCTGATCGCATACTTGCCTATATTTCACAAATGATCATGAAACAGATACATAAGTCTGAACCCAGACCAAAAATGGTTGTAGCACCACTAATTTTTTTTTATTATTTAATCTTACTACGCGTGTAAAAACCGTTTAAACCGTAAAGTTGTATTTTATCAATGGTGTTAAAAGTACTAAAACAACTTAATCGCTTCATCTGCACATATTGTATCTCGCACATACCGTACACGTCATGTACCACCTAGTTACATGACGTGTGACGAATGTAAACAGTAGTTATTATAAAATTTCTACATGGGAAGTCTGTTTGAAGTCGTATCTCGACAGTAACGCGACACCTCGGTGATAGGCCATCGTGTAAACAGCGCATGACTTTAAAAAATTGCACTTTTTCGGTGACATGATGACATTCTTTTGATGGCAACATACATTTTGAATTTGGAATGTTTTTGTTCTTTTATTTTGAATCTGGACACATCAAATAATGTGTTAAATACTCGTACCTATATAAAGTTATCAAGTTTTTTAACGTATAGATAATTATTTAATATGTGGAAATAGTAAAATAAGACAATTTGGAAACGATAAAATCCCAAGGAATTCATAGTTTTATTACAACTTTAAAAAAATATCTAGAAGGCTCACAAAGTTTGAAAGCTACCTCGTTTACATATCTCTTCAAATTCTATATAACGGGAGCAAATGGGCAGGAGGCTCACCTGGTTTTTAGTGATACGCCCATTGACACTCACATTGTCAGAAGGATCGCAAGGGCGTTGCTGGCCTTTAAAAATCGAATTGGTTCAGCTGGTTCAAACAGGGGTTTAGAAGCGCAAATAAGAGCCTTAACATATATAAATAAATGTTTAAACTCTATAAATGTCATATTTTTAGTTTAAAAGAAATTACAAATACATAAGTATACCCAAGTTGCTATTGCAAATCGATATTTCAAAAGGTCACTCTGCTATCATGAAATTATGTTAGCCATTAAATAAAATCTTAATCACGATCTAAATTATATTTCTTCTGAACTGTTCTAAATCAGAACGACAGATTAACTTAAAATTGCACAGTAGTTTAACTGGTGTTATTTTAATACGTTATCCAATTCATTAACCGCTCGTTAACCGCAGGTTAAATCACCGTATTCGCAACACACTTGTAGTCATCTGTCATGTATTTTATTAAAGGCTTTGATTGTTAAGCATAGAACAGAAGGAGTCTTTACGCTTTACATTGGTACTGCCCAGTATTCGCGTGCGATTTTTAACTCTCGGGTACGTTTGAACCACGAATGCGCGATTGCGTTTTCTAATTGCTAATCGCATCTAAGTCTTGATAATTAGACCCAAATCGACGACGCAGTTCAGGGTACAATATTTTGATTAAATTAAAGAGTAGTTATATTACACGTTATTATTCAATAAATTTTGGTTAACTTAAATTGTCATTATATTTGATTTAGTTATAAGAAACTAATAGTATTTATAAAAATTAAGTCTAATTACGCAGTATTAACAAAAGCAACCTGTTATTTTCTATTACGTTATACGATTTGACGGAAAGGTACAAAAGGAAGAGTACTGAAAAATATTTATTTGTTTAATGTAGACACAGCTTTATATCGCCTAATGTGGTTTGCATTTAGTATGCAAATAAGTCCAAAAGTACGCAGTTACGAATTACCGAGCGTTAGCTAAAATATTATAGTAAATCCAGTTAATTTGTTAGTGCTTTACACAATAATTTAGGTATAGACACAAGCTTAAAGTGCTTAAGAACGTATCTATTATGAGCATATATTAACATATTATATGTCATTCTTGAATAATATATCGCAATTAATAGGTAAAGTGGCCTGATTTTTGTTGTATTACCTTCATAGTTTATTAGGTAGCATTTCCTTAGATTAGTTCTACCTAACTGATGTTCAACTCAATTCACTATTATATTATTTAGAAAGGTATATAATAAAATAAATGTTGCATATATTTAATTCCGAGATATTTTTTATAGAACAAGGGGAAAACGGGGTGGAGGCTCACTTGATGTTAAATGATAACGACGCCCATGGACTCTCTCAATGCCAGAGGGCTCGCGAGTGCGTTTCCGGCTTTTTAAGAAACGGTGCGCTCTTTTCTTCAAGGTTCCTACTTCAAAATGGTTTGTAAATTGAGTGCAAGCTTCACATAGTGGTGGTGCGCGGCTGCCTTATATTATGCACACTTGTGTAAGAACGGTCGTCGAGATTATCACCACCGGAAGGAATTTCGTATTATCCTTCGACGTCCGATGATGAAACTCAGCTGCAGACTTAATCCAAACAACTTCTCTAATTATTCCCCATGGAAAATGCGGTAGAAGACGTTAAGAGACCCCACATCTCTTCGCATCGCCAGGGAATCAAGCCGGTTGAAAAGGGTCGTCGATGATTCGAACCACTTCGTTGAATACTGTCAAGGTGAAGGAGCTGGTATCGTCTAGCCCATGTGGGGCTGTATTTACCTTAGTATAAATATAACATACAACATTCGCTATGCTGACGACACTATTTTAAATGTCTCGTCAATGGATGATCTACAAATGCTTTTTAATAAAGTTCATGAAACTAGCGAAAGGGACGGTCTGAATATTAATGCAGTAAAGACGAAGGTGATGGTTATTTCTCAAAACGACGCTTTATGTCCTAATTTATCTGTAGCTGGAAGGACGTTGGAACAGGTGCGGCAATGCAAACATTTGGGAACTTAGGTTACAAGCGAGTGGACCTTATCAGGAAATTAGGTCTCGAATTGAAATTGCCCGAGGATCTATCAACAAAATGAAGAATGTTCTGTGCTGTCGGCACTTGACCATAAAACTGCGAGTCCGAATTCTCCTTTGTTACATTTGGCCAATTGTTCTATACGGCTGAAGCTTGAACAATTAAAAAAGATACCTGCCGGCGCTTAGAAGTATTTGCTATCGTCGAATGCATCGTATATGTTGGATCCAGAAGGTCTGTAAAGAGAAGGTTCTGAAACAAGTTACAATGTCAAAAACGGAAAGTTGCATACCTGGGTCAGGTGTTGCGCCATGTCCGCTACCACCTCCTTCAATTAATTATAATGGGTAAAATCCAAGAAAGGAAAGTTAGGCTATGTCTTGTGGAGTCTATACCCGGAGTGGGCGGTTATTGCGACTGCGGAAGAGTTGCTCTCTGGCACAGGACAAGACACGCTTCAAGAGACTGAGGAGGGCCAATCTCCAGTAATAGAGACTAAAACAAGAAATATAACATATATTACTGCAAACAGAATTCAAATAAAGTAGAAAATTTTAATTCAATTGTGACAAAACAGCTTGATTAAGTCTCTTATGTCAATAAAAATATGGTTTAAAATCGTTTGGATGAGTGGATACAGTTATAACGCCAACAAACAATCTGTCGATAATTTTTACTGAGCCATTAATTCGACGAGACACTCGTATTTGCCACTTGAAAGCATTCGAGACCAATTTGTTATTGATTCATGGAAGACAATCAAAATATGTTTTATTGTCTGATTCAATGAGTGGTATCTCTATAGAATGAACTATCTGAAACGGCGGGAATAACCAACTTTGGCGTTTCAAATTAATTCTTTTTTCGTTTCAAATTCCTGATCTATACCCAAATCGAGTCTTTAATAGTTAGAGCAATAATTTCGCTAATATACAATTTCAATATACGGTAGGTATTTCCCCTTCTAACAACTTTTTTTTTTCAACATTTAATTTTATTTAATCAACACTAGTTGGCCGTCAGTCTATGGAGAATAAATTAGAAGATTTTCTACTTATGTATTTTATTGATACGCGATGTTTGTATGATTATCTTAAGGAGATAAAAATATCTCATATGAACAACACCAGATAAGTGAAGAATTAAGTAGAAGATTAATCCACGGTTACGGTTGAACTCCATATAACTATTTCTGCAAGCTTACCAGCACTTCTGAATTCCTGATTTCAATAGTAGTAGGCTAAATCGACTTCTAGAAGATAAATTAGTTTTTTGTCGTTGTCGATAAGTAACAACCTTCACCAACGTTCTATTTTAAACGATAGCCTTAACAATATAGATTTTGGAATGCATTTCGTAACAATACCTGTAACAAGATAAATAAATCGCTAAATAATTATAGCTCTGGCGATAGAATTTGTTACTTTTCTAAAGTAAATAACATTCTAAAAGATATTTTATAATTATTTTCTTATACAACCTTATGGGCCTGACAACAGCCATTATATACCCAATATTAATTTAAAAAAATAATTCATGATATCGAGTGAAGAAAGTAATTTAATTAAGACGTTTCATTAATTATTTGAGCAGTGTTGGGTTAGTGAACATCAATAGTATCGAGAAGATCTCTAACGAGCAACGTGGGTTCGATCCCCGACTGTGTATCAATGGACTTTCTGTCTATGTGTGCATTTAACACTTTACGGTAAAGGAAAATATCGTGAGGTAGCTAGCATAGTAGCAGCAGTATCTAAGGCAAGATCCAAAAAGTCGACTGTATGTGCACGGAACAGATACAGAAATCTGGGGCCTAGAGCTAAAAGGTTCTAACGTCATTGGAATAATTATTTGGTCATCAATTAGTAAATAAGTTTATGTCAGTTAAAGTAGTTTTATTTAAGTAGTAGTACACGCCTTAAGGTAATTTGTTAAAAAACTATTGTTCTTTACAAGATTCCTAACATAACTTTACACAACTTAAAATTTATTGGAATTCGTGTATCCCTCATATTTATGTGCTAAATTACTTTAAATAAAAAACACTGTGTCGAATGTATCGTTGAAATGTTTATTGCACCAAAGCATTGGCGCCACATTCCATAAAATATTGTTTAGCAACGCAATTCAACAGAAAGCCACCACAATGTAGAACAAAAATAACAAATACAAACAATCACAGATAGATACATTTAAAACGAACCCACGCGGTTATAAAGCCTAACAGAAGGTCGTAAATACCATTATTCCCTGTGAGGTATCACCAAAAATGCCGTTCGCAGTAGTCATAGAAAGCACGAGTAAACATCGATAATAATTTTTCCCATAAGAGCGAGACGTATTGAGCAACCATTTATCGTATGCGATGTATCCATATGTTTACAAACACTTAATGAGGCGAAAACTCAAAGAAAACAAGACTTGGACGGCGCCTACTCCATCCAAACGGTGATTACTAAACAATTACAATTTAAACATCCTAATATTTGATAAAATTCATGAAAAATCGTCTAGGATTTGGGTACTTTTATTGGTTGTATGTGTCTAGCAATGACACCTGAAGCGTAGAAAGGTATTTATAACGTTTATAAGCCTTCAACAATTCTCAAGACTTCATAATAGCAAAAAAACAGAAACACGTTTTTTGCTTGATTTTTTTCGTGTAAAAATTTGTAGCAGGTAATAAAATATATTCTATAAATACAATAAAAAATATTAATTAATAATGAAATATAATTTATAGTGGATTTTGAAGTTGCTTGCATTAAAAGGGAATTATGAATGAAGGAATCATGATGTGATTTTTTATCACTGTTTATTAATAAATTTTAAAATGCACATATATTACACGAAGCTTCTCAATTTAAATAATGTTATGTACAAGTGTCGCTGCGTTATCGACTATCTCAATAATACGGAATTAAACAGCCAGCGAGTTTATGACCAAACGGGGCTTGCGGTATTGGTATAGACCTTTCTAGAGAAATCTATCTGTTTTATTGTTCGTAGGATGTATGCCAGGACGTGGGTACTAGATACAAATATTAACAATACCTTAAAGATAATCCTTACGTCAATAAATTATCCGACTTATTCGAGAAAACTGTACAGAATTCTGTTCGGTAGTTTTAGTATACATTTTTCACGTACTAAGCCTTGTATGCTATTGTATATCATCGTAGTTTTTGATAGAAACTTGAAAAACTCTTATTAAACGAGTTTACTGTAGAAACGTTTTTCAGTCGACTCAATGATTCAAAAAAAAGCTATAAGTGTATTAAAAACTAAATTAATCACTGAAATTCTTTTTGGTGGCACAATTGCTCACGGCCCTTAATTCCGAAGAAAGGTTTGCAGTGGATTATACGAGTTTATTCCACAACCTCGATCTGCAATACATCTTAGAGGGTCCTGTATGGAGAGGTTAAAATTGCTTTCAAAAGTAAATTACGGATTTTTTTGATTATACGGAAATTTAGTAAAGCAAAGACGTAAACGCAATGGCACAGCGAATTTATGACTCTCTCATTTTAGGGGAGATTATAGCTGAGATTTGTTTATCTGATAGTCTTCTTATCTGATACTATTCTTTATAAGTTATATACAATAGAGGCCTAGCTTTCATTTATAACACACGTATTTGTAAACGTGTTTCCTCTGACTGTTGAGACTTTCGGGATTGGCAGAATCGAGATCGCTATCGGTTATTTGCCTCTCGTCCTTTGCCCCTTAATCTGTTCCGTAAGCAATTTCCGATGATAAAATGTGGGTTCGAAAACACAAAAACTTAAAATATAAAATCCAGACATACCGCGATCATGATCTACCCACTACACTACGGGATTTCATTAGTAATTAAATTTAAAAAAATAATTCATCGGCTTTATTCAAAGCTACAATACAAAGACCATACAAAATCTCTATCAATAGTAAACAATGGAATCGTAACTTAAAGGATAGAATAACTATAGTTTTAATCATTTTTGCTTCGGTTCACTACTCACAAACGCAGGAAACCAACAATGTTGCGACAATCTTAAACACTGTTGCTAAGCCGTTGGTTATTAAGAAAATCATGCGCACGAATTCCTTTGCTTTATAGGTAACCGGGGCGCATTTGTTATTCCATAACTACAATTATACAGTTGGGGTGTAGGGTTTTTGCTTGGAAATTAACTCACACTTAAATTACTGTTTCAAGAGCTGTCGAAGCATTTTTATATTGAAAATTTTACATATTTGTCAATACTCAAGCGGAGACTGGGACTTGAGATATCATATTTCAGTCTTTGTGAGTACAAAGTTTTCGTTTAACCAATTGTGGTTTTCCCTTTATGGTCTAATATTACTGTATTTATGAATCGTTTTTATTTATCGGTCTTCTATTCCAATACATGATAACATTAACACATGTCGATATGCTAAAAGTTTTCCTTCAAGAGTAAATGAGTAATTTGCGCGTATAATAAGACAAATGCAGCCAATGCTTGAAAGAATCGTGTTAGGGTGAGAATCAATTAAGAACTAGGCAAACAATTAAGAACTGCCCATAGTAATAACAGTATAAAAATACATTTGCCAATTAAAAGAAATCAATAAATACCGAGTACTGTAAGAATGAAACAATTGAGTCACGTGGTGTCTGATACAGGTAAGATAGTGGTTGAAACACGAGTCGTGTTCCAGGAAGTGAGACGTTTTGGCAAACAATCGTCTGCCATTTGATTGTATTACTAACAGTTTCCGTGAACTGATACCAGTTTTAAATAGGATTTCGTTACATTTCTACACCTAGCAATTTTAAAGTACCTAAGTAAAAAAATATTGACCGTATAATTAAAAAATGTGTGCGTGTACTATTGTACACACGTAAGAAGTGAAACTTCTTTGTGACCTTATTTTTCTAAAAGTGATCTACTATATACAACTTTACAGAAATTGGTTAAATAAAATTAGATAAAGTTTAACAAAAGGCTCTTATTATCATAAACATGAATACAAATAATACAATTATTTAATTTTAACTTACTAAGATTAATACAGAATTTCATTAATTGTAATAGATTTATTACTATCATTGTTATCGTTGTTATGATCGGCTTCGAATTTCTTTAAATCAACCGTGGTAGGGACAAGAAAAAGATGGCACGTAACGTAAAAATGTGACGGTAATTTTTTTCCAACGCCGATAAAGAAGTTTCATACAAAAACTTTTATTAAAATATTTAAATTGTTTATTTGTTAACCTTTTTTTTAAAGCAACAATTATTTCATTAGTAAGTAACTAAATAAATATAAAATTACTTTTAAATACATGATCAGTATTTCATTTGTCTAGAAACCTAGTATATACTATGATTTAATTAACGATTCATTATAACGTACATGTTTTATGTTAGTTTCTAATTAATAAAACTATTATATTCCTAATATTAAGGACAGTAGCTTAATCACATAGTTATCAAGCAATTTGTTAGTACACGCCCTAAATAGCTAGTGAGTCGTACTACCATTAATAACCCATACCTGGTTGCGCTTATTAATTCGCCTTATGATGAAATTAATCATTTAATATTGTGTTATTATTTACAGTGATTAACACTACCCACTAACGGGAATAAATGTCAATTAATAAACAATTTAAATGCATATTTCTTTATATATGACATCAACATGAAAAGCCTATAAAATAACCCACATGAAGCGTTCTAGAGCATAATAATTTGCTTGCCAAGTGCGATGTTTGGTCTAAGTATGATTCCCGTTTGGCGATCTTACATTCACGAGCATTAAAATTTGCGGTATTAAACTCATTATTAGCTGTCGAGGCGTGGAGCGATAATGGTTTTTACTTTTTTTCCATATCCGTTCCAAGTCATCTTTATAATTACAGGGATTTTCAAATACATATTAAATCTCTGAGTGTCGAATAAATGTATTTATATATGCGTTTGTTCATTAAAGATGACTTCAGACTACTGTCTCGTCAAATTATGCTTCGGGATTAATCTTGAAAAAAGGCACGAAATCACGCGGGATCGGGATTGTATTCCTTAATTTGTAGTTTAAGTATGATTGTCACGATAAAATTTAGATAATAAAGTATTTACAATATGTTTATCTATCTACACCTAGATTCATTAACAATAATGGAAATGGATATACATTTTATTTTAAAATGATGCAGAGCTTTTTATATTAAAGGCAAGTTTTGCCAAGTTTTCTACGAAGTAAGAAACGAAGTCCGTCTATAAATCACCAACATGTAATATGCATTTGTGAAGATTGCAATATGAAGCGTAGATATTAAGCATTTGATAGGCGTTTAATAAGGAACTCCATCGGTATTTTAATGGATTGTTTGCTGGAATATTAATATGCTCAACACAATTTCGTAACATAGAAGGCGTCGTTTGTCGTGGCACTACCACCAAAAAAACGCTAATTAAGTATGAAAAGTGGAAAGTTAGGACAAAAGACAATTTTGTTGTTAAGACCTAAATAATAAAACAAATAAATGACAAAAAAATTGTTTTTACAATTTGTTAAATAACAAATCATTCACGTAATTATATTGTAATTTAACATTAGATACAATTTTTATATTTATTTATGATTATTAAGACTGGTTTCTTGAGCGTGTTTTCTTTCATTTTCCCAGTAGGTTATCATTGCGCTTATAGAAAAACCAATTGTTCCTCACTCGAGCACACGAACCCAGGGTACAGAGTATATCCACTTACAAAAAGAAAATTAAAGTACTAACACTGTCCAATATTCATTAACCAATATTATGTAAAAGTTAATATTTGTACACATCTACAATCTACGAGTATAACCGACTTTACATTTCATTTTTTTAGGATAGGTACCTTAACGGATTTCTGATCGCTATCATAGTTGCGATATTTAGTGGCATTTAAGTCATCAATAAAGCTAATACTCGTACTCATTGTAAAGGTGTACGATTCCCACGCTAATTCGCCAGTCGAGTTGGCTCAAATGTTAACACTGGCGTGAGACGCGGCACTGTCACGATATGTCAACGTTTACTCGTCATTTTTGCTATTTGTCTCTAAAGTGTAAGTCAATTTTCCAATTGATTATCTTTTGAATTGAAGCATCTTTATACAATACGACAAACTAGGGAGCAATCTTGTTAGTCCAATGGCGGGGTCGGAGCTAGTTTGTTCTTTAAATGCTTGAAACTTTTAAAAAACTCTTAAATGTTTATGCTTATTCTGATTGATTTTCGAGGAATGCATTTACAACTCTCTGGAGTTAATAAATTAAATCAAAAACAACTTATGTGGTTCAATGAATATTCATAAATTAGTTTTTATTTAATTGTAATAATTAACTGCTTTAACATATGATGAGAAGCATAATGCTTACAAACATTTTGTAAAAACACTTTAGCGATTAAAGAGTGATTTGAGAACTGGGAGTAAATGTCAATTCAGATTTTTTTTTTGAGGCTATTTAGTAACCAATATGTCAAGCATAAAATGATGGATAAATATCCATATGAATAATAATATTTTATTTACTTCACTTACATTCACAACTTGCCTAAAAACTTGTGTACTTATGTACACGCGTTATTTATACTTCATTAACACGTAAAAAGATCAAAATATTTTTTAATTTTTTTATCATTTGCCGAAAAAACTGCTCTAACAATAGAAAAGAGGTATTTAATACATTGAAAGTTTTTATTATAATGCATTATATAGTTAAATAAAGTTTATTTAAAAATTATTTCTACATACTTAAAGATTTTTTATTTTCAAATGTTGCCTATGCTAACTCAAGAGTGTTGGTTTTTTGTGACGGTGACTCTCGTCATTTTTCTCTAACGCGCCAAAAGAAGTATAACTTCATAAAAGTGACGGTACAACCGTTTAGGTCTGGGATAAGATATCTTTATCTGTTTCGTTTCTGCCTGACACACATCTTCGACTTTTAGTGTCAAAAACAGCCCGGTTTCCTAACGGTGTTTTCGTCCACTGTATAGGCAATTAAACGTAATTATACACAACGGTGTACGAGACGGAAAATCCATTGTGGCACGGGTTCGAACCGACGACCTCAGAGATGCATACTAATAGCACTTTAATTAACCATCTCATTAGGAAATATCATACGCATTAGCTGTTATTAGCTTTTTCAGAGCGTCATAACTTGTGGCCATGTAGCGTTGTAACCTACACCTTGCAGTCGTGACCCATTTACGCAGATGTGGACACTGGCGGACGCTATTTTATAGCCAATATTAAATTGTATTTACTTCTAATGTAATCACGAAACAGTAGGACATAGATAATATACGTTTTTATAAAAAAAAAAATTAAAGGAAAGTTTGGTTTTATGAAACCTGTTGTTTATATGAAGCTATTGTAGCATTGATGGTAAAGCATCTGAGTTGTGAAGAGAATGAAGAAAAAAATTAACTAAATAACTTATAAGCAAAATAGCGTAAACGTAATTGAAAAGTGCAAAATATATAGGGAATAATTACAATTAGAGCAGTTATATATACAATATATAATAATATGTCTCTTCTAATTACAAAGTATCATTTCAAAATACACTTTCTCAAGAAGATGTAAGCGAGGCATCAAACAGTCTAACCACAATTAGAAGCAAAACGTCTAAAGCATAAAATGTAAAATATTGCATATTGTTCATGGAGCTTTACAGGTAAATTAATTTATGCTACTTCTGTATAACGACCATAATACGAATCACGTTTTACCAAGTAGATGATGAAAATCTTTATTCTATACAGGGAAGTTAGTTATTCAGCCACGGGCTACACGGTCCAAAAGGAGTCGACGATTTGGATCATATTAGCTTTAAAAAACATCATCTCCACTCTAACTGCCAGTTCGAAAAGTCTGGATGTGTGGATGAATTTTAAAAGCTTTCTTCTTACATACATGACTAAAACTCAGCTGCAAAAAAATTGTAACGTTTTTCAGAAGCACTGGGAATACGATATTTGGACGTGCATACCGCTGAATTATAAAGACAGTAGGTGCTAAAATAAGCTCAAGTAAACATTTTGTAATGCATATGAGGCGTCAAGTTACCCACGCAACAGCTTATGCTAATACGAGATCACAATAAGCAGACAAATACACGAACAGATGTCCGCAAAAATTTGCATTACATAAGTCCTTGTTATGAAGTAGTTCAAGAGCTGGGGGTGCATCTAAAGAAAATAATTGTATATTTGACGAATAATATTTTTAATCTATTTTATCTGTCGGTCGCTATTTTGTTACTTAGCAATAGACACAAGACCAACATGTTTTCTTTGCTTGTTTAAGACTCTTTATTATACCGTAAGATGTCACCATTGATCCATTTTATTGTATAAATAATAACCGTTTATTTAAATAATACGAAGTGTATTATTTCATAGAAAGCAGGTAGGCTATAGGATAGGAGGTATCCTATCCTATAGGTCAACGTTCTGTGCATTCCTGTCACACTGGACATTAAACTAAACGGGAGATTTGCAGCTTTAATATTAAAAAGGAAATGGGAAAATACAGACTCTAAAATTATCTTTTCTGACCCATTTTCAATTGACAAAAGCCATTGCCATATTTAGCCAAGTATTTAGTCAAGTATGAATCGGAAGTTTTACTTTTAAAGCCATAAAGAACCAATGGCGCTACAACCTTCTTAAGCCAGGGCCTTAGATTTGAGCATGATATGTTTCATGATCAATTATTTATAATAGGCCTTCTGTGCCTTTTATAAAATACAATTTACCGTGTGTATACCCGTTTAAATAACAAATATTTCTCTCCAATCCATAACGAGACAGTAAGTATCTCAATCACAAAAGTTCCTAGTATTAAATTATTTAAACCACAATACAATATATAGTTACGTAAATAATCAAACTAATGATTTATTACATGAATAATTCAATTAGGTAATTCATCTTTTACTTGATTAAGCAATTAATTACGCCTGACGACATGGGTATTATCAAATTTACAGTTTATGTATAAAACGTGGGTTCAAGTGTGGGAATGTATTGTCACTATCGTGTAAAATTAGGAAACACGATTTGTTAACTATTACAGCTTATAAATGAGGTAACTGTTAATATTTGAAAGGCTTATTTATTGCTAAATTAATCTCACACTTTAAACACTAAACACTAAACACTACTAGCATTATTTATAGCAAAACTAAAGGAAAGTTCAATATTCAATATATAAAAAATCAAAAATGTGTTTATAGTTTAAAATATGCATAACGTATTTTCAAGTGCAGACTAAACAGAGCAGTATAATTTAGTTACATTAATTTAACTAAATAAATTAATGTAACTAAATTATACAAATATAAAGGTATTCATAACGTCTTAATAGAAACCGACCAAAAGCTCCATTAACACGCTGTAAGCTCGTTCTTATCTCAATAGAAGTTAATCAAAATTTAAATTATAACTTCTCAACCATTAAGGATATCTTAAAAGCTAAGGAAATTGTGTAATGGTTGAATCAACAATTATTTATTGATAATTCATAATTATAGGAGTAAGGTGTGGTTTATTATGGATAATTTTAGTTATACCGTTACAACAAATTAATACTTGAAGGGTATTAAAAAGCGTAATATCAAATATGCTGTTTACTTAGTACTAAAGGTAAAGCTTCAAATAAAAGCTATCTCGGTACCGAGGTCTAAGTTAAATTTGTATGATTTATTTAATAACTTTTTTTTCCACTACTTAGAGGGCGTGTATTTGAACCCCATCTATGCACTCGTTTTCTATTTAGGCATTTTACTATGACCTGATACTGAGAGGAAATATCCTGAGGAATCGGTATAACATGTTTCTAAACTAAAAATTGGGCGTGTTGGCGTCTATCTGCAGCGAACTTCATCGTCTCATTCATCTTAAATTTTATATGAAAACGATTTATTCATACATACTTACATTTAGATTGGTAATATCTTTCAAAGATACTTAGATGTAACCCCTGCTATGAGAATTCTGGCAATTATGAGAGGGTTAAGTGTGAAACCCGATAATAGCCCGCGAAGTTTATAACATTAAGGGTTTAATTTGATTATAACCGAGTCGATACTTCTATTGTTGTGATTATGTCGGGGTTTTAGCCTAATAGTGACACCTCTAGTTAAACTCATACTAAATTCTTAACTAATGTTTTTGGATAAGATAAGACATTTGACTTTTAATAGATTTACGCGAATTTATGACTGATGTCTCTTAAAAGCCTACCAGCAATCTTTGTCAGCAACAGAGACTTTCGCACACCACAACCGCTGTAACACACATTGATTTAGATTTCAAAGAAAAGATGATTTTTGGTAGTTAAGGTTTCATCATCGGATGTCGAAGTGATCCGGGTAGAATTTCGTATTCTGCCTCGTTGTTCTACAACTGAGCGTTTTTTAAGGCAGTTTTTCCCACTATGTGAAACCAACTGCCCACCGATGTATTTCCGACCAAATTTGACTTTGGGGCCTTCAAGAAAAGAGCGTACCAACCTTTAAAATGCCGGTAACGCACTTGCGAGCCCTCTAGAAATGTGAGTGTCGATGGCCTGTTACATAAAAAAGTATATTGTTCACAAAAGCAAGTATTCTAGTAGTATCTATTCATATATATACTTAAAGTATGATACACAAGAATTACTTATAAAAATACAGTAAAAATATGACAAAGGAAACCTCTTACAAACGTAAGCGTACCAACGGCATTCGAAAAGTTCATTGTAATAAAAATAAATGTTACAACCACCCATGACGAATCCCACCAAGCAATAAAAGTGACCCACAAAAATGCATTATTTACCATTATATCGGCAACGACATACGAACTAATTACAAAATCCAACACGCCGAGCACGTAGGTGTAAAAGGTACGGGCGGTAGAGGATTATTTGAAGCAACAGAAAAACTAGCTAAATTCATCGGCCACAATGACCTGTTGGATCAATATTGACCGTGGGCCCTTTCCCACGGTGTCCTGATACAAGTTCTCATCCCTGTCGGTAACAGGGCGCCCGTGTAATGACCAGATCAAACAAATTGGGATACAAATATTGTATCTGATGATTCGGGTACTCGGTTCCAGCGCACAAAAGCGGCTTTTAACTCATAAAAGATGTGGTAATTGGATCGCTTTTTGGCTTTTGATTGTAGTTTAGCATCTTCACGAGTTCATCTTAACATGCAATGATGCGTGGTTATTTTGGATAATAGTATTCACGTTTACTGAAGCTTATAGTATTCCATATCGCTTATTTTTTCATCTTATATGGTTATTTTATTTAGGTTTATTATTTAGATTTCGAGTAAATCTGAAACATAACCAGACTAGGCAAACATTTTCATTCAAATTAAGAATAGTCTAATTAGTAGTTAATTAGTTTTTCTTTGTTTATTTATCATACCTAATCAAATATAGAAAATTTGCAGGATAACACGAATTAATTTTCAATTATAGATCGTTTATAGTACGATCATAGTCTGACGTTGAACAAGATTAATAGCGACGCTGTCAAACGCTTTACTTCAAACCAATTGGAATAAGCTCCCGTGAAATATTGTGCCTTGTAGGTTTTTGCCAAATACTAACACAGAAGTAGGTCAAAAGTTTCACGACGAAATTAATTACTACACTATTTGAACTTAGTTGGGTTTCTTGTTTTTTGAATCCATGTTGAAAACCAAGAGAAAAACGGGTCCAATTTCAATAATGGACTTTTATAGATTTGACATTATTATAATTAATAAAACTAATGTTTATACCTATAACAATTCTAACTTATATAAACCCTTTTTGCAATATGATTAATACGTTGGTGTATAGCATATTTCTTGAAATTCTCAACCATAACCTTCGTTCAAATCTATGATAATTCAAGAACCACAATCGACAACTTAAACATTGGCTTTAATATACAACAGAGATTTGCAACAATTTTAACAACCCCCAACAGGTTTCGTAGTTCGACAATAAATTAACTCAACGACCTTCAATACAAGCGGTATATAATCAATTTTAATGAATAGCATTGAAACAAGTAGCCTGATTTGTATTTGTGATAAAACCTATTGAATAAGTCAGATAAGGTAAACAGTTTTGGCGCCAATCGATAACTATTTTGCACTAATAATCCTAAAAGTGTTTATTTCGCCATTACAATTAAAATCTCACATCTTCTTTCTTACCTTCCGGAGATTAACCATGACCGGCGATACAATATTGATTGAGTATTACATTTTTGCGTTATGTATTCTAAAGTAGTAGACTCGGGTGATTAAAAATTGAGTGATTTTAACTATAATGAATAATTTTCTCACACTTGTTAAATGAAAAGCTATCTACTATTAAATTGATTGCTTAAACAATGAGGTGTTACAATAATTATTATTGTTAGGAATAAATAGTACTTATAAGGATTTTTTCTAAATAAGGATAGGTTAAGCACACCTGAGATAAGCAAATGGGTTCAAAATGTCAAGCTCATTATCATGTTATCATTACATATATAATGTTTGCCGTTAATCGAAATTCGAATTTCAATACGATCACTCCGCATGATTAGTTCTTCGCAAATAATTTATCAAACAAAGATATTGAGATAATCCCAGAAGTGACAGTATCGTATTTGACAAATTGAGCGCTTAAGTGGGTTGGAATTATGGTAATTTATCTATTATACATTCTTCAAGTTAATTAAGGATGATAGATCATTCGAAAGGTGTTATTACTTTAAGCCTAAATTTACTTATTTACATATGCGAGATATAAGGTAAGTCTGTTGAGTCCTCGGATTTCTTCATCTGTTTAATTCAATTTTTTTCTTCGAAGGAAGGTAGGTCAGCATTAATGACGTAGATCTCAGCAATAAATGTTTTCCTTCTTTCCTTCCTTAATTGCCCCAAATCTGTTACCGCATATCCAGGGTTGGAACCGTCAGTTCAAGAGTTGAGAATCGCTGTATATATTTCTTCATATTTATTAAATACATGCTATTATTGCCATTTACCAAACGTTTGTCTTTCGAGTCACACAAACGTAATTTAATATTGCATCGTTATTCAATAAATAAATAAATTTAAGCGCATGAATAATACATAATCTAATAAGCACTAAGCATTCACAAAACGTGGAACCTTTTAAATAAACATCCATTCAACTATTCATAGTTACTCGTAGTTGTCATAGTTCATCCTCAGACGTGAATCTTGAGAGTCGAGTGTAATTGCAGCAAATCATAATGTTTATAATGCATTTACTTATTCACGTCCGCTTGTAGAACGTGATATTTTGTTAAATGGATTTCAATGGACAACACGAAAGGCCACAGACAAACGAATTGGAACTCTGAAATTATTTGTAGAAGGTAGAAATTCCCCTAGAGCCCGTGTAAATAAGATTGATGCGAACGTTTTTTTAGCGAACAATAATCTTTAAGTTAATGCAGATAAAGTTGGTTTTGAGAAATTATTCTGCTGTATAATTAATGTTATAGGTGCTCCTGCTGCGTTGTTTGCTACAGATGTCAGTGGTGTAATTCGAATTATCAGTTAAAGTAACGCACAGACCTCCAATTTGATTCAGGGAATTAGTGTACATAGCATTGGTAAGATAACTTGCAATGCGCTGAGCGTTGATTAATTATATTTAACTGAGAATATATCGTTTAATATACCTACAATGAGACCCTATAAATATATATTGACTTTGATTCTTTCCAATCATTTAAAGTATTTTATATATTGTTTAAAATACATTAAACAAGATCAAAATATTCAGATTTTTATCAATACCACTCTCAGTATAATACGAATATATTCCATGAAAATAGGGAGAAGATAGATGTGCTAAAGCTGTTGAAATCCGGATGCCAAGTTCCATGTTCGCTCAGGATCTCATGCATGCAATAATACTAACAACACTGTAAAATTAATAAACGTAAATGTAAATTTGGGTTGAGTTGTGTTGAGGTCAAAAGTAGCTCGAATTGATTGGCAGCGCCTTACCAGTTACTTTTTCTAAACTTTGTTTCAGTTCTTAGTGTGTGAACTTTAGTATGTAACCACTTTTTAGGTTAAACTGCATAAACCTTTTGTTTCAGTAAATTTGTCTTTTTTTAAACGTTTTTTTCAAGCATTATTTTTCATTAAAATCTCAGTACCAATTAAAAGTACACATATTTATAGTAAAAGAAGATGATATATTATATTAAATCATCTTCTTACAAGTAAAACATTTTATTTGTGTCTATTACAAAGTAGTCATAAATTTAGTTTTAAAGTTTTACAAGCACACTCACTTAATAAGCTAAGTATTATGTATGGTAATTAGTCAAACCTTTGACCTAAGCATACACAAATCTCAGTACGTCATTCTTAACAGTTTCTAAATACAGATATGATCTAGGGTTTTAGTCACGTAAAAGCTCAAATTCGTAGGACTAATTCACAATCTTTTGAAGTGATTAATTTGAGCAAATTCTATGTTAACAGTATTTGGTGACGAAATTTTCGTTGTCTATAATCATTATTGTTAAATTATTATTTATTGGCGTAGAAAATAAGTTGAGGTAAGCAACAATATTTTATTTTGGTAAGGAACTTAATATTGTAAAAAATTACTTTTTTTCTTGTGTATTATATACCAATGTAATTTAATTGCAAAAAAGGTGGCAACGCTGTGTTGTTAAACTATTTCCGCTGACATATGGAATACGTGTATTCTAATAACTAATTTCCTTTCTTGTTCCAGATAATTCTTCCATCAGACACAATAAGACTTTAAGGGGAGCAAAATTATCAAGGTATATTAATATTATTTTTCTATTTTTATAAATGACATGTAATTCGTAAGTACTTACTAAACTTAAGTGTTATTTCAGTATTCGCACTTCGAATTATTATTTTTCTTTTATGACCATTCAAACAAAAAAGAATTTCCAAAACTAGTCCAGACGACCTCGAGTAATCGAACCTACTTCTTTGGAGTCGTTTAAAAATAGACTATACAATCCCATAGATATTTATAAACAAAACATTTCCCTCTAATTGCCGCGACGAATTATGTGAAACAGATACTTGTAAAACTGGCACTAGACAATTGTCACCACTAATCGTTGGAGTTTTGACATCACTTTACGTTGACAAATGATATGGCTTGTCACCAAGCGTTAATTTGTCTGACTGTGTTCGCCGCGGCGCTTTCATTATATCGGGGGCTCAATTTAGATGTAATGGTGCGGATCCTCTGCGACGTTAAGTTGTAATATTATGTTGAAGCATTTTTTTTCGTTTTTCGTTTAGTTTCTGCAAGTTTACAATTCAATGGGTATTTATTGTTTATATTTAATCTGTGGACCGATTTAATGATGGAATTGATAAAAATTGGTTTAGATGCACAATGTATTTTTGACTATGGTCTATTCTTAACATAATATCTTATTTTTAATAGTTGCGACTGTTTTAATTTTAGGGATTTTCTTACCAACAGAAAGCTTCAACATTTTTTGTAATTCTGTTAATGCTTTATCCAACCCTTTAGTCATTAATTATGTATGATTTTTTTAAAGATAAATATAAACAAGATTTACGTACAATTAAGTATTTTCATAGAAAAAATACCACAAGAATGACAAAGACGTTCGACACAGCTCATTAATCTGTATGAACCTTTACAATATCAACATGTCTCAATTTAGAGACTTAAATGACGCGTGACTCTGTCGAAAGCTTTGAATGAATCAATCCGATGTTCATTTATTTTCAACACTTTCTTATGTTTTTGATCTCTGCTTAAGTGACAGCTCGGTATAGTGGTGTCATTGTTAATGACATCTTTTTATTTTGTCTGTCCTGTGTTGTGACATTATTTAAAACTCATTTATTTGACAGGGCCATTAAGCAACTTTTCGGGTTTGAAAACGTTAATTGTAAGACAATTAACAAAGAAGAATATTATTTGGTTTAAAAATACCATGTGCTTTAGTAACTAAAATCTTTAACTAGAATAATATCAATTGTTTACGAAACATAATCCTTTAATATCATTATTAATATTTTCATAAATTGTGGCATTTTGTGCAGAATACATCATTAATGGGACACATACATATTCCACAACATATATACGAACACAAACCAATATGAATAAAAACCACTTTACTATAATTAAATTTCAATACTCTTCAATGAGCGTTCCTATCAAATGCTAAGTCAAGTTCACATAACGCCTTTTGATTGGTCTAAATTAATACCAATGCGTTCGTTTGCACAACTTTCAACCACTTGTACTCCATCGTTACTTTGCTATTCCTTTTCAATCGTAAGTCTAATAAACCAGGCTTTGAATCGCTTGACCGTATCTGTTTCAAGCAAATGTAAGTTTGCTGAATGAACTTTCATCGTTGTCTGATCATTTACATTATCAACCTTAATACGCAATAATAAAGTCTACATTGAGGTTAGACTGAGTCTAGTAAATGCGTCATCTCTCAGTATTTGATGGTAATGAAGTTGACACTTGTTACTTTCATTATCAAGTTTGTTGTTGTATATATTCGATAAAATATGTTAAGTAAAATGTTTGTTGGTTTAATGATATGTTTCAACGTATGACCTTTAAAACTTCTTTTTAATTTATCTCAAACAACAAGTTAACATTCATTGGCGAAACCTTTAGGGTCTCTGCAGTGAGGCCATGCAGTTCATTTCCTGTCCCTATTCTCTTAGCTCCTTCTCTATCTTCTTTTGAATCTCTATTGTACAAACATTTCCTGTCCACATCCTATCCCTAACTTTCCTACTAACTGATGTGAAACTGATCACTCTTTACATAGGTTTTAATTTCTTCGTTTTGTTCCATTAGTTTTGTGTAAATTTGTCTGATGTATTTTTTCACTTCTTATTTACCTTATTTTATTTAATATGTTTTCTTACAGTGGTTGCCTGGAAGAGATCGCTCGAAACTCATAAGGCCAGTTGCCCTCCTTTTTATTGAACTATGTCAATTTTATTATATTTCTGTATGCAACGAAGTGTTAATAAATAAATCCAATTATTTTACCTATTTTTATAGATTCCTTTTCTTTATTGTTTTAACGTGTTTGCTAACGGGCAGGAAGTTTACCTGATTTTAATACCAGAGTGCTCGCAAGTACGTTGCCGGCCTTTAAAGAATTGATATGCTCGTTTCTGGAAGGACCCTAACTCGAGTTTAGTAGTTTAGTATTCTAAATTATATTAAGCAAGGGTAAAATATGGCAAAACTATAGCCAGTTTCGTTCGATTATGGTAGATCAAACGCAAAGATCGATCGCATGTCTGTGATTGGACTACAGATATTAAACCAGATTTCCTCTTTCGATCACAATACAGCCTTCAGTGTGTTTCATGAAACCCTATATGATATAAATAGTGCAACGTTAAATAACAATGAGCGTGGATCATTCGCTCAATATTCGAAGAACACCGGAGTGGATGTTCATTACTGTTCGCGTTGAGTAACACAATTGATACACTTATCGATTGCTAGGGTTTCGTAGGGCATTTTTCTAACTAACGAATAAACACTAATTTGTATGTCGTATGATAAATTCATTTCAATTAGCCACGTTGGTTTTTAGTGTATTTTGTTGTTTCTAATCCTACCTCTGCAATAATGGTTATGTTTAATAAGATTTACGTAAAACCATAATCCTTCCTTCTCTATCCATTGGTATAGAAATATGAAAATTCGTACATATATATTTATATTTAAGAGATTTGTGTTTAAAAAAATCTTGCGCTAAAAAATAGTTTATATATAGATTATAATAAATATGTTGTTTGAAAACGAAATTTGTTCACCAGCATGATAAGAAACATGGAAATAATATTTTAATTATCTCCAACTAATTCATTTATAATAAATTAAAATGTATATAGTTGTAGAACAATATAATAATCAAGATTTATTAACACAAAAATATATATAATTTACTCTAGTACAATCCCAGATATGAAAAGGTGTACCTCTAAGCTAAGTTCCCGTTCTCTACTGAAGGATTACAAAGTTTATAGGATTATTTATTAATTATTATTTTATAATACGGAACCGCATGAAAGCTTGGGCCGCGTAATGTAGGTGTATCGCGGCCGGTGGTCGGTTCCCGCCGATCGTAAACATAACGTATTGTCGTATTCACACTGTGCACTCGAGACTGTGACCTTGCTACATATTATATTTATTGAGTTTTGGTGGTCATTGTGGTGTGGTAGCGAAGGAAGCCCGCATGCCGCCGAAATAAATAAAAGAAAAATACGGAGATCGATATCCCAAAATAAATGCCGTAAATGTTATTTTTCTTTAGACATTTAAATTGTGTAAACCGAGTAAAGCGTGCCTTTCATTAGAATCAATTCATAGTTTTGTCTTATTTTAAGTGCTTATTTAATTTAAGTAGTTTTTGTATGTCATTATCTATCTTTTATATTGTCTTTTAAATTTTTCTTTTTTATTCCCAAGCCTATTGTTTCCGTCGAAATCACAATTCAAAACATTGCAAATCCCAATTTTTTTTAAACATTCCTTTTTTTAATTTCACATTTTTCATAGAGCAGTATACTTCACTTCGTATTTGAACAACGATGTTTTTTATCCCACTGTGTTACACGAATACGATTCATAAAGCTTTTGTTCCTTGTTAAAAAGTCAAAAACAATAATAATTAAGTACAGTCAGGCGGATAAATCGATGAGGAACTAATTGCTTTATCTGTACGGCTACACCTTCTGTTATCTTGATCACTGATTCATATCGAGTGGCATCAGATACAATGGGATCGTCACATGAAAAAGTGTTTTTGTATGACAATGTTCTTTGTTCAAATTAAGGTCTCTGAAGTATTTTTTAACTGCGAGTGGTAACGTGCTTTATGCGTCATTTAAGATTTTTGGAATCCTTATGTTTTCTATATCAGATATTTTGTGTCAAACAAAAGTTACTTGTATTCATTATTTAGTTTGAATAGCGTGTGATGTGTGTGAAGTGCAATTTGAAGATTTTTTTTATACTACATAGGCCTAATGGGCTGGAGGCTCATTTGATGTTGAATGTTATCGCCGGCCATGAACATTCTCAATGCCAGGGGAAATACTTCACATAATATAATACTTTGGTTCGGAAATACTTCAGTGGGTAGTTGATTCCACATAGTGGTGGTGCGCGGCTAACACCGGCGGGAAAAACGCCCAGTTGTGAAACGACGAATGTGAAAGTGATACGGGTGGGAATACCACTTTTCTGCTCTGCAGAAAACACGTCATGGCCAATATGTATTGGCATTGTATATTAACGGATTTCTTTTTTGTAATAAATAAGTCTTCTCTGTAGAAACTAAATTTTTGGATGGAACCTAAAAATAGATGATTGAAGCTTTTCTCAAGTGATAAACATTGCGCCTCCTTTCCTAAATTTGCGGGTAAAATTTCGAAGCATCTAGAACCATTTTTTAAAAACAATACAGACTATAAAAGTCACCCATTAAATACAGAATTATTTATCTCTTAGTCACAAACTATTAACAATTTTATATCCCATTTTCTTTATTAAAGTAATAAAATAAACGCTGATTCACGCGACCGTACTAGATAATAATCTTTTACGATTGTGTCTCAATTGCCTTGCCAATTCCCGATGCATTAAGCTTTTGATGGTACCATCAATTATATTTATTCCTTTTTAGCCGATTGAACGGATTAATAACTGGAAATTAAAAACTCCACTAATAACTAATAATAACTTGCGGCAATTTCGAGCAGTGAATGCAAATAAACTAAAAATTAGGATCATTGTTTTTTTCATACAAATATTTTAGTGCTCGCCGCGGCCGGATAGGACGTGCTTTGCTATGGATTGCAACTTGCGTAGAGACGCCCGCAGAGCAGGCAGAAAGTAATAAACGGCTCAAATATAAGACTCTTACCTCCACCTTGATTTTGTTCCCTTTGGAGTAGAGACTTGGGCCCATGGGTTTAAGTGCACAGGAGCTAATTAAAGATTTTAGTGTGCGCCTGGTAGATAGGTAGAAGATCTTATGTGAATGGGCGTATGTGTACATACTCTGTGTATTTGAACGTGGCTGAGTTTTTTATAAGCGTGCTTGTGTCTGTGTTAGTTTTTGGAAACTCAGAGTCATGCCAAAATATGTTAGGCATCTGTAGAATCTAAATGCGGTAAATATTCATATATGTACTATGTATCTACATAATAATATAGTTGTCTGCTGCATTGTTTTTCTAACACCATGCGCCTATTTCATTTCAGTATAGAAGGGTTTTTTGTTCTAGGTACACGGTCTTCACATATACATACTTATGAAATAAATATATACAAAATATTGTAAAAATAATTTAAAAGTTTAAGTGTCTTGCCCATTCTCCGCCATATTTGGAAGGGGCAACTACAGTCATTTGTTTTTCAAATATTTTTAACTTGTACAATGTTGACATTTAAAAGTGCTATTTTAATAGGCGTAATTGAAATAAATGCTTTAACTTTGACTTTCGTGACGTCGTTTGGACATATTAGGTCCTTACATATGAAATTGGCGTTTTGTATGGGAGGAACAGTCGAATATTTTTAAATATAATAAATTTAATTAATCAAAGTATGAACCATTGTTTTCTATGCACTTTTGCCATCTCATAGGTAGTTCATTGATCCCTTTACTAAAAAAACCAGTCGGACGGGAATCAATAAAATCTGTGAAGGCGATTTGGACTGCCCCATCAGAGTTAAATTTTTTCCCTTGCAAGAAGTTGTCCAAATTTCGAAAAAAATGGTAATCTGTTGGAGCAAGGTCCGTGGAGTACGGAGGATGTCTGAGACATTCCAATTGAAGCTCTTCTAATTTGGTAGCCGTCTGTTGTGCAGTGTGTGGTTTAGCGTTGTCGTGAAGTAGCAGTGGCGTGGAGCGATTGACCAGCCTAGGTGGTTTAGCCGCTAGCTTTTCCATCATAGTTTGCAATTGCTGACAATAGACATCAGCCGTAATAGTCTTACCAGATTTGAGACTGGACAATTCGTGAGGTTGGGTACCTCACCTGGTACCTTTCAAGCTTTTTAATGTTTCCAATTTGCTTCAAGTGAATTAAAACAGTTTTATCACTAACACCGCAGCCTGCAGCTAACTCGGACGTGGTTTGCGATGGATCCGCTTCCACAATAGCCTTCAATACTTCATTATCAACTTGGGTCTCAGGCCGTCCACGGGGCTTGTTCTGCAGGTCGAAATTTCCAGAACGAAAACGTTGGAACCAAAATTGAACTGTGTTTTCTTTTGCAACATGACCGCCATACACATCATTCAGCCTTCGAGTCGTTTCCGCAGCACTAGTGCCACGGCGGAACTCGTACTCGTAAATAATGCGATGCCTTAAGTTTTCCATTTTGTAAAATGAGTGACGCAAACAGAAAAAAACAGAAGAAAACAACAAATGAATGACGGTCATCGAAGCACAAATACATGAGTAAATAGCTGTACAAATTTGAATTTGAAATTCCTAACCAAAGAGGAGGTATTTGAGGTCAAAGTGGCCAGTACGACAAAACGCCAATGTCATATGTAAGGACCTAAAATATCCAATTTTATATAATACTCATACAATCAACGCAAGCTTAGAGGCGTTATCGTATCCAGGCTTCACTTCGTTTTACAATATTCGAGTTCATACAATAAAATCTGGTCACGCAATTTGCACTTTATGCCTTTAAATAATTTTGCACGTGGAATAATCAATAACACGTCTCTTAATTAAACTGAATAATTAATCACTATATCACAAAATCTAATTAAAATGTTAATTGTTAAAATGAATAATCATTAAAATAAACAGCGCAGTAGCTGTCTGAGCTTCCTCGTTTTCATATTAGTCTCCTTATTGGTCGAAAACTAATTTATTTTATTATGTGTTATACATGTAACTAATTTAAAATATCCTTTGCCAGCTACAAATAATTTTATATTTACAATTATTACAAGTATAATTTACAATATAGTACATAAATATTGGTACGTTTTTCATCACCAGCAATGAACTTAGAATATAAAACGACAACTGGACTTTGATTTCCATTCGGAACACAAATTATGATTGAATTTGGTATCCTCTCTAAATAGCGAATTAAATTTCTATGTCATTTCTGCTTTATTCTTCTGCTTCTTCTTTCTGCATGTAGAACGTCTATAGCAACCCCAGAGCTAAGTTTGGGTCACTATTACCAATTATTTATTAATTCTTCTTGTCATGGCAGAAATATCGTATTTAAGTAAAAAAAGGTGTTGGGCAATGTCTGATATGTTTATCATGCTGCACCTTTATATTTTAAACAGAAATATATTTTTAAAAAACACCGAAAAGAGATATTTCTATACCCAATAGTTTTTGTGAAACCCAGTACAACAGATTAATCAAGTTGCGTCATTCTTAAAAACCGGTGTAGAAAAATAATGTTCGTTTTCGCTTAAGCGTAATTACTACGCGACGCCACAGCGTGAAGGTGTGAAGAGTTGTTGACGAAACGTCAGCCGTGAAAACCTTTTTAATTCCAAGAATGTTTATAAAGACTCGTTTATAATAACTTTGACAATATACTTGCAAGTGGAATTGTTTAAGACTTAGATAAAATGCCCCTTATGTTAGATTAATACACGAGGCATGACTCGGTTGTTCAGTTCTACTTTGCAAGGTTTTGTTTCATGGTGTTGTTCGTTTTATGACATAACATTTAAATTTTGCGATAACCCTTCTAAACTGCATTTCCGGGATAAAATGCACAAGAAATGGGTGATCCAGAGTATTTATACTGTAGTAGCCCCTTCCAAAAGGTATGGAGAAGAATGGCAGGAAACTCCTTACTCTTTAAAAATATTTAAACAATATTTTGTATACATTGATTTGATAATTAAATATGAAAACCATGTACCTAGAAAAAAACTGCTATTCTAAAATAAATAAGGCGCATGGTAACTAAATAAATATATAGTATGTTGCTGGCATATTTAAAAATAGTACAATTATAGAATTTACATTATTATTCATATAAAAAAAGAAATAAGTAATCTCCATATGCCATCGCTTATTAGAATGTATCAAAGTATATGAACACTAAATCTCCCATCCGGCGTCAATAATTTTGTCTCCAGTGTGGAGTGGCCTATTCAAAATAATATTTGCATTAAATAAAATACCGACTAAACTCAAGTGAATTCTTAGTTGTGTTTATCTTATAAGAAATGTGTATGTATGTGTACTGTATATAATCGTGACATTTCACATGCAAAAAATTAATACCCCACACGTCAATGTTGACACGAACGCAGATTGTTTTTACCTTAACCACACAGAAATCATTTCACCTTACCGTTATCCGTTTAAGCATGTCCTTGCGAAAGAATTTGTACCGTCAAAAACCATATTTGAAAAGAATTTTTGGCGGTTTTCTTATATAGTATTAGGTATTCTAAATTAATTAATTAAAAAAAAAGACAAGAGACAAGAAAATAACAAAACTGTTGTGGAATCGAATCTTATTTTGCAGTTTTAACACATTGGTTGTACTTAATTAACTGGTCCAATAAAGCGGTAAAAATTGAGTGCACAGGGACAAGCCCACGTGGTCGTGCAGTCTAGTCCAGGTGGATGCAAGTTCGCTAAAGAGGATTTAATGGAATTCCCATCCGATTCTGCTTTATATAAAGATTTAAAGGTGTGCCCGTCATTTTGTGAGGTGATGCTGGCGAAAGCGTAGTCAATAGCTATTTCCCGGAAACACAGCTGACCAGCAGTCGCCGAATTGGAATTTTTATCTAACATGTGCGAACTTACCCCACAACGCAATATTTATTATGTAATAAGGGGTTCACGGGCAGGAGGCTCATCCAATGTTCTCACCTGATGGCTCGCAAGTGCGTTTCCAGCCTTTTAAGAAATGGTATGCTCTTTTCTTGAAGGACCCTAATATCTGAACGCTGACAACATGTTTAAGAATTATTAAACAAAATATCTAATTGATATGCATTGAATTACTTAACGCCTCGTTGTCACCTCATCAGAGGAAATTGATGCCGGCCATTAAAGTGTGTCCGTAATGATAACGTAGCGAAAATCAATTTGCTGTGACGGATCGCAGCGTCGAATGCGCCTACGCCGATCTCGATTCTATAATATATTACAGTAACTTTACGTTATTATTATTAAATTATTATATTTTAATTGAGCTCGATATTATCTTTTAGTAAAAACAATTGATCGATACGAATGCATTATGAAACAGTACTTATGTATTATGAAATATAATTAATTAAAAAGAAAATTACAGGATGTATTTCTTTGTGCATAACGCGATGAATAAAAAATATTTCATTAAATAAGTGGGAATTGACAACAATCATTTCCCGACAATTCCAGACTGAACTGGTGTGGTCATCAAGTCACTAACTAAAAGGAACCATAGAGCTTAAAAAAATGACAATGGTTTTCCAAAAAGTTGCCATATAAAATATAATTATAGAATTTTCAAGATGGAAAAAAAATATTTCTTAGGTATTTGTTACGTTTTGGAACTACATATTTCAATAATAATAATTATGCCTCATTTATTCCTTGAAACAGTCATCCACTCTTTACAAAATTTATACATACTTACAATTTTATACAGAATTTTTTTTTTCAAGGACCTCTTATTGAGTATAGGCCTCCTCCATCCACTGGCTCTATTTCTCTCTATCTTAAGAATCTTTTCCCAATCTTCCTCACCAACTTCTTTAAGCTCGTCAGCGAAGAGAGCGAAGTTTCTTTATTTTTCCTGGTGGCCCTTTCCACCTTGATACCCTGTTTGTCCATCTGCCATTGTTCATGCGAGTTGGTGTGGCCAGAGCATTTAAATTTTTGCAATGTATATGGTATGGTAATGGAAGTGCATCAATTACTTTTGTTTTCTTTCTTTAAGTTTTTAGTACATACGTAGCTTAAATTTCAATTATAGCTATCCTAAATTATTTTCATTACATAAGGCTGATTGATTCTCATATATTCTACAGTATATATGTGCAATGTTTGTTACTTCAGAGAGTAGTTGACTTTGAGTTTAGTTTAGTTTTCTTTGAGTTGCTTCTGTATCATCAGGGGCTATTTTCACAAACTTGTTCCCGTGTTGCGTTTACGGGGTCGCCGAATATTATTCTTAAGGTAAAACTGATGTTTGACGGTTCCAACATTACAGTTTGTTATTTAACTAACTATTGTTTAAGTATAAAAATGTGTTATTTGTTAAATAAGCGATAGCATTACGATTATTTTACATATGCGTCATAATAAAAATTACGTTCAGTTCTAAAGATTTATAAATCTACATAGGTGTATCCGGAAGCACCACTCGTTACACTTGAGACCAGCAAATCTCGTGACCCAATCACGGCGTATTATGAACATTGTCGCAGTGCCGTCAACCCCAATTATTTCTCCCTTTATAACGGATATTCGTGACCTTATAACTATAGATATTTTAGAAAACTGATACGTTTTTTAATTACACACGGTACAAAGATAAAATTTATAGTTATTCGGAATTACCAAAACGCAGGTAGCTAAGATTAAATACTAACATTATCTTGCCTTTAACAACAACAATTATATCAATCTGGATATCGGAGAGTTTTAGCTAAAACGCTTTCTTCTGAAAGAAGGCACAAATGGGACGATGGAATGTCTGGAGTATCTAAACGGTTCACGATACTTAAATTTAGTTAAACGGTTAGGGCAATCAACCTTATTCTTAAATATAGTTAGAAAACGATATATATGAATGAATTTTCTACGATTTTGCAATAACAACATCTTAAAGTGCTCTAGACTGGTTTTGCATGTTAGCAACTCTTTTTTCGAGATGCCACTGGAGAAAAGTAAATGCTAAAAGTAAATGCTAAAAGTAAATTAAGGTTTTTTGAAAGCGCTCGAGTCGCAGCATAATGCAGCCTCTATACAACTGTGCCGTAGTAGAATTAGTAGTTGTAGTAAAATGTACCATATAATAATATATTTTTATCGTTCTGTATCGTGTTGACGATGTGTGACTTCCCTAATCACTGAGTTTTAAATAGCAAAACTCAAGTAACGGAGTCATGTAAGCGATATCTGATTTCCATCATATATTTCGTAAGGAGAGCGATATAATCACGGCATGTTGTCTAAAAGCGTTCCCGTGTAACCGCTGATGTATAGTCTGTGGTCATAGGTTATAGAAAATCAACATTTATTTGTATACGTTTGAGCAGTTTTTGAGGCTATCTTAAATTACAATTTGCAATGAGGAAAACTATTTTACCTAATATTATTATTTGACGGATTAAACTATTATATTACTGCCTTTATATCGATAAATTATAACAATGCAACATAACGTGCATTAGTGCAAATTTGCTACAATAATTAACATGTACGGGTTGACCAAAATAAATTACTTTTAGGTAAAAATAAAATATGACAAGAAACGCTCAATTAAAGTAAAACTGCACAAGTGGGCAGCACAGATTTGTTCGTAGCACTGTTACTTTGGTAAAACCTCGGAAATAGTGCTGGTAAAACTTTTTATAAAAGTTTGTGCTTATTTCAAATATCAAACATGAATTGAAATCACTGTTTATTTGCGAAGTGTTTTATACAAAAAGTGGTAACCATGGTAACCGAGACGGTATTTCCCGTCGTACAAAATTGTATTGTAATGATCTATATTCTAGTTTCACACGGACGAAGTCGCGTTTATTAACTTGTTTTATACCAGTGAAATATCTACGATAGTTGCCGTGGTATTTAGCCTCGAAAGGCCGGCTACTGGGCCTATTCTTTTGATTAATCGCAACCAGATTGCAAATGCGCACACCCGCGGCTATGTACTTTGCACTTTAGGCTCTTAATCATCAGACTTTATAATATATATAAAAAAAACTTCTAATAAGATAAAATAAAATACTGTTGACTAGTAACTAAAATAGTGCAATGATATTACATGAATAGTGGTGAATGTGTTTTCCATGTAGCTTCAGCGGAAGTAAGTAGGCAACCTAACCTTATAAATGTGTTCCCAGTGGTTACGAGTTATATTATATTATAAGTACTGTTTTAGCACTCAAGATGCTAAAGAATTCGTTTAAAAATTTTTATGAATTTTACTCAAGTTTAACAGAATTATCCCTTAACACAGGTAAATATTTAATAAAAAATATATAGGTTATATCTGCAATATTCATGCAAATGTAAAGAAGACAACTGAAACTATAACTAAGATACTATAATAGCTTAAATATAATCTTAACCTAAGCTGTGCATAAAAATGATAAAAGAAAATAAATAAAGCACCAAAATTTAATAATTTTGGTCCCTTCGGCATACCCGTGGTGGTAGCATATTCTCGCTGTATACGTTGATGGAAACCATCAGATTTTGGGTTAACTGCATACTAGGCAAGTTTTAAATACGTATACATACGTTTAATGCCTTAAAACTCTAATACCCATATATTAACTAAATATTCTGTAACCGGAACATTGTTTCTGTATAATTGTGTTTTATATAAAACGACAACGCGTTTTTATACTGAAAAATATGTACAAAATATACATATTTTATGCAAATGTTCCCCTTATAGATCGTAATTATTGTCAATCGTGCGCATCTTATGTGGGTAAACACTTGAAATGGAACCAGTGTATTGAGTTATATGGACACAAATAAAGTCCTTGTTAAAAATAATAAACCGTTTCTTTGCAAAGAAAGTGGTACAATCAGATTGTTTAATTATAATAAAAACAATATAATCGCCATGTAAAATGAAATAAAAAATGGCAGGCAAATGTCATATTAATTATTTTTAATAAGTTATTTATAATTGTGGTCAAAAGTTATGGCCTACATATTCTCCATCGTGGACCACGTTGCCTATGAAATATAATGCGATACTTAAATTTTTATTAATTAAAATCTAAAACAAAGAGTGTAAAGGTATATTTGAAGAACTAGCTTTAACAATACATTTCAACTGTCTTAATGGTTTAGTGGTATTTGACTCTAGCGATCTTAAGAACAAACCCTGGGTGGGTCATTTAATTTTCTATAAAAGATTTAGCGAATAACTTGTTTGAAAGTAAAAAGTGGGTTTGAGTCTCATCAGTAGTTAATACTCGTTTAAATAAGACAACCTCGAAAGTAACATCCATCAACAATATTAGATTTTTTTTTAATATTTTATATGTTTATAGGTTAACTTCGATCGTGTATTTGTCATCGGCATATCGCTATTGTTTAAAGTAATTAATAAGGACAAAAGTGGACATAAATCACAAGTAATGTTATTAAAATTAATACCAAGATATTTATTAAAATGTCAACAATAAAACATATTGTATTCGAAATGGCGACCTTTGGCTTTTATCTGTTTGGCATGCACTGTTTCCATGGGAAATTTCGCCACCGCTTGCTCCAAAGATTTTTTTAGAGACTCAATATCGCCATGTCGTTTAGAGCAGGCCAAGTCTTTTAAAACTGACCATAATTTGAAGTATAAACGGTTGAGGTCTGAGCTAGATTATAAGTTTTTAGCTCTTAAAAAGTCCGGAACGTTGATTTCAAGCCAGGCTTGGGTACTACTTAGCCTTGGGACCAGGTGAAGAATCCTGCTGGAACATCCACGCTACATTTTTAAAAAGTTTATTGCTGAGATATTTTACAACATGATCTAAGACTGTATCTTGATACACTTTGGCTGATATGATTTTTTGCTTCCTAATGGGGTTTCGACGAATTCTGGCCATAACAGCCTTTGTAGGTCTATTAGCACGCGGCCGCCCCAATCATTTCTAGTCCTTGAAAGACGAAGTGTTTTTGTATCTGTTGATAGTAAGCTTTTGAAGTGTCTGGAATATGACCGACGGCCATACCCACCTTGTTCAAGGCGATCACTACAATCCTATATTTATTTAAGACCCCATCCATATTGTAATTTGATAATGAACACGAAAAAATATGTGAAATAACGCAAAAGTCTAATGATTTTTAAAATAATATACGTGTTTCAAATTCCTAATAATGATTAAGTTGAAAAAAAAAAAGTTTTTATTTAACAGTACTTATGGCGAGAGTTATATATTTCAGGTGCGTATATTAAATACGAAAAGTGTTCGCAAGTTCCCAATGGCAGTAGTCAGTGGTAACGTCATAACGTTGCATGCAACGGCGCCAACATTAACGCCCCATGACGAATTGCACATCACAGTTAAAGCTTGCAAATCCTTTACAGCGATTCCTTGATCCGCGATTGTTTTTATATCCCAATTTTATGGAGGAAGCGCTTACTTTTTATATAGAGCATATGAAATGGTGATATATTAGAATTTTTGTTAAACATTCGTGTTCGCTATTTCTATACATTTTATTATTATGAAAGTTTAAAGAAAGTTAGGGCATATCTGAACAACCGACGCGCCACATCGGAAATGCGCGACACGCACATCAAATCCTCGCCACTAAAAAAGTGCCCAAGCGGGGAGCCTGGCGGGGAGCCATTCAAAAGAATCAAGAAACAAGTACCAGACTCGATCTCCCCTAGCTTTTATTAGGAAGCCAACGGCCTGGTCTGTGAAGGATACTTTCTGTGCAAGTATCCTCACTAACAATGTGCGTGGAGAAGTGGACGCAACCGTCTTATCACTTGTCGGGAAGTGGATAAAGCTCTGCTGTTACCGTATCCCTCCTAGGGCGTTTTTTGTAGTGCCTTGGGATTTTAGTGGCTAATGCAAGTCCCACATTACCCTCCCATACTAACCAGTATGCGCAATGCATGTCCCCAATAAAATAAATATCTAACCATACAACTAGCATATGTAACAAATCTGATCTTAATGAAAATATGGGACTAATATTTAAACTCTAAAATGACCTAGTATCTAGTAAAAACAAGCTTTCTACAAAACATCCTGAGACATTTAAATTAATATAGTCGACAATATAACTATTTATACTTACATGCGTAAATAAATATGTCTCGCTTGACATGAAAATTAAAATAAATAATTAATAACAATCAATTGAAGTTTAATTTATATAAATACCATATTGACTGAAGTAATTAAAATATACGTTTGATCTTGTACGTCGATCGTAAATACTTATAATTTATTGATTAAACTTTAATTGATTATGTTTTGTATTTCTTCGCTACTCAGTTCAATGTATATTAAGAAAAGTTTAATGAAAAATATACTTGTGTCCGATTCACAAAAACATTTAGAGTCTATTAAAGAAATAGAATTACATTTTAATTAAATAAATAATCATATTGATTACTAGATAATTATAATGTAATAAGATAATTATTAATTATGCTTGTGATACTTACTAATTATCGATTAGAAACAGTTAATCTAAAAATCAGAGCTTAATTAAATTAAATATATAAAATTATTTGTTACGATTATGCAAAAGAATTTAAAGTTTGATTGAAATTATAAGTTCGACTTAGGGTAGGGTAGACGTACCAATTTCTAAAAGGCCGGAAACGCACTTGCGATTCTTCTTTCAGTGCGAGTTTCACTGGGCCGCAGTATCACATAACATCAGGGCAGCCTCCTGTCCACTTGCCCTCTTTTCTATAGGAAAATAAAAAAATAAGCTGTCTTGAATGATTCAATGAAGTTATTACAAACAACTAAGTTATTACACCTAATGACAAATCTTATAAATTATTATATTTAATATAATAATTTATCTACTCAATTTTCCTCGGTGCATGCTTGTCATCCGACATAGGCTTCCTCCAGAATTCCACTGTAGTTTGTTCTTCTCCATAATGGGTCTCATTTAGTACATTTTTTCTAATTATCAAGTCGTAACTACCTTAAAGGACATACTTGTAATTCAATATAGCAATTATCCAATGCAAATAAGATATGCGCGCGTGCGCCGCATAGCGAGTCTGCACGAATTGTAATTGCTTTTGTACACAACTAACTTCTAACTAAGCTTTAGTTCAAAATAGATCGACAAATAATGTCGTGCTTCCGTGAATCGGTTATTCAGGCAAATCCGAATTTAAGCCGAAGGGAGTTCGGTCTTTATGGAACAATACTTTATTCGGTTTCAGAGACAGATGCTTTGTTACTTCTCCTTACCTGTCCCGATATTAATAAACTCTGCCTTATATTATAATACTATTGTCCCTTTCTTCAGCTTAATTCGTATACTTGAATGGTTATTTTATTCTCTAGATTCACCGACCTAGTTTTACGTCGTGTGTTCTTACGTTTTTCTTCGCGTAATACTGAAACTCCCACTTTCTTAAAAGCAAAATTTGTAAGTGTTATGTAGAAGTCATTGTCCAGTACCGTTAAGCTGTCAAAAGAAAGAGACTGGAACTCAGGTAGAGTTTCATTATCGGACGTCAAGCCAAAATACAAAATACCATCCGTATCACCTCGACGTCCATCGTTTCACAACTGAGCGTTTTATTCTCTTCTTCTAAGGCAGTTTTGTAAAACCCATTGAAGTATTTCCAAACCAATTCGACTTAGGGTGCTTCAAGAAAAGGGCGTACCAATTCTTGAAAGGCCGGCAACGCACTTGCGAGCTTTCTGGCAATATGAGTGTCCATTGGGGGCGGTATCACTTAACATCAGGTGAGCCTCCTGCCCGTTTGCCTCCTATTACATAAAAAAGCGTAACCAATCCAGTATCGATCCAAGTCGATTTTTTAATTAATTTAGGCCTTTTTGGCGAGATAGTATTTTCGAATGAGTAGTATTAGTACATAATATGAATTCACTGATAACTTAATTATAATATATGCAACATAGTTATGTATATACATGGAAATTGCTCTATTAAGCGACGTAAAAATGGAATGCTTATGTTATAATGTGCCAATAGACTTAATAAGAAAATTACTTTACACCCACTAAACAAGTTATATCAATGGCTATGCAAAGAATTTCCATTGTATATGAGTTTGCATTTTCATAAGGAATCATACACAAGCTTTTTAAAAATTGTTTTTTTTTCTTTAAGTCTAATTGTTGTTGTGCTATACAATTTGAAAATCTTTTCTGAAAGAGATAGATGTTTTCTATAACTAAAAGAAACTTCTTCAAGTTATCGGTTACTATGCTGTTTGGTATAAACTATTACTATTTTCTAAGAACATTTGGTTGCTCTCCCAATCACGCGAAATCTTTTCAAAGAGCCTTCACCGTAGGCGGAATGTACCTGAAGATATATATCTGAAGAAAAAAATTACAAATCTCTGTATTGGAAGATTTTACATACAATTTACGAAATAAATAGAATGCCAACTAAATAGTACTTATCCTCGTATAGACCTTGCCTTAGTATTATGTAGATCACAGAGCATTAGCTATGTAGATCATCGGAAGGCGCCGATACAAGATCTAGTAGATAAAATCTGATTGAACTGACAATTTATCGCGAGTTCAAAGCGAACGATATTGCCATGAATTATTTATTTGTTCTTAAGTATCCGGGAATTTGCTGATTAATTTATAATACTAAGTACTTGTAGTATATAATTGTAATATATAAATTCAGTATTGAGGTAGATTCTTTATACCACTTATTGTATCTTAGATGTGAAATTCGAACTGTGGGATAAATAAAAGGCTTTTATTATCATAGATATGAATAGAAATAATACAATTATTTCATTTAACCTCATTACTACAAAGATTATTACAGAATTTCATTAATTGTAATAGAATTACTATCATTGTTATCGTTATTATATATTTTTGTTATTAATGGCTTCGAATCTCTTCGAATCTACCGTGCTAGGGACATGAAAAATATGGCGCGTAACGGAAAAATGTGAATCGTAACCGAAAGATGTGACCGTTAATTTTTTTTCCATCGCCGATAAACAAGTTTCACACCAAAAATGTCTCTGAAAGAGCGAAATTTAAATGTCACTAAACCTGTAGTGCTACTATTGATATCACCCATAAGCCCTTAGAAATTCTACATCTGTTTTATTGATAATTTTTGTTCATAGTCAAGCAAATGTCTTCTACGCCCTTGCTTAGACTATAGACCAAGCATCTAAGACAATTTCAAGTCTCAATTACGCAGATCCATTGTCGCACAACCGGGATTCGAATGGACGACCAGCTGTTCGTATGCTTAGACACAATACACATTGCAGGTTCTTAACATATCGACTCCCAAAATTATGGTTACCAGGAGAACATGCAGTACAACTAGTACAAGAGTGGGAAAGAACTTTTGAGACAAATGCAGATTGCAGACAGATTAAAAATGCAGATTATTGTTTGCAGTCATGAAGAGTGATGAGCTGGTTTAACATTTCTATAAAATTGTCTGTATCGTAAAACAATAAGTGACAGCATGGAAATATTCCCTCTCGTCTATCGTGGCACCGTGGCTTAGTTGGTTAAAGCGCCTGTCTAGTAAACAGGAGATCCTGAGTTCGAATCTCGGCGGCGCCTATATTTTTTCAATAGAGATTTACTTCGAATAAACACACATCTCTAAATCTTTTAAATCATTAAAACTAAATATAAAATGTCCGCGATGTTAATGGATTGCATTGATATATAACAAATTATAGGCTTATACTAAACGGCGCATAATTAATATTTAAATCAACTTGAAGCAATAAATAATTTTAATCCCCTTACATTTGAATACTAAATAATCATAATAACATGCTAATAACGCAGGCTTTATAATGAATGCGGTATTCCAATTGGTTGTTTTTAATTAATTGTTCGACAATGTATTGTGATTGGTTGATGAGTAATTTAAATGTCACAATTCCTATTTAGCATAAGATTGTATTTTGTTTTTATTTTATTTCGATTAATTAATGTTGCTTCATCAAACTGTAAGCGAAATCATACAAAAGACGACGTTCGAAATAGGCTTTTTTCTATGGGCGCATTTAACACTCGATTATATGGAGAAGAAGAGAAACAGATACAGAAATAAACTAAGACTGTCAGAGGCCAGGAGATTCCACTATACTCGTAGTACATTAGAGAATTTTATAAAAGGATTAGAGGCCTACCCCGGCTAAAATAAGACTATCTTACAGTACACATACACGCTTCTTTTTAGTCAGTTTGGAAAGAAAGTTTTGATATTATTGTTTTAATGATTTTTAGTGATTGTTACAACTATAATAGCTGAACAGATGCTGTCGCGACACTTTTAGTAGATAATTATCTTTTTTTTTAAATATGTCCCCGGGGATAGTATAGCTTTCCGACGGTGAAATTTTTTGTCGGTCCAGTAGTTTTTTTACAATCAAATGTTGTTTGTTTGTTATATTAGTAAAAATATCTAGTGATATTTGTAGACACGATCGAACGACTCAAAACTCAAAATCCCGCCTACTAAAAGGTTATACATGTAGTACTGTTCTCACCTCTGGGCGGGATCTCCCCAGTACCAGCTCCATCCGCATGACCGCATTCAACACATTGCATATTGTTGAATTTGGTGTAATTTCCGATGGTAAATTGGATTTATATATGTATGTCAAATCATTTATTTAATCTTTTTAGACGTCCGGAGTACGTGATTTTCATTTCATAGGATAAAAACTAATATGCTAAATATATATAATATAACATAGTGATTTTCTTGATTATGGAAGTTTCGTTTTGGATTGAATATTTGAAACTTTTATTAAAAGTGAATTCAATTAAAGTAAGTTTTGAACCTTCAGTAGTTTAATGATGTTTATTGCAATTACAAAAATCGGGAAAAACATTAATGAGAAAGAAATTAAAAGAAGGAAAAGCAATGATCATATTATGGAAATATGTTACATATAAAGAAAACGAATTACCGAAGCCGAATGGTTCAGCATCATCTTTTTTATTAAGGAATATGTTTAATATACATAATATTAGAATCATGTATTCACGTGAGCAATTAACAAAATGATCCATAACTTTTGACAGAAAGTTAATTTTCTCGTCTCGGCTAATGAAGTGCCGGTTACAGCTTACAACTTAATTAAATCCCGATTTACTAATTAGGATGCCTTTAAGTAAAAATAAATTCATATGCGATCTATTTTAATATCTAATTAGCCATAAAAATCAATGTGAATGTGACCAATCGCCAAGGACAATCGCCTACTTGACCGTAAAGCATCTATGAAACAAACGCATAGTCCAATTCCCAGATCCCACTGGGCTACGAGGTCAGAGTGAACACAAATGAAAGTAAAACCTGCAAGGGTTTTCAAAAAGGGTCTGTATAAATTTATTTCCCAGTTCATAGAATTATTTCAGTTACTGCACAAAACAAACTTCCTGAAATCCGCCAACACATCCGCCATTTCACTGAACATATTGAATCATTAAACAATTATGTCAATGATAAATAATATCTGGCGCCGAAATAATTACTCCGATAAAAACACTACTGAAATATTATTACTGCTATAAATTAGTTTATGCGGATGTGGCCTTTATTGCTAATGCAGGAGGAGATGGATTGGTATAAAATATTAATGTTACTATTCCCGCCAGTAATGACATAATAGGAGGTGTGATTCTTAAGGCGCCGATAAGGCAATGTTTGGAATTTGCATTATGACGCCATGACATTGATTCGCACTACGATAAACATTTTTCTTATCTTTTAAAGGAAATGCTTAGTAAAAGAGAAATTGTATAGCATATATATGTTGTAGTAGTGATTTTCTACCACTTTACTGTATTTTTGTTTTGTTTATAGGACTTACGTCGTCCGATATTTAGTTCTTTAGAATTATTCCAATTTGGATAACATATGGCCGAATATTGAATCTATTGTTTTATCCAATAATAATATTATATTTACTAATACATTTCTAGCTCACCCTCACGTACATACACGTTCTTCAATTTTACACCGTCATATAACAAAACCAAATTAGGTATCTTCGTTTAGTTAACATTAAGTTAAATAAAAATTTAAGTAGTTAGTTTGGAAGGAGTATTGATAATATTTATTAGTTTTTTCGTTATTAAATATTTAAAACTTGTAAATATTATCTATTCCATCTTTGGCTAGATCTTTAGTATAATTGTTTGTTATTATATATAATTGATGTTAGCTGTTACATTTGATTCATAACATAATTTCGATGTGATCTTTAACGTAAGAGAACCAGATAAATTCAATATTTACATACATTTTTAAGTTACTTACGATAATTTAATTTTTTACACAAGACCTTATACAGCTTTGCTTATGCTGCTATATGCTGTTTTATATTGCAACAAAAGTTGAGGCATATTTATGCAAATCATTTATGAACCAATAAACAAACCAATAAGTTTTCGATTAAATTCAATTGCAGTTTAAACATCCTTTCAAAACGCTTAAACGGTCGTACTTGTGTGGAAATCACATTTATGTTACTTGCTTACGACTCGGAGTTACATAGCATTAAATTGGCAATATTTAATGAATCAATAAACCATTTGGCTTTCTAAGCCCTTGAAGGAATTTTACGACTATTTTTTAGTGCTACGACTAAGAAAGTTTCTTCTTAGTGTTATCGTGGGAAAAATGTAGGTAAAAGCCATGAATATAATAGTAATGAACACATACTTACCTATAAAACCTCCTAAACATTTAAATAGGTTTTTATACGTGTATATGGCATGGGCATGTGCAAACAGTTCTTCACTCTCGTAATACTGATATACTGATACATAAAGGCTCTCAAGTAACTGCAATAAATTTTATTGATCGAGAGGCTCCACTCTTAGGTATCTACTCTTACAGCGAAGGAAATATTTGCAAGGACCGGGACCAAGTCGCAAAAATCTGTTAGAGAGTGGTTGCCTCAATTTTCAATCATTCTATATATTTTTATATGAGCAGAAAGATTACATTTACTGAACTCAGCATAGATGATCTTAATATTTATTTCTATAACTAATTAAACATATATAGTATTACAAATCTTATTTTATGGCTACATTAACAAATTCAATGGCGTAAGTCAGGCCATCTATGTTTTTATACAAAAAAATTGCCTGAATACACAAAGGTTTTACTGATTTTATAGACCTCGCTAATCTGTATAAGAATTGTAACATTGTCTTTGGTTAACATAGCTTTTACACATTGAAAGAAAACAATTTTTTTACCGGATTAAAGCTATTTGTATTATTATAAACTTATAATTATTTTACATAATTTTAAATTTTTCCGACGTTTCGCGTGCTTTACAGCGTGCGTCACCGGGACCGTAATCCGGTTAATAAATTGTTTTCTTTCAAGAAATATAACACAGTGCCTTTTGTTGCGATTCTTAATTAAAGAGACGATAATAATTACTATGATACAGGTGCAGGATGTTGGTGCAGCCGTGGTAGAGGTCGGGAGGGCGGCGGGAGGGGCTCGCGCGCGCCCGTCCGCCGGCCGCCTGCCTCCTCCGGCCACGCGCTACTATGCTGATGGCAAGCGCCCTGTCCACTCTCCTCGCGGTAAGCGTAATTTTTTGCCTCATCTAGCTTACTGCATGTAGAAGTGAGTGCAGATCATGATCTCCTCGGCGGGGCTACAAAACTCAGTCTATCCGGTAATTCCTGGCATCTCTGACCTGCAATACAATACCCTAAAGTGGTATTTAGTTCGTGGTTATGGCAGATACAAATAACAACTACTTTTTTTACATAAGTTCTACAGATAGACAAATTATTCTTAATATACTATACTAATAACTATAGTGAAAAACTTCGAAAAAAATTAACAACCCATCTTTGATAAATTTTTGTTATAAAAAATTTTTACTTGATTAAATGTTGCGTAAAGATATATAAATATCTAAAACGGAATTTTCATAAATCAGCATCTCTCATTCGCAAACCTTTCGAAAAGCGATGTCGTAAAATGTACTAATGCGGGATATTTTATAACTCAAGATAAAATCGAAACCTTTCTAGACAAACCTGATCGGAACTTAACCAAATGAGTTCGCTGATAAGCCAAGATGGGAGGCCGCTCTAATTTTCCTATTAGTAAGAGGTAGAGAACATTTTCAAACGAAAAAGAAATTTCCTACATAATTACGAAGTCCGCATTTGAATTTGTAATTTGTATTACGAAAACTCCGCTTCCGATGATTAGTAATCTAGACTGTAACGCAGCCTAGACGTTCCGGTTAAAACATTTGGTTAAACAATTATTTCGAGTTAATTATCAATGAAACAAACGAGACACAAGGCGTCAAAACTAACTATAAATAATAAAGTGGTTCCTAATTTTGTTGCACAGTTTTAGCAGTTTAGCTCCTATTCTAAAGCATCACCGAAAACGTTCATCTGCTCCAATTAATATAATTACTTTATAATGGTTATTGGTGTTAATTTTATAGTTTTATCTTTTAATGTCTGTGACTCAGTGGTCCATAATTTTTATTATGAACACATTTGTGTACATAATTTGTAAATTTATATTATTATTAACTATTTAGCAGTTTGAAAAAAAAATTGAATAAATTTCGAGCAAATTTTTTATCACTAATAAAGATAATAAATCGATTATTTGCGAAGAAAGTGGTACACTCAGATTGATGAATTATATAAAAAACACCAACAAACACTTAGAGCGTGATAGTGGACTACATTTAAAATGATTAAAACTAGTTTTAAATAATTAAAAAGTGATTGATGACACACTTATTATATTTCACAATTATTTTAAACTCTACTTAATATATCAGGTAAAAATCGAGAATCTCCATCGCAATGCTATCGCGTGAGCGGCACCTGTGGCAGTCATGCGCAACCTGCGAACGATGACAGTTGGCTTGTTCGTCTGAAAAAACCTGTCGGTTTACCGATGGCGGGAAAACTGCGCGCGAGACATAATAATATTTAAACTGTGAATTAATCATCTTTTTATTTTCATATTGTGTTCATATCATGATGAATTGTGTGAATTTATGAAAGAACGGAAGTGCCCCCTCAAACTTTATGTATGAGTTATTTAAATTCTTGGATAAATTTATTTTTGCTTATGGCAATTAAAATGGTAAGTTTATAGATTTATGTTAAGCTGTAACTCTAAATACGTAATTCCTAGTGACCGCATGACGTCTTAATTTATATTCAAATCAATGTGATTAATATTAATTCGATTGGATACTATAAACATTTGATTGCAAAACTTTGATTTTAATTGGGTTAGGTACACATTCTCTTTAATTACTAAAATTAAAATCTTTTTACTATTGATTCAAACCGAATACCGAATCTTAACCAAAATGGCCCTTTATATTATTATTATTGATAAGAAGCCTTTTCAATATTTGGCAATAAAAATTGTCGATTCAAAAAGATTGTGGGTTCAAAAAGATTCTATGATTTTTTTTTAACATTTCTCAGCGACTCCCTATAGAGGACCCTGCAAAGAAACTTCGTAAATATAAAGAGTATGACCATAACCTATCACGGTACATATGAGACCACCCAGAACTAATCACCTAAGTCGTTTCAAATTAATTTATATGACTCCAGACTAAATTATCATAACATAACAATAAAACTTGTATCCCGAGTTAACATTGAAGTTCATGAAGTCAATGAAATTCGTCCCAAAGTTTACTTTTTATGGTAATGAGGAGTCAAAAGAATTAGAACAAATGACTCACTTATTTGAGAATTCGTCAATTACTTTAAACGAAAAACTAAAACAAAATGCTTGTCACTGTAACATTTACAATCATTTTACAAAAAGGGGTACAACAGGAGTATTCTGGCTTTTTCGGAAAACAAACGGACACTTCTAAGTTATATATATGATAAACAATCTACGAAATTAAGAAAAAATAAGGAATGTCTCAAATATGCCTCACCTAATGTTAAGTGGAACCGCCGCGCACAACACTGAATGCCAGAGGGCTCGTGAGTGCGTTGCCGGCCTTTTAAGAATTAGCACGTTCTTTTCCTTGAAGGACTCTAAGTCAAATAGTACGGAAATAATTTAGTGGGTAGCTGGTTAGTAGTGGTGGTGCGCTACAGAAACTTCTTTAAAAATGCTGTTATGGAACACACATCGAGGTGATACGGGTGGAACTTCGTATTCTGGCTCAACGTCCGATTATGAAACTCAGAATTTAAATTATATTTATTATAAACTCCTCGATGTATAAAAAAAAAAGATTTTAGTTAAATACCGTAGTATTTAGTTATAGTATATAGCCATAGTAAGTTAGCTTTATATCACTAAGTACTAATATACCAATATTATTAGCAATAGCCTGTGAAACAATAGCAGTAGCATTGACCTTTCAGTGCGGTTTGTTCAGTTTACTCATGCATTTGCATCAATCAGTACAGTCGGTGACGAATGTGCATAAACAATATTTTTTACGATGATTTCCAAATGCCCCATCATTTCACACATCACGACTTCAATAGTACGTTTTGTACCACTCGATCATCTTCATCATAATCATCGGCGTCATCAGCGCTAATGATTGCGATCAAAATTGCAATATTTTACAAAAAAAATACCAATTTCGCCCGTGTCGATTAGACTTATCTACCATTGTTTCTCATAGTTTTGAATATATTAATATATTTGCTTACGATATTATATTTTATAAAACATATATATTTTCCAGAGAAAGTTGGCAATAAAGTATGTAATTTGATATTTAAGCCAGCGTAGGATTTTTATAGTTCATCGGTCCAAAGTGTTTTATGTGACTTCCTGAGAAAATATCTATTACTCCATAAATGTAACAATGTGCCTTTAAACTATTATATCAAGCTGTTTTATTATGTACTTAACGCTGAACGATTTCTACTATTATTATACATTTGAAGTCATCTGGAAAACAAAATGCATTTTATGAATTCATATTAATATACAATAGACCTACGTGTAATTTTTTACATTTTACGGTCATCAGGATCTTATAATAAAAATAACATTCATTGTTAATTCGCACTGTCGGCCTTGTGCTGTGGTCTTTAGCGACTCTCAACCTGGAGGTCGAGCGCTCGAAACAGCTTTCCACCACTGTTCTTTTTGTTTCTATAAGCGCATTTAACACTCACTCGTACAGTTAAGGCATCATGACAAAGTGACCTTAATTTTGACCCATGAATCGACAGCGTGTGTCAGGCACAAAAGATATGAGAGAGATGACAAGATATATAAGAATAGATACTGAAATATCCGGATTCATGTGTTGTAGCGCCACTTGTTAAATAAAAATGCTAAGTTTCTTTGAACTGATAATTCCAGTACAATTCTGTGTCCAAAACATTTCTTTATTTTATTACTTTATATAAGAAAATACATACATTTAGAACAACAGATAAATTCTTCGACAGATTATTCAACAGTAATAAATTGAAAATATTTACAAAACTACTAACTATTTTTACAGTATAGGTACATGTCAACCAGGACATCTAACATTTATTTATTTCTTATATACAAATACTACGAAAAATGCCTTATAAGTACAAAAACGTATATTTTCATAAGTGAAATGGAAATAATGCGGATCAAGAATATTTTGCCGCTTTTTTTCAAAATATGTGTTTACATACGACTGCCTTATCTTCGCTTTAACTCAAATACAAGCTTATTATTTTACAACAGTATTGTTTTACGACTTTTAAACTGAGTTTAAACCCGAAGGAATCAATGCGAGGAGTATTTTTTGTGTATGCAGAACTATTTCGTTCGTGGACCTATTAGGGTGGTTGAGAATCAAATGATTTGGATTTGTAGCATATAATCCTATATCTTTAAATTATAATGAATCTTCATATATAATAATAATTTAATTGTTTAATTTAACTCTTGGTTTGTAATACTTACTAGTACATTTACTATAGATAGATCGCCGGTATCTCGAATAAGCCGGCACTCGTGTGCGTTGCGTTGTCCCAGGTGTTTCCCTACTGGCTGATACTGGTTGAAACTAACAGTAATAACGTGAAACGCAATATCAAGTTCAATATCAAGATCATCAGATCAGATCAATCATTTTTATAAGTAGATATTGCCACGATATAAGGCACTTTGATGATGAAGAGAAGACAAGACGTTTTTTCACATCGACACCGTTTTTTAAAACCTAAACTATTCATTTGTCGCATAATATTATCGTGGTAATAAACTTTTTACAATAACGAATCCTTCAATACATCTTACTATCAAATAAATAGTCAAAAACGCATAAAATGCACATATACATTCATTTTCGTTATACATTCCTGTTCTTATACAAAATGTATTTAATTAGCAAAGAAATGAACAGAGGCGCAAAGTATATTTATTTAATACTCCTTTATTAGGATATCCATAGCGCTAAATCACCTGCATCATGAGCTCATCCTTTCTTTCACACTATCACACAGCACAACGTACGTATAATTTTTATTGATTTTTCCTTACGTAAACTACATGTCTAGTATAATTGTTTTTTGTTGTACATTATATATGTTAGGTGTACGAATACGAAGTAAATAAATATTGGAATTGATTTCACGACAGAAGTCTGTCCCGATTGTAAGCTTACGGGAATTTATACACGTTATTTCCCTAATAGACAAACATTGAAGTTATCATTGTGTTGGGATTTTCAATCTTTACAGCATAATATAATACGCAATAAAACACAGTCGAAAGTAGTTAAAGAATTTTCCTTTATAAATATTTATTATTTTTATACCTGTATTACATCGATCAGATACCATGACAATAATGTTATTTCGGTTAATGATAACATTCCTTAGATAAATGATTATTTATTGCAACGTTGTTAAGTAAAATTCCCAAGATTAGTCATATTATTAAAATTGTCTAGAATTTGTCAGCCTGATAACATGAATCCAAGCTACGCTAGGTCGATTAATATTTGAGTTTTTAAGAAGAATCATAATTTATTATCTCGTATATGGTATCTTTGACCGCTTTATATATCTCGGATCCCAAATCTCTAATGACAGCAGCTCTGTCCTTTTCTCTCTTCTTCCACATAATTCCTCTTTTCTTCCACATGTTTGGGCAACATCTGGAAGAAAAGAGGAATTGGTATCAAAACCAAAATAAGACTGATAGACGGCTCTAGTATTCCCTATCTTCCTGTATGGAGTAGAAACGTGGACTCTCTTGGCTCGAGAAAGGCCTTGGAGATGTGGTGCTGGCGTTGAATGCTCAGATAACCGTGGACTGCGAAGCGCACCAATACATAAATTCTGACCTAACTCCAACTCCGCATACGGACTCGCCTGTCTACCATAAGCCTACAGCAAATCGTATCTTATTTCGGCCATACAATGCGCAGAGGCAATGAGAACTTGGAGAATCTGACCGTGGTTGGTAACATAGAAGGCAAAGGATTACGTGGACGTTCACCAACCAGATGGACTGATCAAGTGAAAGACTCATCGTCCTCAAAACTGTACACTATCATAAGAGAGGCGCTGGACAGAAACCGGTGGAAACAGGTAGTGCGCTGCAGATGCTGCCTTGCTGACTACGACCCTCAGACCGATGCCGATTAAAGGGAGAGAAATAATTTATTAATTTTCGAATATATTTTATTCATTAATGAGGCGGTCAAGTATCGACTTAGTAAGTAAAAAATGTGCATCCTGAGATTCTGACATAAAGTCTTATCTCGTTCTAACTCTACGCAACAGGTTTTAATGCAATTTTTATTAAGAAAATTAATTATAATGTGCGCAATATTACATCGTATAGTCTAATCATAATAACAATATTAGTATTACCCCACATTTATCACAAGAATAAATATATTACTATTTCATAGGTATTGTCTATCTCCTATTTTCGATTGTCTTCTACAGCAAGTTGGCACATTAACTGGAACAAACATATGCATGTTTACACAATTCTACGTCAATTATACAAAAATATGCTGAGGAATATTGCCAAAATATTGTTTATTTACCTTTCGTTTAAACACTTTAGTTAGTTGATAGATAGATTATTACCTCGTTTGTATAGCTTTCTGGCCCGGGAGAATTTCTAACCATTAGCTATGAGGTGACAATTGACAGGTTTACAAAACGCCGAAAGTGGAAATGTGGAAGTACGCTCTGGAGGGATCCAAGTCACATTACGAAGCAAGCGTTCGACTGTAATCCTCAAGGCAAAAGAAGGCAGAGGTGAAGAAAGCTGGAATGACCTGGAGTGAGACAAATTAGGAGCGCCGCCCAGAATCGATCAGGCTGCTTTCCTACGCTGGATGCCCTCTGCTCGACTCGGCATAGGACTTTAAGACTGTAAAATATTTGTAAAGTGTTAAAACAAGGTTAACTTGTATTTTTATTAGGGTTACTTTTTATTCTTTTACAGATTTCGAGAAGTGTTACCACGTAAGCTACATGTGGATTTTATGTTCGTGAATATAAGGTGTGTGGCCGAATTATTTTGTGATGTAGTGCGAAAGGCACAAATATATTAAATGTGTCCAGAATTCTTAATTTATCTTACAAGAAACATTTTGCGAGGGAAGTATAAAAAAAAAACTTGTAGATCCGACAGACGTTATACTGTTCACATATTATTTTTAACAAAACATTTATATGTCGACGCCACTTGAACACACGCAAAACTTTTTATGAATATCAGTCGAATCGTTTAGGACAAGTTTAATTACAAACAATAACACAGAAGATTTATACATAAATATTCAATTAAAGTTCTATCTTCTTAGTAGCCTTTTTTAGCCATGTTAACAGCGCATCTACTATTTAATAATGTTTTTTCTGGTAGTTTTGTCGTGTATATATTTACTGACTATATTTGCTTTGAGCCACAAAATGTCTTCTCAAAACGGCGCGTCAAACAAAAACTAATTATAGAAAAATAAAGGTTGAATAGCTATGTTAACATTCCATAATTGTTTGGAGAAGCCCTTATCGAAGGTACACAGGAAATAGATCCCGTAAGGTGTCTCGACAAATGTTTTACATACCCCATATTGTTTGACAAAGGTTATCAAATATTGGATGAACACGGCCCCCTTTGAATTTCGGGAACTAGCTATATCAACATATTATTTGACAAACATTTGCACTTGATGGCCATTGGTTATAGCTGGGATGAGATGAGCCGAATCAGTATTGAGTTTCTAAGAGTTATTTTCTAAATATTCTATACTTTTTTCTAGTAACCAAAAAATTAGGAGTTAAAAAAATGTATATCAATCAACTTTTCTATCATTAAGATATAAACTAATTATTAATTTGTCTTTGATCCCTTCGAGGATGGGACGTTGATGACACGTTACCCCTATCTCACAGCAGAAAAGCTGGCGCGATCGCAGGGCAATCGAAAATAATAAACGGCAAAAATATAAAAGTTTTTCCTCGAACTTCGATTTTGTTCTCTTTGGAGAAGAGACTCTTGGGCCGTGAGCCTAGACCCCGCTCTATACGCTAGCGCACAGGCGCTAATTAAAGATTTAAGTTGGCGCTTGTTTCATAGTACCGGTGACTCCAGTGCTGGTGCTTTTCCTCTACGAAGAAGTATCGTGCCTCAGGCTCCAAACTTTTTTCAATTTATTTTAGTTTTTTATTTATCCATTTTTATTTATGTTTTTATTACTAGCTAAATACTGTATTTGTGAGTTGGAAGAAAATTAAATACCGCATTATTAATTGGTAAGTATATCGTTCAATAGAACCCTCTAAATATAATGAAATAAGGTTAATAAGTTACAGTGTTCAAAACAAACCTTGGGACCAAGCCCGTTTAGATAAAAAAGAAAATTCCGGCGTCATTCTCAATAATAAATATGAGCTTTGCCAATCAGTTCGTTTACTGTTGAAGTAGGCGACTGCTAATTGGGACCAATTATTTCGACTTAAATCCGATTGAATTAAGCTCAAGATACTGAAGTTTAACTAGATGTTGGAATGGTAGAAACTTCATAATGTTGCCTAATAGCTATGCCTTGAAGTAACCGAATGTCTAACAATTTTAAGATTGTAAGCACCATTGGAACGAACGAACTGATCTCTTTCGTTGAATAGTAAGTGTGTTTAGAATTCGTCCCGTGAATAAATTGGCAAATAATATAGAAAGGAAAATATAGGTATGTACACGCTTTATTTACTATCATTGGGTAACAAGTAAAGCGTGTTATATTATAAAAGTTGCGGCTAGAGTGCGTCATAAACACAATTTTTTATTATCTTACATATATGTGTTATTTGTAACTATTTCTTCTGTACTGTATAAAGACAACAAGAAATATTTATTTTTAAAATATCCAATTTCTTTTTACTAATTTTTAAAATATTAAGTCACTATAAGACCGGATGTACTTGATATTTATTTCATGGTTTTGTAAAAGATATAAATTTACAAATTCTACTCAATAAGTAAACATGATCTTAAAAACCGATTTCGCGTCATCGACCCTCGCTGGAATTCAATAAATCCCTAGCTGTCATATCAAATCCACTTAACAAAGGTCAGCAAATACATGCGTCAAGTATTTATGGGACGCGTTGGCGACAATACGCTTAAATTATAATTGATTTAAGACACAAGGCTCCTTTGAAGATTATAAGCCGTACAATGAATATTAATGGGTGTCTCGCAAATTCTGTCACTGTTATATTCTCGGGTAACGTTTAAAAGTTCGATCAAGCAATACGGAACGATGGCGCGTTTCGTTTGATTGTGATTGGTCAAAAGGAACGGCGGGTCGTGTTGCGTGTCTGTGATTGAACTAGAAGTTCCATAATAGTTTTTAACGCATGTTCAACCCTTTGCAATTTATGCACTAAAAAAACTAAATAATTTGCACAAGTAGAAAGCGTAATTTTGGATCAAACTCTATCGGAAGGAATAAAGATAACAAGTCGATCTTAACACGTGACTTGATACTGCCTAATAATCAAAATAAATTATTTTTTCACATTGTATTTAACCAACGCCCAAGATGTTTTTCAGTAGTTGGTTATATATAAAAGACATATTTTCCGCGATGTCCATTAAATACATTTCTGCGCCTTTTATAGTAATAATCTCTTTGAGTCTGTGCTCACCATAAAATTTAAAAAAAAATCTGTGGCGCTACGACCTTTCTGGGTCTCAAATTACTGAATCTGACGGAAATAGGTAATCGGCCTCCTGTGCCTGACGCCCGCCGTCGACTTTTTGGCTCTAAGTCAAGCCAGTTTCCGATGTTTTTCCTTCACCGTTCGAGCGAATGTTAAATAGACACTTAGAAATTAAGTCCATTGGTGCACAGCCGGAGATCACACGCTCAAGCTACTAGGCCAACATTGCTCTCTGTGCTTAACGTCATTTACTTATACCGTACAAATAAGTACACCCACATAAGCGTAAAATTCGATTGCTGAACAGCCGGGGTTCGATAACACGACCTTATTCTTAAGAATCACACTCTTAACCACTAACTAGGTTTCGACATTTCTTGCGAATTAATGGAACTATGAAAATAATTATTTGTAGAATCTAATTATTGATTAAACCATAAAATGTTGTGTGGTATCGTAAAATCTTAAATCTTTTTAATCCCTTTAGTGACATCCATCAAAAATGTACCGTTTAGTTAAAAATTGTCCCGTTAATATGGATACAATATATAACATAAATAATGGTTCAAAAATCCTGCCTTACATTTGTCTTGCTCTAATCTGTGATGTATGGTCATTCAGTCCTGACATGTATTAGAGGTATAAGGATGATAGTGATAGGGTTGTCAGTTCGATATCTTATATAGTAATATATAATCCATTTTAATGATTTACATTTTAAGGCTACATTTGACTTTAAAAAGGTAAACTAGTTAAGTTTTTGCATGCACCTTAATAGGAGATTGGGTTCAGTCTTGGTCCAGGTAGGTCCCACTAACTCTTCTTTTAAACAGCGTCCTCTCGTGTTTGTCCAGACTGAAAGGGAGGTCCATTCACTAGCAGTATGAATGAATGTCATAAAGAAACCAAGAGTTTCTTTGCTTTTTCTTCTTCAGGCATGTGATTAAACGTTCCTATTTAACTACTTATTTATGAACATTTTTTTTTCCCTCAAAGAGAGAGAGAGTCAAAGACAGTTTTTAATGATAAATTTATAAACTTATTTAGGAATACATACAGGAATATAGGCAATTGATATTATATTCATTTATGTAAGTAGTTTTAATAATAATAATAAATAGTACCGCAATAACTTAATATTTTAAATATATTATATTTGTAGATCGAACGGCTTTGTACACGTTTCTGTCGTTCTTTATAACAATTACAAAACTGCGCGTGAATGTACTCTTATTTACACAATTCAAGTGCCATAAATAAGAGATCTCTTGTAATTCAAGTGTTTTTAAGTATATACTTGATGCTTTTATTAATTGCTTCATCACATGAAGGAAATTGTTTAAGACTCCTCTCAAACAGTTTCCTTTAACTGATGAACAACTATTATCCAGGGTATAGAAGTGAAAGATTTTCTTGTCTGTTTAAATTCAATTTCATTCTTTCCAAATACATAAAATTATGTTAAATATTTCATAAGCAGTATATGTTTACAACCTAAGCATATCAATCAATATACAATATTTCTTAACCTACGTAGAAATAATAAAAATTAATAAAAAGAAAGTTTAATCAAATTTAAAAAGTTTGTCCGTGTGGCAATGTACCTTTAACGCTGGCAGCATTTCCTCGCTGTATTGCGATACTTATGCGTTGAGCGAGGAAAGCACCAGCTCCGGAGTCACCGGTACTGTCTGCCAGGCGACAACTTAAATATTTAATTGGCGCCTGTACACTTGAACCCAAGGACCCAGGTTCTACTCTAAAGGGAACAAATTTTATTGTTATCATGTACATAATTTGATCCTAAATTACTTTAATTTGTCATTGCTCTGATTTTTGGCAGCCCTATACGACATGAAAATATAATTCTCCATTAAAACCAATGTTCATAGTATTCATATATCAGTGTCGGCGCCTGCCTTTATGCTGCACCGCAATGTTATGATTTACTTTTTGCACTTTTTTTTCCAATGAAATATAGCAATTATTTGCATTTAATTCAACTTGTATATGAGTTTTGGAAAATATCATATCGAAATAATATATAAACATACAGGTTCTACTGATATAAATATTTATATAGATTGGAGTATACCTTTTCTGATATTTATCTGTATTTTATGAGTCCTGATCCTTATACAGTATTTTAATTTTTATGATATGTTGAGAAAAGAAATAAACACTTACTATAAAATAATAATAAAATAAGTGGCTAATCCTGAGTAAAGTTTAATATCTTAAGTAGAGGGGGGAGTGACTGATCCGAGATGCGTGAATAATTATGTGTCAAACAGGAAAGTTGGTAGACTGAGCTACTTAAAAATTTAAACTATAAATATTATATCAAACCGGTATTGTATTTAAGTTTATAAATTAATTAATGAATAAAACGATATTCTTAATGGCCAACAAGCGCTTTTCGAGCCCTAATAATAAAGTCTAAAAAACATTTCGCGCCGAATTGATAAATTAATCAGTTTTTAAGTCGGTTCAAAAGAACCTAGAGTACTGGTTCTACACTGCACTCTCACATTCTCTGTCTAAAAATTGTTACAGAATATCTTTCATAAATCCAACTTAAAAAGCTTCAATAAAATGTATTTTGAAGTTTTTCCTTTCCAGTATTACCTATTGATTTAAAACTACCAGATTGCATCGGTCGTTTGAATGAAGACGTCATGAGTTTTTCGCTTACGGATACAATAATTTACACCCACGATGACATAACGCCGTTCATATATTGAAAACCAGTAAACAATTTAAATGAACCTAAGGTTGTTTGTGCATGAACGCTTCATAAGCTTATGAAATCTCCCATTATCTACCTCGTCTTTTTATGTTATTGTTGTATCCTTAACAGTTAGTTTTTAATTTATTGATTATGTTTAACATTTGCTTGAACGGTTAAGGAAAACATGGTGAGGAAACCGATTTGACTTGGACCCTAAAAATCGACGGCGTGTGTCAGGCATAGGAGGCTCATCACCTGCATGAGTTATGCATTCGTCTGAACTATTTGTTAACACCGCTAAACATTGCAGGTGTGTGCGACATGACTGACCCCACGGTCTTTATTATTAAAAATGATACCCGGCTTATTTTCCATGCTTATTCTCCTTCGCAGAACGCTCCCAGCGTTCTTGAACATGACTTTACAAGCGATTATGATGTTTGTAAATATTTTACCAAGAATTTACTAAGTTTGTTTATTTCCAATACACAAATATACGTTACTTTTAATATTCTTAACTAAATAGTAATAATTCTAAAATGTACGCAGTAAAACTAACTAAAGAATAGATGATTCGTACTGCTATCATTGACAAATAACGTCAATGCCGTGTTGAACACGGAATAATACGTTTAGTTCGAACGTTTCTAAAACGCCTCTGGTTATTCAATCTTAAACTATAAACAGTAGTTTAAAATGCGTGGGCAAATATTAACACAAGAACGTTAGTTAATTAAAATTATTTTTGGAAAATGTACCGGAACTCAGGGGAATAACAAATTTTACCATTCAATGTCAGTAATATATTGTATTTCTTTTGGTATTTATAAACATCGTCTCTAAAACTAAATAAGTAAAATTTTGCTGAACATTGGTGCATTTATTTAGCTTTTGCTCGTACAATTACATTGTTTACATAGTATAAGGGCCGTCCAATGTTCGTTTTACTAGACATTTCCTTTTGTGAAATTGTTAAATCAACTCCCAGTGGGGGGGGGGGTCTTCCCTGGGAGATATGCCATTCAATTATTTAAAAAAGCATACTCCTCCATCAAAGGCCGACGACGCCACTAAAATGGGAGTCGTTTGCAACCGTTTATGGTATTAAAAAAATTGTTTGTAATTTGTATGAATAAATTGTCCAGGAGGAGCGAAACGTATATTTTTGTACTAGCACAATTATCTATTTGGATCTATTATTTTTATATGTAGAAGAGAAAAGTTTTAGTTTAGACGTCGTTTGGACTGATTGAAGAAGATCATGCCTGGTCGATAAAAGCAAAGAAAGATGTATCCATCAAGCTGGTTTCTTATAGGCCATGGGATATGTTGATAAGCCCCACATAATTCTCAATGGCAGACGTCAATAAATAAAAAGCTCCTTTGAAGATGTAACGCACTCAACTTATCTAAAGTGAAACACATAGTTCACACTCCATTATAATAAGTGCGTCTGCTATTCTTTGTTTGATGTGCCGATCTACTTTGCATTTGCCTAGTTAAAACTGTGCCGCCTTATTTAAATGATAGCTAGAAATATTTTAAAGTAACAGAAGACCTAAAAAATGTTTTTGACATGGCCTTGGACAAACTTTGTACTATTAAAGTATTACTATTAATTATTGTAAATATTTTTAATAAAAAAATCATGTGTATTCGTAATCATAACAACCAAATACAGTATTTACAATTTTCCTAACCTACATATTAATAATAAAAATAATTATGAATTAATTTAAAAAAAAATAAAGTTTGTTCCCCGTGGCAATGTACCTTTAACGCTGGCTTATTGCGGTACTCATTCGTTGATTCGTCAACCAGCTCGGGGGTCAGCAGTACTATCTACCAGGCGCCAACTTAAATCTTTAAGCAGCGCCTGAGCACTTGAACCCCACGGCCCAATAGTCTCTATTACAAAGAGAACAAAATCGAAGTTGGAGGAAATACTAAGAGTATTTTTCTCCTGCTCTTATGCTTGTCCTAGGGAGGTAAGACAAGGCAAACGTTTCCATACATGCAGCTACTCAAATATTTCTGTACGTGGAATAAATAATAACATTTCCCTAACGTAATTTTTTTCTGGAAGAAACTGCTTTTAGCAGTGAGATCCCTCTAAAACAAAGAAGATTCTTTGTTTTCTTTTACTTGTTCGTGTTTTGTGGTGTAAATAAAATATTTATTCATTTTCATGTAACTTTTTTTCCATATATTCGAGTCTACTGGTAACTTATTTAGTTTACAGTGAGTGTATGTGATCTCATTTGAAAAACCATTAATTGTGTTCCTCGCTAATTACAAACAAATGAACAAACAATACTTTTAAACAATGAAATCCTTATATTACAAATACATTAAGTAGATATTCGTTCAACAAATATTTCTTTAATTTAGTTAAAATTTAATGAGTGCATAATTTTTCTTGTTTTGTTATTTTTCTGTACGTGCATTGACTTGGAGAACAATGGTTGCGATTGGTTGCAAACAATGATCAATTTCAGAAATTAATTACAAGACAATGCGACAAATTTATCTTGAAATTTAATTAAACGACCATTCGGTATTAAAATGTCTAACAATGTTTTAGTATGCGTATTATTTTGTGATTTTTAAAGCGATTTATGTTTCTTCATAATTAATAACACTATTAATAATGGAGAAGACAAAGAAGATAAAGATCATCTTTCGCAATGCGTAAAATTGAGTTTATTTATTTATAAAATCTTACCAACGGAACAACACTGATACATTGGTACAAGATAAATAAAATACGAATTTTAATGTGACAACACTTATAGACAAACAATATACGCGAAGAGATAAAAAAAATATAAAACTAAACGAAAATCGATTTCAAAGTTTGAGGGGAGCCGCCACTATGGATATCAGTTTATCAGAATGCTCAATCTAGATATCGGTGGGTTTAAAACAGACACAAAAATGTGTATTAATGAAATGAAAACGTGAATTGTTTTTGTCTAGAACATGGGGCAAACAGGCAGGAGGATAACCTCATGTTAAGTGATACCACTGCCCATAGTTACTCCTGATGCTAGAGGGCTCGCGCGTGCGTTGCCTGCTTTTTAAGAATTGGTACGCTCTTTCCTTTAAGTTGAATTGGTAATAGTGGTGTGTCAGTGGTTATGAATAAAGTTCATAAAAATATTATTAAGTGGATACGTGAATAGATTCAAGTTTCAAGCTTTACACTTTGACATGTTTATTATGGAATCACGAGCCCCTTAAAACCTTAGTTCAATATCTTATATTTATTAATGGCGCACTAGTTACATGATATAAATTTTTATATCCATTTTATAGTGAAAAGTACCGAATTAATTCGATACTTGATTTATATATAGTTGGAAAGCCAATCTTTCGTCAACAAAGTTTTACGTAGTTTTCCAAACTTGTACATTCAGGTTCCTGCTTTAAGTGTAAGGTATACAGTCGTGTTTAGCCTGCGTGTATTTTATAATTATCCATCAAATTTTAATAGCATATTTATAGGCATTTAACCTGACCTATCAGTGATCAATTTTATATTCGTCAGGCTTTATCAGTAACGAAGTGTTCTTAGATATTTATGAGAATATAATCAGGGTTTATAAATTTTAGTGCATTTTAATATGGTAAGAGTAAATTAAAGGTTATTTGTGTAATCAAATAATACATTAATCAAATGTATCTATTAGGATTTCAACGCATTAGGTCAATACGAAGCTTAATGCGGAAAACTTGTAAAAAAATTAAATTGATGCTATTTTACGGAATCGTGTTTTATTACCTTAGGATTTATTTACGTTATTAATTCCTATTTATATTTAAAAGGAAAAGAGATGAATATAACGTACAATGCTTATCAATAAATTAATGCGTGTAACAATTGTTATGATATTTTACTTAGGTACTTAGTACAGACTAGAATATATCTTATATTTGCTATTTCTAACATCAAAGAATACATAAACGTTTTAAAATTGGTACAATCTTTTTCAAAGATTAGAGTAAGAATAAAGCCCAGTAGAGATTTTAAATATTATTTCCTTACCTTAGTTCTAAACGTTATTGTGTATAAAAACACTTCGGTATAGGTTGCATTTTAATTCAATTGAAATAATATAAAAACGGAAACGAACTACTTTCTAACTCCCTCACACACTTTACATAACTAAACATAGTATCGTAATAAAATGCATAATAATAAAAATATTTGTCTAATTTATGCAATTATAGCTCAACAAACAAGCATGGCTAACTACGAAGATCTTGGATATAGCTTAAGTATTCAAATCACCTTTTTCTGAACAGGTGTGATGGCCTTATAACTGTTCTCTCAATTTCCGATTTGCATTTTAACTATCCTATCGGTTTGTGTCAACTTAACCGATTCCAAAAAGAGCATCCGTCAGATATATAAATAATAGAATCTAATTTAAAAATACATATATTTCTCTCGGAAAATATAAATTATTGTCAAACAGTCTTGCACTCTTTAAGCGACTACTAAAAACTACTAAAAAGGAGGAGGTTTCTTAATTCGATTGTATTTATTGTTTTTAATGTGTGAACCGATTTTGGTGATTATTTTTGTTGGAAAGAGGATTTCTCACAGGATGGAGGGCGAGACGAACAGTGCTTCCGAAAATCGGTTCAAAATAAAAAAAAAATCCTGCAAAAGCAGGTATTAGTATTCTCTTATTTTGATTTCTTCTGTGCAAATAGTGTTTACGCTGTAATAAAAAGACATGTTTAAATAATGAGTGGAAAGAAGGACAGATTAAAATAATTCAATTTTTAAAAAAAAAACATGGTCTATGAGAAAAATGAGTGTGTGTTGTATTCATTCCGTGAGAACTGATCCATTGCACAAACGCTACTTACACCTGATTAACGAATGTCTCACCTACACTTGTACACTAAAATTCACATTTAATCATAGAGTTAATGAGTTATTCTCAAACAAAACCTTGACGGCGATTTAATATATGGATATAGCGTTTTAAAAACGTTTTAAAAAGACGAGGCACAGACAATTCCACGTCCTGTCAAATAGTTCAAATACTTATGCATTAAATACGTTAATTACTTATTAAGTAAATATATAATTCTGTTTACAGTAACGGAGTAAGTTAATATCAGCTCAGCGGCATTTTTCAAGTCTATTTTACTCCCAGAAATCAATTTCATTTCTGATTAAACGCCAAGCGTTAACCACAAAATCACGAAGTGTGAACCAATCTATATAATATATAAAATAATGTGAGGCAAAATTCAAGTAGCGAAATTGTTGAATGAATAGGAAATTGATACGAGACTAAAGAATAAATTATCTATTTAATTGAGCTTCAGTTATAACTTATATACATGACCAAAATTTATGATATCCATTTATATGTATGTTACGTTTATCCACTTGAATGTATAAATGAAAAGAACAATTTTATAAAGACTTTTATATATGTCAACATTCAACCGGATCCAAATAAGGACATATCTAAGCCATTTCCTTTGTTAGTGATTGGTCAATCATAATGACTAGATATGTTCCTTTTGACCAATCATGACGAAACGCGCCAACTTTCGTATCTTGTTTTTGAATTATTACCACCCAGTTCTTGGATTCTCAGAGGGTTTGGTAGCTATTTTAATTATCGAAATCCTGTTCTATGCCTATACACATACACCTCACAACATAACCTCTGAACAAATGTTTCTTACCTTGATAATTTATTTGCTTTTAATCCTGTCAAAGTTGACCGTCTTACTTCCAAACATCTAAATCGTTTTATTTCGATCAATCCTACGCTTAGCCGACACCATTAATATCAAATTTATAGCATCGTTTTTATTTAACATAATCGGAAATCGATTGACACTCGTTATATTTAAAATTGACGACCGTTCGGTGTTCTTTTGACAGTTGTATCTATAGCTATTTGCACATAATTAAATAATTTAAAATCGGATATTGTCGAGACACCGTGCGAAATGTCAAAATAATATGTTTAATATGATAATGTGCGATTTTTAGTCTCCGTCCCATAAATATTATTGTAAACGACCATTGAGATAAATTAACGATCCTCACAATTACCATTTACAATGTGACCCATGGCTTATAACAATTTTTAAATTTCTATGAATATCATTAACATTTCGAGTCGGAAATCTTTTTTGTCTGAAGCATATCAAATTCATAAGTGGTCCAAGCTTTCTGTCCTAGATTATGAAAGATATTCTAATGTGAATAAAATTGATGCGGTATCAATGATAAATGTATATTTAATAATTATTCAGAACGGAAGTCATTGATGTCTCTTGTCGCGTATAACGCATAAAAAAGTTAATGTTTTTCACCAATGAATCCAGTTAAATGCTACCCGCATCACGGCTATCACCTCGATATCTCTCGTTCCACATTTGACCGTCGCATCATCAGTTAGTGGAAGTGAAGACATTAGAATTCTTAGAAATAATTAAGTTATTTTTAATCATTCCGTCCGAGAAACTTGCTACTAATGGAATTGCAATTATGACAATTATATTATTAATCAAATCAAAATGATAACGGAAGCATAGCCTAAAATATACAGCTATATATTTTCTTTTGTAAAACAAGCTCTTAAAAATTTTACGACCAATATACAGCACTTATACTAACATAATACTATTTAATGTTGTTTTTTAGTGTATTACGCTCGTAAAACAGCGTTAAACCAAAATATAACTATTATTTGTATGACTTAACAATGATTTATAATCTACATTCACTAGTATTTAATAATGCTAGTGTAAACATTAAGAGCTCATCAAAGCTTATAATAAAATATAAAACTCTTACGAAATGCGGAAATTAATGTAATAATCAATTATAAAAATGCCACAAGTTGTGTGTAAACTAATTCAGTGTGTCACGCCCCGAATGATATGAACACTTTTGCTATAATATACTAGTTAGTAGATATAGTGTCTGTTTGATGCCGAGAGCGGAAATTTTTATGCCTATTGTAGCATTATTTTTTTCATTGAATGTATATGTAAAATAATCAGGTAATTTTAATTAAATTTTACATTTATAAATAAAATTTGAAACTTCTATTTCATATTTATAAGAGAAAGTAAGTGATATTGCAATATATACCGTTATTTCTTACATAATGTGTATGCGACTGTTTATGTTTTCATAAATCCTGATTCATGAGGTTGATACAATGGAGTCATTTCCAACTATTCAATATTACACGACATTATTCCCATTTGTGAGTTGTGTAATTTGAAAATCTTGGTCGACTTGTGGCAGTCAAATAATCATTTTATTCAATCACTTAGTTGTTTTTTTCGGGTTGAAGATTTTGATACTGATATTGACACTTCCCTTTCATGAAAAGACTTCGACTGTTGTTTAATACGTAGGAACAATACGATAATCCTACTGTTCATAGTATAAATTTCGCTGCCTGATGTGTGTAAGCTTAAATATTTAATACGTTTAATAATCAGCGCTATTTTACAGAAAATAAAACACAGTCGGTTACGCCATTGAATGATTAGGTATTTGTTTCCTCTAAACACTAATTTATAATTTTAAATATATCTACTCCGTCGAGTACAGATAGCTAATGACACAGACTTTATTGTACACCTACCATAGAATATCATAAAGTACGTACCCCAAGTATAACAATTGACAATAAACGTTGAATAACTCAATCCGAGCGATTTTATCGAGTTATTTAGGGTTAATAGTAGGCATAATACTGAGAAATGAAACTGGCAAAATACCTCCAACGTTGTTACGTGGATTATAAATTTTGATTGAGAGATATAGGCCATGTTGATTCCGAGTAGATTTGTCGTTTCACAATACAGTTTAGTATTATTGTGACAAATGCGTTATTTTGCATAACGCACGTGCTACACAAACTTCTAAACAGCCTTACGAGGCGTAGAATTTAATATCTATATCCGAGTTTCGTTTTTCGGTATCGCTTACATATTTCATTAGGGTAGTAGAGCGTCTTTAGTACGATAAGTCCACAACTCAAAGGCAACATTTTTTTAAACCTAATAATCATACATAATTTAACTTAAAATTCCATTACAACATAAGACATGTGTTTGTTTGATTAGTCCCTTTTTAGGGATTCTATGTAAATAGTCTTCTTTATATACCGAACCGAAACCTAAAATTGGCTTTACTTGAAATCAAACCCATCGTGTAGGTAAACGGATTTTATATTTAATACAATTTTAACCTGCACTTAAGTAAAATATGGTATCTGTTAGTCTTATAATCATAATTTTTATGACTCTTATCTTGATAGTATCATTAAACTATGAATATATTAAATTAAAAATCGTTTAGTAGATAGTCATAAATAAAACATGTTTGATCTGTGACGGAATTTAAGATTTGTGGGGAAATGTTATCTTAACTTAGTACTGATTACTCATAGATTCTCATTAATTAGTTATACTGTTGAGTAATGGTTCATAGATTAGTAAATTAATTGCCACTTTAATATAGCTGTCAAAAAAATTCTCATAAAAATATGAATTTCCGCCATAGGAGTAATGTCGAACATTACTTCTAATCAAAATAAAGGATTTGTTTAGCAGTTTTATTTAGGAAAATATTCCAAACAAACCTTTTGATATAATACATCTGTTATATATACAGAAGTGTTCCACAGCGCTGGTCAAACTTCCAGAGACCAGAAGAATTACATATGATTAACAACAATTTATTTATATTTTTGTGAATTAATCTTCTTTGACTAAAGTATATCTAGAATTTTGTTTTCTTCTTCGATCTTTTAATATGAATCAAGCCAATTTTGACACATATCTCCTACATTTTTTTCATTATCATTCAAACTGATAAAAATCGCTGGAAAGTAAATTATTTTATTGAAGTGTTGGCGTTTTGGTTGCTGGACCTAGGTTCTTGTTTTGTTTAAAGTAAAGCCTTTATTTCTAATATTTCAGGTGCTGTGTGGAGCGATGGCGGGTGCAGGCGCGAGCGAGGTGTCGGCCAACGCGAGCCGTGTGAGACGGGCGCCGCTCACGCACCACGCGCACCGACTCATGTTAGTATACTATGTATTTTATATGCCTTATATGCTAGATTTATATATCTTAGACTTGATACAATTTACTAGGCTAGGCTAGCTACATTTACACTAGGTACCAACCTTTAATAATTTATTATTATCTTCGAGATCGCACACAAACTAAACACGTCTCATACAGTTAGTTACCAACTAAGTCACGATGTCAGTGAAATTGATGAAAAATTATATTACATATAGTAAGTGCCAACTTTGCTAATTGGCTAATCGTTGGCGGGCCTGACCACTTGCTTGCCTAGTCCAATACTTGTTTTTGATTGCAAATAAATATTATTTTCAGGACGGAGGAAGAAATGGACGCTACCGCATCTTGGAAGCGTTCCCACTGGCGCGAGATGCAGTCAATACTACGACGGGAGGGCTCCCAGAAGGAGGTCGTCGAGTGCTGCCCCTCAGTCCTAGAGATGGTCGCGAAGAAAGGCGGCCGAACCCCCACCGGCCTCTATGTAGAACTCTACGAGGACGGTGAGAACAAACAGAGGCTCTACGAGCTATCCTGCGCACCTGATGTTGTAGACAAGCCCTGCAGATTCGTAGACGCTCGCCTCTACAACCAATCGAGATGTGTGCAGAAGTATTCATACTCCTACGCACTAGTAAGGTATTCATCAGCTACCGAGATGCCGCTGCGACATCGGCCGGAAGGGCATTTCTCTGTCCCCGGTTCCGGCGGCTGGTCCATGGACTATGTGATAGTTAGAGCCGGCTGTGAGTGTCAAATCACTCCGCCTAAACGCAAGAGTGCGCACCGGAAGCGATTAGAGAGGCATCGCCGGAAAAGGAAACGACTGGAGGATGACGATGACACTTGATGTGTGTGTTGTGTTTACCAGTGGACTTAATAAATTGCGGTATTTCCGATTTAGTTTAAGATTAGTTGATTTGTCGTGATCTATGTTTTGCGGCTGCACTTTGTATAACTGAATAAAATTCTGTAATTCACATACGCCCTTATATTATCTGCCTGGCCTCTGTCAGCCTAAGCGTAATAAACGACTTTTACAGAAAAGTAAAATTTAATAAAAATAGGAACAACTTTCTCTCAAGTCTTTTTAGTCGGCACTAGGGCATGGCTTGCATATTGAACCGTAATGGGGTAATGGAGCAGGGATCACGGCATATCAACGAAATTGTTACCGATGCCATCAAGTCAGATATAAGCTTGGTTGTTTTGACAATCGGTACACGTATTAATCTATGTATTTATTATTAATAGTCTATTTAATTACGCTTCTTGATGTAGTCTCGTCAAATTTGTAAAATGAAGTGTCTTGCTTTGTGCCTTAATGAAACGTGCCAACACTTAAAATTTAGAGCTTTTAATAGAATATTAAACCATTCAATGAGGTATTTTTAATCAAAATCTCCTTAAAAAACATAATACCTCATTATGGCGCAAAGACGTTGATTGGACTTGTGAATCGAACTAGTAACGCGTCTACAATAAAAGGTCTGAGGTCCTAATGTCATTGATTTGAATGCTCTCTTAAGTTTTTAAGAATATTTATTAAATTACTTTTTTTGTACGCAATACGTTGTACATCCCACGTAGTTTAAGTGCGTCCAGTCAAAGATCTGTATTATTTTCTATTTTGTAATACTTTTATTGTATTTAAAATTAGCATAAGTTTCATACATTTATTTATATTGTGTTATAAATACGAGGTATTCCGACGTGTTTCACGACGTGTAACTGTGTAAAATGGCTTCCACATTATGTATTATACACAATTAATTTTAACATTGCAATAGTATTGTGGACTGAGATTATATTTGTGCATTTAAACGTGAAAACGATATAATTAACACCTTTCGCATCAATTGATAATAGCGCCATCTGTCTTCGAGTAGAAAATTGTGGTTATGCCTACAGGTTAACAGATGGTACTGTTTTTAAAACAATATACAATAACAATTTAACATCACGTAACAGTGCCATGTAATTTTTATACAAAGTCAATTATTAATAATTTTATAAATGTATCTAAACTTATAAAGTATAAAATAATGCCTATTTTAAACAGTTCAATATATCTAGTAATTATTGTACTTACAAAATTCATCTCACTGAGTCACATTAAGTATTTGAAATTTATTTTTAATCACAGCGGTAATAAACAAACAGGCCTTCAGTTCTAAAAAAATGTGCCTTTAACTATCTGTGACATAACTCAGCGAAAATGTTAAAATGGTCATTAAAAGAAATGTGAATTCGAAGACGTTTTTCATTTAATTACATTATCCGTCAATTTATAAGGACAGTCGTCTTATCTGTCATAGAAAACTACAACTAGGTAAACTTATGGTAAATGATATGGCAAGAGTTATGGCAAATAATATAAAATCCCTCCCTCATTAATCTGCATCATGATCTGTAAAATAAAAAATGATATTTTAAAGATATTTTTAAAAAAGTCGAAGAAAGCAGTTTCACAACAATTATATATATATATATATATATATATATATATGTATAATGTTTGTTCAAGCAAAGATAATTAAAGTTTAGACCAGGAATGTTTATATAAAAATGAATATTCCGATAACGCTGGCTATAGTGTGATGGCGCCACTCATAAGAAGGAATCCTTTATATTATTTAATTTCGGGAAAAGTTCATACAGAAATTTTGCTAAAACTAATTTTACATCTTTACAACATAATAATTGAGTATCAATATAATTTTGTAAATATTAATGTCGAATCCAAATCATGAAATATGTAATATGTATCGCTAGATAGCACTAAAAGAAATCAGCGTTTGTAGTGTTTAGTCATAATATCTAGTCATAATGCTATTTACTACTAGATGGTGCTGTCCACAAATTTATAGACATATTTTCCTTTGTGCCGCTTCTCTATAATTTATTATTATTCATAATGTATAAATATAAGTATTTTTTATTCTATAAAAATTAAAATAAATAAGAATAGCTAATACAGAACATTATGTTTTTGACGAATTAAACAAAATGTCCAAATCAAGTTTTCCGCGCAAATCCAATACTATAATATATTATATCATCATGATATTATCAAAGTATCAATTTATTTGCCGGTGGTACGTAAGTAACAATTGCAATATCCTACGTCATTGTTGGCTCCAAATCCAATTCAATAAATTTTAAAGTGTCGCATCTTACACATTTGCGGCGTTGCCGCACTTGCATATTGCAGTCGCTATTCAAATATTACCAACCTTTTCTAAGCATTTTAAAGCGATATCTTGCAGCGGTTTTCCAAATTTTGAATTATTTGGTAAATATTTGTAATTTTGTTATGGCTTCTGACATCCGTCGTCAAAATTTGTAATTACGACGAGAGTTACGGCTTTTCCTTAACAATGATTTGTCGATTTACTTTAATTGTCTTTGGTTCAAGTGGTCTAAACAGGAATATAAGTAATAGGTTGTTTAGTTTTTTGTTTGCTCACCAAGGGGTACCTGGTGTAACAGGCTCTAACAACTGCATACTAAAAATCGCAGTAATGATAATTAGTCTCAATCTTAAAACATTGACAACAAAGTTGAAAAAACTCACCTAGATACATGGTAGAAAGATACATGACAGCAAACCCTGTTGTCACAGCGAAGAACTGTGCAACACCCGCTGAACGTTTTTGTTCATGCCAGCGAGCTCTTTCCCTTGGAAGAACTTCACTCACGGTTACATACAGAAGCGTTCCAGCAGCTAATGCCTATAAGAGTAGATATTCTATTCAATGCTTATCCCCGACAAAACGCCTTTAAAAAAATGTAAGCAAATCCTATTTTTGACTGTTTAATTGCGTTATAGTTTAAGAATAACATTGAAAATGTACTAATCTCAAAGTTACATATGTCATGTTGTAGGTTCCCTCGGTCGCATATGAAACTGCGGCGAATAGTAATTAACGTAAGTTTTAGAAACGCGCAGAAATTAGAACAAAGAAATAATAATGATCATTTGCGGCTACAATATTTTTTTACGGAATCAACAAGTGTACATAAAGGTTAAAGCATAGTTTCTTAATAACTAATATTTAACTATTTTAATATATTCCCCTATCTGTTCCATGAGAACGGACAGTACTTGATCAATTTGAAGTACAGCCTGTTAATCCTCCTCCTGCTATCAGTGAAGTGTAGTGGATCTTGGGCGTATCTTGGCCAGATTTTGGATATACATACTTATATATTTCCGCATCTAATGACACTGTTTGGCGCACACTGTACCTGCATGATGGACACAACAACTGAATTCTTCAACTGGCTTATAGCATCGAGGCCGGCACCTACCCCAATGCCTGCAACTGACCCCCCACTGAAGAGTAGAATTGACACTATGTGAGCGGAAAGGCTTCTTCCATTCGCGCACAATTCAGCCCCAAGACAAAAACCCACTACAAATTTATGACAGGCCACTGCTGCTAGAAGAAGAAGAACCTAAAAATATAAAAAAAAACGTAGGATAGTAAAGTAAAAAAGTAGTAAAAAAAATAGGATAGTACAAGCTTGTATTTTAATAGTTTCGTGTTTAATATGTAATTATTTTATTTATTTAATAAAAAAAAAATGTTTAGTTACTAGGTAAATGTAATAATTATATATCTTGGGTACGAATCCAGGGAATTAGAAGTTTCACCTTCAGAGGCACAATCATACCCTTACTTATAATATGAGCGGTTTACCTAATTATGACCACTCACAAGGGATTGTGACGTTTCCCATATCATTAACCAAATATAGAAAAGTGATTTATAATTAATATGACACTTTTTACGATATAAGTTTACCTTGAAACAATTGAACAAAGTTAAAACACTGATTGTTTCGATGTAATTGATATCAATTGATAATTGTTTATATTACAAAAAAAAAACGATAAGAAAATACGCAATTTGCCTACTGTATATTAACTATATTTCAACAGTCAACTAAAAATATAAATTAAATCGTTATAAACTATGCTTTCTTTATTATTAAAACCATAACGACATATCAAAATGAATACCTAGCAGTACCTGCGATGCTGTTTCTTGCAGTCCAATAGCGAGTCCTTCCAAAAAACTGTGCACAAGCAACGCGCATAATAATCCTATGACTCCCGAATAACTCTTATTACAAGGTGCTTTATGGCTAACATGACACATACGAGGATTATCAGCAGCACCACCACATCTTTCTCTCATCTCATCATCCCTCAAAAGATGAGATTCTTCCGTCCCATAACTAGTTCTCTCTCTTTGGATGTTGTTGTTTGCGCCGTAAAATAAATGAACCAATTCATCTACAAAATAAACCAGAAAGAAACCAACACATAACCCAAGTTCTGAATATTTTCCTAGCATTTCTCTGGCTTCCGGAAGAATGTGGGTGAGTGATGTTGATAGTAGAACACCACCTCCAAAACAGAGCAGACAAGAAATAAGAAGGGGATGCCGTTGTCTGGCTCTTTCTGAAATAAACACTGGTGCCATACCAGCACCAAAACTCCCAAGCCCCAAGGCTAGCATAGATATCACTTTTGCAGTTGACACCTCCATTTTGGTCCACACTAAAACGTTTTAAAAATATGTATGTAATCAAAACACGGCGTGTAACTGACACGACCGACGTCTGCGCACCGGGCTATCTTGATAGTACTGTGTGTTTTGTAATAAAATACCCCTTTTTCGTTAAACACACGCATAACTTCAAACCTAAATACAACGACATAAGATTGTATATTTAACGTTATGGATTAAATGTCAACTGACCAAGGACTAGTTTAATTGGAACTAAACGATAATGCGAACTTAAGGAAGTACGCGAATAAATGCAAGGGCGTGCTGGTTCTTCGTATACTGGTTATGAGGACAAAGACATTATTTACAAAATCAGTCAATATTGGTCAATAGGTAAGATATTTTGTAAGGTCAGTTGAATGTAGTTATTAAACGTAACGAATTAAGTTCTTTTGAATTATTACAATACTGCTTCAATGTTTAAATTTACAAAACTCCTTGCGAATACATTTCTTTTTTGACAATTCATTATTAGTGTACTCCGTATAAGAATTTTCCTTTTTACGTTGTCATTATAAAAACATAATGTCACTCCTAACCGATTTTCTTATCTGTCAATATTTTAAACATTAACAAGTTCATCAATAGACAAAATGAATGAATTGCTTCAAAAACACGGGTGTTCTAACGTATTCAGCGTCCCCGAAGGCCTCAGGGAATTAATGGCAGATATTACACGTGAAGTAAGTATTGCCCACAACTGCTATGTCTTATTATCTTCCATATCATATGGTAAAGGGAGTGGATTTAATTGTTATCTTGTGAGACTTATCCAAGAGGAAACCAATTTTCACATACAAAACAACAAAATATTCTAGAACCGAATTTTGTTCGCGTAGTTTAAGAATTAACTGGAAATAAGATAAACAGGACATTACGCAATCGTAAAGTGATAAGCAGAGCTTTCAATTTTTTAAATTGCATTACAATTTGCTTATCGATAACACAATTTTGTATACCAGCTTGGTAAGAATTTGGAAATACGTCGCCCGTATTGGGGATTGCGAGTGGGGGGCGGGAAGGAGGACGGGTAGGTAAAGGACTGAAAAAAAAACAATAAATCTAACCTAACCTAACAAGAGATAATAATAGGTTTTGGTTGGTTTGGTGGTTTTGGACAGTTCCGGCGCTACGGGAATTGCGGGCTGTATTCCACCCTCGCGTACCAAAGCACAGGCATTATGCAAAGCGTAGCGGCTAATGCTATGTTGCGGCTCACTCCGTGCCTGATTTAAAATAACTCAATAACTAATAGCGGTTTGCGTTTCGTTTCACATGTTCTGAAATACATGCCGCTTGAAATAATATAATAATCAATAGAAAAGTATAAAATGTTCGTTTCGTTTAATGAATTTCAATACAATACACAAAATTATATTTAATTTTTTAATACTTAGACTCAACTCCGGCAGTCAAAATTACTTGGAGGGGTTCTAGTTAAGGTCTCCCGAGACACCTATATCAATATCATCAAATTCAGGCGACGTATTATTTCTAAATCTAACCCTACCAGCTTGGCTTTTAAAAAGGTCCTCTTGAGTATCAGAGCAGTAAATAATAATAATATATATTTAATTAATTTCCAGGTTCTGCGCGAACAGCCTAACAAACTTTTCGACTTTATCGCCAATTATCTCTCAGTGTTACTCCTTACGCGTGAGCACGGGGTCATGGCGGTTAAGGTTCTGGATGATTTATGTGACTGCAGACCTTCCGTATCCGAACATCTAATGCAGCTGGGTCTAGCTGGCGAACAAGCGAGGGATTTAGCTCAGATTATCAAGCAAGAGATTGAACAATTTGAGCCTGTAGCTGGAAGTGGTAAAAAGAGGCGCATTGAAATGTTTAATAGTTATTATTTATTACTACATATCCAAATTAAATATCAATACTTATTTAGAATTATGCTTATTGGTTTTTTTTTTTGTTATTTACTACGCTTTTCAAATACTTTTTTCTCATCTAGTACTATTACAGTTTATATTTATTATTTATATTTGCAGAAAAAATTAAAGAAATGCAGATAATGAAAACAATACTAACGCGATCCACTTTAGACGAGATGATGGCGTCAAAAGTGTGTCAAGTCGCGAGAAACGCATACAGAGATTACTGGTATAGAAAGAAGACACTAGAACAGGTAATTAGGGGTTTTTCCCGAAATAATATGGAGGTATTTGAAGTACATAACGGGTAACCATTATCATACAATTTTAGTCTATGAAAACTCAACCCGACGCACCGTGGGAGATAGCGGCGCAACACACCCTAGAAATATATAAAAAAACTAAACCATCATTCACAGAAATGAACAGAGCTGCTGAAAAAATACAGGTAATATAAGATTTGAATGGAACTGGGAACTTTTTGGCATTAGAAAATTATTAATTAAAAATAATTGTTTAAATAACAACACAATAGAAAACCATTTATTATCCGACGATTATTTAATGTTTAAAATATTAATTTTTTTGTGTACAGATAACAAATCGTTTTCTGTTGTGTCGTTATTTAAAGAATTCGCCCATCAGATGTTTTTATTTGCACACTGGCTGAATTCACAAGAATTGGATTATTTATAATTAGTTACAAATAAGTTTATAATGGTTTAGATTTTAAGTTTTTACTTGTTATATTTATATTATGTTTTGAGTTTTGTTTTCTATTGTATTAGTATTAAGTTACTGTAAAAATAGGAAATAAATAAATAATAATAATAACATTGCCAGCTATTTACAGCAGGCGCTTAAATTAATCTATCGTTCTTGACAACTGATCCAAGAAAAGATGAATGACGATACCTTTCTTACATTTTTTTTTTTCTTTTTATATACATACCTAGGATGATCAAACATATTAATTAAAGCGATATAAGTAGAACTATGTGTTTAATATAATATATTTCTTAGGCGGCTTATAGAGGATACCATCTTCGAAGAAACCTCCTAAAACATTTGAAACAAAAGAAGAAGGGTCCAAAAGTGGAGTTGCCCGGCCCACCGCTGGACATTGGCGGGTCTAGGGAAATTGAACTGGGACCAGTGCTTGTAAGTTTACACATATTATTTAAATAATAATTAGACTTTAATGTACCCTAACGTGATACAAGATATATCAGCGTGAATACCTTTTTTTAATTTTCAAAACACTTACTTACGTTACTTACGTTACTGGTGCTACACTTTTAATGTAATTGCTGCAATAAAAAAAGATAATAAAAGTAGGTGTTTACCCATTACTGGTGGAAAGATCACAAATAAGAGTGTGACTTAACATGAAGCTTTTACAATAATTATTGCTAATAAGTTATATTATATTGACTTAAGTTTCTATAATACTAGTAAAGTTTTGACAGAATATTCGTGTATCCGAGATAAACTTAAAACTAAATTGTAAAAATCATTGCCCCGTTTCATTAAACTAATTCGCCTCTTTTCATGACAACGTAAACACAATTCGTCAGATAAAGACGTAAGAGAACTTTAGTTGAGAGTGTAATCCTCCTGATTTAGTTTTATAAATAACGGGTTTAGAGTTAAATCAAATCAAACAAATTTCAAAAGTTTAAGTCGTCTTATTATTAAAAACGCAGTTCTTCTACATATATTAATTAATACACGGCATTATATTGTACGCATATAAAGTTACATCAAGATAATCAGAACCAGAAATTAATGATAAGGAAACTTGTCGAGGAAATTATAGTTAGAATTATTACTACACTAACACGTGTTAGCAAAAAATAAATAAAATACAATAATAGTAGACTCGTTTGTAAATACTCGCCGAACTGGAATAATAATTTCAAGAGACAACTGGGGAAAAACCGTAAATGGCGTTTTAGCATTTCCCGAGCCCTTAGGCTAAATTTACACTTTGTTAAGGTTTTTCATTGTTCATGTTTCTTTGAAAGTTGGTTATTGTCACTGCATGTTTCTTTGAAAGTTGGTTATTGTCACTGCATGTTTCTTTGAAAGTTGATTATTGTCACTGCATGTTTCTATGTATCAATTGATTAAAGCCTCTTTTGATTCCAGTAATAAGCCAGCATGCTCCGACTGCTACTGATTAAGCCAAGTATCACAAAACATTCACTTTGTATGAGATCGAAAAATATCACGTTTATGTAATTTAAGCTATCTCAGTTGAATCTTACACACGTTGGTCCAATTCTCCGGTAACCTATGGGACATTTATTTCTCTCCATCTTTTCTTTATTTTTCTTTCTAAAGATAGGATATACCGGCGGCAATTTTGGTATCGTAGGCTCGATATACACCGGTTCCTTAAATGGACAAGTACAATTAACCAACGCTGATAATTCTCCCGCTAAAACTGGATGCTTCCCATCTTCCTTAATTCTATCTGGAGATGACAGATACTTTCGGAGCTCTTCAAATTCAGCGATCGATGTAATCTTGCATTTACAATCATCACTCGAAACGAGGATAAGGCACGAGGAAAATAAAATACTTAATAATTTAAACGCCATGTCGCTCCGAGCGTTTGAATGGATGTGAAGAATGTTGACGGCTGTTTTATAATATAGTCTCTTCTGGATTTTGTCCGGTTGCGTTACAAGATTCCCGTAATTTAATTGCATTTGGGATTTCCTAAGATGCTTCTAAAGCACTGCAGGCTTATAATCGACTGATCAATGTTATTCCTAAACCGCCGGGCAAAACAAATATAGCTAGCGCATGACTAATAAAAAGGATTTCTTTTTACATGATTCAATGAACTTTAGAAATTTTGATTTTGTCATGGATAAAAGTTTACAATGAATCACGGTATACGTTTAATTTTCTTTTTCTAAGTTTTAAAACAAATATTTCTTAACTATTATGATTAAAACCTGCCGGTACATTGTGAAGTTCTCGTCCTAAGACCCCTCAAGAAAAAAGGCACTCACGACAAGATTTTTAACAAAAAATGTATAACCGTCATTTATTTGAGATACCATGGAAATACGGCATGGACCCTTTATTGATTATGGTTGAAGTGTGAATATTTAATATTACCGCCCATTTTTGGAAAACAGTCATGTTTTCTTAGGTTATATATACATATCTATATGATACAGCGATAGGATGGCATATTATATCGCTAGCTGTTATTTTTGACACAATATGGTTTACTAATTATAAAGATATGTCGACATTTATTCGGGTTTTTAATGATTATGTTTAGATAAACCTAATTATGAGGAAACAGTAATTTTAATTAATTTATGAATTACAAATGACACTGACAAAATTGTAATGACGTCTTTATTCTAACGTCATAGTTTTGATTAATTAGGGAATACGATTTGATTTTCAATAATGAACAAAAAACAAACCGTTTCCTCCTAATATATAATTTTGTATACATTTTGTTACAATATGTAATAAGATAATCTGGACTTTATACCTTCTATTGTTAAAATTTAATACAAATATTTGCTAACCTTTCAAGTAATTTTGTCGTTATAACATAGACAATTCTAAAACAGAAACTCCGTGTACCTAAAGACAATGTCCGACCGATGTTCGTTGAGCACACCACACAGAAGCTGGGAATACCGTACGACCCGATGTTGACTATCACCCACGTGCCAGAAGACCAGGAGTCCATAACCAGTGCAGGAAGTAGAGGCATTGGCAGGTTTACTGACAGACCAGCCATTAGAACTTCAAGTATTGTTAGCAATACTGCACCAGGTGAGTTTTTTTGGTTACTTAAATATTTAATATCAAACCAGTTCCCACTGAAGTTATGAGATGTATCATAATTCACAAGACCGAGTTACATAATTTTGTATTATTAAAATGTTTAAACCTTCTTCAGATTACGATCGTTTCAAATGTTCTTATTTGTGCCATTATGTGACAGTATTATAGCTGTGCCAACGCGAAAATAGGATAAATATTCAAATTCATTCATTTAGTTTCTTTTAAATCGGTTAAATGATCGGATATTCGGTTTCTCAAAACTTAAATCTGTATTATTACCATTTTAAGTTTTGTAATAATACATTTTTAAGTAAGACCCCTGAGATAACTTACGTGCAAATCGTTCGTTTATAATAAGATTCGATTGGTTTTAAATTCCTGAGAATGATTAATACACGATAATTTAATTTTCAAATTTCAAGTGCAATGAAACAAGCCTGAAGGTACCTACTTTCGTGACAAATAGGCTATACTTACACAGGTACCATTAAAATAATAGTTCAATTGAATTGACCTCGTGGTCCTTAACACTAACTCAAAATAACTTTATTCATATACCCAAGTTCATATATGAACGGCAATAGAAAAGATGTTTAATTTATTCTTAATTTACATTTACTAGCCAACACATAAGGCACCACTCATTCCGAGATCTAGGTAACACAAAAGGCATCACTTATGACGAGTTCTAGCCAACACATCTTAATTACATAGGTCCAACAACGTCAGTAAAGGAGGTAGAGGCATCCTCACGTAAATCGGTCTCTGACGAATCCTCAGCCCATGACGTTCAAAGAATTGCTTCAACAACAACAAAACCGCCTCGGCCTACTGACAACTATTTTAAGGAGTATGAAGCAGTTATTATCCGCTGTCTAAATGACAGAATATACGGTCGTCACACTGTTATGACGTTTTGTTTGACAAATTACATTCATGATCCTGATGTTGAACAAATCAACGTCAAAAATATTAGAAGCTTCAATTTTACATTTACAACTTTGATTCAAATTTTACTTACCCATATCTGTAACGTATGGAGTGTTTCGCTTATGATGATCGATATAAAATGCTCGCTTAGTTTTTAGTGATGAGCAAAACCCAACAAAAAAGAATAAGACCGAAAAGTGGGTAGACATAAATTGCAACGTACGGTAGACAAACATCGCCCTATTTTGATGTTTGCGGAACGATGTAGTATTCATAAAAAATATATATTTATCATTACACTACTATGACTAATCAAATCAAACTTTATTTGTGAAGAGTAAACGTCTAAAAATATTGGATTGAACCTTCCGATACTTTTAGAAGTTTATAATTAGAACTTTGATTTGAATGTTACTGTGCCATATCTGTAAAATATTATATTATATAATGTTTATCATGACCGATATAAATTGCTCTCTTCTGTTTTAGCGATAAGGAAAAGTAAAAAATACATAAATTGACCCAAAGGCATGCGTAACTATTCAAACTGTCCATCTGGTGTCACGAAAGCAGTTTTTTCAATAGTCTCTGATATAGGAATTCCGTGAAAGCCAAATGCCTTATATAGGCATCTGTAATAACGGGCTTTGCCTAATCTATCAATATGATCTGCTATTACCTCTAACTTTTTTCTTAACTAATAAAATTGGGCTGCAGAATGGAGAAGAGCTCTTTTTATGCCATTTTCTTTTAAATCTCGAATCATTTTCCCGAATTTCTCGAATCAAGGTACAATTTGACCAGTTTCAAAAATACTTATATTGTTAGCAATACATTGTTACATTTGTTGTACTACGTTAAATAGATGAACAATAGTTAATAGCTTAATTTATTGCGTTACGTTCGTCATTTTGACGGTAGTAGTAATTTTTGCTCTAAATGACTCTTACGATGGCAGTAATCAATCCCATTCAATAACCTAAGTGCCACCATAGCTGGAATTATTGTTTCTGAATTACGACGAAATAACGTTAGGTTTATGGGGATTTCTCTCTTTGCAGTCCCGGGATAAATGACTCGGTTTATTATAAGTAAAACCAGACCATGAATTTTTTAACAATATTTTTACTCTCTATTTTCGATTTTACGCTTACGAAATGTTTTAAGGACTGATACTATTTAAGTAATAAATGAATAATTCATAGCAATTCGAGATCGAATAAACTTAGGGTAAATACCTCTGTCCAGCGCATCCATAACCGGATGCGCGTCGGCATCGGAAGCTTTTGGTCCAATCGTCATAATCCGTATCGTCGTAGCGAGCTCTTGCGCCAATTCTGCACATCATTCGCGTACCGAAACTCGTTGCGTAACGTATGGATCAGCTCCTCCTTCACTTGTTCCACGTCATAATTTGACTTTGATGTTATTAAATGATAATGACAATGGCAGCTGACTAATACCATTGCTTCAACATAAATAATAAATACTATTAAATTACTACAGACTATCAAATTAAATATCAATCTTAAATATTATTATCATTATATATTAATTTTCGCCCATGTACGCTTAGATGGATAAAATAGAATGCCTAAGGATTTGTTTAGTTTGTTAGAAGCAAACTTCGTCAAAAGTATCATATCATACGTCTAACGTCTAATAACCTTCTATCCTAGATATTGTAATAAAACTAGTGACATTCTTAGATAAGCCACTATATTCGCGAACATTTATAGAAACCCTAGACAATATAAATAGAAAACTTGTACGTAATTGTCACTCTTTATATTCCATGACTTCATGAGTGACGTATTTATGATGTAAGCGAATATGTAATAGCAATCGTGACATAATTACGGTATTTCTAAGATACGGGTGCATTAAGTACGTTTTTTTCAAGTAATACTTTGGTTTTTTAAGTACAAAGTGTAATATTATCTTAGCATTATATTTATATATAATATTTTGGGCAATGGCCAAGAAACTTCATACGTAGTTTTAAAATGATTTTTATTTACGTATTATGTATATACATTGATTTAATAATTATATGTGAAGCCCATGTACTAAGAAAAAAAACTACTATTCTAAAATTAAATAGGCGTAGGTAAGTTATATAACACAGTTTAGTAGATAACTAATATCGATGAAAATATTTATGTGTTTTACAACAGTCTGCCATGTAACCGTAACCTTGTTTATCATGCTGTTAATGAGATTTAAGTTTTCCTTTAGTTTAGGTTATTATTTGTTATCTTTTTAGTCTTAGTTATTAATAATTTTTAATGTATAGTTTTTATTTTGTGTTTGTTTGTTTAAATTTTTTCCTTTGATAGATTACTTAAGTTCTAAAAAAAATATGTGTATGTGTGTTAAATGTGTGAAAATGTCATATTTTCTTGTATTTTTTTAGGCATACACATTGTTTTGGAACGTATAAATAAATAACTAAGTTATTATATAGATACATGGTGCTCATATTGCAATACAAATATTGCAATTATACATCTAAATGCCCATCGTAATTTAACTAAAATGTCTTTAACTGAAGTTCAGCTATCGCCTATATAAGCAAGTAATAAATGATTGGAAATATCGAACAAAATAAGTAACAAGTTTTAATTGGATAATCAGGCGCAAGACAGGTTTTAATGACGGCCACAGTGGAAATGAAGGGTCCAACTTCAGTCGTAGAATCCACGCCCAAGATATCCTTCGCTGAGGTACATTTCTTCATAATACTATTGGCTACTTCTGAGCTACTTATTTTTTACTAATACATTCGTTGTAATGAATTGCTATATTAAGAAGGTGGGAATTTTAAGATAATGAACATTGATTTAAATTATTCTTTGTAATATTACTTACATACATTTTATTTTTATTAATCCCTGTAGTAATAGTTATAATAATGTTAACTAAAGAGTTACTGAATTATTTCAGGTGCCGCCGGAGGTGATTCCAGATTTCCAATGGGAGTTTTTAAAAGAGAACGATGTATCTTATGCTGCAGAACAGGAAATACCAGAAGATATACCAGGTAGGTATTAAAAACAGCAGATTTGTCTGCGATAACAACAAAGACTTTATGGCTGGCATTGTTCATAAATAGTGAATGAAAAAGAATTTGTGAAAAATTATATTTATCCAATGGAACATTAAAAAGAAAATAGACTAAACACTTGATTATTAAAATGTTACATTTATGAAAATTGTTATGAAATATGTTTAAATTTTTCCTTTATTTTAATTACAGACCAATAAATGTATTTTTTTCAGATGACAAGACAGATGGTGATAGTGAGAGTATACTTGCGTCAGCGCCATCTACAGCTCGCGACTCAGCTTCTATAACAGACGTAGAAGATGAAGGTGACAACGCTACAGCAATAACTGATGAGGAAGCAGGATAAATGACTATGATTATGTTACGAATACAATGCTACATAATTTTTAGTATTAACTTTATTTAACGTTTGCAAGAACTATATTTGCTTTCATGATTTCTGTCGAAGATAATAATATGCTTTAAGAAATTAGTTCATTTTACTTTTATTAAATATTATAAGAAATAACACGACTTCTTATTTCAAAGTTATCACATATAATAACAAAACATCGCCTTGGTCGTAGCCGTATAGATATTTTACTCCTGACATATTTAATTTACAAAATATATTTACACAAAATGCAAAATACTTTAAATGAAAATCCAGGCCAAATATCACCTCCTGTAGGATTACAGGAACTTATGTCTGATATAACCAGAGAAGTGAGTATGGAACCAATGTAAATTGTGAGAAGTAGGTGGTGTCTGAGGGAGGAAATTCCAGTCTTTATTGTCATCGTCATCATCATCATCATGATTAATGGCTCTACAGCCTCTCGTTGGCCATCACAATATATCCCGTGCTTTTTGCGTCCAACTTTGAACACCTATTGTTTCGAGGTCCTTGACAACTCCATCCCACCTACGCAGTCTCGGTCTACTTGGTTTTCTCTTGCCACAAGGTTGTACATTCAGTAAGGACCTTGGGGATCTGCCGCATTTGTGCAGTGGACGACGATGGCATCGTCAATGATGTTGATAAAATTCTTTATTGAAGCGAATGCGGCAAAGACCGTCGTCGCAAACAGACCCAATAATTCTTCAAAGAATTTTCCGTTTAAAAATAGGTCCTTGCTAAGGGCCCGATTCTTTACAATATTCGTTATTAATTGAGAACTATTTCAAATTGTAATTAGAAATTAAGACTTTGTTCGCGTGAAATAATAGTCGTCTCAGAATCGAGACAAAGCGCAAATTATGACTCCTGTATGTAGACAAACACATTGAATTTAGACTTATTTATGAATTAAACTAAGAGAAAAGACCAATCCGATTTTAGTTTGCGACGAATTGGTAATCAATTTGTTTTAATTGAAATTATATAAAAAAATCTCTGACATGCATCATCGCCATATTAAAAACTTAACCTTACCAGCTTAGACTTCGTTATCATCTTCTAAATCTGTGCTAAGTATAATTTATTTCGTTCAGGTACTAAGAGCTCAGCCGCAAAACATCTACAGTTTCATAGCTAATTATTTGGAAACCTTACTTGAAGTCCGAAATAACATCTCCATTGCTGCTGACATATGCAATAATTTAAATGAAAGCTGTTACCAAACAGAATTGATTGAGGAGCTAAGAAATATCGGTCTTATTGATGAAGACGTAGACAAAGCTGCGGATATTATTAAAGATTTTTTGGAAACTGATAAAGGTATCAAATATACATCCTAATGTAGAAATTTTTAACTAGTGGTGTTGGGCTCAAATTTCTAACCCTTTTCTTCAAAGGCTGTGATTATCATGCCTGTGAGTGACCGTCGAATTTTAAATCTTAGTTGTGCTCTTTTTTTCTCATTGTTTTTTTTACTTTATTCATTGCATGCAAATGCACGACTAGGGTCACACTTATGCTGGACTCACGATTCCTAATAGAGAGTACTCAAAATAATTATTGAGTTTTTCACGTTTTTATTGAAATCAATGATTATATAATTTTTCTATTACAGTGAGAGAAACAAACTTATTTCTGCAAATATTAAGAAAAACCAGTACACAGGAGAGTCAACTAGCGGCAATTCAAAATGCAGTGCAAAAGGCTTTTCGAAAACATCGATTAAACCAATCTAAGGTACTTTAAAACCTTCTATTCGCATAAAACTGTATATAACATTAATATTTTGTAAATTGTTTTTCAGATAAATTCCTGTCAAAAAAATGCAGCGTGTAAGTTTTTAATATATTATCAGTAGCTTAGTAACATTTATTTTTAAGTCAGTTACAGTTTAAAAAATATGTTTTTATAGTACCCGTTCAATGGAACACTCTATCTGCGTAATACAAAAAAAAATATGTATAATTTTAGTTAGTTCAGGCCAATCGTTAAGGCAATGATTTGAGTCGATGAAATATAAGCAGTTGTTGCTCTGTTTACAACTTAAAGATAAAAAATATTATACTTCTGCCACCAGGGTAGCGCTGCGTTGTCAATTGACACCCCCTTGAAAATTAAAAAAAATACAGGTGGGTATACTATATCGTTTGCTCGTATCTGTCTCTTTCACTGGTTTGTATTGCTTATCAAAAAATTTAAAAATGAGGCATACACGCCACTAATATTCCGAAAGCAGACCATTTGAATTTTTCGAATGTTATTTGTTTATTTTTTTACTTTTTCATGTTTTTTTTCAGATCGAAATTCATAATATGTGGTCAATAAAATTAATCTTACTACAAATAATTGCATTAATTAGCCATAATACTTTTCCTCAAGCGGAGTTCAACGCACTGTAATAGTTAATATCAGTCCGTAAAATGTATGCAATTTTTTTGTATTTAGGGGTTCTAATAAACCGAATGGACACAAGTACACTTACGATCAAATGATTTAGTATCGACTTACAGATTTAAACCCCTGTAGCTTAAAAACGCAGTAACGTACGACCTTAATTCATTTTTCTTCTATTGTACCTTATGACAATGACCTTATTGTACGTGTTCCGGTCCGGTGGTGGAGAGGCTGGCCATATGTCACTCAGGTCTCCTGTTACAGAGACCAGTCTCTCACATACACTTTCAAATGTTATCATCTTAGTTTAATCATAATAACCTTCTATGTATATGTGAGAGAAGAAATAAAATTGTTTTTTTTTAAATTGTTGTATTGGTCCGAACTTTTATTCCTATCAGTACGAAATACGAGCGAATGAATGCTTGCCATCTCCATAGTTACTACATTCCGTACCAAACTCTGTCAGAACAAAACAAAAGATTTTACCATGTCAATTGCATCATTAACAATTTAAATTACAGAATATGAAAAGATTTACATTCAAATTCCAGGTGATACCGCTTCATCAACATCTCTCGCCGGATCTTACATAGAACTTCCGAGGCATGTACCATATTCGGCGCATGATAACCTTTCCATTATAGCAGAAGGTAATACAGCAAGTTTTGACACTGAAAATATATCAGATATTTGTGTTGACGAGTTTGATAGTGGAAGCGATAGTTTAACATTATCCAAAAATGTAACCTTTTCTCTGGCTTATTCTTAATTCACTACGAATAATTAAGTAAAATATCATGAATAAAAATAATAGAAAATTCATTTAGATACTTGTGACCTTAAGATTTTTCTATTTTGTAATACTTTCTTTATATTTAGATTAATTTATATATTTAATTTGCTACTTTATATATTTTTATGGCTATCTGAAAAAACTATATTTTATGGTACCTTTAAATTTTTATAATTATTATATGAAAATAAAATCAAAGTGTTTTTTTGTATATTCTATTTTTAAATACATAATTTTATCCGATTCTTCAATGTTAGAAGAAATAAAATAGGCTTTTATTATGCTTAACACAATTGTGTACTTATTCTAATTATAATATAAATTCTATACATTTGGTTTATTATTAAACTTAACTAAAAGGTGTAAATGAAAATGTGTGCTCTCGTAGAATTGATCTAAAACAAAAACTGAAACTAAAATACAATTGAATAAAAACAATTTTATAACAATTATGTATCTATAGTATGAAAATTGATTATAAGTAACTAACAAACAATTATAGTTATAGAATCTTCATTTCTGGTACAACTTTAATCATGATTATGCAATGTTTTTTTAATAAACGCTAGATTTTTGAATAGTATTATAAAATTCAAACGACTTAAAGTAGGATATAAAATAAAAATCACAGCAAGAACGCTCAAAATATATTCTAAGTGACATATAGTAAGATAAAATATTTATTATAGGTAACAATAGTCTAAAAAGACCTAACAAAATTAACTTAGACTAGGAATAACAAAATAAACTTGATCGATGAAATTAACTCAAATACCAGTGGTATATATTTACATAAAGCAAATACGCTTATAAGTCAGACACATTTTTAATAGACGGAAAATAAGGCAGCTACACAGTCGTTAGTTAAGTTTTAACAACCATTTAGTAAAGATACCTTCGCCACAGATACAATGGGAAGCCATGCGTTTGATACTTTGAATCCTTCGTTTACTAATGGGCATTAAATTCTATAATTATAGACTATACGATATCGACGGCTTTGACCCTTGAAAGCGTTTAGTGTCTCTGACGTGTATCAAAAAGTGTGAGTTTGACACATTTCAAGAATAATTCTGAGAATTTGGAATTTGCAAATTTAAAACAAATATTTTTAAACAATCCATAACATTTGTTAGTTGCATGACAGTTTCCGACGTTGATTTGTTTAGATTGTTTCAAAGTAATTTCGGAATTTTGATATAAAATGTAAAAAAGCAGAGAGCAAATGAGATTTTTAAAGGCGTTTGCAACAAATGTACTTCGACTTTGTGCTCAAGAAATAAACCGCGTATATTCCGTGTTTTTATCCTAAATTCGTCTTTCGAGTGTAGAGTTGAACCGGCACCTTATTTAAAATAATTTTACAAGAGATCTACGATTAACTTTGGTCCAATTGTGCGTTACTTAAATCTTAATTATATATAATTTTGTGTTCAGTCTAGCTATATTGTGTCGATGCCGCCCCCCATCAACCGGTTCCCATATTCACTGAGTAACTGTAACAAAAACAAGCAGTTAAAAAATATTATTGATTAGAAAATGTAAATATTGAAGTCTTCTTACAAAATCGACCAGCACAATACAATCGAATCCGAAACCTCAAAGCAGAAGTTAATATGAGAAAATACATTTACAATCATTAATACTTTTAAAATATTAACAAACACTTGATAATATTCAAAGCATATGTAACGTCTTACCAACATGGCGATTATAGGGAATGTTTGAAAATGTCAGTAAAGTTAAACCAAACTCTATTTTTTATTGAAATGTCAGAAATATGATAAATAATTACCTTATACAAAAAGATGTAATGGTGTCTGTTGGTCAAAGAGTGCGGTCGTTGCGTGCGTAAGGCGCGTACGGTCCGCGGCAAGTCCGCGCTTCCCGAAGCGAGCGCGCGCGCACAAATGTCCGCCGCTATAAGGGCTGCGGACCTACCGGCCCCCGATGCGCAAACAACAGTGCATGGTCGTAATCCTAGATATATATATATATATATATAAAATAAAGTCGCAGATCATGTTTTGTAATTTTTGTGAGAATAAACGATTTTTTGAAAATTATTTTAATCAATATGGTCATTACACAGCTTTGGAATGGCTTTAATGGATTTTTAATCCCGTCTCTTACGGGATTCTGATCACGTCTTAATTTAAATCACGTTTTTTTAAATGTTTTAAACAGTTAAAAATGTAATGAATGATTTAGTTTTTATGTAAATTGCATACAAACATATCTGCACAAATCGCCCTTATATTTTGAAGTCGGCTGAAAATATCCTAACTCAAACTAAAAGTTTAAACAATTTTTATTTTATATTTTCAGTTATAAAACTCATAAATCTCCCAACCTTCGTTTTCCGAAACAGTCTTCATCTTGCCCAATGTCCCATTGTTCCCATACCCCCGTCTCAATAACTCCTCGGCCTTCGCCGGTGAGTAAACATTGACACCGTTCCCTGAACTATTATCGTCACTCCTCAACTTCGAGAGGTTGTTGTATGACGAACGGTTTTGGTCCTCATAAATTACTTCTAGTCCTGTGAAAAAATTGCAATTCAGTACTTAAAAGGCAACACTGTCATGGCGGTCACGAACCCTCCCTGTATTCGATATTCGCAAACTCTTTCTTTATATTGTCTCAAAATAGCCTTTGTTAGTGGATATGTTATTTTATTTAAAAAAATATCCAAATCGGTCTCTTTACTATCACACTTTAAACACACAAACTTGTGTGTATTGACGTAATTCATGAAAGACTTTAACATAGTTTAATAAATAGAAAACACACTTTTAAAGGCTCAAATTCCGATGCACGAGATTTTTTAAGACTATTAAAGAGTTTTCCTATATTTCGTTTTAGATTTTATTAGCTTTAGTTATTGTATTTTCTATTATGTAGTAAGGTAAAAACAGACCTCAAAATAAGTTTCCAAAAAAATGTTATGGATAATAATCGTATATCCATACAAATATCTGGATAATATAACGCTAAATAGTAATCCCGAAGTACCTTCTTCGTCGTACTCCTTAGCGCCTTGCGAGATCTTCATGTAACTCCTCATTTCCGAAAGGAAGTCTATCACCGAATCGTAATCGTCAGGCACACCCTTGGCCGGCCAGAAGTACCAGAGGTGAGTGACCTCTCTCCAGGTCCTGGTGGATAGGTTGATCAGCTGGATGGCGGAGATGGCGTATTTGTCGCGTTGTTCCCGTTTCTTAAGGATTATTTGGTATTCGCCAAATGTACGCCGGTTATCCGATATTTCGGATGGTGGTAGATATTCGAAGCATTTTTCCTGTAAAAATGTCAATTCGTTGAAGCATAAATAAAATACTTTAAAAAACTGCTTACAGACAACGCCTGTTCTCCTTGCGGTTACAATTTGAGGTTATGTTGAATATTTTAAATACATTTTTTATCAGGAGCAAAAATCTTATAAAGAAAGAAAAACTACAATAAACACGTAATAAAATAAAGATTTTTAGACTTTGGCTTAGGTTTTTTTTATAGAACAGGGGGCAAACGGGCAGGATGCTCACCTAATGTTAAGTGATACCGCTGCCCATGGAAACTCTCAATGCCAGAGCACTTTTAAAAATTGATACGCTCTTTTCTTGAAGGACCCTAAGTCGAATTGGTTCAGAAATACTTTAGTGGGCAACTGGTTCCATTTAGCGGTGTTGCGCGGCTAAAACTACCTTAAAACGCTCAGTTGTAGAACGACGGACGTCGTGGTGGTAACAAAAAAAATACATATATTACGATAAAATCTACTTACAACACCGTTTTCCATATATTCAGTAAGCATGACTATAAGTCGCGAGTTCTGTTCCCATATCATTCGCCAAAAGTCCACGACAGTGTTGGAAAGTGGGGCCTGACAGGCGATGTAGTAGTTGTTAATATTTCCTGGTCCCTGAAAAGCAAACATCTATGTTTTTAATCGCTTTGATTAAAGTATTTAAACTAAATGAATCGACAGCGCTTTTCGCTTGATTTTGATTGGTTAGACGTAGTGATGGATTGTGTCGAGTAATCTAACGCCACAATTGTTTGTATCCTAATATTTGAAATCTAGACAAAGATGATCTAAAAAACTTAAAAACTAAAGCTTGATTAGTATAACAAGTGATTTTTCTTACATTCCTTACATCTTCTAACATTTTATACGTGAGCTACGCTAAACATTGAATCAGCGCTTGAGTTTATGATGACGTTCATGCATGACTAATATTCAAAGGTAATAATAGAGACGTTAACGAAGACATGAAAAATTAATTTAATTCTGGAAATGTAAATAAAATAATTTCTCATAATCAGCACAAAAATGTAAAGAATTATCTTAAATACTGGATTTAAAAAAAACAATAACAAGGTACCACGAGTACTTCTCAATGTGAGAACATAGGTCCAAATAATAAAGTGTGCCTACTTTATTATTTGGACCACAGAGTGTCCACATCTTTTAAAATTAAGACTAATCTTTATTTCGTTGATTTAATTGATACAGTAAAGTTTATCTATTTAAAAGTATTATATAGCCAAGTGTACCGTAACATAGTTGGCATTAATATACTCCGTAGTGGAGTCGTTGCCAATCCTCTTCAAGGGTACCCTCGTCTCCGGTAAAGGCAGGACGTTGGAGTAGCGGTTCTTATCCTCACAACCTGGAGGCACCTCCTCCGGGCGTACAGTGACTGTTGGGATCTCAGAAAACTCGGCTGTTATGGAGTCGATGTCCAGAGCGAAGTTGGCAAGAGCCGCATAGTTCATAGGATGGGAAGTCACCTGTAAAAGTAGAACAAATATTTATAATGATGCGACAAGTTAGAATTAAAAACAATTGTGTAATTAATCAGTGATTTGTATCTTTGGTATGTATGCCATTGTCAAATGCCTACACAAGAACAAATATATAAATTCTGAATTTAATTTTTTGCAATAATATACTTTAAAAACCTATAAAATACACAAACATCGATCAGCTATTGCTTTATAAAAAAAAAAGTTTAAGTTATTTTTTTAATACAATACTCAATTGACGATTATATTATTGTAATGTCCGTAAAGATATTTAAGTTATTTGTATTTATCGATAGCTAAGTTTACCTCGTCATCATAGGCCGGGTTGCCGTAACTCCGCTTACTGGCTCTGAGCCGCTGGTTTCCCTTCCTATGGCCCACACTAACGCTGTCCAGACTGTAAGCATCCAGGGAGACGGGTGTGCACCTTTGGGCATACACGCCACGTCGTCCACGCCTTCGTACCACTAACTAGAAATGATAAATTTATTTTTTACATTGAAATCAAGCCAAATTTAATTCCAAAACCTATCTTAAAAATTAATTCAAATTCTCAGGTCCTTATAACTATATGTTACGCTCCTCCAATAGATGCTTATTTGAAATTCCATCTCACAGTTCATCCTTCTTAGGCGAAAAAAGGCTTCGTTTAGAAACTCCGCCATGAAGTTGTGGAAAAGACTGCCCGTCTCCATACGATTGGCTACCTCCCTGACGTCTTTTAAAAGTCTTCTACATAAATATTTCTTAACCATATCCTGCTCAATCTTGACTTTTGTAGTTCTTGTATTTCTTATTGAATTGCTTTGAAATGGCAAAGAATAAGTGTGAGATTAGCATTTTAGTTTTTAGTTATTTTTATTCATATATTTTGTATTATTTTAGATTACTCGTTATGTTACCACTTTTTTGTTATGCACATCTTGCACTTTACCCATCATTTTTATTTTTCCCTTATTAGAGTTACCTGGAAGAGATCGCTTGTTAGCAATAAGGTAGCCCGTTGCATCCCTTATAATTGTGTTATTTGTTTTTGTATAAATGTAAAGAAGTGTAAATAAATTAATTTATTAAATGAACACGGTACAGCGCTGACGGTTCGTGGTTAAGATTTTTCCTACTAAAATTACATGAGCGAACGATACCATGGCTGAACAGGAAATCATTACGCAGAATCAAAAACCTAACTATGTGCCGAACTAACTAGCACGGCTACACGGAACGGTTTGAGTACCATGGAAACATTTGTTTATCCTTCGGTATTAAACGCTGACCAGCCTAGAAACGAATGCAGTATGTTTACGGTATTTTCCCTATAATAATTGTTAGAGATAAAATAGTCACCCGAGCTTTGCAGAACGCTTAGTAAGGTATTTGGTGGAGCTTGAGACAGGAAATGATAAGTGTGAAGTTCTGGGAACTGACGGTTAGAAACATATCTTTAACCGACTTTAATATAATGATATTTATTTTAGTTTGTAAACCTCCTATATTATTATACATATATACCATACGAAAGAAAATCGTCATTGAAACAGATGCAAGATTATTTTTACGTAATTTGTAAGTCGTGATAATTTTATTATTGTTGCTTAAATGTAAATATATTTAAATTAATTTTTCAGTATTGTATTACTATAAATAATAACATTATAAACATGAAGATAACATAAAAATAACAATAAATAACGTTAGTTAAAAATCTGTCATAATGACCACTTAATGTGAAAAGTATGTCTTGACAATGTTAATTTGATGAAGTGCAAATAAATTGTTGAGGTGAGGTGACGAGAATTTCAAGGGCCTACTTGAGTTAGTTTAGTTTACACCAATTGCACTTGACGGAGTTTGTTTCCATCTAAACTAGAAGAACAGGAGATTATACTTGTTTACAACGCATATTGTATATAAACTTACGGAACCGATTTCACAAATTATGTCACCATTACAATTCTACATTCCCCCGGAGTAATATTAGCTATATTTAGCATTGTTAAGAATTATTTAAAGTGGTATATCGAAAGAGATTATTTATTAATTTTTAAACAGTATTAATCTGTTATAATAGAAAGAAGGAAACATTGTTTAATTTAACAAATCTTGCTTAAAAGACATTAATAATTTAATGTAATCTACTTTACACACTACTTACATAATCAGAGGCTTTAAAGTTCTTTTGTTTAAAGTAACGTTAAATTGACGCCTGTCTTAATTAGTTTACCATCACTTGTTACTAATAATATTATGATTATTTTACGACAATTTTGTAGTTTATAAGTTTATGCTAGAAAGTATAAAAAATCATTTTTACGTATTGTACAAATGGAAACACGCCCTTAAAATTTCGTCATCATCATAACTTTTGTTTATAATTTATACTTTTAAAAACATCCTTTGGCGATATAGCACCTACATCTTGACTTAACGGCACAGTATGGCTACGAGAAACTGTAAACCGATTTTAGACTACAACTCCATCATATATACTAGTAGAGTAGAAAATATTCATCACATCTAATACTGAAATCTATCTATTTTGATATTTCGTTGATTAATTTAATTAAAATACGTATTGTCGCATCACCCCGAATTTTGTTTTTGGCATTTTAACAAATAATAAAGAACATTGACACAGAATTAAGTGTTATGAACCCTTTTTTATTACCTTCGTTGGGTCAATTCCCAAGAAAGCTTAATCTTCAATTCGATGCTGAAATGATATACTTGTATTTTGCGATAACGAAGCTTAGAACATTTCACTTAGATTATTATAAATTTATTACGTGCCATTTCTCTTGTAATAATAAAAACGCTTTCTTGTGGCCATACAACTTTTGAATACAGACTGTATTCAAAAGACGCCCTAAGGTCTATCTCTGCGGACCTCGCCCTACACTCATACGCTCTCGTGACGTCGACGCGTGCGCATACTAACTCCAATATTTACAAATTAAAGAAATTTTGCCTTATTGAATTAAAAGATTTTTAGTAATGAACAGTTTTATAATATTGGCGTTAGTAAAAAGCTTAATTTAATCGTGTTTTAGTGACAAAAATTGGTAAGTTTTAAATTTTTCGAATATCTTTAAAAATATTGTATTTCTATATAATTAATGGACAATTCTAAACCGTTTAAATTAGCATTTCAAGCGAGAAATATACAAAAAATTAATTTTAAAATGAATCGTGGCGGGAAAATTCTTAGTAATAATATATTTAGATAGCTCCATTGTCAAAAATATATAGTATTTTAATAGCTTCCTTATTTATTTTGTTTGGCCTGGCACGTAAACATATTAGGTATTACTTAATTAAATGCATTTATATTTGTTTCATTTTGTAAACGTTTGACCCTTTTTGTATATATTGTATTCCATCTTTATATATCTCTTTAATATATTTTTTTTTGATATATATTTGAAAATTGTTTTGAACAGAAACATGAATAAATAATTCTAAATATGCCATGAATTGAATAAGTAATATTTTCTCAAGAATTATCTGTAGATTTAACGCGACACTAGTTCCCACGCATCTCAATTTAAAATCTAAAACTGCAATGCCACAATTTTAAGGAATTCAGGACAATGCAGTAAAAACTATTTATGGTATGTAGTTTCTTTCCATTCTTCTCCATATGAAAATACCTTTTAGAAGGGGCAAGTAGTCTTTTTTTATCAATTCTATGAACTTGTAAGTTTGTCTTTAAATTTTAATAAGCCTTACTGAAATAAATTATTTGGCTTTGACTTTCAGTTACATAATAATTGTCTTGCCTTTTCAATAGTACTAACAAGTAACCATTTTTATTTTATTCTTTAAAAATATAAATTATGTATTAAATAAATATGGAATAACATATGTTTGTAATTGAAATGCTGGGAGACCTGACACAGGTAGTTGTAACATGGTTCCCAAATCTTAAATATTGAAATGCATTTTTTTTAGTTTATGTCAAAATTCATATTTTTTTAACAATAATAATTGTTAGTAAGCTAACATACTCTGTGACTAGAATTGCACCAATGGCAACTCGACGGATAATGAATACCACGAACGAACTATAAAAATTCCAGCAACCTTACACTGTCATCTTACACGTCTTATCGCTACTCAGAACATTTCAGGTGTTATAACTTCATTTGAAATTAAACCTCGTTAGTACATCTGTTATTAAGGTTTATTATGATCTTACTGCATTTTTGAACATTCGTTGTGATTGCAATCGCGATGGATGAGGGTAAAAAAAATTAATTAATTTTTATATCAGCTGGATTTTTTAAATGTAACATGAGGCAAGCGGGCAGGAGGCTCACCTGATGTAATGTAAGTGATACCGCCGCCGCCCATGGGCTGGCGAGTGCGTTGTCGGCCTTTTAAGAATTGATACACTCTGTTCTTGAAGGACCCTATATTGAATTGGGAAATAGCTGGCGAAATAGCGAATAGAATCAAACAAATTTAAAATAACTTATCTTGCTGAATATTGATATGAACTTTGTTCAAAATAATTTCATTATAACTCTTCATGTTTCAGAGAACACCATGACAGTGATATCTTTAGGTAAGCTGTTCTCTTATTTATTTTAATATTATTTTGACGAATCGACATAGTTTCAGATTTACCAACGTAAATGATTCTTATTTAATATTTTTTAAGAGACTAAACTAGATTGTCTAGTTTTAAAGGGTTTAAATTAGATAGGAAGTTTAGTTTCAAAGATTTTGATTTGAAAGAATTGATCTAAGCGCTACGAAATGATGGAATTTAATAATTTATAATGAAGTCTCATGCTTTTCCTCTATGGTTAAATGGAAACATGGCTTAGAACGCGAAGGTTCCGTCTTTGATGCCTAACATAAAAAGGAATTGTGATCTCTGCGCACAAATATGCCCAAATATTATATATATATATATATATATATATATATATATATGTATACGTGATAGTATTTACCTAATTAATTAATAATAATAATTTCAGTTCTTCTCCAAGAAAATCTTCAGGTCGTAGCAATTACGCCTAAAGTTTTATACATTGTATTAATTATATTTATGGCCTTTTCAGCTCAGTTCGAGATGCCGAGTCATCTGCAACGTTTTCCAAAGTAGTGGACGTAATTTATCGTGAGTTAATAGATATTATGCTCATTACTTTGGATATGTTGTACGAACATGCACCGTTGAAGATCAACGAAGAAATCGAGAGAAGAGCAGCTAAATAATATTGTGTAAGAGAAATATTAATCTGTGTAGCTTTTATTAATATTATAGAAAGAATAATTTAGCTTAAAAATTGTAAAGAAAAGTACTCGAATATAGCCTACTGTTATTACTATGAAAACTTAGTTAAAATTACTTTATGTGTAAATACTATGTATAATTTAAAATATCTTACCAATAAACCGATAAGGAGAACCAAGGCTATAACACCGATCGTGCTAACGGCAATCGCAATGGCTGCGCCTGAACCTGCTTCATCAAGTACCCTGGAAGATGCTTCAGTTGTCATCTCTCCACCATAGCTTGTCAAATCTTCTAATTCGTTAACTATTTTTGATGTAAACGTTGTTTCCATGGTAGATTCATCTCTATACTCTGTTGTTGTATCAACTTTAACTTCAGGTTGGTCTGTTTTTAAATATTCTGTTGTGGCTTCAACCTTTCCTGTTATAGTTTCCACCATTTCAACTTTTTCTGTTACAGTTTTAAGCTCTTCTGTTATCGTTTCGCTCCTGCTTGTTGTAGTTTCAGCAGTTGTCTCTCTCGTGGTTGTTGTCGCTTGTGTTTGAGATGGTGTAGTTCCTAGTGTAAAAACTTCACTGTTGTCGTTATTTTCAGAGGTACTTTGTAATTCAGTTGAGGATACTATGGTAGTTGGAGTTTCTGACATAGATGGAGCCCTCTTGGTATTAATTTCTGTAGAAACTGTTATTACAATACTCGTTGTTTCAAACTCCGTTGTTGGTTCTGATGTACTTGTTTGTATAGTTTCTTTTGTTGAATTGTACGATACTGAAGTTGATGACTCAGAAGTGGTCGTTTCCATACTTTCTGTAGATATAGTTTCTTTTGAAGTGGTTTCTTTTGTAGTTTCTCCATTAGTTTGTGAGAATACTTCCATTTGAGGAGTAGTATCTGGTACGGACGTAGTTTCATCAATATCATTTGATGTGGTGTAATACTTAGGTCTGTATGTAGTGATTGGAATATTGTCTATAGTTGTAGGCTTAGTATGTAAGGATCCAGCATAATACCAATCAGCAGTAGATTCATCAACCTCGGTATTCTCAAATTCCTTATCTGTTGGAATGTAAGAAAACCTTATAGTAGTTATTTCGAAGTCTGGTATTTTCGTAGAAGCCGTTATTACTTCATTATTTTCATCGGAATTAGCAATGGTGTCATGAAGTGTGTCATCAGAAGGAGTAGTCATATCTGAAGGTAATTTAGTAATCGACTCAAATCCTGTGGATCTTGTCGGTTCAGCTGGTAGAATTGTATCTAACAAAGTCTCCTCGGAGTCATTTGTAGACGAATCCCCAAGATTAACCGCAGTTGCTACCCAAGCTGATTGAGACTCTGCGATTTCTTTTTTAAAGTCAGCTTTAGATGATTCTTCACTACTTTGTAGAGATATATTACTTTCTGCTGGGACCCGCTCTGATATTGGTTCAGTTGTCTTTTCATTTGGCACAAATGCCAACGTTTGTGATATAAAAGGTTTCCAAGGTAATCTATTTTGATCAATTTCCGTGATGTTCTTTGTAATGCTGTAGTCTTGATTTTGAGTAGATGGTAAACTTGTTGTACTTGTTGTTGAACTCGTTGTAGTTTCTCTCTTTTCTGAAATTTAATGTTAAATTAAGTTAATTATTACAATTCAAAAATTCAGTTACTCTATCCCTGAATTTTTATAAGATAATTATAATAAGAATGCGACAACCTTATTAATAATTTACTAACTGCTTTGAAAGACTAAGGATAATAGTGTTTAAAATACTTTGTCAAAATCCATATACCTAAATCTCTTTACTCAAATCTAGTATATATCTTAAGTGTGAGCAAGACACAATATATAACAATTATATTCATAACCTATTAAATCAGTGCTACTTACCTATAATTTCCCCCACTTTTTGTAACTCGTTTTCATCGATGGTTTTAGTTGAACTTGTTCTGTTTACATTTCTTATGAGTGAGGGTGGACTTCGCATACCTGCTAAAGCCCACGCAGTAAGTGTGGGTGGTATTTCTAATTCACTAACTCCGTCTCTTGCTTCAGTGGTTGGCGGCTCGTCCGTTGTTGTAGTAGTTGTTATTGTAGTAGAGGATGTTGAAGAACTAGAACCTGAAAACTTTGTTGATCCCCTTTTCCATAGCGAAGGAATCGTATTATCTACAAAAGAATGCGAGTGCACAACCCTCTTGCCACTGTTAGACTCAAAATCACTTTGTAATACCGGATCAATATCGGAGGACAACGTCGTTAGTATCTTTGATAATTGGGCCGGTCCCTCAGTGGAATATTTATTTTTTATATCAAAATGCTCGGAATATATTGTTGCTGGTGTTTTCGTCTGGTGCATTCTTGTAATATTCCGCCTTGGTGCTATCCAGACTGGTTTAATTTTAGGCGTTGTGTAATGGAACCTACGTGTATTCTGTCTATAAACAAGATTCGGTGATACTTGCTCATTTTGTGTGTCAACATTATTTGCACTTTCCTTTTTTCCGTTAAGATTAAGGCGCTTGGAGTAGTTACGGTTTCTGTTAGTAACTAAAGATCCTTTAGGCTTTTCACTTGACGATAAAACATGTTCTATGAGCCTTTCGCTGGGAAATAGTGTATTTTGGAATGAAATCGCAAAGGGAGTAGCTGTATTTAATACAGATGGAGTCACACCACCAGGCAAGAAATAAGATGCTACTGTAGAACCAATTTCATTGTCTTGTTGACGTATAGATGGTGTAGAGATTTCAACAAATGGAATTTGCGTAGGATCTATCGCAGCGAGCTCTTCTTTCTGAGGAGTACTTTTTGTGGTTTCCGAAGGTGATTCATCATTGTCACAATCATCCTCGTCGTTTGTTAGGCTGATATTATACGTTTCGGTGGACAATACTGACATTTCGTAGTAAATGCTGGTTCCCTGTACATCAGAGAGTGCCTTAGTATTCGTTCCTGCCTCATCATTATCCATTACGCGAACCTCCTTGGAATTTTTCATAATAATTCTTGATTGGTTATGTGGCGTGCCATTACTCAGCTTCTCAACGACTTTTTGAACACTGGTGGTATGAGATAAAGGTGTAGCTTTCGGCTTTTTCGATTCTAAGTTTTTTTGTATACTTGATGAAACTTCATGATACTTTTTATCAAAGAAATAATTTTTAGGAGTAGTCAGTTCACTATCAAAATCAAAAAACTTATCAAATTTATAGGGTTCACTGTCTGTTTGAAACGTTTGTTTCGTAAAATAACTTGGAAAGTCATGAAAAGATGGGGTGTTATAGCCTCCAGTATTTTGCTTATCGGAACCACCTTTTTCTTTATCACTAAAATTGTTTTCATTAAAGGTGAAATAATTATTGTCATTGAATTTACTAGAAGTATACCTTTCATACGAGTCACTTTCTTCGTCGTCTTCATCTTTTGTTTTAAATACAGTTTTAAATGTGCTTGAAATTGGTAGCTTTGTTTTTTTATAATTATGCATACTATCTATAATTTCCATAGGCTTTTTTACTTCTGGAGTCGGAGTGACTATAATTACATTTGACGCTTCAGTAGAGGATCTGATGCGTCTTAAGGAACTTTCGGTAGTCGATTTAGATAGTGGATTAAACCTTACCCTTCCTCTAGCTTTAAATTTAGAATTTTTATCGGAATTCTCATCTGAGACATCCTTTTGCTGAAGCTCATTTGAGGCTACATCGGGTAATTTTGGTTTGCCTCGCGAAACCCACGTTACATTTACACGTGAATTTCTCGAGTTTTTTTCCTCTATAATGGTGGGTGTCGTTTCGTGTGGTAGTGTATGACTATTTACTTGTGTGCTGCTTAAAAGTAGCAAATTTACTACTAACGCTACACCTGAAACATAATGCAATATTGGTTAATAAATTTCATGATGATTGTAATAGTTTTGCTTCACTTTTTTCCTTATTATTTTATTTCAAAATTGTATCATACATCACAACGTATGTACGTGAAAGGGTAAAATACACACGGTTAGATGAAATTACGATTAGGTTAATATTTTAACATATACTACCTAAACATATTCTAACTGGTGATTCCATGATCAGAACATCGTGGTTAGTCGTTTAGTGAGACATTTTCAAGTTCGGAGACCATTGCCCTTTGCTGCCATCGTTCCTGAAAATACAAACAAACAATAAACTTTTGTGCTACTTATATACTCGAACATAGCTAAATACATATTGTTTATGAGTGTTATTCTCGCTTCACGAATAAATACACACGGCGAGGAAATGCTGCCAGCATTAAAGTTACACTCCCCGGGGCCAAACATACAAAACAATTTTAAAAAATATACTATTTATACTTTTTAAGTATTATTACTATGTAGGTTACCAATATTGTAAATACTGTATATTTGTGTTTTGGAAATAATAAATTATTTATATTGAAATCATTAACCCTACTCACTCACTGTAAAATCTAAATACTACCACGAAATATTTATATATCCTAAAATGTAGTATATTAAAATTTTCTGATAAAAATATATTATAAATGTAGATGGGAGCATAAAAATGTAAAATTAATTTCTTACTGCTTTTTGTTCTAATCGGAAAAATAAGTGGTGACGAAAATCTTGCTCCTGACAGTTTTATCCAAGCATTTTCACATTTATATGAAAGTGTTTCAAGTTGAGATAAGTTCATACTTTTTTATATACATATATAAGTTTTTTATTTAATGTCTGGCCTAAGTAGTGTTTTTTCTTTATAATTCCTCTTCTAGAAATCCTTGTACGAAATATTTTTTGCTACGTTATAAATGATTTCTGCTTATGACTTCCTTCTAAAAACTACTACCTACGCACTAAAACTGCTTCAAGTGTAACGAGATGAAGTAAGGGCTGCTTTAAAAATATTATTAATAATTTGTTGCTGAACGTGACTGCTCCTACAAAGCTCAACATAATACTTTTAAAATTTACCAGTTTTATAAGCCTAATAATTAGTCTTATATTATCTACTCTACTATTTCATTCGAACAAAATTTCACAATAATAAGCAAAGCAAAAAGTAAGCTTTTTCATACTATCACTAATACCAAATAATTTGTTTTTCTTTAAACAAGTATTTGCAAATTACAAGCAATGTCAGCCGAGTGCGTTGGCTTACCCTTAGGGCTTTTGTTACCTAACTAAATGACTAGATTATTCTTAACAAGAAAAAGGAAAACGTAAAGAAAAGTCCATACAAATCTTTACCAATGACCCCACGCGTCAGTATTCTGACCGGATACTAGACATTTAACCACAACAGACATTATGAAACAATAATTGTCCTATTCTGACACAACTGTAATTATTCGTAATGGTGAGAACTCATTTAAGAGAGAAGATAAATTATTTTATGTAACCGATAGATATTATACATAGATTAGCCACAATCGTGTTATGAAAGCCAGGGTGCGTTTTTAGTTTCCTACTAAATGAATGTCAATTTAGCGCAATCTAAAGCTATCTGATTTCTTTGTGGTAAAAATTACTTTCGTTAATTCAATATTATTCTATCTATAGATTTTGTCAGTTCGTTTTGCTTGTTGAAAACACGAATTCTCTTTTGCTTTATACTATCATCAAGCTAGTGAATCGTTTAGAATAAAAATCGTTGATACCCCCCCCCCCCCCCCCCCCCCCTACCATAATATGTAGTTCGAGTTATTTTGATAATCAAAATACGGTTAGTGGTCTCACGAATTTGCTCTTGATACGAAAATAACGATAACAGTAACGAGCACCTAATGTGAGCTTTCGAGTTCCTTCAACTGTGAAAAGTGTAAATTATCGCATACATCTACCACAATTAGAATGATTGAGGTCATTTTTGGGTCAGTTTCATATAATAATCAGAATCAGAGGTATAAACTCCTTTAAAACTATGACATAAGTATTAATTTCGCAAAATCACAGACTATTTTCAACTGCCGTGAGAACGTACTTTGCGACTAGTGTGGAAGAACCTGTTGCAGTTACAAGACTGCTATCAATAGGTACGTTGGTATTTTTTTTAATGAATCGCAAAATAAGTAAAATATAGTTGCTTTGCGAAAAACTATTCCAGTATTTTTTTATTATTTAATCCTTAAACTTTAAGGAGGTTTTTTATGAAAAGACAATTTTGTAAAGATTTTAATTTTAAAAGTAAAAAGGACATATTTACGCGAAACGAAGTTTTAGAAGAAGGAAGCAAGCGATAAAAATGACTAGCTTAGCCTCTACTTTGTAAAGAATGGAAAAGGGTATGTATATTATTTCTGATTATTCCTGATGATCTGTGAAGGCGATTTGGACTGCCCCATCAAAGTTATTTTTTTTCCCTTGCAAGAAGTTGTCCAAATTTCGAAAAAAATGGTAATCTGTTGGAGCAAGGTCCGGGGAGTACGGAGGATGTCTTAGACATTCCAATTGAAGCTCATCTAATTTGGTAGCCGTCTGTTGTACAGTGTGTGGTCTAGCGTTGCCGTGAAGTAGCAGTGGCGTGGAGCGATTGACCAGCCACCTAGGCTGTTTAGCCGCTAGCTTTTCAATCATGGTTTGCAATTGCTGACACTAGACATCAGCCGTAATAGTCTGGCTAGATTTGAGAAAACTGCAATGAACAATACCGGAACTAGTCCACCAAACGCTTACAAGTAACTTTTTTGGGGTTAATTTTCGCTTGGGGCAGGATTTAGCTGGCTGGCCAGGATCCAACCATTGCGCTGAGCGCTTCCGATTATCGTAAAGAATCCATTTTTCATCACAGGTAATGATTCGGTTTAAAATACCTTCATTATTGTGCCGGTTCAGTAATGTAACGCAGCAGTCGACGGGCGTTTGCAGGTTTGCTTCAGTCAATTCGTGAGGTACCCACCTTTCAAGTTTTTTAAACTTCCCAATTTGCTTAAAGTGAATTAAAACAGTTTTATCACTAACACTGCAGCCTGCAGCTAACTCGGACGTGGTTTGCGATGGATCCGCTTCCACAATAGCCTTCAATACTTCATTATCAACTTGGGTCTCAGGCCGTCCACGGGGTTTGTTCTGCAGGTCGAAATTTCCAGAAGAAATTTCAAGTTTTCTTTTGCAACATGACCGCCATACACATCATTCACCCTTCGAGTCGTTTCCGCAGCACTATTGCCACGGCGGAACTCGTATTCGTAAAAAATGCGATACTTTAAGTTTTCCATTTTGTAAAATGAGTGACGCAAACAGAAAAAGAAACAAATGAATAACGAGTAAATATAGTAAGTAATAATGAGTAAATACTCATGTATTTGTGCTTCGATGACCGTGCTTCGAAATTTGTACAGCTATTTAGCTGTACAAATTTGAATTTGGAATTCCTTACCAAAGAAGAGAAGAAGAAAGTGGCCAGTATGAAATACACCAATTTCATATGTAAGGACATTATTTGTATGTATATTAACCTGCAGATTCTTTGATAGTAAAAAAATCAATGTGACCTATTGTGGTTTAAAATTAACGAATCATCTCAATAGATGGCGCTGGTGGTGGATAAAGCTTGTCTACGCTTGTTTATTATTAACTGACTTCTGAATTATTAAACACTCTGTGTGCGACTCATTCCAGAAGTAGTAGGATGGCTTTACGTGCGCCTTTACCATTCGCTCTAAGGTGAAGGAAAACATCATTAGATCCGAAGTCGAAGGCGCGCCGGCATGTATTAGGCACTGAAGACGGATCACCTCTTATAAAAAAATATTATGCCTATTAATTAGTTGCATTATACTGAAGCTGATGCGAATGCGTTTTTCTTACTAAACTCGATAGTATTCAGTTTTATCAAAGTTGTATACTTAAGTATAAACAAGTTTGTCTTGACATTTATTCTGTATAAAACTATAACTGCATTGTAAGTAAAACGAGCAAATAGCGATATTTTTCCATTCGCTTAAGACTATTCAGTAAGACATGACCTTTGCAATCTGGGAACACATCTGAATTAGTCACGAGGTCGTTTTGATCTTAACAATTCCGCACAAGACGTACTCTACTTGTTATTTTTCATCGTTATCTTTAAACATATACATATATACTTTTCAAGTAATCTCAATTAGATAAAGAAATAGGAAATTAAGAATATATCGTCGTAGCAAATGAAGGGTTTTCGGTTTTCAATTAAGTCTATTTAAAGATTAGTTTCATACTAAAAGATATTTATTTAAAAATTAACAGTATGTAATTATATAATATTGTTTGTTGTTTACTATAACTACTTGAATGTCACAATGAGGCGAGCGTTGGCAAGTTTTTGTAAATAAAATAAAATAAAAATTGGTTACTATTTATTTATTTTATATAAACAAAATATAATAACGATCACCAACCAGGTCTACTTCCTACAGACCTCTATCTTTCTGCAATTCAAATGACCGTCATTTTGCGATCACGTGACGCCATCTCAAGTCTATCGGGTCTTATGCTCTTGTATTTATATTAATTTTATATCACTATAAAACTTGTACCAGTTTAATATAAATAGATCATTGCAACTACATTTATTTCTATATAAACTGCGTTTTGAAACTTGTGATTGTGGTTTGCTTACTGCTGATTCTGACTAGGGATGTTATGGATATGAAAATTTAGATAGGAATAATATTTTAAAACTGATTTAATCAGCTTTGGTTTTGAATATTAAAGAAAATAGATGTAATTAATCAAACACAAATATTTAAATATAAACTCAAATTATAATACATTATCGTGATTGAATATTTGAATGAATACACACTATTAAATGTTAAGAGTTAAACACACGGTCGTGATAATATGCGCTTGCGTTTTAGTGATGTAAAGATATCGAATATTAAATGAGTTTAAATAGTTATAATTAATTCTAGCACTCGATAGTCTCACACAAACATCTCGTTTTCTTTGACCGTCGCTCCGTTCCTTGAAATTCATGTTTTATTCTAGAACCATGCTCGCTAACAACTTTATCATAACATTTTTAACTATAACAAGAGAAGGTAAGAATAAGAAGTGTGTCAAGTAATAAAATGAGAAGACAGTCTCCGAAGTTTATGTGGTCTGGAGAGATGTTCTGCCCAGAATAGAATATAATCGCCATATAGGGCCCTGCCCTATCCAATGACGTTACTATAGTAAAAAGGGTTTGTTTTCTTATTCTTTAAATCTCTTTTTAAAGGTATATTTATTTAACAGAAATGTTATTTGTCTGGGATAACGCAATGTTATTATTATGATAATCAATTATAATTACAAGGGCTGCAAATTATCGATGACTTTACCTTAAGCCCAACACTAAACTGAATGAAATAGAGAGCGAGATGTGAATGCCAACGAGCCGTACAGTCGCGTTCAACTACCCTAATCTTACAAATGTACAAGATACAAGCATGTAGAGATGTCGAATATGTGTTTTCAGTTGAATTAATAAAATATTAAATGTTGTAATGAAGTAGTAATAATAGGTAATACACAATAAGATTGTCGCTGTAATCAAAAGAGGGTACCTATATAAAGCAGAATTATTCTTATTTATGGGTTAGAAAAATTCTCTAAAATCTTTGCTTGTTTGCTTATTTGTTGACAAAATATGTTACGAAGCGCAAAAATCGATGATGTCTAGACCAATTCGAATAATTTTCTTTTCCATGTTGAAATGGTTAATGAGCATATAGAAAGAACGTCCGTTGGTGGATAGCCGGGTATTGAACCTATGAAACCTATGACCACAGGGATGATAGTCCTGAAGCCACTAGGCCAACACTGCTCTACAATCCGGAATAACCTAAAACCAGTCTAATTGCGGAAAATGTTCCATATGTTTGTATGTAGCTCAACAAAAAACTTAAGGCGAAACGAAGTTTACGAAGACAGTTAGTATATTAATATTGGTTGAGTGCGCGACTGTCCCTCTCCGTATACAAAGCACGATCCACGAGTACAGTCGTACACTGATGCAACTACTCGTACTTATGAAATGTTTAGCAATCTCCCATTAAAGGTTAGCTTTAATATCCTGGAACCGGTTACAAATATAGTATACTATATTACTAAATGCCGACTCACTCATAATAGTACTGTAAGTTAATATGTTCAAGTCCGTTTAATTAATTGCAGTTTACCAAGATATTCAATAGCTGTTTGAAGTGAATAAGGTCGTGAGATTAATGAAATTTTAAATGATAAATAGCTACGCTCTTGGTTAAAAGTTTGATAACTGAAGTATTTCGAACCACTTCGACTTAGGGTCCTTCAAGAAATGAGAGTACCATTTCTTAAAGGGCCAGCAACACACTTGTGAGCCTTCTGGCAATGTGAGGGTCCATGGGCGGCGGTATCACTTAACATCAGGTTAGCCCGTTTGCCTCCTATAACATAAAAAAAATATTTTCGTGCATTTCATTGCTATTTTATAACAATCTTTTCCTACTAAGAACTATTTACATTGAAACTCAACAAAACTTAGGTAAATTAAAACTGAAAACAAAAAAAAACTATTATTATTATGGACGGCCTTATCGCTGACAAGCAACAGGCAACCCTAGTATAAGAAAAAAAAATTGTGTGCGTGTACTAGTGTACACACGTAAGAAGTGAAACTTCTTTATGACCTTATTTTTCGAAAAATGATATGTAACTTTACAGAAATTGGTTACATAAACTTAAATTAGATAAAGTTTAATAAAAGGTATGTAGGTAATGTATTATCATAGACATGAATACAAATAATACAATTATTTCATTTTACCTTATTACTACTAAGATTTTTACAGAATTTCATTAATTGTAATAGAATTATTACTATCATTCTTATCGTTATTATAGGCTTCGAATCTCTTCGAATCAACCGTGGTAGGGACAAGAAAAAGATGGCGCGTAATCGAAAAATGTGATGCGTAACCGAAAAATGTGACGGTAAATTTATTTCCAACACCGATAAAGAAGTTTCATTTCAAAAACTTTTAGTAACACCAAAGGGTAAATCAAACATCAAGAAAATCATTAATATATACCGTTTTCATCTCATGTAAACATGTTGGTAATTACCGAGTTCAACGGAGCGCGTACAAACTCAAACGGTATGATACAATTATGTGTCATTTTGCGCTTTCAGTTATGATTCTAGGTACAGCATAGATTTAATTGATTAAGAATTTATTATTTTTTTAGCTTAATAAATATTAAATTTCAAAATACATATAACTATCACACATAACAGTAAAACTTAGAAACGTTATTGTGTGCTGTTCCTGTTTGCATTCACCTAATACCGTCACTGACAAGTTTCTTAAAGGTATTCAATGCAAACACACTTCACAGTATTGCGCGGCAAAAATTGCTTTGAAAAACGCTCAGTCGTGGAACGGCGGACGTCGAGGTGATATGGGTGGAATTTTGTATTCTGCGTCGACGTCCGATGATGAAACTCAGCTGCAGGTATTAATCTCCAAACCAAACAACTCCTCTGAACACTCTCCATGGTAAATGCGGTAGAAGATGCAGAGTGACCCCACATCTCTACGCAACGCCAAAAGTTCGAGCCGCTCGGAGAGGGGTTGATCATCGACGATTAGAACCGCTCTTCGTTGAATACGGTAAAAAAGTTTTCTTAACTTTGGTGGTATTCTTAACATCCGCCTCCAGCACCACATTTCAAAAGCATCAATCCTTTGCCTTTCTCCTGCTAATATTGTAATTAAATTCATATTTAAGCTATCCTACATGTTGATGTAACTACAACTACAGAGAGTGCAAATTGCGTTAATATTACTAGCGACAAAAACTTCTGACCACCCGCCGTGATTCTCAGTAAACACCAAACAGCAATGTTTTGTTCGGTGTATATAAAAACACTTTTTATAACAAGCAATGTTTCAATGATTGCGTTATGTTAAATTAGGACATAGAATTTTGTAAATTTCGTAAAGAATTGCCCAAATATGATTTCGAGGCTTAATTTTTTAGTATATACATTCATCTCGTCTGGCCGGGATTCATATTGATTATATACATTTGTCCGATACTACTTTAGTTCTCCCTTGCGTATAAATATGTTCAATAAGCAGGTACATTTAGTTACATAATATAGTTTTAAAATGAAATCTGTTATAAAATATTTTAATTGTAGCAGGTAATAGTATTATTTTATGCATCTGTGGAATGGTATCTCTCTATGAAAGTGAAAAAATTACCACATTATAATTACGCTGTATGAATTTTTTAACATGAACACTTTCGTTTAGTTCAAGAAAAGTGAAAATGATAATGTAATTTGTGGTCATCAGAGCGTAACGCTTGATCATATCTTAAATAATACATTCGTGTTATTAATTAACAATTCGATAATTTATAATTTCATCGTTAATCAACCTTTTGAGTTTATAAATTTACGTAAAATCCAGTCTCTAGAACACTTGAGTTTAACATAAAAAACGTTTTACGTCGTATAAAACTGCAATGATAACACCAACACCAACACGTGTTTAATCTGTCGCGGAATATGGTTAAAAGAATTAAGAATATCCATAGCGCTAAATTACCTGCATCGTGAGTACACAGCATAAGATATTACGTATACGTATTTATATGTATATATCATGTATTCCTCCATCTTTGGCTATATGATAAGTATAATTGTTTTTTGGTGTATATAATTTATGTATCAATATATCAGTGTATCAATATATTAATTACGTTTATTTATTTTGTTCCGTATATATGTTATTGAAGAATATTTTCGAAAGGTTTTTTGACCAAGGCCGACGTTAGGCAGTCTGTGGTCAGACTGAGGACTAACCATAGGAAATAAGTTATTCATTTGTTTGTATAGTTCGTATATCGCTATTCATACAAACTACTAAAATAAAAACAACATTTTAATTAGAACATAATCAAAAAACAAAATCAAATCTTTCTATGACAATGTCAATATTTAAATTAGTCATTTAAAATTTAAACTCTGTTGTTTAGTAGGTATTTATGCAGGTAAGTATTCCAAAACACTGATAATACACTGAATCAGTCCGCATTTATGTTTAATTTGTATTTGTGGGCGTACGTGTATCGAATTACAGTGTCTGGTACGAATTGCATCACTTTTTACGTCAATTAATACATTTTATTTTCATGTGAAACGCAAAATATCTTTTGAATTAAGAACTTTTAGATTTTGTTCTACATCTTGACATCAATTTAGATAAACTATTCTTTAAGCTTGCACGGTGAAATACAAAAGCGTAAGGTTACCGGGAATTAACGCTATTAAATATTCTGTCTACGTCATTCTGTTAATATTATTATTGACTGTCAATATTATTATGTTAATTGCTAAATTTTATCCTTATAATATGCTTATATTATATCCCTTAAAGTTCCCAGTAAAGTTCCAGAATCCAGTACATCGTTGACGTACGGGAGACAGTCTTGATGCTGAATCCCACCCTTAAAAAGTTCTAACGGTTGACGAAAAGTTAGCATCGAAAATATATGAATCAGATCAATTAAACAGCAAAATATCAAATGTAGAGATAGGATTTTGCGGCACTCTATTACTGATTACAATCATGACGCATTTTAGCCATAAAACTCACACTATATTTAACACTTTACAGGTGATCAAATATATATACATATATAAGTTTAACCTTTTTTTTATTTTTATTTAATAAGGGGGCAAACAAGCCTACGGGGCGCTCAAAAAATGGCAGTCATCGCAGCCCATCGACACACATTTTTAGTGGGTTCGTTGACGGCCTTTGAGGGAGGAGTATACTCTTACTTTGAATAGTTGGAGGTCGTATCTGTCAGGGAAGACCCCCAACGTGAGTCGATTCCACAGTTCGCTAGTTCGCAAAAGAAAGTACCTTGTGAAACGGGCTGTGGAGAACTTCCAGCCATCAAGGTGGTGGTAATGAAATTTTGAATTGATATCACTCGTACGGTGTTAACACAAGGCAGGAGGGAACAGTCCCAACAATTCTACAGTATACTCACCATAGTACACTTTGTAGAAAACTCATAGAGACATTCAAGATTGACAATTCGACAAGCCCTTCGCTGAATTTGGTCAAAAGGAAGAAGCTGGTACCGACCTAGAGATATGGGCAGTATTCCATGTGAGGCCTTGTAGGCCTGCATAAGTTTGACCTCAGTGAAATATAGCGCTACCCAAAACACACAGATTTTTAGAAGCCAGTTTGACTTTTCCTTCCGGATGACTGCGGAATTGGACTCGATATGCCGACCCCAAGCATACTGCGGTTGTGTAAAGTATTAGTACTTAAGGAGAGCGCTTTCAAATTAGGAGATATGACGAAAGGGTCTTTCTTGGCAGAAAACTAACAAACCTGATTCGCTGTGCTTCAATGACCTTGCAAGCAAGCAAGTTCCAATGAAATTAAATACTTAAAATCAATGAATTGTCAATTATTATAACAATTTCGTGAAACTTCCTAATAATAATAATTTACAAAGTGAGAGTCGAACAATTAACCGATTATTCGCACGGTTATGTAAAACTATTGGAACAAGGCTGCATTGAGAAAACGAATTTGAACTACTTTTTAACCATAAGTTCAAAATAAATTATTTACTATAATTATTTAACTTGTTTCGATTTTTCTAACATTAAATGAAATATAGAACTCACTATGAAAGTGAATAAATAAAAATCAGATATTATTTTAGGAGCTAAATAATATAACAAATACACTTTAACTCCATAATATAAAGATTATAAATCAGATGAGTGTTAGTTTTGTTTAACATTAAGTCTACATTAGTTATTTCCATTACTTCGTGTTCTGCAGTACCTCTTTTGAGAACTTTCTGAACTCTCCATTTGGATGTGTTCTTTGATTCCTCTTCCATTCGTCCATTCCATCCCAGAAACCTTTATGATGTCCTGAGCCCATCGCTTTTATGGTCTTTCCTACGTTTCTATTTCCTGGAGATCCTTTTTTTGTCTTTACACCTAACAATATTCCTGCGTATTTCCATTTCAGACGTAACCCGTGAGTTAGGGGGCTACTTGAAATGAAATTTCGCTAGCTCCTTATTTTCATTGATCAGTTTTCTACTACGTAGTAACTAATCGGACTAAACCGATTTGTGGATTCTGCCTGAGACATCATCGACTATTGAAAAACTATATAAATTAATTCTATAAAAAAAAGCTTTCTTTAAACGATGACGACGCTGAAATCACTGAAAGACACTAATTTGTATCCTTGGCTCGAAGAATATATTTCTACCAATAAACAAATTACATAACATGTGAAACAAAAATCGTATATTGAAAAAGACGACATATTATTTACTTAGCCGATACCATCAAAACCTTGTTGCTTGACATACTTACAGCGGCAAACGCAAACGACCATTTCCTTATTAAGACCATTCCAAACCACTTTCCCTTACGTCCTTATGACTATTGACCTATTATCAATTACAAAGCTACTCTTAGGTACCTGAATAAATTGCTACCGAAAATAAGAGATATCTCTTTGATGTGTAAAACTCTCCAATAATTTATATTGTTTCTCTTAGAATCGAGCTTAGACTCTCCGCATCAATGATTAGACCAAGTGTTCAACTGTGTTGTGGAGTTTCTTTAAAGGCGGTCTATAAAATCCGTAATAAGGCATTATGGCGTCAGTAAATTCAAAATAAAAGCTTTATTTACTGTAACACTTTACAGGAATAACCATAAAACATGGAAATGGAATTTAGGCAAATATAAAACCGTTAGTGATCTGAACCTCAATTTGTCTGACGTATGACTTCGCCTCATTATTAAAAGTGATACAAAATCCCGAGGGAATATTACGGCCAATAAGGTAATAAATTACTTTTGAAGGAATTGATTATATTGACTTGGTACAGACTGTTCATTTCAAAACACACTTAATAAATATTGGATTGTCGCTTAATGAGCTTAATACACACAAAATATATATTTTTAATGGGTCGTGTAACACGATTAATTATTTGTACAGTTATTAATTTACATTTTCGAGTTCACTTCATGATGATCGTGAGGTTGAGTCGTGTCCATTAATATCCGGGTTCTATATCTAAATTACCAGTCGTAATTGCTAGCTTTTTGGTGTAGGTAGATAGTAATAATTGATATTTTCAAAAATAAACCATAGATGTAACGTATAGTCGATGTAAATTTCCAATTAACTGCACATAAAGAAAATTTAATGGAGCAGAGGACATGAAATTTAGTGCATACAACATATTTATTAAAGTCTCAGCAAAAAATATTCTATTCGAAGTGGATATCTTTGACTTTTATACTTTTGGTCTTTAATCTGTTTGGCCACGAATCTATGGACTTATGCACTGTTTCCAAGGGAACTTTCGCCACTGCTTATTTCAAAGTTTTTTTTAAAGACTCAATGTCGTCGTGTCGTTTTAAGCAGGCCATGTACTCTAAAACTGACCATCATTAGAAGTCTAAAGCGTTGAGGTCTGGGCTAGACGAGGGCCAGTTTTCAGCTCTTTTAAAGTTCGAAATGAAAGTCCACGGTGTATTTTTAGAAAGTGTATTGCTCAGAGGTTTCACAACATGATCCAACACTGTCTGTACCTTGATACACTTTAGCTGATGTTTTCACTCCTTTTTCACAAAAATTGTGTATATTGTTTTGTGTCTTTCTTGCCACGAAACCCACCAACACACCACAGCACCACGTAGGATGATGACTATGTTGTAACTTATCGACCACTTGAGCAACTTCTTTAGAACTGTGAACATACACTTTGTAATTTTCCTTATTGTAGTGTGCTTCAATCGTGATTTTTTTTTAACAGTAAAGAGTATATTTCGGTGCTTTTCACCTTCGTATCGCGACAGAAGGCGTTTTGATCGATCCGCTCTCTTTAATTGTAAAGATTGATTTAGGGAATGTCCTGTATATCAGCAGATAAGCACCGAGCTTCAGGTCTTGTTTAATAATAGACGACAGAGTCTTAGCGGGAATCTTCATTTCTCGCGATAAGATTTGCTTCCAAATCGGGTTTCGACGAATTCTGGCTTTAACAGCCTTTGTAGTTCTAACAGCAGCGACCCCGATCTTTTCGACAAATGAAGTATTGTTGTATCTATTGATAGTATGATTGTGCAAGGCGATCACTGCAATCCTATTTTCTTTAACACTTCATTCCATATTGTAATTTGATAATGAACACAAAAAAATATGTGAAATGGCCCAAAATCGAAAGAAGTTTTGAAAATAATACGTGTTCAAAATTCAAAATAACGTTGATAAAAAGAAAAGTTTTTATGTAACAGTATTTATGGCCAGACTAGTTATATATTCCTTGACAAAACAACATAATGGAATTAAATATAGAATATATACTCCACCATATTTTAAAGATATAATATTAATATAGACCATACAATAAATAAGTAGTTCATATGGCATTGTCGAGATGAATGTATCGTGAAAGCGTGGCGTGCGCGTGCGCCGGACCGCAAATATTACTCACCCCACTGAGAACTATTTACTAACAAATCAACCTTTTTTAAGTTTAAGAAAAGGAAGGATTATTATTGTTTTATTGATTATTATACTACCTAATATTAATATATATATTAAAATTATTTAATTTGTTGTTATTTTCTGTATGTTTACCTTTTTAATGGCTTGTATAGCCTAATGCATAGATATAAAATAAAAAATCAATGGCGCTACAACCTTTTTAGGTCTTGGACTCAGATTTCTGTATCTGTTTCATGATCATTTGTTTATCTAATAGGCAAATAGGTGATCAGCCTTCTGTGCCTGACACAGGCCATGACATTTTGGGTCTAAGGCAAGCTGGTTTTCTCACGATGTTTTCCTTCACCGTTTATGCCATTAATGTTAAATGCGCACATAGAAAGAAAGTCCATTGGTGCACAACCGGGGATCGAACCTACGACGTCAGGGATGAGAGTCACACGCTGAAGCCACTAGGCCAACACTGCTCAGAATAAATAAATAAGTATAACACTCACAATTTTAATCACTCGCCAACATCCATACTATCTGAAACAAATACCAAAACATTTGTAATATTATAAAGAGGAATCGTTTGTATTTTTGTATATTTAAGGAAAAACCTCTAAAACCTTTTGGTCGGATTTCAAAAATACATTTACCATCATAATGCTTTTTATTTAAAATGAGGTGAAAATGCGCTAACGCATGCCCGAGCCATGGTTGTCAAACTTAACGAAGTGAATGTGGCGCTGTATCTACACTCAAAGCCCTCTGCTATTCAGAGGGGTAAGGAGACCTTAGCCACTAAAACCACCTCAGCCCTTCACACGCTCTTAAGATGGGCCTTCGGGGTACTCACTTCGGGGGACCTCAATGCCCTGCGGTTCCGGGCTCGAATTGCCCAGTACGGTCAACCCCAGACCTCTCCCTCAATCGCTCAGCAGCCTTCTTTTACAGCATTACATGCTCACAGAGACCATGTCCAATGTTTATGCGAAGCCGGTAATTATAAAGTATTAGTAATCCCAATGCTATGGACGCTTTGTAACCATTGTAGTGCAATGACCTCGTTTCTTCTTATTGTTCCTTCCAAATTAAAACAATAAATATTACCTCGAAGGGTATCAAGGTATCAGGGTAATCCCTGGACTTAACACAACCGTTGTCTAACTGACTACTGGAGTTATTATAATAAAAGGACAATTATATAATTATTATAAACTATCGTCTATACAAAGCTGTAAATAATAAATTGTGATATTAGTTAAAAAGCAAACAAAAAATGAACCCTACATTGGTACATTAACCGAACAAAGAAAGGTTTTATATAATTGGTATCGTGAGGCTATTGGCTTCATAATTTCCATTCGACAGATAAAATAAATGACCAGGGACCTATTCTTTTACTACGGTTAACTCTCTACAAAGTTTGATATTTTTTTCCCGTTTTATTGAATACTAAATTAAGGATTATCAAAATTGAAAAGTTTGTCTGGTTGAATTCAATAATCTCGTTCTCACATTTATAATTAATATAATTTCATACTAAAAAAGAAATAAAAATCATCTAATTTAATTCAGAACCATTCTTGATAGATTCACATCACATTTAATACACATAAACATGAAAAACTTACTAACACACGCCCAGAATATATATACATATGATGATAATTTATTGTAAGCTTTTGATAGATGAGATTGAAATCCAACCAGTTTTGTTTATTAAAAGTAGATCTTATGAAACAAAAAAACCTATATTTTTTTATTATATTTTATCGTTTATAATTTAACGTTCTGAAATAACTTAAATACACAACAGAATAAACCCTATATATTTGTAGGGTCAGCAAAGGGTATTGAACTAAGCTAATACTTCAATTATTGGTCATTATGTGACATGTCACGACTCACATGTCATCAATAAATGCTACACATGATTCGATGTAAAGCCAATACAATGTAAATTAAATGTTTTAATCTACAGTCAATAGGCATTCCTACACTTACATATCAAATATATATAACTTTATTTAAAGGAAAAGAAAACTGGCATATATAAAACTAGCTTCTACCATCTTGATTTCTTATATTAGGGCTAGATTTTTTGTAACCCCTTCATGAATAATTGTTAAATTTTAATTAATTTAACAAAATATAATAATATCAACCACATTATCAATTCATACGATTTTCTATAGGTAGTTTTTGAGTTAATCGTTTTTATGCAAACAGCCGCTCGCGGTCTTTATTGTGTCCAACGCGTGCTAAAGAATATATATATATATATATATATATATTTATATATATATATATATAATCAATATTCACATATATATTATATGTTCCAAATTTAAACTGTTCACGTAACTCAGCCATATATCGTATACCTTTAGATTACCAGCAAATAGATATATTTAATGTGACTACAGAATGCTTAAAAAATATTAAAAAAAACTCTGGTATATTTTATTAATGATGGCTTTGTTATTCTTCCTTTATATCAAATATTTATTATAATGATCAATGAATCTTAGAACTTACAACTTATAATCTATAATTTGGTATGAATTTGTACTTTGTTATATTTTTTGTGTAAATAGCTAAAACTGTGCTTTATGTTTATGTTTGAATGTATATTCCGTGTTTGGCTTTTGTGTATAATGTAATTGTTTGAATATTGTTTAATGAGTAGCTGTAGGAATACATTAATAAAATAAAAATAAAATACAATAAACAAACGCAGAAAAGTATTACTTATATTCTAGATCATAAATTTGTCACAATATTATTGGCGATTACTCAAAAGTAATTTGCAATAAAAATAATGATAATAATAATGTGTTTAGAATACCAATCGATTGTTTGCGGGTATTGACCGAGACTTATTGATACATCAAGTGTAAACAGTAAACACATATTTACGTAAAGTAAGCATAAAATAATAAAACAAAACAATAACAACACAATGTATCGAATGATATTTATGTTATATTAAAAGATTTTTATCCACATAAACGTTTATTGCAACTGAGAAATTATTTTATATTAATTGTTTTGTTGGGATGCTTAAAACATTTTAGCTTAGCATGTGTATTTAACAGTATTGTTTATATTTTGATTTTGTTCCCATAAATTTAATAAAACGAAATCGCATAATTTATGTCGATACCAACCCTTAATATTACTGATAATAACCTTCATTACAATAGATTAGTTATCGTTGCCATTAATTACGAATATTGACTATTAAGAGTATTAAGTTAACTAATTATTTATTTAATTCTTCTTGCGTTTACATTAACATTATAAATTTTCATGTATAATGAAATTTTGTGATTTATTGGCGTGTAAAAGGTTTCTTCGTACATAAACCGATCGAGCGTAGAGCTTCACACTTGACTGCACTTGATAATTTTCTTGGACAATTTACGAAATTTAATTCGATTAAAATATCAATTTACGTGGGACTATAATAATATTACACTCATCTATTTCACCTCCTCGTTTCCGATATCATCAACTAGTTAAAACAACTAACAACATTATTAAGATCAGATAATATTTTAAATTTGTAGTTTATTCATTGCAATTTCTAAACGTTTCAATACTGAGACCTTTAACAGTACACAAATGATTAAATGTGATTTCATATACAATCATTTGACAGGAAAAAGGACTTTTAAAATCATATTTGCATAGCATACAACATAGTTGCTTTTGTCTAAGCCTATTTCAACAACCATTTTCTTCTACGTGAATGTCACGTAATAATAAAATAATTCAAATAAGGACGATAAAAAACCTATTAAAATACTTGTTATAAAGAAGCTTATTATCAACATTCTGAAAATTATTAATTTACATGTTTTGTATGGCTAATTGTGCGGCTTTGATAATTATACGATCTAAATGTTCCACTCTCTTTTGAAATGAACGATTTGTTTATTATTTATTAAATTGGATAAAGACAGGAACGTTAAGAATTAGAGAAAATATAGTCTATGAGAATAATTATTTCCGAATTCAAAATGATAAATGAAGATTGTGCCGACATATTTCCAGTAAGTCAGAATAATCGTCGAGAGAAAGGCAAGTATAAATATGCATGTCTTCTATTTTCTCTCCGATCACGCTACATTGCGTCCGTTCTTGGGATTCGTGTAAGGAAGGAAAAACTTAGCACTCAAGACATTGTAATTATTACTTAATCTTTCTTAATAAAAAATCTAAATTCATTTATGGGTTCTATAATTGCCACTGTATAATAAAAGAGTTCCGTGGTGTCGGCAAACCAATAAGCTACATTATATTACACAGTTTTTAAATTGTTAAAACTCATCTCTGGTGTTGAAAGATTTACGTTTCAATTGTGAAATTAAATTATTACCGATGTTTTTTAATGTAATAGGAGGCGAACGGGCAGGAGGCTCACAGCTGTTGATGGTGACTCACATTCCCAAAAGGCTTGCAAGTGCGTTGCCGGACTTATTCATCAATAACCCTAAAAGCGTATATACAACTCTTGATAAAGACCGAGGGATATTAAAGCATCCCGCATTCAGATAATAATCTATTATTTAGTTTATACGAGTTCTATAAATATAATAACGACTTATTTTACGGCCTATTTGGTTTTTTATTCCTGGTATTCTCTTCTCTCCCATTACTGGAGGTTGGCCCTCAGTCTCTTGAAACGTGCCTTCCGCAATCGCAACTCCCGTCCACTCCCTAACATTGCCTAACATTCCTTCTATTAACAAGCTGTTTAGCCTGACTCTTACCCATTATAATTAATTGAAGGAGGTGGTAGCGGTCATGGCGAAACTCGTGTTCCAGGTACGCAACTTTCTGTTGTTTAATGTTCTACAATTATATCATTGATTGACATTAATTTACCCGTTCAACAAAAGAATATATAAATCCTAAATAACTATAATTAAACTGTCTGAGGTAAAAGCATTATCGTGAAAAAATATAATTATGTTTTGAATCGTTGCTTTATTTATGAGTTCGTATCGTTTTTATTGATTCCACGAACGATTATTCCAATTAAGTTGGATATTACAAATCAGTAAACATTTATTATGGATTTTTAATAAAATTCCGATACAAGACACGCATTAAGAACGTATTTGACCATTCATTATATTTAAAATATGTAGCGACGAGTTATATGTAATCTAATGGCTTGTAGTGAGTTCGATTCTTAGCAGAAATTCAAAAAGAAATTCGTTTATTTGTGAAAGAAGTATAATGACGTGAGATGATTGTAAGCAATGTTTATTAAAGCTTAAAGTGGTGCATGACGTAATAGTTAGTAGGGTATGGGACAATTAATATTGTATTAAAATGAGACATAGTCGTAGTTTAACTAACTAGTGAACCTTAGTGAACCTTAGTAAACCTTAGTAATCTGATGCCACATATATATACGATTACATACTATTAAAAGCGGACGGAGAGTTTATTCTTAGTTCTTCTATTTCGTTCTTCCTTTATTTGTGAACAAGCAGTAAAGATAAAAAAACCGTCGTTTTTAAAAAAAACGCACTTTCTTCGCCCAACGCTTTCTCTCCTTCCTTTCATCTTGAAACACTTTCTTAAAAATAAAATTATCACTAACATTTTAAAACTCACATTCTTTCTTCTCTGACACAGCATTACGATCTAGCCTAACTTAAGACTAATAAGTAATTTAAAACTAACCTTATTTACTAAAAATATATATTTAAGTGTCCAATAACACGACTTAGTCTCTATTATGGAGAAGACACTGTTGTTGTGTTCTATTTAATCACTTAGCTTAAGACTAACGTAACACTAGTTTTACATAAATATTTTATTTATGTTACAAAGCGTCTTATTTTTTTCTAATTGCTATTTCGTTGTATGCAATATAGTAATCAAAACTGGTTGGACGGGCTAGAACAGTGTCCAGTGCTCTGACGTGACCTGTGTCTAAGATTAGCAAACAGAACTAGATTTGAATGGCCATTGTACTGTCACCTACGATCAACTTTAAAAATAGATTGAATGATTGTCACTTCAATGTGTAATTTTCAATCATACACAAAGCTTTTTAGGGACTACAAATTGTTATTGCGATTTTATTAATAAAAACAGATCCTGACTTCTAGTCTGTTGTTATCATACCCGACCCAATACTTCCAATAGGGAAACGACAGCAATCCTGATTTCAAACAGTATTGTTTCTCGCGATCCCAAGGTTAGGACATGAGCGCTGTAGATATTGTCAATAGAATCGAACTAACGGTGGCGCTACAATCTTTTTAGGTCTGGGCCTCAGATTTCTGTATGTCTTTATGTATCAATGTAATAGCAAATAGGTGATTAGCCTCCTATACCTGGCAGACGCCGTCAACTTTTTGGGTCTAAGGCAAGCCGGTTTTCTGACAATGGTTCCCTTTGATAGAAAGAAAGTGCATTGGTGCACAGCCGGGGATCCAAAGCTAGCACCACTAGAACAACACTGCACAGTGTTCTATTCGAATAATAACAAAATACCATTTGATTTGATCTGTTTTTTGCAGTCATTTTGAAGAAATTCATTCGAAAATATCTGTGGTAGTTTGTTTATGTCATAACTATGTAGATAATTATATACAATTTATTCTACGAAGTAAAAGTTACAGATAGCTTACGTGTAAATATTGGAAAGTGTTTTGTAATATTTAAGACCGATATATAATTATACTTCCATTATATCAGCTTTGAAGTCTGTAATCATGCGGCTAATGACATTTTCTACTTGGCGGGAAAAACCATAGATAAATTTGTCACTTTCTAGCGAGCAAGTTAATCTGTGTGATTAGGTTCTTGAGATTGTTATTGCAATCCCTATTACTATAATTAACGGTTAAGTAGTAACTTTAATTATGTGTTATATTAAGAGTTTAACTTGACGTTTGTACAGTTTACCAGCCAGTAGACTGAAATGTGTGTTTAAATTTATATGTAATTTATAGTTTATTATGTAGTGTATGTATAATCGAGATAACTTAATATATGAGAGGATGAGACCTAAGAACCTAAGAAACATACGGATCCGTAAGTTCAACAGAGAACACATAATTAGGGAATATATAAATAAATACGGGATGTATGTTGGATCAGAGGTTCAAGGTAGTGGGATTTCAGTCCGCGTTTTGCGACCAACGATGATGTCCTCTCCTTGCAAGCTCGTCGGCAGGGAGCCACTTTTGTACATTGTATGTAACACTGTTTGTCAGGATCTTGCCTGGAGGTGCCTTCAGTACATGGTGACACTCCAGCATTACTTTGTAGTATATGAGACATTACACAACACGATACAAGTTAGGTGATCTGACTTTACATTTCCTGAATGTGATATGAAATGTAAATTGTATTACGTTGTTTAATGCTTTTTTATCATAACACCTTAAAAAGTTATAACTGTGAAACACATTTGGCATTTGGTATTACCAGTTTAAGTAATTTATACTCTTTGTAAGTATTGCCTTGCTCGCTCCACTCTCCATATCGACCGTGAGTTTGACATTGACAAGATTCGTTGTCATTTTGAACCGACTTACCAAAAACGAATTGTGTATAAGGCGCACTCCATCCGCAACCTTCTTTAAATTAAAATTTTATCAATTTAAACCTAAGGGTATCTACGTATTCCTGTGAGATATTAAAAATATATGTAACATTGCTTTCAAGTACTTAACAAAGAATACATGTCTGTAATTAGACATTATATATGTTATTTTTTGCAATTTGCAATTGTATTGTAAAGTACGTGTCATTAACCATACACAAATAGAACCATTATTGAGTCTGTGTATAATATATACAATATCGCAATTTTGTATATATTATACATATAAGTTGCGCCTCGAGCGCTTAAAAAAAAGATTAATGTGGCATCTAGCCAGGCTAGACCACTTTAAGATCTTGTCATTGGAGAATCGTACAAAATTAATCGATATAACGTTTGCAGTTAAGACATTTGATAATCAGGTTGATTGCCTACAAACTTTTAACAATTTAATTTCGTGTCACCTTTAGATACCCCAGGCCTCCCCTCCAGCCAACCCTCCACAAAGAAGAACACATTTTGGCCATAAGTCACCAATATTCAGATTGAGAATTCTGATAAACGAGCTAGGTCTGGATATGAATAGTTGCTTTCACACTTTAAAATAAAATACTTATTTTATAATTATTATTGAAGTGAAACTTCTTTATCGGTGTTGGAAAAAAATAATAATATAAAAATATGTAATGTAAAATTAAACAATTGTATTATTTGTATTCATGTCTATGATAATAAAAGCCTTTTGTTAAACTTTATCTAATTTAACCTTATTTAACCAATTTCTGTAAAGTTGCATATAATAGATCATTTTTCGAAAAATAAGGTTATAGAGAAGTTTCCTTCTTACATGTGTACACGCACACATTTTTTTTTATCTCTTCATGTATGTTGTTTGCCTATATAAGTGCTTGTCAGATTCAAATTCGTTTTTTATTTTTCTTGTACCAATATATCAGTGTAACAAACGTTGGCAAGCTTTAATGAATAAATAAATTTAATAAAAAGCGAAATCTTTCAAATAACACTACTACATAAACACACTTTGAAACCCAATTTACATAATATAGCAAGCGCATGAGTCGTTGTACAAACAGTGCGGTTCAAAACCGGTTTCATTGTGGCTTCAGTGACCCACTGAGCCAGATAACAGATCATTGAAGATCTGTTAATAAGGAATTACTCATTAGCAACGACATAATTCAAATATATATCTATTTTAAAACATATAATAATAAAGCTTTGGTCTGCTTCGATTTTGTTTAGAGTTTGTAGTTGTACATATAGTATATGTGGAGTAATTTCCTTTTTCCCTTCTTCCCTTCTCTTCCTTTAATTGCATTTTAAGGGCCTCTATAGTTTTAATACATTACGGCGACCATATTATAGGAAAAAGTAGAAAACTTGGTCGGAGAAAAGATGTGGAGTATGTTTTTTTTTATTAATACAAATATTACTACATATATTAAATTAATACATGTACAACTACAAGTAAAATGCAATACAACTCCAGTTTTAAAAATCATTACCTCCTTGAATCACAAAAAAATCAGAACATCATCACCATCACAGTACACACATGCATACGTACTTACAATTTTTTATGAACTCTAAATTAGTGTCACACCTGGCTACCATAGCCTTTGTTTTTTATGAATTATAACTGACCCACTAATCTTAAAATCCAAAACGACAAATGTATTCAAATGTACTCGTTTAAAATTGGATAATTTCTCAGGCAATATTGTTGTATTGTACTGTGTTCCAAATCTTGAAAATAACAAATGACGTCTGTAACAAGTATTAATGCTATATGTTACAAAGACTAGAATACAAATTATATACTTTTTATTGAAATTTAAACAAAGGAAGCTCTTTGTGTAGAATCCTATCGGAAAACTGAATATTTCAAAACGTTTTATTATGAATAGAATAACAATGGATTTCATTACATGCGTCTGTTTAATATCAAAGTTATGAAGCAAAAAACAGATAGTATTGTATCAATTACATGATAAAGATCCAGTTTATTACATAAGATACAAGTATTCGATGTAATTACAATAGTTTCCCGCAAACAAACGAATTCCACACGTTCTATCTGTAATCAATTGTTACGTCATATATTGCAATAGTTATTTACTGAATAAATTTCTTTCTTGTTGTATAAGTCAAATATACGTTAAACTACTTGATAGAGAAAAGTTAGAGAGTACGAATTATATGAAAATCACATAATATGTATATATTTATTTCACTGATTCTTAATTAACGATAAGTTTACAATCACATAGTGCAACGGCCCTATCGCTACGAAGCGATGTTTTCCGGGCAACATAATTAAAGAAGACAGAATTTAATTAAATAAAGAATTGTGAAAATAAGAAAAATATTATTCATCAACTATAAGTTTTCTAATATTAGTATTTAGTAACTATTTTTTTAAATACATTTCTCTTTACTGAGACATCATGCAACATTACAATCAATCCTAACTTAAGACTAATGAGTAATTTAAATTACCAAAACGAATCTTCAACATAAGGGTACAATAATACTACTTACAGTCCCTATTCATCGGAGGACACTTACGACACTGATACTAGTAACAAATTAAACACTTTTTAGTTCATGTAACATATGAATATTTAGGTGCATAATTAACGCAATTTATCCTATAATTAATAGGTTTAGATTGTTTAAAATACTTGATATTCAAATAACAAATCAATGTCCTCTGTGAACTGAAGCGAAGAGTGCTTGCTATAATAACTATTGACCGCTTGTCAAAAGTCTACTGGAGGGTAAAAATATGTAAACATGCAATACCTTTGCTCTACTTGTTTGTTTATATTTAGTTAACGGTTTTAAATATTATTGTGAAAAAAAATACAATACAGCGCGTGATTGATCTTTACACAGCTGAAGTACTATAATGTAAAACATAATATTAAACAAATTAATACTTCTTCTCTTGTAAGTTGAATACGACATTAATTATATATGATAACATTATGTAGGTTTAATCGCGTGTGCGAGTCTCATCCCTGAAGTTGTAGACACCAATGGACTTCCTTTCTATGTGGGAATTTAACATTCATTCGAACAGCAATGGAAAAAATCGTAAGGAAAGCGGATTGCCCCAAAAGTCGACTATTAGATTGATAAATTATCATGTAAAAGATATAGAAATCTAAGGCCCAGACCTTTATCTTTATACTAACGGACAGTCCACACGGCATATTTTTAATGTTGTGAAAACACAGCCTCAGAGATAATGAAGGATTTTGTGAAAAAAAAATTGAAATCAAACCAGGCCAGGCAAATCAGGCTTTGTTTCGCATCGACAATTTATTCCTCTTTATAATAAAGAATGCAATACGTGCATTTCCTATCATCATTAATATCAATAAATGTATATCGCAATATGTATATCGAATACATTCTGATTATGCGGACTCTTGACCAATAAATACACAAAACAATGTGCAATGCGTTTGTAATCGCCATTTAAATTTTTTGCTCTGAATAATTTTGAAATGAATTGCTCGAAATCGATGTACCGTTACAGTATTTTAATTTATTTTAAATAGGTATGTATGAACGTAACAAGTAATAAATCTGTTGCGTTTACTGTGTCCTATTTGTGTGCGTCAAAACATTATAAATAAAACTCATGTAGATTTAGAAGGCATCAGAAGTTAAGAAACTAGAATAGCTCACAGTGATTGGCAACGCTGAAGGCGAAAGATCGCGTGGACGTTCACGAACGAGATGGACTAATCAAGTCAAAAACTCATCCTCAAAATTATACACGATTTTAAAAGAAGCACAAGACCATAATTGGTGGAAGAAAATTATTCGCGCCAGATCTTACTATATTGCTGACCACGATACTCGGACATGAGTTACCGATCCGGAGTGAGAAAAATTCGTTTTATATTACATTTTGATAGATTAGAGTTAGTTTACACCTATTCGGCACATACTGAGGGTATGTTATTTATTTTTGTCATAAATGTATTGCATTTTGACATACGGGAGTTATACTAAATCTCCAAACTTAATGTTAAACCTAAGCGCGAGATTAAATCCAAGTACGCAGCTTAAGTTTTATATATTATCAATATACAAAGACACGTACGTATTAATAAGAGTGTAACACCAAATAATTATCACGCAATATCCATTCTCGTTGTCACCTATAATATATACGATCCAAAACACGATATGAGATGAACATGTTTTCAAACTGAGGAAAATACTTACAATTACATATTTTCGATATCAATTATTTATTTATAAACACATTATTTGCATTAAATATTTGATAAATATACTTTCAGATAACATAAATTAAGTAGGCAACGAGCGGCCTCAATACTAACAAGCGATTTCTTCCAAAAAATGTCTCTGCAAAAAATAAAATTACAGATGACTCACACAATTACTAAACCAAAAAAAAACTTAAAGTCAATCTTAATAGGAAAAAACCTTTCTTCATGTGCATTAAAAAACTCAAACTCACTCAGACACACGTTTATAAGAATTTTGTAAAATAAAGTAAAAATATATAGGTCTAGCGCTTTCACTTTTGACCAATATTTAATAAATAAATCATTGATCAATGTTAGTAATAAAGATATTTTAATCAAAAAATCATTATCATTTAACAACTGGAATTCTTGTCAATGTATAATTGTAATCTTTATATTGAACGTAATAATGGATTAACAGAATGATAAATTCGGAATAATAATATTAATTCAGATATACGGCCATACCTCAGATAAAGTCTTAAGTAAAACTTAGTACAGTCCTATTATGGTTTTCGCTTAATCGAAAAAATCAATCATAAGGATCTTGCTTTTACTTATTTCTGTCTCTGACACTATCGACATCTTTATATTTTGTTCGCAGAGTGAGTTCACAGTATTGTGTATCTTATGTCTTTAATATTAAATTTTATTTTTATTTTTGACGTTATCGTATTGGTTTAGTACGATAAGGAATCTTAAATGAAAATATATAAAGAACAGATTCTCGTGTTTTCGACTTTGAGTTAGGTAATCTTTACGATCAAGTTTCCTTAATTCTTTATGTATTCTACGTATAATTCAGCAATCGTGGTCAGCGTGAGACCTTCATACACTGAAAAGCACTAGAAAACTCTAGTTATTAAAATAATGTAATACTTTTTGTGTACAGGTTGGCATATAGCTCACAATCTTCACCTGAATTAACAATTGCACACAATAGCGATATCATATCGTGGCACCGGCCATCTGGGCAAGTACGGAGGCCAAATTTGCCGACTTCGTTGAGATCATGTTTTACATACAAATGTATGCTATTGAATTAAAACCTACCGAAAAGAAAAAAAATGCTTAGGATTTTTACGCTATTTATATTCAGAAGTTATAACGTAAATATCACGTAAACGATGCCCCAAACTGACATAGGGTGGTTGACTCGAATTAGAAGGCCAAGGCAAGGCACTTGCGAGGTGGAATTGAGGTTGTCCATAAGCGGTATCTTTCTACATTTGCCGGTTTTCTCCCTGTTCTATTAAATTAAATTAAAAAAAAACACTGTATTGACAGACACTTAATATTCGTAGTAAAATTAATAAAAAAATAGTTATGACATATTCAAACGTGTTTTTTTATTTATTAAATATCATTGCGGTCCTTAATATTTTAATCCTATATCAAGGATCGGAATTCATGCAATTCTCCAAAAAGAATCTTCTCATTGCGGTATCTAACGTCATACAGAATCAAAAACTAGATCATTGTTACCGATGGAAACGACCTTGATGTAAACAATGGTTCCCATCATAATTCCCACTCTTTATTTCATCCGTTACATCAGTATTTCATAAAGCACAAGACTGTACATAATATTGGTAATTATTAAATGTTATTGCATATATTTGGTTCTATTCCGGGACAACACAATTTAACAGCTAGAAAGATTATGAAAATTAAGAGTAATCAAATCGTATAAGAAATTTGTGACACTCGTTATTAAAAAGGAATTTGGAATGTTTTTGCCAAATCACGGGCAAGAAATAACATAAGGCTCCTACTAACCACAGTTGTGCACCAATCCACTATTCTATATGCACAACACTGGATTGGACGGTTAAAAAAATATCGTGAGGGACATATTAAAAGTTGAAGACACAAAATTATTTGCCCTTGATAGATTTAGAAAATTCAATAGCCTAGGTCATTGACCTCTGATTAGAAATACAATTTACTGTCTCAAACCATAACGTTATAAAATTAACGCACTGCGTTAAAATAATCGGTGTTGCTACAAGCGATTCGAATCGATTTGTAATCGATATTTATTTTGCGAGTACTGTTACGCAATATAATTGATTGATTCATAATTATGAATGATGGGTTACATAAAAAAAATAGTGTCAACACCATCTTCTATTTCATCAAACATTAAATTAATTGACCAGCCAACATCTGTGGCTCAATTGGTGAAATAGGGATGTTCATTTGCTCCTTAATAGAAGTTTAATCGTTAGAAAAGTTTTGTATGCAACAATGTATATGAATCCAGACACGTTAGGAAGCTGTTTTTTGAATTATGGGTACATAAAATAATATTAAAGAAGCAAGTTGTAAAATAGGCAAGTAGGTGATCAGCCTATTGTGCCTGACACACGCCGTCGATTGTTTGAATATAAGGCAAGCCAGTTTCCTTACGTTGTTTTACATCACCGTTCGAGCGAATGTTAGATACGATAGAAAGAACGTCCATTGGTGCACAGCCGGGAATTAAACCTACGACCTCAGAGAAACCACTAGGCCAACTCATAAAATAAGATTACAAGCATAAATTAAAGATATTTTTTATTCTACCATGTCTCTTCTAGTTTTGACATTTGTTTACTAACTCGCTAAGCTAATTCGCGAAATATATTTGTATGAAACACTAGGACCAGATCTTTTACGAAGATGTTAGTTGAAATCTTATTATGATGCGTAGACGTTGAAATCTATTAACGAGCATTCAAACAACCCACTTGCTAGCCAATAGGACAGGTTTTCAATCAGATTCACATAGCAAGAATAATAAAGTAGGTGCGCCGAAGGAATTTCTTGTCAATTGACCTGGTTATTCAGCAAGTATTTGTGTTCTTATTTTCTGTATTTTGGGCTTACTACGAATGACATATTTTAAAAAATAGCATTTAATAGCAATTGGATGAGAAATTTGCTATGAAAAGCACGACTTGATTTTAAAAGATAACAGATGTGTATGTTGATACAATACATATTCTAAACTAGCCTGTGTAATATTGACATCATTTACAGTAATTATACAAATGTCTAAAGAGGTGTAGAATCATTAAACGTATACAAATGTCAGTCAGTACACTTCTCGTTTTTTTTCTATCGACGATAGTTTGACTATAACATTCAATGAATGCAAATTTTGCCATGCATCATAAAATTATGGGAGTAATTCGCTGTAAATGGCGTGACACGTGTTGTATACTTAGTGTGTTTATTAATTATCCTTAACATCATCAAGACCATAATATAATTGCGTCTTAATAATGTGTGCCGTACCTATTGGTAATGTGGGCCAATCTCTACGGTAAGGATAGTCAAAGTCAAAAATCATTTATTCATATAGGTAACACAATGTACACTTATGAACTTCAAAAAAAAGAAATATACATTAAATGTTTCTAATTTTACATTTACTGCCAGTTCTCAAATCTAGGCGGAAGAGAAGAGCTGGCAATAAACTCTCCGCCATGCTTTTTTGCTGGTTTCCAATGCTTTGAGAGAATTTACTTCGTATTGTTATTCTTTTGGTGCCTCTCCATTACTGGAGGTCGGCCGTCAGTCTCATGTCTTGTCCTGTGTCAGATGCAACAACTCTACTACGTATTACTATAAACAATTTACAACTTTAGGAGACATTTTTTATACTTTTTTATATAATAGGGGAGGCACGTTTTCCCACGTTTGATCCTACGGGACGTTTATAAAGGGCAGTCATCGCAGCCAAAACATCCATTTTTAGTGGGTGCGTTGACGGCCTTTGAGGGAAGACCCCCACAGTCGATTCGCCCACAGCTCGCTAGTTTGCAAAAGAAAGTTCCTTGTGAAACTGGCGGTGGAAGACTTCCAGCCATCAAGGTGATGCTGATGAAATTTTGAATTTATACGTCTCGTACGGCGTTGAAACGAGGCGATCAAACGAGGGATCAACCCAAACAATTCTTCAGAACACTCACCATAGTACACTCTGTATAAAACGCAGAGACGAAATGTCTCTGAGTAGATGGAGAGAATCAAACCGATCAGTAATATGTCGGAGATTGACAATTCGACAAGCCCTTCACTGAATTTGGTTAAAAGGAAGAAGCTGGTATTTGGGAGCACCGGCCCAGAGATTTGAGCAGTATTCCATATGAGGTCGTACTTGAGGCTTAACACACGCAGACATGACAGATAGATATCATATATAATATTAACTATAGAAGCTTTGATGCGATTGAATCATTACAAATATGAACAATAGTGGATCAAGATTTCGGTCAAAAGGATATAACAACAAAAAAAAATTAAATTTATATTAAGATGGCATTAAAATAATTCCAGTTTATGTTAACCTTGACTGCAGCCGTAGAGAGCGGTAAGAAGCAATATTTCCGCACCATCCGTTTTATCTTTGTCAATTTCTTGCTAAATTCTTTGATTTACAACAAAAGAACTCTTGAACCATAAAATGGATAAGGAATTAAGTAAAAATTATTTGAATATAAATAACAGCTATGATGAAGAACTCAAATAGTTTTTCATAATTCAAAATTCTATAGATGAATTTGTATAACATTTTAGACAGGTGTCTCCAAAACGGCCTCATTTTATAGATTAGTGTCATTCTATTATTAGAACATTTGCGAGTTATAATAATTTTGTACTCAATCTTCTTAAAGCACGTGATTACTCCTCACTATTAAAGATGAAGCTTCACTGCGTGCAGCATCCGTGATCATGCAGCATGTCGGTGCACCAGTTAGCCGGTAACGGCACCCAAGATGCGGAACACTGCTCGTTCTGCTGCATTGATTACTCACTTCTGACATGTTAAACATATTTTATTACAATTTTCCATCTACCTATCTAGTTGTGTTTACGCTCGCGCGGATATCTACGTTATCCTACCGTCACGTAGTTGAAACATCTGCCGAGAAATGCACTCCCTGCCTCAAAATATCATACAACTTTGACGTATCAACGTGTCACGACGCGCTAAAACGTATGTCTGAATCGCAGATAATTCTGCTCTCCACCTAATGTTAAAAACACAGATGCGCTAACCAACAATAACATAAAATTACTACCAATGTAAGAAAAGAAAGAAATGCGTTACAAAGCATGTAATGTTTAATTCATGAACATTGTGTCCTTAACAGTCCTTCAAAACATTACTTTTAAACTGCTTTTTTAATCAAACATGAATGAAAAACGTACATATTATAATTGCACTCTTTGCACACAAATCTTGATGTTTTCTTTGAATATTTTTGGTTAACAACTAACCGATTCGATGCAAAGATCAAAGGTGTGGTTTCACTTTCGTCATGATCTGTAACATGCCGAAAACCGAATTGAGATTGCACAAGTAACTTTTTGCTACAGTATGGTAGGTTTGTTAAACGCCCCTTGATATTAGATAACAACCTTTATGTAATAGTTTTTTTTGTTATTTGTAATCAACGTTTAAATAAATAAGTATAAATAAATTTTATATAATATATAATGTATCTCATCTTAGGCAAGATGTGACACACGTCAATATTATTTTTAATCACACGATTAAAAATTTATATTCTTTATTAATACGTGTAAATACAATTATGTATGTTTAGTTTTATAAAACTGTTCGCCAATCAAAATAGAAATTACTCTCAAAAGTAAATTCGTGATAATAAAGTCCATTTTTTAGAATATGTTGAAAATAACTTTTATGTAAATTTTCATTAGAATTCAGCCGGCCTTTCACTAGGCTTGTGTAGCATTTGTATTGCCTCCAGGAATTTAAATACGTAGAAGGATGAAGGATTCTCTGGATGCCATACAAATTAGTTACAACGGAAGTCAAAAAATCGAGATAACAGCCTCGCGTATTTATATTTTTCTTTGTTGTAATAATTGTTTGAACTTTGAGCTGACAATGAAATCATTTAGAAGGGTTTTTGTAAAACTGGATTTTAATGTGAAGAATTTTTTTTACTGTTTTCTCTACATAACTTTTAAACGGGATTTAACGTTTATCCATTTTTAAAATGCAATAGCTTAAATACATAAAAAAGTATTTTTTTAAATACGCAGATAACAATGTTTCATTCAATAGATAGATATTATCGTCTAGAATTTATCATTTTATAATCTTAACATTCCTTGTTTTAACACCCTTTGTTCTTCAAGAATGCTCACTTCAAAGTAAGTTTCAATTGGTGGACATGATAAGTGATGGTGGATAAGTAAGATGACGACAAAATCAATACATTTTAAAATTATATCCATTAGAGTAGTGACCTAGGTTTATAATTTATTATATATAAATGTACATAAATAAAATCAAGTTATCCTAGTAAACTGTCTGGAAAGAGTTCAATTAAAAAAGAAACCCGGTTTACGAATATACGAAATAACGATAAATAGTCATACCAATTATCGTTGAAGAATTTCTGCTCAAACATTTCTTGGTCAAGAAAGCATAACTATCAATGACTTTATGATTTCTTGGCCTTGATTAATGCAAACTGTGTTTTTATTAGACGACTCTATTGATATGAAAAGAAAAAAGAAGGCGGAAGGTTGAACCTATTTACAAGGGATAGAAATTAAGAGAGGAATGAAAAATATGAAACATTTTTAACTCAAATTGTTGTAACAAATGTTAGCATAATAGTTATAAAAAAGATAAAGGTATACCTATTATAGGTATACCTCAAATAACAGGTACCTACGTTTTTTTTATTTTATAATAAGCTCCCCTAACTATCCCAAAATTACGTGAACTTGAGATTACAATTAATTAAATACATATATATAAGTAGCTCTAAGATATTTTTTTTAAACAAATTAATTATATACCTGGAATTTATTGTATTGCAGAATATACTAAAAATAATCTAAACTTTTGTACTTTGTTGTACATTATTATTAGATATTTTTACGATCAATTCCACGATTAGTCGCGGTTTAAAAAACGACTTTCAAAAGCTTTGGTCTGTGATTTCACGGTCACAAATCTGTGTATCCCATTTAGCTTATAACTCAACTAAATAGTAACCTGGCTTCACACAGATATACCTTTAAATTTTGTCAGACCTCGGTAAGACTAGATTACGAAGTAATAAACATGAATTAAAACCAGTTTTTCATTGCTTTTTCATATTTAGATTACTAATACAATGATATTTTCTTCAAGAATCTGGCTGTATGCTATTTCAACCAATGCATTCTATTTACAAAATAAGCAGCGAGTTCCTGGTTTATAGTCACTTGGAAAACTAGTTTTAATAAAGCTTCTGTTAAAAAACTTATATTAAAAGAAAATTTATATTTATGTCATAAATACCTGTATCCTTAATATCCGGGTTAACACAAAATCACGTTTACACTCACAGTAAGGCACAATAAAAAGTTGATACACCACTTTTTCGTAGTTCCCGCGTTTAAGTAACGAGCTAGCGTCCTCAACGCCGTTTGTAATCCGACTGACCACAGAACGTAGATTGGCAGCGATCACGGTACGGCAGAAAACCAGTCGCTAGCCTCTTGTGAACGACAATAAAGAATCATTGAGAATAGAGATAATAGTGCTTTAGAAAACGAATAACTGATCGAAGGACACGGTCTATGGGCCCGAATGTTTGCACGAGAACCCGGTATTGCATGATAGAAGATTATTTTAGATTTCTAAGACATTCAAGCGTCGCATGAATGGTTACGTGTCTCAAAATAACGACTGTTGTGTTTTATTGAGTCGGTCACTTTCCAGGGTAATAACTGCGTCGTTTAATACTTGTTATAGCCCGCAATTACTTTAATTAATACTGCTAGATGTCATTTCATAATATTGCCATAAAAGCGTAGTTAAGTTACATGAAGCGTCTGCAGTGTCTAAGTAACACTCCTATCATAATTGAAATTGTTGTTATAAGCGAACGAAGGACGAAATGATTAAGCTCTCCGTTCTATTGTGATTGGTCAATAGTATATTTTTTCCAATACGCTTAAAACGCAACATCATACGTCATCAGGAAAGATGGACTAAAGTATTTATTTGCCAATTATACTTGTATGAGGAATGTAAAAGCTAATAATAAAACACAAATATCACTTAAATTTTAATACAAAATACAATATACTGTATAAATGGACTGGTAACATAAATATGGAAAAGGAAAATCAGGTACAGAATAGATTCGCTTCTGACGCAGTTTTTTTTTAATATTATCGGTTTGTATAAGATTACATTTAATTTAGTTTTAGCTGCAACACATTTATAAAATTATCTAACACACAACTTATCTATATTAGACGCGAAATAGATAAATAAGGTTGGGAGGCTGTTTGGTCGAATTTTGTACTAGTCGCCAGATAACTCCATTTGAGTAGGAAAATCTATAAAGTATGACCATTTAATGACACTATTAAAGCACGTTTGCAGTGCAGATCCTTATTTAGCTACTTCGTGATGTTAGTATTTAAAACTACGACGCAAACAATTTCGCTATTAAACTAAATTATATCTAGTTTTAAATTAATTTTAATTCTATGTTAGGTAAATAAATAATAATATAACTAGGAGTTTATCGATATTGCGATCAGAATAAATAAAAAAGGAAATGTCGGTTTTTTTACGGAATGTATGACGATATGTTTGTGTATTTAAGAATGTACGTCCAGGTACTGTTTTAGAAAAGTTTCTAAAATAGCATCAAAGTCAATCAAGAATTAAACTACACAAATTAATAGTTAAAATAACAAAAGGAAAACAATCAAATTCACAATTTTCTTTAACACGTTTTTTATTCTTAATTTTTTTGCTTTGCTAACCTTCAAAAGCATACTAAGAGTAAAGATCGTTCGAGATTCCACATTTCAGTTACATTAAATACAAAAATTACAAAATTTAGGCACATTCACAGCTTAGTACAAAGTTGTAAAATAAGTTTGTCATATCATCTATCCTTGTTTCTACTACAGTTGTAGAAAGAGATAGCAATACGAGTACTCGATCTTCTAGTATAAATACAACTAGAAATTTAAATTCCCTACATATAGCACAAAAATCACTCAAAAAAATGATTTATTGGTATAGTACAAAAATAAAAGGTCTTACAACACACCGTGTTGAAAGACCTGAACTAAGAGTATAGTAAATCCATCAAAATTTTGTTTAATCAATTAAAGGAAAAAAGATAAAATATATAAAAACATGTATACTTCCTGTAAATTAGTTCACCAATTACCCAATATGCAGTTACATATTATAATATCTACAGTACTACTTTTTATTTAGGTTTACATTAAATATTAGTCTAACGCGAATCTCATTTTAATGTGTAGATTTAACAATTACCAAAACTACATTTTCATATTGTATATTCAACCCAAATTTCCGCTTGTCATTTTGACATTGACGGAAACAAAATTATCAAAGACACTTGATATGTTGAATGTGTTGCCTATTTCACACTTCAGAATCATGTATTATTAGATCCCAATTATAATTGATTTCTTTATGAATGTTATTTCTGTCTTTTGACCAAAAAATAATACTGACAGCTTCATTACTCGACATTTGTACTGGATTTCACTAAGCCCTCCAATCGTATCGTCAATTTTATTTCGTGAATTACGAGTAGAATGTCAAAACAGCAGCATGGTTTCCTCTAACAAGCAGAGTCTGTTTGGCAGCCGTAGCTATAGCAGTCAACCATGCCATATACAAAGGTGCGGGTACACCACGCCGTCGAGGCATCGGTTGCGTCACACAAACAAGGCGAGCGTTATGCGAATGTTCGCCGATTAATTCGCGTAATCTTAAATGACGGTAGGTCCGATCGCGAGCCGCTAAGAAATCGGCTTCCGATATTCCACCTGACAAAAAATTAGAACAATTTAAATATTAATAATTCTATTTAAATATTTTGGAAGTAAATGACTAAAAGCAGTTAGGAGAGGAGTAATTTTTTAATTTAAAGCATTCCGATTGTGAAATATATAGTCCTGAAAAATTTGAATTTATTTCCAAAGGATTCTTCATTAATCAATATTAAAAATTCATTCTACAACGATACATCGAAATCGCGACATTATTGAACAGCGAGACTAGACCAATAAATGTAAAATTCGAAGCATTTCATATACATTTCTTTTTTGAAATTCATAAGCATACATTATGTTACCTATATGAATAAATGATTTTAAATTTGGAATCACAATCTGGCAATACTCTTAACCTATACAATTTGACTTCTTAAAAATAATTACCATTATCAGTCGTGTCATCCGGTACTTTGAAGGGCGCAATTAATTTCTCGAAGTAAGCTAGCGTCGACTCCTTCGGTTTCTTTGTGATGTCCGAGATCATCTTTAACGCTGAGTAATCTATACGAAACTTGGAGAGCAGCGATGCCATACTAAAAAAATGCTTTTATTTAAAGAAAATCTCATCTTTCTACGAAGATTGAAGATTATAAATTTCATCAATCAACATTTCTCCGTATTATATTATTTGTAACTCACTTCCGTTCCTCAATGTCCATTTCCGTATTCTTATTGACGAGTGTAAAGACGCGAAGTGGACTTGAAGCCCAGGCCCGACGCGTTGACAGTATGTACGGTAGGAGAAGCGTCAATCCTTAACAAATATTTATATTTGAATTTCATTGATAATTATTCATTACAGCAAAACAAATAATTTCTCAAACCAACTGGTACTATAAGTTGCGTATGTATTTTAAAAAATATATCTTCTATGTTTATTTACAGCGATTAATTTAAAAAATAATTGTATCCATTTCAAATATTTGAAAAATCGAATAAAGAAAAACACTTTTTTTCAGCGTGCGTGGTCACGGTGACTGAAGACAAAAGCACGCGAAACGCCGGAAAAAATTTAGTATTATGTAAATAATTATATTTTTCAATAATAATACATAGCTTTAATCCGTTCAAAAATTGTTTTTCTTAATGTGTAAAAGTTATTTTCACAAAAGACAATACTAAATCGAATAAAAACTAATAATTGCATTTAGGTTAAAAATATTTAAAGGCTCACCTCCATCATCATACAACCACCATACATCGACCGTGCCGTTTTGTCTTCGCGTAAATTGTTCTACAGATGTGAAGGAAGATGTCCGCCGAGCCGCACCTATTCCGATACGACGGCCTATACCTTTGCTGAACATCAATCAAAAGAATGAATTATTGAAATTATCTAGCTAACACCCACAAACTTTTCCTCACCAATTTCGACTTGAATTTAAAAGTCTTTATGGTATTAGGTACCTTATAAATTATTGAAGGTATCTTTTGGTGCGTTAGGGAAAAACTAGAGTAAATTTATAACATGCGTGCACACCTTAACCCTGACATAAAACCGACACCCTGAAGTTAGCACAGTCAATATTTTAAAATAAAAAATGTTCATTTCTTTAATTATGTAGAAATACTTTTTTATGATATTTAATTAAACTTTATTTAACTAGATAATGCGTTATAATAAAACTTTCAATGTATTAAATAACTTTTTCTATTGTTAGTGTCGTTTTTCTACAAACGTAGACTAAGGCGAAAGATAAAAAAAAATTATAAAGATTTTTATTTTGTTACGGCATAGAAGTATAACTTCTATTGCGTTTACATAAGTGCACACACATATTTTTTTTAAAGAACTTTCGTAAGGACTATCACTAAAACATTTACCTACTTTAAAGAGTGATTTTTGTGTCTATGTCAAATACATGACTTATCATATGTAGCGATAAATCTAGACCTTTAAATACTAGCGATAATATTCTAAATTAAACACATACTGTTAATCCTTACGAAACATGATCTAGTCCCGACTTTTGAGATTATTTAGAATCCATTATAGCTGGATTGTAAAGGATTTTGAAATTTATTTACTTTCTATTTTTAAAGTAACTTACTAATACTAATACAATAGAAAATGTATAAATATAAATAAAAAAACATGTGTGTGCTTATATACACGCGTCAGAAGTTATACTTCTTTGGCGTAACAAGATTATTTTTAAAACTTTTACCTTTCATTGTTGTAGAAAAAACGACACTAACAATAGAAAAAACTTAAATTTTGGCTATATATATAGCTAACTTCAGGGTTTTTCGGGTTTTTGTACGGTGCTACCGCGCGCGCATTGTAAAAATTTACTCTCATAATTTTTCCCTAACGCGCCAAAAGAAGTATAACATCAAAAATAAATTAAAAACATAAGACGTAAACATTTTAATAACTACACAATTATAATTAATGCTTAGGGCATTATGGCATGGCTATGAATATCAAGCAAGTGATTTAATATGTTGTAGATATTAAACATAGCAATATACACTAATCAAGCTGTTGAAGTTTGTTGGTGTCAAGCAAAATCAAACTCTCACCCCACAGATTTCTTTAGTAGTAGGTATGCAATCCTATAAATTGATATGAATTTAAAATAAAAACGGAAAACTTAAAAACAGTTGCCAAGCAATGTAGGCAGTTATAACTTTAGTAGGTACAGCGTGCGACTCTCATCTCTTAGGTCGTAGATTCGATCCCCATCTATATACACCAATGAACACTGTACGGTGAAGGAAAACATCGTGAGGAAACTGGCCGTAAGCCCAAAAAGTCGATGGTGTGTTTCAGGCCCAAAAGGTTGATCACCTGCTTGCCTAACAGTAATGATGACGGAACAGATAATGAAATCTTATTGATATATATATATATATATATAGTATACAGCAATGTAACGCAAGAAAACTTGTTCCAATTGAGGTCGAAACAAAATTCATAACGTCTTCCACTAATTTATTAAGTGAGGTTCTGGCAAAAAAACGTGATTATAACAACAAAATACTGATCACGCCCCTAAAACCTTTCATTCGGCAATCGGAGTCATTTAAAACTTTCGACAAATTGCACAATTCTTACCTATTCTTACAACTGTCAGTAGTTTTGTCAGTTTTTGCACCCGGGTCTCGAGACACGTGCTCCGGCGAACCCAGGGAAAGGTCAGACATACTACTACCTGAAATCATATTCCAAAATGTCCACAATTTGGGAGCTCTCAAAGGACTTGTTTATATATCCTCAGACAATATAAATTAAGTACCTTCACCGCATCGTAATTTTCATACATACACCCACACATAGATACAACTTAAAAAAATATGTAACAAAAAAAACATTATGAAAAATAACGATTATTGTGGAAGAGGTAACTAATAAGAGCCAGGACCAAAATTATATAATGAAAATGAAAAAATAACTGAATTTAAAGAAAACACTTTTTACCGGATTGAAGATAAATATTATTATAAACTTATAATTATTTTAGAGAACATAATACATATTTTTTATTTTATTTTTTGTTTTGTAAAGCACGCGAAACGTCGGGAAAATTAATTTATATAAAATAAAATTATGTAAAATAATTATAAGTTTATAATAATACATAGCTTCAATCCGGTAAAAAAGTGTTATCTTTAAATGTGTAAAAGCTATGTTAACAAAAGACAATAACTGAATTTGTTAAGAAACAAACAAGTCTTACCTCTAGAGTGTGTGTTTAAACTCTCACTCGATTTCGACTCCTTGAGACTGTCTCCCATGGAACCTAACGAAAGTTAGCACAATGTTCACTCGAGGTTTCAATTTTCTATGTGATGTTAAATATATAGTATATCCATAAAAATTAGTCGGTTTATTCCATTAACAAAGTACTTTCGTCTCTTTTCATCATAGAGTGAACACAATTAGATAGAAAGAGACAAAGTCCTTTCGTGAGAAACAAAATTAACTGAATATTGTTTATGAATAAACGGTTAATATAAGACTGTAAGTATACATAAACACATAAATGTTTTATTTGAACTTATTAAAAATGACAACATACATTATGCATAAAATACGAATTACCAAGAATAAATTAAATAATCAATGATAATATTATGTAAACAAATTAGTTACAAAATTGTAATTGCCACACATAGCGGTGAAAATTCTGATAGCAAAAAAAAAAAATTACCGACAAGAATACATAAATAATGAACATACAATGGGCAAGTTAAAAATTTCTATAAAAAGAATATTCAACATTATTAAAGACTGGACTGCATCAGAATTAGCATTTCGAAATGATCTCTCGTCCATAACCAGCCCTAGTACATACGTGAAACAACGGACGCATCCTTAGCGTTGAGATCGTGCAAGCACGCTTGTAGATCATCATCCAGCGTCTCGCTGCTGTACAAGCCACCTTCAACACGAAGTAAGGCTATCGCCATGTGGACATCCAGCGATTTACTGACAAATTGAACTTTATTAAAAATCCTTTTATTTCTTAAAAACAATATTTCAAATGAATCTACTCCTTTATTAAATACTTTTAATTAATTTTAAAAAAATGTATAAATAACGACAAAATGTTTCAATAATATGTATGTGTTAATAATTAGAAAAAAATTATATAAAAATAACTTTATAGAAACAACAGTTTTTTTTTTTGTAATCCACTTGTTACTGTGATATTGTGTGTGTATTTGTACAAACACAGATAATAAGCGTTCACAAAGTATATAAATATAAGAAATTATTATGCAACTTCTCATTGTATTCGCAGTAAATTAAAAACCGACCCAAAAAATATAAAAAAAACAACTTACTGCATGATTTCGACATGTTCTGCCACTTCTTCTATGTTACAACTTTGCCAGTTCTCTTTGAAACCCATCAACAAAATATTCGGTTTTAATTTCCCTAAACCGCTAGCCTACAAAGAAAATAACCATTTTAATATCGGTAATCAATCTGTCTCTTTTCATCACAGCGTAAACTCAATTTGGCAAAACGAGACGAGACGAATACTTAAATCAAAAGTGTTGAAAAAAAACGGATTTATTTTTTATGAATGTTGTTGGTATTTTGACAAGGCTACATAACTTACATCTAGCAAGACTATTTGTCGAGAAATTTATTACTGTCTTATTCCCGGTCATTCCTAAAATGCCTTTAAAACGGCAATCGACTTGTATTAATAAAATTATGCATTGTAGAGGAGATACCTGTATAAGTGCACTGGCGCCATCTTTGAGGTCGACTCCGTCAACGACGCTGTAGAAAGACTTAATTTTCCGCTTCAAGAACCAGTGATAGGCCCTGTTCGTCAGCGCTTCTCGCGTACGGTGGTTTATTTGACTCTGAAAATATATTTTGATGATAATATTTTTTACCAAAACTTAAAAAAAAAACTTAGAACTTGCCCAAAATCATGGTTATATTTTGTGTATATCGGACCCAAAGAAATTATTATCTAATCAAAAAGGAATCAAATTCATCCATCAATACTCTGCACTCTGGACAACCCAAAAAAAATATTTCGTGGTCTTAAAATTCTTCACTAGTAGACCTTTTAAAAAATACAATTATTATGATGCAAGACTATTGGTTCAGTCTATAAAATAAATATGATCTTCAGAAACAATCATACATTTTGTAGGTTGTAATCCGATACCTGCACAACATGTCCACACAGCATAAGGGACAATCCCTTAGTAAGGAGGTATGTGAAATCCGTCAGCAGAGCCCGCTCGCCAGGAAATCCAGCCAGCACCAAGATTTGAGGTCTGTGAAAAATATTTTTTGTAATAGTATAATGTTATATTTATGATGCAATTTTATGTATTCTTCTAAAAAATATATAAAATAAAACAAAGAAGTTTCATCATCGGACGTCAAGAAAGAAGACAAAATTCCACCCGTATAACCTCGACATCAGTCGTTCGACAACTGCAATTTAAGACAGTTTCTGCCGAGCACCACCAATATCTGGAACCCACTGAAGTATTTTAATTTCCCCAAATTCTTAAAGGCCGGCAACGCAATCGCGAGCTTTGAAGCAATGTAATTGTAAGCAATTTGTTTCGGAACACAAGTTTTTGACTATTTACAATATTACGGGATTGATTATAATGTAACATAGTACGTACCTGTAATTTTTAACGTGTTCAGTGACTCGGTTGAGTTGATGTACGCCCGAGAGGGCCGTTTTATATGTTTGCGCTTGCGTCGTCGAACCCCAGTTCACATCTAATTAAATATTCAAATTCGAAGTATTACTTTTTATTACCTAAGGACTTATGTACAATATGTTGGATTCTTTAGTCCACGCCATACTTCCTAAATATCGTAGAGTAGCGTTTCCCAACCTTTTTTGTGCCATGCCACCTTAGTCTTTTTAAAATTCTTATGCCCTATGTAACATACATAATATTTAATATTAAAAATGTAATTGTTGACTAAAGAAACTTAAATGATAGGGTTTGGAAAGAAATAACTACAAAACGTAACGGTAAAAAACAAATAAAGTTTCAAAAAAAAAAAACAATTAACAATCAAATTCTCCCCAGTTGAGTATGGGCCATACGTTGGAAAACACTGCCAAAGACAAATACTTGGTATGGGTATGACTTCTGTCACAATATACATTTAGGGACACACTCTAGGGCTCCAGATATTTAAAATTAAATATCTATTATCATACAAATATGTATATTAAAATCACACACGTTATGTCTGCAACTCTCTGCAAATGGTAGATTTTTTCAAGAAATAACACTAAATTTAAAGTATCTGTATGTCTCAATTACTAAAAAAATATTTCCCTTTATCATACGATTCACTCACCAGGTTTCCTATAGGATACGAGAAGATATAGCGCCAGAAGGAAAGCGATAGTCACGAGGGCCGTTATCCACGAGATGACGAACATTATCGCCACACACACCATCGACCCCAAGAGAGATAGCCACATGTTATAGAGCTGAAATAAGAAATAATTACTTATATATTATGAAGTTAATTATCAGAGAGTAATATATTTGCAATACGTTACCCTAAACGTCGGCCTCCACCCCACTGGCTTCGCGAGACTTGCGTGAAATGTCGCAAAGTTAATCAGCGCATACGCAGCCAAGAAGAAATTCGATATTAACGGTGCTATTTGGTTAAGACCACCTGTGAAATATATAAATAGCAAATTTAGCTTTGTTATCTTTCGTTTAAAATAAAATTCCACATTAAAACGAAGAAATAATTACAATTTCAAATTAATATAAAAAATATATACGATTTAGTTCAGACTACAACTATTATTAAGAAAGAAAAACGTAAAATAAAAAAGAGCAAAATAATGGTGCCTGTAAAACTGAAACAGAAAATTCTTACCCATAAGAATAAAGGCAACTGCTATAATAAAGGTGAGCGCGTATCCGCGAACTGGTTCGTTAGTACTGCCGTAGCCCTTTGCGAAGAATTCCAAGTACGGGTAGAGCTTGTCTTGACATAGCGCCTGTAAAAATATTTGCAATAAAATTGTATTCTATAATATAACGATAAATAACTAAAAATAAAGATATTCAAATCGTCTCAAAAAAAAAGGAACCGTTTATTAAGTCCGTACCGTTTATTAACCGTTTAGTAAGTTTTCTAACTCCAGTATTTTTATGTAACAACAGGCAAACAAACGGGCAGGAGATTCATCTGATATTAAGTAATACCGCCGTCCATAAACACACATTTACAAAAGCATCGCAAGTGAGTTGCCAGCCTTTAAGGCTTTAGTTTTCATGCTGAGGCCCGTGTTAGACAAAACAATATTCTTGTTATCAGTTGAGGCAGTTTAGTTCCGTCACTCATGGACACCGTCTTGTCTCAAACATGAGCGTTGACAATTGTTGACTTTATTTTTTGCGAGGAATACAATCCGCATACGGGTAATACCGCTCCGCACAAACGGCAAAAAGGCAAGAAATTATTCAATAAAATTATAGAATTTTTGATTCGATTTACAAAAAAATAATACCTGAAAAACTTTCGGTGCAGAAACGAGCGAAGCCAGAGCTGATGATAGTGTTGCCGCAAAGCAGCCGCCATATATGAGTGGGCCCCAGGCTGACACTAATCGAATTACCTGCAATTGAATTGGGTTTAAGCATCTATTTAACAAAATAGCAAATTCATTTTTAACACTAAATAAATATTCTTATAATAATAATAGCAATAACGTTTGATAAAAGGAAAATATACTTACGTCATTACTATGATGTAGCCCATAACTGCAGCTCCCGTCGTGTACGCACGCAGTAATATTCCCAAAGGGCACGTCCGCAACGACTCCGGACGCGTCACGTAGGACGCACCAGCCCGCTATTATGGCTATCACCACGTACGATATTGTAGTTAGAAGTATGGCCAACAGTGTTCCCTTTGGTATCGATTTTTGGGGATCCTGCAATTTTAATTTGAGGAAGTTTCCTTTAACAATTTAAAAACTACCGCCTTATTTAAATTTTTCAAGCAGTTTCATCTGTATGTGATATTATTGAAATTATTGTAATATTATGGTATATTCGGGATTCGCCGTGCTCAAATTAACGAGTAAGTTTGTCCACAATTTATTGAAAACTAAGTCCACCGAGATTTAAATCAGGTATAATTTAGGAGCAGTGTTAACCTAGTGGAAACCGACATGTCTTAGACCCAAAAGACGACGTGTGTAAGGCCTGATCACCTACTTGCCTATTAAATTGACAAATTATGATGAAACAGATACAGAAATCTGAGGACCAGACCTAAAGACCCAGTGCATGCATTATGGGACACGATATGAAATTTATTATTAAACCCATAACATCTTGCGGATGCATTTAGCTTGTGACGAGCAAAATACATTTGACGGGAACTTTAGTTAAAACTCTTTGGTGATGAAAAATAAATATTGAATATGTGAATGTATATGTGTATTGGATTGTAAATTTCAAAAAATGTTTCCAGTCCTTAATATAATTTTTTTTAATACCTTCAAATCCCCGGATATATTTGCACCAGCCAGAATTCCTGTCGCAGCCGGAAAGAATATCGAAAAGACGGAGAAAAAGTTGTGTTCCACTCCTTCAAAGAACCTGTAGTCCGATGCCATGTTTTGTTGCAACACTGTCACTGAAAAAAGTTTAATGCAAATAAGAAATTTTCGTAAATTCCATAAATATAGATTCCATAAACTGGATGAATTTCAATTCAATTAAATTGATTTCTCAGAATATTTTACAAATTATTACAATTCAGTAGGAATTCAATATCAATTGAATAATTACGTTTTTCTAACTTACTATTAAACCCGACAAAGCCCTGAGCGATCTCCTCATCGCCAACAGGTCCAATGATCGCACCGATGCAGAAGTCTGCAATGGCCGCCAAAAGTATTATCAGTAGGACTATCTGGGCCTTAGCTTCCCATTCCAAACCGACAACCACTATACCCGTTAAGAGAACTATTGTTATGCAACCGTATATTGCTTGGTCCTGCAAGAAATATGTAATTTAAAAATACTATTTTAATATCATAACTTTATAAAGATAACACTATACACCACTAGATGGCGTGATTTAAAAATTCTTCATTTTTATATTCATATGCATCTAAATCCATATCAAACTAATTATTAAAAAAAATTGGTTGTCTGTAAAGTCGGTTTACAGGCAATAATTTTACGCCTTTTTATGTTGGAAAGCAAACGAGCAGGAGGCACACCTGATGTTGAGTGATAAGATTTTAAGACTCACATTGCCAGAAGACTCTTAAATGCGTTGCCGGCATTTTAGGAATTGTGCGCTCCTTTCTTGAAAGACCCTAAGTCGAATTGGTGCGATAATATACCGTGATAACCTCATAAGAAAACATTGATGAAAAATTTCATACATTTATGAATTTAATTATTATCACTAAAATAGCATTCCTTTCTATAATACAAAGAAGGGGTTAATTGCTAATTACACTTTTTACGATAAATTAACATAAATTTGCACTCGTAAATTCAAACATTTTTTTAAGCTTAAATTAAACAGATTAATTACAAGTAACAACGTGTTATTAACTACTTAATACAAATGCGTCACAAGCCAAACGCTTAGGCCAGTCGTGCCCCTCCATTACTACGCTCTTGCTTGTGCGAGCGAAACGTGACAATGAAGTTCGGCTCAGGCGGAACGTGACAATGATCATATTTTTTCATGCGTGCAGCCGTTCATCGACTTATGACGTTAAGACGTTATCACGTCTAAAAAATAATTTTCAATTAGCTAACTGCTTCTTTGTATTACACAAAATACTGACAATTCAGTGATTATAATTAAATTCATAAATATATGGAATTCTATATCAATGTTTTCTTATGGCGTTATCACGTAAAATTATCGTCCGTCAACCGACTCTACACACAACCAAATTTTTATCAAGTCTTTTTCCCGAAGGGGTAGGAAGAGAACACGGATATCCTCTTGCTACGGTCCTGCATACCTCTCTCCCTTAATCCACTTTCGTGACATTATAATAAATTGTTAAGAAAAAGCTTTAATGAATCACGTACCCAGCTCTTGCTGACCATATAAGCTGACTCGGGTATCAAAGTAATAAGAGACTCTCCAAATCCTACGACGTACATAGCGCATGCAACGGCATTCGCCATTGAGAATATCAGACCGATGGACCCACCGAATTCTGGGCCTAACGAGCGGGATATCATGTAGTATGTTCCACCTGGAATAACATTTAAATTCATTTAAGTCTCCGTATACTTTTAAGTCTAACGGGCCATATGGGATTCAATTTATGGATATGAAACCATTGCAGCATGCGTTCAAAAGCCACCAAGAGTGATATGTGCAATCAACGTGCATATCACCTTTGCCTTAGGTAAGAAAAATTATAGAAAGGCACAGAAATTAACTAATAAACCCATGTCCCGATTACGGGAAATATAAACATCAGTCTAATGGGGAAGCCATTGGGAATATTTATGCCATACAGCTCGCAAACTAATGCTAGCTAAAACGTGTAAAATTAACAAATATTCATGGAAACATATATTAAAAATAGTTTACCTCCTTTAATAACCCCATTCGTACTGATTGCGGACATTGACAGAGCTGTGATAAATGTTACAATAGATGTTGTCATTATGAGCAGTATTGCTTGGCCTGAAAATAACAAAAGACTTATTGTTTTTGGTCTTCATGAGTCATATTTCAGTAAAACTTCTCAATATATTAATATGAATTAAAGTAAGAAATTCATGTTTAAAGTTGTTTATTTAAAAGACTAGCTTGAATTAATAATTTGTTCTACGTAAATCAAGCTATGAACTTTATCAAATCTGAATTGAAGGCATTTTGGGAAAGATGGTTCCACGATAAGCGATATATTAATGGAATTGTATGATAAAGGTTGTTTTGCAATTCACTGTTCGTTATTAATAATACCAAGGAGGACAGTTTTCAAAAGGCTTCGATTTCAAAGCAACACGTACCAATACCAGCTTGCCCCACGACCCACGATAGTCTCAAAAATAACATAACTCCCCAAATATTGAGGAGGCATCTCATCAGGACCCCCTTGATCCATCCAAACTTGATGCTCGATGTGGGTATCGGCAAATTTCCCACATCCTTCTCCAGTGTCTGGCCTGGCTGAAAATATATAGTCGTCAAGGAAATTACCATAATTTCAAACAAAGTACAGTAGACCGCGAGCATCGTCTCATCTTGGAAGTTTAAATTGATATTACATAATTTTATGCATTTTAACTCCACTGAACCTGGTAACACAGTCATGAAACCTGTTCTGCCCAGTTGAACATGCAATAGAACCGTCTATGCCTGTTTCGCAAACATTTGAACAAATTTAAACACATTTAGATTCTCTAGATAGAACTCTCTTGTGTGTAAATAAGCCACAAGGTAATCATAACACTTACTAAGATAAAATACAAAGCTGTCGAATAAGTTTACAGATTATATTACCAGTTGCGCTACAACCTTTTTTCATCTGGCCCGCAGATTTTTGTATCTGTTTTTATGATTATTTGTCAACCTAATAAGCAAGTAGGAGCAATAGGTAATAGTAATCAGCCAGGAGGCTGTAGCATAGGAATGCTTGACTCATGCCGTCGACTATTTCTGTCGAAAGCAAACCGGCTTTCTCACGATGTTTTCCTTCAGCGCTAGAGCGAATGTTATATGAGCACTTAGATAGAAAGTCAATCTAATATCTATATTAATCTACTTAAATCATTGGCAGCTGATGAAATATTTTTATCTTGAGATACATTTTTTATTACATTCCGTACTGCAAGTTAGACTAAATAATTGATAGTTAATTTTAATGACATGCCACTTCGCGGTATTACTAGAATTCCTAGCTCTAAACTCAAGAGGATAAACAATTGTTCTAAGAATAAATACTTCTTCTAATGAACATGTTCCTGAGGCGTTTAATCATTAATGGTTAATCAAACATATGGCTTAGGGATAAAATATATTAGTGGTATATTGGTTTACAAAAATCACAAAAACATATACATATGTATAAATAAAAGGCTGTTTAAGATTTATGGGAGCAGTGTTGTACTAGTGGCGTGAGACTATCCTATGATCCTTGACGTCGTACCTTCGAGCCCCGGCTGTGGGCTTTCTGTCTATATGCGCATGCGCTCGATCGGTGACGGTAAACATCGTGAGGAAAACCGACTTGCCTTAAACCCAAAGTGACGGCGTGTGTCAGGCACAGGAGGCTAAAACTTGACTATTAGATCGAAAAAATGATCACGAAACAGATACAGACACCTGAGGCCCGGACCTAAAAATGTTGTAGCGCCACTAGTTTTTTTAAGGTTTATAAATTAAAAATCCTTAGTTAAAAAAACAAAATTTAATATTAGATATGTAGATACGATTCTGACTAGGTTTTAACTCAGAAAGATCACTGGACGTCAACATCGCCCAATTGAACTACACGTATCGAACATACATAAGAAACTTAAGATTAGGTACTATCCAACGATATAACATATCAGAAGGAAAAAAGTGTATCAATTAATAAAATCTAGGAAGCACCCTACCTAGTTAATTAAAATTAGGTTAGGAAAATATTATTTTCATATATGTACAGATATCAGATACATTTACATATGAAATAAGGAATTGTAAAATAAATTTAAATGGGCGTATATCAATATTTTAGTTAATTATAAAAGTCATGGCAGCGGTCACGTCTTTAACTGGGTTAATTGCAACTCGAGGGTCACAAAATGCATAGTTTAGGGTCACAACTACGTGGGTCGACCTATGCCCATCACAATTTGTATAAAAAGACATGATGCCATTAATTACTTAATTGAGTCTATTTGGAAACAGGTTTGCCGAAGACAGGGGAGAGTGGAGGAAATTGTGCGGCGTCACACAAATTTCAGAAATGAAGAGTGTGACTGAAGAAGTAGAAATATTGAAAATTGAAGGACAGAAGGAAATCGAATTGGTTTGGAAATACTTCAAGGGGCCGCTGGTTCCATAGCGGTGTTGCGCGGCAAAAACTGCCTTAAAACGGTCAGTTGTGGAACGACGGACGTCGATGTGATACGGAATTTCGTATTCTGTCTCGACGTCCGATGTTAAAACTCAGATTATATTATAATAATAAAATATTATGGCATTGAAACCCAAACCTGGTACATAATTATATAAAACACCGCGAAAATATTAAAAACCATATTTGCGCAGTACCAAATACAACGTTTTTGTTCACGGTACCGTCGTAATAGCGTCTTTTTTACTTTAATATTTACAATACACAAGGATTTTAACTAATACGATATTAGTCTTTGGGGTCTCGTTTTTTAGTTTGTAAACAAACACAATTCATACGTTCAGAATTAAAATATAATCTGATTTGATTATTCAATATATGTAGTTGCCTTTGAGAGCGATACACCGATTAAAGTCATAGCCATACAATTTTACGATATTATTTTTATAGAACGATTTGTCAAGTGTAAGTCTCAAAATAGGCTTCGAAGTCGATTACCTCTTCATCAGCACAAAATTTCCACAATCTTTAATTTTTGATATTATATAATTCAATCAATATCTATATATTTACCTATATATACCTTTTTATCGTAAATCTAAAGTATTTAAACGTGTTAGAGCTTATCGAAATGTCATTGTCCAGCTTCATTAACGTTGCCGTAATTAATTAGAATTGTAATTATCCGACGTATCTGTATAGAAACATTTTAATAAAACAAGGAAAACCGTTTTGTCATAAATTATAATATTTATATACATATGAACAAAATATTTTTCTATGGAATTGAAATACGGCCCTAATTAAATTCACTAAACTTTGCTCTCCTATAAAGATATACTTTTTTATATGAAAACTACATACTACAATTTAAAAAAACGGTACAATGAGAAAATTAAAAAAGTTTCGCAGTCGGTAGGATTCGAACCTACGCTCCCAGAGGGAATCTGATTTCTAGTCAGACGCCTTAACCGCTCGGCCACGACTGCTTCGAGGAAAGTTACGAATTTATCTACCACATATTTATATAAACTAAAAGACATTTTAACGGTAACCATTAATATTTGTTTCAAGATACTATACGTAAAGCCCTTTTACGGACACAATCTAAATATTTTCAAGGTCACCAAATTCGTTCATTTAAGAAACGAATCGATTTATATAGCATTTAATGCATATAATGTTATTCTTGATTGAAGTAGTGTTATATATAACCTCAACAACAAAATTGGTTGGTTGTTACCAATAATATACTTAATAAATATATATTTATTAAGCATTAAGCATATATAATATTTCATAAAGCCGCTTTAAATTAAGTACCGTATCGTAACTGTATGTTAATATGCACATGTTTTGACATTGATCGACTAAAAATACCTTGACTTGCGATAACCCAGTTACCCGAAGCCTCACATACACTTACCGCGACAATGCATATAATCGAATCATTGGCAATTATTGGATTAATTATATGACGTTCATCTTAAACACGAGCGAACCGCCTTCAAGACTAAACTTGGTTAGTAACTTCGTCTACATAATAATACCGGTTTCTTTTCTGCAAATTGTCTCTATAAGCTATGGTCATCAGCCTTGTGTTAAACATGCATTTTAATTAAAATAAATTAAATTAATTTTCAATCTCACATATAGCCGTTGCATATAAAAACCGTTCGAAAAATATAAGCTTTTTCGGAGCGAGTCTTTACAAACGGTTGCCTTCTGAGATACGGGAAATAGTAGCACTGGATCCGTTTCGAATACGCCTCCAAATTTTTAGGTAGATGGATAACAGATCTAATGCAATAACGTGAGATAATGGGAATAAACTTCTTTCAACCTAAGCACTCCGAGTTTTCTGTTTTCCCACGATTTCTTTACCGTATCAGCGGATGCTAATTGCACAGTAAATCTATTGGTGCACTTGAACGGGCTTCAACCTTATGATTAAGTATTTCATTCGTTAGGAGGCGACATCGACCGCCGTTACTGTTCTTGCCGTTAAAACTAAAAGAACACACAGGACACAATGCATTTGAATAGGTATGTACTTCATACATTAACGGATATTTTTAATTTCTACTCTACATGAACTGACAAAAGTGTTGCTTTATATCAGTTCGTATGGTAGAAATACTTAGATATTTTGTGAATATTTTAATATTTTTCTGTCAAATGTCGTACTTTTTGCAGTTGCTTTTCTATATACAGGTATATGTAATAAGAAAAACACTTTTTGAACGGATTAAAGCTATGTATTATTAATAAAACTTATAGTTATTTACATAATTCTAAATTTTATTTATTATTATATTATAATTTTATATATTTTTTTCCGACGTTTCGCGTACTTTTCAGCGTGCGTGGTGACCACCGTGACCACGCACTATTATAATAGTACATAGCTTTAATCCGTTCAAAAAGTGTTTTTCTTAATGTGTAAAAGCTATTTTAACAAAAGACAATAGGTATATGTATTGTTATACGAGGATATGTAAAACGGTCCTCTAAACGGATCTCCTTCTGCAGTATACGATGCTTTGATGACATGCGTGGCTGATCCATTTTATGACAGTATCCATGTCTTCAGGCGTAAGGTGCTGCTGCCAATATTCCATTACCAATAACGATTGCAAAGAAGAAACATAGTAAATTTTTGAATTGCATATTGGATTAAATATTCAGTCCCTACATATGAAATTGGCGTTTTGTATGGGAGGAACAAAAAGTCGAATATTTTTAAATATAATATATTTAATTAATCAAAGTATGAACCATTGTTTTCTATGCACTTTTGCCATCTCATAGGTAATAATATTCTTCATATAATATTAATCAATTCGTGAGGTACCAACCTTTCAAGCTTTTTAATCTTCCTAATTTGCTTCAAGTGAATTAAAACAGTTTTATCACTAACATCGCAGCCTGCAGCTAACTCGGACGTGGTTTGCGATGGATCCGCTTCCACAATAGCCTTCAATACTTCATTATCAACTTGGGTCTCAGGCCGTCCATGGGGCTTGTTCTGCAGGTTGAAATTTCCAGAACGAACATGACCGCCATACACATCATTCAACCTTCGAGTCGTTTCCGCAGCACCTAGTGCCACGGCGGAACTCGTACTCGAAAATAATGCGATACTTTAAGTTTTCCATTTTGCAAAATGAGTGACGCAAACAAAAAAAACAGAAGAAAAAAACTAATAAATGACGATCGTCGAAGCACAAATACATGAGTAAATAGCTGTACAAATTTGAATTTGAAATTCCTAACCAAAGAGGAGGTATTTGAGGTCAAAGTGGCCAATACGACAAAACGCCAATTTCATATGTAAGGACCTAATATTTGTATATATTTTTTTATATAATTGTAATGTTTTTCTTTTAATATAGAAAGGGGGGAAACGAGCCCAAAAAGGCCTATTTTTAGTATGTGCGTTGCCGGCCTTTAAGAGGGGAGTACACTCTTAACAGTTATCTCTTATCAGTAACTGTAAGGAAGTATCTCTTAGGGGAGACCCCCACCGGGAGTCTATACCACAGATCACTAGTTCGCAAAAGTGTCTTGTGAATCGGACCTTAGAAGATTTCCAGCTATCAAGGTGATACTGATAAAATTTTGAATGAATACGGCTCGTACGGTGTTGATACGAGGCAGGAGGCATCAACCCAAACATTTCTTCAGAAATCTCACTATAGTACACTTTGTAGAAAACGCAAAGAGACGCAATGTCTCTGCGTAGATGTAGAGAATCAAGCCCATCAGTAATACGTTGGAGATTGACAATTGACATTCGCTGAATTTGGTCAAAAGGAAGAAGCTGGTATTTGGGACCAGGGATTTGAGCAATATTCCATCTGAGGTCGTACCTGAGCCTTGTAGAGCTGCATACGTTGTACCTCAGTAATAAGATAAGGAAAATTAGGTACTATAGCTAGATTTTTAAACCCGATCTATTGTTAGCTTGTGTTGATTAAGCAGGCTCGTGTATTCTTATATATGAAACTTGTCTATTGATGCAGGTGTTGAATTAGTTGTAAACATTAAACAGATTGTCATGTTGTACACAACATACATCCACATGACAGTAACATGAAATTATTGTCTCATATACAAGAACAATACTAGTATTTATTTTAAAAAGAATATTCTATGCATATAGAGTTTTGCCTACGGTTATTATCAGCCTCTTAAAAATAACGAATCGGGCTTTTTATATTGATAAAAAATCCAATACGCTCGTTAACGTTATGTTAAACCTTTTCGTAAATGTTTAAAAAAAAAGTGGCGCTACAAAATTTCCAGGTCTGAGAAAAGATATCTGTATCTGTTTCATGGTTTGTCAATCTAATAGACAATTAAGTGATCAGCGTCCTGTGCCGGACACACGCCGTCGACTTAAGAGTCTAAGGCAAACCGGTTTCCTCACGAAGTTTTCCTTCACCTTTTGAGCGAATGCTAAATGCGCACATAGACAGAAAGTCCATTAGTGCACAGCCGGGGCTCAATCTTACAATCTCAGGGATGAGAGTCGTACTCTAAAGCCACTGGGCTAACACTGCTCTATTTTCATAGCTAAGTTACACCGTTCTCTAGATAAAAAATTGAATCCTCTATCTAAAGTGGACTCTGAGAAATTGTTTTATTCGTGATGTCTTTTAAAAACCAATCAAAAAGGACCCTGACCTTCCGTGACAAAGATGCATTATGAAGCTCATCCAATGTCGGTCGAGGCGCGGCGTGAAGCGACAGTACATTTCTGTAGTTATCCAATCTTGGTAGCGCTTCACGGGTGAAATGTCTGAAAATTTATATTTAGTAATATTTTCTCATTTAAAAGGTATGATGCAACTCCAGGAACTTCTCCGGGTTCGGTAAAATAATTCTTTACGATACGATTATTAAGACGATACGTAAAACTGAAAAAGATATTTTAAAGAAAAAATAATAATGAAATATGCGAAATATACACATTTGGTTTTTCATGTTTGAAATAACATTTTTTTGGTAGTGATAATTAATATTTATTATCATTTTGCCAGTAGAAATTAACATCTATTATTTTTTTAATTTATATTGACATTAACAATTACGTTAAATAATTATTTATTACAATATTCGACGATTTGTTTCCAGTCATCAATTTTAAGTCAAAATATGAAAGCTGTAGACCTGGAACGCGTTGTAGGAGGTTTCTCGTAAAACCATTTTACGAACAAATCAAAATCTAGGAACACTTTTATAACAACACAATTGAAACTGGTGCAAAGATACGCAAAACTAATTATGGTCTTAACAAATCATTATAAATTTCTCACTACAGAAATATCACTTGAGAAATCTACGCGTTATAGAGAGGAAATACCGCGTTATAGGGGATTGCTATACTTATTGAAATTAATTGGATAATATATCTTCTAGTAAGGCGAACATGATAGCGTTACGTAACTTATAAAGCCCTTTAACTTTGTTACAAAAACCCAATTACAACACATTTTAACCCAAATAACATTGAAATATTTCGTCACACGTGACTTCTAAAATTTCTAACAGTGGTATAACTTTCATCAAGTCATTAAATTGTTACCGCTGCGTAGGCTTCGATTATTATCAATGACTTCTTAACTTACCTAAAACTTCTGCCATACTTAGTATCAGTCTGCGTGGTGAGAGGATCGTCGCTATCCATACCGGAACCATCAGACTCTGAACCTTCTTCTTGCTTCGCCTCCATCTAAAAACAAAAACACAATCTTAAAACCTATAAAGTGACTTAGAACCTTAAAATTGTACCTATTTAGTATTCGTGTCTATATAAGGTACTGAGTATTGTAATGAAAGGCTCTTCAAGACACGACTATTTAATACGAATCTTGGTACAATACTAATCTATCATCAATATATACATATATATAGATATACATCAATACATTTGTATTAATCATGTAGGCACAGTACATCCCCCTTAATAAAATATAAATATATATATCTAGATACATAGCAAATGTTACAATAAGAAAGTAGAATAATTTCTATAACACTTCATTACCAATTCAAGAACTTAATTTAAGATGTACAGACACAAAAAAAAAATAATGTAAAATAATAATATTTGGTTCTGTAAACTAGATTAAACATCCTTTAAAATAAAACAAAATCAGCTTTTTTAATGAACTGTACGATTGAATGAATGAAAATCGATGATATCAATATATATAGATTAAAACAAAAACATTCATTCACGCGTTGACAATAACTTAAGACCAATTTCACTCTGGTCACGTACATGAGTTTTAATTTATGGGATAGTTATGCTTTTGAATGCATTTATATCCGTGACAAATATAACATACAAGAAATTTCAAAATGCGTGAAGGTTGGACGGAGGTGGTCGGATGAGCAGTAATTGACCAATGATCGCGTCCGACCCATGCTCTACATAACATACACCAGAACACGCGAGTCAAATCACAGGCACACGGCTATTTGCCCAATAGAGATCTTCAAGAGAAAAATTAAAGGTGTTCTAGACTATAACCAAAAATTTGCATTTCTCTGCTGAATTTTGATTGATATTTTTTTTATGCAACAGAGGGCAAACGGGCGGAAGTTTCACCTGATGTTACGTATTCCCAACTAACATTGCAAGTGCGTAAAAATTAATAAGTTCTTTTCTTGAAGGACAATAAGTCTAATTGGTATATGTATATAGCGCACTAGTACCACAATTCCAACGTAATATTTATTTTTGGTATCTTGAAGCATAATCTTTAATACCGTCTCAATTGTTTTCGTGGAGATTAGTTACACCAATAAGTTTGATTTACGTTTTTTAACCATAGGTTTTTCAAGTCCAATGAATTATACATAGAGTTTTATAAGTTATCAGTTATATAAAGTTATCGATCAATTAGATTACTCTTAAATTCTAACACAAGTGCGCAGTATCTGTCCTACCTTTTAGTAGTCAAACTTATACTACAAACCCACCTTTATTACCAACAGCTACAGTACGTTTTTCTAAGCACATCTTTTAATAGTTCTAATTAAGTCACATCACGAAAGCGTGACCTAATGAATGGTTGATAAATGATTGATAGGTCACCGATCGCACCTACGTGGACCGGAACACGTTTATAAATTAGATACTGTACGCCACTAGCTTCTACTACATATCACATTTGAGATTTTTGAAAATAACATTACGATCTAAGTTAAGACTAAGAAGTAATTTAGAACTAACCTACTAAAAATATATTTATATTTAACATAAGAAAGTGTCCAATAACACTACTTACAGCTTAATACTACTCTATTAAGGGAAGACACTCGTGTGTACTACGAACGGAGTGTCTTGAAAACTATATTGACATTTAGAACAAATTATTTAATTAGTAAATCGCTGAAACATATACAATACTTTTTAATATAGGGCTTAGCAGTGCCGGTAATAGAGTTATTTCAAGAATTACTTCTACTACTATATACCTATCCTAGATATATAAGACTAATTTTGGAAAAACCTCTTAAGAAACTAAAAGTATCGAGGGTGCTGTCTGATAAGCGGCTGTCATATGTCAGTCGCTATGTACCTAGCAGCTAAAAATTCCCTATGGGACTAAACCATCGCTTTTTCTATAAACGACTCTAACCTATCTAATAATCACATAGAAACACGTGAAAGACTTTTAGCTGACTAGACGTTTTCTCATAGTCTGTTCTAATTCCTCTTAAGAAGTCGTGTTGGGTTTTTATACTACTAAGGGTATCTGACTATATAATCATTTGATTATATTTTTTATTTATTTTCGTACGATATCCCACTAGATCGTTATACCATTCCATACTTATAATAGACAGATATAATCTTATATATAATCTAATATATATAAATCTCCAGTCACGATGTTTGTCCGCGATGGACTCCTAAACTACTTAACCGATTTTAAATTAAATTGGCACACCGTGAGCAGTCTGGTCCAACTTAAGAGATAGGATAGCTTAGATCTTATATTATAGTCGCGATTTTATTTTATCGCAAATTATTTGTCTATAATTAATTGACAGTCACAATTATCTGTTAACTCCAAAAGATTCTAACAGATGTCGATACTTTTCGACTGGATTGAGTAAGTAATCAATAGATGGCACTGCTATGGTAAACCGACAAACGTATCTTATAATCTACAATTCAATATCATGAGTACCACGTGTTATTGAGGCTAAAGTATAAATTAAATTTATTTTGTAGTAAACGAAATACCGGGAAATTCAATTATTTCTACTTTTTTAATTTTTGGTGTTATACTATACAGCCAACCACGTGTTACTTAGACCGAAATGTAAATCAAATTCAAATTATAGTGACGATAATACAGTGGAATTATTCTTTCGTGTCACGGTATTAAGGCTAACTAAAACCACATTAAGGAGAAACGAAGTTCGCGGGGCAGCTAGTATAATATATAATACAGAGATAAACTATAATTGATTTAAAAGTTGAATGTTTTAACAAAAGTAAATTGCCCTACATTTTGGAAACAAACTTTTTAAGTGAAAGTTTCCAATTGTTTTTATATCGTTTGATTAATACGATTTAATTATCGAATTAATTTTATTTCAAAAATATTAACTTTTGATTTATACGATAAATTTATTTAAATTGTTTCATCACTTTTTTATTTATTGCGACACAAATGGAAATAAAAAGTCACAAGCTCCTGACAGATTTCACTACATAACGAGCCTGAGACATTATTTATGCAATAAATTATTATTATCTTTTCTAATGATCCCTTTCTTTTATTTATATCGTAATCCTTATATATAACAAGAAACAATTATACTAAACATATAGCTAAAAATGGAATACATAATATATACAAAAAGGTTCACACATTTACAAAAGGAATATTCAATGAAATATTGAATACACTTAAGTAATACCTAATTCGACTGTGTTGTATATGAGAGGTATTAAAAAATCATTAAAAAATAGTCTATCCAAATTGTAGCAATTTGTCTACTACGTTTATCATTTCCGGAAATTCAGGGTCATTACTACTAATCATTACGAATCGAGAGGGGAAGACGTCGTTAATGATAATTCGCATTTATTGACGGACCTTTTGTCGGTAAACTTCACAAAGCTTTGTCTCTATTAATCTCAGTAATTTATTGATTTAGCCTGAATATCCAAAAAAAGAATATTATACACGCAATGTGTTTTTTTTTCTATTTTAATTTCATTTTCATGTTATCAAACTAAGTGTTTCAGAAGTCTAAAGCCTATACTTGACATACGGGACATATTTAACCATGCATTAACAAACATTGAACTGACAAAAGCTTCATGTCAGATTCTATACTGTAAGAAATAGTTTGTCTAATACTGTTTAATGTTGTATAGTTATTTTGTATGTATATCATGTTAATGTAAATTTCCGCATTGGAGTAATCTTTAATAGTAGCTTAATTGTTAAAAATAAAACTAATACAAATATGTCTAGTCTGAATCTTATCGCAAGTCCACCGCAAACATTTACGACCAAATGATTACCTCCTCCTTCGGTCTTAGTCGGTTACAAATAAGTGTTATTGTCATACACATTGTGCGTGTCACCAACGAAATTTAACCCTTTAAAACCCTAAAGAAATATATCTCACGGTAAGACAATTGTATTTAGGATACATCTAGGTGACTTGGCAAAGGGGTGAAATAAATAATATTTACGAATTCGAACAATAAAACCCTTATTAGCTATTGACTGTTGTCCATATACCTTTCATATCTCTTTACTAATAAATATTATTAAAATATTGAAAGCAAAACAATGCAAGTGAATAAATAACACACTATTAACTTAAATGAGTTATGTTTTAAAGAAATCTCATCTTGCTGTGAAATTTATAGCAGACTAAAAAACCTATATACATTTTATTATTATTAATTACTTAAGATGTCATGTGGAACATTGTGTAATGGTTACAGCTCTTAACAAACATTGTGTAAAACATAAAAGAGTGGCAGAGTTTATTGCTAGTTCTTTTATTCCGTTCTACGCTCTTGATTTGAGAACTGGCAGTAAATATAAAATTAGAAGCATTTCATATATATTTCTTTATTAACGTTCATTAGTGTACATTGTGTTACGTATATGAATAAAAGATTTTGAATTTTATACTATACTGCAATAATTAAATGTAAATCTGATAGGGCTACCACGCAAACTTCCGATGTAACTCCAAGATTGGAACATTAGCGATAATAAGCACATAGACATAAACAATTAAAATTATTATTTAGGTGACCAACTTTTTTTGAGATGCGAATGCCGCTCAACTAGTAAGTAATTATTGAGTTACATATTGGATTTTACAAAGTAATGTGGCTGAACGATTACTATTGGGTTCTATATTACTGCGACGTCTAGAGTGATACTACATTTTATGGAACAAAGACGAAACAAAATGTTATTTACTCAAGTCACAGACAACAGTTTCCTAATAAATTTTTGAAGTCATTCAATTCCTGTTTAACCCCTGTTCTATAGAGAAAAGGCTAGTCATTTTTTAATACACTGTAAACTCCTTGTAACATCCCTCGATTTTAAAACCCCAACCCCCTTACCCTTGCCTTCCATACAATGATACCGAAATTGATTAAGCTGCAAAACTGTGTCCGTTATTTTGTCGCCCGTAAAAAAAATCGAATTTCAACATCAAACTTACCGAACTTTCTAAGAAATATTTTTTTTGCTTAATCACGAAGATGCCTCAATATCGCAAGATATTAATAAAATACAAATTAATTACTGGTGCAGCAAAAGACGTCAGACGAAAATAACAGACTATACAATAGCGTTCAAATAAGAATTGTTTTTTATGTTAATTAACACTAGACTGAAATAAACTTTTTCTTTTACTCATACATACATATACAATACAGATTTTTCTTCTTTCCATTTAACAACTCTTCGTAACGTCAAAATATACAGTCCCTTGAGTGGCGTTATATACAGTTAACACTGTATAGGCAACAACAACTCTATCGTATTGTATACATAAAAATATCATCTCTCTATCATACAGCTTTACTTAGTGGTGTTACCGAACACAAGTCTCTCTATATTTACAAATCTTATCTTGGCTTTTGTTTTTTCTAGGTTTAAAGACATATATACATGACCGTGGATGTGAAAAGTTAACGGTATGTCGTCGTATCCTATTTTTAGACGCTCTAAAATTAGATGCGCCCACTGCTTTAAAGTGGGTATTTGCATATTGGACTTAACTGGTTCATATGAATGGACTCCAACAAGGATAATAATATAAATGATATCTTAAAGCGTTGTTGAATGTCTCCTATAATACCTCAACAATTAATTTATAAACTGTAGTTCATGAAGTAGTGGCGTAAAGTAGTTTTTTTCAGAGTGAAATTTCTATAACAATTGTAAAGTTATATCTGCCTTAGAATGTAGTCAAATAATTGTCACTTTAAAACAGAAACACTTCGAAATTCTGGATTCAATATAGGCGAATATCTTTTTTTTATAGAACTGGACAGATATTTTGCCACAATCCCATTTGATGTTAAGTGAGATGTGGCCTATTGGAGGTCAGGCCTGTCTAACCACCGCTTACATGAACCCATATTATCCCGTCTAGGGAATATGGAAGGGGGCGAAGAGTTCCACTGCTTTGCTGTTTTTATAAGAAACGACAAAGATGATGAAATTGTTATAAATCTATTAAATATGCAATACGAGTTCTTGAAAATATAAATATAATATTTATTAAATACTAATGTATTTCCCTCCATAATTTAATATATTAAAACTGCCTAATTTGAATAAAATACGAATAACTGTATATTTACGAGGCGCAGTTGCAATTTTTTTTAAAACAATATTTATAAGTATACGACGAGCATAACTTATAAGCTCTAATACACCGGGTATTAACTAATCTCGCAACAAATTAATGATTTCAACTCTATATCGGACATATTTTTGTCTTTTCGGTAGTAACACTGCCATAGTATACAATAGTTTAAAAAAACTTTTTACAAAATCCTTTATTCAGCCAAGTTTTTACTTCTTTGCTTGTAAGGTTACCTCTAAGTAAATTTACTTAAATTATAAATTTGAAACATATATTTATTATTATACTTTATTTTCTTTATATATGATTAATAACGATTGGAAAAAAAATGCCACGTGCGTTTTTTGCCACGTGTATCAATTACAATGAGCTTTTAACCAAAATACAAACATTTTATTTCCTATATTCAAAGATCACTAAAGTAAAAATCTTGCTCAATATAAATCACTACTGAACCTCGAGTTCGAGTAGCCCCTTCACCTGGACAAGACGCTCGCGAGGCTATGGGAACCATCCACTTATTCAATTGGCCTTCAGTTATTAGGATTTATCGGCTAGCATTCTAACATAGGATTATGATTAATAATAATATTTTTTTATTTATCTGCTTCTTTCAGAGTTCGTCTAATTCAGGAATTGACTAGCTTTGTAAGAGGCTGGTGCCTTAAATATAAATCCATGTTATGACGTTAATAATATATAATAATACAAAAAGCGTTTATCATATGAATACTATTTGAAAAATTCGTGCTTCCGTTTTTAGTTGAGATACGCCCTTGGTGCGCTCCTCGTCTCCCACGTAAAAGTAAAAAAACCTAGACGGTCTACAACAGGTGTAATCTTGAGTGCAACGTCTTGAGACTCAATAAAAATGGCGCTTACATCATTTATTTCTTTTTTCTTGCATCTATTAAACAAATAAATAAATAAACATATATGTTATTCAGTTTATCCATGCAAATTAAATCTGTTCTGTTAACAATAACAATACTAACATGGTGCTTTTATCATGATTATAGAGAATAGAAGTCACGGTTTAGTTAACATCATATAAATGCATTTGCCTGTTATATTTATATTTGAAATAGACAATAAAACAGTGCTTTTGTTCAAATTAACTCAATGATACTGTCTTATCTAGCGGGTGTATGGCTTGAATGTTATCAGAATGAAGTCATAGTTTCCTCTCATTTGTTAAAACCACATTACAACATAGAAATTTATGTTTAATATGCCCATACATAAAATATTTAAACAAATTATTAAATTATGTTAAAATCACACACTATATTATTCCTGATAATGGTATATGGATATATTACCTTTTACAAGAGTACTGTCTCATATATTGAAATTTTCAGGACAAAATAATTTCAGAATAAAAATGTAAAATTATTTTTTAAACTCAATATCAATATCTGTTAAATATGCCACAAATAAAATGTCCCAACAACGTAATCTAATAAATTGCAAACAAAAGATTGTTACATTTTCAAGTTACATGATAATTTAATAATTACACAAACAGTTTTATTAAATTTTTGACAAAGTAATCTATTTTAAGAAATTAGAAATTTAACCACATCAAATAAACCTACAAGAGGAATATTTATAATATTTCCCTACAATAGGGAAAAAACACATAGGTTATTTTAGCTAAACCACATGGAATATAGTTCATAAGGAAAAGAATAGGTACATACCTGAAACCTTGTGGCAGACGGTTGATCTTTAAACCGAGACGGCTTTTCAATATCCCGAAAACTGCTTTTCGTTACAGGAATTTTTCTTGTCCTAGAACCATGAGTCGATTTTTCCAATACATTTTTAGTATCTGCACTTGTCTTGAATTGCAAGCCCGCTTCTAGATCTACTTCTGGTTTAGGTAGATCCGTTGGATACTGGATATTTCCATTTGTAGCAGCCATAGATTTAGCCGAACTAATTTTTCTAAAACGACCAATTATAATATCTTCTTCATCATCCACTTGATGTACTGACTCTAGTACTTGTTTTTGGGCTAATTCATCCTTAACAGGGCTTAGTTCAATATCTTTTTGTTGAGAACTCATATTAGACACTCGTTAATATCGATCGCAATGAAAATACAATTAAGTTTTATACAGAAAAACTTAAAATATACGTTTTTTCTTTATCTAAACTATTTACAATTTTTTAAGTCACAAAACAAAGTAAAATTCCCACAAACTGCTACAAAATATGAGTTCATCGCGTAAATTTAATTCCACGACTTCAAAATTTTTAACCCAATCAATGTAGTAATTCAAGATATGAAAACATATTACTATTTAAATTCCGACTAAACGAAATATAATCATACTCAGACAACATACACCCTTGAACCACAGGCTCAAACTATTCCAATTTGAAGTTTATAAGTGCCAGCATTTTAGTTGCGGGTGACAGTTAATACAAAAATCTACTTTGATTTAAAACTTAGACTAAAGTTCCTATAGATAAGGTCATAGTGATATAAACTACAAACTATATAATTGACTGAATAAGGATTATTTTTATCTTTTTGCTCAAAAGTTATGGGTACATATTCTATTTTTATCGATTCACAAGATGTTCTTAAGTCAAACTGTCAAACTTTATACTGAAAAAATGGTTTGATAACTCTTGAAACTAGATTTAAGTTTCATTGACGTTCTAGAATACGAGCTGTCCTCTTGGTAAAATCTGAAATAGGTCAAACTTTATCTATCATAGATTTGTGTCCAATCGATGACGGAAAGTAAATTTAAGACATGATATTACGTTTTATAAAGCGTAATTTCAAAACAATAAAATGTTCATATCTTTTTATAGATAAAAAATGTCGACAAAGTATGATACTAATGCGGACAGAAACGATTGGCAAGTTACGTAAATAAAAACATTGTTTCACCACTTTTTTATAACTTAGAATGGCTTTCGAAAATTATAAACCCAAACAATTCTATCGCGGGCTCTACATTTATTCTTAATCTAAGATTTGTCAATAGCGATTTATTTGGCTTAAAGGTCTCGTTACCAGGCTATAAAATTATTCATATAATTATACATAAAAAAAAGCGATTTCTTTCCTCTTTGGTTCATAGTGCAATTCTATCATTTTTTGTAGTCTGTTTATAGAGTATATAGGATATTTTTTAACACAGTTGCGTGAAATTCAAATTAGTTATTTATGTCGTGCATTGATCTGTGCAGTGTACACTAGTCTACACTATACATTAATTTTGTAATTTGTTATATTTTACGTTGTTAGCTAGTTGATATTGAAATTGATTACGCTTGTAAGTATTTTAATAATATAAACTTCATATATATATAATATGTTTTCGCTACTAATAGTGCTGTTTGCCTAATAATTACAAAAAGCTTAAGTAAACAACATGATACTTGGTATAATTTAGGTATAAGTAAGACCTGTGACTAATAACTCCTGTCGTTTTAAATACTATAAATTTTATAGTATACAGATTACAGTGTACACATGATGTATATACAATACTAATTACATTTCAGCAGAAATAAAATGGCGTGTACCGCACCATTGAAAACGATATCAACTGAGCTGCTGGTGTTTGAAGAGAAACCTAAAATAATAGAGGGTAGAAAAATTCATGATTGGTTCAAAGTTGGAGAAAATGTGTTTGAATATTTTTTTAAATTGGGCACACAGATTTCCTGGGATTTCTCAAAATTAAAAAATGAACCTGAATCAACCAAGATAATTGATCTTGTTACAAAGAATATAAAATGGATTGAGAGTTTCATAACTCTCTATCCCAACTTCAGGATAGATTGTGATATGGTTGGATCCGCTGGAGATGTCTGCAAGACTCGTTCGGGACTAGAAGTTTTGCTTAATGGTTTTAAGGGTTTGGATCCTCAGTTTGATATAACATTAGAAAATTTGGCAGATGCTGCAGATATAGAGGACTTTGATCGCGTTTTAAAAGTGTGGATTGATTCAGGTCATCGCCCTGATATTTCACCTAAAGATATACATTCAAATACCCCTCAGTCACACTGGTGGTGGTTCTAACTTCTCACATACAGAAAATATAAATAAAGAAGGCAATATGTAGTGTGTGTAGTATAAACACATAGCCTTTTTATACAAGACTAAATAAATTATAAATTACTATTGTTATTGATACATATATAATTACTATTTAATAATAAATTATATTCATTTAAACTTATTTATTTAATTAAATATTATATGAAGGAAAAACTTAAATTAATACAAAATCTCAATTTACTAGATAATAATACATTCAAATACAAAGTATATTACTTGGTTTAATGCATTGGTGTAATATTAGAACATTATTTTGATCATATTTAATGTATTACCATGAGTAGAGGGTACTCCTGCCTGAATGATCAGAAATATTTCCAATGATAAAATGGGCAATGTTAGTTGCCTTTACTGACACAGGCTTAATTGAAATGAGTAATGACATTCAAAAAACTGAAAGTCTATCCAAAGGAAATGTGCATGTTAAAGTATAGTACTTTTAACATGCTTTCTGACAATCTAACTTCTATTAATTTTTAAATAAAAGATGAGATTCTGGAGATTAAAATAGAAATTTATTCATTTGGGAAACAAACAGATACATCTCTAAAAGTAGAAGTCAGAAAAGAAATATAAACAAAATTAAAGCATTGGATATATCCACAAAAAGTTTCACTGATAAAAAAATAAGCTATAACATAAGGCAAAACAAAACATTACGACATCAGAACAAATTATTTAAGTAGACAATACAATACAAAGATTATAAATCGGTAGTACGACAGATATACTAGTAGCCAAAATAAGAAGAAAGATACAAGGTTTACGACATGAATAGTTGTTTTAACCTATTCTTAAATGAAGCAGTAGAGGAGTGCGAAAAAGATCGATATTAGTAATAGAATCAAAAGTAGAACACATCCTGTGAAGAGGCTCACGGAACCCAATGTTGGTTCTGGGAGTCTGAAGGCGGAAGGTTAAAGGTTCTACCACAAATAAGTTAAAGTTAACTTTAGATTGTTTAATGTGGCTATAATTTAGTATCTTTAAAAATACAAAGACCTGTAGTAAATATTTGTAGACCATTGAAATTTCATTATCTGACAAACATAGCTATGATCTACCAGATAAAATATTAATAGTAATAATTTAAAATCCAGTTGTAAACTTCAAAGATAAGACCACCTGGGGGTCTAGCCATATTAGTATTCTACATACACTACCGCTTTTGCGTAATTGTATTGACGAAAACGCTTCGTTCGCAGCCAAGAGACACGTGTAGTGTACTACCGCAAAGTCGACAGCGTAGCTCCGTGTTGCTATTCGTAGCACCACATTCTATCATATTGTCTCTGGATTAAATGTATTCCTGTCACATTTATATACCTAATAAAAATAAAAACATTACAATATTTTTGTACATTTGCAATGGGAAGCTGCAAAATGGACATAAAAATACGAGAAAGGTCGGAACAATTTTCGATTTAAGTGGAATTTATGGAAAGATACAAAGTAGCATAATATATGAATTTAAATTGCATGTTATAATTAACTATGGTTTGTTTCATGTTCATAATTAATAGTACTCATACTTTATATTTTTAGGATTTGATTTCACAACAAATAATCTACAAAATAAAGAAACAACACATTTAGTTACCGCTTTGAAGAAATAGTAGTGCGGGTTGATAAATAAATAAATTTGGTGTTTGTGCTTGAACATTTTCGATGTCAATTTGCATGCAGATTTTGAGTTAATATATTTAGAGTTGAGTTAAAAACAGTACTACTGAACACACACCAAATTAAATGCATAATTAATGTAGATGTGTTCATAAATATATATGAAGTTAAAAACCGAATAATCATAATTAACTATCAGTCAGTCGTCGAAGCGCAGCCGTGCGAGTGACATGCGCATAATCTAACACGATCTTTTTAAGACAATCTAATCATGTCGAAGTGTGACCAATGTAATAAATCTTTTTCTAAATCTTTGCCTGGATGTGAATGTGCCCGATGTGAAAAAATGGTACACCTAAATACCAGATGCAGTGGTCTTACCAACAAACAGATAACCGCATTAAAGGCGGCCCCAAGCCTGGACTGGACCTGTATGGAATGCCAACAAGAATCCCCGAAGCGAAACTCCTCTTTGTATCTAACAGAGGATGCAGAGGAGGATATACCTATGGACACTAAGGGGCTAATACAGAAAATTTCCAAGGAAGTAGAAAAAACTATCAAGAAGGAAATAAACGAATTCAACCAATCTCTGCAATTTCACAGTACGAAGTTGGACGAAGTATTAGGTTGTATTGATGCCTTTAAAAATACCATAAAAGTTTTAGAAAGAAAAAACACGGAACTAATACACAAAAACAACAATCTGGAATTGAGGGTAGGTGCATTGGAGCAGCGTTTCCATGAGATGGAACAGGAGAAACTTGCTAATTCTATAGAAATAGCAAACGTCCCCCTGCGAGTGAAGAGAATGTGAGAAAATTAGTTGAAAATGTAGCATTAAAACTTAAACAGCCCTTCGACGGTATCCGTAACACAATGCGATACCAAGGTAAAAACGACCAACCAGGCATTATACAAGTAAAACTTAATGACAAAGCAACCCAAGAAAAGTGGATTAAAGCTGCAAAAACCATTAGAACTATGGTGGCCGATGTTTGCCCCTATGAACCCAAGAATAACAAAATAGTATTCATCAGGGAAGCAATGACTAAATACGACAAAAGCATTTTATGGGAAGCCAAACAGGAATTAAAGAATAAACAAAGATATAAATACGTATGGTTTAAAAACCACTAAAATACAAAACCTAAGATCAGTGTTGGATATACAAGTGTTAAAAAAAGACAGAATGTCAATTAACTGACCAAATTAAATGCATATAAATTATTATTATTAAGATGGATTGTTTAACTAGTGATATTTGTGAATTAGAAGACTGTATAAACATAAATGATTTCATGAGTAAAATTCCCAGTAGACATTTAAATCTATTGTGTGTACACATAAACATAAGGTCAATCAATGTATGTATGCGGCTGGCGCTGTTGACGTTATTGTGCTTACAGAGGCTAACATTTCTGATAGAATCAGTTGTCTGTATAATTTAGATGGATACCATATGTTTTCGGCACTCAGAAATGGTAGGAAAGGTGGAGGTATCTTAGTATATGTAAAAAAGAAACATAAATTTAATATGCAAATTGTAAAAAGCCAACATTTCGAGAATATACTTTTTACCATCAATACTCAGACAAAATACAATGCACAAATTTGTGCTATTTACCGCTCACCTAGCCTAACCAAGAACCTGTTTATTGACGAACTTCATAATATTATTAAGAACAACTGTCAGAGAAATATTGACTTGTATCTATTGGGAGACGTTAATATAAATCTAAAGCTAGACATTCCTATAAAACATAAATATTGCCTTTATGCAAACACATTACACAGTTTAGGCCTTATGTGTGGGATTACAACTTACACTAGGGCGGAACTATACAAAGGAACCATTACAAAATCATGAATAGACCACATATACGCTCGATCCCAAACACACGACCTATACACGGCAGCGGTTGGCACAAAACTAGCGGACCATCGAGCGATCGTACTTGCTTGCACTAAAACACAGCTACAGGATGTTCCAACATATAAAACATTAATTGACAATAATAAATTAACGATCCTTCTAAAGCAAATTGATTGGAAGCCGACAATAGAAATGAAGTGTCCTATTGGTATATACAACTTCATACAAAATAACTTAACTAAAGCATATAAAAAATCTGAATTTAAAGTTAAACTTAAATCTAACTCTTCGAAATAGTAACCATTGGATTAATAATAGAATTATTAAAGCATGTCAGTACAGAGATAAACTTTTTACTCAATATATAAAAGATCCAACTTAATACTCAAACAAAAATATAATAAAACCAGAAATTATGTCAATAAATTAATAAATAAAAATAAAATAATTAGAACCAATATAGAAGCTAATAAATATAATCTAAAAAATCTAACGGACATATTAAACCAACTAACAGACATATTAAACGACAGAAAGTCTCCAGGTGCAGATAAAATACGAGCTATAGATATTAAAACATTATGTAATAAAATCAACGTAGTCATAGCTAACCTTATTAATACGAGCATTTACGCTGGAAAATATCCTAACTAAAAACAGGCATAGTACGACCAATATACAAAAATGGTAGCAAAAAAATCTATAATAATTATCGTCCAATAACTGTATTGCCAACAATTAACAAAATAATAGAAAAATACATATGTGGACAAATTCAAAATTATTATAAAAAACACAATATTCTTAACTACAATATGGATTCCAACCAAATAAAAATACCACACAATTGCTATCCGCATTCACAGACCACATTTATAAACATTTAAATAAAAAAGATCATGTTCTAGTAGTGTTTATTGACTACAGTAAGGCATTTCACACATTAAAGCACAGCGTAATCCTACAGAACTTAAATGACTGCGGAGTACGAGGAAACCTACTCAAGTGGTGTGAAAACTATCTGAAAGACAGAACTTATCGTGTTAAAGTGTGCAACGAAGAAAGTTTTCCAATATCTATTACAGAAGGTACTGCTCAGGGCTCAGTTCTCATTGGGCCTATACACTACCTTACCTACGTTAACACATTACCTAACATAATAAAGTATTGTCAGATATTCCAATTTGCAGATGATACATGCCTAGTAGCCGCAGGGCCTAACATCCAAGAAGCAGAAACAAAGCTACAATCTGACTTCGATACATTGGCTAAATGGTCCCACGACGTAGGATTTGTACTAAATCCTAACAAAACAAAGTTCATGCATATCCGATCCAGTCACAATCTAAGCTCACGTACACCCATCTTAATCTTACACAACCACACATGTGCACATACTTATAACTCGTATCCCAAAAGCTGCAACTCAACGCCTTAGAATTAGTTCATAACCATAAGTACCTGGGGCTTATAATAGATGACCGAATGTCCTGGAAAATGCACATTAATTATGTCTGTGATAGGCTAAGAGCGATACTTCCCAAATTCACTTTAATAAAAAATAAAATACCTCTTAAAACTCTGCTACTACTATACAAAGCACTAGCCGAATCCATTATAACATATGGACTTTCAAACTATGGGAGAACATGCAAAACTTATCTAAATCAAATATTTGCAATACAAATACGTATTTTAAAAACAATTGCTCCCATAAAATTAAAATCACAATATAAAGAGGACTATAGAAAGCTATTTGCATTTTTCAAAATTATACCTATACACGAGAAAGTGCAACTAGGATTATTAAATGAGAACTACTTTACAGAAAATTAACTCAATACAATTAAAACACACTATCACTATTCAACACGTAGAAAATTAAAAAAACGATTTCTATTACCCAAATACAATAATTTATATGGGAAAAAAACAATAGATTACATCATTCCAAATTTAATAAACTCGATACCAGCTACACTTCTCACTAATATAACAAGAAACAATATTAAATTTAAATTTAAAAAATACTACATAAGTCAAACAATTATAAATTATGCATAACAAAAATTATGCTATATACGTCATTAAAATATATTCGAATATAGGAACTCCCTGTATGTGAATGAGAATTCTCGACAAGAACAGGTTTCTTGCATCGGCTATCTATGGCGCGTCAGTGTTTAGATTTGTATATGACGTTTTACGTGCAATTTTAAATCGTTTGAATGGTTTGATTGTTATAAATTTACAGTTTATATGTCACTGGCCTTAGTATATATATATGTGTGTTAGTGATTTAATTATGTTCGACGTCCTGGTGGATAGAAAAACTGTGTACAGTTTGTGTTTCCACCACATCAACTTCCTTTATATTAAGAACACTTATACAACAAATAAATAAATTAAAAAAATAAATAACTAATAAATGTAAGTGTTTAATGGGCACCAATAAATCTCAATATCTTGTTTGTGTGCTGTTATTTACAAAAAATGATCAATTCATAAAACTTAACGTTAGATGTTATGATTATTACATTAAATTGTTTAGGTACTTTGAAAGGTTAAATACCTGCATGGATGTGATACATAACAGAAAAAGCCCTCCAATGATAAGATACATGCTGGGCCATTAAACAAAATAGTTATTGTTTTCTTAACATAAACATTTGTTTATAATAAATATCTCATTCACATTCAAACTGCCGAAATTATTAAGATTAAATGTGGAAGGACATAGTTTAAGTTAATTACTGTTTTCTGTTCTTGACGTAATGTTACTTAACTAACCAATATTTCTTACTCCACTCCTCTTATTTTTTACATTATTCATAAAAAACTTCATCCCTCATTATCAAATTCATTTTCAGGTACATAATATAACAGTTAAATTAATTAAAACCTAACACTTTAATTCAACTTCTCCATTGGTGGTTTCTGTTAATACTAGTAGTTGTCTTATTATCTTCTTTTTTTCAGAAAAGAAAATATTTATTTTGTTAGTACGTAGATCAAATAGGTAACTTATATTATAATATAATATTCAAACTTATTACTTTATTCTAAACATAAAAATATACTTAATTTGCCACTTTGCTGCTTAGTGTCAATTAAAATGTTTGATTATCAAACAATGTCAGTAATTCCTAAGGGACTTGAATTCAAACTTCTCATTCATTAACAATAACATGATAAACTTCTCTGTATAAACTTGGTAATAAAAAATTACTTGGTATTGTATCTAGATTTTATATTTCCAAAATTCATGAAGCATAAATCCACTTGATTTGTTATATTTAGATAAATATTATATCATTAGCGTCTAACATATTTAGAGCTTCTAATAATGTTCATTAGTGTCTGCTTTCACATCTGAAATATACAAATAAAATGTGCTAAAATTTTACTTTATGATTAGAAGCAATATTAAATGGTATTAAGATTACAACAAACAAGTATCTTAGACTTACGAGTTACATAATGTATTTTTCAAGTTCAAAATTTTCAAAACTAAAAATATCAACTTACGTTAATATTTTTTTTGACCACGCACGCTGTAAAGCACGCGAAACGGAAAAAAATAAAATTATGTAAACTAATCATAAGTTTATAATAATACATCAATGTGTAAAAGCTATGTTAACAAAAGACAATACAATATTTTTTCTGTTTTTTTTAAATCAGTTTAAATAAACGAGAACGTTTAAAAAAGCTAGATAAAATTAAAATTACAAATATTTAAAACTAAAAAACTTATAAATAAAAAATATGATATTTTTTAAAAGGGTAGTGATTAAATGTGACGATAGTTGTACTGAATTAATTCAAACAGCAGCTTTTGATCACAAAAAAACATAGCGAAAAAACTTAGTTTTTTCTACACTGCCGAAACATTAATTGGCCGTTGACTACCGAAAAGCTTGAGCGTAGTGTCTTTTTGTAGCACTGTCATGGCATCGTTTATCGTACCTCAACTCACGCCTTTTGGGCCTAGGCTACCGACTGTCGACACGAGCTGTCATTTTCATACCAATTTAGTTTTCGACTTTCTACACTACTGTTTAGTCATCTTGTCTAGATCCACTCGGGGCTGGGACCACTTTTTTAAAGACTTATTGTTACATTTCTTTAAATGTACGCACCATTGTGCTTAAGACAAAATCACTTTAGGACTGGCAAGACACACTATAGCCAAAAGAATTTGTATGGTAGCGGTCTAATGACAAAGCCTGAGTAAATGTCATTTTTTATACAAGTTCCTGTGGCGGTAGTGGGTCACGCATGTGGTAAAGTGACTTTGTCTAAAGACCGAGATCATAATAATCTTTCTATTTTGAGAGATCAGAAAATAAACAGAGTTTAGAAAACGAATTACAATATTCAATACTACACGTTAAAGTGTTACTAAGTAATCTGTGAGACAAGCGGCCTATTACTGTAGATTTACAATTAGAATTACGTATTAGATTAATTTAGATCTCGTGTTACTCCCAAATAGTAAACTTTGCAATGGGTTTTGATGAAGGTCTTATAACATTAAATAGTGACAATGGTTCCTACTTTTCTGGGCAAACAGTTTATGGTAAATTAGTTTTTAGTCAGGACAAAATTAAGAAGTTTCGAGGTAAGAGGAAATATTGTTTAAAAAAAATCTTAATGATTTTAAAATTACAAACAAAATAATTACGTTGTAGTAATTGTAATAATGGAGTGGTTGCTTTGTATTTAATAGGTATTTATGCAAAATTTAAAGGATACTGCAAAATTCATTGGACCACTCAGCACAGTCGAACAAATAGTCAGGGTAAAAGTGAATCTTATACAGTCAATCATGAATCCTATGAAGAATATATTAATCACAAAGCTTTTTTAATAGGAGGAGAGAGAGGTGAGATTTATTAGTCATTTGACTTAGGCAATAATTATAAGACTCAATTGCTTAAGTGTTAATTTTAAATTCCTTATGATTAAATTAACTACATCATGTTTTATTGATTTAAACTATAGTTTAAATCTTTTAACATATTTGGCTTGATTTTCTAATGATACCAATCAATTTGAATGTTAAATCTTTTATAGGAAGTGATCATTAAAAGGCTTGATTACAACACTTTCAAGAACTACCAATTCGTGACTTGTTAAGAAAATAGATCAATGTATATGTATCATTTTTGTACATGAATAATAAAGTGCTTATGTACACAAGCTATTTAATTTGCAAATAAATCCAGAAATTATCTGAATCAATTGGAGCTAATGGGAAGTTTAAAGAAAGAAAGGGAATAATCCAATTCAACTGTTGTTTGATATGGACTGTTTGAAATTTCATTTTAATTCATATCTTTATTATAAAGAATAGAAACAGGTTTAAATGTGTATGTAGTATAGTCTTTGATCATAAAATTGTGATTAATTCTACAGTATTTCTCTATGCTTTTCCTTAAGATAAAACATGTAATGAACTGACGGAGATTTCAATAATAACATAGGTTTTTATATTCCTACCACAAAATCATATTTTACCGCCACCTTTATACTCATTACTACTAGTAGCAAATATAAATATCTTCGGAATCATTAAAACCACATGTTCAAACCTAATAATAGTGCCCTTTTGTATCTCAGACTAACAGCAATTATTCTATATCAGCATTGCAATAATATAAACAGTATATGTCTTTCTTCCATAAAAGTTTCTGCACATGTAAATATATCTGCTTCAACTAACATCAATGAGTTACATTATTTAGTATCTCAAATTTCAAGCGTGTTTCACTATCTCTGTGGGCGAAACACTATCTCATCCAGTTGACAGATAATTATTTCATATTATGATTGTAATTTTTGTCATTACATATAAACCAAAAGTTATTTATTACTTCCATTTACAATACATTCCATGTACCAGTTGTACATTGTTTCACCGTAGTCCGGATGTCGGTATCTAGATGATGAAACAGTTAATTTATTTTTATATTGCATACTTTAGTTTTTGAGCTGGTCTGGCGCCGTCTAAGCTGACGTCATTTTATTAGGCAGGTCATGCGCCAATTTTTAGGATCTATATATTTTTTTATTTCTATTTTGTATTACATGCTATTCAATTTAAATATGACACGAATCTAATTGAACAAGTTTGAGTAGAGCTTTGAAAATTGTACTGTGCAGTCAATGTTTTGACAAACCATGATTTATTTAAATACAAACTTACACAAAACGGCAAGAACTTAAGTAAAAAGTTGTTATTATACCCTGAGTAATTATGTATACATACATGACAAATCCTTAATTTTTACAAATTCGTATATGCAGAATCGCTGTTACCTACGCCTTAAGCCTATATATTTTTTTATTTCTATTTTGTATTACATGCTATTCAATTTAAATATGACACGAATCTAATTGAACAAGTTTGAGTAGAGCTTTGAAAATTGTACTGTGCAGTCAATGTTTTGACAAACCATGATTTATTTAAATACAAACTTACACAAAACGGCAAGAACTTAAGTAAAAAGTTGTTATTATACCCTGAGTAATTATGTATACATACATGACAAATCCTTAATTTTTACAAATTCGTATATGCAGAATCGCTGTTACCTACGCCTTAAGCCTGACGTGTCTCGCAAGTCGTAACCAGTGTAGTTGACCTTCTACAATATCAAGTTTAACAAAGATTAGGCATAGGACTTAAAACAATAGATGCCTTGATAATATTAGGTTCGGTTTTTTAGACATTCTATAATCTTATTTTTGTTTCTCTAAGCCAACCAACTGCAATGGAATTTTTTAATCCATTTGAAATCAAAAAACTGAACTAATATTAATTGATTTTATTTATACATATTAATCTATAAGTACATCTGATGCTACTTATCAATATGATGCTAAAAATAGCATTCCACTTGTTGATAGTACATTGTATGAATTAAAATAAACTTTTAAGTTTAGAATAATCTACAATAATTGTTATTTCCAACACGTAGATGTACCATATTAAAACACGACAAAGGAATTGATTTTAAAACAGTTCAAGTTAGCATTTTAACACAGAAGTAAATTAAAACAAAATATTCAAATAGCCTTTATTCGAGTACTACATTCCAGTTGTCCTCTCATCATAATCTTCCAATCCTTACCAGCTATACCTTTTATTCCATCTTCCCATCTTCTGGTGGTTGTCCTCTCTTTTTCTATCGCAGAAGTTTATTACAAAAAGATTAGTGTCATATCTAGATCTGTAATAAATTCTCTTTTATCGCTATGTGAGTAATATTAATTCCAAATTTTTCAGGTGAAGTGGTATTACAACCAGGTAAATATGAATTCCCTTTCGAGTTCCAATTGCCGGGTAATTGCCCATCATCATTCGAAGGGACCGTGGGACACATACGATATGAGATCAAAGTGGTTGTCGACAGGTCATTTAAGATTGATCAGGAGAAAAAAGTTGCTGTCCGAATAATAGCGCCTTTGGATTTAAACCAGGACCCTTACTGTCGGGTAGGTAGTGTGAAATGTCGTATTCACTATAATACAATTCCACCGGAACAAACAAAACACTACTAGCTAAGCTAGCCCAGTTCCTGAGCAATTGTCAACCTTCACCTGGTTAGTTAGAATCCCATCGCTTGTATTTATAGAGTTAACATTGCTCGGTGAAAAAAATAATAATTAAATCAATCCAACAAACCGCAAGTATAGGCACGTGTATTATCCTGAGATACAAACCAATGGTTGGTTCCAGGAGCCCATACAGTTTGAACTCGAAGATGTGTACTGCTGCTGCTGTTTAAGCCGGGGTGCCACAGAGACCGTAGTGAAACTACCAGTGGCAGGGTACTGCCCTGGGCAGCTGATACCCATCGAGGTAGCTTGTGAGAATAGTGGCCGTGTTACTATAGATGACATTAAGCTGATGATTAAGAAGGTATGTTTCGGCGTGGCCTCTCGTCAACTGCTTCAAAGCTTTCGAAACTAGTTTTATTTGTTTTAGTAGGACCGGGTCTCGTATTTGTATTCTCTTATTTAGTAGTTTTACTTACAGATTCTGTATAAAGGAATCAAAATCGGCGTCACTAATACATTATATATGTGTGAGTTTAGAGAGAAGAAGAAGATTCTAGAAGAGTGGCGTAACTATACCATCTGGGGTCCGAGGCAATTTCTTTTGATGCGGCCCTATCAGTAAAAATCGTCGCGTTGTACTCAGTTTAGTTTTAATAAATTTCGAGATTTTCAATTACAACGTACTCAATTACACGTTGTATATGTCCCACTAATACAACAATAATAACTCCTCTCTTAGGCGAGAGGGAATGGTCTGTAGCCCGACGCTAACCTAATGCGTATTGCATTCATCCATAAAACATAATATCTCAATGCATTCATCATCTATTCGCCAGCTTTTCGGCGAAGGAAACGTGAGGAAACCTGCATACATTTACAATGAAAAAAAAATTGAGCTCGCGGCGTCTTGCCAGCCCTGCCACCCTTTTGTTACGCCACTGTCTTAGAAGATAATAATAAAAAAATAACTGACTGACACGCCCCAGACTTTACTTTAAATTTGCCCTTAAGTTTTGACACCACTGTGGTGTGATTAATTAATGTCGATTGGTTTAATTGCGCAAATTATAAACTCTAACTTAATAAAATAGCGTATAGCTTGGCAACGCTGAATATTTATTTGTAGTTATTTATGTCTTCTATGAAACTCTACATCACTTACCTCAATTGTTACTAGTTTCCGTAGCGCATACGATATAGCATTTGGTTACATTATCGAAGTTATACATATCCCTAACTTTTTTTGACAATACTCTACATGTTTATCAGTCGGATCCTAATGGTCTCAAAACTTTTTGTCTTAAATTATTTATTGTAACAACATTCTGCGTCTGATTCATTGATAATTTTTTAGACCTATCAGTATCTTTTGCCTGAATTACTAAATCGCGAAGGCTAAAATGTGTATGATCTATTTAAGATGAATTGAACTATTTTAGAAAGTAACATACCACGCAACTACGAACCCCGCTAAGCGAGAGACAAAGGATTTGATAGCAGAGATCAAGAAAGGTCCAATTCCTGGTGACACCACTCGTAATTGGACTGTAGAAATGGTGGTGCCTTCCATTGACATTTACAATCTTGCTGCCTGCAGATATATTGACGTAGATTATATATTCAAGGTATTTCAGATTTTTTCAGCTTTGGATAAGTGTAATAGAGAGATATGTTTTATTTTACCAAAACCTTTATACTTTTATAATTCCAGGTTGTGGTATCACCAAGTGGTTGTCACAGCGACTCCAAAGACTATAAACGTTTAGTTATCGGGAACATACCTTTAGTGGGCTACCAAGACGATGTCCAAAACCCTCTACATGATCAAATGCCGCAAATTAATGCGCCCATTGTCAACCAGCCGTCACATCAGGGGAACGAGTCTTACCCCGCTCCTTATCCTTACCCCGAAGTGACTCCTTATCCTTCGGGAACTTCCTATCCTGTTACAACACAATATCCTTTGACCCAAAAATCCCAAACTCCATATCCGCCAGACCAACTTGCTTCTAACGTGCCATACCCACCGCCGTACTCTCAAATTTCTCAAAACCCACCATATCCTCAAATTTCGCAAAACCCACCGTATCCTCAAATTCCTGCATATACATCAGGAGATGCAGCACAATCTCTATCAGCCAATACACCATATCCCAATTCACCTTATCCAACACCTTTAAATATGCCTTCACCAAATCCACCTTATCCTCAAAACACACCTTATCAAGATATCCAGACTCCCTACAAGGGAACTGGATTAAAAACAGGAACATTTGGTTTCATCGTTCCCACATCAGTGCCTTCAGAAGTGAATCCTCTGAGTATGCCAGTAAGTGCTTGAAATTTTCCTTGTTACTCAAACTACCTAGTATGTATATAGTTTTTGTTTATTTATACATTTGTAATTTTATATGTTTTTCTCATAAGTTTCTTTATAAAACTCTGATACCAAGGTATTTGTCTGAGAAAATATATGTAGTATATCTGATATACCTAAAATATTTAAAAAAATCTTTTATAATCTGTCTACGAAAATATATCTAAATTGTTTTTATTGACGAAATTTTAGGCAGTGACCCCAGCGAATCCATTTGCCACTGCTAGCGCTCCGCCCGCTCTTGACAAGGAAAAATAATACGTTAATTTAATATCTATGTTAAGTTATATTAACGCATTTATTATACACTTTACAATTAAATTTGTAATCAAAAAATATTAAACGACATGCCAGGTTGGTTGTAAAGCAATTTTTAAAAGCTTAGAAAATCGTGATATTTGAATGTGTACCGTTGCGTATAATCTATAACTCTTGAATTGTTCCATTTTTAGATGGAACAACCTTTTTTCATTACAATTATTTTGTATTTAGAAGATATGATCAAAGATCATTTTAGTGTAAGTTTTATAATAATATATGGCGCCTTTCTCAGTTGACATATTTTTTAATACATTTTGAAAATAAATAGCTAGCTTATTGTACCGCGTTACAAATCGTAAAAAACTTTGAAATCGGTCTAGTATTTCGTGACAAATCTTTTAATTTTATATTATTAGTATAGATTTGTTATCTTTAGGATAAAGAGATTTTAGAGTAAGTTTTTATATTTTTTTATGAAATCCCGTTGGTACTACGCATTTACGTATAGTTCCTACAAATCGTGTATATATTGTTCATATAGCATTGTTGGAGTTGGAGCCAAATTTTTAACTAAGCGTTCTAGCTATTAGAATCCATACACTTCATTATCTTACGCCTTTACACATTAAAAAAGCTTTTATAAGCGCGATTTTTTTTACATATATTTCGATTTACGTAAATAAATTCGCGTTAAATTATTAACTATGTACGTAAAACCATTGTAATTATATATTTAAAATTTTTGTTTATATTCAATCTTATTATTTTAATATCTTGTATAATTGCATTGATTTGCGAGCATGCACATACTCTTATACAATAGAAATGTAATTTAATCTTTATTGTTATTTTCGTTTGCTGTGGAGTATGCCATAAGGTATTTTTTCTTTATGGACATATAATTTATGGACAATACTACCTAATACAACTTCCAGGTAATAATTCCAGTGTATCTATTTAAATATTGCTAATACTATGACATTTTTATTATTAACTATTATTGCAAATTATTACTTGTGTCGTACCTTCACAGGATTGTTAAATTTTATGACAATCTTTTGAGTTGTTTTCTGTTTCTGCTAAAACACCTAAATCAAATCAAAACAAATTGTCTTAATTAACTTCCTTTTATGTTCCTTCCTTCTAGATGACCACATAAACAAGGCTTCCTCGAAACGAATTTTTGCAATGCTTGCTTGTTACATTGTATTGCAATTTCGGCTTAATTTATTTTTAAGATATAACAGCGATACTCATAAAACAAATGCATAATAACTGTTGTTTTCTAGTCGGATTTATTGGACAATTATTATATTGTACTGTCTCCTTATATAGTATTTTTTTAAACTTTTTACAAATATTAAGTGCCTATATCTTATGTAAGATCTGTTTTATAAATAAATGACATAGTTTATAAATGTAGTTTTATTACTTATTTATTTAGAATGAAAAAAAAAAACAGTTTTTTTTGTTAGGTAAAATTTAAACACTGGAGATGTTTATTCATTTACTATATAAAAATATTTGAAAAGTAGATATATTTAGACAATATTAGAATATTTCTTATGATCTACAGTTTTTCATTATATGAACCATAATACATTTTAGAAATATATGCATGTATACTATAAAACAATGTTTTATTAAAAAAATATTGATTAGATCATTTTATACTATTAGGATAGAAATCTAGAAAAGTAAAAAAATGGCAGTCTTAGAACCTTAACATTGTACAAATAAGAAATGTCTATGGCAAGGCATCATTGCCCTTAAGGCACATTGTCTTATAGCCTATAAGTATGTTATAAATATAAAAAATAAATTTAAGAGAGATTCAAGATTTTTCAAATCTTTTTGCCAAGCAAAACTTTGATAGACATTTCCTGCTTAGTATTTTTAACTTATTCTAAAAAAAAATATTTTTTAAATAACAACAAAATTGCCCATCTCGACTTCACATAGGAGGAGCACTAGGTTTAGGAAAATTGTTGCCATTATTTAGTGGGTATGGCGGATCAACAACTATATCTGGTACTTTAAATCCTATTACATATGGAACAGGAGAATTTGTGACATTTTGTGGTATATATCCTTGTGTAAATGGCAATTGAATTTTAGAATTGGCACTGTTTTGTGGATACGGTGTTTGATTCACATTTTGTAATTGTATGGGTATATTAGGAATATTATTAGGATCAGGTAACCCAGCTTGTGGAAGTAAATATGAAAGTGGATGTATATATGTCCCATCAACTGTTTCTCTAAGGGGTATTAAACCAATACATAATTCACACTCATCTTCTAGATCTTCAGCGCAGCCAGACATCTTTACTTTTACCTAAAAAAAGAAGTTATATTTTTTACAACTCCTTGTTGTGAAATACCCTTCTATAATACATTATGTGAAATATTTTCCATACATTATTGAAAAGTATCTAAAGTTTTAAAAGCAACAACATACCTTTAAGAAATAGGCAACATCTATTATATTACATGCCTCTAGGTTATATGCTATTATATCAGGCACTCTCATCTGAAATGTGAAAGACCGTTTGGTGTTTGCCAATATTGGACCTTGAACCATTGTTTCCAAAACCTCTTCTGGTGGTGTGTATGTTGACTTTGGTTGCTGTGAATGATATCTTTCTCTCTGTAAATTTTAGTTAATCAATTTATTGGTAAAATTAACAATTAGGAATTCCTGTAAATATAAAATATATTTGTGTACATAATAGCAGGCTTCAATATACTACAAAATTATGTTGAATTGTATTGTATGAAATGAATTGTATTTGTTTGTTTGATTGGTGTGGGATAATTAGCCTAAAATAATGAATTATGTAAAATATTTACCATATGAAAGTTTAAGATTAATATGTCTAAAAATAACTTTAATATCTAACAGAGAGTAAGTAAAATAAATTCATGAATTAAAGGATAACGAACCTTGACAAACTGGAAAACTATTTTCCTAACCTCCACACTGCTGTAATTTTTAGAGTCAATTTTAATTTGCATCATTTGCCCTGGACAATAGCCTGACACAGGCAAAACTATTTTGACACTTATCACTGAGTCCTGACAGAAACAATTACAGGTGGACACATCTTCAAATTCAAGCACGATGGGTTTCTGGAAACATAAACTTATTAACATCTGTAGCCATGACAGATTCTTAGTTTGAAAATAAATTAAGATTTAAAATAAGTACCTTGATATCTTGCACAGTATTTAAATCCAAAGGTGCAACAACTTCAAATACAGCACTCAACTCATCTCTTTTCATATCTTGGTATTCCAGAACTGCCACAACTCGGTAATTAATAGAGCCCTTGCTGCCTTTAAATGAAGATGGCGCACTGGGGGGTATTTGATATGAGAACTTGATAGAATGAGATCCAGCTGGGAGAGTAGTGGGACCTAAAGATATCATATTTATATTTTATTTAAGATATTGTCATCATTTGCCATATTATGAGAGTTTTCTAATAATAAATGATTAAGTCATTGCAATCACTAATAATTACATAGCTACAGAAAAATATTTATAACAAACCTCCACATAACAATTGTTCAGTGCTAAAGTAAACATCTCTTCCAGAATAATCAACCTGACGAACTCTTGAAGTACCAGAATACTTCTGAACTTCATTTTCAGACCATTTTACAATTGCTTGACCAATGTAAACTACTTTAATATCTGTAATAATGAATAGGCATTAATGTTTAAAATAATACAAGACCTTCATATATTGTTTAAAAGATGGGTGAAAAAATTACCTGCAAATGTTAACTGGTCCCCTAATTCAAATTGAATTGTTCCCGATAGCACTTGCCCAGAATAATAAATTAATCTTGGTTCATCTAAAGTTATAGTACCTGCTTTAAAGCCCTTAAATGACATTTTAATTCGTAAAGCTATCACATATATTTTATACTTAAGATTATTTTTTGGGGCAAATTTTTTGCTTAGTGATATCAACGGAAGTGCTTCGTATTTAATTCTTCTTCTAATTTAGTTTTTCGGACCCGGCACTCGGATTACTACAATTACTTCGTACATACAAATATTTAAACAATTGAAAATCTAATACAAAACTTAATTATTGTAAAGTGTGTTACATTTTGTTATGTAGATTGTAGGTATGTTATGAACTTTTTATTTATTCTTTTTGGGTCTGGCGATGTTATGAACTTGGCTTGGCAATTTGGTGTAATCCCAAGTATAAGTGTTCTGTGGTGGATGTCACGCCTATATTATAGAGCTTAAAGATCTTGTTACCAACCATGAAATTAAAAAAAAAATACGTTGTATTTTTGTAGTCTTTTATTTTTGGCATGGCTTTAAGTTAACATTGTGTATTTTAAATAAGCAATTTGTTTGATTACAATAACCATAAATCATGGGAAAACTCGACGTTGCAATGTTGCGTTACTTAACTGGTGAGGATTTTCGTGTTTTAACTGCGGTAAGTGCAATATGTATAATAACATTAAAAAAAAAGGTTATATTGACTAGGTACTATTTTTCCAATATTATGAATTATTTTCAGGTTGAAATGGGAATGAAAAATCATGAATTAGTGCCAGGGTCTTTAGTTGCTTCAATTGCCAATTTACGTCATGGTGGAGTCCATAAATTGATGAAGGACTTATGTAAACATAGGTTGCTTACGTACGAGAGAGGAAAGCAATGTAAGTTCCAGGCTGAGATCGAAAGGTTTTTTCTGAAACTGAAAAAAACATATTTTCTCTATAAAATTTCGTTTAAGAAGTGTAATTTTTTTACTTGTGTACAATAAGTACTTATTGCTAGCTATACAAAATGTAAACATTGTCTGAAATACCTTTACCTGAGTTTATTTCTTTTTAGCTAAAGACCCCTTTTAATTTGTAATGTTTGATTTCAGATGATGGTTATCGGCTCACAAATTCTGGCTATGACTACTTGGCACTTAAAGCTTTGACAAACAGAAAAGTAATTGCATCATTTGGAAATCAGATTGGTGTGGGAAAAGAGTCTAATATTTACATAGTAGCAGATGAAGATAGAACACCTTTATGTTTGAAATTACATAGGTATAATAATTTTACATTTTGATTCTTATTTACGTTATTTAAAAATTAGTAATGCAAAACTTGGCTACTCAAATATTTTTTTATTTTTGTAGATTAATATGAGCTATTCATATTTTGTTTTAATTTGTGGTTTTTAATATACATTCATGATGTTTATTATAAATTTTTTCAATAATTTCAGACTCGGTCGTACCTGCTTCCGTAACATAAAAGACAAGAGAGATTACCATGCCCACCGCAATCGTGCCTCTTGGCTTTATTTATCAAGAATTTCAGCCACTAAAGAGTTTGCCTACATGAAAGCTTTATATGACAGAGACTTTCCTGTGCCCAAACCGATAGACTTTAATAGACACTGTGTTGTAATGGAGCTTGTAAATGGAGGACCATTGTAAGTAATTATGGTATTTTTATCGTTTTTAGTAAGTTATAAATATTTTATTTGTTTATTCATTTATTTATTCACAATATTAATGCGGATGTGTACAACCAACTGGTTCTGGTCCTTGTATTGTAAACAACCTAGGCCTTTGCTGTCATATTTTCCAGCTACAAAGAAACAAAGCCTTGCCTTGGCATTTCTTGTTTCTATATCAACCCTTACACATTGTTATGCTGACGAGGTAATTTGGCGCTATTAAATGTGAGATTTATCAACATTTTATTAGAGCTTATTATTTAGGCTCTACTGATATACTCAGTTTATATTCACTTGCAAGTGAAGTTCACAGTTGTCCACTTATTGGATTGACAGGAATAGTTTGAGATAGTCTACAAAAATCAGGCATTTAGCATGGTTTATTAACTCTGCTAAATCAATCACTATTATTGAAAAGTGCATAGCCCTAGGTTGCTGCCCCAACTCATGTCTGACACTCTACATCCTGCTGCCATCTTTGATATAATTAGCAAAATATAATTGTTTTGGAGTGAATCTGACCAACTTCGATGCCAGTATGCATGTATAAATCGGCAATCCCTCAATATATGCTGGTATGTCAACTGGGCCAGCGCTGGACAAGCGGCCCGCTTACTTGCCATGGTGTCAGTTCGAATACGGGCACGATTGAGCCGCTCACGGTACCCGCTGCCATCGTCTGAGACTGATTTAAAATATGACGCAAATCCAAAATACATCTGCATTTTCTTTTCAAGTCTGAGTTTGATTCCACAACTCAACCTTGAGTTAAATGTGTTTTTGTAATACTGGAGTCATACTTCGCGCTAAATCGGCTATATCATATAACAAAACATCTTAAGGTGTTAAACTATAATTATTAATTTCAGAACACATGTGACCTCAGTATCAGACGTAGAATGGCTGTATGACGAGTTAATGGGTCTAATAGTCCGTTTGGGTAACTGTGGTGTAATACATGGAGATTTTAATGAATTCAACATAATGATTGATGAAGACGGACACCCAATTATCATTGATTTCCCTCAAATGGTCTCCACTCGGCATCCTAATGCTGAACAGTAAGTCGATGAATTTCACATTTATTTAAATGATATCTTTGTCTGCTAAACATGAAGTCTTCTCTTCACAACCTTCCCTGTGCCATGCCCCCTATGTGACACACATAATCTTTAATATAAAAAAATTGAATTGTTCACACACTCTTACTCACTCTCTTGTTAAATTATAGGTTTATAGGACACAGTAATTTAATTCTAAATAACATTAAGAAATTTTTGAATAGCCCCTCATAACAATCACGCCGCCCCCTGGGGCGGGGTCAATTTGTCAACGTGGGGCCTAACGTTGGAAAAACTGATATATAATAAACATATTAAATATCTACGCATCATAAAAGGTTTAGGAATTAGATTTATTATTGCATAAATGTTTTATCTCAAACGATTTGTTCACATCCATATTGACTACTTGGCACTTCAGCGATATCTACTGTAATTTGTTTTAAATTTAGTGTATTTGAATAATTCTAACTTTCATTAAGAATATTTATAAGTAAACGTATATTAAATGCTCTCACATTCTACACAATATTGTTTATATATTATGTGTTGTTTTATAATTTTTTTGGGATTCTTACTGAACATACATGATACTTTTTCTTCAGATATTACGACCGTGACGTTCGCTGTATTCGTGAATTCTTCAAGAAACGCTTCAGTTACGAGAGTGAAGAGTACCCAAGGTTTTCAGAATTGGAAAGAGATGACGAACTGGACACTGAAGTATCTTGTTCTGGATACAAACGGGATGTAGCCATTGAAAATGAATTGCTTCAGGTAATTGATTTATATTGTTTAATATTTTTAACGTCATAGCTTTTTTTGTTAGATGAGAATGGGAAGTAGTTTTGGTGATAAGCGCATATTTATACTATAATTATGTCAAAAAAATATAAATATTAAAGAAACTTGACAATTTACAAAAGTAGCCATTTTGCTATTATAATAATATTTTTTATTTAAAATCTATTTGTATTTGTAACCAGTATTTAAATTCGTATAAATATTTATTAGGAGATGGGTATTGGTCTCGAAGTCAGTGGTGATGAACAAAGTGATACAGAGGATAATCACGAAGACTCCACGAAAATGAATGAAGATGAAATAGCTTGTCTAAGAGAAGAGGTAAGTTTTCTGAAATAACTTACGGCTTCATAAAATGTCATTCTAATTGCGCACAACCTGGCAGACCTGGATTGCATTCCTAAAACAATATGTTTTACAAATATCTAATACCACAATTTTTTTATTGCTTTGAAAAAGAATTGTAAAAATTAAGAAAGTTTTTAACTTATTTTTATTCTGAACAATCAATTACATAACGATCTCGCCAAATTTAAGACTAATAAGTAATCAAACATACCTAATTTACACAAAAAGTCAGTTTTATTAATTTCAAATTAATTTTAGACATGCGTTACAAAATGTGCTTAAAGACATATTAATATTTTAGGTTGAAGCATCTATTCAACACGATGAAACTGTTCAGAAACTTACTGAAAGAACAGACAATTTATCATTAGATGATGAAGTGCCTATTTTGGTATTAAATCCATCCACTGAACCCGATACAAAAGAAAATACCGAAGATAACGAAGAGAACAAAGAAGATAAAACATCTCAGAAGTACCGACTGGCTATGATAGAAAAAGCTTTATCTGATGTAAGATCTATGAGATCGTATACCTCTGCGAGTACGATAGCCCCGGAGGTGGTTAAATCGCAAGTAAAGAGAAATCTAGAACAGAGGCAGAAGAAGATGGAAAGAAAGAAGGCGATTGCGAAAGGGGAAGCGAGTGCTGTCACGAGACAAAGAAGAGACAACACGGAGACCATCAGAGAGAGTCATGGTTTGTGGGGTTGGGCAGAATAGATATAAAAATGTTATGTAATTTATGTATTATTTCAATCATTTAACTAGAGGTGAAGCTTATATCAAATCACAGGTTTTAACACATTTTCGTTTGAGACGTGGAAATACCGAGTCCTTCATTTGAGCACGAAGGCGTTTCACGGAACCCTTGCAAGTGCCAAATGAATTTTAATCTTATTCTGCATAACTTACGGCAGCTACTGCAACTTACAGAACGCGAAATACTCTCGCGAGACGCAAACTTTTACATGCGTGTGAGTAACAAATAATATTATCCCCTTATAAAAGAAGTTTTAAGCATATTTTAGCATTGAAAGATAATACACGTATAGACAAAAACAGAAAGATAGTCGTACTCTTTCTTGCTTTCACATTGAATTCTATAAAACCCCTATGTCTAGAATATCACGTATTAAAAGTCATGGTGTATAAATTTTTTAACAATAGTAAATAAATTTAGTGTCAAAAGTTATTATAATGTTCATGTAAATATAATTTTTTTAATAATATTTTTGAAATATATAAACTAAAGAAAACACTTTTGATCCTATGTATTATTTAAACTTATAATTATTTTACATAATTTTAATCACGGTGACCTATTGTGTAAAATAATTATAAGTTATAATAATATATAGCTTCAATCCGGTAAAAAGTGTTTTCTTTAAATGTGTAAAAGCTATGTTAAAAAGACAATACTAATTATAAACTATATAATATGTATATAAAAAATGTTGAATTGCATTCGTGACAGAAAGTACAGTTGCGTCCCGCCTCAGGTTCATGTCCTCATACAGCACCTATCTAGCAATTTAATAACTGATGATGATTGATGACTGAAGACGGGGTTTCGGAACTAATTACGTTTGCCGTTCCTAACTATATTTTACACACATGAAATTTTTTCAAATAATCTGCTGCCTGCTCTATATGAAGTCACCAAAACTGAAATAAAGGTGTTGCTTAGTATGAAAATGGTTTCCATATGCTTATCTACTGATATGTTATTGATCGTAACATGGTCTTGCGATCGATTCTCTTAGAATGTTGTGGGTTGAGTTTAACGTCGCACAGGGCTTTGGATTTATCCGAAGAATTATCGCGCATCGTTCGGGAGTTGAATACAGAACGTAAAATTCTTGCCATTCATGACAACGGTTAGAATATTAAGTGTGTGAAAGAAAAGTGTTTGGGTTCGAAACATTTCAATTGCTATGCGCCTTGTAGTAATTTAGTGGTTACTAAAGCTTTAAAAAATAATAGTACGATTTCTAATATTATACAAAATGCAACGATTATTCAGTCATATCAAATTCTCATTCGCCTTTAGAATGGTTAAAGGTTAATAATTAAATAAGAAATATTTGAAGTGACTTTAGGGACATGACTTTGTGTAAGTAAAATTAAACAACTACTCTTACAACAAAATTTTATTTTTTTATTTTAAACACTGCCATCTATTGATCGGCAAGACAATCAACTAAAGAAAAAGTCAAAGTTAATTTTTTAACTAACGGTTTAATACACATAAGTATGAAACAATATCAATTGACGTGGCTATTTAATTGGATCAAAGTTACGAAAACTTAATGAAAATAGGGTTTTGTTTTTAAGATTTGAGAGAAAATTATTACATAAACAAAAAGTAAGTGCACGATATTCATGACGCCCGAACCATAGTTGAGAGAGTTATATAATTGGAATTGATAAGATTATAGTTTTGTTTTTAATGTAAATTATTTATTATCTTTGCAAATAAAGATTAATATTATCATTATAATAAACTACATACCCATTATCATAAATTTAATGGAAATAAGTGCAAGAATAAAGATTACCTATCTTTTGCATTCCTGGGTTACCCCCATACAGGTATATTACTTTCGGTCTATATCTAAAAAAAGTCTTAGTAGTAGGACTACTAAGACTTTTTTAGATACCTACCTATTTGAAAATCAGTCTATTTGCTCCGTTTTTTATTTTTACTAAAGTGTCCTTTCTGTCAAATTTTGTTACGCTGTGTTTTAAAAACATAGAATTAAGCATGTTATATAGAAGGTGGGGAGCAAGGAGCACCGATAGTAGTGTTTGAAGAGGCTTTTTAATCATTCAGCTTCTCAGCCACGAATCTGCCTGTTCGCGTGGTTAATTTTTTACAGCTCAAACTGACAAAAGATGGTAAAAAAAACCAATGGCGCTACAACCTCTTTAGGTCTGGGCCTCAGATTTCTGTATCTGTTTCATGATCATTTGTAAATCGAATAGGCAAGTAGGTGATCAGCCTTCTGTGCCTGACACACGCCATCGACTTTTTGGGTCTAAGCAAGCCGGTGTTTTCCTTTACCGTTCGAGCGAACGTTAAATGCGCACATTGAAAGTACATTGGTGCACAGACGGGAATCGAACCTACGATCTCAGCGATGAGAGTCGCACGCTAAAACCACTAGACCAACACTGCTCAAATAATAAAATTTTAAAGGTACACGAAAATGCGCGGTAACTTACACTTTATCATGTAGTCATAGGTCAATGACGTTGATGCCGTAAGGGTAACACATTTCAATGATTACGCTTACGTAAACATTAATATCTCATCATATTTGTAAATATATGATTGAGGTCGAATCCGTTTTGATAATGATAACTACAACAAAGTTATCTGTGAGGGCTGCTGTCAACTTATTTTATTATTTTTGGCTGCTTTGTGCTTTGTATAAATTGTGTTTTAGTAATAATAAGGTGTCAATTTTAACTCGTGGACCAACTAGCGTTGTAGCTCAAATATAAATTCTGAACCCGACTCCAAAGTAGGTTAAAACATTAATTATTAGCAAATAAAAGTGTAAAGAAGATTCGTATTAAATCAGAAGACGTAGTCCAATAGTTTATAAAAAAAACCTAGCTGTTCGACGATAGTCAAGACCTCGATGGAAGTTTTAACATAATAGTTTTTGTGAGAATACTGACTGCTCTCATTGTCCGTGCAGCTGCCCTGCGGTTATAGATGACTATTTAGGAATATAATAGAACAGATGTACAATTTGTGGGTGCGTTAGATTTTTTGTATATTTGAAATCATGGACTCGTTCCTATAATTGAAACGACCCAAAGATATTTGGAGAGTCGAAAAATTATGTGGATGCTTTTATTCATACATACTAATTTCAAGATAATTCTGAGACACTTGACTAATCAAGCAAAATGTTAACCTGATTAAATCAGTTATAAAATCTGCATTTTAAGAAACATCAATATAAAGTACTTACACGGAATTAGATCCCAAATCGTTTATCCGAATAAATAAGTTTTTTTTTTAATATAATCGGATAATTTTTACTGCAATGTTTAATAAATTATGTTTGTGATTTAATATTGTCCCCATAGTTAAACAATTTATCAATATTTAGAATACGCATTAATATATTACGCTTACATTATTATAAACAGTATATAGTATATGTTCTCGTGATTTATTATTTTATTTTCCAATAGATACATTTGTTTTACGTCAATTTCATTCATCATTAACCAAAAAAATCATACTTAATCATATTCTTTCGCCTTACAAACAAATGGAAATTAAACGCTTAATCACAAGGCTTTTACACACACTATACAACATCGTTATTTAATTTTATGACTGCAAGACTAAATAAATTTGAAGTACCTACAATAATGATTATCTAATATCATTCTGTTGTTTGAAATGATGGATGATTGTGTTAGTGGTATTTGCTAACCCAAATGCGCGTTTTCTCAAAAATCACAGTACACAAACAAAAAACTATAAAACTAAGAAGACAAGACCAGAAGCGACAATTAAATGAGAATTTAAAAATACCTAGATTAGAAAAGATTCTTTGTTACTTACAACACATACTGTTGACATTAACATGATAAGGCAAGTTAACAGTTTTTCCTAGCATTACCTAAGCGAAATAAATTAAATAAAAATGCCTACATTATTACTGAATTACCAAATAATTTTACGCTAAGCTAAAACTAATCTTCAGTAGTGGCCTCTGCGGCTTAAGTCTCCTCTAAACCTATGTAGTTAATTATCTATATACCTATTGGAAATGATTAAAACCAAAAACAAATTGACGACGTCGAATGAAATGTGCAAAAAAATTCCATATTTGTTATGTCTATTTAAATTTATAGTCAAATAGTATTGTGGGAACATTGCCATATTATTTAAAAGAAATTAAATACTTAGAGGCCCGACTAGTGACGCAAAACCCCGCCTACCACTGTTACGTCAATGGCCGCTAGCAAAGTCAAATAAAATATGTATTTAGGATTTTTGTTGATAAGCCTAGTTCAATAGTCAAACTTGTTTTCGCTGTGACGATATTCGTATTTGAAAATTATTACTAAATTAGTAAAGATTACTATTCATTCTTTATGTTGTTATTATCTTATAAATACTTGTTTAAAATATATAAATTACATGGTATAGCTTCTAATGTATTATTATGTTACAACTTTGAAATTATTTTTAAATGATAAGTTACTTTAAGTTCTATTGATAAAAATAAGCAATAACCGAATAACTGTAAACCTATATTTTCTTTTAATTAATTATAATAAGTACAACTCTTCAAACACTCAACCATTATCATTTATAAAGCCCCTAATTACGAAGCGGATTTATGTTTTATCTACGAAATAATTCATCGACAGTAGTGGACTGACAGTTGTGAACCGCGCACGCGCAGAAAATGGCTCAGGATAACCTAACTGCAGTGCTGTACAAGCCAAAAGATTTGCGTCTCGTGAGTTCACCTTTGTTTTTATAATTCTGTTTAATTAGTATAATTATTTTCTGTGACTATGACTGAAATTTTCATGAAAATTCAATCGATTAAAATAAATATTTTTTTCTACAAATAGTACATATTAATCTAGCGATATTATTATCAGCAATTTTATTATACTTAGTTTGATTTTTCTAATAATTGTTGCTACAATAAAATATTTAAATATATCTACGTTGCAAATTATCTTTTGTTACTCTAACTAATTAATAAAGTGAGTTTGCAGTGTTGGCCTAGCGGCTTCAGCTTGCCACTCTCACATCCCTGAGGACGTAGGTTCGAATCGCGGCTGTGCACTAATGGACTTTCTATGTGCGCATTTATCATTCGCTCGAACGGTGAAGGAAAACATGAGGAAACCTAACATAAATGACCTTAGAGCCAAGAACTCCACGGCGTGTGTCAGGCACAGGAGGCTGATCACCTACTTGCCTATTAGATTGAAAAATGATGATGAAACAGATACAGAAATTTGAGGCCCAGACAATTTTATAATTCAAAAAGATAAAAATAACGTTATCATTTATTAGACCTTATTTTGTCACAGAATGAAGTTTTCCATGAATTTTTAATTACATTTTATACCTATTACAGGAACAAACGCAAATACCCGAAATTAATGACGATGGTAAGTAAAATTACTACATAGGTAATTACGTATAATATTAAAATACAGAACTATAAAACAACGTTATTTCAATTCCTAAATTATATAGATCTAATTAGGTAATCGTCATTTTACAGTGTTGTGAAAAGCGTAAATAGAAAAGTCAAGAACAGTTTTTTAGAGATACATTGGATCTTACGATAAACCAAGATAATATATTTCAGAGGTCCTCCTGCGCATGGATTGTGTGGGTATTTGCGGATCAGACGTGCACTACTGGCAACACGGCTCATGTGGTCACTTCGTTCTCAAGAGACCCATGATTATGGGACATGAGGCGTCAGGTGTTGTCGCTAAGGTATGCTATTTCGCAAAAATTTACGATTTTCATGGACAATTTAAAGAAACAACATTTGTATGTGCATTGTAATATTTATTCATATTATATTTGATCCGCTAACACGAGATACTCTAGAACAACTCTTAGTAAATATTATATAACAAGTTTTAGCAGCACTACTACACCTTTTTTTCTGGTGCACCATTGGTGCCAACTAAGTACGGTATTGTCATTTGTTACTAAATTGTTGATAAATAAATATAATTTAATTATAAAGAGTTCTTCTGTAGCGTTATATGTTGTATGATAATTGGTATTACAGTAGGTATAAATAATGATAAGAGCAGTGTTGGCGTAATGGCTTCAGCCTGCGACGCTCATCCCTGAGGTCGTAGGTTCGATCGACAGAAATCTGAGGCCCAGACCTAAAAAGGTTGTAGCGCCATTGATTTTTTTTTATATATAATGATAACTATTATTGTAAATGTGTACAAATTTCAAAATTGATTATTTGTTATACTATTTATATGACTTTCAAATGAATACCATGACTTTATAAATGTGTGATTATTATTCAAAATTAAACCATGAACTTGTTTGGCAAGATAGCGTTTAAACTTGTCCGGAAGTGTCTTGGAAAATACTCGCCAAAGCAAGATTTTTAACCTGTGTTAGAATGTGGTATGCTGCTGATATGAATTTAAGATTAATTTAGAATTGTGATTAACTATGTATATGTCAATATTATGGTTACTACCTTATAAAGTATGTTATCCACGTTGACTTAAATTGAATACGATCTGTAATACAATATTATTATTGCTTTTGTAATTGAGTTACTGAAGAGCCATCCAATGAAACTGCGAAGATAAAGACTAATCATTTACAAATTAATTAAATTGTTATTTCAAGGATTTAGCGCAACCATAAAGGTTGTTATGTAGCATTAAAATATGCCACCATAAAAGTTAAGTATCACAACGATTAGATAAAATATTAAACTCAAGAAACACGTAGCTACATAATATATTAAAAAATCAAGAGGTTTTTATTTTAATTATTTCTTCTGTCTTATATGTTTATTTATGTCGAGGAAGGTTCTGCACTTCCTCAGAACTAAAGGAAGGATGGTTTGGGATTGCCGACCCGAACGACCCACTGTCTTCTTTGAGAATTCTTGCTTCTTGCAGTCAAAAGAACGTTTTTAGCTGGTTTTAGGGTTTTCGCAGTGATAGTGTAGCCTTTGGTCGTAGTGTCGCTAGATATTTATTGTCCACAAAGTATTGTTACGAGCTAGGGGATCGGATAGAAAATGCCGTGGATTTCTTCAAGGGTTTATTTATTGGTAAATCAAATGAGGAATTTATGGGCACAAATTAATAGCAGAAATGCACTTATAGCACACAAAAACAATCACTTATTACTTCACTTATGCACACTTCACACAGTACTTTATCACTTATATTCACTTTTATCGCTTCGGTGTTTCGCTCTTGTAATCGCATTCAAAACTAAGTGACTAGTCGCGTTTCGGCTCGCTTATATATCCCTGGGAATAATTCTAAACAATATTCGAGAACTTTCTAGGCGGGCTTGCTACTGAGTAGCGATTGCACAATTCTAGAACGTTCGCACTCTTTGTCTCTTTCGCACGTTGCTCCGTCCTTGTCGTACGGCGTTCTAGAGTGCTCGTCTAGTTTCGAGAAAGTTCTGATCTCTCTCTCTCTCTCGTATCATTTCGTCCTTGTCTCACACCTAGAAAGTTCGGTCTAGAATATTCCTTCATCAAAGGGGTATAACAAGGCCTGAAAACGCCTGAAAACGGGTCTCCTGAAAACTGCACCACTCGACTACACATGTTCTGAAACCGACTGAAAAAAGGTTTCAGCTTCCTGAAAACTAGGGTAACATTATGAAAATTACAATTTTCTAATATGTGATTGACCCTCTCCTGAAACGGTCAGAAATCATATTTCAGCCTGCTGAAAAGTTCTCTAACTAGTGGAAAAATCTAGAAACATTGTAGTCGACCCGTCTTCGTAACACTACCCCCTCCTTAGACATGCTCGTCCCGAGCATCAGTACTCCCTTTATAGGTGGCCATTATCTTTTCCCATCGAGTCCGCGGATCCTTAACAGCTGCACAAGCTCTACATTTCTTGATCCAGTCTTCTACATCTTCACGATAATGTATCCAATAAAACATTTCCTTAACCTTCATAAGAGTCCGTTTTACTCCTAAATGTCCACTAGACAAGTCACTATGACACATTTCTAATATGTCGCGAACCTTGAATCTTGGCACAACAAACTGCAAATGATTGCCTTGAGCATTTTTCAATTTGCGACATAACACTCCATTATGTAGAACTAAACTATCCCATTGAGCCCAGTAACTCTTAGTAGTGGTACTTGTTGATGCAACTTTACACCATTGTGGCTTGACAGCTGAAGATTTCATCCAGTCCAGAATTGGTTTAATGTCAGAATCTTGATGTTGCTCTTCCTGAATTAATTTACCACACCAATCTGGACTAATCGTATCCGTTCTTAGTATCCTCACTGGTTCATTATCCCTTCCATCCTCTTCGTTAACTTTATCGCACGGTCCTTGAGACACATCATCTGAACTCCTTAGCTCTCTTTCATGAATAGATAACATGTCAGAAAATTTCTTTAATTGTCCCTCTGCGTTTGATAGAAGTATTGACAGGGCTTCCTTATAGTTATCCAGAACTGTTCGAACTGCGTTCCACTCTTGTTGATTACTAGCCTGTCCGTCCACATTGATTACTCTACAGGCGTCATAACTACTTTTTGAAGAGTTGCCTTTAAAACAAACTTCCTGCTCTCCACACTTGAACATTCCCTTTTCCAGATCTATCTTACACTTATAATACTTCATGAAGTCTAATCCGATTATGCAGTCATCTACTATGTCGGCAAGAACAACCTTGTGTCTGTATAAACTTCCACCAATCTTGAAGGTTGCGATACCTTCTCCCCGGTCGGTTATGCGCTGACCTGTTGCCGTAACAAGCTGTACAATTCCTCTAGAAGGGCTTTTATAAAATGTCTTCAAAAGCTGGTATCTGATCACTGTTCGTGAAGCTCCTGTATCAAGTGTCAGATCACACTTAGTGCCATTGACTTCTCCTTCGATAACTAAGGTATTCCCACGTCTAACCTTCACATCACCTCGGAAGTCTTTCTTAGGGCACGAAAACCTCATGTGCCCTACTTCCCCACAGATATAACAGGTTGGCCCTCGTTGACCATTAGCTTTTTCCGTGATAGCCCTAATGCGGTAAGGTTGAGGGTCTTTCCGAATTGCCTCCACCTCCAACGCATGGGCTAGAGCATCCTTAAGTTCCTTATGGTGACCAAGGTTCACAGCTATTCGAATTTCACGGTCTCGAATACCGTCGACAAAAGCTTGAACCAACATCTTATCTGCAACATCTGGTGAGGATGCGTAGGCCTTCCTTACCAGCTTCTCTATTTCTAGTCCCCATTTTTGCAAACTTTCATTTGTCTGCTGTATTCTATCCTTCAATTGAGCCCTGTAAACGTGCTCTAAATGTGCGTCTCCATACCGTGATTCCAGGGCATCTAGCAGTTGCTTCAACGTCACCTTACCTTTCTTGGTATCTAATATGGAGAGGGCTTCGTCTCGCAATCCCAGAATAAGGGCGGTAACAGCTTGATCGTCAGTCCACCCGTTTGACTCTGCTACAGTCTCAAACTGCAGCTTGTACGCGCCCCAAGAAGATGTACCATCAAAGGGAGGCACTTTCACATTTCCAGGTGGTGCTACAGTCGTGACAACACCAGAGGTCTTCAGGCATTGGATTTCATTTTCTAATCCAAGGATACGTTTATCCTGCTTGGATAGCTTACAATCCATATTAGATTCCAAATTCTCGATCTTTTCATCTACCTGTATTTTCAGGTCACAAAGTTTTTCTCCTATTCGGCGAGCCTGCTCCTCTTGACGTCGTGCCTGCTCCTCTATCATGCGACGTGTCTGAGCCTGTTCTTCCATCATTTGGCGTGTATGTTCGTCTTGACGGCGTGCCTGTTCTTCTTGACGGCGTGCCTGTTCTTCCATCATTTGTTTTGTCTGTTCTTCCTGACGGCGTGCCTGTTCTTCTTGACGGCGTGCCTGTTCTTCTTGACGGCGTGCCTGTTCTTCCTGTCGGCATGCCTGTTCTTCTTGCCGGCGTGTCTGTTCTTCAATCATTTGGCGTGTCTGTTCTTCCTGACGGCGTGCCTGTTCTTCAATCATTTGGCGTGTCTGTTCTTCCTGACGGCGTGCCTGTTCTTCCTGACGGCGTGCCTGTTCTTCCTGACGGCGTGCCTGTTCTTCCATCATTTGTCGTGTCTGTTCTTCTTGACGGCGTGCCTGTGCTTCCATCATTTGCTGCAGAGCAAGGAGGATGTTGCCATCGTTACTTTCACCCATCCCGCGGTTCGCATCGAAACTTTGTCGCCGGGCGGCGTCGCGTGCTGATTGCGCCCTTGTCTGCACTCCCTCCGCAGCTGAAGACTCTGCCACAGACTCCTCTTGATTCTCCCTTGGAGTAATTGGCATGTTTCTATCCCACTTCTGACACCAAAATGTTACGAGCTAGGGGATCGGATAGAAAATGCCGTGGATTTCTTCAAGGGTTTATTTATTGGTAAATCAAATGAGGAATTTATGGGCACAAATTAATAGCAGAAATGCACTTATAGCACACAAAAACAATCACTTATTACTTCACTTATGCACACTTCACACAGTACTTTATCACTTATATTCACTTTTATCGCTTCGGTGTTTCGCTCTTGTAATCGCATTCAAAACTAAGTGACTAGTCGCGTTTCGGCTCGCTTATATATCCCTGGGAATAATTCTAAACAATATTCGAGAACTTTCTAGGCGGGCTTGCTACTGAGTAGCGATTGCACAATTCTAGAACGTTCGCACTCTTTGTCTCTTTCGCACGTTGCTCCGTCCTTGTCGTACGGCGTTCTAGAGTGCTCGTCTAGTTTCGAGAAAGTTCTGATCTCTCTCTCTCTCTCGTATCATTTCGTCCTTGTCTCACACCTAGAAAGTTCGGTCTAGAATATTCCTTCATCAAAGGGGTATAACAAGGCCTGAAAACGCCTGAAAACGGGTCTCCTGAAAACTGCACCACTCGACTACACATGTTCTGAAACCGACTGAAAAAAGGTTTCAGCTTCCTGAAAACTAGGGTAACATTATGAAAATTACAATTTTCTAATATGTGATTGACCCTCTCCTGAAACGGTCAGAAATCATATTTCAGCCTGCTGAAAAGTTCTCTAACTAGTGGAAAAATCTAGAAACATTGTAGTCGACCCGTCTTCGTAACAGTATATATAAACGATGGGATATATATAAACGAGAGGGAACGGGTATAATTATCAATCATACCTTACTTTTCTTATCAGAATTCTATGCGTTTTTAAAAGAACAATCATATAAAAAATCCAGAAAATACTTATTTATATTATCTACGTGTATGTCCTAAAATAGACAACCTTGCGACGTTAGCGTAATCATTGCAATTCTACTAGAGCATGCAGTTTAACTGCCTATGATTGCACCTAGGACACGATCGACGCGATCTTCGTCAATCATATTTGTATTTGGCTGTTTCGTCCCGGAACAAAATTTAATAAAAAATATTGTATTGTATGTATTGTATATTCTCGACCCCTTTAAAAATAATTGATTTTCCTTTAACCGTGGTAATAGGTGGGAGCTAGATAGAATACGAAGGATGTTCCATAAATTCGAAGCCAATTTGCTATATGGCAACTAACGAAACCCAAACAGCTTTGTGAAATTATCAGTTTCGTTTGTTTCTGCGCCTCAGCCTCATTCTGGCACTTTTATCATACCCAAATGGTTGTGTTTAATATTATGGACACTTCCAATAAAAATATTCATATCTATTCTTTGGCTATAAAACAAATAATATCACGACAACATTATCAACTTTTTAATGATTTGTTCAGTCACTACCGACGTACCGTTCGGGGACGGCGTTAAACGAAGACTTTCCTCTCCGTTTGAACTCAGCACAACAACACGCAACCGTAGCATATGGAGCAGCAAGAACTCCTAATATTACTCTCATGTCTTGATTTACCAGCTCCGCAGTTTTCAAGCAGAGATGATATATAACCACACAAACTCAATAAGAACAAGGTTCGACAATACCACACAAAAAAATGACTTCTATTTTTAAAAAAAAGAGAAATAATGATTTTTATTATTGTTATAATCTAATTACTGCGCTATGGCTGAGAGTATAAAAACTGATCCTACCCCTGACTTGTCTGGAAAGAAAAATAATCACTCCTTGATTATTTTTCTTTACATTCTTCTTTAAATTCCGAAATTTGACTGTAGCGCCCATTTTTTTTTTGATATGACGGACAGCTACATAATATTTTTATATTTTCAGATCGGCAGTAAAGTAAAGAACCTAGAAGTTGGTGACCGCGTTGCGATAGAACCAGGAGTTCCGTGTCGCTATTGCGAGTTCTGCAAAACTGGCCGATACCACTTGTGTCCGGATATTCAGTTCTGCGCTACCCCTCCAGTTCATGGAAACCTCACCAGATATTACAAGCATGCTGCTGATTTTTGTTATAAGTAAGTTTATTTCTCTATTTAAATTGCTTATATACCTTGGCATTATTGATAATTTCGTATTTGCTTGAGAGACTTTTTTAAATTCTAGTCTTTACAGAATTTCTTTGCTGTAAAATATTAATTCACTTAAACTAAATTATTAACATTAACTTATGGTGACAAATATCCTACAACTCATACTGCACTTACGTCTCTCGATGACCATGAATGCTGGAAAATAGTAGCACTTACAATGTATGTATATATGAACCAGACTCCCCGACCACGTGACAATGGAAGAAGGTGCACTATTAGAGCCCTTATCGGTGGGAATCCACGCGTGTCGCAGAGGCGGAGTCACCGCTGGCGATGTGGTTTTAGTTCTGGGAGCAGGCCCGATTGGTCTCGTCACCATGTTGGCGGCTAGAGCTATGGGGGCAAGCAAGATTCTTATAACAGGTGGGTTAAATTTAAAACTAACATGAAGGTCATTTATATTTATATAGGATGCAGTAAAACTTACAATAATATACGTTTAAAGAACACACTTTTTTACCGGATTGAAGCTATGTATTATTATAAACTTATAATTATTTTACCTTTTGTCTTCAGTCACTGTGACCACGTACGCTGTAAAGCACGCGAAAAGTCGGGAAAAAATTAAAATTATATAAAATAATTATAAGTTTAAACATAGCTTCAATCCGGTAAAAAAGTGTTTTCTTTAAATGTGTAATAGCTATGTTAAATAAAGACAATACTATAATATACGTTTTTATTAGCGTAAATGCAAAATAATAATAAATAAATAAAAAAATTGAATTTTTAATGAAAGAAACTAGACCGTCCTTTTATTGTTAAGAAAAATAATCGTTTTATTGCCATAAAGTATATATATTAAAATTATTATTTTGTCAGATGTATCAGTTATATTTACTCTTTTAGTCATTTTCCTCCGCTTTGCACTGGCATCTCTGTATCTACTAGGAGTCAACCTCCCCATCCACTTAGTGGAGTGTTCTGCCGAGGTCTCTTTTCAAGCCTGCGGTTACATTGGTTCTTGTTCATGCGCGCTATGTGGCCTGCCCACCACTTTCTGCCATGCGTTCTCGTATATATATTTAATGTACTTTTTACATTACAGATATCCTTGAGTCCCGTTTACAAGTAGCAAAGAAATTGGGTGCTGACTTCACCCTTTTAGTATCGAAGGAGTCCAACGAAGCAGACCTCGTCAAGCGGGTCCACGAGTTGCTAGGAGGACATCCTGACATCTCCATTGATGCTAGTGGAGTTCAGAGTACAGTCCGACTGGCATTATTGGTAAGTTATATAGTTTCACAGCGGTAGGTATGATTCTCAAAATAAAAGGTATCATTCCAGCAGTGTACAAGTGTACTTGTTTGATATATAATCATATATATTCATATATATGATTCATAACAAACAGACAGCAAATTTAGATACTTTAAATACTACATATAGTAAATAGTAGTTTTTTTAGTCCCTTTTACTTTTTGCAGGCAACGAAGTCAGGCGGTGTTGTGGTGTTAGTGGGTATGGGCAACCCGGAGCTTACTTTGCCCTTGGCCGGAGCTATGGCGCGAGAGGTTGACATACGAGGGATTTTCAGATATGTCAATGAGTCAGTTCTTTTTCTACTAATTCCATCTTATCTATACTCTTCCTAAAGAATATGATTCGACGTGAAATACAATTTTTATCAGTTTAGTTATACGTTGTACGGTTCCTGGGTCTACGGGGTGCTTTAAATAATAAAGGATTTTAGTTTTACTCTATACTAACCACTCGCGTACAACAATAGAATCTAAACGAGATAATGAAATGTTGCTATGTAACGAATGACTGCAATGTAACTGTCGCAGAGAAAGCCTGCGTCTTGCTATACTCTCGGGGCGTAACTCCGACGATTTAGGGAATCGCCATGCTTACAAAAACTAAGAAAGCCTGAGTGAGCAAAATGTACAGCCTTGGCTTTACATTAGTTTATGTTTTATGTTTTCGCTGTATCGACTATAAACTGATTAAAGTGGTGTGTGCATTGACGTTATAAGAGAGTTTAAAAGGAGGAATACCATGTATTGTATAAAAACACTATTTGTATTATTCATTATTAGGACAAAAATTAGTATACCTTAGATAAGACGGCATAATTTTTTAACGTATTTTAATTGATCAAAACGCACTTGAAACGACAATGTTATGAACATTAAGTCAATGTTTATTAATATTATCCGTATTACCTCGACCGTTTTTAAGGTAATTTTTGCCGTTCACCACCACTATGTGGAACCCACTGAAGTATACACGATCCCTCAGGTATTGAGTGTGTCCATGGGCGGCGGTATTACTTAATATCATATGAGCATCTTTCCCGTTTGCCACACATAAAAAAATATATATTTAAGCAGACAATCACGAGTCCATATGGTTATATCCGTTTCCATAAATTTCAGATACCCAATAGCACTTGCCATGGTGTCTAGCGGACAAGTTAACGTCAAGCCATTGGTCACTCACCGTTTCTCACTCGAGCAAACGCTGGAGGCATACGAAATTGCTCGTCAAGGGGCCGGTATCAAAGTCATGATTCACGTAGAACCCAAAGATATGAATAATCCAATAAAATTCTGAAAACATAAATTGTTTAAACTATTAGACAATCTCTCCATCTTGAAATATTATCTATGTCTGTCATAGTTCACTTACCACTGTCATTGTTTAGTCTTTGCTTTATAACGCTGAACCCTTATTTATTTCTCCCGTGAATATTATTGTAAAAAATTGGATGTTGAAGTTTATTTAATCAATGTAAATATATAGAATTGTTTTTATTCCGTGAAATAATAGTGAATCGTAACCGAATTGATTCATCTCTAGTCAAAATGAATTTTAAAAAATATTGTAATACGATTCGCATAATACTGTTAATAAATATGTAGCAGTAAACTGTTTTCTTCAATCCTTTCATGCTTGAAATTCTTTATCTTATTATAATTGGTATAAATCTAAAATAACATCTTAATCATTCAAGTCAAAGTTTTGACTCTTTCCGAGTCTAAGGTACAATATAAGGAGTGGTTTATCTTCTAGAGCCTGGTTGGTAGTATACTCAAATTGGTTCTGTTATTGTCGAGTATTGTCATAATATTTAATTCCTTAAACTTATTTCGTGCCGACTCCCTTGGTGTAACACAACACATACCCCGACCAGCCCGCTTCTGCAGCACTAATATGGATCGAACCTCTTGAGCAGCACCCCACAGTAGAATACTGTACGACATAACGCTGTGAAAGTAGTAGTAGTAAGTAGTAGCTGTCCATATCAGTAAACTGTCGGATTTTCTTTAATGCATATGCTATAAAGCTCAGTCTATTCAAAAGAGTCTCATTGGAGTTTACTATCTATTGTTATGCCAAGAAAAAGAAATTTTGTCAACAAAGTTCACTATCCTTAACTTTCAGGTTACCAATATCTCGCTTTACGCTAGTATTTGTATATCTAATACACTTTGTTTTATTCTCATAAAGCAGTAAGTTATTTACATTAAACCAGTTAACTATACGAGAGATAGAATTGTTTACATCGCCCAATAATACGTTTTTCCTATTCACTTTAAATAGAAGTGAAGTGTCATCAGCAAAACAAATACCCTCTCATTAACTCTGTTGACAAAGAATGGGAGGTCGTTTATGTAAATCAGAAATAAGAAAGGCCCGAGAATCGTGCCCTGAGGGATGCCGATGCAGACACCTGCGAATCCGGAGAGGTGACTCCATTTACATGCACTCTTTGGATCCTTCCCCTTAAATATGAATTCATCTGGCTGGAAGCTTTGCCATCAACGCCATAGTGTTGAAGCTTACTAGTGCAAACGTAATAATCAGTTTAAATTACTTCTATAATTATTTTACGCATGTACAGTTCTTCAGACCGATGCAGCCGTCGCGGATAATTTTAATACTCTAGCCATTTATGCAGAAGATTAAAGTGATGGCGCTAACACGCTCTCTTTCGTAACTCTCGTACTCCAATGGTACGCATATTCGACACAGCCGGTCACGAGATCAAATATAGACAGTTTTAATATTAAATAAGTTAAAGTTAAAACGGGTTGCTTAAATACCCCTTATTTCCTAACTTTTCTTAAGCTCTAAGTTGGAAAGTGCACTTTATACACAGAGTTTACAAAGGCGTATTTTAATTCTCAGCTCTATCTAGGAGTTTAACCTCATGATCTACACTTGAACATGCTATCAGCCGCTATTTATTTTCTCGTGTTAGTATACAGTAGAATATTAACTTATAACTAGGAATGTACAATAGTCTATATTTATTCTTCTTTAACAGAGATAACGCTAAGACGTAATAAATCTTATGCTCTTCTCTTTACTTTTTGCTTATTACTACGATACTTTTGTTTGAGTACAACTTTTTAGTACATAAAGTTGTAAGCATTTGAAGATAATTAACCAAACAAAAAAAAATATCTTGTTAAATATCGTGATAATCAATATACTAGTTATACTATTGTGTTTACTAGGCAATTTGTTTTATATAATTGCTGAATTCTTGTTAAATGATATATATATAGTACGTAAAACTGAATTTTACCAGGCCACCAAGTATTATTTTAAAGAACCCCTACATAAGTCTGTTTCTATAAATGAGATCAAATCAAAAACAACTGATTATATTATCAAGGTCTTTTATTATCATCAAGACATAATGTGGAGAAGGTTTAGGTGTATGGTGTAGTTTTATTAAACTAACTCAAATATAACCATTATTCTTAAAGAGAACGAAATTAAACAATTTATCAAAAATACAACGACATGCACTTATCGCGCCGAAGTTTAGGATGTAGCTGTAACATATGAGATAATTTTGTATTTGCGTTTCGTTTAGTTGACATAGACTCATAGTGTAGTTAGCAACGTAACTTTAAACATAATGGCAGAGAATATTGCAGTGGTTTTGCACGGACCATACGATTTAAAAGTCGTAAGTATTTCAGTAGTTTATTATTACTATTAAGGTTAAGGAATTGTAAATACTGTTAATATTTGATTAAACGTTGAATACATTAATTGAAATAAAAATGTGTCGACATAGACAAAATGATTTATTAAAAACATTTTTACATTTATATTTTTTATTGGTTTCGTATTTTATACAATAAAGTAAAAATAAATATCATAATTGATTATAGGCCTGAATTCTAAATGAAAATAAATAAATGTTCCGAAATTAGGAAATAATTATATAAAAATCTAATCCGTATAAAAAAATTTAACTAATTAATTAACTTTATAATTATTCGCAGGAAAAATATCCGATACCAATAATAAATGATGATGGTAAGTGTTATTAAGTTAGCTGTACGTTAGCTAAATTGAGTAATTTAAGTAATAAGACCACTGGGAGCAGTCTCCTGTTAGTTGGTAGCATGATATAATTCATTATAAATAACTTGTGTAGTTGGGACAATAGGGAATATTTTGTCTAAGTGTCCGGAACGATAATAATTTTTCAAATTATGGGCAATTATTGGATGGAAATACGAATTACTAAATAATTGGTTTAACTGCAAACTTCAATGCACTTTTCAAAATGGCGATGATATAATGGACCTACAGAATGACGTAGGCACTAAGCGACAGTGTGGCTTAGCTATACATAAAAGAAAGGATTGCTAGTTAGCAGTTGTTGTCTAATAACTTATGTAACCTACTTACTTTTTGTTTTTTTATTTATGTATATTACGATAACAAAGTATAAATAAATAAATAAATGTAAAATTAGAAGCATTTAATATATATTTTTTATATTATTTAACATTGTGTTACCTATATGAATAAATGATTTTGATTGATTGATAGTTATTAGTATTGGGACGTAATTTGGTCAGATTTAGCAAATTGTTTGAAGGCATTAGAAGTTTCATTGACTTCGCATATTCTGTGGGCCACGTATGCAAAACAAAGGAACTTAAGATTGTTGTCAATTCCAGAAGTCCTAATAAAGGTGAGCTGTGTTGGAATATGTGGTTCGGACATCCGAATTTATTCCACAGGAACATGCGGTATGGAGTCAATTACAGAACCAATTATCATGGGTCACGAAGGTGCAGGAGTTATCGTCAAAGTTTGTATTTTGAGAATGATAATATTTATCATATACTACTGTATTACTATTGTTTTTAATGAAGTAGAACTTGCAACGATTGATTTTTTTTTGTCTTTGTATTACCTATTGTCGTGATTTGTAACTGCAATTTAGGAAATGGTTAATCATAATATGGAGATAGTGAAACAACAACCCGTGGTTTTGGATTCCGAACTGTTTAAAAATATTTTTTTTATAAGTGTAGGTGATCAGCCTTTTGTGACTGTCAAATCGAACCTCAGGGATGAGTGTCGCACTGGGCCACCACTGGTTTAAAAAACTAATCTAAATCGCTCCTTAAATTTAATTTCTGCCCAAACCAAAAACGCCTGAACCCTTGCCTTAGATTGGAACAAGTTAAACGAAAAGAAAATTAAAAAACCCTTCGAACCAAAAATCCACAACATGTGTAAGATTACCTCAGACACAGGGCGCTGAACTCCTACTTACTGAGGACAGAAACATTATCAAAGAACGAGAAGCGATCTGAGGCCATGACCCATAAAGGGTACAAGCCTGGATCACTACTACTTACAACGAAATTTCCAGGTGGGTGCCAATGTTACAAATCTTAGGCCAGGTGACAGAGTTGCTATTGAACCTACTCAGCCATGTAAGTCTTGTGAATTTTGTCGATCCGGAAGATACAATATCTGCGAGAAACCGCAGTACTGCTCCACGCACAGGTCGCCGGGAAACCTCTGTACCTACTACAAGCATGTTGCCGACTTCTGTCACAGGTAAGGTTTTATTAGGTAAAACTTCAACACATCTTAGATATAAGCGTGATAATCAGAAACAAGACTTAGCGCTAAGTTCGACATCTGTGTGTTAAAACCTATGTTTTTGTCATACATGCGTTCTAGTTCGCACAGTCTCGTTTCTGAACCCTTAGTTTAAAGGCGTATTCGATATCACTAAACACCTATTAACACGAACAAAACGGATTAGGAAGTCAACCTGTAGTCGGAATATTATTTAAAATATAAAAAAACAACTATGTTAGGTACTTTGGGTTCATTCCACATTTTGTTGGTTATACATAATACGACATTGACTTTAAACGAAATAGCTCTGACTAAAAAGTTTGGATAATTCTCCAAGACCAAGGACCTTCTGTCCGCAAGAGGTAAAGTTCCAGTATTATATGTGTGTATAGCGAGTTGTATTAAAAATAAATAAAAACAATACTCTATTTCATAATAAAGTAACTAGTTGTAACTAAACCGGTAATAATTCAAAGAAATAATAATTGGCACATTTATCAGTTGATAGCGTTATCCATTAGAACTTTTCCAAAAACATATGTGATAAAAGCAATTAAGACAACAAAACCCGATGGCATTTAAATTTATATGATAAGAACTGATGAAAGCAGTTTTCTTTATTTTTTTTTGTTATTTCCTGCATTAAGAATTATATAAAGCCGATATATGTCTTCAGAATTCCTGATAACGTAAGTATGGAAGAAGGTGCAGCAGTGCAGCCACTTGCGATCGCAATACACGCATGTAATCGCGCAGGCATTAAACTGGGAACAAACGTCGTGATTTTAGGGGCAGGACCTATTGGAGTTCTGTGCAGTATGACTGCGAAGGCTATGGGTGCTGATAAGGTTCTAATAACAGGTAACCTTCTAAGGAATGTAATTTATTAAAATGTACCATGTTGGTCTTTCAATAGCTCTTTGGTAGATAATTTAAAACATAACAATTCTAAATTAAACCAGAATGGATGGATTAAAAACAAAGACCAAAATCGGCGCTGGGAATATATAAAGGACTGTGATTCGAACATTAATTTTCAGCGCCTTGGAACGATTTTGAAAGATAACATAAATTAAGAACGTAGAAACCATATGGATATCTTATCTAAAAATCTTAAAAGCCAACTAACGGATTTCTAGCGATGCATTAATTACATGTCAAAGAAAAACGCTAACTTGATACAACCGTTACGTACGACGATTTGGAATAAAGGGGTATCGCAGAAGCATAATAAAAATCGGTATTCTTACCTCACAAATCTATCTTAGATCAATTTGATATCACGTTATTGAGTAAAATAAAGAAACTAAATCCTAACAAATTTCCGCCATCTCAGTATCTTATAGCGGCATTATTGCCCACACATTGTTATCATCGATATATTCTTGAACTGTGTAGTATCCTTTTTTTTAATATTTCTCTTAACAATATTAAGGGGCCTTATCGATTTTCTCATTACTCCAACTCATAGTATTTAAAGTTATTTGAAATGTGTTTGCATTCATTCAAAATTAATCGAATTTAAGGCATTAATTACGCTGCGCCAGCACGCATTTATGCATAAAACATCGATAGCTACAAATCTTATTACATTAGTTGAAACCATTTCTCGACCAAAGGATAAATGTATTATATATACGATGTGTACCTGGGCCTTTGTAAGGTCTTTGACAGAGTTATTAATGATAATATTGTTCTTCTAAAATTAACTAACATTGGTTGTGGTCCTACACTCTTGATTTTCAAATTATCTATCTGATCGGCTGTAGATTGTTAAGTAACCAATTCGTATCCAAAACATACCCAATACGCTCTGGAATAAGCCAAGGTACGAACCTTAGACCACTGTTCTTTCTTACATTAATCAATGACTTACCTGATACAATTCAATCATCTGAAATACTATTCGATCAGATGATAGTATGTTTTTTCAGTAGGACTTTAATGCAGAATTTGCTTGGAGTGTAAAAAATAAACTCTTATGTAATATAGAAAAGTGTTCATGGGTTTCTTTTTTTGCTACCTTAATACTACCTACTCATACTTACGAAATAGGCATTAGATTAATAAGTAGGGTCGATACCGTTAAAATCTAGGAATTTTTATTGGCTGATGCTGATGCAGCGTCTCAGATTCATATGTGTGCTATTGAATTCTCGGATGCAACAATATGCCGCACCATTTAGGAGCGTACTCGTACGCCTTTTGAACGAAAATATAAGCTAATGCTAGAAAAGTACAAAAACGGTTCTTGAAGCAACTTTATCGGTGTAAATATTACTGTTACCGCTTCTTAAACATATCTGGGTTTATGCAGGGCAGGTTGGAGTATGAATCACTTGCATTACGGAGAGCTATCGGCAATCTACTTTGCATTGAGAGCAGTAGATAATTTGTAAATGAATAAATAAATGTTTTATCTGTTTAATTTTAGATGTGGTAGAATCTCGACTTACGGCAGCACATAAATTGGGAGTAGACTACACTCTGTTGGTGAAAAAGGAATACAGTGACCAACAGGTAGTAGAGAAAATTGTGGAAATATTGGGTACAACACCAAGTGTCACCATCGACGCTTGTGGGTTTGCGTCTGCTCAGCGAGTGGCTATGATGGTATGTATCACTAACAGGCGACGCAAATTAATTTCTAGAATCTATTCTCTCTTACTATAAAAATTAAAGTTTAACTCGTTCGATGGCCGTGCGTTCAAACCCTGCATGGTCAATGGACTTTTGTGTAATAACACTTACACTTGAAGCAAAATATAGTGAGGAAACCGTTAGATCTTAGATCCAAACATGTCCGGCTTATCACCGCCTATTTTATAAAGAAAAATGGAAGAAACAGATCCATATGAAAGCTAGACCCTCGTGGATATCATGAGAGAGTAAAGCAAGTGGATTATTTATTACGATAACAGATTACCTTGCATATTATCTTGAAAGTGGATCAAATATGTTTTCCCCTTACCCCATTGGAATCTTATAAGTAAAGTTCTCATCTGTCTCTTTTCATCACAGCGAGACCACTTACTGCGTACCGAGACCACGTACTTTAGTTAAAAATGCAAATAGACGTTTTTCTAAACCATAAAGAATATTTTTGTTCATGTTGGTAATTTAAAAATATCTTCTTCAGGTAACGCGAACAGGTGGGACAGTGTTAATCGTCGGCATCGGTGAAGAGACTGCCGAGCTGCCGTTGAGTAAGGCAATGTTACGAGAAGTTAATATTATTGGAGCTTATCGACTTTTGAATTCGTAAGTATTATTGAGCTTCAAACAAAATGTTGGAGACAGGCCCTCACAGCTAAAAATAAATTTAGTTAAAATAATCTCAAAATTCGATTCATTGAAACAATTCGGAAACGTTCCGGTGTCGAGTACTTAGTTTGATTGAAAAATTATTACAAAACATATTTTTTCGGTTTACTCCGCCGAGACCCATACAACAACAAAATTCTTTTGTTCTACTTCAAAAGGGTTCTCAAATCTTACACATTATACTGAATTTTTTTTATTTTAATGGTGGAGCGAATTCGAAATAAATTTACTGCATATATTTTAATGATGTTTCTATGTAGTGTACTCATTTTACCCGGCTTTGTATTCAACTGTCTTATGCAACCTCTATACTATATGAATATTGTATGTGAGACTGATGTACCTATTTGCACACAGAAGGCAGAATTCATAAGGATTATTTATAATTTGCATAAAAAGGTTTAGCTTTTATATTTCGTTTGTAAGTAACATTATGTTTTGTTAAAATGTTGTATTAATAAGGTTTTTATTATATCCCTAATCCTTATTCGGCTTGCTAATTGGACCCACCGGGGAAATTATAAATTAAATATGCTAGGTTATCAAAGAGGGCCTTTCTAGTTACAGGTAAAACTAGTAATTCTTCTTGTGCTCTTTCAGATACTCAGCCGCACTGTCAGCAGTTTCAAACCGAAAAATTGACTTGAAATCATTTATAACACATCACTTTCCGATACACAAGGCAAAGGACGCATTCGAGCTGGCAAAGACCGGCGAAGCTATGAAGGTTATCATCCATCTCGATCAATAGAAATACCTAATTTGTCGTTTCCTCTCAAAGTTTCTTCAAAACTTACAATATTCAGCTTAGAAAGTGTATATAAAACGTTTTGTTAATATAACTACCCGTTATTTATTTAATCCTAAAACTGTTAATCGTTGTCTATGAGGGACAGGTTTCATTTCTGCACAAAAAAAAAATTTAGATTTTTACAAGTAGATTTATTATTTACACAGAATCACAGATTAGGTCACTTAGTATATCAGAGAAAAGAAAAAACAAAATAATTCATAAAAAGAAAATAATGTAAGCATTTTCTGTGTCATTACAATAGAATTTCAACATAAAAATAGAAAAAAAAAAATACTTATTTTAATGTCTAGTTACTTAATAACCGAATGAATTAAGCGGCGGTTTAGAAGTTAAATTTACTAGAATGGGCGACTCCAGGTCGTGTGTTTGCCACCGTGGTCCGAGGTACTGGCATACTGCCCAGCTTGCTACCACTTGAAGAACCTAAATGTAATAAGTGTTATAGATCACATCAGGCATGCGTCTGCGCAGTTGCATACAATGTTTTTTTTATAAATTACAAATCTTACCAGACTTAGCGGGAGAGCGCTTAGTACCAGTGGAGCATCGGCCTCTGCGGGCGAAGGTTCCTCGATAGGCTTTCTTTTTGGCAGACGACGGAGTCTTTTTACGTCTATACCTGAAAATACGAGACGTATTTAATATAACACACGATCAAGTAACAATTCATTATCAACTGTTTATAAACCGCAAATAGTAAACCATTAATCAATATTACCAATATTATTTAACTATAACTTACTTCTTCCTAACTCCCCCCCTATAAGTCCCTCTTCCCCTACCCCGAGAGGAGCTAGTGCTGGCTTCATGGGCCAGACTTCCCCAGTCTGTGTCGGATCCCGAATCGTTCTGAAACTCTTTGTCCTCTTGCTTCTTCTCGTCTTCTAATTCATCCTGGTACTGCATTAAGAGACCTGAAAATATTTTTGATATTGATTCCTTTGGAGGATTGAGGACATCTTATCACCTAGATGCTAATATACACGAAACATAAGTTTGGATATATATCGTAAGACGAGACGTAGCTATTACAAATGACTACCGTGTCCCAAAGACATATTCGATTTTGACATACGGGAGTCACAGTTTGCATAAGTTGCAGTTTTGTCTCGAGTTTTAACAATTCCAATGACAAGTGCTGGAACTCTTTTGTTGGTTTTTAAAAACGGAATTTGAACAATTCTGCTGATTTTGAACCTTGACCATTTAGCAATTTACATAAAAACGTAACACCGGCTAATCTCCGATTGTACAGTGGCATCATATTAAGTCTCCTAAGTCGCTGATGGTACCTAAATCCTGTACTAATGAATGCAAGGTGTCGAGTGAATGATCTGTGAATGCGTTGCGAATGCATTCCATATAATTCTACCGTATTCAATACGACTGCACACGAGAGCGTTATACAAAACTGTTTTAGTTTAACGGGCTGTAAATGTGTATTCCTTTTCAGAAATCCGATAGCCTTACCCCTAAAAAGATATATATAATGTAGCCAGCCAGTTCTAGCGCGTCTAAACGAGACACGTACTTCGCGTACACTTCCACACACCACACCTCAGTTCAATGGCCGAACTTACGCGCGCATGATGTGGTGGAGACCTGGCCCGCTACAATAATTCAATATTGTATAAAGGGAGATTATAAATAATTATATTTAATGTTTAAGTTTTATAGCATAAGGGGGCAAACGAGCCTACGGGACAGCCAAAAAGGGCAGTCATGGCAGCCCATGGACACCCAGTTTAGTCAATACGTTGCCGGCCTTTGAGGAAAAATGAAATTATTTTAGAAAAAACCTAAATGTTTCTCGTTACATAAAATACATCAACCAACCCACCTATCTTCTCGATGGCATAAGCAGACGTTATCTGGAGTAGGTCCTGCCCGTACTTGTCGAAGTTGGCCCGTGTGATGTGAGGCAGCGTCAACATATCTGGCGCACTTTCAGGCAACCGGATGGACATAGCCTTGAGAGCAGCCAGTGGCAGCACTGCGGTTAGGGATGAGCCACGAGCGGCTGCCATTTCCCTAAATAGAAAATTGAAATACATTCAAACAGTACAGTTCAGACAGTATCGAAGGCCTATCTTAAATCTTAAATCTAGAAATGCACCAAGGCATTTCTTTCCCATATCTAGGTTTGATACTATTAAAGACGTTAATTGAGATATGCCATCTTTGATGGATTGTCCTTGCCTGAATCCATATTGTAAGCTTGATAGAATACTTAATTTATTAAGGTACTTTAGTAATCTAATATTCTATAGTTTACTAAAGTATAGTTTTTCTAAGACCTATTATATATGACTTAAATGCTTGTTTATGGTCTAAAGTATTCGTATTGTAACGCAATAGACTCGCGTCGGCGTAAACAATATTACACTACGACCAAGACGCGTTAACGCAACGCACACATAAAAGCAATGTTATTAAATTATAACACACCCAGATCGTGGCTTACACCTAGCACAGTGTATTAACTGGCCACTCCACTTAGCCATTGTTAAACCAACTAATGATCTAAACCAACCTGTTCGTGCGTAAAAGCACAGAGTAAAAATACTCGTAGGACTCGTCGTCAGCCGCGACACGTCTTAACGGATCCGGATGATGACAATGACAAATTAGAAGCCGGTAAAATCAGATAAGGGTAAAAAACCACATTCACCGCGGGCGTGGTCGTACTTCACACTCTCTAGTGAGCTTCTGTGCCTTTCAGTCGATTGACCAACCCGCGACGAGCCGAGGTCAGATTCCCACCGGAGACGCCCTTGCGCTATTCGCGGTAAAAAGTAAAGTCCGGCCGAGCTATGCCCGTCAAAACAGCCCGATAAGGTGAACTGTAAAGGCCCTTAAGGGCAACCGTGAGATTCCATTTCTAAATAAAAGATGGTGGCATTCGCTAGCTGGTCGTCTGCGAGTACAATAGTACGGGTCGTCTGCTTGTGGACGCAGTACCTTAAGTTAAGCTTTATTTAGGTGAACAAAAGTGTTGCGATGATCCGTGTTCCTTCCTCCTTCAATATTAGGTTACCTCATACATATTTTTTATGGTACAGGTTTACCTGATGTTGTATGATACCGCCGCCCATGGACACTCACATTGTCAGGGGGTTCGCAAGTGCGAGTCGGCCTTTCAAGAATTAGTGCGCTCTTTTCTTGTAGGACCCAATGTCGAATTGGTACGGAAATACTTCAGTGGGCAGCTGGTTCCAAAAACGCTCAGTTGTGGAACGACGGACGTCGAGGTGATGCGGAATTTCGTATTTCGCTTTGACGTCCGAATGAAATTGTATAACCATAATTTAAAAAAAAAACGGTTTGAACCTCACCTGCAAGCCTCGACAAGATCGGCGTAGCATCGCTCCTCGATCCTCTTGATGAGGGCAATGATGGGAGTCTCTTTTCTATCTGTGGCCACTTCTGTCGTCACTAGGGTCGCCTTCTTCTCCACCTTCATCGGGAACACAACTCGCAGATTGCCAGACATCAGCCTTTGCGTTACAGAAATATTTATATATTTTTAACCGACATCAAAAGAATTACCTGTATTCCACCTGTATAACCAAATACAATACATATATAATTGAGTATGACGATCTATTTAGAATTGCGCGCTAAATGTGATTAAAAATAAATGTTTGTTCGCGGATTCATTTATATCAGTTACATCGAGATAATCACAAATCACAATTTGATCTAAGTTAAAGAACTGTTTCATCAAAATGTTATCCACAAACTTCTTTATCGGCGTTGGAAAAAAAATTACCGTCACATTTTTCCGTTACGCGCCATCATTTTCTTATCAACCCTACCACGGTTGATTCGAAGAGATTCGAAGCCATTAATAACAAAAATATATAATAACTATAACAACGATACTAATAATTCTATAACAATTAATGAAATTCTGTAATAATCTTAGTTGTAATAATTATATTATTTGTATTCATGTCCATGATAATAAAAGTCTTAAAAGTGTTAAATTTTATCTAATTTACTATATTTAACCAATTTCTGTAGTTGCAAGTAGATCCTTTTTCGAAAAATAAGGTCATAAAAAAGTTTCACTCTTACGTGTGTACACTAGTACACGCACATATCAATTTTTTTAAATTACATTTTAATTAATTTATTATAAAATAAATGGAATTAATATAAATTTCTTAAATAAGGCGATATAAAATATTTTTGTGAGTCGTTTTCGGTTCGATTTCGTGTGAAATAAATTTGCATACTTTTGTATATTAGGCCCCAGCGTGACATATGCGCTAGCGATGTCCTTATTCACGACGAGCTTCTCCGCCAGCAGGCCTCGGACCACCATTTGACGCAGGAGACGCTGTGCATCACCACGGGGCCAGCTCTTGCATCTGAAATATATTATTCTTCATTACTACAAATTTACAATGTTTGTCAAGCAATTTTATTTAATCCCGAAACGAATATTTGAAACAATAAAATTAGGCATAAATAACAAATGCGAGTTAAGAGATGGAAAAAAGTCACCATGTCACTACCATAAACAGTAGAGCAAAAAAAAATTACGCGAATTATAATTTCAACCAAATCTTTTTTTTCTTCATTAATTCATTTTGAGTCTCGATTTAACGCTCATACTAAATAAACCGGTGAAGTTATTTTACCAAAGTAACTGATAATAATAAAAAATATATATATATATGTATACATATTTAATTAAGTAAAAGCGAAAATGTTCAAATGATTCAAATGATTTAGATCACAAACAAGTTATATATTATATTTATTTTTTATATGCTATATTTTTCTACGCTATCCGTGGTTTAGTAAAAAAATCAATGGCGGTACAACCTTTTTAGGTCTAGGCCTCAGATTTCTGCGATTGTTTCATGATCATTTGTCAATCTAATAAGCAGTAGTTGATCGGTTTAATATGCCTGACACGCTAGATCGGAACTATGCATTGAGAAAAATCAGAGAACAAAAAAGAGAAATGAAAAAATATGGAGGAGGTTTACCACAACTATTACCCATATTAAGAAATGTTGAACTAACCAATTTGTGTGTGGATTTAATAATAATGCGACCTAAGGGTAAGATTATGATTAAGGCAATACATGTGTGTGGTTGTAATGCTCATACCTTGCATGTAAAGGACTCTCTCTCAAACCGGATATCCGCTGCTGCATAGAGCCTCGTAAGGCATCAGCGATGTGCAAAAGCGTGAAGCTGGAACGCCCCGCATCACGGATGGCCCGCGCTATCACCTTGCACTCTTCGGTGACGTCCACTGGCTAAAAATATAAATTCATAGATTGAGGACATAGAATATCGGAATTAGACATCATATAACGCCTATATCCTATTATTAATTTTCTTAAGAAACATACAGTTTTTTACAGTATATTATCCAATAGAAAAAAAACTATGTTACTTAAGAAGAATTTTTATTTTTATCCATTCTATTGATTGGAATCATAAAAATAAGGGTTTTTTTTGTCACATTTGAGTCGGTTCGATTCCCAGACGAGCCAAGTAATTTGTAGACTATCATCGAATGCAGTAATATTATTGATAGTCGATTATTATAGTTACTTTGGTTAATCGTTGAGATTCTTTCTATTACTATCAATAATCATAATTTATTTTGATTCGATTTGTTTTGTTATTTTTTGATTGTTTCGTACATTAGAATAGTTACTTGACGAATATTGTTAGACCAATCAGAGCAGAGCAAATGCCTCGAGTGGGACTGAGTTCGCACCTTGACTTTTGGCGGTGCGTACAGGGAATGCGAGACAGTTTTGATAGAGTATTCAATAGAATATTGTGGTGTTGAGACATTGGACCGAGTTGGGTCTAGTTGTTTAGCATTAAAAGTGAGATCGGTGCATTGAACCTGCTACTCGATATAATTGATATGAGATTCAATCTTAATTAAATATTGTACGATAATTATTTGTGTCTTTTGTGCTCGCACTTTACCCATATGACCCCCACTAAACCTGAGAAGAACGACGTCAATATCGTGACGATATTTCTCCGACGCATATATATAATTTTAATATATATAAATCTCCTGTCACGATGTTTGTCCGCGATGGACTCCTAAACTACTTAACCGATTTTTAATTAAATTGGCACACCGTGAGCAGTCTGGTCCAACTTAAGAGATAGGATAGCTTAGATCTTTAATTATAGTCGCAATGTTAATTATTTGTCTATAATTAATTGACAGTCACAATTATCTGTTAACTGAAAAAGATTTTAACAGATGTCGATACTTTTCGACTGGATTGAGTAAGTAATCAATAGATGGCACTGCTATGGTAAACCGACAAACGTGTCACGTAAGCTACAATTCAATATCATGATTACCACGTGTTATTGAGCAGTCTGGTCCAACTTAAGAGATAGGATAGCTTAGATCTTTAATTATAGTCGCAATGTTATTTTATTGCAAATTATTTGTCTATAATTAATTGACAGTCACAATTATCATGATTACCACGTGTTATTGAGGCTAAAGTATAAATTAAATTTATTTTGTAGTAAACGAAATACCGTGAAATACAATTATTTCTACTTTTTTTAATTTTCTGTGTGACATCATGTGACATAGACAACAACGTGTTACTTAGACCGAAGTGTAAATCAAATTCAAATTATAGTGACGACTAATACAGTGAAATTATTCTTTCGTGTCACGGTATTAAGGCTTAACTTAAACCACATTAAGGAGAAACGAAGTTCGCGGGGGCAGCTAGTTATTTATAATTCCTTACTTGATATTTCTATATCAATAAGAAAGGAGGACATAACAAATTTGGTTTTACATTATTAATGACTAAAAAAATTCTCCGAAAAGAGATTTAAAAATCGTTATCAAACAAAAGTATACCTTATAGTTGTGGTCGTTAAGGCAGTTATCGCACGCGGTCTTCTTGTCTCTCTTACACAACTCTCGGGAGAACTTCTCTCCGAGATAAGTCAGCACTTGGGCCCTTCGACATTCGGAGACGCTTTCGCACACTTCCACCATACGGAGGAGATTCTCTATGTGGACACGTTTCGCTTCGGGTGTCGCGTTTCTTTCAACTGAGAATTGAAAACATAACCATAAAAATTTAAATATCTTTTACAGTATTAGATTATATGAATAATGTATTTAGGATTGCGATCTTTTACTTAAATTATCGATAAAGTGAATTCTTTGAGATTTTTCAATCTCAAGTAGTTTAAACAAATTAAAAAGTTAATATTTGGAAAATGTTAACTTGGCTAATATTGTATTTTGTTAACATAGCTTTTACACATTAAGCAAACACTTTTTAAACGGATTGAAGCTATGTATTATTATTATAAACTTATAATTTATAATCACGGTCACCGTGACCACGCACACTGAAACGTCGGAAAAAATTAAATTTAAAATTATGTTAATAATTATAAGTTTATAATATTCAATCCGTTTAAAAATTGTTTTTTTTTTAATATTTCCAGAAATTCTTGTCTTATTTTGTGTTTCTGTGTGGCAAATTCAACAATCTGACCAAAAATATTTTGGGAAATGCCAAGCTACTTTGTTCGCTACTTTCCATTAGAAAATGAATGAAAGTGGTTGTCCAGTATTACTAAAACATGGTGTATTGCGTTTTATTAAGTTTATGCGATTTAGACATTTAACTTTGACAGATAAAAACATGAATTTATTACATTGCAGATAGATACAATTTACTGGAAATTGCAAACGTTAATTTTATAATACACAATTTAAAATACACCCTTATAAAATCAAAGCAAGAATCTAATAGGCGTTTATATTCGTCAAAGCAGTAACGAGTATCTCGTGAAGTATGAGAAGTCTTACGATCCAGCAAGCGGCGATACCTAACGACGTCCCCGTAGCAGTAGTACAGCAGACAAGAGGCGGGCTCGCCGTCTCGGCCAGCCCTCCCCGCCTCTTGGTAGTACCCTTCCACGGACTTCGGCATACTGTGGTGGATCACGTAGCGGACGTCCGCCTTGTCCACGCCCATGCCGAAGGCTATTGTGGCGCAGATCTGCACAAATAATACTTGAGACAACTGGCAATGCCAGCACAAATATTTAATATAAAATGTTTTATACTTTAAAAATATTGTTTCGTGATCAGCTGAACAGCCTCCTGTGCGCCTAGCTAATACTGTTGGTTTTAGGTCTAAGGCAACCAGGCTTCCTTACAATGTTTTGTTAATTTGACTTCATATCATATATAATGCGATATCTTTCAGTTTCTGTTATAAGCTATCTTTTCTAAAATATATGAAAATTATAGTAAACATAAATGTTACAATAAATAAAAATATACACCAATTTCAGATTTTACTAGTAATTTCTTGCTTATACTAGTGTAAAGTTCAACTTCTTTCTTGAGCAGAAAAGTATAACATTTTATAACAATAAAAATTAAATAAAGCCCAAATGTATAAGGCAGACACATTTTTGTGTCGCTCTCGTTGGTCTTCGTTCTTTATAAGAAAAAAACTATAACATTAATGTCATTGGTGCAATAAATCTACCCTCACTTACCACAGTAAACTTATCAGCGACCCATCCAGCCTGGACCGCCTCCCTCTTCTTATCACTAAGTCCGGCGTGATAGGCTGCGGCCTGGATGCCCACTTTGCGCAAATCCATTGACAGATTCTCACACTCCTTGCGAGAGAGGCAGTACACTATTCCAGACGCTCTGTTCATGCCATTTCCAGGTGGATAAGGTAGATGGAAAAAATGTTTTAACACATAAATTATTATAAAACTTATATTAGAAAGAAAATTGTTGTGTTATTTACATGCCCCTTGCATTTCTGCGTTCCTGGTAAAATTTTTGATTGATAATTAACTTTGCTGGTAGAATTTTTGATTGGAAACTAACGTTGCTGGTAGAATTTTTTATTGGAAACTAACTTTACTGGTAAAAATTTTGATTGGAAACTAACTTTACTGGTAAAATTTCCGATTGGAAACTAACTTTGCTGGTAAATTTTTTGATTGATAACTAACATTGCTGGTAGAATTTTTTATTGGAAACTAACTTTACTGGTAAAATTTTTGATTGGAAACTAACTTTACTGGTAAAATTTTTGATTGGAAACTAACTTTACTGGTAAAATGTTTGATTGATAACTAACTTTGCTGGTAGAATTTCCGATTGGAAACTAACTTTGTTGGTAAAATTTTTGATTGATAACTAACTTTGCTGGTAGAATTTTGTTGTGTTTTATTGGTAAAAGAAATAAAATTACTAAATAAAAACTCGTAAAATCAAACCTGAAAAACTTCTCCTTGATGATTTTAGCGACATCTTGGTTGATATTCTTTGGCTTCTTCTCCAATATTCTATAAGCGAGGTTCGGACGATTGAAGCTGCTCAAAAACCATTTGCAATTCGTGACCTATTTTGACAAGTCATTTCAACAAAAAGTTCAGTCATTTATTGAGTATTCACTAGAGCTAGATGTTGCTTTAAACACAAGATATTTCTTTATAAATTATGTATTGTATGACTTTATAACAAAAGTTTTAATAATAAATAATATATGAAGCAAAGCTGAAGTTTTTAACTAATTAAGTATATCACCTTAAGTTGATGCAATATGTCCATCCGTACGCGTGGCGTGGCCGTAGCCGTTAATGCCATAAGGGTCGTTTCCGGAAACCGTTCTCGTAACATGAATAATCGTTTGTAATCTGGGCGAAAATCGTGACCCCATTGGGAGACGCAATGCGCCTCGTCTATCACAAATCTAAAAATAATATTTTTTCTTAAAAGTATCTCCTATTATGTAGTACTGTTGTAAATACGGCAAGAGAAAGTGGGTCACCTTGTGTAAAGTGGAAAGGGCCACCAGGAAAAAAAAGAGAGACGGTCTGACGAGCTTAAGGAAATTGGTAGAGAAGATTGGGATAAAAATGCTCAAGACAAAGAGATGGAGCCGATCATAGCTATAAGAGGCTTGAAAAAAGAAATATTTATTTCAAATGTTTGTATATTTTGTAAATGTTTCAAGGAATAAATGAGGCTTAATTATTATCACCCATTATTTTGACATTTCTCTATTTTACAATTTGGAAAACAAGGTCTACTACGCTAGCCATTATTGTTACTCCCAAAAATACTTATTAATAGACAAAAAGAGAAGTCTACAAAGACGATAGGCTCTACGACGACGAACTATTTATTGAACGCATTATTGGCTGTTAGGCAGGAATTTGGAACAGACCTTACATATACTAATATCCTTAATGACAATTACACGACTAGTAATCTATGGAAACCCATTTTTAGTGGGTCGGTCTTTCAGGGAGGAGTACAGTCTAACTTTGAATATTCGGTTGGAGGTCGTATCTCTCAGGGAAGACCCCTTCGGGAGTCGATTCCACAGTTCGCTAGTACGCAAAAGCAAGGGCCTTGTGAAACGAACTGTGGAAGACTTCCAGCCATCAAGGTGATGTTGATGAAATTTTGCATTTTGCATAAGTCTTGTACGGTGTTGAAATTAGGCAGGAGGGATCAACCTTAACAATACTTCAGAACTTATGATATCCATATCACCAAAGTTAACTTATTATATAATTTTATGGTGACCCCTGCCACCTTGAGTATTAACCATTTTATATAATTGTGAACATTAAAATGGCTGCTTCAGACAAAATTATAAACTACAGGCCTCTTTACAGTATTGAAGTTTGCCTAGTTTTGGAGTAGGTAAACTTACTAAGGTACCTAACTCACCTAGCAATTTTCCCTCTCGAATAGAGCATGTCCAGCATGCTCTGGAACTTCGGTGAGCCGCTCACTTTCTCTGGCGTCACATACAAAAGCTTGATAGCAGGCTCACGAAGAGACAATTTGTGATACACCTCCTCAACAGTAGCTAGAGATATATCGCCGGATAGATGAGCAGCTGGAATCTAATCAACATCTCTATTTTACTGATGTTTGAATGTAGGGATTGAAGTTTTTGAAAAATTGTATTGAAAAAGTCATGCTTTATACGCTCTAAGTAACCCAATACGGGATTAGGCCTTATTTTAACGTCAAAAGCTTTTTTGTGAATGTTTTTTAATGTATGTATATATATATATATATATATATATATATATATATATATATATATATATATATATAATAATATAATTTTGCTATATAATAATATAATTTTTAGATATTTTTGGTACAATTTATTTAAATGGAAAATATTTAGTATTTAAGTCATAGACCGTCATTTATTACTAACAAACACACACACGGAAACACATAAAATAATAATAATCAAAAAGAAAAACAAACAATTATGGATATAAAAAAAAAAGAATAAGGTACATTTTAAGTGTGTAATGTGTATGTGTTGTGGTTGTAACTGGCCCTGACTCAGCAATGCTGTGGAGCAGACGTGTTCCACGGCACTGATCAATCTGCCACAAAAAATAATAATAATAATTAACAGCGTAAGTAATGTTTAACGTTTTATAATAAACGAAGCGTTGGCCTAGTGGCTTCAACGTCCGACTCTCATCCCTGAGGTCGTAGGTTCGACCCCGTCTGTGCTCCAATGGACTTTCTTTTTATGTGCGCATCTAGCATTCGCTCGAACGGCTTGCCTTAGACCCAAAAAGTAGATGGCACGTTGTTAATATGGCCGTATAGTTAAATGTTTCGACGGACTCTCAGATGCTTCCTTCCTGACCAAGACGCTCAGACATGAGCTGCCGATTTAAGAGAGACCGTCTCTAATAATCTAATTTTAACCCAATTTTTTTCGTCATAAAAAATAATTTGGCTGATATTAAAAATTACTCACATCTAAGGACAATAGTTTGTTGACTTGATCCAATATGAGCGATTTTAGTGGGGATATAACTATTGTGACACCTGGTGTTAATATCGCAGGTAGCTGGTAGCATAGAGATTTACCTGGAATCGTTCGATAATCATTTACAATATGTGGGTTTTTGATAAAAAATCAAGGAAATGTATGTTTAAGTCTGTATTTTAGGAAAATAATTAAAAAAAAGTGTTTTATTTCAATTTTAATATTGTTACGAGCTAGGGGATCGGATAGAAAATGCCGTGGATTTATTCAAGGGTTTATTTCTTGATAAATCAATGAGGAATTTATGGGCACAAATTAATTGCAGAGATTCACTAATAACAAACAAAAACACAGTCACTAATTACTTCACTTATGCACACTTCACACTGTACTTTATCACTTGTATTCACTTTATTCGCACTTTATCGCTGCGGTGTTTCTCTCTTGTTATCGCATTCAAAACTAAAGGCGACTAGTCGCGTTTCGGCTCGCTTATATATCCCTGGGAATAGTTCTAAACAATATTCGAGAACTTTCTAGGCGGGCTTGCTACTGAGTAGCGATTGCACAATTCTAGAACGTCCGCACTCTTTGTCTCTTTCGCACGTTGCTCCGTCCTTGTCGTACGGCGTTCTAGAGTGCTCGTCTAGTTTCGAGAAAGTTCTGATCTTCTTTCTCTCTCTCTCGTATCATTTCGTCCTTGTCTCACACCTAGAAAGTTCGGTCTAGAATATTCCTTCATCAAAGGGGTATAACTAGGCCTGAAAACGCCTGAAAACGGGTCTCCTGAAAACTGCACCACTCGACTACACATGTTCTGAAACTGACTGAAAAAAAGTTTCAGCTTCCTGAAAACTAGGGTAACATTATGGAAATTACAATTTTCTAATATGTGATTGACCCTCTCCTGAAACGGTCAGAAATCATATTACAGGCTGCTGAAAAGTTCTCTAACTAGTGGAAAAATCTAGAAACATGGCAGTCGACCCGTCTTCGTAACAATATGTTGAAACAATAATTTCTGCTAAAAGTTTAAAAACGCACTAATATAAATATCGGTATATTGTTTTTCAAGTATAATTTGATATAGCATGAAATTACATTATTTATATTTGATTAAAGCCTATTAACATGATAGCGTAGATAATATTTCTACGACGTAATTTAGTTTTCAGATAATGTAAAGAAATGAAATGACTACATAAATTTAACAAACATACGAATTAATTATATTAGAACAAATTTCAAACTAGTAAGAAAAAAAATTAAAACGACAAACAGAAACGAAATAGAAACGTAACCATTAAATGTAGCAGATTAGCGAATCGTAGGTACGTATAGAAGACTTTTAGTTCTAGTAACTATACGATTACAAAGAAAGGAAAATTAAGCAAGAAAGTCAGTAAAAGTATTAATGGTTTTATACAAATAAACAGTCAATGAAATCACCCCAGAGTACTCTAAAGACTAGAGACAACCGATATAGTGAGAAAAACGGGTTTCCTAGGTACAGAAGGCCTATTAGATTGACAAATGCTCATGAAACAGAAACAAAAATCTGATACTCAAACCAAAAAAGATTGTACCACCTCAGGCCATTGGTAATAATGATAATAACTCTAAAAAGTCCAAACGAGCCTCTTACGTTTGCAATAAACCATGCAAGTGTAGACGATTGCAAAGCTTTCCAAGGAAACGTATTTATGTGCATTTTGAAATATGGTGACGAGATTACAGTGTTAAAGAGATACTGTACTTGTAATGTGAATAATAACAAAAAAGAAAGCGTTACCTCCTCCAGTAGGCATAAGAACGAAGCAATCGTGACCTAGCAATGTAGCGTTGATAACTTGAAGTTGATTCGGCCGAAACGATTTTAACCCAAATTTTTCTTTGAACATTTCCATCATTAGGCCCGAATGTGGGAAGTTTGATCCGTCGAATTCTCCTAAAATTATATAAAAAACATAATTACGTGATTTCTTCGTCAAAAAAAACTTCAACGACTGTGGAAGGATATATGATTTCAATGATATATAGTATGGTGCGACAAATTTAGAAAGTATAATCTAGTTTCCCTATTTTAGGTACTAAAAATATCTTTTAAAAAGTCTTGGAAAAACTCGTAACGTAACGGATCGTAATTTTGAATTCGTATTGGGCAGGCACGACCAGAGTAGTGTCACTGGACCACACAAAACCGGCCCAAAGTGATGCAATAAATTCATCTTATTGTACTCGCGTTTAGTGCGGTGAGACAACCCGTAAAAGTATAAAAAGAAAATTACCAGTAATTCCGTCATTCTTCGTACCCGCATGAAAATCACCCATTCCCTCATATTTTGGTGCGGTCACCGATTGATCCATTAAGTTGATCACGTCTTTACTAACATCACTGGCTTTTTCATCCATCACTTCTCCAAAATCTTCGGGATTATATTCTGGCCACCCATCATCATCGATGACAAATTCTTTATCATTGATTTGAACTTTACTTGTACTCGGTAGTGAATCACTTATATTTATAACACTGGTTCTCGAATCTTCTGGAATAATATCAGTTACGTCGTCCATGTCTATTGGCACTTCGTAATCGTCTACATCTTCAAAATCAGTTTCACTCGGACTATCTTTAACAATTGGTGAAACAACAGTGCAAGGTTTGCCTAAATTCATTAACGCACTTTTACTCAGCTGAGGTGGTTGAAATGCTACAGAACTGTTGCCTACGGGTGCACATTTGGGCGCCACTTCGGTTACCAAAGGATGCAATTTTTCAGATGCAATCTTCAGTCTTTCAAATGTACTAGAAGGTACATCTCTTGTTGGCGTATTTAAATCGTCTGCTGCTCGTGAAGGTCTCTTAAAAACAAACTTTCCCTTCTTAGTTTGATTATCTAATGCGTTTAAAGATTCGGAATCTGAGTTTATACTAGAATGTATGCTTTTGATAGATCCATTGCTGGGCGAAAACACATCGAAAGAGAGTGCTTTTTTAGGTACTAGATCCGAGTAGATTGTTTTATTAAGTTGAATTTTATTAAATGAAGGTATATCTGGTGTTGAAGTTTCTATATTGTTAATTAGGCCTTTATCAATTACTTTATGTGCTACTTGACTAGACATATCAAAGTCTTGAAGGTCATCATCATTATTTAGTAATGATGGACTTTCTCTACCATTAACTTCGTTACTTGAATTAAGTGTTTCAGAAGAAGATTGTAAGCATTCTCTTGGTTTCTGTTGTATGGCAGACTTTAATTTTGTTCTTAAATAGTTTATTTTTGAATAGGTCTTACTATCATATCCTGGAAACTTTTCTTTTATACAATTTGGTATTCTGTTAAATGCATCACTTATCTTTTCTAATAGTTCGATATACATTGCTTTACACTCTTCAACGTCGGTATGTGTGACAATTTTCTTCTCCTAAAATAAACATGAATTTCATCAGCTAAGTTTATTCTTTATCATCATATTTTTTTCTAAACAATACTAGTATTATTATTATACACAATACACAACATACAAACAAAAAATATATTATTGCACAATATAATATTCAATAAGGAGAATAAAATAAAATCCTATCATGAATTGAACTATTTGTATGCATTTTCATGCCTTGTAATTGCGATTACAATTATTTTAACAGTTTACAAGTGAAAACCAAATCTTATATTATTAAATCTAATTTCCTAGATATAAGATTTATTTAGTTGACAACCAACTTATTACAAAAAAAATACATACATTGTGTTTTTTACTTATAGCAGGATGTTCAGATATGTTCAAAAGGAAACCTGATATAGAACTGTCTAATTTTAAATTTCTTAATGGATCATTGTCTTTTTTAGGGCTTATTTTTTTTGGTGATCTGAGATTTTTGTAATTTTCTGCTATTTTAACTTTTACTGAAGACTTTTCTGTATCTTCTATATTTGCTGGGTGTGCAGTTTCACTTATTCTCATAGATTTATTTGAAGTGGATGAAGGACTCATATGCTTGTCATTAACACTGAATGGATAGTCATCCTAAAAGGAAAGTTCATATATTATTGTAGTGACAGCCAGAAAAAACAAGCAAATTTTTATTATTTTAAAACTTTGTTATACTAACATTTTAACAATACACAAATTATTATTAATTAATTATCTTCATATAAATCAAAATTAAGCAATTCATTTGATAGGATATTGTGTAAAATACATAATTATTTTTACACATGTGAAAGTATATTTTTGATAGTGAAGAAGTAGTTAGTGTAAAAGACTTACCACATCCATAGAATCAGATATTTCATTTATTTTTGAATTATATTTTGTAATATCTGTTAAAGTATTTCCAGCACTGTGCAGAGATGTAATATTTGATATATCTGGTTTAATATTATGTAAGTCCTCCTAAAAATGCTTACAAAGTAAAAAAAAACAGACACAACAGTAATATGGCAAATGTTATCGAAGGTAGTTTGTCTAATTAATTAAGGTGCTTGATCCCATATGATTTTTTTTTATAAAACTCATCTTAATTTTATAATAATAACTGATCACAGTCTTTATCTACTTAAAACAAAGTAATAAAAACCAGAGTAGCATACAAATACCGATTTCAAATCTATCTATACAAAATAGCTTCTTAAATTACCTTTTGATCAAAGTCCGGCTTGAATGGGGGATTGACTGAAATAGCATAACATTTGATGAATACAAAATTGAAATACAATACGAATGTAATTATTATTTGATCGTAACTACGGTACAGATTTTTACACTTACAGCTTGATGTTGAAGATTTCGATTTCCAAACAAATTTTGATTTTTTTTCTGGTACTTTAATTTTTCTGAAATTTAAATGCGTTTTAGTTTTAATAATTAATAGAAAATTAATAACTAAGTATCCTTCAGATATGTAAAAAATGAATACTAACTGTTGAATTATACCGCGATCTTCTTTTTTAATATAATTAAATAAGGAATTTTGTTTACATGTACCGATTGGCTTTTTGCAAGACATTTTTAATATTATGTATACAAAATATTTTACGTAGAAATGTTTTCTCGATTCTTGTTATTTTTGGCGCACATATTTTGATCAACATGAGAAGTATAATATAAGAATGTCAAAACAAAACAAGTAATTGACTCTACCAATATTTGCAAAAAATACTCCTCGAACTGACAATAATTGTTGTGTGAACTGTCACATATAAAATCTGACATTGTTTTGTTTCTGAATTCTATTTAATGTGACATTTATTTCAGTAGAGAATGTGAACAATTTTAGTGCATATTATAAAATGTCTCTACGAAAAGTACTATTTTTAACAAAAGCTGTGTGTTGCGGAGGTATTAAGTATCAAGCTACGAACTTTTCGCTACAAAATCTATGGATATTATCAGCAACTACAACTAGATTTTATTCCACCGAAAACTTAGGTTAGTTCAACAGTTTAAGAAAATAATTTAGACGTTCAAATAATCTTTAAATTTATAACAATCGACTCAGACAATCTTTTACGTATTAAATATTATTCTCATTGATAGTAGCTACAATATCAATTTGCTTGCTTGCAGGAAATAAGAATAAAGAAGACAATTCGCCTGAAAAGGTGAATATACTTGGTAGATTTTTTCCACAAAATGAATTAGGGACAAAGGATGCACAAGAAGTTAAAAATGAGCAGAAAAAGTTTGAACAAGAACAGAAAGAAAAATCACAAGAAAATGAAAAAAGTTGGAGACGCATGAAAATGGGGTATACAAATTATCCTTATAAATTATAATTTACTCTAGATATTACTTTGCTAAATGTTGGTGACATTTGGTGCTTTATTAAAAAACTGTGTAAAAGTAATTGTCTTTTAGATTTGCAGTGTTTGGTGGTGCTATCACAGTTATGGGTGGATGTATGGTTGTGGAAATGGGGGCTCCAAAACGTGGAGAAGAAGGACAGATCCTTGAAGATGAGTTCTCACACCTACCTATTGTGTGGCAGTACCTTAGACGAACTTGGAAGGAACTTACTTTCTATGAAAAGGTGAAAAGAAATATTATCTTATTTCATAACAAAAATATAATTATTTATCTAAGTATTAAATTGGTATTAATTGTTTTTGACAACTTTACCATCTGTCTTGCATATGATATATTTTATATTTTCTGTTCTTAAAAAAACATAACATATGTATAAGATTAAATTGTATGTCAATAGATGATCAAAGAGCCATCCCGAGACAAACTACTTCCGGACCCTTTGCCACCTCCATATCAACCCACCTATACCCTAGTACTTGAATTCACTGATGTTCTGGTACATCCTGACTGGTCTTATCAAACTGGCTGGAGGTGAGTTATTCTTTAAAAAAATAAGAAATTTATAATGTAATGAGATCTTTATTTGTAACTTCTATATTTTAGATTCAAAAAACGTCCAGGCGTTGACCAATTTTTACAAACTGTAGCAAGTTCAGACTATGAAGTTGTTATATTTACATCAGAGAATGTGTTCATGATCTGGCCAGTACTTGATAAATTGGACCCAGAAAACAAACTTATCTCATACAGATTATTTAGAGATTCTACACATTTTATGGATGGAGTTCATGTGAAAAACTTGGAGGGACTAAATAGAGATTTGACTAAGGTAATGATTTATTTATTTTGAATTTATAATTTATTTTAATTTGTAAATGTTTGCTCTTTGTGATATTTAAGACATGTTATTGCAGGTAATTGTTGTTGACTGGAACAAGCAAGCAACTCAGTTCCAGCCAGAAAATGCACTTATACTTAAGAAATGGAAAGGAGCTGATGATGACACAGCACTGCTTGACCTTGCCAATCTTTTGCAAAGTAAGTATATGGAATACATTTGTATGATATTGTTTGTTAAGTATACCTTATTCTTATCTTTCGTCAAAATGTCTTTAAGTATTCGTTCAAGTATTACGTCACGCAATTTTTGGAGATTCTTGACCACCCCCAGTCACTCTTTATACCTAAAACTTACCATTATGTGGTGTAAAGTACTGGAAAGTCGAAAATAATATTATCAATAATTTTCTGGTGGACAGAAAAACAGTTTTTGTTTCCACCACACCAACAATAAGTAAAATAAATAACGCGTAATTCAATCCCCGCCCCGCACCGTAACGTTTACAAGAGGACCCCCCCCCAAAATTCGTTACGTAATACTTGAACGCTCCCTTAGACATTCAAGTGCGATTTAATATATATATCTTGAGGTTTTTAGGATGTTACGGAAGATTATGTTTCAAAACTTCAATACAGTGTACTATTTCAAATCAGTGTATATATTTTTTGGACAGGGATTCTATAATATTGGCGCAGTGGCAGCCACAATTTTTATCTACTTTTTGTACATTAAACACTATTCAATCCGATATTAATATTTTAGCCATAGCAATGTCAAACGTGTCAGACGTGCGGGATGTAGTAACATACTATAGTCAATACGAAGACCCCATAGCGGCCTTCCGTGAGAACCAACGCAAGTTGCTCGAACAAATGGAGAATGAAAAGAAAGAGCGCGATTCACAACCAGACCAAAACCTTGCAAGGGGATGGTTAAGGACATTTACAAGACGTTAGCGGTAAGTATTGGAAGAAGGCTCACAAGTGCGTTGGCGGCCTTTTAAGAATTAATTGTTTCTAATTATTACTTTTTTGCAGATTGCAAAAAAACCGGAGCGGAAAAAATTCAGAACAAGAAGTTCTTTGAATATGTTTTATGAATATTACATAATTTGTATTCGACGTTTACATACAGGCTCCATATCATATGTAATTAATCAATTTTACATAATTCTGTGTAATTTATTTCTTTTCAGGTACCAGGGATTGAGGTCGCAAATGCAATTTAATAAATTAGTTAACTTCATAGATTTCATGTGTAAATATTATTATCATTGTTATGTTCCTCTTAGTTTTTCTTTAAAGTCAATTGTTAAGTTTAAACAATGTTATTTCCAACAAATTAACATCTTATAAAAACAATTTTAGACTATTCCATAACAAGCTAATTTATAATTCTTGAAATATAGCATAGACATAAAAATTCTATTTCTCAAAATATCCTTTGTAGTTAAAAACTACTTACCACCTGTATAAGCTAAATTAGAATTCTGTTGAGAGTTTTAAACAGCATCTGGTAAATTTCATTTTTAGAATTTAAGCAAAATTAAATTTACCTTAACATTAAGAATCGAGACATTGCGATAAGTATGACTGTTAAATGTCAAAAACAAATGGATTTTGTAGAGGAGTCAAAGACTTAGGTCTCAACACTGAACTATACCCTTATATCACATGCTTACATAAAAATGGTAAATGAAAAAAGTTAATTGTTAATGTAAAACAGCTGTTATAATAAAATTAACATAACATATGGATGCTTAATTATTTAATATACTGTATTTAAAAAATTATTCAATGCTTTGTTTGTTATATTATTTTTTCATTTCTTGCAATAAAATTAGATTCTTTATCCAAGCTAATTTTACCTTAAAACATTGTTATGAGATGATTTAATCCATGAAGGATGTGTGTTCTCAGTAAGGAAATATACATCGCTTAATAATTTACTTATTTTTCAATGTATGTTCAATAGTCCTAATTGACTAACTAAAATTTGGAATGATATGTGTGCACAATCCTGGAATATTTGTAATACTTTGCACCAATAAGACATTGCAATGAAACAGAAGACCCCAAAATAATGTTTAAAAATTTATATTATCTTTATCACAGAAAAATAATAACTTAAATTTTAACTGACTGAACAACACTTAAGTCAAGAGAATTAGTAAATTCTCTTAAAGTGATGTTTACTCATTTGTCTCCATCCCTTCTAGCCACACTTCTTTAAGTTCAACATCTATTTCCTCTTTCTCAAATGTTTCCTTTATTTCATCAATAGTAAATTGCTCATCTTCAACATCAGTTACCAATTGTGCATCTCCTGGGACCTTAACCAGTTTCTTCCAAACATCAGCAATATTAATCATTGTTGTGACTTCAAAAATTCTTTCACTTGTTTTATATGATTTTGACCACTCCTGTAATTGTCTTACACTGTCATCTTCCACTATACTGTCCATGTGCTCTGGATATAACGTGTGATGAGTAATATCACCTAAAGAATTTAGCATTAGGATGTCATAACTATTGGCTTGTTCAATTAGCAATGTTCCAGTTATTGCAGTACTGAGACGACTATCCAATGGGTTATAAATATTATCACATGATAATTGGGATCTAGCTTCTTGAAGAACCGAAAGAATACTGGGTGGCCGATATGGTATTGTAATACTATTGTCAGTTGAAAGGAACTCACCTTTTTTATTATCAGATATAACACACATATCTTCACACCATTGACTACTCAAACACAGTAAATCCTTATTTCTTTCAAAGTTACACTTATTTATATAAACTGGAGGAAATTCCATGCCATGTGTCCAACGTTGAGTGGCTTGTAGTTGATATTGTTTGACAAATCTTAGATCCAGCAAAAATAAATGGTGATTTGTACCAAAATATAAATAGTTACTACTATCAAATTGTCTAGCAACTGTTATTGGATTGCAGCAAGTTTCATCAACAATAGACTTAATGTTGTTGTAAGCATGTTCTAAAAAATTTGTTCTTTTATCGTAGACATGAATCGCATTTCCTGATACATTTACGTAATAATCTTTTTTTGTAGAAAGAACAATATTCCAATTATTTAAGTGTTTGTTAGTGTTTGCCTTTAATAATATTTTCTTTGCTAGCAATGTTTCTACATTAATTAAATACATATTCGAATCTATTAGTGTTGCATATAAAACTTTTTTATGAAAACTGTCAAATGATATACTGACAAATGGTTTTTCTGTTTCTAACACTGTAATTTTTTCAAATTCAAGATCATTTCCTGCTTTTATTTTGAGAATAAATATTTTTTTCCTGGTTCTAACAGCAACAATAGGTATACTTTCAATAGAATGTACAACTTCAAGAATATTGCAATCTGTGCCACACTCAAAACTTGCTACTGGTTCATTTGAAGTAATTTTAACTTCCTTTTTGTTAAAATCTTTTAAATCTGTAAATAGAGATTTTATTTTTATTTTACCTAGTATAATTCAACTCTATCAGTAGTATTGAAATATACTTACATAAAATGCTAAATTCACTGTACATTATGTACTGTGTATCAAATAAAATAATTAGTTGTAAATTTCCAAATCCTGCATAGTACCAGTTGTAGTTAGCATCAAAGAATGGCTCAGGATCATTGTTTAACAGTTCAGCCATAGAAACGATGGCTTTTGGGCAGCTAATAACATCTTCATTGAGTGTTTCAAGCCTCTGCTCGTATTTGTAAGTGCCTAAAGATTGAATTGTATAAATAAACTTTCTAATACTACTTAATTTATATCATATAATAAACAACAGTCTGCTCCCAAATAATATAAGTGATACATCACTTCTTAAATTATATTTGTATAAGTAGAACAATGGTGTTGTTTGATTAAAAGTGGTGTTCAAAAATAGCTAATAGAAATAAGGGAATATTAAAATCTCAAAGGAATTCCTAAATTCCCTACATTCTGTAGTAAGTTTCTTATTATAATGATAAAGAACTATCCTGAACTTACTTGCAGTATATGCATGAATTAGGAGTTTTCTATTCCATTCCAATTTTTCCTGCATATATTCAACAACAGGATCTTTTTTCCCTATATTATGTATGCAAGTGATCATTTGTGGCGGTACACTTTTGTATCTTAATGGCTCAAAATAATTTGATAGTAATTGTCCATCCCAATCGTCATTAAAAGTATTTAAGGGATAATTAGGAAGTAAAGAGTGTTTCATTAAGGACCATCTTTGACGCAGATTTCTTCCAAAAAATTTGAAGGCTTCTTTATTTTTATACGGAAGTTCGTCTAATATCTGGCTAATTGGTGCAGTATTATCTAAGTCACTCGTAATGTGCTTTTTGTTCGGTACTTTAATTGGTTTTTTCCAGTTAACCTTCCTTGAGGATTCCATATTTTACATTAGAGTTTACAAAGACGTCATAACATGTTAAGGCACTTGAAAAGGCCGGTTTAAACCCTTTAAAAACGAAATGTAATCATAAGTCAAATGATTTCAGACTTTTAACATTACATTTCTTTAGTTTGTTTTGAATAAACACATGATGAATGCACATTGTAAAATGTATTTCAAATTTCTATTTGAATTTTGAACTACTTGATACTGATAGTTCATCTGTGCAAAATGGATATCGAGGCATAGTGTCTGTGGGCGTGGGTGTTAGCTTGTTTTGCTTTGTCACGTAATGGACTTAAGAAAAATCTTTATTTAAGTATGTAATTTACGTTAATTTGATAAATATTGTTAAATGTACTGTTAAGTTTTTGAGTAAATTAAATCAAGATATCGCACAATAATCAAGTTTTAGTAAAACAGTATGCATACATTAGTCCGTTACGTCACTATATTCAAGTAGCTGTAATTCTTAAACTATGTGGTTATTAGTGTATAATATAACCTAAATCTAATAGTAGAAGCAGTAATCTTTAATTATAATACAAAATAATACATCAAATCCTTTTTATTTCAATGCAATTTGCCTAATTTAGTCCATTACGCCACTTTCATGTCTTTTGTTGTCTTTATTTTTCTTCAATCAGTTAAAAATAGATATTTTCATCCATTTATAGATTTAAAGAATAGTGTACTCACCGGTGATATTTTGAACATAGCATGTTTTTATATATTTTAAATAGATATTAAATTTAATTTAATTTTCGTCTTCAAAATAATGTGACAGGGGGTTACTATTACGTAAAGTAATTCTCATGTGACGTTATGGACATGTAAAGTCATATCTAAATGTCTAGAAGAAACGGAGCATTAAAAAAATAAAACCACTTTTCCACTTATATTTTATTTTACAATATAAACTTAAATATTATAATCATCTACGGGTTTAAACGCTACAACTCGACAAAAATAGATACTTAATAGTAAAATACCATTTGTGAGCCTTCTGAAACATCAGTGGTCTTTGTATAGCCGCACAAAGTTAGAGGACAGGGTAATTTCGGCTTAAGCAAAAAAAAAAAAACTAACTATGCCCCTGTCAAGATTTTGACTATTACGACAGTTGAAAAGCTTAGTACAGTGTTACTAGCTTTGAATTTGAAAATATTTATTTATTAAGATGATAGATAAACTTTGTACGCCTAAAAGATCTTCAGATATAAATGAGCCCCTAAAAATATTATTATTTTTTCATTATTTATGAAAAGTTAGTCACGAAAAATGCGCGGGAAACTTCGTTCATGGTAGACGTATTTTTCATGGTGGTGAAAATTTAATTTAATTTTACTATTAAAAGAAAATTTATTTTTAATTTACTAGTTAAAACGTCGAGGATACGCTGGTAGTTTTAATTTTTGTATTACATGTAATCTTTATATCTATTTGTGCATAGTGGCATCGTGTAGTCAGTAAGTTATTGTAAATTCTGTAAGTATTGTATGAACGAGCCCCCCGATCTAGGTCGGGGCCAGCTAACATGGCCATCATGTTGGCCTGAATCTCCCTGTTTCATCAAATGTTGGTTCACAAGATGAATTATTGGACAAGATGGATACGGATTGTTCTTTATCATCTCAGACAGGTGAAGGAAGTCGCAAACGAACTCGTTATTTGCGCCTTTGTCGGCAGTGTACGAAAATTAAGAAGAATAAAGGTAATGGTTCTAGTGGTGATTATTGCGAAAGATTATGCAATGTAGAAAATGAGTCAATTTCAATCAAAAAGGTTACCTTTAAACCTATATCTCAATCCACGTTATCTCCACACTAGCAAAATAATAATGATTCACATAACACATTCTCTCAACCATCAATGTCGTACACTGAAAATTCAAATACCTCTCAAGACTTTAATGCGGGAAATTCAAATAGCACCAAAGCTACAGTAGCCTTTACAGATTCCCGTTCGATTGGCCGTATTAAATATGTTTCTCCATATTTAATACATGTTCAACATGTGCAAAGTTCACCTGACGACGGGTCCGTTCTCCATCCTATAACATTTGGCAATTTTTTAAAGCAGAACAAATTTGATAATATTATTCCCGGAAGTGTATAGGAAGAAACAGGTGCGTAGTTGGATTTTCCGATTACAAATACGCTAATAATTTGAAAGCGGATAGTAATTGTGTGGTGTTATTTTTTTTTAGAAATCCATATTGTGCCTTAGAAAGAATATTGTATTTTTTGTAATCACTTTGAATTTGTCCACATATGTATTTATCTATTATTTTGTTAATTATTGGCAATATAGTTATTGGACGATAATCATTGTACCAATTTTCTCTATAAGGATCGTTAATTTATTTTTACCAATTAATGTTTTATATTTTGGAACATTCTGTAGCTGTGCTTTAGTGCAAGCGAGCACGATCGCTCGATGGTCCGCTAGTTTTGTGCCAACCGCTGCAGTGTCGGTCGTGTGTTTGGGATCGACCGTATATGTGGTCTACGCATTATTTTATAACGATTCCTTTGTATAGTTCCGCCCTAGTCTGTCTGTATGTCTCCCAATAGATACAAGTCAATATTTTTCTGGCAGTTGTTCTTAACGATATTATGAAGACTAAATATATATATTAGGTCCTTACATATGAAATTGGCGTTTTGTAGGGGAGGAACAAAAGTCGAATATTTTTAAATATAATATATTTAATTAATCAAAGTATGAACCATTGTTTTCTATGCACTTTGCCATCTCATAGGTAGTTCATTGATCCCTTTACTAAAAAAACCAGTCGGACGGGAATCAATAAAATCTGTGAAGGCGATTTGGACTGCCCCATCAGAGTTAAATTTTTTCCCTTGCAAGAAGTTGTCAAATTGCGAAAAAAATGGTAATCTGTTGGAGCAAGGTCCGGGGAGAACGGAGGATGTCTTAGACATTCCAATTGAAGCTCTTCTAATTTGGTAGCCGTCTGTTGTGCAGTGTGTGGTCTAGCGTTGTCGTGAAGTAGCAGTGGCGTGGAGCGATTGACCAGCCTAGGTTGTTTAGCCGCTAGCTTTTCCATCATGGTTTGCAATTGCTGACAATAGACATCAGCCGTAATAGTCTGGCCAGATTTGAGAAAACTGCAGTAAACAATACCGGCACTAGTCCACCAAATGCTTACAAGTAACTTTTTTGGGGTTAATTTTCGCTTGGGGCAGGATTTGGCTGGCTGGCCAGGATCCAACCTTTGCGCTGAGTGCTTCCGATTATCGTAAAGAATCCATTTTTCATCACAGGTAATGATTCGGTTTAAAATACCTTCATTATTGTGCCGGTTCAGTAATGTAACGGTGCAGCAGTCGACGCGCGTTTGCCGGTTTGCTTCAGTCAATTCGTGAGGTACCCACCTTTCAAGCTTTTTAATCTTCCCAATTTGCTTCAAGTGAATTAAAACAGTTTTATCACTAACACTGCAGCCTGCAGCTAACTCGGACGTGGTTTGCGATGGATCCGCTTCCACAATAGCCTTCAATACTTCATTATCAACTTGGGTCTCAGGCCGTCCACGGGGCTTGTTCTGCAGGTCAAAATTTCCAGAACGAAAACGTTGGAACCAAAAACGAACTGTGTTTTCTTTTGCAACATGACCGCCATACACATCATTCACCCTTCGAGTCGTTTCCGCAGCACTAGTGCCACGGCGGAACTCGTACTCGTAAATAATGCGATACTTTAAGTTTTCCATTTTGTAAAATGAGTGACGCAAACAGAAAAAAAACTATAAAATGACGGTCATCGAAGCACAAATACATGAGTAAATAGCTGTACAAATTTGAATTTGTAATTCCTTACCAAAGGGGAGAACATCGTGATTAAAGTGGCCAGTACGAAATACGCCAATTTCATATGTAAGGACCTAATATATACTTTGATTCGACGGTATGACACTTGACATTGCCATATGAAAATCTCTTTAGTTTTTATTTTTGTTTATTCCATGAGATTACGGAAGAATCTGCGGTACCTTTAATAGAAAAATGATTCTATGCTGACATCTTATCTCATCGTTGTAGCTATTTACCTTAATATTAATTATAAAAAGTAGGTTTAAGCAATAATAAAACACCTATAAAAATTTATATTGCACAGGATGCATAGGCGTAAATCTCTAAACTTTACAATTATTAAGCAAGCCGATTCCTTTAGCCACTTAGATTTTTAATATAGTGGTACAAGATATTACTGTTTGTTGAGTTCAAAAATTAGGCACTTGTTTTTTTAATAAGTATATAACTTTATTAATTTATCTATCAAACATTAACATTACAAAATAAATACTTAAACATTGAATAACCGTCGTACGTTGTCACTGATTTTACATTCTGTAAAATACTTCTGAAAATGATAATGCAGCGAAAATCGTCATTACTAGTATAGAATAAACAGTAACCAGAATATCTCTTTTGAATCTAACAATCGGGTCAAAGTGTGGAATTTGTCTATGATCGCATATTTTATTTATCTTTTTTTCTTTAACTATCGTGCTACTGTTTCCGCACCAATCAGGAGCTAATACACGATTGCATGGTTTCGTTGTTTCAATAATGGGTATCTCTATTATTTTATTAAATGAGGTATTACTGTATAAAGTCTTATAATCCGAGAAGAAGTACATCGATTGCTCTGATGGTTTACTTATAACACCGACTAGAGAGCTCGTAACATTTGTAGAGTGGTGAACTGTTATTGGGAAAAATTTCGACTGAACATCTGTTACGGTGTGTTTGTAAGTAATTTCAGGAACGTTGACATTGACCTCCTTATCAACGAGTAATGGACTCCTCAAAACTACTTCATTATTTAAAATATGATAGTTTGTCTTATATAAGTAACACAAGTTTTGTTGCTGAAAGCTTTCCAAGGAATTTGTTGAGAGTGCATTTATTGGACTTACATCAACAGAATGTTCTTTGAACTCGGCTCTTTTTAAAATAACTTCAAGTTCAGTAAGTTCATCACATTCTACGTCATCAGTTTTATTTTCTGTAAGATGTGTCTGACAAGTTGTGATGTTTCTTATTTCATTTAAAAGGCCGACCAGAATATCAAGTGATGTCGAGTCGTCCACTTGAGATGTTTTATTTTCCAACATACTTGAGTTACTTACCACACAATCTTTTTGAGATGTTTTTTCTATGCTCTGAGATTCCTCATTTTTGTCTTTGTATGTGTCCTTGATGCCGCCCTCGTTTTCCTCTTTTATCTGAATATTTGTATGCTGAGTTATTGTAATGTTGTTTAACAGATGTTGTGTTATATCGTGTTCAAGCCTTTTTTCATCTTTTTCAACCTTTTTCTTCTCCTTCACCTTACTTTTAGGACATCCTGTGACAGATTTAGTTGCTTTACAGCCTAGCCCAGTTTGCTCGGAACTACTATTACAACTATTCAGTTCCTCGGTTGCTACGACTTTCTCGCAATGAGATTTAACTGAATTTACCTCTTCTGCAGTATTAGGTACAGAATAAGCAACTGTAGAAACTTGCGTGGGAAATTTAGCAAATGTCCAATCTACATGAGACTGAGACTCTGTTAGTTTTTTAGTTTCGGCCATCTCTTTAATTTTTGATGATGTTTTTCCAAGAACATTTTGAGATAATGTTGACTTGACAACCAGAGATCCAACATCTCCAGATTGTAAAACTAATATTTGCTGCAGAGAATGTTTCGGTGTTAATGTTAAATTTTTTAATCTCAATCGTTTCTGAAATGCTCCAGCTGACAATCGTCGATACAGTGCGTTCTCCAGCCTGGCTAATTCGGTTAAAGAATTAAAGGGCTGTATGTCATACGTGATGACATTGAAATCAATATTTTTGCTCAGTACACTTTCACTATCCTTAGATAAGGTAGCTACAGCTGTTGTTATGCTCTTATCGCCAAAAACATCAATCGGAAAATCAGTGTTTGACATAAGCTCCTCATAATGTTCAATAGTATCCACAAACGCGTCGTTTATGCTTTCGCTACTTACTGAAGTTTCATTTTTCTCACAAAGCGAAGTTAACCCCGGCGCGGTAGCACTGCTGATCATTGTATCTATCATCTTGTGTAATTTCTTTCCTAGTACAGTGGATTCTTCTGCTGTCCGAGATGAGGTCATTGATCCTAAAAATAATAATTACTACTTTAAAAGTCCTTTCTACATAAAATTGCAAGATTTGGATATACTCGTATAACTACCCATATCTAGATCGATTGGTACAAGCGGTACTCTTGATTTTTGAGCTCCAGATAAACCTTTTAACTCTCGTGTAGGAGAACCACGTCCATAATGATTATTTACATACGATTCCACCGCGACCATCTTTTTTAATCTGCAACCACATTTTTATGTTACCTACAACTAATTGACGGACATTTTAACATTTCAATATTGTTGTGCCATACAATGTTTCAGGTGCTTCGGGTAAGTTTGATTTATAGGACGGCCCTGTCACCGACACGGGAGAACATTTGCGGATTCTGTCGGGGCTATTGCTTTCTGACCGTTTGATCCCTGTATTATAGAATAAAATATTATTTTATGCTTAATACATTAAAAAAGTAGGTGGGAAATATAAACAAACAAACAAACAGTACAAAATTCACCTTTACACACCTAAAGGTGGCGCCACGGTGGAATGACATTTTTGAGATCCGGATATTTCAGATCTTTTTTGTCTTATCTTAACATTTAATGAGTCTCTCCTCTCGGGGTGTGTTATGGTATTTGTGGAACGTTGTGGTCTTTGAATAGTATACTTGTTTCTATTAGACGATTGTTCGTTAGACGGTTGGTTATACTTTCTAGGTTGGGCTAAACTATCAAGCCTAGATTTCGGCGGCCCACGCACTGCTTCACCTCGAGCCTCTTTAACTTCATCTATAATATCTGTTATTTTTCTTCGGTTTAACTTATCAACTGGTTTTTCCTCCACAGAAGACTTTAAATGATATTGTGATCTTCCAGCGTGAGTGAGTGTATTTACCCTTGATTTTATATTCTTTGGAGTTGAACCCCTTGATGACGGCTCGCTGGGTTTCAAATTGGGTTCTTGTTGTAATGGTTTTCTAAAAGTAACTTGACGACTGCTATGTTTCTTGTCAGTATCGTATCTTTTTGATTTTGGTTCGCTGTCTGTCCTCGGACGGTTAACTTTAACACTTTCGAAATCACGCAGCAATTGTGAGATTGCTTTTAATGGATTTTCAGATATTTTAGTGACTGGGCTAGTTATCCTCCTACGATCTTTTTTCTGTTTATCATCACATGATGGTTGAGGCTTTGTTGACGCTTTAGTTTTTGGTGTTGTAGCCATTGGGATTTCGCTTTTTCTATGAATGTTTTTATTAACAGGAGGATCCAGGTAAACTTTTTCAAAACTAAAGCAACTGGGATTTGATGATACCAGGTGATGTTTGAGGCTTGTACCACTATCTGAAGGTTGTACACTGGAACCAATTTGTTTAGAATCAATCGGAACCTCAAACTCATCACATTCAGGTATTTTGTTGTTATTCGAACTGGTGTCTATTTTTCCAAGCTTTTTCATTAAATCGTATATTTTGTCGATACTTTTTCGGCATTGTACAGGTAGTACTGTATCCTTTCCTTTTTGATTTTCTAATGTATGTAAAGAATCTTTTGGCGTATCAGAAGAAATTACATTTTGATTTCCTGTGGAGTTTAATAGAGGGCTACTCTTCTCGGATATTACGTCATTCTGTATTGGACTGCATTTCCTGAAACATTAATATTATTTATTTCTGTGTTAAGCTTTTTGTTATAGAATTATATGTTATGATATTTATATTAGATTTATAAGTCACTTACTGCGAATCTCGAGAAACAGGTGATACTGGATGAGAAGGATTGTCAAAGGAGATAATATCGTTTAACAAATTTAAACTAGATCTTAAATTTTCCGATATTCCAGAGGAAGATGCGGTACAAACGTCTTCAACATTCTGCTTTAATTTTAGTTTATTTTGGTGATGCATTACCTCTGTATCGGCATCATCTAAGTAGTAGCTGTGATTAATGTATTTTTCTTTATTTCTTGGAGACCTCGGTGATTTCTTACGTAATTCATCTTCGCAATTTTCTAATTCCACCACAATCGTTAAATCGTTGGTACTGGGCTTTCGATCTTTTTTTGAATGTTTGGACTCATTTATAGATTGTCCATATATGGAATTGTAAAATGACTTATTTGTTATTGATAATTTGGTAACTGAGCTCGATGCTTGCGCCATAACACCTTTTGCGTATTTGTTTTTATTTATTTTACAATTATCACTCAATGATTTCTTCTTTATTTCGCGTCGTTCTCGAATTTCAAGAAGTCTCTTTCTTTTTTTCTCCTCCATAACATGCGAAGAATTTTCATATGGAGACTTAATTCTTACTCTTGTCGGAGACTTCTTCTTCCTGTGATTAAATTCAATCTCTTCAGGGACTGGTGAGTTCATATTAAGCCGTTGTACAGTACAACACAATGCATCGGGAGACATCAAGCTAAAGTTAGCCTCAGTTTGTTCGTCGCTGTAAGACTTGACATTAATAACGTTTGGATAGCTAAAAAAAGATTCATTATAGCCATGATCTTTACAAAAGGCAAAAGACGCAGAACTGTTGTCGGTGTCCACTCCAATAAAAGAATCATCACAGGTGTCAGGCGACCGATTTGTTAATAAACTATACTCGTAGGCACTATACGGTATGTCACTTGTTGTTTCACGTTCGTTTAATTCCTCTACCTTAAGTGTATCAATTTGTAAGTCACTCTTTCGGTTATCCACCGGATCGTATGTAATAGATGGTATAGGGGTAGATAAACAATCTGAAAATAAAAAGTGCCAACGTTCTCAATGCAAGGTGTGATAGAACACATAATATGGCAAAACTTTTACCTTACCTTCAATTGAATGTTGCGGCACAGCTTGAGTGATTTTAATAGAATTAAGTTTACTTATAAGGAGACCGGACTCCGATTTCTTTATATTAAGAACAACATCGACGCGAGAAGGAGTCTCGTTTAAAGAATTTACCTCCTTTTTGCAACTTATAATTAAATTATCGTTGCAACGTTTTGTAAATAATTTATATGTTCCACACAATAACCTAGGAATTTCTATTACTATTTTCTTCTCTAATAATTTCGATAGAGATCTAATGTCTACTTCAGAATGGACGATATCATGCCAGTTACTTTTCATTCTGCTTGATTTACGTTCCATATGTAGAGGAATACTCACTGAATTTGCCAACATGCTCTTTTTAGAGTCATTGCCATGAAAGACATCAGTTGCCTCGCTTTGCCTCCACTTTTCTTTAGCCTTTTCTGTCAAGTAATCTCCATTACTAATGCGTTTGAGTTGTTCTATTGTATGTTGAACGTATCGTATGATGTTGTCCATATAAAAATTGCTGTTATCTTCTAGTCGTTTGCAACATATATAATCCAGAAGCGACGAAGGAAGCACGTCTTTGTCCGTCATTGCAGGCATAAAGCTGTTTAATTGTTCTTTTATATAAGGGTCTTTGAAAAGAAAGTTTTTGTCATATGTTGAGCCAAACTTGGAAGAATTCATAGCGAGATTGCCAAGTTTCTGACACAAAGTATTTTCAAATGAGGCAGTATTATTGAACAAATCAATTCTTTCTTTATTTATCATCATGATATTACGGATGTCTTCCGTGCTATATATCTCACCAATATCAGAGTCGTCTGAATCGTGATCATATATGACTGTTTCAACGTATTGATTCGACGGTTTCGTTTGGGAATGTTTTACTTCTGTCACCAGTCTTGTCCCAACGTCCAAATTTTTATATAAAATGACTAAATCGCTTGCTATCAGTGTTTCATCTTAAAGTTTAAATTACGAAAGAGATTAAATAATGATTACTTATAAAAACACATAAGCTTCTCTACTATTATGTACTACACGTTAACAAATATGTAAGTATCTACAATATTTATGAAAATGGCTAACATACCACTACTAGTAAATTGACTATTATTAGTCATGATTTCCAGCAGGTCGTTAGCAGTGTCGTAACAGCGTCTCACATGCCCTTTCGTATTTTCTTTACCATCTGATGTCTGACTTATCAACATTACTACATAAATTTTAGGCAGGTATAAAAATGAAATGATATGAAATTTATTTTAAATATATTCGTACAAAAAACACAAATACAAAATCGTCGACAAAATTGTAAATTTTTAAGTCAACCTTGCCAAACTGTTAATAAATTTTGACGACTATTTGAAAATCGAAATATGTGTCGGTGGCCAGATAGACTTCGGATAGTAAAAAATATAATGCATACCTAGCATATGCGTTCACGACAAAACGTCCTCAATAGTGTGAGTTGTATCAGCGCCGGTACTAAGTAATTGCCAATAGCGGTAGCGATTCCAATTTTCATTTTGCTTTTGTACCACGTGATCCTAAGACGACCAAGGATAATGAGAGAACTACATTGAAATTACATTTGGAAGTTACAGAGTATCGGCGCGGTTGCATTAACTACACAATTAGAAATCAGATCAGAGGGGACTAGTGGTTAATTGTAATAAAGTGAAATTCTCGACACTATTTAGGTAATAGCAGGCAAACAGGCAGAAGGCTTATCTGGTGTTAAGTGATACCCATGGACACTCACATTGCCAGAAGACTCGCAAGTACGTTGCCGGCCTTTTAAGACTTAGTACGCACTTTTCTTGATGGACCCTAATTAGAATTGATTTGAAAATACTTCAGAGGGGTGGTCGAGGACATACTCATACTTACGCTGAAGAAAAACTTAGTTTGAGACCTTTCTAGTATAATTTTTACATGTTTGTAGACTTCGGCTACTTGGAATCACAACATGAGGTAATCTCAGTTTATATTCAAGTGATACTCAGGAATAGGGCTTTAGATAAATAAAGTACTATATTGTGACAGACCATTTTTTATCCATTAAATTTTGGCATTTGACAGGAGAGATGTGTCTTAGCATCAAACTGTGCTAAACATGTGTTATTTATATTGTTTGAAAAAAAGAAATTGCACTCTATGTAACGTCCCTCGATTTAACGACGAACTTCCTCAAGCGTCGAAATCAATTGCTTTGGTTGGTTTAGCTTGTCTTCCACACATTGATACACTCTACATAGCATCACACCCAATAACGACAATAATTGAGTCAAAAGTTCTTTTAAAGTTGCTACAATGAGTAAAAACTGCGCAGCCGTGTATTTTATTTATTGTATTTTATCGCTTTATTATCCTAGCCCGCAATTAACTCGACTGCGGGTATCATGCATGCGAACTTTCTAAGAAATTTCTTCTTTTGTTTACAAATTGATTAAGAACCATGGATTATCTATACGTTTTTCTTCTCTCTATAACGCCATAAAATGCACAGTGCTTTCGGTGTCCTTTACTATATAGAGTTTACAGTGTAAAAGACATTTACATACATATTATTTTATTCATAAATAAAATTATTTAAGTACAATATAGTCCGCATGGAATGTAAAGCTTTAAACAAATAACATGCAATTCAGTCTTAAAATTAATGTTAAAGAATTCTTAAAAATAGTGTTAAGGTGCTTTAAACAGAGATTCGAGAAGTTGCGGTTCGTCTAAATCCTTCTTGTATTGCTGCGCGATCTCCTGTATTAAGTGGCGCCTGCGCACGTGGGGCGGTTGGTAGCTGTAAAATATACTATGATTTTAAAGACCAAAACAAATAATATAAATGTGATATTTTTACGTGCAAAGACAGGTCCTTGATTTCTGATAAAATGATAAATCAAGTAAATCAAACAGGAACGCGAGAGTAGATTTAAAAGTAGTTCAAAAACTGGAAAAGATAAATATAGCGTACAGTATCTTAAAATAATGTTAGATATATTTAAAACTAGCAGACCCGACAGACGTTCTCCTGTCTTAACTATGAATATTGATCACGAATTGGTATAATTAACTTAAAATGCTTTATGATAAACAACAACATTCTTTATTTGTTTTTCGCGCATATATAAATAGTTTTGTTGGTATTCCGACATGGGAGCAGGCGACATATGTCGGATATATGGGCAGTCCATGTGGAAAATGTGGATTTTCAAGATTAATGCCACAAACAATTAGCGACTGTAATTATTTTATATGTATTTTATCAATGTAATAACTCCATCGAAGCATCTTAAATTTTCTAAATTTCCGCGCAATTTTCTTATTTTTTCTCCTGACAATAAAAAATACAAGAAAAAAGGAATTAGCGAAACCGGTCCAGCCGTTCACGCGTGATACCGTGACCAAAGGAAATTGGGGTTCATTTTTATATATCTAACATATTCCACACTAAATCATCAAACATCTTTTCGGCAATTTTTTTTTATATGAAAATTACTATGATGTGATATTAAAGTTATGTAGTATGTTGTTCTGAAGGCCGTTCCTTCCATACGTCACATGTAGCTTCACCTTAGACAGAAATATTGTTTCTTCGGGAATCTTACCGGGTTACCAATTATGGAAAATATGTTAAAGGTCAAAATCCAAATAATGAATGAAAATACTTACAGATCAGTATTAAGCCGCGTTCGGCGTGCAAGATGAGTTGCAGCGCGACGTAAGCAGTCTGGTAGAAGGCGTGGCGCCACCTGTCATATAAATTAATTAATACTATACATGTAAGTGAATTAAAATATATAATAGCACACTACAACCAAGGTGCGTATACGCAACGCACACATAGAAGCGCACGGCTTCTATATAATGCGAAGTTGATGCGCTATCGAACGTTATCGTCTCCTCAACCTATTAGGGCCGGAGTCCCTCAAGGCTCGGTCCTCTCGCCCCTTCTGTTAACGCTGTTCACTGGCGTACTCCCAATGTGGAGCTAGCCCTCTATGCCGATGACACCGCTTTCTATACCACCCACGAAGATGAGGTGTCATCGTGGACAGAAATGGGGCTTCCAAATAAATCCCGAAAAGAATGTCGCAGTTCTATTTACCAGGTGCTCTTCTATTTACCAGGTGATCTTCTATTTACTAGGTGATCTTCTATTTATCAGGTGATCTTCTATTAACCAGGTGCTCTTCGTCATTTTCGGGAAAAATGCCCCCGCCCATATCCACCGGCTACATGTGCTTCAGTCGCGATTCATGAGAATCGCAACCAGTGCACCCTTCTTCGCCATGAAATTATATAGCTAATCAAATTATTAGAAAGCAACATTTAAGTTAGATGCGTCACAAGCCAAACGCTTAGGCCGCTAATGCCTCTCCATCGCTTTTTCCACGCTCTCGCTTGCACGCTCGGCTTGCACGGAACGTGACAAGGAGTCATGTTACGCTCGGCTCGCACGGAACGTGACAAGGAGTCATGTTACGCTCGGCTCGCACGGAACGTGACAAGGAGTCATGTTACGCCCGGCTCGGGCGGAACGTGACAAGGAGTCATGTTACGCTCGGCTCGCACGGAACGCGACAAGGAGTCATGTTACGCTCGGCTCGGGCGGAACGTGACAAGGAGTCATGTTACGCTCGGCTCGGGCGGAACGTGACAAGGAGTCATGTTACGCTCGGCTCGCGACAAGGAGTCATGTTACGCTCGGCTCGGGCGGAACGTGACAAGGAGTCATGTTACGCTCGGCTCGGGCGGAACGTGACAAGGAGTCATGTTACGCTCGGCTCGCGACAAGGAGTCATGTTACGCTACATGAACTGTACTCACCACAATGGAAATTATCTTATATATATAAATAATTGTCTTTATATGTTTATTTAATTTACCTAACAAGTCAAATTGGCATTATCTGCAAAATATCTATTTTTAATCATTGAATTCTTCTTAATCATTCTACATTTGTTAATCGGTACTAACGAGCGCTCCATCAGCCAGTACGCCGGCCGCAGGTGGACAGAGAAGACGCACGAGGCCGCCCAGAACTGCACTCACGCACACGCACCATACTTCGTGGCGACGCCAAGGCACGCCCGTTTCACAATAGCGGAGCAAATCGTCTAAAACAAATGTTTAATATATCAATCATAATGGAATTGGATTGTAGATTTAAAGGCCGGCAACGCACTTGGGAACCTTCTGCCCGTTTGCCTCTTAATACATAAAAAAATGAAGCTAAAATGTAATAATTTAATTTTTTTGACAACAATAATTGTTTCAGCAAAATATTACAGTAATATATATATATTTTTTTTTCTTACCAATGGGTAAATTGAGATGATCTTCAAAATCTTCCAGCCATATTATGAGTATCTTTGGTGTGAAATCTCTGTTCCTTCGACCGCTTCCTAAAATTTATAATCAATAACTGACATTGCAATTACAACAAAATATGGTACATACATTATACGCCTTAAGATTTCTTTATCAACCTATGAAGTATTTTAATAGTTATTTTTTTATTACGAGCGAATCATCATCATCGGAGAGTACGAAATTCCACCCCCATCACCTCGAGGTTCCGCCGTTTCACGACTGAGCGTTTTCAAGGCAATTTTTGCCACGCACCACCGCTATGTGGAACCAGTTACCCGTATTTCCGAATCACTTCGACTTAGGGTCGAAGGACCCTGGCATTGAGAGTGTCCATGAGCGGCGGTATCACTTAACATCAGATGAAACTGATCCCCGTTTGTCCCTGTACTATAAAATAAAGGACTCATGAGTGAATTGAGTTGATGGCTCCCTTAAAATTCTACGTTTATCCATAGCAAGAAGTGATTCATAGCAATTATTACCTATTTAAAAATGATTTAAAAGATGAAATAACTGTTTTTTATTGCCTTAACTGAATCTGTCTTAGGCCGCATAAATAAGAAACTTATTAAAGCGGTTTAACAATAAATATAGTTTTTTACATAAATAATCACAAAAACAATATACCAGTAAGCGCCCGGTCCAATTCAAGCGACAATGCCCGGGTTTTGTCCGATAAAGGCGCACGTGTTCGTGTACGCTCACATTCGCTCGTACTGCGCTCGTAACTCACGTGTGACCCACTCGATACATCCCAACATGACCCGTGACCCTTGTCAGAATTGCGACTGAAAATCAAACAGATCAAATTGAATTGGTAAATGGATGAGTACATGCATAAGAAGGTTTTATCACTTGTATATCATATTTTCGACTGTTTAAGCCTAGCCAGGCACGCGAATCTAAATATCATGGTTTCGTATCAGGTTTGTAAGCAATGGCTTTTTCTATTTATGTGCGCCATGGGTAACCTTTCTAAAAGAACATGAAAATTGTTTATTATCAGAGAAAAATTATAGAAATCTGAAGCCAAGAACAAGAGTACAAACATATTTTTTACACACTAATAATTACTATAGAACACTTTATAATATTTTTACTATATATATATAATAGAATGTAAATAAAAAAATATTAACATACGCATACAATGTTTATATTCATTAAAAAACTAACTTATCAATAAATTTGTAAATAATAATATTACTCACTTAACAGACAAACAGGAGCCATCCACATCAGTCTTCGTCTCTTCCTCGGCGTCGTTTAGCTCATTACCAGAAGGGACCACAAAGGCTATTTCGTCCGTTGAATCTGACCAATATAAAACCTGTAAATATACATTAATTAGGCATTTTATTTAATATAATATACCGCCGCCCATGGAAACTTACATTGCCAGAAGGCTAGCAAGTGTGTTGCCGGCCTTTCAAGAATTGGTACGCTCTTTTCTTGAAGGACCCGAAGTCGAATTGGTTCGAAAATACTTCAGTGGTGCACGGCAAAAACTGCCTTAAATAACGCACAGTTGTGGAACGACGGATGTCGAGGTGATACGGATGATATTTTGTATTTTGCCTTGACGTCCGATAATTAAACGCGGCTGCAGGTATTAGACCGAACAACTCCTCTGAACACTCTCCATGGTAAATGCGGTAGAAGATGCAGAGAGACCCCACATCTCTACGCAACGCCAAGGGATCAAGCCGCACGAAAAGTGACTGGTCGGCCATGAATCGAATCACTCCTTATTAAATACGGACAAGCGGATTGGACTGACGACATCGTCAAGGAGGTTGGCTCCCAGTGGATACAGAGAGGCCAGTGCAGGGCATACTGGAGGGAAATGAAGGAGGCTTATATCCAGAAAAGGACCAAATAAAGAGACATGATGGTGATGAAATAATAGTATACGCTATTCAAAGACAAAAATAAATGTTGGATTCAATTAACAACTAATCAGCGAAATAGACAATGGAGTTAAGGTTCTTTCTCAACTAAACTTTTTTAAAAAACCGACGCTAACAGTTACACCGTCAGAAGGTACGGGAGTTCGTTGCCGGTCTTTTATGTAAGCTCAATCTATAAACTTAAGTATGATTCGTTTTATATAAAAAATATATATACAAACCTGTTCCCGTCCGTCATACAAAGCCGGTGCTATCTTGTCCGGTGGAGTCTGTTCCGTGTGCGTAAAGTGCGGTTGTGCGTCGTAGCTCGTACGGACATGTCCGGTCCAACCGGCATGCCCGGATACTCGGACTGGCGTGCCCAGACTGGAGAATATACAGAATTGAAACATAAAAAGGCAATGAAGGTTAGCGATATTACTGGCTTTTTTAATTCGTAAAAGAAGAAAGCTATCTCACAGGCTGGACACGTGGTCAGGATCGAGAGGCCGTCCTTGTGCCAGATGGACATACGAAATAGTGATGGTTTGGAAATGATTGGAGAAATCAGAAAAATTGTGGAATGCCTTGGAGGAGGCTTTTACCCGTGGGGATCCATATAAATATATAAACAATATTTTATTTTATTACTATTAATATGTCGTATGAGTATTTTTATAAAATATCCTAATTGAGCATTCTGATAAACGAGCTAGGTCTGGATATCAATTTTCCTTTAGTTTTTATACGATAAGTTTGTTATAAGCCTATACGACACCTTGTCACGATAAATGTTGTATTGTAATTTTCTTAATAAGTAAAGCTATATTATTATGTCAAACACATTACGACTATGGAAAAAATTACTTTCGACTGGCTGTATTGTAACCGAAGTTAAAAAGAACTGAAAAATCCAATGATTTAATAAAGATTTGATCGATTTGTCGAATTTTTACTGCATTTAGTTAGCGATAAAAACTAAGCTTTAAACCATTAAAAAAACAAAACAGAACTTACCCTCTCAACATACGTATGAACCCAGCAGGCACTGTTTCCGCACTAAGGGAATTAGCGACTATGTCAGAGGCACGTCTCTGTCCTGCGCGTACGCAGAGGACGTGCACGGTCAACGCGGCACGACTCCCCGTCCCGTCCAAACGTCGCAAAGCCGCTGAGAAATCGCTCGCCGAACTATCCAACGCTTGAAGACGGGGTAAGGAATTCTAAAAGATAAAAGGAAGAACTTATTTACGAAATGTCTTGCGCCAGAGTAATTGAAGTGAAACTTCTTTATCGGTGTTGGAAAAAATTTACCTACACATTTTTCGGTTTTGCGTCACATTTTTCCGTTACGCGTCATCTTTTTTTTGTTGCTACGATCAATCAGTTGATTCGAAGCCATTAATAACAAAAATATATAATTACAATAACAATGATAGTAATAATTTTATTACAATTAATGAAATTCTGTAATAATCTTAGTAGTAATATGGTAAAATGAAATAATTGTATTATTTGACTTCATGTCTAAGATAATAAAAGCCTTTTGTTAAACTTTAAATTATTTAACCAATTTCTGTAAAGCATCCAACTGTAGGAGATGAATTTTTCGAAAAATAAGAACATAAGAAGTTTCACTTCTTACGTGTACCCGTTACGTTCGTTACGTTCCGTTACGTTACGGTCCGTTACGTTCACCACTACACTAGTACATGTACTTATTTTTATTTATTTGTTTTGATTATATTATTTTACGCGAGTATAAAATAAATGAATCTTTATGTTAAAAAGGATGTTTCGAGTTAAAATAATATAATGAATTCGTGTTTATCTTCAGAAGATTTTTTAATTGTGTATGTTTCATAACACATACCTGATTACTTAGTTCTATTATTCGAAGAGATTACAAACTTTTTAGGCCGGGCACATTTTTCACTTTCAATACAAGTCTAAACATACATTTTATTTGTCAGTGAATGTACATATTTTATTAAGTGTGGTGCTTGCTCCACATTAAACCTGGTTTTACGGTGAGTGATAATTACGTCCCTTTTCGTTTCACGTATAAATTAATTTGGAATTAGTAGGCAGTGATGCCAATTAAGAAAAATAAAGTAATATGATATATCGTTCGTGATATTGAAATATTTATAAGTTTTGAATAAGGTCATTTGAGTAAGTCAATATTTAGATTGATCTTTTTGTAGGTAAAACATAAAAAATATTGTAATCATTGACATCAAATGGGTTAAATTTGTCCTTTTTTCGATGGAGAACTTTTTTAGTCGCAACACTTCGGAACGGAATGAAAAATCAGACTTATATTATATATATCAGATTTATAATCATTTTACATATTGTAAAATGATTATAAATTTAAAATTTATGTACTATATAGACGTGTACAAGACTTGCGGGTCCGCTAATATATAAATACTAAACCTTTTTATCAGGGGCGATATTGAGATAACCAAAGTGCGAGAGAAACATTCGCGCCGTCTGAAACTCCGTCACGGGCTCCGGCGGTACATATTCCTCGCCAGTCTAGAAATTAAATATCTCTAAATAAGGCTAATGAGGCTTTGAAATAAATAATCATAAATAGATCACTCACAACATTATCCTCACTCTCCCTAACGCGTCGTTCGATAGAGGCCTGTTGTTCCAACAGCTTAAACAGTACGGTGGCTTCTGGGTCATTCAGTTGACGGAGCACCGAGTCCAAACTTGGAAATGCCGAGTCACTAAAAACATCATGCATAGTACTAAATCTACGAAATATGTAACAAACTCTTTTACGTTAAATTATAAATATAAAGAAAAAATAAAGGTACAATAAAAATACCAAAACAATTTGTTAAGCAGAAAAAAAATACCAGCAAAACAGCGGATTAAGTTCGAGATAAGCACTTAACAATGCTTTCTCTAAAACCGATACACCGAGTGTTAATTTGTGGTAACCCAGCTGTAACTGTCAAAAGATTGCCTCTTGAAGCAAGAATCTACTTTTGTAAGGAAGTTTTGTATGTTTATGTTTCTAACGAACACAACTAAAAAACTACAAGATTTCAAATTGTTTTCCCATTATAATGCCACATTATACTGCTGCTATTTTTACGTCCAGAATATTTAAAAAAAAGTCGCCCCCACATTTTGCTGAATTCAAAGTAATATTAATTCGTCAATAAAATTAGTTTATTCCATATATAAGTATTTTAAAAACAATAAAAATTAATCATAAAATTGGCTGAAAAACTTTTTTCTTTCGAATGTACTCACAGGGCACACGGCGGCGGGGCACACAGCGGTCGGCAATGAGGCGGAGGCCTAGCGGGGGGCTCCAGGATAGCCACGGGCCGGGGGCACGCCCCTCCCGCCCCCCTGCCAGCGCTCCTAGCCGCACCTCGGCTGCTCAGGGACCACGCGTAACGACCCCAGCCTGTACGGATGATCACTGCGCAAAAAAATTGTCAGGTCAACTGTTAATTTACGGTACTAGAATACAGTTGTTACGCGATAGAAATAAGAACAGAATAACACAATATTTTTTTGACAAGTAATGTATGCACAAAAAAAAATTAAATACGACATGAAAATAATGTTTGGTACGCATTTTTCGTTAAGTGACAAAAATATTAATAATAATAAATACAATATTCATTAATTTGTTGACAATTTATTGCCAGTTCTCCTCCTCCGTTCTACGCCCTTGATTTAAGAACTGATAGTAAATGTAAAATTAGAAGCACTTTATATACATTTCTGTTTTTGACGTTCATAAGTGTACATCGTGTTACCTATATGAATAAATGATTTTGAATTTTGTTTTAATAAAAAAAAAACAAATATACACGAGTTAAGTTCGGTAGCGGTTGTTATAGGTATGTTCAAATGTCTGTTAAATGAAACTGTTTAAAGCTGGGTGACCTGTTTTTAATTGTTTAAAACATGAGCTTATAACTACGTAACATAAAATTAGGTGTAGTGGGATAGCGACGCTGGATTAACAAAAAACTATACCGATTTAGTTAAGGGTTCTTAAGTGAAATTTCAATATAAGTGTAGTCGACCTTTAGGACATTATCGGACACGAGAATTCTAAGTGTGGGAGAAACTACGAGGAAATCTCGTAAAAGGTTCATTTTTGCTTCAAGTGTGTGATGATGGCTAACATTTAAAAATGTTTGCTTTTCAAATTATTAACTAAAATATATACTTAACTCACGTATAGATTAAATTAGTAAAGTTAGTTTTTGATACGCTGCTTTAACATGATTCCTAGTGAAATATTAGAACTGCCTTTAAACAGACACAAAACACATATTCAAAAAACATTAATGTGTAAAGGTTACTACACAGTTAATTAATACCTAGAAAACAAAAACGCGTGGCAAAAGTTCTAATTATATTTTTACAATTTGTTTTGTTATCTTTGAAGTGTTGTGAATATGTGTCTAATGATAAAAAGTTGTAAATCACAGAATTTTTTTTTACTTATGTAACTTTAATGACGTTGTGGTTTATGACATTTTCCTTTGACTAATTGTAGTGTAGAGGGAGGGTAAAACTTGCTGAGTTTCTTGCCCGTTCTTCTCAGAGTTTATAATATTACAAATAGCTTTAATCCTGTTAAAAAATTGTTTTCTTTCAAGGCTTCTGGTAGTTTTGCGAAGGGATGGCATAGTCTTGCTCTTTCGCGAATTTTGTAAACGTTTTTGACATGCATAAGCATGCGCTAAGACGCTTCTTAACTGAATAAACGTATTTTGATTTTTTAATCAAACAATTATATTAAATTCAATGTAATTAAATATTTATTTAATTTTTTTAGCTATTAATAATAATAATCATTTATTTGCCAAGATAGTGGTACAGTGATTAGATCGATCAACTATAAATATCCGCACAATCTGCCATATATAAATAGGCATGCAAATAAGTTATTTACAATCGATGTCAAATCTATGGTCCAAATACTCGCTACGCTATAAAGGCACTTTGCCTTTAAAAATTTAACTTACATTAGCTCTTATTAACGAATGCAATGTCTCACCGACAATAGTGGGCTGTGGTTCCTGACTGTTCGCGAGCGGTTCTTCTAACAACGACAATAAAGTGCTGCCATCTGCCACAAAATGCCGTAACTTGCCGTGACCGAGGGCAGAGAGCCAACGCTCGTCCAGACGACACCAAGTTCCCGTACCGTTTGAGCCACTCTGAAAGAAAATTATATTTCGATAAAAAATAAATTAAAATTTCAGGTTTTCGTTTGTCTGGAGTATTATTTAAAAAAATTACATATTTGTCTCTAATCCCTAATGGAACAGACATTGCCGAGTCTGTTTCATTTATATTTCCTAAAGATAAGCGAGCAGCCATTCGACTCTATCGACCCGAAATTGTTATTTTAATACAAATCTCGTCACTTCATCCACATCGTCATTAGCGGGTTTAGTGGGCGTCGTGTGGGTAAAACGCAAGCACAAGACACAAAGAATTATCGTACAATTATATTGAGTAGTAGGTTCAAGGCACGGGGTCTCACTTTTAATCACAATCCACCAGTTGGTGCTGCAATTCTGCGTAGTCCATGTACGCGCTTACAAAAGTCAAGATGCCGCCTCGACCCCACTCGAGGCATTTCCTCTGCTCTGATTAGTCTAACAAACTTTTCTATTCATCGTTAAGCAATGATTCCAAACTATGAAATAAAAAGTGAGCACGTACAAAGTCCACATGTCAGTAGTGAAACTTCTTTGTAAATTAATTTTTAAAAGCCCCAATAGACGATCATGTACAGTATATGATCACTCCATGTATTTGTATATCTATATTCACACTATTACCACACTGTATACGTGCTAATGATAATATAAATAAATAAAAAGTCAGCGTTTACTGCACAAGACGCTATGCGACAGAACGGTAATCTAAAGTTCTAATATGTAACTACTAAACGAATACATCAACCAAATAGCGTGTATTGTTTCTCGATCTCCCTTTCTCACTCTCTCAATCGGTCTCAATCGCTCTCACCCTTTTCTTCGACAAAACGTTCGACGACGTTTCATCCGTAAAAAGTGAGGGTAAACCTCATGCGCTTAAAGAAGTTTCACTTCAATAATGATTCTTAAAAGTAATAGAAGAAATCTCAACGATTAACTCAACCAACAACAAAATTAACCGTCAATCAGACTCCATCAGAACATATTCTGATAGTCCGAGCATTCCCTGACATATATATAATATAACGATTATTTACCTGTTCCAAAATCAACATGAGCAGTGCTTCGGCTGCATCACGCACTCTCATGGACACAGGCTTCAGTTCCTTCTCGTCTTTCATTTTGGTTGGCTCCCCGGGCTTTCCTGTAAACACAACTATACATAGAAATATTTCTATTTATCAAAACTTTTCGTAATTATTATGATAATCTAGTTCAGAACTATTTACCCGATTACAGGAAAGGGAGTTCTTTATCAGTTAGTTAGTTGAAATTTGAGGTGTTTTATTTTGTCATCCTATAGTCATGTCTGTGTATTGAATTGATTGTGAACATTAGTATGTTGTAAGGATAGAACTCGCTCGAAAGTAGAGCTAGAACTAGAGCAAACGAGTGTAGTTTACTATCTACGTATATACATTTACTATGTAAACTATTTTTATAGGGCTAGAAGCCCTATGTCAGGACTTGCGAGTGCGTTGCCGGCTTTTTAAGAACTGGTTCTTGAAAGTCGAATTAGTTCGGAAATACTTCAGTGGGCATCTAGTTACACATAGTGGTGGTCCGCGGCAAAAAACTGCCTTAAAAGGCTCAGTTGTGGAACGACGGACGTCGAGGTGATAGATGTAGAATTTCGTATTCTGTCTCGTCGTCCTGAAACTCAGCTGCCGGTATTTAATACTAATAATAACTAACTCATAATTAACTGAAGCACAATATGGAGAAAATTTAGAACATTGAAAAACTCACCCTGACTCTTAGAACCGGATATACCCAGTTCGACGACCTCCATAAGGGCAGCCAGGCAATCCGGGTCGTTAAGCAGCGCCGGGCAAAGCCAGGAAGCGAGACACGTGTAGGCAGCCACCACACACGAGTGGAGATCTCGAGAGTGCGCTTGCGGCGGTCTTCCGCATTGCACTGATATGTAGTCGCAAATCCAACGTACTGCGCGCTTACGTTCCAATGCGTCTGAGCAGATAAGTATGAAAATAATTCACAAGCATATATTATTTTGTTTTATAACTTAAAATAAAACTGCTTTTAATTAATATTAATACTTTAGTATTGTCTTTTGTTAACATAGCTTTTACACATTTAAAGAAAACACGTTTTTTAACGGATTGAAGCTATGTTATATGAAGTTTATAATAATACATAACTTCAAACCGGTAAAAAAATGTGTTTTCTTTTAATGCTTTATATAAATAACGATTAATTTAAAAAAAACATAATGAAACCATGACATTCTTACCTATTATTATTTCTGAAGCGCATGCAAAGGTAATAAATGAATTAGTAAGAAATATTAATCACATTTCTCATAAATCAATAAGTCTATACCTGGTTTAGCAGAGTGCAACTTGGCAAGGCCCGAGAGCAACTCCAGCGCAGCCAAGGAAACCTGCAGGTCTCCCTTCCAGGAGGATATAAGCCGGTGACACACGAGATATGTCGCTCGAATTACAAGTGCGGCACCTTTATTAACTCGTGTATTAGTTTCATTACTTTAACTTGACTGATAGTGGCTATCAAATTCAGTGGTATCAGTCAAGTTAAAGTAATGCGAAACATTTGAGTCCAACGAGTTTATATTACCTACATTTATGTATCTCTGGAAACAATAGAGACAGTGAACACAAACGTAGTAAAATTAAACCAGTTTAAATCAAATGCCTTAATTAATTTTACAAAAATATTTACGATACAAATATATACAATTAATACACAGATGTTTAAATAAATATAAATTATACAATGACTCGTGAATAATTCCAAACATATCTACAGGTGAGACGCTTACATGGAAACATAAACTAGCAAGCAATAACCAAAAAAAAAACGAAAAAAGCATAGTGATAAACAATGTTCCTGGGCGATATTTGACTTGCAAACTAAAAAATTTAATCATACAGTGTAAACTCTACATAGCGAGGTCTCAAGAAGAGCGTATCAAGTCTTATAAGACCGGCATCACAATCTTGAGCCCTCTGGCATTGATGTCCATAGGCATCACTTCACATCAGATGAGGTGGCTCACCGGAGGCTCGTGCAGTACCTGTTCTATATAAAAAACTAAAATTCTGATCCTTGCCGTTGTATAGACAAGAAGGCAAAACCAACATAGAAAATGTTAACGCTTCAGAATGTATGACGTAAAATCGTGTGACGTTACAGGAAGTTTACAGTGCACTAACTAATTTTCTTACACCCGCTTGAGAAAGTTAATGATAAATAGGTAATAAGTCCCACTGTCAATTGAAGTTAATTGTAATGAAGTAGTCAAATATCGCCCTTATTCAGCAACCAAAAAGTGAAATTACCGAAAACAGGCGATGATGGATCTAGCTCCCTAACATCGGCGGCGAAGTCATCTTGAACGCTTTCAGCACTTGCAGGACCACTGCCGCCCTCTGATCGAGCTATAACACCTCCCAAATAAATTTCCCAGCCTCTTTCTTTATAATTTATTATCTTTCATGCTTTATTACGAAAATGGCAACATTGATGTTTTAACATTCATATCGGTACAAATATATGCGCCATCTTAGTTTTTATTGATTAAAAGATACAAACTTCAATTATATAAAGTTCAAAGTTCTTAAAATTAATAGATACATATCAGTATCTGTTTTACTGAATTTTTAAAAGTAGAGTAATCCCCCTATAACGCGGAGATTTTGCAGGTATATATATTTCCGTAGTATGAAATCAATAATAATATTAGTGTTTTTATAAAATTAAACTAAATAACTTTACTAAAGTCGTGTAAGTTTTTGAATTATTCAAAAAAGCGAGAATACTTCAGCGCGATTTCCTATAACGCAGTCCGGGTTAACCACGTTAAAGGGGGGTTTACTGTATGTTTATTTCGCTCCCATTTAATGTGTATTGTTGCTATGCAAATAAAATCAGCGTGTTTGCGTAATGATAAAATGCTTAAAGTTTTAAATGCTTAAGAATTTTTATGGTGTGTTTTGTCTCTGAGCATTGTACAAGCATAATCAAAAAGGACCGACCATGAATTGTCACGTCATAGAGGATTTTATGTGGTTCAACTATTCAGTCTTAATATAGTATTAAATATATCTCGCTGAAGCCGCGTACAAATTATTTAAGAGGTCTATTACGCATGAGGGTGCAATCATATAATTAATTACGGACCAAAATTCGATTAATATATAATATGAGCGTGTTTAACAAATTTAAAAGGGCATTAAAAATACATATCAGAATGAGCCTCGCAGACTAAAATTAGGGCGGCTGTCTGATGGCAAAGTACATTCTCGAGCCTCTCGTATTTAAAAAGTGTAAAAAAATATCATTTTTTTTAATGAGAAATAAAGTTCTTTAAACATTACTTATAGGAAGTAATTGACTGATTTTAATTGAATTTGTTTAGTTTCTGACATGCCATAGTAAGGGAGACCTCGATTTTGAGAAGAAAGAGATAAAAACATCTTACTCGTTCGTCCGTATGCGTATACGCAATTCATGGAAGGCCTTACATACCTTTGTACTCTGTACTATGGGAGAGAGCCGAACCGGGCGGGGCGCTGTGGGCCTTATTTGGGGAATGCGTGTTATGTCTCACGCACAAGTAGAGGGCGCTAAGTAAAGGTACGGCAAGGGAGTCTGACGTTTCCACTTGCACTGCTGACACGCAGATCAGGGAGAGCTTCGCACGTGCGTATTCACCCAAGGTCATACCCGCGCTGATTCAGACATTTAATTGCATGTCAATAAAATCTTGAACTACAGGATTTTTTTATAAAAAAAAATAATAGCTCACATTGCCTTCCGTTCAAGTATTACGTAAGCAGATTTAAATTAATGGACAAAAAGGTTATTTTTTTATGAATTAAGTTATGCCCTACTATGTATAAATGGCATAATTTGCTGTAAGGGTAAAACAAAGGTCATATTTATAATAATATTTTTAAAAAATACTTTTTTTTATAGAACAGACGGACAGGCTTACCTGTTGTTAAATGCATGTTAAGTGTCCATGGGGACAGTCTCAATGTCAGAGGGCTCGCGAGTGCGTTACCGGCCTTTTACTTATACATGTCTTAATATTGTCAACAGATTATTTAACAATCATATTATTTTTTATATAGGGAGGCAAACGAGCCTACGGGACGCCCGCGAAAGGGCGGCCTTTGAGTGAAGAGTATACTCTTTAAACAATTGTAAGTCGTATCCCCCAGGGAAGACCCCCACCGTTATTCGATTCCAAAGATCGCACCTATAAGGTATTCAAAGAATGTCTTGTGAAATACTTATAGATAAAATCTTGTAAAAAAAATTACTTACTATTCATTACAGCCCGGGAACTCGGGTACCGGCAACCCCTTATAGTGGTAAGGGAAAGCTACCAAAGACAACAGAAGACTGATAGCGGCCTTGCGCAGTTCACGCTTGTCTATGGACCCGCATTCGAGCTTCGGCTCACGCTCTGAAAGGATCCGATCTAACGCCGATATAAAGTCTGGAACTAGGACTAAAACGCCGTCGAGGTCCAATCTGAAAAAAAAACTCCTAAATGAAGTGTGGGAGTGGAACGCGTATACTCCTACGTGGTGAGTCAATAGTTTGATGATGACAATAATTTAAAGAAAACACTTTTACAACGGATTGAAGTTATGTATAAACTTATAATTTTTTTTTAATTATGTAAAATGACAAACTAAAACCCACAAACATGCCGCGAAAATAGAGGACACCGTGAGTCATTTCTGCAAAAACCCGTCACACTTTAGTCGATATGAAACTCCGAGGAAATAAATACAGATAACACAACTTTCTCTACAGCTGTGATACTTTTTGACACTCAAGACCTTTTGTCTTCAGTCACCGTGACCACGCACGCTGTAAAGTACGCGAAACGTCGGAAAAAATATAAAAAAATCAAAATTATATAAAATAATTATAAGGTTATAATAATACATAACTTCAATCCGTTGAAAGTGTTTTCTTTAAATGTGTAAAAGTTATTTTAATAAAAGATTGTCTTTTATGGGCAATGGACTATGGACAATGTAATGGATATAATTTAATGGAAAAAGGGGGACAAATGGCAGCATTATCGCTTTCGAGCGATCTCTTCCATGCAACTACGATGAGTAAAACAAATTTGATTAGGTAAGCAAGAAGTGCAAAAATAAATAAGACATATAGTCATTTAGACAAAACAGATGAAAAAACAAAGCAATTGAAACTTATGTTAACAGTGATCAGGACAATATTTAAAAAAAAAGGACACATGAGAAAGAAAATCTCCACGATAATTTTAGATCTGTTTCACACCAGTTGTTAGGAAAGTTAGGGATACGTAGACAGCTAATGTTTGAACAGTAGAGTTTTAAGGGAAGATAGAGAATTATCCTTGGGAATGCTACACCACTTGTTACCTGAATATGTCAGCAGCATCCAAAACCACGGCGGCTGCAGTAGCCGGGTCCCTTAGCCCGCGTTGTAAGGCAGCGTACGTACGAGCCAAGTACGGAGCGAGAACTTCTTCTCGACATTGTTTCGAACATATCACCCGGCATAACGTGCCTAAGGCTACAGCGCGACCTATTACGAAGGAAATTATCATTTCAGATCATAAATACTATTAATAACATTATTTTAATTACGATACTGAGTACCAGTTGAATTTCAAAAAACATTCGCTATGACCATACGTGTAAAAACATTGAAACATTGAACTATTACCATTTAAATAAATAAAAAATTAATTAATAGTTAATAAAGTAACCTGCAACTCACTAAAGGACACGAGAGGTTACCATGACTGATACAAAAATCCTAAATTTCTTAACCATTGTAATACTTTATATATGTCAGTACCAAATTAATATTATAAAAGCACATAAGCAAACAATCATTATAGTCTGGTCTCTAATTCAATTCTAAACGATACCATCATAGTTGTTTTATAAAGAAGCGAAACGCACATCGTATGTTAATAAAAATAATTTGTTTTTAAAATATTAAATATATATACGAATAAACGTCTTACCAGCTTGATAACTGAACAAATTCAGTTTCTGCGAAGAGTCCGAAAATGACGATGGTGGCGGAGTTCCTTCAGATCTTTCTATGAATAAAACAACACTATAATTTAAATTATAGAGCAGCGTTGGCCTAGTGGCTTCAGCGTGCGACTCTCATCCCTGAGGTCTAGGTTAGATGCTGTGCACCAATGGACTTTCTTTCTATGTGCGCATTTAGCATTCGCTCGAACGGTGAAGGAAAACATCGTGAGGAAACCGGCCTGCGTTAGACCCAAAAAGTCGACGGCGTGTGTCAGGTACAGGAGGCTGATCAACTTCTTGCCTATTAGATAGATCATGAAACAGATACAGTAATCTGAGGCCCAGACCTAAAAAGGTTGTAGTGCCATTAATTGATTTATTTTATTTTATAATATATATTTAATACAAAACATTTTACAATAATTCAATTTTAACAACTTCTAGAACGGCTATTAAATGTATAATTTCACATATATAGAATTTGAAGGTCTTCGCAGGTGTTGTACTAACTAATATAATAAGGTCATAGAATTCATAAAATAAACATTATAATGGAAATAATTAAAACATACGTTGAGTATTCGCAGGGTTAGTCCCGATCAGGGCCGCCTCAAACAGCCATTCACCAAACAAATGCAATATTGAGTTCACTTTTGGGCGCAAAGGCGTTAAAGGCGGCTTCTCCGTCTCACCAACTAAAATATATAATAATAATAAACAAAAATTACATAAAACAAAACCACAACATTCCTTATTTAATGTTATTATTTATGTACATAATGTGGATCGATTTCAGGAGACAGAATTTCACTCCATAAAAATGTATATAATATGACAGATTTTAGGACCTAAGGATGAAGAGTATTATTTCATAATTACTTGTTTAAAATATTAAATTTAAGTGGATATAAATTTTTTAATTATTCCCTACTAAACTTCTTTGCGGTGGTTATCTCCGGAATTATTATTATGAAGTATGTTATAAGACAGTCTCTCCACCAGCCACCATTTAAAATAACGAATACCTCAATCTCTCTTCTTCGACCTTCGATCGAAAGGAGAGAACTCTCAATGTACAACTTACCTTGAGACGATATAGAATTAGGCGGAGTTGTCGGAATAACGCTGGATGGACGACTGCCCGTCAAAGCTATAAGAGACGATCGGGGAGTACCTGCAAATATATCTAGGTGATATATAATGTAATATATACCATATTATTAAAATTTGGTGCAAAAATATGATAGTGATATTCAAACTACTGTGCAATCTATAAGCTAGTGCAGTCACTATTTTCAACTACTGACGTGCCAGTTAATATTTTATATTATATACACTGAAATCACTTAATTAAATGAAATTTACGAAAGCATGGCTAGTATATATTAAAGAATACTATTATTTTATATATTAATTAAAATACATTTATTTTACAGCAAACTATTTAAAATTAACAATAATATGTAAGTAATATAATTTAGACTTTACCAAACACAGAATACTTTACATTATTTTAAAAACATAAATATTTTTAAGTCAACGGGAATGGACATCTGTCGAAGTAGACATGGGGAGAAATTGGCAGTGCCAAAAACTAATCTGGAATTGAATAGGAAAAACACCTTTGTACGGCAATCAAGGTTTATAATACAAAAAAAATAAAAAGATCTTTCATATGTATTACTTTTCGGAAAAAATATAATCCATTATTTGCGTAAAATACTATAATTAACATTAATTTGATAACGTAATAATATATTTTAATAATGTGATATAATTTATCACTACAAATATTATAAGAATTAACTATAATAATATGTTTATAACTTCTATGTAAAATTCCTTTTAAGACAAATTTGCACGCTATTATGTGTGGCATATTCTGTACATATTTTTGTTCCATATTCATGGAAATAAATAATAATTATTATTATTATGAACAAATTGTTGGTTGAAATTTACGATGTTGGAGTACCCCTCTTTGTTTCTTGCAACTTTTAGTTTTATTCTTGTTTTCCTGTGCAAATAAATTTAAACGATATTCTACAAAACTGTACAAATATTCCTCCTTATGCATATCTACTAAATTGGTATAATGATACTGTTATTAACTTAAGTGCTCGTCTCTTTCTGTCAATCTGCGTTTACGCTTTGCTGGAAAGAGACCAGAACATAATTTAATTGAAGCTGATTTAGTTTCTATGAATAAGGGGGTTGAGTCCAGACTGACACCATGCCTTCGTAAATCTAGTAATATTATCCCATACTTTTTTCAGGCATCTTCTCCCTCGGCCGTGACGTGCTGAATGACTTAGCGAGTCTTCGATGCGTGGGCGGTGTAAGTTCTTCCTCTTGCTCGTCCGCCACCCCCGCCACCCCGGCCCCCCCTGCCCACCATCGCTCCTGACCACGCCCTGTGCACTCACTCACTGTACCCCTGATGCAACCCTTTCTACTCCGAGATATTCCCGTTCACAATAACCCAACATGTCAAGGGAAGAGAATGAATGCCTTCATACAATTCCAGACAATCGGTTCTCATTTTTTTAAATATATATTCAATTTGCTATAAAAGAAAAAAACCAAACCAGGAAGAGTTAGCCGTAACCATACCAAGAGATAAAAATATGTAACAGGTAAGTTCATGGGCGGATCGAGACTTTGTCGGGCTCTGTTACAGGGAGACGAGACACAAGAAAAACGAAGCTCTTATGATTGGATTTTTAAAATTTTCAGACATTATTGTTTTCAGTGGGGACTGAGGGCCCTTTGTATCCACGGGTCCCTGGGCTGCAGCCCAAAAAGCCCTTAAGTAGATCCGCCCCTGGTTAAATTATTAAACCCATGTTAATAAATATTTTATTCATTATCTATTAATAAACAAAAACGATAAAGGTTTGTCTGAGCTTCTCATAACCTAGGAAATGCTTTGCCTTTTGTTTTACCTGAGTTGACCAAAGTGTTAAAATTTGATTAACCAACAAACAACCCATTAGGAACACATACAAAAAATATTAATATTTGCCAAAAACCTTTGTTATTTACAAATATTAATCAGAAAATACGTGCATGCTTTAATAAGAAATAACTAAATTCAAACATTTATATATGTACTTCCAAATACTAGTAATTAAGAAAAATTAATCCAACTTCAAATAACTGAGAGTCTAGATAAAATATACATGCGACTCTCATCCCTGAGGTCGTAGGTTCGATCCCTGAATGTGCACTTAAAAATTCTATCTATGTGCGAATTTAATACTCTGTCGCATGTCTCAAATAAAAAAATCGACACGAGTTAGACACGATCTGAGTCCAAGACGGCATATAGTTATGTAGTGCGCCACTGGATTATTTCTTTTACCTATATATCCTCTCCAGATTTTTAGTTGAACTACCGATTATGATATCTATATTAAATTAGAATATCTTGATTCCAAGATTTTTGTGAATTTTGCTTTGTGTTCTAAAGGCCGGCAAGGCATTTGCGAGCCCTCTGGCAATTATGGGCGGCGGTATCAAGAACTTCCTGCCCTGATCCATTAAAAAATATTGTGGACAAACATTCCTAAAGTCACAAAATTTAGCATCTTGGTATCCTAAACAGATCACCTACTTATATAATATCCAATTCCAACATCAGACACATAGGTCAAATTGAGAAACTCCTTTTGAAGTCAATTTAAAAATTAAAGTACTTTTTCAAGTTGATAATTTACGATTTTCTAGAACATATAGCCTCAAATGAATTATAATAAAATCATTTAAAAACCAGACGATTTACCAAGGAAAGCGTCCACGTGAGCGGCCAACCCCAGCATGGCTCGGTGGAAGATGGCAGGAAGTGCAGCTAACCACGCCTGTTGGTTCGACCCTTCCTCCCACCGCATTGAGTACTGAAATATTATATGGGGATCAGAAAGGACCAAAAATCTCCTTTTTTATATTGGAGTTTTAGTTACTGTTCTTCGTCTGGAGAAACGAGAAGTTTCTGAATATTACATCATTTACCTTAAAGGAATTTCACTTCTTTTTAATTTAGTCTAATATTATTTACGTAATAAAAATAAAATACGATGATTTTTCTCGTTTTTTAAGAATGCTTTGGAATTTACAAAACAAAAGCTATTAAAAATTATCTATGTTATGTATTTAGTTTTCAAATTATCTTTAAGCATTAAATCTACAAAAAAATCGGGGCCTTTTATACATTTTTCTGAAAAGCAATTGCCATTCACACAAGCAGATAGATTAGATTTTTATATAGGACCGCCGTTCCACGACTGAGCGTTTTTCAAGGAAATTTTTGCCGCGCACCACCGCTATGTTGAACCAGCTGCCCACCGAAGTATTTCCGAACCAATTCGACTACAAGAGCGTACCAATTCCTAAAAGGCCGGCAACACACTCGCGAGCTCTCTGGCATTGAGACTGTCCATGGGCGGCGGTATGAACATCAGGTGAGCCTCCTGCCCGTTTGCCCCCTGTGGGTGAGGTACACCTACTCATTATTACCTCAAACATTGTGTTATGGAATAAACGCTTTATATAAAACAAACCAATAGTAGGTTTCAAAATGAATAGATTTTAGATTGTTATACATAAAATATAACCTGCAACAGATGCGGCGTATGCGCAATAAGATGAGGATGACAAAGGTCCACCGGATTCCCAATAGTATGAAGTATGCGGTACCAGCTCTGCATCACGCTTTCAGCGCTCATATCCGCTGGAACTAGTGTGGCGTCTTCGTCACCTTCACACAAGATTTTATTCATAACTTCTTTTGTTTTTCTCCTAAGCTCGTAAAAAAATAATAATTTAAAAGTTTCTTCAAGAATATATTCTGCTTTTAATCTTCAACGTCACGAATAATATGTTGCTTGTAAATATAACAGTTGAATGTTTCGTTTGTTCCTAGCATTATTACGCTTTTAGCTAGCTAGTTCCCATGACATTGTACATGGAAACTTTTATAAGCGCTCATTCCTTATATATATATAAAGTCATAGAGATCGTTTCCGTTGATATACTTACTTATGGGCATAACAGGAAACAGGGGTCCATACATATGCTTAAGAAGTCTCGCTGTGAGACATAGCGAGACACGTGTCCATTGCTCGGTGAGCGGTGCTCGGTGACGCCAACTTATACAGTGTTCCCGCAATGTACGCCATAGTGGCGGAGATGGAAAACATCTAACATAGGAAAAGAAATGCTTTATTATACAAAGTTTTAAGAATATTTGCACTACAATAGAGACCAATTAAAATTCTGATTAATCTGTGATTTTAAATTCTTCATACATTATCAAACTGTACCTACAAATAGTAATAATAAATGTCTTTTTTTAATGCAGTTCAGAAAAACAATAAAGTAAGTATTCTTGTCTGATAAAGTTCCTACCTTCAAAAATATCTTACAAGTTTCCTTGAAACATAGTCCAAATTGGTTCTTAAAAACAGAACAAATACAATTTTGTTTTTAACGACTACCTGTGGCAAGCCAGTATCCACACTTCAAACAGCACACAAAGCACCCTTTCGCAGAGTTGCTCAGCTGCTCCATGCACTGGAGCTGGTGGAGCCAACAGAGCTGAGGCAGCCGCAAGCAACAGAAGCAACAAGGCTCGCCATTCTCGAGAACCCAATGATGCACTGTCAGCTAATGATCGAGCTAACCGTAGGACTCGATGGCAAAGAACTGCTTGTTTGCTGATTAGATCAGCACCTAGCATCATGTCAAATTTTTTTATGTTAGCATACAATATGAGTTTGGTTTTGTTGTAAGAAATAGTTTCTCAAATTAATACAATTTCAAAGGTAAATTACTTTAGCCATACTTACTTAAATCCGTTTGATAAATGAATGTGAGAGCTTGAAACAAATTTCGAGTCAGTGTACATTGGGATGTGGGTGATTTTACAATACAAATATACAATAATGCTAAGCCAGATATTTTTGTTTTAATTTATAACTACAGTTCCATTTTTTCACTTACTTTCATTGTGTCTAGGAACAAATAAGTTATGTAGATGACTGAGTATTTTGGTGGCATAGCGTTCAGGTGAAGCTGCTAAAGGGGCAGGCACAGCCGGAGGTGGCGGCTGTGCTGGTGCAGCTGGAGGAAGTAATGCAGACAACCATGAACAACACACGCGGACACAGTCACGTACAGCCTCATGCTCAGAAAGTGGTAAGGATAGCCCATATCGTATTACTTCTAATACCCATTCCACCTGAAAATATTGGATATTTGTTAATATATAAATAAACATCTAAATTCTAAAACAATTGACAACAGCTGTCCAAAAAAAATGACTTTATAGAAAAAAATATTTCAGTTAAAATTTAAAATACCAATAATTTGTGTCAACAAATTAGTTAACAAACACACACAATTAATTTACAAACCCTGTGTAATCCTCTAGTAGGTGTAGGTATACAGTTTAATTGCAATTGTATATAGAATTTTACTTTTAAATAGTTTTGTTTACAGGTAGTATTTAGACCACTAACTTACCTCCGCATCTGTATTGAGGGGGCTAGGTTGATGTGAGGCTAATTGCCTCACAACAGCCAGGACTACATCACGTCCTCCCACAGCTCCAAGTACCCCACACCCGCCACCCTCCAATGGCAACGAACTCCATTCTGAGTACATTCCGTCACTCTCCCGGTTCTGTTTAAAAGTAATTAATAATTAAACTCAAATATAACATACAGAAAACTAGAAATACTTATTTTAAAAGGAATCCAAGATTAATGTTGTGAGATATAAAAAAATTAAGAAAGTATCTTCATTGATATTAAGATGAAACATTGACGTGGTGGACTTGATGGTAAAATTATGGCAGTATTAAAATAATTATGAACATACCTTACTATTGACTCGGTTAAAGATCCCCACATTCATAAAATATATTAGGTCAATAACGGTATTGAAACAGTAAATTGGATTATTTAAAAATTAATTAATAGTCAGTATAATTAGTATTATGGGCGTATTTATTAAACAAGACTCACTGTGTCACTAAGGTTAGATATGAATCGAAAATTATGTTATGTCTTCAAAAATTTAAATGGAAAGCTAAAATTCTAATGATAGATTTACCAATTAGGGAAATTCGCAATTTATAAAAACAAATATATGAATTCTTGTTTACTTGGATCCGTCCACAGACTAAGTAAATACTTTGTCTTCAGACTAGATATAGAGACCGTAAACCATCACAGATATATATCTTGTATATTATATTTAATATGAATATGATAGATAATGATATTAATTTTGAATATGATAGAACTCCAATATAGAGTTTGATATACGTGAGTCAGCCTCCTTTTTGAATAACCCTTTTGACTCTTTGTATTAACGGCTCACAGCAGGGATCAATTTCAGAGACAACGCAAAGTGATTATTATACTCTTTTAAAAAAAGAAAGGCTGTTGTATTATTGCTCCTAGAATAGCTTTTTTGTTCTCAGGGCTGTATGTTTTAATTTCGGGTGTTTCACTAATATGTTAAGTATATATAACTTACGTAGTTTGTTTAATAAATAATGATATGGCTACACTACACGCAGAAATCAACTAGGCACCTGCGTGAACCCCTACCGCTCTCGTCCTTGACGACAGGACGATCAGTAAATTAAATACTACCGTTTCGCGCGGTGAGTTATTATGCAGAAAACTATTCACATTAGGGAAATAAACGTTATATTGAAAGTGATGCAGTTTTCTCAAAACAAAAAAAGGAATAAACGTTTCGTGATTCTTGTCAATCAAGTTGTCAACTTGTTTGGCTGGTTAGTCTGGTTAGTCGATAAGAACTTTGATGCGAATACAAAACGATGCATTTTTTGAAACAGCGAGTACTTCTTCGGATAGTATCATTATGCAACAATCGTCTTCTCTAGGCCCTTCGTCGCGTGAGGTTAAATTATCTACACCGGGTAAAAAAAGGAAATCGTGTGCCTGAAAAATAAATTTGGATAACTTTGATCTTTGTGGTATTAGAAATATTGTAAATAGCTTTTACACGGTAAAAAAGGAAATTCCAACGATGAGAACAATCCTCACTGCTACTAACAACTTGGCTACACATTAAAAAAAATGTAAAAATGCACGCGTATTTCTGACATTGTGGCTTGGAGAGATCGTTATCTACGTTGTCTAAAAAAAAGATGACTTAAGTGCTGATAAAAAACTCAGTAATATATTTAAACGTGACATGGATCCATCGCACTATACCGTAAGCAAATGCTGGGAAAATAACACGGATCAGAGTATAAAAAAAAAATTTGAGTAGTGGACAGCAATGGATTATAGTTCACGCAGGTGGAGAACATGGTTTTGTCCCGGGAGCCGATTTATTATATATATGTAGGTGATTAGTACGTGTCGTAATGAAACAGTGATGTGTCCTGACAAGGACAGTTGTAAACGTTATCGTCATGAAACAATAATTTGTTCTGAAATGGCGTTGTAGTAATCTGCTTCCGGCGGCGAGCAAATGAGATCAGCGATGTTTTGGATATCTTGCTTTTCAAGCTGTGCGATGACCATCTGGGCGAGTTGGGCCTGGCTTCGTTTTAGATCGGCGGTTGCTGCTTCGAAACTGCAGAACCAGAGGAGCGGCTGGTCGCGCCAGAATGGTGGCACACGGAGCGACAGTGAGATACCGGAGACTTCTTGGCTCGACAGATGTGATGAAACTTGACGCTCTGCACCGGAATTTTCTGTGTTCGTCATCTTCAATTTTCTTGGTGTTCTTCTCGGGGTCACCATCAACCCATCAAAATGTGTTTTCGTCCAGCCAACTGTGAAATTCCTCGGTCACCAAGTCACGGCGGAAGGAATACAGCCACCCCAAGAGAAGGTACAAGCTATTACAGACTTTCCAAAACCACAAACCGTAGAAGAACTACGACGTTTTCTCGGTATGATAAACTTTTACCGTGAAAATATCAAAGATGCCACCACCATACAAGCGCCTTTAAATACCTACCTGCACAACGTCAAGAAGCGTGACAAAACTAAGATCGACTGGACCACTGAATCAACGCAAGCTTATGAAGCATGTAAAGAGAGCATAAAAAACGCCGCTTTACTTGCTCATCCGTCTCACCAGGCGACACTTGGTATATTCAGCGACGCTAGCGACAAAACAGCTGGTGCCGCACTCAACCAATTTATCAACAACTCATGGCAACCACTCGGCTATTTCTCGAAGAAATTCACCGACGCACAGACTCGCTACAGTACCTACGATCGAGAGCTACTCGCCTTCTACATGGCTGTCAAACATTTCCGCAAAATGTTCGAGGGACGAGAAATAATAATATTTACCGACCACAAGCTGCTAACTTTCGCTTACACAACAACAAATACACACAGCGAATCACCGAGACGCACCCGACAGCTACTTTATATCAGCTTTTTTACCACTGATATACGACACGTCAGTGGATCTCAAAATGCAGCCGCAGATGCATTATCACGTGTCGAAGCAATCGCCTGTCCATCGCCGATCGACTACAATCTACTTGCAGAAGCTCAAGAACGCGATAGCGATACCATTAAAGCACTCAGTCTACAGAGCAACTTATGTTTCAAGAAAGTCAACCTGCCCGTCTCAAACATCAAATTACACTGCGAAACTTCAACCTCACAGTTACGTCCGTACCTACCAGAAGAATACCGACGTACCGCATTCAACGCAGTACATAACGTTAGCCACCCTGGAATCAAGACTACGAGAAAATTAATTACGCAACGTTACTTCTGGCCCTCAATGAACGCAGACGTCGGCAAGTGGGCAAAAGTATGCCTACAGTGTCAGCGCGCCAAAATACAACGCCACACATCAAGTCGATTATCAATTTTTTCACCAACCGAACGATTCGAACACGTTCACATCGATATCGTTGGTCCGCTACCTACCGCGCGAAATATCAGCTGAAGACGTCGCCAAAGCGGTATACGAAGGTTGGATTTCCCGTTTCGGTTGTCCTGTAACAATAACAACGGACCAAGGACGCCAATTCGAAAGCAGAGTATTTGCATCTCTTTCTCGCTTACTGGGGATCGAAAAAACGCGTACAACTTCATACCACGCACAGTGTAACGGTATCATCGAACGATGGCACCGTGTGCTTAAGGCCGCATTAAAAGCAAGACTACAGACCGCAAGAAGCTGGATCAACGAGCTACCAACCGTCCTACTCGGATTACGCGCCGCTATGCGAAGTAACACCGGCGTAAGCGCCGCCCAACTTACCTACGGATGCAACATACGCTTACCCGGTGATTTCTTATCAACGACCCGCAATGACGTCATCATGGACTCTGGCTACATCGATCAGCTGCGCGACGCAATACGTAACTTGCAACCAATGCCGAGACAACCACACAGCAACACAAAACCCATATTCGTACACCGCGACCTGCAAACATGTGAATACGTATTCGTACGCATAGACGCCGTAAAGAAGCCATTACAAGCACCTTACGACGGACCCTATCGCGTGCTGAAACGAGACAGCAAGATATTTACGCTGCAGTTACCTAACCGTGAAATGAATATCTCTATCGACAGACTCAAACCTGCCTACACTATCGCCGAGCAAGATGTGCCTACTGATACAACAACGAGTACCTGCAACAAGCAAAACACATCAAGTGCAAGCGAACTACATGAACCATCAAATAACCTGAAACATCAAAATGACAACAACCTGAAACAACGAGACACTGGGAACACCTCAATACCTACAAGAACAACTCGCCGAGGCCGCGTTATACGCCTGCCGGTACGCTTCGCTAGAGGGGGAATCCTGTAGGTGTTTAGTACGTGTCGTAATGAAACAGTGATATGTACTGACAAGGACAGTTGTAAACGTTATCGTCATGAAACAATAATTTGTTCTGAAAAGAACAGTTAATTGGCGTTATCGTTAGACCACAATATCCAACTGAATCGAATCTGAGAATCGAACAACTGCTCAGAAAACACAGGCAGTGAATCTGAATTGTCAGGAGTTGAACCTGTTATGAGTGATAACAGGCGATGTCAATAATGTCTGAACTTTTTTATTTTGTCATTTTATTAAAAAATAAACTAAAAGTATATTGGTTTTATTAACGTATGGATATAGAACTGTCACCAAAATATATACCTAAATTTAACCCCCTTATTGATAAACCTTCATGTTATAAATAATCAATAAATACCTACTATCGCAAGTGTCGAAGGGCCTAAAAGATTACTTGAATTTTTATGCAGTTAGTACATCACTATGACGTCATTACAGCAAGGTGCCTAGTTAACTTCTGCATGTTGTACACTTTTTATTGAGCACACTGTATATCTGTACAATATTTTACATTGAAAATTAATAACTTTTTAAAGATCCCAATATCATATACACTATGTATTAAGGATGAAACAATCAAATTAAGCAACTCATTCTATGAATTTAAATCTTACTAAAAGTATTGGTCTTTGTAAAGTTGAATACATATCAACTATTAATAAATCATATTTTATTTATTAGCAATATATTTAATGATAAAATCAAGTAAATAACAAAACATAACACAGCCAAATGTTAACCATTTACAAAATTACAATAAAGGCTTATAAAATATTCTATATTAATAAAACAAAATTATTGGTAGTTTTAGTTATAAAGCTACTTTAACAGTAACTTTTAGGCATAAGTGCAATTACAATGCATAAATAAAGTATTATTATTTCTAAGAATTTCAGCACCTTACATAATGTAACATTTAAGTAAATGTGGCACAAAAAAATAAACTCAGCATTTTCTATAACCTAATACAGACCAAATTCGAGTACTAGTACAAAAAACCCAGTTTATCACTAGAGTGAGAGTTGTTATAGTGGCATTTAAATATGTTTACTTTAATTAATCTCACTTGGTTATGGCGGTTAGATTTTATTCATCTCCTTGGCCACTTTTGTTACCTTGCATTTCTTCATATTTTAACCGCCACATTGTAGCTTCTGCCTCTAATTCTTGAACTCTTAACTTTTGTTCATCCAATAATGCTTTAGTTAATGTAAACTTATGTGTCAATACTGCAATATCTGAAGCATCTTCAATTTTATGTTCTATAAGAGTAGACTTAGCCATTTGCACAGTGTCTTCAGCCTTCATAATTATTTCTTGAGCCTTTAACTCAAGTTCATGCTGTATTATGATCATGGTCACAAGTCTCCTTATTACAAATGCAAGAAATATCGCAAAACCCGTAATATAGAAATTTCTTTGTGCTCTAAATAATTTAACATTACCTTTCATTTCATTTGTTAGATGAACATGATCAGTTGCGTGAGAATATTTACGCATCTCTCTGACGGCATCCATTAGGAATAGCGCAAGAACTCCCAGAAGAACATAGAAATATACAGCTGCTTGTTGTTGAAACATGGAGAATAATCGAGAACGAAAAAAGGTATGCCATTTTCTAGGGCTAAATATTGGTAGAATCATTACAGTAACTATGGCTATTTCAAAATAAAGATAGCCAGCGATAAATGTCCATTGAATCGACATTTTAATATTATGAATAATAATAAAAAAATGCGAAGCCGGTTGCACTACTTTCTTGTTATTTGCACAATCACGATATAAACAAGTTTCCCTAAAGGTTTATATTGACGAAGGTCGTGTTCAATGCCGATTCAAAATAGGCAATATGATACTTTCAAGCAACCATATACAACCACAATAAAATCATTTAAATTAAATAAAACAGTGCGTAAATCTCAGATTTTTTAAGTAATTCTTGTAAGTTCATGTCACATTTAAAGGTAAACTAACAAATGACATTAGCCTCTGTCAAATATCATTTGAATTTTGATGTCATAATGACATTGTCATTGCAGTCAATAGTAAGGTCTTTCCCCAATCGGACTATAATTATTGAGGAAAAAATTATAATATTCTGAAATGTTCTTTAAATTTTCAATTTCTTTAGAGTTGTGCTAATTATGAATAACATAGAACTAGATATATGGCGAGGAGAATGGGGCCTTGCCTCTATAGATATAGAATGCCTTAAAGTTTTAGTAAGTGTAAAAGTCTAAGTTATAATATAACCTTTCCTATATAACTACCAACCGGTTAATAACTTTTAATTTTTTTCAGACGTACATGAAATTTATTGGTGTACCTGTGCGAGTTCGAGAAGTAAGCAATCCATTCTTCACACCAAAAGGAACATTGCCTGTTCTGCGAGACGGTAGAAAAGCTCTGACGAATTTCGAAGAAGTTGTAACATATTTAAAATCTTTAGTAAGTCTACTGGCGACTGAACTAGTTGAATATCAGTCAGACATATAATGTTTGTGTAATGTGTGGTAGGATTACATATTTACCAAAAGTCTGTTATCCCTTAAATAGTATCTTATTATAGCAAACAACCATTGAGAGGTAGTTCAATTTATCTATAGATGAATCTTAGTTGGTGCAGAGCTTCAATTGAATTAGATAAAATTCAATGGATTTGATTTGACATATCCTAAGTTTCTATGCATACTGAGTCAAGTGCAACAGTGTCAAATATATATTTATATTTTTAGGATTATAGCACAGATGTTCATTTAAATACAAAGCAAGCAGCAGAAGCAAGCGCCTTCACACAACACATTAGGGAGAAGCTTTATCCTGCTTACCAGTTTGCATGGTGGGTTGATGAAAAGAACTATGCAGATCTTACAAGACCAACATATGCTAAGGCACTTCAGATTCCTTTTAATTTCTATTATCCATCTAAATATCAAAAGGCAGCAAAAGAAATGATTGATGCACTATATGGAGAGCATACAGATTTGAGGGAAATTGAGAAAACTGTAAGTTTAGTTCAATTATTGATAATGTTGCTGAGTATCAGGTCAGGAAAAATACTAATATGCATTCATACCTTTATAATTTAATTTATTGACTTTCAGTACATGTACTTTTAGACTTACGTTACTTATTTTACAATCAATTAACCAAAATATACACAAACAATTACAATGTTTTAGGTCTATAGTGAAGCTGAAAAATGCCTTAAAACACTGTCAGATCGGCTTGGTGAAAGTGAATATTTCTTTGGCAATCGTCCATCATCATTTGATGCAACTGTGTTTGCATACCTGGCACCCTTATATAAGGCACCTTTTCCAAATGGGACACTGGCAAGCCATGTGAAGGGCATTGCCAACCTTACAAGATTTGTTGCAAGAATAAATCAGAAGAATTTTAGGCATGTCACTGATGGTGAGTATTTAATCGAAAAGAAGCAAAGTATTATTATTATTGTAGAACGAAACAGTGTCTCAAATATCTCAGACTAAATGATGCTATATTATACATTTTCTTTGTTTATTTTTTATTAATTAATTCAATTATATGATAGCGTAAGTTTTTATTTTATTTTATTTCAGAATACAACAAACAAAATGCAACGAAACAGTCAACAGGGACCCAATCTGATCGAGAAGCTGCCAATTTTCCTAATCAGACTCGAAATAAAATACTAGCTGCCATATTTGCTGGTATTGCCATGACTGGGTATGCTGTTGCTAATGGCATGTTTCAGGTGAGATTACTTTCTTTAGCATCATTTAATTGATGATAATATGACTTAATGGTAGTTGAGTAAATATGTTTTAGAATTTACAAACAATTTTGATTAATTAATTTAAATTGATTGTATTTTTTGTAATATCATTGGTGTTATAAAACATACCATCATACTTAGACTTATAAAGTGAATTATTTTTAATGTGTACTAGCGACCTTCTTGTCAGTTAAAAGTTACCCACTTATATCTCTCTCTGATAGTATCTATAAATATTAAAACTATTTGTACCTTTGGAGCCTTAACCTTCAGAATCGAGATGTAGCTAAATATCATATCCAAAAACTTATTGATATTTCATACGTATTCTCACACTGTAAAGAACATTTATCGTACAAGCATTATGCCCTTTTCACCATATTATCTCTGAAACGTATGGTAAAGTTGTAATCTTATTCATTCTCATTTGTCTGTTTGTCAGGATTTGAAAGAGTTTGAGCATACGCAAGACTACAGCGATATGTTTGAGAATGAAGCGGACGACAACTGACAGGCTGTCCTTGTCGCAGAGTGGTGTACCCGTAGACATTTATTATATTATTTCATTACACATTTCATCTCTCCTTGTAAGTCTCCAAATTGCGAGGAGAACATTTTAGTTATTTTTAATTTCGTCTTAATATTATTTTCGTTGATTCAATTATTTCGTTCTATATTAGCAGTTTTTAATTGTTTATGATTTTGCATTTACATATTAGATGCTGTTTATGTTAGAGAATTATTATTGTTATCATATAACATGCGGAAACTTTTGTTTTATTTACTAGCCATTCCAATTCTATTTTATTAATCTCAATCGTACGATGAAGTTTAATTCAACTCAAAGAATTGCCCAAACGTTTAGAGAAATTATGGTGTTCTTTCCATTGCTTTTTATTAGTTAAAGAGAAAAGCACTTTGGAGCTAAAATTTACACTGTTAACATGTTTATTGTTCCTAGAAATATATATTTTAATGTCAGTAGGTAAATATCATTTGTTTATATTCAATACAACAAATTGTTCATTGCAAGGAACAAAACAGACTGGCTAAGTGCATTTATATTAAAAGGAATAATATATGTAACGCTATTTGGAATAGTAAATAGAAGGGATGCAATTTGAAGAGCGTACTAGTTATTATAGAATATGTCTATCACTGAATTTGACCAAAGGTTCTTAATTATGGGAAGAATAGTAAAGGAATAGGCTTCAATCGATGCTTGTGAGTAGTATGTAGAATGCGATTGTGTTTGAGCTGAAGAAAGAATTTGTTTTTGAGTGAATAAAATATTGTTTGTTGATTCCGTCTTTTATTTACCAATAAAAGTTCTTGGGTATTAAGTCAATACATTTTTAGCTTCACATAATTTTTTGTGTGAGTGTGAATTTGAGGTTTTGAGACAGCCACACAAACGGTTGGAACAAAATCTGAATATACCAGATTTAATAAACTAATTTGATCTCTAGACACATTGCATCTATGACTAACACTGAACATCAGGTGACACTGCCTCCAATAAGTAATATTGAGCAAAACATGTGTGATAAATTAATTAATTCAAATACCAAATTGCAAGAATATTTACTTATCTAATAAAGAATACCACTTGCAGCGATGGTCATCATGGAGTTGGCAGAAAACGGTGTCGCTCAATCGGTTCCGAATAGCGAAGAAACATTTCGAGAAAATTAAAAGGATCAAAGCTGCAAGGGAAGAATCTGTCTAGTATAGTAACTGTACGAGCCAAGGCTGTACATTTTGCTCACTCAGGCTTTCTTAGTTTATAAGCGTGATGATCCCTATGTACGTGCCAAGGTTCGTACATTCTTGCTCATTTACAAGCTTGACAAATTCCTATGTTTGTACGTGCCATGGCTGTACATATCGATCACTTATAAGCGTGACGATTTCCAAAATCGTCGGAGTTACGTCCCGAGAGTATAGCCCGACGCAGGCACTCTCTTCTACATTCGTTCATAGCGAACTAAATCATGGGAGTTACGTCCCGAGAGTATAGCCCGACGCAGGCACTCTCTTCTACATTCGTTCATAGCGAACTAAATCATGGGAGTTACACCCCGAGAGCATAGCCAGACGTAGGCACTCTCTTTGACTGTTAAATTGTATTCATTCGGTATATAGCAATTAGCACGTCATTATTTCGCTCATATTCTATTGTAACACGCGAGTGGTAAATATAGAGTAAATCAATAAATCTCTATTATTTGAAGCATCCCGTTGACCCAGGAACCGTACATTTTGGTCCTTCGAGCTATCCGGGAATAGCGGGTCTTTCGCGTTCAGTTGATCGCGTTCGCGTTTTACTCCGTTTTCCTGAAGATCGGCGCCGTGGAAAAACATCCTACTGCTGGTTCGTTGGGTCATCAAGCAAATCAAATACCATCATCCGCATCAATAGAAAAGAGGAGAGCAACGTTTTCAAGGATCCAGACTAGTCCAAATATATCGGCGTCCTTTCAACCTAGTACAAGGCGACAATCTTCAACGGAGAGAGGTAAACTGCAGTAAGCCCTCTCCCAAATTTTTTCAAGAATCCAGACGGGTCAAAATATATCGGCGTCCTTTCAACCTAGAACAAGGCGATGGACGTCAATCTTCAACATAGAGAGGCAAGCGACAGCGCTCGGTACAGTAAGTCCTCTCCAATTGTTTAAAGCACAGAATGTATCCTGGAGGTACAAGCATTTACAGAGAAGCGTAGCAGAGAAGCAAGCAAAGGGTCTAGGAGGTCCTTTTAAAAGATAATAAACAATCCCGTATCCGTCAACACGGTGTGGCGGAAGACGTCGGGTAGTAATCTACACGCAACATAACAAGAAGAGGAAAGCATCCATTGCAGTAGGTAAGTCCTTTCCATTTGTTTTGAGCACTATAATTCTGAGAATTATCTCATTTATTCTGAGCATTTTATCAGGCAGAAGCGAATGGTAACGCATTGTCACTACGTATTTTATAAAACATTCGTTTAAGAATTTACTAAGTATATTATATATAAACTAGTTAATAATATATACCATAATGGAGAATTTGTTCCAAGCTTCTTTCACTGACAGCCTGAAATCCTTCAGGTATTCAAAAAAAACCGAAGAGTTGCTTCGTAAACAAGCAGCTTTATTTAGGTCCTTTGATAGTATGTTAGAACTATCTAATGGATACTCGTCATTGGATAAATATGATCTTGAAGAAGCCCTAGAAATATTAAAATTCCGATGGGGGTTAATCTTTAAAACCCATATCGAAATAGATGCTGATCTTGGAGGCTCCAACACGGAGTATCAGAATAAATTTTACGAGCAGGAAGCTATATATAGGCACCATAGAAGAGAGATAAATCTCAAATTGCATTCTAAAAGCCTACAGAAGAATTTTCTAGAAATTCATATGGAATCACCGGTACTTAGGCATTCACATAATTCAAAAAATTCATTATATGCCTTGGAAATGGCTAATAATCAAACCGGACAAGACTTAATTGCAAAACAACAGCGACCTTCATCAAAATGTAGCATCAGCAAAAAATCGCTGTCGACGCATTTCAATAAACGAGGAAATGAAAATAAAATACAATATTGTCAATTATGCAACTTATCTAACCATGGCCTGTTTAATTGTCAATCATTTTTAGCAAAACATTTTAATGACAGGGTTGATACAATTTTAAGATTGCAGCTTTGCACAAATTGTTTATTTAAACATGAAGTGGAAGTTTGCTTCTCGCATAAAAGATGCATGATTTGTTCTCAAAAACATAACACGATCCTGCACGATGCACTATTTAATTTAAATTTAAATTATTCTACTACGCAAGAAGAGCAATCATTTCAATATAAAATGGAAAATAAAAATTCTTCGTCTTCGGCAAGGGTGAAAGAAATAGCAGGAAATGGTGACAAGCACAGTACTTATGCAGATATTGGCCAAGGAGGAGAATTATCCAAATTAGTAAGGAGCGTAGTACAATCGTTATCTTCAGAGAGCATAGAACATCACAGCTTCATTTCCGGGGTAGGAGAGACCTTTCACAAAAGTACGGATCAAATTACGCTACTCTCTACTAAGGAGAAAACTGGTAGTAAATTACCTATGGATAAGCACAGTACTTATGCAGATATTGGTCAAGGAGGAGAATTATCCAAATTAGTAAAGAGCGTAGTACAATCGTTTACTTCAGATAGCATGGAGCATCATGGCATCATTTCCGGGGCAGAAGGGGGTCCCTTACAACATAATACAGGTCAACTTACAATGACCAGTTGTTCAGTTCATAATAATAACCCCAATGTGAGTACCAAAAAGAACATTGATGGTAAATTATCCATTGAATCTATTAGCAAGCCGACATGGCAACCCATAGAGCAGCAAACGCAACTTGATTGTAAAGTAAGCGAAGAAGATAAATCACATCGCGTTAATGTGGGTATCAAGAGAATGAAATGCTTACAAGTCAAGCAAGAAACAGAAGATAAACAAAACTTGTCTTCATCCATGTCTTCTACGATTAATAAAAACCGAAATCGCAGCTTAGTATTATCTAAACCTTTGTTGGAAGCACCGATTAAAGTGCCTACGGGGGCGTATTTGCAATGCAACTTAACACAAGGGTCCGACAAGGTTGTAAGAAACAATAGAATCATAACTAGAAACAGTAATAGGAAACGTTCGCATGGATCAAAAAAGGTGGTACACAAATTAAATGTTTTGCCTATCAATAAAGGCAAGAAATATATTAAGCAACAAGCATTCGTGAAAAAGCAGAAGGTTCGAAGTAAAAAAGGAGTTAAAAATAGAAAGGAATTTACAGGAAGGTCAAAAAGAAAGGTCAGAAAGAGTGATATCTTTCGTAAAAGGGGAAGATTGCGAAGCGTTATCGCTCCGCACTATCGCAGGTTCACCGATTCAGGATTTCATAAAAGTAACATACAGCAAACTTATTCAGTAATGCAATCCTATGAGTCCAATATGAGTAACCAAAGGAAAAGAAAGAAAAGCACCATCTATAAAATTATACTTAAAATTCCTTTAAGCATAAATAAATACAGTTCCATTTATGTATAACATACATCGTCGAAACTTTACATTCAATATTGAGTGAAAGTTATTATTACATATTTAATTTTATAACGTGAAAAAGGATGAATAATATAATATCATAAACAATACATGGAATGCCAGTTCAGCAAAATATCATATGTTAGCTAGTGGATTGACCTACTGTGAAAGACGTCAAATACAATGAATAATATTATGTAGATATCAAATTACCGAGGTACGGTTGCATTTTATAACAATTATATTTAACCTAGGTCATGGTTTCAATCAACAACACAGTAATGTACTTTTATGCTCATGATAGTTCTCAGAATGTGCTCAAGACAGGTAGTGGATAGGACTTTACGATCATATAAAGATCAAGAGACGTCACGGAGCAGTAGGTGTCGCATCAGCTGAACCAGCAGCCGGTTTCGCAGTGGCGTCAGGGAGACCCACCCGGGACCGGACTCCGATATTTCTTAGTGTTAGTGATAGTGCCGTGGAATAGTATAAGAAGTGTTAACATAAGTTTAGAGACTGTTAAACATTTCCTTAAGTTAAGCATATAATGGTTTCATATTGTAAAGCACTACATATTCATCTTGCACTTTTTGCCTGGGGGAGTATGTACGAGCCAAGGCTGTACATTTTGCTCACTCAGGCTTTCTTAGTTTATAAGCGTGATGATCCCTATGTACGTGCCAAGGTTCGTACATTCTTGCTCATTTACAAGCTTGACAAATTCCTATGTTTGTACGTGCCATGGCTGTACATATCGATCACTTATAAGCGTGACGATTTCCAAAATCGTCGGAGTTACGTCCCGAGAGTATAGCCCGACGCAGGCACTCTCTTCTACATTCGTTCATAGCGAACTAAATCATGGGAGTTACGTCCCGAGAGTATAGCCCGACGCAGGCACTCTCTTCTACATTCGTTCATAGCGAACTAAATCATGGGAGTTACACCCCGAGAGCATAGCCAGACGTAGGCACTCTCTTTGACTGTTAAATTGTATTCATTCGGTATATAGCAATTAGCACGTCATTATTTCGCTCATATTCTATTGTAACACGCGAGTGGTAAATATAGAGTAAATCAATAAATCTCTATTATTTGAAGCATCCCGTTGACCCAGGAACCGTACAGTAACATTACATTAAGACAAAATTGATCTCAGGGGTTAGCACAAATTTCATTTGTCAGTTAATAGATATTGGACCTCATATGAGTGGACTAAGGCCTAATATTAATAGCATTCGTATTTTGTGTTCACACCGTAATTTTACTATGCCAAGCTTTACAGAGATTTATAAGAAATTCTATGATACTTGTACTAAAGCCAAATATCTCATTCATTAGACTTTCTGATATAAATTCTTTAATTTGTTGTACATACGAAAGAATATGTTACTATCACAAGTAAAGATGAAGATAAGATAAGAGAGAAGAAGATATGTAAAGATAAAATATAGTGTTATTATGTTATTGCTATGTATCATTTGAACTGTATTAATAAAATATATGTGTACAGATAGACAAAAGAATTATATTAGATATTTTAGTAAATAAAAAATTAATGAAACCCAATATGGTATATATTTACTTTATTTGTTCTTCCTTTTGCGTCGCTTATGCTTAATAATACAAATAATTAACACATTTTTGTGTTTCCAAAATAAAACGACGTATTATTGCCAGTACAAAATAATATTTTTTAAATAATTGTAATCAAATGGCACTTAAACTGAAGTTTTACATTTCGTATAATTTACAATAAAACTGTTCTATACAATTTGTATAATAACATTGTTTGTATTGAAAATCGCCTAATCGGATACACTGCATAAATTTAATCGCTATGTTAAAACTGATGAATATATTATTCTCATTAATATTAATAACAAACTATAATTAGCTGTCATATTTACAACATAACAATGTTTCCTTTGATAATGTCTATTGAGTAACGCTTTTTTTTAAATGGTAAACCTCTAGGTATATATAATTAGAATATATTTAAAGTTGTAATTTTCGAACCAAACAATTTTGACAAGAACATCATCATTTGAACCTTTATGTTAAATACGTAACATAGATATTGGTAACAGCATCGTTAATTATATTTCACAAACATTTTACAAGACTTAAGAAATGAATATTAGCAACGTCTATCTTAAATATTGGACAATAAAACGTACAAAAATAATATACGCCAATATATATAACTTATTGATAATTCGTATTAATAAGACCGGTTCGAACTTACACCTTGCAAAATACAACCAGTGGATAGTCTTTGAATGAAAGAGTTGCTTCGACATGCAACTTGCAAAAATTAGGAATTTATTGAATCACGATTTTTAGTAACGTTTATTTTTTCGTCAATAATACTATAGATATATTAGTTTTTACGTCATAGTTAGTTCCGGTCTTATCTTCGACAATAAATAATTCTTACGAAAATATACTAATTTGCTCAATTTATGCTTTAGCATACTACTACTACATATAACCTATGGTTTATTTACAAATAGCTACAATGATTTATAATGGACAGCGATCGCAGTCAATCCTTAAAACTAAATGAAAAACAAGTGAAATTAACTTGAATACATTAACATTAATATATTGGAAAATAAATCTACTTTATAAATACTAAAAATAATTTCAATAAAAAACAGTACAATTTCAAAACATATGTACTCTATCTACAACTGTTACTGATTACGATAACCAAAGAATTTGTCGTTTTTTTAACACTCACTCAACTAGTTATATTAATAAATTTGCATATTTTTAAATATTTAAAATACCTTAAAAAATTCCCATCGCGACAATATGATTTGTTTTAAACGTGTTAATCTCTCGCTCTCATCTCTACGTAAAGAGGAAGACGGCTATACAATTTTTTTGGTACATTATACTACTATTATATTACAATTCCCTCTACACTACAAACATTGAACAATGTCATCCTTAACTGTGCTAACAAAAGAATACAAACACGACTGTTTTTTATCCATTGGGCACTACAATCAGTCGAGACAAATTAGTATAATTGTATACATTTCATATCAGGCGACAATGACTATTTTAAAACAATATATTTTTTATTTTCTAGAACATTAAAGTTAACGCCGTACAAAAGTTAATCCGGCGCATTTAACAGACTCTGTGAATCCAAGAGCTGAGTGGCATCGATGAGGCTCACTTGCATGGCGTCGAGGCTTCGGGCCACGTTGTCGCCGGTCTTGAGACTGAACGGGTAGAAGCGGGTGACGGCCGGCGGAGAGGGCGGAGGCTCGTAATCTCTTCCGTTGCGATCGTTCATTATCGAAAGGGACGACAGGTGACTGTTTAGTTTTTGAATCTGCAAGGGAACGTCAATATTTACCTTTCGACCGGGGAATTTCCTTATTAATTTATTGTTAGTTATTTTTGACTATGTATTTGAGTGTTGTTCCCATGAGAACGTAAGTGCGTGCTCCTATTTCACCATGCCTCCTGCTGATATCATGTGGAACATGGTGTGATGGTTGCAGCTCCTAACAAACGTTGTGAAAAACAAAAAATTGGCGATTAAAAAGAGTGGCGGAGAGTTTATTGCCAGTTCTTCTCTTCCGTTCTACGCCCTTGATTTGAGAGCTGGCAGTAAATGTAAAATTAGAAGCATTTAATGTATAATTCTTTTTTTTTGACGTTCATAAGGTGTACATTGCGTTACCTATATGAATAAATGAGTTTTGACTTTGACGCAACGTATGACGGGCGCGAGCTCTTTCACTAGAACGTGTGAGTGCGTGCCACTCTCAATAGCGAAATGATGCTGATGTTCTTCGCGTCTTAAATTAACGTGGAATGATTTATCAATTAAATTAAACCCTGATAGTACGTTGTAGTTAACGATTGACGTAATTATATGCTCACTTAACAGGTTTCTTGAGGTTTGAGGAAAGAAAACCTAGTTTTTTAAAAATAGAAATGAGCCTATAGGACATCCAGAAAGGGCAGTCATCGCAGCCCATGGACACTAATTTCTAGTAGGTCCCAGCCTTTGAGGGAGGAGTACGCTCTTACTTTGAACCATTGGAGGTCGGGGTCATCTCTCAGGGAAGAACTCTACCGGGAGTCGATCGTTTTACCTTCCCATAAACATGTTGATATCACTGGTTCCGATTCAATTGACTATAAATTAAATCTATAAGTGTAAAGATTATTTTAAGTTTTAAATAATATGAAAAATCTGAAGAAATAGTGACCTGTGCCTTAACCGAGCAGTTGTACAGGTAGTACTGCACTCGGCCCGCAGAGGGCGCATCGAGAGGAGGCAGCCATCGCTCGTAGCACTGCGACCACACTTCTATGGCCGCTATGTTGGTGCAGGGCTCCAGGCGCCCGTTCTCGTACGCCGATTTGCGGCTGCACACGGATGACACGGCTGAAAATATTAATTATTACTTATTTCTGTTTAATTTTAAATAATTTTATTAAATCTTGAAATATATATTAAATTATAATTATAAAAATAACATCGGTGACACGGGCGGTCTTATCCGTACAATTTAACGAAAGAGTAATAAAAAAATATTGTGAATATAAAAAAATTAAGGTTCAATTAAACTAACTAATGAACAGTTTGATGCTAGCGACATTTAGTATATTATTTCATATTTTGTCACGTACATTGAAATAAAGAACCTTTACGATATTAAACTTACACAATCTCTGCGATGGCGTCGGACTCCTATGTCCGACATACAAGGGATTGTAGAACAAGGCGATGTCTTGTTCACTGAATTGTTCAGCCCAGTCCCAAATCGGTCGCTGGGTGAAATTCTGTAACATTTTATACTTTATATAATTTTCTTTACCCTATTAAATAAATTAAATATTACTTATTTATTCCATACGTAACCTGAATTAAAAAAGAGGTTTGAAACAATGTGGTGGAAAGACAAACTGGACACAGTTATTCTGCCCACCGTCTCCGTCGAACAGATTAAAATAATTAACTTATATACTAAGGCCAATGACAATATAGCCATTAAATTGCACCATTAAAACGTCACTAACCAATTGAAACATCGACATTCCCATAGCCGATGCAAAAACCTGTTTTCGACGAGAATTCTTATTCGAAATAAAAAATAAGATATCACTTATTCATAAAAACGTCATTAAATTTGAATAGGTAGACATCCCTACTCATCGGCAAAGAAGACAGAGGATGTAGGCCGAGAGAAAAAGCCGGCGTAAAAAACTCGCGGTATTCTTTTAAAATAGCAAATCATCAACAACACTTATTTTAAAACAAATATCGCAAATTAATTAGAAGTAGCCTGTCTAGCACTAGTCTTTAAGGCCCTTTTATCAAATAGATAATCGTTAACTTTGTAGTAAGCCTTTTTACCCAGCTTTTCTTTAATACATTTCTTAAATTTATTAAAAGGCAGAGATAAAAGAGCCGCTGGGCTTTTAATAAAGAAAAGTATCCCTTTTCCCAAAAAATAATTACTAACTTAAGATACTCTAATACAGGTAGTATTCCTGTATTTGTATAAGAATTAGGTAGTAGAAAGCGTCCGTATACGTGAGAAACGTACACCAACGTTCCAGTTATAATATAAAATGAAAAATATAACAATATTTTATAGATGCAAATTTTAATTGTTTCTTGATTTTGGATAAAAAGACAATAGTTCTTGAACAAACAATTTTTGTTAAATTACAATTGAATTTATGTCTCTAAACCAAATCATTTAAAACACCTTAACTTGACATCGCGAGCGAAACGTCGTGAAGTGCATCACATCTGCCCCTTTGATTACCACTACTAAATAGCGATCACGACCGCTCTGTCAAGAGTGTACCGGATAAGAAGAAGAACTTGACATACTCAAAGTTCCGATGCGTTTTAATTAATTTTTACTAATAGATAATATAAAGCACGAAAACTTAAATTCTAAATTTTTTAATTAATATTTAATAAATAAATGAAAGTACCTTCATAACAGCCAAATCCCGATCCCTGGGACAGTTAAACAAAAAGGTGTCGAAGAGGTGATTATTCGCAGCGTCCCAGAGCGTCGTGAGGTACGTCTCCGTAAACTGGAAGGCCGAGGGAAACTGACTTTGCAGCTGCCACACACAATCCAGAAAGAGAAGAAAGACTGGAGCACTTTGTGATGGAGGAGATTTGTCCATGTCTTCTTTTGTGGTTCCGGGGCGTGGCAGGCCGAATCTGAGTAACGAGTGATAGATATATAATGAAAATCTTGTTATTATTAAAAACTAGCTGAACCGTCGAACTACGTATCGCCTAACCATCGATGATATAGGTAAACTTTTAGCTAAATTAAAATGATTGTCTTTGAAGCAAATGTTCATAAAATTCTTGTCTATGACGTCAAGAAAATGTCGAAGCAAATGTCAAGTTGTGTAAGACAACTGCCTTGTCTTTGGATCTCTAAACTTTTGTTGACGATATTTATCACACAATTTTTTTAAATTTCCAATTACATTGGTATTTGGCTTGAAGAGAAATACAAGAAGATCGATCCAGTCACTCTTGCAAATAACCCATCTGTTTAATATATAGAAATAAATAGTGAGTGAAGTAGCGAGTATTTTAATTTCATATTAAGTCGTGATTTTAGTTTTAATTTTTATCTTTGAAAGTCAAGTATGTTACTTAATGACACAAATTAATATTAATTTCTGCCATCATATACGACTTCATAAATTTTATAGTTTAAAAAAATAATATATTAGTGGCGCTATAACCTTTTTAGGGGCTCAGATATCTGTATCTGTTTCAAGATCTATCTAATAGGCAAGAAGGTGATCAGCCTTCTGTGCCTGACGCTCGCCATTGACTTTTGGGTCTAAGGCAAGCCGGTTTCCTTACGATGTTTTCCTTCACCGTTCGTGCGAATATTAAATGCGCACATAGAAAGAAAGTCCATTGGTGCACAGCCAGGGATCGAACCTTCGACCTCAGGGATGAGAGTCGCACACTGCAGCCACAAGGCCAACACTGCTGTACCATAGTATACCTAATACTAATAATATAAAGTCAAAATATTTGTACATTTATGTTTGATCCAATATCTAGATAATATTGTGAATAAGTGAGTAAAAAGCAACCCTAAAAAAATGAATTCGTTAGCATATATATACATAAATATATATATATATATATATATATAAGTCTTATACCTGTCACAGAAGGGATGTCCAAGCGCCAACCACTCCTTTTGAATAAGGGACTGGAACCCCGAAAGGGTCCTGAAATGCGGGTCCAAAAGTAGTTGGGTGATGCACGATACCACAGCGCAGTAGTCCACCCCGTCACCTGGGTTAAAATTATTATTTTACTGCAAACAATTTTGAAACAAAAATAATTCATTTTGCTTTTACCAGTGCCAGAATATATACCAAGTTTATTGTGAAAAGTATAATTCTATTTTTGAAACCCTGTAAACAATGAAAGTAGTGTATAGTTAAATAGTGGGTACATAATTCAAAATTATTTTGATCAAAAATAAAATTGCCCTTATATCCTTTATGAAATCTTTTCGCTACCTAACTTTAATATTGTACAATGAAACTAAACTTTTAACGGTTAAACAACTATATCTGCCATATGAAGACTTTTTTTGGAAACAAACACAGACTATACTAAATCATTCACAACGCAAACCTACGTATAAGCTACCCAAACGAACGAAAAACGCATTTTCGTAGCCCAACGCTTTTTTTCCTTCAGAGGTCCTTTCATCTTTCACATCCTTAAGAAAAAAATTGTCACTAGAGATTCAAAACTTTCTACATTCACTAACAATCTTAAGCAAGATCTTCTCAACCTGTCCTATGCTGAAATGATACTTTCTTCTTGTGGATCCGTAGTAATTGTAAAATTGTAAGTGTTATGTGGAGGGTAGTACACGTTCTCTTTTAACCAAACTTCCTTTTCCTTATGTGTGATAATGGTTTTTGTTTAATTTCTTTAAATTCCCTTATTTAAAACAATCGGTCCAATTGCTGTTTTGATACAGCATTCACCTGTCTTTTTTCATCACAGTGTCAACACAATTTGTCAGAATGAGATTACTTTTGTTAATTACAAATACTATAAGCACTTAATAATGATCATAATACAGAAAATAAATAGTAAATCCGTTTCATACTGTTATAAGCACAAGTTTTTTTTTAAATCTTATTGAAGTCGGTTATAACGATGATGCTTTTTTCCTTCACGTTACTTGTGTTAAAGGTTAAAACTCACCTTCCTGCAGCACAACAGTGACATTATCAACTATATGCCTCGCGGCGTCGTCCGCGAACGTGATACAGTTGCACACGTACCTCAGCCATCGGCTTGATTCCAGTATCGAATAGTACTGGGAGTCTTGCATCTGGAATTCAATTATTTATCAAACGTCAAATGTATTAATAAGATCTATATAAAGCTGAAATCTGAGCTGCAGTCTGACAGTTTATGAATCACGAAGGGAAATTAAAAATTATTGGATTTGCGTTCCCTAATTTTTGCCATCATTTTATAAAATCTGATAAAAGCCAAGAGACTGATTGCAGATAGACAAACGTTAAAAAAAATTAAAATGAAATAGCGTTATGCCTTGGCGACAGAAAAGACTTATGTTTTAAAAACTTTGTAGACAAGCATATTGCTAATTACCGTGTATAATTCAAGATAAAAGACAAAAAGATTCTAGTCCTGCTTCATAGGATAATCAAACTAGATAAAATCACTTATATAATCTAATTTGTTTGTTTGTTTTTTTTGTTAAGAAATAAACTTTGACGGAGCTCACTCTTTGACTGTATGTTAATTATTTCTTTTTTTTATAAAGAATAATGTAAAATCTACGTAATAATAAAGTTACCTGCTGCAATGTTTTTAATTACACCATGTGCCTTATTTATTTTAGGTTAGTATAGCAGTTTTTTTCTAAGTACATGGTCTTCATATTTGATTTTCACATCAATGTATACAAAATATTTTTTAACTATTTCTAAACATTTTCTTGCCATTCTTCTCCATATGAAACTACCTTTTGTAAGGGGAAACTAGAGTCATTTTTAAAAATATTTGTAACTTGTAATGTTGACTTTCAAAAGTGTCTTTTTATAGGCATAATTTAAGTAAATAATTTAATTTCATTAGACACTAAGTATTCCAAAGTGGGATTCTTTTCGGGACTATTCCTTAGTTGTTATGCTTTTTATCGAACTCTTTTGTCTTTTTCTATCACATTGTATTCACATTGTGATGAAGAAGACGTATTTTAGACAAAACGATGACTTTTTATAATATATATTAATTTGAAGCATGAATGGTGAATGTCAAATGAATGAAGCGAGAGAGGTACGTCTGAACTATAGGAAGTAGAGATCCGTGATCTGAGCATAACCCTACGGGAAAGGCGTGATAATGTATTAATTTATTTATTAAAGTTCACCATATCATACATAATAATTATAAAACGCTGTATCTACTCAATCTATTAGTATTTTTTGCTTATATTGGCAGCAAAACAGCGAATTAGGTAAAAAAATACACAATTATTTCTTTAAAATTGATCAGCCCACTACCGAATATATCCAGCTCCGGATAACTGTTTGATCCGTTAAAATCGCGAAGAATTCAAATAAAGATGTAAACAAAACAATTATATTTCATAAATTAGATTATTAATTATCTATGTTGTTTTTACAGATGTTCATTTACTTATGTTTCTTAGTCTGTGGAAAAGACACTAGTTTTGTTTTTCTATTATGTATGTGTCAGTGATTTTTATTTGAATACGAAGTGTTTTTTATGAGTAAATTTTGGATTGATTATAAAAGAAATAGGATAAAAGTGACTTTCAATTGAAATAGCAAACCCTAAATGTTGTTTCGTAAAATAAATATTTTTTCAACATATTTGAGTTTAACTTCCTTATACAGATAAAAAATATATCAATTTGACTAAGAATTAAATACTATAGGGTTCAGTGTCTATAACAATCATGTTGGCATTTATCGTGGTTTCAAGTATTAATTATTGAATTTGTTGAAAAAATATATTTTAAGCGACTATAAAGATTAAGGATAACGCAGTCAACGTGTAATCATAAACACATCTTAAGATGTAAAGAACTTTTGTAGTCAGTTTACATGATTTTTGATTATCTAATCTTTAAGAAAACACTTTGACATAGCTTCAATCCGTTTAAAAAGTGTTTTCTTAATGTGTAAAAGCTATTTAAAAAAAGACAATATTATATCTAATCTTTAGTTATACGGAAAAGATCAAAGAAAATTAAAAAAAAAATACTTATTTACCCAAAACTGTGAAAGCGTGTTCGGAGTACACAGATCTGCTAACTTCTTGTATGAGGAATTTAGTATCGCTAGCGATGGTAGCACGTTGGCGCTACTACTGTTAGTGTAACTATTTCCGCAAAGGTAGATCACGTACGGAGGCGTCAGTTTGGGGTGCGACCGTCGGACCTGCAATTTTATTGAGATTTTTAAATAGAAACAAATTATATGAAAAACGTATATGTATGTCACTTATAATATGCTAAAACCACCAAAAGTATTATTACAAATAGCTTTAATCCGGTTAAAAAATTGTTTTCTCTCAATGTGTAAAAGCTATGTTAACCAAAGACAATACTAGGTTACTATTATGTTTTACCGTATAAAAGCCAAAATATAGTTTTTACAATTTATTTTAAAAAATCTGTCACTTAATACCTGTTCCAAAAGTACACTTTCCGCCGTGGCCGACAATTCCGTGGGCAGCAGCTCCCCGCTCCTCAACAGCGCCGCGCCTTCCGCCCTACCCCAAACCCAGACAGGAACTCGTCCCGACCGGAAGTGCCTCGCGCTCTCCATCAAGTTGTAATCTAAAACCGAGCTGGGGACTATTAAAGTTTCTCCAGCGGTCAACATGAAGGCGTCCGATGTTCCATTGATGCACGTGATCCTCCAATGGGGACACTCGCATCTCTCCAGCTCCCTCTTCCAATCGGCCGGTCGGTGGAACATGTTCATGTCTGACGGCAACGTTGGGTAATAGGGCTCTCTGTACTCGAAGGCGAATAGGAGATCGTGCCGCTTCGGAAACGCATGGTGGAGCAACGCCATCACGACTTGACGCGCGGTGCCAAGTGGGGAGTTCGCGAAGTTGAATGATATGACTTTCATATTCTGGAAGGTATTGCAATTGTAATTTTTAATGTGAATACTATAATTTAATTTAAAAAGCCTTCTTAAGGAAATAAATATTTTAAACTTACTAGTAAAAACTAAAATTCACAACGAATTTCTAATGTTTTTATTGTATTTTAATACTTTTTTATATTTTAAAGTAACTTGTACCGTAGAAAAAACATTATATATGATATAATATAATAGATATTCAAGTCTTGCTTCTTGCTTCAGGTTCTCTAACATTTGCATCGAATCTGACAGCAACAGATCAGAATAAACACACCAGCATTTAGGAATTTGTTTCCGTTCACTGTCATAAAGTTTTATAAAACTAGGAAGTAAAACAAAATTAAGGTTTTTGACTACTTTTAAAATAAATCCGAAAGTTTGAGTTGCATTCACCATAAACATACTCTATGTTAAGTTTAATACATTTTTACGGTAGTCCTACGAAATTCTGTAATATTTTGAATATATAAATTGTATACCTTGCAAACAAGTTGTATGCCTTTAAGCTTCACGGGAATATCAGTTCTGGGCATGAGGCGTCTCCGTCGCGTTGTCCCACCGTCCGTTAACCACAGAGCTCCGACGCACGTTAAGGGAACATCGAACACACCGACCAAGTTATTTTTTTGTCCATATTCCTAAAATATTACATAAAAATTTATCTAGTACCTGCGATCCGCTCTGGCTGTGCACGGGCAATGCTTGACTTTCTTGTTGACATATGTCTCTCATCGTTAAGGCCGCTTTCGTGTGAAGCGTTATCATTTTTTCTCCCAAGTTTCAATTCCGACTATCATGAAAGCTTTTAACTTTCAGGCATAGCCTCACTCACATATAACGACTTTTATTGGTAAAAGCTTTTCATAATCGATTTTGTAAATACTGATGTTACCTACTATAACCACAAATTTTTACCTCCCTTATAATATAAGTATAAATTAGAAGAGTTTCAATGCGTTTTTATTCCCTATACCTAATTATTATTAACGGTCATTATCGGGATTACTACATATAGAGAGGAGGCCTAACTCAGCCCACCCCACTCAGACTCTGTATTACAGATGCTGCTGCGGATCGTGCTCTACATACTGTTACTTTCTACTATGGGGTGGGGGATGCGAAAATCCCTCTACACCTTAGATAGACAAACAGAGACTTTAAGCTAATTATAATATTTAAGACATTGTAATAATAAACACAACGAATGCAATGAGATCAGAACCAGATGCGTGAGAGATAGTCAAACCGCGGGAGGCCCCGCTCACATGACGTCGTGATATGAACATACAATGACTCACTTCACTAAAGAAATAATATTGTGCGTACATTTTAGTATATAAGGCAAAGAGAAAATAATGTAAACATTACACATTCTCTAAAAACACTGAACATTATAAAAATATTACGTCAATTCTATTTTAATTATGTTTATACCAGTTGACATAGCAAGTGTTGGTCGCATTGGTTATCCATAAATATAGTATAATGGCATTTCATTTTTTTAATGTCAAAAATATCTATTGTTACTAGGCACGTAAAAACTAGATTTCATTGTGGTATTAAACATGTAAACTTACATCATTTGGCGAAGAATCTAGTGGTACAAATGAAAGCTTATAATTGGTGACGAAAAGGGCGCCAAACCTTCCTCGCTCAAGTTCCCCAAGTGGTGTCAGCATCACAACACTGTGAGCCGTCCCTACGATCATTTCCCCTGAAAAAATATTACTTATTAATATTACATATATTTAAGGCGTCGGGACGTGACGACCCCATCGCCCACTGGTGAAATAACCTGTGACAGAGGTTATTTCACCAGCGCAATCAGTCAATCCCTTCCTAGTGGGAGTGCCATGCTGTTGCCTCCTGGCTTCAGCCAAACGGGCAGGCACGACCGGGGCAGTACCACTGTCTTTCAGAAAACCGGCGTAAAGTGATACAAAAGGTTAGCCTTCTTGTACTCGCGTTTCGTGCGGTGAGAAAGATTCCTGGAGCCCACCCCGCCCCCTCTACAAGAAATATGAAGGTGCAGAAGAATCAGAATCTACCCCAGGGGGGTACCACACGCGCTTGCGGTGGAGAATCCCCCTCTGGGCGTCCACCACCGGGACACTCAGCACCCGGTGGTGGACGCACAGGCTGCCCTTCGTATTCTGGTGGGGGGGGGGGCAATTCCGCGCTCTCTAAAAAAAAATTTATCGGTCTCGGGCCAAACGGAGCAATCCAACAAAGGCACCCCCATCCTCACACACTTCACAAATATTAGGGGGCTCAACTCCAACATCCACGCTGTCCACTATCATTTAGAGACTGCGAAGCCGGCCTTGCTTTTTCTTACCGAGACTCAGATTTCCTCCCCGGCTGATACTTCTTACCTCTCCTACCCGGGGTACAAATTGGAACATTCATTTGTGCCGCGGGCTGGAGTTTGCGTGTACGTCAGAGAGGATATCTGTTCTCGTCGCCTCGGGACGCTTGAAGGAAGGGACCTATCTAACCTGGTTGCGCGTAGACTGCGATGACCATCCGCGATTCTACGCATGCCTGTATAGGTCCCATAGCGGAAATACCGAAACTGACCGACTCATTGAGCACATCCAAATGGCTACAGATTCCCTGCTCGAAAGGAATCCTACCGCTGAAATCGTGATACTTGGCGATTTTAACGCCCACCATGCCGATTAGCTCGGCTCTGAAACTACCGATCACGCGGGAAGATCCTTTCACGACTTTGCTTTAGCCTACGACTTGACGCAAATGATCCCTGCGATTACGCGAATACCAGATGTGGATGGTCATAAACCTTCTTTGTTGGACCTTCTGCTGACTTCACATCCGGAGACCTACCAAGTCTCTGTTGACCCGCCATTGGGTTCTTCAGATCATTGTGTAGTACGGAGCATTGTGCCGCTCACGCGCCCTTTACGGCCTAGCTTTGCGGGCTGTCGCCGTGTGTGGCACTATAAGTCAGCAGATTGGGACGGGATGCGGTCTTTTTTTGCGTCCTACCCTTGGGGGCCCATTTGCTTTTCGTTGAGTACTCCGGATGCCGTCGCTGACTCTGTCGCTGATGTGGTCCTGCAGGGCATGGAACTTTTTATTCCATTCTCTGCGGTGCCGGTCGGTGGCAAGTCCCAGCCTTGGTTTAGGCGTTCGTGCAAAGAGGCTTTGCGCCGTAAGCGTGAATGCTTTAAAGCCTGGGAGGAAGCGGCGACATCCTGTGATGCGGCTATCGTCGAACATAAAAAAGCATACAATTCAGCCTCTAGGTCCTTCAAACGGGAAATCGCTAAGGCAAAGTCAGAGCATATTGCCAGGTTTGGTGAGAAATTGGCCCACCTTCCTTCGGGAACTCGAGCCTTCTGGTCTCTTGCCAAAGCTGTCCAAGGGAATTTCTGTCAGCCCTCTATTCCACCACTGCATAGGGAGGATGACTCACTGGCCCATACTGCAAAAGAGAAGGCCGACCTTCTAGGCTGTCTCTTTGCGTCGAACTCAACTTTGGATGATCAGGGGAAGGAACCACCGATATTATTGCGGTGTCTACGACTACTACGATGCCTGAAGTTACATTCCGGCAACGTGCTATCCGTAAACATTTATTTTCCCTGGACATCCATAAGTCAAGCGGGCCTGATGGCATCCCCCCAATTGTGCTGCGTACTTGTGCTCCTGAGTTGGCTCCGGTCCTAACGCGCCTTTTCCGGTACCTGTACTCCCTCAACACTGTTCCGAAGTGCTGGAAGACAGCTTTGATACATCCGATCCCTAAAAAAGGCGATCGCTCTGATCCGTCCAACTATCGCCCAATCGCAATAACCTCCTTGTTCTCCAAAATAATGGAAACCATTATTAACGGCCAGCTCTTGAGGTATCTAGAGGGCAGCCAGCTGATTAGCGATTCTCAGTACGGCTCTCGTCGTGGTCGCTCAGCTGGTGACCTCCTTGTATACCTTACACATAGGTGGGCAGAGGCAATTGAGTCCAAGGGGGAGGCGCTGGCAGTAAGTTTGGACATAGCGAAAGCCTTCGATCGGGTGTGGCACAGAGCACTGCTCTCGAAGCTTCCAGCCTATGGGCTCCCCGAGAAATTATGCAACTGGATTTCCAGCTTTCTCGCTGATCGGAGCATTAAGGTCGTCATCGACGGAGCATGCTCCGATCTTAAACCCGTCAATGCTGGTGTCCCACAAGGCTGTGTCCTATCCCCGACCCTGTTTATTCTGCATATTAATGATATGTTGCAACTTAGCAACCTTCATTGCTATACGGACGACAGCACTGGGGATACTTTTTACACAGGCCGGGCAGGTATTTCTCGGGCTGTTGTTGATGAGTGCCGGAACAAACTTGTGTCTGAAGTCGAAACTCTACTACGTGGAGTCTCGGGCTGGGGTAGACTAAATCTAGTCCAATTTAACCCCAAGAAGACACAAGTCTGCTCGTTTTCCGCTAAAAAAACTCCCTTTGTCGCTACTAAAGAGGGGCTTTGAAGGCACTCTCCTTAAAGCCTCAGCTAACATCGGAATATTGGGCGTTGACATATCGAATAACGTCCAGTTTCGCGTCATTTGGAAGGGAAGGCTAAATTAGCCTCCAAAAAGCTTGGTGTGCTCAGCAAGGCGAGACGGTACTTCACTCCGGGCCGCCGCTTGCAACTCTATAAAGCGCAAATTCGGCCCCACATGGAATACTGTTCTCACCTCTGGGCGGGAGCTGCCCAGTACCAGCTCCTTCCACTTCACCGTATTCAACGAAGAGCGGTTCGAATCGTCGACGACCAATCACTTTCCGTGCGGCTTGATCCCTTGGCGTTGCTTGGGTCCCTCTGCATCTTCTACCGCATTTACCATGGGGAGTGTTCAGAAGAGTTGTTCGGTCTAATACCCGCAGCTGAGTTTCATTATCGGACGTCAAGGCAAAATACAAAATACCATCCGTATCACCTCGACGTCCGTCGTTCCACAACCGAGCGTTTTCTAAGGCAGTTTTTGCCGCGCACCACCCCTATGTAGAACCAGCTGCCCACTGAAGTATTTCCGAACCAATTCGACTTAGGGTCCTTCAAGAAAAGAGCGTACCAATTCTTGAAAGGCCGGCAACGCACTTGCGAGCCTTCTGGCAATGTGTGTCCATGGGCGGCGGTATCGCTTCACATCAGGTGAGCCTCTTGCCCGTTTGCCTGCTATTACATAAAATAAAAAAATAAAAAAAAATCTGACGTTTAATCGTTATTAGACCGTAACAACAGCGAATGCAGTTTTCATTATATTAATTTTTACTTAGATAAATTTCATGGAACAAACGAGAATTTGTTTTGAATATTGAATCTTAATGAAAATACGGATTATGGAATTAAGTAATATACAAAATATATTATACAATTATTTTTATAGAATATCAATACCGAATAGTTTCCAATAAATATTACTAATTAATTGTAAGCTATATCAACGTAAGGTTTTAATCTGATCATACGGGTCATTTGAAAACCTTGGACGGCAACATTGGACCAGATAACAATTTCTTATCAAAAGAAAAAACGTAGCGCGGTGACCGTGAAACGAAATTGGCGTTAAGCGACACTTCGATCTCATTCTATAAAAATAACGTTACTTTTTTAGTCTTCCAAGAGTCTTGAAATAATTAAAAAATCCTACTAAAAGAGTTTCAGATGGTCTCGAACGCCTGTTTATTGCTTCACATTTCAGTTTTTCCAATAAGAAAGTAGACAATTCCTCAGATACGTAGCCGGGATTCAATTCAATCACATAACCTCAAATTTATTAAGGCTCATTATTGAATAAAACATGATTGTTATATGAGATTTCCTAGCTAAAATAAACGGTAGTTTGATGATAAAGGATTTAGCATAAACTATATTGGATTAAAGTTACACATTTATTTTAATAATTAATAAAAGCATCTTTAAAAACCAATTGTCGTAATTATTTCGTTATTTTCTTTAAACAATAAAAAAATACCAGTTAATCAGAGCGATTGAATATTTTTATTAAAATTGTGCTTATGTTCTTCCATGTACAAGGAATGTATACACACAGTGATTAAGTATTCAGGTCGTTTCCTTAAAACACAGCTAAATTTAGCAAGACGCTACAATCAATAATTTGTACTGTTTATTTATTTAGCAAACAACTGATTTTAAATTGATAAAAACCGATTGGAAAAATTCTTAACATGCCTGTTTTGAAATACTTTATCAATTCTTAAAAATACTTTCAATTACCTATATACGATATTATTCACAAAAATGTCCGTTATCCGAGGTATGATGGTGAGGTTGATTAGACGTCATCGAATGTTGATAAGACAACATAGCGTATAGCAAGTATATGAATATGATTCACGCGATATTTTCAAGTAAAAAAAAAGTTCAATAGGTTTACCGCAATGTCAGTAATTTAAATTAATTGAATCGTGTATTTATTAAAACCTGGACATCTGGACCTTGGACTGTAATTGAATTTAAAGGCAATTGAATGGAACGACACAATTTACATTTAAGTTAAATAATTGTGATAATTAAAGCTGTGTAATTAAAATTATTTTTCAAAAAAATAAAAAATATATTTACCTACCTCTCTTCAACCGGCCCATGTTGACACTTTAACAATTAAATATCAACTACTGTATACATTCCCTATTAATAAGACGCTAATCCATAAAATTATTAAGACGTTTTTGACCCTTCCTTCTATATTTGTAAAGGTGGAAATGGCGTGAACGTGTTCAGTGTCGCAATAGGCGATACAGTTAGGGACGCGTAACGCATATATGATGCAGTTATTGTAATTTACATCATAGACTACGTCAAGATATAGTACCTACCTGTGTAATAATTAAGACACATACATAACTATTATTTAATGATTTCTGAAATAAAATAGTTTGTTAAAACATTACTTACCATTCAACAACTTGGGCTTCAAGTCACGGACAGAGCCATTCTTTTCTCCATTACCCTGAAAATAGTAAATAGTCATTATTATTATATATTATAAGATACATAGGTAATATTTTCAGGTTATTAAGTATGTCTGTATTTCTAATATCTGTAGCATATTATAAAATTTGTTTCATATAGTTTGAGATAAGATATTTTAGATTGTATGTGTATTATTTCAAGTTCCTCTTCATGTAAGAAACATACACAATATACCAAACATAACTATTTCATGAATAGTACAAAAATGTTCAGTCATTTGAAATGGAAATTTAAGCCATGCAAAGAGTGTATAAATAGCTTACTTATTATATCTATAAAAATATATATTACATATCTAATTGGAAATCTCCTCATTTTGCTGATTTTGAAATCAGATAACAATAGTTATACACACAATGGTGTGGACAAGGGCAAACCCAAAAAAGTATTTTTAGGATTTACTTGAAAATTTAATTTGTATTTTCTTAAAGTACAAAGATTGAGTAACGCAGGTGGTTCCAGATGAGGCATAAGACAATAGTAAACTATGTAACTTAATAGTATACATGAATCTATATTTATTTAGTTAGATGGGCAGTGAACTAAATGTTTGGAAACATAGAAATTAAGGAATACTGCTCAAAGTAACCCCTTCTCCTCAAACTTTAATTTCTTATAAAACGAAAAAGTTAAATTTCCCTAAACTTATTCTTTTATTAGAATGTAAGTATGTATGTTCCATGAAAGCATTTTGTCTTACAAAATATTTAAGCTGTTAGACAAGCAGCTTACAGCAGTTGAGAGATGTAAATATATGATATTGACATATTATAGATTAATAATGTTATTCAAACAAGCACAACCTAATAGGTACATAAGGAGAAGATAATACATTACCACGGATGAAACATTGATGTAGCTCTTGAAATTCTGTACCAACTTTTTCTCATTCATTATGGTTGTGTAGTTTCTCACTATTGACCCACATAAATCGTTACAACGTAACAATATCTATTTATTTTGCACATATGAATACAATAAATCGGATTAAATCGTTTTTACCGAGTAGAGGATAGAGAATCCTCATGATTTGGACAAATTTCACCAAAATATGATAGCTATTGCAAAAGAACTGTAGGTAACAAATTGGAATTCAGAAAAAATATATGTGTATACAACATTATTTCTAACACAATGTTGATTGTAATTTTCGTAACTTATTTAATAAAAAATATGATTCAAAACATTGTAAAAGTTGCATTAATGGGAATAAATTTATTGTACATGGGTAGGTTCAAGATTATAAAATGTAAATAGCTATGGCTAGTGAACAGTTACCACAGACTATCTGTGTTAATATTGAGAATTTGACAGCCAGAGGGATGTCAACTTTTGTAATCTAGTGAATATAGAAAAAATGGTTGTCCGTAAGTTCGGTATACGGACGATAACTTCACTTTCACGAAACATTGAATAATTAATTGCATTCTTAAGGCATCGAGTGGAAGAGAGATAGATGCACTGAAAGAGTACAATGAGCGTAACGGGACAATGAGTTTTTCTTTTTCTTTACCTACTTTAAAAAAACTCGAGAAGGGACTTAGTAAGCCTCACACGTGCCATTCATTGCGATATGTTGGCTGGAGCGAAAACCGTCTAATATACCGCCAACCACCTGTAACCCATTTCCGCTTCCATGCTATAATAACACAAAGCATTGATTGACTTTATTCGCAGATCGCACGAAGCATAAAAATATAATTATCTACTTAAGTACTACAGTAAATCTTCAAAATATGTCATGTCATATGTCAAACTGTCATGAAGCATGTTTCATAAAATAAAAATGGCTACTAATAAATTTCTGTTCGTTTGAACTTTGAAAGCACAATATTCATTTAGGGATAGAGATCTAAAGTCGTTTTATGAAATATTGGTGTAAAAGTGATTGAAAGTTAACGATGGCTGATGCTGCGGTGGAAAACCGACCCTCGGTTCGCTATTTTTGCCATAGATGTAACATTTATATGTTTGAAGATATTGTGGAGGTAAAAATCAATATAAATCGATTTAATGACGCAATTAATAATTTTTCTTTAGAAATGGGTTATAATTGTTAACACCACTACCAAGGTCATGTGTCATTGAATGTTTACTAAGTTGAGATTCCAGTAACATTATTATTGATTTCATAGCCCAATAGGATTAACACAAGCTACATATATTTAAAAATAAGTATATATATAATCTAAAAATAAAACTGGGTGATTTCGTAAAATATATTTTGGCTTATCAATTCTCACTAATTGTTTCAATAAAAAGTTATTGTATTGTATGTGTTATAAATAGCTTGATTTAATAATATAACATATACATTTTGGTATGTCCTTTAGAGACCAGTCTGGGTTTGTATTTACAAGCATTATTCGGTAGAAGGTTATAAAACATTATACATAATAAAATAAAAAATAACTATCAAAAACGTAACTTATATTTACTATAATCAACTGGTTATTACTTAATTTTGTTTCACAAAAGTTTGCTAAATAAAACCTATAACTATGAAAAAATATAATTATCTTTAGAAAAGTAATTCTTTTGGAAATTGGCCACAAAATTTAATCCTGAATTTCTGCTGCTTTGAAAAATACTGTCTAAATGTTTACAACGACATTGGTTAGAATAACATACTGGTTATATTAACGAAATCAAAGTTCTGGCTGAATGAATGAATGTATAACAATGTTATCGGCTGTTATGACTATCGGTTTTTTCAAACTTAATATGAGTAGTCTCATCCATGTTTTTATTACAGGTTATGACCATATTAAAATTATTTAAATCATACGTACACTTCAAAAAAATACAAATCATCACACTATTCATTTGATTTGATGATTCGATTACTATATATATATTATACATAATTCAAGAAAACTGTAAATCTACATAAAATTAAACTGTAAATACACAACTATCGGGTTTGTCTCTAATGATTGAGACTGCTGCACTTATAAAATGAAGAAAACTCTGACTGAGCAGAAATGCACAGCCATGGTTCATAAATGTTAAACTACCAAATTAAACATATATATATTTAAATCTTTATTTTTAGAACTACACATGTCCATTTTGTGAAAGTGGATTTCTTGAGAAGCTGGAAAATGGAGCAGATAGACCTTCACAGCAGGGTCAAACATTCAGTGATGCCAACATGAGCAACACTAATGATGCCAATAATAGGGGCAATACTAATCGCAGAGGATTTACATTGAATGTAAATTGTTTAATATACTTAATTATTTACCTACTATTGTTAACTACTGTTATATGTTTATTATGGGTATATCAATATTAAGTAATTTTATGATTAGATTGTTTCAATTTCAGAATGTCCCAAACATTCTACAGGATGTGGTGTTCCTGATGTCAGGAAATCGGTTAAGGTATGGATAATTATTAACAAAATTTTTATCAGATATATTTCTCTGATTTCTACAAACAAAATAAAAATATAGTTTTGATTGTGTTTCAAAAAAAATTTATGTAACTGATATCTATGTTTTATTATGCAACAATCGGAATATACCACTTTCTTTCTTACTTTGCAAATAAACAATTATTATTATTAAACTTAATAGTTGTAAAATGATTAATAATTTTATGTTGAAGATATAAGACACTTGGACACTAATACACTTTGATCATTGTGTTAATTATACATTCTTATTTTGAATGTTTAAGGAGAAAATCTCAAAGTTTTACCTGTGTTACAGTGAAGCGACTAGACATCGTCTTAGGAATGAGGTGCGTTCGTCGATGTTGAGTCGTCGCCACGGCAATCGACCACCGGGAGCCAGGACTTTAGGCTTTCTGAGATCACCAGGGGACTATGTGTTTGGAGGGGAAGGTATTTTTTTTTTAATTAACTCATTAAATGTTACCCGCAGTAACAATTACTAAAAGACCCACTTATTTTGAGTTTTGGTTTAATGGGTGTATTATTTACCATTTCAAAACAGAGTACTAAGCATTGAACAATCTACTTTCAGCTCTGGATGCAGTGGTGACCCAGTTGATGGGCCAGCTGGATTACTCAGGTGCTCCACCGATGCCTAGAGATATCCTTAGTGCCATCCCCAGTGAACCTGTCACCGCGGAACAGGCTGCCGCCAACATGTCTTGTTCTGTTTGCTGGGACAACTTTCTGTTAGGTCAGTTTTAATTCAAATCTAACATACAAATGTGTGTATTTTAAATGTGTTTTTTGGGTTTTTAGATAATACAAAAACCCAATAAGGGGGCGTTCAAGTATTAAGTAACGAATTTTGGGGCGGGGGGGTCCCCTTGTAAAACGTTACGATGCGGGGCAGGGATTGAATTACGCATTATTAATAATATTATTTTCGACTTTCCAGTATTTTTCCACCACATAAAGGTATCTCCAAAAAATGCGTGACGTATACCTGAACGCTCCGTAATAGACAAAACTTTCTTATGGTATCAATAGAAATTTAACACAAAACAGTTTTATGGCTTTTTAATTTATCTAGTGTTGAAATATTATTCCATGAAATGGACAAAGATTTATAATAATAATAATAAGCCTTTATTCGACATCTTTGACATATATTTGATTAAAATAAAAAAGATAAATTTATAGTTTTGCGGCCCCTGTCCGGGAGAAGGCCTCCTCCAACTTTTTCCACCCTAATTTATTTTTTGCCATCCAATTTCTGCCAGCTACCCTGTCGATCCCGTCGGCCCATCGCTTTATTGGACTTCCTTCGTTCGCGTCCATTCGGTTATTGCTCTAGACCATCTGTCATCTGTACAACGGGCTACGTGGCCTGCCCATCTCCATTTAAGTTTAAGGGCATATTGCTCAGCATCAATAATATTGGTTTTTCTGCGAATATTTTCACTTTTATGTTTATCGCGTAATTTAATTCCGAGAATACTCCTTTCTATCGCACGTTGGCACGAACGTATTTTGGCTTTGGTGCTCCATATGTAAGTCAAGGCAGCAGGCAAGAATCTACTACCTTTTTCTTTAACTTAATTGGGAGCTTACCTTTGAGGATTTCTTTTAAGCTCCAAAACTTCTTCCAAGTTGTGGTGACGCGGCGCTCCAGTTCTTTCTCATGTCTTTGTTTCTTAAATGAAACTTGTTTACCAAGATAAGTATAGCTGTCTACATACTCGATGTCTATTCCATTAAGCATAATCGGGTAAATGTTGTTATTTGTTTCAACTTTTGTTTTCGAAGTATTTATTTGGAGTCCTATTTTTTTTCTGGCAGTATTTAGGTCTTCTATCTTTTCTTGTAATTGGATTTGGCGTTCCTGAAAACAAAACTATATCGTCTGCAAAACGTAGGTTGCTCAAATATCTCGAGTCTATTTGTATTCCTTTCCTTTCCCATCGCAGTTCTTTCATAATATTTTGAAGGACGGCTATGAATATCTTGGGTGATAAGGGATCTCCTTGTTTTACTCCTCTTCTGATACGAAATTTTGGTCCTAGTCTGTCTAATTTTACTTTACTGGTACTCTTCTTATATTTACATTACAAACGGTCAAAGATTTACATTATAACAAATAAGTGACCATGCGACTCTTGTGAATTTAGCTCAGTCAAATAACGACTGACATAATTGTTCCAGGTGAAATGGTGTCCCGCCTAGAGTGTGAGCACATATTCCACTCGAGCTGCATAAACCCGTGGCTGGAGCTTCACGCCACGTGCCCCGTGTGCCGTTGCTCTCTGCTCCCAGCCAATCACCGCCCAGAGCCACGAGCGCCTGCTCCCGCATCTGACGGCTCCACCACCACCACCTCCAGCTCTACCACCACTACCAACACCACTCACGCACGTCCGCCGCGACACCTGACCTTTATATGTGAGTTTTGAGAACCTTTCCATTGTAACAAATTTATTTAATTATTAAAAAAATTGTAAATTAAAATACACGCTGCGCCAAAATTGTGGCTAAAGTGCGAACATCACATAACATTTGCTGAAATTATAACAAGCATTCAGTGTGCTCTGATTGGTCTAACAATATTAATACTTTTATTCGTAAATTAATGATTTCAAACAATGTCACAACTAAATAATAACAAAACAAATTAAATTATGATTCGTAACCTCAATAGTAAACCAAGGCAACGATAGAAAATCAACGGTCAATTGATTCGATCACAAGGTACCCTAACATATGTATATACAAAATAGAAAATTACCATTTTTCGAAATTGTTTTTATTAATTCCTATGAAATATTGTATAACAATGTATATTTTATTCCAGCCCCCCGCGTAGTAATCCATCGTTCGACACACCCGATGTTCCGTCGAGGGTTCCACACGCACACTTGGGATTCCCCACGCGATATGAGCACTTCTTCAGATTCCAGTGCTTCTGTGACTTCAGACGGTCGCTGGGCACCTCAGACTCAGTCTGATACCAGCACCGACTCTTCGTCTTCCGTTAACAGAACGCAAAATTACCACACCGATTTCGACTGCGATTAAGGGTACAAATTACCTGTTTTAATGTTAATAAATACGTTTTGACAGGTGTCTTACTTGGCACTTAGATTTACTCTTGACAGTCGAATGACATTGACGTTTGCTTTAGGCACATAAAACATTTTTCAAATTTGTACAATAATAATCTGTGTTTCTACTTTTCATAACAGTTTTTCCAAATTGCCACTTTTTGCGACAAACTTGTATTTCAAGTTATTGATTCACCTGTCAATGCGAATATAATCTTTAATTTATTAAACATATAGGCTATAGTTAAAACATCACACTCAGAGGCGATCGTTAATGGGATTTACATTAGTCTCATTCCCCAATGTCTATATATGACTTCTGACTTATGGGTTCTATTATTTTTGCCATTATATGTATGTGAGGCAACAACATATCATATCATGGATGTTACATAAATGTATTGTGCTTTTAAAAATGTCTCTTAAATTACTTTAAAGCGAACTTTTTATTGTTAGAATATTTTGTTATGCATGCCTTTAAATTACTATTTATCCGTATATATCTTTAAAAAATCTAATAATGAATTCTTTGAATAAAAAATTTATAATGAAATGCGACCTAATTCATATTTTAATTTTATGTATTTTAAATGTAAATATGTATTTGTAAGAAATATTAGATCATAAACTTAAAGTTTTCTGATATTCTATAATAGATTGTTTATAGCTCGGTTTTTAGTTTTTTAAAGGGTTTTATTTTGTAAAGGTAAACCAATAGATGATGTATGGCAACACACTTGTTTCAGTCATGCCATTATTTATTTCCAGACATGTTGCCACAATAATTACCAAATTACTGGTAACACCGCAGGTTCTATATTAAGTTCCTATATTGTTTTTAAAGTATTATGGTTTTCAATTTGTAGATATATTCCTGATTAAAAACATATAAGTGAGGTGCCGTTTTATTAATTTGAATGTTGGGATGAGAGAATTTAATGCATTTCAAATTTTAGATCTAGATGTAAGTTTATGCCAAAGACGGATAGAGGTAAAATTTGAAATTGTATTTTTAGGTGTGTAATGGTCTACTTTCTTTTAAAGAAAATATAGAAATTTGAGCTCAAAAATAAATAGAGTACGGGCTAAAATGCTGTTGATTTTTTACACAAAAACATGAAAAATATATACAAAGGTCATTTACTTTTGCATGTCATATTCAAAATCATATATATACCTACAAATCTTTGTTGCTATTTCGTTTATATGTAAAGTAGTATTTAATACATTCGTATGTTAATTAATGCGTAATTCGAATGAAATACTGGTTTTATTTTTAGTATGTAGTTAATCATAATACTGTAGTGAATGTTATATGTAAAGCTGTGTAATACATTTGGAATATAATGTCTATGTCTAATTTAATTCCATGCTTATAAAATGTTTGTATAAAATTAATTGTAATTTCAAGTGGAAATGTCAAAAATAGAACGAATGTTTTAAAATAAATGCGCAACGATGGGTGTTTTGTTTATTTTACCTATTTTTATTTATAAACGTATTTTAAAAGGAACTACTATTAGACACCAGGATATATTTTTTGCATTAGCATATCGTAGTGAATAGTTAGAATTTAGGTTATGATAACAACTTTACCTGGAATTTTGTAATTAAGAGTAAAATCGCTTGTATCGAAAAACTTTTGTTAATTAACTAAATTAATTATTAGTATTCAGCAGTTCCAAATTTAAACCGAAACGTGAAATTAAGATAATTATTTAAAAGAAAAAATTAAACCACAGATGTAGGTTTAAATTTTTCATATTTTGAAGTTGGTATTCATGATAACTCATGTTCTCTATAAATTCATACTCTACTTAGATAACGGATGACGGATTTCTTAAATACATAATTTCAATATTTATATTTATTTTTTATTTTATTTATTATATATTACTTATATTTTCTCTTACTTAGCAGACTGCAGATGGCTTGATTGGCTTTTTAATGACGGGGTTCTCGACCGTAAGTACTGGGCGGTTAGAAGTCGAAGGAGGTCGGTGCAATTACTGGCAGATGGTTCAGCCACGCGTCGGGTGGGTCAGTGCCGTGAGCATTAGCACGTGCATACGATTTCATTTGAAGTGACTTATATGATGAACTATTTATTATAAATGAACTTTCGTCTTCACCTGCCATCCTAGTAGAGAATTTTTCATACATCTCGTTACCCATTTCGCTTTTTATACAATCTTTTTAGTTAAGATTATTCGTGTTTTCACATGTATTGTGTTTTCACATGTATTGTGTAATACAAAGCAAAAAAAATGAATTCCATTACCATTTTATACAACAAAATTGCATGTTATAAATTCTCTGTATTCAAAATACGAAATCTATCAAAGTTAATATCTGTCTGTTGTTGCGAAACTGACGCTCTGCTCGAAAATTCCTATGCGTGTATAAAAATAATAAACACTATTTACATTAATTAAACATTTATGCAAGAAACAGATGAAAAACTGAAGTAGAAATTGCTTTCATACGTACATTCATATAGTAGTTGGTCAATAACTAGTAGGTCCTTATTTTTCCTAGATCTAATACTACAAATTCTACTTACCTATAAAATATTACGTTACTAATCTATATTAACATTATTTTGTATGTTCCATTAAAAACATTTAATTAAAACTGTCTGTTAATGTAATTAAATAAACAAGGTCTTTGATCTTTAAACGGAACTAGATGTTGTTGTAATTTATGATATCGCCATAAAATGGATTGTGCGGGTCAAAGTATTTTAGTGATGGCAAACAGAATAAAACGGCGCGCGCGCACCTCAATTAATACAAAGGTGCGCGAGCAGCTGACTCCGCACCTGCCGCCATCTTTAACATTTCTTCAACTTTTTTTCGCCATCGAAGGCATTGGCCTATTTTTTATGGCGCAACACGAGGCAGCTGACGCTCGAGCATTTGTTATAGAATCCTTTGTTATCCTTAGCCCGAATACATATTACGTGCCGACAGACAGCAGGGGGTCTCTTCTTAGATACCTCATTAAGAATAGGTTTAGGGTTATAGGCAATTTTATCATGTCAGTGTCAATGAGAAATTAATGTTTTTTGACAATTTATCTACTAACGAAAAATTTTTTTTTTAAAAGTAACTAGAGGAAAACGGTCAGGAAGCTCCACGGATGTTAAGTGATGCCCATGGACACTCTCAGTGCCAGAAGTCCGTTGCAGACCTTTTAAGAATTGGTACGCTCATTAATTATTATAAATTCTGACACCATACAGTTAGACTAAAACAAAAAAGCTCGGCTTGGCTTGTGTCAGGTTCTATGCCTGGTTAATCACATATTTGCTTATTAGAAAAAAAGTTGTTCAAGATACAGATATAGAAATGTAGCGCCACTGCTTTTTTTCATAATAAACCTTTAGGCATTATGCCGGGTTGGATTTGAAGCAGCTGTTTTAAAAAAGGTTCGGCAGCTGTGGGTGCCATAAGATTCCTTTGAATTATAAGTATTTATACAATTTCTTGTTAGGATTACGTTGACAGGTAAGATCTATTGTGAATGCCATTTGGAGTCTGAAACAGGTAGTAAGTTGATTATTTTCTTGATATATTTATCGTGAAGTAACCAGCTGAATAAAATCCTAGTATACAGTGACATACATATGAACTTACAAAACCCCAAACAGCATGGGACACATATCTATTTATATATACATATATATATCTGCGTCTGGTTAATTGTTAGTTATCTTTCTTCTGGCCGAGCTACGCTCGCCAAAACAGCCCGAGCTGAGCTGTAAAGGCCCTTAAGGCCAACAGCGAGATTCCATTCTCAAAAAAAAAAATAGTTATCTTTAGTGATCCGCCTTCTGTGCCTGACACATGGTTTCAGATAAGTAAAATTACTAAAAACTTGTCTTCATGGTAATGAGCCCCTTGCACTTAACAAATTCTCTGACTTGTGTTATTTATAGTGTAATTAGGTGTTAATAAATAAATATTGAAATGTGTCGACCTCAGACACACCTGTTAGAACTCAGATAACACCAGTTTTGGAGAATCACGTACAAAAAGATGGTAAGTACATAACGACCACAGTTTACGGAAATTGTTTTAGACTTACGAACCTTCTATCTGGACGTGTTTTATATTTTGCTTGCGTTGGAAGACCCTAAAGAGATTTAAAAAATATTCAAGCGATTAATTTCGCTTTAATTAGGTTTAAATTAGGTCAAATATGAAGTCTCGACTCAGAATATTACTCTCATGACTTTATACAATAGAAAGAATATCACAATAGAATTCGACTGCAAAGAAATAATCGTTTATAGTAATAGTTATTGTAATAGTGAAGAAGACTGATCACCTCTTAAAAATAGTAATCATCAAATCCGTGCTAGCCGGATGAATCTGGCAAAATATTTAACAAACTTTGGGTTATAACAAAACTGATTTTTACCACTGTTAAATTAAGTAAACTGCGTAGCCAACAGTGTATGGGGTCTCGCCGATTCACCTGCTTGTAATTAGTGCTAATAACACACTCGTTACCTGCCTACAACAAAGGAGAAATTTGAGGCTCAGATTTTGTTAAAAGAATTTATGTTCTACATCCTTATGTTAGGACTTTGATTGCTATGCCTTTTGTCGAAAGTTTATTGCAGCATGACCAATGTTTTGCAAAGATTTGCCTTTTAAAAGTAAATGTATATATAAATACTAAATGAAAAAAAAAATGGCGAATATTAAAAACTACATACGAGTTGCCGAATTTAAATGGTTTACAAATTTTTATATAAAAAACGTACGAGAAAAATATTTATTTTTAAATTTCATGTTAGTTTTAAAAAGTATACACATAAAAAGTAATAATAGCTTTAAAAAGTGTATCAGAATGTATTTTATCATAGTTTATCCCTTACCAACCCCCACGATAATAATAATAGCCACTGGATCGATGAGGCCCAGGATCCCATGGAAAGTAGGTCATTCTCCGTGCCACGCACCCTCGATAAAAGGGGAAGCCCGGGGCTTAAAGCGTTTTTGAACATATTTTTAATTTATAATTATATTTTCTTGTTGTTTACCTTATGGGCAAAGGCATCGAAATCAATATTGTTCTTAATTAACCTTTTCTTTTAAATACTTCTACATGTAAATATGTACGTTTGTTTTGTAGAAAAACAGTATATAGCAAAATCTTAGTACAGTCGCAGTCTTTTTATTTTAACATTTCGTGATATTTACTTATGATTTTTTCATATATTTAAAACAGCATTAGCAAATATCAGTCTAAATTATCGCTTTACCTATATTACTGCTAGCCTAACTGCTAGTTACCATATCTGCTGGCCTTTAACGGATACTGCCAACAACTGTAATAGCTTCTAAACATAATGCCAAAATTTGACATTTGTTTTACATATACGACAGTGTAACTTATTGTACAATTACTGAGTGTTGGCCTAAGGGCTTCAGCGTGTGACTCGTATCCCTGAAGTCATAGGTTCGAACCCTGGCTGTGCACAATTTTCTGTCTTGTATGCCTTAGACCCAAAATGTCGACGCAGTGTGTGACCTACTTGGCTATTAGAAAACACAAATGATCACGAAACAGAAATCTGAGGTCCAGTTCAGAAAAGGTTGTTGCGCCACTGGTTTTTTTGTACTATCATCTTATACTACTTAAAACAGTGTACAACAACTTAATTTTGCAGTATTGGCTTAGGTATTTATTCAAAGTAAAACAATTGGACTAGAAACGTGTAAAATTTCGAAACACCTATGTCATATGCAGTGTTTAATTGCATTAGCCCCATTTCATGGTGTCCTGTTAGGTCGAAGAGGGTTGAAATCAGGTCGAGGTCTAAGTTTCCACCCCTTCTGTCAAATGTACGAATTAGCTTTGGGGTATACGACACTGTTATATTAGTAACGTCAAGAAAAATCAAAAGAGATGTTTTAATAAATGTTTGGAGGTCATCTCCGGTACATACCATCTTTACTGTTCCTCGGCCATCAGGGTGCTTTAAAATATTGAGGATTTTATTTTTACTGTACATTAACTAATCGCGTACCACAATATTCATAAGCGAAATAATTAATTGCTATACAACTAATGAATGCAATTTAACAGTTAAAAAGAGTGCCTACGTCTGGCTATACTCTCGGGGCGTAACTACCATGATTTAGTTAATCGTCACGCTTATAAAACTAAGAAAGCTTGTGTAACTAAAATATATAACCTTGGCTCGTACACTTTTATTATAACACTTTTGCCAGTTGTAGTCCTAAATTTGTTTTACCCATAGTGTTTAAAGAAATTAATTATTTTGTTGGACGAAATTAAAGCTTTGAAATAATTGTATATATATTATTGGCCCAAGAAACACCACAGAATGCCTTTGTTAAATTGTTCAAATTCGTTTCTGAAGCGGTATTATTTTTGCGTTGGGTTGGAATTATAAATGAAAACAACTTTGTTGAGTTCGTATTGTATCGATTTTGTACTCTGTGATTAAGGATATAATAAATAGGAACAGAATAAACTTATTTTGCTTTTTACAACCAAGCTTCGGCTTATCAGGAGAGGCTTAGTCTAGTTTGATATATATTTAGACTTCAAAATAGTTTCACTAGATTGGTGCAGTGTATATGGGACAAGAGACCTTTTACGTGGGGCTGAACTCATTGATTCAGTTTTAGATTGATTAAAAGAAACAAAAAAATTAAAGATTACCCTGTAATTGATAAGAAGAACTCATTTATGCAGGTTTCGAAAATATGAATTATGAAGAAAAGGTGAAATTTCTGAAATAAAACAATGTTAGTGATACATGACTGTTAATAATGTAAAGTCGTTTGAATTTTGATTAGTTACTAGGTATTATTTATTTCCTGTATGTTAATGTCTCGTAAATGACACCTAGTAGGTGACGTGGTAGAGAAGTTTATTCCGTAAATAAAATATCTATAAGTGTATAAGCAAAGACACAAACTCTTCTTCCATAGCTATCATTTGGGACGGATGTCCGATACAACCGGAGAATCACGAGAGCAGGCTTTGGACAGATGGTCTGTGCTCATTAGGCACAGCATGTTTAAGAACCGTAAACTTCCTTCTCACAGGCTCTACACAGTAATCGAAGCCTTACGATCTTCATTCGGTTATGCTAACCACTAGACCAAAGTGGCGGTGACTATAATATATTATATGACGTGGATATTGTGTAGCGTAGTGTGAACGAACTTAATGAAGGTTGTAGGGCAAGGGTTGTTAGTCAGTTGTGATGACCGACTCATTAGTGGTCTAGATATGCAGTCACTCGCCCTAACCCGGAACTACAACATTCAATTAATTATCTAGAGCTCTCTACCCCTATGCCTAGGTAAAAATATTATGGTTCTTAGGAAATCTACACGCATACATCTATATAACTTACTACTTTTACATGATATACCAAGTCCAGCCATAAGTTCTGTTTCAAATGAAAATGCATTTTTTTTAAAGTAATGTAATATTATTAAAATTTATATACCTACATGTTTATTAAAGTCTCAGCAACAAATAGGAAAAATATTCTATTCGAAATGCTTTTATAGAGGCCAGGTCTGGGCTAGATGAGCACCAGTCTTCAGCTCTTATATAGTTGGTTTCAAGCCAGGCTTGAGTAGTTCGTGCCTTGTGATCAGATGCAGAATCCTGCTGGAACTTCCACGGTATATTTTAAAAAGTGTATTGCTGAGAGGTTTGCAACATGATAGAATACTCTATCTTGATACACTTTGGCTGAAGTTTTTACTCGTTTTTCACAAAAATGTAGTTTTGTGTCTCCTTGATAAGGTACGCCCCCCTAAAATCACCACTGACGCAGGATAACGCACGTTATACATTTCCGACCACTTGAGCAGCTTTTGTAGTACTTTATCATTTTTCTTATGTAGTGTTCTTCAATCGTTAAATTTTTTTCATCGGTAAAGAGGATATTTATGTGCTTTTCACCTGCGTCTCGCGACAGAAGGCGTTTTGATCGATCCACTCTCTTTAATTGTAAAGATTTATTTAGGGTATGTCCTGTATATCGACCATAAACACCGAGCTTCGGGATTTGTTTTATAATACGTGACAGAGTCCTAGCGGGAATCTTTATTTCTCGCGGTAAGATTTTTTGATTCGTCATGACTTTGAATTCTGGCTTTAACAGCATTAACCGCACCGTTACAGTTCTAACGGCATGCGGCCGCCCCGATCTTTTCTGGTCTTCGACAGACGAAGTGTTGTTGTATCTGTTAATAGTACGATATAGGAACATACGGCTGATACCAAGCTTTTGAAGTGTCTGGAATATGACCGACGGTTCCATACCCACTTTGTGTACTGCAAACCTATTTTCTATAACACCCCATTCCATATTGTAATTTGATAATTTGATTTGAACACGAAAATATATTACACATATTAGTTTTGAAAAAAAAAAAGTTTTTATGAAACAGTATTTATGGCCAGTTATATAGTTATGTTACAAGCTCTGCATAAATGTAAAAAATACTACTCAAACATAATATCGCAAATACCTACAAGTTATAAATTTATTCTTTGTTTACTATTTTACAGTGGGGAAGACAAGTTTATGCACTTGGCGGTTACCATAGGAAACAATCTTTGTCAATAATTATGTAACCAAGTAGAATTGATCCATTGTAATAATGCCTATTGCGTGACGTACACAGGTGTGTTTTGATTTTCAGGGGTGAACGACATTGCTCGGTATCTGATTTATGAGTAGCTTATTGACAAATTAGAAGTCATAACAGAATTTTGTTCAATATATTGCGATTACATACAAACGATTTATATAATTATAAGTATAGTCGTCTCGATTATGGAAATTCACCATAGAAATTTATAACAAGTATGCATATAATATATATTGTTGCCCTATGATATGATATTAAATACAAATTTCATTTTTGTTAATATCCATACTAAAAATAAAAAAAGTAATTTAAAGAAAAAAAAGAATAAGTACAGAACATAAATTTCCATCGTCCATTTCAATTACGATAATTACAAAAATTTAACTAATAGATATACACGTCTTTGATATATATATACATTTCCGAAATATCTCAATACAAAAGGAAAACAACAGGTATTGTAGGCACAAAGAGTTACTAGGCAAGCAGGTGTCGTGAGAGGTTCTCTAGGGAATGTTGATACATCTGTCAGTTTGCACAGTAAAAGCGTTTGCGCCCTTTGAGCACGGATAGATTGCAATTTTACTGCATCTGTGCATGTCATCCATATATAGCTAGCTTCAAAGTAAAATCACTAAGACTGGAGGGATGGCACAGCTTTTACTGCATATGTTTTACTGGTTGTATATTTCTTGTCTTCAATGCATCTCCTTAAGCAATTATTGTTTTATGATGATCAGATCCAGGAACACAAATACCATAAAGCTTTTCAATGAAGCAACGCATTTTCAACTTGAACTCGCGAGCCCTCTGGCATTAAAAGTCTCCATTGGCGGTATAACTTAACATTAGGTGAGCCTCCTGCCCGCTTGGACCTGTTCTATAAAAAAAAACTTATAGAATTTTTTTGTGAGTTTCTAAATTATGTAAACTTTTAAAGAAAACACCTTTTTAACGGATTGAAGCTATGCATTATTATAAACTTATAATTACATAAAGTTTAAACTTAATATACATAAAGTCCAACTTGAGTTCTAAAGCTAAAAGCTCTGTACTTAAAGCACAATTAATTTTTTACCACAAACACGTTAATTTAAAATATTGTAAGCGTGGTTCTGTAAATTATAATGTACATAAAATGATTGTGAAATGTTTCGTACACGTTAGTACAGCTTACGAATAAAAAAAACTAGAGCATTGTTAGTTTCTCTTGCAGTGTGCACACAGCTAACTGCAGTTGAGACAAATATTGACATTTCGTCTGGCGTTCACTACCCTATGACTCAACACTATAACCTCTGTTATGGGAATCGATCCTTCTCGATACATATCTTATTATATCAATCGGTATTAAAAACAAGTAAAAGGCTATGTAAAATTACTTAATTATTTGTGTTTTTATACTTTCTAAGCCTCCAAACAAGAATACATTATAAATCACTGACCTGAAGCACGTTGTCCTTTTTAACAAGTTCTACTGACGTAGAAAGAAAATTCCATCGAAGCTCAGCCAGGATTCAAACGCACGGGCCATACTCATCTATCTATCTATCATCATCGGCTATCAATGCATCCGCTGTGTGTTATGCATATAATCTGCACAGTGTTAGCCTAGTGGCTTCAGCGTGCGACTCTCATCCCTTAGGTCGTAGGTTCGATCCCCTGCTGTGCACCAATGGATTTTCTTTCTATGTGCGCATTTAACATTAGCTCGAACGGTGAAGGAAAACATCGTGATTAAACCGACCCGACTTAGACCCAAAAAGTCGACGGTGTATGTCAGGCACAGAAGGCTGATCACCTACTTGCCTATTCAATTCACAAACGATCATGAAACAGATACAGGAATCTGAGGCCCAGACCTAAAAGGTTGTAGCGCCATTGATTTATTTATTTTAATACGTTATACAAATCCATAGAACATTTTAATTAAGCCTTTTTTCTTCTATTTAAATGTTTATTATGCCAGCATAAACCCACTACAACTAGTAAATTAAATTATACGACATGCTTTGTGTATTCTAATACCAGAATCATAAGAACTAAAATAGCACCGTATATGGAGGCATATAACTTGAATATTTGGCATTTACGAGCGTGGTCGACTGATGATAAAATATTTGGTTTTCCAGTCATTTAGGTGAATTGACCAGTCATTTAGGTGAATTGTTTAGTTGGCTTTTTCTTGTAAATATAAAAAGTGTGATTACAATCTTTCTTTTTCGTAGACAACTCGATAATGAGTAAAAATTTAAGTGTTTTATATTAAAAGTTCGAGATTCATTATACAAAACCTATCAAATTAAATTATTATTCCTAAAAGGTTCAAATTCAAAACACAAAATAACTTTATTCATATAGGTAACCAAATACATTTATAAATGTCAACAGAAAAGATGTTGTTATATTGATTTTAAATTTTCATTTACTACCAGTTCGCAAGTCAAGGGCGTAGAGCGGGAAAGTACGTGGGTAACCCTGAAAATGTTTAGAACGGGCCAGTTAGAAACATTGCTAATGAAAACTTTTTGGATTTCAATAGAATAGAACTCTTCAATAGAACTCTTTGGTAACCTAAGTGCATTCATTTGTCATATGTTTTTGTGAATTGGCAGAAAATCTATAACTCTTATTACATGTAAAAATGAACCTAACGCGAGAATACTAGCGGTCAATAATTTATTATGACTTTCGTTGTGGGCTTACTCAACAACAAAGCTATGATAGGCTGCGATTAGCATTTCCTAATGAAGCCCATCTCGTGCCACTATGGGTTTAACGAGTTTAAGCGTGGACGTAGCAATCTCAATGATCCGCGTGAGGGACGTCCTTTAACAGCGACTACTGAAAATAACATTAGTGCTGTGCGACGCATGATAGAGGAAGATAAGAGAGTGACCTATAAACAAATACGGGCAAGCCTAGACATTCAAAAAATATTACACGAACATTCAGGACGCTTGTACCAGATGGATTCCCCATACTTTAACCGAAGACATAAAACACCTTTGCATGGACTGGTGAATATTTGACTATGGCAGGTGTCGAGATAATGAGTCATCCTGTGACTTTTATTTAAACCCAAGAACTAAGGAAGCATGGGCCCACTGCTTTTCTCAGTGATTCTATCGAATGCGACGATGTGTAGAGAGAAACGATGATTACTTCAAAAAACAATAAATTTATTTACATTTTACTTTCTACATTAAGCCGTTTTTCATTTTCTAAACATTTTCAGTGTTACCTAGGTGTTACCTGAACAGTGAGTTTGAGTTATACATATTTGTTGTAAGGCAGAGTAGCCATAAACTAAACTGGAGCAATTTAATCCCAAGGATTAGGATCATTTAAATAATTGTCAAATTTATATAAACCTTTATTGATTCATTTACCTTTAACAAGAGTTTTGAATTTATTTAGTGATAATTCTCAATTTCGCTTGGGAATTTGTTGTAAAAACAATTTCCATATAAGGAGTGGTTTATCTTCTGGAGACTGGTTGATCGTACGCTTCGATTAGTTCTGTTTCTGGTTATAACTAGATTAAGGTTGTTCAAAGAGATTGTTGTGAATCGTATTCAGTACTAAGGTTATAATTATTCATCTGCCAAAATTTCCGCAAGTAAATGTTATTAATTGTTGTTGTTACTTGTTAGGAGAATATCAGAAAAAGAAAAAACATATGATTTTAAAGCAAATCAAATAAATACAATTGTTCGCTGGATGATCATGGTATTTTACAAAGTGTTGGTATCGTTTCTTAGATATACATAATATTATATGATTACACGTTACTAACCTATAATTACCTATATAAATGGCTGTTTCGTGCATATTTTAACCAAGTTAAAGGGTTCAAATTTAGGCCAGGAGACACAAGGTTAGATCCATTGTTTAGATTAGAACCACATGTCGTTTAGGTTTTGATATTTGATAACATTAACTTCGTCAAGTCATTAGTAATTTCACCTTGATGACATGAAATAAAAACTGTATGGTTTTAAAAGTTTCCACGAGAGTCCACTTAATTAATTACGTACATGTAGTATTTTATGAGAGAATTTTAAAAATAAGGAAAATACTTACTGTATGCAATATATGAAATCATACATTAATCCTATGTTTATTTTAATATTACAAATGGAAACGCTAGTCGTGAAGACAAATTTGTTTTGATTTTGATTTTTTATCATAAATGCGATGGATGTGTGATTATTCGTGCCTTGAAGTGTGTGTGTCGTGCAATGACATATGTATAAGTACTACCTTTACACCTATTCATTAATACATTGAACATCATTACATTAATAATTATACGGACTGTTGACCTCCATTAAAATGTATAGATATCTATAAAAAAACAGTAATGTATTCAATTTCCCGCTTCAAAATACTCTCTTCTACCTACAAAATAAACGAGGAAAATATTAGAAACGGCAGACAGGTTGGCGCCAAAAGCCATTTTCAGTCATTTTGTGGCACAACCCCTGAAAAAACCGACCCCCATTTCCTGACCACCTTGTAAAGCTTTAATAAGCTTTACAATTTAATATATGATAATTCATATATTGAATTAAAAGTCACAATAACACGCAAACCTTCAAACGGACATAAATCAGCGCCCGGCCATTGTACCCTGCGGAAGTAACAGGAGTCGATGCACCCAGCACACATAGACACTTACACACACGCTGAAAGTCACCCTTGTACGCGTGACACGAATACTGAACACGGAAGTTGAACATTTATACACCCACCCCACTCACACATACAGAACTTAGCCTTTATTCTATGTACAATCGTGTCTCTACTCACACAATAACACAATTTTCTAGGATCGTTTATATGTGTTAGTGCCGACGTGTTCTTATAAACGGGGGTGTGGCGGTTTTGATCTGGGTTTATCGTTGTGTGCGTCACTGACTGAGTAATAAGTATGTACAGAGTGATGTTTAGTTTTTATAATTCGATTGAAGATTCTTTTCTATCAAACTTAACTACTAAGCAATAAAATATAGGTCCCTAACAACTTTCTTTTTTTAATTTTAAAAAGGTGGATAAAGTCAGAAACATATCCAAGATATTGATTTAGTCAAAATATCTTTTTTTTTATAAAACAGAACAGAAAACGGGGCAGGAGGCTCACCCGATGTAAAGTGATACCGCCGCTCATGGACAACAGTAAATTGGCGATTGGGTTGCTGGCCTTTTACGAAATGATACGCTCTTTTCTAAAAGGACCCTAAGTCGAATTGGTTAGGTAATACTTCAGTGGGCAGCTGGCTCCACATAGTAGTGGTGCAAAAACTGCCTTAAAAAACGCTCAGATGTGGAACGATGGACATCGAGGTAATAAGGTAATAAAGACTCAGTAACCAATTACTAAATCCTTTTTAATGAAATAATCAATTACTTATTATTGTTAAAATTAGGTTTATACGACCTACTTTACGTACGTATAATAAATAAAAGCAAAAACCTTTTTCGTGAGTGTTTTATTAATTACACAAAATTTAGTAATCACATGTTCCAAACTTAAAATTACTCTAAATACCTTGCTATAAAGTTAATGAGAAATAATCATAAATGTGATCAGTCTGTATATAAGCGACAAGGGCGGGGTGTTTGCTTGTGAGCGTGAGTAATATTCTTGTGTGCGTTAGCTCGTCGGGGCTCGGCCGGCGCACCCCCGGGCCCCGTTCACGGCCAGGGGTCGGCGACCGAGCCCGGGCTACGCCGTAACCCCACTACGGAGCTGCGGCTACGGCGTAGCTTCCTCTTTTGTTTCGCGCGCATAGAAATGCTGTTAGCTATTAGGTCAGATGATTTTAAGTGTACATTAGCTTAATTTATTTTTTAATTTAAGTAACTAAGTTATAACTGTATCTATAAAAACCTACCGATATATAAATCGTCTTTGTTGTAAAAAATATAAATATACAACTTAACATAAAACATGAGTACATCTCATGTTGTATGCGCATCTATTATTGCGTAGTTATAAAATATATTACGAAACCTTGCAAATGAAAAATAAACCCGCTTAGCTTTGAAAATTGTTTCGTAAATGTTTGCACTCTTAATAAATCGATACGAAAACTTATGAGAATGTCTTTAAACTTCTGATAAAGTTTCTATAATTAAGATCTTGCTTCTTTAACAATGATTTTTTTTATATTTATTCATACCATGGACGTTGTTTCCTACGTCAAAAGTCTTATTATACTAACATATATACTATAAAATTAAGGTTTGATAGGAAAACTAATGTAAATGCGAAGTCATTTGATATTAAACTGTACAGAACAATATGAAAGCCCCAACTATTATATTATATTACTTTTCTGCTTGGCATAAAAGCAGGGATTTCCTTGATATATCTGATCAAAGCCTTACATTGCCACGAAAGCTTTTATTAGACATATTACCATTTTAATATGACAAAAGGTATTTATAAATTGTAAAGATATAAGTAATATTAGGCAAAATATGTAATGAGTATTATATGGAGAAATTGCATCTATTTCTGCGTCTATGTTTTGTTACAACAAGTTGCTGATTAATTAGTTTATTGGTTTGGAAATTTCTTAGTTTATCTTTTCTTTCGTTGGTATGATATTAATTTCCTAAACTGCGTTAAAATCGAAATCGACCAATTTAGTTAATTTTTGAAGTGAAAACTGAAATATATATTGTAATTCAGAATTGCTGTAAATTGTAAATAGGAAAAGTTTCCTTCAGTGCAGACGTTTTTACCGTTTCATTTTAATGAATGTTGGAATTTGCGTTGTAAATAACCGCCCATAATGAGGCATGCTTGAATTTCTAAGTATCTCTCAATGGTATATAATCCTGCGTTTATTTATATAAATTGCTCCCGGCCATCACAATTACGAGCCATTTTATAGGGCAACAAATTGTATAATAATATCGATACATTTCTGGCTATTAATAATTAATTAATTTAAAGATTTTAAAGTATATAACAAGATCTGAATAAGAAAGACGTATATAGATATATAATAGAAGTCTCATTAAAAGTAGAAATGAAAAGTCAAGATTAAAATATATGTTCATTAGCAACCACTTAACTGACTAGGTGCATCGATTCGTGAAAATTCCGTACTATGAAAATTATTAATTAAATTTGTAGGCTCTTTATAGGTGGATCTAGCTAATATAAAGAGGTAAAATGTGTGAGGTGTATTTTTGTCAAGTATGTCGGAAAAAACCTGACGAAACCGAACGAAAACATTTCTTATACAAACCAACCAACGATCAGATGAAATGAAATTAGCTGTCTATGATTGAGATCTAGAGCTTGATAATGCCGACAAAATTCAGCGACAGTTTATTATGTCCAACTTTTATAATATATAAAAACAAGCGGCGCATCTAATATATCTGTCTGCTCGCGATAAACTCAAAAACTATTGCACATAGCGGGTCACGGTTGCTTGTGCAAAGTCGGAGAAGGTCGCTAGTTTTAAATAAAGAGTGTGTTAGTTAGTGCAGTTAGTAAATATAATGATACTTAAACAGCCCGTTATATCTAGACTTATTATTAATAATAACTTTAGTAAGACATATTAAACGGTTAACACTCTCTTTTATAAGAACATTTTCAAAATTAGCTTATATTGTTTTACTTTTTTTTTTGATTACATATAATCTCAAACACAATACTTAAAGCATTTTTCTATAAAAGTTTCATCTCTATCTTAAATTATTCATATTCCGATACAAGTGCACACTAATTTCAGCGTAATGACACTTATGACAAATAGGTCACATGTTATAGAGAAAAAAATTACGCGCTGCACTTCTGCAATGATTGTATACGGAAGAGCCACGTCACCGGTTACATAAGAGGGTGGGCTTACGCAAGGTGGATAGGGGTTGGGGGTAGCTAGGGATGGGTCGATCGATGCGCGGCCGTTAACCCGCCTGCAATGCGCCGGCCGCAACGCCAGCTCGCTCATAGTTATGTTGCCCTGGTACTTCGTTACGCCTTGCACCCCGTTTTTCCGGGGAAAATGAATTTTCCGACTTTTATAGGAAGTGGATGTTTGTTCGTAGTTAGTAAGTAGTTGGTTGGATATACGGCTGATGTTGACTGACTGTAAAAATTACTTTATTAAATAATAATTGCAATTTATTTTAGGACATTCATTGTACAGAAATTATAATAGACACTCAACATATTTTTTTATTTTAATGATGCTATTAAAGGTAATTAAAGCATCGATATATATAATAAGACGTAGTTTGACATAATGAAAAAGAAGACTTTAATTGAAAACAATAATGATAATTAATTTCTTGTTTAAGCCGGGCTACAATTTAATTATATTAATTCACAGAGTCGGTTAATAGAGTCGGAAAAAGAAACACTGCAATGGCGGAGTCAACGTTCGGATACAAGCTACGGCGTAGCGTCTACGCTCTACGAATACCTACGCAGTGTAGCGTAGTTATGTTGCGAGAAGATTGATTTTGCCGGGGTTTTGTATGCAAGTGGAGTTTTCAAATACCTTTGAATTCTTCTAGCAATTTTTCGTAGCTTAATGAATATTTTGAATTGTTTGGAAATAAGTCCTACGATATCTCCATTTTTAACACCTTGAGTACTGACAATGTGCAGTACAATACTTACCCTAAAAAATCTTATTCAGTACAAAAGTTTTAAACCAATAAAATATAAGGTTTTAAATTTAGTACTATAAGGCAATAATCCTGGCTGGGAATTTGTCAAGAGGAGGAGGAGGTAGGTAGTAGTTAAGTGGTTTTAAATATATGAAATATTTAAATTAAAAAATAATTGCCAACTACGTTAATTTCGTCATAGTATGATGCTATTATAGGGGTTTTGTCTAAAGCCATCCACATTAAGTGGAAAATGTAGCACAAAACAATTGTTACAAACAAACTCTTTTTAAAAATAAATAAATTATCTCTTAATTTAGGCATCAGCGGTATGTTGTTTACATCATTATTAAACGATGCCTCAAATTAGCTAGCATTCATAATGAGCTATATAATACCAAAGGAGGTCTTCTGAAAATACTTGCCAAAGCAAATTTAAAAAAAATATGCGTAGAATTGTTTCTGGCCATTTTCCTAGTGCCAATGACTTACGCAGACTTTTTTATAACTGCTTCTTTTTTGAATTAAGTTAACGAATAAATTATATTTCTTTCTTTACTTTATTACACAAGTCGTGGTATCTTTTAAAGCGTGGTTTTAGAATTAGTATAAGCAGTAACTCTCCTTTCATAAATAATAACCATTAATGTAACCAAGATACGCAAACTACAATTTGAGTTCAATATAAACCACTAACAATTACGTTACTGAGCAATAAAAATGCGTCAATTAATTTCATTACCCGTTGATGGAATAAATCAAAATAATTTTACGGAATTCCAACAAGCAAAACCATTTATTAATTGCAGTTCAGTGGGCACAATATAAAAAAAAACATCCAGATGAATTTAGCGGCACCAACATGCGAAGGCTCCTTTATATAATATGAAGTTTATTAAGAATTTGTTGACGTAAAAATTGACGAAATAACGTAAAAATATGTATTTTTAGCAACGTCAAAACTGATTTTGCTGAGTATGAGATAAACCACAAAAACGAAGATAGCGGTCAGATATTGCTTGTTTTTCTATTTGGTTTTAGATTTGTAAATACGAATTTCTTACAAAATAAGCATTATAGTAAAAACCGTCTTAAAACATTTTTAACTGGAACTGAAACTTATTTTGATAAAAATATTAATACGAAAACATAACGGTGATTTGTTTTTAATGTATAATATTAAAACAGTCTTCTTAGCATGGCTCGAGTGTAACTTCCCGCCATAATTAAAACAACAACTAAGTACATCCCAGTGCGTTTATTGAACGATGCGTGTATGCGCAGACATGTACAATACACATTCGGAGGTGATTCCCAGATAACGTATTTGCTATCATTTGTTAAGCGTTATATGTTATGGCTATTCAAATAGCGTTTGTGTTCAGAAAATGTGATTAATGTTAATGTGGCTACAGCTACTACAAAAACATAAGACATATGTAGTTAATAGGGCTTTTTTTAGTTTTAATTTATAACGAAGTGAACAATGTCATAATTCAGTATTTGCGTGTAAAGAGGTTATATTATAATTAAATATAAAATAATCTCGACGACATATTGGTATTATTTTTAAGTAAACCTACCAGTAAAGACATATTTGGACAATGAAATAGAATTAAGGGAGTATCTAAGTACGTTACCTGCTTTCAACAGTTTTTGTAAAAAAGGCCTACCAAAAAGAGCTCTATTTTTTTTACTCAAAATCGGACACGTTATTGAAAGTAGTTTAATGATTGTGGTGTTGGTGTTACTTTCTTTAAGCTTTTTTAATAAAGAAAATTACAAGTCACAATGTGAAATACATTCAAAATTTGAACACGTTCCATTTAAAAACTAATTATTTCTCCCTTGTGGCTGCAAGTAAGACGAAAAGAAATTGCCAAAGAAAAGTCACACTTAACATATAGCAATAAATACCACCAGATTAATAGGTATTTGATACGTCTGGTCTTAAAAATTAAATAACACACGCACTAGGGTTGATGAAGTGAGGGAGAGTTTAGAGAGAAAAATGCACTTTATACCCCATGTCTAGACATTCGTCCCGTCTGGGGGAGTTGCATGGGACTCAGGACAACACAAGGTCACAGGATTGGGGACCGCGGTTAGATATAGATGCTGATGTCTGCCTTAGATTTGTTTAGATAGGTATCGTAAAATATTTATTTATCCCAAACGTAAGATACATTTTCTGAATAATAAACAACAAAATGGTACAAACAAATAAGAATTATGTTTGTAATTTTGGATAATATTTTTGGGTAAAACGTAAATCTTAAATTAGAGTCTAAATTTAGTATGGATATTTAAATAAATATCCAACCATATTTGCACTGTGTTTACAAGTAACAATAATCTAAAAATGCATCTTTTGCAAGCTGGAGCTACAGCTTAAAAAATATTTATCGTTCGTGGTATGTATATGTCTCTGCAGTCTAGCCAGACATGGGGTAGCCAGACTGAGCTAGGGATAGGTCAGGCACTGCTTGGTTACCGGTTATATTGACTGCAGTTGTTTGGGATAAACGCATTGTTTTTGAAGTGTCATTTATTGTATTGGCTAATGAGTTCACCCTACGAAGTATTTGATATTTAAATTTAACACGTAATTTTTACAAGTTTCCTACTAAAATAAACTTTTCGAATTTTGTTTTTAAATTCGGTTGAATGTAAATTAACTACTATTATTAATACTATATATCTGTAATTATTATATGTTATTGCTTTTTTGTACGTCGTCTTACGCCGCAGTTTAACCAGCATCCTTATTTCCCTTACAAATTATTCCGAGTACCAGGAACAAGTGCAACGACCAGAAGCTGGATAGTCGATATCTATTAGGATAACATAAAAGATGCTCTATTGGCGATTATTTTATTAATGTTCTTAGTATTTCGAATGCGGCAATTTCTATATTTTTGGTAGGTAAGGTAAGCAACCAGGACGTAAACCGATATCTCATTACATATCCGGCCAACCACCTCCCGGTTCATTATTAAAGTTCATACAAATGAACTGCACTATGCACTGTATCTGGGCACGAAAACTTAAATAGAACTATTCTATGACGTGTTTGTATTTCAGATTGAAGTATAGTGCGTGGGTTTGGCGTGTCTCCTTATACTGGCTCTGTTACCTTTCAATGTAGAATAAATATGTACAAGTAATGACTTATTTTACATCTAATTAATTATCAACCTAATTAATATGTATATATATTTTTCTACATGCACATAACACAAGTGTGAATATAGTAGAAATCTATAAATCTTTCAAAAAATTATTTTGAGCATTTTTTGCTACTCCTTAAAAATAAATTCACGACGCGATTCTCATAAAGATCGTCTGTACCTTTCGAGAACCTGATATACCAGGCTTTCAGGAGGCATGTACAAGTAGATGTAAGAGCTTATTTAAAGTATGTATGGAACACGTTGTTTTGACTGCTCAGGTGTGCGTGATATGAGTGCCGCGTTTGGTTTTGATTTAAATTAACGACGTTGAATTTTTAATGCTTACATTAGGGGTGCTGCAAGATGTGAATGCACTTCTGATTTTAAAAAAATCAGTGTTTATTATTAGGAAAAGAAAAGTTCTTAAAAGCAACCGATTCGAAAGCAGGCACAGTATCATTATATGATTAATAACATTTTTCCGATTAATTGTTTTCCGCTTGACTATTAATTTAACATAATAATTTTACTGACCATTTTTATCAATATTTTGTAAAATATTATTCATAAAATATTGTCTAATAACACTTTTCAGTCTCTATTAATCATCGATTATTTTCAGTTAGCTGATTAAACACTTAAAATTCCTAAATAAAAAAGCTAGATATAACTGGAAAGTAAAAACATTATAAGTACTAAAACGAACACGTTTAAAAATTTAAGCAGCGAACAGAAAATCGTATACATCGGAAGGGAGTTGAGAGGATTTCAATCCGTGGAAGTATTAGGGCTGGTCGCAATTTGCTAATTACAATTGGCAGTCGACAGAATCCCGGCTTTAGGGGAGGCATCGATGGCTAGAGGATCTCAAAACTCGTCTGGTGCATTTCACGAAACATTAATTCATTTGAAATTATTCTATTGCTTGCTGTATCGGTTAAAATAAACAAATGGCATTCTTTAACACTTTTGTTCGAGCATTTTATTACACAGGTGTCATAATGTAAGAAAATTAAAATTCTATGAACAATCCAACGAAAAATGTAACCAATAGAAAAATTCATTTTCGGACGAAATTAATCAATACAACGTTGAGAATCGTAGCTGCAGAGGATATATTTTTTGATATTAAAATATATTATAACGTTATCAATTACTATTCATTATAATGTTTTACGCTATTTGCGTTATCATTAATAATAATAAATTTTTTCCCAAAAGTAGTACATTTAACCGTTTCTTAGAAACTCTAGTAGGAAGATCTTTTAATGTTTTTGGTTATACACCAGTTTATCAATGAAGATTGCCTCACAAAATCGACTTCGGTAGCATTTATGCTTCCGAATTTTTTTTAGGAGTTTTTTTTATGAAACTGAAAGCTAGAGACTTCTTTACGTGTATTTCTTCTCATTACTCAGCTTTTCATGTAATTACTATTCCATTGTTTCAGTAAAAATATTGTATCGTCTGTTAGAATACCAGGTTTAGTTGCGATGATGAGACAGTCCGGAAATGCAGTTCTTATAAATAATTATAAACTTATAAGAACTATCTTTTTATAGAACAGGGAGCAAACGGGCAGGAGGCTCACCTGAAGTCAAGTGATACTGATGGACACTCTCAATGCCAGAGGGCTCGCGAGTGCGTTGCCGGTTGCTGTACCAGAACTTCTAGTAAAGCTTATGTGTTTCTGTGTATGAATTGTTTGTTATAGTATAAAAAATAATAAAAATGATAGCTTCACTAGAGATTTAAAGAGGATCGATCGAGGTAGCGTCTATGACAAAAATAGTCTATAGTGGGCGAGTATCTTTAATTTTAATAAACAATAAGATTTTATAATAAATTAACCTAATCAGAATAATTAAAGTCAAATAGTGTAAAGTAATAAAGAAGTAATTGAAGCAAAGAGCCTCATCTCCGGTGACTCATGATGCCGGGAGCTGGTAAACAGCAGTGCAAGATGTAAGCTCATAGGTATACGATACACCTCCGATGCACATGTAAGGACTCCATTAGTTGCGGCCTTTTTATTGTATGACTTTGTATTTTTTATTAAATAATTTACAATATAATTTTCACCTAAGCACATAATAATAATTATAAATAAATAAAACACTAAAATAAACATTGTTTTTACTATGATACTTTACTTCTTCTGATAATAACTTTTGACGTAATATGTGTGACGATATTTATGACCATATATTCGTATATGTTTAGTTAATAACTATTACAGTTTATTTAAATAAAGTTGGCGTTAAAGTAGCTTCAGTAGACATTACGTATGTTTTGAATACATATATATTTAAAATAATTCTGAAATTTCCAATATCGTGTAAATCATGGTCACCTCATTGGCCGGGGCTCGAGCCGTCGAGGCACATCCGGCGGTCGCCATGGAAACGGAGAGAGACGCAACATCATTAAATTCTCGCCTTTGCTCTATATTCCTATAAATTGAGTCTAATATTGCAAGCGCTTCATTTATATTATTTTTAGAAAAAATAAATTGTTTACATTTTCAATCAAACTGTTGATAGTCTGTAATTTATGCTCTTATTTTATTGATATAATATTTACTTTTATTATCAAATTGTTAATATTACAATATTGCGTAAGTTTCTTTTAAATGTTTACGGCTTTTGGTATCGAAGCCAGAACCATCGTTAACTATTGAATTAATTCATTAACTCAGTTATTAAGGCGGCAAAATAAAGGCGACTGAAAATTTTGAAGAAATCTGACGTTCCTATAGAAAGTCTGCTCTTGTGGTTAAAAGCCATTGTAGACATGTGCAAATTGGCTTCCGACTAGCTATTTCATTGTTCCCATCAGACTTCACCCAATACTCTCAAGTATTAATACTACGAATGTCACGTTTTCACAGAGCGAGTGAAAAAAACCGCGACAGTCGGATATCCATTTTCTTTTGTTGACATTTCCACGTTGAATGCACTCACTGCAGTTGCACAACCCGCCGGGCCTTGGGGTAGGTCGGGCATTGGCGGCCGCACCGACACGCAACCACCGATAGATTGAACGCGAACAAACTTTAATGGATAACATACATTGCTGTTTGTGTTTTGATACATAAAGACGTTCCGTTTTGACACAATATGTAACAAGCAATGTACGTAATACAAATTAAATTTACTGATATGTAGTGGTGCGTGGCGAGTAAATTATGGCCCCCAAAAGAAAATAAGACCTAGAACGCGGTTCGCTGGGCGATGTTGTGAAAAGTTCTACAGTATGTACTATTAAATGTATATACTTTATATATATAACCCTATAGTTTATACTTAAAATTATCATTTATCTTAAAACGAATATCTAAATACATCGCCTTAAACGAAACCGAGTATAATTATCTATTAATAGTATTAAGGTGGTGATCATGACTTCAGCAGATTGGAATAATAATGAGAGACTTCGCGTGTATTATAGTTATTCACTGTTATAATAATGTATATATGTACTTTGTATACACCTATCTAGCCGAGAGAAGGATCTTCATTTGAAAATATCTAGATAATGATTTATTAATATTTTTAAGAGTCATTTCTCAGAACTCTTCGTTATAAAATCCGTCTACACTTTTCACGGAACTTCACATTTTCTATGCTGCATCATAAAATCAAATTCAAATAGCTTTTCCAGTTACTAATTTCCTCTCCCACCAATTAATACGTAACAAAACATTTTGTTGCTTAATAAATATCAACTCTAATTGAAACGAAATAAGGTTGCCTATAGGCTGCATGGGAGAGTTTGAAAGGCTTTTACCGTAGTTATGTGTGAGTATGGTGCAGTCTGGCGATTTCGATCGCGTCTGCCGCATGACGCATCCCAGATAAATGCAGTTATGGCTATGTTTAACAACGAATCAAATATTTAGAGATCATTTCACAGGATTGAAAAATATGTCGCTCAACTATTTTTCATATAATAGGGTTATAAATATACTAATTTACCAGCTCGAATACACATTAGTTAAGATATATACGTCTTATTGATACCTGTATAAGCTGTTTATGACATGAAGGTAAGAAAACACTTCCCGAAATAATCACTATATTTCTATAGAGCTTTACTAGACTCCTTATTTACATAAGTAAGAAAAGTGGTTTAAAAACCACGGTAGTTTTTATAACGTTTTTTTTCATGCAATTAGTATGTAAAAGTCTTAAATGATCTTAATATACATGTATATCAATAATTGTTTTCTATAGACTTAAAGAATTATACTCAAATTTGGCAACGAGTATTGGCGATTGGAGTATTCACATATGTGAGTTTTATTGACGAAGAAATATTATCAACGATGAACCTATTAAGTCCGACAAACATTTTCTATCTTTGGGTCAAATCCGGCATGGTTTATTATTTTCTCTCACTACGAACAAGTTCCTATTCATTACGCACATATAAATCTCAATATAAGTCTTTTCATACATAGGTATACACGGGTAGCTTTTCTGTTTTAATTTATTTGATTAAGACTAAATATTGTATAGGAAGGTGCGTATTGCATGCGACACAAATATTTCTGTATTTTACGGTAACTAGAGTTAATAATAATATTCCAGTGGCTCTAACTAAAATGGCCTCAGATTGTAAAGTATTTCTGATAATTTTTATGGTGGTCAGCCTTCTGTGCCTGTCGTCGACACATCGTCGATTTTGCACTGAAAATGTTCTCCTTAGTGTTAGAGGTGTTAATCTACGATGTTAAAGACTCCTCTTAAACAGAGTTATAGATGATACGAAAACTAAAAGAATGTAGAAGAATTCGAAACTGAAGTCATTACACAAGGTTCTCCGTAAATATCAACGAAAAAACAGCAGACGGACTCAGGCTGGAGACCTCAACTCGAAGTCAGGTTCGACAAAACTACGCGTTTGTGACATTTTGAAGTTCAAATCCAATTATTTATAATGACATCCGTATCTTTACGGGCGTAGCTCTTCAAATTGATTGAGGGAGGTTTTTCTGGTTATGAGCTGATATTATTATACGACAATCGGCTACTGTAAAAGTGTTGATGTCTAGATATTAATAAAACTAAAAGTAATTAAATATTGATATAACCGCTGGATACCTTTTCTGCTGCGCGCTACCACGTTGTGGAACCAACTGCCCACTAAACTATTTCCGAACCTATTCGACTTCCTTCCTTCAAGAAAAGAGCGTACTCTTAAACGGCGGCAATGAACTTGCGAGCCCTCTGGGATTAAGAGTTAGAGTATAGTTAAGAGTCTATGGGCGGCGGTATAACATAAGATCAGATGAGCCTTTACGCGATGTACCCAATGTAAGTACATCCTTCTATTTCACCATAACTTACTGATAGAGGCAGACTTTTGATTTTCTTATTTATTAATTTTACATTATCATTAGGTTGTGTAGTAGGAGTAGGTTGTAGTAGTTGCGTGTGCTTACAAAACTTTTCATAAAGTGTAATGCAGGGTTTATTGCCAGTTCTTGTCCTCCGTTCTAAATCCTTGGTTTGGGAACTAGCAGGAAAAGTAAATTTAGTAGCATTTTTTCTGACGTTCATACACACACATGTATATATATATATATAATATATATATATATACGACTAAATTAATTATATTTTAATTTTAAAAAGTCAAAGAAGTCTAGTTCTGACACATGACATCCATGTTAATATCTTAATTAGCATTTTTTAATGATTCAATAATTGATTACACACACATTTTAAATAATACTAGGCTGATACATAAATTTATTTAGGTTTTATTTACATAGTAAAGTATTAATTATCATATGCGATAGTATATTTATTTAGAAAAAAACACAACAGAGTGCGCAAACTAAGCGTCTCAAGAAATATTTTCCGGTGTCTACGGTGTGATAATTAAAACATGCTAAGAGATATTGTTTTAAAATGATTAAAACAAAAACATTCATAAAACACTCGTCCAGATCGCCATTGTACCAGGGGAACAATACCTCTAAGAAATTATTTCACAAGAAACTAGACTGCAATTTAGTGCTTGGGTCGAGAGTACGCTTTCTCGTGTAATGCCGAGCCTCTTATGTTATAAGGGACTACGAATAAGACTCCACGGTATGATCGAAATTTAAAATTTACGGTAAATTTATTTTAGAAAATATGAACAATTTTTCAATATACCAGTTAAAGGTTTTAATCGGTTTTAATAGGAAATGTTGCATACCTTATGTTAATACGACATCAACAGTAAGAACTTGTCGAAAATAATGATATTTAAATTTTGAATATACTTTGAATATTAAGAGAGAATAATAATAATAATGTATTTGCAATAATATGGTACAAAAATGTTATGGTGGTACAATCTAAAGTTCGCATTTTCTGCCACACTTAATGGCGAGCAAATTTGTCTCAAATATTAAATGTAAAACTTATGACAAATTGTAAGTAGTCAATATTACGTTGCAGCATTACATTGTATTTGCAAACTATTAACTACGTAATAACTGATATGACTTCTGTTGTAGAGATGAAAATATTTTTTTTAATAAGATTCATTTATAAGGTAAGAAACGTAACTTAGGTATCTTAAATAGGTCTGCAATGGACAGGTAAGGAAAATTATATTCCAGGTATTATAATGTATAGTTATGAATAAATAAATATTTCAGATTAGGAAAATGCGTTATAAAACGTTTTTTTTAAATAGTACCAATTTTTACAAAGCCGGCATTGCATATGCCTTTCGGCAGTGTCCATGGGCTGCGGTATCGCTTAACTTAAGATGAACCTGCCTGCCTGGTTTTTCTATAAAATACAAAAAGCCTTAGAGTGAAGATTTTTTTTTATGTAATAGGAGGCAAACGGGTTCACCTTATGTTAAGTGATACCGCCGCCCCTGGATACTCACATTGCCAGGCTGGGCTCGCAAGTGCATTGCCCGCCTTTCAATTATGTCATCATATAATATTCAAAAATAAATAAAATATAAACCAGTGGCGCTACAACCTCTTTAGGCCTGGGCCTCAGATTTCTGAATCTGTTTCATGATAATTTGTCAATCTAATAGGCAAGTAGATGACCAGCCTCTTGTGCCTGACACACGCTGTCTACTTTTTGGGTCTAAGACAGGTCGGTTTCCTCACGGTTTGTTTCTTTACCGTTCGAGCGAATGTTCAATGCGCACGAAGGAAGAAAGTCCATTGGTGCACATCCAGGTATCGAACCTCTCGCAGGGATGAGAATCGCACGCTGAACCCACTAGGCAAACAATGCTCTGATATATTTACTTATAACTATTATAAAAAAATAATATGCGAAAATGAATAATCGAACGATATCGAAACTTAAGGCTCGACCTTTGACATCATAAGCATATATAACATGTATACTATACAGTACGAGTTGACTCGTGCCTTGTTTAATTCCGTCCCGTTAATAACATATTATTGACAGCACTGCATGTTTAGGACATAAACTATAAGGAAAAATTAATTGAAATAAATATCCATCACGATGTGGGTTTCATTCTCGAATATCCTTAGGCTTTAATTCCTTTTATAACTGTATAATTGGAATAGGCCGGTCGAATAAATAATAATAATTATTTATTTAAGCAGACAAACAAAAGTAAAAAAAGGTTATTATTGTGTTAGTTCCTAAATATTATATTAGAAGGAATTATTGAAAAATATATCTTTTACATATGAACATATAAGCAAGCTAACTGTTTGCTAATTTGATTTTTAAATGTTATTACGCCATTAATGAGAAGTATGGTGGAAGTAATTTATAATGATAAAATTATAATTGGTATGAAATGATATATTTATCGCTGACGGTTCCTTTGAAAAATACAACAGACAACATCGTGTCTATTCTATTCTAAGGACATCAAACAAAAAAATAAAACTAAAGCAATCGGCTTAGTGAAATAAAATCATTTGCAAATAGTTGGCTTACGTTTACATTTATCTGGAAGGCGTAGAGATCAAACAAATGTAGGTTTTCTCGCAATTATTAGTTCACGGCGTTTCAGATCGCTTTTCCCCTGAAATATTTTATCAGCCTACTACATGCAAACAAAACCTATAAAGCTCTGTAAATAAAATCGATAATTGAGCGGTCATTACTCTTTACTCGATGCAATATGAAGGAAATATTTCTTAACTGGGTAATTGTTTTGTTTCTGCTAAATCAATATATTAATTCCGGGAATAAAAGTCCTTAATTTTTTAATTTTTTGCTAATGATTGTTGTATGACTTTCAGTGGTAATTTTGATGTGCAATACATTTTTGTTAAATCAATGTATGAAGCTTTTTTTAATACAAATAAATGTGCTTTTAAGTTAACAACTCAAATACAGTATATTTATATCAACTAATTACCCTATTGTCATTAAATATCAATGACACAATTCAAAGCATTTTAATTTTAAAGTACAATCCTCATTTCCATTAATTCCAACAACTGGAATTCTAAAAACAAAAGATGTCTCTATCATAATAGAATGAATCACTCGACGCGAGTGGGAAACAAGAATTTCTAATATCATGTAGTTAAATAGAGGCGGGGTGCAAAGGTGGGCGGTCGCCACGGCAACCGTTGCAGGAAGCTGCAGAATCGATGCTGCCAGACGACCGCTGTGGATCAATGTGTCTGTAGTACTACGAGGCCCGGGAAATCTTCCGCCTCTGTGTGCGTATTTTCTGTCTCGCTCTCACCTTAACCACGATAAGTTGAACTGCGCTTGCGAGTTTCTCAACCCCGAACGCGGCCTAGCATCACTAGCCGAGAAAAGCGCGGCAGCTCACAGAATATAATCGGTCACTGTGCATGTGGGCGTGATTTCCCCGGCTAAAGTCTATGTGTGCGTAGTTGTATAAGTATTACGCTCGATTTTCAGCGTTGTGAAACTTGTGAATTGGTTATCTGTGTATGTGCTCTAGCTTTTGTGTTTGTTTTGTTATCGTTTGATACTGGCCGATGCCTACGCGTGATGCACTCGGAAAATTAAAAAGTTGAAATGTCAAAGCATTTTCGAAATTCAATTCTTCTCTATTGACTTTGACGTTGTCGTATTTGCTAAGCGAACATAACGCAATTCAAACCCTTCCTTGTTTTGTCCAGACCATTGAATAATGTTGATACCTATTCTAATAAAAACATTTAGTTAAACATGGAAACCAAGAAAAACACTAATTGTTTATGCTTGTATGACAAGATAACATATACAGGGTAGAATATAAATATGGAGGGGAAGTACCCTACGTGTTAGATGTAGCCAATTTCACTCAAAGCAAACTCCTACACTTAAAAAAAATGATTTTTTTTAAAATTCAAGACCACTATATATATTCCATCGTCTAACTAAAATCAAATCAAAATTTAGCTCATAACATTTTAAACCATTCATTTACACGCGTTTCATTATCTAAAATAACCTTTAGTAATAATTTCACTTTAGGGTAAGATATGAGTCACTGATTTGTTATTTCTATAATTATTTTCAAACACATATTTTAATACTTACGTAACTTTACTTTGTTGTCACTTAAAATGAAACATTAGTTAACACGAAGACTTTAATCGATCGCATAAAACATACATTAAAATACAATAAATTCAGGTAGGCAAGCCTCTAGAGGGTTCCTCAGAGGATTAGCAAACTCTGTAAACAAGGGGCGAGTTTCTTAATAAAAACTTTATTATACAATAATAGCTTTTATCCCTATAGTTACTAAGTTTATAATTCAATAAAAGGCAACCAAGGTATCGACAATATTTTGATGACTAGGAAAATATTGGGACATTTGCGACTCATAATTTTACATTGTTCAACAATCTATAGACAGAGATTCATTACTCTACGATCCGAGGTTTTAATATTTTTTTACATAATATATTACTGTTAAAAGCAGCATTGATAAGGTTAGGTTAGATTAGGTGGCTTAGACATATGTGTTTGTTTCAATAGTCATTTTTTCTTTTATGGTCATGTGTTTCTTCAGCTTTAGATTCAGCTTCCGTGTCTACACGCCGATTTTTGATCTTCATGCTTTTAACTTACGACCAATACTTGCGTACGTGTTAATAGCGCAGAATGAAAAATAATTTGTGTACAGCCAGTGTTGGAACGTAAGACTAACAGGTATAAAACCTTTTTTCGAGGTCGATTTAACATTAATTACTAATGCTATATATAACAATTACTAATAATACTACAATATAAACGTATTGAGAAATATTATTTCTTAAAAAATACGATGTTTTAACTCATGTATTCTGGTAATGAACAAATATTTCGACTTCATTTATACGCAACACGTCGAACATGTAACATTGTAATAGTTAAAATGTTCCATTATTTTTATGATAACTATGTCGGTTAAGAAAATTGTAAAACCTGTATATTTTACTGTTATGTTTAGTTACATGAATAAAATTTATCATAAAGAGAATAAAAAAGAAAGTAAAGTATTTAGTTAGTTACTATTAATATTGATAATGAACCTCCCAGAGACCTTCAGTATTACACGTTACCTATTTCGTAGAATTGTGTAAATGTGAATTGTGTGTGTATTTATTTATTCTTCAATAGCAGACACTTTCATATATATTTATAATCAGATGTTATATTTTATTTGTTTATTTATTCACAAATAACATACATAATAATTACAGAACTAAGCCAATACTATAATACACTGAAAACTCACTCTGCGCACATATAAAGATGTCAATTGTGTCGGAGTCAGCATTCCGTATTCAGCAATATATACTTATAGTATTGTCTTTTGTTAACATAGCTTATACAAATTATGAAAACACTTTTTCAACGAATTGAAGCAATGTTTTATTATTATAAACTTATAATTATTTACATAATTTTAAATTTCAATTTTTTTCGACGTTTCGCGTGCGTGGACACGGTGGCACGATAAGTGAAAAGTTTATAACATTAATACATAGCTTCAATCCGTTTAAAAAGTGTTTTCTTAATATATACATATGTAAGTAAAGAAAATTCAGCTGTACCAAATTAAATGGTATTTCTAAAGTGGAATTCGTAAATAGAGTGCAGTAACAATAAACAATGTGCAAACCTCTGTGTACCACACGAGTAATTAGTGGTACCGGGCCTTAATTTTCAATTCTCATTGGGGGACGGTTGGGACATATATATCTAGATTCGGACGTGAATCATTATTAGAATAATTTAATTAAATGTAGTATTGACCAATAAACAATTCATTGTTAGTCTGAATGCTTAATAATATGAATGAAATAATATTCAGTTCAAAGCATTAAAGTAATAAATAAATAAAATAAAAATATTCAAGTACAATAAGGAAAAGTTATACATATATTTAATATTAGTACTTGACCTCCGACGGGGTGAAGGCCTCCTCCAAATTCTTCCATTTGTCTCTCATCTTCGTTACTATTTTCCAATATTTCTCCGCTACATCTTTTATTTTATCTTCCCAGGTTTAAAGCATTACAATTAATATACTAAGACCCAATGATTACGAACTTTTGGTGTTTCTATTAAAACAACCATGAATACTAACATAAAATTGAACAAGACTCGTTATAAATAAGTTTATAAACTAGGCTTAATTTTGTACATACTATTTATAATTGATAAAAGCCTTTCAAAACAGAAACTTAACTCATCTAGTTTCTCTACAGAAGTGTTAAGGGCAAGGCCAGGGAGCGACTATGCGTCACCCACGCACTCTGCCTCTGTATCGTTAATTTTTCAACATTTTAATTGCAATCACTTCAAAAAACCCGCATTTTCACTTCTTCTACCATTGTTAAGTGGCACTGAGATGCTGCTTTTATTTTTGCCTTTTTGATGTTATGCCCAATCCATCCCGATATGGATATTTAATGACTAATAGAGGAAAACTAATGGGTATATAATGTACAACGTGGCGTGCCGTGACGCATGTATGAACGTAGTGTGGACTGTGCGTTAAGTTCCGGGTATATAAATCAGCCTTGCTCCATCCTAGAAGCCTAGAAGTTTCCTGTACTTAACTGCTCCAAGGATTTCTGTTCGTTGGGAAGCCACGGATTCCAGGACTACGTAGGTGACTAATCCTCTGTGCTGAAAGAGGGTGTGACAGGCTGAACTGAACCAGTGCCCGTAATTGACAATGGACGCATTCACTTAATAGACGGTGTACGAAAATAAGGCTGTTATTTTGCGAAAATGTTTAACAATCGTGATATTTTATAGAATTTTATGTGTTAAATACAAAAAAATATTTAAGTAAAAATTCCGCTTATAGTTAAATATTATCCGAAAATCTATTTGCTAGCGTATTAATCACGGTCCAGCGAATACATGAGACGGAAATTTGTTTAGGTTTATTGAGGCTTACAATATGATATAAATTTATTGGGAATTTTATTAATATATTATTAGTCGCGACATTCCTCGTTTTAATTTTATCTGAATTTACTTACTCCGATTACTGAAATTCGATTTTGTGGTGGTTCGGTCGGACAGACACAAAAGCAGACAAAAAATAATAAACGGCTACAATATAAGTATTTTCTCCAGCTCTGTTTTTGTTCCCTTTGGAGACTCTTGGAACTCATGGGCTCCTTAAAGTAAATCTTTAGTTGGCCCATGGTAGGTAACATCGATGACCCCAGAGCTGGTGCATTCCTCGCTCAACGAATAAGTTTCACAATACAGCGTGTAAATATGCCAGCCTTAACGGTACACTGCCACGAGGACCAAACTTTTTACATTTGTTTTAGAATTCTATTTATCTGTTTTAAAATATCATTATGTTATACTATGTAGGTTAAGAATATTGTAAATACTATTTATTAGATACATATTTCGATGACAATGTTATTTCGCTTGGTTATCTAAGAAAAATATTCCTGCCAATATGTTCGTGGTTTGAGGTAAAAAAGTACTTATTTCTTTCTATATATCCCTTACCAACCCCTGAGAAATACATAGTTAGTATCTTATACATCAGCGCTTATATCTTAAACACGTGTATCTTAGAGTGTAACCCTTATTCATAAAAATGTATCAAATATAAATCGTTTTAACAAAAATACTTTGTTACATTCTTGTCATATTGTGTTTACACTGTAATGGAAACAGACGAATGAGTGTTTTTGTTAAAACATTCACTGATTATTTTGTACGATTCAGAGCGTATCTTACTTTTTATGCTTAATATTTGCAGACCGTAAAGTCATGATATACACCAATATAGACGTTATTACAGCCTAGTTACAAATATATCGAGCAGGTCAGGCAATAAAATTATTATGAGTTCCTGGTACTTCAAGGCTGTTGGCGTTTCAGGAAAACCCACTGACTAACCAAGGGTTTTCCAACCATTTGTTAGGATTAACAAATAATTTTATTATAAAAAATATGTAAAACAAAACCTTGCAAAACAAAAAACTTGTCAATTAAAATGAGTGGCGGAGAGTTTATTGTCAGTTCTTCTCGTTCTACGCCCATTATTTGAGAACTGGCAGTAAATCTAAAATTAGAAGCATTTAGCATTGAATATGTATTTCTCAATTGACGTTCATAAGAGTACATTGTGTTACCTATATAAATAAGTGATTTTGATGTTTTTTGAATTTTCTATACAATAATTGCGCGAAACATTTTATAACGAAAATGATGTCAAATTTACAGCAGAGCAAGTAGTCCATGAAAGCCAGTAAAAAGACTTCAGCTACAGAGGTGATAAATTTTACGATATTAATAATATATTAACTTATCCATACTTCGTTGAAAGCATCGTATGTTCCACTACTCTGTATTATTATAAGTATAGTAGCATACTTCATATTCATATACTCAAATTTCGGGAGTTCCAAACAAAATGAGACCAAAATTAATAAATCCCATATCCCGTATTGAGTTGATCCTGACAGATGGCGGGAGGCGCGGAGGCTGCGGTCGTCACATCCGATCGTTCGCTTCCGGTACTCACATTACAACCTTTATTTACACCAGTTCCCAGGCTTTTATTAAGGTTATTACTTTTACTTACCTCCGTAAGTAAATGCGTTTTGCCTCGTCCTGGGTATGATTCTTGAAAAAACAAAACAAAAGTAAGCTATTAGTATAAGGACGCCTGGCGTTTTTAAGGCACTTTCTTCCGCGCATAATCTCTTTGTGGAACTAGCTGCTAGTGGAGGTTTTTTCGATCCAAAAAGACTTCAAGAGCAGAGCGTCAACTCCTAACCTAACCTCCGGCGATGCAGGTGGCCATGGGCGGCCTTGCCTTTTCGATACAAAGGAAACATAGTGTAATGCAAAATTGTAAACCTCAGGCACTGGTGGTTGTCTAGCTTATTGCAACCGTGAACAAACTTAAATAATCCTGAATGTATCAAATAGTAGTATAGTATATATTCTAGTATCTTTAACCTTTTGGGTATAATTTTTTCTCCAGCTTATAAGCCTCAATATACATAAAAAACCACTTACAATAAAATAATTAAAAAAAAAAAAACTCAAATAATACAATCTAATTATTTATTGATAATATAAACATATGTTTTAGCAAACATTATCTATTTGATTAAAAAACACTAGAAAATATTGTCAAAATTCATTTTGATAATATTACAATATATAGGGTATATTAATGTTATACATAACATTTATGTGTTTATAAAAACTGTAGGTTAGCTAAACAATATTAGAAAATAAAGAAATACTTTCTTTTCTAAACTTGTGTTTGGTTTACACGTGTACTACAATTTTAAATAAAACTTTAATAACGTAACAAATACATATACGAGTTGCACAATACAAATACGAACACCTCCTGCCCGTTGGTAATCTGTTATAAAGTAAATAAACAAAAGCTTTCAATAACTTTAATATTGTGTAATACTGACCACTGAGTTCAATTCGTTTTAATTATTTCTGTCATGATTTACGCAGAATATTGGGAATGACAAAATTAGCTTTTAAACATTGGACTGCCTTATGTGCGGAAGTACTATGTAACTATTGAATGCCCTAGGCTATATTAATTAATGTTTATTTCATACGTTTTACATATTCTGTTTATTTATAACTAGGTAACACTGAAAATGTTTAGAAAATGAAAAACGGCTTAATGTAGACAGCTTCCAATACTTTTATTGATTTTGAAGTAATCTCCGTTCCTCTTTACACATCGTCGCATTGGACGGAACCACTGAGAAAAGCAGTGTAGCAGTAAAGCGATTACCTCGAATTTTATCTTTAGTTCTTGGGTATAAATGAAAGTCACAGGGCCCCAGGTCAGGACTGTATGGCGGATGACTCATTATCTCGACACCTGCTATAGTAAAATATTCACCAGTCCATGCGAAGGTGTTTCTGGTCGTCGGTTAAATTATGGTACAAAGCTTCCTGACCCCTAAAAGTTCGTGCCTGTCCGGGTCTGTTGATAGGTCACTTTCTTATCTTCCTGTATCATGCGTCGCACAGCACTAATATTATCTTCAGTAGTCGCTGTTAAAGGACGTCCCTCACGCGGATCATCATGTAGATTGCTACGTCCCCAATTGTAAATAGTGGCACAAGATGGGGCTTCATTAAGAAATGCTAATGGCAACCTATGAAAGTCATAATAAATCAATGACCGAAAATGTTCTCGCGTTAGGTTCATTTTCTCGTATAACAGGAGTTTTATATTCGCTGCCAATTCACAAAAACAAATGACAGATGAATGCAATATAATACATTAAGTAACCAAAGAGTTCTAAAAGTATTCATTAGCAATGTGTCTAACTGGAACGTTCTAAACATTTCCAGTGTTACACACCTACGACCTACCTTTACGATTAAGGCAATACAAAATAAGCGTTTGTTTACGTAGGTTACGTTACGTTTAAAATATCTTTGGACAAGTAGGGCTCGTCTATTTCATTCCACCAATTCCAGTCTCGGGCAAGTCTAGTCCACACAACCCCTTGTCAGTCTCAAATCCTGCGTACACCATTACTGTTTGGTACAGTTTTAAAAACCGAATGCTTACAGAATTTGCAAAAATGTACATATTTGTTTTTACGAATTAAAAGACCTTTTTGATTCCCTACTGAGTATGGTGAAAATGAGCCCTAAAAACCTAATACGTACTTTGTTCTAATTATCCTAGGCAACAATGTATTTATACGCGCGGGTGGATTATTAGTTCGCTGTAAAAGCTTAAATAAGCCCGCATTCTCTCACAAAGTGTACACTTTCTATCATCTCGCAGGAAGTTAGAAACTTGACACTATTTCGACATAAATTAATTAAGCTTTATTGTAAAGCGTTAAGGTTGATTTTCGTGACAGTTTTGTAAACATCTGCCGAGACCTATCTCCACTTGGTCACGTTTTTTCTATTTCAAAGGATGTGATCTATTTTTGAGTAGGCAGGTGTAATGATTTTTTACATGAACCTTTTACGTGAAACTTGTAAAATGTTCAATACGCCAAAAGGTGTTTTTTCTATAAATAAATTCTTCTTTTTTCTTCAGCAGTTTAAGTCTGAAAAAAGAGTTTATACATTTTTCTTCTAGTACCTATTGAGGCGTATTCGTTTCGGCTATAACATGCCATAAATAAACCAACTAATTTACATTGTTACATCGGAATAATGATATAGGTATTATCGTAATAGAATACAATTTTGGATACAAAATAATTCTCAAATTGTGTTATATTTTCAACCCTGTACTATATTTTTTTTTAAATATGTACTCGCGTATAAATAACTAGGAGAGTTGGCACAGATCACACATCCCTATCAATGAAACAGACTATTTAAGTTGCATAATTTATTAACTATGTATTTATTATTACTATTATATCATATATAGCCTTTGTTTACAAAAGTTACATTTAAAATGTTGTTAGTAATGTTCTTTGTACTTACTGATCGCTAAATGTTAGTAGTAATATGTTAGTCGCTTGTGGATATGGACCCTACTAACCTAACCTGAGGTCGCATGTGTGTCGCAGTCCGGGTAAGCCCCATTTATTTTTTGTTCATTCAAAGAAGAGGATCATCGTGAGGTAATCGGCATGGCTTGAGCCAAAACTTGAAGATTGTCTTTAATGCTTTTAATGGGTAACAGTACTTTTACAATATTCAATAAAGTGTTTGTAATTAAAGCTGGAATATACTATTCATGTAAGTTTAAGTTCTTCCCATAAACCCTGTCACTAATGAGTGGCTGGGGCGGTAATCCGGCAAATGCGATGTTTGACCTCAGCCCTTAGGTCAAGGGGCCTTCTAACATACTAAGGTGTCACTTATTATTAAACTGTATGAACCTTCATAAGATATGATTTCCTTCAATGTAAAGAAACGAAAAATAAATACTTTGAATTTCATGTAAAATTAATAAATTAATAATATGTATATATTATTGCATATATGCAGCAAGAAAAAAATTACAAAAAAGTATTTTTGCTATGAATGAATTTGCTTTGAAATGAATATTTTTGAAATGAAGAATATCATAGCTATGCAGAGCTTAGTTGATCGAACGTCCGAAGCCTGGCCTTATACAAATATGCGCACATTATACTTCATAACATGGTGAAATCACATGGCTACCGCTATGTATTGTTACGAGCTAGGGGATCGGATAAAAAATGCCGTAGAGTTATTCAAGGGTTTATTTCTTGAAAAATCAATGAGGAATTTATGGCATAATTTAATCGCAGAGATGCACTTATAACACATAAAAACACAGTCACTAATTACTTCACTTATGCACACTTCACACAGTACTTTATCACTTATATTCACTTTATTCGCACTTTATCGCTTCGGTGTTTCGCTCTTGTTATCGCATTCAAAACTAAAGGCGACTAGTCGCGTTTCGGCTCGCTTATATATCCCTGGGAATAATTCTAAACAATATTCGCTTGCTACTGAGTAGCGATTGCACAATTCTAGAACGTTCGCACTCTTTGTCTCTTTCGCACGTTGCTCCGTCCTTGTCGTACGGCGTTCTAGAGTGCTCGTCTAGTTTCGAGAAAGTTCTGATCTTCTCTCTCTCTCTCTCGTATCATTTCGTCCTTGTCTCACACCTAGAAAGTTCGGTCTAGAATATTCCTTCATCAAAGGGGTATAACTAGGCCTGAAAACGCCTGAAAACGGGTCTCCTGAAAACTGCACCACTCGACTACACATGTTCTGAAACCGACTGAAAAAAGGTTTCAGCTTCCTGAAAACTAGGGTAACATTATGAAAATTACAATTTTCTAATATGTGATTGACCCTCTCCTGAAACGGTCAGAAATCATATTACAGCCTGCTGAAAAGTTCTCTAACTAGTGGAAAAATCTAGAAACATGGCAGTCGACCCGTCTTCGTAACAGTATTATAACGAGCAGTGTTAAAAGTAAGTCATTCCTTACCGTTTCTTTTTCCCACTAAAGAGCTTTATGCCCTAGCCGATGTGTTAACAATTCGTCAATTATTTATTCTCAACATAGTTTTAAAACAACGTTATAAAACTAGTTACGACCCGAATTAAATATAAACAAGCGGATTAAACATAAAGTTTGCTGTCGTATCGATTCTTTGGTTCTCGCAAAGATTCTTTGGTTTCCTAGGCTGTTACCTATATAATAAATATAGAAAAAATGAAAAAAATAACATTTACCCACTAAATATGAATGTAAAAAAATGGTTACTAATTGGCTGAAGGCGTTGAGTTATGATGAAACAAAAGATTTAATAACTGTTACCTGTAACACACCCACTCGCCCACACATACACACACAGAAATAAAGATTATTTATTATTATATCTTAAAACAAATTGAGTGTGTTAGGTTAAACAGCTCACATGATGTTCAATACATAAAACATATACCTTAAAGTGTAACGCCCTTGCGTTACAAGTTAGAATTGTGTCAATAAAAGACGTTGATATTCACTAAAACTTTATTGTCATTGATCGGCCATCTTTACCTTCTTACTAAAAATATTAGTTTCGCCGTAGATCCAATCTAAAACACTCGAGCAGCGGTCAAAACTTTTGAGTAAAAATGTATATTTAATCAATTTTGTATTATTAGTTTTCTTAATTTAAAATTAAATTGAACATAAAGCCATTTGCTAAGCAGAGGATCCTCATATCTTTGTGTGTTTTGTTCGCTTTAAGTATCAACATTTAATATTATCAATCAAGGTAAATACTGTTATATTTTAAATTAAATTATGAATAGGACGATATAAGGACCTTGAATCTGCACGGGTACACGGTTGCCTAGCAACCTAACAGCCCACGGACTTGTAAAGACCTGGACGACGCATTTTATGAAATATTCACATCAAAACTATTATTATGTACAAGTATTACATACCCTTGATTCGAATACAAATTATATTATGTTTGTTTAATACTCCAGTCGTTATAGATGGCTCTAAAGATAGGCTTGTGTCATTTGACTAAATTTTTCTGGTAAAATCCAAATCGTTTTATGTAAGTATTGCAACCAACAATACAACTAGAATTGAATTGAGTTGAATGTTTTAGATACAATCAAACATACTATGTAAATCTACCCAATGAAGTGTTTTACTGATGTAAAAACGATTGAAGAGCTCGGAAGAGGAATTGCGGGGTCGTTCAACTGTCTACTGCCATTAAATTTTAAATTCAATTTATATCAAATGAAAGCTGTATTCATCATATTCAGGTCATCTTTTCAGTGACATCTAATTCAGTTAATTTACGTTATACAGTAAAGAGGTTTTTCGCGGTAATTACCGATTTTTTTCTTGAAAAGGTTTGAGGGACCTAAATTCAGTTAATATAATAAACATTTTATAAAAATTTTATCTGTGCACTATATCCTAACTAAATCCTTAAATACCGGCTGTGTTAATCCCACAGGATTATTCTTTCGTGCATAGACACTTGCTTTAACAGTAGAAATTATTTTTGTCTAAGTAATTGTTATAATATTTTAATTGTAGTTATTGTATGTTTGTATATCCGTCTTAGACCTCAACATCGATTACATGTGTCAGTCAGAAGGCCGTACGACAAAGCGGATGTACAAGTACAAGTAATGTACAAGTGTACATCAGACAAACTGATCAAAGGAACCAATGTAATCTGTGGTCATATATACATTATAGCGACACTGGATTATTAATGTGTATGGCAAGTATGCTTTTTAACTAGTAGTAGTAAGTATATGTATTGTATATTTGTAACACTGAGTGGTTCATATTGTTTTATTATTATAGGATTTCGTACTTGATATCTTACCAAATTACTTTATTAAAGGCTGAATATAGACCGAATTCAAATGTGTTTTCTATTTCAAATGAAAACATTTCCATTTGTTTCGTTAATATTACACAGTTAACGTGTGGTACCTCTTTCAACTCAAACTTGTTTCGTCGGGAATCGAACCCTTTTATATATAGCTATTGCCTGTGTTAAAAGTTTGAATAGACTGACTAGCTTTAGTTATGTCCTGTGAAGAGTATAAGTTCCACTCTTTGATAATTAGGCAGTTTATAATTTCCACTGTAAGAAAATGGAATTGAACATAGGCTATTTTGAATATGCATACTAGGCAATAACAGATAGGAATTCTTTATAACTTAATAAATAGATTGGCAGTAATTATAATTGCAAGTAGATTCCGCATCCTTGTAGTTCTTTAAAGTAGATTTCGTAGCACCGTCGATGTTAGGGTTTATCACATACACTAATGAATAAAAATCTGAGACTTGAAGCATTTCAGGTTGTGATTTATATTCATTAGTGAAAGTACTTCACAGCTAATCTCTATTATAGTATGTATAACTTATAATCAACTGGCTACTGAAGAAGCCTCTTTCGTCACCAAGTCTGTTTTAAATGTTTATACCATATAATGACTGTTGTGATTATAACTAGGTGAGTAGGAAAAAATAAAAGATAAAATTCGAAATTTATAGTTTATATTAGATTTATAATAAGATATGTAGTCTACAAAATTTCACAAATTTTCACAACGTTATTTTGAACCTAAAGCGTCTACCCATTTTAATATGAAAATAAAATTATCGAAATAACTGGATCTACGTACGACGGGGGCTGATTTTACGTAACCTTTATTTTTTAAAATATAATCTAATAGGCAGTTTTTAATCCTCGCGTATCATTACATGAGTAAGTCAAAAACTAATAACGGTAAAAAAATAAAAAAATATTAATTCATAAAACCAGCCCCCCGTTAAACGAAATAACAATATCGTCCCATACAAATACAATCATATTTATTATCGTTATATTTAACTAGAGTTATACAGAATAATGATTCCTATGAAATATAATTATGCATTTATTAAATTTATTCAATATAATAATAATTAATAATACTTAATAAGTATCAATAGGTAATGGTTAGTCAATGTCGTGCTACAAACTACTATATTTTATAATAATAATAATAATGAATGAGTCGTATTATTTCTTTATTATTTATTACTTTAAATTTATTAGTCGATATTAACCACTAAACGAGCACACGGCAGCCTCGGTCCGCGCTACGCTTGCGCGGGCGCTTCATCACAAAAAAACATCGTCAACACATAAAATAATAATCAATAATAATAATCGTACAGATAAAAATCATTCATAAAAACATTACAATAAAAATCTAAACATTAAAACACACTTAAAACAAACATTATATTAATATTATCATAATTATAGTGTGTACGTATGTATAATATCATTTAAGCGAATAATCGTATAGTCAAAATAATGAGCATGGGTCGCGGGGGAGCGTAGCGGGCGACGCGGGGCCCGAGCGGGCCAAGCGCACCCCGAGCGGGTCGGCGCCTGCCCCGGGCGGCCATTACACTACCTTACTATCTACCGACACAACAACACGCCCTGCAATCATTACCTATCAACAACACATTGGCTAAGGCCGCTCCGCGCGGCGCGCTCCCCACGCCGCCCGTCCCTCGCTTTCATAATTATTATATTACGATATCTTAATATTTTACGCTACTACGTTAGGTAAGCTTTATAAATTTTCGATTTCTCATTTATGCTATCAATAATAATAATAATTATACAACTTTTTTTAAATTTTATGCATTTTTTTCGAAATTCTATCGTAACGTACCTCGACTCTCTGCGGCGACGAGCGCGGCGGACGCTCGACGCCATAATAAAAAACGTTCATAATAAGAAAATATATCGTGAGTAACTCTGCCGACTTACGATAGGTTCGGCGCGGCGGACGGGCCGTGCCGGCGAGGCGCCGACTTTTGGCACCAGGATTTCGATTACGCGATTTTTTTTATTATTTTCGTAACGATTTAAGTAAAAAAATCGAGCCCCTCGAGGGGAACGCGGCTAGCCGCAAATATTTATGAGAGTATGCGAATGGCTTGATGCGCAGGCGCAGCGCAGGCGGGGCAGGGCGCAGCCGTCGCCGCGAGTCGTTGCGCGCACTCCAGACAGAACAGGTTATGGCCGCACGGCACCAGCGCTGCCGCCACACCGCGCTCGCCACACACGGCGCACGCGCGAGCTGGAGACGCTGCGGGAGACGGCCTCGGGGGGCCCCAGGCCCACACGCTGCCCGCGCTCGGTGACTCGAACGATGGCGACTCGCCCAGACCCTCGTCGCGTTCCGTCGATGACCAAATGCCTAGAAGGTCGCCCAATCTGCCCGAGGAGCCACCCGACGAGCACGACCCTGCGGAGGAAAATGCGGCTTCTTGTTCGGGACGAAGTAACGAGGCCAGTCCAGCGCGGTACAACTGGGCCAGTGGCTCACCTTCCCCGCCTGAAACTCCAGTGCCGGTTGCGGCTCCTCCAGCGGCACCAGTGCGTAGAGCAATATGTGCTTCGATCTCTTTGCGGGCTGCTTCGACGCTCTCTGGCAGTCCAGTCACCTCGAAGACAGGCTCGCGCTCACGCGAGGGTGTCACTATGTAAGTGTGTGTTGTGTGCTGAATGCGCTTGATAGTAGCGCCCTTGGGTCCTACAACGAGCCCCACGACGCGGTAGGGCACGCGCACCTGCGCGGTGACGTGTCCAGGGGCGCCAGCGGGTGGCGGGGGTGCTGCGCCGCACTTGCGCGAGGCGCGGATCTGGGAAAAGTGCTCGGCGGCGGAGAGGATCTCACGTTTGGCGCGTGCCACATCTTCCTTGCGGCCTGTTACCACAAACACAGGCTCCTCGCCGCGCACCGGTGTCTTTATGTAGGTATTAGTCTTCGCCCGAAGAGCTTTGATTTTGCATCCTGCAACAAGAAGTATTTAGTTTAGTTATTTTTAGTAGTAACGGACATTAAACGAAACTACAAATTAAGAATCAGTTTGACTCAGAGACTTTTAATACAGAATTAACAGAAAGTTCGTTATAGTGTGCAATCGTTCAGTGCCTTGTCATGAAAACTATAGAGTATAGAAAATGTCATTGTACAGTAAATACTATATTTCCTTAGAGAGAACGTTAACTTTATTGAATTTCTATGAGAAGATTAAGTTTGGTTTATAAGAACTCCTTATAGACATCTAATAGCGAATAAGGGCGACGTCCGCTCCGGTCAGAGGCTCCTCGAGGTCTGTAAACCGTCGGCAGTCTACGACCCACCCCCGTGCCCTGCTCGATACCGGCATGCGGTTACTGGAGTACGCTGTGTTCACGTCACTCGGCGCCGACTCGCTAGCGTTAACCAACGTGGATGTATGAATTTAATCTCATTGATTTTTGCATCAACGCAAAACAGTTCTCACATGTTAAGATGGAATCGGACTCCGATTTTGTGAGAAATGTTTATATATGAGATAAAAAGAAAAGCTTGCATCCCTTATTAACACATAAGTTATAATACATCTATCCCGCTCGCGACCCCAATGCGGCAAAAACAACGTGGCTGGAAACTCGGATTCGGGGGCAGCCAGCCGCAATCAATATAAATTGTTTTGTTAAGATAAGTTAAAGTTCCTACGTATATACATACATACATAGCAATTTTGGATATATATGATAGACGAGATGTGATAATCACTTGCATAAATCACAAAGTTTACCTTTAAAATATGTTCAGCAATAACTCCTTTTTAATAAAAATATGCCGCTCTAGTTACAAATGGGGATCCAGCGGCATTGGCACAGCGTTAATATTAAATCTTACGGTTTCCATGTATGTAGCAGTTTTATTATATGTTTCGTATTGACAATACGTACGTTCATGTGAATTATTTTTCCTACCTCGTCTTAAATCGTTAAAAGGCAAAACCTTTTACAAGATTATATAGATGGTATGTGAATTTTGAACTCTGCATAATTAGAGATAACAGAGAGATTTAAGCCGCGCTATACAGTTAGTTGGCGGCGAGCCAGTGATATTGTGCCGACAAATTAACGAAACTAAATTTAGTAGAGCCTGTGTTCAGTGTAGCCTTGTGCGTTTAGAGTGCCATTATTCGAGCTGGCCCCTCTTTTATAACTATAGATTTGAGATAGATGGTTTATTTGATGATTTTCATTTTCCTGAATTTATTTTTCTTAAGATAATAAATGAAGTCTCCAGAACCAATCAAAATTCTTTTTTATTAATAAATATGTTTTTTTTAATATAAATGGATGTAACGTTTAAGTTACTGAACATTATTTAGTTATTTTAATTAATGTAAAATTTTATATTTCGTAGCTCATAAGGCGGCCCATATTAACTGGTTTTATCAATACAAAAATAACTTAAACTTGCATTTATGATTGTACGATAAGCGCTGAATTTTTTTTGAAACAAAAATTCTGAACCGAGGCCGAGCATTAAAAATACAAAGTTTCCTCGTTTTATTATTCAAACGGTCGAGATTAATATGAGCCTATGGCCTTTTCAATTTGAATATGTTCTGAACACTCCACATGACAAACCAACCACATCACAAATAATATTACTTAAAGTTTATTAAATATATATAAGTAAATAGTAGTTGCTTGTTTCAGAGCTATCTGCTTAGTATAATTTTGTTTGACGTATTTTTACGTATTTACAGGAGTCAGAGGGAAAATATGAATTCTGTCGAGTATCTTCACTCACCTACATTTGCTACGCTCGTAGAACGTAGCAGACAGTGCACTCTACGCCGTAGCAACCAGGTCACGCCAGCCTCTACGCGCTACGGTATGCAGTTAAATACTTATAAAATTTATGTCTAATGCAATTTAAGCAATTGTAATATTATATATTAAATAAATGGCATGTGTTCTATTTTATTTAGTACATATATTTCCCGTTGATGACGTAATCAGGCCCGAGTTTAATGCTGAGCATGAACTTTCACATTCACCACTTTGTAGGAATATTTTTTTCATATTTGTTAAAATTTTCATCGGTTGGCTTCGATATTTTTACGGTGATAATCATTAAAAGCTAAAAGCTTGTTAGCAAGAATTAATTAACCATATTTTGTTTACTTACGGCAATGATTTTGTTTTCATTACTTCGTAGAGCTACCATATTTCCAATTAAATAATATGTTTCAAGTAAAAATCAAGTTTAATCAAACACGCCGTAGTATCGCTTAAAGCGAAATTCAATATTAGCGGGATCCCTGAATCGAGATTCGTCCTGAATAATAAAAAACAAAGCTATACACGCTTCCTCTCTTTTACACAGGCATTCTGTTTCACTCGACATCCGTATTCTGTTATTCCGCTAGGTATTTGTTTGAAAGCGCATTTTCAAATCAATAATAGAAAATGAAAAAACGTACTTGCTAATTCAGTAAAACACACTTTAATACATATATACTGGATGTACTAGGCGTACAAGGGGGCGTGGAAATCAATATCAGGGAAAATGTTCTTCTATCACATCTCATCAGTCACATTAATAACTTTTTAAATATTTCGGAGTGCAAAAATGTGTTCTTTAATATATTTATACTTATTTATCCCGGGCCAATGCCATAAAATAAATTTATTACAGATCACGACACGAGTCTGCGAGACTGATTCAATTGAACTTTGAAACTTATTATTTTATTATCTTTTGTTGTCCTACGCAAAGCTTGTTATAATAGACAAATTTAATGAACGGAAATCGCAAGTCGTTGCCATGACAATAATGTTCCGGGGTGCGTAACTTTACTCCCCTTGTATTTTCCCGCGTACAGCTGTTCAACTTAGATATGGCCTGTTATGAAGATGTATTAATTCTTATTGTATCATAGAACCAAGGCGATGGCATAGACCAAATTTCTGTCGGGGTAAATAAGTGGTGGTTATATAGGAAATCAAAGTTAAGAAAAATGGATGTTTTGCAATGTTTATGATACTTGAACTAACCCTCCAATCATAACAGTCTGGCCGGCAGCCAAAATGACGCTCTTGGTGGGACCCTATGACTTTTGGAAAATATAAGAAAAATACCAAAGACCAAAGTTAGCGTTTACCGAACTTTAAACTAGTATAAGGCTTACATTATATTAATAATAACATCTAGAGAATCGAGTATTTCCAACATAAATGTTGAAGGTTCTTAGCTATAGTGTTGATTAATTAAAAAATTACTTGAGCCGATGTTGACCTAATTTTTTTTCCCTAAATCATTGTATTTTACGTGAAAACGAAGAGCATATGAAATGTCGCATGCGGTGTTTCCCGGCTTGCGAGGGGCTGCGGGGTTGGGAGGGGTGCGGGGTGCGGCGCCGCGGGGGCGACTGGCAGCGGTCGATACCGGTCAACGACCTGCGCCCGGTGCATTGCCAACCCCCGCCACGAGTTTAACCCACATTCTACGATACCACGTTGCCACGCTAATTACGCACATGTACTATTATTAATACTGTAATATTATGGAAATACGTAAAAACCTATAGGCTTTAAGGCTTTCAGATATTTTGTGTGTGATAGATATATATAAATTATCGCAATTAAATCTATCTATCTATATAGTTTAGGTCAAGAATTCATGTAACTTTTTACTACAATCAAATTTACTAAGCATATAACAATCTAATCGTCAATTTAGTCAATAATCTCTTAACCAAAGCAGATATTCTGTTCTAGTTAGTATAAATTATTATGAAGCAGTTTTGAAATAAACAATAAATTTAATCGAGAAAACCAATTGAGTGATAAAACCGCAAATCATCATTATTTTACAAAAGACCCCAGAAATTAAGATTCCGCGAAATTTTTGCTAAGCACTTTTCCGCGGCCATTGCACTCCGCTTACATAATACTAGGGGTTCAGAGGTGAACGGGAGGTTTACGCACGCCATTGTACAGGGGAAAATCTGCCTTACTACACTTAATATTGATGTTAATCTTGTACAAACAACAGGATCTGTTCGTTACGATGTGATTAATAGTGTTTGAAGGCAGTCGGGGTTGATTGTACTGAAATAGGTTAGAGGAAGCGTTCATTGCTCCGAATGTTCAATACTTTATAATTTTATTAAAATCCGATAGACCCTAAATTTTATATAGAGAATTGTCACATCTAGGGTAGATGTGACACACCCAATCATATTTTTATCAATATCAACCAGAATCAAGAAGATCGTTTTTATAGAATTTTGGGAACTCGTCTAAAACTAATTAAATTAAATGCAACCTTGTTCATATGGCACATAAAGTACAAAATTAAATACAGCACTGACATAGAAATACTTGATGATTTATAATAGATCTTATTGCAGGATAATTAGAATTCACTTTTGCATCTGCATATGGAACGTGGCTTTTGAGGTGAAGCAAAGACGTGAGACAACTACATTGTCTTTCTCTTTTACACTAAGATCGACATTTTCCTCGGAAAATATAGCGATGGGTTTTGATACTTAAGATAGCGTATACTTAGCGTTTTTGGCGTTGAAATCCGATATTTACCTGAAAAGATAAAACTTCTAATTAATATTACATATAAAACGAGATATATATATTGTATTTAATAAATTCGAAAAGTTAAAGCGAGACCAATCGCCAAATTTAAGTCAATAATAATAATTTTGGATAATTATCAATTTAAAATAAATCCGGTCGCACAAGGCTGAAGCTTTCGGGTTTCCATTTTAAAATGTTAAATGATTTCATTGACATCTTAGTTTTGTATTATTTTATTTTGCTTTTAAATTGTACTTGACCTCTAACATATTTAACGCTAATTATTTAAACCTGTTTATAATCGATTAGAAAAAATGTGATAATTGTCACAGATAAATTATTGTTTAATTTTTACATGTTTGTAATATTTCAAATTAATGATATGTAGAGCAGTGTTGGCCTAGTGGCTTTAGCCTACTCTCATTCCAGAGGTCGTAGGTTTGATCCCGTGCACCAATGGACTACCTTTTTGGGCGCATTTAACATTCGGTCGACCGGTGAAGGAAAACATTGCGAGGACACCGGCTTGCCTCAGAACCAAAATGTCACAGCGCGTGTCAGGCACAGGAGGCTGATCAAGTACTTGCCTATTGACAAATAATCATGAAACAAATACCGAAATCTGAGGCCCAGACCTAAAGAGCTTGTAACGCCACTGATTATTTTTAATGTATACTAAATAAAGATATATTGATATATACCCATTTAACATTAGTATCTGTTTCGTAATATTTTTTTATAGGAACATAACCAGCCTGAGCCAGACACACTCCCTCGATATTTGGGTCAAAAGCATGCTCTTCGCGATGTTATCACCAGAAATATATTAAACACTTTATTAGTATAAAGAACCAAATGAATACTATTCATGTTACAAGAGATTTACCATACCTATAAGAAAGCATACTTATAATAACTCTCGGAACATAAATAAAGGGATCGTGGGACCGAATGACTAACTAATGAAAAACTTGATACATTTTAACCCTATGAATCATCCCATTTTAAATCATTTTCCTTTTACTATTAACTTTGATGGGCATACAGATGCTGTTTTAACTTTGAATGGCATAATACAAAATCTCTGACATAATTCTGTGATGCTTGTTAGTAAGTATTAGGGAATCTTTAGAATAAATATGTCTACGTAGTAATTGACTTGAAATTTATAAGAGAAATATATTATGTACATACATTATTACATGTTATATATATACAATATAGAACAATTACTTAAAACATCTGAAGTATGAATAATCATACGTAATGAAGTTTTTATTAAGTTTCAAAGTACTTTCGAATATATATTTGAATTGTTCCGAATTGCGATAGGCGTGGGAAGTGGCGTGGTTTTCGGCAAAATTTTACTTCGGTGATAGGTACATATTTCCACGTTTTAAAAATTATGTGTCTTATGCCATGATATGATAAGGATCACTAGTAGGAACCGACAAAACTAGTTGGATGATGTGTATGCGAGACACGTAGTAGAATGACCTAAAATATATGAACCGGATTCGTTATTAGACAAATTATGTAGGTAAGTTTTATGTACGTTAAATAACAATGATAATGCCAGCAAATTTCATCTAGTACTTGCGTCTTTAAGTGTTAAAGATACAATAAAACAAAAAGGTATTAATTAATACTTAAATTTTCTTTGGTTTACAATTAAATTATTTTTGTATGGCAAGATCTACTAATGATAACATCAATTATTTATCTGATCCTTCTATCATTTATTATTGATGACAATAATTGCCGAAAAGCGATAATCTAAATTGCGTTTTTTTGTTACACACGATTGAATCATACATCCCAATGGTTGTGTATCATAAAAGCGAATCAAAAATGAAAAATCAGTTGCGTTATTATATGAGGATAATAAATACAGCAGACGTCACTTGATATTTGGAAGGTCCTCAGCTGTTTCTAGGTTAAGTCGGCAACGGATTAGGAAATTATTCATAGAAGCTAAATTAGCCTGGGGCCTAGCCACCCAGCTTGCGGCCTTGTTAACTTAAAGTCATCCATACTTAATACGTTAAATGAGAAAGTATTTGGTAGACAAGTATTGGGTAATTTGCGACATTGTTAAGTGTCCGATATTAAGATTAAAATTTCAAAAATATTTATATATATTGTGTTAAATCACGAACATTTACAAGGTAATTTAAATGAGGTTGTTGTATGTAAAAAAAGATAAATCAGCCCTGAGCGATAATAACTGCTTTTAGTAACAAACAAAAATTTAAGATGAGTGCCAATGATGGTTCAATGTACGGCATGACCGCAGTACAGGTGTGAAATGTAATCGAACACTTTCATTGGCCTCATTAGTTGCACGTGAAAATGTACTGTAAATGCATTACATAACAGCCAAAATGCTGTAAACTATTTATATAAACACGTGGTCGGTGTGACGTAGGTTGGGGTAGTGTATGATCACTTTTCATTGAGCAAGTATCTTCATGTTTTTTTGTTAATTTAGCTGCAATTAAGTTTAAATTGTAAAATTAAATATGTCACATTGTAATTTGTTATAATGGGACATCAAGAAACCAGTATTACGTAGATACAGGTACCTAACATTTGCCACAAATAAATCAACATTTAAATTTGTTGTCTTTGATAAACATGTAAATTACAAGGTCGAAACGAACGGCCGAAAGACACCGACATTTTGATGACATAGACACGCTGACATATTTTTACAATTTGTTTTAAACCCAATTTAATATTTAATTAATTCACTTAAACCATTCATTATATATATATGCGGAACAAAGTAATAATTTCGCTTTTTATAAACGCAATTAAGGAAGGTAAAAAGTGTTAGCTAACAAAAATGAAATTTTAAATTTAAAGTTGTAACTAGGATTTGTGGGAATTTGTATTACGAGAATATCATGTCGAAACAGTGTATGTACTCTGATTGAAGACATGTTTATATGACTACTTTTAAAATTATGGGATTAAAACAATCGTTAATTATTTTTACGAGGTGTATGGGTTAACGCACCATCGTGGCCCGATTGGCGCAGTGCCAAGTCTTACAGTAAACGCTTCTAATCAGCCCAGCGCTCTGCTCGTAGTTACTCCTGATAGCTCATAAATGCCTGGTACTTGTAAAACAATTGCACGGTAAAGTTGTACTTTGTTTTCATAATAAATGCCTAGTCACGCGACAACCGAAAATGTGTTGGAAAGATTCAGCCGCCTTTTAACGTTTATTATAAACATAATAAAATTGTGCAATATTTATCACAATATTACAACTTCCGAGATCCCAGTACTGATAACGCTTATCGGTTGATCAACCCCGAGTAGCAGCACCGTTTAAGTGACATAGACCTTACATAATTTTTGGGTGATAACAAGTTATCAAACTTCTTTTTAATCACATTATGATTTTTTATGATATATCCATGAGTATTTTTTTTCCAAACCGTTTCGGCCTTAAACTTTTTAAATCTTTTTCTACATCTTAATGGGCCTCGTCTACAACCCAATCGGCTAGCCTAGAGTTTAGACTCGTTTCCGCAGAAAGTACGTGAGGTCAACTGAGTTGCGTCATGGCTCTATTTCGCGGCGTTGACACAGGAAATTGAGTACAACGCCAGCTTTTGGCAAATAAAGACTCGATATTACGAAGTGTACCTTAAAATCAGAAAATATTGAAACAGGCTTTAATGGTTAATTGAAGCAGCAGTGTTGTCCTAGTGGCTTCAACGTGCGACTTTCATCCCTGAGGTCGTAAGTTCGATTCCCGGCTGTGCACCAATGGATTTTCTTTCTATGTGCTCATTTAACACTCGCTCGAATGGTGAAGGAAAACATCGTGAGGAAACCGGCTTGCCGTAGACCCAAAAAGTCGACGGCGTGCGTCAGGCACAGAAGGCTGATCACCTGCTTGCCTATTACTATTAGATTAAGTAATGGTCATGAAACAGATACAGAAATTTGAGGCCCAGACCTAAAAAGGTTGTAGCGCCATTGATTGTTTTTTTTAATGGTTAGTTATTAATTTATTTTTCATTTTAAAATCTGTCAAAAAATGAAAAAAAAAACTCATTTTCGTATTAAATACGCTGACAGTTTGCAAATTTCCGTCAAATACTGGATAACATCAATAGTAGGTATTATAATATTAATGGCGAGATTGTCTCGGCCTTGAGATTCGACAATGACCCTGAAGTGGTACGTTATGCTTAGTTCAAGATTGCTATAAAGCGTGAACCAACGTATTTTTCTTGTAGTTATGTTATATTATATGAATTATCTAACTACCTACCATATCAGGATAAAAGGCATTATCCTATTATGCTTGACGTATCTCATCTAAACGAAATCATTAGGAAATCATCATCTTATATCATATAAATTTGTGATTCTAACAAAAGTAGTACTATTGCGCCTTTTCAAGTGAAATAATTATTTCAGAGACGAGAAATGAGTTAATGTTAAGTATGACTCCCGTATGTCATGCATACATTTATAAGAATTACTGTAATATTTAACTAGGAAAATATGCAAATACGTTTGCACGTGAAATTGCTTTAATTCGCGTCGGAACTATGAATTTTAGGACGGTTTTTATTGATTGTTCAAATCTTCCATTTGAGTGGGATTTGCTCATAGTTGAAAGCTTTCAAATTTACAAACGCAGTTCGATATTTGAAAAGTATTATATCTGTATACACTTTTAATTGCTTGAGTGTTTAAGTACTTTGAATCCACCTGGGTTTTACATTCAATTTGAAAATGGAATTAAGAACTCACGAGAGGCGTACGCATAAATATTCATCATATTTTTGTATGAGATCCAACGAAAGGTTTTACACAACAAACACTGTGACGCAGTGTTTGTTGTGTAAACTTGAGGACGGTACAGGTTCAGGGTCCGACATTAATACCATTCGCCAAGGTAAAGTATATTGCATTTCACCAATAAACTCATCGTATTGCAATTATTTGTAATTCGTATATGAAAAACAAGAACGATTTCCGTCCATTTATGAACATAATATGTATCTGAAGGTGAACCATGTGAATTCAAAAAATGATATAATTACTTTAATATCTTGAGAAATTGCTTCACAACACAATATACCGGACAATCACAAATAGATGTTAATGAAGCCGAAGTTATATAAAGCATACAATTGGCTTTGATCAAGTTCCAGTTTCTAAGTATAATGAAAAAGGCCTAGCATATCTTTTATAAATAAGCTATTCATACAGGTAATTCTATCCTTGGGGACATAATCCATGCGTTATCGAACCAATGCCGAGCTTTTTTGTCAAACCCTGAATAACCTATAGACTAAGGCTAGCCTGGGGATACGGCTTCAATCAGCTATAATAGCGTCTGCAGCTGATAAAAAATAATAAGGTCGAGATTTCGAATCAGCATTCTTGGAGTATAAAACTAGATCAATTACTTAGTTATGAATAGATTTGTATTCCATTTTTATGACTGGTCTGTGTATATGCATTGCATTTACTGTACCTGGACCTATCACAACGTTTTAATGTAAACAAAGAAATGTTGCATGGCTGTCCCTGTCGAGACAGGAAGTATTCAACAAGAGAAGTGCTTCCACAGTTTTCGAAAGACCAAATCCATCTTTATCGCACTTGTTTGAGTATGATTGTGTAGAATTGAAACAACTCTTAAAGAAACTAATATAAAAAAATTCCAATATGCGTCAACAGGTAAAAGGCTTGTGTAAATGACACCGCTGGGAAAATAAAAGATTGTCTGTGTACCGAGATGGCGGTGAGGGCCGCACAGTAATTTGCAAATATTATTAAATGGGAACAAAAGAGCGGCGCCCCTGCATCGAGACACGTGTGCGGTATGACACACTCCCGTACAATATGTAACATATTTTAAGTTTTGAACTCAATTAAGATCTGATATCATCATTGTAATTAGCAACGTCTACAACAAATTATATCAAAAACTGTCTCATGAAACCAGACAAAGCAACGTTAGCTATGTTACTACTATGTGTTCTAATATATTACGTAAATTTAGTAAATTTTACGCGTAATTCCATAAAACTATAAACAAGGCTATAAAAATTAATTAGTAAAGCTCGACTCGTTTTACGTTTAACGAAGCCTATATTAATAGAACTTAAAGCTCCATACAAAAATAGTATAAAAGTGAATTGTCGCCAGAAAAACATACCCAATTATTTATTCTCCAGTTTACAATAGCTGTTGCACATCCTGTGCCATTGACCGCTGATCTTATATCTTGCACCTTTATTCCTTAGGAATGCATCGTGATAAATACCCGAAGTCACTTATATTGATAAATTCGTATTAATTCATTTATCGGACAGTCGTTTTACGCGTTTTGTATATTTTAAATATTAACTGATGTCTTGATATTGGTAGTTAAGATAATGTAATTTATCGCTAGATTATAAAATTGGAATGTTTTTAATGTTTATGAATAAATAAAGCAGTGGCGCTACCACTTTTTTAGGTCTGGGACTCAGATTTCTGAATCTGTTTCATTTGTCAATCAAAATAAGAGTGAATGTTAAATACGCACTTAGAAAGAAAGTCCATTGGCATTGGTGCACAGCCGGGGAGCGAACGCTGAAGTAAACACTGTTCTATAATGTTTATTTATAAAGTAAATAAAATATAAAGATATAATATAGATAATATACATAGTAAGAATTGAACTGTTTCAAATCATTAAAAAAAATTATGTATGTATTTATTTTCCAGCGAAATGCACGTTAATTATGTTTTATTCATTGCCATGTTATATATTTTGTATTAACATTAAAGGTCAATATCGGTAATATTTCAATTGCAAAGAACAAGCGAGTTAAAAATGCGATGTTCAGAAGTTATGTGAGCAACAAACCACACGCTGTGAATTTACATCTTGTAACATGAGCCTAAAATCTTCATTATCAGCGTCATCTACAACACAAAGTCCCGGTTTGTGTGAAATGTCTTTTAAATTAAACTTGATACTTGAAGAGTGCAGCTGGATGCATTCTAATTGCTGCTTTGAACTTATTTTAAAATTATATGCGGTGGTTTTCTGAAATTAAATAGGAACTTAGGCGGCTACCATCTTACCAGGCAAATGATTCGATATCGTGGTCACCTGTAAAAATAATGGCATCATCGGATTCAGTTATAAATATTTTGAGTACTTCTTGAAGGAATAAAATACATTACAAACATAGCTTAGGTTAACGCCACAAAAAACCGTAAACTTGGTTGTTTACTAACATTCAGTTTCATGAGTCTCTAGAGAATTTAGTACTTTTTTGGAACTTCGACTTTTTCCTCCAGTTGAGACGGTGATTTAATTTAAAAATTAAATAATAGGTTGTTTTATTGCCACTTTTTGCTGCCCAGTCATTATGACGGGTCGAAATTGCAGTATCGTTGCGGTTTGGACTGTTTAATTTGAATCGAACACTCAATTAATTTCGGTTATGATTTGACAGCCCGAAATTACACAAATAATTTGGATTAGCGATATAATTATTGATAGTATAAAAAGAGCTGGTGAGGAATTTCGTAATGCAACCTGTCCATTACTGGCTGTTGTTGATTGTTTAATGACAGTCTAGTATAAAGTGGTCGATGTAAAAAGTCAGCTGAGTAGCAGCGATGACGAATGTGAGGGGTTGATGAACGCGAGCGGTCTATTTCGGAGCGACTAAATGTGGCGTCTCACCGAGTGACATTTAGTCGAGCTAGGTGCATCTGTCTACTATGAAATTGTTCATAGTACATACCATTGGCTTTATAACAATATTTTTGATTTGTCGAATTAAAACGGGAAGTCGCTCCCAGGGCCTATACGATAAAATAAGGTCAATTAAAAATTTGTATTTAAAAGCATTTAACACATAAGTATCGATTTGAGCCGCGACGCGTAGCAAATTAGATTATACTGTGAAAAAAATTAGTCTGATCGTTATTATAAGTAAACGCACGAATTGAACGTTATACATCTTTGTTCTCAGTAATATTTAAACGTTTTTCTAATAAACAGATTACCTTGAGGGCATATTAGAATCGCCTTATATAACGATTTGAATTGTTGAAGTACTAAGAAATTTGTAGGTCAAAGGGACCCGACCTTGGCGATGGAGGTTTTGAGTATCTGAGAATGCACCATTAAGCAAAATTGATAGTGATCACGACGTGGACCGCACGATATCCGATTGCAAACATTTTAATTAGGGCTTCACTGCTTCAACCATAATGCGATACAGTTTCGCCAGACAAAGCGCACAAAAAACCTGCCAAGTTCGAAACAAATTACGAGCAACGCAGACTTGCTTGGGGTTATAAATTGTTGGAGATTTTGTTCAAATTCTTTCTATGATATATGCCGTTATTGTACAGGAATTTTGCTTCGGTCAGTCGTACATGGATCCAAAAATTATGTTATATTCCTTCGTATAAAATAATAAAAACGCTTATATAGCTTTGATTGTTCGAGGTTTTGTGTATTCGAGAAATACTCGCCGCAGTTCACGGAATACTTCGATATAAAAGGTCCAAGTGGGTTTCGTCTATTCGTATTATAGGGTCGAGTATCAACAGAAGTTGTTCGGAAACCTAAAAATAATCTCGAGAAAAAAGCTGTCTTTTCCAACAACTCAACCCACCGGCAATTAGTACCATTTTAACCTTTCGTAATCACATTACTTATTCAATGATAATGTGTTTTGCGTTACGTCATAAAATATTATAGTTATTTTTTGTTATTTGAAGGCTCATACTTTTTTATAATTTATATGAATTCTAATTAGAAATATACGCAAAACATCGTAATGTTTAATCAATTAAATATTAATGACAAAAGGGTTCAGGGTTCAAACATAAGTTCATATAATGATATTATTTGCGAAATTAATTTTAACACTCCGTCAACTAGATTGATTGATAGGTAATAAATTAAAGCGAATACCCTTAATCAGCGGTTTGATCAAGTAATAAAAGGTTCTTGACCGAGAGAATGACCTACGCCTAGGAAATCGCAAACTAAATCTAGACTTGTCGCATGCAATACGTTTGATATTTTGTTTCTTGAGTTGTATGAAAAGACTGGTAATGCAAATGTTCACAGATAAGCATATGCCACATACGGTATTTATAAGCATAAGTAAGGCAAAAACACCTCAGTCTGTGGACAAAAAATGAAAATGGACGTGATAAAAAGTGTATTTTAGAATGAAAGTAAATATGCTTTCATTCTTATTTGTCCTCGTGTTGAGTTCAGGTTTTGTCACTTTTTCTTTCGTCTAGGATGTGGTGTAAGGTTTGACCTTCAGCGATCGGACGCGCGGCCGGCCAACGAACTGTTTGCAAATTAGTTTCCTTATCTAGTATATAAATGTTTTTGTATAATTAATAGTCGTCTAATCTCAGTCAAACTTTTGTCACAAGAATCTCATATAACAAGCTTATCGTAATACTTACAAGTATACGCTAGCATATCTTTATCACGTAATACTAAACTGTCATTAGTGTTTAGTTTAAACCGTGTATTGTTCTATTAGTTATAGTTAACAAACATATCTTTCTTTGTATTATGTTGCCTTAAAAATCTAGCGTTCAGATAGTACTTAGTTAGACAGCTAAGTGTTCCCACTTAAGTAAGGCTTATTGAAGAATTCTTGCGTGTCTCGAGGACTAGTGTATGCTTGTTGGGAGGAAATGGCTTGTAATGAGATGGAACAGTGTTTGCCGCGTGGTTGTGGTACCCGTATGTCTTGAGGGGCGCCTCGCCAGCCGTGACGAGTACGTTTCCGCGCGGACACACTTGCATTAAAAACGATAAACAAACGAATAATACAAGATAAAATACACACACAAGTGTTTAAGACCGTGTTAAGCAACCTTATATTTCCCAACAATTTGGTTAAATACTATTACGTTTAATTTTAGCATAACTAATCGTAAGATTAATTTCCTGTTTCACTCCGTAAAAAAATATTTTAGGCCTAACCATAGCAAATTTTGTCGACAGACATTGTGAGTGGTCGTTGTGTGATGCGTCATTCGCGGCCGCTGTGCGTCCGACTGTTAACTCGAGTGCTTGAATTATCGTGCGTTAACGGCACACACATGAATGTACACAACATACGCTACGCGATTCATTCAATTTGTTTACTCCGCTCGCGGCGGCCGAGTCGACGGCTCGGTCAAGGGCGATATCCATCGCTCGCTGACTACGCGCCCAAAATATCCTCGAGTCAATTCAAAACACAATGGTCACGACGCGTTCAGAAATTTCCGTCAACTCTGCATGAGACGATTTTAAGTCCGGCATAATGATGATTGTCCCTAATGAATGTATAGTAAAATTTTAGCATACGTCTCGGGATTAGAAGTCGGAACTTCCGCAATTCAATCATCACACACTGTTATTAAATTGATCACATTAATCTGGAACAATTAGTTTGTTGGCAACGAGCGCTATGAAGCCACATGCTGGCACCACGTGATCCCTGAGACCTTCAGACCACCAACTCTTAGGTCATTTACTCCACTTACGTAACACCCGTGTAACACTGTATATAATCGGCGGAATTTTTATTGACTAATTATTCGCCATTTTTTATAAGCCGTGAAGTCAGCGGATATCGCTAAATATTCAACCAGTGTATCATTCGAGGCTAACAATAACGCACAAAAACGAACGACGAAATTATCTCACGTCGATATCTAGTCTCGAATAATGAAGTGTTGCGGATCCGCGGCCCGTGTGTGATCGCGGGTCTAGCTCGGTCTGGCTACACTGTAGGAGGCTGCGAGTGCAACATTCCACAACGATGACTCGCCGGTCATCGGCCACCAGTCCACCACCGTTGTCAGCTTTTCCCCTCTTGTGTATCGCGGAAAGAGAAGCTATTTTAAGTCGAATGGGTTTAGTTGTCCCACTTGTCGATAAGTGAGCCGTTCAGCCCGGGCAACGCGGAGTCAACGGCCAGACGGATTAAAAGGCCGATTAACGAGGGCAGTTTAATTTATAGCCGGAATAATAAACGGAAGGACCGCCGCGCCTCTCACCCTGTAAGTCATAACGTCTACCAAATATTCGATTCCCTGAGCGGCTTCAATAAGTAACTTTTCACTTTTTAAGCCACGCTCAGAACCTGTTCTGCGCTCTATCGCAGACACCGGACTTGTTGTTTTGACGATTGGAATTATCGACGGGAACGCGGAGACACTTTCGGTTTCGCACCAATCTATTATTATATATATATGGAATATTTGAAGCACCAAAACGGGTTGGCCCACTTGAACATTGTAATTATGTTAACGACATCACGCACGTGGTCACTAAAGCTATCTTATCTGGGAATTACGTTTTTAAACAGATCACAATTGTATTTAAGTAAATTGTTTTAGTATTTAAATTAATTAAGTGATTGTAGAACCGCGCATTTTATAAGAACGATAAAATTATCGAGACCGGAAAAGTTCGTATGATTCGGTGAGCGAGGCACCAGGGGAGCGTGACTGATAAGAAGGTTATACAACGGGCTGAAGGAGCCAAGGTCGGAGCAGATGTGGGAAGCACAAGCGCGTCGTTCATGGCTTATCTGAAGGAATGTTTGCCGAGGACAAATAAGAACCGCGTCGAAATGAGTGCGGCCGCGGGTCCGAGCGAGGTATAGGTGTTAACGTACTCTGTGCGGCTGCGGGGCTTCGTGAGAACCACGTTACTAGGTATTACAATCATGTTGTGAGATAACAACACACGTGGTAATCGAAGCGTAATGAATGCGACGTCACATTTCCATGACACATGTTACAAATAGTTGAGAAGTTATACGCGAGCTTCAAATCGTCTAAATGAGATGTACCTACTCAAAAAATAAAAGTTCACGCGCGCTCGGCAGGAGGGCGAGAGGACGCAACGAACACATTCCGAAAGCGATATTATTTATTTTTAATTATGCCAATGAACGCTAAAGACGTTAACCTTCGCTCCGCGTCTACATAAATATTGCGCCGCTTCCTGCTCGATCGATCGACGTTATTTGCGAGTGATACAATTGAGCGAGTGACGACGCTGACGCAGCGAAAACCGCTCGCGACGGGAACCCGGTCACAAGCAGTGGGTCAGTGTACCCGCTGGATCGTAAGCACCCTGCCCTGAAGGCCATGCGTAATTAAAACAACATCACCCGCGTGGGAACGCATAAATGCCAAATAGTCGGACCGGTCGGACCGGCGGATTTAATTGTTCTTGATTGATATTGGCGTGAATAGCGACCGAAACCTTTTGTCACTAACATGAATAACGAAAGCTGCGGGGGCAGCGTCAACAAAAAAGACGAATATACACAGACGATCGCGATGCGTCAGCGCAATGCACTCCTGTCGGTCTGCGGCGCACTTTCTGGTGTATATCTGTCTCTTTCGCTCTGGAGGGCGAGAACGCGGTCCTCCCATTTCATCGGATCAGACTGAGTTTTAAGGAAGTGCGTATTGCTACGAACGAGTCTCGTACAAGCTGGGCACATGCGACATCTAATCGCAGGTTTTGTCGTACACAGTCGACGAATGCAGTGCGTGTGGTCACGACATTTCCCCCATAACAATGAGTGATAGTGCAGCCGTCTCTTTCACGTTGGACCTTGTCGTGCTGTTGCACCGGCCAGGTTCAATATCCCAGACCTTGGGCCGATCGAGAGTACCAACGTGCAGTTGAAACTAGTTGCTCGTACCTACCACCTGCGATAATAATTTATCAAGTAATTTTAGCGAGTGTATTGATCTTTTGGAAACAATTGATGCGGTCACTGTAGGGATTGCTTTATTCCATCGGCTTCCTTGTTGTTGGGGTCACGTTTTGACATATACGACGGGACATAAAAAATTTCGAGTGTTTTATGATTTGACTACCAGGAAAACTAATGAAGCGTCGGTGGTCAGAGGCGCCGCGATCTCAGCCCACTTCAAATATATGAGCGACCAATTAGATGTCGGGCGCATTGCGAAAATATAAATATTAGTAGACCCGACAAAGGTTTTTAATCACCGATCTCTGAGCGTTTTGTTCCTTTTGCGGTCCAAAATTACAGGCTGCGAGTTCGATCACCTCGCCAAGGCGCGCTTAGGGCAACTATGCTCTTGTGTATCGTGTGAAAAATTACCAGAGATTTTGCTCTTATTTCGTAATAAGTGGAATTCGATTTGTATAATTTCTACATCCGTTCGAATACGCAGAGGGATCGAGGCACGCACTAGACGACCCTAATGCTGCTTTTAAGCATATTTAAATTGAAGCTAAAACAAGTATAGGGACAGACGTAGTATCACTAAGCCCATAGTTATAAACAATACAAGACAACTGATTGTATACCTACTTCGTGTACATATTATGTTTAAAAAAGTATAGACAAAAAAAGCACTAATGCGAAATTTCATTTACAGAGCCTATGAAGCTATGAAAACGAAAGCGTTGTGCGATCGTGAGCGCATCTGCGCCAAGGTTACGTAGTAGGGGCGGCGACCGGCGAGACGGGTGTGACGTCACAGGCGCCGGAAACGATGTCCGCCTCATAGAACTTACGGTTACATTTTGAGTTTAGAAGAAAGTGCTTCGCGTAGGTCAGTTGCACTAAACAACTTGACTCAAGCCCACTCAATATACAATCATATCGCAGTCAAAGCAAGTAATGACAGCGGCACTTCACAAATTAAAAGTTTATTTAGTAAATACCTGTACCGAAAACAGCCTTTGAAATGTCATAAGTATATTTACCTGTAAATAAAGAAGAAAAAACATTAATAAATATAATTCAACTACATATAAAACCATTCAAGTTACATTTTAATGCCAACGCAATAACTTTATTGCTGTTTAATCTCTATTCGACCTTCATAACAAACATATTTTTACAAATACGCAAAAAATGTTTACAACCAACTCAAATGGCATCTCATTGTTGTACAAACACTGCATTTTCTTATAAATTGACGTATTGATTATACTTAGAGAATGTTCACTCTTTATAAAACGGATTTTGAGCCCTGGCATTGAGTGTCCATGAGAATCATTTAACAACAGATGAACCTTCTAGCTTTTTGGCCTTCTAAAAAAAAGTTTTCAGTTCTGAACTGATATAGTATATTGTTAGATTTGATAGCGATTAAAGTGGCTGGCGGCTGATGAGCTGAAGACGAAATCAGCTTAGCTTCAAAGAAAGTCTTTATGTTTCATACTGAACATATCACAGAACATCTTAAATCTCCTCCGGTGACGAGCGAAGAGAACGGAAAACGTGTACTAAAAGGTATTTCATGCAAAATGCTGTGAATATGATGAATGTTTTGAACAAGTCGTTTTTACCCGTCGCAGCAGTTAGCGTTTCCGATAGGCGTGTGACGCAGCCCCGCGCGTGGCGAATACAAAGTGACTCACGATATGAGCCCGGGTCAACATTAAATTATAGGCCTATTGCTCGAACATTCTATTCATATTTGTCGTGGCTATTTCTGTTCTTTTTATTATGTCCAAAATGCCTGTAAGGCGGAAGCTTTCATAAAAGTTAATATTTTAATCCTCTGTGATCACGATGTGTAAATAAATGAATGATAAGATCCATACGCAAGAATAAATTAAGGACTTGAATTACAAATGAAATCCAATTATAGTAAATTTATATCGATTCTTAACAAATTGATGATAAGCCCGTAGCGTATAACACGTATCGCAAAGTTGACAACCTCCAAACGAGTTTTAAGATAAACGAAGAAAACACATCACGAGCCTCATTTGGGTAGATATGCTAGTCTTATTGCAATGCTATAGAGCCCATTCTTCTCGAATTATTGATTTATGTTGGAATTATCGGAATTATTAAGCAAAAATTGGAAAGCAAGGGCGCGTCCACTCCAAGAGTTCGCGATCGGCGCGGTTTCGACAGACGCCGATATAATCATGCGAACTGATTAAATCCTTTAAGATGTGATAAAAAGTAATGAACGAATTCACGCCGGTTGTCATTACCGCAGAGTATAACTCGAGGTTTGCAGCAGTAAAATTAAAAACGCGTAAAGGCAACTTTGCCCGCCAACTTCAATTAGATTTCGCGAAAGGTGAACAATAAGAAATAAAATCTGATCTTTTACGATCGTTCTGTCAGCCGTCGGTCAGCCGAGATGATCGTAAACTCGGGAATGCAACGGGTTCGATGATGCTAAAAAACCAAGAGTTAAGCAACGAAGAATGACTGAAATTATTTTGGGGTAGTGTATAGAAAGTAGGTCACTCGCGATTCAACGGCCGAGCTTCAACTGATTTCGCTGGAGACGACACGACATACATAATATATAAAACAAAAGCTCCCCGACACCCGATGAAACTTTTAAGCAGTAGTTTTGTGAAATACGTATCGACATAGATTTTATTTATGCTGATCGCTGATCCGATTCAGTGCAAATTTTGATTTGGAAACAACGGAGGCAATCGTCCCACAAGAATACACGCGGAATGCAAAACGGAATCTCGCTCTGTCTTTGTTGCGGATTCCCAGACGTCGGCGACAGCGAGGTAAAAAGCGGTCACATACACCGCCTTATAAATTATGAACTTCGGCGGTTATTAGTCGACAAAATGACAGGGGCGCGGGGTTGTAGTGCCCATAGTGACGCCGCTTTACCGTTACAAAACCTAGCGCGTCTTGTAAAAGGTAAAAACGAGCGAAGGGCGTTAGGGTCGAATATCCAGTTGCGCGACTCCTTTCTTGCCCTTTCTTGATTTAAATTCGAGGTCGTTAGGGCCCCAACAGGAGCGAATAAAGGGTTCGCGTTCGTTGTAGCTACAAAGCGACTAAAGCAAATCGAATCACAATAAGGCCTAAAGAGAAAAGCTGTTTCAACGGTCGATTTTGAAGAATAATAATCATTGTGAGAAAAAACATAAAATTCGTTATATTGTTATCGACTGACATAATGAACCTCCCAAGGAATAAAGCCAGCTCGTAAGTACAAGAGTGCTTTTCAGTAAGAATAGCTATGTAAACATGATTAATCGATTACGCAATTATCTACAAGGCATTCTTTTAAGAGTAATCTCTTGCATTCTATTTACGTCGATATATTTTATTGTTGGTCAATAATTCTTGACAGGAATATAAATAACAACCGAGTGTATAACGTCCGAGAAAATGATAAAGATATTTATTCGTACATAAATAGAGATAGAGGGTCGTACGCATCTCACCAGGGTAGGTCGGGATTTCGGGAGATTGTCAGCCGTTTTTTTTTAATAAAACAAACGGGCAGGAAAGCTCACCTGATGTTAAGTGATAACGCCGCGTATAGACACTTTCAAAGTCAGACGGCTCGCGAGTGCTTTTAAGAATTGGTTCGGTCATTTCTTGATGGACCCTAAGTCGAATTGGTCCCGAAATACTTCCGTGGATAGTCGGTTAAAAAACGCTCAGTTCTGGAACGGAATATTATGGTGATGCATACATGATTAAGAAATCGAGAGATAATTGATACGGTGCAATGGGGCGCTTCGACCTTGAATACACGTATTGTTTTCGCCCATTCGTCTGCTCAGAGGTCAACACCGCTTAGACTGCCATTGCGGACTATATAATCAGCTTAATATCATCAAGTAAGCTCAATTTGACCTCCACGTTACTCATTTTACCTTGATATCGTGTGGCATATTTATATCTTCATATATTATTAGGTTATATTATTATAATATTGGGTGTTGTCATGGGGTGGTTTAGTAGAAAATTCAAATCTATATATAATTATTTGTCTTAAAGTCCGTTGATTTTTTTCCTTACAAGATATACGAAATGCAGAGGTTGTGAAATTGCGTGCGAGTTGCGACCGCAAGACATCCGGCGGACAATACGTATGCGCAGACCGGATGAAAGCTCGCCGGATGCACGTAATACTCAACTTAGATCGACCCTGTTTTATACATTTATTGGTAAGCTCTAGTAATCATTTGTGGTCCTGCCTTATGTCTCGGAAAACATAATTATTTTACTAGCCTTTCAGCGCGTGGATTATATATATATCTCGCTTGGCTATTATATATGCCAAGCGAGATTCCTTATGTTTTGAGTATATAAACGTTTTTGTTTTAATAAAATATATAATTATTATATACGAAAAACCAGGGTCGATGTAGAAAGCCATATAAATAGAACATACTAGGAGAATATAGCAGCGTAAGAGATATCAAATGAAGCGGTCTATCACGGCTCGTTACCGCAGAACTAGGGAAGCCATGGATGTGTGGGAGCATAGCAGGTTTGTCTATTATGACATCGAGACTGGGTTTATTTCTATTTTGTTTTTATTATACGGCTCAAGATTGAATATCACGTCAGCAAATTCCATTTTAAACAAAGGAATAAGTTTCGCTAAAATTTACAAATACATATGTATAATATTATTTTATAAGAAAACACTTTCGATTACACGTGGAAACCTATTTCATTTCTACAGTTTCATTTTTGCATGTAGCACTTTTGTGATTCAAAACTTGCTTGTGACAACAATGCAAAGAAAACATTGCTTTTGTTTTCATATATACCTAAACCGTTATCAACAAATGAATGTCAAATCTATTATATGTGAAATATAATATTTAACGGTTACCTATAGGAAACCTATTTATTTTGACCTTCAGAACTGATAGGTTAATTGCTGAGAGATTAGCTTTTGGCGGTTTTTTAAACTCAATGATTCATAATTATATACCTAGCTCAAAAATCGCAGAACCTGTCATTAAGCTATACAAATAATTACTTAGGTACAATCAATCTTAATATGGCAGTAATAGTAACATGTTCAGTATTACCTGTGTCAAAAACCAAATTAACTTTTTACGGTTTCGAGTCGAGTCCGTTTAGAAATCGACACCTACGATCGATTAATGTGAGTTTCGTAATTCCTGTAATAAATTACACAATATGCCCGAACCAATTTAATTTTTAAACTCATATTCAAACATTGAAAAATTAAAGCAATTATAAGTAAATATAATAAGCTCGATAAAGCAAACTATAATATTATTTAAATAACATCAATCACCGAACCGTTCAAATATAATTTATGGGGCAGCAAATCAAAAAGTTCGGTATATTTCATCCACTAATTCTCATCTAAAAAATGTTACTCTGCAACTTGAGAATTAAGATTAATATCGATATTTTTTGTGAGTGAATCAACCCGATGATTACGATTTGAGGTCATTAAGAACCTCGCGTGTGACCCGCGAGTGCAGATGCAATGATGCAATATAACAAAATCATTCTTACATACCACCCAAGAATGAAACTAACAAAAAAATACAATTATTTTAGTTTAATTTTTTTTTAATTAACTACTTTTTCCTTCCTGTTAAAATACGTCCACAATTGGTCATCGTTTTCCCATTATTTTTAATGTATTTTGTTTATTTTTTGCATACTATATTATATCAAAGTGTATTGAAACTACAAAAGTGACGTACGTAAACACAATCGTATCGTATTGCAGTTTTGCTATCCTGAATTCTGAACTATCATTCATTTGTCAAGTTTTGACAGTTCACAGATTAATAATTGCTAATTTGTTACATGCATATTGCCTAAAACAACGGATGTACCGTACGAGAATCGAAACTAGCGTATTAGAATAATAAGATAATGATACGTCTGGCTAAGCGATCCGACGAATTGGCGCGGTTTTTTTCACCATCAATGTTGCCATGTCTGCTCTTCTGATTTCTTCCCGCCCAGTTAACTAGTTCAAGGTTATTTTACATGTCACGAACGTGAATGGACGGCTTTATATTAATTCGCTATAGGTCATCGTAGGTCGCAGGGGTCACCCGAACGCTATAAAACACAGCATCATGTATCATAATTATTTGAAAACATATTTTAATTTCAATTTAAATAATTTTTGTTCGACTTTTTCGTTAATTTATAATATTCATTGTTAGTTTTGACAGATGAAATATATAGACCGTTCCAATAAAATACATTTAAAATTAATTAGGTACAGATTATGATAAAAAGTTTCGGATTCCGAATGAGGTTTTAATTGTTACAAATAATGCAAAAAATCAACGGATGACGGCGACATTAAGTTATTTTGTAACAGAGTGCATTGCACTGGGAATTGACCGCTTTAAGATCCGCACGCAGCACGGAGGGCGCGACCAAACCTAATCGGACCATAAACAATTATTCGAATTTTATATATGCCACGTGACCACTACTTTACGAAACTTAACCATATTATTTATATTGGTCCAATAATCCTAATTGAATATATAAGTTCAAGTCCATTTTTAAACATATTGTTTAAAAATCTAAGTTATAATAATTAAATAAATCTCTTATTTTTTATACACAAACATTTTAAGCACATATTTTTAGAATTGAACATTAGGCACACAACATTTAGAACATTAGGAATGAGGCATTAATAAAAAATACATAACAATAAGTACCAGGTAGTCATAACGTTAAAGTGCAAACTCTTAAACTTTCCAATGAAGTGCGAGTGATAAAGTAAGTGATGACGCCACCGTAGCTCGTAGGTCAGTGAGAATGCTTACGTATTGTTAGTATTTTATTAGACTGAATGGCCGGTATTATATTAGTTATCGTTACGTTCAAGTGTCGAATTTTAAAACAATTATGCGTCTAATAAAATGTTCTGTTATATTATGTATTTCTGGTATTATGTTTCGATTTCTTATTTGTATTTTTGTTCTAAAAATTGCGCGTAGTATATAGTCTAATCTGGTTACAATTTTGCCTGATTAATAAATTACAAGCCAAAATCTTATTTGAATTACAAAACATAGGACATCTTAATTAAAACCATCGAAGCGTTATAAATGGCATTTACCTACTAGCTACATGAGACGACCACCTCACTGCGTCCGCGCAAAGTCACTTACAAGTCACATTGTTAAAAAACAGGCCACCAGGGAACTAATAGCCCAAGAGCTGAAAAACTTCCTAATCAATTTAATCGTAATCATGATCATGTACACATCACCACGCCTGATTCATTAAGTTTTAGGCAAAAGTCAATTTTAATACTCTGATAACGCTGTTGATATGATTGATATATACAAGTTTTTTTATAATACTACGATTTATTATTCCATTCAATTCATAATTATTATACTGACATACCAATAACAGCCAGCTCTTAGCCTAAAAGTCATCGGTGTGAACATTATTTTAGAGCATGTATGCAAAATATCAAAATATCTGTCAACCGGTCGGTCTTTGATCTGCGGCGCAGTGAACGCGACCCCAGACTTGTCTAATCACACGGATAACGCGATCTTTATCTTATTTAGCAAATTTTATATATTTGTTACCAATTTTAAAAATCAAGAGAATATTCCTTGTAATCATTGTAACCTGGTAGCTTTTCTGTTTTATCTATGAAAATATTGATAAGGGAATATTAATTGAGAGCATTTATTAAATAATAATATCTGACAAAAAGTAATAAAAAGTACATACTACACAGGCTTCGAACATTTACAAAGTACATCTTAAAGTTATGAGTTTATGACATTTATGGCTAAAGCGAGAAAAATGAGGCCACTTAACAATTTCATGGTCGGAAATGTTACATTTTTTATTCATCGAAGGCATGACGTTATTAGTTTTTCGTCTTAAAACGATAAACATCTTAATTGTTATAGAAATAAATAGTTCGGCATCTTCAAACCATTGCAACGTGACCTCAAATGAGTAAAATACAATGGTTATTTATTAGGAGGCAGGTACGCGAGAGAGGTCACATTAAATCGGTTTCTAATTCAGTTTTTGGAAAACGGACAGGGTTGCCACTTGCAAACAAATAACATATTTAGAAGTTCTTTTATACAATATACATATTTAATACTTTAGCGTCAAACTTTATTTATGTAGTAAATCAAAGCTTAAATAAAATCATTTATATATTTTATTGTTTGCTAGGGACGACTCCTCCTACAGATCTATAACTTATTCTTGTAATAGTCTAGCATTGGGTTGGGGTAACCCTAGCATACCATTCAATGTACAGAATTAGACGATCTGCGGCGATTTTTATAAGAAAATATGTTGTCGGCATTTTAATGACAAAACGTACGATATTTGAACATCGATATCGCATATTTATTGCCTTTGTTGCCAACGTGAACGCCCTCTCATATTAAAAACGTGATTTATAGTTGATACATGTTTGTCGAAGGTGGTCCCATTTAATTGGCCACGTCACAGATGGAGAAATGATAGGTGTCCTAAGAAAGGACTGCTCTGGAAATATAGCTGAAGATACTAGTCATCTCCCGCGGGAATCAGCCCCACCAATTAAGAGAAGTATGTTTCTGTGTCAACACTTGATCAAAGTCTTTCTAGCCTTTTGCTAAAATTTAGGTTAAGTTAGAATACAGGGCACATTTAAGCGACAATATCAAATCCCAACTTTCACTACTTCTCGTCAGACGCACTCATTTTCCAATCGTTAAACATTAAAAACAATATGGCGGAGAACAAAGCGAGCGTACGCGCAAAAACAAGATCGGTTTAAAGTTGCGAATAAAAAACAATTTCCAAGAAGCGTTGACCGACTCGCCAATTATAATAAAATTGTTGTTCAATACCGCCGACGAAGTAGCCATTTAACATAATATTTGATCAATAAAATCAATTCAAATCAAATTTATATTGTATTTGACATCAGTTGTATTAATTGAAATGTTAAAGTATAGGAAGATAAAGACTTTATAGCTAAAATCAAACGGATTGTCGCAAAAGGATCGATGTTCCCGATGCGTCGCGAGCCTCGAACCGATTCTAAGGATTATTACAGTGGAATGCCGCTCTGCAGCTCTCGCTTTTCGAGCACCCGCCTCACTCAACCCGTGATATAATCGTTTTATAGTTTATTTAATTTAATACTCGTTTTAAATGGAGTCGTATCCATTTTGAAATAATCGATTAAGTGCAAAAGTCACGTCATTAATTCGAGTATTGAATGGCGCTTTTTCCAATTATCTATAACCCCAAATTACAGGTTGAATGCGTGTGCCATTCTCAAGTACTTTCTTAGTCCCGAGGTGTCAGTACTCAGTGCGTAGTGAATTCATGCTGTTTTATTTTGGATGTATTTATGTCATTAAAGCAAGCCACGTATGCACGTTTAGTGCGGAATGGATGTTTCGTACCAGGTTTACATAAGTGTGCGTCTGTAAAAACTTGAGAGTTCACCATCGACAGGTGCATACGGCAGATGTTGGCGGCGACGCAATTCGTGAAAACGGTATGTATATTGTATATACATAAGTTATGTATGTATAGATTATGTTTTCATACGTTTGTATGTTAGCAGTTAAGTGGGAATTATGATCAACAGATGTGAAATTTTATTACTTCTATACGATTTTATTACTGCAGGCAAATAAATATTAGTATGGTAATGTTCAGTTAACATATTTTGTATAAGTTAATTTATGTCCTAGTAAAAACCTTCCAAAATAATACGCCAGTAATATAATCACGTTATAACATATAGTTACATTTGTTTTGTAACACCCCTCAATAGATGGCGCACAACTGACTTTAGAGCGACCACTGACATGGAACGCTTAGTGCAAAACCGCTATACATGTTCTTGAATATTTGTTAATCTATAAATATACTCGTCATAACGAAGGTTAACTTGTACAAGACTCCTTTTCTCGATCTTTAATTACCTTATGGCAGGTGGCGTATGCGCTTTTCAGCGAAAACGGGTATTCAATAATAATTAATGACGCGGAATAATGGGCCAGCATGCGAGACGAAAATCTAAAGGCGACACGCATCGAACTGCAACACGATATGGCGATATCGGGCATTTTACATTTTCACGAGGGAAATATCGCCTTACCGCCACCCACTGTTTACTTTTTAACCTCTATGAAACCTATGTGACCCTGGTTTTAGCGTAGCGTTTGCAGTGTTTCTTATACAAGACTGTGTTTTAAGTATTTATTACTCATTATTTTATATTTAAGTTTACTATTTAGAAAGATGAACGTTACTAAACGCCTCACCATTTAATTTAGAGATAGGTGCAGGTAGAATTTAACTGCAGGTAAGCTTTTACAAGAAACGAAAGAAACCCAACATAATAACAGCTCGAAGCGATTGGAACAAAACATTTCCATACAAAGGATTTAACAATACAGATAACATTCTTTTGTGACTTTTAAAATGCGTTAAAATCGGCACTTCATTGAGTAATTACTTGATTTTCTTAAGTTATTGAACCTCCGGTGATAACCCGACGTCCGTTACATTTACTAGAATCGGCTTTTAAAAAATAAATTATTCTGGGAATTTTAATATATGCATGTATTTTCAAACTTCAAAATTTATAAACGATAAAACGTGTTTTTAAAGTATTAGCTGAGTTATCTGTATTAAAGAAAGCTTGTATACGACAGCTGTGAAGTTAAGATAACAGTGACAAACAAATTACTCCGCAATCATCATGACCCAAAAACGTTACCTGGTCTTGCCATACAAAAAATAATTACGCTTATCACTAATAAACTCGGTTCTGTTCATTAATGAGTCTTAAACTTATTTCCTAGTATAATCAAAATGCCACAAATTTATTTTAAATACAATGGAGGAATAATGTCGATTAATAGTACCACATACGATTGATTTCACTTAGGCAGTAATAAACCTATGTGTTAGAAAGTAGCAATTAGCATAATTTTCTTCGTATCATTGAAGTTACCAAATAAATAGTAAATCAATAAAGTTATACTTAGACCCTCTATTTACGCTTTCAATATTAGCGACTATCAATGGATTGTAGAATATTGTTTAGAAATTGTAAATGATAAATTTAGATACGTATTAAACTAATACTTCTCGTAATAAAAAATTCTTAAACTTACTAGTAATTTAAATTAGGTACCTAAAACAATGGAATTATAACTTAAAAGTTCGTTAGAACAACTTTATAAATGTAAATTGTAACGAAAGGGTAATCCAAAGAATTAACCCTAACGAAAAACGTATTTCTTGTAACAACAATAGCGGCACTAGGTGACCGTTGCCTAAACGCACGTTAAAAACGTAAAACGCAGCTGTCATCCACTTTGTTATTGCCCTTTCGCTGATCGACGACGCGCATACGCAACGCGTTTAGGTACACGCACCAATTCGAACACTCTTACTTTCATGTTTGTTGACGTTTCAGTTTGAGATAAATGTTCATACTCCGCAACAATTATTATTTACATTATTTACACAAGTCAACGCACGTAGAATATGAAAATAAAAAAAATATTTAAAAGTCAATGGTATAATTTAACCACGTATGTAGGAAGTAATTTGCACGTTAATGTACGGTTTACACAATGGATTTTGTTTTATAATAACATGCTACAAGAGTTTTATTTTTAATCGATTAATGGTATGGTAACGAATTAATATCAGGAAGTCCTTTCGTTTTGTTCGTATATACTAAATTTGCAACTAATTCTCGATATATACCGAAATTATTTTTTATTGTATGCATGTATTATAATGAAATACCAATGTGACAAGAAATTGTGACTAATATAAGATAATAATTGATTCGGTGTTGGTCGTAAATTAATCGTAATAATGATATACTAAAACCCTGTTAAAAATCTTAATATTTTTAAAGACTGCATGTTATCAGTAAATTTTTCCGACATTCAACAGTTAGACGAACAGGTGGGGCTCGCCCGTTGCAAGACACTTTATCGTTAAGACGGTTATAAGCAGATGGCAAAGGTAACGTTAACTTAACCGATAAGATGCAACATGAACTTGTAATAGTATTTCTAGTCAAATATTTAACGGACAACATATATTAACGTAGATGCAAAGAGTAACACGTCTTGAAATTAAAATTAAAGCGCTCGATAACAGTACAATTATATTAATCATTCTTAAATGATTTTATTCTTAATACATGACAGATAATTGGTGTGAACAAAAACTAGTTAGTCAGGTTATTGTTAAATATCAATTGGAGCAGTAAATCCACATGTGTCACTACCATCAACTAGGCAGGGTACATTATTTTACCAACAACTTTTCGCACATCTGCGTTCTACGGCATTTGACTCGATGGCATTAACATCGTATCCTGTCATTAAACCTTTATAAGAAACTGAACAACTATTTTTTCCATTACAATAACGCGCTCCGCGACAAATACTTTAATCTCGAACAGAAATGACTAGCTTACAGTTTTGTAAAAAAGAATAATGAAGAAACCCGAAGGATAACTTATTACAGTCTACGGAGTGAATCGAAATGGGAGTGAGTCTAATTCGCAGCGGCGCCTGACAGCCTGAGATGGATTGTTGTCAACATTAGTGCGAGGAGCATATCGACTCGTCGCTTTATAATACGCTCACTAACACCATACCAACAAACACTTGAACCGCGACTCATTTAAACAGAAATAAATCTAAACATCAACTGCATACGATCTCATTTTCCCAAGCAACATATTGACGTTTAAGACTCAATAACTGTATAATAAATAATCATTCCCGTCCGCAAGTACTCGCCGCGAGTCGACTGGCACTCGATTTCAAACTTAGATGCAAAAGGGCTGAACGTTCATAATTAAACGTAGAAGACAGTTTTTGCTTCGGAACATGGGTTTATTCGTACTGCCGCGGCAATTAGGAAGTCACTCATTAGGATCCCTAAGTTTCGCAGACGTGGGGGTGCCCTCGCGCTGTGTCACACAGAATCTTTCGCAATCCCCATTTGTAGAACAAAAACAAAGAATACAGGGTTAGTGTTTTAATAGAATTTTATTCCATGTGTTTTGTTACACTAATATTACAAAGCAAACAGGAGCGCACTAACTCGACCTGTTCCCAAAACTGGCGCCACAGAGAGCGACAGGGACAGGATGATACATCTGAAAATAAACCTCAAATTCACCGTCTTAGATGCATCCGTAGATCTTATTTCCGAACGCGTGATAAGGATGCAAGATGCGGTTAGCGGCGTCCCAGAATGCATCTGTCAAGATACACAAAAAATGGGGCCATGGAATTTCGGGACGTCTCGGGCAGGACATATGCTCGTTAATTTTTTACTACAGGAGTTTCATTCAAAAATTGTCAACGGCAAGAGATTTGTGTAATCTTGTTAAAGTAATAATAGTGAACAATCAATTTGTTGCCTAATAAAATGAATAAGCCTGGCTTACAACTGGCTGCAAAAATTAAAAAAAAAAACTAAACATTTTCGGTACTACTTTTTAACGTTATATCAACACAAACATTCATTTTCATTTTTATTCTAATAACCATGCATCGCTTGAGGCATTTCCGTTCAATCAAGGAAAGCACGAGTCCCTATTACTAGGCGTGCAGAAGTGAGCAGAAGTTAAAACCTTGACCCTGACTGTGGTGGCGTCGACCGGAACGCACGCTGAGCTACACTGCAAATCTTGATTCCCTCTCACTATCCAACCGCATAGCCAATGTTTGTGGCCTAAGTACATCCCCCGGGCGAGTTTTTGTATTATTTAACTCGGGTTATTATTACCCATGGGAAAAAACAAACTTAATACTTTTTCTTTAAATTAAAAACAATCCAGCTAAGCTACTTACATGCAAAGACAATATACATAATTCTAAGTAATTACGAGGTGGCAACGGTAACTAAAAGTTAAAGGATCAAAAGTAAATTTGGGAGATGTCGGGCTGGCAGTCATTGATGCGGAACCGGTCCTAGACAAGAACCGGCTAGTGACGGACAGGGATGAATTACTCATCGTATACGTTTAGGAACGTTATGTTCATAGATCTTTCATACTTTAAATACCAGACGCGTATAATGAGCCACATAAAATATATTCTAATTAGTTAGCAGGTTTAAGGTAAAAAAGAAATGCTAGTTTAGTTTTGAGGTGTTTTAAGCAGATGTTTCGTGAATTTACTGACCCAGCCGAACTTACAAGATGCAAAACAAAGCGGCACGCCACTACAAATCAAACCAACAAACGTGCCGACAGGATCCGATCGACTTCAGGGACAATCGAACATCGAATCGAGGATCGATTGTCGAGACTTGACAACCGGACGTGACGTCACGCCGTGTCCGCGGGTAAACTCGAGAATTTTAAACAACCTTCTTTTCGTGTATTGAGCTAAACACCATCCGAACACATGTCATTCGAATAAACATTTTGGATTTATCGCCGTATTATCTTAGTGTTAAAGCCTACTATTGAATTGGTTAAAATTATTCAAAGGATGTGTTTTATATTCATGTCATAATTTTAGTTATAAGGTCGTAATTACACGTTGTGCTGAATTTTAACGGTTTTTGAGGCTTTTGTTTGCGAAATCGAAATCATTGTCGTATTTTTTTTATTTTATTTATTAATTCGTTGTAGTGCCAATATTACTTTTAATGCAATGACGAAAGCTCATTAAAATTATTATATATATTAATTTTAATTAAATATTACTCATTTATTCATTTAGTGTTAAACGTTTATAAGTAAACATTGTGTTACTTAAATGAATAAATGATTTTTGAATTAGAACTATTGCGTAATAAAGAAAAAAGTACATTTCTAATCTTAACAGAAAAAAGGACGAAGTAACGAAACCTTGCTGAAATTATTTACTCTTTTCTATTTCTGATGCAATCCCACTAAATAATGACAAAGGGCGTTTATCGCAATACGAACATGAGCTAAGCACAGGTACTTGAACAACTTCAAAAAAAGTCTTCCACATGAAAGAACTTTTATGTATTGAATTTCTTCCAGACGTTATTGTACTTTGGTGGGACTGTGAAGGAATAAATTCTATGGACGATTTTTCTTTTGTCCAGACAGGACGAGAAATTTCATACATAATAAGTTTTTTCAATAGAAATAAATCTTGACCGAGCATTAAATAAAAAAAATAACCAAGTACTCAGAGCATTGAAACAGTCTAAACATGCGTCTAAATTTAGACTAACCTACATTATTATTTCTGTTTATGGAACTTTGTCGCAATGAAGGGCGATCTCTGTCGATTGTGTTATTGGGAACGATGCTGGCGGCTCACATGGACAGGGTTGCATTTTGTTATTTTACGATTTCAGCCAGAGCGAGCGCGTAAATCATACCAAATTATCTTATATTTATATAAATGTAGATTGTGAAATACATTGTGTTTATTAAAAAAATATTCCCTTTTGATACAACGAACTCATTAGGTTTTTTTATTTAGGTTTGAAAAGGTTTTATTATTATGTATCAAACCATACGTTCGTGCAATTAACTATTTGCTTTTTTTATCGTGTAGGCTTGCAACACTATTATTTCGATATCTTATTAACATACGTGCACGGGCATTATTAATCTGCCAAGATTTGAGCAGGAACAGACATGTATACCAACATATCTAGGGTATTGTAAAACAATTGCCGTCAAGTGTAAATAAAGTAACATAACTATGCAAGAAAATAATTATTGGTTCTAGTATTTTATTAATAAAACGTCATAAACGTACCTAAATTTAATATTTTAAAATATATGTTTCGTGCCGGAACCTTGCCTAAAGGGACTCCTTTTAATAATACATTTAGTTATTATATTTTAAGGGTTTTTTTTGTTATTTTAATTTATGTTATTAGTATTACATTAGTATTTAAAAATATCAAATATATTTTTCTAACACGATTTTCAACAAACGTAATTCAGGTAATATAACTATGCAAGAAAATATTTTTTCTAGTATGTATCTTATTGAAAAAGTTTCTAAAACGTCACTAAAATTAATATTTTCAAATAATATATTTCATTATATCAAATATATTATTGTAAAACGATTTTCGTAACATGTAATTGAAGTAAAATAATACTTATGCAATAATTATTTGTTTCTAGTATCCTATTAAAATTGTCTAAACATACCTAAACTTAATATTTTATAATATATATTTCAAAAAACTACCTTCAACTATCAGATCAATCTAAATCACCAGAATATAAATAAACAAAACTTATTTTAGCAGAGTAAGTGACTCGTGTAGGTAGAAAAAAAATTACAAAAAATCACTGCATCCATATTCCAAGTTAAATTGCTCCACTTTGAATTTGACCACGAAATTAACTTTTTTTTGTTGAAATCTAATGCACATTTACAAAAATTAGTCTCAGATAAGGCAGCTTTGTCGGAATTTTTTCAACCTGACCCACTCGAAAAATGCCTACCGACATCCCTTGGGATCATTTTTTGCTAACGGTAACTTTTAATTAGTGGATCCCACTTTTTACAGGCTAACACGTTATGGATGAAGATACAGGCATGGGAACTAGCGACATGCAATTATTTACACATTAATATTTATACAATCACTGCATTCTACGTGCTGTCTACGTATACTACAAAATGCACTACGCCGCAGTCGGACGCATAACGCCAATCGCACGACATATTTGTGAGGGTAAACAAACAGAATGCACGGATGATAAAATGCCTATTCACACTTATATCGTATATTTTCATCAGCCGGCGAATGGCTAATCGAATATAACCTAAGTCGCACGTGCGTCCTGCGCCCTTACAAAAGGGTGGAGTGAGATATCAAATAGTGCTGGGGTACAAAACGTCTTCGCTATTCAACCGGCGACATAACCTCAAATCTTACCTTGTCTACCAACAATTTCGGCGACGTGTTCTGAAGATGGTACTGGCACGCATTCGGTCATATTCTGTGATTTCTTGGTGCGGTCGTCCGGGGGCGGTGCGAATCCCAGAGGACTGGCGAGCGGGTTTGAGGAGGGCAGACTCTCGCCAAAGTTAAGCATGCTCAGCTCGAGCGCGAGCTGGAACGCTCGCTGGTCTTCCACCAGCCCACCTCCGAGCTCTCCGAAGAGGCTTGACGGCATTTCCACTTGTGAAGCAATCTTGTCGGTTGAGAGAGGTCGCCCTCTCGTATCTGTCACTGGGTAAAAAAAGCACGTTCGATCGTGTGGGGTGCCGCGTTTTGTAGCGTAATGTACGTGCACTTAGGTCGGGTCGCGTCGGCAGACTGAATCGCCGGCCGGCCGGCGCGGCATGGCTGGCGCACGCGCTCACCGTCCTCGCCCCGCGCCCCCCGCCCGGGGGTGCACTGCCGCGGCCACCGAGTGCAGCTTCCGCCCGCCCGCCCGAGCACCGCGACACAACCAGGTAACTACTCACTATGCACTTCTATACTTTATACGTACCGTGCGCCTCTACGTGCCTAATTAATTGGTTACATTCGCGGAGAGACAATTGTCCGTGAAACGTTACAACGTCAATAATATGTTCAATCGGGTAAATTAGGTTGTAAATACATACAATAATAAGAGGGCTGGAAGTTTATTTATTTATTTATATTATACAATTTATAGTAAATTCGATCTTAATTAGGTTTTTTTCTATGAGAAATAACATATGTTTTGGTCTGGATAGGTTTCATCACCTATATACCTCAAATTATATGGAAAATCCAAACGTCAGTAGCAATCGATTTTAAAGAATTTCTATGTTTTTAATCTAAGATGTTGTTCGATGAAATAGGTATCTATTCCGAACTTATTATTGACGATTCGTCTAATCAAATCCCTGGCCCGGTCCATACTTCATGCCATGTGCGTTAAGTAATAACGGAATGAATATGTTAGCGATATTCCCTCGTGTCTTAAGTTCGCGAACCCTAGGTCAAGGTAAACACTAAAATTTTTACTACTTCTGCAAGCTTAGGTTTATTGCCATAGTCTTACATAGATCTAGACCTCAACTCGGTAACCCTAACATGTATCGGATTTATAAAAAATCCCTAATGAAGTTTATAAATATATAACATAGATCCTTACTTAATTCAAGGTTACTTATATTACGTATTTATAGTCTAGATTGACATTTAGTCACTGTATTCCTTGTAGTTTCGTGTAACAAGTTTAAGTTGAATCTGAAGTCAAGTTGATCGTGAAATTGTTATCGTATTATGACTGTGTGAAGAATTACTTCGCTTTTAGACTGGTCTCATCTTACTCTCTCTCTCAATACGAGCTCAAAATGCGTGTGTACCGACGAGTTGAGGAGCAGGACCTATGGTATAAAGATACTTTTATCTATCTCAACGCTTTCTGTTTTCCACATGTCGACCTTAAAGCAGGTTTTCCTAATAAAAAAATGTTCTATTCAGTGGAATTAATTAGATTCTTTAGTCTTTCCTAATAAGTTCTAGTTCGTTATGAGTTTGGGAAACAATTAATATTTATAAACCGCGAGCTTTTAAGTCATCCCTTTACTTTCTAGCTAGTCCACATCATGTTCATATAACTAACAAATCGGCTAATCGTCCAATTTTTATGGGAGAAAGATCTCAGTCGGGCTTCTTCTCGTTTTGAAATGAGGGTTAAAATTTTAGAGGGCATTTATTTCTACCACTAGATTAATTTTATAGCCTAAGCCTTAATAAATAGAATGATATGTAGATGAAGTTTAGCTGGTTTAAAGTTATTTCAGATACCGCGGAAAAGTTTATGCTTTTTGTTGTAACTATACAATTTAAATAAACAAAATTCTTAAAATTGTGTTCAGACAGAATCGAACTCAAGATAAGCTAGACCTCAGCGTATCAAATATACCAATGGTACTACAACCTCTTAGGTCTGGATTTCTGTATATGTTCTGTGATCACTTTTAATAGGCAAGTAGGCGGCCAACCTTCGGTCCCTGGTACACGCTGTCGCCTTTTGGGGTCTAAGGATGATTTCACATAGACAGAAGTTCCATTGGTAGCCAGAGATCGAACCTACAACCCAAAGGATGAGGGTAGGAAATCACAAGGCGAACACAACTCGTATTTAGTGTATATATCATAAAAGAAAATTAATCGGGATTGTTTATCTTTAACATAAACAATTATATTGATTAAACGTAAGAAAAATATCATAAGAATTAATCACATACGTCATCTCACAGAAAACCGGCGTGAAGTGATGCAATAGGTTCATCTTATTGTACTCGCGTTTCGTGCGGTGAGTGAGACTCCCGGAGCCCATCAATTCCCCCCCCCCCCCCAGAATATGAAGATGCAGTTTAAACAGAGATTACCCCAGGGGGGTACCACACGTTTCCGCTGTGGAGAATCCCCCTCTGAGCGTCCATCATCGGAACAATCAGTATTCGGTGGTGGATGCACAGGCTGCCCTTCGTATTCTGGGGTGGGCAAAAACTGCGCTAAAAACTATAGGTTTCGATCTCGGGGCAAACGGAAGAATTTACCGAAGGCATTCCACGCTTTCAGTGGACTTTACCAATGTTAGGGGCTCAACTCTAATCTTAACGCGGTTCACTTTCACCTCGAAACTGCGAAGCCGGCCTTATTCTTCCTTACTGAGACTCAGATATCCTCCCCGGCTGATACTTCCTACCTCTCCTACCCGGGGTACAAATTGGAATATTCATTTGTGCCGCGGGCGTGAGTTTGCGTGTACGTCAGAGAGGATATCTGTTCTCGTCGCCTCGGGTCGCTTGAAGGAAGGGACCTATCTAGCCTCTGGCTGCGCGTAGACTGCGATGACCATCCGCGATTCTACGCATACCTGTATAGGTCCCATAGCGGAAATACCGAAACTGAGCGACTCATTGAGCACATCCAAATGGCTACAGATTCCCTGCTCGAAGGGGTTCCTACCGCTGAAATCGTGATACTTGGCGATTTTAACGCTCACCATGCCGATTGGCTCGGTTCGGAAACCACCGATCACGCGGGAAGATCCTTTCATGACTTTGCTTTAGCTTACGACCTGTCACAAATGGTCCCTGCGGTTACGCGAATACCAGATGTGGATGGTCATAATCCCTCTTTGTTGGACCTTCTGCTGACCTCACATCCGGAGACCTATCAAGTCTCTGTTGACCCGCCATTGGGTTCATCGGATAATTGTGTGGTCCGGAGTACTGTGTCTACTACGCGCCCTCCTCGGCCCCGTTTTTCGGGTTGTCGTCGTATTTGGCACTATCGGTCAGCAGATTGGGATGGGATGCGGTCTTTCTTTGCGTGGCCAACTCTTGAGTTATCTAGAGGGCCACCAGCTGATTAGCGATTATCAGTACGGCTTTCGTCGTGGTCGTTCGACTGGTGACCTTCTAGTATACCTTACTCATAGATGGGCAGAGGCAATTGAGTCCAAGGGGGAGGCACTAGCGGTTAGTTTGGACATAGCGAAAGCCTTCGATCGGGTGTGGCACAAAGCACTGCTCTCGAAGCTTCCAGCCTACGGGCTTCCTGAAAAATTATGCGACTGGATCTCCAGCTTTCTAGCCGATCGGAGCATCAAGGTCGTCGTCGACGGAGCATGTTCCGACCTTAAACCCGTGAATGCTGGGGTCCCACAAGGCTGTGTTCTGTCCCCGACCCTGTTTCTTCTGCATATCAATGACATGTTGCAACTTAGCAACATTCATTGCTATGCGGACGACAGCACTGGGGATACTCTTTACACTGGCCGGGCAAGTATTTCTCGGGCAGTTGTCGATGAGTATCGGAACAAACTTGTGTCTGAAGTCGAAACTCTTTTACGTGGAGTCTCGGACTGGGGTAGACTAAACCTAGTCCAATTTAACCCCAAGAAGACACAAGTTTGCACGTTTTCCGCGAAAAAAATACCCTTTGTCGCTACTCCTCTTTTCGAAAACACTCTTCTTGAAGCCACAGCCAGCATCGGAATACTTGGCGTTGACATATCGAACGACGTTCAGTTTCGCGGTCATTTGGAGGGAATGGCTAAATTAGCCTCCAAAAAGCTTGGTGTGCTCAGCAAGGCGAGACGGTACTTCACTCCGGGCCACCGCTTGCAACTCTATAAAGCGCAAATACGGCCCCACATGGAATACTGTTCTCACCTCTGGGCGGGGTCTCCCCAGTACCAGCTCCTTCCACTTGACCGTATCCAACGAAGAGCGGTTCGAATCGTCGATGACCAATCCCTCTCCGAGCGGCTCGATCCTTTGGCGTTGCGTAGAGATGTGGGGTCACTCTGCATCTTCTACCGCATTTACCATGGAGAGTGTTCAGAGGAGTTGTTCGGATTAATACCTGCAGCTGAGTTTCAGCATCGGACGTCGAGGCAAAATACAAAATTCCACCCGTATCACCTCGACGTCCGACGTTCCACGACTGAGCGTTTTTCAAGGCAATTTTTGCCGCGCACCACCGCTATGTGGAACCAGCTACCCACTAAAGTATTTCCGAACCAATTCGACTTAGGGTCTTTCAAGAAAAGAGCGTACAAATTCTTAAAAGGCCGGCAACGCACTCGCGAGCCCTCTGGCATTGAGAGTGTCCATGGGCGGCGGTATCACTTAACATCAGGTGAACCTCCTGCCCGTTTGCCCCCTATTTTATAAAAAAAAAAAAAAACATACGTATCAAAATAATTTTAATCCAACCAGTTATACAACGTAACTGTAAAATTCTGAGATATACATTTTAAATTAAAAATAAATTATTATCACGCGTTTCCTATGTGCGGGTATCATCCAGTTATTACATAAAAGGCATCTAAACTATCGGATCACTAGAACAAAAACTGTATTGTTCAGAGGTCATAGAAAAATAAAAAGTGATTACTTATAGTAAACTTGATACTTGCTTGTTGGTGGTCGTCATGTCATGCATGAATTATATCTTTTCAATATAAACAGATGGTGAACGGCAAGCACTTGATTTAAACACGCAAGACAACTTTACATATGCTTATTAAATAGGCAATTTTTATAAATAATCCTTCCTATGCCTATTTTCATTAAATTCTTTAGTCAAAAGTCACAATCCATATTTTATATAAAACAAAGTTTAGTAGAAAAGGGCAAAGTTGAATATTAAAAGATTTAAAACAGTACAAAGTACATACGTCATGGATTTAACTTTAAACCTATATTAAAACACAAAATTAACCTTAAATACATATACCTACATGATAATGTGATAAATATTAAATACAAAAAAAGATTAAAAAATATATGAAATTGTAAAAATTTAATGAATTTTTTTTTTCTAAACTTTATCTTTTTCTAAAATCTAATTGTATAGATATATTGTTATTTGGAACATAATAAAATGAAGGTAACGCAAACTCAGTACACCATTGTACTTGTTAGACAGACAAAAAAATTAAATCTTGTATTTTGATTTAGACTGTATTTCAGGGTGACAATGTTGTAGGCGGACGTAAAGGGAAAAATTTATACTATCTTAGTATATGTAATCTTTTTACATGCAAGAATGTGTTATAAAATAGCCTGCATTATAATTTACACTGTTAATTGATACATAAATCAAAAATTAAAAATATATTCCGATGATTCGCTTGCTTTTATGTTTGTTTGCCCAAGGTTGTATGAATTTATATTAAGTGAATTTTCGTTAAGACTTTTTTTTACTTGAAAGACCATTATACGGTTCCTGGGAAGAAAACGTCTGGCTATACTCGCGTAATATGGTGTGGTGTAACTCGATTTAGAAAATCGCCACGCTTATTAACCTAAGAAATACTAAGTGATAAAATGTTCAGCCTTGCCTTGTACAACCATGTTTATTATTTAATTGCAATTTCTTCAAAAAAATAAGCCGCATATAAGACATACATATATTTTTGTTACTATGGTAAATAATAACTCGGATACTGACTACACTATTAGTAAATGTAGATATGTGGAACGAATTTGATAAGTGGTCAAGGGTTCAGGTTTAAACTGTTAATCTTGGTGAAGGCAGTAATAGTTATCGATTAATTAAATAATGTTTTATCATTATATAAAAAATTTCGTTAAAATTGGGTATGCTGTAAACAAGTAATTTGAAGACTTGGAAGTTGGGTAATTACCAGACACTACTGCAGTGTTAAAGCAATGGTATAAATAAAAAACTTCGAGTCTTTAGTATGATTTTTTTTTCTTAAATAGAAAAGAAGTTGGTGTGGTGGAAACACAAACTGGACCCAGTTTTTCTGTCCATACACATTGAAATAATTAAATGATATACTAAGGCCATAGATAGCCGATGCAAGAAATCTGGTCTTAACGAGAATTCTCATTCGAATATGAATTAAATGACGATAATGTCTGATTAGTATACTTTTTTTAATGCATGATTTATAATTGTTTAAAGAAAGTTATTAGTATGAATAAATTTAATAAATATGCCTTAAATAATAATTCGTGAGAAAATCCGTCCTGTTCCTGTTTAATACGTCACCCTCTGTCTCAAGTTCATAGTACAGTCGCGTACAATAAGTACGCAGGTACATATTTTTTTTGGCCCAACATCTGCTTATAAAACGCCGGATAGCAGATGCAAGCCACGCTATTGTGCTCAGTAGAACATTTTTTTTGCACTTTATGAAGATTGAACGGATGTGAAGACGTATGGAGAATCGATCTTAATGTAACAAAACAGTCTCCTTAATTTCTAAAGTTTTTGTTCCTCGTTTTTGTCGATAGGAAACGTAGTTCCGGTGAGTTTGAAGATATTTTGGTTAATTGTATACTTCTATGTCTAAGAAACTAAGCAGTGTTGGCCTAGTGGCTTCAGCCTGCGACTCTCATCCCTGAGGTCCTAGGTTCGATCCCCGCCTGTGCACCAATGGTTTTTGTCTAAGTACGCATTTAACATTTGCTCGAACGGTAAAGGAAAACATCGTGAGGAAACCGGCTTGTTATGGACACAAAATTACTTACTATCTTTTCCTAGATCGCGAATTATTTTTATATTTATTATTCTGTTAATATTGAAAATCCCATCAGATAATATTTGTATAGCGAAAAAATCCTAGTCCTATAAAGGCACTGAGTCAAATTCATGTCAAATGCACTTCCAACTACAAAAAGATTCTGTGCCCAATGTGGCCTAGATTCCATAGTGCTTTTTAGTTTTTGCATAAGTGTGCGTAAGTATATATAAACTACAAACACATATACGTTTGTTCTTAATTTTCTAACTTTATTTCAGCCAGTGTAAAACAATACCGTGTTATATTTATTCAGAAATTTAAAGGAACATAATGGAAATAATCCATAAATAACATCAAACTATTCCGAAACTTTCAGCTAGATTAAAAAATGTATATATTAATAATTAATTATTCGAACCTCATTTATTCCTTGAATCAACACTATTTACAATAGTGTATATACATATATAAAATATGTATATTATCTCCACAAAAAAATTAGAACTCTAAAATGGGTGTTAAAATAAATTTAAATTATTTTTAACTTTGAGTAATATTAAAAGGTTCTTTATTAGGAATAAAATACACTTTAAAAGGCTTTAATAAGTTCTTCTAGGAAAAAGATTTACTTAATAAGTGTTTATTTCTAATTCCTTATATTCCAAATACCATAGCCAATAAAAACTACGTTAAAAAAAGCATAATTTCAAATAACCAGTAGTTTTGTGATGGTTGCGGAATACAAAGCATTCGTATTGTCTTCTAATTATGTTTTATTAGAACTAAAAGACAGACTCACTTGAAGATCAAAGAGCTACTCTAAAAAGTGAAAATATTCAGAAATGAGACCCCTTGAGAGGTCGTCGCTCGAACGAACCCTTAAAGTTCATTAACCTGGTGTGCTAATTTTCATTGTGTTATATTTGCGAACGGGATTATTATTGTTTTGTTTTGTTTTGGCGGATTTCCGCTGAGCATTTTAAGGTGTGTGACTATTCTCAAAAGTACCGTCTTTATGTTTTTGTTAAATATATTTTCTTAGTCTACTTTCCCAACTATGTAGGTGTCGGAGTATTTTGCATTAGCGCATATAAATAGCAATTGTAACCCATTTATCGTAAAGTCAATCACTCAGTAAATTTGTCGAATCACATCTCCACCTTAAAACGGCTTCAATTTTTTTATACATATTTTCATCATTCGGCGTGCAATAATGTGGTGGTGGAAATGAATGAAAGAAGGTACACATTTTTAGCTTTAACCTAACCTAACCTGATCACAAACGCCAAAAGAAAAAAACTAACCTAATGTAATTCAATGGGAACTGAAACACCATACCATGTAATATTATCGAAGGGTTTAAAGTCATGCGCCTGCTGGTTGTTGAAATATTATATATAATAATACTTGTGATACTACATATAAGTCGTAAAGAACGACTGAAAAAAATTAGGAACTGTTTTATTGTGGAGCTGTGATCAACAAATTTACCAATAATCTTATTTTTAGTTACACTTCGTTACCATAATATATATATATAAAAAAACAATCTTAGTAGGAATCTGTTAACATATTACTTTTTTAATATATTTATCGGAAATAAGTAAAGATTATTTATTTTCAATACAAATAATATATTCATATAGGTAACAAATTGTTAACATATATTTTTAAAAAAATCTTCTTAATTTACGTTAATGCCAACTCAATCAAGTTTAAACCTCACATGTTCATAATTTAATTAAGGCCGCGGATTACATATAAATCAAGCTAATATTCACCTGTTCGGTGTGCTTTCCGGCAAAGGCCTTTTCCAATTTTCGCAGTATTTAAGACTTGTAGATGTTATAAATAACGTTGCAAATACAAAAATGTGCATAAAAATCTTACTGGCATATATTTCACACATTTACATCAATATATACTTAAGTCTAATAATCAACCCACACCAACCACATAATTACTTCGATTCCTTAAACCGGCAAGACCCAACAAAGAGGTTGTCTTGAATGCAGCCCGGTGCAACGACAGCTGGCAGGGCCTGAGAAAGCGAATCCCTTGGGGTCAAATGCAAAAACTTCATTCACTCCAAAACTTATCGAAACGGAGATTTATGCTGTGGGAATCGGTTTTAGGTTTATTTTATATAAGGTATATTGTGTAGATTTTTATTAAAAATTATCGTTAGAGGATAAAATCAATCCAACGCGTTATGTTTATAACTAATCATCTGACTTAGTATAATCTTTCAAATTATTCATATATTTCAAACTCCTACAGGAACTTAAAATATATATGTATAACCAAAAATAAGTATTCTAAACACACAAATATATAGTATTTTTGTAATAATAATAATAGAAAATTAATAAATAAAAAACTACAAATTTGAAGTGTTTACAAATCGTTTTAAGTGATAGTCGCATTAAGTTTTTTCTTATATCAATTTAAAGTTTGTATTGTAAAGATGTTGAGTTAAAAAAGGGTAATCTTGAATGAGCCAATTCTTCGAATTTAAGACAAGACAGGTTTATCTTATCAACCCTAAGATACAGTAGGCACCTAATACAAACGTAGGTAATTAAATTATTATTACAAACATAATGCTTTCTCTAATCTGTGAAGTTTTTGTTTTAAATGATAAGAATAAGTTATTGTTTTCCATTCACTTGGGGTTTACCTAGTAGAAGATGAATTCATTCAGAATATTACCGTTAGTGAACATGGATGTAAGGATTTTCTTGTAAAAATATGTTCTTGGAAATTTAAAAATAGGTAATTTCTTCACCTAAACATCGTTACTTATTTGATAGTTTCACCTCTTTGTAATATCGAAGTATCTTTGCAATAGTGTTTACGATTTTTTTAGTTACATGCCCCACCTAGGCGTACTTAAAATTACTATGTTCCTCCTATGAAACATACATAATTGGAATAATAAAAAATTGAATTGTTCACTTAAGAAATTTAAATGATAGATTTTACGAAAAATCACTAGGAAATTCCAAATAATTATAATGAAGATTTTAATAAAGCGCTCTCAAGCGCAAGGGTTTCTATAGAAGTTTTTCTATTGAAGTTTTCAACAGCTTATCTAGTATCATCAAAATTGTTTATTTATCTTACATTTAGGAAATTTTATAAGTGATATATATTATCATATATACTGCTGATATTTGAAAATACACCGGCACCTCTGCAGTCACTCGAAACTATATTTTAGTTATTGTGGTTTCATCAATAATACATGTCATATACACCATATACACGATAATCACATATAACCGAAAGTAAATATGTTAAAGATCTAAACCTATGACTGACATTACTATCTGTAGGTAAAGATAATCATCGAAAAGATATTTCTATCTTTAACGATTCTACCTGGACTGTACCTCGTCCCTAGTACAAAACCATTTCTATTACCTGCGTTTCTCATTGATACATTACAATTGTAAGTAAACAAGTAATTTTAAAATAACAATACTGGCTATTGTCATGTTAAAGGAAGCGGCATTCTATTTTATTGATAGAGACTTGAAATTATTACAATATATGTTGGCGCTCGAGAGAAAGCCACAAGAATTATTTTCACAAAAAACGTAGTGTGTAACAGTGTGCAGTGTAAACGTAACCTAGTGGTTTGACAGTGCTTCAGACGTTTCTTCCTTTGTAGGCAATTTAACGTTTGCTTGTAATCGTACTAAAAATCGACGGAGTATGTCAGGCCAGAAGGCTCCACAAATTTTTTTATAACTTTATTCATATAGGTAACCAAGCACACTTATGAACGTCAACAGAAAATATGTTAAATTGATTCTAAATTTGCATTTACTACCAGTTCGTAAGTCCACTATGTACTTCCCTAATAATTGAAAAAACAAATACACAGACACAGCCTAATGCGGTGGTAGTGGCACTCGTTTTTTATAATAAGGCAAAAAATTATTCATAAGTAGTATTTTTATTTAGGACATTATTCTGATGACCAACATACCCGAACATGTATCTATAAATCACACATTTACCTATTAGTAGGTATACTATTAATATACACAAAATTATTAGACGAGTTTTAACTAGAATCACATGAGTCCATTTTATTTTTAATAGCCAAAATCATAAATTAACTCCAAGATTTATAACAATTAGATTAGTTTCAAAAACCTATAATTTTTAAATCTTTCATGATTATTCTCACTGTACTTTAAAGAAAAAAAGATTTCCCGTACCGGGAATCGAACCCGAGCCTCCTGGGTGAAAGCCAGGTATCCTAGCCACTAGACCATACGGGATACGATATTGTGAATGAAATAGGTACTTAAAACTTGTGGATAAATATGTTTTGTATGTATAATTTGCTTAGGATTCATGGATTCATTCTTTTCTAGTGGTAGTTTACAATATGCAGAAACTTTGGATGAACCCATGAAGCGAAAATATATAATCTTGATAGCTCTCTGTCAATGTCAACTGTTAAATAATTGGGACGTCAACATATTTATATAAGTTCTGTAATCTGTGTTTACTATTTGTCAAGAATCAAGATGGCACGTCAGCAAGATGTTGATAAACTTTTCCATGTTAAAAATGCTTTTTATGTTGGAAATTACCAACAAGCCATTAACGATGCTCAGCACGTAATCGTAAGTTATTCTATAATTTCAATAATATATGGTTTTCTTTTAAAACTTTTTCATGCTAATGACGTTTTGACATATGACGAATATGCTTGTATTTTGATAAAAGCTTCATTTTTGCTCTAAATATTTCATTAGGGCTCTTCGCCGCTGGTTACACTAGAGCGCGATGCATTCCTATATCGCTCATATATTGCGCAAGGCAACTACAGAATTGTTTTACAAGAACTAAAGACAGCTGACCCATTGCTCCAGCCACTTAAGACTCTGGTGGATTATTTGTCTCCGGGAGCCAATAAACCAGCTGTTGTTTCAGACATTGATGCCAGAGTAAGTTCTTCACTTGTAATAGTGGCTATTAGCTAAAGTAGTTGTATAATTATAAATAAATAATAATACACATTTCTGGTACCATACTAAGAAAGCCCCTGTGATTTTCGATCCTATGTTAAATAAATTGAACATGATTACTGATACATTATAAATCCCTGTGCAGTGCAGTATCAGCATTGGTAATACTAAAGTAGGAGTAGTGTGGACTCAGTTTCCACACTTAGACGCCCATTGGGTCCATTATGTTCATACCTACTAAAGTAGGAATCACACTGGCTTGGGAATAATTGATCTTAGATGACATCATCATCTATAAGAACATTTATCGATACAATATTTTAGAAATGCTGTGGCTCTTAGATAATTTTAGCTATCAAAGGTACTATAATTAGTAGCCAAAAACTTATTAATCACTAGCACATAGCGATAACACAAAAAGAAAACAATTTTTTTCTAATAAAAACTTATTAAGTGTAGTTTGCCTTGCATTTCTATTATAATTGTGATTAATTATATATTACATCTATTTCTTAAATTGATCACTTTACAACAACTAACAAGTAGCTCTAATCAAAGCTTTATCCTATTGACAGAGAAATAATTTTATTACTGTTTTCCTATTGCCCTCATCGTTGATGTCTTTTTTTAATAATTGCCAATCACAAAGTTTCTACTTAATTATTATGTTTATATTTCAGGTTGCAAAAGGCACAGAACTTTCCAATGACATATTTATAATTGTAGCAGCAACTATTTATTACCATGAAGATAACTATGAAGCCGCACTTAAGTATGTTTTATTAAAATTCAAATGCTCAATATATTAATAAGTAAAAATAATATAGTAGTTCCACACTTCTTATGTTTCTTAGAGTTCTATTATGAAGGTTTTATTGTATCTATCTAAAAAAAAATCTAATCAACTGATATAGCTTACTGCCAGTAACAATCAATGATGACTCCTTTAGCATTTCATATTTATAAAACTCATGTTATACATTACAGAATTCTTCATGGTGCTGAATCACTTGAACTTCGTGCCTTTACTCTACAGTGCTTGCTTGCAATGAACCGGCCAGACTTGGCCAGTAAACAACTTAAACTCTTGCAGGATATTGAAGATGATGCTACCTTAACACAGCTTGCTCAGGCTTGGCTTAATTTATCACAGGTATGAAACTTAAATTTATAACTTAATAGGATGAAGGTATATCATCACAGTAATAGATATTATTGAATATTTCCTGGTAAAACTTTGGATACTGGCTAAATGATTGATCATATTGTATCTATTTTTTTAATAATAATAGTATAAGTCTAATTAACGAGTTTGAAAGCAAAACATACTTAAAACTATGAACCTATGAATTACCTACTTAATATATATATGTCGCAGTATAGTAGTTAAATCAGAGAGTTAATTCGAGTCTCGAGACAGTTAATTAAATGTCGATATTCAATCAAGTTGCTAGCATGATTTAAATAAAGCAGCGTCGAAAACGTTTAATTATCTGTCTGGCCGAAAGCCAGGGTGTTGATTAACAATGTAAAACAAGATGGTAGAACAAGACTTTGCCATGATTATTTCATTTGGTATTATTATTTCGGTGTGATCGTGAAGAACTGAGAAGAGCTTGGAAATTCCGTGTTTTGCTTTATTGTAAATGGTTAGGTTAGGATAGTCTTGTTGCCTAGGAACGTTTATGAAGCTCGTTAAACGTTTCGTTCACTCACTTGTCTGACGGAACTTTATACAAACATAACAGTAACCATTAATAATACAGTCTTGTTGATTTTCAGGGTGGCCCTGGAGTGCAAGATGCTCACTACAGCATAATGGAGCTCGCGGAGAGACTTGGCGCTCTTGGTGCAGGTCCAGCTGCCGTCGGTGCTGCTGCTGCTGCCTCTAGAGGTCTCTAGCTCTCTCTTTAGTAGTCAGTTTAGAAATAACTTTTTTTTTTCAATTAACTATATATCTATTTAATGAATTTTTATATTATCAATAGGCATGTGGGAAGAAGCTGAACAAATGTTAACAGAAGCTCAAACTCGTACACCACAACAACCTGAGCTACTACTTGGTCTTACTGTCACTGCTGCACATAGCTCCAAACCGCCTGAGGTATAGTTAGGTCAAAAGTTTGTTTTTCTTAAACTTGCAGGACCCTACATAGCTCTTACTATACGGCATGTTTAGCAATCCTCAATAAAAAAGGCACTCATGTCCTCACATTAATTGTTTTTTAAACTGTCTTGTTTGTGTGTGAGTGTTTTTTTTTTCTTATGTAATAGGAAGCAATGGATCACCTGATGTTAAGTGATACCGCGGCCCATGGACACTCACATTGCTAGAAGGCTCGCAAGTGCGTTGCTGGCCTTTCATGAATTGGTACGCTCTTTTGAAGGACCCTTAGTCGAATTGGTTCGGAAATACTTCAGACAAAAACATTGCCTTAGAAAACGCTCGGCTGTGGAATGACGGACGCCCAGGTGACACGGATGGTATTTTGTACTGTTGCAGACCATTGTATTGTATATAATCTCTTCAAGGTTATTATAAAGAAGACCATTCTTATAAAATTTCCATTTAAATAATAAAGTACAGCAACTAACCAGAGAGAAAAAACATTAAAAGTGGCACTCATGCCATAATTAACTAAATTCTTTGAATTCTGTTGGACTGGCAAAAAGAGACATTGGATTTCTAAATCTACCAGGACATAATAAATACGTGAATATTGCAGGTGTCTTCTCGGTACTTGGCGCAGCTGATAGATTCCTACCCTGAGCACCCGTTCACACGAGAATATAACGCAAAACAAAATGAACTGAAACGGCTGGCCGCCCAGTACCAACCATCAGTCGCCAGTTAAATTAAGATTTGTAATAATATTGATTATAGTAATAAAGTTTATTGTATTCCATAGTTTTTTTTTTTATCTCTCTAGAATAAATAAAATTGTACAAACTTAAATAGTATTTATTAGGTACATATTAATAGAAGCTATAATCGTAGTCGGTGTCAACGTCCTCATCATCATTGTTATTGGCGCTGGCCAACTTGTGAAACTGACGTAGTTTCTCGTCCATTTCAGCTAACTCAACGGCTTCCGTTTGAACGCTTTCCATCGACCACGCTGTTGTTGTGTCACGGGGAATTTCGCCTGTTAAACCTGAACATTTAGAACTCCTCTATTATTATAAGTGCCTAGTGGTTATGTAATAAAAAATAAATCAATGGCGCTACAACCTTTTTTTTTAGGCCTGGGCCTCAGATTTCTGTATCTGTTTCATGATCATTTTTTAATCGAATAGGCAAGCAGGGGACCAGCCTTCTGTGCCTGACGTTCGCCGCCGACTATATTTTGGGGTCTAAGGCAAGCCGGTCTCCTCACGATGTTTTCCTTCACCGTTCGAGCGAATGTTAAATGCGCACATAGAAAGAAAATCCATTGGTGCACAGCCGGGATCGAACCTACGACCTCAGGGATGAGAGTCCCACGCTGAAGCCATTAGGCCAACATTGATCGAGCGGTTATATAGTTAACAGAACATTTGTGATGGTAAGTGAAAAAAAATGAGATCACAAAATATCATTTACCTGTTAAGATCATATTTAATAACTATCAAAAATTGTTGACAAACCATGAGTATGTATTTCGACTTCGTCGTTGTCTGGACCCATTATAGAGGGCGCTGTGTATGCTTCGAGATCCCGTAACGTCCCGTTCTCTCGGTCAAGCCGCTCTTGCTTCCTCTGCTGGCGCCATGCTTTCTGTAGGTTGAAGCGTTCTGGTCTGGCGAAAATAAAATGCGTTAGAACAAATTGCAATAATCTATTTGACTTATGTTTTCTGTTTCGTATATTTTGTTTAACAATGTAATCTGTTTTCGCTTTGTATATTGTCGCAAGTGTTTTCTTTTATAACAAACATATGTGTAGCTTTAAAATTACTTAAAAATAAATAAATAAAAAAGCCGTTCTAAGGAATACATATTTAGTAAGTAGCAGCTGAAGAATTAATTCAATAGAAACCAGTTAAGGTAATTAAAACTCATTATATTCGATTCTCACAGATAAAATAATATTATTCAATTACATAAAATACCATTTCGTTTACTATAACTAAACTTTTAAAATCAAAGTAATTGCCATCGCCACAGGTACTTACTTTTCACCATTTTTATAAACTCTAGCCTCCAAGTTACGTATATCGTGCCGTATGTCTGCTAGGAGTAGTAGCATAAGGTCCAATGATCCCTTCGGCCCTCGGGCACCACGAGGTCCTCTTGGCCCTTCATCCCCCTTCGGACCATCCATACCAGATGGACCTGGAGGACCCTAGAGTTAACAGAGATTTGAGTGTGAAGTGTCTATATATTATTTAGTGGCTATACAATTTGACCAATGGCTTGGACAAATTCATTAATACTCCTTAAGATTTAGGTTCGCTGCATTAACTATACTATGAATTATAATTACAAGCTATACATACAATACTTATACATAGTAGTTTTGTATTCGCTGAGGTAGATGAAGCTTACCCTAGGCCCTCTTTCACATCGACAATAACCGCCTTCCAGTGGCACAGTAGCGTCAAGGACTCTGTACGCACGAGTTCCTTCCGCAAATCTGTCATCATCTGTAACAATATTATCCCTTAAATGTAAGGTATAAACATGAAGTTGATATATACATAAAAACAACTTCGACTGTTATGAATTCTGATGTTGAAAATATGGTAACTAAATAGATGAGATGAAAGATTTATTACGCTCATGTTGAAGCTTAATATAAGCTGTAATACAATACTATAAAAACATTGGTAACAACCAAGATAAACATTATTAGTGTTAAAAATCATTTTATAATATGATGAAACGAATAAACAATTTCAATTTACAAACGCCAACGTCCATACCACGTTGAATACACGGGTTCTCGTCCGATCACATAAGTTAAGCAACGTCGGGCGAGGTCAGTACTTGGATGGGTGACCGCCTGGGAACACCTTGTGGTGTTGGCTTTTTGCAATAATTTTACAGGTTATGTATAACAATAGAATATTTTCGCAACTGTACAAAGTATTAATGAAATTAACAGAAAGACGGGCTTTCTGATATATTTTCTGATTTTGGGCGTTATGTCAAGAAATCTTATTTGTCGTAAGCTATATGAATCCATTCTGGGTCGGGGTACCTTCAACTACTGTCTTACCTTCTTTTAACGCCGGGTTCTCTAGTAGTTTTCTAAGCGCTGTCTGTGAAGTGTGTAACTGATCACTAAGTTGTTTCACCTTTCTGGAGAGCCACGACACAGTGTCGCAGGAAGCGTAGCACCGGGACGCTGCTCTTACCAACGGCAGAGGTTCCTAAACACCGTATTCGTTTTACAGTATTTACATATTATAACTACGAAGTGCCTGCGCTACAAGTAGATCATGTTCAATGATGGATGTAGAGACCGATCTAACATTTCCAGATTAAGCACAACAACATAATAATATATTTTTAAAACCTATAATGTGGAAATAAAAGGGGCTTCATACTTAATAGTTAAGTAAGAAGTAAGTAAGTGATTATTAACCAATTACATGTCAACGATACATTCTTAATATGAATTCTGATATTTATGAAACAGGTACTTACGGGCACTGCTATTGCTACTGGTGGGACACACTTACTGCCGTCTGGTGCAACTGTGTAGGGTGCAGGACATTCGCAATGATATCCGCCTGGATCATTCCGACATGTGTGCTCACATCCTGCCTTATTGTCCGCACATTCGTCTATATCTGAAAGAGTTTAGAAATTAAATTAATAAAATAATTAACATTTAATGTTAGCTTATTTTTACTCCTATTAAAATATTGCTACTTAATTTGTTTTATAGGTTTGCGTAATAAATTTTATCAGGCGTATAAATTTAAAAAATCGTATTAAAATTATAGGGTTAAATTTATATAAAATGTAAGAAATAATACATTTATTTTTGTTATTATTTAAATAATATTATCGCAAAAAGCCAACATCAAATATAAATAAAATATTTTATAAACTCATTGTCAACGTCTATACCACGCGGGCGTGGTCAGTACTTGGGTGGGATGTTGGCTTTTTGCAATAAAATTATTTAAATAATAACTAATAATAAATTTAGTTATATTTTATATAAATTAAAATAAAAATATATGTACCAATATAATTCGTCTATGATCAAGTATCAAAAAACTAGTACCAGGGATTGCTGATAGAACACAACGAATAATTTTATTAGTAGCCAGAAGGTGTATCGCTAGACGCCCCTGAGTAAAACACTGTTTCTTTAATCTTGGGAGCGTTCAAGTATTACGTAACGAATTTTTGGGGGGTTTGTATAACGTTACGATGCGGGGCGGGGATTGAATTACGCGTTATTGTTAGTATTATTTTCTACATTCCAGTACTTTACACCACATAATGGTAAGTTTTATGGGAGTTATAAATGGGTCAAGAATCTCCAAAAATTGCGGGACCTAATACCTGACTTGAACTTAGGAAATAGGAGGAACTTGAACGCTCCCCATTACAGATAACGTAACCTACAACTTTAAATATAATAACCAATGCAATATGGCTGCCTCTTCCTTCTGTAGTTATCCTCGCTAAACGTAAAGCCGGGGTGACAGGTACACCACATGCGTTCGTCTCGCACCTCACACGCTTGCTCGCACAGCCGCAAACTGCAGGGATCCACTGTTTTGGGGACACATCTGAAAATATGTAATTGTAAGAAAAGTGTTGAGTTGCGGGAATGAAATTTTTCGTATCTTTGTGATGATGTCTTACATGGAATATTACGATCTAGTTTAACTTAAGACTAATAAGAAATTTTAGTCTCAACCTCATTTACTCAAGGATATTTAACATAAGAAAGGGTCCAATGACACTACTTCCAGTCTCTATTAAACGGAAGACACTCTGTTCTTGTGTTAATTTTTGTTTCATTTTTAACTTACCACTGTTAAGCACTAACAACGCACAAGCGCTAACACTAATTCACTAGTTCAAATTAGTCCTTTTCAAACGTCTCATTAGGCTCGTTGAATAACCTCGACATTCACACGGCTTTCTTTTTTCTTATTCTTCTTATTCAGCAGTCATTTTTATTATTGAGGCGACATCCTCTACATTAAGGTTCCAATGGAAGTCGTTATTATTGGGACTAAGACAGACATATTTCTGCGTCGTTGATTACTTTTAAGGCAAGATTTGTTTAATAAGCTATCATATAACCGAGAATCGAACCCAGATGCACTGAGCTATGTTAACCACAAAGCTACTGATGTGATATGTAAAATTTTATTAGACATAAATGATATGATATAGATGCTGAGATATAAATAGATATTGAAATATTGTTTCTGATTTCTTTGAATTGATTGAATTTTAATCAGTCCAAGCGTCTTGGAAAATTCGGGGAACAAACATGAAAACGAGTTTTGAGAATTGAACTTGCTTTAGTTTTAGTTAAAAATCACTGAACCGCGAGATATTTTTACCCTTGAACTAAAATTAGAAGTTTACAGACCCATTTCCAGTATCTGATCTATAAAAAAAAACAAAAAAGCCAACGTCGAGGTGTTCCCTGGCGGTCACCCATCCAAGTACTGACCTCGCCCGACGTTGCTAAACTTCGGTGATCGGACGAGAACCGGTGTATTCAACGTGGTATGGACGTTGGCATTTTAATCTGTAAAATATATGAACTTACCTTCCAGCTATATAATTATGAGTTTCGCAGCAATGCAGTCGAATGCATTGGACATCAGCACCCCCTACCCTACACGTCTCCCGCGACCGTAGTACTCTGTCTGTCGGGCAGGCTGACCGCTTATCCACGCTGAAAATGATATTCAGCATTAATCGATACAATTAACAGTGAACTATGTTCCATATATTCTTGCTGACTCCTAATATTACCTGCCTTCTTTCAAATGCGCTGTCTATCGTAGAGATAGCAAAATTATTAACTCATAATGATACGTATTTCAGATACAATAAAAAACAGTAAAGGCAAACGCACTTGCGAGCCTCCTGACCGACCTCCTATTACATTAAGAAAACAGTATAATAATACCGCAGCCTAAAAAAATTACAGACGTCGTAACACGCTCAAAAAAGTTAAAGTGGGCCCGGCCATATTGCCCGCCTTCGCAATGTCAGATGGGACAAAACTCTTACTTGGAATTTCCCTATAGAAAAAAAAGAGGACGCCCACCTATGTAGGAAATACAAAAGAGAACGGGGAATGATTGGAAAATAGCGAAAATGAGAGTCAATCCGCCGCCTACAATCGTCGTATCATATAATAGTAACATAAACTTAATGTAATTCTTATTATAATACTCGAATAAAGGCTATTTTTATTTTAGATATAGAAACTGTTAGAAGGCTAGCGACTCTACTCGATACAAATGACATAGTTGTATTGTATGCCGCACGTTATATACTTTACTTGCCGATACTTAAGAGAAAGATTCAGAAAGATTAATGCTAAGTCTGACTTGCATACGTCAAAATAGTTCGCGCTTAGTTTCTTAATCTCGCCCTAATTACACCCGGACAATAACTCTTATATAATCCATAGTTAAACTCAAAATACCTTTATTCATAATAGGTAAACAAGTACATTTATGAACGTCAAAAAGAACATAATTTAATTGTAAATTTACATTTACTACCAGTTCGCAAGTCAAGGGCGTAGAGCTGGTCTGCAAGAACTAGGAAGAAAGAACAAAACTGGCAAGAAACTTTCCTACTATTGTATCGCCAAGTATTGAGTCATAAAAATTGTTTGAACTGGAGCAAATCAATCCCAAGGATTAGGATCATTTAAGTATTCGTCAAATTTATAAACAGCTTTATTTATTAATTTATGTTTAACGAGGGCTTTGAATTTATTTAGTGATAATAATCTCTAATGGGAGTTTGTTGTAAAAATGAATACAATTTCCATATTAAGTGGTTTATCTTCTAGAGCCTGGTTGGTAGTATACTCAAATTGGTTCTATTTCGTGTATTATACTGGTGAAAGTCACCATTTGTTTTAAAAAATCGTTTATATTTTTTTACATACAACAAGGCTCCAAGAATATATTGACCAGATAGTGTCATAATATTTAATTCCTTAAACTTATTTCGTAACGACTCCCTTGGTGAAACACAACACATACCCCGACCAGCCCGCTTCTGCAGCACTAATATGGATCGAACCTCTTGAGCAGCACCCCACAGTAGAATACTGTACGACATAACGCTGTGAAAGTAGCTATTATACACAATTTTAGCCGTGTCCTTAGCAGTAAACTGTCGGATTTTCTTTACTGCATATGCTGCAGAGCTCAGCCTATTCGAAAGAGTCTCTATGTGTGGGCCCCACTAGACTTTACTATCTATTGTTATGCCTAGAAGTTATAAAACAATGACCTATTTGATATAGTAAACAATGTAGACTACAACCCAATGACGCTATCAAGCTTATCTTATCATGAGATACAATTTCATGAAGAATTCTATTTAAAAACTTCACTATAGGAAACAGTTATTCTGTCAGCTTATTTTAATTAAATAGGCTAGTAGCTTTCGTTTGCGTTAGTTTGATCGGGTTTTGGATGATATTTTGATGATTCTGTTTTTAATTATTTATTCAGAGGTTCACATCTCTCGATATACGACATAAATATTTCCTATAGTCTATATTTAAATGCTATTTAATTGTGTTTTTTTATGGGATGAGGCAAACAAGCTGGTGAGTCTCTTAATATTGAATAAAGTGACACCTGCAACGCCAGGTTCTAGCTGTTGCCGACCATTCAGAGTACGCTCTATTCTTGAAATCCCCTACGTCGTATTGGTTTGGAAATATCTCTACTGGAAGCTGTTTCAACAACTGGTACTACGCAGTAAAACGTAAGTTGGTAAAATAAAAAATCCAAATTATATTTCTTTACTACGTCTCGGTTTAAACTATCATATTTTGTATAAAACAATCTATTAATATAACCAAGTAGAATTAAAGGGTTCAATGATCCTCAGTACCCGTTCCCTGAATACAATGCACAGTTAAGCATGTTTCTATATTTCTCCGCTTGTACGTTCTTTGCCGGTAAAGTATCGGATATATTAAGGTACGGTTTATATTGTGGCGTATTCATTATTGACATTTTTAATAAAACAAAGGCCGCCTACAAACAGGACATAAAACAATAATTTATTATGTAAATAGTCACATAAAAACATAGGCATTGACACCAATGTGTACATTATTATACTGTTTAAGGAAATTCGTCGTAAATTCACACTTTTGGTTGTGTATTTTTTTTATAAAAGCTGTTGGCTACCTTAATAGAAATAAATATAACAATTGTTTATGTCATAAATAATTTCCGCGATATTCACATCTGGTATATGTACTTATTATTATGGTCATATCTTCCCTAATATTGCTATATTATTGAATTTAAAAAAAAAACTGGTTGTGCAGATACATTTATGGCACATAATTGATATCATGAAAATGGACCGCCGCAACTCTATAAGTAACTTTAATTTATGGTGTAAATTGAAGGGGAATAAAACTGATAATCACTTAACAAGATGACCTTCCTTCCTGTATTCTATTAAATACTTTAGTTATTACAGAATTAATATCGCTATTAAAAACGGTGATTACTTTAAGGTGAAAAATTAATAGGTATTTTTCATTCCAAGTCATAAAACAAACATGGGATGGGTCTCCCTTAGCACTTACGGTTTAAAATATAGGTGCGACCTATTCTAAGATACATAAAAAATACTTAAAAATCAGTCGGGTATCGGAGCCCTTGCACACACTGATACGAGAATAATACTGTAAAGATATCCATTGATATCCAAAGAACAATGCACCTACTGATTTAATAGAACTGTAGGTACCTACCCAGCTCTTGGGTATTTTAAATGACGCATTGATGGCGCTTCTCGGAAGAGGTCAACGAATTACATAACACACTTCCATCATTAAGCACTTAATCACTTCCGCACATACGGAAAGGAGAGCTTTCAGTTTCCCCGATGAAACTTATACAATATTATTGACATTCATTGTTTATTACAGAAATATCAATACATAGATATTTTCAATGGTATTGCGTAAAAGACAAAACCTAAAACGTTTCTATTGCTGTTGAAGACGCCTTTATCTGTCCGTCTTAGCACGATCACGCCATCAACACATATACACGTTATTCCGGGATGTATGAAGTCCGTCTAGGAGTTTTAAGTTTCCTATTTACAACATACAAAAGTTTCCTTAAATATTAGTAGTAATGAATACATTCCAAGTGCAGTTACTTAGTTTTAAAGTGGACCTGTTAATAGCCATCTTCAAAGTAAATAAACTTTCTTTGAAATTTATCAATGAAGCCTATGGAAGTGAAACCTTTTAAGCTTCAAAACAGAATTATTGTTAACTAATTTGGTTGGACGTCATAGTCATACAGTTATCAGACTTCTAAGCGCAAAATTTTATAGATCAAAGCTATGTACTAATTGATAAAAAATCCTATAATTCTAGTCTCACATTGGGACGTCGATCATAAAAACGCAACAGTTTATTTTTACAATTTTCCAAGAAACGAAAATAACTTGCTTGTCTTAGATCAGGGACACGATTTACGCGAGCTGTCTTTAGAGTGACATAGTAATTTATGCAAATTACACAATTAGATTCATCTGCGCCTACGTTCTTTTTGTTTTTCACGATTATGAAGAGTTCGTATTAAATGTTATTTTGTAAATGAACAAATAAGTGGCGCTACAAACTTTTTAGGTCTGGTCTAATTTCTGTTTTTGTTTCATGATCTTTTGTCCATCTAATTAATAGGCAAGTAAGTGATCAGCCTCCTGTGGCAAGAGGCAAGGCCGGTTTCTTCACTATGTTTTCCTAAACCGTTTGAGCGAATGTTAAATGCGCACATAGAAAGAATGTCCATTTGTGCACAGCCGGGGATAGAACGTACTGCCTCAGGGATGAGAGTCGCACGCTGAAGCCAACCAACACAATCTTATGAAGCCAAAATAACTAACTCTCTTTCTCTTTTTTCTTTATATGAGAACTCAATTTGTTTCTTCCTTGTAAAAAATTGTTACTAGGTATTCAGACAATTAAAGAGCTTTATGAAATCATGTTTTGTTATTTCGAAGCTAATGTTTATGATGAAATTAAAATATCTCGTTTTGATCATATCGTCTTGAAATAAATCCTCCTCGTAAAATTTCAGGAAGTGTCGGTAGTTACTGCAGAGGCCAGTGTTATTAAATGTCAAAAATAAATATACGTAGTTTGAGAATTTCTGTTTCTAGCATTCGTATAAGCTTCAAGCATTGAATATTTTCAAGAACAAATTAGAATGATTAAATTTGATAATTGTCAGTTTTGTGATACTGAGTTTATTGACCCTTTTTTTATCAAAGTGCATATTGCATCAGTCATATTGTGCATATTTTTTGTTCTTTATGTTAATAGTTTATTAAAAAAACATCTAATAATTACAGCATTATTTTAAGCAACTGTTTATAAATTAATTGGCTTTAGCCACTGCATTGATTATTGAATAATGCTTCGGATCTTTGTCATTGAATCAATTAATATCTAGTTCACATCACTCACACATCTACAACGTCGTCATGGTAACCATCTTCAGCGAAATATCCTGTATCCTGAGGTGTGGCAAATACCCGGGTGGTATAAACAGAAAGGAGAATAAAAGCCGCATTGCTCAGCGGCGCGCGCATGGTGACTGCGCCCGCGCAGATGCGTTTGCTTGGAATCTCGAACTTTAAGGCGGCGATTACACTAACGTTTCGTTTCTGGTTCTTATACATTATGTAGACAATTATTATATAAGCGTAAGATTTAATTGGTTGATTTTATTTACCAACGACGATTATATTCGAAGTAAGAATAATTTTGTAGGATATAAAATTTGAAATTAATTATATTTTAGTTAAATTTTTTAATATGTATATTTTTTCTTAATACTTTCTCGTTTTTATTTATTCATACAATTTTTACATTTGTAACATGTATGCTACGCTTAAGGAAATACGCCAATGGTGTACGTTTAGTGACTTATTGCGTAAATTTATGATTAAAGCCAAACAAACAAACAACCATTTCGTGGGCAGTGGTATGAAACAAAAACTAACACATAAATTTAATGAAAGTGCAAAACGAAATACATAAAAAATGGGAATTTAAAAAATACTGTACCAGGGGTGCATAAGTTAAAAGCCATCACATTGTATTTTTTTATTTTACAATAACCATACATAGTGTTTGTTAAGAATAACAACTATGAGATCGTGTTTATTTTATTACTAAAAATAAATTATTCATTACGAGCACTTCTCTGTTCCATATTAAGGATTGCTTCATTAAGTTTTAACGGCCTATTGCTCTTAGCTAATAGAATATTTTTGATGATTCACTCAGACTTGACTTTACTTGACAGCAGTAAGAATTAAGTTTTTTTTATATATTAAGTGTTTATTGTTGTAGGTTTACTTTCAGGTTGTTTGTCTATTAATGTACGTACTACTTATGATTTCTGTTTCGTATATTTGGTTTATCAATGTAATCTGCTTTGGTTTTTTATATGGTTTAAGTGTTCAATCTTATAATATGGATATGTGTAGCTGTATGAATACTTATAAATAAATAAATATCATTATTTAAAATAACTTGGCATATATATAGTATTTTCACCTTATGCGCATGGTTCCAGCCGGCTTCGGAAACCAGGGCTGAAAGAGGAGCGCGTTACGAAGTTGTTATGTAATTTTTATTATTATTATTAAACGTTGTGTAATACAAAAGAAAACTTGGCGATTAAAAATAGTGGCGGAGGGTTTATTGCCAGTTCTTCTCTTCCGTTCTACGTTCTACGAGAGCTGGCAGTAAATGTAAAATTAGAAGCTTTTAATGTATATTTCTTTTTTTTTGACGTTCATAAGTGTACATTGTAGTACCTATATGAATAAATGATTTTTGACTTTGATTTGGGTTTTATTTAATTTTAGGCCCTTACAGTTGAATTTAGGTAATAGATCCATAGACTCAATCACAATTCTCACCGTTTTTAGAGAGTTTCAAGTGGCCTATCTAAGTACACATATATAAACCACGTCACTTCTAAAACCAGTACTCAATGCCCTATTAGATTCGATTTGTTTACTGAGTGGCTCACGGCCATGCTCTACTGACATATTACTTACATTCAGCAACGTTACCAAATCTTTGCTATAAATAACATAATGACGGCATCTCGAAAGCGTATTAAAAACTCTAGCGTATATATCTTTCATCGGGGTGTGAAGTTCACATAAATATTATACGTATTATAAAATATTTTGTATTCTTACACTTTGAATAGATTGGTAGCGACATCTCTTCTTTGTTATCGTTAACAATGCAGTTGTAGAGCAATGTCAGGAGTACAATAGTTCGGGAGAATTACAATAGATGTCGTGAATCTTAAATGTCTTACACATTTAATTTTAGTTCTTGATTCAAATTAAAAAATATATATGCAAAGATGTGTGTGTATTTGCTTTTTCTGGAAAGAAAATTATACGTAGTAAAAAAATTGCGATTGAATAATGTATTCAAACAATCCTACTGATAAATCAGTTCGTTAAGTAAAGGTTTTAATACAATTCCTAAAAAATACTGTTACAATATTTTAGCGGATAAGAGGAGGTTTGTAGCGATACCTGTTTTTCGTAGCAAGCTTTAGCTACGCGCCATTCAGACAACACGCTTGATCGAGTCCGCCGGTTCCTTACTCATAGAAACTTTCCAACTTACGCAGTTTTTTTTAAACCAATGCTAGTAGAATGCTTGCTAATAAAAACGTTTATATCTATGACTGCGAGTTATGACTGGGCATCAGGATCCCATAACTATCATGAAGTGCATAACGGGTTTAATAGTATCAAGGATTACATAGATGAATGGACGGTGGAAGTTCCCGGTGGCGAAGAAGTGGCACAGCTGGTCGCTCTCGAGTTGGGATACGAGTACGACGGGCCGGTAAGGATCCTTTCGTTTATCATGCCCTAGTGATTTCTTAATTAAACAATTAATAACGGTTAATTATGTTATATTAAACCAATTAACATTATTAATTACCAACAATTTAATAATAAATAATAAAGCTTATTTATAAAGGTTAATATTTTATTGTAAGCCATCACAAATTTATCATACAATTAACAAACAGTATATATAAACATAATTAATGCTCTGTAATTAATATATACAATTTAGCTAACATTCCATTTAAAAAAAATAACAGGATTGTTAGGGCTAATTAATTATCTTTGTTAGAAAATTAGGTTTGTGCTTTTAATTTAAAAAGGGTTTTTCGAATGTAATTGGAGCTTTATAAGCGATTAAGTCTAATTTGGAATTTAGTAAGAGAATATTTAGCTTATAAATTATCTACATTTATTTTTAATCATAAATCTAAATAAAAGGCATCCACACAGGTTTGTACACAAGTTAGCTGATATTTTTCGATAAACAAATTTATAATAAGTATTTTTGTATTAAACATTCAGAAGCTCAAAATATTACACGCTAATTCTAAACAAATGTCAGTAGTCAGAAATATCTCTTTGTCACTTGGTAGTTAGTAGTATATCGACATGACTGTGAAGAGCTATTGTAAAATATGTATTTATTTAAAATAGGGCATAAATAATCTCATACGATTCTCTGCATCCATAAATAAATAATTATTATTATAGTACTGCCGTAAAAGTCATTTCACACCATATTAGATAAAACTCATCACTTAGGGTAAGATTGACTCCCTTATATACAAAATTAATATGTTTTTGACTTATTAGTCCCACTTAGCGTTAATTCGCGTTTCTTAATGTAACACTTATTGTTTTGGATCAACTTTACTTACAAATTCAAAGATTCCGTTGTCATGTGTGGATATTCGAGAATGAAATGCGAATTACGATGTTCGTGAATTTACTAGTGATGAGCATCTGTCTTTTTAACTTGAAACCCCTGAAGGTTTACATCTCGACGTATTTTTTTTTTTATGTAATAGGAGGCAAACAGGCAGAGGCGGCTCACCTGATGTTAAGTGATACCGCCGCCCATGGACACCCACATTACCAAGGCTTGCGAGTGCGTTGCCGGAATTTCAAGAGTTACGCTCTTTTCTTGAAGGACCCGAAGTCGAATTGGTTCGGAAATACAGTAGCTGATTCCACAAAGTTGTTGACATTGCATTACCGGTCTGTATCAGTACCCTGAAAGAACGTTTGGAAACAGTCCCCACCACCAGGTTGCAATTTGCCAAGTAGAAGACTTTAGACATTGTATTGTAATATTTTTTCAGTTGCAAAGATTACAATGATCGCTTATACAGGGTGTCCCAAAAGTCGACGTCAAGTCGAAATTTTCTTATAGGTAATGCCACACCAGTTATCAGAAAAAAAAAAAAAAATAAGTAATGTATTTTTGAAGTTATGGATATTTTTTTGTTATTCCAGAAAATGCACACCATGTGACAGTTTTTTCATTCCTGTTGTTACAAATATTTACTTTTTGCCAATTTTTTTTCTCTTACGTCATCCCGAATAGTGTTTTATGTAACCTATGATCCTAAACTCTGTGCTGATCACTCCAACTTTTAGGAAAATGTCATTTTATACCGTACCAAGTTTTCAAAATTAATTTTCGCACTACTTCAACTGATCGTCCTGAAAAAAAAATGTACTACTCCAGTTTGGCAAGTAGCTTTATAAGGTAGCGCAAAACAAAACTTCTTATGGCCGATCTAAGAAATAATGAAGTAAGTGTTATACCACGTTAGAATCCTTATTAAATGCGCAAACTTTTAAAGCTGCTTGCCAAACTGGAGTAGTACATTATTTTTTTCAAAAATTAATTTTGAAAACTTGCTGCGGTATAAAATGACATTTTCCTACAAGTTGGAGTGATCGGCGCAGGGTTTAGGATCATAGGTTACATAAAGCACTATTCGGGATGACGTAAGAGAAATTTTTTTGGCAAAAAGTAAATATTTGTAACAACAGGAATGAAAAAACTGTCACATGGTGTACATTTTCTGGAATAAAAGGAAAATTTCCATAACTTCAAAAATACATGACTTCATTTTTTTTTCTGATAACTGGTGTGGCATTACCTATGAAAAAATTTCGACTTGACGTCGACTTTTGGGACACCCGGTATGAGTGCTATTTGTGTTTATGTGTGCTGTACCTGTGCCTGTGTGCATGCCCTCATTACTTAGACAAAATGATGAAGGAGTTTTACTGTTCGGAGAACAGTATTACGCTATCAATTGAAAAATTGTGCTCCCTAAGTAATAACCCTATTTCCATAGTTCGTCCTCGGTTTGGGTAAAACCAATGACTAGCGCTTAATGTAGAAATCGTAGAAGAATGCAAGGGTAAAAATATATTAGGTCCTTATGAAATTGGCGTTTTGTATGGGAGGAACAAAAAGTCGAATATTTTTAAATATAATATTGTTACGAGCTAGGGGATCGGATAGAAAATGCCGTAGATTTCTTCAAGGGTTTATTTCTTGAAAAATCAATGAGGAATTTATGGGCACAAAATATACGCAAAAATGCACTTATAACACACACAAAAACACAGTCACTTATTACTTCACTTATGTACACTTCACACAGTACTTTATCACTTTTATTCACTTTATTCGCACTTTATCGCTTCGGTGTTTCGCTCTTGCTATCGCATTCAAAACTAAAGGCGACTAGTCGCGTTTCGGCTCGCTTATATATCCCTGGGAATAATTCTAAACAATATTCGAGAACTCTTTAGGCGGGCTTGCTACTGAGTAGCGATTGCACAATTCTAGAGTGATGAGAGAAGAGTGCGGACGCTCTTTGTCTCTTTCGAACGTTGCTCCGTCCTTGTCGTACGGCGTTCTGGAGTGCTCAGTCTAGTTTCGAGAAAGTTCTGATCTTCTCTCTCTCTCTCTCTCGTATCATTTCGTCCTTGTCTCACACCTAGAAAGTTCGGTCTAGAATATTCGTTCATCAAAGGGGTATACCTAGGCCTGAAAACGCCTGAAAACGGCTCTCCTGAAAACTGCACCAATCGACTACACATGTTCTGAAACTGACTGAAAAAAGGTTTCAGCTTCCTGAAAACTAGGGTAACATTATGGAAATTACAATTTTCTAATATGTGATTAACCCTCTCCTGAAACGGTCAGAAATCATATTACAGCCTGCTGAAAAGTTCTCTAAGTAGTGGAAAAACCTAGAAACATTGTAGTCGACCCGTCTTCGTAACAATATATTTAATTAATCAAAGTATGAACCATTGTTTTCTATGCACTTTTGCCATCTCATAGGTAGTTCATTGATCCCTTTACTAAAAAAAGCAGTCGGACGGGAATCAATAAAATCTGTGAAGGCGATTTGGACTGCCCCATCAGAGTTAAATTTTTTCCCTTGCAAGAAGTTGTCCAAATTTGGAAAAAATTGTAATCTGTTGGAGCAAGGTCCGGGGAGTACGGAGGATGTCTTAGACATTCCAATTGAAGCTCTTCTAATTTGGTAGCTGTCTGTTGTGCAGTGTGTGGTCTAGCGTTGTCGTGAAGTAGCAGTGGCGTGGAGCGATTGACCAACCTAGGTTGTTTAGCCGCTAGCTTTTCCATCATGGTTTGCAATTGCTGACAATAAACATCAGCCGTAATAGTCGGGCCAGATTTGAGAAAACTGCAATGAACAATACCGGCACTAGTGCACCAAACGCTTACAAGTAACTTTTTTGGGGTTAATTTTCGCTTGGGGCAGGATTTGGCTGGCTGGCCAGGATCCAACCATTGCGCTGAGCGCTTCCGATTATAGTAAAGAATCCATTTTTCATCACAGGTAATGATTCGGTTTAAAATACCTTAATTATTGTGCCGGTTCAGTAATGTAACGCAGCAGTCGACGCGCGTGTGCCGGTTTGCTTCAGTCAATTCGTGAGGTACCCACCTTTCAAGCTTTTTAATCTTCCCAATTTGTTTCAAGTGAATTAAAACAGTTCCATCACTAACACCGCTGCCTGCAGCTAACTCGGACGTGGTTTGCGATGGATCCGCTTCTACAATAGCCTTCAATACTTCATTATCAACTTGGGTCTCAGGCCGTCCACGGGGCTTGTTTTGCAGGTCTAAATTTCCAGAACGAAAACGTTGGAACCAAAAAGGAACTGTGTTTTCTTTTGCAACATGACCGCCATACACATCATTCACCCTTCGAGTCGTTTCCGCAACACTAGTGCCACGGCGGAACTCGTACTCGTAAATAATGCGATACTTTAAGTTTTCCATTTTGTAAAATGAGTGACGCAAACAGAAAAAAACAGAAGAAAAAAACAAATGAATGACGGTCATCGAAGCACAAATGCATGAGTAAATAGCTGTACAAATTTGAATTTGGAATTCCTTACCAGAGGAGAACATCGTGATTAAAGTGGCCAGTACGAAATACGCCAATTTCATATGTAAGGACCTAATATTAATATTGCTCCACGTTCCTTTCCACGACACAAAGTTTAGACATTATTACTAACAAAACACACACACAGAAACACATAAAATAACAATAATCAAAAAATATTTTAAAAAAGAATAATAATAGAGAGATAATAATTTTTTTAAAGAAAAAGGTTTAATTGTGTAATGCGTGTATGCTGTGGTTGTAATTAGCCCTGGCTGACATTATGCTGAGGAGCAGACTTGTTCCACAGCGCTGGTCATTCTGCCAGAGACCACAGCAGCTAGTTTGCGCCTCAGTCGCAAAAAAACAAATAAGAATCTATTACTCAGTAGAAACAAATAATAATAATAATAGTAAAAGTTTAGGCTGTAATGAACGTAGAATATTTTTATTCCATACATTATTCCTTACAGACAATGCCAATTCGATGTCTATAAAAAATCAAAATACAATAAAGTAAATACAATGGCAAAGGCTATAGATTTGAATATATACATCCAATAAATAAAAATTAAAAGTCAACTTTATTGCCGGTTTAATTTACTATATAACATTTATTTTATGTACCTAGAGTTAACTAAACTGAATTAATTAATTGTGTTTGACGTAAAAGCTTTCAGATAACAATGATAAGAGTTATACAAAAATATTGGAACACTCGACATTGTGACGGCATTTGCTTTGATTTCAGCAATACCACTTGAGAATATTGACAACCTATCAATATTTCGGCTCTAATCAAACTTATTGTGGACGATATTTTTAAACATCTATCACCTAACGGAAATTGTGTTGATTTTTATTTGAAGCCCAAAACAAATATTTCGCTGTTAGTAGTAACACGGCACGGTTTCCTCCACTTCAACCTTTGCTGGAATGCTTCAGCGCTTAGATAAGTGTAAAGACAAGTGTTAACTTGATCTCAACAGTGGAGGTTACGTTCTAACCAAGTCGCCAAAGCATTTTTGCTTGTGACACGTAAAAATATCTAAAATGAGACTATCATACAATAAAGAGAGACAGAGGGCCGATCAACCATTTTTACAGAAATCTGAGCTGACGACAGTACAAATCTAAAAAGGCCATACGCGTTCATACTCATCCGACTTAAACTGATGGTTTCGACTTTTCCCTTTTCAACTAACTCGAGTGGAATCAAATTTCTCAACAACACATATTCTAAAATACATTAATTATATTTGACAATAACTACCTAGGCACCAAATATACGAGTAATTCAAAACATAAGATTAGGAGAAGAAGTGTTTTGAAAATCTGTGTAGGTCATTGTCTAAAAATAAATTATGTCCTACGCTCAATTGACAGCCAGTAATGGTGACCAATGTTAAGAATTAGTTGGACGATTTGTCTCAATTCGACGCTACATTTACTATGGCAATTATAGATTTCTTTGCGTTTTGCCCGACGCAAAAAGAGCCGTTTCAAAAAGAAATTTCAGTAAGCAATTGAACATCCCGAATTTTGACATAACTATTCATGAAATTAGTAATAGTTATGTCAAAATTAATTCCAATCACTGAAGGCAAAAAAATATAAAAGAGCTTTTTCTATCCTGGCTACATCCAAAAACCACTAAAGCCGAACAAAGTTTTTTAAAATGACATTTGTGTACCAGGCCAACATAGAGGTGTTACAATTATTATTGTGCAAATAAATTATTTTTTTATGTTTCTTTATTTGGTTCTTCTAGTAACTTCCCGAATTTAATAACACCATTGAAATATACTGATCTTTCGAATAATTGTTAATTTTCTGCAATAACGTGGCTGCACAACGGCTATAATTGTATCAATTTGTCTTGATCCTTTATAAAAGAAATAGAAGTCAGCCCTAAATAGGTTTGCGTCAAGTTTAACTAACGTTACCCGTCCCGTGCGTAGCAACTGTAATTTCCTTGTGTTACAAGTAAAAAAAGACGTTCAGGCGTTTTCATCTAATAAATAGAACAGGAGTGCAAACGGGCAGGAGGCATCTAATGTTAATTGATACTGCTGCTCATGGACATTTCCAATGATAGAGGGTTTTCGAGAGTCTTTTAAGAATTGATACGCTCTTTTTTTGAAAGACCCTAAGCCTAAATTGGTTCGGAAATACTTCAGTGGGTTCCACATAGTAGTGATGTGCGGCAAGAACTGCCTCAGAATAATATATACCTATATGTCATAGATCTTTCATTAAAGCACATTGGTATATCGAGAGACACTTCATAAATTAATTTATTTTTCACTTCTTTGCAAAAATTCGCAATGATATAATTAATTACCAATAAATTTATTTTATTCTATATTCTCAGATTTTTATGGAAACCCGAATCGGTAATCTCCTTAAATGCAAATTATTATTATCCTTTTACAATGTCAATTTTAAAACATCGAACTTACTATAGCTTCCAAGGATTTTCCATAGATGGCAGTGCTCATTTCAATCATTTGACCCATGTAAAATAAATTTTCAGGCAGCAGTCGGCACTAACGACTGAAACAGCGTTTATTGTACTAGGATATCAGGAAATATATGGAGATTTTTTTCAGTGTTTCAGTGTAACATGTGAAACACGCGAGCATAAAAAAATAGATACACATGTGCGCTCTATTCACGCACATTAGTATAAAATACGTCTTCGTGTTGAAATCCTTACTACACAGTTCTTTAAAACAAACGTTTTTTAACTTTAAAAAACATTTAAATGGTTTTTCTTTTAATAATAAAACTTATCGCTTCTCTAATCATAAAAAAAACACTTAAAAGATTAAGATTAATAAAATACATAATACTTATGAAACCAAATCTTTTATAGCAAACAATGGAAATGGCTACTTAAAATATATTTATTCACTTAAGTAATCGACATATGATTACCTCAATACAACATAGATTTATCAAAATAACAATTTTGAATTTAAAAAAATAGTATATATGAACTGTTGTTATTATTGTTGTACATTGATTATTTTATGTTTTTAGTAATATAGAAAATCGACACTTTTTGTACATTTCTGGAGGGACAGCTTCAAAATAATATTCATAGCCCAACCCTTTCGCTCCCCCTAACGTTACGCACATGTGTAGTCATCTCTTCACCGCGTATATGATCCTGGTACATACGTGTCTCGGGAAACTCACATGACACCGACATGACGTGCTTACGACACACAGGGTACTTATTACTTCGCCTTTATCACACGTGTCCCGTGGGGTCACACACAAGAAAGATCGTTCTCACATAAGTGATTCCAAGACCGTTCACTTCGTTTTATGAATAGCAAAATAAAATTACCGTTTAAAAAAAGGAAACTAAAAAGTGTATTTACACCACCACTATTTTGATTGTGATTAAACAATAAGGCGATTTATATTCACTTATGTTAAACAATGCTGCTTATAAGCAATGCGTTTAGAAAATAGAATACAAGTGTTTGGTGACGTATGTATTACATACAACATTGAACATACAAATTAAAATAATAAAAAGTTATAATACTGTGGTCTCTCACGAATCATGTGAGTCACACAAGCGAGATTTCTGAATATTATCTTTGTGCTTATGCTGCCTTAGTATTAACGTATGGCAAGAACATCATATGACGACATCCATTTTGACGAACTTGGCATGATGAGAGGTGACGGACAAGCATACGCAGTGGAGTGAGTGGTTGATGCCGGACTTATTTGTCTAACTATTCAAATTGGAATCATTACTGATTGTAATACTTAAATTATACAATTAAAGAGAATAAAATAAATAATAATTAATCGACTAGCTTTAAGACCCGTTTTCTTCAAAAAAATTGCTAGTACAATTTCTAATATAATATTAAAGTCTGATTTAGCTGCATGCAATTTTAAAGTGCAATGTGATTTTTTATGTACTTCATTCAGTAATAAAATGTTCATAGTAAACGCCCGGACCGTTAAGCCAATCAAGCTTCATTAAATACGACATCGAACAGACGGAACGGTAACAAAAATAGAAGGGAGCTAAAAAAGTCCAACCCACATTGTCTAGGGCGCCACCTACATCCCATTGTTTTACTCGTCAAACACTAGGAACAAAGAAGGAGGTAGGAGGTAGGAGGTATCAGTGTATCCCAAAGAGGGCTGCGAATTGGGCTCCCAAAATCGAAGTCACTTGCATGCATACGTCCTCCATATCCTTTTTATTTAATTACTTTAAACGTACTGTATTTCTGTGTAATAGCAACGAAATAAATAAATATGTATTAATAAGTCATAATTTTCTAGTTCTAATTAGCTTAACTCTAGATTAATGTAAACTAATAATCTGAAAAAAATAAAATTTTATCATATTAATAAAAAATACCTAACTGGCACGGTCAGTAACTTAGTAAAAACATTTTACATTAGTAAGATTATAGAAAAAAAAATTCACGTAAATGCCTAAAAAAACTTATTTGGAATATATTCAAATAAGAATCATTTCATATTTGTGTTTCTTCGGATTAAGAGTTTTAATAAAATAGTATATTTCGAATTACAGATCCTAGGATTCCCGGACTTGTACGGGTTTAGAGTACATAATAAAAACCGTCGCACCCCAAGTGAACACACAGGCACACTTGCCAGTGACGATAGGGTGAGAGTGCACTATCTTTTACCCATGAGAGCCTGGTAGTAATGACTTTCGAAACACGTGGTGCTTTCGAATGATTCACATCGGGCTCTGCAGAACGGGTCATTGACCTAGATTTTTCTGTCTTGCTAAACAAAATAATAAAAACTAAACGAAACAACTGTAACTAATTTCTAACGAAACGATTTCAAATTATTTTAATATTTATTAATTGCAGATTTAAAAAGTCTATTTTTGCAAACTACTCAGGTTTTAAATAAACACAAATTTTAACTTCCATTACCAAAGTTTTACGGCAGAAATTAATCGCTTAAGACAGTATGAGTTCGTCTCTAAACTTTTATTTTAGATACGATGGGCAGAGCAGCTTTTTACTAAAAAGCGCGCCAAACGTAACCCTATGCCGGTCTCAGGAGAGGAAGAACTTCTAAGAGTAAAAAGGATAGATACACCAGGCAATGCAAGTGAAAGAGATAGACGTAGTATCAGAAATTTGTTCAATGATGAACTTTGGGGCTACGAATGGTATTTAGTAAGTATTACGCTTTGACACGAGAGAGCGCTTTAAACAATAATATAATGATATATAACAGAAACAAAAGATCGATAACGGATAAAATATTTTTGACTGAAAATTTGATTTCAAATATTTTGCCGCCATATTTATCTAAAGTTTTTAAAAAAAAACGCGCTCCGTTCTCTTTATTTATTTACTTATCTCATTACTAAAAATAATTATTTTATTAATTTATTGAATTTGCAGCAAGATACGCGAAGAAATGATATTCTCCCTCGTTTGGATCTCAATGTGCTGCCGGTGTATACAAGGGGATTCAACGGGCAAGGAGTTCGCATCTCCATACTTGACGATGGAATTGAGCACAACCACACAGACCTCAGGGACAATTACGTAAGATATTAAGATATATATTATACATTAATGTTTAAATAAAAAAAAACATGTGTGCAATTCACACGTGTTAGAAGTGAAACCTTCAAAAACAATGTTTTTGAGTAGGATAAAACTTTTAATTAAAAAAATAACACACCACGCTATCTTACTAAAACGCTGTAATACGCAGCCGCATACAGTGTACAGTAAGCTCACGTAGTTTTCACATGCACTACACACGTTAAATGCTCAAATACAAGCACGTATTAAACAGTGTGCAATATACATACACACTGACATCTGCTCTCTCGCTCTGGCTCACAAATTACAGGCGACTATGCTTAGAAGACGGGAGTGGGGACGCTACGAAGTATGGCACAAAGAGGAGAGACCGATAATATACAAATTGTATGTATATTTCTGTCTCATTCTTTCCCCTGGCTTCATCCTACACATTTTTGTATTTGTGTCTCTTACCTGTCGTTTTTTCGTTGCATCCGGTTTGAAATCACAACGATTCTAAAGAAGTTTCACTTCAAAAAATATTAATTAACATCTTCGTAAGATATATATTGCTAAATCAACTTTATAGGCAAATAGGCACTATAAATATACGGTAAACCTACCTATACCTACCTGACCTATTCGATATAAATACAATATTTTTTTTATATAACATTCGGTTATGCATGTCTTGCAATTTACTCAACAGTTTTTTTTTTTTAGATTTTCCCTTACTTGGGTTGCCTGAAAGAGATCGCTTGTTAGCGATAAGGCCGCCCGTTGCCTCCCTTTTATTTTTATGTATTATGTTATTTGTGTTTTTGAAGTGAAACTTCTTTAGAATCGTTGTGATTTCAAACCGGATGCAACGAAAAAACGACAGGTAAGAGACACAAATACAAAAATGTGTAGGATGAAGCCAGGGGAAAGAATGAGACAGAAATATACATACAATTTGTATATTATCGGTCTCTCCTCTTTGTGCCATACTTCGTAGCGTCCCCACTCCCGTCTTCTAAGCATAGTCGCCTGTAATTTGTGAGCCAGAGCGAGAGAGCAGATGTCAGTGTGTATGTATATTGCACACTGTTTAATACGTGCTTGTATTTGAGCATTTAACGTGTGTAGTGCATGTGAAAACTACGTGAGCTTACTGTACACTGTATGCGGCTGCGTATTACAGCGTTTTAGTAAGATAGCGTGGTGTGTTATTATTTAACTGTTTGTGAGTATTTTTTTCTAATAGGCAATGATCAGGCTTCTGTACTAATAGACAATTAAAGAAACACATAAAAAAACCTTAGATTCCTTGACTATTGAAAGCGATTGGAAGTGAAACTTATTTATCGGCGTTGGAAAAAAATTACCGTCTCATTTTTGAGTTACGCGTCACATATTTCCGTTACGTACTATCTTTTTCGTGTCCCTACCACGGTTGATTCATTAATAACAAAAATATATAATAACGATAACAACGATAGTAATAATTGTATTACAATTAATGAAATTCTGTAATAATCTTAGTAGTGATAAGTTAAAATGAGATAATTGTATTATTTGTATTCATGTCTATGATAATGAAAGCCTTTTGTTAAACTTTATCTAATTTAACTTTATTTAACCAATGTATATAAAGTTGCATATATTGGATCATTTTTCGAAAAATAAGGTCATAAAGACGTTTCACTTCTTACGTGTGTACACTAGTACACGCACACATTCTTTTTTTTTAAGTGTTGTAAATAAAATATATATTTTAACTACGACGACACATTAAAACATACCAATATATTTCCATTTATAATAATGGTAAGTGTGGGTATAACAAAATGTTTTGTTACTTGAACTTAAAATTAATACAAAAATTATCCAAATAATCTCTGAATTTTATTTCTAGCCTTTGGAATATATGGTACCAAAAAACTTTGTCTTGTTAAGTTATGTTCCCTGTCTAAGAATACAGTAAAGTTGGTGGTGATTTTGGCGAGAAAGGTTTAATTGAATTTAAAACAGTTAAAGTAATTTTTCTCAATCAACCTATTCTAATAAAAATTTCTTATCTACCACAATTAATAATACCACTACTCGATGGCGCTAGTAGTTAAAAGAGATTCAATAAGGATAATATCAACTTACAAGTTACACGTTATGGACTTATGTTATCCTTATACTTTTAGTAAAATTATCGACTTCCAATCTCGGCGCCGGCACTTCATTTTATACGGCGGCACAAAGTAAATAAATATGTATTTTTTTGCTTTTGCCGGTTAAAATACTTTTAGAAAACGAATCTCGGATATCTTTTATTTCAAATTGAATATTGTTATTGTAACAAAACAGGTAATTTTTACTCAAAATCTACCAAATCAAATCAATCGAAAAAGTAATTATAAATCGAAAGGCTAGGCTAGAAGTAAAAATAATGTGTTCATTCGTTATAAGTTGATAAGTATCATGATGCATTGCAAATTTTTAGAGGGGCTCCCAACTCTTACATAACTTAACACTAAAAAATATATTTACAATAAGAAATTGTTATTTAAATCTTACAATTGAAGCCGGAAACACTTCTTTCTGTGCTTGCTCTTTCTGATAAATTTATAATTATTACTTAAAATGTTATAACTATTCTGTTTGTCCACAACAGTCCACAGAGATATCGAATAGATGATTGACTTATGGCTATTATCGTCTGTTTTTTTACCTGTTTAATATACTGTTTTCGTGACTGGCCTTTCTTATACTTCTCGTATCCTAGTAACTTCGCGGCCGATGCGTCGTTCACGATGCGGTTAGATCGACGTACGGATGAGATTGGGGGATGATGATGATGACACATGACGACACATTTTTTAGTTGGCGATGGGAAAGGATTGTTGTTTATTATAATAATAAATATTGTTTTATTTTTAATTTCGACACCAAGTAAATCTAAATAATATTTTGATAACGTCTATTTTTGACAATATAATTTTAACTTCAATTTCAGGTTTCGAAATGCTTTTGTTTTTTGGTAAACCTTCTCGTCCCTATTTTCAAACCAAATAAGTAATTGAACTTAAATTGTACCTACAGTAATAGTACAAATTACGTATTTTTCTGATTTTCAGGATAAAGAGATTAGCTGGGACTGCAACGATCACGACTCAGATCCATTTCCAAGACCGGACCGGCAAAATCGTAACTCGCATGGAACTAGATGTGCTGGAGAAGTAACTATTAATTGGAACCATTTTATTAAAATGAATTGATTAGTTTCAATCAGCATCTATGACAGTATTTGCAGGATTGAAAAAAAAAATACTATTTATTTACAGATCGCAATGACTGCTAACAACGAAAAATGTGGCGTAGGCGTGGCTTGGGGAGCAAAATTAGGTGGAATCAGAATGCTCGATGGACGAATAACTGACCGCGTTGAAGGAGAGGCCTTGGGTAAGCGAAACATTGCTCATTGTTGAAAATTATATTTTTTATATTTATGCAAACCTAGTAAACGCGATTGCTGAGTTAAAGTAAATCGAATCGTTTGGGCTTCTTTCTGGATCGACCGTTATGGGAGGGATCAATTCAGTCAGTAATTCTCAAAATCACCGGATTTATTTATTTATTTTATTAGTTGCTTTACCTGCGGTTTCACTTACACAGCACATATCGCAAACGACCGCGTTTGACTTGTAAATTTGTTGTCAAATCAAGAAAACCATGAAATATGTTGTAACGAGTTTTAAGAGGAAACTAGTTTTACCGTTTTCTCAGCAAGGGTCTGTTGCTGAATAAATAGGAATATAATTTTTCCTGCCTTCGGAAAACTCTCTAATTTTGATAGTGGCGAAACTAATAAACTTACTTACACGTACGTCTGTCTGCTGTTAAAGATTAAGTCTTATTTCCTTGTAGTTATATGTTCCTAGTAATTCATCTGAATAATGACGTAACAGCATAAGAAGAATCGCGAGGGCGAGGGCGCGGCAAAAGTAAAATTTATATTTGCTATATTTATTTTATTTAACCTTTTACCGCCCCCATCTCATCCATGGCTTGACTGCGAAAAAATATTTCTTTAAACTTTGAAACACCTTCATTGTTTTTTGTAAATTCACTGCACTCTCTCTCTCCCTCTATTATTTATGAGGACAATAATAAAAAAAACTACATAAATTGTTTTGGTTTTTAGTTATTTATATTTCTATATGTTTTATTTATATTTCTCAATAAAGCAATGGCGGCCACAAGTGAGTGGTGACCACGACTACTAGGAATTCATAAATGATTAAGAAAGTATCCTAATTCAAACAATTGCTAAAATTGAAAAAAAAAATGTTTTTTTACCGTCGCCGCAGCAACTGACGTTATTATATTACGTCATTCCTTATTAGGAACATTAGGAACACATAAAGTACACAGTGGTTTCATTTCAGTTAAAGATTGAAATTAGGTTCAATCTCAATTTACCTAATTTAGAATTTCAATACAGATTAAGCAAAATCTTAACTTTACATACTACTTATTTTTTAAGGATTTGCTTGGGATAAAGTTGATATCTATAGTGCTTCGTGGGGTCCCAATGATGACGGTAAGACCGTTGAGGGGCCCGGCAAACTTGCCCTTGAAGCTTTTAAAAGAGGTGTTAAGCGCGGGCGGGGAGGAAAAGGAAATATTTATGTATGGGCTAATGGAAATGGCGGCAGACACAACGATAATTGCAATTGTGACGGGTAAGTTACTATAGTAGTTAGTGACAAAATTATTTTTTACTATTTGTTATATTATAGTATATTGAAATCATCTTACTTATTTTAGTTATTCTTCAAGCATCTACACGATATCAATAGGCAGCACCTCCCAACAGGGATTGTTTCCATGGTATGGCGAAACGTGCTCATCAACTCTTGCTACTGCATACTCTTCTGGTGCCTATAAAGATCAGAAAATTGTAAGTCTCTTCTAATTTTAACAAAAAAAAATATTTTGGTTGGTTGCTAAATTAATTAAAGTTTGCACGCTATTTATTTAACAGATGTCTCTTATCTTCAGAAGAAAGAGACAGCATAAATATCAGTTCGTGTACACCTCATATTTCTATCCTTTTTTAACTGAGTAAAGTTGCTGAAGTTAAAACGAGATGGCTATATTTAAATTGTAGGTAACAACAGATACGAACGATTCATGCACACTTGGTCATACCGGCACTTCGGCCGCTGCTCCACTAGCAGCTGGAATTATAGCTTTGGCTCTGCAAGCGAAGTACGTTGTTATATTTAAAGCGTTTCCCACCGTTTTAACAGAGAAATAATTTGCTTGAAGAAAAATGATTGAAAATGTTTTTCAGTCTGAACTTAACATGGCGGGACATTCAACACATAATCGTCTGGACGTCTGAATATGCTCCATTATCCTCGAATTATGGATGGCAAACAAATGGGTTAGCACAAATACATTTTAGAAAAAAATAAAATGTACATATTTTATTGGTGTTAGTATGTGGTTTTAGAATTGGATTACGTTTCAATGTTCGTTTTGGGTTTGGTCTTCTGAATGCGGACGCACTTGTAGCAAAAGCTTTGAACTGGACGACAGTTCCAGAAAAGCAAATTTACGAACGAACTTCTACGTAAGTATGATGTCCTAGTACTTTATACGTTTGTTACATCAGAGGCGTCTTTACCATGATGTTTTTTTCTAACTAACTAAATAAGTTTATTTTAATATTTTAATTAGTTAAATTTAATTTAACTAATTACTATATTTTTATTTCTTTATTTATTATTAATAATTTAATTCTGCGTTAAAAATACATACAGCGTCAGCGTCTTCTACGAATTCGTTTTAAATTAATGAATGTTGCTTTGTTCTAAAGTGTGTCTGTCTGCTTTGTTTTAATTGTTTCAGACACTCATATGGTGAAATATCATCTAATAAACCTATAGAATTATTGATAGCCGTGGAATGTAGCGTGAATTATTTGGAACATGTTGAGCTGATTACTAACATACAATACACTAGACGTGGGGATTTAGAAGTATATTTAATTTCGCCAATTGGTAAGAATTTTTTTTTTAAATTAGCCTTGAATTATTTCGAAGACGTGCAGCGTTTTTGTCGAAGAAAAGGGAGAGAGCGATTGAGAGAGTGAGAAAGGGCGAACGTAGCATAAAGCAAATAGCCATGGAGCGAGAGTAGAACGACAATAGATGCTATTTTCACAAGAAATTTTCTGGTAATGTTGAATGAAACACGAACTTATATTGCATATTTTACTTATAATAAATAGTAGTTTTAGTCACAACAATAATAATGTAAATATCGAAGAAGAAAAATATAATTTGTATTAATTTTCAAAACTTAAATATTTTAATGACAATTAAATTCCTAACATATGCGATTCCTTTTTCCGACCTCCCTCTAAGTCTCGGAAATGATTTGTATAATTAAATAAACAAGACTTAAAAATAAGTTTGCCATAGAAATTTTCACTTACGCTTGCATTTTTTTTATCGTTGTATAGTGTGTATCGCAAAGTGATTTTGTTTCAAGCTCCATTATAAAACGGATTTCATATACGACATTCCATGCTGTGCTTGTCTCGCCTCAATTAGGTTAGGGCGATACACGTAAGTGTGTTAACTTTTTTTAACCGTTTTACAGGTACCAAAGTGCAATTACTAAACCCTCGACCTAAGGACAACTCTAATAAAGGGTTTGTGAATTGGCCCTTGACCTCTGTCGTGACGTGGGGTGAAAATCCAAATGGGGTCTGGAAGGTTATCGTACACGATTCGGTAATTTTCACGATTTTTTATCTTCCCTCATACATGTTTTTAATAAAAAAAGCGAAGTGAACGAAATGGTATACTGACTTATCAATTACTAAGGTCGTGCATGTTTACAGACAAATGAAAATAACGTGGGTAATGTGGGACTTCTTCGCCTCATCATACACGGCACCGAGGAGATGCCCCATCATATGAAAAGCGAACCAAGAAAATACAAGCAAGAATTTGCTAAAATTTTTGACGTAATCGATTCAAACGAAACACCAGGGCTACAGAAGTCTGCAGAAGATTACGGAACCGCTTATATGGACGAGGAACTGTATAGAAATCATCATAGTCGATATTTCTCTAACTAGTTAAAATATTATTTTGTCTGAATATATGACACTATCCTTAACAAACCTAAATCAGATTAAATGTTCAAGCCAAAATGATTTCTTTATTTACAAAAATACAACGCGAAAATTCTAGAACAAAGAATAACAAAGCAAAACAGCTAATTGATTATAATAGCTCACTTCCACGACAAACTGTTTAAATGATAATTATTTGCATTAAATTATCGTCTTATGAATCATTAGTAATTTTTAACAATGCAAGTTAGGTTCAGGGTCGAACCCTGATCTTGGCGAACACAATGTAATTTTACAACACAGAATTGAATGAATTTAACTTTAAGATTTGAGAGAAGATATATTTTAAAAAATTTGCGCTATGGACCTAAACCGTACATTTTATTTTATTTGTATGTTGGTATACGTTTGATAAAACTTAAGTGAGAATGGGCTAATGGTATATGGACAAAGAGGATAATAACGTGGAAAGGGCCACCAGAGGCTGATGAACTTAATCAATTAAAATTGGGAGAAGAGTCATACTCTTGATAAAGTTTTATGAAAATCAGAGCTGCACTTTTAATGTACGAAATGAAAACTTCCCGCTATATGTTTTTTAATTTACTGAAATTGAGGTATGTGTAAATTAAATTTAGTTTAGGTACATCTCATAGTACTAGCGATATCTCAAAAAAAAGTCCCTCTTTGTCGACATGACATTTCATGACGAGGGATGCTCGTCGGTTATGGGTACTATTAATTTGTCCCATCTCTAGTGTCCCCTGGATTCAGTGCAGGTATATAAGGCCTACCAAACTCGACATCACCATCCTTGTATATCCTAGTTGTTAAACCCTTCTCTTTCATCCGTTCTCCACCAAACTACCTAAGAATGGGAATCCTTTCGTGAATATAACATAGTTAAAATATAGTTTTTATATGGGATAGGAGGCAAACGAGCAGGCGGGTGACGTAAACTTGTTTTGTCTCCGCCCATGGACAGCCGCTTCACCAAGAGCTTTTCTAGTGCGTTGCCTTTAAGGTAGTACTCTGCCTACGGCTCATAAGTCGTAACGGTTTGGAAATATCTGGAATGGCAGATGGTTCCAGAAGTATCGTAAAAAGGGCTGTGGTACGCCAGAGGTGAGATAGAACGGTCAGAATTGCATTCAGTCTTAAGGTCCGTTGATAAATTTCATTGTTGTGTTTGATGTCTCAGGCTCCAGCAGTTTGGCCTGGTGGTTTCAGTGTGCGATTCACATTCTTGACGTCTTACGTTCGATTCCCGGATGTGCACCAATGCTCTCTATGTGTTTTAACATTCGCTCGAACGGTGAAGGTAAACATCCTGAGGAAACCGGTTTGTCTTAGATACAAAAAAGTGGACGGTCAGGCACAGGAGGTTGATTACCTACTTGTCTATTAGATTGACAAATGATCATGAAAAAGATACAGAAATCTGAAGCACAGTCCTATAATGGACCATTATAGGACTAGCGGTGTTGTTTTTGATCATTCACGCTCTTTGTACAGAAATAAAAATCAATAAACAATATTTAATATTTATTACCATTCATCGAACCACTTACATTTTTCACTTTCAACCACAAACCCCAGTTCTCTAAGTTCTTGCACCATGAAATCGTCTTTAAATATATCGATCTTCCGCAACCACTCCTCGGTACTTATGACGTGTGGGCACTGTCCACCATATTCTGGGGGGAGATATTCAGGGTCTATATGCTTGTGGAGGGAGGCCATGTCGTAACCGTGGAAGTGGAGGCGAGCCCACGCTGCAGTTGGTATAAACTGCTTGAAGAGGCTGAAGAACGTGCTGATAAACCAATTGTAGTTCACCACGTGCACTGCGTGGATGTGAATTGGGAAGGATACCTGGAAAGTTTAATTTATTCATTTATTCACACTTTGTTGCGTCCATACAAAATAACAAAATACATCAAAAATAATAAGTGATGCAACGGGCCGCCTTATCGCTAACAAGCGATCACTTCCAGGCAACCCTATTAAGAAAAAAACTAAACAATCAAAAATGATGAGTAAAGTGCAATAAATAACCAAATGTTGTATAGAAAATAACAGAACCTTAATCTAAAGAAATACAAAAAAATATTAATAAAAATCTAAAAAGCTAATCTCACGGAGTCACGAATAGCGATGCAATACAAGTAACAAGTAACGATTTAACAAGAGAAGAGATTTAATAGATGATAGCGAGGTAGCCAATCGCATGGAGTCGGGCAGCCTATTCCACGACTTAATGGCGGAGATTGGATAATTTCGTTTAGTATTTATACACATTTTTAAAGAAAGCATCACAAAAATACAGTATTTACAATATTCTTAAGCTACAATTTTTTAATAATGATTAAAATTGAATAAATAGAAAATTTAAATAAATTTAAAAAGGTCGGTCCCTGAGGCAGTGTAACTTTAATGCTGGCAGCGTTTCCTCGCTCTATTGTGATACTTATATGTTGAGCGAGGAAAATACCAGCTTTGGGGTCACCTGTATGATCTGCCAGGCGCCAACTTGAAGTACCAAGAGCCACTACTCCGATGGGAACGAAATAAAAGACGAAGGAAAGACTCTTACATTTGAGCCGTTTATTATTTTCCAGTCTACTCTGCGGCCGTACCAGCTTAGGTGCTTGTCCGAGGGAGGTGAGAACAAGGTTTTTTTTACGTTATTGTGCTTTGCTCGTTCCACATGGTGAGGAAACTGGCTTAGTTTTGCCCATAAAGAGAAATTACGAAAGCCAATTACACCCAGAAGAATGACTGTGAAATAAATTCCTATTGGAGTTTCTACCTTTTAAGGGACCTTATACTGAAGCTACCACGTAACTTACAAATAAAGAAGTCAATCATGACAAAAGATAAATTAAATTACGAAATTACGATTTTTCATTTTCTCATATAGTACTTAGGTAAATTATTTATTTTATGAAATATTATAATTACACACCCCCATTAAAGCTACGATCTGTCCTGCCACTGTCCTCGTCAGCTTACTAACATGCCGAACCCCTAAACCCTCGAGGTCCACAATAATAGTGACTCCGAGGATCTGTAGCCTGGGCTGCATGGCTGCTATTTCATCCATGATTAGTGCACATCGCACTACGTCTTCTATTGGTATCTCCTCGCTGTCCCAGCGCCCTGGTATAAATGCCTCTTTGTAAAGTTAAAAAAACACAGTTATCTTATAATTTTAACTAAAGTAAATTTTTCAATAAAGACCAATTTAATTCTTAGAGTTAGGAAAATATTTCGTCTGACAGCTTAAACTCACCGAACCTCATAAGCGTGATGCGGCCATTTTCAGGGCTATCAGGTAATGTGCCCCCATACACATTCTTCACTTTCTGCAAGCCGAAGGCACTGCAGTTATATAAGTATGCGTTTTTACGTCTAAAGTCTTCATATCGAACCATCTGTGAACCACCGATAAAAGAAAATCTCTTAAATTTTACTATAAATTAAACCAATATTAATTAGGCTTATTGGCAACTAGAAGCCATTTTAATTATAAAACTATTAATTATCAGACCAAGACTTGGAATTTAATTGAATTGAAGTTACTTTACTCGTTTATGTAAAATAAAGTTAGTTGTTTATTTCAATTACCAAATATTACAATAACTTAGTAATTTGTAAGCCTTGCTTGTATCCAACTATCATGGTATTTGGTAACAACAAACAGTAACGTATTCCAAAAATATCAAAAGTTGCTAAATTATATTTCACAATTCGTATCCATGTAATTTGCGAACCCCGATGTAAGGATGGTGATTATGGAACCTTGTCCATTGTACTACAAAAATGTGTAATAGCGTAAAACAACACTTTCAACTTACTACAGTCGTTATATACTATGCCTGCAATGTCCTAATTATACGTCAATTGCATTGATTGTTAATATAGAGCCAATGAAAATTAAAAAAAAAAACAATAAGTGGCGATTGCATATAAATGCGAAAAATGGTGCGATGAGATGTATTTACGTGTTTACAAAAACAGTAAAAAATAAGGTAAAAACACATTGCTGTACAGGGCTAGATTAAGAGGTCTGGAGGCCTCGGGACAACAAAGGAGTGGAGGCCCCAAATTATTTTATAAATAAAATGAATAATTTTGTTAAGTCGAGTTTTTCAAACAATAATTTATTGTGCACCAAGTAGATTCTTTTAGTATTTATATATACAAACATAAAAATATCTTAAAAGAAAAGTTGTTTACGGAATTTAAAACATTTTTTGGCCGAAGTCTCTTTTGTGGAGGCCCCGGGGCTGTAGCCCCTCTTGCCCTCCCCTAAATGTCGGCCCTGTTCCTGTCTGCGCAATAAATGCTGAAATGTTTTATAATAGTAATGTTTTAGCTGGCAACACACACACCACCTAAAAAAACTATCATTATACACAAGAAATGTTTTGGCTTCATGCCCCATTTAGGTAATTTTTTGGATACATGGCTGAGAGGCTGAAACGCCGACGACATCATAAATCTTTGTAACTTTTATATAATTTTAAAAACGTATTGTGTTGTATAATGGAAACAATTTTAATAGAAATGGAAAGGGAGTCAAGGTCTGATACGGTTAATGCCTGGTGTCACTTTACACACCGCATGTTCGCTATTCAGCTTTTGTCGACACAATTAACAACTAACTACATATGGTTTGTCGTTTTGACATCCCGTGCCTCCCGTAATATTTATAATTTTAATCAAACTAAAATTTGGGTTTACTATAAGATAAATGTACCTTTTTTACTAACGTAATAAAAGAGTCGGTGAATTTGATATTTATTTTTATATTATATATTTATATTTTGGTTTTAAAGCGTTATAAATACAGATCTGCGTCTTTTTCTTGAAAAACAGGTCTGGTGACACAGCCATCTCATGAAATAATTGTTGTTTTACGGAGAATCGAATCAATAATTATGTCATTTAAATCTTGAAGTGACGCATTTTATAAGAACTAGGTATGTATAATGTGTAGGGTACAAAAATTTGAATCTTCAAAATTCGTATCAATCATTCAATTTCAACTTTGGACATCATTGAGGTTATTATATATGATTAGTAGTAAGCATTATTATAGAACAGATTTATGTTTAATACATTACCAATTTATGTGCAAGCGCCGGTATAAATCTCCTACACCGAAGAAAGCGAAGAAGGTATGCATCATCCATTCGACGAGGATTACACAAGCCCCGCTCTAAATATAAAAAAAAATGTGATTACATGGCGTATAGCCCGAAGGTTGCTTTTGATTCCTAGCCTATTCTTGTCACAAAGGCGTAGAAGCTTTCCTGGAGATCATACTTTACCGTTACGGGACTTCGAGTTTGTGACAAATGTATTTCAAAACATATTACCATAGATCATACTCCTAAGCTCTTCGATAGCCGACTGTCGTTTGTCCGGATCCTCATTGCAGTTCCGTCGAGCTACCTCCTCAAACTCCGGGTCTTCATACCGGCTGATCTCAGCTGCGAATGCGATGTCGATGAACGGCATACTTAGGTTTGCATGAAGCCAGTCAATGCATCTGTTATAATAGTAAAATAAAAATATAACGGAATTGTTTAAACAAATTAAACTCTTAAGGGGTTATTCTATCCTAGTATTAACTATCCTTCTTACTATGATAACATGATTTCAAATAGAGAATTTGACGCCTCATTTGGGTCGTCAGGCAAAAAAGAGACTACTAACTAACTAACCAGAGAACTACTTACTTACTTACTAAGCTAATCTCGATTTCTAATCTCTCTTTACAATGGAAAAAAATATTTATTATCTGTCCGGCGTTTCTGCGTGTTAAATATCTCTTCACATCCCGCTGATGTCGCAACCATGGAATCGCACAAAAGTAAAGCTTGGGATCACTGTCATTATGGCTATTAAAAGTACCAAGGACCCTGTTGTGACGATCATGGTAAGCCATGGTAAATAACATCGAGACCAATTTCTTAAATAATGGCAAACAGTTGTATTGCACAACAAATCTATCATATAGATATAACTGAACATTTAATTCGTTTTAAACTAAAACTAACAAACACGTTCCATGCGTTTCATAACCGTGTATAAAAGTCTAACTAAAGTCTTGACACGAGTTCGTTCGTTGCTTTGTTCGTTGATGCTTTCGTTCTTATTATATAGAGTTCTTACTCTAGTGTCGAGACTTAGCGCGACTCCCGTATCTCAAAATCTTTAACATTTTACTTGAAGCATATTAATCACAAAGATTGCGTGTTGTTCCCACGAGAATGTAAGTGAGTGTTCCTATTTCACCATGTCGCCTGCTGATAGAGGTTTTTATTTTTTTTATTATTATTTAACTATTAATTACTTAAGATGTCATGTGGAACGTGGTGTAATGGTTGCAGCTCCTTACGAACATTTTGTAAACCAAAAAGCTTGTCGATTACAAAGAGTGGCGGAGAGTTTATTGCCATATTGTTTTTCTCGTCCGTTCTGCGCCCATGATTTGAGAACTGGCAGTAAATGTAAAATTAGAAGCATTTAATATGTATTTCCTAATTGCGTTCATAAGTGTATATTGTGTTACCTAAATGAATAAATGATTTTGAATTTGAGAGTAAGTAACTAGTAATTTTATTTACTCTAACTTAAATATGGCCGAGCTCGACTCTATGTTATTCATGCCATCCTGACATCGACAATTAAAATTTTCACACCTTGAAAGTAACGTTTAAATAAAGAACACCTTGTTACTAACGGTTCTTTGACCGTTTTCGGCACGTTTATAATGGAGCGGTAATAGTGAAAGGCATAAGAAAGTAGTCCCTTTACTTTTTATAAGATGTTCTTCATTTTTACGACTTAAATATTACTAAAATATCTACAAGCTTTATGGATATTTTTTTTATAGAACCTTAAGAACCAGGATAAGGCATTTAATGATGAAAGTGTATGTCGCATTGGATGTCACATACTTCTATTGGCCGGTAATAACGTCGCTGTAATGGATATTAGTATTGCCAGTAAATAAGAGTTAACCAATATTAGGGGAATCATTTGACATGCAGGCTAACTTAATAATTTATTCAAATTGATTAATAGAACAAAGTATACTAGAAAATACAGTTCTAGGCTTAAATAAATGTGACACAAACTTAACAACAACAACAACAACTGATGTGATAGGTTTTGTAACCTGTACTATTAATATAATATCTTTTAAGATACCTAGCAATCATAATCGTTAATTAAAAATAAATACATTTTAGTCGGATTTTTATTAGATGTTGATAGATTGTAAAATTATTTATTGTACGCACCAATTACAATTAATGTAATTGACACGATTCAAAATTCACCCAAAAAAGAGTAAGAGTTTTACAATAAAAACAGGAAGCTCTTATATGAGCATAGAAAAATTCCATATTTTACAGTTTATAAGTACAGTGGATTTCGTGTATAACGATGATGAAGGGACCACTCTAATCGTTATATCCGGAAGTCGTTACAGGCAGTTTAGATAAAGACACGTACATATGTTTACTTTATATTAATTTATTATTAAAAACATTTGCCCACATAGTTATTCACTGGTACATTTAAAAAATAACTAAGAATAACACTTTGAAACTGACCCATAAATTTAACTTCGAAACGTAAACGCTTACCAACCTACTTAGCTGATGTCTATAAACAAAAGGTCTTCATAGTTGGTAAGAAATGTTTGTGAAAGAGATAAGTCTTTGGCGGCTGACTCTCATTGCAATATCTGCATGGGTTTTCAAGGAATTTATAAAAAATGATTCATTTAAAAACAAACTTGAAATCGACGTATCATAAAAAGTCAGTATATGAATTTTGTAATAAAGTATGTTTTAAATTCAAGGGATTTAGTTTTAACGTCGTTATAGCCAAATAGTCGCTACAACCAAAGTCGTAATAAATGAAATCCACTGTATTTTCAAAGTTAATCCAAAACAACTGCAAACAGATTTATAAATTTTGAATACCTAGTATTGTTTCGTCTAGACTAAATATATTTATTTATCTACTTCTTAACAATTATTCTTATTATTAATTGTTTCTACTAAGTATTAGTATTGTTACGAAGACGGGTCGACTGCAATGTTTCTAGATTTTTCCACCAGTTAGAGAACTTTTCAGCAGGCTGTAATATGATTTCTGACCGTTTCAGGAGAGGGTCAATCACATATTAAAAAATTGTAATTTCCATAATGTTACCCCAGTTTTCAGGAAGCTGAAACCTTTTTTCAGTCGGTTTCAGAACATGTGTAGTCGAGTAGTGCAGTTTTCAAGAGACCCGTTTTCAGGCGTTTTCAGGCCTAGGTATACCCCTTTGATGATGGAATATTCTAGACCAAACTTTCTAGGTGTGAGACAAGGACGAAATAATACGAGAGAGAGAGAGAGAGAAGATCAGAACTTTCTCGAAACTAGACTGAGCAGTCTAGAACGCCGTACGACAAGGACGGAGTAACGTGCGAAAGAGACAAAGAGTGCGGACGTTCTAGAATTGTGCAATCGCTACTCAGTAGCAAGCCCGCCTAGAGAGTTTTCGAATATTGTTTAGAATTATTCCCAGGGATATATATATAAGCGAGCCGAAACGCGACTAGTTACCTTTAGTTTTGAATGCGATAATAAGAGTGAAACACCGAAGGGATAAAGTGCGAATAAAGTGAATACAAGTGATAAAGTACTGTGTGCACACTTATAAGTGAAGTAATAAGTGATTGTTTTTATGTGTCTTATAAGTGCACTTCTGCGATTAATTTGTGCCCATAAATTCCTCATTGATTTTTCAAGAAATAAACCCTTGAATAAATCTACGGCATTTTCTATCCGATCCCCTAGCTCGTAACAGTATTATTAGATTCTTATTCTTTTTTTGCGGCTGAGGCGCAAACTAGCTGCTGTGGTCTCTGGTAGAATGACCAGCGCTGTGGAACAACTCTGCTCCTCAGCATGATGCTGAGCCAGGTGCCCAGGATGCCAGCCAACACACGCATTACACTATAAAACGTACCTTTTTTTTTATCTCTTCTTCTTTTTTATCTTTGATTATTGTTATTTTATGTGTTTCTGTGAAAAAAATATTATGTCTATGTCTAGTCTTTCTTATGTTAAATACTGTTTAGTAAATTAGTTAGGACATAAATTACTAATTAGTCTTAAGTTAGGCTAGATCGTTATGTTCCAGTTCTAAGTGAAGGGACAATGTATTTTAAACTAGTATTGTTTCGAAATTATTATAACTGTTAATATGTCGTGATATGATTAATGTGATAAAAATAAAATTGAACGAATAAAAATAAGGTCAACGCGTACCAATTACTTCATTTTGACTTGATTTTTATAAATATTATTATTTCTCATTAATATTAATAATGAAAACCTTGCACTATGGTCTTACGAGGTCAAAGAGGTTGGTGGGGAAGTTTAGGAGAAAAATGCTCAAGATAGAGAGAGTTGAAGCCAGTTGCATGAGTCATGAGACGTACGTACGTACCTACTCTAGAAGAGTCCTTAATTTTTTTTATACTTAATTTTAAATGTAAATATGGAATATTTCAACGAATATGTGAGGCTTAATTATTATAATAGAAAAAATAAGTGGCGCTACAACTGTTTTTTAGGTCTGGGCCTCAGATTTTTATATCTGTTTCATGATCATTGTCAATCTAATAGGCAAGCAGGTGATCAGCCTCATGTGCCTGACACACGCCGTCGACTTTTTTAGGTCAAGCAAGCCGGTTTCATTCATCGTAAACAGCCGGGGATCGAACGCCGCAGACACTAGGCCAACACTGCTCTTTATTATTATTATAATACAAAAACTAAAATGCAATCTCGCCTTGCGTAGCGAATCGCTATTAAAATCTCGTTAATAAAACATTAGTTTGAAATCACATCAATGGAAAATGAATGAGAAATTGCTGTGCTATGGACAAATTTAAAATTGTGAGAAGCACACATTCTTAAAAATAATTTAACATTAACATATAGACGTAGATCGTCGGGCTGATACGTAAAAAAACCTGCCTTGAAAATAAAAAATACAGCTTCGGCAAACAGGAGGCTTATCTGATGTTAAGTGATACCGCCGCCCGTGGACATTCACATTGCTAGAAGGCTCGCAAGTGCATGCCGGACTTTCAAGAATTGGTACGCTCTTTTCTTGAAGGACCCTAAGTCGAATTGGTTTGGAAATACTTTCCACATAGCGATGGTGCGCAACAAAAACTGCCTTAGAAAACGTTTAGTTGTGGAACGACGGACGTCGAGGTGATAAAGATCGTATTCTGTCTTGACATCCAATAATGAAACGCAGCTGCAGGTACGACCGAACCACTCCTCTGAACGCTCTCCATGTTAAATGCGGTAGAAGATGCAGAGAGACCCCACATCTCTACGCAACGCCAAGAGATCAAGCCGCACCGAAAGTGACTGGTCGTCGACGATTCGAATAGCACTTCATTGACTTCATATAGTCAAGCGGAAGGAGCTGGAGCCCAGAGATGAGGTACGCTCTTGAAGGACTCTAGCACGAATGGCATCGAAAATACTTGTTTTGTTTTTTAGGAGTAGTAGTAGTAGCAGTAGAGGATTGTCTCGCCTTCGAAGACATTTCGGGTTAGACATTTTTTTAAAATATTTTGGGAATAAATATAGTTATACTAATATAACATTATTTTTATATTTCTGGTAATTTACTCTACAACACTTCCATTTTTTCTACATATTTCCTATAATATTTTTTTTATTTTTGACTATAATTTACGTTCAAGCCTTATCTCTGTTTATAGATATAGGCACGACTTAATTACGAAACGATTGGTTGTTTATGCAATTCCATGTAAGATAAAGCGAACTAGAACGGTAATGGTACGATTATATAATCGAATATAATTATACATACATATTTTCAATTACAGTTATTCCTCGCCAAACACTGGGACCCTTTTGGATCTAGAATCACTTCGCATTGCCATTATCCTCGGAGTGCACATATGCACTGCCATCACCTTCGGAGTGGACATGTGTCCCTGTGGCTTAGAAGTAAGTAGCCTTGGCCACCATGGCCTCCATTGCCAAAAGATTCCTGGTCGTTTTGAAGAGAAAGAAAATTGGAATCGGCTCCACAATTACTGGAAAATTTTCTATTAATTTTGAAAAAAAAAAAAATTAAAACCTGTTGATTGAGCTTCAAACAAAGTGTTTCGTTTAACATAATATATCTGAACATATCTACAACAACCGCCACCCAACTCAACTATATTTAATTATTTTTATTATTACTATATAAGTTAAGAAAATTGTAAATACATAATTTCTAATATATAATTTTCATTGTAAGTTATATGCGTTCTATAATTAGTGAGACACAGCGAATATATTTTAGTGTCTGTGTTCGACATACACATACATGTGATACATACTTTCAAATTTATAATTTTTGATGAAGGTGATCCCAAATATTTTTTCTCGGCCGATCGTCACATTTATTAGTTGAGTCATTGTTGAGATTTACTCGGGTTACGTTAGACACATTTTTATTTTGATATATACTTTTTGTTAATTATAATTGATAATAGTTACCTCCACTATTTAGAATTTTATAGTGAGTCTTTAGTGCGTTTTTGAGAACTATCGTGAGGCAAGGCATTAGCATCTGTCTAACCTCTCTTTGTTCCCAAACTAATAGAATTTCTCCAAATCCTTACGGCTGATAATATTGTGTGCCTTTCTTCCTGGTAAGAAGATATTGTAACGAGGTATGTACTCAGGACTTATTATTCTAGTATAAGATTGTGTATCGACGGCCACCGAACCGTTCTTTGTGGTACAGTCTGATTAATTAGCATTACAAATTATTATGCATTTGAATTTTTAATTATCAGAAGTTTCCTTATTTTTGTTACGATTAAAAACTTATATTTAAGTGTCAGATTTTTGTTGTATTTATTAAGAAAAATAAATTCGTGTAAAATGCTTAATAGTTAATTATAATATGCAATAAATGTTAATTATATAAGTCCTTAATAAGGCAAATAGAACCCATACAAATACAATATTAAATAAATTTTACTCCATACAATTCTATTCTCGGACCCAACCCGTCCCTGAAACTCGTTTCAATTCTTTTGCGTAGGACTGTAAATATATATATATATATATATATCTTTATAAATATATACGGAAATCCACTGTACCTTTGTATCTCACTAACTCCTTTTAAACGGTTGGACCAATTTGATTTTTTGTATGCGTTTGGGTCCAGTCGGTCCCTAGATTATTTATCTAAATGAAACTAAACAGCTGGTTATCCAGGTACGAGTCTCGGATAACCGAACTGGTAGAGCTCTTGGCTCGAAACCAAACGATTTGGCTTCGATTCACGAATTTGTCATTTGTCTTTCATTTCATACTTTGTTTAATCCTAATCGCTTCAAATATCATACAGGACAACGTCTGTCGTGTCGGCTAGTACAATATACAATAAAGTACATGATAATCTCGATCTTATTTGTATAGGATTATACAAATTAAAGATATAGAAAGAAAGAAAAAACTTTATTATACACCAGGATACCCAGTGTCGTAGGCAGATTGTCTCTTCCAGTTGACATATATATATATATATATAAAAATGAAACCCTGTTTCCCTTGGTCACGGCATCACGCGGGAACGGCTGGACCGATCTCGCTAATTATTGAAGTGAAACTTCTTTAGAATCGTTGTGATTTCAAACCGGATGCAACGAAAAAACGACAGGTAAGAGACACAAATACAAAAATGTGTAGGATGAAGCCAGGGGAAAGAATGAGACAGAAATATACATACAATTTGTATATTATCGGTCTCTCCTCTTTGTGCCATACTTCGTAGCGTCCCCACTCCCGTCTTCTAAGCATAGTCGCCTGTAATTTGTGAGCCAGAGCGAGAGAGCAGATGTCAGTGTGTATGTATATTGCACACTGTTTAATACGTGCTTGTATTTGAGCATTTAACGTGTGTAGTGCATGTGAAAACTACGTGAGCTTACTGTACACTGTATGCGGCTGCGTATTACAGCGTTTTAGTAAGATAGCGTGGTGTGTTATTTTTTTAATTAAAAGTTTTATCCTACTTTTAGACATTGAAAAACGTCCAATTTACATATTATTAATAATAAAAACATTGTTTTTGAAGGTTTCACTTCTAACACGTGTGAATTGCACACATGTTTTTTTTTTTTTTGTTGTGTTTGTTATTATCAGGAGAAGGTTCGAAAGAGAAAAATTAAGAAAATAGCGCGCAAAATTAGAAAATGTAAGAATACTTAAACACCATATTAATTAATCATGTCTTTTGTTACGATAGCAATTTTTTTCAGTGCATAGCGCTTTTACAATTCAAACTTTTTTCATGTAACCTTATGGCGTTTGACATACCATTGACAGAATGCGAGCCGCAAAAGAGAACTGGCAGTAAATGTAGAATTAGAAGTATTTAATGTATATTTCTTTTTTATTGACGTTCATAAGTGTACATTGTGTTACCTATATGAATAAATGATTTTTGACTTTGACTTTGAAAATATCGTCAAAGATGATGTAAGAAAAATGAATATCGTTTAAAATTAATGCTTCGTTGGTGTTATTATATTGATAATTCTGATAATTCCCATGTCGGATACCAACAAAACTATCTACAACGCTATTATATAGATTTCCATTTTAAATATAGATTTTAGGTATTTTAAAGATTTGAATCATTAGTGAAAATTTACTTTTTTAAGTTGTTAAAGATGAATACTAAAAAGAACTATCGTATATTTATCGATTTTGTGTACTATTTAGGCGTACGTACTAGTAGGTACAAATAGCAGTTTAGTTTAATTGTCTTCGGTAGTAGGTACATTCCTAGTTAGCCGAATCACTTTCTTCTTAGGCAATTTATTAATCAAAACGTGAAGTAGTTTTATCAACAGCCTATATAAGAGGACCCATCAAGATACAATATACAAAGATGGACCACGCTTTTAACAATGAAAAATTGAATCAATATTAAACGAGCCAAAACTAATATTAATTCATAATAAACTGTTTAAAATATAACTCAGTGTTATTCGTGTGTATATGATAGGCCAATTAGTCCTTTTTGTATCGAGCCACACAATGTAACAAAAAATCAATATTCTATACAAGGTAAGGTAGGTTTGTTTTGCGGATTCGATTTTAAACTGCTTATATAAATTTTAAATCAATTTGCAAACATAAATTATATATAAATTGTACTAAACATAGCCAAAGATATAAGGAATACATAATACAATAAAAATCTGTAATGATCGAAGGGACTCCACACTCATATTTGGTCGTAAAAACCGATGACGTTGTTATTAAGTACCTAACTAATACAAAAACATTCAGCCGGGATCTTTGATTTGGTCAATATAACCGGTATGTTGTTCTAAACGATGTCGTCATACATGGTTTTGACTGTATTTACAAAAAGGTTCAAACATTTTCACAAGAAAAAAATTCAACAAAAAATAATAAACTAATAATAAATACCTTAATCGGCTGTGATTAGATGGTTTGTACGAGAGTGTGTATGCTCATGCAGGTGATTTAGGGCTCTGGATATTATTTTAAGGAAACTTCAACAAGTCAAGACTTAAAAATTTAATTAAAAAAATTAAACAATATTTAGACCGTATGAACATATATATATAGTTTTTGATGGCGCGACTGACCGTTTCCGTGGAAATATTAACCACAGTCAAACCTATGCCATGCAGGAATAATATAGTTAAATATTTCCACACATCTATACAATTATTGATTTTCCTATTATTATTTAAATAAAGTTGATAAGAAATATATCTATTGAATTTGAGTTTATACGGAATGTATCCTACGAATTGTATGGAAATATTCCCACGCGAATCAAGCCGTGCAAAATTTGAAATCAATTTCCATACCTGTGAGAAAGTCATGTAAAATGTAACACGCGGAAAAGCAACAGGAAGTAATTGTGTTAGATAATACTATAATTAGTACTTATCTATTGCAGTGCCTAGAACTAAAGAATTTATGGTTTCTTGTACTAGACAGATGGGTACAGGCAATGGATGAAAGCGGCTTTTTTCCAAAATGGGTCCGATATAATTTGTGAAATAAATTACACAGACTACTGATATGATACCTATGTATAAATTTTTTTGGCTTTGTTAAGTTAGTGCATTCTCAATTCAGATATTGAGTCCAACTCGAGTCCTCTGTTAATTAATTATTAATGGATTTTTCCATATATATGTAATGTAATCCCAAACTCCACCAAGAACCTTTGGTGCAATCAAGTCAAAGTAAAAAAATACCAGGCCTCTTTAATTTTGATTGTGATAAATAAATAAATACTTTGTCGGTAGGATAGAGAGATGGATAGATAGATAACAAACAGTTTTTGCATGAAATAAATAGTCTAAGAATATTATTAACCAGGACAACATAATTACAATTAAGAAACAAATTTATAAGGACAACACGTACCTTCGAATTCTAATTACAAACAACGCATTTCCGGTAACACAACACTATGAACACAGATAAAAATATATGTCACTCGACCAAAGGTTCAAAAAACCGATTATTGTAATACTATAAACAGTTGAATGACCACAAACATTCACTCGTATTCGATGTAAAGAGGTTCTATTTTAAAATTAAAAACTCGTTTTGAGGCGTGCGTCTCTGATGATGGCGGAACGAAATCTGTTTATACTTTATATCTCGATTTTCAAGGCGTAAAGCAAAACAATTGTTACCTCAACATGTTTCGCATATTACTACTATTATTATAAGAATATATACTAATGTGTTAAAATATGTATGTGTTCTAAAAGTATGATCATCTAAAATAAGCATTAAAAATGAGCGGAGATATCATATCGTCGCGTTGACCGTTTTTCTGGTCTATAAAATATTTGTATGTATTTATTTGTACATCATGTATAACATATATCATTAGGCAATAAAACAGTGCGTTCTTATTTTGAACAGCTAGATTTTATATTGAATTTTATTACACACTTCGTTCACGTCTCTGCATCTTCTACCGCATTTGCCACGGAGAATGTTCAGAGCAGTTGTTCGGATTAATACCTGTAATGGACTTTCATAATCGGATGTCCAGGCAGAATACGAAATTCCGTAGCACCTGGTCGTCGTTCCACATCAGAGCGTTTTTGAGGAAGTTTTTGCCGCGTACCAACACTATATCGAACAAGCTACCCACTAAAGTATTTCCGAACTAATTAGACTTTAATCATTCTAGATATTACATCTAAAATAATAAAACCCGTATAGTATTGGCATACATGCCAAGGTCATTGAACCTAGCCAATAAAAATGGTGAAAGCTCTCTAACCAAAGAGATTATTACAACTAGCATTTTCTGTTCAAACAAAGTTTATAGAGAAAGCCTGTTATAATCTATTGTTCTCAACTGTGTCATATTTTCGTTTTGTTTCATTAATTACTTGAATTTAAACGTGTTTAGGCATTGCCTTGTTTAAGCTATCGCGGAAAATGGTTAACATACCATTATTTCTACACCATCACAGCCAAATAAGGTATTACTTAGTTAAATGTATTAAATATTTTTTAAGTGATTGAACCTTTTTGTAGGTAAATACTATGTATTCCATCTCTGGCTATATTTTTAGTGTAATTGTTTGTTATTATAGATATTTTTTGTTAGCAGTAGGATTACGGAATAACTAAATAAACGCATTATATAATAGGTAATGTATTTAATTTTGTCCTTAACGCGTGGAATTTTACGATTAAGTGTGACAAAATACTTTAAGGTTAGTTGCTACACAATTCTAGGTTGATTGTATTAATCATTGAGGGTTTTGTACATAATCAAATGTGCAATTTCAAAGGCTGGCAACGCACTCGCGAGCTCTCTGGCATTAGTATCTATTATCTGTATCAGTATCACTATTGGCGGCGGTAGCACGTAATATTAGGTGTGCCTACTGCCTGTTTTAAATTTTTAAAATCCTGCGTTCGACTGTGAACCAAAGGAATTTTTGTGCACAGTTAATGTTGGTACTGTACTCGTAAAGACCGGCATGGCTTAGATGTAAAAATTTATTGTATCAGGCACAGAACGCTTATTGCTAACTTGACTATTAAAAAACATCACAAAACAGTTTTAAATTTGTTGAGAAAAAATCCACTGTTTTTTGGGGAAATATTAAGAATTTTTATGTGTCAATTTCGTTTACAAATCAAAATGAATAAGTAAAATTAAAAAAAAAATACTTTATTTACAATTCTATATAATTAGTGAACAAGTATTTACGAAGTTTCAAGTTATTTCTATTCATTTAAAGTAAGTAAATAGGGAGTTAAATGTTATACACGTTCTCTTATTTACAGTTTACTTCAAAGGCTCTGTTCAAACATGACAAGTTTAGTTTATAGAACTTATAAATTTAAAATACTATGCTCCGTTAAACGTAAAAAACATAATTTTTAATGCTTATATTAAATAACTAAAGAAATTATTATGTTTTGATATAGGTGACAGTCACAATGTACACATGAATAAAAATCATGCCACAAAAATTATAAAGAGAAATTTTAGATTACTTGTCAGCAACGTCCATACCACGTTGAATACACCGGTTCTCGTCCGATCACCGAAGTTAAGCAATGTCGGGCGAGGTCAGTACTTGGATGGGTGACCGCCTGGGATCACCTCATGATGTTTGGCTTTTTTGTTTTTTATATAGATCAGATACTGGAAATGGGTTTGTAAACTTCTTATTTTAGTATGCTTCAAAAGCCTTGAATTCAAGAAACCTGACTCGCCTGTCAAACAAAGTGTACGAGACAGCTATTCAATTTTGGAACGGTATTATGTCAATGATATTAAAGATAAAAGATTTTCTAGCTTTAAGAAAGTTTATACAAACCTCTTTATTTTTTTGAAGTAGTAGCTTGATTAACTTGTCCTACACTACAAGAGATGGCGCTATTACAGAAAAAGTATTGCCTTATATTATGTCCTAAAATAAAGGTGGCAATGGGCGGGGCACATAGCTAGACACAGAAGGAAACGAGGTGCCACAAAAAAAGGGTGTCGTGTGAAAGACATGGACAGAGTTAATTGGAAAAAGCTGGAGGAGGCCAGATCAACGGTACCTACTGAAGGTAGCTAGCAAGTAAAAAAAAATGTAAGAAGCCGTATATATTGTTTTTAATGATTGGAAATCAGACAGACTTTTATAATTTGATTATTATAAATTGTATAGCGGCGGAGATATAGCTAATAAAATTTATAAGATTCGGCTGCGGCGGCCTTCTTTTAAATTTATTAACGCTTCCTCGGTCAGTGACTGCTTAAATATTGTCATCATTTATTATCAACCCACGTTAATCGATAGGCTTGTCAAAAAACTTTTTCTTCAAAGAAAAATTTAATTGCCATATAAAATGTTGGGATTTGAACCCGAGAGAATTACCTTAACAGTTACAGTCGAACCAACTATATTTTGACCTTTTAATACTTAGAATGGTTTTAAATATTGATTCCCTTATACATATAAAATAGTTCCGCCTTACTTTGACTTACCTAAGTCGATTCGGCTCTTTCTTAGTCATGATAGATAGATTTCAAGAATAAGCTTGTTTATACTTTGTCAAGCATAAAGGTAAAGGTTCTTTTAGAAAGAAACAAATGATTTTTATAATCATATTTATTAACAGTATGTTATATAGAGAAACTTTAACACTTTAGTTGCCAACTTCCATACCACGTTGAATACACCGGTTCTCGTCGGGCGATCAGTACTTGGATGGGTGACCGCCTGGGAACACCGTGATGTTGGCACTTTTGTTTTTTTATCATTTCAGTTTAACAAAATATCATTATAATAAAACAGTTAATAAATCTAAACTGCATATCCAATACTGCTCATGTCCTTGTCAAAGTCTTCTTTTCTATATTGGTTGATGGCAGTAAGCCATTCGCCTAGTGATACTGCTTCGCGGTGTCCTCCGTATCTTTCTGGGAGACATTCCTGGTCTAGATATCTGTAAGTAACGTGAAAATAGATTTATTCAGGCTTTATACGAGGAAAATAAATAAACATTATTACTACGGTTATGTTATTACTGTTATTTGTTTTACAAGATCTTGAACTAGCATATTTTTAGGGACCATAAAGAGCTTATCCCGCTCAGGAATAAGCTTTTCTATTTGGCAATTAATTACACAAAAGACATTGGAAGCGCGTTGTGACTTTTCCTTATTTATCCATTCTCCAGTGGCAAAGAAGGCTTTTTACTTCTTCTAAAGTAAGGTCACTGTTTATGTATGTATGTATGTATGTATCTATATTTATATGTTCACTGACTCCTACCGGTGTAACGAGGAGTAATCATATCCGTGAAAGTAGACCCTCTTCCAGAGACCGTCCGCGGGCGCCAGACGTTTAAAGAGGTAGAACAGATTCTCTATGACGCGGGAACAATTTACTATGTGTACGCTACGTTGCTGTAACGGGAATGCAAACTGTAAAAGTTAGAAAACAACGTTTTTTTTATTTTTTATAATGTCATATATAAATATTAATATATATTATTCTCTTTATGGAGTTACCTCTTTTTACTCCTAAAAACTCTTGTATAAGGCTAAGCACTTTGTAAATTGTGTCCATATTAATGAAACCAATTAATTTAGAAACTAAAATAAACTAAAAAGCCAACATCACGCGGTGTTCCCAGGCGGTCACCCATCCAAGTACTGACCGCGCCCGACGTTGCTTATCTTCGGTGATCGGACGAGAACCGGTGTATTCAACGTGGTATGGACGTTGGCGATAAATTGCTTAATTATTACGATTAGATTACTATTTACATCAATATCTTATAATAATTGCTGACGTCATATTTCACTTAAAACTCTTAAGACTAACCCCCATAACATTCATCGCTTGTAAAGCAATCGATGGAGTAAGATGACGCATGTGCTTCAATGTCATCCCTTGGCAGTCCACAAGAGCTGTCCCACCCAAGACTTGGAGCTTTGGTTGCATAATTCCCACCTCTAGAAGGAGAAGACAGCCTCGAACTAGATCATCAGCAGCAAAGACGTCTGGGTCCCATTGACCTGTATCACATAAACTGTTAGAGGTTATTACTTATTTCCCATTTAATATCATGGATCTTGTATGATTTAATAGCACTTATTCAATATTACTTAAAATTATTGTGAGTTCCTTTAAATTCTGTGAATTATGTATTAAATATTCAAATGTGCCAAAAATATTTCTTATAATTATACCAAGTCTTCCAATGATCAGTCTGCCCACATCCGGTCTGTCGAATAGGACTCCTTCAAAGATGTTCCCAAGTCTAGCTAAGCCATACCAATAGACATCGCGCCAAAGGTGTGGGTTTTGTTCCCGGAATTTACAGTATCGGGCCAGCTAAAAACAGCAAGGTAAATTGTAACGTTTTTCTGATATATGCACTTAAATTTATTATTAATCTTTAATTAAGCTAGATCGTAGTGCCCAATTGAGTAGACATTTTATATAAAAAATACCAATTAAAACATTCTTAATGTCTATTTCTAACGCTAAGAAAGAGGATGGATATATTTTTTATTAACATTGATTATAATTCTAATTGTTCAATCAATTAAATATCTCTTAATTTTGCAACAGCGCCATCTCTTAACAGGGCATTAAATAAAAATAAATGTTTCTAGAGTTGGAGATGTGTCGTTATTACACAACAAAAGTTCCGAAAATACCAGGCGATCATAACATACCAGGCGGTGCGCGCGAGCCGGTATACAGTTGCGCGCACGTAGAAACCTCAATAAGAATGCGTCGTCCAGTCTAGGCGGGTAACATTCGCCTCGCTCTGAAATTATTAACGGTTTATTTCGTAAATAGTATTTCCTTTTAACGTTTTACTTTAACTGTAATAGGATTGAATCTATAAAAACTGAAGCAATTTACAAAACCATTTAATTTTCACGTTGATCGACTACAAGTCACGGATACATTTGCTGATAATTATTAATTAGTGTTTACCAATCATGTCCTGAATTCATGAATTGTTAGTATAGAAAATTTTTAACAAATATTACCCGAATCGTAGAATTATTTGATAAAAATAAATAAATTAATTACTTTGATTCCTATATATTTATTTATTAACTATAGTTCGGTTCTCGTCGTAATACATATATTTTGTTTTGTTTTGGAGATTTAAAAACATCTTAAACACATATTTTAATGTTTTATTTATGTATTTAAACTTAACAATTAATCACTGCTTACTACTACGCTTACACTATGATAATATTATTCAATTCATGTTTAAGAATTTAGACTATATGTACTATATATATAGTATGTATTATTGAAATCAAAATCTACTGGAGGATTATGATGTCATTCAACATTTTAATTGTTTAAGAATCCATCATAAATCTTCTTTTTCTTTGTGATTTTTTAGGAATAAAATAAATCTGCAGAAATCAACATGAAATGTCATTTCCACTAGGTCTGTAACGATTGAAGGAAGAATAACGTATGCTACTGAATACCTAATATTAAATCCCTAAGTTGTTCGATAATATGCAACCGCTTGTCTGGGTTCTCTCCACAAAGTATGCGCGCCTGGTCTTCACATTCAGAAACAATGTGGCGTTCTAGTTCAGCTTTAAAGAGAATTTCGCGCAAAATCTGAAAGTTAAGTAAAGTAATAAGTAAGTTAGTTAGTTAGTTAGTTGTTTTGCCAAGGCTTGAATTTTTTAGTTATAAAACAATGACAATGTGTTTAATAATTATGTATAGTTTTTGGTGATTTAGGAAATGTGTAGGGTAGGATATACTTAAATAGTGTTTGTAATATTTATTTTATTTAGGCAACAAACAAAGGAACGAAGAAGAGCATTGATAAAAAAATAGCTTTTTCTGTTTTTGTTTGACGACTTGCGTTATTATTATAGCAAACCATTTTTTAAATTTAATTGATCGTTATTTTATCTTGAGAGTGGTGAGTATATTTATTTTTAAGTGACTATTTATTTTACATTGTAAAGCTTTCTTTTTTTAGACAATTTTGACAACTTTGAGTTTTTAAACAATTTTACATAATTTCACATACCTTATTTATTTCCATGACGATTCAGTATCAAAATCCAAAATAGACTGCTATTAAAGTGAATTCGAAATCGGCATTTCCTTTCAAATTGGTTTAGTTACGCATACAATAACAGTTTACTAGTGCAAAAAGCTTAATGACGAAATACAATCCGACAATGTACGAATGTCGTTTGATTTTAAATAATGCTTTGTTGTTCAAAGACTGTGCGTGCCCTTAGTAGAAATTTAACTGAGAACGTATTGCTGTTTTGTAAATAGTAGCCACAACTGGGAATTGCATAAACCTTCCGAACAGTAAATTGGTTTTATCCAATGTTTAGAAATAATAGAGCGACCGTATAAATTATAGAAACTGTTATTTTTAGTTATTGTTTGTAATGCGTGAATTTGTTTATATTGCCTTTATATAACCGAGGGATCCAACACGGCTGTGGGTGCCTGCATGCTCCACCACGATGTATACAAAAAATTGTTACGCAATGGCTATAAAACTGTTTAATCACACCTACCTAGAAGTTATAGATCACTGCCATGTAATTCTTTTAAGGGGATGGTGATTAAAATTTTAAAAGCAAAGTGCCTTAATAGCGTTGCGAATATTTGGATTCGACAACGATTGTAAATAATTTAACCTTGATATTATTTTATGTACTTAATAAGACATTGTAAAAATTTATGTGACATTTGCATGCCTATTTATATATTGCTGATTGTGCGGATATTTATAGTTGATCGATTTAATCATTGTGCCACTATCTTGGCAAATAAACAATTATTATTATTATTACGACAGTAAATTCAGAAGTTATCAAATTTGGTTCTGATGGTAAAGAATAAAGACGGAAAGCGCAGATTAATTCAAATTTCATTCGCATCACCGTGATGGCTGGAAGTCTTCCACGGTCCGCTTCACAAGATATTTTCTTTTGCGAACTAGCTATAAAACTTGCTGGCCGAGATGATGATATGGTATGTTCCGGACATTTCTCACTGCTGCCTGAAATAAAACGCGAGCCCTCTGGTATTGAGAGTGTCCATGGGCGGGCAGTATCACTTAACATCAGGTGAGCCGGTTGCCCTCAGTAAAAATAAGTTAAAATTTGGCCTATGCATGCTGTAAGTAGTAAATCTTTGTGTTTCCACATAATCATACAATGGTTGTTTCTATCTGTGTTATCGTATATTACGTATATATATTATCATTAAATTATATACGTGGAGATATGAAGTCGATAGATATGGTATACATCTATAAATATATAATAAATATGTACTTACTCGAGTCATGTAACCTAACATTAGTTAATAATTAAGCCAAAATGAGGCCTTTAGTTTTTTTGTTACACAAAATTGTGATACATTCTTGTTTCCAATTATGTCCAAAAAGTTCGACTATACTTGTATTAGAGGTCACTTATATTTATGAACCCTGAGACAAAAATCGATTATTTATGCTGAGAGAACAGATCAGGCAAATAATTAACACTTAATTAAGTATACTTACTATATATTTGTATGCATAAAGAACTAGTAAGTTCTTTATAATATATATAATATAAAGACAGACATAGACATAAAATTATTACAACAAAATACACACAGAAAGAAGCACACACAATTTTTGAAGTGAAACTTCTTAATCGGTTTTGGAAAAAAAATTACCGTCACATTTTTGGGTTACGCGTTGCCATCTTTTTCTTATCCCTTCCACGGAAGTGTCGAAGAGATTCGAAGCCATTAATAAGAAAAGTATTTAGTTATTTATTACAGAAATACATACATTATCCTTATATAATAAGGATAACAATGATAGTAATAAATCTATTACAATTAATGAAAATCTTTGATAATCTTAGTAGTAATAAGGTAAAATGAAATAATTGTATTATTTGTATTCATGTCTATGACAATAAATGCCTTTTGTTAAACTTTATTTAATTTTATTTTATATAACCAATTTCTGTAAAGTTTCATAATATAGTAGATATTTTTTTGAAAATAAGATCAAAAAGAATTTTCACCTCTTACGTTACACGCACACATTTTGTTTTTTCTTTTAAAGAACAAGGTAGGTTTTTATTGAGACATGCATGCATGACATGTGTGCTGTGGTTGTAATTGGCCTGGAGGCACCGACACGTCTTAACGAATCCGGATGATCCAACCACCGTAGCTAATGACAAATTAAAAGACCGCGCCGCTAGGCAATATCAGAAAATCCGCCTTCATCGAGGAGGGCGTGGACCTTTGCGTCGTACTTCGCTCACTCTGGGGAGCATCCGTCCTGCCCTTCTGGCGATTGACCACCCCGCGATTGCACAAGCCGAAGTCCGAATCTAGCAGGATACGCCATGGCGCTAGTCGCGCGAAACGCCCTTCCCGGCCGGGCTACACTGGCCAAAACAGGAGCTGTCAAGGACGTACAGGCCTACAGCGAGATTCCATAAAAATAACTATGTTCTTCTCTGCAATATTTTATCTGCAGGTTTAGTACTCGGTCCCTGGCTCTGCCTTTCTGTCGCCGACAGACGACAAAACACAATTTGTCTCTCAGTCATTGTCTGTAATAATATCTGACATCTTTTGTTAGAATGGTTTTTTTGGTGGAGTAATTATAATGCATAGTTTTTAACCTACTTTAAGATTTTAGATAATGTTGAAATACGAACTTATATTGCATATTTTACTTATTATTTTTGTCATTTTTAATATATATTAATTTAACTGATATAATTATCAATAATTTAATAATTCATTAATATTCATACCTAACATATCATCCTTTTTCCCTTCCTCTAAGTCTCGCAATTATAAAGTTTCAGATTTGAATAAATATGAACAAGACTTAAAAATTAGTTTTCTAAAGAAGTTTCACTTATGACATATGTGTTTTGTACGCACGCACTTTTTACCTTAACGTGCCAACGCGTGGTATCGATGAACGGCTAATTGTCCCGTTACGCTCATTGTACACTTATATCTCTCTTCAACTCGCTTGGCTTATGCGTCCGAGGATTCATGCCTTCTTTGTAACAAAGAACTACTTACAAAATAGTGATAATTCAATAATAACGGTTGTATTCACAAAAGTATGCAATCATTTCATCAATGTTTTGTTATGACGTTATCATGTTAAACCGTAAACCGACTTTACAGACAACCATAATTTTCATAATAACCGTGTTTCCTGTTTGTATTTAGATGTGTATTCAGTTTTTGTTGTGTACAATTTTATAGTTTATTATTATTAACTAGCAGCTGTATATACTAAATTTTGATATAAGTATGACTGCTTAAACTTCTAGAAAAAGTTGAGCAATGTTTGCTAAATGCATATATTGCTCTGTAATTAAACAAATGGATAACTAGGATTTAATTCATAGTATGAAATCATTTTAACAATCGTTGTCTTAAATAGGTATACCGGGTGTAGACCATAAAATTATTTTAATAAACAATAGAACAAAGCACTTGCCTGTTCATTGTGTAATGAGTGAGTTGGCAACAAACTAGTTAGATATATATATATATATATCTACCTATATAGATAGCATATGGAAAATGTAGGTACCTCGGTAGGAAGTTATAGCATCAGAATTACGGACCGTTGATAATATTTTTTCTCTAAATATTAAAATAAAGTAAATAAATATCGAATCGATTTTGGTCTAAATTTTCAAGAGATGGCGTGTATGTGTATGACGCATAAAAGTATATATTTCTTAAACTGGCTTTTGATTGAACTTTACTTCGTTGGTCAGATATACATTTAAATATTAGTTGGTGACTGAAATATTTATAGGTGACTTTACTTACCTATAAATATTTCTCTTTCTTATTTATTTTTTCACTCACTTAACGCCGCAAAAAAAAGTTGCTCAAGCGCCAAGCGCGCTGATGTGCCCCAAAGTGTTTCATGTTACCAGGAGATCAGAAATAGTAAGGCAATGAAGCCCATACCAAGGTGAACGACGGGCCGTGACGACAGATGGCAGTCGCTTTTAAGTTTTAGTTGATGGCGCCAGCAAATCTTTCGGCGGCATTTGAATAATTTACTAATAATTATTTTTAAAAAAACCTAGTTATTGGTGATATATAAAGTTAAGCAAAATGTAGAGGTATGTTCACGAAAATGTAATCATTTTTAAGTTTCAGAAAGTGATTTTGAAATTAATAAATAAACAGAAGTTCCAAGTCTGTTTACTTTATAATTATATTGTTATATACCCAAAGTAGCTTTAGATATATGAAGTTTCAAATATTTTTGAAATATTAAATCATTAAATAAAATGCATTTATATTGATCGACATTACGTGTCGATTGATTTTGCGATTTTGTTGAGCGGTAACGATACGAATCTTCTTAAAAAGCTCTATTCGCAGTTGCATAATCGGTTTACGAAATCAAAAAAAATATTGTTTTCACGTATTTTTATGTAATCGGATATATTGCAATTTAGCTCATATCGTAAGCGACATTAAAAATTATTTAATGACGTTAAAAATCAAAATAGTTGATACAAAAATTAATTTACTTTATTTTTGGACGTCTATAACTCATGAGATGGTTTGTACAAATGTTATAGATATAGACACAGAGAGAGATAATTAATATTACAAATGTGTACTAAACTGTCAACATTTTTTATTAATACTCTGTTAACTGTCAGGTATAAGATGTCGTAAAAAATGAACCTATTGTAACGAATATAAATTGTTAAAGTTTGGTATTTCTTTAAATACCTGAGTAGTGTTAGTGTTTTAAGAACTTTGTTTTTAAAACCAACAAATTGTTGCGACACTGATTCATAGCTGGCTTACAATTACATTTTCGGAATCCCTGACCACCGAAAGGTGACTGACTTTCCACAGCCTCTCTCAAAGAAATAGGGGTTTCTGAAATTTCATCGCAATCAGTATTGTAACTGTTGCCGTGAAAACCAGTTTTTAATAGTGCCATTGTTAGTTCCAATTTTATGCACGGTGTTCTTTATATCTAGAATTGATTTGAGATTGATTTTATATCTAGAATTTTGCCTTGAATATTTTTCATGTCCAAAGGCCCGCGATCCACTTTAGGTATGCTTAACACTGTATAACATCATCGCAGGACTGACATTTGTGTGGTTTGGTAAACTGCACAGCGGAAGTTTGATTCTAAATTGTAAATATTTTCCATTACGATTTCATTGTAGTCACAGTTAACATATGTAGCTGCACCTGAGACTCGCTCTGTTAAAGTTAATTGCTCCTCTGTTTCTATAGGTAAAGGTATAGATGGTGTAATGTCATATCAATTTAAGCCCACGCTTTAGGTTCACTTTCAAATAAAGCATTATATGGAGATCTTCCAATTATTCGATGGAATGAAGTATTTTTTAAATATTGCACGAAAAGCAGCCAACTGACCAGTTTGATGATTTGTTTTCATTTATCCACGCTCGTTACGTAGCATATTTTCAACATCTTGATTGCTTCTCTCGACACTGCCTTGAGTTTGAGGACGACGCGAGTTCTCATAAACAATTTTGCACTGAGGCCACAATGTAACTAATTATATTATTACATATGCAGTAAATTCACGGCCATTATCCGATAGCAAAATGTAGGGTGCTCCAAATATAAAAAAAATATTCACCAGCGCCACTGGAACAGGACGGAAAATCCATAAGGTCGACTTGTCCTCTTAATTAAAAGACGCGAGACGATTGGCTTCGGGTATTGTACCTTTTCTAGTTTCACATACAGGACACATAGGGACAAAAAAATTCTGCTTTCTTGGGAATATAATATATGTTCTTTATGTCATTTAATCGCACCCATCATGACTGCAGCATCTAATAAGATATAAAAATACTGTTCTCTACATAAAATGCGCACTGTAGGAGTAGTTACTGTAAGTCTTTTTAAAAAGAACTTATGGTTACCTGAGTTTTTCTTATGTCGTTTATAACACGTACAATTTATTATACAATTCCCAGAATATAGATAATCATTAAGAAAATCAAAACAAACTTAACTTGGTGCGGTTCCTCATATACAACCAGTTTTCATACACAGCTTAATTCACATATTATTATCAATATACACACTTCCATTGCACTATTTTTCATTAAACTTTGGAAAACACCATTAAAGTTATCTGTGGACAGTTTGAGAGAGATGCTAGCCGCTAGATGGCAGAAATTGAATGTAAATTTCAATTAAGAGGCTAGACAAGTAAGGAAACGTCATCGATCCAAGTCATTTGCCTAGCTGTTTGATCAACTGGCTGAATATCTTTCAGGCCGCTAGTTAAACGCTGTTTAGTTACGAGGCTAGGCTGAATTGACTAATTAGGCTTGTTGGCTGCGACAGATATACTACGGTTGGACTATCTTTCACGCCGCTAAACGGAGCTGTTTAGTTAAGAAGCTAGGCTGCAACGGCTAATTAAGCTAGTTGGCTGCGACATATATACTATATTTCAGAGACGTATGCAGTTTGATGTAGGAAAGTCATAGTTCGTGCCCCCCAAGGTACTGTTTGTCTCCAAGATCTTTAAAGGACGCAAACATTTTTATGTCGCTTATGTAACATATACATAATTAACTTTCATCAAGCGATGACATCTTCATAAAGATAAAGTTTTAATATTGGTCGTTGGCATTTCAAAAATATAATAAGTTTACTCCAATTTACGTAATGCAACCTTGTATGCATAATGTAAAAATATTAAATGTTAATTATACACGTTTTATAATAAAATGATACTAAAACTGTCCGTCTCATAATTTATAATAAAATAGTTAGTATGACATACGACATATTATATATAACTAGCTAAAAGTTGTTAATTTTTATTTAACACGTGGTAAGGTGGATTTTTTATAGTAAAGTAAATTAAATATTCACACAAGCCGTGTGCTGTATAGAACTATATAAGCATATGTCTGTTAGAAACGTATGTCATAGCTTTGGTTTTAGAAGTAATTTAATTGTAAATTAAAAATATTTTGTATGATACGTCATATTGTCAATTCGTTTGTCAAAACATATTCAAAATGTCAGCCGTAACGGTTGAGAATAAAATGATGAGGCGGAAATAATTCATTTATACTTTCACTATTGTCTTACATTATTTTTATTCTAAGACATTAGTATAGCTTTAGGGTCATATTAATATTAATTTAAGAAGTCGTTTAAATATTTTTATAAATATGATCACTCAATCTTAATTGATAAATACTAATAATAGTCGTGTAATACTACTAATAATAATTCGTTAAGTTCTATAATAATTGCATTAATTGAAAAATAATTACATTAAGAATGATGAAGCAATTAAAAAAGATTGCACTTTAAGCTCTGTGCTGAACTTTGTACGAATTCTTTACATGGCCTCTTTACTCCATATTCAAAAGTCACGGTAATCAAGATTTACCCATTCATTATAATATCTGTTTTTATACATTTAGCTGTGTTGGCAGTGTTGGCCTAGTGGCTACAGCGTGCGACTCTCATCTCTGAGGTCGTAGGTTCTCGATCCCCGGCTCACTAATGGATTTTATTTCTATGTGCGCATTTAACATTAGCTCAAAGGGTGAAGGAAAACATCGTGAGGAAACCGGCTTGCCTTAGACCCAAAAAAGTCGACGGCGTGTGTCAGTCACAGAAGGCTGATCACCTACTTGCCGCCTATTCGATTAACAAATGATCATGAAACAGATACAGAAATCCCAGACCTAAAAAGGTTGTAGCGCCATTGATTTTATACATTTAGCTGACCCGGCAAGAATTGTTTTGACATATAAAGATCCGGTACTATTATCGCTATTCAGTAATGTGTGTTGGGTTGTCAAACCCAACTGATAAAAAGCGAAAATAAATTTAATATCATAGATAAATAGATTCCTAAAAGCCGGTCATGCCATTTCGGAGGAGTTTACATAGACAATTCATTATATTTTTAGTGTTAGGTAGTGTTGGGAATTATACAATGCAACAGCCATAAATGTTGCATGACTCGCTATATGCAAACTATACGCTATAATAGACCTTGTATGATAAAGGTATCTTGTTCGTCCTACAAGACATAAGATAAGCACGGTGTGTCCAGTGTGCTAATCATTGTTAATGACAACACACGTGCGTTGATTGAATATTGTCAAGTGTTTTGTGTTACCAGTAATTTACATTTATTATAAGTTAAAAAAGTTCAAATTTGGATTTTGCTGCGTGTTGTAGGAATTTTGTTTTTCTGTTTGTTATAAGGTAAATATTATTTATTACCATAAAAAAATAATTCAAGTTTCGTGTTACATATTCTATCTATTTATTATTTATTCTCAAATTAGTATGCCTCTCTATCATTATTATTTATTTATTATTTATTCATCCATCATATTTAATAAATATGGGGAAAAAAATTGATGTGAATGACCAGGAGACAATAAAACGAAGGATGAATACTGATAGTATCGATCATGTGGATATCTTGAACGCAGTCAGTATTTGTGAATTTTAATATTATGTTTAATAAGAAACTATTAAGATACTTATTATTATGACGTTAAATAAATACGTACGTTATTAAGTTCCTAAAGTATAATTCGAAGACTAAATTAGTATAATATACCAGGACCGCAACAATAACAATTCAATAAAAACGCTAATTTGTTTCGAACAAAAACATTTACAACAGTTGACTTCTTGATAACATGATGATACACTTTAACCATTGCTTCATATAATAATTACACTTAATAACATAAATATTTCCTTCTCACATTTTGCTTAACGATGTAAGCAGGACAACAAATGTTTAATTTTAGCTTGTGATAATCAGTGATATTCGCTTAGTTTTTATTTGGTCAGCGCGGATGCGACGCGCACAAATTTTTGAAAAATTTAAAAATATAAATTGATAAAATCCCGCTTTTTAATCTGTGACTTGTAATGTGACTTAGACAAAGTGCAAAGACTTAGTGATCAAGGTAAGCTTTTGTATTTTATTAATATTTTTTATCAAAAATATCGTTATGAAATATTACTTGTGATTAATAATATACTTAGTTCCAGACATGACACAAACCCAGAACACGAAAAATTATTTACGTTAATTTTTTTAAATTAATTTAAGTCCAATTAAAGATTGTAATTTTAATGGTTTATAGTAGTTAAGTACCCTCAAATTACTGTTTAAAATTGTTAGATAATTCTTAGTAAACATGTTGCAATATGCTTTATTCATTTTTCATAATTTTTATTGTCTAAATACCACCTCAAACATCAATTATAATTTAATCTGTTTTACCCCTAGTTACTTTAGTCAATAATCTGACCGCTTGGGGTTAGGGTTTTTTGAAAACAGATTTTTGTCTGTTAAAAACTTTTAACATTTGCACTATTTGTGAAATATCCTATGCATCGTTCAATTTAAAGTTTATAGAAGGTTTAATGGTTTTTTAACCTGTTATACAAACCTTGACATCAGGCGATACCTTCACGGTTCCTTAAACCGGTTGACTGCGACCATTCACACCATGGACAACAATTTTAATTGAATATAATATTTATTATACATTATAATATAATTATTATTAATTAATTAATTATTATAAATTAATTAATAATATTCATGCAAATAAAAATAGCACTAGGACAATATAAACAAATCACAACTATATTTTGAACGACCAAGGAATAATAGATAGCTTAGATGAGGCTGAAATCGACATCCGATAAGAAATTGCGATAATCTCTATATACATAAATATATAAAATTCTCGTGTCACAATGTTCGTTCCCATACTCCCCTGAACCGGCACGACCGATTCTTATCGATATCTTATCTTTTAAGCGTATTCAGTAAGTCTAAGAATCTATATTTCAAACCCCTAAGTGATAAGGGTGTCCACCCAAAAAAAAATCTCTTTAAATTTTGTATTATGTGGCTATAAAAAATATATACGACCCTAAATTTTCTAGACATTATTTACATGGCAAAACAACGTTTGCGGGTCAGCTATCTTATAAATGCTAATATCGGATGCGTCTTATACATCCAAGGATACCTTGACATTAAATTGGTCTCGAATCAAGATACATAGGTAAAATATTTGATTTGAATATTATGGCAGCCAATATTTGTTAAGAACTAGGTTTTCCTGTTATTAGACAGACATGACCTCATCGTCTCTATGGTTATTATTATTAAATAAATTTAATGATTATTTTTACTTTGTAGAAAAAAGCATTGATCATAAATGTTTATTATTATTATTAATCGGTGTAATTAAAAGGTATAAAAAACACAGAAAAAACAATTATATTAACACCTACTAGGATCACAGGTAGGTAGAGGTATAGGATATAGACAGTTGGTGAATGTAGTTTTAACCACAAAAATGGGTTAATGGTTAAACACTGTGAGGTCCCGGATTCGGTCCAAGCGTGTTACACACGGCAGGGAGTACTCCTCCTTGCTTACACTCACATGACAACCCATGTGTTTGCCCAACTTTGTCACGAGCGTGTCCATATTTTCCCTGTTACGGTTTTTATTTCGTCCGTCACAGACAGTTTCCACAGAAGGTCCCATCTTCGAAACTGTCTACCTCGTTTTCCTTTCTTATTTCTTGGGTACCACCAATATATGATCCTGTTGTTCCACTTTTCTATACCTCTTACTATATGATCAGCCCATTTCCACGGTACATTCTGTGCTCATTAATGTTTCCACATTACTACAATCTTCGTATCCTCGTTGTGACGACTTCAATTTTCGTGTTGTTAATTATGATTTCATTATTTACTCTATCCTTCCTGATATTTAGCAAGCTTCTTTCCATCGCCATCTGTTATATCTTCAGTTTCCTGGTATGCACTTTAGTGAATGCCTAAGACTGGAAGTATGCAGGTGTTATATATCTTTGTTTAAATTTCGGTGTTTTTCATTACTTCCTAAGGCCCCAGTAACATTTTCATGTTTCCCAATTTTTATATCTATTTCTTTTGACATAATATCAAAGGTTGAGATTTGTTGGGCCAGGTATATATCCTTGCTTATAAGACCTATAAATATGTAAAGATGTGTGTCTTCTAATCTTTTCAACACTGGAATCATTTTATATTCTTTATAATTATTGAATGACATAATTTTAGTAATATTATTTAATTTAATATGTTACTTAGTGATATAATGATATATAATAGTAGGTTACGTGATAGGCATAACTAGTCAGCCTTCAAACCTTGCTGTTATATAATGTTCTAGACTTACGCTCCCTATTAGGAGACAAGGTTATCAACTCCATATGATTAAGATCTGCAAATGTTTAATTCTTTATTTAAATTTTTCACAGAAAGTCGCCATGTCACTATTTAATTATATTGCCTCGCGGACAGGCTGAGTTTCAGAGCCGGGGCGTTATTACCTTTATTGACCCTTTTTACCATTGAGTACATTTCACGAGTTGTATATTCGTGTATAGTTAAATCCAGTGTCTCCTATGGAAGAAAGAATGAATAGCATGATTATATGACCATTACAATTTATTCCATAAATAAAACGATTATTATATAAAGATCTAAAGAGCTCACAGAAATTTTATTTATCCGACTACGTTAGATACCTCTTGAAATATTTTACATTGTCATCTAATGCGCACAAGTAAATTTATACTTCCTACTGTCTACATTGCTACTACGAGTAAAACAGTTGATATGTTGTCATTGTTGCTTTGTTTAAAAAATATTTTATGTACGTATGCATAATTCTTAAATAAAAATAACATTTATACATTTCCATATAACTTTTTTTGCTTTTCTTAAATGATCTTCATGGTTCAATAATGTTTTTTTTAATATTTCTAATCTAATTTCATCATCACAATGATTATTATATAAAAATAGTTATGCTGAGTCCACAGTTCACGGAAACAATAGGCAATTATATCTATATAATCTATAATCAATTAATTATTTATTTATGCAGAATCTGTTTAGGTTGTAACTAAGATTCTGCTCGCGGATACCTGGGAGTTTAGCCAATATGACGAAATGCCAGTTCGTGTCGACAAATTTTCATAAAATATAATTTTCGACTTTCTACATACACTACTCTTAAGGCATCTTGACTAAGCCCCTTGGACACCACTTTCCTCGTTATCGTCTGTACAAAAACAAAGTTGTAAATCGCGTCGTTGGCTCTTGCATTGTACATCTAACTTCGTAACTATTGCTCAGAGTCTATAGCCATGGAGCTCGTGGTTTTTATTTCCGTGCGTGAATTTTTTTGCTTATAAGAAAGATGGTGCTTTCCTTACAGTGTTAATCCCCCATATTTTATTGCGCTAAGAAATAACTAATTAATGCAAGATGCGGGCTCCGAACCCACAGCATTTGGGTTGCAATTAAATCACTGTCCCATTGAGGAGATCTGATGGTCTGAGGTTGTTCATAATTAAGTATATTTATTGCACCTCGAATCCTAATATTAGTAGGCATTACATAGTTGCAACGTTACGAGAGTTCAAGGTAACATTTATACCAAATATGAGTTATGACTTATGACAGGTATTAAAATTATCATATTTTTGAAAATAATGAAAGGTTACCTAACTGCACCACCGGCTTATTACATACATACACAGGATTTAGAGATTCCGACGAGACAAAATCTTTTGAACGCTTAAGTTGCCTTGGAAGTACCTTACGAAAAATAACATTCTAATTAACTTCCAATATTGCCATTACTCTGAGAATTTTGACCTCACGTAACGGTAAACTTTACTTTATTTCAAATAACAACGTTGTGTTGTGACGACGATCGTGTTTTGGTCTAAAAGTTGAATTTTTAAAATCTAATTTCAATTTTAAGTTTAAATTATATTTTTTTAAAGCAAAATGGCGTCCACAATGTATGAGCATTTTTTGGAAATTGCCTTTGAGGCCGAATTGAATACTAGAGAGGATCCTGAGCTGCTAGAAATCGCCCCGGAAATATGCAACGAGCATCCAGACACTAGGGACGCAGCAATCACTGAGCTTAGAAGCATGATTTTTGGTATGGTTCCTTTGAAATATTTTTATTACGTAATGTATGCATACCTCTCGAGAATATTCCTAAATTAACATAAACATAACGGACTGTATAGAATCCAGGAAATTTATGTTAAGAAAGCCTTAAAACCGTTTTTTACATTTCGCAGGAATTTGTGTTATATACAGTATCGCTGGAATAGGTATTGTAGTCGATTCTTCAAAAATACATAATATGGATCATATGAACTAAATCTAAATCTTAAAGAAGAAAAAAAAGTCACGGAAAGTGTGTATAATTTAGACAATATTTTTGTGTCTAACAATTTTTGCGAACATTGAGAAATCTAAGCTATCAATTTTTTTTCTTTGATGAAATAGTAACAGGGTTGCCAACTGGCCTTTAGTATTCATGTACATTACAATTACATGTACGCGTTTTAGGAACTTACGCGTCATCTTTAATTAAATATATCAAACAATTGTAGTTGTCTTATACAAAATAAGCTTAAAACGGTAAATATTGAATATGACGGATGACCAATCCTTGATTTCGTTTAAAACGGATAAATTTCAAATTTATTGTTATCGTTATTTCGTCCACAGAGCAACGAACTGTTACGCAGATCATCTCTCTATAGTATTGCGTCATATTGTTACGATCGCAGTTAAAAACCTATTTACTCGTCCAAAATTGCAACGTAGTTTTGTCACAATAGACATGTCTACAAAACATTTTAAATTATATGTCCAAAAAGTATTTTAAGTTTATCTGAAATAAACCGTAACTTTACGTAGAAACAGTTGTCGTTGACATAATTTCAACAATCCACAGGCAAACTAACGTTTTCGTTGATTTATTACAAATTTCAGTTTAACTTTTATTTTTCCAAAAAATATGATCGTTATGGAGATGAAAAATACACCAAAAATAACTTTCCACGAATCTGTTTTATAAAAGGAGCAAGTTTCAATATAAAGAAGACCCACATTTTGTAAACTAATTTCAGATCGAGGGGAATGCGAGCCACTTCGGACGGACGACGAGTACTTGTTAAGGTTTCTTCGCGCCAGGGACTTCATCATACCAAGGGCGCATAAACTTGTAAGTGTTTTCAGAGTTTCATTTTCTTAACTAAATTGTACACATCTGCGATAGGTTATAAAAAAAGTTATTATGGCTTATATGTATTTAATATAATTATAATTATTAAAACGATAAAGACTATTTTTCCCTTGTAAACTAAATCTAAATATATCGTCAATAGTTAATCTTAAGTGAGTAGAGTTATTGAACTCTTGACCTACTATAATTATGCAGTATGTTAATATGAGTATAACATTATAACGGGTTACATGAATCATACTAAATTTATATAACCATGACTGATCTTTTATTCTTATTTTAAATGTAAATTATTGTTAACCATAAGTATTAAATTATCATTTGAAAACCCACATAATGAATGAAGTTTTAGAGCCCGTGAGAACTTCTTATGCCAGCTATTTTCGGGTCTGTTTATTGACTCTCATCTCTGTGGTCGTCTTTTTCTGGAAAATGGCACAGCAGGCTACTTGCCTATTAGATTGGCAAATGATCTTAAATCTGATTCAGAAATCAGAGGCACCTAAAAAATAGGTTGTACTGATTTAATCGTAGACATGTTAAAAATATGCCATCATAGCTTGTGACAATTCTAATGTTTAACATATGTTTTTCGGAAAAAGGTTATAGTGGTCTTTCTACTTTAAGGTGTTGCGTTAAAACCTGTGTACAGGAGCTTTTTCCAGTAGTTCATAATCAGAAACATAAATTTACTCATACGTTAAGGAATACATCAGTGGAAACTGCCACGTTTAAGACCCAAAAATAGACTAATAGAAAGATGAACAAGTGAACTGATAGATTAGCCAAGACCATTGAGAAACGATACTAAGCTCAAACTATGACCTCCTAATGTCAAAATTAATAACTTCTCACTTGTATTAAGAGATGGTCGAAGTGTACGCCAAGTGTATGGCAAGTGCTGGAAATCGGCGACTTGAGCGAGACGTGTACAAAAAACAATAGAAGCCAGAATTTGAGAAAAACCAATTTTCTAAACCTGGCATACTTCCTACTTCGAGCGTCTTATAATAACAACTGAGCATTTATTCTAAAGGCTCTAGGGGGCGGCGTTACTGACTTTGTTTCACAATTTTAGTTTACGACCTGAAAATATTTAAAATACACTGTTCTTGGAGTTCTGTTATGAATTATGTGGATAAGAATCGTTATGTCATACGCGTAATTTTAGTGACAAATCCAGAAATAATTGAGTTTTTTGAACGTTAAAAGAAACGTTTCACAATTTAGTTAACGTCAATATTTCTTTCCAAATAGTAATGGAGTTGATATTCATAATTAATCGTCATACATTAATTAATTTATTGTTATATAAACTTTACGAAACGTGATTTATTGTACAAAAAATATGGCAAAATATAACGACAGTTTTGCAATACAATAATATTAAGAATGTTCTCAAGGACGACGCGGCTTGGACTTAGCACGAGCAATAACGAATTTTGAATCTCAATTAGTACACAAGTGTTATAGTATTGTTATTACTATTATTTTTAAATTGCGTTGCAGTAATACAGACTGATTAAGACAGTAATGATTAAGTAAGAGGGATACACTGTTGAGCATTGTTCGCCTTTTTTTATAGAACAGGGGGCAAACGGACAGGAGGCTCAACTGATGATAAGTGATACCGCCGCCCATGGACACTCTCAATGCCAGAGGGCTCGCGAGTGCGTTGCCGAAAAGCGACTTGAGCGTGCGACTCCCACGTTTGTGTGTTTGGCACAGGAAATTGATAACCTACTTACCTATTAGATTGACAAATGATCATGGAACAGATATAGAAATCTGCTGCCCAGACCTAAAAAGGTTGTAGTACCACTGATTTTTTAAATAAGCAGGAAGGCAACTGGCATCCGTATAGCTTGCGAGCGAATTCTTCTAGGCAAACTTAAACTTTCATGGAACGAAATTTAGCGCAGGACCAACAACTTTTAGGGCTGATCCTTCCTTTTTTACATTGATATATTTAAAACATTGCGTTTCTCATGGCTTCGATCAGTATACTACCGCTGGACTTCATCAATTCCTGTATTTCCTGCACGCGTCCAATGACGCCTATGTGTATGTATTTGTATACTTAATTAAATGCATTCGTGGATTTTACTGATTTATTATATAAATATATGTCGGACAAATATCGTCACTCCATCGATATTGAGATCATCATTAGCGAAGATACGAAGAATTATCGTACAATATTTAATTAAGATTGATTCCTTTTAACATTAAAAATAACATAGGGTTAATGTGTCCATGGGCGGTATCACTTAACATGAGATGATCCTCCTGCCCATTTGCTTCCTCATACATAAAAAAACTCCACTGAATACTCCATCAGTATTGTGTTGCGTTCCCTGAACACACCGTCTCACGGCTAAAACGTTCGGCTACATACTTTTTATACATTTTTGTGGGTTAAATTGTATTACAATACAATTTAATATGAGATGTTTTCACCAAAATCCACAATAAATTCTGTTTCCAGCTCGTCAGATACTGTGAATTCCGAGAACAATGCACACACTTGTACCAAGATGTCGATCTGTGGGGACTCGTCAAAGCCGGTGAAGCCTACGAAGGCTGTATGTACGACCGTCCTGATGTAGGGAGACTTTCGATCATGCGCTTTGGTATGTTGTTAATCTTTATACCTGACACTCTCTATATTATAGATAGATATCACACAGCTATAATTACCAAATTTTAACAGGAGTAATAAACACGAGACAAACTGGGTATCTATTGCTCAATCAGCAATAGATTCGTCGCGTATCTGTGTCTATGAGATTGGCCAATCACAATCGAATGAAATGCGCTTTCAGAAGTCAAGTCAAAAATCATTTATTCATATAGGTAACATAATGTACACTTATGAACGTCAACAACAAAGATTTGTCTCAGATTGTCAAAGATCCTCTATCAGCAGGAGGCATGGTGAAATAGGAGCACGCACTTACATTCTCGTGGAAACAACACGCAAATAGATAGTCAAAATAACTAACATCACCGCATACACGAATTCAAGTACGACCAGTCACCACAATTAGCCCCGATCACGAGTATGACGCATGGCCAGCCATCAGCCCTCCCGTCATGTTTTAGGGAGAGAGACAACCCGACGCATGGACGCCGCCATAAGCAATGACGATCCTTGAAATATGAACTTGGTTACATAAGAAAATAATAATTATACTGAAATAATTTCATACCACATGGATGACGGTTTGTTCCCACTTTACATTAAAACAGTCGTGGATGTTGACGATCGCCCTAGAGTCTGGAAATGCAGCCGAGAGATTCAGCCGCGTTACGCGTGTCATCTTGTCTTTCCAATTTCATTCTCAACTCCGTGTTCATTCAATCCAACAGGACTGTTAGCTATATAGTATTATTTCATAGATTATATTATAAATATACTTGAAAACATCTTACGATAAAAACAATTGGGTCTAGTTTATGTTTATCTGCAAATGAACTATTTTTATTTCAGGTAAATGGGACCCTTCGGAGTATCCCGTTGAAGATCTAGTCCGTCTTGGTATTGTAATGTTTGAGATCGGTATACGACAACCGAAGCTCCAGGTGTTTGGGGGCACTGTGCTTGTAGATCTGGAAGGCCTGACACTACGACAAGTGTCCGCCCTGACTCCTTCGATCGCGTATCAAATTGTCAATATTATGGGAGTGAGTATTTTATGAAATTTACTAGTTAATCTAGGTAATTCTAAGGGTTGTAAGTTGGCCAATCGCGGCAGACTCTCTTAATAGACAGCGCACACTTGGGGGCACAGATACAGGGAAACTGTTGCCCTACACTCCGTCCATAGCGAGGAGATGGGGCCGTTGGGTTTCAATAGGTAGAGGTCCATTGCATCTCCCGGAATGACGCTCAAAATTCCCGTGTCACGATAAAGAAGTTTCACTTCAAAAATCATTTCCTGTTTATTTTTCTTCCGTCTATTTGTTCCTCGAGCCTTTATTTTAAATGAAAGTTAACCTTTCTGCTTCGATTTTATAGTTACTTGTCACCTATAAGATGCTAATCAACGGGAAATACCAGAATAATTCCATAGCATTACCGCCTTCGTGACTTAATGCCTTAAGCACTCAGTGCATACCTAAACGGCTTGGTTTCCAAAGAAGCAATAATAAATTTAATAGGCATTCACGAAAAAGTGGAATCCTGTATATTAATATTTTGTCTGTAAACCGTCCGTCCGTTTTAATTTAAAACTAATATTGTATTATATTTCGTAAAGCTTTTTAAATAAATAAAGATAATGTAGTATTCCATGTATGTGAAAGAAATCGGCCCTGTAATTTTTTAGTTAATTCATTACAAACAGAAATAAATACAACCTCTCTCGTGTCACAATGATTTTAACTGAACTCCGAAATGACTGGACTGATTCTTATAATTTTTGTGTATATTCGATATGTCGTAAACTATTTATAACCCTAAGTGATAAGGATTGTCCACCCATTCTTAATGATTTGTCATAAAAAATGCTTGCAACCCATATTTTTTACACTTCATACCAACCTCCACATTTTAATAGCAACATTAGTAGATAGTAGTAATTCTTATAGGGCAAAACAACCTTCGCCAGCCATTTCTATATCCTTATTTTCAGGTCTCAACACCAAGTAAACTGAACGCGTGCCACATCATCAATTATAACTGGCTACTGAATACATTCTTCTTCGTGTTCAAGAAATTCATACCCCAAAGGGCGTGGGACAAAATACATTTCCATGGGAACGACTTGAAGTCACTCCATAAGCATTTGGACCCGGCGTGTTTGCCTCCAAGGTATGGGGGCACCTGTAGGAGCCACGTATCAGCTCGCAAATGGTTGCAGAAGATAAAAAAGTACAGAGACGAACATTTTGACAAAGAAATGAAACAATTGGGATTTGTTATTAAAGAATAGGATATTTCGTCTAACTGTTGGTGACGAACCAACGACCATTTTTTTAAAGTGAAATGCAAAATTCGAAATGTATACAAGTTAATCCTCAATCAGAAATCATTTAATTCACGAGTCCGCGTTCGATTCTCAGGAAGAATCTTTTTCATATGATCAGCCATTCTTCTTGCAATTGAAGAAATGACTGTAATTTCACTGTTACTTATTATGTGGTCTATTCAAGATAGGGTATAATAATTATTTTGTATTGCTTTAGTACGGAGAACGTTTTGGTATAATTTGCATATATTAAAAAAAATATTAACTTCTATTTAAAAAGTAAGCTATGCAAATAAAATTATCGAGTCTTTGAACAAATATGATTAAAATAAAAGTTTCGAAATTACGGATTACGCTAAAAATATGCATTTAGTTAAAAATGGTATATTCCTGTATTAGGTTATTTTATTAGTGGTTGACATTGTAAGTTTTTTTTTAATGTATAACGTTTGGAAAGTTCCTCGTGCAGGTTTTAAATCGATTTAAAGTAAAATTACGCTTTAATTTAAATAATTAATAAATAATAATTATTGTAACATATAAAAATTGCTCAAAAGTAAAATAAGATTATTAAAGTTTGTCTGTGATATAATCTTTACAAAATTATCTGTTTATGAGTTAGGTTGTTTTTATTTGAAACTCTTGAATACTGAATTCTAGTCTTTTTTACGAAAGCAACATTTTAGAAACGGTATGAATGTGATATATAATAAAGATTTTTTATATGATTTATTTTATTTGTAAATAGATTAATTATAGTTTTTTTTACATTCTATCTCTTCGGATTCTTTCAATGACTATGATACTTACGCCTCCAAATCTAACAATGCTCTGTTAAATAAATTTTGTCTTTCTAAAGTCAAGGTTGAATAATCATTTTCCCTAGAAGACTGGGACGACGGAATTGCTAATGGACGACAAAAAACCAGTAATCTCAAATAGGCCTTGTCGTTCATACTTGGACCAAATCTAGTGCTGGAGAAGTTGAAAATACCCATAACCGATGAATATGCATGATGAATGTCGTAAAATTGGATGAAGCGGCTTATTACGGTCCTGACATATCTCTCCCGCTGCATCCGTGCTCTCTGCCTTTCGGGAAAATATAAATAAATAAATGAAATCTTAGATATGCAGATAGCTAAGCCTTATTATCTTAGAGAATAACAAAAATGGAAGAGTTATATGCTATAACTAATTTATTTTGTTAGACAAATATTCTTCTATAAGATACACGCGTTTACGGGGGTTAACGAGGAACATTTAACAGTACGTATTGGTGTACTTTAATACATATACTCTGTTCAATGAACTGTAAAAGCATTTTGCTATCCTAATATTGGATCAAAGCGAACATGTCTTTATTTATAAAAAAAATAGCGGACCCGATAGACGTTGTCCTGTCTTAACTATGAATATTGATTTTGAATTGATATAATTAACTAAAAATGCTTTACTATATACAGCATTCTTTGCTTGTTTTTCTGGGGCGTATATAAATAGTTTTGTTGGTATTCCGTCATGGAAACAGGCGACATATAAGTGGCCATGTGAAAAACATGGATTTTCAAGAATTATTAAAAGACAATTAGCTAATGTAATTATTTTATATGTATTTTATCAATATAATTATATAATTGAAGCATTTGTTTTAAACGATATTCATTTTTTTACATCCTCTTTGACGATATTTGCAGCACGTATTCTGTTAAACGCCATAAGGTTACATGAAAAATGTTTGAATTGTAAAAGCGCTATGCACTGAAAAAAATTGCTATCGTAACATTTTATAATTTTCCGCGCAATTTTCTTAATTTTGTTCTTTCATCAGGAAAAAAGGAGAAGGTTTCTCCTGACAATAACAAACACAACAAAAAATAATTAGCGTAGTCGGTCCAACCGTTCTCGCGTGATGCCGTGACCAAGGGAAATAGGGATTCATTTTTATATATATAGATGATGGAAGATGTTACTTAATATCAATAAATATAGATAATACTACTCCAATACCCGCTATTATCAAGGAAAGTAACATTATACTACTTTGCATTCAATTTTAGATATGTTGTATCAGAAACATTATGACTCTGTCTCATTAATGATCTATTGTATACTTATATAGCTGGCTATAGAACCGGAATCCTAAGACCTTTTATAATTATCTACCTTTTCGTAGCGTCGGTGTATAGAATCCACACCGTGATAAAGGTGGAGAAATAAAAAAAAATGCTTATTGAAAGTTAATAACCAGTTGAGGTTTCATCTTTCCTACGTTAAAGTAAATAATATAACTGTTTCAAATAGAAACATACAAATCGTGTTTAATACTCAATGTGTAAATATTTTCAAATAACTTCAAGAAGGTAATCCAAGTTTGGAAAGTCAAATAGAGATCGTCAACAAAGCTCGGAGAACGATACAAACAGCGCGACTCTAATAAATATTTATACAGAACAATATTATTAGGGATGTCAAAACAGAGTACAATATCATCGTAATTTTACGAATAAATATGGGTTATATAGTTGTATATCATAAATATAGAAATATATAAGAATTGTCGTCATTCAGTTATTCATTGTAGTGTAGACGATGAAGCAAGCATTGCCACCTTCTCCCCTATACTGGTCACATCATCAGGTCATCAGACATCCATAATAGCCATTCCATCCTTTACACTTATCGCATACGAACAGATGCCGATTCCCGTAATGTATATGTTTTATAATACTCTTTTCATTAAAATATGTAGCAATGAAAATACTCGGCGTTTTACAGACGAAATAGAGGGAATAATGTTTTATTATTATTTAAATAAATCTTACAAATATGCATACACTACTTTAACATAAAATATAACTATTAAACATTAAATTGAGTAACGCATAAACTTCAAAACATAGAGACGTAAAAGCCTTCTCGGATGGTATGCCAATGTGACAAAAAATTAATGAAAATTAGGCCGTGCAGGCTTTAGTGACATTAGTTTAGTCTATGTACCCTTAGACGTAATTTAATAAAGGAAATACAAGAATAAAACCAACCAACAGACGAAAACAATATTAAGTATGAAATTTATATCGCATAACATCAAAAGCTGTTCACTTTTCTACCTCAAATAATAATCTCGAGTGGATCGTTGTCAGTAAAAGCGTATTTTTATAAGAAAACTATACAATACAAAGAAGTATCAGTAGTGCTCAACCTATGTCTATTAAATATTAAGTTATGCTCAGCGCATGTGTGCAGAATCCCGTAGCCACAGGTCGCTACGATTCAAATCTCAATGTGTCGCGGACTATGCCGTAGCGCGGACGATTGCTACGCCGCCCGCCTTACACTTTGCGACGAATTCAATACTTCTAAGTATATTTGAGCCTAACTGTTGAAGGCTACTTTTCAAGGTAAGTGAACACTTACGCTAATACTTTAATAGTACCGAACTAATTAACTATGCTCTCAACACTCAAAGGTAACAAAAATCAAACAGTGTGTTTTAGATGCTGTTGTCATATTGTTGAGGCGATTTTTGTCGTGACGTTAGAAAATAATAGACATTCATTTTAATAACACTCGTAATCATACACGATATAATCTTGTCCACATTTTTAGACAAGCATTACATGCTGTATCATTATTTGAAGATTTATCTTGTAGTGTAGGTGTATTATTTTTTTCTGATAAGAAAATATTATTGTTAAATGATTTATGACTTATTATATATTATAATGTAAACTTTACTGTGGGGAAAAAATATTCTACTAATGGTTAGATCTCATCTATAATGTTATAACATTGAAGAAATAATTATATTAAACTAGAGTCTATATTATAATATTAATCGTTAAGGTATGTGTATGCGAATGCTCCCCGGGCAATTTAAGACCTTAAGCGCTTAAATGTTCGGATATTCGCTTGTAAACGAAGCCACGGTGGTCACATAAGCGATGTTATTTTGGCATAAACCAACCTTCATTTATCAATGAAAAAAAATTATTTCACCTCATACAAAGCCTGTTCTTTTTTCAAATAGAAAACAAGTAATAGACGGCGCGAAAAAATTACACTTGAAGAAATAATTATATTAAACTAAACTAACTTAATTATATTATTCATCATTATATTTAAAAAATCCAGTCTACTACATCATACAAACAGCGGGATAAATTTTCACGCGAATATTAAATACATTTTACAGGCAATCCCGTGAGTCGCAATTTTCCGTGTTTATATAAGAGATTGGTTCGCATCACTCGTTCACCTAATAGAGGTGGAAATACACTGAATTTTATTTCATTATTTCTTTGATCGTATAGATATAAATTTGACACCCGATTTTCCAACAAATTCTAGAATTATTACACTTTATTCAACATTAAAATAAAAAGAATTCTTTGAAATACTAAAACTAATCCCGAGGGCTCAACCATGCTTTATTGCTCGACACGTCGTATTTGCAAACTTTACGACGTTTTTAACTTTATCTGGCGCCACTGTAGAGTTCATTAGACGATATATCAATCTCATAGAGAGTAAATTACATCTCTTGCCCCGTAAACTTAATTTAAAAAAGGTCGTTAATTGGAAAACGTTTCAATTATTTGAAAAAGCTTTCCAAAATACATATTATTTCTGACAAAATATAAAAGCAGCACTATTATGAAATAAAGCTTTAAAAGGATTATAAGTATTGCAATCTGATGTTTCATAAAAGGTCCCACGCAAACTTTTTTACAAAACAACCTAAATATAGTGGGAGTTATCTGTATATTTAATAGCACCTAAGCACAAGGTTTTGTAAGCATCATTCTGCTCTACATTTTCCGGGTGACGTGTCCTCATGCAAACATTTATATTATTGCGAAACTAAACCTATTCGTTAAGGCCTTAAACTGAACTGAAAGGCTTTAACAAGCCTTGTTCTCCTCAGGCGGGTGCGTTCTTGAACATGACAACGCTTTTAAAGACGATATTATGATTGATTTGACTTTGAAGATGAAACGAAAAAACTTACTCCTATCATTCATAGTTACAGGTTACAAAGCTGGGTACTTTCGCGGTTTTGAAAGTAAACACGAGTAGCGTAAATAAAAGGAGGCCAAGGTTTCAACCCTAGTCGATAACCCGACCCCAGGGGTAAATACATTAATGTGCCTCCTGTCGGATTATACTCTCCTGGTACAAAGTACCGTGAAACGTGATCCCTTTGTCCTCTTTGTTTGATAAACAAACACAACATAACCATGGATCCGACCAACGATGATAGAAAAATAGCTTTTATTTTGCGCGCGCTTTGTTTTCCAAATACGTAGGGTAATTGAATTATAATCTCCAAAAGATCATTTATCTAACAAATAATAAGTGTGAAAACCTTGCTAAACATAAGATTAAAAGTCTTCTTTAAATTGCTTAAATTACGTTTTGATGTTTCTCCAAGTGCGTCCTGTAAAGTAGCTAATAATGATAGTAATTTAATGTCTGTAGACAATATCTTACATCTTTTAACCATTAAGACAATTCATTCATTTCAAGGTAGAGGCTGTGAAGTTTGTGCTGCCAGCGCCTTTACAATTGGCATGTCCTAGATTCAATCAACTAGATCAACAATCTAGATTCAATTCAATTACGATTGTAATTTGCATGTAAAATAAAAAAAATATAAGATTTGATTCTGAGAACAAAATTTTACACAAATCATCCAGATCGTAGCCTCCAACCAGTAGTAGGAATAACATGTATAAGTTGATAAAGGCAAGAGAGAGGAAATAGGGAAATACATTTGAAACAATTTCGCTCTTTTCACTTATATAAAGTGTGAGCTGAGGTCGCAGAGGAGGATTGCTGATTTACTCTAAAATATGAAAGATTCCTACACCAAAGACTAGTGAGAGGGGAAAGTCATCGGCAAATTTTTGTTGCGGACTTTTCTATTAGTAAAACATTAGAAAACGTCAAAATCTGTTTGATTTCTATTAGGTAGCAAACCAAAAAAGTCGGACCCGATTTGCCGCCCTAAAAAACCGGCCGCCCTAGGCTCCAGCCTGTTGGTAATTACGCCACTAGTTTGGCCTTTTTCTCTGTCCTATAGAAAAGTCATAATTGCTTCATAACAATAAAAAATTGAATAAAATTTCCACGAATTAATGGTGTAATTATTGAAAATAAGGTTAAACTTTTTCTACAAAATAAAGCTTATGTAACGTCTTCAATACAATATAACAATTATTGAAAATAGAAACCTTTACAATACACAGTACTAATTAATTATTGTCATTCGTAGCGATTCGCTACAAAGCTCTGTAAAGTATTATTGTTGCGGTCGCTTTGTTACATTACATTTTGCTGATCAGTTGATTATTTGGATAACAAGTATGTCTAATAAATATTATATTACATTTGAATAAGATACTTATATTATCGATCGTGTGTTGTACCTTATATACTCAGAACCTTTATTTCAATGTATTGAAGCGCTTGGCCTTCATTGCCAATAGAGTGCAGATCGTTTTTCTCGCCACGTCGCGCTCAACGACATCATACGCCGCTCTCTTGCCTCCGTTAATGTTCCAGCCATTTTGGAACCAACAGGCAGAGACGATGACACGCGGCCGGATGACATGTCGTTCATTCCTTGATAGAAGGGACGGGTTTTGGTATGTGATGCTACTTGTGGACACATTAGCCTCGTCTCACCTACCTCAGACGGGGAAAGAAACTGTGGCAGCCGCAGCGCAGGCGGAAAATAATTAACGGCTTAAATAATAATCCAACTTTGATTTCGTTTCCTTTGGAGTAGAAACTCTCGGGCCGTAGGGTTCAAGTGCACAGGCGCTAATTATAGATTAAAGGTGGTGGATGGTGGAGATACTTTCCTCGTTCAACGAATAAGTATCGCAATACAGTGACGAAATGTTGCCAGCGTTAAAGGTACAATGCCACAGGCACAAAACTTTAAAAAATTTGTTTTATTAAATTTTTAATTATTTTAATGATTACGAGTTAAGTTAAGAAAATTATAAATAATGTATATTTGATTGTTATGTTTAGGTTTTATTAAAGTATTAATCTGTTTAATACGTTACATAGCAAAGTTGTGATATGTTTAGATGTTAAAATTCATGTAAATCTCAATTTGTACTATTAAATAAATAAAAATACCCAATCCTTTTGTAAACTTAACCTTCAATGTTTCAGTTTTCAACCATTATAGTAAATTGTGTGAAAGCCATTAAACCAGTGAGAAAACATTGCACAATTTTAGTTCATGCTGGCTTCAGTTCTTTATTGGGAGCAGTGTTGGCCTAGTGGCTTCAGCGCGCGACGCTTATCCCTGAGCTCGTAAGTTCGATCCCCGGCTGTGCACCATTAGATTTTCTTTCTATGTGCGCATTTAAAATTAGCTTGAACGGTGAAGGAAACATCGTGAGGAAACCGACTTGCCTTTGACCCAAAAAGTCGACGGCGTGCGTCAGGCACAGAAGGCTGATCACCTACTTGCCTATTCAATGTTCAAATGATAATGAAACAGATATAGAAATCTGAAGCGCAGACCTGAAAAGGTTGTAGCGCCATTGATTTTTATTTTTTTTTAGTTCTTTATTACTGAAGGTCGTGTTGGTGTTGCATAGTTTCCTCCATTCCCGGATATATTCAGCAAGCCTTAGTACCGGTGCAATACTAAGGCCTGTACTGTTACAGTTACAGTTACCGAGATCCCGAGGCAGATCTCTATCTCGTGCCTTTCACTCTACCGGTCACCACAAGCTTTTAGAAGTTATCAGGATCTCTGCATACTATATGTTCAAAGACGCTTAGGATCAACAGATCCTTACCAACAGGTAATTCACTGAAGAAAGACGGGTTGTCACCTAGTTGTATGCGACTTCAAAAATTCGTATTTCGTTGCCTTCCAGGGAATGCTGAGCATCAGCCTCTAACACCACATTACGAGGGCATCTAGAGGGCTCTTCCGAATGCACTCACAGTCCAAGTTTCAGAGCAGTATAAGAAAATGAGGAACACTAGTGTCTCGATCAATCTTTTGTTTTAGTTTAGGTATTTCTTTTATGCGACCTATCGCCTCCTAAGGCTAACGGGCAGGAGGCTCACCTGTTGTTAAGTGATACCGCCCATGCACCTGCACCATTGCCAGAAGCCTCGCAAGTGCGTCGCTGGCCTTTTAAGAGTTGGTACGCTCTTTTCTTGAAGGACCCTAAGACGAATTAGTTCGGAAATACTTCAGTGGGCACCTGGTACCACATAGTGGTTAGGTCTAGGTTATGTAACGATTTTCTTTTAATAAATTACTTTGAGTACGGCTACACTTAAGAAAGCAAATTATGGGGGATTCGCTTGATTTCTCTTTAGGCTAATTTAGTTCAGGAACGTAAAATATTATATACGTATTATGTCCCAATAATAAGTGGAATTTAGGTTTTAATTTAAAAAATAATTTTGTTTATATATCTGTTTTCTAGTAATCTTCTGACAATCTAAAACTACAAATGAGATATTACAACCAATTTAACACAAAAATTAAATTAAAAAGGACATTTCTCAAAATCTACTTTTTACTGTTCACGTGGCTTACTAAACACTTGATAAATGAGTCTTTGGTCTGAGCTCGGATAAATATACGTCATTTAATAAATTTATTGAATATTAGCTTTTTAAACCACATCCGCTGACAAAACCCTCATGTTAGATCCATTAAGAATCTATCTTTAATACTTTGAATTAAGCAATAGCAGTTTATTTTTTAAAGTATAATATCTGCAGTATATGTTACAATCAATATTTTCTAAAATATATGACAATTATAAAACAAACATAAATGTTACAAAAATTCTAAAAAAATATATTACACTTTCAGTTTATAGCGGTGTAGATATCAGACAGGCACTTTACAGTGCTTTTTTTTAAGTTGATCAGCCCTCTAACGAATATATCAAGCTCTGGATAATTAGTGTATATTCTGTTAGAATAATATTTTTTTACAAATTCAACTGAAAAAAATATAAAATATCTTGTTTATTCTGGATACATTACAACTTCGAGAAGGTGTTGTCTGTTGTTGCGACACCAGTCTATGCGAATATGTTTTTGGTCGTCGGTTAAAGTATGGGGAATCCATCTGGTACAAATCTTCCTGACGCCTAAATATTCGTGTAATATTTTTTGAAGTTGACTCATACCAATGCCAAGGCTTGCCCGTATCTGCTGATAGGTCACTCTCTTATTGCATAACAACTTTTAATTCACAGAGATATCAAAGTACTAAATGATACAAACCACGATATAGCTCTAAGAGTCGAAAGTAGTTATGATTTTATAGTGGATATAGATGGACCACATGATTAATAAAATAATAGAAACTTTCATGCTTATTTGGAAGATACATTATAAAAAAAATTTCTAAATATACCTACGTGTTCCTTCCTTTTATTTAATTATGGAGGGGACGCTTAATTTCATTACCTTCCAACACCCGTACCGGAAGTTGGAAGCATCTGAAGGCTTTGCTCCTCTATAAAGCCATTAGCGTGTATGTACTAAACGTGTATGTGTAATAAATTCATCGAATAATTATTGTAGTTAATACGATAAGTGAATACCTTTTAAACTTTATGTCTTTTTCTAATCTTCTAAAGTACTAACCGGATTTCTTTGCGGTTTTTACATGTATCCCTATTGTGGGCAATATCTCTGATGTGAATAAAAATATGCTTTATGTTTTTAAATGATATAAAAAAATTTTTTTTGGGCTTGTATATTAAGTATGTCGAATTGGAAGAGTCTTGCTGCCCACGACACAAGAAATTCTAGTGAACTGTTTCAGTTTAGTGTACATCTCATCTCATCCTCATTATTCGAAATAACGTTTTTCTTTTTCTTTTAATACTTAATAAAATAAATTCAAATTTATTGAAATGTCTGATTAAAATTATTTTCTTCAAATTTGTTGATTTTCAATTTATACAATTCCAAGCACAACTCGAAAACTCAATAAGGCTTTGATTATTCAATATTATTATATTCTGACGCCGACGGAGAACAATAATATTTGGGTAACCCTAAACGAATTAGACACTGAAGAATAATCATAGTCATGAAAATGAAATCCTTGTTCTTCACGTATTACGAAATTGTTTTTAAGAAAAATGCAAAGCTTTTAGACAACCATTTATATAAAAATCGATTGTCCTTTGTAACTAAATTTACATATTGTATTAATTCAATCGTCTAAGGGTTCAATGGCTTACTTAATACTACAGTATTAAAATAAACACGTGTATACCTAGATAACACTGAAATTGTTTAGAAAATGAAAAACGGCTTAATGTAGAAAGTTGCTAATACTTTTATTGTTTTTCTAATTTTCGTTCCTCTCTACACATCGTCGCATTCGATGGAACCACTGAGAAAAGCAGTGGGCCCATTCTTCCTTAGGGGTTCCTCTTCTATGGCATTTTCGTACGCTTTCACCGCATCTTCAGGGCTCGTAATGGTCAGGACTGTATGGCGGATGACTCATTATCTCGACACCTGCCATAGTCAAATACGCAATAGTCCGTTTTGCGGAGTGCGCTGAAGCATTGTCGTGATGAAGGAGGATCCTGCTTCGAGGGCGCTGCTGTCAATTTTTTTCCAAGACAGCAGGCAAACAGCGATTGACATACCAGTCTGCAGTAACTGTCCTTCCATCTTCTAGCACAACTGTCGCGAAATTACCTTTCCGACCAAAGAATGAGGCAATCATCTTTTTTCCTTGACTTCTTCCTTTCTTTGCTAATGAAAAAAAGTTTTCATTAGCAATGTTTCTAACTGGCCAGTTCTAAACATTTTCAGGGTTACCCACGTATATCTGAGCTCAGGATATTTAACTTCTAACAAGAACCTGACGCCAATAAACATGTAATCCCATCACGGTGGATAATTCGTTGTTAAATATTTCGATTTCTGTCCATGGTGTCGTGTCAAGAAGTTAAAAAGATTCCATTTACTCTCGTGTTTTACAGCAATGACACCAGGTCTATACAAAATTAAAGTAATCTAAAACTATAAAATTTTGCTCTAAACTGAACATCTTTTAGACTTTAATTATTAACTGGGGAATTCATAAGCCCATTACGATGAATCGTTTCGTTTTGGGCCATTAACGAGTTTCGATACAAATTATTCGACGTAGGTTCAAACTAAATTCATTTATTAAATGGAAAGCAGATAAAATAAAAGTAAATTCAATGTTACTATGTAATATCTCAAATGCTACAAAATCATATTATATCTCAATTTTAATTAAATTTATTTAAGATTCGATTTCAGTTGTGGAGTAAAAATTTTGAGAGCACAATCAATAGTTTTGTGGAACATCCGTATTTGACGACACGAATTATATTTCAATGTTTTCTTTTAAATACACTAACAGAGCGCTGTATAAGTTCCATACAAACATTTAGCGTCACTATTCTGTTACGATAATTACGTAACTTATTATTCCTGTTAAGGGTGTATCCAACATTATACTTTTCTTCACAGATGTGCGACCGGTCTCGGGTACAACAGAACGACCTGTTGCTTCATGAAGCCGTCATCAAGAATGAGCCAGCTGCTGTTAGAGAGGCATTGCAGAGACCCGCGGATGTCAACTGTAGAAATAATGTAAGTGCTATTTTAAGATCATGAAATCGTTTAGATAAAATTATCTCTATTACGATAGTTGCCGAAAATAAAGGAATTCTTAATAACAATTAGCAGAAGAAAAACTAAAATAAACTCGGTAATTTATATCACAATCAAAGGCATTAAAGGCGCTTTACAAAAAAAAATCTTAAAACAGATGGAATCGCCTTAAATTTCTTCGGAGGTGAAGATGACGGTCTCATCCAAGTCATGTGTTGTTTTTTTCTTTCCCGGCCATAATGCCATGTTTCTTTTGTAGTTTTTAATGTATTAATCGTTAAAAATCGGCCAGGATCTTGTAACAAACGCAAACAGTTTTGTGAAATTGTCTATCTGGTTGGTTTCCGGCGTCAAAAACCATTTACCTACAAATACATATTATACACATGGTTGTGTATAATATGTATTATGGACACTCTATAGATATCTTCATTTCTACTATAAAACAAACGACGCCTAGAATATGTTTTGAACTTTTTATTCAATTGTTTTGTCACTACTGATGAAGTTCTTCCTCGCTTGAACTCAGCACACAGCAACCGCAGGCGAATTGTTGCTTTCAAGTCTTTGATTTACTTACTCTATTTAGATTTATCTCAGATCGATCTCTTTAGGCAATGAATGTTGCTAAGTTGCAACATATAATTGATATGCAGAAGAAACAGTCGGGTATAAGACATAGATAGGCCTTGTGGGACCTAGCGTTCACGGTTTTAAGGTCGGAACATCCTCTGTAGTTTTTCGGAAAGAAGGCTAAAAGCTTCGAGAGAAGCGCTTTCTACACCCGATCGAAGGCATTCGCTATATCCAATATTATACTAAGGGTTATAATGTTTATATCAGCGTTAGCACTCTGTAACACGTTTTTTATGTAATTCCTATATTTTTTTCAATGTATTTAAAGGCTCGCAACGCACTCGCAAGCCCTCGGACGTAGAGTGTTGATGAAAGGTGGTATAACTTAACATCACATAAGCCTCCTGCCCGTTTGCCTCTTGTTTTATATGAAAAAAAATAGATAGATCGCTATATAGTACTAGCGCCACAAATTAGTGTAAGGTTGTGACACTTAGATCTGTTTCGAAGTTCATCTGAAATTTCGTTCATCTGAAAAAAAAGGAACGTGACACAAGATTCGACCTTCATCCAAAATGTAAGCTCAACCAGCCGTGCTTGAATTTTTTAACACCTCTGACTCCGGGTTGTATTTACCATTCCAGATTAGTATCTAACTCTCAGGAACACGCATGAATTATTCAGCGATTGAAAGAATGCTTTGGTAGCTGAATTTTTTAATGAAAAAGCATGTGATTACTAAGTCAGGTAGAATATGTTCTAGACTGTATTAGTGCTTTCTGTACGTGGATATAGCTTCCCGTCGATATTCTGAACCTCCTTGGGTCCTAGAAGCGTACCGGTTTCTAAAGTGCCGGCAACGCAACTCGGGATTCTTTGGGCAATGTGCGTGTCGCATAGAATATGGGGAGCCTCCAGCCTGATTGCCCTTTATTTTTAAAAGTTTAGTTTTATTTGAAGTAAAAATGTATGGTGTAAGTAAGTATACACTGCCTGTGTTGACCAAGTGGCATGATCTTGTTTCATCCCTGAGGTCATACGAACACTGGCTGTGCACCAATCGACTTTCTTTCTGTGCGCATTTACCACTGGCTCGGCATCGGAAAACATCGTTATAAAACCGGCCCACCACGGACCATAAAGTCGATGGCGTATCCTGCAAAATTGGGTAAAACAGGACAATATATAATTATATCAATAGCAAAAATCTTAGTTTTACTTACTTTTAAACTAAATAATAAATACTTAGTTAAACTTACTTTTAAACGTTTTAGAACTTGTAGTATTTTTGCTATATAAGTGTTCGTGCTAAAGTTACCAGCCTATTTACCAACCGAGACTTGACTTTCATGTTTCGATTTTCTATTTCTCATTGATAATAGGTCAACCACATGTTTTCTTTAAGCGTTACAGGATCAATACTATAATGATATTTCAGTATGGGCGGGCACCGATACACTGGGCGGCGAGTAGAGGCAATGTGGAGATAATCAAATTACTGATCGACGCCAACTGCGATATTGAGGCTGTTGACAAGGTAATATTGAATATTCAGTGCTTATTGATATGTGGCCATATTGAATAAAGGGTACATTTTACGTGGAATAACGATTGAGGTCGTCAATATTGACAAATATAGAACGAATGTGACAAGAGCGTAGAGCAGAGCTTAAGGGCTTCATTGTGCGACCCCTGAGGTCGTAGGTTCGATCCGCTTTTGTGCACCAATGGACTTTCTTATTTAACATTCGCTCGAACGGCAAAGGAAAAATAGTGACCCAAAATGTCGACGGTGTGTGTCAGGCAAAGGACACACATTTGCCTATTGCGATGACCATGTAACAGATACAGAAATCTGAGGCCCAGACCTAAAAATATAGTTTTATTTATTTGTATAGAACGAATTTAGTCTGCGCCCTCTATTCTGCGGGTGTAGAAACGCATTTAATATTTGTAAACTATCATTGATATATTACTAAATTATGTAATAGCGCGTAATTAACCTGAAATCTTTATTTCGTGTGATGATTTATGAATTTATTTAAATTATGTATTTCGGATTAGTGTATGTCTAGTTGTGATATTGACTCCAAAAATAAAGAGATACATACCTATATCGAATATTATGTACTGGTAGAATTTTTAAGTTTAAATAATTAATTAAAGTTAAATCTATGTTGTTGATTCGCAGTTTGGCATGCGTCCATTGTTAATGGCAGCCTGGCATGGACACCTGGACGCTGTTCAAGTTCTAGTTCAAGCTGGCGCTTGTCTGGCTGCTACCAATAAGGTTTTTATAATACCCTAGTAATTTTAAATTATAACATCATGCATTAAATAATAATATTTTTTTAAATTTATGCAATTATTTTCTTTATTAATTTGCTTTGATGTAGGTAATTAAAGTAATACTACAAAAAATCTAAACTTTTTATTCATTATAAATAATATCAGTCTTAATGCACCGTTTTACGTAATGTACTGTCTGTCTCTCTTCAACACAGGGTAAATACAATTCGATATAAAAGTCAAAGGAGCACAGTTAAAAGAGTACAATGGTTTAGTTTTTTTTTTAAAAGGGGGTATAAGGTAAGGTAATTAGGTAAACTTAATTAAAGCATCAAACTTAATAAAATCAAATATAAAACAAGATATGGCAAAATCAACTTTCTAAATAGGACTACCAGTAATGCTAAAGAAAGTAAAAATAAGGGTAACATAAAGATAGGATCAAGGATAATAATGATATCGCCAATAAATATTTATTTCTGCACTCCATTTTGTGATTTGAATCGGTCAATAAACGATTTAATGAGGCGTTACATCCTTGAAAATATAATCCTTATCTCATATTACATTAAAAAATAACGTTCATAAAACGCTTGAGCGTTTGAAGAATATATTTCAAGGCGTTTAGAAAGAAACAAAATTGATTTTCATTGAATCTTTTAATCACGTGACTAATGATATTAATTTCCTTAATGTATTTGTTTTCTTACTGTTTATTGGGACGTAGGTCTTGAGTTCTGATCCCGGTGAAACATTAGTTTCTGGCACAGAAAACCCGCTAAATGAACACGTAATTCGAATACTCAATTTTTTTATGTAATAGGAGGCAAAATACAAAGTCATGTACGTTGCCGGAAGGCTCGCGATTGCGTTGCCGGCCTTTGAAAAATTGGTACGCTCTTTTCTGGAAGGATAAATTGGTTCGAAAATACTTCGTGAACAGATGGTGATTATTAAATGCATATGTAACATATATTAAACTAATTTAAATTCATCAGAAACAGAATGATCTTCTGCAATGCGCGTGCGCTCGTGGTTCATACGATGTTGCCATGTTCGCGATTTCTATCGGCGCAAGAGTACAAACCATCGACGCAACGGGTGACGCGTCCCTTGCGCTTGCTTCACGAGCCGGTTACACCAACGTGGTGGAGCTTTTGTTGGATAAAGGAGCTTATATTGATGCAATTAATAAGGTAAGTTTAGTTGTAGCGAGCTAATACTAACACTACTAGTAAAACAATTGAATTTGAGTGGCCGTTATAAACACTGATTTTTATATTGAAATTTTCGCATAGTAAATAATAATTAAGTTAATAGGTGTAAATAAAGTCATTCTTGACTTATTTGTTTGCGATGACGGTGTTTAACGTATTCGTATCCTTGACGCCAACGTCATCTATTTCTTCTGGTGGCAAGAGAAAACCTCGTAGACCGAGGCTGCGTTGATGGTATAGAGTTGTCAAGGACCTTGAATCAATAGGTCTTCGAAGTTGGACGCAAGAAGCACGAGACAGATCGCGATGGAGAAATATACTTGAGGAGGCCAAGGCCCAACAAGGGGCTTTACAGCCATTGATGATGATGATGATTCTTGACTTATTATCAGAATTCACTTAAAAGCCTCATAAGAATACCATCTGTGACGCACGACAGTAATTTTCACGTCACTTTGAAAATAAATGAGACAAACATTCTGACTACTTAACAGGTTCACTGTCCACAGACCACAGGTCTGCTTGCAGGTACAACTTCAAGGCTTTTTGGAATTGTGGACGTACTACGCCCGTATACGGGGATAGCTGCGTATATGGCGCGGACTTGACAGGACATATAACTGACAACTTAAAAAATGCTGGTACATACGGCAAAACTTTTTTTTCTAGTGAGGTTCCCACCTCACCCACCAGAAACAATATGTCAATATTTGTCAGTATTGTACACAAAAATGCGACGTGAGAGGTACTTCTACTTTCATGCTTGGACATTGCACCTGTTAATATCTTATAATAATAGATTAAAACATACATTATGGCGAAAACGTATATCAATATGATTTCTACAATGAATTGGTCGTTAGTGAGCTCCATTCGCATAATATTCACATAAAACGTCCGCTGACGAGTCTATAGGTCACATTACGAAATCGTAGCAGTTTCGTTTCATGCTGTTTTTATAGCATCGATTAGTCTTATGTTCTTTTCATATGTGGATGTCGTAGCCAACTAGCTTAATTAGCTGTGCAATTAACAGCTTAGTCTCTATACTAAACAGCGCCGTTCAACTGACGGCCTGAATGATATTCAGCCATTTGATCAAACAGCTAGACAAATGACTTGAAACGCTGACGTTACACGACTTGGTTCCACTTTCTGTCACCTACTCCAAACTGTCAATAAATCGTAGGTAAACAACAAATTTGATTAAGTTTTCCAAAGTTTAATGAAATGAAGGAGTATAGTGATACTAACGGTTAGCTTAAGAACACTAATAACTTAAAGAATCTCTTATGTCACATATTCCAGTTTTTTATTTCTGTCACATGATCGTACGAATGGCCTAATCATTAGCCATCCAGTTTATTAAATGTTGTAACAAATGCTACGGCTGAATACAATTCAGGTCGCTAGTTTAATGGCGCTGTTTAGTAAAGAGGCTAGGCTGTTGATTGAACGGCTAATTAAGCTAATTGGCTGCGACATAGATATATGATATGTGATTACGATTTTCAAGAATATTAAGCTTAGAGATACAAATTTGAAGGCGGATTTATGTACGTTTACTCTTTAACAGCTATACAGAACATAGACATAGTATAATTATTGTTATTATTTAAAAAAAACTTTAAATTATTTAAAAAAAAAAACTTTATGGCCTTATTTTTCGAAAAATTATCTACTTTATGCAACTTCACAAGAATTGGTTTAATAAAGTTAAATTAGATAAAGTTTAACAAAACGCTTTTATTATCACAGACATGAATACAAATAATACAAAGTGTGACGCGTAACCGAAAAATGTGACGGAAATTTTTTTCTAACGCCGATAAAGTAGTTCCACAGTTAGCTGAGCGTAAATTCTTTGATATTTGAATATTCATTAAACAAATGAAGCATAATTTAGCAGACAGTTAACGTCTGACAAAGCTTGCGAGGCAAAACAACTAAATTACTTGCTTCATCAAATATCTCTACAATTTCCGCGTATAATATTGTTGAAATTAAATCTCAAAGTCAGGAAATATTAAAATAATTAATATTATTTTTGACGTTGACTACAACGATGTATTGTATATTCTATTTGAGGTCGACCCACCAACGACAACAAACCTTGCTTTCTTTCTAATAAAAAAATATTTTCAGCCAGGTATCAATACTGTTCCTACTAAATCAGGAACAGGTACGTACTAAGTATACTTAGACTAAATAAATTCATGGTCTAAGGTTTTTAATGGATCGTAAATGTTCGGTAAATTGTGTTCCTGTTTTGCTTGATAGAATTATATCAGCTTACTTATAAGAATATATAATTCGTTCCTATATGTGCCCATTTGACACTCACTCAAAACGTAGTCACAAAAAATCGACGGTGTGTGTCAGTTACAGAAGTTTTATCACCTACTTGCTTATCAGAAATGATTACGGAATGGATACAGAAATCTGAGGCCCAGACCTAATAAAAACCCATTGGTATATGGTTTTTTTTAAGTTACCATCAGAGTTAATATCAAAGTGGTGGCACGCTTGGTTTTCAGTATATTGGAAAACTATCATACAGAAATATACATTTAACAATTTTTTACCTCAGTCAACTCATATAAAATCTTTGGAATCCAAGGCTATCAATGTAAAAACCGCTTATCGGTTCGGATTTTAGTTGATACAGATGCCACTAAGGAAATTTCTTTTATAATATGTAAGTGTATTAGAAAAAGGCTAATAATATAAGGAAGAATGTAAATTACCTAGAAGGGAATATTTGTACGCTCGATTTCCTACTTTTCCAATAATGTCCGTTATGGAACTCATTGCTCTCCACCCCTCAACACTTCTAATAATTACTCACCGAAATTCAATTCCATTCAATGGGCTTATTTCGTTCCAAAACATTTGAAGCATCAATATTCACGAACTCTATTTATTCGGGGTTGAGTTTATTTTTATATTACGTTATAAAGATATCTTGCCGACTATAAGCGAACAAGTAATTTTAACCTTAGGCATAATAATTGAATCATTTTTAGTTTACTTTTTACTAATAATAATTTATTTGCACAAAATCTTGTGGCGGTACAATCTGAAGTTCATATTCTGCCACACAGGCGTGCAAATTTGACTTAAAAGGAATTTTACATATAAGTTACATACATTACGAGTATTACATATCATTATAGTAAATTTGTAATGATAAAACATCACATTATTCAAAAATATGATTCTTCCAAAAGTAGTAGGTACATTGAGTTGATTTTTAAAAACTCTAGTAGAATATAACCATCCATGTAAGAGATCTTTTAATGTTTTTGGTAAATTATTATGAACCTTGATTGCCTTAAAACCTTAGTATTTTACATACTAAGGAATATGAAAAGGTATTCCGTCTAAGTAGAATTAAAAATATTTGTTCTTATTAAACTACTAAAAGCTATTAGAGCGAATATGGGAATACTTATATTCGTAAATATGTATCTTTGGTATTAGGCTGGTCGGACGGCACTTCACCTAGCTTGTGAGGGAGGTCACAGCAGCACTGCCGCTCTCCTGATAGCAAGGGGAGCCTCGCGCGAGGCTCGTGATAACTCCGGCAGAACTCCATTGCATATTGCAGCAGTCCATCGACATACTGAGCTAGTACAGACTCTATTGGAAAGCAAGTGTAACGTGGATGCTGTTGATAGCGTGAGTTTATTTATTTCACTAAAACAAAGAAAAGCTTTCTTTTCCTATAAGCATTCATAATTCACATAAGTTTCTTTGAACTTACAAAGAAACAAAATTAAGTTTAATTTCGTTGCAGAATGGTGTGACGGCGCTGCAGATGGCGTGTGCGCAGGGATGTCGCGGCATTGTAGAACACCTCCTTGCATTTGGAGCAGATGTGCATTTACAGAATAACGTAATTTTGTTTCAAAATAAATAATTAGCACAGGAAACCTTGATTTAAAGCAAAGGTTGATTGTGATTACGAAAGATAATAAATAATCAAAAATATATTATTTTAAAATTGAAGATATTCTGCTTTTCTAACTATGATATTTGGCTTTAGGTGGGATCATCAGCGCTGCATGCTGCGTGCGCGGCCGATGCGACAGACATTGTTGAGTTGTTGCTGGCTCGTGGGGCAGATCCGGCCCTCACTGACCAGGTATAGTTAAGAAACATCTTGGGAATAAAAAATATGAATGTTTTTTTATTGAAAACAAATTAATTTCTATTCCGGGACCTAAAAGGCAGTTATGTGGCTTGACGCATCGTATCATAAAGTTTAATAGTGCATAATTCGGTTTCATATGTATAAAATTAATAAAATATAGGATAACTTAGGGGACACCCGGGTTTGAACCGGGGACCTCTCGATCTGCAGTCGAATGCTCTACCACTGAGCTATATCCCCGCATATTCATGGTATTGAAAAAGGACAAAAGTGTGTAATGTAATGATGTCACAATAAAAACTAGTTTTTGAATTTGAACTTTAATCGCTGGAGTTAAAGATTATTTCAGAAAACTCACATTGTGGGTGTAAGTGAAGCTGATAAGCAATTTATCAAACTAATATGTTAATAATAGATAAAACTAACACAACCTAATTACGTCGAAACACTATCTAAATGCTATTCCACCTATCTATCTTTAACAAATATCTGTTTTAAGCTCATTGTTAAGTAATGAATAGATTTTGAGCTTTATACTTTTAAAGCCTCTATTCATACATTCTCTAATCCTCTGAGAATGCGCGAATGTGCTTTGTGAATCCTATACATAGCCATCATATGTTGTATCACATTTTCTGCATTATGCGCATAATCTACTTGCTTTGTAACTTATATAGATCACTCTAGTCTCTATGACTTAACAGCAGTGTTGGTACTAGTAACCTAACCTAGTAGCTTAAGGGTGTGATTCTCATCCCTGAGGTCGTAGGTTCGATCCACGGCTGTGCACCAATTGACTTTCATTCTATGTGCGCTTTTAACATTAGCTCGAACGGTGAAGGAAAACATCGTGAGGAAACCGGCTTGCCTTAGACTTAGTCTTTCACGGTCCGCTTCACAAGACATTTTCTTTTACGAACTACGGAATAAACTCCCTGTGGTCTTTCCTAGGAGATACGACCTCCTAGTATAAAATAAAAGCCTAATCTTTCCTCAAAGGCCGTCAACCCACCCACGAAAATAGGTGTCAATGGGCTGCGACGACTACTCTTTTAGGGCGTCCCGTAGGCTAGGTTGTTATAAAAAAACGTACACGTGCGTTATGTATGCTAACTATAATATATTTAAATATTCAGCAATATAAATAATATCATTCACAGATTTTTCTATTCTCATTCGGTTGACGTTATGATCCGACGTGTTTTAATAATTAATTCTCAGCTCAGTAAAGATCGCATTTAAGGCTTGTATCTCATTATATTATTCATGTTCGTTTGTTTCGAGTTCGTTAACAATGTATGTACAGTAATTCTACGATAATTGGCCTCTCTCCCACGTGAACTATGCGAACCTAAATATCTATAGTAAATGTTCTGCAATGACAGGAAATTAATTATCTGTAGATAGAATTATTTATATTCAAACTAAATTATTGTCTTTAAAATACGCGAGTATTACAAATAAAAGCGGTGCGGTGTATAATAAAAAAAAAGTTAAGTTTCGCTACAATCTTTTCAGATTTCTGTATCTGTTTCATAAAAGCCGGTTTCCTCACGATGTTTTCTTTCACCAAATTGGTGTACAGCAGGGGATCGACGACCTACGACCACAGATTGCACGCTAAAGCCCCTAGGCCACTTCACGGTGAGGTTTAAATAGGATTTATATTAGGAACATGTGAAAAAGTGTAAAACTGTCCTTATGATCGAAATTCCTTAAATAATTATAAAATGTGATGAGTAGCCGTTTATCTGATGATACTTTTTTAATTATAAAAGTTGTCTACATACACTTCTAAATTAAAACATTTATTTTTATAACAGCCTAACCGCAAATTATTAGTAGGTGCCTAAACTCTGTACCACTCGCGAACAAAGCAAGTTAAATTACCTGAAAAGTTCGTGTTGTTCAGCCGCGGGCTTTACTGAATGTCGTGTAAGTCAATAATGATACAACTTTTAAAAGTGTATGGTATTTTGCTACGTAAACATGTTTTCTTACAATATAAGTATTTGAAATAACTTTAAAGTTTTATTTCAACTTTTAAAATTTATGTCACTGTACTGTTGCAGTGAAAGTAAGGTAAATTTTTTATTGTTGTGGGTTGCCTGGGCGGCCTTAATATATATAAGGGTGCCGGATTATGCCGTTGCCTAATAACTTATGTTACCTACTTACTTTAGGTTTTTTTATTTGTATAATTAAGTTTATTATGGTAACGAAGTATAATTAAATAAGGAAAAAAGCTATGGTTAAATATAATATCTTTCATTAATATAAAATTTATTCCTTATTTGGATTCTTATACGATTAAAACAATTGTTATTTATTATCAAGTGCCTGTAGCGGTTAAAAGCACTTGAAAATTCATTATAACTTTGTACACACTTGCGCTGAAACTTGGAAGATACTTTTCACAGTTAAACGATAAACTTTACTGATAGATGAAGTTAAAACTGGAAAAACTAGATGAACAAACCCAACCGGAACGGGTTGGGTTGAGCAATTTTTGAGAAAAAACTTTTGAGTAAAACATTTAATGTTTTAAGTTCAAGTTACTATTTAAAACTGAAAAAAATGGACCATTTGAAAACAAGTCATCAATTTTAAGAAATATACAGGATTATCTACACTCGGTAACGATTTGTTGCTTTATCATGTTATTACTAATAATTTTTAACTATTATGACATCTTATTAATTTATACTCTTAAATCCTCGCTCGTGTTTGTTCTTAAGTTAGGTGGAAGTATAAATGTGAATCTAACTACCAATCTGGAATGTAGAAATGCTTAAGCTATCAATCTTCTATCATGCCCTAAGCTTCTCATATCCTGTATATGCACCTATATTACACCATTCGATTTCTTCTTCTCCATTCAAGTTTTGAGTATTTATTTAACTAATTTACAAAAAATACCCACTTTCATGTGTTGTATTGGATTAAAATGATTTCACGCTATTCCTTTCTTTTAAAATACTATGTTACTTATTCGTTTTTGGCCATTCTTTCAATTGCCATCATAAAAGTACGAATGTTTTTTTACATTTAAGTCGGTTCGCTTCCCAGACGAGGCAAGTAATTTTTAGAAAGTCTTTGAATGCAGTATTACTAACTTTTAAAAATAACATAGACTTCTTTCAGTAAAATACCCTATTTACAATATTTAAGATACTTTCCCTTCATGTCCCATAACTTTAGGACGCCTTTATTGCCTGCCTGCCTTATTGATTAACTCACACTAGAGAGATGAAAACTTTCCAAACAGAAATCAATGTTTGCTTGATTTTAATTTGGACTCCCGCGGCGGTGCGTTAAATACGGCAATTAAGTCGCGTAGGCCATTATGGGTTTATGATTATTTTATAACGCTTAAAAATTATGGCAAACAAAGCTTACTGACGTCTACTTCCTGGAAAATAATTGGATTATTAATTAAATAATGATGATTTGGTTTTTAAATAGAAATAAATATAAGACTTTAAATGGGTTGCAGAAATAATTGAATACTGTTTACCATGTTTCAAAAGAAACATGCATTTCGCATTCTTGGTTATGATCATTTTACTAAGCAACCAGTCCTAGCTCGCAACGCTGGATATTTTTAAATAGTTTTGGAAATAACTATAGCCTAAATAACTTAGGGATATAACTAAATAACCACACTAATGGTGGACTTTTCCTCTTTATTCCTTATCTATCGTTTCAGTGGTCTCAATCACCACTAAGCGTTGCAGGCGGCGCTGCCGAGTCACCACCTGAAGGGTTTCGGCGCGCGGCTAGAGGTTCTTTCTCCGCAATTTTAGGCCTACTGACTGCTACAGCCAACCTTGATCATCACCAGGTATATAAATTAGTTGTGTAAATTTAATATTTGAAATAATGAAAATGGACACACATAGTCACACACTACTTCAGATTACCTAATACTGTCAAATACTATTTCTTAATAGTAACAAGAAAGAAATTATATATAAAATAATAATATTATTTAGGCAGAAAGATGCTATGGGAAAATATAGAATATATAAAGGTTTATTTATAGAAACTGTGCATAAAAGCACATGTACAATATGTCATTGAAAAAATAATAAATCCTACGAAGATATTTCTGTATCACTGACAGGATAAATAGGAAAATTGTCCTCTAGAAAATAGGCGTGTGGGAGGAATTTCATACCACAACTTAGACACTAAAAATAATAATTTCATCATTACTTAAACAACAAATAAAAGTCACAAAAGTTGCTTCTCTAAGCTGACCTCATTTCGGATAAAAATATAATTGAGATGCCTTTTATATTTGTTAGTTTCTACGGAAGCACGATAATTTTAAATCTTGTATTGTGTAACACTGAAGAACTACTTTAGCTGCGTAATTAGGTACAGTTTTTAACACGTTGGGACTACTGTGTTTTTTATATTTTAATTATCCTGTACAACAAGATAGCCAAAAATATTCGGGTACGTCGGCACAAAAAAAACCATCGTTTTAGAATATAGAGACGTATTATTGTAATAAAAACGTTGGAGAGGTTTAAAAAACTGTAAAACTACTACACGTAAGAAATTAGTGAAGCCATATCAATAACTACTGAAATATAGATTGTTGCCAAAGTTTACATAGAATATTAGTTTTAGTTTCAAATTTATGGACAAACTTAAAGACACTGACGAAATTGAGCACACGCAATTGTAACCTAGAGATCATCCTAATGAAATATTATCCAATTCCAACAATATTACATACATATAGGTTAGGAAAAGGTAGGTTATTAGACTAATAATAATAATAACCTACCTTTTCAAGCCGGTTAAAAACAACTAAAATAATGCGATGTATTTTAAAATAGTTACAACCTCCAATCCCTGACCTATTTATTATTTCCTCAGGGAAGAAGCGTTATGTGAAAATGTTCATTGCTTCATTATTTCCTATGAGCCGTGACAGTACAATACAGAGCAATTAACCTAGTTCACTAACTGTTAGACTATCTGAAATCAAGTTTTCAAAATTGCTCTCGGCATGTCAACGAGCGGCTGTAGCGACAGGTCTGCTAATGGTAGTTCGAGTTATAATTGTATTACGTAAACTTACTTGTTTCAATATGAAAACTGAGAAAATCATGTCGTTTTTCAATACACGAAGATAGGCTATATCATTTCGCATTCGCGGAACAGCAATTTTTATTACCGGTTTTGATTCTGACAAAAAAACCACAAGGCTAATTTGTTTCAGAAGTGCCTTTACTATTTGACCTTGCACGGACAGCGTCAGTTCACTTTTCAATATACATATATTTAATTAAATTATCTGCATATTATTTTATTGTATAAGGTGTGAGCTGAAGCCACGACCTCTAATTGTAACCGGTGCAGCTCCTGCAAGGCGAATTAACCTAATATATTTTAGATGTATTTGTTGCTACAGGAACAATCGGACGGATCATCAAGCCCTCGAATTGAAGAGAAGTCTGGAGGTTACTCACCAGCGCCGACCGAGGGTACTAACTTTTTCTTCTAATTTCGAGTGTCGTGTACACCTTAGACAATTAGTCTTACGCTTTAGTTAAAATAGTATTCTCGAACTCATTTAGATCTTGTGAATAAGGAAATTCTCACATCAACTAACATATTTTCCTTTTTTATTTACCCTATAAAAACTTTATACCTTACAGCCTCTATTACAGCGACAGAAGGCGACAATGAGAGGTGATGGTCAGCCACGACACTGCTGGATAGACTGGCACAGCGTGGTTTTGCAGCCGATACTAGACTTGCGTTACCTCCAACAGGTAAACGTTTGCACGTTTTAGTATTCCGAGTACAAACTTCAGTTTTATCAAGTATTCGTATGTTCGTAAAGCTTTTTTTTATAGTGCACTAATAATTTTGAACAAGTATCTTCATGGTGGCGTTTAGGCCCAAATATAATGAGCGCTGCTAGGATTTTCATACATATAGTTAGTATAAAATTTAAGTATTTTAAACTAAAGGGTCTTAGAAATTCAGACTCAAATATAAGGCGGTTATTAAGGCTGAAAATTAATACAAATTGTTAATCATAGTTTTTTTTCTAAGTAATTATAAAAAAACGATTGAATTCGCTTACAATTGTTTTAATGCATTAAATAAAAGCATAATTTTAAACAAAAACCAAACCTGTAATTTCGAAGTAGTAGCCTGTGATATATCATGTCCTTAGTGTTATAATTTTATAATGTCCCCAATCAAAGGTTGATTGAAACAGCAAATTTGTATTAACCAGGTTGTGCTCGCTACAGAGAGTTATGCTATCGAGCTGCCCAGGCGCATTTGTCGTACGAAAGTCCCCCAGGTCCATGTCAATGTACCAATTGCGTTAAGCGACATTCGAATTCGACGTGAAGAGATGAACATTCAATTAGCATTTATGCATCTAATTGTCCAATTAATATACAATTTTTATGTTATAGCTTTAAATGTACAAATCTACTTTAAATAAATTAGTGGGCTTGAATACTGAGAAAGAAAACATTAATAAGCAAAGCCTATTTCTCTTTCACATGTGTCCTAATTGCTATTTGGATTTAAATTTTATAATATTTTTTTAAATTAGTTTTGAGACACCTATCAATTGAAATCCTTGCTTTTTACTGCAATTAAATTGTTTAATTACGCTAAAAGAGACTTTTTATCCCAGTGCCTTATATCCTATCAAGCCAATTATAATTTTAGTTTAAATTTTCTCCAAAGGCACAATAAAAATGATGAGACCATTCAATAAATATTTTCGATCTTATAAATTCTAGTCTGTCCATTTATATCGATTTGATAATAATTACTCCTTAATTAAGAAATAATTCGCGCTGATGACTTGATACATTTTATTAAGTCGTGAATCTACAAAGTAATTTTTGTACAGCTAATTACGAAACACAGTAATGTAAAATCTAAGCCAGATGTTACTTATATTATTTTTTAAATTTAGCAAATAAGACAACTATATTATTTATACAAGAACTGTTAGGCTACGTATCTTGTGCTATTTAAAATGTACCGCTTAATTTAAGGGCCTAATATTATAAAATCATTATGATATACGTCTTAACTATTTCGATTTGAAAATATTATGTACAGTACATTAGTCATAGTAAAAAAAATATTTAATTACATCGATTGTACGTTTCTAAAATTAGAACTTACCTGAATGTATTTATTATATTAGATTCTATAAATATATTGTGATTTAAACTTTATCTCAAAAATAAATATATTTTAAAAAATATTCAACTACGCGATCAGGTACGCTTCGTCGGAGGAATGGATTCAGTCTTGATTGTAAAGTTAAAGAAAACTTACAGATAGAAGGTGTTTTATTTGAAATAAACAAAATACATAGTCAATTTGCACAGTAATAACTTTGGCGAAGGTTTTTTTTTAAATACATGGACATTTATTTTCTGAATTGTGAAAAGCGCACCAAATTAAAATTGTCAAGATGAAAAATTCGATGTCTTTTGTCTAGTTCAAAGGGTAAGTTTATAAATGCAGTAATTCTAATTGGACGCGATATAGTAATAACTTAGAATAATTTTATGTAAACCGTCTGTTGGTCAGTGGTTAAATCTAAAATAACACTGGTGTTATCTTGACTTTTGTAACAGATATAATTAAAATGCTTTTAATCAAATATATCATATAAAAATACGACTTTGTCTTATTTTACGAAAGCAATTCGTATTGTATGTGAAAACTACAATTTGGAACTAGTTCAGACCCAAATTGAAAATACATGAATAAGAAAACTATGCTAACTTCTTAACAATAACACGGAATCACACCTTTGAGATAATATTTAAAAATGCATATACATTATCTTTCAGAGATATACTAATTCATTAATTCTCACAGAGGCGATTCCATAAAAAAGACATTTAAAAACTCAATGATTGCTCATAGAAAAGATACATCATTATTTTACAAAGTTGTTAAGCTGCTGCGCGGTTCTGTAATGATTGGCAAAAAATGTCATTATAATAAAGTCAAAAATCTAAGTGAACTAACTTAAGGAGGATAGTAAAAAAAGAAAGAAAAAGCTCCACGTCAAAAGAGAACCGCTAGCCAGCCGTTTACAAACGCAGGTACTAGGCTACCATGAGAAACGAAGGGTTACTCATTAACGCCGATAGGGATGGTATGAAGAGGCGGAAGCAGCGCCCGAAGATCCGTGGTAGCTCCGTTTGGATGTCTTCTGGTAACCATCTCCGGAGCCGCCAGTGTATTCATAATCATCACCTATACATAAACCTTTGTTACAATTAAATGGCGACATTCAGTATCCAACAGCAACATCAAAAAGCATTTTTTTTTTGTAAATAATATAAATTTTATACTACCAGTTACAAATACTAAATAAGTAAAAAAAAACTCACCGCACCACGCACCTTCATTTTTCACGAGTACAGATTACCTTACTAACAACTATAAGGGTACTAAATTAACATGTCTCTACTTAAGTACAAAATCGGTTCAGTAATTTGCTAGAACCGTCTATACGACTCAATTACGATAGAACTTGTGTATTTGTATCATATACTAGCTATGTGTACTATAAGAACATAATTGGAAAACCTGAGGCAGAGGCGGACATATCCGATACGTTACAAAATGAGGACTGTGGTGACACCATACCACTGCAGTACACCATAGCAACCTGGATTAATATTTTCTTAGTGACTTGTTTGTATAGACAGAATAATTTCTAGTCAGGTATAAAAAGTAGGAAAAAAGCTTAACCTTTTTGAAAATATTTTATCTGATTTTAAGATGAATCCTTGAAGACTAAAATCAGAATCATCAAATTGCGCATTTAACACATCCCCACATAATTTATTGCAATTCTACGCGTTCGTCATTTTATAATGTTAATTATTAACCTGTGGAGGTGTTCCAATAGCATCGCTCAACTGTTGAACAAATTTTGGACTTCCCGCGTTGCTGCCTACAACACCATCACCCTCTGCTAAATATTGTTGGTACGTTAAAATAAAAAAAATATAAAACGACGTTATCCAAGGAGAGCACTTTGAAACAATGATTTACAGAACACGTATTTCGTTAGGTACGTACAAATGGGAAACTAATGTCAAATTAAAGATGCACAGGCAAACTGGAGGATACTTTCAAATTGATTACTAGTTCAAAAAAAAGGCGGTTGTCAACAGTATACTTTACCGTAATTGAGTTAAGAGTGTGTAATGAGTAGGTTGCAAGTGATTGTGTGCATTCGATATTAGTTTGGTAATTCATGAAAACGACCTTGTCACGTTCCATTAGGTGAAAATATTGTTTTAGTAAGACTATTATTACTAACGATCATAAAAACAAAAATTATGATAACTTATCTAGAGGGAGTGAGGTTTGCAACCATTAAAAATGCCATTTATTTTGAAATTTTTGATTTCTTTTAATTATCTACGTTTTATAATGTCCTTAAAGTAGATATATATTTTATCATAAGATATTTCAAATATTTGCAGTTGTAATATTAATATTTTAATTTTATCAACCAGTAATTACTTAGTTTAAACCATTAATATAGAAGAAGCTTATTAAATAGAAAACTACGACAAAACCGTTTAATATTTTTCCATTACATTACAAACTACATACTTAAATGTTACCAGTTAACTCTAACTAAATATATACCCAAAGTACCTAATATGAATAATGCATAATTTCTACTTTGAAAAAACCTTAAGTGTAATGTTCAGTGATAGCACTTTTCATCATTACATCGAATACTTAAATCTCATACAAAGCTTTTGTCTTAAATTTTAGTGCTTCTGTTATAATTATTATAAACCGTAATTAACTAATTATCATTAGTTTATTGTAAAAAAAATAACAAGGACGCACGCGTAAGTCTATCATAATTTTCCTTTTTATATAGAGGCGGAGCGAACGCGGCCGCGGCGAACGAACGCGTTCGCTTCGCGCGCACGCACTCTAGGGCTAAGCTATAGTACACATTACAAGATTATAACAAATCTAGATAATAGTCTTACAACCGTAACATGCTTAGTAAAGTGGCTCGGTCGCAGTAGCCGCTTCCAATTAATTACATTTTATAAGAAATAAATTCACGTCAGTATAAATACAACGCCCCGTAGTGGAAACGTCTCGAGTAAAACTTATACACTGCCATAATTAATCGTTACGTTAAATATTGTACATCAGTCGATAGTTCATCTAATCATTTTGTAATCTAAATAGATCAAATATGTACTTTAATTCACTATAAAAAAATATTTAAAAAAATAATCAACATCAAAATTTTAATTAAAACAGAAATAAATAACAACTTGCCCTAAGTTTTATATTAATTAATGTTATAATTAACTGTAAAGCCCGTGCATTTTATTATACGATTAATAGGTGTTCAATAATTACATTATATTAAATACTCTAGTATAAATACGAGGATTCATATTAATAATAATACCTGCATTGGTTTTTAAAAATAAGTTTAGAACCGACTAATGAAAATCGGCTTCGGACTGCCGACGCATTTGCCTTAAATGCAAATACGAGTAAAATAAATCTAAAAAGAGTCAGCTAATCTAACATTACATCTAGGGGAGGTCGTGTAATATAATTAGTCAATTACGATCATAAAGTTTATTGATGTTGCGCTCGCAACGCGTCGCGCTGGCTATCAAATACCAAAATACACTTTTACACAAACATGTTACACTACTGAATAAACATACACATATAAAAACCGCGTACACTATATAAAGTAATACAAACAAGAGTCGAAATGTTAACTACAAAACATCACTACCGTTAAGCCATGATTAAAGTATTATAAACATTATATTAAGATACAGTAAACATTTTATCATATGTCGATATTACTTCAGTGTAATATTAAAATGCAATGTATGCAAGTGCGCCACGCGGGGTCGCTCAACGAACGCAGGCCAACCCCCTCGACCCCACCTCCAACCGCGTACATTTGACAGACGAGCCTCTAACGAGTCTTATCGTATTTGTATTTTTGCTAACTATTTAATTAATAAATTCCTCCAATATTTAATGCTTTCCTCCTATAATAATAATTAAAAACTCATATAAATAGTCTTCAATTGATTTTCACAATAATTTGCACTAAGTTTAAGGTTGAGTAAATCTAAAATTTCTAATACATATTATACTTTATTATAAATAAATCATACTCTTTATGTTTAATTAGATGATTGCCACATTGATTCATTACAAACTAACTTGCTTAATTGTTCCGAACGTTTGTGAGTGCGGGCTTACGTCCCGTTACTAATATCTTAGTGCTAAATTCAATATCACTGAAAAGAATATAATATAAATTATCTATATATTTACTTAACTTTTTAAGGCATCGTTTTTTTTTCATTTCGATCGAGCATCGGTGGTTGTACATTATACCTACAGTAATTAACCTGAAATGATGAAACTTGTGGCGCGAGTTGTCGCAAACGAATAAACGCGTAGAGCGGGACAGATGCAGCGGGATAGCGAAATGGAACTAATACAAAAGGCGATTGAAACAGACGTGAACGTGCAGTTCAAACAAACTAGAGTACTTAAGAGACTTAGTCATAAAAGTCGTAACTGAGGAATGAATTTCAAATAAATTAAACCTAAATATAGGAACGATCAGACGAGAGTGAACGAATAGGTTAATAGTAAGTCTACACGTAACCTAGTGGGCAATTAGGCACTGTTATCAATCATTTATATATCAATTAATTATTTCATTATATCGGTTTAAGGTACGAGTTTCCATTCCTAGATTATGTCAGTCGTGTGTAATTAATATAGAGCTATAAGAAATGTACCAATATTATGTGCATTAACTATGAACATCACAATGTAAAGGCTTTTTCCTCATTATGTTTAGCATTAATTTGGCACTCCGCACCTTTCGCCGGACCGGGTCGCTTATAAATTTGCTTACTCCTCACATTAATCGTCGTATTTAAATTATACTTTACTTATGGTGCGATCTTAAATAACCCTATACTATACGCGATCAAATTATGCATTTAATGTATTCAACAATTTGTCTAGTAAAAACATTTATAACAAATCTTATCCGGCGCCGCGATTAGGGCGGTCGCGTATCTATATATTAAAAATTAAAGGAACAGCTCCCGTTGTATACGAGCGGGCAGTCTATTAGTACGTCGTAAACCCTAAGATAATTATTACAACAAATAATGTACCGCGGCGGAAGGGGCGCGCTCGGCTCAGCCGCTCCGCGATTAAATTACTTAGCTTATCACTAAAATTTTAATCAGTCGATCGGTCAAATGATTGAGCGATATAGTACAGTAAAGGACTAACATTAAATTTAATCTAAAAATGTTATTAAAATTATAACTCACTTCGAAGGGAGCGGACGAGCGCGCCCCGGCGGCCGCTAGCGATAACACTAGCGCGTTCATAGTGACCGCACACGTATCTATACAGTTTTAAAAAATATTTGGCAATCGTACAAATTAAAACTTTAAAACTATCTGTCGATTGGTTCGATTAAAATTATGCTTTACACACAAGTAAGTATATATATGTACAAGAGTCCGAGCGAACGGTGCGGAGCGGGCCCTATCTATATCCTAATGATTGAGCTTCGTCAGTCACTTAACATACAACATTATCGCTTGATTTAATTTGGCAGGTAAATTTAAATTATAAAATTCCACAGTTAACTTAAAAAATGTAATAACTAAAAATCGTTATATTATGTATAGGAGAAATTAAAATTACGAATATACTCATTTACACGGTAATGTTCCCCTATTTATATAACAGGTTAAATATTAATTAAAAGAATCACGTTCAGTCATACTATGTTTTGTTAAATATTAACGCATAATAATAATTTCATTACTTCGCTACCGTTTTCCTAAGTCTAGTGCGTGGTAATAACCGAAAATGCTCTAATATTAAACATACATATAGATATATACGAAATATTTATACAAGTGTTTAGCTTAAGTTAAGTTGATTAGGTCTCACCCTATATTGGCCGTGTACGTTGTCTGTCAAATGCGCGTCGGAGACGGCCCTCGCCCGCGCTCGTCGGCGCCGATTATACGTTACATTACACCATGACTACCTTAACTAGATCGCGAGGATCCATCGAGATGTTGTTAAAAGAAATCAGTTTATCATCCAAAAATGATAATTGACAATCAAAAATATATAAGAAGTTTATATACGTTAAGAGCCCACATCCAAAATATTAAAGAGTTAAAAAGAATGCGCGTCGCAGAGAAGACACGCTGACTTCAGCGTTCTTCGGAATTAGTCGAGGGGCCGCGAGACTTCGGGGAAAGGAAAATTTCATCAAATTACTTCGGGGACTTCACGAGAGAAACATTTAACAGAGCAAAAAGCGACCAAAAAACGAATGACTAAGCGTTATCGACTTATCCATGCAAGTATTTTAAATCTAATATCCATTAATCGTTTAACATTATAAAAATGTACGTCCTTACGCGTGTGGGTTTGTGTTAATGCAGTTAAGATCTTATTTCGATTCGGTTTAAAGGAGCCTATCGTCGAGCCGTCGGCCCGCGAGTGCAGTGAGCAGAGAATGTCTCGACGGACGAGGTGTTCGGTGTGGGTGTGTAAGGCGCGTGGTGAGCCTATGCGGCGGGCCACTCCTTGTTAAACTCGTTGAAGTGTTTGGGCGCGTGGTGCGGATGCGGATGCACACCTGGCGGCTGCGCGGCGCCCGAGTGGTACTCGCCGCCCGCGCTGTAGGCCCGAGAAGCGCCGCCGTACGACGAGCCCTAACCATCCGCACACGTTAACGCCCCACCCCGACCTCACCCGTACGTACACGTCTAGTATAACCTAGGCGCGCACTCTTCCGCACGCCGCTAAAGCGTGTCGTTCAAAAGTGACAAGTGAATATAGTAATAATGTTGCGGGGCTTTCGGGCGTGCGCAAGACGTGACGCGCCGACTCAGATATATTCTCGTAGCGATTCCAACGCATTGCAGATCTCATTCTCTGTTCGTTTACAAAACGTTAGAATCGCGTCGAGCGAATGGATTTTAAATAATCGTTAACACATTTGTTAAACCGATTCAATGTTATGAGTCATATCGTAATTTTAACTAGTATATTGACTATAATACCGATAGGCTTCGAAAAACGCTATTAAAACATTTGTATCATAATATGTTGTCTTTGCCGAGTTATACTAGACGTAGTATACTAGGCAATATTATCTTATACTTTAAGTTATATTATAGTATGGGTTAAATAAAGGATCGTCAAAGCGAAGCGGCCTATTTTATTTCAGATCTGAGGCTAATTTATATTCAAACGATAGCAAGCTAATTAAAATTAAGCAAATCAAATAGACCACTGGCGTCAACGATCGTCGGATGCCTCACGATTTGTGGTCCAAATGATTTATTTCTTAATAAACTTAAAATACTTGGTGATGAAAATTAATGGAAAGACAACTAACTGCTCAAGGATCTGACGACAAATCGAAGGATATCAAACGCGCACTAAGTACCGGCGACCGAAGCCTGTGGCTGTCAAATTAAAAGCTTAAGAATTGTTTAATAATGAAGTATAAAAATATATATTCCAGTGAATCGGCAGGCTTCGGCGTTCGCTGTGTCGTCATGGGGCGTCCAATTCTTACGATATTAATAGTTTAGTCGTACAATAAGTGCCCCATGAGTGTATGGCGACACAGTTTCGGAATATGCTCTCTCGTTACAATTAACAGAATTATCGAATTTCATCTCTGAACACTTAAAGTACACTTCTTAATATTATTTTTATCGTTAAAATACTATATATCTATTAATGAACCTGTAACAATATGAAAAATCCAAATTTTACTAATTTGTACTTTAAATGCCAATTCACAGTTATCCGAGATGAAAAAAGCATATTTGAGTCATCTCTCAAAGGATACAAATGCTATCGCGCGTCACGAACTGTACTAAGGTAAAGCTTAAAAATCTAGTGCGGTGCGATGCCTTTAGGTGAGCCCGCGAAACCTTCGCACGATCGACCGTCCATAGTGAGAAATCCCCGTTTCGCGACATACCCCCGTCCGACCCCAACGTTTAATTGTCTTTCTGGAGGAGCCACTCTTGGCCCTGATCGACCAACTGGAAAAGAAGAATTAGACATAAAGTCCCACTCGCCACATTCGGCTCCGACTCATAGCGAGGATTGTGTGAGTAGCGTTGAGCGTGAAGATGGAACCGTAAGCGTGTGAATTATTCCCGAAGAATGAGCTCAGGGAGCGGCGGGGAACCTCCGACGGGACAGGGAAGGGACGGCGGAGCGGTGATGAGAGACCTTCAGCGAAACTCGATAACATCGATCTTCTCGATTTTTCACTATGGATGCGGTGCGACCGCCAACCGTGACGTCGCCGACACGGCTCGTCCGATCGAAAAGACATCGCACGTCCGCGGTCGCCGCTGAAAGCATGCACGGGTGGGCGTCGATGTCGCAGGTCGAAACAAAAAGCGTGGTGAGGCACTCGGGTGCGCGCGCTCATGCTGCGCCGCACGGGACACGTTTGTTTGCATTCGAATGTCACGATTTCGCTGAACATCACTCGCTCACCGGTGGAGTACGCGAGAGTACGCGGCGCTTTCATTCATTTCATTCGTGAATCGCAAACAAACAGGCAAAGTACAACCAAATCAAAGTCGTCTCTCGCTCGTTCGTCTCTCACGCGGGACGGGTCACATACGCACATGCTAGGGATCGGTCACGCCAAATTACAACGGATGCGGAATAGAAAAGCAAAGGATAAAGGAATGCAGCGAGCCCCAGGGTCACAAAATGAACTTGGCTGTACTTTTATTTTGGTAATTGCTTATTGCAAAGTAGAAATGATTCGTTTGCGAAGGCAACTAACTGGATAGAATTGGTATTACGATGTTTCTGCTTAAATAACATGCAAAGCTTTGATACAAAAATTGATAACTGATAACTCTATCCAGTTGGTTTTTACCAGCCAACCCATAAGCGCGAATACCACTTTCGTGAGTTTATTAATTCTGCCTCACATCGAAACCCACTTCCTGACGCGTTTCAACGCGACTTTCGAACGGTCCAAGTGTATTTGCAATTAATTAAACAATTTGAAATGAAAACTAAATGTATTAAAAGTGAAATGTTTGAAGTGTTACAAATTGCAAATACCATTAGGCACGCACTAGATTTTATGGTTAAAGCATGATAAGGAACTGGTTAAATTACTTCAGCAAAACTTCGTAAAAAGCAATACTTAAGTCAGGCATACATCAGACGAATATTTCAGTGTGCCAGCCTTAAGTGACGAAAACTGATCATAAATTGCTCATTTTGATACTTTTAAAATTAGCAAATTAGATGATGATCAAATGTCATACTTCAGGTGGTTTTTAATATATTTCGTATACATATTCGTATCGACATCTTTTTATTTAAAAAACACCTGGAAGTATGTGTACAATTCATTACAATTTGAAAGAAACAGCAAATAATAAGTCGAAGTTCTTTTATGCGGCGATTTGAAGTTTACGCATATAGGGCAAGGGGCAAAATCAATATCTTCAAAATTACTGAATTTGTCGATCAAGTTACTTTTCTCGATAGTTCGGTGGGAATATACAAAAGATTTTCTCAAGAATAGAAAAATTCTATATTTTCAAGTTTAGCCCCGCACGCAATATATGCCTTCACCCTTCGCCCCTCGTGCGTGTACTTATACGAGTCATTGCATGTACGTGTGTGGGCGTACCTGGTCCTGCTGATAAGCCGGCGGGTACTGTTGGTAAGTGCTGTAGTCGGCCGACGATGACTTGCTGAGAGCCGCAGAAGAGAGCGCCCCGGCCAACGCAGGCGCGGCCCCTCCGGCGCCGGCGCCTCCGCCGCGTCCGTACATCTCGCCGCCCTCGGACAGCGGCACGTACGAGCCTGCTGAACAAAAGTTTGCTTTATCGTCTGCCTCACTCGTCGAGCGGTCTACCGTGACAGGGTCGAGGATGAAGGAGCAACACAAGCATGGGTCTACGCATGAGAACGGGCGATCGTCTCTTCTACTAAGACTAATTCGTATTAACTCTATAGCCAATCAGCGGTGGCGGGCGCAAGCGAAACCAATAAAAACGCGGGTAGTAAGGGACAGGGACTAACCGGAGCCGGTCGAGTTGGAGTTCTGCGGCATGTTCCAGTTGGTCCAGCTGCCGCCCGCGGACGCGCCCGCCGGCGCCGAGCTGTAGTTCGCTGCATACACAACATACCCATCGTTAGCGATCGCATTTATGCCCGGACGCATGAATATGGGATACTACTATTGCCATTTCTATCGTTTATGCAGTGAAAACGAGGAACGACGGTATGTATTCGTTCATTACCCGCCACGAGTCGAGACTACAAAATACGCATTATATCGTTTTCTTATGTTTGACACCGAAAGCTAAACCTCAACTATCTAGGGAGTATGCCGGAGCCTTTATCGGGGGGACGTTCTTGTGAATTAATTTTGTCAGGTGCGGGATAATCCTGGTAGCCGGAGCCTGTGAATTTGTAATATATTACCGTAACTGCCGTAGCCCTGAGCCGGCGGCTGTGCGTGCTGCGTGTAGTTGTTAGTGGCAGGCCAAGCGGGCGCGTGCGGCGGGGCCTGGGGTCCGGGCGGAGCACCCCAGCCCTGGTAGTTTCCGGGGCCCGCACCGCCACCGGCTGCGCCGTACGACGCGTACGAAGTCTGTCCAGATGTCCCCCAGCCTTGGTATCTGGAATGTTAGGCTCGACTTTGCTTTAACCTGTCTACGCTACGACTATTGTACAAATTTATGATTTTTTACTTCAAGATATGTTTGTATAACATGATATTTATATTGACCTAACTAAAAAGGTCTGAATTGAAAAATATAGCCAGAGGCAAGTTTTGTTGCAAATTTTGTAGACACTAATGTTTATAGAAACAATGTGTATATGCTGATCTGCACTTACTCTGCCACAAACATCTGAACGTACTAACAACATAGGTATCGTAAGCACTGCCTGGATGTGGAAATTTATTAAAACATTTATGGATGAAGATGAAACCAGCACATTTTCCTTTCATTTGAAATATTGACTTTTATAAACTTATTTCATGAGAACTCACCCTTGCATAATGTTCGGTCCAGCCATTGGCATGTTGATGGGTGGACCACCCATCTGTCCATTGTGGCCCTGGATCATATTCATTGGGGCTTGAGGCGGTCCCCATTGGCCTGCAGCGGGCGCGTCCCCTGGGGCTCCACCCATACCACCACCACCCATGCCGCTACCGCCACTACCCAGTTTTCCAGACCCATCGCGGGGTTCAGCGCGCTTAATTTCCACCTAATGGAAGTTTGGTCCATTGAAATCAAGTCCCGTAAGATCTCAGTGAAGAATATTATAGATAGAACTTATTACTTCCAAACAGAGACAATTATTGTTTTCATTAAACGATCCGCACTCGTAATTAACTAGGGGGTTAGAAGGTAGTCGACCGACCAGATATTATACGATGACAAAAAAATAAAAAACTATAGCTGGATATACATGAGAGTTATTATTCAAATTAATTGACGTGAAAAAATAACTATATTATAGTTTTTACAAAATACATTATATACGCAACAAAACAGTATGAGTGGAAATCTTGTAACGGCGTAGATTTATTTGTTTTGGCAGACATTCAGTGACCTAAATTATTATTATGAAATAATAATATAAAAGAAAATCAATGTAGATAAATTTAAAACACTTATAGATTGTCCATATATTTATATTCCCTAAATTTTAAAAGGCTGTGTATTTGAGATGTTAGACCATAAATACAAAAAGATTACCTACCTGCTTTCCATTAAGGTTGATGAAATGTTCCTGAGTCACACGTTCTACAGACATCTCATCTTCAAATGACAGGAAACCAAAACCTAAATTATGACAAATAAAAATTACAATGCAGCCTATTTCCAACTGAAATTTGTTGAGAATATCTATAACAATATTTTCGGGAACTCTTTCAGCCCCGTCATTATGTAAAGCACAATGGCCGAACGTAAAATAAATCATAGCAAAAAAAATCTGTCGCAAATTTTGTAGACACAATGTTCACGAGAACAATGCGTATATGCTGATCTGCAGTTAGTGTCCCACAAACATCTGAACGTACTTGCAACATGGATATTGTAAGCACTGCCTGGATGTGGATATAAATATGTATTTAGTTGTCATTTCGGGACATTTTTTTAAATGGAACCTATTTTTTTGTTAGCATATTGCAAATCATCGTTGGTGTTTTAATGAAAAAAAGCGGGCGGGACTACCTGTTCGAAATTAAGGTGGCAAAAAAGAGGTTTGGTTCAAGTCAGTAATGGTATTGGTATATGGTTTTACGGAAAAAACCGTAACTTAGGTTGTCCAAGAACAAAAGCATGACATTGACACAGTTTAAAAATAGACAATTTTATTTCATTTAGTCAAAAAAATTAACTGGAAAATGATTAAATTAACATTTTAGGTTATTTTTCACACTAGATGTTAACTTACCCCTGGACTTCTTCTTTTCCTGATCGTACATGATTACGACTTCCATGACCTTTCCGTATCTTCCGAAGAAAACTCTCAAATCGGTCTCAGTAATGTTCGAAGGCAGACCCCCAAGGAACACCTTAGGATAACCACCCCCACGTTTGGGTTTCTGAAGCGTGCGTGGATTGCATGGCTTTGGGTCGATTGTCCTATAAACAATTTTCACTATTTAACACACCGTTCATCAATTTAAGAAATATTTTCCATCCATAGTATTTTCATAAAAAATATTTTTAATATTACAATAAATTGTAATATTAAAAATTCTGCTCCATGCGTACAGAGGGCAACAACATGAAAAACCCAGATTTCTCTTATGAAATAGATATCGAGTGCGGGCGTTACGATACATACAGATATCCACAATATTTTTTCACATAATAGCAGGCCGGTATTATCTCTGTATCTATAGGGCATTGTTCTCACGATTCTTAGATGAATACCATTCTTAAAGCTTAATAGATAGTTCTCATTTGTTTAGGTACCAAGCATATCCTTAAATGTAGACAAAACTGAATCGAATAAGGAAAAAATACTTTTATTTGAAATATACAAAGGAAACTTCTCTTAATATATCCTTATTGCTTCGAGATAAACTGTACAAAGCTTTGTACCCATTTTCTCAAAAATTTCATATATCCGAAAAAGACTATTTAATTTTAAACCAGATCAAAGAGTAACGCACTAATAAATAATTAAATTTAATGACCGATGAAATAACTTCTCTGATTTGAGACTGTTTTCACAGGCCGTTTATGGTTCAACGCTCGTATTTTGTTTAGCGACAAAATACGGCGCCTTGGAACAATTAACATTTACGTTTTGGTATACTTAGTTATTCATAGGAAGTTTTTAAAAAACCAGTTCATACTAAAGTATTAGAAATAAATTTTCTCTAAATAGCGGATATCTGGGTAATTTTAGTGAAAATAAAAATTGCCTCATTCCTACAAGGCTCCTGGCTACTGTCACGTAGGTAGCTATATCATAAAATTTACGTTACGTATCCGGTATTATGACGTTGACATTTTAATTTTATTTTGTAGATACTTGTTGAATATACATAACTTCTTAATACGTGATAAAACAATGAAGTGAATACTATATCACAACAACTTGTTGAAGAATTGGCACGTATTTAAGGTAGGCTTTAAACATTGACAATAATTCTTTTACAAATATAACCGTTGCCAAAAAAGATGTTTTTCTATTGTGTAGCAAATTTTGTAGACACAAATGTTTAGCGAAACTAATGTGTATATGCTTATTTGCGGTTAATGTCCCACAAACATCTGAACGTACTAACAATATAGATATTGTAAGCACTGCCTGGATGTGGTATTTTTTTTTTTTAATTAGTCTTCATTCTAACGTAAATTATTAATCTCGAGTCCAGCATGATTCTGATACTCAAAACCAGAATTTTAATATACGAGTAAAGCGCCGAGTCAAGTGGAAGCTATAGTTTGAAAGTACATTGTTAATGAATGGCCGTAACAGTGAGCGCGATCATTTAGGCATAGTCAGTGTGCTAAAAATATTTTACGGCGAATTTAATCGAATCACCGTGTTCTAACGGTCGCGGATGAAATGTACTGTTATCAATCAAAGTTCATTGCTTGATTAAGGCAAAATTATGAGCTATTATAAATCTAGGTTACATTTTTTTATTTCTTTTATCTAATCGACCAACGCAATGAATGAAAAATAATTTCGTTGTAAAATATATTTTTTTACGATGCCGTTGTCTGATCTGCTTTGGTAATCAATACCAATAGAATTTGGAAAAGAGAATGACTTGCTTACACCTACTGATCTTTATTTAAAAAAATGGTTCCTGAACGTCGCAAAAATTCACCGGCCCGTGGAAGTATGGGAAATCAGTAAGGAAAAAGGTTCAATTTAAAAAGAGAAGTAAGCCCCAGATCTTAATTGACTATTAATTAAAATATTTTATTTTTAAAATAAGCACATGTGTAACTTAAAATTTTCCTACGAAGTGTATTTTCGGCTTATGACAATGACAGTGAGCTTACGGTATTACACACATAAGACCTAATAACACTTTAAACTTCAGAATACTACATGTAATTTTTGTTCAATTTAAAACCAATTTGTTGGTAAACTAAGTTATCTTCTTTTATATTAGATTTAAGTGATCCAAACTATGCAAGCGTTATCTGCATAAACTTAGTGTCACACAAAGCATTTCTTTGAGTGTTTGTGATAGTTAGCATTGATAAAAATCTACAATGTATGTAGTGTGAAATTACAATAGTTAAATTGTTAATTTAAAATCTGTTAGTTTCCAACAAGTCCATAATACCAAAATAATCATATGAATTTATTGCAAAAATTTACTTTCATTATTCTAAGAGTAAAAGCACATAATGCGTTCTAATCTCAGAACAACTTTCCAATTTGTATTACTTTCACTAATGTGTTAGATTTATTTTTTTGCAGTATACTTGTTATTTTATAAGCTAGACAGAATTGGGTGATTGTTGATTTTACCAGTTACTTTTTAGCATCCATTTTACAATCCCACATCAAGTGTAAGAGGTTAAGATTTGAACATATTTAAAAAACAATATAAAATAATGTTTGCAATTGATATAACCTTTTTGAGTGTATAAACAATGTGAATAAATTAAAATTTTATACAATACAATTTCAATCCACAAATTATAGATATTATTGTACTATACATGGAATATCTGTATATACATAACTGTTTAAATAAAACAGAGAATTTTACAAATAACTCATTAATCATCATGAAAAATTCCAATTGTTTACACAAATGTTTGATAATTAAGTTATTTTGTACAAATTATTGTCTTTTTGAAATATATATAATAGACTCAACAATTTATTTATGACCATAAAATATTTTTGGCATCAATCTCAGTTACTTTGCAATAAGGAAAACAAACAAGATATATTATAGCAAACCTTTTCTTAAGCTTAATGCTAAGTGTGGGTTATTATTTAACCAATGAAATTACATACTTAGAAATTTGTTTTAGTCATTTAAATTTTTTTGTGGTTTTGCTACTAACCTGCCATCAAGTTGATGAGGGCCATTTTGCAAGACAATATTAACAAGTGATGGCTCAGCAAAGGTCACAAAACCGAAGCCTCTGGAGCGGCCAGACTCGCTATTCTTCATCACCACACAGTCAATCACGTCACCATAACGTGAAAAGTAGCGCTGGAGATTCTCTTGCGATGTCTCCCATGATAGCCCACCAACAAACAGTTTTCTGTAGCAAAACAATGGAAACCATTCATTATAAGTTGTTTCAATGATTATATATAGTGGTGAACATAAGTACAGCTGAACACCAACCCAAATTGATCATAGCAAAAAGATTATGCTGGCTTAATGAAATAAAATAAACACAGCATAACTTCTTCAACAGAAAAACTAGATACACTAGAAAATGCTTTAAATATGAATTTTACAAAATAAAACTAGTAAATATGATCAATCTGCTAAAGATTTCAAGCATATCTTAAAAAAGGAATAGTGTTTTTTTTGTTGCTAACCAGATAATGTTAATATTGTAAACTAACATGATGAGTAGGGTTCTATTTACAATTAATGCCTGATTATTAATATATATACATGTATGCACAAATCATATGAATACTTTGTTAAAACAATTAAGTATTGACCCGAATACCATTACACATTAATCAGAACATAACATCTGCCTTTGGCTCAAATAGTGATAACAAATATTATTTATAGATAAAATTAAGAATCAAGGAAATGTATTATCTAACTAAATTACGACGTTATGTGCGATGTATAGTTTCTTTTCTTAAGTAATAAGTTATACAGTATACTTAGTAATTGTTTTAAATAATTATTAATGTACGATACTACAACAATTTATGCCACATTGAACCAGACATTAAAGGCGCAGACGTGTCAAATTCGGTTGACGAAGCATATTGAAGTTACTAAAGAAATATGTATAAAATGTAAACATAATTTAATCAATTCGAATACATTACCACAGAAAACAACGCGGTGAATATTATGCAAATGAATCAGCATGTTTTAGCAAAGCAAGGTAAGTGAAGAAAAGCTACGCGGCAGCACAATGTCGCTCTATTAACCTCATTAAAGTCAAGCTTGCGGATATCAAACCGAAAAAATTTCTTATAGTGAAATTTAAAAATATGGAAACTTAAGTGCCATACAATTAGCTGATAAGAGAAAGCAATAAATTAGTCACAGAAAGGTTATATTTAGTCAAACTACAATTTTAATACTTTACACTGTAAATATTAGTTAGACGTTGTTATTATAACGTAAACTTAAATGTTAGACAAATAAGTAACATGAAAATTGAAATATATCAATGTTTAAGTAATGGGAAAGTGAAGCTGCCATGATCGCTACACGGAAAGGCTTGGGGTCGGTGGCCGTTCGCCGGTAAAAGGCTAATGAGCGTTCACTCTTTAATAACTTAGATTATAATTAAAACACAATAATATCGTAAGGAATCAATTAATTTTCCAATGAATATGTAACATAATAATTTCGTAACGATGTCTTGTTAGCCTTGCTGCCTTGCCGTGAAATGCGACACACCAAGCAACCATGCAATTTGACCTATTATAGTTTACGTACACGAAGCAACATTATGTTATCTAAAATATAATCCAAATAACTTACCCCTTCTCATCATCGTCCATGTCTGGATTCATACGCATAACTTATTACTAATTAAAAATAATGGTTGGCACCGGTAAGACACCCAAACCACACAAGCACAGACCCACACGAATGATATGGCGGACCAACCACATCCGCTTACCCAAAAAAGTCATGGCATGAGGAAATAGTCAAATGTAATCTTTTTTATTTTTTTTTAAATACTAGGTTGAATTTAATACATACAATAAAAATGAAAAAGCTAATATATGTATATTTGTTTTATACTATAATAATATAGTTATTTAAACTACATATAAAGATTTAAAACAATAAAATTGTTTTCGAAATTTGAATGGGACACGTGTTTCTTATTCTCCACTTAAGATGGCGCTTCTAGGAGTTGCAACTAAAAAAAATAAAAAGGTGGAAGTACACATGACTCTTTTAAAATATTCCACAGGTTATGCTACGAACACACAATATTATCAGTAACTTAAAGTAAATATGGTAATTTTGGTTTGTAGAAGAATAATATAGAATTTCAAAATTTGTTTTTATACTATTTTATTTTAAGATTAATGTTTTAACATTTATGTACATAAAGAAACTACCTATTAATCTGTATTTAGTTAAAAAACAACAACAATTAAAATCAGATAGGGCTTTATCATATATATTTATATCAGTTGATAAAAATTATAATATTTGCACATCATCGATAATTTATTTTAATTTCCTTGTTTATATAACCTAGTCTTAATTTTAAAGTTAAAATAGATATTTGTTCTAAGTACCATGGTATTAGAAGATTGTCAAGTGGTTTTTAATAATTATAAGGGATGTTTTTATACTGGTGATATTGTAACGGGATCTGTAATATTAGGATTAAAACACAGTGGCATTGTAAAAGGTGATAAGATTCCTTTTAATAAAATTTTAAAATTTTCATAACTATATTAAGTAATTAATTATTATAGGCCTAGTGTTAAATGTTAAAGGAACAAGTAAAGCTAGATGGACACGTCCAATGCCTACAATACCACATATAAAAGTCTATTCAGAAAATATGGAAGTTCTTCGAATCGATATATCGATTGATACTAAGGGTAAGAATTAAAATATTACATACGACTTTAGTGTAAATGTATTTGGTATAGACTAGATTCCATAATTGCTAACCAAAATATTTTTTTCAGAGAACACGTTGCTATCAAATAGTTTAACTATCCCCTTCCATTTTATTCTTCCGCGTGATTTACCATCAAGTTTTCAAGATTCAATAGCCAAAACACATTATCGTGTTATAATAAAAACTACAAAAATATGTAAAATAATGAAGAAACGGGTATTCCCATTTGTTGTTGTTGCGCATTTAAACCTTAATCATTTTGAGTATATGTTATACAAAGTGAGTGTATATATATATATATTAAGATTTCTAAGCAAAATTAAAAAATATTACATAATCAAATAACAATGTTGCTTTTTCAGGAGAAGTACCTATATGAACTAACCAAGAGCTTTGGTAAATTTAAACAATATCAGTTTAGAATAAAAACATATAAAGGAATTGGATCTAATCAGCGAAATATACCATTTGTAGCATATATAACTAACGACAAAAAGATCAAAGTCTCGAAAATAGTGATATCCCTTCTGCAGGTGTGTGGTGTGTAATAATATGTTGGTTAAGATTAGACAAAAATTTAAAAATGTTCTGATTATTTTAGAAATTAGAATACACAGTGAAGTCGGGTTATTATAACACTGAAAAGAAAATACATGAAATATTTTTTAAAGACTTCAAACACAACTTGGAAGAAACTTATACATTTTTAATAGATATACCACCGGTTGTACCGTCTACAATAAATTTGGAACGTACGTTGATAAAAATCTCTTATGTTTATAAGGTAGAGTATAATTTTAACCACATTTTTCTGTTTTTTATTGTAGACATACAATAATAATTTCATATCTTATTTTTCAGATCACAGTGTGTTTTCGATTTCATTTTAGTATGAATATGGAAATTCCTGTGGTTATTGGATCAACACCTGTAATTTTTACAAAATAACACGTTTAAATTTAACAGACTTCTAAATCGTCTTCTTAATCTTAAACAAAATTTTACCTACAACCTACAGCTACAACATCAATCGCGATAACGAAGTGTTTCTGACATGTTCAGTGTCCTTATGTGTATATACAACTTATCCATCTTAGACACTGGAACCTTTAGTCCGGCAAGTCACAGGTTACGACTTACACTGGGTGAGGACCCTTATGTATCTTTGCCTGTTTTTCGTTCCAAATTTTATATAGTACAGCTGGGATTTCAATTCTTGAACACTGGATTGCAAGTTGCTTAAGCTATAGAATAACACTGCTCTATTACTATGTTAAAACTACAGTGGTTGCAGCATGATGTAATAAAAAATATTATAACTTTAAAATTATTTATTTTCATCTTTTAATAGTATTCCTATAAAGCACCAAAAAATTATCATACATATTTATTTACAAGACTATGGTGTAGGTATACAATATATGTTTCTTTTTTGCATATTCCATCTGTCACAATCGCGAGCATATAGCCATGCCAATATTTAGGCCAATATCAGTTAAGCTCCTGATAACTTTATAGCCCTGTCTAGGGCTACCCTTAGCGTATCTTATAGTCTAAACTTTGATCTTTAATGTCAAACTTGTTGTGCCATCGCAAATATAGACAATGAAAGACGACAGACGACAACTGACAGTCGACTCATAGAAAGCGAAGAAGTTCTGCAGGTCCGCAGCTTTCCGTCGACGATGTTTTCCAAATTGTTTAGGAATTTACATTAGGACGTTATTTTATTATTTTTCTATTTAAATAATAAGAGTAAAATATTAATTTAATTTTACGTAATTTGGGATATGGACGAGTTTTCTATTTCTTTTTATTAACGGTAATGGAATTGGACTAAAAAATAAAAATCGTTACTGCTGTCAGTCGCAGTAAAAATAACTTTAGGTTATGCTTATTCCTGTGACTTTCGTTTGTGATAAGTAAGTGGCTCTCTAAAATATATGAATGTATATTGATTGTTTTGCGTGTCCGCCCCCTACTCATTTGGGTATTGGAATTTCGAGTATATTATGTAACGATAAACATTGTTATTGCGAAATTTGCAGCCGGTATGCAAAAAAAATGATAATTCTTATTTCTAGTATTAGTTAACCAAATTTTTATCTTAAACTCATATCACCACTAAAGAGATTTCTCTCTGGACCATTGTTGTGCAATAAATATGAAATGCACCATACATTCATTTACTAGTCAATAAAGCTTTCTATCAATTTTTGAAGGAGACACAAATATGGAACCAGACATCTTTGCACTAGTTTTGGATACACTCAATAGAGCTACCAGCCAGAATACAGATATACTTAAACCAGCTGAGAAGAAGTTAGAAGAATGGGAGATTGAACCTGGCTTCTATTCTGTTCTCCTGGTTTGTATATAATGAAACAAAAGGGTAATATATTATCCTGCTAATGAAATGTGCATGTATAGTTGAAGGTATACGCTTTAGAGTCATCCTAGCATAAACTATGACTATATATATATATACTGTATTTCTAAATCTAATATGTTTTACAAAATATGGTAGTCATATTTATAGGTGAGTGTTGCCTCTGAATGTGACACAAATGAAAATTATATAATCAACATAATATCTGAACTGACGTCTACGTAATTCTCATATAATACTGCCTTATATATTTGTATACAATTTGGGTTCATATGGAAAAAAAGGTTACTTACTTATTAACAAAAATATTCATCTAAAGTCTTTTCTAAACATACATTTGATTATGAAGATGGCTAATGAAAAGTCAATCCTAATTATAATTATAATAATAAAATACTATTATCTTATCTAAATGCTTATATGTAGTATACCCAATCATCTGTAAATACACAGGGATATTTCCCTTTATATAATGATAAATTAATAGATATATTGTTACAAATGAAATAAAGGTTTCCCCTGTAGAAGAAGGCTGAATGTTTTTAATTCGTTTCAGAATGTGCTATCAAACCATTCAGTAGATGTACATGTCCGTTGGTTAGCTGTTATGTGTTTTAAGAATGGTGTAGACAGATATTGGCGTCGCAATGCACCACATGCTATATCAGATGAAGAAAAGATTAAGTTAAGACAGGGGCTCCTCAATTCAAATGTTTTGAATGAGCCTGTTGCCCAAATAGCAACTCAAGAAGCAGTGCTTATTGCCAAAATTGCAAGGTATTTGGTACTTTACTGTATTTAATACTAGCCTATGGTTGGTGGACTCAGTTTCCGCACTTAGGCTCATAATTGGTCCGTTGTGCATAATTCCTAGCTTATGAGTATCAATCTAATTTATATAAATCTAAATATTCAGGCGAGCCGGGTAATAAAATATATAAAGGTAACACAATAAGGCTAATAAACTAAAACAATATCTTTTTAGAGTTCTAAATTTGTATGCAAATGTAGAAAAAGAAACAGTCCTATATAGAATTCTTTAGATTACTCAAATAGGTTTCAATCCAAAAAAATATTTAAAGGTGACACTTAAACCGCCCATGTTTAAGATAATATATTAGCTTATTTGTTACTGATAGATGTCAGTACTTGACCTATCTTGAAAGCTTTTAACAGTTTTAAGATTTGTAGAAATCATATAATTTTTTGTGTACAAGAACTTATTTAAAATTTTATCGCCTGGTAACTTGAACTTTAAACCAAGTCTTATTTAAAAGTTTTTTTAAGATATTTAAGTTAGTTTAGAACAATAACAATAGATTTAATGGGCTTAATGGGCAACACTCTTAAAACTCTGAAAACATTTGCGCACTTGCAGAACATTTTAACAAAAAAATAAATTAAACAGTGAAGAATTATAACATGTCAATAATTTCTATGGTAGACATTATTGAACATAAACTTTTCTAAATTATTAAAATCTAAACTAAACTTTATTGGTTTTAAATAAATATGATAATGACATACAAATACATTCTTTAAGGTTCGACTGCCCAGAAAATTGGCCAAATTTAATACCGGATTTGATAGGGGCACTAAAGGCACCACAGTCCTTAGTACAACATAGGTCATTGTTGATATTCCACCATGTTGTTAAGGCCCTAGCTTCTAAGCGACTTCTTGTTAGTAAGAAGAAATTTCAGGTATGTGTTTGCTTTCAATTAAATATAATTAGAATGTAAACTAATGCCAAAATGTGCAGTTAATATGTAGATATGTTAGTTAGGTATGATACTTTTATAATTTAACGAGAGTTACCATAATTTCCTGATTTCTTAAATGAATGATACCCAACGATCTGCTCAATCCTTGCCATTCATGTTATGATAAACAACTGACTAGTGACATATAAATACTTTCATTAAACAATAAAATAAATATTATTTATGTATTAAGTATATGATTGCATTGCTTGCGCTCCATGAAACATGGAGTAAATTTATTCAATACAAACCGTGTTTACTTATATCAACATAGATATTTTTTTGTTGCATCATACAAAGTTTTACAAATATAGTAAAGCTAATTTTTATATATATTTTTTTAATTACAGGAGCTTACAAGCACAGTCTATGGTTTTATATTAAATCTATGGCATGAGAATACAGAAATATTTCTTCGGCACATACAAGAAGGGGTGGCCACAGAGGTGATAACAGAACATTTAGAGAAGGCATTATTATGTTTGCGAGTGCTAAGAAAACTTACAGTATTTGGATTTAAAAAAGCACATGACAGCCAAGATGCTATTGCCTTTTTGAATGTTGTATTTGATAGAGCTAAGACCAGTTTAGAGTGTAGTAAGTATATGCATTGTTATATTATTGTCCATAGTAACAAATGCTTGGTGTATAAAGCCGCGTGTTCATGCATGTATGACGTCACACTCGTGTGCAAGTGAGTTGAATTGGAAACACGACTGTTCAATTTGCAGCTTGCATACAAGTTAGTTCTTCTAGTTGTACGGTGTTTATCATGAGTAGAGGACGTGCTGTGGTAAATATTAAAATAAAATAAAAATGTCATTGTTTTCTTCGCACCCCCTTAGCATCAGCTACATGAAAACATTTTAGAGTTACATTTTTATAAGGTAATCCTGCAGATTTCTCTCTATAGACGAGACGACGACGCAAAAGAACTGACTTGAGTGTGCGTACGAGTTTGAACCTAATTGAATGCAACTTGTACATGTTGTTGTTTCCACTTTACAATTTGTATGCAACTTGTATGCAAGTCAGTTGCATAATGGAAGCGTGGCTTAAGGGCAAATGTTCTTTTTATATAAGGTTTTTCTGTATGACAAGTCTATTTTTGGATGTGTAAGAAAAATTTGATAGGGTTTGAACTTGGAATTATTTTTCGTCTAGTCATATTGTGAAATGATCGTCACGTCCACGTCTTTGTTAATTCGTTTCAACATATATACATTTTCGTTACAGGGAAACTTCTAAAGGGAAGAGGTATTTACCTCTTGGAATTGTGCGAAAAGTTTATTATACACTTGACAAAAGTCGCCCTGGGCGTGCTATCCTTCCACCCGTTCTCCTATGTGCAACTTATACGACCCTCGTTGGAGTTCGCCCTCTACTACTGCTTTACTGAGCAGGGCATGTCGCTCGCGTATGAGAGATTTACAATACAATGTTTGAATATTGTTAAGGGAATACTTCAGTGTTTGGAGTTCAAGCTTCCGAAGGGGGATCAAGCGACGGCTACTAGTGAGTAAAGAAGTTATTTTTTTGTCTTTTAATTTAAAGTCGAATTGTCTAACCTAAAATTTTTATCCATAGGAATTTTTTACTAAACTTTATTGACTTGGAAGATATAGAAATTATTGTTCAATGTAACTGAAACTATTGATGTTGACAAATTATTACTTTTAAGCCATCTCCATGGCTCCATTGTTATGCATTTGTTTTTAAAAAACTGAAAAAAAAATGTGTGCGTGTAATGTGTAGACACGTAAGAAGTGAAACTTCTTTATGACCTTATTTTTCGAAAAATGATCGACATGCAACTTTACAGAAATTTGTTAATTAAAGTTATATTAGATAAAGTTTAACAGTGAGAGATATTGACCAGCCTTTATAATTTATTGTACATGTAGCCAGAAACGGATAATAAACATATTAAATTTTTTTTCAGTAACACTCCACGCCCACCAAATAAAATCAGAAGTCCTAAACGAGAACACTGTATGTCATATGTGTAGACACCTGGTTACCCATTACTTCCTACTTAGTTCTGATGACCTGGCACTTTGGGATGCCGAACCTGAAAGCTTCGCTACCGACGAGGCAGGAGAGTCTTGGAAATACAGTTTGAGAGTGAGTTAAAATTTCTGGTACCGTTTTATGTAGTTAATGTTACACAAGTATGATTTAAAGTCCCACCCTAATGGGGGTACAACATTGGGCAAGTTGGTGAACGGTCTTATATTACAATAAAATGTAATGCCCATAGTAATGCCATAGTACAGGGGGCAAACGGGCAGGAAGCGTACCTGATGTTAAGTGACACCACACATTGCCATAAGGCTAGCAAGTGCGTTGCCGGCTTAAGTGATTGCTACGCTCGTATATTGAATGGCCCTAAGTCGAATTGGTTCAGAAATACTTCAGTGGGCAGCTGGTTCCACATAGCGGTGGTACGCGGCAAAAATTGACTTGAAACGCTCAGTTGTGGAACGAGAGACGTCGAGGTAATACGGGTGGAATTTCGTATTCTGCCTCGACGTCTGGTGATGAAACATAGCTGCAGCTTTTAATCAACTCCGAACGTTTCTTGCCAGTTCTTCGTACCCGCTCTACACACTTGACTTGCAAAGTGGTAGTAAATGTAAATTTACAATTAGTTTAACTTCTTTTTGACGTTCATAAGTGTACTTGTTTACCTATATGAATAAAGATATTTTGAGTTTGAGTTTGAACGCTCCATGGTGAATGCCGTAAAAGATGGAGAGGAACCTCACATCTCTACGCAACGCCAAGGGTACAAGTCACTTGGAAAGTGACTGGTCGTCGACGATTCGATTTATGCACGTTTCGAAGGCTACATAGATCCACTTACCCAGATACGTACAACTATTAATTTTCAGCCATGTACTGAAGCAGTATTCATGGAACTCTTCCATGAGTATCGTTCAATACTGGCCCCGGAACTTGTGAGATTGCTGGCGTCATCACAGGAAACCGCTGTCTCCTCGGAAGACTTACCCAACATATTGAAGAAAGATGCCATATACAATGCTGTTGGGCTTGCTGCGTTTGATTTGTATGACGATGTAAGTATGCGAAAAGTGCTTCATAATACAACTTTATATTTTAAAATAAATGTCTCGTTTAGTCAAGTATTTGTTAACATACATAACATGTACATTTTTGATTGTTTAAACGCACAGATTTTTCATTCAACTTGTATAGCGTACTCAACCAAATACGCTCAGCAGTGCTTCGCTACGATCCATATTCATTACCGATTCTTACCGAAAGGCCGATAGCGCACTTGCGAGCCCTCTGGCATTGAAGTGTCATGGGCGGCGGTATCACTTAACATCAGATGAGCCTCCTGCCCGTATCTTCGTATATCAAGCATCATCAAGCAATCTCGTCTTGAGCTCTCAAATATGTTAACTTCATAAAGAAAAAATGGTTTGTCAGGTTTTGAAACTACATTTAAGTTTGACTGACTACGGGCCTAAGTTCACGTCTGTAAAACCATATATAAACTAAGTGATAGTAGATCGAGAGTCCCGTGTAATTCTAATACATGTCAAATGCGAAAGTGTATACTTATGGCTCAGTCTCAATTCTAATAGTAAGGGTAAAGCCTATTCTAGTTAGTTTACGTTCCTTTTTACGTACTTTACTTCGCACTACGCCCACTCCAGTGAGCTTCCGTCCTGCCCTTCAGGCGTTTGACCACCCCGCGAGGCCCCAAACCGAGGTTCGAGTCTTGCAGTTGACGCCCTTGCGCTAGTCGCGGAAGACATTCAGGCCAAGCTACGCTCGTCGACACAGACGTCGAGATTCCATAAAAAAAACTTACGTACTATTCTTACTAGGGGTACAGAAACGTATGGACAGTTATAAAATTATTTTCTGTGATGCTATAGGTTGACTTTGACGAATGGTTCACCAATGTTCTTAGCCGAGAACTGAAAATTCAAGATAATAATTATAGGATAATTAGAAGAAGAGTGTGTCAATTGATCGGTAAGTAGAAATATTTTTTTTCTTCTATGGAATTGGTATTGAAAACCGATATCTGTTATTCCTAATTAAAGTCAATAAATATTATTTATGTATACATGTGTTAACTTTCACATAAGCCCATTAAATATCTTTCTAAAATTTACAAGTATTACACTGGTTTTGCGATATTTTTTTATTCATATTATATTTTAATGACATGGCCAAATATTTTCGTATTGTGATACTTTATAACGACCTTTTTCTTTATTATTTTAATAAAGCGAACGAATAATACCACTCGTTGTTATTTTTGATACAATAAGTTAGTAAACTTGTAATTTTTTTTTGCCAAAATTAACGAACATTGCAGGTCAATGGTGCGGAGTACGCGCATCGCAGTCTCTGCGACCAGCGATGTACGAAGCGCTACTAGAACCCCTCACCCGGTCAGATGAAGACCCGGCGGTTAAACTAGCTGCCGCGGAAGCCCTGCGGAGTACGATTGATGATTTCAACTTCCAAGTGGAACAGTTCGCGCCATACGCTCCTCATGCACTAGCTGCGCTTTATGATCTCCTGGTTCATTACTTTTTAAACTTTTATTTTTATTACTATTATTAATTTGAATTTAATGTAAGCTTAACCACTAGACCAACCTAGTCATATAACTCAACAACCTTTAAGTTGTGCGTTCGGCTATGAATTTTTCGTTCTATATAATAAATGAAAAACTGGGTGTTTTGAGTAGGGCTAAGCAGTATTTTACTGAGGTACAACGTATGAAGCTCTACAAGGCTCAAGTACGACCTCATATGGAATACTGTTCACATCTTTGGATTTTCTATAAAGTGGAAATCTTCCACAGTCCGTTTCACAAGGCATTTTCTTTTGCGAACTAGTGAACTGTGGAACCGACTCCCGGGGGTCGTCCCTGAGAGATACGACCTCCAACTGTTAAAAATTCGAGCGTACTTACTAAAAATGGGTGTCTATGGGCTTCGATGACTGCCCTTTTTGGGCGTTCCGCACGCTCGTTTGCGCCCCTATTATATAAAAAAATGAAGCATGAGAGTGTAGTCGTACTGTATGATAAGTGAAAACAATGCGTTTTTTTATAGATCCAAGTAAAATAATGATTTTAATATTATTAGTTAAAATATATTTTAATTATAACGTATTTCAGGTGGAGTCCGAAGAGTGCGACACAAAAATGCACGTCCTACACGTAATATCGTACGTGATGGAGCGGTGCGGCGCGATGGTCAGTCGCGAACGGGGAGTTGTAGCGCTATTTTCGTATTTGCCGCAGTTATGGCAACACGCGGCCTCACATCATATGCTTAAAGCGGCTGCGTTGGCCGCTGTTGTGCACCTTGTGAAGGTATATATATATTACTCGATTATATTATAATATATAGGCGTTGTTCAACTCGAGAAAGGCTTGACAGATTTGTATGGTTTTTTATTTGTTGTATTAATCTCAGTACCAAATATGAGAATAATAAAAATATTATAATAGAATTATAATTCCAATACAAAATGTTAATGGGTTTTGAAAGAGTGTCCACAGAAAACGTACTGCACACAACAATATATTTTTTAAAGTGTTACTTTTGGCGCGTTAGGGAAAAATGATGAGAGTAAATTTTTACGAAGCGCGCACACCGTCACAAAAAACCGACACCCTGAAGTTGAAAAAATAACAAATGTCCATTACTTTAATTATGTGTGATATATAAATTAACTTTATTTAACTAGATAATGCTTTATAAAAACTTATTAATATATCAAATACCTTTTTTCTATTGTTAAAAAAAATCAATGGAGCTGCAACCTTTTTAGGTCTGGGCCTCAGATTTCTGTATCTGTTTCTTGATCATTTGTAAATCGAATAGGCAAGTAGGTGATCAGCCTCCTGTACCTGACACACGCCTTCGACCTTTTGGGTCTAAGGCAAGCCGGTTTCCTCACGATGTTTTTCTTCAAGCGTTCTTCTCCTCCTCACAATGTTCTTCCGTTCGAGCGCATGTTAAATGCGCACATAGAAAGAAAGTCCATTGGTGCTCAGCATCGAACCTAGACCTCAGGAATGAGAGTCGTACGCCGAAGCCACTAGGCCAGCACTGCTCCTACACTTTTTCTATTGTTAGTGTCGTTTTTTCTACAAACGTATAAGAAGGCGAAAGATACAAATTTTAATTAGATTTTTATCTTGTTTCGCCAAAGAAGCGCGTGTACATACGTATTCACACACAATTATTATTTTTTTCTATGTTTAGTTTTCTACCTGTATTTTTAAACTTCTTCTCATTACTGAATTTCATTGCTCATTATTAATATATAATAAATTAATTTTTAGGCGGTAGGGGAGTGCGCAGATAGCATTCGGCCGTGGATCCTATGTGTCGTCAACGAATCCACGAGGCTCAACGAGCCAGCACACGTTTATTTGTTGGAAGATGCACTGGAGTTATGGCTAGCTGTATTGGAAGCCACGGAAACTCCGGATCCCCAGTTATTGGACTTAGCGAAGAATCTCTATCCTATAATTGGTACGATGTTTATTTTTGCCGGCAACGCATTCGTGATCCGTGTGTCGATAGGTGTCGGTATCACTTAACATGAGTACAACATATAAATGTTTCAAGTTTCAACAAATAGACGTTTTACGTTTACAGAAACGTAAAATGTCTATTTGTTAGGACTCTAAAAACGTGCGTGCCGTAACGTACCTGAACGTGCCCATATAGAATGGAAACAAATACAATATATTTTTTTATTAAACATTTTTCTTAAATATACTCAAATCAAAATATGCACGTCAACAGAAAATATATTGGCCAAGTAGCCAAGATTATGCATTTTGCTCACTCAGGCTTTCTTAGTTTTATAAATAAGCAGGGCGATTACCTAAATTGTCTGAATTACACCACGAGAGTACAGCTAGAGGCACTTTTTTCAGCATTCTTAGCAATTCAATTAGTTTATATCCTTTGTTTAACGCGATTGATGATAAATAGCGAATAATAACATTACTTAAAACACAGGGAGTGTTTTAAATAATGACTCAGGAACCGCACTGCCAGCTTTCTGTGCCTGACACATGTCTATTTGAGTCTAAAACATGCCAAATTCTTTTAATCATTCACTTTTCCAAACTTGATGTTTCCCGCCCCCATACAAGCAGTATGGGAATATTAAGCGCCTTTTAAAATCGTTGTTGAAATTGTTTTGTCTATTGTGTATTTACTATACATTGCTGTTTACATTTTTGTGCCCATTATTGTTTTACTTTTATTATTAAAGGTTACTCATACTTTTCTCTAATTCTCGACAGTTCTATAATTATAACTATAAAATATAATTTATACACATCTTGTTTTTGTGTTGTGTCTGTCATTTTTCCTTATTGATAAATATTTTTTTATAATTTCAGAAACGTCATCGGAACACCTCCGTATAGTTGTGTACATAATGCAAGCGTATGCATTACTATGTCCCGAGGAATTTTTCTCATGCGAAGGAGGGAAATGTATGGCCTTATTGGACGATATGTTGAGCGATATGCGGACGGAGGGTGTGATCGCTGCGCTCAAAATGGCGGAGATATGCGTCAGTGTGGTTTACCCGGAAAGGAATCCGTATTTGGGCGTGGAAGTTATCTGGCCTATTTTGAAAAGAGTTGTTTAGTGAGTATTATGTTTACGAGATGTATTTGATGAACCGGTAAACGGTACCTATAAATTCATTCTAAAAATTTTGCTAGTAAATTATTTTATTTCATAAAAGTAAAAAATAGCATCATCAAATGTAAAGGTAACTACGTAACTTGACAGAACTTTTATTTAAAAAAAATATAAATGGCTGTTTGTGTTGATCCAGTTCTAATCAAAGCTCCTTGCGAGGTGACAATCATTGCTCCTTGGAGATTCATCTAAAATCAATTGGACAATGTTTTTTTAATAAAAGATCCCTGTACGCACAGTTAAAAGTCAAGGTGCCACCTCGGTCCCACTCGAGTCATTTGCTCTGCTCTGATTGGTCTAACAATTCGTACTTTTATTCGTTAAGTTATGACTCCAAAACTGTGACATTATTGTTTTCCACTGATCTTTAATTTAATTTTACCTGGGCCTATAACCTATTGAATGGGATTCGAAGTATATTAAATTAAATTTATATTTTCTGTTGCACAACGTAACACTTTATTTTCACAGAGTAATAAGCGATATAATAAATTAAATAATATTTATTAAATAACATTCTTGTAAGTGCTGCCATCTGACAGATCTTCAACTGAATCTTAATTTAAATTTGTTAGATAAAATTATATATTTAACACAATTAAATAATATATAACGAATTCAATTATGATTTTTACAAGTAATATAAGAAATCTCAACGATTAGGTAAAGCAACAAAAGCAACAGTAACTTGACTAGATCATATTTTCAGAGACAGAGACACATTACCTGACATATATTAAATAAACTTTTTTTATACTATATTTTCAGCTGTTTAATAGAGAAAGACGACCTCCAAATGGTGTTTTCCGTCGAACTGTGTCTTCTGTCCCGCGTGATACTGCTGTCGACAGATCTCTTCTACAAAGCAGTGCAAGAAGCGGCTAAGAGTCTTCCGGAATACGATTCGGATCCTGTTAAAGTGTTGAATAAATTACTTCATGTTTGGACTGAAAAAATGAACTGTATCATGAAGGTTGAGAGGTGGAAAGTCGTCGGTACGTATTAGGACAATACTCATATGTTGTATGGAGCTTAAACGTGTATTCTGTAGCATTGATTGACATTGATTTTTATTCATTATTTGTTACAAAATGGCTTACACCTTTTTTGAGCATGGTGAACCGTAGTCGATCGCTATGTAACAATGGTCTATATCAAATAACAATCGCTCGTTCGGTGAAGAACTGGGGAATTTATTTTTCTAGAACTGATGACATACTTGCTTAATGAAAATAAATGATCATGATTTTTGTTTTAGTAACAATAGTAACACTGTATAAATAATAAAACAAAAAAAGTTGTATGATATATTGATACTTTTAACTGAAGTTGATAATTTGTGCGTTCGTTTTGTCACGTGTGCGTATACGTCAATGACGTTTCTTGATGATTTTACATATAACTTGTATTTTATTATACAAATTGTATTCGATGTTGTGTCCGTTTGTTCCTAAACATTTCACTTTTTTTTAAACTGATTATTGCATTTGTGTAACCAACTGCCCACTAAAGTATAACCGAAGTAATTCGACTTAGGGTCCTTCAAGAAAAGAGCGTACCAATTCTTAAAAGTCCCGCAACGCACTCGTGATCTGATACGAGTGTCCATGGGCGGTCGTATCACTTAACATCAGACGTTAATATTTAAAAGAACCTCCAGCGTGGTTTATAGTTTCAGTCCACTTATGAATGAGTTATTTAAAGTTACTAAATTATTACTAATATAATTAACAGGTTTAGGTTTAGCTGCCTTATTGACAACGCAGAACTCCACAGTATTACAACTATTTCCTGCAATTCTTCTCAATTTAGCTGAAGTCTTAAATGATGTTATGAAAATGGAAGATGGCGGCACTTATGTCGAGTAAGTTATATTCTAATTTATTGCTTTAACATTATCAATAAATTATATGTACATAAAATAGAGTAGCATACTAAAACAATTTGCTTTAATTACACTAACGAGTTAAGAAAAGAAATAAATTATTAAAAAAGAAATATAATTAATACGAAAACAAGAAAACATTAAAACAAAGTTTTAATAACCAGTTGCATGAAAGTGATTTAATGTATTTAAGTATTTTATTGAATTTAAAAGTTTAGTGCGTTTACGGTGTATGAAGAATTATATATACAAAGTAGCAAAAATTAATGTTCTGATAAAAACAAATTGAGAAGAAAAATTAACACCATCGTGAATTTATTAATACTAGGATTAAATAATACCTACAACTGAGACACAAATAGCATGTGATCGTTGAGCATTTCTAATTTATCAAGGAAACGATATAACCTACACTACAGATTATAAATTTAATATAAATATAACTCAAACGTCAGTATTTGTTTAATATTAGTTTTTTTTAAGTTATTAAATTATATACTTTATGATTAACAATTAACCTGAAACATAATTATTACGTAAATACATTAATTTATTACAAATAATCAATGATTAGATTATTGTATTAAAAAATATATAATATTTCAGCGGTCTACTCGCACCGCCTGGTTCTCGGCCTGCGTCTCCGTTAGAAGGGCGCGGGGGTGCGGCTCGATGGGAAGGAGGGGAGGAAGCGGCAGTGAGTAATGTGCGCACGCCACATGAGACTCGGAGGCGCAGGCTTGCAGCCGCGCATCCCGCGCATGCGCTGGACTTACGCGCAGTGATACACCATCAGGTACAACAAATAAACAACAACGAAACTTGCTGCAGTCTGATGTTTATGAATTACGGAGGGAAATTAAAAATTATTGGATTTGCGTTCCCTAATTGCCATCATTTTATAAAATCTGATAAAAGCCAAGAGGCTGATTGCAGATAGACAAACGTTAAAAAAAAAAGGTATAACACTAGTAATATAGTCCTAAGGGACAGTCATGCGCTCCTATTACGAGCCAACACACACATACAGGGCACACATATATGCATACTAAAATTCTTAGACGCTATAATAATATGAGCAGTTATGTACTTATATTTATGATACCCGAGTAAAATCTCTATAGAAGAATCTTTTAAAAAAAACAAAACGCGCTGTTAGCAGAGAAATTTATTAAAATTTTATTTATTTTAAACAGCTACAAACATTGAAAAACCAAGTTGGTCCAGAAGCATATGAGCGTCTTCTGCAATCTACGCACAAGGACATACTGAAACAGCTTCGAGAGTACATACCATTATAAACTCCTATAAACTTTCCTTTCTTTATAATCTACTAAAGGACTACATTTTACGGGTCATTACAATACAATAATACGTTAAAACATACATACGTTACAATTACGTACTAAAAAATTGTTATCTGTAAAGTCGGTTTACGGACGTTAGTTTAACGTGACAACGTCTTAAAATTATTGCATACTTTAGTCTTCGAGTGGAAGAGAGAAGCGTACAATAAGCGTAACGGGACAATGCGTCTGATTTTTCGTACGAGCAGAAGGCATTTATCGATTTATTAGACGTTGTCACGTCAAAATGTTCCGTAAATAGAATACATATAAGAAAAGACCGTGCGTAAGCATTTTCTTAATAACTTCAGAATTATTGTTGTCCTAAATGTTTTGACTTCAATATATTTTACATATTGTATATCCCCACCATTGGTCACGGTTTTAATTGTTATTTAAATTTTTGTTACTTGTATTGAATAAAGACATTTTTTAATGGGTTGTCGTAACTAAGATTTTCTAGTTGTTACAAAATTGTCAGCATGAACCCATTTTTGCGACTTTAATGGAATTATAATTTTTTTAACTATTGACAATATTTTTTATTACTAGTTTTAAAGCTAGTTAAAACCCTTTTTTATGTAGGAAAAAAGTGAGAGTACCAACATAATAACTAATTTAATTTCAATACATTTTCCTTAATATGGTTGGCAAGTTTTAAGTTACTAGGCTTGAAGTGCACATACTAATTGTGATATACTATTTCCTATGACATAGCTTTAAGAAATATTTATACATGTCAATATCTATAATATTAAAGATATATATATATATACTATGTATATATTTTTCACGTTTTTTTGTGTAGAAGGCACTTATATGTTTTTGTTAGTATAATATATATTTTAATACGATTATTGTCAATTTATAAATAAGCATATAATTATTATGATAGACATGTATTTCAAGCCAACGTCATGTTTAATGTTTGACTGATTGACAATTGAATTCGGTTTGACAGTTGCAACTGTCAGAAAAGATTCAAGAAAATATAATGATGTCTACAATGCTTCCAATTTCGCGTCACAGACGTCGTATTGCCCTAATGTAGTACTATCTAGGTGGTTGTATACTATTTTGCCATTATAGATGTAATAAATATGTTATTAAATTCTATATTAAAAAATTGTACATTTTGTTTATATTAATAACACTGAGGGTTAAATTGAACTTGGTGAATATAGTAGAAGTACGTTTTTTTAAATATAAGTTTGGTCAAATAACATTCTGCAAAGATTGTATTATTTCTGCTAATAAATGTATTTTAAGGAATGTCATTGTTTTATTGAAATACTAGCGGACCCGACACACGTTGTCCTGTCTTAACTATGAATATTGATTTCGAATTGGTATAATTAACTAAAAAAAATATTTCAGAAACAAAGTGTAATGCTTAATGCATTGTAATGAGTTATGATATACAACATCCTTTTTTTGGTTTTTCTGGAGCGTATATAAATAGTTTTGTTGAAATTCCGAGAACAAGTGACATATAACTGACCATGTGAAAAACATGGATTTTGATGATTAATACCACAAATAATTAGCGACTGTAATTATTTTATCAATACATTAACTCCGATCGAAGCATTTCTTTTAAACGATATTAATTTTTATTACATCCTCTTTGACGATATTTGTAGCCCGCATGCTGTTAATGTTTTGTAAATCGCTATAAGGATATATCAAAAAAGATTGAAATTTAAAAGCGCTATGCACTAAAAAAAATTGTCGTAACAAAAGTCTGGATTACTTAATAAAGGTTTCTAATTTTCTGCGCAATTTTATTGTTTTTTCATTCATAAAAACCTCCTGACAATAACAAACACAACAAAAAAATTATTGGCGAAATCGGTCCAGCCGTTCACGCGTGATGCCGTGAGCAAGGGAAATAGGATTCATTTTTATATATATATAGATATAGATACGAAGTAATTTACTAAAACAGTAGGAATGGTACACCAACAAGATAAGATCCGAGAGGCGTCATCCCAAGGCGTTGCGTAGAGATGTGGGGGTCTCTGTGTATTCTATCGCATTTACTTTGGAGAGTATTCCGAGGAGTGAGTTTGAGATTAATACCTGCTGAGTTTCATCATCGGACGTCGAGGCAGAATACAAAATACCATCCGTATCACCTCGAAGTCCCCACCTAGCTCTTATTGCGAGCCTATTGACAACCTACATCTGGGATGCATCCCTTATTCCCACGTGACCTTAGCGGTAATCAGAATATGTTCATTCTATTTATATGAAAATTTGTACAATGACAACTAAAATTGCGCCGTTGGGCCTTTAAACTATGACAGAATAAGCGAATCGTAAAAAGTTACTTTTTGTTCAACTTTTTGTATCGAATCGTATTGTCCAAATATATAGTTCGAATACGAATAGATAAGAACATATAAAAATTAATATTTTTTTATTAAAACTTGTTAATAAAGTGTGATTAGGAAGTTATGTTGTCACTAATATAGTGAAGCGTTATAATTTTTATATTTCGGATATTGTAAAGTTTTATTTTCGGGTAATTTGAAGTTTAGGAAGTGTAATTATGAAGAAATTACTTTAAAAAGTCGACGGAGATAAGGAACAATATATAACGACAATTCCCTTTTACCAACTCCATAGATGTCGAGTTTATAATTTGCTACAGATCAACGACTTCCATTCTTTGAAGATTTCAGTGTACCTAAACACAATTGCAGAAACAATGTTTAAGAATACTCAATTAATTAATTAGTTATGTACATAATATAATTATTCCCTAGCTTCCACATAAAACTGAAATTTTGTAAACACTAAAACATTGATAGCCCATATCAAAAGTAGACATGTAAGAGTCAACTATAATAGCTCCAGAAAGAAAACTTTACATTTAAAATAAATCAAAAGAATAGTTGTTTTACTCAATAATTATGTATACAAAAAACATAATTATTTATTTTTATGAAATGATTGAATTATTTTTAGAGTCGAAGCAAGTTTGACAGTTAAATTTCAAAACTTACATAGGCATCTCTAACAAAATTATCGTTCTTTCATTCGGTCTTGTGATTCCAATCTTTTCTGTTTATAGGAGGTCATGTTACTAAAAATTGCTATTGAATTTAGGAACCTAAACTCATCAGCATGTCAACTTCATTATTATAGGTTCATGGTAGGCTCCACCTGAGCGATTTTTTAATGCAGTTTATTCCGCGCACTACCACTGTGGAACCAGCTGCCCTCTCCAGTATTTTCGAACCAATTCAACTTAGGGTCCTTCAAGAGTCATCTTGCGTACCAATTTTTAAAAGTCCGGCAACGCTTTTGCCAGCCTTCTGGCATGGCCGGCGTATCACATAACATCAGGTGAACCTCCTGCCCGTTTGCATCCTGTTATATTTAAAAAATCTAAAATATAAAACAATCCATACAGTAAAACTAAATCAGTCGTTGACGTACACTTAGTTCATTATTTATCTATTAGCTGGCATTGCGTATCTAAAGCCAAAAAAACCCCAACATTACGCAACCTCGAGCCGCACGCCGACTTTGGTAAGGCTGTTTGTTGTTTACGCGAGTATTATTTTAAGAAAACAATTGATATTAAATAAAAAATCATTGTAGTCCTCTCCTTTTAGTGTTTATTTTAAGGAAACAATATATATTAATTTAAAATCCATTGTAAGTTTTTATCTTACCGAGCAATACACTGTTTATATTGTTTTATAATTGTTAAGTCATATGAAAACTCGATCCCTGATTTTTTAACAAAGCAATTAGCTCGTTCTTTTCTACACTCGTTCGTAATCTGACTAAGGCATATAAATATGTAAAAGAAACGAAGTATTAGAAATGAAAAGCAAGGCTATAACTACAATACTACTTATGAACATGTAGACATTTTCCACCTTACCAAAGAGGGTATTAGGAAATAATTTAAGAAGCGGGAAGACATTTAGAGATTTTAATTTAGTTTATGCCAAAATAAAAAGTAGTTCGTTAAATGTTTAACTTTAATTTTCTTCTTTTATCTATTTATGTACTCAATTGACTTATATTTTCTGTTTCCTATATTTTGTGTATCAATGTAATCTGTTTTGAGTTTGTATAATGTCTTCAAGTGTTGTTTTAAAAATATGGATAAGTGTATATGCAAGATTTCTTAAAAATAAGTTAGAAATTATAAGCAATTTCTGGATCATACAGATAATAAAATTAATAGGAATTTCAAAGTAAATATGCCAGTATTTCATACAACTTATAAATATGTAACTTATACTCTATTCAAGAAGGTTATCAGTTCGTATTTCGTGAAAACTGGACGTATTCCAACGGGGCTGCAGGCTTTTTAATGCATTCCCATTAGACTGCGATCTCTTGAAAAATCTCAATGACCTCGGTAGTGCACCTACATAATATCATATTTCGGTATTAATATTAATATTGAGTTATGATGAAACAGAATATTTAATAACTGTTACTCTGTAACACACCCACTCGCCCACACATACACACACACGCACGCGCACACACACACACACACACGTGCGCACACACACCAAATTTATTTTTACGACTCCGTTTCCATTTTTTTTCCTTTAGCACTTGCTTATTTTCTTCTATTGTATCTTATGACAATGACCTGATTGTACGTGTTCCGGTCCGGTGGTGGAGAGGCTGGCTATCTGTCACTCAGTTCTCCTGTTACAGAGACCAGTCTCTCACATACACTTCCAAATGTTATCATCTTAGTTTAATCATAATAACCTTTTATGGATGTATATGTGAGAGAAGAAATAAAGATTATTATTATTATTATTAATATTTTGTTGGTATATAAAATCGAACAATACATACATTTTCTTTTCATTTCCATGATTTGCCCAATCTTATTTTCAATAATAATCACAATACAATGGCCCTTCAACTCTTTATGGGTTACGCATCTGATTCTTTAATAATTTTTATAGTTCTATAGAAAAGTGGGATAAATTCGGTGATTGACATATGTTGTCGAATTTTGTGTGACATGCATTTGGTTTCCTTACGATGTTTCCCATTACCATAGGATCAAGTGTTAATTGCATATAAAAATAAAATCCAATTGGTGCTACGCCGTGATTTGAACGGAAGGATTAGGAACGCAGGACCTCAGGATTAGGGACGCACGCTTTTTTTTCTTTGAATCAAAGTGGCGTATGTGTTTTGGATGAGCTTATAAGGTAAAAAATAATATCACACAGAAGGATAAAGACGCAAGGAAGAAGTGCCTTTTTGATACCTTCATTCCTTCCTTAGACAAAAGTTCTTAATTTTAAATTGTTACAATACAAGTTTTTTAATTGTTATAAATTATTTATTTATTTATTAACATTTCGTTACATTACAATATAAAAAAATGAACATAATTAAATCAAAAGGAGGGCAACGGGCGGCCTTATCGCTTTCGAGCGATCTCTTCCAGGCAACCGCTGTGAGTAAAGAAAAAAAAATGTATTAAATTACATAAGATAGGCAAGAAGTGCAAAAATACATGTTATGCACAGTTATTAAGACAAAATTAAATAGGAACAAAAAAAACAAACTAAACTAAAAAGATGATACATTAATAATAGAAAGTAAAATGTAAAACGACACATAAATCACGATAATTTAAGATAAGTCTCACGTCAGTTACTAGTTAGTAAGAAAGTTAGGGATACGATGTGGACAGGGAATGTTTGTCCAGAATAAATTTAAAGGAAGATGAATTCATAGCCCAACTGCAGAGACCTTAAAGGAGTCGCCAAGAAAGGAGGAGTTATGAGATGGGATTTCAAGGGTATCGTTTTCGTAAGAGCGTAAGCTATACTATGGGCTCCCAAAAATTTTAAATCATTTTTGAGATAAATTATATAAAGCAAGTGATAATATTCATTTAAGAAAACTTTGGAGTCCAATGTTACCTGGAGTCTCAGTTCGGAATAAGAAAACATTTTTAATATAATACTATGTAATCTGTACAATGATTGAAGGTTGTAGTATTAGTACGGTTAGGTTCAAATTTCTCCGATTAGAAATGAAGTGTTCGAATGATCAATATGGTAAGATTCTAGACTTAGCGTAACCTATACTATATATACTACGACTCTCTATGTTAAAATCTTTAAGGCTTTTAACATTTGATAGGGAATGGCAATGTTTTTTTTTCGAAAATATAAGTCAGCTTGCAATCTCATACTCCCTTTGTAAAATATGGATTTTTAAGTGTAAAAATACATGAATATCTAAACTTGCGTACGGTATGGTTGGCATTACAAAAACAATATTCAGGCCTTTTTAATAGCACTCAATTATTTCTCCAAAACCCGAACTCCCAAACTGACCACGAAATGTGTCGTGATTAATAACAACATATTTATCAAGCCATGATATTAATCAAGAAGTGATATTTATTTAGAGCGTTCGTTAAGGCAGCTAATTGCGTGTCCCTATCCTACCGCCCAACTATAAATTATAAAGTCAACCAAGTTGAAAGTGACAAGCGATTTTAAGCGACCTAACAAGTTTTATATTTACAGATGCAATAACGTAGTCCAGCCACAAGTTCTGTTACAATGTAGTAATGTAATATTATTAAAATTTATACCTACATAATTATTAAAGTCTCAGCAAAAATTAAGAAAAAAATATTCTATTCGAAATGGCGACCTTTGGCTTTTATACAGACCTTTAATCTGTTTGGCCACGAATCTATAGATTTTAAGAGACTCAATGTCGCCATATCGTTTAGAGCAGGCCATGTCCTCTAAAACTGACCATAATTCGAATGGGGTTTCGACGAATTCTGGCTTTAACAGCCTCTGTAGTTCTAAGAACACGCGGCCGTCCTGATCTTTTCTGGTCTTCGACAGACGAAGTGTTGTTGTATCTGTTATTGTATAGTACGATATACGAACATACGGCTGATACCCAGATTTTGAAGTGTCTGGAATAAAACTGACGGATTCATACTCACTTGGTGCAAGGCGATCACAGCAATCTTATTTTCTTTAACATACTATTTCATATCGTAATTTGATAATGAACGTGAAATCTGTATCTGGTCTGAGCGACGAAGAAGCGAGAGCGACCATTTTGTTTTCATAGAATCTCACAGGGCGCACCGTGCTTTTATAGCTGAAAACCAATAATCCCTTATTCCTATGTATCACTTGAGATTTTTCGAGATATTAATACCATATATTTTTGGTCTAAGGAGAGTATCTATGGTCTGAAAGGAGTACATCTGACGCCAAGGGAGCGACCGACTTTGCTACTGTGTTATCGAGATACGGATGACAGATAAATTGTTTACATCAAAATATATAATTTTATCTATCCAACTTTAGTAATTAGTTATTCCTCGATATAAATATCGCTATAGACGACCACAACGGCATTGGAATAATGATGTTAAGGGACTATACTCGTGTCGCATCAGAACTGTTACATTGTGAGTGTTGTAGATCGATAAACCGCTGCAATAATATTTAGAGACTACTAAGCTTAACAGTTATTTCACTATTTATAAACGTGCCTTATATCGCTATTCCTTCCCTCTTGTACCAATCGGTATCAGTACTCGTGTTGCTACGCCATTAGTTTTATTTCTTGTAGCTAACGGATAACCGCCTGTCTCAAGAATTAGTTAATGAACTCAAACATAACTTTGCTTTTGATACGCTGCGGCTTGTTTAAAACAACCCGACTAGTAGTTTTAACTAAACGAGCATTGGTGTAACTATTTCTTTGAATATGATGGATAGTGTACATTCCTATTTTGAACCAACTAGAAAAATCTCAATAATAACCTCTATTAAAAAATGTAAATCCATTAATGCCTAAAGTTATATAATATCAGTACCTATCGGCAAACGGTTATTTATTTATTTAAAGTTTGTCCTTCGACAAAGGTATCTTTAAAAAATTTCCAATCGAGGCGTTCTCTAGCGGTTCGAATTCGCATTGTAATAACTTCTATTAAGTTGTAGTAATCAATATATAGCACTTGTTAGGAATCACTTGGAATGTAAATCTGATTTGGGCTCCAGACGAAAAATATTCTTTACGGTGAGGCGAATTCAAAATAAATTTACGAGATACATTTACATGGGGTTGTATGGAGTGTGGGTACACTTTTACCCAGTTGTGTATCCAAGTTTGTTTGTATTGGGTATGGTAGGATACAACAAGTTAGAAGTTAATAAAAATTGACAAATATTTATAATCACTGATTTATCGATACTTCATCAACTATATATGGTTTTGTTTTCTATAATATTGATAATAAATACAAATAGCAAAAAAACCCATAGGAAATGACATAATTACAAAAAAAGCGCAAATCATCCGATTTTTATGACATTTCACATTGAAATTTAATAGTTGCGTACACCCTACCATATGTAGGTTTGGAGACAACTTTTAGGGTGTCAATATTCAAGTATTTACAGAATTACAGCTGGATATCTCGAATTCCGTTTACCTAATTTAAGCTTAAATGACTGGACTATAAGCGAAGCGCCATTGGAGCGTGTGTGGCGCTCGCGTGTGAGACAGATATTCTTTAGTTGCACACTGGCTGAATTCACAAGATTTGTATTATTTATAAAAAAGGTTGAGGCTTTATGTTTTTTGTTTCATTTATACAATATGTTTTAGATTAATTTTTATATTAATAACTTTTCTATTGTATTAAGTTACTGTAAAAATAGGAAATAAATATATTTACGTTTTTATTAATTAGGTCGAAGCGTTACTTTATATTTCCATACAACTTTTCCCGTATAAGTCTAACGAAAAGTAACGGAATTTTAAACTATCCAAACAGGTAATTTCATTAACTTATTTGTTTTAAATACACCACATTATTAATAATACATTTACTACAGTATATGATACCATCTATTTATTCTTAAATACAATAAACGAACTGTTATAAGAGAACCGTTGGACAGAAACTGGTTGAAACAGATTGTTCGCTCCAGATGTTTCCTTGATGACGCTCATATATGAGCTATCAACTGAAGAGATTTTAGAATCTAGATACATGACAATTACGCTGAACATAAATATAACAATTAATAATAAAAAAAATATTCAACTTCTAACTACAAATAGTTTTTAATAGTTATTTGAAATAGTTCTTCGTTTAACAATGCGGATTTGGAACTTAAGATGAGCTTAAGAACGGTTTTTTTTAATTGATAACTAGCATATTAGAAGCATAATAATAAAATTAATATGTTTAGCTACAGCCTTTTTAGGTCCGAACCTCAAATTTATGTGTCTGTGATCATTTGTCAATCTAAGCAAATAGTCAAATAGTTTCCTGTGACTGACACACGCCGTCGACTTTTTTGGGTCTAAGGCAAGCCGGTTTCCTCACGATGTTTTCCTTCACCGTTCGAGCGAATGTTAAGTTGGAAAGAAAGTGAATTGGTGCACAGCCAATTCTAACCTACGACCTCAGGGATAAGAGTCGCACGCTGACGCCACTAGGACAACACTGCTTAGTAGCATAATTACTAATCACATTTAGCGATGATTTTTTGTGTAATATTTATTTCTTATGGGATTACTAAGGTTGTATAACATTCGCTGAAAAACAAATGAGACCTACGCGACTGTTTTTCGTAACCGCATTCTACGAATTTACTCTCAATAACTTTGAATTCCAGTAATTTCCTTTGTATTGCAATAAAAAATCTCCTGCGGAAAAATCTCAAAGCTTGCGGAAGGAAAATATCATCTCGTAAAGTAAGTGTGGAGTGTAATAACAACGATTTCTCTCTGCAACGAGAGAAACAAACTGGAAATATAAGGAGTAACAAATGTTCTCACGTTTTACAGATGGCGAAGACACCAATTATTGGCAATTTGGATTGTATTCTTTACAATATTTTTAGATATTGATGCCGGATTGAAAAATTGAACTTACCAGAATTCCTCTTTTATTATCAAGTATTAATTATTATAACCCCTATTTCTTTTAGAGAGCATTTTCTTCTTCTATCGCCTCCGTGTTGATACCTAGCCATACTGTAGGTTATTGTTTCGGGTAGGTAGTCAAGAATCACCTCATAGCGTAGATCTTAGGTTTGATCAGTGGCCCAACAACCTTTTTAGGTCTGATTTCTGTATCGGTTTCATGATCATTTGTCAATCTAATATGCAAATATGTGATCAGCTCATCATGACACATCAACTTTTACGCTATCAACTTTTTGGGTCTAAGGCAAGCCGGTTTCCTCAGGAAAACATTTCCTTCACCGTTCGAGCGAATGTTAAATGCGCACATAGAAATAAAGTCCATTTGTGTACAGCCGGGGATCGAACCTACGGCTTCAAGGACGAGAGTCCCACGCTGAAGCCACTAGTTCAACTTCGGGAAGGCACAAAAAGCTACCTACCTGCCACATTTCTGGTTGTGGGGCTTCAAAGGATATGCATAACATAGAGGCATTATACTTTGAATTCACAAGTTTACCCTCACCTAACAACTACTTTATTAATCCGAATTGACAAAAGCCGGGCAGCCATTAACAACATACTACACTAGCAACCAAAGTGATTTGCTTTAAAACCCCAGCCTTCAAAACTTTAGGTGTTCGGTACACGATATAGTGTGACAAGAGGCTGGTTAAATAATAGATTCCCTCAGTCCACACTCTACACCTCAAAGTTGGATCGTTAGGGCGACCTCATTTAGCGACATACGTGAAACCTTGATTAATTATTACCATTGAGTTAGGCATTCATTTACTGCTCTTTGGTTATTATATTTTTCAGAGCTCTGCATTTACTAGTTAGGAATCTATTTTTAATAATTTAAAACTCATCATTACAAAACCATTCGTGTATTATTTTTAATAAATGGTATAATAACTAAATATTTATACATTCTTAAAAGAAGTCCTTTCGCTATTAATTAGCCACTATTGTCAAAAATAAATCAGTGGCACTACAGCCTTTTTAGGTCTGGAACTCAGATTTCTGTATTTGTTTTATGATCATTTGTCAATCTATCTAGGCAAGTAGGTGCCAACCTGTGCTTAAAACACGCGACTTTTTGGGTCTAAGGCAAGCCGGTTTGGTCACGATGTTTTCCTTCACCGTTGAAAGTTAAAAGCGCACATACAAAGAAAATCCATTTGTGAACAGCCGCGGATCAAACCCAGAGATGAGAGTCGGCTAAAGCTACTAGGCCAACAATGCTCAATATATGTATATATATGTTAATGGCATAAAAATGGTAAGTCGCATGCGTAAATTCATTAAAACTCAGCGACCCTTATAAGTTGAGATCTAAAAATGTTTCCAATTCGCGGTGGATGTTTTTTTCGCAATGTCATTGAGAAGGGAATAAGCTCCATTGTTCTGAGATGATAGTGGGCACATAACGTTTCTGATCACGCACAAAAATCGTCTAGAGGCGTGCCGCGAGATTGCTCTCGATTCCTAGTGAAAGATAGCAAGATATGATTTCTATAGCTAGTTAGTGGATATATTTTTGGGCTAATTTACTACCAACGAGCCAACAGTTGGCTAGACTAACAGTTAATAAGTCAGGCACTTATGTAAAACATAAAAAAAATCATAACTAAATTGAAATTAGAGCATTTATAAATGTCCAGACAAGGTAAGGATTACTCAATAATGACAAAATGGAATATATGTCAAAACGATGAACAAAGGGGATGACAGTTCTATTCCGGATACGAATTTTCAATTGCTATATTTGAATTGCATAATTGACTGGTGCGTTATTGGGTATGACTGTCAGAGGGAAATTAAAAAATTCATAAAATCTAATTATTAGGTTAAAAATAATAATGCTTCCTAATTTACATTTAGTTCTTACATCAAAGGGATAGAACTGACGAACAGAACTGGCTATAATCTCTCCGTCACTCAATTAAATAGTCAAGATTTTTGTTTTACAAAATGTACTGCAATCACACGTCAAGTAGATAATATGTTCTTTGTTTTACAAATTTACGTATAACTCTTATAATGTCGTGTTCAACGAGTTCAATAAAGCACTTTAAACGTAATGTTATGTCAATACTGAATCGTTTTATCCGTTAAAGACGTTGGATTTGAAAGCGATATTCCGTACAATATTAGCCTTCAGCCTATTTGGATTATTATCTACGTGTCATGTTACCGCTGATGAAATTATATTCTCCCTAGGGATGAGGACGCAGAGTTTCCTTTGTTTCACTTTTGTTCTTACTTATTCACTTTGCGATACTTCGATCTATTAACTTTTTTTTGCAATGTTGTATATAAAAATAAATCATTGGAGACCTTAGGTCTGGGCCAAGATCAAGCCTGACAGACGCCGTTGACTTGTTGGGTTTAAGGCAAGCTGGTTTCTTCACGATGTTTTCCTTCACCGTTCGAGCGAATTTTTAATGCGCAGATAGAAATTGGTGCATAGCCGGGGACAAACCTACATTTTCAGGGATGAGAGTAGCACGCTGAAGTCACTAGACCAACACTGCACACATTGTTTTATATATATACATACAAATGTTCTTTTTGAATCTAAAAGCGCAATACTATCATCACTATTAATAATTGTTACTACAATCTCTATCTACATTACGATACTAATTATTCACTATGATAGTTTTATCTTGGTAGGTATAAAATGTCGCAAATGGAATTGGATAGGCCATACACTCCGAAGGGATCTCAATCATATTCCCAAGCAGGCGCTTGATTGGAATCCGCAAGGAAAGCGGAAGCGTGGCCGTCCCAAACAAACCTGGCGCCGAACATGTGCAGTTGCAACACGAGGCAAGACCGAACGCGATGGAGACTCACTGTGGACGCCCTCTGCCCCATCTAGGGGTTATAGGACATTAAGTCAAGTCAAGTCAAGGTATAAAATGAATTGCAGGGGTATTTAATAAAATTTTGACACTTGATTTCTTTAACATATTCTGTCGGCCCGCAATAAAGGTCTTAGCTTACAACCAACTAGGCCAAGTGCGAGTTGGTGGATGCTTTATAATTGATTTTTGTGGCCAAATATTTACGGCCACTCCTGGCTGGTTTCCTTACAATTTTAATTCGCTGTAAGAACAAGGGTTTACCAATATACTAATTACATCATTGTTTAAACGCTTTGATATGTTTATAACAATTATTTTCGTGTATAATAATTAAAAATAGAAAACTTATCACTTATTCTCAAAACGCTATACATTGGTTAACCTGATAAAAGTAATACGTATTTGCTTTCCCGTCAAGCCCATTACGTCTCATTATGGCCATGAACATCGAAACACCTATATATCCTCATCGTTTGTTTAACGCTATAAAGAAGCATTTTACTACCTTTTCTTTTTACTTAATATAAGCTTGCTTAATTTAGAAAAAATGTTTACGTTGCTATTTAATCTTAACTCCTTTATTCGGAGTAGATATTACTTTTTGAACACGCGAAATTTCTTAGCCGCCATTTTAGACGCCTAAATTACTAAACTGTCATGGCGGCCGCATTCCGCGCGTGCCGAGATTAACGTTGTATACTTGTAGTATCTCAGAAATTCTTAAATCTTGTGAATATACAGGGACAGTGCGCGGTTTTTATGTAAACAGACTGCAAAGGAACTGCCTCCTTCGGTCTAAATTATATAATCGCACTTACTTAGTTGAAATTATTGATTTAAATTCATAAAAAAAGAATCGCAGAATAGATTGTAAATTGAAATCAAATGTTTCATGAGAAGTAGAAAATTTCTGCTGATATATCCAGATATATAATATCTGGGATATTCGATATCGACTGGACATGGATGAGTTGAGAAATATTTATGGTACAAAAAAATGTTTGATTAAGAATACTAGGAACACATCACTAATGTATCGTTTTCAATAACTGCGACCTGCAGCCCATAAGCATGTGACACGGGTCGACAGCTCTCTGATGCTTGTTTCTATAAACCTCTGTTGTAAACTTAAGCGGTATATATAATCTATATTATTAGTCTGTGGCCAATATATGTCTCAAAATCAACCTATCTATTATTAAAAAAATACCGTTTATGTACGGCAAAAGTCAGTATTATTAGATGCTTAAAAGTTGCATTCAGGATATTTAAGTAAAATCGAACACGTTAGGATGTTAATTCTATGAACACAAACTTTGTATAGAGAGAACTTTGTAAGAGATAATATGGCGATATTGTTTCTCGTTGTTGTAATTAACGAAGCAGTATAATTATTTCCTTTTAATAAACAAATTAATTTTAGTAGTCGTAGATACATTTATCGTTGGTTTTAGTTATATCTGTCTCAAAGGACCAAACTGTTCGGTTCCTGGGTCATCAGGGTGCTTTAATTAATAGAGGATTTTAGTTTTACTTTATAACCACTCATGTTAAGGTGCTATGTAACGAATGAATGCAATGTAACAGTGGATGAGAGTGCCTACGTTTGGCTATACTCTCGGGCCATAACTCCGACGATTTACGAAATCACTACGCTTATAAGCAAAGAAAGCCTGAGCAATCAAAATGTACAGCTTTGGCATAGTATATAATGAGCATGAATTCTTATTTATAAAAGTATCAAATAATTATTTATCTTATCACTTACACCGCAGCATCACAAACAGCACTGTAGCTGTATAGTCTTCAACGTCAGTAGTGTAGTCCAGTTCTAACATATTTTTAATTAAATACCAAACTCACGCTATTTCTAAACTATTTAATTTCTGTTAAAGTCTGTGCCGTAAAAGGACAGATAAACATTACACAATGCGCACTAACTGATGGATTGGATTTAAAATTGGAATGTATTCAAGTTTAATATCGTATGTATGAAAAGGATTTATGTTCCTTTTCAACAATATTATTTTTCTAGAGATAACAGAAATTTGACTCAAAATCCTTTATGATGGACCTTATATTTATTATAGAACATTATCTATATAATAATTGGCTATGCCAAAAATTTAAAAAACCTTTTGTATGGCAATCAAGATTTATAATAATTTACCAAAAAATATTAAAAGATCTGCGTGCCTACTATAGTTTTTAAAAATCGACATAATATATTCTATTAATGAAACATTATAATTAATATTAATTTGATAACGTTATCATATTTTTTTAAAGTGTAATATTTTATCACTACAAATAATATATGATTTTACTATAATGATATGACTCATAATTAATAAAAATTTAATTTTAATTCATAATGTATGTAACTTCTATATAAAATCCCTTTTAAGACAAATTTGCACGCTCAGAGCGTACCTTAACATTTTTGTACCATATTCTTAATAAATTATTGTTAATAATGAATATTAATGATATTCCATAAATGGTTATAATTATGATTAGCGAAACGGCAAATTTAATAGATAGCTTTGAAGTCCGCTGAAGTTTATTAAATTCCAAAGTGTTTTCCTCTCGGTTCTTATTGATAAAATATAATTCAATGTTTCATTCAAAAACAATTATATGAACCGGTGCATTATTCATAAAGTTACAGCGTAACTTTATAAAATTATCGCTTAAGTTCCAAAGTTCAAAAGGAATTAAGTAAGACAGCCTTCGGAGAATTATGATTGTAGCGTGCTTGAGAATTTTACTTTCTTTGTTTTCTTCTATGGCTTTTAAGTTATAACTTCAAGTTTTTTAATAATGTAATAATCAGCTTATAAGGAGTTAATGTATTTCACAGTTACAGTATTATACTAAGCGTTTTTACAATAAAATTGAGCCAATATGAGCCTTTTAGTATTTTTCATATTCATTTGTAATTTAACATTCTCGTTTTCGATAAAGTCCAAAAAATTCGAATATACTTATATTGAAGTATCACATATATTTATGTACCCATAGATAAGCCAAGTTAGGTTTTGTTAGCGTCGCAACCCACTACCTCTAATTTTATGTTAGTAATAAGCTCACATTTTAAACGATTTAAGTCAGTTGCTATCCAGCTTTAAACAAAGTGTTTTATTTGAACATATTCATACAACAACCGCCACCGAACTTAACTCGGATATTTTTTGTATGGAATGTTAAGTTATAACGCGGTCTATGGGCTCAATGCAAAAGGGCTCACATGTGCGTTGCCAGCCTTTTAAAATATGATTGGCCTTTTGCCTGTATGTAATGTGATTTAATTAGTTATGAAGATGTCTTAGTTATTTACTATCTCGATGTATTGTTGAGTTTAAATAAAATTGAAATATATACGGAAATTAAGTTGTAAACAAAACACTACCAAAGGGACCTTTATCAGATGATAAAGAAGATGATTATCTCAAAGCTTCAGATAACGTCATAATTCATTTTTTCTCGTCGCTGGCTCGTTAATACTGGTTAGGGTTTCCATATTTTTAGAAATATTTTATTCTGTGTACGTTTATATGACAAAATATAATCCAAGTAAATTTGTACTATATGGTTCCAAAGTATAGCAAAACGATAAAATCTTGTTTGGGGCAGAAGAAACAAACAGTACATTTATTGTGTATATAAATTATACACGAAGTTAAAGAAAAAAATTAAGGATTCCGTTTCATTTGTTTAATATTCGAACCACAAATAATAGCAAACTTTATATTAAGTTTAAATTAATTATTATAATAAAGATAATGTCTCGATTATGCAATAAAGAATTGTTGTCCTATTGACACAGAATTTCAGGCTGGGACATAATAATTGTATATTCTATGTCCTATTCTTTCTATACGCAAAGATGACTTGCAATATTGCCACTTGAGCTCAGTACAAAATAATTATTAAAAGAAAAATATATATAGTAAGACTAACTTACTTATTAGAATAATATACTTTTAATAACTCAAATACTCAGTATTGGCCGTATTCAAACGAGTTAATAATAATAAAGCCACTTTAATGCCATACTGTTTAAAATTACATACTTAGTTATGTATAATTAGTTTTTTTAATATACGTTAGTTATTGATATTTTCGCCTCCTACTAAACTTTCTCGATTTTTCCTCCATCTATTTCTCCCCAGAAGCCTTAACTATGTTGAACCCATCGCTTTTGTCGTCTTCTTACGTTTCTGTTTCTAGCGGGTGGCTTCGGCGGTATATCTTTTATCTCTACACCTTGCAATATGGCCTGGAAATTTCCATTTCAGCTCTAAGGAGTGGGTTAGCACGCCCGTGATCTTAATTATTTTTAGGATGCTCCGCCCCATTGCTCTCGGGGCACTAGCACCTTCGACTTCATTCTTTCGTTTTTCATTCATTCTTTGAAAGCCGAGACATCAATAATAATTTAGTTTTTATTAACTAGGAGTCTGTTTACGAATTTCGTAGCTTTCGGCCATAGTTGGTAGCTATTTTGTGTCACCACACTCAGCACGTACAATATATACGTATGTTTTTGGGAAATATTACTGAAATCAGTGAAAGTCAGTCAAAATATATGATTTACGGCTCTGTCTTATACTTAGGCAATAAAGATATCATTTATCAAACAGTCAACAGAGAAAGTTCCGTTATTAATACCTACTAGGCGCCATTTTTCACGGATGATTGGATAGGAGTAAGGTGATGCTATAATCATTTCCAAGATTAATTTATAATAAGGGCGCGAACTTTTCACAAAGGGACGAAATGAAGAAAAATTGTCCTGCGCAATTTTTATTTAATATTTTAGGTCGGAGTTCAGATAACGTAAAGTGTCAAGTAATGATCTTGTTATTTGTTATAAAATCGTTATAAAGAGACTTTTTACAATGTACCGTCAAATAGTAAATAGTATTTTTTTTAAACTTAGTGATTTATTCATTATACAGTACTGGACAGATGTTTTGCCGCACTCCTATTTCATGTAAAACGAGGTGTGGCCTATTGAGAGCACGCTTGTCTAGAAATACATTCTTATTTACATTGTACTCTAGGGAAGATTCAAAGGGTGTACTGCGGTCTGTGGAGAAGGCGTAACTTAAGGTTGCTTTCTAGATATTATTTATGACCATAACAGCATAGGTACCCCCTACCCTAAATCCTATATGTGAAACCGCAAGCTGTATACTAAAGTTCTACTTAGTCTAGCCATAAATTCTGAAACAAAGTAATAAAAAATCTACTATATCTAATATTTATTACTTTTACAGTATATAAATATAAAATATAAAAAGCTTATTCGAAGTGGTCTCGATTGGCTGCAATACAGTCCTTTAAACGTTGAGGTAAATAATAAATATCAATAGAAGCACGCACTCTTTCCATGGGAAAATTCTTCCCTACCAATCGTACGGATTGTGTTAGGGACTCTTAATTATCATGGCGTTTAGAGCAAGCCGTACTCTCTAAAACTGACCATAAATCATAATCCAGCGGATTAAGATCGGGGCTAGACGACGGCCAGTCTTCAGCTCTGATGTAGTCCAAAACGTTCGTTTCCAGCCAAGGCCCTTTCGGACAGGATTTCTTCGAATTCTTTCCCTTACTGCTTTGGCCACCTTTTTCGTACGAACGATACGTGAACGGCCAGATCTTTTTCTGACACAAACAGAGGAGGTCTCATGGTACCTATTAATAACCCGGTACACAAACATTTTACGAATACCCAGGGGTTTTAAAAATTGCATTTACTCCATACTTACTTTGTGTAATGCAATCACAGCGATTCGGTTCTCTGTATCACTATTTGAATATCGCAAAATATTGTACAATGTATTGGCGATATAAAAATGACAGATTCTTAATTCAAATGTAATATTTTGTAAATTTTTCATTGTATTTATGGGCAGAATAAATATATCTCCATGTTAAAGTTGTAACCAGTCTTGGATTTTAAGTGTTTCTAGTGAACAAGATTTAGAAAAAAAGTTGCTATGTTTTTCACTGTTTACTGGAAATTCAAGTAAAGCTTACTAAAAGCCTACATAAAGAGATGGCATTAAATATACTGGGTTCTATCGAGTGAAATAATCTAGTTTCAGTGAGAGGTCCTTTTGTACGTAACTATGACAGGGCTAAGTGCATTTTATTCCGTTACTCCCTTTGAAAGTCAGAGAAATAAAAGACCAGTTTTGTTTGACCTCCATTTTATATTCGATAAAGTGTGTATAAAAGTAAAATATCGGAATTTTCCCACAATAAATAAAAAATATAATCATTTATAATAAAATATATACGTAGAATATTAAAAAGATATCTTTTTCTTCTAATTATTAAGTTAACAAAAGAGGGTGCGACTTCAAATGAATGACAATTTAGTATTTAATATCGACTAATAAGTAGTAATATAATGTTGACTTAAAATCTAAACATAACAATCAAATATACAGTATCTACAATTTTCTAAACCTACATAGTAATAATAAAGATAATTAAAAATTAATAAATATAAAATTAAAACAAACTTATAAACTTTGGTCCCTGTGGCAGTGTACCAATAACGCTCGTAGCATTTCCTCGCGGTAGTGCGATATTTATTCGTTGAGCGAGGAAAGCATCAGCTCACCGGTACTATCTGCTAGGCGCCAACTTAAGTCTTTAATCAGCGCCTGTACACTTGAACCCGGCCTAGAGTCTCTACTGCAAAGGGAACAAAATCGAAGTTGGTTGAAAGACTTTAATATTTTAGCCATTATTATTTTCCGCCTGCTCTGCTGCCACCCCAGCTTTTTTTTGCTTGTCCTAGGGAGGTGAGACGGGGCTAACGTGTCCACAAACTTAATTCATTAATTAAAATCAGTTAACTTAATTATGGATAATATCTTCAACTAAGATAATGTTAGGTAACAGTCTTAGTGTTCTACGTTTTGGCACTGAGCTCGTGTGTCCAAAATACCGCACTTGCACTTATATTCACTATACTAAGGTTAGTAACTCAAAAGGTTTTTGTTTTCTTTAAGCGTCGTATCCCAATGTATCAAGAAGTTGGATTGCCTCAGCGTTCACATGGTAATGTTGCTTGTTTAAAGGAGGTAAGGCAAACATTTTAACGTATTTAGGATCAAATTAAGGACCTTGTGGATACATACTTTTTTTATATTTTATTATTTTACCTTAACTGTATAGAATCAAATTGAGTTCGATTATGAGATTGTGAGGGTAGCAGATCTTCTAGGGTCCTAAACTCAAGAAATCTGATGTTAAGACGTGTTGTAGAACTTTTTATTTCAAAAACCATATTCGGGCTTCCAAGCATTTTTTCGTCTCATACCTTTCGTAAGGTCAGCTTTTACTAGTCTGGGCCGGACCCAAGAATTGGTTAAAATTCGATTAGTCGTCGACACTATTCGTGTACTAAGTTTGAAGTACGACTACAGAGGGCCGAGTTGAAGTCCCAGCCTGTGATTCCATTTAATCTAACTTTAATATCAGCGCTAGTTTATAACTAGGTTAAGAGCGGGAAATAATTAATTGAGCAGGATATTAATATTTTTATGAGTCTTGCACTACAGTACTTACATTATTTTTATACATCCCAGTAAATGGCTTTTTATTCAAATTAAATTAATTTACGCATACATTTAAAGATTATTATTATAATTGCGGATGTTTTTTTATTGATTTACGTTTTGTTTAGCATAAAGTGTGGTCCTATTTATATTATTAGACTGTCCAGAGCCGTTACTTTAATCTCGGCGTTGGTGATAGGTCAGTCTAAGGCCCTGTTGGTTGGATAATCTTTATCAGATATATAGTCTGATAACTCTTCACACAGGAGCAGCTCTTACGCACAGAGCAGTACGTTAGTAAGTATTTAAGTCAAGCCAGGAGATTTTTTAAACAAATAACGAGTTGGAGGCTTACCTGGTGTTAAGTGCTACCCAAGGCATTATTTTTAGTTTTAAGTGGTCACTGTCTTTTACACATTGGAACGCATTTAAATAGCAAAAAAGTAGCATCTGCCTGCTTCAACATAACACAGGTAACACTTATAGTAAGCAAATACGAATCTTCCAGACATGTGCAACCAATTAGAAATGGCGTCATTACTTTTCTCGCTCCCAACAAGGTTTTACCTTTAAAAAGGAAGCAAGTATTCAGACCTACATTTCGATTTGGTTACAATATGTATCTGCTTAAAAATAAACATAAAAATTACGATTACACAAGCCGTAATCAGAACTCAAAGAAGCTGTCCTATATCTAATAGGTAGAACTTAGTTGCCTAGCGGTGTTTACAGCAATCAGTGGCATCAGTGGAGTTAACAAGCTACTGCAAGTTATACAAAAGACTGAGCTCTCGGTTTTAAGTTTGAAGCAGGGATGTTAATTTTTGTTAGTAAATGGTTTTACGTATAATAAGATTATCCACTACTGTGTTATATAATCCTCGTGTGTGGTTTCACAATTATCCGGATTTCAGATATTTGAATAACAGATTATGTGAATTTACCTTGTAAAGGGACGATTTATTTGGTTAGTGCCAAGGAACACGTTGGAATTTTGACGGATCTTATAAATTTAGTAGGGGTTCAAGGGTTTAGGACATAGGAGTAATGGATGAAGAATGTTGCGTTCTCCATTGTTTAAAAGTTTAAAGTCGAGTTGAATAAGAAATATCACAATACCCGGAAAGTCACGATCGACGAATTTAAAGGCCATTTCTGAAAATCGAAAGAACCAGTGGCGTGGCGCATTTACATATTTGCTGTTTTTGCCTCTACAATTGTCATGTCCTATATCTTATATGATTTTCCTATGAGTCCTATGATTTTTGAGTACAAAATTATACACAAACCATCTAGTTGGCAGCCTCCACCCAGTAGGAATGATATGTATAGGTTTATAGTGGGAAATACATTATCTGCAACTTCGCTCTTTTCACTCGTACCAAGTGTAAGCTGAGAACACAGAGGTCGATTATCGATTATCGGTCGATTGTAGAATCTGTAAAACATCAGAAAACCGCCATGCAGAAATCTTTTTGATTTCTTCGAGGTACCAAAAATTTGCCGCTCAAGGCTGCAGCCTACTCAGCCCGATGGTAAATCCGCCACTGGAAAGAACTCTGAACATTTTAAAAGTTTTACGAAAAATCCTTTAATACTGTACGTATATAGTGTTTAACTACTTCTTATTAAATGTAGGAACTCCAATCAGTTGCGTTCAGGAGCTGAAGTTAGCATGTGATTAACAGCTCAATCCATACTTACACAAAGACAATATTCCCGCAACTCTCGTATCTGCCGGCGGCAGACTCCATTACACAGCCCAGTATGTAAAGTCTATACTATCCTATTCCATCATGTTTCCTTGGTATTTGAGAATTAATATTTGCTTGATACATTACAGTTTATGGTTGGATATTGATTTATCTTGATAACCTAAAATCGATATGCAAATTTATTTTTTAGCCTTATATAAAATATAGTTATTGTTTTTCTTAATCTATGATAACCAATTCTGTGTGCCTACGGGCAAAGGCCTTCCCAATTGTGCTCTATTTTTCCTTATTGTATCAACCTCGTCCAGGTCCTTAGTCTTTTCAGCAATTTTCATAATTTCATCGGAATAGGTCCACTTTTTAAATTACTTACATCTGTTTCTTTTATAGCGTCTTGGTTACCATAGTATTACAATTTTACTCCATTTATCTGCTCCTCTTATGGTATGTCTAGCTCATTTCCATTTTAGTTGTTTTGTTTTATATGTAACGTCAGCAAACCCTTTTTTATCTCTTAAATTCTTGTTACCTATTGACATTGAATTGAATTGACATTGACATTGAATTGACAATTCTTCTTTTCTTTATAATAAAAGATTTCCATGGCTAACGCTTAATCTGTCACATTGTGCTTTAGTAAGTGCCCATGTTTGATAGCCGTATGTGAATTGGTAGGATGCATGTGTTGAAAAGTTTTCTCTTGACGTGCATGCTTGTTTGACTATTTTTCATAACTTCATTTAGAGACCACTATCTCCTCTATGTATTTCCAATTATTCTGTCTATTTAGTTGAATCATGGTTGGATATTAGTTGACCTAAATATAGATATTCAGATACGTAGATTACACCGGGCTAATTAAATACAAAAAAATTTAACCGTTCAACACAAGCTACATTTCAAATTTCTATCCACATCACAGTCAAGAACTATAACTTAGTATTACCAACAAACAATCCTTTAATGCGCCATAAAACCGGTACGTTTTCTTTGTCCAAGTGGGATTTAAATCAAGCTGTCTGGAACACGCAACTCTGAGCTTGTATTAAACTGCGCTGCGGTGAGCACAGCTGTACTCAGATTTAATTTCACTGTGGGATGTTTATTTTTATGTAATGAGAGACCGGGGGTTAGGTTTTAAAACATTTGAGGAATCCACTGCTCTTATAAAAGATAATGTTACCTAATAGTTTACGATTTCAAGAAGCAATATTAGACATAGACATACGATTTATTACTAACGAAACATACACATACAGAAACTCACGAAATAATAATAATTAAGGAAGAAAAAAAGGAATAACGTACATTTTAAGTTTGTGTGTGTTGTGGTTGTAATTGGCCCTGGCTCAGCATAGTGCTGTGGAGCAGACGTGTTCCACAGCGCTAGCCATTCTGCCAGAGACCACAACATTATTGTTGTTATTATTAAATGTTTAACACTTTAATTTGATGAAGAGCAGTTGTTAAACATTTCATTTAACGACTTTGAACACTGAGGTTCTATGTCCTGATCATCAGCATCAATGATTTTTTCATATCCAATCAGCACTGGGTATCAATGTAATGTAAATGTTTACAGGGTGAAGAGACTTAATTATTTTAAATAAACTTATTCTACGGCGCTAAGAATTATAATATCCAAAATATTTAATTTAAATATATATAAGAGAAAGTCGTATTGGTTACACTATTTATAACTCAAGAACCTCAGAACCGATTTGACTAAAAGTTGATCTCCTGGCTTAGAACCAGGAGACGGACATACAACTTTTTATGCTGTTTCCGTGGGACCTGACATAAAACGTTGTATAACAAAATGCAATAAACAGAAAACCCAATAAATTATCAGTCAAAAAATCAGTCTAGCCGTTCATTTGTTAAAAATTTGTTGTATAACAAAACGCAGCTGACAGCTAAACTTATATATATATATATATATATATATATGGTTAAGTATGATTGAAAATTTGACAATTAAAAGTTTTAATCCTCAACAGATCAACTTCTTGTGTTTATTTCGAGTTTCTATTAGCATATCGTGCCGATATTATCATAGCCATGGCTATTATATTCGATTATATATCCCGACAAAGCCATTTATAACAGTAAAAAGCACAAAATAATCTGAACGTCACCTATATTCCATCGCGTGTCACTCCGATGCGTTGCCATCCAACTTCCACAGACAACTTATAAAAGCGCGAGGCGCGTCAAAAAAAAACAATAAATGTCATTTCATTACATATATATTTATATTTAAGCTATAAATGTTCTGTTAATGTTGCAATAATGGTCCCCTACTTACAAGCGTTTTCCTTAGTGCGAGTACTCGTATCGTACTATAGGTTGCTGAGTTTACATTTACGTCAAGGACAATTCTATAATTATAATTTGTATATTTTTTTTACATATCTTGTATGTGTCTCTCATTTTATTATTGATAAATACACATAATACAAGTTCACTTAATAAAGACGTTAATTTGGTTTTACATCATTCTCTTATTAACTTTAATTAACTATTAATTATGCTTACTTGAAAAGTTCAATGTCAAATTTATAAAAAAATACCTATAGAGAAACATTTAAAAACTTGTTCAATAGAGTTTATTTTAGCTAAAAGGTCGACAAAGGGTAATAAAATACTTGTTACTGATAATAAACGATTTATAAAGGAAACAGTTTGTTTAATGATTTCTCCATTAAGAACGCCCTCGTAAAGAAACACGAAACATTACGAGTTTCTGATAGATCTGTTTAAGAAGTGGGTTGTTTTATAGGAAAATACTTTGCACAAGTTCAAAGTGCCTATAACTTTGAAAAACGAAAGTAACGGTGGGGTGACCGTTTCTTTGTAGTGGATATTTTTGTTAAATTCTCAAAATCTTTATTTAGATAAACTAAATTCCGAAAGCAAATAGTTTTCCATCTTCTCTGATGGCTATATACGCGGCAATATTGTATATATTATTATTATATATATATTATTATTTACATAATAACAACGACATCTATTTAAGACTTGTTTAAGCTATCGTGGTATATGCTTAAAAGGAGTATCCAGAATGTCCAAAGTGCTAAATACCATGTATCATGAACACACCCCACATACACACACGAATTAGGTATTATTTAGTTAAATGTATTGAATCATTTTAATTTTTTCCTTTCTAAGTTTCGTCAATGTTTGAACCTTTTATTATGTGTTTCATCTTTGGTTGATTTTGTTATAATATATAATTTATTTTACCAGTAGAAGTACGACATAAATAAATAACATGTTCAGCTAGATAGACTTAAACAAAAATCCTCAATATACTCGCGTTTATAAAAGATGTTTTACTTGAATTATTAATTGAAATTCGCACCGCTAAATATCGCCAAGGTTGGAAATCTTTAGAGGATGCCTTTGTCGAAGGACAAACTGTAGACGAACAACCGTTTGGCGATAGTAATTAAGTGTTGATAGAGACTAAATATTATAAAACTTTAGGCATATTTACTCGTAAATTAAGCAGCCTTCAAGGCTTTTTATTACTTATTTAAATGTGTTGTTGTTTAACTTGCATTATAAAATCATTTTTTCGTAGTGAAATATATAATATGTTCTTCTAATATGTATTTTCGTTTCAAGAGAAAAGTATGAAGAGAAAACTTCAAACTCTAAATTAATTTAGTAAAAAATGGAATAGAAGTGACATAACTGGGTCATGTCCATCTTCAAAGTGAGCCTTGTGAATAGGGCTGTCAATGGTAGTTTAATATAGAATTTATATTTCGTAAATGTAAAAATACTTCGTGAGATGTCACGAATAAATAATAGATGTATTATAAATGCTTTTGAATTATTATTTGATTTTGTAATTCTCTCTGTGCTGAGCTCTGATAGGCCGACCGAAACGTCAGGTACAGTAAAGTTTATATAGTATATTTAGTCTACGGTACCGTAGAAAGGGCACTGTTAGGTCAAAGAAGGACGTCGGGGATCAGAAAAGGTAGTGAAGCCCTAGGAATTCCCTGGTCAGCCCTTGCAAATGCAAAGCGCGGCGCAAGGAAACCCATTTGGGGCTTCTGTATCTATTTTATAGATCATAAATGCTGTTTTGTTTTTACCCGACTTTAATAATAAAAGAAGGAGGAGATTAGCAATTCGGCGTTTAGTCGGTAGACCGATCTAGATGATCACGATATCAAGTGATTTGGATATGCAGCGAAAACTTTTATGGAATCAAAATATCCCTTTTATACAAATAAACGCGATTCTAATGTTTATATATTATTATTATATTATATGTGTTATAATTTATGGTCATAAATAATATAAATATTTTTATGTATACGCTGACAATCAATATGCTGAGCATCATAGAAATAATAAGGATGTATATATACCTACGATTCGATCAAAACCATAACCCTCGTTTTGCCGCAAACCCAATCCAATTGTAATCCTGCAAACTTTTATATGAAGGCCATTTGGATTGAACTTGTTAAAGCAAAAGGCATTGTTAAGTGTCTATCACCTAATCCGCATTGTTAAGCAAGAAATTACTAAACTAAAATTAGACGTGTAATATTTTTATTTTTTGTAACATTTAATGTATTTTAGAATAGAGAGCTTGTAACATATACTGTAGATGTATGTGGATATATCATATGTGGTGAGATCCAATAAATAAATAAACTCATTTTGTTGTATATAAAGGTAGTTTCTTTTTAAATCATAATCTTTAAATTATACACATTTGACAGCCCCTACAAAATAAAACTATTAATAGAAAACGCCGACAGGAGTTCAATTTGGTTCTGTGATTGCTTGTCAACGGGATTGATGGCGAATATTCTCCAATAGACTTTCTTGACGAGATTGTTGGCTATGACAGGTGTTTACGGATGGGTATGGAGGCAGAACCATCGTGAGATTTGAGGTACAGTACTTATACCTTTACAAACAGGGTAACAAGATGGAAAGGGCCACTAGGGAAAAGAAAGAGAGGTAGCCCTCTTGTATGGTGGGCTGACGACTTTAAAGCAGTTGGTGGGAAAGACTAAAAGAAAACTGCTCAAGGCAGAGAGAGACGGAGGCAGTGGGAGGAAGCCTATACTCCATAAGAGGTTGAATGTTTAAAGGAATAAATGGGGCTTAAATATTATTATTATTACTTATTAACTTTATTGTTGTGGCAACATTGTAACTTTGTTGTAGTTTGACGGTAATCTTTTTTAATATTAAAGAGTTTGAATAATATACAATTGGAAAAAATTAAAAGGATATAATAAGTGTGATTTTTTAAATTTATAACCTGCAAAAGGGCAGGAGGCTCACCTGATGTTAAGTAATACCGCCAAATTTGACATTGATTAATTCATAAATTTAGAAATGTCAAGTTTAATTGTTGATCAAAGGTAACGTTGCGATAAATATAAATATATAAACATTGTCAGTTTATCGTGTAACAAGCATTAATTTCTGCTAAACTTAAAAAAATAAAATGTGTCATTCATTTGATAAATATTCATTATAATGTGTAAGATTTGGGATTTACTTAAAGGAGTAGGAATTTTTAAATCCTGGGTTCATCCATAACAAACTTAATGGTAAATTCTTATGAGAATTTTTTTTAAATTATATATTTAAATTATTACATTTTTCTGTGATGTGATAGAATGAGTATGTGTGTGGGTTCATGTGTGTAACAACTTGTAACTACGTATTAGGTACTTTTTAAGGTATTTGAGTGATGGGAACAATACGAAGTTCATTTTAATAAAACAGGGTGGAAACGGGTAGGAGGCATATCTGGTGATAAGTGATCTACCGCCTATGGACACTATCGATACCAGAATGCAGGTCTTTAAGAAATATGTACGCTCTTTGAAGGACGTCTAATTGGTTCGGAAATACATCAATGGACAGTTGGTTCCACATATTGGTACGCAAAAACTGCTTCAAGAAACGCTCAGTTGTGGAATGACGGATGACGAGGTGATACGGAAATGAATAAATGAAATGACGTAGTCAATAATAATTTTATTAGATAACTGCCATGACGGTTCCATTTCCACAGACACTATACCATTTTGACTGCTCTTTGAACAAGTCCCATACTTTTTGAACAAACTCACTTTGGCGTCAAGTTTACTCAAATCAGCGTGTTAATAAACTAAATATTTGACTTGAGAAAAGTATCCAAATTAAAACAAATGACAACATTAAATAAGAACTACTTAGTTATTTATAACTACTAATATTCTATACTGTCCTGATAAGATAAAACATAGCTTCACGACGACCGGCGACAAGCGAACAAACAGTATCCGTGTTAGCTTATTAAAGTAAAGCTGGGTTAATATTTAATCCAACTTCCTTGGGAGCCTGGAGGGTGCTAATGAATGCGGAGTCACGGGCCCGGCTACTGTGCCTAACCTTGTATTGCACCGGAACCGATTCAGATGCTGATTACATATAAATGAAAACTGGTATTAATATAAAGTTCTAAATTCATAATTCAATATAATTTTCATACACTATGAAAAAGTAATCATGGAGCCGGAATCACCGAAAGGAGCATGTTGGGTTTGAATCTGAGAAACAGGACTAAATTCAGCAATACGAAAGAAAACAAAAATTATAGACGCAGCTAAAATGGTGTGCCATCTGAAATAGAGTTTGGCGGCTTGCACACAGCAAGAACGTGCAGGAGAGTGCTGCACTGGTACTGGTGCAATAAAAAAATAAAGGTAATGGCGTTGGGCGGACAACATCGCCAGGATCACCTGGCCGAGTCTGGCCCTCGACAGACACGAGTGGATCGGATGGAGGAGTCGTATGTCCAACAGTGGACAAACCAAAACCTGACTGTGCAGGCATATGATGGTTCCTTAATTTTTCATTGTATTTTACCTGCTGTTAAAAATTACATTTTTTAGGATCCATATAAATAAAACTTCAATGCTTATAATTAGGTTTTGAAAATAAAGGCTATTGTTATTTTTATGAAAAAAAAACACAATAGACAATCTATAAGTCTATAGTTAATCAACTTCTGTGTGAATAAAGATGATGAAAGATGTGTTGCTATTTTATCACAGTTACCTACCTACATCCTACCTATAACGTCTTGTAACACCAAAACGTGATACCAGGATTTAACGAATGATAAGTAGAAAATGACGTTTAATCAAAAGGTATCTAAGTAAAATTGCTACACTACAGTGTGAAAGACATCCAATTTGAAAGTACAAGGCAATAAGCAACCCTTAAGTCACGCCTCTCAAGTTGAGCTCTAAACGGATTTCATCGCTTGAGAACTTTACGCATAAGATCTGGAACAAAAATATTTGTAATTCTACTTAAATATACTTGTGTGATCAGACAACATAATTCTGCTTTCATACTTTTGAAGTATTATGCAAAATATATTAAAAATATTTTTAAGTCCGTTAAGCAGTTAAAATTAATTCAAATAATTCTTAATTCGATGATAATTAAATATTAATACTAAATAATAAAATATTGTATAGACAAGGTTTATATTATACAGGTGGTAATATCCCACGTAATTTGATACATGCGTCATGCATTTCTCGAAAGCTACGAAGAATACACATCCCAATATTGGACGTTATTATTTGCCTCAAAATTTATAAGGATTTAGAAAATATGTTCGTAGTTTGAAAAGAATAATATTACAAAGAAAACAATAACTTAGTTTTATAACCGGTAATACATGTAAGTAAATATAACATATACTAAGTTCGTTTGAAAATTTTTGGACATATAAATTACCAAATTTACTTCCTCATATGACAAGCTTTTTCATTGCAGCTTATTTGGCAATAAAGACCTTTACGGCGCGCGCTGTTCATAAAAAAGAAGTAAAGTTAAGCAGCAGGCATTCGATAATTTACTTTACTAGCCCATAAAGTAATTCGTAAGAGTAGAACAATGTTCAGTTTCGTCCGGTCGGGTCACGTACAGTGCAATTTGCCGCCAAAATGGAAAAACGCGGACAGTACGTGCTCTGTGGTTTATGCCCTTGTGCGTTGGGAGCGATAACAGCAATTTTAACTGAATTTTCGTGGCACCAACAAAGTTGTGCGAGAAGTTTCTATTTTTGAGTTTTGAATTTTTAAGATAAAATACTAAATTCGTTGTGGATTTAGGTTATAACTTTTATCAATTTAGAATGTTTCAAGAGTTGCGGCTTATAAAGTAAAAGAAACATAGAACTTTTTAACAAGCAACATTTGGTCCTAGATAGAATAAACGTTTATTTATTTTGTCCTATATATATGGTCATATAATTATCAAATTAATATATACAAAATATTTTAAAAACTATTTTGAAAGATTGATTTAAAAGGGATAGTTTCTAGCCCACTTTTATGCATATGAAACTAACTTTTGGAAGGGACAAGGACAAGGGGTGCCTTTTTAATAGGTCTAATTGAAGTAAACGATTGACTGACTGATTGACTTGTGATTTTTTTGGAATCATCCCACTCGATGATTTCATTTTACATTCGAGAATGTAAAATGAAAAACGTGAGCGTTTTTTAAGACAGGAACGCACTCGCGAGCCCGAGATTGAGAGTGTCGATATCACTTTATAGAACAGGGGGCAAACGGGCAGGAGCTCACCTGATGTTAAGTGATACCGCCGCCCATGGACACTCTTAATGCCAGAGCATTTTAACATCAAGCTGCAACATAAAAAAAACATAACGTCTATATTATAAAAGAATGTTGGTAAATGTAAACAACCAAAGATGAACTTCTCTTGTTTTCTCGTCTGTGTAATCGATTCCAATACAGGATGTTTACACACTTAGCAAGCGTTACTTTCTCTACTACATCCTGACAATATAACGTTCGACCTTCGACACTACAACCAATTTTTCACAAACAGGATCATTTCTGTCTCTGGCATACAAAAGATTTATCATGATGTGATTAAAAGCAAGTATGAGTTGCGTAGAAAAGTAATCTTTAACATAGTATACTTACTATATATATAAGAGAAACCTTGGCCTAGTGGCTTTAGCGTGCGACTGCCATCCCAGAGGTGGTAGGTTCGATCCCTAGCTTTGTACTAAAGGACTTTCTTTCTATGTGCGCATTTAACACTCGCTCGAACGGTGAAGGAAAACATCGTGAGAAAACCGGCTTGCCTTAGACCGAAAAAGTCCACGGCGTGCGTCAGGCACAGAATGAAGGCTGATCACCTACTTGCCTATTAGATTAAGAAATGATCATGAAACAGATACAGAAATGTGAGGGCCAGACCTACAAAAGTTGTATCGCCACTGCTTTACTTTATTTTTTATAGTTATAACTTCATTAATAGTAAATTATGTAAAACTCACATAATCACGTATTGCCAGTGAAAAAATATTTATTCTTCGGTCAGAACACCATCACGCTCTAGTGCTCGAATCGCTTAAAATAAATACCAACATTAACATCCCAAAATCAAGTTCAAACATAAAAGGGTGACTGAAATTCTCTTTTGATTTGCATTTTTCACGAAACGCATGTTGATGACTAAATTTACATACTAACTTCACTTTTCGAGGTTTTTTGTCAAGTATGTAAATAATACGGAATATAAAAACAATGTTACTACGTCGCTGTGTTTACTTCTAATATACTTTATTATAAGGTCTTTACTGAGACATCATGGAACAGTACGATCTAGCCTAACTTAAGACTAATACGTGATTTAAGTCTAACCTAATTTGCTAAAAAGGATTTTTAACATAAGGTAATGTCCAATAACACTACTTACAGTCTCTATTAAAGTGAAGACACTCTGTTATTGTGTTCTATTTTTTCACTAGGTGTGCAGTCTGTAAAAATTATATTATTTTGGGTTAGCAGGTGGATAGAAATAAAGTCAAACCTATAAAAAAACATTTGAAACAACAGAAATAAATATAAAAAAAATGTTAGCCCAATCGCGTCATAAATGTGACAAAATTAGATCACAATTAATATTAACTAGCGGACCCGACAGACGTTCTCCTGTCTTAACTATGAATATTGATTTCCATCTGGTATAATTAACTAAAATGCTTTATGGCTATAAAAAGTTTTGTTGGTATTCCGACATGGGAACAGGCGACTTATAACTGGCCAAGTGAAAAACATGGATTTCCAAGATTAATGCCACAAACAATTAATTGAAGACAACTTAGATAAAATTGTTTCTACATCCCCAAAAGGAATTGGCCGATTCAGCCCCACTTGGATCCGTCTCCGAACCATATAGTTTTCTTAAATAGAAGATTACCTTAGGCTCTACAACGAACTCTCTGTTTTAAAAAGTCACGTAGATGTGAGAATATTCTAGTATTTACGGAAATTTTAGTACCTACCATGCTGTATTTTAAATTTAGGTGAAAAGTTTTGTGTTTTCTGAATCGGCCTGTCCTGGCACGTGTCACTTATTTATTTTTGTAATGGTAAAAGAAATTTCGAAGGATTGAGTTAATAGGTTACAAACTTACAAATGTATAGATTCTTAAATTTAATTAGTATCCCTGTCTCACCTTCCTCGAACAAACAAAAACGGAACGCGCGGAATATAATTGGTTCAAATATTAAAGTCTTAAGAAAACACTTTTTAACCGGATTGAAGCTATTTTTTTTTTTTATAATTATTAACATAATTTAAAAAATTCCGACGTTTCCGATGACGTCACGGTCACGTAAAGCACGCGAAACGTCGGAAAATTTAAAATTATGTAAATAAGTTTATAATAGTAATACATAGCTTCAATCCAGTTAAAAAGTGTTTTTTTTAAATCAAAGTCTTTCCTACAACTTCGACTTCGTTCCCTTTGGAGTACTGGAGACTCTTGGCCGGGTTCAAGTGCATTGCGCTGATTAAAGATTTAAGTTGGCGCCTGGTAGATAGTTCCGGTGACTCCTGAACTGGTGCTTTTGAATTTACGAATAAGTATCGTAATACAGTGCGGAAACGCTGCCAGCGTTAAAGGTACAGTAACACAGGGACCAAAGTTTTTAAGTTTGTTTTAATTTTCTATTTATAAATTTTCTATTATACTCATTACTAAATAATAATTAAACTGTGTTTAATAATAAGCTTTTCCAATTATTAAGGAAGCCTTTGTCCTATTTATACACCGTATTATTTACAATGAAAAACCGGGCATTCAATTATAACTACATCGTTTTCGTAACGCTGATAAAGAAATGAAAAATTCATCTCATAGTTATGATTACATGCAGTAAGAGCACACATCATCTTTCCAATCACGTAGGAGTACTTCTACTCCCCTTAATTTATTTACAACAATTTAAACTGTCGTGGTTTTAAATGGATGCTTGTACGGCGACGAAAGTGACAAATGTACTCAATTATTTTCCACTAAGGAACTTCGTTTGTTATTTTAAAAGGATTTTTGTTTTAAGACTGCATCTAGATTTGCTATGTGGTTTAAGTTGGCATTGGATTTGTTCCTTACTGAAGAAATATTAAATTATTTTAACGAATCTGTGGAAGTAATTTCAAACCGGTAATTTTTATTTTAATATAAAATTCAGGTGGAAGGTTGTTGTACGTTGTTCCTCCAACATACAGCTTAAAGGAATGATTCTCGAATAGTTGAACCACTGACTAGCCCAAAGCCGATGGATAAGGTCGAAAAGTTGTAGGTATATATTATCCTTAGCCAAAAACACTGTAGGGTTCATGTTCTCTGATCATTGCCGGAACTTGTATGTTGATTACAAAATCATAAACTAGCTCCTGCGTATATTGATCTAATAAATAATATTCAATTTAGTAATTGTCACTAAACAGTAACGTGGCTATTTACTAGTATAAGAATTAAATATTTCGGTTTAGTAGTTGCTGAGTACATTACTAGCTAAACCATAAGTACTTTGTAATATTTACACCGCTTCAAAGTATCAATGAGAAATAGTATATTTTTTTATATAACAGGCGCCGGATGCTCACCAGTGCAAAAATAATCATAATTTAGATATTTGGATGTCTTAGAATAAGATTTTGACTTTTACTATTTAACTCATGTTTTGTTGCTGTATGCCACCTGTTTATCCTAGTAACTCTCATTGTGTGTATGGGTATGTGATGGACACTCAATGCAAGAAGGCTCCCGAGGACGTTGCCAGTTTTCTTGAAGTACCCAAAATAGAATTGGTTCTGAAATACTTCAGTGGGCAGCTGGTTCCACATCGTGGTGGTGCGCTGCAAAGACTGCCTTAAAAAACCTTCAGTTGTTTAACAAACGGCGAGTTCATATGGATTTCGTATTCTGCCTCGACGTCCGATGATGAAAGTCATCTGCAGGTATTAATTCGAACAACTTATACGTTAACGTATATAATATTTAACAATATTTTCCTTAAAGAAACCGGTCCATTGTTAGCAACGACTGCTAATATACGTTAGTCCAGTATTAAAATTGTAAGCGCATTGTTCGTACTATTATTAGGTTTATCCACAAGACAAATAATGAAACCTAGACTAACGTGGATCTTACTTCTAGGTGACATAACTTTGTTTATTATTATATTAATGTTTCGAGTTTTGTTTAACTTTTACATTATTCACAGTGGCGGGCTTGACGGAAGGCAAGAAAATATCAAAGTAAGTTAAAAAAAAACATTATATAAAACAAAAATTTTAATTACAACGGAACGCTTATCATATTTTAAAATTGTATTTAAATATAGTGTTGTTCGGTCTTTATCTGTGGTCTCTCTTCGTGGAACAAGTTCATATGAATGACAACTAAATTGCAAGTGATATTGTTCAGTCCATATTCTAATTCATATGTAAAGTGAGTGTTATTAAACTGCTTTGTTACTTGCTTCTATAAAACTAGAAATTAGATTTATTTTTGATTTGTCCGTGAGCTTGTGATCCCAATCCAGTGGCGTTACAACATTTAATCCATGTACCTATATGTAATTAATTATTGCCAAATTTAAAATGAGGACTAACAGTCCTCATCCAAATACTTCACATACACGCTGGCCTGACCCAAAATGGGTCACACAGCGTCGGAAACGGGAAACATCACTTGTCAAATTAAAAACAAAACTGGTGGTCTTGATCCTAAGATTTCTGTATGTTTCGTGACCCTTCTGAACCCACCTTTTTGGTACTAAGCCATGGCAGTTTCCTCACAATGTTTTCAATCACTGTGTTGGTCTAGGCCACTGTTGACACTAACTTTAATTGTATATAGTGGAAGAGAGAAACGACAAATAGTATTCGGATCTCCAGAGTACTATGAAAATCCTTGTAACTACACCGCATCGCCAAAACCGGACTTCTCCAGACCTGGTCTAAGACTCAGCGCAGTTAGTGAGTATTAAAATCTGTTTAAATGATGTATTTGTTAAATATATAATATTTTGTGGGCCTTAAAAACAACGAGACAAATATTCTAGTTTTTATTTATTTTACACTATATATGTTATTATTATTAAGCCTTTATTGCTGACACCCAGTATAATATATTAACATATATTTAAGTTACATAAAAAACTTAATTCTAATACAGCACTTGACTCATTTTGGGTAATCAGCGTGTCCTGTGACACATTTCCCAGCTACTTCCATTTTTTTCTAATATAAGCTATTCTTGTCCAAATTGTGCCTCCTATTCTCTTTATGTCGTCTGCCCATATTTTGCTCTGTCTTCCTCTTTTCCATTTTCCATCGAGTAGTTGCCATTCTGTTAATTTTTATGTCCATTTCAACTTGCTATCTTGTGGGCACATGACGAGAGATATTTTATGTATAAGACGACAAATGATAATAAAAGGAAATTGTGTGGTTTTATATGATCGACGTATTTAATAAGCTTTAGTTGCAACATATTCACTTAATTATTCAAAAAGGAATCTTAATGCATCACAAATACAGAATATAAAAAAATTGTTTGTAATTAAAGAAGTATCCTAAAGATGCTTCACATATTTTTTTGTTAAAATAAGAGTAGAAACACAACTAAAATAAACTGTACATTACATGTACAATATTTAGGCGACGTCGTTAAATCCTAATTATAAGTAGATATAATTTGTCGAAATGAGAACATAGGGAAATCTTAATATTATCTTAGCTTAAGGTTTTAGGGACGTCCGTGGGAGAAATATAGATATTTTGACCACAGTATATGTTTCTCTTTCTTTTTAAAAAATCAAGAGAGAGAACTTGCTTTAACTAATTTTAAGTATTTTTTTATATTCCAGAATGTATAGAACATTTCTGGGTCATGAAGCGCCAAAAACAGGACCAATTACAACGATTGCACTGTAAGTATCACATTTGTCGTCTTGGGGTGATATTCAAAGTCCAGGCAGTGCTAACAGTCACTTCCGTATGTCAAAATGTATAGGTTTGTCGATCGAAATCCGATACGTTAGTTATTCTTAGGTTAAGGTTTTCTGTTTAAACTTCAATTGGTGTTTGGTGCTAAAATAAATGAATAAAAAAGTAGTCATGATCCCAGAACTTATCTTCGGAAACCGCTAGCAAATTGGTCTTAAGTTATATATATTATTTTTCAATTTATATCATTTGTCAGATATTGTTAAATGATTATCAAAGCTGCGTACTTGCTTAATAAGCTTTATCTGTCTAAATCGTTTACACTATGACAATGTTGTCAGTCAGTCGCATTTGAGGGCATAATCTTAAAGTAGAATAATCACATTCGACCAACATTTCACTCAAACCTTCTTAAGTTTTTTATTAACGTGAACAGTTATCACTATAATGCTGTATTTATGGATAAATTATATTTTTAACAATCGAGGTGCTTATAAAGACGGATGGACTTTTAGTTAATTGACTTTGGCTAAATAATAACGTATTTTTCTTTTCTTTTGGTATTTCAATTATGACGTGCATTTTGTGGCTAATTTATTGATTCAGTACTTTTGATAAGACTTTAAGATGACGAAGATGCTATTATAGTTAGAAAACCAATTATGTTTAGGCTACAACTGGCAACACAGGAACGACGAATTTTTTTCTGGAGGTGGTATCGGAGGACGTAACACTAAGGCTGGAGAGTTTCCACATATGGTATGCTTTAAGGTCTAAATTATTTATGTATCAACACGAACAGATCTGTTATCCAGAATAGTTAAAGGCTGAAAACTCACTTGCGAGCCTTTTGGCAGTGCATGTGTATATTAGCAGCGGTATCACTTAACATCAGATGAGCCCGCCTGAGCTTTATTATTTGACAAGTGATGTTTCGCGTTTACAAAGCCAAGATAGATTTTAGGTCACACAGCCAGCGTGTGTGTGATTAATATCATTTTAAATTTGGCAAAAACCTGTCCTATAATAAATACTAGTTCTCTTAACTTCTGCAAATTACGACACAATTTCTCCAAGTAATAATCCAGAATCTTAATAATAATGAAATTGTCACGTTTGCTTACAATTAATTAATGTAAAGAAAATGTTATGCACCCAAAACATACAACACTACATGTTTTGGGTTATAGAAAGGATCGCTTTTTTGCAATAGTTAAGTTCGAGCTAAGGAAAACGGGCTTTTGTGATTCCGATTACAATATTGACTTTTTGTACCATGGAATTTTTGTACCTTACGATATTAGGACTAGAAATCGTTACATGGTTACACTCGTTTTTTATAGAACAGGGGAAAACGTGCAGGAGGCTCACTTGAAGTAATACGCCGTCCATGGACACTCTCAGTGCCTGCGGGCTCGCGAGTGCGTTGCCGGACTTTTATAGATAAGAACGAACTTTTTTTTGTGAGAATTAAATTTTATGGAATTCATAATAATACATAAATATATTTTTTTAGGAAAATAAATTACACGATTTTTATATCTATTTAATACGGAATTCATAATAACGATATTATATAATGTTGATAGTGATAAAAAAGATAAGTCGTCTAAATCGAGATAGTCATGAGTTCTTCAATTTATAAATAATCATATAGTATGCCAATTATAAATAATATTTGTCAACGGTATGAATGTTTGTACACAGGGCGCATTAGGGTGGAGAGCTACTGTCGGAACGTGGGTATTCAAGTGCGGAAGTTCCTTGATTAGCTCTAAATTCCTTCTGACCGCTGCTCACTGCTCTAGAGTACCTGCTCGAGACACTAGTGTGGCCAATCCTGTCCCAGAAATCGTAAGACTTGGGGATAAAAATATAGCGGATGTGGTAAGTTTGTACTTTTTAAAAATAGGATCATGGATCTATAACCAATGTTATAGATCGCCCTTAATCCAGCATCATATTCGTTTGTCTAATCACAATAACCGTGCGTATTTCTTCGTAAGATATAGTATATTACAGAAGAGCTGTTGGCTTTAGTTTAAGTGATTAATATAGACCTTCAAATACTCGAAATATAGCATAGCCATAGCCGCAACATAAAATAATTTTAGCTTTTGTTTGTTTACAGTATACTAACGGCATTGATCCATATGACGTAAAAATCAAAAGAATTGTTAAACACCCGAACTTTAATTCGCCGCTGAAATATTTTGATATTGCAATTATAGAGTTAATGGACCAAGTAAAGTTTTCGGATCTCATACAACCTGCGTGCCTTTGGACAGCTTCTAATATTGGAACGCTTGGTAAAGAAGCCACTATCACTGGGTGGGGTGTTACAGAAACAGGTTAGTTTTGATATTGTGTGAATTTTTGACATGTTTAAATCTGTCGCAGTCAGTGTCAGGCCATACAAAACTTGGAAAAGCAGTCTAGGACAGAAATCATTTAATGAATGTTATAATAGCCTTTTATTTTAGATACTTACATTATAAATACATTTATTATTATCTATGTAAATTTGCATATTTCTCGTGTGCCTTTTTTAATAAAGGATTCCTACAAATTTTCCCAATTTCTGTCTTCGCTGTACTCTCTGCCTGTGCATCTCGCAGTTTCGAGCTATTATCGAAATAAAAATCCAAAAATACATTGCAATATATAAACAAGTAGATATGTTTAATCGGAATATATATAGCCTGGTTTTTATAACCTGTATGTAGTTAACTTCTAAGATTACGTATCTTATATTTCGTAAAATCTTATTAATATACTCGAGATTTAAGATTGCTCTATGGGTAAGAAGATATTTAAACATACAAATAATTCTTATTAATTGATATAGATGCAAAAAATCACTAAAAGAGCAAAGCATGACTCACTAATTAGGTGGACAAAGCGAAAAAATAAGGCAGGACGTGTACAGCTTTGTCGTAATTTCTCATAGATTTTACATACGAGTATTATAATTTTATAGCTGGAAAAACGACGTCACCAGAGTTGCAAGCTGTGTTGCTGGACTTCATAGATTCAAATGATTGTGACCGGCTCTTGATGAAATACAGAAGCAGACAATGGCATGGACTAGATGCGCATCAACTGTGTGCTGGAAAACTTGCTGGTGGTGCAGATTCTTGCAAGGTTAGGTATATTTGATTTTGCATGGTGAAGAGTTTTACTTTACTAGTAAATCACCTGAAATCACTTTCTATATATGTAAATATAAATAAATAGAATAAAATAAAAATAGTCTGTATTTGAGAACTCTATAATCAGGATTAAATAAAGTCCATGTCATTATGTTTAACATTAGTACACGATCTCCAGCGAAATGAAGGCCTTCCACTTTTCTCTCATACCGGACACCATTTTCCAATCCTTCCCCTCTATCCCTTTCATTTCATATTCCCACATTTCTGGTGGGCGTACCATTTTTCTTCTTCTCGTGTACATATATATCGAACATATTTCTGTTTTTTTCACAGCTGGGATTTGCGCACCTAGCGTTTCCACAGAAGTCTATTAAAAATAATCTCTACAGTTCCCACAAACTGCGTCTATGTATAAATTATTTAATTTGAAGAAGCATTAGCTGGTACACAGCTGCTATACGATATTTGTGCTTGCTTTTACTTTATCCCAGATATCTTTAATGACTTACTGTTTAGTATAAGAATGATTACCATTTAAAAGTTTAGCTTATTATGTACGTACATAATGTGTATTATATATATTTTTAAATTACAGGGTGATTCCGGTGGACCACTTCAAGTAAAATATAAATTAACGAAGAGGAATCCGTTGATTCCCAACGGTATTCATTATCTAGTAGGAGTGACATCTTTCGGAATACGCTGCGCTGTAGCTAACCTCCCAGGAGTTTATACAAGAATAGCCAGTTTTGCTGACTGGATAGAAGACGTAGTGTGGAGAGGATTGTAAAGCAATAACAATAAATTTTTTACTGAGATGTTTTGTTTAGATCTGTTTTTATAATTACCCGAAATAAATGTTATCATATCATAATGGTAACTGGTCTGGTAACTTAAAGTTGTAACTTGGGTTATAACTTTATTTTTTATATATTAGGTCCTTACATATGAAATTGGCGTTTTGTATGGGAGGAACAAAAAGTCGAATATTTTTAAATATAATATATTTAATTAATCAAAGTATGAACCATTGTTTTCTATGCACTTTTGCCATCTCATAGGTAGTTCATTGATCCCTTTACTAAAAAAACCAGTCGGACGGGAATCAATAAAATCTGTGAAGGCGATTTGGACTGCCCCATCAGAGTTAATTTTTTTCCCTTGCAAGAAGTTGTCCAAATTTCGAAAAAAATGGTAATCTGTTAGAGCAAGGTCCTGGGAGTACGGAGGATGTCTTAGACATTCCAATTGAAGCTCTTCTAATTTGATAGCCGTCTCTGTGCAGTGTGTCGTCTAGCATTGTCGTGAAGTAGCAGTGGCGTGGAGCGATTGACCAGCCTGGGTTGTTTAGCCGCTTGCTTTTCCATCATGGTTTGCAATTGCTGACAATAGACATCAGCCGTAATAGTCTGGCCAGATTTGAGAAAACTGCAATGAACAATACCGGCACTAGTCCACCAAACGCTTACAAGTAACTTTTTGGGGTTAATTTTCGCTTGGGGCAGGATTTGGCTGGCTGGCCAGGATCCAACCATTGCGCTGAGCGCTTCCGATTATCGTAAAGAATCCATTTTTCATCACAGGTTTAAAATACCTTCATTATTGTGCCGGTTCAGTAATGTAACGCAGCAGTCGACGCGCGTTTGTCGGTTTGCTTTAGTCAATTCGTGAGGTACCCACCTTTCAAGCTTTTTAATCTTCCCAATTTGCTTCAAGTGAATAAAAACAGTTTTATCACTAACACCGCAGCGGTTGGTCGGACGTGGTTTGCGATGGATCCGCTTCCACAATAGCCTTCAATACTTCATTATCAACTTGGGTCTCAGGCAGTTCACGGGGCTTGTTCTGCAGGTCGACATTTCCAGAACGAAAACGTTGGAACCAAAAACGAACTGTGTTTTCTTTTGCAACATGACCGCCATACACATCATTCACCCTTCGAGTCGTTTCCGCAGCACTAGTGCCACGGCGGAACTCGTACTCGTAAATAATGCGATACTTTAAGTTTTCCATTTTGTAAAATGAGTGACGCAAACAGAAAAAAACAGAAGAAAAACCAAATGAATGACGGTCATCGAAGCACAAATACATGAGTAAATAGCTGTACAAATTTGAATTTGAAATTCCTAACCAAAGAGGAGGTATTTGAGGTCAAAGTGGCCAGTACGACAAAACGCCAATTTCATATGTAAGGACCTAATATTTCCTAATAAAAAATAATCCAAGGCAGCCCTGAAGTGTTAATATATACTGGGAGACTTAGCTATAGTTATATAGCTATATATAGTTGATCCTAATTATCAAAGTAAGTTCGGAAGTTTTCAATAGTAGAGTTACAAGAGAGGTCGTAATAACAACCCTAATATATTTTTAATAGAAGATTTAAAAAGTCCGAATTTTTAAAGTATGGGGTATACTTATTAGATCTAGAACGTTTAAATTCTAATGAATATACATTCATACACGTGTACACGTGGTCTTTTTTTGTGGGTCTTTCGTATCTCAATATCTCCAGGCTCCAAGGGGTCTTACACTTCCACTACCTCTCTACTAAGTTCTCTACTTACAAAAAATGAAAATTTCTGAATTCTATATAATATAAATCCTCCATTTTATAAAAACTTGCGATACGCAATGTAAAATGAAAATTATAAAGTTAACATATTTTAAATGCGCCTGCGATTAAAAAATAGCAACATCGGGATTGAAATTTAAGTCGAGTCTAGTTACTATATATAATATTTTTGAATTTAAACAACTGACTTATAGTATAGCGTGTTAAAAACTCAGTTTTGACTCGAACAGCCAGGACATACTAATATTTTAGCCTTAACTTGTTTAAGCTATCTCAGAAAAAGCTTTTAGGGAGTAATAGGAATTGCTTCATCCATAGCGCTTAATCACCTGCATCACAATTAACCTTACTTCCACACCATACATTTATAATACATTTTATAGATTTTTTATTTTCGTAAATTTTTGAACCTTTTATATATTATGTATCATCTTTGGTTATATGTTTAGTATAATTGTTTTTGATGTATAATTTATGATAGCGTAGGAATGCAAAACTATAAAAAATTCTCTAAGGTCAACTTTTATTTATTATCAATAAAACAGGTTTTCGTAAGATAATTGTCATGCTTCCATCATTCGGGGCACTACCGCTGTAGACTGTTATTATATTAAAGACAATGCTAAATTATTCTCAGTTGACTCCAGGGTACGGTAAAATAACAATTGCAACGCGAAATCTAAGCAAATAAATATCTGAATTTAATTAAAAATGGTGAAAATGAAAATCATAATAGTATTAACGTGGTTTGAAGGTTTGTTTATCTAATAAGAGGTGTAATAATGTGAGATCTGAGTGTTTTGATTTATGATTTATTTTCAGTAATATTTGTCGTAACCGGCTCCAACGTATTAAGGCCAAGTTTGGGACAAGTAAGTATTTGATTTTTACTCTTAAATAACTACTATATTATACATAATATAAATAATAAACAAATTAAATAACTTGATAGGAAAAAATACATATTATACCAGAACCAAGTACCAAATACCTATATCGTACGATGATAGCCGTATCGTAAAAACTATTAAACCTGATTTTGATTAATCATAAATTTTTCCCTAAGTCAGTATATAACGAACTAAAATAAAATGTATTTGACTTTTAGTTTCCAACACATCTGTAGAAAAATTGCAAACACGAATTTAACACAGTTTTTGTCAGTTTAAAGAGGCCATATATTATTCCCCAAACATAACCCCAAATATATCCCAATTTTAACAATATCATATATATGGCGCTACAATCTTTTAGGTCTGGGCCTTTCTGTATCTGTTCCATGATCATCTAATAGACAAGTAGATCAAACTTCTGTACCTGAGACACGCCGACGACTTTTTGGATCTAAGGCATGGTTTCCAAACGATATTTTCCTTTACCGTAGGAGCGAGTGTTAAATGCTCCACAATATCTCATACCTACAAATACATCAAACTAAAACCCTCATTTTTTCGGAAGTTGATAAAGATTTATACGCTTATAAAGTAAAATATACTTTCAGATTACAAAAAAAACACGAGCTGTTGAATCCGTAAATCCATGTAACTATACCGCACCACCTAAGCCTGACTTCTCAGCGCCTGGTCGAAGAATTAGTGAAGCAAGTAAGTTTCTATAGCATATCATTCCTCTTTGATTAAATATATTTCTGAACTTGAATTTTATTAATTTCTTGTTAACGCACAAAAAGTGTAACTTTGAGATCCCGGATACATAATTATTTCGAGTTTATAGGTTCCAGGCTTTTAAGTCAGTTATTTTACATTTATGTATTTTCTAGTTTTGTACCGTTTAAATAAGAAAACAACGTTACTTTACCCTCATGATATGATATAACTTTCATGTCTGTAACATTAATAAGGGAATTTCCATGACCATTTTATGAATCAGGTGTCGCGTGCGTCGATAATATTAAGGAAAATAAACTCTGTATAGGATTTTATTTTATCTATTGAATTTATAATTAATTTATGGAGATTTTAATTAAGTTCAAATTTTAGAGTGTTATGAATACATGTGGGAGATGAAAAAACGTGAGGACGACTCAACCAGAAAAACTAACTGTAAGTCAAACCATAAAAAAATATGAATTTACCATTTTAACTAAAGAGAAAGAGAAAGAGACTGACTGACTGACTTAGACTGATTTATATTTAATGTTGTTTTAAATAATTAATATGTTATCATAAGAAAGAAACAATCATTGCTCGTTGCATGTATTTTTCTAGTGACCCAGAAGATATGAAAATAGTTTGAGGAATAATATTTTCTTGTACCTTTTTGGTAAACTTATAGCATATAATTCATATTTTTAAGGTTGGAAAAAGAAACACCCAGGCAGACATGCAATTGGTGGTCGACGCACATCACCAGGTGAATTTCCCCACATGGTATGCCATTTTTACTTGCGTTATTTTTTAAATTGTGTTAGTTAAGTTACATTTTGATGATATGATTTGGTGATTTGGTGGCCATATGATAGAATGATAATAGAAGTGGTCGGTAATAAGACAAGAAGAAAAACTACAATTACATCAGTGTGGTACTCATTTTTTAGGGTGCTGTGGGATGGAAAGCTGCTGTTGGAACCTGGATATTTAAGTGCGGCAGTTCCTTAGTCAGTTCAAAATTCCTGCTCACTGCTGCTCATTGCTCTAAAGTATCTCCACGTGACACCAGTGTCGCAAACGTCGAACCGGAGATCGTAAGACTTGGTGATAAGAATATTGCAGATGTTGTAAGTAAGGCGATATAACTATTTCCATTTTAAGTTAAATTGTCACGAGATTTGATGCAACAAAATTAAAAATCTATTTCTTGTATTTTTTTACAACTACTGAACTTTCTCGATAACCAAAATTACTGAAGATCACGGAACGTTGTGAAAATAATATAAAAACTTCAAGGATGTTGTCAACCGCTAATTCTTAAACTTAGATTTTAATTTTTTGTTCGATTTAATCGAAGAATCTCGCTAATGCAAAGACACTATTTATATCCAGTTTTCAAAGGGTGTATCCCCACAAGATGTGAAAATTAAAAGAATTGTTAAACATCCGAACTTCAGTGCGCCCAAGAAATACTTTGACATTGCAATTATTGAAGTAACGACAGAGGTTATATTTACAAAATTAGTTCAACCAGCTTGTCTATGGACCAACCACGATACAAGCCAACTTGGAACAAAGGCGACACTTACAGGATGGGGTGTCGTTGAAACAAGTAAGTCAGACACATCTTACAGGAATTACTAAAACCTCATAAGATTATTTTAAGTGTTAAAATTTAAATTAAAGGAAAGGAGCGTAATCATGATTTTTGTAAATAATAAGAAGATTCTTTCGTTTATTTTCTGTTTTCTAACTCCAGCTGGAAGAGAGATATCTCCAGAGTTACAAGCAGCGGATGTCGACATTATTGATTCAGACGAATGTCAACGTTTACTTCGAATCTATTTTAACCGCCTTTGGTGTGGGGTAGACTTGCATCAGCTCTGTGCTGGGAAATTAGCAGGAGGTGTCGACGCTTGTCAGGTATGGAGTTGTCTCTTAATGCAACATCGCAAAATGGACGTCTATTATTAGCCTATATATGTGGTGGTGATGAGTCATAATGCACTTTTGCAAAATCATTGTTAGTTGGTACTACCACTCTGGCCAGTTGGTTTTTTTTCAAACTATCAAAGGTAACTGACCAACGTGAGATTATAGTTGAAATTGCTACATTCTTCTATGATTATTAAAGTGTGATTTATCAAGTGGCGAAGTCATAATGGACCTTTTAAGCTCGTTTGTTTCTTTATAAAAACTATACAGGCCCATCGTCAGATTGTAATTGCTTCATTCTTCAATATACTAAAGTATTATTGGTAATTGTGCGTTAAAGTACATTGTATTTAAAAGCGATTTATTTTTATTTCAGGGTGACTCAGGTGGACCTCTGCAGGTAAAGATACCTTTACCGGTAACGTCACAGGGTTCAATTCACTACGTCATTGGAGTCACATCCTTTGGTGTTGGCTGTGCTCAGAAAAACATTCCTGGGATATACACAAGAGTTTCCAGCTTTATTGACTGGATAGAAGATATGGTTTGGAGAGGATCATGATTAAAAAAAACATTTGAATTAGTCTAGCTTATAAAACTGAATTTTCTCCCACCGTCTCGATTCAGTTATTCCCTGTTATACTAAGTTCCATACCAGTTGCAATTGGGCTTACTCGGTGTTATGAGAACCGTGGGGTATTTTAGTATAAGTTACATAGAATTTAGATTTGTAAGAAGGCAAACGTGCGCGGAATCGTGCTGCCACACTTTGTATTTACAGGTTTATTTTAATTAAAGTAGTTTATGGAACTTTTTTTTTTAGACTTCCGACGGAAACCCATATAATTTACTAAAAATATTTGTGTGTACAACTGTGACAAAAACAACATCGAACTTTAATAACATTACCACAATGTCGTATATTCTTTGACAATTTACTAATAGCTTTAATACACCACGTCACCATGGAGGCACGGGTGGGTTGCGCTTGTGATTGACGTAACTAAGTCATTAAACTAAACAAAACAAAATAATTTAGTTAGTAACTATTAACCTGTTCACATAGATCTATATTTCTAAAGTACATACGATTAGTAGTAAAGTATTTAGCCTCGACTTCTTTTGACCAAACAGTCTTACGTTTTGTACGTATTTGACAGACCCCTAAGTTATTATTTACATGGTAGTTTTTTATCACAGGATCACAAGACCCAAAATCAGTATTGTTTTTGCCTTTAGTTTAAGCGTAGTGTGTCGTGCGTCAAATCAGTTTCTATGTCAGCAATTAAGACGTACTCAGATGCATGCTTGAATAAAACAGAGTAGCTTATTCCATGAAGTAATACGGAATTATTGATATGGTAGTAATAGGTAATGCGCTATCCAAACATATACATACTCGTTTGACTTAGGCTTGACCCTATCGAAATCTGGCTTGACTTGACTAAAGGCTTTGTTTGATTTGTTGCATTTCAAAAGTCCGATGATGAGTTGCATTGATCTAATTATAAAATAATATAATCTATTGCACAAATAATATAATAAAAGCTTTAAAAGTTTCAGTTTTGAGCCTTGCTGTAATTTTTGGCATAATTATACATGTCCACTTTGTTCTGTTTTTACAGGCGTTTGTATATCAACATTTTATTGGTGAGAAAATATTTGCTATTAAAATGTGAAATAGTTGTTGAGAATCATATTCTCATAAATTACATTTTATCTTGTCATTGTTGCCAAGGTTATTGAACGTTCAGAAGTTGCCGAGTACATTACTAATATTATGCCTAAGCGTAATATTTACACTGTTTTGAATAATCAATGTGATTTAATATTTGACATTTAACAATATTTTTCCTTAAAGAAACCGGTCTTTTTTTAACAACAACTTGTAATTAGTACAGCGATGCGTCTAATACGCGTTACGCCAGTATTAATGTATCGTCGAAGTTATACCTATATGATAAAAATTGTTTTTATAAAAATAATGTTTCGAGTTAAACTTTTACATGTGCAGTTGCGTCTTATAGTATGATTCAAGTTTAAGAGAAAACATCAAAGTAAATTTTAATATGCACATAATTTACACTATGCACTTGCCAAAGCGGTCGAATCGAACTTCTGTCACCCATCATTGCCACCATTACTAAGACCTGATGGCTCACTTGTTCATACAGCAAAAGATAAGGCTGACTTGTTTGCTACGATTCCCCTCTAGTTCAAGTATGTAAACAACTGAATTACAGCCAACCATACTTCAACATTGTCTCATACATGTCAATAGTAAAAAATTGATATAAACAAGAGAGGAAACTTGCTTTAACTTACGCCTCCCATCGTTTGGCGAATAAGTCGTTGTACGAATGCACTGTAAGTATCACCTTTGTTGTCTCGGGGTGATATTCAAAGTCGAGGCAGTCCTAACATTCACTTCCGTACGTCGAAATGTATAGGATTGTCAAATCCAATACGTAAGTTATACTTAGGTAAATGCCAAAGGTTTTCTGTAATAAATATTGCCGTTTAACTTCAGTTGGTGTTTGGTCATGAAATCAATTATTATGTATCCAAGAATTAAATGAATTATTATATATCAACACGAATACATCTGATAACCATAGCGTTAAAATTCTTAAAAGGCGGCTACGTCCTCTTGCAATGTGAGTGTGTCTCTACCTGCTTGCCCTGTTATATGAAGAAAAAACATAAACTGAACTTATTAACTAAGTGGAAACTTAAAAAGACTTTCAAACTTACAGAAGTCTTGATTTAATTTTACGCATCTAAGTTTTTAAGAACCATAGTACTATTATTTCTGTATACAATGCCATTTGGAATATTGTACGGTCACGCGAATCTCTCACTGGTCTACAGAAAAAGGGTGGAGAACGTTTGGCACTTTTTGGCAGAATATTGTAAAACACAACCTTGCGAAAAAATCCTTCGTATAATGATGGTCTAGAGTAGTACTACCTAACGCTAATTCATCATTGTCGTAGGGACGGAGGCCGCTATGTTTGATAATGTCTTGGTTTCTTTTCAATATTCTGTTTGTAAAGGTTTGAGACGTGCCAAAGAAGTGGATACATTTTTTATCTCCGTTAAGCGCTCGAAACATAGGGTTTTACGCTCAACTAAACAGAATGGCAAGAATGTGCAATCGGTGGAATCAGCAAGTTTGTTCAACACATTATTTTTTTGACCGTCCTCCTATAGGTAGGGTTACCACTCTCTTAGGTTCATTTGCTTCATTTACGTGCACGCCGTGACCACGTGCACCTTAATAGCCGAATAAATAAGAGCCGTCTGAACCTTTTTTCGTGGCCATATTGAATCCAGTTTGTGTAACTTGTTTCTTTTTTTCTTTTCTTAAAGTTTAAAATATCCTTTTATATATTTGTAGACTTACAATAAAAAAATAAATCAATGGCGCTACAACCTTTTTAGGTATGGGCCTCAGATTTCTGCTTCTGTTTCAGGCTATTTTTTTCATCGAATAGGCAAGTAGGTGATCAACCTTCTGTGCCTGACGCACGCCGTCGATGTTTCCTCACGATGTTTTCCTTGACCATTCGAGCTAATGTTAAATGCGCACATAGAAAGAAGGTCCATTGGCGAACAGCTGGCAATCGAACCTACGACCTTAGAGATGAGAGTCGCATGCTGAAGCCACTAGGCCAACACTACTCATAGACTACAAAAGTCGTTGAATCATTTTTTCAAAAAAAATGTTAACTCTATATAAATGTGCAATTCATTTAAAATAAAAGAAGAATTGAGTAATATTTAAATTATCTCATGCCTCGAGTGAAGTTCGGTGGATAAGTGTCAACTGACTTTAACCGTTTACAACAAGAGCTTGGTACTAACATAAAATTAGGGAGCAGTGGGGTTGCGATGCTGGACTAACAAAAAACTGTAGCAGGAGTTATTTATGCGTTCTTAAAACTACAATACCTGTTTCCTCTAACGAACATTTAAAGTGATCGACCTACATTCGAAACAGTACATTCGGAAACGAGAATATCATACTGTAATTAATGAATGACTGAATAACTAAAGGCCTCATTTATTGCTACCAACAAAAAAAACAAATTATAATTTATTGGTTTGCGTTTTTTTAGACCTTCCTTTATAAATTATTTAAGGTGTACTGAGTTTTATTATCAAATAAACAGGTTTTCATAAAGTATTTGTCAAGCTTCTATCAGGGCATCACCGCTGTAGACTTTGTTATTCAATATGCTATGTTACGTTGAGTTGACGCCAGTGTACGTTAGCGTAACTATTGCATAGCGATCTTAACAAATATATATCCGAGTATAATTAAAAATTGTGAAAATGAAAATATTAATTATATTAACGTTATTTGAAGGTTTGTTTATTTAAAAAGTAGTGTAGTAATGCGAGATCAGTGTTTGATTTATGATTTAGTTTCAGTAATGTACGTGACAGGTTTCCAAATATTAAATACAAGTTTGGGACAAGTACGTATCTATTAATATTAAATATCTCCCATAGTATAACATATTGTGTATATTTTGTGAAGATATTAAAATACTGAACTACATGTGTATATTATATTTATTATATACGACATGTATAGTGCGGTGATACTATTATCTAAAAAAACATTTATCCTTCCTAAATCTAATAATTTGATAATATGATACATAATTTTTTAGACAAAAATATAATTTCAGATTACGAGAAAAGCACGAGCTGATGAATCCGAAGATCCATGTAACTATACCGCACCACCGAAGCCTGACTTCTCAGCGTCTGGTCGAAGAATTAGTGAAGCAAGTAAGTTTCTATAGCATATCACTTCTCTTTCATTAAATGTAATTCTGAACATTCATATTATTTATTCATGTTATCATGCCTTTTCTAATAGAACTAGAAGACTGGATACATCTCGAATCTGAATATTCTGTCACACTTATCGCCTATTGGGTTATTTGTTAACGCACAAAAAGTGTAATTTTGAGATACAGGATGCATAATTATTTTGAGTTGATAGGTTCTAGGCTTTTTAGTCAGTTATTTTAGATTTATTTATTTTATAGTTTTGTACCGTTTAAACAACTTATGATATGACATCACCTCTATGTCTATAATATTTACAACTTTCCATGTCCATTTTATGAATCAGGTGTCGCGTGCGTCGATAATATTAAGGAAAACCAACACTCCACAGAGGATTTTAATTTATCTATACAATTAATATTTAATTTATCAAGATTTTAATTAAGTTCAAATTTTAGTGTGTTATGAATTCATATGGGAGATAAAGAAACGAGAGGACGACTCAAAGAGCACAATTAAATGTAAGTCAACTCTCAAAAACAAAATATGAATATAACATTTTACTTAAGAGAAAGAGGGAGAGAAAGAGTACCTTAGATAAAAGAGTTCAATTAGAATGATTTACATTGATATCATAAAGATTTTTGATAAACGATCTTTGCTCGTTGCGTGTGTTTTTTCAACTGACCCAGGTATGAAAATAGTTTAAGATATGATATTTCCTTGCTTTTGATAAGATTATAGCATATAATTATGAATTTAAAGGTTGGCAAAAGGAATACCCATACATACCTCCAATTGTAGGTGGTGTACTTACATCACCAGGTGAATTTCCCCACATGGTAGGTATGCCATTTTTACTTGCATTAATTATTTTTTAATTGTGTTATAATCCATTATTTTGTATAAAGTTGGTAAATTTATAACATTTTGATTTTATGATTTGGTATGGACAGTTATGGTCATATGTTTAAAAAAAATGCAGTGTAAACTCGATGTTACGTCCCTCGATTTAATTATATAGTGCAAAGTGTAGGAATCACTCGGCTTTGGTCGGTTTAGCTTGTTTTCCTTACAATGATACACTCTACATAGCATTACACCCAAACTGCTGAACTGTTTAAGATCTTTTGTCGGTCTATTGTCCTAGCCTATAAACTCGACTGTCGGCATCTTACGAACCGAACTTTTTAAGAAATCAGTTCTTTTGTTTACAAATTGGAATTGCCCTCAAGTGCTTTCACACGAAGATACCTCAATATCGCAAGATATTAATAAAATAAATAAAAAAATACAACATAATTACTGGTACAGTAAAAGACATCATGCAAAAATAACTCTACGCAATAGCGTTCAAATAAGAAACACTAGTATGAAATAAACGTTATCTTTTTCTAATACAGATTCTTGCTATTCCATTTAACGACAACTCTTTGTAACGTTAAAATATGCAGAGTATACACTGTATTTATAACTTACCTACGAGTAGGAGCGTTGTAAATTTAATGTTTAAGCAACTCGTTAATATAAATAATACAATAGCTTTATGGAAAAGCATTGCATATTCTCGTAATTATTTAAAATATGGTATAAATATGGTCAGCAGTACATAAATTTTATTTTTGGAAATAAAAACTCGAGAATATAAACTATTTTGCTAAAAATGGGCACCTTAGGTAAATAACGTTCTAAGATCGATTTCCGTTAATTAAAGAAACTAATTGTCTGACGAAATCAGTATTCTTATAATCATGTAAATGAATACACGTAAAGCAAATTTTGACAAAACGGTCAACACGTACCAACAATAATATAATGATAATAGGAGTGATAGGCAATAAGACAAGAAGAAAAACTACAATTACATCAGTGTAATACTCATTTTTTAGGGTGCTGTAGGATGGAAAGCTGCTGTTGGAACCTGGATATTTAAGTGCGGCAGTACCTTAATCAGTTCGAAATTCCTGCTCACGGCTGCTCACTGCTCTAAAGTATCTCCACATGACACTAGTGTGGCAAACGTTGAACCGGAGATCGTAAGACTAGGAGATAAAAATATTGCTGATGTTGTAAGTAACACGATGTAACTATTTTCATTTTAAGTTAAATTGTCAACACGAAATTTGATAACGAATTATCAATCTAATCATTATGTTCTCTTACAACTACTGAATTTTCTTGCAAACCAAGATTGCTGATTACACGGAACGTTGTGTAAATAATATAAAGAAATAATTTTTATTTTTATTTAAATTGTAGAACTTAAACATTAAAGCACTAACTATTATTATTCAGTTCTCAAAGGGCGTCTTCCCTCAAGATGTGAAAATCAATAGAATTGTAAAACATCCGAACTACAGTGCTCCAAAGAAATACTTTGATATTGCAATTATTGAAGTAACGACTGAGGTTATATTCACAAAATTAGTTCAACCAGCTTGTCTATGGACCAACCACGATACAAGCCAACTTGGAACAAAGGCGACACTTACAGGATGGGGTGTCATAGAATCAGGTAAGTCAAAGACATCCTACAGGAATTACTAAAACTCCATGAGAGTATTTAAAGTGTTAAAAGTAAATAATTTAATGAATTATATTTGTTGTGAACCATAAGAATATTCTTCCGTTTCTTTTGTGTTTTCTAATTCCAGGTGGAAGAGAGGCAACCCCAGAGTTACAAGCAGCGGATGTCGACATTATTGATTCAGACGAATGTCAAAGTTTACTTCGATATTATTTTAACCGCCTTTGGTGGGGGGTCGACTTGAATCAACTTTGTGCTGGGAAATTTGCAGGTGGTGTCGACGCTTGTCAGGTATGGCGTTGTCTCTTTTTGTAACATGGACGTCTGATAAATTAGGTATGTTATTAAGGTGTGATTTATCGAGTGGCGAATACTGGAACCGAATATGGACCTTTAAAAAACCACCACCCTGGTTTTTTTCTTTATAAAAACTATACAGGCCCATCGTCAGATTAAAGTTGTAATTGCTTCATTCTTCAATATACAAAGTATTATTAGTAATTGTCCGTTAAAGTAAATTGTATTTAAAAACGATTTATATACATGTGGACATGATACAACGATATAATTTTTATTTCAGGGGGACTCAGGGGGACCTCTGCAGGTAAAGATACCTTTACCGATAACGTCACAGGGCTCAATTCACTACGTCATTGGAATCACATCCTTTGGTATTGGCTGTGCTCAGCCAAACATTCCTGGGATATACACAAGGGTCTCCAGCTTTATTGACTGGATAGAAGATGTGGTCTGGATAAGGTCACAATTAAAAAACATATTTTAATTTAGGTGTTTTTTTAATAAAAACGTGTTGAATCTATGTATTATGCTTATAAACCTTCCAGGAATATATTAAGCAGCGTTGTTTTTGTTATGAAAGTATTTTTTTTTCATTCTTTCACTGTCTCTCATGCAATAAATTATTTGGTTAAAAGGCAATCCGTACAGCCTTATCCTCATTTTTTACACACCTACGCACTACCGGTGTATTAGCATTGACGTCATAATGATGATACAATGAAAGCAAAGTGAACAAAATTTTTATTTCTTAATGATCCTCGATCCTCCTCCTCTTTCGCTCGCAGGTCAACAGTCTACCATCATGGATAGAAAAGTATTCCTTGTGCCTGACACGTCGACGATGTTTATGTATTCAAAGCATTCTTAAATGATATTTATTAAGAGAAAATAGAAATCTAGCCATGGAGGCACATGTGGGTTGTGCTTGCTATTGACGGAACTAAACTAATCGTTCATTTGGTCATTAAACTAACCTAAACAAAATAATTTAATAACCATTCACTTTATTAATGTAATGTATATGATTTATGTTTCGATATAAATATTATTATTATTTACCCTCCACTTATTTTGTCCAGTCTTATATAGGTTAGGACAGAACCCTAAATTATTATTTACATGATAGTTTATATTATTTATTTCACGGAATCACAAAATCAGTATTGGCCTTTCTTTAGTTTAAGCGTCGAGGGTCGTGCGTCGAATCAGTTTCTATGCATATCTGCTCACGTCGTGCTCAGATGCATATCTGAGCACGTCTTAATTGCTGACATAGAAACTGATTCGACGCAATGTGCTACAATGAAAAAAGGTAGCTTATTCCATGGAGCACTACTGAATTATTGATATGGTAGTAGTAGATATTGCGCTAACCAAACAAATACATACTCGTTTCACTTAGGCTTTGACATGCCCTATCGAAATCTGGCTTGACTTGACAAAAGGCTTATGTACTTCATTCGTTGCATTTGAATAGCCCGAACATAAACTTACATTGCTCTTATATGATTATAAAATATATTATACAAATGATAGAATAAAATACTTTAAAAGTTTCAGTTCTGAGCCTTGCTGTAATTTTTTGGCATAATACCAATTATATATGTCCATTTGCTTCTGATTTTACTGACGTTTGTGTTTCAACATGTTAATTGCGGAAAAAGCTAAGCTAACGCCTAAGCGTAATATTTGCACTGTTTTGAATAATCAATGTGATTTAATATTTGACATTAAAACATATTTTTTCCTCAAAGAAACCGGTCTTATGTTAACACCAACTTGTAATTAGTACAGTGATGCGTCTAATATGCGTTACGGTAGCATTTATGTATCGTGGAAGTTATATATGATAAAAAATGTTTTTTTTTATAAAAATAATGTTTCGAGTTAAACTTTTACATGTGCAGTTGCTTCTTATCGTTTGCTTCAAAGTTAATAGAAAATATCAAAGTAAATTCTTAATAAAATTTACACTTTGCCCTTGCCAAAGTGATCGAATCGAACTCCTGTCACCCATCATTGCCACAATTACTAAGACCTGATGGCTCACTTGGTCATACAGCAAAAGATAAGGCTGACTTGTTTGCTACGATTCACCTCTAGTTCAAGTATGGAAACAACTGAATTATTGCCACCCACAATTCAACATTGTCTCATACATGTCAAATGTAAAAATTAGTATCATATTTGTTGTCTCGGGGTGATATTCCCAGTTGCAACATAGTTGGTACTATTAGTGACTTACGAACGTCAAAATGTATAGGATTGCCAAATGCGATACGTAAGTCATTATTAGGTTAGTCCTATGGTTTTCATTTATTAAATAATACAGCCATGTGGCGGTTGAACTTCAGTTGGTGTTTGGTGCCAAAATAAATGAAGAGAAGAATAGTCATGATCCAAGAATACCAGAACTAAATTATTATATATCAACAAGAATACACCTGTTAACCAGAGCGTTACAATTCTTAAAAGTCGAGCAACGCACTTGCGAGTCCTCTTGCATTGTGAGTGTCCTAGCCTTCTGCCCGTTTGATCTCGTTATATGAAGAAGAAAAAAATGGTAAACTATTCTTCCACTTACTTTAAAAGTGTTGGTTTACGCAACTGCTAAGAGCTGCTGCTGCTTTTTGAGAACTACTTACTGAATACTCTTAAAGACAACCTTGCGAAAAAATCCTTCGTTTAGTGATGGTCTAGAGCAGTACTACCTAATGCTAATACTTCATTGTCGTAGGGACGGAGCTCACGATGTTTGATTCAAAGTCAAAAATCATTTATTCATATAGGTAAGACAATGTATACTTATGAACGTAAAAAAATATACATTAAATTCTTCTACTTTACTGCCAGTTCTCAAATCACGGGCGTAGAACGGAAGAGAAGAACTGGCATCAAACTCCCCGCCACTCTTTTTATTCGCAAAGTTTATTTTCTGTATAACACAACGTTTGTAAGGAGCTGCAACCATAACACCATTGTCCACAGGACATCTTAAGCAATAAATTTGTCTCAGATTGTCAAAGATCCTCTTTCAGCAGGAGGCATGGTGAAATAGGAGAACGCACTTACATTCTCGTGGGAACAACACGCAAACACATAGTCGAAATAACTAACATCACCGCATACACGAATTCAAGTACGACCAGGCAACACAAGTAGCACCCGTTCACGAGTGACACGCATGGACAGCCATCGAACCCCTCGCCATATTTTAGAGTGACAACCCGACGCATGTACGCCCGATTGTCTTGGTTTCTTTTCCATATTCTGTCTGTAAAGGTTTGAGACGTGACAAAGAAGTGTATACATTTTTTTTGAGACAGGTGGGTGAGTACAATGAGAGCCTGTTCCATTTTATAGGGAACTCATAAAAAAAATTGTTAACTCTATATAAATGTTCAATTGTATAAGTGTATATAGCGTAAATTACAATAAAAATAAATGCATCTACAATAAAAATAAAAGCAGAATTGAGATAATGTTGTAATTAAGATCGTGCCTCGAGTGAAGTTCGGTGGATAAGTGTCTTTTAACCGTTTACAACAAGAGCTTGTAACTAACATAAAATTAGGGGTTGCGATGCTGGACTAACAAAAAACTGTAACTTGAGTTATTTATGAGTTTTTAAAACCAAGTGACTTCTAATGAATAAGAGTAATATTGACCTACACTTAGAACAGTACATTTGGAACGGCAACGAGCATGTTATATTGTAATTATTGAATGAATGAATAACTAAAGGCCTCATTTATTACTACCAAAACTATATAACAAATTATAATTTATTGGTATGCGCTTTTAAATTACAAGTAACCTTAAGCCTTTTTTAGACCTTTATTTATCTTAGGTCAGCACGTAATCTTATAATCAATAAAACAGGTTTTCAAGTAAAGTATTCCACCGTTCGGGGCATCACCGCTGTTATGTTATGATGTAGACTATGTTATTATAGTAACAATATGCTATGTTACTTTCAGTTGACGCCAGTGTACGGTAGCATACCTATTGCATCGCGACATCTTAGCAAAAATAAATCTGAAATAATATACTTCCGAGTTTAAATAAAAATTGTGAAAATGAAAGTATTAATTATATTAACGTTATTTGAAGGTTTGTTTATTTAAAAAGTAGTGTAGTAATGCGAGATCAGTGTTTGATTTATGATTTATTTTCAGTAATGTACGTGACAGGTTTCCAAATATTAAATACAAGTTTGGGACAAGTACGTATCTATTAATATTAAATATCTCCCGTAGTATAACATATTGTGTATAAAGTTTAGTAAAGTCTTGAAATTACTAAAATATATACGTATATTCTCAAAAACTACTAAACCGTATTTGCTTAACCATAAGCTGTTCCCTAAGTTAAATAGACTAAATCAGAATAAAGAAGTTCAACATGACCCTTAAGAGTTCAGGAAATTTGTGAACAAACGGCAATCCTTCCCAAATTTAGTTTGACTCAATAGACCAACATTTTCAAAATGTTTTATAAAAATTCTAACAATATCACATACCTACAGATCAAACCGCATTTTTTTTAAGTTGCTTAAAATGTATAAAGCTTTTTTAGACAAAGATATATTTTCAGATGACAAGAAAAGCAAGAGCCGATAAATCCACAAATCCATGCAACAATACCGCACCACCAAAGCCTAACTTCTCAGCGCCTGGTCGAAGAATTAGTGAAGCAAGTAAGTTTCTATCGTATCACTAATTTTTGATTAAATATATGTAGATTAAATATATGCAGATTCATTTCATCTATTTATGTTATCATGCCAAGATTGAATACATAGACTTGACACATCTCAAGTATATCCCCCATCACTTCGTATAATTCTGTTATATTTATCGTTTAATGGCTGGCACAAAAAGTGTAACTTTGAGATCCGAGATACATAATTATTTCGGGTTGATAGGTTTCAGGATTTTTAGTCAGATATTTTAGATTTATTTATTTTGTAGTTTTGTACCGCTTTAAGAAGAAACCAACCTTACCTTATCCTCATGATGTAACATGCCTATGAAAAGGGACTTTCCATGTCGTTTATAAGAATCAGGCGTCGGGACTAAATTAAGGAAATAAAAATACTCGGATCTACAAAGGATTATATTTTATCTACAGAATTAATATTAAAATTAATTCAAATTTCAGAGTGTTATGAATACATTTGGCAGACAAAGAAAAGACAGGACGACATAACAAGAACTACTAAATGTAAGTGTAGTGACTCAACAAACAAACTTTAGATAAGAAAGTGGAATTAGACTGGTTTAGATTTTATGAATGTTGTTTTAAATATATTATTATAAAAAGCAAACATATCTGTTCGTTGTGTGTGTTTTATTAACTGAAGGACAAGTTATCAATATAGTTTAGGAAATAATATTTCTTTACATCTTTTTGGTAAAACTAAAGCAATTAATATTTAATTTAAAGGTTCAGAGTGGATAAGAAGCCATCAAAGTGGTAGACCTACCGTTTATTATGTGATTGCTGGTCGACCCACCACGCCAGGTGAATTTCCCCATATGGTATGTCATATTTATTTGCATTATTTAGAATAATAATATAAAGATGAGCTGGTGATACCAGTGATAACTTTTTTAAATTTTGATTAGATATATGGTTTTTGACCACGTTAATCAGCGTAGGCCAACTGAAAACGTAGATTGTGTAACGTAATTTTAGTAGTAGCAAGTAGATACGAACTTTTGCCGGCTCTTTGAAGACAGTCAAAGTTAAAGTTATGGTCACAGATTAAAAACACGTATTTATATCCTATGTTAGGGTGTTTCAAAATTGTTTTTTTAAACTACTCGTTAACGGAACAAAAATGCTTTATATATACATATATATGTAACTTCCAGTTAGGTTAAAATAAATTACTTGTGGAAAATTATGAATAAAACCTGTATAAAAACTGTACACGGAAAATACACGTATTGTATTGAATTACAGAGAACTAATGACATGATCTCTCAGATTGGTTACTATACGTTTGTGAAAATATATTTAGATATTGTGAAATTATTAATGAGAGACGTCTAACAACACAACACTTTAAAGCCTAACATGTCTGTAGTTGGAAAATACATGTAGTTGGGAACATGCGTTACAAACGAGTGAAATTCTGATCAGGAAATTAGGACTTGAATGGAAATTTCTGATGGTGTGTGGATATTTCAACAAAATTTACACCGCGTCAGATTTTTCTTTATAACATCCAAATGTTCTGCACAGCTGTAAGCTTGGACAATAAAAGAAGATACCCACCGCTTAGAAACAATTCTGATGTAGTGTTATCGTCGTTTGCTTCGTATTGGGTAGATCCAGAAGCTCTCGATGGAGAAAGTTCTGAGTTGAAATGTCGAAAAAAATTATGAAGATTATCAAACAATGGAAAATTGCGTACCTCCTGGTAACGGTAGGGATTGGACGCGTATTGCGACTGCGGAAGAGTTTTTGCATCTGGCACAGGACAAGACACGCATCACGAGTACAACGCGCGACGATAGAAAAATTAAAAATGGAACGATAAGTGTAGAATTTATAATGATGATCTAACTTTGACTGATGCATAGTTTTTGTATATCCTAAATCGATTAAGGACTGTTTTAGTATTTTAATACAAAATTTGCAAATTACCCAACTTATGTTTAACATGCTTTAATTAAAAACTAATTAAAACCAAATTTGGTTTTTATAAGTTTTTGAATAAATAAAACAAAATTAATAACATTGAGTGAAACTACAATTATTTCAATGTAGTACTGATTATTTAGGGAGCTGTTGGATGGAAAGCTGCTGTTGGAACCTGGATATTTAAGTGCGGCAGTTCCTTAATCAGTTCGAAATTCCTGCTCACTGCTGCTCATTGCTCTAATGTATCTTCGCGTGACACCAGTGTGGCGAACTCTGAACCGGAGATCGTAAGACTAGGAGATACGAATATTGCTGATGTTGTGAGTAACACGATGTGACCATTTTTATTTTAGTTAATTAACATACATGATATTTTACTCAACATAATGTTAGAGGTAGTTGATCTCGTTCTTAGGGTAGGAAATTAAACACTTCAATGATGACTTAATTCACTGTAATTTACTTCACTGATTTACGTAAATTGTATAACTTCAAACTTGTACAAAGGAATTGTCCGTGCGCATGTGTCACAACCTCGTTTTTAATCATCACTCCGACTCGACCATCCCACTTCGGGGAGATTTTCGAGTCAATTTGTAACAATTCGTAAACAACGGAACGAGTCAAATAAATAACTATTGCACATGCGCACTTGTAGCAAGATTCATAAGAATGTGTGTCATAAAAATGTTAGGAATTTAATTAAATAAATATTAAACAAACTAACTGCTAACAATTATTAAAAATTAATTATTATATTAATAAATAAATGTATTAAATCTACTCATTAAAAACAATACAAATACTGAACTTTCTTGCTAAACAAGATTGATAAAGATCACGGTACGTTGTGTGAATAATATTAAAAATATGTACGTATGTTAAAGAAGTTTAATTGAAATTAGAAGTACCTACTCGCTAATGTAAATTCAATATTATTATTCAGTTTTCAAATGGAGTATACCCACAAGATGTGAAAATCAAAAGAATTGTAAAACATCCGAACTTTAGTCCGCCCAAGAAATACTTTGACATTGCAATTATTGAAGTAAAGACTGCGGTTATATTCACAAAATTAGTTCAACCAGCTTGTCTATGGACCAACTACGATACAAGCCAACTTGGAACAAAGGCGACACTTACAGGATGGGGTGTCATAGAATCAGGTAAGTCAAAGACATCCTACAGGAATTACTAAAACTCCATGAGAGTATTTAAAGTGTTAAAAGTAAATAATTCAATGAATTATATTTGTTGTGAATGAGGAGATTGTTCCGTTTATTTTCTGATTTAATTCCAGGTGGTAGGAAGACATCCCCAGAGTTACAAGCAGCGGATGTTGACATTATTGATTCAGACGAATGTCAAAGTTTACTTCGGCGCTATTTTAATCGCCTCTGGAGGGGAGTAGACTTGCATCAGCTTTGTGCTGGAAAACTAACGGGAGGGGTCGACGCTTGTCAGGTATGGAGTGGGTTCACTGTCTTATAAATAAATTTTAGGTTTTTTAATGATACTACAATCCTAGCCACTAAGTTTGTTGCTTTATTAAAATTGTTATCTGATGTCCGCAACTTCGTCTGCGCAGGAATAGTATTTCGAATATATAATATATTAGCGTGGCGTAGAAAAGAACTAAGATTATGACATAAATCATTTTTGGGTCGGATTTGAAAAAATATAACAGCCTGACAATGTTGAGATGTTACAGTCGCATTATATATAGTGACGTAACAATATTGTCAGAATAAGAAATATGGTAACTAAGCACTGCAGAGCCCTAATCATAGGCATATTAGCTACTGCGTGTTCGGGTCGCGCACTCAGCGATAAGCGACTTTTTACAACTTCACCCACCCTGCGTTGGACGTCGGTGTCTTTTTTGTAGGACTATTTAAGATAGAGATTCCATTACACATTACATATGTGTAACTCTTGCGGTTTTGGTAGCGTACGCCAAACACACAATATCTTTATAAATTGTAGAATATGTTTTATTCTCATGTATAAGCTATATTGTAAAGTTTCATTAAAATCCATTCAGTAGTTTTTCCGTGAAAGGGTAACAATCATCCACCCATATCGTTCATAATACTAGTAGGATAATGATATTAAAACGGAAATAAACTTATATTACAGTCGAAATTGCTTCATTCTTGAATATACAAAGTATTATTGATAATTGTCTGTAAAAATACCTTGTATTTAAGAGCGATTTATATAATTGATATGTAATTTTCTTTTCAGGGTGACTCAGGTGGACCTCTGCAGGTAAAGATACCTATACCAGTAAAGTCACAGGGGTCAATGCACTACATCATTGGAATTACATCCTTTGGTGCTGGCTGTGCTCAGAAAAACATTCCTGGGATATACACAAGAGTCTCCAGCTTTATTGACTGGATAGAAGATGTGGTCTGGCGAGGGTTATGATTAAAAAAAAACAATTGTGGTATTTTTTAATAAAAACACATGCTTATAAACTAGTCAGGAATTTATTAAGCAGCGGTATGTTTGTTATGAAATTAAAGTAAATTTCTTCTTATTACACAAATTATTTGGTTAAAATATCACCCGACCACCACGCAAAGTCTCACCATTAGTCTCCTTCTCATTCTCTCCTTCTCGTCAGTCATCCTTGATTTCCGCATCATTATTATTACATACGTTATCTTCTATCAGTTTTATGAAATTTGAAACTTTGGTATAAAATGATCTAATATGATGTATTGCTCTTTTTTGTAATACAAAATATCTTGAATATCGGCCACTGAGCCCCACAACCACATACCATATGTCATAACTCTATGGAAGTTGCTGAAATATACAAGCCTCGCCGTATCAATATCACACGATATAAAGATAAAATCTTATCTTTTTTATCGCAAAAGTAGCCGAACTAAGTCTTCCCGATAGGGTGGTAATATGAGGCTTCCATGGCAAACGAGAATCTAGATTGATCCCTAGAAATACAGTTGAATCAACACATTGAATTTTTTCCTCATTAATGTTAATATTTGTTGTAACCTGTTTTACACTAGGCAAAGAAAATTTTATACATATTGTTTTATTAGAATTTAGTAACAAGTTCGAGGGACAACCATGTTGTTATTGTTACTAATAAGTGTTATTGCATGATTTCCATGATTAAATTTCCAGCACATAACTGATGCTTAACAAAACATGCCAGTTTCAATTCCAGGACGTTTGCAAGAGGGAGTTACACTGTTTAGTCAAAGTCAAAAATCCTTTATTCTTATAGGTAACACAATGTACACTTATGAACGTCAATAAAAAATATACATTAAATGCTTCTAATGTTACATTTACTGCCAGTTCCCAAATCAAGGGCGTAGAACGAAAGAGAAGAACTGGCAATAAACTCTCCGCCACTCTTTTTAAGGAGCTGCAACCATGACACCATGTTCCACATGACATCTGCAGCAGGCATGGTAAAATAGGAGCACACACTTACATACTCGTGGGAACAACACGCAAATACATAGTCTAAAATGACTAACATCACCGCATACACGTATTCAAGTACGACCAGTCACCACAAGTAGCACCCGTTCACGAGGATCACGCATGGTCAGCCATCGGCCCTCTGGCCATATTTTAGGGAGAGAGACAATTCGACGCATGGACGGAATATTCAGCACATACACTGCAGAGTAACCTGAAGTACAGTTGAAGGTTTACCTGCAATCAAAAAATATTATGATTATATGGGCACTAAAACTGTGCTTAATTTAAGTGCTTAATTAGATGAATTACTCTCTCATTACACGACTAATGACTAACTAATACTAAATGGCCTCAGATGCTTTTTTGATCATTAATAATAAAAAAAAAATATTTGTCTTTTCACTAATTGTTATCTTTGTGAAAGTCTGGTGCCTAAAAAGACACAAAAGCAGTGTTGGCCTTTAGTTTAAGCGTCGTAGGTCGTGCGTCAAAACACTATCTATGCTAGCAATTAAGTCGTCCTCAATTGCCTGCTTGAATATAACAGAGTAGCTTATTCCATAGAGCAATACTGGATTATTGATAAGGTTGGTAATGCGCTATTCAAACAAATACATACTTGTTTCTCTTATGCTTTGCCCTAGCCTATCGAATTATGCACTTCATTCGTTGCATTTGAATAGCCTGAGGAGGTTGCGAGCTCGTGTTTGCCCGTTTGTTATGTGAAAAAAAAACACTAAACTAAAGTTCAAGTTACAATCGACATTACCAGAAAAAGCATGAAACCTCGGGGTTCCATTTTACGCAACTGCTAAGTTTTGATGAAACCCAGTACTATGATTGTTGTATACAATGCTCTTGTGCGAATTAATTTGGAATACTGTAGTGTCATGTGCAACCCCCACTATGAGGTGTGTTCTGTTTAGGCAGAGTTTTTTTAAAGACAACCTTGCGGGAAAAAAAATCCTTCGTTTAGTGATGGTCTACAACACTATTACTTTATGCTATTTAATTATCGTAGGGACGCTGCTATGCTTTTTTAGTTTGCTGGATCATACTTTCTCTATAAAATCAAATTTCTTGACTCACCTTATGTACTATATTGAACATTTCTGTTTGTAAAGGTTTGAGACGTTGAACTTTTTATCTCTACTAACCATCTTAGGATGTTACGCTAAATTAAACAGAATGGCAAGAATGTTCTACACAACAACTTCTAGAAAAATTGCACTTCCAAGTTCCCGCCTACGAGACTCGTAATCGTGTTTCGTTTCACGTTCCTCACATCAACACCAACATTGCAAAAAAATCAATTTTTTGTTGCGCAGCCAGGACACACAACGATATTTGAGCCTTCACTTGTTTATGCTATCGCGGGATATGCTTGTATGTATTAAGAATATCCATAGCGCTAAATCAGCTGCATCATGAGCTTACTCCACATACACACCCTCTTACATTCACTCAACACAGCCGAATTGGTTACTACTTAGTTAAATGTATTTAATAATTTTTATTGGTTTTTTTCCCTTTGTAAATACATATTATGTATTTCATATTTGGCTATATGTATTTTAGTATACTTGTTTGTTATATATAATTTACGTAATAAATAAATATGCGGTGAATTCTGTTGCAAGGCCCTGCTAGATCGTTCATCTTGATACTTCGGACTGCCTATCCGATTATTATAGGAAGGGCATTCTGTTATCACTCTCTTAGGTTCTTTTGCTATATTTACTTGGACAGGGTAGCGGCGTGTACCTATTATCAGGGCCACACATGGGTTCCAGTTTGTTTCTTTTCTTTCTTATCTGTGGCTTGGTAAATAAATAAATAAATATTAAAACACGTTTAAAATATCCTTTTATTTACTATACATTTGATAAATTGTTGATTTGCAAAAAAACTGTATCTTGAGTTATTAAAACTAACTGACACACTGTCACCTATAACGAATATAAGTTATTTACCTATTAATTTATTAACCTATTGGTTATTCTCGGAAACGAGAATACTATATTATAATTTATGAATGTATAAAAAAATTTACAGCTACCAGAACTAACAAATTATAATTTGTTGGTATGCACTTATAAATTACAACTGACCTTAAGCCTTTTTTAGACCTTTTACTTTTAGTATCAATAAAACAGGTTTTCATAAAGTATTCCATCGTTCGGGGCATTACCGTTATAGATTATGTTAGTATAGTTCCAACCCAATGATATGTTAGTTTCAGTTGACTCCAGTGTACGGTAGCATACCTATTGCATCGCGACATCTTAGCAAATAAATATTTGAGATCAATTAAAATTGTGAAAATGAAAGTATTAATAGTATTAACGTTGTTTGAAGGTTTGTTTATCTTATAAGAAGTGTGATAATGTGAGATCAGTGTTATGATTTATGATTTTTTTTCAGTAATATATGTCGTAAACGGCTCCAACATATTAAATACAAGTTTGGGACATGTATGTATTTCTTATTATACATTGTATATTGTTAAGGGGTTCCTTTGGACGATTTAAAAATTTAGTACTTTGTGACATACCTAAATTTATTTTTTATATAAATGAAAATTGAAAGTTTTATGAAATTCGCTTAAATTTATTACAAATGTATTTCACCTCTAAGAACAACGTTATAAAACAATTAAATCGCAAAATATTTCTATTATTCCATATTAAGAAGTTTCAATACCTACACTTTGTGCACGGGGTATTTATAAGAAAAAGTAAAAACTGTACGACTTTAAATGACGTACGTATATTATATTTATTATTTACATGTTCTAAAAATTTAATTAAAAGAATAAAAGAGATCAACATGACTCTTCAAAAATTTGCAGTTTGCAAATCAATCATTTCATAATATAAACCATAATTTTTTGGAGTTGCTTAAATATGTATAAACAGACAAAAATATACTTTTAGATTACAATAAAAGCAAGAGCCGATGAATCCGAAAACCCATGTAACAATACCGCACCACCTAAGCCTGACTTCTCAGCACCTGGTCGAAGAATTAGTGAAGCAAGTAAGTTTCTATGGCGTATCACTCCTCTTTGATGAAATATATTACTGCAGATTCATTTTATTTATTAATATTATCATACCTTTTCTAATAGAACTAGAAGACTTAATACATCTCAAATATACCCCCCCTCACTTCTTATAATCTTACACTTATCGCCTAATGGCTTATTTGTTAACGCACAAAAACTTTGAGATTCAAGATACATAATTATTTCGGGTTGAATATTGATAGGTTCCAGGCTTTTTAGTCAATTATTTATTCATATTGTAGTTTCGTACCGTGTAAAGAAGAAACCAACTTTACCTTATCCTCATGATGTAACATGCCTATAACAAGGGACTTTCCATGTCGTTTATAAGAATCAGGCGTCGGGACTAAATTAAGGAAATAGAAATACTCGGATCTACAGAGGATTATATTTTATCTATAGAATTAATATTAAGATGAATTCAAATTTCAGAGTGTTATGAATACATTTGGGAGACAAAGAAAAGACAGGACGACATAACAAGAACTACTAAATGTAAGTGTAGTGACTCAACCCCTTGTTTAAAGAAATAATTCACCGTTTTAGCTTATGTACTATCTGTCACTTTTCGTCACAACGTAAACATAGACTTCACCGAAAGAGACGAACTAACAAACTTTAGATAAGAGAGTGGAAATAGACTGGTTTAGTTTTTATGAATGTAGTTTTAAATATATTATTATAAAAAGCAAACATCAGATATGTTTGCTTTTTTGTTACGTGTGTTTTTTTAACTTAACGTGAAGGTATGCATATAGTTTAGAAAATAATTTTTCCTTACCTCTTTTTGTTAAAATTAAAGCAATTAATAATTAATTAAAAGGTTCAGAGTGGATAAGAAAGCATCAACGTGGTATACCTTCCGTTCCTTATGTGATTGCTGGTCGACCCACCACGCCAGGTGAATTTCCCCATATGGTATGTCATATTTATTTGCATTATTTAGAATTAATAATTTCATATAACTTTTAGCTGGTGATACCAGTGATAACTTTTATGATTAAATGATTTTTTGACAACGCATAACCGTCAGCGTAGTTCGTCATTAGTAGTAGCAAGGAGATACGAACATTTCCCGGCTCTTTGACGACAGTTATGCTCAGAGGTTTAAAACAAATTTGTATAATTTAGGAACGTTGCAAATTCCATTTTTGAAACTGCTTGTTAACAAATCATAAAACCTATATAGATAATATTATTTAAATTCTAGTCAGTTAAAAAAATATAATTTCAGATGGGAAATTAGACTGTAGATGGAAAATACATGTATTGAATTACAGAGAACAAGACTAACCTGTTTGTAGTAGAAAAGACGTTGAAACAAGTGCGGCAATAAAGGTTGGGAACTTGCGTTACAAACCAGTAGAAGTAGTAGAGAGTAGTCTTGATCAGGGAATTAGGTATCAAAATAAAAAATTGCCGTAAAAATTAAAAATTATCTGCTGTCGTCATTTGAACAACAAACTTATGCAAATCATCAAACAACGGAAAATTGCGTACACGGGCCAAGTGTTGCTCCATGATCGCTACCACCTCCTTGAATTAATTATAATTGGTAAAATAAACGGCAATCGGCAAGTTGACGAAGGAAAAAATCATGGCTTCATAACACTAGAAAGTTGACGCATATTGCGATTGTGGAAGAGTGCTGTATCTGGCACAGGACAAGACTCTCTTAACGAGACTCACGGCTAACATAGCAACAAAATAATGGAGAGCCACTAAAAGAAGAATTATATATAAAGATTTTGTGATTTTTGCAAAAATATTATAAAGTTTGACGGAATTAAGGGACAATTTTATAATTATATAATATAATAATAAGTGTAGAATTTATAATGATGATCTAACTTTGATGTATTCTAGTGTTTGTATATTCTGATTAAATCTGGGACTGTTTTAGTATTTTATTACAAAATTTTCAAATTACCCAACTTATGTTTTAATATCAGCTTATAAACTGTGTTTAACATGCTGTACTTGATAAAAACTAAATAAAACTATATTTGGTTTTTATAAGATTTTGGATAAATAAAACAAAATTAATAACATTGAGTGAAACTACAATTATTTAAATGTAATACTGATTATTTAGGGAGCTGTAGGATGGAAAGCTGCTGTTGGAACCTGGATATTTAAGTGCGGCAGTTCCTTAATCAGTTCAAAATTCCTGCTCACTGCTGCTCACTGCTCTAAAGTATCTCCGCGTGACACCAGTGTGGCGAACCCTGAACCGGAGATCGTAAGACTAGGAGATAAGAATATTGCTGATGTTGTGAGTAAGACCATGTGACCATATTTATTTTAGGTTATTAACATACTCGATATTTGGCTCAACAGAATTAAAAACTGATTATAATTTTAATCAATATTTTAAATTTACTCATTAAAAAATACAACTACTGAACTTTCTCGTTAAACAAGATTGCTGTGTAAATATTATTAAAGTTTAATTTAAATTGATAGCCTACCTACTCGCTAATGTACATTCAATATTATTATTCAGTTTTCAAATGGAGTCTATCCACAAGATGTGAAAATCAAAAGAATTGTAAAACATCCGAACTTCAGTCCGCCCAAGAAATACTTTGACATTGCAATTATTGAAGTAACGACTGAGCTTATGTTCACAAAATTAGTTCAACCAGCTTGTCTATGGACCAACTACGATACAAGCCAACTTGGAACAAAGGCGACACTTACAGGATGGGGAGTCATAGAATCAGGTAAATCAAAGACATCCTACAGGAATTACTAAAACCCGATGAGAGTATTTAAAATGTTAAAAGTAAATAATTCAATGAATTATATTTGTTGTGAATGAGGAGATTGTTCCGTTTATTTTCTGATTTAATTCCAGGTGGAAGGAAGACATCCCCAGAGTTACAAGCAGCGGATGTTGACATTATTGATTCAGACAAATGTCAAAGTTTACTTCGGCTCTATTCTAATCGCCTCTGGAGGGGACTAGACTTGCATCAGCTTTGTGCTGGAAAACTAGCGGGAGGGGTTGACGCTTGTCAGGTATGGAGTGGGTCTCTTTTTGCAACATGGGCGTCTGATAAATTACGTGTTTAATAACATAATATGAATCACGCACCTGTGATTTATGGAGTGGTGATGAATCATGATTTACTTTTGAAATTCAATGTTAGGTTTTATAAACCTACTACAGCCCTGGCCATTTATTTTGTTTCTTTATTGAATCTATAATGATATTAAAACGAAAATAATCTTTTATTATAGTCGAAATCGCTTCATTCTTGAATATACAAAGTATTATTGGTAATATTCTGTGAAAATATTAAGTACAATGTATTTTTATTTATATAAATGATTTTTTTAGGGTGACTCAGGTGGACCTTTGCAGGTAAAGATACCTTTACCAGTAAAGTCACAGGGGTCAATGCACTACATCATTGGAATCACATCCTTTGGTGCTGGCTGTGCTCAGAAAAACATTCCTGGGGTATACACAAGGATCGCCAGTTTTACTGACTGGATAGAAGATGTGGTCTGGAGAGGGTTATGATTAAAAAAACAAATAAGGTATTTCTTTAGTAAAAATGATTTGACTGTAATTATCTAGTATGCTTATAAACTAGCCAGAAATATATTAAGCAGTGTTATGAACTTAAATTCAATTTCTTCTTTGTTTCTCTTTCTCTTATGGTACAGATTATTTGGTTAAAATGTTACCAGACCACCACTCAAAGTGACATTCTTCCTCTTAAAAAGTGATGTCACTTTAGTCTCCTTAATTTCCGTAACATTATTGTTCCATACGTTATTTTCTATCCATTTTATGAAATTTGAAACTTTTGTATAAATTCCGGGTCGATTCTTTTGTCCACAGTTGATCCCAAATGATGTCACACCAACTACCATATTTATAGACGAATTTGATCCAGATTCTATCTTCACTTGTATGGGACCTCCTGAATCTCCCTGGAATAAAAATAAATTAAATTTAAATTTATACAGAACTAAATTAAAATTTTGCTCATGATTTATAGTCCAATAATTAAGTTCGTAGTATAGCGCATTTCTTAATTATGTTATCTAGAGATGTATGATTATTGGTGACATTTGTGTCTCAAGTAAGTCCCAATACATTTCGTTCACTTTTGACTTTTGAAAAGTACAGATTTATGTATCGCAAAATGTAATTTTATATTCAAATTGAATTTGAAATTGGTTTTAATAAAAAATATGGCATCAATACTTGCGAGCCATACTATAGCTAAAGCTCAGACCAATGTTGTTGCATGATTTCCAGGCCTGGCAATGCCTGGTAATGTATGAAATGTAACTGTTGTGAAAATTTGAACCAAAAATTGACACCAAAATTACTAAAATACCTGACATGTGTCAACATTTCCATTTAAATTGCCAGCACATAACTGGTGCTTAGCAAAACCATGCCAGTTTCTATTCCGAGAGCTGTGCAAGAGGGAGTTACACTTTTTAGTATTTAACACATCCACCACAGCAGCCTGAAGAATAGTTGAAGGTTTTCCTGTAACAAAAATATTAAGGTGATAGGGGTAAATTAAATTAAACTGTGCTGATTTTGATTTGCGGTTGATGATTCAATCATAATAACGAGGAAGTTGACAAGTACACAAAAAATCACATCCGAATGATCCTGTACTGCAACAAGAAGTAGTATACAGTCAAACAACTTCTTCTGAAAAGCTTATAATCTTAAACACTTTGAATTCTAACCATGTTCTGTGAGACCCCATCCGGTGAGAATACTTCTAGTGCCGAGTTCACGCGTGGATGGCTTCGTCCACAAGCAGGCAGGATGTACTTTAAGGCTGAACTTGACCTTGCTCTTTAACTCCAATAACGCTATGTCAAAATACTTCCGAGGGGGCCTATACCGCGGGTGTCTAATTATATTTTTAATTATCACATCAATTGGATTTCCGTATAAATTAAACTGAAAAATGGAAACGTTAGTTGGGTGTTTTAAAAAATTTAAATCAAATAAAATCGATCATATTCATATTAATTTTTTATATATCTATAGGAATCTACAGAAGACCTATGAAGTAGTTTTTTATAATTGAGTTGCCTCGCACTGTTTCGATTCAGTCATTATTTTCCAAAAGCTTGTATGAATACTAAAGTTTTATAGATAAGTCGTAAGTGTGAAAATATATTTTAGTACTAAACACATTCGAAAACATCTGCTGTGGCATTAACAACATACATTATTATATATTCGTATATTCTTAGACAATGTACTAATAGCCTTAATACAACCTTATCATCCTCTATATTTTCTACACCAAATCGCACAACTTCCGGTGTATTATTACTGACGTCATAATGATGATACAATGAAAGCCAAGTGCAATGAGCAGCGGTTACAACAAATTTTTCACTTATCAATGATCCACCACATTTAAAATGCCACTTAGGTTTGTCTTTCGCTCGCCATCCTATGGCTCCCTGGTAACAAAAAATAACAGACTACCTATAGTACTTTGACATCGTTCTCGTTAAATTCTGATTGATCTAACTGATTATGTCAATTAAATTTAAGTGCTTCATTAGTTGAATATCTCTTTACGTGACGCTGATGACTAACTAACACAAATGATAATAAAGTGGCGCTACAGTCTCAGAAGGCATCCATTTCTATGGTCATTATTGATAATAATAAAATGTAATTATTTGCTTTATGACAAGTTAATATCTGGCTCTCATAAGAAGCTGGTGACTATAATAGGACTATAGAAGCAGGTTACCAGCGTCACATCGTTAGTGATATCTTCTATAGTTCCGTCGATAGAATGTTATAATCTAGTAGGTGATTATCCTTGTGCCTGACACTCGTCGACACGATCACAATACTTATTTTAACCGAATGAGTGACTCACCATTGGTGCACAGACGTGATCGCACGCTTATGTCTCTACCTCTAGATCAACACTGCTCTTATGAGTACTACTTGTACTCAATGCAACTCTTGTCGTAGGTTCAAGTCCCGACTAACTCAATACTCACTCGTACGGTGAGGAAAAAATCTTGAGGAAACCGTCAGGCCTTAGACCCATAAATGTCTACGGCGTGTGTCAGACAAAGAAGGCTGATTACCTTGTGTATTAAGAAAAATAAATCATCACGAAACAGATACAGAAGTGATTTAGTTGTAACGGTTGTTTTAGTATAGTAGTTTTTAGTTTTTGTTAGATTTGTTTCTCTTCTTTTCGCTTTTAAATTAATTACTTCCAATTAAGTACGTACCATATGAGGGAATTCAGCTGGTCTAGCATCCCTACCACCAAATATGACTGTTGGAGGAATAAATATTAATATTTCAGGAATTATACCTCGCTTTATTTGAGATATGAGATAAACGCGGCCTGAAAAAAGGAACCCCTCTTTAATATGTTAATAAGATTTTATTTAGTATAAAAGAGTTAGTAAACAGTTACTTAGTAAAGTCAAGTAAACTAAAAATTGAAATAATGAAGCAAGTGCATTTTCAATTACAAATCAAATCATTCCAATTAACTATTACAAATACTTCTTATTAGTGTTAAACTAAAGTCAAAATATTACTTCAATTACTATTAAACATATTTTTTACTGTACATAATATGTAGCAATGGCGATAATGAAACAACGAGACAACTGAACTTCGGAGGCAGTAGACGCGTCATAGAAGCAAAATTTACATGTATTTATTTATAGCGATAATAAACTTACAATCTTCGTCTGCTTTGTCTTGATCTTTTAAGTTTTTCACTTTCCACATGTATTGCAAGCATTCTGAAATGATAATACAATATTTATTAAAAGATCATAAGAAATCCAGTACGTCCTTTCCACACCTCCACAGAGCTTGCCATTGAATTAATTAAGTCACCAAACATACAACAACATAGTTCATTTGTAACCTTAACCTGTAACATTAACCTGTTGATATAGAATTATGTTTATAAAATAAATGTGATTACTATTTAGCCTCCACTAGCCTTATAAAGCTATGTAAACTCTCAAAAATTGACGAAATTTTACAGAACGATACATAAGCATATTTAATTTAAGAGGTTGTGGATTATTCCATGGATTGAAAAGATAGAAATAGGTAATTCGGTATCTAAACAAATACATACTTGTTTCACTTATGCTTTGCCCTGGCCTATCGAAATCTGGCTCGACGGATGCCAAAGGCTTGCATACTTCATCTGTTGCGTTTGAAAAGTCCGATAATACAGTTGCATTGTTCTGAATATAAAATAATAGAATATATGACACAAATAACAAATTGAAGGTCTAATAAAAATGTTTTACCTTTAATGCCTCCAAAATGATGCTCTCTACTTCACTGTTTGAAAAATCGAGGGTATCAACGTCTGAAAAAGAAATGTGTAGGTAGTATTAAAGTGACATAGTATAGTAACTAGATGTATACGTCTTTACGATTTTTCTAAATGATGGTTTATCAGATATGAATTACAACAACACAGTTATTCTAAAACAACGGGGTCTTGCGGCGAAGAATGGCCATGTTTTAAAAACATAACATAAAAATTTCGCATTGGTTATCGGAGGCGATTATTTAGAACAGAGCCCTTGTGTAACTTAATAAGATTTTGTATCATGTGAAGAACGCTTCTCGCGTCTCGATCGAAATGCATTAAAACATGTCGGGATCTGGGACGCTTGTTTCAGAGGCTAAAATTCACTTGGCATTTAGATTTAAAATAAAAGACACCCACTAGAAACCTGGGAAGTTGAGAAAAAGGGATAGCGGGAAGGATTGAAAAATGGTGGCGGGTATGAGAGACAAGTGACCTTCACTCGCTGGAGGTCGTGTACCCATGTTAAAAATAATGATATGGACTGGTACTCGAATAAAGGCTTTTTTTTACATATTTGGAGAAAAATGGAATCTGAACTGTCATTTTTTATGACAACTTACCTCCATTACACACACTTATTAAACATACAAAGGTAAGTGAAAACAGTTTATAGAACATAATTAAATAATTATAATTTAATTAATGTAATTAACCACAAGCGGGCTTTGTTGGTGAACGCACATTTGTTATAAGGAAAATCTTAAATTTACTTAGATACTTATACTTATGTATCTAAGTAAATTAAAAATTTGCTTGCTAATAAATAAAGTGTTATTATTTAGAGATCCAGGTAAACTGTGTTAATTTAATAATTCTTTTTTAAAACAAGAATTTTTTGAAGCATTGACCGTGAACCCTTTAAACACAAAGGTTATATTTTTTTAGACCGGTAGACAAACGGCCTTCTTTGATTACCAATACACTTATTGTTTCTCTGAGAAACAAACGATTTAAATGTTCAAGCATGAAACTATAATTGGATTATCTAGTCCAGCGACAAAATCGCGACACAAGCTATGATCAGTGATCACTTAACCAACCACAACGCTTCACTGAGGAAGTGAACCCCTAAACTGACGTACAAAGGGGCTCAACGTTTATTCTAATATGACATCTAAATGCCCAAATATATACATAATAACAAATTTTGTATATTGGACGTTGTATTGGACTATATATTACAAACCACAGCGGTTTTGTAGTGTAACAAATAATGATTTTATTATATTATTCTGTACAATAAGTTAAAAAAATGCTTTTATTAGCTCATAAATTGCGTTCTTCCTTATATGGATGGCATTATTATACAAATGTTATCCCAATTAATGAAGCACATTTCCTGTTTGTTTAGTAATATTATCAGCATTGTAAATATGTATTTAAAATAACATAACTCAAAAGGACCTCCATAAACTGTTTTAGATAGGTTGGCGATTTCGTCGTCATTTTAGCCAGGAATGTTGGGCATAGGTACGACTGGTTCCTGTGCTTTGCATCCAATATTCCTTCCTCCCTCACCAGGTCTGTCCACATAGTGGGAGGCTTCAACGCTTCACTGACCTCTCCTCGGCCTCCATTGCCCCATCGGATATCCGTTATTCGGACTATGTGCCGATTTATAGATTCTGTTTTCATTGACTATTTGTTAGCACTTTCTGCAATCCTGGCTTGAATATAATGACATATTATTTAAGGATCGTAATGTTACGTTAATAAAAAAAGTGTGCGTGTACTAGTGTACACACGTAAGAACTTCTGTATGACCTTATTTTACGAAAAATGATCCACTATATGCAACTTTACAAAAATTGGTTAAATAAGTTAAAGTATAACAAAAGGCTTTATTATCATAAAATCATTATTTTGTTAAACTTTAACTTATTATCATATCATATTACAAAATGTTAAATACGGACTTTACAATTTGTACATATATGTATGTATTAGCACAAGTATAACAATAATATTATTAAACGTACATGTATATTAATATACAATATTATTGGTATTAAGTTGTATTATTATTTGAGCAGCTAACATCGTCTTCGCGTTTTACTTTGACCTTGTAAACAGGTTCCAATTCACGTAGTTATTATGCATTATTTGCTCCAGCAAGCTTTATATTACTCAGATGTATTAGGTCCTTACATATGAAATTGGCGTTTTGTCGTACTGGCCACTTTTTGGTTAGGAATTTCAAATTCAAATTTGTACAGCTATTTACTGATGTATTTGTGCTTCGATGACCGTCATTCATTTGTTTTTTTTCTGTTTGCGTCACTCATTTTACAAAATGGAAAACTTAAAGTATCGCATTATTTACGAGTACGAGTTCCGCCGTGGCACTAGTGCTGCGGAAATGACTCGAAGGGTGAATGATGTGTATGGCGGTCATGTTGCAAAAGAAAACACAGTTCGTTTTTGGTTCCAATGTTTTCGTCCTGGAAATTTCGGCCTGCAGAACAAGCCCCGTGGACGGCCTGTGACCCAAGTTGATAATGAAGTATTGAAGGCTATTGTGGAAGCGGATCCATCACAAACCACGTCCGAGTTAGCTGCAGGCTGCGGTGTTAGTGATAAAACTGTTTTAATTCACTTGAAGCAAATTGGGAAGATTAAAAAGCTTGAAAGGTGGGTACCTCACGAATTTCAGTCAATTCGTGAGGTACCCACCTTTCAAACAAACCGGCAAACGCGCGTTGACTGCTGCGTTACATTACTGAACCGGCACAATAATGAAGGTATTTTAAACCGAATCATTACCTGTGATGAATGAATTCTTTACTGTAATCGGAAACGCTCAGCGCAATGGTTGGATCCTGGCCAGCCAGCCAAATCCTGCCCCAAGCGAAAATTAACCCCAAAAAAGTTACTTGTAAGCGTTTGGTGGACTAGTGCCGGTATTATTCATTGCAGTTTTCTCAAATCTGGCCAGACTATTACGGCTGATGTCTATTGTCAGCAATTGCAAATCATGATGTAAAAGCTAGCGGCTAAACAACCTAGGCTGGTCAATCGCTCCACGCCACTGCTACTTCACGACAACGCTAGACCACACACTGCAAAACAGACGGCTACCAAATTAGAAGAGCTTCAATTGGAATGTCTAAGACATCCTCCGTACTCCCCGGACCTTGCTCCAACAGATTACCATTTTTTTCGAAATTTAGACAACTTCTTGCAAGGGAAAAAAATTAACTCTGATGGGGCAGTCCAAATCGCCTTCACAGATTTTATTGATTCCCGTGATATATTATATTTAAAAATATTCGACTTTTTGTTCCTCCCATACAAAACGCCAATTTCATATGTAAGGACCTAATATTTTGTATCAAATTCGTAAATTTATGACATCACTTGTACTATTGGTATTTCAATATGTTTTTAACTGGGGATGAACGTCTATATATCGGAGAGCCATAGGATCACCTGTTATTAAGTGATACCGCTGCACATTGCCGGAAGGCTCGAAACTGTGTTGCCGGACTTATAAGAAATGCACGCTCTTTTCGTGGGACATTTTTTCGATTGATAATAATAAGCTTCATAATTAAATATGATTGTGACAAAGTTGATCTGACGCTAGTCTCTATCTCAATTTAAGAAAAAATACTCTTAATGTTAAATCTAATTCAAGAAAAATCATGTATGACTTTAAGTATATGTGTGTATATCTGACAGTTGTTTTAAGCTGGGTTATTTTATGCAACCTCTGAGTCATGAACACATGTACTATAGCTCCTGTAGAATCGAAATCCACATCTGCTATCATAATTTTTATGTATTTTGTAAGTATATATCTGGATAGTTTGAGTATCACAGAATATATAAGTCAATCGGGAGATTTTATTTTCTATCGACCAGGACGTCGAACATATTTAAATCATTAACATATATATACTAAGGCCAGTGACATATAAACTGTAAATTTATAACAATCAAACCATTCAAGCGATTTAAAATTGCACGATAGATAGCCGATGCAAGAAACCTGTTCTTGTCGAGAATTCTCATTTACATACAGGATGAGTTTCTATATTCGAATATGTTTTAATGACGTATATAGCATAATTTTTGTTATGAATAATTTATAATTGTTTGACTTATGTAGTATTTTTTTAATTTAAATTTGATATTGTTTCTTGTTATATTAGTAAGAAGTGTAGCTGGTATCGAGTTTTTTAAATTTGCAATAATGTAATCTAATGTTTTTTTCCCATATAAATTATTGTATTTGGGTAATAGAAATTCGTTTTTTAATTTCCTACGTGTTGAATAGTGATAGTGAGTTTTAATTGTTTTGAGGTAATTTTCTGTAAAGTAGTTTTCATTTAATAATCCTAGTTGCACTTTCTCGTGTATAGGTATAATTTTGAAAAATGCAAATAACTTTCTGTAGTAATCTTTATATTGTGATTTTAATTTTATGGGAGCAATTGTTTTTAAAATACGTATTTGTATTGCAAATATTTGATTTAGATAAGTTTTGCATGTTCTCCCATAGCTTGAAAGTCCATATGTTATAATGGATTCGGCTAGTGCTTTGTATAATAGTAGCAGAGTTTTAAGAGGTATTTTATTTTTTATTAAAGTGCATTTGGCAAGTATCGCTCTTAGCCTTTCACAGACAGAATTAATGTGCATTTTCCAGGACATTCGGTCATCTATTGTAAGCCCCAGGTACTTATGGTTATGAACTAATTCTAAGGCGTTGCAGTTGCAGCTTTTGGGATACGAGTTATAAGAATGTGCACATGTGTGGTTGTGTAGGATTAAGATGAGAAGTGTACGTGAGCTTAGATTGTGACTGGATCGGATATGCATGAACTTTGTTTTGTTAGGATTTAGTACAAGTCCTACGTCGTGGGACCATTTAGCCAATGTATCGAAATCAGATTGTAGAATTGTTTCTGCTTCTTGGATGTTAGGCCCAGCGGCTACTAGGCATGTATCATCTGCAAATTGGAATATCTGAGAATAATTTATTATGTTAGGTAATGTGTTAACGTAGGTAAGGTAGTGTAAAGGCCCAATGACTGAGCCCTGAGCCGTACCTTCTGTAATAGATATTGGAAAACTTTCTTCGTTGCACACTTTAACACGATAAGTTCTGTCTTGCAGATAGTTTTCACACCACTTGAGCAGGTTTCCTCGTACTCCGCAGTCATTTAAGTTCTGTAGGATTACGCTGTGCTTTAATGTGTCGAATGCCTTACTGTAGTCAATAAACACTACTAGAACATGATCTTTTTTATTTAAATGTTTATAAATGTGGTCTGTGAATGCGGATAGCAATTGTGTGGTATTTTTATTTGGTTGGAATCCATATTGTTTGTTAGAAAGAATATTGTGTTTTTTATAATAATTTTGAATTTGTACACATATGTATTTTTCTATTATTTTGTTAATTGTTGGCAATATAGTTATTGGACGATAATTATTATAGATTTTTTTGCTACCATTTTTGTATATTGGTCATACTATGCCTGTTTTTAATAAGTTAGGATATTTTCCAGTGTAAATGCTCGTATTAATAAGGTTAGCTATGGCTACGTTGATTTTATTACATACATATACATGTTTTAATATCTATTGCTCGTATTTTATCTGCACCTGGAGACTTTCTGTCGTTTAATGATTTAATTATCTTTGCAACTGATTTAGGGTCTGCTGACTGAAATCTCATACTAGTATTTTCTGGACGCTGGTAAGAGCTTTTATCTAACAGTGGATTTACAATGTTGGTTGGTTTATTACTAATACTATTGTGGAAGGAAGTTGCAAAATTATTTAGAATTTCTTTACATGTAATATTTTGATTTGCAAATGATTTCTGTATAGCTACGTCGATGGATGTTTTAATTTTTCCTGTTAGTTGGTTTAATATATCCCATTGATTTTTTTAGATTATTTTTATTAGCTTCTATATTAGTTCTAATTGTTTTATTTTTAGTTTTATTTATTAATTTATTGACATAATTTCTGGTTTTATTATATTTTTGTTTGAGTATTAAGTTGTTTGGATCTTTTATATATTGAGTAAAAAGTTTGTCTCTGTACTGACATGCATTAATAATTCTATTATTAATCCAATGGTTATTATTTCGAAGAGAGTTAGATTTAAGCTTAACTGTAAATTCAGATTTTTTATATGCTTGAGTTAATTTATTTTGTATGAAGTTGTATATACCAATAGTACACTTCATTTCTATTGTCGGCTTCCAATCAATTTGCTCTAGAAGGATCGTTAATTTATTATTGTCAATTAATGTTTTATATGTTGGAACATCCTGTAGCTGTGTTTTAGTGCAAGCAAGCACGATCGCTCGATGGTCCGCTAGTTTTGTGCCAACCGCTGCCGTGTATAGGTCGTGTGTTTGGGATCGAGCGTATATGTGGTCTATGCATGATTTTGTAATGGTTCCTTTGTATAGTTCCGCCCTAGTGTATGTTGTGATCCCACACATAAGGCCTAAACTGTGTAATGTGTTGCAATATTTATGTTTTATAGGAATGTCTAGCTTTAGATTTATATTAACGTCAACCAATAGATACAAGTCAATATTTTTCTGACAGTTGTTCTTAATAATATTATGAAGTTCGTCAATAAACAGGTTCTTGCTTGCTTGCTTAGGCTAGGTGGGCGGTAAATAGCACAAATTTGTGCAGTGTATTTTGTCTGAGTTGTGATGGTAAAAAGTATATTCTCGAAATGTTGGCTTTTTACAATTTGTATATTAAATTTATGTTTATTTTTTACATATACTAAGATACCTCCACCTTTCCTACTATTTCTAAGAGCTGAAAACATATGGTATCCACTTAAATTGTACAAACAACTGATTCTATCAGAAATGTTAACCTCTCTAAGAACAATAACGTCAACAGTGTTAGCCGCATATATACATTGCTCGAGACTAGCAAAGTATTTTATGATTGACCTTATGTTTATGTGTACACACAGTAGATTTAAATGTTTGCTGGGAATTTTACTCACAAAATCATTTATGTTTAAACAGTCTTCTAATTCACAAATAGCACTAGTTAAACTATCCATCTTAATAATAATAATTTATATGCATTTAATTTGGGCAGTTAATTGACATTCTGTCTTTTTTTTAACACTTGTGTATCCAACACTGATCTTAGGTTTTGTATTTTAGTGTTTTCATCCTTTCTTGCACGCACCATACCGTTTTTAAACCATACGTATTTATATCTTTGTTTATTCTTTAATTCCTGTTTGGCTTCCCATAAAATGCTTTTGTTGTATTTAGTCATTGCTTCCCTGATGAATACTATTTTGTTATTGTTGGATTCATAGGGGCAAACATCGGCCACCATAGTTTTAATGGTTTTTGCAGCTTTAATCCACTTTTCTTGGGTTGCTTTATCATTAAGTTTTACTTGTATAATGCCTGGTTGTTCGTTTTTACCTTGGTATCGCATTGTGTTACGGATACCGTCGAAGGGCTGTTTAAGTTTTAATGCTACATTTTCAACTAATTTTCTCACATTCTCTTCACTCGCAGGGGGGACGTTTGCTATTTCTATAGAATTAGCAAGTTTCTCCTGTTCCATCTCATGGAAACGCTGCTCCAATGCACCTACCCTCTACCCACTTTAATCTTCTGGGACTACATTATATGTGATGCCAAATTAGCTTGTGTCGTCGCAGGTTGTGAAACACATTGCATTCTTATTTCTCATATGAAATTGCTGAACTATCCGTTCATGCTGTGTTCATGCTGTGGTCGGAGTCTATGCTAACTGGGGCAATGAAGCTTTTATCAGAGCCACGTTTCTGCTCTAGTTCGTACCTGGATGCCCCATACGCCGTCAGTCCAGCAGCATGTGCAGCGCTGTTTGTTCAGTTACTATTGCAGCAGCATGTTGCACTGATACGAAGCTTAAATTGTAGGTATTGTGCAAAAGGGCCGTGTCCTATCATCATTATTATTTTATTTTATGTACTGTCGCTAATGTAAATTAAAAAGATGTGGCAAATATGTGCCATATGTGATTTAAATTTGTGTAACCACTAAGCGCAGTCTGTTGCGCTTACTGTCTGTCTATCTTTATCCTAAGATTTAAACCATTGCAGAGCTCCTAACAATTAAAATTTTCAAATCAATATACAATGAGAGATCGAGGCTTTTACCAGGTCTAGGAAGACACCGATTCCTTAAATCCAATTCACTCCCTTATTAACTCAGTAAGTTTAGTAACAGCGTCTTTAGATAATCTTTGATTTCTCAACCCGAATTGGTTGTCAGAGAAGAGTAATTGTTTTTCCAGAAATGGGAGTTCTATGATCTTTTTGATGTTTTCTAGTGGCTTTGCGTAGAGTATCATAAGGTCTTACACATTTTTAGAGACTTTTGGTTATCCATGGTTTCCCGATGGTTTTTGATTTTCTCGATGATGAGCGATATTTGATTTAAATAAAGTAAAATATAATGTGTATTAAAATATACTCTGAAGTTTACTTAATTAATATTTACAGTTACAGCTACCTAAGTTATTTTAGTTTATAAATACCATATACACTTAATTATTACTAAATGGTTGTAGTTTAGTTGTTACTATAATAATATTAATATAAAATTTGTTTATAAAGGAATGTAAGATAAAGGTATTACTTATTCCACGTCATTAAATCTGTATCGGTAGATATCCCTCCTCATCGGCAAAGAAGGCAAAGTGTGTCCGAGAGAAAATGCCGGCGTAAATATTCTCTGTACTTTTTTAAAATATCAAATCACACGTCCGCTCTTTATTTGTATTAAATTACAAAACTGAACGGAAACCTCGCAGTCCAGTTTCTGGAAGCGGCACCTGTTCACAGGCATGACGCGTAAGCCAGCTATAGTTTTACTTAACCATATTTGAGGGAATTAAACGACCCGTCACACAACGCCACCGCCCCAGTCACTTTTCAGTAAGCATGACTTCTCCAGCTTCCCGGTTAATAAAACTAAACCTAGTGTGCATTTCACGCATTTCCATTCCTCCAGGCTCAACAAGCTGGTACAAGAAAAGAGCAGCACAAGACAGGAAGTACAAAAGACAAAAAAAAATTACAAGACAGCAAGTGGTGCGAGTAATAACATTATGCGTATGTTCTATTCTAGTAAACTTATGTAACTTATCCCTTATACTTATATTTTTGTATACCTACATAATATTTTCATAAATATATTACGAGAGAAAGGTAAGTATATTAATTTCCTTGAATTTATCTCTCAGGGATTTTTAATTATAGATTGCACGAATAGCCCTCTTCTGCAGGATGGAAATAGTTTCGACATCAGCAGCATGGCCACATACTAATGAGCCATAAGTCATTAAACTGTGAAAGTATGTAAAATAAACAAGTCTAGCTGTATCGACATCAGTTAGTGAGCGAATCTTTTGAACCGCGTAAGCTACAGAACTAAGTTTCTTGCCCAATCCGTTAAAAGAGGTTCATGATGATTCCAAGAAATACAGTTGTATCTTCCAGATTCAATTTCTCATCAATTAAAATTGGTCTAGTATCCATAACTCTTGTATGTTTTGCACAAAATTTAATGCATTTCGTTTTTTTGCATTAAGCGGAAGGTTATTCATACTAAACCAATTGACAATCGAGACAACATTGTTCATATCGTCAAAATTTGTTTATTGACGTTAGATTTTGAAAATGGAAGGATGTATCATCAGCAAACAATACTATATGATGATTTTTCTCTACCAGGAAAGGTAGATCATGCAATAGTTGCAACGTTAACAAAAAATATATATAAGGAAACCACATGTGTATGTGTGTGAGTATGTATATGTGGGTGTGTGTCTGTGTATGTATTATTACTTAATTGTTAATCTAAGAAACTTATATAAACATATATAAAAGTAATCTCTATCTCTTCGTTAGATTTGATAATAGAGTTATCAGCACTACTATATTTATAACTACTGTTAGCGGTAGTTGATCTAGTTGTTAGGGTAGGAAATTAAACACTTCAATGATGACTTCACTATAATTTACTTCACTGATTTTACGTGAACTGTATAACTTCAAACTTGTACAAAAGAATGCCCGGCGCATGTGTTACAACCTCTTTTATAATCACAACTGCCTTCCCCCGACTCGGCCATCCCACTTCGGGGAGATGGTCGAGTCAATTCGTAACAATTCGTAAACAACCGAACGAGTCAAATGAATAACTATTGCACATGCGCACTTGTAGCAAGATTCTTAAGAATATGTTTCATAACAATGTTTAGAGTGTAATTAAATAAATATTAGAAGCTAACACTACTAAAATTTTATTTTACCATCATCAATAAAAATATTCTAGAGTCTATCTATTGTTTTGTTCAAACAGTTGCTCACAATCTTAACATAGATTTTGTACATCTATATTTACTCATGGAATAGTACTTGTATTTTATAAAGTTCTTCGTTTATTACTAGGTACAACAAGAAATTGACAATTCTATGGTCAAATGTTTCACATAAAGTATTCAGGCCACACGTTGCGTTCAATCCAATTTAGATATGGCTTTATGTCAATATATATCACCTCATTAGAATCACATGTATTTTCTGAATGTTGATTTGGTTGAGATATAATCCCCCATAGTTTATAAAAAGTACCCTTATTTTGACTAACATTCAAGTTAAATTGTAAAGTACCACCGCATTTGCTCTGAAAAAAAAGTAATTTTATATTAGATAAATTACTTTAACTTTGTTCTTGTATATCTTTCATTGTAATTAATGAAAAATATGCAAAAAACATATTGTTTTCGTAGTCTTGGCGAAGCTTTTAAAGAAAATTTATTACTAGTAGATTTAGATTACTAGCGATTACTAGATTATTAGAGATAGATAAGGAGCACTAGATTTTCTTCAAAAATACAAAAGGAGCACAGTTAGAAGGATGGATTATAAAATAATCTTATGTTACAGAATATTTCTGATGTGGAATGTATATGACTTCGAGATGAAAAAGAGGCTACATAAGTTTGATAAAGTTGTAAATGTCTAAAAAACATTTGGGCCAATATTTATATGAAAAATTACTATTGGTTTCACATAAAACTAATATTTCTTATACAAATAATTGACTCGGATGTAGAGCGTACAACTTTATCAAGCTCATTATACTGGCTACAAATGAAATTCTGAATTTGACCTGATCCGATGATGACCGTTAGATGATAAATTTCACCTCCAGGTGTTAGCTAGTAATGATAATAAAAATAGTCTAAAGTATTATTAAATGGATGACTTACCGGACAAGATGCGATCCCATCTATACTTATATTATCAGAGCAATACATTTGCTGATAAAAGGCTCTTTTAGAAATTTCTTTATTTGCGGAACAATTTTTATGAATATAATGTATGTTGGCCGACTGCAATGTAGAGATAAATGGTTTGTTTATATTTTTATCTGAAAATGTAAAATAGGTATCTTGCTTACTTAATTTTTGCCTAGTCTATTTAATATATTGAATTTTATTAACATAATCCTATTTAAAACTTCAATAATCTATTTCCTGGTACAGTTCTTTCAAATGAAAGCTTGGTAAATAAATATCTTGGTTTGAATATAATTTTAACAGATTAAGAATGGGCTTGAAACGAAGACCAACTTACAGTAGTTAAATTTAAACTTCGAGTCATGAATGTCCTAACAGATAAAAATCACGACACGGTTTTTAGGTCTAGGATATCTGCTTCACGATCATTTTCAATCTAATAGGCAAGTAGCTGATCAGCTTCCTATGCCTGACACTTGTCGTTGGGACACTTTTTGGGCCTAACGCAAGCCGGTTTCCTCACGATGCTTCCCTTAACCGTTCGAGAAATTATTAAATGCGACATAGAAAGAAAGCCCATTGATGCACAGTCGGGGCGCGATGCCAGTCGCACGCTGAAGCCTCTAGTCCAACACTGCTAGTATGTTTACCCGCATAATAATAATGATATTAAAGAATATTGAGACTGTCGATGTAAAGTTGAGTTATTGAATTTTTATAATATTTCATTCCGCCAGCAACATAAAAACGATGGCATTGAAGCTGAACATTATGATTTATGACTGTCTTGAATAATTTGTAACTATTTTAGTGGATTCTATGTGTTGACGTCTGTGAATTTACACTAACTGGCGCAGGCCACAGTGAGGTTTAATAATTAAAGAACTTACTACTCCTAAAGTTCCATCCAGTTACAAATATATACGGATAGGGACTCTCGTTAACAGTTGATAAGCATATCGGATGGATGAACTGTGAGAATTTTACAGCATTGCTAAGTTCAACGAGAGCCAGATTATTATAAATGTCTTTCTGCATTGGATGTTTTATAATTCGTTTAATTCCTATGTTTATAGCCGTATTGTGTTGGTTCTGAAATGTTTACTTTTATATAACACAACTTATATATATGACACATATATATTATAATTCTAAATTATTTTATTATCCTATTTATGCATTTTATATCGGGACCTTTGATATATTGACCTTGCATTTACCTAGTGGACTAAAATAATTATCAAACAGACCATTTCGATTTTTACAGGGGTGAATTTTCTTCATATATAAGTAGGTAATGAGCATTCTTGCCATTACTTAAACGGCCGGCAACGCACTTACGAGCCTTCTGGCTTTAAGAGTGTCTATGAGCGGCGGTATCACTTACTATCAGATAAGCCTCCTGTCCGTTTGCTCTATTAAAAAAATTGTGCCTACCGATCCTATATGAATACCTTTTTTGCAATCACTAATAACTATGAAACTGAAACAGTACAGAACCTACTTAAGTTCTCGAACCAATTCGACATAGGGAATCTCATCTCAAGAAAAGAGCGTACCAATTCTTGAAAGATCGGCAACGTACTTGCGACCCTTGTGACAATGTGAATGTCAATGGGCGGCGGTATCACTTAATATCAGGTGACGCTCTTCCCGTTTGCCTCTTATTACATTAAGATAACCCAAAAAAATAAGTCCATGTTACTTAACTCCTATGATGAGATTCCACTTTTATTTTTAGCATAACAATTATCATTATATTAAATATATATAATAATTGCACCTGTACACTGGTGAGTACGGATATTACCTTTATATTTGGAGTACCAAGTCTGACAATATTTGGTGAAACATGCTTTAGGTTTTTGTTTGGATGGATGTAGCAGGTGTAAGCTGTTAAAACAAAATTGGGGCTGATAAGGGCTCCAGCACATTGCAATATGAAGTTGCCCCTCCTTGTTTCGGAACCAACTGCTGCCTGTAATCATTTTTATATAATAAAGTCAAGAAGAAGTGTTTGCTAAGTAGAGAAGATGCTATTCCTAATCAGGGCCATGCCTTCGAAACCCAGCTGTACGCAAATAGACGATATGTTTCTAACATGTTATGAATGTATTACGTAACGGTATAATAGTTTGAACCCACTGCCAAATAAAAAACATTATTAGAAGAGATTGAGACTGTGGTAGGTTGGACGAGGAGGAGGAGGAGGAGGAGGAGGAGGACACGGCACATAACACTCACTCACTCAGTCACATACACCCACACACTCACTCATGCACTTACGCCTGTTATAAACAGTTAAAAAAATTGTGATTAAAAATATATTTTTATAAAATTTACTTTTAAGTTTGTTATGGAAGAGCTGTGTCAGGGCACATGTACAAGGGTTCCAAAATCTTACATACTGTCTTTTTATGTAAAATGTATCACGTCATTATTTACAAGCATATATCTTATATTATGGTAACTTCTTATTTACTATTGTGCCGAGTCTTGTATGACTGTGTGAGGTAGCTTAAGGTTTTCTAAGGTATTTTTATCTTCTCTCATTCTTAATCAGGAATAAAGTAACCGTTGTTTTCAAAAACAAATTGTTAATTAATTTGCATAATGTTTAGCGCATCGCTTCCTTGATCATCTGAGCAGAACCTCAAATTTCGAAGAGATTTTCATACATTGTGCATTGACATACGGAAATATAATAGAAACTCATTGACACCACAAACTGAAATTTATCACATACTCAAATTGGGCTTAGATTTTTATATCTGTGTAATTGGTGATTTTTCTTTAGATAAGTCTTTACTGGGTATAACAATGCAGATTTGAGTCTTCGATGAGAAGATTTCTTACATCTGCCTTCACCGCATGATACACAGTGTGTTGGCTCGCGATCTCGAAGTTGAGACTCGAGCGCCTATCGACTTAAAGTGAAGCGGAAATTAAAATAATCTGTTTTTTTTTATTTATCAGGCTTAATTTGACTTGGGATAAGGGTGTTAGTCGCACTTAGTACAAAAATAATAGAAAATTTGTAACCAAGATATACAAATAACAGATGAAGAACTAATAATTTCGATATGAATATGATTTTTCAGGTTATTAACGCTATTGACATTTTAATAATTTTCTACGAGAAAAAATGAGACTTACCATATGAGAATATTCCGACTTAGATTCAATAGTCGACTGTTTCATACCTTAAAATAAATAATGGAACATATAGATATATTAAGTATATGTCAGGGAATGCTCGAGTCAATTGACTGTTGATTTTTATTGTGACTTTGGTTAATCATTGAGATACTTTCTATTACATCTAAGAATCTTAATTTAATTATCTTTGATTTGTTTTGTTACTATTTAATTGAATTGTAGTTTGGTAACATAACTTAACAAATAAAAGTACGAATATTGTTACAACCAATCAGAGCAGAAACTGTCGACGCGCCATCTTTATTCTTATTTTGGAAGGTGCGTTCAGGAAACGCATGGTTATAATTGAGTATTCAATGGAGCATTGTGGTGATGAGAGTTAGAAGTAATCAATCTAAATTATATATTGTACGATAATTCTTCGTGTTTGACGACTAATGACGCTGTCCATATCGATGGAGTGATGATATTTGCAACATATACATAAACAGTAATTTTGAAACACTTACATTTCTCATTGACTTCTTGACGTCTCGTAACCTCTACTAAATAATCGCCACACTCTACAAAAATAATTAATTAGCATCACAATACTCGTAAAAAACAATCGCTTTTCAGGCAGATCACATAACAGTACAACTATTTTTACGGTTTAAAAGAATATTACCAGTAATTAAACTCAATATCTATCAATTTTAGACATGATATACCAGAAGCAATCGGGCTTACCTAATATTAAGTGATATTCCCATGCGCACAGGCACGCGAGACCGATGCTGGAGTTTTAATAATTATAAAGTTCAGAAGTGTTAATTAGATAATACTTACTTCGAATACTTATTGAATGATTGTCGCTGATAAAATTTACTTTTGATACCATTTCATAATTGCATATATGTTTTTCATTTGAATTTTCTTCAGAGTATTCAGATTCATCATAACTGGGTACGTTCCATGACTTTTCATTGCTTTCGGTTTCTTAGTCATTAAAACAATTACATAACATTAGAATAAATAATGTATGTTAAATAATTGAAACATTAGTACTTACTTAACTTGTCGTTATAAATAATAAAGGTTTATAAATATAAAAAAAGACAGCGTTCACCGTGCGACTCTTATTCCTGGGTCGTAGTTTCCATTATCGTCTGTACGCTAATAGTCTTTCTACCTATGTGCGGTAATACTCGGTCGTACGGTGAAGGAAAACATTATGAATAAACCGGCTTGCCTTAGACCCAAAAAGTCGGCGTGTAGTAGGCACAGAAGGCGGATCACCAACTTGCCTATTAGACTGACACAGATACAGAAATCTGACGCCCAGACTTAGAAAGGGGTTATAGAGCCACTGATTTTAATGTTTTAAATTAAGTTAATTATTAAAATCTGATTTCGGCTTTGCTATAACTTTAACACACACTTTTGTATACGTATGACATACGGCATTATTTCATTGTTATTCATTAAGAAAAAATAAACATAAATGAATAAAGATATAGAATATATGATCCATCTCATAACTCCTCCTTTCTTGGCGATTCCTTTAAGGTATCTGCAGGTCAGGCTATGGAATTCACTTCCCGTCCCTATTCGCTTAGCTCCTTCTCTATCTTCCTATAAATTTCTTCTGTACAAACATTACCGGTCCACATCGTATCCCTAGTTTTCTTACTAACTACTTACTGACGTGAGACTTATCTTAAATTGTCGTGATTTATGTGTCTTTTTACTTTCTATTTTTTATGTATTTTTTAGTTTAGTTTTTTATTTTTCTATTCCTGTTTAGTTTTATCTTAATAACTGTGTATAACATGTATTTTTGCACTACTTGCCTATCTTATGTAATTTAATACATTTTTACTTATTTATTTTTTCTTTACTCACAGTGGTTGCCTGAAAGAGATCGCTCGAAAGCGATAAGGCCGCCAGTTGCCCTCCTTTTGATTAATTATGTTCATTTTTTTATATTGCAGTGTAACGAAGTGATAATAAATAAATACATTTAAAGTTTTTTAAATAAAATTGTATTTTATACTTAAAAATATTAAGTGACAACTGTATTGAAATTTAAATATAAAATCAATGGCGCTGCAACCTTTTTAGGTCTAGGCCTCAGATTTCTGTATCTGTTTCATAATCATTTGTTAAGCTAATAGGCAAGTTGGTGATCAGCCTCCTGTGCCTACCACACGCCGTCGACTTTTTTTTTGGGGTCTGTGGAAAGCCGGTTTCCTCACGATGTTTTCCTTCACCGTTCGAGCGAATGTTAAATGTGCACATAGAAAAAAAAACATTGATGCCCAGCCGGGGATCCAACCTACGACGTCAGGGATGAGAGTCGCATGCTGAAGCCACTAGGTCAACACTGCTCAATAATTACGTAATTTAAATATGGCCGAAACGTAAAAAAATGGTAATACAAAATCCTCTATGGTAAAGAACGGAAAAATTTAGGAATTTGGTTTCATATTTACCTGAATATATACTGTGTAACAGTATAAAAATTACCACAAACAATTGTAACAAAGTTTCCATCATTATTATAATCTCAAGTTAATTTCCAAAACACGTCCAATTGTTATAGTTTCGGATGATTACTGATTCATTACTTGTTATAAGACTTATTATATACAAAATATTATTACCATGAATGGATATTTAGACATAAAATGATAAGTATGTTGTATTTTAGTTTTTATTACATTTATTAATTACCAATAAACAGAAAATTACAAATTTTACTTCACATTATTAAGATAAAAAGAAAACAATATTTGTTTTTTTGATACCTAGAATATAATACCAAGCAGATCCAAGCAACTTCCTCACAATCGAGTTGCCCACAATTTCGCAGCACATAACTCACTAGGGGACTATTGGTATTGAAGAAGTCGCATGGGTCCGCTAAGCATCCTCGCATATACATTGTAAATACATAATAATGTAGGAAAAAAGAAAATAATAATTATAGCAAATAATAAGAACTGTAAGGATTTTAAAACGACTCGGCGAATGTTTTCCATGGAGTTGCTGAAAATGTCTACCGAGTGTTATGTGCCTGACACGCGTTGATTTTTAGGTCACAGGCATGCGGGTTTTCTTATAAGGTATTCCAGGTAGGTACTAGCCACTACGCCAACTCTGCTCCTATCCAAATAAGTACAAATGCAACTAAAAATCATGTGTGTGTACTTATGTACACGCGTTAGAAGGTATACTTCTTTGGCGTAACAAGATTTTTTTTAATCTTTTGCCTTATTCTACGTCTGTAGAGAAAACGACACTTACAATAGAAAGAAGGTTAAAACATTGAAAGTTATATTACAAAGGATTATCTAGTTAAATAAAGTTTATTTAAATATAAAAAAAAAACATTTCTATATAATTAAAGAAATTGACATTTTTTATTTTAAAATTTGATTTTAGGGTGTCGTTTTTTTGTGACGGTGTGCGCGCGAATCGTAATAATTTACTCTCATAATTTTTCCCTAACGCGCCAATAAAGTATAACTTAAATAAATATGAATATTGAATTCATAAGAAAATAATGGTGGAAAACCACGCCTACAAATGTTTTAAATTAATGCAGGTAATATAACTTATTGTATAACATTTATAACAGCCATTTCGTTGCGTTTTAACATTATAAAAATATATTTTAACATCTCGATAAAAGTTGACACGAAGTCGCCTTTGGAAGGCTTCTTTACGATGCTCATCTGATTTTTTACACACACTATATAAGATAAAATTATATTGATTCATGAAAAATGTTAAGTTGTTTATTCACGTAAAAGCAGAGATCTATTCGACTTTTTAATAGGGGGAATTATTTTTGATTCTTTTACTAAAGAAATAAAATGTTAAATACAATCAGTTGGTACTTTATATTTTAGTACAACTTGAGCATATATAAGGAAAAACCTTAACACTAAAAGCAAAATTCAATTCCAATTGTTTTCCTACTCCTGGGCTTGCCCTAGATTAGTTTTAAATATAGCTGCAATAATCTGAAATATTTTGAAATTGTAACATAAGAGAATATTAAATATAATTTCCTAGAGAGTGACTTAATTTTATTATCATAAGACACTTTAGTTATTTAGAGCATGTCTATGCCAACACATCTGTACCCACATAGAATTATATACAAGTATATTCCCTAACGGCAGAGCTCCCTAAGAGCAGTGTTGGCCTAGTGGCTTCAGTGTACGACTCTCATCCCTGTGGTCGTAGGTTCGATCCCTGGCTGTGCAATGGATTTTCTTTCTATGAGCGCATTTAACATTAGATCGAACGGTGAAGGAAAACACCGTGAGGAAACCGGCTTGCCTTAGACCCAAAAAGTCGACGGTGTGTGTCAGGCACAAAACACAGGCTTATCACCTACTTGTCTATTTAATTTACAAACGATCATGAAACAGATACCGAAATCTGAGCCCCAGATCTAAAAAAATTGTAGCGCCATTGATTTTTTTTGTTATATTCCCCAACATAAATCAGCGAAATCAGGTTAATTGTCTCTTTCCGTCAAATTATTTACACTTTACACTACGATGAAACGAGGGAGATAAGTACTTTTGAACCACGACTAAAACCACAAAATTAAGTCCATTTAAGGTAAAGTAGGAAGCAAAATTATTCGTCATTGTTAAAATAGTTTATTTATATTTTACAGCAACGAGGTATGTATTTATCCGCTAGTGGTATCTCTCCACTGGACCCGTGAGAATCGTGACTTGGTCACCAGTGCGTTGGCAAAAAGCCACACGGCCTTTTGCCTTCCACCTTGCCGACGACAACCAGTACATGTCCCAGCGGATCCAGATGATCCAATTACCTTTTGATTAGGGTAAAAAACCGCCTTTACATCACATTTCGCTCGCTCCAGTGAGCTTTCGTCCTGCCCTTCAGGTGATTGACCACCCCGCGACGGCCAAAGCCGAATTCTGAGTCTGGGACGAGTCTTGCGGTAGTCGCGGGAACACGCTCATTCAAATTTTTAAGGCAAAAAAACGTTAATACAAGACATATATAATACTACATAGTATTTTATCATACAGTAGGATAATTATACATGAGTACAGTAAACATATCCATTATAATGTATGGTAATTATAAAACCACCAAACATTATAATTTTGGCCATACAACACTTTCAATCCAATCAAGGAACGGAGAGATTTTCGTATATACTCCAGGCAGGTCCTTCCTTCCACACTTATGTCCAAATGACGTCACACCAATAATCATATGCATAGAACCTTCGTATTTAGTATCTTTTATCTTGACTTGTAGGGGTCCGCCCGAATCTCCCTGTAATAAATATTTTATATTAACTCTAGGAAATATGTCCCGCAATATGCAACGTATGTAGTCTATGATCAAATAGTAAAAAAAATAATCTTATCGTTCGTACTAGGAATGCCTTTTTTTTAGTATCCGAGGTGAACATATGTATCCCCCGAAAGTTGCAGTGGTATGTGGGACTTGATCCACACCAGAATCTCTGCTTCAGAGGCTGGATATACCATACTAACTGAAACCGTCTCGTTATAAACGCTCGGGGTCGCTCTCGCATTCTAGCAGGGCCTCAACGGCATAATTGTACACAGGACAATTTTGTTTAATTCTCACTTGGCATGTATCGACTCCTCCATTAATATTTCCTGCACACATCTGATTGTCCGTCAGACCGCCCCAGTTTCTGTCCCGATACACCAGCAGTAGGAAATCGCAGTACTTTGACTCTATGATGTCCACATTTCCGGCCTGTACTTCTGATGATGGTTTTAAGGACTTTTCTGAAATCATTAATTAATTTATGAATGAATAAAAGTTGTTTACTCAATTTAAGTAAACATTTGGAACAACCCAAAATTTCTTGGCTGTTCGTCTAAGATCAGGATGCATTTTTAATGGTCTGTAAACGTAGCTATGCCACTAGATATTTATCGACTATCAAATGAACTATCAGTACTATATATATATTACTACCATCCGTTTCGGACCAATTATAATCACTAAGATTAGTAAGAGTTGTAATTTTGTAATTCGTACCATCACGTTTTGAGAAATAAGAAAGGAAGTTTTAACTTCCGCTTTGAGTTATTCCACAAATACTCATTTAGTTCGTGTCATCAGTAACAATTCTTTAATTTCCAGCAAGATTTATACCCTCGACTTTTTCTATTAAATTGTGCTACACTCTATTGAAAAGAGATATGTGAGTACTTTGGTGAAAACAGTGTTGTTTTACTGATTTAATATTTTTGAACATGGGAGATAGAGTCTAAACAATATTTTTATCAATAAACCATTTCCCTCACCGTTTGTAATACCCCAACCGGAAACGGTAACTTCATGCCGTGACGTAAAGTATTTTCCTTCAAGACAGGCAGGTTGGATGAGTTTCGAGAATTCCACTTCAGCAACAAGCTGCACTAATGCTATGTCAAAATATTTTATAGGAGGCTTCCAATAAGGGTTTGTAATAAATTTCTTGATATTTATATCCACGGGTGATTCGAATTTTGAATTCTGAAACATTTTGAGCAGACATTTTCTACGATCGTTATGTTATTAAGGCTGTCATTAGACTTCGTTAGCTTTCAAATTTGTTTCGGGATAATAGATTATACATTATGTACCATGCGAAGTGGAATTTGGAAGAGACCTAAGCCTATCATATATCGAACATAAATTATAGTACCACAAAGAACGTTTCTTATAACTAATTTGACGAAAAAGGCATACAATTGTCAGTCGTAGGGATAAGGTAATAATTATTACAACAATGGAAAAGGTAATCCTGATTATATAAATACTTGACCTTTAAGTACAACACTAAAAGTTCACAGCCTGCATAAACCACTCACGAAATAATATAATATTGAGGGCGTTATTAATAATAAAGTCAACATTGTCGAATATTTCAACAACTACAAATGCCTTTTGTTAAGCGATACGACAAAGCAAGAATTAATTATGAGATCAAATGTGGCTATTGCTCATGTCAAATGATCTACTACTTTTAACAAAATTGATAGAAAAGATTAGAACATTCTGCTTTATCTCAGGCATTTACAATCCTGATAACTACAATAAGTATTTATGTGACTGTTCGCGCTAAATCGGTGTCAATCAAAGAAGGATGACAATTGTCGATTTGACTTTGACACACGAACCGGAGATGGTAGGTGGTACCCGGCGTAATGGCGCAAGGGAGTTAAATTTTAACCGCTATCGCGTGCGCACTAAATATATACCGCATACCGTAAAGCATTTACTTTTTTTTGATTCATTATTGAAGGATCCAGTGTTTTAGTGAGATAGGCCACCGTTGATGATAAGTGCTAGTTTAAGTCTTATCGATTATTGGATTCCTTTTTATTATACTGACACGCGACAGCCGAACCAGCGCATTTTATTTCACCGAGGGAAGGGAGCATCCTGGATATAGCTTCCGGGTACCCAGGCGAAACACAGTGACTAAAGGATGTATTTATCATTTAAAAATATCCAAAAATAACTTACACTACCTCTAGATCCCTTGTACCCAGTCTAACAATGTCTGGTCCTGGACTCTCCAATTCCCTGTTCATAGCTTTAGAGCAATGTGCAGCTGTTAATACAAAACTAGGGCTTATCAAAGAGCCTCCACAGAGGAATGCCCATTTGTTTATCGCTTTTATTTTCCAGCCAATTGCTGCCTGAAAAACAATAATTTGTGGGTTTATATGAGTCACAAAAGTTTCTGGTTTAAGTTCTGAGTCTATTTGTGCAATAGTCACCGGGTTGTTTAAGTTATTCAATCTAAAGCAGTGTTTACCAAAATGTTTATTGCCCTGCCCCACCTTAGCTTTCCTAAAATTCTTATACCCACCCCCTATGGATTATACATAAATTTTAATATCTAAAATTGCATTGCTCACTTAAAAAACAAAAATATTTTGAAAATATATAATAAGAAAACCGAAATTACAAATCAATATCAACGTCATCAATAACAAATTGCCGCCCTGTGGGCGGGGGCCCCAGTTAGGAAATACTGATCTAAAGGTTCAGAGAATATAACTGATATGGGAATTATTAAGGCGAAATTACCCCTTTTGGCTTTAGACATACGCTACCTAAGAGTATAATTTCGCCATAGCTGTCATGTAAGAGGATCGAGTTCATATAACCTACAGGTGCGGAGAACTACCATCTATCTATATTTATATTTAATTTCAGCACGGAATCGAAACCCTGGCTGCAGTTTACAAAACCACTTAGCCCTCTGAAGTGGCGATTTTTAAAATAAAAGCACATATTGCAGTCTCTAACTGGCAAATATTATAATTAACTAAATGTTTCTAGTTTAGAGAATGATTCGTACCATATGCGGATAATCACCCTGTTTGGTTGAGTACTTGCTTATTATTAATCGAATTGGTACTTCGGAAGGTTTTTGACCTCGCTTTACTTTGCCTGGAATGACACAAGATATTTTGTACAAAATAAAAAAAAAGTGTGAGAAATAATAAAAACCTCATTCTTCAGTTTCAAAGATTATAGCCATTTATTTCGATTACCATTGATGAAAACATTATTTAGAGTAAAAGTAATTTATAAAATCAAACCGCCTTCAAATACCTGTGATGTCAGTATAAAATAAGATACCTATTACATACTATATGTAACGTGTTTTTCTATAAAAGTAATGTCTCTAATTATTAAGATGTACACGAGAAGGACGAGTTTACCTGTGATTCCCTACATCTAACATTATAGATAGAAATGCCTGGATCCATGTTATAAAGCTACTTCCCGAGAAATTTGTGGACAAACATACAAACACGTACGAAATTTAGTACACGTTCTAGGAATCCGAGTAAGTCGTAATCAAATATAATATTCAAACAACAAACTGATTACCTTTTAAAAGACTCTCAAAATTCGTAATTTTTGTTTGTAAATTTCAATTGCAGTTAAGCACAAATATAATTAATTAACAATGCTTATGCTGATCACCTGAGATTGTCACTGGGTAAAACAAATAAGTATAATAAACTTACATCTTTCTTCTCGGTCCCTAATCGTTTCACGATTAACCAGATCTACCATGAATTCTGCGCATTCTGTCAAAATAATTTTAAATAGTTATTAACAACTTAGAAATGTAAACAGCTTGGCTTGTAGCTTGGACCCTCCATTTAGAGTTTATGTTTTGATTCCCGATATTAAGTGTTTTGTACAGAAAAGTGACTTGCCTTATAAAATATCAACAGATATTTGTCTGCCCCATACCCCAATACAATATTGTATCTTATAGCAATATATGCTTTTGTGCTTAATATAAATCTATTATTTTCTTACAAAGATTTAAATAATGCAAACCTACTCAAATCACTCATTCTAGCACCATTCATTGAGAACCGTGGTTTTACCGGGGTGAAACTGATACATGGGTCTATATTTACTGGTTTTCTGATATTTCTATCTGTGGTATAATTTGTATTCACTCTAAAGGTAATATGAACTTCCTCGGATAATGTACCGTTTGAATATCTTGTCCGAAATGGCTTGTATTCGTGGAGAACGGCAAATGACCCTGTAAAATATATTAAAAATGTGGACGTCAGAGCATATATGTTTCATTACCCTTTTGTCGGTATGTGCCATAAGGATTTTCTGTTTTCCCTGGAATTAAACATAAGAACTAACCTGCCTTTACTAGCTACGCAGGCCACTGGATTTTAATTAAATATCTATATTATTATATTAATATTTTAGTTACAATACAATCCCTTACCTTGATTACTATATCCATTACTTATCACAAGTCGTAATTTATTATTAGATGTTTTTATAGAATCCGGGCATTACAAATCTAATTTAAGCGTGCCTTAAAAAAATTGACATTCTAATACAAATTATAATTATAATATACAAATATATTTTAAATATAATTTGTATTAGAATGTCTGGGATCTTTTATTAATAACAATGAAAAATTTTACTAGTCAATATTTTAGCACTTTAAATGTTTGTGTTCACGAGTCTAACTGTAAGATTTAATATATATGTGCATATACATAACAAAGAAACAATGTTGAAAAATATTAAAAACATATTTGTTTATTCTTATTAATAAGTTATATATCCAAAGCTTACCGGTACTGTATATAATAACACCCACAAAAATCCATAGATTAATATTTATTTTAAAACACAAAAACATTATGTTTACAAAAATTCGTTTAAGGAAAAATAGCTCCAAAACGTAATGTCATCTGCACATCTGTATCTCTTCTGAGATATTATCATAAAATGGCTGACTAATTATAATAATACTCGTTTAACCTCTTATGTCCGTATTTCCATACCTCAATTCTTGAGTTGTTTAATACTTTGATCGAATGTGTCTTACATATTATGAAGGCAATGATTTAAAATTAAATAAAAACAACGTATCAAACAGAAATCTAATAAAAAATTAATAAATGCGACACATTAATGGGTAAAAAATTAAATTAAAATATTAATATTACCTAAAATATTTTAATGATTATATCTATTATTATAGAAGTATACTAGTACTATTACGAATAATGTGTTTGCGGAAAAAATAATATATTCTATTATTGCTAGTATTTTTACACATAATATTTTTTTAATGGACTCGACTCGAGAATTATTGTTTTAAATAATATAGTGTAATCACAATATTTTTAATTCATTATCATTATATAACAATAACATTTATAAATGGGCCAAGACTATGTATAGTTATTTCCGCACCAATAATTGATTGCTTATCAATTATTTTCTAGTAATTAAAAGGCTATGCCAGATGTCAAACGTGCAATTTTATTCTATTTACTGTATCAGACGGTTACAAGTCAATTTGTATTTGTTTCAGTCCAGAAATTGGCAGTGATTAGGAATATACCGGAATAAAAAGAGCTGACAGGTGCAAAACCACGATTTTTGAGAATGGTCTTTTGTCTCGGGGGATGTTGGAGCGACTAGGAAGTGGATTGATCAAATTATAAAAGTTTGTCAGGAGTGGTAATCGTACCTACGTAACGAAAAGCGTACTGGAGAACGATTACAAAAGTCAAATTCACGATAATGTATATAGAGAGGAACGTATTGAAGGATCACAGTGATTGGGAAAGAGTGGAGAAAGGCCTTTGGTGATCCAAATAAAAGATTAACAAACTGTTAGTTTACTTCTTGTTCAGATTAGGTAATAATAGTGTTTTTTGAAAATACGTACAATGGTGCGTTATACAGCATACTACAAGTCCATTTTTGATTCTGATAACATATAACTGAATGTAGATAGTTTCACATTGCGTTTCCTTCGTAACAAATATAAATACATTTACCATATATTAACATATAATTTATTTTAAATAATTAACAATTAAATTGACATTTGAACTAATTATCCACATATTAACAGATAAAATTGGTAATATTAACAGGAAAATATTTGCGGTCTGACTACCGTAAGTGCAATTTATTAAATTCTTATTAACATAATAGGAATAGCTTGGTTGAGCCTGATTTGTTCTTAGGGTTTTAATAAAACCTAATTAGTTAATTTATCATTATAATAGTAATGCGTTATTTTGTCGTTACATACAAAATCCAGTGTATCGCAACTATGTTATGGTTTATGCTAATATAACAAAAGTATTTTCCTAAGATTACTTAAATGTATATCACATTTTAATTTACATAATAAAAAAATAAAAAAATAACCATTTATAAATATTTTTTTATAAATTTGTTTTAATTTACCAAATTTTAATTATTTTTGTTATTACTGAGTAGGTAAAAAAATTGTAAATACTGTATACTTGCTTGTTATGTTTATTTATATGGATAAAATTATTTACAGAATAAATTATTAATATTACCTTAAAACTAAAGACTATGGTAACGTTACCACAATGAGTGTTTGTACTTCATGTTCCTAAATAAGCCCAGCTTAATTATCGTGACAATAAATTGTCAAAAAGGCCGCAAAAAATCATATAACTTCACTTCACTCAGGGATGTTTTTTCGATCAACAAATAAAGTATCAAGTAGGCTTATTAAGTGTAACTTCACTTCACTTAACAATTATTCACAAATTTCAAGGTTAGAAATACCATTAATTCCTAGTTATTGTGGCCATACTATACTTTCTATCCACTCCACAAAACTAGAAACCCTAGTGTATATGCCGGGCTGATCTTTGACTCCGCATTTAAACCCAAATGATGTCACCCCAATCACCATGTGCATATTTCCTTCATACTTCGTCTCTTGAAGCTTTACTTGTAAAGGTCCACCAGAGTCTCCCTAAAAATTATAAATAAATTAGATTTGCTTACTATTTGAAAATGTCGATTATACTGGTTTTCTTTATAAAATTCACCCAGGCTTAAATAATGTAAAACGAAACTCGATTTGCCTCTTTGGTCCATCACTTGGGAATGCTTGTCATTGTTTTAAATTTTTTATTAAATAAATATTGAAAATAGGTGTGAAGATGTTTTGGTTTACGCCAACAGACTCTTCTCTGGGCTCCGGTAGAATGCGAAACCGACCCCGGGGGAATCTATTTGCGGTAAGCCGGAATGCACTTAATGACTGTTTTAGTGGGTATTGATCACTCGGCTCTCTGATCATAGAGAGTGCCTGGTATGAGTCCAGTCCCACATATCCCCGTAGCCTTTGAGTTACGAGGAATGAGGAAATAACATTTTCTCTTAGGTTAAAAAAATACGTTGGCTTAAAATAATATTTGCGATTCGCTTATTTCGGTTAGGGTACCTACTCATACTATTTACAGATTATACTTACTTGGCAAGTATCAACACCACCTTCAAGTTTCCCTGCGCATAACTGGTGGTCCATAAGACCCCACCAATTTCTATTTGAAAATGGATTAAGCAGTGCGTTGCATTCACTTGAATCTATAATGTCGACTTCTGCTGCTCGAAGTATTGATGATAGGGTTTTAGCTGTTTCTAAAATATAATTTGTAGTATCAGATGATTATAGGATATAAAATAATGATTGTGAGGCGGTAATAAATTTTTCCTTTTCATATTATTCATAACAATTTTTACAAGTAGAGTGAGTTGGGGACCGTTCAAGTATTACGTCACGCAATTTTGGAGATTCTTGACCCCCTCCCATGAAATAGTAAGACGTTTCGTGACAACACCCCCCCCCCAAAATTCGTTACGTAATACTTAAACGCTCACTTGAGTATTTTTTATTTATATGATTTCAATTTACTACGTACCATCAGTAACTCCCCAACCAGTAATATAAGCATCATATTTCGATGAAAATGATCCTGGCAGACATGCTGGTTGGACAGTTTTTGAAAACGACACTGGTTTGGCCAACTCCACCAGCGCTATGTCGTAATAATGTTTGGGCGGATCCCAATATGGATGTTGTATGAACTGTTTGATTGTTACATCAGTTTTTGGATTATAGCGTCTCTGTAATAAACTGACTCGTCAAAATCGGTGTACGGTTCATCTAATATAAACTTCGTTCTTACGGCTTATAAATTCAGTGAAAAAAAATACAATACAAACTAGATAGCCACTAGATCCATAGTATAAAATATATTTTTTTAATGTTGTCTTTTTATGTTCCTGTATATTTTTTGGTATTTCTCTCCTAATATAATATTAAATTGAATGTATTTTGTAAAAATCTTCCCACTGACCTTGATATACCTAGATCCCAATCGGACGATGTCTGGTTGTGCTTTCCTCAAGTATTTATTCACTACTACTGCGCTAGATTGTGAGCCACAATGAGCAGCTGTCAGGATGAAGTTCGGGCTTATGAGACTGCCTCCACAGAGAAACGCCCAGCTGTTCCGTAGCCTCCGTTTCCATCCAAAAGCTGCCTATATTAAAAAAAAACAGCACGTTGATTATACAAAAAAAAAAACATGAATGTGAAGGATGAAGTTTTTGATGTATTTTATTTTTGCAATTTTTTAATTAAACTAAACTTACTAGGATTACATGAAGGTAGAAGGTAGGTAGAGATTAGTTTGTGTTCTGTGTCGATTTTTGAGAAAAATAGGACTGACGATGATGTAAATAATAAATAATGTAGACGACGACATAGCGCCAAGTGTTCTCCACTCATATGTTAAAATCGTATTGGACTTCGATATACTAGTATATACTACTATTTGGAGTGAAAGCTCGCACTGAGTCTAGTTTCTGAATTTCTTTTTTATGTAATAAGAGGCAAACGGGCAGGAGGCTCACCGGATGTTAAGTGATATCGACGCCCATGGATACTCATTGCTAGAAGGCTCGCAAGTGCGTTGCGGGTCTTTTAATAATTGGTACGCTCTTTTCTTGAAGGACCCTAAGTCGAATTCAATTACCCTGTTATAAGGCAATACAGCAAATACATGTCCATAAAGCTTCAATAGAGTTAATAATCATATTTCGCTGAAGGTAAAACTTTTTAGCTCTACTAGTTACTATACGTCTAGCTACAATTTCCCCGTACTAGACTATCTAAAGTTAGTATTTCATTTTTGGGAAAAAGGATACTCTTCTTTAATAAAATTCCAGAGGCTCTTTTATCTCTGCCTTTTAATAAATTTATTAAAGAAGCTGTGTAAAAGCCTTTTTACAAATTTAACGATTACCTAGTTTATTAAAAGGGCCTGGGACTAGTGCTAGACTAGGCTGCTTTTAATTTGCTATTAATTTGCGATATTAGTTTTAAAAAAAGTGTTGTTTGATGATTTGATATTTTAAAAGAGTACCGAGAGTTTTTTTACTCCGTCTTTTTCTGTCGGTCTTCTTTGCCTATGAGTAGAAATGTCTACCTATTCAAATTTAATGACGTGGAATAAGTGATACTTGTATCTTATGTTCCATAATAAACATATATTATTTTATAACATGTTAAAATTAAACAAAACATTTATTGTTCGGCGAATCCATAATGATTCACTCAAAATATGAAATTTAACGATATTTACGATAGTTTAAATTTCCTGTTTTCGCCTATTCTATATATATTTCTTTGTCATTATGACGTGTTTGAAAATGCAAAACTGTAACTTCGTGTTGCATCATATCGAAGAATACTAGTTGAACAGATTAAAAAAAATACTTTCAAGTAATACCTTCAATCATATCTGAAAGATAAATTGATGATATATTTTTGGCTGACGTAAAATTGGGCGTCTACTTTTACGTTTGGTATGAATTCCAATAATACCAGTAACAGCGAAGTCATAACAGAATTTTAACTTTAAGGACTAAAATCAAATTTACAAAGAATATTGAAAATGAAAATACAATTCTTTGTTCTTACCATGTGCGGATATTCTCCTACTTTGGTTGAATGTTTGCTCAAAATTCGTATGTATGTTTTACCAGGTTCCTTGCCAAGTTTTCGCTGACCTAAAATTATTCGGACGTCATAAACAAAACAGAAGTTATATTCTTAGCCCAGAACCTTTTCCCTTTATTTTGTTGTCTAATTGCAGTATTTGAAGTATGTATAACTGTGATGAAAAGTGACATAAGTATTTTAATTAAAATAGTGCAATTAGACTTACTTAGTTTTATGAATACATATTTTACAAGTAACGGTCCTAAAAAGCGAACTTACACTCGTCTTGCCTTTCTTTTATTGTATTTCGGTACATCATATCACTCATGTATTCTGTGCATTCTGTAAACGACAAAAATACAATTAAAAATGTAAACATAACAACGATGTGTTATAAAAAAAATACGATGATATTAGCATCTATTAATGTTGACAGTAGAAAACAAATTATTGGATTTGCATTCCCTAATTGCCTAAAAATCATATCATAAAATCTCATAAAATCCAAAAGCTGATTGCAGAACGGTAAAAAATGATGTTAATATCATCTAAGTTTTAATTAAGCCAAAATAAATAGAAAGTTGCTAGCATAACTAAGCTTTTGATTTGATTAACAAGTTACCTAACCTCGCTATGGTATATTTACTAATCATAACAAAACAAAGTTAATCTGACCGAGATTCATTTATTTATTTATTTCGTTATTAAACTAACATAAGTTACATATAATAAAAACCAACTATACTAAAGATATAGCCAAAGATAGAATGCATATATGCAACAAGGTTTAAACATTAACGAAAGAAAAACAAATTATTTAAATAATTTAAAGCGTTGTCCAAATAATGTGACTTACGGTCTAAAATATTGTTAAAAGGTGAACACCAGCTGGAATTGTAAGAGAATATTTTTTCAACAATATTCAGAATGTTTCAAATATATCTTAGGATCCAGAGAAGAATCGGTATACAGATACTTAATTTGATTTTTAATCAATCTTACTTTTATCACTGATCCGTTGACCAAAATTCCAACTTGGTCGCGGGATGAAACTGTCGCAGGGGTCATCACTTTCTGGTCGCTGGAGTTGGCTTCGATCTGATAAAACGTTCGTATATCGACTTGCAAAATCTTCAAAAAGTTCTTGAAGACGGAATTTCATTTTAATCCCAGGGATCCGGTGTTTATTTACGACGGCCATAGACCCTGTAATTTGTTAAATGTAGTAAGTAAACCTGAAAATTTTAGAATTGAATGAAACACGATCGCGATTTTTTTTCTCTGTTTCTTGAATCGTGTACCTGCGTATTGTCTATTGAATATTACAAAATGTGAGATAATCCATATGGATAGTGATGTCAAAAAGTGTATAGTATACACACAATACGACAGTGTATTGTTTTATATATATTTTTTTAAAATTATTTTTAGATTCTCACTATAGAACTTATAAGCTATTAAGTTGTAAGTTGTAAAACATTTTTTTTAAGTTTTTAATTTAATAATTTTTTTTGGACAAAACTTAAATAATAATATCAACAATAACCTTTAAAATTAAGATCTCGTAAAAGTAACCCTAATTAAAGTTTTAATAATTAAATATCAATGATATTTGTTGTATGCAATCATATATACTATAATATTTCATTTAAAATTATAAAACCATAAAAAACATGAAAAAATTAAGATTCACCTGTACAACTAATCAATAATAAAATCCACATAAGGCACACACTAAAATCACCCATAACTCTCACTTTAAATAAAAATTTGAAAAACGTATCTTTTTGGTGGTTCTTTAGGAACTAAATCATCACAGGAACTTCCTCGCTATATAACTAATTTATCGGTAGTATTATTATCCGAAACGGCAACGAAAAATTATGACGTATGAGGATATTTAAAAGGAAAAAAAGCTCTGTATTCCCGCCTTTTACAACGTTACGTTTAGCAGTGACGCAAACCAACCAAGCACGAGCTTCTTATCGTGTCAACTTTCGCAGCGAAGATTGATCTTACACTGAATAATTCCTTATAGGAAGAAAAAGAGGTCTTTGGAGTTCCACCCTCTATAGCCCCACTTTTTTGATACTGTTTTATTACTCGTTTCTTAACCCAAAAAATAAAGTGACACTTGAAATTTAATCCAGGAGAACCCGACACATGTCATGTGGAGGAAGGATGGTGTACTGTTCTTTCAATCTAACCGGTGACTAGCTAGCCCGTAGGCCTCAACGGCTTAGATGGAGAAGTTCTCTTATTAGCAGCTGGAATAACTTCGTTAGCGTGTTTCAGAGTATACCATAAAATCAGGGAATATTGGCGGCACGTTTTCGATTTACTTTACGTACGTTTTCGTACCGACTCGTTCTAGGCTTTCATCGCAATATGAATGAATTACTAGTTTCGTGACGTAGGGCAAAAATAGGTGTCCTTATAAGAACAATACGAGAACAATAGAATAGCATTCCGTAAATATCGTACATTACAAAACTGACTTATCCGACGTTACGTATAAGGCTTTTATATATAATACTGAAAGGCCGACAATGCTCATGCAAGCCTACTTACAGTGTAAGTGTCCATGGGCGGAGATATCACTTAACTTCAGGTCAGCCAGAAGGTTTGAAAACTAACTACGACAAGTGTCAGGAACAGAAAGGTTGTCTGTAAATGAAAAATATCCAACGAAACATACAGTTATCTGAGATCAATAGAGATATTAATAGATTATTGTGAACTCTTAACAATTTACTCTGCGCCACAAAGAACGTGTGGCCATTGAACTACAATTTATCAATTTAAGGGAAAAATGCATACAATTGTCAGTCGCAGGGATAAGGGAACGATTTATACAGGAACAATGGTAATGGTTATACTGATTATCAATTTACTCATTCAGTACAACCCACAAAAATACAAGCACAACGAGGGCGTAATTGATAATAAAAACAATATCGGCGGATATTGCAACAATCACAAATGCCTTTAATTAAGCGATACGACAAAGCAAAAGATAATGTGAAATCAAACGTGGCTATTGGTCATGTCAAATGATGTACTACCCTCAACAAAATTCATAAAAATTATATATATACGAACTTGATCCTTTAACCTCGTATCCAGCCCTATCGTCAACATTTTATGGATATTTATTTCTGTTAATAAAGATATACAAAAGATTCTCCCCTCCATACCTCTAGTATATATTATTATATGACTGTGTGTGTTGTCTTTATAGTGACGTCATCTTTGTTGTAGGTAACTCTGCATAGAATTAATTCAATCGATCAAATCCATTCTCACCGTGTTAAAATTTAGAACGCGACATCAGCGGATATGTTATTTACACAGAAGTCGCCATTTAAAATGAAGTCAAGTGAAGTGCACTTGATTCAATGTATACACAGTGTTATGAAATCCTCCTTACTCATTAAACAAAGTCAACGGATGCTGACGTGTTATTAAACGGAAATATGTAGAACGTGATCAAAAACATTGGCATTCCGTAATTAGTACACTTTTTGCCGTAATTTTCATTGTTATTGTTACATTACCCGTTGCACAATAATTTTCGTCTGAATGAATTCCTGTATAGTATACAGACATATTTATACGTCTGTTTCGCTAATGTCGCACATCTATATTTGTTACCTATTATAATTATTTCCAAATAACGATTCTTAACAGTTACTACTACTGCGATAGAACTACAATTAAAAAAACGTTAAAATATATATATCTAGATCTTATAACTGCTAATATAGCAATCAATTCCTGTAACTCTCGCCAGTGTACTAACAAATAAGTCTACCTCGATAGAAATTCTATTTATTATATGTATTCGTCGCGTGAGTGGCTCCTTGCTAACCGAGTTGGAGATTGCGCGCGGTACATCCGTCCCGACCCGTAAGCAAGTAGTGTAGTATGAAAAAACTGATTTCAATTAATTGTAAATAAAATTTAAATAGGCGATGTGCCTTTGATTGTGTTTTTGTGTTTGTGATGTAAGAGTGAAAGTAACAGTAATTCTATTTTTATACACAATACAGTACAGTAGAAACTATTATATGTTGGTATATTTAAACTAAAGGTAGTTGCAGTTTTGGCTAATAAAGCGAAATAGCTTGAAACTGCAGACGCGGTGAGAAGCTCTAAACTATTACTTCGAGTTAAGTGTTGGCTTAACACATCAATCTACGTATACATTATGTTTAAAAGTGAAAGTAAAAATATGACTATAGTTAGTAGTATACAACTATCAGCCACCTCTCTTACTGTGATTAAGACTTGTTTTGCACATAGTATTGTCTTTTGTTGAAATAGCTTTAAAATTTTGTAAAAAATTTAAAATTTAGAATTATGTAAATAATTATGTTTTAATAATAATACATAGCTTTAATCCGTTCAAAAAGTGTTTTTCTTAAGACTAGTTTTTTTTTAACATTTGTTTATAAATATTTTCTGCATTATATTATATCTTGTAATTTTTTTATGGAATAGGAGGCAAACGGGCAGGAGGCGCACCTGTAGTTAAGTGTATCTTTTAATCTCAGAGGGCTCGGGAGTGCATTGCCGGCCTTTAAATTGAAATAAATACAACGATAATGTCACAGTTTACTCGAAGTGGTGATCATTTTGTTACTTTATTTTTAATTAAATCGCATCTGCAAAGCTTTACACATGCTTGGGTCGAACACATATATGGGTTCTATTACTTACACAACTACCTTATAGAATAGAAATTCTATTTTAACTACATTATATGTAATACGCGTACTCGTATATTAATTTCCTTTTCTATGGCAATTAAGGTTTACAATAATTTACCAAAAGAATTAAAAAATCGACTTGGTGTATTACTTTTGTAAAAAAAAGTATTATTCAATAAATGATTATTTGCGTGAGACAAACTGTACTTGATATAAATTTAATAACGTTTCATATGATACAAATAATATAAGAATTGACCAATTCATATGACTATTAATCTAAAATGTAAAACTACTTTAAAGACAAATTTGCGCGCCATTGTGTGTGGCAGAATATGCGAACTTACTATTGTACCATCTTACACGTTTTTGTACCATATTCTGGCAATAAATTATTATTATTAAGTCAATAGCTTCGTCAAGCGATTAATTCAGAATAGCGTAATAATATAATATTAGTTCCGGTTTTACGATATATATATTTAATCAAATAAATTTGATATCGACGTTTTTCATTTTTTCCTATGTACGTAACATACGTTTTTATGTTTATTAAATAAAAGTAAGTAGTGTACTTGTCAAATAGTTCACCTTAAATATTAATTTATATCGGCAAACAATAAATAGATACACCCTTACTAAATTAACCGGCGTACATAAACGCGAAGGGCCCTGTTAAAACTTCCAAGTGTTGTCAGACCTAACAAGAAAACTTTACGCGTAGCGAGCCCGACAAGTTTTAGCGACTAACAAACTTTTTATTCATAATCCCTACGATTAAGCACTTAAACGTTTTTAAATATTCTTAAACCTTTTTGTTTAATTATTTACCAGGGTCTAGTTTATACACTACTAAGTCCTGTGTCCTACGTTAACAACTATATATGCCTATAGGTAAGTGATTGTTACAACTGTTTCACTTGTACCGTTTGAAGTCTTGTAACCTCTCAACGAGACACGAGAAGGCAAAGTTATATTATAGTAGTTTTTTACAAGTACGACGTTTGTATTTATTAATACGAAATAATTTTATATGATATACTCGAACTAATATAATAATAATAACTTGGCTTAGGCCCGTGTACAACAGTGTACTAGGATTATAAATGGATGTGGTCATGAATCATGGACGATTAATCGATCATCCTAAACGAAATTAAACTGTTACCAAACATAATATCTTTTTTTAAATATCTATGTGCCAATATAAATATATTGTTAAGATCACCAACTTTAAACCAAGAATTTTACTATTTAGATATATTATTATTATTAAAAATGGTTTCATCTAATCATGACCTAGTACATGATAAACCGGTCGTTGTTTTTAATGAATGTAACGACGTGCGAGCGTAAAAAACTCACCCGATCAAAGTAGTACGTTTCGTGCGTCTTTATGTTTACGGTTCCATGCTTTCGTCAAACGCTATGACGTATTTCAGCAACCTACGTAAAGCATAGACATATATACAAGTTTCTTTCAAATAATACCACACTATAACATAAATGAATAATGTATTTTACAGTAAATGCGTAAACCGAAAATCTTAATCTCTGTAATAGTCTTAAAAGTAAATATACAATATATAAAAATAATAAAAATGTGTATACTCATTTTGAGTACATACGTATTACAGTGTGTAAGATTTAGGAACCTTTTTAAGTAAAAAGCGCCTGTTGCCAGCTCTAATAACAAACTTAATTATAAATTCCTTAAAATATTAATATTATAATTTAATTACATCTTTTATTGAAGTAAAACTTCTTGTCAATCAGTCATATATACCTCTAATAAGGTAATACACAGTTAATAAATCTAAGTCTTAGATGCCGACATAGACGCGAAGGAAGGAAGGTGTACCTAATGGTTTCCATTATTTTGGAGAACAAGGAAGTTACGGCTATTGGGCGATAGTACAGTTTGGATCGATTGCCTCTTTTCTTAATCGATGAATTAAAGCGGCTTCCAGCACACTGGGTCAATGCCGAGCGACCACTGATGCCGGAAAAGGAGCGGTAAGACAGCCAACACAGAAGCACAAGTACTCAGCATGTTTGAGGGGATCCCATCAGGCCCACTAAACGTATAAATGTTCATGTAAGATAGATCTTTGCGGATAGCATATTGCCAGAATATAATTTCCGATCGAATCATTATCGAAGTATCACTGCGATAATGTCGGTGGTGCCTTCACCTGGTCATCCAAAGTCCATCTTGACGACAAGAGACAACAGATAGATAGTATTGGGTTTATAATCACTTCTTATGAAGTATCACACTTCAATAACGACCAAGTGGTAAGTAGACCCCTACGAAGAGACAGCAAACAAAATCAATCAGTGGCTCGACAACCTTTTTCGGTCTGGACCTCAGATTTCTGTATCTGTTGCATGATATGAAAGTAGGTGATCTGCCTCCTGCGCCTGCCACACGCCATCGACTTTTTGGATCTAAGGCAAGCCGGTTTCCTGACGATGTTTTCATTTACCGTTCGAGCGAATGTTAATTGCAACATAGAATGAAAGTCCAGGTAAAGGATAATAAAGTCATGACATGACCCATTAAAAATAAATAATACGATTATAGAAGAAAAAAGCACAGAAAAATATCTCGGTCGGTGGATAGCATTTGAAGTGGAGTACACAAATTGAGCACATCAGATCTAAGCTCTGTTCACTTATAGGGTCACTTCGACACATCGCTCGGTGTAACCCACTTCAAATACGATACACCATCTACAATTCGTTGATCAAGCCTCATTTACTTCATTTAATTGAAGTATGGGGCAGCGCCGTTAAAACTAAATTAAGGAACATTCAATGATAAATTATCTTGCACCTACCATAAATATATATCGAAACACCAACTTAAAGAATTTAAAACAACAAAATATTTATATATGTTATCCTTCTCAAAAAAAATATAAAGGTTCTCTCCACACTGGCCTAACATTCTACAAACCGCAACGTGTGACTCATAGAAGTATGCGTCATACTAGTCATTTTGGATTACCTAAAAGACGTAAGAACTACGGCAAAAAAATGTTAACCTACAAAGGCGCATAGCTGTATAATAAATTACCCACAAAAATTAAAAATATTACTTCTTTGATTCATTCTAATTGAAGCTAAGTGAATATGTTAGACAAAATTACTTTTAATCCATATTTCTTTGGTTACTTTTAAGTTTATTGCATGTACGGCTATCTTTTTATTGCAATTATTTTTGATAAACATTGTTGTTTCTGATAAATAAAGTCTTTAAACCCAACCTTTGACCTCAGTAATGAGTCGCACGCTGAAGTCACTTGGCCAACACTGCAAACAGACAGTCAGTCTTTGATTTATAATATCTCTCTCAATAAAGATTACATTTTTAAAGGCAAGGTGCCTTTATAGCGTAGACGAGTATTTTGTCATTTGCATGCCTATGTACTGGCTATAACGGGATATTTATAATTGATCGATCTAACCACTGTACCACTATCTTGGCAAATAAACGATTTATTATTATTATTTATTAAGAGTTGTTTGCCGCATTGATAAAATGGGTTTATTCCTGTATTACAAACATTGTTTGCATTCCGTATGTGACTTGATGAATATTAAATTCGGGGTCAGCGCACATCAATCTTATACGCTTGTACGCTATTATACGAACTTGGTAAATTAACGACTTGCCTCTATTGTTCGGAATCAGTTCAGGCATAATTTCGGTCCCTTCATTAACTTGCTATGGACGAGACCGCGTCAAGTTACGTTATAAATTGCTGATCCATATGTACCATGTTGTATTACAAGTTATGATGGCCTAGTTATTTAAATGTTATATATTATAGTCTAGTATATCTTATATTTTCTTTATTTCTGATATTAAAAGTAAAGAGATGTCTTGACTGATACCGGGTCTTATAAATTGTTTACTGTATTTTCATATTGTCTTAGTCCAGCTTTAAATTAATAAAACCGATATTTTCCTTTTTCGTAGATAAAAGCGTTTTTGGAGTAAAACTTCTTTATCGGCGTTGGAAAAAAAACCGTCACATTTGTAGGTTACGCGTCACATTTTTCCGTTACGTGCCATCTTTTTCATGTCCCTACCACGATTGATTCGAAGAGATTCGAAGCCATTAATAACAAAAATATATAATAACGATAACAATGATAATAATAAATCTATTGCAATTAATGAAATTCTGTAATAACCTTAGTAGTAATAAGGTAATATGGAATAATTGTATTATTTGTATATCATGTCTATGATAATAAAAGGCTTTTATAAAACTTTAGCTAATTTTATTTTATTTAACAAATTTCTGTATAGATGCATATAGTATATCAGTTTTTTGAAAAATAAGGTCATAAAGAAATTTCACTCCTTACGTGTGTACATTAGTACACGGACACATTTTTTTAAAATGCTGATGAGCAATAAAAAAATTAATAACTAATTACTTAAATTACTGTGGATTTATCAACCTATTTGAACGTGTTTTGGAACATAAAAATCGTTAGCAAATATGAAGGTTTTTCAATTCTAACAAATTGTCAGATGACTTATGGTTTTTGATAACCAGACTTTTTTGTGTAAATACCATCAACTGATATTTACAACCAAAAACGCCACCAACCTTGGACCTATATCTAAGGTAAATTGTAATTTGAGATAAAGGTTACGTTACTCCAGAGTAACGCATATTTCGTTTTCTAAGCCACAGAAGGCAGAAGCGTTATTAGGAATAATTAGTCACATCCTTATACATTATTTTCAAGCACAGAAGGCTGATCTACCTTTGAAAAAGATTGTTCACAAAACAGATACGGTAATCTAAGGCCAACCAAGGGTTTACCACTATCCTATTAATTTATTAATTAATTAAAAACACTAATTTAGCTACGTGACAAACTGACACGTGTCAAAAACACATTACTTTTGTCAAACTCGCATGATTATTTGACATCTATGAACTGTCATCAGATCAGATTTTATTTAAAATTAAATATAACGAATATTGTTGAAGTGATCGCGTAAAATTATTTGTATACCAAACCTACATGGCTGAAACTGCCGGAAACTAGTAATATAATAAATCGAAAAATGTCCAAAAAAACGTGAACGCTTCGATTATTCACCACGTCATGATTTTTCCGAATAAGGTTATGTTAACGTACATATATTTTACGCTTTTTGGTCATCTCACTGATTATCTTACGTACAAAAACATTTCATATTGATAGACTATATCAGATATTGCGAAGGTACGAAACGCCTCAAGCAATACAATACAGCATAATGATAAAGGAAAAAGAGCATAGTTTTTCTTCAAGATATTTTGATGAAATTTATGTATGTATTATTACGTAGAACATATACAGTATTCTTTTATATGAGAAATTGTGTATGGGATAAGTGATTCTCAACCCACCTCGTTGTTTAAAGCCTGTATGTACACATCTTTATTATATATTAGTATAGTGGTGTGTAAAATCGTACGAAAACTGGAATGTGTCAGACCCAAAAACCCGATAAGGAAACGACTTCCACTGGGTAATTTTTATCTTCTACAAAAATTATGTTTAGACAAATAAAAGGGATATTAATTCTAATTTATGCTTATCTAACCCTCTGTGAGATAGTCAAGAAAACTATGCCAAAGTTATTCCGTCTAAAATTTAGTGTATGTGGAAAATTCTTGTGCGTTTATGTCAAAGACTTGGCTTGCTTTTGAGGTATGTACGCGGATGCGCTAAAACCATAGATAGCTATTTCCCAAGTTATTTGAGTAAAAATAGGTTTTTACTTTAGCTAATCTGTCAAAATGCCAAGATATAAAGTTAAAAACGAATTATTTTTTTATTACGATCTACCGACCGCCGCCGTGGCGTCGTAACCTAGATTAACATTTTGATAATTTTAAAAGAATGTATATAATAGTTTGTATTTGGCAAACAAGTTCAATTAAAAACATATTATCATTATTACACGAGCAGCAGGCTCACCTGATGTTAAGTGTTGCCATGGGCCATGCCCGAACACTTAACATCAGGTGAGCCTCAATGCCACAGGGCTCGCGAGTGCGTTGCCGGCCTTTAAGAATTGGCACGTCTTGAAGGACCCTAAATTGAATTGGTTCGGAAATACTTCAGTGGGAGGCTGGTTCTACATAGAGGTGGTGCATGGCAAATACTGCCTTAGTAAACGCTCAGTCGTGGAACGAAGGAAAGTTATATTAAAAGGTTAGCTTTGGCTTATGCCATAAAACTCAGGGAGTTGGTCTTTGGGTTGATTTCTGATAGAATTATATTGAGTTAAAAATCTAACTAAAACTTTCATAGAAATAGTCGCAAAAATGTGTTATCCCAATAATTGACGCGACAAAATATGATTTATATTATTAACTAAATCCATCTTAATTTTAATGTACATACTAATTCCCAAGTACTTTCTTGGATAGTTTAAAATAATATTTTTATACTATAACGGGTAAACAGGATTGAGAATCATATGATTTGAATGAAGATATTTATGATATCTTGAATTTTTTTGTTAACAGTTTAACATGCAAGCGAGATTTCTTCAGAAGATTTATACTAAGGAGAAAGACAAAAATTAAGAAATATATTCTTATGAAAATGTGACACAAGTGCGTAACTAAGTAACAATAATAAAATTCAAAATAGGGTAAATAAAAAACACTACAATCTTGTTTACGAATCACAATTATTCCTAGGTTCTAAAACACCCTGATAATTAAATAGATGAATGACAATGTATTAGGAGTAAGTATGGTATTTTATGGTATGAAATCAGTAAGTGTATGCTATATATGACTCGCCTAAAAAGGATGAGATGGAATTTACTAAATGCATGTGTAAAAGTGTAATAAATATATAGTTAAAAGGACCCAAGAATTGAAATGAATTTTTAGATAAGGGAGTTCCGGGATTTAAAAAAAAATTATATACGTAGTAGATGGAGGAAATAAGCGTTACATTTACGTTGAAAGCCAACCGAAATAATCGAAATTTAGACACAGAATTAGATAAGCATAAAACAAATTAAGCGAACCTTTGTAACAATCGACAATAAATGTTGTCTATTTCAACACAATCACAAAACAAAACGATTCCAGGCTGACGGTAATCAAATTTTATTAATCAGTTCCAAAGGAATTGAATATAAGGTTCTGAGAACCTTGGAAAAGCGTTGCATTGTCTTCGCATTTTTAATCAAATCGTCTCATTGAGATCTCGGAACGAAATTAAGGACGAGCGTATAAATTAAAGCGTCGCGAACAAACTTCTTACCACGGAGTTTATTTAACAAGCTCCGAGTTTTCAAGGATTGTTAGACGGACGGAATTATAATATGAGACGAGATTAGAAAGATTAGTGAATGGAATTACGTAATACCATGTTAAAGGCTTCTGAACTGTTCGTAATTATACTATTTGTTAGAATTAGGTGGATAAGGCTTGTACTTAATCAGAATTACAACTAAGAGAAAGTTTACCAACGAAGAATTGTGTCCATCTCTCATAACACCTCTTCAATTGAAAAATTATCTATTTGAAGCTATATAAGTTGGAGTTTATTAAAGTAAATGAACCTGTCCAAACGCTAAGGAAGGACTTAAGCGGAAACGATAACTCCTGTCAAAATCAGCTTAATAGGCATTGTAATTTGTCAATAGTAATATTAATGTACGTGGGTAACACTGAAAATGTTTAGAACTGTCCAGTTAGAAACATTGCTAATGAGAACTTTTTTGAATTTATTTTTAGAACTCTTTGGTACCTAATGTATATTGCATTTATTTGTCATTTGTTTTTGTGAATTGGCGGGAAATCTAAAACTCTTGTTACACGTGAAAATTAACCTAAAGCGAATTTTTTTTTGATCAATGATTTATTATGACTTTCACTGTGGGTTTACTCAACAAAAAAGCTATGATAGGCTGCATTTAGCATTTCTTAATGAAGCCCCATCTCGTGTCACTATTTATATTGGTTTAACAAGTTTAAGCGTTGCCGTAGCATTCTCAATGATGATCCGCGTGAGGGACATCCTTTGAAAGCGAATACTGAATATAACATCAGTGCTGTACGACGCATGATAGAGGAAGATAAGAGAGTGACCTATCAACAAATACGGGCAAGCCTAGGCATTGGTATGAGTCAAGTTCAATAAATATTACATGAACGTTTAGGCGTCAGGAAGCTTTGTACCAGATGGATTCCCCATACTTTAACCGACGACACACCTTCGCATGCACTGGTCTCGCCAAATGTTAGACTAGTACAACGGCGGTGACTCAAATGCTGTATTTGACATCTTTACAGGTGTTGAAAGCTGGATATATTACTGTGAACCCGAAACCAAAAGACGATTAGCGCAGTGGGTGTTTGCTTTCGAGGATCGGCCAACTAAGGTAAAGAAAGGAAAAAAGATGATTGCCTCATCCTTTGAGTGTCATTTCGCGACAGTTGTGCTAGAAGAGGGAAGGACAGTTACTGCAGACTGGTATGTCAATCGCTGTTTGGAAAAAATTCGACAGCAGCGCCCTCGAAGCAGGATCCTCCTTCACCACGACATTGCTTCAGCGTACTCCGCAAAACGGTCTGTTAAATATTTGACTATGGCAGGTGTCGAGATAATGAGTCATCCACCATACAGTCCTGACCTGGCGTCCTGCGACTTTCATTTATTCCCAAGAACTAAAGATAAAATTCGCGGTATTCGCTTTACGAGCCCTGAAGATGCAGTGAAAGCGTACGAAAATGAGGAAGAATGGGCCCACTGTTTTTCTCAGTGGCAGTAGTCAAAGGTATTGGCAACTTTCTACATTAAGCCATTTCTTATTTACTAAACATTTTCAGTGTTACCTAGATAAAGGAATGTTATTATCAGGCAACATTTAAAGGAATAATTAATTAAACTATTTATATTAATAAAAAATGGTAGGAAGCTTTTAGCTTATCCAGAAGTGTTACTTGTTAATTATTTTTGTTATAATAATTCAAACCGCACCTATTTTTAAATAATACAATTTATACTGATATGTAATTTAAACAAATGGTTTGCTTTTGAGATTAATTAAATTAATTTGTCCGTATAAGTATTAACCTACTAATTATTATTAGATTACAGCATAATTATTTGGTGCTGCCATAAAATTCGTTATCACTTTCATAACTCGTTCCGTGCTCTACATAAATGTATACGTTATGAATATGGTACATTAACAACTCACATTGTATTGGGCCCCGCGGCTACTCATTGTCTTAGAAATATTGTCCCTTTAAACTGAAATCATCACCTCTATTATTAGCATTATAAAGACGATATTTGCATAGTAAACGATCGTAACGTAAATTCGGCTTTGCCGTGTCATATGCTAATAACAGATTCCCTTCGGAAAGATTTCGGAGTTGCCTGAATTGGATGTCAAATCATTGGAATATTTATTAGTTTTGGGATTTGAGGAGGCCGTATCTGTTTGTTCCGTGCCGTTTCTTCGTAACATCGGTTTGTAATTTTCCCCGTCGCCAACTTAATGGCTTTCATTAAGTGTAATGTTCTTAGAATATTCTTTTGCGTTTAATTCAACGAAGCGTTAAATATCTCATAATGAGTTTTACGTTATTGTCTTGTGAAGCGTGAAATTTTTATTTCGGTGTGAATTTGCCTATTCGGAGTTTGTACTTAATTGAATACTAGTTTCATAATTTATTTGGCTTTAATTAATACTCAAACTACATTATCTTCAACTAGGTATTATTGTTTGAAAACGGTAACTATTTTATTATTTATTTGGGCGATTCTTTTTACCTTAGAATCGAACGAATGAATCGAAAAATAAAGAATAATGTCATTAAGCGTTCGAAGAGGTTGTGAGAAATGCGGTATTATTACGAGTATAAGTATACACATATTATTAAATTTAAAATATACTAATTAATTATTAGAATGGAAAACCCCTTAAGATATAGTTATCAAAATTCTAAAAAGTAAAAAGTATAGTGTTTAAATTATTTTTTAATTATATTTTCTTACTAGTATCGTTACGATATGCTATAAAATTAATTTATTGGTAAGCTAAACATTTTATCAATTCTTATTTTTTCTTAGTAAATATACGTACTTGCTACACACCAGTCTGCGACACTGAATAGCGGTTTAATAAAACTGTCGTGTTATAGTTTATGACTATTTCATAACTAGCGAATAATTCAATGTCTGGTAAGTCAAGAGCAATTTCGCTTAGAATTGCAGATGCAACCCGTTACAATTGCACGGGGTTTTTATAATATTGGTGGCTGTTTGTGTCAGGTTAGTACTACTTGTGTGAATATTTTAATAGTTTCAAGTTTGTATGTCTATTGGTCTTGTTGTATGCAACCACATCAGACGTTAAAATCGATTCAGTTTCATTTCGATTCATTTTACGTATATATTCTTCTTAAGTAACTATCTTTATCGTATTTTTTTAAATAGGGGAAATGGAATTTAATGTAACTTCAGTTATAAAACTCGTCGCTCAAAAGTTATTAAAATAACGTGTTAAGCTGAGTTTGATCATCGGACGTCGAGGCAGAATACGAAATTCTATCTAGTATTACCTCGACGTCCGTCGTTCCACAACTGAACGTTATTTAAGCCAATTGTTGTAGTGCACAGACCTATGTGGAACCAGCTACCCACTGAATTATTTCCGAACCAATTTCAGTTCAGGTCCTTCAAGAAAAGCGTACCAATTCCTAAAAAGCCGGTACGAACCCGTGAGTCCACGGGCATTGTTATTGTCCATGGGCGGTATACTTAAAAGCTTCCTGCCAGTTTACTCCCTATTCTATAAAAAAAATATCCTTTACAAATTAAATACAAAAAAAACAGTAACCCGCTTTTGCCGTTGATAAGTTGGCAGTCATCTAAAAAACTGCCTGTCAAGATATGCTATATAAAGTTACTATTTGCTGGTTGCATATATTCTGTAATAAATCTATTACCTGACTAAGATATTATATTATATTATAGTAAGCACTAAAGATATTATATATATATGATATAAGATATTAAAAAAACAAATATATTCGCAATAAATGTTTCCTGAATTTAATTTCACATTCAATATATTTAAACAAGCCATAGTAAGCCACGTACCACCAGGCTGCCCACTGAAGTATTTGTGAACCAATTCGACTAAAGGGCCTTCAAGAAAGGGGCGAACCAGTTATTAAAAGGTGATAAGTTGGCAGTAATCTAAAAAACTGTCTCTGTGTCGAGACCTGCTATATAAGGTAATAAATGCATCTACAATTCTCTTTATATATAAAAAATGTAAAAAGGCGCATAAAATATTCAACTGGCCACGCGCTTTAAAAGAATCATTATGAGTGAAAACAAGTACTAAATGGCTCGCTATCTAAAAGGAATAAGGTAGCTTTACACAGCATTTCAAACATTTAAAACTCTAAGATCCCCACCTTTTTATTCAGGCCACGTTCGCTGAAGATATTACTAATGGTCTGCTATTTGAGCTGCGAATGCACTGTTTACATTTGCTTCAGAAGCCTCATTTAGTACTCCATTTTTATGAACAAATTTTTATGTTTTCGTACCTCCCTATAATAATAATTCTGAATTAGAAGTATACACCGTGTTCTGCGGTCTCACCCTTGTTAGTTAGGTCAAAACAGCATTTTTCAATTTGTCACATAAAATAAACTCTTACTGATAAGAATCTAATGTGGTGTTGGAGGCGGATGCTTAGGATTCCCTGATCAGCTAAGAAAAGAAACGTGTCCATACTGAGACGATTATAGATAAAAACTCCTCTTTCCACACTTTGTTACCAACAGTTTTTTTGTGGTCACGCTTTTGTCCAGAAAACCTTATTGTGTCTGGCGGAGGGCACCAGAGGCTGACTCAAGGTCTTACCATCACTCAGGCGTCTTGCCGAAGATAGGGAAGAAAGTAGTGCCGCACGACTAGTACCGTCAGAAATGAGAAGTGCAACAAAAGTTTCTAATTTCATGGTATTTGACTATCTCTATGTTTAAGATCAGACTCCTATCCGGCGCCAGATTTCGAGAGTTTTGTAACTTATATAGAGTTCTCGGAATACACACACTAAACACACACACATGCATTAATAGCGAGTTTCGATTGAAAGTTTGGTCAAATCGGTTGAAAAAATGTTTGATCGTATGCAACTTATATTGAGTTCCACTTATTGTTTGAAGTTCCCTTATCCAATGGCACTTGAAGCAGGTATTTCATTAATCTTAAATGCCTTTCAGCAAGCAGCTACTATTATAGTTTCTCCAAGTTGTGTTGTGTTATTTACTCTTACGATAACTATCACTTTGTATATACGTCATCCTTTAAGAAAATGTGACAGTCGTACACTTTTGAAATATTTGTTTAAAAAATATACTATATACACTATAAAAGGTTTGAAATGTGACTGTTAATTAGTACTTTTCATTCATTAACAAAATATTAATAGTGTATAAAGGTCTTAATTGAATGCGATTATCAAATTTGTCACTCAGTTTGCGAATTACGTAGACAAGCTGACACTAACCAGAGATCAGTTACTATTTGCTGGTTGAATAGCCATATATTCTGTAATAGATCTATTACCTGACTAAGATATTATATTATATTATAGTAAGCACTAAAGATATTATATATATATATGATATAAGATATTAAAAAAAATATATATTCCCAGTAAATGTTTCGTGAATTTAATTTCACATTCAATATATTAAAACAAGCCATAGTAAGCCACGTACCACCAGGCTGCCCACTGAAGTATTTGTGAACCAATTCGACTAAAGGGCCTTGAAGAAAGGGGTGAACCAGTTATTAAAAAAGCCGGCAATGCACTCGTGAGCTCTCTGGCATTAGACACTGTTGGCGGCGGTATCACTTAACATCAGGTGAGCGTCCTACAGCTGCATTTGCAAACAAAAATTAAAAACCCCCTTCCATTTTGAATAACTAACTAAAACAAAATCACAAACGAGTGCTCTTATTCTGAGGACCAACTATGATGTTGCCAGATTAGAGGACCTAGCGGTAGGACTTAGTAAATAATACCCTTTTAGAGATATATTCAAAAAGTTTCAGGTATAAAATGGGTACAGAAGTACAACGAAATCTAATTAGTATCGTTTCATTTTGTCTCATATTATTCATACTCATAATTATAATTAAGAAAGAAAAAATATGTGGCGCTTGAGTTTGGTAAAGAGCCTTTCACTCAAAAAATAATATTTATCACACTATCAGGCCATTCAATGAGTTTGTGGTTGTAAACATTGTAATTTATTCCTACGGCTATTTCAATATTATTGTAGTCTTCGGGGAATGAAGTTCCTGATTGTCAACAGAGTTGTCACTCCACGATTCATCTTGCGATAACTGACTGTTGTAAACTGAAATCCCTTAGTGGCAAACTCTGAACATCTTAGATAGTAGTTTGAAAACATAAAGATAAAATGTGTTTTACGCGGGATATCTTTATCTAAATCAGTTCATTCAATTCAAAATTATTCAAATTTCTCTATTCAATAAAAAGTTACATTGTTTTAGAAAGTACATCAGAGAACTCCGCTAATCCAACGGAATTGAAATTCTAATTAACAATCGTTACTAAAATATTATATAAATAAAAATAGAAAACTGAGATTTATTACTAAGACAAAGATACAGGTTTACTAGGTTGAAACGTGTTTACACACCAGAACTGAATAACTACGATAACGTTTGGGATGGGTTTGATGGAATGGGAGGTTGGGAGTGCTAGTGTAAAAGAGCGAAAGTGAATGGTGAAAATTAAAAATTATTCTTGTACTAGTGATATACGTTTTTAACAGACAGGAGTTAACTACACTTAGCGGTATGTTTGAGTGCAGATCACGAAGATGGTGTCAATTCCCGGTTAAGGTCGAAAATTTAGTTGTAGTAAATAGAACTACGAATTTGATGATTTTTGAAAATTTTTACGAATATTGAAATGATCCTAATCCTTGGGATTGATTTTCTCCAGCTCAAACAATTTGTATGACTCAAATCTTAGCGATTGTAAATAGTGGCGGAAAGTTTCTTGCCCGCTCTATGCTATTGATTTGCGAACCAGTAGTATCAATTACTACTACAATTACTTGTTTACCTATATGAAAATAATTATTTTGAGTTTGAGTTAGTATTATTGCCCTATGAGCCCTAGTAGGCGCTGTTTAAATACTCTCTTGCCTTGAATGACAACGGTAGATGTGACTGCTCGCGTGATACTCTTCTGGTTTTCGATCCCTCGTATCAATGTATAAGAGTTATGCAATTGAGCGTGCAACTAATGCAGTAATATCCGACAAAATGTTAGTCTTAATAGAGAAGAACATATGGCTGAGTATTGGAGCAAAGTACCAAAAAATGATCTGCAATTTAAGAGAAAAGAGATAAATCAGTGTAAAATACAACGATAACAGTTCTACTTTGTAGGCGTTTTAAAAATATTCAGGCTAGATTTTATAAATATCACACGTCAGAGACATCGATGAAATAAAAACGTCTGCATAAACCTGAGGAGGCTGCGAAGCGAGCGTGTTGGCACCAAGCCAGTTCCGTGTATACAGTTGCATTTGAAGACCAGACGTTTTTAGTACTGGCCTGGGTGCGACATTTGATTGAGTACCTAACATATCGTGCTACTTTTTTGCAATCTTTTCAAAGCTTACTTGCCTATAAGAAAAGTTATCAATGAGACCAAGAGTTCAAAGGGGCAGGCTCATCTAAAGCATATGGCTAGTGGCAAGAGCGTCTATGGACCCTCATACTACCAAAAGCTTTTTTCGCTTCGTTCGTTCGTTCGCTTTTCCAGCCTTTAAAAAAACGCTAGCTAGCCAGCATCTTTCATGACAGACCCTCAATCGAATTATTGCGGAGATATTTCCGTATGATTATTCACACAGTGGTCGTGCGCGGCAAGTAGCTAAAAAACGTCTTTGAACGTCAATGTCTTACTATTAGCAAACCAGGGAAAGCATAATGACTAATACAAGTTTTGTTTTAGGGACTTGACTTAACGGCGAATTCTGTGTAATAGATTGTCAGAAGCTTCAAATATTAAGAAAACACTTTTTAAACGGATTGAAGCTATGTATTATTATTATAAACTTATAATTATTTACATAATTTTAAATTTAATTTTTTCCGACGTTTCGCGTGCTTTACAGCGTGCGTGGTCACGGTGACTGAAGACAAAAGGTGTTGAATGTCAAAAGTATCACAGCTGTACAGATAACACAACTTTCTCTATGTAAATTCAATAATAAATTATTGCAAAATCTAAATTATAAGTTTATAATAATAATACATAGCTTCAATCCGTTTAAAAAGTGTTTTCTTAATGTGTAAAAGCCATGTTAACAAAATACAATACTAGCTTCAAAGATGTTAGATTTCATATGACTGTTGGCTTTATATAAAGGTCGATTTTGATCCTAACTCCTGGCATATAATGACATAGATATCTGTTTTATTAAGCTCCCCAAAAGAGCAAAAGCGATGACGCGAGTACAAAAGTTTTCGAATTGCTAAACTGTCTACATGGTTACTGCTACGGAACGGTCAGCGATGTATTATTCAGAGCAACTGCAAACAACTCAACTAGCCCTTCTACGTATTTTATATTGAGTTTAGACTAGTTGAGCATTTCGTTCAATGAAATATTTATGAGGCCAGACTTAAAGAGAAATGAAATACTATCTAATAAAGGCTTTGGTTTTGGTATTTGAATTTCGAAGCACTTGACATGTTTCTTTTACTTTTGATGTGGTGTCGCCGTTTGTTTATGTAAAAAAGTCCGGTGATATTAAAATTAAAATTTAGAACTTTTAGATATGACAGGTCTCAAAAAGAATACTATGTCGATAAGAATACTCCTAACCTATAAATATCTCTTCTCTGCATCTTCTACCGCATTTACTATGGAGAATGTTTAGAGGATTTGTTCGTACTAATACCTGCAGCTGAGTTTTATCATCGGATGTCAAGGCAGAATACAAAATACCATCCCTATCAGCTTGACGTCCGTCGTTCCACTGAGCGAAAGTTAAGGCATTTTTTGCCGCTATGAATCCAGCTGCCCACTAAAATATTTCTAAACCAACTCGACTTAGGGTCCTTCAAGCAAAGAACGTACCAATTCTTAAAAGACTGGCAACGTACTCGAGAGCGCAAGAGTGTCCATGGGCGGCGGTATCACTTAACATCAGCCTCCTGCCCTTTCGCCTCCTGATACATAAATAAAAATACTTTTTCGCACCACAATAATACGATGAATTCACTATCAGATATCATTAGGTACATTCGGGTATCATTAAAAAAAATAAAACAAAACACGTATTTTATTAAAAGCTATATTCTATATGTTATAAGTAAATAGTAGGGCATTACAAAAAGGGAAACATCTCAAATAACACATGAGTTAAATAGAATCTTGAATAAAAGTCAAAATCTTATTCTAACACAGCCAAATATCTAAGTTATGAATACTTTGGCATCCTCATTTTGTAAAGTAGGTTAACAAGGGAGTGTAGATAATATAGTCTTTGTTTTACTCGCACACTAGCACAAACTAATATGAGCATAACGCATTTAAATTTAACTTAATCAACCGATTGAACACTTTCTGCTGATTCTCCCATAAAAGAAAATACAACAAATATTCTTAAATTTTAACACTCAATTAACAGCTATGGTGTACTTATTACTTACTCAATTATATGACAAGAATGGTTTGAATAATTAGAAACTTTCAAATGTATAAATATTTTACATGCATTAACATTTTCCTTATAAAACAGGACTATTAGGATAAATATAGAATTTAAATATTATGTAAAAGCATATGTGTCAATACATTTCAGGACTCATTTTTATCAGTTATGATATATAAATAGAATTAAAGGTAGTATATGCAACAGATTGCGTATTAACTGCATACTAATTGCGTACAATACGTAAGTTGTAAGGAATGAAAGATTTCGTTATTTTTAACGTAAGAGAGTGTTTTATCTAAATAATTAGTTTTATCTTGCAACTGTAACCTGCACAATATAACGGAACTTGCGTACCACAACACTCGTTTTCACTATTTATAGATCTACCACCCTTATTGTAATCCACTTAGGTTAAGATTCATTGTAGTTCCAATTACTCTGTGATTAATTACGTCTAGAGTTTTATTAATGGTACCAAAATCTTTGCGTGGGTTGACAGAATAAAATACGTATTTTCAAACATTACAATCGACGTTATAAATTCACGCGATTGTAAGAATATAGATTTAACTAACAATAAGCCGAAACTACCGTAATGATCCGTTTCAACCGTTGTTTTACTAACTATGAAGTCGAAGTCTTAGTTTAATCTTACTCACAGCCTCTTTGGCTAAGATGAATACATTATTACATAAATAGATGGAGTTAAATTATAAACAATGATACAGGTTTCAAATTATAACCTTTATCGCTCTGTTGTAATTTTATTTTCACCTTTATTAAAACAAGGAGGCAATATATCATTTACGGAAACATCAAATAAAAGAAATGGTTGATCATCAGATATCGAAGTAATGTCACATTATGTATACAATCCTAGTAACGTCGACCTAAGTTCTTTTGTTTTTTAAGAATCACCACTCTCAACCGGTAGAAATTGCTGCTGTGCGACGGATGACAGCACCATATCAATTGGTTTGGTGTCATCGTAAAGCGAAGGAGCCTCACAGAGAATAGCGAAAGTGCCGACTATTGATGCTATGGTAAAAATCCAGAGAAATAGCCGGTCGAGCACCATCGCCACAAATCCCCAGTCTTGATCTTCCTGTAGAACAATATTATTAAATTGCTTAACCGAAAAATAAACCGGCTTGACTAATGGTTTAACCATTCAATTTCTAATCAAATCAAAACCACAAATTTATATATGTCGTAAAACAATGTTAAATATGCTTAACCTCACGGACTCATATCACATCATATTTTAAAAGAATTCTATATTAATTAATTTATTTATTTTAACTTTTTAAGCTAAAATAGGTAAAAAAACGCTTACCGCGTTAAATTCGTCTTGTCGTTGCATGTGATGTTGAATAAACATTACATTGTGGATTGCCTTTTCCAATTCAAATGGGTACTTTTTCCGTGGCGTGATGTCACTTAGTGAATCATCTAGACCAGACATAACTGATGGAAGACCGTTGTAGCCAGCACCAAGACTCCCAAGAGCTCCGACCAGACCACTGAATCTATAAGTTATATTCTTTAGTTACTAATAAATAAGTTTATGTAAGTATTAAGGAATGGGTGAGTCTCTGAAGTATGTTGATTGTGGTTCTAACAAGGACAAGTATCATATTATGTACCGTAACTATCCAATAGGGCAGGGGCAGATACAAATCTGCATCTTTTTTATTGAAAACTTAGGAGAGTCTTTTTTTAGCTATGGCGATTTTCGATAAGCAGTGGCTTAGTGGCTTGAGCGTAGCACGGTAGTAGGTCGAACCTACCTGGCTGTGTACCAATGTACTTAATATGTATATATACCATGTGCGCATTTAACTCTCTCTAGTACAGTAATAAAATCATCCTGGGGTATTGAGGAAGACAGAAATAACATTTCAAAACACAAAACGTCGACGTCGTGTGTCACAGGTGGCTGTGGTGATTACCTGGTAGGTAAATTATTGAAAGAAAGTGCTTAGTAAAAAAATTTTTTCACAAAACACACAGAATTGTGAGACCAAGGCTTGAAGTGTCACTGGTTGTTTAATCGTATTTTAATAAATATAAGGGGCCAATAAAATATGGTTTAACAAAATGTAATTAATTCTAACCGTGTCTTACCTATTAGTAGCAGTTGTAGAATGAAGACCATTACATCCTCCTGGCAAATGATGACGTAAAGAATCGGGGCTGGAAGAATTCGAATGTGTTCTTTCAACTGCCGCAAGCGCATCCTTGAACTTGTTCTTCTTCTTACCGCGCCCAATAATCTTCTGCGCTGCTAGATCTCTTAGCAAATCTTTCGGTACCCGCATGAGCAGTAACTTGGGTAACATCGTTATGAAGAATGTTCTAACCCAAGGCGCCATTTCATGTGTACTCGGCTTTCGGTAGTGGACATTCAATATTATTATAGTGATCACGACTGATAGACCTACCAGCAACATTGTAAATAGAAGATACTTTCCCAAGAGCGGTAAAGCCAGTGAAGTAGAGGGTATGATCTCTGATATCAGTAAGAAGAACATAGTCTGGGAGAGAAGGATGGATATACTCAATGCAATCTTTTCACCCGAATCCGCTGGTAGGTAGAAGACAAGGACAGATAGATATGAAATGCCCACGCATGGTACGATGAGGTTTACAGTGTAGAATAAAGTTTTCCTTCTGAGAGTTATGTTGAAGAAAATATCTGAAAAAAGAATGTACTTTTAAGGTTTTACATATTATATATATCCTGTCATCGTTTGGAGTATTATTATTATATATTGAACAATTACTCTTGTACAAATACTGTAGTACTATACTTGTATAACTAAATGTACGTTATAACATGATAAAATTTACTGAAAACCAATTTAAATTTGTCTTATCTAAGTTAGCCATTGCAACAATAGATATAATATACCTATGGTTTCAATATAATATATATTCATTTGTTTTGGGGTTATTGTATTTTGTATAATGAGTGATGGCGTCATACCCTACAACGCTCTAACGAAGTTATTATGGCCGACAAAGATATATAATAATAAGAAAATTATAAAAAGGAAATTGAAACAAATTTAAAAAGTTTGGTCCCTGTGGCACTGTATCTTTAAGGCTGGCTGTATTTCGATACTTATTCGTTGAGCAAGGAAAGCACCAGCTCTCTCGTCACCGTTACTATCTCTCTATCTAATTTAATTTTATGTTTATATTTTAATAAACGATATGTTATTACTGTATACTAAAATACTTAAAATGTCAGTAACTCATTCAGTTCGGCATCTGGGACATAAAATTTTGGTAAACAATAAGGTATATAATATTTAATTAAACACACATTTATAAAATCTGCGTCAGATAAAAGCCTTTCAGACTCCATAATCACGCATTTTGTGCCCTTTCATTTCGCAAACGATTCTCTGGAGACACCCAACTTTTTTCGTTAAATTAAGAGCAGAATTTATTTTGCTTTATGAGATTTATAAATAGGAAACGTTTATTATAAAACGCATACACCTGCTGAAGCCTGTAAAAATTATAACAGAATAATACGGTACGGTAATAAATAGACGATCACTTATATAAATTAGTTGCTTTAAAACAGGCTCGGTCATATTTAAACACTATCGGGTAAAAACTCAGCTTTTCCCCTTTTCAGATCCAAAGTGAACATGAATAAGTGACGATCGCAAACGACAATCTAAATAACTGTATATATTCCATAATATCTATTTGAAATAAATATTTCCTTAACACGATTTGAGCCTTAGGGTAATTTAAACTCCGAAATGGTGAATAATTGATTTAATATAAAAAAAACAAAACATTGGGAGAAAACAATGCGTAAGATAACTCATAGCCTGCTAAGCAATAAATTCAGCGAAGGGCTTGTCAAATTGTTAAACTTAAATTGAAAGAGACATTGCGTTTTCTAGAAAGTGTAGTATGGTGAGAGTTCTGCATCATTGTTTGGGTCGATCACGCCTCGTATGAAGACCGTACGAGCCGTATCAATGCAAAATTTCATCAACATCACACTGATGGAAGTCTTCCATAGACTGTTTCACTAAGCACTTTCTTTTGCAAAACAGAACTGTGAAATCGATTCCCAGTGCGGGTGTTCCCTGAGAGCTAACACCTCCAAGTATTCAAAGTAAGAGTGACCTCCTCCCTCAGAGGCCGGCAAAGCACCCATGTCCATGGGCTGCGATGACTGCCCCTTATGGGCGTCCCGTAGGCTTCTTATAAAAAAAACAATTAGAAAAAAAAATCAACAAATCCTACCCTTCGACTTAGTTCCTATGGCTTTCAATATAAAGGAGACCCATTCACATAAAAACAAAAGACCGTATAGAATTCCAAAAGGTGAAATATGTTTTTTTTAAGGTGAAACAACTGACATTAATCAGTCCGCTATCAGTATTCACGCGGAGCGCTAGCTAAGTGCTCTTTGTGGGTATTAGCAAAACAAGGGTAACCTGCGAGCTACGGTTATTTAGGGTAGATAAGAGTTGTCGACGCAATTTACACCCAAGATTAGCCGTTGCTCGGATTTCTTATGATCGTAATACGTCTTTAAAGGATTCTAAACTTAAAATTCGTGATTCTTACACCAAAGAGAGAGAGATAGAGATTTCATTGTGTTTTATATCTATTTAAATCTTTGGGACCGATATGAAGAATTCTTTCACGATAACAATCTAACATCCTGTTGAACATAATAATAATAATCAGTGGCGATACAAACTTTATAGGTTGGGCCTCAGTTGTCTGAATCTGTTTCATGATCAATCGTCAATCTAATAGGGACGTAGGTGATCAGCCTCCTGACGACTTTTTGAGTTTAAGATATGCCGGTTTCCTCACGATATTTTCCGTCACCGTTCGAGCAAATGTTAAATATGCACATAGAAAGAAAGTCCATTGGTGTACAGCCGAGGTTGAAACCTACAACCTTAGGGATGAGAATCGCACGCTCAAGCCATTATTTCAATACTGCTCCTGTTAAACATAGGCTATAGAATATTTTTTTAAAGTTGGGGATTCGTCCGAAAACTTCGATAATATATCCCAAAGTGTGAAACTAATAATAATATCTATATCACGTCTGCTGCGGAAACTATTGACAATAGAGGAATGTGATGTTCTACCGATTTATAGACATAAATATCTACAAAGCGTTAGCGATACTATATGTTACCTAATTAATATCCAGTCGTGCGAAGTAGCCTGAATCTTACTTTATAATTTTCCACTGTGTAGCATTGCTTTTTTAAAAGTACGTTTTAATTTTTACATTATCCTTCCATCCTTATTATCGGAATGGATTTTTTGAAGAATATATATAAAGCAAGAATGGAGCATAATTTCATTAGAATCATATACAAACAGTGATTGTATCCCTATTAATATATATTTAAGTACTAATATATTGTAATTAACACGCAAAGTATACTGCAATAAAACAAGCGACTTGTCGGGACACTTATGTATTTTTAAATAGATATAAAATGTATACAATAGTTATAGTATTGATGTCAGGTGTTACTCATAGTAATTTATTATCTTTGCTAAACTTCAGCAAGGATGAAAGCTTCCTAAATAGATTCAATATCTTTCAGTTGCGTTCTGCGATACATAATTATCAATTTTTAAGAGCAAGTGCTGGTAAGGACACACAAACCTGGATATGGTTCCTGGCAGCAGGGATAGTATCGTTCGTGTCTCTCAGCTGGTACTCCAAGGATATCCCATTCGACAGATGGATAATACTCACGTAAATCGATACCAACTTCTACCATATCGCCTTTCTTTTGGTTTATGTGCTTCAAGTCGATCTGAAATAGATATTCTTGTAAACTAGGACTGAAGAGTTAAATTTTCGGAATAATCATTATCGTTATGATAAATTAATCGTGTCATAGTTAATTAGTAAATCAGTGTCCCTGAGGATTAGGTTCGATGCCTGGCTGTGGACTAATGGACTTTTATTTCTATGAAGGAATATATTGGGAAACCGGCTTGCCTTAGACCCAAAGAGTCGAAGGCATGTGTCAAACACAGGAGGCTGATCACCTACTTGCATTGACAAATGATGACGCAAAAGATACAGAAATGTCAGGCCTGGATGTAAAAGTGTTATAGTACCACTGACTTATTTATTATTAATAGTTAATTAAAACCTAATGACAAACAATTAATATACTATATTAAATTTGCAAATTTAGACATATATGAGAATATGATTTATGAAATATGAGCTGTGTGTTAAAATTTGTGATATAAAATGAACAGCTAAAAAATCCACGTAAAGCTCCTTCTGGTATTTTAGCAGCAATAACTCACTTGATCGCCATCGTAACTCCATGATCCAAACTTCAAAAAGCAGGTCTGCTGATCAAAGGGGAAGTAACGAACATCGATCTCACAGGAAGATTTAAAAATGGCGGGTGGTGTCCACAGGACCTTGCCGGTGTGATGGAGTACAGCCTTCGTCATGGTTGTCACCACGTACTCTCCGTCGGCGCTAATGAAAAAATATTACACTTAAGAATTTATATTTAATATTACAGTTAAACTTAACTTAATCACTAATTATATATAAGCTTTATAAAGTATCTTATTTTAATCTTAACCTACATAATAATAATAATTATAATATATTAAAGCAAAACTAAAATAAGTTTTGGTCACCTCTCTGTATTGCAATATTTTTTTGTTGAGCTAGGAAAGCACCAGCTCTGGGGTCACTGGTACTATCTACCAGTCACCAACTTAAATCTTTAATTAGTACCTGTGTACTTTAACTCCACGGCCCAAGAGTCTCTACTCTAAAGGAAACAAAAGTTGGAAGGACTCTTTAGCAAATCTTAAGAAAATAGGAATATATTACATTATACAGGCTTAAACTATCTTAAACGTTAATTAGTTTACATACAAACATACTTCTACTTATTAAAATAGACACATTCTCCATAAGTGTTTCATTATCTCATAAATCAGCTTCATTTAATGTTATTATCCTAACGATAATTTGACGTTATTAGGCTGTAACAAAATATAACGTCATAACGAACGTAAAGTTAATTGATTATATCGACAAGAAATGTTGGGAAATGATACATCATGTTGTGTCAGAACAGACCAGGCAGCTATTAATCATATCGTAGAATGGAATGGAAGACGCATGTGCGACCAATCTTACGCTCTGTGTGCTCGGAGTGTCGAGTGTAAGTAGGAGCGGATATAATCAAACAAACAATTGTTTGTATTGGGAGATGTGACAAAAACATTGTTCTACGTTCCCACAAAGCCCTTGCAAAGAGAGTTATTTGTGACATCTGAAAATTGACCTTTCGTGAAAAGTTATTCTAAAACCAAACTGCTAAATATTATACCAGTTCTATGTCATTACTTTTAACCACAATTTCTAGTAGTTCGGTTCCATCTACCTCATTTTCAAATCATACATAAAGTAACAAGTATAGTTTGTATTTGAAGAAACTGTATTAATAACAGATTAATATAATTTTATTGAAGCCTTATAGTATTATTAGAAGGTCTTTCAATTAAGCGTATTTTTATCTTCCACAAATCCTAATTAAACACTCCAGAATTGCTCTTTTAAGAAACATCCCACAGTCATGAAAACTAATTTTACATTTGGTCATAAACGGTATTTTATTTACATTTATTTGACTGGCGCCTAAACTAAAAACAGTTAAACGCTTTAAGCTCTATGCTATGACTTAAAATCGATTGTCTGCGCCCATACGTCGTCCTTTACGTGCGAGTTGCTTCCTGACGAGTATGAAGGGATTGTCACGGAAGACGATCACAATGATGTATAGTTAAACGATAAAAATATTTATGAATCAACAAAGTAATCTATAGTAATATTACGTTTTAGCAAAAATAATTGTTTTTGAAATATTTTATTGGAAAATAATTACCCAATCTTTGCACAATGAATGTGTAAAGTTCAAACAAAGAAGTATGTCTTTCCAAAAAATTTAGGTAATTTTTATAAAGGAACTTTTCATACACTGTCATATTTAGGCTTCTTTGGCTGTCTCTCTAGGCTGTCAGGCTTCTCTTACAGCCATACTCAAAGTTATAGCAATACCTACAATGCGAGACTACAGTCACAGCGTTGATTTTATTTGCTGAAACGCGCTAACGAAATTATTCCGACCGCTAAGTATATATATTCACTTCACGACTTTTGTCCTGGGTGTCCCACCTGGCGGAACCGATCTGCCGCAAGTCTGCCCAAGTCGAAAATACTCCTTGGCCCCACATACCATCGGATTGACACCCCGGACATGACCCCAACTTCGCCTGCGCGCTGTTGCCCCCAACGAGCACCCCCCACCCCATCGCATTAGCAGGGCGTGAGCAAACACACTACCCGAACGGTGCTAACCCCCCCCCCCCTTTTGAGGGAGGGTGCAACAAAATCAACGACTTTTTACTGGGGCTTTCGGGACGGACACTCAGTGGATAGATTTGTTGAGGATAATGAAGATGAGTACAATCCTTCTTCCTCAATATCCACCGTTAAATTAACTGATCATATATATTAATGCATGAAAATCTTAAGTCCTATCGACCTACTACTTAAGTCTGAAGTAATACCTTCTCAAATGTAATCTTATTTATTGTTGTAAATGTTATATGGGAAAAATAAATAAATAAAATAAAACAGTAAAAATAAAGTGCTTAAGTGTTGGTAGTTGGTAAGTGAAAAAATAGAACACAACACACGAGTGTCATCCCCTTAATAGAGACTGTAAGTGTAATTGGACACTTTCTTATGTTAAATACATTTATTCGTAAATTAGGTTAGACTTACATTACTTATTAGTCTTAAGTTAGGCTAGATCGTTATGTTCCATGATTTCCATTTACACTAGGAAAAAAATGTGTAAATAAAAAGTAAATAAATCCATTACGAACTTAATTTTATCTCTACAAAATGTACTTAGGACGCTTAATTTAGATAGTATTTTAGTCTAAACAGTAAAGTAAAAAAATATATGAAATAATTTCAGTTATAATTCCAGCTAAAACTTTCTACTTTAAAAGCTTTTTACTTTATGTCGTAGTAACAAAATGCAAGTTGGCTACGGAAATGAGTTCGGATCCCCGGGGAATATAAGGAAAAGATTTATATCTCAAGGAATTCTTATTCTAAATATTTACATGGATAGGGAATGTAACCCATCGCTCGGAGCATGACCCAAATCAACTGGGCAGTGATTGAAAGTTTAAGCATCGATTTATCTGGAGTGAAATATTTTTGCTAAGAATTTGTTAAATATTCGCGATCGCTATTGTATCAGTAAGAAATTTATAGCACACTCAAATATTTAGTTATTAGGTTATAATTATAATAATAGTAACAATGAAAGTCTTTTGTTCAAGATAAATTTATAAAATCTTTTTCAATCTTATATATCTGTGGGATCTTTTTGGCTATCTACACAGTGCCACGTATGACCTGCTGTTTTTTTAATCTGGTCCATCCACCTTCTGAATTATCTTCCTCTTTTCAGTTTATTATACTGGTCCTTGGGCACCTATTTTGCTCCACTTTTCTGTTTCTCTTCCCATTTGCCCCGCCTATTTATTTTCATTGCGACATCTGCTTGGTTATTCTTCTACAATTCTTCTTAATGATGTTTTCTTTATTTTGTCTAGATATTATTCTCTTCCATATCATGCAACGTTCGATCGTTTTGACACAGCTGTATGCTGTGGTATAGTACATACACGCTATTGTGTCTAAAATAATAACTGTCTTAAACCTTGTCTTATAAACCTAAAAATTTTAATCTACTACTTTTACTTAAGTATATATGTGTGTATATATATATATATATATATACATAGGACCTCTAAAAACCTATTAATTTGAGCAGATTGAAAGTTTTCGGGATAGTAAAAAAAAATTCTCGCGAAGAATCAAATAATTACAGCTCATTTGGATCAGATTTTTATAGGAATTTATGTAATACTAAAGTGAAAAATTATAGAGTAAAATTTAAAGTGCCGATCCGGGAACGTATCCGTATCCGACAAGAAAGACAAGAAATAGTAGTTCGACACGCCTGTTTCTAAATTATGGCTGTACACGAAAGGATATTTCACCATGCCATTGGCACAGCGGTCATTTTCTTTTTTTTCAAAATTTATTCAAGTTGCATTGCTTTAGCAAGTATTGGAACCCCTGAACATGTACACCACGACACTCCACTCATCCAACGGTTAAATGTAATTGAACTTTACAATTGTTCCTAAAATAGATAGTGTGTGACGGTTCTAACAATGTAAAAAATACATATCTGTTTTAATTAAACGGGAGCTATTTACTACGAAGTAGTACATATGTGTAAAATAACACTATGCATATTATACATGTACGATGATTTAATTATTTCTATATATAAACTGTCTTCTGTAGTCTGTCTGCAATGCGTACGTTTGTGACGTCACAGCGGTGACATCACACCATTTAGAATTTATGAATGGAGTACAAACGCGGACCGGGCAAAAATAGCTTGAATAGTATTTTTAGTTGCATGTGAAGGCTAGATGTAAGATATATTAAGAAATGACCTCTCATAATCTAGTCTATATTGTTGTCACAGATAACAACATGGTTTGTTATTAAGACTAGCTGCCACAGCAAATGTTGTTTTCTGATATAAAGATTATTACATCTATACTAAAAAGTTATGGTCAGTTCTAGAAGAATGAAAATTAAATGTTTTTTTTAACATAACTTTGAAAGCCAGGCATCGAAGCTATTTAGCTCAATACTGAAAAAGCCAAATTAAAATATCTAAAGTTTAGTTTAGTCTATGATACTGTAGGTTTAACAGTTATAACAAGATTAGTTAGTACAATGCAATTTTGGTGGCTAATATTATGAATGTTCTATTCCGGACTTCGCTGGTGTCGTTATAAACCAATTAGAGAGTTGTAGGTCCAGGCTTACAGAGATTATATAGTTTCTAAAATATTAGGCAGTATTATAGCTAGTGCGTAGTCAGCGTGCGATATTTAGCCCTAAAGTCGTTAGTTAAATCGATTTTTCTATTAGCGCACATACAAAGGAGAGATTGAAAAAAAACCCTGCATCTATTACATCAAAAAATCGTGTCACCTGTGTGTTTAAACAACGTTCAGGATACATAGAGGTGACCTTTGGCTGGGTGATGAATTATTATGATGGTTTGGTATTGGTACGTTTTTAAAGAACGGGGCAAACGGGCATGACCTTCATGTGATGTTCAGATGTCCATGGACATTCATACAGCCAAAGAGCTCGCAAGTTACAAGTCTTGTCTTTTGTTAACATGGCTTTTACATAGTATATATAGTCACCGTGACCTCGCACGCTGTAAAGCACGCGAAACGTCGGAAAATTTAAAATTTAAAATTATGTAAATAATTATAAGTTTATAATAATAATACATAGCTTCAATCCGTTTAAAAAGTGTGTTCTTAAGTTACAATCAATTTAAGAATTGGTACGCTTTTTTTCTGTACAGCTGGTGCCACATAGTGGTACAAAAAATACCTTTAAAACCTCATAATAAACCTTAGTGGATCGACGGTCATCGAGAAAACGCTACGTTTCAATTGTTTTAACATTCTCCATTCCAATATTATAGATAAACAAAATTAAATCCTGAACCGTATATTTGATACTTACTTATTATACAGCACGATATCTGGCAGCCAAATGTGCTCGGACGGCACATAAAGCTCCTTCACACCGCCGTACTCCAGTGGGTCCCATTTGAATTTGTGATCTTCCCATTCCTAAAACATTTGCACCCTCATTAAACCCTGTATGCGATATATTTACTCATAGTAGGATCGTGTTTTGCTAAAATGTTTGGGATAAATGTTATAAGGATTTTTAGTTCTTTTAGACCTAGACCTAACAATAAAAGAAAACACAGAAATTACAATATCAACATTTTGAATGTAGAACTGGAAAACAACGAGGAAGGTTTGTTATTGAACTAGCTATTATTAGCTTACTGATTTATCAATCAATCAATCAGAAACCTAAATCCTAAAACCTCGTAAATAAATTTTATAATAGACAAATAAACTTAAGTAAGATTTTTGAAAAAATGAACATATTCATGAATAAATTGTCAGAGTTTTCAGATGATTTATGCTAATGCTATCTATATGTACATATTGTAATGGATATATTTCGGGTAAAATCCGTTATTACATAATTTACATAACTTTTATGATGCGCGAGTACCGTAAAGCACTAGAAACGTTTGTGTAATTTTTTTTATTAAACAGTGATTGATTCAGAAGAGCCTCCACAGTAACAACATTCAATCTGACAGTAAATGGAATTAGGAAATTAAAATGACGAAGAAAAAATGTGAACCTCATATTTGCAAAGGAATACACGTCAACCGCCAATATATAATGAAAAATATATTAATAGATTAGACTTTCCCCTTGACCCAAAATCTTTTCGTGCTTTTATCATACAAAATACATCATTTGGTTAATATATACTCGGAAGCATTAGAATTTCACCTAATTGACTTAAATCAATAAAATAGAAAAATGTCGTATGCCTCATAAGGACTTGCGAATTGAAATAAATACCAAAACTCCTAATTTAAATAATATAAGTTTTAATATATTATTATACTTACATGTTCCAGCCATACGTTTGTTGTGAGAATTTGATCCTTCAGGTTCTGTGAAAGAAATGAACCATCAGTTTGATTGCATTGAACAAATCGAGTACAAGTAAAAGATTGAACGCCGAAGCCACCCGCTATAGGGGACAACCAGGAAAAAGAAACACGAGAACCACAAAAGCGATTCGCTATCGATATAGTTGAGATTTCTGGGGATAAATGGATGGAGGAAGCAAAGAACAGGTCCAAATGGAAAGTTCAGGCGGAGGCCTTTATACGCACGCAAATAATGAAAAAAAAAAAAAAACACTAACATACGACTAAGAGTATAACAACAAAACTAACAACCATTTTATATGTAATTTCAAAAAGCAAGGAAATAAAGAGCTTTATTATTATTATCGTATTTAATATGAATATAGTTCCTGTAACTAAATGTGGGTAACCGATATGGTGTGCTTAAGGTCTTCTAAAGCATGACTAATATTTCCGATTTCTCTAGTCTAATTGAAAAATGTTCATATTATAAGACCTGCCCGGGATTTCAATCCGAGAGCTCTTGATTATAACAGAAGCTGCATGAATCATGTAGATTAAAATCACGACCAAAACATACAAATAAACAATGATAAGGTAGAAATTCATTGATATCCAAAAATCCTAGGGAAACTACGATAAAATTTTTCAACAGAAAAAGTAGGTTACTTAACTCGGTCGCAGTTATGACTTTTTGGTACCCTATTTTATCGATCTTGACTTGGGTTTGTGCCAAAAATACCCCGGGCCATCAAAATTAATATAAACATATATATATATATATATATATATATATATATATATACTTTGGCTTAATGTAATCATGTTTTGGGACGGGCATCCTTTGAACAAAAATGTTTTATGGTATGTGTATAAATAAAAGTCAACACATGTGTAAACTGTGGGTGACCCGGATGAATATTCGTACTATTTTTATGTATACCATACTTCAAAAATCAATAAAGGCTATAATACACTTGTATTGTTATGAAAGAGTTCAGAAAATAAATCTATATTTTCTATTCTTTAACAGGTTCACTGTCAAGTGGAAATACCCTTCACGTCCAGTTGCGCTATTATGAAAAATATTACTGAACAATTTTGACACATTGTTTTATCTCACCTAGGTAGAAAAAAGAAGTTTTGCCGTACGCCCCAGCAATTTTTAGTTTCTCAGTGATACGTGATACGCAACTATCCCCTTACGTCCACAACTCCAAAAAGTCTAGAAGTTGTACTTGTGTGTGCATGTAGACCATATGTGGACTGTGGACCTGTAGAGCTTTTCATCTACAGATCTCATATAGTCTGTAGACAATAAACCTGTTAATAAGTGTTGGACGTATTAAAGTCTAGCTGTGGCTCGGTGTGGGTCTCTCCAAGCACCGGGTCTTTTTTGAGTGCTACAGTGGTACAAATATATACTTACTTATTCGAACCTTATACTAGGAATATTTATATATATGCTTAGAATAAGGAGATCGTAATTTCTTACTTATAAACTCGTTACTACGTTGGTATAACTATTCCCCCGTTATGCCATAGGCACAAAACGGCAACGTCAATCGGCAATGTCGCAATTCATTGAAAAACTTAAGAAAAAACAAAAGCTTGTCTCTGATAACCGTGTTTCTGTCAGCAGTCAGTTTGACGTTTCCATTCGATGTGATTTTGATCTGTGGTTCCATATTCCATAAACAAGAATTGAATTGATCCGTCATCCGTGGTTGTTTATTTTGATAATCATAACCAGTTTTAAAAGATTTTAAAATGCCAAATAATAGAAAGAACGCTCATTTAATTGGGAGAAAGTAGAAAAGGTATGTCTAATTATGAATGTCGAGTAAAACTAAAACGTGAACGTTGCTTTTTTTGAATTTTAATTTGTTTTTTTGTGTTCGATAACAACAGCTTTTTTAGAAATATATTACGACCCTATCTGCTCATAATTGAATACATAGATTTAAGTACGAACACACACAGTTGGTGCGAAATAACAGAGAATTAAACCACATTTTAACAAGTAGCTGTATCTCAAAAAACTACATTGTTTAATCAAAACATATAATTGTTTTTTAGTTGTGCATGGACAGAGCCTAAATTAATATTCTCTTATTTACTTTATTTACAGAAAGCAAGTAAAGATAGTTTTAGTTTCGGGTAAGCCTTATATGCAGATATGTATAGTTTTCAAGCTCTGGAAAATGGGCACCTTCAAAAAGAACTTGTTCCCTCTCGAACATTGTTTAAACGGCTTTCATTAAAAATCTGTGAGTCATGGTTTAGGTAATGTCAGACTTATACTAGAATGGCGGCTGGGATAACGCCAACGGTAGTATGAACAGTTACGCCGACGTTATACTAGCTTTAAGTTTTTCCGGGTTTATTATTAGACATTTTGCTTATTCTTAGGTTATTCTTAGTATAACATTTTATACCATGCTTACTGTTGAGTTTAAAAGATGAGTTGAGTTCATGTTATATACAAATATCGAAAGCATTATTTGCTATATTTTTTTAAATATAATTTGAATCTCTTAATTATGAACGTACTTGCAGACGTATTCAAAATATTGAATAAGAATAAGCTATATTTCCCAGACCAACGATCCAATATTGAATGGGTTAAGAAAAGTATCGCCTCACTTTTCTTAACTATTTTCTTAGGTATAGTGTATTAAACTATATCATTATCTATGACATAACATGTCATTGATAAAGAATGCAAGAAAACAATAATCATAATCGAAATACATAGATACAAAAATTCCTTGATAGTTGAGAGATGTTTGTAACGAATAAACTCGAAAACTTAAACCGATTCATAGAATCTTTAACCCATAGAATGCTACATTATTCCAGAGTAGCAAAGGCTATTTCTTTCAAAAATATCTTAATAAATGAATGCCCAGAAAGGCGACGCCAGTGAAAACGCAAAGCTGCAACAAAGTTGTTCGCTAATTATATACGTATATTCTGATTTAATAAAGCGGATATCCATATCAAAAAGCTCTGACGTGAAATAACCCTTTCTACGTCCATACATGTCCAGAATGACAGTGATACATTTTGACTACAATATTAATGGTTGCTACAATCCAGTAACAACCACACTTTCATGACTCAGCGCTTACATCTTGTATTTATCGTAAACATCTGGATGAGGGAATTATTTTTCTTATAAATTGTCTTGATGGTACCAATTTATATTAAAATAATCAAATATGTTGTCACGCGATGTTAAATATTTAGACGATACACAGTACGTAGTTATATTTCAATAATTTTAAATAACTATAAAATAACATAAATTTTTGTTTATATAAAATAAGATTCTTATCGAGGTACGTTTAGTATTTATAATATATTAGGTCCTTACATATGAAATTGGCGTTTTGTATGGGAGGAACAAAAAGTCGAATATTTTTAAATATAATATATTTAATTAATCAAACTATGAACCATTGTTTTCTATGCACTTTTGCCATCGCATAGGGAGTTCATTGATCCCTTTACTAAAAAAATCAGTCGGACGAGAATCAATAAAATCTGTGAAGGCGATTTGGACTGCCCCATCAGAGTTAATTTTTTTCCCTTGCAAGAAGTTGTCCAAATTTCGAAAAATATGGTAATCTGTTGGAGCAAAGTCCGGGGAGTACGGAGGATGTCTTAGACATTCCAATTGAAGCTCTTCTAATTTGGTAGCCGTCTGTTGTGCAGTGTGTGGTCTAGCGTTGTCGTGAAGTAGCAGTGGCGTGGAGCGATTGACCAGCCTAGGTTGTTTAGCCGCTAGCTTTTCCATCATGGTTTGCAATTGCTGACAATAGACATCAGCCGTAATAGTCTCGCCAGATTTGAGAAAACTGCAATGAACAATACCGGCACTAATCCACCAAACGCTTACAAGTAACTTTTTTGTGCTTAATTTTCGCTTGGGGCAGGATTTTGCTGGCTGGCCAGGATGCAACCATTGCGCTGAGCGCTTCCTATTATCGTAAAGAATCAATTTTTCATCACAGGTAATGATTCGGTTTAAAATACCTTCATTATTGTGCCGGTTCAGTAATGTAACGCAGCAGTCGACGCGCGTTTGCCGGTTTGCTTCAGTCAATTCCTGAGGTACCCACCTTTCAAGCTTTTTAATCTTCTCAATTTGCTTCAAGTGAATTAAAACAGTTTTATCACTAACACCGCAGCCTGCAGCTAACTCGGACGTGGTTTGCGATGGATCCGCTTCCACAATAGTCTTCAATACTTCATTATCAACTTGGGTCTCAGGCCGTCCACGGGGCTTGTTCTGCAGGTCGAAATTTCCAGAACGACAACGTTGGAAACAAAAACGAACTGTGTTTTATTTTGCAACATGACCGCCATACACATCATTCACCCTTCGAGTCGTTTCCACAGCACTATTGCCACGGCGGAACTCGTATTCGTAAAAAATGCGATACTTTAAGTTTTCCATTTTGTAAAATGTGTGACGCAAACAGAAAAAAACAAATGAATGACGGTCATCGAAGCACAAATACATCATGAGTAAACAGCTGTACAAATTTGAATTTGGAATTCCTTACCAAAGAGGACATCGTGATTAAAGCAGTACGAAATACGCCAATTTCATATGTAAGGACCTAATATATCAGTTACGTGAAATAAAGACATTCTTTAAATAGCATAAAACTAAAACTTTAAAAACTAAGAGTACATGTAAATGGACCAAGAAGGAGAAGAGTGTGTCCTAGAAGAAGGTGGAAAGAAGACATAGAAGCGTTAGCAGGTAGCGATTGAAGAAAGAAAGCCATGGATAAAGATTCGGAAAAATCCGTAGAAGAATGAAGAAAGTTAGGATAACGAGTTAAAAATAAAATATATTATATACAAAGCAAATTTAAAATGTATATTGTTTATAAAACGCAATCACATCAGTAAGTTCAACATAACATCGAGGTTTAATCCATTAATATATTGGGTTATTCAAAAGAAATTTAATATACATATTATAATATAGATAACGAGTCGTTATACCGTACCGTACGTACCTGTATCTATACCTATTTTATTATATTAAATATTTGCTGTTTTCATTTTAATATAAAGAATATTTTTTCTAATTTTAATTATTATTGTAATGTAAGTAAACGATACGATGGAGTTCTGTGTTGTTGCGACGACGATTGTTATCAACTTATCACGCTATAAGAATTTTTGTTTTTGTTTTTAAATTATTTGTAATACTCTGCATCTATCTAGGCCCATCATATTGTAGACTCAGGACCAGACCGCCCTTGTGTGCGAAGTATGCGGTGCACACAGGCACTAAGAGAATGGGTGTGCCGCAACCGAAATTATTTATGTTACACTTACCCAACAACATACTCGTATTCTTTGTTGTGGAGTATCAATAAGGAAGTAGGTACAAAGGGCGCAACATATGCCTTTTAAATAATAAATTATATGATGCATTTATTGTACAAGTCTCGTAATATACTAATTTTTACGTTTGACGTTTCATTGTACGCTTTGAATTTTAATGTATATAACCTCGATCTTCTAATCTACCCACTCAAAGAAACTTCACGCCGTAAATTCAATAAAAATGTATAAAATTTTCGTAAAAGCCCGAATGGTCTAAATATAGAACTCCCGTTGTCAAAACAAACATTTCTCGAGCGAGTCCAATCAGTAAAGTGCCATCGACGAACTTGACTTAAGCTTCGTTACATAATTGTTTCGGTTTTAATGTATTTGAATAACATTAGCCTAACTAAGGGCTGTTTAACAACCAGATAAGAGTCTTAGTGTAGAACTTTTACAAGATCTAATTAATTTTGGAACAATTTACTATTCGAAGCATGTTTATATAACACAAGATACGGAAAAAAATCACAAGATCATTCGAATTCTTCGCGAATATCACAGAATAAACATTTCTCATCTATAGCTGGATAGATTTGGTAGTGGGATGATCAATTAAAAAAAAGTAAATTCCTATTTGTACCTAATTACCTGTTTTATAGTAAAATCTGTATTTGAAAGTGTAATATATTTTTTTGTAATTAGTAAATGTAAATTTATGTTTACCATAATTGTCATGTATTTTAGAAATGTTGGCTTGTGAGATTAACGACATAACATGTTAAAAGTTTAACGAAATTGACGATAATTTGAAGTCTAGTCTAGATGAGGGCCAGTCGTCAGCTCTTAAGTCTGGAACGCTGGTGACAAGCCAAGCTCGGGTAGTTCGTGCCTTGTGACCAGGTGCAGTATCCTGCTAGAGAGTCGACGGTATATTTTTAAAGTGTTTAAAGTGTATAGCTAAGAGGTGTCACAACATGATCCAAGATTGTATCTTGATTCAGTTTGGATGAAGTTTTCACTCCTTTTTCACGAAAATGTCGTTTTGTGACTCCTTGATAAGAAACGCCCCACCAAACCATCACAGACACAGTATGATGACCACGTTGTACATTTCCGACCACTTGAACAGCTTCTTTAGAACTGTGAGCGTACACTTTATTTTTATTACGTATTTTTTCTTATAGAACGTAGTGTTCTTCAATCGTGAAAATTTTTTCATCGGTAAAGATGATATTTCTGTGCTTTTCACCGGGACTTCTGATCCATCCACTAAATTTAATTGTAAATATTGAATTAGGGAATGTGATTTATATCGACGATAAGCAGGTGCTCTAGGTCTTGTTTTATAATACATGACAGAGTCCCAGCGGGAATCTTCATTTCTCGCGATAAGATTTTTTACTTCATAGCTCTTACAGCCTTTGTAGTTCTAACAGCACGTGGCCGCTCAGATCTTTTCTGGTCTTCGAAAGACGTCGTGTTTTTGTATCTGTTGATAGTACGATATATGGAACATATGGCAGATACCAATCTTGTCTTGGTTAGTGTCTGAAAAATGACCAACGGCTCCATTCCCACTTTGTGCACGGCTATCACTGCAATTCTATTTTTTTAACAGCCCATTCCACTACCTTCTCTAGAATGGTCAAACTCAAAATATTTTTTTTCATATAGGTAACCAAGTACACTTGTGAACGTCAGAAAAGAAATTAAATTCATTGTAAGTTTACTACCAGTTCGCAAGTCAAGGGCGTAGAGCGGACAAGAAGAACAGTTAAGAAACTTTCCGCCACTGTTTTTAATCCGTAAGTTTTGAGTCATACTAATTATTTGAACTGGAACAAATCAATCCCAAGGATCATTTAAATATTCGTCAAGTTTATTAAAAGTTTTATTTATTTTAATTACTTTTATCTTAATACACTTGTGCCGATTTTGATACCTTTTTCATAAAAGTATGGCTCAGTCACTCCTTCATAGCTAACACCCCTTCAAACCATCACTAAACCCACATAGCGCCCACGTTGAACTCAGTCGACTAATTGGGAAGCTTTCTTAGATCTTTGAGCATAAATACGGTCATTTTGTTTGTTAAAATGTTGCTCATTTGTAAAAAAAACTCATCCGTAAACAAAAAAAATCTGTAACCTCCCTTTGCGTACGTAGTGGTTGTTTCGATTTTAGCACCCGATTATTTGTAAATTATCAGTTAAGAAATGACCAGTACGTCTCTTATAGGATACTAGTCCTAAGTCATGTTTTAATATAAGCGACATGGTTCTAGGTAATATCTTCATCTCCCGAGATAAAATCTTTTGCTTTCGGACAGGATTTCTTCGAATTCTTTCCCTTACTGCTTTGACCGCCCTTTTCGTACGAACACTACAAGAACGTACTACACTACTGTTGAATGCCAACCTCCACGACACCTCAGAGACTCAAGCCTGCACGGGATAGTACGTTTATGTGTTCGTTTGAAAACACCCGTGCAGTAACCAAAGTTCCTCGGCGCGGCTTTGTATACCGGTGGGGATTGACTTCGTACGTTTTGTCAAGACGGTTTGACGTAGTGCTGGCACCGCCTTAACCCACGCACCCCTGCTAGTGCGTAATTGTTTGACGTTGTCTTGAAATGAAACTGCGCCTTGATCTTGTTTCTTGCTTCGCCGATTATTCGTGGGTCCCAGTTCGTAGTCAGAGGAGAGAGGAAAGAGAATTTTGCGTAGATCTCGCCGAGCTTAAGTACTCGAACAGTATACCGCGACGAGAGCTGCGCTTACAAACATCTGCGCCGGTATACCGCGACGAGAGCTATGCGACCCTTTTGTTCGGCCAAGCATTTTATTCATTTATTTATTAACCATTTTTCATACTTAAATTATTTACATATTTTAATTATAGAACTTATATCACATACTTAATTTCTACTTATAAGCTATCAACAATATTCTCATCAAACTTATAACTCATACTCAATTTAACGTATAATCTATATCTATTTATATTTACGAGTCGCCAACATTCTCCCCCTCGTGCGTAGCACCGTCGTTCCTGCACGGCGACTTCGCAGGCATCAAGATCACTATCCTCGACGATGGTCTTCGTAGCACTCTTGGTTGCGACGTCCACGATCCTGGTTCTTCCGTCGGGCCCGGGGTACGTAGTTTTGATAATGCCCCTCGGCCACGTGCATCGTGGTAGCGTGCGGTCCTCGGTAAGAACCACGTCGCCTCGTTGTAGCTGCTCACCTTCCCGTCGTCCTGTCATTTTCCTGGGCAGTAGCGTGGGCAAGTACTCTCGCAGCCATCTCCTCCAAAAGTGATCAGAGAGTCGTTGGACGGTCTTCCAATCTTCTCTGCCCACTAGCTTCGCATCAGGAAAATGCCCTACGCGCGCAGCTCCACTGGATCGTCCAATGAGGAAGTGATTTGGGGTTAGCGCCTCCTCTTCTAAATTGTCAGCGAGGTTGGTTATTGGTCTGGAGTTGACCATATGTTCTGCTTCTAACAGCAACGTATGCAGGACCTCCTCTCGTGGAACGCGCTCCTTTAATGTAGCGTCCAGTGCAACCTTAATGGAGCGCACCAATCGTTCCCAAGCTCGCCGCGCGCCGGGAGGAATAAATTTCCACTGTATGCCAACCTTCTCCGCTTCCGTGACGATTTCCTCTCTTTTAAGTCCTTCAATGGCGGTTTGGAGTTCTTTATTAGCCTGAACAAAGTTAGTTCCATTATCGGAATAAATTACTTTTGGCATTCCTCTTCGTGAGGCGAATCTCTTTAACGCCATTATTGTAGAGTCCGTAGTCAGGCTGGGCGCTACTTCGATGTGTACTGCCCTCGTGGTCAAGCAGGTAAACAAGGCTCCCCATCTCTTCTCTCTTCGTCTGCCAATCGCCACGGGCATTGGACCGAAGTAGTCTACACCTGTACACGTGAAGGGGGGCTCACCATGTCGGAGTCTTTCTTGAGGTAAGTCGCCCGCCGGATACTCCGCTGGTTTACCTTTCTTTAGCTTACAATGTTGGCAGTTTTGCTGTATACTGCGCAGTACTGATCTCAAACCCAACATCCAGTATTTTTGGCGGATTTCGTTCATTACCGTGGCTTGATTACCATGGTTGAACTTTTCATGATAGTGTTTGATAATCAATCGCCCGATAGCGCTCCTGCCATCCAGTACTATGGGCGTTAAATAGTTGTTGTCAACGCCCGCTACGTTCCTTACTCTGCCTTGAAGTCTTATGAATTGGTCTTTCATAGTGACATCTAGCCTGTTCAATTGGCTTCTATTATCTGTCTTGCGCCCTTGTTTAAGGTTTTTGATATCTTGTTTGAAACTGCGTTTCTGACACTGGGTGATTAGAACCTCCTCCGCTCTCAGTAGATGCGTTTCATCTAATGGAAGGAAGTGTCGCCTCATTTTTGCAGTTTTATTGCAGCGTCCGGGGTTCGACGGCCTCTTTTCTTTAGACAGGTTGATGAATTGTAGTACCCTGGCAGTGGATCTCCACAATTTCGTCCACGATGAACAGTTTTCAGGAACCGGTGTTGCTTCGCTGTGGTGAATTGTATTGACCTGTTCCGTCGTTCTGTCTTCCTCGCATTTTTCGAGCTGGCCATTCTGTTTCGCCTTTCGACAGGACATCTGGACCCTTGAACCACCGATGTTCCGCATTAAAATCTTCGGGTGGACTTCGTGGTGGTTGCATCGTCGGCAGGATTCTCCGCTGTTGGCACCCACCTCCAGTCCTGTGCATTCGTCAGATCCTCTATCTCCGCAATTCGATGCGCTACGAAGGTCTTAAATGTTCTGGGATCTGCCTTTATCCAGGACAGGACCACACTTGAATCAGACCAAAAGTTTTTTTTTGTAACTTGTAGGTTGAGCTCTGTTGCCACTGAATCTGCTAGTCTACTACCTAACAGAGCTGCCTGTAGTTCAAGTCTCGGCATAGAGACTGGTTTTAAAGGCGTTACTCGCGACTTGGCTGCGACGAGGTTTATTAAGTATTTTCCTTTATCTCCGGTTCGCCAGTACACTGCGGCTGCATACGCTGTCTCGCTCGCGTCAGTGAAAGTATGCAGCTCCCCCTCAGTGCAGAATGGTGACATGCATCGCGGCAGCCGGATGTCTTGTATTCTACTGATATGCTCTAGGTAGCTTTTCCAAGCCTCGGTATCGTCTTCAGTTATTTGGTCATCCCATCCGACACCACTGCGCCATATCTTTTGGATGAGCTTCTTCCCTTGGATGAGAATGGGTGACAGACAGCAGTCCGAGTGGGTCGAAGGTAGACATCACAGCTCCCGTGACTTCTCGTTTTGTTGGAGTCTGCATGCCTCGTGCCACCTCGTCAGGGATTCTTCTAAACTGGCTTCTAAATCCAAGACAATCCTCTGATGTCAGCCATCTCAGTCCCAGGGTCTTTTCTTCGTTTTCACCTAGGTGCACTTCCTGTTCGCCGCCGGCATCTACGATTTCTTTTTTATTCGACGCCCATCCTCGTAGCTCGAAGTGCGCCTTCTTGTGAATGAAGTCGACTTGCTGCATCAATCGTTTGCAATCGTCAATACTATGGAAACTTTGCAAATAGTCATCCATATAGTGATTCCGCTCTATTGCTTGCGCCGCTTCCGGATATTTATGTAAGAAGGCCTTTGCATTCTTGTTTTTTATATAAATCGCGGTGCATGGCGACGATGCAGCTCCAAATATCACCGATGACATTCTATATTCCTTCACTGGCGCTTCCTTGTCTTTCCGCCATAGGAACCTGAGACTGTCTCTATCTTCTGCAGATATTTTCACCTGCAGAAACATTTCTTTTATATCGGCCGCTACCGCTACGGGACCTTGACGGAATCGAAGTAGCACTCCAAATATTGACTGCAGTAAGTCCGGACCGGACAGCAGAACGTCGTTGAGGCTGACTCCATTGTGTTTAGCCGCAGCGTCGAAGACAATTCTCAGCTTCTTTTTAAGGGGGTGAACCACTGGAAAGTGAGGCAGGTACCACTTTTTGTTGGATGTGCAGTCGGCTGGTGCTTCTTCAGCATAGTTACTTTTCAACAGATTCTCTATCTGCGCGCTATATTCATTTTTTAATTTAGCGTCCTTACGCAGCTTTTTTTCTATTCCTTGAAATCTGTTGAAAGCTGCTGCGTAATTGTTTGAAAGTTGTATGTCGTCCGTTTTTCACAATAGTCCGACCGCGTATCTGCCATCTTCCAATTGTCGACTGGTTCTTTCTAATATTTCAAGCGCTCGCTGTTCTATATCCGTTGAAGGCTTCTTCGGCTGAACCCCCAAGGACTCAATACTAAAATGTTCCCTCACCAGCTGATCTATTTTATCTTCGACGACGCTTGCGAGTGCACATGTGTTCACATAATTGATTGGTGACACGCCGCTGCTGTCGGAACCGTGAAGAACCCATCCTAACTTTGTTCGTGACGCCACCGGCTGCCCTGGCTTCCCACGTCGTATTTGTAACGAGACAATGTATTCCCAATTGTCTTGGCCAATGAGCAGCTTCGGCGCCTCAGTTTCATAGCACACGTCTTGTAGTAAACCCCGCAAGTGAATATACTTCTTTAGTCGGGTTTTATCTACTAGTTGTGGGGTTAATTTGAGCTCCTTGATAGTTCTTGCCCGTTTGAGTATGCACTTCTCGCTTTGCTTGATCCCTTTCACTTCGATATCTAAAATCATGGAGTTATGATTTTGCATTTGCCCTCCGCCGATAGTTTCTATGTTAAGGATTTCGCGAGGGCCTTGGATGCCGGTGCTCGAAGCCACGTTTTCGTCAAGCAGTGTAACCGTTGAGCCTTCATCTAGCAGCGCCAGTACTTGTTGCGTAATTGTTTGACGTTGTCTTGAAATGAAACTGCGCCTTGATCTTGTTTCTTGCTTCGCCGATTATTCGTGGGTCCCAGTTCGTAGTCAGAGGAAAGAGGAAAGAGAATTTTGCGTAGATCTCGCCGAGCTTAAGTATTCGAACAGTATACCGCGACGAGAGCTGCGCTTACAAACATCTGCGCCGGTATACCGCGACGAGAGCTATGCGACCCTTTTGTTCGGCGAAGCATTTTATTCATTTATTTATTAACCATTTTTCATACTTAAATTATTTACATATTTTAATTATAGAACTTATATCACATACTTAATTTCTACTTATAAGCTATCAACAATATTCTCATCAAACTTATAGCTCATACTCAATTTAACGTATAATCTATATCTATTTATATTTACGAGTCGCCAACAACTACACTACTACGAACAAACAGAGGAGGTCTCGTTGTACCTATCAATAGCCCGGTACACAAACCTTTTACTAATACCAAGCGTATGGAGAGTTTTAAAAATTGTATTTGGCTCCATACCTACTTAGTGTAATGCAATCACAGCGATTCGGTTCTCTTTATCACCCCACTCCATTTCAATATCGATAAATATTGTGCAATGGATTGGCGCCAAAATAAGAAAACCCAATGAACAATCATATAAAAATGACAGGTTCCAAATTCAAACGTAATATTTTGTTTACTTTTAAATATAACAGTATTAATGGCCAGACTAAGTATATATCTTTATTTATGTATTAACGACAAAGAACGTATTTATCTAAAACTATCTATTTAAAATAGTTTTTGACTGATTGAACAACATTTCTCATAAAGGAAAACGTATTAAGGACAATTTCAAATGTATTATATCTCTTGAAGATCTAAGGCCCAAGTAACGGTTCAACGTCACAATTTAGTGAAACGGACGGAATGTTAAGTGTTGCGCAAAGAATGTTAACAAAGAGCCCTTACAGAGTGTAGCCGGTTCATTTCAGTGGCTCCGCGTCATACATATTAAACACTGTGTACATTTCACTGTACCATGCTCTCTGTTTCAGGAAGACGATTTATTTACTTAATAGATTGTAATCAATCGATAGAGTAGTCAATAAAAAGATGCTTATCTACGTATAGTATAATAGTTTTGTGGGATATGTAATGTAACACATTACACACACACAACTAATTTTGTTATCAGTTTGTAGTAATCTAAGAACAGAATAAGGTAAACCTATATATGTAATATTTTTTTAAGGTACCTACATATTTTGTTTTAGGGCGATAGAATATTATACGTAGAATGGAAAGTCATACAGTTTTATGTTAAATGTTAGGTCATAATTTATAGTATAATAGCGTAATGGTTATTAGATTAACAATAAAGTAATAATACATACACAGACACACACACACACTCACTCTCACAGACATACGTACACTCACACACATGCGCATACCCCATGTGGTTTTTGTGTGGCATAGGTTGCATAATAATAGTTGTTTATTCAACATAAATTTCGCCTACTCTTTAAGACCTTCTGTCGATCCGAAGTGGTGGAGGCTTGATGACCAGTAACATATAAACCTTTAACAGGCATCAGTCTTACAAACAAGCATTTCCCTCAATAAAACAAGGACAATAATTTATTTATAATAACAAATAACTGTAACTTGTTTGTGTACGAAGTTTTTGTGAGAAAAATATATAAAGATTATTATTATTATTAGTTAGGTTAGGTTAGGTTTTGAAAAAATGTTGGGAATCCAATAGTAAAAATATTCATTTGTAGATATTTTGCCTTTGTCAAAACTAAGCCACAGATTGTCAAAATTATATTCAAATGTCATAATTTAAAACATTATATACTACTATTACTATAGGTAATACGCAAGAGAGTATATTTAGGTATTTGACATTAAAAATACGTGTCTTAATTTTCACCCTTCAACCACAGACTCCCATTTTTAAATAGTGTTACATATAATTTGTATGGGAACAATGTGCTGGTTTAACTATTTAGTTATTTTAATTAAGATAAGGGAGTTCCAATTTCATTCGTAGGAATTACAACACTGTTACTATTTCACACGAAAAAATTCACAAAGGAAACTTACCAAATCTATCAGTTGTGACAAACGTAAGCCAAGTTTCACAAGTACAGTGTTATTATTTTTGTCCACCGGCCGAATTAGTCTATTATAATTACTCAGCAAGTCATCATACAGCCTCTTCGCGTCAGGATTTGCAAAACAAACATCCAGGGCAAATAAAAATATAAGGAAAATTAACTTCATTTTCAATATCACTGGATCACCATAATTTTTAAATGTAGAACGACAATAATTTTAACAGAAAATATACAATTCTTTCGCGTTTTCCCGTAAGAAAATTATTATTTTTCTCAAAATTTACAGCTCCGCCCTACGAGCGTGCGCGACAACAGCGCCCCTACTGGTGAGTTTTGGCATCAATAAATTGTTATATGCGCAAACTCCGTTGCACAGAGGTGAGTAGGCACCAGAGTAATATTATTATTACCACGTGAATTTTAGAAGTAGTCCTATGTAGTACTCAATAACTATTGTACTGTTCATGAGATATCACGTAGAAACCGGTATTCATAAACAAACTAAGCGGCCATAGTTCAATTAATATATGAATTAATTCAGATTACTTCCAAGAACTATTAAAAATACTACTAGTTGATACATTTCTAATTAAATATTGTCTTAAAATTCGTATACTTTTTTAGTAGACGCTTAAAAACCTTTGATGTACAACAACTAGTCTATACAAGAATTGAGTATCAAATAATGATATATAAAATATTTTCTGTAATTTACTCATGTAAAAAAGTTTGTTTGTTCAATATCGAGAGAATAAACATAATTAATAATTCATTATTAATTATGTTTATTCTCTCGATCGATGTGTACGCACGCGCGTTGGTTTTCCATTCTAAACACAGTGCGTGAAGGATTTCATTTAACAACCAATAGATGGCGTTTGTCTTGGCTAAAAGGCTTAAGTCCTAAAATGCGTGACCATCTTTTTAATTAATTAATATGGAGAAAATGGTATACAAGAAAACATTTTCTGTGTAGTTGTTATATTGGATTTTCGGTATTATTACCATATTTCCTTAGTTTAAATACTATTATAATGATATTTCTGAAGTCTTAATAAGCCACATGAGCGTGTAGCATTTCGTAGCGCGGAACATACATTATAGCGGTTAAGGGATTACGAAACAATATATTGTTACTAACGCTTATAATCGTTAGTTTGTATATTAGTTTGTATACTACCACACGTCGGTAGATATTGCTACCTATATACCTATACTTGAAAAAACGTTTTGAACTATCTATTTTTGACAAGATCGTGTACTTTTTTTGTGATTTTTTATTCGAAGCACCAAGAGCCCCTTTCCCTTTCTTTAGGCCATTTAATTTTTAAATTTATCGGTTTCAAGAAACGTATGTAAAACATTAATATTTTAGTGTCGATAGTCTCGTTGTCCAAACTTGGTAATATAAACTTCTAAGCTTAAATAATGTTATTTATAGATTATACTCAGTTTGTTTTTAATGCTAAAGAAAATGTCAAAACAAAGAAAGCTGACAAATACACTGTTTAAAAGTTGAACATAAAACTGCACATTATGAGTACCGAGAGAACTTAGCAAAATAAAAGCGACAAGTAAAATTTCGCAGAGCCAAGCGTCTTTAAAATTAAAATTTTTATAGTGCCACATAAACTCGAAGGTGGATTTTCTTACGGATCAGATCAAAGGTTTCACGATAATGCGAACATAAAACGCGGCCACTGAGTTAAACGAAAAACTTTTCGCATTTCTCAAATCTCGGATTGTCGGTTCTTATTTTAGGATGGATCTGTGATATTGACTGGAAGATTAATGGTCTGTTTGAATGGACCAAGTATGCACCAGATACTTTCATAAACACATGATTTATTTAGACTTAGACTCAAAGCTTTATATATTTAGGATCAGTCATGAGTAAGTTGGGAGGATGTGACAGGGAAATCGGTAGGCAAATCAGTACAGAGCCTACAGCAGCAATGAACTGACCAGAATATGGCAAAACAGAAAAGTGTCGAATACTAAGCAGAGGGTTTTTCTATATTTTTATACGGATTTGAGTTTTGGTCAATTCGTGCAGCGGACCGAAAAAATTTGAGGTGTTCAAGGTTTGATGTTGCAAATACCATAGACTGCAAGGCTATCATTTACAAACGGGTACTTAGTTACTTTCGCGAGATTTTTTTGAGACAATCGAATAGTCTGTAAAAGTTGGTAATGATAGGGCGGAATGATGGCAGGAGAAGTCGAGTTCGATCGCCTACCCGCTCCCAATCCACCCCCAATCCCAAATAAAGATCAACATCCCTAATGCACTAAAGCCGATGAATTGGTTAGGGCTTTTCAAGACATGTACGACATTCAGTAATAATGACTACAAAGAATAAGAAGACTCAAAAGAAGCAAGTCTCATCCTAGTATAGCCCTCCCTAGCTCATAAAGTATTTTTAGCAATTTCTGTGAACATATATATTAAAAGATATATATTATAAAAGAGTACCGAGAGTTTTTTACGCCGGCTTTTTCTCGCGGCCTATATTATCTGTCTTCTTTGCCGATGAGTAGGGATGTCTGCGATACAACTTTAAAGAGGTGGAATAAGTGATACCTGTATCTTATATTCCGTAATAAACATATTTTATTTTTTATTCATAAGCCCTAAGAACTGTCTTATAAGGTTTATAAGACAGTTCTTTATATATTCTCCAGTTTATTTATTATATTTAGTCTGTTCTTCATAAGGCTGAGGTAAGGTGAGGGGACTTAAAATTAAAATATATTGTAAATGGTAGTACTAGCCAGAAGTTATGAGTGAAAAATAATTGCTATACATTGGCTAAGGAACTTTTTAATAAACAATTTTAAGTTGCACTATTCCTAAGGTAAAATTATGTTTAATATTCTTTTATTAGATAGATAATGATACAACAAGACGGAGAGCTACCTGCCAGTTCTTTACATAAGTTCAACAATTGTGAACTGGCAGTAAATCAGATAGTCATAATCAATCATCACGATTTTGGAAACGCGATAAAGTCATCCCAACATTTTATAGAATCCGAATACTAAAATTCAAAGTACAATTGATTTTCCTACATATTCAGTAAAACCTTGGCAGTTATTAAAGCAACTCCCGTATGTATTAAAGTTATTCCTAAGATAATCACAACGATTCCGAGCTCCAATTTATCCCAATTTAATTCTGCAATTAACAGTCGTTTGGGAAAATGTCTTGTATCTAAGGTATCTTGGTGCAATGCAGTGCAATGTTACAACGCTTTTTGAATTATGTATGAAACCAGAATGTCCTATTAGTCTAGGAGATCGCTTTTCACAAAAATATAATATATCATGCAGGTATATAGGTTTTAAAGAGTGGGTATGTGTATCAGTTATATATGTAGGTTTAAACGTTTTTATTTATTTATTTTTAACTGGCATTTAAATATATAATGTTGATATTATGAGTTTTTTATAGAACAGGGGGCAAGGGGCAGGAGGCTCGTCTAATATTAAGTGATACCGCCCATGCATATTCTCAATGCCAGAGGTCTCGCGAGTGCGTTGCCGGCCTTTTAAGAATCGGTACGGTCTTTTCTTGAAGGCCCCCAAAACCCTAATTGTTCGGAAATACTTCAGTGGGCAGCTGATTCCACATAGTGGTGGTGCGCTGAAAAAACTGCTTTAAAAACGCTCAGTTGTGAAACGACGGACGTCGAGTCGTTTTTTCTTAGATTTATGCATCTGTTTCATTGTTAATTTTACTTATATAGGTTAGGTGCATCTGTTGTGACTGAGACACGTTTTTGTTATTCGGGACTTTATGATGGACCAGATTCTTTTTTATAGAGGGCAAACGAGCCTCCAGAGTGGGTGCGTTGCCGGGCTTTTTGAAAACCGTATCTCCCAGGGAAGAACCCCTATCGGGAGTCGATTGCAAGGTTCCTTAGTTCGCAAAAGAAAATGTGATGCGGAACGTGATGGTCATCAAGGTGGTTTCTCAATCATGTTTCCTTCTTCACAGTACGAGTTATTAATTGTCTTGTCCGAAGTATTAGTAGTATACAAAAACATAATCTATAAAGTACAAAATAAAAATTTATACTTAGAACTAATTTTGCCTTAACAAATTTTTGTATATCTGTGCTGATCAGAAAGTCTAAGAAATTTGTGGTCTGTAATCTAAATTATAATACTAAATTTGATACGCTTAAATACTTTTGAAGCAATTAACAGTGTTTCTACGATTTATTACGCTCCTGAAGTTCATTGGAGTTAAACTTGTACTATTTTGATTCCGTTTAAAACATTCCATTAGATGAATTTTATAAGTTTTTGATATTCAGACTCAGTTAAATTAAAATATTCCTCTGATAGTTTCATAACAGTTTTATACTTAGCAATTCAGAAATACTATTGAAGCTCGGATAATTTGTTTGACTGAGACCCTCGACTCATGCCAACATGAATCTATTGAATTACCTTTAGACAGCTAGAGGTTAATATTTTGATCGGACTCAAACTAAAGGTGTTTCTTGTATTGAAAAAACAAGCCTTTGAACCCTGAATGGTTGCGCATATGGTGATTCTGTACAGTATATAGATGAGTTGAACAATGATGATGATGATGAAGATAATGAACATGTCAAAAGAGTGGGCTCACTTAGTTGATAAATATTAACATGTTTAGTATAACTTAAAAGCAATTCTTAGACTATATTAACTTGACTGAGAGTACAACTGTACACAAAAGTTTATTTTGTAAATGCAGAGAAATGAGTTTTGTTGCACACAGTTCATTGGTGTCCCGCAAGAAACTCTATTTAGTGGCATTCCGCCTTAGCCAGAATAATGAATACTTTATAAGTTCGTATTCGTTTTATAATAGGACTTTTCATCTGAAAGATCTCTTTTGAAATATCAAGATAGGGTTTATTCATAGTAAATGAACCTCTTGATAGTGTTATATAAGTATTTAAAGAAAGCTACGGCTTTGTTGAATATATATCAGAATAATTGGTTTGTATTTAGCGTAACCTCTGTTTCCGTACTTAGGATCCTAGAAATAACTTAGCCAACTGAGCCAGCCTAGCCGGGGGGTTCCTTCCAGAAGATCGGAAGTTTCCTGGGCACTTTGCAGGCTTCACGGAGCGACCTCACTGCTCCGAGGATTTCGAATTTTTTCACGATTGAAGAACACTACATTAACAGAAATGATAAAGTGTACGCTTACAGTTCTAAAGAAGCTGCTCAAGTGGAGGGAAAGGTACAACGTGGTGATCATCCTTCATCAGTGATGGTTTGGTGGGGCGTGTCTTATCAAGGAGTCACATAACTACATTTTTGTGAAAAAGGAGTGAAAACTTCAGCCAAAGTGTATCAAGATACAGTCTTGGATCATCTTGTGAAAACTCTGAGCAATACATTTTTTATAACTATACCGTGGACTTTCATAAGGCACGAACTACCCAACTGTCCTCTTCTACCCCGGACATCAAGCCTTTAGACTTCAAATTATGGTCAGGACTTTATCAGCTCTAAACAACACGGCGACATTGAGTCTCTTAAAGAATCTTTGTAAGGCGAAATTTCCCTTGGAAACAGCGGGTGAATCAAACAGATTAAAGGCCTGTTTAAATATATATAATATTTGACCAACATGGTCTGTTATTATAAGCAAGAAGATGTATTACGTTCATTCCAATCATTCACTCTCACAACTTTATTCTGCTATAGTTCTTGTTCTACACTGAAATCTAATTCATATGAACCACTATCAGACTCGTGTAATAGACATTTCTAATCAAGTTTTTCTTACGAGCCGTTCCTGTTTTAAAACCACAGATACTTAACTGCACAGACCGCTATCAACCTGCAACCTCAGAGCGAGATAACTCGACTATAAAGAACTTAATTAATGCGGAATTAAAAAGAGCCGGCTTTTTGAGATCTCCCCATACTTTACGTCTTATCATTAACTCCTTGATTTTACGCCCGATACACTCAAACTAGAACGCTTTGTAGAGACAATGGGATTATTTTTAATTAGAAAAATAAATGAGGAGGAGAAACAATAGCTTTGAATTTTTGTTTATGTCTGGAGGTGACGCTATCAGTCCTTAAGAACCTTTAAAACTACATTGTGTAGGAATATAAAATTCCATAGTAAAATTTTATTTTACGAGAGAAATGTTGACAAAAATATATCAAAAACCTCTTTATGAGAGAAATATATTCAGTAATCCTGTTTCAAATATCAACCTGTAGCTTTATGTAATAATAATTGTTTTGGGTTGTAGTTGGAGCTGAAACATTTTTTGCTAATAGCCAGTCATGAAGGCGGTATTGCAAGGTAACCCCAAAAAGACAAATTTAATAACATTTATTTTTATTATCTTTTATCTTCCACAGTAACTTAATATTAATTAAATGAACGATAGAGCAGTGTTGGCTTAGTGCGATTCTTACACCTGAGGTCGTTGATTAGTTTCTTGACTGTGCACCAATTGACTTCTTCTGTGTGGGCTCGCTCATACTGTAGAGGAAAACATCGTGAAAAAACCAGCTTGCCTTAGACTCAAAGACTCGAAGCGTGTGGCGTGTCAGGCACAAAAGGCTTGATAACCTACTTGCCTATTAGAAAAACAAATGATAATCGATACAGAAATCTGACACCCAAACCTAAAAGCTCGTGATTCCATTCGTATAATACAAAAATTAAACTAATGTCTGTAAAACTGTAAAAAATCAAAACAATAAAGCTTTTTGTAACAAATAATCAAATCAAGTTGTACTTGTTTATGTACAGTATTATGAGCAGTACACATTTTATAATACCATCACAAATAGTATCACAGTTATTTTCCCAAACCCTCAAACACTAAATTTATGTTCGAGACATTGCCTTGACTCATACAGTAAAGTGTAATTTGATTTATGAATGTTCACGTACGTGTGCCCTTCTGCTATTCTATTATTCAAAACTTAATATCCGCTAGCTGAACATCTAAATAACATATCGATCAAAGTATCTCCATTCGTAGTTTGTCAACAAATAGTCTGGAATTTCAGTAAATATGACGCTTCAGTTGGGATCAAGAAGTTTAAACCAAGTTATCAGCTCTGAAATGTATTAGCTTTGATAATTTCAGGAACTTTTAGGCTTTATTAAGTTTATTTTGCTAATATATTACGATTATATTTTTAAATAAAAATAAATTCTATTAGACGCTAACTACAGTGTACTTATAAAATACATTAAATGCTAAAAGCCTGAATATATTTATTTATTAACGCTTCGTTACACTACAATATATAAAATAAATTGAACATAATTAAATCAAAAGGAGGGCAACTGGCGACCTTATCCCTTTCGAGCGATCTCTTCCAGGCAACCAATGTGAGGAAAGAAAAAATGTATTAAATTCGTTAAGATAGGCAAGTAGTGCAAAAATACAGGTTATTCACAGTTTTTAAGACAAAACTAAACAGGAAGAAAAAAAAACAAACTAAACCATATAAACATATATAAATAAGGAAAATGTAATAAATATGACTAATTAATCTAAATAATGACAATTAAGAAATAAACATATACTATAATACAATGCTACATCCAATATTAATTTATTTAATTACATACAGATATAAAGTATTTACAATATTCTCAACGATAGAGTAATAATAATAATTAAAATTGTTAAATTGAAAACTAAAATAAATTTAAAGTTAAAAAGTTAAGTTTTATATTATTTTTTTAAAATCAAATATTTTGTTTACATTTGTGCTCTATCAATATATGGATTCGCCAATGGATTTGGATTAAATCAATGAAAATCATTGTAAATAAGGAAATTGTGAGATTTAACATTAGGTCCAAAGACTGTGTCCCGTACTTGGCTAAAGTGTTCTAAGGAATGGTAAACAGGATTATAATGTTGTATAGATTCCAGTTTTAATTACTTGACTTATTTTAAATTTAAATTTACTCAACGGAATAATTTAAAATAAGTCAAACACTATGAGGCTAGTTTATAAACCACTAAACAAAACAGGCATTTTAATCTAATTCCATACAATAGACACCGCATTTCATACAGATGTTATATTCCGAGTTATCATCATTTACTTTATTAACATATAACAACATGTAAGAAGCAAACAAAGAAGGACTTTATTTCATTGGAGTAAAATTAATTTTGGCTTGTGTAAAGCTAACATAGGCAAATGCAGGTTATTTTTCAAGTAAAACAGCAATGTGAACTTGACGTGGACGAGATGTCGTAGATTATAGTCTCTGAGGAAAGTCGGGGACCAACAAAATATAAATAATAGTTGAGTTTAGAATAAACTGCTCTCATTTTTATTTATAAAATTTGAATATTTTGTAGTTACTTCAACTTTTCTGTTGCGTTTTCAAATATTGTTCATAGTATTGTCTTTTGTTAACATAGCTTTTACACATTTAAATTAATTTCCAAATCAAAACGTCTAATATTCAAGCATTTCGTACTGAATTTAATGACTTAGTATCTTAGAATTTAATGACTTAGACTTAGTAATGAATTAAATATTGAGCAAATGTAGCATAATCCTCAATTTACTCCTTCTTTTCACAAATGGGAGACCTTTGAGCTGTACGCAACCATACAGGGTAAGCTATAGGAAATTAAAAGTACTACAGTTGAGGAGAAATTAGATCATCCAAAGTTAAAATTGCCTCCAATTTAACCACAATTTAATGGTGACCCAAATAATTGGAATTCATTCTACGAAGCCTATAATCATTTAGTGCACAACAATAGGGAAATTTCAAATTCCAAAAAAGGTGTTCTATCTTTGTGGGCAACTAACAGGGAAGGCCCTTACTGTGATCGCCGGCATAAACCCAACGGCAAATAATTATGATTTAATTTATTCTACCTTAATTGCCAAATATCAAGACATACGGTCTCTTGGCTTTTATTATTTGGATAATATTTTTAATTTTAAAACATAAACAGCGTCTTCTATAGACGGTTTAAATAGTTTTACTAATTATTTTGTTACATCAACTGCAGTTTTTGAAAAACTAGAAATAGCTAATAGATTGGATTTATTGTTTTTATTTTTGGCACTGAAAAAATTAGAAAACAATTATTTCATTTGAGAATTCCTTTAGAAAAGAAAAAATACCCTGTTATACGCAATTAATTATTTTTTTAAGGGAACAGTGTAAAGTTTTGAAACAAACAAATTCTACTATGATATAACCGGCTAATAATAAATATTCCAAAATCTTTTGTAACTTCTAATTCTGATCAGTTATACAGTAGTCCAGATTTTTTAAAATTAAATGCAAAAGACCGATTCAATGTCATTAAAAAACGGAATTATTGCGTAAAATGTTTAAGCACAAATTGTAATTCTGTTAAAAGTTGTAAAATGTGCAATTCCAATACGCACAATACATTGCTGCATTTTTCGTCAAATCCCAGTTTATTTGAAAAATAAGCGAAACCGATCGAACCTGTTATCGAGGGACTGCGATCAAACGCTCGAGCCATTGAGTCGCAGTGAGTCATTGCTATTCGATGTAATGTGTATTTAAATAATAAGACCAGATATCTCCAATATTTAGTCAATTAAGATTGCAAACAAATTTAGGGCTTATTACAAATGCCACACAATGTAGTAGAAAAGAAAATAACCAACAAGGAAACTGAGATAATTAATTGTTTATTTTTTATATAACTGCGTTTTCGGGTACACAAACAAACTTTAAATGAAAACTAAAGCCACAAAAATAAGTTTCATATTAATATCGTTATTTGGCATAATAAACACAAAGGCATGGCCGATACTATAACAGCCTATAACGACTGGTTATCCTATTGACAAAATGTATTGAAACTCGTATTTTATAAGGGATTTAACACATTTTAACAATATTTGGTTACGTTTATCTACTTGCAAAGTGACACAAGAGTTATAGGAACACATTTAATAGGTTTTTGGGATGAACCCCTCGGGGTTTAAATCATTTATTTTTTTTATCAATAAAGTTTTACATATGTAAATTTGTATGTGCCACAGAAAGCACCATGTAAATAGGCTGTTTGAGTGCAGAGGAATCAGTCACCCACGTAGTCTTGGGCGGACGTCGGAGAAGTGAGGTCACCCCGTGAAGCCTGCGAAGTGCCTAGGAGACTTCAGTGCTTCTAAGGAAGGAGCTAGGCTATGGTAGAGCCAGGACGCACATCGAACTAAATGATAATTTAGGTAACCACCAACCTTTAACCTTTTTAAATATGTAAAATCGGTAGAATTGAATCGTAATTGTAGTTTAAGTTTTTGTAAGAAATTCTACGTTGTGCGTGCGATTATGTTGATGTGCACGCATTCTACGTACATGAACGAGCATGTTGACAAGGCTCTGGCATCGCACTAAATAGAATTTGTCTAAAACTCGGTGTTAGGCTATTGTGTGCATAAATATAAATATTTTTAATAAAGATATTAATTTCTACATTAATATCGTGAGCAAACTTCCATAACTCACTGCCAAATTGCGTTTGCTGTTAGGACCTAGTCTACCGTTAATCTGCCCTTCTTAATATTAAATATAAGAATATCTCATTTCGTCATTCTAATCCCTTAGTCTCTTGACAAGGGTACTTCATTCATCATATCTCACTGACCAACAAAGTCTTATTAGTTCTCAGAGGTCCTGTTTTATGCATGAAAGGATGTATCGATCAGCTAAGGGTCCGTTTTTAGATTTGTTTTCATCGGCCATAAACATACCAGGGTGGCATAAAATGTATGATGTGTTTATGGTTCATATCTTCTCATTATTTCTATATGCTTGATTGAACACAGTAATGACAATATTATCCTTGATTTACTCGAGTACATTTACATCTTATAAAGAGTTTTTACTATAATTTACTGGCACTTTCGAATACTTAACACACAGCTTTAATGCGGTTAACAGATAAGTATTTCTTTTTGATTAAAGTACTGGTAAAGTCTACGAAAAAGTTGTCAAAATTAAGTGAATTGGATTGTTGTTCAATAATTCAGATTTTATACAGAAATTAGAAGATTTATGTGTAATTTATAATTAACTTCAGCTTGTATAAATACGATAGACAAGTAAACGAAAAGAACCATTAGCTCGTTCTTTATTGTTTGTAATAAATACGCTATTAATAGTAAATATTATACGTTAGAGATGTCGTATATATTTGAACAATATTAATAAATATACTTCAATAAGCGACTACATATTTTATAATACGCATACAAGGAATATACCAAGGAAATAAATATGTTAATGTAGGAAAACAGCAAACATCCATACAGCTCTGCGTGTTCCGCCTTCAGGCACGTTTAATTGGCTCAATTTGCGCAGTTCACAATTTAATTTTCTAGTTTTTTCTAGTTCCCTAGTCAAATCAATTTCATGTTTTCTATAAAAATCTAAATATAATCCGTATAAAATAATTCATGATGATTTTTTTTTTCTATATTAATTATAAATTAATTTCTTAACGTAGTTCAGTTTATCACAGTAACGGAATGCTGAGGTATAATCAAATAGTTCAATTTTAGTTTGAGTGTGGTGTGTTTTTTCTTTTAATGGCGGATGTGGTATGAATAATTTAACATACACTGCAATGACGTATAGTATAGTTTTGTTGAAATAAGTAGTAAAAATCCTATGATTTAAACAAAGCCGCAATGCGGTATACATTTCTACTTAAAACTAAACTCGACTGAAGCTGATTTATGCGAAGTTCCTTACAATTCTGTTCCATATATTTGGAGCGAGAAATTGCTTATCATATATTAATGATCTCATGTTTATAATTAAATCAAATGCTAAAAGTTTAATTCAAAACCAGAGTTTACATACCCATTTTAAGTTATATTATTAAATGACAATTGCCCACGTTAAATATTATATAAATTTTAAGGGAAAAAATGTTAAGAAACTCCTTATAAATCTCACGTCAAAATCTTACGAATGCCACAATAAAAAGGTTACATAATCGTTTGAAGTCATGCTCATAAAATAACAAAATCAAAATACTGTTTACGTAGATTTAAATAAATCAAACGTGCTCTACGTTAACATTTAATTCTATTCAGGAGAGATCGGAATATCAAAGGAGAAGTCTTCAAAGAATTTCCGGGCGCTTCGAACGCCTATATCATCTAGATATTTGATGCAAAAGAACGCTGTTACCTGCCCAGCTAACTGCATTACTCAAAGGCTGGTGTACACGGAGACATTTTCCACTTAAATATAAATAAATCAGACTGAAAACTAAGATTTTGTTTTGAACTTCTCATTAAGAAATGATTTCACTAAAATCAATGCATGTTAAAAGGAAACAAAATATTGCAAAAATTGGACACTTTTGAAAGTTAGTTCATTATACTATATTAACACATAATCCAGAATGGGAGAGATATGTTTGATGTCTTTCTTGATTTATCAGCTTCTGTGCTAAATGCTCCCGTACATAATTATTGATTTGTCAAAAATTTAACCACGGCCGATGTGGCTTACGACTGACTAAACTTGCTTGTATTTTTTTCATAATAATTTTGACGCCTCCAGTTTAGTACTACTATATCTTTTATGTGGATAACTAAAAAGCAGTATATTTTTCTTTAGATTTATCTAAATAAATAATACATAAATCCATAGCAAAAAGGAAGGAATACGAGATGGTACGATTTTTGTACTTCCAATGAGTAGCACTTGATACGGTTTTAACAAAAATACATATCTTGTAACACCTAGCCTTCCTTATTGGAAAATTGTTTCAGTTTTTTCTACTAAAAGGGTACTCCCAAGTTACTTGCCACGATAAAAAATAGTATTTAAGTAAAAACGTTTAATAAAATTATGGCGGAAAGTTTCTTAACAGCTCTATTCTTCGCCCTTGATTTGAAAAAGTTAACTAATTTGATTAACGTTAATAAGGCCCTATTCGTCTCTTTGTGTCAAACTATAACATATGTGCTGAGATGGAATGAGATATTTTAGTTTAAAGATAAATTATATATATTTATAGTATGGGATCCGTATCGTAACTACGTTAATCATTCTCGACTCCACTTAAACACACAAAAAATTCATCAAATTCTGTCCAGCCGTTTAACAGGTTGATTACGAACACTAAACAGAAGATTTATATATATATATATCAGCTGTCTATTTGATATATAGATAAATAACCTAGATATCGACTGCAGCGCCATCCGTTATCCTGATATGTGAATCTAAACCATTCGCCCCCAAACGCATACAAAAAAAATATTCAAATCGGTACAATCGTTTAAGACAGTAGACGTTCAGTGACAGTAGAACAGTATTACAGTAGAATTATATATATTAAAGATAGGCTGATTAATACGTATCGAAAAAGCAAAAATAAAAACCGACGATCAGTTATATCTGTAAATTCTATAAATATATAAATAAAATACATGTTTGACAATCCAAATAGAAAATCGCGTAGTGTGATAAGTCTCCGCCCCGTGCGATATCATTGCATTTTCAATATCTGTGCAAAGTTTAGGTGACTCTAATAGCTACTCTTGTTAGATTGTATTTATTAAATATTTCTATAAAAAGCAAATTTATTTTATTCAAAATGGGGTAAAGAAAAAGAAACAGTTGGGAAAATCCATCTAATAGTCTTTGCGGATTATTAAAATAGCTCTTTACGTGTGATTGCTTTTTTTATGTAACAGGAGTCTTATCTAATTTTAAGTAATACCGCGCCCATGGACACTCCCATAGCCAGAAGGCTGAAAAGTGCGTTGCCAGCCTTTTAAGAAATGGTACGCTCTTTTCTTGCTTGTTTATTTGATGAGTTATAATTTGTAAAATAGACAAGTACTTCTTGTCTATTTTACAAATTATAAACAACTTGTGTTGACAAGCTTTCTTTACTCGTTGTCAAGTAATGACTCATAGATATCATGTTACACTAGGACTTTGTATCATCGTCAGAGCGTCTTGCTCTTACGCACATCATCATCACACATCAAGATACACAGAGTTAAGAAGCGATATTTTAACACACTAACCTTGTATTGCGTTTTAGTAGAGTTTTTTTTCATTAGGTAAAATACTTTAATATTATATATGTTGACGTGTTATTGCAAAAAATTAAATTATATATGTAATATTAGTATGTCAAAAATGTAGTACGCGGTATAAGTCAGTCGCAAAGATGTGAAATACTACTTGATAGTCCCGTCAAATTGTTATCGAGTAAAAAGTACTCATATATTCCAACTTGCCTATATCTTTGCCATGGCAACACTAGGCTTCATAAAAAATACCAAAGATTTTGAATTCTTTACAAAGACAAACGTATACTATGATTAGGTTTGTCCAGTGTCTTTGTGAGTTTCTGTTAAACTGGCACATTAAAAGGAAAAGAGATGGCGATGCTCAAGATGTTTGATAATGTCCCAGACAGAGGTTTTGTTCTATAGCGGGATAGGATAAAATGGTTTTGAAAGAGGACTTTTAGTGCAAATCCATGCAATGTTATTGATACTTATTTTAGGGAATTACAATCTTAAATAAAATACATTCGATTGACAATATTCATTTAAAGCTGTATTTTCATGTTATAATTATTTGAAAAAAGCATTTGTTTGTATGTGTCTGTTATATTAATTTATTTATCTATAGTTCCACAAACCACATAATAAATTATACTCACTTATAAAAAATAATGTTTCATTACAATTATTAGACAACAATCACACAATATATCCTCTATATAATATGACAGCGGTTTTCTTTATAAATTTGTGTGGTAGTACACCAGGATGGTCAGAGCAATGTGGAGATATACGATTTTTATTTTTGTGTGTTTACAACCTTATAGGTGCCTAATATTTTATTGTTTAATATTGCTCTCTACAAAGTCAAATGTATCTTATTTGTTTAATATTTATTATAGTTTTATTATATATTAATATATAATTATACGTCTATGAAATTTAAAGAAAACTAGTCTGAGTTTAACATTGCATATAGTGTAGTGGTTTTAATTTAATTAAAAATTGCCGCGTCGCCACTGACGTCTGACAGCTCGATGTCAATGAGTGAGAAGATATTTTTTGCAATGAGGTGATTTATTTGTTGTGAATATTGTGAGTGATGAATAGCTTAACATTTAAGTAATAATGTAATCCAGGAGAAAGCACATCAAATGTTGTTAAAAAAATCAATTTCGTTTATTCTTATTTCATCTTTATAAGTATCATTTATATTAAGTTATATAACCAGGATACATAATAGTCAAAAACGGAATAAACATTAAAACACAAACATAAAAAAACAGTTAAAAAGTTATTATAAAAAAGTAATAATTTAAAAGGACACAGACCTTAAAAAAAAATTTGTCTTTAAAATTAAGTTTGACGTTGTACATTAATTCTTAACAGCATAGTGTGCAAAGAGACTCAATTACAAGGTACCTATAATCGTTATCATTAAGCCTCACACCCTACTCTAATTGCCTATAAGTCGGTACCAGAAATATTCCGCTCAGGTTTCAAAAAGACATAGTATTTCTATTAAACACCATATTATTGGGTTCACCGCCCGCATCTTTTATGTATGAGCTCAAATATTGGGTTGTAGTTAATGTGACAATCTTAGAATTTTTTCGTACAAGGCAAAACGTGTCGCTAAATAACAAGTATTGCGAACCCATACGTATGAATTTTTTACGATTTAATTCAAAGATACAGTGAGAAAAGAACCTTGGAAGAGAGCTCCATTGGAAATAGCATTAAATGCTTAATAAATCCTAAGCAATATTAGCTTTAACCACTGGACTGTCGTTTTTGTATGAGTTTTACTAACATGTATCCAGTATCAGTTTAGTTAGTATTATTTGTTCCTGTTTAGTTTCTTCTTTATAACTATATGTATCTTTGCACTTCTTGCCTACCTTATATAATTTAATACATTTTTTTTACTCACAGTGGTTGCCTGGAAGAGATCGCTCGAAAGCGATAAGGCCGCCAGTTGCCCTCCTTTTCATTTAATTATGTTCAATTTTTATATTGTAATGTAACAAAGTGTTAATAAATAAATAAAACCTTTCTTCTACATGACCTTGATATCTCTTTACATTTCATATCCTTAAGACGTCACAAAGTTTCCCCACACCGTCAAAGAGTACGGTCGATCATTTTAATAATACCCAAAGTTTAATGGACACGTAGCTCGGCTCCGGGCTATAATAAAATTTAACGCGAAGGGAGTTTTGTGACTCCCACCGAATTTATCGTCGAAACTTTTTCACGCGTACCCTTAATCCTTCATCGGTAACGCGTGGGCCTCGCAACAAATTCTTCTGAATTGTGTATTGTTTCAAGTTAAGACTAATGTGTTTTGAGGCGGACGTTTTATTACGAACTTCCGTGTGGCCTCCACATTTGTCAATCATTGCCGACTACCAACATGAATCATTAATGTGCTACTATTTTTTTCATCTTTCTCCATTTCAAACTTTCAAAGTACTGAAGGACTTTGTTCAAAATGCAGGTAACTTTTATGATCTTTGACATATACACCGGAAGTGCCGAAAAACTATGTTTACTTGTTAATTGTGCTCTAACCAGGAGTCAAACCCGATACCAGACTTAATTTATGTAACTGCCAAAACTGACCAAGGGCAGAAATTCCCTTCCATACCACCACTGTACAGGGAGAATGAGTCCCTGTCCCACACCGCGAAGGAGAAGGTCGCTCAGCTTAGCTCAATAGCTATAACCTCCTTGTTCTCCATATATGTAAACCATTATTAGCGGTACTGAGGTATCTAGAGGGTCACCAGCTGATTAGCGATTATCAGTACGGCTTTTGCCGTGGTCGCGGACGTCAAGGCAGAATGTAAAATACCATCGGTATCACCTTGACGTCCGTCGTTCCACAACTGAGCGTTTTCTAAGGCAGGTGAGCTTCCTGCGCGTTTGCCTCATATTTCATAAAATAGCACATCTTTATTCACCCATACAAAGACAGAATTCAAAAGATATCTTATAATTGAAGTGTGGTAATCTCTGCTCCCCCAAAATTTACTAATTAGCAGACACGTATAATTCTAATGCAAAAACAGTAATCTGTTGTGAAACTAACCACTAACTACTTAACTAAATCAGGATTTAAACTGTTTATGTATGACTTGCATTTGGAACTTTAATTGTTATTAGTGACTAGTATAATTTGTGTTTTTGAGTGTAGTTCGTTGTGGAACTCGTGTTAAAAGTCAACAGAGATTATTAATACATTATTTTTAAGCGTTTTATCGTGCTTAAGAAAAGATTCCGTCCGTTAATATATATTATTATGAGGACGTGTTAACAAACTGTAACTAACAGTAAAGTTAGAAGAGTATTGTTTAGGAAATATACGGAAATCGAGTATGTACAAAGTATTCGTTTTGTCACCACCACAGGTTGAAAAAAATGTATTATACTTGACTACCACTTAAATATAATCATTTAAACACGCAATTATTAACTTGACGCTTGAAAACCTGCATAGAGTGATTCCGCTGAAGTAAAAATACGAGAAAATTTAAGCATTCTAATTTCGAATAAACATAGATTTTGGTACTTGAATGCACAGATTAGGTTAGATCTATATATACTATAACACAGAAGATTATTAGAAACTGGTTATAACTGTTGACATAGATATTGATAGACAAAACATCACTTTGTCAGTCGATTCTAGATCGATATCTATGGGAATAATTTCTTATAGATTTATCATTATACATACTTTCAACATTGCTAATAATGCTTACTGATTTTAAATAATTAGTTTTCGATTAAATGTAAAAAATATTTCAACATACTTTTATTCTTCTCCATCGTGGTGTTTTCTGACTATTGAAATAACTTACATCTCTTATACAATAGGTATCCCTATTGTCTTTTGTTATATTTTTAAATGAAAAGAGACTGTAAACAAATATAAGCGATTAATTACGTATAACGAAAATTTCACGCTGCTTGAACTATTTTGGATGGAAGGAAATGAGAAATGGAAAACCTCAACAAAGAGCAGGAATTCTTTATTTCTGAAACCCGCCGTGTTTTCGAGCGAAACTGAAAAAAACTTATTACGAAAATAGCTTAAACTTCTCAATGTTGAATTGTTTTGTAACATTGTAAGCGTTTTGTGTTAAAACTTTTTTTACTCGCTTGCCTCAGGAGGGTAATAATTTTTTAAGTTATAATTCTTTTTAAAACGAAATTGATTGGCTCTTTGAAGTAATATATAGGTAGCAGTAAATATCAACTACAAAGCTGCTTAGAGGTTAAAATCAAGCGGTATAACACAGAAGTTCTGGATTCTCTAGGTGATTTTTTTAGTAAAAATTATACCTGAAGCTGTCTACATTTGTTTCGGGAATTCAAACAATCTCAAATGAGTCGAAATTGATATGACGTTTTTTTTAGTTTGAATTAGTAGAGCTTCAACCATGTTTGTAAATTTAAAAAAACGGGTACGTTTGTTCATCTTTAGGAATGGTATATCCTTCCTTAGTCGAATTTTTTATAATATAATGAAGAAAATGTCAAAGATTGAATTAGGTCCTACAACTTTCCGTAAGGCCTGAGGCAAATATCTTTATTTATCTGTACTCGTATTACTCATTGTTTTCTTATAACCAAATGGTTTTGTCATGCCAAAAACGTACCGTACGTTACGAACGAAGTAATTTTTTGTTGCACATTTTGTAGTTTTAATTGAAGTTAAGATAGAAGAACGAACTGTCAAGTCAAGGTTTAATTTTAAAAAAAAATAATGGCGCTACAACCTTTTTAAATCTGGGCCACAGATGTCTGTATCTGTTACATGATCATTTGTTCATCTAACAGGAAAATAGGTGATCAACCTCCTGTGCCTGACGCACGCCGTCGACGTTTTGGGTCTCAGGCAAGCCGGTTTTCTCGTGATGTTTTCCTTCACCGTTCGAGCGAATGTTAAATATATAATAAAAGATAGGAAGAATTGGTGCACAGCCGGGGATCGAACCTACGATCTCAGGGATGAGAGTCGCGCGCTGTAGGCCCTAGGACAACACTGCTCAAAGGTTTAAACGAATCTATAAAATATAAAAAAGCATTTAATATATGCGGCAGGTTAGTATCAATCGAATTGGGATTAAAAAATACTTCTAACATTAACAAAATGCACGGTAACTGCTATCAGTTTTAAAACCGCAAAATTCAGCCATAAAATATAAAGTGAAACATGTTGAAATTATCTGTTGCAGTAAAATCAATCGAATGACATAGCGCTTTTATGTAACCGGCCATTTTTCTAAACAAACCTTGCAATCACTTGTCGAGTAATTTTTTCACCGATCCCGCTAAAATTGGCGTTGTAAGTGAAAACATAGGGTGAGATATTTTGTACCAGAAAGCTTTTATTAAACTCTTACTAAAAATGGAAACCCTAGACTTTTCTTGCATACTAAGCATGAGGTGCGTCCTGGTCGGTGTTTTGTTTGTATTTTCAATGTATTATAACATACATGAACATTTTTTTTATTGATAAGTTAATGATCAATCTTCTACGAAACGTCCATTATGCCCATGACCATGGATGAAAAACCAGGTTAATTCTCGCCCGCTGAACGTCTACTTATTTTATAAAGCCTTTTATATTTCCATATCCTCAATTTCCATTTCATATGTCGTTAGTACTTATAGCAAAATGTTAGTCACCTGGACTCCAGGGCCAACAACTCTTTCCAGTTTCCAGCTTCCAGTCTTTGCTAATGGTCTGCCAGTCTTTTCCTACTATTCCCATCAAGTTGTAAGCTTCGGGGAGATGAGTAATAAAACAAACGGATGCTCGATTATTACTGGCTCTATATTTGACTCAATGTTCCTGTATGTATGTATACTAAATACAGATCTAAAGAGTATAGATTAAATAGAGGTAACGTCGCAGCTCCCATCAAAAAAGAAAAGAAATACATGTTTTTTTGTTGTTTTTTTTCTTGCTTAGTTTTTAAAAAAAGAAAGAAAAAGAATATAGGTCCTTACATATGAAATTGACGTATTTCGTACTGGCCACTTTAATCACGATGTTCTCCTCTTTGGTAAGGAATTCCAAATTCAAATTTGTACAGCTATTTACTCATGTATTTGTGCTTAGATGACCGTCATTAATTTGTTTTTTTCTGTTTGCGTCACTCAGTTTACAAAATGGAAAACTTAAAGTATCGCATTATTTACGAGTACGAGTTGCGCCGTGGCACTTTGCTGCGAAAACGACTCGAAGGGTGAATGATGTGTATGGCGGTCATGTTGCAAAAGAAAACTCAGTTCGTTTTTGGTTCCAATGTTTCAGTTCTGGAAATTTCGACCTGCAGAACAAGCCCCGTGGACGGCCTGAGACCCAAGTTGATAATTAAGTATTGAAGGCTATTGTGGAAACGGATCCATCTCAAACCACGTCCGAGTTAGCTGCAGGCTGCGGTGTTAGTGATAAAATTGGTTTAATTCACTTGAAGCAAATTGGGAAGATTAAAAAGCTTAAAAGGTGGGTACCTCACGAATTGACTGAAGCAAACCGGCAAACGCGCGTCGACTGCTGCGTTACATTACTAAACCGGCACAATAATGAAGGTATTTTAAACCGAATCATTACCTGTGATGAAAAATTGATTCTTTACGATAATAGGAAGCGCTCAGCGCAATGGTTGGATCCTGGCCAGCCAGCCAAATCCTGCCCCAAGCGAAAATTAAGCCCAAAAAAGATACTTGTCAGCGTTTGGTGGACTAGTGCCGGTATTGTTCATTGCAGTTTTCTCAAATCTGGCGAGACTAATACGGCTGATGTCTATTGTCAGCAATTGCAAACCATGATGGAAAAGCTAGCGGCTAAACAACCTAGGCTGGTCAATCGCTCCACGCCACTGCTACTTCACGACAACGCTAGACCACACACTGCACAACAGACGGCTACCAAATTAGAAGAGCTTCAATTGGAATGTCTAAGACATCCTCCGTACTCCTCGGACCTTGCTCAAACAGATTACCATTTTTTTCGAAATTTGGATAACTTCTTGCAAGGGAAAAAATTTAACTCTGATGGGGCAGTCTAAATCGCCTTCACAGATTTTATTGATTCCCGTCCGACTGTTTTTTTTAGTAAAGAGATCAATGAACTATCTATGAGATGGCAAAAGTGCATAGAAAACAATGGTTCATACTTTGATTAATTAAATATATTATATTTAAAAATATTAGACTTTTTGTTCCTCCCATACAAAACATAGTTTGGCCCGATTCTTATGTATAGTTTCGAATTGACCGTTTTTAATTATTTCTAAGTTGGGAGTTACATGATACATCTCTTATGACGTTGTATGGGCCTAAATATATTAGTTTTACCTTATTTCCTACTTCATTAGGAACTAAAATTATATTATCAGCCCACCTTTTTTTGGCCTGCCCACTCTTCTTTTCCCGGGTGGCAAATAAAATATACGGTAGCATAATCATGTAAAATACGGTCTTTAATTTTGTGTTATAGATTTAAGGAGGCATATTTAGATCATAATACTATTACGATTTAAAATCGACGTATACCAGACTCATTCATTTGTCACTGCTACAAATTACTTCCTTACTCTCCCGCGCGTCTTACAGTCGTGTATATTTCAAATAAATTCGAAAATCGTTGGCGTGATAGTCGGAGATTCAATTTATACTCGTTGCTTGTCCATTCCGATGTAGGTATGCTGAGGGTTAGAACGAATAATTGCAATTTCTTCGTCGTTTTTAATCACATACTATAGTGATAACACAGAACGTCGTTTGTATCATATTCGTCTTAAATAATTATAACTATGACTATTTCAGATAATGTTTCACATATTATTCGAACTGAGAATGTGGAACCAGCTCTTTAACGTTATCATGAACTATGATGACTTAAAAGGCTTTCACGAAAATAGAGTTGCATTTTGAATTGTATTATTTCAATTTTCCTCGCTTTCAAGTAGCTTCTACCTTTACAGAGTTATTATTTGCTTAAAACATCCGGCATGCATGTAATTCCTTGGCTTATAAGCGCTGGTCAGCGCTGTATTCCAACCGTGATACACCCATTTATGAGTTAAGATTTGTGAAATTAGTAGTTAAAGTTAGTGTAACCATATCGTAAGTAAATTAAAAGTTAGGTGACTTGAGAATATTAACTTGGAAAGTATCTAAGTGTTGTGACAAAGTTTTGACTCGGAAGTTGCGATAAACTATTTAGCGTATAAGGAATATTCACAAATTATGTTAGTCTTCAAACAGCTTCGGAAATAATTAACAATTTAGTATGAAATAGTTTGTGTAATCACTTAAAAGCGAATGTAGCGTTGACATTATTTTTTGAAGCAAGCGATCGCCTTCTCCACATAGTCACTTGAATTTTTTGAACTGTTTCCTTCACTGTATGACCAAGATAAAAAACATTTGGTCTATTGAATATCAAAAGTTCGAATTGATCACCTAATATTTGAGAATCGCAACGTTATACTAACATTGTCCCTAGTCGTAACTATAGATCTCGAAATAATATGTTGTGACTGTCATGATTTGGAGTTTGGAATCACCATGCCCTGGAATATGTATGCAGTACGCCGGGAGCACTGGATGATGCGATTGTCATGAATATTGTTCACATTTTTTGATTATATAAAGTTTGATACTATGATAGTACCATCATAGTATGAGCGTAATAGAATAGAGAGTACACAGGTTTGTTTGCACACAATTATGTGCTGTGATTATAAATAAGCAAGTGTCAATACTGTACGCCATCATGGTCAAGTTATATTTGAAAATAGGAAGTGTTCTTATTGAAATGTATTACATAGAGTTTAAAAGAATATATTTATAAGCCAAGGCCATATTACCGCTATGAAATTTAACCTAGTAACCATTATACTAAAATCATAACATTTAGAATTAATTTTAATACTGTAACGTAACGCGTTACAATATATATATAATTACAATATTATTTATTTCGAAAATGGAAGCGTATGTATTTTGTTTTGGAAATTTCAGAAAGCGTACACCAGAAAGACGTTGGATTGCTTGTTTTAACTATTAATGGCAAAATAAAAAATAAAATGAGAAGATATATTCTGAAAGACGCGTCCAAGGTCTTGACAAGAAAAATTTGCTGTCGGGTTAACTCCAACACTAACAAATGCTCTATTTGGGATGAAATTAAATAAAACCATTTAGTTGAATACGAGTACTCAATCTAACCGTCAGTAACTACACGGACTTAGCCCACATTACTATCGAACATTGGCAAAGACACCCAACTATGTTCCTTTTTGCCATACAGAAAGATACAACGATGGTAAATGGTTTATTGAAATTTAGACTTTATGTTCACAAGTTAGAGGTTAATATAGATCAATAGATAAATGTGTTATAACGTTACGTTTTTGAATGATAGTACTGGCAATCAGCCAGAGTCAGTACCTCAAGCGGCTTCCTATTCTGAAACCGTTTTTATTTCCAACAATTAATCATAGAATTGTTACTTTGTGGCAGTACGTGTTTTGTTTGAGTATCTAACTAGATGATAGCCAACTTTTGTTATGAATATTAAATACTCTTCACTCATTGTAACAAACTTATTCCAATAATGGCTTAGTACATTTAATTTGTATCTGTGTAATATTATTTATGTGGTTGTTGATAATTAATAAACTGATTTATTAATTACTTTAGGCCTCACACGCGCTTTTCTTTGATTATAAATTACCAAGATATATTAATTACTACCCTTAATTGAGATTGCATACGTATACGAACTTAAGCGAACATTTGACTTGATACGACGTTTACGGCAGCTCCTGTATCACAATATAATACTTCAAATCATTCTTCGCAGTCGTTGTATTCTCCTCAACCGTAGGATAAGTAAACAAATGTACTTGGTAGCATTGACAACTGTAGATTCCGATTTAAGTTACGCCTAAGTGTCCATTGTTACCGCACGTGAAACACCGCACAAACCGCAGTAAGCGTGCCACCGCGCAGACAACTGTCACAACAAAACGTGATGTTAGATGTACTTTAAACAATTTAAACCGAATGAAAGGCATTAAAAAGTAGACAATACATTGCATACTCAATACACTTGTGCATCAGTTTTAAAATTACCTGGGAAAATCGATCCTACGCGATGACCATTGCAAACATTTAGTTTTAATTATTTAAAATAATATTAGAGATTTGTGATTTGTTCAGTTTGGTCGCGAAAATTCTTTACACAATATTTTAAAAGATAAATGTTAACTGCCCGAAGCTAGGACCGGCTAGACTATTATAATTACATCAGAAATCAGTACGAAGTCTCGTCATGGCGATACAAGAGACTCGAGATTTTTCTTTAATCAAGTAGGTTAGGTAGATTGCGTTTTATGCCGGACACCGTCAATTCTTTCACGTCGTCGATATAATAAAATATTAGACAGCCAAAATTCAGCGCAGACATAAGGCAACATACTTTATATCGACTATCAAACATTCCGCTGTAATAAAAATTCAATTTCCAATCTACACATCTAAAACAATTTCAGAACTGCATTACCCAAGTTGTAATCCATCGCAATATTATAGCCCAGAGGGCAATTCTCTAAAAAGTAATAAATATAATGGATATCCGATGAAATGAAAGCCAATCCGGGGTTTTATTCGATCCAATATTGGACCCAGTTGTCGCAAAAATCATACTCGCGCCTAGGTTACCCCAGGAAATTTTACATAACAGATTTATATACATAGCCTTTCTCTGGGTCTTGATTAATAACATTGTAACCTATAAATGTAATAAATATCTACGAAGGAATATTTTATATCATTGCAGGGACATGCCCTCATTTGATTGATTGCCATTGATTATTCGAAAGTTTATAAAAAAATATTCGGAATTTAAATTTCAGTTTTTTATTTTATGTTTTAAACCCTTCATTTAAGTTTCTTAAGCTATCAATTTAATTTCTTAATAATATTAAAAATTATGTATGTTACATATGGGGGCATAATAATTTAAGTAAGGCTAATTGGAAAACACTGGTCTAAAGCCTATCTCCTATAAAGACATATACTATATTAACTAAGTAGTAAAGGCTTGCATTATGTAATGGGACGTGCAATTGAACTTTGAGATTAGACCTCAAACGGGTATGAGGATTGGCAAACAACCTCAGGCCAAATGCGGATCCTTAGAATTTTGATTTCAAACATGACATCTTTCACTCATATTTCAAAACAACAATTTAACTATTGTAGCAACGAGTAATATGAAATTTACGAGTATTTATCCTAAATTTACTTCTTTTCTCTATCTGACTTACAAACTAACATAATTAAAAACGTAAGTTTTGTTAAAATTTGACTGACTTTCACGACTTATAAAATAACCTAAACTTGTTTAATAATAGCTACTTTCAAGACTAAAAAATAATAATATAATAACTATTTGCATATTATTTATTACTGATTGGCGAGAACAAACAGTAATTAAAAACACCTAAGAAAAATACTGTAACATTTAATTTTATTAAAAGTAAATTACATCCAATACGATACGGTTTATTTAATTTAAGGCATAAGGTAAAACTATTATAATAAATATATACTCAAAGAATCGATAAAACACACATTCTTTTTATACTATAATATAATAGGTCTGTAACCTAAAACCTAATAAACGTTTGTAAAAACAATTTGACAAAAGTGTTTGGAAAGAAATATTCATACTTCATACTTCTTCATAATTAAATTCAATTATCTAACCAAAGTTATTTTGTGGAAAAAGAAAACACTGATCACCAAAGAGCATATACGATGTAAGCCCTTTGAAGATCGGACAAATGCTAAGTGCACTTCGAGATAGTTATTTAGCAGAGTCTTTAATGTATGTTGTGACAAGATCGCAAATAGTAAATTTCTAGAATCATTTTCAGGATATATTAGTAACTTGTGTATAACATGCATTTTTTAAAAACTATGATAGGTATTAAATTACTCTAAATCCTCTGAGAATGTATGGATTTGCTAATTAGAGGCCATTCTTATGAAATCCTTTACTGTAATTGTAGTTGTAAATAGTTGATTCCATTAACTTGAAGGTTGTCAAGTGTTGGGTCGAGTTGCTTGTCCATTAAACTGAGATGTTGCTTATTATTTTGTTCTCACGAGTATATGGAATTTAAAAATATTATCATAAGATGAAAAAATTGAAAAGGGAATAATAAAGATTTTCGATAGAGATTAAAGACCGGAGACGCATATCAGTTAAAATAATCCAATAAAAAAAATATTTAATAATTTTATCGCTTTATTTAAATACAAAAATATACCATACCCATTTTTATTTAAAAGTAATATTGTATGTAAAACCTTTTTAAAATTATGTTTAAAATCCTATGCACAATATGGATAGAATGATGAAGTCATAAAATGATCTAAATAAAATTGCAGCTGAGCTCGTCACTTGTCACCATTCATTACAGTTTCTCGATCGAAACTAATAGCATTTATACAGACAAAATCCAATCTGCGATATAGCTATTGACGTCGCTTACTATTTCACTACTCTTGCACGTTATTTGAAGAAAATATACAATAACCGTTAATAATATTATTTTAAAGATTTAATTATAATTTTGATTTTTATACAGTATTTACAATATTCTTAACCTACATAGTAATAACAATAATTTAAAATGGATAAATAAAAAATTTAAACATATTTAAGTAGTTTGGTATCCTGGCACCCTTTGCGCACTGGCACAGGTACCAAACTACTAGAAAATGCTGCCAGCATTATAATTACACTGGTATTACTAATATATTTGTTTTCTACAAAATATGTAGTATTGCGATACTTATTCGTTGACCGACGAAAGCACCAGCTCTACTGGTACTATTTAGAAGGCGCCAACTTAAATCTTTAATTAGAGCTTGTCCACTTAACCCCATGGTCCAGAAGTCTCTACTACTAAGGAAGCCACATCAAAGTTACTACTGTTAGTAGTAGTTCTTTACAACTCATATTATATTATTATATATAACATATTACTTATTACATTATTGGTGACCTAGGTCTTCGTAAATCTTCTCATAAATCTATCTATTGGTGCTAGCCGTTTTAAAGTATTTACAGTATTTTTTGAGTTTATCTTAAAGATACAGACGTAGCGGAAGATTTATAACTAGTTGTGGTATTCATAGTTTTTTTATAAAATTGCTCGGTTACATTCGTAGTTAACTAAAAAGTTTGAACATTTAGTTAATCTATAACTGAATAATAAGTGGTTATTATCAAAATTCAACTTAAACTATAGATGATTACAACACAAGCTTTAAAATTTTATTTAAAAGAAGTGTTTTTCACTTCTTTTATTGTTCTAATAAATTATTGTTTTACTTGTCTTCTTAAACATTATAGTTTGCACTAGATTCATAAGAATTACATTGATAGTCTGACTTTAAGTTAATTAAAACGCATGCCTATTTATGTTAATCTGCGAATGTTAACTTACTTATAAAACAGTGTCAATGAACAATATAATTAATTTACATTCCGTAAAACATATCGGGGATAATATTTCGATATCGAAATTGTTCACATACACCATTTAATATAAATGACATTCCTAATCTGACCTCAACATTGAATCGCTAATCATTATGTCAAATAATTCGTGCGAATCTGCGTGCCTGTGGTCAAACTATATGGTTGATGTTTTACAATGACGAATAAAATATTCACTTTTAATTTCCAAAATCCTTGGTTACTTTTGACTTGGGGCAGAAAAAAATATTTTATATATTTTAAAGAAAGTACTATAAATATTTTATAAAAAATATCTAAACATAGCACATAAAATAGATCTGTTTATAGGAATGCTTTACTAGATGAACTTATGCATTGCAATGATAATTCTTAGGAATAAAACAAAATAAAAACATGTTAAAAAGGTTATATTGTTTATGTATATAATTATAAGAACCAAAAATTCTTATAGTTTATTTAATATAAAAAAAAATATTAGACATTTATTGCTAAAAGGATTATCAATAGATGTATGCATAACAGAAATTTAAGATTTTAGACTTCACTGCTACAGGAAGCGTAGCGTAGCGCGCTACGAAACTTTTGCTACGACGAATTTTATATTTTTGGTATTCCATATAGTGTAAGTCGTATAAAATATAGGGCAGAAACGTTTGTGTCTATGTTGTGAATAGTTTTTATCATATCGATATTTGGATCGAAAACATATAAGTTTCATTACGATGCTTTATTGCTTATTTTGGAAATATAAATCTACAATTGCAGGAAAAAACCAGTTCTCAGTTAAAACTTGAGAATTAGCTTATAACTGCTAACTGATAACAATGAATAAAATATATTTGTACATGAATACCAAGTAGCTAAGTCGAATGAGTATGTGACAAATTGATATTTGTCATATACTCATTCATATCTAAAGATGATTCTTTAGATACAATCCTGAATGTTTAAAAAACATAAAACAATCAATTTTAACATTTAAGCCCATGGTGTATTTTTAAAGTATATTTTAGGTCATAAATTTAAATACAAAATACTATTTTTCAGAATGTGTTGGGGTTTTTGGTCATTTCTATGCTGATGTGATTTTCTATAAACACGGCCAGTGCAACAAAATTTTTATTCTATTTTTGTGAATTTCAGGATTTCGAGTAAAAATGAAGTTTTAATAGTTTAAAAACAAGTTGCAAAATATCTTAGAAAAAAGTTAATTAACTCATATTATTGAGTCTTAATTCTGCTGACTCATTGTAAAAATATTGAAACCTAACCATGTGCTCACCGTAGCGTGTATAGAACGGTAACAAACGCGCACGTGGTACAAGGTCTTTTCACTCAGAACTCGATTAGTTCTCTATGAAACCTGCAGTAAAATGTTCTCATTTGGTGATAGAGCAAGATTATCTCCAATTAAATGTGATTATTATTGGTTACTGTCTTTGTTCAACGAGAGGAGACGGCCTTATCGACTGGGCGGCGTCATTCGAGCTGGTTCGGTCGGGATCGTAGTCGCATTGTTCGGGTAACTTCGTCTAACTTCGGCGAGCGAAAGCTCTACTGAAAATATAGGGCTGTGCTAAAGATTTCAGAAAAGAGGTTATATATGTTTGCAATCATTGTATGACCGACGTAGATAATAAGATATTAAAATTTCTAAATGTGCAACATATAAAAAGATGCAATTTTATCTAGTAGTTAAACATATTATCCTCTTTTGCTACTATTATAGATTAATTACACCAATGAAATGTTAAAAGTTTGTACATTATTTAAAATTTAAATTGTGTCTTATAGAATGACAAAGGTATTTCGATCTGCATGTTGAATGGAAGGTGAAAGAATATTATAGAAATAGTGTGTTAACGCTAAAGCTTATCTATATATTTAAAAATTCTTATAAAAATGCACATTGTAATATCGGCAACCCTTTGCTAGGCTCGGTCCAGGCACATGGCGCGAGGCGCGCGAGGTGCGGTGTGCGGGGCGGGGGTCTCGGCCGCCCCTCAGTGGCGGGCTGCAGTGCCAAACGCGCGTGTCGCCTCCGACGCTCGCGCCCCGCGCGCCATTTCTCATTTACCGAGCGACGCCGCAACAGCGGTGCTGCGGCCGGCCCTGCCCGCCGGGCCGGCCACGACCACTCGTTAAGAACATGATTGTGCCCATTGTTTACATTACTAGTTGATACCACTGCCCCACGCTGGCATGCTAATGTGAGTATCTGAATCGATCCGAATACGCCAGAATGTAAAATGTAAAATTCATAGCCGTAATGCGAGCGTATCGTCTCCTGCAATGCGACAATGCGAGAATGCGTGCCGGCGAGTTGTAAGACGGTGCGCTAGTATCACACGGATGGAGTGATGTTGTGAATTGTTGACAGTCGGACTGTTGGGCGCGATACGTGGACTGCACGCGGCGAAGCGCGGCTGGGCGCCCTGGGCTCTCTGGGCTGTAGCTCGGGCGGGCACTATGCGGTAGCGGAGGCGCGCCCGAACGGGCCCGGTCTAGATGTGGCCCCCTCGCGCCTCATTGTGAGTACGATACCTTTAACCTCAAAAACCATTCACTTTAAAGTCGACCCCTAAATAGGTGTTCACGCTTCGGGCTCCGTGCATGCACAACATAATACTCCTCGTGTCCTAATTTCTCTTCAAATAGAACTTTCTGTGATGAATTTTTAAAAGGGTACTGCAACGGGAAAGCGGGCATAAATTCCCACTTTATACGAGCATGCGGGTGAAAATCAAGGGTTTAAATATACATTTTGGTGAAAAAATGCGAGAAAATGAAATTACTATATGTTATTGTTTAATTGGATGCATAAAATATTATACTATAAAATTGTTGAAATAATTAAAAATGATATGTATTTACAATATATCGATTAGTGTATGTATTTTTTTAAATTCCAATCGGTACTCATATTAACCAGATAATATGAGTACAGTATTGCCTATACAAGCACAATTTTTTTTTATCATCTTAGAACTCTCAAATGAAAATAGGCATATTTTGATTTTGTACTTAATGACATAAATATGTACATAATTGACTCAACAGTTTATTAGTCCACTCTTGTTGTCATTAATCTTAAAACATTCTTTTGTATACTATCGACGCTATATAGCTTAAACAATTAGTTACTGGGAAAAAATATTACAAATTACAATTTAAACGTAGTACAATGTTATATAAAAATCCAATATTTGAGAAATAATGAAAGCGTCAGCATTTTTAAAATAGCCCTGCATTTCTTTTATTCAAGACAAAGTAGAGGGAAAATTCATTTACCCTTGAATATTCGATCTAAATCCATTAAGTGGCTATGCAATTGGCAAATCAAATCAACGGCCAATCAGAGTTTGATATCAATAACCTGGATCGAAGAGCTTTTCTCGATTTCTATTGAATTTCCCCATCTCTTAGTGTCGTCTTTTGTTTGTATCCATAACTACTTTATATTCTTTGTTGGTACTTAAAGTTTTATTAGTTGTGATTTAGAGTTTTATTTTGAATAAAAATTAAAAAATTAACGACGTACAGCAATACATACATATCACATACGTATTCTTGACCATTTAAGTCAATTTAACACGATAAAACAAATTATTTTTGCATCAAACACGTTCCATCAGTTTTTAAAATTATTTATTTTGAATAAACTTATATGCAGGTGCAAGTATTTGGGATTACATAAAATACCTTATCTAAACACTTTCAAAGGAGCTTAAATTCCATATTCATACAAAATGCTAAAGGAATCGGAGCGATGTTACATTTGCTGTATTATTCAGATCTTGAATATCTTGCAAATAGTTAAATTTATATCTTTATATTATTGACAATCGTCGTTCAGAAGCTTTGCAATTTTTAGACTAGGCAAAATATACTTAGCCTATTCACTAAAAAGTGATAAGGCCAGTTGCCTTCTAATTGATTAAGTGTTCTAATTATAGTGGCTAATTTAAATAAATAACCACACTTTTCTGATAAATTTTGTAACATTGTTGTACATTAAAATAATTACAAGTAATTCAGAAAGATTAACCTGACTTCAAATACCTGTCAACCCTAAAGCCTATATTATCTATCCTTCATCATCTAGACTTGATTTTAGTTTGAGAGAAACACACAAACATAAATACAGCAACTCTTTTTTTAGAAGACCCTTCAAAAGACCCTGCAAAATATGATTTGTTTTTAGTTTATTACCATAAAGGCAGGTTAAAACGTATTTTTCTTGAGCTGGAACAAAATAAATTCAGCTTTTTTTTTAAATTCCTTAAAGTACCGTCGCTGTGTTGATGACTCTAAGCTAGTATTGTGGTATCTAGGTCCTCCTGTCACGATTCAGCTTGCACATATTAATTCCCAAGCACGAAAAGAAATAAAAAAAAATCAGGGTGATTAATTCGGTTTAAATTAAATATTGCTTTCATTATTGAATCAACTTACAGAATCTAGGTGCCTGCGTGAGTGAAATTAGACTGATTACAGTATCGTTGTTTAGTTTCAGTGAAGTCGGTCACATATTCCGCGCTAAATTCTCATTATTGTAAAATACTTATATGACGAAATTATATATCTATTAATTTAAACTAGGTATATCTAAGTCTTAAATACCGCTAATGCATTTATTTGTTTTTAGCTTCTTTTAGATACTATGGCCCATTAAAAGACAATGATAAAATTTATCTAACAAAGTCGTAAATATAAATTAACGGGACTTAATTGTTATATTAAATGAGCAAAAATATTAATCATTAATTGCTTTTTTTATATCTGTATCAAATATAATTATAAGAAATATTACTTAAAACAAATTGTTATATCCAGTATTCGGTATGCCTCCCATATAGTAATACAGAATATAGTAACTTGGTAATTCTTAACTTTGCCCTTATTCAGGGGAAAACACTATAATCCTACAATCTCCGGTTTCGTTAAATCCACGTCCCGATGCGAAGCTAGAAAGTGCTTTAAGCCCTAACAGCTCCTGTTTGAATGTAATTTTAACAAAGCAAATATACAATTTAACATAATATATAACTGTCATCTTTTGATCCTATGCGGGCTTTGAGCTTTGACATATATTTTGAATACTATGTATCAAAGAACTGGTCCTCAAAATGTAGGTTAAGGCAAACTTCTTCAAATTAACTTTTTTTACGTATATGTCTGATTAATACTTTACCAGATAAAGAATTAATTTATTTATTTATAAAAATATAAGTTTCGAGTGCTTTTTACCAGTCGTTTTCTATCGGTAAACCTATTTAAATGTAACGTAAGCAAAATAAAATATTATCAGTCACTTAAAAACATCAATATTTGGAAACGTTTATTTTTAATTTAACAATGATAAATTGTAAGGGCCCGCGGAGACCTGCGTCATTCTCGCCCAGGGTCCCTTTGAATATTTATGAAACTGCCCCCGTCTGAAACACAGCCATGTTTCCTATTGTCACTTCGTTTCTTTACTGATTTTTACATGACTTGGCGAATTTATTATTTAAGCCGCGTATAAAAGTCCAACCACCCCTATAGCTAGTGGCTGGTACAATGTGTGATATATTGTAGAAATATATAAATAACAACGATAGGAGACGGAAGAGTTGGCAGCTACCTCGGACACAGAATTAGTTTAGCTATTTAAAGGAGGAACGCTGACAGCGTATCTTCGGAAGCTTGCCTAAAGGGACAGAGACTCTCTTAAATAATTATTATATTATACTAGCTGCCCCCGCGAACTCTGTTTCTCCTTAATGTGGTTTTAGTTAGCCTTAATACCGTGACACGAAAGAATAATTTCACTGTATTATCGTCACTATAATTTGAATTGGCTATGCTAACACCAAAAATTAAAACAAGTAGAAATAATTGAATTTCATGGTATTTCGTTTACTACAAAATAAATTGAATTTATACTTTAGCCTCAATAACACGTGATAAACATGATATTGAATTGTAGCTTATATGACACGTTTGTCGGTTTACAATAGCAGTGCCATTTATTGATTACTTACTTAATCCAGTCGAAAAGTATCGACATCTGTTAGAATCTTTTGGAGTTAACAGATAATTGTGACTGTCAATTAATTATAGACAAATAACTTGCAATAAAATAAAATTGCGACTATAATTAAAGATCTAAGCTATCCTATCTCTTAAGTTAGACCAGACTGCTCATGGTGTGCCAATTTAAAATCGGTTAAGTAGTTTAGGAGGCCATCGCGGACAAACATCGTGACAGTAGATTTATATATATTAAGATGTTTTAAGGTTTTTGGTTTTAGGTTCATTGTTCTAGTATTTATTAAATGGTTATAAATACATATATAGTGTATGTTGTATAGTAGTATATTCTGAAAGAGGGACTACTGAGTTACCTGCTGGCTCTTCTCTATAACTACTTTCAAAACCGGTATAACAATTCCGCGTACACAGAATATACATACATATTTTTATACTATGACTACTTAACCCGTATTTCTAAAAAGATATATTATTTGTACCATAGAAGATTTATATGTAAACATAAATGTTGATAGCGAAATAAATAACATTAGCTGCATAACATAAAATTCTTATTAATTCAAAAATAGAAATTATGAACCTGGTTTTTACAAGTAATTTAAAAAAAAATCATTAAATTAAGTGAGTTCATTACAACAATTCACATTGAAAGTTAATAAAGCAATTATTGCGTGAGATAATTAAACGTTAAACCCTTCTAGTTTCCTTCAGAATGTCCTTAATGGACGACATAAATTTAATTGTTCTACTATTAAACATTATTTATTTTGGAGCCAGTTTCCCTTTAATAAGATCTTTGTTTAAATACTCCGATTTCCCTTAAGTGTTGGATATCTAGCTTTATTATTCCTCTATTGGGAAAACTAAGAAAGCCAAGTTAATTGGAATTAGATTCTACTATTGTGTTTTATCTTAGGAGAAGGATTGTTTTTGATATCCAATCAGTTATATCAATAATGTATAATTATTGTGAATTCAAAAATATAAAACAGCTGAAGTTGTTAGCGTCAATAACTACATGCATAGACACTGGTTGACCTAATAAAATTGTATTAAGGTATAAGGTACATTTTAAGTGAGTAATGTGTGTACGATGTATCGAACTGGCCTGGCTCAACATTATCCTGTGGAGCAGACGTGTTCCACAGCTCTGGTTATTCAGTCAGAGACCACAAAAGTTAGATTATCCCTAGTTAAATATCCATTTCCTTGAATATATCCAATCGAATAGGTTAATTACTGATACAATGCGATAGTATCGAGTTCCGGAAAAGTGATTACCTTTGGAGGAAATCGTGGTTCCTAAGAGGAAGCCGTAGAAGCAAGAAGGGATGTATCGAATCGATGGGGAATGACGATTTGATTATGTGTGATCGAGTTTGTAATTGAATTTCTTGTGACGTTGTAAGTCAATTATTTTTAAATGTAATTTTTATTACAATTTTGATGTGGCCTTATACTGTCGTTATTTATTCACTAGTTTTTGCGTGTTCATATTAAAAACGGTTTAAAATTATCAATAAGTATTAGTGATGCTTTTACTACAATAAAGTTAAAAATGGTGCATTTGCAAAGAGCTTTTAAACTGATTAAAAAACCAGAAGTTTTTAATTCGACGAGTAAACTTTTCAAACTTTAATTTTTTTTTAATCTAACAAATTTTTTTGTTATGTTAAAAAATCACAAGATTCTGTATAGTCAACTTTAAATAATTTACCAATCGACCTAAGGAAAGAAATTGTAATATTCGTTTGTGTTATGAACCGTAACAGTATTTAAGAACCTGCACTAATTGCCCATTGAAGTATTTCCGAACCAATTCTACAAGGCTTCTTAAAAAAAAACAACGAACCAATTGGTAAAAAGCCGATAACGAGCGTTGTTACTGTCCACGGGCGGCGACAGCGTTTCACATCAGATGCGGTTTCTATTCGGTTCTATTAAAACAGTTTAATTAAATAACAATAATAATATGCTGTTACATTTGAATCGTTATATCAGAATCATGTCTAGTGGATGTATCCAGTCGATATACGAAATGTACTAACAAATCATATTGACACGAACACGTGTGCCGGCTAATATCATTACTCGAGAATGCTTTGTGGAAAAGAATTGACGGGGAAAAGCCTAATGTGATAATGAAGGTAGTTTTACGAGGCTTCCACAATATTTTATTTTGTTTGTTTTATTTAGACCAATATATTTTGTCTATGTTGGCCTTTTGTATTTCCAAACCAGTTCGACTTAAGGTTCTTCAAGATTAGAGCGTACCAATTCTTAAAGTACCGGCAACGCACTTGCGAGCCTTCTCAGTGACCTTCTATTGCCCGTTTGCCTCCTATTACGTAAAAATACTCATGTAATATTATTGAGATTTTTTATTGGAATACATTTAAAGTATTGAATGTTTTTGGTTTCAATATTAATATTAATTTGTATGCCCGGCCCATATACAAATGGATAATTAAAATGACCTATTTATCTCTTAGTTTTGATAATATTATTGTCCGAGTCATAGTTTAAAAGCTCTCCAGCATAAACGCTAAAAACTAAATAAATATTAAAATACAAAGAGTTATAAGCTGTGAGTTAACAAAATAGATAAGATTGTTTATTATTATTTATTAAGAACCTTCACGAAACGTATTTTATATACAAGGTCACATTTGTTCCACGATCTAGGTATCAAACACAATGGTCAAAAGGCCAGCTTTTACCCTAACTTGTCCACAATTGGGCCAACAATAATATTAACTGCCCAAAATCATTCATTTGTCACGGACCTTGTGGCAGCACAATGCTTTTCACACATTGTGGCGGATCAGTTTATTAATATGTTAGAAATGAACGCTGACCCAAATGTTAGTAATTGTTGAAATTAGTTGAGTTTTTGCTATTTGACAGAGTTAGAGCCACAAAGATGACACACATAAAACAGAGTAAATAATAATGCCATAAAAGGAGATATTTCTTTAGAATATAAATTCGTTTCTACTGTGATTCATATAATAATTCTGCCTATAGAAAGGCCAAAGACCGATCAAAGAAATGGAATATTTTAGTAGAGCAAGTACGCAAGGCATAAATCAACATTTGCATGTGCGTGTTTGTGGAAAAAACTGAAAAACTTTACCTAACGAGAAGAATAATTACTAAATATACAAAAAACGTTTCTTACCCGCTAATTGTTTGTATATAAATACGGATAAGAATATATATCTTTCTATATATAGGAAAGGATATATCCTTCTTAAATAATTGGAAAAACAAATTGCAACCATTTCAGCTTAATTTTTAATCGAATTATTACATGGAAACTTCTCAATTGTACTGTAAACAGAGTGAATGAACTTGGAAAAACTTAAAGTATAATGTTGTTTTTCGTCTTCGAATCTCGAAAACAGGAATAAACGTTAATATTTAAGCTTTTAACACATGAAACTGGATTTCGTAATTGATCTTCCGAATTTCATGCTTAGTTAATGGCTTTGTGTTGTTTCAAATAAAATATATTATTTTGATTAAAGATGCTGTTCGTTTCGGTTTCACCCATCTTTTCGATTACAGCAATGTTGTTGCCTTAACAAATTTTCAAAAAGAATGAATTACACACACAAATAATTTTTAATTTAATTATTTCTGAAGTAAGTTTTAAATATTAATAAATTTCTTTACAGTAACAAATCAAATTCTTCAACCAGCTCATCTTTGCTACTCTTTTTCATCTTCCCGGGTTATTCGTCGTCAGTCGTCTTCTTTTTACTACACACGGGGAATTTTAAGTGAGATTTTTCACGTTACAACATTTATTAATATTACGTCGTTTTTCACAGTATCTCAGTGAGTCATATAGTAGTAAATGCTCTCCCTATGTAGCCTTTTAAAAGTATTCAGCGAAGAAATACCCTCACGTCTGTGTGGCGGAAGTTGACAAGCGCTAAGTGAATATTGGGAGTTAATGCGTCTGTACGAAACCGTCGGGAATTTTAATTTCTGTAAGCGACCCTCGAAAAATTTGTTAGCGCGTTTTGTATTCGTTTTACAAAATACGTTAAGCAAAATTTTAAGGATATATCGTTATAGTAGGTTGTGTTTCTTATTAAACGTACCGTGTCCATGCTTTTAGGAATAAAATACTGTTTATACAGGATGAAAGAAGAATCTTGACGGGTCGAAAATGTTACGGGTAAATCTAATAAAGTTACTGGTCAAACAGGTTCGTGATTGGAATACTGCTGGTTGCGACCAATTGTAATGAAAAGATTAGTACCATCGATTTGTATTTCGGTATACACCTCAGTTCTAGTAAAAAAATACTAACATGTATAATTTGATCATGCATTACTAAAATTCTTATCGGAGCTTTTGTAACAATATTTCTGTATAATACTGATTATGAGAAATATTGTTTCTTGTTACGTAGTCAAATAGGCCGTTTTTATAATACTTATTAAAATTATAATTATTACTTAACTTATTATTATGTAAAATATAATAAATAAAAAGGAATATAAATTCTCTCATTTATTTACGAGAGCCTTTAAGCCGTCTGCCCAAGCCATTAGGGGCACTATCTCTGTCTCTCTCTGTCAAGGAAACTCTCTATAATGCTATCCTTGACAAATCCTCTTGCCCTATTATTTCCCGGGTTAAAACACTTGAACTTTGCTCTTGGACAAATGCCTTAATAGAGAATGGGGAGGGTCATTTAAGTTTTTTGGGTTAATGCGCGATTCTGGAATCCGTCCTGAAACATTGGCGTTGTTTAATGACTGATTTAAAAACGTCGCAGAAATGCAGGTTTCTGGGGCTCGACCCACTTCCAAATCTCTGTTACTGGCCTGAGTTGGGTGGGTATACCCTCGAGCACTTCCATCACGACGTATCTCAGAGGCGTAGTAAGTAGGAAATTTAATGTTCATATAGAACTGATAAAATGATATAGTGTCAGTGCTACATTTAAGTGGAGTGACACATTTTCTAAAAGGAAAAGTAATAAGCTTTGTAATATGTGTTTATTATTTCTAAAATAGTACAATGTATGATATGAAAACAGTGTTGGCCTAGTGGCTTCAGCTCGCTTCGCTCATCCTTGAGGTCGTAGGTTCGATCCCCGGCTGTGCACCAATGGATTTTCTTTCTATGTGCGCATTTAACATTCGCTCGAACGGTGAAGGAAAACATCGTGAGGATACCGACTTGCCTTAGGCCCAAAAAGTCGACGGCGTGTGTCAGGCACAGAAGGCTGATCACCTACTTGCTTATTCAATTTACAAATGATCATGAAATAGATACAGAAATCTAAGGCCAAGACCTAAAAAGGTCGTGGCGACATTGATTCATTTATGATATGATAACAAGAATCCGACTTCATTAACACATATTTCCATTGCTATATCGATTTGCTTTACTATATCCAGTGTATACGTATCTTACAATAATATTATGAAAACAGTACGCATAACGTATAGTATTCAAACAAATTGCTTCAACGTGACGTGAGCCACTGGAATAGCGCTTGTTCAGGCATACTCCTTGAATAATGTGACTGTGATTTAGCCGAGAACATTTTCAGTCCATTCTAAAGCCATGTTTATGAAGCAAACAGTATTACGTCTGAGAATTTTGAAATAAAAGACGTATATTATGTAGAAGCGGTTTTCCGGCGGATTTTCCTTAAGATTTATATGCGTATCAAGATTTGTACTCACATGAGAAATTAGGTCAGTTGCTCTGTATAAAAAACACAAGTAGCTGAAAGTCCTTAAACTTTAGAGGAAATAAGGAATTAACAAACTTATTAAGAGACGTTCTTTTAACTAGATAGGTTCTTGAGAATAGGCTTCAGAATTGCATTCTCTGACTTCAGGTACTGAAAGAGCCGTCACTCAGCTAATCTATATATGAGCGATAGCTTTAATAATTCAGAAGCCATTTTAGTAATAACTATGAAAATGGGAACACAGCTTGCTGCCTATGTTTGTCAATTTTGTCCTCTAATTACATACGGCTCGATCGGACATACTATTCGTAGCTCAATCATATCGCTAAATAGGCACTAGATTGGATTGACGCTCAGTTGTGGTTCCACCACATGAGTTTTATGGTTGACTCGGCGTCAAAATTAAGTGAGTAGCTCAACTGAGAACGCGATTGCTAAGGACTGTCTAACCCCCCTTGGTTACAGGATAACAAGTCGAGACGTAAAACTCCTCAAAGAAAAACCGGAACGTGGGCGGTCTAAATAATCCTGGCGACGCTCAGTTGTAGCCGAAGCACGAGTTATATGGTTGATGTGGCGGCAAAATTATGTACGTGGCTCAACTTAGAAGACAATGTTGAAGCACTGTCTAACTTAGGGGATATAGGACAATACATAAGTGTTGTCCGTAGCCTTATGGCTAATATATTTTAGATCTATCTTGTTTCTCCTCCGATTGCTTGTTCACTGCACGTCAAGATGTTCTCCCATTGTGGCCGATTACAACTCGCTGCTTCCATCTTTGACGATCTCCAAACTACGACGAGCTAAGTGATTATTGGTCAGTCTACCATATTGGTCTGCTTTCCCTTGTTTTTTTCTTTTTTTTTCCACTTTCAGGTTATAAAGATTGCCGGGTAATCTGGCCAAAATATTAAAACACTCTACCACAAATGATTGAAAATATATTTAGTTATTATTGAATGATTTATTGATATCTGTTCTTTATAAGTTCTTTTATCATCAAATCCTTTCAGATATAACAACTAAGATACGATTTACAATCTAAAAAGGCTTCTTTATAATACAGTAGAAATAAATTCCATTAAGCCAATAAAACGTATCATTCGTAACGAACCGACACGGTCGAGTGATCGGTAAAGTTGGCTAGATCAAAGGATTTCGAGAAAGAATGTATTTTAACTTCGGTGGTCAAAATAACAAGCGGTTGTTCATATTGTTTCTAACTATTTGTTGTGAAGTTATACTATACTCAGGGGTCCGGTTTACCTTGTACTGCAAGGGTATTTGATAAATTCAATGGACTATAACTCTTTACGGATTTGTCAATAGTGAAGGATATTGCATTGTTTTTAAATCTCTAAACTAAACATAAAACTTTTAAGTTCAGGCATATACCAAGGGTTTGTAATGAGATTGAAAGAACAGCTCTTTTTGTAGTGAAAATCTTTTAAATTTTTTTTTATATAACAATAACATTATCAATACATAGATTTGTTTTACTTCTGAAATAAACAATTTACTATATTGCTTTGCATGAAGCACTTGGACATTGAAACCTAATTTAAAAAATATTTTTTTTTATTCTGACACGTACTTTAACAAATGAATGCGTTTTTATTCAATTCAAACTACGTAAATTTATTTATCCTTCTAAATATATTTCATTCTGGTTTATTTAAAAGTCTCCATAATCCAAAGATCATTAAGGTCTATGCCTTAGTGTGACCTAGCAAGTGGGAACTAGGAAGCTACTGTTTCAAATGCCTCACACGTAAATGTGCTCTCTTTAAGTTAAAAATGTCTTAGGAGTGATGAAAATACGTGGATTTCTTCACTTGTACTGTGTGAGATTTAAATCTCAAAGCACTTTCTACGCAACGGTTATGCATGTGATTCTTTTAAAAAATCTGCACTCAGTTTCTATATGCGATTCTCAGTAATTAGCCTTCAAGCCCCAACGATATACTAAATATGATAACTATTAACACTTGTTCTAATGATTGGAGACTAAGATCGATGACATGTGTCATATGGTAGACAACACTTGGCTAGCACAGATTATTTATACAATTCATAGAAATTCCTCCTAACAAGCAGTGTTATAATTATAAAACATGTTGGCGGTGATAAGATACGTGAATCTGTAGAGAGATCCGTCTTTTGTATTAAACAAGTATTTGAACACGAATCATATTATCAATATGACATAAAACTGAAAGCAATATTACTTTTCATAAAAATGGATAATCGCTTATGCCTTAGTACCTTAATCGTAACAAACTCTCGTCCACTTTCCCGTAAATTAATGAGGATTTTCTGGGATAAAATAAATCTTAAAGCAAATACCCATTTGATAGTTTTTTCTGACATAATTACGGTTGGTAAGCACTCAGCCAGTCCAGCTTTAGCTTTTCTTTTGTTTCCAAACTTTTCTGCACGACTGAGCACAGTCAATGAAATGAATTCGAAAACTATTACTTTACGAGCACTTTGTGTACGAAAAAATCTAAGTTTTCATAAGTTTTCTTCTTAGCAAAACCTATTATGAGTCAGCGCTTCAAACATTAGTTTTATTAGTAAGTGAAATATCTTTCAGACCTAGACTAATGCCACTTAGTTATTTTTCAAGATATTTGTCAATATGTAGATTTAATTGTGAATACCAGTACGACTGTTAATTAACAAAAAAAATCTTAGATATATTGTGGAAATAATTTTATATGCGGTGGTAACAAAAATACAATATACAATTTAAACAATTATTTTAGAGAAAAGTTATTCATTATGATGATCTTTTGGTTATTAATAATTTGTATGTGCATTATTTGGAAACGTAATACAAAGTTTACAAGAATGAAGAAGACCTATAATTTATGTGACTGCCAGAAGTTCTCTCACACATTTTGCCCTATCGCCTTATTCTAGTGGAATACACTTATGTAACTCGATTTCCCATCCTCTTTCCACACCCTACATTCCAACTTGACGTTTCTCCCTTTGCGATGTAGCATTTTATTTTTATAGCCTTGTCTCTTCGAATATTTCGCGTCGCCCTTACTCCTTGTAATTCCAAAGAGTTCCCAAATTCTTCGTAATCTTTATATACTATAGTTTCACAATTCAAAACACAATATGGCATGTTTACTGTTCAGTTTTTGTCCGTCGAATCTTTTCTAGCGTTTTTTAATATAGCCTTCAGTGCACGGAATTCTTTTGCAAATAAAATTGTTTCATATGAAACTGACCTTTTTATTTTTAGTAACTTTGGCAAGATATTTTCCTGTGAAAGCGGTGTCATTCCTTGGCTTCTTCTCTCTCTCAACAAAGGTTGTGTGAAAATTGTGTCATTTGTATTCACTAACATTTGCGCGATTCGTGTGGCATATATATCTAAAGCCCGAACTCCATACATGACGATAAACAGGAAAAGGGAGAATCCGGCGATTATATAGTTTTTCTCGATCCGACTCAATATCGTCAACTTTTCGTAGTCGCAGGTAAACTCGTTTGATATTAGTTTTGATATATTCAATAACGGTACGTACATGCCGAGATATACAACTAGGGTGAAATAACTGATGATTGTTAGAGAGCAGATTCTAGAAGATGTGAAAAATAAAGATCTGATTTTTCGTAAATCGTATGCAGGGTTGAGCATTACCAGGATCACAGACATCTGTAGAAGGAGTACACAACCGAGGACGGATGAGCTCAGATCCATTATGTGGGTTTTGTTTCAAGATATAGTATGCTAGTCCATTTTGTGTGGTATTTTTGTGAAATTTTTCAGATAAAATTACTTTAAATTTTACATTTTCTGTCACATATACAAACTGTCATTGAAGGTGATGTAATATTTTATTGATAGCACATTTGAAGTAAAATCTAAAAAGGTTTAAATAACTCACTCTAAAATACCCTTTACTAAGAAGTGGTTCATAACGGGTTAGTGTAAGTCATGCACAGAAAGCTGATCACTTACTTGGCTATTAGACTAACAAATGACCATGAAACAGATACAGAAATCTGAGGCCCAAACCTAAAAAGGTTGTAGCGCCATTGTTTTTTTAGTGATTATACCTATCAACTGAAACTTCTACTAAATGATAAAGATAATTGTGGCATAGAATTTAAAAACTTTTGTCTTCAGTCATCGTGACCACTCACGCTGTAAAGCACGTGAGACGTCGGGAAAAATTAAAAATTATGTAAAATAATTATAAGTTTATAATAATATACAGCTTCAATCCGGTAAAAAAGTGTTTTCTTTTAATGTGTAAAGGCTATGTTAACAAAAGACAATAATAAATTAAAGGATTTATACTTTTCTACTTTTGGTAGTTCTGCAGTAATCAATAAAACTGTAAAGTTAATACAATTTTTATTTCATTCTTTACTTACAATTGTGTTTTAATATATGATATTTCAACAGCGCTGGAAGAACAATAGATGCATTTGAAATACGCGTTGTTTCATTCTGAGTTAATATGGAATGTCTACACATTAATTCAAAATCCAGTAAATCAGCTATTTTAAAAGTGAAACTTACAATTTTTTCTAATAATATCATCAGACTTAAGGACACAAAGTAACAAGTAATTCCAATTGCAAAAACACTCAGATAAAATCTCCTTATTAATTCTTTTTCTTCCACTTGTTTCATTAGCGTTGCGTAGGTGTTACTTTCCCAAGCTATTCCAAATATTAAATTAAATGATAAATACAAAGAAAGGATAAGCATGAAATTCGAAGAGATTGTATGGTTTGGTTTGAATTTATACCAACTATCTCTAATGAACCCAGTATCTTTAATCGGCTTCAACAAAAGCATTATTACAATTACTTGTGATAGCATTACAATGCCAAAGAATGCGTTAAAAGCGTTCATATTGACAGATAATCTTTGAAACATATATCAGTTTTTGGGTTTTGGCTCAGACACAAGGGTGAGTAATGTATCTTTACTTTTAGTTGACGTATCTACTATGTTTTCTTCGCCAATCTTAATTGTTTTGATTTCCTTTCGATGGTCTAAATCCGAAATACCTTTAGAGAGATTCACTTTAAAATAATGTTCTATAGTATTGTCTTCTTTAAACTCAATTACTGACGGCCAGCGGACTACATCATAATCTTCAATAGTTTCTTCAGACTTTACCACATTCTCCAATCCAATGCTATTATCATCAACAAATGCTATATCAATAAGTTCATAGTTTGCCATTAAATTGGAAAATTCAACTAATTTTGCGGAGAATTCAAGAAAATCAAAGATTCTTAATGTAACGAGAAGAAAAAACAACGAGAACGCCCCTAAAATGTAATTTCTTGATGCATTTGTTGCAGTTATAATATTTCTTAATTTATTATCAGCTGAAATTTCCCGTTTCCAAGCAAAATTCAATTTAGCTAATGTTTTAGTAGGAGTAACGATTCCAAAAGTAATTATAGTTATAGCGTATAGGGTAGCTAAGGAAATGGTAAATTTATTACAGTTTTGGAAGATTTTTATGTTTTTTGAGAGAGTGACTATGTCAAAAAAAGGAGTTAATAAAAATAATATGAAAACTACCTGGATGAAATTTATAGATATCAGTATTATGGAAGATGAATCAAGGTTCATTTTGTATTAAACCATATTAATACCTAATTATTAATACTTGTAAAACAATTTCATTTTCAAACCATATTTATGACAATCTGAATAGACGTTACTCAAAGCATTGTCTATTCAGATTATCATATAGATAATGCAATATTGATTGAAGCTTTGTAAGGATTTTTAATTTAAAGAAGTTTTTTATTGTTTTGGACTTTCGTGTAAATGATATATAAAAAACAGGCATTTTATGTGAACATTTCGATATAAACTTGCAATAAATGGCGCGGAAAACATTCATCAAACCACAGATTATACAAATCCAGTTGAACAAAATTTTCAAATATATAATATACGAATCTGTTTCAGCAACAAGCAAGTTTTTTTTAGAAAATAATACCTGAAATCAGTCAATTAGAAAAAATATCTTCCAAATCACTCTCAAAATAATGTTACTTCAAAATTTCCTTGCAACAGTGATACATCAAACTATAGCCGTCTTCGTCATTATGTCTTTCACGTTTCAAATGCCTCAAGTCAGTAGGAAAGCAGTAAACGAGTTAAAGATATTTTTGTCCCATAATTGTTAACAATTATCAGCCTTTGTGAGCTTATCAGAGACAAATTGCATGTAATACAAACTATTTCTTACATATATATAGTCTGTATTTTCTTTGTATCTCTTCTGTTTATGATAGTCTGTAGCTTTCCATTAATCGATATCCACAACATGTTATCCACGTAGTATCGGTCCCGCCAGAGTGATTAAAGGTATCTTTTGCAGGCGTGAGATTAAAACAATTTTTCGCACGCTTACCTTATTTATATATCAATTCATAATAAGCATCGTATTTTTACAATACCTTCTAATTATATTAATATATAATAATAATTGCGATATTTCGTTAAGACTTACGCAATTATAATGTTGTATTCTGTACTTTCTCAGCTTGTATTTAATTTAAAGCTTTTGCTAAATATATATTTCACAAAATAACATTTTCTAAATAATATAATATTACGTTCATATTTTTTTCATTTAAAGGATTTAAGATATATCTTCCATAAGATAGGTCTGGAAAATGCCAACGTCACTTATATCTTATTACTTTAAATACTAGCAAAACTAGTAAAAGCTACATAAATCTTCAAAGCAATCCAATAACATGAAGCAAAAGATCTTTGTTTTGGCTATTTACCCGAGGGTCGCTAAATGAAGAACGTGAGAGGGACAAAAGGTTATCGAGATATTGGAAAATATTTCTTGAAGCAATTCTAAACGTTATTTTATATAATTTACGGTCTGTATACAGCGTATATTTTTATAAACAAGATTTAAACTAATATTGTCGGTGCAAAATTTTAAACTTTTTAACAAAACAGCCGATTTTGTTGACAACAATAAAAACAATTTAGGATTTACTATATTTATACAAGTTATTATTAAAGTTGGTTAAGATCGAAAGTCTGGAAAGGGTTCGAGTAGGCCTTCACCTATGAGGAGTCTATAAACACAGGCGACAAACATTACTCCTAACATTTAGTTATAAGTAAATACTTACAACATTTGAAATTGAACTGAAGGAAATAAAAAAGGCTTTATTATACAAATTATTGCTATTAAAATCAAATTTTATTTAATAAGAATTCTTAAATATACGAGTTGTAAAGAATTGAAATCTTTCTTTGTGTTTAATGAAACAATTCTATACAGTCTTCTGCGCTCAAGACGTCGTAATAAAGGTCCGTGAGTTAGTGCTTTTATTGCTGTGCCGAGAGAGAGACGAGAATTGTATTCGGAGACTTTCTTTAAATATTTCGTGCAAATCATGCGTTCAATGTTATGGAAGGAATTTGTATGCGTATCCTCCGTGGATATGTAGTTATGGTACAATGCGTGTACAAGTAGGTCTATGGTTACAGAAATCTGTGTCCCCAAGCAAGGTGAATAAAATAGACGCAAATGTCCAAATCTTCAGTAGACCAGGGGTCTTGATTTTAATTCTCCACGAAAAATCTATTGTTCTACGTTGATAAACACAGGTTAAAGGCTTATTAACAAAATATTAATAAAGAAGAGACGCTGTATTCTACCTGCTCTGAAAATTTTGGCCATCCTTGTTCAATTAAGTAATGCATTGTTTGTTTTTGTTCTACTACGTTCCCTCTTCAGATATTACCCAACACCGTTCCTATCTACTTGTAATAAAGAATTTCATTTTTACTAATAAATATTTACTAAAGAATTCCATGATTTCCGGTCACAAATCAAGAGTTATATAGTTAGGTTCGATAAATTGAGGGGAAATTGCCAAGTTTTCACGTTATAATATCTTCTCTTCCACTTGATTCTTGAAAGGTTTGTTTATAACTTTATTGTATCATACTTTATATTTGAAGTAGGTTAAATATAACCATATATTTTTTCTATTAGGATAGGTAAAGCACTCAGTACTTTAATAATTTTGACCATTTTGCGATATTAATACCTACGAGTATCACACGAGTGATGGTTCAAACTCAGCTTATTGAAATTATTTTGTTTCCAATAGAACATTTATATATTTTTATGTATATTTATTTAATAATATTATAATTCTGTTATTATCTATATATCCAAATGTGTGATAATATATTGATTATGTAAGACCATTCGTTGTTATTTAAGAACCAACATTTAATATACACGTTTTTATGTTCATCACGTAAAATAAATTTCATAGTGAAGCTCTGCCTACGGGTCTAATTTAGTTTGTTGTTTTGCCAGCTCCAATTAGCTTGTTCATACTTTTAAATTATTTATAAGCTCCTAGTATGACAATTACGTGATCGTAAATGTTGTTGAAGCTCACTTTGATTTTATTATTGTGGGCTTCCAGATCTTATTTATAAAGCACTAGTTAGTATTTTAAATGAAACAATTACATAAAACGAAAAAAGATATTGTACATCTTTTGTTGTTTCGTTATGATATAAATCTTAAAGATTGATAATCTAATAGAACTACCTAGTTCTTGTACCAAGGGGCCAGCAATTAAAAGAGACCATCGACAACATTACTGGCAAATTGCCTATACAAATTTTAATTGTAATAATCAGTTATTATCCAATATCCCACACTTCCAATAATGCAGGTGGAAATTAAAATACGCATCATATTTCCATTCCAGCAACGGTCAGATCACGCGAACCGAATAAAGGATATTTCGATGATAATTCCAACGTATAGGGCTGACACAACGCATGGATAATTTAGTTTAAATATTTATTGTATCAACTTGTTTTTAATTCAAATATATAAGAGAATGAAGTGAACAATTATTATTTTATATAGAATTGCGGCTTTATTAATTAGATTATATATACACAGCATGAAGTTACTAGGACTCAATTAATAGGAGATACTACGTGATACGACAGTACGAAGTATTACAATTTTTAAATAAATTGTTTTTTATACATAAAATTACGACTAATGTATATAATATACAAACAAAATTTATTGAAATTACCTACATAAGCTAAAATATTGTGTTCTGGTTTGTTATAATTCTACTTTCGGGATTAAATTTGGTACAGCTACAGCCCTAGATAAACAATACATACAAAACATTAACTGCAAAAACTGAAAGCAAAAAAGCGCGGACGTCCAGGCAATGTATCGCGGCCCAATAGTTACATTCTGATAAATGATTCGTGGTGATAAAGTGCTCGGATTTTTGCTTCCGCCATTTTGATAAAAGCATTGTATGTGACTTTGTTATTAATCACGCTTGTACTTTACGGGCAATTAATGACGTACATTCTAAGAGCAATGCGTTGATATCCGGAAAATTTTATTCATGGAAAATTATAGGAGTATAAATATAAATAGATAGATGTAGTTGATGGACAATTGTAATGGACAAAGCAGTTTTAAAAAAGCTGGGGCAGCCGCAGAGCAGGCAGACAATAATAAACGGCACAAATATAAGTCTTTTCTCCAACTTCGATTTTGTTCCCTTTGGAGTAGACACTCTTGGGTAAGATTTAAGTTGACGCCTGGTAGATAGTACCGGTGACTCCCAGAGCTGGTGCTTTCCTAGCTCAAGGATTAAGTATCGCAATAGAGCGAGGAAATGCTGCCAGCGTTAAAGGTACGCTGCCACAGGGACCAAACTTTTTGAATTTGTTTTGATTTTCTTTTTAATAATTACTTTGTAACATACAAAAAATTGTATTATACGTATATATTTATATTTCAATGTTAAAAGAATCTATATTATTTGTAGCACAAAGAATATTTAAATAAACGAGTGAACTTATTACGTGTTATAGAGGTTATCGGTTCTATTTCCAGCGTACAATAAATGTTTTGAGTTTGTATGTATACGAGATTTTGGCCGAAGCTACGTCATTTAATACATGATTTTGATGACATAAAAACTTTAAGAGAAACCGAAACAATGAAGTCATTTCTAACTAAGTTAAAAATCTTATGTATTAATTCAAAAAGCTGAGAGCAGTACTTTCCATTGTAGTACTTCATTACACGTAATACAGCAATTACCAACTCGAAGTACCCCTTAAGGCGTACTTGGGTGTGATGACTTCACTAAAAGTTTAATACGAGCATCATAAGATGTGTAAGATCGCGTTAACGTGTGGCCATACGTTACTGTGTATTGCGTACACTATTACAGCCTGTAAACTTTCAATTTCCTCTATAGCTGAAGTATTTTTTTAGTTCATATTGAAATTTGTAATATTTTGAGAAATATTGTTTATTATGTATTGATTTGTTACTCATTCTAGTAAAATAACATAAAATCAGGCACATATAAAAGATGGATAAAACTAAGTGTTTATCTTATTAAATTGGATGAACTGTCTAGAAACTACCTTGTGTTAATTTTTAATAATGCCTATAATGGTGTGTGGAAAACAAATTCAACGCTTTTACTAAACTAGGTGCTTGAGGCACGGTAATGTAGTGTTTAATTTAAAAAAATGCTATGTCAAAGATTCTTACCATCTATTTTTATAGTACAGTAGATCTAACGTTAGATAATTTTAATATTTGTATTTTTTTTAATACACGTGTCTTCACCGAGACATGGAACATTACGATCTAGCCGATCTAGACTAATAAGTAATGTAAGTATAACCTAATTTACTAATAAGGATATTTACCATAAGAAAGTATCCAATAACACACACACACTATAATATAATACACTCTCTATTAAGAGGAAGACTCTTTTCTTGTAGAGTTCTTCTGTTTTAAATGTATGATAACTGTAGGTATCGCACCATGTTAATGTTCATACAATCCATATGAATTGTGGTGTTATATCACGCTTACAAATAAGTAAATCTTTTCCTCACATATAACAGAACTCAACTTACATAAAATCAAGAAAATATCTCGCCGATATTGGAAAAATTCGCTTAACAGCTTATGATATTCCAAAAAATACAGTCCAATCCTAATGTTTTATTCAAGTTTTCGTCCTTTTTGTTAAGACCACAGCTCGCGCCAGACCTAAACATTTTGTATTACTTTTAGTTTTCCCTTTGATGTTGCGATATTGATCTTAATTTAAAATAGGGTTTAACCTAGAATGTGTTGATACGCCCTTACTGATAAAATGAGAATAGAATTTAAGTGTTTCATAAATCGATGACAGATTTATCGGAATAATTTTACGATGTCGGAGAGTTTGAATATATTTTTGAATAATTCATAAAATACATATTATAGTTATTAAAAAAAAAACCAGAAATGGGTATACTTTAAAACATTTTACCTGTTCATAAGTATGTTGCAATGCGCATGAGTTTGAAGTTAGCATAGCTAGATGTTTTTTCTATACTCTATAAATTCACAAATAATAAATTAGAATGGCAAAAATGACTTTGTTTTACTTAAATAGTTTTGCATTAATTATGCACAAAGTTTTTATTTTTAAAACAATAATTGTTCTCTTTTCGATGTATCTATAGTCATTTTATCTGCAGCTCTGTTTCATCATCGGACGTCGAGGCAGAATACTAAATTCCACCCGTATCGCCTCGACGTCCGTCGTTCCACAACTAAACATTTTTAAGGCAGTTTTTGCCGTGCACCATGTGAAGCCAGCGGCCCACTGAATTATTTCCGAACAAATACCATTTAGGGTCGTACCAATTCTTAGGCTTTCTTCGCACTCGCAAGCCCCCACACTGGCAATGACTGTCCATGAGCTATCACTTAACAAGAGGTGAGCTTCCTGCCCCCTGATCTATATAAAAAAATATAATTACATAATATAACGCTTCAAATGGTATAAGTATTGTACCTTCTATCATTTCCCGTATACTGAAAAATGTTCATGTTAATTAAATTACGCGAGACAAGCGACAAATATTTTTCAACCATTTGAATTGTAAATGTATGGAAATAAATCCAAAAAAATATTCAATTAATAAAAATACAGCGGCGATTTTAGAAAAATCTACCTCTAGCAAATACCTGAGTTAAAGTAACAAAAGAGATCGATTATCGCGTAACTAGTAACAGCCCCTTAACTCGGCTCTCATCGCCAAGTGCACTCTTGAAGACAGAAGGCAAGCGCGGCCGTTTTTTAACTCCAATACCGTCCCATCTGGGCCAAGGCTAAATATTTTCACGTAACTAGTAAACGTTTGTTTAAAGTACCGTTTTAATACGAATCTTTTGATAACAAGCAAGAAGAATTGGATTGTGGGGATAGTAATGAATGTACTAGATTGCAGTGTTGTGACTAGTGGAACACAGAATCTTAAAATATTTAAAGGAAACACTTTTTACCGGATTGAAGCTATGTATTATTATAAACTTCTCTTGCCACTGGGTTATGAGTTTAGTAAGGACCTTGGAGTTCTGTCGTTCGCCATTCGGTGCACATGTCCCAGCCACTTGAGCCTGTTGCATTTTATGAATTGGACGATGTTGGCGTCGTCTAGGATGTTATAAAGTTCCTCATTGTAGCGAATACGCCAAACACCGTCGTCGCAAACAGGACCAAAGATTCTTCGAAGAATCTTCCGCTCGAAAATTAGGAGAGAAGTCTCGTATTTCTTGCTAAGGGGCCAGGTTTCAGAACCATAAGTGAGTACCGGTCGCTGAGTTTTGTACAGAACAAGCTTGGTATTCTTCTTAAGAAGTCGTGATCGAAAATATCTGAAGGCCAAAGTAGCAGCTACTCGCCATCATGATGCGTCTACTGATCTCTCGGCTAGGATCATTATCACTAGTCACCATCGAGCCCAAGTACACAAACTCCTCACATTGTTCAAAGCTTACGTCGTCCACGACAAAGAGATTTCTTGTTCCTAATGGTATTTAACTTAAAACCCAGTAGACCTACTAGCTAGCGGAAGCTACGTTGGTGGTGGTGGTTGGTTGGTTGGTGTAGTTGTGAAGGACCTCGAAACAATAGGGGTACGCAATTGGAAACGGGAAGCTCTGGATAGATTGCGATGGCGAAGTGTACTTGAGGAGGCTAAGGCCCACAAGGGGCTGTATAGCCATGGATGATGATGATTATTATAAACTTATTGTCAAACACCTGGGATCCAATAATATCCACACTAAAACAGGACACTGTGAGTCATTTCTGCAAAAACCCGTAATCTTTTAGTCGATATCAACTCCGGGGAAATAAATACGCATAATATAACTTTCTCTACAGCTGTGATACTTTTTGACATTCAAAACTTTTTGTCTTTAGTCACCGTGACCTGTAAAGCACGCAAAACGTCGCAAAAAAAATTATGTAAAATTATTATAAGTTTATAATAATACATACCTTTAATCCGGTAAAAAGTGTTTTCTTTAAATGTGTAAAAGCTATGTTAACAAAAGACAATACCATCTTAAGATATGTTAGTTAAATGACATCTAGTAGTTCTTTGTTTTATGATGCATGAGATCGAAGCTATTAATTTATTGGAAAGCTATTGCTTACTTTTTGGTTATATTTTGAAGAATAATATTTTTATTTTTATTTTACGACAGCGTAAGAAAAAATTAATATCTATAATTTTATTTGTTTTTTGTACATTTTAACCTCATGCCATATATTGATAAACGTAAAAAATAAATGAAATAGCTCATCGCTATTCTATACTTATCGCTAGTTCAGTCGCTATTCGCTAATCGCTATTTAGGAACCTCTCATGCGAATTCTTCCTGATTATAACGGATTAAACAGTACTTATCCGGAGCTGGATATATTCGGTAGTAAACTGATCAATTTTAAGGAAAGCATTGTTGAGTGCCTTTCTTATACTTAATCCACGGTTTTAATGGGATAACTAGGATTTTTAGAACATTAATAAAAGTAAATGTTATGTATTTATCAAAATTGTCATATATTATTTTATGTATGATGTGGTAAATTTTAATAAATAAATTACTAAAAAAAAGATATTTTATGTACTTAACAATATTGTTAAACACGTGTTCCACTATACCAAAGCTCCCGATTCAATTTTCAAGATGTAAACCAAAAGCTTCCAAAATCCTAGCAATCCTAAATTAAGGATTTATGGAATTATAGACCTTCCTTATAAATGATAGCTGTTTGGTAGCCTTACTGGTCTAAGACGGATACACAGATTACTAAATATTATAAACAGTACATAGATAAAAAAATAATGAAAACAAATATGTATTATATCAAAACTTATCAAAGACAAATATAATTGTGTACAACATTAAGTTTCCCATAAGCTTTACAAGCTTCAAACTTACAACTAATTAAATAAGTTTCTCAATATACATTACTTGTGTAATAGATGCTGAGCCGTTACTCAGCGGCTGTACCACATGTGATGCATTAATCTCGCCGAGAGTGTAGTATACACAGTCTAAGCCCTATTAAAATTGATTAGTTACGGAAAATTGCATACGAAGTGTTGAAAAGTTTCCCAATAAACCTGATCTAAGTTCATTCGTAAAATTAAAAAAGGAAAACCGCCTTAAACCCAACCCTTCGCTATAAAAACTATATAAGTGTTATCAAAAAAATCCCTTTGTCGCTACTCCTCTCTTTGATGACACTCTCCTTAAAGCCTCAGCTGGCATCGCAATACGGGGCGTTGACATATCGAATGAGGTTAAATTTCGCGGTAATCTGGAACAGAAGGCTAAAAAGCTTGATGTGCTCAGCAAGGCGAGACGGTACTTGACTCCAGGCCTCAGCTTGCAAATCTCTAAAGCACAAGTTCGGCCCCTAATGGAATACTGTTCTCATCTCTGGCCGGGAGCACCCCAGTACCAGCTCCTTACTAGACCGTATTAAACTAAGAGCAATTTGAATCCCTTGTCGTAGCGTAGAGATGTGGGGTCTCTCTGCATCTTCTACAGAATTTACCACGGAGTGGTTCGGTCTAAGTTTTAGTATCGGACGTCAAGGCAAAATACAAAATACCATCCTAATCACCTCGACGTGCGTCGTTCCACAACTGAATGTTTTATAAGGCAGTTTTTGCTGCGCAACACCACTATGTGGAACCAGACGCTTCAAGAAAAGAGCGTACCAATTCTTGAAAGGAAGGCAGGATAAGCCGTCTGGCAATGTGAGTTTCCTAGGCGGCGGCTACATAAAAAATAGGGTTAACTCTAATAATGACTCTTACAAAGTGTTATGTTTTGTATATCTATATATGTGTAACTCTTAATTATGTTCTGTAGACTAGATAATAAGCAGATTATAATTATGTCAAACTTTATTTACGCTTTGACGTAAAGAATCAGATGAGTTATATAGTTAATGGTGCAATTAAATTGTTTTAGGATATTACATTAAAGATAAAGAAAACACTTCATTCACAAATGTTATTAATCATATAATGATAACAATAAAGGAAACAAAACTAATTGTTCAGAATAGATAATGAACTAGTTTCGAAGAACTTTATATTCTCCTAAATTTGCTAGTAATACTTCTGTACCATCTCAACCACTTGACACTATACATAAAAGCCGTTCAATACATTAACATTACAATGTGCATTCCTTTATCAGACCAGGTTATAAAACCTACAGTTATTTAAAATGGAATTTAAGTTATTTATATCATAGAAATCGTATACAATTTTTGGTTAACAACCTCTTTCCCAAATATGATAGCAATTCACAATAATTGCCTCTTGTGCGTTCATTCGTAGGCATGTTGCGTTCTAAATCGGCAATATAGGGGCGATGTATAAAAATTCTAAACAAACAAAACACAATAAACATAAGGCAGCGTTCACAATAAAAGTACGGGAACCCAAATAAAGCACGTAGATAGAATAAACAATAATAAAGGTAGGCTTTCATGTTTTTATAAGATTGTGCTGTTGTGAATTCATTTATATTATTAGTTTGACAAGGAAAGTTGTGGGTTGTTTGAATGTATTATCATATATGGAGATTGATCAACATGCAACTATATAACTAGGAATTAAATTAATTTTGCTCGATTTGTGATTTGGGTTTAAATTATGAGCAATTCAGAAATTAACAAAAAACCAGAGGCATCATGTTACTGTGTACACTTCGATACATATAATAATAATTGCCAAAAAGATATCTAAACATTCTATAACTAAGTGCAAAGATAAATTTACGAGCGTTTGTTTGTACGCTCACTTTAATTTGCGTAGAGACACGATAGATATATTATATACACTGGATGGAATTAAATTGGATGTAAACATTAATTGGATGATTAAGTACGATCGTTACCCCTGTACTGGTCTCCGAATAATTATCAAATGTTATTTGATATCGGGTATTGGTTGATTATATTACATTTCCGTGATTTAAAATTGCGGTATAAACACAGAGTATATGGTATAGCGGCTTGCTAGTTAAAAAAATATAGAAAAATGATTGCAACCTTCCTTTAAAAAATGTCAATGATAGAGGCAGATATATGTCTGTCCCATAAACGTAAAGATTTAAAACTTTTTTGCTTACTACTAGTACTTTAAAAAAACATTGTATTGTTTTGCCTTTTCAATGTAATGTATTTCAAACACTTTGTTATTTATGGATTGATTTAATTTTGTTTCAGGTAAGTCTCGATCATTCGATGACACGGCCAAAGAGGACCCATGTCTTACTGGTAAGTTTTAGTAAAAAAGTTAAAGTGAACAATTACTAAATACAAATAAATTAAAAGAAGTAAATACAAAACTGATGGATAAAGCGTTTTTAGAGTCAAGGGTGTTTTACAATAGCTACAAACCCATATACTAAAGTTTTGGAGAATATTCTTTGGACTGGAATTAATCTACTTATGAATTTAAATTCTGGAAATGTATCCGGCGTATAGCAGTAGATATGTAGTTACGAGGATTCATCAAAATTAACGAATGCCAAGTTTGGATTAGTTTCGCTAATCGATGCATCCGATTAGCCAATCTCCAAGATACGAAATAGAGTTTTTTGTTAACTATAATTGAATGAATATAAAGTGCAGAGACAATACTGTTTTAGAAACTTAATTTAAAGTCTGATAAAGGAATGCACTTTGTGATGTCTTGCAGATAGTTTCAACTAAATGTCTACTTTTTCTTTTACTTACTTAATTTTATTATAGTATCAATTTCTTTTATTATGAATATTAATAGTTATCAAACGTATATGAAATTGCGAAAAAAATTCCCGATTATTTTTAAAAAACAGGCACATAATTCCGCATTAAAATACCAGCTCTAAACACGAGTACTTTAGTAATGTACACAGCGTTCATAAAATTTATATTAACGCGAGATTGTCGCGTGAAAATAGGCTTATTTGAAAATTTTTCATCTTCAAACATTCCGGTGCGTGAATATTTGAGATTGGTATTCGTTTGAGCGTCTTTCTATATCTGTGTATGTATCATAGAGGTCGGAGGCCTTAGTCAGTTGCTTATGTTTTTCTGTTTTATCTGAACGGTAGTACTTTTTTTATGAACATCCATTAGTCGGTTCGTTGCCGGACTTTAAGAGAGGAGTAGTTGAGATACGTTCTCTTTTTTAAATACTTGGAGGTTGTGTTTCCTAGGGAAGACCTTTTCTAAAATCCGATTCTACAGCTCGCTTGTAGCAAATGGATGCCTAGTGAAGCGGACTGTGAAAGATTTCCAGCTATTTAAATTATTTTAATCGAAATATCATTATTACTTGTCGTAGCGGAAGTAGTGTAGGTACTTCTCTCATTTCAGGTACCATTAATACTTGTTTGTAAGAAAAACATTGTGTAAGGCCAATCAACAGTTTGTTTCAGGCATATAAAGTTGAATAACTTGCCTATAAAGAAAATTTTTGAAGGAAATAGAAACAGACTCTGAGCAAAAGCGTATGCGTATTTTATAATTCGTGCATCTTTCAGTTAAGAACAAATGGAGGGAATTAATCACGTGAACTTTCTTTCTATTTCTTATGATTTAGTTCTTTACAAAAATACATCAACAACCTACTGGAGTTAAAGAAAATATATTGTGTGGATGTCTGCGTAAACTATGTATAAATTGTGTGTAAAACTACGATATTTCATACAAATATTTTAAGCAGACGTTTGCATTACCACCGAATACAAAACAGCACTAAATTGTTTATTGCACTTAAAACTGCATGTCCCGCTGAGATGGGTACTGTATTCAAACTTGCTGAGAAATGATAAACTTGTTTTGTAACTCGAATGTTAGCTTTGTTATAGTTTAAAACTTTGGAAAAGTCATATTTTGTGCTAGTTTCATAATTGTGTTTTGTGAGCATTTAGTACTCGTAATTGTATCTCAGTGTACCTGAGTTTTGACCAATGTGAACAGTTTACGCTATTAGCTTTTGGTGATATCAGCTTTTTAATTGATGTAAAAATTTAAATGATGTAAACTATAGGGTTGTTTTATTAAGTTGGTGTATTATTTGATATATTTCCTTTCTGCATCTTCTACCGCATTTACTATGGGGAGTGTTCAGAGGAGTTATTCGAACTAATACCTGGAAAAGAGTTTCACTATCGGCCGTCTAGGCAGTAAATACCATCCGTATCACCTCGACGTCCGTCGTTCCATTTTTTTTTATAGAACAGGGGGCAAACGGGCAGGAGGCTCACCTTACGTTAAGTGATACCGCCATGAACACTCTTAATGACAGAGGCTCGCGAGTGCGTTGCCGGCCTTTTAAGAATTGGTACGCTCTTTTCTTGAACGATAACTGAGCGTTTCTTTTTTTACCGTGCACCACAAATTTGCGAATGCGCACAAATGGTACAAAATACAATATATTTATTTATTAAGTTGAATATAAGTTAATATTTTTGCAACTAAAAGAAAATCTCACCATAGTAAGTGCTCGATAGGCTGATTAACAGAAAAACTATCTTACACGTTCCGAATTATAAAAGTATATTGACTTGAAAACTTATATACGCCCCGATATCATCTACCAAACTTCGCTTATAGCTTCGTAAACTTGACTAACTTCTTCACAAGTTGTATTTTCTCAATCGTGCCCTCGTTAGCAAGGATCGTGACCCTCCAGATTAATTTATTCGCGTCTATTGTTTATAAGTCGCGTTTTAATTAATTTCAATGTTTTGTAGGCATTGTTCTAAGGTTTTTGCGTACAAAATTGCGTTTCAATAGTCACTGTAGCTTGCATTTTTTATGAATTCTCGCTCAGTGGTATCGATTATGCTGACATCGATGATCCGTCATTGTTGTGACATACGTTGATTGTAATTAGATGACACTATGAGAAGGATTTATAATGAATGTTGTGCTCTTTTTATATAAATTTTGTAGTGTTTCGTCGTTACCTCAAATATGGAATAAACTAATGCATACGAGTAAATTCACACAGAGTCAATTTTAAGTAACTAAAATAATTGTTAAATTAAAAAAGGCATTCTGAAAATACTATATGCAGACAAAATATTTATAACATTTGAATAAGAATCTTTCCATTTTGAAGCTAAGATAAAAATTCGGAACGTAATGGCCATAAACAAAAAATATCGCACAACAAATATATTCTACTCCTAATCCGGGCTCTTATCTTCAGAATATATTACGTGTGCGTTGGTGATATTTATTCTAATGCGTACTATTTATGTAGGAAGTATAAAATTAAGATATGTTTAAGACGAAATTTTCTATGCGTTTAGTTATTATACTTGTATAGATAATATCGCTTAAGTCGTTTCGACCACGACGTGCGTTGCAGGCATTAAACAAAATCTAAAAACTAGGACAATAACGCATTCCGCTGTAGTGTCCTTATTTGAAAATTGTATTTATAATTGTTTTTATAATGAACTCCCAAGCGAAATAAGAGAATTATATCTGAATAAATTCAAATCTCTTGTTAACCGTAAATTAATCTCCTCGAAGGGATTGATTTGCTCCAGTTCAAACAATTTGTATGACTCAAAACTTGGCGATTAATAGAGTGGCGGAGAGTTTCTTGCCCGCTTTACGCCCTTGACTTGCGAATTAGTAGTAAATGTAAATTTAGAAACAATTTAAAATGTTTCTGTTGAGGTACATAAGTGTACTTGGTTACCTATATGAATAAAGTTATTTTGAGTTTGACTTTGAGTATATTATCATTAGGTATAGCTTAAATATACCGCGTTATTTTTCAAAGTATTCAAAAAGCAGTTTTCGTTCAACAGTGATCGTCGTTTGAGCACCGAAACTTTTCTACTTTGTATCAACTCTATTTTTAAATAAAAGTTTTATATTGAATAATTTGAGTTATAAGAAAACTTCTAAGGAGCTTCGATCATATTAGCAGGAATTTGAAACATTAATAACGTTTCACTACAATCATGTTTTAAGTTATGGATGGATTTACATTTCTAAAAGATTTTTGGACATTTGAAATGTTTTAAAAACATATAATTACGGTTTACGATATTTATTTCTCATTAAGAACTTTAAAACATTCTCTTACATGAGAAAATAAACTAATTCACAGTATACTTATTAATAAATTCTATATTACAATAGTAAAAAAAAAGTAAAAAAAGTACAACAGCTGGCAGGAATCTGGAGACGTATTAGATAAAAATATAACAATCTTGTAACAGTTACACAACACTATATGATAAAATGATAAACCGCATCAGATACCACAACACATTAAAAATACCTAAATTGAACTCAAATTTGCCGAGGAAATTTTGAGTCGCCGAGTTTCCTTCAGGAGAAATCATGTGACCCGAACGATGATCGTTAAACCACATTCGATTAAAACACTATTCAAAACAGTCATTCAAAATCCTTGCAGGTGACTTCGACTTCCAGTAGATCATAAATAAAAGATTCGAACAATTCAAAACCCACCTCTTTTATTAAAACCAGTAAAAATATATCAAATGTGATTAGATGGAGCTGCGGGCGCCACCACTGTAGGATAAACTTTCCTTATATATTTCGTCATATTGTCATAAGCAAACACTAGTGAAAAAGAGTTGCAATTTTAAATTTGCATACACTTCGGTTCGCATTGTGACTCAAAATGCCTAGCGTGGGTGCTATGACGTAAAAAGCCCGCTCCTTACGAAACGCGTTTACTCCCGAGATTAACACATGTAGAAATAAACTCTAACTACCTAATAATAAGAGTGAATTTTCTTTCCACTGTATTTAGGTTAGCAAGAGTCGGGTTCCTCGTTAATTTTAATTAAACTCGATAAAAAACGTAAATGATTTTAGGGATTGGATTTTTCGTTTACAATGTATTTGAAGTTGTATACTTAAAGTGCCCTGATAAACAAGTTTTTAATTATTCACTGTTTAGTGTTTTTGGTAAATTTTTGTGATAATTGTGGAGCGGTTGGCCTCATTCATACTGTGAATAGAATTTGTATTTACCTACACTTTCATTTCATAACTAATATTTATAGGGTTGGTTTCGTAATTAGATGAGAATATAAACAATTAATATTATGAGCCTTAATGGTTTTTAATGCTGAATTAAAAAAAATGTTAGTTAAATAATATTATATCACGTTATATCTGCTGTGGTAAATGAATATATCATTACATTTAAATAAATATATTATTACATTTAAAGCATTAAGTAATTTAGGTTATAATATCTAGATCTTAATTCAAAATTGTTTTCAATTTTAAATAGAAATAAAGACAAATTTAAGAGAGTTTATTTGCTTTATTAAAGTATATTAATAATACGTGGCAGTAGTTTATATGGAATTGGGAAAACAAATTAATTTTCTTTATACTATAACATTGAGTCCGAATTTGTTATAAAATAAACACTTTATAAACTGTTAGAGTATTACTATTTTACACTACATTCAATGTGTAAATGAAAACCAGACTTCAAAATTTGACAAATTTTACATTTCTCAAACCTCCGGCTTGGTGCCTTTAATTCTTGAATCGGCGCCAACAGCGCTAGTTAAATTCTGTTCTATTGCGTCTATTGGAACGACCGTTTGTGGCTTCGAAACGTCCACTCCTATTTATTGCTTATTAAAATTTTATGTCTAATATGTGACTTAAATGCTACAGTTTCTATTTGGTTTACAACATTTGGTGCAATTATGGCTTTAATAAAATTATTTTAGGACTATGTTCTAAATATAATAAATCTGAATGTTTTTAGTTAATAGATCGTAGTAAGTAAATATTAGAAGATCTTATACGTTCCGATTAGATTTATTAATGACTTAAGGTAAGTAACTAATTGTAGTTAATTCATAATGTACTGTACATACGATACATATCTTTCAGGATCTCTTGCATTTTTACTAAAAAAATACATAAATTAAAATCATACTTTTTCGTGATACGCGTTTCGCGAGATACGCCTCGGCTACATAGGTAATATCATTATTTACATAACATATGTATACATATAACACATAACATAACACATTTACATATGTTATACGTATTTTTTCTAAGCACATCTGTACTATATGATAAACAAAGGTAGCTTGAAAATATTGTCGTTAAATTCACTTCCGTAATGAGTCCCATCTTCTAATTACTTGAAATCCCTCACAATAAAACGTGAGACAAATTTCTCTTTAGATCTTAAATAATAGAGCTCGGTGCCTAATAAAAGTAAACTTTAAACCAAGCAGATAAGCCAACCAGTTTATTAGCCTCGAAATGAGCTCCATCGTGTCATAATAAAGATAAGGATTAATCTTTTATTGTATAATTTTATTGTAACGATAAAATCCCCATACAAAACAGAATTTCTTTAACGGAGAAATTTTATAATAACGCTTTCAATCATTTCGATAACGATTACTGAGGAGGGGAACATATCAAAGCAAATCGATGCAATGAAATTCTTAAAGGATTATCGAAAGATATTAGATTTCACCAATATTGTTACAACATGAATTCGTAATGCTTATAATACATTGGATCGCGATTTGTATGTATTTGGATACTAACAGCTAGACAATACTTAAACAACATGATACAAAATATACATATAGTTACCCAGATGTTGACAGGTCACGGTGGATTCTTGTCGTATCTTTGTAGGTTCAGGGTTAGACAAAGTGCTGCCTGTCCTTGTAGCAATACAGCTGAAGAGACGGTGTTGCATGTTCTGACCGACTGTCCAATGTACGGATACGACAGGTATAACACTGAACAAGCTATGGGCATGGAGGTGACAGAGGCGAGTTTGAGGGAAATAATGTTCAGTAAGTATGAGGCATCAATGCAATGTAAGAGGCATCATTCTGGGATTTGCTGTAAAAGTCATAAGAAAAGTTGTTAATAGAAATAGATAGTAGTGTTTGATCATCTGGGTTAGGAATGCCATACGTAAGCTATTAAATACCTCCGACGACTACATAGTCGGGGAATTATCTAGAATTATTATATTAAAAAAATACTAACAGCTAGACAATACTTAAACAACATATTACAAAATATACATATAATCGCATTAAAAAGTGTGATGTCCAATGGAAGAACTAAACACAAATATTTTCCTCATAGTTTCTCTCTATGTAGTTTAGCTCCTGATTATTGCTCCTGATATTTATTCAGATTAAAATTTGTGGAAAAGCTTTAGCTACTGTTCTAACAAAATATTAGTACACGAAAATTCTATAGATATTTTATCTGTATTGGATATACATCTATAGTCTTGACTTGTTTAAGCTATTGCAGAGTATGGTTAAAGGTAGTATTAAGAATATTCATAGCGCAATATCACCTGCATCTAAAGCACACCCCACATACACACGTTGACGTACACACCCTCACTTGTACACCATCACACAACACAGCCAAATAAGTATTACTAGTTACTTTTTGTAATTTCTAATTTCTTTCTAAAAAATAAGGTATTTCTTAGTTAATGTATAGAACAATTTTTATTGCTTTATTCTCTTTTGTAAATGTTTGACCTTTTTGTAGGTAATATTATGTATTCCATTTTTGGCTATATTTTTAGTGTTATTGTTTGTTATAAATATATATAAAATTCTCGTATCACAATGTTCGTTCCCATACTCCTCCGAAACTACTTGACCGATTCTTATGATTTTTATGCATATTTAGTAAGTCTGATAATCGGCTACTATCTATATTTGAACCCCAAATATATTTGGATAAAATTCTTGTATAATTTTTTTATGCAGCATTAAAAAATACATAAAACCCTAAATTTTCACACTTCTATCACCAATTATTTTATTTCTACACTAGAAATTATCTAGAAATTATTAACATAGCAAAACAACGTTTGCGGGGTAAGCTAGTTTTATATATACGATTATTGCTGTAGGATTTTCAAATAAACAAATCATATTATTCATTACTAAATGCTTTCAAAACGATTACTATATATCAAATACGAAATGATTCTTGTTATCTTATTTGAAGCGTCTTCATCACAGAAACGCTTAAATAATAGATTATATAAGTTTTCATTTTGTTATTTTATTTTGATTAAGTTTTCACTATCTAGCACTATCTTCATTGGCAATTTATGAGTAAAGTATGGCTGCAGCTGAGCTTGTAAATTCTTGATTGTAGTAATGACTCTCTGATTAAAATAAGTTTACTACAAGTTCAGAGCTGTATTAAAACCGTGTAATTTTTTTCTGGAAGCCTGTAGGTATTTTTTAATTAAGGTTTTGAATTAAAAATTTAATAAAGCTTCTAACTAACTTTATATTGAAAAGTGTTTTGAGTTTTTGCCTTTAAAGGTTAATTGGTTGGTTTGAATTAAGTTTCTTTAGATGACTTTTAAGACTATAACCATATCCTCACAGTACCCAGATGTTAAGGGATGTATCTATGTTGATTCAAGAAATAAGTATTCCAATTAAAAACGCAAAACAGAGTAAAAAAAAATATCAGTGAAACAGACGTAGAAATGCCTGAAGTTTACAGTATTTATTGATCAAATAGAAATTTTGTAATTCCAAAAGTAATTCCCTAAACTTCCAATAGCGCTTAAGTCGGATTATTCTTTTACTTCTTGTTACCAGAATCGTTATTCATTGGAAGCGTGGAAAAAAATACTGACAGTTGCGACTTTTCTGACCTGTATTGGAAAATATTTTGTGTGTAGCTTCCGTTTATTGGAAGTCGGAAAATTAATTTCTTCTTTTTAAAATGTCGGCATCGCACTTGCTAAATAAAATAATTGAATAACCTAACATTAGCTGAGATTACCCATATGGGATAGCTACAAAAATATTTAATATACTTTCCATACACCATTGGATCGTGTCTATAAACAAAGAAAGTATTCCAAAGTCATCCTATTATCGAAAATTATTACCGTCGATAAACTTGTGCCATAAAAAAACCGAATAACAGAACGTATTGACGACTTTTGTTGCCAATAAAATATTATAACTCATTCATTTGAGTATGTTGTGCATGCATTATTGGATTGATCTGCTATTAAGAAGGTAGTTAACTTTTCATATCACATTATTCGAAAATGAAATAATAATTTTTATCCGATAAGATAAACGCTGAGTGTATAAAATTTAAGTATATAACGTCTTAAAATTTACGGCGCTACCATGGGGCTCTAGTCTCATTTATAGATTTTTGTCTCTGTAGGTTCTTCTTCTGTGCCTAAGATGTTGATTTTTGTGTCTACTGATGCTAGTTCTCACGAGGTTTTATTTCACTAAATGAGTATCATCTTAGCACATAGAAAAACAATAAAACGGCCAATTACTGACATTGTATTTGCTTAATTTTCCATTCAATTTTAAATATTCTATGATTTCAATCATTTAAAGAATAAAAGTAATAATAGTTAGTCCACTATATAAATTAGTATAGATAATGGAATTAATGCAAACCGATAGTTTAGATTACTCAATTGCATCGTAACAGCTACTAAAATATTCATGAATACCCGATGTATCGACATTATCTATCATAATTCGTAATATTCCACCGTGTTATTATGTTACAAATGCGCTACGATCCATCATAGGTAGTGCTACGGTGCATCGTACCAAGATGCTACAAGAGGTAGAAAATTGATTATATGGTGCAAAATAACAACATTTTTTTACTTCATAATAAATAAATATATTTCTTGTAATAGAAAAACCGACAAAACCTTACACTTTTTATATAATTCCCCCGTAGCACCATCTTGGGATCTGCTACGTTGAAGCTACGACGATTCAATCTCTTGGCCTAAGTGATTTCAATATAATAAATGAAGTGGTTTAACTTATTCTGAAAAAAATCTATAAATGTGTGAACGGAATGTAAATTATTTTTTCTGTAGAAATCTAAATCAGCTTATTTTACTTAGGGACGTATCAGTAGTCACATAACTGTAATATATAATATATGTGTTTCCTATTTTCAAGCGAATGAAGTTTTTCGCTTAACAGCTTTGTAATTTTATCAAATGTGTTTCACATACAATCGAATACTGTAATAAAACTGAATGCAATTCCTTGTCTTATATTTCAAGAAACATAATTCTGCAGCTTGGTTCGGGTAGTAAATAAAAAAGCTCGTATATACGAACTAGCTCAGTTTACGGACAAAAGATGGCTCAGTTTTTATATATAGTGCGGGGTCGTTGCACTTTGAATAATGCAGCATGATACCAGTGGTGAATACTTTATGGAACATTTTATGAATTTATTATAAGCGGATAAAATACTCTAGTTTAAGGAGTTCGTAATTGTATTATTACTATTGCGGTCATAATTTACATAAATACGTATATTGTTTAAATACATAAGAATTTCTTACATTAATATGTATTAATTTATATAAAAAATAGCTAGCTTGCATGTTTTAGTTTGTTTTATTTCAATAAAAAAATGTTTAATTTGGTTTAACTATGAAGAAAACTTAAGTATGTTCAAAACAATTTTACAGTAATACATTGTCATAAAACAAATAAAATATATTTTTATGTACATTCTTGTGGATATCAATATCATAGTTTCCTACTATACATTAGATACTAAGTTTTAAAAACATAATTTCAAATGTAGTACGAAAGACATTCAATGGTTAATGAGCTATATGTGAAGCACATTATACGTTCACTAATCTATTAGAAATTATAAGGCTATGAAAATAAACGTTGTCCTCGTTCCAAATAAAGTTTATATCCCGCAATATTCTCTAGGAGACATATTTTACTAAAATGTTCCTGACACGTGTATCATGAAAAGACTTAGATATATAAAATGTTTCGTTTATACTGTTTTTTTCACTATGCACATAAATTATCACAAATGAATGAGTACGGTATATGTATTTGGAAATGGTTTAACAGTCTATTTGACGTAGTCTTTTTGTGGATTTCTGAGCTATCTAGTTGGAGTTTTGGGTCCAAAACTAAAACACAGAACTAGTGACCCAAGTTGAATATAACCCAATTAATAAAATAGTAATCTTAATGTATATTATTAGTGAGTGAATTTTCTACCAGGATAAACTAAGACGCAAAGTGAGAGCTTAATTTTGAGCGATGTTAATAAGAGATTATGTAAAACCCTATAGGAATAAATAATAATTATTTAATAGTAACTTTGACACTACATCTTTAGTATTATGTAGATTTTATAATATAATATTTAAATGATAACTATTAAAAATCATGTAGTATAGACAAAGTCGTATGAAACAGCTAACTGCTATAAATTATAAACTAATTACTAAATGTCCATAGCAGACACGTGCTTAGCAATAAATCTAGAAAGTTCGAGCACTTTGGTTCGTGATCGTTTTATTTCTGACAACTCAATTGTAATAGAAGATTTATTGTTTTAATACGACACATTTGTTACACTCTGTGATTTAGCGATGGCGAAAATATGGAACAATATTTTTAACGTCTTGTATGAATCAATATAATCAATTAACTTGCATTTATTTATGATTATAATTAATAATTGTAAAAGGTTTTTTATTGAAGTCTCAATAAAGCGTCATCCTAAAGTACCTAATAAATGATTTAGTTTATTTGGTACTATCCATATTAAGCTTCTGTTCACTACAATTTTGTAACTTAGTGTCTAGCCGTTCATTTGTTAAAAATAGTATAAAAAACGCAACTGACAGCTAAACGTAATGTTATCTATATGTCAAAAGGAAGTTTTGAAGTTGATCAGTATACTCGTTTGTGTATTAGCTTTTCGTGCCGATATTATCATTAACAATGCCACGGCCAATAAGATCAAATCTTTCCCGACAATGCTGTAATACAATAACTGATTAAAGTTGGCAGTTGCGCGTACCGCGGCACTATTAACATTAACTCTTTATATTTATTTAAATTAAAAATAGAATTAGTGCATAAAAATGGAACACGGAACTATGACATTTTAAGCTAATGCTTTTACATAATAAATTGTTAACAAACACATACAGTGATTGTTAGTCGTGATCGAATAATATATTACCCGGCATACCGCGGTGGACATTTCTCGTTTGGTTTTACTGTGGTTGAGACAAGCACCTACCGTGTTACTCAGATTATATTGCTAAACAGAAAGTGGGTGGGCCTTTGTATTCTATCATGGTAATACTTAAACCCAAAACCTTTGTCTAAAATATTCTTCTCAATTGTATAATATAGCCACTGTCATTAAAGAGAATCTAACCATGAATTAAACCAATAAAAACCAGAATAATGAGAAACATAAAATTTATACCTTTCCATATAAATGTAAATGACCAGAAATGCTTTGTACCGCACAACCTCAGTTTACGATTGAGAAGCACAAGTTAAAACTCGTAAAATGAGAATAAGTCATTTCAATTAAAGTTATTTTATCGCAGTCTCGCGTTATTAAGTCGTAAAGGTGTTTTTACGGGAACACCACCTAGTTATGGCATTCGAAATTCACGACTTCTAAAACTTTCTACGTGCTGGGTATTGGAAGGTTTCTTGCTTAGTCTATTTGTAGTTATACGTTTATTTATATGTAGTAAATAAATCCTCAGAAATAGTAGTGGCTTTGTGGACGTGTGTGACGTCTATCAACCCTAAAGGCTTACAGATTTTCATTTTACTCTAAAAATTTACATTGAATTTGTTGATTAATTTTATATTATTTTAGATTAATTTTTTAACGTTTAATATGTTGAATAATTGTGTACGTAATGTATTTAAGTATCAAGACTTAGACTTATTAAAAAAAAAACTAGTAGCACAAATTAAACCATTAATTTAAGCGATAATGCTGACAATGTCTTTTTCATTTAATGATGTCAACCGTTGTATATTTCTGTATGCAACGAAGTGTTCATAAATAAAGTAAATAAATAAACTTACTGATTTACCATAAACATAATTTGATAGAAAGATTTCATTGACCTGGGTAATATCTCTAATTGAATGTTGTATTTCATTTAATAGTGACATTGAAAATACTTATTTAATGCATTTACCAAAGTATATCCGTCAAATAATTCTAACCTGAAACATGTCTCTCGAAACCATGACTGCTGGAAAAACTCGAAAGTTCATTTTAAGTAAATAGTCTCATGAAGTTTTCTATAAGACTGATTTTGTAAAGATGATATTTCAATATTCCCTATATATATTTTATATCAAATAACATGTTTAATTATTAAACTGAATTAATTATAAAATAATATAAAATTTTAGCATAAGATCAAATTTCATATTAGAGCCACATATTCTACAGTAACCTTTATAATTACAGTATATTTTAGAGTGAGTCAATATTTAATAATATTTTTGCAATCAAGCCGGAAATCAAAAATACAAACTGAAACGTTTCATTGTAAGTTGTGATTTATACGTATTAAGATATGAAAATTACGTACCCCACAGAAATCTTTGGTCCTTTCAAATGTAGCTCTAACAGATTCCACGTGCTAAAAGCGGTGTCACTATGACGATATACTGAAGATGTTTTCACTAAAACTTTTAGGAAATACATTTTAGCGAACTCACGAAGCACAGGTGTTACGCTTGAGTGCTTTAACTAAGTTGGAATGAAGTCATATTTTCATTTACTTGACCCATTTATTACTTAAGAAATTTTGTATGCACTGTTTCGGCATTTAAATGATCATCGGTATTTATTCGGTATTTTTTGAATTGAGACATCTTAGCGATTTTAATTAGCATAGAAACTAAAAAATGCAATTTGCTACTAGCTACATCAGATTTCTGGCTGTTTTAGAACCTCATACTAATAAACGCTATGTGGTAACACTTCAGTGCAAAATATATACATTTAGCACAAGCCCAGAAGAAATAATTTAAATGTAACCTCGCTTAATTAAATAACATTATAATTTTAGTCTCGTATACAATTAACTATTTGAATTGGAATTAAAAATAAATAAACATATGTTTTTAATGAAGCATGCACTATTAATAACCGAAAAAAAATATAATTGCTTAAAAAACTTACGATACAAATTTTGATAGAAATAAACAGAAAATTACAACAATAAATACAATCTAACTGGAGTTTATTAAACCAAAAACAATTTATAGCAAGAAGCCCGTGCACGTACTCAACACTGCTAACGGTCAATAAAGAGCATACATTTTCCACATTCTCTTGTTCAGTGCTCAACTTAGTACAACGTGACCTCAACTCACAATGTTAGTGCGAGTGACTTTATGTCAGGGCGTATATTTTATCGTATATTTATAATATAAATAAACATTATTTGTTGTAGAAAGACTTTATTTTCAATACAAACTTGTTTGAAATACCCTTAAATAGTTATTGCTTGTGTGATCCTTGCTACTTAAAAAGGTCACAAAAGTTAATAAACAAGAATATAACGTATACATTACCTATATATCTATAATATATATTCTGAACTTAAAACATACACAGTAAAGCTTGTCGTCCCCTTGTGCTTAAAAAACAAAAGAGTACAGTTAAAAGAATGCAATGATGTAATGTTTAAGAATAAAAGATAAGAATCAACTAATGTTTATACAATTCTCATTCCACGTACACAAATATAAAACACATGTATAATAAATATATTTACGAACTACTTTATATAAAAAATATTCCTTCCGTTCATCCACAAAGCCATAAGAAAATTTTCCTATTCTCCAATGGTAGTCAATTCGTCCCTGTATGAAAACTAAGTTCGTGAAGGTTTTTACGATATCGACACATGGCGTTCACGACTTGCCGTGCTGGACGATATTCCGAAGAATTATTGGTTCTTGGCTGACGATGAAGAAAAATTATTGGAAGGGGTAAATTTCATTTCATTTCGAGTTCAGTTTAGCGCTTTTAGGATTATAAAATCAATTTGTTAAGTGCGCAGATTCTCCTAACACAACAAACAAATTCTAGTAAAAAACAATGCTGAATTAACAAAGAGTTTTGGAGATTTTTTTCCGCTTTTCTTATGAGTTGATATATAGCAAAGCTTAACAAATAACATTATTTATCCTATGACTAATAATGTTTGATAGTAGTGATTTACTATTTCTAACATTTTAATTTTAAGATTAAATAAGAATTTTCCTTTAAGAGTCGTTTTGTTGTGTTTTATATGTTCAATGCAGTACTCGATTGTGAATTACATTTTGTATCTAATGTACCAATATGATACTGATATATTCCCGTAAAATTAAATAAATCCATGCTGCTACGATCTTTTTAGGTCTGGGCCTCAGATTTCTGCATCTGTTTCATGATTATTTGTTAATCTAATACGCAAGTAAGTGATCAACCTTCTGTGCCTGACGCCCGCTGTCGACTTTTTGGGTCTAAGGCAAGCCGGGTTCCTCACGATGTTTTCCTTTGCCATTCCAGCGAATGTTAAATGCGCACATAGAAAGAAAGTCCATTGGTGCACAGCCGGGGATCGAACATACGACCTCAGGGATGAGAGTCGTACGCCGAAGCCGCTAGGCCAACACTTCAATATATTCCTGTACCTCAATTAATAATAATCAAAGTTACCTTTACAAGAAATACTTTGTAAATGTACTAAATTATCAAAAAAATAAATTGACCAACAGTATTTAATAAACAAGATTAAAATATAAAACATAATAAAAATAATTTATTTATTCAGTTTTTAAATATAAAACAACTGAATTTTCTTATTTTCTTAAATTTTGAGAAAACTTAAACCATTACTAAATAAAAGAATATTACATAAACTAATATTTAAAAAGTATTCTAACAATAAATACTAAATATTTCCAAATAAAATTCTTTCGCTGCCGTGGGTAGTCAAGCTTTAAATTCAAAGCACCTAGCCCGGCTTACAAGGTATAAATGATAAAGACATACCTAGGGAATTTCTACATACTTTATTATAAAAAATATATTTGTTACGATCTATAATAATGTTTAAAAAAAGCAATATTAAGCAATGATTAAATTTTTATATCCACTAATATGCTTACAAGGATCATCAAGATTATATCAAATTTGAATTTATCCCAATAAGGTTTCCGTACTAATGAAAGCATGTAATCAGCTTTTCCCATCTTATAATATATTGAGACAGGAAGCCTTATGAGTCCATCCATCATGGCAACCGATATGTGTTTATATGGAAATGTATAGCTAAAATTTTATACTTATTTTTGGAGTGAGTTGTTTTTGATAGTAAAATGAAGTTCTCAAAATCTTTAAACCGTTCTTTCGAGGTTAGATTTTGGAACTAAAACTTTTTGCTTTACAGATTTTTTTAAGCAATTATTAATGCAATACATGCTACATGATCTATTTACATTTAATGCACAGCGTCAACATTGGGTCTGGGACTAGCCAGTTTCTTCCTTTATTGCACGATACTACTACTCTTAGAAATTTGGGCGTCGTAGGATCTTGCGCTATATAATTCAAAGTATTTAAGTCAACCTTACAAAAACTGGAACAACGTTGACCTTCCGTATGAATGTTTGAATTTGTATTGTACAGCCCGATGACGTCACGTTCTCATTTCATTTTTCATTTCGGCTCTTTGTTTGTCCATGTTTCAGATGGATCAATGGGAATATGATAGGTTTTAACCGAGTTGTGTAAGGTTTTATATTGTTTTACTTAGTTTACGTCAGTATTAACTGACGGACTGGAGGTTGTTAGTAATTTTGGAAAATGAGTTATCCAACGTAAAGACGACGTTCGTGACATCGCTCCAAAAGGGCAAGATCATGACATAGTATTTACTAAGATCCTAATATATCTTATGTTTTGTCCACACTCTAAAGGTAACACATACTTCCTTCGTTTTATTGTCTTTTAAAACGTATAACGTACGTTCGAAATATATAATTTCAATTTAATAATTTTTGATGAGGGTGATCCCAAATATTTTTTCTCGGCTGGTCATCACATTTATTAGTTTAGTAATTGTTGAGATTTACTCGGGTTACGTTAGACACGTTTTTATTTTGATATATACTTTTTGTTAATTATAATTGATAATAGTTACGTCTACTATTTAGAATTTTATAGTGAGTCTTTAGTGCGTTTTTGAGAACTATCGTAAGACAAGGTATTAGCATCAGTCTAACCTCTCTTTGTTCCCAAACTAATAGAATTTCTTCCAAATCCTTACGGCTGATAATATTGTGTGCTCTTCTTCCTGGTAAGAAGATATGGTAACGAGGTATGTACTCAGGACTTATTATTTTAGTATACGATTGTGTATCGACGGCCACCGAACCATTCTTTGTGGTACACGTATAATAAAGTTAATTTACAATATTGTAACTTGTAATTGAAAACGATAATACTCAAATAAAATGGTGTGAGAAGTAGACATCTATTTATAATTATTACCCTTATTAAACAAATGTCTTTCTTGATTAAACAAAAAACCTCTTTGAAATTGCCGTATATAAGAAATTGGTTCAAATAAATTAGTTCAGGCTATGAGGATATAAGGGCATTGATGAATTGGTAACATATCTGCATTACTAGACATTGATATGTATCCGGCTTTGTTTTAAGCTAAATCGAATTTTGGCTTCAGTGCTTTAGTGGGTAATAAATAATTTGGCAGCCGCAGTACCCACGTCGCTGGCAAACTATCAATTTGGTTGCTTGGAAGTGGCTTTGCTGTATCGGAGATACTTTTAACTTTTATTACCTTTATAAATGCTTCATCAAGCTGCCTTTGCGCCATACTGCACCTGAAAGACATTGAGCACATCATTTATTCAATAGATTCACAACTGAAAATCAGAATCCAAATTACTTATATTTTGTACAGTATTCTATTTTAATAGTTTTAAAATATTAATTTAAAATAAGAATCATTTTGAACATACCACCTACAAGTAGATAAATACATTCATTAAATAGTAAAATATAATACGGCTACAACAATATTAAGTTATTTCGTGACATTATTATTAATCAATTGTCTATATTCTCTAAAACTCTTCAAATCTCAACAACACCGCAAAAGATTTCTTCAATGCCTTTTTTGTATTGATTTCATGTTTGTTCGAGGAATTTAATTATTTTAAACCAAAAATAAGAGCTTTTCACTCGGCAAACATTTGGGCACTATTCTCAGAACTCAGCTTAATTCGAACGTTTAAATTTGTGAAGTACATCGTCATTACAATAACATACAATCTAAACTTCAAATATACTGAGTTCTAATAGATCCGTTAAAAGATATTGTTATACCCCTGGGAAAGTGTATTTAGGCTATAAACGATAACATGTCTTAAAATATTATACAATTCTATCAGTAAATTTTCATAATAGTGACGGCCTCCAGCGATCGATTGACCCAAGTAATAATACCAATGTATCAGCCATTAAAGTGTCCGTTTTCTGTTTCAGGTAAGTTTTACGGGCTCGAGTAAGGACCAGGTGCTCTTAATAGCATAGAGTTATGATATATCTCATATTAACTTCCAAATAGTGAGGTTAATACAGGTAAAATGTTTCGGCCGTTCGACCGATGGTCGTTTTTAAGATTTACAACGGGCTCTCTATAATGATAACAATTTACTATTCGTATCTAAAGCAGTTACGAATATTTACATTTATATGGGTCAAATGGCTTAAATATACACTATAAATAAATAAGAAAAAAACATAATTACAATTACAAATTATGCCACAATATTAAAGATTTTCGTGGCCCTTTGATCTTGAACCACTTAAAAACAAAATTATCACTAACATAGTATTGTCTTTTGTTAAAATAGCTTTTACACATTAAGAAAAACACTTTTTGAACGGATTAAAGCTATGTATTATTATTAAAACTTATAGTTATTTACATAATTCTAAATTTAAAAAAATTTCCGACGTTATGCGTACTTTTCAGTGTGCGGTGCAGTTAAAATTTAGAATTATGTAAATAACTATAAGTTTTAATAATAACATAGCTTTAATCCGTTCAAAAAGTGTTTTTCTTTATCACCAACATTTCAAAACTCAGACTACATACATTTACAAATAATCTCAAACAATATCTTGTCTACCTGTCCTATGCTGATACAGAAAATATTCTTGTTGTGCAAAAATAGTTTGCTTATAAATTTGTTTTATGTAAAAATCATAAAGTAAAATACAGTTTAGATGGCAAAAGGAAGAGACTGGCTGCCCACGTCACAGCGAATCCTAGTGTGGGGGCCAGGGAACTCTACTTTACCTGAATATCCTGTAAAGCGATTTCATTCTTTCTTTGTTAAACAATAACGATTTATATATTTTGTGACTGAAATAAAAATGCTGATAGAACTGCTCTAGTACATAACTAAAAAAGGCTGAGTTCTTTTTATTTTATAAACGTCCAGCCTCTGTTGTAGGGTTATCTGATATTGTGCAGTAGTAAAAACATAATGTAAAGACATTAAGAAAGGAAAATACAAATTGTTAAATCAATATCAAATACATACAACAATTGTTAAATTTTGCATAAAACACAATAGTTTAAAATTCAACATTCAATATTACAAAATAATTGTTTGCAATTATTTGCAAATCATGCTTTTTATACATATTTAAATAACACATGACAAACGCAATCCACAATATAATATGTTTTGAATTGAGTATTTATCCGTTAGAGATAAACGAACATTATTTCAATTAATCAGAAAAGGTAGATTAAGAGGCGTCTATGCACGGTGATTATGCCAAACATCATTTCATTACCACTCATTAGCGCAGTTGCTCGGAAGTCAGCGTAGCACGAGCTTAGCTGGAATCGAGTTACGCTTCTAGTTATTTAGCTGTACATAGAAAATTAATTAGACGTTTCTAAGGCTTGACATCGTTCAACGAATAATTAAATGCAAAATCAAATCAACTTCGTAAATAAAATAAAAATTATTGTAATAAATATAATTTATAAAAACGTAAAATAAGGTAAATCTTAATCGGTAACCTTTTTAAATAAGGTACTATGAAAAATATATATTTAATTTAAAATGCGTGACATAGTTAAAGCAAATATAATAATATATATTTTGTCGAAAAAAAAAACGAATGAAAACTTATTTGGAAAGTGTAATAAGTTTGTATTGTTTTATAATTAAGCGGGTATGAATCATATTTGGTTGACTTCCTTAGAATCCTATATCTGGGACAGGGGGCATCCAGCGTAGAAAACCACCCTGATCAGTCCGGGGTAGCTCTTTTAATTATTCTCCACGTTGTACCAGCTTCCTTCGCCTCTGCAATTATGCTTCGTTTTTCATGCTGTATTTCCACTTTCAACCTTTCATAGATCTGATAATTGGCACCTAATTACATAGCTGATGGTTAGAGCGTCTCTCGGGCCAGAATATTCCGTGGATTTGACGAAGGCAGCGGTTCACAAAGACCTGGAGTTGTTGTTGTTTCGTTACATAATACACATTTATAGATATCGCAAGATTTTGTCTCTCAATGTACATTGACTGATCTGTAAAACATCTATAATATTGCAACGAACATTAATTAGGAAGTAATAACTAATTAGTACTTTTACAACATTCAACTAATATACGTAATTAAATGAAGTTTAATTAGAAAAACATGCTTTGAAATTTTAATATTGAATTTAAAAACATTAACATTAATTCGAAAAACTAATTAATATTGAGTTCATATTATCTAAGGAATATATAGGTGTGTCTCAATGTTCCACCCTGATATGATAAATAATCCTCATTGTAGATAAAAAAAGGTCAACCGCCAAATAGTCGACATCAATGCCACCCTGAATTACGATAGATACGCTCACCGAAAACGATAATAACTAACAATGAACTCGAAGAAAACCTTGAAAAATTGCTCTTTAGACCTCCATGGCGATAGCTGACCAAATACAACCAATATATATAGGCCCACCCCTATACATACAGCCGCTTACGCAAAATATAAAAGAAAATAAATCGGGAGATCTTACGATACTGGTTTTGTATTTGGGGATAAATAGGTCAAATGTATTTCCTGTTATAATTCAAAGAATCGTTGCCTTCTGAGCCTAGACCTGAATATTATAGCGGTCCTCAATATATTTTGATTTATTGTGGCTTTTCGAACTATACGAGTAATGTTTATGAGAACGTATTTATTATCCCTTAGGAAATTGCTTATTGTTAAAGGAAAAGAGATGCTTTAATGTTAAATACACCCACAGAATAATAGGGTTTTACTACAGAGCTACGTTTTTAATTTTCCCAATGTATACGTAACTTTAAATCCATTTAGTTTACAGCCAGTTTAATGATGGTAACTTGTCAAACCACTATTGGAACTTAACTTTAGGAAGTTTAAATATTGAATTAATGATACCGTGAACCATTGAAGAAAAAAATTAAGATGAAATATCTCGTTCATCTCAAAAAGAGGTCATATATGGCGCCTCCTAAAACTGAGGCCATATCTGAGTGTTTACATTGGTAGCCGGATTTCCTTAAGCTTATTTCTCGTGAACAGTTATTTATGTGAGTCGTAATATTCGTTCGCGGAAAACGTTGACGGAAAATCTAATGAAGATACACTGGGCTCCTTTGTTGCCAAATGTTGTAAATGTCCTTTGAATAAACACAGTAAAGCTCAGAACAAAGCTTTCGAAAAATTCGGGTGCGGTGTTTTCGTTCGTTATTTTTAGCTGCTCTGTATGATCTGTTGTCCTAGTAATTTGTGCCAGAGAATGCTTGCTCAGAGCTTTTACAAACAATGACGTAACTTCTTCTCTATGTTCAATTATGCGACAAAAACGTTAGAATATACGGATTATCTTATATTTTTAAAAGGCAAATTCTATTATTAAAAGGCTGACCGTCAATACCGACGTGTACCCATAGATATTGCTGTCTACGTATGCAATTAATACTCGCTCCTACGCTGTGAAAGAAATGGTGTGCCTCAAGTGTGGTGTGTGAGAGAAAAGTCTTTAGAAAAACATCCCTATAGAAAAATCTGACGCCAAAACCCATAACAGATTGTAGTAGTTAATTACTTACTTAATGCATAATAATATTGAGAGGATTACAATTCCAATTTATAATCTACGCGAAAACTATATGGGCTCAACAGCTTCATTTTAAACCAAAATCCCAAATATTAAATCAAATTTTCAATTGAAACAAATTTATTCAAAGATATATCAAATAAACGGCTCCTAACGGCTGTAACGTTTGCATTGCCGATTCCATTCGATATTACCAGCTTTTGTCATATTGCAATTCTATTTTATTGTATTTTTTGATGAACCACATTCCTCATATTCGAATATATTGTTTGATATTAAATGAGATTTCAGCGCCGTATTTCGATTTCTTTGAACGTCTATTTAGATGTGAGTTAGCGCAAAGCTACTTAGCAAAAGTCTTGTATAATAAAACCACCTGTAATTACGGAAACTTCACGGTTATCTTAAGTAAGTTTCAATAAATAATTATCTAGGGGCGTAAATGTTCAGTACGGTTTGGTCGGTGTTGTTGATAGTTTTACACGTACACCAGACGTCGAAAACATGCCAATAGACTCACAATGCTTGTCGCCTTACAAACGAGAATCAGATATTTTATTAATACATAGATAAATAATTATACTAGTGCTTGGCCGAGGTTTGAACCGCGTAAAACCATGGGGTTTTAACACTTATCTATTAAGTATAAACATCCATTTAAATTGCATCCTGGTAGTTATGGGTCAAATATTATTCTTAACTAAATTATAAATCAAAAACAATGACCATCTTGAGAAGTAATTTGTACGTGGCATAATAGCTCAATTTTATCTACCCTATATAATAAACCAATAAAATAATTCAGACAGTTCAAAATTATAATTCACTTCCAAACGTTAATTTGCCGAAAGCTAACCCAGCATACAAATTACTAAGTTAATTTTTTTGATAATAAACTTGACTTCAATCTCCCAACATTACTTATTCAAAATTCCATCCCTCGCAATTAATCTTTAAGAAAATTCTAAGAAGCTAACTTACTTGTGTTATCGTGAGCCAAAATTAACCTAATTATGGGTTTAAGCCAATTAGAGCGAGTCGTATTACTTAATATTCTGTAACGTCGTATCTGTAATTTAACGAATTTCAAGATAACGCACAATTGTTTTTAATTTTTATATTTTATGTATACTAGGAGTGTTCAATAAAAAGTTAACATAAGTATGACGAAATAGCATTTTTTAAATGTTACGTTCTATTTCGACGTAGTTACCTCTCTTTGTATCTATACTTTTATATTTTCTAAAGCTCAATTCACTTTTTTTAAAGTCTCTCATTTCATCTCTTAATATATCGTGTACCACGGCGACTACTGTGTATCTTTAAATTTATGGCCCCTGGTCTTTTAATCGCGGGAATGGGTAGAAACCACTAGAAGTTACGTTCCTTGCAAATGGAGACTGTTCCATCAATTTAAAAACAGCTGTATAAACCTTCACCTTAGCAGTTTCTGGACTCGTGCACGGGGGCGTTATCTTGGTGAAATACAACAATTTTAGCACGTTTGCCATGCCGTTGCTTGCATTACGCAATTTTGATATTTGCTCTGCGTTCAAAGTCCTCGTAATGGTGGCTTCATGATTAGGGTATGTGATCATTACCACCGCTTGGCTGTCACAGAAAAACAGCCCATGATCTTACATGTGGGCGACGTTATCTTCCAAGTCATGGACTGTTTTTACGTGTTTGGCTCATAATCGTGAAGCCATGTCGTTCATCGAAAGTTGTGAATCGAATCAAAAATATGTCTTGTTGTACAGACACGTACGAACTCAAAAGCTTCGTGATTCTGTCTCGTTTGTTTCTGCTCGACAGAAATCATTCTGAGCACCCAACGCACTAGCACTTTTTTCATGCCCAATTGGTTGTGTATATATTATCGATACTTTCTATAGAATTCTTTACTTCTTCTGCTATAAAACACAAGGTAACAAGACGATGCGGCAAGAAACTGTTTTCTACTTCTTTAATCCTTTGTTTTTTGGTCGACGTTAATAAAAGCTCGTTTTTCGTGAACTGTACACATAATATGGTTTTGATGTTATTATTTTTTTTGTAATTACTGTTTATTTTCACCCGTTATTCGTGAAAATATACTATCAAGAAAACAATGTTGAAATTAAAACATTTTGACCGCCAATTGAACATTTTACAAGTATAAAGTCAACTTCAAAAATAGGTCATAGAAGGTACTGGTCATTTAATTATTCTGCATGATAATATCAAAATAATTAAATTATTCTTGGTATTTAGAAGTCGAGAGGAATGAAACATTTTGCAATCATAATTTCTTAGATTGAAACAAGAATTGTGTTATAATTGAGTAATTAATTTACGTCACTCACTTTGCATTTGAATATTAGACAAAGAGAAATACGCCGTGTATTCGTCTTAATATAATTAGCGAATATTATTAGAATAGTAAATACTGTGCTATGTTTATAGTCATCGTGAACAACTATTCAATTACATTACATTAATAAATCATAGATTCCGAAGTCATAAATACTAATTAATTTGAATGAAAAACAAATGATATTTATTCTTCTAAATTTAAACCAGTACTTCCTTATGATAATAAAGCTTGCTCACACCGTCAAAGTTTGCACTAGTATGAAAATCCCTAAAACAGCTTTATCGATCAAATTGTATGCAGCGATCCTCACTTCAATATTGACTCATATATTACGTTGACAGTTGAATATCGGCTGCGATACGAGATTTCATTGACACGACGTAAAATCTTCTATGCAACTTTTTTGTAGAGTTCGCTGAATCTGTGAATGATATGTATATAGATAGAATCCGTTGATTTGTTCACAATGTTTTGTGCCTTTGCTTTGCTTTGTTTCTAAAGTTTGAATAACGTTTCAAATATCTTAGTGACAGTTAAGGGATAAATGTGGAAATATTTTATTAGGAATTGTTTGTGTAGGTAGGCATTAGTTTAGTGGTCTCATATTGTGACCGTTGTAAACTTATAAATTTTGTTCTTCATAAATACCAGTTCGTGATTTTTGTGGGTTTTTTATGACTTAAAAGTAACTAACTATCTTAAAATCTTAAAGGAAGAGATCGCGGGCCGGCCGCCAGTTGCCCTCCTTTTTATTTAATTTTGTCAATTGTATGCATGCAACGAATAAATAAAAAATATAATATATTTTTTTATTTAAATGGAAGGTGATACATATTTCAAAGAGAGCTCTTATATACTAATGATATATATTTATTGGCTCTATAGACTACTTCGCGCTATGTTACCTGCTATTCAAGTCTTTATATATTTAATATAATTTATAACATATGCATATAAAACACTGATTTCCTGTTTAAACTTAATATAAAAAAATCGAACTAACTGCAAATATTATTGAACCAAAAAAATATTTATCGCTCCAGATAAAATAATGATAAAATTTGTTCAACCACTTGAGTATTTAAAAACTCGACTATTATTGAAATTAATTTCTTTTAACATTTTATAAATTCGAATTTATGAACAAAACATTTCGCAGAAGATAAAATGCTTAAAATTAATTGGTCAAAACTGACTTCAGAATCTAACCACCGACAATTTTGTTTTTAACTATAATAACGTTTTACGACCTAAAAATGGACAACATATGTAAAGAAATGTAACTAATTAACATCGTGAGCCTTAAGTCATATACAGATTAGGTTTAAAAACAAACTCGTCTGAATCAAACTTCTTGATGATGATGATGATATTCTTATTATTTTCTATAAAATATTGAGATATTTTTTACACTGAATGATTATAATATTTTTTTTATTCATTGCATTTATGTGGTTCAATTCACCGCATTCAAAACATAGCATAATTTTATTCATTTGGGGCCTGAAATCCTCTAAGCCGACCGTAAAGAACATTCAAACCGGAAATAATACCTGGGATCCATTTTAAAACGGTCTTATTTATTGCTATGAAAACCCCGGTCGGTTATATAATTTGTGATAAAGACACTACCATATGAATTTCCCATTTTTTGTGTTTTTGTAAACGCTGACAAATTATATATTGCCATAATATTATTATGGAAATATTTCCTTCATCATACGAACCAAGGGTTTTAGCATACAACCTCCACTTCTTGGCTCTTTCCGCTAATATCTATACATTTTATTATAAAATTTAATTTGTGGTTTTGCTTAAAACTAATTAAATATATTTTTTTAAACAAAACAATATATGGATCAAGCTAACAATTGTGTTCTTCCTATTAAAGTTATGATATAAAATAAAATTAGCTTTAAAATATCTGACGGATTCTAAGCAAGCTTGTTAAAGACCTACACATAATATTTTATAAAAGACCTCCACTCGAAGGGAATGTTTTTAAAACATTTTAACAAAATTCACAGAATATTTAAACTGGTGAAATATATTTATTTTAACACTAATTTTATGTTAAATTACCCAGATTTAAAAAATAGCATTTGTTATAAGTTACAATACGGTTTGAACTAACTTGTTTTTTTTCGTTTGATGTTTATTAAATCCTCAACCAATTTAATGCCTACCGCTGTAAGTTAAACACACTACGGCATAATAAACAAGCTCTAGCAAGATTGAAACGTTTCAATAAACTATGCTCTCCAGTAGAGTTAGCTCGGTAAACTCTATCGGCCTACATCAATATGTTTTGATGCAGTTCGTTTCACTTCTACACGATTGGATGGATGTATTATGTCCCGTTATATAACACTTTGTGTAAATTGATATGTGATATAAATAATAGCCTTAATAGGATTTGATCAAGGTGATCATTTCCAACCTCAACCACAACCACAAAAGCATTTTCTCCTATTGTCAGCCTCCTGTTTCCAAGTTTCAAGAGGACCTTCAAGAAAGGAGTGACGAATAGTACTTTAAAGGTTATGTGTAAGTTGTGAACTGATAGTATACTCTGTACCTGTGTTGCAATTGTGAGTTGTGTCTAACTCAACCGGTTTTTCAATTGTTTGTCAACCAAAATATTTTTTATACATATATATATATATATATATGGAATGGAAATATAAGTTAAACTAAATAGAATTACCTTTGCTTAAGCAACATAATTATGTTCCACTATAATTAGTTTAACGAATTATAACTAACGAGTATAGTTCAAGTTGTCACATTAATCTTTCATAGTTCGCAGTCGCTGTCCTTTTCCAAACGGAATGGTTAACGAGTCCTCTGCCGCACGAATGCGTTAACCTACTTTTAAAACAAGATACTCGCCAAATTTAGTATCATAACCCGTATTCCAATGCTAATGAGCCAGAAATCAGATAAAAGATAAAATAGAATTTGTCAGATGGATACGAATGTTTTATTTTAAAATTACATAAATAATAGAATATGTTTTCGAAAGATGCTTTGAATATGAGTAAGTTTATATCTTTATGCTTTGCATACGCGTTTAATGCACGGTGAAATATTTAATATGATATTGTTTCAGCTCATTAATTAAGATATAAACTAGTTCATCTCGGATGCTGATAATCGGTTTCCTAAATCAGTCATTAAATTACCTGATTTACACAATTCTTTATAAATGTATAATTATTAATCTAAAATTGGAAAAGAAGACTCACTTCAACTATACATTTCCTTAGGTTATTTGTTAAATTCAAGTATATTTCTCCTTTTCTCACGAAGCGGGTCGTCAAAAGTGACAAGTGACGATCGCGTCATCATTTGACTTTTATGTCCTTAATTTGCTACGTTTACTGAAGAATGGTCGAGAAAAGAACACTTCCTCCTCCTTTGTTAGAAATTCAAGCCACTAAATTGAAAGAATGAAAGAAATTTGAGGGTTTTGAACGTTCATGGACGTCGTTCTGACGAAAATATCGTGGATTTATTTCAATTCGGAAGATATTTCTGTTGTTATTTGTACCACAATACAAATGTTTTTGTAAACATTGAGTAACAGAAACGAAGTTTTATAAGAATGATTGATGATTATTCATCCAGAACAGGTTGCTTTATCCTAAGATATTAAAAAATATAAAAACATAATAAAAATTATACTAACATGTAGCAAAATAATGATTTCAATAGCATATAAAACGAATTAAAAGTTTATAAAAATATTGAAAATCATCTTATCAAAATTACTGCTGGTTTTACTTTTTCTAGTAATCGCTTTTAGGTATACAATACTCAATACTTAGATAAACTTGTGTAAACATTACTAAATGTAGATTCTAATTTCAAATTAATTTTGTGCAAACCTCTTATATAAGGGGTTGCGCTTAAATTCTGTGCGGGAAAAAAAGGATTGTAATTTAGAGTTTAAAGGATTGTAAAGGCGCTGCGAGTAAAATGTCATCTTAAAAAGAAGGATCTAAAGCATTACTAAAAATAAAAAAGGCGCTTCACGTCACAATAAATAAAATTAGACAAGTTTTAAAGTAAGATCCATTTCAATCAAAACAAGACGATTAGATTGAGAAAATCACAGAAAAATAATTGACAATTGAAAAACGTGGAAAAGGCTTTTACACTAAAAGGGACCAACTACCACACTTTCCGTGCGGCTTGATCCCTTGGCGTTACAAAGAGATGTATCTCTGCATCTTCTACTGCATTTACCACGGAAAGTGTTCAGAGTTGTTTGGACTAATACCTGCAGCTGAGTTTCAGTATCGGACGTCAAGGCAAAATATAAAGTCGTTATCAATCGTTCCACAATTGAGCGTTTTCTAAGGCAGTTTTTCCCGCACAACCACCACTATGTGGAACCAGCTGCCCACTAAAGTATTTCCGGACCAATTCGACTTAGGGTCCTTCAAGAAAAGAGTATATCAATTCTTGAAAGGCCGGCAACTCACTTGCGAGCCTTCTGGCAATGTGCACAATGTCCATGAGCGGCGGTATCACTTAACATCAGGTGAGCCTCTTGCCCGTTTGCACGATTAAATAAAAAATAGGGTTTACTCTAATATCCAATCTTACAAAGTGTTATGTATTGTATATGTATGTATGTGTAACTCTTAATTATGTTCTCTAGACTAGATAATAAGCAGATTATAATTATTTTAATTAAGCAGAAAAATAAAAAAAGATTTATGTAACAAAAATTCTACAAAACGATTTGACATAACTATAATAAACAAATCACTCTACAATTTGACATCGAACAGCTTAAACTTTGAGAGGTATCAAAGTGAGCGTCTAGACTTTTTATGACCTAATCTGTTACTACATAAAATATTCTTCAAGGCTTTTAAACCTAATTTTGTTGGCTTAAGGTAGATTTATTAATTGGTTTCATTATGAAATATATATTATTTAATTTTGATTCAATAATTATTCAAGCTATTAATACTGCCTGTTTTCTATTTAAGACAAAAAGAATATATTAAGTTAACATCCAAAATGTTCAAGCCTTTTTTTCTTTTTGAAATGAAATTAATTCATAACCAAATCTTAATTACTGTTTACATTTCCCGAATACCCATAAAAAAATTTAGACAAGCAGATTTCAATTAAATTAATGATCTTAATGAAGGGAACGTAATCCCGGCGTGAAAGGTGCTAATGACCTCGTAGAGAAACCAAAATTTATTACCTTGTAATTAGTCGCAACACCTGTTGTCGTAACTTTTATAAACGTCTGATATTGTTTAGGTCTGTGGTCGTTTCAAAGCTACTTTTCTGCCATAATATTATATGTGTAGACTTGCTACGAAGTGCTACGCCGTAGACGATTCCAATACACCTATTGAACTATATTAGCTATTCATAATCATCAGTCTCAAACAGATAAATGTACCGTGAATTATTTTTAAATTTTGTCAATGTGAATCATATTAAAAAATAAAATTAATAAGACATATAAGAATTTATATCACTATAATATACGTTACACATTTGCATTGTTGCCAACAATGTACTGCATAGTTAAATAAAGCCTGTGCATTTATTATTATTGTATCTACTAGGTCATAGGATTGAAATATTGTATGCACCGTGTAATACTTAAAGTTGATTACAGTTACAGTAATTGTCGTTTGGACGATAATTAATACGATGTTAACATGTAGCACTAAGCAAATTGGAACATGATTACACGTATTAGGTACGTTCAATTGTAGTATAATGTTCTACAGGTGGAATGGAATAGCCGTTTTCATAAATATAAAATGATAAAATGCTTTTCGCAATGCGGCAATCCGCTTACACGCTGACGCGACATATGTTGTTTACGTCAGTATATGAACGTTATGAATACATTTGTGTTTAACGGGTATTCTCAAGAATATAAAGCATTTTTGAGTTCTCACATTAAATATTTTAGGGCTTTTTATATTTGAAACAAGAAATGAGTTGGTTGTGAATTTTGCCGAGCAGCTATACATGTTGTATACTTTGATATAACATATGTTTATTAGACAGCGGACAAACTTCAGTAAGTTACATGGATATGGATTTCCCTGTACCATGATTAGCTTGATGAGAAAATTGTATGTCATTAATATATATTATTATATATGTAAATACTTAATAAACCAAACACAGACGATTGAAATGAATACATTGTATTGCAAAACTAAAGTTGTAATGATGTCTAGCAAAACGACAATTGCATTACCTACCAGTACTAAATAAAATAAATTACACGAAATATGTAAAAACCAGCTTTAGCCCAAATTTCAATTCAATTTGGCGCACAATTACTATTTCCTTACACGAGGAGTACATCGTTAAATAACTTTCATAAAAATATATGTAAAAAAATTGTCTATAGTTATTAATAGCCTCTGTTAATTGGTTAGCGAAGTATTCTTATTTCTACAGAAATTCGAAATGAGTTCAGTAGTTTTTCAAGTTTATTGTTGACAATAAAACGATAAAGTTTCGTTGTTTGTTTGTTGTTTTTGTCTTTATACTATCTATAACAGATATACAAATTAATACTTTACTTGTATGAAAATCTAGGTAGAAATAGCTGTTAGGATATAGAAACATGATGCTCATTAGTCTCCCTACACGCAGTATTGGTGTCACGAGGTATATTGCGCCACTCGCATTCAAAAACTCCACGTTGAAAAGCCTAGGTAACAAAAACCATACGTTTGTCTACGGTTACTATGCTAATTTGTTTGTCTTTTTTAGATATATGGATGTACCTTTAGGATATTAATATTTGAGATTGAATTTTATAGAATTAAACATTTAACCAATATAATCAATGAGGTACGCTTTAATTCATTTCTACTAAGAATAATCCAGTGGCGCTACCACCTACCGGTATCATCGCCTCAGATGCTATTGTTTGTTTTATCATTTTCTTTTTATAGATAAATCTTAAGTGTTTGACAAATATCATAAAACCTGACAGTGCAATTAATACTTGCTGGTACGCAAATATAAATATCTAATTATATATCTGTGGTCATAGATCAGACAATGATAAGTACAATATTGCTCAGTATGACTTATTAATATATCTGTCTGTTTCATATTTTAATAGTGCCTTCAAGATGTCTTAATAATTTACTTGTCCTGTAAAGTAATGAAATTGCAATTATCATATTATACAGATATATTCTGGGATTCTGGTGTACAACTGTAATTTGTAGTACCAAAAAAGTATCCCTAAATTTTAAATGTGAAAGTTACTATATGTATGTTACTATTTCACGTTTAATAGTATAACTATATATTAAAGGGAAGATATTGGTGATTAAAGTTTTTCATCTTCAAGATAAGTAGAAAAAATGTATATAAGTAGATATTTTATGTGGAGGTCGTGTCGAAAAGATAATTATAATATAAAATAAACAGACGAACACCTCAGCAAAGCTTTAATATTTCGGTTAAAACATTTCCGTAAATATTGGGGTGCTTTGGAATATTACGCATAATCAAGTTACAGGGGCATACATTGCGTACCCCGTTTCATTAACATAAGCTCCATTCATAATTACTAAACAATGTACACCATACAATCCATTTAGTACAGTATGCAAACATGTTGAAAATATGCAAATGTACTAAGTTAGAGACGCTTAGTTTAAACGAATTACTCCACCGGTCCGTCAATTTGAATCGTGAGGAATATGTAGATTTTATTAATAGTAATATTGGCCATTTTTATTAATAGTAATATATGATTTCATATATACACAAGTATGTGGAAATTTGAAAACAGTATTGGCATACACCGTCACGTAAATATATATCGACTGCAATTTAAAGAACTCGCTCCGTAGAACACGTAACCCGTATACTTTGTTTGATATGGTGAAACAGTAACTGTAGGAGTTTGTCGGCTCTATTAGGCATTTCATAATAATTTAAGTGCGGTACAACCCCATGTAGGGTTTCTTTGATCGTTTTCATCTTTTGTGGCGGACAAATATCATCTATTTTTCAATCTATTAGTTATTATACATCTATTCATCTAGGTTTCTATAAGATGTTTGCCTTTAACGAAGAAACATTGCGCACATAGAAAGCATCAACGCCATTACAACGTACGACCTCTGGGTTGAGGTCACTAGGCCAAATGTGCTGCGCCTGTCGGGCAGCTACAGGACTGTAAATAATTAAATAAAGAATAGAACAGCTACAACTTTCACTCATATTCTTAAAAAAAAACATTTTATTGTTGATTGGACGTTACGTCTCTCAAATTCGGCTCCATATGGAATACTGTACTCACCTCTGGGCGGGTGTTACCCTGTACCAGCTCCTTCCGCTTGACCGTATTCAACGAAGAGCGATTCGAATCATCGTCAACCATTTCTTAAAAGGCCGGCAACACACTTGCGAGCCTCCTGGCAATGTGAGTGTACATGGGCAGCGGTATTCATTAACATTAGGTGAGCCTCCTGCTCCTTTGCCTCCTGTTACATGACGCATAAGGCATGCCATAATGTATTTAAGATTAAGGAGAAAGTATTGGAATATTGTAATTAATATCTCACAGCATCCGTGTACAAGGCAATATAAGTCACCAACAATTTTTGTGTACATTAGCACTATTTTATCTACTTCGAACGTCGCCTAAACGTCCCGAAGCGATCATAAAATTATTATTCGCACTAAAATGTTTACATATTAACCGAAATGTTGTGATGTCGTAAATGTCATGGATGTTAGAATACTTTAGGTATATATAAGACCATCATATAAGTACTTTATCTAATTGATGTAGCAAATGTTGATGAAGGAACCTTATACGTCGATACATTCAATCGTCAGACAGGTATAATTAAAAAAATTACTGAAAATAACGAAAGACATTTTCATGTTTTGTTTTTCTTAATTATATAACCTCTTTATATACAACTAAGTAATTAGTACCATAGCAACGACATATCGACATATCGGCGATATCTCGTGATGCCAATACCAGCGAACATAAAAAAGCATATAACAACGGGAAATCGCTAAGGCAAAGTCAGAGCACATCGCCAGATTTGGCGAGAGATTGGCCCAACTCCCTTCGGGGACTCGAGCCTTCTGGTCTCTCGCCAAAGCTGTACAAGGGAATTTTTGTCAGCCATCCATTCCACCGCTGCACAGGGAGGATGACTCGCTCGCCCACACTGCGAAGGAGAAGGCCGACCTCTTGGGCTGTCTCTTCGCGTCCAACTCGACTTTGGATGACCGAGGGGGATCACCACCGACGATTTCGCGGTGTGATTATTCAATGCCGGGAATCACATTCCGGCAACGTGCTGTTCGCAAGGCACTATCTTCCTTGGACATTCATAAGTCGAGCGGGCCGGATGGTATCCCTCCAATTGTGCTGCGTATCTGTGCTCCTGAGTTGGCTCCGGTCCTGACGCGCCTATTCCGGTACCTGTACTCGCTCGGCACTGTCCCGAAGTGCTGGAAGACCGCTTCGATACACCCGATCCCTAAAAAAGGCGATCGCTCTGATCCGTCCAACTATCGTCCAATAGCTATAACCTCCTTGTTCTCCAAAATAATGGAATCCATTATTAATGGCCAGCTATTGAGGTATCTAGAGGGCCACCAGCTGATTAGCGATTATCAGTACGGCTTTCGTCGTGGTCGTTCGGCTGGTGACCTTCTAGTATACCTTACACATAGATGGGCAGAGGCAATTGAGTCCAAGGGGGAGGCGCTAGCGGTTAGTTTGGACATAGCGAAAGCCTTCGATCGGGTGTGGCACAAAGCACTGCTCTCGAAGCTTCCAGCCTACGGGCTTCCCGAGAAATTATGCGACTGGATCTCCAGCTTTCTGGCCGATCGGAGCATCAAGGTCGTCGTCGACGGAGCATGTTCCGACCTTAAACCAGTGAATGCTGGGGTCCCACAAGGCTGTGTTCTATCCCCGACCCTGTTTCTTCTGCATATCAATGACATGTTGCAACTTAGCAACATTCATTGCTATGCGGACGACAGCACTTGGGATACTCTTTACACTGGCCGGGCAGGTATTTCTCGGGCAGTTGTCGATGAGTACCGGAACAAACTTGTGTCTGAAGTCGAAACTCTACTACGTGGAGTCTCGGACTGGGGTAGACTAAACCTAGTCCAATTTAACCCCAAGAAGACACAAGTTTGCGCGTTTTCCGCGAAAAAAATACCCTTTGTCGCTACTCCTCTTTACGAAAACACTCTTCTTGTAGCCACAGCCAGCATCGGAATACTTGGCGTTGACATATCGAACGACGTTCAGTTTCGCGGTCATTTGGAGGGAAAGGCTAAATTAGCCTCCAAAAAGCTTGGTGTGCTCAGTAAGGCGAGACGGTACTTCACTCCGGGCCACCGCTTGCAACTCTATAAAGCGCAAATACGGCCCCACATGGAATACTGTTCTCACCTCTGGGCGGGGGCTCCCCAGTACCAGCTCCTTCCACTTGACCGTATCCAACGAAGAGCGGTTCGAATCGTCGATGACCAATCCCTCTCCGAGCGGCTCGATCCTTTGGCGTTGCGTAGAGATGTGGGGTCACTCTGCATCTTCTACCGCATTTACCATGGAGAGTGTTCAGAGGAGTTGTTCGGATTAATACCTGCAGCTGAGTTTCATCATCGGACGTCGAGGCAGAATACAAAATTCCACCCGTATCACCTCGACGTCCGCCGTTCCACGACTGAGCGTTTTTCAAGGCAATTTTTGCCGCGCACCACCGCTATGTGGAACCAGCTGCCCACTGAAGTATTTCCGAACCAATTCGACTTAGGGTCCTTCAAGAAAAGAGCGTACAAATTCTTAAAAGGCCGGCAACGCACTCGCGAGCCCTCTGGCATTGAGAGTGTCCATGGGCGGCGGTATCACTTAACATCAGGTGAGCCTCCTGCCCGTTTGCCCCCTATTTTATATAAAAAAAAATATATATTTGGCAAAATAACAGTTTCCCATTTTCATCTTTCATCGCTTTTCTACACTAAAATATTAAATTTCTAATAGTCATTCTTTTTAAATTTGAAAAATGATTCCACCAGTTGACTCCTTCAGGACCCAGATAAATAGAGGCTTTATAATATTGTGAAAAAAGATAAGGATCCGTACGAAAACCTCGATAGTGTAACCGAAGGTGTGGAAAAAATACCCATATAGCAGATACTACTGAAATGATTGATCATGAAGCAAAAGGTACAAGAGTTTTATAGGAGACATCAATATCTAAAAAGATCTACTATACCCATATCCAACTATTATAGTTATGTCACAATAACTATATCTTTACTCGAATAAATTATTTCGTATACCTGTAAATTCCTTTTTTAATGATTCAAATCAAATATACGATTCAAAAGTTATCATAAGTAATAATCATTAAAATTGACATTTTAGAAACAACGTTCTACGTACTATTAATAGTTTTATTGTCATCAAAGAATAAACACAAAATTTTAACAACTAGTTTTCTATGCCTAATGTTTAAAATCTATACTTAAAAACATTTTTGAATGCATTAAATCTTTAAATTCTGGTTCGAATTGAAAATAGTAATTATTAATTTACCAAAGATGGCTTTAGGCTACGACCAAATTAACCATTAGCAAATCACAAAGTGATTCAATAGTACTTCCGGGTCTAGCTAAAAGATTTTCATACAACTTAATATTTTTTTAATAAATCAGAATATTATTACATTTTCGCAGTACATCGTTAGAAATCTCTACTGTTCCCATGTGGCACAACATACCCAGCAAAATATACATTTCCTTTGATTTGTTCTTTAAACCACAAAATGATATAAATACTAATATCTGAGAAGACAAGACCGTTGGATATTGTTAAGTGACAGGTTGAACCAAATAAAGCTTCAAAGTTTTAGTTTTCCGCGTGCAGATCCTCCCGCATGGATTCCTTTATTTTGTTCAGAACGACACCTTCAACAATAGTATTTATTTACACTTCGTTACCTTGTACAAAACGTACATATAAATACATATATGGCAATGAACAGAAATAAATAAAATAATGTTTTGTAGATATCATTACTCACAAACAATCAACGGAAATTACATTACGTAGTTTTTGAGTTTACATAAACAGACACAGATAAACATAAGTGATAATTATTTATTTTTTGGGCTTATATTATGCAATTGAAATGTGTTAATTTTAGTAGGTAACAAAGTAAAAAACATACAATGATGCAATATGACAAACTGTCTAACATAATAGTTCAAAGACTAGTTCCGTCTATTTTGCTGATGGCTCAATTTTTCACATCTAGTCATTGAAGGGTGACTGCCCTTTCAAAATCATTAGCATTCATATATTCACCCCACTTTGAAATAGTTCCTCAAAGCCGCCACAGATAAGAATTTTTCGATAGTCCCGTCAACGTAAAATGTCAGTAGATAAATGATAACTATGTATTTACGGTTCTTTCCTACGCCTCGTAACAATAACTTCCCGTATTTGAGTGTGCCTATATCTTGATATAAAATATTTAATGTTTCCAAACGTACAATCCATACGGTAGATGTATCTGTAATAGATGAACTATTTCAATTAATATTATAACATATACATTTGTAAAGTTTAGTTGCATCCTACTAAAGCCTTTGACAAGAGTACAGATGGCTGATTACTGTCATGGGAAATTGTGACCCCACAAAAAGTTTTATGTCCTCCCCTCAACAGGAAACTTTTGATTAAATGTGCAATCGTACTTGCGAGAGGTTTTCAGATTAAACATTGCCATATAAAGCACTATACCTGTAATTGTTGTATTGTTTTTTTTCACATATACTAATTATTTGAAAAGTCACAAAGAACTGATAACTACGAAACAATAGTTTCCGATCTATAGTTGTAGTATCCCCACAACAATAATGTCGGATGACGATAGTGTAACTATGGCTAATATTAATCGCTTCAAACATGCGATATGGATTTCAAATAAAAAAATGCACCGTTCGAGCGAATGTTTAATGCGCACACAGAAAGTCTAAGCCGGGGATCGAACCACTGATCTCAGGGAAGAGAGTCTCATGCTGAAACCACTAGGTCTACAAGACATATGATAGAAGTTAATAAAAAAATAATGTCCTGCACTTTGTTTGTCCTAATATTTAGCTTCTAACTCCAGGATATAAGTTCTTTCAGATATCCCCATACTCATTCATGGATTACGCAGCTACGCTATTATCAGTTCAGTATTATCAGCCTTTGGATAGGTTCTTTATTACTATGATAGTATATTTTTTGTTAGCCGAGTGTCATTTTACTAATAAATTTAATATGCGAAAAGGTTATGTAAATTTGCTATTTATATTAAAATGACTCTACAAAGCTAATCTAGAACTTTGCATCTCAAACGATTTTCATCTAGAAACCAAATTAAAAATATGAAGTGAGGAAAAACTAAAAATTCACAGGTGTACGTAGATTTGCATATTTTCACGCAAACGAGAAGCTTTATTAATATTGATGATATTGGCTCTGTGCTTTTGAATATGTTAGTTTATTGCTGGACATTGTTATTTTTTAGAATATTTATATATTATAACTAGCTGCCCCCGCGAAATTCGTTTCTCCTTAATGTGACGCCTTAAGGGTTTGAAAGATAGATAGTAGCTGATTCTTACTGAATATGTATAAAAATTTCATAAGCATCGGTCGAACCGTTTCGGAGGAGTATGGGAATGAACGAGAGTTTTATATATTAGATAAAATATACTACGTCTACGACCTGTACGGCGGATTAAATTTTAGAATATATAAATAATAATGAAACAAAAGTAGCTGTTCCAGCATAATTGAAGTAGCCCACGATTTCATCCCAGTAAATTTAAGATTCGTTAGACAATTATTTTGTTGTATTTTTTATTTTGAATCAAGTCACGAGTCATTTTGTCCTTCCCTCATTGCAAAAAAAAACATGCTCTGTTCCTATGCGTGCCTTTGTCACCTAGCTTTTTAGTAGTCACGGTGACCACACACACTGTAAAGCACGCGAAACGTCGGAAAATTTTAAATTTAAAATTATGTACAATTTTTTTTATAAGTTTATAATAATACAAATAGCTTTAATCTGGTTAAAAAAATGTTTTCTTTCACATAACTTTTTGATAGATTGACTATCAAATTCATCAATTCGGAACAGTATTTCCTCAATCTACCAAACAAAGAAACTCTTTAGCTTTATGGCTATTTTAGTTTATTTCTAGTAGAGATACAATTTAAAGTAATTTGGTTTTTAAACAAATTTCATCAAAAAATAGTCCTTAACGTTTTAAAAAATAACTCAGGTTTTATTCTAAATATACAAGTGACACAATTATTAAAAACTGAGACTAATTAAAGAAAGTGCAAGCTTCAAGGGACGTCCTTACAATCTCCTTTTTAATATCACTAAGTGAATGTGAGCAATTTTATAAAGAGCCGAAAAAGAAAATCCTCCGTAATTTGTGGCCTTTTGAAATATAAATGAAATTTGGGGTAAGACAAAGAGTAATGAAACCGAATTTAAAGGTTCTTAATTGAAGTGGTCATATTAAATATTGGAAGGCGTAAAAGGTTTAGAAAGACTTGATTGGTTTCTAATTATTTTATACAAGTTATTGTTTAAAATATGAGGGTAAATTATTTGTTTTCTCATTAAAGTTCATAAAGCTTTCTTTTTTCTTTTTTTGCTTCTTAGTGAGGTTTCAACGAATTCTAGATTTAATAAGATTTGTAGTTCTGACAACACGCGGCCACCCCGATCTTTTCGGGTCTTCGTCAGACGAAGTGTTGTTGTATCTGTTGATTGGACGATATACGAACATACGGCTTTTGAAGTGGATTATGACCGACGGCTCCGTACCCACTTTGTGCAAAGCGATTACTGCATTATGCCTATTTACTTTAACGCCCCATTGCATATTGTAATTTGATAATGAACTCGAAAAAATAAGTGAAACGGCGCAAAATCGAAAGAAGTTTTTAAAATAATAATAGTTGAAAAAAATAAAAGTGTTTATGTAACAGACTAGTTATATAATTTTCTTATGTACTGTGTATTTTGTAACCAATGAAATAATTTTGAAAGGTGAAAGGTGAAAGCTGTGTGGTATTTGTACTAATTACTTCTTTCTTTAGTTTAATAACAGTGGTTTTATGATCAGAAGAACGATTTAATTGACAATTATTTTATTAAAAAAAAAATCAAAATAAAGTTAAAAATTGGGTAATTTTTTAAAACTTTTACAGAATTTTGTAGTCGGTTATATTGTTGGTTTAGAAAATTAATAAAAAGGAATTCGTAAGTAAATACAACAACTATTTGTAGGATATCTTTGATTTTTCCAAAGGATCTAAATTTGTGCTATGATATTTTATTCATCATTCAAACCAATTTAAATAATTGCATCGAGCTGGTATAACCCCGTAGAGCCTTAGACATATGTTTGACTCCTGTCAAGAAAATATTAATATTCAGAAAAATATCATTTATTCATATAGCTAACCAGGTCAACTGACCGACACCAGTAGGAAAAATAATGCTTTTAAATTTATATAAACTGCTTGTTAATCGAGGGCGTAATACGGACGAGAAGAACTGGCAATAAACTCTGTGTCACTATTCTCAATTGGCATATTTTCTATTTTATAAAATGAAACCTGCAATACATCATGTCCTTCATATCATTAGTTATCAAACCTAATAATGTTGAATATTTTTGCGTTAAATAAATATCTTATTAGATACATAATTAAAACCAATACCAAGGGATAAACGATAGATTAGTAGTTTCACCAACGTTTTAATTCAGGGGATAAATTTCCAATTTCCCGATTGATCCTAGGATAATACAGAGTGTTTCAATGTAGTTTAACTCTTTGTTTATCATATCCACATGAACATTTTAGTTATTTAGTTACGTATTATAACGAAGCAGTTTGACGCTCTTATTTTAATAAAATTAATAACTTGGATGACTATTTCGGCAATACTATGTTTCTAACAAATAAAAATCGGCATGTCTTAGACGGATAGGTCAAAAATTAAACAGAAACTCTGACGTTATGGACGGATTATGTTACAACATAAATGTGAAAGTTGTTTTATTAAATAGAAATAAGAATAATTGTAAAATAATGTTTTCCTTCAGGTTTTATAAATATAGTTCATAAGGCGTTACCCACGCCTAGATACTTAAAGTACATCTTTGACAACTTTGAAAAAGAGCTTCGACAGCTCGGTATCGAGCTCTAGATCTGAACCGAAATCTAGTTCTTAGCGAGTAAAGCACCAGCTTTCGGGTCACCGGTACGCCAGTACTGAGTGCCAACTCAGGCGCCAACTTAAATCTTTAATTAGCGTCTGGGCACTTGAACCCAAGAGTGTCTACTCCAAAGAGAACAAAATCGAAGTTGGAGGAAAGACTCTTATATTTCAACCGTTTATTATTTTCCGTCTGCTCTGCGGCCGCCAGCTCGACGAATAAGAATCGTAATACAGCGACGAAACGCTGCCAGCGTTACAGGTACACAGCCACAGGGACCAAACTTTTTAAATTTGTTTTAATTTTCTTTTTACGTTATTTTTTATTTTTATTATTACTATGTAGGTTATGAAAATTGTAAGTATTTGATTATGTTTAGGTTTTTTATTTGAATAAGTTTCTTAGATTTTAATTTTTATTTGGGATAGCGTTTTGATAAAACATTTGCACCTAAACATTGGCTATACGTGTTTTCAGGCCATGTTTGACATATTGCATAAAACCCAAATATTCTAACGAAACTATATTATCGTTGCTGCATTTAAACGAGATAAAAATAATTGTATTTCCGTACTGGTTTTGAAATAGATTAACTTCTATTTTATTAATATCCGAAATCAATTTACCTCGGTCGTGCAAAAAAACCACACATTTGATTGATCTGAGCCACTTTCAACATTTGTATGGTCAGCTTACAATCGCTTTTGTGTTGGTTAGAAGTAGTTTGAAAATTGTACACCTATATAATTATTTATTTGTCTTCACGACTAAAATTTTAATTCGTTCACGAGTATGTTGTATAAAGCTCTGATGTTATTGATATTCATTTAACTAATTATGGATTAGGAACTGAAATAAATAAATATTATAATTATTATTATTACGTAATTGTCGGGTCACTATCAAAGGCAATGTTTTAGTTTAGAATGCTCACACACAGAGGTCGTTTTAAGTGTCACAATTTTTGATGTGCAGCACCGGCCGCAGTTTTCCCATGAAAGCATAATGTAAACACAACCATAAGCAGATGTAGTACTTATTGCAAAAATAAAACTTGAAGATGAAATTCGTAGATTCTTTAGGTAGGAACAGTGATTTGTTTTGCCTTGTGTAAGATGTCAAGACTTATCATAATAAGAATTAATCAAAGCGATTCTACCAATCAATTCAAACAATGCATACAATGAACGGAGTCGTGTAAATTATTGGAAGTTTGGTCGTGACAGACGATATGTTGGGTATTGCAATCACATGCGGCGGTTTTCCGTTATACCGGCGTACGATGCGGGCCTCGTTTACCTTGTGACATGTGGGGCTTATAGGAGTAATACGCTGAAATAAATTTACTATAAAAAGGGAAATATTTCATATTGGTGTCATATTTAACATTTACACATTGTTGATAGTAGGCGTTTGTAAGACCACAAATTTTATCACAAAAGTAATTATTTATAGAAAATTTACATAAAATTGAAAGGAGGCAAGTGAGCTCATTAGTTCGTTAATCCTCTAATCAACGGTGGATCCAGAAGGGTGGCAGTAGGACAAGATTTCACCTGGAGCCTAGTCAACCTTTTAAGGAATATTGTTAAAAACATTTTCGTTAGTGGATATTTGTTAGACGTATATGAAACGTTTGCAATTGGTACAACGCACTACATTAAACTTTGATTTACACAGTCACCCCTCCTTGACGTAAATTTTAGATCCCCACCGTTACACATTTGTGTCTGTTTTGTTCGTCATTCTGTGTCTCACAGATCTCGAGTTTTGAGAATTTGGATTCAATGTATTTTTACGTAAGTACAGTAAGATTCAAATATTACTAGTTTAGAGTGCTAGGAAACGAGAACTGAAGAGATTCCAGCGAATGCATTGCAATCCAGGAAATGCAATATTAAATACAATGCTACGGGGAACTAACTTTTTTACATTTATAGCTTTAGTTTTCATTTGTAGTATAAGATAAATAGTTTATAAATAAAATAGTCAGAAGGCAAAACATCACGTGGCGGTTCACCAACTAGATGGACCGATCAAATAAAAAGGACAGTTTCGAGGACTGCCATTGCGGCAAAGTTGCAGGCGCCCTACAGTCCTCAAAACTGTACACTGTCATAAGAGAGGCGCTGAACAGAAACCGATGGAAGCAAATAGTCCGCTCTAGATGCTTCCATGATCATGACGTTCAGATATGAGCTGCCGATTGAAGAGAGAGATAAACAAGTTATATCATTTGATTAAAATATAATTATTCTTTCATCCGTATCTAAGTAAGATTATTATTTTTGTAAGTATTACCAAAGTAGTTCGCACTTCATGTGCACATAATATCGTAAAACAACGTTTATTCAAAGAAGGCTGATCAGTTACATACCTTTTAGAAATCAATTATCACTTTACCACTATTTTTAAATAATTATTTAAGTTTATTCTAGTCTAGATAAAAGAATTATGGTGCTGTCAAATGACATTTTCTGTATCTGGAAAGTTTTACTTCTTTCGAGGATACGCCTCTATATTTGCAATTTCACCAAACAGTTAAATTCAGATACTTTTGATGTATTACCGCAAGTATTGCCCGACTTTTGAGCAATCATATACATACAAAATTTAATGCTTTTAAGCGTGCACGAAAAAAATAGTGGAAATGTTACAAGGAAGCTACTTATAAACCGACAAAGTTTTAGATTATTCACAAAAATGAAACAAATGTCGGATATGCAGTGAAGTTTGAAACACGGGAATTTATTTCGTGAAATTCTCACCAGTCTCTGCTTTGAGGAAATTTTAGTTTTTCAAAACTATCTGAATATGTATGTGTGACGGGAATTTTTAGACCGTTAGCTCACTGTCAACATATTTGAATGCTTTATGTTCTTTAAGAATACTTTTATCCATTTTTAGATAAACCAAATCAGTGCCGGTTTATGTTTACGATACTATAGAAAGACAGAATGGGGACACAATGGTTCATGCGTGGTAATATCTAGCCACATTAAAAAAAAATCGACTTATATATTAAAACAAACAAACATGTTTCAGCAAATTTAGACTTCCATATTATTAAAATAAAAAGTTGGAGAGATTATATGAACACTATAATAAATAAATATTACTTTCACGTGTACTGATTTTTAAAAAATACTCCACCAAAAAATGACAGTCACTTTATACAATTATCAACTCACTGTAACTTTATCTAATCGTCTTTAATGGAAAATAAAAACTCCTTTTAAAATTTAATTAGCAAAACAGCTTGTATCCAAAGAGAGTCTGCAGGCGCTACCGATGATAAATGGTGTGTGATTAACGAGGTAACTGTCAACTCTTTGAGCCATTCATACTTGGTAACATGATTAGAGTGGATCGCCTGAAAACTTTTTTAACGTGACTCGACATTTTTGTTTGAAATTCACGCCCTGATAAAAGGCTCGTTCTCGGCTATCAATTGAACTGAAAAGTGGAGTTAATTTTTTTTCTATCTTAACCAGTTATGAAAAATTTTGTCTGTAACGAATAAACTCAAAAAGTACTTGATCAATAATAAAACACGTAAAATGTTTTAGATCACTAAAAAGTCATGGGCCATATTTGTTTCCAATATTCCAAAGTCAGGACAGGCTGCTAGTATATTTTTCATTACAGCGTTTTAGATATACTGTTTTGAGTTTTATGTCAAATTTAATATTATATACCTCTCTTCGTGCTTAACTTTATAAAGTTTGTAAACCGGTGATAACTATCTCTTTTTATCTCGGTAATTTCTATTCTATTGATATAGTCATTAAACAATATATTATTTTGCATTAAGCCTATAATATAACTGCAGCTTCAACAATATCAATATTAAAATAGACACAATATTGTTATAATAGCAATACAAGAAATATATGTAGTTTTTTTTAAACATAAACAATATTTGTACTAATAAGATTTTTTCAAATACAGGTAAGTACATATCTCCATGTGTAAGTAAATTAATATATAAAAAAAATTATTATAAAATATAATATGGCAGTTTATGGTCCAAATAAAGAAGACACGGCGAAATCTATTTGACTACGAACCAGTCTAAATATTCACTTAAGAATTCTTCTAAAAACATCTTAAATTGGCGTGTATATAAAAAATCACATGTGTGCTTATGCTGCAAATAGATTTCTTATAATTTACACCTATATACGGGTTGAATAGTAAACGGCTAATCTCCGAATATATCCCAAAATGCTAAATGAGGGTTTCATAGATAACGTTAAATATAGATTTATTTAAATAATCGTAATGGGTTGAATACTAAGGGGCAAGGTCTGAATTGTAACATTTTACGACGAAGGGATATAAATCCTGCGACCTTCGGAGTTGAAATCGAAAATGGAAACTATGGAGTGGAAATAATTGAGATTAATCTTAGGTTGTTCCGAGGCTATGGAGACGGGATTGGTAATAATTGAGAGGTTCTATGTCGGGTTTGTCTTTAACTTTTGTATTATATGTAGATCTTGGCAGACATTAGAAGTAAAAAAGCATATTTTTTGGTTATGAAACATATTTTTGTGTATATATTTCATATGAAAAAACTAATATTACTATGTTTACATAGCTCCTTCAAAAATGTGTGCCTTAAAAAATTTTTTACCATAAATTTTTTTTTAAGGTGCACTAAATAGTGTAAAATAATATTTAATATATAATAATTAAGAATGTTATGACGTAATGAACAGCTTGTTGTCGTACAAGGGCAAGGGCATGAAGTCCATAAGGCAAATTTTTAGATGTCAGTTCTAAAAATCAGAATGTGTAATAAAACTTTCGTCATTCCATCCTTTCATTAGTCCACCTTCAGCATATTGATATCTACAAAAATGGCGTACAGTAGTGTTGCGCATTTATACAGACAAATAGCGTCGAAGTTAAGAAGTTGTTTTAATTAGTAATAATACTAATAATAAACTTGGATACAAGCATCGCATTCAATTTCTTGAGTTCAAAAAAGGATTTTCCAAGAGTGGATTGCACAGATGTAAAATATATTAACTGAGAAGGTTCATTTTTCAATCTGTCCATATCTTTCTACTTAATGTGTGTAAAACGATTGCGATTTGTCACAGAAAGAAGGAATAAACAATTTAGAGTTATTTATTGCCGCAACTTTGTTAAATGTATTAAGTGGATTGGTATTTGTAGAAAATTCAAGTAGGAAATCCAAGCAGCTTAAGGATCAAAGTTCAAATTAAAAAATCGTTTATTAATTTTATACATGTTCTCTTGTCTCATGTCTTAATACATAAAGTTTAATAATAGTCAAAAACGTAGATTGTTTATAATTCATTCGGATTTATAGAATGAAGATGCAGTCCACGATTCTCGAAACGAGTTAAACAACAATATTCTACACTAAAACTTTTTTCCGAATTTTAAATGATATGAAAATCTATGTGTGTGATGTGTTTTCTATAATAGTAATAACAATAAAACATGACAGAAATATAGTTATGACAAAATTGGTCTATCGCTAATTGGGGACACTAGGGAGCCCCTGTGTTAGGTAACTAGATTACAATGATTTCGTGGTACATAGTGCATGTTTAAACCAAATTTTTTTGAAGAAAAAGTAGTCTTAGTCATCAAACAGAATTCGTATAAGACCTTAAGTATGCTTTGATGTATGTGAATAGGTGTGTGTGCACTCTGTATTTCAGAGTGTGCCTGTGTGTTATAAGGGTGTCTGTGTTAGTCCTCAGAACCTCAGAGTCATGCAGAAATATGTATATCATATAATCAAAATTTCATTCGGCTGGCATAATTTTTATGCGTTTTGTGAGTTTATATCTAGATAGTTCGACTATCTCAGAATCCATTGATTAGTATTATAAAGGAAGGAGCCTTTCTAGATTTATTCGTTTCTAGTATGAAGTTAGCGTTAACGTTTTACAGAATATAAGGGCTGTTAGAAAACTGTTAGCGTTTTATTCATAACTGGAGAAAGAAAAATTGATATTATATATTGCGCTGACGTAGTAGCGCAATAGATGTAATTTGCTCCATATATTTCGCTATCATCTATTGTCTCTTATCTTATTTAGTAACTGTGCGTTATTTTATTTTCAATAAGCCGAAATTATCTTCTGCCTTAATATTCTTTTATTATATACTTGACATTGTTTCTTTTATTTCCAAAAGCACTCGGAATGCGCATAATTTTTATTTCTTGACAATGTTCATTTCATTGGAATATACACAAGTATATACTACTTTGAAACGAGTAGGTACTAATTACTAAATAAATTAATAACAATTCAGTGGCGATACAACCACATATGGTCTATGGTTCCTGGCCTGGTCGTGGTCTTTATAGACAAGTAGGTGATCTCTCTTTTAGACACATGTCGTAGTTTTTTGTGTTCAAAGACATGCCGGTTTCTTCACCATGTTTGCCTATACCGTAAGAACAAGTCTGAATTGGCATAGACATACAAATTGCGGTGATTTTATCGTACCACCTCAGGGCTAAGAGTCACTCTTAAGGCACTATCAACAGCAACCTGCTGTTGTTATACTGATTATACTTTATTCATTTTTGTTTTTATTTTAATTAAACCGTCATTCTAGTCTCTTGTATATTTTGCAGTATCTAAAACAAAAGCGAAATTTTATCACCTTTTAAACTCTATTTCCCCTACAACTATTTTGCATAAAATTGTTTTTATTAACACTTCTTGTGACGGGGTCTCTTAAATATTCCTTTGTTGGGCCTACATCGCCTAACTTACCTAATTGAATATTTTTGAAGGCTTTTTCCTTTATTTCAAAAAGTGATCAAGACTGAATACATTTATCACTCATTAATAATGGAAATCTTAGATACGTAATGTAACTGGAAGATGCAGTTTTGTTTGATACTATGATTCTTTATACCCCGACATTTTCAACTAAGCTACTAATTTAGATTGGAAGCTTTTATAAGTTCGATTATAAGAGGTATATTATATATATAGTTTCATAATCGGCCGTTGGGGCGGAATACGAAATTCCACCTGTATCACTTTAACGTCCGTCGTTCTACAACGGAGCGCTATCAATAAACTGCCTTAGTTTTCGTGCGCACCACCACTATGTGGAACCTTACCAAGTATGTACCAAGAAGTATTTTCGAACCGATTCGACTTAGGGTCCTTCAAGAAAAGTGCTTACCAATGCTTAAGAGGTCGACAATAAACTCGCGAGCCTCATGGCCGGTAGTATCACTTACGAGGTTGAATAACCATTGTTTGGTTTGTTCTTTATAATACTTGCGCGAAAAAAACAATAGTAATGCATGCATTTTTCGAGAAACACAATAAAGTCAAATAAATGTATAGCATATGTAGTTTTCGTTGTAGTTAATTAAATTATTAGTTAAAAACGTCAGGGTTTTGGCCCTTCGTAATCCCCGAAGCTTAATTGAAATCCGGTACAATTTTGAATAATATCGTGGTAAAATCAACCCGTAACCTCACGCATGCGGAACCACAACTAATTGACCAATGCCCTTTAAGCGTTTATTGACTGCCAAATAATAAAAATGGGAATAAAACGAGCCGTTTGAAAAGCAAATAAGTGGAATTAACTGCACACTGGCAGCCTGGCAGTCTGGCAATTACTCTCTGTCGACGGAAACGCTATTTTTCGACCTAGTCTGTAATTTCGATACCGTATTGCGGAATTTATCGTGGCGCATCACTAATTTATTGATAATTGATAGCGTTAATCAAGATTATACGTGACGTGAGTGATGTGAAAGAGGTTTTTCATTTTCGATTAATCAACCCACTGCGGACTCTGTGTATTTTTCCGGTAAATTGCGGTAATATAATTGTACAGAATATTTTTTGTTTTTTTTGTAATAAAATTAATTTGTGCTTGTGTACAATGATTCCGTCTGTAATAAAACTCGTGGGTAATGTTCGGCTTGTTATTTATAAGCACAAAATAATATATAATTTAAATAAGATATTTTACGTAACTTGTTAACCACATATTACAACTGTGTAACGAGTCACTAGAAGTATTTTTTACAGTAGGACTTATCTTCTTATTCTTAGAATCTTCCCGTCTTAAGTTATAATATTGATCAAACACAAATTCACCAGTTTCATAAGATTACCGATTTCCATCCGTACATATATATTATTATTTACATATTATATTAGTGGCAGCCCATTAACTACCGCTATTACCACATTAAATACGTAGGTATTTTTTTATTTATTAATGATAAAATTTTCAACAAAAATTTAATATAATGAATATATTGTATTGTTAGTGACACTGAGAAATTCAGTTTTGTTAACTCCGTCGTAACCACATTCTTCAGTGCGAGGGCTACAAAGGTGCATTGCAAATAGGATGCGCGGCTATAAGATATTCCTGCTATAGTTTTTATTCGATTCGAAAAGTCGATTAAATGTACTATTTTTTCCAACAATTGCATTTAGTCGACTTTGCGTGAAACATAATTAATATTAATTTGATAACGTTATAATATATTAAAAAAAATTGATGATGTAGTGATATATATATGCTTCTATTCAACCTTTTAAGATAAATTTGCACGCAATTTTTTGTGAAGAATATGCGAACTTAAGATTTTACCGCAATAACATTTTTATACCATATTCTCACAAATAAATTATTATTATTTTTACAAATCTAAAAAAAAGCATTTAAAACACTTTCCATGGGTATAATGTTCACAGCAATATTAACCAATTATGACATCGAAATTAAATTGCACTGACAAGTTGAAATGCGTCCTGCTTTGTAAATTCACCGAAACCATACTTCATCGATACAGAGCGGTCTGTGGTCACATTCACGAACATCGGAGATTATGCGGACCCATTTAGTACCAACATTGAGCTTATATTATCACATGGATTTGAATAATTGTGTAGCCAGAGACACACTGTAATACATCTAATAAGCTAAATCAGAATCGTTTGGTACACTCTTGACAGAGCAGTCGTGATCGCTATGTAGTAGTCGTATTAGAAGGGGCAGATGTGATGCGCTTCACGACGTTTCGCCATCATTACCTATAAGAGGTCAACCTTCTACACTCATTGAGTGAACCTCCGACGGCAGACTTGATCTGGTCAGTCCAACGCTTAGGTGACCTTCCGCGTGGTCTAGTGACTTCCACCTTCCCCTGGACGACAAGGCGTTCTATGGACTGAACACCTCGCCGAGATACGTGTCCGAAGAATGTAAGGCTGTGAGTTTGTACTGTTGAAAACAGGCGCTGTTTCATACCGAGATCTTGAAGTATCGAGACAATTGTGCGAAACTCAGTCCACGAAACCCCAAGCATTCTCCTCCAGCACCACATTTCCAGAGCGTCTATTTTCCGTCTTTCCACATCTGGCAAGGTCATGTAAATGTCAAACAATATTTATCAATTAATGTTTGGTTTTCTTCATCTAATAAATCCACCATTTACAGCTATGTTTATTGCAACATCTATTCAAAGACATAATAAGGGTGTGGTGTTATTAAAAAATGTTTCAAACAACAAAATTGTTTAATAAGGCAAACCTTGAAACTCCCCTGTCCTATTTTTAATAACGTATATTTATATATCCCTATTTAATTTTCTTGTTATCACTTTAATAGCCAATCACGTATTTTTCCTAAGCTAATGAAATAAAGAATGTGGTCCGTTCATAATTTCAAATTCAACACACTTCGAAATGAAAATTCGTTTAACGTGATTCTGGTGTTCTAAACATTATTCAATAACAAAATCCTTATTTGTTTAGATGAAACTCCTGTATCTCCCATCCCAAATTCATTATGTATGAAGAAACGCATGCTTCCATCTAACGCATTAAAATGGTTCATGACGATGACCAAAAGGTCAACTTATGAAATTTAACAATGTATACGATCCTTAATTAATCATGGGTTTGAACATGGGAATGCACTTGACTCTTTGACATTCATAATTAATGGGTGGATCCAAAGCCTGGGTGATACAAAATATAACGTATTATAAAATGTGTTGAGGTTTCATAAGCCTATAGAAGCGTTTGGCACATATATTTATGAATCCTTACGTAGTTAATATTAAAATGAACTATCAGTTTGAGGGTACACAAAATACACTTTTTCTACTAAGAATAAATTTTCACGGTACAATTGTTCAATCAATATAGGAAATCATCACACGTATTGAATACCTTTCCTTTTTGGAGGCTGTTTTATATAATACTTATAACTTTATTCAAGACAATTTGGACTTAAACAATACATTATAGGAAATTTAATTCGCAAATTAAGATAATAACTTCGTCTATTCATCACTACAGTGATCATAATCTATAAACTTTGCATAGACAAGTGTTTAACAAATGATCGTAGTTTTAATCGAGTTTGAGAATCGATTACGTGATTGCGAATAGTTTGCTGATGTGCTAGCTTTGAGTGATGTGAAATGAAGTGTTCAATGATTGTTTTAAGCGCCCTCTTTTGCCTCTTTATGTTAACACTGCTACTAGTATGAGAACGAGAAACACTGTATTTTGTTCTATAGAGCAAACGCGCAGGAGGCTCACTTGATGTTAAGTGATACCACCCCGATGTAATCACGAGTGCGTTGCTGGCCTTGTAAAAATTGGCTTCTTTTCCTGAAGGACCCAGGAAAATGGAATCGGAAATACTTCAGGGGGCAGTTGGTTCCACTTAGTGGTGTTGTAGAACGGCGGACGTCAAGATGATACAGTTATAATGTGACAGATATTATTTTTTGGATCACATCCATTGGAGTTTGTACTATATATTAAAGAGTTAGTGGTGTTAGGCGTAAGAGAAACCTTATCAACATTTAAGTTTACTATCGCGCTAAATATATTTAGTTTTACGTTATTTACTGTGTCCAGTTTGTGTTTTTACCACACTGTTATAAACTTGTTTTTTTATATCATTATATACATAATGTATACACAATAAATAAAATAAATACATTAAGTATTCCCTCCGCCCCAGTGACAGTATAAAAATGGCTTCTAAAAGGAAAATGGGATAAAAATTAAGGTTAGCAGACATAGAAGTCTGATGACGTGTTCATACTTTTTCTCACAAAATTTTGTTTATACCCATCTGGGTATAAAAATTACCATGGGGCGATTTACCAATTACCAATTACTATGGGGCGACATAGGTATGTCATAGGGCTGGAATTTCATAAAATCATCATTCTATACAATAAAATAACTAAATATAGCTGAGTTTGACGGCTATGAATTTTAATCGAATAAATCGTAAAATGATCGAGACTGTAAAGTTTGCGGTTCTCAATTCATATCAGATCTTGGCAATTAATTTATCAATTGAAGTTCATTAATTTTTATCAATTTTATAAGCTTACACCTAGACACACAAATTTTACGAACCTATTTAATATATATGAATAAAATTAAATATATGTTTTTTTGTAAATTAACCGATAATCTATTTTTGTTATAAGCAATACCTGTACCCCTCTGACGCAACTCCATTATAAAAGAATCGGTCCACAGACGCCTTGATCGGATACCTCATATCGGACTAGTCAAATTCTCAATTAGTAATAATTCTGTAATATAGATTATTTGTCGTGCACCTCATATCGGGCCGATTAAGTTAAGTCTCTATATTTAGTTGTCTCTATTATTGTAGTAATTTAAATATATTTCAGTAATTTTTGGGATTCACCGCTGGCTCTTAATTTAGTATTCATTAAGCACTGTGTTATATTACTCAAGGAAACAAATATGTGTATAACAAGCTAACGTTATGCCACTTATCGCGAACAGCATTTATCATTTCGATTAAACAATTCAGTCCCCGAAAATTACAGTTTATCTGATTATAATAATTTATGAACTATTGTTTACTTATGTTGTTGGGATTTGATTAAACTGATTATAACGGAGATAGTAAACAGTGAATTGAGCGTGTATTTATTAGAATCGGTATTTTATATAACAAATTATGGTTTCTCGAATTAAGATTATATTTTTGTTAGACAATGTAAGTTTGTATGAGATTCTCTTATATTTCATCTTAAAATTCGGAGTAGGTAACAGTAATTCGTGTTGTACCTGCGATAGGTCACCGATATTACCTCATTATGTACTACACAATTAGTAATTGTACATAGAAATTGGAACACAGGGGCCAGAACTCAGGACCATACGTACGGATTTAGAGAATGATGCTTTGGTACTAAACCAACTGGTTTCAGTAATTACTTTTTTATTATCGACTATCTTTATATATATATATATTAATGTTCTGTACTTTTACTGTTTGTATTAAACTTCTCCTTATCCGCTGGACCAATTTGAAAATTTTGTGTGTATTCAAGTGGAGTCTAGAATTGTCTAGATTTACAATTAGATGTCTTTTTTTGTAATGTATGTCTGGTCCTTTTTTAAATAACAGTAAGTTAGCGCTCGATTAAAAGATGCATCTGCAAGCGTGATCTAGGCGTTGGTACCTAAGGGTGAAAATTGTAAGGGCGGTCTAAAAATGTTAGAATATTTTTCTTATCCATTAAATAATGTTTTATAAATTTACATAGAAATTCTTGTTTCCACTATATATTCATTCTTCCGATGCCGAGAGAACAAAGAGCAGCTGTTGCTTGGGTTCTAATCTGCTAAAGATCGATCATTGTTGTCAGTTTATAAAAAAATCTACTTCAAACAAGCAGCATTATTATTTTTTATGTAATATATCTAAATATTAGATTCTTCTACTTTTATTTTTGTTGATATAGTTACGCAGTTATTGTGCTTTACGCTTAGTATTTCTATTGCCTAGTTATTTTCTAGATAAGCCTGTCTGTTGTAACCTAATAAAGTTAAAGTCGAAATTAGGCCTATTAAACAGGCACTTTTGAAATTCAAAATTACATGTAGATATATTTAAGAAAATGACTCCAGTTGCCCTTTCCAAATGGAGAAGAAACTTCATACTTACTCTTTTAAAATAGTTTTTACAATATTTTGTATACATTGATTTGATATGTGAAGACGATCTAGAATAAAAACACTTCTATAGGTAGAATAAAATAGGCGCATGTATTATAAAAAAAAACAATGCAAATCACAAAAATTGCAACTATAGATTTTACATTATTATTTTTAAAACAGAAATAATAAAAATAAGTACAGTCAAACAGTGTGTGTTTTCAGTGACAAAAAAAAAGAAAGTATAAACCTAAATGAATAGAATAGAAAAAAATTGAAAATTGGGCGGAAAATTTACAAATTTAAGAATATTTAACCACCATATTAAGTAATCATGACTTTTGTTACGATTGCAAATTTGCATTGATAAAATACATATAAAATAATTACAGTCGTTGTCGATGTGTTGTTGTTTGTGGCATTAATCTTGAAAATCCATGTTATATATGGCCCGTTCCCTATTTTTAACTATTTATATACGCGCCAGAAAAACAAACAATGTTATATTTCATAAAGCATTTTTAGTTCATTATACCAATTCAAAATCAATATTCATAGTTAAGACAGGACAACGTCTGTCGTATCTTATAAAATAAAATGTATGATAACTGTAGTAGTGGGTTGTTTCTTTTCTTCATTACATATCATAGAAGTAAAATATAACAACTGTCAAATTGCTTTCAAGATTAACCAAGCCTAATATAAATTCCACGATTCGAATTGCGAATATCCGAATAAATTATCCGGCTATCATCTGATATCACACGTACCGTGAGTACTGTGGAGAGATGTGTAAATAACGCTAATGGAATTTCTAGTAGGATACATACCTTAGGGCTGTTACTTTTTATACTCGAGGTTCTGAGAGCCTGGTACAGTATCAACACTGTAAAGGGTTTTCATGGATAACGATATAGGGACAAGTGAAGTTTTCACGTTAGACTTGATAATTTTACTTAGAATTAACGGGAACTAAAGTGATTCAGAAGTATTTATAAAAGTTTACGGTAGAATCGAAGCACAAAAAGATATTTTTACCCTACGTAGTCTCGTTATTTATTTATACGTTATCAAAGTTATTAGGCAACGTTAGGCCTTATCGCTTACAACGGATTTCTTCCAGGTAACACTATGGAAAAATAAAAACCTACTAATAATTAATTAAAAGGTAAAATATATATCTAGAAGTAATTACTAAGAACTATATTTCAAGATTTACTTATCGAACATATAATTTTATGTCTATATGTCTATTGAGATATTTAATTGCAATTTATAGTCTTAGCAGGTCTGATTAGATGGACTGTCGTAAGTAAAAAATGCCTTGTATTTCTAAAGATATAATGGTGATTGTGTTGTGTCGAAGAATAATATTGTAATAAATAGCTAGATTAAACACGATGAAAAACCATAATTAATAAAATGTATTGATTATCTATTTCTTTTCATTATATTATATTAAGAATGCATCTGATAGTACTAAATATATATTTGAGGGAAATTGAAAACATATCCGAATACATTTCCATAATCACTAAAAACCATGTGAAACCTCTGTAATGTTCAAAGGAAATCCCAATGGGCATAAATAGCAAAATGTATGAAAAGAATCTCACCGATTTACTTTTATATTATTTACTTTTTGCGGCAAAGCCGCTATGGGACATAACAAAAAGCGTTCATGACGTGTGATGTTTTAATATTTTTTTGCTTTAACAAGATGCAAATATTTATTGATTTATTTCTAAATAATGTCTTGTAAATATACAGAAAATAATAAGTTAAACCTAGACAGTCAAATATTATGAACAAATATGACTAATATCGTATAATATTGTTCAATGTTTATTATCAAACATCTTATTATTTTGATATGAAACATAATCGACGATTATGGAAAATACCGTATAGACTTTTGTATAGCATTTCAATTACCATTTATAACTATTTTCGTCTAGTCTATCGTCAAGTAGATCTTCCAACGTTTCTCTCTTGAGAAATTTAGCAGTAGGTACATTGAAAAGACGCGACAAATGTGTGGCTTCGTGCGTGCTTCCGGCCCAGGCTTGAATGTACCTTTAATTTTCAAAGGAGATGGATGATCTTTGTAATTGTGAATTTCAAAATGTATTAGGTCACGTCTCATTTACAGACTGTGCAAGGCATTGGGGTCTAAGGAAGCCGGTCATTGGGTTAATGCTTATCATTCGCCATATTTGGACTCTTAATCACTTCGCTTTGCCATCAGCCCTCACTTAGGAGTGGCCATATGTACTCCCCATAAGTAATCCTGTGGCATTGAAGTAAGTAGTCTTGTGCACAATGGCCTCCATTACCAAAAGACCGAAGGTCGTTTTCCAGCAGAATTTCCAGAAATCACACGCAGCTCTCTGGCTTTTGTCATATTCCAGCAATTTTGGAACCATCCAGCATCGGTACAATAGCAAGAGTTTGGGTGCGATGTGACGAGCTTTGATGTGAGATGCTGCTTATGTAGAAATCATAGCCCCATGTCACATAAAATAATAAACGGCAAATATATAAGAGTTTACCTACTTTGATATTGTTTTCTTTGGAGTAGAGACTCTTAGGTCACGGGGAGTGGTCAAGTGAATAGGCGCTGATAAAATATTTACGTTGGCACCTGGTAAATGGTACTGGTGCCCCCGAGTTGGTGCTTTCCTCGCTCAGCCGAATAAGTATCGCATTACAACGAGGGATGCCACAAGGTACACAAGGCTGGAACTAAATTTTTTAAAGTTATTTCTATTCTATTCATACATTTTTTAATTATTATTATAATAATAAAATTATGTCCTACATAAGAATTTAAAAATATTATTACGATTTCTTTTTTAGTATTTGTTTTAAAATTTTCACTAGAAACAGAGGATCAAGTAGGTTTTAGGTAGTCTTATGTAAACTTAAATGTCTCTATTAAACATGTTCAATTTATTTAAACCATTAGCTACAGACTATGTTTAAAAATACACTAGTATTGCCAGAATATGTGAAATTCAATCCACACAGCCACGCTAAATATCCACAATGCGTCACGCCTCGACATGACCCCGCTGAAATGGTATTCCGAAATTGGTATTTGAATTGGTTTCCGGTTACAACGGATCGTGTCGCATTGCAACGGTTAAGATCAAAGATCTCGGATGTTGAGCGGGTATTTTTCATTATTTGATAGATTCATTCAAATAATGAAAAATAGGTTTATATTTTCAGTACCAAAAGTTGAAGATATTATTATAAATGGTAGAATGGACAACTTAAAAAAAATATTTAAAGATTAGGCGTAAAAAAGTAAATCCCACGTCGCTACGAAAGAGAACTTTCCGCACAGACATTTTATAAAGTAATTTAAAATAGACGCAGGTGATAGGAATGCTGGTATCGGGATCTTCAGATTTGTTTTTCGAGTATCTATGTATGTAATATTGATTATCAGCTCAGCATGATCCTTTGAATCTTTCGATGAAAAAATCCCTGATAACTTTAATGCGTTTACTAGTCAGACTTTTACGTTTTCTACAACAGGCCTACAGGAAGCAAATTTTTATACAATCTTCTGAATTAAATTGAATATAGTGTGGACTCTGAGAGTGTATTTTATATAATATTTTTTATTATATTAAGAATAGATTAAAATATAACGATTATTGTTGAGTTCACAATAAATCATGCAAACATGCACAAATTCTGTGCAAAAGAAGCTGCGTGCAGGTGGAACATAATAGTAATAGTATACACGAATAGTAAGAAGTTGAGAAATAAGATATTACTCTTTATTTATAATATTTTATATCCCTTTTTGCTGACTGCTAATGATACTGAAAATGTGCGGAGCGACTGACTGATATATTGTATTACATATACATTTTGGTACAGATTTAAGTAAATTGTTTTGTTTGATCCAACGCCTAATACGGGTAACACTGAAAATTATTAGAACTGGCCAGTTAGAAACATTGCTTATGAAAACTTTTTTGGATTATAATTTTAGAACTCTTTGGTAAGCTTTATATTGCATTAATTTGTCATTTGTTTTTATGAATTGGCGGAAAATCTAAAACTCTTGTTACACGTGAAAATGAACCTAACGCAAGAAAATTATCAGATAATGATTTATTATGACTTTCGTTGTGGGCTTACTCAACAACAAAGCGCGATTATCATTTCTTAATGAAGCCCCATCTCGTGCAACTTTTTACAATTGGTTTAACGAGTTTAAGCGTGGAAATAGCAATCTCAATGATGATCTGCGTGAGGGACGTCCTTTAACAGCGACTACTGAAGATAACATCAGTGCTGCGCGACGCAGATACGATAAGAGAGTGACCTATTAGCAGATACAGGCAAGCCTAGGTATTGTTATGAGTCAAGTTAAAAAAAGATTTCACGAACATTTAGGCGTCAGGAAGCTTTGTACCAGATGGATTCCCCATACTTTAACCGACGACCAGAATTCACCAATACCTTCGCAGGTATTGGTGAATATTTGACTTTGGCAGGTGTCTAGATAATGAGTCATCCGCCATACAGTCCTGACCTGGCGTCCTGTGACTTTCATTTATACCCAAGAACTAAAGATAAATTTCGAGGTATTCGCTTTGAGCGCCATAAAGATGCGGTGAAAGCGTACGAAAATGCCACAGAAGAGACCCCTAAGAAAGAATGGGCCCACTGGTTTCTCAGAACAGAGATTACTTCGAAAAACAATAAAAGTGTTGGCAAGTTTGTACATTAATCCGTTTTTCATTATCTAAACATTTTCAGTGTTACCTAGGTAGCACCTTGCTGGTGGAAGTATGTTCGCGAAAATCTATATATGGAAGGAATAAATCTGGTCAATTTTTAATTGTTTAGATAGATTTTTAGTATTCATACTTATATAACAAATCTTTATTTCAAATGCAGGTCGGATATATCTCTATATCGCTTTTGGTTTCTTAGATACATTTTATATTTATCTTGTAAAATGTAATATGAAACTGCACTTCAGCGGAGTGACGTCCAGAATTCTCCTTTTACGTGTACGTGACAGAAATATCTATAATTTCACGTCAACATTACATTAAATATTTTTGGTGTGCTTCTAGAACCAAATTTTTTCGCAGAATTCAATTTGCGCCGCGATGCATCGCGAATTATACGTAGAATTTGAATTAGCCTGAATTTTATTTAAAAGTAAATTTTAAATTACCCTGAAGTGTGCAATTCTAAACACACGTTTGCAATTATGCACTCATATATTATCTTAATATCCGTCACGCTTTAGACTTCAATGGTCAAGACAATCATAGTAACTAAACTAGTTGGTTTAGTTACAACGTCAGGCGGAGAAAGTTGAATTACCTACATATATATATATATATATATATAATATTTAATACAAATATCTAAAATCAAGAAATAAACCTTGAAGTGTCACGGTGTGATGAATTATAATTACTTACTGTTCACATGATTAGTAAAAATAGAAATGGTCCGTTTAACATTATATTATATTATTATTATTTTTTTCTACTGGGTATTAGATTTTTACTTGTTTTTTGCGACTGAGGCGCAAACTAGCTGTTGTGGTTTCTGGCAGAATGACCAGCGCTGTGGAACTACTCTGCACCTCAGCATAATGCTGAGCCAGGGCCAGTTACAACCACAGCACACACGCATTACACAATTAAACCTTTTTCTTTAAAAAACATTGTTATCTCTCTAACATTATTATTTTTCACTTATTTTTATTTTTGATTATTGTTATTTTATGTGTTTTTGTGTGTAGTAATAAATGTTATGTCTATATCTAACAAACAACATGAACAGCTGGAGACAAAAACACAATTCAAATTTTAAATGCCGGTTAGGATTCCTCCCTAACCCGCGTACAATTAACTTAAAAGGACTAAACATATGGGACCGAACATTAAAACAATTTCTTTTTTAAACAACTTTGTTGTCAGTCCCATTTATTTTTATTGGTTGAAAACAGACGAGCGAAGGAATTTACATTTAAAACGTTGTTCAAAAACTGTCCTTACATTTTGTTAATTTAAATTACGTATGCGTAATGAGTTTGTTTTAATTTAATGAATTTAATGACGGTTATCGATGCTTTATAATTAATTTTGATGATTATGGCTTTGACTAACGAATAACATATATTTTATACGTAATTAATAATTAATTTATCAAAATATTCTTTACGTTCAATCGAAGTACTACACTGCATTAGTATAGCGTACTTGTGAACTAGAAAACTACGTTTGCACTTGATATAATATTAATGTTACTTTTACTTATATTTTTAGAGTATATTTAGATAGTCCATTGTGTTCACGAAAAATTCTTAAAGCTTAATTCTAAGAGCTTTTGTATGGTTTTAAATAAATAACCTTCCTCTCTTTGAGATTCCTTTTAGTCTTTGATGAGAAGTAAGAGAAAGGAAATAATTATTATGATTAGCTTTTTTCTTTAATTTAGTATAGTTTTATTGGAACAATCATCAGTCTGAATATTGTCCTGTATTTATCCAGCTAAAATAAAGCTTAACTCTGGTTAAAACAAGCTTTAAAGAGTGTTTGTATAAACTAAAGCTTTACAATGCATGCAGTACAATTAGGAGATCGGGATCAACCATGTACCAAATTGGTTCTAAGCAGGTACTAAACTTTACTGACCTCATATTCTTGTATCTTTCTTAATTTTCTGTGTAACAGAGTTTCTACATTATTAAGCGTTTAGTTAACAAGAAAAAATCATTTAGAAACATAACATTTAAAGACATGTGTATGTTGTCGAAGAGAAGTGAATTTTGTTTATTTTTCTTTGCTATGCATTTTTCAAACTTATGCATTGTATGTCTTATATATATTGTTGTTGTTTTAGATTAATCGAAAATGTACGATCGTCGATCTTCCATTCAAATCACGCGCAGAGTAACGACACTCGAATGACAAGCTAAAACTCAAATAAATAATTATTTAAGAACCTAATCCCAACAGAAGACAACAATACAAGCTATATAATATATCATTATTATAAATTTATTTTATTGGAAGCACACTAACTGTTCTATTTGTGAAATGTCAGGTTGTATTAGTCAGGTGTCAGGTAGTACAGTGTTATGTATAATATTAATAAAAAAATCGAATATGCTATTGATGGAGTTATAAACTAAATTATAAATTCATTGAGGAAATACGTGTGGTTGATGTGATTGTTCATTTTTCATTCAAAAAATTCAAAATCATTTATTCATATAGGTAACACAATGTACATTTATGAACGTCAAAAAATAAATATATATGAAATGCTTCTAATTTTACACTTACTGCCAGTTCTCAAATCATACGCCCTTGATTAAACTTGAACGTAAGAGAAGACCTGGTAATAATCTGGCCACTCTCTTTAATCGCCAAGTTAAATAATAAATAAATTAAACCAAACCGCAACATACACTTGTATATACACGATTTCAAGTCCGACCAGTCACCAAAAGGAGCACCCGTTCACGAGTATGACGCATGGCCAGGCATCAGCCCCCTCGCCATATTTTAGGGAAAGTGACAACCCGACGTTGTCTTCTTTTGTCTTCTGAGACTTTGTCATTAAAAAAACTGAAATTATGGTATTCCCTTTTATTTAAAACACTATAATAATTATAGTTGGTTTTAGAATTTTATTTTTATGTAATTGGACTTGCATTTTTAATGCTTTGTTTCATGTTCCTCACATCAACACTAACTATGTAAAAAACACAGTTCCGTACCGCGCAGCTCGGACATACAACGACCAATATGTCTTTAGTTGTTTAAGCTATCGCGGAATATGGTTAAAAGGAGTATTAAGACTGTCCATAGCAAAAAGTCACCTGCATCATAAACATACTCCAGTTACTCGTTCGTACACACACTTTTACACCATCACATAGCCAAATGAGCTATTACTTAGTAAAATGCATTGAATAATTTTTATTTAAATTGTACTTTTGTAAATGTTTGAACCTTTTAGGAAATATTGCACTTGTGGCTACATTTTCAATGTAATTGTTTGTTTCTATATATATTTTTGTTAGCCGTAGGATTACGAAATAAATAATGTTTACTGAAGGATCAATGTATAGATTAAAAAAATAGGATTTACACAGAATTTTACACAGACGGTGTCAGAATCAGCTATTTCTTAAGATCACGCATAAGTTATATGAATGTCTTAGCATTACAAACTTTTTCAATTAAGTATAGCGAGACGAACAACGGAATTCAGAAAATTCCATGTGTTTCGTTTAATCCGAACCAACTGTGACCTCATTCTGTAATTCTTTGTATTATTTATTCTGTTTACATTATTATACAATTTTAATTAAAACTTTGTGTTAAATAAACTTCGGATTTAGTGTATTTACGCAATTGTTTCAAGTATTTTTGTTTATTGAAGCACATTTTTTAATAATGAGTAATAGAAGGTGCTTCTTAAGAGTTACAGTTTCTTTTGGTTACACCTTCAATAGTAATTAGAATTATTTTTGTGACTTACACCGGATTTTAGGTTTTTTTAATAATTTTATTATGTTTTTTTATATAATTATCGTTTACATACAAACCAGAATAAAATATATTAATTTTCCGAGTAAAATATTATAAATAGTACAATAAAATTTTAACGAGGGAAGTATTCCTTGTATCCCTATATTCTTGCTTCGGTGGATAGATTCAAGAAATTAAGTAGCCGATTGAATAAAGTGATGATGTATTTATTTAGTGTCGTATTATTATATATGTACGAGCCAACGCTGTACATTTTTCTCACTCAGGCTTTCTCAGTTTTATTAGATTCCTAAATCGTCGGATTCACGCCCCGAGAGTATAGCTAGACGTAGATACTCTTTTCAACTGTTTGCATTCATTCACTATATTGCAATTAACATTTCATTATTCCGCTTATATTCTATTTTTGTATGCGAGTGGTTAATATAGAGTAACACTAAAATCCTCTATCATTGACCCCGATACCCGGAACTGTACAATATATAGAAATATTTGTATACTAGAGCTGGCTCTGCGATTCAAAATGTGTTTTAGTCTCCGAAACGACAAACTTTGTGGATTTACCTATAATACATTGAAATACGACCAGAAAATACAAGATTTGTCAGAAATAATTTGAAAAAAAGATATATCAGTAGAAATATGAATAAAATAATAACACTTTGAAGAATATGTTCATACTTCAGAGTCTTAGCGACTCCGCGAAAGGAGCTTAACGCTTCTGATTTTCCGAAACCAATTTTCCTACAAACCTTGCGAAGTACACACGTGGAGCGACATTCAATTTTCATTCAATAGGAAAGTAAATGAAACACCCATTGTCGAGAAGTCAGACATTTTTCTCGTTTTCCATAACGTTGATTGCCGAGATTCAAACGCTTTGCGACACGCTTGAGATTTTTTTGTTACACGTGAAGTATGTTTACTCAGCTTGGAGTTTATAAACTGTTTGACTGAATAAATTTCAGCTATATTCTTCTTCTAAAATTAAGTCGGAGTATATTTGCTTAATGTTGATTTTTTTTCGTAGTTATCATATAAGTTATACGTAATTGTTGTATAATTGGCCCAATTATATATTTAAAATTGTGACCATTTACAGTAAGTGCATTTTATTCATCTTTAAATTTCATCATATGTTTAAAGTATGGCCCGTAATATGTATTTTACGCTTCATTGAAGATGGTATATACAGGTTTTTACGTCTCAAATATTACAAATATATGTTTACAATTGAAAAAGAAATTAACAAATATTTTAATATGGAATCCAGATGTATCGAGTGTTGATTTAAATTTTTTATCATTTCTAACACTTTATAACCCATCCAATCAGCTCACATTTCAAAGCGAATACTCTGCTACATTTTTTATAGTTCGGATCGCTTAGCGAAATTGGAACCCCCACTGAATTTTATCGTCATAAAACACTTGACTTTAATTTACTCTCTTGAAACCATTTCACATGTGAATCGATGTGCATTTAAGTTTCTTAAAGTTATGTGAAATTATAATAGGATTTAAAATTCTGAAATATTTAATTTGAAAAACTTATATGATTTAATGTAATTTATTGTATAAAAAAAATATTGACATATAAATGTTACTTGCCCAGTATAATATTAATGAAATACGAATAATTTTATGTATACGATATAATTTTTATTTGAAATAATTGTTACTAAACAAATAAGACTGGGAGAACTTTTTCTTTAAACGTAATTATGAGTTACATTATCATAATATCTAGATTTTACAAAGTCCTGTTCCCATTAGTGAATTTGAGACTATCTCTATATGATCAGTGAGTGAGTGATACCTTCTGAATTCGAAAATATGATTCCGATTTTCGATATTACAGCAATAATTCACGACTTAAGGATAAGCTATACACCACTAAATGTATAAACATGAATTGAATTACAAGATATTCGTTGAGTTTTGATTGTGCTCTTATGTCTTGTTTTATAATACGCAACAGAGTCCTAGCAGGAATCTTCATTTGCTTCCTAATGGGGTTTCGACGAATTCTAGCTCTAACATTAACAGCCTTTGTATTTCGAACTGCACGCGGCCGCCTCGATATTTTCTGGTCTTTTACACACGAAGTGTTGTTGATAATACGATTTATGAACATACGGCTGATACCAAGCATTTGTAGTGCCTGATAACCATATTTCCATATGTACATGTGTATCTAGAATAAATACTTCAATTTATTTCGATTCAATTCTTCGACTCGAAATACAATTTCGATAGATTTACACACCGGCCGAGATCTCGAAGTAATAATCAAAATTCTAGTAGCTGTTTATTGATTATTAATATTTGCAATACGGTCTTGGTAAATAGATTCTATCTCTTTCTTACTATTAAAATTATTGATTTACATTATCGCAATAGCCCGTGCTCGTGCCCTTAAGATCAAAACATCATTCCATAAAGAAACTTACAAATGATAACAGGGTGATCATTACTTCGTTTTTATTTCCGAAATCAAAACTTTAATTTATTTGCCTATAAATAAATCTTCACGTTTCTTGGCTCAATATGGCTATTGATTGTAGGCAATCTATAACTTGCCTTGCAATTGGCCACACTATTCAAGACTTGGTTAGTTAGTATTCTTTGTTATAGATAAGTTCTGTTGCAATTAGATATTCAGGAAACTGTAGTTTTATAAGCAATTAGGACTGAATTTCTTTCAACAGAAGTTGTAAATTTAACGACCTCTTAATGTAATATACGTTTGATACATTATTTTCTATTTTAAAATAGGTTTAAAAACTTTCAAAGACTTATATGGACTTAGTATAACACCTGTTTATTTCACTAGAGTAGCAAGAGAGTTTGAAGACAGAGACAAGAATATATTTTATTGTTATGTGTGTTAACACACTGGCTAAGTTTTCCTTGTCATAATATGTTTAATATCGGAAAATAAACAATAATTTATTTAATATTTAATGTAATAAATAAATTAATTAACCCGTAAATTACAATGTAAACTTGTGAAGGTATCAAAATTAATTTCGAAGTAACCGTATTGTGGGGTAGGAGCGATCGGCTAATTATTTCAGCGCTTGTTTACTTAAACCCGATAATTTCAGCTTCATATTTAACAGAGCAACGTATTTATCTTAGAAATTAATATCACTGAGGTATATAACTCTTTTAGAGAAATGTAAATATGTGCCGCGTAGACTTTACGTTTTATTTGTAGCACTGCGCTACGTCGTAGACACTACTGTTACTGGCAATGCATTGTATAACGTAAACCAAGCGATGATAACACCGACAAGTTTACAAAAATAGTACTGAAAATATTAAAAGGGGTTTGAACCAGTCAAATCGGAATATAAGCTATTCAGTAATTTAAAGTAACGTATTTAAAAACGTTATTCCACAAATAATTGGAAAGTAAATGAGATTTCAATAAGTAATTAATACGTCATAAGCATGGAACCACACGTTGAAACCACTATTGAATTGAAGGAAGTTCAAAGTATGCCGTGGTTTTTCAGATGCAAGTGCATAATATAGTTAGACCTGATTTTATCGCGACTTAAATTATCAGGATTCAGACAAAGAGGTGTAGTTTCATAACGACATCTACTAGTAGAGAATGGGGTATACAGCGTTGTGTTTCATTGATGTAATAATAATAAATATTATATCTTCCCAATATTTTATTTTACGGGTTTACTTGAAAGTATTGATCGTCTTTGTGAGAGGCTGGTACCTATGGGGTATATCTTGTGACAACAAAATATTCAGACTAAACTAAAGTAACAAACAAAACTAATGAAACTAAAGCAAGATTGATTGTGGGTATGTGAATTAAACGTGTGTGATATTATTTAATTCGAAGTCTACCTTAATTGGCCATGGATAACAAATTTCCTGGTGCATTGTAATATATCAAGGCTTTTTAGAAATCAGACTAGATGTAGTCGTAAATAACACAGTTTTGGCGGGACCCAGTTCATTCCAGGAAGCGCTATACAACATGGGTGGAAACCATAGTTGTGGTGGACCTTAAAATGATATTCTACTTGAACATATTTCAAATTTCTCTCTATAACAGACACTATATAAATATCGAGTAAAACACCTAACATCCCTTTATTGTTTATTTTATTTTAATAAATATATGGGTCACATCAACGATAACACATTGAAAGGTTATAAAAATGAAAATATTTTAAATTAAGAACGTCGAGACCCACATTTTTTTAAAAGTAAGCTGACATTTTGAAACGCGTAGCAAGTTCTAAATCCATGTTGCAACAGCTCCCGGGGGAAGCGGTTACTCTCAGCTAGATTGGGTAGTATTATACCCACGGGTTCTACCTCAGATAACCTTCCTTACGTAATGAAATTAATGTTAAAATTATTTTAATATCTTATGCGTATATTAATTGTAGGTTTAAGATTTTTAAAAACTAATTCATGAGAGATAATGTTTTATTCTTGAAACATATTTTGTTCTTATATTCATAATGAGCAACCAAATGATAATATGTTTATTTTATTTTCATACCTTTTAAATTGTGACATGTAAAGTGAAGAGTTATGTCTACTTCATTTCCATTTATGTTTAAGTAATTTTACTTATCTAAAAAAATGCTTTTATCAAATAACATTAATCATGATTATATGTAGGGTACTGAATATAATATGTTATATGTAAATAAATAAATGTGTTTATTAAAATTCATCGTAAAATAGGTCTCTTCCTCTCTCAAGTAATTCATTAATTAAATAAAACTTTATACAGACGTTGTATAGGTTCTAAGTACAAAACTTTTGTGTCCTTAAATAATAATGCGACAAAACGTTTTTGATCTTGAGGTTTCAAGCTAAAACGTTAAATATTTCTGACAAATGTCAAACTTACCGGTTTAATAGAATTTCAAAGACATGACATTCACCTAAATAGAGTATTATCGCATACCTGTCATACACTCCCGCATCGAAGACATTACCATACAACCTCATTCAATCACTATGTTTGACAGCCACCGAAATTATTCACAAACATTTTGGGGCTAAAAGTTTTTCAATTAACTTCGCTCGGTAATAATGAAATTCCGTCACAGATGTCTGAGCAAATATTTCAGAGGTGATTTAGAAATTGAAAAGTGTTTATATGAATACGTGATGTGGTTTGGTATAAATTTAATTATACGATGTGGATGCGGCAAGTTTTCATAAAAAATAATTTTTAACTGTGTGGAAGCGGTGCGGTATATTAACAAAATACTATGTCATAAAGAAAATATATCTATCGTGGTTTAACATGAGTTTGAAGGTGATATACTCACTCGCAATCACAAGTCAAAGTACTGTCAAAATTATGGTACTAATACAGTACTTATTTTAGTCTTGTAAATGTTATTGGGTTATCTGTAATTTTTATTAAGTATAAAAATAACAACAAAGTTATAAATTAGGTAAGGTAACTTCCAGTAATAGTTGAATATCGAAACTTTTAGATAGGCTTTGTTTAAAAAGTGCGGCTAAAGCTCACTAGTCACACCTTGTTTGCTTAATCCGTTTCGGAGATCCTGAATTAAACTCCATTGGAAACAAAAAGTTTTAGTTTAAAAGGCTTATATGGCTCGTCGGCCATTGCTGACTATTTATAAATGTATTTACACTCTATAAATAAGAGAAACACTCGCAGTATATTTCGTTTACATATAATATATGTTGTAATTGATAACTTATCTTTATTGGGTTATTTTTATTACCTTTGAAAAATCATAGAAAAAGAGTTCTTGCCTGTTTATCTTATAAAATTATACTCCAATGATATACATCTAGTTTACTTAAGAAACTAGTTGAGCAAACGATGTGACAACTATTTATAATAAAAAAGGTGTATTAAGAGAAAGCGGAGTGCTAAAGAAATTGACACAGTTTTGTTAAGTGTAAGCTTAAAATATTAAAAGAAAAATATCTTACAAATTCCATTACGAGTTTAACCTAAAAGCTTTATTTTAAAGCTTTCTCAAGACGGATACTACCTTCTTAGTATCTACTTAATCATTAATTTAGAATGCTTTTAGTTGAAAGTTAATTATATATGCAAATCAAATCTTTATTATCATTTAAGTTTAAAACTTAAGTTATTAATTCTTCCTTAAATAAATGACTATACGATACGACGATAATATAGTATTTATATCTTACGATATCATTTGTTTATTTCCCATTATTTAAATCTACGTTTTATTTTATTTTTTTAAATTTACTTGTTCGTATACATTCTTAGCTTAGTAGAATTTTATAAAAACAACATAATAAATAATACAGGTGTAATAAATTGTAAATTACATTTTAAATTTTGTTGAAAGTGTTTATTTTCGACCCAATAGAAACTAGAATAAATTTCGATACAATATTTGACACAAATAGATACATATTGACTGTGACTATATCATTTAGTTGTATTAAACTTACACCATTTAAGACAATACAATAACTCTTATATTTTTAGTTCGATATATAATCCTTTTGAAACATCAAGCTTTGACAATTTGTTCACAAGGAACAAGATGAATTTTAATGTAATTAAAGCGACTTGATTGCCTGATTGAGGATATGTAACTGTTTGCCGTCTTAATTGAGTTTTGCTAATTATGTTGAGATCTCAAAGGCTTATTAGCTATACTTACCATTTGTGTGGCAGACCTATCAACTTCTGAATTATTTCAATTAATTTTTTTAAAAATTAGTATTGAATAGTTTATCATACTGATACTTGTAAGGACGTTGCAACTTATTGTTATTTAATTTCATAGTTCAAAAACTCAGTAATATATGGAAAAAAATCTGAATGAGTTAACTTTAGGTCTTAAGTCCCCAGATGGGGCAGATGGCATCCAGCGTAGAATACCAGCCTGGTTGGTCATGGGCAGCTTTTTAACTCACTCCACGTCATTCCAACTTCCTTCGCTTCTACAACCATGTCCTCTCGTTCCTAGATCTGTTTTGGACGGCCACGTTTCCTTTTGCTTTAAGGATTCCAGTTGAAAGCTTGCTTAACAATGTGACACAGATCCCTGTCACTTCTACTTTCGGAGCTATTTAGTCCTATCTATTGGTACCTCATTGCATAACTCCCATATTTGAAGATCGGAGATTCTCTCGAGCCAAATATGCCGAGCATTTGACGAAAGTAGCGATTTATGAAGACCTGGAGTTCTTGCGTGGTGCTCTTTGTAAACTCGAACATTTCATAACCATACACTAACACGCTCTTTATTTTGGATCGGAATATTTCGAGCTCCTCTCGCCGTCTTAATTTCTATGATGTAACGTGACGCGACGTGCAAACATTGTTCTGGTTTTAGTGATTCTCAAAGTGATATCATCTTCGATTCCTCTAGTTTCAGTAAATACGCTTCCCAAGTAGGCGAATGTGAGAACTGAACCAGTTCATCAGTATCATTTACTTGTATTTCACACGAAAAAATATATTCCATAAATAGATACAATTTTTTTTACTTCTACTTGTATCCCTAAGCGTGGCGATTTAAAAATATGGCGCGAAGTTTCCTGTTCCTGTTTTCGTTACTCTTACACCCTTGATTTGAAAACTGGTAATAAATAATACTGGTAAAACATTTAGATGTTCCTTTTTTAATAAGTATAAATAATTATCAATTAAATGAATTTTTTATACTTCTTTTAACGCTTTAAGGAAAAATGATGAGAGTAAAAAATTAAGACGCGCGTACACCGTCACAAAAAACTGACCCCCTGAATTTAGCTATAGTCAACATTTTAGTGGTTTTGTGATATTTAAATACACTTTATTTAACAAGATAATGCGTTATAATAAAACTTTTAATGTATTAAATACCTTTTTTCTATTGTTACTTTAGTTTTCTCTACAAACGTAAAATAAGGCGAAAGGTAAAAACTTTAAAAATATTTTATCTTGTTACACCAAACAAATATAACTTCTAACGCGTGTACATATAAGTACACACACATGTTTTTTATCACAAAACCTCTATTGTATTTGATTCATTCTGTGACGTTTAATACGTTAACTGAAAAAACGTTATTTAAACTGTCAATTGTTAAACAAACGAAGCTCCTATTTGGTTTAGCTAACAAACGTATTAATTGAATGAACTTTTGAAATGTAACCATGCGAGCACGAATTTCAATTCCTACTGGAAAATCTAGTTTCAATACATCTGCTGGAAATTGATTTTTAAAATCAAAGAACCTGATATTCTTGGATTTATTTTTCAAAGTGTACTCTATTACCAACATTTCACTTATAATGTTTATCAATTGGAGATTTAAAAAACTTTTTGTTATTCTGGCGTTACCTAAGTAAAAAACAACGACCAAACTCTTTTTAGAGGCATAAAGTATCTTTAAACAACGTAAGCTGTGGTTAGGCAAATTTTTAACATTGGTTCTTTTACGACAATTATTTTATTTAAAACCCTTTTATTTACTACAGATGCTAGCTTCTCCACCTTGGCAGACGTCCGAGTAGGTACGGGGCCAGACACGGCTGCCAAGCAGTAAAAACTTTTTATTCAACTCCACAGAGGAAGTAATAAACGAACAATAAACAAATGTATCCACTACATATTCTGCATAAAATTAAAAAGGCATCCTTTAAGAGGAATTCTAATTTAAATGCCAATACGGGGAATGAGGGTTACACAGAATTGAAATTCTGCTCTGAACGTGCGAATGCTATCGAATTATTCCTATACGGGTGTAACTATTTTCAAACAAAGGTAAAGTACACCGCAGCCATAAAACTCGGATTCGAGAAATTTGGCACATTAATCGTTACTAGGAGATTTGTTTGTAAAGTTTTATTTGACGATTTGGTTTAAATATTTGATTGTTTTCATTTTGAATTCCTGTATTAAAATAATAGTAGATATCTCTCTATCTATCGTCACATCTGGGCTACGTAATATGCAGTAATATTGCAATTAAAAGTTACTTACAAACATAATATCGTTATATTGTTACGAGCATATAAACAACTCATTTGAAGGATTGTTTTTGACGATATTTTATAACTGTTTAAAACTAAAATATTTTAATTTTCCCAACGTCTCTTCTCCTTACAACCTTCTAGGCTAGAGTCGGTGGTTTTAGTAGTGCATCCAAATCAATACTATTACTATACTAACCCTATATATAATATCACTATAATCTTTCTAGCTATAAGTTTTCTTTTGGACACTGCTGTAGTGTATGAAAGATCCCCTGGAAAACATGTGGTCCGGGTGAACCAAACATTTTTTCATTTCATTTGTTTCTGTTACAAAAAAAGAATTGGCCTTACTCTACGTATTTGTAACTATTTATTTATAAACATATTGTGGAGTTAAAACGTTGACTGCGTGAATGTACCTAGCTGATAATGGCTGGTTTATTGTTTATAACCGCGTAAAGGGTTATTGCGAGGCTGTGACCTGTGTAACAGAGATAGAGAATACATTCGTATTGTATAGATAGAGATAGGTATATTTGTACTGTGAAAATAAAAAAGTTCCTTACAGTTTTAATACTAAGCTGTGTTTGGTTAAGATAATATAGTGAACAATTGTCACGGCCATTTCGACTATGAAATGATTACATTAAAAGCTACTTATACTTTTACGATTACAAACAATATTTTTTTAGATTACGTATAGAGGAGTGTTGACCTAGTGGCTTGGATGTGCGACTTACAATGCTTGAATTGTACGTTGGAATCACGACTATACAAAAACGTCTATCTATGTAAGCATTAAATATTTGCACCTACGAAACGTAGACGTGAGAAAACCGAAATATCCTAAACCCAAATCAGAGAACAAGGAAGAAGAAGAGCTGTGTAAGAGAATTAGTTACATAAAAAAAAGATTTTATCGTTAATTATAATGAATTTTCATAGAATATACAGAACAACATGAAATTCAGAGGATATAAAATGCCATGAGAAATAACTGTTGTCACTGACTTCGATGATTTTAGCATTTGCAGCGCTAAACGCCAGTTGCAATCTTTTGTCTCATGCACAGTTAAATGGCCAAAGACAGGTATTGCATCATAAATCCCATAGAATCAGTGAACAGAAGGCTGTCACCCGAAGCGAGAGGGTTAAGAGTATTTAACCTGGATCTACGCGCACCTGCGAGGTCTTGTGTCGTTTGTCACAAGCGGTACAAGGGGCCATAAGCCGTGTTGGGTTAATATCAAAGCTAGCATTTTTATAAGGGTCCTTAAAATGTTCGTAATTCAAGCCTTGTGTAATGTTTTACGAAATTGTGTCAACAGACCCTCATTAATCAAGGATTCAGTGGTAGGCAATGTCTGTTACGTCATGCATACAAATTTCTATGCACTTCGTATTTTTTAACTCGATTTTTTTTTACTTATATTAAAAATACTATATTTGACCTACTAAATTTTATAATTTAATGAAAAGTCAGTTGTATTTTTAATATAAGTAAAAAAAAAATCTATGTAAATCTTAGGTTAATTTTTGTATATACATTATCATAAATAAGACGTGACATCTTATATGTTTATAAATTAATTCCTATTTCCCTTGGTCACGCGTGAACGGCTGGACCGATTTCGCTAATTATTTTTTGTTGTGTTTGTTATTATCAGGAGAAGGTTCTTTTGAAAGAAAAAAATAATAAAGTTGCGTGGAAAATTATTTAGGAATACTTTCGTTACGATAGCAATTTTTTTCAGTGAACAGCGCCTTAACAGTTCAAACTTTTTTCATGTAACCTTATGGCGTTTAACATAACATAGACGGAATGAGTGCTACAAATATCGTCAAAGAGGATGTATGAAATTCGATCGGGGTTATTATATTGATAAAATACATATAAAATAATTGCAGTCGCTAATTGTTTGTGGAATTAATCTTGAAAATCCATATTTTTCACATGGCCAGTAACATGTCACCTATCTGGACAGGACAACGTCTGTCGGGTCCGTTAGTCTTTAATAAAAATAATTCAAAACTCATTTGAATAACAACTGTTACTTGTATTTTTATAAAGGGGTTTTCCAAATGCATTATTAAAACATTTTATAAAGATTAATAACAGAAGCAACCACATAATCTGAACCTATACAACACCAATTGAACCATTGAGTCAAGGTAGTTAATTATGCAACGTCTATAAATAGGCACAGTGGACCAATCATTAATATTTTAAGCATACGAAGATCCGATACACTTCCAAAGAGGGCCATATCAGCGGAACTAGATTGCAGTAGGCCTCGGGGCCTAACTTCGGCTCGGGGGAAATAGCTTAATAGTTCCCGGCTTAATTTACGGGCATAGAACTTCATACACCAACTAAATGGTCTACATTTAAGCATTTGTCTTCGTTTAAAAAATAATTGTACTTACTAAAAATCATGTTTCTTATTATTATTTTTTACTATAAAAATAATTATTTGATACAATTTTATTTACCACAGATCATTTCGAATATAGTATTTATTTTAATTTTGTACTCTACAACTGCCACAGAGTGTCATAGGATAGTTAATCTCAAGCAAGTGGAGAGAAAAACAACTCTTCATATCTTCTGATCTCCAAGTATGATATGATATTTAAAAAAAATCTTTTATAAAAAGCTAGTAGTATACTTTTATTATATGCCTCTTTATATCATAGAGGAAATCGCATTTATCACATTTAATAGAACGAGACGATTGAACACTTTATTAAAACTTGTTTAATCTTGAAACCATAAAAAATATATAGGTACCTGGTCCTGTTGTGAATATATAATGTCCGCTGACATCAGCAAGTCTGGTTTGGACATGTTATTTGACCTATGTAATAGCGAGGGGCTGATCCTTTGTGAATGTTCGGTTTTGTACGGGACTGACCAGACCGGACAGACCCATACAAATATTGTTAGATCTCTTTATTGAATCGATAAAGTATACGAAAAAATATACGCATTGTGATAGGCAGACTACTCGTATACAAAGACGTATAAAACTATTAAGAATTATTATTCTTTCCATATATTTTTTTTCCTTTTTAACTAGTTATTTTACTTCTGCGCTGTGTATTTTAACAAATAATAATTATTTATAAAAAAAAATTGTGAATTGTGCTTGACCCATAATCCATGGAGGCGCACATTTCATACATTCCATATGTTGATCTAGTAAAACGATAGTTTCACTGACTAGACCAACTGTATTAAAAATTTAAATTTTGGAATATTTCGTGAATATTTATACAATTCACCTTACCACCAAACGTTATTTATTTACAAACGTATTCGGGTCTTTCAAAATAAATATTTTCAAAAAAAATACACGTTGACGTAAAATAACTCATATTTTGATTTGGAACTGCATAAAATATACCGTATTGCGATGGGCGTATGTTATGTTTTTCTAGTGTTATAATTCCCTGGTACATTGAACTGAATATTGTAGAATAAAAAGTAAAAAAATATAGTATTCATAAGTAAACTAAATCGAATTCTTGAGTTTAAAATCCTCAATAAAAAATAATTATACAATTAATTGCTTCGAAATAATTTAAAGAAACATCATTTTTTAAATCAAGGGCCTTGAGAGAAGGAGAACTTTTACAAATAATATAAAATTATGTATATATATATGTGTCGCTGATTCGAGCGACTAGAAAGTGACAACTGACAAATAGACTTTGACATATTGACAATTTACAACCTGAAAGTTGTCTATGATATTGTGTGGTGATCATTCTAATAAAACAAATAATATCGTGTTCTCTAAAACTATATCTGACATATTTGAAGTTTGCATCACATATTATCATTATTACCTTAATGTTTTTCTGTTTTGTTAAATATCATAATTAACACTCTTAATTATGTGTGAACTATGAACAATATGTGGTTAACGTGTTTGGGATTAATAAATTTCGTTGCAAAATGACATTTAATTAAAACGAAGTATGCTACTAGTGATATATTGTGCTTCACGTCACCAGCAACGAACATTACCATTAAACGATTATCTTTAAATAAATAGACTATTTTTGAAAAATACCATTGTAGGTAGACCTAACCTTATCGAGAAACGAGAATATTTTTAGTTTGTTTTTCGTGGAAAGCGATGTTTTACATTTTATGTAAGTATTTGAACTAAACGTTAGTTATTTAAGGAATCAATTACATTGCAATGTATATTATTTTGTTTCTAGTAAAATAGTAAACGATGCAAAATTAACGAATCCGTTTCTTCGAATTTTTCAATACAATTTTGAACATCAAAAGACATAAAAGAGATAGCTGATGTTCTATTTGAGAAGCCTTTGTAAGACCACAGAGCGTAAGAATGTAATAAATGGAAGTGAACTCAGAATTGCATTCGATTCTGCGGCCGTATTTAGCCTTTAAGTGCTTTAGTGGTTATATAATTCTTTGAAAACTGATTCATGTGGGTGTGGAATGCTATGGTCTAGTTAATTTTAAGTTATTAGAATGGATGGTGTTTGTACACCCATATCTATATCATATTTTAATATCACTTACGAACATGTTCGATGCTTTTGTTGAGTTTATATGGTTATATGGTTGAGGTCCATTCGGGGCGTATGCCTGCTATGCATGTGTTGGCTCGCACCCTGCTTACGGCTGCAGGCTTTAGGCTCTTGATGAGGGCTGCACCACGCGAGGAGACAGAGGACTTGACTCGTAGCGCGCAGATGGTCACTTATGAACATCTAAAGCAGATATGAAGTTTGACTCTAAGAATAAAGACTTATAGCTTATAAGGCGTAAGAAAATCTTGAACCAGCACGTTAGACTGAGCAGCGACATACACGTCACATCGTGCTTTTAGCTTAAAAAAACAAATTCAGAGGTCAAAGGTCATACTCATCATAATCACTCATCATAATACTAATCGCGTTTATTCAACGTCATAAATATAGCTTAAAATATAAGTTTGTGTTAAACAGTATTTATAATATAATTCATACGTCATATAAAACGGTCAGCTGCACCCGAGAACTAATTTCAGAGCGAATCTGTGCTTGCGTCAAGCTGTTACTCCATAAATCTCAGTTAAAATACACAGTGTCTCGTGGTTATCTTAGAGTTGAGATGCTTTAGTTATTTTAACTGATTTATTTTCAAGTATCTAAGTTTGAATTAGTGATTATGTTTCTCTCAAGGATTTGAAGTATCGCTTAAATTTGGATTGGTCAAACTAGTGTTGGAGATGTTATATAATATAGACTAATTAATTACTTTATTATATTAGATATATTAAAACTAAAAAATAACACTATCCTGACTTGAAACGGCTAAGAATATTTTTTAAACTTATACAGACCTTTGGCCGCCACCTCATTTAATAACAAGTGGGAATGGGCTACCCATTTGGGAGTACACCTTTATCGGAGGTGCCTATTGGTTTAAAAGAGCCCATATCGTATTCCCCGGCTAAGATTGAACAGGTCAAGCAGTTTCAATCTTTGGCTGTTCTAACAAAAAACTACGATTCAAATCAAACATGAAGTTAAAACGATGGCACGTTTCGCTTGATTGTAATTGGTCTACTGGAATGAGAAATGGTTTCGCATATCTAAGATTGGCCCAGATCACTAAATAATTTTATCCTTGTTTTTTTTTCATTTTTATCTCCACAGATGTATAGTTAAATAATAGTAAGTTTCATAAATTTGATGTTTGAATTGTCAAAGTAAAAAATATTGTTCATAAAAACGTTTATACATCGTATTAAGACTTCTCATATTATTATTTTACACGAAGTTAAATTTAAATTAAGATGACAGTTGGGGTATGGTTTTTTGGAAATTTAATAAAAATATAAATTAAACAATTCCTGAATGAAGCCAGTTATACTCACTGAACTGCACTCTGAATAAAATTTATGAAGTAAAACAAACATCTAGTAGTACAATTAAACTTCTAACAAAAGTTTAATCCAAGGCTTTGTCAAAGCCGCAAAATAGCTTTGTTTTCGAAATTGAAATTTCGTTTCATTCTTTCAATAGACTCGGCGGTTCAACGAGCTGTGTAGGGCGGGTGACGTCATAGCAGCTTCCGGTGTCGACAGGGATCGCGTCAGCTGATTTCCGGTTTCTATCAACTGCCAAAGACACCCTTTCCATCGACAATTTTTGCGTTCAGCCCAAAAACCCTACAGAGCCTCAAAGATTATTGAAATGTTACTGGTATTGACTTACATTACAATCTACCGAAATGCATAATATACTTAATAAAACAAATTTAATTGTTTAATCTTTGTATAGTTTTAAAGAAAAACAGAGCAAATTATTATTTTTATATTCATTAAGTAACTAATTAAAAAACAAGGATGATGTTAAAAGTGAAAAGAAAGTGCGCGGAAATTTCAGGTAGCAGAGAGAGAGCTTCCTTTAGATCATTTCAATTTTCTTATTCGAACTTATTACCTGGGTTAGCGTCACTTAATAATATTGTCTCCAGGTAATTAAAATATAATAACGTTTAGTTTAAAAAACTTGGCGATCAAAAAGAGTGACAGAGAGTGTTTTGCTATTTCTTTTGTCCGTTCTACCCCCTTAATAAATATGTTGCGAAGGTGTTATTTAATACCATTCATAATTGTACATTGTGTTATGTATTGCATGAATAGTATTTTGAAATAATTTGATTACTAGGATAAGCCAAGCTCTCGGTTCGGCGGCTATATTGATATGCCTAACTGTATCGGATATGTGTCCTGTAGCCTCCACTTGTCTACACCCACTACGTAAGCCAATTTCTGTAGGGAATTATTGATTGAATGTTTTATTAACATATACTTGATGTTTTAAAAAGACAAAAAGGTTATTATTATATCTTGGTGCCATCTTGTTAAGTGTAATGGGTTAGATGTTAAGAAATATATCGGCAATCCATGGGTTTCACGTCCGTACGTGGCCCGTCAAACGCGAATCCAGTCTCACGAGCCGTAAAACTATTTTAACAGTTTAATTTCATTCCTTAAGATACGAATAAAATTACAGTTTTAAGATTAAAAAGTACAATTTAAATATGTAAATATTGGTTGATTGAACTTAAACTACATTACATGCATGAAAACTGTGGAAATTTCGATCAATTTTTCGCTTAAGTTGATTCACCGTACACACATTATACGACCAAGTAAACTGAATATTAATAACATTACAGGAAAATTGGTTTTAGAATATGAGTAAATATTTAACTTGCAAATTATTTTTATTTTGTAGGTCCATGCACTGATTTTTTTAACATCGTTTTCATTTTTATGATTAATTGTTAACTGATTACTTAATTATTTGTTTGTAACATTGTCAAACCAATGGGATAGATACATATATTTTGATACGGACTTAAAGCAATGTGAAGCAATTATACAACGGATAATGGTAATGTCGTGAATGTTTCAGACCATCATATTAAATTGAGTCAAAAAACGAATTCCTTTTATTTATTTTGGAGCGAAGGATAAAGTTCTTAGCTTAACTTATTTTCGTAAATTACATTTTATCAAAATTACGAACAAGTCTTTTATAATATCAACAACTTCAGAAATAATTTTAAACAGACCAACAGTGACCGCATTTGAGTAAGAAGGTAAAATAAATCAAAAACCCGTCAGAAAGTCAGCATCATAGCCAAGCCCCTTCTATTACCTTCTGAAATTCCTGATAAGTGAACTTTAACTCTATTCCTGCATAGGTAAGGATCATATTCGCATAAAGTAAAAACAAAAGGAATTGTCTAAACATAAATAAGGTTCTATTCTGTCAAATATAAAGTCCAAATTCTTGCGTTTATAAAATGTTGATATTTTCCGGCATTTTACTTAAAATAGAATTTTCCTTGGTGAGTTTTTTTTTTCAATTAGCCCTTATATCTAGAGGGTAAACGTAATTTTTTGTGAAATTTCTTGGGAATGAATTATTTAGTTAATTTTAACGTTTTACGAGATATACTTGAACGGTAAAAAATTCTTCCAACGATGTTCTAGTGAATGTTTTAACTCAAAAAATAAAATAAAATATTTATTTTAAAACAAATACCCCAGCAAATTGTCACATTTTTAATTACATTTCATTCAAACTGCAATTTCGTTCGCAAACCATGGGTTTGAAGTTTTTTTTTAATTCACTTAGCATTTGTCGCAATAGATCTATATATATATATATATTGTAATGTAGCAACTTTCACAAAATGTTAGAAACATTTTTATAATTTTAAAATGTACGAACGCGTGGCTTGTGTTGCTGTGTTACTTTAACTAAATTCAACCGTATTTTTTAAGTACGTTAAGTCCGTAATCAGTAAATATAATTTGATTAATGTCTCTTATCTAAGCTGTGCTTAACTAAACTAAAAAAAGTATAGATACTCAGCGTTTGGATTGCCGTATATTTCTTAATTTTGATAAAGACCTCTTTATAAGTATTGCATCCTAGTACATCTTTAGTGTGTATACCAATACAAATATATATTAAATACAAATATATAAAGTGTGCTGATTATAATTATCATAATTGATTTCCATTCATTACGAATGTCAATACGTTTATCGAAGGCTCAATTTGCAGCGCTCATGATTGTCTGTCGTATTAATCGGATTTGGTTACGATGGGATTATGCTATTATTAATTAAAATTTTGATATGTACACGTGATTGTAGTTAAATAAAATTAGCAGACTGCCCAGTGGCTTAAGCATGCACCTCTCACACCTGAGGTCGTAGTTCGAATCACGAAATAGAATTAACTATCGTTTTTAGGATGAAGAAAACATCGTGAGGCAGTTTGAGAAGGCTCAAGAAGGCTGATCACCGCCTTCTTGAGAAAGAAAATAAATTATCACGAAACAGGTACAGAAACCTGAGGCTAAGACCAAAGGAGTGAGATTTATATTCGATAAAATAAATTTATAAGATATGTACATTTTTAGGTCCTTATAAAATTGTATTATTCTATTTTAAACAATTCATTTAATAAAGTAGTTTCTCCGCTTCGGTATGCGGTGATTAAATTTAATCAAACCTTTAAATGGAATTTTAAAATTATTAACTTGAATTGTCATAGTTACTGACATTTTGCGGTTTCTTTAGGTTAGCAACTTTCAACTTACTGATTACTACTTACCACACAATATGTCGCGGGATAGGATTATCTGAGCTTTGAGGCGCTCACTATATTACGCATAATATCTAGTATACAAAAAAGTCACGATTTTTAAAAAATACAATGCAAAATTAATAAGATTACCTATTAATTTATATACAATCGTACAACATATGAGCTTATGGCTTAATAAAAGGTCCTTATGAAACTTAAATTCAATGATAGTACACGTTAATAATTTCAATATGAAGAATGTTAAGTGAATAAAAAAATTCGTGCGTACAAAGTACACATGTCCGAAGTGAAACTCCTTTGTAAATTAATTATTACTAAGGTAAGGCCCCACTACGAATATATATAATATGATCACTACATGTATTTGTTGATCTATCTATATTCAAACTGTTTAGACGTTGTATACGTGGTAATGATAATATAAATAAATAAAAAAATCTGCGTTTACTGCACAAGACGTTATGCGACAGAATTGCCAATTAAATATTTATTAATATATTAGACTAGGGTGGTATAAACTATAAATAGATCATAACTGACTTTTTCATACAATAAAGTTAAATGTAATTTCTCAATACATAAAAACATAATAAAGAGAATTTACGACTCCATCGCAATCGCAGTACAAACTGTTGCTGTAATTTTGACAAAATTAATTTCGTATTAATTTATCGGCCTACTCTGATTTACGTACGAGTTAATTAGATTTTATAGGTAGTAAATAATTTTCATTTTCACATCGAATATATACTTTCATATTTCAATTTGTTAAGGTCTATATTGTAAAATGTTAATGAAATGCTTGCCGATTGTGTTACGAAAAATATTCCAAATATATTTTACATTTTATCTTTAAATTACAATATGAGGCCGTTCAAGTATTACGTATGCTCTATAGGGGGGCATGGGATGGCGGAGTCTTTGATTTTCTTATTTGGTGATTACGTCAACAGTAATTATTTACTTTTTTACACATATTACCTATACATTGTCTATTCATAAAAACGAAATACATTTTCGAGGACTCCTACAAAAACGTAACATGTTCATTTACTATTGTTTTTGCTTTTCTTACTTATCCTGATAAGAGGAGGGGGAAATTGCTGTAATTCTGCTTACGGTGAACGGTCTCGATTTTAAATTCACTGTTAAATTTATTTATTTACATATTAGACTATTCAGAAGTAAAATTAGCAACAGAAGGCCACTCTAATATAAGTTCATGAGTTCGAAATATTTATATTGTGTTGTCTTTGTTCCAGGGGAGGTGTTAGCCTAAGATGGTGCTGGCGTTTGTGGTCGGAGTCCTGTGCGTGTGTGGCCGCTTAACCGTCGCAAACCCGGATGCGAAGCGGCTCTACGACGACCTCTTGTCAAACTACAATCGGCTCATTCGGCCGGTCGGCAATAACTCAGATCGTCTAACCGTCAAGATGGGGCTTCGGCTGAGTCAGCTCATCGACGTTGTAAGTACATTGTCTTAAATACTAAAGCATCTGTACCGAAAAGTACTAACCTATGACGCAAATACCATAACAGCATAAATAATAATATTAAATACATAAAATACACAATATCGCTACTGTGATGTCACATATAGATGTCGGTGGTGTCGGAGACAGCATTCAGTAAACGCAACGTCTTTGTTAACTGGGATCTGTGTAATAGACTGGTTCTGGCCCTTGGTATCACAAAATACCTTGGCCTTCGCCGTCACTCTTATCCCCTAGGCACAAAGCCGAGTTCTTGGAGACTTACGTTGCTCACCAATACCGCAAGACTTTAAGTAGATAGTAGGTCAACAGTAAGCCCCGTCTTGTTTCTAATTTATTGTACTCCACTATCCCCAAGACAAATAATGTTGGGTACAATAAGGGACAGTAGGGATAGATTACATATAAAATAACCATAATTATGAGCTAAATGTTTCTTATAATAACAATAAAGTCAGCGTATAAAGAGATCCATAATATAAATATGTTTAAATTACAAACACATTTTATTATATTCGTGTTTAACGTATTAAAAAAAAACCAGCGTACTGGTTTAGTCCCTATATCAATCTACATTTATTTATATGTTATTGCCAGATGCAAACCACAATCACAATGTAGGCACTCAAGTTCCCGTCAGCCTAATAGTATTTACTGAGCTAACATTGTATTTATGGTATTTATATACTTAAGCGATTTGCTGTCCCCGTATTTACTCAGAAAATAAATGCTTCATTTGCTCCTTCGTAACGCAATTAGTTCTTGACTTTATAACCTAATTATTTCAACATGTGATAGACTAGAAATAATGTTGTATTAGTAAATAATATAATTATTATTAATATGAGATTATAAAAAAGTAATTCAATTATAACAAATTTTCTTAATTTTGCTACTTATTGGATCTGCAGTAAATGACTAATTTGAACAATAAAATAACCAATAGACCCAATTAGTATTTATATATTTAAAATACATCACACATAAAATATTACACAAAAGACACAGAAAATGGAATGTAAGTGTGTAACCAATAGACGTGTGCACAATGAAATAAAAAAATGTTATTATAACTCAGACGTATTTCTACCGATTAAACGCTTTTTAAAATATTAGCTACTTAGCTTTAGAGCTAGGCTCCGAGTTCGGTTATAGAGTAAAGCCTTCGACTATAACTGGTTCAAACCAGCTTTTCCCGATATTAAACAAAAAACCTCATTAGCTGTATAATTTTAGGATGGGCTTGTTCAGATTAAAACTTGGATAAACAAAACTACTCGTTTAACCCTTTTAATAACCCTCCATTAGATATTTTCATAAATAACCATAAAATCCAACGCCAGAAGGCTTAACACGACGACCCTTTGTGATTTGCGACCTCGTAATTAAATTCAAAATTTGTTTATGTTTTGCTTTCTATAGTTTTTAGTCGAACTCGGTGAGTGTTGTTTTTATTATATCTTTATCGTTGCTGTGATTAAACTCACGACATTAAACGCAGTATTATATTTTAGAGGGTTTGCACACAAATGTAAAACTCGTTCCGTAATTATCCAATTTGCCATACTGATTTATTTTTGAAGTTTTTGGAACGTACGATATGTATAAAGTGGAAATATACTTTTTTTATTAAATTCTTTATTTTACAGATTAAAATCATAATGTGTATATTAGAAAACCGCTGTGGTTTGTATAAATGTAATGCATATTTAGGGACTATCTGCTTCCATCGGTTTCTATCCAGCGCCTCTCTTATGACAGTGTACAGTTTTGATGACGATGAGTCTTTCACTTGATCGGTCCATCTGGTTGGTGAACGGCCACGTGATCTTTTGCCTTCTGTGTTACCCACCACGATCAGTTTCTCCAAGTTCCACTGCGCATTGTATGGCCGAAATAAGATACGATTCGCTGTAGGCATATGGTAGACAGGCGAGTCCGTATGCGGATTTGGGTAAGGATCGATCTATTGGTACGCTTCGCAGTCCAAGGTTCTGGGCGTTCGCCAGCACCACATCTCAAAGGCATCGATCCATTGCCTTTCCCGTAATGTAATGTATATAAAAGACGTTTTTTAATTTACGGTTTATGTTGGTTAGAGTTACGCTAGCTAATATCTGACTGAGTATCATTTATTAGCCGCGGTAGCAAATACCTCAGCGTTCTCTTGTCGTATACGTTGTTTGCTCTCGATGTACATCTCAGAAGGGGCAATAGGTTTTCCGCATATTGTACATAAAAGAAAATAAAATCAATGGCGCTAAAACCTTCTCTGTCTGGGCCTCAGATTCTGTATTTATTGCATGACTATTTGTTAATCTAATAGGGAAGTATGTGATCAGCCTTCTGTGTCTGACGTACGGCGTCAACTTTTTGGGTCTAAGGCTAGCCATTTTCCTCACCATATTTTCCTTCACCGTTCGAACGAATGTTAAATGCGCACATACAAAGAATGTCCGTTGGTGCACAGCTGGGAATTGAACCTAGGACCTCAGAGATGAGAATCGCACGCTGAAGCTACTAGGCCGTTTTCGTTGAAATTGGACTCGGGACCTGTAAGTAATATGCCCCGTGCCTAGATATACAAATTATTCAAATAATTTCACGCCTTTTCAACTTTATAATGGTTCTTGGCAACGAACATATACGCATTTATTATTTCGAGTTTCAAATCTTTCACATATATCACCTATGGTTTTAGGTATACAATATCAGTTACCAATTATAACGTTAATTACTAAAATTATTTAGAGTAGTTTATGCATTCAATACAAAGGTACAACATCTGTATACGTTATTTAATGAAAATATGTTTAATTAAACGAAATACATTCCAATTCTATTAACACAAGCTTATTTATTATTCAATTACGTTCTATAGAATAAATATACAATTTTACAAGTTTAAAGTTGTATCATTATCATAAGTAAACCAATTACAAATACCATAGTATTATTAATAACCTGTTCTACAATTTAATTATTTGCCTTAAATTGGATTTGTTTTTTTGATATTCTATTTATAAACAAGTATTATAATCCACCTTCTATGCAGTCCAAACAGGTCTAAATGATATACTAATTGTTGTGGTTTCCGGCAGAATTACCAGCGCTGTAAAATACGTCTGCTCCACAACATAATGCTGAGCCAGGTCCACAACAATAACACATACACATTACACACATTATGCACCTTATTCCTTTTTTTTCTTTCAATTTTTTATTATTATTATTTTGTGTTTCTGTGTGTTCGTTTCGTTAGTAATAGATAGAATACGATATTCATACTCTAGATGCAAGTATTACTTAAAGTAAGAAAAGTCTATTGGGGAAGGTTATTTGCATTTGTACGGGTAACGTACTAGGCCAATACTGTTACTATAATTAAGGAGTTGAACAAAGATGTTCATACAATGATTGGCCGGATAACAAACAGCTGTTCTGCTAGTAATTTAGCCACCTTAGTAAAAGGGTCGTGTCTGCTAACTAGGTCATTAGAACTTTCCTTCACTGTGAGATTACGGCTCGTTATTAGTAACTAAATACTTTTTCATTCATTAAGCTTAGTTAATGAAAGGTTTGGTCGAAAGCAATAGCAAGCTTTCGCCGTTAAAACCCTTTATTCGCTAATATTCGAATCAAATGTTTAAAGGAAAATCTGGCTAAAAAGCGATCGTGTTCCTTAATGAATATACGACTTTGACTTCTTAGTTATTCCGAAATAAATAAATATATATAATAATAAATTATTACTAAGTTTTTAAGACTGTCTTACGTTACAGACTGTCTCTATAATAAATTGTGTACTGTTCCGTTGTATTACAAAATAACATTCTCGCCCTATTGTCACGTATTATTTAAGAACCTTCATATACTCCAAGTTCACATTTTCTCAGCAATGAAACTTCTGGAGAAAATTGCTGAACTAACATGACCGAAAAGTTTTCCCGGTTTTACAGCTCTCAAGCGTAAATTTCCCGCAAAATGGAAATTAACATGGAATCTCTTCAGTTTAGTAGTAGTAGTATTATATTATAGTAGTAGATCATCAAAAGTAAGGTTTTTAGTTTAATAAATAAAAATATTGTAATTGTGCTGTAAAAAGGGCAAATTTATACATTAATCTATGATATGGTATTATTTAATATCAATACACTATCACACACATTTGACAGTGGTCAGAAAAATTTACTATGTACAATAGGAATAATTTTCAGTTGAATAATGTTTTATTTTGTACGTCGTTGAGCAGTGTTGGCTTAGTGGCTTCAGCGTCCGATCCTCGGCTGTGCACCTATGGACTCTTTCTATGTGCGCGTTTAACATTACTTGAACGGTGAAGGAAAATATCGTGAGGAAACCTGCTTGCCCTAGACTTAAAAAGTGGATGTGCCTCAGGCACAGGATGCCAATCACCTCCTTGTTTATTAGATTTACAAATGATCATGAAATAGATACAGAAATCTGAGGCTCAGACCTAAAAAGGTACAAGCGCTCTGATTTATTTATTTTATATACTTATAGGTGTCATAAAATATTAAAACAAATTAAAAAGAACTCAAGTTGACTTAATAGTCAATGATTTTTACCTTAAATTATAGGTTATGTTTTAGATAGATCTTTAAATAGAGATCCTATTGGAGTAATTATGATGAAACGTGTATTGTTCTCTAAATTAGCTTATGAATGAAGTATCTCGATAACACTTCGATTCCACGATTTTCGAAATCGTGCTTTGAAACACTAACGAATACACTAAAAAAATATAGTTAAACAGGAATATAATGGGTTTTTAATAAATTACATGAATGACATTTGAGTGATTGGTTGTTTCATTTAATCTATAATGAACTATAATTCTGTGTTTGATTAGCGAATATTAATTTCTTCTCTTAAATTACTTTATATACTAAATAAACAACTTATTTCATAACAACATCATTCACTGATCCCTATCCTAAAGCACGAAAACAAATTTAATTGAAACTTGAATAAGGTATAAGCGAAGTGCATACATTGCTATTCACTAAAGTACAACTCTACGATCCAATACTTTCTATCTGAAAACATGTATTTCAATCGATTACGTATAAAAGGGAATTTGTGTTTCAAAAGCTTTCATTTTAAAGGAATTTACATGAAAGTGGCTATTTACATATTTACATTAAGTGATAGGCTATCAATTTCGTAAGTATGTAAGGTATGTTTTACTAATTTTTATACAAAACATTATCTATATTATAAAATGCTATTTTTTATCGATGGACACAACGGAGCTTTTTTCATGTTGTATATTTTTACTAAAAATATACATGAAATTAAAACGCCCTGGTTACATCGGTAGAATTATTAATATAATAATACTCTGAAATATAAGAAGTTTAGTTAAAACGCGATGTTTGATGAGACTCTCAATATAATTAAAACACTTAACTTTGCAATAATTAAGAGTAAAAATTTATTATATTTATAAACATAGACATAGACATAACATATTTTATTCCTAACGAAACACACACAGAAACACTAACTAACAGTATTGTGGCTGTAACTGGCCCTGGCTCATGTGTGATGAGGCATCGGCATCGATCAGACGTGATCCACAGCGCTGGTCATTCTGCCAGAAATCACAACAGATAGTTTGCGCCTCAGACAGTGTAAGGAAAGAAATCTTTAAATCGATTTGTGTAAGAGTATATACCCAGTAAATAAAAAAAATAATACTTGTTAAAAAATAGATAAATAATTATTCAAATATTACAATATTAAGGCGTGAATTTTATATAATAATTCACGCCTTTTTCCCGAAGAGACTTCCACTGATGACAGTCCAGACATACCCCTCTCGCTTCATCCACTTTCATGACATTCACCGTCCATGCTCGCTGGTTATGGGAACTTTTAACGTGTCTCTTCTTTTGTACTTCCTGTATTTGATTCAGGCTTATCTGACTTGGTATACCCAACCCGACTTTACCACCCATGGTTACCTTGTATGTTCTACTTCCAAGCCGCTTCTATATTCATCTGTAATACATATCATAAAAATGTAAACATATTACATATACATTAATATTTTGTAAGTGCTTATAATCTGAACTAGACAAATATAATTTTGTATAAATATAATATAGTACCTGCTGCACACAATGCCTTAGATATTTTCTTTCTATGTTATTTATCTATTGGAAGCAGTTGTAACATACGTTGAAATGTATGAATTTCTTTCTAACATTAATATGTGGTCGTACAAAAGCGTAAAGCATTTATCAGATCAAAAATCTATGACGTGGGCCTGATCACCAATAGATGAACGCTACCTATGTAATAAATGAAATGACTGGATGTATGATAATCAGTTACGTAAAACGGAAGTTGTTTTTCGACATTGCTTTCCGTTAGTGTACGGTTCCTGGGGCATCTGGGTGTTTAAATAAAATAGGATTTTATGATACTCCATATTAACCACTCACGTACAACAATAGAATATCAGAAAAATAATGAAATGTTAATTGCAATGTAACGAATGAATGCAAAGTAACAGTTGAAGAGAGTGTCTACGTAACCTATACTCTGAGGGCGTAACTCCAACGATTTAGGCAATCGCCACGCTTATAAAACTAAGAAAGCCCGAGTGAGTAAAATGTACAGCCTTGGCTCGTACAGTTAAAAATTTATAAATACATGTTGTACCTGCCTCTCACCGTTTATGAGGGGCCATCGTCGCAAGCATTTCACTTTCAGTGACTTGCTTACTTGTTTGCAGCTCCATAGAAAAATAGAATTAGCTCGATGAAGTCTACTTTGGAGCGTATAAATTAAGTTCATAGTTTCAAGAGTAAAGTTTAGATTGCTGACACATAGTCCGATACTATGGAAAGAACAGTTGACCAACTTGTTGTTGACGCAACAAGTGGCTCTAGGGAACACTCGCGAACTAATAAACAGTTACGATACACTAATAAAATTAAACGAAATCGTTTCAATTGAAAGTGTTTTAGGAATCTGTTTATCGTCAGTATCAAATTTGTCAAGACAAGTTTTATTTTGAGCTGTTAAACTTTATGAGTTCTGATACCGACCTAATCAGACTAAAATACTATATTAATTTGAATAAAAGACGTAATATTTGGAACATAAACTTGAAGTATTATAATGGTAAAACACGTTTTGAAATTGATCGAGTAGTTTTTTAAGTTTATTCGATACAAACACATACTAAAGCCGTTCACATCTGTGACCACACAATTGTTTAAATACAATACAAAACAAAATATTTGGTCGACACGTAGGCCTTTTCGCAGCTTTTGTATTCTTCATTCAGCATTTCTAATTGTACTCATAATCGAGTAGTAATTGTCGACATCACAATCTGTGCCTCATCGGTCTGTATTTATTTTATTAATCATTATTTAGGCCTCTAATACGTAGGTGAATAGCAACGTCGTTTCAGAATAAGAGTGTCTACATAAAAAGTATGTGTTGGTGTTAAATTCACTGGATATATTTTATCACAAAATATCGTACATTGGCATAGAAGCTGAGCGATGCATACGTTACATGAGTTATGCAAATGTCTCATATAGGATAGTCCACAACAGTTTGGTATCCCCCGAGACATTCTCGAAACTTAACAATGTTGGTGCATTATTGAACGAACACTACACGATGTGTTTATGCCAAGATAAATTGGGTTTAGTAATAGAGCGCAGACTTCTGGACATTAATTTATGGCCGAGAATGTCCCGGACTGAACAAAAAGCTCGCTTGTGTGATATATTTCCCTTAACAAATGATATGCGTTCGTGCTTGAGAATTATCTTAGTGGTTTCGCCGGAATTTGCCAAAGCTAAGTCAGATAGAGATATTCAACGAAAAATAAAAGAGCATTGTTAGATTGACAACACTTAAATTTGCAGTTAGTTAAGCAACGTATATGGCCGATGGCTGGCCATGCGTGATACTCGTTAACCAACGAAAAGTCAGAAGTATTAGGTATTAAGTTCAAAATAAATGTCATATTGTGTTTAAAACGCAATAAAAATATTCAAATTTATTCAATTTGTATATGATTTCTAACAAGTCAGTTAGTATGTTCGTGAATAGGTATTTTACAAAACCTTTCTGAAATTAAACTTGTTAATTTGGGAATGCTTCTGAATAATAAACTCCATTATGCAAATTACACCCGCTTACGGCTTGTTTTCGGAAAGGTCAATCGATACTTGATCATGCCGTTTCTATAATTAAATAACGAGAAACGTAGCTTTAAAGAAATTATTATTATTCTTTCTATTTATATCATCTATATTCGTTTACACTTCGTTATATTTATAGAAAAGTAATAATAATAATAATAATTTATTTCAAGAATATGGTACAAAAAGGTGGTACAATAGTAATTTCGCATATTCTGCCATACAATGGCGCGCAAATTTGTCTTTAAATGAGTTTTACATTTTACATTATTAGTCCTGTTAAAATTGGTCAATTCTTATATTATTTGTATCGTACATATCGTATCAAATGTTATTAAATTTATAACAACTACAGTGTTTCTCGGAAATAATCATTTATTGAGTAATACATTTTTTCCATAAATAATACAAAAAGTCGATTTTTAAAGACTCTAGTCGGAAGATCTTTTAATTATTTTGGTAAATTATTGTAAACCTTTGTAGCCATACAAAAGGCGTTTTTTCTAAATAGTTCCAGATTGATTTTTGGCACAGCCAATTTCTCCCCGTGTCTACTTCTTACTTCTACTTCTACATTCGACTTAAAAATATGTATGTTTCTGTGCACGAATAGTACATAAAATTATACAGGATACAACTGGCGGCTTTATCGCTAAAAAGCGATGTCTTCCAGGTAACCATAGTAAGAAAAATAGCTAAAAAGAGAAATATGTATAAATGTTATAAAGAAATTATAGAATCAGCAAATAAATTAATAAAAAAACGAAAAAGCTAATCTGACGTATTCATGAATTGTGATACAAAATAATAAGACACAAGAATTACAAAAGTCACGGTTGAACAGAATAGGATATGGTTAAGAAATCTTTAAGTTGAAGAGTTTAAAAAATGTTAGGGAGATAGCCAATCGTATGGCGTCAGGCTGCCTATTCCACAACTAAATGGCGGAGATCCTAAACGAATTGCCTAAGAAGGATGAGCCGTGAGATGGAATTATTTTTATTTACTAAAAGTATAAGGTTTATATATAGTAAAGAGTGCAGTTCTCGGTTGGACCTAGGCCCTAGATGTGCAATCTTCTTTCTATATATCTAATAAACATACAAAATAACATAGATTCTAACAAAGTTAATCTGTTCACTTAGATCTTTTAAACTTTTTCAACAATGACAGTGGTTTACGCAAAAAGCTCTAGAAGGCCATGAAAGATTGGGGGGATTACCTACAGTTTTATTATAATATAACCATTACAAACGGACACCTATATATTACCCTTAAAAATACGGCAAAATTAATATAACAAAATGTTTAACCAGTGTATAAGGGATCTGATCCATTTATATCATTATTATATCTTTGATAAAATGTGTACCGTTTTCGTTACAGTTATGAAAGATCATTTCTCTTTGCGAATATAATCGAACTGACGCCTGGCTGAGTTCTCTATGTTCTTTCATAAAAACTCCAATTTTCGTACACATCATTCCATTTTTCGCGTCATTGAGTTTTTTGATCCAATAGCTTTTATACAATACTTATTGCGAATCAGACTTAAACAATAATTCAATTCCTTTGGAGTTTAGAATTATTTAAAATGTTGACGTTTTATATTTCATACATTTTCTCTACTGTATCTCTTCTAATAATATAAAGAGAAAGGATATGTATGCTTGTATAAAATATACTGAAAATCTTGCAATATTACAATGGTCTTTACGTCGGAGTAAAAAAGACTATATATATTTTTAAAATATTATTAAAACTATAATTTGAATCGGAGAGAGGCCGCTACACAGAACATTATGGCAGTAGCCAAGTTTTCTTGTATTTATTTCGTGTCAAAAAATATTGTTTAACTATCCTTTGATCTATTAGTAGATTATTAATTATTATTCCAATGGACGTATGAATAAGTTACGAAATCACCTTACATAACGATTTATTTAAGGAAACATTCGGTAAAAGGCCTTTATTCGATGGAATAAACTCTTTAATGAACTATAAGCAGAAGATAAGCATTAGGTAATCTTAAATTCACTAAACATTTTCGTTTCAAAATTTTCAGGACCACTAAAATACCTACAATTTGCGTCATGAAAACTCTAAACACTCGCAATATTGTACCAAGTACGTTTTAAGGATTATAACAAATTCATGTCGCTTGTTCCAAATGCATTAAACGAACAAGTAAATTTTCGCCTTAGCCATAACAACATAATGGCTAGTTTCGCCTGACTACCGGACAAAGTTTAAAGTTTCAAATATGTTAACAGGTGAATCGATCGTAGAGTTAGTGCTTCGAAATTGTTCCGATGGAATTTGTAGAAGTTTGCCTTGCGGGCATAAGTTGGTTCGTGTTAATTGATGTTCATAGTGCAGACTGTTTTAATATTTCATTATAAGCCGATGCAGCATTAACTTAAATAATATGACCAAGTTTCATTATTTCGTAAGAAGCTGTAATGGACAGATTTATAAATCTGTAAATATAATCTAAATCTTATATCATAAAGTAAATAAACTTTCTTTATTAGCCTTAACGAAAGGTGTTACTTCTGCAATGTAGTTCTCCATTAAAGGAATTGGCTTTCACACTGCTATCAGTAAATGTAATTTACGAATTTTGCTAAATCTATTTTGGCCTTTGACTGTATGTAGGGCACAGAATACCGCCATTTCATATGAAAAAATATTCAATTAAAAATTATCGTGTAATAAGAATTATTTATATTTTAAGCACACGTCTTAGTTACGATATAGTCCTTCTTCCTATTATATTAGTAGGTTAGCAAATATAATAAATTATAGAATTAACACCCCTCCCCCCTCCCGCGCACATATTCCCACCACAAAACCAAACACAGTACCGTGCAAATGCCCATGTAAAGCCAGTCATCTCGCTATTACCACCGTTAGATCTGTCATACTTTTCCCTACAACTTAACAAAACCCTTATCTAAATATAGTGACACATTTTTTTTACCCTAACTAAATTTCAATTTCGTTGTAAGCCAACGTTTGATCAGTCGACTGTAAACAAAACCTTTTCCACCTAAAAATAACGTAGAAACCGCAAAAGATGCCAAGATTAGCCTTAGTCATTAAACCACGAGTACATCAGTAAAACATTTTTCCCACTCAATTTACCAAAAGGGTTGCTGGGACAGGAAATGGATTGAGAATTGATGATGGGATGTCGCGTTACAACGGCTTGCATCGATTAGAAGATAAAAAAGTAGAAATATCAAAGTGAAATATTTAATATTATTATTAGTAAGAAAGTCTTAGTATTTCACTACCTAGGCCAGCCATAAGCTCTGTTACAAAATAAAATGCATTTTCATTTAATGAAAATGGATTTTTTTTAAATGAAATAATGTAATATTATTAACATTTATACCTACATATTTATCAAAGTCTCAGTAAAAAAATAAAACAATATTCTATTTGAAATGGCCACCTTTGGCTTTTATACAGGCTTTCAAACTGTTTGACCACAAATCTACGAATTTAAGTACTATTTCCAAGGGAAATTTCGCAACAGCTTGCTCCTGAGACTTTAAGAGACTAAATGTCACCGTGCCGTTGAGAGCAAGACATGTCCTCTAAAACTGACTATAATTTGAAGTCTAAAGGCTTGAGGTCTGGGCTAGGCGAGGCCCAGTTTTTAGCTGTTCAGCTTCGGAACAATGGTTTCAAGTCAGCCTTGGGTAGTTTGTGCATTGTAATCAGGTGCAGAATCCTGCTGGAAAGTCCACGGTATATTTTTTAAAAAGTTTATTGCTGAGAGGTTTCACAATATGATCCAAAATGTATCTTGATACACTTTGTCTGAAGTTTTTCACAAAAATGTAGTTTTGTGACTCCTAGATAAGAAACGCCCTACGAGACCATCCCTGAAGCAGGATAATGACCACGTTGCACCTTCCGACCACTTGAGTAGCTTCTTTAGCACCGTGAGCATACACTTTTACATTTTGCTTATTGTAGTGTTCCTCCATCGTGAAAATTTTTTCATCGGTAAAGTGTGCATTTCTGTGCTTTTAACCTACGTATCGCGACAGATGGCGTTTTGATCAATCCACTCTCTTTAATTGTAAAGATTGATTTAGGGCATGTCCTGTATATCGACGATAAGCACCGAGCATCAGGTCTTGTTTTATAATATGCGACAGAGTCGTTATCCCAGTCCAGGAACCTTAATTTCTCGCGATAACATTTTTTGCTTCTTAATAGGGTTTCGAAGAATTCTGGAATTCTTTAACAGTATAACAGCCTTTGTAGTTCTAACAGCACGTGGCCGCCCCGATTTTGTCTGGTCTTTGACAGACGAAGTGTTGTTGTATCTGTTGATAGTACGACATACGAACATACGGCTGATACCAAGCTTTTGAAGTGTCTGGGATATGATCGACGCGACGGCTCCGTACCCACTGTAGCGATCACTGCAATCTTATTTTCTTTAACACCCCACTCCATATTGTAATTTGATAATGAACATAAAAAAATATGAGCAATGGCGCAAAATCAGAAGAAGTTTTTAAAATCGAAAAAAAAACGAGGTCCAAATTCAGAATAATTAAAAAGTTGTAAAAAATGCATTTTCATTTGTAACAGAACTTATGGCCAGACTAGTTATATGCGAAACGTCAGGCTTTGATTGGATGCGTGCTTAAACCAATAATACTTTTTGGATTACGAAATACAGGCAGGTAATGCTGCCAGCATTAAGAATACACTGCCACCGGGCTCAAACTTTAAAATTTATTTTACTTGTTTCTTTATCCTTTTTTAATTATCTACATAAATAATATTCTAACTGTAATATTTAATATTAATAAGGTTTTCTTTAATGACAGATGTAGTAGATATTACATTAGTTAAAAAAAATATTTCGATATTATAATTATTAGTATTGCTACATTTACTTCCAAAGTTATGTATAAAAATAAAAATACGGTCTTGCGACGCTGGAACAGGCCGCTAAATCAGATAAGTTCTGATAAGTAATGCCGTCATGGCAATTCATACTGCCTAGATTTTGAACCTCCGAATGGGAAGCTGATGTCACTTTCATATGATTAAAATACAAAAGAATCATTTATATATTGACTACGCTGAATAAATTGCCAGTATTTTTCCAAAGACTGTTATTGAATTTCCAAGAATAACTAAACATTAAGGAATGTGACGATTTCTTTGAAATGTATCAGGGAGTTAGATAAATCGAGTGAATAATTGAAGAATTTCGAGTAACTACAGCAGTTTTATCGTAAATCCGAGCGGATTTCAATCAAGAAGATGGATTATAGGTTAATCTGGGAGATCAATGGGAGGCCCGAGTGGAGCCGGGGGAAGATGTATTCACATTATTTACACATAGAAACGCAAAATACAATTCGGGATAATCTTGATATATGCGTGTTGGTTTTTGTGGTTGGAGAATTTTGCATGGATTAGGACACTTTATTGTATTGAATGTCAGGTTAACAATAGACAAATGTTAAATTCATGCTGTAAAAGTATTTCTTTGTGAAATTTATTTTCTGAGCGTATTGTAAAAATGCCTAGTGTGTAAATGGGGACTGAGATTTGTTTAGGGAATTATGGTTTTATTTTATACTGAAGCGAAAATGTTTAAAAAAACACGCTACAAAAGCTGCAAATTTCTATGAATATTTCTAATCAAAACACTTCATCAACTATTAGTGTTCTAATGATATTATGTTATTCATTTATACACATTACGTTGAAATTAATAACATATAATTAACCAAAAACTTAGAAAGAACACCAAAAGTTTAGTTAATAACGCAGGAAAATAAACATACAACATATTCCCATGAAAAAGTTTACTCATCGGTACAGAGTGTTACATTAAAGAGAAAATTATATAGCTAATTACAAAAATATTTTAAAATTAATGATATTATTTTATTTAATTTCTGTATAATCTAAAATCAATGCATGAAAATTGCTAAAGGTATTTCTATCCATCTTTCATAAGACGGAGGTAAAAAATGATAATTTTCAAAATCCCCGATGCGATGAATATTTAGAAGATTTAATGAGAATTAGGTCCGTCGGGAAATCACGATAAAATTAAATTATTGAAAGTGCTGGAAAAGTGGATATTTCTCACGTGGTGTTCTAAAGTTAAATATTTTTAATTTTAATACTTAATATTACATGCACTGGATTATTTTATATTTTGTATTCTGTGCCAATTTTCTCGCATTTTTCCTTTCCCTAGCAAGTGTTCTTCTGTCACTCGTAAGAAAACCCCATAAGTGCAGAGCCGAGATTCCAACACTCGACGTATCATAAATACAATAATTGTATTTATGATATGTATTATTGGAAAGCGTAAAATGTATATTTGTACTTATTTATAATCGTTTCAATATACTCAAAGGGATGCGAAATTTCTTGATATTATTGCGTCTCGTCGACGCAATTCAAATGCAGGACTTGGTTCCAAGCAAACAAAAGAATTCTTACTTCTATTTGTATGAGTATAGATTCATGTTATTGTTTACGAGGTATATATTGTTTATGTTAAGGTGTCAATACCGAAAATCGACATCTTGACAGTCATATAACCTTTCCGGTGGGAGCTTTCTTTGCTAAGGAAAATGAGCAGTGCTCAGGAGGGTGAGGCTATAAAACAAAAGACGCTCGTCAAATCGTTGCGTTTGTTTGCGAGTTGTCAAACGTACGTATTATGACGTATCACGTCGCATATTGGACTAGAAAAACTATCAAAATCATGTAAATCATCTGTTTAAAATATTCATTAAAACTGAGACCAGCACCTTTAAACGGGTTGTAGTTATGTAGTTAGTAATTATTAATAAAGCATCATTCTTTAAAAAGGGTAAATATCATAAAGTATAACTCAATTCGTACGGTGCATATTCTAAACTAAAATGAAACTAACAATTGCGGTTCTAATAAATCAAGGATCTTCCACGAACCATAATTCATCGTGAATTTTGTTGTTTTAAAACCTAAGTACTATAAAGCTTTCGCACCAAGTTTCTTCACTTTAAGAGTAAATGAGAAAATGTGAGTCTGTTTACACTACACTCGGCTTTTAAATTGTTTTACCTATAAAGCTAGACTATCAGCTAATGAGGATTTATTTACGTCGCAGAAGTTTTTAATAAAAATGGAAATATTTTTACCAAGCATTTTCTCTTATTTCTTAGCATCTGGCTAAGATTAATAATGCGCCCTTATTTGCAAATAGTGTTTCCCTTTGATTAATTAAGAACGCGTAGCACTTTTAAATATAGTATTTTAATTATGTATTTAGAAATTGTAACACTTTTTTTGGTAATTATTATTTATTTTAATTTATATATATATTGCAATTTATTATTATTATATTCTATATTTAATAACCATAAGGTTAGAAGAGATATATTTTTTTATATAAAGGCAACGGAAGTGGTCTCAGTGGTTGTTGATTAGACTTACATATAAGGCGTACGTGATTTCAGTCCCCTGTTTCCGTTGTGTGAAGAAAAAATACAAATACTATTTTAATTCATATGCTAACGATGCAACATAATGAAATAGAACATTTCTACTAATATTATAAAGACTGTATTTTTATTGTTACTAAACTCGAAAACTGTTAGACAGATATTAAAAATACTTGAGTTTATTTCATAATTTACTTAGCGGTGGTTAGTGACAGCCACAGATGTATGACATCAAACTAGACTAAACCAAAGTTATAAAAAATTGTTTGTTGCTCGAGTTATGTAACCAAACTTTAGTTGAGTTACATATGTATATATTAGTTAATAATTAAAAGCGGAAACAAAATGTGTATGTTGTGACGGCGTCCATACGTTGGGTTATCTCTCTCCCTAAAATATGGCGAGGGGGCCGATGGCTAGCCATACTCGTGAACGGGTGCTACTTGTGGTAACTAGTCGTACTTGAATTCGTGTATGCGGTGATGTTAGTTATTTCGACTATGTATTTGCGTCTAGTTCCCGACGACGAGAATGTACGTGCGAATGAATTGACAAATGATCATGAAACAGATGCATAAATCTGTTTCTTTGAATATTAATGCGTATAGATTAAAAGCCAAAAAATCCTGAAAAGCTCTGTGGAGTAATAGTGAATTAAGAACTCTATATTATGTAAACAAGACAATTATTCCGATTTTGATAACTTCCGAGCTTTGCAAACTTCCAGCGTTTTTACAATTGGATTAATGGTAATGCTATTAATTCAGCCACAAATCCCCAGGCCACACGCTTCTGCGATAAGCGTTGTTATAAATTGATCTCTTTATCCTCGAATCTCTGCGTAAGTTTAAAAAAAAAACAACCATTTATAACTTTTTGTTTCGATAACATTTGAAACGCCCATTAAATAATTAAATCTTTATTTATTATTTATTTAGGCTTACATTAAACAAGATCAGATGTTTAATTATTATTTGTTGAGTATATTAATGATACTTAAGCACTGATAAATAGCATAATCATATAATTGTATTAATATAATTTACAAATTACAAGCGTTGTTTATAAAATTCAAAAATTTGTACATATAAACTGTTGATCTAGCGACTTAAGCATGCCATTCTCATCCCTGAAGTGCACGAATGGAATAATACTCGTTACTTACGGTAAACTGCGTTTACCAGCCTGGATAAAATTTAAAACTTCAATGGCGTGTCAGGCACAGAAGGCTATTCACTCGCTTGGTAGTACAAAAAATGATCACACAATAGATACGGATATCTGAGGTCAACGCTTAAATACATACATTTTACACATTAATCACCACCAACGTGTCATAAATAATCAATGAAGAAATGTATTTTTATATTTTTGCTTACTAGGGTTACATATTATGTAAGAAATAATAAAAAATCCTTTGCTTTGAGTCACTTGTTTCTAAGTAAATTGCTGTAATATACTTTTTGTTTCTCATCCACTGTATTATAAATTCGATATCTGTAGATTGCTTCTCTCTTAGTATTTTATATATTAGATTTTAAATAAAAATTACTTAGGTAATGTACTATTTTATGACCGCTTTGAACATGACATAAATTAAATTATAGGAAATTCTGTTTCCGGTGTAGCAATTTCGGACTTGTCTTAAAAACCCTAAAATAATCCTAATATAACAATACACTCATACTATCCCATGTCCCAAAAACAATACATAATTCTTTCTTAATATAATATTTGCAACTGAAATTTTCTATTAAGACTTATTGTTCAATAATTAAGATATTACAAGCGATTATCATTCTTATATCAATTACTGAAGACTTCTTTTTCTTTATTAATCAGTGAATGTTTATCATAATATTTATCCATATTGAAACAATCGCTGGCCGAGCAAATACAAACAAATTAGGCCCTAAATAGAGGATTTGTCTCATTCGATTTAATTAGGGTCACAGTATACAACGAAAACGAAATTCGACAGACCTCGAACCATTGGTGCTGCATTCTAGCGTAAAAGGGTAGCTCAGTTTGTTTAGTAGGTTGAGCGTTGATTTAAAGTGAAAACCGTTACGATAGACCGCACTTAGAAGACCCAATATTTAAACGTTATATTTTGAACTCGTTCCTAATACTTCACTTCTAAGTGGCCGCTTTCACAGTATTTGTAAGTAAAAGTATCAAAGTAGGTCGCATTCTCAAACTTAAATTTAATACTACGCGCCTGTCTCTTTCTAACAAATTATGTTTACGCTGTAAAGAAAAGAGAGATTTGATTTAGAAGATTTAATGACAGCCAATACGGACCGCTGTTTTCGCCATCCAAGTGTATAAAAACAATTTAATTTTGATTGAATTATGTCTCAACAGACATACACTATACACTGTGATAGTAAAAATGTATAATAATAAAAACAAATAATATTACATATGGGTCTTTGATTCAGACGTTTTTTTTATATTTAAACCACAGAACTAATATAAATCAAAGTTTGAGGATTTTATAGGCTGGCAACGCATCCGCGAACCCTCTGGCATTGGGAGTGCGTCGGTATCATTTATCATCAGGTGAGCCTCCTACGTGCTTGGTTACCACTTGTTATATCAGATGTAGGGCGAATATATCTTGATAGAATTATGTTTGTTATGTTTTTTGGTAAAATATAATACTCGTAAACCTATGCATGAATACTTTTATTTGAGGGAATAAAAATGTTCCCTTTATTTCATGTTTTACAAGACATTTATGATCTAGTATATTACTGGAAGGGTCGCGAAAGCAGGAAAAAATTTATTTTAATTTTATGTATTCAGTTCAGATATAAAACCAGCCAACCTGTGCCTTTACCATTTTTTGTGTTTATTATGTGGCTATAAATTATTTGAAATCTGGATTGTATAAAGAATAACGTCTTTCATTTGTGAAATATAATCAATAACGTCTTTTTAAATATAAAAATTATTATATTTTAATTTTACTAAACCAAAAGATAACCTAGCTATACATATATTAAAACATATATATTAAACTATGTTACGTATTTTAATTTATACATAGAACAATAATCTCTACATATGAAAAACAGGCTGCATTTCGGGACTTTTATCTCTTAAAGTTCCTTTATATTTTAAGAGACAAAAGACAGTCGTTTAGAATTATGCTATTAACATGGAAATGGCTGTTTCTGATGCTAAAATAATAACTTGATATCAGAGTTTACATTTTCTATAAATTCCTTAAAACTTTACTTACTTAAAAATCATTAAAAGCTTTGCAAATACGCCATGATTTAATGTGCACACGATAATAAAATTCCTTAGGTGATACGATACATTCACCTAAGGAATTTTATTATTTTTATTTTACAGGTGATTATATTAATAAGCCCTAAGCATTTTCAGTGAATGGAACTGGGCAACGAAACCACAAAACGTTATCGATCATATTCGAAACCGCAAATTTGTGACATTAATATGATCCCACAAACCGTTTAACAATATAAATTTACATGTATAAAGTATTTTTTTGAACAATAACCATATTTTACATTACTATACGATTTCTAAGTATTTGAAAAAAGAACGTACTCTTTCCTCAAACACTGGCAATGCACCCCCTAATATAGGTATCCTCGGGTTGTGATACCATCTTTTTTAGCTGTCCTGTAGGCTTGTTTGCACAAAAAAGCCTGAATAAATCATCATATTAAAATTCCAATACCCAATTTCAACAATATTGGGTTTAAATGATAACTATCTTTTTTAGAAATTGGTTCTCAAGTTCGCTTTATACAAAGTCATTGAAATAACCATATGAACTCATTCTAGAATGAATGAAATAAACAAATATGTTTTAACCTTACATTTGCGAAAAACAACATTGTGGTGATACCAGCGTGCCTTAGACCCACTATTTACAACAAAAAGACACACCCCTAAATGAGGTTGTACTACTGAATTACACCACAATTACAAAACACTTCATTGATCGGCATTTATCATTTGAACATTTGAGAATTAAAATTTTTACTTATTCCAGAAGACGCAGGGCTGTTCACTTATCACACACTCTAGTAACAACTTCAAATGAATTTGAGAAATATTTGGAATAAAAGAGAATTAAAATTAATTGTTCGTTTTAAAAATGACATTACATTTTAACTTCAAATGCCAACAAAGTCTAACCTATCATCGCAAAATGAAATCCAAAAGCACTCTCGATTGCCGCTATCGGCGACTGTGCCAAAGAGTAGGTATAGTTTGACAGATGAACTTGGAATGCCGCCAGTGCCATTCTGCGTACAATGACAAATTTTTACTCAATGCGCTGTAAATTCGGTTAAGTTTCATGGCCGAATTTAGAAGTCGCTTATCATTTTTATTCTTCAGTACATTAAACGATTATTTTCGTTTGGTCGCATATTATCTTGGATGTCATTTCCAAGTTATTTTAACTGAAAACTAGGACATGAAATCGAGTAAGTTAACCCTTTTATTAACCCATTTATTGTCATCCATGGTTAACTGTCAGTATCGGGCACGGTCACAAGTTCACAAGACCAGACGTGTCTTCTTTACTTTTTCCCACTCCATGGTTGCTATTCGATACACCTACATCAAAAAAACAACTAACACGATTAGTTTTGGCCTCAGATCTTTTATCATTTCCCTTTATTCAGGAGAAATTGTTCTGCCTTCTGTCACATGCCAACGACAATTTCCTTCACCTTATGAGAAAGCACTCGTAGATGGGCATGTACGAGTATGGGTTTCAAACAAACTGATGATTGAATGTATTTTAAAATTGTATAGTTGTGTGTTCGAGATTATTTAATTCAAACAAAAAAATCCTCTTATATTCAGCTCTGTGGGATTGCAAGGACCTAAAATTATTCGACTCTCTCCATCCGTGTCGCGTTCACAGTATGTGTCATCCGCACGTACCAAAAATAAAGCTGAGATAGCGAAACCCTTTGTACGTTTCTTGCTGACCAAAATTTGTTGACCTTTCATCGCTTTTATTTTAATGTCGGGATTTTTTTACTTTGGAAATAGTAGAAAAGGGTTACTCTATTGTGAGAATAGTCGAAATATTGTTTTAAGTAATTCGGAACGCGTATTTTAGTTCTTATTTCGCCGACTGAATTTTATTATAACTGTATTTTCGTTTATATATATTTAGAATGATGGAATAATTGTAATACACGTTGGTCGGTTATTAGTAAACGAATTGTGCTCCGCGCGTTTTAATTTGAGCGGTGTTCGCCGTACTAGGCTACTATATACTTGTCTATTAAGAAAAAAAAATATACAGCAATATCAGGCTCTGACCTAAGTGGTTGTATTATCAGCTCCTGAGTATAGCGCGTTCAGCTAACCATTCGACTTTATAATATTAGTACCTACTAACCTTACAGTATACAATAAATATGTAATTTATTTACAAGACTAAATTCCTGAAACTGTCCTGTGGGTGTAACACGGGTGTTAAGAAATAAAATAATTTTGTTGAGTCTTTATATGTTACAAAACCTAACATAATCTTATTAAAATACTATTATTAAATTACTGTTATTTAAAATATACTAAGCTTATTGAAAAAACGATGTTAATATAACTGAGTCAACAAAAGATTTTCCCTCAATAACGTGCAAACCAAATTTGCAGTTTTATCTACACAGTGGTTCCACGAGTTCATTCAGAGGTTCTGGGTTTTATTCCAGCGATACAAAAACGATTTCAGTTTAGGGAGAGTAATAAACGTGCGTTCTAATCTTAAACCATATCCATAAAACAAACGCAAAATTGTCTCTGCTCTATTTTCTATTGAAACCACCGTACTATACAAACATTTGTACTATATATATAAATGTATTCGACTAAACGTTAATTTTTTTCTATCACTACACACTTCCCGACACAGTGGAATGAAATTCGTAAATTAAATCTAAACGTCCGAAAAACGATTCGTAATACGACATGCTATTACATTTCAAAGTGAGTTGTGACGAAGGTTCCTTTATTAGATCGTTTGTAGAGCCTTTTTATTTATATCTACCAAAACAAGGTCAGGGGATGGAAAAGATATTTCCTTTCCCATGGGGCGTCATAAAATCTTACAGGAAGTTAGTTTTGGCGCTCACGGAGTTTGAGGCGTAAGCCGCATAATGTACATACATCTTTATTTATAACCTATAAAACTTTCGCTTTGAGATTTCATAAGAGAATCTTTTAAATATTAAACTTCTGATTTGAATTTTAAAAAAAATAAGCCCTAATTCAGCCCTAGGCCGGGAGTTCCCCAGAACCCGCTCCTTCCGATTGACCGTATTCAACAAAGAGTGATTTAAATCGTCAACGACCAAGAGATGTGTAAAAATACAGTGTGTTCGAAACACTTTTTATTTATAACTTTCGGATATAGAATTTTTGATATTAATATGTTTTTTTTTCTTTTTGGTTATTTATTTTTCATCCGGAAAACTAAAACTTTCTATACTTACATATTTTTCTCTGTAATTTATAAAACAATGAGTTCGTTATCCGTGACATCTTCCTATCACCTACAAAATTATATTGCAGTAAAAAAATGCAAATACTTCAGTGCGCTGTTTTGAAATTCAAAATTGCATAGTGATTTCGTCTAAAATTTTAATTTTAAATTTTTTGGTTTCGATATTTAAAGCAAATATTTTTTGCTTGAATCTATTCTATGTTCGGCTAAAATATAAATAGTGATTATATGAGACAATGCAAGGACGATGTGAGTGTCCATGGGCGGCGGTATCACTTAACATCAGATGGGTCTCCTGCCCGTTTGTCTAGATGTATGTATGTGGAACATATAATCTATATGTTTAACACAATAAGGCAATCTACATACAGTCTCAAGGTCCGTAATACCAGGCAATTATAAACTGGAGATAGTGCATATTAATCTGAATTATTCGTTTAACAATAAGAGAATGCTATATCAACGCTATATGAAAATATAATTGCCTATTTCGGTGTATGTAGAAAACATTGTTAGTTTTGATGAATTTTTCATCACAAACTGAATACAAATAATTTTAATCTATATATAAGGACACGCTACATATAGCCATGATATATAGGTATACATATATAAAATCGACATAAAGTTTTTTTTTGTTACTGGGATTCTAAAAAAGGTATTTGATATCAAATTATTTAATATCAATAATTAAATCATAAGATAGATTGTTATATATATTACAACGTGCCTCTCTTTTTATAGATTTAAACAAAATATTTATATTTACTTATTATATCTGAACAAAATCGTAATGACAAGCCTAAACTCGTTTTAAAAATAACTAATACTAATAAAAAAACTACCAATTCTAGAGAGCTCTTATTGTAATTAGAAAACAAAACCAAATTTAAAAACGCAATCTGTTTAACACAAATAAGGTTAAATATTTAAAATTAACTAATCCAGCTATTCCTAACTCCGCGAGACCTCGCAGGCAATTACAAAGTTTAATTACAGCGATAGTAGAGGCCTTGTCAGGCGAGCTAGGGCACTAGGAATCTGCCGTCATCGTGATTTTGCTACGATGTTACGAACAGGCGCTATTTATGTCAAAATGTAGATTATATCCGACAACTGCTCATAGTACGAAAAATGTGTGCCTAATAATACATAACCTACCAGAACCCCTTTATTTGTGTATAGCTATTAAGGTAACTGAGTTTTATTGTTATATTATTTTATTTAAGTTATAGAATAGTTATCTAACATTGAAACAAAATTATATGCACAACAATATTATGTGAGATTGTAGTGCAGATATGGTCTGATTAAAATTTATTACTCTATTACGAAAGCGCGAATTATCCGACACATCCTAGAAAAGCTTAATACATGTGTTGCATTCCACCATATTATCAATTTCAAAGCAATCTCTCGCTACCAAGGAATGCAATTTTATTTGATCCCGTTTGCAGTGGGTAATTAAAGTTAAGGGAATCCGAGAGTTTCCAAGAATGGTAGTTTCGTTCCGTGTTCGAGTGTGTAATGTTGTGTAAGGAGTTTGTGAATTCTCTTGGCTCCCATTTTTAACTTACGATGTTTAAAATAAAGCTGGTTGTCACGTAGAGGAAATTGTTACTTATGCTACATTACCAGAGTTAGGGTTTTACTGTTATTTACTTAGCCCTGAGCCACTGTTGGGGATGTGAAGGCGGTTTAAACAAAAGTATTAAATAATAATACTATTAGAAAGCAATTTTAAAAGAAAATGTATTTTCCAATTTAAAAACGAATCTAATCTTTCAGAAAACCGGCGTAAAGTGATACAAAAGGTTCGCCTTCTTGTACTCGCGTTTCGTGCGGTGAGAAAGATTCCCGGAGCCCATCCTCCCCCCTCTACAAGAAATATGAAGGTGCAGAAGAATCAGAATCTACCCCAGGGGGGTACCACACGCGCTTGCGGTGGAGAATCCCCCTCTGGGCGTCCACCACCGGGACACTCAGCACCCGGTGGTGGACGCACAGGCTGCCCTTCGTATTCTGGGGGGGGGGCAATTCTGCGCTCTTTAAAAAAAAAATTATCGATCTCGGGGCAAACGGAGCAATCCAACAAAGGCACCCCCATCCACTCTCGCCATGGACTTCACAAATATTAGGGGGCTCAACTCCAACATCCACGCTGTCCACTATCATTTAGAGACTGCGAAGCCGGCCTTGCTCTTTCTTACCGAGGCTCAGATTTCCTCCCCGGCTGATTAACTCTCTTCTTACCTCTCCTACCCGGGGTACAAATTGGAACATTCATTTGTGCCGCGGGCTGGAGTTTGCGTGTACGTCAGAGAGGATATCTGTTCTCGTCGCCTCGGGACGCTTGAAGGAAGGGACTCTAACCTCTGGCTGCGCGTAGACTGCGATGACCATCCGCGATTCTACGCATGCCTGTATAGGTCCCATAGCGGAAATACCGAAACTGACCGACTCATTGAGCACATCCAAATGGCTACAGATTCCCTGCTCAAAAGGATTCCTACCGCTGAAATCGTGATACTTGACGATTTTAACGCCCACCATGCCGATTGGCTCGGCTCTGAAACCACCGATCACGCGGGAAGATCCTTTCACGACTTTGCTTTAGCCTACGACTTGACGCAAATGGTCCCTGCGATTACGCGAATACCAGATGTGGATGGTCATAAACCTTCTTTGTTGGACCTTCTGCTGACTTCACATCCGGAGACCTACCAAGTCTCTGTTGACCCGCCATTGGCTTCATCAGATCATTGTGTAGTACGAAGCATTGTGCCGCTCACGCGCCCTTTACGGCCTAGCTTTGCGGGCTGTCGCCGTGTGTGGCACTATAAGTCAGCAGATTGGGACGGGATGCGGTCTTTTTTTGCGTCCTACCCTTGGGGGCCCATTTGCTTTTCGTTGAGTACTCCGGATGCCGTCGCTGACTCTGTCGCTGATGTGGTCCTGCAGGGCATGGAACTTTTTATTCCATTCTCAGCGGTGCCGGTCGGTGGCAAGTCCCAGCCTTGGTTTAGGCGTTCGTGCAAAGAGGCTTTGCGCCGTAAGCGTGAATGCTTTAATGCCTGGGCAGAAGCGGCGACATCCTGTGATGCGGCTATCGGCGAACATAAAAAAGCATACAATTCAGCCTCTAGGTCCTTCAAACGGGAAATCGCTAAAGCAAAATCAGAGCATATTGCCAGGTTTGGTGAGAAATTGGCCCACCTTCCTTCGGAAACTCGAGCCTTCTGGTCTCTTGCCAAAGCTGTCCAAGGGAATTTCTGTTAGCCCTCTATTCCACCACTGCATAGGGAGGATGACTCACTGGCCCATACTGCAAAAGAGAAGGCCGATCTTCTAGGCTGTCTCTTTGCGTCGAACTCAACTTTGGATGATCAGAGGAAGGAACCACCGACATTATTGCGGTGTGATACTACGATGCCTGAAGTTACATTCCGGCAACGTGCTATCCGTAAACATTTATTTTCCCTGGACATCCATAAGTCGAGCGGGCCTGATGGCATCCCCCCAATTGTGCTGCGTACTTGTGCTCCTGAGTTGGCTCCGGTCCTAACGTGCCTTTTCCGGTACCTGTACTCCCTCAATACTGTTCCGAAGTGCTGGAAGACAGCTTTGATACATCCGATCCCTAAAAAAGGCGATCGCTCTGATCCGTCCAACTATCGCCCAATTGCAATAACCTCCTTGTTCTCCAAAATAATGGAAACCATTATTAACGGCCAGCTCTTGAGGTATCTAGAGGGCAGCCAGCTGATAAGCGATTCTCAGTACAGCTTTCGTCGTGGTCGCTCAGCTGGTGACCTCCTTTTATACCTTACACATAGATGGGTAGAGGCAATTGAGTCCAAGGGGGAGGTGCTGGCGGTAAGTTTGGACATAGCGAAAGCCTTCGATCGGGTGTGGCACAGAGCACTGCTCTCGAAGCTTCCAGCCTATGGGCTCCCCGAGAAATTATGCAACTGGATTTCCAGCTTTCTCGCTGATCGGAGCACTAAGATCGTCATCGACGGAGCATGCTCCGACCTTAAACCCGGCAATGCTGGTGTCCCACAAGGCTGTGTCCTATCCCCGATCCTGTTTATTCTGCATATTAATGATATGTTGCAACTTAGCAACCTTCATTGCTATGCGGATGACAGCACTGGCGATACTTTTTACACGGGCCGGGTAGGTATTTCTTGGGCTGTTGTTGATGAGTGCCGGAACAAACTTGTGTCTGAAGTCGAAACTCTTTTACGTGTGGTCTCGGGCTGGGGTAGACTAAATCTAGTCCAATTTAACCCCAAGAAGACACAAGTCTGCGCGTTTTCCGCTAAAAAAACTCCCTTTGTCGATACTCCCCTCTTTGAAGGCACTCTCCTTAAAGCCTCAGCTAACATCGGAATATTGGGCGTTGACATATCGAATAACTTCCAGTTTCGCGGTCATTTGGAAGGGAAGGCCTCCAAAAAGCTTGGTGTGCTCAGCAAGGCGAGACGGTACTTCACTCCGGGCCACCGCTTGCAACTCTATAAAGCGCAAATTCGGCCCCACATGGAATACTGTTCTCACCTCTGGGCGGGAGCTCCCCAGTACCAGCTCCTTCCACTTGACCCTATTCAACGAAGAGCGGTTCGAATCGTCGACGACCAATCACTTTCCGTGCGGCTTGATCCCTTGGCGCTGCGTAGAGATGTTGGGTCCCTCTGCATCTTCTACCGCATTTTCCTTGGGGAGTGTTCAGAAGAGTTGTTCGATCTAATACCCGCAGCTGAGTTTCATTATCGGACGTCAAGGCAAAATACAAAATACCATCCGTATCACCTCGACGTCCGTCGTTCCACAACTGAGCAGTTTTTGCCGCGCACCACCCCTATAGGGAACCAGCTGCCCACTGAAGTATTTCCGAACCAATTCGACTTAGGGTCCTTCAAGAAAAGAGCGTACCAATTCTTGAAAGGCCGGCAACGCACTTGCGAGCCTTCTGGCAATGTGAGTGTCCATGGACGGCGGTATCGCTTCACATCAGGTGAGCCTCTTGCCCGTTTGCCTGCTATTACATAAAAAAAAATTCAACGAGATCTTCTTTTGTTCTATTATTTAGAAAAATAACGTCCCAGACCAGTATATTCTGCACCTTATTTGCAATTAATATCATATTAATATAAACGTCCGTCCGTCCGTACAATTTTGACTGAAGTACATAAATTCATTAACCCAGTAACATATACGAGATAATGAAATACAGTTTTTGCATCCCGTCCTACTAGCACCCGAGCCAATTATAAAGTTTAATGAGGCGTCGGCCACATGCGTCCCTTTCTATCTTTATTAGAATTTATACATCCACCTCTTTCTTTCTAATATAAAACTGGTGTGTAGCAAAATTACATCTAAAGAGTTTTAGTTGGTCATCAAGCTAATGTTAGAAGTATATTTATTTAATGTATGCTGGTAGACAAATTCGACCTCAAGTAAAAGCAAAGGTTTAGACTCAATCAAAAAAAACAATACATTGAAATAGCTTTCTATATAAATAACTAATAATTCCTATGTAGTTAATGTTCATAGTCGGAACTTGGCTTGAGTCAAATATATATTTTGGATTGTTTAGACTACATCGATATAGAGTTTCAATATATTCAGTACCAAAATCTTCCGATACACTTTTGCTAAAGTGGAAAAACAAAGAATGCTTCGTTGTTTTAAAGCTATTAAAGTAAGGGTTTCTCTCGAAAATCATTCCTTCCGGGAGTATTTTCAACTCGTTAAATTTCATTATCTAAAGTTCTAAAGATCTAAACGTCAGTTATATATCAAAACTGACTTCAACTGTTCAAGAAATTTCATTAAACTCAAGCCCTTACTTCAAGTCTAGATTCCTTTTTAGAAATCTTTTATTCAAATCAATGAGTTTCTTCATAATTAAAATTCTGTAGAATCATACTAGCTAGGCTGCGGCATCTTTGCCGAACTTTATTAAGATAACAAGTGTTGTTATCAGTTTAAAATATGTAATTATATGCCTTTTTAAATTTATCAACATTTTAACAAGTTAATAGTTAGTAAAATATAACCATTTTTTAAACGTTTACCAGTTATTGTTAAAAAAAACGATTTTACAAATGATTAATGAATTGTTTCTTTCTTTTCAGAATCTTAAGAATCAAATCATGACAACGAATGTGTGGGTGGAACAGGTAAGCTGTATTATATGATTCTATATTTACAAAACCGTTAAAAAAATATGACTAAATCGTCTAGAGCTTCTATGATAAGCATTTTATGGTGAAATGGGGTTACTTTAAGATGTTTTGTTATATAATATTTTATAGATTGCACAGAAATCGATAATTTTCAAATATAAATAATCCTTTTAACTTGTTATGGGATATATGTATCCTTACGTATCCTTGAAACTAAAGCTTGTACGAAAAAAATAATAACATACGTCGTCGACGTATATAATACGTCGTCGACGTATATAATACGTCGACACCGAAACTTCTTAGTTCGCAAATAAAGCCATTTAGAAAAGTCAAGACGTCACATCGACCGTAACAGCTTGACAAATGATGGGGCATCCCCATTGTACAAAAGGTAGGACGCACGTCAATAACAACCTGACTAATAGTGTTGCTATTCACTTTTTATCCCATCCCCAATGACCTGAAGGTCCTTAATCCCCAAGCTAAAGCATATATGGCGTATTTATCAGACATATTTTACTTATAAAACAATAATGATGTAACTGCATTTATTTTCATAGTAAATATATGTAACACGACGGTTTAAAGTACATTCATTTGGCGCTATTAAAACTTTAACCCAAAAAGAATGTCATGAAATTCTTTGGCAAAATGTTACTAGCATATAACATTAAGATGCTATTAAAGATATAACTTACGTATTTGTTGACACACTGCAGTCAGAAAATACCATAGATAGTCACGAATAATAAATATACTATCAAATTTTGCTACATGAGATTAAAATTATGATTAAATGATTGTATGGTAGTTATTTTTTACACGAAACCTAGTATGACGCATATTTTATTACCAGTCTCATTAAAATAATTTTAACAAAATGTTACATGTATTTATTTGATGCATCGCACGCTACGGTGCCCCGCCCACGTAGCTTTTGCTACAGCATAATCGTTTCTAGCTTAGCGTGTATATATCTTCTGACCCCTTTTTACGCTTGTAATAAGCAGTAAACATGAAAGTTGAAATAGTAATTAAGTAATCAGGTCAATCCTGGCCGTAGACTTGTGTAAACATGTCGTGTTGATCGTACGTTTTCTCTATACTAAGTGTATTGTAAAAGGCAGTTCTATCATCTTAACGCTTTAATGATTTTGTTTTATTTTATGGACGTTTATAAGTTTACATTGTATTACCTATAAATAAATAACTGAACTAATAGACTTAAATGCAAATTTCATATCAATAGATAGAAAGTTAAAGCATATATAATATAATATAATATAATATAATATAATATAATATAATATAATATAATATAATATAATATAATATAATATAATATAATATAATATAATATAATATAATATAATATAATATAATATAATATAATATAATATAATATAATATAATATAATATAATATAATAAGTCATCATCCACCTTCTGGATACGAGTATATCAACTATGCATAACATTTTTCATCAAATGTTCAGATCACAAGCTGACTATATTCTATATTTATATTTTTGCTGTTTCAAGTAATATGTCTTAGCAATCATCCAATAAGTTACGAGATGTTGTAAAAAAGCAATCATTTTATATTTTCCTGACAAGTCCTTATATTGAAAGAAGCTCAAAGCACTTCTACAGTAAATTCCTTAAAAAGTTGTAGCGATTCGTTTATCAAAGTTACTCTGTTTGAGTTTAATGTTTTTAAAACTTCAAGCGAATTCTGAGGTCTGTTCCTTCAAAACATTTACCAAATATGTACTTGAGAATAAGAATAAATATTGTATTATAAATAAAAAATATACTATAATTTTTGTTGTGTTTGTAAGACAAAAGTTTTTGTGATTAGCTTATTAACTTATAGGATGAACGATGTATCCACAAAGCCGGGTCCAGTTCTAAAATCGGTGGAAGGAATCATTAGAATATTTGGTAACGACAAATATTTATGTATACTATAGTTCGCAGAGTTTTTTTTAGAAAAAAAATATTATTTTTATATTAGAATTTAATTAAAATACGACCCCAAAAACGTTTTGGCCTCCAAAACTTTTCTAAGACTTTCAGCAGGTCCTCCACTTTTTGGGTCGCAGAGCCAGCGAAGTGAGAGTGTGTGCGTTAAAATGTGCAACTAACTGTGAGTTAAACTAGTAAAAAAATACTCTAACCACTTTTAACAATTAAAAATAAATAAGAAACAGCTCGCTGTATCATTTACGACGGAACATAATATAAATTAATCAATATTTTTCCTAGGACAAAAATAATTGATGCTTGTAAACTCATGTTTTCATACCAAAGTTTACTTCGAATAAATATTTTGATCTCCAAAAATAATGTCGTAATATGTAATGTAATAAATAAATATAAATCACACAGTTCATTCTGATCATAACATTTTTATTAGATCCGACGATATCTTATAAAGTTCGGTGACGTAAATAAGAAATAAAATAAATTGTACGGGAAAACACAATGCTTCGTATTACTTGTAGGATATTTTAAATAACATTTTTCCAGCATATTATACGTACGCACGTTTATTAATAAAATATTATAATATTCGTATAATATATAATTCTTATGTTTATAATAAAATGTACACAGATAAAAAAGTCAGGATATAACTAAATTTTTGTTCGACTTGGATTTTAATTGATTTCCATAAAAACTGCAATAACCCATTTTAGAGGGAAATAGAATCTACATTCACGTGTCATTACTCAAAAACGTGTTAACTCCAAGCAAGAATGATTAACGAGTATCGGATATGGACAGGGGATAAAAAATAAAACGATATTGTATCTGCACTAGATTTATATCTGAAGTGGGCTTTGATTCATGGCTGGTAGATACAGTTTGTTGTTTATGAAAACAAGGCTTGTGAAAAATACTCTATTTGAATTTTTGGGTGAAAGGAAAATGTTTATATGACCTTCGGATGTATCATGAACTTTTGTTGTAAAACTGAGGGTTGAAGTCGACCATGAAGCGACGAACTTCGGTCATAGCTACTTATTTTCTATTCGTTTTATAATTATAATTTTAATATGTCAAATTAAATAATTGATTATGTTACACACGTTTGTCTCTAACAATCCACGAATGTCAAATTAGAACACATCAAAATCAGTAAATCGAAATTTCATAATCAAAATATTTTTTTTTATTATTGAACAAGTTCTAGAAACTTACGGATAAAACATAAAGGTGATATTAAAATATTTTCATACTTCCATGAACACATTTTGTATCGAAGTTTAGTATTCAACATAAACTCCAATACAAATTTAACGTTTTCGTCCCTTGAGATATGTTCCATATTTACGGTTCAATAATTTCTAAGCTATGAATAAATATTAGAACTAAAAGATTGCGTTAAAATTATTAATTATTTTTAATTTATATAGTTTTAAAATTTATAATTATTATTTAATTAATTAAATTAAATACTCTCTATTAATTTTTATATATAGTAAAGTGACTAAAATCTTACAATATCAATCGTTACTGTATTTTTTTTATAATTTTCCCTTCGATTTTATATGTCAATTATATAAAATATTAAAAATAATATTATTTACTACAAGATTTCTAGTCGAACGTTATTCTTAAAAATTTCATCGTTACTGTTGTTATTGATTTTACATTTCGTTAGGGCATGTTTTTCTAAAAGTGTAATATTATGCAAACGGGCAGGAGGCTCACCTGATGTTAAGTGATACCACCGCCCATGGTTTCACTTTGCCAGAAGGCTCGCAAGTGCGTTGCAGTCCTTTTAAGAACATTTATTGGTGTGCGGCCAAAACTGCATTAAGAAATACTCAGTTGTGGAACGACGGACGTCAAGGTAATATGGATGGTATTTTGTATTCTACCTTGACGTCCAACAATGAAACATTAGTCCGAACAACTCCTGATGTAGCAAACACAATACTAAGTCTGTTCCATTGTTTGTAATTTTAAAGTAGGCTCAATCGTTTATTTTTACGTACCGTCATCAAAGATTAAACAAATCACAGCTAGGGTAAACCGCAAGTATGCTGAACACTACTTCGAGTCTGTAGTCATCTAGTTACAAAATTTTCTACATTCTTCCAACTGTAATTCCAAAAAAGAGTACACTAGCAGAACCATCCCAAAGTTGGTTTAAGCTTTGTTGATATTTGGCATTTCATTCGCATCAAAAGTTATTCATTTGCCGACCTGAATACTTTATGAAACAATGGAACTCTTGATTTTTGTTTGACTTATCAACCTTTTGCATTTGAAACGTTCTTATACGGATCACTTGCCACTTACAGATAAATAAAATAGAAAGTCGTTTGCTGAGAGTTAAAGCTATTGTCCCAACGACTAGGATTATTATATGAATATAATTTGAACATATTATTAGTGCAAGGTTTCTTAATTGGAAATAAAAATAAATGGAATAGTGGAAAATAAACCAATATTCTTCTCATACTTGAATATAAATTAAAAATAACGAGTGAAAAAGCTAGTTACGATTGAGAAACAAAACACAACACATGATATTGTAATTACCAGGGTCACATAAGTAGGTAGGCATTTATTGAGTTCTAATAAATATGGACAAGAAAAAAAGTCCAGTTAAAATCGGACTCGTGAATGAAATTAAAGTCTTTGCAAACATTTAAAATATTTCAAATCCCTAAACATTTTTCTTAAGAGTCCGTGTGAATTTACTTCTAACATGGCCTAAATTCCCGTGGTTATTTACAACATTAAGTCATTTTCATTAAGTCAACGTTCTTCAAATTGAGTTTTAGCAACAGTAATTTCCCCGTACAAGCTCCGCCAAAATAATAATTGACTTTCATTATAAAACGTTACCGTGTAACAGTTATGTTGCGCTTTGTCTTCTATTTTTAGTACTAAATGCTTATAGCATATGCATATGTATAAATATTATATTATTCCCGTTGAATTCTCTTATATGTTAGCTATTGACGTGTTAAATGGATTCATATAATGAAGGATCTTTTAGCGTACATTCTACCACATTAAAAATAATTACGGATAGTTTATTGCCAGTTCTCTTCCGTTCTACGCCCTTGATTTGAGAACTGACGGTAAATGTAAAATTAGAAGCATTTCATATACATTTCTGTTTTTGATGTTTATAAATAATTTTGAATTTGAATTTGAATTAAGCATAGAGAGTGTACAAAGGAGTGGTTCTGATTAATATCTCTAGCTCAGTTTCATCTTTAGTACCGTTTGTATAACCTCGACGTTCGTCGATCCACAACTAGGCGTATTTTAAGGCATTTGCTACGCACCACTGCTGTGGTTCCATCTGCCCCTCGAGGTATTTGCAATCCAATACGACCTAGGCTCGTTCAAGAAAAGGCCGGCTACGCACTCGAGAGCCGTCTGGCATTGAGAGTGTCCATGGGTGGCGGCGGTATCACTTAACAATAGGTCCTGCCCCTGTTCTATGTATTTAAAAACAAAACATATGTTGGTGTACAGTAGGGGTTTTAACGACTCTATCCAGAGGCGCGCCCTCAAGTAACTGTTTCTTTAATTTAATTTATTATATGAAAACCTTCCTTTTGATCTGTCTATAGATGGAAATTGTATTAGTTCGTTGGATAGTTTTAAAAAGATCATTATTATGATCATAGTCAACCCACACTCACTAAAAAACAATATTATTGCTAAATGTAGAAATATTTACGAAATGTGAAAATAATACAATTTCACTACTTATTTAAGTAGTTGATTTGAATAATGATCCTTATTTCGTTATCTCGGCCACATCAGAACTATTGTAATTTATTACAGCAGCTGCTAGTTAATTATACAATAATAAAATAACCTTTACTCATATGATAAGGGTCTAAATAAAAAAGGACAATTATTAAAATATAATTTTCAAGCCTAAAATATCGCTTAATTTACTTTGCATACAACGCAAGGCGGATTCCAATGGTTCTAAAAAGGTTGAAGAGGCAGGAACTTGGGACGTTGTCGGAAATTGCGCTGTTTTATTAGACCTCTGGCTTGAGGCGTCAATTGAGAAATCTTGATCATTTTTTCGCTCATTACGTTGGGCCATTGTAATGCTCTTTATTGAAATTTAAATATTTCATAAGAACGTAATCAAAAGTAAAATTTTCAGCTTTAAATTATTAACTATTTAAAATATTTTGTTTTATGATCATAGGCTTCATTCATAAACATAATCAAAGATTATAATAAAATTAAATTAAAATTATAAACAATTAGTGTTAATTTCATTCATAAACTCATTGTTTTGTGCTTCCAAGAGGGCCCGTTCTTTGCGCTTTTAGATGCAAGTGACGATAACTTAATTCTGTTTATTACATTACTAAGTGTAAAATATTAAAGTACTTTTACATATTATATTCTGTAACATATAGTTCCCTCAATAAATTAGACCTTTGTTTGCAGGAGTGGAATGATTATAAGCTCAAATGGAATCCTGACGACTACGGTGGTGTGGAAACATTGCACGTGCCTTCAGAACATATATGGCTGCCAGATATAGTCTTATACAATAAGTAAGCCTTACCTATTATTTAAAAAAAATATTATTTTATAATATTATATATCTTTGTAATAAACGACTAAGTCTGTGGTGGTTAACGCAAATGACTGAGCTAGGTACTAGGAAAAACGAACGCTCTTCGATTTTAGGAATAATGATTTTTTTTTAATGTTGACGGCCATGTATAAAATATGCCATTTTGTTGAAAATTTAAATTACGATAAATAGAATATCAGTTATTGGTTAAATTGAACAACATAAATGCAACCAATCTAGACGCTAATCTTTCTCAAAGGAGGATTTAATTAAATGCCCTACAGCGACCCGACATTAATCTAACTCAAGCCTGTTTACTCTGAAATCAATTTAAGAAAGTTCTCTGAACCTGTGTCCCTGTCCCAAGTTTAGGCCCCATTTCTTTCAATGAACGCAAACTTCTTCTATAAAATGTGATTTTATTTGGTGGTCCCCTTATCTCCTTGTTTCTTGGACGGGTCCCATTATTCTGCATTATCACGACGACTCGACAAGTTTATCGTTCCTATTTCACGACAAAAACCGAAGCTATATCGTTTTATGCGCAAGAATTATCCTTGTCAGTACTAAAGTAATTTTTCAGGGTGGCAATTTTGTTCGGAGTTTGAAAGTTGTCAGCGGTTTTCCCTATCAGCTTATAGATTACTTTGAAAAGTCAGCCTCCGTTGCAGTTTACATACATTGCTGATTTATTTTGTTATTAGACTTGAAATCAATGTATAACTATACAAATTACTGAAAAATCGACGCTTTAGTGCGTTTTAAAACGTTCAAGACATACATTTGACCATAAATAAAAATTATATCAGTTTTATTACACTAAACCTCACTCCTGGGTCATACTTAATAGATTTTGTAACAAAAGGATTATTATTTAATATACAACAACAATATCAAATAATGTCTTGAACTTTAGGGAACGTTAGATATTGGGACATATAATTCTTTAAAAATAGTGAATCAAGTTATCGTATATATCTTGTAGTATATACGATATCACACAATAGACACCCACGCAAATAGTGCATAGTTACACACGTCATCTAATAGTTCTCCATGAATTCCATAAACAACATAAAATGTTTATAATGTAAACAAATAAAGAAATGCTTATTCGTGCCCTGCCAACTTTAATCCGACGACTATCGCAGCTACAGCGCTTATTTAAAAACCCCATATATTTCCGAAGTCACCCATTATCACTGCAGTTCACCGCATTTCTGCGCATTAAATAATTTATATCCGTTCTCGAACTTAATTGTTGGGAATATGGTTCAAAGTCGGATGTATTTACATTTACACAGTGTTAAAGTGCAACTGTAGTTGGCCAGCCGGAAAGCGTGATAAGTATAGTCTTTAATCTAAATAGCATCTAGGTGGAATTAAACATACTAGAATAAATCACGTCACTCAGGTTCTTTTTAAGAAATTAAAATGGACAGGATTTTATTCTAATAAATAAAAAAATGACACTACCTATTTAACTATGAGATTCATTATACTTCATGCTTCAAACATTTTACCTGACATTTATAAAAGTAAGTTAATTGTACGATTTACAAAAAATTACTTACTCTAACTTTACAGTCAGTTTTACGAAGTGAAAAATTACATATGTTTAATGAGAATAGATTTTAAGCTCACACAAGCCATAGCATAGGTTTACAAAGATGGCTCTGGGCCATTTTGTACTATCCACCGTAATGGAACCCAATACCCATACGCAAAACCACTTAGCCAAAAAATACCACATCGAGACAAATAATTTCTCTCATCTTATATTTTTACATTTAGGCAGTTAGAGGTTACTGTAATGCACCTGAGACTACTAAAAGCTTTCGCGAATATTTCGTGTAAACTTTATTTTTAATGGCAACGTTAGCCTAATGGAAGACAACGCGACCTATATTTTATGAAACAATTTTCACGGATGTAAAAGTTAGGTACGACAGCTTTTAGAAGACAATTTGCCTATCAAGTGTTTATGGATGATGGAATTGACAGCTTAATTTTATGAGATTACTTTTTAAGCTCGTCTACGCTTATTATGTCATCTTCACATTGTTTGTTTTTAATTAATTCGGGGAAATTATTTTTAAATTATTAATACCATTTTTTTTACTTATATAACTAACTTTTGACACAGTGCTTTCAATCTTGAATTTTTAGAAAGGTTTTGAAAGGGGGTTCTTGTTACTTACTCTTTCAAATTACACAAGTCTTATTAATAAAATATAAAATAACTATTGAGTTGTTCTTATCAGACATATTACCTTATCTGACCTTTTATATTTTTTAAATAAAATACAATTCTCTGTCAAAAAATATATTGGATTAAATAAAATTTTCTTTTTTACTTACCAAATTTACATTTTACATTTGACTTAATACTTGACAATTCAATTCATACAAAGTTTTATATTTTAAATAATACTGTTTGACCTAACCTGCAAACTCATGCACACAGTTTAAATCCTCAACATGACTTATACTACGAGAGCAACTAGTATAATTCTTTAAATTATTAAAGCTAGTTTAGACTTAGGAAGGCAGGTCTGTCAATAATACTTAATTTCTTAGGATTACATAATTTATTGTTTTCTTATATTAGAGTTATGGTATGAATGTCAAAAATCCAAAATTACCTACAATACTTTTTATTTATTTCTTATTAGGTTAATATCACTTTTTTCGAATGTCTGTATTATGCTTTTGACAAAATATCTAAACCAATCTGTTTGAAATATTTGTATATAGGACCACTGCTAATTGTATTTTTTCACAAACGTATTTTTAAATTTTATAAGATCATCCCTTTGCTATGAACTAGGTATCTGACTAGAAAATTTTTCAGTGCCGATGGCAACTACGAAGTGACGATAATGACTAAAGCCATCCTCCATCACGACGGCAAAGTCGTCTGGAAGCCTCCTGCCATCTACAAGTCATTCTGCGAGATTGACGTCGAGTATTTCCCCTTTGACGAGCAGACCTGCTTCATGAAGTTTGGCTCCTGGAGTTACGATGGTTATACGGTATGACATTTTGAAAATTACAGTACACTAATGAAACCTTCATTAAAGGAATATATTTATAATGAATTTCTAGACTTTCTCACTAACCACTGATAGTATTATATTATTTTAACTTGACTATCCATAAAATAATGGTTTGTAGACGCGGAACTATTTTTACATATTATAATGTACATTGTAGCATACTAAACACCATATTCTGGAAATTATGTGAAAGTAGTTTTAATTCATATTGTATTTTAATTATGAAATAAATGGATGAAATCGGAGCGGTTCCAATCTATATAAATATTCGTCTCTAGTGTTAAGGATACATTAAGAATTAGGTGGTTATAATCTAGTATAGTTTACGTTGTATATATATTTTCCTGTTGCTGATAGATATGCATTAATTCATATAAGTACCTTTCAAATTGATAACTAGACAGACTAGAAAATAACTCACTCAATAGGATCACATCGCCCGGTGTGATAAAAGCTCAAAATACAGTTAATGACGCTAGGCTGGTGAAAGACGCCGTCATCAATCGAACTGAGGAAGCCAATAAATCCTATGCTTCCGAGTTTCACATAAATAAAACTAAGCTTTCTATTTATGTCCTATGCCACACGTAATAAGGTTCAAGGGATGTTGTTTTGATTTGATTCAGAAGGGACCTCTTTTAGATTTGTTGATGATGTAGTATTGAAGATGTAGTTTAGAACATCGAAGCCTACGTTTCTTGATCTGTTATTTTCTTGGAATGTCTATGATAGATATTTTACTTTCCATATTATCGAAAACGTATAAACAAAATGTGTTTGTGTCCGTAAGTTGCCCCCAGTAATTTGGGGGCAACTGTTAATCACCTTGATCAGTAGATTTACTTACAGTTTATTTAGAACTCGACTTTTTTGTAAGTTAGAAAAACTTATAGTTAATATCTTAATTTATGTTGCAGGTGGATTTAAGGCATTTAAAACAGACGCCGGATTCGGACCACATAGGAATGGGCATAGACTTATCCGAGTACTATATTTCTGTAGAATGGGATATTATGCGAGTGCCGGCTACACGAAATGAAAAATTCTACTCTTGCTGCGAAGAACCCTACCCCGACATTATTTTTAATCTCACTCTGCGAAGAAAAACTCTTTTCTACACAGTTAATCTCATCATTCCTTGTGTCGGAATATCATTCCTATCAGTTTTAGTATTCTACTTACCATCCGACTCTGGTGAGAAAATCTCACTCTGTATCTCTATTTTGCTGTCCCTAACTGTGTTCTTCTTGCTGTTAGCAGAAATTATTCCCCCAACATCATTGACGGTACCACTGTTAGGCAAATATCTATTATTTACTATGATGCTAGTCACTCTATCTGTAGTTGTCACAATCGTGGTGCTAAATGTAAATTTTAGATCCCCAGTCACTCACAATATGGCTCCATGGGTGCGCAAAGTCTTTATAGATTTTTTACCTAAAATATTGTGTATTCAAAGACCGGAAAAACCACCTGATGACGACGACGAAGACAATGACAAACCTACAGAGGTAAGAAGTATAGATCATAATTAATTAACCTGAAGCTTGAAAATATTCTTACATAAAAAATTCATCGAGCTTTCGAACGGAAAAATATCTTAATATACCGACACGATGCTTAATTAAATTTGTAAAATAAAAGCTTTTCAAGAAAAAAGATTTTCCAAGAATCCTTTTGAAAAGAAAAAACACGGGAGCTTTGCTCATCAAGTTTTCTTTATTCAAAACATTTCCCATCGAAATGGATTCAATACAAACAGTGTGCTATAGGGGCGGATTCACAGCCGTCAACAATAACAGTTTTAATTGACGCGCGGGACTTTATAAGACTTTCTAAATACATTGTACTCAGAGTGTATCGCTAAAGTATCGTTTTCAGCCCAATTTCATTCCATTTCGATTTTCCTTTATTACTCAACGCCAGCGGGCTTAACGAGCGCGAGGTTCTTGTTATTTATGTTCCCCCAGTGGCTGCGGACGGATCGCGATATACGAGCCGGTACGCGGCCCGAAACCGAAAACCTACTCGAGACTAATTGTGTGCCAGCTTAAGCTACCAATACATTGACTCTTTCACCCAGACGTTTTCATTTGCTAGACTTTTCAATGGCTTAAGTAAACTTCCTTGAATTTTCAGTGAAAACTCATCTGACGCTATAATGCATAATATTCTAAGGAGTAAAATATAAACCATGTTATGTTTTAGGTGTTGACTGACGTTTTTGGTGGAGATGATATGGATGGAAAATTCAAAGAGTGGGCCTGTGAAGAGTATGAACTACCGGGTATGCCACCTTCTCCCCCTCCTCCTCCAGGTGGTGATGATGAACTGTTTTCTCCTTCACCTGGCTCACCTTGCCGCTTGGACTTAGACGATAGTAGCCCGTCTTTAGAAAAACCGTTCGTAAGGGAAATGGAAAAAACTATAGAAGGCTCCAGGTTCATTGCTCAACATGTAAAAAACAAAGACAAATTTGAAAGCGTAAGTGGTTTGTAAAATTATTTCTTAACGTTAAACAGTTGTATCTATGATTTATAAATTAATTTTTTTCTCAGGTGGAAGACGACTGGAAGTACGTAGCTATGGTGTTAGATAGAATCTTTCTATTTGCATTTACGATAGCGTGTGTCGTCGGCACGGCTTTAATCATTTTTAGAGCGCCAACTTTTTACGACAACACGAAACCCATAGATATTCTATATTCAAAGATCGCGAAAAAGAAGTTGGAGTTACTCAAAATGGGCTCAGAAGGAGACCCTGGTCTCTGAAATTCGTCTTACGTCTTCGGCCACTCGCCGCCGAAGACGTTCTGGGAGCTGATCGTCATGTGGTGGCATGGATGATCCATGTAAAGCTCCCAGTTGGGAATTGTTCGGCGAGGACTCTTGTGCTCAGTGCAGTGCCAAGCGCCCGGTGCGATAAACATTATGCTGCGTGCGTTAAAAACCGTCTTTTATACAAACTCTATTAGACTGTGTCCGTCGATAGGGGAATCGAGAACGGAATGGGCGTTTTGTGTTGACGCCAGATCTGCCATAACTATTTTTATAAGGATCGCCGATCGTCGTTGCGTATAAGCCTATTTTGTATCTTTGACGTTTGTTTACAGTAATAATTTAATACGACGCACAACATTGAATTATCTGTAGGATAACCGTTTCACAAGTTTTAAGTTACGTATTCGATGTATTTAAAATAATAAGGTAAGTTAAGGTTTACTTCGAATAAAATCGAGCTCAATTCAGTAACGTTTAAGTATAATAAAAGCAATTTCGTATCAACTACATAATTATTTCATAGTTTGTGACGTAAATACGTATATAATATTTTCGTGCAACGTCCTCGGTGTGTAGGACATTGTGAAAGTGTGTAATATTTATAGTTAAATAAGTATTGGGAATTATACATTTAATATTTTATAAACTGCGTACTCGCGTAAAAATAATATGGACAATATAAATAATATGAAAACATAATATGCCCTGTAGATTACTTAAAGATGTAGATATCGTTAGATTTTAACCTAGATACCAGAATAAGAAATAAAGGACTCCCATAATATTATGAAGCCAAATTAGTTTAATAACAGGAATCATGTCAGTGATAATGTTTGACTAGATTTCGATAAAACAATTGACTGCCAATTGTAATATATAACTTTTATAAACTCAGTATTATTAGATAGTTTGATAACTTGTTTAATTAATTAAATTTTATCTGTGTGCCAAATATTGCCAGTAACTTCATAGTTTCGAAAACGCCAACTGAGACAATGTTAAGATTTTTCATTCATTTTTATAATATTGTGCTTGTTCATTGTCTGTCATTTCTATTGCTTGCCCAAGAAAGCATCGACTGATCGTAAGACTTCGTGTCTATTCTTTTTGGACAAATTCAATTATGTTACCTAATAATTACGTATTTGTAACTTCGATACCAATCCTAGAGTACAGGGTAAAATTAGTACACAAACTATTCCTGATTTGTAATCTCACAATTTCACCGATTGTATTGTCTTTTACACACTTATCGGCACTCTACTTCACGTCTTAGATAATAAATTCATTGTTGAGGTTTGTGAATTTAGGCATTAACAATTTAGGTAGTGTAAATTTTCCCTAGCTTAGAATCGGTTAGTTATTCATTTCGTTCGTACCTCTCCACTTCATATTTTAAACGGTAGAATTTACATGCTACGTAGCGCATGTAAGCGCCTCATGTTATACACCGCATTAACCCATCGGTAGGTATTGTAGAATGTGTCGTAATAATAATAAATAAAAAATTTCGAGCCGCGTTTTTGATATGTCAAAGTAATTCATGATTATTAGATAATGATAACCTAGTTAAATCAGAAGTTATTCATATTTTAATAAACACAGCGAGCGATAGGAAAACAGGGAATGGTATAGAGAAATAAATTCGTAAAGTGTGATTTGTCATAGTGTTTATAATATGTGTTGTTGAATGTGTTTAGATGTTTGTACTCTTACAGACATTGGATAGTCTACATTAGGTTAAATGGTAGTTCATTATGGACAATGCTAATGTATTGTCGGACGCTCGCTAAAGGTTGAATGAAACATAGTACCCACCATTCCGAACGGAAGCAAAAATCGCTAGAAAGCAGCTCTAAGTCAGGATGGAGAGATAGAAATTAGGTTCGATGTGGGAGTCACGTAGGTAAACCATGCGAACAGTGATAAATGGGAACTCGCGTCTAACGGATTGCCTCCCTTTTATTGTCACATAATCGTAGGATACGGTAAATCGGTATCTTGGAGCTGTTCGCCTCAACTTTAGGTTCAAAGGAATTTCGAATGGAATTGTTCAATAATTTTTCTATAAGCCGCATACGAGTTATTATATTAATCAAAGTAGGACTGTGCTATTGCACGCACCGAAATACACCAAATTAGTATTATCAATACTGGTAGTTAATTCCACTGGCTTCCCTCACTGTTCCGTGATTAACTTATTTAATTGTAGATATTTGCTAGGGAATAAACGGTCTGTTGTTATTTTTATATGAATAAAAATATGTAGTTAGATTTTCTAAACACCATAGAATAATGGGACAGGAATGTTAATGGATTAAAATAATACTAGTTGATAGTGGTACGATGTAATTGTAAATATCGCTCCGTAAGGGAGTTGAGACGAATAAACATAAGAGATGTTTACTTCGTACAATGAACTATCATTGCAATAAAATTTCGGTAAGTTATGAATACATGGTATGAATGTTGATGTGAATGTATTTTTGCGTAGACCCGTAGTTTGCTGTAATTGGATGAGCTAAGCAGATACAACGATTGATAATACTGTAATATTACCTTAATATTAAATGAAAGATGTGAATTACGTGGAGTTCTTTTAACTTTATGAACGATTTTGTTTAATTTGTCTTACCTCAAAATGTTGTCTTGTTTACAGTTGAATATTAAAGACCCTGTTTTGTTGTAAAAAATTGTCTAAAAGGCATTATGTTAAAACTGTTTCGATTTTTATAATGATTTGGTGACCGTACATTAGTACCATTTCGGGTGATAAACGGGTAAAATATAGATTTTCGTATGGTGGTAGATAGGAGAAGATTAAATTACGCTAGTTCTTCAGAAATAAGATATTCATTGAGGGCGTCTAAATTATAAGTAGTTACAGTAGCTTCTCAATGTTATAGAGTTAGTCGACGAATGAGTCAGCTCGATAACCCGATGCTAGATAAATTTGTTGTACTAACTTTAACTTTACTAGAAGTTTTTATATATTACCACTTAAATTCGACAGTACATTATTTTTAAACATATTTCTTAAGGTTTACTGGAAAAACTTCTATGTTTTAAATTTGACACGTTTCCGTAAGTTTGTTTTATTGGTATAGTTTTGAATGTGTTGAATTAGTGAGATTTATTTGATTGCGAGTTTGTCTACATCGGGTGAGAGGGCGAGAGCTCAGAGTCAGCTATCAAATGGCTGTCAGTAATTTTAAGAATTGACATTACTGAAATGTTGACATGTAAATATAGCTGATCAACATAGATTAATAATTAACGAATTCTTTTCCTATATTTCTTTCTGTCTTTAGTGTATAGTGATAATGTTAAGTGTATTTTAAGTTGTATATCGTTCAGCAATAAATCCGTTGATAATTTTACCATTAATTATAGTATATTCGTTTTTAATGATGTCCATTGTACTTGTAAATTTGATTTGATGGAGTCGACAGATAATCCGTAACGCTTTATAATTAGGTTCATCGAAATCTAGAATTTCGTATAGCGTTTCATGTATTTCACTTTTGGAATCATAATTTTTGCACTTTGGGTTTTAATAAGTCGTTTAGGATTATTCTGTATCTGGCATACCATTGGCATGAGAATGAACTTTAACATACCTTAATCACTCAATAAAATACCTCATTTTGATATAAAGTTTAGAGTCATTTAAAATTAGCTCATGCCAATAGTGAGACTAAAAGAATACATTCTTAATCTTCTTGTATATAACCTACTTAGGTAAGTTCGCTATTTTAAAGAACGTCTTCCAAAAGTGGCGTAAGGTTAGTTTTGCTAATTTATTCCTATCAAAAAGTTTTTGAATTATTCAATGTTTTCCGATACAACTCGCTTGTTTCTCGAACAATACTTTTGTTTACTTCAATAGCTTTTACATTATAATTTTGAACGTTGTTATTTAACATTTTATAGATGTAACGATATTGTAAGTAATTAGTCGAAATTATATGAAAATTGCGTTGAGCTTCCAACACGATTAGTTGTAAATACTGAATTAAATAATAAATGTGAATTAATGTTTTTACATTAAGTTCTGAATGTTGTGTGTCTCTTAGGATCATTGTAAGATCATTTTGCAAGTTTTGTTTTAGCGACGCATCTTTACATGTTTCATATATTCAAACAATATTGAGCTATGTTATAGTTGGCCTAGTGGCTCCGTGTGATTCTCATATCTGAGGTCCGTAGGTTTGAACCACTATGCACCAATGGAGTTTTTGTCTATGTGCGCATTTAACACTCGCTCACCTTACGAGCGAGGAAAAACAAATGCTTAGATCCAAAAACTCGATGGCATGTCTCCAGTTTAGAAGACTGATCACCACTAATCAGAAAAATCACGAAACACATATACAAATCTAAGGCCCAGACTTAAATCGTTGTAACTCCACTGGTTATTGCTTATAACTCCACTGGATTTTGTGAAAACACTTTTATTAACATAAACATATTTAATTAGTGTTTCATTATCATATATACAAATGCTTTCCAAATATTTTCGCAAATATTTGTGCCTTATTTAATAAATTATTTGCGTGTTACGCTAGTTTGTTTTAAGCTTTGTAATGAATGGTATTAATAAACGTTTGTATAACGTTTATTGTACATTAGTAAGATTTTATTATTAACGAATATTTAATGTCCTCTACTAGATGTAAAGTTTTGTTTGTTTGAATTTTATTTTCACTTTTTAAGTCACGAGTAACGGCTAGGTTTGTGTGAGTATTGTAAGGATTTTATGTAGTCACAAAATTAATTTCTATGACATAAATTTTGTGGGTAATTTATAATTATAGCCTTTAAATATAAATTTAAAAGGTTTTTCTTTCTTTCCTTCAGTATTTCGAATTCATATTCATAATTTATTTTATACTCTCTGCATTCAAACATTCAACAAAATGTTTACTTATAAATTTGTAAGTCTTCTATTTTAAATGTACTAACGAATTATTTTACCAAAGGCTCAATGTAAGTCCCTAACAATATTCACACAGCCGTCCGATGAAAATGACATAGCAAGATGAACACCACTTAAATAATTGTTAATAGTTAGTAACACGAGAATCCTATATAATTTTTAATAATAAGGTTAATTAACACAATAAATACTTCTCGGTAATTTCGTGTACACATAGTTTAAGATTCGTTCAATTGTTTGTAAATGCCACTCGACTATAATAAGTATCGCACTATGCTAACTAGAGATACTGAATTATGTAATTATTGTATAGGGTAAGTGGCGCAAATAACTATAGTCATTAATGTATGTTAAGTCCCATTTTGTAATATTAATTGATCGAGCACTAACACGTACTATTATGAATACACTTCTCTTATTGCTAATATTGAAATGTACTATAATATGAACTATAAATATTAAATGTTATGCGTTAATAATAATAAAAGTGTTTTATTTTAAATTTCCAATGGTAATTGAGAATTATTACGACAGTACAATATTCGTATCAGATACATTACGTAATGATATCAGTTTAAAAATACCTTATACAGCAACTAAAATAGCTTTTTAATCTTGAGGTATAAGTTAAATTTCAAACCCTAAAGAGATCCCGAAAACGTTACTGCCTGTCAAAAAAATAATCAACTGCGACCCAAATTAAATATTAAAATCCTTCTTTACGAGTTCTACTTACTTTCTTATAGAGGTCATAAAAGGTAAAATGTCCAACTTGAAGGTGTTACTATTTTTAAATTAAGGTACTTTGAATATCTTCTGCATCCAAAAAATACTCAGTCATAAAAAACAAACAAGCAAATTTTAATTAAATAACTGCAATAATAATAATAACAAACGTATGTTTTATGTTTTTAATTTCTCAGTTTACCCTTACAGTTTCAAATAAATACGCCATACTGTATACGGCACTTCTACTACATGTGCGTATAATACTACGATAATACAGTAAACAGTGTACTTATTTAAATATAATCTTTACATCTAATATTATAAGATTTATTTAATACTAAATAATTTATAAGAAATTGCTAAAAGAACTACTAAATAGCGACCAAGGACTTTTTGATGTATCACCCGTCGGCGCGGGAGCATTGTAATATCCTTTAGCCAAATCAACTAAAGATAACGGACATTTGAAATTTTCACATGAGTCCAAGAGTACTCCAAGGCGATGGGCTGAGTCGTAAATGGTGTGTTCGAGAGGCTCTATCGGTAAAACCTTTGTCATTGGAAGCCTGAAACAAATTGGTTATCTGTGAGATGTTACCTTTCTTATCTTTTAAGAGTGATCTTTATTCAATCACTTAGGAAGCTTTTGAAACACTTTAAATAAGATCAACAAATTGGAATCAAGTTTTTAGTGATCACCGACTCGGAAAAGTCAAAAGGATTGTATTATATGTAAGTATTTTACTTTGTTAAATAATAAAAATAGTCTTCTAAATACTCGTTAATAAAATCTTCTTTTAATTTGAATAAAAACTTTCAATTATTCTATTTTGTCGATCGTATGTCTCTAAAATACTTATGAGAACAATACACATAGATTTCGTAGATATTATGTCGGAAAATTAAAGTTTACAATTACCCGAAACAATTATTGTTTCGGCAAGAAATGAAGAAAAATTGTTATTTAAACTTTAAATTCTTTTTAACAGTCAAGAAATTTATCAGGTTTGATGGAAAAAGAATGGGATAAGTTCTAATGTAATATTTTGATAGCAATAAAAACTAACAGTATTCTTATGTAACTGATTACGTTCTATTCGTTTATATAAAAAGTATTATATGCATGTATTTAATACAAATTACACCAACCTCATTCACATATAAGGTAAAGAATGCCCCTTCACATAAATGTTACAACTTTATGATGAGACTTAATAAATTTTCCATTTAAGTATTTCAATAAGTTAAAATGTTATCTAAAGAAAATTCACGAGATTCCTCCAAATAGCTTTCACATTTTTATGAACGATTTAAGATTTATCTACTTGGCGTGAAAGCCTTATTAATGGACCGGATTAGGTTGCATCCACAATGGCTTAGTGATTCTAAATCTACGGGAAATCAAAATCCGCTATTTAAATAATCCTTTTCCGTTGAAAAATTACTTAAAAGTCTACGTGTTTTTTAACATTTGGTCTTGGTTTTTAAATGAACAATATATACAGTTAATGTATGTAACATTTTTCAGAATACAATAACTTTAAGAAAAATAAAAGGGAGACTTAACTACTTCATTTGCATAGGTACAAATTATTTACTAAAATATCTAAAGAATACGGACTGCTGTCAAATATTAAATCAAAGTTAAAACTCACGGTTTCAAAATTTATAATGAATGTCCACTGAAACCGAAACCAGCACCTTCTTATTTACCATGGTGGTTAATCAACCTAGTTATGTAGCATTGTGTAACCTTTGGCTTTGCTTTGAAATATAATTGACTAACATACCAATGGCAAGCATACATTTTACGCTTCAATACTAAAATATGTAAAAATAGTACTAACGAAAATATAGTCCTGAATATCTCCTCAAGCATATTGTTTCCATGGGGCACGATGCGTTGAGTGGTCTCACAGAGGGTCTTCAAGATACACTCCCTTCCATTATAACCCATACTGGAATTAAAGTTTAATAATTAAATTAATTTTAATCACATTATACTATATTTTGTAAGGTAAATCAGTATTTCTTATTACAAAATTAAAGCAATTATTTAATATTTAATATGTCAGGCAGATGTTGTAGGCGGATCTTTAAGCTGCTACTTAATTCCAAGTTAAAGTTTATATTAAAACCGAGGGAAAATATATTTATAAATTGATGTTCTGCAGGTATTACTAAAAACTTTATTTTATGTATGTATTACATACAATAAATAGTCTAACGCCAATTGACAGCCGATTTGAATCTAAAAATATACTTACTTATCCATTATAAGCTCAAGCTTTTCATACAACTGTCTCCGACTCCTGCGCTGCGCAATGGGCCTCTTCTTAGCTCTGTATGCATATGCAGTTTCTGTAACGTTTGGCAGTTCATAGGCTATGCCCCAATTCAAACCAAATGTGAATATTCCTGGTGAAGATGTTGGTGCGGGTTGTCCTATCACTCCTACCGTCATACATCCAGCACACTGAAATAACACAAGTAAAATGAACTTCAGGAGCTCGAACATCCACTGACTTTGTGCGTGCAAATACAGTCATTGGTCTTAAATATATATAAAAAAATAAAATAAAACAATGGCGCTACAACCTTTTTAGGTCTTGGCCACAGATTTCTGTATCTATTTCATGATCGTTTGTTAATCTAATAGGCAAGTAGGTGATCAGCCTTCTGTGCCTGACGTACGCCGTCCACTTTTTGGGTCTAAGGTAAGCCGGTTTCCTTCACCGTTTGAGTGAATGCTAAATGCGCACATAGAAAGAAAGTCCATTGTTGTAGAGCCGGGGATCGAACCTACGACCTCAGGGATGAGAATCGCACGCTGGAACCACTAGGCCAACACTGCACCTCAAATACATATTATACCGTCTATAATCTTACTACCTTCTACGGCATTCCAATTGTTATACTATTGTATAATATCCGTATGTTACATCATTGACCGCTCGGTTGGAATCTTAAAACCCATCAGAAGCGAGAAACAAATCAGAAATTAAATCATGTTTTCTGCTCCAATTGGAAATCGAACAAGATATGACAGGTCAGCCTTTTTAAATCACTTAACTACAAGGTTGTATAATCCGTACGTATTTTTTCAGTTTAAAGTTTTCTACCTGGGTAAACAAACGATATCTATTCCTGACGGCTGTGATTACAAAAGGGGATAATTATGGGTAAATTTTTCTTGATGCCTTGGTAGGTAAGCTTACTTTATTTCCCTGAAAATATTCAAGAGGCAATGCAAACAGTATATTTGTTTAATAATTTCCCATAATGTAAAGAAAACAAAGTACGTAAAACTTACCGAGAAACTTGAACCTTCCGGAAAAGCGACGTAACGCCGTCGTCGTGATAAAATCCTTGAATCAGCCAAACTTCCCACAAATCCCAATAAAAACAGAAACAATATTTTATTCATTCTGAACTGAGTGAAACACAGACGTGCCACGATAAAGGTTCTCAACAAAATAATTCTGGTGAATGTGTGTCAAGACGTGTAACGGTGAAAATTTTACGAGAAAACGGTAATGAAACCGAGTGTCGCTAAGCGTCACAAATTACTACATGTTTAGGATTATTCACATATTTTATTTGAAATGAGGACGATTCGGGTCACGTTTTTATATTTCGTCTTTGCGAAGTAGAAAGTTCTTACGAGTGATGAGCTTTGGAGCCAAGTAACGCGAACAAAAATATAATTACGGGATCGGTTTTGGCTCTGATCGAATCTCGATTGAAGTATGTTTACATTTCTTGATAGAAAATTACTAATAATGAATTGATTAATAAAAATATTTAAATACAAAGTGTTGTAATTTATGAAAAGTGAATCTATATTGAAAAGAGTTCCTGATAACGACAAAATTATTTGTAATTCTCTGTATTTATCTGTCTTGATGTTTTGCGTGATTTAAAACTAGAGTGAACTGATTAAAGTAGTCCATAAATTAAAGAAGATGCTAATGCACAGTTAATATATATTTTAGGGAATGGTAAAACTCTATGAATTGGCTTCTCGATTACTTAATGAACTCTAGAGTAATTTACGGAAGCAAAGTATAATAAAAAAATTTTTTTAGCTTTTAATTGTAATCTTTCCACTACTTGTACGCTATCATAACTAAATTGAGTCACTGTTATTTCTATACTAACTATGTCCTCAAAGATAAAATGCCAACAGCTTACTTGAATGATTTATGTGTTCTGAACAACATTCAGAGAACTGTTTTTATACGTGGCTGTCTCGCTACTTTTCTGTTAATGCTCGTCATCTTTTTCCGTCGTAATCCACTTTGTTAGTGAGTATTTGGAATTTTCTGACCGTCTCTTTAGGACCTGTATGGAATATGAAGTGGGAATTATCTAACTACTGTAGTTTAACAGAAGCTTGCATTAATATACGACAAATAAAGATTAATATGTACATACGTCTATTTTTCTACTACTGTACAACCGAAACAAATAGAAAGAACAATCTCATATTTCTGTATATGTTTTTTTTTCGTAAGTATCCTATATTCCTTCGCCAAATGGACTATTAATAAAAATATATTTTGCTTATCAGACGATAGAGTCCATATATTTATTAATTGCACAGATAAAAAAATCTACCGCTACTCAGTCACACGCCTAAGTAACCAAGTCACCGTGACCACGCATGCTGTAAAGCACGCGAAACATCGGTTTTTTTTTAATTATGTAAAATAATTATAAATTTATAATATTATAAAGCTTCAATCCAGTTAAAAAGTGTTTTCTTTCAAATAAGTTTTAATTTATCTATTATTTATAACTTAGATCGTACTAAAATAAACAAATCATTAAAAATATTAACTTATAAATGTACCTTATTAACCACTCCTAGTAAAACGGCATAGTAAATGCTAAATGCAAAAAATGTTTATACTCAAAACTAGGCTAAAAATCTTCAAAATATTGGCATTTAAAATTGTAAAAAGTGTTTGCTGCTAAAATCAGTCGTTTGGTTTAAAATGATAAGTATTTCAAGGAAAACTACAAATTGCTGGCATCCGAAGAAAATAACTTTTGAAAGAAACCCGTGCCAACTTCATCAGATCTGCTGTGACTCTTAAAAATAAATAAAATCCTAGAAACGGAATTGTTCACTTGGTTTTTGTTCAATTTTTGCTAAAACCACTCAATTTCTCTGTGTTGTCTTCGGATCTATTCAGAAATCAATTACTTATTTACATAAAATCTTAATTTATAAGAAATTTTTATACTCATTTTAAAAGGACAATTTTCAAAATAATTTTACTGTTAGACAGACAGAACTCGTTGTATTTCCATAATAATGTACTATATAAATATGCCCCTGTTATATGTATGACATAATGCTAGTTTAAAATAGGTATCAAATATTTGCAGAATGTTAGAAACAGTTGTGATTGTACTAAGTCGGATTTTATGAGGTAATTTGAAGATACGCTTCTGGGCTTTAGGAGACAAGTGTACAGGTGATGTTTATCCATTTATTTATTTAATGTACTAAAAAGTTTAAATTGTACTAAAAAAGCAAAATAAATATTTGTTATCTAAAATTACTAAAATGATGTGATTTATTACGCTTATTGCTTTATAACAGATAGCTTATTACTTATGACTCAGTTACGTATATATAAAATAGCATGAAACATTAAGATATAGTCCTTCTAGATATAAAAATCTTGAGCTCTGCAGGACTCTCTGTAGTCCACTTGTAGGTGGCATTGGACTACATAAAATGATTACTCGATTTAAAGTTGAATTGAACTCAATAAAATCTTACCAATTGAGACAACATTAGGAACATACCTGTAAGATCTTTCGAATGTGTATCTGTAAGTCAAGAGGTATTTTTTTTATCTGCCCAATATTTTAGATATATATATTAGGTTCTTACATATGAAATTGGCGTATATCGTACTGGCCACTATAATCACGATGTTCTCCTCTTTGGTACTCATGTATTTGTGCTTCGATGACCGTCATTCAGTTGTTTTTTTCTGTTTGCGTCACTCATTTTACAAAATGGAAAACTTAAAGTATCGCATTATTTACGAGTACGAGTTCCGCCGTGGCACTAGTGCTGCGGAAACGACTCGAAGGGTGAATGATGTGTATGGCGGTCATGTTGCAAAAGCAAACACAGTTCGTTTTTTGGTTCCAACGTTTTCGTTCTGGAAATTTCGTTCTGGAAATTTCGACCTGCAGAACAAGCCCCGTGGACGGCCTGAGACCCAAGTTGATAATGAAGTATTGAAGGCTATTTTGGAAGCGGATCCATCGCAAACCACGTCCGAGTTTGCGGTGCGGCACACGCAGGCTGCGGTGTTTGTTTTTTTTATGTAATAGCAGGCAAACGGGCAAGAGGCTCACCTGATGTGATACCTGATACACCTGATACCGCGCCCATGGACACTCACATTGCCAGAGGGCTCGCAAGTGCATTGCAGGCCTTTCAAGAATTGATACGCTCTTTTCTTGAAGGACCCTAAGTCGAATTGGTTCGGAAATACTTCAGTGGGCAGCTGGTTCCCTATAGTGGTGGTGCGCGGCAAAAACTGCCTTAGAAAACGCTCAGTTGTGGAACGACGGACGTCGAGGTGATACGGATGGTATTTTGTATGTTGCCTTGACGTCTGATAATGAAACTCAGCTGCGGGTATTAAACCGAACAACTCTTCTGAACACTCCCCATGGTAAATGCGGTAGAAGATGCAGAGAGACCCAACATCTCTACGCAACGCCAAGGGGTCAAGCCGCACGGAAAGTGATTGGTCGTCGACGATTCGAATCGCTCTTCGTTGAATACGGTCAAGTGGAAGGAGCTGGTACTGGGGAGCTCCCGCCCAGAGGTGAGAACAGTATTCCATGTGGGGCCGAATTTGCGCTTTATAGAGTTTTAAGCGGTGGCCCGGAGTAAAGTACCGTCTCGCCTTGCTGAGCACACCAAGCTTTTTGGAGGCAAATTTAGCCTTCCCTTCCAAATGACCGCGAAACTGGACGTTATTCGATATGTCAACGCCCAATATTCCGATGTTAGCTGAGGATTTAAGGAGAGTGCCTTCAAAGAGGGGAGTAGCGACAAAGGGAGTTTTTTAGCGGAAAACGCGCAGACTTGTGTCTTCTTGGAGTTAAATTTGACTAGATTTAGTCTACCCCAGTCCGAGACTCCACGTAAAAGAGTTTCGACTTCAGACACAAGTTTGTTCCGGCACTCATCAACAACAGCCCGAGAAATACCTACCCGGCCCGTGTAAAAAGTATCCCCAGTGCTGTCATCCGCATAGCAATGAAGGTTGCTAAGTTGCAACATATCATTAATATGCAGAATAAACAGGATCGGGGATAGGACACAGCCTTGTGGGACACCAGCATTGCCGGGTTTAAGGTCGGAGCATGCTCCGTCGATGACGATCTTAATGCTCCGATCAGCGAGAAAGCTGGAAATCCAGTTGCATTATTTCTCGGGGAGCCCACAGGCTGGAAGCTTAATGATAAAACTGTTTTAATTCACTTGAAGCAAATTGGGAAGATTAAAAAGCTTCACGAATTGACTGAAGCAAAGCGGCAAACCCGCGTCGACTGCTGCGTTACATTACTGAACCGGCATAATAATGAAGGTATTTTTAAACCGAATCATTACCTGTGATGAAAAATGGATTCTTTACGATAATCGGAAGCGCTCAGCGCAATGGTTGGATCCTGGCCAGCCAGCCAAATCCTGCCCCAAGCGAAAATTAACCCCAAAAAAGTTACTTATAAGCGTTTAGTGGACTAATGCCGGTATTGTTATTGCAGTTTTCTCAAATCTGGCCAGACTATTACGGCTGATGTCTATTGTCAGCAATTGCAAACCATGATAGAAAAGCTAGCGGCTAAACAACCTAGGCTGGTCAATCGCTCCGCGCCACTGCTACTTCACGACAACGCTAGACCACACACTGCACAACAGACGGCTACCAAATTAGAAGAGCTTCAATTGGAATGTCTAAGACATCCTCCGTACTCCCCGGACCTTGCTCCATCAGATTACCATTTTTTTCGAAATTTGGACGACTTCTTGCAAGGGAAAAAATTTAACTCTGATAGGGCAGTCCAAATCGCCTTCACAGATTTTATTTATTCCCGTCCGACTGGTTTTTTAGTAAAGGGATCAATGAACTACCTATGAGATGGCAAAAGTGCATAGAAAACAATGGTTCATACTTTGATTAATTAAAAATATTATATTTAAAAATATTCGACTTTTTGTTCCTCCCATACAAAACGCCAATTTCATATGTAAGGACCCAATATATAGAGACAGACACACGAAAAATACTATTTTGATTACAAAGTAAGTCCTATTTATATAAATATAATATATGTTTAATTATTGTAATAATATAGAATTTGTTATATTTCACTTTAAAATGTAACTACGGATTTTTTTGTTAGTAGTGTAGGTAATTAGTACATGTCGTAATGAAACAGTGATGTGTCCTGACAAGGACAGTTGTAAACGTTATCATCATGAAACAATAATTTGTTCTGAAAAGAACAGTTAATTGGCGTTATCGTTAGACCACTATATCGAACTGTTCTGAGAAGAACACGTTCGTACCCTGCGACGGTTGCGCGCAGAAAAGGACAACTCTCGTAGTTATTGCTGCACCCTCCCTCGCGAGGGGGGTGTTTTGTCCTGTTCGGGGCGTATGTCCCCTTCAGGTGGTGTATATGTTCGCGCCCTGCTGATACAGGGCGGTACGGGGGCGGGCATCTATATGCGCGCCTGCAGCCCTCACCAAGGGCTATCCCTTGGTGAGGGCTGCAGGCGCGCGGGGAGTCTCAGTCTCTACCCGCTGCGCGCAGCCGATGGGGTCGTGTCCGGAGTGTCAAGTCCGGTGGTGATGATGATGAGGAGGGGGCCAAGGAGTGGTCTCGACTTGGCCCTGGTGTCGTGATGATGAGTGATGGTATCGGGGAGCTTGCGCGGCTCGCGGTCAAGCACCGCCGGGTGAGACCCCCGGTTGACCCGGGGGAGGCCCAGCGAGGCGACCAGCGGTGAAAGCCGCGTTTGCTGCCCTGGTGTCGTCGGGACCCGCGGAGAAGAGCTCACGCGGGTACTTGTATTGGTCGGCCGGCCTGGAGTGCCACGGCGCGATGTTTTGGAGGTGAGGATGTTGAGAGGCGTCCGCTCGATCAAACATCCTCATCGCGAGCCGTGCGACGAACTCGTCGATCGACTCCATCCGCAAGTCTCGCGCTATGGTGGCGTTCCTCACGTAGCGTGGTGCATGTACAGCGCACCGTAAGACGGTGTTTTGTACGGTGCGCAGTCTTCGGCGGTTTGTCTCCTTAGCATAGGAGAACCACGCCGGTGCCGCGTACGTGAGGTGAGGGCGCACATACAATTTGTGTAGCGCGAGCTTGGTGCGGAGAGGTAGGTTGCCTGTGATCAGTGGGCGAAGCGTATGCGCCGCCCACTTGGCTCTCCCTACAGCCCTGGAGATGTGGTGCGTCATGGTCAGACCCCGGTCTATGGTGACCCCTAGATAGGTGACCGGCGTCTTCCACGGCACGTCTCGATCCAGGAAGCGTAGGGGTGGTGGCAACCAACCCCGGCCGAAGACAATGGCCTGTGTCTTGTCCGGGTTGGCGGCGAGTCTCCACTTGTCCAGCCACTCTGGCAGGTCCAGAGCGCGTTGGAGTTTTTGAGCAGCGTGCGAGGCCCTCAGCGATGACGCCACGTACGCCGTATCGTCGGCGTAGAGGGCGAGTGTGCACCCCTCGGGGCACGGAACGTCGTCGGTGTACGTGGTGTAGAGCAAGGGCGATAGCACGCTGCCTTGCGGGACGCCCGCCGTGATGGGTCGCGGTCTCGACGCAGCCTCTCCCGTCGCAACGAAGAACGTGCGCTCGGTGAGAAAGGCGCGGAGCACGGCGACCATTCGGCGGGGCAGTGGAGAATCGATGAGCTTCAGCACGAGGCCGTCGTGCCAAACACGGTCAAAGGCCTTCGCCATGTCCAGCATAACGGCGGCGGCCCTCTCCTTTTTGTTGAGGGCCGAGGCTGCAGTGAAGAGCACCTTCGTCAGCTGCAGCGTCGTGCTGTGCTCGCCGCGGAAGCCGAACTGTTCGGGCCTCGGCTGCAGGTACTGTTCGATCCTCTGCAGCAACAGCCACTCGAACAGTTGAAAAGGACAACTTTTTGCCGCGCCTCGATTTTATTGTCTACGCACCCTTCGCATCTTGGTACCACATGTTACCACTAGTGGCCAGTGTAGGATAACTTTTGTATATAAATCTACAGTTTTTAAAAATTATACACTGGCTTTGAAACCGTCGGCCGGAAGAAGAAAAAGCGTTCGGCCAACGGCGGTCCTCCCGCTCAAAGGCCCACCCAAGCCACGAACCCTCCGAAGAGGGATCTTAGTTCCCTTTTATCGGGAAAACCTGCGCCCCCCGCCCCCGCGGACCGCATCAAAACCCCCCCGCCCGTATACGTTAGGGACAAGGGCGCCTGGCCGGCCCTATCAAAAATTCTCGACACTAAGTCGATAACCTACAAGACCCGAACGTTGAGGGATAACCTTTGCGTTCAGGTCTTTTCATCTGATCACCATCGATTTTTAACTTCATACCTTCGCTCTGAAGGTATCGGTGGCCACACCTTCCCCCTACCCGAGGAGCGCGTCCTAAGGGTAGTCATTAAGGGCATCCCAAAGGAGATAGACTCCGGGATAGTCCAATCGGACCTTGTCGAGCAGGGATACCCCGTAAGTGATGTATTCCGCATGCTCAAGAGAACTACAAAAGAAGAGTACGACATGGTACTCGTTGTCCTCGATCCTACCCCGAGTGGGAAAAAGATATTTAGCCTTAGAGAGTGTTGCAAGCTCTCGGGGCTGAGGGTTGAAACCCCCCTCAAACATTCCTTCACACGACAGTGTCACCGCTGTCAACTCTACGGGCACGCGGCCCGTAACTGTTTCGCTAGGGCACGGTGCGTAAAGTGCCTAGGCGACCACGGCACGGCGGACTGCAAAAGAACGCTTCCGTGCGCTGAGCCGCCAGCGTGCGTGCTTTGCGGGCAACAGGGCCACCCTGCGAATTATCGCGGGTGCCCTCGTGCCCCCAAGGCGCATAAGCCGACGTCTGGGTGCACGGCGGGGCGCGATGCGGTCCGTCGTGGCGCGGGAGCAAACCCACGTACGCGCCGGCCCCACCTCCTAAGAATAGTGCCTCGACCAAGCCCCCCGTTACGGAGGGCCCTCCCCAGCTCACGTCAGAGGCCTTCCCGCCTCTGCCAGCTAAAGCGGCACCCGTGACGCCTTCCCAGGCGCCGGCGCCGACCCCCGTCATAACGGAGAGGCCCACACGCAAGGTGAGTCCTGCAGCTAAAGTCCTCAGCCACACTGCAGAGGCCGCCGCGGAATCAGAAAAGGTCCGCGACGCCTTAAATCTTGCGTTTAGCATTGTAGACGCGTTAGATATAGACGCTCTTGTCGCCTTCTCCGAGGCTTTCAAATCCGCCAATAACGCGGAAGACAAGAAACAGCTGGTAATCGAGCACGTCCTGCTCCTTAAGTCCGTGCGACAATTTGCAGACTCCACCACACCGCAATAGCTACGACCACGTCTAGGATCAAGGCTCGATCACTGTCCGTAGTGACTTTCAATGCAAACGGTTTCAAGCCGCAGGCAGATTTGGTCCGATATTTCCTCGTTCGCCACCAAATAGATATTTTCCTAGTACAGGAATCTTTCCTCAAGCCCAGTACGCTCATTTATTATAGACGAGCGCTTCACTGCTCGCCGTTAGACCCGCCCTCCCTTACCAACATAGAGTGCTCTGTGTTGCGCGTAGCCATGACCGGCCATCAGCCGATTATTATCGCGTCGGTGTACCTCCCTCCCGCCAAGGACATACTAGAGAGCGATCTCAGAACCCTGTTTGCGATGGGCCCCTCGGTCTTATTAGTCGGGGATCTCAATAGCAGACACGGGGACTGGAATAGCTCAAAACAGAACCCTAATGGGTTAGCCCTCAATAGGCTTATAGACGTGCTCAATTTCAACGTCATTGCCCCTTGAAAACTGCACCTTCCCGGCGCAGTGGAAAGAGGCCATTGTCATTGGTATTCACAAACCAGGCAAACCCCGTAACAACCCTACCAGTTACCGCCCTATCAGCCTTCTCAATACGCTTAGCAAGCTTTACGAGAAGGTACTTAAAAAGCGCCTCCTAGACTTTGCCCTAGATAAGGGGCTCATTCCCGATGAGCAGTTTGGCTTCAGGCCGGCCCACTCGTTTGTTCATCAAGTCCATCGAATCACGGAGCACGGATGAATAGCTCCCTGAAACCGAGAGCCACGGGTGCGCTCTTCTTCGACATAGTGAAAGCTTTCACCAAGGTCTGGCACAACGGCTTGGTTTACAAGCTCTACCACCTTAATGTGCCACTAAGACTCGTGCGTATCGTACACGACTTCTTGTCCGACCGCTCAATGCGCTATCGCGTAGAAGGAACGTTATCGTCTCCTCGCCCCATCATGGCCGGAGTCCCTCAGGGCTCGGTCCTCTCGCCCCGTCTGTTCACGCTGTATACCGGCGACATCCCTAGGGCTCCCAATGTGGATCTAGCCCTCTATGCCGATGACACCGCTCTCTATACCACCCACAAAGATAGAGGTGTCATCGTGGACAGACTTCAGACCGCTACCACGTCGTTAGGCTAATGGTTTCGGAAATGGGGCTTCCAAATAAATCCCGAGAAAAGCGTAGCAGTTCTCTTTGCCAGGGGCAACCCCGGTGCTAACGCTAGGGATAAATTTCACCTCAAGACAGAGGTAACCCTATACGGGCAAGCCATCCCATGGCAAAAGTCCGTCAAATATCTAGGAGTCACGCTCGATCGACCTTGTTCGAGATGGCGTCGAGACCTGGAGATTTACGAGGCTGTGTACTCTTTATTAGAGTTTTGACCTCGGCGATCGACGTAGGAGGGAGCGGCTCGGGAGGGAGGGGCAGTGCTACGATGCGTTCGACCTCGCGGTTCACGTGTTCGACGTGCGCCGGGTCGCTATGATCGAGATACGGGGTGCACTGCTCCACTAGGTTGACGGCTAAGCACTCGGCTTTTTCGTCGTCGTCGAATGCGTCAGGCAGATTTGGACGCTTGAGAGGGGGCATGGACGCCACCGTGTCGGTTTTAAGGGAACGCGCGAGAGACCAATAGGCCGTGTGCGAAGGTGACAATTCGCTGGTAAGACGGTCCCAGTGTTCGTTTCTAATTTCCCGCATGCGCTCTTTGACTCGGCGCTGTGAGGCGCGGAGTGCTGCGGTTTTCGTCGGTCGGTGCTCTGGCGAAGGCGCGAGTCGCCGCGTTCTTCTCGGTCAACAGACGCCTCGCGTCCGGGGGAAGCTACCAGCGTTGAGCGAACTCATCTGGGACCTTCCGGGACGACTCGGCGACCTTGGTCTGAATGTGATTAGTGACCGAGGAGATCGCGTCTAACGCGTGAGCGGACGAGACTAAATTGTCGGGGACATTTGGGAGGGCAGAGGTGTCGGCGGGCTTGAGAGCCTCGTCTAACTTCTGCCAGTCGACAATGGACTTGAACCTCTTCTCTCGAGTGTTAGGAGGGCCGAATTCAAAGTGAACCGGGAAGTGATCCGAGTCTAACTCGTGTAACGTCTCTACGCTTCGCGGCTGTAGTGCCACGTTACGTAAAACCGCTACGTCTATGACGTCCGTTGAGAGAAGGCCGTTGCCTGTTATGCCACGGCGAGTCGGTTGTATGGGGGCAATGACGTTGAAATTGAGCACGTCTATAAGCCTATTGAGGGCTAACCCATTAGGGTTCTGTTTTGAGCTATTCCAGTCCCCGTGTCTGCTATTGAGATCCCCGACTAATAAGACCGAGGGGCCCATCGCAAACAGGGTTCTGAGATCGCTCTCTAGTATGTCCTTGGCGGGAGGGAGGTACACCGACGCGATAATAATCGGCTGATGGCCGGTCATGGCTACGCGCAACACAGAGCACTCTATGTTGGTAAGGGAGGGCGGGTCTAACGGCGAGCAGTGAAGCGCTCGTCTATAATAAATGAGCGTACTGGGCTTGAGGAAAGATTCCTGTACTAGGAAAATATCTATTTGGTGGCGAACGAGGAAATATCGGACCAAATCTGCCTGCGGCTTGAAACCGTTTGCATTGAAAGTCACTACGGACAGTGATCGAGCCTTGATCCTAGACGTGGTCGTAGCTATTGCGGTGTGGTGGAGTCTGCAAATTGTCGCACGGACTTAAGGAGCAGGACGTGCTCGATTACCAGCTGTTTCTTGTCTTCCGCGTTATTGGCGGATTTGAAAGCCTCGGAGAAGGCGACAAGAGCGTCTATATCTAACGCGTCTACAATGCTAAACGCAAGATTTAAGGCGTCGCGGACCTTTTCTGATTCCGCGGCGGCCTCTGCAGTGTGGCTGAGGACTTTAGCTGCAGGACTCACCTTGCGTGTGGGCCTCTCCGTTATGACGGGGGTCGGCGCCGGCGCCTGGGAAGGTGTCACGGGTGCCGCTTTAGCTGGCAGAGGCGGGAAGGCCTCTGACGTGAGCTGGGGAGGGCCCTCCGTAACGGGGGGCTTGGTCGAGGCACTATTCTTAGGAGGTGGGGCCGGCGCGTACGTGGGTTTGCTCCCGGGCCACGACGGACCGCATCGCGCCCCGCCGTGCACCCAGACGTCGGCTTATGCGCCTTGGGGGCACGAGGGCACCCGCGATAATTCGCAGGGTGGCCCTGTTGCCCGCAAAGCACGCACGCTGGCGGCTCAGCGCACGGAAGCGTTCTTTTGCAGTCCGCCGTGCCGTGGTCGCCTAGGCACTTTACGCACCGTGCCCTAGCGAAACAGTTACGGGCCGCGTGCCCGTAGAGTTGACAGCGGTGACACTGTCGTGTGAAGGAATGTTTGAGGGGGGTTTCAACCCTCAGCCCCGAGAGCTTGCAACACTCTCTCAGGCTAAATATCTTTTTCCCACTCGGGGTGGGATCGAGGACAACGAGTACCATGTCGTACTCTTCTTTGGTAGTTCTTTTGAGCATACGGAATACATCCATTACGGGGTATCCCTGCTCGACGAGGTCCGATTGGACTATCCCGGAGTCTATCTCCTTTGGGATGCCCTTAATAACTACCCTAAGGACGCGTTCCTCGGGTAGGGGAAAGGTGTGGCCACCGATACCTTCCGAGCGAAGGTATGAAGTTAGAAAGCGGTGGTGATCAGATGAAAAGACCTGAACGCAAAGGTTATCCCTCAACGTTCGGGCCTTGTAAGTTATCGCCTTGTGTCGATAATTTTTGATAGGGCCGGCCAGGCGCCCTTGTCCCTAACGTATACAGGCGGGGGGGTTTTGATGCGGTCCGCTGGGGCGGGGGGCGCAGGTTTTCCCGATAAAAGGGAACTAAGATCCCTCTTCGGAGGGTTCGTGGCTTGGGTGGGCCTTTTAGCGGGAGGACCGCCGTTGGCCGAACGCTTTTTCTTCTTCCGGCCGACGGTTTGAAAGCCGTCGCTCTCGGAAGATGAGTTTATTGCGGCTTCGTCGGCCGCTACCGCCGGGGCGGATTGGGTCGACATGACCGAAGAGGGGCGTGAATTTTGACCCGTCTCCTCATCGCTGGCACTTCCCACTTCAGGGAGTGGTGAGCACGAGCGCGAGCGAGAGCGGGTATCGGGTCGCGATGCCTTCACGGAGGCATTTTTCTTCGCCTTACGCGGCGATGGCGACGGCGAACGCGGTGAATCCGCGGTTACGGACTCGTTAAAAGCCCGCAATGCGTCGGGGAAGCGCTCTTGGAGAAAGAGCAGAATTCTTCTTATGTCAGGGGGTGGATCCCCGGACGCCATTCTGAAGGCGGGAAGCCAACAGGTTGACGACGGGTGTGTGTACCTAGTTTGCCTAAGTGTGGTGAGTACCTAAGCTAGTGATTTTGCCTCCGCTGGTGATAGCGGAGGTGTGGTTTGTCACCGACCTAACCAGCCCATAGGAGATTGGGTATAAGAGCCCCTACGGATGTGACAGGACCCGTCCAACAGTGGACCTGTGTTTAGCCGGTTGCTAGAGAGTAGTTGGAGTACCTACTCCCCAATACGTGCCTACTAGGAGGCCTGGCCGAGCACAGAACTTGAAGGAAGCGGAGGGGCTGTTACGCGCCTTGAAAAAGGCACGGTGTATGCACCCCGGACATAAACACTCCCGCACAAGGCGTTAACCAACAGATAACCGTTTGGCACCGTTAGGTGGCTATCTGAGGGCCGCAGGTAAACCCGCGTTCATTAATTGTAGCCTTCAACCCGATGTCCAAACACCGAAGACGCGAAGCGACCAATAAGAGGGCGGCAGGCAGCAAGGCAGCGATCGGACAGCGCGTGCGCACTGTACAGCGGCAAGCGGCGATGACTCACACGGAGCGAGCGAGAGAGCACTACAGCACTGATGACTCACACGGAGAGAGCACTGGAGCAGACGTCCGCACGGGTCGGCGGTCGGAAGCGAAGTGGACGGTTGCGCGCAGAAAAGGACAACTTTTTGCCGCACCTCGATTTTATTGTCTACGCACCCTTCGCATCTTGGTACCACATGTTACCACTAGTGGCCAGTGTAGGATAACTTTTGTATATAAATCTACAGTTTTTAAAAATTAAACACATTCCACATTCCATCTTCACCTCTTCTCAACGAATTATTAGGAAGTTTTATTTTAACCAAATAAGGACCAATCAACCTAAACCCAAAATCATCGTCTCTAAAAAAAAATTACGATCCTAGTAGATTAGTACGACTAACATCATCATTTATATTGAGTATCGATATGAATGTCATGAATAATCTTAACACGTGGAGATAAGCCCCACGAGCACGGATTATAAGGCAATTAACTTGATATGGGAAATACTTACTCGAAAAATATACGGGAGAAGAGTTTCAATATAACAGCAGCTTTCATTTCTAATCTACCTATATCCTGTAGCAGTGAAATTATAATTCAACCGACATTTAAAGAAGGATAGTTTTTAAACGTCCTATTTAATATAAGGTTAAATTCCAGGAGTACAAAAGTTAGTAATATATTTAAACTTATACATTAATTAAATAATAAGCCCTCACATCCGAAATGTTATTTTGTTGAATTGAACATTTTAGCAAAAAATATGGACGAATATATTTTGCATTATTGTAACACACTCAAGGAAAAAGGTTTACTAAGGGCGCTTAAGGTCAATTAAAAATATTCCATATTTAATAATTAGAAAGTAGTGTTCAAGTCTTGATTTTTCTTCCGTATGTGTGAGACCATAACTGAAGGCTGTATAAGCTCACATTACACATAATCTTTCAAACTTTCCTATATCTCTCGCGTATAATACAGTTAATTTCATTCGTGTTCGATATTGTATATCATGATGTTATATTTATTATATACTGTAAACATGACGCGCGAGCTTAGTGTAATTAATAAAATTGCCGAACAATACATTGAAATCGTTCCAGTTTAGTATTTTAAGAAGTACTATTTTTTTTATCTAAAATGTACTATACTAAAAAATTTATAATTAATTGCTAGAATGTTCATAGATGTCGGTACCATACCAAGATGTTTTATTACAATTGTAATTATTACTTTTTGAAACTCGAAGATATAAATATCTATCTCTAAAATAGAATATTATGACTCAAATGGTAAATAATAGTTTTTTTTGTAGCAGTACAAGTGCGTAGCATCTAATAAAATATTTAGGTTCTTCGTAGACAGCACCGATCACACCAGAGCTGGTATTTACCTCGTTCAGCGTACAAGCATCGCACTGCTCCAAAGAAACGCTGCCAGCATTTATGGATCTGAGTGATATCTTATGAGTCAAAGTTTTTAAATTTGTTTTATTTTTGTATAGAGTCTAGCTTGAGAATCTCCTCTAAGTTACGTATATTGATAATTGTATACCATTTAAAATCAATATAAATAATTATTTAGTTTTATATTGTAATTCTAAATTACATAAATTTCATCTAAATAACTAACTATCTCCACTTCTTGCTGATCTTATCTATTTTTTCTCAGAGTGGAAGAGGTCGCTATAAAGATATAAGGCTGCCAGTTGCCCTACTTTTCATTTGATTGTCAATTGTATTATATATCTGTAACGAAGTGTTAATAAATAACTAAATAAATTCACGAGTGTGTTTATTTTCTTTTTCGTATACATAAACTTAATACATTATGACACGAATATAATTTCCTAATATTTACGTTTATTCAAAGTTAATATAAAATGTAGTATGGAAAAGGGACAGTCGTGGACTTGATCACAAAAGTTGGGATCCAATATCTCATTGTACATATCACTGATCTCGTTTGAATATTCCTCTTTTAGTGGAGCCCTGAAATACAAATAATATTATTACGAATCAAATAATAAAACATATAATAATGTATATCCATTACGCTGGGATACTTAAACAGTTAGAACATATAAAACAGTTATATATATTTCAATATATGAAGAGCGTAAAAGTGTAGGTCCATGTGAAACTTTTATTTATTTTTATTCAATGTAAATATGTAATGTTTGTTACCTTATCTTACAAATTACTAATAACTAACCGACACTTTAACAAATAAAACTAGAAAATGTTACAAACAGTTATGATTATAATATATGAAAATTATAATTTAGTTTATAAATTAAATAATAATTATATTATAATTAATAATAATTAATTATATACTTTAATTTAGTTTATAATTATAATTTAGTTTTTTTTTTATTTCTGGCCGCAGGGCAAACAGAAAATAATAAACAGCACAAATATAAGAGTATTTCCTCCAACTTCGATTTTGTTCCCTTTCTAGTAGAGACTCTTAGGCCGTGGTGTTCAAGTGCACAGGCGCCTATTTAAGATTTAAGTTGGCAACTGGTAAATAGTCCTGGTGTGACCCCAGAGCTGGTGCTTTCCTGGCTCAACGAATAAGTATCGCAATACGGCGAGAAAATGCTGCCAGCGTTAAAGGTACACTGCCACAGGGACCAAACTTTTTAAATTTGTTTTAATTTTTATTATCACTTTGTAGGTTATGAAAATTGTAAATACATAGTGTGTAGCATGATTAAATGATTCAATATATGGCACTTAATACATGAGCCCTGAGGTACAACGAACACATTTTTAGGCAAGTAAAAACCAATCAGCTATTTACGAGTATTAAATTGTGGCTTGTGAGAACTTACTAACCTATTAAACTTTTCTTTATAGCCAACTGCCTAATTCTCTTGACTACGTCACTTTGTACGTATAACTAGTTATTAATCCATTAAAATTGAATCAGCGAATCACTTGACATAAAACAATTAATTTATGTTTGATATAGACACATTTATATCAGCTATTACAAATATATAACTTACGTAAAAATAGCTCTCAGTAAATCATGGACCAGTGATGCACCGGGAGGTGCTAGGTGACTCTTGCTTTCACAAATGCAACGAAGTACACACGCCCGGCCGTTGAAGTTATGACTGAAAATATTATAAGTAAATCAGAATTTACGAGCTCCAACGTTTTAAAGGATAATCGGATCTGTATTATTGTAGCAATGGAAGCTTTTTTTATGGGCAAAAGAGCATGCGGGATTAGATTAATAGTAAACTCATTATTAGTAAGTCTCTCAGTAAGTCATTATTATTATTATAGTTTGGAAATCATTATTATGCCTTATGTCATTTAAAATATAATGACCTAAAATTTACAGTGTGTAAACATTAAATTATTAGCCTATTAAAACATAGTGTCAGGCAAAAAAAAGAGACTAGAATTTTTATAAGATATAATTAACTAAACCTAACTATGTAATATTCTCAAATATGATTATTCTCAAAACTTATATGTGTTAATTATAAACTAGGCTTGTGCTGAATTTCACTGTTCATTCAGTTTTTTCCTTGACCTTTTTTTTTTTTTTGTATGAGGTGAAAATGCGCTTGCGCAGGCCCGCGCCAAGGATATCGAGCTTGACGCGGGGACTGTGGGGCTGGGTCTACACTCAAATCCCTCTGCTATTCAGAGGTGTAGCGAGACCCGACCCACTAAAAACACCTCAACCCTTCACACGCCCTTAAGATGGGCCCTCGGGGTTCACCAGGCATTCTACCCAAAGGACCCGGGCTTAAATCCGACACACAGAGGTCATTCAGGACCGGCGATTCCGGGCCACTCGAGGTCGAGCCCCAGCCTTGAACCACCGATCAGTCTACGGTCATCCCCAGACCTCTCCCTCAATCGCTCAGCAGCCTCCTTCTGCAGCATTACATGCTCACAGAAGGAGACCATTGCACTCCAGGCCTCCTCACTTCCTAGTATAGCTAGTATAATACCAGGTAAAGTGAGGTCCGCCCCTATGACCGATACCGATACTGGGCGAATAGCCTCTATTGTTAAAGCACCAGCTCGAGGCGTAGCCAGGTCGTCCAACCACCTTTCGAAAAGAGTTTCTCTGGCATGACGCCTTACATGTCCCGCTATTTCCCCCTACGAATGGTTCCCGCTAACTATTACCTCGGCTTTCACGCGGTATAAGGCAGCGAGGAGTTCTACCTCCCGCTCCCAGGGAGGAGTGCCAGCTAACACATAGGCCGCCTCGAACGACACGGTACGATAACAGCGAGCTGCCCGAACCGCAATCACTCGCTGCGGCCTCCGTAAAAGCACACGATTAGTCCGCCTACTCAGCGCATCGTCCCAAATAGGGGCCCCGTATAGGGCCATACTGCGAATGATTCCACAGTACAGCCGACGCACACTCTGACATGGACCTCCAAGGTTAGGCAAGAGCTTGCCAAGTGCTCCTGCTGCTCTCACAAGTCTCTCTTCAAGAGATTTAAAATGGGGCTCGAAATTCCAGCGACCATCCAAAACAAGACCAAGATACTTCATGGAGGAGGCCACTGAAATTCTAATGCCTTCGACCACCAAAGCCGCCCCCGAAGGAGGACCCATCCTCGGGCCATGAAATAGCAGGGCTTCCGTTTTTTCAAGGGACACTCTGAGACCCAGGGCCTGAATCCGCCCAACAACGAGCCTAGTACCGGCTGTTGCAAGCTGAGCCACCTCCCTAAATGACCCTCCACTCGCCACGACTAGAGTGTCGTCTGCGTAGCAAAAAAGGCGCATCCCAGGAAGAAGTGCACCTCGCAGCACCCAATCATAACTAATATTCCACAGAAACGGTCCGAGAACTGATCCCTGTGGAACCCCACACAACACTGGATGGCGAACGATTTCTCCTTGTCCGTTCACAATAGCCACCTGTCGTCCTTCCAAATAGCTCCCTACTATTCGGCGCAATTACAGGGGAACCTCGAAAAATTCAAGGGCCTCCCTGATCACGCCAAATGGAAGACTATTAAAGGCATTAGCAATGTCAAGAGACACTCCTAACGCTCTCCCACCCCGATCGACTACCCCCTTGGTGTACTTTTATAGGTTCATGAGAGCATCGATCGTAGAGCGTCCAGCCCGGAAGCCATATTGGGCCTCGTCCAGGTCCGGTCCCACAATCGAGAGGTGACGGCCCAAACGAGAGGCAATAATCCATTCCAACGCCTTGCCAACTTCGTCTAAGAGAATTATGGGCCGGTAAGGTCCAGGGCTGTTCGGCGCACGACCTTCCTTTCGGATGAGACATAATTGGCCCTCCTTCCATGCCATCGGGAACCGTCCACTACGTAAATATAAGTCAAACAGACCCCGAATGATTTCCCTCATATAAGGAAAAGTTACAGCCAGGACCCTAGCATGCAAGCCATCTGGGCCTGGTGCCTTGTTTCTGCTCTTCAGACGACAAAGTATGGACTCTATTTCAGAGTCAGTCGCCTCAGGAGCTTGCCCACTATCAACGTCCCTCTCCACCACCGAGGTTACCATCCTCGGAGGGACAATGTTTGGTGGCAAAGGGAAAAGCCCCGTAATCACCCTATCAAGCATTTTGGGCTCAAGAGTCTCCGTTAGTGAAGCCCCTGCGCCCTTTAGCTCTTTTCGGGTTGCTCGGTAGGGGCGTCCCCATGGATCACTATCTAACTCCTTCAAGAACTTTTTATGTGCCTCGTTCTTGGCGTCTAAGATCGCCACTTGAAGGGCCTTCTTGTGTGTACAGTAGACTAACCGCAACCCCTCTCTGACCTGCGGATCATCACTTCTTCTTCGGCAGCTCCGAAGATAGGCCCTCCTAGCACCACTACATATCCTGCGAAGCTCTTGAATTTCCCGCGTCCACCAATAGGTTGCCTTTCGTTGAGGTGGCGGTCTCCACTTAGGCATAGAGGCGTTGCACACCTCCATCATACTCCGTTGGAAGCTGCGGACGCCCTCTTCCACACTTGCAACCGGGGTTGAATCCGCACACCACGCCTGAACAATGGCAACCTCCTCTGCTCGCTCTCGGTTAAGGCGACCAACCGTCCAGCGCGGAAAAATCCGATGACTGCTCCGTGGCCTCAGAGGTGGCCCTGAAGAAGCATTAACAAAAAACTTAATGTAACAGTGATCTGAGAATGTCTCCAAGTCCCTCATTACCTCCCATCCAGACAACCTCCACGCGATGTTTGAAGTGGCAAGCGTGACATCGACACGTGATACTCCCTGCGGTCGCACACATGTAGGCTCCGTCCCCCTATTCATAAACAGAAGTCCTAACTCTGCCGCCCACTCCTCCAGAAGCGGCCCCCTGGGATTCACAAATGTGTCACCCCAGGCGATGGATCTAGCGTTTAAGTCCCCCATGAAAATAACTGGCCTGGGTAAGGCCCGCTGGATCGCAAGACCCAAGCCGCCAATAAAGCATTCGAAGTCTCTAAGCGGCTTGTTAGGGGAGAAATAGGTTCCCACAACCGTCCAAGGCCCCCAGTCAACCATTACGTACCCAGGCCCCCTTTCTCGAAGGGTAAAAGCTGTACCCTTCGGACTGACAATAACTGCCACAAGCCCCAACGTATCTCCACGTTCAGAAACAACCGCAGCATGCACTCTCAATTCCACCATGGACTGCAAGAATAGGTCTTGTGCCGCAGCGCAATGGTTGAGGTTTCCCTGTAGGAAGCTGGTGCAACTTTGATCCATATTAATCAGACATTGCACCAGACTCCCCAGGGAGGAACACCTCCGGTGTCGGACGTGTTGCAGCCACAACAAGACCCGCCCTGCTAATCGGCGGAGGCTTGCAAGCCCGTCCACCCATCTTATGCTCCGCAGGCATTCCAATCGAAGCACAAACCACGCAGTGTGCTTGCAAACTGCACTCACCAGCCTTATGCCCGATCTTCCCACACCTATTACACGCACTTCCTAGATCCACCTCTGATGTACACATTTCTCTTGTGTGCCCCAATCGCATACACTTAAAACATCTTAGGGGTCGTTCCTCACGTATTTCTACCCTGGCCGAGCTCCACCCAATAAGAAGCCGCCCTTCGGCTACCTTCTTGGCAGCAGAGATCGGACACAAGATAAAGATATCCCCCATACCATCGTCACGCCTAAGGATTTACCCAGGCTTAATTTGTTGAGCAGATCAACCACCCTTAGCTGCCACGGCTGTCACCACCTCCTCAACGGTTATGCTGTCGTCAAGGTCTCGGATGTAAAGATCCGCACATTTGACGGGTCTCTCAACCCGAGCTACGTCCGCCAGCACCACTCGAAGGCACTCCGCGAGGCGGTCGGCCTTTTCTCCCCTCTGGGCACCCGGGATCTCTAACAGCCGCGCCCCTGTAGCAGTTGTACGTATGCTCACCCTTTCAATGCCCAAACCTGATAGACTGATGTCCTGCTTAGCTCTGGACAAAAGAGCGGCGTACGTGTGTCCCCTCTCTGCCGCATCCTTCCGCAGAGTTAAAACAACCGCGGCAGTGGTAGGCTCCACGAGAACCCGCGCAGTACTGCGGTCAGCCTGCCCATACTTTGCACCACCAAGACCCTGCTGCTGCAAACCAGGTTGTGTTTGGGATAGTCCTCTAACTGGCAACCTCAAAGGAGCAGGGGATGCGACCACTACCGGGGCCGTTGCAGAGGACGCCACACCAGATGTCCCAAAACAAGATTTAGATGCTGAGACCGCCTTTGATTTCTTTCCCTTCCCCTTTCCCTTTTTCCCCGTCACCATCGACCAACTCTCAGATACCCCCTCCATGACAACATTGCCCATCTCATATGTGCCCCGCCGCGCAGCAGTCGCCTCAACTGCGCCTATGTGACCCACATCCACCACCCGTGAAGCCGCCAGTGGAGGACGAATGGTCGGCTGCGGGAGGAGGCGATCTCCAATTCCAGCGAGCTTAGCATCCATCATGCCTCCCACCGCCCGCATGATGTCTGCCAACAACTCCCCTTTGATTTCACCTACGAACCCTGCCATAATTTCGCGGAGACCATTCACCGATACACCCGCCAATTCATCCGGCTGCTTATTTGTACATCCCGACACCTCCATTCTGAGGGCCACATCCCGACGTGCACTCCGCAATTGGCGTTCTAAAGTGGAACGAGCGACTTGCTCCGCCATATCCCGCTCAGCCTCCTCAAGACCAACCGCGTGTTTCCCGGGACCTACAAATTCTATCACTCTCGGCCATCTTGCCGACAAAAAGGTCCAGGCCCCTTATGGAGACCTGGCCTTGCCCGTCCAGTAATGTATCTTACAGTATTACACAAAAATTTCTAATTCTAATTTAATCTAAACAATATAAATTCTATAACTATCTTAATCTACACACACTTAGAATTCATACACTTAAACTAAAATCACCGCCGCTGGTCAAGATGACGCAATCACACATAAATATTGTACCACCAATTTCACCCAGCCGCAACTGACACACACAAAGGGTCTCTATCCCTCATACAAATGTGTATACTGTATACACAACACAGCTTATTACGCCAAGCCCTTGAATATGCAGATGGCGTAAATCATCCCCGGTTCCACCAGGCCGCCGTAGTTACTTCAAAAGCAGTAACTAAATTCCAATCGAGACTATTACACACACACAGTGGGTCACTATCCCTTATACAATGTTTAGATACCACACAGTTTATTGCTCCTCACGCTTCAAGACACTACTATCACGCGCAGACATAATCACATGTGTCCGGTTCCACCCAGACACTGAGGTCTTAATCAATCCAGACAAAAAATTAAGTCTGGTCCAAACAGAACTGGCACGTATAGAGTAGTCACCATCCCCTACACATAAAATGTAGATAACATATAAGATATCACATCACGCGCTTACGCATTCCCAAAATAGCTAAGCGCATGCAGTACGCGTGCCACACGTGCACTCTGTAGGCGTGTTGGACGCGAACTAAAAAGGAATGTTGAATTACTGACCACTTGTAATTATGATTTATGTATATATATTATAATCGATATTTAAAAGTAAAAAACCAAGATATGAAAATTAAAAAGTTTTATAACTTCCTTAGAAAAATCCTACAAAGCTTTTCTTGAGCATTTGTTCCATTAAAATATTCACTTGGAGCTTCTCACTTAGCTCAATCAATTTTGTCTCGATTAATCGATTCTCAGCCGTTATTGCATCTCAAAGCCTTAATGAGAACCTTATTGAACTGTTCCTGAGACGTTTAATTGTTCTTTTGATAATTGGAAGGAAATTAAAAATCATAGGACGTTTTTATTGCAACGAATGAATAGGACCGTTCTCATTCCTGGAAATCTTTAAGTTTTTAAGTACCTATCTATTCATTTGATTGAAACGGTAGATAATATGTATATCATATTTTACAAATATTCTTCCTTCTCTATCTTCCTTTAAATTTCTTCTGTATAAACATTACCTGTACACATTTTATCCCTAACTTTCTTACCAACTACTAACTGACGTGAGACTTATCTTAAATTATCGTGATTTATGTGTCTTTTTACTTTCTATTTTTAATGTATCATCTTTTTAGTTTAGTTGCTGTATTTTTTGTTCCTGTTTAGTTTTGTCTTAATAACTGTGTATAACATGTATTTTTGCATTACTTGCCTATCTTATGTAATTTGATACATTTTATTTATTTTTTTCTTTACTCGCAGTGGTTGCCTGGAAGAGATCGCTCGAAAGCGATAAGGCCGCCAGTTGCCCTCCTTTTGATTTAATTATGTTCATTTTTTTTTCTTCTGTAGTGTAACGAAGTATTTATAAATAAATAAATAAATAAAAATATATAATACTTTTATTAAAAGTAGATTTGGTATTATATTTTAGAAAAAATGAAACACGAGTGGCCTTTTTCTTACTAACTGGTCTAGTAGAAACAATCACATACTATAAATGTGTTACCCAAATACCATATATGTGGTAGGAAAAGAAAATACAATCTGATACGCATAACATATGAAGTGGCATTGAATTATGATTGTAAAGAGATGTATATTTAAGAGCTTAGTCATTTCAAGATATAAAGATTCTAAGTAAAATTAAACGGCGTTTATTCGATTTAAAAATACTTACTAATGTAATGCATTTTCTATGCGTTGCCAGATATCTTTCTTTTGTCGATGATACTTCCGCCTCCTATGTTCATTGGAGAACTTCTCATCGGGTAGCGGAAAAAGCACATCGATTTCCAAAGCTATGTTCCAACCAGATGGAACGTGCGTCATGAACGCTTTTACCAGGGAAATTGTCATCTGAAAATTGGAAAAATTTAGTGCCAATGTTTATTTAGCTACTAGATAATACCAAGCGTAAGTGATGACATAACACCAATTAAGCGTATTGTTAACAATACAATACGGTTCAATAGTAAACATCAATATAAACATATAATAGCGATATAACATATAGCTATTAATAGAAAGTATTTGCATTTTCTAATAAACCTATTTCTCCTTCGTTAAGAACATTTATTATTCATATTCATTTTTCATTAAGTATTGTAACAATATTTACATAAGAATTATATTAGTAACTTTAGTTTCATTATTTTTTTTATTACAGTTGTCTTTACTAAGACATCATGGAATATTACGATCTAACCTAACTATAAATAATAATAATACTTATAAGTAATTTAAGTCAAGTTTGACTTGAATTTGCTAAGAAGGCTTTTAATAAAAAAGAAATCAATGGCCTCAGATTTCTGTATCTGATACTTGATCATTTGTCAATCTAATAGGCAAGTGGGTGATCAGCCTCCTGTGCCTGATAAGTGCCCTCCTGAGTCTAAGAGACAAGGCCTCCTCAGGATGTTTTCTTCACCGTTCGAGTGAATGTTAAATGCGCACATAGAAATAAATTCCATTGGTGCACAGCCGGGGATCGAACCTACGACCTCAGGGATGATAGTCGCACGCGATGCTAATTTTCCTCAGTTTAATTAAAGCCAGTGTAAATAATTTACCACACACATCACTGCTAAAAACCGCACCTTTATAAACAGTACAGTTAAGTCCTACAGGTTAAAATTATAATGCTGCTGATATGATGCTGCAGTGTATAGGGAATGGTTGCTGATAGACAAATCGATGACCGCGAAAATAGCTGCATCCGATACCGCCATAAAAACGTTTTATGCACTGGATAATGTAATAGTAACGTCAAAAATACTAATATAGTTCTTAAGGCAAATTGTTACGAACCAATAACCCACTTATATTTTGCATATGAAATGAATGTTTTGTTATTATTACTTTCGAAAAACACAGTTTTTAGTAGGTTGCCAATAGTCAATCATTTACCGAATACATTTAGGAACTAAGCCATGCATATTGTCTAAGTTAATATTAAATATTTTAATCTCAATACATTACATTTATGATTTATTGTTATCTTTTTTGATATTACATTGAAGAAAGAAGAATAACTGATGTAGGGTCTTAATAAAAAGCTTACCACAAAACTACTCCCATCTGGAAAAACTAAATATCGTTTCTTCCTTATACTACCCAAAGATGTCTTCACATTTGGACACTGTTCGGTCACATTATCACAGAGAACCGGATACGCGAGCAGTAGTAGTACACACAGTCGCATTTTAGATACATTTAATAAATACATACCCGACCAGCTCCAAGAAGAATCAAACATCTCGTGATCTACGATGATATACGAAATGGTCACGAGATGTTTGGTTCTAATATTTTAAATATACAAATCTATAAACCGGGTTAGCTTGCTCCCGTTGTGTAATTGTTGGTTCAGGGTAAATACGCAGGAAACATTCTTGGTTATGCTATATTGCTTACTTAAATAATTTGAAATATGTTTCAATACAATTTTTTGTATATCATTTGAATTATAAATATTACGTCACGTTTGTTATTGTATGAACGTTGTGTTATATTTTTAAATTTATACTTCTTATGGCGGCGTTAGGGACAAAATGATAATAGTAAATTTTTACGAAGCGCGCGCAATCCGTCACCAAACACCGGCCCCTGAAATTAGCTATAGGCAACCTTTTAGTTGTTTTGTGATATTTAAATAAACTTTATTTAACGTATTTATTATGCGTTATAATAAAACTTTCATTGAATTAAATACCTTTTTTCTATTGTTAGTGTCGTTTTTTCTACAAGCGTAGAATATAATTTTTGAAAAGATTTTTATCTTGTTACGCCAAAGAAGTATAACTTCTAACGCGTATATAAGTACATACACGTTTTTTAAAACCTTAACTTGATTATTACGAGAAACTTTAAGTGTACTTTCTGATGGATGGATGGATGGTTTGATGGATGAAAATATTTTCATCTGTATTGAAATTTCATAACTTATATCTACAAATAATAGCCTGGCAAAGTAAAACGTGCGATTCTCGTCCTAAGGTCTTAAGTTCGTAATCCAAACGAACACATTTAATAAATTAATGCGAAAAATAATTAGTTGTGTTTAAGTTTTTAAAATTTATAATACTTTGTATACATCATAGACATATAGACATTTTAATGAAATATTATTTTAATTAGATTAACAATATCTATGATTTATTAGAAATTTCACAGTAAAAATTAATTCTAATTCCGAGTTACCCCTTTAAATTAAAGTACTTCCTGTCAGACATACTACCTTATATAATAAGGCTATTAAGAAATCGAAAAGTATGACTGGATTCTGAGTATTCAGAATATATCTTCAGGCATAAGTTAAGATTGTACAAACAAATTATTATATTTCAAATATATGTTCAAGTCAACATGTTAAAACAATAGTTTTATGTTTGAAGGGTCTCTAGGACGTCTTTGTTTATTTGTTCCCATTTACATAACTGCACATGTGTACTTAGAACAAACCCAAGATCTTAAAATGTATTATGTATGAAAAGCTGTTTAGGAACTGTAGTTACGATATGATTATGCCTATTCTCCCAATGTGAAACACATTTGGACCTGTGAATAATTTTTAGGCATACAACGAGTATGAGCTAGAAATAATACTACTACCATATTCCCAGACGCCTTCTCGTTATGCCACTGCATCCTCCAGCAAAAATGACGAGCCCCAGCGAATAGCTGGCATGCCTGGCCATAGGTTTATTATTACTTTAACAAAGTAAGATTTACATTACCCTTTATTGCTATCTTATATTTCAACCAAGACGTACTCTTAAATCTCTAGAATTGCGAATAAGCTTTGTGAACTTTAAACATGAGGTTCACAAAACATCGCCGAATATAAGCTGCTAATTATCTAAACTAATATTATAAAACGGAAGCGATTGTTTGCTTTTTTGTTTGGTTGAACTTACTAATATAAAATAAATCAATGGCGCTACAACCTTTTTTTAGGTCTGGGACTCAGATTTCTGTATCTGTTTCATGATCGTTTGTGAATTGAATAGGCAAGTAGGTGATCAGCCTTCTGTGCCTGACACACACCGTCGACGGCCGAAGCCGGTTTCCTCACGTTGTTTTCCTTCACCGTTCGAGCTAATGTTAAATGCGCACATATAAAGAAAATCCATTGGCGCACAGCCGGGGATCGAACCTACGACCTCAGGGATCGCACGCTGAACCCACTAGGCCAACACTGCTCAAAACTTACTAATATACTGATTTAAAAAAAAAGATTGAAATGGTTTTTCATGCATTTATAAGACAAAAGGCTACCCTACTACCAATCCAAAGAAACAGGTAGTACATTACATGTACATTTCCCCTTATTTGACGGCAATAAGTCATAATTCATATAAAATATTATTCTCTGATCGCTTCAAATCACCTGCCTGTTCAGTGACCCGAGTTGTTTGATCAAAGAATTCGAACATGACTACTGCTATTCATTAAGTTAGTCATGTTAACACCTTCTTGGTAGAGTATACAATTTTGTGTCCTGTTCGTATACTATAGAGGCCATATTGCTGCGATAAGATTGTTTGGATTTTTATGTTGCGACGGATGTTGAAATCTCGACAAATCTTCAGATTGATTAGCAAGTAATTAGTCGCTTTTTTCACATTGACACATTAATTGTTATATTCTGTTTCTATAAGCTGGAGCATAATTATATTTTAAGGATATTAATACCTTAATTCCGAAGTCCAATCGGTTTATCACGATTTACTTTCTAAAAAATAAATAAATAACAAAAAAACGGGTGTGTACTTATGTACGAGCGTTAGTACTTATTTGGCGTAGCAAGATAAAAAGCTTTTCAAAAAAATTATTCTACGTTTGTAGCAAAAACTAAACTTACAAAAGAAAAAAGGTATTTAATACATTGAAAATTTTATTATAACGCATTATCTAGTTAAATAAAGTTTATTTAAACATCACAAAAATTCTATAATGTTGACCTACCTAACTTCGGGGTGTCGAATTTTTGTGACGGTGTGCGAGCTCATGGTAAAAATTTACCCTCATAATTTTTCCCAAACGCGCCAAAAGGAGTATAACTTCAAAAATCTTCTTTGCGTTTAAATCTAAAGTGCTTTCGAGAATTCAATTGCACAATTTTGAAGACCGCAACACTTAAAGTATCCCTCTTGTTTGATTTCTTTCTGTCACACTGTATTTACACTGCGATGAAAAGAGACAGATAAATATTGAAGTTTAATCAGAGCATTGGACTGATTTACAATTAGGGGGTAACTTTATATGTACACGTACTAGGGGTAAGACTGTAAGACAAAACGAAAGTGAATTTTATTAAATATTATTTTATTTAATTGAGATTATTCAGCGTCTCAACAGCATCACTACTCTAATCATAGATACAAGATACGTGACAAGATTCACCTCGCCATTTGACAAAATTTTTGACTATCATTTCGTCTTTTAACAATCTTACTGTTGGACTGATTGTACTTTATATAAAAAAAAACAAATTGTATATAACGATTTTTATGCATTTTAAATTTTACATGCTGGATACATTATCCCACAATCATGTTTAGTAGAATGTGCTTTGTCGTAGAGGTGTTTTGAAGACTGCTGTCGACGAGGAAATCTGCAAAAATATATGTATAATATAATTGTAGTTAAATTTATATCGCTACTTAGTAAATGTAAGTGGGAGACATGGACTCTTGAAATACAGTTTGTAGTGTATACACTACACGGAACATATGATTATTATTTGGGCAACACGGGTGACGTACAATGTCAGGTACTTAATGTATACAGGATATTTAATGTATATATAGCCAGTAATGTTATAAAGAGGAAAATTTGCGTTTAAAATGTTTCTAAATCTGATTTACAATTAATCATTAACAAAAAGCATTAGCATTAACAAAAACCTCGAGTACGATTTCGAAAATTCTTTCACCATATTTCCAAAGATTATTAAAAAATATATGCCCAACGGAGCCTATTCTAGTGTCATATAAATAAAAAATATTATGTTAATCAGTTTCTGCCAAACTATATTTATTTTTTCCCCGTATCTGTATTCCATATATAAAAGCTAATGCGTTTTGTCATACTAAAACACTTCTCTAAATCTTAGGTTACTTATGTAGCCTCTTGAAATGCGTGCTTGGTGGGAATAAAAAAACAGATTTAAGGATTGCCTGGTTTACCAAGTTCTCTTCGTGAACTCGGAATACAATACATAAAAATATTGATATTGTCCAAACTGTATGAACAATCTTAAAGTACTTTTGTACTTTCTTGTGTCTCTTTGCGTATACAATAACAATACTAAACAATATTCAATCTTCACATTGTATAATTTTTGCACTTTAGCAAATACTAACTCGGACACTTAGCGCCAGCTACAAATTATATTATTTACGTAAAGTAGGCTGTTTAGTTTATTAAATATTTATAATACTTAGGAAAATATTTTTAACTGAAGTAAACGAATATTCAATGCTCCGTTGGGTGGCTAGAACTTATAATAGAAAAATACTTTAATATGTGAGCCTATTAGAGCAATCTATAATATCACCACCCTGTGGCCTAATTGGTTGAGATATTTGTAACAGTCGCCACATTTTTCGAATCCGAAAAATTTGTTTAAGTGTTACAATTCTTTATTTTTTCGAGTAAAATTGTAATGAACAAAGGAAAACTTCCCATATAATAACAATATTAGCACGCAACCGTGTTTCATTTTTCAATTTAACCAAATAGTCGCAATAACCAGCTTGAATGTAAAACGGTTGAAATACATTTTTTATCGACGTTACCCGAATGCTAACTTGAGAATTTGAACCGTATGCCAAAAATTTAAAGCACAAAATTCAACAAAAGGAAGTGTTAAGCTTATATTAAAAACACTCACGTAAAGGTAGCTCTCATGATTTCTTCGAAGAACGTCCCTTGTTCGGAAGTTCCTTGGCCACTCTCACACAGCATCCGAAGAACACATTCCTGTCCGTTGAGGCCCAGCCTGAGAATGAAAACCATTAGCTGACATACTTTACAGAAAACGTCCTGAATTTGGATTAGGTTCCTTGATCGCCATATTTTTGTGTGGTTTTATCTACTTACGCAACTGTTAAAACAGTACATAATAACAAAGTTGCATTGCATTGCATTACATCACATATCAATAATTAATTAAAAATAATAAAACTGTCACACATTTCTTAAATTTTAACATATATAAAGTGTTCCGGGATTCAATGTTAATATTTACCTCTGAATTAAGCGAGTGAATCTATAATTGTTATTTTACTGACAACTTATTATACGTCGAAGTAACTATATTATATAACATAATTTAACAAATTAATTCAAAACAAATACAGATATTTCAACCACAGCATTAACCTTCAAAATAATGAAATCCAGAAATTTTATACTAATCACAATACCGAACATTAAAAAGAATAAAGTGAAATAAAACGCGAAAAAAGCTGCTAAATAATTTCATGAAATAACGCGGAATGTTCCCGAATCCTCATTCCTTTTTGTATTAAAAATCTTTGTTTCTACTTCAAAGCTGTTTGTAAAGAAGTTTCACATTTTAATCCCTTTTTCCTTTTATTCGGTTTCAAACTGGGGATAAAGAAACGTAAAGCTCACAACACACCGTGTAATCTAAATAAAAAAGCTTTCAAATCGGTTTCTCATGTAAGTGTGGCTTCATAATGCTTCGTGTAATACGTTTGACTTAATACTAGATTACATATTTGAATGGTTTAGGCTCGAAAGGTTTTTTACGAGTTAAAATGGAAGAATTTGATATGCATATTTTGATAGTGAGTACATACATGATTCCCTACCACGACCAAATATTTTAAGTTACATGTCTGACAGACCCCCAAATACTATTACTTAAGAATTATACAAATACAGATCTGTCGGCTGCGTTTAATGCCCCTTCATCTTTAATAGTAAGATACTAGAGTTTCTGTACTTATGAATTTACTAAGAATTTTTGCTATAGAACTTTTCAACTTTAAAGGTTACAGGTTCATTATTGATGAAATATATTAATATGGAATGAGTAAATGTTTAGTGCAATCCGTAGATTACAAACACGTACATAAATATGATTAAATAGTTTTTAGTGTTGCCAGTAATCATTGAAGTTATACTTCTTTTGGTGCGTTATTGAAAAATTATGAGAGTAAATTTTACGATGCGCAAATGTATGTCACAAAAAACCGACACCCTGAAGTTAGCTATAGTCAACACTTTAGTTTTTTCTATTTTTAGTGTAGTTTTTTCTACACGTAGATTAAAAATGTTGAAAAGATTTTTTATCTTGTTACGCCAGAGAAGCGTATAACTTGTAACGCGTAAATACGCGAAATAAGTACACTTTTTTTTATTGCGTCTTCTATGCAGGTATAGTTTATCATATTAAAAATGTAGATTAAAATACGAGGTGTATACCAAGCTTAAACTAATATATCGTGTGTCTCACGTACGAATTGTATTTTTCGTAATGTACGAGAATGGGATATTTTCCCATTGTGATCTGTATGATTGAAGTCTTATATTTTATAAACGAGTCGTGCTAGCCCCATATCTCACTGTGCATGTAATATTGGGCAATTAACTTAAATTATTGTCAACAGACAAGTTAGTCTAAGCCATACTTACGCATTTAAAAATTCTCCCAATTTCGTATAAAAGTCTTTTCTCCCATATCTATGAAAGTCGATACTATTATGATCTAAATCTTGTAGAACTGCACTGCCTTTCTTTTGTTTGTCGTGCATTTCCTTGATTGAAATAGAGCTATTTGTATCGGTCACACTTCGCTTGGCAAATGCGGGGTTTACCAGAAATTTTCTGTAAGTCATAAAATTGTCATAATATTGCAAATACTAAATAGTATTGAAGATTAATTTATTCGTCCAATTAACTCTCGCTCGTAGCTTGATAGGTACTGATTTTTTTTTTATTAATAACACGGTTACATAAGCGTTTGTTGGTATATATATTTTTTTTATAAAAAATCTACTTCTAGTCTGTCTAGTCTAGTATAGTCTGTCCTAAAATATTAAAACAAACAATATACTTGTGATACGGCTTCTTAGATAAAACTTTTCCATCTTCATCTAAAAAGTATATACTTTTTGAGATTCCATTTCTGTTTGTAAATCCTTTTTCGTGGTTTTTGAATATGTGGAATAATTTTGGGTCCGTTGGGAGTTCCCACGCCAATGCTGCCGTATTAGCAAACCATACTATGTTACCTAATTGAAGATATCCATGGTTTTGTTCACAAATAACTGAAAAATTTATGTAATTCTCGTAATAGCCTATCGCTTTATTGATTTGATTACTGCCATATTACCTATAATTTATAAAAATAATAATGACAGAAATACAAACTTTACCTTTGAGGGGGATAGACACATTACAAAATTCTTATCTTTAAAATTTATATACAATATTAATTAGCTTATTTTTTATTGATTTATTAAAACACTCTATTTTAGGCTAACTTTTTTCTTTTATTTAAACTTACCTAATTGAAATGAGCTTCCATCCGGAAAAACTAAGTACCTTTTTCGTCTTGACAGAATCTTGTTTGATCCTTTGTAATCTTCGTTATTTGTACTAACATCAAAAGACATTGTAAAGGTACAGAGTGTAAGAAATATCAATAACTTAATTTTATCTGCCATGCTAGACAAATATTTTACTGAAAAAAGGAACAACATCTCAATGAATTAAGTGTCGCTTTAACGTGAACAATAAACCAATAATATGTTAATATATAAATATTCCTACTATTAAGTGATAGAAGCAAAGTATTAGAAGCAAATTTTTCGCTTTTCAATCTATAAACACACAACGTTTCCGAATAAGCTAAGCACACAATCTATCAGCTCAACCACAAAACAACTGTAGTTACATTGTCTCACATACCGTTGTTTATTAAATTTAGACATCCACAAATCAGAACAAACTGATTTACACACAATTATCGTTGTGAACAGTCGCGAAGATAAGGTAAAATTTGTCCACGATGAATTTTAAACGCGCCCCGTTTTTCGCCACTTGTTTAATCATTATAGCTCTTGACTTGAGAGGAAGTTAGCACATTTTTATCGAGTATTGTGAAAATACAAGACATCTAAATCAAAATCTAAATGCCTTTTGTATTCTTTTAAAATCATTGAAATTTAAACTTCTATTGCGCTTAACTATTAAAACAATTTAATTCAAAGCCGTTGAATGTCGAAACTTTAAGTAGTGTATTTGAAAGTATTAAAAATGACGACTGTGAGCACATTAATTAATTTTATATTTGGCATACATTTTATGAATACGACCTAAAAATTTAATTGATAATTTGTTAACAAAACTTCGGCTTACATTCAATGACTGACTGATACATAATGTAAATATAAAACATTTTCTCATATTAAAATATTAATGTTAAACAGTATTTTCTATAAGATGATACATGTATGTCGGATTCATGACATATATGACATACATTCCCATAAAGCATATATAACAGTTGGACAAATAAAAGAACTGCTTATGTCCACTATGAATGTTAACTAGTTTTAAAAATATCTATAAAACGGACACCGTTACACATTTAGTATGTTTTCTGATATCCCAAAGACCCCTGTGGCATTTATATTTTTTTCTTATATGCCAAATTACCTAATACTATATAAATTTTACTTCATACGTAATAATTACTTCAAAACATTTTCCTTAGGTGTCGGACAAAAATTTAATATCGGGGATCGAACGCTCAGGACTTAGAATACAAAACTACTGCCTTACTTAAACAAAATTAATGTAAAATTATTTCAAACTATTGATCAAAAATGAATGTAACAATGCAAAAAGTACTAATCAATTTATTTTACTAAATCTTATGTTATCCTATCCTATATCTCTAATCATAATGAGGTGTCGTCGAAATTTTCACAGCCTGGATATATTATCTCACAGTCCTTTGATGGATTGTGAGCTTGATCATACAATTTATGTTGTTCGATAGAAGAATTTTTGTCCTTAGGGAATCTGAAATTGGAATAAGTTTAATGTTATGGTTAACGCTTAAGCCTTAAAAAAATTAGCGAATGTAAACGCGAGTTTGTTATTATATAATATTGATAATAGCTATTATAATTTTAAAATATTGTTTTACTAAAATAATAATTAAATTCGACTTTTATTTATGTTAGTAACATACTCTTTGTTATATATAGTACTGTAAACGCTTGGTATTTAAATTTCAATACTTACGTAAAGACAACCCTAAGTAGTTCCTGAAGGAATGTCCCCTGCCCTCGGGCACGAGCGGACTCGCATAGTTTGCGAAGTACGCACTGCCTCCCATCGGAACCCAGCCTGCAACAGTTATTTCGTCTCTACATAATCTAAGTCTAATAAAATATGTAATTATCTTAAGAACTGAATGTCCGATCCTGTCGATCTATATAACAGCCTCATCGTGTGTGATGGAGGTTCAGATTTGTTATTGCATATTTATAAATCTAAAAGGCTTAGTCTAATGTTCCTAAGATCTACGGAAGGTCACGTCGCGTTTTCACTCATCGCTTATACTTTGTTACACGCAAGAAAAGAGTAATTAAGCCTTGATTGGCTTTTACTAGAAGCCACCAATATAATGATAGTTTTTATGGAAGAGAAGGCCAATAGGCGGAGGCTCACTTGATGTTAAGTGATGCCGCTTCCCATGGAAACTCTCAATGCTAAAGGGCTCAATAGTGATTTGCCGGCCGTTTAAGAATTGGTACGGTTTGATTGGCTTTTACTAGAAGCCACCAATATAATGATAGTTTTTATGGAAGAGAAGGCCAATAGGCGGAGGCTCACGTGATGTTAAGTGCTATGCTAAAGGGCTCAATAGTGATTTGCCGGCCGTTTAAGAATTGGTACGGTCTTTTTTTGAAAGACCCTAAGATGAATTGGTTTGGAAATTCTTCAGTGGGCAGCTAGTTCCACATAGTGGTGGTGCGCGGCAAAAACTGTATTAACGCTCACATTCACACAACTCCTCTGAACAGCTTCTGAATAATTTGAAAGATTTGCTTATGCTACTTTATAACTCGTTACCAAATTTGCATGACCTAATCTCCACATTTTACATAATAATCCATACTATATGTAATTTATGTACGAAATTTGCATATGATTTGTACATTGATATCAATAAATAAAATCCATCTATTCAATGTATTTAGTTCAATCCACGATATGGTAAAATATAGTTGTTGCGTCGAAAGACAAGTTGCATAAGATATTTTAAATTATGAGTAAGATATATATATTCGCTCTTTCTCACTAGCTACGTGACTTATCTGTGATATTATATGTTTTACAACTTATAGAATACTTCTAAATATACCTAGTACTAGCAATTTATCCTTTCTTATAAATGATTAGCATTACACTGAGTCTTTTTTATTAATTCAGACCGGACACGTTGGACATGACGTGTTTTTATCACAATGTAAATACAATTTGACTGGAATTGAGACAAGTACTTTAGTTAAAAAGTGATGATTTAACGTGAAATAAAATTTGTTTTATCAAGATTTTGTTACTTTAGTTAATATTCGAAATTGTTTCTTCTACGATACACGAGCTTTTCATCTATACAAAAGTTAACTTAATTGTCAGACAGTTGATAATAGATTATGTCATATTTCAAGATCTATAAAATAATTGTTAATTATTAAAGTTTCTAAAACTCCGCTCGGTTATTTCTTCTCTAGTTATCACTTACCATTTAGATTTTGTAACCTATTTACAAAAAGTAGTCGTTATTTTAAAAAAGTAATTTAAAGCCTGTATAACGACAACCTTGGATAAACAAAATTCAAAAAGACAGCACTCTCGTTGTCCAATATAAAAACAAAAAACATGACAAGGTAAAATTAACAAATTAAAAATCACACAGTAAATCTGAACTTCTATAAAATACAAATGTCTATTACCAACGCTGTGTATAGCTGAAATATAAAAATATATTGATATATGGATATTTCAAAAATATTCGTTTGGAAATGTTTTACAAAGAAACCCAAATTCCACTCTCCAACTCTTACCCGATTCTCTCTATTCGTGCATTGTGCTAGGTATTTTACTTTCTATGTGACTTTCTGCTTTAAGAAAAATATATAATAAAGAAATATCGAAGACCCAAAAATTATCAACGACAATCTAAAACCATAACGTGTTTTGATGAAAAAAAATATTGTCACAAATAAAAAATGAAGGTATTTGAAGTAGGAAAACCATTAAAAGATTTATTATTACAAAAAAGCATGTGGCAATCCGTGTTAACTCTCCAGATTATCTCGATCAACCAATCACCTTATCCTTAAAGTACTTGAAAATAAAGCAATATTTCGTTTAAATTAGCTTCATTATTCTTCACAAAGGAAGTGAAGATTCATTAGGCACTTACGCTGAAATTAATGTTTCCAGTTTTTGGTATAGCTCTGCGCGACTATTTCTATGAAATTCACTATTGCCTTCATCGTGTCTCAGAAAATCTCGTCTCTGTCTCTCGTGCATTTTTATTCGGTCTATCTTCACTTTTAATCGGTCTCTCATAGACATTTGATTCACGCTGCGTTTCGCGAACGCTGGGTTTACTATTGTGGGCCTGTAACATGATTAGCCTAGTAATTATACTATTTATAAGTGAACTAAGTGGTTATTGTAAAAGTAGACTACTCAATGAAACATGTTATTTTATATCGATTTCTTTAGCAAGGTGGTGATACTGTGCCCGTGTGTTCTTTTCTACGTTTGTTTAGTTAATAGATAATTGATAGCATAAGACTGTTTACTCTACAACAAAAACTCACAAGGCTCAAAAATCAACTATTAACAAAATTATTTATAAAACACAATAATCATAATATAATTTTAATATATTCAACATTACCTTCTAAACGGCATCTTGGCTACGACACGCCCATTTTCATTTAAGTAATAGATATTTTTTTCATCATTCCTTCTGTTTGGTTTTCTTTCATACTCTTTAAACATTAGTAGAAGTTTTGGGTCTGTGGGCAAATCCCAGGCTAGAGCTGCAGTGTTGGCAAACAAGAATATATCTCCGATGGGAATAAGAGCCGCTGTCTGCGTACAGAATACTGAAACGATTTAGCAGCTTATAAATATTGCATGATCACTACACTAATAGGACGTCAAAAGAAAATTCTTGTATTTTTATGTGTTTAATTTAATATTGTCTAACTTATTCCTTCGAATATACTTTGTTTCTAAAAAGCAATGAGCTGTCCACATAGATCGTAATATAAATATTTTGATTATTCTAAATTAGATACAACGGTGAAAGCATAGGCCCAGACCTAAAAAGGTCCTACTAAGGCGCCACTGATTTATATTTTTTACCTAGATTACCTACCTAAACCTCGGTTAGTATTTGACAAAACTCACTAATTTGATTTTTCAGTTAAAAATAAAACAAATTAACTAATGTTAACCTGATTCGGTAGAAAAGTCTTGAAGGAGACTTAATCTACTTCAGCAATGTAAAGAAATTCATTAATATTAAAATAAACTTAAAGTGAATTTCTCATTCAAATCTTTGAAACATAATTTATAACTATAACATAAGTATAAACTGAAATAAAAAATCTCTAGACCGTTTCTCTCATTACTTAAAAGCATTTTAATCAACGTTCATTTCAAAGGCAAAACCTAGAGGTGAGTGCTTTTCAAATGCCTTCTACCTTTCACACACGTCACACTAACTAGATCACCCAGTACATACCCAATTGGAAGGAGCTTCCTTCAGGAAAAATTAAAAACCGCTTGCTCCTAGACAGCACCCGCGTTGCATTACCTCTTGAAAGACATTCGTCACCTCTGCACGGATCACTTTTCGCTAATCCGAGGAACAAAATCAAAATGTAAACTTTTATCATGTTAATTATGAGACCAATATCCAAAAATTCTAGTTGCCGGCGGGATGACACAAAACAAATTGTCTCGTTGCGCGGAATTGTATAAAGAAAGACCAATTAACATGTTCTGTGTCAACTTAAGAACAGTTACAATCGTGATGTATGAGCCAAGGCTGTTCATTTTCCTCACTCAGGCTTTCTTAGTTTTATAAACGTGGCGATTACCTAAATCGTTGAAATTACTCCCCGATACTAGAGTATAGACAGACGTAGGCACTCTCATCAAATGTTACTTTGCATTCATTAATTTCATAACAATTAACTAAATCATGAGAGTTTCGCATCGAGAGTATAGCCAGACAGGCACTCTCCTCAACTGTTACGTTGCATTCATTCGTTACATAGCAATTATCATTTCATTATTTCGCTTATATTCTATTGTTGTACGCGAGTCGTTAGAATAGTGTAAAATTAAAATCCTCTATTATTTTGAGCACCCCGATCGCTTGCACACGTGATGTCTATTGATTTACCAAAAACAAAAACCTGACGTCACAGGTGATAAATAAGTGAAATGGGAAATTAAACGTCACATTTTCTTCATAATTAGTTCCATTTAGCGTTCCATTTGCCCGACTATTATGGTCTCAGTCATTAAAATTAAGACACAATTATGTAGCGTAATGAGCTATGAAGGCTATTAGACCACTTTTATACATTAAAGAAATTGCAAATTAGCAAAAGATGTTCTTTTAAGTTATTGAAAAGATACTAAATGAAACGGGAAACTTGAGAGATCGTGACTGTCTGTTCATTTATAGTTTTAAACTAGATTAATATTGAATTCAGTTTTTATATTAAAAACACTTACACAATATAAACTTTTTTTTATATAATAGGGCACTAATTTATGAATATTTTAAACAAACAACTGCTTTATTTACTAATGTATATATATATATATATATTAATATCATTGGTGTATTTTTTATATAATTGAATCAACGAATGTGCATTCCGGATATAATTCATCACATTTTCCCGAAGAAGCTTCGTCATAGTCTTGATGGAATTCATCTTCTAATCGACTCTTCGGCAATCTGGAAAAGAGCAAAATGTTCTTTAATTAAAATATATGCGAAACAATGTATATATAACATCGCCAAACTCTTCTTCAAAACATGACACAAGCACACTACTCGTATTTACTTCATGTATATTATTCTAACAATTATGTTGTCTGTGTTGTGTTTTTACACCATTTTTTTATATGCAAAGACTGCCTTTTAATGGCCCCACATTAAAAGGCAGTCTTTGCAGCCCATCGACTCCCAGTGGATGCGTTGCCGGCCTTTGGAGGAAGGGAGTATAGAAAGATCTCCAACGGGAGATTCTACAGTTCGCTAGAATACAATTTAACTTACGTATAAACAGATCTCAATATCTCACGTAGGAATCCGCCCTGAGGTTCATGGACAGATTCGCGGTACATACATAGTGTTTTCATCAGACACGCCCGCCCATTACCGCCCATCCTATAAAATAAAAATATTGCTCAGAGTAGGAAAAATATTCCTGGTACTTAAAAAGTAAAGTTTCTTTGCCGTTGTATATTATGCTCACTATTGTATGGAGCTCATTACTCGTCACTATATTTGTTTATTAGTTGGACTAATTGTTTAAGTGTATTTCAGATATACAAATACAAAGAAAGCACTTTTTAAACAGATTGAAGCTATGTATTATTATTATAAACTTATAATTATTTATATAATTTTAAATTTAAAATTTTCCGCCGTTTCGCGAGCTTTACAGCGTGTGTGGTCACGGTGACTAAAAAGTGTTTTCTTAATGTGTAAAAGCTATGTTAACAAAAGACAATACTATACAAAAATACTGTTTAACTGGTTGCTTTATAATTATCTAAGAAATTGTCTATTCCTTGCAAAAAAGAAGCAAAAAAACTTGAACTTTAAATAAATGTTGTACTTCACATAAATGCAGTTTTAATACAGTTTAAAACTTGTAGAGAATGACAGCTAATTATAAATATATTAATATATAAATATATATATTACCCTTCCATCATAATTTCTAACTTCTCATATAACTGCGTACGGCTACTGCGATGGAAGTCTTTTTGATTATTATCCAAATCATGAAACCCAGGCCTTGCTTGAGATAAATGCATCTTCTTTCTATCTACATTTGTGACACTACGTTTTGCAAATGCTGGGTTGACCAAATGTTTTCTGAAAAAAAATCATTGACATATAAAAAAATAATTGTCTAGACGATCAGGCTTTTCGAAGATTAGCAACGTTTTTATTGACATAATTGTTAACAACAAATATACACAAGAAAATCATTTGTTTATAAGTTTAATTTACCAAATTTATAGTAATAGGCAAACAGTGTAATAATTTAAAATATATGAACCTTAAGCTAAAGAAGAACATATGAAGCGTTTTATAAGGAAGGATACTAAGGAATATATAACCCACTAAAATACCAATAAGAGGAGCAGTATTGGCCTAGTCGCTTCAGCGTGTGACTCTCATCTCTAAGGTCGTAGGCTCAATCCCCGTCTGTGCACCAATGGACTTTTTTTTCTATGTGCGTATTTAACATTCACTCGAACGATGAAGGAAAACATCGTCAGGAAACACGCTTGCCTTAGACGCAAAAAGTCAATGGCGTGCGTCAGGCACAGAAAAGGATCTCCTACTTGCCTATTAGATCATGAAACAGATACAGAAATCTGAGGCCCAGACCTAAAAAGGATTGTAGTGCCATTGATTTTTGATTTTATTTAAAAAGACAAATAAATGAGAATTCTTAAACGTGTGTTAGGTCACGTCATAGTTTAATTATTTTAGGGATCAAATTGTTAACGAAAGGCGATACGTTGGCAACTTGATTATGATTGGTTTATTTAACGTCTATTTCAATCAACATATCATTCGATCGGTCGTTCCGTTCGTCTACCATTAAGCATAAGGCATCATTCGTACAATTCGTCTTCTTTAACAGACTCGATTACTAATTACCCTTATAGAAAAGATACTTCACAAAAAACCATATTACAGACTAAATTAACCAACACTTTTTTTTTCACTCACAATTTTTTTTACCACGGTTATTAATTATATCAGACACTTATTAAATTCATAAAGATCCGCCATTTTGTTCTGGCTTAAACAAGGTCCGAGGGTCTTTATATTTCGTCATTTGCTTTCAACCGTCGCTGTATTAGGTTAATCCGTGGAAATAATATTTAAATACTATTTAATATATAAATTAATGTGGAAAGACGTTTATTAGAATGTATATAACTATAGTATATGAGTTCTAAATTAAGTCAGTAATAAAAACAAAATTGTAAACTTTATACCTATTTTCACAAATAAAAGTCAATAGATGTGTTATTTAGCTAGATAATTGTTAAATAACTTGAACACTAATGCATACGAATTATAATTTTAAATATAGTTATGTATTTTATGATGTATTGTTTTATGTCACAAAACCTTTTGTGTTGAAAAAATAACGATATTTAAATTTTGCTAACTAAATCACAAAAAAAATATTTTTTTAAGTAACGCTCTTTTGCATATTTTATAATTATATATATTAAATATCTATAAAACATCTTTTGATATATCTACAAAGCTACCTCGAACATCGATTCTATTTACAATGGCCGTCCAGTGCGAGTTTTCTTCAACGCATGAATGATTTTATCCTTTACACACCAGTGATTTACGTTAACATTCAAATCCCTGTATCAACAGGAAGAATTCTTCAGCCGGAAAATATGTCGTGGAAGTTGTAATAATCGTCTTGTATTGATATTGTGATTTTTTTTAAACCTGACGGCAGACAATAGAACTGAGTTATAGTTAATAACTGTACCTCCAAAGCAAAGTAAAAGCAATAACATTTTTATAATTTTTCACCTGAACTATCAACTCCAAGACCTCGTACCAACTAATAGACTAGATACATTACAGTATTATTTTTCCGAATTTCCAATATTTAATGGTTAAAATATACAAAGGAGCGAATTTCCAGCTTAATCTATATTTTCATTGAAATTAGACTTTATTTGAACTATTAGAAATCTAAAGACATTAATAATATAAATTGCGATAGAATTACGTACCAAATATAAAACTTTTGTGTAAAAATCCAAAATTGGTTTTCAGTATTGAAATTTTAAATCACCAACAAAACACAAACATGTTATGCTTCTATTAATACTAAATACTGAACATCAGGGCGAGTAAAGCTTAAGTATTAAACTACGTATAAATATGTTCACTAGATCAATGCTAGTACGACAGTGCCGCTTCCCGCCTCAGATAAATTTGCATGTGCAATCGTCGTGTTTGTCCCCTGATCGTTTCCTTTGTGAGTTGTTTTCCTCTGAGAACGTTCGACTTTCCTTCTAGGAAAATTGTATTTCTTTGTACTAACAAAATATAATACTATGAATTTATCTTAAATAATGTCAACTCAACTCTTATATACCGAGATTTTAAAACCATTTATTTCTATTCGTTCTTTTTAATGTTGGTTTATTTTTGCGAGTTTTTTACTTCCGTTCTACGCCCTTGATTTAAGAACTGGCAGTAAATGTAAAATTAGAAGCATTGAAAGTATATTTCTTTTTTTTTCTGACGTTCATAAGTGAACATTGTGTTACCTATATGAATAAATGATATTTGACTTTAACTGTTATAAAAACATTGTTCTAATCCAAATAGTCGTTAGAACACAAAACAATTTCCAATTTAATGCTGTCGTTTGCACAAATATATTACGATATTTTTTTTATTTATATCTAAATATTTATTACATGTACATAAAGCCATATAGTTTTGTTTTCTACTCGGCTACTTAAACTACTCGTTACTACGTACCTTTCATACGGTTGTTTGTATAATATTTTGCCGTTTTCATCAACATAATAAATATGTTTACTGTCTATTCTTCTATGTTGCGGGTCTGCCCTATGGTGGAAGGGTGAGTATGGATCTTGTGGCAACTCAAAAGCTAAAGCAGCTGTGTTACCCCAAATAAAAATATCCCCAATCGTTGTCAATACAGGATACGCCGTACAGAATACTGCAAAATAGTAAAAAAAATGTAGCTTCGAACCTCGGCTCCGGAACGGTACAAATAGTCGACAACGTGTGACAGGAGCAAAAACCTGATCACATTGCCTAATAGAAAGAAAAAAATATCAGAAAACCGATTCAGAAATTGAAACACGTGGCGTTATAATGGCGTTTTTTTCACGTCCATTATTTTCCAAAATTTCATAGCTTTATTATCTGTGAACATGAAGGCTTAATAACAACTGACTCCCACTTCTAATACATTTACGTTTATATCCGTTAAAGAAGGTTTGTTTAATAATTATATACATTTATAAAAACCACATTTATATAATAGATGTAGATTTTGTAGACTTCAATCGTTGTTTAAGCTACATTGCGACTTATATAGTACATAAAATACGAATAAAACCGACCTTTAGCTCGATATAAACAATTGAAAGTCCGTACCGACGCACTGAAAGCGCCCTGGAGGCTTATTTATAACACAATGAACGTTATGTAAAAACTACAAGAAGAAATACTAGGTAAACCATGAGGGCTATATAATTCCTAGGTTAAAAAATACAAATAATTTTGATTTTCGCCGATAGATAAAAGTTTTAAAAGTAAAGGTATCTCTTTGTATGTTGTCTGTATTTAGATCTTTTTATTTTAAACTGTGCTCCGTATTCACAAGAACAAGATTTTTTTAATGTAATAGGGGGCAAACGGGTAAAAGACTCATCTGATGTTAAGTTACCGCTGCCCATGGACTCACATTGCCAGAAAGCTCGCAAGTACGTTGCCGGTGTTTTAAGTTTTTTTCTTGAAGGAGCTACCTAGTATTCTTTCGAAAATACTTCAGTGGGGAGATGCTTCCACATAGTGGTGGTGCGCGGTAATAACTGCCTTAAAAACGCTCAGTTGTGAAATGACTTATTAGATATAAAAGATACATCTTTATCTATTATCTTTCTCGCTATATCTAGTTTGGAAATATTAAAATTCGAAATACTTAGATGAGGTTCGTATGACTGAAGTTTATATGATACCGTCATAAAATCAAGGCACTTTGTCGTGGGGATAATACAGTCTTACTATACCGTTACTTGAAACACCAACATTTATAATCAAACTTTTCATGAACTTAATTTGCATAGGAACACAATATAACTACACATTTCAGCTCGTTTAATTGTTATACTAAAACTTATTAAAATGAACGCAACAAATGACGGAACGTGTGGTAAGTAGAATAAAAAGTTAGACTTTTTGGAATAACGTTCATATTTGTGATATATTTCGCTAAAAAAATAAAGACACGATTGCTCATTGCTAGCAAATAATATTGCTTTATGTCCTTTGTCTATGGTGGTGTCATTTATATATCTATTTAACTCTGAATTATAAACGGTTCATTCACTGTCATTGTTCATGTTTTTAAAATTATTAAACACAATCAATTTCTATTTTTAATTTACTAAGTATCTCCTCTAAGTATGAGACGTACAAAATTAGAATATCACATTAAATTACTAGATATATTTATAGGCCATTATATATAACATTATAAGTTGAGCACTATAAAATATAAAAAGCAATGACAGCTGAGTAAATTTATAAATGTAAACATGACGCTTATAAATTTTAAAATAAGATAAGTATATATTTTTACAATAACAGGTTATATTCGATAAAATATTTCCGTTAATAGCACACTCCATTAATAGAATAATTAGTTCAATTATTATATTTTATTAAATAAATTATAATCAATTAAGAAGCCTACTAAACTGTAAACGAGCTAAAAAAGTTATTAAAGCTTATTAAATTATCTTACCCAATTGAAACGAACTCCCTTCGGGAAATATTAGAAAACGCTTTTTTCTCGACAACACATAATCAGAATTTTCTTCATAGCTATTACATGTTATTACTAACAATATTATTATATACAATAATATCATTCTGTGGTTGACTATATATTTTTAAAGAAACGTTTGGTTAATACCATTTCTTTTTTGGATTCCACTTATAATGTGTTAATCAGTTTTAAAGATTATCACGATCATCAAATACAGATCCGTTACTGTAAAGGGTGTTATGCGAGAAAATTGGCTGGCGTAAAATATATCGAAATCAAATCAGAATTTAAAAATAATCTGATTTTGTAATGTATATGCATACTTGTTATGTTCTGTGATTTTGTAACATAATATTTATCTGTAAATGATTGTATCTATATTTTTACTGTATTATATAGCCGTATATCATACAATCTGCTGCCTAGCCACTATTTCTCAACTTATTTTAATTATACTTGCCTCACGGTGCCCCGTGGAACAACATTTTTTATATTATGTTTTGAGATTCAAATTCCTTACATTGGTTTGTTTAGCCATATGTTAGAAATATTAAATTTAATTAGTTTTGTAAACCTACAGCTATGATCTTCGTAATTAGTGTGCCTTATACATTCAAATGAAACACATGAGTAAGTATATCCGAATTAAAATCCGTGACGATTTTTTTCTATTATATTGAATATAACCTGTCAATATTGTATTATTTTCTTAAATCACTGTTATCTTTTTGTTTTATTGTGTAGTAGTCATACTATCAATCAATATTAAAAATAATTTATATTAGGCATAGAAATTGGAACATTCTGTACATCTGTGGACGGATTATTTTTACTATTATATATCATGATAATTAAACATTAAATACTACCCACTTTCACACATACCGTTACAACAAATAATAATTTATAGTAAACTTTAACTGTGCTAGGAAACATACCAGAAATCCATTTAAAAAGATTCAATTTTAAACAAAACATTTTCAAAATAAGGTTTTATTGAAAAGTGTAATTGTATCAAAAATTTTTTTAGTTAAGTTACTAATAACAAATCATAAAAAAAAGATTCAAGCATAACCTAACTATGTACAAGTCATTCAAAATATATATTATTTGCTATACGCTTCTTATTATGTACATTCTGGTCCACCATACTGAGGGAGACCCTGGAATGAGAACCAAAAGATATTTGGGATTTAGTAATATAACACGCTTTTTCGTAAGTACTCTATCTATATATGTATATCATTCTAATGTACGTGTGTTTGGTATTTAGGCTATTTATCTATACTGCAACTAAACAGCTGGTAAGAGTCGGGGAAAGCTTAACTGGTAGAGCTCTTGGCGCGTAACCAAAAGATCTGGGTTCGATTCCCAGTCCGTCCGAATTACTTTTCTTTTAGATTGCAACGTCAACGTCTGTCGGGTATGCTTAACTAAAACTTATGTAAATTGTTTACTACAATACAATGTTTCATCTCTTCGAGTATCAGATATTAAAATATCGCTGCCTTAAAGATACAAGGGCCTAATCCAAATTTTAGGTAAAGTGAAATTTTAAATGCTAATAAGGGTACAACAATAAATTATCTAGCGGATAGCGCTGAGCGACAAAGAAAAAGGACAATAATAACTTGGTAAACAAATTTTGCCTCCCTTACCCAAAAATGAGTATTTTTTTTCGGATAGAACATAGCCCATGGACACTCTCAATGCCAGAGGGCTCGCGAGTGTGTGTCTTGCCAGGCGCGTCAGATTAAAATTTTATGATTCCTATTCTAAGTAATACCAATTAAACTTGGATCTAGTTTACAGATCATTTTCTAAACCTAAAATTATAGTTTAAGGTAAAACAGACTTATATTTCTTAATTACAGTTAAGAGTAAACTTCAAAACGAATATGATTCCATGGAACCAGATTTTCGTTCAAGTCTTAGGTTTTAGGTTAAACTGGGATGATCCTCCCGACACCTTCCATCCACACCATCATTTTACGAGGAGGAGTGTATATAGAAGCATGGAATTGCTTCTGGACAGGTATCGTAGTATAATATATCACACAGTATAGTTAACTCTGCGCCTTCCTAAGTTCTCATGTCATTCTCACACGTATATATTTTTTTTTCTAATATCTTGTCATAAGTATTGGACTGTCCACAATTTAACATATATGACATTTGAAGGTATATTAATAAAATAAATTAGAGTAACAATTCTTCTATATTCTAACAACTTATAATGATATTGTTCTATACGACGGCTTTATTTTTAATACAGTTAATGAAGATGGCATAAGCATTGTGGATGTTCGTGCTAACAATCATCAACTTCTTTACATGATAAAACATTACGTAGAATTGTTTAATTATACAAATATTACAATTATGAATTATTGGTACATTTTACACTTAATAGACGAACTATCATTATGATGTATTTAATTTTCCAGACATGGTTTAAGCGGCTATCAATGCGTTCGCCGAGCAATTTGCGAAACTGACATGATCTTGGAACCTAATTTGATATACCACAGAATATTAAAGATGATATTTAGGTAAGTTATGAGTATTATTTACCTATAATAATTGTAACATAAGTACTTGCAGATCAGATATTAAAATAGTTCTTGTAAAACTTTATTATCATCCAATATGTCAAAACGCACGCATTATACGCACGTTATTATAAGCTAAATTTCGACTGACACACACATATACATCTCCTTACAATACAACTTTTGTACAATAATTTTTGTATCCTATATCAGAATACAATGAAATAAGCACGATATACTTCTAATATCCACGTTCTTTTTTAGAAATCAGTCTTCGGCTACTGAAAAATGGCACAATCTAACATCAGAAACCTGTAACAGCGCTATCTCTTCTTGTCCCTTCTCCGTTCTGGATGTATCACCATACACAGATCTTTTATCATAAAAAATAAAGAATATATTATATTAGTTTTAACTTTTTAGTTGAAACTGCTGCAGCCTGTCCCGGCTTCAATCTATACATATATTTTTTAAAGAACAGCAGGAAAACAGGCAGGAGGCTCACCTGATGTTTAATACCGCCGCCCATGAACACTCATACTGCCAGAAAACCTGCAAGCCTACTGCCGGCATTTTAAGATTTGGTACGCTCTTTTCTCAAAGGATCCTAAGCCGAATTGGTTCGGAAATACTTCTGTGAGCAGCTGATTCCACATACTGGTGGTGCGCGGCAAAAAATGCCTTAAAAACGCTCAGTTGTGGAACGACGGATGTCCAGATGGTACTGGCAGTATTCTGCCTCGACATCCTATACTGAAACTCAGCTGCAGGTATTGATGCGACCCCTTCTCTGAACACTCTCGATGGTTAATGCGGTAGAAGATGCACAGTCACCCCACATCTCTACCTAACGCCAAGGTATCAAGACGCTCGGAACTATAATAATATAATAAGCCTTTGCTATTTAGGGATAATATAGCATTCAAACTTTGAAAGTATTTTAGGAATCAGTCAGGTTTATGAGTTTATTCGCTACAAATAAAGAATAACCCAATTTTTATTCTGTATAAGTTAAGTATACTTCGTGCCTTTAAATTACGGCTGGGTTTGAACCCATGAACCTTCTAGGCTTGACATACATAGTCGTTCATCGATCGTTCTCAGATTAAAATCATTACATAGAAAATCGAAAGTCCAAAACACCTTTAGTGACCGCGGCAAAGATTAAATTATTTCATTGCATGGTTTCCAAACCCAGCAAATATAGTATGAACTGTAACTGATGTAAACTCTAAAAAAAAATTAAACAAAAGAACATGTCGAATTACACGCCTTAAAGATTAAAAACACAGTACAAAATCCCTAATAAACCGGCACAAATACAAAAGGTCAAATTAATAATATTGTATAATCACTATTCTTTATCTTAATGAAAACATTATTTTCATTAAATTTTCACGGTGACATAATTTGAAAAGACCATACAAATGCACTACGTGTGCAATTAAGTACAGTGCATAATGAGAGTACAAACACGAAAATGCTTTAGCAACTAATGAAGACATCACAATATCACATAGCACTAACAAGCTCCCATATTTTAATGATATATAACAAAGCCTTTTACATATCTGTATCATGTAGATCAGATAATCGCCCAGTTTCGTATATATTTATAGATTAATTATGTCTGTGCGGTGACGTCGCTGCAGTTACAAACGAACTCATATTCTTGTTAGCTATGTGTCATTACAATTTTATATTAAAATTATATACTTTTATTTTTTGTAATATCAAATACATGATTGGTGTGAAACTAACGGGTAATTGAGCCCAGTTACACATTAATCCTACATCGGTTCTCTTTCCACACAGACTCTTGATTTTATAAATAATTAATGATGATTTATTTCAAAACAATATTTATTTTAAATGATTCAGAAGAGTAACACTTGTAACTCACAGAGAGGAAATTGATACGTATTGATACGATTGTACAAATTGTATTACGAGTCTGGCATTTTGGAAGGGTTTAAATTGATATTTAAAAATTCATATGAACGAAGATTTGAGAGTCCCAGCTAAATAAGTAGATTTTAGACTATGCTGCAACAGAAATTATAACAGTTATCTAAGAACAGCACTGTACGTAAATGTTAATCTTCACACGAATCCTATATCTTATAGAATTATATTTCACTACATTCTCTCGTTAGTACCTAGGTAACACTGAAAATGTTTAGAAAATGAAAAACGGCTTAATGTAGAAAGTAGCATTCGATGGAACCACTGAGAAAAGCAGTGTGCCCATTCTTCCTTAGGGGTCTCTTCTTTGGTATTTTCGTAGGCATTCACCGCATCTTCAGGGCTCGTAAAGCGAATACCTAGAATTTTATCCTTAGTTCTTGGAAATAAATGAATGTCGCAGGGCGCGAGGTCAGGACTGTATGGCAGATGGATGGATGGATGGGCAGGATTAGCGAGTGCATTACCAGCCTTTTAAGGTAATACATTTGATACGCCCATTTTTTTAAGACCCTACATAGAATTTTAAATTTATATTTGACGAAAAAATATGACGAAGAAAGTTAAGGGAATGGATTAGGAAGATGAGAGGCACAGGAATGAGGGTAGCACTTAAACTGGGACAGGAAGGTCAAGGATTACGCGTAGAGAATGGAATGTTGAATGTAAAGGGCAGAACAAATACTGACAAAGCAACCAACGAAAACCTGAACAATAAGTAGAAAGCACGAACTTAATATTAATAAAATCAGGACCTGCAGATAAATAAATCTTACAATGGTTACCCGGAAGAGATCGCTTGAAAGTGATACGGCCACCAGTTGCCCTCCTTTTCATTAAATTACGTTCATTTTTTATATTGTAATGCAACAAAGTGTTAATAAATACAAATAAATAAATTAATGATGATAATGACATCATTGCTGACGTCGTTTGTTGGCATCAGCCGTTTAATTTCAACATTAGAGTCAACTTTTTAAAAGCGAACCAAGAGGATAGTCTGCTCAATCGCACTGAGGGCCGCACCAACCAGTCCCTGCATCTATACTAGCCTGAATGTATGAAAACAAATGACTACAGAGTCAAAAGGCAGTCATAGTCATACGAATGTTCAAAATTACTTTCATATTAATTGTCTTTAAGTTTCAAAGGTTTAAAGTTATGATAAATTACTTTTGATAATAATTACTATGGACTATTATTTTCGACCATTCAATAGTCTTTAATTTATAGATCTTACAACATTGACAAATCAAACAAAAACACTAGCATAAATGGTTTTTAACTTATTTGACTTTCATAATGTTAAATTATAATGACAACATCAGCGGACACTAACGCCATTTCACCGACATTAATAATAATGTCTGTGAAAATAATTTTAGTGTTATCAGCGACTGTAGTAACAACTTCTGTAAACCAATAGCATTGCAAAATCCAAAAAATAGGGTCTATTTACATACAACGGAGGACTCATAATGACTGTCTAAGCATATGTATTTTACTTATTAACATGACAAGTGCAAACATTGTAATAAATTACTAGAACTGTTTTTGTTTCAGTTCTTGGTAGACGTTTGGTAGGATAAGATTAAAATGCCTAAACAAATCAAAGTGATTCTCATTTGTTATATTTGTTTTCTATTGTTTGTTATTCATCATGGTGACGGCAAAACTAAAACAAAAAGATACCTTGGCTTCCGAAATATTACACGGTTTTTCGTAAGTCACTTGTTTTATCATTATAAATTAAAGTGTAATTAAATAACGAATGCACACATTATTATTTATATCAATACAGTTAAAACTAATCCAATAAAATAAATATTTAAGTTTTTAAGACAATTTTAAATACATTAGGGCTAATATGGAGGTTCCTAGTAAAGATATAACAAAAGTGTAAAATAACTTTTGCTTTGTACTATTTACTATACATTTTATTGTTATTTTACTTAGATAATTGAAACCCTTTTTTAATTATATACAAGTTTAAAAATAATACACGTGATATAAAAAATTATAGGATAAAATAAAATTTAATTCATTGTAAATTTATGTGTTTATATAATAAATTCTGTTCCAGTTACGTATAAATCATAAAGCCAATATGGTGCGTTGGAACCAGATCTTTGCGCAGGCGCTGGGATTTCGCATGAACTGGGACGATCCTCCAGATACATTTCATTGGTACCATCACTTTACCAGACGAAGTTTATATAATAACATACAGTTACTATTAGACAGGTATTGTGATTTTATATTATTTTAGAGTGTGTCATGTCCTCGTTTTCATTTGAGAAAAAATGATTTTCTAATTATACACTATCTTAGAAATGTACCAGGTTTTTTATAGAACAGGGGGTTAACGAGTAAGAGGCTCACCAGGTGTTAAGTGATACTGCCGCCCATAGACACTCAATGCCAGAAGGGTTGCGTGTGCTTTTCCGGCCTTTTAAATTACATTATATGTTGGTCGCTCGATCTTCCTTTTTTTATTAGAACAGGGGTAGACTACCAGGAGGCACATCTGATGTTAAGTATTACCGCCGCCCATGGACACTCTCAATGCCAGAGGGCTTGCGAGTGCGTTGCCGGCCTTTTAAGAATTGGTACGCTCTTTCTCGAAGGACCCTAAGTAATTTTAATTAGTTCAAAAATACTTCAGTTGGCAGCGAATTCCACAAAGAGGTGGTAATAACTGCCTTTAAAAAACGCTCAGTTGTGGAACATTGTGGAGTGCCATTGTTTTTTTTTTTGGTAAAACCCTGGAGAAGTTATAGGTATCGTAACATATTGTCTATACTCCAAGATTCTGGTGGGAAATGTCGCCCTTATAAATTATTAAATCTTATTACGCAGATCCAATTAACCCATCTCTATCTGACATTGTCTTATAACACTATGTTAAAAAGAGAGAACAGTGTTTCTATTGAAACTGTGAAATTATACTAATTTAGGATTTTGCGTTATTATACTTTCATTCAATTCACTCATTTCACTTCATTCAATCTACTGCAAGCTAGTTACTTTATTATATAACTTTTTTAACTTTATTTTTCTTACAGCAATGGATTGAGTGGTTACCATTGCGTACGAAGAGCTGTCTGCGAAACGAACATGATCGCCGATCCCTATTTACTGTATCATAGGATATTAAAAATCATTTTTAGGTAATATTTCTTCCCAGTTCAATTACAAAGTGGTCCCCTACTGAAATCCAAAACAAGTAAAACATGCTTAAATTCCAGTAAATGCATTTATAATCTAGATTTTAAACAACAAAAATCACTTTTACACGTTGCTATATATGTCTAAAATTATTTAATTGACTTGGGAATTCAATTAATCACTTACTATTTTCCAACTGTAAGTTGCTAATTAAAATATAATCATATTCACCCACCTTGTACTACCACCGACTTCTTTTGTTCCCAAGAATGGTACTATAATACTCATTGATAAATAAATAATACACCATGATCAATAATTTTCATCTAGTAGCCGTGATTTAAACTTCTTGTAGGGTACTAGATACCCCAGGCATCCCATTATTCCATTTGTCCCTCCAATCCGTATAACGCGTTTTGGTCCAGATTAAGCATTCTGATAAACGTGCTAGGTCTGGATGGTTCATAGTTGATCACACATTAAAATCAATTTTTGTTTAGTTTTTTGTGATTTTAATTTTTTTGATTAGTAATTGTTTTGTTTAATATTGTATGATCTCTCCGTGTATGTCATGTTTGTGTATAAGTGTCACGTGAAAAATTGTATATTATTGCATATTATGTGGTTCTTTTACTAATGTCTATGTAGTGGGACTACTATCAAAAAATTGAGTGTAGACTATATAAATATTACCCACGAAGCCAATGAGCGAACGTTATGGATATCAACATTGCCCAAATTCATGAACGTGCTATGCAAATTCGCTATTACAAACTACGAGCACAATATACGAATTGAATTTTTAATTGATTCCCACTCGATGTTGCATTCACAACTTTCCAGCGGGAATTATATTTTGGAACGATAAAGTCTCGTTAAAACAGTACAAATGATTCAATTTTAACTGTTTTTAAATTATTAAAGAATGTATATTTATAAACAGTTTTTACATAAAGTTTTCTAGTTTTTAATTACGTAAAGATATGATATAACACCAATTTTATATTTCATTATATTTTCAGAAGGCAACAGGAGCTAGAGAAGTGGTATAACCATACAAAAGAAGACTGCATTTCCTCTATTAACTCCTGTCCATTCTCTTTACTAGATATATCGCCTTATACAGACCTTTAATATAATAATAAAAGGTTAATAATAAACTGGTTTTACATATTTCCTATATGTCATCCTCATTTCCACATATTCCTAATTTGTTAAGAAAATATTAAGTTTTCGATCGAGGAAAAAAATTGTTTTGTTATAGAAGGTGGTATATAAGAGACCTTTTTGACTATAAACAAACTTAGTAACATATTGTGAATTTCGGTAAAACAAGTATTTCGGTTGGACACCATGCTAATCACCTACCTGCATTATCAAACCAAAACGCTTTATCGTGATCATTAGTTTCTTTTCTAATAGCCTAGTATCAGCGTTCCGTGCCTGACACACGTCGACTTTTTGGGTATAAGGCATGCGGGTTTCCTCACGATGTTTTTAGAGGCGTTTTAAATTCGTACATAGATAGAAAGTCGCAATACTACTAGCATATCAAAAAAACTAGACGCAAAAACATGACATCAGTCATCACCCTCAATTTTATATGTTTTGTAACATCTTAAATATAAAAGAAATATAAATAATTAAGAAACATAAAACTAATTTTAACTAAAACAGTGATCCGTTTATTTTGAAAATACGGAATTTGAACTTTAGTTAAAATAATGTTTTTAGAGTGTTTTACAAACTATTTAGTATTAAAGGTTTTAATGAATTCGTTACTAAGTAACGAATAAGTACCAGAGGTTAATCTCTAGAGATTATTCGGAAACCAAAAAAATGGCGAATCTATAATAACAACTCACGAAATTTACAATAACAGACATTGCAGATCGCATAACACTGTTATTAAAGTATTGATTTTTAATTATGTATCGTTAAGCTGATAACGCAATAAAATATATTTCAATTAATTGGTAATGTTTACTTTATTTCCATGAATAAGCAATGTGTATATGTAGATAGTATTATATATCATTAAAATATTTGAAAAGTGGGGGAGCCTTGTGTGTTGCCATAAGCTTTTTTTTCAAAGTGGCGTTTGTTGTTTATATGAGCTAAACAATAATATTATACAAAGATACAAGGAGGAAGTAGCTTCGTTTCTTGCATCTTAGTAGCTCGTTATGTTAATCGAAAGTTTAAATTTTTTTTTAAATATTATAAATACAGAGTGACAGTATGAATTTAACAAATGTTTGACGTCCAATATAGCCTGGAATCTCAGTTCAGAATAAGAAATATAAGGATAACAATTTTTAAAAATAACGTAATACAATTCAAGTTAAAGGGTTTTTATTACTTCTATTAGTGTAATTTTATATCTGTACAAGACAATTATTACTATGATGCCATGAGTTAGGGACTGTTGATTTATGTTTGAATAAAACCTAATATTTAGTCAGCCCTATGCCCTGTGCTCAGTTATTTAAAAGGGGTTTGCAAAGAAAGAAATAAATAATAAAAGTAATACTAACAAGTTTAATGCCGACGACTAGTAATTTCTCTGAACACAACATGTTGCACTCTTGTTTCTCTTTCGATACAATTGTACTTTACGATATGATGGAAAGAGAGAGGTGAGTAACGAAATCAAAAATTCTCCTTATTGTAAAGTGCGAAACCACTCAATAACTTAAAATACCTATTAATAAAAGGGTTAGCTTTTAGCTGTTGATATACAAAAAATCAGTATTCTAAGTTAAAAAAAGTTAATTTTATTTATACATCTGTCAGTATTGAAATCAGATCTAAAACGCCCCTGGCTTCAGGACACTTGTTGTATATGTACGCGCATTCAAACATCTGTCTTCCAGCTGTGGCCGCGTCGATATAAGAAGACATATCATCTTTCCATGTGGAATCTTCTTCAAATAATTTTTTTCCGTAGTCTGGCCTGAAAATAGTACTTCAAACTTAATAACTAAACCTTAAGCTAAGGTCTGCAAGGTAAGCAGGTCTGTGGTGACGTGGGGTAGCGTATGACAGAAAGTACTAGAAAGAACTGGAGGAGGCCTTGCCTAGAAAGGACACGAAACATTTTGATTTAAATAGAGTTAGTGACTTGATAAAACCAATTACAGCTGATTTAAAAATAGTTACAGTAGTTTGACATACTTAAAAAAACTGCGTGCGTATAAAGTACACATGTCAGAAGTGAAACTTCTTTGTAAATTAATTATTACTAAGGTAACTACTAAACGAATACATCAACCAATAGCGTGTATTTTTTCTCGATCTCCCTTCTCTCTCTCGATCTTTCTCACTTGCTTGCTCCCTACTCTCGCTCCATGGCTATTTGCTTCTTGCTACGTTCGCCTTTTCTCACTCTGTCTCAGTCGGTCTCATTCGCTCTCTCCCTTTTCTTCGTCAAAAACACTACATATCTTGGTGACGCTAATATTATTGCATTTCATCCGAGAAAAAAAACTCTCATGCGCCTAAAGAAGTTTCACTTCAATAAGTAAAACGTTACCTAGTGAAAGTTCTTGTGCTTTTCTGTTGTAAATTTATATTATTAAAAAAAAGATATTTATAACAAACAAGCAAAACTGTGTAATTCTTTTTATCCTTACTAATTATTCCACTAACTAATAATTTTTAATAATTATTATAATTTCTTCTTGGCAACGATCCGTATGCCTCGGTAAATGAATAATGCTACAAGTTATATTTATTTAAACCTGATCTATAAGTAAGCGTTTCCTAGAAACTGTTCAAGTTTTTAATATTACAATAAATTTGCCACCTCTCAATTTAAAGTTCAAATAAAAATATTTTAAAATACATACGTGAGTAACACTTGAATGATTTCACCAAATAGACCATCTTCGCTTACTGGGAACTGGGCAGCTTCGCAAATTGCACGGTGTACACAATCATGGCCACTCATTCCTTTCCTAGAAACATTTTTATACTTGGAAATACTTTACCGAGAAAAACTCTTGAGCTAATGCATGTAAGCATAGCAGCGAACAAATTGTTGAACTGTTTAATGTAATGTATACCGGCTTCCTTACAAAGTTAGATTGTTTTTTATAATCCTGCTACCCTACGAGACATGACGTATACATTTATGTGTCAATGATATTTTTGAAGCAAGTAGGTAGCTTTCTCCGTTTATTACCGAAAGCAATTGTTATTTTGTCAGAAATCAACTTGTGTATGAAAACCCGTTGCCATTTTACATTTAGAAGATGGTGATTTCTAAATTTAAATATATAAAGTGCAGACGTATCGAAATATAATAATTTTCACTGCTATAAATTACCCGTGTTGCAATCGCTTTTTGATTTTCGATTTTCCGTAAAATTTAGGAAATTTCTCAAGAGACCCATTACGTATGGTAAACCGCCGGCTCGACCGCAACGAATAGGATAATTTATATTCATTTCTGGATTGAACTCAGTTTCCATTAAACCACAAATATTCCTCAGAACTGGAGCAAAATTTTAAACCTAGCTTAAGTAAATAATTAAAAAAATAATTAAACTTATTTAAAAATACGTCCATAAAATGTTTTACTTGCTGACACGATAAATGAAATATAAAAATATCGTAAGTTCTGCTGGACCAACGGACTTTTCTGTCCATCTGCGCATTTTTAACACTCACTTATGAGTGAGGAAAATGATTTAGAAACTGGCATGCCTTGAAACTAAATGTGTCAGGTACAGAAACTTGATCACCGACTTGTCTATTAGAAAAAACAAATGATCACGAAACATTGTATATGTTTCAGAAAGTCAGGAAGTCAGAGGCCTTAAAGTATTGTAGCACCACTATTTTTTATTTAAACTTAAATGTTTTTGTTTACTTTTTAGCATCAAATACGATTCAGTCCTTCAAAATTTTGGTTCAAGCACTGCAATCTATAACGATCATCTATAATTAGAATATATATTCGGCTCAAGCACTCTCTTTCGGATCAAACTGTGTGACAAAAACATTACTTACATTTCTAACATATCAGCAAAAGAGTTATAAAACACAAGTCGCTCATCATATCTCGAAGCCCAGTCTGCTTCTCTTTCTTCTCTCGATACATCTTTTATAATATAGTATTTGGAGAGTTGGGAAATATTTTGAAACTGCATGTATTGGTATTGAAAATTTAGAAGGAAAGCTAAGTTTACGTGATCCCTGGTAGGTATTGGTGTAGTCAATCCAATGATTAGCTGTAGAATTTAAAATGTTATCAAACTGGTAGAGAATACAACAAATAATAAGAAAATAAAATTGGGAACAAATTTCGTATAATCTATGTAATAAAATTATAAGATCCTGCTTGCTTTAACTTATTGCTACTAGTTATGATATAACGCAAATATGCAGAAATTTAGTGTAACTCTCTCTTTACAGTGAAACATAAATCTAGTCACTAGACACATTATTTAAAAAAAACGCTGAAATATCAATTACAGAATCTCAATTTCATTAAAAACATGTATTATTTTAGGGAACATATATACCGTTGAACCATGAGTAATGATGAATAGGTAGACAAGTTCCATAAATTGAATTATTCAAAATAAAATACTAAGTGATGTTCTTGTCATAGGCATAATAAAATTACCTTATAAATCGCTCCATATGGGTATACTAGTGGTAATGCGTTTATTTGTCGTTTCGTTCTACATTCGCTTTCTTCATCTGCCATAATCCCAAGTATTAAAATTACAAATAACAATGAATAACTGGAAAGAGAGAACTAAATTTAATTATTTATTTAACAAAAATAATTATAAATTAAAACGAAAAATATAAAATATGTTTTAACTTTTTTTACAAACCTAGGCTTGACATAATAATAATTGTCCAATTTGATTTTGTCGTTCGGAAGTTACGCGCATTATTATAATTAATAAAATTTAAAGTAATACGTACCATTTCATGATTTATTCTTTCAACGATTTTTACTAAATACACGACTTGTTCACGTGTAAAACTAACTCATAAATGACGACACGAGTGAATATTCTGCGCCGGAGACAAAAGATTGTGTGTAAACATTGTTATGTACTTAGCTTTGAGTGTATTTTTTCAAATAATTTAATTTTTCTGAAATTTTAATTAAAATCATAATTATTTATCTCTTAATATCACTAAATTGTTTCGTCACATTACTCCAATGTCGTAAGTTTGATTAGAGGTTTAACGTTAAATGTCGAACAGACCGTTAAATCTTATAAAACAAACAATTTGTTACTCATTAAATTATGTATTTAAAAATTACATCAAAAAATCGGACGACTTAACAAATAAGTTAATTACTAATATTGATATATTTTACAATATTCCGATTAAGCGTAACTTTGTTAATAATGCTCTTAATGAGCTTTAAGTTATTATTATATAGTTTGTGTGAACTATTCGTGATGTCGTTTTGTTGTATTTTTATGCATTCACGTTCTTTTAGAATTTATAAATAAATGCTATCATATTTTAGCAATATGCACAGTTAGATAAAAATAAAACATATGTTATACCCAAGTATAAAGGTTGATAAATGACCCAGTTAATTCAACGAAAAAAGCTTAAATTTCTTCATTTATAGCTTGGAGCGTTTGCTTCCAATCTCCCCTTCTTTTTCTTTCTCGGTTTCTTTCTCTCATACCTTTTACAACTTTATAATTAAGAAAACTTGAATTAAGTCACAAAATTTAATATCGTTTTTCGTGGAATTCAAAAGGTTTCGGAACTGGAATTTGGGTCGAGGTTATAGTATAGAATTGTTAATAGATAACATTTCTAATTACAGTGGTTCATCAGTATGCTACAAAATTATATTCTGTGCAAGTGAGCTAAACATGAAGCAATATAATTTTACAAATTGTATCGTACGTATAATTATTAAATATTATAAGTACATTAACGAAAGTTTTATTCATTTATTAATGTTTGATTAGATAATGAAAAACGAGACTTAATTTAATTTATTTTATTTAAAATTAAAATATTTTTAATAAACTAAACCATTAAGCTTATTCGGTTTTACGATATTTTAAAAGTTTAATAGAGTATTGTACTTTAAAAATGTGATTGATATTTGAATAAACGGGCCTATGCATATATAAAAAAATCATTTTTCATTAAGGACGGATATAAATTCCAAAATGCCTTCTCCGTCTGGACATTTGTTATACAAAAAGGCACAATTATACATCTGCCTTCCCGCAACACTTGCATCTATATAGGGTTCCAATATTTCTTTCCATTGGGGGTCTTCGTCAAAATCGGTCCTTCCAAAATCTGGTCTGTAAAAAAAATATTTACAAAGTACAAATTGTCAAAAACGTTGCGAGACTTTTTTACTCTACATCTTCTCCGTTTCGCAAGAAAATCAATTATTTAATCAAAGTACCATTAAGAAATGAGTCCTAGAATTTAGGACGGTGTGACAGTTGAAAGTCCTTAGGTAATGTAGCCCTTTCTTGTAGTCGTTTTGACTTTGGGTTGGTTGCTAGAAAGCCGGGCTATTCGTTCTATTCACAGTTGCCAAGACAGCTGTTTTTGGTTAATTACCGCTATCTAGTTTAGGGCATAAAAATAATTATCTCAGACAACTGGTAAGCCAGAAAAGAATAATATTGTTGTCAAGGGTAGTGACACTAGCATCTCGTCCGCCTTACGGCTAACGTTACCAAACGCCACAAATGTAGTTTAACCAAAAAAGATGACTTGTGAATAATAATCAGATTTAAGTACCTTATCGGCAAGTTAAATATTTTAACAAAAACAAAAATTGTCAACAAACGACCTCAAGTCAACAAAAAAGAACTTACGTTAACAATATATGTATCACTTCACCAAAAAGACCATCATCTTCTACAGGATGCTGTGCAGCTTCACATAATGCACGGTATACGCATTGCTCACCATTAAAACCCTTCCTGAAATAGTTCAAGAATAATATAACTATTTGCCATGCTAATATGCCATGACCAATAATGTATATTATAGGAAAAGGTTTTTACAACTTTAAAGCGTTAGTTTTTTTTTATGCAATAGGAGGCAACCGTGCAGGAGGCTCACCTGATGTTAAGTGATACCACTCCCCATTGACACTCATATTGCTGGAAGGCTCACAAGTGGGTTGCCGGCCTTTTAAGCGTTAAGCGGTATTTTGTTACTGTTTCACATAAAAACAATATTTAAAGTCCAAACCCTTGGATTTGAATCCAAGGCCCAAATATTATTCAAATCGTCCAGTAACTGAGTCCACACGTTTAAACATGAGAGGGTAAGAGATTAGAGACGAAGAGTCATAGGAACAAGCAACAAAATAACGGTGGAAGATGGTCAAGGATTACGCATGTAGAAAGGAAGGTAGAAAGTGAAGGTAGAAGCTGAAAATTAATGATAGAAATATTGACGTCTAACGACAGACAGGTCCCAAATGTTGACAAAACAACACAACAAGAACCTGAACTATTACTAGAATAAAAGAAAGAACGACTTAAATTTTAACAGAAAACAGAACGTGTAGATTAATTATTGAAGATCAACATGCCGCCGTTGTTGATTGATGAGATCTGGGACATATAATAACAATCGCAGTTGACACCAGCGCCACTGCTGTGACATATCATATAATAAGGAAATATCAGATTTCTGTGAGTAAAACTTAATAGAACTTATAAAAGACAATACTCACGAATCTAGCGTATCAATAGCTGACTGATAGAATACAAGTCTTTCATCTCTCCTTACAACAAGATCCGCATCTCTCTCTTCTCTACTAACTTCTTTAATAACATAGTACCTTGATAGTTCAGATATATTCGCATATTGTACATACTGGTATTGAAAACTGACCACAAAATTTATGGGGATATTATCACTATTTGGTATAGGAGCCGAAAATCCCGTGACAAGCTGAATAATACAAAAAAAGGATTAGAAAAACAATATAAAAATAAGTATATATACATACCATAAAATTATGGCAGAAATTATCATGTGCTTAATACACAAGTTGTATTTCAGGAAATGGCCAGCATGACATGCTTGATGATACTACCTATGGCATCATACCTTTCCATGTATGAAGGATCTGGTATTGAATGATTAGTTAGTAGTTTTGTATGATTTTTAAACTAATTGACGTAATTCCATCTGAATCCGGGAATGCAAAAATAAGAAAATTATAATCAAATACATGGTGCAACAGTTGGCCTCATCGCAACAAAGTGATCTCTTCAAAGCAAATGAAGGGTAAAAAATATTTTATGCGTTTTGTCACTAAAACAAATGCTGATGATACCCTGTTTTCCTTTGAGTCAAATATCCAGACTATGGTTGCTCAAGCTGAATCAGACCTAAAATCTGCTAACAACATCTTATGTAATATTCAAGGCAAAAAATAAACTCATTTCTATCTTTCAACCGCTAAAAGTTCAAGACTTTGAAATCACTAAAAAGCAATGGGAAAAATATCTGGGTCTTAGAATCGATAGTTGGGCATTCATATATCACACATAATTACCAAACTATAAACACTTATAGGCAGATTTTGGTCAATATCAAAATGCATTCCGCAATCTGTACGTCATTTAACGTATAATTCTTAAGTCAAGCCACATTTCATATATCTAATGGAAATATGGGGTACAGCATGCAAAAACAAAATTTCTAACTTACAAACACTATAAAATAAAATAATAAAAGCACTATTTGGATACAATTTTTGAACACAGACTTATAAAATCTACTAAGAAACCAAAATTATGAAAATTAAGCAACTATATGTTTATAGCACCTGTATCTTAATTTTAAATGAATAACTCTCTCCACAGTAGCTTATCATTTAAAAAATCAAACACACCACTACACGCAATTCTTATCGAGCGAGTTTGCTGATCTTGCCGAAGCTGCGTACAAATTATTTGAAGAAGTCTATTAAATATGAGGGTATGAAATTATTTAATCAAGTACCGTCTAAAATTCGTAATATTAGCGCGTTTTAAAGGGCATTAAAGATAGATATCAGAATGAGCCTAGTAGACTGAAGTTGGGACGGCTTAAGTTTCTCATGTCAATAAAATACATTTTTTGTAAGGAGAAAAAAGGTCTTCAAACGTTAATAAAACTTTACCACCATACATAAGATACTATAAGTACATGAAGTGACCACGTGATTAATTGTTTATGGTAAAAAGCTTGTTATACTCTTGCATCGTCACATCTTCGTCTTGGTCACATCTACATTTTTGAAACATTTGAAACTGTTATTCATAGTTTAAAATACCTTCATCGTAAGCTCATACTCATCAGCCTCAACACACTGCTAGTGCGAAGATTTCTTGCTCAAACTCGTTAAAGGACCAAGGGTTTTGAGCTAGTACGAGTATAATAGTAACTATAAATTTAATGCAAATTAGGCTAAAAAGCTTTAGTGATATTGATAGCTAGCTATGAGGGGCTTTAAAACATATAATTGAAGATACTAGCGAGTGGATACATCAGTATTTTACGTTAGACTACCACTTAACGTAAAAAAATATGACTTTATAAAGGTCAGGTCACAATATAAAACATTTCTTACCTTATACGTTCCTCCATATGGGTAGACGAGTGGCAATGAGTTGACTTGTCTCCTTATTCTTGATTCCTCGAAATCATCTTCGGCATAGACTTCATGTAATAGTATTAAAAAACTAGCCAGCAAGTAACTTAAAAATAGTTTTCGTATGTTACTAGAGAATTGTCAAGTTTAACGTAATAAATTCGCGTTTGAAAAACAGAAATTTGAAAGTATGTCAAAATAGTATCGTAAAACTAGAAGAAATAAAAGACTTCATGCTTCAACAAATTACCAAAACAATAAATTTAAAAACAATTCGAATAAATATTTCTCCAATGTGACCTACCTTTTCATGGTAATATTATTTTATGCCTTGTGAACTTGAAATATTTAAGTTAAGGTATAGTTGAACTTCAAAGGGAAAGGGCTTGTTCACATAAATGGGTTTCGATAAACCTTAAGTCTGTTTCAAAATAATTGTATACCTCTATTTTTTAATATGTCTTACTAATGCGAAATACGTATCGTAATAAATCCAAAAATGTTGAATAGTGTGTATATTGTGTATTCAAATCATAAAATCACGTTTTTTATTTTATTATATTTCAAGGACTTTATAATCTGTTTGAAATAAGACCTATTTTTCTATAACATCTCTCTCTCTGCAATTTTCGAATGTACATGAGTAAATTTACTTACTACTAGCCATACAGACTTAACTAAACATTTTTCTTCAAGGTAATTAACTCAATCATATGAGTATTTTATAAAAGATTTTGAAATCAAGAAGATTATCATGATATCCAGTGAGCTCTGCCATCCACTCGCTTCTCCCACTCTCTAAAATCTAATAATTAATAATTCTTATAATAATTAAAGAGTGTTCATAATTGTCTTCTTTGAGTGTGTAAATATTGGCAAGCTATCAATAAATCTATAAAAGGAAGTTAGAATTCTTTACAATGCGGTTGCCATCTGAAAATGTTTCATTATGAAATAGCCAGCCAAATCTAACATTGCTTAAACATCGATTTGTTATATTTCAAACGTTTGTCTTTTGTTATTACAGAATAAAGTATCAGCCAGGTGAAATTTTGCTGACCCTATGTTACGATATGAACCAGTTCAATATCATATCTGGCCATAAATCTTTTGACATTACCCACAATATTATCAACCAAATAATACGTAATTCTAAGGATTTATTCACACATAAGATATATTAATGACCGTAATTATTTGGCCAACAGATGACAAAAACTAACACATTTTTGTCTCTTTTGTAATTATAAAAATAAATATCCATTTACGCGAATCTTTATGATCATAGCCTATGTCCCTTGCACTAATTTCTATATCCAATATCACGATTTGAGTTCATTAACATGTACGACATATTAGAGTAGTTTACACTATGATGCAAAGTGGATTTTCCACTCTAACAAATTCTGAAAGATTCGTTAAACTGTTTTTCTAAAAAACACTTAAGTGGCGAATTGCAATCACGAACAGTGCACATGAATATGCTTTAATACTGTTGAAGAATTCGAAATTTAAATAAATTTATTTTCATATTTTGACTGAAAGCCTTTAACTTTATATGAATTATGGACTTACTAAACTTTCTGAATGTCATTGCATTAAATGTTTTATTAAGTTTAATATTGATTGTTTCCATTAATAGTATTAAAGTGGACTATGATGAAGATGTGTTGAGTAGAAGCCGCCGTCAGCTGTTATATCCGAACTCTTCGGTACTTCAGGTTAGTTATAAATGAAAGTAACTATCACTATATTATATTACACTTAGGAAAAACATAGTATATAAACATTAGAGCGTGTGTTTCTTTGATATTTTAATTGCTTTTATTTAAAATGCAAAGTGATTAATCCTTTAAGCTTAGCAAAAACCTTAAAACAATAATTAAATCCCTGGTAATTGAATCAAGGGCCGGCCGAGGGTGAACAATTAATTTATAATGAAAAGTTATATAAATATTACTAAAATATAAATAAAAAAAAAGTTTTTTTTTTCAACAATGAACCATTTTTTTCAACATGCTTCATCGATTATTTCAGGTTATACCGTTATTAGTTATTTCTTATATGTTTTTAAAAAAACCAACTTAAAATCTTTCATTAATAATTGAATATAAACCCAACACACTGCGCTTCTGTAATGTCTCGTCTATTTTATAAACACTTTACCTCCTCAAAGGATGTATTTCGCTTCCTTGATCGAATTTACCTTCGATGTGGAACATTTTGTATCAACCTCTGAAGAAACTGCACTCGAGACAAGCTCGTATGTAGTGTCACGAACCAAAATTCACCCAGAGAACTTTAAGCCTTCTACCTAGAGGTTAACGTTTATAATTCTATAAAACATTTTTAGGTCAATGCTGGGGTTGGCACACCTACGCCGATAAAGACCATCAACGTAAATTGGGCGTTTCAGGCAAACTTTCAATTACCCTGGAATCGTAGTCAGATACCTATAGATATATTGGAGGCAAACAACGCTTATGTGGGCTCGGCTAGGAAGAAGCGACGTGACGGCTACGAGAGTGATGCTAAGCTCTACCATTTTTATAAATATGTCGAAGATGTTCTAAGCGGGTAAGTTTATTATTATTTTATAGTCGATCATATTTAAAATTCAATATATAATAATATACTTGTTGACACTTTCAAGAACACTTTAATATATACTGTATCGTTAGTTCAATGAATCTTGTATTAACTTATCCTTTTATCTTGAGGCTGTTAAATAATAATTATTTATCCAGTGCAATAATTTATACTTGATGAAGTATTTATATTTCCCAATATATAAATTGTCTGACGTAGACTAAAATTTTTATTTAGTTAACAAAACAATCTTTGTGTTCTAATATATAAATACTATTCTTTATATAAATAATAACATATAACATAACGTAACATTTATTACTAACGAAAAACACAGAGAGAAATACACACAATAACAATAGTAATAATCAAAAAACAGAAATATCTAAAAAATATGGAAAGAAAAAAAAGGAATTTTACAGTACATTTTAAGTGTGTAATGTGTGCGTGCTGTGGTAGTAACTGGCCCTGGCTCAGCATTTTACTGTAGAGTAGACGTGTTCCACAGAGCTGGTCATTGTGCTAGATACGGTGACAGTTAGTTTATGTCTCAGACGCAAAAAAAGAAAAATAATGTTATAATAATTATAATAGAAATAAAAATAATGAACAGTGTAAGTAAAAAAGTCTTGGAAGTAGAAGTAGAAGTTTGTGTTAAAGTATATACGAGTAAATGAAAAAAAATAATATATAAGAATAATTGTTACTAAAACTACTATAAGAAAAACATAAATAAAAAGATTTCGTGGAATATTTGTTAAGTAAGTACCTTATAACTGCGACGAAAATTTGATTTTAGTTATAATCTCTGATGAATACTCGGTATTCAAAAATCAAAATACGGTTAACTATGTTTAGTTAAATAATGGAAACAATATTTTTGGCGATCGAAAAAGCGGCGAAAAGTTATCAACATTGATTTATTACATTCTGACAATCCGATACGTCCTGCAGGAAACAATTTTCACATAAATTGGTTTCATCAATTTCCATTTTGACGATGTCATTCATTATAATTTATCAGTGTTTGCCCAATGGGAGACGCGTTTCCGCATTCAAAAGAGATGGTCAAACAATTTATAGTGTACAAGTCATTTTCATAGGCGTTATAAAATATGAGACAATTTTTTAATTTTTTAATGATTCGAGGTAAATTTATGGATGACAAAAGCTAAATTTATTTAGATGAAAATTATTTATAAAATTAATTTATCAAACGGCTATTTACAAGTAGGTAAGTAATACCATGCAAGGTTGGCCTGGCTGCTATTATGTGGTCGGTGTTGGGACCCGCGGATAGATTTGATGTTTCTAATTTAGCGCATGCCTTCTCAGCCTATAAATGAAACTCAAATGAGTTGATAAAATTTGTATTGTGTTATATAGATCAATAATCTGAGGAATTTAATCTAATAAATAAAATTATTTATTTACATATATAATATGAAAAATGCATGCCTTTGTATTATAGATATATAACCTAGAGAGACTTGGCCATAACGTCTATTGATACTTGCCATGCAAGTTACTTTATAGTTAGCCAAAACAGCAGCTCTTTAAGCCATCATTCGACTAATCATAAGCGATCTTTATGTTTTAATATAATCATCGCCTACCTGAAAGAACCATCCCCTTAGTGAAACTAAAATCGATTAGATTAGATTAAACGAACTTAAAAATCGTTATGACAAAATTATTTATAAATAAGTATATATTGTATTTAGTTTCAGTTACAATGGTACAGCCTGCGTACTAAAAACATTGTGTCAGCTGGGAACAGAACCTTTGCAATCATATCATGAAGACGACCTGCTGTATGAGCTCGCTTCGTTTGTACTCAAGTAAGTTGATATATCTTATTCTTAACGCTTCGAGTCTTTTGACCTTACTAGTAAGTGTAGTAGGAAAGAAACTCAGCTGCAGGTATTAATCCGAACAACTCCTCTGAATACTCCATAGTAAATGCATTAGAAGATGCATTAGAGTGACCCCACATCTCTTCACAACGTCAAGGCATCAAGCCGACGATTCGAACCGCTCTTCGTTGATACGGTGAAGTGGAAGGAGCTGGTACTGGGGTACACCCGCGCAGAGGTGAGAACAGTATGTGGGACCGAACTTGCGCAAGCGATGGCAAGGAGTGATGTACCGTCTTGCCTTGCTAAGCATACCAAGCTTTTTGGAGACTAATTTAGCCTTTCCCTCTAAATGAGCGCGAAACAGAAAATCATTTGATATGACAACGCCAAGTATGCCGATGCTGGCTGTGGCTTTAAAAAGAGTGTCTTCGAATGCGTAAAACGCGCATACTTATGTCTCCTTGGGATTAAATTGGACTAGATTTAGTCTACCCTAATCTGAGACTCCACGTAGCAGAGTTTCGACTTCAGACACAAGTTTGGTCTGGTACTCATCGACAGCTGTCTCCAGGACTAAAAATTGCTAAGAAAGCTGTACCAAGCCACTGTACAAGTTCCTCTGACGAAGATTGACGCTTATAATAAAAAGCAATAAAAAAATATTTTCCTTATTTATTTAGTTAGCCAACAGCTTGTATAAAAATATAATAAAAACTTTTCCAGTTAATCTTTCCGCTCTATGCCTAAAAAATTAATATAATATATACAATTTTGTTTTAATAAATAGGCTTAATAACATTAGAATTGCGTTAAGGCAAGATATCAAATATACAGAAACAAAAGCAATTTTTAAGGTATATCTAAATAGGTACAATATCTCGACATAAAAAATTGGGAGAAACAAATTGATTACGTTATATTTAAATAATTATGACTACAAAATTTTGAAATATTTTATTACGGTACTGAAAATTAAATATTCCTGTAAAAGGGAATTTTAATGAATAAAATATTTTTTTCAGTCCGGAAAATGACATCGCTGAGACAGAGGAAGAAGAAGCCACGCCATACATCAAAGCCTACAATGATGGGAAACTGGGTGAAAACTGTTTGAATCACAATTGTCCTATATCATTGATTGATATGTTTAGTAAAGTACATGAAGACTGAATAATTTTATTCAAATATTAGGACAGAGTAGCTCCTAATACGTTAATTTCCTGAAGTTTGTATGAAAGTTTTAGCTCATATACAATTATTTATCAATATATAATTTCTTTTTTATTATAAATAATGTAATAAAATGACATAATGTATTTTTAATTGAAGTTATACTTCTTCTGGCGCGTTAGGGAAAAAATATGAGAAGAATTTTTTACGATGCGCGCACACACCGTCACAAAAAACCGACACCCTGGAGTACGCATAGTCGACATTTTAAAATAAAAATGTAAATTTATTTAATTATGTAGAAATATTTTTGTGTGATATTGAAATAAAATTAATTTATCTAGATAATGCGTTATAATAAAACCTTCAATGTTTTAAATACCTTATTTCTATTGTTAGTATCGTGTCTTCTACAAACGTAGAATAAGGCGAAAGATAAAAAAATTACGCCAATTAATCTTGTTACGCCAAAAAATTATAACTTCTAACGCGTGTACATATGTGCATACACATGTTTTTATTAATTTAAATAATCTGTTATAATAATACGATTATTATTGTATTAGTGCTTATCAAAGATACAAAATATTTTTTATGCGTCAATGATTTTTTCCCAGAACATGAACCTTAAAAAACACAAACGTTATAAAATATTGTTTCCACGTTAATTTACAACCTCACCCATACACAAAACAAATTTTTATTTTTTATATTTTTTTTAAATTATTATTACGTCAAATAGATAACATATACTACTGCGCCTCGCTCTTATCTATAAATTCAAACCATAGTCAAAGAATAATCTGTTTCGTTTACTTTCAAAGAAAAGAATTTATATTTTCGTAAATATTTAGTAGAGTGAAATGGGCCTAGTTGGCCAGGCTCATCAACTCATAAGGGCCTCATAGCCTAGCGGTCTTTGTATGTGACTGCTGTGGTGACGGGTACTGGGTTCGATTCCCGGTTCGAGTGCAAGTTTTAAATTTGTTCTCGGCCATTGGTAGGGTTGTACGGTACCGGGCGAGTGCTTAAACCGTACATGGAGGGCACGGTCGAATTTCTATAGTATGCAGTGGGCATCGAACTATAGAAAGGAGACTGCGTAGGTTTAGAATGTAGCAATACGTTCTAGGCCGAGGATGGAAATTACAGGTGGTCAGTAATTCAACATTCCTTTTAAGCCCGGGTCCCTTGGGTAGAATGCCTGGCGAACCCCGAGGGCCCATCTTAAGGGCGTGTGAAGGGCTGAGGTGTTTTTAGTGGGTAGGGTCTCGCTACCCCTCTGAATAGCAGAGGGATTTGAGAGTAGCCAGCCCCACAGTCCCCGCGTCAAGCTCGATATCCTTGGCGCGGGCCTGCGCAAGCGCATTTTCACCTCATACAAAAAAAAGCTCGTAACTCATGTGAAGTCTTGTGTTCTAATAACAATTATCAATGGTTATATTTGTGACACAACAGGCTGATCACTTGCCTAATTAAAAAGAAAAAGTCTAGACCACACAAATAATAAGAATTGAGACACTGTTTTAGTATCTAAGGCCTTTAAAAATACCACTGGATAATTATTAGGTAAAACACTGTTTTGTTTTTAATCTTTATTATTACAGTCCAAATTTATGCAATGTGTTCATTCCGATTTCTGTGAAAGTATCCAAGATAGAAGATTCACACTCAGGGAACAAGCTCTCACAGTTCTCTCTGTCTCTTATAGATCGACCGAGTCTTTCTGCTGCGTGGTATTCGTTATCTGTGTGATGCGATAGAGTATCCTTGGTACTGGATGGTCTGGAATTATATGAAATTAACTATAAATTGAAATTTAATTATTTAAAAAACTTACGTACTTAATCCCTTAACTAGGCATCCCTTATGGTTGACATGGGCGTTGTTTTCTCCCGCCTTTTTTAATCATACATTTTCTTTAGCATATTTAAAACTTATTTTACTTTTTACAAACATAATTAAAGTCACTATCGCAACTTATTTAGTTGGAAAGATAAATGAAAAATATTATTAAACGTTAATTAAGCATATCCGTGACCATGCATGTATGTTTTATCTGGTTCATAGTAATAAAAGTATATATTTCAAAATTCTGAGCACTAGAAGATGATCCTTAATTTTTCATCGCTATAAAATATTTACGTACAAGTTTTAATACAGCTTTGTTCATTACCTACTCTCTCAAAATTCAACGTCATAGCTTACGAATAGGGTTGTGGGAACGGAATATATATATATCGCTTTTGAAATATATGAAATGACATTCAAATATAGTAATTCTATTCCCGTCTACAACCTTTATTGTATTAAACTTAATACAATAATTAACTCCGGTTTATAGATTAATAAACCCATATTACTCGTAATAAATTGTTTAACTTAGGAAATAAAGAATTAGTTCTTTGTTTCTTATATACTATCCTTTAATTAAAATTCAGTTGAATAGTTTTGTATGTGACAACCCTACCAGCGCTAAAGAAAATTCGGTTATTCCGAGTTAGCTACTTACGTGAATAAAATATGGCCAATTTCGCCGAGCAAACCGTTTTCATAGGTAAAAGGCACCTCCGCCGCCTCACATATGGTTCGCAGCAAGCATGGCCTACCTGAATAGCCGTATCTGAAAATTAATAGGCCTCTTACTTTGCATTATCAAATATCAACGGGTTTTGAGAACTTCTATGTTTTTCAAATTGCATTCATATTTCGCACAAAATCGAGACCACTTCTGAAATTATGTGTTGAAGCAGAATTTTGTTTTTGTACCACGAGGAACAACTTATAGACCAATATTCTAGTATAAAAACGTGACGAAGTTGTAATTGTATGAACAATGCAAATGAAATGTGTTATTAATGAAGCTAAGAAATATAAAAACAGATTTTTATGTTTCTTTAAGATTATATGGATATACTTTAAATGTATCCACTATCTATTTTAAGTAGTTTTTTTCAAATCCTACCAGGATTAAGTTAATTATCTGGGAGTCTATATCAGTTTGATTCGTAAACCCTGACATCTATTTATGATGATTTTGCACTGATACAGCTTATGCGCCTCGCTGTGTAAGCACTAAAGACTTATCCATTCATGAGATTTTGCATAATGTGTCAAAACATATACGTTGAATAAGATTCGCGTCTAATGCTTCTATAATATAACTATCATGGTTATCTTTCATTCATCAAAAACAATCATGCAAGGCCTCACAAACAATCACCTACACGTAGACGCAAAGGTAAGATGGCCAATCCTTTTGAGCAAAGTAGTTTTGCAACTATTATTAATATACCATAAGTGTGAATGTTCTAGTACTATCTAGTAATGTCTAAAACTATAATATTAAAAGACAAAAACTTTATTAACGTTAATAATGTTTAACTTTAAAAATAACGTTGAAAAGCTGTTACAAATACCTAACTGCAAAATCTGTATTAAGAATCTTAACGCTTTCTGTGGGAGTAAGTTAAAATTGTTTGTCAACCGCTTCAGAGCCCAACTTGACGAACAATGTACACAAAATATTAAACAGTACTCGGACTTTGCCAAGTTCGAAGAAATGAACAACTTGAGAACTTGAAACAACTATGTACAAAATTATAATTCAGTATATCTTTAAATATCATGCGAGCGAAAAGCCTTAAAATAATAAAAACTACTAAATTTACACCGTCAAGATGTTTTATTATATTCAAGGTCAAATAGAACACCTACTTAAAATATAGCTTAGGGCCTCTTAAGTTTGAATTTTGAGTACGACATTGGACTTTTGCAATTGAAGAATTTCTGCAAGACTAAATTACAAGCAGTCCAAATTAAGTGTTTAAATAGAAAGAGTATTCCTACCTTGATATCATATGCTCAATAATTTTATACAGATCCCATCTGTTCATTGTCTGCGGTTCTTCGTCTTGAAGCGTATGTTGATCAATTAACTCTTGTCTCCTAATAGCTTCATCTAAGGGAAGTACCGTTTTCATATCATTATCCTTAATTACATTTCCTTCACTATATAGAAGAGCTCTCCGTCGCCTATCGTTGAAAGTTATATCTACCAGTGTATCATTATCATCATTTAAATGATTCTCAGATATTTCTCTACCGTCATTTTCTTCTTGTTTTATTTCTTCATTTTCATCACTATCCATGTCTCTCGACACTGTATCAGCAAATCCATATATGCGACTCGTATATTCTGAGCTGTTTGTCGGTAGATCATATTGAAATTTTATTACACTACCAACCGTAACTGACGCATCTTTTAAATCAACAGGTACACCGAGTCCTATAATTAACTGTAAAAAGAAGAAGTAGGTATATTTGATAATGCCTTTATAACAAGAATTAATACAATGTTCAGTTTGATGAAAGAATCTGTCATCGATCTTAAGAAATTTTTATTCACATATAAATATATCAGATTTTGCACAAATCTGTATAAATAAATCAATGGCGCTACAACCTTTTCAAGTCTGGGCCTCAGATTTCTGTATCTGTTTCACGATCATTTTTTTTTATCGAATAGGCAAGTAGGTGATCAGCCTTCTGTGCCTGACGCACGCCGTCGACTTTTTGGCTCAAAGGCAAGTCGGTTTTCTCACGATGTTTTCGTTCACCGTTCGAGCTAATGTTAAATGCGCACATAGAAAGAAAATCCATTGGTGCACAGGCAGGAATCGAACCTCAGGGATGAGTGTCGCACGCTGAAGCCACTAGGCCAACTCTACACAAAACTGTATAGTAAATTCAAAACAAATGACAATGACTTTATTCTGTAAAATGATTTTCTAAAGATTAAATAGCCAGTAAATAAGACAATATCAAAGCTTAAGTCGATAACTATTATTAGTGGAGAATTACTAGTATTAATTCCTTGGCCTTAGTCGTGTTTAATCACGCTTACATGATTACAGTGAATACCTAAATCATTCCAATCCACTAAATCCCGCTTTCGGGAACTAATCAAATAGAATCACCTTCGCCATTTCTTGCGTCTGCCTACTTAATTAACTATTACAATGTGTTGAATAAAACGAGTTAGTCTTCTCATGTACCTTCAATGGTTTACCTAATAACGATAGATTCTTTTTTAGTGTATTGTGTACGTACATACGGAAGTATGTACTTATATATATACTGATTGCGATAAGTATATGCCTAATAAGGGAAATTTATTAAAAAGTTAAAAAAAATTAAACAATTCGTCAAATTTATAAATTTATTGGCATTATTTACTGAAAAGAATAAGAAATAAATATCATCTACAATAAGATTTAAAATCGATTTTTTTAACTTAAAAACAAAACTCAAACTCAAAGCAAATACCTATGAATTTTACAGACTTTGTGCTCGACAGGAATGGAAAGCAAAAAAAGCAAACGTCAATTTAATTAAAAATTTAGGAAACGACCTCAAACAATAACGAAAAGTAATATCGGACTTTCTGAGAAACACTGTAAAGTATTTACTCTCATATAAATTGCTGTATTATTCCAAAGGATCTTGTTTTGTTATTATATAATATTTTACGCCTGACTGAATAAGACAACTTTAGCAGGCAGTCAAAATTAACGATGTTTTAATGTAGACATCAAAAAATCTTTGAACAGTTATCTTACGATCATTCCAACAAAGTTATCTAAATTAAAATTCAACGTGTTTAATATTAAGTAATCAGACATCACGATTCAAAGCACTAAAAGCTTTTAACCATCCAATGGGATTGTAAAAAAATATTGGAGCTAAATAAAAAATTAACTTAAGCAAAGCGTGCCGAGAGCGTCCCAGTTAATTGCATTTGAATTCACGAATAAAAAACAGTGCTTCGTTAAGCCGGATCCGGTAAAAGAAAACATCATTTACTTAACTTTAAATCGAAATGTAAATTTACACGAAAAAAGGGAATACCTGAGCTCTGGCGGGTCCTCCGTCTGGATAAACCAAGTATCTTCTTTGGCGCGACGCGTCGCAAAACACGGCTAGAAAATTGATTATAAGCAACTTTTTAAACATTTTACTTGTGATTGGGTGTACGTCGGGCGCACTGATGTGTGAATAAGGTGTAAGATAAAATATACAGTGTGCAAAGCCTCCGCCTCGGGGCTAATGAACCGTTATGTTTTCACAGCGATTTGGATCGAGCGGCCCGTTCATGACCCGTGGACTAGATTTGCTGAAATACACAATCTGATGCTTTGATAGAGCTGATTGATTTTGAAGACAGAATTCTATGAATCACCAATTTTATCCTTCTTTACAACTCAGTACTTTATTATGTTTATAATTAACACGATAATAACAGCGGTCTTGCGTTCTAATCCCCGCTACAATGTATCATTTTTCCTACTTTGTCTTTACTTTATTATAGATATTATTACGATCAATTTGACTGAATCTGTAACATTTTGGAATGTTAGTTAATTTTTCATTCTGCTCTACATTTAACTATTATCTCTACGATGTGATTTAACATATTTTGTACATTACGAGTTAAAAATTAAATAACTTCGCAGTGGAAATTGGCTGAATATAGCGACCATCGTAGCTTCCAGCAATTAGCTAGAAACTAAATATGAAATTAGCAAAATGCAGCAATGCGCTGACCATGTACTTTTGAAATAATTAATGCTTACATATTGGCTTAATGTTGTTATAAAGTAACTAGATATTTCGTATGGCTTTGTTCATAAGTGTAAGTAATAGTAACGGGAACTATATTTAAAATCAATTCCAATACTAATAGATGGTGTAATTTAGGAAGGTTTAAGTATATAAATTTGGCGAATTGACGAAAATATTACAACAATTTTTGAAGAGGTCACAAAACGTCTTGCTAAAGTAGACGAAAAGTTGACGGTACGTTTTAATAATAATTAGATAATCATAATAAAACCTACTTATTTTTGAAGTGAAACTTCTTGTTTCTACCACGGTTGATTCGAAGAGATTTGTAGTCATTAATAACAAACATATATAATAATAATAACAATGATAGTAATAATTGTATTACAATTAATGAAATTCTGTAATAATCTTAATAGTAATAAGGTAAAATGAAATAATTGTATTATTTGTATTCATGTCTATGATAATAAAATACTTTTGTTAAACATTATCTAATTTTATTTTATTTAACCAATTACTGTGAAGTTGCATATAGTAGATAATTTTTCAAAAAATAAGATCATATTAAAGACGTTTCACTTCTTACGTGAGCACATTAGTACACGCACACATTTTTTCTTTATAAGTCTATATTATGAACAGCCATTGTTAGGACTTAAATATAACATGAAAAAGAATAACTATTTAACGTCACCGTCGGTGTGACTCTCGATGTTTGTGCAAATTTCCTTCTAATTCCGTATATCGCTTTTTTATGTCTTTTTTATGACGCTATTTTTCGGTGTCCTTTCTCCTGAACAACACCAGATAACTACGTAAAATGTGGACATGAAAATACAGCCATTTATTTAATGGCAGATTTATATCAGATAATTAAAATGTTTATCATAATTATTATGGTTCTATAAGTTTTAAATTACTATTACTGAATGCAAAAATACTAAAACATATCAAGTCTAGACTATCTTAAAGTCTAGACTTGACCTTTATTTTGAAAATTGACTAACTGAAAAATTACTGGGATTCTTGTAGCGCTGAATATTAAACCATACTTGAATCGTTTTATTGAAAGCTTTGTTTAAAAAAGTTTAAAGAAAACTTTCGCAGTACAGATCATAAATGTTTTGTTTCTGCATTCGATCTAACAGTGTCCTCACAAACTACATTCGAAGTCTCTAAATACATACTTCAATAGTGAAAACCGCTATTTTCAAATTTGTTTTACAAGCTTGCCTAACGGATCTGAAATTCCTTGTCCAAATAAAACCAATCGCACGCGCAGTTTAACAAAGGCTTATGTTAAGTAATTTTCCTAAAGAAACACACGGTTCGTCAAATTGTTGGCGACGTTTCGAATTATCGCGCATTATGTGGATTCTTAGTTGTTTTATAATGTAGGTAATGTAGGTCAACAACATTGTAGCTTCTATTATACCTGTACTATAGTGAATACTGTAGGTAGTTCTGTAACATATCCTATCGTTTTTTTTTAAGAAAACCTTTTTTACGCTCGTCAATAAAGCTTTTATCTGAATTTGAAAAAGAGACACAAAGATAACACATTCAATTGTTTATTGTACATATACGGTGGTTTATTTTATCGTTTTATCTACCTTTATGTGAATTCATAATATGTTATATAATTTCAGACTTTACAGCATAAACGTAGCTGTGCAAGGACTGCAAGCACAACACAATAGACAGAGAAGATACCTCATATTTACACCTTTTACACAATGGGGGGTGAGTAGTCGATACTTATAGAATACAATTCGTACAATCGTAATAAACATGTTGTTAATTTATTAACATTCCACGAAACCAGATTGTTTTTAACAAACGTTGTCTTCTATTATTAAGAAGAGAAATATATGTGCATTTCGCCCAAACAACTCCTTTAACATGTCTTCTTACTATACTGTGTTGTCACAGTCACCTTCATTACTTAAACTAAGTAAAAAGATACAGATTTATATAAGTTTACTATCCAATGACAAACGTAAAAAGTCTTCCACCGTATAAGACATACTTAGATCAGCCAGTAACTAATCGGGCAATCATTTAGTGGCAGCAAATTTATTTTGTCAATTATTTCGCGTGACGTTTTTTTTTATAAACTTATTATATATATATACAGACTTCAAACCCCATCATCATCATCATTAATCAGCCCCTTGAGCTCCAACACCTATTATTTGGACGTCCAATACAACTCCATTCCATCGCAGCCTCGGTCTATCAGGTTTTCTCTTGCCACCAGGTTTTGACTTGGGGTTCTGTCTTGGCGGACGACCTGACTTGACTCTTTTGCATTATAGTTGCCTGGAGCCAAACCCATACAAGAAAGATAACAATAATAACAATAAGGATAGAAGAGAATTATTGCAAAGTGGAGTGCCGCAGTTACAAAAAGTAAATGCTAAAGAACGGATATCTGTATCATAATTCTTGAGGAAGGTTTAAGTGCTCAACATAGTTTTGTGTAAATTGATCAAAAGACGATCATTGCCGACGAAATCACATAAAATCTATCGAAATTGTGTGTTTTTAAATTAATAAAGAAACTTATCTCATACTAATATCTTATTTGTTTTATATTTAAAGGTATTTACTACAGTCGCGGTGCCTTTAGATACGGAGGCCACTGTAAGTGTCGCGTGGTTCTTCGAAGCAAACTACTATACTGTCGACAATGCCACGTGGTTGGAACCACTATTGGGTGATGTTGAAGTTGGTACAAAATTAATGATAAACCCCGCTCTGTCCCTTATATTCTTTAGATAAGGACGTGCTTGCTTGTTAGAGATATGGGGATTCTTTTTTTGGATTTGTATGCAACACTATTAAAATGGTATGGGGCAGACAGGCTACATTTCTTTCGTTTGATTGATTAATCGTTAGTCCAAAAATGTACTATGACACGCGTTATTTTTGACTATGCTGGTGTAGCTCTTTATAACGTTTATAACCTATATCGAAATAAATATTGATGCATAGCCGAAGTTTCAATATAGGACCGCAAGAGATAGATGATAGTGTTATATATATTATTACGTATTTTATCGGTTCTATAAAACATATTCGATTCAATTTTGCAGATAAGCAAACGAGAACATCGAAGAAGTACCGATACTAAGAATAAATTGACAAGAAAATATTTCTACACATTCATAGAAAATATGCTTGAAAAGTAAGTATCTTATTGAATACATAATCCTCGAAAATTTACAGTAAATCTCAAGAATTCTATAGTAATGTGGTTTACAATTTAAATGTTAAGCATTCAAAGATGGTGACAAAGATGACGTAGTTATTTATTATTAATAACACAATAAATAAATTATTATTTCTAACAGGAGCTTATGTGTGTCTCTTACTAAAGTGTTATTATGTACCGATATCGTTAATTAACTACGCCTTTTTATGTAATAACTATACGCACGGAATGAACCACGTGTAGGCACGTGTAGCAACAATAAATAAATTATTATTTCTAACAGGAGCTTATGTGTATCTCATATTAAAGTGTTATTATGTACTGAGATCGTAAATTAACTATTTTATAGTAATAACTACTCATACTAATACACGTGGCTACACGTGGTTCATTCCGTGTATATATTTAATTGTTTTAAATAGGAAATCTCACAGCGTTCGTTTCAACTTATAATCGATAAACCAGAACCCCGCATAGCATATATATAAGTCTTAGGTACTTCAATAGTACCGTCTATACATAGATACACTTAAATCAAACACTCGTGGTTGTCACGGTTCCAATTTTCTTCTGTAACTATACAGTTTATAATGATCAATTGGTTACACGATCGATTACATTAACTAAGTCCCAATTAAACCAACAAACCAACCAATTACATTCCCAGTTCGCATGAGTTTCGCACTAAGCCTCGTCATTTCGGTGGCAATAAGGAGTAATACAGCCAACCCATACAGGGGCGTATTTTGTACTAAATAGGCCCGTATATTAACGAAATAAAATAATCACTTATTTAAAACTTTCCTGCTTTAAAAAATAAGACACAAAACCTTCACAAAATTCTGATAATAATCTATAAATGGCTTATTATTTCACACAGGATCTTTCGAACCTTAATTATTTTCTCTTTACTGGCAAGTAGGTTGTGAGTGACACACGCCATCGCATTTTTCGGTCTAACGGTCACCTAATATATACCTTTACCGTGCCGACAATTACGCAAATGACTTAGTTAAAATTCGGAAATTCATAAAAGTCACTCACCTAACAATATTATGTCACCTAAAACATCCGACCCTGTAAGCCACAGTCGTAGACGATCCAATGAATAAACTAAATTAAAGCTAATCATTGTTCAATCTGTTTGAACTATATTCCATTCGAGTATTGAAATATGTTTATGTGTGTTTAAATTGCAGTACCAAGTTTGGTTATGGTAATTTGATTTTATTACTACCGTGGTTCGGGTTCTTGTTTCTCTACCTCTGTTTGAATTGTCCTTTCATCTTCTTGATACACTGTTAATATTAATGAAAGTATGAATCTATGTTTGGGATGTTAAGATTAGGTTTATTTTGAGAGGCTTTATGGAGATTACTGTGTAAACAAGTATGTGCGTATAGCATACTGTGACACTTCGAAGCCTATTTTTTTTTCTTACAAAACTCGATATAGCTTTAACCCAGAGCTTAACGATGTGCAGTGGAATATGCTCACCATTGGATCGATCTGGCAGTTAGGATACCTAACTTTATTATATTTATATATTTTAAAGTGTGGTCGTAATTTGGTCCCGTAAATGTGAGATGTGGGGCTCGACCCACGCTTGGGTCTCTGGTGATCAAATAATAGTGTAAGCAACACCCACTAACACCATCTTCAGTATTTCTAACACACATGACGGAAGTGATTAGTTATTAAAAAGTTACAATATTTTTTTGGAATAAAATTTTTATTCAACCTTTTTTTCTTACATTACTGGCGTTCACGTTTCTTATTGAAAATCATTAAATTCATTTTAAAAATTGCATATTTGCAATTTTTATTTTATTTTCGTGTTTCCAACGCACGCGTTCTCATTAAAGAACTCGTTATGTTAAACAACCAAAAGAAAAACAACTTTTAATGATGTTTTCATGTAAGTCGAAAGAAAATTTTAAATTCCAATTTTTGTTAAAACTTATCTAAGAGTAGATGTAAATTGTCTTAAAATATTATTCTACGTATAAAAATCATTACTTTCCGACTTACATATTTTGTACTGTCAATTTATTTTAACAAGCACGATAAATTTTTTGACAAGCACGATAAGAAAAAATAATTTTATAGATAAATTTTAATGTTTATAATACGATCTGAATAATTTTACGTGGGTAACACTGAAAATGTTAAGAACTGGCCAGTTTTTTGAATTTCAATTTTAGAACTCTTTGGTAACCTAATGTAGTATATTGCATTTATTTGTTATTTGTTTTTGTGAATTGGCGGCAAATCTAAAACTTTTGTTAGACGTGAAAATGAACCTAACGCGAGAAAATTTTCGGCGAATGATTTAATATGATTTTCGTTGCGGGCTTCCTCAACAATAAAGCTATGATAGGCTGTGATTAGCATTTCTTAATGAAACCCCATCTCATGCCACTATTTGGTTAACGAGTTTAAGCGAGGACGTAGCAATTTCAAGGATGATCCGCGTGAGGGACGTCCTTTAACAGCAACTTCTGAAAATAACATCAGTGCTGTGCGACGGATGATAGAGGAAGATAAGATTGATAACTTCAACAGCTGTGACTCAAAGGCTGCATTTGTCGTCGCATCGCGTCTGCATCGTCACAGGTGATGAAAGCTGGATATATTGCTACGAAACCGAAACCAAAAGACAATCAGCTCAGTGGGTGTTTCCTTTCGAGGATCGGCCAACTAAGGTAAAGAAAAAAAGAAGTCAAGAAAAAAATATTATTTTATTCCCAAGAACTAAAGATTAAATTCGAGGTATTCGCTTTACGAGCCCTGAAAATGCGGTGAAACTGTGGTGGCAACTTTCTACATTAAGCCTTTTTTCATTTGCGAAACATTTTCGGTGTTACTTAGGTATTAATCCACGTTCTTAGTCTAATAAACAAATTAAAGATTTGTCATTACAAAATACCAATTTACACAAACATTACATATGCAAACACCGAGCGAGTCTATGTTCACCGGCATTCTATTTTGCAATTTTAAAACATGTTTCCAGTGATTTAATGTCTATTTTTGCTTGCAGCCATGGCCACCCGGGACAGCATTGCCTGCTCAGAGCCATTTGCGAGAATGCCACCTCGCATTTTCTGCATAACGGCATCCTAGGCGATTTGCTTCACCTCCTACTTACGTAAGTAACTCTGTCGATATAAGTAGTATGCACGTTCGGAATTACAAAGTTATTATTTTTACGAGGAACTTTGTTTAAAAGTTTTATATTGTAACAGTATTGATTAGGCCATTACCCGGAATAAGGATTTTGTTTTTTTTACAATCCAAACGAAAAATTTGATTAAAATAAGTAAACAATTCAATACGTTGTAGTATCAGAAATGTTAAGTATTTAACATCATTGAATATTATGTTTGTATTAGATGTATAAAATTATAATTTATATAAAAATAAATAATAATTCTATAGAAATAAATTTATATAAAAAAACTTTATTTTTTATCCATTTTCAGTATAATTCTACTACTTGGTCAAATCTGACCAAATGTCCTTTGCAACGTTTGTAAATTTAAGACCTTATGAAGGTTAAGTGAATGAGATAACACTTTATTGTTAATATTACAAAAATATAATAAGATTTCGTTTTTGTATTTCCTTAGGTTCAAGGTAGTTATAGTTATAAATTTTATCGTTATAATTTTTTCGAGTGTCCATTAATGTTATAATGTTCCTCTACCCTCCGAATGCTATTTTCCCAGACAAGGGCTAGGACCAATAAAACATAGGTCTATCTGGTAGCTCATGTCTGAACATCATGGTCAGCAAGAAATCTGAATCTGGAATTGTTATTTGTGTACAGTTTTGAGGACGATGAGTCTTTCATTTGATCGGTCCATCCGATTGGTTCCTCCTCGTTCAAAACAGAAATAACCATAATTAATATTTACCGTTGTTTTTTAGACCGTCAACATCGATGTCGGAAGATGATATAGAAGATTGTTATTATGAAGCTGAATACTGGGGCCTTGAGGATAAATGTTACTACTACGAAGACGCTTGTTCAACAAGTCCTCTAGAATATATGTCTTTTACCTTATAAATTTAAGTCATATATTTAAAATATTTACCCAATGAAATATGCTTTTTAGGTGGTTCTCATAAAACCGAGAAGTTTTTCGTTGTCTTATACGCCTCAGTCAAATGTAAATTTTTAAGGAGTTAAAGCTCAACCGGGGCTCAAACTCACAACCCGGATAACACCACTCAATATAGAATACAAGCAATAAAGCATTATGCTTAGTGTGTATAAAGTTTTCTTTCTCACTGCCAATCGTCATAGTATTTACTTTACTATATAAAAGATATATCTAATATATAAAATTCTCGTGACACGGTGTTTGTAATTAATTATTATTGTAATTAAACTCCACGGAAATGACTCGACTGATTTTCGTGAAATCTTGTGTGCATATCGATAAGGGCTGCAAATCGGACAAAATCTAATTTTCATCCCCCTAGAGGTTAAGGGTGGTCCGGTCCATCCCTAATTTTTTTAATTTTATTTTGAGCCTATTTTTTTAATGATATAGCATACAAAAGTACACACAACCATGAATTTCACCCCTCCTCGATCAACCCCTATTTATTATTTGTTAATCAAAAACTTTTGTCTGAGGTTTATATAAAAAAAAATTGCAGAGAAACCTAAAAGTTTTCATTCCGGAAAACCGAACAGTCTCTGGGGTAGCGTATGTTCCATGTTGGTATGTAGGTACTAAAAGGTAGGCTAAGTAAAATCACATTAAAAAGAAACGAAGTTTACGGGGGCAGCTGTATATATATATATATACAGCTGCCCCCGTAAACTTCCCGTATAACAACACAAGGGACGGGCTTTCCATACAATCCGCTGCAATCAAAATTTCGCTTTTCAAAAAGCCGGCGGTGGTAAATATTTGCAGGCAGCAAATTGCTCGCGATACAGCCTAGTTTTAATACTTTTACAATAAATTGGTTTGGCTATAATTATATTTTTTAATAAAGCTTACGTTTCTGTTGGGAAAACATGTTTTTCTGTTTAACATTATCATAAGTTTTTTGTGCTAATTATCAAATACTGTTTAGTATATGAAGCGGATATTTTCATACAAACTTTGATCCCTTATTACTTAAGTACTTTCTGAATAAATGAAGTTGTAAGTAATCCTTTTTGGAAAACGGTTTAATGAATGTTTCTACCAAAAATTAAAATAAAGTATTTCGTTTGAAAACTTTGTTTTTATCTCCATTTCATGTTTTCGTTTAACTATAATTAGCAATTGAATTGTGTCTAAATGGTGTGTTGGGCAAAGAAGTCACCTACGTACCTAAAAATATAAAAAAATATGTGCGTGTACTAGTGTACACACGTAAGAAGTGGAACTTTCTATAGTAGATAATTTTTCGAAAAATTATCTACTATATGCAACTTCACAGAAATTGGTTAGATAAAATAAAATTAGATAATGTTTAACAAGTCTTTTATTATCATAGACATGAATAAAAATAATACAATTATTCATTTCATTAGTAATAAGTACTATACAGTATATAAGTACAGAATTTCAATAATTGTAATAAAATTATTACTATCATTGTTACCATATATTTTTGTTATTAATGGCTTCGAATCTCTTCGAACACGGTTGATTGGTAGGGACAAGACAAAGATGGCGCGTAGCGGAAAAATGTGACGCATTTTTTTTTCCAACGCTGATAAAGAAGTTTCACTTCAAAATCGTATAAAATCTGAGCCCAATACAACATAGCATTGTATATATTATAACTATAATTAATAATCATTTCTACATGTCACCTGAATAAAAACTACTATTATTGTTTTTATAGAAGAATGGTAAAACATAAATATAGTATCAATTAATGACGTTTAAAGCAAACACTTTCAAATTACAGCTGTCAATTATTCTTAAATAAATAATCGAAAGTTGGTCAGCAATAGTTAAATGCTAACAATCGAAACCTTCAAACAACGATTCGGCCTCAATTAATTAACGAATCAGCGTTCTTTGTTTACATGTTTGTCCGTAGTTTATCTATTTAACTCCGCTCAATAGGGCCATTCCACGAATTTTAGAATAAACGATACAAAATAAAAAATCCTTTAATAAATAAACCTGAATTTATTACATTAATCTCGAGCTTTTCAGTATAATACTTATTACAAATGCATCTTGTCATACGTTTGTTTTATTTGTAGTTAATTGCATTATGATTTCATGAGAAGCATGGTGTATTAGTTGCTCTGAAGGGCAATATAATGATTTGAGTGACGGACTATTTATTGCCAGATCCTTTACACCTTTGAGAACTAACAGAAATCTTATTATTGACGTAAAAATTTACATTCTTACCTATACGAAGAAATAGTATGATCTGTTTTGTACTGGGATAAATCAATTACTAAAATTAATTAATAATAATAATTTATTTGCGAGAATTTTGTATAAAAATGTTATGGTTATACAATCTTCAAGTTCGCATTGTTCCACACTTGCAAATTTGTCTTAAAGGGAATTTTACATAGTAGTTACATTCATTATAAGTCATATCATTATTGTATATTCTTATATTATTTGTAGTGATAAAATATGATATTATTATATTATTACGTTATCAAATCATGTTAGTTATAATTATTTCAATTCGAGACCATGGCGGCTACTATATATTGAGAATACCGTTATAGTATTTAGTACCCGTTACTATGTAGTAGTGGAGTATAACTACATCTATTTTATTGATCTAGTCTTGGTCTCACCATAGGACAAGACCGTTTTTTATAACTACCCTATTTATAATTTAAGTTACTATTTTTATACTTTCATTATAAAGGTAGAATGCCTTCTGTCTCCCTGGACCCTGCTATGTTTATCATTAAATTATTTGGCAGTTAAAGGAACTTGTATGTGTTTATATTCGTGAATAATATTTTCTTCACATGACACATTAGCAAATTTAGATTTAGATATTAGGTCCCCGGCTGTGCACCAATTAATATTCGTTCAAACGGTGAAGGAAATCGGCTTTCCCAAAAAGTCAAAGGCGTGTTTCAGGTACAGGAGGTGATCATTTACATGCCTATTACATTAACAAATTATCATGAAAAGATACAGATGTCTGAGGCGCCGACCTAAAAAGATTGTAGCGCCACTTTACTTCAGAAATAATTAGGAAAGAAAAAAAAATAGTTCACAATAGTAACAGTACAGTATCAATTGTCTAATTATCACTGAAGTGATATGACAGAAATCTCAATTCTGGAACAATTAGCATCCAAACTAGTGCGGGTTGCGGTCAACTCATTGTCACGTAACGGAAACTCAAACATGATCCGCTAGACTAAAGTTTATGCGAGACTAATGTGAGACTAATGTTCTTATACTGACTGTGATACTAATTGCTGTAATGGATCGTTAGATTTCGTAAAACGTTTCTAACGATATTAAATGATTTTTCATTATATCTTTGTACAGAATGAAAATTTTTTTTTTTATTAAAGAACAAATATAAAAAAGAAATACGAACGAAACGCAAAAAAAATATTTTATAAATTTAACATAATATTTTGTTTATATCAAATACATTAAGGATTATGAAGTATCGCGAATTACAGGGCACTATCATATATAGCTATAAATTAACTATGAAACAATACTATGGAATAAGATTTAACAGACAAATTAGGATTAGATTTTCCCTCAGAAAAACTTGGTTCAGGTTGAACACAAAATACTGAATCCATGTTTATTGTTAGTTTCGTGTTTAAGAAACCAAATGTTACGTGCCTCAGAGCTTTTATTTGAAAATTTTACATTACACGTGAGACGTGGTGAAGTTATATTCCGTCATTTAAAGTCGCACTGTTATTTCGCGTATGGATGTTAGTTTTCTCTCGTTAACCGTCCAGATATCACAATGTATTTCGGTTTGCACAAAAAAGTCAATTCTAAAGTTCTTTGCAAACATTCGACATGTATAGATCGATGGTTTTCATCTTGTGAGTAAATTTGTATACGTAGCCCTAAATTTATGATTTTTTTTAATCAAAAGCTGCCGCCTAAAGCTGTTTGTTATTTTTGTGAATTGATTCCGATCAAAGTGTTTTTCGGAAAATGAGCTTTGTACCCTTAGACATCGGAAAGGTTTTGTTTGTATGTTTTTACGTTTCATAATAAAAATGAAATAGTTAAATTAGATTTTCTATTGCGTAGTATCATTCTGTATACTTGTCTATTTTACGGTTAGAAGCTTTTGATTTAGTGTTTTCTTTATAGAAAGTTCTAGATCTCTATTAGATTTTTCTTTTAGTTGCGTTTAGTGTAGTTAAATTTTTTAAACCTATATTGTAACTTTGTCTGGAGACTTTTAAAAAGTAGTTATAAATGTCAGAACCGGAAGTAACTATAAAATTGATGATTTAAAAGCGCTTTATTAAAAGTTTATCATTCCGTTTAAATGATAATATGTTTTAATGTCAACTTTATTATAGTCAGATCTTTAAATTTCAGATATAGTCAAAGAACATCTCAATAGCCATAGTTTGGATTGGGTCACTCTTAAACGAATCATGTACCGAATTCTGTTTTCTAGATACCGTATTCAAATAATATGAAAATGTTACAAACAAAATAAGGAACTTATTTGAAGTAAATTTAATGGTGCTTTAGTTAGCGGTGGCAAATTCCGTTTTAAATTTGAATGTCATAGCGGGCTTTGAACTTCCTGCATATTTTACTTTTTAAAATGCTTCGAATGTTCACTATTTTAATGTGTATTATAAAAGTTATTTATATAATTGCGAGCACAAGAGGAACAAGAACGAGGTCAATATTATCCTGAGTCTTGTTTTCTCCTTGTTTTAGAGCTTTTGGTGATTTCCACAATGGGAACGTCATATGAGAATTTATATTACGGGAATCAAAAATAGTTCAATTTTTTTTTGATTTTCTATTACGTTTTAAATTATGTAATGTTTAAATTTACACTTTTCAGAGTTCTCACTGGTGTGACGAGCCATGATGTTCAAAAACGAGGACTTATCTTTCCACCTACTACTTTATATGGGGTAAGTTTATTCGTTTACGATTTTTAATCTTTTACATCTATTAAATATAGTAAAACTATTGTATATTAATTTGGTATCTTAAATATATTACAAGTAAAAGAATTACTTAAGCAAATAAAACATAATATTACGTTACTTCTACTTTATATAAATTGTTTTTATATTGTCCTATAACTCATTATCTATCAACGAAATCTAAATAACTAAAGTACTATTTCGTCCTTTTTTGTCAAGTCAGCATAGCACACGCTGTAATGACTTATCTATGATTAAAACCATGCAATTAGACTTATTTATTTTGTATGGTTATTAAGAGATCTGTAACGCCAGAATGGGAATGAGACTGACATACGTTTTTTTTTTTCGGAAATCGTCCATAACGAAGTTAGTATGTTAAATACTTTGTCATTAAGACGGTTATTCACTAATAACTTATTTCCTTATAAATATAATTAATTAATTAGCGTGAGCATCGAATACCTTCAGGTTATAACGCAGTTTCTTGAAAGTCACAAAAGTCTGAATCTTATATTAATTTTCATCAATACGGAAGTCATTTTATGAGCAATCTTCTCATAATTTGGACGTACGTTGTATTAAAAAACTTTGTCTTTAATTATTATCATTAATATAATATTAGTGAACTGTAATACTATCAAAAAAATATATGTTACTTTCCAGATATTCTTCGCAGTGGCTGTACCTCTAGATATTCCCGATAAAAATGTCTTCGTGTCATATAACTTCGAGTCCAACTACGGTGTAGTGACTAACATTACTGAAATTGATGAAGTTCTCTTCCCCAATCTACCGGTAATAATTTTCAAATAATCTCCTCTAAATTCATGCTAACATAATGAACATTTGATTAGACATATCATAGATACCTAAAAAATGATATCCACTGTCATAGTATAGTAGACTAGACACAAAAGCAATTTCTCAATTTTGAAATTGCTCCTTAGCTTACCGTTAATGGCCTGACAAACAAACTCTTAGTATTCGATTTAGATTGAGACTTTCCAAAATTATTAGAATTAATTTACTGAGGAGACAGGGCCGTGCAAATCGGGGCCTCAACAAAAGAGACACTTCAGAAAATATATATTTTTTAATTCCTACTAGTAAATAACTTTTCTTTTGAATATCATAAGAAAAGTTTTTTACCTTTACCTTTGTACAAATATGAACAGAAATCATTGATCTGTATTTGTCTTTTTATATGTTTATTAAATATTAAAATAATCTACTGGAATTCACAATAAATTATTGATTTAAAAACTCGACTGAAAAGCCTCAACTCCTTCGTTGCCCCGAAGCCTCCAGAAGCCTCTATATCCAGCCCGGAGATAGGGTACAACATAATAATTACTCAGGTTCGTGTAAAAACTGTTTAAAATAAAGGTATATTTATTATTATTTAATTTTTATTTTCAGATCGTTTCTCGTCACAGCAGAAGTATAACAAGGGAATTGGCGTACACAGTATTAGAAACTAAATTCCAAGAGTGAGTGCTTTAAAATTTATTAAAGGCATGATTGAATGGAAATCTAATGTTAATGGAAAACTAAGTAGTTTAAATAAAGAACTACGCTGTTTTACCGTTAATATGGAATCAGTATTTTAAATTTAGAACCTAACTATATTTGTTTAATGCAATGTTAAACAAATAATTAATAAGACTTAAAAGATTTTGTAAAACATTAAAATTCGCCGAGATAGTAATAATCTTACTAAAACGAGTTTATTATACTTTAGATTTGGAAAGTCACTGTACACTCGTGTTTTTATTTACTCATTAAGTAATAATTTATAAAAAAAAATACCTTTTTGTTTAAAACCACTGTACAATTAATAAGAATGTCTACTAACTAGATTTGATATTTTAAAAGAGTACCGAGAGTTTTTTACCCCGGCTTTTTCTCTCGGCTTACATCCTCTGTCTTCCCTGCCGATGAGTAGGGATGTCTACCTATTCAAATTTAATGACGTGGAATAAGTGATACTTGTATCTTATGTTCCATAATAAACATTCTTTTTTTCTAGTAGGTACATTGTGGCGCGGCTAATTATAAAAAAATAGACACATTTTCTCTTAAGCATGTGACTGAACTATGTTTATAATTTTAATTTATAACTTGAATAATTTCAGAAACGGCATGAACGGAAGAGAGTGTTTGCTTCGTAACATCTGTGAGGCAGCGGAGACTCCGCTACATCACAACGGCCTTCTGGGCCACATCATGCATATTATTTTCACGTAAGTTTTGACTTAATATAATAATATTGTTGTGAAAACTATGCAGTAGCCTATAACTATACAGTACTATACAGTAGCCGAAGCGACAGTATTTTGTCAATATAGGTTTATGTATCTTTAAATATTTTAATTATATTAGGCTAATTGCGCCGTTCTATCTTTTTTATCAAAGCGTAGACACTACTTGTCAGAAAGAGACGAAATAGTCTAATTAAGACTAAGACTTTAGTTTTGTAATGATTTAATGTTTATATAGGACATGTATGTATGTAAAGTTTTGTATGAATTAATAAATAATATTTACATAGTCTATCTGATCTGATACGATTGTCGAAAACAATTAAAAGTAATAAAGAGAACTCGCTCTGTTAAATATCAATGTTGCACAGTGCTGCAGAAGTTTTCTACTTGGTCAGTCTGGTCTCTTAAAGAAATAGTAAAATAAGTTCTCTTTGCAGGCCTTCAGCATCAAAAGAAGAAGGCATAGATGACATATATTATGAAGCAGAGGCAGATGGACAGAGAGGTGACTGTGATAAGTACTATAACGAGTGCCCGCTAAGCCTATTTGACATGATTACTCAACTAGTTGTAACCAAGCATTAAAAAGAAATTTGAATTGTTTTCTTTATTTACATTTATAACATTAACAGTCCCGTATATACCTGAAGATAACATCTTAAATACAAAATTTTAATTAATCGCTACTTTTAATATAAAATCTGTATTTATAATTAAACTGTTTCATTAAATTTAACTAAGTTTATCATTTGTATCTGCTAGTTAATTTATTATATTAGAATTATTAATGATTTACTCTATTAATATATGATTATAGTTTTTTAAAAAATTAACCAATTTTTACGTGTTTCGAATATTAAGAGATACTAATGGAATACTAAACATAATAAGCGAATTTTTTAAAATAATTTAATAAAATCATGTTGCATGAGGTAATATTAGAATTATATTCACAATTCAGTATTCACTTCCGATTGAAGATGTAGTCGTATATTGTTTTTTTTTTTAATTAAAAATTTTATCTTATGTATGTAACTACTAAAAATATGTCAATTCAAAAGGCCAACACTTCCAACCAAATGCTGTCTCAGTGAAGAATTCATCACATTTTAATTATTCTATTTGAAATCCCATAACTCCCTTTATGGGTCATTTATAAGGATATATTTTGTCGTTGATAGTTTTTGTTTTTATTTTGGCTTAAAAATTCAAAAAGGCAAAATCATTTATTATACAGAAAAGTAAGTTCTACGTGTAATTATGGGCTTGCCAGAAATCGAAAACAGAACTGTTCTATATGCTATGTGGAGGCGGCTAAATAAAACAATCTTTATAATAGATAATATATTGTGCTTCTAAATTACATAAAACCTTATTAAATATAAGTAAAAGTAAAATTCACAGCCTTAATACTTAAAATTATACCTTGTATATCGCTAATTAAGTGTGATAATTGAAACTACTTATAATCAATAATGACTTATTGAGTAATAAGTACTCTATAAGTATACTCTATATTTGACACAAACTTGTGATTGAGTTTTGGCGAGTCGAGAGGATTTTTATGAAGTAAAAACTACAATTTCGTTAAGATCGTAATCATGTGGACACTTCTTACAAATTTTTCAAAATGCTTCTATACAAATTTAAGAATATGTCACCTTTTTTCTTTAATGTATTAAAAATCAATAAGATAATTAATTCCATCATATATAATCGTTCAACTTTATTAACAAACGTATCATAACACATATTTTACACAGCCAATCTGTGACGACTTTAACATGATTTAAAACTACTTTATGGTGTATCAAAGCGCTTACAGGGATCTCTTGCTGACTGCAGCCTTCCAATTTTGAAATACGGAGTTACGAAAATACTTGTTTTGTGTTACGTACACATTAAGTTTCAACTAGAACTAGAAGTTAAACATATTTTATTCTATTTTTTATTATTATTATATTTAAATATGTCACGTGGATCATTGTGTAATGGTTGTAACTCCTTAAAAGCTTATGTAATAAAACATAAGAAGACGGTGTGCTATTTAGAACAGTCACAGGTATTCTTGCCCAGTTTCAGTTTTTCATTTGAGATCAGTAGAGAGAGAGCAGTAAACGCTAGAATCATTCCATTTTTGATAATGATACTTTATTCTAAATTTATTTTATATCTTTATTGCAACATGTCTGTATTCATCTACACAATACCAATAGTCTCAACATCTTTAGGGTAATAGAAGTTATTCTTCCTCATCGGTATAGAAGACAGTTCTTGATCAACTGGAACACGGGTGTCGTAGAGTGATGGTGATTGGAAGATGATTCCAAAGGTCCCAACAAAGCAGGCAATGGTGAACAGCCAGAGGAAGAACCTGTCTAGTACCATTGACATGAATTTCCAATCTTCAACAACCTGCGAAAGAGGAATCTTCTTATTATATTTTAATGATGATTAATTATTATCACATATATATTTTTTCCGTGATTCGTAAGGTATATAAAATTTTGTGTGATCATCTTGATGATTGATCAATAATGTAAAAAAATCGTATTTAACCGAGTTCAACTCGGGGCAGCAAGCTTAATAAATAAGCAAACTTAATTTCCTTTTGGTTGGTTGCTATTTGAAGTATTTAAGATTTGATATTAATTGAAATATGCATTTTGCAATATCTACACAAATTTTCCTGAAAGAGATCGCTTAATATTAACTTACATAAAACCGCCTTATGTAGTAAATAACTAACAAAGTGTTAAATAGACAATATTCCCATGTATTCTGTTCAAGAACAAATATAGAATCATATAAATTACCAAAACCAAAAACTCTAATAAAATGATTTATAACACCTTGATACACTTGAATCAAATGTTTATAATTTATTTTACCTGATCAGTGATCATAGCTTTCGAAACAACTCTTTAAGCAAAATTTTTTTTCATTATTTCCCGTCGCCAATGGCTTTTTGTACTTTAATGAAAGGAAGCATATTATCGCGTAATTTCCTGATGTAGATAAAGAGGCTCGCGATAATGTAACGCTGATGAAAACTAAAGGACTTTGTTGGTGTAGTTCACAGTCAAAGGACGTAAAATAGCAATTTGGCACTCGCTGGTATGGAAAATATGTAAAGAAAGCTTTGTTGCCGTTTCTTTTTGAGATTTTGTACAGTTTAAAAACAGATTGAGATATTTATAATGGTGCGTGTGTTAAAATTTAAGAACACCCAACTCTATTCAGGCGTTCGAATCACGGCTGTGTGCATACGGACCTTTCCTTCTATGTACTATGGACCGTACTTCAACTAATACAGCGAGTATTAGTTGAAGTACGGTGAAGTTAAACATACCATTATCTTTCCTTAGCTTTACAAATTTATAGTGTGAGGGATAGAAAGCTGATCGCCTACTTGGTTTTTAAGAAACAAAATTATCGCGAAACAGATACAGATCTCTGAGGCTTAGAGATTGTAGCGCCACTTATTATGAACTGTTTGTAACCTAAGTCCAAACTTTCAGATCAGCTGTTTCATTCACAATTTAATCTTGGCATCTCTAGGTTATGTACTGTGTGTGTCAACCACGCCAGGCAGTCAGTAATCTGTTCAAAAGCCACATCAAGTTTATACAAATGATGACTTTCATTTACTTAAAAGTGTTACACATATTACTATATTTTGTAATATTATATACATGGTAAACTTAGAATCGTTGTTCACATATCAGTCGTAGATTCTTAATATACGAGCGTTTTTTGCACGGACACAGTGGTAAATAATAGAAAAACCCCACTGGTTACGCGTATTTAAAACTTATCACATATAACATTCTTTTGCAAAATAAGCATAAGTATTAACAAATACGTAAGAGAAAACTTAAAGAAGCGCCAGCTAACTCAATTTATACTTTATCACAAGGTATCGGAAAATACTTGTTTACATATATACAGGCTTAGGATAACGTATTTTCTGTTTGTTAACTTAAAACATATATTTATATTTAATTTATGTAATTTCACACCAATCAAGTACAATTTTAAATAAAAGCATTGTGTTAAACCGATTTAGGCTTTAATGCTGATGTTGTCTAAACTCTTCAGAATTGCCGCGGAATTTTTGTAATGTTAATAAATTTTACATATTATAACGCGTAATTTATAGCTAGTATATTTGTTATTTTTCCAGTAACTGGAACTGGAAATTTACATGTAAAGTGGAGGCGAAAATATTAAAAAAATTGGAATACGTAGTTTCTTTAATTTTTAATCAATATAAAAACTATAAAGTACAGGTCCTTAGGTGATTCTTATTTTTTTGTAATAACCTTACGAACTTCAAACAACTCTTCGCGTGGAAATCCTCTTCCAATATACACAATTAGCGTCCATTACTACATTACTGAATACCAACCAATATCGATGTGAGATGCAAATTCTTTCCTGTTCTGTAAATTCCATAAAAGTATTGCAGTTCATAACGAGGTTTCAAAGTGAAGTTCGAGTTCAGGCCCGCTCGTTACCGCACTTTTTGCATCCTACAAAAACTAATAAAGTTCCGAAACAAGGCATTTTTGTATTACCTTTAGAAATTCAATTCGTTTATTGCATCTTCTGTTACAATGGAAGTTATATCGCTGTTGTCAATTGATAGCTTATTTTTTATGCATTTTTTACGTTTCGAGTCTAACTCAACTACGAAATTGCTCGTGACCGTAGAAACGTGTAATAATTTGTACTCTGCAAGCAAAATTTCTGAAAAACAAGGGAAGATTTTACTTGATTTTTACATTAATCACGTAAGACTTCTGAGATTCTTTTGTTTCCGATCCAGAATAATTATTAATAAGTTACTGGTTGCATTGAGAATCGGTTTTTGAAAGTAAAGCGTAGGTTAAAACCATGATTTCATTAAGAAAACACTTTTTGAACGGATTAAAGCTATGTATTATTATTAAATTTAGAATTATGTAAATAATTATAAGTTTTTAAAGCTATTTTAACAAAAGACAATACCATCATTACAATTTCAATAAATGAAACTATCATTTCTACAGATTACAGGACGCAACATACAATCTTCATGTTAGATTATTTATTAAGAGAATCTGACCACAGTATAAATTAATGGTACTAGTATTCCATGTGGAATACTCAGTAGGTCAAAGTTAAAGTCAACGAGGCGTTGCTCTGTGTTAGCCGAAATCAGTGAGTGCACGCTCTCAAGGGAATTGAGCACACTTTATAAACACTATTCATTTTGATACAACATAGTTGGAATATTTAAGTATTTACCTAGGTACATACAGACATTACACAAATACATTAAGATTAACATGTAACTAATCCGATATCATAGATATCAGATAGATAATTTACCAAACGCCTGTTAAAAATTGCATAGCAACGTTGTCTTAGCCCATTCTAAACATTACAGGCGAAAATGATCTACTATGCTATTAATATTAGGTATATGAAATTGGCGTTTTGTATGGGAGGAACAAAAAGTCGAATATTTTTAAATATAATATATTTAATTAATCAAAGTATGAACCATTGTTTTCTATGCACTTTTGCCATCTCATAGGTAGTTCATTGATCCCTTTACTAAAAAAAACCAGTCGGACGGGAATCAATAAAATCTGTGAAGGCGATTGGGACTGCCCCATCAGAGTTAAATTTTTGCCCTTGCAAGAAGTTGTCCAAATTTCGAAAAAAATGGTAATCTGTTGGAGCAAGGTCCGGTGAGTACGGAGGATGTCTTAGACATTCCAATTGAAGCTCTTCTAATTTGGTAGCCGTCTGTTGTGCAGTGTGTGGTCTAGCGTTGTCGTGAAGTAGCAGTGGCGCGGAGCGATTGACCAGCCTAGGTTGTTTAGCCGCTAGCTTTTCCATCATGGTTTGCAATTGCTGACAATAAACATCAGCCGTAATAGTCTAGCCAGATTTGAGAAAACTGCAATGAACAATACCGGCACTAGTCCACCAAACGCTTACAAGTAACTTTTTTGGGGTTAATTTTCGCTTGGGGCAGGATTTGGCTGGCTGGCCAAGATCCAACCATTGCGCTGAGCGCTTCCGATTATCGTAAAGAATCTATTTTTCATCACAGGTAATGATTCGGTTTAAAATACCTTCATTATTGTGCCGGTTCAGTAATGTAACGCAGCAGTCGACGCGCGTTTGCCGGTTTGCTTCAGTCAATTCGTGGGGTACCCGCCTTTCAAGCTTTTTAATCTTCCCAATTTGCTTCAAGTGAATTAAAACAGTTTTATCACTAACACCGCAGCCTGCAGCTAACTCGGACGTGGTTTGCGATGGATCCGCTTCCACAATAGCCTTCAATACTTCATTATCAACTTGGGTCTCAGGCCGTCCACGGGGCTTGTTCTGCAGGTCGAAATTTCCAGAACGAAAACGTTGGAACCAAAAACGAACTGTGTTTTCTTTTGCAACATGACCGCCATACACATCATTCACCCTTCGAGTCGTTTCCGCAGCACTAGTGCCACGGCGCAACTCGTACTCGTTAATAATGCGATACTTTAAGTTTTCCATTTTGTAAAATGAGTGACGCAAACAGAAAAAAACAAATGAATGACGGTCATCGAAGCACAAATACATGAGTAAATAGCTGTATAAATTTGAATTTGAAATTCCTAACCAAAGAGGAGGTATTTGAGGTCAAAGTACGACAAAACGCCAATTTCATATGTAAGGACCTAATATATTTATTGTTTCGCTCACAAAAATTGAGCCGGAGTAACAAACAGAACTATATCAGTTTTTAGTTAAATACATACATCGACTGAACAGTTTTAAATAAGAAATTCGTGGCAATAGTATAAATATTTATATCACTGATAACTTTGTGACATACTAACTATCACTGTAAACATGAAGTTAATATAATTCGAATTTATACGTGTTATAATTTTAAAAAAACAAGCCAACAAACTTATTCAAAACATTGGATCGAGCTTAATTAATGAATTAAATTCATGGCATCGCTGGAAATTTATCGTTATTTTATGTTAAAGTACAATTGCATGCCTTAAACAAGTATTATAAATTGTACTCACATAAACCAACTTCTAAAATTAACAATATACAAGACATACATAATTTCATACCAAGTCTGGGTACTTACTAGTGCGAAACGCACAAGATAAATACAATGAAGGTTATTTAAAATTTGCGGTGAATGGTGCGGAAATGGCTATTTGCGACAATTTTGATGAGTGTTTGCATTAGATATGGTTTAACGAAAGCATATTAAATTATTGAAAATAAATATCCGATTAATCCTTACATTATCCATCGTTATGTAAATTTTAATACTTGTATTTTATTTGAATGCGGTTAAATATTCGTTGAGTATAATTTGAGGTTTAATAATGTATTTCGGAAACTTTTTTAATTTAATAAAATTTCACTCGACATGTTTATTACGAATTGTTATTCATTCGTGCATATTAATGTATACGCGATATTTTAGTTTTTTTCTGTTAATTTGTGAAAGTATATTTTATTATCACAAATTCAGTTATTCATTGAATTATTGCTTTTCGTACATATTTTTTTAAAATTTATTTCGTATATTATTAAAAATGACTAGGTATGGTCTATCTGGCAGTTGTAAGATATGCGATTTTTTCGTGCAAATGTAATTTAAAATCTGAATCAGTTTACTTTTGGATTTTGATACCCAAAAGCAAAAACGAAACTTGGCGAAAAATGGCGAACTACTTTCTAAGAAAAACACTCCTGAAACGAATGTAAAAATGTTGTATTTTTTACTAAATTTACTTATCCTTAAAGATCCGAGAACAGTTTACATGCACATATACAATTCGAAATTTATTGCGCAATGTGATTAAATATTCAAGTAAGCATCGCATTTAAAATGAATGGCTTCCCAAAAGGCATTTCAAGAGTGCAACTGATGCACTTTGGTAGAATACTACGTTTATCTAGCTACGTTTTATGGCGCGATCAAATTTTCATATCAACGATTTTTACTGGACTTACGAATTTATTTAATTATTTGTTTACTCATCATTTCTCTATATCTAGTTTATTTAATGGTATACATCTACCCTTATATCTGCATGCAGAAGTCATACGTTCGATTTACGAATGGTCTACCTACGTAATAAACTTGCCCGTAAAGTAAAACATACACAATATAGGTAACATAATGTATACTTATAAACGTCAGAAAAAGAAATGTATATGAAATGCTTCTAATTTTACATTTACTGCCAGTTCTCAAATCAAGGGCGTAGATCGGAAGAGAAGAACTGGCAATAAACTCTCCGCCACTCTTTTAGAAGGCAAACTTAATTGTTAACAAAATAAAATGACCAAAAACACTGTGCAATCTCAAGCCCATTGGCGTTTTAGGGCCATTATTATTATACTTATTGCGATACGAATGTAATTAAATAGTGAGGTTTCATTCATTTGGGTTGCCTGGAACGATTCCAGGAGTTGGACAATAAGGTGAAAAATCTTATTTGTTCCTTTTATATTTCTTATTATTTGGTGTATTATTAAAAATGACTGGATGTGGTCTATATATATATATATATATATATAAATGATATTTATACCAGACTTGTAGGTCTGATTTAAAAGCTATATTAACAAGGTAAAGTTAAAGTAATATAAGTCTCTTTGTAAGGTAAGTATAAAGATTTTGCCAAACGCAATGCACTTTCTGAGAGCAATATGCGGATCTAAAGTGCTAGAACTAGAACGAAATTCAATATCCTTACCACAGATCTCATAATGGACCCAGTGCCTTGGAGACACTTACGAGTTTTACGACCTTCATATTGACATTTTGACGATATGAAACTGACATAAATATGCTTAGGTGATATCTAGTATACAAGGTGGTCTTTTCTCCAACTTCGATTTTGTTCCCTTTGGAGTAGAGATTCTTGGGCCGTGGGGTTCAAGTGCACAGGCACTAATTAAAGATTTAAGTTGACGCCTGGTAGATAGTACCGGTGACCCCAGAGCTGATGCTTTCCTCGCTCAGGAAATAAGTATTGCAATGCAGCGAGAAAATGCTGCCATCCTTAAAGGTACAATGCCACAGGAACCAAACTTTTTAATTTTATTTATTATTCATTATTTGTTTTATTACTATAAGGAGAAAATATCGGTTTAATCACCAGAAAGGCAATTTTCATACATAGTTTTCATATAGATAACAGAAGGCTTATCTTATAAAGAAAGCACTATCCATACCCAATTTGTCCATACAGTTTTAGTACCCGTTAAAACTAACCCGGTAAGTGCCTTATAAAAAGCTTAGTTGTGCAACAAAGCTCGTCGAGATGATACAGGTGAAAAATAGCATGCGATTCAATTGACATATTTTTTAATATTATCTCCTAGGTTTGATGTTTGCAATCCTGCTATGATTTTACATACAACAATCGGGCTCATCTGTTAAGTTATAACGCCGCCCATAGACGATGCAATGCCGGCGTTTTAAGATTTCTTAGGCGCATCTTTTTGATAGGCCCTAAGTCGAATTGGTTCGGTAATACTTTAGTAAGCAGCTGGTCCCACATAGGGGTTGTACACGGTAAAATCACCCTTAAAACTCTCAGTTGTGAAACGAGGGACGTCGAAGAGATAAAGGTGGAATATCGTTTTCTTACAGGTAGTCATTAATTCACCTTGATACTTTTGAGTGTTGTTATTTAATGTAAGTTACAATACTGTGGAAACAACAATGATAAGGTATGAGAAGGAGCATTATGTAATGATTGCTTACAAACATTTTGTAAAATAGCACCTAGACGTTTTAAGAGTTATGGAGACATTATTGCCAGTTCTTCTCGTCCCTTATACGACTTCGAATTGAGGCAGTTTTAAAATTTAGAATATTTTTTCATTCGTTCACACGTTCATAAGTACATTGAGTAATCTATATAATACATTATATTTTGATTTGATAAACACAAAATAATTAAAATCTGCCGTAATTAAACTGAATTTCGCGTGAAATCATCACCATTCTTTTAAAAAACTACTACGTTGTCATGATGATGTATGATGTTATGTCGTACCCGTAAGACTAGAAATATTTTATTTAGCTTTTCTAACTTAAATTATGGATGTAACTTAAGAATAGGATTATTTCTTATAGAGTTTGTTGTTGAATATAAAGTATTATATAAGAAAACTACCTATTTTATTATACGAATAAAATTATATTTCCCAACAACAATAAATACGACATCGTAATACCTACAAACTAACTCAAACTATCCACAATCAGATAATAAGAAATACAACTTCCAAGACTAACATTTTCTAGAAACTTCGCCATTCCTTCACTATTCCTAAGCCCTAAAATCCATTCGATCGTTGTCGACCACAGAAAATTGTGTTTTATGATCTTTCAATAGAGTTTATATTCGAGTGGGTGTTCTAAGCAGTTTGTTAGGTTTGTGGCTATAATATGAGGGAAATCCGGCTCAAATGCTGTTAGTGGCTACGAATGGGAATCCGTGTTTACTCCGAAACCCAGCTCATGGGAGCGGTGTCAGAAAAAGCAATCAACTGAAATGAATGTAGACGTTGTGAATGTTCCGATAGTGCTTAATTCATTATTTAATTTGAAATATTTATACATTACTACAGTAACAAAAGATTTCAGTTAAAGTTATCATTTGAAAAGCTAACTTTTATGTTAATAACGGAGATCAGGTTACACCTATTAAAAGCTTAAAGACGAAACAATTTCATTCAATTTATGTCAGAAGCGTGCTGGAGTATTCAAGTATTATCTGGTCTCCATATTATATAAAAAAGCTGTAGAAAATATACAAAGAAAGTTTGTGAAATTCCTTAGTTTTAAAAAATATCAATGTTTCGATAGCTATTCAAGTCTTTGAACGATAGCCCCTATTTGTAGTCGTTAATTTCTATTAAAATCAGTCGCCGTGACCACGCACGCTGTAATGCACGCGAAACGTCGGAAAAAAATTAAATTAAAAATTATGTAAAATAATTATGAGTTTATAATAATACGCTATGTAAACTCATTATTCAATCCGGTTATAAAGTGTTTTCTTTCAATGCGTAAAAGCTATGTTAACAAAAGAGAATACAACAATTTTTTTGATGTAATAATTTGATAACACGATGTACACTACTAACCTACCTTTAATTTAAATTTTCTCACTAAGTGAATGTAATTCTTTGAGAAAAAATATCTTTGAAAATATTTACTTTCAACGTACTATAATTGGTGGATAGTTGATCACAAAATATATAAACTCAGAAACCAAGCCTTTGATTACAATGTATGTGAAAGCATTTTTTTTAATGTGACAAAATCATGTACATACCTAAACTTCTATACTTAGAGAATATGCAAGAGTAACAATGTATATATTTTTCCTGTCCAATTAATACATATACAAACTCTATAATATTTAGCATTAACAGCCACTACGGCTTCACGACAACGCTAGACCACACACTGTACAACAAACTGCTACCAAATTTCAGCTTCAATTGGAATGTCTAAGATATCCGCCGTACTCCCCAGACCTTGCTGCAACAGGTTACCATTTTTTTTTCAAAATTTATAATTTCTAGCAATGTAAGAAATTCAACTCAACGAGCAGTCAAAACCGCCTTCAAACATTTTATTGATTCCCATCCGAATGGTTTTTTTAGTAAAGGGATCAATGAACTACCTATAAGATAGCAAAAGTGCATGGATAGTAATGGTTCATACTTTGATTAATTAAATACATTATATTTTTAAAAAATGTATTTAATATAAATATATAAATTTACTATTAATAGTGCATATGCTTATAAAATATAATTCAATCAAATGTCTATCTATCAACTATCGCATTGTTTAAGATAGTTCTGTCCCTATTCAATGATTCATAGGACAAAGCATTAATCCCTATACAAAATCAATATTGCGTATAAACATTGTTTGAACTCAACCAGTCCACTAAGTACATGTGAACAAAGGGAAAAATTACAACAACCATTTGCCAACAAAAATATCACGGTATAGAAATCAAAGGTAAAAAGGATAATACTTTTGTTTAGTTAAGTAATCTTTAGACTATATATGTATAGCGTATACAGAAGTTAGAATATTAATTTCACTAAACAATGGCTTCTAGCAAACCCTTCCATGGGACATGGAGCTGACCCATTTCTACATCATTTATTAGTCCATTTATCACCGAAACTTTCATTAATTATATCTTTACAACGTATATAATGTAGCCTTGGTAACTAATTTTAGGTGAGTTTCATTAATAAATTAAACAAAACTATATACTAATTTCTTGAATACTTAAAATTAAGCCACGTTTCTCAAACTCTGATTAAGTTTACGTAATCGAATAATATTCCAACATAATTTTGCATTGATAAATTTCTTTCTTCTTTCTACTATCTGTGTCTATATATTTGCTCCTCACAATCCACGTCTATAGCAACTTGTTTCACAGAAAGCAAAGCATTTGACGATTATGGAAATAATAATCGTAGTTAGCTTGTACCTTAAAAGGGCGTAACTGATTTTGATAAACGTGATATACTTATTTTACTAAGAACTTAGAAACTCAGAAGTTTTATTTAACAGTTTATTTGTAATTTATACAATGATAAGTAAAACGTAAATCTAAAGATATCTTCAATAGAAAGAACTGTTCAAGTATGTATCTCTGTAGAGAATACAAATCAGGGCAAATGCAAGGCGGATCAATGGTAAAACATAACTAAAATGAACGTTTTTAATTTTAACAGATAAAAAGATACATTTATACAGGAAGTTAGAATAAAAAATATCTCTCGTTAGCGCAACTCGGCATTTTAATGTTGATTCACTAGCCATACTCGCAACGTTAATTGGAAGTGGACTATTATAACATAAAATGGCGTAGTATTATGAACGTTAATGCTATCGCTAAATTCTAACTTAAGACTTCAAATATATTCCGGTTTTCGCTACTAATTCACTGATGGTTTTAAAATTTATACGCCCTCGGGGTGCTATTTATATAGCCGTTCCAAAAATGAAGTGCGGTTATCTGGGAGACGTAAAAACGTGTTCAGAATAACAATTCAGTTTGCCAATCGACGCTTGTTCTTGTGAAAAATTCGATCTGCCCCAATTCAAAAGTGCTTTCGAATAAGGTTGGGTAAAGCGCACTATTCCAGTCGCTAATAGTTATTTGAATTGGATTCTTCGCCGAAAGGGTATCTATTTGATTTTCATATGAAATTATAACTATGTTCTGAATTCATACTTTCAAATTTTAATAAGGTAATTAATATTCGAAACACTGTTGAATTTTGTAGAAACTATACATAAAAATTTGATGGGGTTTATACGTAATCAGCTTAGTAAATAAGTGTCTGTTTCTTAAAGTACGCGTCTTCTGTGTTTGGCATACGTCAAATGAAAGGTTATTTAGAATTTACGTATACTTAAATTATTTATAAATCCGATTCGAAGCTTGTCGTTACCTGATTTATATGGTTGCCTAGATTATTATTTAATTACCACAATGCATAATTTAATGTAACCTTTAACCAGTTACGTAAAAACACAGGGTTGAAGATTGCTCGGTTAACTAACCTAAGATCGGGTACAATGAGAAAGAAAAATGATTTAAGAAAGTCTCATGAAAGGCCATTATAATACAAACTTTGTAGCGAACTGTGCCTACATGCTTTTGTTGAGCCTTTGAGGCGGTCTTGCGACTTCATAAATACATAACAAATTCATATACGTCTAATATTGTTGAAGTTTTCAATTCTTCACTAAGGGCGCTATTGTGGGGCGGCTGAAGTTTTTATAAGTTCTCGACTATTTAAACGTTCTCAGATGCATTGTGACAGTATAGTAACTAGAACTTTGACTATCGATTATGTAGCGGGTATTGTATCACATTAAAATCCGATGGTCAAATTTTTTTAAGACTTTTATTTTAAATTTTAAATTATCAGGTTATTCCTGAGAAAATTATTATTTCGGGTTGGCAAATTTGGTGATATTATTTTAATAATCAAAATCGTTTTGTCGTTAAATCGAGGGACTTTACATGGAGTTTATACTGTATATATAAATATATAATTGTTTACATAATAGAGGGCATAGGCACACGAGGTTCATCTGATGTTAAGTGATACCGTCGCCCGGTAGATCGACTTTAATGCGACTGCATAATAAATAAACAGAATATTTTTTACAGTGAATACTACTTGCACACAAAAATCATTATACATATATGCTTCCATTTTAATAACAGTTATAGATTTTAGTATTGCCCGACTAGCAATAACAACTCCAGCTGAGTTCTCCCAAAATACACTCGGATCCTTTAGTTATGAGCGTTTAACACAGCTATTTCAGACTTGCTAAACATTCCACTAGTTCCTGATCCTATTATACCGTACTTTATGCGTTAGTGAATTCAGAGATTGCTCTTTTGAAAGTGGTTAGCGATTTCACTGCAATCTCGAAGCACAAAAGCTAAGTCTAATAATTGTATAACTTCCACAAGCCTTTAGACAAAGTTTTGTTTCTCTGTTTTAAGAACTAACTGCAAATATGTATAATATACTTTATATTTTATATACCTGTAATATCTTGGCATAAAGATGTGTAATAGTGGTTGTTTGGAAGATATCGCTCGAAAGCGATAAGGCAACCAGTTGCCCTCATTTTCGTTTAACTACTGTCAATCGTATTATATTTCTGTATGCAACGAAGTGTTAATAATTAAATAGTAATGTTAGTCGTATCTAAACACCCGGTCTTGGAAGGTTAAGCTATATCTCCAATATAGTTTTACACATACTATTATGTTACTCTGGTAACTCCGGTCATCACTCTTGTTATAAAAATCAAGTATCAAGTTGTAAGAATTTCATTTTAAAAGGTCATGTATGCGTACGAAAGATACAAATAAGGTAATGTTATATTTGTGCTTTTGCTGTTTGATTTATAAATTCATAATTGTGCAAACAGCAATCTAATCCAGCAGCTCACTCTAAATTTTATTTTTGTCACGCACGCCTCCAAAAGCAGTAGGCGGAGACTACATACCTCGCTTGCTTCCGTGGAGGAAGCGAGCAATATTCAGATTTTCAGTTTTTTAAATACATACTTACTAAATATATCCCAGGAAAACACAGGCCTCGCTAATTTTTAAATTAATTTTAACATATGCGTTATTAGACAAAAGTATTCTTTCAATCAGTGAGATCATATATCTGGGTAATTATATTTATTACTCAAAGGTTTCATTACTCAATTAATGTAATTATTGATTTGCAAAGAAACACGTTAGACCAAGGGGATCCCACGGGGGCCATAGCTTAGGACAATATCGACGACCGCAATTTAAATGTGCTGATTTGGTCTCGTTACAGTTAATGAGCTTCACTAATGATATTCTCGTAAATGTGGCCGTCATTAATTCCTTTTCTAGATTAACTGAATTCGCTTTTTGAACGAAAACTTACTTATCTAAAATCAACGTATAATTGTAGTGGAGTAATATAAACCGAATTAATTATTAATGAGTTAGTTCAGTGTCGGCGTTGGCCTGATTCAGCGTGCGACTCTCGTCCTTGAGGTCGTAGTTTCGACCCCCGGCTGTACATAAATGGTTTTCTTTATATGTGCGCATTTAACATTCACTCGAACGATGAAGGAAAACATCGTGAGTAAACCAGCTTGCCTTAGACCCAAAAAGTCGACGGCGTGTGTCAGACACAGAAGGGCAATCACTACTTGTCTATTAGATTAGCTAATGATCAAAAAACAGACATTGAAATGTGAGGCCCAGACCTAAGCCACTGAGACTTAAGAGCATACGCCTAAAACGCATGTAAGTGTGCTGCCGACCCTTAAAGACATCGATTCGATACACTATTACATAGTAACTGGTTACATATATTAATGGTGCGAAAGTATATCGTAGTTGTTCAATAAATAGTTATCGTGATTTGTTTTTTACAAAACTTAATCAAAATTTTGTATTGCTGTATATATAGACCTTTTTAAAATACAGCTTATAAACATAGTTTTAGGATGATTGATGGAACCGCTGTTAGGATATTTGTTTGTTTAAATTATAAATTTATCGGAAAAAGCGTCGTAATTAATATAACATAGTTCTCTTAAGGATTACATTCGACATATCCGTAGCATGTTGCAAAGTCGTTAATCGCATAGTAGTTAGTAAGTACTCTAAAAACTGCTGGAGCGTACCAGAAAGATGTTCATTTTTATATAAAGATTTATTTTATTTTAAAGTATCTTGGCATGGCAATGCATCCAGCAAGCATTTATACTAGAATAATCAGCATTATTTTTTAAACCGTATTATTTTTGAGCTGGTGGCATTATTCATTATATTTGCGTTTTCCCATTTATATGGTGTTTTTTTTTTTAATTCTAACACAATTTTTAAATAAATCGATAACCGAAAAGTCATATTTTTTTGGATTTATATAATAGAGCGAAATCTGCATTTAATCGAATAATAAAACATAATTTATATAGTATACGAATACTCTAGAAGTAACCTCGCATGGGAATCTTAAAATTTGTATGCATAACCACGGTCTACAATCCGCTGATACAACATCCCAAGATAATAAGCAAGCTTTCAACGCTAATCTTTAAGTTTTACAAAGGTTGGGGTCTTATTTCGTTATTTCCTAAGGACAAACTTGACGTTTTAAAGGATCAAGTTAAAAAACTTAGAGTTATTTACGTTTAAACTAATTTGCAAGTTAAAGTAGCACTCTGGACTTGTAACTTTGATAGAAGTAGACAACGGAAACTTGCCTTTAACGAAATCATATTATCTGACAAATACTTGAATAAGTGATTTTTATTTATATAACATAGATTTTTAAATTGTTGTGTGCAATGTGCAAATTTGGGTTTAAATTCCCGTAACTTGCTGACAGGGAAGAATAAAAAAGGACAGAAAAGAACCTACCTGTAACCGCCAAACATGTCCTTAACACTTTAACACTCTTTTATCAGAATTTGATCCCAAAACTTGCGGATCATTCATATGGTTATTACCGTCGCAAAGAGTATTTTAAAAAGATATTCAAATTAAAATAGGCTAAGGGACGCCAAACTCAAATAATATATCAAAGCATTTAACTAAAAGAGCATTATTGATATTGGATTAAAACTAATTGGAGAGCATAAATTATTATAATGACTGTAACAATTAACAGCTCCCAAAAGAATACTGAATGATTTTGCTATTGGATCCAAATTCATGCAATAAATTATTTAATTCAACGATTTTAATATTATTAATGATTTGATTTCACCGATACGTTTTTGAACGTTTTTTTTACTTATTAAAATCTAATGGACTCCAGAAAACTTTCATCCTTCTTCTTCTATTTTGTTCTAGAGATTCCTATACTACAAGTCAAACAGGGGCCAACCTCGACCATGTCGTGGATCACAGTTAAAACTTAGTTACTGGTAATATTAATATATTAGGTCCTTACATATGAAATTGGCGTTTTGTATGGGAGGAACAAAAAGTCGAATATTTTTAAATATAATATATTTAATTAATCAAAGTATGAACCATTGTTTTCTGAACAAGTATAGTTTTAACCGTGACATTAATTTACTAAACATTTATTTAACGCCTATAAATTGCATGTTAATCTCAATCACGCATTTAGTACGTCAAACGGCTTACAGCAAGCATTAATTGCTAATATTAACAATGATATAACTGACACGATCTATTTCTATCCCTTAATGCCTAATGAATATTAAACGTCGTATTCGCGTAATTATGGCACGGAATATTTTAATTAATATCCTCTCATGTTGAGTTAAATGCTAATATCAATACACGACAAGTTTAATACTGGTACATTATCGTTGGATGTGTACCGCTCGAAGTAAGCTTTACAATATTTTATATGTGATATATTTTGGTAGGTTGTTTAATTATTGTTAAATAATTTTGTCACAACCTATTTTCCATGAATAAAGTTTTAAATATTCGATGAAATAGTCGATTCAAAATACTATTTATAATTATCATAATGTATACAATAAAAATATAATTTAAAACATTACATTTCAAAAATCAAAGGCGTAGGAAGGACGAAGAAGAACCGGCACTAGAATTTCCGTCAATCCACGCCACGAATTGCCACGAATTTATGTTAAAAAATTCTTAAGAAACTGCATCATTATACCATCTTCCTCATAATAATCTTGAAGCAATAGTTTTAAAATTAAAAAATGGACAAGAAAAACAAACGTTTAAACTCTAAGAGGTTAGATAGTATGATGGTGAAATAGGAGCATACATACATATCTCTGGGAACAAGATCAAACGCAAACACAATATCAAGTTGAATTATTTTCATCATTCATGTCAATACTTTTATCACCATTTTACTATTTATATTTACCATTTTTACTCAAATCCTTACCGGTAGATTCTGTATATTTGGTATCAAGGTATTTAAATTAATTACAGTAATGGTGTTTTCAGTCAATTTACATAAAACCATAAAAAATGATACCCATCCTCACGAATCACCATCTATTGGTAAAAATCGTACAAAAATCCGTTCGGAAGTTTTTAAGTTTATCGCGTTTATACAGATTGGGACTACTGACGGATTAAATTCTAATATCTATATATCACAAACAACACATAACGTTCACACAATCCTCAATCTATCACATTAAATAAATTCGATTTGACTAAAAACTTCGTTAACCTAAGGCTTATCTAATGTTTAATTGTTGGATTGTTTTGCTCGAAAACCGTTTACGCTATACTGAATGTCATGTCATGTTCCATACAAAGATATAGTATTGAAACTATGATTTGCTTAAAACAAAATGAGACAATGTAATAATGTAAAATCGCGTACAAATGAAGTACGTTTCGTTGTCTATTATTTAAAAGATTACACATTGTATTTTAGTGATATATATATATTTAATAGAAATGTGATAAAATAACAATGTTGGATTAAGTATGAGACTCTAAACCCTGAGGTCATGTGTTCAAATCCTAGTTGGACCAATTGTTCGTTTTAAGTGTGAACATCGTGAGAAAACCGGCATGGCTTAAACATATGACAGGCAAACTAACATATTAAACAGATGCAAACTCTTAGAAAAATTTTCAAACCGCCTTTGGTTATCAAAAAACGTTTTACTCATACAAACTCAAATCAAACTATGAGATAATAAAAAAATAAAATAATGTCTGCAGTTAACTACTACGCCTGATCGTTTACATTATATTATTAAAAATCTTTTTTGTTTGTATACTTTATTGTTGAGTTAAGAGTCTACAGATCGGGAAGCGGATAAGGCTCTTTGTTTTTTGCGCCTTGGGGGTTTTTATTTTTATTATTATTAAGGACTAGTACGTAGGGGGTACTAGCCTATCGGACACGCAGTCAGTCAGATATGTGACCGAGTAGCTAGGTAGCAGGGGAGTGTCAAAGTCTCCCCTTTCTTAAAAAGGGACATTATTAACTAAGAGGGTTGGCCTCCCACGCCGGGCCCGGGCGACAACTACTCCGGAAATATCATCATGATATTTATGGGTGAGTCGGAGCCCGCTGACCGGCGCCACCCGCGTTACCTCTCGTGCTATTAATGTCAGTGGCATGTTTGACAATCTTCCCGCAGAATTTTTCCAGCTGCTATCTGTGCCTAAGCAACATGTCGGATAGCCCATCCCGGGATATCCTCATGCCAGTCTCGAGCGCAAGATCGCACCTGGCCCTTCCGAATGTTGCTCAATCAACAAGTAAATGAACCACCGTTTGGTCGGTTTTGTCATCACAGTCACACACGGGGCTCGTCTTCAGTTTGAGTCTGTGTAAATAGTGTCCAAAAGCCCCGTGGCCAGTCAGGATCTGCGCCATGTGAGGTGCGAAACGCTTTGTCTTGATTTGTTTTTGCATCTTTAAAAAACATTCTTGTGACTGAGGCTGTTTTGCCCCCCACATAGCGCTCGTTCCAGGTGTCTATAGTCTTGTCAGTCGTCGCAAGTAGGAAAGCAGATACGCATCGTACCCTATTCGCGTCCCCGTCTCCCCGACGGCTTCCCCAGCGAGAGCGTCTGACCTCTCGTTTCGCGGCGTGCCAACGTGCGCCTTCACCCAAAAGAGTTCAATTTTAATGCCATTTTCATGGCACTCTTCCAGGTTCTTGCATATTAATTTAATAAATTTTGTCATAGTAATGTTATCGATTTCTGACGGGTCGTTGTCTTTTGTAAGTTTTTTAAGTCTTTTGGCTTTGTGTGGGAGCTCAGTGTATGGCAGACGCGTATCTATTATCTTGTCACATATTACATGCGGTGACACCCCCTTCCGTGCAATGCGTATGCGGCCGCAGCCTCCTTAACGCGAAGGTCCAGGGGTAGTATCCCTGCAAGCAAGGCCGCTGAGTTGAATGCTGTAGTCTTGTACGTCTTTGCAATTTTTTGTGCGAAGGCCCTTGTCATGCGATATAGTTTCTTTCTAATAAAAACTTTTTCTAATGCTTGCGCCCACACAGCCACGGTGTACAGGACTATAGGTTCAATCACTGCAGTGTATAGGTCTGCAGTGACGTCTGGCTGTAAGCCCCATCCTATCTTTGCCACTTTCGAAACTTGTCTATATATTGATATAGTCTTAGTGTATAAGTTGTCTATGTGCCATTTAAAAGTTAATAAAGCGTCTATTTCTAATCCGAGGTTGCTTATTTTGTTTGATAATATTATTGGCACTTTATTCGTCGCGAGGCGGGGGTTGTCAAACTTACGTTTACGTGTCACTACCATCGCATTGGTTGCCATTTTGTGAGGCGCAAACCCAAGCTTTCCCCTCTCGCCCCACTTATACACAAGATCCAGTAAAGAGTATAAGTGGGGCGAGAGGTTTTAATGGGCATGCACAATCGCGAGTCCCACGTAGCCCTCCCATGCGTAGGCGCAATGAATTTCCCCAAGTAAAAACAAAAAAGAGTCTTTGGATAAGTTTAAAAAAATCCCTGTGAAGCTTGATTTCTGAGCCAAAATCATTAAATAAACATCTATAGTACACTCGTGATAAATTTATTCTACTCATCAATAAAGTATGAATACCTTGCCATTCGTCAAATATGTTAACTAATTCATAACTTTCAAATTCAGTTAACGTTCAAGAGACGTTAGAATTTCATTACTTCCGAATGAATAATGTGTTATTTAAAAGTAGAAACAAGTGAATACCTGACTATGACTTGAATAATTATACATTTACGTAAATGATTAATTTATTATTCATTTTTACTTTGATAGTCAATCCAGGAAATAAAATTTCGAACAGTTTACATTCCAATAAAAAGTTCAGTGTTTGTAGCATAGATTTCAAAAGCTTTTCATTCTATTATCTCACTACAAGCGTAATCTATAAGGTAATCACTTTTCTTCACCTTACATACGACATCCATTTATGAAAATGGCTGAAAACTTTTAAAGCTTTTAATTCTGAGGCTGTAATTAATAAAGAAAGATAATAATAAAAAAAACAACTTGTGTAAAGGATTTTTATCTAAATATTCTTAAGTCTAACTTACAAGTTTTCACCTGAGACTTATTATATAGGCTGATTTATACTTGTGTGATGTGGGCTTTGTGGCCTTTTTTTTAAATGAGGTGAAAATGCGCTTACGCAGAATATCGAGCCTGACGCGGGGACTGTGGGGCTGGGTCTACACTCAAATCCCTCTGCTATTCAGAGGGATAGCGAGACCCCACCCACTAAAAACACCTCAGCCCTTCACACGCCCTTAAGATGGGCCCTCGGGGTTCGCCAGGCATTCTACCCAAGAGGGCTTCGTTAGCCTGTGTATCTCAACCTTAACATCGTGCGTCTGAATAACGGCTGTGCAATAATGAATGAACACTTGCTCTTATAAAGGCAAACCTGCATAGAACCTAAAAATCTACGACATGTGCTACGAGATGACGTTTCCTACTTACTTTAATATAATTATTTAAAAAACGAATGCAATGGTTGTAGCGCTGCTAGATTATTATAATTAAAAAGCTATTATCACTACTTCCGTCGAGGTAAGAAACAAAAATTTATTCCAGAGAATAAAGCAATCCTGGAAATATAATCTTTCTTTTTCCGTATAAGTATAGGGGCTGTTTGAAATGTTGAACAAACATGTGCAAACATTGTTGATGTTGATATTGCAACGTCCTGATTGTCGACTCGATTCGAACGAATTTATCGTAGTGTTTATGTAACTTCCGTATTTTACACAAATAACCTAACAATGTTGCGAATCCCGTTTTCAAGTATATAACATAATTTTTCGCAAACCAAACTTTATAAAAGGTGTTTTGTTCTGTTTGGAAGATCGTAGAGACTTTACCTATTAATGATAGTAAATACATAATTATTTTTGGATCCTTAAACCCTTCTCCGTTTATTCATAATAATTTTGCAATTGGTTTAATCCAACTGAGTATTCGCGGAGATGAAGTGTGCGAAGAGGGGTGCTTTAGTTGTTTAAATACTTTATTTATATTCATAGAGGTGATTTATTATTAATGATTACGCTCCAAATGTTTTTGTATGGGACAGAAAGCAAATTTGGAGGCGGGTTACCTACAGTAACTGCTTAACGTTGAGCTTCGCAAGAGCGTTTCTGCCCGTAACATACACTCTTCTCGCGAAGGCATCTAAGTTGTAACGGTTTGGAAAATACGGAATGTTATTATGTTAAGTTGGAAATACCTGGAATGGCAGCTAGTTCCAAATAGTAGTGGTGGACGGCAAGAATTTTCTTAAAAAATCGGTTGTCTGTAAATTCGGTTTACTGACGTTAGTTGAACGTGACAACGTCATAAGAAAATACTGATGGAATGGTTGCATTTTTCAAAAGAATATTTTAATTTTATTTGTTTGATAGATATTTTGTATGGATATGGAGAAGGAGGTAAATGGAAATCACAATTGAATTGATCAAATTACATTTATTTGTATTGTGCCTCTTTGTCACTCGTTCAGTGCTCTCGCTTGCAATTCAAACTTAAATGGAACGCCTCAGAGCGACGTAACGCCGCATGAGTCATGTTTTTTCGTGCGTGAAGCCGGCTCCATTGAATTATAAGACGTTGTCACGTCAAAAACGCTTAGTTGTGAAACGCCACAGACTAAAATCTCCGACGTAGGTTACAGCTCTTAAAAATTTACACCCTGATCTAAGTCAAGTCCATTATTTATTAACATGGTTACTATTTTGCTGAAATACCATCATTCACATGGCAACAAACTCGGTACTAAATTCTGAGAGAAGACCTTCTGTTAACAGTAAAATCATTCAAAATGTATCAAATCTGCACAACTTTTAAACAGGTAAGCTTAGTAAATAAAAAAGGTATATAAAATGAATTGTATAGTCGTTTAAAATAAAATGGTACATTAGGGATGAAAAAAAAACTAATAGAAATTTCAAATTTTAATATAAAATATATAGAATCTTAAAAAACCAACTTGGTTTTAACTCTAATGTATATAAATGTTCATGGTTAGTTAAAAGGAATCTCACATATGATGCATATCGTTAAATATCTTATTAGCACTATAAAGTAAAATTGGAAGAGTTTAAAAATAGATTAAACTTGCTGAGATTCAAATAAAATTATATTCAGTACGTTAGACAGAAATAATGATGTTACTGTAGATTCTTCAGTCAAACGAAACGTAACTAACACACAAAGTATGTTAGAAAAACTTTGCTCATACATATTTCTATCACCAATAGTTAATTTTTAATATTTCCGCAATACTAATTATTATATCACATTCGAGTATAAAATATTTACAGTAACTTAAATAGGAATACAAAATTACTTCTTCGTTAAATCATTCCCCATTCAAACATGCAATTCTTGTCAAAACTTTAAACAAAGTTGTGCAAAGCGTACCTACAATTCAAACTCACGTCATGCTAAGTAAGCAAAACTCTTCAAGTACTCTCGACTAAATTCAGTTTATTTTTTAAGTTCGAATTCAAGAAAATGCACTCACTACCTACAGCTTAACTATTCTGTTGTAATGAAAGTTTTATTTAATAACTTCTTCAATTTAAATATGCAAACCGTTTTTTCCCTTTAAAATTTTTAATTAGGTTGTATTTTTTAATATTGAACCAAGAAAGAAATAATGTATAGCTAGTTTTTGTTAAAATCATGTTTTTAACAAAAACGAGTAATAAAACTAAAATATACAAGTATGACATGCATTGTCTAAACATCTCTACAGCCTTTAACATCAAATTCTAAATAATCATTTCAAATTCAAATATTTAATTGCTAAATAAGTTTACTAGACATATTAACTAATATGAATTGACTTAAAACTTGATATTATTTCATTTTTAGTCATAATGTTAATAGTAAAGTGTTTAGTTGTAACTCAAAAATCTTCATATATGTATGAAGAAAAATAAATCGAAAAATATGTTGTGACCAATTCCAGTATTTTTTGTTTAACCCTTGAACTCCGTGGATCTATGGGGTTGCATAACAAAATGTTCCGTATTCGTTCCGTTTTTTTTACTTAGCCTACCTACGTTGTATGTAGCTACAACGTAGGTAGGCTAAGTAAAAAAAACTGTTTAATGCAAAACAAAGTATGCAGGGGGAAGCTAATTTAATGTAAATATTTTTATAATTTATATAAAAAGCAAGTTTCTTGATATTGAAATATAATTTATCATTTGTAAATGTAACATTAATGTAAAATTTCCTAAATTTTCCTGGATAACATCGTATATGTTCGTACATTTACACAGCGGTACGCTGTTAGGGCAATTTAAACTTATTCCAAGGGGCCCCTGTAGAAGTTTTATTGACGAAACTTCTCATCTTCATTAATAGGTACATGCAGTACAGACGCGTTGAAAAGTTGTTAATTTTCATTTATTCAGAAGTAATTTATCAAAGGAGTTTAGGCTCAAGTTGTACGAATTAAATTCGGGATAGATATGATAATTTTTGACATAATATTTTATACTAATAATTTAAATGTTAAAATCAAAAATGTATAGGCAAATCTGACTATTTCGATTTTTTTCTGTATGTGGTCGTTATGCGGTTATTTTAGGCGTCAGTCGAATATAATTATTTTGAAAAAAATAGTACTTCGTTTCAAAGTCCAGAGGTGACTATTTATCCAGGAAAGACTGAAGCAATTTTAAGTTATCAGAAAGTGGATGGTACAACTTTTATTTGCGAAAGTTTGAAGCTATCTCAGGGATTAAAGTAATTGTAATTGCTACGATAACGGAGGGATTTGTTAATGACCAATTTGTCTGTCTTGTAACAAGTTGAGTGATTTGTTAAGGCTAATTTATTTTAATGGTAGCTGAGCGAGGTTTTTAGGGCCTAAAATATTGCAAATATTTAACAATGAACAGGTATTTATAAAAAACAATGTATCATATTAATATATTACTATGTACTGTTATATCTAAAATATGTTAACGTAATAAAAGATATACGAAAATATATACCTCGTTGTCCTTGTCCGCGTCCTTGATATGTTGTGCGATGAACCGCACGCTCTGCAAGGCGGCCGCTACTTCAGGCGACAAGTGGCGCGGTAACATGTTCTCAGATTCCGTCACTATAGGAAAATAACGTGATTATCCTCGAGGTTTGAACTAAAGATAGTCTTGACACGAGGTGACCATATTTGCGATTTAATACTGCTTGACTAAAATAATTTTATCCTAACCACAAATGTTAGGAACACTGCAAAATACTTCACATTTTATATATTCTTCTATATTTACTAAATTGGCTGCTTTATCTTATTTCGAACTGAAACACGTATAATAAATGTGTCCTAAATGATAGCGGACCTCATTTACCTCTTTATAGATTTTGTATTATAATAATCCTTGATAATATCATAATGTTTTTGTAGACACGCCGTAGAGTGCTACAACGTAGCAGCTACGTGATTATGCTACGGAAGGCGCTACGAAGCGTCAACATAGATTAGAGCCGACCTGATTTACTTTTTAAAAGCCTTATGCCCTTTTACCACAACGCAATATTACGTTCGTAATTTTATATGTATTTCAATAAATCTGTTTCATAATTACTTCCTACCTGATGGTCGTTGATGGGCGCCTGCCCCCAGCATATCGTCTTCAGGTCCCGGCGATTTTCGGTAATCTCCATCATCGCCTTTACCAGTGGAAAAGGCGTCCGTCAGACTGTCCCTGCTGGAAACATAACTTCGGCAATTCGATTACACACTTTTTTCTATTATTGTCAGTATAATTAGCAAGAACTATACTAGAATACGAGAGTGTGTAATGTGTAAATGAGTAAAAATTTTTAGACGAATGATTAGTCTTCTTCTGATTTTTGAAAGGCCGGCAATGCACTTGCAAGCCTTCTGGCAATGGGCGGCGGTATCACTTAAAATCAGGTGAGCCTCCTGTCCGTTTGCCTCCTATTACATAAAAAAAGATGTGTTAAAATGTATAATCAGATCTATTAGGCGTTTAACTCCACTACATTGTATTATTTGGTTACGTATATAACTCAATCCGTGAGAAAGTATTTTTTATTTTAAGCTATAGATGTCTAGGCTTTGGTTTGTTCTTTTTTTATATTCTATATTATTATACTGTATAAAAAATCATAATAAAATGCTTTAACAACTATAAAAACATTATTTAAATTGATTACAACATTAAAGTCAAATTAATAGTTACTCTCAACCTGATTTATTTAATTTTCCCGTACAGTAAGTTACCTAATTGTAATGTAAATGTAAATTTTGCTTTTTAAAATCGTTTCAGCAAACGGGTATTAGCTTTTCTCATGTCGAGTGACGAGCGATAACGACCCATATTAAGAAAACATTAGGGTTCAACGTCACGAGCACACTGATAAATGCGAGAACACGCAAAATACTTTTCTATGAGCGTAAAGATACATGTTGAAGATACAACCTAAATTGACTTTTAAAATGTGTGGGATATTAAAATGAATATCTATGTATTAACGCTGTTATTAATTATTATTTACAAACATTCTGCCGCCCTCAGTGAATTCGCATAATTTGCGCAATATTATAGTTAATTTACATATAACCATTACAAGTTTAACTCTTAAACCTTTCTCAGTAATATCGCTAATTGTTAAAACTGTACAAAAAGTCGTTTTTGGGTTTATCGCGTTCATACAAACAGACAGAAGCAAATAGCATTTTATAAATAAGCATTAAACATTTGAGAGTTTGATTAACAAATCCTAGTACAAATAGAATCGGACTATCTTAAAGGACCCTAGTCCCTAATTATTTAAAAACCGGCAGCGCGCTTGCGACCCTTCTAGTAGTGTGAGTGTCCATGTATCACTTAACATCAGGTGAGCCTCCTGCCCATTAGTAACATAAAAAAAAATTTAGTTCACTCTTTTGATATACACATCCGAAACATATTTTGGTATATTGACGAAAATTATCGCTCATTCGTAAGCCGCAAATGGCTTGGGGCAACAACGCCCCATGGTTTTACTCGTAAAATGTTTTACATTTCACTTCACCCAATAAACCTGTTTACGATCGTATAAAGGCCTAATATTAGGAAGAATGTATTCACATATTTCAGATATTAGATTTGTTTCAATACGATGACCTCAAAACTCTAGGCAGTTTGGAGTTGTAAGGCATAGAAGTCACTTTTTATGTAAGGAAAAATCATGCAAACATGTGACGAAGAAAAACGGTTATTTTACTAAAATATATTATAATAGTAATGTATATCTGTTTTTATTGAACTTAGATATTTTAATGCCTTTCATTTCTATCTTTAACACAAAACATGGGCCTTCTGGAAGATGTAGGCCACCTTTAGCTGTAAAAGCCTACCCATTCAAGTATTAGGAAGTCTTAGGAGCCGAAATGATTTAAAAAATTGACAAGAAATTTTTGCTATCTTGGTTGTAGTATTTTTTTCAATTACAGCAAAATTTTTTGTAAACTGTGTGTCCAATTTCGAATGGAGAAAGACAACAGAGCTAAATTACGTATCATATTGTTACGAAGACGGGTCGACTGAAATGTTTCTAGATTTTTCCTTAGTTAGAGAACTTTTCAGCAGGCTGTAATATGATTTCTGACCGTTTCAGGAGAGGGTCAATCACATATTAGAAAATTGTAATTTCCATAATGTTACCCTAGTTTTCAGGAAGCTGAAACATTTTTTCAGTCAGTTTCAGAACATGTGTAGTCGATAGGTGCAGTTTTCAGGAGACCCGTTTTCAGGCGTTTTCAGGCCTAGGTATACCCCTTTGAGGAAGGAATATTCTAGACCGAACTTTCTAGGTGTGAGACAAGGACGAAATGATACGAGAGAGAGAGAGAGAGAAGATCAGAACTTTCTCGAAACTAGACTGAGCACTCTAGAACGCCGTCCGACAAGGACGGAGCAACGTGCGAAAGAGACAAAGAGTGCGGACGTTCTAGAATTGTGCAATCGCTACTCAGTAGCAAGCCCGCCTAGAAAATTCTCGAATATTGTTTAGAATTATTCCCAGGGATATATAAGCGAGCCGAAACGCGACTAGTCGCCTTTAGTTTTGAATGCGATAACAAGAGCGAAACGCCGAAGCGATAAAGTGCGAATAAAGTGATTACAAGTGATAAAGTACTGTGTGAAGTGTGCATAAGTGAAGTAATCAGTGACTGTTTTTGTGCGTGTTATAAGTGCATTTCTGCGATTAATTTGTGTCCATAAATTCCTCATTGATTTTTCAAGAAATAAACCCTTGAATAAATTTACGGCATTTTCTATCCGATCCCCTAGCTCGTAACATTTTGGTGTCAGAAGTGGGATAGAAAAATGCTAATTACTCCAAGGGAGAATCGTGAGAAGTTTGTGGCAGAGTCTGCAGCAGCTGCGGAGATACAGACAATGAAAACTGATTCGTTAAAAGATAAGTTTGAAAACCTGGACAGTAGGTTATTTAAACTGGAGAAACGCTTGCTTGAGTTAGAAAAGGAGATTCAGTGCCTTAAGATGTCAGGTTTTGTGCAATCATCTGGAACGCTGGAAACACCTACCTTTAATAGTTCTTCTTCTTGGGGGCCTATAAGGTACAGTTTGATGCTCTGTGCAAGATGAACGGTTGGAAAAATTAACAGGCTGTAGCTGCTCTTATGTTGGGACTGCGAGGCGAAGCCTTGACCGTTTTAGAAGCCATGAAAGGTGATGTGACACTTACGCGACTGCTGGATGCCCTTGAGTCATGTTATGGGGACTCACATTTGGAGCCAGTCTATAGGGCTCAATTACGGGGGAGAGTGCAGCAACCAAATGAGAGCTTACAAGAATGGGGTCTGGAAATAGAGAAGCTGGTAAGAAAGCCTACGCATCTTTACCAGATGTAGCAGACAAGATATTAGTACAAACAAACCTTCATTGATGGAATAAGAGATCGTGAAGTCAGGATAAGTGTAAATCTTGGTCACCCCAAGAACCTGAAGGATGCTCTAGCCCATGCGTTGGAGGTGGAGGCGATTCGGAAAGATCCTCAACCTTACCGCATTAGGGCTATCACGGAAAAAGCTAATGGTCAACGTGGGTCAACCTGTTACACCTGTGGGGAAGTAAGGCATATGATGTTTTCGTGCCCTAAGAAAGACTTCCGAGGTGATGTGAAGGTTAGACGTGGGAATACCTTAGTCATCGACGGAGAAGTCAATAAAACTAAGTGTAACCTAACACTCGATACTGGAGCTTCACGAACAGTGATCAGATACCAGCTTTTGAAGACATTTTATAAAAGCCCTTCTAGAGGAATTGTACAGCTTGTTACGGCAACAGGTCAGCGCATAACCGATCGGGGAGAAGGTATCGCAACCTTCAAGATTGGTGGAAGTTTATACAGACACAAGGTTGTTCTTGCCGACATAGTAGATGACTGCATAATCGGATTAGACTTCATGAAGTATTATAAGTGTAAGATAGATGTGGAAAAAGGAATGTTCAAGTGTGGAGAGCAGGAAGTTTGTTTTAAAGGCAACTCTTCAAAAAGTGGTTATGACGCCTGTAGAGTAATCAATGTGGACGGACAGGCTAGTAATCAACAAGAGTGGAACGCAGTTCGAACAGTTCTGGATAACTATAAGGAAGCCCTGTCAATACTTCTATCAAAGGCAGAGGGACAATTAAAGAAATTTTCTGACAAGTTATCTACTCATGAAAGAGAGCTAAGGAGTTCAGATGATGTGTCTCAAGGACCGTGCGATAAACTTAACGAAGAGGATGGAAGGGATAATGAACCAGTGAGGATACTAAGAACGGATACCATTAGTCCAGATTGGTGTGGTAAATTAATTTAGGAAGAGCAACATCAAGATTCTGACATTAAACCAATTCTGGACTGGATGAAATCTTCAGCTGTCAAGCCGCAAGGGAGTAAAGTTGCATCTACAAGTAACACTACTAAGAGTTACTGGGCTCAATGGGATAGTTTAGTTCTCCATATAGGGGTGTTATGTCGTAAATGGAAAAATGCTCAAGGCGATCATTTGCAGTTAGTTGTACCAAGATTGAAGGTTCGCGACATATTAGAAATGTGTCATACTGACTTGTCTAGTGGACATTTAGGAGTAAAACGGACTCTTATGAAGGTTAAGGAAATGTTTTATTGGACACACTATCGTGAAGATGTAGAAGACTGGATCAAGAAATGTAGAGCTTGTGCAGCTGTTGAGGATCCGCAGACTCAATCTCGATGGGAAAAGATAATGGCCTCCAATAAAGGAAGTAATGATGCTCGGGACGAGCATGTCTAAGGAGGGGGTAGTGTTACGAAGACGGGTCGACTGCAATGTTTCTAGATTTTTCCTTAGTTAGAGAACTTTTCAGCAGGCTGTAATATGATTTCTGACCGTTTCAGGAGAGGGTCAATCACATATTAGAAAATTGTAATTTCCATAATGTTACCCTAGTTTTCAGGAAGCTGAAACATATTTTCAGTCAGTTTCAGAACATGTGTAGTCGATTGGTGCAGTTTTCAGGAGACCCGTTTTCAGGCGTTTTCAGACCTAGGTATACCCCTTTGAGGAAGGAATATTCTAGACCGAACTTTCTAGGTGTGAGACAAGGACGAAATGATACGAGAGAGAGAGAGAGAGAAGATCAGAACTTTCTCGAAACTAGACTGAGCACTCTAGAACGCCGTCCGACAAGGACGGAGCAACGTGCGAAAGAGACAAAGAGTGCGGACGTTCTAGAATTGTGCAATCGCTACTCAGTAGCAAGCCCGCCTAGAAAATTCTCGAATATTGTTTAGAATTATTCCCAGGGATATATAAGCGAGCCGAAACGCGACTAGTCGCCTTTAGTTTTGAATGCGATAACAAGAGCGAAACGCCGAAGCGATAAAGTGCGAATAAAGTGATTACAAGTGATAAAGTACTGTGTGAAGTGTGCATAAGTGAAGTAATCAGTGACTGTTTTTGTGCGTGTTATAAGTGCATTTCTGCGATTAATTTGTGTCCATAAATTCCTCATTGATTTTTCAAGAAATAAACCCTTGAATAAATTTACGGCATTTTCTATCCGATCCCCTAGCTCGTAACATTTTGGTGTCAGAAGTGGGATAGAAAAATGCTAATTACTCCAAGGGAGAATCGTGAGAAGTTTGTGGCAGAGTCTGCAGCAGCTGCGGAGATACAGACAATGAAAACTGATTCGTTAAAAGATAAGTTTGAAAACCTGGACAGTAGGTTATTTAAACTGGAGAAACGCTTGCTTGAGTTAGAAAAGGAGATTCAGTGCCTTAAGATGTCAGGTTTTGTGCAATCATCTGGAACGCTGGAAACACCTACCTTTAATAGTTCTTCTTCTTGGGGGCCTATAAGGTACAGTTTGATGCTCTGTGCAAGATGAACGGTTGGAAAAATTAACAGGCTGTAGCTGCTCTTATGTTGGGACTGCGAGGCGAAGCCTTGACCGTTTTAGAAGCCATGAAAGGTGATGTGACACTTACGCGACTGCTGGATGCCCTTGAGTCATGTTATGGGGACTCACATTTGGAGCCAGTCTATAGGGCTCAATTACGGGGGAGAGTGCAGCAACCAAATGAGAGCTTACAAGAATGGGGTCTGGAAATAGAGAAGCTGGTAAGAAAGCCTACGCATCTTTACCAGATGTAGCAGACAAGATATTAGTACAAACAAACCTTCATTGATGGAATAAGAGATCGTGAAGTCAGGATAAGTGTAAATCTTGGTCACCCCAAGAACCTGAAGGATGCTCTAGCCCATGCGTTGGAGGTGGAGGCGATTCGGAAAGATCCTCAACCTTACCGCATTAGGGCTATCACGGAAAAAGCTAATGGTCAACGTGGGTCAACCTGTTACACCTGTGGGGAAGTAAGGCATATGATGTTTTCGTGCCCTAAGAAAGACTTCCGAGGTGATGTGAAGGTTAGACGTGGGAATACCTTAGTCATCGACGGAGAAGTCAATAAAACTAAGTGTAACCTAACACTCGATACTGGAGCTTCACGAACAGTGATCAGATACCAGCTTTTGAAGACATTTTATAAAAGCCCTTCTAGAGGAATTGTACAGCTTGTTACGGCAACAGGTCAGCGCATAACCGATCGGGGAGAAGGTATCGCAACCTTCAAGATTGGTGGAAGTTTATACAGACACAAGGTTGTTCTTGCCGACATAGTAGATGACTGCATAATCGGATTAGACTTCATGAAGTATTATAAGTGTAAGATAGATGTGGAAAAAGGAATGTTCAAGTGTGGAGAGCAGGAAGTTTGTTTTAAAGGCAACTCTTCAAAAAGTGGTTATGACGCCTGTAGAGTAATCAATGTGGACGGACAGGCTAGTAATCAACAAGAGTGGAACGCAGTTCGAACAGTTCTGGATAACTATAAGGAAGCCCTGTCAATACTTCTATCAAAGGCAGAGGGACAATTAAAGAAATTTTCTGACAAGTTATCTACTCATGAAAGAGAGCTAAGGAGTTCAGATGATGTGTCTCAAGGACCGTGCGATAAACTTAACGAAGAGGATGGAAGGGATAATGAACCAGTGAGGATACTAAGAACGGATACCATTAGTCCAGATTGGTGTGGTAAATTAATTTAGGAAGAGCAACATCAAGATTCTGACATTAAACCAATTCTGGACTGGATGAAATCTTCAGCTGTCAAGCCGCAAGGGAGTAAAGTTGCATCTACAAGTAACACTACTAAGAGTTACTGGGCTCAATGGGATAGTTTAGTTCTCCATATAGGGGTGTTATGTCGTAAATGGAAAAATGCTCAAGGCGATCATTTGCAGTTAGTTGTACCAAGATTGAAGGTTCGCGACATATTAGAAATGTGTCATACTGACTTGTCTAGTGGACATTTAGGAGTAAAACGGACTCTTATGAAGGTTAAGGAAATGTTTTATTGGACACACTATCGTGAAGATGTAGAAGACTGGATCAAGAAATGTAGAGCTTGTGCAGCTGTTGAGGATCCGCAGACTCAATCTCGATGGGAAAAGATAATGGCCTCCAATAAAGGAAGTAATGATGCTCGGGACGAGCATGTCTAAGGAGGGGGTAGTGTTACGAAGACGGGTCGACTGCAATGTTTCTAGATTTTTCCTTAGTTAGAGAACTTTTCAGCAGGCTGTAATATGATTTCTGACCGTTTCAGGAGAGGGTCAATCACATATTAGAAAATTGTAATTTCCATAATGTTACCCTAGTTTTCAGGAAGCTGAAACATATTTTCAGTCAGTTTCAGAACATGTGTAGTCGATTGGTGCAGTTTTCAGGAGACCCGTTTTCAGGCGTTTTCAGACCTAGGTATACCCCTTTGAGGAAGGAATATTCTAGACCGAACTTTCTAGGTGTGAGACAAGGACGAAATAATACGAGAGAGAGAGAGAGAGAGAAGATCAGAACTTTCTCGAAACTAGACTGAGCACTCTAGAACGCCGTACGACAAGGACGGAGCAACGTGCGAAAGAGACAAAGAGTGCGGACGTTCTAGAATTGTGCAATCGCTACTCAGTAGCAAGCCCGCCTAGAAAATTCTCGAATATTGTTTAGAATTATTCCCAGGGATATATAAGCGAGCCGAAACGCGACTAGTCGCCTTTAGTTTTGAATGCGATAACAAGAGCGAAACACCGAAGCGATAAAGTGCGAATAAAGTGATTACAAGTGATAAAGTACTGTGTGAAGTGTGCATAAGTGAAGTAATCAGTGACTGTTTTTGTGCGTGTTATAAGTGCATTTCTGCGATTAATTTGTGTCCATAAATTCCTCATTGATTTTTCAAGAAATAAACCCTTGAATAAATTTACGGCATTTTCTATCCGATCCCCTAGCTCGTAACAATATGTTGAAAACCTTAAACAATATAATTCAAAGAAAACAACCGCAAACAAAGTGAGTTAATTGAAATGTTCGCTAAAATGAAACTTGGAAATTATTGCGAAATATCCGAACCGAAACATAACATAGAGTGAACTCTATGAAACAAAACGAAATTATGAAAAATACACGTTTAAATTCGATAACGACCGGGTGTATCGCGTGCTGTGCTTTTATTAGTTTTTAGTTGTAACGTAATACACGCAGCAGAATATCTCTCTTTAAAAGGCAAGCCAGATTTCATTTGTATTGCAAAATATTTCAACTTTGTGTTTCACTCATACATATAATTTAATTTTACTTAGCGACGGAGACTGAATACTGTTCCCAAAGAACAAACAGCATCTTAATACTCAATACTTTTAAGGGCGAACTTTCATAAGCAAACCTGTTGTTGGCGGTATTGCCTCATGAGACAAGGTTTTTGTTTTTCACTCTATAGGTGTCAAGTATCCTAATCTTATATACAAAAATAATATGTAACCTTACGTAACTCGCTACAAAACCCGTTTTTATTTTTTTTCACCTTTGCTTATTCAATATTTTCAATTCCTTATTACAGGCTTGTAATAGGTTAATCAATGTAATAGACAAATGGGAGATATTAAAAGCACTATTTAAGCTTTTGGAGTAAGTTTTTGTATTATATAACCTCGTATTAAGACATTGGTTGTTAATTTAGAACTTCCATATTTATATATTGATTCTAGAGTTTTTTAGATATTCTTTGACCAGTTTAAGTAAGTATATAAATACAACTAGACTACTGCATTGCATACACAACACTTCGTTGCACATAATATAAAAGTGAACATAATTATTTAATTATGTATACTTAAAAGGAGGGTACCTAGCGGCCTAATCGCTTTCGAGCGATCTCTTCCAGGCAACCACTGTCAGAAGAGGTTTTTTTTTTATTAAATTGGATAAGGTAGGCAAGAAGTTCAAACATACATATAACACAGTTGTAAAGACAAAACTAAACAGAAACAAAAAAAATAAACAAACTTAAACTAAAAGAAGTGTTATTGTACACACTGTATTTTTTTTAAAATTATTTTGCAATAATAAAATATTGTACACTCGTGTTAATCGAACACCATACGTTTATGTTCATAAATATTCAATTTAACGCCTGTACAAAATAGACAAACGAAAGGAGAACGCAACAGAGCGATGCACCGGTAAATTAATGTCCGTTCCGGTATAAACCAGATTAATCTGGCTCAACTCTCGCGAAAACCGGATTTTGCGGAAATCACACGGCTTCGAGCCTTTGAGAAATTACTCGTTTCTTTATGAAATGGTCTTTCTAGTGGAATTTAGTTTACGTAATCAGGTGAGACAAACATTTACACAATATATTTTATTTTGAACAGTGTGAACTCTAATTATATTGTTACGGAGACGGGTCGACTGCAATGTTTCTAGATTTTTCCACTAGTTAGAGAACTTTTCAGCAGGCTGAAATATGATTTCTGACCGTTTCAGGAGAGGCTCAATCACATATTAGTTAATTGTAATTTCCATAATGTTACCCTAGTTTTCAGGAAGCTGAAACCTTTTTTCAGTCGGTTTCAGAACATGTGTAGTAGAGTGGTGCAGTTTTCAGGAGACCCGTTTTCAGGCGTTTTCAGGATAAAGTACTGTGTGAAGTGTGCATAAGTGAAGTATTTAGTGACTGTGTTTTTGCGTGCAATTAGTGCATCTCTGCAATTAATTTGTGCCCATAAATTCCTCATTGATTTATCAAGAAATAAACCCTTGAATAAATTCACGGCATTTTCTATCCGATCCCCTAGCTCGTAACATTTTGGTGTCAGAAGTGGGATAGAAAAATGCCAATTTCTCCAAGGGAGAATCAGGAGGAGTTTGTGGCAGAGTCTTCAGCTGCGGAGGGAGTGCAGACAAGGGCGCAATCAGCACGCGATGCCGCCCGGCGACAAAGTTTCGATGCGAACCGCGGGATGGGTGAAAGTAACGATGGCAACATCCTCCTTGCTCTGAAGCAAATGATGGAAGCACAGGCACGCCGTCAAGAAGAACAGACACGACAAATGATGGAAGAACAGGCACGCCGTCAGGAAGAACAGGCACGCCGTCAAGAAGAACAGGCACGCCGTCAGGAAGAACAGACAAAACAAATGATGGAAGAACAGGCACGCCGTCAAGAAGAACAGGCACGCCGTCAAGACGAACATACACGCCAAATGATGGAAGAACAGGCTCAGACACGTCGCATGATAGAGGAGCAGGCACGACGTCAAGAGGAGCAGGCTCGCCGTATAGGAGAAAAACTTTGTGACCTGAAAATACAGGTAGATGAAAAGATCGAGAATTTGGAATCTAATATGGATTGTAAGCTATCCAAGCAGGATAAACGTATCCTTGGATTAGAAAATGAAATCCAATGCCTGAAGACCTCTGTTGTTGTCACGACTGTAGCACCACCTGGAAATGTGAAAGTGCCTCCCTTTGATGGTACATCTTCTTGGGGCGCGTACAAGCTTCAATTTGAGACTGTAGCACAGTCAAACGGGTGGACTGACGATCAAGCAGTTACCGCCCTTATTCTGGGACTGCGAGACGAAGCCCTATCCATATTAGATACCAAGAAAGGTAAGGTGACGTTGAAGCAACTGCTAGATGCCCTGGAATCACGATATGGAGACGCACATTTAGAGCACGTTTACAGGGCTCAATTGAAGGATAGAATACAGCAGACAAATGAAAGTTTGCAAAAATGGGGACTTGAAATAGAGAAGCTGGTAAGGAAGGCCTACGCATCCTCACCAGATGTTGCAGACAAGATGTTGGTTCAAGCTTTTGTCGACGGTATTCGAGACCGTGAAACTCGAATGGCTGTGAACCTCGGTCACCATAAGGACCTTAAGGATGCTCTTGCCCATGCGTTGGAAGTGAAAGCATTTTGCAAGGATCATCGACCTAACCGCATTAGGGCTGTCACGGATAAACCAAGTTCCCAACGTGGACCCACCTGTTACCTCTGTGGGGAAATAGGGCATATGAGGTTTTCATGCCCTAAAAAAGATCTCAGAGGCGAAATAAAGACTAGACGTGGGGAACCGGAAGCAGCGGGTGTGACTGCCGCTGAACAGCGGCAGGGAAACGAGTAGAAGCCAGGACCACGGGGCGGGTGCTGGCCGGTTCTGTAAGGAAGGCCCCAAAAGTTATGATTACTCAAACTCAGGATGGGAATACCATTGTTATCGACGGAGAAGTAAACGGATGTAGGTGTGAGTTAACCCTTGATACTGGAGCTTCCCGGACAGTAATTAGATACCAACTTCTGAAGTCATTTTACAAAAGCCTTTCAGGTGGAAATGTACAGCTCCTTACAGCTACTGGTCAGCACATAACCGTTCGAGGGGAAGGTATCGCTACCTTCAAAATTGGGGGAAGATCATACAGACATAAGGTGGTTATTGCTGACATCGTGGATGACTGTATTATCGGTTTAGACTTCATGAAGCATTACATCTGTAAGATTGACTTGTAGAACGGCACGTTCAAGTGTAGAGATGAGGTAGTTTCTCTAAAAGGTAATACATTGAAGGGTGGGTATGACGTCTATAGATCAATCACTGAAAATAGTACAGTCAGTAAAGAACGAGATATAGTTCAAGAAGTATTAAAGGACTGTAAGGAAACCTTGTCGAAAGAAGAAATGTTGAAAGCAAAGGAACTAATGATGTCATTTTCAGACATGTTTGCTACACACGATGGAGATCTAGGCAGGACAGGTGTAGTTAAACATCGAATTGAGACTGGAACCGAAGCACCGATACGTTTGCGACCGCGACGAGTACCTGTCGCATATGAAAAGAATATAGACAAGATGATGAGATGCGGAAATGTCAAATCATAATGTCATTGAATCATCATCCAGCCCTTGGTGCTCTCCAGTAGTTTTAGTCAAGAAAAAGGATAACAGTTTAAGGTTCTGCGTCGACTACCGTCGTCTAAACGATATCACAAAGAAGGACAGTTACCCCTTACCTAGAATAGATGACACCTTGGATACCTTAAGTGGGGCAAAATGGTTTACAACTTTAGACTTGAAAAGTGGGTACTGGCAGGTGGAGATAGACCCAAGTCATAAAGAGAAGACAGCGTTCTCAACTGGAAAAGGACTATGGCAGTTTAAAGTTATGCCGTTTGGGCTTTGCAATGCGCCTGCTACCTTTGAAAGACTAATGGAGAAAGTACTGTCAGGACTGATAGGACAAGCCTGCTTAGTGTACTTGGATGATGTAGTCATCATTGGGAGAAATTTTGAAGATCACATACGGAATCTGCAACGGGTGCTCACCAGACTCCATAAAGCCAACCTGAAATTAAGTCCAAAGAAATGTTTATTTTTTAAAAGAGAAGTGAGCTACTTGGGTCACATTATATCGCAGGACGGAGTTCGAACAGATCCCGAGAAGATAGTTGCGGTGAAGGAATGGCCAGTACCGAAAGATAAAACTGAAGTCCGTGCTTTCTTAGGCTTATGTTCTTACTACCGAAGATTCGTAAAAAATTTCGCGGATATTGCAAAACCTCTTCACAGACTCACCGAAGAGAAGAGGAAATTCACATGGGATGGATAGTGTGAAGTTGCATTTAATGAGCTCAAGAACCGACTATGTGAGACTCCGATACTAGGCTACCCGGAACATGATGGTGAATATGTGGTAGATACAGATGCCAGTGGAATTGGCATCGGAGGTGTACTATCACAGGTAAAAGGTGAGCGCGAGGAAGTAATAGCCTACTTCAGCATGTCGTTATCGATACCAGAACGAAACTACTGCGTCACTCGGAGGGAACTATTGGCTGTTGTGAAGACGCTGCAGCATTTCAGCAAATACTTACTAGGTCGCAAGTTCCGTCTTAGAACAGATCATGCTGCATTAAAATGGCTACTTCAGTTCAAGAACCCAGAAGGACAGGTGGCTCGATGGATCGAACAATTGCAAGAGTATGACTTTGCTACTGAACATCGCAAGGGTAGAGCGCACGGGAACGCAGATGCATTGTCTCGTAGGCCATGTGAGGAAGACTGTAAACATTGTACAAGACACGAAGGTAAAGAGGTTGCCCATGTGAGGATACTAAGAACGGATACCATTAGTCCAGATTGGTGTGGTAAATTAATTCAGGAAGAGCAACAACAACTCTCTGACATCTCTGACTCTGACATTAAACCAATTCTGGACTGGATGAAAACTTCAGCTATAAAGCCGCGATGGAATGATGTTGCATACTAGCACCACGACCAAGAGTTACTGGGCTCAATGGGATAGCTTAGTTCTCCATAATGGGGTGTTATGTCGTAAATGGGAAAACGCTCGTGGGGATGCATCTCATCTACAGTTAGTTGTGCCAAGATCCAAGATTCGCAACATATTGGAAATGTTTCATGACGGCTCATCAGGCGGACACTTAGGTGTAAAAAGGACTCTTTTAAAAATTAAAGAGAGATTTTATTGGATACATTGCCGCGAAGATGTAGAAGACTGGATTCGAAAATGTAAAGCTTGTGCAGCTGTTAAAGGCCCACAGACGAGAACTAGAGTGAGTATGAAGAAATACAATGTCGGAGCTCCATGGGAGAGGATAGCAGTTGACATAGCTGGACCATTTCCGTTAACAGAAAAAGGAAATAAGTACATCATGGTTGTTATGGATTATTTTACGAAGTGGCCCGAAGTATTCCCTATTCCCAATCAAGAGGCAGTTACAGTGGCTGAGATACTTGTAAATGACGTATTTTCTAGATTTGGAGTACCCTTGGAAATGCACAGTGATCAGGGAAGAAATTTTGAGTCTCAACTATTTCAAGAATTATGCCGATTAATGGGAATTCATAAGACGCGGACTACCCCATATCACCCACAGTCAGATGGAATGGTGGAACACTTCAATCAAACCTTGGAAAGGCACTTGGCAAAACTGGTGGACAACCATCAAAAAGACTGGGACAAGTATATTCCATTATTTCTAATGTCATACCGGTCTGCGGTTCATGAAACCACGAATGTTACTCCTGCTTTAGCCATGTTTGGGAGACAACTTAGATTACCAGCGGATATTGTAACTGGGCGACCACCTGACACACCGGAGAGTGTAACAGAATATGCTGCGGATCTGCGTAATAAACTAGATGAAATCCATGAACACGTACGAGCATCTCAAAGCAAAATAAGTGAGATTACGAAGATTAGGTATGACAGAAAGACGAATCATATAGAATTTAAAGAAGGCTCGCAAGTATGGCTCCATAACCCAACAAAACGAAAAGGCAAATCACTAAAGCTTCAAGCTGACTGGGACGGTCCATACATAGTCACGAAGATAAATGACGTTACCTATCGCATAAAGAAAGTGGGTGGTTTAAGGAGCAAACCGAAAGTGGTTCACATAAATCGATTGGCTCCCTATAAAGGATGTAATGATGCTCGGGACGAGCATGTCTAAGGAGGGGGTAGTGTTACGGAGACGGGTCGACTGCAATGTTTCTAGATTTTTCCACTAGATAGAGAACTTTTCAGCAGGCTGAAATATGATTTCTGACCGTTTCAGGAGAGGCTCAATCACATATTAGTTAATTGTAATTTCCATAATGTTACCCTAGTTTTCAGGAAGCTGAAACCTTTTTTCAGTCGGTTTCAGAACATGTGTAGTAGAATGGTGCAGTTTTCAGGAGACCCGTTTTCAGGCCTAGGTGATGAAGGAATATTCTAGACCAAACTTTCTAGGTGTGAGACAAGGACGAAATGATACGAGAGAGAGAGAGAGAAGATCGGAACTTTCTCGAAACTACATTGAGCACTCTAGAACGCCGTACGACAAGGACGGAGCAACGTGCGAAAGAGACAAAGAGTGCGGACGTTCTAGAATTGTGCAATCGCTACTCAGTAGCAATCCCGCCTAGAAAGTTCTCGAATATTGTTTAGAATTATTCCCAGGGATATATAAGCGAGCCGAAACGCGACTAGTCGCCTTTAGTTTTGAATGCGATAACAAGAGAGAAACACCGAAGCGATAAAGTGCGAATAAAGTGAATACAAGTGATAAAGTACTGTGTGAAGTGTGCATAAGTGAAGTATTTAGTGACTGTGTTTTTGCGTGCAATTAGTGCATCTCTGCAATTAATTTGTGCCCATAAATTCCTCATTGATTTATCAAGAAATAAACCCTTGAATAAATTCACGGCATTTTCTATCCGATCCCCTAGCTCGTAACAATATTATAGTAAATTTGCCTTTCATAACAAAGCTATTATCTCTTTCTTACACTTTACTGTGATAAGAAAAATATATATTAATACAAGGCTCATTTTTGAGACGAAGAAGTCTTCGTAAATAAGTATTTATTAAAAATAATTTTGTACATTTTTGATTGACATCCACTAATGTTTACTTCGCCATACGGTGCATTCACACAGCAGTTAACTTTTGTGGAGCAACACTGTGCCACACGGGAACATTAGGTAAACTATACTTAAATTATGTGAATAATGTTACTACTGTGAAACAGGATAGGCCATACACACCGAAGTGATTCCAATCATATCCCCAAACAGACCCTTGTTTGGAACACGCAAAGAAGGTAAGCGGAAATATTGCCGTCCCAAGAAAACGACGTACAGTTGCAAAGTGAATCGGAAAGACTTGGAGCGAAGTAAACTAGGAAGCTTGAACTAACGTGATGGAGAGTCACTGTGGACGCCCTAGGACATTTGTGGTCACTTGTTACCATTCGTTCATTATTACTCGAATCTTCAACTTTCGACAGCATTCCAATTGCGCTATACATTCAACATATATCAACATCTACAGGCTACTGACGTGTCGCTATGGAAGTCAAAGAACTATAATCATATAGTGACAGCAAGCTTTCTCGTTTTAATATGAAAAAAAGGCTCAATCTGAGTAGGTACAACTTATAAACCAAGAGGACAATATAGTGGGAGTGAACATTTCTCTCATGACTTACATATTGATAGAATTTTGAGTCATATTCTGAGAGTTATTTTCTAACTAATCAGTGCTAAAATCGTTAAATAGATGCGAACTTTAGAAAGTTTCCTAATGTTATGGAAGGAATATCCGTTAAGTAACGTATGAGAATGTTGACTGACTGACTACGTTGCTGACTACCTCTTGGAAGCGTTGATCTACAAAAAGTAACCGCTGTGTGGATCCAACGGTACGATTTCGTTTTTGTGCTTTGTTTCTCGGATTATCTTATAATTGTTGGCATGATATTATCATTAGACTAACCTCATATCCAGCTCGTTTGTGTATCCGTTAGACACGAAGGTATCATCATAGTCTGGCAACGAGTACTTGGTTCGCCTCATCATTAACAGTTTAGGCATGAACTGGAGGAAGACTTTCTTCATCCATGGAGACATCGTATGCGTAGAGGGGGACCTAAGAATAATATCTTTTAGTTCCAAATTTAAAATTATGATTTGCAAAGTGCTTTAGTGAAGAAAGGGGAGACGTTAAAAAACATGCAATGCTTTTCGATAAAATATGCAAAGTATTGCAGTGTTAATGTGGCGAATGCCTGACAGTTGAAATGATTCATGTTGCAATGCAATGTGACTACTAACATTACTATACACATATATATCATATATGCGTTTTATGAGCTGCAATTAGTTGTCATTTTTATGTATTTGAAAACTGACTCGAGATTGTTAAGACATTTCAAATGATTTCTAAATATTCTGTATTATTTATACATAACAACTTCCTAAATATTCTTATTTAATATGTTTGCGTCTCATCATCATCAAATCATACACCGAATGCTGAACATTCGGTGTATGATTTTTAATCCATATATATCAATTCAAAACTTCACTTATTTTGAAGTTTCATACACTTTGTCCAATTTTCCTTTTAATAGTCATAGTGTCTTTTAACAGTCCTGGGTTCTATTTAAAGCATCAAATCATTATAGATCTATATATTATATACGTAGATATATGTGCTTCGTGGCTTCTTGAGCCATATACTTAAAGGAGGCTAAAAACTAATTGTACATAACTAATCTAAAAGTTATTACAACTATAAATTAGTATTTCCAAATAAGCAAAAACGTATTCAATTTAGAGTATAAAACTAATGAATGGCTCTTAAATTTTATGTCCCATAATAATATTTTGAACAAGCTGGTTATTCGGGGTTGAAATTACAAAACCATTGTATTTCATACAATCATTATTCTATTTAAGCGTAACACCCACACTCTATAAACGTATCAGCAAATAGTTTAAGAGCTAAACGTCTAATATAACACAAATTACCATTTCAAACCAAAAATCGAGAATCAATTCAAGTTCACTAACATTTTAACTAAATCCACTCGTTTTAAAAAGAGATTTCTACCGAGAGGATGCAGCATGGGTACTGTTTTAAATGCTAAATCGCCATATTCTACTGAATTACGAATCACCAATTTATATTTCAAATCACCGTCGCCGTACTCGATAATCTCAGGACCGGTGTTAACCGTTTATTATACTGTTCCACCTCTTGGACTAAACGTAAATACACAGTAATACCTCGTTAGGCTGTTCACGACAAGTTATGCCTGTGATAATTGCTGCTATCACAAAATCTGCCATTATTCCTACTAAAGCATGTTAGCCACAATATTGGGTATAATATTTCACGAATAACTGGTCAACATATTTATATGCTACATGTTTTCGATGTTTTTATTTTAATATAGGAGATTATTACGTACAATAAACGTATTCTATATAGTTAAATCAAATATTATTTATACATATATGTACCTATGTACATATATGTATAACAACCAAGGCAATCGCTCTAGGCCACTGCTACTTCACGACAACGCTAGACCAAACACTGTACAATAGACAGCTGCAGACCAATGATAAGACATTTACCGTACTCCCCGGACCATGCTCGAATAGATTACCAAATTTGGACAACTTCTTGCAAGGTAAAAAATTCAACTCTGATGGGGCAGTCGAATGCGCCTTCAAAGATTATATTGATGATTTTAAAATGTCAATAGTGCATAGATAGCAATGATACATACTCTCTCTAAGCAAAAATCTACTTATTGTTCTTCCCATACAAAACTCCAATTTAATTTGTTAGGACATTTGTGTACACTATGAACGTCCATAAATTTAATTAAGAATCTACGCAATATAGCTGTACTGAGTGTACAGCCTTCGCTCGTATGTCACATTAAGAAATTGTTGAAATAAAAATAAAATGTTGGTGTAATGAGTCCTCCTACTCCTTACAAGTATCTTGTAAAATACAAATGTTACGATGAATAGTAGCGGTGTAGAGTTTATTGCCAGATCTTCTATTTTGTCTTTCTGACGTGATTTTTTAACGGTCATAATTGTACAAAAGTTATTGTTTTTTTTTTCTTCAAATAATGTAGTTACGATTCAAGAGAAATTGAACAAGAAACTTGGTATTTTCTGAATCTATCAGGCTTCAACAAACTATTATTATAGCAATATTAGTAAAATGAAAAGTAGTTATCTACTCCGAGTAGACCAAACCAAATGAAAATAACAATGAATGTTAGGATTTATGTGGCAATTTGAATCGCTGCGTACAACCACGCCAATTTATGTACTTCATTAATTTTTATGTTCGACGCTGAATGCAGATTTGTTTTGAATTGAACACACAAAACCGAATATAGCTTGTTATTAAATTTTCACGCAGGATTTTAGATTTCATATGAAATGAGGAAAAAATGCAAGTGCAGCTATACAGGGTTATTTTTAAAACTTGTCGCATAGATATAAACCCTTAGACTATAATTTAAAAAATACTTGCTGTACCTGCTTTATAAACATAATACATTATATAAATACTTAAATGTGAACAAAATACGAGCAAGCTGCTTTTCAAAATAATCCTGCACGTAATAATAACACGTGCATTCAATAAATGAATATCTCAATGTGTAATAACTTATATTCTCTCGACCAGTTATGGCATACCATGTTACAAAAGGGGTAGATTTATGACCAAACTATTTTACGCATTCTGTGCTAGATTTTATTATGCTACGTCGATACGTACGTTTGTGTTTCTCATTGTCTCATTCGACTAAACTGTGTAGATCTTCCAAGCGACTTAAAGGGTTTCTATGAGGGTAAAGTCTTAGCAAAATCCGTGCCTAATTTGCAATTCACTTACCTGAAGTGCACATTAAGTACCAGGACTGTCATCCATACGCTAAGCGATACCAGTACCATGGTGAACAGCAAATACTTTCCTAACAGTGGTATCGCGAGGGAAGTCGGCGGTATGATCTCCGCCATCAGCAGGAAGAACACCGTCAATGATACCAATATTGAGATGCTTAACGATATCTACGAGAGAGAAACATTACCTGAAGTGGACGTTAACAATGCATACTGTGACCCACACGCTGAGAGAGACGAGGATCATTGTGAATAGCAGATACTTCCCGAGCAAGGGGATCGCCAGGGATGTTGGCGGGATGATCTCGGCCAGACCGAGGAAGAACACTGTGAGGGACACCAGGATGGAGATGCAGAGCGAAATCTAGGGGAGAGAAGTCCTTTTTGAATTATTGTCAACTGTTTATTGTCTTTCCATTTAAGATTAAATTCATTTTATCGGAACTAAAGTTCTCACGCAAAATTTGTTTCGCGTTACGTGAAAATCGACTATAACAAAAGTGTAATTGCTTTATATTGAATGGAAACGTTTACTTGTTAAAATTAGCATATAACAATGGTAGGCGGTGATTTCCGTTGTATATATGTTGTATAGTAAACGCTTCAGTTCAATAAAAACTATGTTTTATTTAATATGAGCTATTGTCAAGCATGAGTCTATTATTAAAGTGTGTACGTTTGATAAAGCATTTGACTGTATATAACAGCTCGTTTATCATTTTACGCTGAGAAAAAAATAATTGTAACCAAACGAAAATATTTTATACTAAAGTTCTACCATCAAAAGTATTAATCGCTTACATATGATGTTTGTGTCAAATATGAATAGAAAATTCGATAAAAAGATCTTTCGTCTAATTATTGAAAGTCTATATCTATATTGAAGGCTATATATATATAGAAACTTATACTGGCGCTACAACCTTTATTAGGTCTGGACCTCAGATTTCTGTATCTGTTTCATGATCATTTATTAATCTATGAGGCAAATAGGTGATCAGCCTTCTGCGCCAGACGCACGCCGTCGCCTATTTGGGTCTAAAGCAGGCTGGTTTCCTCACGATGTTTTCCTTCACCGTTCGAGCGAATGTTAAATGCGCACATAGAAAGAAAGTCCATTGGTGCACGGGGCATGAGATCGTACCCACGACCTCAGGGATGAGAGTCGTACGCTGAAGCCACTAGGCCAACACTGCTCATGATGTTTGAGTCAAATATGTATAGAAAATTCGATAAAAATATCTTTCGTCTAGTTACGCGCAAGGCTTTTGAAGGCTGACATTTATAGTAACTTATAAGTAACAATATAACAAGACACCTTATAGCGCTAAAAGGTTACTACGGGGGATATATCTATTGAGTTATTTTGAAAATATGATAATAACCAGTGGAACCCATGCTTGATACTTGATACATAAGAATTTTAGGTTAGGATTCAGAATCAAAATGAAACGCTATGTAAGACTCTTGTAAATCAAAAACAATCTAAATGAGACATACGGAAGTTATACTTAGAGCTTAGGCTCGACTAGCTTACATCAACCCTACAAGATTCCTAAAGTTCCGATAAAATCATAATAATATTTATTTTATTTATTAAATAAACGGTAACGACGTTTAATATTTTTTTAATCAAACATTTTTTAGTTAAGACATTATTTTTCACATTTAATAAATATTGGTGTTATTTACAACTTCACAATATTTAAGTTAGACTTGGAAAGACAATAGTCTTGATAAGCCAAATGATACAAATGATGCTATCACATCCACATAACTAGCTAATGAATCAAAAAAGACTCTATATGGAATAGAGAATGGAAAATGGATGGGATATGGAATAAACATGCTCGGCTTTCATACTAAAAGACACCAAAACATAATATATGCGTTTTACACTTCTTCCTATCTTATTATTGATCTACATTTATAATCTTTGGTGTGTGATGGAAATAACGTTTAAACGACAAACATAAAATAGTCCAAAAGTTTTAAATTAATATAACAAATCATGATAATATTTATTTATTAGTCGAAATACTATATATAATATAATGGATGTCAGTGCCAACATATCTTTTACGCGTAAATGTTGACTAGTAACCTTTTTTGATTTGACTTTATTTGACACACGGAAGCCATACATAGCCTCGACTGTGAATATGTATAGCTTAAATATTTATTTTCAATTTAATGTTCAAAACAATAAATGAAAGCGTTATTTTTTATGTATATTTTTGTATACTGGCATAAAAATGAAAACACAAGTTACCTTGCATTAATGGAAGAAATTACCGATGATTAAGATTAAATTAATAATTATCAATTAAATATAATTATGTCAAAGTATAATACTTTATTTGACACATAGAAGCCATACTTAGCTTCGACTGTGAATCTGTTTTGTCTAAATATTTTATTTTAGATTGTGTCACTGTATTTTTTCTTTATATACTTGAATTTAAATATTACGTTCTTCCATTAATGCAAGCAAACTTAAATATAACTAATTAATTTAAAGTTTTCATATTCGTTATGACATCATGTTTATTTATTGCTTCGAAAGCGTGGTCACGAATTTAGCCGGTGCAAAATAAAATTATTTAAACGACAACGATACTTTTATGTAGACAAAAAGTATAAAACGCATAACGAAGTAACAATAATGTTATAGTGATGTATTTACAAGTATGTTTTAAATAATCCTTGTCTCTTTAATTTTATATCCAGTAATCTGTTAATAATTTTCGTTTCATTATAAAAATTTCCTTTGAGAAATGCAATTGTTAAACTTAGATTGACTTATGTATATGACATATAGTAAACTATATAATGGAGTGTCTGCTACTGATTTGGTGTCTTTTATTTTGTGTACAGTCGTGACGATAAGTTTGAAGTAGAACTTGTGTGCCAATTATATATTTTTAAATTACGTACATTGCCTACCCTAGCTTAATGTTTCAGAACTTTATTTCTGTTTTTATTTACAGCATAATCTGGTATGATCTATAACACATTAACAATAATTAGTTAAGGAAGAAAGTTCGTTAAGCCCCACAATAATATTTTGTGTGCTCCATGTGTCATGTACGATTGGGACTCGCAAACTTATGTTAATTTTAACGGTGCCTTTTGTTGGTACGATCTGTTGATATTTAGATTACCAAATATTACCACCATTAATAGCTGTGATTATGAATGAATGTGTAATATGGGTTCTAAAACACCTCGTATTCTTTTAATTAATTACAAATGAAGCTGTTACACAAGTTCCCTTCGTGATAATTTGGACAAACATCAAAACAAACATCAATAGCCAATTGTCACGACGTAATTACCTTTTCTCCCGAGTCTGAAGGGAGATAAAAGACAAGCACGGTAAGGAATGTGAGGCCCACACATGGAATGATCAGGTTCACGGTGTAGAAGAGTGTCTTTCTGCGCATTGTCAGCTTAAACGTTATATCTGAAACAAACGGATGTATTTATATCGTGTGAAAAAGGATCATTAGCTTACACTAAATGTTTAAGTCTTGCATATTTTTCGAAAGAACCGCAACAAATCAACTAGCTAAGGAAGCTTAGGTACTAATTATATATTATTATTCGATTTAATCATATTTAATTATATGTCGCGAGAGAGGAAGCCGCTGAACGGGGTTCGGTGAAAATGTCTAGTCGTTACCCGCCATCATAAAGTCGGCCTAGTAGCCTAAGCGTGCAACACTACATTAACACTTGCTTCTATAGTGAATGTAAATATCTCGAAGAAACCGACATATATGATCAATAACTAACCATTAATGGAATGCATTAACATCTATTTTCGAAAATCGTTTTCCATTGTATAAGGAAATTGTGATTCAAGATTCAGTAAAACTGATCTGTTCCGGTATAATTAAATATTTGGTACATCATTGTTTTTAATGATCTTTATTAATTCAGCAATATGTAACTCGTTTTTATTTTATACATTTTGATGTACCAAATGCGGTGTCGGGATAATCTAATGATAGTGATCACTGAATGCCCAAAGAGTTATATAGAGAATATTTTATTTTTATATACCAAACGCGCATCATGGAATACAACGAAACCGAAAACTAAGTGACACTCACCTAAATAATTATACTCTAATTTATAATTCCGTAGAATTCTGACAGTTATCATTCAATACAATCTGGTTGTATTATATATACTACTTGACATTAAAAACGACATAAAAATAAACCCTCTAGTTTAAAAAAATATTATTTTATGTTTACAGAAGAGATTCCTTTTCGGTCGACTCTTAATTAAATAATAAACTAAGAGATCAGAAAAACAAAAGATGACGAAATTATACTCTAGCGTGTTACAAACGTCGTCGCTTATAGTATGCTTGTAGAAAGTACGCTAGAATTTAGGTTCGTCGTCTTCGCCGTCAAAGAAGTGATTGAAAAATATTATTTTAGCCTGCTAAGGTTGTATAATCAATCATTGTATAGTCGTTTTGATCGCCGCCGTCTGTGAGTAATGGCTGAACACGTTGTGGAGGAAAAACTACATATCAATCATCAGATAGGAACCTCGATAGGGAAGTGAAGGAGAATCCTGAGAAACTGTTTCTTCTTCAGGTGTATCCATATATGACCTATAAGTAACTGTATAGGCATTGGCTGTGTCTAAACTTCTCGGAGATATATCTCTTCGAATGGAACCGTTATCTGACCAATTTTAAAATGTGGACTGTCTGTGCTACAAATGCAGTTTGCATGCAAGATACACAAACACACAAGCCTCCTTACAAGTTAAATATTTGGTTAATGTCAGCTAACATTTTATTTTTTTTAAAGGTTACTAAATAGGGAATTAATAGCTGATGCCAGCTAAAGAATATATCTTTGTTCGTGTATATGTAGTATTTTATTTTTTATTGCCGTCAAATGGGTCAAATTTTCTCTTTTTCGGTGGAGAACTTTTTTATTAGCAACACTTATAAAATGTAAGAATTCTACGGAATTAAAAATCAGAGTATAAATTTTTCATTCAAAGACGGATATGTTTCTATTCACATCATAGAATAAACACAATTTGCGTGCATTTAGTCTCATTAAGCATCTACTAAGAATAGAAAAGACTTCAAGCTACTATTACACAATTAAATTTCAATTAAAATCCTGGCTACTTGGATTTATGTTTCTGGGCTCTTAACAATAACATATAGTTGTTATATACACAAAAAATATGACAAATGTCTTTTATGCCTACCACGATAACATCTTCAGAAAAATAGTCAATGAAATGTAAAGTTCTTTCTTAGTATTTTCTTTTGTTAAAATAGCTTTTACATATTTAAAGAAAACATTTTTTTACCGCTTGAATCCGGTAAAAAAATGTTTTCTTCTGTTCTATAATACATATATTATTATAAACTTATAATTATTTTACACAATTTTAAATTTCTCCCGACGTTTCGCGTGCTTTACAGCGTGGTCACGGTGTCTGAAGACAAAAGGTGTTAAATGTCAAAAAGTATCACAGCTGTAGAGAAAGTTGTATTATCTGTATTTATTTCCCCGGAGTTGATATCGACTAAAATATGACGGGTTTTTGCTGAAATGATTCACGGTGTCCTCTATTATTTGTCTTGGGGTTTTAATTTAAAATTATGTAAAATAATTATAAGTTTATAATAATAAATAGCTTCAATCCGGTAAAAAAGTGTTTTCTTTAAATGCTTCTTTCTTTTCAATTTACCTTCTATTGTTAAACTTCTTACCAGAAAAGGGTTCAGGGCAACATGGGTAGTACTCTTCATTTCTCGTTGCTGGAACTTCGAGTATATCCCACTCCACAGACAGATAAAACTCACTCAAATCTATACCAACGTGAACCAAACTACTGCCCGGAGATTGATCCATATGTTTGAGGTCCACCTGAAATTGTTATTTAATATTAATAATAATTTAATTTTCCAAATCTTCTATCCCGGAGAATCGGAAAATAAAGGCTGCATTAAAATGAAGTTTCCAAGTAAATATATGGAGTCCGAAGACATATAAGAGACAAAAACGTTCCAATAGCAGAAAATACGAGAGAAGGTTGATAAAAAGTTAATTAGTTATACATCTCCTTTGTTGAATATATATAAAACAAAAAATACTTTTAATTAAAGCTAAATTATTATTAATAAATCATTATATGATAATAGTAAGCCAAATTAAGTATTATGTTTGAAGTTATACTTTTTTTGCCGCGTTAGGGAAAAATGATTATAATAAAATTTTACGATGAGCGTACACACCGTCACAAAAAACCGACAACCTAGTTAAATATAGCCAACATTTTAGTACTTTTTCGATATTTAAATAAATTATGTTTAACTAGATAATGCGTTATAATAAAACTTTCAATGTATTAAATACCATTTTTATATTGTTAGTGTCGTCGTCAAACGTAGAATAAAACTTTAAAGATTTTTATCTTGTTACACCGAAGAAGTATAACTTACACACGTTATAAGTACACACATTTTTTTTTTAACAACTCAATATAATTTTCGGTCATCATGGCACAGAGCCTACGCTCTGATTGGCCAGTGCCTTATCCTTAAATTTTGATTTATTGTGTTACTAAGCCATATGATATACTTTTGAAAATATTACCTGAGCCCCATTATACGTCCAGGAACCAAACTTCATGAAGCATGTCTGCTCGTCGAAGGGGAAGTACTCCACGTTAATCTCACAGGACGACTTGTAAATAGCAGGCGGCTTCCAATTAACTTCTCCAGTGTATTTTAACGTTGCCTTTGTCATAAGTGTAACCTTTAAAATATTATTAACAGGAAATTGAATTAACTTTTGCTTTAGTGTACGATTGTAGATGTAAAAAATACATTCAACTTTTTATATAGTGTTTGTTGCCCCATGCTTTGTTGGGAGCATAAAGTAAAAGACAAAGATACCTCATAATTTCCATCCCAATTGTTATACAGCACTATGTCTGGTAACCAGATGTGTTCCGAGGGTACGTACAACATCTCAACACCGCCGTAGTCATCCGGGTCCCAGGTTAACTTGTAGTCCTGCCATTTCTAAAATCATTGACATTCCTTTTGAAAAATCAATAAATGATATCATGCATTCTCCCTATTTGGATTTGGAAATAAATATTAATTTATCATTGAATATCGCAAAAAATCTATATTAATAATCTTAATATTATATAACGAAAACCAAAAAGCGTTGCAAATTTTTACCAATGAACTGAATGAAATATATTTGTTTTGATTGGATTAGTTTTTTTAAAAATTTTTAACAATGAGACTGTACGATACGTCAAAATATTTTAGAAATTTACCTGTTCAACCCACAGATTGGTTGTCATGACCTGATTCTTTAAATTCACCTCCATAAGTTGAGATAACTTTAGACCAAGCCTTACAGTTAATATGTCACTAACATTCATGACTGGACGAATAAGCCTATTATAATTACTGAGAAGATCATCGTAGAGCCGCTTCACATCTGGGTTTGCCTCTAATAGCTTTACACCTGTAAAATTTAAAAAAAATTACGATAATTTAGGTAAAATCTAGGAAAAGCTTTAGAATATTTTAAAATAAAACATATTGACGACCCAATCCAAATATTTTTAAAGTACTAGACAATTTAATACAATCCACAAATGTTAAAATCGAAGTTTGAATTCGATTACATGGGAAATTTCTGATGAGACATTTTTTAATACAATATTACTAAACCAGTAAGTAGTTGTTTCCGTATTCAGCCCCTTAATGAATTTGTGAAGCAAGTACTATAGACATAAGACATTTTAATGGGCTCTTATTAGTTATTATTTTGACTTACCCCAGCAATTGTTTATGACATTAAACAGAGACCACACAAAAACAAACTTCATCTTAGTAAAATTAGTACAAATGCATTCTACTGTGCTATTTTAAGGTTAACGACCAATCTTACATAGAAATCTACACTGTTGCGGGAATATAGTGGATTGAAAATTCTAAGGATAGGGATGGCAAAAGACCAAAGCGCATGCGTAATCAATAGCTATTTCCCGCCCTTTTCAGATTTGAAATATGAACTCTATGGTACAACACTTCACAAATTTCAAAGTACAAATTCAATTCTCAATATAGATATATATATTGAAGATTGTATTATTATATTAATAATCGCCACTTATTTATAAAAAAAAGAAACTAGTTAACCCGACGAATAGTCAATAAAGTCATGTTACAGTTTAGCTGAACTTAACTTATGATTTGACGAAAGTAATACAATGAATTCAAAATAAGTTTTAACTTCACTTCTCTCACCGAATTGCAGCTTGACATATTTTCCTTAGTTTACACAAAATACAGCCAAGTTGGAACTCCAAAACATTGAAAAAAAATTTGCTGCCACAAAACAAAACTACGTCAAATGTTTTGTATAAGGTAGTTCTGCACACAAATCTCTTCTCTAATATGTATTATAGAAGACAGTTTTCATTTTAATTTTGTTTAACTATCTATATATAGCTAAAAATTACTAGACTGATTAAAAAAATATTTCATTGTCTACTTAAAATTAATTACTTTTCAATACCTGTACAATTTTTAAATTTACTTATGTCGGACATTCCACGGTAATGATGTTACGAATTTAAAAATGTACTTTCGAATTTATACTTTAGCCTCAATAACATGTGGTAATCATGATATTAAATTGTAGCTGATATGACACGTTTGTCGGTTTACCATAGCAGTGCCATCGATCAGTACGATTACTTACTCAATCCAGTCGAAAAGTATCGACATCTGTTAGAATCTTTTGGAGTTAACAAATAATTGTGACTGTCAATTAATTATAGACAAATAATTTGTAATAAAATAAAATTGCGACTATAATTAAAGATCTAAGCTTATCCTATCTCTTAAGTTGGACCAGACTGCTCACCAATGTAATTAAATGTGCCAATTTAATTAAAAATCGGTTAAGTAGTTTAGGAGTCCATTGCGGACAAACATCGTTACAGGAGATTTATATATATTAAGATAGAGAAGAGTAGTAATGACCTCTAAATTATCTTCTATTCACCTACGGCTACCTCCGTGATGAGTTAAAGACGAACATTTACCCACACAAAACAGTTGATATTTATTTCAATTAATTATTCAATAAATCAATAACGTTTTCCTGGTGCACATTCATTTATTACAAAATTATGAACAATGACACACGCAATTCGATTATAAAAGACTATAGCTGACCGACGCGACGCGGACGTTGTTCGCGTGAGCAACCGCAACAGGTATAGTTATAAGTATCGAATAAAGACGGCTTTGTTTTGTACGTATATTAAGGTAGCAGCTTAAATAAATCTTGATGTTAACATACTTTAAATTGATGCAATTAGACTGATCGTGTTATGGCGGGATCCATTATAATATCTTGAATACAAGTGGTATTTTGAATATAGTACAATATACGTACGTACAGTTTTTAAAAGTAATTTATATTAATTAATTTCAAAGTACCTAGTCCAATCATAAGTTCTGTTACAAATATAAATATATTTTTTTAATGATGTAATATAATTTAATCAAAATTAATACTAAGATATTTATTAAGGTTTCAGCAAAAAAATATATTTTTGAATTGACCTGGCTTTTATACAGGCCTTTAATCAGTTTGGCCACGAATATATGGATTTACGCACTGTTTCCAAGGGAAATATCGCTACTGCTTGCTCCAGATTTTTGAAGAGACTCACTGTCGCCATGTCGTTTAGAGCAGGTCATGTCCTCTTAAACTGACCATAATTTGAACTCTAAAGGGCTGAGGTCTGGGTTAGATGAGGGCCAGTCTTCAGTTCTCATAAAGTCCGGAACGTAGGTTTCAAGCCAGTCTTGGGTAGTTCGTGCCTTGTGACCAGGTACGGAATCCTGCTGGATAGTCCATGGTCTATTTGAATATGGTCCAAGACGGTATCTTGATACACTTTGGCTGAAGTTTTTAACTCGTTTTTCATAAAAATGTAGTTTTGTGACTGCTTGATAAGACAAGCTCCACCAAACCATCATTGACGCAGGAGGATGACCACGTTGTACCTTTCCGACCACGTGAGCGGCTTCTTTAGAACTGTGAGCGTACCTTTTATCATTTTGCTTATTCAAAATGATCAAACGTCCAATCGTAAAAAAATCATCCGTAAATAAGATATGCTTTTCACCTGCGTATCGTTTAAGAAGGCGTTTTTATCCATCCACTCTCTTTAGTTGTAAAAATTGATTTAGGGCATGTCCTCTACATCGACGATAAGCACCGAGCTTCATGTCTTGTTTTATAATACGCATCAGAATCCTAGCGGGAATCTTCAATTCTCGCGATAAGATTTTTTGCTTCCTAATGATGTTTCGACGAATGCTGTTAGCATTAACAGTCTTTGTAGTTCTAACAGCACGCTGCCTTGATATTTTCTGGTTTTTGAACCGACAAAGTGTTGTTGTATCCATTGATAGTACGGTATACGAACATACGGCTGATACCAAGCTTTTGAAGTGTCTGGGATATGGCCGACGGCTCCATATCCACTTTGTACAAGGCGATCACTGCAACCTTTCTTTACCAGCCCATTCCATATTGTAATTTGATAATGAATACGAAAAAATATGTGAAATGATGCAAAATATTGTCTTCCAAATTTAAAATAATTAATATCTTGATAAAAAAGAAAAAATCGGTATCGGTATTTATGGCCAGACTAGTCAGTATACGTATTGTTTATAGTACAGCCAGGAAAGGTACATAAATGATTACTTTTTATGTTAATCGTTTTTTCAATACGTATATATTCCTATTGATATACATCAAACTTCATATGATGGACATATTACATCGTCGTGATACATATTAATTACTATATACATTCAAGTTTTCTATATAATCTAAACCGTTACTGTTCATAAAAACAAATAAGTCCAATCCAAAGGGACCGTTTGCCGTTTAATTTTCCCTGGCTATGTGACCATTTTGTATCAAAGGGGGCTAGACAATGGGGAGGAGGACGATATTTTATTTATTAGAAATAGTAAAACATACTTAAATTTATAGAATTTTAATTTGCGTCACATGTACCGCGTATATAATTACTTTAAAGTAACGTATAGATAAAATCAACTATGTCAATCTCATTAAATATACATTAGGATGGTTTGTAATAATTATTCAGACATACATTAAACAAGATTTATTGACTTTGATAAACTAATTTACCTAAATATAACGCTATGAAGCGTAGACTTTGTGCAGTGCTACGAAAGTGCTACGAAAAGCAATATTTTAACTACTGGAGAACTGGTAATTAGGTATTCACTTATTATTTAAGAATCTGAAATGACATATTGTTTAGGTAATATAGTCCGCTAGTACCTTTGTGTGGATAATGCAATTTCGTATTGACGCTTAAATTGGACTAGAATACCCGGAGAATTAATAGTGATCAATTAGTACTATTCGAAGACCTTATTGTTCGAAGACGCCAGGGTATCGAGCTGGAAAGGATAGCATTTTTATAGGGATGATAAATGCGATCAAATCCTGAGGAAACCAGCTGAATTAAGTCCTCCACAACCAACCCGAGAATATTAGTTGTCATCCACATAGCAATGAACGTTGCTTGACGTATTACGTTGCTTGCAGTATTTATTGGTTTTAAGTCGTAATACGCACTGTCGACAGCGACCTTGATATTCCGATGAGCCAAAAAATCTAGAGATCCATTTGCACAATTTCAATTTTCAATAAGCCGGAAGTTTTCAGAGAATTCCCTTGTGGCAATTGAATGGCATTATATGATAATAATATGGTGTTTTTTAAATAACTTAATAAACTGCAACTTATCCTTATTATTTTTCATTATTATCTGTTAGTAATTTCTTCTTTCAGTTAGTTTGTATCAGGAATCCTCTCCTCCAAGGCTTGCCATGTTTATTTTATTGTGAAGCCCCTTCTATACAGACACGGCGTTAATGTTTCACATTCATATTGTTTTATCGTATAATAGTTTATTTAATTAATTTTGTAAATTTAATGTTTATATTTCCTAGGAGCAAGATGGTTTCCACATTAGCAGAGTGGGGCTACTATGGCGTATTTAAATATATTTGTCGATTTTCCCGCTTCTTTGGTATATTTCCGTTCAAAATGTCACCTGAACCAAAAGTCTCAACGTGGCAAAAGTACTATGGATTATTTATCATCCTACCATGGATACGTATGTGTAATATTAATATAATTTTAAACAGTTTAAATTCAAAATAAAATGTAAAATATCCATGATTTTATATCTAAAACTAACTAACTAGTAAACGCATAGAAACCTCCTGGCCTCAGTCAGCGCAATTAAAAGATTTTATTTTATTGACGTAATATTAAAATTTATAAAACATCGTATTTAGAATGACTACATTTAAACTATAATTTGATACAAAAATTATTGTGTTTTTTAACAAACATGACAGTCTTATACCACTCTTATCAGTAAATTTGTCTTGCAAATCGAACTGCAAAAGGTTTTAGGTTAAAATAGGTCTAAACCTTTTAGTGCTGTAAGTCAAAGTTTTGTATTTTCAGAAATTATTTTCGTCTATTCAACATATAGAGAGATTATACACATTAAAGAAACCTCTTCTCACATTTCGAGTTTGCTATACATAATTTATACAACATCTTCACTATTGTGTGTAAATTTTGCTGTTTGGACTGCTCCAACCCGTATCTATTCCTGGTTATTGTGCTTAAGGAATATTGAAAAGGTACTCAACTTCTGCACAAAACGCCTCATATATATTAAATATTATAAAAAATATTTTTACAGATAATAGTAAGAGCTAAGAAAACAGAAGAAAAGGAATTGTTCAGATGTATTTTGTTAACTGTCTACTTCTTAACAATATTTTGTTGTATGATCACACATTCTTTGGATATGTGTAGGCAATTGAATAAATTGTCATACAGTAAGTTTTTTAACTATTTGACACTTATAAGATGTATGCCCTTCGCATACAACGTAATGCTTATACGATATTATGATTAGTTTAGGATGTTAGAGACAAACGCTTATAAAATAACAGAACGCTTATAAAATGCTTCGAGAACGGGACGGGACAGAAATATAATTTAAGATATGCTAATGACATTGTCCGTATCACCTCCACGTCCGTCGTTCCACAACTGAGCGTTTTTTTATGGCAATTTTTGCCACGCACCACCACTATGTGGAACCAGCTCAATGAAGTATTTCCAAAACAATTCGAATTAGGGAATGAAAAGAGCGTACCATATTTTAAAAGGCCGGCAACGCACTTGCGAGCCTTCTGGCAATGTGAGTGTCCATGGGCGGTATGTACTGTACTTAACATCTGGTGAGCCTCCTGCAAACATATGCACAATATTCGAAAAATTATGTATTTCGGTTTTGAACTTTCTAAAATAAGGTATATAATACATTACCAATATAAAACTTCTACACTCGCCCCTATCTTCTGCAAGCCGCAACGCCTGGCTAAGATTAATAAGGAACTTTACTTGGTATGACAAAATATAATTTTAAATTAATAACGACATTATATCCCAATCACCACGTCAATGCATTTCTATTAAATTAGGCATTTGTTTCAGTTTGCGTGTTTTATAAAGTTAACATGTCATTTTTTCATGGTATGTGTACGACCTGTGACTCGTTTTTATTCATAATACTAATATTTCGGGTACATACTGCTACTAAAATAATGAATGAAGAACTAAAAAAACTTCTGCATGAAGGAGGTATGTTTTTTATTGCAACTAGTGTTATTAACACACCTACGTACAATTTTATCTACCTCGTTGGTCCAGTCACATGTTTGACTTGACATTGCTAACTAACATATATAAGTATAATGTAAGAAAACGTATGAAAGACAGTAAAATGGCGCGGCCATAGATAAGAAGAAATGGCGCACTAATTAGCACAAAAAAATTAAAACTCTTTATGCAATTGATCTATACAATAGTATTGTGAAATGCAGTGATGTTATCATGAGACTTTTTGAAATATTGCTGGATTATCGTAAACGACTGTATACATATAAGTATTAAGAATTCTGATTTTAAAATTAAATTGATTTTCAAATACATATAACTCAAAATTAATTAATAAAAACCATCACAGAAGATATATAATGTATATATAGCTCAAGTCGGTATTTCAACAGTTACATTAAATAATTAAAATAAATCAGAACGAAAGTATGTAAAGTGGTTACGAAGTTTATATTTTTATTGATAATGTAATTCTTACAGACGTGGATAAAAGGCCAATTTTGCGAAACAATTACATGATTGGGTCTAGCTTTAAAGGTAAATTAATGAATATAAATTATATCTTGATTTAAACCCTTTTAGCAAATTTGTATTATTAATTACATACATTCATGAAGATTGATAATAAAAATATAATCTATCTGGTGCTCGTTCAACGAATAAGTATCGCAATACAGCCAGGAAATGCTGCCAGCGGTAAAGACACACTGCCACAGGGAACCAAAGAACTATACTAACTGTATTTGACTATTTTATAATCTATTTTCTTTGTAATATTTAAAATAATTATAATATTATGGGAACTATTTTTCAGCATACAAGCGCAGCTATGGAGCTGAAAAAGTACGCGAACTTACTGACGCGTATATGACAATAAGCGAAGTAATTAAGACAGTGATGGAAACAGGGGAAGTAGGCATTTTTTTATACATTATGTCTAAACTTGTACGATTGATGACTAGGGTCTACAACTACGCTCATTGGCAGTTTGCGTTCCAGGACATGACTTTTGGTAAGTAGGTATAATAGACTTAATATTGTCTTTTGTTAACATAGGTTTTACACATTGAAAGAAAATACTATTTAACCGGATTGAAGCTATGTATTATTATAAACTTATAATTATTTTACATTATTTTTATTTTTTCCGACCACCGTTTCCGTTTCACGACCACGCACGCTGTAAAGCACGCGAGTAGTAGTAGGTATAAAGTAAGAAATAATGTGGAACCAGCTGCGAACTGAAGTATTTCCGAACCAATTTGACCATCGGTCCTTCAATAAAAGAAATCCAATACTTAAAATGCCGGCAACGCACTCGCGTCTATGCGTGGCGGAATCATTTAACTTCAGAAGAGCCTCCTCTTACCCGTTTACCTGTTTAATCTTCGAAACGGTTCGTAAGTGGATGTGTTCCACGTACCTTAATCGACCTTATAGATGAATTATCATGTACAAACTACCTTTGAAGTTGAAGTTTCAATGTGATTAAACAATCCAAGTCATTGAAAAAATGATGACAATTGTTATAATCTCTAAATAAGATATTTACCCCCTTTCGGCTCTTTTATGTTTACGCTGTGATGAAAAGTGACAGATGAGTACTTCTATTACTACTTCGGTTTATTTTTTATGAATATAAGAGTTGGGCTTCATGAATAGCGACGCAAATCCCCCTTACATATTATGACAAATTACGAGTGTGTTCAACGTCAGGTCACACATGTGATGGTTCAAGCCTTAGCTCAAACAGAGTCGAGACTCGAGAGTGCGAACTATTACTCCTGCGTGTGAAGCTTCAATACGATTTTGATATACGGTCGAACTTATACCTTGTTTAATTTATAGACTACCACATCATACTTTCAAGCATGATGGAGATATTCTGGTGTACACAAACCGTTGTAAAATCATTTCTTTATTGCGAGGGACCTCATCAAATTCACAGCATGGTATGTATTTACGAATCTGACGAAGATGAACTTCCTAAATAGTTTATGCCAATATGGTGTTTATTTAACAGTAATTATAGGACCACAATGTTGGTAGTATCATAAAAAAACATTAAACTCCTATGATAACCAAAAAAACAATGGCTATATAACTTTTAAGGTTTAGGCCTCAAATGTTTATCTGAAGCAAACTAGGTGATCAGCATACCGTGACTGATACACACCGTCCACTTTTTGGGTCTAAAGCCGGCTTCCTTCACTGTACGAGCAAGTATAAAAGCTTAAATAGTCAGAAATTCCATTGATGCACACACTGAGGTTTGAACCTACGAGCTCAGCCACTACTGCCACTATTTTACTCTCTATAAAAATATTTTAGTTAAGAACAAAAAATTGTAAGTAAAGTTCAAATATTTAGTTACCTCATCAAAAATCCGGCCTGCAATAACATTTAAATTTGGAAGTGCCCCGACACAGTGATAACAGATGTTTAGGTTTACAGATGATAAATAATAATCTTGATGGTAAATAATAATCGATGGAGGTGTGTTGTGATGACTGCATTTAATTTAAAAATGCTTTTACCGTATCTTTCTCTAAATTAAATCTACATAGAACTGAAAAGTTCAGTTCATACATTATAAATACTCAAGGCTACGGCACCTGTACCGTTTAGTTCAGTTGTTAAGTATGTTGTTTACACAGGTAAGTGTAGTCAAGGTAATTTGTCCTTAAATAAACTCCAACGCCGTACGGCGTTAATCTATCAATTTTATTATTAGTTACATGTTTTGTTTTTACAATTGTTTTTCCTTTACGAACTAAAATAATATTTCAGTTGCAAGAAACTCAAGATTTAGTCTCAAAACTGAAGAAGAAATATCACGAGGATAATATATCAAATGAGCTCCATTTATTTCTTCGTTTGACGATGCTCAGTCGACCCACTTTTTCGCCGCTGAGCGTATTTACACTGAATAGGGGTTTAGTTGCTAAGGTAGGTATTTATTTTCAATTTGGTTTAATACGACGAATATACGACGAAATACGAACCACTTAACAATTTACTTTCATCTCATACAATTATCTAGATTTTTTTATAGAATTGGGGGCAAACGGGCAGGAGGCTTACCTGATGTTAAGTGATACCGCCGCCCATGGACATTCTCAATGGCAGAGGGCTTGCGTTGGCGGCATTTTAAGAACTGGAACGATGTTTTCTTGAAGGACCCGGAGGCGAATTAGTTCTACTTCAGTAGATAGGTGGTTTCACAAAATGATGGTGCGCGGCAAAAACTTCCTTAAAAAACGCTCAGTTGTAGAAGGACGGACGTCGAGGTTATACGGATGAAATTTCGTATTGTTCTAACGTCCGTTGATGAAACTACATAGGTATACTGAAGGATTCATATTTGATTACTTTTGCACGTGGAAAACAAAATTAGTATGACTCAAAGCATTAATTTTAGCTAAGTAAAACTATTAACTAACTACTATATATATATATATATATATACTATACAAATATTCGATATCGTATGTAAGTATAAAAGATGTTTTAGAATATCTGGGCTTTAAGGAAATTGAAAAGTTCTTTTTTTATCTTCAGAGCTTCGGAAAGTAAAATATATTTTTAAACTAAATAACAAAATGTTATTATAGTGCGATAGTCATAGTCAAAGCATTTAACTGAAACGACTAATTATACACGTGCCATTCTTAAACACACTAAAAGGTTTCAAAATTTAAGTGAAAGCTACTGGTTTTACTTGCAAAGATAAGATTCAGAAACAAGACTGATTCTCGACACACAGAATTAAGATTATGATTATTTAATTGTTTAGGGTAGCCATTACATTTCGTCAGTTTCAATCAAACCTCGTTAATAGAATATTTTTTTTAGATACTCGGATGCACCGCAACATATTTAATGGCATTTATACAACTGGAAATAAATGAAACATCAAATAAGTAAGAAGAGTTTGGCTATTATAGTATTAACTAACACATTATTTTCAAAAAGCACCTAAGTTTATGTGTGTGCACATTTAGGATAAGTTAAGAGGAAATTGCTTTGAATAAAGCATCATAAAATAAATGTACCAAACGGCAAAGGCTCACCTGATGTTAATTGGTACTCACATTGTCAGAAGGATCATAAGTGTGTTGCCAGCCTTAGTGGTGGTGAGTAAAGAACTGCCTTAAGAAACGCTCAGTTGTGGAAGAACGGAAGTTGAGGTGATACGGACTGTATTTTGTATACGACTTTCATGTCCGATGATGAAACTCAGCTGCAGGTTAACTTCGAATAACTTCTCTGAACACTCCCCATGATAAATACGGTAGAAAGTGCACAGAGATCCCACATCTCTACGCAACGCCAAGGGATAAAGCTCGGAAAGTGACTGGTCATCGACTATTCGAATTCGAATCGGTCATCGTTGAATACAGTCAAGTAAAAGGAGCTGGTACTGGGGTGTTCTCGCACTGACGTCAGAACAGTACTCCAAGTAGGGCCCAATTTGCGCTTTACAGAGTTGCAAGCGGTGGCTTGGTGAAGTACTAGTATGCCGATGGTAGCTGAGGCTTCAAGGAGAGTGTCATCGAAAAGAGGAGTAGTTTTTTAGCGAAAAACGCGCAAACTTGTGTTTTGGGGTTAAATTGGACTAGATTTAGTCTACTAATCTAGTCTAGTCGATGACGATCTTTATACGCCGATCAGCGATAAAGCTGGAAATCCAGTTGCATAATTTCTCGGGGTCCCCGAGAGTTGATCAGAGATCATCAGTTGGAAGCTTTGAGAGCAGTCCTCTGTGGCACACCCGATCGAAGGCTTCGCTATGTCCAAAATTACCGCCAGCTCCTCCCCTTAGACTCAATTGCTTCTGGCCACCTATGTGTAAGGTAAACATGGAAGTCACCAGCTGAGCGACCACGGCGAAAGCGGAACCACGCACTGATAATCGATAATCAGCTGATGTACCTCAAAAATATAAGATAAATACTTGTATTTCTTTTATTAGCATTAAATAAATTAAAATTATGACGCTACTTATCTATATATTAGTTACATGTTACAACTGTAGTTATATAGCAATTAATAGAAATATTTTGAAAACAAATAGACGTGAGAGTTTTCACATTTTTCTAAAATCATTTAAATTAATATTAATTTGTGTCAAACATTGACACGCCCCGGACTCCGGCTCATAGAATCCTTTATCTTGAATGTACAATATAAATTGTATAAATTACTGATATATATATATTTTTGTTATACCCTTATATATTCCGTTTGTAGAATAATATCAATTATTTCATTAAGTATTGTCTTTTGTTAAAATAGCTTTTACACATTAAGAAAAACACTTCTTCAACGGATTAAAGCTATGTATTATTATAACGGATTAAAGCTATATATTAGTCTTTCAATAATTTAAATAAAAATATGGTAATATTAAAAGCCTTTTTATAACTTATTTACTAAACCTTTTAAGTACACCTAAAATCCCTAAAAATAATCCTGTAAACAACTTTCATTTTTCTTCTGGATTTCTCGTAATCTTCACTACCTGAAACCAGATACATCAATATACACTAATCTAATAACTTTTGATTAACATCATACACTCTACTATTTTTAATCTAATTAATGCAACTCCAGAAGAAATAACCTTACCGTCTGCTGGATATTTGGGTAGTGGTCACAGGCTAAAAGGGTAGAAATAGGAACTTGGTACTCTTCTAACTGTTATGGGATTTTCTTAAGTTTTTCGCTTGTAACAAGTGGAAATAATTCCGTTAATTACAGTATAACTTACGCTTTATATACGATTATAAATTACGCTTATTAGTATAAATTAATTTAAATATAACCGTATAAAAAAATAAATATTTATCACTATACCAAATAAAGTAATATAAGTATCAAAACACTCACTTATTTATTAACTCAAATTCCGTAAAGCCTTAAAGATAGAAGCCGTAAAGATTTTAACTGTATCAAAATATTCCAAAATTACCATTCTATACCCCATATAAGATAGTATTGGGTTGGGCAATAAGAAAGAGAATGACTGATGCCGGCTTCCTGATTCACGGTAGGAAGTAATCGACACACATAGTCATAGTATTATGTCATGTCATTAAGCTACCTTTACAGAATGCGGCAACACATACAAAAAAATACATCCTTGCAGAAAAAACAACACAACATTTTTACAGTTTCAGAATTAACATTAAGTTGACCTTGTATAAGTTTACTCAACACACAATTTAAAATGGCTGTTAATCTATGCAGTTCATGAACTATGTTCATACATTGTGTCATGTGTGTTTTCGTGAAGTTAGTTTTCGCTGATGGTACGAAAAGTATTGGCGATCGATGTCGCCTACTAACGTAACCATCTGGCTCCCTTAAAAGATGGTAAGCAAAAATCTATCTATACTAATATTATAAAGTTTGTTTGTTTTTGTATGTATGTTTGTAATGTCTTCACACAAAAACTAATGGACTGGTTTCCAAAAAAAATGTCGTGTCGCCTTTACACGTCTTTTTTTACTTAAATTAAATAAACCTCCATAGCAGCAATGATAGTCATATTAATTACTTGTAAAATTCACAAGTCTACAAGTACAAACAGCAACCAAAATAGTAGGACGCTCTGATTGGCCCAAGCGTGATTCTAACTGATCCTGTCCTTGAATTTTGATTTATTATCTCACTAAGTTTAACAACGAATTTGACTGATATACTTTTAGAACTATTCGTTTAGCGTCATTATAAATCCAGGAAACCAACTTCATGAAGCACGTCTGGTCGTCGAAGTGGAATTACTCCACGGTAATCTTTATCTTAAGTAACTATCAATCATCGGTTGTATGATTTATTTCCTATGAACGAAAAACAACAATTAATTCCGGAAAGAATCTACTTATCTATTGCCAATTATGATCAGTGAACCTCGTAAAAACGTTTGCTTGTTAATAACCATGCTTTGTTGTGAGCTTAAAGTGAAAAACAAAGATACCTCATAATTTCCATCCCAATTAACATACTACGTCTGGCAACCAAATGTGTTCCGAGGATTCGTACAACATCTCAACACCGCCGTAGTCATCCGGGTCCTTGGTTAACTTGTAATCCTGCCATTTCTGAAAACATTGACATTTCTTTTATAAAAAAAATCGTTAATTGTTAAAAGAACCAACATTTCCTCTTGTTTTGGTTTTGAAAATTCATTTCAATATTTATTAATCCTATACCATTGATTACGACAAAAATGTACAGCATACTTATAATCATAAGTATATACAACACACATAAAAAACAAAAACGGTTTTCTCAAATGATTACATATTAATCTATTTTTTTTATGTTTACAACGATTACGATCAAATAACTATTTTTTTGGCAGATTGCTATGGCCGCCTCTCATCATCACCCCTTTCAAGGGATGGTTTACTGGGCTATAATAATTATTTTTGAAAGTGATTAACAATCCCAATACTACACAAGTATAAATTAGTATATTCAAGGTATTCACCGTTTGGTTGCCATGATTGATTCTTTAGTTTGACCTCCATAAGTTGAGATAGCTTCCAAGTCTCACAGTTAATATGTCACTGACATTGAACTGGGCGAATAAGCCTATTATAATTATAGAGAAGATCATCGTAAATCTGTTTCACATCAGGGCTTGATTCTAGGAGCTTTACACCTGTAAAATTAACAATAAAATGTTTAGGATAATATCAAAAAATCGATGTTAAATTCACATCCCTATACAAATATTTATTGAAGCAATTTGGTACGTCAAAATGGAAGTTCCTTATGAATTATTCTTCAATTTGAAATTCTTAGGTTATTATAAATTATGCGTACTTTGCCAAGTACATACTCAACAACAAAACGAATAGCCAATGACCAAGCCGTAGTTACTCTAAGTTTAGTAGAATATTTAGGCAGAGTGTTTCCGTATTCCAATTCAAGCTTATAATTAATTTTTTACTAGACTGTTAAAGGATTTGTAAGGATTTTTATGCAATTTACAACTTATTAAGAAAGAACCCCAGAAATAAAAAACTGAGAGCACAAAAAATAAACTTCATCTTCCAAAAATCAGGTTAGTGGATACACATTTATACTTATTATTTAAAGGTTAACGACCAGTCTTTGGTAGAAATCTACACTGTTGTGGGAATATATTGGATTGAAGGATTGTAAGGATAGGGATAAAACTTACCAAAGCGCATGCGTAATCAATAACTGTGTCCCACCCTTTCAGATTCGAAATATGAAATCTCTGATACTTACGTACGAATTCAATTCTTTCGCAGTTAAAACCACCTTCGGAAAGTATTGAGGATAATACCGTTTAAAATAAGTACTCATCAGTATTTTTATTTGATTTGTTTTGTATATTTAATGTTTATATTTCGTAGAAGCAAGATGGTTTCCACAATAGAAGAGTGGGGCTATTATGGCTTATTTAAATATATTGGCCGATTTTCCCGCTTGTTTGGTACATTTCCGTTTATAATGTCATCTGAACCAAAAGTCTCAACGTTTCAAAAGTACTATGGATTATTTACCATCCTACCATGCATAAGTATGTGATATTACTATAATTTTAAAATTATTAGTTAAATTATGTAAAATATTCATATTTTTTAAGGAAAAGGAGGCTCATCTGATATTAAGTGATACCTAGGTAACACTGAAAATGTTTAGAAAATGAAAAACGGCTTAATGTAGAAAGTTGCCAATACTTATATTGTTTTTCGAAGTAATCTCCGTTCCTCCCTACACATCGTCGCATTCGATGGAACCACTGAGAAAAACAGTGGGTCTCTTCTATGGCATTTTCGTTTTCACCGCATCTTCACGGCTCGTAAAGCGAATACCTCGAATTTTATCCTTAGTTCTTGGGAATACATGAAAGTCGTAGGGTCAGGTCAGAACGGCGTCGGGCGCTCGACCAGATAAGACGTGTTGCCGGTTGAGTGCTCCGAGCGAGTGGGCGTGATACAATATTCAGTTGAGTACGTTTATTAGTGAGTGGTTTAAAATGTCGTTATTTATTAATGAAGGCGAACTAGTTGAACAATATTGTTGCTTTCTTTGTGTTTAGCACATAATTGTTTAAAATGGAAGATTTTCAAATGAGTAATAGATCCCGAAACAAGTCTTGCCTACCTTCCGGGGAGATGAGATGTTCAGACACGGAAACAGAGGAGACACAATGGAGAAAAACTATCCAAGTTGCTACTGTAGGCTTGAGTAAGGTACGTGAAGCATTAAAAGCGACACCATGCATAGTGCCGGAATCAGAGGTACAGGAAGAATCGTCGGTGGAGGAAATAAAGGAATGGGTTTTTCACCTATCTGAAAGGATTGGCGTGATTGCTTTAAAATCGGGAAACACAAAACCAAAGTATGTAAAGGAAATAAAAGCGGCAGCGAGGGATATCAAACAATTAGCTGAATATCTTCCTCTACAAAATTAATCGGAAGACGTTATTCGCCTAAAGGCGAAGTATACTCGTGTAAAGATGCGCTTGGAAGAATCCAAGAAAGTGATAGAGGTACTTCAGAAGGAGCTTCTTGCCCGGTCTGATAATGGTGCCGAAGGGCTAACGGAAGTTTTAAAATCATTTGGGAAAGAAAAGCGAAATTATGCATTAAACTGAGGCACTTTTGAAGAAAAACTTCGCGAATATAGATAATAGGCTTTTACCTGAACAGTTAAAGTCAAAGTCGCACCAAACAGCAGTTAATCAATCGTTGGATCTAAAGACCCCACCGGAGGGAACTACACGCCCAGATTGTTGGGCTAGTGTTGTATCGAGGAAAAAAGGTAAAAGGATAGTGCAACATGAGGCGGTCCCGCCCAAGGAAGAGGCATTGCTCACTGTGCCCCGGTCAGCAGCAGTACTAGTGACATTAGAAAAGGAAGCTGAGGAAAACGGTGTTACGTATGCTGAAGTATTAACAAAGCGAGGAAGAGTGTAGCTTTACCTGAGTTAGGCATAAGTCACATAAACATCAGGCGGGCAGTAGCAGATGGGCGTCTTATTGAAATAGAAGGCGAGGCATATAAAGAAAAGGCAGATTTACTCGCCAGTAAATTAAAAGTTGCACTGTCTACAATGGCGAGAGTTAGTAGGCCAGAAAAAACGGTGTGTCTGAGGGTTAAAGGTCTTGACGACGCAGTTACTGCCGAAGATGTAATTGCTGCCTTGTCGAATAAGGCAAACTGCGCAGCAGAGTTGATAAGGTGTAAAGACATTGAAAGGGGTTACAGAACAAGAAGTTTGCTTGTACTATGCCCGGTTGCATTAGCAAAAAGAATTCTGGAAGGAGAGTGCATAATTGGATGGAGTTTGGTGGAGGTAGTTCTTTTAAAAGCGCCCCCACTGCGCTGCTATAAATGTTTGGAATTAGGGCACACACGGGCGTCTTGCTCATACCGTAGCAATCTGTGCTATAGGTGCGGAAAAGCTGGACACAAATCTGTCACATGTGACGAAGCACCACATTGCGTTTTATGTGCGAGCGAGAACATGCCGGCGAATCACGTGTTGGGTGCAAGAAATTGCAACCCTACTGTAAAGACTTGTAAGGCGATTGCAATGTAATGAAAGATGGTTGCTTTAGCAGCCAGTCACGGGGTCTCTTGGTAGAATGCTTACGCGACCCCAAGTTACCCCAACAGTGACCTGATTGGTGGGAGGGGTTTAGTGGGTAGGGCTTTTAGAGCGAGTCCCACACTCAGTGCGGAAATACATTCCCCTCATTAAAAAAAAAAGGGCGCCAGGTCAGGACTGTGTAGCGGATGACTCATTACCTCAACACCTGTCATAGTCAAATATTCAACAGTCCGTTTTTCGGAGTGCGCTGAAGCATTGTCGTGGTGAAGGAGGATCCTGCTTCGAAGGCGCTGCTGTCGATTTTTTCCAAGACAACAAGCAAATAGCGATTGACATACCAGTCTGCAGTAACTGTCCTTCTATCTTCTAGCACAACTGTCGTAAAATTACCTTTTCGACCAATCATCTTTTTTCCTTGACTTCTTCGTTTATTTACCTTAGTTGGCCGATCCTCGAAAGGAAACACCCACTGAGCTGATTGTCTTTTGGTTTCGGGTTCGTAGCAATATATCCAGATTTCAGCACCTGTGACGGTCAAATAAAGCATTTGAGTCATCGCCGTTGAACTTATCTAACATTTGGCGACACCAGTCCATGCGAAGGTGTTTCTAGTCGTCGGTTAAAGTATGAGGAATCCATCTGGTACATAGCTTCCTGACGCCTAAATATTCGTGATTCATAACATCATTGAGATTGCTACGTCCGCGCTTAAACTCGTTAAACCAATTGTAAATAGTGGCACGAGATGAGGCTTCATTAAAAAGTGCTAATCGCAGCCAACTATGATAAGCTTTGTTGTTGAGTAAGCCCACAATGAAAGTCATAATAAATCATTGACCGTAACTTTCTCGCGCTAGGTTACATTTTACTAAAGAGTTCTAAAATTGAAATTCAAAAAAGTTTTCATTAGCAATATTTCTAACTGGCCAGTTTTAATCATTTTCAGTGTTACCCACGTACCGTCACCCATGGATACTCTCAATGCCACAGGACTAGCGAGTGCATTACCAGCCTTTTAAGGTAATACATTTGATACGCCCATTTTTTTAAAGACCCTAAGTCAAAGTGGTTCGGAAATACTTAAATGGGTAAAAATACTGACGTACGTCGAGGTGTTACGGGTGGAATTTCGATTTCTGCTTTGACGTCTGATGATGAAACTCAGCTGCAGGTCTGAACACCTCCTCTGATGTAAATTCGGTAGAAAATGCATAGTGACCCTACGAGATGTAGGCAACACCAAGGTATCAAGCCGCTTGGAAAGGAATTTGTTGTCGACGATTCGAACCGCTCTTCGTTGAATTAAGTCCAGAGGAAAAAAGCTTGTACTGGGGAGATCCAGAAGTGAGAACGGTACTCCATGTGTGGATAAATTTACAAGGGCTGGAAGCTTCAAAAGAAGTGCCCTGTGCCACACCCGATCTAAGGTTTTCGCTATGTCCACAGTTACTGCATGGACTTCATGATGTACGTTTTTTCAGATGTCGTTTTCTTCTATTCACTATATACACAGATAAAGCACATTACAGAAAGCTCTTGCAATATATGGGCTGGAATAAACTTAATTTATACAGCATTAACGTTGTTGTATATAAATATGGCTGTTTTGACCGCACCAACCCGCATTTATTCCTGGATATCGTGTTTAAAGAATATTGAAAAGGTACTGTATATCTTCTGCACAAAACAACATTCCAAATTTTACGAAATTTGTACTAAAATATCATTTTTACAGATATTAATAAGAACTAAGGAATCAGATAAAAAGGAATTATTTAAATGTAAAGTGTTAACTGTCTACTTAATAACTATAGTAATTGCTTTATTCGCACATTCGGTAAAGTTGTGTATGGATTTGGATAAATGCACGTACTGTAAGTTTTTTAATTAGTTGACTAATACAAGGCCATATTTAGCGCAATGCGTACCTGATAAAATACGTTCAGACTGTTGCTGCGGATGGTATAATTAGTAGTGCCTAATGTTTTTGTGAATTAAGATAATTTTTTAGTCGTAATTTTATTTTATTCTAACGGGATACATCTCCAATACAAATAGAATAGAAATCAGAACATCGTTCAAGTATATGCACTTATACTGTAAGTATGGAGTATGCTCCATACTCGACAGAAACAACTAACTATGCAGTGGCTTCCGATTTTATTAAAATATTTTAAATTTCAAAAAACAGCACAATAAGTTATGCCACATTAACATACAAAATGTTACAATAGGAGAGATTACCATACTAGATCTCGTAATCACCACGGCAGTATCTACATTTCTATTAAAATTAGGCTTTTGTTTCAGTGTCCTTTTTGTACAAATTTATTATTTTATTCTGCTATAGTATGTGTGCAGTCAGTTACTCGTTTTTGTTCATAATACTAATATTTCGTGTACATACCGCTACGAATATAATGAATGAAGAACTAAAAAAGCTTATGCATGAAGGAGGTATGTTTAAATTATTGCAACCCGTGTACAATCTCAACTACCTCGTTGGCCCAGTGATTGACATGTCTGACTTGACATTGCTAAGTAACATATAAAAGTATAATGTAATAAAACGAATGAATGACGATAAAATGGCGCGGCCATAGATATTACAACCATTCATTGTCACTAGTCATTCAAGTCATTGTCTAAAGTAATTGCTTGCCATTTAGCAAAAAAATTAAACTCTTTGGTGACACTTCATACAACTGACTTTTAACCAGTATATAAATATTATAATATTGTGAGATGTAGTTTTTTAACTGTTTGTTAATTATAATTTTACGTACCAGCATAAACAACAGCATTTAAGAATACAATGAAAATACTGTTACTAAAATTTTCGTTAAAACGAAACTTATCTGAGACTGACAAAATAATGAATAAAAACTGTCAAATAAGACGACCACTTTAATTAGGCACTTATCAAAACAATAAGTCGTTTTGATAAGTGCCTAATTAAAGTGGTTTCCGATTTTGATTATTTTTTCAGACGTGGACAAAAGACTAATTTTGCGAAACAATTACATGATTGGGTCTAGGTTTGAAGGTAAAGTAAAAAATAAAAAATAAATAATATCATTAAAATATTAAATTAAATTATATATATCCTGACACTAAGGAAATTTTTGTCATATATTATAAATATTTATGAAGATTGATAATAAACTTATGTAAATAACCATTACCTTATGAAAACTTATTTTCTCTTTGGCTCTCAGTCCAAAAGTTCAGCCATGGAGATGCAGTTGAGAAAATTCGCAAACTTACTAATTCCTATACGATAATAACTGATGTTATTAAGATAGTGATGGAGACTGGGGAAATGGGCTCCTTTTTATACATTATGGGTAACCTTCTACGTTTTATGACTAGGGCCTATGACTATGTTTATTTGCATTATGCCGCCCATGACGAGAATTTTGGTAAGTAGATAAATCAAAAACGAAATCCTGTATTTGTGCTTAATTATTGTAGTTGTGTAGTAGTAGTATTGTGTAAATATGTCGTTCTTATGGACTATATTGGTTAGTATGTGGTGTTTGCTTTAGCCAACATTCAAACTTCATATTTGTTGGCTAAAAAATCAAGTCATGGAAAAAATTATTACAATTGTAATAATCTATAAATTAGATACACATTAGCCTCATTGTGTCAAAATATTTTTACGTTGTGATGATAAGAGACAGATGACTATTTCTTTTATTAGTTCAGTTAATTTCTTATGAATAAAAAAGTTAGGCTTCGTCGAGAGAAACTAAAATCTAAAAAGACGAAGATTTTTATATATGGTCCTACCAATATCTTGTTCATTTATAGACGGATATTCTGTGCTTACAAGCATCTTGGAGATATTCTGGTGTATCCAAATTGTTGGGAAATCATTTCTGTTTTGCGAGGGACCTCATCAAATTCAATGCCAGGTAAATCATACCGATGAACCATACCGGACGAAGATAATTTTGTGCCATCATGGTTTTTGTCATTGTAGAACATTGTGGATGTTAGTAGTATCACAAAATCATTAAACACTGATTACCAAAAAATTGTGGCACCCTTTAAGGTTTTGACCTCAAATTTCTATATTAAGCATGTAATAATAATAATCAGTGGCGCTACAACCCTTTTAGGTCTGGGCCTCAGATTTCCGTATCAATTTCATGACCATATGTCAATCTAAGTAGGCGATCAGCGTTCTATACCTGACACACGCCGTCAAGTTTTTGGGTCTAAGGCAACGCGGTTTCCTCACGATGTTTTCCTTCACCTTTTGAGCGAATGTTAAATGCGAACGTAGCAAGAAAGTCCATTGATGCACAGCCGGGAATCGAACCTACGAACTCAAGGATGTATGTCTCACGCTAAAGCCACTTTTCCAACACTGCACACTTATTAAGCATGTTACCTATATGCTTTATATGACTGATACACACCCTTATCTTTTTGCCTTAAAAACGGTTTCCTCGCGAACTTTTTACGAGCACGTATTACTAGCTCACATAGACAGAGTCATTGGTGCAAAGCTACGGTTCCAACCCACCAGATGAGAGAGGCTCGCTGAACCCCTTAGACCATTACTGCTAAAAACTCTATTTTACTTAAGAACAAAAGAACATTAGCAAACAAATAGTTTATAAACATTTAGTAAGACATATCTTCGAAACCAATATGTTTAAATTACACGTTTTCTTGTCACGTTTGTCTTTTTAATATAAATAAATAATATTTAAATTTATATTTTAGTTGCAAGAAACTCAAGACTTAATCGCCAGTCTGAAAAAGAAATATCACGAGGATAATATATCAAATGAGCTCCATTTATTTCTTCGTTTGACGATGCTCAGTCGATCCACTTTTTCGCCATTTAGCGTCTGTACTCTGAATAGGGCTTTAGTTGCTAAGGTAGGTCAATTTGGTTTAATACGATTATGTACGATTTGTGTAACAACGAAAGAAGTAACTTCCATTTATATAATTATTTTCCATTTTATTTTCTAAGTAAGTTAGTAGAACTAACACACCATATTGTAAGTAAGAATATATATTACTAGAAAATCTGGGCTCTCAGAAAATAGACAATTGCTTTAAATGATAACGGTATCTGATTGTAAACCTGACATACTTAGACCGCTAACTCACCGGGGTGCCTTGGCGACGTCGCTGGCTACGTATCCAAACAATTTGTACTGAAATGTATGTCAGATAACTCTGTTTGTCAATGTCGGCAATTTGGAAGTGCGCCATGACAAACGGTTCTCTTTGTGGAATCCGGATACTTGGCACGCTAACGTCGCCAAAAAATGTATACGAGCAAGCCTAGAGCGTCCACTCTCTATACGAAACATGAGAGAATTGACTGACAGGGCAGCTGTTGGCAAAGAAGCCACGGATAGCCAGATACGTAGCTGGCGACGTCGCAATGGCGTACTGGCCTTAAACAATATTTATGGGGGGGGTACTGTAAAATGATTCTTACAAATATCTTACATAGCATTAAATACTTTGCAAAATTTTAGTGAAAGCTTCAGATACCGGCAAACTTCTTGAGCACTATCCAAGGGAGTGGTCGTACACAGCGTGGGACACAAATGTCAAATGATTTACGTATCACGCGATCGACACGTCACTCTCCCGCCGCACGCCGAAGTGATACCTAAAACCGCTTCTGCGCAGGCAAGAACAATTGTTCAAGATGTTTACCGGTATCTATACTGGTTTACAATTGTTAAAGTTGTTTTCGTCAGTAAAGCCTCGGTAATTGATTTTGTTTAAGATAATCGGATGCGCCGCAACATATTTAATGGCATTCATACAACTGGAAAGAAATGAAATATAAGTAAGAAGAGTTTGACTATTATAGTATTAACTAAAATATTATTATCAAAAAGCACCGAAGTTTATGTGTGTGCACATTTAGAATAAGTTACACATTAACAGGATACGCTTTAAGTAAAAATTGTAATATTAATAAAAAATACATCGTATTCATATCTATGCTATATATATATATATATATAATTTTACTGTTAATCTTAACAGTAAAATTGTTTTAACTATAAAAAAGAAATATTTTAATGCTTTTATTATAGCAATAAGCACAAGTTTAAGCACTTTCCAGGTTTCTGAATGTTGTTCCTCTAGCCTTATGGGAGAATCCATGACCTGTCTTACAACTAAGCTGTAGCTTAAAACATCACTTTATTTAGAAGTTTCTCTATTATATTTAACATAAATATATGTATTAATAATAAGAATGAAAATGTAATAAATAGAAAATTATAACAAATTTGAAAAGTTTGTTCCCTGTGGCAGTATACCTTTAACGCTATCAGTATTTCCTCGTTGTATTATTCGATGAGCGAGGAAAGCTCTAAGGTCACCGGTACTATCTACCAGGCGCGAAATTAAATCTTTAAGTAGCGTCTGTACACTTGAACCCCACGGGTCAACAGTCTCCAAAGGGAATAAAATCAAAGCACCAACGCGGCTGCCCCAACATTTTTGCTTGTCCGAGACAGGTGAGACGGGGCAAACGTACACAACAACACAAGTAGCACCCCATACCAAAGCCCCTCCCATCTTCCAAGGCATCAACGACATCCCATCCGGCCGCTTGCAATCGATTCTAGCGATGCCTGTTGGCTCCAAAATGGCTGGAACATTGACGGAGGTAAGAGGATCATGATGTCGTGGCGAGAGAAACGACCTGGTATCGACAAACTGACTCTTTTGGCAATTGAGGTCATGGTGTTCAAGGCTACTTACTTTAAAGGCATAGGGGCACTTATAGGGAGTACAGACACTCCTAAGCGGAGGCTGATGGCAATGCGAAGTGATTCAGGGTCTAAAAGGGCAACACTGGCACTGGTGTTTGGCGAAAGATAAGCTATTAAGCCAATGACCAGCTTTCCTCACTGCCACTAGCCTTGCGTGTGCGATTGTAGTGTGACCTAATAACTTTTGGAATTCAGATTTACAACGGGGATCATCCTAGCACCTATGAAAGTTGACGCTTTCCTCGCATCTGCTTTATCCGTAATCTCGTAGTTTGTTGAATAAAATCTAAGTAAAAACCTACCAGACTGCTAGACTTGTGACTAGATGAGAGAGACGCTGCTACACCTAGTATCATGCGTACTCTTAATCCGCTAAAGTGAATAAGGAGCGATGCTTGATTCAAAGAAGATGTTTCAAAACGAACGTTTAAAATAGAATCCAAAGGAGTTTTAAAAAGTTTTAGTTTTGGATAATCCAAATCGTAATACAACAGAATTATTCCATTGAGAGCAAAAGCAAAGTCCACAAGTTCAGTTGGGAATAAAAAGATTGTCACAGACAGTGCTGAGTGTGCAGTAATTTCCAGAAGACAAGAATCTTTAAATTTCGGTACTGTATTCTTCAAAAGCTTCTTTGAAAAGCGGTGCCTTAAAGAGGTACAGTGATTTTTTTTTTATTTTAATGTTTGGGTCTATGCTATATATATTGAATTAAAATCTGTTATAATCTTAGATAGATATGAAAGTACAACATCTGCTTTACTTACTAGAGTACCATCATCAAGATACCAGAAATTTGACTTTAAATTTTGAATGAAAGAATTTAGTGTGAGACTAAAAATAGCGAAGAAGATCTGCTTGTTATTAACCAACTTCTGAACTTCTTCGTAACTCTTGTACGTTACTATTGATGGCTCTGACTAACACTGTAAAAGATATTTATATATTTCTGGAATGTTTTCAGAAGTCAGAAGAATAATATATATATATATATATTAATAATAATTATTATTCGTTAAAGTACAGTAACAACTGTATATAATATATCAATGAAATAGCAATACTTAGAAAGCAAATAGAAATGACAGTATTTACATTTTTTAAAAGTTACTTGCTTTTAATCAAAATTCTTTTGTGTCACACCACATTTATAAATCCTTTATATTTGATGTACAAAGAACTACTTAGTTTTAATAAGCTCCCGCGTTTGTAAAATAATTTAATTTAGTAATTTTAACAAATAAAAGCAAAAATATATGACCTATGTAACTCTCTGTATCAATTATTAGTACCTATAATCAAAATAAAAATATGGTAAAATTAAAAAGCCTTTTTCTTAAACTTCTTTACTAAACCTATTCAGTACACGTAAAATCCCTATAAATAAATCCTGTAAAATGTATTATCTTTTATTTTTCTTCACTTGAACGTATTTTATACTTCGCGTGTGATATCCCTCGTAATCTTCACTACCTAAAACCAGATATTGTTACATAAATATACACTCATATAATAACATCATATACTGTACTATTTTTAATCTAATTAATGAAATTCCAGAAGAAACCTTACCGTCTGCTGGATATTTGGGTAATGGCCACAGGCTAAAAGGGTAGAAATAGGCACTTGGTACTCTTCTAACGATTATGAGTTTTTCTTGAGTTTTTCGCTCTGTAACAAGTGGAAATAATTCCGTTAATTACAGTATAACTTTAGTAAAAAATATTTTTTATTGCCATCCCAAATAAAGTACTAAAAGTATCAAAACGCTCAGTTAATAACTCATATTCCGTAAAGACCTTACGCAATAAACAGTATTAAAATATTCCAAAATTACCATAACTATATAGGATAGGGTTAAGTTGTGCAATAAGGAAGGGATTGACCGATGCCGGCTTCCTGGTTCAAGGTAGGAAGTCATCGACACACAATGTCATTGCTATTATGTCATCTGTATAGCTGACAATATAGGTACATCGAAGAATAACCGGGGAGGAAATTATTTTATATCGGATCTCGGACACGTAATATATAATTGGAATAAATAGATTTCAAAGATATTGTATCGAATGCACAAATTTAAATGAAGATTTATTTTTTATAGAACAGGGGGCAAACGGAAGAGGCTCTCCTGATGTTAAGTGATACCATCGCCCATAGACACTCTCAATGCCAGAGGACTCGCGAGTGTGTTGCCGGGCTTTTAAGAATTGGTACGCTCTTTTCTTTAAGAAGTCGAATTGAAACGCATCTTCATTTCGATTTTTTATATATTTCTATTTTATATTACAAATTCAACTTATATTATGTATAGTAGGTCTGATTGAATAAATAGAGAGATTGAGATACATATATTAAACAACATGCCTTAACGTCTAGTAGTCAGGATTCACCGGGAAGGTGTACTAAAATAAAATATTTATTTATATTTCACTTTTCTCAACTTCTGCTATTAAATAAATTTCCACAGCAGTACTGACAGTCAAGTCAATTAAAATCTTTTAAAATACACAAGTAGATATCCACCAAATCATCATCTACCTTTTTCTAATTTTAACTGGGATCCTGCGATGTATATGACAAAATAGACCATAAATATGTCACCTGTCAACATAAATCGTGAATTACAAATTAATTTGTTGACAATTGCTCTATCACCGACACTTCCCGGTTTAACGTAGGTGTGCAACCACTTAACAGCACAAACCTACAACGTAATAGTCACAATTGTTATTTCTTAGTACCTGCCATTGACTCGTAGTAGTTACCAGAATAATACATAGGGAGTTCCTGCTTATGCTATGCTTTTTATGCCTCATAGCCTCGCCTCATCTACCCATCTGCTTCCTAGTTACAGAGGATGGTACGTTGTACGATCATTCATTTTTTTTGTAAAGAATCTCGCTGTTGGTCTTTAGGGCCTTTACAGCTCTGCTCCGGCTGTTTTGGCAAACGTAGCTCGGCCTTAATGGGCGTGTTTCCCGCAACTAACGTAAGGGCGTCTCTTGTGAGACTCGAACACGTCGGCCCAACTCGGCTTGGGCCGACGTGGGGTAGTCAATCGCCCGAAGGGCAGGATCACTGGAGTAAGCGAAGTACGCAGTCTAGGTCCTTTTTGGCTATTATTATTTGCCGCGCGGGCGGCTTTTAATTTGTCGTTTGCTACGGTGATTAGATTATCGGGATCCGTTAGTAAGTGTCAGGGCCTTCGAGCCTTTCTCGTCGGTCTAGTAATTGATGCTTTTACGCACCAACGGGCTGGGATGGTGTTTACCCCTGTCGAAGTAGCGTGTGAACGCACACTTCATGCATTGGGATATGTTAGGACAATCATTGATCAGCATTGTGGTATCCTTAAATCTTTAGCGATTATTCGTTGTGAATACACCATTCTTCGATTTAAAATCGCGGAGTATATGTAGCGGTCCAAAGGGTTTTTTTTTGAAAATGTTAGTTATTAATTTCAATTAAAAGCACTATTGGCCTAGTGGCTTCAGCGTGCGATTCTCATCCCTGAGGTAGTAGGCTCGATCCCACCACCACCATGGCTGTGCACCACTGCAGTTTCAGTCTATGTGCGCATTTAACATTCGCCCAAGACCCAAAACGATGCCGGCGCGCGTCACGCCAGGAGGTTGATAACCTACTTACCTACTAGATTGACAAATGATCATGAAACAGATCCAGAAATCTGAGGCCTGCACCTCAAAAGGTGTTTTATTTATGTAATAGGAGGCAAACGAGCAGGAGGCTCACCTGATGTTAAGTGATACCGCCGCCCATGGACACTCATATTGCCAGAAGGCTCGCAAGTGCGTAAGTCTTTTATTATTTTTGATCTTATACGATATAACTTTTTGCATTCTCAGACACCAAGGCGCCTTTCTAAACATACATATATTGCAATATTAATATACTAAGAACAATTAATTCAAACTTGTAATTTATGATTAAAATATCTGTGTCCTATACCTAAAAAAGGTTGCAATGCCAGTGATTTATTTATTTATTACAGTAAGGTCAAAACGGCTCAGTCAAATCGTTTGACAAATCGAACGTGAAAATCATGTACAGAGTAATATTATGTGTTGTAATAACAAAAACGTATGAGCTTAATTTTAAACAACCTTCCGGTTTTTGTAAATAAAATTGCTTTAAAACTATTTGTGTTTGTACCAGCCAAATCTGTATATTTGAGATCTCTGCAAGCGTTTCTTGCTTTTCGAAACACCGCGACTACAGACTTCGAGTTGGTACCCAGAATTCGTTAGTTTAATATCTTTAATTATCTTTGGTTCAAAGATACTTCATTTTCTCAAAGAATTACATTCACTTATCTTGCTTAAGTGCTACTCATATTATAATATTATACAATTCAAAGTGTATTTTTACAATTTTTTTTATTGGCCCTAATTTTACATTACAGGTTCATTTGAGGTGGGCAGTGCGTCAGGAAGTTCCTTTTTAGGACGCGGTAGCCACGATGTGATTTGTATTATGTAATAAGCGACCACTGACCTGCATATCTCTTTTTTGGGGATAGGACACAAATATTTTAATAATATATTACAAGTTTGATTTCATTTTTCTTATTATATTAATATTGCAATATATGTATGTTTAGAAACGCGCCTTAGGGTCTGAGAATGTAAAAAGTTATATCGTAAAATATCAAAAATAATTAAAAGCCGACAACGCACTCACGAGCTCTCTAGCATTGTCCATGGGCGGTGGTATCACTTATATATATATACTTATATATATAATAATAATAATAATAAGCCTTTATTCCATATCTTTGACATACATTTGATTGAAATAAAAAGAAAAATTATAGTTTTACTAAGATGCGGCCCCTGTCCGGGAGAAGGCCTCCTCCAACTTTTTCCACGCTACTTTATTTTTTGCCATCGTCATCCAATTTCTGCCAGCTACCCTCTCGATCTCGTCCTTTCTTCCTGTTTCCTTTCGGACCCGTCCATTCTGTTACTTTTCTAGACCATCTGTCATCTGTACAACGGGCTACGTGGCCTGCCCATCTCCATTTAAGTTTAAGGGCATATTGCTCAGCATCAATAATATTGGTTTTTCTGCGAATATTTTCACTTCTATGTTTAATTCCGAGAATACTCTTTTCTATCGCACGTTGGCAAGAACGTATTTTGGCTTTTGTTTTGTTTTTGAAAATCCAAGTTTGTGCTCCATATGTAAGGCAAGGCAGCAGGCAAGAATCCACTTCCTTTTTCTTTAACTTAATTGGGAGCTTACCTTTGAGGATTTCTTTTAAGCTCCAAAACTTCTTCCAAGTTGTGGTGACGCGGCGCTCCAGTTCTTTGTCATGTCTTTGTTTCTTAAATGAAACTTGTTTACCAAGATAAGTATAGCTGTCTACATACTCGATGTCTATTCCGTTAAGCATAATCGGGTAAATGTTGTTATTTGTTTCAACTTTTGTTTTCGAAGTATTTATTTGTAGTCCTATTTTTTTGCTGGCAATATTTAGGTCTTCTATCTTTTCTTGTAATTGATTTGGCGTTCCTGAAAACAAAACTATATCGTCTGCAAAACGTAGGTTGCTCAAATATCTCGAGTCTATTTGTATTCCTTTCCTTTCCCATCGCAGTTCTTTCATAATATTTTGAAGGATGGCTATGAATATCTTGGGTGATAAAAGATCTCCTTGTTTCACTCCTCTTCTGATACGAAATTTTGGTCCAAGTCTGTCTAATTTTACTTTACTGGTACTCTTCTTATATATGTCTTTAATAATGTTGATGTATATGGCTGGTATGCCTTGATATGAAAGCGCCTGCCAAATACTTTCATGTGAGATACAGTCAAATGCTTTAGTATAATCGATGAATGCTAGATATAGGGGCTGGTTAAACTCTTGATGCTTTTCTACTATAAGATCTACCGTATGTATATGATCAGTCATTGAATATCCTGCTAGAAATCCAGCTTACTCTAAAGGTTTGTACTTTTCTATAAATATAGCAAAAAAAATTTCTAGACATATTGCGAACAGTTTGTACAAATTTGGTAGAAGACTGATAGGGTGGTAATTGCCAATGTCTGAAGGGTCACCTTTTTTATACAACAGAACTATATGGGATTCACCCCAAATTTTGGGAATTTCTTGCTTTTCCAATATCTTGTTGAATAATGTGGTTATCAAGCTTATAAGCTATAAACTTATATATATAAAGAAAATTAAAAACATTTATCCAACTAAGAATTATATCCCGTTTCAGTAATTAGACTATACACATGTTGTCGAAGCATAATCAAACATATATATCAAAAATAAAGCCTTTTTTTCTATATCCTTAATTTCCATGTCGTTAAGTTGTTAGTATTTAGTTATTGCTAAATGTTAGAAGTTGTAGAAGATGTTGCCCGTGGATATGCCTCATGGGTAAAGCCCTGTTTTCGTTTATGTTTATGGTTTATTTATTTTTATTGATATATATATATATATATATATATATATATATCAATAAAAAAATAAATAAAATATATAACCTATATATATATATATATATATATATATATATATATATATATATATATATATATATATATATATAGGTTATATACAGATCATCATACAGGTACAAAGTCTTTTGAAACAGTTACTGCTGGCTGGTCAATCGTAGTACACATCTCAAAGAAACAGAACATATAAATAACAGGACAATATCCCTATTATTGTCTTTTTATTTGTTTTGTTTCAATTTGCTGGGAAATTTATATGTCCTTACTAATTTAACAATAACTTCGAACCTTCTCCGAACTTTAGATCCTACTCAACCCTCAATAGCAATATTTTATATATTTTCTTTATTTTCTGTCTGGAGGTTAATACAATGAAGTGGTAATAAGACTGATTGGAAGCATTTGTGTTGTTGAAAGAACTTTATTTCTCATTACTAAAAAAAAGAATTTTTATTAACTTGATGTCACTCCTTTATAGAGTCATAACAACCTTATTTCTTTATATGATAAGAGTACCTTAGGGTATAATTAGGCTTATTAATACTCCATACTACTATACTGATTTAAATAATAGACAATTTTAGTTTTACTCTATTTTAACCACTCGCGTACAACAATAGAATATAAGCGAAATAATCAAATGTTAATTGCTATGTAACGAATGAATGCAATGTCGAGTCGAGATGAGTGCCTACGTTTGGCTATACTCTCGGGGCGTAACTCCGACGTGTAATCGCCACGCTTATAAAACTAAGAAAACCTGAGTGAGCAAAATGAACAGTCTTGGTTCGTACATCATCTATATTATATATATACAGAGTGGTGAATTTTGGGTAGAAGAAAAGGCGTTTGTGACAGAATCAATATATCTTTAAAAAAAACATATAGTCTGAATCGACGATCATCAATTTTTTGTAGTTGTGTCAATTCCGGGATTAGCCCCGGAATACTTGATTGATACAACCTTTAAGACTCAAACATATTATTAATTTAAAAGGTATAACGGCATTAATCAAAATAACGGCAAACAATCAATTGCGTTGAATAAATAGGGTGAGATCCAGTCGTCACTTAGCATAAGTGCATTAGGTTTATAGGTCAGCTGATCCGATCAAAGATGCCGCAACGAATCGGCTGTCACTGAACAATTACTTTTTGTCGACTATACGATAGTATTTATAGTAGGTACTTAAATAATTTAATCTTGTTACTTCGTACTTTTGATTTCAATATGTTATATCAAGATTGTGCATCTTACATTGTTATTTATTATTGTTTTGTACAATAATTTTTACATCGATATTTGATGTGTGTGTATGACATACAATGCAATGAGTAAACAATACGGCTTTACCTGAGATACATCGTAATTGTAATATATTTTAAATATAAAACTGTTAAAGCAGATACTTTAACCGATTTAAACGCGTTCAACTAATGATTTTAAACTTAAACTTAAAACCAACTTATTTATTAAACTCAATAAATTTGATAAATATTTTTAAACTAACCTTTAGCCTCCATTTTCCTAGATGGCGCTAAAGCAGGGTCACTGAGAACATTGATAAGTAGCGTGGCTATGCACAAAATAACTAAAAACGCGTGCGCCATTCGTACAATTTGAAATACAACTGCAGAGTACAGACCTATGCCCTCTTGATACTTAAATCTTAATAATTTCCTAGTACAGTCGCTTTGTAAACTACCTACCGTACACGGAGTCTCTTGAAATTATTATCTGTAATGGTAGATTAATAAGCTATATTTAAATTTAATTATCAAAATTCTTTGCGTTCTCTACATGCAAAACTTTACAGCAGGTATGGAATAAAGCATAAAAGTTTTTTTTTAATGTACATACTTTCCGTAATAGATGAGGTAGGTAGGTAACACGTGTTTCTTTCAGTTAGGTAGTAAAAGATCAGCCTTTTACTCGACCTAAAATAATCCAAGCAAATCCAGTTTTTTTAATGTAACGGGCATGTGGCTCACTTGATGTTAAGTGATACCGCCGCCCATGCACACATTGCCAGAAGGCTCGCACATGCGTTGCCAGCCTTTTAAGAATTGGTACACTATTTTCTTGAAGGACCCAGTTCCGGGTTTTAACATGCGTGTTAGTCAATAAGCCACGGTAACGGTAATGAAATTGAATTCATTACAAATACGTACGTTACCTAATAACCTCCTCTTTCAGGTTTTTAGTTGGTTAAAAATGTATTTAGGTTTATTATTAAGTTTGTACTGACTAATATATATATACAAAAATGACATAAACTTTTCAAGATATCTATGTTAATTTGGTTTATAATAAATAAATAAAAATGACTAAAGAGTATTACCGACATAAGAAATTATTTTGACAATGTCAAACCCACAATTAAATATCCAATCTTAATAAATTATACCAGTTTAATATAGTAAAATTCTCCAAGTGATGACATTTTGATGATGAAATTGCAAAAATCTAAATTTACCAAAGACAAGGGAAATGCCTACTTAAAATCAAATTTAGGCAAACTGCTCGATGAAAATTGCAAGCTACGAGCACAGCTCCTAGAAGCCACCGAAAAAAAGCACCAAGAAATGACAAGAGCCATTGAGCTATCAGAAAAAAATATCGTACTAAAACAACATATCCAAGAACTTAAATGGGAAATTGGTGAAGGCATAAAATGAATTACGAAAGTCGAATTAAGTCTCTACAAAAGGAGAACAACTCTTTGCGGAGCCAAATATCGTTGGAAAAGAGGAAACGAATAGAAGCGTGTAGAAATGCAGAAAGGCTCGCCGAGCAAAACTATTATTTAGAAAATTATATACATAAACTTACTTGTGAACGTCGTGCACGTATACAAAATACATTTTATAATACTGACTGAATAAATCAGATTCAGCTAAAATTCTTAAAGAATTATGTTCATTCATTGAGTCATAGACACAAGTCTTACACAGATTTCTCCTGCTAACAAAGAACATGCGCGAATCTTAGCAAAGTTTCACGAATTGTCACAATGTCTTTAATTTTAAATTAATTGTATGAATAATTGAAACTCATTGTGCTGCCTCTTGTGTGCTGCAAGAGTGCAACTCTTCTGCACAATGGCAGTGCATATTTAAATTCTTGCGAGTTCATTCATGGAAGTTTATTTATCTATAAAAGTTATCTTTCTTAGACTTTTGATAATTACTTATAATGTTCAATGATTATGTATGATTCAATATACGGTAAGATAAAGCATTTATGCGTTAGTGTCAGTTGTTAAATGTACTCAATAGTAGTTTTTTGAAAAAAAGTTCGAGTTTAATGGGAAACGACTGGCTGAAACAAATGACTGGGAACTGTTTTTTAACTATACAATCATCAGGCTATAGAGCCTAGGAATAGCCCTAGCCTGGCGTGCAATAACCTAGGTTCAAACATACATATGGCATTCGTAATAAAATATTTTGTAAATATCATGTCCACACACTATAATAATACAGGTTATAGCGTATATTTCAAACTAGTTATTGCATCACAAAGCACTATATGTGCCTATTTCAATTAAAAATTTAACCTTTCTACCTCAAAGATGATAAAATTTTAAAATGGGAATCGTTCCAGATAATGCTTTCTATAAACTCCAAAACAAACGCATATAAATTGTCTAAAAATCAAACAATAAAAAATATAAAAATATCTTTATTCTTACGGCATAACTATTTACATATTTATAATATCTACATCCATTATGGTACATTATCTACAAGATACAAAATGTAAATAAAAATTCTCGTTACTAATAATATTATATATTAATGAAGTTTTTATGCTAAGCAACTGAACTGCTAACTAAATGATTTTTTGTATAAATCAAATTCTTTAAAATGTCATAGATTTTTTTATATTTCATAAATTAATTTTATCTCATGTCCAAAAAATATTCAATTTATTTGTAATACTGTGAAGAAAGCACATACAAATAGACCTTAGAGATCGGAGAGTGAATTTGTAATCCCTTGATGGGGCATGGGGCATCGTACTAGGTAGACAGTGTATCCCATTTTTGTGTCCGCCAAAGTTTTAATAGGTTGACAGACTGAGCTACGAATAAGAGGTTACATTCATTCGTACATTTATTCGATCTTCACTCATTCGTTGTCTCTGGTTTTATTTCATTCTTTTTTTTCTCATATTCCAACATCAGTATTTTTATTTCTAAATTAACTTTTTCTACTTTCTTCTCATAGTATTTTTTTATTGCTAAATCTCGCGCCTGTCTGACGTAATCCACAGAACTGTTGTGTTTCTTTTTCTTAGCTAAAAAGTTAAGAAAATAATTCAATACATTATCTACTATGTACGTATACGACGATGAAAAAGCTGCAAATTTGGTGTTAAAGAAAATAGTTGTATGGAAAGAAACGTTAAATTGTAAGGCCAACTAATCTATGCAGAAAGAGAACCGATGTGGGAAGCACGATGACAAATTATTTCGCTCACACCGCTGGCTCTGCGACCCAAAAAGTGTCTTGGCCACCAAAATGGGAATCTCCCAGCGTTCCCTGTCCTGTGCCATCTCCCGCCAATTGCTGGCTTTGAGCATAAGATCCTCTTTCACTCTGTCGATCCACCGGTACTTAAGCCAGCTTAAGTAAGCCTCCTTTATCGCCCGATCCTCTCATTAGTTAGGGAGCGTCTTCCGAGTGGCGGATGGGAAAGTGGTCGGTAATACAGATAATCCAACGCCAACCGACTAGTTCCGATGGACCCGCAGACCGAAGTAGGATGTGGTACCCCTACGATGGTGCGCAGAGAAAAATAGAAAAAATAACCGATCACCCAAAAACGGCTTATGGGCCACTCGGAAGACGCTCCCAAACGACGGGTCACAAGCAAAAGTGACAGATAGCCTTTTTGGTTTGTTGACAACACAGTTTCGTCAATATAGCTCGACAGTAATTACTTTACTAAATTTGTATGAAAAGGTCATGTCGAATAATTTAGTTTCTATATACACTAGAAGAAAGTCATCTCTAATCTAGTCAAATTTTTACCTTTTTTTGGTCCCCATATTATATTTGGTATTATACTGCTTGTACTATTGTCCATACTATTTTCTGGAGCACCTGAAAAATGTTGAACCATAATATAAATCATTGTAACGTAACTGTGTTTTATAATACGTTATCCTAACTGTGGATGGGAATTACTTGTGGATACGCAGATTAATAAAAGGACTTCGGTACTCAATACTGTAGTTTATATTTTCCCCAATACTAATCCACGTCCACACGCGATCGCAGTGCGCAGTAACTACTGATCGCTAGTTCATACTTCTCTATCATACATCAAATACTCGACACATTCATGCTTACACGTGTCCCTACACTACACCCCCCAAATTTTTACATTCACAAAAAAATTTTATAAAACAAAACTTATTCAAAACACTATAAACTATACCTAACACACCTGCAGTTACATTGCGATAAGCACAGAGGGTTTAATTACGCGTAGCTTGCAGTAGGCGTCGTTACTGGCTGGGAGCGCATAACAACGGTTTGCTGCGTTGCCATTCTTGATAATTTCTTTTCGAACCACTTGTTTATTTGATGTCTGCAGTATACTATGATTGCAAAAACAATTATGACGCCCAATAGAACGGTTATTATCAACATTGTTGTAGTTTGGTAATCCATTGACTGTTGCACTGCTCCACTTTGAGCAATTATAACTTCATCTTTACTGTATGATTTTCCCATTTTAAATATTATAAATAAGTAAACTGTTTCCGTGAATATTATAAGCCAAACTGAAATATATTGTACATTAAATTCTTAGTTAAATGTGCTTACCACAACGTTACCTCGTAACTAGGTGCTTGTTTGCTAAAATAACTAGGCTAATATTTAAACTAATTGAAACTCAATTTTACATTTCGCAATCCAAATACCTATCACTATGCATTTACTTTGACATAAATTGTAGGTAATGAATTTGCTTACTTACTTAAAAAAAACTGTAAGTCCAATAAATTTTAAATACAATAAACGAATAATACCTATAATATCTAATAAAATACTTTTAACAATTAAATCTTACTGGTAATGTTACCCTTCTGCCACTCTTGGTTATTTTACCATTTCCGGATGTAGTGTCATGTGTACATTTATCGCTAACAGTTAATTTGTTATCAATAGATATACAATTCTTTTTCAGTTCGGTACAATCGTCATGGCTTGAATCATATAACAAAAAGGCTGGCTTCAACCTGTCTATTGATATATTTATAATTCTATTAGGTAATTGGACAGAGTATACTTTACCTTTTCTTGCTACTACACGATAAGGACCATCGTACGGTGTCGTTAACGGCCTTCGTACCGCGTGTTCCGTATAAAAACATGTTTACACTTACCTAACTCGCTATGTACAAAAATGGTACGCGAGTCTCGCATAGAACTCGATACTGGCTTGAGATTGTCTATACTATTTCTTTATTGGTTCACAAATTCATACTCACCAGCACTTCGATTATCCGAGACATTGTAAAAGTCTCCAGGTAATCGGAGTGTTTGCCCATATAAATATTCGGCCGGACTTGTGCCGTTGTCGCTTCTCCCTACCGAGCGCAAACCTAACAACACAGTGGGCAATTCTTTAAACCAACAAGTATTCTCAATAAGCCGAGCTGTTAAGGCTTGTTTCATACTCCGATGCCATCTCTCGACTATCCCGTTGGCCGGTGGTCTGTAAGGGCTACTACGAATTTTTTTTACTCCTAATACTTTTAAAAGCTCACTAAATAGATTGCTCTCGAATTGACGTCCTTGATCGCTTGTTAGACGATCAGGCACGCCAAAACGGGCTATCCAGGTGTCATAGAACACTTTGCCTACAATGTCCGCTGTAATTTCCTTTGAATAAAAAATAAATATTGTCATTCTTTTCACTCAACAACTTTGCTAGCTCAGCATCGCATACCTGGCTGTCCGCTAATTCCTCGTAATCTATCGCCGTCGGGCAGTGTATAGTTTCAACTCTGGAGAACGCGTCCGCGACAATATTACTGTCCGCTTTTATGTATTGAATGTTCGTTGTAAATTCACTAATAAATAATAATTGTCTTGTCCATCTGGGTGTGTCATTTTTACTCTCTAATTTGTTCAATGCATAAGTTAGGGGTTTATGATCTGTAAATACAGTTAATTCTCTCCCTTCAAACATATATCTAAAATGCTTTATAGCCATAAAAATAGCTGTTAATTCCCTATCATACGTGGAATATTTCTGCTGGGCATTTGTGAACTTTTTTGAAAAGTAACCTAAAGGCAACCAAGTTTTATTAACCCATTGTTGAAGGACTCCCCCGGCACAACTCTGTGACGCATCGGTCATCAAGGATAAAGGAACATTAGGCACGGGGTGTGAAATCATTACTGCGTTTTTAAGTCCTAATTTGCATTTCTCAAAAGCTGATATTGATTTTTCTGTCCAAACTATTTCGGTCTTGTCTTTTTTCTTACTATTCTTTAAATATTCATTTAATATCGACTGATCTTCAGACGCCTTAGGTACACTAGCTCTATAGAAATTAATCATTCCTAAAAATCGCCTTAACTGATCTACTGTTTCAGGCCGAGGAAATTCTACTATCGCCTTAACTTTGTTATCAAGCGGTCGAATTCCGTCAGTTGAAACATTATAGCCTAAAAATTCCACATTAGACTTTCCAAACTCGCATTTATTTAAATTTATGGTTATGCCAAAATCATTTAACCTTTCAAATATTGTTCTTAAATGCATTTTGTGTTGTTCCATATCGTCACTAGCAATAATTATGTCATCATTAAAATTAAATAAAAAAATCTAAACCTTTTAATACGTCATTGTTTATGAATCTCTGGAATGTCTGGCTTGCATTTTTAAGGCCAAAATTTAAACGTGGAAATTCCCATAAACCAAAATTTGTGATTACTGCAGTCTTTTCTATGTCCTCTGGTGCTATCTTCACATAATGGTATGCCTTATTAATATCAATCTTTGAAAAAACTTTCTTACCTGCTAAGTTATACGTGAAGTCGTGGAGCCTTGGAACGGGGTAACGATCCGGTTTGGTAATAGTGTTCAATCTTCTATAGTCTCCAACCGGCCGAATGTCCCCATTCTTTTTTTCAACTACGTGTAATGGACTGGCCCACTCACTCTTTGACGGTCTGCATATCCCCATTTCTTGCATGCTACTAAATTCTTGTCTTACCTTATGATAACGATCCGGTGGTAAAGGACGGGCGCGTGCAAACACCGGCTTACCCGTCGTCTCAATATGGTGGTAAACATCATTATCCTTATCACGATCCAAATTCTTGAAATTTACCGGCTTAGTAATTTCAGGAAATTCCGATAATAAGTCAAGAAAAGGATGGTCATAACCTATCGTGCTAACTGATAATTCATCGCAATTGACGATTCTACCAAATGTCAATAAATTTGTCTCCTTATCAATAAGTTTCTTAGCTGCTAAATCTACCAATAACCTATATTGGTAGATTGTGCTCTATAAAATCCGCACCTAATATCGCTTGGTTAACGTCCGCAATAATAAATGTCCAGCGATATGGACGCCGTAGTCTGAGATTTAAACTCTAGATTTACACCATACGTTTTTATTTCACTATTGTTCGCCGCATATAATCTAAAATCTAAACACTCACTTTGTTGTTTCTGTTTACGAGTGGCTGGAATAACAGACACGTTGGCACCTGTGTCCACTAAAAATTGAAGTCCACTGTCCTTGTCGTAAACGCTGAGGCGGTGGTTTTTACCCGGTACCACGTCTGCCGCCTTTACAGACTGTACCTGTCTTAGTTTTCCGAATGATTTTTCTCATGTTGTTTCCAAGCACAAGGCTGTTCGCACTTCCTCGCCCATTTCCTGTACTTATAATGCCAAATGCGTCGATGTCCTTGTACTTCTTCTCGCAGTGACGCCACTTCTAAATTTAATTTCCGCATTTGTGACATAATCTCTATCATAGACTCGCTACCACCGGTGCTGGAACTTACCGCTGCTACCTCGCCGACAGCTATATTCTCCATTATTTTATCCGCAATCCTGGCCAAATTCTCTAGATTTTGGTCATGGCTAACCGTGAGAACAGTCCGCACAGCCGTCGGCAACCTTGAAATCCATAGGTTTCGGAGGTTCTGCTCCTGCTGAATTCTTTCATTCGTCGGAGCAGTTGAGATGGTTTTTGAGTCCCGAGCTCCATCTCACTGACTAATTTTTGAAACTGCCGTTCAGCGCTTTCTTCGTAAACTTGTAATAAACGTTCTTTTAATGCCTGGTATTTGTTACTTTCAGGAGGTTGCAACAATAAATCGCTGACTTGTTGTAGTACCTCACGTCCAACTTTAGCCACCACCAGATTAAATTTTGCCTCGTCTCCTTGTTTTTGTGGAGCCAAAATACTTTCCAGCTGCGCAAACCATAGTCTTGGCATCTCAGTCCAAAATTTCGGTATGCGTGAAGATATTGTAATTGCTGCCAAGTTAGTCGATTGCGTGGCAATGTTGTCTTCTGACTTCTACATCATCTTCAGTGTGACAGTTGCTGCATATGACCATAGATAGAAAATTATGTATGGGCCCTTCGAGACAAACAACTAATGAGAACCTACTTACAAATGAACTTAAAAGTAAATTTTACAGTCAATCCATTTCGACCAAATATATATATATAGGCAATTAGTCTGGTCTTTACAACAAATTATAAATCTAGTTTCCATCTACACCAGACATCAAGCTTTAACCCATACGACCTCAAAACTCACCTTCCGAGTCTTCAGCTACATTCATGCTACCGTCACCGGCATTCCGGCCTGCTTTAAGGAGATGCATCACCTTATCTAAAACTTCATCCGGTGGAATAAAGATTGGTCTACTGCCATCAGTCTGGAATAAAAAGGTTTTTGACTTAAGTAACCGAATACATATAGTTAAATTGTAAGAGAACTATCCATCTTGGATAGTATATGTTTCGTTGATTCATATTTTAAATCTAAAATTAATATAGCAAAGTATAAACAAATGTGTAGAGTATGTCAATCACAGGTCACACATTTAAAAAGTGTTCAATAGCCTTTAAAAAGTTTATTACAATATAATTATTCTAGCATACAGTATTATGTAATCCTAGAAGTATAGCCAAGCTTGTAAAATAAAATAGTTAAATAAATACAGTGGTGGAGAGTTGCTTGCCACTTCTTCATGTCTGTTCACACACTTGATATGAGAGCTGACAGTAAATTTAAGTTTAGAGTGAAGTTTATAAGTGCAAAAAAATACATAAACCAATAAATCAGTTATGCTGTTCCTATCAGTTATATTCATTTCTTGTTCAAGCAAAATTGCTTTATTAATGTTTATTTTAATTAATTATTTATTTACAAAAAGAATTAAATATAATCTCTTAACTGGAGTTCTTAAAACAACTACTGAGTTAATAGTAAAACTTTTAAAAATAAACACACAACCATAAAAAAATCATAAGAATAACAACAAGCTAATAAAAATTTACCTAAAGTATTCAAAAACTTAACTAAAATGCAATATAACCACAGAAAACAGACTTTATTCAATATTGTGTTACCCTAAAAATATTGCTTATTTTCATCAGGCAATGTGAGGAAAGTTTCATTAGAAATGGTTTTATATACAGTTATAACTACTACACCATCTCATACCTTTTCATTATTCATCTTAATATCTTGGTCTCTTTTCCGAGCAGCTTTCTTTAAATTATCCCATTTTGCTTTTAATTGCTCTTTACTTCTAGGCATTCCACCATTTCTCGAGTTAAAAAAAGCTGTTAACATTGACCAGGCTTCCTCCTTACTTTTATTTGTTGTTGCATCAGTTTGTTTTATTGTTATAATTGGTTTACTTTCAATTAGATCCAATAACATGTTGACTTCTTCTTTTGACATTGCTTTCTTGTGTTTCTGAAATACAAATCATTATTTTTAACACACATAATATACTTATTTTATTGATTCTCAAGCATATTCAAATGTTCTTAGTTAAATTGAAATAAATGATTATAGAACATAATAACATTTTCACACCTAATACAATCATGATTGTAGTAGAATATCTGCAATGAAAATAATTAAACACATATAAAGTAACTTGTTCACTGATAGTTAACATAGAAAGATAAAAAGAACAACTGACCAATTCAAATTCCATATTTGTATCTTGATTCCTTCAATTTGAAGTTTGCAGTTACTTAGTAAATTTAATATCAACTATAGATTAGGGTCATCACTGAAAACATTATTAAATCATATTAACGACGTATTTGTGTAGGTTTTAGATCTAAAGTTTTTGTACTGATTAGCCCGCCAATAATTCAAACGTAGTTATAATGTCCACCACTAGCGCTATTAGCTTTATCACCAAAAACACATATGGCAAGCAGTACGTTTTACAACACTCAACACAGATTAAATCTACCAAAGTAATATTATTGTTACATTTAAAAACCTGGTACCTTTTTAATGAAATATGCGTTGAATAAGTATATGAGTTATTATAAAATATAACTAATGCTACTAAAGACTATAAACCTAAAAATGGTTCTTTTGCAATATAATAATATAATCATATTGTAAAAGGATTTACAAGTTTTGAAAAAATCAAGAATGGTTAGTAAAAAACACAAAAACGTCATCTGGTTCATTCATTCCGTCCATTTTACTTTGTAACATGACACTTAATCTGATCTTAAAAACGCCTCGTTTAGTAGACCACGTTTAACGGGACGTATCAAGTAAAAACAGTAGCGCCATGACAAAATTGATTTACCAACAGTGGCGACATATAACGGATACGAATTGTTAGACGTTCACTTCTCACAAGAAGAGGCTTTACTACTAACGGATCGTTTGATTAGTGAACTGTCAATTTAGAACTTGGAAATTTGACAACACTTGACAAGATACTTCATAGAATAAACACATTTTAAGGAAGATTAGTTACGAACTAGAAAAATTAAAACACGCACAAGTTTGAAAATTAATTGAACGAATAAGTTCAATATTAGGTTCTATTGTTAGTAACGATCTTTGTTATTTGTAACAGTTTTTTATGAATAGGCAATCTGTGATGGCCAAAAGCAAGTAAATTCGATGTATATATCGTTTTCTATGTACATATAATTATATTATTTCAGTTATACAATCGTAAAAAACACTCATATACATTAAGTCTATAACTAATAGCACAGATCTAACTAAATAATTTATTAACTTTATCCATTTCATATAAACATACAATTATAATTAATGTTCTTAAGGAATTTCAAGATTTACTAGACACCTGTCATACGGTGCATTTTCCAACAAGAGTAGATATTTTTAAGTCGACTCGATATTTCAGTACTCTTATATCAATACAATATTTGGTTTTAAAATTTTACAACCCTGCTAAGGCAACACACTTCTACACATGTCTACTTATAAAATTTTTCTTCAGCATTCTTAAAAGCAATTAATAATAAAGAACTAATAAAAAAGTGAAAAAAAAAACGAGTAGTCTTTTAGTCATTTATTAACCCTTAAACTTCTACTCCCTCATCATCTTTTCCTTTTGACGGGCAAGCTTCTTTTTGGAGAGTTTCTTCTTTGCAGGTGCATCGTCTGTGGGAGCAGCACGGGCCACGGCGTCCTCGCGTTCACTCAAGCACACCTCAATATGGCATGGAGATGACATGTAGGGGTTAATACGACCATGAGCACGGTAGGTACGTCTGCGGAGGCATGGAGCTCGGTTAACCTAAAAAATATTTAATTTATAAAAATCTAATTAAAAAGTAATAAAGTGAGCATAAAATTGACACCAACTAATACATTTTATTAAAATGTTTATTAATTAATTAATATATACTATTAAATTAAATTTATTAGTAAAACATTCTCCTAGTTTCTATAAAAAATATAAGTAATGTAATTATCTATTCCCAAACAAAATTCTTAAAATAATCTCACAAGTATAGGTAAAGATCTCTTTCTTTTAATATTTATTTAGTTCGGAATTCCTCAATTATAACAATATCAAAACTTATATTAAAAACACTGTACAAAAACTTGATTTCACAGAATGTATGTATAGTATTAAGAGTTATCAAAAAATTAGGATATATCAACAATTCATATTTGCAAGCTTGAATATTAGTAGTGACATGTTTTTATAGAGTACTACTAGTTCTTAATTTAATGAAAAAAAGATAGAATGGTAAGTCTTATGTCTGTGGAATAAAGTTAGAGAAAACAATATATGTTATTCTCTATGTACTAATTTCTACAAAATACTTTCTGCCTTTTGAAAACAATGTACACATGTGAGCGTACACTGTCAAGCAAAAAAGGCAAAATCTAACAAGTGCCTATCACTCAATTAACTGTCCATTACAATAATTTTCTTAATAGATATTTCATAATTTTCTATATTTACATTGGTATTAATATCATTCAAAAGTATAACAATATGTTGAAAAGCAATAATAATTAAGCAGTAGCATTGTGTACAGCTAAGCTAAGGTCATTGATCCATTATGAATAAAATAAATAAGTCCATATTTAAACTAAATTAAACACCTATATAATCCTATTACATATAATCCTATATGTAATAGGATTTATTATATTTACTTTAGTACAGTTATGATTTATTAATTGATTACATATCATTGAAGTTGGTAAATAAAAATATACCTGAATGTGATCAATGACAAGCCTGTCAACATCCAACCCCTTGTAGTCTGCATTTGACTCAGCATTTCTCAATAGTTGAAGGAGGAATTCGGCAGATTTTTTTGGCCACCGACCCTGTGTGGTTCCAAACTGTTTAGCTTGCGCGCACCTTCCTACACCACCATTAAATCTGCGGAATGGAATGCATTCCTTCTTTTCCGTCACATTCTTAAGATAGCGGACAGCACGACGAAGAGGCAACTTCCTAATTGCCATAGCTGTTTCATATGTGTTCTGAAATTTAAATTATAAGATTAATGAAAATTTCTATGTTAGGCATTCGCCGTAGGACGTAAACAATAGTAACATTTACCTTGAAGTGCACACGGAGATTTGATCCACGCGCTTTGCATGATTTTGCAGCATTGTCAGGCTCCCGAGAATAACGACCCATTTTTGTTACTGAAAAATAGAGCGGCTGTGAATCACAAGTGTTACACTTTTAGGTTATATTTGTTTATGTGTTACTTTTCACAAATTCGCCAAAATATATACACAAATCACTTAATTCCACCGTTTCAAATGATATTACGATTCGAATAAATTTAAAATTTTATACTTATTTGGATTCATTAAGATTGAAAACACGAAACCAACCTCTCAAAAGACTTTTGGAGCAGAAAAAGACAGACGATTCACAAAAGGGTCGAACGTCAGATATGAAAATAGCAATTGACAGATGACATATGACAGCTGACAATTTTATTCTGTATTCGGAGGTAAAATTGAGGTTTCCATTTCTTTTTTTCTTTTTTCTTGCTTAGTGTGCAAGTGTATTTCTAATTCTTTCATCTAGACTCTAGTTGAAATAGAAAGGTCACAATAAAATGAATTCAAACTTCTTACCAGTGATTGAACGGTAAACATGATTGTTTTTTGTTTTAGAATGGGATCTCGCTGTTGGCCTTAAGGGCCTTTACAGCTCAGCTCGGGCTGTTTTGGCGAGTGTAGCTCGGCCAGAAAGGCGTTTTATCCCGCGGCTAGCGCAAGGGCGTCTCCTGTGAGACTCGAACCTCGGCTTGGGCCGTCGCGGGGTGGTCAATCGCCTGAAGGGCAGGACGGATGCTCACTGGAGTGAGCGAAGTAAATGTCCTCGCCTTCCCCGGTGAAGACGGTTTTTTACCCTAATTTGTATTTGGCTATTTTTATTATTATTGGCCGCGCGGTCGGCTTTTAATTTATTGTTAGCTACGGTAATTGGATCGTCCGGATCCGTTAGTGTATGTCGAGGCCTCCTACGAGACTTTTTCGTTGGGAAGGGGTAGTAATTGATGCTTTTACGCACCAGCGGATTGGGATGGTGCTTAGCCTTGTCGAAATGGCGTGTGGACGCCAACTTCATCCATTGCGCTATGGTAGGGAGCTCCAGGTCGTGGTGGAGATCGACGTTTCTCACGTAGATGGGCGCACCGGCCGCGATTCTTATGAATCGCGTCTGAAGCACCTGTAGGCGGTAGATATGGGAAGGGGCACATTGTGCAAAGACTACGCTAGCGTAAGTCATGCATGGTCGGATGCAGGCCTTGTACAAGGTCACCTTGTGTCTGAGGGAGACATGATTGTCTAATGGGCTTTGTAATATATAGTATAGAGTTACACAGATCAAAAAAAAATTGTGTATCAATATTCTTTTTTTTTTAGAAAAAATTCTATGAAAAATGTAATTCATGACTTCATAAATTGTGTAAATTAACTGTAAATGTAAATAAGATACAGTATTATAGAGACAGGTATTATAAACTTTCACCCATATTCATAAAAAAAACCCGAAATCCGGACCTTAACATCGCAACTCATTTCACCAACAGAATACCATTCGTCACTCACCACACTTTTGGAATATCATGGCATTTTGTCGAATTTGCTCGACCTCATTTCACTTCTTGGTAAACTGTGAAGGGTAATTAGTTATTGTCTCTAAATATTGTGACAATTGACCCATTTTATTCATAAAAGTCTAAATTTTCATCTTTTAATTAATTTTACTATTTATATTTGATATTTTCATTATTGAAGGGAAAATAACTACATCTAACATATTATGGAGTTAAATTTTGTTTAATTGCAAAATAGATGAAAATTCTTGTTTAATGTAGTAGAGTTTATATTAACCATAGCCCGACAAATGATAAGCTGTAGTGTGAAATGTTTGTAGGGGACAGAAAACTTTAAAATATTAATTATGTTTCAGCACGAAACAAGGGATACCTAACATTATCATCTGGTCTCAATTTTTAGAATATCCTAGCTAAACAAAAAGGTAGTGTCAGCTGAAATAGACTGTCTCAGCAAATAGTAATTTCAACTCAACAGGATGGATAGATATCTTATATTTTTAAAATGTTACTATGTGTACCAATGTTATAATAAAATATTTTATTAGTTTTCTCTATGCAATATTATAGTACCAATATATACCTAACACATCTTCCTATTTACAGTTTAAATAAATAACTATCATATTAGCCATAAGTAGTAGTTGACAACAAGGAAGAAAATGACTAGTCCCTATGTAAATTTTACCAGGTACCAGTTTCTGGTACAGAAGACATATTTAACGAAGACCACAAATATATTTTGAATACAGTTGGACAACTACATTTTTTATATGAAATATTTTGTTACCATTTTTATGTGTTACATTATTGTACAGCAGGTACAATTTATTTATATATAATAATATTGTTATTATTATTGTATAAACAATAAAGTGATTAATTGGATATTATTCTACTATTTATTAAATGATGTGATATATGCTTAAAAACAATATGTTTTGTGTTCAACATAACTTACCAGCCTGTAATACTATCAGGTTATGGACTCCATATATGCTTAGCAGATATTTATAATTAATTTATAAATCTTGTTATTTTATTCAAATATAGCTATATAATAAATTTAAGATAAAATTAATCACCTATATTCAAGTAAATATGTATAAAACTTAAAGAGTAGTACTACTAATGTAAAATAAAAAATAATCAAAGCAAACCCAGCCTCACATAAACTAATTCTAAACTACTCTAGGGTTCGTAGACAAATACATTAATTGTTATGTTTATATATATATATTATAAAAAGTTATAGATATGAAAGACAAAAAAAATAATTACTAAGTACAACATACAATGTGTACTTGTTTAAAACAGAAGAATGTTTTAATCCAAAATCCTAATGTTATATCAAAATTTATAAAAAGTTATAAATCTAATTTGGGCTTTTATAACAAATTAAAAATTCATTCATTCATCAATTGAAGGGTTGTTGAAATTCAATAGTTTGAAAATGTCTTCATTATTGTTTTTTTTTTAAACCTTTTTTAAAAGGGGCCTTTTCCATTGACCTATAATATTCTTCTTCACATGCTATACAACCAGGAATTTTGAACCTTTGGTACTTTGAAATTATTATATTTTAGTATAAGTAACCTACTCATTAAAATACTAATATGTACTTTACAAAAATATGATACTTGAGCAAGAGTATAAAGCAATACCTTTTCTTGTTCTATGTCTGCAGAAGACAAGGTAGGATCAAAAATGCTAATAAGATAGAAATTAAACTTTACTTAATCCAATTATTTGTCTATCAGAGACTAGGGTCATTTATATAGCAATCAACATTTAAGGTTTCGTCAAAACAAAAATTACTTTTTTTGGATATTCGTATAAGGCAAATGTATTCCAAATGTAGAATAGCCGCTTCGTGCTTAAATTTTCTTTTTATATTTTTTAAGTGTTAACATCGTTTATTTCTCGATTTTTTATTCATGTCTTCACTGAGACATTATAGAACATAACGATCTGCCCTAACTTAAGACTAATAAGTAATTAAGTCTAATTTACTAATAAGGATATTCACCAGATGATCCAATAACACCAGTTACTTATTCTATTTCTTGAAATAGAGGTATAAATTAGAGGCCCTTCTGAACAACAAAGTTCTATTTTAATAAGGCTAATACTAATATTATGTAGATATTGTTTTTCTGAATAAAATATGTATTTATTAATATTATTTTATACCTATGATCCGCTGGTTAACTCTTGCAGAAACGCAACAGTGTATCACAATTGATGCGAAAACGATCCACCATTAACAGATTACAGATAAGAACAAGTCGCTTTTGCAATTTAAATAAAACAAATGCACCAACGCAATGCGTGGCATTGAAACCAAAATAAATATGTAATAATGATAAAATTAACAGTTTCGTGGACGATAAATAAATATTCCTAGAGTTCCATATAAAAGATCGCTTAATATCGATTAGTCCGTCTGTTGCACACATTTATTTCTGTATTTGTTGTATATTTGCGTCTTTTAAATCGTTTATAAGATGAAATAAAGTGCAAATAAGTAGTGAAATAAATAAATTGCCACGTCTTTTTATTTAATAATTTATTTAATCGTAAACTCTACAATAAGATACATAATATTAGTTTACTTTATTTACATGATATGTTTAGATAATGTCATGTATCATTCTTAATAAGTTATAAGTAAAAATATTACACAGGTATTAATTTTATCTTCCTTTCAAGACATAAGACAAGCTTAAAACTGAATAGGCAAGACTACAGTTATTGTTGATTAACTTGTTAAATTATATGTTTTCTGACTATCTATTGAAAATTCTTAAATATTATTAATTCAAGCTCACTTAATGATTTATTAAAATTAATGTTGCTAAGATGTAATTATGTATGTACAACTACAATTTTTTATCAATTTATATAAGACTATGTTGGAGTACACTATTAAAAACGTATATATTTCTACACAAATGACTGACTAGATCCGATTAATAAAATAAATATAACTATTATTGCGCTCTATGGGGATTATGACTAGAAAATTATTATTATAGATATTGCTATATATAAATTATGTAGGGTTCTGAAGGTTATTTTGTTTCAAACAATTTCTTTTTAAGTCATAACTTATACTACTTTCTTATTATAAAGATTTCAATATTCTTCATTTAAAGCATCAAAAAGTAATTATATGTTTATTACACTTGTGTACAAGGGTGGCTCCAAGGGCTTTAATGGGTCACTCTCTCATCAGAAACTTTCATCGCATCTTCAATTCGGGTTTTTAATTAACACATAGTTAATCAAACTACTGATTACCCGTCCCTGACGTGACCACTAGATCTGGCGACAATAAAAACAACCAAGCAAAAAAGCAACTGCGTATAAAGTGACAGTAGTGAATGAGACGGCTACTTTTCTACTAATAATGAGCTTTGTTTCTTAAACATTTTACAAACTTGTCCTTAAAGCTCCGCTTATTCGAGTGTAAATTGCAAATAAGTGTGACAAAGTTTATTTATTATATCTACAATTTAATGTAATTATTATATGTAATTATCTACAAATTAAGCGTGAATTAAATTATTGCTTCTTTTCTGATGGTTATAGCTGCTAGTGTGTGTGAGTTGGCGCAGTCGGGAGTAACGGGAGAGGCGCAACGCAAGCAGCGCATCCATCTCGGTCTGAAATACATACAGATTAACATAGCACAAAAAACAGAGACACGTATTTTTTTTTAAATTACATCTATTATTTATGCGTCTTATTATTATTAATTAAATCCGAGACTAATGTTTATCAGCATTTGTTTATTAAAACTGCTACTTTTGATATTTTTTTGCGGTGTATCTTTTTTTAAAGCATATGAACCTTTTTATGGCCCTTTAAGCTGCGTAGGTTCTAAAATATTTATTATTTTTGTAGCTTCGACATCAAATATTGAACTACAGAAAACATATCCGGATATATATATTAGTTTTGGCTCCGAATTTCAATGTACATAGAGAATTTGTCTCACCTCGGTCATGCATGTAGCGTACGGGAGGCCGAAGGTCTGGCAGTCGCCAGGGTTCCTCTTCACGTTCGACCTTAGGCACCAGCGCACTCCAGCATTCTGCTCGGGCTGTAGTTGAACGGCATGGCCATGTGCACTGCTGAAATAGACAATAAACGATAAAATACGACTTTTATAAACGGATAACATAGAGTAAAGTTCTTGGTAAGATTATATAATAAATTAAGAGCTCTCAATACGCTTGTCTATTGTATATTACGTAATATTATTTTTTTGAACAGTAGGTAATATTACAAACGAGTAAAACCTTTTAGGACCCAATTCATTCAGCATGTGTTTTACATACACAAGCAATCTGACGTCAAAAACAATGGAGAATCAAAAATATAATTTAACTTTCCCTTTCTAATTATTGTTAAAAGTATAAAACCTCTTGAATAAATAAAGTGACATCGACAATAATTACGGACACCACAATTCGATTACCGTCACGATGTTACGTTATCAAATCGCATCAGACACGTCACGGCTACAATTACCTGTAAAACTATTATTATGTCACTTAACTAACAACTCATATGAAGGTTTTGAAGGTTCTAAAACTTTTAATAAATTTCTGTTTAATTACACACACAAACATAGTGTTAAAACATTATAGAACACTAAGACCTAAACATTAGCTTAGTTTAATATATTCACTAGTATTATAGAAAATGAAGTCAACATAATATTATTTATTAACCATAATTATTGTATACGCTAGATTGTATTTTTTGTCGCACTTCTGTAAACTTTATTGTAGGAAAAAAGCAAGGCAACACTGCTACAAGATTACTTTACATGTTTGTGCATTGGGATGGATTTATGTTCTTTCTCCAACTTATTGGAAGGATCTTAGACCAATCTTACCACCGTCCTAAGGTCCCATTGTATTATATATACGAGTTCTTTGTAATCGATACATACAGAATATCATTGGTACTATGCCAAATACGATCCATCAATGCCCTTTTCCGAATAATGGCATTAAAACCGTCAGGTCGGGTCTCGAAAATAATATACCTGTCCCACCACCATTTTAAATATTTATGGCTGCTCTACGTTACAAACAATTTGTATGTCTAAAAACTTGGCAATTAAAAAAAATGGCGGAGAGTTTCTTGGTGTTTCATCTTGCTCATTCCCTTTCACATTCATTTCCACAGGAAATTCAACAATCGATAAACTAAATAAATAAAATAAAGTCTAGTAGTGGTCATACATGTCAACAATACAATAAATACAGATACTAATTTATATAAAATTTGGCAAGAATACGGCAAAAATCTATGATGCAATGTATTTTTATCATAAATATTTAAAAAAAACATGTTGAGAACCATCATTCGGTATCAGTTTTTAAAATCATTTCAGTTTATAGATAACATTCGTTTGAGTAATTATATCTGTATGGGTTTTTAAACAATTGAGTTTAAAAATTCATTCTTGATTTTATCTAAAAATAAATCTAATAGTATGAAATAATAGATATTTAAAGCAATACGGCATAGAACTAGCTTTAAAGTGAACATCATAAATGCCCATTAGCGATTTATTAGAGTTAATATGTATTTCTCCTGCAGTAAATGCTATAAGTAGTTAACAAAAACTTGTGAACAATAACATATCTATACAACGATACGGATAAAAATCAACTTTATAAAAACGACTTTAGCCATGATTTATTTTAGATCAAATATAAATACGGTAAAGAAAGTTATAGCTATCGAATTTAGCAATATAGAATATATTGACGATTATCTTCTCTAGATGGCGCTAAATTTAATTTATAGCAATATTAGTAATTTTCTTCCCTTACACTGCACTAAAACCTCACTTGCACAATCTCTCCTCCTGCCGTTACTGGACTACGCCGATTCTTGCTCCTCCGATCTAAAGTAGGAATTGCTAAATAGACTGGATCGTCTCCAAAATTTCTGTATCCGATTTATATTCGGTCTAAGAAAGTACAACCATATCTCTGCGTTCCGTAAGCGGCTAGGCTGGTTGCCGATTCGTCAGCGACGTGATGCTCATGTTCTCCATCTCCTATATTCCATCCTGTTCCACCCTAAAACTCCTTTCTATCTCAAAAATCATTTCAAATTTTTGGGAGCCCATGACTATAGCTTACGCTCTTCAGAAAACTTGAAATCCCATCTCCATTCCTTTAAGGTCTCTGCAGTAAGGCTATGGAATTCACTTCTCGTCCCTATTCGCTTAGGTCCTTCTCTATCTTCCTTTAAATTTCTTCTGTACAAACATTACCTGTCCACATCGTATCCCTAACTTTCCTACCAACTACTAACTGACGTGAGACTTATCTTAAATTATCGTGATTTATGTGTCTTTTTACTTTCTATTTTTAATGTATCATCTTTTTAGTTTAGTTTTTTTTTTTGTTCCTGTTTAGTTTTGTCTTAATAAATGTGTATAACATGTATTTTTGCACTATTTGCCTATCTTATGTAATTTAATACATTTTTATTTTTTCTTTACCCACAGTGGTTGCCTGGAAGAGATCGCTCGTAAGCGATAAGGCCGCCAGTTGCCCTCCTTTTGATTTAATTATCTTCAATTTTTTATATTGTAGTGTAACGAAGTGTAAATAAATAATGTATAAAATATAAAATAAATAAAATATTAACTACATGTAGTTTAACGTACCGTAAGCAATTAGAAAAAATATATATTTTCTTACAACATAAAACACATCCATATGTACTGAGAACAGTTTAGATTTTGTTCACCATCACCTTAGAAAAGACATTTGTCTGCCTCGTACCCGGCTGAGGGGTGACGTAAGGTCTCTCTTTCCAATTGTTCGTATCAGATGGTAGAACACAAAAGTATTATTGCAAATGGGAAAATTAATGTTCCGCACGCGCCTATAAAGCTGACTCAAATGTCATCACGCCACTCCCAGTCCCAAATGAGGTTGGTAAATAAAAAACTAAATGCCACGTCGGCATTTGTAACCAAAGTTATGGGTTGTGACTACGCATAGTATTAAAAAAATATATTTAACCTTCATAATTAATTAAAAGCTTTATTTTTATAATAAATACACTCACTATATATTTCCAAAAAATATTTGTTCTACTAAACATCGTGCCCAGTGGAGCAGTGTTGCCCTTTGTTTTAGAGTGCGACTTTCAACCTTGAGATCGTACGTTCGATCCCCGGCTGTGCACCGATGGACTTTCTTTCTATTTATTTTTTTGCGCATTTAACATTCCCTCGAACGGTGAGGTTGGAACGTGAGCCTTAGAACAATAAGTCGACGGCGTGCGTCAGGCACAGAAGGCTGATCAGCTACTTGCCTATTAAAATAACAAACGATCATGAAACAGATACAGAAATCTGAGGCCCAAACCTAAACCTAAGTAATTTCAATTACTTTTATCAGTAGTCTTGATAATATGTAGAAAATAAAATACATAATATGAGGCTTCCACACGAGACATGACAAAGCAATGCTATATTTTAAAATTTATATTATACTGTAGATCTTCTATAACTCGAACATTTAGGGACACTGCCGTCAATTAGAGGTAGGTACTGCTGTGTATAGTTTTGTAATACTACATACAAGATACATTATTTTATTATCAGTTAATAACTTGATTTTTATATGTCAATACCTTCTAATACTTGTAAAAATCCCTTCCCGTCAAGCCCCAAGTCCTCCATTACTCGAAATCTCAAACCTTTATTAGTCGAAATAATCAGTGGGGTTGTGGTACATATTTTACCGAATTATTATTTTATCGAAAAATTTATTTGGATCTGTGTACCTAGAACATGGCAATTTCTTTTTTAAATTTAACAATTTATTACGTCTATAGTTCCAAGAAAAATAAGTAGCTCGAATCAAATCACTCAAAATTAACAAGAAATCTTAAGTCAAAGTTCTCCATAAGCGAAAAGTCGATTATACTCTAACTCGAAATAGCCCGATCTTTTGGCGTCTCCCTTGATGTTTGAGATATAGAGGGTCTACGAAATATGAAAAATATAAATCATATTTTGGATCTTATGGAAAATCAGCACTGTTTTACTAAAGTACCAACCTGTCTCTTTTCATCACAACGGTAACGGAATTTGAGAGAGAGACGAAAGAGCACTTTACTTAAAGGAGTGCATAAGACTGAATTAGTTGATATCCTTAATGTTATTCCTATTGCATAGTCCAATCACAATCGAGCGAACTTAAAGACTAGGTACAATACAATAGGTCAGCAAATTTTAAAATCTTCGAAGTTAGGTACGATTAAAGATGTTGATGTCGATGTTTTAGTCAAAGTTAGTTTTTGTTTTGTTAACCATTAGTCATTTTTGTCCAAAGAGTTTAACTGTCTTTGCTTTCGCTAATAGTTAGTGTACTGTCCTTAGCTATAAAATTATGGGTTAAAAGACTTCTTTGGCGAACCAGATTAATTAAGTTTTTATGTCAAACTGACCTATTTAGGTAACAAAAATGTTCCGTTCAGAAATGGCTTTCAAAGAAAATAAAGTGGGCTACGTCTGCCATATGACACTTTCACTTGTTTTAGTATGGAACAAAAGCTTTTGTTCAACTGTTTCAAATGAAACTTTACGGGTTCAAAATTTAAAATTTGTGGTCATTTTAGAATTCTTTCAGTGTTTTTCATGCCCAAAATTAAAATTACCTTTATGATATCAAAATAAAATACTTTACCGGAACCAAAGAATCTAAATCGCATTTCATTTATTTAATTTGACAAACTTGTTGAACTATTTGAAAATCAAATATTAGTACATTAATAGTGTGTGTTATTTACAAAAAATAGTTAATCTTTAACACAATCATTACATACATATCAAGTGATTTTAAAACAAATAACTTTTAAGAATCCCTTGAGTATTTGATTTTTAAGTATGATTAATAACTTAAACAATGAATAGCGAATCTGTATTATTGTCCTTGGAGCGTGTAATTAACTGTGCGTCGAGAAATCCCGCGGGACCCGCATATGTCATCTGTGCCCTGTCTATTCAATTGTTGCCTCTAGCTATAATCGCAATTGAATAATAATTACTTACGTCTATGTTTTAACATATTTAATATTATAATATTACAAATCACATAATAATTTTGCAAACGAACTTTGCAATCTGCTTCCAGTGGAGGTCATCCATCCAATCCAATTCAAGGTACACAAGACACATGATTTGAAATTTCTTTTAATTTTCTATTTACCCATTGTTAATTATCATTATTATAAATAGGTTAAGAATATTGTAAATAAAGTATATTTGTACTTTTGTTTAAAAAAAATGACTTGATAATATTTTCTTCAGTATCATCCTGTTACATTTTATTACATTGCCTGAGACAACTAAATTGGTAAACCAGGCACGTACCTAATAGATACTTTGCGCAAATCCGAGAAAACGATTCAATTGCACAACTTGATGTTGTTATAAATCACTCGTTGTCACGCACACGAAATATAACGTTACTTACGAAAGATTTCGTTTTATAGCGATTTTTGTAAATATAAAGTACAGTACATAGAGGAGATGATTTTACTTACTTCTCTTATCATTTTATAAACTGTGATTTTTCAACTCATAATATAAGTTTATTACAAACAATTCTCAACACGTTTGAAGCCTGGATGTCCTTTCATTTTCTATCTAATAATGAGATGAAATGCCAAAAGCCTTAAACCCGAAACCCACCGAATTATGGCACAGAAGGCTGATCAATTCTTCTATAACGAAAATGTTTAATGTAAAAGTTTCTACTTTAATATTTATAGCCTAAATCGATAGCGTAAAACAACGCTGTAATATTTACAAAATGATATCGAGTTGCGAGTTTTAATTTGGTAAATCGTCCAAATTGTACTCACTACACATATCCACAGTGTAAGAACATTTGGTAAACCAACAGACCAAATTAAGGTAGACCCTTCAAACGCAAGAGCCTTCATTTACTATTTAAAGGCCTTTTAACGGGGTAAAATTTTAGCAACGCTGCAATAAGTCTGAGAAGGACATTCAAAACATTTGTATGAAAAACATAGCTCCTCTGGTTCTTTGCTGAAACTAAGATTTATCAAACAATTATTTTACGCGGAATTTAGCGTTTAATACTTTGTCAAGCTCATGATAATAATATCCAAGCCGATTCATGCGCGGCTAATCTCGATTGAGTCTGTCAGTCTGTCTGTTTATTGCCAGTCCTTCTCTTCAGTCCTACGTCCTTAAATTGAGAACTGGCAGTAAATGTAAAATTATAAGTATTTAATATATATTTCTTTTTTTTTTGACGTTCATATGACCGACCGTGATGTGACCTATATGAATAACATATTTTGACTTTGTCTCAATGTGTTCGAACACATGTAGGTTTGCATGTCAGAATCGCTACGGTCCTTTATCAGGGTTTCCCCTGACTTCGACCTGATCTGGCATAGTTCATCATCTTTCGGGTCCCAGCATCTGTGCTCAGAGCGCGCCTACATTCACAGATTGGAAACAAGACACCTCGGGGATGAGAGAGCTCGTCCTTGCGACACGACGCTCCATCTCCCCTGACCTACTGTGCAACCTACAATCTACAGCTACCATCATTGCGATGATGCATACCCGCTCTTGGGGCCTTGGCGCAAGCCAGTAGTCAGACTGATAGAGGATCCTGCCTTTAGGTAGAAAAAGCAGCACCTTCCTCACCACAGAAGCGTACTGTCAATTTCACAACTTCTATACTCTGACGGGACGGATGTCTCACGACCCCACGACCATGTAGATGTTGATAATTATTGTTATGAGTGTAAGGACAGTGTATGGGAGTATATCAACTAAATTTCTCCAAGCTATTTTTTTTCTACAAATAATTTATTATTTCAGCTGTCAATCCAAACAGTTGTTATTCCTCATAATAAAACTTTTAAAACGATGTCTAAGGCAAGTAAACTGTGGTAGAGAGGTGAAGTATGTTTGTTTTCCACGCCTTAATTTGAACGAGACACGCGCGATTGTAATCTCTATAAAAGTACTTAATTCGATTATATCAATGTTATTGTTCTATGAATAAAATAGTATTTCGATAATATTAATTGTTTGTGTTGATTTTTGTTACAAAAATAATTATGTATAATCTTAACTTACATAATAATAACAGTATTACTAAATACAATTAACAATTAAATTCTTCTATATACAACACCACCGAAAGGGCCAGGGACTGACGGGCTGACGAGCTCAAAGAATTTGGAGTTGGAAGATTGGGAGGAAAATGGTCAAGATAGAGAGAGATTGACACAGTTGAAGGAGGCCTATACTCTATGAGTACTTGGAACAAGAAAATAATATTTATGATTTCTGTATAAAATATTAAGTGTGTGTATATTTTGTTAAGACGGATGACTGTTTTAAGGAATGAATTATATGAGATTTAATTATTATTATTTTAGACTTTCTATAGATTCTCCAGAAACGGGCCATTTTCACCTGAACCAAAACCAATATAGAGCTTAAAGATACAGTTTTTCTACATTGGACCACTACAGAGCACGGCTAAAACATAAACTACAAGAAATTGTAATAATAACGAAATATGGGGTTGCGAGTGCCGTTTTTCTTAAGGGTCTTAATACGGACTATGACGTTACCGATACCAGGTTTTAGTCATATTCTAAAAAATGTTTAGTCTGTCTCAATTATGAGTCAAGAGATAGATGTTTTTCCAGATTTTTTTTTACATTTCATGACTGAAAATCTAAATCAGTACAATAACGTTGTTATAGTAAAAGTAATTTTTCGTTTATTTATGCCAAATTTTCTCTATGATGGGAGAAAGGAGACTTCATTTATTAAACAATTTTTTAACCTTCGTTTCTTCCTTCTAAGTTATTTACATACCTTTGTATATGTCCCAAATATGTCAACTTACAAGTCAAACCGGAGTTTAAAGATATTTGAATGAAGTTTTAAAAGGATATTTTTTAAAATAGTTGGTTATATTATGAATTTACGTTCGGGCCCGAGACATTTGTTTTATAGGGAGCATAAGGCTAGGATTCAGACCAGGATTCAGAAGAAGGATCATCTGATAGTAATACCGCCCGTGGACATTTACATTGCCAGTAGGTTTGCGTACCCAGCTTTGTAAGAGGTCGTACGTTCATTTCTTGAAGGCCACGCAGTCGAATTGGTCCCAGTGTTAAAAATAATCAACGTGTCTGAACTGGAATGTCCAACATCAACCCAATCCTGACATGATATCGTAAAAATAGGCCAGGAATATTTGTAGGCTATAAAAGATTTAGACGATAAAAGCAAATGAAGTCTAGATATAACGCCCTCTAGATTAAGCTACCTATTGTATTAATATTCATCCGTGATCCGTTTAATAAGTTAAAAGCCCCTTCGGCGGTTTTGTTAAGCCGATTTCAAATGAACCGTAGAATCTGAATGACCTAAACCCAAGTCTAATTGGTCTGTTCATCAAAGTATCATCGAAAGCAACTATTAAACAGTTGAAAAAAATGTAAAATATGAATTATAATAAAATTATATATAATTTATATATGATTTATTTGGTTATCACATAATAGAATAGAAAGAAACAAAAACAATACAGAATATAATTTAACAAAGCGTCACTACAGACGATGGCAAGCGGCCGGGTGGGATGTGATGATCTCTTGGAAGAAGGGACGGGCTTTGGTATGAGATGCCACACGTTAGCCCCGTCTCACCTGCCACGGATAAGCAAAAAGATGGGAAGAAATAATAAACGGCTCAAGTCTAGAGTCTTTCGTCCAACTTCGATTTTGTTCCCTTTGGAGTAGAGACTCTTGGGCCGTGTCAAGTACATAGACGCTAATTAATGATTTAAGTTGGCAATTGGTAGATGGTAACGGTAATCACAGAGCTGGTGTTTTCCTTGCTCAACGAATAAGTATTGCCATACACCGAGAAAATGCTGCCAGCGTTAAAGGTACACTGCCACAAGGACCACCTTTTCAATTTCTTTTTATTAACTTTATTATTACTATGTTATGTTTAGGTTTTCATAAACGATAATCATATAAATCATAAAAATATTGTTTTAGCTCATATAATGTGTTAAGAATCACCCATTCAGCTCGAAAAACACTACATATTAATAATAATATTTTTTGAGTCTATATAGTAGATAGATTTTACTATATTAACTTTGATACTTGATAATTGCGAATGACGAATGCCACATATCAATAAATGTAAGTAGGGAGTGATCACCCTTTGAAGGGATTATGTATTTTAATTACTTGGCTTGTGTCGATCATTAGAGGCCCCAACGCCTTGTCCCAAACGGGTAAATACAACATCGATTACAGCCTTAATTGGGTTAATCTTGTAGTAAATAGCACCTATTTTATATTCATATATACATAACTCTGTGACACATAAATAGCTTTAAAAAACCCTTGGTCTTGGCATGAATTCGTGACTTTTTGAAATAATCTTGCAATGCACTTGCATTTGTCCACGTAAAATAAAATATTTCTTCTTTACAATTTATCATAAAAGACAGTAGGAAAATATTATCGAAGATGAGAAATAAGTGGAAGTACTTGGAGGTGGCCTACGAAGGTTTTTACCTAATAATATAATATAATAATCTTATATAAAGGCTATTTTCATTTTATTTGTAAAGTGTTAGGTAGGTAAGTGGCGGATCGTTCATTGCGAGTTCTTCTCTTCCGTTCTATGCCCTTGATTTGAGAACTGGCATTTTACATTTATGTAACTTTAGAAGAATTTCATATATATTTTAAAATTTCAGTCGATTTGTTAAAATGCTATTCATTTGGCCTAATATGCGATTGGCTCACTCATAATTTTACGATACAGGTGTCCCGATGTTAATAGGACATATTTATGTTATTACTTACATTATATATTATACATAGAGTTGGTCCAACATTAAATTATGTTTCATTATTACGTATCACACTGAGATCCTATTCAAAACTGGGCTTTGAATACAGAACTGACTAAAAACTTGAATTAGGTACACGCGGAACGAAAATCCCCAATTAATTGGTCCCGTGGAATCCGATTGGTAGTAAATTAAACATTTTCCCTTATTTAAAGGCGAAATGAAGTCCATTTGAATTCGCGGCAGTAATTACAGAGTTTACGACGTGCAAAGCATTTAGATGCATTCTGGCAACGCCAAGCTCTGATTTCTATGTTGTTCTAAATTCGAAAAAACTTTAGTTACCTTATGAGCAGAGACTAAAGACACTATAAGCTTTCAAAGATATTTTATATATAATTAGAAGGATAGACTACCTTAACAAGTGACAATCTCTTCTCGAGTACAATCCAGAATATCTAACTTCACATATAAAGCCGTTTCACAGACCCTAGGAACTATGTTTAAGATTGATGGATGTTCTAACAGCTTTAGAACACTAAAACATTAATAAAAATTATGTGGTACATTCAGATTGTTTAATTATAAAGAAACACCGCACAAACAGCCATATTCAAATAGGCATGCAAATGTCATATTAATAATCATGATGTCATAAGCATAAGAAGAACAGTTATTTATAATTGTCAAAACATATGGCCTAATAATTTCCTATGCTAAAATTTAACCATTTTTCCCTTGAAAGCATTACATTAGTGATCTATAACTTCTAGGCAGATGATTAAATTGTTTGATAGCCATGTATGGCGTAACAATTCAGTGTACATCATGGTGGAACATGCAGGCACCTACAGCCGTGTTGGTTCCCTCGGTTCGGAAAGTTTCTTTACATATTTTAAATAATTATGTTTTACTTTTTACGGTCATAACTGCTTCTAGGATTGAACTTGCAGTGTTCTTATAAGACTGATAATGTTGCGTGTAAGCTGTACACAATTATGATAAGCTATCAACAAATATATTTGAAGAGAAATGCGGAGCATTGAAAGGAACCACTAAGTAACTTAAAAAGACAACTCTAATCGCAGATTACGTTGCTCGTGTTTGTGATTGGAAAAATTCTCCAACTTTTTAAATTGGATCGCACTCGGGCGGTTTGACTCGAATGCGAATGGGGAGTAGATAATGCGATTTCTTCAATACTTAGGTATTAAATTGCAAGTGAACGTTTACTATATTGAATGTAGTATTCATTCTAAGGTATTTTGAAAATATTTATGGGAAAAAAATTGCTTTAAATTGTACGGCAACATAGATTTCTGGAACTGGATAGCATATTGTTCTGTATTATATCTGTGGATATTTTTTAAAGCTATTTAAAGTGGTATCTAGCATTTTGTCATATATTGAAAAATTTGTAGGAAGCTTTTGTTAAATAACCAAACGTTTAATCGTATAGTTACAGTACTTGCAGTCTAGTCTAACTTATCATCCTTAGACAGTAAAACAATGAGTTCCCGGTATAGCATATTGTTACGAGCTAGGGGATCGGATAGAAAATGCCGTAGATTTCTTCAAAGGTTTATTTCTTGATAAATCAATGAGGAATTTATGGGCACAAATTATTTGCAGCAATGCACTTACAGCACACAAAAACAATCACTTATGCACACTTCACACAGTACTTTATCACTTGTATTCACTTTATTCGCACTTTATCGCTTCGGTGTTTCTCTCTTGTTATCGCATTCCAAACTAAAGGTGACTAGTCGCGTTTCGGCTCGCTTATATATCCCTGGGAATAATTCTAAACAATATTCGAGAACTCTCTAGGCGGGCTTGCTACTGAGTAGCGATTGCACAATTCTAGAACGTCCGCACTCTTTGTCTCTTTCGCACGTTGCTCCGTCCTTGTCGTACGGCGTTCTAGAGTGCTCAGTCTAGTTTCGAGAAAGTTCTGATCTTCTCTCTCTCTCTCTCGTATCATTTCGTCCTTGTCTCACACCTAGAAAGTTCGGTCTAGAATATTCATTCATCAAAGGGGTATAACTAGGCCTGAAAACGCCTGAAAACAGGTCTCCTGAAAACTGCACCACTCGACTACACATGTTCTGAAACTGACTGAAAAAATGTTTCAGCTTCCTGAACACTAGGGTACCATTATGGAAATTACAATTTTCTAATATGTGATTGACCCTCTCCTGAAACGGCCAGAAATCATATTACAGCCTGCTGAAAAGTTCTCTAAGTAGTGAAAAATCTAGAAACATTGCAGTCGACCCGTCTTCGTAACAATATATATTAGAAGAGAAAAAAATCATAATACGTCACCTATACGACTTACCGCGTCGCTAAATTTGTTATTAAACGGGTTTAACATTTTACATTAGTTTTATTATAGGTATTAGGACTTACCACGTCCTTATTCTGGTCATCTTCAGTGGTCTCTATGTCCACGCTTTCGTCGCTGTCGCGGTCGCTTTTCGTGGACCGAGCAGGCGATGAACGGAGCGGCGAGCGAAGCGGAGAACGGGACGGGGAAAGAAGTGGCGATCGACTGCTTGGCGATTTGTTTATGGGCGACCTGCTAAAATAGTAATTTTGTTAGTTTTATATGATTTTCTGAAACTTATAAGTTAGTATAGTAGTTACTATAACAAACACTGGAAATTGTACTCCAATAGTACTCTAATAATAGTTTGAATCGATCAAGAAAAAGCCATTAATATTTTATAAACTAATTTCACATACAAATCGCAAGGGAACAGCATGTTGTATGTTGTATATTATACTATCCCGCGGTGCTGTTTTCAGATCTGAATTGAGATATAAGTAAAACGAGTTTTATTACGAAAAATCTATAGTTTATCAAGAAAACCGTTGGAAAAACAATGTTGTTGCTTGGCTTAAATCTCAAGGTCTGTTAAATTAATAATAACGGTAAGCACAAAGTTTCTTAATCTACTAAATATAAAAATTTATCCATATTTCCCATGGTCACGGCATCATGCGTGAAAGGCTAGACCAAATTCGCTAATTCTTTTTTTGTTGTATTGGTTATTGTCAGGAGAAGGATCTTATGAAATAAAAAATTAAGAGAATTGCGCGGAAAATAAGAAAATGTAAGAATACTTAATCACCATATTAAGTACCTAATCAGACTTTTGTTACAGTAAATTGTTTTTCAGTGCATAGCGCTTTTACATTTCAAACTTTTTTCATGTAACCTTATGGTGTTTGATATAACATTGACAGAATGCGTGCTGCAAATATCGTCAGAGAGGACGTAAGAAAAATGAACTTTGTTTAAAACAAATTTAAACGAAGTTATTATATTGGTAATCAATATACATAGTTAAGACAGGATAACGTCTGTTGGGTCCGCTAGTAACATATAAATCTATTATAAGTCTATTACTTTATAGCGACTTCTTAATATTATGAGTAATATATGAATTAAATACCTGTTAGGCGAACGCGAGCATGATGTTAACGGTGATATTTGTGGAGAATCAATGCGATGTGTGATGACAGGACGGAAGGCGCGTGGCTCCTCCATGCTACTTACTCCACTTAACGCTGTTAATGCCCCTGCAATAAACAACTTACAATCTACAAAGTACTTAGTCAGACATATATAAAATCCATTCTGTCTCTTACGAAATAAAAAATATTTTTGCTGGAGGTACAGATACTATTATATGTACATATATATTCCAAATAAAGGTGCAATCACACGTTCTCAACTTATCCCTTGTCGTATTAGATACACATATATCTTGAATTACAAATTTTATAATAAATATTTTATAAAAAGGCCCAGAGACGAGCTTAATTACAACATATAAAATTATTTACTTTAATCATTAAATGATTTAGTTTAATAATTAAAATATCAATAAGATAATCCTGTACGGCGTAAGGAATTAACAATACCTGGTGTCCACAAACTGGGCTTCAGCCACGGAAGAGCATAGGGAAGAGGCAGTCTTGCTCCCCAAACGTAATCTGCCAATCTCGGTACCGGCGTATGCGCACTCGGTGGACTGGCTGGTAAACGCTTTGCTTCGCTCTCCTCCGGCCTGCGAATAGGCAACCTTCTGTGGCACAATTTAAAGCTGCACTTATTGTAACGCATAGTAATAATAAAGCATACTCAGAGAACTGTTTATTAAGTGTCACTTAGTGCAAGGTATTTACTGCCCCATACTTTTTTAACTGAGTTCTTAACCAATCGGCTTTTTAAATTGAGGTTAGTTTTCGTTCTTATTACTTCAAATAATCTAACATTACTTCATAGAAAATTGAATACGGCCCTTGGTCAATTATATGTTTCTACAATTAAAACAAAAAAGTTTACAAGATATTGGTTATTCAGGTCTGAAATTTATTCGAAACTTGACTTATTTGTCCAGGACAGCAACGGGAAATAAAGCCTAAATAATAACGTATGTCATCAGAATTATATTTTTCTCCTGTCTGTTATAATACCTACCTAGCAGCAGATAGCATCCTCTTCCTGGTTCCACCATTAAACATTGCCTTGACATCCTCCCACGCGTGGACCACTTCAACGGGTGGATTACCACTGAGCTTCATGTGCCGTCTCCAGGAGTTAAAATTAGCAGCATCGGGCTGAACATATTTGTCACCCGGCCCCACCCGGTGGGAGTGGAATATAAATTTGTTCGGCGAGAAGAAAAGACCACATAAGGTGCATTTGATGCATTTCGCGCGGGATGAGTTGTATCTATAGGAAAATATATGAATTATTGTAAATCAGTAGCTAGAATCCTTGTCAAAAGTAAAAGAATATCAAATAGTCATCTGTCAATTTGATGTGCAAGTCTCTCGGTATCCAGTATTGGTAAAAGGCACTACTCTGTGTGTAGTATTGTAATTGTAATTAAGTAAAAAAAAGAAACAAATCAATGGCCCTACAACCTTTTTAGCTCCGGGCGTCAGATTTCTGTATCTGTTTCGTGATCATTTGTTAATCGAATGGGCAAGTAGGCGATCAGCCTTCTGTGCCTGACGCACACCTTGGGTGTAAGGTAAGCCGGTTTCCTTACGATGTTTTCCTTCACCGTTCGAGCGAATGTTAAATGCGTACATTGAAAGAAAATCCATGCACAGCCGAGGATCTAACTTACGACCCAGATATCGGAGTCGCACGCTGAAGCCACTAGGCCAACACTGCTAATTGTAATTAAGTACTGATATTAAAGCTTGTTTAAAATTACCGAGCAGGCAGAAAGGCTCCACGGCAGCCCCAAGCACATTCGTGATGAACAGCAAAGGCAAAGTCATCTGGAAGCCGAGGTGGTGCGTTGTCACCCAGAAATGATTTACACAGCCTCTCCGCTTCTCTGCGTGTTATCATACCTGTAGAAAAAGAAATTTTAATGCAAATTCTATAAAGAAATAGTTTACACATTAAATAGCAAACAGCATTAAACAATGTATAAAATATTTGTATACGACTTTAACGCACATCAATCAGCGCTTAATTACGATTTCCACACATTTTTTTTGCACATTGCCGATACCACTTGTCGCAATATTATTTTCCTTAAAGGTACCGGTCTAAAACATTTGACTGATGTCGAGTAAGAAATGAATGTTTAAACAGTATTTACATTTTAGTCAAAATGTTCGTTCGCAAACCGAACCCTTTATCTATATATGAGAAACCAAAATTAGTTAAAACAATGACAGCTAAAAGAAATAAAGATAGAAAAGTTTTTTTCATAAGCTTACCACATCGCCTAGAAGACACAGGCATTGCCCCCGCCCGACGGAGAATCTCCAACTGCACTGGAGTGCATTGTACACACGTGATGCCCAAAGCAACCCGCCTGTTGTGAATCTCATTATATGAGAACTGCTTTAATAATGTGTTCGATATCTGGGCGAGACAAAGACGCTCGTTCCCCTCAATCACTAAGGACACGATTGGGACGCCATACAGGAGAACTGTGCCTACCTGTCAAAGATGTCTTTATATTAGAAAGTACATGCCTGATGCTGGCCTATCAGAAAAGCTTATGATTTTTTGTTTTATGTAACAGGGCCCACGCGGGCAGAAGGCTCGTCTGATGTTAGTGATATCGTCGCCCATAGATACACTCTCGTTGAGGGCTTTTTAATAATTGGTTCGCTTTTTTCTAGATGGACCCTAAGTCGAATTGGTTCGAAAATACATGGATGAGCAGCTGGTTCCACATAGTGGTTGTACGCGGCAAAAATTCCCTTAAGAAACGCTCAGTTGTGGAACGACGGATGATACAGGTGGAATTTCGTATTCTGCCTCGACATCCGATGATTGAACGATGATGATATTAAATGCACATAAAAAAATTCATAGCCTGGTTTGAAAGATACTAACTAGTAGTAGTAGAGTAGTAGTACTGTATTTAAAAAAATCTTAAATAAAATGTGCAGATCTACAAAAATAGAAGTGAGGGCTTTGTGACTAGATAATCAGATCTTGAATGTTGGAAATTAAATAGAGTTAAAGCGGCTACACTGTGTCTAGGACAAAACTTGACTACATCATTTACGTCGTTAAAGTGTTTATCGCACGTAGAATGAGTCTATTGGTGTATTTGAAATTCGACCGCAATATCACAAGAGGACTCTTATATGACGAGGATCAAGTATTTTACTGCTTTTCACATGTGTAATGTAGTGAGGCGAAAATTTAACTAATTCTCAAGCCAAGGATAACGACTGTTAACTTACTTGATTAGGTTTGCTGTTTATATCCATAGATTTATGTTCAGGTCGAGATTTGAGAGTTTCTCGTGGAGATAAAGCCAAGTTCGTTGCCTCCATCCTATAATAAAATGATAAAAGTAAGAGATGTTTTCTTTTTTTATAGTACAGTGGCAAACAGGTACCTGATGTTAAATGTCGTCCATGGACACTTAATGCCAAGGGTCTCGCGTGTGCATTGCCGGCCTTTTAATACACACTTCACAGTCATATTTATTTAAATAGGTCTCAGATTAATGTTGCATTTAAAAACAATTGTGTATCGTTGCTATAAATTGTACACGAAGGGAGCCACTAAGCAAAGTATTACTTTATTTTCTGACATTTTATTCTGTCTATTTTTATGTGATTAATTAAAGTTTTATCATTAGCATTATATTTCTTCTAATACAACGGTGTGTTTTAGGCACAGATGGCTGATCACCTGCTACCCTGAAATCTCAAAAAGGTTATAGCGCTAGTTTATAATTTATTATATATTTATAGGTGAGAAGAATTACACAAAGCAAAAATATGTTGCAATTAAAATAAATGGAGCTATTATTGCGCGTTATTAATTTTGCCGCATAATAAAACAACTATTCCGATTTTTGCGTGATTCCCTATAAAGGATCATTAATACAAATTGACAAGCTGCGTGTGAATATACTGTATCGAATATCAATTGGTTTTATAAACGGGGGTGTAACGCCCCGTCGGGGCGCTGTTGGTAATTTATCACTAAGCTATTGCCAATCGCCATAAACATGCCGATTAAGATATTTGAAGATTTTATCCGCGTAAAGAATCTGTCAAAATTATTCATTTGACAGTTGACAGGAAGTGCTAGTTTGCATTGTCTTTCAACGGTAGGCTTAAATTTAGAAGAGATTTAAAAAAATGTATTGGATATTGAGACACGGGATTTAGTTCGCTTCTCATGTGTAAATGTCATCCTAAGCATCGAGAATTAGCGCGAACTGTTAAAACTAAATATGGATTAGAAATACAATCGAAATCGAACTTCTATCTTTTAAAATCCTATGATCGAAGAGTTTTCATACTTAGTGTACCACTAATTAAGATGTCAAAAGTTATTTGTCTCTAAATCAGACCTAAAGTTAAGACGCAGTTACGCGCTTTGAATCCTACCAAAAAACTAACTACAACTTTTTAAGTATGAGAACGTAGGTGTCCATCACTTCAGTAATAGTCATTTATATATTATCAACAATAGATACACTCTTTACAGTAGCTAATGACCGTCAGATATTAGTCAGCCTAATGTTACGCAACATAAAAAGTAAGTTATCTATTTTGTATACAATTGTCGCGCTCCTAAACAAGACTATGCTATGGTAACATTTATACAAACGGTTTTCAAATCTAACATATTATATTGAAGTGAAAATTCTTTATCGGAAATAGTTTACCGTCACATTTTTCGGTTACGCGCCATCGTTTTCTTGTCTCTACCATGGTTGATTCGAAGCCATTAATAACAAAATATATAATAACGATAACAATGTTTCTATTACAATTAATGAAATTCTGCAATAATCTTAGTAATAAGGTAAATTGAAATAATTGTTTTATTTGTATTCATGTCTATGATAATAAAAGTCTTTTGTTAAACTTTATCTAATTTAACTTTATTTAACCAATTTCTGTAAAGTTCTATATAGTAGATAATTTTTCGAAAAATAAGGTCATAAAGAAGTTTCACTTCTTACGTGTGTACACTAGTACACGCACATATTTTTTTTGCACACTGTATTTTATATTACTTTTATGTAGGTTTTACATCTGAGTCTGTAAACTTACATCTTCAAAAGATATTTTTTACGTGAAATAAAACTAATATAAATTACATACTACCAAAGATTGTTAATGCAATCAATTAAAATAAGTCATTTTAAAGTGGTCAATGCCGATTTAAAATGTTTGATCTTTCGATTTCAAACCCCTCTATTCAAGTGACTCATTTAAAAGCGACAAAACATACAGTCAACAAAAATATAAATCAAATTTTTGAATAGGGTCCCGAATGTCAGTCCGCTTTTGATTTTTTTGTACTGTAAACATTTGTTGGGAAATATCTATTTTATCGATGTTGTAATTACGTATAAAGCGTGTATATTTATATAAATCCTTATATAAGTGATTTCAAAACACACTTAAATAATAATTTCTTTCTTGAACTTAATCTAGTTTTTATAAGGGAATTGTATTGATTAGTTTATTTTTACGCTACGGAAAGAATTAACATCAAAATTAATGTATAATATGTATCGCAATACAGCTAGGAAATGCTGCCAGCGTTAAAGGTGCACTGCCACAGGGACAAAATGTTTTTGAATTTGTTTTGATTTTCCTTTACTTAATTATTTTAATTATTATTGTAAATATTGTTTAATTGTATTATATATCTAATAAAATAAAAGGAATTTATTTAATTAAAATGATTTTTTATAAATATTCGTTACCCGCAAATGCTTGCAACTTACAAACAAAAATTACTATAAAAACTAACAATTTGTGTAATAAAAGAAAAACGATTAAAGATGTGACCATATCGAAGGGCGTGAACAGTTAACTTGTTGGGGTCGCAAGCGCACAGAATTGATTACACAAAATGGCATTACATTAATAATTGCATATGTTACTTTTTTGTTGGGGATAGAAATTGTGGCGAAACGAATATAAATTATGTTCCTTATGGAAATTCTAAATTGTTATAATAATATTCTTCAACTCTTCTCTTATTTAAACTTAAAACAAAACTGTGTTCTATCATTCAGATCTGAATATAATATAGTTAAATTTTGAATGTTATATACTATATAGCTATTTGTGCTGATTACTTGATAATTCAACTCCGAGTCATAATTCTCCTTTGATATAGTGAATTGTTTTGTACGGCTGTGAACCTTGGACTATAAAATAAGATACCCGCCGGCGCTTAGAAGCATTTGAGATGTGGTATTATTGAAGCATGCTCTATCCAGGTGCTGGTCGAGAAAGTATTTAATCGAATTGGAACATATAACAAACTTTTACTGATCAGACATGACCACTAACATCTTCAATTAATTAAAATGCGTAAAATCCAGGGTAACAGCGTATTGGAAGACGGAAAAAGTCATGGCTTCGTTAAGGAGTGAATGGGTATTGCGTCTGCGTAAGCCCTGCTGCATCTGACACAGGACTAGACTCTCTTTACAAACTGACGGCTAACTCCAGTAATGGAAGACCACCACCACAAGAAGGTGATCTGTCTGTTCCCGTTACACTTAATTTCTAGTGATAAATATATACAATATCTTGTACGAAACGTTACGTATATTTTCTAAATTTATCGAATTAATCCAGGTCTATTTCAATAAATTTTATCTAAATATTGTACTTCAAATAAAGCCTCTTTTAGTGAAATTGTCTGGTATAAAGAATCATTATAAATATATTAATTACGCGAAGATATTATTTCCAAAATTTCTACAAATCACAGCTTAGGATTAATTAATTTCATCATATTTTCCGCCCCAACTGTGAGTATTCCTGATTCGCAATACATAATTATCCCTTATAAGTGCCATATGGTGATGTTACCCGTAACCCTGCTTTCCCCGAGAGGATAGCACACTTGTTATGGAACTAATCGTATTCGCAGACGTCTATTATTTATGGTACTTGAATCAAAGTATTGAAGTATGTTTAACTTTTTTACTATTTGTATCGTATATAGAAAACTATTTATTGGTAAAGTTTTATTTAATTATAATTTTTTTATAATTATAATTTATTAGTTTTAGTAAAATATAGCATTTACGTATATTATAAATATGTAAGATTTTTATTTCTGTATGGTTACAACGATTATCTGAAATCTTTTATGAAAATCCATTACAATTTTTTTTATATGAAGTGTAGCAGTATTGTAAAATAAATTATTATTCTCTATGTTTAGGATTTTACTCAGAAAATAATAGAACAAGGCTGTGATTGTGTCCAGGGACTTTCTTAAATCTCTGATATGTTACTAAAAACTTCGTGTTGCGCTTCTATTACAGGCACGGTCTGTGCTTCGTTAAGAAGTAGGTGATAGTAGGCCGTTACGGTCTACTCTCATGAGTCATCTGTGTCTGTTGCTCCAGGTCGTGACAGGACGGTGCGAATATGGGCAATGTAAAAGAACATTGTTTGTTCGCCGTGTATTTCAAGGAAAAGTCCTTCGCTTATAGTATCTAAAAAATAAATATATCTGCGTACTACTACGCGTATTATTTATGTACAAAGAGGGCATAGATAAAAAATAATATGTAATTATGACATAAAATACACGTCAGTTGTCTGTCAATATCGTGAAACTATTGTCGAAATAAATACCCAAAAATGGCACAAACAGCAGGCGTAAAACCCTTCCCAATCGCTGGACGCGTTGCCTCGGAAAGAGAGAGATGTATTGGTATGACCGAAGTTGAAAGACAATGGCGAAAGCAGTGGCTTCAAGACCAAATCCTGTCCCCAAACGAACCTGCCTATGTTGAGGAGTACTGGAGGGAGAGAACTAACCCAATCCGGCGCATCTATCGCTTCCCCCTTGATGTTACCTTCGGAGTTCTATCCGGAATCTTAGGAGAGAATAGAGCAGCTGATTATCGCTATATAGCAGGCAAGTTGGGGCTGATTACAGTAGGAATTTTATGCACCCACTATTATTTTAAGTATAGTGGTAATGACTGGACTAAAAAAGGCGGTTTTCGCGTTGTAAAATCTAAGCCCCTGGTCCTACCAGGCCAAAAAGGTTTCCCGTTTATAACTAACAGAAAAATGGACGATTACGCCGAAAGAGGTTTTAAATCTTCGGTTTTGTATGCTAAATAGATTATTAAACTTGGAAGCGATAAACAGTTTTTGTTCTATTATTTCTCAAATATTTTGAAAGTAAATTTTTTTATGATTTATCTTCTCAATTTGACATTTTTATTGAAACGAAGCCTTAACAAAATTATATATTTTGGAAATATTCACATGCACACATAGATTAGAAATACCTACTCACAGTTGAGGCGGAAAATACGATAAAATTAATTAATCCCAAGCTGTGATTTGTAGAAACTGTGCCAATAAATCTTCGCTTTATTAATATTTGAAGTACAATTTTTATATAAAATTAATTGAAATAGATCTTGATTAATTCGATTATTTTAGTTTCGTACGACGTTTCGTACAAAATATTGTATATTTAATTGATACAGAAGACTAACGATCGCACAGACACCAATTTTTATAAGTCTTATATTTTACTAGAGTAGGCAGTTTACAATTCTTCGTTAATTATACAGTCGGTTTTGTAATTTATGATGTTGTTGGCTACTCAAATAAAATAAAATAAAATGTAAATCTGGTGCTCTAAAGAATATAAAATCAAAGAAACAGCTTTTATTAGTTATGATCGCTTTGCACAAAACCTCAATCGCAGGCTCAATGTTTTATTGACGACGAAAACAATTTAAATTAAGATGGTAATCTGTGCCAGCATAACATGTTTTGAAATCGCCTTTAAAAGCTGTGAACAAGCCGAATCGTCAACAAACCGCCGATCGTAGTATTGACATGTTGCACATTTCTGCGGATAATCCCAAAATAAAGGGGACACTCCACCCAAACGAACTACAACTATCGTGAGTTTACTTTTGTATTATCCGAGATATTTTATGTCAATAATTTGTAAAAATATCACCCTTTAATTTACTTGACGCATATTTGTAATCAGTCATTAGTATATCAAGTGTTATTTTACTAGTTAACTAATTAAATGAATCTTAAGTGATTTTTCATAGTTTTTTTTTTATTATGTTTGAAGTTTCTTTTTATTTATTTAGCGCTCCAAAGTTACAGTGCCAATCACAATCAATCACCGGTGATAAGAAACCCAGAGAAACACTGTCCGTTATTTTATTATAATTTCATAGTACTATTGCTTGCAGCACGGTATGTTAACGATCTTTAAGCAGTTGGTATCGAATGTTGGGGGAAAAATTCTCGAGATAAGAGAGATGGAGCCAGTTAGAGGAGACCTATTTACATAAGAGGCCCTTGAAGAGAAAAATACAATTATTTTTATATAAAATTTAAAATGTTTGTATCTTTTTAAATATTGATGAATGTTTCAAGGAATAAAGAATACTAATTACTAGTAATAGAAAAAGTGTCAATATATTTAACAGCAGCATTTATTCTATATAGCAGAAATATTTAGCTTATAAGATAGATATAAGAAAAATGCATGCATTAAATTCAGTATAGTATTTACATTAACCCTATTATGAACCTAAGAAACATTAATATGTGCTAAAATATCCTTGATTAAAAATGTTTATATTGGTACAAACCACTACAGAAGTTAAAGCATGGTCATCGTACAAAAATCCGATCATTTCTCAAGCATTCAATGAAAGTGTTCCTGTGAGGGCTGTACGTATACTATTTAATCTTTATGAGATACCAGTTGTGCCCGTTCGCCCCCAATTGTGACTTTGTTACGCTCCACCGTTTGTTAGATAGTTCGTGGCTCAACTTGAATTATTTATTGATCCAATTACAGTTTGTGTTAAAAAGGGAATTTATGGTGGAATTCAGAACTGATTTTAAACTCTTATTTTAAGCTTAAACACATCCAAGTGTTCAATTTATAACAGAAAGATTAGCGCATGTTATTGTTATTATAGCTAATTTATATACTTTCAACACGTCGGTAAGATAGTAAAACGATTAGTTTAAAAACCTTAACATTTTATAATTATTTCAATTGCAAATTCTAAATATTATCTCTAGTACGATCCAACACAAAACAATTTCCTACTAAAACTCAAAAACCCAAAGAAGTATCTACTACGGGACTATAATTGCTTAAATTAATATCATACATTGAAATTTTAAAACAATAAAACGAGTTCTATTTATATTTGAAAGTTAAACAGGAGAGTTCGTCATTCGAAGCGGATTAAATATTAATCTTCAAATTAAGTCTCTGTCTTCGCTCGTCGACACCAATTATACGAACAAAGTACAGCGTAAATACAGCGGCTATTGAATTAATTTTGCTTTAGAATTTAAGGTAGTTTGTTTAATGGAGCGATGTTGCGATCATTATTTATGTATGCGTTTTGTCAATGAATAGAGCAAAATAGGGGAAAAAGTACAGTACAGTAGTATAAGAATAAATTGCAAAATATATTGCTAAAACTTGAAGATGACTCGACCAATCCCAGTTTTTTATTTAATTTATTTCCCTGAACTCTGAGGTTTTTATGGAGATAATAATTGGAACGAAAATAGTTTTATTTAATATTTAGGTTTTTATTCCGGAAAAGCGAAGTCTGTTGGGGATACGCAAAATATTCCATAGATAGAGGACAAAGCTTTGTTTTTTATTTATTTTTGTATTATTAGTTACTTAAGATGACATGTGGAATATGCTGTAATGGTTGCAACTCCTTACAAACCTTGTGTAAAATAATTAAAAGTAGTGGCGGAGAGTTTATTGCCAGTTCTTTTCTTCCGTTCTACGCGCTTGATTTGAGAACTGGCAGGACATGTAAAATTAGAAGCATTTCATATACATTTTATTTTTTGACGTTCATAAGTTTACATTGTGTTACCTATATGATTTTGCTTTTTTTTAATATATTATAGCGAAGTTCGCGGGGGCATCATAAATATGTAGTATTAATCGACACCTATTATAAGTGTGTGGTTAAAGGAATGAATGCTCTAACACAACCTTGGATAAAAGGACTATTCCGTAATAATGACTGAAAGTACCGTTATGTAGCTGCGTGTCCGAAAAGCAACTAATAAAACTCGAAACACCGAGGCATGTGCAATTAGTCTTGGCTTTAGAGCGTTTCAGTTCTCTTTCCGCGAACACCGTCTACACATTACTAATTTTACACTATTTGATAATATTTCAATACCTAGAAGCGATTCCCGATTCATAAAAAAAGTTTCGTGACGAATGCATGTTAAAATTTCCTATCGAAAGAGTATTCACTTTATAACAACGGTAAACAGGCAGGAGGCTCAACTGATGTTAAGCGATACATAGATATTCACATTGCCAGAAGGCTCGCAAGTGCGATGCTGGCCTTTTAAGTAATGGTAAGACATGTTCTAATATCACGACTAGCAAATAATTTAAACTATAATAAAAGAGACTATCAAAGGAATCATTTCATATTTTTATTATTTTTAATGATTCATAATTTTGTAAGGGTTGCCCTTAGATTTCTCTGGGATGCCATCATAAATCCCTACTTTCCTTATACCGTCATTAAAATATCTTCTTTCCAACTGTTGTGTATCGCCTCTTTCATAATAAAGTTACTGGCCGGTAAGCCAGTGAGATTATAATCAATAATGTGTCAACATTATGTCATTAATAAAATAATGGAGATATAGACAACAATGCATTTTATTTCTTTATGTATATTTAATATTGGCGACGAGTTTTAAACCCACGATCACGATATTAATGATGGAAAAAGCAAAAAAAAATAGCCCAATGAGGGTTACTCACTAGAATAGAAAAATATGTAACATAGAAGGCGTCGATGTCTGACGAGGACATCGATGCTCGTTCTGAGATCCTTAATACAGCGATAAAGTCTCTGCGAGAGCTTCAGCAATCGATCGAAGTCCACACCGTCGGCCAGCATGACGAGACCGCTTACGAGCAAGAACAGAAGTACAGATACGATTTCGAAGAGCTGTACACAACAATTATCACGAAACCATTAACGAAAAAGAAACTAAAACAACGACAGCAAGAACAACAACAGCGAGCGCAACGTCATAATGAACAACAATTGCATGACCAGCAGCAGGTACGTGAGAGCATACCTAAAATACAATTTCAACCACTAGGAGCATCAGAAACTTTCAACAACTTTAAGAAAAGACTGGAAGCCTACTTTCGATTGAAAATATTACCAAAGAACAAACATTATACTATCTACATTATAAATTATGTCATTAATAAAATAATGGAGATATAGACAACAATGCATTTTATTTCTTTATGTATATTTAATACCAACGAAAAAAGAATCATCAAAACAAGGAAATTATTCGCGAACGCTAATAAAATAATACGGTCGCATTGGATAACCTCATTCGAAATCAGTTAAAAATTCATACAATCAAATATATGAACTAGAATGATAAATTTTTACTACCCTAATATAATTTAGGCTAAAGAAACACGGAAGACGTGGACGCCTATAATGACCCTTAATCAAAATACTATAGCCCAAAGTTTTTTATACAATACAGCCATTTTTAGGGTGCGGAGTTAATGTGGAGTAGAAAGTAATTTTCATGAAATCAACTTGCGAATGTCATTTCGCCAAGCTATTCAATTACTTTTGTAAATAAAATCAGCGGCAATTTGCATGTTTTATACTTTTTATTATGTTAGCTTGTTTAAAGTTTCGTCGGGTTTTAACTTGTGTTGCGATGATAAATTTCCAAGTAAAATTGAATTTGATTTTTGCTTCGGGCGAATTTGGGTAGGAATTATGTTCTTACTGGTTGTATAAAATACCATGCCAATATCTTAATTATTCGTATATGTTAATACGGTAAAGTAATTGACAACACAAGTTTTCATACAATAATGCTAATGATATACTACAGAGCGCTCTCAAAGTTCTGTTAATGATTTTAATTGAAACATATTGATGAATATATTAATTTTTACGATATAGTAATTAATTTTAATAATGTGATGACGTAGTTATAAAATGATAATAATAAATAAGAGCATTTTGTGGCCGCTCCGTCGGTTCGTTTGCCTTTCATATAAAAAAGGTATACCAAATTCTTTGCATTGGGCCTGCAACGAACGTACAATTAAATGATTATTATTATTATTATGTTAATTAATAATTACTTAAACGTAAATTCAATAAGATTTATAAATGACTTGAATGATTTTTGCAAGGCAAAGCCATGATCAACAGAGTGTATAATGAAAAATGTGTGCGTGTTCTAGTGTACACACGTAAGAAGTGAAACTTCTTTATGACCTTATTTTTCAAAAATGATCTACTATATGCAACTTTACAGAAATTGGTTAAATAAAGTTAAATTAGATACAGTTTTACAAAAGGTTTTTATTATCATAGACATGAATACAAATAATACAATTATTTAATTTTACCTTATTACTACTAAGATTATTACAGAATTTCATAAATTGTAATAGAATTATTACTATCATTGTTATCGTTATTATATATTTTTGTTATTAATGGCTTCGAATCTCTTCGAATCAACAGTAGCAGGGACAAGACAAAAACGGAATAATATGACGCGTAACCGAAAAATGTGACGGTAATTTTTTTTACAACGCCGATAAAGAAGTTTCACTTCAAAAATAATTTTCAATAATTTTACTGACTGGTTACTTCGTTAATTGAATTCCCAATAGAATTATAATAACCTTTTTACACACACACAGTCGGACCGCAGCCGACGGTCACATCTCGTGTTCGTCCATAAAATAATGGTAAGTACAATTATTTACCCTGAACGCGCATACATTTCTGTGCCTATTGTGTTTGAGGCTTAACTACACTATCTCAAAATAATTAAATATCATATCACCGACAAACGCACCATAAACGCCCGCTGACTTTAATAATGGTTTGACATTATAATTTCCTCTCAAAGCAACGTCTGCTGCAAAATTACGCTATGAAATCATATTTAAGTATCTTACATTATGAATTAAAATAATTTGTGGTATTTGTGATATGTATCCTATGTGATTAAACTGTTGTATTAAGAAATATAGTAGCTGAGAATTTTGGTCTTTCGAATGCATCCGTTTTTTGATCTTTTATGGACAAGAACATGATCAGACATGTGTACCGGAAACATGATATAGATCGAGATATGCCTGTTTCCTTTCTTCATCGCTGCATTAAAAGTACTACGACCAAGTAAAGACCGCGCTTGAGAGTCGCATGACTACAAGTACTTTATGTAATTAATTTTGAAATTTGATATATAAATCGAAACGCAAGAGTCAACCAAAGAATAATAGCCTAAGCGGAATTAAGTTAATGTTATAATAATGAGTTGTCCCGCCCCTGTTTGTCTTTCAATTACGAACCCGGGGGATCCCCGCTCTTTAAACAACACGTTTATATTTGAAGGGATCAAATTAAATCTTGTCTTGTTTATTTCAAGTAGACATTTACGTTAATACAAATTATGTGTAAGTATTCTATGAAAATAGCGTTTCGCCTCAAATAATGATATCTTTTCGAGTTTGATTCAAGATTAATCGGTACTGTGACACATTTATTTTAAATGTAATATAAGAAAAACAGGCAGGTGAGCCTACACCTGATGTTAAGTGATACAGGTGATAGATGGACACTCACACTGCCAGAAGGCTGGTAAGCAAGCATTTTAGAATTGGTACGTCCTTTTCTCTAAGGGCCCTAAGTCGACTTGGTTCGGATATATCAGTAGGCAGCTGGTTCCACATAATGGTAGTGCGCGGCAAAAAATTCCTTAAGAAACGGTCCGTTTGTAAAACGACAGACGTCGAAGTGATAGTTTCCGTAAGATATGCCTTCATCGAACAAATTTTAATTGCGTATATAGAAATTAAAGGCATATATTTCCACGAGGTTAACACTGTTAATTGTTTGTAAAAATAATTAGCAACGAATAAATAGTGGGCCAAATAAATAATAATGCTTACACGACAATCTAATACTCATATGTTTATTAGAATTTTTAAGGGTAGTTAAAAATGAAACGATAATAGTTGCCTAAAACTAATCCTTTAAACCTAATCATATACGAGTATACGTATATTGATTTTTGGAGTGTGCAGTCGTATTCAAAAGTTTACACAACGTAGAATTGTAATACGACATTTCAGTGAATTTTTTTAGGTGATATGCCGCCCATGGACAATGCCACGGGGCTCGCGAGTGCGTTGCCGGTCTTTTAAAAATTGCTACGCTCATTATAAATACTATACTTTGACATATATAAAAGGTTATCACCAAGGCTTTTAATTCCAGTAACTATATCCAGTGTTCGGGTCGAATAGATTTTGCATTTTTAATCATTTCTCTAAACCTGAACCGTTTTATCTCGTACAGATATAAAACTTACTTTGAGTATTAAGTAAGTGATAAATGCACCATAAAATAAAAAAGTCAGTATAAAGCGAGGTTAAAAGACATTACTGACTTTCATTTCCAAATTAAAACTATTTCCGAGACGCTAACAGAATGGAAAATCTTGACAAGATATGTAATGAATAATTTAAAATCATTAATCCTCTTCATAGAAATTGCTGTCGATGACATAGTAAAGAGTTATAAAAAAGTTAAAAGAAAAATTAAATTTTCCTTGCAGAAAATTATCTAAATTAAACATTTTGAAGCTTTATGTAATAGACAGACATGCGGTACATAGAAAAAAATATACGATTTCAATAAAAACCAAAAATATTCAAGGATTAAAAAAAATATATACTTGATAGTCGAAGAAATAGATATAAATTTAGCATTTTTTAAATAAAAATTGCTAATATTTTGTTGAGTTGTTTATTTAAATTAAAACAATCTAAATCCCTTTAATAATTTTTTTATTATATTTTAATAAATAACGACATAAAAATATTTTTATACACTTACCTACATCCACTTTACATCTAAGTTCAGTCACCACTCTACCACCTAAACAAAATTAAAACATGACCTGTCACTGTCACTTACATCGACATACTGAATAAACTTACCCCTCAACCATCGACCAATCAGCGCCCCGCCCTGCCACCAAGACACGCCCGCCCAGCTGTGATCGTCCAATCACACCGCGAGTAGAACCTTATTTACCGATGCCGCCTCCGCCGTCGCATATATCGATTGGGCGAATGGTGGGTTGTTTAAAGCGACAAATTAATGCTGTGATTGAAATTACTATGTCATTAATTCACTGATTCGATTAACGTGTCATTCGATTGTGCGGTCTCGTGGTCTGTTTTGTTTATGTTGTAATTGTAAATGCTCATTTTGTTCGGTTTGAGGTCCTGTTTGTTGTTAGCTGTATATTTGCTTTTTTGTGTACCACAGCTTATTCAATGAGAAGAAGTTTATCGCGGTATTGATGTGGGTGATATAAAGACCTTAAACTAGGAAATTCTATATATTAAAGTATTTGAAAGAAGTCATGTAGAACTGCTTCAAATACATCTAAAATGTTTGTATACAACTAAAATTTGTTGGCAAATTAAATAATAGTAGTACTAGATAATATTAATTATTATTTCAAGTATTTTCAAACTAATACTACTTAAGGTCCTTAAATGTAAGAGCGTAACAAGTCTTAAAAGGTTGGCAACGTACTTGCGAACCTTCTGACTGTGTTAGGTCATGGGCGACCTATTTGCACCTTCTGTAGAAAAAATATTTTTTTAAATCTATATTTAGTTAAATAGGTGAGTAGCAATTCTTAGATGCTATGTTATTGGCTAGTAAACAAAACAAAAACACACAACAGACAGCATACCAATATTTTATGAAATGCGCGTCATTTGTGATTAACACATTATGGCTTGCTATACTCTTTAAGCAGTGATCACTGAGCAGTGTTGGTCTAGTGATTTCCACATGCACTCCCATCCTTGGAATCAAAGGTTTGATTTGACAGCCCGGCTGTGCACCAACTTTCTCTCTATATGCCCACTTGTTCGTACGGTGAAAGAAATGTTTGTGAGAAACCTGGAATGTTTTAGACCTATTAATTCGACGGTGTGTGTTAGGCCTATAAGAAATGATCAAGTAACACATACAGAAATCTGAGGCCTAGGGCTAAAAGGTTATAGCCCCATTGGTATGTACTCTTTAAGACACGACAAACAATTCGTTGAATTTGCTACGCTCGCTACAAACTGTTACGAGATATGTCGTAGCGTGTTAATTAATCAACTTGCTGCTACTGCGTATATATTTGTTTGCGTCGAATGTATCCTTATATTTTTTCATATTTATAACCAAGAAATCGGGTATACCAATAGGGCAATAGAAAAATATCTATATATATAATATTAGAGAGTTGATGTATTCGATTTTTGTTGTTATTTCTGTGTCTTCTGATACATTTTTTTTATGTTCTCTCTGCAGAAAGACACAATTTAACATTAGGTACAATCTAGCCTAACATAAGACTAATAAGTAATTTAAAACTAACTAACTTACAAAAAAATATAATTAACATTACTGCCCAATAACACTACACACTACTTACTTGCTTCAGCGTGCGACTCTCATCCCAGAGGTCGGTCGTAGGTTCGATCCCCGGCTGTGCAGCAATGGATTTTCTTTCTATGTCCGCATTTAACATTAGCTCGAATGGTGAAGGAAAACATCGTGAGGAAACCGGCTTGCGTCAGGTACAGAAGGCTGATCACCAACTTGCCTATTCGATTAACAAACCGTCATGAAACTGATACAGAATCTGTGGCCAAGACCTAAAAAGGTTGTAGCGCCATTGATTTATTTATTTATTTAGCGCTTAAGACTAACGTGACTTTACTAATTAGAATGGTTTCGTCTCGTCTATTGAATGGGGAAATCTTTCTGTATGCAGTCTAGGTCCGAATTTAACACATCTCAGAATGTGAAAATAAACAAATATTTTAGTGTTGAACTGATAAAAACCCAACGAATTCAAATGTTATGGTTAGCGGTTCAACATTTTGACGTCTTTTTAGTTGATATTAAATATAAGAATATAATTAACACCACCTCAACTTCAGCGTTCATAGTAGGCAATGAATAAAATTAATAATTATTTGATCAGAGTGTACGACACAAAGTAATACATTACCAACTCTAAGCTATGAAAAGAATTGTTTATTCTTACACTTGTTTTTGCACTAGAATGAAATAATAATATTAAAATAAAAATAGTGCAACCGGCGGCCTTATCGCTAAGCACTCTTTTTTCTTATTAAAGAACGTACAACAACAAGAACATAGTAAAAATATAATAATTATAATAATATAACCATTCATATTAACAAACTGATAACTTACAGACTCATCAAAACAGAGAAAAAAATAAAAGACATTACTATTAAAAAATACGACTTTGTAAACAATGTTTATATTTTGACAATTAAAAACATCAAAATCAAGATCCCTGTGTCACGAGGTTCATAAAAACGTGAAATATTACCGCGATAGCAATCTGTTGGTGTTGATAAATGCCGTCTGTTGAAGATTTAGCCCTCAATTATTAAATTAAGCAAGGGTTGAGACCCCTAGTATATAGTGATGTCAATAATTTCCATAAACGATGTAAGTTACAACTGGCCGGATAAAAAAACAAAATATAGTTGTCATAGATTAGCAATATTATGAAAGTAATGTGATGTCAAAAGTGCGTGTCCTTGCTTATGTATGTTAAAGACAAATTGTGATAATTTCATTGAGGTTTTCAATGTTATTCAGTGACAGCCTTCTTGTTTACGTTATCCCCTGTTTATGTTTAAAAAAAAACATTTTCTACGACAAATTTAAAAGCAGCACCTGTAATTCTTAAACCTGTTGCTTTATTTAATACGCGTACACTTTAGGTCTTACTGAATAAGTAATGTTTTTTTTCCTTCGCGTATTTGCTATGAGCCCTAAGGCTATGAGCGAATCTATGCTGTGGTGCTGGCATGTGGAGTGACTTTCCATTGGATGCATCTACTCATCTACAAAACTAAATGAGTAATATAATTTAAAAAGTGATAAAAAATTTATTTATTGTATTTTGCTATATTTATCGATAATTCGCATCACTACTTTCAAGTGGCGATGTTAAAAGTGACATAATGAGCCAGTGTCGTCACGCCGCTATTTTATAGAGTATCAATGCTTGCGACCCTTCGCTTATTTAATAATTGCGAAGTAAGGCTTGTGTGTTTGTTCTTTTTAAGCGTATATTATAATAGTGATATATGTGAATTGTGATTTTATATATAAAATATATAGTAGACGACCCGGTGAATCTCACATACATATATGTGTCAAAATGATCGGCCCTCATACTACAGCTATGAAACACAAATAAATATATGACAACCAAGTGACAATTTTTAATTTATAAAAAGACATCAAATGTTTCCCAGCTAGGAATAATGGAAAATTCAATTCTAGTTTTTAGAATTCTTATTATTTATGTTCCCCACCATTTTGACCTTCCCTAAACTTTCTCAAGTACTTATATACCGACATATAAATGAAGTATGTATATATGTATACATATAAATGAATTGCTGTTCGTTTGTCTCGCTAACTATCATCTTAAAATAGGTGGGAAATATAATTAATAACAAAGATTATATATATTTAGATAGATTAGCTATGGGCACACAGTAATCACGGAATAATGTAATCTTTATGCCTCAAAATACAATTAAATATGTACATATGTGACTGAAGTTGATAGCTCTTTTCATTTGGTTCTTTTGGAAGATACAGCTTATTAAAGTCGCCAAATCTAAATAACAAAAACATGCTTTTTTATAATTTTTTGTATTACTTTGTAGGTTAAGAAAATTGTTAACACAAATTATATTCATTGTAAAATTAACTTCAAATACCGAATAGATAGTTCTAAATGTAGGTTGTCTCCACTACAATTTCCCGGTAGTAAACAAATAGTAAAATAATGTTTATAATCGCTATTGCTCTTTTCTAAAATATATGATAATTGTGGTAAACGAAAATGTTACAACAAAAAATTTGTGCGTCTGAACAATACTTTCTTTTAAATTGATCAGCCCTATTTTATTTCGCAACAGTCTATAAAAAGTAATAAATTAAGCCGTCCATAGAAAAAACCAGTAACACGTGGCATTCACAATACCTGCATATCTATCAACTAATTGCCAAACGCACGCCATTATCGTCCCTATTCCGATCGTTTTAAATGTATTTTTTTACTTTCCCCCTAAGTTGTGAGGCCAATTAATTGCGGATTTTTACAGTTTACATTTCACTAAAAAGGCATTCCGCACAATATGTTTACTTTAATTGACATAATCCTTAACAATTTATTTCAAGGGTGATTGAGAGGTGATTACGAATTTATACCCGCTTATTATACGATTATAATGTATGTCTCTAATAAAATATAAATCTTTCTGGTTCATTAAAACTTCAACCACTCAATTAATCTGTCTGATACTTATTAAAGTTTACAATAGCTCTCCTTAAATATTCTTCTTCGTAGTCTTCATTACCAAAACGATGCGTCAACTGCCTCCAAACCGCTCTATCCTCAGCTTGTCTCAGTGCATTAGCCATAACTCGTCCCTACCATTACCAGTTTGTTGAGACTATTCCGTTCTCTTCTGGTAATATACCTTACACAAATCCGTTTGACATTAATGTACGACTGACGGCAGTGTATTTAAAATTTAAAATTGAAATGATGTCTGTATTAAGCTTACTAAAATAATTTGAATTCAATTATTTGTTATTCGTTCTATTGCAGACGGAAATATTGAAATGGCAACACTAAACTATAGCTTTGACACTTACCTATGAACGAAACTCGAACTTTTATTCTCACATAGGCATAGAGTTTGTATTAAATAAATGGGTTTGTTAATCACGATTAAACTCGTTTATTTAATGTTCTGCAAATTGAATTGCACTCAAGTAGCATGTGAATTAAGATAAATTTCCCTATTTACATATGTATGAAAATAAATAATGCTATAAATGATAAAAATTTCACTGGCTTGCTATCTATATATAAAATTCTTGTGTCACGGATTTGCGTGAAATTTTGTGTGCATATCGGCTAGTAATCAGAAAACATCTATTTTTCATCCCCCTACATGTTAATGGTGGTATTCAATTATTATCTCACCTAAATGTTTAATTTTATTTTTTACGAATATATTCGTAATTAAACTCATAAACGGCTAGATAGATTTTATTGAAATTTTTTGGTGTTCAAGTGGAGTCGAGAATGATTTACAATATTAAATATTTTTTACTTGCAATACGTGTGTACAGGACAACGTCGGTCGTATATATTATATACAACACGTTTTTTGCTAAAATTGCACCGGCCACAGCGGAGGAATTTGTAAAGCCACGTGTAACAACTTGGCTCGAATACAATCATTGTGTTTTTTCAAGAGCTGGAAAGAGTATTTTATACAATAAATTAATTGAATGCAAATAAACAATGTATTTAGACCGTTCTCGACTGATATAACTAAAAGTGCGAAGGCTCTACCCAACCTCTGGTTAATTGAATATACTACCACTAACAATGGAACTCGATGAGAAATATTCTTTTTAAATCTTGGGTCATTCACTGACAAAATAGTCTATGATTGTTCCTTAGGTCTCGGTAATTTTACTTTGTCATACTTCGGCTCTAGGTCTGGGCTGAACGCTTCCTACGTTTTATCAGTTGGATTAAAATCTATAAATAAAACAATACTGACAATAAAAATAAAATAAATCAGAATTTTTTTAGGTCTGGGTCTCAGATATCTGTATCTGTTTCATAATATAATAGCCAAGTAGGTTATCAGCCTCCTGTGCTTAACAGACGCCGTCGACTTTTTGCGTGTAAGGCAAGCGGGTTTCCTCACGATATCGGTTCGAGCGAACGTCAAGTTCGCACATCGAAAGAAAGTCCATTGGTGTACAGCGGTGATGAGAGTCACAGGCTAAAGCCACGAGGCTGACTGCACTACACTGCTCATAAGATAAACTTCATATACTCATAGTAAATTGATGTATGTTTCACCGGCGTATCTTTCTTTCAACTCACTTACTACGTCATATAAACAATTATTTAACTGAAGAAAAAAAATATGCCACGCAGCGACGCAGGCGAACCGTATATCCTTTATAAGCCGATTTTTTTTTCTTGGAATTAAGCTTCTGGAAACCACAAATTGAATGTATGAATACATATAATCTGTGCATTTGAAGTTTCGAATCCAGTATACAGTGAATGAATTTAATGTGAAATACATTATAATGTCTAAGGTTACATATGCCTTATCATAATCATTAAGAAATCACTTTTTAAACGGATTGAAGTGACGTGGTCACCGTGACCACGGACGCTGTAAAGCACTCGAAACGTCGTAAAAAATTAAATTTAAAATGAAATACATTATAATGGGAGTGGGAGTGCCATGCTCCTAGTGGGAGTGCCATGCTCCTAGTGGGAGTGCCATGCTCCTAGTGGGAGTGCCATGCTGTTGCTTTCGGGCTTCAGCCAATCGGGCAGGCACGACCGGGGCAGTACCACTGTCTCACAGAAAACCGGCGTGAAGTGATGCAATAGGTTCATCTTATTGTACTCGCGTTTCGTGCGGTGAGTGAGACTCCCGGAGCCCATCAATTCCCCCCTCCCCCAGAATATGAAGATGCAGTTTAAACAGAGATTACCCCAGGGGGGTACCACACGTTTCCGCTGTGGAGAATCCCCCTCTGAGCGTCCATCATCGGAACAATCAGTATTCGGTGGTGGATGCACAGGCTGCCCTTCGTATTCTGGGGTGGGCAAAAACTGCTCAAAAAACTATAAGTTTCGATCTCGGAGCAAACGGAAGAATTTACCGAAGGCATCCCCTTCCACGCTCTCAGTGGACTTTACCAATGTTAGGGGGCTCAACTCTAATCTTAACGCGGTTCACTTTCACCTCGAAACTGCGAAGCCGGCCTTATTCTTCCTTACTGAGACTCAGATATCCTTCCCGGCTGATACTTCCTACCTCTCCTACCCGGGGTACAAATTGGAACATTCATTTGTGCCGCGGGCGGGAGTTTGCGTGTACGTCAGAGAGGATATCTGTTCTCGTCGCCTCGGGTCGCTTGAAGGAAGGGACCTATCTAGCCTCTGGCTGCGCGTAGACTGCGATGACCATCCGCGATTCTACGCATGCCTGTATAGGTCCCATAGCGGAAATACCGAAACTGAGCGACTCATTGAGCACATCCAAATGGCTACAGATTCCCTGCTCGAAGGGGTTCCTACCGCTGAAATCGTGATACTTGGCGATTTTAACGCTCACCATGCCGATTGGCTCGGTTCGGAAACCACCGATCACGCGGGAAGATCCTTTCACGACTTTGCTTTAGCTTACGACCTGTCACAAATGGTCCCTGCGATTACGCGAATACCAGATGTGGATGGTCATAAACCCTCTTTGTTGGACCTTCTGCTGACCTCACATCCGGAGACCTATCAAGTCTCTGTTGACCCGCCATTGGGTTCATCGGATCATTGTGTGGTCCGGAGTACTGTGCCTACTACGCGCCCCGTTTTTCGGGTTGTCATCGTATTTGGCACTATCGGTCAGCAGATTGGGATGGGATGCGGTCTTTCTTTGCGTCCTACCCTTGGGGGCCTATGTGCTTTTCGTCGGAAGCTCCAGATTCCGTCGCTGCCTCTGTCGCCGAAGTGGTTCTGCAGGGCATGGAACTTTTTATTCCATTCTCTGCGGTGCCGATCGGTGGCAGGTCACAGCCCTGGTTTAAGCGTTCTTGCAAGGCGGCATCGCGTCGAAAGCGAGAATGCTTTAATGCATGGGCGGAGGCGGCGATATCTCGTGATGCCAATACCAGCGAACATAAAAAAGCATATAACTCAGCCTCCAGGTCCTTCAAACGGGAAATCGCTAAGGCAAAGTCAGAGCACATCGCCAGATTTGGCGAGAGATTGGCCCAACTCCCTTCTGGGACCCGAGCTTTCTGGTCTCTCGCCAAAGCTGTACAAGGGAATTTTTGTCAGCCATCGATACCACCGCTGCACAGAGAGGATGACTCGCTCGCCCACACTGCGAAGGAGAAGGCCGACCTCTTGGGCTGTCTCTTTGCGTCCAACTCGACTTTGGATGACCGGGGGAGATCACCACCGGCGATTTCGCGGTGTGATAACTCAATGCCGGAAATCACATTCCAGCAACGTGCTGTTCGCAGAGCACTATCTTCCTTGGACATTCATAAGTCGAGCGGGCCGGATGGTATCCCTCCAATTGTGCTGCGTACATGTGCTCCTGAGTTGGCTCCGGTCCTGACGCGCCTTTTCCGGTACCTGTACTCGCTCGGCACTGTCCCGAAGTGCTGGAAGACCGCTTCGATACATCCGATCCCTAAAAAAGGCGATCGCACTGATCCATCCAACTATCGCCCAATCGCAATAACCTCCTTGTTCTCCAAAATAATGGAATCCATTATTAATGGCCAGCTCTTGAGTTATCTAGAGGGCCACCAGCTGATTAGCGATTATCAGTACGGCTTTCGTCGTGGTCGTTCAGCTGGTGACCTTCTAGTATACCTTACTCATAGATGGGCAGAGGCAATTGAGTCCAAGGGGGAGGCACTAGCGGTTAGTTTGGACATAGCGAAAGCCTTCGATCGGGTGTGGCACAAAGCACTGCTCTCGAAGCTACCAGCCTACGGGCTTCCTGAGAAATTATGCGACTGGATCTCCAGCTTTCTAGCCGATCGGAGCATCAAGGTCGTCGTCGACGGAGCATGTTCCGACCTTAAACCCGTGAATGCTGGGGTCCCACAAGGCTGTGTTCTGTCCCCGACCCTGTTTCTTCTGCATATCAATGACATGTTGCAACTTAGCAACATTCATTGCTATGCGGACGACAGCACTGGGGATACTCTTTACACTGGCCGGGCAGGTATTTCTCGGGCAGTTGTCGATGAGTACCGGAACAAACTTGTGTCTGAAGTCGAAACTCTTTTACGTGGAGTCTCGGACTGGGGTAGACTAAACCTAGTCCAATTTAACCCCAAGAAGACACAAGTTTGCGCGTTTTCCGCGAAAAAAATACCCTTTGTCGCTACTCCTCTTTTCGAAAACACTCTTCTTGAAGCCACAGCCAGCATCGGAATACTTGGCGTTGACATATCGAACGACGTTCAGTTTCGCGGTCATTTGGAGGGAAAGGCTAAATTAGCCTCCAAAAAGCTTGGTGTGCTCAGCAAGGCGAGACGGTACTTCACTCCGGGCCACCGCTTGCAACTCTATAAAGCGCAAATACGGCCCCACATGGAATACTGTTCTCACCTCTGGGCGGGGGCTCCCCAGTACCAGCTCCTTCCACTTGACCGTATCCAACGAAGAGCGGTTCGAATCGTCGATGACCAATCCCTCTCCGAGCGGCTCGATCCTTTGGCGTTGCGTAGAGATGTGGGGTCACTCTGCATCTTCTACCGCATTTACCATGGAGAGTGTTCAGAGGAGTTGTTCGGATTAATACCTGCAGCTGAGTTTCAGCATCGGACGTCGAGGCAAAATACAAAATTCCACCCGTATCACCTCGACGTCCGACGTTCCACGACTGAGCGTTTCTCAAGGCAATTTTTGCCGCGCACCACCGCTATGTGGAACCAGCTGCCCACTGAAGTATTTCCGAACCAATTCGACTTAGGGTCCTTCAAGAAAAGAGCGTACAAATTCTTAAAAGGCCGGCAACGCACTCGCGAGCCCTCTGGCATTGAGAGTGTCCATGGGCGGCGGTATCACTTAACATCAGGTGAGCCTCCTGCCCGTTTGCCCCCTATTTTATAAAAAAAAAAAAAAAAAAATGATGTCTAAGGTTACATATGCCTTATAATAATTATTAAGAAAACACTTTTTAAACGGATGAAGTGACGTGATCACAGTGACAACGCACGTTGTAAAGCACGCGAAACGTCGGAAAATTTAAAATTATGTAAATATTTATAAGTTTATAATAATAATACATAGCTTCAATCCGTTTAAAAAGTGCCTTCTTAATGTGTAAAAGCTACGTTAACAAAAGACAATACTATTATAATAATCATGTTCCAATTTTAACATGGAAAAAAGATCAGCTTTGATAATAAATACTTTCTCTACGACTGTATACGTTGAAATACTAGTAGTAGGAGCAACGGTAGGAGCAGCAGCGCGGAAAGTTAAAACGAGGACTCCCTCCGCCCAGCGTAGCCTCCCGCCCGCCCAGACAATACCCGCTGAAAATGTGCCGGAATTAATTAACAAATATGCTACCTGCCTCACTTTACTTCTATTTATGTTGTACATATAATGTATATTTTTTGGTTAAATTATGTATATATATAAGAATCAAAGAAATATCATATGTATTAAAATAATTTTTGAGGATCTATGCTTGCCTTTGTACCATAAAAAATTGGAGTACTCTTAATACGAGTTGTTTATTAACAAAACAGAAAGGTCCTATTTAAACAATCTAAGTAATCTGACGGGAGGTGTTTTTAACATTATGTAATTATATTTAAGTTTATTGTCAAACAAAGACAATGTTAAACTATTTTTCCGTAAATAGTAATGCTTTAAGAAAAGTCCAATTTATAAAAGACCGTCAATGTACTTGCTCTCTGGCAAGGTGCGTGTCCATGGACGGCGATATAACTTTACATCAGGGTAGTCCATTAGTCCCTGTTGTCAAAAAAGTAAATATTAAAGAGTTGTTGTTCAATAAGACCATTTTGTTTGATACCCTTAATATAATTTCATAAGCACGCTATGTAAATATAATATACAAAGATATACTGAAATATTCCCGGATTGTATCGAGTGTAATCGGTTTAAGGGAAGTGAGTAATGCTATTTGTCGCTTCAGAGCATTTTCACTTAGGAGTTGCGAGTAATTACAAGCGATTTCGTTCTTGAAAAGATTTATAAGTGTGATGAAGGTACCTTTTGAGTGTGTGCTTGATTACTTCTAAGGAGAAAAAGGATAATAAATGGGTAATGTAAGATTTGTGTACGATAAAAGAGAATATTTTTAGGACAAATGTCAGACACAGCAGACTGATACTTCCATTTAAATGAAATCACAGCACAGGATTTTTTTTAAACTATTTTTCTTTAATTCAGAAATTATCATATTTAAAGGGTAATGCCGGCTAAATAATATTTCAATAAGGGCGGTCATCCAAGCCCATGTACATCTATTTTTAGTGGGTGCGTTGCCGGCCTTTGAGGTAGGAGTAGACTCAAACGTTACTTCATTTCCAAGAGAATCAAAAGCAAGACTGATATTTATTTATTCCTAAGAACTTAAACACCTAAGTAACCTCTACTTCCAGTATATAAGCCGATCGTGAAAATACAAAATTAACCCATTAATGTGATATGGAATATAATAATCCCAGCACAAAGCGAAAGAGTCATCAAAAAGAAAATTCGATTTCATTACACAACAAGCTGACAATGCGTTTAGAACGATTTAACATCAATTGTTGGATTTGCGAATTTCATGTCTGCTTTTAATATAATTGTGTTCAGTTTATCTGTTGAGGATTACTGAGCGATTATGGACGCCCGAGCCCGTTGGTCCGTTCAAATTGAATTGTAATATGCTGCCGTTATTAATAACACGGTAGGGTTGGATATTTTGAATACGTTTGTGCAATGGACTTAGGATTTAACAATATCGCTTTGTATACCTTGTAGGTAGAATAGTGGTTCACTAATTTATTAGTTGACTGTTTTTGTATTGTTACATATTAATATGTTTTACTGGGTTTCATAAAATATTAAACTAATGTTACATCGTTAAAAGATAATCAAGAGTTATTGTTGAAAATAATAAACGCTAATTGATTATCTGAAAATCGCAATAACCCTATCACGACAATCAGTGAAGCGCGTCCACAAATTTTAAGCCTCTCCCTTAGAATTTCACGAATCAGCTATATTTGTACAATAACTGCCCGCACGGGAGCGCTATACAATAATCTCTTTGTTTAACGACGTCTTTCTATTGGGACGGGCGCGTGCCGAGTTTTTTCAATGGGTCCATTTGGCCTACGGGTGGATGTTTGTACGTGTAACAACGTATGTCGATTTAGGGTTAACGTGCCTTGTTCATGGTAGATTAATCACGTTGAAAGAAGCTATCTCGGTAGATGGAATCTTGTAGGGTGGAGCGGGTTGTTTAAGACTATTTTGTTTTGGTTTATGTTAAGGACAAGTCAGTAAAATCATTGGCTTGAACAATCGTGCATACTGAGAGCAGTGTTGGCCTAATGGCTCCAGCGTGCGATTCTCATCCCTGAGCTCGATCTCTCGCTGTTTACCCATGGACTTTCTGTGTAAGTGCGCATTTAACATTCGCTCGAACGGTGAAGAAATAAGTCGACGGCGTGTGTCAGGCACAGGAGGCTGATCACCTACTTGCCTAATATACGTGAACCTTTCCCTGTCATATATTGCACACTCAATCAAGACATCCTCCTCCTCCTCCTCTCCTCAACTGTTCAAGGGATACATTTCGTTTAATTTTAAATTTGTAAAGGTTCTATTACAATACATCGTGTCCTTGCCACATCTGAATTAAGTACTAAATAAACCCTATAAATAACTTAGTTTTTGCAGATATAGCGCCATTTTGGAAGTGAAACTTCTTTATTGGCGGCGTAGGTAAATATTTGCCGTCACATTTTTCGGTTACGCGCCACATATTTCCGTTAGGCGCCATCTTTTACTTGTCCCTACCACGGTTGATTCGAAGGGATTCGAAGCCATTTATAACAAAAAAAATATAGTTATAATTCTATTACAAATTATAAAATTCTGTAATAATCTTAGTATTAATAAGGTAAAATGAAATAATTGTATTCATGTCTATGATAATAAAAGACTTTTATTAAACGTTATCTAATTTAACTTTATTTAACCAATTTCTTTAAAGTTGCATATAGTAGATCTTTTTCTGAAAAATAAGGTGATAAAGAAGTTTCACTTGTTACGTGCGTGCGTGTACACACACACTTTTTTGGTAAAGAACAAGAGACAAAGGGCAGGAAGCTCAGCTGATGTTAAGATACCTGGTTGGACACTCTCGATGCCAGATAGTTAGTTAGTTCTTTTCTTGAAGGAATTCGAATTGGTTCGGAAGAAACGGCCATTACTATGGCCTTTTATATCAGTAAATAACATGAGTTTGAATAGTATTAAAATTATAGGAAAACTGATATGGTTCTTAGTAACATACAAATCCATTATTTTTTAATAAAGTAATATTTTATGAAATGTTCTGTCTCTAATCGTACTTGACTTCATAAAAGATATTCTCATATTTCAATACTACTGACAAGTTAAACAACCTTATTTTCCTAAGGAAACTAAACAAGTCGTTTCTCACAGTGCACGACATGGGTGGATAAAATATAAAAAGTCATAAAAATGTATGAGGTGCAGGCGATGGGCGGCTAACGAGACTGTTTCGTTCCACCCGCCCTGTTATTCCGCGCCACCGCTAATTTTGACAAATCACTACCTTTTCTTGTATGTGTTACATATAAAGTGTGAAATTGGACACTAATATAAAATCTCATTCAACTGATGGTATGCGGTTTTAATACTTTTTTGATAAAAATGTATTAAATCCGCATACCTTATGCGATTAAAATAAGATAAACTGTTTAAATATATGAGAGTGGTGTCATCAACTTTGTAGTTCTTTGTATATTTTTAAAATTTACCAAGATGTAGTGTCCAGAAAGTAAGGAATTTATCGTTTAATTGTTTTATTTTTATTTGCTTAATTCTGTGTTTAATAAAAGAATTGTCTATTTTGTAATATCAGTATTCAACTGAATTATGTTCGAACCATGAGAAGGTTTGCGTTCTAAATAAGATGAAAACAAAAATAATAATAGTTTTTTTAATAAACGGAACACAGATATTAATAAATATGTTCAGCGACAATAATTTATCTCCGTTTTAGTTTCATTATTCTGCATCTTTACATTGAATCGACAGTTCGAATAAAATCGATTATTTAGTTTAGCTGTAGCACGAAAGTTACAAACGTGAAGGTAACCGAGATGAGGACAAAATGAACATGATTACGTTATCGTATTATTTTACTTATTCTCATTATTTACGAGTGTAAATAAGATTGAACAAATGTAATATATACAAAAAAAGACACATAAAATTTCTTTATTTCAGAATATATCCATATGTATATAGTATAATAATATTCAAAATATATACAAAAAGAAACACGAAAAATACTAGAAAACCTTTTTTGATTATTATAATATGTAGGTTAAGAATTAGTATAATAATTTATAAAGAAAATTTAAAAACGCCTGCTATAAAGTGTATATAGCATGCGTGTCGCTGATCCCAAATATTTTATACCAATTCATTAAATAACTTCATCATATTCAATACGTTTCTATATGTTTCTATCATAATAGTGAATAAACCCTAATTCAATAGAAAAATGTGTGGGCCTTAATTAATGCGTCACGAGTACGATCATCTTTACCAGGATAAGTTTTTTCTACAATTCCTAAAGGCCAATAAAGTGATGGTGCGTTTTTTTCCATAATAAATACAATAACACCCTCATTTATATGAGATCCATTTCTCACGGGTTTGTAACGTATGTAGATATTCATTACTCCATCTTTTCCAGTATCATTGAACTAATTTGTTCAATAAATGATAATGAGAAAGGAGCTGCATGCTTTCTTTTTCAATGTTAGATGAAAGCAGATATTTTAATGGCTTTAAATTTAAAAAAATGAGCTGGACTCAAGGGACTTGGTTCACAAGGATCTTCACTTAGTATTCCTAAAGGCCTGGAATTAAGAATTGCTTCAATTTGACTTAAAACCGTTAAGAACTCCTCATAAGATAACAATTGTTTACCTATCAGCCGGAATAAATGTGTCTTTACACTTTTTATTGCCGCTTCCCAACTACCACCAAAGTGTGGACCGTTAGGCGGACTCATTTGCTATATAATACGATTTTCATTCAATAAGGAGCGAAAGCCCTCACTGAATGCGTAAGAAAGAATGAAATTTTGGAGTTCACTTAAATAGGAACGTGCACCAAAAAAATTAGTTCCATTATCTTTTAACAATTTCTAGTACCCCTCTTGCGGGATTTTTAATCCCATTTCACACCTAAAACTTTATGACACTCATTTGAATCAAAATGAACTGCTTGAGGATGCAAATGATTGATTTAAAAAGATCAAATCCACCAGCTGAAAACATTTTATTAAGTTCAGAGGATAATTCAACTGCTTCGGGAATCGAATCACAACTACAGCAAATATCGTCCATATAATAATTACCGCGATCGATAACGTCAGCAGCCAAAGGATATTTGCCCCTTTCATCATCAGCTAGTTGTTTTAAAGTCCATATTATAATATTATCCAAATAAAAAAAGCCAAGAGACCGTATGTCTTGATATTTGTCAATTAAGGTAGAATCAATAATAAATCATAATTATTTGCCGTTGGGTTTATGCCAGCGATCACAGTAAGGGCCTTCCCTGTAAGTTGCCCACAAAGATAGAACACCTTTTCGGAATTTGACATTTCCCTATTGTTGTGCACTAAATGGTTATAGGCTTCGTAGAATGAAGTCCAATTATTTGGGTCACCATTAAATTGTGGTAATTTAATTGGAGGCAATTTTAACTTTGGGTGATCTAATTTCTCCTCAACTGTAGTACTTTTAATTCCCTGTAGCTTACCATGTATGATTGCGTACAGGTCCTCAAAGGACTCCTATGTGTGAAAAGAAGGAGTGAATTGAGGATTATGCTTCATTTGCTCAATATTTAATTGAGAGTCATTAAATTCAATACGAAGTGCTTGAATATTAGACGTTTTGATTTGGAAATTTTTTTCGTCTTCCTTACTATTAAGGTTTAACGTCAAATCATATAATGATTGAATCTTAGAAAAATACGAATTTTGTCGTTGTTAATTTCAAAGTAGATACAGATATTTCTATAAATCTACCTATGCTGCAGCCAGCTCTAATCTTTGTAGAAAGACTTGGCCGCGTGAATTAAGAACCGTCACCACTCAAATGTGGTTGCGGAACATGAAATCAATTGTCATTTTGTTTAAAATTAAATACTTGGATGAATATCCTATTATATCGTATCGTATACGAAATAGATGAGTTGGTCGTCCAGCCTAACATTATAGGCATACAAGGCCCATCGACTACGTTGGCTGGGGCACCTTGAGCGCCGAAATTGGGCTTACTTGAGCCTAATAGTCGGTGACCAGTAGGTCGGCTTAGGTACTGCTGGATCAATAAAGTAGAGGAGGATCTGCTACAGCTGAAATTGTGGCACAGGACAGGGAGCGCTGAAATTTTCTCATTTCGGAGGCCAATGCACATTTTGGATCGCAGAGCTAGCGGAGTTAGTGAGTCATGAATTTTGTATTTATTTGGCTAAGGATTACTATCATGTTTATATTAATATATATTTTAAGTAAACTGCTTTAACCGAGTAGCTCAGTGGTACCGGCATATGTTTCAGATTTTAGGAATTATTATAAGAGAAGGAAACTATTATAAGATGGCTGTAGATACAATGAACGCCTTGACAGATTATCAAAAATTGTTACCTAAATAACATCATGTTGTCATTAGGAGCTACGAAGCACATATCCAGACAGACACATCAAACTAACAATACATACCTCACTTTTTGGGTCGAGCTTAAAAAACCTTCGTAAATATTTTAAATAAAAAATATCAGAAAACAGTGACCGAGTGAGTCAACTTCTTTTAAATCTTGATTCCTTTTTTCGGCAATAGCCTTTATTAATTTTTATTGGATAAATGGTTAATAGCAATAGTTTAATCAGCCATTACTTTACATATACTTAGTCTGGCCTTAAATACTGTTACAATTGAAAATTAACAAAATATTATATTTGAATTTAGAATCTGACATTTTTATATCATTGTTCTGAGGGTTTTCTCATTTTGGCGCCAATACATTGTAAAATATTTTTCGATATTAAAATGGAGTGGGGTGATAAAGAGAACCGAATCGCTGTGATTGCATTACACAGAGTAGGTATGGAGCCAAATGCAATTTTTAAAAGTCTCCATACGCTTGGTATTAGTAAAATGTTTATGTACCGGGCTATTAATAGGTATGTTGAGTCATCTCCTTATGGGCCAGGATTAAATTAAACGAGTAATTATGTGACTATTATTTATTAATTATCACTCGTCTAAACGCAAGGAAGCCGGAGACAACTAACTCGCGACTCGTCATTTTCACACGTCGACCGTTGTCCCCACAGGTACAACGAGACCTCCTCCATTTGTGACAGAAAAAGACCTGGCCGTCCACGTAGTGTTCGGACGAAAAAGGTGGTCAAAGCAGTAAGGGAATGAATTCGAAGAAATCCTCTCCGAAAGCAAAATATTTTATCTGGGCAGATAAAGATAACACCCAGAACCATGTTGCGTGTTTTAAAAGATGAATTAGGACTTTTAGCCTGTAAGAGACGTACTAGTCATTTCTTTACTGATATTTTAAAAAAGACTACAGTGGTAAAACCGATACAACTACTGAAGCGGTACGCAAAGGGAGATCACAGAAAAAAATATGTTCACGGATCAGATTTTTTTACCACTGAGCAACATATTAACAAACAATATGACCGTATTTATGCTCAAAGCTCTAAGGAAGCTTTCCAATTAGTTGACAGAATGCAACGTGGGCACTATCCGACTTCAGTGATGGTTTGGTATTAGCTATGAAGGAGTGACTGAGCCATACTTTTATAAAAGAGGTATCAAAACATCGGCACAAGTGTATCAAGATACCATTCTTGAGACGGTAGTGAAGCCCCTTAACAATACCATGTTTAATAACCAAGAATGATGCTTTCAGCTAGACTCGGCGCCGGGTCATAAAGCTCTGTATACGCACTCTTGGTTGGAAACGAGCGTTTCGGACTTCATCAGAGCTAAAGACGGTCGTCGTCTAGCCAGTTTTAAAATGTATGGCTTGCTCTAAACGCCATGATAATTTGGAGTCCCTAACACAATCCGTACTAATTGGCAGTGAAGAATTTTCCCATGGAAAGAGTGCGTGCTTCTAATGATATCTATATATTCTGGCCTCAACGTTTAAAGGACTGTGTTGCAGCCAATGGAGATCACTTCGAATAAGCTTTTTATATTCCAAATTGTTTTATATTTATGTATTAAACTAATATACTTTAAAAGTAATACATGTTATTTGCAATATAATTTTTTTTTTACTTTGTTTCAGTATTTATGGCTAGACTAGATATACAACTACTACGACAGGCAATTCATACATTTATCTATACTCAAATAGTAAATGGCCTAAAATTACACAAGCAATTAACAAAATACCTATAATAGACCGTGTCTGTGAAGTTAGCAGAGCACTTACCAGCAGAGCACAAAAAAATTAGAGTTCTGGCAGCAAACACAATAGTTCTAGAGTTCCTGATAGTTTTTAGAAAGAGTTCTGCACATATAAGTCCAGAAAATATTTTTTTTAAATCGTGAAATGCTCTGCCAGCTTCCCTGGCACAGCAGAGCATTTCTTATCGATTTCGATAAAAAGGGTCTCATTAAAACAACCAATTTAATTGTAATAGTTCCTAATCATTTAAATACAAAAATAAAAAGGTTTGATCATAACAAAACAATAAAGAAGAGTGAGAGAAAACGAAATAATTAGCATTTTTCAAACTTTTCACTAAATTAAAAAAAAGCATGTTGTCTAGACATGGGAACTCCGCGGTTTCTGTTAGATCCAATAGATTTCTAGGCAAAACAATTAAAGTCTAGGCCAGAACTCTTCGCTTTCTTTCAGCAGAGCATACCTCTATGACGAAAATTGGCAATTTTATCACAAATTTTAGAAAAATTAAAAAAAAAATCACTTTTGGGTCTAGACTTGGGAACTCCGAGGTTTCTATTACAACTTTTAGATGTCTAGGCAACACAATTAAAGTCTAGGCCAGAACTCTTCGCTTTCTTTCAGCAGAGCATACCTCTATGACGAAAATTGGCAATTTTATCACAAATTTTAGAAAAATTAAAAAAAAATCACTTTTGGGTCTAGACTTGGGAACTCCGTGGTTTCTATTACAACTTTTAGATGTCTAGGCAACACAATTAAAGTCTAGGCCAGAACTCTTCGCTTTCTCTCAGCAGATCATACCTCTATGACGAAAATTGGCAATTTTATCACAAATTTTAGAAAAATTAAAAAAAATCACTTTTGGGTCTAGACTTGGGAACTCCGTGGTTTCTATTACAACTTTTAGATGTCTAGGCAACACAATTAAAGTCTAGGCCAGAACTCTTCGCTTTCTCTCAGCAGATCATACCTCTATGACGAAAATTGGCAATTTTATCACTAATTTTAGAAAAATTAAAAAAAAAAACACTTTTGGGTCTACACTTGGGAACTCCGTGGTTTCTATTACAACTTTTAGATGTCTAGGCAACACAATTAAAGTCTAGGCCAGAACTCTTCGTTTTCTCTCAGCAGATCATACCTCTATGACGAAAATTGGCAATTTTATCACTAATTTTAGAAAAATTAAAAAAAAATTAACTTTTCGGTCTAGACTTGGGAACTCCGCGGTTTCTTTTACACCTTTTAGATGTCTAGGCAACACAATTAAAGTCTAGGCCAGAACTCTTCGCTTTCTTTCAGCAGAGCATACCTCTATGACGAAAATTGGCAATTTTATCACTAATTTTAGAAAAATTAAAAAAAAATTCACTTTTGGGTCTAGACTTGGGAACTCCGTGGTTTCTATTACAACTTTTAGATGTCTAGGCAACACAATTAAAGTCTAGGCCAGAACTCTTCGCTTTCTCTCAGCAGATCATACCTCTATGACGAAAATTGGCAATTTTATCACTAATTTTAGAAATATTAAAAAAAAAATCACTTTTGGGTCTAGACTTGGAAACTCCGTGGTTTCTATTACAACTTTTAGATGTCTAGGCAACACAATTAAAGTCTAGGCCAGAACTCTTCGCTTTCTCTCAGCAGATCATACCTCTATGACGAAAATTGGCAATTTTATCACTAATTTTAGAAAAATTAAAAAAAAATCACTTTTGGGTCTAGACTTGGGAACTCCGTGGTTTCTATTACAACTTTTAGATGTCTAGGCAACACAATTAAAGTCTAGGCCAGAACTCTTCGCTTTCTCTCAGCAGATCATACCTCTATGACGAAAATTGGCAATTTTATCACAAATTTTAGAAAAATTAAAAAAAATCACTTTTGGGTCTAGACTTGGGAACTCCGTGGTTTCTATTACAACTTTTAGATGTCTAGGCAACACAATTAAAGTCTAGGCCAGAACTCTTCGCTTTCTCTCAGCAGATCATACCTCTATGACGAAAATTGGCAATTTTATCACTAATTTTAGAAAAATTAAAAAAAAATTAACTTTTCGGTCTAGACTTGGGAACTCCGCGGTTTCTTTTACACCTTTTAGATGTCTAGGCAACACAATTAAAGTCTCTGCCAGAACTCTTCGCTTTCTTTCAGCAGAGCATACCTCTATGACGAAAATTGGCAATTTTATCACAAATTTTAGAAAAATTAAAAAAAAAATCACTTTTGGGTCTAGACTTGGGAACTCCGTGGTTTCTATTACAACTTTTAGATGTCTAGGCAACACAATTAAAGTCTAGGCCAGAACTCTTCGCTTTCTTTCAGCAGAGCATACCTCTATGACGAAAATTGGCAATTTTATCACAAATTTTAGAAAAATTAAAAAAAAAACACTTTTGGGTCTAGACTTGGGAACTCCGTGGTTTCTATTACAACTTTTAGATGTCTAGGCAACACAATTAAAGTCTAGGCCAGAACTCTTCGCTTTCTCTCAGCAGATCATACCTCTATGACGAAAATTGGCAATTTTATCACAAATTTTAGAAAAATTAAAAAAAATCACTTTTGGGTCTAGACTTGGGAACTCCGTGGTTTCTATTACAACTTTTAGATGTCTAGGCAACACAATTAAAGTCTAGGCCAGAACTCTTCGCTTTCTCTCAGCAGATCATACCTCTATGACGAAAATTGGCAATTTTATCACTAATTTTAGAAAAATTAAAAAAAAAATCACTTTTGGGTCTACACTTGGGAACTCCGTGGTTTCTATTACAACTTTTAGATGTGTAGGCAACACAATTAAAGTCTAGGCCAGAACTCTTCGCTTTCTCTCAGCAGATCATACCTCTATGACGAAAATTGGCAATTTTATCACTAATTTTAGAAAAATTAAAAAAAAAATCACTTTTGGGTCTAGACTTGGGAACTCCGTGGTTTCTATTACAACTTTTAGATGTCTAGGCAACACAATTAAAGTCTAGGCCAGAACTCTTCGCTTTCTTTCAGCAGAGCATACCTCTATGACGAAAATTGGCAATTTTATCACAAATTTTAGAAAAATTAAAAAAAAATCACTTTTGGGTCTAGACTTGGGAACTCCGTGGTTTCTATTACAACTTTTAGATGTCTAGGCAACACAATTAAAGTCTAGGCCAGAACTCTTCGCTTTCTCTCAGCAGATCATACCTCTATGACGAAAATTGGCAATTTTATCACTAATTTTAGAAAAATTAAAAAAAATTCACTTTTCGGTCTAGACTTGGGAACTCCGCGGTTTCTTTTACACCTTTTAGATGTCTAGGCAACACAATTAAAGTCTAGGCCAGAACTCTTCGCTTTCTTTCAGCAGAGCATACCTCTATGACGAAAATTGGCAATTTTATCACTAATTTTAGAAAAATTAAAAAAAAATTCACTTTTGGGTCTAGACTTGGGAACTCCGAGGTTTCTATTACAACTTTTAGATGTCTAGGCAACACAATTAAAGTCTAGGCCAGAACTCTTCGCTTTCTTTCAGCAGAGCATACCTCTATGACGAAAATTGGCAATTTTATCACAAATTTTAGAAAAATTAAAAAAAAATTCACTTTTGGGTCTAGACTTGGGAACTCCGTGGTTTCTATTACAACTTTTAGATGTCTAGGCAACACAATTAAAGTCTAGGCCAGAACTCTTCGCTTTCTCTCAGCAGATCATACCTCTATGACGAAAATTGGCAATTTTATCACTAATTTTAGAAAAATTAAAAAAAAATTAACTTTTCGGTCTAGACTTGGGAACTCCGTGGTTTCTATTACAACTTTTAGATGTCTAGGCAACACAATTAAAGTCTAGGCCAGAACTCTTCGCTTTCTCTCAGCAGATCATACCTCTATGACGAAAATTGGCAATTTTATCACTAATTTTAGAAAAATTAAAAAAAAAATCACTTTTGGGTCTAGACTTGGGAACTCCGAGGTTTCTATTACAACTTTTAGATGTCTAGGCAACACAATTAAAGTCTAGGCCAGAACTCTTCGCTTTCTCTCAGCAGATCATACCTCTATGACGAAAATTGGCAATTTTATCACTAATTTTAGAAAAATTAAAAAAAATTCACTTTTCGGTCTAGACTTGGGAACTCCGCGGTTTCTTTTACACCTTTTAGATGTCTAGGCAACACAATTAAAGTCTAGGCCAGAACTCTTCGCTTTCTTTCAGCAGAGCATACCTCTATGACGAAAATTGGCAATTTTATCACTAATTTTAGAAAAATTAAAAAAAAAAATCACTTTTGGGTCTAGACTTGGGAACTCCGAGGTTTCTATTACAACTTTTAGATGTCTAGGCAACACAATTAAAGTCTAGGCCAGAACTCTTCGCTTTCTTTCAGCAGAGCATACCTCTATGACGAAAATTGGCAATTTTATCACAAATTTTAGAAAAATTAAAAAAAAATCACTTTTGGGTCTAGACTTGGGAACTCCGTGGTTTCTATTACAACTTTTAGATGTCTAGGCAACACAATTAAAGTCTAGGCCAGAACTCTTCGCTTTCTCTCAGCAGATCATACCTCTATGACGAAAATTGGCAATTTTATCACAAATTTTAGAAAAATTAAAAAAAATCACTTTTGGGTCTAGACTTGGGAACTCCGTGGTTTCTATTACAACTTTTAGATGTCTAGGCAACACAATTAAAGTCTAGGCCAGAACTCTTCGCTTTCTCTCAGCAGATCATACCTCTATGACGAAAATTGGCAATTTTATCACTAATTTTAGAAATATTAAAAAAAAAATCACTTTTGGGTCTAGACTTGGAAACTCCGTGGTTTCTATTACAACTTTTAGATGTCTAGGCAACACAATTAAAGTCTAGGCCAGAACTCTTCGCTTTCTCTCAGCAGATCATACCTCTATGACGAAAATTGGCAATTTTATCACTAATTTTAGAAAAATTAAAAAAAAATTAACTTTTCGGTCTAGACTTGGGAACTCCGCGGTTTCTTTTACACCTTTTAGATGTCTAGGCAACACAATTAAAGTCTAGGCCAGAACTCTTCGCTTTCTCTCAGCAGATCATACCTCTATGACGAAAATTGGCAATTTTATCACTAATTTTAGAAAAATTAAAAAAAAAATCACTTTTGGGTCTAGACTTGGGAACTCCGTGGTTTCTATTACAACTTTTAGATGTCTAGGCAACACAATTAAAGTCTAGGCCAGAACTCTTCGCTTTCTCTCAGCAGATCATACCTCTATGACGAAAATTGGCAATTTTATCACTAATTTTAGAAAAAATAAAAAAAAAATAACTTATCGGTCTAGACTTGGGAACTCCGCGGTTTCTTTTACACCTTTTAGATGTCTAGGCAACACAATTAAAGTCTAGGCCAGAACTCTTCGCTTTCTTTCAGCAGAGCATACCTCTATGACGAAAATTGGCAATTTTATCACAAATTTTAGAAAAATTAAAAAAAAAATCACTTTTGGGTCTAGACTTGGGAACTCCGTGGTTTCTATTACAACTTTTAGATGTCTAGGCAACACAATTAAAGTCTAGGCCAGAACTCTTCGCTTTCTCTCAGCAGATCATACCTCTATGACGAAAATTGGCAATTTTATCACAAATTTTAGAAAAATTAAAAAAAAAATAACTTTTGGGTCTAGACTTGGGAACTCCGCGGTTTCTTTTATACCTTTTAGATGTCTAGGCAACGCAATTAAGGTCTAGGTCAGAACTCTTCGCTTTCTCTCAGCAGAGCATACCTCATAAAGCATAAAAAACATAAAAAAAGCATAAAAAATATTTTCTGGACTTAAATGTGCAGAACTCTTTCTAAAAACTATCAGGAACTCTGCTGCTGCTCTGCTGGTAAGAGAACTTTAAATGTCGACCATTAATAGAAAAACAAATGATTTTCTGTTTCTATAAAGTTCATATTTCTGTACTTCTTGGGTATTAACAATTTTATCATGTTATGATAGTGTAATGATATCTCAAGGGTATCTATTTCTCCTTGTCCAATTTTAGAATGTATGTGATTACATGAAACTTATGGTTGGGATACTTTTAATAGGTCCCCGCTGAATCATGAAATATATAAATCAATCGTTATACATACCTACATAGATTTCTCAGTGCAATATAAATTCTACAAATATCTATAATTAAAATTTAGGTACATAACGTAAAAATATACTTACTTGAATCGAGCTGTTGCATCAATCTCAAGGCATATCAGTAGATATTCATTTATTAATTTAATAGACATTTTATTTAATTAACTTCAAAATAACGATTTTTACCACGTCCTGCATGATATGGGAGTTTGAAATGATGTAAACTCATTGTACCTATATGGGTCTTTAACCTCTTATAACCTTCTCAGTACCTATTCTAAAGTCCAACCCTCTATGATTATCGTCATCAAAACGTTTCATTAAATAGTCAATATCATCGAGTATTAAATCACCATTTAGAATACAATCTTAAGTCAATGCTCGTATTAAATCAACAATCAATTTTTAAAATGCAACTTAGTATACGAACTTAAGTATAGGCTATATTACTGCCATTAATTATTAGTTGGATTATATTTAAAATTACTTAAGGGAATACCCTAACATCGGTTCACCCAGAACTATGGTAGGGTAATAGAATTGCCATTTTACAGATATAAATTTTCCCCAAATTATAATAATACCGTAAAGTTATAATCAGTATCAATATCAGTTAGTATATCAGTATAAATAAAAATACGAAAGAAGATGAAAATTTAAACACAACAATTATGGTTTTTTTAGGAACAGGACAAAACTCTGATCAGCTCTGGCCTGCGGATACTACCAACTAGATAGATTAAATTTTTACGATAGCTACACTTTCAAACATTATCAAGTATCAATCTAAAATTTGATATTGCTAAGTAGCAAGTGCTAATGGGTGAATAAATAATAGAAACTTTGTACAAGGGTAAAAAGTAAACACATCGCGAAGTGATTAGGGTTCAGATTATTGAGTGATTTTGTACTATATTTAAATAGTTTGGACAGTAATTAGACGTACTCTTGCTGAAATAGTTTGTACACGGTAAGAATTTTTTTTAATACTCTAAAATTCGCATTTCGCGTACTTATTCCTTTGATAATATAATTTCTACAAATTTATTTAGAGTTCATAATAATTTACGAAAATATTTTTGTGAGCATAGTTTAATGTAAAAATTACATGAGGAGATGTACTTCAAACACTAACTAGAAAGTCATAATTATATATGTACTACAAAAATAATATTTATTTTTTAACTAAGTCCCTTATCCCTTTTTTATTATCCAGGAGCATTACTTTAAATGCTAAAAAAGTACGTAAAGTAACTTATAATTTGACACTGGTAAATAAAAACTGACGGTTCGAAGTCACAACCCTTTAATTTTTCTGAATTAATATTAGGTCCTTACATCCCTACATATGAAATTGGCGTTTTGTATGGGAGGAACAAAAAGTCGAATATTTTTAAATATAATATATTTAATTAATCAAAGTATGAACCATTGTTTTCTATGCACTTTTGCCATCTCATAGGTAGTTCATTGATCCCTTTACAAAAAAAAACCAGTCGGACGGGAATCAATAAAATCTATGAAGGCGATTTGGACTGCCCCATCAGAGTTAATTTTTTTCCCTTGCAAGAAGTCGTCCAAATTTCGAAAATAATGGTAATCTGTTGGAGCAGGGTCTGGGGAGTACGGAGGATGTCTTAGACATTCCAATTGAAGCTCTTCTAATTTGGTAGCCGTCTGTTGTGCAGTGTGTGGTCTAGCGTTGTCGTGAAGTAGCAGTGGCGTGGAGCGATTGACATGAGTGGAATTGCTGACAATAGACATCAGCCGTAATAGTCTGGTCAGATTTGAGAAAACTGCAATGAACAATACCGGCACTAGTGCACCAAACGCTTACAAGTAACTTTTTTGGGGTTAATTTTCGCTTGGGGCGGGATTTGGCTGGCTGGCCAGGATTGCGCTGAGCGCTTCCGATTATCGTAAAGAATCCATTTATCATCACAGGTAATGATTCGGTTTAAAATACCTTCATTATTGTGCCGGTTCAGTAATGTAACGCAGCAGTCGACGCGCGTTTGCCGGTTTTTAATCTTTCCAATTTGCTTCAAGTGAATTAAAACAGTTTTATCACTAACACCGCAGCCTGCAGCTAACTCGGACGTGGTTTAAGATGGATCCGCTTCCACAATAGCCTTCAATACTTCATTATCAACTTGGGTCTCAGGCCGTCCACGGGGCTTGTTCTGCAGATCGAAATTTCCAGAACGAAAACGTTGGAACCAAAAAGAACTGTGTTTTCTTTTGCAATATGACCGCCATACACATCATTCACCCTTCGAGTCGTTTCCGCAGCACTAGTGCCACGGCGGAACTCGTACTCGTAAATAATGCGATACTTTAAGTTTTCCATTTTGTAAAATGAGTGACGCCAACAGAAAAATCAGAAGAAAAAATCAAATGAATGACGGTCATCGAAGCACAAATACATGAGTAAATAGCTGTACAAATTTGAATTTGGAATTCCTTACCAAAGAGGAGAACATCGTGATTAAAGTGGCCAGTACGAAATACGCCAATTTCATATGTAAGGACCTAATATTTTGATGTAGGATATATGATGGAGTATTTTATTTTGATGTACGAAATGTTGTATAGCCTTCCTTGATAAATGGACTACCCATCACAATAATTTTTATTTGGACCAGAATTTGTTCATTTAACCAAACAAAGAAATAATTAAAAATTAAATATCTAGAGGATTGCTTTGATATTCTTTAAAAATTATTATTTGTGATAGTGCTTATAAAGAATGACACAAAATTTTTACATAAATAGGTTACTTAACATATAACTTTTCAGTTTTTATTATATTTGAATAAAAATTGGCCAAAGCATAATTTGATTTCAAGAAATATCTTAGGAGATATCATAGTTTCAACATTATAAAGTAATAATTTTATACAAACAACTTAACATAAACAATATTTATCACACAAATTATCAAGTATGTAATACATATGTCTGTTGCATTGTCTCATAATTAAATTCAAGAAACTATAGACAAAGTAAAAATATCATAAAGTCCTGTTTTTTTGTCGGTTATTGTATGTGAAGATTAATTTATAAATTATTTTTCAGATGAAAAAGTTTACATTTCAAGATTCAAGTGTATCACGATTCTCTGGAAGTATGTTCTTTAAAATCTATAAAAATGCTGACTTCTTATGTCACAATAAAAATGTAGAAACCATATTATCTAAGGGCTATCAGCTAAGACAAGCATTGAAAGATATCTCTCCGGGTGAAAAAGTTACTATGCAAGACATGTGGCTAACTTCAGTAAAAGAGTAAGTTGGTGTATAAGTTATTATTATAAGTATATTATTTATTTATCCACGTTTACTATTTTTACTATCTACTGTGTGCCATTATTTTTATTATCTTCTCTAAACTAATATTATAATCAAGATAGATTTTCATTTTTGCATGTTTGTAATAAATAAATTTTAAAAAAAAATTCACCATAAGAATGCTCTCAAAGTAATATATAATGTATTCATTTCCTAAAACACTTAATTTTTTTTGTTAACCCAATATATTTTTCTTATTATTCCTGTACTTATACTATAAAAAGCATGAGTGTAAGTAATTGGACACTATAAGCTGTTGTTTGAAACATTTCTCACGTATCTATATTATAATTACACAATTCACAATTAATAATATACATTTTAATTCTAGAAAGATTACTTATTTGTTATTAACTTTCCCTAAATAATGCAACAATTTATGTTTACAGCATACCTCTGTTAGTGATAAAGAGTGGGCCCAATGTAGTTTTAAAAGACTATCAATTTACAGCAAACCGCTTGACTGGTTTAACAGCTGCATATGCTTTTGACAAACGCTCACAATTCCCCCATTTACAGGCAACTGAAGCTCAGGCACTTGGTTTAAAATGGGACAATAAGGGCCCAGTTATACCTAGACTATACTTGGCATCTGTAAGTGGTACTGAACACTTCTATGAACAGTTTTCTTATTGGCCTTTAGTATGTGCATTGAAAAAGTTGCAGCTTTATAAAATAACACTGGACCCTGTAGTCAAAATGGCAAAGATCAAAAATAGAGATGGCATTCGTTTATGCCAGGATATGGTGAAACATTGGGAGGCAACTTGCAGTCTTTGGGCCCAATTCACTGAGGCAAAGACAGACCTCAAAGAGACTTTCAAAACATTGCCACAAGAGCTGAAACAATTGTTATCTTGAACACTAATTTATTTGGTATTGGATTTAAATTGTGAACATCTTTTGATTACATAATTATGTAGATATGTTAAAGCTTTTGAATTTTTTATTGATTCTATTGTATAATCATAGCCTATAACTTTTATTGTATAATAAACAAACTTTATTTTAGCGAGTGCATTTCACTTTCGTTTTCGTTACTTTAAATATCTGCATTCTCATAAAAGTATGTATGTTTCTTTTCACTTCATTGCAATACCGTAACTTGATGCAATGGTGTACGGTAACAGTCAGTTTTTAAATGTGCAAAGGAATTGGATTCCATCCTATTTTGGGTTTTATGGCCTTTAATAATTGAGAGAGACAAACTGTCCTGAGCAATTTAAAAACATCAGCTTGGAATGACGGTACTCACAAAATTGTGTAAGGATAAATGCGGGTATGTTTGAAATACAACAATTTATATTTTAAAGCATTTTTATTAATTTCAAAATAATCTAGTACATAATCACGCAGACACTAATATCGTATGCTACGAGAAAATACACACATTTTTGTATCATTTGCCAAAATAAATCTAATATCAATTCAGTTCAATAAGTTTTACTTTGTATAATTAACCATATAATTTTATCAATTAAATTCCTAATAATCTACCTACTTAATCTATCTATACATTGTAACCGCTGTTACACCGTATCCAAAACAATTTAATTTACAATTATGATTTCTCATTAACGGTGTAAAAGAGGTTCTCTAACAAAATATGTGAATTGAGAAAATGTCTAAATCAAAAATATCCTACGATATCAAAAAGACTAGTATGCCATGTAAACGAAACGCCAGGGTTAAAAAGAAAATCTAGAATAAAATACATGATTAATTAGATTTGACTACACAAAAAGCTTTTGAAAAACTTAGAATACGTAAACCATAAAAAAAGGTCTACCTAAACGTGACGTTGGCGAAGCTGGCACATGTTAAAATGCGAAATAAAACATGTTACAAAAACTCTTAATAATATCTTTATACATAAGCAGTAGAAACGTATTAATGGCATTAATGATTATCTTTCTCTTTCCAAGTCATTAGAAAGAGACAACATCATAGGTACAAGAGATGTCAAAGTTAATTAGGAATTGGTCGGACTACAATTATGTTGCGCATGCGCGTAAAAAATATAGAAATTTAGTGAAAATCAAATGTATGTCCATCTCATCAACGTGGGAGAATTTTTCTTTCTTCTGGTAATTCTCCAAACAGGTTAAACATATCTACAGTTAACATTTGGTAAATTGAAAAAAAAAAACGAATTTATCAAACATGATCCAAGTTGATGTCCATAATAGTTGGTGTAATTAAGAACAAAATAATAAGCTTTATATAGAAAGAAATCTAATCTCTAACCATATTTTAAAAAAGCCATGTGTCCATGCTTCCATAGACAAGAAAAATTGTCTGTTACAGGTAATAGAGACTGCATTCAAAGTCATAGGTCAAGTCAAAGTGTGAAAGAGACCACAGTCCCTCGCACTTCTTTATTTAAATGAATGAGTGATAAAAGTCGAATGCATTGTGTTTAATAGAGGGAGACAACATGCGTACCCAATTCATAAGTCAAAGTGTGAAAGAGACGATAGTCCCTTTAATTTAAATTAATGAGTGATAATAGTTGAATGCAGGCACTGCGGCACAACATGTCTGTATGGTAATTTGTAATTTTTTACCGTTCTAGCGGCGAGGCATTTCAGTGTTGTGTATTTGAGCGGATTGACGATTGTGGACAAGTTTTGGTTGGTGGCTTTGAGAAGTTCCGCCGGCGTCTCGCCCTCGTAGTTCACCGTGTCGATGTGGGCGCCGTATGAAAGGAGTTGCCGTACTACTTCAGCAGGACAAGGGTCCAACTGTAATGTACAAAAAATTTACTGCAAAACTGTTTTCTATATATAATTTAGTCGACGTAAAAAGGAGGTTATCTATGTGTACGTTTAAGAATACAGTCTTAAGAAAAGCAGCTATTTATTCGATAATATTAGTAGATTTATATATCAAACAACCAGGGCCAAGTTGAGATTACTCCTTGGCCATCTCACTACCGGATTGACACCCCGGACTTGACCCCATCGGCTGCGCGCAGCGAGTAGAGAATGCGTCTCCCCGCGCGCTGCAGCCCCCATCAAGGGCTATAAGAAAGCCCCCGTACCGCCGTTTCAGCAGGGCGCGAACAAATACACCACCCGTAGGGGGCATATGCCCCGAACGGGCCAAAGCTCATCCCTTTCGAGAGAGTGTGCAGCAGATACCACGTACTATATCAAACAAAACATACCTTGCAAGCCAGGTGCAAGGGCGTATTCCCGTCCGCGTCCCGCGCGTCTGGCGCCGCCCCCAGACGCAGCATAAGCGACACGAGCGAAGGTGAAGGCGCCGGCTGGCCGTGCTCGAACCAGGGCGCTCCGCCCCTCGATCGGGTCACCTCTGCGGAACACACCACGTGCAGGGCGGAACGACCTTGACGCACCTGCTGAAATATTACCATTACTTCACACCCAGATCTCAAGACGATCCTTTTTCCGGATACGCCAACAGACGTTACTTTATCGTTGCAGCAACAAGTTTTGGCCTAGTAGCTTGAGCGTGCGACTCCTTGAGGTCTTAGGTTCGATTACCGGTTGTAGACTTGTGGACCAATGGGATGTCTGTCAATATGCGCATTTAACATTCGATCGAACGGTGAATAGTAAGAAAACCAGATTTCCTTGTGACTCAAAAAACGATGGCATGTGGCACCGGAAGATGATCAGCAACTTGCCTATTAAATTGACAAATGATCATAAAACATACAGAAATCTGAGGGCCAGACCTCGTTTGCTTTTCACATAAATCGTATTCTAAGAAACGGTCTTCATTAGCAGTTTATTATTAACACATACATTATTTTTTAATATTTCTACATAATCTATGTTCCGGATGTTCAAACATATCTAAGTTATATTTATCTTTAATAAAACTTTAACAAAAATATTATCTTTACATAGCCCTTTCCACCAGGATCCTTTAAAACCGATAACATTATACACACCTTAATATCAAGCTTGACGAGTGTGTAAACGGCACGATGTATCTGATTGACCACATCCGGGGTGATATCCGGTTCCTCTAATAACCGGGCCATCAAAGCCGCCAGGTGCAATGCTGAAACAAAAGTAAATCAATATTCTCACTCTTTAATTTGAAAGTATATTCCGGGCCTTAGAAAAAAACTCAAAAATAAAATAATTATTATTAAAGTACCCTTAGTAATTTAATAATTTGAAGTCCGGGCTTTCCTACCCTCTATCATTTGAAGTGTTTATCATTCACTTGTCGTTTATATACATATAAAGACCCGTATACATAAATGAGGTATGGGTAGGTTCGTAAGTAATTAGTCTTCTAGTTTTTTGAAATAAAATTTTGTGAATAATTGTAAATATTTACTTGACTACTGTAATGAATAATGTAATCACATAATAATTTTACCTATAATAACAACTCTCTGCAGTGTGCAGAGTGTAGCTTCTCTATCAACATTTAGTTTTCCCTCAAGCAGTTGTACGCCTCTCTCCACCTCGAATAAGGCTTTCGTGTAAACTGGTTCTATATCTTCAAAGGTAACTGGGGGTACGATTCGACCTGGAATAATTGAATAAATGATATTTAAATAATTTAGATATAAAGAATTATCATTACATATTATGGTATTAAAACTACTTTTATATATTATAAAAAATCCGATCTAAAAAAATAATAGTAGTGTTGGCCTGGTGGCTTCAGCGTGCGACTCTCATCCCTGAGGTCGTAGGTTAGATCTCCGGCTGTGCCAATGGACTTTGGACCAATGGACTTTCTATGTACGCTTTTAACATTCGGTCAACGAACGGTGAAGGAAAACATCGTGAGGAAACCGGCTTGCCTTAGACCCAAAAAGTCGACGGCGTGCGTCAGGCAAAGAAGGCTGATCACCTACTTGCCTATTAGATTAATAAATAATCATGAAACAGATACAGAAATCTGATGCCCAGACCTAAAAAGGTTGTAGCGCCATTGAATTTTTTAAATTAATATAAGTATCACGCATTTAAAGAAACACACATTATTTCACATCATTATTAACACAAATTACACCACATAACAGAATTTTCAAAAAGTTATACCTTTGGCCATGCAAAAATGTTCAGTTTTGATAAGCTAATTGTAAAAAAGAACATATTTCGAAAAAATCATTATAAGTACTTCTTTTACACATTAAGAAAACTTCGGTTAACGGTCACCGTGTAAAGCACGCGAAACGTCGTGAAAATTTAAAGTTATGTAAATAATTATAAGTTTATAATAATAATACATAGCTTCAATCCGTTTAAAAAGTGTTTTCTTAATGTGTAAAAGCCATGTTAACAAAAGACAATACTAAGTGTAATCAGTAATTTTTTTAAAATATCGAATAACCATTCTAGCTGTTAGCCTTCAATCTTATAACTTACCTCTCAATGGCGGACGTGCTCTTTCAGCCAGCATATAAGAGAACAATTCCGAAAAGCTATACAGACTGGATTGCGTAAGAGGCGATAGTGGAGGCAAGACCGCTCTCTGCATATCCAGCGCGTGGTGCCAAAGTTGCCTGCAACGTGCGAACCGGCCCGCGTCCGCGTACACCGCGCCGCGGTAGCGTACGTAATACGATGTGTCGGGGTGGACTGGACCTGAAATTAAATTTTTTCACACTTAAAAAACAGGATATCATTTAGACCTGTGTGTTTCTATTAATATTTAAGCAAAAGGTCTGTAACGTGTTATTTAGAAGGGACATCCCCTCGCCGCCACGAATGGATCTCGAAAATTTAATTAATTTAAATCTGTTCAGTATTTTTGGAAATACGAGTATGCAAGCATCCTTATATTATTTTTCGGTTCACATATTTTACCTTTATAAAAATCTAACATAACAAATGTGTACATAAGCTCGTGTATTAAAAGTTTTATTCCAAATATATATGACCGTATATGACCGATCCAATAAGTAAAAATAAATATTTGGTATTAACCTAATATTCTCTCTCTAATAACAAGGGCCTGCATCCTCATAGCGTCAGGATCTGCCAATAATTCTTCCAGCTGTTGCACGTTACTCGGCTCCACGGCATAGTCATAAGCCTCGATACGGGGAATGTCCTTTGGTTTGGGTAAGGGATCGCTTCCGTCTGTGGGAAATCTGGAATAATATAAAAATATTTTATTTTATCATCTGTTTCGGATACAGGATTAGGCACAGAATAATTAATGTCTACGTCTTGGGTTGCGCGCTCTAAAAATAAACTCACCTATAGCGAAATATGTTTTGAAGTATTTTTTTTATAGAATAATCAAACAAGCAGAGCTCATATGATGCTAAGCGAAAGCGCGCATGGAGACTCAATGGCAGAAGGCTCGCAACTTCTTGAAGAATCATAAGTTGAATTGGTTCGGAAATATTTCAGTGGGCACCTGGTTCCACATAGTGGTAGTGGGCGGCCAAAATTGCCTTGAAAAAACGCTCAGTCGTGGAACGGCGGACGTCGAGGTGATACGGGTGGAATTTTATATTCTGCCTCGACGTCCGATGATGAATCTCAGCTGCAGGTATAAATCCGAACAACACTCCATGACAGTAACACACGAAACATTTAATTTTACCTGTCATCCATAGCTCTCTTCCACAAGGCTAAAGCTCCAACCATATCTCGTCTTTTGTCAACATATGTGGCTCCTAGAAGTTCCAATGCGTCAATGCGTTGTTGTCTTGTCACGAGACCGTTTTCATTGTTAATCAAGTGTTCTACTATATGCGTGTGGCCAGTTACTGAGGCGGCTAGGAGGGGTGTCATGCCTGAAAGAAAGAAATTTATTGTATTCAAAGTTATATAAAATATTTTCTAGTTAAAGGGATATAGGCACGGGAGATTTTTGTACTGTTTCGATGTAACAGAAAATTACCTCAAAACAATTAAAACTCACTATCACTACTCAACACGTAGAAAATTAAAAAACGAATTTCTATTACCCAAATACAATAATTTATATGGGAAAAAAACATTAGATTACATTATTCCAAATTTAATAAACTCGATACCAGCTACACTTCTTACGAATATAACAAGAAACAATATTAAATTTAAATTAAAAAAATACTACATAAGTCAAACAATTATAAATTATGCATAGCATAAATTATGCCATATACGTCATTAAAATATATATATATATATATATATATATATATATATTCGAATATAGGAACTCATCCTGTATGTGAATGAGAATTCTCGACAAGAACAGGTTTCTTGCATCGGCTAACTATGGCGCGTCAGTGTTTAGATTTGTTTATGACGTTTTACGTGCAATTTTAAATCGTTTGAATGGTTTGATTGTTATAAATTTACAGTTTATATGTCACTGGCCTTAGTATATATATATGTGTGTTAATGATTTAATTATGTTCGACGTCCTGGTGGATAGAAAAACTGTGCACAGTTTGTGTTTCCACCACATCAACTACCTTTATATTAAGAACACTTATACAACAATAAATAAATAAATAAATAACACTAGTTTGTAGTCGGAGGTTTTGGTGTTTTTCTACTGCTATATTTTAACTGAGATCTTGGTATATGAGTCTATGTATATATGTATTACCTGACCTAGCAGACTTGCTTAACAGTCGAAGATTTATACCTTTAGGTGAATTTAAAAAAATGTGTGCGTGTACTAGTGTACACACGAAAGAAGTGAAACTTCTTTAGGACCTTATTTTTCGAAAAATTGATCTCCTTCATACAACTTTACAGGAATTGGTCAAATAAAGATAAATTAGATAAATTTTAATAGAAGGCTTTTATTATCATAGACATGAATACAAATAATACAATTATTACTATCATTGTTATCGTTATTATATATTTTTGTTATGAATGACTTCGAATCTCTTCGAATCAACCGTGGTGAAAGGGACAAGAAAAATATGTCGCGTAACGGAAAAATGTGACGGTAATTTTTTTCCAACGCCGATAAAGAAGTTTCACTTCAAAAAAATCCATTAAGCAAACGTCTTAAAGTAATTCTTGTCTATGACTTAAGGAAAATGTCGAAGCGAATGTCAAGTCTTGCATTCCAATATCCAACAAAATACAAACCTTAAAAATCGGACTAGCCGTTCTCCGGTAAAAATTGTGCAACTTACACGAATTTGTTGTATATATAATATTTGTAAATCTATATATAGATACACACTTTTGATATATTACAGAGCACCAACACTGTTCTCGCAATCGTTGGGTTAAGTAATTTTCAGTCGACATCCGTTTGCACTCGTTCAGAAATGACTTATTATAAACATCACAAAAGTAACTTTTATATATAAAGTAAGTATACTACTTCTATATATATACTACCAATAGAGTTGAGATAAATATACCAACCATAAGAGTCCACATCCATTGTAGCGCCGTGACCCAAAAGCATCTTTAATATATGAAGGGAACCGCTCTCAGCGCAGTCGTGTAATGCCGTATTTCCTTTGACGCTCTTTCTATTAACATCTGCGTTTAATGACAGTAAGTACTTCGCGATCCGTATGTGACCCTTGTAACACGCTATCATGAGGCACGTGTGACCGTGTCGATTAGCTATTTCTATATCTGAAATTGAAAATAATATACGTTAAAAAAAGAGAAGTTTAACCTTTGAAGTTAATTCTGAGAATCAAGGAAGAATATTCTCTATATTCCTAAAGAATGAAAGAGATACAATATAATTATCAATTTGTGTCATGTGACTTGATCACAAACGAAACTAAGTACAGTATCAATGGTGATAGCGATCCCATGTTTTTGTACGAAATTTTGATATAGTTCTCGCAATATCCGTAGCGCTGATATACCTTAGGATGGCGCTGTACAAAAACTCATAAATAAAGTCACTTATGAGCGCTGTTTTTGGTTTATGAATAAATTAAATCATAAATTATCAAACAAACCAATTGTCTGTGGGATTGGACTTAGGACAATGTTTTATTATGTTTTCCATTCCCACTCTATCTGATTATTAACATGAAAAGAAGCTTTCGATTCATCAAAATTACCTCGAATTCTCTTTAACATACCTGCACCATTCTCGACTAGAAATTTAACAATATCAAAATGTCCATCGAAGCAGGCCGCGCGCAGCGGCGTGCTGTGAGTCCTCGTGGTAGAATTGACGTTCGCGCCGGCGCGAACTAGCAACCTGACCAGGGGAAGATGACCGGCGGCCGCCGCACACCATAACGGCGGCGCGCCTTCGATGGTCTCACCATCGAATGTTACTGGAATTTAAAATGAATAAATTTACATAAAATTCAATAAAATTAACGAGAAATTAGTTAAAGTCATAATTATGACTTTACGCTGTATAATTACTATACAACACTGACCGGAAACCAATTTATAATGAACCTTTAAAAAACCTATTCGCCTCATCTTCTTCAAATTCTATACTCAATTCTTTTCAATCCCGAAACTCCCTCTTATCATTATCATACTAATGTTTTAGGTATACTACTTATAACTAGTATATGTTACGCTCCTCCAATAGATGTTTATTGGAAATTCCATCTCACAGCTCATCCTTCTTAGGCAATTCGTTTAGAATCTCCACCATTAAGTTGTGGAATAGGCTGCCCGACTCCATACGATTGGCTATCACCTTAACATCTTTTAAAAGTCTTCCGCATAAACATTTCTTAACCATAACCATATTCTTCTCAATCGTGAAATTTGTAATTCTTGTACATATTTCCTATCCTTTGCATCGCATTGCATCTCATGCAATTCATGAATACGTGAGATTGCTTGTTAGCGATAAGTCCGCTCGTTGCATCCCTTATAATTTTCTATAAATATAACGAGGTGTGAACAAATAAAATAAAAATAAATAAATTTCGATCAAAAAGTATTTTTCTTAAAAACTTATAAATGTTCTCGCTTCGCTGTCGAATAGTTTAAGCCATTATGCTATATATAAGCCGGAAAATTTAATATAGCCCATAGGCCGATCTATTTTACATTTCCTGACAGGTGTATGACCGCACGGATAATTGGATTGCAGTAACTAGCAAGTTAAAATGATTACGTAAATGCAGCTATAGGTCATCCTAAGCTCGTAGTGTATTTAAACTGTTATATGATTAGTCTTTAGCTAATGCGATTACAGCACTGCTTTTAAAATAGTCATTTTGTACACAATCGACTCTTAATTTGACACTCGTTAATTTTAATCTCTTTAAAAATTGTATTTTTTTCGGTCCCTTAATACTCGATAAATTGAATAAAATCAATTTTAATTACTTCCTTCGGTAAGTCCGGACTTTCCTTCCTACTCTTTATAATTTGAAGTGTTTATCATGCACAGCCCTGTCGTTGTTGATACATATAGAGAACTATTAATTGTTTTTTTTAATCCTTTGGACATACATAGACTGAAATCAGACTCAAAAAAAGAATACGGATTTCTTCTAAATAATATATAAACAATAAATTACGAATTTCGATCAAACGTTTATTAACTGAAACCCATAATCTCGATTATTTAAGCGCTTGTTATTTTAAACTCATGGTAATTCGAATATGTCTGGTTTGAAATTATCGAGATTCGTCTGATAACGCAGGAAACATTTCCGGGGTTTGGTTATGACGAAATTTTATTTGCATTGCAAAACACAAAAAATAACTCTTGGTTATGGATGTAGTGAATCTCGTTTAAGACGTGCAATATAAACGAATTTGATCTTTGATACGAGATAAGGCTTACACTTCCGTGTAACCTTACCATTACAAGTTGTTGGTCCTTGCTGTTAGGGATTATGAACTTTATTTTTATTGTAATAATGTTTAATTTCCATTGGAGTACTCTTATAAACATTGCAATCAAAGTGAAAGAGAATCGATGTGAAGTGATATCGCCGCCCATGGACATTGCCAGAAGGCTCAAAAGTGCGTTGCCGGCCTTTTAAGAATTGATATGCTCTTCTTGGAGGAAGTAAATAATAATTGGTTCGAAAATACTTTAGACGTCAGCTGGATCCACATAGTGGCAAAAACTGAACTTAAAAAACGCTCAGTTCAGTACTTATACACGTTGTGTAAATGCACTTTAGGAAAACCTGTGCTCCCTAAGATTAACGTACTAACATTATACAACTGCTAAACATATTAATATTTAGTATAAAGTAGCTACCATTACCTGAACCAGGTTGTTCGATATCGGCTTTGCACCTTTCTATGAGATATTCGGCTACATCATAATGGCCATTGCGACAAGCTATCACGAGAGGCGTGGCCCCGCTCACTTTGGCACCGAGCAGCATGTTCATCAGCTCGTCAGAGCGCCAACTCTGCAGGTACACCTGGAATAAGTAGAGAATTCATTAAGTAATTTCAGGAAATAGTAATTGTCTTTTTTGTAACTAAAATCATTATGTTATTTTTGACAACTATAAAGTAAAAAATCTGTTTATTCAGTTAAAGTATGGGACCCTTTTGAGTAAATTTATTATTTATTGATTACAGAAATACATACATTATCCTTACAGACTATGCCAATACGATAATGTTGAGAAACATTAAATAAAATATAATAAAGTACATATATAATATTAAACACATAATATACACAATATCGCTTCTGTGAATTCACTCTGCGAACATATAAATATATCGATAGTGTCGGAGACAGCATTCAGTAGTCGCAATGTAAATAATACCTGTGATGTAATAAGTTAAATTATAAATAATTTATACTATTTCTGAAAATAAAAATAGAAAATAAATCAATGGCGCAACAACCAGACCTAAGTCTGGGCCTCAGATTTCTGTATCTGTTTCATGATCATTTGTTAATCGAATAGGCAAGTAGGGGATCAGCCTTCTGTGCCTGACACACGCCGTCGGCTTTTTGGGTCTAATGCAAGCTTTCCTCAAGATGTTTTTCTCACCGTTCGAGCTAATGTTTAATGCGCACATAGAAAGTAAATCCATTGGTGCACACCCGGGGATCGAACCTACGATCTCAGGGATGAGAGTCGCACGCTGAAACCACTAGGCCAACACTGCTCTTTTCTGAAAATAGGGGACATGGATACATATTTCCCAAAATTCCCGTTTCACGCGTAAAACGTTTGTGCAGAACAAATTTCAATTGTATTAGTGGAAAGAGCATATAACTAAGGATATGTATGACAAGAATGTTTCACGCTCTTTTGCTACGGGTTACTGTAAAGTCATTTGCTTGACAAAGCCGGAACACGGATAACGGCACTCGGAAAACTGTAAGTTGCAATAAAACTTCTCGGAAGTTCTCAGAAATACGTTCGAAATGGTTTTTAACACTTGGTCACATAATCATCGTGAGTAAGCCGGCAGTTCTCAGACCCTGAAGACGATGACGTATTCCTCAGTTCAGTGATCACCTACTGTCCTAGAAATATAAAAAAAAACCAATGAAATGCGCCAGCCCCTTTTCGGAGGTGAAGATCGCATACAATGAAATTGGACTCTAGATATTCCTTGATACGTGATTAAGGTGAAAATCTTTTACTGTATACTATAGAACGTGTCTTTTGGACATTTAGACGACGACCAAACTATATCACAGTTAACTAAAGTACTATTTATTATATTAGATGTATCAAAAGTGAAATCGAGCTATACGCAGGCGCCGTTTGCTCGGCGAACGCATGTCGCAACGTATTGCCTCACCGCGATCGTGCCTTCTAACAATATTCATTTCAAATACCCACACAGATGATTCATACAAAGCATCAGTTGGTCTATTATTGCCTTAAAGTATACACATTAACGTTTCCTTGTTTTCATTATTTTATCGCTTAAATTTTTTAAATAACAAAAATTCCTAATTTTATATCAAGCCCAAATAAGGCTTAGTCTTCCCCAACGTGACCCACGCCCCACAGGGCAATTTGATTGTTAAGGGCTATTCAAAAATTTATTAAAATTATTTGGAATTAGAATTGTTCATTATATGTTTTACTTACTTTATCGATAACAATTTCGTAGTATTTTCTTCCTAAAATATGATAGGTAGATAGATCATATCTGTTTTTTTATTATTACGAATTGTTTTTATTAAAAGTTATGTATGTGTAATGGGGACGGCCATAATAATTGTATGATTACATAAAATAATCTTACTTTCTAAGTTCCTTCAAGAAAAGATAATTGAGGGCGCGAGCCCTCTGGCAATGAGTGTCCATGGGCGAAAATATCTCTTAAGATCATGCTACTGTCATCGGGATTAATAAAAATTAAGTACAAGACACTGTTAAAAAAAGCTAGAAAAAAATTAACGAACGAACCTTATAGGACCAAAACTCCAGCGCTTACGAAGAGAAACTAAACGTTTTAGAAGAAACAACGAATTAATAAAGACTCCTTCGGTTTCGAAACGCATTGTCTCGAGACAATTATCATTGTCCCTCCCGGGTTCAATACCGCGTATTAGCATATTCGTAAACTAATCTACACAGGAAATTCAGGTCAACTAATTGATACAAATATATGATTTGGGTACAAGTCTCAATGTAAAACAATTCAACAAAAGATATTAAACAAAGGAAAAAATTATCAGAAACTGATAATCCAATCCTATTTATTTTATTTTCTATCATTGCAGCCTAACTAATTAGATAGAAAAAATAACCTAAACCTATTCCGGTAACAAATACTGGACAGTGCTACTTTTGTTAATATGTTATGTATGTCTTTACCGCAGCAATATTAATGTATAGGACAACCTGACTTTAAAAAAAAATAATCAGTCGTTAATATAATGTTATTCATAAACGTATTTTATAAATAAAATAAATCATTAATATGTATTTAATCATTTGAAAAAAAATTTTTAACACCAGTTCATTAATGTGTAAGATTTAGGTAACTAAATAAAAAATATATATATATATTTTTTTTTGTTGGGGTAGTACAGTATATTAGTGTTTAATTGAGGGTAGTATTGAGTATTATTGCATTTTGCATAAAACGTGTAAGAGAGAGATAGAGAACATAATTTACGGTTGCAGTGATAATTTTTGCCCGAGGGAAAGAGAGACAATATAAAAGGTGACTTTTTATGATGAGTATAAGGGCACAATGGTGTATAATGTCAGATAGTTGCATCTGACTATTATCAGTTCTATCAATCTCAATATTTTAACAAAGAAAACAAGTTACTAAGATCGTCATATTTAAATTCAAATAATGTACATTCCAAAAAGGAAAGTATCGTTTGGACACAGGTCCAACAATATTACATACAGATAAATGTTATATTGTTGTAATTTGGTAGTTTATTGTTATGGTTTCCAAACAGGCGTGCTAAATTTCGTTTAATGTTTGTCGCAATTAGGTATATCGATTTGTTTTGAACATAATTTATTACTTACCTGTTTCAAAATGGTTAAGTTTTTGGTAATTATTTGTATATTAAATATTATTACTTCAATAAATTTCCGTAAACAAAAATTATTACCTACTTCCGATGGAATTTTCTTATTGATATGATATTACGAATGCGGAAGTCTCACACAATAACTTTACACAAAATAAACAAATCAGATGCTGCAACCTTTACAGGTCTGGGCCTCAGATTTGTGTATCTGTTATACGATCAGTCAATCTAATTGGCAAGTAGTTGATCAGCCTCCTGTGCCTGACACACGCTGTCGTTTGTGTTTAAGGCAAGCCGGTTTCCTCACGATGTTTTCCTTCATCGTTCGAGCGAATGTTAAATTAACACATAGAAATAAATTCCATTGGTGCTCATCCAGAGATCGAACCTACGATCTCATTATTGAGCCGTCGTCATCGTCTGAGTCGATAGTGTACGGTAATAAAATCATATTTGTAATGACTTCTTTATTTGTATCGACTTATTAAAGCCGTATCTCTCTCTTATCTAATAATAAGAACGGATACATTTTTTAATATAATTTTTTCATGATGGCTTAAAAAAAGTATGTAGTTCGCTTTAATAATTAAATAACAGGATATTTTAAAGGTCAAATTATTGTTAAATACGATTTTTGTAGACAACTGTTACGTATGCCTTACGTCAGTGGGTCTCATTTCGGGTCATTGACACACTTAATGCCTCCAACAGATTACACAATGTATTTATCAATTAACTGTTCTGCCTGTCACTATCTACCGAACGGATTTTTGTACAGTATTCACCAATACACATAGATTCTTGATGTAGGTTTATTGTGGTTCTATAAAAAATGTTTTTAAATACTGCTATATTACTGTTTTTAAATACTGTTACATTACTGTTTTTAAATACTGTTATACAATTTTGGTAAATACAAAGGTGATTAACCTTTCATCTTCATTAAACTTTAACGTAAAAGAGCACTTAAATAAATGAATATATATGGTTATCTTAATAACACAACATCCATTTTATTGGGCTTTTATAGGTAGGTTTATTACAACATTTTTAAGTCAGTATAAATTCATTAAGAATTGCAAATTACAAAGGCGGAACGGTTTTTTTTCGTCGCGGTGTTGCTGTTTTTTAGTGATAAATAAAAAAATATAATTGTATACCTATTAAATATATGTTTAAGAAACATTTATATAGGAAATAGACATTTAAATATTTCATTCCAAAAAACATAGGTGCGACTCCATCCATTCATCGAGCTCCGGCTGTGTTCTAATGGATCTCCGGTTAATAAGTGTAGGATTAGTACCAATCTAGGTGATAGCTTCCAATCAACCGCCACAAAAATAACCATTGGAGAAACATGTATTTGCGCCAAATCGGTGCCAGTCATAGAATTACAACAATTGACGATTTTGACTTTGACACACGAACTGAAAATGATAGGTGACGTTCCGGCGTAATGCAAGCATAAGCGTAAACCGTACCACATGGACTCATTACAAAAAGTACGACAGACCACTGAGGATGATAAGTTCTTAGGCCGCTAACTCGCTGGAATTCCATGGCAACGTCGCAGCCTGATCGATTTTTGGATTCCTTCTTTTACTATACTGACACCGCCAGCGCATTATATTTTACCGAGGGATAGGAGCATGTTAGATACAACTACCAGATACCCAGGCCCACGCAATGTCAACATATAAACACTATTCATGCGTGTCCCTACATTATGCCATATGCTTAAACATAACAACGCAGTGTTGTACACTAGAGAATGTGTGTCAGGCACAGCCCGTACCCACTCTGTAACTACGAATAGGAATACCAGATCCCAACGTTTTTGGATACAAAATCGAAGTAGTTCTCACAATTTTATGGATCACACGAATTAAAACCATGCCCTATAAATAAATACGAACGAAACTGATACGAAACATATAACATCATAAAGGCTTGTAGAGCCACTGGTATTTATATGAATAAATATACACTAACGTAATAAATACAGGTTGACAAAGACCAATATTGTTAAGCGTTTCTTAAATGTCCATCTTGAGTTATTGAATAATAAATCAATAATGTTACACGTTATCTAAGCATTTTTGAATCAAGGTTATTTAAGAGCATACATTATATGCTATATTATGCTAATTTTGTGCGTCTATTTCAGGGTTAAAGACGTCATAACTAAAATAGTATTAGAAAAGATAATGATAATAATATCCGTCAAATTTAATATAACATGAAATACTGAAAGCGTACCCCTAGTATAACGTTTAATAATGCGTTTAACAGCAGCTTTCTATTCTCAATCCCAATCCTATTTTTACAACTAGCGATTGATATTTCATACCATTCCTCATAAACTACTTTTTAATAACCGATAGATTGATAGTTCAATCTGTAAACCATTTTTGGGAGGACCGATCGGTATTTTTGTATTAATATTTGTATTAAAATGACAGATCTACGCTTGTTAAGTCTGTGTAAAAAAATGCTCAGAATAGTGTTAATCTTTCCTGGATAATTATATCCGTTATAAATCTCATAAGGATTAACGCATAACGGACCAAATGGGACGTCTTACTACAAAAACTGAGTCCACACTACCTCATAAGTATGACAGAATTTTTATGTAAAGTAATTAACTTTATATCTTTACCGAGACCGAACATAATACACGCTTAAAATGCCAGACTAGAAATACCTTTCTTATTCTCCTCAGGAGGCGTCTTTGCCGTCTCAGCAGTGTCTTCCCGCAGCGTCGCAGCCTCTCAATCCACTTGCACCTCGTCGGCATCAAGTCCATCAGGTCCCAAACACCACCGGACATTATTCACACTTCAATCTCACAATTCATAATACCAACTCTCACTTATAGTACTCACTTTTATAATTAATCCGCTTTCATTTAAATATTCTTAAATTTCGAACACTTAAGACTTTCAGTTTATTCGCCACGCTTTTGGTTCAATCAAATTTGAATATCTAAAAAGTAAAGTGCGTCACAGAGCGTAAATTTTTAGCGTAAAAGCGAATTAAGTTTTGACGTCCGAAGGTTTGCGATGTTGTGAATAAACAGCGCACGAGTTGCTTTAATCGTGCAACAGAATGCGAGAGACGATACTGCTTAATAGCCATATGTTTTGGTTTTTAAATCGGAATAAAAAGATCGGTCCCGCATACAACTTCGAAGCTAAGATAATATTTCGAAGTCATCTTCAATAGTCAACATTCTCAATTATTATATTGACAAAAACAAACAATCTTTTAATGTTATCCTCGATTTTTTTTTCATTCAAAGACATTTACACCGTACCTGTTATTTATTTTTTCATACAGAACCATACATCATAGACATACATTCCGTATGATGTATGGTTGTGTAAGGTTAGAAATATTACATTTGATGACCTTAAAATCTTAACAGACGTCCTCGCAACTGTTTACTATTTTTGTCTACTTATACGAATAGGAAGTATATTTTTGATTAAGATGTTTGTTCCTCATAAATAGGCTTTATTACTCAAGGTAGCATTTACAAAACAAGAATTTCAAATGATATATACACGTAATATGCAAAATAAATTAAAATACAAAATTGTCTTAAAAAACGTTTGGGCCTAGCCTTGCAATGTTGTCACGTGTCACTGCTGTGCACTAATGGTATTTTCTGTCCATAGTTTCAATTAGTAAAAACAATGACATATTTCAGAACAAAAACTTTTGAACAAAAAGTTGTTTCAGAAAAACGTGACTCTATTTGAATACAAGCACGTTCCGTTCCGAATCACGCGACTGAACTCCGCGACAAAGTTTTAATTCATCGGAGATATTTTGAAATTGACTATAAAAAGCTCATTCAAACTCAGCAATAATTTTTCCAGGTATTTTCGAACCGTTACGACTTGAGGGCCTTCTAGAGAAGAGTACTTAAAGGTCCGCAACGCACTTGCAAACCTCCTGGTATTGCGGCTGTCCATGTCCATAAACAGTTAAATTTAAGGGACCTGCGTGATCGCCTACTGTCCCATGAAACAAAATTTCCTTATTATATGCTTGCAATGATAAAGACTTTATCATAAGGATACTATAAAAAATATCTGTTGACTACTAAGGCGAAACGTATAAAATAACGTCAATTTAAACATTTAAATTTTTTGTTAAAGTCAAATCTGGTTTATAAGGGATTTTAATTTCGACATATTCTCAAATTGTATTAAAAAAATTATATATACAGTCAAAACCGTTTACGACGGCATCGTGTAGAACAACATACCGGGTATATTGACCAAAATCAAAGGTCCCGGCTGAATTCTATGTATTAAGTACTTAACAACAACGTCATCGGCTGTTACGACTATCGGTTTATACGACCAAATATACGCACATTTATCACATCATAATATTAGAATCGTCTAATGCCGTCTCACCAGCAAGTAGTACTGTATCTGTTTTCACTAGTATTTTTCCATAAATCACTAACGACTAACCAATAACACCAGACGTTTCAATAAACATTACAATTCGTCATATTAAATATTATGATTGAAATGATATTGATTTGCAAGTAAACAATTACGTGCAAAGTAGTGATTGTCTAAACAATACTTTGCAATAAAGATTAGTCTTTATTTCCTCACAAACACATATATATATATATATGAGGGACTTAGCAATTGTCATCACCACCGTTCCTATAACAATTGACCATTCAATCCAATTTCAAAATACAAATTTATTTAATTTTCGCGACTAAATTTAAAATCACAACAGCAAATAATATATTTTCATAACATCGAAAAAAACATTGAAGAATAATAAAACACTATATGTTTACTGAGATAAGATAGTGAGGCATAGCAATATGTTATCTAGTATATACAAATTCGAAATATCGACTTCGATCCGACTTCAATATTTAATTTTGTACCTGGATATTGAAAAACAATATTGCATTTGACAACGTCGGGACCGCAATCCCTACCGTATTAGAACTTTACAGTAATAACTTACTTTTAATAATATATCGTTAAAGAATCAACAATGCGTTTATCGATTTATTGTTTGAAAAAACATAACTATTAAGGTTATATATTTACTGTACGAACAAGTACATGGAAGACAACGGTAAAAGCCTTTACAATTGATAAATAACAACAATGATTAATAATAGGTGTACTAATCGTTTACTAATTACTAAAAACATTTATATGTTTTCGAATAATTAAAAATAAATAAATCTCAAATTAAATTATGAATCAATGAAAACATTGTTTATGAAACAATAGAAAAAAATCTTGGTAAAAATATATCGTATGTAACTATTTTTAATTAAGATAAGAAATAACACAGTTTTGATAACTATAGCTACCAATTCATATTTAAGTAATTTTTCCTTCCCGGCAACTTATGCTTCCGGGGGCGACTTCATATCGCAAAATAATAGTATTCCGTCCACATTACATACTCCACTAAAACCATCAACAAAAAATCTATATTTAAATAGATACACAAAATGCATTAGAATGCATTGTTTACGGTCGAGTAAGGTTGCACTTTCTAGCCAGTCTTGGTGACGACATATTTTGCAACATTGCCTACAAAATGCTTATTATATACATATTTCCCCACTTCTGACTGACACTTCCCATGTTTGATTATCTAAATATATTTTTATTAGTAACAGATTTTAATTTATTTTAACGTGTAAAATTTTTCCTTTAGTCCTTCGGGTTTTTATTAAATTGGTTAAAATACACACTGACTGTATACTTATGTCCGGTATGAGGCCATAACTAAAACGTATTAACCAATATCCGAATTTTAATGACACTGTCAATTATTTAAACAGTTAAAACTTATATAAAAATAATAAAACAAACTGTGTGTATTGAAACAAATGGAGTATGGCGTAGGCCAAATAAAACGCGCGTGTATTCGGGACCACTATCACAATTCGATTGTATACAATTTTGATTGTGAAGACACGATCATGTACCGAAAGTGGGTCGAACCGCAGGCAACCGACCGCGTCTGTGTCGAGTGCAACACTGCAAGAATCCTCTTTCACTCCGGTTACACAAGATAGTTGCGTAATTTTCTATTGCCTTTCCATCGCTGTACGACACACGATGCGTACATAACCCCAGTTACTTGTAGGGCTTTAAGCTGTGAAAACCCTGCAGTACTGGTAACGATTGTGAATCGAAATCAGGGAAATTCCATTTTTCCTGTAAAATGGAAAGTCTTAAGGATTTTATTTTTAAACTAGGGTTAGCTCGTAAACATTTTACTAGGTACATTGCATTGTGTTTATACATTTATACATGTAACGAAGTTATGTTTAAATAATACTATTAATAACAACTATATATATATAACCTTGGTTTGATTAGCGAAGCAGAAAAAAATCCACAAGGATTAGTAAAAAATACTCCGTTGTATTTTAACCTTACCTTCTAAGCGGTCAAGAAAAATATAATAATATTATCCAATCAAGAATCGTAATGCCCGAAACAACTAAAGAGATAAAGCAAGCGTCAACCTTTACGATTCATTAAAATGGTAATTGCTTGTAATAAATGTATCAGAACTACGTTAACATTTAATTAACTACACGGTCGCTTAAACTTTCTAATATATAGCCTTTTTTTAATTCCGGAATAAAATGTTTTTTTGTTAAGACCGAATCTGTATTATTGGGACTGTATTTTTCATAGAAATGGTATGGTAACCATCCACCAACTCGGTACTAAATTTCTTCGGTTTAATTCCGCCTGTAACATGGCAACCATAGTAACTAATACATAAACATGTAGTCCATGTAACATAAGGTTAATAGTTGATTTTGCTTAAAATAGCTATAGTACATAATTAGATAGTGTTTATGTGTATGAGTTGCAGCCAGAGCATTTTTCGTTTTAAAAAAATACAAGTGATTAAATATAATTAATTAATATTAGTGATAGACGTATAAGGCTTTAATTATTTATATAAAAGGGATATGATGGACATTTTTCATAACCATTTATATAATAGAAACAGAAAAAGACAATATTCGATTTAAAATTTTATACAAGAAAAAATAATAATTATCTATATACATACATGACAACAGGAAAAAGATAACACATCGAATTGAGAACCTCCTTCAGTTTGAATTCAGTTAAAAATCGACAGTTATTGAAATTGACCGTAATCATTTCGTCGGTCGTTAAGATTTTTGTTGAATACCAACAACAATAATTTGCGGAGGAAATGTAATTTATGTCTTAATGTCACTGCTTTCTTTTGCAAAAAAGGTGTAACTAATATGGAAATTACATTTTAATTGAAAAAATACCGACATTACAATATGCCCACTTTCCTTGTAAGTGCATTTTTTGAAGCGAAATTAATTGGAATAATAACAATTCTTCGTAAATACCATTTTAGTTATTTTAATGGGGTATTACAATTATTTTAATTTGACGGCAGCGTTAAGTTTGACATCGGCATGTCGAAATATATTCGACATATTTCGGGATTTCGTTTCCGTCTCGACTCTGAATCTAACTTATTGCTACAGCTTTTCAACGCTTACAATTATTACTATAAGAGTTATTATATACGCTAATGTATTATTTTAATATGCGTTCATTTACCCACGTCTAGGTTACATACAATATAATAAGCAAAAAAATAATAATAAGTAAAATTAAAAGCCTGAATTTAGCTCACAAGTATAGACTTTATAGTAAATAAGATTAGTGCGATTGCCAAGTGAATCTATATTGTATGTAGCACATAAAATATTTTTAATATTGATATGGTCTATAAGATATTGTTAGGTTGGCTAATTACGTAATAACTTAAGACAGAAAGTCCCTTAACTGGACTGAATAAATAACCGACTTGGTATTACACGGATCTCACGACTTTTTAGCCATAGCGTTGAAAGACTTGTTTTTTACAAGCTAAGTTTTTGCTGTCATTTTGTTATTCTAAGATGCGGCCCCCGTCCAGATACAGGCCACCATCAACTTTTACCACCCTATTTCATGCTTTTGACAATCAAGTCGCCTAAAATTAATATAAGTATACTATTTGCCATATAATTAGATTGTATAATTCACAACGTAAGTAATATGTACAATGTTTCTTCCTAATCTTATGTAACGAAATATTTAATGTAATCGTGATACGCGATTTCCTTCGCTCACATTTTAATTTAATTGTAATCAAATTATTATATAATTTTAACCTCATTGTATTACGTATTAGCTCATAAATGAGTCCATGCCTTGGTCCACGGAAAGGTTTAATATGGAGCTTATTAAGAGCAAGAGCCTTCAGCCTGGAAATGGCAGACCCATTCTTTGAAGTATGTATGAAATATATAAGTAAAGGTGCATTTTTTTTGCTGCTTTTTCATTAAAAAAACAAGTCATGTGTACGTAATGTATTTGTGTGTAACACATTGAATTCTGAAAGCAGCCTCCATTGAAATTTAGCCGCCTGTTAAAAATTGCTTAGCAAAATATCACAGGACCTACAAGGGTTTTAGATTGAATCCCTATTCAAGGAAGGCAATGGCAGCCCATGACTTCCTGTTGCGTTCATTGCTAGGCTTTGAGTTGCTCTCTTTTTAAATACATTCGGCTGATCCAGAGGTTCCTAGGGTTAAGCAACACGATCAGTCTGAGCAATCACACTAATGTCTTCTAGTCGAGCACTTTTTCCGAGATGACATAAAAAAACGAGTGGAGCATGATGTAAAGACTCGAGCGGTAACGCAGATTCGGCTCTGTACATCGAGAGCAAACAACGTATATGGCGAGAGAACCTTGAGGTATTTGCTACCGCGGCTAATAAATGGTCTACCCAATCAGATATTAGATAGCCTAACGCTAACCAACATAAACAGTAAATTGAAAAACTACTTTTATATGCAATTGTCGCGCTCCTAAACAAGACTGCTATGGTTACATTAATACAAACCACAGCGTTTTTCTAATGAAACATATTGTGATTATATTATATTATTTTTTATAGAGAAAAAAAATTATAGAGAAATAACTTAAACGAAACATGCCATAATTTCATCTTATTACGAAACTTTAGTATACTATATCGTAAATTTGCATATTCTTTAAAAGAGTAGCTAAGTTACATATTGTTTAATGTTTTCAAGCGGATGGTGAAAACATTATTAAAGCGATGTTTTTGCAACGTAGGGTTCTTAGAAAACAAGTATCAACATACTGACATACAATATTATAATTGAAAAATGTTTAATTGCTGATATTTGCATGCCGATTAGACATTGCAGACTGCGCGATTTTAAAAATAATTCATAGAAGCGTACTAATCCTTAAAAGTCTGGCCACGCACTTCCGAGGCTTCTGGCATGTGCTGTATCACTTAACATCAGGTAAGCCTCCTTTCTTTTAGTCCCCTGTGTTATATAAAAAAACTTATACTAAGTAAGTAAGTGTCATAGCAAATGCAGGAAATATTATTTGCTTTAATAAAACCAAGTTTTTCCTTAGCTCAGCCCTCAGAATATGGAACCTAGCACATTGCACAATCTAATATATTGCATCGATAGTTGCAACCCACTTCAAAACGAAAGTACCAGCTTTCGCAATATCTAAATCAGACCCTTTCACAGGTAATATCTGTGATACTGGTAGAAGCTTTCCGGTTTCATAACTAAGCTCGGTTGTCTAAGCCTATTTCGAACCATAACCGGCTCTGTAATAAACTCTACTCTCAATTATTGGAAAAATAAATAATTCAATTTAATTCAATTTAATAATATCTAAATAAACCTTTTTTTTATAGAACAGTGGGCAAACAGGAGGCTCACCTGATGTGGACACTTTCAAGATCAGAGGGCTCGCGAGTGCATTGTCGGCCTTTTAAGAATTGGTACGCTCTTTTCTTGAAGGACCCTACCTTAAATTGGTTCGGAAATACTTCAGTGGGCAGGTGGCGCGCGGTAAAAATTGCCTTGAAAAACGTTTAGTCGTGGAACGGTGGACGTCGAGGTAAAACGGGTGGAATTTTTTTCCGTCTGCTCTGCGCCCCAACTTTTTGCTTGAACGAGGCAGGTGAGACGGCGCTAACGTATCCCACACTATCATGATAACTTAAATAGCCTAAAACTCGAAGACCTATTGTAATGTATTTTAGCAAATTTTGCACAGTGCCTTCTAACTAAGAATAAAAAGTCAGGCGCTATTTTTGCTTTATATCCCAATAGAAAAACAATGCATTCTTAATATTCCGTAATTACAAAATACTCGCCATGTTTTACGCGTAAAATATAATTCGAATGGAAAGTGCTTTACAACCTAATGACCTAGAATACAAACGAAAGTGACTTTCTAAGCGTGATCGATATCAATACTTAATGGTATTGTCAGGTATTCATTACAGTTATTGTTAGAAATTGTGGCGCCAGTGTCATGCATAAGCATTCCTGTATAATTAACTATAGTACATGTACTATGAAACATGTATTCAATATTCAAATCACGTTTAAACTTAGGTTTTTATCAATTCGATATTTTTGTTAAGTACCTACGTATAAAAGAAGTATATGTTGGACGCTGTCACTACGTCGTATGTACCAAAATAAAGCATGAATCGAGACGTTATGATTATAATACTAACCTAGTACTATTGTGACTTAAAAAAAAAGTCTTGTAATTTTATTTACGAACAAGATGTCACTTTAGAAAAAGCCTTTTACAAAAATACGCCCGAGATATATTGATCGGTTTAATATTAATCCCGGTGTCTGCGTAATTGCGAACTTCGTCTACCCTTGTCTTAACCTTTAGACTTGATTATGTTCAGAATCTTGTTTTACGAAACGTCTCGTACATATTATTTTACCGACTTTGGACACGTAAATACACAATTATATTTGCATAGACTGAAATTAACGTATGGATGTTTAGATAACCTATTGCGGCTGGACGTTTATTTTTATAAATATTTTGGAAATAAGCCATATTTTCAATAACATATCAAGGATTTTAGTGAAATCGGCCCAATCATGAGTTTATTTCTTACAAACCCACAATTCAAATTCAGGAGGCGAGAGACGTTGTGGCTCTACGCTTGTCGCCTAACCGCACGACGCATATATTTTTTAATAAAGCATTTAATATGATAACGTGGTAATGTTGAAGGTACTATACGATGGATGAATACATTGTAAGATATGTCGGAGCGATGGCATTACTGTCAGCTGCATATGTTAATAAACGTCACAGGCAAATTAGCGTTACACAACAATCCGTTACTAGACGCTTATTTAATGCCTATATATTTTAAAAATATTTAATTATACACTATTTAAAGGAATGTACCAGGTCTTTTTATAGAACAGGGGGCAAACGAGAAAGAGGCTCACCTGGTGTTAAGTGATACTGCCGCCCATGGACACTCAATGCCAGAGGGCTTGCGTGTGCGTTGCCGGCCTTTTAAATTAGATTAGGTATATTTTGGTCGCTCGATCTTACTTTTTTTTATAGAACAGGGGTTGACTAGCAGGAGGCACACCTGAAGTTAAGTGATACCGCCGCCCATGGACACTCTCAATGCCAGACGGCTCGCGAGTGCGTTGCCGGCCTTTTAAGAACTGTTACGCTCTTTTCTTGAAGGACCCTAAGTCGAATTGGTTCGAAAATACTTAATTGGGTGGCTGGTTCTACACATGGTTCCATATAAATGACTGTTTGATACAGAAGTCTATTGTAATAGACATTTCACAGTCGTCTCTCCGCGTCACAATTGTTATAATAATGTACGCTTACAAGTTCATTACGACATAACATAGGTATTTAAAATAGAACAGATTTATCTATAATAAGTTGAAAATAGGGCCTTTGTAGCCTTAATAAATACCTACTTAATTTAAAAAGTATTACGCTACTACTATTATTAGAAACGTTCAATGGCTTAGTGAAATAAAGAATACGCTACAACATTTTTAGGTTTGGGCCTCAGATTTCTGTATCTGTTTCATGATCATTTGTTAATCAAATAGGCAAGTAGGTGATCAGCCTTCTGTGTCTGACGCACGCCGTCGCCGCACTTTTTGGGTCTAAGGCAAGCCGGTTTCCTCACGATGTTTTCCTTCACCGTTCGAGCTAAAGTTAAATGCGCGCATAGAAAGAAAATCCATTGGTGCACAGCCGGGGATCGATCCTACGACATCAGGGATGAGAGTCGCATGCTGAAGCCACTAGGCCAACACTGCTCTGGCTTAGTGAAATAGCAGTTTATTTTTCAAAGGAGCAGAGCATGATTTTACAGACAACGGTGATTTTTTAAATCAGAAAGGGACAAGTGATTCTATAAATATTAAAATTCTAGTAGTGACCATATAGTTGAATTTGTAACGTAAAAGAAGGTTGTTTTTGTAATAAATTTTGACTCTAAAGGCAAACAATCTACTGTTATGTCAACACAACATATTCTGTTGATGTCAAGTATGACATAAAAGTTTTCTATATATTTACTAACACATACATACATTATGTACAATATTCTTAACCTACTTAGTAATAATGAAAAATGAATATTGAAAAAAAAACTTTGTACCCAGAGTACCAAAAGCAAATCATATTAATTAAATATATTGACTAATTAATGAGCTCAAGACAATTATTGATTAGAAATTACATCTGAATAAGGTTAGTTTTTTAATGTAATAGGAGGCAAACGGGCAGCAGGCTCACCTGATGTTAAGTGTTACCGCCGCCCATGGACACTCACATAGCCAGAAGGCTCGCGAGTGCGTTGCCGGCCTTTCTTTTCTTGAAGAACCCTAGGTTAGTATATACTCAAACTTACTTCATTCGTATAGGTAAACAAGTACACTTATAAACATCAACAGAAAGTTATATTGCTTCTCAATTAACATTTACTACCAGTTCGCAAGGGCGTAGAGCGGGTAAGATAATATAAAAAAACCCTTTATCTAAGTTTCGAACTGTTGATGATATGAATGTGAAAGCTTTAAAGTGCAAAATCAAAATAACAGTAATTAATAAATTCTTTAAAACGATTACACTCGATCTCTACAATGGAACAATAACATATAATAGTTTAATAATTTTCCAAATACGTGGAACCTACACAATATTAATAACAATGAAATGCGTCATAGTACTTTACGTATGATTAAATGAAGCTTTCGTTGCAATACATTTCATATGCAATGAATCATCGTGAAAGTGCAAATTGTGTTTCGAACAATACGAGAGCTGTTCAAACAGTTTCACTTTCATTGTACAGTGCCAAATTGAGTAGAAAAGTCCCAACATCTAAACAGCCTATGTCATCAATAATATAAATTGTAAAACAAAGTATCACAATTCAGTTCTTCTACCGCAATGACATCCATGAAAGCAAGTCGGTTCATTCATTTAGTCCCTACTCAAGGAGCTTTCTGCCTCAAGATATTACGTAATTAACTAACCCTTATAGTGACCATATCAATATTAAAAAGCTCTAATGTTTTAAATAAATAGATTGATATTGAGAACACAATGTATCTCACAAGTAATATATTTTATATTTATTTAATATTAGATTGTTTAGTATGTTTAAAAAGCTTCAAGTTTAATCTACAACGAAGTTGCCTGTCTGAACTGTTTCGAAACAAGGATGGTACGGCCGTGCCAATGTTTTGCTCGGCTTGGCGATGGAATTACGAATCAATTTGTATACCTAGCTGTATTCATCCCGTCATAGCGTAATATTATATAGCCTTACTTTAAAAATATATAACTCAACACAAAACAAGCATCAAACCCTTAAAAATGTGTGGCGCTACAACCTCTAAGTCTTGGCCTCATATTTCTATATATGTTTCGTTATCTTAATATTCAAGGAGTTATTTAAACACACGACCTGAGTGTTAAGAGGTATAAGCGTGAGCCACTACGTCACTACTCCTCTTTGAATTTATAATATGTTTGTATTATCAGTATTAAAAAAAAACAATGGCGCTACAACCTTTTCAGGTCTGGGCCTCAGATTTCTGTATCTGCTTCATGATCATTTGTTAATCGAATAGGCAAGTAGGTGATCAGCCTCCTGTGATCCTCCTGTCCTCCTGACACACGCCGTCGCCCAACAATATCAGTATTAAGTATTAATGAAAAATCTCTAAACTTAACCAAAATTTTTGAAATTCATTTTCATAACAGTATATAATATGGAACTTTATAGCACTTTTCTATACTCATATGCAATTTATGTAAAGGATATCCTTTGATACAATATGTATCATATACAGAAAGGAGTTTGACCTTAAAATGTTATATGATATTCTTAAGCTGATCTTATTACATAAATGTTACGGGTATAACATAGTACATGACGCTGATGAAGCCTCATAAACGTACTAGACAAGCAAATAAACAGCACTAGCTTGTGCCTCCAGATTTACTTGCACTGGATAAAGGCTACGTTTATTTTATTTATATGTAACAGGCAAGGCTTCTTATTCAAAATGTCATGTTTTTTTGTCACATAGAAAACGAAAGAAATATAATTCAGTTATTTATTTACATAATCTATATTGTCTCTATTAAAACCTAAACATAATAATCAAGTAATTAAAAATTAATAAAAAGAAAATTAAAACTAATTTAAAAAGTTTTGTTCCCTGTGGCAATGGACCTATAAAGCTGGCAGCATTACCTAGCTGTATTGCGATACTTATTTGTTGAGCGAGGTAAGCACCAGTTCTCGGGACACTACTATCTACCACTATCTACCAGGCGCCAACTTATTATTATACTTTAATAAAAGTTTTATATTTATTCAAATGATATGAAGACGACTATACCCCACTTGCTATTTGTTAAAAAAAAAACACCTAATAGAATAAAATAGTGTGCTTATTTATCAAAATAATAATAATATACCTACGTCTAATGTCAAACTTATTATTTATTTGGTCTAATTTCAATAAATATAACATGTATAATGTTAAAACTCATACTGCGGTCGCTGTCTATAAGTTTTACTTATAAAACAATAATTAATACAGGAATTATTTATCTTAATGTAACTAACTTTTTTATTTTTTAATTAAATGGATACAATAACATTAGCTTGCAAAATTAAGAACGGAAAATTATATAAAACCTGCTGAAATTTGTAATAATATTATTTTCATTAATATATTGTTTAATTATTAAATTTATAAAATGCATTATTTTTCGTCACTCATAAACCACGTTAAACCAAGTATTGACGAAACTATAATAAACCGGTGAAATTGAGATGAGACATTTTACAGAAAAAGGGTTTCGTTGCTAACTAAGAATTCATGAAATAATGAAAGAAAGCCCGCTAGCGAAGTAACAATAACCTTATCAGAGCTAAAGCACTAATTTCGATTTATTAATTAATTTCGAAATACTGCAAAGAAGTACTTCATGCAGTTTGAATGGGCAACCGTCTTGTACCGGTACGGTCAATCGGCCATCAACCGGCTTTCCTGATAAAGTTCCCCGACAGTTTTCACATTGAACGCTTGGAATACATTCTCTTCGTTAGTATTGAAGACAAAAATAATATTATTCCCGTTTCATTCAATTTCTAAGTAATACTACGTACTGACATCGCTGCTAATGGCATCCGAATGCAATTCAAAATAGCTTAACACGGAACAAGGAAACGTGCGCCGTTGTGAGATTACATTTAATAACGAAGCTTGAAATATGGCAATAATTTCTATTAAATACTATAATGGATGATTATATAACATACTTATCCGCATACTTGAAAAAATACTCAGATTTTTAAGTAAAATTATAAGCGATATGACGAGTATAATTTAAGTTATAATAGAAATAAAACTAAAGTTCTAGAAGTAAATTGAAATATACGTAAATTAATGTATTGAGATCCCGACGATTCCAAATGAATTAATGAATCACAATCGCACGAGATCACGCCAATGTACCGACGCAGAGTTGGAATTCTGTAGAATCATTGGGATTATTCGCGTTGATAGCAGCAGATGATAATGTTACGAAGACGGGTCGACTGCAATGTTTCTAGATTTTTCCACTAGTTAGAGAACTTTTCAGCAAGCTGTAATATGATTTTTGACCGTTTCAGGAGAGGGTCAATCACATATTAGAAAATTGTAATTTTCATAATGTTACCCTAGTTTTCAGGAAGCTGAAACCTTTTTTCAGTCGGTTTCAGAACATGTGTAGTCGAGTGGTGCAGTTTTCAGGAGACCCGTTTTCAGGCGTTTTCAGGCCTAGTTATACCCCTTTGATGAAGGAATATTCTAGACCGAACTTTCTAGGTGTGAGACAAGGACAAAATGATACGAGAGAGAGAGAGAAGATCAGAACTTTCTCGAAACTAGACGAGCACTCTAGAACGCCGTACGACAAGGACGGAGCAACGTGCGAAAGAGACAAAGAGTGCGAACGTTCTAGAATTGTGCAATCGCTACTCAGTAGCAAGCCCGCCTAGAAAGTTCTCGAATATTGTTTAGAATTATTCCCAGGGATATATAAGCGAGCCGAAACGCGACTAGTCACTTAGTTTTGAATGCGATAACAAAAGAGAAACACCGAAGCGATAAAGTGCGAATAAAGTGAATACAAGTGACAAAGTACTGTGTAAAGTGTGCATAAGTGGAGTAATTAGTGATTGTTTTGTATGTGTAATTAGTGCATCTCTGCAATTAATTTTGTGCCCATAAATTCCTCATTGATTTTTTTAAGAAATAAACCCTTGAAGAAATCTACGGCATTTTCTATCCGATCCCCTAGCTCGTAACATTTTGGTGTCAGAAGTGGGATAGAAACATGCCAATTACTCCAAGGGAGAATCAAGAGGAGTCTGTGGCAGAGTCTCCAGCTGCGGAGGGAGTGCAGACAAGGGCGCAATCAGCACGCGACGCCGCCCGGCGACAAAGTTTCGATGCAAACCGCGGGATGGGTGAAAGTAACGATGGCAACATCCTCCTTGCTCTGCAGCAAATGATGGAAGACCAGGCACGCCGTCAGGAAGAACAGGCACGCCGTCAGGAAGAACAGACAAGACAAATGATGGAAGAACAGGCACGCCGTCAAGAAGAACATACACGCCAAGTGATGGAAGAACAGGCTCAAACACGTCGCATGATAGAGGAGCAGGCACGACGTCAAGAGGAGCAGGCTCATCAGATGATGGAGGAACAGGCTCGCCGTATCGGAGAAAAACTTTGTGACCTGAAAGTACAGGTAGATAAAAAAATCGAGAATTTGGAATCTGATATGGATTGTAAGCTATCCAAGCAGGATAAACGTATCCTTGGAATAGAAAATGAAATCCAATGCCTGAAGACCACTGGTGTTGTCACGACTGTTGCACCACCTGGATATCTGAAAGTGCCTCCCTTTGATGGTACATCTTCTTGGGGCGCGTACAAGCTGCAGTTTGAGACTGTAGCAGAGTCAAACGGGTGGACTGACGATCAAGCTGTTACCGCCCTTATTCTGGGACTGCGAGACGAAGCCCTCTCCATATTAGATACCAAGAAAGGTAAGGTAACGTTGAAGCAACTGCTAGATGCCCTAGAATCACGGTATGGAGACGCACATTTAGAGCACGTTTATAGGGCGCAATTGAAGGATAGAATACAACAGACAAATGAAAGTTTGCAAAAATGGGGACTTGAAATAGAGAAGCTGGTAAGGAAGGCCTACGCATCCTCACCAGATGTTGCAGACAAGATGTTGGTTCAAGCTTTTGTCGACGGTATTCGAGACCGTGAAATTCGAATGGCTGTGAACCTTGGTCACCATAAGGACCTTAAGGATGCTCTTGCCCATGCGTTGGAGGTGGAAGCATTTTGCAAGGATCATCGACCTAACCGCATCAGGGCTGTCACGGAAAAACCAAGTTCCCAACGTGGACCCACCTGTTACCTCTGTGGGGAAATAGGGCATATGAGGTTTTCATGCCCTAAAAAAGATCTCAGAGGCGAAATAAAGACTAGACGTGGGGAACCGGAAGCAGCGGGTGTGACTGCCGCTGAACAGCGGCAGGGAAACGAGTAGAAGCCAGGACCACGGGGCGGGTGCTGGCCGGTTCTGTAAGGAAGGCCCCAAAAGTTATGATCACTCAAACTCAGGATGGGAATACCATTGTTATCGACGGAGAAGTAAACGGATGTAGGTGTGAGTTAACCCTTGATACTGGAGCTTCCCGGACAGTAATTAGATACCAACTTCTGAAGTCATTTTACAAAAGCCTTTCTGGTGGAAATGTAGAGCTCCTTACAGCTACTGGTCAGCACATAACCGTTCGAGGGGAAGGTATCGCTACCTTCAAGATTGGGGGAAGATCATACAGACATAAGGTGGTTATTGCTGACATCGTGGATGACTGTATTATCGGTTTAGACTTCATGAAGCATTACAACTGTAAGATTGACTTGAAGAACGGCACGTTCAAGTGTAGAGATGAGGTAGTTTCTCTAAAAGGTAATACATTGAAGGGTGGGTATGACGTCTATAGATCCATCACTGAAAATAGTACAGTCAGTAAACAACGAGATATAGTTCAAGAAGTATTAAAGGACTGTAAGGTAACCTTGTCAAAAGAAGAAATGTTGAAAGCAAAGGAACTATTGAAGTCATTTTCAGACATGTTTGCTACACACGATGGAGATCTAGGCAGGACAGGTGTAGTTAAACATCGAATTGAGACTGGAACCGAAGCACCGATACGTTTGCGACCGCGACGAGTACCTGTCGCATATGAAAAGAATATAGACAAGATGATTGCGGAAATGTCAAATCATAATGTCATTGAATCATCTTCCAGCCCTTGGTGCTCTCCAGTAGTTTTAGTCAAGAAAAAGGATAACAGTTTAAGGTTCTGCGTCGACTACCGTCGTCTTAACGATATCACAAAGAAGGACAGTTATCCCTTACCTAGAATAGATGACACCTTGGATACCTTAAGTGGGGCAAAATGGTTTACAACTTTAGACTTGAAAAGTGGATACTGGCAGGTGGAGATAGACCCAAGTCATAAAGAGAAGACAGCGTTCTCAACTGGAAAGGGACTATGGCAGTTTAAAGTTATGCCGTTTGGGCTTTGCAATGCACCTGCTACCTTTGAAAGACTAATGGAGAAAGTACTGTCAGGACTGATAGGACAAGCCTGCTTAGTGTACTTGGATGATGTAGTCATCATTGGGAGAAATTTTGAAGATCACATACGGAATCTGCAACAGGTGCTCACCAGACTCCATAAAGCTAACCTGAAATTAAGTCCAAATAAATGTTTATTTTTCAAAAGAGAAGTGAGCTACTTGGGTCACATTATATCGCAGGACGGAGTTCGAACAGATCCCGAGAAGATAGTTGCGGTGAAAGAATGGCCAGTACCTAAAGATAAAACTGAAGTCCGTGCTTTCTTAGGCTTATGTTCTTACTACCGAAGATTCGTGAAAAATTTCGCGGATATTGCAAAACCTCTTCACAGACTCACCGAAGAGAAGAGAAAATTCACATGGGATGGAGAGTGTGAAGTTGCATTTAATGAGCTCAAGAACCAACTATGTGAGACTCCGATACTAGGCTACCCGGACCATGATGGCGAATATGTGGTAGATACAGATGCCAGTGGAATTGGCATCGGAGGTGTACTATCACAGGTAAAAGGTGAGCGCGAGGAAGTAATAGCCTACTTCAGCAAGTCGTTATCGAAACCAGAACGAAACTACTGTGTCACTCGGAGGGAACTACTGGCTGTTGTGAAGACGCTGCAGCATTTCAGTAAATACTTACTAGGTCGCAAGTTCCGTCTTAGAACAGATCATGCTGCATTAAAATGGCTACTTCAGTTCAAGAACCCAGAAGGACAAGTGGCTCGATGGATCGAACAATTGCAAGAGTATGACTTTGCTACTGAACATCGCAAGGGTAGATCGCACGGGAACGCAGATGCATTGTCTCGTAGGCCATGTGAGGAAGACTGTAAACATTGTACAAGACACGAAGGTAGAGAGGTTGCCAATGTGAGGATACTCAGAACGGATACCATTAGTCCAGATTGGTGTGGTAAATTAATTCAGGAAGAGCAACAACAAGACTCTGACATTAAACCAATTCTGGACTGGATGAAATCTTCAGCTATAAAGCCGCGATGGAATGATGTTGCATCTACTAGCACCACGACCAAGAGTTACTGGGCTCAATGGGATAGCTTAGTTCTCCATAATGGGGTGTTATGTCGTAAATGGGAAAACGCTCGTGGGGATGCATCTCATCTACAGTTAGTTGTGCCAAGAGCCAAGATTCGCAACATATTGGAAATGTTTCATGACGGCTCATCAGGCGGACACTTAGGTGTAAAAAGGACTCTTTTGAAAATTAAAGAGAGATTTTATTGGATACATTGCCGCGAAGATGTAGAAGACTGGATTCGGAAATGTAAAGCTTGTGCAGCTGTTAAAGGCCCACAGTCGAGAACTAGAGCGAGTATGAAGAAATACAATGTCGGAGCTCCATGGGAGAGGATAGCAGTTGACATAGCTGGACCATTTCCGTTAACAGAAAAAGGAAATAAGTACATCATGGTTGTTATGGATTATTTTACGAAGTGGCCCGAAGTATTCCCTATTCCCAATCAAGAGGCAGTTACAGTAGCTGAGATACTTGTAAATGACGTATTCTCTAGATTTGGAGTACCTTTGGAAATGCACAGTGATCAGGGAAGAAATTTTGAGTCTCTACTATTTCAAGAATTGTGCCGATTAATGGGAATTCATAAGACGCGGACTACTCCATATCACCCACAGTCAGATGGAATGGTGGAACGCTTCAATCAAACTTTGGAAAGGCACTTGGCAAAACTGGTGGACAACCATCAAAAAGACTGGGACAAGTATATTCCATTATTTCTAATGTCATACCGGTCTGCGGTTCATGAAACCACAAATGTTACTCCTGCTTTAGCCATGTTTGGGAGACAACTTAGATTACCAGCGGATATTGTAACTGGGCGACCACCTGACACACCGGAGAGTGTTACAGAATATGCTGCGGATCTGCGTAATAAACTGGACGAAATCCATGAACACGTACGAGCATCACAAAGTAAAATAAGTGAGACTACGAAGATTAGGTATGACAGAAAGACGAATCACATAGAATTTAAAGAAGGCTCGCAAGTATGGCTCCATAACCCAACAAAACGAAAAGGCAAATCACCAAAGCTTCAAGCTGACTGGGACGGTCCATACACGATAGTCACGAAGATAAATGACGTTACCTATCGCATAAAGAAAGTGGGTGGTTTAAGGAGCAAACCGAAAGTCGTTCACATAAATCGATTGGCTCCCTATAAAGGATGTAATGATGCTCGGGACGAGCATGTCTAAGGAAGGGGTAGTGTTACGAAGACGGGTCGACTGCAATGTTTCTAGATTTTTCCACTAGTTAGAGAACTTTTCAGCAAGCTGTAATATGATTTTTGACCGTTTCAGGAGAGGGTCAATCACATATTAGAAAATTGTAATTTTCATAATGTTACCCTAGTTTTCAGGAAGCTGAAACCTTTTTTCAGTCGGTTTCAGAACATGTGTAGTCGAGTGGTGCAGTTTTCAGGAGACCCGTTTTCAGGCGTTTTCAGGCCTAGTTATACCCCTTTGATGAAGGAATATTCTAGACCGAACTTTCTAGGTGTGAGACAAGGACAAAATGATACGAGAGAGAGAGAGAAGATCAGAACTTTCTCGAAACTAGACGAGCACTCTAGAACGCCGTACGACAAGGACGGAGCAACGTGCGAAAGAGACAAAGAGTGCGAACGTTCTAGAATTGTGCAATCGCTACTCAGTAGCAAGCCCGCCTAGAAAGTTCTCGAATATTGTTTAGAATTATTCCCAGGGATATATAAGCGAGCCGAAACGCGACTAGTCACTTAGTTTTGAATGCGATAACAAAAGAGAAACACCGAAGCGATAAAGTGCGAATAAAGTGAATACAAGTGACAAAGTACTGTGTAAAGTGTGCATAAGTGGAGTAATTAGTGATTGTTTTGTATGTGTAATTAGTGCATCTCTGCAATTAATTTTGTGCCCATAAATTCCTCATTGATTTTTTTAAGAAATAAACCCTTGAAGAAATCTACGGCATTTTCTATCCGATCCCCTAGCTCGTAACAATAACATAATCGACAAAAAAATACTATATAATGCTCACCAGACTCATAATTGTGCTTTGTTTCACGTTCCTCAAATCAACACCTACTATGCAAAAAACTTAGTTTTGTATCACGTAGCCCGGACATACAACGACCACTATAAAATATAGCGGAATATACTTAAAAGCATGCATATCACAAAACACAGCTGAATTAGGAATGACTTTTTTAAATGAATTTAAGCTTTTTTATTGAATTTTTCCTTTTCACGTTTCGTAAATATTAGAACCTTTTTATATGTATTACGTATTCCATATTTGGCTATAATATAATCTATAGTTTATTATTTTTTGTAATATATTGTTTAAGTTAGCTGTAGTACGAAATAAATAGGGTTTACCCTTTAAATTCAACTGGTACCTTTACTTTTAATATCCACTAACTCCTATTGTATGATATCCCGTTTCATGATTTGTTGTTTTAATTTACTTACATTTACAGCATACTATATCAAATTTGACATACAAATCCTTTACACAGATGATCTTCTGTGTCTGACACATATCGATTTTGAAGTCAAACGGATGCCAGTTTCCATCCTATTTTCTTTCATAGTGAAAACAAGACTGGCTTCAAATTGGAATTTCTTCGAATCGCACGCATAATGGTTGGTATAATATGTTTGTAATGTTATATTGCGACAGTATCACCTCGACGTCCGTCGTGCCACAACTGAGTGTTTTTGCCGTGTACCAATTCTTAAAAGGCCGGCAACGCAAATGCGTGTGTGCGCTTGTAAGTACGAGCCTTCTGACAATTGGAGCGTCCATGGGCGGCGGTACCACTTAACATCAGATGAGCCTCCATGTAAATATAATAAAATTATAAATATAACAACGCAAATTTTGCGTTGCAAATAATTTTAATTTCAAAACTCCGCATATTTCGATAATTAATAGGTATACGAGCACGTTTCGATAGAGTTGATGTTTATGTGAATTAGGCTACGTTAACGTGAGAAACGGCTTTGACCGGCATTTCGCTACCTTTTGTCTTACTATTACCACACTTTATTAATAGTGCCTTATCGAATAAAAGTAAAGGTTATCTAATTATTTTCGCAATTTATATTAATTTGAGAGATTTGAAATTATTTCATACTTTTTGTAAGGTACGCGTAGTTTGCGAAAATTGATAATTCACACGATTTATATTCGATATGAAAATATATTGACTCCGGCTTGATCTTCTTCAGTAGCAGAGAGCTGGGTGGGTTATACCCAATACGCTTCCTCAGTTTCATCATAAAACCCACATGAGATTTTCCCGACTACTAAAACGCATCCGAATATATATGTCAAAGCTAACCAGGTCGTGTTTTTTAAATATTTTTAAAACTTAATGATAAATTACTTTTAATAATGACTCCATAGTCATTATTATTATCGACCATTGAATAGAAATTAAATAAAGGGTTAATACGAATGGTTTATTTAATAATAAACTAATTAGACATTGATGTTATTAAATGACAATTTCAAGGGGAAGCTGATTAAATTTTTAAATACAAAGTGATTTTATAGCATAGGCGAATATTTGGACCATATATTTGACACCGATTTACCTTGACATTATTTTATGTACTTAAAAAGACATTGTAAAATTTGATATGACATTTTTATGCCTTTTATGTATATATGGCTGATTGTGCGGATATTTGTAATTGATCGATCTGTACCAAACGATTATTATTATTAATGACAATGGCAGCCGATACCAGCGCTATTGCTACGACATATATATCGTTCAGTCAAAAGCAAAAAATGAGTCCCCGAATATAAAAATTTTAATATATTTATTTAGATATATTAAATTGTCAACCCAATTCCATAAATAGTCAACGCAAATATACCAAATCATTGTTTCCCTTCACAAAGGGAATGTGACCTAAAATGTCACCCTTTATTCGCTTATAAAGGATATTGTGAAGTTATTTCTGTCACCGATTCATCTTTGGCCTTGAAGAACTTCCCTTTCTCTCACATGAAACGTTGCCTTAAGAAATAATATGTAAATTGACATTGTCACATAGTGGCTATTATTAATTGAATTATTATAACTCATTATCGAAATGTGTGTAATAATCACATGTAAAATTATTTGAATTTCATACATGTTTCTTTACCAGTCCATTCTCTGTCTTTTTAAAGACAAAATTTCATCTTCAATTACACATCTTTTATATCATCAACTCATAAATATAGAAAGAAATAATATATAGGCATAGGAACGCCGACATATCAAGGTTGGCAGACAAAATTTCTATGTCAAGAGCATAAAATAAAATAGCGTGGAAAAGTAGGAGGAGGCCTTCACCCGGACGGAAAATCGTATAGTTTTCTATTTCTATATTGTATGTAAAGGCTTCTGATAAAGGCTTTTTATTGGAATTTCAATTGAAGAGATAAAAAAATGTGAGACGTCACGGGACGCCAGGCAGATGTGAAACATCGACATTATTTTGTAAAAGTAATATGCAGAAAATAACATATTGTGATAGGAACTAAATATGTCATAATGATAAAATAAAATATTACGATTTTTTCCAGATATCGATGACTATTTATTGAATAAACATTTATTTTCATTAAATACAAAAAATTACGAATTTATTTCAAATCGTGACTACTTAATTCGTTTAATCAGTGACTTCGGTAATAGTTATATTCGATGTTGCCTCTTGAGGACGGTATTACTGTGACAATTGGTCGATGATAACTGAAGTATGTTACAAAAGTATTGGACATGACATTAGTAAATTTTAATTGGCTTCAATATATTAGTAAACTCAAGAATCTTAGCTAGTTATTTCAATATATTACTAAAATCGTAAATTAATTAAAAATTATTATTATTGTAACAATATATACAGAAATCGGTTTTATGTGCGGCTATAGATGTTTCACATCAAAAAAGTGTTACAATTAAGCGAAATATTACAAACACCAACGCGTCAATAGGTGGCACTTATTAACATTTCAATACACTCTAATCATAATCATTAATCTGTCAAATTTTTTAAAGGCCGAAGGTTCACCAGATTTTAAGTGATATCGCCGCCCATAGACATTCTCAATGCTAGTGGGGTTAAGAATTTGTACGCTCTTTTGATGGACCCTAAGTCGAATTGGTTCGGAAATACTTTAGTGGGCAGCTGGTAACACATATTGGTGGTGCGCTGCAATAACATCCTTAAGAAACGCTCAGTTGTGGACCGATGGACGTCGAGGTAATTCGGATAAAATTTCATATTCTGCCTCGACGTCCGATGTTGAAACCCTGCTGCAGGTGTTAATCCGCACAATGCTGTATCAGTTGAAACATATTTTAAATGAAGTTACACACATCATTTAAAAATTATAAGGGATTTTTAAAGCGAATATAGAAAATGTATGGAACTGTCTCAGGATTGAATTACTACATAGGAGCCTGGGATAAGTTGTATATTATTTTTAAAGGAATTCCTATGTTTACAGACGAACTATTCAAAGAGTAGTATCTATCCTGCAGACATCAGCTGTGCATACTTGACAACAAGAACATTTCACAGAACATTTTACGTCAAAAAACCAGTTGAACTAATTAGCATACAATAGCAGCTCCGTTAAAACATAAATATAGTCAAGGACGCGACTAATTATAGTTAATACGCTTAATCGATTAGACTACATATTAAAGAACTATTTATAGTAGTAACAGCAACTATGTTTGCTTAGTATAACATTATAAAGATATAGGGAAGTGAAGAATTACTAAGTTTTGCACTCGTAAAAAAAATCCCTGAAAGACAAAACAATCAAAAGAGCGCAATTTCGTATTCTATTAATTGATTACCTAAAGTCTGTTATCCAATATTTTTATTATAAGAATAAAAATATCGAGCAATAAAAATATCTTATGTTAGGTGTGCCCAGGGACATTATGATTAACACGAAAAGAAAATAAGACTCCGACTAAGGATATAAAGGTGTGTGTGATCGCCGATAACAAAACAATAATGTAAATCTAGGACCTTACCATATCATTAATCAAAACCAACAAACAACGACCTTGAGAAGCGTGTAGGCCGGAATCGATTTTCACATCGTAAGAGAACACGTGAATAAACCAAACGTGATCAAAACAATACAATGTATATTACGTTAATACAATTATAGGCGTATAATGTGAAAAAGAGCAGTATTGGCCCAGTGATTCGGGCGTGTGCCTCTAATCTCATGCATTTGTATCAGGTATTTTCTTTCTAACACTCGTACCGTGACAGAAAACATCGTTCATGCTTAAGGCTCAAAAATAAACATGTCTGATCCACAGATGGCTGATTACTTGCGGTGCTTATTATGAAAAAAATATCAAGAAATAAATGCAAAAATCCGCGCCACCTAAAAGGATGTAAACACTTTCTTGCATATGTATGACACACGTTTATACGGTGACATTTCATACAAGCTTCCTCTCCAGCTGCGAAGTATTGCCGCAATTCCCCAAAGATTCGTGGCGTTTTTGACCTTGGCTTGCTGCTATTTTTTACGTGCCTACACTATCATATGTAATATCAGGTGATCAGTCTTCTATGCCTGACCGACACCATTAATATTGGGTCTAAGATTTTCTCACGATGTTTCCTTTCAACGTACAAGCGAGTGTTAAGTGATCACATAGAAGAAGACATAAGAATATAGAAAATAACAAAGAAGAGAACATAGAAGTGTATTGGTGGTCATGAACACATGACCTCAGGATTAAGAATCGCACGCTGAAGAGAAACTACTGCATATATAAACCATAGTATATAATGAGGAAGGGAGTTTCAAATTTGGAACTTGCCAACGTGGACAATTTCCACCAAATCTGCATTCCAAAAAAAAATATATAGTTAATATTCTGAGCAGTAACGTTTTAGCTATAGAACTTCTTTCAAATCACGTACTTCAAGCGAAAGCAAATAACGACAAACGCAATCCTTATATAATAGGCAAACCATAATGCTTTCGCAGAATGTCCGTGACTTTTGAAACATAAAAATGAAATACTATATACTCAATCTAATAATTTCATTGCAGTCGACGTAACTTTTAGATACAACAATTTGACCCCTACCTTACCAAAGGCATGGTTAGGCATTACGTGACTACACTCTTTATAATTGTGGGTCTACATAAAAATAAACTTTAATAAACTCATAGGAAGCATTTTATAATGCGATGCAAAAATTCATTTAAGCAAATACTAACCTACGCTCGCCTTGACTGCGTGAAGTTCGTGTACTATGGCAAGATTTTTTCAACAAGAATCGTTTCATTATGCATGAAAACCTCAAGCAATGACCTATCTATAAGTGACGGCCGTAGAAAAATAAGTAGTTTTTGCCCCAATAGAAATTGTATACACACGTCGGAATACTTAACTACATTTGAGAATATTAATTGGAAAGCTCGGAAAGTATAACCAAAAAGCTCCAGCAAATAACAGTATATATAAACATAGTGAATATATAATGCAATTTCACAATCACGTGCAACTTATTAAAATTAATTCCAATCGTGAATATCGTTTATTGTAATATCTCGCTATGCAATAAATATTGTCAGATTCTAGTTTCAATGTGTCAGATATCATTTCTGGTTTGCCTATAAATTATTCATGGTTTCCTATGACAATCATTTAAAAACGGTGACTTATCATGTTACCCGCGATGTCGGAATAGTGTTAAAAATTTACTTCGAGGGAAAAAAAATCCAGATGGTATTTATATTCATTAAACATTCTATTACAAATCCAGTTTTTATTAGAAGACATATCATAGCTACAAAGTGATCTCTTCTAAGTAGATTGTACATAAATATAAAACTATACTACATGACACTAGTGATAATATTTTATAATATAAAACGTGATATTATAAAACAGTTCTCACACTTTTATTAACTCAATTAATGTTTAAATCAGCGATTTGTATCATTTAACACAAATAAATATGACTAAGCCGATAACAAATACGTGTTAATATTTTTTGTGTAACATTTCCTTGTATCTCAAAACTTAACTGTTTAAATATGACTTGCAATTTTAAACGATATTATCACATTTTATTCAACCTACGTAGTGCTGGCCCGGTTAGTAATTAGAGGCTAAAAATAAGTTACACCAAATTACATCACAAGTTTATACAATTAAATTAATTGAACTAAGTACCATTCGTATAAAACTTGTAAACATATATCATGTGAATGTGCAGAAGCTGTTTTAGCGCAAAGGAATTAGTCACCCAGGTAGTCCTGGAATGCGAGGCTGTGTCTAAACAACGTACAGATATCGTCGGAGCAGTAAGGTCGTTACGTAAAGTGCCCAGACTTCTGTACTTCTAGAAAGAGATAGACTGGCTTAGTTAGCCAGGACTTTACGCACAACGGACCTATGAGAGTCTAAGTGATAATGTACGAATACGATAAAACTAGTAATATTGAAAAAAAAATGTTTACGTTTCAAAAGCTTATCGTATATACCACTATAATTGAACATTGATAACACTAATTTCTTGTAATAAATAGAAACAAGGAAATCGACAGTATTCGTTAGAATGACTTGCAAAGTTAAAGTTAAGGCCTCTAACAGGATTTTGCAATAATTTATTAATAACAAAAGCCTATTAATATGAGTATATTCTTCTTACGTTTAATCGAACGGTAATAAGTATTGTATTTTAAGCTCCACAATATTATTATTTTTTACCATAAAAAGACTTAAGATGAATTACAATCTACCCTGTACAATAATTATGACTAATAAGTAATATTATGTTGCCTTAATTTACTACAATACTAGTGAATAGCTTAAAATAAGGTAATGCTCATTAACAGCCTTTGTGTCCAAGAGACCCCGCAATTTCCCGATTAATATATATAATCCTATTATATATACTCCCTCATAATATATATTTAATCTTAATGCACTTTAACTTAAAATTATCAACGGCGGTGCTCTTACGAGTCTTTTTATTTAATTATCAATAATTAATTATTATGCTTATGTTCCCGAAGCCGCGTACAATTTTTTTAAGAGAACTATTATGTATGAATTTACAAGTCATTTTGCTCACTCAGGCTTTCTTAGTTTTATAAGCGTGACGATTAACTAAATCGTGGTAGTTACGCCCCGAGGGTATATCCAGACGTAGTCTCTCTTCAACTGTTACATTGCATTCATTCGTTACAAAGAAATTCTAATTTCATTACATATTCTATTGTTGAATCCGAGTGGTTAACATAGAGTAATAATAAAATCCGTTTGTGTGCAAATATTTAATAAATTACATTCTAAAATTAATCAATTTAAAAAGGCATTAAATACTCACATCAAAATGAGTCTAGAAGACGAGAACTAGGACAGCTGTCTGATAACGACGTGCATATCGTTCGTATTATAATATTAAGTTTTTTGATTAAAAATCTTATCATTTTGTAATATGAAATTAGGTTCTATAAATGTTATTTTACAGGGTGGGGTTGACTGATTATATTTAAAACAAACCTTTCTTTATGACGTATAAAATGTTGTCATAAAATTGCGTTTAAAAACAACAGGACCGTACATATACTACCAAAAACACATAATGATTTATAGTATTAAAAACATATCGACACACATTTGATTATTTTAATATCAAAATCGCGTTAATTCACTAAATAATATTTTATTTAATGAGGCTATTTCATAACAATGGATCCACATAAAGATAACTCGCGTACAAAAAATAATATCTGTTATTACAAACCAAAATCTATACGATAAAAAACCACTCAAATTAAAGCAATTTACTTAAGTGATGATAAAACAAAATGGATCGTCTTTTGTAAGCATTATTCTGTGTGACACACGTATTACGATTATTCAGTGAAACTCAAATATATTACCAAAATGAAATTAGTTTGCAACATAAAATCAGTTTCCTACATTCGTTGTGTCTTCGGCTACAGTGGCCTATATGTAATGACTGGATACTCGTTATTTAAATATATTCCATTTTCCCTAGCTATATATCTTTATCTCGAGTATATTTACGAAGGTGATAGAATACTGATTATACATTACAGCCGTACTATTGAACTCGTTATTCTCTTCCTAATATCATTTTATACAGAGGAGAGATACTTCTTTAAGTACTTCGAATTCGACCAAAGAATCGATTATCAAAAATATGCAAATTCTTATTCCAAAATAACTAAGATATCTATTGCGTACGTCATCTTATTATTCATTCCTGTGATTGTATTTTCTGCTTTTGATTCGAATCGGTTTACACCAAATTTAACTCGTTTCGTATCAGACGTAGGCCGTTTGCCGCTATTGATGATAGTTCTTCTTCATTGGATGCGATTTAAAATATTTTGCGAGAATTTAAGTCGGCAATTGAGCAATTCTGTAAAACTCGATGTTAGACAGATATTGGACAAGTACGATGCCATTCACGAACGGTTCAATGAAGTCGGATTTCCTGTAAAACTAATGGTAATGTCTTCTCATTATTTTCATTGTCATTTAGGTATAATTAAAATGTTGGTTTTCTATCTAACTTAAAAAAATGTTGGTATTATTCTTAGTAACCTAAACACCAATATTTATTTAAGGCTTATTAATAATAATTCCTTTCAGGTACTAATCTTTACTATTTTTGGAATTATGACAATGATTATACATGAATACCGGATTATCTTGATTGCAAATGGACAAAGTAATAATTTTTTATACTGATATCTTCATAGTATATATTTTCATACAACAGATACTTCAAGACATATCGAAGTTTTGTTTCATGATCACTCAATAAGAGACCTGTCTGTGGTGTTTAATTTATATTTTCATAGCAAGGCGTTCTGTGCCTGACCCGAAATATTCCGATTTGGAAATCGAACCTCTGGTTATATTATTTTGGTAGCGGTGTGGTAGGCAATCAAAATAATCGAATATATATATAAGGATTTTATGCAGTAACTTTAATGTTTTATAAAACATATAGTTTCAGGAGGCTCTTCTATAATAGTAGGTTCATTCCTTCGAGTATCACATAATCTAATGCTATCAATTACCAGTGCAGCCTTATTTGAAGTTTGCTCATACGAATTGGATCAAATAAAACTTCGCATCGTCAGCAAAATTATTACAATTTCAGGTAATTTCAGAATTAAATTCGCAATATGCGTTTTCGCTAGCAAAATATATTCTTTACCGTTTTAAGTAAAACTCAAAGCATTGTCAAGTTACTCAAAGTCACAAACAATGAAATTTACGTTTTTTGTTACAGATGAAAGACAAAAGGCGGACCTGAGACAACTTTTGGAGTATTTTACCCTTAACCCAATGAAATTCAGTGCATTTAGTATCATACCATTTAATATGCGGTTTCCCTTACAATTTCTATCTCTTAGCCTTAATTACTTCATTTTCATGTTACAAATGACAAGCTCCACTAAATAAATTTATTTTGTTCGAAAACCGTTACCGGAAAAAAGTAAAATAGAGGGCAGCGGACGCAGCTAAATACGATGTACCGACCGAGTATCACAAAGCCTAATCACTAGTCTTATTATTATCTGCCACAAAGTAATCGGGGACACCAGGATGCACAGCAGTAAGCATTGGAGGAGGAGGAAATGTTACCTCACAAATAGGTGGCATAAAAGATCTAAGGGATTCAGAGCAGACAGATAACGCTAAGGATGACTCCCGAATATTACTGTCTATTACATTAAACATTTACGTATATAAGTTACTATGGAATGTTCTTTAGATATAAGCTGTTAGTTCACTAGGTAGAAGGGATTGTCAGCCTATAAAATGGGATTGTATATGCTTAATGCACATAAGCTTTTACCATTTAATTAGTTTTAATATAAAAAATGCGTTTAAATATAATTGTTAGTGAAGAATAAATAAAAGTGCTTCAAGATATGTATGGTGTTATTTTTTCGACGTCATTTCGTTTACGTATTTAATAATGATCTATTTATCACTCTATTAAGACTTGTTACGTTAAAATATTGAGGAAATTGGAATGTCTTGGCAAATATGTGTTAGGCATATTAACTACATGCCTAATAGGAAATACATATCACGAAAACATAAATATAAAGGTTGTAGCGGCAACATATTCATATATTTAAATACGCATGAATTATTATTTGTTAGGAAGTAAAAATAATTGAATTCTTTTGAAAAAATATTCGTATTTAAGTCGTCCATCATTATATAGCTTTCAAACACAATTAACTACTATCTTCCAGTATTTTTCAAATGCTATTGATTACATCATATATTGGAATAACAATTGTAGAGGTGTTAGACTAACGTATTTTTAAAATAATTAAGTTGATATAACATAGATACAGGCTATTAAAACATAATTTATGTTCCCGATTCACTGATATTTATCAGTGGTGTTATGGAATTTTTAATTATAAAACCGAGTAGCTTTTGTCATTTCTCTTCAGACTTTGTGCGCAATGGGTTCCAAAAGGGTTTATAACCTAAAATCAATTATGATAGCAAGAATAATGTTCGGCCTTTACAATGAGTGGTTCGGGAATAGGTGGCTTCTTAAAGTTTATTGCTGCTTATCTGTTTCTGTGCAAACCTACTTTTTTATAATCAGTCAAGTCACTAGCGAAAACAAGTTGATTTATTCGTTTAATTTTAGATTTCTGGCCACATTCATCAGTGTTGTACCTGGCTTCCTCTTGTCCATCATTACCGGCGATCGTTATCTTTTTTCGTATTGTGAATGGAATGAGTTGACCGACTCGAGTTTTTACGCCAAGAGGTTCTTCAAAAGACATCACATTATGTTCAACGCTGTATTTGCATTTATAATTATTTTCTATATCCTATACTTTGTTTGTCTTTACATATGCATTTCTTTTGCGTACATGGGTGTGGTCCTTTTTGTTTTAACAGTCATTATAAGATTTATGATTGAATTTCAAAGGCTTCCCATATATTTAATATTTTCCTTATTATATTGTCGAGTGAAGATCTTTGAGAATAGTGTTTATACAAATTTAGGTGAAAATGAGTTTCAATTAAATCATCATCGACAAGTCTACTCAAAGATTATAGATCAGTTTGAGAAAGCTTCGCCGGCTTTAACACTTTTGGTAAGTTCAGAGCTTTTAAAATATACTTACTGTTATACTGGATATAATTTAATTTCAGATATCTATTTTCAGACCAGCGCACTTATAACTTTTGTGTTCCTGGACACAATAATTATCGAGTATTTCGTATTAAATTTTTTGGTAAATATACTTCCTTTTTATTTCGTAATTTATAAATTTTAACTATTTATGCGAATGTAAAATGTTAATGTCATATTTCTTCTCGTGTTAGGCATGCCTAAGTGTGAAGTTTTACAAATAAATTAATACTATGCGTGATTTTAATTCAATTATATAATATGCTTTTTATTAGCTTTCAGGCAAAAATTTTACAATATTTCAAATTAGCCTTTTAATATGGAGAGCACTGTTCAACCATGCTTCGTTATTATTTCCTGTAATTTTCATGGAACATATCGCTGATCTCCAAGAGCGAATAAAAATACGCCTCGTCGATCAAGAAATTATAGCAACAGGTTTGATTAAATTCTAACCCCCTATATCAACATTAGGTCTTATTGCACACTTTAAACTAAAGTACTCTTTAGTCTTTAGGATTATTTAGAAGACTCGTTTGTTTATGTATAAGTAGCAGCCAACTAGCTTAATTAGCCGTTCAATTAACAGCCTAGCGTTTTAACTAAACGGCGCCGTTTAAGTAAAGGCCTGAAAGATATTCAGCCGTAGCGTTTGTTACAACATTAATTAAACCGGATGGCTACTGCTTAGGCCATTCCTACGATACAGTCATTATTTTGCATAAATAAAAAAGATGAAACATATGACATAAAATATATTTCTTTTAAAATTAAATTGCTTAAGTCGAATTGACATTATCATTGTCACTACACTCTTCAATTTTACTTGTTGTTTTTCATGAAACTTTGGAACACCATCAAACTAGTGGTTTGCCATATTGATAGTTTGAAGAGTTCCGTTTCGAGTTTGAGAGTGAGAGAAAGTGGAAATAAATTTAAATTAACAGTTAACAGGCTAGGCAAGTAATGAAATTTGTCTAGCTGTTTGATCAACTGGCTGAACATCTTTCAAGCCGTTAGTTAAAAGGTGCCGTTCAGTTAAACGGCTAGGCTGTTAATTGAACGGCTGATTAAGCTAGTTGTCTGCGACATATACACTTCTAAATAATCATATCTGTCCAGCTATTATCGTAATTAGTTACTTAAGGTTATCTGTACAGATGTTTTGTTCCAGATGAAAAACGTATCACAGATTTGAGAAATTTCTTGGAATTCATGATGGAGAAACCAATTTCCTATCGAGTTTTACGTGCAATCCCTATAAGTTTTGCGTTGCCTATCGGGTGCTTGATGCTCAGTGTGGACTACATCGTTTTCTTTCTTCAATTATAAATATCATGCTCTATATAGCGCTATTTACTATTATTTAGATTATTAGCTTAATGTTTATGACGGCGTGAGGTCATGCTTTAGGTAAGTTGTATTCAGATTTTTTTGTACACAATTCGTATATTTGGCCTGACAAAGATAAATTGATACAAAAATTATAAAACGATCGTTGTCTTCAACACCTTGGTTAACTTGAAATTACATTAAAGAGACAAAATATTCTTAATAATATTCGTCAAATTTTTGCCAATTAAACTTAACTAATGAATATTTATGTTTATGTTTAAAAATTCTGTTCTAGTAAAAGTTTGAAATGGAAATGGATAGAACACATTATGAGAGAAGATAAAAATAAATGGACGAAGAAAGTGACGGAATGGCTTCCTCGCTATGACAAAAGAAAACGAGGAAGACAAATGAAAACATGAGAAGATGATGTGCGAAAATTAGCTGACCCCTATGTGGATGTGTAAAGCTAGAATCAGAGAAGAGTCGTCGTCGCCCTATGAGGAGTCCTATTTCCAAGGACAAGCTGTATAACAAAAACCAACCGGCTTGCCGATTAATTATTAGTATTTATTTTTTACTTTAGTGGTAATTTCTTAGTATTCCAAATTTTCATAAGACGTTCATAAGTGTACATAGTGTTACATAAATAAATAAATGATTATATCCTAACTTACTAAAAACAGGCATAGTTCGACCAATATACAAAAATGGTAGCAAAAAAATCTATAATAATTATCGTCCAATAACTATATTGCCAACAATTAACAAAATAATAGAAAAATACATATGTGGACAAATTCAAAATTATTATAAAAAACACAATATTTTTCTAACAAACAATATGGATTCCAACCAAATAAAAATACCACACAATTGCTATCCGCATTCACAGACCACATTTATAAACATTTAAATAAAAAAGATCATGTTCTAGTAGTGTTTATTGACTACAGTAAAGCATTCGACACATTAAAGCACAGCGTAATCCTACAGAACTTAAATGACTGCGGAGTACGAGTAAAGTGTACTACTCAAGTGGTGTGAAAACTATCTGCAAGACAGAACTTATCGTGTTAAAGTGTGCAACGAAGAAAGTTTTCCAATATCTATTACAGAAGGTACGGCTCAGGGCTCAGTCATTGGGCCTTTACACTACCTTACCTATGTTAACACATTACCTAACATAATAAAGTATTGTCAGATATTCCAATTTGCAGATGATACATGCCTAGTAGCCGCAGGGCCTAACATCCAAGAAGCTGAAACAAAGCTACAATCTGATTTCGATACATTGGCTAAATGGTCCCACGACGTAGGACTTGTACTAAATCCTAACAAAACAAAGTTCATGCATATCCGATCCAGTCACAAATCTAAGCTCACGTACACTTCTCATCTTAATCCTACACAACCACACATGTGCACATTCTTATAACTCGTATCCCAAAAGCTGCAACTGCAACGCCTTAGAATTAGTTCATAACCATAAGTACCTGGGGCTTACAATAGATGACCAAATGTCCTGGAAAATGCACATTAATTCTGTCTGTGATAGGCTAAGAGCGATACTTGCCAAATTCACTTTAATAAAAAATAAAATACCTCTTAAAACTCTGCTACTATTATACAAAGCACTAGCCGAATCCATTATAACATATGGACTTACAAGCTATGGGAGAACATGCAAAACTTATCTAAATCAAATATTTGCAATACAAATACGTATTTTAAAAACAATTGCTCCCATAAAATTAAAATCACAATTATCCTTTTAAATTGTTTGAACATAATACTTATTTTATTTTATATACAAAACATATAGTTGAATGAGGAACCTTTTACGGTTCACGTTTCGTGTTTTTGGGAAGCTTAATGCTCAGTGGGGACTATCTAGTTCATCTTGATCTCATTCATAGTTAATCTAGTTCTTAGGGTAGGAAATTAAACACTTCAACGATGACTTAATTCACTATAATTTACCTCACTGATTTTACGTGAACTGTATAACTTCAAACTTGTACAAAGGAATAGCCCATGCGCATGTGTCACAACCTCTTTTATAATCACAACTTCCCTCCTCCGACTTGACTATCCCACTTCGGGGAGATGTTCGAGTCAATTCGTAAACAACCGAACGAGTCAAATGAATAACTATTGCACATGCGCACTTGTAGCAAGATTTTTAAGAATATGTTTCATAAAAATGTTAAGAATTTAATTAAATAAACATTAGCTAACAATTTTTAACTACAAAGAAAAAAAAATGTTTTATAAGTTGTACTAATCATTACCATATAAAAGTAATCACAATTTTAATTATATTTTTTTTAAATAAACTATAAATAGTGTACTAATAAATCAGTTTTCATAAACTAAATCTGACCCCAGCTTAAAGCTTTAACTTTGTATTCATTGTTTGTTATAAAGTATATTTAAATTTAATTTCATACCCAAAAAAATATTTAGACTGCATAAGTATCTCAGTCCGTATGTGACTTAAGGCTAATTCTCGACTCAAGACAAAGTAGCTAGTAGAAATTTTAATATTATATTGTTTCACCTTGCTATTCCTTCTAGAAGATTAGCAGAACAGTACACAAATAATTATTATTTTAACAATTTTATATTTCTACCTTTTAACATTAAGACAATGTTAAATATTATCAATTGAGCAAATTTATTAAAAAAATACAGCTCAATTTCAAAAAAATGCACAGAATATATTTATTATACATATAAATAATAAACCATATCTGTCATACTTAATTTAAGTACTATTTAATTTTAGTATTTTAGAACAATAAAATACGATTTATTTACGTCAATCTCTGACGAAATATATATGCTTCCCGTATAAAACGTTTTGCTGGTATGTCTTAAACGAGTTGATCAGTTATAAACAAAACATTAAAATTACCCATATAACTTGACAAGTGTTACACAATTATTTTCCTTTATTGCATCATACCACTGGTGTTTATCTTGTGAATACTAAATGTAATACATATTTATTGAATAATATGTAATGTGTCACTTAAATTATAACCGATTTGCGTTTGTCGAAACCAGTGGCGCTACAACATGTAAGTTCTGAGTCTACGCCACGTGGCTTCACGTAGAAAAAGAAAGGCCGGCAACGCACTTACGTGCATTCTGGCAATGTGAGTGTCCTTGGGCGTCTGTATCACTTAACATCACATGTTTTGTATTGTTTTGCTTTCTGTCTTATTTTTCTTCAGTGTAACTTTTTGTGGATAAGTCCAATGTATTAATATTATTTTTTACTTTTATTGTATAGAGATGTATCTGTTTCGTTTCCTAAATGAATGAATAAATGAAATTACGTGAGCATCCTGTCCTTTTTCCCCCTGTTATTTTAAAAAGGACAGAAAATCCATTGGTGAACCAGTGAGCCAGGGATATTACGACCTCAAGAATTAGACTCGCACGCTGAAGCCACAAGGCTACACTGCACAGCTTTCCATCTCAAGCTGTAATTATGGTCAATGGAAAATATAATTACCCATGCCGTTTTCTCAAGTTACCGGAGTACAACTTATCATTCAGACAAAACGCAGCATGACAGTGTTATATTCCTTTTAACGAAGCATTTGACTGACTCCAAAATGCAGTAAATTATTAAGTAACATATTTCTCATTTGTGATTCACCTTGTATAAATAGAAATCTATTAAGAAAGAAATTTATTACTGAGCAAATTTTTGGAGATCGTTGTCAAAAGTTAATGCGTGCATAAATTGGAATTAATTTCACTTTGTTAACAAAACAGCTTTTATCAAATTCATTATTATTATTAATTTTTTATTGTGTTTGCTTGTCTTAATTTTCTCCTTTGATAGATTACTTATGTTCTAATATAATTCATGTGTATGTGTATGTTTAATTTGTGATGTAATATTTTATTGTATTTTTTTAGGCATACACATTGTTTTAGAACGTATAAATAAATTATGAAACTTAATACGTTAGATACATAGTAGATGCCTTCCTAAGAAAACTTTTTGGTATTCATCATTAATAAAACATATGCTAGTATTTTCCTTGTATGTATCTTAAGTAACACAATAGTAAGTTGATAATATAAAATATATGAATAGTGTCATTGGACACTTTCTTATGTCAAATTTCCTTTTAAGTAAACAAGGTTTTAAAGTTATTACTTTAGTCATAAATAAGTTACTTATTAGTCATAAATAAGTCTAGATTTTATTGCAAAATTAAGTCTGTGTTCCAAAAAAATACTTGTATGACGTAGCAACATCTTTTTTAAAGTAATATTTTCAACTGAGCAACGCTTTATAACGCAAAATTTACCCACACCGAAGATCTGTCTGAGTTTCATTTCTTCTTTCAAGGACAATTTACACAGATAGTTAAATGTAAATTTAATTTATTTATCTTATTGCTCAATCCGATTATCACAATTCTTGCGAATATTTAAAAAACTGGCACATAGATAAATTGCGTTCTTGACCTATTCGATAAATATATATGTAAATACTGCACATTAAGTAAATCATACATTATATAAGATAACCTAATTTACTGTTCTAGATATACATAATACAAAGAATTTAATTATTTATATGCAAAATACTTTACTCAAGATCTAACATCATTTAACAAATTCGTTTGGCGATAGTGGGTCACGCCTGTCGCAACCTAGCTAGCAGCTATAGTCTGCGACTTCCAATAGGGTCTGCCATACAGATACATTATTTTTGTATGCAGCTTCGGTATAGCTCCCCCAATATCCGTGACGCTGATGCAACTTTCGGAACGCGCGGAAAGCAAACAATACTGTTCGGTTCGATCTCGAATCTAACGAAAAACTTTAACGAAAAACGCGTAGAGATTCTTAAGAGTTTCGGCAAAGCACTTGTGAGGCTTTTTGTGTTTGTCCGGCGGCGGTATCTCTTAACATCAAGTGACCCCGTTTGATTCCTTTCTTTTAAAAAATACCGCTCGTTTAATTTAGTTGCTCAGTACCAAATAAATGGTTTCAATAATAACTTATCCAATGACAAATTATCAAGTATCGAAAATAACGCTTATTTGGAGGATGGAGGAAATAAATATTAGTAATGCCAATAAGGCCAAACGAAAATTAACACAGTACCAATGACCGAATTTAAACTTCCGGTTAAAGATGAATAATGACACAATTTTTAACCAATTCGTCAAAGTTAAAACGACCTCGTTTCAATTGTCATTTTTATTACACAAGTAAAACTTATGAACAATTTTATTTGTCGAAATTATTGCCTCTGAAACCTTATGTGAAACTAATAAATGACGTCTATATCTTGAGAGACTTCAAAAATCTATGCTTATAAAAAGTGAATGCTTCCTAGTTTTGTATAATTAATCGATATATAATTAATCTAGTGACAAAAGGTGCTAGGAGGAAGTAGCAAGCTTTGAATACTAAGGTTTACGGAAGAAGTCACATCCGTATCGCGAGTCAATGTCCTTTTTGAGGTTAGCTGAGGCTTTAATCTGTATTACATTCATCTATTTATCAAAAACTAGAACACTAGGTCCAATTAAACACTGTTTACACACTTTATACGTGCTAATGATATAAATAAATAAAACAAATCTGCGTTTACTGCACAAGAGTTACCATCTAAATTTCTAATATGTAACTACTAAACGAATACACAATCCAACCTCTCGATCTTTCTCACTTGCTTGTAAGTTTTCCGCGTAGCAACATATTTTGCGATTCATTTTATTTATAGACATAGTTTAAAAAAATACGTCTTCATATTTGAATAATGGTAATAAAATTTAATAGATAATTTGTGATTAATGCGATACTATCACACCATTCAGTTGATAATAGTAATTTCATTTTCTCAACCCAGAAATACCATCGATAAATCCAGTTTTTGTATTGATAAATAACGATGTATTTAATGTAATTTAATCCCCCATTTATTACTTATTACAAATTAATCGCTTCGAAAAAACCGGCATTTTCTTACGAGATTAATTACGAGAGTTAATTTATTGAATTATATAAATATATAAAACTGTGTATAAATATTAGAAACCTTTTTTTTTACAGACTTCAGTCGTCAGTTTTTAGTTCATTATATGCATCTTTATATAAGAAATGGCTTCGTAGATTTTATAGAAAGAAAATAATTTGTAATTTCGTAACGACTGAACTAAAATCTATTGGAGCGATTTTGATAATACCTTTAGGCTAATCTTTGATTAGAAAATCCAACCGTACCTACATTATAGTTTTCCATATGGAATATAACTATCACGAAACAAAATAAAGAAACTGGGTAACTTTGACTTCTGTATGTGCTTCGTGATCATTAGTTTTTTTAATAGGCAAATAGGTCAATCAGCCTGACACAGGAATATCGGTTTCATAGCGATGTATTTCTTTACCGTACCGTACCGTAGGGAGTATGCGTAATGCGTAAATAGAAAGAAAGTCCATTGGTGCAGAACCGGGGTTTGAATCGACGCCCTTAGAGATGACACTCGCATGCTGAAACCACTAGACCAACACTGCTCAAAAATATCCTATTGAAGGCTTCCCTACCTCTGTATGTGCATAACACTACTGTACTGTGTAAGTACTAAGATACTATTAGATATAAACATTCTATTAAGTTAAAAGAATCAGAGAAATGAACATATCAAGTTAAAACTTTAAAAACATTTTCTATTCTTTTTTAATGTACGAATGTCTGAATTTAATATATAATATAAATTATATTTAATGAAAATCAACATTACAGTAACCCTACGTAATTTCAACATGGTATAAAAACTAATCATTCAAATTACCGCTATTTTAGTTACGTTGTAATAGAAACTATTCGTCACGCCTTTCAAATGATAAAAAACTTAACTCTGTTCCTTGACAATGACTTTCTATAGACTCGATATAGATATTGCTTGCTTAATGGACAAAGTTGTGTGCTACTTTCAACCTGAGGTATAAATATATAAACAGTGTTACTATAAGTATGCAATTCTTAACACTGAGAAAATGTGTTCATTACACAGCGCCAGTAGAATTTTGTTACTATGAACATCGTGTTAGCTTTTAATATTTATTTAATGAAATTCTAAATATTTTTTTAAGAATCTATAAGTGCACATGTGCTTATTTAACTCGTTTGGTTGTTTACCAATTTGATAGGAATTGACGCCGAACATCTGCAGTGTGACGGCCTAGTCGAAGTAGGGAAGAGATAATAATAATAATCGTTTATTTGCCAAGATAGTGGTACAGTGGTTAGATCGATAAATTACAAATATCCGCACAATCAGCCATATATAAATAGGCATGCAAATGACATATCAATTTTTAAAATGTCTTATTAAGTTCATAGAATAATGTCAAGGTTAAATTAATTACAATCGGTGTCAAATCTATGGTCCAAATATTCGCCAACGCTATAAATGCTATAAAAGAAGTTGTGTTGCGCACGGGCAATTCCATGGTATAAATTTGAAGTTATACAGTTTATATAAAGCCAGTAAAGTGAATTATAGTGAATCAAGTCATTATGGAGTGTTTAATATCCCACCCTAAGAACAAGATCAACTAGCTCTTACAATCTTGAGTTAACTGTTTAAAAAAAAAACAATTATTTGTAACCGGCATATAAAGCAGCTTACAAGTCTAAAAGGAAAACGTCACTGCAAACTAATGTCACTGGATTGTAACTATTAATGATAAAGATCGTATCAAATTCAAAACCGCCTTCAAACTATTATCGCCTTTAGTTTTAAATGGTATGGTTACCATGGTAACGACCGCGGTAAAATTTAAGACACCATTATAAATCTCATATAATCTTAGTTAAGCTTAAAGGACCCAAGCACTTGGCAGCATTGAAGTACGTACTTAAATTTAAATTACTATAAATAACGCATGCAATTTTTTAATAAAACAGACGTTCAGTAGGCTCATCTGATGTTAAGTGATACCGCCGCCAATGGGCACTCTTTTTTATATAGAAGTAGGAGGGCAAACGAGCCTACGGGACGCCCAAAAAGGGCAGTCATCGCAGCCCATAGACACTTATTTTTAGTAGGTGCGTTGCCGGCTTTCGTACGCTCTTTTCTTGACCCTTGAATTGGTTCGGAAATACTTCAATTGACAGCTCAGCTTCAGGTTCCCCATAATGGTGGTGCGCGGCATAAACTGCCTTAAGAAACGCTCAGTTGTGACAACGACGACGAACGACGACGTCGAGGTTACAAGGGTGGTATTTCGTATTCTATCTCGACTTCCGATGACATAACACTCAGTTCAAACGCTTAATCATAAAAAAGTACTAAAAAACAATATTTATTAATTCTATAAATTGGAGTTGCTGTTTACAAGAGAGTTAAACCATGTTATTTATATATTTATGGAATATGAAGATCATATTAGGCCAGTGTTTCGTCGTCAAAATCGAACCATTTGACGGCCGTCCAGCTCGGTTTACGGACAGTGTATATAAGTATGAATATACTTCACGATAACCCGGATCTCCACTTAAACGCAATATATTAATTAAATAATAAAAAAAATATAGTATCCATAATAAAAACCCCGTTTTTAACAAAGTAAACAAAAAGGTTCTCTGAAACGCTTACATATCACAATACTACTTAAAAATTTTAACATAAAAGAGTAAATTTAAAACGGACTTTTTGTGGTGCAATAATAACTTTTTGTTAGAAAAGTTTTTATATCGTTCATAAATTGAATTCTTAACTTAGAATTTTTTGATATCATCATTTAGTTTTTTAACCATATCACAGAAACGAAAATCAATTTTAGAAAATAACATGTTTAAAATAACAGGAAAGGGTCAAGCCTTATCTGGTGTTATTGATTTTATTATTAACAGCGCACCAGCCAAACTTTTAACAAAGTTAAATATTACCGCTGCCCACGGGCAATTACAATGACCCGCAAGTGCGTTGCCTTTTAGTTTCATTTAATTATTTAAAGGTCGTATTTATTATACATTATTTTATTCATGAAATGTTGGTAGAATATAATCTATATTGAAATCAATTGAAACAGTTGTCTCGGTCATTTTTGATTTGTTTCTGTATCAGTTTTATGTACCTGACACACGCAGACTATTTCCTCACTGTTGCATCGTACGCGCAAGTGTAATGCAACTATATTGGAGCACAGCCGGGGTTTGAACCTACGATCTCACGCTTAAGCCCCCATGGCCAAACCATATTAAAATTCACGAGAAGTCAAAGTAATAATGAAACAGTCTTGAAAGTGGTAATTGTATCTGGTCATACAATGCAAGCCATAATCGTAACCAGCGTAATATCTTCGCAATTTATCATAATCAAGGGCACACCAACGTCTTCCGGAGCGATATCCAATCACGTTCAGATAAGATATATAAATCGAATATAGTCCATAAGATCAAATAATATTTTTATATTTTAAGTTTTGTACTTTACATGTATGCAACTTATTTTATATAAATACAATTATATTCAATTGGCTTTAATATTAACGAAGCTAATATAAGTTAAGTTGCATATATGTATATTATATATATATATATATATATATTTAAAAGCGTAAACAATTATCGCATACTTGAAGCCAATATAAGCCCTTAAGATTTCCACCCTCCTTTGTAATTTAACACTCTCGTATCCGATAATGTCCAATAACATAAGTCACTTAGATTTATGGTCTCTCTGTACTGAACTGAAACCATCGACACAACTCCATATAATGTAGATAACATTTAAACCATGAACATTTATAAGTTCATGGTTTAAATAATTAAAGCCAGTTGTTACCCAGCTTTAAACATAGTGTTTTATTTGAACATATCCATACAACAACCGCCAACGCACTTATCATGGTTGGACATTTTTTTAACTATTGAAAGCAAATATAGCCTATGTTAGACAGGGATAACGTACCATTCTGACAGTAAAACATTTTTTTTTAAATCGGTTCAGTAATTACATTCGTTATACACTTACTAATATACTAAGGCGGGAACGTGATCACTGGTACGCTCTGCTCAATACTTCAAGGCGATGGGGCATGTACTGATAACATATCAAATAATCTACCCAAAAACAAACAAACAAATATAGGAGTTTATGTGGACGCGTGGTATCTATAACGAGGATATTATGACAAACCACGGAAGCGTCCAGCGCCACATGACCTTATGTGCAATACGGACAAATCATTCAATCCATGTATGGAAACCTGACAGGTTCGTTGGAGTTGACCAATATATGTTCACTATACAGAACCACTGTTCTGTATAGTCAAACAAAAACCATGCCTTTGTTAGATCACAAATAATAAGTAATAAACAAGGAAATGAGGTTGACAGAGTTTTGTCTATTAGAACCAGTATCCCCCCTATGATACCCTATATTTTACCAGAACATCATAGTTTGAAATATTATTATTTAATCCTCCATCGTTAGAATAAAATATTGTGTTAACTTTTTAAGGCTGGCATTGCGGAATCTGGATCAATGGGCGGTGGTCTGTCATTTACGCTTGGCTTTCTTACTTTATTTATTAAACTTGATGTTTACCGACTGACCGACTCCTGTCAAGAACTCCGAGGAGTTATGCAAATAAATATTAAATACAGAAGTTTAAATTTAAATTACATTGCTCCAGAAAAGTGACAACCAAAGGTCTATACTTAATAAAGCGAGCAACGGAAATGTAATATCGATTAATTTTATGTTCTCCAAAGCTAATGTTATCGTTGAGGATGCATAAAATGTATATATTAATATAACAATTGCAGAGTGGATATTTGAATTTCTTAAACGAAATAATTGTCGTTTATTTTTATTGCACTGTGTTTCGTTAGTGTGAGTTCTAAGGAATTAAATAATTATGTTTATATTTTAACAGCATATATCAATGCAAACAAAAGATAAACGAATGCACGTTAAATACGCGTTTATAATACTGTCATCACACTGATATAAATGCGCTGAACATTAACATTTACATCGTAACGTATAGCAAAAAACATATATATATATATATATATATGTTGAGTCGCATAGAATGTCAAACGTCACCGTTTGAAAAATAAGGAAAGACCAGCAACTACCTGATTTAGATTTTCCTGATCGTAAGATCATTGTCTCCACTTACCTGTAACAAAAATAATAAAAGATTAGAATATATATAACATAATACATCCGTCATAGGTATAGAGTATACATACAGTGCAATTTATGGCGTAATAGAGTTGTTAAATGGAGAGAGGAAAAACGTATAGATAATCCATGACTCCTACTTCTTAGTCACGGTCAACAACAGTTTACACGTGCAAGCAATCCCAATTTGTAAACATAAGAACGATTTCTTAAAAAGTTCGTATGCATGATGCCGACAGTCGAGTTTATTGCGGGCTAGGATAATAAAGCGACAAAAGGACGTACACAGCTGCGCAGTTTTGACTAATTATAAGCAACTTAAAAAGTACTCTATTACTTAATTGTTGTTGTTATTGAGAGTGGGTGAAATACTATGTAGAGTGTATCATTGTATGGAAGACAAGCTTAACCAACCTAGGCCAATTGATTTCGACGCTTTAAATTGATGGACATTTACGGTGTATTTAAAATATTGTAGATTTATAACAAACCTTCAATGGTTTTAGGGAGTTTGCATGTTTACTAATGATTAGTAAAACCTACGTAATAACATGACGTATCATTTATTTATTTAACATATTATTGATAACCCACAGCGTTTTTTTAAAGATAATATTTAATTTATGATAATATATAATATTAAATATTATTATTGATTAATTTAATTCGTCTTACATATAAAAAGAACACTAAGACAATTTACTAATAAGCAATTGGTTTAGGTGTGTTTAGGAATGTGTAATGTATCAGTATGTGTGTGTTTTAATGTGATCTTAAAAATCCCTTCTATTTGCTTATCTCCTTCGAAAAGACGCATAAAGATAATACGGAATACATCGAGGTTCACGTACCTACTCCTTAGATTAAAATTATCTTGTTTTATTTTGAGCATAGTTTGTACCAAGATAGTGAATATGAAACAGCTCCGTATGACTAGTTCTATAATCAGGTACATTATTTTAAGCAATCCAGGGCATTCAATATGATTCTTCCAGAAACCAAGAACAACAAGGAAATACTTATAACGGTTAAGAAAAAGAAATAAGACTATTTCGAACACGTTTTACGTATCACCAAAAAATACGAGCTACTTCAACTAATTATACAAGGCTAGTGGCAGTTAAAAGGAGACCTGGAAACAGACGCACGTCTTAGCTGGAAAATTTTAGACAATGGTTTGGTCAAAGCGCCAAACCTAGCCATAATGATCGCCATCCTTCGCTAGGAGTTGGCACTATAAGAAGATAAACCATGTTGAAAGAGTGGTCTCTTGCGTATAAGTATTAAGTGATTCTGTTTACACATACATCACAATCCAACAACGATTTTCACTATTCAGCCCCTGATCTTTAAAGTTTATTCATTGATTTAACCGTCCCATCGGGCCATGATACTTCATGTACAGGGTCGACACAGAGAAATTGCATACGTGAAAACTAAGTAATAATTAGTGCATTAGTGCATCTATATAAAAATGAATTTATCCTATTTCCCTTTGGTCACGGCATCACGCGTGAACGGCTGGACCGATTTCGCTCATTTCTTTCCTGTTGTATTTGTTATTTGAAAATTAAAAAAAATAACAATACTTAACCACCATATTAAGTAATCCTGACTAGCATTTTTTTTTCATATCATTCAAACTTTTTTGATGTAACCTCATGGAATTTGAAATATCGTTGACAGAATGCATGCTGCAAATATCGTCAAAGAGGATGTAAGAAAACTGAATATTGTTTAAAACAAATGCTTCGATCGGAGTTATTATATTCATAAAATAATTAATTTATGTTTCTAAAAAAATTAATTTCTTAGTGCACATCACCGTTAGTTCAGAGCTAACTCTTTATATTAAAAGTTTAATAAAATATGGAGTTTTCGTAAGTTCGAAATATATTTTTTTTGTTAATTATACCAATTCGTAATCAATATTCACAGTTAAGACAGGACAACGTCTGTCGGGTTCGCTAGTCTGAAATAGACACCAATTAGATTATTTAAGTCTTTCGTGCTCAGCAAATAATTTTTAGGCCAACGACTAAAGGAAAGCGTAAATAACGAATACACTTTCTTAGCGTAGGATGTTATGGCGTCGCTGGTACAATAACACACAAAAGTAGGTCAAACGATTGACAATAAGTACATTTTCTCTTTCTTTACTCTATTTGACTATTTACTTCATAATAAGAATAAAGCTTTATTTAATTATAGAACTATGTTAGTTATTTTTGACTATGTATTTGCGTGTTGTTCCCATGAGAACGTAAGTGCGTGCTACTATTTCACCATGAATTGTGCTGATGTCATGTGGAACATGGTGTGATGTTTGCAGCTCCTTACAAACGTTGTGTAATACAAAAACAAAACTTTGCTATTAAAAAGAGTGACGGAGAGTATATTGCCAGATCTTCTCTTCCGTTCTACGCCCTTGATTTGAGAACTGGCAGTAAATGCAAAATTAGAAGCATTTAATGTATATTTCTTTTTTATTGACGTTTATAAGTGAACATTGTGTTCCCTATTTAAAAAAAAGAACTCAGGAGCCTTATCTGATGTTAAGTGATACCCGCCGCCCATAGTTTGTTACTGGCTTTTCTTGAAGGACGCAAAGACAAAATGGTTCGGAAATACTAGAAAGTGAGCAGCTGGTCCCACATAGTGGTGTTGCGGGAAAAAAACTGCCTTAAAATAACACTCGATAATAACAGTTAGTAATAAAATACAATACTTATATATTTATTTTAAAAAACACCTACTCAATCTTTTGCACGTGTAACTTAGAAATCAGATAAAAGATCAAAATAGTATTGTTCACTAATTACATCTAATTACCATGACCCGAAAACGATTCACAACTCAAGTTCAATTAAGAAACAAAACATTTACATACAAACAATTATATTGCCACACGACGAATGATTCATATTCATTAACATACAGGTAACTTATTTACATACATCGTTAAATATTAATTTTATTTACAATTCAAATTGATATAAATATAATTAATACTCCTTATTATTATTAATAACGTCTTCCTATATTATTTTTATTTTATTTTAACGTCAAACCAGCCGCAGCACAAGATCGTTGAAGGTAACGGAGGCCAAGACTTTCGGATGCAGCGCTAGCGACTTTAATTTCCACCAATATTTACAAAAATGTATTTACTTTAGCGAAGAGCCCTGCTGTTTGATCATTATTCTAACGTTATTAATACAAAATAGATTACACTGTTATACAAAATATACGAAACAGAAAACTAAAGTCAATTAAGTACATTAATAGATTTAAAAAAGGTGTGTTTACTTATACGTATATATAATAGAAAAAACGACACTAAAAATGGACAGTTTTTCGTGACGATGTGCGCGCGCATCGTTAAAATTTACTCTCATGTTTTTCCCTTCTTAATTTCAATAAAACTAAATTTACACCTTAAACGAACTACAACTAAATATTTTAAATTTTGTTACTACTGCTAAACAAATAAAGGCTTCCCGCTTCCTAAAATATTTCCTCAAACCCTCTTTGGCAAGGTGGAAAAAGCTAAAACCCGATACATTGGCGAATTACCAAGATAATTCATGTTCGTACGAGGCACATGGAACAATTCATATTCACATTTTAATACATATAAAGAGCACTAAATTCCATCATCATAAAAAAATTCACATTGAATTACATCCATTCGGACCTTGAAAACCTCGAATCCACGCCATACATTTCTGACATTAAAAAACGATAATAGTTCGCCTTTTGCAATTATCAAGGTGAATAATTCCATCATTTTATATGGCAATACATTTAAACTGGTTAATCAACCGTTTTCCGGCAAGTCATGTAAACACAGCCATAAAATAAATGGCGCATGAGCAATTAAACGCTCGATTTCGTGGGTCAAGATTAAGGTTATTAGTAGGTAAGGTTGATTTTTTTAATACGCACTTTTTTAAACTGTTTAGCGAATGGCTCTGAATCCTGTGCTCGTGCCTTTGTTACCGGGCTATTGTTTTTCTATGTGCGCATACATTCGAAACTTGGGTTAGATGACGTGCATCATCAGTTCACCAGCATCTTACCTTACGAGGCCTATTTCTCACCAGCGAAACATTAAATGGACTTTCTTTCAATTTGTGCATTTAACATTCGCTCCAAGCAAGAAGAGCAAGAAGGCTGATCACCTACTTGACTATTAGATTAACAAATGATCATGAAAAATATACTAGAAATCTGAGGCCCGAACTAAAAAGGTTGTAGCGCAATTGATTTTTTTTTATATTAAAACAAGGCAATAAATCATGATATGGTCACGCCTGTATAAACAATATCAATTGTTATTTTCCTAAACGTGTTATCTTAAATAGAGGGAACTAGTTTAGAAATTCAAACTGACGAACCGAAAAGCGACGAAACCTACGATCTTATAAAGGCATCTATGCATGTCGTTGTACCCACTTCCCACGCATCACTACTGTGTGATACCAGTTCACGAGCAGCTTCACGAGTTTTTAACGTGACCAAAGATAGAACGATCGCCTATTCTCATTGACATTACAATACTATTGAATAATTGTATGACAAAAATCACATAGGTATTTCAATAATAAGCAGCCAATGTATTTATTAAACAACCACTAGAAAGAAATGCTTACCGCTCATGAATGCATCTCCAAGTGGCTTATGTTATGTACATGGGCTATAAGAAAGTGGTGCGCTTTTTTTGACGTTCATAAGTTTACATTGTATTACCTATATGAATAAATGATTGTTGACTTTTGACTATGACGAGAAGTCTTGCGCAGAAAGTACCTTAAAACCGCTTGGTTTTCAACGCCAGACGTCGAGGTGACAAGGTTGTTATTAAATAATCCGGAGGAGAAGTCCAAGATATTATGCACGTTTCGGAGGCCCTGACTCATTTAATTTCCCAGATTTGTTTCCGCTATATTACTCGGTCCAACTTCCAAACTTCATAAAAAAATGTATTTTGTTTAATTGACCTTTTAAACAACAAACTATGAAATCCAAATAACTTCCTGTACTGTACGATAAATGCCAACTAAAATTGTGACCGAGTTTAATGAACCCCTTTTCTAGATTTCCATCCACTTTCGCGGCTATGACTAATAAAGGCTAATTATCGCTTGCTAATCACTACGTTTAAAGAAGAGACAGGGACGAAAACTACACAAGTAGTATTCCAAAACTTGCTTAAAGAATTATTTTAAAACATATGTATATGAACATAATGAAGATAAATTTAATAGAAGCTTATAATATATTTTAATTAGATAGTTATGCATTATAAACATACAGAAAGATAATATTTTGATAATAAAGAACTATGTAACATTAACTATTTAAGTATGGCGTTAAAAACAAAAGAGCATCGATAACGTCCCGTTCCACTACCACCTCCACGCACAGACTAGATATACAGAGATTAGTTATTTTATCGATAATTATTAGTTCGGTCAGAATCAAAGCCACGATCTCAGTTATATGTTCAGTTCTTATACTACATTCCCACCAAAGATATATGCTTCAACACCCAGTGAAATAATAATTACTTTGGATTGAAGGAAGACGATCGTTTTCAAATACCCCGAAAACAGTATATTTTCGGATTTAGTTCATTTAAACGATTTTAGTCCAAACAAGAGTCAAATGGGCTATGTATATAATTTAATTAAGATATTGCCTTCTCGTCACGCTATTCTAGCCACAGGTGAATAAACTTCCAGCGCGTATAGTGAATATATAAAAAATACATGAAATATATCAAAACGGAACGGAAATAATAAAACATTTTTATTGCTTACATAGAATTTAGTCAATTTACATATTTTCACTAAAGTAACATTTTATACTACAATAGCCCCGCCCTGGACTTGACTTGAAAAATTATATATTCCTCATGAATCATTCTAGATAATTTTAGAATCTCTATAACTCGTAATAATATTATTATACTCAATAACATTTTTACACTCAATAACTCGAATTTCAAAACGTAAACTCCGTATGTGTACGGTCTTCTGCCTTTACAGTGCACTCGAGCCTCTCTAATACTGTATTGCCGTAGTTTTTACTATTAAAAACACAAGCAATCGCCGTTGAGGATCCGCCTTGCACCCACTTACGCCGACGCCGAAGCAGAGAAAGCGCTGCGCCTAGTCCGGCCTCCCACCAGCGGGTCTCACCGGAGGATGCGCATGTGCGGACCGAGCTGAGGTGTTCAGGCTGTGCCTGGCAGACTCCGGCTCCAACTATGGAGCGAAAACCGCGTCGCGATGCGTCCGGCCCGCGTGCCAACGTACGCTCCCGCTCTCGCGGTCGAGCCGCGTTACCGCCGCCGCCGTCGTCGTCGCCGCCGAAATCAAGTTCGTCGCGCAACCGGTCCTTGAGTGGCTCTCGCTCGCGTAGCGATCGAGCCCCGGGACCCGGAGACGAAAAACCGGGCGAAAAAGTCGTTCTTAGTGAACAGCTCTCGTCGCGGTATACTGCCGTTCGACACCCTGTCGAACCGGCCCCCCACAACCCCTCCCCCGCAGTGTTTACTACAGCGGGCCTTTTAGACAATCCATCACTAACTCACGCAGACCCCGAGGTCTCTGGTGACTCGCGCCCGACTGGCGCTCGAGCCCCCCTCGCGGTACACAGTGAAAGTGACAGTGAAAGTGCCTGTGTTCTAATTAAAAGTGCAGTTGAACAGTCGCAGCTCTCGTCGCGGTATACGGACGACGAGAGTACCTATGCGACCACCCCGCACCGACCTCACCCCTCGACATCGATGGCGCCACCGGACTTAGCTATGCACCAAATAGCACATGTAAGTACCGGTGTTATTTTTCATCATGGCGAGGATCATAGCCACGCTCACGGGCACGACCCTGAAGAGCTGTTGGCCTACTTAGAAGGCGACCTGCGGCCATTGCAGCCCGTCTCACCTCGCGCCGGCTATGAGTTGGATGCGCTTTTTGTTGCGCAAACAATCATAGGCCGGTTCGCTACAGATGGGCTCGCACGCGCTATGTGCGAGTACCTGGCGCAGACCCGCAGGCGCCTTCTAAGTGAAGGCCTAATGACCTCGCCACTGTCGAGTGACGAACATGACGCGCTTGCCGAGGCAAGACGCGTACAATTACGCCGCCCGCCGCCGCGCGACGCCGATGAGGACGCCGCCGGGTCGGCACCCAAGCGTGTCTGTGCGCAGACCACGCCACCTGGTGTCAAATTCATGACACCAGCTACACTAATTACACAAGTGCAACCGGCGCCGCTCTCGCAGCGAGACCCGCGCCGCCGACGCCTAACGGACATGCCCACGGACACGGCGCCTACCGCGGCGCCCCCCGCACCCCCCGCGCCCCGCGCGGCCCTTGCGACGGCTCTTCCGACGCCGCAAGATGCGGCGAGCAATAATACGGACAATACAGCGGCCTCTTACGCCGCAACGACCGCCTCGCCGGCAGTAGCCCGCCGGCCCCCCCTTGCACCCCTGCCCCCCGCGCCTCCAAAGCCCAAGTATCCGCCGTTTGTCATTGAGTCTCTCCCTGACTGGACAACGCACGTCAGGGAGATGAAGCGGCGGCTTGGGCGCACAATTAATGCGCGCGCATTCGGGCAGGGGTTAAAAATCCTGCCTCAAGACGAGGAGGAGTACCGTTTGGTGCAGCGGTACCTAGGGGAGTTAGAGAGTAGCGGCGTAAAAGTCGTCTACTTCTCATACTCCCTACCAGCGGAGCGGCAGCTGAAGGTGGCGCTACGAGGCATTCCGGCGGACACGGAGCCCGAGGCCATCTTGTCGGAGCTGCGCGACCTAGGGTTCGAGCCGGAGCACGCTCAGCCCATACGTGCCAGAAGGGGCAGGCCGGGGTGCATATTTTTAATTATCCTGCGCCGCACCCCCGACCTCACCCCCGCTATATACAACATAAAGGAGCTGTTGTGTATACCGGGGGTCACCATTGAATCTTGGCGGGGCAAAAGGGGCCCCGCTCAGTGCCACCGCTGCCAAGGATTTAGGCACTCCTCGCACCAATGCCACCGGGCCTTAGCCTGTGTGCGGTGCGGGGAGGAACACCACTCCGCCGACTGCCCCCTACCAAAGGGGGCCACGCCGAAATGCGCCAACTGCAAGGGGGCGCATACGGCTAACCACAGCACGTGTCCGGTGCTGAAGGAGGAGGCGCGCAATAAGCGCGCAGGCACGGTGGCGCACACCACAGGGGGCAAGGGTGCCGCGGACGCGCGCGGTGCGCATGATGCGCGCGGTGCGCGCGGTTCGCGTGGCGCTCGCGCTGCGGGACCCGCGGCGCCGCGTTCAAAGGGAGGAGAGCCGCGCATGCATGCGCAGGCTGAACGGCGCGCCCATGAGCAGCGCGCCGCACACCCGCAGGATGCGGAATTAATTTCGTACCCTGCGGAGCCTCCCAGAGGTCAACGCAGGCGCCCCCGAGGTAGAAGAGGCCGGGGGGGGTTACAACCCCCCGCCCCCCCGCGCGCGGAAAATTCCGCGCACTTCGCGGAGGGCCCCAGTAGGGCCGCTCCTGACTTCGCTCCAGCCGCTGGAGCCTCCAGGACCGCCGGACAGCGCGCCGCACGCCCCCGCAGCGGGGGCCCTCTGAGGGGCCAGATGTTCCTCAGCGAGGCGGCGATTGCTGAGGCGGTCGACAGGGCGGTCAACTCATTGTTGAGCGCCCTCTACCCGACTCCGCCTGCCCCGACCCATGGAGGACGCCGGCCGCGCAGTCGAGGCGTAAGACACACACACCAACAACAACAACAATGATCTTACGCCTCTTACATTGGAACGCCGAGGGCCTTAGGGGGAAAGGTCCCTACCTGCGCAACATCCTACGTACACATAACGTAGATGTTGCGCTCATTTCAGAGACACACCTGCGCCCCACCGACCGCCTGAGTGCTGCGGGCTACTTCGTTTACCGCGAAGAGCATCAGGCGATCAACGGGGCGCCCATGCGCGGCCTGGCAGTGCTGGTTAGAAGGAGTATTCCTCACCGCGCTATCCAGGCCGTCAACCTGACTGGCATCCTGACGCTGGGGGTAGAGCTGGAACTGGGCGGTCAGCCCACAGACGTGTTGGCCGCCTACGCTCCCCCCGGCGCAAATTTCATTGAAGCCGAGCTGGAGGCAGCTCTCAGCGCGAAGCCGACGATCATCGCGGGTGACTGGAATGCCAAACACATCAACTGGCATTCCCAAGTCACGAACGCGCGAGGTCGTCGCCTCCTGCACCACGCCGAAGAGCGCGGCTACCTGGTGTGCGGACCTGACTCCGCCACCCACTTTCCTAGGATAGCCGCCCACAGGCCGGACACCATCGATCTGGTGGTGCACAACCGGCCTGACCTCCACCTAGCGCAGGAGGTCCTGATGGACGAATACCAGTCGGACCACCAGCCGGTGCTGTGCCTCATCGCGGGGGCTCCATCCCCGCCCGCACGCACCCGGAAGGTCACCGACTGGAACACCTTTGAGTCCATCATGGAAGACACCCCTGCGCCCGGCCCACCGGATTCGACAGGCGCCGTTGACGACATGGCGGAGTCCATGACGCGGCAACTCCAGGCAGCTCTGGCGGCAGCGACCTCAATGCGCACGCCGGAGATCACCTGCCAGGACCTTGCACCCTATGTGCAAAGGCTGATTCAGCGCAAGCGCGCGCTCAGGAGGCAATGGCAGCGCAACCGCTGCCCCGCGCTCAAAACGCAGCTGAATCGCCTCGCCGAACGTGTCAAGGCCGAGCTGGCCTCACACGAACGGCGCACATGGGAGTGCACACTGGGAGAGGCCACCACAGAGCCTACCCGCCTCTACCAACTTTGCCGCCGTCTCTACAGGACTCCAGAGCCGAAGCGTCCCCTTCGCGACAGCAACGGCGCCATTACTTACGATGACACAGATCGGGCCGAAATATTCGCCGAACACCTCCAGCGTCAGTTCTCGCCGAACCCCGCGACGTCCCCTACGCGCGTGGCAGAGGTGGTGAACGCTGTCGAGGCGTGGCTGACGTGCCCGATCTCTACCGATGAAGCCCAGATCTTCTTCTCGCCGTCACAAGTGCGGAAGAGGATCTCACGACTGCGACCCAGGAAGGCGCCGGGACCGGACGGCATCACCCACGAGGCGCTGCGCCATCTGCCCATGAGGTGGATAGTCGCGCTGTCGCGCCTCTTCACGGGTATCCTCCGGTATACGCACTTCCCCAGATCATGGAAAGAGGGCAAGGTGATCTTAATATCGAAGCCCGGGAAGGACTCTACCCGACCCGAGAGCTATCGACCCATCACCTTGCTCTCGACGCAGTCGAAACTGTTCGAGTGGCTGTTGCTGCAGAGGATCGAACAGTACCTGCAGCCGAGGCCCGAACAGTTCGGCTTCCGCGGCGAGCACAGCACGACGCTGCAGCTGACGAAGGTGCTCTACACTGCAGCCTCGGCCCTCAACAAAAAGGAGGGGGCCGCCGCCGTTATGCTGGACATGGCGAAGGCCTTTGACCGTGTCTGGCACGACGGCCTCGTGCTGAAGCTCATCGAGTCTCCACTACCCCGCCGAATGGTCGCCGTGCTCCGCGCCTTTCTCACCGAGCGCATGTTTTTCGTTGCGACGGGAGAGGCAGCGTCGAGACCGCGACCCATCACGGCGGGAGTCCCGCAAGGCAGCGTGTTATCGCCCCTGCTGTACACCACATACACCGATGACGTTCCGTGCCCCGAGGGGTGCACACTCGCCCTCTACGCCGATGACACGGCGTATGTGGCGACATCGCTGGGGGCCTCGCACGCCGCCCGAAAACTCCAACGCGCTCTGGACCTCCTGCCAGAGTGGCTGGACAAGTGGAGACTCGCCGCCAACCCGGACAAGACACAGGCAATTGCCTTCGGCCGGGGTAGGTTGCCACCACCCTTACGCTTCCTGGATCGAGACGTGCCGTGGAAGTCGCCGGTCACCTATCTAGGGGTCACCATAGACCGGAGTCTTACCATGAAGCACCACATCTCCAGGGCTGTAAGGAGCGCCAAGTGGGCGACGCACATGCTTCGCCCACTGATCACAGGCAACCTACCCCTCCGCACCAAGCTCGCGCTACACAAACTGTATGTGCGCCCTCACCTCACGTACGCGGCACCGGCGTGGTTCTCCTATGCCAGCGAGACCAACCGCCGAAGACTGCGCATCGTGCAAAACACTGTCTTACGACGCGCAGTAAAGGCACCACGCTACGTGAGGAACGCCACCATAGCGCGAGACTTGCGGATGGAGTCAATCGACGAGTTCGTCGCACGGCTCGCGATGAGGATGTTTGATCGAGCGGACGCCTCTCAACATCCTCACCTCCAAAATATCGCGCCGTGGCACTCCAGGCCGCCCGACCGATACAAGTACCCGCGTGAGCTCTTCTCCGCGGGTCCCGACGACACCAGGGCAGCAGCTGCGGCTTCGACCGCTGGTCGCCTCGCTGGGCCTCCCCCGGGGCCACCGGGGGTCTCACCCGGCGGAGCTTGACCGCGAGCCGCGCTAGCTGCCCGATACCACCTATCATGACACCAGGGCCAAGTCGAGACTACTCCTTGGCCCCCTCATTACCACCGGATTTGACAACCCGGACATGACCCCACAGGCTGCGCGCAGCGGGTAGAGACTGAGTCTCCCCGCGCGCCTGCAGCCCCCACCAAGGGCTATATGCCCGCCCCCGTACCGCCCTGTATCAGCAGGGCGCGAACAGAAACACCACTTGAAGGGGGCATACGCCCCGAACAAGAAAAAACACCCCCCTCGCGAGGGAGGGTGCAACAATAACCACGATGAAACTCCGTATGTCGTAGTTAGTAAAATATAATGACGTCTTACTTGGAATTCCCCGAAACAATAGCAATAAAATCCAAAATGTATGTTCCGGTTTGGGGCTTCTAATCTATTGTTTTTTTCCTATACGCTTGCAATGAAACAATACATATCACAAAACTTAAGTATAAATGTTATTCAGATTCGACTCTACAAAAAAAAAACAGTAAGAAATCGCGCCTCTGTGAGTCGAAATTGCAGCAGTTTAATCATATGTATCTCGAAGTTCTTGTTAAGTCGAAAACTCGTTAACTCGATTATTTTTGGCATCGCCCTTGACATTCGAGGTATAGAGATTGCACCTATAATCTAAAAGTTAGACATATACATCACTGACCTTTTTGTATGTATTATCAAGCTCGAGATCTCAATCAAATATCTAAGTTTTTTACGTCTTACATTGCAAATCTGAATAGCACGAAAAAGTATTAATGATATATATATATATGACGCACGACCCTAAATAACGCATTACTATTACTTATTATTATTATGTACATAAACACACTAGCAGCTTAATAACTCATGCGCGCGTATTTGGAGATTTGGCGAAACTATCCAACCTATTTTTAAAAGAGTTCAAAGTGGGTGCACTAATTACACTTTCCGGAAGCCTATTCCAGTCGGCCACTACTAGGTTTGTAAGAAAGTTTTTTAGGGAATTTGTGTTATATTGAGTGGTCTTCAGTTTTAAAGAACCCATCAAATGTGTATTTTCACTTAAAATAAAGAACTTCTCAATTCCTGGAACATTGAAGTGGCCAGTGAGGATTTTATAGGTTTCAATGAGATTTTCTCTTAATCGCCTACTTCCTAAATCAGTAAGGTCGAGTGCTTTCAGACGGTCATTATAAGAATTGTTCCTAAGTGACCTGATCATTTTCGTGGCTATTTTTGAACCCTTTCAAGCATACTATATATATCCTTTATGAAATAAGGATCCCATGTGTAAGGATCAAATGCTGTAGGAATACTCTAATAGGTAAAAGAATTTTCAAAATCGTTTCAATAGAAGGTTACTACTACTTAACAAACTTTACCTCTCCATAATATTAGTATAGATAAAGTCATCGCGAACCGACTACCTGGCTTATCACTGCCGTGTAATGCTTACAAGGTGAAGGTGATTACATTTTTAAAGGCAAAATGCCTTTATAACGCGCGCGAGTCTTTAGCCATAAGTTTTGACAACAATTATAAATAACATAACTCATTATTATATAGAAATTAGTATAATATTAATCGATAGAAAAACCGCACTTAACTGCAGTTTACTATTTTATTAGCAAAACATTTGTTTATATGAGAATAAATTAAATAAAAATCGACAAAAAATGCACTAACTTCTAAAACACCGTACCGCATTACTCTCGCTATGAAGACAATTGGATGAAGTACATAAGACAGATGTACCATCTACGATTACATTTTAATGTTCAGGTTCACAGGTATGCCGGGTAGTTATTAACAACACAAGTGCTACTTGGTCAAAACCAATTCCAAAAAACAATCTTCATACATTTATTAAGGTTTTCATTTCAACCTAACTACAATAAAGCTGCTGTATCCCACTACTTCTTGCAACATTGAATTGTTGAGAGGTCAGTGCACCCATTCATTACAAAACGAATACTTTATGAAGGCTATACTGTACGGTCAAGTAATGTAACAAACCAACAGTATTGACCGTACAGTATAGCAGTATGAATTTCGAATAAAACGATACAAAATTTCACTCTCATTTATAATGAAAGCCCCCAGGTAAGGGGGCCAATGGCAAAGGGCTGGGAACGCTGGAAATTTCTCGTTTAGGAGGGCAAGACATATTTTGGGTCGCAGAGCCAGCGAAGTGAGTGTATATTATTTAGTAAACCTTCTAATTTAAGTCTAATGTTTCATTTTAAATTCTTTCTTAATTTGAATGGTTAAGTGATTTGTTTAATATAAATGGTAACCATGGCAACAATACAATATTGTATATTTTAAATCCTGCACCATCTTATACCCATAAAAGTACATTTTGATACAAATCTCGTGGCTCCATTGGCAAAAACAACGTTTGATACAATGTGCGTGAAAAAAAAAATTGACCAATATTAATACTTTGATTTGGATTGGCGGCAAGTTTCAGTTTTTCGTACGCTATGAAAGCAGCAACTGTAATAGCCTAACCTAGATTTCTCTGTATCTAATTTTAACTTTAAATTCTTCAACCTAGTAAAATACTTACTTTTCGCACGTCTTATTTTAAATCATCAAAATATAATACTGTTTATGGTTTAAGCGAGCACTCCCACTCTATACTGATTTATATAAAATCTTTTTTACGTATACACTAGAAATCTGTTATATAACGACATCGAAGGGACTACTCATATTAATTGGTCGTAAAAGCCGATAGTCGTAACGGCCGATGATGGTTTTATTAACTATCTAATACAATAGAATTCCGCCGGGACTTTTGTTTTTGGTCAATAGAACCGGTATGTTGTTCTAAATGATGTCGTCATAAACGGTTTTGACTGTATATATCTATTGACAATAGACAGTCTGACCACGGTGGCTGAAAAGCATTAAAATTATTTTCATTAAAACATATTCGGTTATTTCGGACATTTCTTAGGCAGAATAGAAGAGAATTTCAGCTACATACGCAACATTATATCACTAGCTCACAACCAAAAAACGTTATTGGATTTATCTAGAACTGTTTAGGAATTCCTAGAAGTTACTGGCTCGCATTTATACTGTATTATGCTATGTACAATTCAGATGCTTATTTCGGACATTTCTTAGGCAGAATAGAAGAGAATTTCAGCTACATATGCATCATTATATCACTAGCTCACAACCAAAAAACGTTATTGGATTGATCTAGAATTATTTAGGAATTTCTAGAAGTTACTGGCTCGCATTTATACTGTATTATGCTATGTACAATAGAGATGCTTATTTTGGACATTTCTTCGGCAGAATAGAAGAGAATTTCAGCTACATATGCATCATTATATCACTAGCTCACAACCAAAAAACGTTATTGGATTGATCTAGAATTATTTAGGAATTTCTAGAAGTTACTGGCTCGCATTTATACTGTATTATGCTATGTACAATTCAGATGCTTATTTCGGACATTTCTTAGGCAGAATAGAAGAGAATTTCAGCTACATATGCATCATTATATCACTAGCTCACAACCAAAAAACGTTATTGGATTGATCTAGAATTATTTAGGAATTTCTAGAAGTTACTGGCTCGCATTTATACTGTATTATGCTATGTACAATTCAGATGCTTATTTCGGACATTTCTTAGGCAGAATAGAAGAGAATTTCAGCTACATATGCATCATTATATCACTAGCTCACAACCAAAAAACGTTATTGGATTGATCTAGAATTATTTAGGAATTTCTAGAAGTTACTGGCTCGCATTTATACTGTATTATGCTATGTACAATACAGATGCTTATTTCGGACATTTCTTCGGCAGAATAGAAGAGAATTTCAGCTACATATGCATCATTATATCACTAGCTCACAACCAAAAAACGTTATTGGATTGATCTAGAATTATTTAGGAATTTCTAGAAGTCACTGGCTCGCATTTATACTGTATTATGCTATGTACAATTCAGATGCTTATTTCGGACATTTCTTAGGCAGAATAGAAGAGAATTTCAGCTACATATGCATCATTATATCACTAGCTCACAACCAAAAAACGTTATTGGATTGATCTAGAATTATTTAGGAATTTCTAGAAGTTACTGGCTCGCATTTATACTGTATTATGCTATGTACAATAGAGATGCTTATTTTGGACATTTCTTCGGCAGAATAGAAGAGAATTTCAGCTACATATGCATCATTATATCACTAGCTCACAACCAAAAAACGTTATTGGATTGATCTAGAATTATTTAGGAATTTCTAGAAGTTACTGGCTCGCATTTATACTGTATTATGCTATGTACAATAGAGATGCTTATTTTGGACATTTCTTCGGCAGAATAGAAGAGAATTTCAGCTACATATGCATCATTATATCACTAGCTCACAACCAAAAAACGTTATTGGATTGATCTAGAATTATTTAGGAATTTCTAGAAGTTACTGGCTCGCATTTATACTGTATTATGCTATGTACAATTCAGATGCTTATTTCGGACATTTCTTAGGCAGAATAGAAGAGAATTTCAGCTACATATGCATCATTATATCACTAGCTCACAACCAAAAAACGTTATTGGATTGATATAGAATTATTTAGGAATTTCTAGAAGTTACTGGCTCGCATTTATACTGTATTATGCTATGTACAATACAGATGCTTATTTCGGACATTTCTTAGGCAGAATAGAAGAGAATTTCAGCTACATATGCATCATTATATCACTAGCTCAGAACCAAAAACATTATTGGATTTATCTAGAACTGTTTAGGAATTCCTATAAGTTACGGGCTCGCATTTATACTTTATTATGCTATGTACAATTCAGATGCTTATTTCGGACATTTCTTAGGCAGAATAGAAGAGAATTTCAGCTACATATGCATCATTTTATCACTAGCTCACAACCAAAAAACGTTATTGGATTGATCTAGAATTATTTAGGAATTTCTAGAAGTCACTGGCTCGCATTTATACTGTATTATGCTATGTACAATTCAGATGCTTATTTCGGACATTTCTTAGGCAGAATAGAAGAGAATTTCAGCTACATATGCATCATTATATCACTAGCTCACAACCAAAAAACGTTATTGGATTGATCTAGAATTATTTAGGAATTTCTAGAAGTTACTGGCTCGCATTTATACTGTATTATGCTATGTACAATAGAGATGCTTATTTTGGACATTTCTTCGGCAGAATAGAAGAGAATTTCAGCTACATATGCATCATTATATCACTAGCTCACAACCAAAAAACGTTATTGGATTGATCTAGAATTATTTAGGAATTTCTAGAAGTTACTGGCTCGCATTTATACTGTATTATGCTATGTACAATTCAGATGCTTATTTCGGACATTTCTTAGGCAGAATAGAAGAGAATTTCAGCTACATATGCATCATTATATCACTAGCTCACAACCAAAAAACGTTATTGGATTGATCTAGAATTATTTAGGAATTTCTAGAAGTTACTGGCTCGCATTTATACTGTATTATGCTATGTACAATTCAGATGCTTATTTCGGACATTTCTTAGGCAGAATAGAAGAGAATTTCAGCTACATATGCATCATTATATCACTAGCTCACAACCAAAAAACGTTATTGGATTGATCTAGAATTATTTAGGAATTTCTAGAAGTTACTGGCTCGCATTTATACTGTATTATGCTATGTACAATACAGATGCTTATTTCGGACATTTCTTCGGCAGAATAGAAGAGAATTTCAGCTACATATGCATCATTATATCACTAGCTCACAACCAAAAAACGTTATTGGATTGATCTAGAATTATTTAGGAATTTCTAGAAGTCACTGGCTCGCATTTATACTGTATTATGCTATGTACAATTCAGATGCTTATTTCGGACATTTCTTAGGCAGAATAGAAGAGAATTTCAGCTACATATGCATCATTATATCACTAGCTCACAACCAAAAAACGTTATTGGATTGATCTAGAATTATTTAGGAATTTCTAGAAGTTACTGGCTCGCATTTATACTGTATTATGCTATGTACAATAGAGATGCTTATTTTGGACATTTCTTCGGCAGAATAGAAGAGAATTTCAGCTACATATGCATCATTATATCACTAGCTCACAACCAAAAAACGTTATTGGATTGATCTAGAATTATTTAGGAATTTCTAGAAGTTACTGGCTCGCATTTATACTGTATTATGCTATGTACAATAGAGATGCTTATTTTGGACATTTCTTCGGCAGAATAGAAGAGAATTTCAGCTACATATGCATCATTATATCACTAGCTCACAACCAAAAAACGTTATTGGATTGATCTAGAATTATTTAGGAATTTCTAGAAGTTACTGGCTCGCATTTATACTGTATTATGCTATGTACAATTCAGATGCTTATTTCGGACATTTCTTAGGCAGAATAGAAGAGAATTTCAGCTACATATGCATCATTATATCACTAGCTCACAACCAAAAAACGTTATTGGATTGATATAGAATTATTTAGGAATTTCTAGAAGTTACTGGCTCGCATTTATACTGTATTATGCTATGTACAATACAGATGCTTATTTCGGACATTTCTTAGGCAGAATAGAAGAGAATTTCAGCTACATATGCATCATTATATCACTAGCTCACAACCAAAAAACGTTATTGGATTGATATAGAATTATTTAGGAATTTCTAGAAGTTACTGGCTCGCATTTATACTGTATTATGCTATGTACAATTCAGATGCTTATTTCGGACATTTCTTAGGCAGAATAGAAGAGAATTTCAGCTACATATGCATCATTATATCACTAGCTCACAACCAAAAAACGTTATTGGATTGATATAGAATTATTTAGGAATTTCTAGAAGTTACTGGCTCGCATTTATACTGTATTATGCTATGTACAATACAGATGCTTATTTCGGACATTTCTTAGGCAGAATAGAAGAGAATTTCAGCTACATATGCATCATTATATCACTAGCTCAGAACCAAAAACATTATTGGATTTATCTAGAACTGTTTAGGAATTCCTATAAGTTACGGGCTCGCATTTATACTTTATTATGCTATGTACAATTCAGATGCTTATTTCGGACATTTCTTAGGCAGAATAGAAGAGAATTTCAGCTACATATGCATCATTTTATCACTAGCTCACAACCAAAAAACGTTATTGGATTGATCTAGAATTATTTAGGAATTTCTAGAAGTCACTGGCTCGCATTTATACTGTATTATGCTATGTACAATTCAGATGCTTATTTCGGACATTTCTTAGGCAGAATAGAAGAGAATTTCAGCTACATATGCATCATTATATCACTAGCTCACAACCAAAAAACGTTATTGGATTGATCTAGAATTATTTAGGAATTTCTAGAAGTTACTGGCTCGCATTTATACTGTATTATGCTATGTACAATAGAGATGCTTATTTTGGACATTTCTTCGGCAGAATAGAAGAGAATTTCAGCTACATATGCATCATTATATCACTAGCTCACAACCAAAAAACGTTATTGGATTGATCTAGAATTATTTAGGAATTTCTAGAAGTTACTGGCTCGCATTTATACTGTATTATGCTATGTACAATTCAGATGCTTATTTCGGACATTTCTTAGGCAGAATAGAAGAGAATTTCAGCTACATATGCATCATTATATCACTAGCTCACAACCAAAAAACGTTATTGGATTGATCTAGAATTATTTAGGAATTTCTAGAAGTTACTGGCTCGCATTTATACTGTATTATGCTATGTACAATTCAGATGCTTATTTCGGACATTTCTTAGGCAGAATAGAAGAGAATTTCAGCTACATATGCATCATTATATCACTAGCTCACAACCAAAAAACGTTATTGGATTGATCTAGAATTATTTAGGAATTTCTAGAAGTTACTGGCTCGCATTTATACTGTATTATGCTATGTACAATACAGATGCTTATTTCGGACATTTCTTCGGCAGAATAGAAGAGAATTTCAGCTACATATGCATCATTATATCACTAGCTCACAACCAAAAAACGTTATTGGATTGATCTAGAATTATTTAGGAATTTCTAGAAGTCACTGGCTCGCATTTATACTGTATTATGCTATGTACAATTCAGATGCTTATTTCGGACATTTCTTAGGCAGAATAGAAGAGAATTTCAGCTACATATGCATCATTATATCACTAGCTCACAACCAAAAAACGATATTGGATTGATCTAGAATTATTTAGGAATTTCTAGAAGTTACTGGCTCGCATTTATACTGTATTATGCTATGTACAATAGAGATGCTTATTTTGGACATTTCTTCGGCAGAATAGAAGAGAATTTCAGCTACATATGCATCATTATATCACTAGCTCACAACCAAAAAACGTTATTGGATTGATCTAGAATTATTTAGGAATTTCTAGAAGTTACTGGCTCGCATTTATACTGTATTATGCTATGTACAATAGAGATGCTTATTTTGGACATTTCTTCGGCAGAATAGAAGAGAATTTCAGCTACATATGCATCATTATATCACTAGCTCACAACCAAAAAACGTTATTGGATTGATCTAGAATTATTTAGGAATTTCTAGAAGTTACTGGCTCGCATTTATACTGTATTATGCTATGTACAATTCAGATGCTTATTTCGGACATTTCTTAGGCAGAATAGAAGAGAATTTCAGCTACATATGCATCATTATATCACTAGCTCACAACCAAAAAACGTTATTGGATTGATATAGAATTATTTAGGAATTTCTAGAAGTTACTGGCTCGCATTTATACTGTATTATGCTATGTACAATACAGATGCTTATTTCGGACATTTCTTAGGCAGAATAGAAGAGAATTTCAGCTACATATGCATCATTATATCACTAGCTCACAACCAAAAAACGTTATTGGATTGATATAGAATTATTTAGGAATTTCTAGAAGTTACTGGCTCGCATTTATACTGTATTATGCTATGTACAATACAGATGCTTATTTCGGACATTTCTTAGGCAGAATAGAAGAGAATTTCAGCTACATATGCATCATTATATCACTAGCTCACAACCAAAAAACGTTATTGGATTGATCTAGAATTATTTAGGAATTTCTAGAAGTCACTGGCTCGCATTTATACTGTATTATGCTATGTACAATTCAGATGCTTATTTCGGACATTTCTTAGGCAGAATAGAAGAGAATTTCAGCTACATATGCATCATTATATCACTAGCACACAACCAAAAAACGTTATTGGATTGATCTAGAATTATTTAGGAATTTCTAGAAGTTACTGGCTCGCATTTATACTGTATTATGCTATGTACAATTCAGATGCTTATTTCGGACATTTCTTAGGCAGAATAGAAGAGAATTTCAGCTACATATGCATCATTATATCACTAGCTCACAACCAAAAAACGTTATTGGATTGATATAGAATTATTTAGGAATTTCTAGAAGTTACTGGCTCGCATTTATACTGTATTATGCTATGTACAATACAGATGCTTATTTCGGACATTTCTTAGGCAGAATAGAAGAGAATTTCAGCTACATATGCATCATTATATCACTAGCTCACAACCAAAAAACGTTATTGGATTGATCTAGAATTATTTAGGAATTTCTAGAAGTTACTGGCTCGCATTTATACTGTATTATGCTATGTACAATTCAGATGCTTATTTCGGACATTTCTTAGGCAGAATAGAAGAGAATTTCAGCTACATATGCATCATTATATCACTAGCTCACAACCAAAAAACGTTATTGGATTGATATAGAATTATTTAGGAATTTCTAGAAGTTACTGGCTCGCATTTATACTGTATTATGCTATGTACAATACAGATGCTTATTTCGGACATTTCTTAGGCAGAATAGAAGAGAATTTCAGCTACATATGCATCATTATATCACTAGCTCAGAACCAAAAACATTATTGGATTTATCTAGAACTGTTTAGGAATTCCTATAAGTTACGGGCTCGCATTTATACTTTATTATGCTATGTACAATTCAGATGCTTATTTCGGACATTTCTTAGGCAGAATAGAAGAGAATTTCAGCTACATATGCATCATTTTATCACTAGCTCACAACCAAAAAACGTTATTGGATTGATCTAGAATTATTTAGGAATTTCTAGAAGTTACTGGCTCGCATTTATACAGTATTATGCTATGTACAATACAGATGCTTATTTCGGACATTTCTTAGGCAGAATAGAAAAGAATTTAAGCTACATATGCAACATTATATCACTAGCTCACAACCAAAAACATTATTGGATTTATCTAGAATTGTTTAGGAATTCCTATAAGTTACGGGCTCGCATTTATTTATACTTTATTATGCTATGTACAATTCATATGCTCTAATTCGTAGTAATATGTTCACTTATGTAAACATGAGTATAATATAGGCTATGTTTCTTATTCATTTATTTATATAAAAAATTGTGAAAACTTTAAATTTAACCGTTTGACTCAGATCTGATTCAGCATTCGGTAGATCTACAAAAAAACTCTTTATATACCCTGTGAGTCAACGTTTATGTGAAAAGCAATAACTGTATTAGGTAGCTAACCCGGTTTGATTACATTATTATTAATAATAATAATAATTTATTTCAAGTTTGTTTCATAGGTAAAAAGTTATATCTAAATAACGTTTATTTTATCTGACGCTGAACTAGATGTGAACCTGTATTTCAGCATACAGCGCCTAACCCCATAAATATAACAGAAAAAAAAATCTAGCATCAAGTACATAGCTCATTGAAAAAAACTAATATCTTATAATGTACAATCAATTTAACAAGTAGTTATATTATGGTGTGGAGTGTTAAAGTGCATGTGTGTGTGAAAGAGTGTGTTAAATTCTATTTTACAAAAATAATAAAATTTTATTAATATATTATACTTTCATACATCCATAAATAATATAATAAATACCTATCGTTTTCATATATTTATCATGTCGAATAGTTATTACCTAGATATAGCAAGAGTAGCTATATCTATTTATTTATAACCAAGAGTTCCTGTTTTATCATAGTTGAGGCTTTGTAACCATTACTTCTTTTTTACACAAGACTCTATTATGGCAATATGTAGATTAGAGACAATTATAAATTATTCACATGGACTGACGATTATGAAGTTTTCGTAAATATTTTTTTAAATACAAATACATAAATCTTATATGATTTATTAATAAAATAACTATGTACTATGTATATGATAGCTTACATTATACAGAAGGTTTAGTGTAAAGCTATTCGCAATAAAGAAGCATTTAACCTATTTTTAGGATATTTCATAGTGCTTTTATTAAAGAGAATGTAGGTATAAGAATGTAACCAATATAGGTTAGGAATGGGTTAAAAACTGTATTTTTTACCAAGCTTCTAATCCAATATATCAGAGCAAACACAATTTGTCACAAAGAGTAATGTAGTAACTAAAGTAAGTTAAAAAACTCATTTTTTTTCTTTTTCCTCAGATTCTTTTAATGAAACAAATTTTACAAATATGCTGGATTTTACATAGGGAACTCAAAGTTTGCGTTTCTGAATACCTAGAGTCGAGAGATTTCTTACTGAACGCTTATTTCTACGCAAAGTCCGGATGGGGTTAATTTTCGACAGCTCAGTGCACCTGTCTCAACCGCAGCCGGATAGCAGGTGGCATTGGTAACTTAATAAGCTTTAATAATATACAAATTTATATTTCAAACTGGTATTAATAAAAACATCCTACGTAAATTAAAATGAATTCCCCCGGACGCGTGTCTGTCTGAATGCGATAAATTAACGAGCGAATCTTTCACAGCACAGTTCTCAACGTAAGTGTGATTCCTGGGAGTGTCAAACAAGGCAAGAAGGCGAGCCACGGGCGGAAGCTAGTTATAGTAAATTTTGATAACATTTGGCTAACGAAATGGCACGAATTGAAAATTTCATTCATTCGCAAGTCAGAACTCAAAACGAAATACATATAATATTTATGGTCAACGACTAAAGACGATAGTTGTATTGGTATAGATCTTGGAGCGATCTACATTGCAACCTATTCATGAAGACGGTAACGATTAAAAACAAAACAAAAATACATAGGTCTAGCGAAAAGGTATTTCCGAACCAATACGACAATACAATACAATACAATAGGGTCTTCAATAGTGTGTCAATTCTTAAAGGGGGTTAATAGGCGGTATCACCACACTTCCTATTTATTTCGTAACAGCTAGCATTTAAAATTTTATACAGCAAAAAAACAATTAGACTAAACATACAGCCAATGATATGGAATACCTACATAATATATCCAAAAAACGGTCAAACATTTAAGAAAGGAAAAACTCAATAAAAATTCTTAAATACGTAATAACTAATTCGGTTGTGCTGTGTGATGATGTAACACTATGGATATTCTTAATACTTTTAAGCATATTCTGCGATAGCATAAGTAGCTTATAAGTAACGTGCAGCTTAGATAGCGATATTCACACGGTTATTATTTGTAAATCCGAATGGAATATCATAAAAAGTGAATGAACCAAGATAAATGGGAATGCAAAGCGCGATGCATTGACCTAACGATTGTGATATCGCCAGTGAACAATAGATGAATATATAATAAATATTCTACAATTAATGTTCGTAATTTCCTGCATACGGAAATCATACACGCTATTGTAACTATTTTCTTTTACAATAAAACGACAAATTTCATCATTTACTACAATCTACAGCACCAAAATATATGTCTCAATGTGTTCGGTAACCAAACGCCTGCGACATGGCTTGCTCGATTTTTATATATATATATATATTAGGTCCGAAATTGGCGCATTTCGTACTGGCCACTTTAATCACGATGTTCTCCTCTTTGGTAAGGAATTCCAAATTCAAATTTGTACAGCTATTTACTCATGTATTTGTGCTTCGATGACCATTCACAGACAGTCATTCATTTGTTTTTTTCTTCTGATTTTTCTGTTTGCGTCACTCATTTTACAAAATGGAAAACTTAAAGTATCGCATTATTTACGAGTACGAGTTCCGCCGTGGCACTAGTGCTGCGAAAACGACTCGAAGGGTGAATGATGTGTATGGCGGTCATGTTGCAAAAGAAAACACAGTTCGTTTTTGGTTCCAACGTTTTCGTTCTGAAAATTTCGATCTGCAGAACAAGCCCCGTGGACGGCCTGAGACCCAAGTTGATAATGAAGTATGAAGGCTATTGTGGAAGCGGATCCATCGCAAACCACGTCCGAGTTAGCTGCAGGCTGCGGTGTTAGTGATAAAAAAGATTAAAAAGCTTGAAAGGTGGGTACCTCACGAATTGACTGAAGCAAACCGGCAAACGCGCGTCGACTGCTGCGTTACATTACTGAACCGGCACAATAATGAAGGTATTTTAAACCGAATCATTACCTGTGATGATAAATGGATTCTTTACGATAATCGGAAGCGCTTAGCGCAATCCTGGCCAGCCAGCCAAATCCCGCCCCAAGCGAAAATTAACCCCAAAAAAGTTACTTGTAAGCGTTTGGTGCACTAGTGCCGGTATTGTTCATTGCAGTTTTCTCAAATCTGACCAGACTATTACGGCTGATGTATATTGTCAGCAATTGCAAACCATGATGGAAAAGCTAGCGGCTAAACAACCTAGGCTGGTCCATCGCTCCACGCCACACTGCACAACAGACGGCTACCAAATTAGAAGAGCTTCAATTGGAATGTCTAAGACATCCTCCGTACTCCCCGGACCTTGCTCCAACAGATTACCATTATTTTCGAAATTTGGACAACTTCATGCAAGGGAAAAAATTTAACTCTGATGGGGCAGTCCAAATCGCCTTCACATATTTTATTGATTCTCGTCCGACTGTTTTTTTTTAGTAAAGGGATCAATGAACTACCTCTCTCTCACCTATGAGATGTAAGGACCTAGGAGATGTAAGCCAATTTCATATGTAAGGACCTAATATAAAAAATACGTACGTACGATTACGCCGATTATGGTACGTATGAGAATACGTCGTAAACTATTAAACCAACTAAAAAGGATGGCCATGAATACATTCATACAAACATTTATAACTCTTAATTTTCACCCTTCCACGAACAATTCCAATTTAACATAACGCCAAAACTTCAGCCCAGTCAGCAGCTATTTCTATTTTAATCGTAAAGGAGCTATCGTTCTTGCTTTACATACAGGTTGAGAACACGACAAATTAGCACATCAATAGTATTAGTACAAATAGAATATAGGAACTCATATATTTTAAAACAATTTTCGTAGACATGACTTTTTCTATAGAGGAAATGTGGAAGTAAATTCGTTTGATAATCTGTCCGCAAACAATCTTTTTCCCTATGAATTCATAATATAAACCACTTTATTTCTGCAACAGCTCACATGTGTGTTTGCGGTCATTTAACTTGCCGTGTGTTACGCTCGATACATATGACCCTAAAATACGTTGCTGTTTCTATGCAGTTATGATCTCGTGAGATTAATAACTAGTGATATAAGTCCGCTAAAACTTATTCAATCAAAATGTTATTAATTTTGACAATACGTGTACATATTATCGCAGAATTATGTGTTATTTATATAGAAAGAGAACTTGAAGTCTTTGTCTATAGAGTAGCCTGTAACCAGGGGGAGCGTATTCAATCAAGTATTACGTAAATAATTTAGGGGGGTCCTCTTCTAAAACGTTACAATGCAGGGCGGGGATTGAATTGCGCGTTATTGTTAATATTATTTTGCACTTTCTAGGACCTTACACCACATAATCAATCAAATCAATGTTCAAGAATGTTCAAAAATTGCGTGACGTAATACTTGAACGGTCCCCAGGGCTAGATTTAGAGGTCTGGAGGCCTCGGAGCAACAATTTAGTGGAGGCCCCTTGGCTCAAAATTACTTTCCAAAAAAAAATTCAGTCGAGTTTTTCAATCAATAATTTATATATATAAAATTATAAAGACAAACCAATGATTTCTGTTAATATTGAAGAACAATATAATCACAATCATTTTGTCCAGATGTGTTGTGTGTGAGAAGTCTATTGCCCCGGTTGCCCTCTACTAAATCCGGCCCTGCCTAAAACCGGTATTATTTATAGACCCTAAGCGTACCAGTATCTAAACGTATGTTTGAGAAACGAGACTCAACCGAACAATGACCCATATTTTAAAATCCAATACATTTTTCACCTACGTAAGTAACTAATCGCTATTCAGAATCGATCGATCGATGTCGAATCGACAGATCGTGATGAGTCGGGTAAATGAATGACATTGAATCGTTTCATTTTAACGTCTATTATAAGCTCCTTTGAAATGTTCGAATAAAAATTCGCATTCAGCCAAATATTCGAATATTATAAGTTTTCTGTTGAAACGGTAATTATCACGAAACTATTAGGTAAACTTAGATGTAATACGTATTACAATGTACACCTACCTACGCCAAAACAGACTTGGTTCATTAAGAAAAACACTTTTAGAACGGATTAAAGCTATGTATTATTATTAAAAACTTATAATAACGTCGTTAGCGTCGGAAAAAATTAAAATTTAGAATTATGTAAATAATTATAAGTTTTTAATAATAAAACATAGCTTTAATCCATTCAAAAAGTGTTTTTCTTAATGTGTAAAAATATTTTAACAAAAGACAAGACTTAGTTCATATTTGACTATAAATATCTTGAGCGTAATGTACGCTAGTACGACATTTTTAAGTGCCATGACCACCCCATGATACTCTAGAATAATTATTGTTTAGCCAAGAATCAAATTCAGGAACGCCGTACGTAGTATTATGACGTGCCTCAGATGGCAAACAATAATTATAATATAAGTTACATATAGACTAAACTATCAAACATTTTTGCAACTACTTAAACAGATCTTATATTCGTCTGTCAATCACCCGAAACTTCGTCAACATCTCAATTTCTTGTGCAGAACTGAAGAAATCATATGGGGAATTGGTTAGTGGACAGTTTGTGAGGAGGGAATGCCCCCGATATCTGAAATACCTTTCAAACACATACTCTAGGTCCAAGCAAGGAATTCGCCCTGTACTTAGTGACTGGACAAACAGAAAATGTTGTACCCTTACCCCTACCCTTAGTTTTGTGGTGGGGAGTAACCTTTCTTTGCCTTGTGTTGTGGAAAAAATGGTCGGCAGTGACGAGGTTTGGAATGCAATGGTATCCTTCTGTGAGCATGTTATGCTACAGAAGGAGACAGCAGAACGAGATAGGGAGCCCTTTAGGACGAATCCTACGGGTAGAAGACGGGGAGAAAATAGGAGAAGATATGCCCGTCTCCTAAACTCCAGTCCGAAGTCGGACAGGTCGTCGTATAAATCAACGATGGATGAAAGTCGTTTAAAAATGTTACATTGCGTGTAAACAATCGAAAGTTCCAGAAAGAAAAGCCATTCTTTTATAATTAGATATGAATGTCAAAATATTAAAAAAGTATTCCATACAAATATACCACAATTTGCAATACCTGTAATTTAGTAGGTATCGAACAGTTTATACATTCGCAATTTTTTTAGAGCTATAATGTTTTACGATTACGACGCGTAATCATTATTGTGCCTAAATGTTCATTGTAATTACAGGAAATCCCATAACATTGCGTCATAACAAGGAAGCGACCTAGCACTAAAAACGTCTATTCAACACACACTATTCTCCGTAAATTGGCAAAAAGTCAAGATCAAAACAAAGCGATTTTTCACAAACTCAAGTGGCTTATTGTTTTGTCCTTATGTGTATAATAAATAACAAAGACAGTTTATTTAACACACCTTTAAAACTATTTCATGTTACGATTTTTATAGGTCAGGAAACAACCTTTTTATTTGGGGGAGTAGGCTCTTCACGAGCTCAATTTTTTTAACAAGAAGCACTTGCCTTCATCCGAACGTTTTTTTTTATAATCGAGAAGAAAATGCCATTTGCACATTCGAGGGCTTCGGGAATATGTGTGACTCGACTGAAACCAATCATTCTCTCTACTACTCAGAGAACCAGATGAGCAATACTCACTAAAATATTTCTCGAATGCATCCCTACCACAGGAGACTCCTGGGTTCGCATTCTACCGGGGTAAAAGTGATGTTAATTTGCCACACCACTTGAAATTTCTACCACCTAGGATGTATTGATACATTTATCTTCTTCATACATACAGGCCTGCACTGTACAGGCATATCCAAGACAGAACAAATGTAAATAAAATTTGCAGTCGCCTAATAGCCCGCAAGACTTTTACATATCCGAACCTACATCTAGAAGCAGGCGACAAAGACTGCCAACAGAAACTTAAACTAGGACAATATTTCCTCATTCACCTCTGTATCTTTGGTTTATCACTGAATATGGTTTAATACTGAAGTCCGAAATTAGAAGTAATCACAGTTCTGCAATTTATTAAATACTACTCAGAAACGTCTTTTCCTTACGAGATCTTCATGCAAAAATAAATAATAACAAAAAAAAATATGGCGTCTGGTCTATTCGTCTATTACATAGGAATATAAATGGCACAATAATTTAAGCGTGACTTCCGCGTGCGTAAAATATCAACATTAATAAGTCGTGATTTGTTAGCTACACTAAGGAACAACTAACTTGAGTGACGTTTTAGGTTTTATAGGAAATAAGTCCCAATTGGCTTACTGCTTCTAAATACCAATCGGTATTACTACGAGTCGTATAATTTCTACAGAAAGCCCATAGCGTAGCCGACATATATATATATTACTTAGATATTCATTAAATTCCACCAAGATGTTATATATATTTTTAGATAAGAAATATCCATCCAGAGTAATTTAATACGATAGCACTCTTCTTTCAAAAGGCGCTTTGATTATTTATTTAAATATTTTAATTTATTTTAATCAAAGCTATTATCAATACACACACATAATTTATAAATTTAATATATGTATTTAATATTGTGTAGACAAATAAAACAATATTATCAAAAAAACTCAATTGCGATCGAAAAAAACATTGTTGAACGGGAGTCGTCTGTACAAACTAAATCCTAAAATGGTTGTCGACATAATTATGCTGGAAATGAAAGACATTACATTAAATTATTATGGATGCCATAGGAACCCGTTAGATCGGTTCTTATTGAGATCGCGAAATTACTTGTTTTTAGTACAGATATAATAATTTAACTTTTTTGTTCAGTGCTCAATGAATAATGAAAACGCCATCGTTATTAATAATATAATGGTAGTATTACAGGTAATCAGGTCTATTTACATGATAATTAACAACAAAATCTAAAAAAAAATTAAATAAGATATTCAATCAAGAAAATCTCAATAGTCGTCAATTTAAATCGTAACAAAACTAAAGTAGTTCTGACAATGTATGTATAGGATTCTATAAATGTATCGCGGTATGAATACAAGTGGTTTTAGCGTATCGATAAAAAATTAGGTTGCTAAATTCGCCTTCGTCCCAGATATCGTAATAGCGTTGCCTAAATGTACAGTTACAACATTGGGCATTGCATAATTATATTTAAAGTAGCTTAGCAACATTCAAACTACAAATATGTATTTATAAATATTAGTGAACTCCCTTAACCCATGTAGACATATAATGCGTGTTTCATTATTATTTTAAAGGCAAATCGATAATTATGGTGTCTGCTATCTAAAAATAAATATGGTTTTACCAAGGGTATCAAGCCAACCTTTTTGGTTATCCACATCAACATGTCTTATTTGAAATATCTTTCATAATATAAAGTATAAGTTCTATCAAAGTTGTAAATGCTTGTCTTCCATTTATATTAATATTAAATAAATAAAATCATAGACATTAAATATAATCTTACAGCTGTCTATAAATACCTACTGTCCAAATCTATAAATCAAGTAAGTACTTTTGAGTTAATTCTGATATTATTGAGATAATTCAATTAAACTGAAAGTGCTTATTAACATTAGCTACTCAGTTTATTGTGTATGTACATTTATGAGACAGTCAATAATATAGGCCTCTTTGAAGGTGAATATCTTTAATTATATACTACAGAAGTTCACAAGAGAGACTAGATTTATTATTAGTTAAAAGATGTGGGTAGTTTGAATGTTTAAATAAATTTTATCTTTTAGTTTTATGTTCAATTAATTCATATTTAGGCTATAATGAAGTAAATTCTATGGCATTACTTATAAACATTATTAGTTGTTATTATTATAAATTAATTAATTTTACCTTAGATTGTAAATATTATCAAAAAATTTACAACCAAATTTACAATACTAAAAAGTATCAAATTTTAAATTCAAATTAGCCCTTCAAGTATTATGTAAGCAGAATTACTGCAATTTATCCCCACCTCCTTCCTCTTGTCAGTAAAAGTAAGCAAAGCTCTCAAAAATAAAAGTACATAAACATATTAATTTTTTGTAGGAATCCTCAAAAAAGCTTTCGTTTTCAAACATAGACAATGTGTGGGGTATATGTTTAAAAAAGTAAATAATTACTGTTGACATAATCAACAAATAAGAAAATCAAAGACCACCTCCTCCCCCCCTATAGTGCTTACATAATATTTGAACTGCCCCTTATTTGATAATAACATCTTTATATTTATATGGCTAAAATGCATCAAATGTCTTCCTTTACTGCACAGAATTGATGTTGTATAATGTGAATGTTATTAGTGTACACTTATGATACTAAAATGGTAGCACATCTGCAATGAGTGGACATACTATTTTAAGGTCAAAGTGTTGACTGCCATATTACATTTCAAGAACAGAGTGTTTTTTCTTGTATGTAATAAGGATTTGTATAAAATTAATTAATCTAAAAAAAGGAAGAAATTATTGTCATTTCATGAATTTGGATGGCATACACAATCAAATTTTCTTTAATAATATGAAGTTGGTCTAGCTATTTTATTATTAATAATTATTAAAATAAATTTTCTTTACCAGAAATAAACACAAATTATACAGCAGTTATGTACACCAAAAGACATGCTGCAAAGCACTGGATTAAAATATTGAGTTACATAAACAATGATAGAAGTTCAAGTTTATATCAGATAAAAAGGTTTATATTTTTAGTTTTAAATTAATGCCATATTTTTTTATTATATTAAATAGCTCATGGCATAATTTTTAGTTCCATTAATAGATAATAGTTGGATTTCATGCACACTTAAGTTATTTTTTATCATTGTTACTCTTTGTAAAAACAATCAAAATTCAGTTTATGAATTTAGGGTACAATACATACCAATTTATACGAGATTTTCCATGTTAATATTATGTATTGAGTAAAAGTTGTTAGATTGTCGGAACATAAAAGACATTTTTTTTCAATAGATGACCTAATGTTCACATAAGACTAGAGTTCAAAAGGAAGTGCTGGTAGTTGATTGTGTGTGTCAATGCACTTAACCTAGTTTAAAAAAGCCTACAATTTACATTTGGTACGGCTCACATATGCAACTTAGCTTTAACATTTCCCTTTCAATCATGAAAGACTCCATAATCAGACTTTTTATAATTTCTCTGAAAATACTTTAAATCATATTATTACTTAAATATAATCAATTAGCTGCTCTCATAATACCTACTAAATTGTATTTCTTTTTATTAAATAACTTTCAAGGAACAAAAATAATAGCATTATTCTAACATGTGGTGAGGTTACAGTTTAAAACATATTTGTCAATATGCAGGTACATCTTTCATATTTAATTTTATTCCATTACAAGATTAAAATTAAATAATTATTGCTTACATATTTAAACATCTAACATACCCTTGTTTACATAGGTAGGGATTGGTTAATTTTACTAGCGAGTTATTATTGGAATGTCATATATATCTAATATCTGCAAGTTCATATATTTTATAGTAACAAAGATAGATTATAATTATTATAAGATATATTAATTAATACTTACTTTTAAACGTGTTAGATTTCCGTCTCGCGCAGCATTATATGTGTTTAAAACGGCTGATTTGAAATCCATGATGGTTCTCTTCGCAACGTAAAAACTCATCCAACGTAATATCACTTTAGGAACAGCACTTTCTTCTAAATATAATCATTGGAACATACTTCGTATAACGTGATAAACAAACGAACCAGAATAAAGATCTCAAACACTCCGCCAATACGACCCACTACACTAATTTCACTATCGAGTAGTGGCAGCTACGCGACGTCCACAATCTGCCTTCAAAATTCAAAATGATTTGCTTAATGCTAAACTAAATAACAAATGCTAAACGTTATTACAAGTGTTGCCACCATTGTGCTTAAACCCAAGTTCAAGTGAATTTGTAAATTAACTGCTTATAGCATAGAAATAGATTTGAAAAGTAAGTATATATTTAATAAACTTATCTATATAACTCTACGATATATAATAAAAATAATATCTTAATCAATATATATTCTATTTTATTAGTAATTTGTTGAATATAGTAAAATATGAGTTTATTTTATTAATTATCGTCATATTATTTTAATGTTTAATAAAAATCTACAACAATCAACACATAAGTGTAGCTTTATAATTTCTCTTTCAACAATTAGGTTTTCGTTTAAGTAATACAATTTTCAGTGAAATTTGAAAATTGAATCATGATTTAGTTAGTCATTTTACATTTTTAGACTTTTAGAAAAATAATTGATATAAATAAATATCATAAGTTTTTTGTATTGGACATTTAAACTTTATTTTTCCAAGCACTCTTTATTGACACTATGTGAATTTATCTTTATCACCTAAGTTTCTTATGGTAATAAATTTTCTTTACTTTTTCAGGAGTCTTAATTATTGCTTAAAAGATCGAAACAACAAAATTCAAGAGATTTAGAGTAATCTGTTAATTTTTGACATTCCAAGATAAGACATTGACATATGCAAGCGAGCGAAAAACATTGATATTTGACACAAAACCTTCAAATATGATTTGTAAACGTTTGTGAATGATGCATGAGTGACAGTTAAAAAAATTGCGGCGTGGATTTATGGAGGAGTAATTTATCAGCTATTTTCCAAATATTCTTGTTAAAAATTAGACCTGATAATATGAATGCACATAAGTATATCGATTAAATTGTGTGTAATATTATAAAGCAAGTGTTTAGCCGTTATTTGGTTAGTCACAAATGTTGAGATAATGATTTTTATTGTGAAAGTTTTTATTAAAAGTTTGTGCATATCATTGTGCTCAGTGTGTTTTTACGGAGAACTGTTTAATGTGTTATAGCATAGGTTAAGCGAAATGCCGCTGATCCCACAGTTTGCACAGTGTGTTACGAGTTAAGACATTAAATTATATGTGTATATTAATTGCGTGTTTTTGATAATAACATGTATCCTTCACCTGCGCGGCATCAGGCCGCTGCTGTTCGGGTTTGTATTTTTAATTGTGTACATTACAAGTTCTGATTTAGTACTTTTCTAAATTCGTTTCGAAAATCTAACCAACCAAACCAACCAGTGTAAACTATTGAATAATGTGCAAATGAAGCATTATTATTTTTGAAATTACATATTGGATATATATATATGGATACAATATACATATTGGATAAATGCTTATGTACATCTTTTGCTGTTTCCCTTTATGTTATTATTTAATTGCAGGGCCCACAGCCATCGGCTGGACAATTAAAGTTTACAATAGCAGATACTTTAGAAAGAATAAAAGAGGAATTTAATTTTTTACAAGCACAATATCACACGTAAGTAATGTGCTACTCATTTATCAATTACATTAACCTACAATGTATAACAAAATGTTTCTAGCTATTGTAGTTAGAATTTTTGTTAGCTGATGTGACTATAAAAAAAACATGAAGAAAAATAAAAACTGATAGTTTCTAAAGGAGCAAGTGATTGTTTCAAAGTTTAAGCATAGGGTGCACAAGCAGCTAGTATTTACTTAAAATTATTGGTGTTGTGTCCAACACTGTTAATCATGTTCAAAGAGTTAAAAATTTAACATTTAGAGTAGTATGTTAATCAGATAAAGTTTATTTTCTTATTATATTTACAGGTTAAAATTAGAATGTGAAAAACTAGCTAATGAAAAAACTGAGATGCAAAGACATTATGTAATGGTGTGTATCTAATTTATAAATATAAATTATTGTATAATTTCTTAATGTTTATTATAATTAAATGTTTCTCTTCCTTTTCAGTATTATGAGATGTCCTACGGCCTTAATGTTGAAATGCACAAGCAAGTATGTACATTATGTTTTATTTCCTTTATCTAAATTATCATACTAAATAAGAAATATTATCGAATTGTGACATTCCAGGCTAGATAGCATATGAAATGATGGCTTTGTCTTACAATTTTTATACAACAATAATTACTATTTTTGACATATGTCTTTTAAACTGGTAATACCATATCCATTTATCATTTAAACAATATATGTATATTATATGATAATGATACATTAAAAATATAGAACAGATAAATATAATTTAATTACATTTATACTTGAATGTATACCAAGAAGAATTATATTAAAATAGTTTCTTAATAATTAGCAAGGAACTTGTTTAATCACTCTAGATGTTAATAACATTTGTACTTGATTGCATGCTATTGTTACTTTGTTCACATAAACATTGTCTTTTAAAAGAGTATGATTTCTAAGTGAGTAATTAAAATGGACAATACAAAGAAAATAATTATTTGTATAAGCAATTGTACATTTAGTACATGAAAATCCAAATCTTAAAACTCTTGAATAGAATGTGTTTAATGAAAACACATTAATTCAATTTTGAGGTTGCAGCAGTGCTTAATTATCTGAATCAATCTTCATACCTAATGTAAAAATATTCAAAAGATTATGTTATTGCCTTGTTAAGAATAAAGTTCATGCAAGCTTTTGATTTTCACAAACTTGTATGATTTTTAGCCATTCTACACAAAGTTTGCGAGATAGTTTTTTAAGTCATTTTGTATTTCCAGACAGAGATTGCAAAGAGGTTGAGCGCAATAATAGGACAGGTTCTGCCGTTTCTTGCACAAGAACACCAGCAACAAGTTGCCTCCGCCGTTGAAAGAGCTAAGCAGGTCACTATGTCTGAACTTAATGCTATTATAGGGGTAAGTTTTTTGTTCGTATCCTTGAGAATACAAACAAAATAATTACTAAACCTAAAGACTCTTTATTGTGTATTTGGTATAAAACTTCCAAAGATATCTTATACTGACAGAAAGTAATACCAATATGCTTGATGAGTTTTCGTAGAAATCGTACGATATGTTTCGGGAAGAATTGTAAAAATTAATAAAGACTTTTCTTAAATGTTGTCCGCAGCAACAACAACAGCAGGGATTGCAGCAACTGCTTGTAAGTTAGTTAAAATGCTTGGTTTTCATTTGTGATTAACCCTTTGTGTTGCTAGATTTATGCAAGAACTGCCATTTCATGCAAAACTCATTATTTATTTATTATGGAACAATTGTAGAAGTTGTAGGGTAAGATGTCGTATTGGATTCAAAGTCAACGTCTCAGAATCTATCCTGTAAAGTAGCTTTTGTTTATTAAAAGGCCCTTCGAGTTGAAGATAACGCATTGAAACTTATTTCTTAATAAGTGCCAATACAATTATATTACCCAGTAATAAACAAATAAAGATTTATAAAACCAAAGTAAAATGCATTTTCGCCTTAAAATTAAATAAAAATACTTATTTGTACCGGATCAATTTGTTATGGGTTTAAAAAGAACTTTACGTCTCTAGTTCGTATATAGTGTGTTCTAGGCCTTTAGACTACACCCCATGCGGTTTATGGCAATAGTAGATATTTTTAAATCTAATAGATATAAAATACAGACGAAAATGTTATGGTATGTTGACACCGCTTGTCGCAAATGTTAAAACATAGTTACTGTGTATATAATAGTATATACATATTATATAATAATATAAAACTAATTAATATTTAATTTTGAATCACTATTAATTGTTAGTTTTACAGACTTCCGTTAGTTCAGAATGACTTAACACATTGTCAGTATTATCTAGTTTTTAATTTTTCTTTATCATGTTCATCAGCATTAAATGGCATTGATTTTTCCGTAAATCAGTACATATCAATCTTTCAATTGATGTTTATTATTGGCAGGTCGGATTTTTTTGCTACCAATGTTAAAACAAGGTGATAAAAATACTTGTCACCTAATTGATGATTAAAATCTTGTCAATAACATATCAGTTGTCCATACATTTGACGTTATCGTAAGCTAGGTATAGAAATATTACAGTACACTAACTTATTTATTGAGATTGCGTTTTAATGGCGATGTCGTAGCCAACTAGCTCAATAAGCCGTTTTATTAACAGCCTAGCTTTTTTAACAGCCTTGTCGTAGCCTAGCTTTTTAACTAAACAGCGCCGTTCAACTAGCGGGCTGAATGACATTCAGCCATTTGATCAAACAGCTAGGCATTCAATGACTTGAATCGATGACGTTACATTGCCTAACAAAAAAATTAGTTTCACTTTCTGCCACATACTCCATACTGTCAATAAAGCGTCGGCAAACAGCAAATTTGATCATATTTTCCAAACTTTTAAGATATGTATGGAAGAGTGTAGTGATTAACGGTAAGCGTATGAACACTAATAACTTTCTAACTAACTAAGATTTTTTTATGTCAGATATATCAGCTTTTTTATTTCTGTCACATGATAGTACGAATGGCCTAAGCATAAGCCAGCCAGTTTATTAAATGTAGAATAGGGTTGAATATCTTTCAGGCCGCTAGTTACACGGCGCTGTTTAGTTAAAAGGCTAGGCTGTTAATTGAACGGCTTATTAAGCTGGTTGGCTACGACGGCGACATTAAATCAATATCTCGGTCATTAATATAACCATTTCTATTTGATATCGACGCACTCATAAAACTGTTTTCTTACTTCACATTCCATTTAACACCATCACCAATCACTTCACGCAGTTTAGCACTGAGCACTTGAATGGCTTTATAGAGATTTACATGTTTTGTTGCTATCAACAAGTAGTTGTAAAAATAATCTTTACGTTTAATATAGGACGAAGTAAGTTCCAGTATCCTGAACTGGCTAGCGAGTAACCGCCTTATAAAACCCAGTCTTATTGTACTAAATAAATTTATGTTTTATCTCTTTCTGTCTCTTGTGAGTGTAAGAGACAAAGGAAATCTACAAACAGTGCAATGTGACTGATTTCCTTATGAATCTCTGATATCTTTATTCATAAAATAAAATACTGTGACAGTATAAGTAGTTTTTCTCTCTTTTAGTATAAAACAGGGATTTCTCATACAGAACTACACTAATTAGAATAGTTCCCGGCACGTAACTTTTTTGCGTGTTGTGGGAAGATCTTGCGAGAATATATATCATGAACATGTATCAAATGTTCTTAAACAGGTCTTATATTTGTTTATTTATTTACGATTCGTTACACTACAATAAAAAAAATGAACATAATTAAATCAAAAGGAGGGCAACTGGCGGCCTTATCGCTATCGAGCGATCTCCTCCAGGCAACCACTGTGAGTAAAGAAAAATAAAAATGTATTAAATTACATAAGATAGGCAAGTAGTGCAGAAATACATGTTATGCACATTTATTAAGACAAAACTAAACAGGAACAAAAAAAAACAAACTAAACTAAAAAAAATTATACATTAAAAATATAAAGTAAAAAGACACTTATAGTATAACATTAAAAGACAAGATGTCAATCATAAAGAAGTCCGCCCTCTACACCGTGTATCATGATCGTGCTATGATTGTGTTAGACATAAATGCATATAACATGGGTATCATTCGCGCATTATACACATCTACTACGTCACCAAATCCGTTATACAATGCTTTTATATTACTATTATTCTAACTCCAGGCTGTTCTGATACGTATAGCACGTTCATGGTAAAATTTAGTGGGCAAACACCGTTAGAGTGTAGACTTAGTATACACTGTAGGCTTATAAATATCAGAGATGTTAGTTAGTGAATAACTCATCAAGACTCAGAAACGAATCGGCGAAATTCTTGCGTCCAGTATCTGGAATGTATTGCATTTCGTCATACGGGAGTCTCGTTTCTGAATCTCTTTAGATTATTTAAAGTTGGTCGGTATCAGGGTTTGATAGTAGCTTTGGTTGCAGCAACAGATCCACGCCTCAGCGTCACTACCACATGGTGTCGGAGGCGCCGGGGCGTTGTTAGGCGCTGGTGGCCTTCTGTTTCCCGGTGCTGGTCCACCAACAGCGCCACATTTACCGCCGCCCGCGCATAAGGTAATCCAAAAAAAACTTAGACGCCTGCTTACACCTGTTATATACTTACACTGACAAAGAGATTTAACTTTTGTATATAAGTTGTGAAATAATAAATTGAAATATTCCCGATTATGGAACTCGCCATACTTGGCTGTTGCTTATTCACTATCTTGATACAAACATATTCCATATTATCTCCAAACACGTCTTTTCGAAGGAGATAAGCAAATCGAATGGAATTTTAAGATCACATAAAAACACACACCCTCATACATTACACATTCCCACACACTAAATTATACTAAGTCCTTGTTAGTACTCAATGTTCTTCGTATACATAGTGTAATCAGATTTGACTATTTTTGTAAATATTATCTTTAAATTGAAAATACATTGAGTACTTAATTACATAGTATAATCTCCTATATATGATTAATAACATCGTTTAGCAAGAAAGCCAATATAGGAATAATTTATAGGTGGAGCTACCACCGCCTTCGGACATAAAGCCTCCGTTATCAGGTCCAGCTCCTCCCCCTTTATTACCGGGACAGCCTCCACCTAGAGATGACGACCGGCATGCTTCAAGAGCTATGGCTCAACAGGTACAAATATTTAAATTATATAATATGAATATACGATATAACAAAAAGGTTTAAACTATGTTGCCTGGTTTTAATATTTCATTTTGTATACAAAAATCACTCAAGGCGATCAACGTTTAGTACCTTCAGACAAAAGGGAACATTCAAGTATTACGTCACGCAATTTTTTGAGATTCTTGACCCCCATGAAACGCGCCGTAACGTTTCTGTATCCAATAGTAAAATGTTTCGTGACCAACTCCAGTGAGTCCTTAAACCTAAAAATGGTTGGGGGGATTAATTACGCGGTATTGTTAATATTATTTTCCACATTCCAGTACTTTACACCACATAATGGTACGTTTTAGGTATAAAGAGTCACGGGTTGGTCAGGAAACGTTTTACTATTGGATACAGAATCTTTACGGCGCGTTTCATGGGGGGTCTAAGGATATCCAAAAATTGTGTGACGTAATACTTGAACGCTCCCAAAGACAGTCTCGTCTATATACAAAGTAGACGTTTAAAAATATATTAATGGTATACATTTTACTCCTTACAAACATTTATAAATTGCAGATTGAAAAGAGTCGGCCATGATTTGAGAACTGAACAATGTAGAAGCATTGAATTTTTTAAACATTTTTATTGATGTATTGTTAATAAGCTTCCTCAATGAATAAATGATGTTTTGATCAATTGCTAACTCGATTTTATTGCTAATTCCCAGCGTCATTCCGTATCACCTCACGAACGCGAACATAAATATCGGCCGCGGTCACCAGCTGAGCCAGAACCACTCGACGCCAAACGACGCAAAGAAGACAAGGTACCTGTCTCTGTGTCTAGTGTATGTTTGTATTTCTTATATCTAGGGTAATAAATTTAAAATACGAGACCAATTTTACGCACATTCACATAATATTACACTTTGACCTGGAAAGCAATATTAATCTAAAGATAGTCGCAGCTTTACTAAGCGATCTCCCATAAACAGTTTAGACATTTAAAAATACTATGGTGGAGCTTAATTACTAGAGATCAAATATACAAAAAAAAAGCCAATGCTGTATCCATTGAGAACCTTAAAAGCTCACTGAACAATGCCTCATTTTTTCCGGCATTAATTGACTACGACTGTAAACCTAAAAAAATATGTTTTGATTTAATTCTGAAATACATAACAAGGAGACATTCTTATTATAATAGATTATATGCGGAAAGAGAATCGGTGTGACTGTTACGCAAATTAATATATTTCTTATTTGGTACGCGTCATTTCATTCAGTCGCAATAAGTTTAAGGAATTAAATGGTATGACATTATCTGGTCAATATATCCTTGAAGTCTTGTATGTACAAAAAAATATTGTAAAACAAATGGTGACTTCCACCAGTGTAATACTCGAAACAGAACAAATCTAATCGCACGACCAAACCAATCCTTATATGGAATATTCGTTTTTACAACAGGCAACCCGAAATCTGTGAATAAAAGCAAAACTTTCGTTCAACGTAAATTAATGAATAAACCTTTTAATAAATATGACAATAATTTCAAAAATCCTAATCCTTGTGATGGGTTCAGTTCAAATATTTATGGCTCTGCCTTACAAACAATTTGTATGACTTAAAACTTGGCGATTGAAAATAGTGGCGGAGAGTTTCTTGCCCGCTCTACGCCTTTAACTTGGGAACTGGTAGTAAATGTAAATTTAGAATCAATTTAACATCTTTTCTGTTGACGTTCATAAGTGTACTATATGAATAAAGTTTTTTTAAGTTGTAGTCACAATGATTATATACGTATTTTTTTCTGAGTATCATACTGTCTAACTATACTGACGTAATAGGGTTGTCAACAAAAAAGTATTGGCACTGCGGCTATCTGAAGTCCCACCACAGTTCTCTTCCCGCACAGCATTATCTTGTGATAAGGTGATCCTCGTTTTGGTTAAAAAAATACTTTCAAGTTAGTAAGGCATTTGTCATTTGTCTCTTCCTGTCAAACTATGTTTAAACAGTTATGGAAAGAGACAACTATATTTTATTAAACATTTCAGGATAGTGATGCTGAGAAAAGTGATCAGGACTTAGTTGTAGATGTAGCTAATGAGGAAGAAAGGGGGTCTCCAAGTGTGAGACCTCAGGATGGGGAGAGAACGGAAAATGGTCCTCGACCACCTTCGAGATCGGGGTCTTCTTCTAGCAGATCTACACCTAAGAGTTCTAAAGATGTAAGTAAGAGGGAGATTGGTATTAACCACGTGGTGACTGTCGTTCGTCATGCCGATTTTTAAATAAGTGCGCAGGCGCCGGTAGTAAAGCTATTGGAACTCGATGATCGCAAGGCACTACAAAACTATTGACATTGACAATTTATAACTTGTAAGATGACTATGATACTGAATAGTGTTGCCATTCTAATAGAATAAATGACATCGTGCTGATTATTTTCGACATATAGCAATATAAACTACTTAAGACAATAATGGTATTGAAACTACTAAAAATAATTAAAAAATACAGGAGAAACCAGGAACGCCCGGTGCTAAAGGACGCGCTCCAACCCCAACGGGAAGGTATGCGTTTCCACCATATGCCGCGTACAGAACGCCCTTACCCTACGATGGCCACAGGACCAATGGGATGCCACCTGCCAAACCGTAAGATTTTATTACATACTATGTTTATTTACATTTTTATTGATATAGGATATATAATCAAACTTTAAAAAAATATCTTAACCATTTCTGAAATCAACATACAAATTTCTTAACACTTAGTTATTTGTGATTTTCTAAATAACCTACACTTGGAATTCTAGTCAGTTTAAATTTTCGAGTTTCAATTACATTAATCGCGAAAAGTATTTCTCTTTACTCAAGTTTAACATTAGTTAACTTTTTTTTGGTATTCCAGAAGTTTCATTTTAATGTCATAGAGTGAGATTCAGAAACGAGCACGAACTAAGCGATTCGTATGTCGAATTCTAATACATTTTTGAAGTACGGGAATCAAACTTAAACTTATCAAACCTCACAAAAAGTCATAGACGATGTAAAATTTGATCTTAAAAAAATGAAAAGGCCACTTAGATTTTTTGAAGGTTTCTCGATTACTCTGGATCCTCCCACTCCTTTCTTAAGATCTCCTTTACAACAAAAAAAGAATCAAAAGAGTCGGTGTTTTTATATTCATTGTTTATTGCGAAATTTTTGTATCCGTCTAAGTCGGAACGTTCCCATCATCATCATCATATATACAAGTATAATTTCTGTAATATATATGATGTAACTAAATGATATATAAATTAAATATTTTAAGGAATGTATAATTAAGTTTGTTATGAAAGAGCTGGAAACCCTGACACAGTTATTTTTTACTTAAAAGAGTTCCGAAATCTTACACATTGTAATGCAATTGTACTTAAAATGAATAATTTCTCAATTCGGACCAGTATTTTTTAAGCCTTTCAGACAAACAAACCCGTATGGTATATATATTTAGTCTAGTATTTATAGTGATCTTTAGAGGATCATTACCCTCTTATATAAAGATATTTATTTTTTTCTATAAAATTTCAGTGCATACTCATACCACACATGCGGCGGTCCGCTCCAACCAGTGCCTTTTCCCGCGGACGCGCTCGTAGGCCCGGGAATTCCCCGTGGCGCTAGGCAGGTGGCAGCTTTACCCCACGGCGAAGTCGTGTGTGCGGTGGCCCTATCTCTAAGCAGTGGGGCAAGGCATGCGTACACTGGCGGCAAAGGTTGTGTCAAACTATGGGATATCACAAGCCCCGGTTCGCCTAACACGTTGGAGCCTTTATCCCAGTTGGACTGTTTGGTGAGCTTCAAGTGGATTTAAATATTTATTTACTACAAAAATACATAAATTATACTTAAGGACTTTTCTAATAATATTATATACTTAAACACGTAATATATATGTCGCAGTGAAGTAGTTAAATCAGAGAGTTAATTGAATCTCTAGACAGTTAGCTGAAAATCGATATTCAATCGAGTGAGTGAACGAAACGTTTAACGAGTTTCCTAAACGTTCCTAGGCAACTAGACTTACCTAGCCTAACCATTTACAATAAAGCAAAGACGGAATTTCCAAGCCCTCCGTTCTTCACGATCACACCGAAATAACAATATCAAATAAAATAATCATGCCGGAGTCTTGTTTTGCTATTTTGTTTTACATTGTTAAATAACACGCTGGCTTTCGGTCCGACAGATATCAGAAAGATAGTTAAACGTTTTCGACGCTGCTTTATTTAAATCAAAATGCTAGTGCCTTGATTGAAAATCGACATTTAATTAACTGTCTAGAGATTCAATTAACTCTCTGATTTAACTTCTTTACTGCAACATATACAATATCGCTACTGTGAATTCACTCTGCGAACTTAAAAATATGTCAATAGTGTCGGAGACTGCATTCAAAAGGCGTAACGTCTTTGATAACGGGGCGATCTGTGCGACAGACTGGCTCCGGCCCTTGTTATCGCAAGCAGCCTTGCCCTTCGCCTTCCTTCCTTATCCTATCCTTATGTTTATTTTTATTTTCTGCGAAATAATCATGTTTATCTATAAATCACATTAAAAATGTATATTGTGTTTTTTATCAATGAGATAAAAATACAATTCAAAAGATTTGACTCTAAGAGTCGTTGCTTTATACATATAAGGGAAAAATTAATTAAATAATAAAAATATAAGTTTATTAGGATACATATCAAAGGTACTTTGAATTGTGATATGAAATTGAACAGTTCGTGTTTTTTGAAGGAGTCTTGACTGTTGTAATTTGGAAATTCTGTTTGCGCATACATTACTTTAATCAATCCCAATTTGTAGTTTACAAACGTTATATTATAAAGATTTGAATTAATTGTAAACATTTTACAACACAACTAATGAAATGAAAAATACAAAGACAATATTTTAAAAAGCCCAGTTGGAGGCTTCATATTAGATTTGTATGAAAGTGATTAACATATATTACAAACGTCTTCGAGTCTGTATATGTCTCACCGTAAATTGTAAATACCGTTAGGTTGTAATCTATTCAAGTGAAACTGTCAAATTACAATCGTAAAATTGTCAAATTGTCAGCTGTCCGAAGGCTTTCCCTGATTGGTCGGCTTTATAGTAGACCGTAGAACAAACAAATATGGTGGTGCCGTTCAACCAATCATCGCGCGAGTCGTGTTTTACAATTTGACGGTTTCACTTCGATAGATTACAATCTACCGAATAATAACATTTATCTACCGAATATTAATTTACAATTTTACGGTGACATATGCATCTTGTAAATACATATGAAAATTATTATACGTCCATATTTTGAAGTCCATTTCGTGCTTAACATTGGAAAATCTCTTTAAAAAATCAAAAAAAAAAGTTTGTTTCGCTTTATTAAACTTTTATTAATCTCATTCCAGCAAAGAGATAATTACATCAGATCCGTAAAACTCCTACCAGATGGCAGGACATTGTTGGTCGGAGGTGAGGCCTCCAATCTCTCCATCTGGGATTTGTCTTCTCCTACACCTCGAATGAGAGCAGAACTCACTTCGTCAGCCCCGGCCTGCTATGCCCTAGCAATAAGTCCTGATTCTAAGGTAATTAATAAAAATATATTTGATTGTTTGCATATATTTGTTTTTATTTATTTTTTATTTTAAATGTATGTAAAATAACATAGTACATAGATTTGAATGTATTTTTATTTCTTAATTAGGTTTTTAAAACATATTTTATTGTAGCCTCAATTCTGAACGCACATGGCTCATCTAAAATTCCTAGGTTCGATTCTCGACGTAATAATAATTAACAAAATTAATAAATCGGCGCAGACACGCGTCCTTCCCATTGGGTTACAAATCATAAATGTACACAAGCTTGTGGTATTAATGGAAGTGAAAAAAAAGGTATTAAACCCTTATATTATTTCGTTTACGGGCCTGGCCTTTCTCTTTGTAATATAGCATTTCTTAGTTTATTTGTATTTTTTTTTAAATTTTAGATCTATTTCGAGAATTCTTATATTCGAAACTGATGAAAGCTAATTTAATTTAATTTTGATTAATGAAATAATTCTTGAAATCATTTCAGTAGGTTAATTTTTCCACTATTAATAATGTTAGACTAGTGTTTGTAGGTTCGAACCCCAACCAATAATTTTTTATGTCAATTTGCGCATGTAACACCCACTCGTATGGTGAAAACTTCACGAGGAAACCGGCAACTTGAGACCTACCGAACGATGCCGTGTAACGGCCGACCAACATCTCTATTTAAAAAAATAACAATCACGAAATAGCTTCAAAAATCTAAAGCAGACAGCAAAGGTTCTGGGGTTCGCTGGGGATCTATTTCCAAAATTATATTCAAATTGTATGTATTGTTGTATCATCAATTTCAGGTGTGCTTCAGTTGTTGCTCCGATGGCAATATCGCAGTCTGGGATCTTCATAATCAAACATTAGTTAGGCAATTCCAAGGTATGGATTTATTTTTATTTATTATATATTTATTTAAAATGTAATAATAAAAATAATTAAAAAGAAAATTAAAAACCTTGGCAGCATTTCCTCTCTGTATTGGTATAATTATTCGTTATTCATTTAATTTGTAATACACCAACAGTGAAATTAAAAAAAAAAATGCTTTGATGTAAAATACGTCCACTATACCAATATATCAATCTGATTTTTTTAAATCGGACATTAATCAAGTTCAGAGCCTAGTCACTAGGCGCGATCAACTCCGGTCGTGTGTTCGATCCCCGACTGTTCTCTCTCTGAAATATCCTGAGGTCGCGTGTGTTTGTGTGTTCAAACTGTATTTTTAAACTTATCTATTTGTAATTAGCTCAATGAGCTTTCTATAACTTTTCTTAACTCTAGTAATTTTTATTTGTTTGTAACTGATCATCTTCATTGAGTAGAGATAGAGCTTCTAATGGGGGCAATAACTTAGAGCTTTGTTTCACAACGTTGGGCAGGGGGCAATTTGATTGTTAAACGAAGTCAGCTGGATATGACACTATAAGAAGGCCATGGAACATAATAGGTTGGGTTAATATAACGTATATGCACAGGTCACACGGACGGTGCATCTTGTATAGACATAAGTCCGGATGGAACTCGACTATGGACGGGTGGATTAGACAATACTGTGCGTTCCTGGGACCTGAGGGAGGGAAGACAACTGCACCAGCACGACTTCTCAAGTCAGATCTTCTCGTTGGGATACTGTCCTACAGGTAAGACCATACCAATATTAAATATGTATTAGATGAGCGGTGTTGGCCAAGTCGCTTCAGCGTTCGGCTCTCATCCTTGAGGTCGTAGGTTCGATCCCCGACGGTGCACCAATGGATTTTCTTTCTGTGCGCGTTTAACATTAGCTCGAAAGGTGAAGGAAAACATCGTGAGGAAACCGACTTGCCTTAGACACAAAAAGTTGACGCCGTGCGTCAGGCACAAAAGGCTGATCATCTACTTGCTTAATTTATTGATATATGATCATGAACAGATACAGAATTCTGAGGTCCAAACCTAAAAATTTTTTTTGCGCCATTGATTTTTTTTGTCATGTTCGCGATTAGATTCTGAAACACTTTATCTGTAATTTTTTTAATTTCCTAATTAATAAGTTTATTTTTATTAGTATTTAGTTTTTTTTAATATTAATAAATTCCAGGTTCCTGGCTGGCCGTCGGCATGGAGAACTCCCACGTGGAAGTATTGCACGCGGGCAAACCCGATAGATATCAGCTAGTGTTACACGAGTCTTGTGTCCTCTCGCTAAGGTTCGCGGCGAGTGGCAAGTGGTTCGTGTCCACGGGAAAAGATAATCTACTCAACGCCTGGAGAACGCCGTATGGCGCTAGTATATTCCAGGTACATTGACACACACAAACATAGGTCTCTAACACACAGACGTCAAGTCAAATGTTATAGAAAGCTTTTTGTAAAAATTATCCATTATTTATACTTCTTTCAGTTTTGGTTATTGCTTTTTTTACTAGGCACAAATTTGGGGTAGGTCATGGGTACGATTCCCGATAAAAAAAAATATATTTAAATTCATCTGTAGTACTATTCATTTTTTTATTTTGATTAGAAGTAGCAACAGAATTATTTCTGATAGAATTTGAAAGGATCCCGGAGATGGAAAATAAATAATTTCAATTAAAATCTCGGTATGACTTATATTTTTCAAGTAATTTGTGGGCACACGGGATTCAGCACATAGTTGGGACTTATTATAAAATATCAAATTCCATATCACATACATACGTCAAACTGATAATTATTTAATGACGTCAAATAGGATAATTCTTAGATATGCGCGTGCGACACTCAACCCTCAAGTCTTGCTTTCAATTCACGACAAGGGACGATATGTTACAGAAACTATATGCCTAAGTTTTTTTTTTATTTCAATAATTCAATTTTTCAGTCAAAGGAATCCTCTTCAGTGCTTAGTTGTGACGTGTCATCAGACGATAAGTTCATTGTGACGGGCTCTGGAGATAAAAAAGCGACAGTTTACGAAGTTATGTACTGATTTTCAGTTTAGTTAAGAAGAAGCACAAGTTTTTCACGAAATTATATATTATATGACTATGGTTACCTGTGAAAATTGATAGGCTTCGATTTCAGCTTAATTAGAGCCTATCAAGCTTACCCTACACAAAAAAGGAGAATTATATTAGTTTACTGCCAAATGACAAGAAAATGTTTTTAATGACCAATGAAAAACCTAAGTATAGCAGGGTTTTAGCATTTAGTTTTCGGTTTTAGTAGAAATGACTAGATTTCTTTAAAGCGTCCATTAGTTTTTTAGTAAATGGTACAATATCAGTCAATGTTTTTTTTTAAGTTTTTAAATATATTATTTAGAAATTGAATTGCACACAGACGTGCACCAGTACTCTGTAAATACAAAAAAGGTTTTGTACGTGATTGTACACTTTAAAACAGTAGTGGGGATCGCAATCGTTATTGTATGTATTTTCATTTAGTTTACTGAAAATTAAGTAAAAACTTTTTTGACATGATTTTTGTGCGTCGATACGATTGGAGTGACACTTTAAGTACCGAGCTATTTTAAATGGCATTATTTTTGACAAGGGATATCCTAACCATAAACTAGCAGAATGCACTTTTCCTTTTCTAACAATTGTTTAAGTTACTTGAATTATATCAATGTCCAGTTAACTAGCGTCTATTAAAACCTGTGACCATAAAGCATGTAACATTGGGATATTTGTACAAAGTAGTTTCATTTTAATCCAAAGTGTATCATTTAAAAGAATGACATATTTTTGGCATTTTTGCCCTTAAATAAATGTATTATATTAAATGGGTTGACATTAACAGTGTACATTGACAGTTTGTCAACGCATTTTGACATGTTGTCAACGCGTATTTGATGCCTTGTCAATGTAGATTGATTGATAAATGTCTGTTATCTGTGTATATTTTTATAAATTTATTTTTAATTTTAGTTTCACCTTTAATGTACGAGATTGCATATATTTTGTGTAATCAAAATTCTTGAACTTATTTTTGTAACTTTACAGACTGAATTTGTAAATAAAAATATTTACGACAATCGGTGCATTTTTCAATTAATTGTTAGATTGGATTTATTTGAATGTTACTTTATAAATAATTTTGGTATGGTGTTGCCAGTGATTAAAATCAAATGTTGCTACTTTAGGATCATGTAATTACAGAGACTGAATTATGTTTATGTCTAATTTGACTAAATACATGCTCGAAAGATCTAAAATGTTTTCATAAAATTATGAATGTAATTTTTCATTAAAATGTTATTTTACATAAAGCTTTTTTTAAATTTATATACTCAAAAATTACTAAATTAGCTATATTTCCCTGAGTAATATAAAAGATTCCACAATATAAAAAAATGTCCGGCCCTGCAAAGCTGCAAAAAGTTGCTAAGAACTTCTTCAAGTGGAAGTATAGTATAACCAGAAATATTCTATATAAATAAAATATCTAGATTCTAATACCTGTAAATACCTGTGGGTATTACAATCTAAATATTTAGATGTGTAGGAACATACTGACATGAGAGCCTTGTTCTTTATCTAGTTGGCACTATTACGGGATGAAACTAATCAAAATACTACGGCCATTGGACATTGGTTGCCTTAATCCTCATCCATAATTCATTAAAACCAATCAAGCCCTGGCTTAAATCAATAAAAAAAATATCTATTATCGATTCAAATATTATCAGTTTTAGGAATTTATTCAATTACTTCATGATGTATGTTATCAAATATACATATAATCTTTAATCTGACGTTTGGGGATTAATTAGTCACTTGGTGCTTTATTATGCATCTGTTCATAAATTAACGTAAATATTCTTTTTAGGTAGAATCTAATCTTTGGCGAGTTTTTGGAAAATTTAAATGTTGATTCTTAAATTAAATTTATTACAATTTTTTTCCCAGACCCAAAGCTAATATAATATCTTTTCATATTTTTATCAATATTAAAAGCCCATTGTAAATCACGGCCATTATCAGACGTCTAGTTATCGTCAAGTCATATCTTTCTATTCAATTAATGAAAATTTAATACGATAAACGTTACAATATACATAATAATAAAGTAATAAAAATTAAAATGTTTAGTTGTACATTTATAGATTATAGTTTATTTTATACAAGTTTCATTGGTACGACTGTTTTCTTATACCTAGAAAACTAACCTCTCGAAAACAGCACACATGGCACAATGTTTGGAAATAAATAATGACATAACTCCTTACCACACGTTTTTAATTGTCCGTTGAGTGAACTGACAGAAGTGGTTTACTTCATGTTAGTTCCTATACTTTAAGAAATAGTATTCTTATAAATATAGTTCTGATCACTGTTTACATATGTTTTAATTGATTTTTTTTCCATTATTTTTAAATAAATAAAATATGTGTTTATTCATTTTAAGTACAATTGCATTACAATGTGTAAGATTTGGGAACCCATTTAAGTAAAAAATACCAGTGTCAGGGTTTCCAGCTCTTTATAACAAACTTAATTTTTGTCCGAAATGATATGTATTTTTGTACTTCTTGCTATCTTATCAAAAAAAAATTCTCATAGTGGTTGCGTGAAACAGGCCGCTCGAAAGCGATAGGGCCGGATTTAATTATGTCAATTGTATTATATTTCTGTGTGCAACTTTTTTATAAAAATAAAAAAAAACAAATAAATATTTTAATGTGTTACTGTTCAATGTTCTGTGTATGTATTATTTTGTATGTAATTTAAATGTAAATAGTTGCCGTATTGGAGGAATTTGTAATGGTAGATTATTATGTTAAAAAAACCTTTCCACGATTGTTAAAATATCCGCGAAGCCTCCTGTTGATGTCAGTCAAACCCCGTGATTTAAAAAAATACTTTTATAGCAATGGCGAACTTTCAAAACCGAACGTAAAATTAAATTTTCATTATAAACCTAACAATCGATGCACTTACTACACTTAACCATAAATTAAGAGAACCATTAATTTCAATATTTACTATTCCGATTACATTATAAAACCTTATACTTAGCTAGATAGTGTAACATTTGCCTATTGAAGACATGGCATGGCTATTACGCAACTAAGAAAGTTTCTTTGAAGAAATCATTTTAAATAATTGATTGCATAGTCACTAATTATGGCTTATAAATTGACAATTGTGACAGTGTTTTAGCTCATACATACCTATATGTTTGATGTATGTAGGTACAGAATACAATTTGGCAAGACTTTTTAGGTTTATTCTTTTAAATAGAAGATTTAACGCGTCTTACTGCCGCATATCAAAATTCAATACGTTTTGACGTTATGATAAGTCTCGTTTCTAAATTTGCCTTATCACATCCGCGTTGTGGAAGTTTCGGCGAATTTTACCGGATCTCCAAGTACCTTTTTTAACAGCTGAACCAATAACAGAGCGTAAATATAAATACATATTGGTTCCAATTTTTCTCATGGATTTATTATTAAGTTTTAACTTCTCCAAGTTAACAGATAGTTCATTAAAAAAAATATGAGTTAGGCTCAGGTATTTCTTATATCAGTGGGCATAGGCCATAGGCCACATATTGAACGGATTATCACGTACGGAATTTGTATGTTTTTAGAATTTATTTCACTTTAATTACAAACCTTTGAAACAACGAATCATCAAACTATTAGGCAAAAAGCAATACTTGTCTTACAGCCAGAACACGGCTTCCAAGTTTTTAATTACATTATATGTTTATTATTGTTTTCTGTCCTTACAACTTTGTTTTTATCTTTATAATGGCTACTTCCAGGCTTGATTACACTTTTATAGCCAATAATAAATGCGTGATGGAACAAAATCAACGTGCGATTTCAATATATTCATTGAACTGTCGACTTACCTGTGTAAAGATATCGGTAATGGAACAGTAATTAGTCGTGTATAATTACAGAATTAGCATTGTAATTGATTTTATCAATAATGCCGTATCTTATCCTAGATAATAATTTGAATAGGTGAAATATATTCTTTAATATGCTCAAGTGTTTCAAAGATGTATAAATTAATTGTGATTTTTGCCTATTTCGTGGTGTGCGACTCGTGTGTGCCTTACAATTTCGAGTATGGTTATAGTGACAATTTTACAAACACAGTTGGTATGTGTAATGGCCTGCCAATGTGGAACCTTCAGACATACTCAGATATAGGATTAGATCCTCCGCATTGGCTAAGTGAGCAGTTTGTTTCACCAAATAGGCGTTTGAGTTGCGTCGCTTCTTTTACTTTTGAAGGAAGTGAAAGAGGACATCTAGATATCAATGCATATATGGAGTCAAGTGAGCAAGATCAAATCACAATTATGGCTAATGCAGTGAGGCAGATTGGTGATGCTACTGTTGGTAGCGCTATGTTGGGGCCTATGGTCACGCCAAACTTTTATTCGGGCTGGCATAAGTTACGAATCGACATTATGGAAGGTTCAGGAAATTTTACCGGATATGTAAGTAGTTCTATTATATTAATGGCTGAATTGTCAAGGTAGAGCCAAAACATTCATTTCATTTTCATTTCATTCATTACATTTTTTATTTAAACTAAAATTTAAATTATTTTTTATAATTATTTAATTATTTATTTAAACTATTATTTTATTTAAAAAAAATTTAATTTATGCAATTATTCCGGTTTCCTAAATGAATATTTTTTCACATATTTGTATTTTATAGCATTAAAGATCTGTTTAACACAAATTGTTAGTAAAAAAATTATGTGTACAGTTTAAATATAACTGTAACGTCAAGGTTTCGCTTCTCCGATTTGATCTTTTCTCGAAAGCCATTTTATGTATTGAAAATGTCTATGGGAAGACGTATAAAAAATATCAAGCTGCATCAGAATGCAGAATTTTTTATACGTCTTATAGCAGACTACAGCTTATTCATATGTAAAATGTATTGGGCAATGCAATACTTAAATTAATTAATAAGCCCTTTGTAAAAAATACGTTTAACTCGAAATTAGTATAGCAATAATCATCAGTAAATAACAAATTCCGACACACGTTATTTTTTATTTAACCACCAAATTATTTATTCGAAATAATTAAAATGGCAAAATAACGCCCTGTCAGGTAGTATAATTTAACTTATAAATCCTGAATTCCGTAGGAAAATTAAGAATGAAGTTACTTAATTTCAAGTACCTGGGTCCTAGTGTCGGCATTTAAATAATTTTACTCCACTTACCGTTATCCACATAAAATAAATGTTATGAAAATTATTATAACGATTATATTTATATAATCGTGAGTTAATAGCTGTTGCTCAAGATTTCTGTACGTGTAAATGTAGTTAGACTACGTTATGTAAAAGTATTAGCAAAACTATAAATAACAGTCGGGAGGTGAAGCATATAATGATAGCCGAAACTAACGCGTGTATAAAATTTAAATTGATTTCAATTAAATTTGAGATCCATAAAGAATCTCCTACGCTTATTTATTAAATTTAAAAATAATATGCCAACCCTGAAAATAGCCTAGAGGGCTACGGTAGAGGTTCACAATGATAGTAACCCTAAGTACACTTGACCTTTGACCTGCGTAGAGGAATTCGCGTTACGAAGGTATGACAATACTGTAATCAAAAATTTATAATATTTTAATGTTCTTTTTACAGATTGTATTATTGGACTTAATATAGATTAGTCTTATCGGATATCGTGTTATCTTGCTTTGGTCATCATTTCCTGGAAGATGTATTATAAGTGTAGTGTAATAGTGTCGACTTTGTTTCTGCACTTAGACGCACATATATTAGTCCGTTATGCGTTAAGTCCTGGCTAAGTAAGCCAGCCCTAAAGCTGTTAGAAGTTTTTTTAACTACTAACAGCTTTACTTCTTGGCTCTAGCTGGTTCGGTTGGAGCGACACAATTCACATTGATAAGCTTTGTGTGCCTAAAGGTAAATGTATGTTGATGTTGAGATCAAGAGAGTACCTGTTTTTGACACATCGTGATATATACGTAGCTCATTCACGGTCGTTTGATCATGTCGCTCTTTTCTCATTTGTACATGATATTACCTATTGAAAATGTGTTAAAAAAAAACCAAAATTCTTTATTTGTTTAGCTATATGTACAATAGAATTCAGATTGAGGCCTCCCTAGTAAGTCAGAGACCTGTGACAGCTTCGCGCTTCTTTAAATTTACAAAGTTTCATCAAGGGTAACCAACACAATTGATTTTAAAAACGAGGGTATTGTAACAATAATAAATATATGAATATATTATGATGTGTGTAATTGTGTGAGTTTGTGGAAGACGAAACACACGCACAGTGTTGCATGAAATGATGGATTAAGGAAGAAATATATTAGAGGATTTAACAATGCTTCTGTTTTGTTATAGTTGTGTATAACACAAGACGCAGATTAATACTCCATTGCCCTATTTAGTGCGTTTTCCTCCATAGACCTACGAGCAAGTCTGATGTTGCTGATGACTCCTGTTGTATCTAGAGGTCTATTTACACTTTGGGTACAATGTCCAGGTTTATCTCTATCGCTGCTGCCAGGTTTATCTATATCTCAAAAACGTGTCTTTGGAAACGTTCTAGTTTTGTGAGTCCCGGCCATCCATTAGTTAACATTGGCCAAATTACGGCAGTATATAGCCATGTTATTGTAGGCGATAAGTATATCCTATTTAACGCCTAGCACTTTTTAAATATTATTATACAAAAACTTCATGTCTTGTGGCTCCATCCATAGCTTTCATTCTCTATTCGCTTCCTGCTAACGCTTCTATTTCTTCTGTCCATATATTTTTTAGGTCGCCCCATTCTTCTTCTTGGTTTCCATATAAATTGTCTTTAAAGACCACCATTTATCTGTGCATTCTGCTTTAGGGCATAATGCAGCATCATCAGCATCTATAACAAATTACTTCAATTATTAATGTTATTAAAAGGACTAATATTACAGAAAATAATCACTACTCCTCACCGTAAATTATTTCACTTTGTAATAAACTTAAAATAAGCACAGTTACTTCATCCGTCTGGATTTAAATATATTGTTTTTCTTATAGTTTATGAATTGTCTGTAATTTTTAAATGTATTTTATAAAAATATAAACTAGTTGAACGATAGAATAAACACAGCTTAATACGCAGTCCTCATTAGTTTGTATATGTTAATAGACAACAATTTCGATTATTTAAAGATAAGATAATATGTATTGATAAAATATTTTGAAATTAAATGTTGCTTGCAGTAGAAACGTTATTGTAGAGAATTGATTTTAATTAATAGAATGAATCACTAAACAAATTTAACTACATAGTATTGTATCTAGATAAGTTAGTCTACGTTCCTGTGGCGAAGTTTTTGCCATGACCGCTGCCACCGCCTTCAAGGAAACCGCGACGAAAAATAATAACTTCGTTAGGAAGTGGACGGGAATTACGACTGCGGAGTTACTGTATCTAGCACAGACATGCTTCTCGAGTTTGATGGCCCATGCCCAGTAATGGTCTCTCCATTTTTCATCAAAAGAAATTAGTCTACATAAACTTATTTTTTTTCTAAAAATAACGAATTCCTAATATCTTTTGTACTGTCTTATTTGCCATTAAAAATACGTAATGCAATTCAAAAAATTCTCAATAATTTGTATTATTATATAGGTTGAGATGACTTAAAATAGTAGTAATAACTTGTAGTAAAATTATTTATATTTAATAATGATTATATGATCGTTCTGTTATTCAAAGTGTAAAATGGACCGAGTTATCTTATTGTAATTAAAATAAAAAATAAAAATATGTTTATTATGGAATATAAGATACAGGTATCACTCTTATTCCACATCATTAAATTTGTACTGCAGACATCCCTTCTCATCGTCAAAGAAGACAGAGGGTGAAGGCAGAGAAAAAAGTCAGACGTAAAAAACTCTTGGTTCTCTTTTAATATAGCAAATCATCATACAAAATTGCATACAACACTTATTGTAAAACAAATATTCCAAATTTATTAGAAGTAGCCTGTCTATCACTAGTACCAGACCGTTTTATCAACTAGACAATCGTTAACTGTATAGTCAGCCTTTTTATACAGCTTTTCTTTAATACATTTCTTAAATTTAAAGGCAGAGCTAAAAGAGCCTCTGGGATTTTATTAAAGAAAAGTATCCATTTTTCCAAAGAAGAATTACTATATTTAGGTAGTCTAGTACGCGGAAATATGAGCCTGTGTTTGTTCCGAGTATTAACATATACACACATAATATTTTCATAAGTATGTAGGTGATTAGTATGTGTCGTCATGAAACAATAATTCGTTCTGAAAAGAACAGTTAATTGCGTTACCGTTAGGACAACTTTTTGCCGCGCCTCGATTTTATTGTCTACGCACCCTTCGCATCTTGGTACCACATGTTTACCACTAGTGGCCAGGTAGGATAATTTTTGTATATAAATCTACAGTTTTTAAAAATAAACACATTCCACATTCCATCTTCACCTCTTCTCAACGAATTATTAGGAAGTTTTATTTTAACCAAATAAGGACCAATCAACATAAACCAAAACTACCCTAAAGTGGTGACCCCGAGAAGAACACCAACAAAATTGAAGATGACGAACACAGAAAATTCCGGTGCAGAGCGTCAAGTTTCATCACAAGCGTCGAGCCAAGAAGTCTCCGGTATCTCACTGTCACTCCGTGTGCCACCTCCAGAACAACAACCAACCATCGAAACCCTCATCGGTGAAATAAGAACGTTATTTTTGGAAGTCGCTGAGCTACGAGCACAACCTCGCGACAACTACCGCAACAGTCGTTCTCGCCACCATTCACATTCACAATCACACTCGCGGAACACATCAACAAATCGCAACGAAAACCGACGAGAGTCACAGATGGAAGATCGAAGCCGGAAAAAAACTCCAATGTCGTACTGCTATTACCATCATCGCTACGGTATGGACGCGAAGAAATGCACACCACCATGCAGTTTCAAGCCCATAAATCAGTCGGAAAACTAAAAGTAACGCTGGCCGCGGCGGGAACCGGCGTTACCGAATCATCACACCGCCTTTTCGTTACCGACAGGGTAACGAAACTTACCTTTTTGGTCGACACAGGAGCCAATATCTCCGTGCTACCAAAGACAAAAGGCTCACGTGAAAAACCACTGCCATTTCAACTCTACGCCGCCAACAACACGGTCATTCCAACATACGGAGAGAAGTCACTCCAACTCGATCTTAACCTCCGAAGACCATATACATGGAAATTCGTCGTAGCAGATGTGTCTAAGGCAATCCTGGGAGCAGATTTCTTGCAGTACCACCACCTAATTGTCGACGTAAAAAACAGAAGACTGATCGACGGGAAAACAAAACTGGTAACAAACGCTCAACTCAGTACTGCAGACATACCTACAGTTCGTAGTATTGACATTGAGCAAAATTACCACAGCATTCTAGCAGATTTCCCAGGCACAACCAGAATCACTTCAATGAAGCTTAGTCCCAAACATTCCGTTGAACACTTCATTGAAACAAATGGACCGCCCCTTCACTGCAAGCCACGCCCCATTGCACCGCATCGTTACGAAATGGTCAGGAAAGAATTCCAAAACATGATCGATCAAGGGTTATGCAGACCAAGCAAAAGCCCTTGGGCATCACCTCTTCACGTCGTGCCAAAGAAGAATGGAGACCTACGCGTGTGTGGCGATTACCGAAGACTCAACGCCATAACCAAGCCCGATCGGTATCCCATACCACGCATACGTGACTTCACATACCAACTCGCAGGGAAGAAAATTTTCTCCACACTCGACCTCAATCGCGCGTACCAACAACTGCCAGTCAGCGAGCAAGATGTGGAGAAAACCGCTATCATCACACCTTTTGGTCTTTTCGAGTTTCCGCGCATGTGTCCTGGTCTAAAGAACGCCGGACAGACTTTCCAACGCTTTATTCACGAAGTACTGCGCGAACTCAACTTCGTATTTCCTTTCGTTGATGATCTACTCATAGCATCAATCGACGAGGAAGAGCACCGAAAACATCTACGCATCGTATTACAGCGACTAGAAGAATACGGCATCACCATCAACCCATCAAAATGTGTTTTCGGCCAGCCAACTGTGAAATTCCTCGGTCACCAAGTCACAGCGGAAGGAATACAGCCACCCCAAGAGAAGGTACAAGCTATTACAGACTTTCCAAAACCACAAACCGTAGAAGAACTACGACGTTTTCTCGGTATGATAAACTTTTACCGTGAAAATATCAAAGATGCCGCCACCATACAAGCGCCTTTAAATACCTACCTGCACAACGTCAAGAAGCGTGACAAAACTAAGATCGACTGGACCACTGAATCAACGCAAGCTTATGAAGCATGTAAAGAGAGCATAAAAAACGCCGCTTTACTTGCTCATCCGTCTTACCAGGCGACACTTGCTATATTCAGCGACGCTAGCGACAAAACAGCTGGTGCCGCACTCAATCAATTTATCAACAAGTCATGGCAACCACTCGGCTATTTCTCGAAGAAATTCACCGACGCACAGACTCGCTACAGTACCTACGATCGAGAGCTACTCGCCATCTACATGGCTGTCAAACATTTCCGCAAAATGTTCGAGGGACGAGAAATAATAATATTCACCGACCACAAGCCGCTAACTTTCGCTTACACAAAAACAAATACAAACAGCGAATCACCGAGACGCACCCGACAGCTACTTTATATCAGCGAATTTACCACTGATATACGACACGTCAGTGGATCTCAAAATGCAGCCGCAGATGCATTATCACGTGTCGAAGCAATCACCTGTCCATCGCCGATTGACTACAATCTACTTGCAGAAGCTCAAGAACGCGATAGCGATACCATTAAAGCACTCAGTCTACAGAGCAACTTATGTTTCAAGAAAGTCAACCTGCCCGTCTCAAATATCAAATTACACTGCGAAACTTCAACCTCACAGTTACGTCCGTACCTACCAGAAGAATACCGACGTACCGCATTCAACGCAGTACATAACGTTAGCCACCCTGGAATCAAGACTACGAGAAAATTAATTACGCAACGTTACTTTTGGCCCTCAATGAACGCAGACGTCGGCAAGTGGGCAAAAGTATGCCTACAGTGTCAGCGCGCCAAAATACAACGCCACACATCAAGTCGATTATCAATTTTTTCACCAACCGAACGATTCGAACACGTTCACATCGATATCGTTGGTCCGCTACCTACCGCGGCCAGCGGTCATCGATACCTCGTGACAATGATCGACAGAGCAACAAGATGGCCCGAAGCATACCCATTATGCGAAATATCAGCTGAAGACGTCGCCAAAGCGGTATACGAAGGTTGGATTTCCCGTTTCGGTTGTCCTGTAACAATAACAACGGACCAAGGACGCCAATTTGAAAGCAGAGTATTTGCATCTCTTTCTCGCTTACTAGGAATCGAAAAAACGCGTACAACTTCATACCACGCACAGTGTAACGGTATCATCGAACGATGGCACCGTGTCCTTAAAACCGCATTAAAAGCAAGACTACAGACCGCAAGAAGCTGGATCAACGAGCTACCAACCGTCCTACTCGGATTACGCGCCGCTATGCGAAGTGACACCGGCGTAAGCGCCGCCCAACTTACCTACGGATGCAACATACGCTTACCCGGTGATTTCTTATCAACGACCCGCAATGACGTCATCATGGACTCTGGCTACATCGATCAGCTGCGCGACGCAATACGTAACCTGCAACCAATGCCGAGTCAACCACACAGCAACACAAAACCCATATTTGTACACCGCGACCTGCAAACATGTGAATACGTATTCGTACGCATAGACGCCGTAAAGAAGCCATTACAAGCACCTTACGACGGACCCTATCGCGTGCTGAAACGAGACAGCAAGATATTCACGCTGCAGTTACCTAACCGTGAAATGAATATCTCTATCGACAGACTCAAACCTGCCTACACTATCACCGAGCAAGATGTGCCTACTGATACAACAACGAGTACCTGCAACAAGCAAAACACATCAAGTGCGAGCGAACTACATGAACCATCAAATAGCCTGAAACATCAAAATGACAACACCCTGAAACATCAAAATGACAACAACCTGAAACAACAAGACACTGGGAACACCTCAATACCTACAAGAACAACTCGCCGAGGCCGCGTTATACGCCTGCCGGTACGCTTCGCTAGAGGGGGAATCCTGTAGGTGATTAGTATGTGTCGTCATGAAACAATAATTCGTTCTGAAAAGAACAGTTAATTGCGTTACCGTTAGGACAACTTTTTGCCGCGCCTCGATTTTATTGTCTACGCACCCTTCGCATCTTGGTACCACATGTTTACCACTAGTGGCCAGGTAGGATAATTTTTGTATATAAATCTACAGTTTTTAAAAATAAACACATTCCACATTCCATCTTCACCTCTTCTCAACGAATTATTAGGAAGTTTTATTTTAACCAAATAAGGACCAATCAACCTAAACTAAAAATACCCTAAAAGTATATTGCCAGGTAAGTATATTAATTTCCTTGAATTTTGACATCAGCAGCATGACCCCATCATAATAAAGCATGAGACATTAAGCTGTGAAAGTAACTAAAATAAACAAGTCTAGCTTAGCTGTATCGACGATTTTTTTTAAAACCGCGTAAGCTACAGAACTAAGTCTCTTCGCCAATCAGTATGAGGGGAGGGATTCCAATTATTATAGTTCAAATACAGAATCATCCAGATTCAATTTCTCATCATTTATAATTATTGCTCTAGAATCAATAACCCTTGTATTTTTTGCACAAAATTTAATGCATCTCGTTGTTTTGCATGACGTAGAAGGTTATTCAGACTAAACCAATGGACAATCCAAGAGAGAGCATTGTTCACAACGTCAAACTTTGTTACTTGTCGTTTGATTTAAAAAATCAAGGATGTATCATCAGCAGACTGAGACATCTGATGTTTTTTACCACAATATACCATAAAATACCATCCGTATCACCTCAACGTCCGTCGTTTCATAAGGAAGTTTTTGCTGCGCCCCACCACTATGTCGAACCAGCTTCCCACTGAAGTATTTTCGAACCCATTCGACTTAGGGCTCTTTAAGAAAAGAGCTTACCAATTCTTAAAGGGCCAACAACGCACCTGCGAGCCTTCTGGCAATGTAAGTGTATAGGCGGAGGTATCACTTAACATCAGGAGCCCCCTGCCTGTTCGCCACCCATTACATAAACACATATACTCTACTTGACATATAATACCATCTGGTACTTATTACTTTAAAAAGGGTTAATAATATATGTACGAACCAAGGCTGTACATTTTGCTCACTCAGGCTTTCTTAGTTTTATATAAGAGGCAATTAACTAAATCAGTTACTCCCGGTAACGCATCGAGACTATAGCCAGACGTAGGCACTCTCTTCAACTGTTACATTGCATTCATTTGTTTTACATAGAAATTAACATTTCATAATTTCCCTTATATTCTATTGTTATACGCAAGTGGTTAGTATAGAGTATCAATAAAATACTCTATTATTTAAAGCAAACCGTACATTTTGGTCCTTCGAGCCGTAAAAAAAATTGACACCTAAATATAATCTATATCAATTTAGATGTTTTCTAAAAATACTGAATTAAACAGTTAGAACATTTTAAAATGTCAATATTATTTTTTCGAGCATAATTCATTTTTGGAAACAATGCCATAATAATTACTCTAGGCGTTGTATAGTGAAATAATCTAACATAATTTCTTGTCTTACTAAAAATTATACATTTATCAATTACATATTCCGAAGACAGCAAAAGGTGCAAAAAACAAAGACACCATACGCACACACAGGCTATATTTAAAGTGAAGATTACTAAGATATAATTAAGTTTCAACTCTTTCACTGGATAATAAACATCTCTATGGTCATCTCAATCCATATGAAAGGTGGACATGGATCCATATGGCCATCTCAAACATCTCTATGGTAAAACATTACACATTCGCTCCATCCCCCAAATGGCTTCAGATTGCATCCAGTCAAGTCTTAACTCTGGTTTAAACGCTTCTGATTTTTTTCTGATGAATTTAAAAAAGCCACAGCTCACCCTCTAAGTGCCAAAAGAGCCATTGCTAATGCAAAGTCTGAGCATATTGGTGGAATTGGCGAGATACCTTTGGGAACATGTGCCTTCTTATCCTCTGCCAAGATCACAAGGGAATTGTACTTGTACAGAACAAGGGAATCTTTGCAAGCCTTTGTGGGACGGATAACTTCATAGTCAAATCCTCAAAAGGGAAAAATCTATTAGGCTCTCTCTTTTGGTCCAACTCGACCAGAGGAATATACCGCCACCGCAATTTGGTGTGATACTTCAATGCTGGAACAAGTATTTCGACACAGATCGCTTTATTCAAAGTTTGCTACTTTGCCTCCTGTTCCATTTAATTAATTATAAATCAGTAAAGAACATATTATAAGGTAATTTATAGCATATTTAAGCGTTGTACAATTTCTACCTATCAAAGACTATACCGATACCGTAAGGGTGTGCGAACTCGACTGGCGACCTGTTAAATACTTAATCCCAGTCAATTAGTTACATGCTACCGCAAATTACAAACAAATTATATGACTATTTGAAAATGGAACATCTTGAAAAGGTTTTAAATTTGTAGAAGAAATATCCAGTGATAAGGTAAAGTAGAGGAACTATGTGGAATTCGTGATTCCTGGCGGAGGATAGTTTGTGAGCGCCACTCAGACAACATGATTCTGGGATCGGAATCACTTTTCAGGGACATTAATAGCCTAAGTTATTGTAGAGCAGGACCATACAGTCCGTTTAACCCTTCAAAGCCTTTCGTAAGTAGATTACCGAGTTTTGTCTCCGTAGTTCCAGTAATTCGTTCTCCAAGCATGCCTAGCAAAAACTCATACATTATTACGTCAGGTGACTTAAGAAACATTTGTGCTTCATCACGTGACTACGCTGGAGCAAGGGCTTTTTTTATTTATTCTATTTCGACCCGCATCGCCTTTCTACTGCAAAGCTTTTTCACGATTCACATTTTACGTTTCTGTTAAGCAGGTTCATTGTAACAGCAGGCCGAAATAATTGCTAGTTAGACAAAAACATTTTTTTTAATTTTTACAAATCACGTCGATTACAACTGCGATAGACGTAAAATAAACTTTATTTCGAAATACGAACAGTCATTATCCCGTAACTTTAATTAAAAATTATCTATGTCTATATAGAGATCTTGATATTATCTATATAATCTTATCTTTGATCGTTATCAAGCAGGTAATTGCTCTTTGATGTGGCTATCGAGCTCCCAGTAATATATTTTATCGATTGATATATGGCGGATGCAGGAATAGGCGGCTAAGAAAATATACTTTTATTACCTACAGTTTGTATAAAAACACATTGGTTTCGTTGCATAAAGAACACTTTACTCAGTTTCATATGCTCGATTCAGCTGCATTCTTTTTTATGAGAGGATAAATCATCTGATCACCAATAAAGACATACGAGACAAGAAAGAAGAGTAATATTTAAAACGCAGAAATAGGCCTCCCATATTGGAGTATTTTTTATTCATCTACATTTTACTATTTAATTTATTGTACAGAAGACATGTAAAGAGTATAAAACTTTGCATTGATATCTAAAAAAAAATAACTTTAAAAATACTTCTAAAGCATAATCTTAATCAAGTATTGAGACTCCCTCTTATTTATAAAAAAATGGATCAATCAAATTTCCTATACCTACTATACGTACCATCGTAACTATAGTCGGACTTGAGAGGCCCAGGACAGGTATATAGAGAGTATTTATCTAACCTACCCTCTATTATGTAGATTTGTAAAGCGGCAAATGAATACAATTTGAATTTAAATTAAATAAACATTAACTTAAGATACACCTTACATGCTTAGATATATAGCCGTGTGCATTTAGATAAGCAAACATTATTTTATACGAATATTTAAGTAAGAATGACTAAGAAATTTTTACAAGTACATTTTTTGTTAAGTTTATTGGATTATAAAGGCTAATAATGTCGCAGTAGGGCACAAGAAGCTATCTGAGGCTCGTGGACCTATGTTGAAGTTGGATTGGGAAAATGCATTGCCCTTTGAACGCACGAGACACTGTTAAGGATCTTAATATTAATTTTATAAATATATTAAAACAAGTCAGTTTTTCATAAGTACATACTCCCACTAGAATCTTTTTCTAGTACGTTGAGTTTACGTAATTTTCGTAATACTGGTAAGATGAGGATTTACATCAATTAAAAGTATCGTGTGTATTATAATACTAAGTACTATAGTACTTACTTACTGAAAAGTAGATACTATAATATTCCTTGCTACATAAACAAATATTAGTATTAAATTACCAGTATTAAATTTTTACAAAACCATTTTTTTGATGAAATAGGCTTTGAAATATATTTAACTATAATGTAGTATTAAAAAAAGAATTAGCGAAAACTAGCAATTATATGCAATAAAAATAAAAATCCTACTTAACATACAATATTACTTTTCTGCGTAAGATACGGCAGCAATAATTTGTATAAAAATGTGATTTCCAAACTATTATCATTGCTCTAGTCATTACGAATGTCACACGCTACTGATATATTTAATTCAATATTCTGCTCCAGTCATGTTAAAACATATATTAATTTTCGGTTTATTAGTGGTCCGGGTGTATAGTGACTGTATTACTTATGACTTTGAAATTGACTTTAATGTTATATTCAATCAAAATAGTGCAATGTGTGCTGGCTTACCAATGTGGCAGATTCAGAATTATACCGATATTAATATTGACAGACCTCATGAAAAGAGTTTAAAGTTCGTTTATCCACGTGAAAGGCAGAGCTGTATGTCATCTATATCTTTTCCGATGTCTGAAGGAGGGATATTGGAAATGACTGCGTATATGGAAGCAAAGCCTGGTGATCAAATATGGGTGGCGGTGATGGAAATAATGCCGGATAGTAGTATTACTGTGGGGAATTTGTGGTTCCTAGGCGCAGGTTGGCAAACAACGAGCGTCACTCTTAATGGTCCAAGCAAATTTCAAGGCAGTGTAAGTCTAATAACAGAAAACAAAAAAATAAACGAGTTTAACGAACGTTATGAACGAGTAAATTAGAATATCACACTATCCACTATAGTTTCAAGTACTTGCTTTTCTTTTTATGAGATACCTGATCTCTCATCATCTATTTGCATAAACTGAAGTTTTACTTTGCATTTTTATACGTATTTTTTAACAATAAATATTTATTTTGACAGCTTTTTTGAATGTGCGAGTAATCTTTTACATTTAATCTCGAATAAAAGACCGTAATTGCCAAAATCGATAAAGGAACAAGAGAGGGAGAGCGTCAAAACTCATATAGTTTTTATAATAATTAAGCATGTGTAGTAACCGTACATGAACTTCGAAAAATCACACACCAACTAGCCAAGAAAGAAGAAACTTATATATAAGTAACATGGTTTTTAAGTTACTGTAAATACGTAAAACTAGCTGTTTTCTTTTCATGAATTTAAATTGAATAGTCAGGTTTTTCTAATAGATAAACAATCATAAAAAGTAATTATCAAATATTTTAATTCTTAATGATTAGAAATTTAATTCGATAATTCTTATTAATCGTAAATTATCCAAGTTTATCATTTTTACAATTTGACATTGCTTTATGAACTTATACTTACCGTTATTGATAAATAATTAACAAAATTTGAACTCAGTAAACCATAAATTAATAAAACTGACATGTCAACGTTGTTTTATATCTATCATAACTCATTCTTGAAGTAAGTAAGTAAACATTCTCATGACTTATTATTTGTTCCAGATAACAATGCTTGGGATAGCTGCTTCTAATTCTATTGTATTAATCGACTCATTTCGATACATTCCTCCAGATTTCGATGGAGAATGTAATATTTATGAAGATACTATAACTACTCCCACTACACCTGAGGATACCCCCTCAACACCAGAAGACACACCATCCACACCTGAAGATACTCCTTCTACACCTGAAGATACACCATCTACACCCGAAGATACCTCCTCAACAACAGAAGACACACCGTCCACACCAGAAGACACACCCTCCACACCTGAAGACACACCGTCCACGCCTGAAGATACTCCTTCTACACCTGAAGATACGCCATCTACACCTGAAGATAATCCTTCAACACCAGAAGACACACCATCCACACCTGAAGACACACCGTCCACACCTGAAGATACACCATCTACACCTGAAGATACCCCCTCAACACCAGAAGATGCCCCCTTAACACCAGAAGACACACCGTCCACACCTGAAGACACACCATCTACACCTGAAGACACACCGTCCACACCTGAAGATACACCATCTACACCTGAAGATACCCCCTCAACACCAGAAGATGCCCCCTTAACACCAGAAGACACACCGTCCACACCTGAAGACACACCATCTACACCTGAAGATACTCCCTCAACACCTGAAGATAATCCTTCAACACCAGAAGACACACCATCCACACCTGAAGACACACCGTCCACACCTGAAGATACACCATCTACACCTGAAGATACCCCCTCAACACCAGAAGATGCCCCCTTAACACCAGAAGACACACCGTCCACACCTGAAGACACACCGTCCACGCCTGAAGATACTCCTTCTACACCTGAAGATACGCCATCTACACCTGAAGATAATCCTTCAACACCAGAAGACACACCATCCACACCTGAAGACACACCGTCCACACCTGAAGATACACCATCTACACCTGAAGATACCCCCTCAACACCAGAAGATGCCCCCTTAACACCAGAAGACACACCGTCCACACCAGAAGACACACCCTCCACACCTGAAGACACACCGTCCACGCCTGAAGATACTCCTTCTACACCTGAAGATACGCCATCTACACCTGAAGATAATCCTTCAACACCAGAAGACACACCATCCACACCTGAAGACACACCGTCCACACCTGAAGATACACCATCTACACCTGAAGACACACCCTCCACACCTGAAGATGCCCCCTTAACACCAGAAGACACACCGTCCACACCTGAAGACACACCATCTACACCTGAAGACACACCGTCCACACCTGAAGATACACCATCTACACCTGAAGATACCCCCTCAACACCAGAAGATGCCCCCTTAACACCAGAAGACACACCGTCCACACCTGAAGACACACCATCTACACCTGAAGATACTCCCTCAACACCTGAAGACACACCGTCCACACCTGAAGATACACCATCTACACCTGAAGATACCCCCTCAACACCAGAAGATGCCCCCTTAACACCAGAAGACACACCGTCCACACCTGAAGACACACCGTCCACGCCTGAAGATACTCCTTCTACACCTGAAGATACGCCATCTACACCTGAAGATAATCCTTCAACACCAGAAGACACACCATCCACACCTGAAGACACACCGTCCACACCTGAAGATACACCATCTACACCTGAAGATACCCCCTCAACACCAGAAGATGCCCCCTTAACACCAGAAGACACACCGTCCACACCAGAAGACACACCCTCCACACCTGAAGACACACCGTCCACGCCTGAAGATACTCCTTCTACACCTGAAGATACCCCCTCAACACCAGAAGATGCCCCCTTAACACCAGAAGACACACCGTCCACACCTGAAGACACACCATCTACACCTGAAGACACACCGTCCACACCTGAAGATAATCCTTCAACACCAGAAGACACGCCATCCACACCAGAAGACACACCGTCCACACCTGAAGACACACCGACCACACCATCTACACCTGAAGATACACCATTTACACCTGAAGATACCCCTTCAACACCTGAAGACACACCATCTACACCTGAAGACACACCGTCCACACCTGAAGATACACCATCTACACCTGAAGATACCCCCTCAACACCAGAAGATGCCCCCTTAACACCAGAAGACACACCGTCCACGCCTGAAGATACTCCTTCTACACCTGAAGATACGCCATCTACACCTGAAGATAATCCTTCAACACCAGAAGATGCCCCCTTAACACCAGAAGACACACCGTCCACACCTGAAGACACACCATCTACACCTGAAGACACGCCATCTACACCTGAAAATACACCCTCAACACCAGAAGATAAACCTTCTACACCTGAAGATACACCATCTTCACCTGAAGATACACCCTCAACACCAGAAGACTCGCCGCCCACACCAGAAGACACACCGTCCACACCTGAAGACACACCATCTACACCTGAAGATACCCCCTCAACACCAGAAGATGCCCCCTTAACACCAGAAGACACACCGTCCACACCTCAAGACACACCATCTACACCTGAAGATACTCCCTCAACACCTGAAGATACACCATCCACACCAGAAGACACACCATCCACACCTGAAGATACACCATCCACACCTGAAGATACTCCTTCTACACCTGAAGATACGCCATCTACACCTGAAGATAATCCTTCAACACCAGAAAATAAACCTTCTACACCTGAAGATACACCATCTTCACCTGAAGATACACCCTCAACACCAGAAGACACGCCGCCCACACCAGAAGACACACCGTCCACACCTGAAGACACACCGTCCACACCTGAAAATACACCATCTACACCTGAAGATACCCCTTCAACACCAAAAGATACACCGTCTACACCAGAAGACTCGCCGCCCACACCAGAAGACACACCGTCCACACCTGAAGACACACCATCTACACCTGAAGATACCCCCTCAACACCAGAAGATGCCCCCTTAACACCAGAAGACACACCGTCCACACCTCAAGACACACCATCTACACCTGAAGATACTCCCTCAACACCTGAAGATACACCATCCACACCAGAAGACACACCATCCACACCTGAAGATACACCATCCACACCTGAAGATACTCCTTCTACACCTGAAGATACGCCATCTACACCTGAAGATAATCCTTCAACACCAGAAAATAAACCTTCTACACCTGAAGATACACCATCTTCACCTGAAGATACACCCTCAACACCAGAAGACACGCCGCCCACACCAGAAGACACACCGTCCACACCTGAAGACACACCGTCCACACCTGAAAATACACCATCTACACCTGAAGATACCCCTTCAACACCAAAAGATACACCGTCTACACCAGAAGACACACCGTCCAGACCTGAAGACACACCGACCACACCATCTACACCTGAAGATACACCATCTACACCCGAAGATACCTCCTCAACAACAGAAGACACACCGTCCACACCAGAAGTCACACCATCTACACCTGAAGATACCCCTTCAACACCAGAAGACACACCATCCACACCAGAAGACACACCGTCCACACCTGAAGACACACCGACCACACCATCTACACCTGAAGATACACCATCTACACCTGAAGATACCCCTTCAACACCAGAAGATACACCGTCCACACCTGAAGATACACCATCTACACCTGAAGATACCCCCTCAACACCAGAAGATGCCCCCTTAACACCAGAAGACACACCGTCCACACCAGAAGACACACCCTCCACACCTGAAGACACACCGTCCACGCCTGAAGATACTCCTTCTACACCTGAAGATACCCCCTCAACACCAGAAGATGCCCCCTTAACACCAGAAGACACACCGTCCACACCTGAAGACACACCATCTACACCTGAAGACACACCGTCCACACCTGAAGATAATCCTTCAACACCAGAAGACACGCCATCCACACCAGAAGACACACCGTCCACACCTGAAGACACACCGACCACGCCATCTACACCTGAAGATAATCCTTCAACACCAGAAAATAAACCTTCTACACCTGAAGATACACCATCTTCACCTGAAGATACACCCTCAACACCAGAAGACACGCCGCCCACACCAGAAGACACACCGTCCACACCTGAAGACACACCGTCCACACCTGAAAATACACCATCTACACCTGAAGATACCCCTTCAACACCAAAAGATACACCGTCTACACCAGAAGACACACCGTCCAGACCTGAAGACACACCGACCACACCATCTACACCTGAAGATACACCATCTACACCCGAAGATACCTCCTCAACAACAGAAGACACACCGTCCACACCAGAAGTCACACCATCTACACCTGAAGATACCCCTTCAACACCAGAAGACACACCATCCACACCAGAAGACACACCATCCACACCTGAAGACACACCGTCCACACCTGAAGATACACCATCTACACCTGAAGATACCCCCTCAACACCAGAAGATGCCCCCTTAACACCAGAAGACACACCGTCCACACCAGAAGACACACCCTCCACACCTGAAGACACACCGTCCACGCCTGAAGATACTCCTTCTACACCTGAAGATACCCCCTCAACACCAGAAGATGCCCCCTTAACACCAGAAGACACACCGTCCACACCTGAAGACACACCATCTACACCTGAAGACACACCGTCCACACCTGAAGATAATCCTTCAACACCAGAAGACACGCCATCCACACCAGAAGACACACCGTCCACACCTGAAGACACACCGACCACGCCATCTACACCTGAAGATAATCCTTCAACACCAGAAAATAAACCTTCTACACCTGAAGATACACCATCTTCACCTGAAGATACACCCTCAACACCAGAAGACACGCCGCCCACACCAGAAGACACACCGTCCACACCTGAAGACACACCGTCCACACCTGAAAATACACCATCTACACCTGAAGATACCCCTTCAACACCAAAAGATACACCGTCTACACCAGAAGACACACCGTCCAGACCTGAAGACACACCGACCACACCATCTACACCTGAAGATACACCATCTACACCCGAAGATACCTCCTCAACAACAGAAGACACACCGTCCACACCAGAAGTCACACCATCTACACCTGAAGATACCCCTTCAACACCAGAAGACACACCATCCACACCAGAAGACACACCGTCCACACCTGAAGACACACCGACCACACCATCTACACCTGAAGATACACCATCTACACCTGAAGATACCCCTTCAACACCAGAAGATACACCGTCTACACCAGAAGACACACCGTCCACACCTGAAGACACACCGACCACACCATCTACACCCGAAGATACCTCCTCAACAACAGAAGACACACCGTCCACACCAGAAGACACACCATCTACACCTGAAGATACCCCTTCAACACCAGAAGACACACCGTCCACACCAGAAGACACACCATCTACACCTGAAGATACCCCTTCAACACCAGAAGACACACCAGAAGACACACCGTCCACACCAGAAGACACACCGACCACACCATCTACACCTGAAGATACACCGACCACACCATTTACACCCGAAGATACTTCCTCAACAACAGAAGACACACCGTCCATACCAGAAGACACACCATCTACACCTGAAGATACCCCCTCAACACCAGAAGACACACCATCCACACCAGAAGACACACCGTCCACACCTGAAGACACACCATCTACACCTGAAGATACTCCCTCAACACCTGAAGACACACCGTCCACACCTAAAGATACCCCCTCGACACCAGGAGAGCCAACGACTATTCCAGTATTGATAGATCCCTACAGCTTTTGGAATCCCTCCACAATAACAATGGTGGTATTAATAGCGTTAATATTTTTTCTACTTGTTTCAAGTATTTGCTTCTATTTAGGCATGAAAAGAGGTCGAAGTAACAACATCGTAATATTGCCAGAATTTGATGATTTACCAAGATCAATTGTTATACCACGAGTTGACAGAATTGGGAACCCTTCAATAATGCCCTATTTAGCGTAGTTATAAACATAAGGTAACAAGATCTTTATTTAGTTTAATTTTTTTTTATAATGTGATTGCCTGGATTCATAGTCTGTATTTATAGTTCTGGATTTATAGTTTAGTTTACGCTATTATTATTATGCCATTTACGCGTCACACAACGCGTGAAAATGCCAAGTACCTGTGTATATATTTTAGCTTTACGTGTAAATTATTTCATACATATTTCTATACATATACTAATAATAAGCCTGTTTTTTAATATATTTAAACATGATGGAGATTAAGATATAGTTTGGAAATACAACATGTATTAATATATAGTTAGATTTTAAGTTCAATTTTGTTACTAAATAAAAACTATTTGTTTATTATTATATAATTATTTGCAATTACGTTTAGTTAGATTAGAATGAGCCATGTCCGCTTTTTAAATCAATGAAATAATGTGACACGTTTTAGAATATGTAGCACGCTGGAGGTTCCTTTCCTGCAGTATCCTTTATATTTATCTATCCTGTTTGAATCGTTTTTTATAACATGGGTAAAAAAAGAATTTGCTCTAAAGTAAAAAAAAAATATCATGAATCTGTTTCATAGCAATATGCAAGGTGATCAGCCTGCTGTACCTGACACACGCCGTTGACATTTCGGGTCTAAGACAAGTCACGATGTTATCCATCCTTCGCCGTCCAAGCCATTTGCTCGGAAGAAAGAGAGTCCATTGGTGCACAGCCGGGGTGCACATCGATCCTACAACCTCAGGGATGAGAGTCGCATGCTGAAGCCACTAGGCCAACACTCCTCAACATCGGTAAAATACTTTTTGTAATATTCTTAAAAATTTCTTAATTATTAATAAAAAAATTAAATTTCTTAAAAAAACGTCTACTGGCATCTGGCAAAATTTTGTACTTCAAATTAATAGTTACTAGAATATTAATTCTGGCCAGTGGTCGTCCAGTCTGGAGACCAGGGAAATGTCATGCAAAATACAGAACTCACACCGCCGCGTCGTTTTTAATAGCTTATAACTTTATTTATCTACGTACATATGTTGATCAATGTGACGGTTATAACATTAATAGAGGGGTATACTCTATAAACAATATCTTGGTAAAACAAGACCAATGAAATTTTGTTATTTAACACCAATTAAGAAAACCATGCATATTGTATGGAATATCGATACGCGTCAAAAATTAAACTTATTATTTCCGTATACGAACATTTAACGCTTTCGTAAAGTTTCCCGTCGTAATGTTTTACTGAAAAATATGTACCTACGATAATTCTAGAAAACTGTAGAACATTTCTATGATATGAACTGATATCAAATAATATAAGTTCTTATCTATACGATATCAAACGTGGAATACAGTGGCAGAAACTATTTCGATAACCCAACAAAGAACATTTAAAATCAGCTTCTGTTTGTAACTATTTAAATAACGCCGCAGAGGGGTTTTAAGAATTCTGCTATCTGACCGGATGTCTAAAAGAACTTAAAATGTATATGTACACACCACACCCGACTCTGCGGAATGAAGACTGTTGACATTAAAAAAACAGGTTCAAGCGGTTGGGATATGTGCACCAAATGGCGGACGACAGAACCAAAGTCCTTACTGAACTCTTAACCTGGTGGCAAGAGAAAAGCTGGTCGAGATTGCGTTAGTGGGATGTAGTTGTCAAGGACCTCGAAACAATAGGTATTCCAATTTGGAGGCATTTAAAATTTAACAGTCTAAAGTCAAAACAGTTTACGACGACATACATTCTTTAGAAGAACATACCGGTTTTATTGACTAAAATCAAAGATCCCGGATGAATTCTATTGTATTAGGTACGTTATAACAACGTCATCGGCTGTTATGACTATCGGTTTTACAACCAAATATGATTAGTCCCTTGGGATATAACAGATTTTCACGTATATACTCGTATGTATTTAGGGATATTTAGCGTTCGGGGTTCGCAAATCTATCAAATAAATAAATTATAAAAATAATTGATGAATTACGCGGTGTTGTTAGAAAATTTACAATACCTAAATGCAATAAATAACAACGAAAGATCGAGACAATAAAAATATCAAAAAACATCTACCGAACTCGATATTTTTTCTCTATCTGCATTATAAATATTTAAAAAAAAACAGGGGCTCTACAACAACCTTTTCAGGTCTAAGTCTCAGACTGTAATGTTTTATGATCATTTGTCAATCTAATAGGCAAAGAGGTGATCAGCCTCCTGTGCCTTTCCACTTATGGGTCTAAGACGAAGTTTTCCTTCACCGTTCAAACGAATGTTTAATGCGCACATAGAAGGAAAATCTATTGGCACAACCGGGGACCGAACCTATGACCTCAGAGATGAGATTCGCATGCTGACGCCACTGAGCCTGCTGGAATACTGCTCTTCATTATAAATACACCCATACAATTCACACAGGGTAATGTTCGCTACAATGAGAGAGAATAATTATAGCTTGCTTATGTTTTATTTCAGGATTCTTTTGGACTTTAATTAATTTTATCTATTTATAGCCGATTGCACTTATAAAATAATCTTATCTACCATCAAACAAATCATAATTTTCATTAGGTTTATCCTATATACTTAGATTGACTTAAAATATCAATGTTATCGAAAATATATTCGGTACGATATACATAGGTACAAATGTTTTTTTTACAAATTCCCATAACTTTTTGTAAACAATTTTGTAGTCTTGGCTATAAATGCCCAGACCACAAAATTGTTATACCCAGGCCTTTTATTGAAACAGTTATTATACGGATCCTGGGCCATCGGGATAAAGTTGGATAGTGTGCCTACGTCTGGCTATACTCTCGGGCCGTAGCTCCGACGATTTAGGAAAGCGCCACGCTTATAACTTAGAGAGCCTGAGCGAACAAAATGTACAGCCTTGGTTCGTACAGTTATTGTTTTCACAGGAATCCTATCAACAATAATTAATGTTGTGTGTACCTATACCATCATTAGCATTGGCCGAACAATTTATTTATTTACCTATGATATTATAAATCTCACCGAAATATGTCCGTTTGGATGCGGATATGACTTACGAATTCTTATTTATCTACAAATTGTAGAATCATGACCTTAACCGCAAGGTCTAATTAATTTGATAATCATACTGATATCGCCTTGTTCCAGTAGCTATACAAAATGCAATTCTTTTGTCTGCCCGTCATATGTTATTGTCTTACCTTCGCTAATGCAATTAGATCCAAATAAGTGATCGCAAAATTGTTTATAGGTCTATTTCATCAAGAAAATTGTTGTTGTTTATAAATACATGTATGTATGTCAACTCTAATGTTTCTTATACCATAATATAACGGCAAGAAAGTGTAGTAGTTTTGTACCTCTTGCTTATATCTTCTTTTGTGTTTACTGGAATAAAGCCGCCCACTGCCTTCATTATCGTTTTTCTGGTATTGTACTATAATGAAGACATACATCAATAAATATTTCCTTAATAAAAAATGTTTTCTTCGTTTCTCACTGCTTCGTCGTAGTAGCAGTGCCACGTGGCACCCAGACTAATTCGATGGTAATGTTAAATAGCATTCGTCGATAATTAAATATACTAATATTTAAAACACGCTTAATTTTTTTAAGTACAGGGTGGCGAGTATAATTCCAGTTCTTCTCTTCCGTTCTACGCCCTTGCTTTGAGAACTGGCAGTAAATGTAAAATTAGAAGTATTTTATATACATATCTTTTTTTGACGTTCATAAGTGTACATTGTGTTAGCTATATGAATAAATGATTTTGAATTTGGAACGATTTAGTTTTGCATCATACAAATACTACGTAGAATCGATACAGTGTACCATATCCCTGCATCGGGTAAAGTGGGTTGACAAAAGGGTGACAGAGGATCGTCAGTTATTTGTAAGTAATACAATTTAAAATAAGATTTCACCCTTTTACCAGCAACCTTGTGAAGCATAGGGGGGGGGGGGGGGTAAATATACTGTGATTTAAAAATATACTTGGAAAAGATTAGAGGTTAGCAGGACGTTTAGTGTCAATTTTGTAAATATTGTTCTTAAATATAAATAGAAATCATTGATCTGTATTTATATTTTTTGTTTGTTAAATACTATAAGAATCTACTTGGTTCACGATAAATTATTAATTGAAAAACTCGACAGAATTTTTTTTTTTCATTTTATTTGGAAAACAATTTAGGTCACTCCTTTGTTACCCCGATGCGTCCAAACCTCTATGTCCGGCCCTGATACGCCCTGTTATATTTGTTATCGAATTACAAAGGTTACCGGTTTTTTATTCTCAGGTTGTGACCGGTTTGTGACTATCGTAGTTATACTTGTCATTATGACGTAATTCTTAAGTTTCTTCTTTTAGTTCATGTCCTATGTTTGTTTTTTATTTCATCTGTGATTTTTTTATTGGTTACCTTGTTGATTTAGGGTCACCTGTTTTACAGGATTTTAAGTTTATGTAAATAAATAAATATTAATATTAATACAGCAGTCGTTAGCTTGAAAACTTGAGAAGTCTCCGCAGGTGTATTTGGAATAAAAAAATTCGAAACGTATTCGTGTGGTCAATTATAATAAAAGACATGTGTGTGTAATTGATATTACTGTAAAACAGTATAAAAAAGCTCAAATCGGCTGCAGTAAGTTAAAAAAGTTTGTCTATGGATGCATCACCCAAAGACAATTTACTGAGGGTCACACTTGTTCGTATTAAAATACAGCCTCAACCTTCGGGTTTCATATTAGGTCTTACTCTTAATTGCCTAAATGTAAGTGGGGCTTACCCCAAGGATTTAAATTAAAGTCATGGTTATCAGCTTTTACAAGTGTGTCATGTTATGTTTGATTTTATTGTTAATTCATAAACACCAAAATGGTTTAGATTTGAGAATAACAACGTAATATAATATCAGTTTTATTTTTTTAAATACTATCTTGGTACTGCCGCATCTGTTACACTTTGGCCACATTTATTTAATACATCAGGAGACGGACAAAGATAACAAAAGTAATTCATATAGAAAGATGAGATCAAAGAAATGAAGACGCTGAGGTATACACCTCACACCTCACCTGACATATACATGGCATATCTCACTAAGTTACCACAATTATAAAGGAATTCCTGTATATCATTAATGAACACACACACAGAGACATATATATAAGAGTAAAACAATCGTTGTATAAAAAAATCTAGGAACTAATAAGCAATAAAATAGTTTGTGTTCAGATACATAATTGATATAATTGTTTTGTTGATTCATCTGTTGTGAGTCACAATTATGACTCTTATCTTAGCATCAATTCGTTCTTGTATTATAATGTGCTGCATTAAAAATTCGGTGATATTCACAAATTCTTAATTACCTTACAACAGAGAGAAATTAAACATTTATTTTTATCCCACTACTACTACAGTTGTAGTCTTTTTATTCTTATAAAATGACTACAAAACACTTGCTCTGGGCTTCAGATTTCTGTATCTGATATTTTTTTAGTTCTTAATAGACAAGTAGTAGCACAATTCGGAGACATATGCAAGCCGGCTTCTTCTAGATCTTTTCCTTCACCGAGTGAGTACTAAATGCGGACATAGAAAGGAAAATCTATTAGTGAAAATACGTTGTACATTATGACCTCAGGATCCCTCTTTTCTGTACTATTAAGTCAAGTCTATGATTACTATAGGGTTTAACCTAAATTGAATATAATAAGTAGATTAGTTGTTATAAACTTAATGAAGTCAAATCAATATAAGTTGTATCTTATTCAACAAGTATATAAAAATAACCTTATAAAGCGTCAAGTGACAAGATTAAACGCAATTAATTGACTTACAAGATTGGGGACAATACAAAGTGTGACCCTTGTGATTTAAACAGTGGCATTAATAATGTTGAAAAAGTCAAAAGCAACTTTCACCTTTTGGAACAAATGTCTCACGGTGCGTAAGTCAAGGTCGCGAGAATTATATGATGTAACACCCAAAAGACCCTTTTAAACGCCATTTATGTAAACTAAAATCCATCCCAATGCATGAAAATTACTACTATCTAGAACCAGCTATCCAACCTTCCTTCCTTCCTACAGGGTCCTTGTGTTTTTTTAAACACAGATTTTTTTTAAAAGCCTGCATGGATTGGCGAGTCTTCTTACACTGTGAATGTGATGCAAAAATGCAATATACAATTTTTGATATTGCGTAAACATTGTTATACCGAATTTTATTCCAATAATTATTTGTTTATACCAGGGTCAATAACGAGTAACCAAATAGAATTACTATTTTATTATTTATTTATTAATACTTCGTTGCAAGTATACATAAAAATAGTATAATTAACATAATTAAATAAACATGAGGGCAACTGGCGGCCTTATCGCTTTCTAACGATGTCTTCCAGGCAACCACTGTGTGAAAAAAAAAGATAACGTAAGCGCAGGAAGTGCAAAAATACATAAGACGTATAGTTATTTAGATAAAACTTCTTGCCTACCTTATGTAATTTAATACATTTTTTTTCTTTACTCACAGTGGTTGCCTGGAAGACATCGCTCGAAAGCGATAAGGCCGCCATGCCCTCCTTTTCATTTAATTATGTTCAATTTTTATATTGTAATGTAACGAAGTGTTAATAAATAAATAAAGCTATTTACATATATTATTTTTTTGTATAAAAGGGGTAAACGACCTGCGGGACGCCCAAGAAGGGCATTCAGCTCGTGGAGACCTTTAGTGCATTGCCGGCCTTTCAAATTCAAAATCATTTATGTAACACAATGTACACTTATGAACGTCAAATCGAAAAATATATTAAATAATACACTTACAGAGTATAATAACACACTACAAGAGTACACTCTAACTTTGAATTGTTGGAGGTCGTATCTCTCAGGAAAGACCCCACGGGAGTCGATGACACAGTAAGTGAAAGAAAGTGCCTTGTAAAACGGACTGTGGAATAATTCCAGCCATCAAGGTGATGTTGATGAAATTTTGAACTAATTATATATTATTTCTTAATGTTGCAACAACTACATCTTTGTATTAACGCATTTAATATTCTATATTCAAAATATACAGTGTAATATTTATTATATAACGAAAAAGTTAAATTGCATTATGTATAAATCTTTACATTTATGTCTTAGTTTGCCTCCATTATGATGTACTTATTTCAAAGTGATATGCAAATTACAAACAATAACTAAATAAAATTATGTACTGTACTATTTGTTTATGTATTCCATCCTTGCGTCGACTGTTATCCTTGCCGTATTTAGTCTCATTTACTATTTAAAATATTCATCGTTCCAGGTCATCCGAATAATGGCGAAACAATATAAACATTGGGAAAAAAGAGAGAAATATAGTTTATAGTTTATAATTAAATAAAATACATATATCTACGACGATATGAATAAATGTTAGATATAAACGTTCTTGATAGAAAACACTTCTAGGGATGTAACATAAATGGGCAGCGATATTTTTTTTAATTATTACGCGTAATTGTTTAGTTTTATATTTGTAATAGTATTGTATTTTTGTTCATAAACATCGATCTAAGCTTCAAAATAAGAAGGTGATTACATTTTTAAAGGCAAGGTGCCTTTTTAATTTAGGCGATTATTTAGATCATAAGCTTGACAACAATTATAAATAACTTGACTTATTATTATGAAAATTAATAATTATTTTTAAATGGCTGATGGATTGGATTGAATGTGGATTTTGATAATTAGTCGATCTAAATGTACCATCTTCTTTGCAAATAAACGGTTTATTTAATAACTTCATTCATTATAAATTCTAACGGTTTTCTTAGGTCTTAAATTTAATTAATGTTTTTTGACAATTAAATAACACATAATAAAATGTTATAGAAGCCAACCAAAACCTTACACAAACCGTTAGTTTATCAAATTTATCTAGATTATAAAGATATACAGTTTGTCAATAGTGTAAAGAAAATACAATTTAAATTCAGAAACAAAAAGAGGTTAACACAATTACACTTTTATTGATTGTTTATAACCATCACTTTAAACATAAAAAAAATAACAACGTTTCTATGTAAACGGATTTTCGTCAACTGCCAGTAATTATAACGTAGCTTTTCACTCAGTGATGTCATGAATCCTGAACAGTGATCAATTATAACGAACTACTATCAGGCAGCGTAAAAACCACAACCAGTCGTCACAATATAAAGGCTTACATCTTAAGACAACGCAACAATTTGAGTTCAGCTTCTGGACTGGACGTTGCAAAGTGTTTATTTAATATTGGAACAAATATGTACGCGGTAAGTACGTGTGATTCTTAATTCAAAATACTTTTTACGTGTTCGTTTTAAAAAATATCACACAGAGTTCTTTATAGAATTAAATTTGAATTAATTTTTTTTAGGAAACGAGCAAATTAGCATAGATAATGCATTATTATGTTTTTGTTCCCAGAGGTTCATCTTATTGTTATGCTTATTGACCGTGACGTGGGGTCAGCGCTTGAGCGAGGCCGGTAGTTTTGGCACACGGAACACAGGCGGCTATGGCTTGTTGAAGCCCGGTTATGGAAACTATGGAGGCTATAATGGGTATTCGGGCTCTTCGTACCCGGGATACTCGGGTTTAGTGTACTCGGGATCCGGATATCAAGGCGGCTATTCGGGAGTAGGAGGTAAGATACTTAGATATTTAAGGTATGTATTTGATGACAACATTAGATAAATCGACGGCTAGTAAATGTGGTTTTTACATAATAATGTCAATATTTTTTATCTATAATATCGTAAATATATTTCGTCTAGCGAGTCAAGTTTAACGTATAATAAATATACGTACTTCGGAAATTACAGTTAGCCACTTTTCACCACTGAGCTATTTTTATCTATATATTTTCTGCCCGTTTCCGTCCTGTTACATAAAAAAATAAGACAATTTTTAATATCAATCATATATTACCTACCTATATTCAATTCAACGTACTTTAGTATGTATGTAAAAATAATGAATAATTTACTTCCCAAGACTGATAATAGAATTCATACAAGGAACTCGTAAATGTACAAAATCATTTCCTTTCGTTAACTGAACCTATTATGTCTCTGTAATGACGTTAGTACCATAAACCTTGGTAATACTTTAACATAAACACAGAGCCGGATTTAAAGGAGGCCTCGGGGCAACAAATTATTTTTTACAGAAAAAAATCAGTCGAGTTTTTAAATCAATAATTTATTGTGAAACCACGTTTTAGTATTTAAGAAACATATAAAAATGATTTCTGTTAATATGTAAAAAAATATAATCATGTTTGTACAAAGTTAAAGCTAAAACAGTGAAATTATATCAAAAAAGATTTTTACTATGGATTTAAAACATGTTTTTTTCCAAAGTCCAGTTGTTGACAATTGTCTTTGTTTATAAACACTAAAAAAATTGTAGTTTTGGTAAATGGGGGAATATATTCAATTGGCCGCCAACATTTATAATGACCTATAATGATTAATTTTCTAATATCCTTATGATGGAATAAAGCTTATTTAGACCAAGATCTGTATGACAACTTGTAAATTTTGTTTAATAGTCATAGTTTAATTATATGATAATAGTATCTTATGATAGATTAACTAGTATTATAATCATCTTAATAACAGCAACACAGTTACATTTATCTACTAGTTAATTAATGTAATTAAGAATAATATAGTAACGAACTTTAACTATGAGTACAGCTATAGCGAAATATTTAACTTGAAATTTATTTATTTTTCTAAAGTATTTCCAAATCAATTCGACTTACGGCCCTACAGGAAAAGAGCGTACCAATCTTTAAAAGGCCCGCTGCGCACTCGCGAGCTCTCTGGCATTGAAAGCGTCCACGGGCGGTCACTTTTTGTCCCCTTTTCAATAAACAAATGTATTAAGTGTTCTTAAATGTCGTCATAAAACATAAAATTCCATTATTTTTTCTCACATGAACCAGGTTTCCTTATTGATTCCTTTGTTTATACATTGATAAATTATTCCTATCGCGTTCAAACGCTTAAAAATGCACTGAGTCCAATAGACCTATTGTTTTCAATTTGTGTCCTTGAAATTTATTTATTAGGCGCCTTAAAATATGCAATTTATTCATGCTTTAAGTATTTTTGCTCACCGACTGTTACCTACTTGCCAGATAAAATTATTGGCACGAATAGTTTAATGAGTACCTACTTGTTATAAAAGACTTGAATTTCTAGACTTAGGAAAGTAAAAATACAGTTTTTAAGTGGTATGTAAGTAACACTGAAAATGTTTAGAAAATGAAAAACGGCTTAATGTAGAAAGTTGCCAATACTTTTATTGTTTTTCGAAGTAATCTCCGTTCCTCCCTACACATCGTCGCATTCGATGGAACCACTGATAAAAGCAGTGGGCCCATTCTTCCTCAGGGGTTTTTCTTCTATGGCATTTTCGAACGCTTTCATCGCATCTTCTCGTAAAGCGAATATCTCGAATTATATCTTTAGTTCTTGGGAATAAATGAAAGTCACAGGGCGCCAGGCCAGGACTGTATGGCGGATGACTCATTGTCTCGACACCTGCCGTAGTCAAATATCCAACAGTCCGTTTTGCGTCCGGAGTGCGCTGAAATATTGTCTGGACGAAGGAGGATCCTGCTTCGAGGGCGCTGCTGTCTTTTTTCTTCCAAGACAACAGGCAAACAGCGATTGACATACCAGTCTGCAGTAACCGTCCTTCCATCTTCTAGCACAACTGTCGCGAAATGACCTTTCTGACGAAAGAATGAGGCAATCTTTTTTCCTTGACTTCTTTCTTGACCTTAGTTGGCCTATCCTCGAAAGGTTACACCCACTGAGCTGATCGTCTTTTGGTTTCGGCTTCGTAGCAATATATCCAGCTTTCATTACCTGTGACGATGTCAAATACAGCATCTGAGTCACCGTGGTTGAACTTATCTAACATTTGGCGACACTAGTCCATGCGAAGGTGTTTCTGGTCGTCGGTAAAATATGGGGAATCCATCTGGTACAAAGCTTCCTGACGCCTAAAAGTTCGTCTAATATTTTTTTAAACTTGACTCATACCAATACTTAGGCTAGCCCGTATCTGCTGATAGGTCACTCTCTTATCTTTTTCTATCATGCGTCGCACAGCACTGATGTTATCTTCAGTAGTCGCTCTTAAAGGACGTCCGTGACGCGCATCATCAGTGAGATTGCTCGTCCACGCTTAAACTGGTTGTAAATAGTGGCAAGAGATGGGGCTTCATTAAGAAATGCTAATCGCAGCCTATCATAGCTTTGTTGTTGAGTAAGCCCACAACGAAAGTCATAATAAATCATTGACCGAAACTTTTCTCGTGTTAGGTAAATTTTCACGTGTTACAAGAATTTTAGATTTTCCGCCAATTCACAAATACAAATGACAAATGAATGTAATATACTACATTAGGTTACCAAAGAGTTCTAAAATTGAAATTCAAAAAAGTTGTACCTACGTATTTTGAACATAAAAATACCATTTTATTTTATGTATACAGCTACGTAGTGTCGTCTTTGATTATAAAACTACATATTACTTTATTCGCAAAATGCTAATGTATATTACATATAACATTACAGGTTACAACCCGGGAAGTGGAGGTTACAACACTGGCTATAACGGTTACAATACTGGTTATAACGGTTACAACACTGGTTACAGCGGCTACAACACTGGCTATAACGGATACAACAACGGATATAACACCGGTTATAATGGAAACCCAGGTTACAACACTGGAATTACCGGAGGTAGTTAATTTTTAACACTTAAACTAATCCATATATTATAAAAAAAACTAGTAACTGAAAATTTAATAAATTCAAAGCAAATGCTCGTCCCCATGCAAGGAACTTTAATATATTTCCATGCTATTGAAAATAATTACAATAAGTTGTTTAATAATTGGTGGAATAAATAAGAGAATCATACAAGGCACAGTAGAAATTAGAACCTATAACAGCATGAAATGTTCTAAGATATGTTTATAGGGAGCGAAACGTTTCGGAGCCTGATCACGATTTAGGGAAAGTTGTGGATCAGCAACCTTAAAATATTATATCGCTATGAAAGAAACCAAGTTAAATAGCAGGTGCATTAATCACAGAATCAAGGATATATGTAGTAATTAGTATATATAGTAGATATGGTATCTAGTGTTGTGACGCGATACTAACCAATCCTTGACAACAGCGCACGTGCCAACATGTACTTTAAAGCGTCTATAGGTGGAAAATTCGTATAAATGTTTGGGAAACATCATAATAGCAGGAAGTTTCAATCATACATAATAACAATAGTATAACAACATAATAGTGATTATTATAAGGACAATCGTAATTTACGAGATGTGTAAGCAAATATTGTTATGATAATTACGAAAAAACTAAATTTCAAAGGAACGCGGATAGTGGTCATCTTACGATAAGATATCGTTCCAATAAAAGCTTATAGAAACGATTATGACGTTATTGTACCAATTATGGGACGAAACAAAACCTTGGTTCAATGTATCATTAGGAATGAGTAATGACATAATGTATATCTTCTATTTACCTTCCGTTTTTCCCTCGCGAGTTCGTCCGAACGTGCCAATTCGTGGGAATACACATATCAGATTAAATGTATTATGAGACTCAAGAATGATTAAAACATAAATTGAAATCAAGTTAATATATCAGATCCATCTTCGCGGACACATTAAGATCCGGAAGGTTCTGTTGTATAGATCACATATCAATAGATAACATCAAAGATTATTCATCATACATTTTAACTTAAGTGCGAATATGTTGAAGTATATATAGTGGTCATTGTTTAAATTATGTATCGTGGTATATAAATTCTCATAGCTTTAAAAAAGCATACAAAATGATACGATTTGGTTTTATTAAGTAAAGTCAAGACAATAACGTTATTCATATAGAGTAAACAATTACACTTATGAACGTCAGAGAAGTCAAATTGATTCTAAATTTAAATTTAGTACGAGTACGTAAGTCCAGGACGTAGAGCGGACAAGTTTAAATAATCCAATGGCGCTGGGTATAAGAAATATAATAGTAATAAACCCTACATGAGAGACCGCAGATTACATCCATTTCTTTGATCATTTATAGACAAACACCACCTCTGTCTTGCAAGTCGTGTCAATTTTTTATATTGAGACAAGTCGGTGACTTCACCGTAGGTACAAGTGTTAATTGCGTTGCTTTATATAATTATAATTTTTCACAGGATACCGGCCCAACCGACCCGGATACGAATACAACAGACCCGGGTACCAGAGCGGCGTAGGATACCAGAACTTCAATCAGGCCGGGTATCAAGCCGGATATAAAACTGCATATGCAAGAAATAATGGCAATTACTTTGGCGGATACGCCGATGGTTATGACAACGTAAGACTGAGTAGGAAGGCAGAAGAAAAGAAAGAAAATTCAGCTTAGGTTTAAGTAAACTTCATGTAAATATATATTTTTATTGGTATTTGCATTTTTAATTCTACACTCACATAAAATAATTGGATGTAAATAAAAGACTGAAAAATATTTAGTAAAAATTCATAGATTATAATATTTATTGATAAATAATCATTAATAAATAGCACATTATACATTAAAATATATTTAAGTTTAAATCCTGTCAAGTGATTAGAATACATGCAAATATATTTATTGGCATCTAATACATTTCTTCGATCCTGGTAAATTTTTTGAAAACAATGTGGAAATTCATTTTCGCTTCAGCCGCTGAACCAATCTGAAGTCATGGAATTGAAGAAGGACGCAGCACCAGATCGCGCGTTGGCAAAATTAATTGGTAATGAGCTCGTCATTAAGTCGGACAGCTCCGAGCGCGATTTATTTGGGCTAGACGACTGTAGTTTCTTTTTCGCCTGTAAACGAAAATTTTTGTTCATACACTATGATTTTTGTAAAATACCAATTTAATTTCATCGGAGATATTATCGGACACACCATGCAAAATTATTAAGAACAAAGACACAAGCTGTTATAAATCTAGCGTATATTTACGAGAAGAACGTAAAAACGATGGATTTTTATATAGAAAAAAAATATTTCTCCTTTAGAAATCGCTTACCACGACTTTATCTGCGCAAGAGTACTTCGAATAGCTTCGATTCGAATCTTTTCCTGTCACTTCTTATTGATTTAGTTATCCATAAATTTAATAATATTTTCCTAACAATTCGAGAGTTACATTTCCACCGTCATTGAAACGAAACGCTCACAAAGGGAACAAAATTCCCACTTACGAAACATACTATATTTACACAATATCTTTATAAATAGCATATCTGTTTAAGTATCGCAATATAGCGAGAAAATGCACATCAAAGGTACACACACTGCCACAGGGACAAAACTTTTCAAATTTGTTTTAATTTTCTATTTATGAATTTTTATTATTATTACTATTCATGTATAAGATACATTATTGTGATTAAAATTCATTCAGTAGTTTTTCCTTGATATCCATCAGATAGGCCTAAAAAAATACTATTGTGGTCTAGAGACTATAATACATGAAAATACCTTATATTATTAATGATACAATAATGACAGTTAATCACACACTCTTCATACCAAAATTAATCAGGAGTGACGTAATCCTGTTTATAGAAAGAAACATATTAATTGGCACTTAAGAGATCTTTAAAGAGAAATGTAGATAATTAATTTTCTATACTGAAAAATCGTTATCATGGTAACGAAGATTAACAAAAGGAGTTAATCAGTTACCACGGCAAAGAAGATTTAAAAAATAAAGTTTACCAGGTACCATGGCAACAAAGATTTTAAAGTGGAGTTTTATCAGTGCAGCCATGGCAGCAAAGAGTTAAAAAATGGAGTTTATCAGTTACCGTGGCAACAAAGATTAAAAGAAGACTTTATCAGTTATCATGGCAACAAAGATTTTAAAAATAGAGTTTATCAGTTACCATGGCAACAAAGTTAAAAAAGGACTTTATCAGTTACCATGGCAACAAAGATTTAGAAAATTTAGTTTATCAGTTACCATGGCAACAAAGATTTTAAAAATAGAGTTTATCAGTTATCATGGTAACAAAGATTAAAAAAAAAGGATTGTACTGTGTATTGATTGGAACTGTATATATATGTGTGGTTTAAAGTTTCTCAACCTCTAGGTCAAATACTGGCGCAAAAAAGATTTGGATATACTGAAGTTTTGACACTTAACCAAGACTCATAGATATATTTTTTTTAAAGATCTGGGCTTTAACTTTTTTTAATACTGTGTATATTCAACTTAAATATTAATAAAAATATGTATCAACTAACTGGTTTGTCCTGTTTCTTGTGAGGCGTGCTGGGCGTGGCCACGGGCAGTATTGAGAACCAATGTGTGTCAACGGAGGCAAGTATGTTCGGGGCCTTATCACCCGAACCACCAGATGATACAGGTTTCGTACCGATAATTCCTGTTAGCTGACCGTGGTAAAGGATCAGACTGCCGAGTAGGGTCTGTAAAAGTATTTGCAACAAAATGAATTTAAAAAAATTAAGAAAATAAACTAAAAACTTTTTGTTGTTATATGTTTGTCTTTTATTTACATTAGGCACATTTAATGACTTTTTTACAGGAATAAAACACGTTCATTGATTTACAATTCAATTATTCACAATTAAGCTGCTCCCCTTAACTAGCGTTTAAACTGGTCACGTTGAGTTATATTTAAACGCGTTTAAATCTTGTTAGCACAATAACACATATTCAGCTTAATTGTATTAATTTTGAGATTATTATATAATTAGCTTACCTGCACCCTTTGCACGGACCGCTTCAAGTTCATTTGTATGTACGGATAGAAGACATCATAATCAAACGGATCAATTTTCTGTCTCAAAAATTCACAAATCTCCTGCGAACGCTCCATATATTTCTTATTCTCCCGAGGAACCAGTAGTAAGGTCAAATGCCGCACATCCATCAACACTTGAAGCGCACATCTCTGATTTATATCCGTCTCTTTCTTTCTTATAACCGAATTGTAGTGCGCGAAAGAGATGGACGTAATACTGTCTATAAAGGACGTGTGGATTTCTACGGGAAGCGTGTGAGGTATGACGTCATCTAGGAGTCTGCTTATCGAGTATAAATATTCTTGTAGCTTTAGAGAAGGCCCGGCTGGTACTTTTATAATAGATTCTATGGATGTACCCTCATCATCTTTTTCTTCTATTTTAATTACGTCCCATTGCTGAAAATTAGTGTTGCCATATAAAAAAATATTATCTCGTAATTTATTTCAACCGATTAATTACGTCACGAATGTTAATTAAAAAACAACGATGTTAATTTTGCATTTGCTATTGGTCTCTTCATTATCAAAACATACTTAAATCAGTGACGCTACAACTCCAGTTCTTGGCCTCCAAACACACTGTGTTCCACATTTTTTTAAATAGGCAAGTGGGTGATATTCTGTGCCTGGCAGACGCATCGGTATCTTTTAGGCTTTTATTATTAAAAGAGCCGGCAACGCGAGCCCTCTGGCATTGAAAGTGTCCACGGGCGGCGGTATGACTTGACATCAAGTTAGTCTCCTACAGGGGTAAACCCTGTTCTAACAAAAATTGGGATACTTGTGAGTGTTAATCGTCAACACTTTTTTCTCGAGAAACAAATTTAATTTCAACGCAGCGTGAGGCGCCACGGACGCCTACCTACTAAAACCCAACAGCACTTACCATCATCAGATAATCAATATTTTCCTCCATAGTAAAACCTTGAGGGAGACCATTGGTTAAATCCTTCACTTTTTCCATAACAATATCCAACCATTTTCCCCAACAGTGCAAACAGTTTTCCTTCAAAACATCACCCAATCTGGCCCAACGTTTGCTAAGTGCCTCGTCCACTAACAAACTGTTCTCGGGGATATAGCATCTTCGTACGTTGGGAATAAGTATGGGAATCGCTTGAATAAATCGTGCTGTGTATATGGCAGTTGTTTTCCTTTGTAATTCGGTGGATTGAAGTGTTGGCTCTTGGAAACATGCTTTGATGTATGCTAAAATACTAAAAAAAATATATTAATCTTTTTATTTATTTATTTATATATTCTCGAAGGGGTAGGTCAGAGACTACGCCCCTTGCTACGTTCCTGATCTACATCTTCAACCACATGACATTCACCATGCATACTCGTGGAAACTTTTGCCTTATCCCTTCTCTACTCCTGGACGACTCGACATCGACTCCTGGTAGGGGTCTTCCGTGAGAGATACGAACTTCAACTATTTAAAGTAAGAAAGTACTCCTCCCTCAAAGGCCGGCAACGCACCCACTAAAAATGGGTCTCCATTTTCGTTCATCCTTTCTACACGACCAAACCATCTAAGCATTCCCATTCGTATACTTGTTACTACGTCTTCTTTTAACCCAAATAGCTCATTTATCTCACTGTTATTATGTCTTTATATTGTTCTCAAGCACGTCATATTCCAGTTTCTAAATCAAGGTCACAGTGAGAAGAACTGGCAAAAAACTCGTTCGAAGTTTTGTACAAGGAAATTATAAGGAACTGCATCCAATACGCCATGCTTTACTTGAGATATTGAAACAAATTCCTCATGTAAGGGTTCAAACAGCAGTTTATGATTTTTGTAATATATTTCTTTTTCTTCAACAAGCACGAAAGAGGATACAGATATGACTAGTTCTTGAACTGACTGCATCTTGGTTGCAAATATTAAAAAAATATTTAAGTAAATTGTCAAGTGACATGACAGATTACTTGACATAGTCACTAAGTTGTCATTTTTAAAATGATTACATCAACAATTTTAACTCGATGTATCTATATTCTATATTTGTCTATACTCTCTGGCCTTTACTTTTTTAGCTAGACCTGATTATGTCGTATAAAAGATACGTTTCACCGCATAAAAAATAATTTGAAAAACCTCACCTTTCAACATACTTATCAGCCGCATCACACAAATAGAATTCAATATCACTTGTGTCTGTATACATCTGCTCCAATCTCTCTTCCTCATCATATAAAGATATCGGTCTATCTCTTTTCCTCTCCAAGTATAAGTAATCTTTTAAGTCGTCTAACAGTTTCTGCAATTCATCTTCAAGGCCTTTGCATAACTTCTCCATATTTGGTGTAAAGCCACGGTCTTGGCGGGACATTCCTGTAATTTTACACGTAAAAAGAAAAAACTATTTTTACCAAAATATACAGTATTCTAGAACTGTCAAACTATGTGAAGGTTGACATATTTGACAGCACCACAGGACGCCATATTTTTAATGTCGAGAAACTATGTCAAACTTCCTAAATTTGACAGCTGAAACTTGATCAAAGTCAGTGAATACCCTCAAATAACCTGAAATTTGCCTTTACCTTTCATAAGTGAATTCATAACCGAAACCACTTCGCTCCTAGATTCAATGATGGTGTCTCCAATGAGGTCTTTCCATATGAACCAGTTTATATTTGACTCCTTTTCAATTTCGCTCTCTGATGATACCTAAAAATATAAATTATATATTTGTACCATTAGTAATATCGTAGTACTGTTAGTACTGTTACTTTGTGAATATAAGTTTTATAAGCGACTTTAATATTAAAGGAGGAGGTAATAAATTCGACAAGTGATTTATTTGTATATTATTTGTTGTTTTGTATGTTAAGTTCTCTCTCTTATCTATTAGTGCTCGACAATTTTTATAGCACAAGGTACTCGAATACAATAAAAAAAATTACTCAGGTACGTATTAAGTTCATGTATAGGGCAACAAAATTTTCATTTATTTTTAATATTCGCTCAATAAAGCATTAACCTTATGAAGGTAGTTATTATTATTTAATTTTTTTAAAGGTACCTGTAGTGAAGTTGAAGGGTACCCTCAAGTGTAAGAAACAATTAAATTGATAAAAACTTATAAATTCGTATATATATATAATATATTATGTTTTAAAAACTATTTCTAATTTTAAAATATTTAATAGGCAAAATTTGTCAGTATCACAAACTCTAGGCAAAATATTTTTAATTAAAAAAATATCTATATTTTCTGTGAAAAATACCTTAGTTAAATCAATAAGCAATTGCGTCTTGAACGCGTCATATATCTTCTGCCAACGTGCGTCAACAATTAACTTGATTCTCGCAGTAAGAAGAGGCTGGAAATGGCTCACCCAAATATGAACGGTTGGTAAGTTTAACTTTTCACAAATCATATTCCAGTTATGTGGTGTTTCTAGAAATGTATCAACGATTAATATTTTTGGAACTTCTCTCCTTCTTTCAATATTTACAATAAATTTTAGCTAATTGTTTATGAATTCTTTTAAATACTTTAATTTCAATTAGATATGTTTGTGTTGGATTATGTCATATACTGTGTTTAAACAAACAAATAGTTATTGGTAAATGTTGTCTATGGCTTCTATTCATATTTCTGCCCTTTTCTTTCTTATTTCTATTTATAAACTTTCTAACGTATCTTCGCCCTAATAGAGTCCCACTATAATTTAATTGATTAAATCATAGATTGATTTTTAGTTGAATAATATATATTTTCATTCGGTCAATCACCAGTCCAGTAAGGCCCATGCAAACGGCTGTAATTGTTGCAGTATAGTCTATGTTAAATGTATATGAAAAAACTAAATTAAATTTTGTTTTAAACAAATACTATCCACCATTGAATTTGACTTTGACGTTAATCAATAAGCTCTCTTACATAATGACAATGGTAGCTGACAGAATCGATAGTGTTCCTATAAAAATGGGACGGAATTAGTGTAAGATATTTCGTACTTTTAATGCAAATGTACATACATCTATTATAAAGAAAACATATTTGTATGTTTAAATAAAATGAAAAAAAAAAACCAGGGATTTTGTGCTGTGTAAATCCAAATATATATATAAGAGCGACATTGAAACTGAATCCGACGGTATATATATATTTATTATTAAAAGATATTGGTAGTATGAAGTAGGACTCTGGAAGGATAATTCTTTTACCATTAGAATCCTGAGTAAAGAGCTAAATTTATTCCCAATATAAAAATATACGTGCAAAGCGAGGGATAGTAATTATTAGACCCTCCAGGACCACTTACCAATTTTAAAAGCTTCCTCTCGAATCTCATGCAATACTTTGACACGAGTGATATTTTGTAAAAGTGTTGTCACGTGTTCATTAATATAACTTTGTAAGGAGGTACTCCATGTTTGTACGCTTTGGGTTATTTCGTCGCTGGTGAGTGCCTTTATCGATTTAACTGTTAACCTATAAAATTTTAACATTACTATATTAGTAGAAAATTTGTTTATGTGTCGCAGTAAAGTAGTGAAATCAGAGAGTTAAGTGAATCTCTAGACAGTTAATCAAAGATCGATTCAATTAAGTCGCTAGCATTTTGATTTAAATAAAGCGTCGAAAACGTTTAACTATCTGTCCGTACGCCAGCGTGTTGATTAACAATGTAAAACAAGACTCCGCCATGATTATTTTATTTGTTATTGTTATTTCGGTGTGATCGTGAAGAACTGAGAGCTTGGAAATTCTGTGTTTTGTTTTATTGTAAATGGTTTGGTCTTGTTACCTAAGTCAGTCAACTCACTCACTTGTCTGACGGAACTTTAGCGACTTTATTGAATATCGATCTTTACATAACCGTCTAGAGATTCAATTGACTCCCTGATTTAACTACTTTACTGCGACATTCATGCACTCGTAGTTAAAGTTTCGTCTCTTTCTTTAAAACTGTTTAAACTATAATGAAAAGAGACAGATATTTAGTTTTTTTATATAAATTAAAAAAGAAACATGTATCAGCCTTCAAACCATTGTTTTTAATGTTTACCGACGAATCACTTAGTTAGAATTTATTGATTTTGGCTTATAAAAACCAGTGCCGCTACGACCCTTGGTTTAGTCTTAGATATCTGTATCTATTCTTCTAATAAGGTGCCGTGGTCATCTAATATTCGCATCGTTAAAGAAGTTCTAATTATACCGTTTTTTTAATGTAGATTCAAAGTCACTGTTGGTTTTCTCTTTCTTTGAGAGCATTTAACACACATCATATGGTAAAGGCAAACATAGTGAGGACATGCATGTCAGCCACAATCAACATGTGTATGGAATGCTGACCACCTACTTATTTATACAATAAAACAATTAAAGAAACTGTATTCTTGGCTGTAAACTTGGCTTATTTACTATTTTCAAGCAAATAAGTTTTTAATTTAATTTGTTTAAAATGATCTATGAGATTTAGTTAACATTTTTAGCAAGCAGCTTCTTACACAATTGACTCACCTATAGTTAGATATTGCAGATGGCAACATTTTCAATACATTGATATCAGTGAATTGGACTAAACTTAATAAAGGCACCGAGTCAGCTTTATACAATCCTTTTAACCTTTCTAAAACCGTGCCTCCATTGTCCTCTGTAATAAAAAAATAACTATATAGTCCTCTGTAATATAAAACCAAAAATAATTATGGCATATAGAAGTATATTTATAACTGTTCGAAACTATGTTCATAGTAACACACATTTCATTCATATGGTGAAGGAAAACATTATGAGATCACCGGCCTTAGAACCCAAAATCAATTTGTATGACAGAGGTACTGATCACCTTATTAAGAAAAATAACACATATGGAGATCTGAGACCAATACCAGATTGTTTTTGTACTTACCAACAAAACAGGCATAAATCAGTTCCACAGTCTTCATAACAATCTTCACTCCGTCAACAATTTTTCTTTTAATTTGAGCTTTGACATCACCCTCTAATATCTTATGAAGGTCAAATTGTAATGTTGTTTTGAGACTGTTATTACTATGCAAGTTAATTAATGTATTTAATAAATCCACCATTGATTTTGCATCTAACAGGTAGAGACCGAGAAGACATGAGCAGGCAATCTGAAATTGTTTATTTTAAAGATTTTAGTTTATTAAGAGTTATTTTTTATCATATCAACTAATACAAAACCTCGCATCACATTGCTGCAAAAACAGCTCAATCAATTTTTATGATATATGATATGTATAATTAGTATCAGAATATTTCATAGGTTATAAGTGACCCTAATTAGATTTGTTTCCAATAACCTGATTTGCAATCAAAATATTTTAAGAAGCACCAAGCAAGCGATAAACAAAATATTAAGACCACCAACTCTTAACCAATGTAGATAACCTATATACCATATATTTAGACCACCTATTGCCAAATGAATCGGAGATTTGGGATGTAATATATCCTTTTGCTGTTACAACAATAACTTATGGTATAAAATTATTTTAAAAGTAAACAGATTTCTAATACCTGTCAACTTTAGTTACCTTTAGCTATCTTGGCTTATTAAAAGCATGCCAGAAATTACTATACCAGATTTTTTAAAAACAACTGAATCATCTTTGATTAAAACTCAACTATTACAATACTGTAGACAAACATACACACAGTTACAAAATTTATGTACATGACGGCGCCACTATCAATGTTTTGTAAAACTGATGGCGCCACTATCAATGTTTTGTAAAACTGATGGCGCCACTATCAATGTTTTGTAAAACTGATGGCGCCACTATCAATGTTTTGTAAAACAACGTGCAACGGGCGATTAGTCGAATGATCGTACGATGTGTCACTCGATCCCCACTACAGAACCAATATAAAGCAGCGCGCGCGCACAACTCAGGCAGTTTGCCCCCTCCTATATTCACCGGCTACAGGTGCTTCAGTCGCGATTCATGAGAATCGCGACCGGTGCGCCCTTCTATGTGAGAAACGTCGATCTCCACCACGACCTGGAGCTCCCTACCATAGCCCAATGGATGAAGTTGGCGTCCACACGCCACTTTGACAAGGCTAAACACCATCCCAATCCGCTGGTGCGTAATAGCATCAACGATTACCCCTTCCCGACAAAAAAGGCTCGTAGGAGGCCCCGACACATACTAACGGATCCGGATGATCCAATTACCGTAGCAAACGATAAATTAAAAGCCGCCCGCGCGGCCAAAAATAATAAAAATAGCCAATCACAGATTAGGGTAAAAAACCGCCTTCACCGGGGAAGGCGAGGATCTTTACTTCGCACTTCGCTCACTCCAGTGAGCTTCCGTCCTGCCCTTCAGGCGATTGACCGCCCCGCGACGGCCCAAGCCGAGGTTCGAGTCTCACAGGAGACGCCCTTGCCCTAGCCGCGGGATAAAACGCCATTCTGGCCGAGCTACGCTCGCCAAAACAGCCCGAGCTGAGCTGTAAAGGCCCTTAAGGCCAACAGCGAGATTCCTTCTTCAAAAAAAAAAAAAAAACTCAGGCAGTCGTTCATCGACCATTGCCCGGTGCACACGTTACGTAATTACCGAGTAGATTTCGAAATATATATTGTATTGTATTGAATTAAGAGACTGAAATTAGAATTGGAATAAATCAAGTGATTGGGAGAAAACTTTGTGTTTGTTATCTTAACAATGTCGGGGCCTGACGCTACATCAGAAGTGGGATCCACCCCCACACCAACCATCATCGCCAAATGCGCCGAGGAGTACAGTAATGGAGCAAATGATGTTATTTTCGACTGGTATGGAAGAGATCTTCAAAAAAATCGCTGATAATATGACACCTTGTCAGCCTGTTCAGCATGCACCGATAAAATTAGTCAATTATGACCCGGATGAACCTGAACCTGACATCATCAACTGGTGCACACTCAGCGAAATGATAATTGAACAGAAAAACCTAAAAGGAATCGATTTAATACTTGCCCTAACACATTCTCTCAAGGGGCGTGCTGCAACCTGTCTGACGAATATCAAACCAGATCAAATATCATGGCTGACGATCAAGGAGATGCTGGTGTCAAGATTTGCTAAGCCCATGATGGCTCGAGACTACTTCGATCAGATCATTAAATTTCAGTTAGATGGCAAAGAGAGCCCTGCTGAAGCGGGAATGCGATTATGGCAATTAATTGAGAAAATTCCTGAAGTGAATATGCCCGAGAAGGTGTTCACTGGCTTTGCAATCTCTGTGCTGTCTCAGTGCGATGAAAAGTTTCGTCGAGAGTTAAATTCAGTGGTTATAAACGGTACGAGACACGGTCATCGAGGCCTAGATTGCCGCGACAGAAATAGATTCGTCGCAAGGGACTCTTCAGTGGCAGCCAAGACAGAGCCACGTTTCTCAGCCACTCCGCAGAATCCTCGCCCATCTGTCGCCTGCTACGTGTGTGCCAATCCCGGCCACGTAGCCTCGGTATGTTCCAGCAAGCAGGTTAACGTGTGTACTCGAGCTGCGCATGGATTGATTGAGATAAGTGGTATAAAATTGCCTTTGTCTTTGATTCCGGTTCGGAATGTAGTTTGATTAAGCAAAGCTATTGCAAGTTTATTAAGGGTGAACAGTTTCATGAACAAATAGCTTTAAAAGGTGTAGGTAGTAATAATGTGATTTCTTTGCTACAAATCAAATGTCCCACTATAGTCCAAAACCTTAATTTTGACATCACTTATCACGCTTTGCCAGATGAGTTTCTCAGTGAAGAAGTTTTATTAGGCCGTGATGTTTTAGAACTAGGGATTTCCGTTTAGATTAGTAATGATAATTTGACTTTTGTTAAGAAAAAGATATCTCGATTGATACCGACCTCGTAGGATGCGATAAAGAGCGGTTGTTGGGTATACTCAAAAAATACTCCAATAATTTTATACAGATATTGCCAACTACTCGTATTAAAACCGGTGAACTAAAAATCGATCTTATTGACCCTGCTAGGATAGTTCACAGGAGACCATATGGTTTGTCTCCTCTAGAGCTTGATATCGTTCATGAAAAGATTCAAGAAATGTTAGATGCTAATATAATTCGAGAAAGTTCATCCCCATTTTCAAGCCCCATCCTATTAGTAAAAAAAGAAAGACGGTAGCGATCAATTGTGTATAGATTGCAGAGAACTCAACAGCAATACTCGTCCGGATAGCTACCTACTTCCTCTAATCAGTAAACAAATTAATAAATTGCATGGAGCGAATTATTACAGTATTGTGAACATGGCCTCAGGCTTTCACCAGGTGAAGGTCCATGAGGATTCAGTGGAGAAGACTGCTTTTGTAACACCAACAGGAACTCTCAAACCTAATCCGCGCAAAGTTCAAGCCTTACAAAATGCTCCAAAACCATCCTAAACCGGCTGGTTAGCTAAACAGGCAAAGGCCGCATCGTATGGACTGCTGAACATGAGAAAATTCATGGTGAAATAGTTAGACACTTGACAACAGAACCAGTACTCAAAATCTTTGATCCATCTTTGCCCATCGAGTTACATACCGATGCCAGCAGTGATGGATACGGGGCTGTCTTAATTTAAAAAAAAAAACTTGACAAGGGATGGTTATCTGTAGAGCAACAACGAGACTCTGAAATTTCAAATTTGATTTCTAAAATACAAGCGAATCAATTCCCCTCTGAAATCGCACACACTTCCACTGTATATTCCTGTGTGGTTTGCAAGTCTTCAAAAGGGTCCATCTGGTGCCCAACAAGTTCGCCTGTAACCAATCCCCAAGGTTCCACTCCCATGGCACACTCTCCACTTAGATCTTACAGGAAAACTCAGTGGTAAGAGCGACCGCAAGGATTATTGTTCCGTCACTATTGATGCATTTACAAAATATGTCTTACTGAAGCACACATTGACACTGAATTCTGTTGACGCTATTAAAGCAGTGAAAGACTCTGTAAATTTGTTCGGAGCACCAAGGAGAATAATAGCCGATCGTGGACGCTCTTACGACAATACAGATTTCAGGGACTTTTGCAAAGATAACAATATTGAGTTACATCTTATAGCTACGGGAGCCTGCAGAGCTAATGGTCAAGTGGAGCGCATTATGCGCACACTTAAGAGCCTACTTACAATAGCTGAAGGTAATTCCGACAGGTCGTGGGAACAGTTAGGTGAGATCCAACTAGCACTGAATAGTACTCGAATACTGAATAGTAATAGTAATGCAGAGTTACTGGCTTCACCCCAATCGAGTTGATGTTTGGAATGCAAGGTAACTCGTTAGGTATTTCCAGAATAGCTGCGAATATTGATAATCCTAGTAGGTTAGATTTGGAAGCGGCACGGTCTAGTGCGTCAGATAATATAAAGAGACTGGCTCAGTCTGATCTCATTCGCTTTAACCGGGGTAAAGCCAAAATAAGGTCCTTTGCCATTGGAGCTTTCGTTTTCGCGAAAAGTGAATAAAGACATCAAACTAAGTTGGACCCAAAGTATAAAGGCCCCTATAAAATTATTGCTGTCCTAGAAAACGATAGGTATGAATTGAAGCTTGTTAACGGGTTCAATTGAACGTACAAAGTTGCCCATGAAAACCTACGCGAAGTACCCCGTGGTACATTAGGTTTTTTAGAAGTATCCGAAACTTATAATGATCATACCGTGACGGCGGATGCTAGCCAAAGTAATTTTGTTCATGAAACTGATCGCAATAGTCATAACTTAGCTATAATTCGTGACGCTGAGGATGAACTTTCTGATAGCGACACTATATCTGTTGATAGTAGCACTATGTCGGCTAGTTCCTTGTCGTACCTTGAGCGCTCGAGGACGAGCGTATGTCAGTATGGCCGTGACGGCGCCACTATCAATGTTTTGTAAAACTGATGGCGCCGCTATCAATGTTTTGCACACGTTACGTAATTACCGAGTAGACTTCGAAATATTTACCTATTGAATTTGTTTATTGAAATCGTATTGAATTAAGAGACTGAAATTAGAATTGAAATAAATCAAGTGATTGGGAGAAAACTTTGTGTTTGTTATCTTAACAATGTCGGGGCCTGACGCTACATACACGTCCTTGAAGGCCTAAATAGATCAAAATGCTTCCATATTAACCAATTCCAACACTATATACAAACAGACCAAATCTCCTTTTTTTGGTTAGTTAACATGACAGCAATCTTACACGGTCTGTAAGATATTTACAAGATACCCACCTCAACACTAATATCTACATCTTGCAATCTTTGCCCACACATATCTATAATGGTTTCACTTAAGTCGCCAATTGAATTCCACTGTTGGTGTGCAAGTCGCTGTAATGACTGCATTGTTGTACCATTGTTGCTGCCAATTTGAAGTTGTAAGCCTTAAACATATTTCAAAGTATATATTAAAAACTACAATTGAATTATATGTATATGGCAAAATATGTTTAAAATGTATTTGGAGAAGCCATCATTTCTTACAAATGACACAACAACACTTTCTATTTATTACTTATATTTTTTTAGTATAATAAGTATGTTTTATTTTAAATTCATTAAATAATTATACAACTTTGTATAAATTACTTGTATACAAATCATAAAAGATATTTAAGAAAAACAAAAGTATACATATCACACAATGTTTAAGTCAAAAGTTTATGATATGTTAAATAAGTCATAAATTTTTCTTACCAGTATTAATGTGTCGAGCCATAATAAATAGTTGAGCAGCTTGCACAAAATTATTATTGTTAATGCATTTCCATATTTTTTCTGGTATTTCCATTAGTAATTTTATTTGTACACATATCTGGTGGACTGGGTTAACATTCTCCTGAAGACTGTAAAGGAAACATGTATAGCCATGGGATCTCTAGGCAGTGACTGTTGTAGGACTAAGTTACTAATGGCTACTTATTAAAAAACTTACTAATAGCTTTTCATCTCCAAGCCTGGTTGAATTTTAAAACCAATCAAATGGGTATCATCTAGGTTCTTGCAAATACCCATCATATCACTTATATGAGTGATTGTATTTGCTGTGGTTGACTTCATGTCTTCTATAGTGTCAGCGGCATGTATTAAATCTCTATACCTCTCACTGTAAGTTCATAAAAATAAGGTAAGGAAACTGGTTCAGTACATTTCCTAAATATATCAGAAACTTAAAAGGGTTTTATTTCTTATACATACCCCACCATAGCTCTAAGTTCTTCCCTCTTTCTTTCAACCTCATATTGTAGTTTCTTTTGCACTTGATCTATTTCAGCAATGGAGTGTGTCTGAAACAATTGATCTGGAACCACTTCTAGCAAATTGCTATGAGCCATCTCTAACCACCACAAATTGTATAATTGTTTGCAGCCTAATCTAGTCTATGTTTCTCTGATTAACCATTCCGAATTAACATGTAGTGTTTACATCAGTTTTATTACGTACATATTTTTTTTTAGTTTACACATTATAAACATCATTATCATACAGACAGTGACATTTTAGTCATGTCAGTGACAGCTGATTCATGTCACGTTTAGCATTCAACTGCCGATCACACCCACAGATCATTAAGAGACACTAACGTATAATCATAAAAATTACCTCGCTTGCTTAATTATTGACATTGTGAAATATTTTTTGGTCTTGTATACATCTCACATCGCAAACAAAAACCAACCGAAAACTGAAAAATTGCTAAATTTTTTTTAATGGAATCTCGCTGTTGGCCTTAAGGGCCTTTACACCTCAGCTCGGGCTGTTTTGGCGAGCGTAGCTCGGCCAGAATGGCGTTTTATCCCGCGGCTAGCGCAAGGGCGTCTCCTGTGAGACTCGAACCTCGGCTTGGGCCGTCGCGGGGTGGTCAATCGCCTGAAGGGCAGGACGGAAGCTCACTGGAGTGAGCGAAGTGCGAAGTAAAGGTCCTCGCCTTCCCCGGTGAAGGCGGTTTTTTACCCTAATCTGTGTATTTTTATTTTTATTATTATTGGCCGCGCGGGCGGCTTTTAATTTATCGTTTGCTACGGTAATTGGATCATCCGGATCCGTTAGTATGTGTCGGGGCCTCCTACGAGCCCTTTTTGTCGGGAAGGGGAAAAATTGCTCATGTACGGTAGACTTCTTTTTATACAAATTAGGGTAAAGGACCCCCTTCACCGGGGACCGTACTTCTACTACAGCCCGAGCTACGCTTGCCAAAACAGTCCGAGCTAAGCTGTAAAGGCCCTTAAGCCAACAGCGAGATTCTATTAATAAAAAAACTACCAGCAAAAGACAAAAACTAAAATAGAGATAAGAATTTCATATATATACACACATTTATTATGGTATGCCGTATCGTAGCTACAGATTGATATTACCAAACATGATTTGATAGGCAAATAAAAGTTATATAGAGCCAACTAATTAATGTCATAATAAAAGCAGATTATCCTTATGTTTAAAGTACTGGAAGACTATTTTATAGATTATTCTCCAGCCTCTGTTGTAAGTTGATAAACTGTTTTGCCGAGTCCTATTTATTTATACAGGTCAACTATACCTATTACTTGTTTTTTATAAGTTTTAATATAAATTTATTTCTAAAGTAGGTAATTATGCCTTATCAAGATTTTTTAATTATTTGTACGGTATGTTATTATATAGGTACACTTAAACAGTGTTACTATTTCTTTTTACTTTTAATGTAAATTTAGATTTAATATATATAGATTATAAGTTCTTATATAAATAAGATAAAAATGTTCAATGAAAAATATGCCATTAAATAATTTATAACTAATTTAAAAATACAACTATTTTATTTCCATAACAGCAAGTAACAATAAAAGGTTCTATAATTTATTTTTGACGTTTGAACAGTTTATCTCTTTTTGTTGTTCACGGATCAAGATATAAAAGTGTAGACAGTTTATCGAGTTAAGCCGTAGTTTGTTATAATTATCACGGTAAAATGCATTATTAAATACATCCTTGTGATAACATGTTTTATATAAAGTACTGTCTTATTAGTATGGAACGTTTGTGAAAAGGTAGGAAACGGATTCAGCATAGTGCGTTCGTCGTATTGCTTCAGCCAGCATCACGGAGATATCCATAGTTTGCAATTTCGGGCACAGTTTCATGTGTTTGTCTTGAGGAATGGTATTGGTAACAACCAAAGCCTCTAAGCAGGAGTTATTTATCTTATCAATAGCGTCCCCAGCGAGGACTCCGTGGGTTAGAATTGCATATATTTTGTCAGCTCCAGCTTCGCGTAGCTTTTGGGCACCTTTAACGATAGTATCACACGTGTCTGCTAAATCATCAACCATGATAGCGGTTCTATTGCTCACGTCACCAACTAAAACTGTTGAATCTTCGATGTTGGATCGTTGCCTTTCTTTGTGGATGATCGCGAAATCGATATCCAACCTGTCGGCAATGGCAGTCATCCTTTTCACACCTCCTGCATCAGGTGAAACCATAACACTGGTTCTCCATTCAGAAATATTGTCTTGTATCCATTTCGTTATCGCTGGTTCAGCGTAAAGATTATCGACGGGGATATTGAAGAAGCCTTGAATCTGAGATGAGTGAAGATCGATTGTTATGACGTGATCAGCTCCAGATACCGATATGAGATTAGCTAGCAGCTTAGCAGTAATTGGGGCACGGCTTTTTTCTTTTTTATCCTGTCGCGAATAGGGGAAACTTGGGATCACAGCGGTGACGCGGGAGGCTGCCGCGATTTTGCAAGCGTTTATCATAATCAGCAGCTCCATTAGGTTGTCGTTGATATCACCACATCCACTTTGCACAATGTAGACGTCTTCACCACGGACGGATTCATGGATTTCAACGCTTGTTTCTCGATTAGAGAATTGTTTAGTCGTGGCTCGGCCCAGGTCTAACCCCAGTCTTGAGACTATTTTCTTTGCAATATCTGGATGAGAACTTCCCGTGAATACTTTGATATTGGGCATTCTTGGTTTCTTACTTAATTCTTTATCGTTCGTATATTCTGCGATGGAGTGGTTATCTCCAGTCGATTTCATGAGCGTGACTGATGCAAGTGGATACTACACAACACTGTTCTCTTAAAGCGATAGCAAAATGATTTGTTTTCATATTTGTACTGATTTATCAAAGTTCAAGCAGGGGTTAGGTCGGTTAGTATCTCAATTATAATACAAGTACATTGTTTGTAACCAAATCACGCTTAAATAACTAAACAAACAGTGGGATTTCATCATAAGTCAATATTACAGTGATATGGCTAATGTAATGTATTACGGAATTTAAATATGACTATTATTATGATAACTTGCAGTTAAGGGACAGATTAATTATTTATGTATACTGTTATTTTAGATTTAATTAAAAACTATAAATATATTATACAAAACCAGTTCGACATTGAGAACAAGAATTCTTTATTTAAGTAAATATAAAAGCAAAGTTGGTTCCTTGGCAGCAACATCACACAGCAGTTGTTTCGTTTACACGAAAATCTAAATTCAACATAAGGAAATAGCTTAGAACGGGAATTGTTAAATCGCAGTATTACTATTATTAATGCTTTCTATGCCTTATATTAAAGAAATTAAATCAAATTCACTTCGATGACATCCTGTGCCTCCAAGTCACAAAACATGACGTATTCTTCGAAGTGCCTATATGTGTCATAATTATTAAACTGTGGGTCCAAGCCGAAAATTTTAATATCTCCGGCGTCTTCCATAATATCGTTATTTGGGAAATTACACATGGTTGAAAAATCATCACCCTCTGCGGTCACGTACAATTTCTCATGAGTAGCACGAAATTTAAGAGTAAGTCCTGGCAAAAAGTACACTTCCCCTGAGGCTGAGCAGCTGGTCGTATTGAAACATTGTAACGCAATGACAATCGAAAATAAGGAATTCTTTCTTGTGTTTTCAGCCGTTCCGTGTATTTCCTGAAATTTTTCAATCGGCTATTAGATACATTTCGAAATTAACTGGATTATTTTTTATTATTGCATTTTTACGGCCTAAATTCAGTTATTTAAAAGCCATAATGCTGGCAGCAGATTCTCGCTGTGATAACAGGTACGTTGAGTTGTAGAAATGTCAGGCAAATATAAATAAATGAGATCCAGTGGTGCGACAATCTTTTTAGGTCTGGGCCTTAGATTTCTGTAACTGTTTCGTGATTTATTTGTGCGAGTTAAAATACGTTAGGTGATAAATAAATATGAGAATAAAACGATAAAAATGAATTGTCGTCCTTACAAAATCTAATAACTTTATATATTGGATTAATTTTTGTAAAGGACCAAGTTATATGCGTAGGTGAGGAAAATCACTTATGTGTGAAAATCAGATCAAAACTCTCGATTTCTTAAGATGTGACAAAAAAAATTCTCAATTCGAACATTTCAGGTCCTTTATTTAAATTATTTTGAAAAAGAAATAAAAAAATATCATATAGTATTATGTAGGTTTATACATAAATAGGCTCACGTCGTAAGGAATGTATTTAACTAATGCTAAGTAAAAATGGTGTAGGCGTAAGCTGCGGTAAAGGTGAACCACAAAATCATGTAATACTTTCTAGAAAAATTACGCGACAGCATCTTTAAAAGTTGCCCCAATATAAACGGTTGGATGATACTTAAATGTATTCAATAATTCGTCATTTGCGAAGCTCCACTACCACGAAGCTACCACGATATCATTTTTTATTCGAATAAATAAAAAAGATTTTCGTCGTCGTCCATTTCACTATATGTCCTAGGATATATAGTTCTCTCTGTTGTCTTAGTTTATCACTTATGTTTGAAAAACTCTCATTAAAACGGACGAAGATATAAACACACAACGAAAGAGTTTATGCCTATTAACTGTAAGGAAATTGACAATTCTTTAATAATGTAATTTTTCTGACTACTCACATTTTGCAGTGCTATAATCGATCCTCCGCGTATGAGAGTCAAGAAATCCGACTCCAAGGTAGGCATTGTCGCAATTTTTCCTTCTGTTACATTTACTCTTTCTCCCCCCCATATCTCATACCAAGTTCCCGGAGGCATGGTTACATGTACGTAACTTTGCATTACATGAAGATTCGGAACAATTAATAAGTCATCTCCTACAGAGAACTGTGAATTGGTTCTCTCAAAATAATCTGCTTGTGGGTATTGGTAAAACATTGGTCGTAGTAGCGGTCCTTGTTGAAGGACAGTATAGAAGTATGGTATAAACGCTAGACGTCTATTCAACGATGTTAACATGTAATTTCTGTAGTTTCCATTGAAGGCTGTAGGATCGCGGGCTGGCGTGTTTGCATCTATTCTAACTAGTGGAAAATATGTAGAAGCCATGTACCATTTGGCACAAAGATCAGTCTGGTTTTCGGGGAAAAAATTGGTATCTCCACAAATTGGGGTTGACCACAGCCAATGACCTGATATACCTCCTAGGGCTGCTTGAATTAGTTCTCTATGGAGATTTAACCACAACGCCTCAATGTTCTGTCTATTTATCATCACATTTCCGTTCATCCAATGACTACTAACAGCGGGAACAATGCCTCCTCCAGTCATATTCATAATTGCTTTGACAGACTCTTCTCCATATGTATTATGCTTGAAAAAATATTTTGTTTTGTCTAATAAAGTCATATTCCATGTAGGTGTATTAGTCAGAGCTGCTTTAAAATTCTGAAAAAAATAAAAATTAGCCCTAATATTAAAATCAAACTTTCATCTCTGTTAATATAAAATCCCAAAATTCAAAGAATTGTAATTCATATAATTTTATCATGGTTTATTTATCTACTAATGCGTTTGACTAAAGTACTCTTTTGTTTCTTTCTATCAATCTGTGTTTCCGCAGTGATAAGAAGAGACAAGTTTGTACTTTAGTAAAACGGGGCATTTTGACTCATTTAGTTTATATAAATACATAGTTGTGCAAAAATTAATTATTAAATTGTATGGGACGATTTTATATGTGACCTACATACCGATTGTTTGTTCCAAAAACCGGTCAAGAGCACTTTAGGCCTAACATATAGAGCGCTGAACTACGAGAGACAAAGTAAAAAAATATGTGAAGCTCTATCAAAGGGCAGGGCCAGATTTAGGGAAGTGTGGCCGGAACCCCAGGGCTGTACCCTGGGAAAATCACAAAAGAGATAATCTATAATAGAGACTTCGAAAGAAAAAAAATGTTTTTTTTCGGTGTTTTAACATTATCTTTGTACAAACATGATTATATAGTTCTTAAAAATTTACAGAAATCATTTATCTGTATTTATATTTTTATGTTTGTTATTTAACAAAGATTTTTAGTATTTAGTAAAAAATCTACTTGGTTTCAAAATAAATTATTGATTGAAAAAGTCGACTGAAATTTTTATTTTATTTTATTTGGTTAATAATTTGGGGCCAGGAGTCCTCCACTCCTTTGTTGCCCCGAAACCTCCAGACCTCTAAATCCGGCCCTGCCAAAGCTCCAATGTGGAATTACGCAATCAGACTTTCGAAATTACTTGTGAATTCCCGCAAATTACTTCTAATCCAAAATGTTAGCTTTCTCTTTACTAATTTAAAATCTATACAAATTGTTCCATAATACTTGAATATAAATTATGTTGTTGCTACGTTCTAGGCTAGGTCTAACAAAATCCGTCTTATCATTGCATGCATGTAGGACATATAATGCGCTTATCGAGTAATTTCAAGGTTGCTACCTAAAAGGAAATTATGGAAGAAGACTCTGCAAATCATCTATTGTAAAGGGCTGCATAAGGACTTAAATATATTTTAATCAAGTATAGATTTAATGTTGTCTTTAATTATTATGGTCTAGTAGTCGCAGCTTAAAAAAAGAGTGGCGGTAAAATTCTTACCAGTTTGTCAAGTGACTAGACTCTAGCCTACTACGACCTGGTAGAACTGTTGAATATTTTTTTGACGTATGATATGATGATGATAACTAAAACCGATATTTAGTATACCTACGTGTAAAACAAATGTATGTGGTTCATAATTAAACTAACTTTATGTTAAACTGTTACTTCGGCCATTCAGATACGGTCACAAGTAATGTACTTACTTTTCGTCTCGTCAATTTATACCTCCCCCCTCTTGTGAAAAAAAGTAAGCAAAGCTCTCAAAAATAATAGTACATAAACGTATTAATTTTTTGTAGGAATCCTCGAATACATTTCGTTTTCAAGTATAGATAATGTGTGGGTAATATGTATAAAAACGTAAATAATAATTACTGTTGTCGTATTCACCAATTAAGAAAACTAAACCCCCCACCCTCGACCCTATATTGCTTACGTAGTACTTGAACGGCCCCTTTGCGTCAATAAGGCTGATTTATATAAAATTATTTATCGGATATTAATACTATTACAACAGATTGGAAACTCATAATCGAAAGCCGACGTTTTTCTCTTGAAACAGATTTAGATTTTCTCGAAGACGATAGCGATAATAGTGTTCGTCTTGTATGTTTCTAGCGATTAAATTGAAAAACTCGAATCCAAACATTATTTCACTATTATATTGTTACATTATCCTCAAGTTACATGCATTAAAGTCGTCGAGAGAAAATTCATTACCTCATTGTAATAATCTAAATACGGCGAAGGGTCTTGAGCCGATTTATTAGATTGATCCAGGGGCCAATTATTTTCTATTATCAATCCGTCGAATTTTTTCGTGAAGGGCCATAATCTCTTAAGAAAATGGCTGGAAGCTACATCGTACGCCGGATACATTACTTTTGCTCCACCAACTTCGCCTTTGTATATTTCGAATGTGTAGGGATCGTGGTACATGAATAAGTCGAATTCGGGTAAAATTGTACAAGCGGATGTCTTTAACGTGGTTGTATCTTCATTGAAGCGAATCTGAAATAAATTAATAGTATGTTTCAGAATAGAGTCTTCATTTATAGAGTGTCGTTGTCATTTGCAATGTCGTAGCCCCTGAACGTGGCGCTTCGCTATATTCAATCATGGTGATGCTTCAACGTACAATCACTATTGACATTGCCACCACAGAGGGTTGATGTCGAAAAACAAACATTAAATTCTTATCACCAATATTAAATTAATAAAAGTTGTATATTAAAAAATATACATATATATAATAGCGTATTTATTTTAACTATTGTTATAATTCAGTTTGGTATTGCATGTTTGCTTGCTCCGGATCTAATATTTAAGCGCCACTTGGTGATTCTTGGAAGCATTAGACAACATACTCACTAAAAGTCTTAGGTACATACATACGGGGAAATATGTGGCACAAATCTCTTCCTAGCCTGCCGTATCAAATTAGCACCGCTATCAACATCTTGTAAGTTTTTCATCTCCATAGCTTCACAACGATTGCTTCCCAGAACAATTGGTCTGTGACCACAGTGACTTTCAAATGGTATATTTGCTGCTGTCAGTTTATTGATATAATTGTTAAGATCTTGATCTGATGTCCCACTGGAATTAGTGAATTTTGAAATATACAAGGACTTGTAAAACGAATTTGAATGTGCTAAAATTACGTCTTACAACGAATCTGTAGCGTTAATGTCGCAAGGTTGGGACTAACTCAATATTTAAATCGGAACCACTATCGTTAGAGGAAGTTAAGTGATATAGAGAAGTAATTATACTGTGTTTGTAAGGGTTGTGAGGCATCTAACATTAAAACAGTCACAAGAAGGCGTCGAGGTATCAGTTGCATCCAAAGAGTGGGGAATGAAAGAGCCTTTGTCACCTTGCCTATAAAATGAAATATCACGCAATCTGTTCATTGTACAGGGTCCTATTAGGTAGGTTCATTGTATTGGCAACAAAGGAACTCAAAGGAGTGGACACAAATTGTTTTCCAAATAAAGGAACAATTTTTTTCAGACGAGTATTTCAGTAGATTATTTTAGTATTTAACAGACACATAAAATTTAAAACAGCAAAAAATCTAAAAAAGTTATTTACTAGTCGGAATTTAAAACATTTTTTTCCAATGTCTATTATTATAGGGGCCCTTTGGGTGGAGGTCACAGGAGTAGCAGGGTTGATTACACCCGGGTACTTACTAACTTTACTTTGTACATAAAGCCTGAACGTAAACGTAATTATATTATCAACAACTTCATATTTATAACACACTATTTACATAGCCAGTTGCTTGTATTATACATATGAAAGTTATATTCTTTACCCTTTTTATAAACCAGTCTATAACAAATTTGCCTGACCCTGCGTGATTACAGATTTAAAAAAAAATAGATTTTAGATATGGAAAGTAGTTACGCAGAACTGGATTTTTAGAGAAATGCATTCGCAAGTCCTCTGGTATTGAGAGTGTCCATAGGCGGCATAAATCACTTAACATCTGGTGATTCTCTTGCCCATTTGCCTCCTTGTATTTATAAAATTGTTCGATTCCATTAATAATTGCAACGCACATCGTTCTCAACGTGACTTGGCTATAAAGTAAGGTCTAGCTTAGGTTCAGATTAATTAACTGATTGGAAAATGTTCATTTTAAATCATATTATGAATAATGAGCTCATATTTATGTTCACAATGAAGCATATTGTCTTACTCAGTAATTTATTAAAGGATTTGTAATGGTATATTTATAGGACCTAGAAAACAAGATCACTGTGTGATTTTTTCTTGGTAAAGAGTACCCGTGGTAATCCTATTAAAAAACATGATCAAATGTTAGAATAAAATAACCTTTTAGACTTAATGATCTACTCTAAGTACGTACGCCGTTATTAACGCTAAAGTTGCAAAATAGTATTACGTACCAAATATGGGCTCCCAACATCCAATATTCAAGATTCCAATTAGACCCGATTAAATTCATGGCATCGTTCATAATATCCTTCGGCGTTGGACCCACAAACAAATTAAATTTTAGTCCAGTACCCGTTAAACTTCTGACTATTATTTCATTTTCGGCTCGTACCATAATCTCAGTAGGGGCGGGCGTGTCCAATAATAGTCCGTGATACGACCCATTGTACCTTGCAAATATCAGTGGTATCGAACTGAAGTCGTTATTGTGGCTATAAATTACCTTTTCTGTGCCCGAGCATAGGGGTAATTCACCCAAACCGTACATTGTAGCGTTTGTTAATCGAAACGTCAGTTCCCAAATGCCATCAGACGCGATCAAGGGTCCTCTGATTGTGTTAAAAATTGTTCCTTGAGGTCCCTTAACCTCTATATTAAGTTCGGGAGATGAGACGACGTATGAATATGTTTTGTTGTATAATCTTCGTCCAGCTCTCAGGGGCTCCTTTCCGTTATAGAAGTCTAAAGTTAGGTGAGTGGCTGTCCGTTCATTTATTGAAAGTCGAAGGTTTCTAAGGCTGGCTTTAGAGTTGTAAGGTATTGTAGAAACCCGTGGGTGTAGAACAAGGTATTGGGACCAGGGTACATCCATAATGTATGAGAATCTAGACGGTAGTCGGTGGAAGCAAAAACCAGTTTTGACATCATAGCAACATTGTGCATGGCATTCTCCTTCTGATACGTTACCGGGGCCACAAGGTAATCTTGATGTTTGTGGTACCAGACATGACCCTACTGAAAGCTGGAAGCCTCCGCTGGGTATGAAATGAAATTGGTACAATATTACTGGAACTAATACAGCTGTTATCAAAAGAGCAACAAAGATCTGCAAGGGCCGGTTAAGTATTACGTGCTCGTACCATTTCAGTTCTGAAAAATTAAAAAAAAATTATGAAGAATATTTACGCATCAATATTCCACGTCTTAATTAACATTGAAAATTAAAAATTAGTGTATTGGTTCGGAACACAGAACTAATTGTAAATGTTCGACTAATGACGCACCAATTAAGCTACAATGATGCTGCGATCAGGTTTCGGTTTTTACGTATTTTCTGATGATTTAAGATAATTACTAAAAGGTGACGGGACATCCATTAAAGGCAGTCATCGCATCCCATGGATACTCATTTTTAGAGGGTGCGTTGCGGGCCTTTGAGGAAGGAGTACACTCTTACTTTGAATAGTCGGAGGTCCTATTTCTCAGGGAATATCCCCCTGGGAATCAATTGCACATCTCGCTTTGCTTTCATATATATATAATAATATTGAATAAGTTTATTCTGACTAAAGTTTATTGAAACCTAAACATCAAGCGATTTTAAGACATAAATTGTATCTTATGCGATGTATAATTTTGGATTATTTCGGATATAACTGTGTTGATGGGTATGTTTTTCTAATTATTATTTTAAGTTTTGGTTTTATTTTATTGTGAAGCTATCGGAAATGTTTTCTTCCTTTTTAGCTTTGGGAAACGCCTTCAAATTAGATGTTCATTATTGAATAATAAATTAACCAATTTGTTTATGTGGTAAATGTTACCACAAATATGTGCTAATTTGTTTTATTTAATGTTTATTTAACCCATACCAAAATAAATCGAGAAATCGTTTAACAATTACTAAAAGAAAAAAAGCTCGGATTTTTTAATGTGCCTAAATAAAACATTAAATATATAACTAACGCTTCCAATGTTACCAATATATGCAATTGTATATTTTGACGACCACGCTAAAGTTTATATTCGCACTCAGAAGTTATTTAAATGAGGCTGTTATAGGATTCCCATATAATTTCAGACCTGAATTAAGCAATTTATGTCTTGTTGATACAATTTTGTATAACAATGAGTGATATTTAAAATTGTCTCATATGTAATGACGTCATTAATAAGAATATATTTTTACTCCATCGTGTATCAAATATCCCAATAATTTTTAGGTTTGTTACTATTAATTTGTTGTAAACCATGAATAATTTTATTTTCTATATTTATAATATTGCATCACAAAACTAGCACAATGCCACTTACGTAACAAGCCATCTCAATCGTTCTCTACAAGGCTTTTGCTTTAGTTAAACTTATAGCAACCAGTTTCAAGAAAGTATTAACTTTATTTTTAAAAAAGTATAACGGTAACAGTAGTTGTGATCGTATCGTATGTATACATCCTTTTTAAAATGTAAGATGTTTACTATTTTAAATATATTACACGGCAACATCTAGGTTATAAATTCCGTCTATATAATGAAAACCTTTTTCTCTGCAACAATATGTGGGTGGAAACTTTAGCTGAAGAGACAATAAACTTTCATATTTTGTCCTTGTCAAATGGATACTTTAATGAAAGGGTAAAATGTACGTCTTGTGTACAAAAATATTAAATTACGAACAATACTGTCTTAAGGATTCCATGAATACGCCAAACACTCCCAAGGGATCCCAATCATTTCCCAAGCAGGCGCTTGATTGGAATTACAGATGAGGCAAAGAGACGCAATACTTGGAGCAAGGTGAAATACGAGGTTCAAGACTGAATGTAATGGAGACCCACTGAGGCGCCCTCTGCCCCATCTAGGGATTATAGAACTAAAGGTCAAGTAAGTAAAGTAACAGATTCCCTTTAAAAGAATGTAGGTAGTTCAGAACGTATAACATAATCATTTAATATTAAATCTATCTAGGCCACACAAACTCTCATTAAGTAAATAGTAAAACCAGCCCCTATTTAAATATTTATAAAGCATAAAATATAGCCTACACAGCGAGATATTACTGTTATGCCTATTAGTTTAGCCAATATTTACATATATAGAATTCTATCTCTATATTTATAAAATTCTCGTGTCACAATATTCGTTCCATACTCCTCTGAAACAGCTCGACCGATTCTTATGAATTTTTTATGCATATTCAGTAAGTCTGAGAATCGGCTACTATCTATTTTTCAAACCCCTAAGTGATAAGGGGTGTCCACCACAAATTTAATTTTTTAAACAATTTTTTTATATTACATCATACAAAAATACATACAATTTTTAATTGTCACCCCTCTAAGATCAACCCCTATTTTTATTGTAGTAGATAGTTATATTTTTTAAACAAAAAAAAAAGTTTTGCTATAAATAATATATATGGCAAAATGACGTTTGCCGGATCAGCTTGTAACGATATAATAATTTATTCGTGCTATTTATGACTTGGATGTTTATGCTAAGAAATTTATATTATAACGAACTTACCACTACAATATTTGATAATTCTATTAGATACTTTAAATACGTACGTTTTATACCGTCATACGAATAATTGAGATTTTCAGCATCTTCATAGTTTGATTGTGTATCTTCAACCTTTGGATTCATTGTATATGTTAGTACGTCATATTCCTGTATGTAATTAAATGTATAGATAATTCTGTAAAAATATAACATGAAGTATTCTGTAATTAAGATATGTGTACAAGGATTCGAGATGTCCATAACAATTGTGGAGAAATTGTTGCGACGAAAGCATATATCCTATGGTGATGATTTTCATTAGTCTGTAATATTCTAGCATATAATACTTATGTATAAAGTAAGTAACGTTACATACTTATAGCATGCAACAAAAATTAAAAAAAAAAACAAAAAACATCTATCCACCTTGTGTCTGTGTCTAAACTGTCCACTCATTTATTGCATTACGACATTGTTGGGAAAGATTCGATCGTCTTGGTTGTGGCATTGTTAATAATAATATCGGCACGATAAGCTAATAGAACATTTTACGTCACGTCCAACGGAAACAATATAAAAATAGCTATTCTATGTCCGTCTCCTGGTTCTAAGCTATCTCCCCACCAATTATCAGCCAAGTCGGTTAAATCGTTTTTGAGTTATAAATAGTGTATCTAACACGACTTTCTTTTATATACATATATCGATTATGTATATATAAACTGCGCCAAATACATTATCGAATTGATAATAGGTTGTCTCTTTCCTAAGATCGCAGACGCTGACGATCAAATAATGTGACGAATGTTATGATTTTTTAGATAACGAAAAATATCGTGTAAATTACTGAGCGCTGTGATCGCGAAACCATTCCTTGTATCCAATATAAGGAATACAAGTTAAGTTAAGTGTACAGTTAAAATATACATTGTTTTACTCGTACTGTACACTTATTAACTTTTTTGTATCACTTATTTGCATTTTTGTGTCTATAATTGTTTATGTTTCTTTCAATAAATATTAGTAGTAAATCGATGCATAATCCCGCAGATTTGTTTTGTAATTTGCATTGGATTGAAAAATCATAGAAATAAAAAAGTAAAAAAAAATATCGTTGCAGTATTCGTAGTGCCCGCTGGAATATTATAAAAAATATTATTTATATAACCAGTTCTGATTAATATAAAAAATATCATAGTCTCAAAAAATTAAAGCAATGACGCATGTGATTTATAAAATTAATACAAATAACAGTTTTATATATAGGTATTTTTAAATATATTCCCACTCACCGTTTTTACTAAAATTATGAAAAGTATTACCACGATAATTTCAGTAATTTTGATATAACTAAATTTTCAATTTTGAAATATCACAAACAATCACAGCAGAGATGACGTACGATTGAATACTGGTAATTATTGATAATATAATCATTGATAAAACTGATATGCCTTTCAAATTATTGCTTTGTTGATATACTTATCTATGTCTTTGTTTCGCCGAACAATGTTTTTCCTGTGAATAACGACTGATCAAAATTTAATAAACTTACACAAAAAAATTGTAACTATAAACTGTTTAATAGATTTTACATAACAAGAAGAATAAATCACTATATTTCATTCTAAACCTCAAAAACAATTCAAAACCTTATACATTCACTAACAACCTTAAGCCACATCTTCAGAACCTGTCAAATACTGAAACGGAATGTAATTTTCATGTGAAAAAGTAGTTTATTTACAAAATTGTAAGTGTAATGAAGAAATTTTTACGTTAAGTACCATTAATATACCAAATGGAAGAGATTAGATGCCCCCGCAGGACTCCTAGTGAGGGGCACTTTCTCTTTTAACTAAACAACCTTTCTTAATATGTGTAATAAAGTTTTTTCTTTCATTTCTTTCTGTCTAGCTCTGCTGTAGGTTTAAGTACTGATATATATACCGGTGGCTGGCCATGCGTCATACTCGTGAACGGGTGCTACTTGTGGTGACTGGTCGACTTGAATACGTGTATGCGGTGATGTTAGTTATTTCGACTATGTATTTGCGTGTTGTTCCCACGAGAATGTAAGTGCGTGCTCCTATTTCACCCTGCCTACTGCTGATAGCGGACAAATCTTTGTTTTTATTTTTTAAGATTGTGTAAAACAAAAAACTTGGCGATTATAACGTGTGGCGGAGTCATGTCAAGGTTATGCTATGTATATAACAATTTATACGAATGGCTTGACTATTAGACAGATAAAATGATTCATGAAATATAATAATTTCACATAGTACTAAATCTCTACGATGACGTCAAGGCACATTGCTCATTCATAAAGTACAATCAACAGTTGAAATTATTAAGTAGTCCATTCACGCCTTTAATTCATTTCTAAATTATGTCAACGCCTGTGCACAGGCGCTGATTAAAGATTTAATTGGCGCCTGGTAGGTAGTACCGGTGAGCAGCTAGTGCTTTCCTCGTTCAACGAAAAAGTATCGCAAGAAAGCGAGAAAATGCTGCCAGCATTAAAGGTACACTGTCTCAGGAGCCAAATTTTTTGAATTTGTTTTAATTTTCTTTTTAATAATTTTAACTTTTTTAAATATTTCTATGTTGGTTAAGAAAATTGTAAATACTATATATATATATATATATATGTACATTATAAAGTCTCTGAATTTTTTTATAATAGTTATACAAAGGAGTAGGTCAATCAGCGTCATTGTCTGCAAATATTAGTTTTTCTGGTTTAGCGTTTTTCGTTATTGTAAGTGTTAATATAGACAGACAATTATATTGGACCCTAGGCGTGAATGCGCGAACTCAGATTTCTAGTTTTATATGTTTCTACAAGCTCTTAATTAAATTGAGTTTTAATGTTGCGTTTATTGAATTAGTAATTTCTATGTTCAAATATTATTGTTGTGTAGGTGTAAACTTGTAATATTATATTTTTAAACACGCCTGATGTTGTGGGTCATATGATTGAAATAAAGTTGTAAGACAAAATTATCACTCTAAGAATGAAACGCCTTAAAAATTAACCCAAGCAATACGATATAGAACCAATATCAAATTCCCAAGAGTGTTGGTGCGATGTTATCGCTTTCTACATGATTTGAGCTCAATGACTTAATTAAACCATATAAGAAACTAGCAACTGTTGTGTCATGCCAGGTGGAAAAATATTTATGTTGAAAAAAAGTTAAGTTAAACAAGTTTTAAGTTTGACCTTTATTAATTACTTGAATCTTTTAATCGTGCTAACTAATAACTTACTAAATACAAATTATACGTATGTATAACTAAATAGTTAGTTATTCGCTTTCATTATTTGAAAATATTGCCATGATCACGTGGCGTATCTAATAACACTTAAAAATAGGGATTTATGAACAATTTACGCAGTTATTAAAATTCCATGATGAGAGAAGGACTACCTTAAATACAATGCAATAATATTAATTAAAGTCAAACATTACATCTGGAAGAGTTTATCTATAACAACTATGGACTAGCAATGTCACTGTCCGGATAAGCCGAGCGAAATAAGTTGCGATTAAAATAGTTAAGCTTTTAAGTTGCAATTCTGTGATTTTATAGAAGCACAAATTTATCTACATTAGATTTAATAAAATAATTTTTTTGTTTATTTTTTTAATGTTTGAAATAAACTACATTGTGTTGTATTATAATGTAACATGATCGTCTCTTTTATAATATACTAGCGGACCCGAAAGACGTTGTCCTGTCTTAACTATGAATATTGATTTTGAATTGGTATAATTAACTAAAAATGCTTTGTGATATACAACATTCTTTGTTTGTTTTACTGGCGCGTATATAAATAGTTTTGTTGGTATTCCGACATGGGAACAGGCGACATATAACTGGCCATGTAAAAGCATGAATTTTCAAGATTAATGACACTAACAATTAGCGACTGTAATTATTTTATGTCTTCTTCTCCTGACAATAATAAACACAACAAAAAATAATTAGCGAAACAGTCCAGCCGTTCACGCGTGATGTCTTGACCAAGGGAAATAGGGATTCATTTATATATATATATAATACAGATGTATACCTACCGACACAAATACAATATAATGAATAAAACCCAATGCTAAGTGTCTAATTTGTACAGGTTAATTGTTATAAAAATGAATGAACCATTCATAAAATTTCATTGTGGTCTTTTATCTCACATTACGCAGGATCAGTTCATAGCTCGCTACGCTGCTACGACACGCGGACGCGTGGTAGGCTGACTACGTGCTTTGTTTCGTTATGAAGATTCTACGAGGGCTTAACACTTTAATAAAATTTTGAATACGTGTTATATATCTAACTGTATTTTATCTGTGAAATGTGATTATTTTAAAATGAATAAAACAGTAGACTTTTGGGATTACTTTAATATGAATTTCACGATTAATACAACCGAAGTTGTGGATTCAGTGCCAACTGCGGAACAGGAGTTTGTTGTTGGAATGTATAGTGTTCTGTTTATTATTGGTTCTATGGGAAACGTTGCAGTGTTTATTGCTCTGATTCGGTCAAGGCGCAGGAAGTCTAGAGTTAACTTGTTAATGACTCATTTAGTCGTGGCCGACTTGATTGTCACGTTTATTGTTATTCCATTAGAGGTATGTACTAAAATAGTTATATTATTTTAATCCGTGTTTAGACGTATTATTAAGTTTAGTTTGACAATCTTAATAAGTTTTAAATTAAATTAGCCGAAAAAATTATGTTTTATTGTTGTGTATCTCTCTTAATTTTGATTTTGTGGTACTTCAGATTATTAAAAAAACCTTAGTAATATAAATAATTACCTAATCAATAATTATAATAGTGTATAATATAATGTAAAATGATACTTAGTGATGTTAACACTAACTATCAATGTTACATATAATTTCGTAACATTTTACTATAAAGGGTAGATTTAGATTTTTTTACATGTTTAAAGATTTAAATCTCTGGTATGCTTCGCTTACCGCAAGGAAAAAAATAATTGTAAATGGATCATCCATTTAAGATAAATGATTCCCAAAATAGGTTATTTTGGGAAGCAAGTGTTTATAATTTCTTGTGCGATGCATTATGACATGAATTTATTTTAAACTTGCTTTTTTATTTTTAACACCTACGTATATAGTATTTACACTATTCTTAACGAACATATTAACAAAAATATAATCTTATTGAGCTGTTTATTGTTTCCGCCTGGTCTGCGGCAGATAGGGCTAATGTGCCCATATAAGTAGCATCCCATACAAAAGCACGTACCACCCTCCAAGATCAACGTTCCACTTGCCACAGTCTCTAGTGATACCTGTTAAAATGGCTGAAACATTGACGGAGGTAAGAGCGTATGATGTCGTTGAGGAAGTGGTGGAGAGAGAAACTATCGGCACTCTTTTGCCAAGGAAGGCCATGGTTTCCAATGGTTTCAATACTCACAGGGGTTCAGTAGCCTCAGGGACACTTATAGGAAGTAGAAATGGGCACTCCTAAGTGTAGGCTGATGGCAATACGCAGAATTCAGGGATCGATGCTTGATTCCAAGCAGATGTTTTAAAAAAAAACGTTTAAAATATAATCCAAAGAAGTTTTAAAAATATTAACCAAATCCAGTTGTATAACTAAATTATTATATTGAGAGCAAAAGTAAAGTACGTAAGTTAAGTTGGAAATGAAAATACAGGATTTTAAAATGAACAGTTCTGAGCGAGTGCTAGACTAAAGACGATCCAAGAGGATCCTTGTTGACAATAAACTTCTGAAGAGTGTTTGTAACTTTTTTATGTTAATTTTGATGGCTGTGAGTAACACTATAAAAGATAGTTAAATATTTCTGGAATGTTTTCAAAAGCCAACAAGGAGTGTATTTTTGACGTCATCTTTTAACGACATATCGAATTTTTCGTTAGCAAAAAGAATGCGCAAAGCGCGAATAGCGGCCTTTCAACCGCCTTTAGTGCCAAAGGAAAGTTAATGTGCTTTTAACACTTTGTTCAATTTATAAATGTTTAATTATGCAACTTAAGAGGTTAATTTACGAAAGGTCTTCGCATAGCAATTGGCCTCATCCCACCAAAACAAGAGCTACCAAATATGCCCCATATAGTTATATATTGTAATGTAAGATAAAAATAAAATTTAGAATTATTATTTTAAAACTGAAAGTCTAGACACTTGATCCAAATCCTATCTATTCAAACAAAATAAACACACAGAAACTGATCCTGAAAGTGTTTACTTCAAAATAAGTCTTACACATTTTTTTCAATGGGGCTTATTAATCTTATATTAAGTGTCGACGTACAGATGTTTTATAAGAAAATAGTTTGCTGAATTTTGAATACAGTGATTCACGTCTTTAATCATTTTCTTTTTTATACAAGTAGCCACACGTCGAACGTTTTTTGGGTCTTAGACATTATATACATACCAAAAACCAAGTGTTAAAATGTAGATCACTTATTACACCTCCTGAAGTACGATTACTGCAAATGGGACAATCCATTGATAGTTCTACATATTATTGAATACAGTATTTTGTTTGTTTGTCCACGTTCACTCGTTTAGTTTGAGAGTTTTACTATAAAAGTTATTTTAAATGATATTGTAATTTTTGATTACTCTTTGAGCATCAAAAAAGTCAGGTTTCATAGGATAATGAGATTCAAATAATTTTGTTAAACAAATTCGACAAAAGCGACATCGTTAACCTTTGAGATTTTCTACGAAACGTCAAATATATTTTTATACTGTAGGTGAAACAACAAAAAATCAGTAGATATATAAAGAAGAAATAAGTGAGATTGTTCGGTATTGAAATATTTGTGATGTAAAATCATACATATAAATATATGTACGATCCAGAGTCCAGGAATCAATACATATTACTTACACTTTTTTAATTGTGTGGACAGTAATCCAGAATTTAATTACAGTGTTTGACTAGTCGCTTCAGCGTGCGACTCTCATCTCTAAGGTCGCAGGTTCAATCCCCGACTGCGCGCCAATGAACTTTCGTTCTATGTGCGCATTTAACAATCGCTCGAACGGTAAATATCGTGAGTAAACCGGCTTGCCTTAGAGTCAAAAAGTCGACGGCGTGTGTCAGGCACATGCACAGATCACCTACTTGCCTATAAGAGTGACAAATGATCATGAAACAGATACAGAAATCTGATTCCCAGACCTTAAAAGGTTGTAGCGCCACTGATTTGTTTTGTTTATGTTTTTAATACAGAATTTAACAACGCATTCTTTTAACTAACATACTGAAAATTGCATTGATTTATTTTTTATGTAACAGGTGGTATTATTGTTTTGTGTATTATGCCGCATGCATGGTTTGGCAATTTAGTTCGTCGTTCCTATTTAAACCTTATTGTCAGCACTTAAAATTAATAAAATAAAACCATGGCCTCGGGATATTGTTCAAAGTTTATTAATTAGTCCTTAAAGTTTGTATCGCACTTTAAAGCTCTCGACCATTAAATGTTTACAATTTAATAATAAACTCACTCAAAACTCAATTTTAAAATTTGAACTCAATAAACATAAAATAAATCAACTGGTAAAAGGCTGATCGGCTCAATAAATTCTTTTTTTGTAACATCAACGCTCGGTTGGTAGAATGAAATTCGATTGAACTGAGGTTCGCTTTGAATAAGTACTTTGATCATGCGGCCCTATTGCCATTCATGCTGTTTATGTCACTTCTCAGTAACTGCGACTACTTTTACATGCAACATAACAAATATTTATTATTAATGTCATTAAGGAAAATGACTTTTGACTGGCGAAATAATTTATATATTCTGTTGAGTAGTGAGGAGAGAGTGTAGTGCTACGTATTAATAAACGCATCCCTCCTCATTTATATTCCCTTTGACTATAATGGGGCTTTCTTCAGCATACTGGCTATCCTAAGTAATGTGATAGAGACGTATATATATTATATAAATGAGCATTCAATATCTCATCACAATCAAACATTAGTTTAGTTAACTGACTTATAAAAGTTTAAGGCACTGAAGACGCATTTTAGATATATTCCATTGAACCAGTGACGCTACAACCTCTTTAGATCTAGACCTCAGATGTCTGAATCTGTTACATTTTTAATCTAATGGGCAAGTAGGTGATCGGCCTCCTGTGCCTGATGTCGGATCCTCACGATGTTTTCCTTTACCGTTCGAGCGAATGTTAAATGCGCAAATAGAAAGTCCTGTGGTGCAAAGCCGGGGATCGAACATGCATCAATGTATAATATACTCTGAATCTATAAAGGGTATTCAAAAATATATTCGTTTTTAAAACTTGCTTCGATGTCATGTTTATGTTGTTTAAGTCTATTTTTAAATACTTTTATTAGTAAAAGTTTTAAGCATAAATGTCCATAACTAGTGCCGCTTCAGATGGTACCTGAATTCGATGTTATTTTATGCTAAAATTGAAAAAGTTTACTTAATGTATTCCATCAAAAATAGTACATATATATAACTATTATGTTACAACGTTTATCTTTTAAAAATATGTATATACGCAACATATCCTACAGTTACGGAATATAATTAAATTATCAATTTGTAAGTCATTTAAAATGCATCACCTATTTTCCGTTGTTATAAAAACAAGACGGATGGAGTGGATCAACGGAAATTTGTGTTCTATTTCAAATACATTAGTATATATTTACATTACATATGTCCATTAACAAAGTTTGTATAAGCTTATGGCCTGCTCCAGGGGATCGTCCACTGTTTACTTATGAATCGTGTGTGCTTGAACCTGCTTTGCGCATTTTGCACTAACGACCTGAATATCGCTTCGGTAGCTCTGTTGACAACGTATTTATTTATTTTAAAACAATGTGTATGCCTTAAAAATATAGGAAAATATGACATCTCAAATTGACCACTCCTACACATACATACACAATTACATTAGAACATAAGCAATATATCAAGGGAAAAAACTAAATAAACAACTACAAAATAAATAAAAATAAAACAAAACAAAAAATAATAATAACAAAAACTAAACTAAAACTAAAAGATAAAAAATAACAATAACAGTAATAAACAAACAAACTTAAACCACATTAAGAGCCTGCAAAACAAAGTTACAATAAGTTGGTAGACTGTTGAAAAAAACATCTATATTTTCATCAATGTTTGTAATTAAGTTGTAAGAGCGAGATAGCCTATTCACTGGACAAGGAGCCGTAGGTACGTATATAAGACTTTTAGTTCGAGTAACTCTAGGATTACAAAGAAATTAATTATGACCGATTATGGAATTATGTCTTGTTTAGTTATAACATTATGTTAGATACTCCATATAGAAAATAGTCTATCTTTTATATGGAGTATTTTGGCAATTTTTTTGCGACCACATACGGTCATCATACTTCAGTAAATTTCCATAGAACTATAAAATATTATATACCAATTTTTTTTTTAGGAATCATCCTTTTGAAGCAGTTATGACTGTTAAAAAGGCATCCAAAATTGGAAACTTAACTTTATAATATAAGGTTGTAACTCAAAACTTACATACTTCAAGGGTTAAGATAAGTTCCTGTGTATATTAAATAATAATAAAAGTACTTAATATAAAAATGTCTTATGTATCTGGAAGTTAAAGATTAGGTCTTTCTCGAATAAAAGGCGATATGTGTATTTCGACCCGATAGCGTCAATCGATCCAATCCTTGTTAAAAAGTTTTAAAACCGATTCGGCTACGGCAGTTAAAAGTTACTGTACATTTTTTCACTCACAAAGGCCAATGAGAAGGATATCCAGTAGGATCACTAGGATCTTAATCTCTAATTCGGAATTATGCAGTTTTGGTCCGCATAGAACAATGGTTTGTTATCCATGCCATTAATTTTGGTTTCATAATTAAACACCTCTAAAGTTGTATGCAATGTTTGGCTATTATTCTTTTTATAACTGTCTATTCAAAAAGGTCTGGTACGTCAGAATCCGTTCCATCTGAGTATGAGTTATGGAATAGATGAATATTATTTGGCACTATACGAAGGCCTTTTTTTATTCGTGGAAAAAGTAATCAAAATGTTATACATGTAAATGACAATGTACACTTATGTTGTCAGTAAAAATAATGCTTCTAAATTTACACTTACTGCCCGTTCTAAAATCAAGGGCATAGAATGGACGATAAGAACTGGCAATAAACTCTCCGTCACTCTTTGCTGTGATGGAAGGACAATGCGGAAGTTTTAGACAAGATTCGCGGAGTGTTTCGGCTTTCGTCTCTTCTTCCTTATCGTATCATAAGCTAAGTTAAGAACACTTAACAGTAAGCACTAAACTACTCGAACCATAGGGTATGTATCCAAAGTTGCTGTGCTCTTTCAGAACTCTAGTTCGTACGGTAATGCAGTATATAAAATGTCTCAGACCTCACGCAGTTAGAATATCAATAAATTCAAAATATTTAAATCTCACAATGAAAGTATTGTTAAAAAAACAGGAAATAACAAAAGTATTTCATATTTGTGAAATAACTAACGAACTAAAACGAGTATTTTTTATTGAACATTCATCCGTTAGTGTCTTTTCGAAATAGTTTATAAATTGAATTTATAATTTATATTATTATTCAATAAAAAGCGCTTTCAAATAGTCATAATTTATTAAAATAAGTTGTTAAAGTTTTAAATAGTATTTATTAACCAAGTTAGTGGTGTTAGCGTGCGCGTGATAGGAAATTGCGTTGTAGGACTTCTATCGTAAAATGATTTTTTGAATAATTCGAAAACTATGAACACGAATTTAATAAAATTATTTAGTTTAAATTTATGATATAATTGAAACAGAAGCAAAGGTACGCAAAAGTAATTACGGACTCGACAAATCATTATGAATTTCACACTACAGAAATGTAAATTTACGTAAGAAATTAAAGAACGCGTTATACGAAAACGCTTTATATTGGTACCGCGTTATAGGGGGTTTATTAAATATACATACAATCAGGAATTAGGATTCAATTAAATATGTTTATTGTTTATGCTTTATAGGTGTAATTATCTATGGATAGAGGTACATATATTCCTAACGTATACGTACGTAACCTACTGTCATAATATTTAATAAATAATAGCCAAAACTGTTACCGATTTGTAATTGACAATATTGGACTGTAATCAGCGCTATGAATGGAAGTGTAGTTTTCGATAAATATATCGTCGTGTAGATGCGAAACCCTATTGAAATGTAATTATCGCAACATCCGTTGAATTCGGAAACGTGAAATTGCGTTGTATGCGAATTCAATATTGGGTTCGGACTTTAAGTAATAGATATGCCCGCAAATGTTCCTATTATAACAATCTTTATAATAATGTTATTTTTACTTAATCTCTTTTTAGATTGGGTGGCGCACCACAAATGCTTGGTTGGCAGGTAACGGAGCCTGCAAATTCTTTTTGGTCCTTCGAGCTTTCGGCCTCTACCTTTCCTCAAATGTTTTAGTCTGCATATCTTTAGACAGGTAATTATCTTAAAATATTACGTTGTTACGGAATTCATAACTAAGGTTAGACAAATATTTCAGACATAAAATAGATTTTAATATTATCATGTAATCACATTTAACCTACCAATGTCTTCATTAACATTTTCATTCTTATTTATCTATTCCGTGATTATGTACATTTAAGCTTTGTGTTGTAATAATTATTTGTCATAACATTAAAAAGAGGGAAAACTTGTGAGGATGCCTCGACCCAGTTAAAAATCACCTGTGGTGCCATGTTAACCCGAAAAATTAAAAGAAGCTTTGTAGTTGGATTTGCAAAGTTGAACGGAGGAAAACGAAAACGTTTTTTTCCGAACGCTGCTTTACCGATGAGAGGGATAAGATTGAGTTGTAGAAAAAAATATAGAATTCGTAATGCCCACAAAAAAGTAGAAGCGATACATACTTTGCATACAAAACTTTCATATTATATAAAACAAACCACGTCACGCCAAAACTACTGATCGGAATTTATTGTATTTTCACCAATATCTATTTATTTATAAACAATGCTGCCCGGTTTCACTCGCATAGATACCGATCTCGTAGTGAATTTCGAGTGGATCCGGTAGTTTGCAAGTACTAAATCGGACTATACATGTTTTTTTGTTATCATAAAAGTTTTATTATACTTTTCTTAGTTTTAATTACTTCCTTTTAGATTATTAGATACACTTACATTTATAATCTAATCAATATACAGATTTTTTACTTCAGACTTTACAACGAATATATATCTAATACATTTTTAAATTTCTAACACTATTTACGTAGAATGTGTCGGACATTAGTACATACACATTAGTAGCCATGGCTATAAAACTTTTCAATCACCTTCCTAGAAGTTATAGATCACTGCCATGTAATTCTTTCAAGGGGATGGTGATTAAATTTCTAAAGGCAAGGTGCCTTTATAGCGTAGGCGAATATTTGGACCATAGATTTGATACCGATTAACCGTAAATAATTTAACCTTGACTTTTTTATGTACTTAATAGGACATTTTAAAAATTTATATGACATTTGCATGCCTATTTATAAATGCCATTATATGGATCATTGTGCTGATCTTGGCAAATAAACTATTATTATTATTAATAATAATTTCTCAATACCTGTAGGTTTAAAAAATTCTTGATTTTAGTTACATTACCTAATGTACTGAGTCTTGTGGTATGTAAATCTTATATATAAACTAACAACACTATATAGGAATATAAATATTATGTATTTATAAGAACTCATTGTTTTAAACCGAATTTTAAACATACTTAATGAAAACACTCATCCATTAACTTGTTTAATACAGTACAGATTAAATATAGAAAATTAATGATTAACGTGCAAGATTGTCAGTTTGCGTTATAACAGCTCAATAAACAGTGGCGATTTATAATAACAACAGTAGTCACAAATAACACTTCCACTCTTGTTAAGATAATTTGACTTGTAAGTATGAAAATATTTAGAGAATCACCAAAAAAATTTGACAAAGGTATAAATTTTGACACCTTAAAAATGTGTATAATTTAGCGATATTCGTGTGTGTGTGTGTGTGTAATCACACGCTTTTAATACTATTTGTGTATTACCGTTAAAAACGTTGTAATTTAATTCAAACATTGATCCTTATATTTTTTTCAACTTTTAAACGTTTTTTGTTGTTTTGAATTACACACAGCAAATGGAGATATATATGTGACGGCGCCACTATCAATGTTTTGTAAAACTGATGGCGCCACTATCAATGTTTTGTAAAACAACGTGCAACGGGCGATTAGTCGAACGATCGTACGATGTGTCACTCGTTCCCCACTACGGAACCAATATAAAGCAGCGCGCGCGCACAACTGAGGCACCCTATACGGGCAAGCCATCCCATGGCAAAAGTCCGTCAAATATCTAGGAGTCACGCTCGATAGCGGCATGTCTTTCCGAAAGCACATAGCCGCCGTTCGCAAGAAGGCCCATTTTGTCCTCTCTCGCCTTCATTTCCTCCTAAATAAAAGGAGTCAAATGTCTCTCAGACACAAGGTGACCCTGTACAAGGCATGCATCCGACCGTGCATGACATACGCTAGCGTAGTCTTTGCGCATTGTGCCCCCTCCTATATTCACCGGCTACAGGTGCTTCAGTCGCGATTCATGAGAATCGCGACCGGTGCGCCCTTCTATGTGAGAAACGTCGATCTCCACCACGACCTGGAGCTCCCTACCATAGCCCAATGGATGAAGTTGGCATCCACACGCCACTTTGACAAGGCTAAACACCATCCCAATCCGCTGGTGCGTAATAGCATCAACTATTACCCCTTCCCGACAAAAAAGGCTCGTAGGAGGCCCCGACACATACTAACGGATCCGGATGATCCAATTACCGTAGCAAACGATAAATTAAAAGCCGCCCGCGCGGCCAAAAATAATAAAAATAGCCAATCACAGATTAGGGTAAAAAACCGCCTTCACCGGGGAAGGCGAGGACCTTTACTTCGCACTTCGCTCACTCCAGTGAGCTTCCGTCCTGCCCTTCAGGCGATTGACCGCCCCGCGACGGCCCAAGCCGAGGTTCGAGTCTCACAGGAGACGCCCTTGCGCTAGCGGGATAAAACGCCATTCTGGCCGAGCTACGCTCGCCAAAACAGCCCGAGCTGAGCTGTAAAGGCCCTTAAGGCCAACAGCGAGATTCCTTCTTAAAAAAAAAAAAAAAAAAAAAACAACTGAGGCAGTCGTTCATCGACCATTGCCCGGTGCACACGTTACGTAATTACCGAGTAGCCTTCGAAATATTTACCTATTTAATTTGTTTATTGAAATCGTATCGAATTAAGAGACTGAAATTAGAATTGGAATAAATCAAATGATTGGGAGAAAACTTTGTGTTTGTTATCTTAACAATGTCGGGGCCTGACGCTACATCAGAAGTGGGATTCACCCCCACACCAACCATCATCGCCAAATGCGCCGAGGAGTACAGTAATGGAGAAAATGATGTTATTTTCGACTGGTATGGAAGTGATCTTCAAAAAAATCGCTGATAATATGACACCTTGTCAGCCTGTTCAGCATGCACCGATAAAATTTGTCAATTATGACCCGGATGAACCTGAATCTGTCATCATCAACTGTACTCATTGAAATGATAATTAAACAGAAAAACCTAAAAGGAATCAATTTAATACTTGCCCTAACACATTCTCTCAAGGGGCGTGCTGCAACCTGTCTGACGAATATCAAACCGGATCAAATATCATGGCCGACGATCAAGGAGATGCTGGTATCAAGATTCGACTCAAGACTACTTCGATCAGATCATTAAATTTCAGTTAGATGGCAAAGAGAGCCCTGCTGAAGCGGGAATGCGATTATGATAATTAATTGAGAAAATTCCTGAAGTGAATATGTCTGAGATGGTGATCATTGGCTTTGCAATCTCTGTGATGTCTCAGTGCGATGAAAAGTTTCGTCGAGAGTTAAATTCAGTGGTTATAAATAACAAAACCAACTTTTTCGCACATTATGTGGTTTCACATTAAAGAGACGCAACGAAGAGATTGGTTTATCTGATTCGGACACGAAGCGCTTTAGAAGCAATACACTATTTCGCGGCAGCTGCCACTTTTGCGGGAGACACGGTCATCGAGGCCTAGATTGCTGCGACAGAAATAGATTCGTAGCAAGGGACTCTTCAGTGGCAGCGAAGACAGAGCCACGTTTCCCAGCTACTCCGCAGAATCCTCGCCCATCTGTCGCCTGCTACGTGTGTGCCAATCCCGGCCACGTAGCCTCGGTATGCCCCATGCGTTACAAGAAAAAGGAAGATGCTGCGGGTACTGCCGCCAGTTCCAGCAAGCAGGTTAACGTGTGTACTCGAGCTGCGCATGGATTGATTGAGATAAGTGGTATAAAATTGCCGTTTGTTTTTGATTCCAGTTCGGAATGTAGTTTGATTAATCAAAGCTATTGCAAGTTTATTAAGGGTGAACAGTTTCATGAACAAATAGCTTTAAAAGGTGTAGGTAGTAATAATGTGATTTCTTTGCTACAAATCAAATGTCCGACTATAGTCCAAAACCTTAATTTTGACATCACTTATCACGCTTTGCCAGATGAGTTTCTCAGTGAAGAAGTTTTATTAGGCCGTGATGTTTTAGAACTAGGGATTTCCGTTTAGATCAGTACTATCATTACTTGATAATTTGACTTTTGTTAAGAAAAAGATATCAAACTCTTGTACAACGCTCTCGCCATTTCACGAAGGCTCGATTGATACCGACCTCGTAGGATGCGATAAAGAGCAGTTGTTGGGTATACTCAAAAAATACTCCAATAATTTTATACAGATATTGCCAACTACTCGTATTAAAACCGCTGAACTAAAAATCGATCTTATTAACCCTGCTAGGATAGTTCACAGGAGACCATATGGTTTGTCTCCTCTAGAGCTTGATATCGTTCATGAAAAGATTCAAGAAATGTTAGATGCTAATATAATTTGAGAAAGTTCATCCCCATTTTCAAGCCCCATCCTATTAGTAAAAAAAGAAAGACGGTAGCGATGGGTTGTGTGTAGATTACAGAGAGCTTAACAGCAATACTCGTCCGGATAGCTACCCACTTCCTCTAATCAGTGACCAAATTAATAAATTGCATGGAGCGAATTATTACAGTATTGTGGACATGGCCTCAGGCTTTCACCAGGTATGAAAAAGGAGATCGAGTACTTAGGTTATGTCGTGTCCTCAGGAGCTCTCAAACTTAATCCGCGCATAGTTCAAGCCTTACAAAATGCTCCAAAACCATCCACAGCTAAACAGAACTTGACAAGGGATGGTTATCTGTAGAGCAACAACGAGACTCTGAAATTTCAAATTTGATTTCTAGAATACAAGCGAATCAATTACCCTCTGAAATCTCACATACTTACGATATTAGGCAAGGCAGAGTGCGCCAAAACTACTAAGTGGTTACCCATTCTCGCAAACTCTTTAATATGGTCGCTTATTAGCCACGTACATAATGACATAAAACATCTGGGTTATGAAAAGACACTAGACAAGTTGTACGATCTCTGTTGGTTTAGTAACATGTCCAAATATGTAACGAAGTTTGTAGATTCCTGTGTGGTTTGCAAGTCTTCAAAGTCTCCATCTGGTGCCCAACAAGTACGCCTGCATCGAATCCCCAAGGTTTCGCTCCCATGGCACACTCTCCACTTAGATCTTACAGGAAAACTCAGTGGTAAAAGCGACCGCAAGGAGTATTGTTCTGTCACTATTGATGCATTTACAAAATATGTCTTACTGAATCACACAATGACACTGAATTCCGTTGACGCTATTAAAGCAGTGAAAGACATTACATTAGGATTTTTAGAAGTATCCGAAACTTATAATGATCATGCCGTGACGGCGGATGCTAGCCAAAGTAATTTTGTTCATGAAACTGATCGCAATAGTCATAACTTAGCTATAATTGGTGACGCTGAGGATGAACTTTCTGATAGCGACACTATATCTGTTAATAGTAGCACTATGTCGGCTAGTTCACGTACCTTGAGCGCTAATAGCAATAGTTTAGAGAGTTCATCATCAGAATCACCAGATTCTATCAGCATTGTGACTAATGCTATTGTACACCATAATGAAAGCTAGTAGAAAAAAAAATGGGAAAGATATTAAAATGTATAAAAAAGTAAAAAAAAGTAAAAAAAAAGAGAAAAAAAAGAAGTACTATATCAAAAAATGTAGGAAAGAGTCATTGCAGGGAGTCCGGTCCAATGATTCGGCTATAGGGATTGCATTCTGGTCTAGCCTTTTGGCTATAGAGATTGCAATCCGGTCTAGCATTCGCTACAGGGATATCTGGTCTAGCTAACACAGCTATAGAGATTTCCGGTCTAGCGCAATCTAGTCTCCGGTTTTAAAAAATGATGAGAGGTATTTGTCCAGTCTCCGGTTTTAAAACTGATGAGAGGGACTTAAGAGTTCTAGTACGCTGAAGGGGTTGCCGGACCAGCTCATTATTGTAATCGTTCATTATTGAAACTGTTATTAGAAAAATGTGTCAGGATGAACGAACAGTTTTTTTTGTCTGTTCTCAGATGCCCAAAAGGCGCTCGAGGACGAGCGTATGTGTCAGTATGGCCGTGACGGCGCCACTATCAATGTTTTGTAAAACTGATGGCGCCCCTATCAATGTTTTGTAAAACAACGTGCAACGGGCGATTAGTCGAACGATCGTACAATGTGTCACTCGATCCCCACTACGGAACCAATATAAAGCAGCGCGCGCGCACAACTGAGGCAGTCGTTCATCGACCATTGCCCGGTGCACACGTTACGTAATTACCGAGTAGCCTTCGAAATATTTACCTATTGAATTTGTTTATTGAAATCGTATTGAATTAAGAGACTGAAATTAGAATTGGAATAAATCAAATGATTGGGAGAAAACTTTGTGTTTGTTATCTTAACAATGTCGGGGCCTGACGCTACATATGCATATTCGGACCATTACAGATACTGTATTTAGAAGTGAATAACTGAGAACTGCATATATATATATATAACCATAGGGTTTGTGCTGCGAAATTCAGTTGGTGTCCCGGAAACTGCCACAAGGGTGCACATTCGTCATTAGTATGGGCATGATTCACAAGAACTTCTTAGGGATTTTATTTACCCTTGATCAAATTTGGTTTACCTTTAAATAACAAAGAAACAACGGAAAACGCATACTATACTTGCTGGGAGATACTATGAGACTGTATGTCCCGGACAATTATCACCGCTGCTGGAATCATTACCTTTTTGTTGTGCCTTCGACTCGCACTGTCCAGCGTCGAAAAGCTCCTATTTCACGGTTACATTTGCAGCTTAAAGTTTCCTTGACTATTCGCCGTACAGTGACCTATTTGTAAAGCGTGTGGGGGGGGGGGGGGGTATTATATTATGATTTAAGGGCTTAAATTCGGGGGGAAATTCCACAAAATTCCTTTTGATAACCATTAAAGTACAGGTGGTGTACGAGCCAAGGCTGTACATTTTGCTCACTCAGGCTTTCTTAGTTTATAAGCGTGATGATCCCTATGTACGTGCCAAGGCTCACACATTTTGCTCATTTACAAGCATGATGATTTCCTATGTTTGTACGTGCCATGGCTGTACATTTCGATCACTTATAAGCGTGACGATTTCCCAAATCGTCGGAGTTACATCCCGAGAGTATAGCCCAACGCAAGCACTCTCTTCTACATACAGTTATTCGTTCATAGCGATTAACTAAATCATGGGAGTTACGTCCCGAGAGTATAGTCCGACGCAGGCACTCTCTTTGGCTGTTAAATTGTATTCATTCGGTATGTAGCAATTAGCACGTCATTATTTCGCTCATATTCTATTGTAACACGCGAGTGGTAAATATAGAGTAAATCAATAAATCTCTATTATTTAAAGCATCCCGTTGACCCAGGAACCGTACATTTTGGTCCTTCAAGCCATCCAGAACCGTACATCAAGTACATCAGAACGTTGGGTCATCAAGCAAATCAAATACCATCATCCGCATCAATAGAAAAGAGGAGAGCAACGTTTTCAAGGATCCAGACTAGTCCAAATATATCGGCGTCCTTTCAACCTAGAACAAGGCGACGGACGTCAATCTTCAACGGAGAGAGGTAAACTGCAGTAAGCCCTCTCCCAACTTTTTCAAGAATCCAGACGGGTCAAAATATATCGGCGTCCTTTCAACCGAGAACAAGGCGACGGACGTCAATCTTCAACATAGAGAGGCAAGCGACAGCGCTCGATACAGTAAGTCCTCTCCAATTGTTTAAAGCACAGAATGTATCCAGGAGGTACAAGCATTTACAGAGGAGCGTAGCAGAGAAGCAAGCAAAGGGTCTAGGAGGTCCTTTTAAAAGATAATAAACAATTCCGTATCCGTCAACACGGTGTGGCGGAAGACTTCGGGTACTAATCTATACGCAACATAACAAGAAGAGGAAAGCAGCCATTGCAGTAAGTCCTTTCCATTTGTTTTGAGCACTATAATTCTGAGAATTATCTCATTTATTCTGAGCATTTTATCAAGCATAAGCGTATGGTAACGCATTGTTACTACGTATTTTATAAAACTTTCATTTAAGAATTTACTAAGTATATTATATATAAACTAGTTAATAATATATACCATAATGGAGAATTTATTCCAAGCTTCTTTCACTGACAGCCTGAAATCCTTCAGGTATTCAAAAAAACCGAAGAGTTGCTTCCTAAACAAGTAGCTTTATTTAGGTTCTTTGATAGGATGTTAGAACTATCTAATGGATACTCGTCATCAGATAAATGTGATCTTGAAGAAGCCCTAGAAACATTAAAGTTACGATGGAGGTTAATCCTTGAAACCCATATCGAAATAGATGCTGATCTTGGAGGCTCCAACGCGGAGTATCAGAATAAATATTACGAGCAGGAAGCTATATATAGGCGCCATAGGAGAGAGATAAATCTCAAATTACATTCTAAAAGCCTACAGAAGAATTTTCTAGAAATTCATATGGAATCACCGGTACTTAGGGATTCACATAATTCAAAAAATTCATTATATGCCTTGGAAACGGCTAATAATCAAACCGGAAAAGATTTAATTGCAAAACAACAGCGACCTACATCAAAATGTAGCATCAGCAAAAAATCGCTGTCGACGCATTTCAATAAACGAGTAAATGTAAATAAAATACAATATTGTCAATTATGCAACTTATCTAAGCATGGCCTGTTTAATTGTCAATCATTTTTAGCAAAAAAAATTAATGATAGGGTTGATACAATTTTAAGATTGCAGCTTTTCACAAATTGTTTACTTAAACATGAAGTGGACGTTTGCTTCTCGCATAAAAGATGCATGATTTGTTCCCAAAAACATAACACGATCCTGCACGATGCACTATTTAATTCAAATTTAAATTATTCTACTACGCAAGAAGAGCAATCATTTCAATATAAAATGGAAAAGAAAAATTCTTCGTCTTCGGCAAGGGTGGAAGAAATAGCAGGAAATGGTGACAGGCACAGTTTACGTGCAGATATTGGTCAAGGAGGAGAATTATCCAAATTAGTAAAGAGCGTAGTACAATCGTTATCTTCAGACAGCATAGAACATCACAGCTTCATTTCCGGGGTAGGAGAGACCTTTCACAAAAGTACGGATCAAATTACGCTACTCTCTACTAAGGAGAAAACTGGTAGTAAATTACCTATGGATAAGCAGAGTACTTATGCAGATATTGGTAAAGGAGAAGAATTATCCAAATTAGTAAAGAGCGTAGTACAATCGTTAACTTCAGACAGCATGGAGCATCATGGCATCATTTCCGGGGTAGAAGATGGTCCATCAACATAATACAGGTCAAGTTACAATGACCAGTTGTTCAGTTCATAATAATAACCCCAATGTGAGTACTTAAAAGAAAATTGATAGTAAATTATCCATTGAATCCATTAGCAAGCCGACATGGCAACCCATAGAGCAGCAAACGCAACTTGGTTGTAAAGTAAGCGGAAAAGATAAATCACATCGCGTTAATGTGGGTATCAAGAGAATGAAATGCTTACAAGTCAAGCAAGAAACAGAAGGTAAACAAAACTTGTCTTCGTCCATGTTTTCTATGATTAATAAAAACCTAAATCGCATCTTAGTATTATCTAAACCTTTGTTGGAAGTACCGATTAAATTGCATACGGGGCCGCATTTGCAACGCAACTTAACACAAGGGTCCGACAAGGTTGTAAGAAACAATAGAATCATAACTAGAAACAGTAATAGGAAACGCTCGCATGGATCAGAAAAGGTGGTACACAAATTAAATGTTTTGCCTATCAATTAAGGCACGAAATATATTAAGCAACAAGCATTCGTGAAGAAGCAGAAAGTTCGAAGAAAAAAAAGGAGTTAAGAATAGACAGGAATTTACAGGAAGGTCAAAAAGAAAGGTCAGAAAGAGTGATATCTTTCGTAAAAGGGAAGATTGCGAAGCGTTATCGCTCCACACTATCGCAGGTTCACCGATTCAGGATTTCATAAAAGTAACATACAGCAAATTTATTCAGTAATGCAATCCTATGAGTCCAATATGAGTAACCAAAGGAAAAGAAAGAAAAGCACCATCTATAAAATTATACTTAAAATTCCTTTAAGCATACATAAATACAGTTCCATTTATGTATAACATACATCGTCAAAACTTTACATTCAATATTGAGTGGAAGTTATTATTACATATATAACTATTCATATTTAATTTTATAACGTGAAAAAGGATGAATAATATAATATCATAAACAATACATGGAATGCCAGTTCAGCAAAATATCATACGTTAGCTAGTGGATTGACCTACTGTGAAAGACGTCAAATACAATTAATAATATTATGTAGATATCAAATTACCGAGGTACGGTTGCATTTTATAACAATCATATTTAACCTAGGTCATGGTTTTATTCAACAAAACAGTAATGTACTTTTTATGCTCATGATAGTTCTCAGAATGTGCTCAAGACAGGTAGTGGATAGGACATTACGATCATATAAAGATCAAGAGACGTCACGGAGCAGTAGGTGTAGCATCAGCTGAAGCAGCAGACGGTGTCGCAGTGGCGTCAGGGAGACCCACCCGGGACCGGACTTTCTTAGTGTTAGTGATAGTGCCGTGGAATAGTGTAAGAAGTGTTAACATAAGTTTAGAGACTGTTAAGCATTTCCTTAAGTTAAGCATATAATGGATTCATCTTGTAAAGCACTACATATTCATTTTGCACTTTTTGCCTGGGGGAGTATGTACGAGCCAAGGCTGTACATTTTGCTCACTCAGGCTTTCTTAGTTTATAAGCGTGATGATCCCTATGTACGTGCCAAGGCTCGCACATTTTGCTCATTTACAAGCTTGACAAATTCCTATGTTTGTACGTGCCATGGATGTACATTTCGATCACTTATAAGCGTGACGATTTCCCAAATCGTCGGAGTTACGTCCCGAGAGTATAGCCCGACGCAAGCACTCTCTTCTACATACAGTTATTCGTTCATAGCGATTAACTAAATCATGGGAGCACGTCATTATTTCGCTCATATTCTATTGTAACACGCGAGTGGTAAATATAGAGTAAATCAATAAATCTCTATTATTTAAAGCATCCCGTTGACCCAGGAACCGTACATTTTGGTCCTTCGAGCCATCCAGAATCGTACAGGTGGATTAATTATACTTAAAATATTTTTTGTTGAAATTTGGCCATGTATGGGCTGTTAATAAATAAATAATGAAATTCAGTGCTTTAATTTTCCTAGTAGTTCAATAGTTGGCATTTCTATGTAAATCAGATATCTGTAAATGAACATGAAATTTATTATTCAATTATTCCCAATAGGTAGGTAGTATTTAGTTGTGAAGTAATTTCGCTTTCGAGTTAACGCGCGTGCCTCAATTGCCATATTGATTTATGTCGTGGATTAACATAAACTGAACATAAGGAAATAATATAAAACTAAGCGTTGTAATGCTCTCAATTCTCTCTCTCTCATCTCTAAATCTGGCAGATGACATCATAGCTTCTATTTCCGATGGCCTCTAGCTTGCTACTTGCTTGTATCATTAGGTGTCAGATTTTGAGATGGATGGTTGCTTCATCTATAGGTCTATATGTATGGTATTTTTCTTTATTATTCGGTTTGATTTCATTAGTACTTTCTCCTTCTAAGTATAGCATAATATTGTTTTTTAATGGTCGGTATAAGTGCACAGTTGACGTTATGATTTTTTTGTCTGTTAAATTTGTCATTGTTCTATTTAAGATCCATAAAAACATTAGCGTAATTATCTGTAGTAATATAAACGTAACAAATTGTCAGCTATTTTATTAAAATTCAACAATGAGTGGAGGCAGAATACTCACAACGCCAGTCAATTTAGCGTTTAACAAATTAGGATTAAAATGTTTCAAATAAGCTTAGATAAAATATTGTTTATCTACTTACACTTATACATTTTTTTTTATATGTCATTATTCTAAAACTCGTGTTCATTTAGAATGGCAGTACAAACAAAATGGTGAGGATAAATAACTTCTTTACTTTAATATTATATTTATATTCCGAGATAATAACCAAATAAAATAAATATCTTGTCAGATGATAACTAATATTGACAGCTAACAACTTTTTCAATTTGTCAGAATGTTTTAATTCCCTTCTCTTTATAAGAACAAATGAAATTCGGAATGTTGGAAAAAAGTTTGGGTCCGCTCAAGTTTTAGTTCATTCATCAGAGATTGCAACCCGGATTTCGTTTGAACCTTTTTCAAGCTTTTAATATGCATCACGATTCATTCATACTTATGGGTTGAGAAGCAAGTATATAATATATTATTTATGTAGGTAATTATTATGTAGGTTAATTATAATGTTGAAAATTATGAAATTACTCTAATTTTAGTTCTCAACACAAGGGATTCAGTAATTATTGTATATATCTTTGTACCCTAATGAATACAAGTGTGGTACTTATTAGTGTAAAAAGTGAGTACATAAAACCACGTACATATCTTGTCTTTTCAAAGAGACATAGTCAAAAGGCATTTCTACTTTTTATGGGATACAATACACAACAATTCAATTGTCCATTTTATAAAAATAATATCTCGTTAATTTTTAATCCGATGAAAATTACATACTCGTGTTAAAGACATTTTGTTTGGCTTTTTATACTTGAAAAGTTTAATACGTGTCGTGCACCTAGTTTACGACGAAAATATTAATTTTGATTAATGACTTGTTACAGTGTCAAGTTTGTTTTGTATAATTAATGTTATGTATACTGAATTGTATGTATACTGAATAGCTTCCAAGCCTCTTAAGTCCTCTTTAGTCTTAGTTTTAATTTGGTTGGCTTACAGTACCTACTTTTTTTCGAAACTTTGATGTTATATAGGCTTCGTAATAAGGTCGCGATTGTCTTAATTAATTATTATTTAAAGTCAGACTTGAAAACTTTGTAATATGTTATTTTCGGAAAAGTGATTTTATTTATAGTAAACATTACATTAGTCAAATAATATAGTAAAAATATTTGTGTTTGAAATGGATATTTTTATTTTATGAAATTGTATTAAGGGTGATAAATAATATTTTAACACGGCCAGTTGCCACATGATTTCACCTTACGTTTTAGTTTTGATACGATCCTAGTTTAGAGATAGTTTTGTTTGTTTGTAGTGAACTATTTGTGATTGTATTTAAAGGCATAGTATTTCTTAAAACCAGTGTAACCTTCCTGTTACTATATTTATTCTTTCTTTATCCTACGACTGACAAATGTATACCTGTTTTCATTATAAAAGATTACTTATTGAGTGTAAAAACTTACAAAGCACGACACAGCTAAGTTTACTCTTTTGTTAGCAAATAACGAAAGAACGAACAAATCAGAATGAAAAAGACGAATAATGTACTAGTATAGCGCAAACTTGAAGCGAGCATAATTATCACTTTAGGATAATTTAAAATCAATTGGTGGTACATCTAAGCATAAATCTTTCGTAGGCTCGTTCTACGTGCGTACGCCACACGTTCTACACAAGTAATATAATTAAATTCTTTTACAGGTTTTTCGCTGTGTTGTATCCTCTACGATTAGCGATAGCAAGAAAAAGGAGTAAGACAATGCTTTCTATTGCATGGATGGTTGCGCTTCTTTGCAGTGCACCTCAAGTAAGTTATATAGATACAAATAAAAAACCATTTCATGTCAACGACGATTATACTCTACAAATTGAATACTCTAACATCACGATATGCTCGACGTGATAACTTCCACAAAAGATTAGTTATTGCTATTTATAACTATTACTGACGTATTATAGTAATAATGAGTGTATATATTGTATTAAAGTTTTTCATATATATTTGTATGAAGAGTTTCTCTGATTGCAATTGCTGTAAAGCACGCAACACATCGTTATATAACAATAGATTTGTTGATATATCTAAAGGCATTAATGTGAAAGTGTATGTGAAAAACAATTCAAATATACATACAAAATTTAGCCACAAGCCAGCATGTTTTTTGATTAAAGGCACGAAAACGAATATTAATCAAAATAAAAGTATTCCAAGAGCTTATTATACGCCCCAACTAGATCTATTCTAATGACTCTATTATTATGAGTTAAATATACACAATTAAATGTATTTGTAATAAAATGTATTTATGTTATGGGCAAAACCTCGAAGCTCCGGAGCTCCTAGGTTTGACTTCTCAATCTTCAGGTCTGACTTGTAGTCATAGTTAAAACCCAAACAAATGTTTTTGAATGAAAAACATTTGTTTTGGTTTTAAAAGTAAAGAATGATTTGGTAAAGAATTTTCGTCAAACTTAGGAGAGCCTTATTTGCTCAAGCTAGCGTTGAAACTCAATTTAATGATATCGGGCTTTGACCAGTAAAACTTTAATTAAGTATTAGAAAGTCTTAGTTTGTTAGAGAAGGTTTAATAAATTGTTTATTGTTTTAATGTTTTCGTAATAAAAATTATGGTATTCATACAGGCTAATATGACACCTAAAATTGGACGTATTTTAGCGTCGGGCACGTCTTTAAAATTAAGTTACAGTTAAGTTAGTATACAAATACGAGTACAGACGTCATTTAATCGAGTCTACCATCATACCTAGGACTGACTATTCAAAGTCCAAACATTTTTGACGTTTGACTTAAAAGATGGAAAATTTGAAGGCTTGAATAAAAATACTTTAGTCAAAGGCATTGGAATTTATTTCGGGGTATGCCCGAACACTGGTCAAAGCGAGGATAAACCAGTCATTTCGGGAAGAGACTGCTACCTTTGACATTAAACATATTAAAATATAGTTCAATATATAAAACTTCTATAAAATATTAATAAAATTAATTATGCTTGCGAATGAATCAAATAAATACATTTTGCTATATACACAACGAGATGAATAATAAAAGTGTACCTATACCTTTAGAATAATTTTAAACTGCAATGAGCTTTGAGATTGTACTTCATATAAATCGATAGATATAGATTTCGTTTGTTCTGATCTGTTTCAAGTCTAGTCTTCTCAATAAACCTACGAAGTGTGAGTGGTTTCAATCGAAATGGACGAATTAAGTAAGCTGAAGGTTATCGTAATTTGTTTTAACCACATAAATTAATATTATTTTGCATAAATGATAATTTGTGAAATTTTTATGAGCTTTTTTTTCAGTAAACCCGTGAAACATTGTAACAATTATATTTTTTGTTATGCGAATAACATATACTACACAAGCTTTTAATGTAAAACAAAGACTAAAAACTGAGACTCTTAGGCAAAATAGAATAAAAAACCCGTTGTTATCTCAAAAATCGCATCAAATTTTTAGGTCCTTCTAACTATATGTTACGCTCTTCCAATAGATGTTTATTGGAAATTCCATCCCACAGCTCATCCTTCATAGGCAATTACTTTAAGATCTACGCCATTAAGTTGTGGAATAGGTAACCCGACTCCATACGATTGGCTACCCCTCTATCATCTTTTAAAACTCTTCTGTATAAACACTTCTTAACCTTATCCTATCCTAATCAATCGTGATCAGTTGTTCGCTGTTGATGAATCTGTTAGATTAGATTTTTAGTTTGTTATTAATATTTTTAGTATTACTTTAGATTAAGGATTTAGGAAGATATTATATAACATTTGGTTCTGCACTTCTTGTACTCATCATTTTTCTTTTTCTTAGTTTTTCTCTTACTGTAAGAGATCGCTTATTAGCGATAAGGCTGCCCGTTGCATACCTTGTAATTTGTATGTATTGTGTTATCTGTGTTTCTATTATTTTTATTGCAACGAAGTATGAATAAATAAAAAGATAAATTAAATAGCATAAACAGTATGTTCCATCATTTCCTCGCTGTATTGAAATGCTGAGATGCTGTTTGAACAAACGATTTAGCTTTAGTGTGCCCATGCTATCTTCCAGGCACCTACTTAAATTGTACACTTTGTGATCCAAAAGCCAAAATATCCGTTCCGGCTTAACAACCTTTCCTACCCGGGGTTGATACTCCGTTTTTAGTTATTTGTAAAAGAAGATTCATTAGTGCTGTGGGTGGTAGATTTTGTGTACGTCAAAATGTTTCAACCGCTGACATCGTGTCACTTGGCGGTTTTAACGGCCATCACTTTAAATGACTCAGCTCAGAAACCATCTATCATATGAGAAGACAGAGCGTATTGCCAGAAATGGCGAGAAATTTACCCTTCCTTTGGCGATTCGAGCCTATGGATGGTCTCTTGCAAAAGCTATCCGAGGGAATTTCTGTCAGCCCTCCATTCCACCACTGCTTAGGGAGGATGACTCGCTGGCCCACACAGCGAAGGAGAAGGCCGATCTTCTGGGCCCAGCCAAGACTTTTCCGGTGTGATACTTCGATGCCTGAAATTATTATCCGGCAACGTGTTATCCGCAAAGTTCAATTTTCCTAGAGCATTCATAGGTCAAGCAAGCCTGATGTCATTCCCTCAGTTGTACTCCTGAGTTGGAATTGGTTCGCTGAGTGAAATTATGCAGCTGGATTCCCAGTTTTCTTGCATATCGTGGCATCAAATCGTCATTGACGGGAAAATTCTCCGACCCGTGAACCCGCTGGGTTCCCAAAAGGCTGTGTCATATCACCGTCCTTGTTTGTTCTGCATATCAATAATATATTGGAACTTAGCAACATTCAATGCAATCGGAAATCAACCTTTGTCTCTAATATTTTCTTCGAAGATACTCTCCGTCGAAATAGCCAGTATCAGAGTACTAAGCGTGGACATATCTCCGACGTTTAGTTTCGCGGTCATTTGGAGGGAAAAACTAAATAGGCCTCAAAGAAGCTTGGTGTACTCAGCAAAGCGACACCAGGCCACCGCTTGTACCACGGTACCACGGTGTACTACGTGGAACGTCTGAACTGATTTGACTAAGGGTCCTTACAAAAAAGAACGAACCAATTCCTATAAAGCCGCATTTGCGATACTTCTGACAATGTGAGAGTGTATTAGCGGCGGTATCGCTTAAGATTCCCCTGTACTATAAATAATATACTCTATATATGTCTGTAGCATTTAGCAGTTATTTTTGGGTTGAAGTAAGTTAAAATCACTTTCAATAATACTAATTTACTAACTTAGTATGTCAAATAAATGGGTTTGTTGAACAATGTTAACTGGAGATAATAAGCATCAGCACAAGTGATAATTTACAAGCTATATCCAATTACGTTATACAATTTGATTAAATAAAATATGCCCTACATTTAAAATAATGGTATGTGACCATGTTACATGTACAACCTTTGTTATGTGCATATTAATTAATTTATAAATGCAATGGAAATCAAACTACTACTAATACGTGATATATGATATCACCAATGGCGTGTCCTTTATATATTACTAATACAACCTTCTAGGTTGCGTCTCAGATATCTGTCTGTTACGTGATCATTTCTAATAGGCAAGGTGATATACACCGTTGTCTTTTTGGGTCTAAGGCACGCCGGTTTCCTCACATCATTGCTCCTACATTAATAATAAAGATTATTCTATTACTACAGACAGTCAAATAGTCTGTTAACTTGTAGATCTATGAATATTGGCAAATCAAATGAGCCACAGAATAGTTTTGAACTAATTTGACTTTCCTGTTATTAAATTATAATAACATTGACAATGGCAGCTGATACTAGCGCAATTCCTGTAACATATACTAAACAATTTATAAATAGAAAAGCCAGACAACGCTACTAAGCATCAGATCAAAAAGTCTTAAGACGTTTTGTTAGTAGAGAGAAGTGTTGTAATAGTTATTTCAAGTTACATTATTTCTAAGATAAATAAAATATTTCTAAATATTACTTCTACGTGAAAGAAAATTAAATACCAAAGCCTTTTTCAGAGTCTCGTGTTTCGAGTGATGCGTCATCCCACGGTGCCCGATTTCGAACAGTGTGTGTCGTTTGGAGCATTTTCCAATCAACAGCAAGAGTTGGCGTATAATGTGGCATGTCTGTTTGCGATGTACTTTATTCCACTCACCATTATAACTATATGCTACGCTTGTATTTTCTTTGAAATCTCGAAGAACGCTAAGGACATGTCAGGTATGTATTTAATGTAAAGTAATGTTTTATGCACGGATGCATATTTTCTAGGTATTTGTTACAAAATAATTTCGTCTTATAATTATTTTCAGAGACTGAATAATAAATATTCAAAATTTTGGTTTTCTTCTTAATGAAATATAGTTAAAATTGTTACTAACATTTAATAGTGGCATAGAAGTTAGTTATTTTTTTCATGATGTTTTGAATTCATTCATATTTTCTGTGTGATGAAATAGATTTAAGTTTAGATTAATTTTATACAAAACCGCCTCCATCAAGGAAGATTTTTTTTGTTGTACATACCTAAACTTTAGTGATCCTAGTATAGAAACAGTAGGATATAGAATGTCATAGAATTTATTTATGAAATTTGCCTTTATGCGCCCATTTTTCAAATAATAGACAGGCTTCGAGAATAAAATAACCAACGATCTTCATACAATTAAAATATAAAGATATAATTTTAGGCATCAGATTTCTAGTGAACAGCCCTTGTGCCTCACATATGTACATATGCGTGTCAAAGCAAGTATTAATCGAGCAAAGGAAAATTTATTAGTGAGTCTAGGCTTACACAGCCTTAAAGAGGCCCTCGGGGCCGCTTCCGCATTTGTGGCGGCAACGTGTGGACTACATAGGTGGCAGGACACGGGCGAACCTTTTACTTTTCACCTGTACCCTTCCATCTCTCAAAAGCGTTCTTGTCTTGCACCTTTTCCGTTTCTAGCACTGTTTTTTCAGAAAAAGGAACCAATGCATTCCACGCCTCGCAATGTACTTTCACCTATAGGTTTATAAAATATCGTAATATTTTCTTCCACTAAACATTTCGGTTGTTGCACAAAGCATCTTTACTCAAGACAATATTTAGACAGAAAATTGAAAACTAATAAGGATAGCAATGAAAAGTTAATATTGCTTGAAAGCTGTATTACTTACTCGTGATTTTATACACTTTATAAACTGATTCAATTTTATAATATATAAGGAGTATATCACTTTTTAAGCCCGACCAAAATGCAAGTCGACAGTAGGCAAGGCAAGACACAGTACTTAATACAAAATAGCAATTAGCAATTAATATATTCTTTGTATTCGATTATTTTCTCTTAAAACCTTCCTAATCTAAATATTCTTGTTTAAAAATTTGTACCGTAAATGCATATGATCTAGTTTAAGCTTTAACAACGAAAACATCGGCGAGCTTTATTAAAATTTACAGGCAGATGTCGGGTTTCCCAGAAAGTAATCAATGAATAGATGTGTTGGAAAACCTCGCACTTCCTGTGGGACTGGGTTATATATACCTACTTATTTTGTTTTGTGTCTGTATGTACATTAGGCAAGTATCTATTTCAAACAAAATGTTTTCCACGTCGTACAAATAATTCACTGATTTTGTGCAAATCCACAATAATATAATACATAAGCCACTAGAGTTACTTCACAAAACCCACTTATATAAAATTGTTTTATATTCACTCACCTTTAGATAGCTGTTTTGTAAACCATGGTTTGTTAATGAGCTACTGGAGTTGACCCATTTGTTGCCAGTAATACGTTGTGCACAACGGTTGCTCATTCCCGTTGGAGTGCTCAAGTTATCAGTACTGTATCGGTTGGTTACGATGATTTCTATTATACAAAACATGGTAACAAACAACAATATAAGACAGATATATGAACACATTAGTGAGTGAAGTATAAATTATGTAATATACTTTAAGTTATAACTGTTTATTAGCTTAAAAGCTTTAACCTTTAATCCACGTTCTATATATATATACGTAAGCTCAACATGTGTAATATTTGATGAGATTGCATTGCAAATATATAATTTGTCAAACTTGGTTCCACGGATTCACTTTGAAATCCTTGCCGATTGTTAGACTTTGAAAAGGACCTTTGTGAACAATTTATTGACTGGTTGTGTTTGTCAAACATTGGAAATTAGTAATTATATTAACTTGCGCAATTTCACGCAGATTCTTTATAAGCGTGGGAATCAATTTCTCTCTATTATCAAACGACGAACGAATTGTTTGCTGCCGATCACGGCAGATCATGTCTAAGTGTCGTTTTCAACAACGAAGCATCTGGAGCGGACCGGTTTCTGGTTTCTGTCCAGCGTCTTTCTTATTTTTTTTGTTGTATACCTAAACTGGTGTACAGTTTTGAGGACGAAGAGTATTTCAATTGATCGGTCCATCTCGTTGGTGAACGGCCACTTGACCTTTTGCCTTTTATGTCATCACCTCTGCGGATTGTATGGCCGAAATACAATTTGCTGTAGGCATATGGTAGATAGTCGAGTCCGTATGCAAAGTTCAGGATCAATGTATTGGTGCGCTTCGCTGTCCATGGTATTCTGAGCATTCGCCGCCAGCTCCACATCTCAAAGGCCTCGATCCTTTGCCTTTCTTGGGCCAAGATAGTCCACGTTTCTACTCCATCATACAGGGAGATAGTTAACACTAGAGCCCGTGACAGTCTTATTTTGGATTTGATACCATTTGCTCTTTTCTTCCAAATGTCGCCTAAACGTGTCTTGGCAACTTTAGACAATTGGGAATCAATTTAACAAAGATTAAATGTTCTATTCCAGACAATATTTATTAGAAGGATATTTTTCTGTAAAGAAGAGGTTTACATTTTTTATTGTGTTACGTAAATACATTTTAAAGTAGTGTCCAAGTAACTTGGATGTCGACATTGTTTGGTTTAAACTTCTTATTTTATAGGTTGCACGTGGTGTTTCAGTAATATTTCTGAACAGGAAATCAGCTTTTCCCTTTTTATAAAAGACTTTAGACATTCTTGTAATTTATTTAGTGAGGTATACAAGTATTTGTATTTATTTCGAACATGATATTTTTGATTTATAAGAGAAGAATTTATAATTATTTATTTTCCGAAGACGGATAGGCAGTCATATATCAAAAGTCGATATCAATCCTTCATTTATTAAATAAAGATAACTAGCCTTAACTGCTCAGCCACGTAGTGTTTTGCTGACATTAAAGAAATAGATGTATATCTACTAAAGAGTTAAAATGATGCTAGTATACTGATTATTTTTTATATTTACACAAGCAGAAATACGTTTTTAAATCATACCACACGCTTCACACCCTTCAGAAATCTGTCGTTTCACTAGAAGGTTATATTTTCTGCATCAGTGATAATTGTCCGGAACGCGGTCTACACTCTTCAATTGTACTTGTTGTTTTTCATGAAACTTTGGAAAGCACCATCAAAGTTGTGATTTGCCGACGCCATATTGACAGTTAGAAGAGTTTCATTTTCAGTTTGAGAGTGGCAGAAAGTGGAATTAAATGTCTAAATAATTAACAGTCAACAGGCTAGGCGGGGAATTTTCCTAGCTGTTTTATCAAATGACTGAATATCATTCAGGCCGCTCTTTAAACGGCGCCGTTTAGTTAATCGGCTAGGCTGTTAATTGAACAGCTAATTAAGCTAGTTGACTGTGTGTTAGAATTCATAGTGAAAACTCATTTTTAACATTAAACTTGTACCCGATAGCGATGCCGTCAAACGTTGATTGTAATATTATCAGACAAACTTTGAAACCCCTAACTTGAAGCCGAGGTCAGAGGGAAAGTCAGGGTCAGTGGGAATATAAAAGTATTTGTTTTAACAATTGGCGCGCTATTAGATTCACCCACTCTCAGTCTAAAATAAAAAAATACATTGAATCCATTAAAGAAAAATAGTGAATTAACTTTTTTTCGTTAAATTATTTTATTCATCACTAAATTGATCTGCTCGTACGACACAAGAATCATCGTGAGGATCTATTAGTTAAATTGTCTTTAATTATTTTTAAATGAATTTAAAATATAATGGTTGTCTCTCTGAATGGATGTTATAGACAGTTTATTTATGGTTGAAATACACTATATATATGGTTGAGAATGTAGACAGTTTTACAACGGTAATTGAGAGAGGCGATACGATTTTATATATTGAAAGCGATTCAGGTATGGTTTCGTAATGTTTAATTGTTGGGGGAGTTGAATAAGGATAATATATGTTATAGGTAAATGTGTGCAGTCAGATCAGGGCAGGATCCAACTGCGAAGATCAGATCAGCGACCATTGGCAAGAGCGCGTCGACGAACTTTAAGAATGACCGTGACCATTGTTAGTGTATTTGCTTGCTGTTGGCTGCCGTATGCAACAATGACCCTGTGGTAAGTTTTTCAGAACAATCCAAGCATCTAAATAGTACATAATATTATTATATTAAAAAGAATACACGTTTTATTAACTTGCTAAGGAGTACCATTAATATTTATCTTATTAATCTTTAACTTCTCTAAAAAACCTCAATATACAGGGTGTCCCAGAAAGAATGGATAATCCTTGAACCCCGCACGGGACAGCTATCCAGCGCTCAGAAAAAAATATCGGAAAAAAAATCCAAGTGATACCCAAAATATGTTTTTTTTTTAGAAAAACACGTTATTTTTACTTTACTTCACATTCATTTGCACAACGGCCACAAAATAATGAAATTTGTTGCGTTTTTGGTGTCATCTTATTCCTGATAAACTATACTACTAGAAACACATTAAATAATATAAGTATCTATGATACTTTTTTCAAAAACAAAATAAGAACTGGAGTTTTTTACATGAAATTTGATACCAAAATAATTTTGGCATAGTTTGAGAGTTTTTCATGTAAAAAAAAATTATGAAAACGTAAGTGGCCAGCTATTTAAAAAAAATGCGCAAAAAGAGTGATTTATGCACCTCCGATTTTTTTACTATTATTAAAATTTATTAAGACTTAAGAAAAACACTTTTTGAACGGATTAAAGCTATGTTTTATTATTAAGACTTATCTTTTCTTTTTTAGTCGTATTTACTCTTTTTGCATCTTAATAGCAATAACTTCGTAGTGGTATTAGATAAAATGACGAATAATACCATTTTATAAATACATTTCATACGTTTTCATACATTTTTTTTACATAAACCACTCTCAAACTATGCCAAAATTATTTTGGTATCAAATTTCATGTCAAAAACTCAAGTTCTTATTTTATTTTTGAAAAAAGTATCATAGATACTTATATTATTTCATGTATTTATAGTAGTATAGTCTATCAGGAATAATCAATTTTTGAAAGGCCGGCATCGCACTTACGAGCCTTCTGGCAATGTGAGTGTCCATGGGCGGCGGTATCGCTTCACATCAGGTGAGCCTCTTGCCCGTTTGCCTGCTATTACATAAAAAAAATAAAAAAAAATAAGATGAAACCAAAAACGCCACAAATTTAATTATTTTGTGGCCGTTGTGCAAATAATGAATGTGAAGTAAAGTAGAAATAACGTATGTTTTTCTAAAAAAAAACATATTTTGGGTATCACTTGGAATTTTTTTTTTCTGAGCGCTGGATAGCTGTCCCATGCGGGGTTTTGGGGGAGACAGTTTTTATGCATAATGTATCACAAACTGTACAGTCTTTGATTGTTATAAATAAAAAGGCATATAGGCAAAGGTTCGTGGCGCACAGACGATAACACCGCACTTTATAACATGACAGCTAAAAATATATCTTTAGAATTATCACTATATTGCTTCGATATCGGGAGGAATCGACCTTCAAGTTCTTTTTTGCTATCACAAATTATTACAGTTGGTTGTTATAGGGTAGTATATAAGATTTGATACACAATGACAATATAAGGTAAGATTTTCAATCTATTGTAAATCTATGTAGACAGTCTACGGTATAACAATTTAATCAACAGAAATTTTCTTTCTCCTCTTCATAATTTTAAAGAAAGAAAAGCTTTATTTTGCAAAAAACTAAATTAATAAAACATAAGAGATTCACTAGAATTCCCTGTGTTGTGGGCAGATAATCGCTGCAAGTTAACTAGTAACAATGACAGCCAAGTTAAAATGAATAATTTGTTATTCTCAACTTCACCTACGAAAGAAACGAGGTCTATATGGGTTCCGATTTCTGTTCTCGGAATAAAAAAAATGTTGGGAAGTAAGTGCGTTTATTTTGGGTTATATTTTTGTTTTTTTAACTGTGTTCGATAACATATACAAATACTTAATTAGTTATTTACTTTTAATAACTAAGAAACATATTATTCAATTCTTATTGTCCATTTATTTGTAAATGTTGAATGTCATTCAACTGTGTCAAGTTAAGCCCTTGTATTAACTTAGCTTGAAGTTTGCGAAGTTGGCAAATTGAAGCACGTAGTCGTTTAAGCAATTATACAACGTATTAAAGTCCACTTCTCGCAGCTTTTAGGACTATTTTAGAAGGCCCAGAGTTTTTTTTGGTCAGCGGTTTAATTCGTACTAATTAGGTTTTTTTCAATTAGAGCGCTCAATAATACGAATTACCATTAAGTGCCACTATTTTTGTATGCCATCGAAAAGTAATAAACTAGGTTTCGAGATTTTATCGTCTCATTAATGAATATATAAATCATTTTAAATTTATTATTTCTACAAAAACGTTTTGTCACCTAACGAGCGTGTTATTTGTTTTATAAAAGGATTACTCTATAGTCTATATAATACATATTAAGTTATTCTTTTGAAATTATGAATGTTGATGATTGAATGAATATAATTCATGTATATCGTATACATTAATTATAATCATACATAAATTTAAATTTATAAATAAAATAGTAAAATAAACGATAAAAAGAAAATTGTGATCAGGATGCCAAAATTTTTAAAATGTATTTTCGTTTTAATGTTAGAATTTTAAAATGGCAATAATTGGTAAATAATCGATCACAAATATTTATATATACAAATACACAAATATATAAATTCGTAAAGGGTAAACTATGGTAACGTATTTCTTCAAATCAGGTACATGTTCGACCGAAAATCAGCCATGCACGTCTCCGCCCGTATCCAAGATCTTTTCTTCATAATGGCAGTTTCGAACTCTTGTGTGGACCCACTCGTGTATGGATCTTTTACCCTGGATATGAATATCATCCAAATGATTTTGAAGAAGGCGTTTTGTATTCACGGAGAAAATCTTGATAGTGAGTACTGTTATTTGTATGAATAGGTTTGTATCAGATTATAAGCGTGGCAATTACCTAAAGTCCCGAGAGAATTGCTAGACGCAGGCACTCTCTTCGTTTAAATAAGTAGTGCTTTAGCATAGCATTCCATAATCTGTTGTACGTGAGTGGTTAATATTATAGTATTTATATCATCCGTAGTTTAATGTTTAGGGATCCAGCACCCGTACAAGATTACTGCCTAATTGATCTAGTTAGCATGCTGCAGTCGTGTCTCGGATTCAAATCCCGAGTGGGGCTAATAATTATAAACACTCATTGTGATTTTTGAGTCCCAAAATTCCCGTCCCGTCCCAAAATTTTCAAGCACGTTTTATACTTGCGCACATACACTTATATAATATTTCATGTGACGAGTCTTAATAGAGAATAACCGAAACGACCCGAAGAATTATTAGGTTATTATGTTGTTATAATTATTTATATTATAGCCGAATATGAAATCTGTCATTTTTTTAAAGAACTAAACAAAAATTTAATAAAGTTTGATTTGATGAAGCTATGTTTTAGTTATGTTTTATCCAATCATCTACTTAGATAAGATCGCGCCATACCAACTGCTTGTTTAATTGTTTTTGGCGAGAGTTTCATTCCAGTTTTTCTCATTGGTTCTACATCCATAATTTGAAAACTGTTAGGAAATGAAAATGTTATATAGATATATTTAATTATTAATTTGACGTTCATACACCTTTGCATACTACGTTATCAAAATCAATAAATTTATACGTTATAGGTAAAACTGCACCAGTGTATAGCAAAAAATCGCAAGGCGCTATTTTGGTAACACAGGTATGTAAGTATAGTTTTCACTTTGTTATCACTTGCGATACTATGAAGGCTACAAACAAAACTCAAATATTCAACATCACATAAAACAGTCTTTCGATTATTTACAGTTAATCAACTAAGTCCTTTAATAATTCTGAAATTGTTTGTTGTTATTAAGTATATGAATAAGTATCAAACCTCCTATTTCATTATTACTTAAGTAGTTTGCTGTGTTTCGCGGAAAATCGAGACGAATCTTTTTTTGTCACCATTTTACAGTAGATTTTTTTCGCAAAATTTTTGGTTTCTTTACAAAAGAAATTGCAGGTAACTATAAATTTATATTTAAAAAAAATGGAGGCTGGTCTACTTATAAGATCGTATATAGACGATATTAAACGCCAAAGAGTTTTTTCATAAATTCATCAAAAAAAATCCCTTACTCTTTTGATCATGTAACACATGTCTAAATATACATTGCTGCATGAAAGTCAAATTTACAAACTCGGTGACATATCAGACCGCTTTTACCAATTTGACCCGATAAACGAAAGATAAAATTCGGTTGAAAAATTCAAATTTTTTTTCATATCAAATTAATATTTTTTCATTTGGGCAATATGTGTTTCTTTCTATTGAATTAGTTTACTAACTAAATGTATTTTAAATAAAAATCTAGTGGTACAAAGATCGTCCAATTTGTATCAGATTGGATCAGGTTTTTGATCTTTTAGATTGGGAGGTGATCAGCCTCACCTTTTGTGAAAATTTAGTAAATTTTGGGTGCTGGGATTTTAACGCACGCTTAAGCTTAAGCGTCAAACACAACTCTATATATGTCTATTACTAATTTAAATTCTGTAATTATCTTTGTTTTTATTATTAACTTTTATTTAAAGAATAGGTTTAGTAGACGCAATTTTTTATACACTGCCATTTGTTAGGTTCCATATTTTTTTAAATAAAAGGAGATGTCCTAGATGATATGATACGATTATATTTTGTTTCGATTAAGTTGATATGTATAAAAGACTTTAGAATTACTTATCCGTATATGTGCTATCAAATATATATATATCGAATCTGTAATTAACCCATTTGTAGCAACAAAGTTGAACAACTTCTACGTCCTTCAGCTTTGATATTACATTCCACGTTTACAGAAACACGTGACATCGCCGTGTAGGTACCAAGAAACGTCACTGGTCGTACCCAGTGGAAGCACTGACTCAAACCCCCAAACTTGTTGGAGTGATCGAAATGACAAGACATACGACATATTTACATTACAATCAAATAGGTGCTGTAAACTGAATAAGTGAGTTTAAGTTATTTTTGTACAAATGTCTTCTTTTTATATGGGTCGACTCACTCTTAGATTTCTGATTTTTTCTTTTGTTTTTCTTATAGGATATTATTAATACGGATTATTTATTTCATGCCCCGTCATAGAAGCGATTAGTTCAATGTAACCATGGGTTTAGCTGTTTGTATCATTATTCGGTAATTCATCATTTTGGCCTAGTTCTGACGTCGTCGTTTTCTAAATACATTTCATGAAATTGTTGGCTACATTATAAAGTGATCAATTCTATGGGTGTTGGCATTTATTGATTTAAATAAAACAAACCCTTGTAATATTAATATTAATAGAAGAATTTTTATTTTGATTAAAAAATGTAGATTTAATATGAAGTATTAAAGTCTAGATATTAAATACATAAAGAAGAGACAAGAGCACAATATTATAAATCTATGTGATTGAAACATTATATCGTATATATAGTGATCAAGTATTGTAATAAATATATTTGTATTGTATTAAATTATAATAAATATATTATTTCAATAGCTTTGAGTTTAATATAATTTAATTGGTGACTCTGAGTATGGTTTTAAGATATTTATACGAATTAAATACTGGTTAGTGTTATAATTGTTACAATTTATGTATTGAGTGGTTGAATTAAATTTATAATAGATTTATGATGTACATAATAGTATTTATGCTTTGTCGGAGCTATAGAAATACTGGGGTAATCCAGGTAATCCTTATTGAGATTATGAACCCAATAAGGCTTGAAGGGAGTTTAGACATATGAAGGATGTCCACTGTGAAATGTTAAAATATTGTCCATTAAACATTTCGAATGTATTGCATGCGATATGCTGAATTTTACATAAATGTGACTAATGTATGATGTATAAAATATACTTTTTTACTCAATAAAATGTTATTTTAGTTCTAATTCTACCTTAAACATCTCATTTGATTTAGATCTTTCGACAGATTTGGATACCAAACTGTAATATCAATGACAAGTCATGTATGATATGCATAAAATACAACATTACATTTACAGTTACCAGACTTACCCTATCAGTTCCATTGAAATTCCGATGTACATATTAAATAATTAGAAGTTACTGATAACAATGGATTTGGCACTCCAAAACGACGTAGTTACGTGACCTTTTTACGTATGACAACTGCATGGAATCGATAATTTGATAACGCACTCACTTACACCAGCCATTAGATTGATTTATATCAGTTTCCTGGTTTAACTGGTCCATATATTTTTAAATTCACACCATAAAGAACTCGAATAACATTCACACGAAAGCCCCCACGAGCCTCTTAATTCTAAAAGTTTTTATAATTTTCTGATAACTTAAATTCATAGATATTCGTCAATTTGCGAATCAGCTACTATATAAAGACATTAATCCCATTAACCCTTAACTGCAACGGATTTTATTGGATTTCTTTTAACAGAGGTGTATTTTCTTTATTAACACCTCTTTTATTAAACCCCTCTTAATATTTTACCAGACATGTCTAAGAGTGCTGTGCACTAATAGACATTTATTTCCATATTGCAATTACCACTTTCTCACACGTTGAAGGTAAACATGATGATGCCAAGGCATGCAAATCAAAAACGGACATTTCAGAAAAATCAGAGACTAAGAACCATAGGAAATTATTTAATGATTATTCATAGATTGCATAATAGGGAATACCTTTTAATAATTTGAAATATCTATTTTACTCCATTTATTTTCGATGTTACTGTGTGAAATCATGCAAAGTAGAGACTGGCCACCTGGGAGGGTCAATCTCATATGTAAGGACCTAATGTTACTATGCTTCTTTATCTATTATCGAATTAAAATATTTACTAAAAGAGTATTAAAGTTAAACAAAAACCAGTGTATTAAAAATGTAATTCTTACACGCTAACTTACCTATTTACAAAGTTGGCACTTGCTATATAAGCATTCCAAATATTCCCTTGAGTACACAACAAATTATATGATAACCTCATAGATCAATTAATACGAAAAGTCATTCGACTTGGTTCACAAGTAACGAAAACAAGTTAGCTAAGGTTAATTCATCAATTGAAGCTTGATCAGATTAAGGCCGTTACGGACCCTAATAAAAAAGTTTTCTAGAAGAAGATCCTTATTTATAAGCTTCCTCGTAATTTTATTAACACATAAAAAAGCCTTCGAGTTAGAAACATCGCTTATCTTCCTCAATAAGTTTTAAGTTCAACATATATGCAAATTCATTAATTTCGATTAAAAATAATGACTATATAACAGCATATAAAATAAATATCCATATAAAAAAAAATACCAGTTTTAGAAATTTATATCAAAATTTCGTTATTATATATTCTCCAAATTATTGAAGATCATCTATATTAATGAGTATTTTATACAACATCAAAACATAATTATAAATGACTAGATTGTTAATTAAATCAATTGAAGTTCTAAATATAATAGAGGATTCTTCAATTAATAAATCATTATTAATTTCCTTGTTTATCATTTCTTATTCGTACCGTTCTTGGGAAATTCATAACATTGTATTAGTAGGGCGATTCGCGTACAACAACGCAGCGCTTTTGAAGCGATGCTTTATGTCTAACTAAAATTTAAAAAAAAAACATCGGCTTGACGGTGCGTCGATAGTTGCGATAGTTCATTTATTGTGTCGAGTCTGAATATAATAATAATATTACCGTTAATTTCTAAGTAACTGAAGTTTGCTTATATTAAGAGAATCGCCGTACTCAAGTAGAGGCTCTTGAATAAGCTTCAATTCAATATCAAAGAAAACTACTTAAATGAACAAGTTAAATTAAAATAAATTGCTGTACGACTTTGAGATAATAATTGTGATAAAACGTTTTAGGACCTAAATAGTGTAGGAGACAATATATTGTAGCAGATCTATACTATCAACTCACCACCAATTGCCTAACAGACATACTAAAAGTATGCCCTAATCGCTATTGATGGATCACGGAACATTACCACTTAACAATTATATACATTATGAGGATATATATACAGTTCTATTTAATAAAAAATATATTTTATGGTTTGGTATGATAAATATATAGATTATTTTTAATATATACTACACATATGAATACAAGTACCGCGTAATGCCATATGATTTTTACCATGGATAAAAAATAAAAATCTTTAGTATATGTAATAAATCTCTATTCTGTGCACACGGTAGTCAGCGTAGCGTGATATGAGCAGAACTCATACGATCATTACCGTGCAGAAACAGATTTAGCATTCATTCCCAAATTATTCATTACATTATTTTTAAAACAGAAAACAACACAAATTTTCATGAGTATTAGACATTATTTACAATTCTTTGTGCGTTTAGTTTGGCATTGGTGAAACCGATCTTCTTGCTTGAAGTGCTTTATTATCACAATATGATCTGATATCTGCAATTGACTGCATCAGGAATACAGGAACATCGTCGTCGCGTTTCTGTAAAAAAAAACATTTAAATATCCTGACCTCTGCACCAGTTATATAATTTTAATTTTATTGCACTGATACATATAATGATTATTGATGATTATTTTATCATGATGGTTATATGGTATAAAAGCCTAGCCGAGTGTTTAGAGCGTGTGCCACTCAGTTCCGAGATCGACAGTTCGAATCACGGCTGTGCACCACAAAAAAGTCTTTTCTATGTGCGTTTTTAACAGAGGCGCGTACGGTCAAAGAAACATTGTCAGGAACTCAGGAAATATATCACGGAACATATACGTCTGTTACCTAGCCTCTGAGGTTGTACGTCACTTGACGAAACCTATTCTTAGAATTACCAAGACTGAAATGTAAATGGGCTGTGTCATATAATGGGATAGAAAAGTGGAAGAAAAAAATCATATTGTTACGAGCTAGGGGATCGGATAGAAAATACCGTAGATTTCTTCAAGGGTTTATTTCTTGGTAAATCAATGAGGAATTTATGGGCACAAATTAATTGCAGAAATGCACTTATAGCACACAAAAACAGTCACTTATTACTTCACTTATGCACACTTCACACAGTACTTTATCACTTGTAATCACTTTATTCGCACTTTATCGCTTCGGTGTTCCTCTCTTGTTATCGCATTCAAAACTAAGGTTAGTCGCGTTTCGGCTCGCTTATATATCCCTGGAAATAATTCTAAACAATATTCGAGAACTCTCTAGGCGGGCTTGCTACTGAGTAGCGATTGCACAATTCTAGAACGTCCGCACTCTTTGTCTCTTTTGCACGTTGCTCCGTCCTTGTCGTACGGCGTTCTTGAGTGTTCAGTCTAGTTTCGAGAAAGTTCTGATCTTCGCTCTCTCTCTCTCGTATCATTACGTCCTTGTCTCACACCTAGAAAGTTTGGTCTAGAATATTCCTTCATCAAAGGGGTATACCTAGGCCTGAAAACGCCTGAAAACGGGTCTCCTGAAAACAGCATCACTCGACTACACATGTTCTGAAACTGACTGAAAAAATGTTTCAGCTTCCTGAAAACTAGGGTAACATTATGGAAATTACAATTTTCTAATATGTGATTGACCCTCTCCTGAAACGGTCATAAATCATATTACAGCCTGCTGAAAAGTTCTCTAAGTAGTGGAAAAATCTAAAAACATTGCAGTCGACCCGTCTTCGTAACAATATATTGGTACCCAAGAAATAAGAGAAGAAAGCGTTAAGAACACTCACCCAATTTTGTCTATTTCATAGACTTTAAGTTCAATTCAAATTAATGTTGAAATGTAAAAGTGCCAAACTTCAAGTATACGCTTAAGTATTCAACCTTTCAAAGTGCCACCCACTTACTTGGAATAATACTTCGCCCTCGAAGTAAGTTAGATGATATTTTCTCGTCCTCAGCAAAATACCGACCAATTTATCGGATATCACAGTGTATATCTGAAAATTTGAAAATATCTTAAGAATTTTTATTAAGGGTAGTAGAGAAATGTGAGGTCTTGTCAAACAACATTACATATACATACATAATAATAAATTTAATATAAATTGAGCACCAGTATAGGCATGGTAATTAATTAATTACATTTTATATAATTAGTTATGTATTTCAACATATATGTATTTCAGAAAAGAAATATTCTCTAATGGTGGAGCGTATTCAAAATAAATATACGAGATTGTATGGAGTGTACCCACTTATCCAACTTTGTTTGTCTTGGTGCGATACAACAAGTTAGAGGTAAGGAGGGACCTTACCATCACATTATATTTTTTAAGGTCCTTAGAGGCAAAATATATAATGCGGAAATGTTGGAGAGACTGGGGCTGCGTGTGCCAACCACTCTCGGCGTGGTAAGCCATCGCAATTGCTGGCAGTGCCTCAGGCGCGTACGAACTTACATAGAGAAGCACCATTTACGCGTGTCTAGCGCACCTTAAATATTATTGCTGTTGAGACAGATGTTTTTATTTGCACACTGGCTGAATTCACAAGAATTGCATTATTTATAATTAGTTATAAAATGGTTTAGATTTGAGGTTTTTACTTGTTATGTTTTTAGTTTAGTTTTCTATTGTATTAGTATTAAGTTTCTGTAAAAATAATAAATAAGGACATAAATAAACATCTCTATTTTTTTACTTTGTTAACATGCTTTGGAACTCTAGCTAATCCCAACTTTTGTGTTAATATTGTGATTAGCTCACATTTATATCCGTCAAATATTTTTTAAGCAGATATTATATTAATAATAAATAATCAGTCAGTATAAACCTAACCTAAAAATATTGTTGAACCAAATATCATTAATAATATTTATATTTCCTGCCATTTCATAATATTATCGCCTCGTATCATCGCAGATGTAGGCACATGATATAATATCCAATAATATCTCAAATTATTCTAGTAATACAAGGTAATACGGCGCTGGTTAAAGGAAAAATTAGTTTCAAGTTATCGACTAAATCGTGAGCGTATCTAATTAAAAATATTTATTTACAGACATCAGCGGCCAATGCCTAATTCGGTTTGGCGCGATGTTGCTAATTATGAGCGAATGGATGCCAAGTTTAATGTCGGAATGATGTATGCCGACGGAAACGGAATGTTTTGTGACGTCACTTGTGAATCAAATTCTTTTCATACTCGTTGTTATTAAATGACGGCGAACGAAATGGTGCTTCTTGGTGCTTATTAGTTGGACAACGTTTATAGGTAAAACGAGGTACATTGTTGATTAATTGGGATAAAATTATATATTAAATGCAAGAGTTGCAAATTTTAATAAATTTACGATTTACATTTGTTACGCTATAACAAATAAAGGTCATAGTGAGTCTTTGTAATAAATTAATCTTACAAAAATCAATAACTAACCTTAAAATATAATAACTAAAATATATATTAAAAGGAGTCCCTTTAGGCAATTCTTTTTTTTTCCAGCCAGCTTTTCGGTCTCCTGTGATGGCGACTAACTTTTTGATATTTCATTAAAAAGTCTTATAGCGTCCCCCACACCTAATGGGACAAAATCATATTCGGAGCCCAGACCCCTGTATTTGCACGATTTAGCATTTTCCGCCGCATCACAAGCCGCACCAGCTCTGTTCTGTGTTGTTTTACTCTATTATGTTATTTTATCTATGTAACGCTTTTAATAAACATAGTCTTACCCTCAAATATTTCTATCAAACTGTGTTTATGCTTTCATGAAGAGTCAGTAGAAATTCTTTTGTGTCTTTTTAACAGATATGTACTGTACTATAATATGAAACCGAGGAAATTGTTTATTTAAAAAAATCTTAATAAGCTATACAAAACCACGAAAAGCGAATTTACGATATCTTCAGTTAATTTAACCTTAAAGTAGATAAAATATATCCAATGGAAATTAAAACCTGAAACCTATTAACTTTTATAAAATCGATCGCAAGTATTTGGAATTCAGAGTAAAGAATCCAATATTACAAGATTGACTTCTCATATTTCCATCAGTTTTTTCATGTCAATGTATTGTTAGAATGTTCACCCATCGAACCTTAACCCCTACAATATAAAATTAATAAAACGCAGACAACTAATCTACATCAAAATTTAAATTAAATTAATTTTTTTCATAAGTTTCATTTCAAATAAATATTTATCTCTCGCCGACCAACTCAACCAATCTCTTAAATAAGTTTTATTAAAATATGAATATCAAATACCATATAACATATTTATTATAATAAATAAAACACAATAACATCGTCTTACTGAGTAATATATGAGCTCAAAAACCTTTCCCTTTTCGTTATCTCTTAAATCTAATGTAGGAACGTACGAGACTTTGAACGGTGATACGAAGCGATTCTTAAGTTGTGTTCGATTTCGATTACTATTCGTTTATAGGTCTTCTAGCCTCAATAGTCAATAAATTTGCCTATTACATAATCTATTCACATTTAGTCGGCCGGTAGCCGGCAAAAATTATAAAGATAATATTTCAAAGTATTTAAACAATACGAAATCTAAATATCTCATTAACAATTTGATATCCTGTCATACTCCTATAATTGGATAATAACAAAGCTACGAAATTTCATCACGCCAGTACACGTTTTCCTATAAGGAAATCGTGTACTGGCGTTAAATTACTTAAATTTGTCCCTTATTTTAATTAAGCATTTATTTGCTTTAAAAGTAGCTTATTGGATACACAATACAACATACCGGTAAGTTTCATGTTAATTGTGAGGCTCAAACTTAATCTAAGTAATTAAGGAAATATATACTTAGAGAGTTGTTGGGATTAATAATTAGGAGGAGTTACTGCTACACTCACAAGGCGTGATTGAAAATGTCGTGTAAAAGTAATATATACCTAGTTCAGCCATAAGTTCTGTTACAAATGAAAATGTTTTTTTTAAAAATTGAAGTACTGTAATATTATTAAAATGTATAACTACATATTTATGAAATTCTCAGCAAAAAAATAAAAAAGTATTTTATACATAATGACGACCTTAGGCTTTTATACGGGCCTTTAATCTGTTTGGCTACGAATAATATTTACGCCCTGTTTCCAAGGAAACTTTTCGCCACTGCTTGCTCCAATTTCGATTTTTTAAGAGATTCAATGTCACCGTATCGTTTAGAGCAGGCCATATCCTCTAAAACTGACCATAATTTTAAGGCCAAAGGGTTGAGGTCTGGGCTAGATGAGGGCCAGTCTATAGCTCTTATATAGTCCGGAACATTTGTTTCAAACCAGGTTTGGGTAGTTCGTGCCTTGTGGCCAGGTGCAGAACCCTGCTGGATAGTCCACGGTATATTTATAAAAACTGTATTAGTAAGAGGTCTAACATGATCCATAACTGTATCTTCATACACTTTGGCTGAAGTTTTCACTCCGTTTTGACAAAAATGTCGTTTTGTGACTCCTTGATAAGACACGCCCCACCTAACCATCACTGATGCAGGATGATGACCACGTTGTACCTTTCCGACCACTTAAGCAGAACTTTGAGCGAACACACATCATTTTGCTTATTGTAGTGTTCTTCAATTGTGAACATTTTTTCATCGGTAAAGAGGATATTTCTGTGCTTTTCACGTTTTCACGCAACGAAAGGCGTTTTCATCGATCCACTTTCATTAATTGTAAAGATTGATTTAGAGGATCTCCGGAATATTGTCGATAAACACCGAGGTTCAGGTCTTGATTTGACTATAATGTCATTACGCGACATACGAGAAATGAATTCATTTCCCGCTATAAAATATTTTGCTTCCTCATGGGGTTCCGACGAATTCTGGCTTTAACAGCTTTTGCAGTTCTAATAGGACGTGTTCGCCCCGATCTTTTCTGCTCTTCGACAGACGAAGTGTTGTTGTATCTGTTGATAGTACGATATACGAAAATACGGCTGATACCAAGCTTTTGAAGTGTCTGGAATATGACCGACGGCTTAATACCCACTTTGTGCACGGCGATAACTGCAATCCTATTTTCTTTACCACCCCATTCCATATTGAAATTTGTAAATAAACACGAAAAATATGTGGAATGGCACAAAATCGAAAAAAGTTTTAAAATAATATACATGTTCTAAATTGAAAATAATTAAAATCTGAAACAGTTTTTATTTAACAGGATTTATGGCCAGACTAGTTATACATATTGAAAATTACCTCGCAACAAATTAAACGTCCCAAATATTAAATTTGTTAATAACTTTGCTGTCGAATTATTGATTCATGTTACGAACTTATTCCGAACGAATGACTTGATTAATTTCTGGATAATTTTACAATTGAATTCAACGTAATTATTCATTTGGTTGATATTAATAATAGAGTATTTCGAAGATTTGCATTTTGTTTATCTCCAAAGTGCGTTAACCGAAGGATTAAAATTGAAATCACTAGATCGGAATAATTTTGTTTGGGTGTACGTGTTAAAATTAGTTTTTAGTCGATTGCGTATTGTTGTCTGGGTTTGGATTTAAAATTGTTTTAATTCATAGCTTGCACAGTTTAAAGTAAATTAGACTAATAAAATTGTTAGTGCGAAACAACCCTGATGTGTTGGTCAGATATTTGTATCTGTTTTCTTGGTATTTTTCGTTACCTTGGTATTAACACGTGCTGTCGTATTTTACACCTTCGACGTTCTGGTTCCCTAGTGATGTTTTTACCATACATGCGCATAGGGATAAAGCATTCCATTAATAAGACTTACGTGCCTATCCATTACAACACAGGTCGATATTTTAAAGCAAATAAGTTAAATTATATTGTCGCAGCTCTTACAAGCCCCTTAATTACATTCAATGGGTATCATTATCTGTGAATTTGGTTCAAGTTATAATGTACTTATGCAGCTGCAAGGTGAATCGCAAACGTAGTATTAAGCTTTATAGAGGAGTTACTGGTGAACTTTGAGTAAGCTCCTTATAAATTTAAAAGTGAGCTTTTGAATAAAAATTACTCGCAGGCTTTATATTCGCTATTCAGTATTTGATGATACAAATTTATAAAAATAAATATCATTTCATTTTGTAGTAAAATCAATTTTTAATTTTCTGTGTGTCTGGAATTTAGCGTGGGCGTAACAAAGCTTTGACCAATTAGAACACACTATTGCTACATTTAAAAGTACACAGATACACCAATAAACAGTATTTACAAAATTCTTACCCTACATAGTAATATGTAATAAAGAATAGCTGTGTAAAAAGCCTTACTACAAAGTTAACGATTATCTAGTTGATAAAAGGCTTGGGACTAGGGCTAGGCAGGCTACGTCTAATTAATTTGCGATATTTATTTTAAAATAAGTGATGTTTGATAATTTGCTATTTTAAAAGAGTACCGAGAGTTTTTTACGCCGGCATTTTCTCTCGGCCTACATCCACTGTCTTCTTTGCCTATGAGTAGGGATGTCTTCCTATTCAAATGTAATGACGTGAAATAAGTGATACCTGAATCTTATGTTCCATAATAAACATACTTTATTGAATTTAATTTAATAATAATAGTTAAAGATGGATAATTGGAACATTAAAACAAATTTAAAAAGTAGCGATTCTTATTTCTTGAGGAAATCACTAGCACCGGTACTATGCCAACCAAATGCCAACTTAAATCTTTAGTTAGAGCCTGTTTGTTATAGGACCAGGGGCAAACGGGCAGGAGGCTCACCTGATGTTAAGTGATAACGCTGCCCATGAACACTCTCAATACCAGAGGGCTCACGATTGCGTTGCAGGCCTTTTAAGAGTTGGTACGTTCTTTTCTAGAAGGACCCTAAGTCGAATTGGTTCGTGGTGAAATAGTATACAAGAAGTTCACCAGCCGAACGAACACAACGAAAGCCCTACTGTCAATCCCTAATCCCCTTGTGGCCCTCCAGCTACCTCAAGAGCTGGCCATTAATAATGGATTCCATTATTTTCGAGAACTAGAAGGTTCGCGTCAGAGCGATCGTCCTTTTTAGGGATCAGATGTATCGATCCATCAAGTGACCGATACATCTTGAGGCGCACCAGACCTCGAGGTCGATCCCCTACTTGCTAGATCGATCAAGTAAAGGCCCTTACGGGTCTTACCACCACCCAGGCGCAGAGGCTTGACTGACTGAGAGGAGGAAGTTGTGCGGCGCCTCTAACACGACCTTCTGAAATGAAAAGTGCGACTGAAGAAGTGCACTGAACCCCACGGCCCAAGAGTCTCTTCTCCAAAGGAAACAAAATGGAAAAGTCGGAGGCAATTACAAATTACATTTATAGTATTTAAAGAAGTATCAAACATTCTTCTTTAAATCCTCTTTTATTACTTTTTGTTTTGCCGTTTAGTTACGTTGTTATTTATCTGTCTAATTTAGCAAAAGGTCTTGAAATATTTTCCGCATGTATCACCGGAACACGTGCCAAGATCATTACTGTCAGTAGCATTGATCTGACGCTAAATAACCTGAGATTGACTAATAAAAATAACGAATTTAACAAAAGAGTATCGTTTATTGGCCAGGATAGAATGCGAGGCGGAATTTTTGCTACGTTATTATGAAACAGGTTTATAGAACTATTTCTAAATATTTCGTGTTTCTATGCAAGAATTATATTGAGTTTGTTAGCCCATAATACACTTTGAACGTCTACAACTATGTTAACCCTGTTTGTTAAATTTATACTTTATGAAGCTTATATTACGGTTAATCAATAAAGTTAATATTTCTACATTAATATTGGTAATGTAATAAAATATGTTCTTTAAGATAACAATCTAAGTATTTCTTTTGAAAATGTTTATTTCTATCTAAAGCACTATTGGCCTAGTAGCTTTTTGTACGACTCTCAACCAAAGTTCATACGTTCGATCCCCGGTTGTGCACTAACGGACTTTCTGTATTTCTGTCTAACACTCGTTCGTACGTTCAAGAAAACATTGTGCATGCATGCTTGTAACATGAGTCAGATGTGTCAAGGCTGACCACCTACTTCTATAAATAAAAATCAAATCTATCTTAGGTCAAGACCCATATAAGGTTGTAGCGCCGTAGGATTATTATTTATTTTCTGTCTGAAAAGTTACATAAACCGAAGCGAAGATTCTGTTTGTTTGTCTGTATTGTTCCCTTTTCCAAATATATAATTTTATTTAATAAATTAAAACCTAATTGAACAGTAGAGGGCTAGACACAAAATTTCGTATTTGTGATCGTTAAGTTAACTATATGAAGACTAGAATAATTAATTTAATACCTAGGTAACACTGAAAATGTTTGGAAAATGAAAAACTGCTTAATGTAGAAAGATGCCAATACTTTTATTGTTTTTCGAAGTAATCTCCGTTCCTCTCTACACATCGACGCATTCGATAGAACTACTGAGACAAGCAGTGGGCCCATTCTTTCTAAGGGGTCTCTTCTATGGCATTTTCGTAAGCTTTCACCGCATTTTCAGGGCTTGTAAAGCGAATACCTCAAATGTTCGTGTAATATTTTTTGAACTTGACTCATACCAATGCCTATGCTTGCTCGTATCTGATCATAGGTCTCTTATCTTCCTCTATCACGTGTCGCACAGCACTGCTGTTATCTTCAGTAGTCCCGGTTAAAGGACGTCACTCAAGCGGATCATCATTGAGATTGCTACGTCCACGCTTAAACTCGTAAACCTTAGTAAATAGTGGCACGAGATGAGGCTTTATTAAGAAATGCTAATCGCAGCCTATCATAGCTTTGTTGTTGAGTAAGCCCACAACGAAAGTCATAATAAATCACTGACCGAAAATTTTCTCGCGTTAGGTTAATTTTCACGTGTAACAAGAGTTTTAGATTTGCCGCCAATTCACAAAAAAAGGACAAATGAATGCAATATACTGCATAAGGTTACCAAAGAGTTCTAAAATTGAAATTCAAAAAAGTTTCCATTGGCAAAGTTTCTAACTGGCCAGTGCTAAACATTTTCAGTGTTACCCACGTAGTAACGAAAACAATTATATGGAAAAAGAGCGTACCCATACTAGTCGCGTAGTATATATATACATATATATATATATTATGGATAAATGATGTGTCCTACCTTTCAGCTACTATTAATATAGGTATTAATAAACTTAAATACTGAATACAGAAACTTAAATGGAACTGAGGAAGTTTATCATAAACACGGATATTTTAAGAAGTATTATATTAATGCGCCAACGCATTTGTCACTCATAATTTGTGACATAATTAATATTTATAGGTGCTTATGAGTTCACTCTAGTGGATAATATTGTTAAAATTTTTCCAAAGACATGCCCTAATTTCATCCATAAATTAAACAAAGAGAGAGTAAACAAATTATCAATACATATTATAGTGTCCTGTGATTGATGAGGACGTAGGTTTAGCCATAAAAATTGTTATGACTGTACACAGTCGCAAATGGTTGGAATAAAACGATAATTGTTGGTACGGCAGACAAATATATGCATGTATTGAGGGATTTAAATAAATATATACTCATAATAACTAAAAATATACGTAATTTAACAACATACGGAACAGTGTTGCCGTAGTGCATTAAGCAGCGCGTTCATATCCTAGCTGTGCAGAAATGGGTTTTACTTGCGTCATTAACACTTGCACTTTAAAATAATATAGTAGCAAATAATAATAAGCCAATATGACAATATTTTGTATATTTACAAACATACAAATCGTTCCTCTTTGTAATATAACCGTAGTCCCTACATTAAACAGGGTATAATGGAATCGTGTTTTTTCTTTATAACTGAGATAAAAAACCCGAAGGAGGTTCGTCAATTGAAGATTTAAACTTTTCAAGCTTAGAAACTTACCGTGAAAAGTTCCCCGAACGAGATAACTTTTGTAGCGCACTGAAGTTCCGGCGGAAGAAGACCTTTGCACGGTGATTTTCCGTATTGATTTATAATCTCGCATAGTTCTTTCATCTCTGTACATACTCTAGCCTGTGCCTCTGCTCCTCTGGATTCCGTCTTTGATCCGGGTATAGGTCTAAAATAAAAATAAACATATTTACTATTTGTTTGTGCTTTTTTAATAAATTAAAATATCCTTAAAACTTATAATTATGTAAATAATAACACATAGCTTTAATCCGTTCAAAAAGTGTTTTTCTTAAAATATCCTCTTAAGGTTTTTATTTATTGCCATTAAATGATTGCAACGGCAGCTTTGTACAGAATTTAATACTTGTCAAGAGTATCGTATTTATTTCGATAAGGATTAATATAAGTTACGTTATAAGTATAGATTATAGGTTTTGAGATACTAACATAGAATATGACATAAAAAATAATTTAAATGCTTAAATATTTCATTCTGGCTTGACTGTACTAAGCGTTTTTTTTTATTTATTCATCATAATATGTATCCCTTTCAAGGTTTTGTTATTACTATTACAAAAACCTTTATAAATAATGCTTTAAACTAATATATTTCAGTAAGAATAAAAATGAAGGTATTTATAAAGTATTCAGTAAAAAAATTGATTGTCATGAAAAAGATTATAGTGGGTTAACTTTAAAAGAAAGACACATGCCGTCGTGGATTAACAATTTATTTAGACAATTTTAACAAAAATATTATTATTTTCCACGGAGATATTTGATACGATCTTTATGCACTGTTCAATGTGATGGAGTTTAATGTAAAGCCGCTATGATCTCAGTAAAATGCGAGACTGAACTCGGTGTACCGTGGGGGTCTTATTCGAATTTTTCGAATTCATTAAGGAGTTTTAGTATAAATCACCCGGTTCTCTAGCAAGGAGTATACAGATATATAAAACCTTTTGTATGGCAAGGTTTATAGTAATTTACAAAAAACATTAAAAGATTCTACTAGAATTTTTAAAAATCGACTTAATGTACTACTTTTGGATTTTTTTTATTATTCTATTAGTGATTATTTGCGTGAAACATTATAATTAATCATAATTTGATAACGTAATAATATATTTGAATAATGTAATCACTACAAATAATATTCTCGTAAGAATTGACTATAATGATGTAACTTATATGTAAAATACCTTTAAAGACAAATTTGCACACCAATGCATGGCAGAATATGCGAACTTTACCAACATACAATTTTCGTACCATGTGCTTGGAAAGAAATATTTTAGCTAGAATCTGGGACTCAAATGTGTATTTCAAACTCGAAGATTGATAAAAGTATTAATGTAAAATTATGAGCTATTTGTATACAGATAATCAGAATAGTTGTGTCCGAAAGTTAGGTGTTATTTTAAATTTATTATAATTTGAAGATTGTAGTTTAAAATACTAAAAATATCTGAAATTAATTTATTTCATTCATTTAATTATTTTTATTCCCGGTGACCCCAGAGCTGGCGCTTTCCTCGCTTAACAAATAAGTATCGCAATACAGGGATGAAATGCTGCCAGCGTTAAAGGCACCCTGTCACACTAAACTTTTTAAATTTATTTCAATCTTCTTTTTAATTATTTTAACTATTACTATGTACGTTAAGAAAATTGAAAATAACGGTATATTTGATTGTCATGCCTACTAATATTAAAATTTCATAAATACTCTCACTTGTAAAACTTACCTCTCTCATACGAGAAAATAACGAAGTGAAATGCTGCCAGCGTTAAAGGCACTAAACTTTTCACACTAAACTTTTTAAATTTGTTTCAATTTTCTTTTTAATTATTTTAACTATTACTATGTACGTTAAGAAAATTGAAAATAACGGTATATTTGATTGTCATGCCTACTAATATTAAAATTTCATAAATACTCTCACTTGTAAAACTTACCTCTCTCATACGAGAAAATAACGAAGTGAAATATCACGTTTTGTAATTACTGGAGGTGAGATGGATGAAGCTGTCAAATTGACGAGCGTGCCTTACATGGCAAAATATGGAAAATTTTCAGAATCCGAGTAAATATTGATATAAAATCAAACTAAAATATCGAACAGTTGGTCTAGGGAGTTTAGTGTCCCTTATTCTTGAGGTCGAACACCAATTAACTTTTATTTAGATAGACCTACTGTGAAGGAAAGATCGTGCGTAAACCACGATGCCTAGCCCCACAAGTCTGTCAGGCATAGGATACGTGCCTCTTAGAAAAATAATGATCACGAAAACGATTCAGTCTGTACGCACAATGGAACTGTTGAGAGTCTAAGTGCGGAAACTGAGTCCACAAACATACGATTCAGTCTGGGGACTCAGAAATCTCAAGACCAAGGGTCGTATATGGGGTTTTCAAAACTAATATATCAATACGTATATATTATCTGAAATACATGTTAAACTGAATATAATATATATAAAGATGTCATCTGGTTAAAAATGGACCTGCTCTGAGTGCAAGAAATATCAAAAATAATTAATTATACTTTCGGTTATGTTTGAACTTTAGTTTTGGTCAATTGGCGTAAGGCGTACTTTCAGATTTTTACAAATACAACTTCAGATTTTCTTATTAACCTATATATTTCGTTAACTGTAAGCTCATTAATACCAAAAACCAGGGATACTTCAAAGCAATGTCACTGCAACATGATTGCTACGTGGATTAAATGAAAGCAAAAACTGAATCGCTCCATACGAGATAAAAATCGAGATCTTCCCATGTAAATAACTAACAAGCAATAATCGCCAAACTACTACAAATACAGAAGTGACTTTTAAGTTGCTTAATTTCTAATTAGGCTCTTGGGTTTGATCAATCCATACACATTCATCACTTGTCCAAATCAGTCTTGTTAAGTCGTGTTAAATTAATTAAAGTAAAGCTCTGAAATACTGAAATAGACGTATTTTAAAATTTGAATTTGCAATTTCATGCAATTACCTAATAGTGATAACATAATTGTATTAAATTAAATTTAGGTCGGCAGAGGCGGATTCTCATTACGGAGAAACTCACACTAATTTCGTTGTTAATGGATACAATCAGACCATCAATGTTCTGTCTTAAGATATATTTAATTGTAATTATTTAATTTTCTAAGTCCTCTCATCGTTATCCAAAGTATCTATGTTGTATTATTTACTTTTAATTTTAAGCAGGGTGCACATTAGTGGCCTCAAGAAATGCCAACAATGCTCAGCATTCAAATTCAAAAGCAAATTCTGTTTATCATAATAATATTTATTTATTTCTTTGACTATAGATCTATATTTTTTAAATGTTTGTGACTATGTTAGCATTGGTTAGTAAACAAAAGTAGGTACCTATCGTGGGGCATGGATATCGTTATATAAACGTTAAATTCTAATTTGTAACGTTTATATATAAAATTAACCAAATTTTCCTTAATTTTGATAAGTTTTACACTCTTACTGCGTGTATTTTATTTATGTTTAATTTTCAGACAAGTATGGAGGTTATATAGTCAAATTACACTATGCAAATAAATGTTAATTGTGCATATAGAACAACAAATGTGTACATCTGAGGTCAATAAGCATAATCCCAGTTTGAGCGCAGATTTAATAAGGTTATTACTGCAATGAATAAATAAATATATACAAATATTATAAAAATATATACAAATCCTACCTCGAATTACTGAATCAATTTCAAAAATAATTTCATAATTATAATGCTACATAAAACCTTAACTATTATATTAAATCACTTCATCTTTAGACACCCTTTTGATTATAAAATATATAAACATAATAACACATAAAATAAGATAACGTGTTCTTTCATCCGGATAATTTGTTGTGATGGTACTTCGAACGTTAGATTCGTTTAGTCTCAAATCCTCTTATTATTAATCTTAGTGGGAGAAAAGATTTCAAGATTTAAATTTACGTTTAAGAACTAATTTTTATTTATCTTTGTTACTGTAATTATTAATCCCATATTATTATATATTCAAAAAGCTATTTTAATACTTTTACATCGTTGTCCTGGGTTAGCCAAGACGTAAAAATCGTGAGGAAACCGGCTTGCCTTAGACCCAAAAAGTCGACGGCGTGCGTCAGGCACAGAAGGCTGATCTACTTGCCTATTCGATTAAAAATAATCATGAAACAGATACAGAAATCTGAGGCCCAGCCCTAAAAAGGTTGTAGCGCCATTGATTTTTTTTTTTTTTTTTAACTTGTGTTCTGATCTTAGATTTCGATATTTCTTTATTTGACATTCCGATTATGTCATTATCTCTTCACGTTTTGAAAATTCCATTGATACATAACCAGGGTTCAAACACTCAATCTTAAGAATCGCTTGCTGAAGCACTACTCCAATACCGTCTAGTAAAAGGCTGCCAATATCATGTCAATAGATGTCAATGTTGATTAATTATCAAATTGTTGATGACTTCAACTAAAAATATTAGATCCTTACATATGAAATTGGCCTTTTGTATGGGAGGAACATTAAGTTCGGCAAGAACAGTAAATCTTTGAAGGTGGTTTGGACTTACTCATGAGAGTTGAATTTTTTACATTGCAAGAAGTTATCCAAATTTCGAAAAAAATGGTAATTACAGGTAATGGTTCGATTTAAAATCCGTTCATTATTGTGCCGGTTGAGTAATGTAACGCTGCAGTTGACGTGCGTCTGTTGATTTGCTTCACTGAATTCGTGAGGTTTCCACCATTCAAGCTTTTTCACTTTCCCAATTTGCTTCAAGTGTTTTTACAGTTTTTTCACAAACACCACAGCCTGTAGCTAACTCAGACGTAGTTTGCGATGGATTCGTTTCCACAATAGCCGTCAATTCTTTGTTATATACTTCGGTCTCCAGCCGTTCACGTGGCTTGTTCTGCAGGTCAACATTTCCAGAACGAAAACGTTGGAACCAAAAACGCACTGTATATCTTTTTGCGACACCGCCGGCATACACATTATTAATGCTTCAAGCCGTTTCTGCAGCACTGATGCCACGGTGGATCTCGTACAATAACATATTTCATGTTTTCCATTTTATAAATAGAATGACGCCAAGGGGAAGATGAAATGAATCATGGTTTTCGAAAAACAAATGAACGATAAAATAGCTGTAAAAATTGAATTTGAAATTCCTAACCAGAGAGGAGATATTTGAGAAGTGGCCAGTAGGACAAAACGTTAATTTCATATACCAAAGCAAAATTTAGTACCTTCAAATGCTTGAGTAATTATTTTGCATTTTACGCAACCATATGGTATCTTCGCTTTCGGTACACTAACCTAATAAAAGCGAATTCTTTTCAATGTTTATTTGAATCTTGGTACAAAATTTGCAAGAACAGATGTTCTTGAACAAATGAAACACATTTTATTAGAGCCATGAAACAAATATTTTGCTTGTATAAAAACTATACGTAATTGTACGTTGTTGTTTTAGGACGTAGTAAAGAGTGTCTTGGTGGACAATGGAGATAAAATTAGAAGAAGGTAAAATATATAATCTTAACATTATATTAAATTATTTCTCTTTAAAATTTCGAATTACCTTAAATTGGTTGTGATTAATGATTTTATCAGAAAGTTATTTGCCAATAAATTCGCTTACATTTCTATGGATTTTATTTTGTTTTAGCAATAAGGAATTAGGTTACCTTGTTTTAAATGCGTATTAAATTTAATCGTACTTTATATAATAATTACCTATTTTATATGGTTACGAAACCATACTAAAGTAGTGTATCAACGGAGTAACGAGCGCGTAGAACGGACGATAAGAACTAGCAAGTAACTCTCCATCATTATTTTATTTAAAATAGAATAGTGATTTTACTATTCTATTTTACTAGATGCTTATAAAAAGCTGCAATAATCACACCTCCATACACCATTGAATGAATAATAAAAATAAACAGACCTTTCATACATACCAGCATCACAAACAGGTCAATAATTTATCGTTGATTATAAGACTTCAAACATCACCATTGTACTCATGATATACGACAAAAGCTGGCTAGCTGACTGGCTGGTTGAGGTATCAGGTTACAAAGGTCAGACTAACTGGCACTTTTCTAGTTTAATAATAAAAGTTTCAAGAACGGAAATGCCAAAGTTTTAAAATACCCCTTGCCTATGTATTTGCCTATATTAGGAAATGGTTTAGCTGATGAACTAATGAGTTGCGCGGTTTTTTGGAAATAGGATACGTAATGTACATGAAATTGCTTGGGAAGATGGCCGATGTACTGTTATGAAAATCGTTACATTCAAAAGTAATTATGTTGGACGCTTATAATTCTTTAATTAATTACTATTCGTTACGTTTATCTAGGGAGTAACAAGTAATGACATAGTCGTATATTACGTTTAAAGGAGATTATTTTAAGGAATATTATTTCATAAATTAAAAGTCTCACTGATGTGGTAAGAGCAGCAATGGCCTCATGGCTTCAGCGTGCGACTCACATCCCTGAAGTCATGGGTTCGATCCCTCATCGACCAGTGAACTTTCTTTCTATAGGCCCATTTAATTGTCGCTTGAACGGTGAAGGAAGACATCATGAGGAAACCAGCTTGCCTTAGACCCAAAAAGTCGACGGCGTGTGTCTGGCACATGAAGGTACTACTTGCATATTAGATTTACAAATGGTCATGAAACAGATACATAAATCTAAGGCTTAGACCTAAAAAGGTTATTGCACCACCGATTTATTTAAATATTTATGTGGTAAGTAGGAAAGTCTTTCATGCCTTCTTACAGTTTAAGAATGAACAACCTGAGAAGGGTAGCTAATGAATAAATGCGAAATTCCAAATTATAAACATAACACAGCGAGTGATAAGACCTAAGTAATAACTCACTTGCCATATTCATCCTTTGAGAATGTGGGTTTGTGGTTCTTGTCGAAGCTGCCGCTAAATGCTGTTATTTTCTGTAGGTCTGTGTGCGCCTGTGCTTTTGTATCGAACGCCGAGATTAAGTCCGTTAAAGAAGAACTCTGAAAGAGATATATTTATGTATATTTTTATATGAATCCTAGTAGATCCTAGTACCTCCAGTAGTAGTTCAAGAGGCTAAGGGTGGAGTTAACTCTAACGTTTGTCAAAAACTGATAAATTTTTAACTTGTAGAGTTAGTCCATTAACATGCTAATGCAATCCATTAACACTGCAAGATGGCAGTGTTTGGCCGATTAGTTGATTAATATGATTTATAATTCTTCGCGATTTTAACGGATTGAACGGTGCTTATCCGGAGCTGGATATATTCGGTAGTGGGCTGATCGGTTTTAGAGAAGGCATTGTTGGGTGCCTATAATTCACTGTTTTTCTAATGAGTTTTTAATTTTGAATTTTTTTTTCGAAACATGTGTGTTTACTTCCATTGTCATACATTTTAGATGGAAGATTTTGTAAAATATGCAGTAGATTTAGTATTATGTATGATGTAGTAAACTTTAATAAATAAATAATATGCCAATCAATAGATGGCAGTTATTGCGTTAAGAAACGCGGTATTGTTGTATGTAACATATTGTACATACTGGTGATTATTTCTATAATTAAAGAACGCTCGGTAGTGTCATACGCCGCCCGTACGGAAAATAACAATACTAACCAAAACCAAATTAGGTTAGGGTAAAAACCCCCTTCACCGGGGAAGGCGAGAACTGTTACTTCGTACTTCGCTCACTCCAGTGAGCTGCCGTCCTTCCCTTTAGGCGATTAACCATAGACCACCCCGCGACGGCCCAAGCCAAGATTCTAGTCCTACAGGAGACGCCCTTACGCTAGTCGCGGGAAAATGCCCACTTGGCCTAATTACGCTCGCCAAAACCGCAAAAACACTTGAATAAATTAATATCGTGAGTACTGTTATCAGTTCTCACGCAACATACGTAAATGTCTTTACTTTTACTTCGTTGGTAACTTTTTTGTTGTTAAGTATAGCTAACTTCAGGGTGTCTGCTTTTAGTGACGGTGTGCGCGTGAATCGTAAAAATTCATTGTCATATTTTTTTCCTAACGCGCCAAAAGAAGTATAACTTCAAAAATATTTAAAGTTTTCATAAAATATTGAAGATTGTTATTATATCATCTCGCGGACTCACCAGGGAGCTTGGAAAGTATTTTTCCTTGAAGGTTGTCTCGATATTTAATTTTACCCATAGTAATAAAATCTTCTAGTAATCGTAGTCAAACATTAACAGATAAGAGTTACTAGATCCATTTATACAATGAAATAAGTTCTCTATTAATACAATCAGAACATAAAAAGTTTAAGAGTGCTTTAATTAAAGATAAAGAGACGGCTCGAGATACAAAAGGATGCAAAGAAAAACACAAAAGTCTTTCTTACTGTAAATACTTATTTCAGTGTAAATGGCCATTTAAAAACTTTGGAATCACGTTAATAAGTCGTATCAAAATCTTTTGGTATAACGAAATATTTGAGCATGTTGGGGTTGATTTCAAAACCCTCTTTTTCTCTTGAGCATTTTTAGAAAGTCCTGGAAATGTTCCAATTAAGCAAAAAAGGATATAAGAGAGGCCGCATTCAGTTTTATTGAGTTTTATCGCGGCAGATAATACTTGAAATGCATATACTACAGTTGAACTGTATCTGTAAATACAGATGTGTAATTTATGTATTTTAAAAAATATATTGTAGTGATAATTTTAAGGACGTGTTGCATTTGAGTGACTTGTAAAAACAAGATTTCTTTAATAAATATCTTACGAAACACACACAGGTCCACTTCAAGGTGCTTTATATTATAACTATGAAATTAATGAAACAAAAAAAATGATACTCTTTCTTGTCTGAAGATTTAAAATTTACATTTTATATGTATTTTTAAAATATTTATGAGAATAGAAATAGCTAATTCGTGAAAATTAATTTAGGAAAACAGCGACCTTTGATTAAAATTTACGCGTCTAAAACCCGCTGTAAGTAGTGCGCCCTCAATGTATCACTAAGTACAAAAAGCAATATAACGTACGTTTTAAAAATAAAGGCTCAATCTCTCAATAGAGAATAAATAAATAAAATATTTTGTATATTATTGTTCAATAAACATGTGCAACGATTTTGATCAAATAAGATGGCTTGGTAAGTGTTCCTCATTTCCAGTTAGAAATTTGGCGCATAGATGTTTTATCATCCGTTTGCCATCTTGGAAAGGTTTCGATGTTGTTTAAAATTTGTTTTAATAGTTAAAAAGTAAAATGTATACTGTATGACAAGTAGAGTGCCTTTTCTCTGGAGCGTAAGCGCGGTTGACGTTTAGAAGGCTCACAAGTATAGCCTTCCTTTAAAGAATATAATATTAAATCTCTTTAAGGATTTTAATAATCGTTAATAAATTATTAATTTCATTTCTGTTAAATATTTTTTAAAGGCGATTATATTGAAGGGACCAAGGGTAAGAAAAAGAGAGCGCCCTAGAAAAGATGTATAAAAAATAATGTTTAGTATGAAATATAAGATACAGGTATCACTTATTCTACGTCATTAAATTTGTATCGGTAGACACCCCTACTCATCAGTAAAGAAGACAGAGATTGTAGGCCGAGAGAAAAAGCCGGCACAAAAACCTCTCGGTACTCTTTTAAAATATCAAAACATCATACAAAATGAATATGGAAAACATAGATAGAAGGAAGCAGAAAGAAGGGAGATACGGTCCGCTCTTTATTTGTATTATATTACAAAATTGATCGGAAACAGTCCAGTTTCCAGAAGCGGCACCTGTTCACAAGCATGACGTGTGAGCCAGCCATCGATTTACTCAATCATATTTGAGGGGATTAAACGACCCGTCACACAACGCCATCGCCCCAGTCACATTTGAGTAGGCATGACTGCTTCGGCTTCCCAGTTAATAAAACTAAACTAAGTTCGCAAGTCACGCATCTCCATTCCTCCAGGCTCAACAAGCTGGCACGAGAAAACAGCACCACAAGACAGCAAGTACAAAAGACTAAAAAAGGGATCACAAGACAGTAAGTGGTGCCGAAATATCATACCACTCCCGTTCGCCAGAATAGTTATTATAAAACAAATATCGCAAATTAATTAGAAGTAGCCTGTCTAGCACTAGTCCCAGGACTTTTGATCATCTAGCTATAGAGGCATTGGCAGGAAACGAATGGAGACAAAGCCATGGATGGAGAAATTTTGCATAAAAGCTTCAGCTCCCCGTGAATGGTAGCAAAGGAAGTTAGGATATCGAGTATTAAAAAATATATATAACAATTCTAAACTTATTTGTAATGATTAGAAACGAACGGGCTTTACTATTATTAAATATTTTTGGATAAGTGTTAGTCTAGTCGCGTGAAACTCAAACTGTATGTGGTGCAATCAAATCACAGTTCAAAACATTCACTACAACATATTATCGCGATGATTGTGATCATCTATATAATTACCAAAGAATGATTTCTTCTGTGCCTGACGGCTGACACAGTAAATTTTTGGACAGTTTCTTCGTACATTCATAAATTTTTGAGAATCGCTATTTACCGCTAATTCTAATCAACAGGTAGAAAAATCTTTTTTAATCAGCCGAGGGTCAAATCAACGACCTCAAGATTGTGATTAGTGCCTGCCATTCGTACTGAATCGCACCTCAGAATGAATAAAAACAGTTAAAAAAATCAATTCAAAGAATTTAATAATATCGTATCGGTGTACATTTAATAAAATATTTTACATTCCACATTCTCTGTTTCTATTAATACATCGCCTTGTATGATGAAAATTCCATATGGTATGATTTACGACGGTGGACCTTGCCAACAGCTGTCCCTAACAGGATCTCGAGAATCGTGTGCAGTCTTTGTTAGTGATGAAAGAAATCTGCCACTTGCCAATGTGATTCATATAACGGTATTATTTAACAACGGGCTATTATTAGAAAAGGTTTGTTTGTGCGTAGATGTGGCGACGGGCGGAAGAACGTCCCGGGACCTATTCTTATTTATAGGACCGGCGAAACTGTGAGAGAAAACGAATGTCAAAACAATTGTGCACTCTCCATTCGATTTTGATTAGTCAATAGCTTCCTTAGTTTCAAGAAAAAGCGTACCAATTCATAACAGTGCCGGCAGCGCACTTGTGATCTCTGGCAATGTGACTGTCTTTCACTTAACATCAGGTTAGCCTCCTGCTGGTTTATTACAAAAAGTATTTTAGTGATTTTAACACCAACGCTTATAGTTTATAGCTAAAATAATTTATATATTTCAAAATAACGCTGTACCCAGGAATATAAAGCTATTTTCAAATAAGGAATCTTAAGTATACTTAACACTAGACAATTTTAAAATTCAATTTAATTGGTATTGAGGAATTATAAAAATAAATTGAAATATATCATGCAGAACAGGAACGCCTTAATTTACAGCACATGTAGCCATAAATCAAAATATTCTAATTATAATATTTATCAAACATGAAATCCCTTGATATAAATCTGCCTCAAGCCTTTATGGCCGATAATATGTCACAACTAATCCCCAATGGTGATTTATATACGCCTAACAAACGCGTACCTAAAACTATTTTTCATACTTTCCTTTACAAGTTGAGTGATATAATTTATTATGTAACATTTTTTAATAACGGCCAAGAGATTTTGTATGAACACGAATGCGTAGTTCAATATTTCCATACAGAAAGAAGTGAATTTGTTGTTAAAGATTATATATATAACATAAACTTTATTTCTTTCATGTACGCATTGTTTTCATCAGTCCATTGACGAAAATTGTATATACCGCGCAAAAATGTTCATTTAAGATTTCATGAATACATTTTGTTTTAGTCACGTAAACATCTCATTTCATTAATATCACCCTAATTAGCAATATTTAAAATATTTTATAGTTTGCATTCGTCTATTTATAATGTTATCCATGTATTAAATCTTGCCAGCAAAAAATACATATGTAAGTTGATATTTCTTGGCAAACCCACTCACTCATTAGGATAAAAGAAAATTGAAGAAAATGTAGAAACATAGTGATTTACGTAAGCCTCCGCGTGGTAATTTGTCTTTGTTGACTCAGAAAATTGTTAAGTCAAAGTTGATAGGGCTTCACGACCCTATTTCACATTAATCACTACGATTGAAGACGCAAATTAATTGTAATTCTGCACCCTTTTGGAATTAATAAGATTAATATGAGAATGTTTTTTTAATTCTATTAATTTAATTTTTTAATATAAAAATAATATTACATTAAAAAAACCACTAGTGCTACAACCAGGCCCCAGATTTTTGTTTCATGATCATTTGTTTTATTTGTTTATTCTTACAGACAATTAGGTCAGCCCTCTGTGTTGACGTACGGCGTAGTAGTTTGGAACGGCTTGCCGGATCCAATGATGCAATGATTTCCTTGACCGTACGACCGAGTGTTAAATGCGCACATAGAAAGTCCATTCCAGCCGGGGTTCGAACCGACAACCCCAGGGAAATGAGTGACACGCACAGCTTGATGCCAACAAAATTCTAGAAATAACTCAAAAGTTTTTCATTTTGACATATTATCCAATGAAACATATACTTTGCATAATTTTGTCAACTCTCGACCTCATTCATGGTAACGAGAATCCGTAATCAAATGGTTGCAAATTCTATAAAAAATAAATTTTTCGTGTATGTTACGAACCTGGGACTTGAACCTGTCGCATGTTGAACAATAACCCATTTTTTTTAAGATACGTAAATGTATATATTCTATAATAGCAAACCGCTTTAAACATTAGATTTATTAAAATATTTTGGCGTTGCGTTATAATCATAGCCACTAAAATGTTTGAGATTTTGAACTTGCTGGTTCATTCGAGCCTTTGAAACTGTTTTAAGCGGATTGTGGTTAGACTCCTTGACTTAATACAACTAAGGTTGTACTTGTGACTTTCGAACCATGTCTTTGTTGTTTTATATACCGGTAAAGCCAAACAATGTACTATGGTACAAATGACTAAGAGAGTTCTTTATTGCTAAATATTATGTAAAACATAAAGTCATAATTTATAAATTCAAAATAATAATCCAAATGGCACAACAATTTTAACGTTTTCTTATTTCTAGTTAGAGCCCTTTGTCTCTTACACATCCCATTGATTTTTAGATTTGAGACATGCATTTGCTCACGATGTTTTCCTTCACTGATGGAAAATATTCTAATTGTGCAAGAAAATTGGTACACAGCCGTGATTCCAATGCAGGACAGGAATGAGGATCGTATGCTTTAAGCCTCAAGGCTAAGTCTGCTACTAACAAGTAAAACCCGTATACCTTGTTGCGTAATAGGTGGCAACGTATTTCACCCATACAAATATATTTTTGATTCTTTAATGGGCGGATAGATAGCTCATTTATGCTGTCGTTAATTTCTCTAAGAATCCCTCCATACATCGTATGCGTATGTGTTATACACAATTGTTCCTAGTGCTACGTACGAACACGAATTATCTACGTTTTACCTTACTTTTACATAAATTATGAAGATGTTAATATTTGGAATGATATGAGGAAATATTTAAAGAAGCGTGAAGTTTGTTTAGCAGTAACAATTTAGTATTTTCTTTAAAATATTAAGTATTAATGGTCGTTTGTGGTTCCAGTTTTCTTTTTTTATGTCTATAAATGTACGTATGTTTTCTGTTTCATATATTTTGTTAACAACGTAATCTGTTATGGCTTTGTAAATTATTTAAGCGCTCTGTATTATAATATAGTTATGTAAGCTTTAAGATTACATATAAATAAAAAAATAAAATACATCTTAGCTTACATTGGACAAATACGGGACCACAATTGTTAGCGGTAGTTGATTTAGTTCTTAGGGTAGGAAATTAAACACTTCAATGATGACTTAATTCACTATAATTTACTTCACTGATTTTACGTGAACTGTATAACTTCAAACTTGTACAAAGAAAAAGCCTGTGCGCATGTGTCACAACCTCTTTTATAATCACAACTCCCTCCTCCGACTCGACCATCTCAGTTCGGGAAGATGGTCGAGTCAATTCGTAACAACTCGTAAACAACCGAACGAGTCAAATGAATAACTATTGCACACGCGCACTTGTAGCAAGATTCTTAAGAATATGTTTCATAAAAATGTTTAGAATTTAATTAAATAAATATTAGAAGCTAACACAATATTGTCATATATTTATTACGCAAACTGATACTTTACAGAAGGTTCTTTAATTTGGTTAAATAAAGTAAAAATTAATTTAAAAAAAAGTGAAAAACTGCATTTTTATGCAATTGTATTAAAACACAATTTAAGTTGTGTGTTGTCTAATGATGCAGGTGTGTGGCAAAATATCTAATCAGATTTTTTAATTAAATACCCATGAATAATGTTTAGTTAGATTTTATTTATTCCTGGGAATATAATAATATATCTAGGTTAAAACAGCTTGAGAATAAAATTATGATATGAAATCTTATTATTTTACAAAACAAAGGAAATACTGCTGGCATATACTAGACTAAAACAATATGTTATCATCTCTTACGAGTTTTAAAGACGTAAATCCTTTGAAAATTTTACTTGATTTATCTGAGCTTTGATACTTCAAACTGAATAAAACTTTACGGAACAGTACCTACTGTTATCACACGTCAATTTAATATTCTAAATATCTTATTTATAACAAGTTGGCTGAAAAGTTCGTAAAAATTTCTTCAAAACCGTTAATACCAGTGCTAACAACAACTAACAACAAACAAATTAAAAGCCAGCGTCGCAGAAAAGCAATATGAAAGTCAGACTAAGATAAGCAATCACTTTTACCGGGAAGGTAATTTACTTCGTAAATTTGTGTATGCGATTGACTACCCTACGACAGCCCAAGCCGAGGTCCGAGTCTTGCAGATAACGCCCATTCCAGGTCGTAGCTATATATCTTTTCATCTGTATTTATCTTTTTACGATGACTATCTATATATTTTTAAAGCGATTAAATTAAATGAAAAATGTTTTCCAAGCCGTTTAAAACAGCATAATAATCCTTATCCAAATAAACACGTTACTCATAAATATTTAATTTTAAACAAAATTGCCCTTGACATCAAATGAATTCAATATCATCGGACATATCATACTTTCAAAATAACTTCTCAACCAAAATTATAATAAAGTGCTACGCATTCATTTATGATTTAATAAATTATAGGATTGGCTATCTATATAGTTAACGTCAGATTAAGAAAGCATACAGGATAAAATAACTTTTTTACTTAGCTCTTTGTATTACAGTCAATCTATGTAAAACATAATAAATTAAAAATATACTTCTTCTTCAGTGAACATACTATCTAGGGGCGAAAGCGGTAGTTTATTAGGCACGGTCGTTGGACTTTATTTTATAATGTTCTACTGTTGAGGTAAATACACCTTCAAAGCTTTCGTGTATCTCAACAAGCTTTAGATTAAAAAGAGAAAATCTTGAACTATCAACCTTGTCGGTGTTAATAAACCTTATACGGAAAGTTTCATTAAAATTTAAATTTTGTCAATAGCTGCCGTTCATTTCCTGAAAACCTACGAATACAAAAGGCTTGGCTACTTAATGCGAGGTGAGCTTACTTCATTTTAAAATGGACTTGTTACACGATTTAAGTGCCTGAATAATCGCAGGCATTTAACGAATTTGTCGAACGTTTTAAATTGTAATAATATTATTTTGATATGCTCGTTCAGTCTATATTTAAATGATTTATAATATACTAGCGGTCCCGACAGACGTTGTCCTGTATTATCTATGAATATTTAAAAAAAAAAACATATTTCAGAAACAAAGAGTTTATTATGCTAATACTTTATGATATACAACATTCTTTGTTTGTTTTTCTGGCGCGTATATAAATAGTTTTGTTGGTATTCCAACACGGGAACAGACGACATATAACTGGCATTGTGCGAAACATGGAATTTCAAGATAAATCCACAAACAATTAGCGACTGTAATTATTTTATATGTATTTTATCAATATAATAGCACCGATCGAAGCATTTGTTTTAAACGATATTCATTTTTTTACATGCTCCTTGACGATATTTGCAGCACGCATTCTGTCAATGTTATGTCAAACGACGTAAGGTTACGTGAAAAATGTCTGAATTGGACAGGCGATATTCACTGAAAAGAAAATTTGCTATCGTAACAAAAGTCAGGATTACTATAAATACAGGATACTAATATGGTGGTTAAGTATTCTTAACCACCTAATTTTCTAATCTTCCCCGCAATTTTCTTAATTTTTCCTTTCATAAGAACCTTCTCCTGACAATAACATACGCAACAAAAACGAATTAGTGAAATCGGTCCAGCCGTACACGAGTAATGCCGTGGCCAAGGGAAATAGGGATTCATTTTTATATATATGGATGACCAATATGCTCTATTACGGTCCAAATTAAAATAAATGAAATTTAATACAGAAGCATGAGGCTTAACAATTATATTGAAATTAATATTACAGTTACTCCTGGTGGTTACGTGGGTAGAGATTTGTAAACAAATCTTCGCCGTTACCAAGAAAACGCCCACAAAACCTTCAATGTCAGTTATTATTGAATTATGCGTGATTACTTCAGAGTTAAAATAATTAAAGACTTGTACGCTGACTATTAAAAGTGAATGAGAAAGCCCTAAAAAGTCCATCCACAATAATCCTATTCGAGAAAATAAGCCGGTCCATCACTGCCGAAAGTTACTAAAATCGTGTAATATTTTAACTTATTGATAAGATCTGCGCGCTATCGTTATATTATACCCATTGTGATACTATTTAATTACAGGTCCTAAAAGAGTTATACAAATGAGTGCGAAATAATTAGCTTTTAGGTATTTTTATGGATCTAATGTGATCTTTGATAACGACGATAATATACGCATTTTAACTCCAACAATTTAGACAATTGTATCGCGAAAAGCATTGTTTTTGCATTTATCACAAAAATTATAATCGATAGGAGAAAACTTGAAAGCAGATCAATTTCAATAAATGTTCATAATCCCAGTGCAGTCTCAGTGTGTTGCCGGGGTTTAGTGGTGCTTTTAAAAAGTAACGTAACTTTATTTTAAATGACACAAAATAAGATATATAAATAGAGATGCTCTGGCATTTTTTCGGATTAATACCTGCAGCTGTGTTTCATCATCGGACGTCGAGGCAGAATACGAAAGTCCACCCGTATCATCTCGACGTCCGCCAATCCACGACTGAGCGTTTTTCAAGGCAATTTTTGCCGCGAACCAGCTGCCCACTAAAGTATTTCCGAACCAATTCTACTTAGGGTCCTTCAAGAAAAGAGCGTACCGATACTTGAAAGGCCGGCAACGCACTCACGAGCCCTCTGGCATTGAGTGTCCATGGGCGGCGTTATCACATAACATTAGGTGAGCCTCCTGCCCATTTTCCCCTGTACTATAAACTCAATGTAGCTAAGAGAATAGTTGAATAAAAAAAAAAAAATAATAAATATTTAAAAAACAAAACAGAAAACGCGAATTGTCGAACCTCTGACCAAAGTGTAGTACAAGGGAACCAACATCTTCAGAATATAAACACTTGTTCGTTAATTTCAGTTGGGTCAAGGATTGACGCGAGCATTCTTGTTTTATGACGTTAGCCGCGGCCGAGGTTGAATTAGTACCCGAAATGTATAATTGAAATTCCTTTTCATCTTCCGTACGGCTGATTGAACCGGCAAAATAAGTACATTAAATAACATTATTTATAAAGAGGAATGCAAACTAAATAGTTTATGTAATCTATTCGTCTACTTCCAAAGGGAACCTAAATAAAAAAATATGTCCTCTGCCATATGTCATTGAATGAGTCGGTAACTTTTGTAGATACATTTCACCATTCTTACTATATAATTATACATAATATTTTAACAAAAAATCCTGAAGAAACAAGTTTAATAAACGCTTAACGACCTTCCCGCTTTTTAATAAAATTGACTGCTCGTTGAAGGTCCATTTGTATTACACTGAAAGTATTAAGACGTCATTTTCACAGTATGAAAGACGCAAAAGTCTAAAGTTTGACAGGCAATGCAGACCATGTTTAAAGTTTCAGAAATTAAAGGTAGAATATAATGCGATACACTATTTTGATGAAGAAAAACGAAAGACAAAACGTTTGCTCGCTTTTTTTCAATTACACTGTCACTTATAATAAAACGCCCGGTTCTCGCCTGTTCGCGAGAAGAATACAACACAATTTATTACACTGTACATATCAGTTATTAAGTAATCTATTTGATGTCTCCTATATGTTTCAATTCTTGTGTAGTAGTGCAGTATACTGTATGCTTATGCTTCACACACTAACACAAAACATATCAAGACTAGGTAAATCTAAAAATTCTAAGTTTCAATTCAACCATATTTTCGTAATAATGCCTCTTAATCAAAAGTTAATCAATTCTAAAATTGATACGTCATCATACCATACCGTCGAGTTAATTTTTTACTTTGATGTTGCGAACAGCTTAAAAGCCTGTCAACTTTATACAAACGTTTTAAGGTACTTTTGAAAATTAAAGTGACCAAGGGTTAATCGAACCGAACACGTAGGCTTTTGTACCTGCCTTCGTTCCTTCAGATGTATGTATCATTTAAAAAATAGTATGATTAAAACGTACGTACAAAGGGTAATATGAAAACTTCGCATTTCGCTCTTCAATTCAAATAGTGGGCTTAAAGTTTTTTCATAACTAGCGTTTAAAGATCACTCAATGTCCTAAAACTTGTTGAACTTTGTTGAAGTTCAACGCCCACAACGCAAACTATTCCATTTTAAAAAAGATTTAATTTTTACCATTAACTTTGGCAGCATTTCCTCGCTGATTGCAATTGGGAATGTCTAACAGGCGCCAACTTAGATTTTTAATTAACGTCTGTGCACTTGAACTCCAACCCCAGGAAAGTTGTTATTCAAAATAACCGTTTAACTTCTTAATTACTGTTACATCATTTTAATCTGTTTAATTTCTATTAAAACTTATACAATCAATGAAGCCTTACCCGCGCCCGGCGTTGTATTGAATCATCGCTAGGTATTGTTAGGAAATTTCCACTCATTTTCAAATCACAACACTACAAGACGTGTACACAGAGTAACGATGAATCTTGAAATGCTGCAGAGGGTTCATGAATGGATGACGTTTTTAAATAGCTCGCGTGACCTCGGTAGTGACGATGTAACGTAACGTAGGAGTGTCTACGTTCCAAGATTATTTAAATAGATTGTTTGATCATGTGTTGGAATTTCGTGAAAGGGCTTCATGAATCACAAGGAATGCTTTGAAAGGATCTGATCTGATATGAGTTCTGGATTGTTGTATGTTCCCATCAGTGGAAAAGGGAAACAACTGAATCAAACTAAATATTTTATGTATACTTTTAAACAGATTTACGTTCTGGACTGTAATTGCGCTTTTGTTTTTATGTAATAGGGGGCAACCGTGCAGGAGGGTAATCTGATGTTAAGTGATACCAGAAGGCTCGAAAGTGCGTTGCCGGTCTTTTAAGAATCGGTACGCTCTTGTAGGATCCTAAACACAATTAGTCGGACAAACTTCCAGTGGTCAGCTTGTTCTATAGAGTGGTGCACAGCAAAAACTGCCTTAAGAAACGCTCAGTTTTGAATCGACTGTCGTTGATGTGATACGGATGGTATTTTGTATTCTATCTTGACGTCCGATAATAAAGCTAAGCTGCACGTATTTAAACTTCTCTGAACACTCTCCACGGTAATCAGACGTTCATGTAGATGATGTAGCGGTAGAAGATGTAGAGAACCCAGATCTGTACGCAACGCCAAAGGATCAAGCCGCTTGGTTGTTATATAGTGTATTAAGATTTTGTGTTTTATTTTGATTTGATTTGATGTTCTAAATTTATGTATATCGATGGTAATCAGCCGGTAGCATTGATGAAGAAGGTAAGCTGAAATCACTCGCTTTCCAAATACCTATTTACTAGAATGTATGAAGGCAGATATCCTGTCAAAGCAACTGATTGGGCGCTGGAAATGGAAAGTATGAACAAAAAAACTGTTTTTTTATATACTTAGAAATGCAATATCGTACATCTCCCAACAGATCACTCTAATATAAACAATATTATGATTAACACTTTCTGGCACTTGACTACAGATCCTCAAATTTAGTCCAGAAATATATTTTCCCTAGATTTGTTTACATGCACACCTGTCCACAATTCAAGGAAAATAAAACCAAAACTTATATTTGAAATACGGATATTTATTTTTTTTCATAAAAATTCTAAATTCAATAATGTGTTTAAACATGTAACATTTACATATATGCGTTTTTACAAAGATATATGCAATGTTTAGTGATTTAATACTAGAATTGGAGCGTAACCGACTTACAAGATGCAGGGCATCATATTCCTAAAAATAATAATTACCAAGTATTGTCAATTGGCAAAGGTATTTGTTACAGCAATGATAATGAATGACACTGTGCGCTTTTTAACGAAATTTGAATCCTGATATAATATAGGCACTACAATTCCAATGCTATAGAACAGTGATTCTTAATACATTGATTATTTGGTTATAATTCCAACAAAAACCAATATAGAAAAATATAGTCGACTCGTTCCTTTTTACACCAAAAAGTAAGACGACTAGATCTTGCTACATTTGATTGCCGGTTGCGATTTCTCGTTTCATGTGAGTTGTACGTTGGATGGGAACTTATTAATGCTAATAAAATAATCTATTTGATAAACTCTAACCACTCATTTACTTTCACTACAGAAACTCCTAAATGTCCCAAGAAAACAATCGTCGAATTTCAAGGAAAAATAAATATGACTCACGCCGACTGCACTTCGTTTACATATGGATTTTACGATCAAACATAAAACATAATACATTTAAAGTAAAATAATCTTGGGACATTTAATCCATAAAGTAATTTACTAAATTAAGTATACGGAAGAATCAGATGTTCAACAAAATAAGAGATATCTGTGGCTAATCTAAAATATCTAATGTGCTGTAAAACAAATACGAAAATATGGAAATTAACTATTTTATTAGAAAGATTCAGTCGAATTTGAAGAAAACGGGTGATTTAATTAATAATATTTCTCATTCAACATTTCTATGGAACGATAAAGTCGAATTAAAATATCTAAAACAAAACATTAAAATTACCGGTAAATTTCCGAAAATGCCAATAGCAAGGTAGTTAAATTAGTAAAAATATATTATAATTAAATCATCAGTATCAGAAATACAAAAAATAGACTTGAATTAAAATCGCGTAAATATATTTTAAATATATTTTAGAGTTCTGGCCTAGACGACCACTTTCTCTATCTACAGATATGTAATCCATGATAAATACTATAATTATTTGAAAATCTAATTTTCGTGCCGGAATGAGGTGCTTTTATATATTTTCAATACCGCTTATACTATTTGGGAATATATAGGATTTAGTTCATAAAATTGTGGTATTACCTTTCTAAAGTAACGTCCCTTTCATACAGTTTATTTATAATACGATCGTATATATAATTTCTAAACATATTAAAGTACCTTTAAATTACATTAAAAAATTCAATGAAATTTGACTCGAAGTTACGTTAAAAATATTGTTTTTAAAGAGTTGCAGACAGAAGGTTCAAAGACATTAATTTTATGATGCAAAATACGATGTAAACTGGAATTCTGAAAATAATGTTTTAATTTCATATAAATCCAGATCAAAACTTGTTACAAAGATTTCGTATACAATTCGAGGTATTCACGTTTTAGCGGTAGTGAAAATATACATTTATAATATGTGTACCAAACACCGTGATTACAAACAACTGGACTGACAACGCAACACTAACAGAAAATATTTTGAGCACTGAATGTCTATTATACATTATAATTTAAACATTTTATACTATAATATATGGATAAACATGTCCAAGGGATAGTAAGCCTTTAAGCTGATAACTTAAGATTCAATTTGTATAAGCTCAATTAAGCCAATAGAAAGTTAAGGCGCTTACATCCCGGAGTCGGACAAATAAATTAGAACAAAATGTAACAACACTCACGAACTATGAAACAGGTTTTATAACACGACAGTTTAGATATAACAATATCACAATTTTCAATAATTTATACAAAAGGACGTGGGATTATTTAGATATTAAGGTCAAGCGTAAATAAATAGCGAGTAAGTGAACGCGTATTAACGTTTTTTTTATTTACATATAATTTGATCACATTACAATGAAATGAGAAGGCTATAACACACATTTCAATTAACATCTCAAACAGTTTTGAACATTCACCTAAAGGAACAATTCTAAATTTAAATTCACTCGAATACAAGCACTCTGAACAGGTTCAGTGATTTTAGACTTGCAATAGACTTTTTACTAAAGAAAACAGGAAACAAATCGATAACTCAAATAACGGCTATCAAACAAGTTCATTAAAAAACCACTAAAAATATTTACTGTTACATTATTTAATAGTATGACTTCAAAACGATTAACTTTAGTAAATCAATTTACTTATAATAATCTTTTAGAGGTTTGAACAGGTATTATCTTAATTTTACCATTATTTATCTTAATATTGTATTATAAAACTACTTTCATGTTTGCGCTTTAATCGAAAATGTTGATTATCAAACCGGTTGATTGTTTTTTTATAGTATGTATAATCTTTATTTGCAAGTGAAAAATCATTTAGCCTGTTAACATTTTCTCATCAGAAGCATCAACAAAAGAAATTCACATAAGGCCATATCATATTAACTGTACACGTATAACGATTAGATGATTAATTAGATAAATAATGTTGATTTATTATTTACGTAAGGATAAGGTATGCATTCATATTAACGACAGTTTGGTCCATAAACAGATTAGTACATTAATCGCTTGAGTCCATCGCAATTAGGTATCCAACAAAATATCTACAGCCTATAAAAATCTTATATTGCGATAGTAAAACGTCGCTATGGAAGAAACAATGAAATCTACAAGAATATCTGCTTTATACTTTTAGAAATTTTCTATAGCGAGAGTATTCGAGGAAAAATTTCGTCGAATACCTAAACGTCGATGGACAAAGCGCCCGGCCGCCTACGGTCAGTCTTTTTCGCTAATTTCACGAGTTTGTGCAAAATATTCCTACTAGTCGCGACAACTTAACACCGTAAATATTTACAAAAACGAATCTCTGCGAGATTGAATCGAACGTATTACGCCCCAGGTCATCCACCTTTTGACGAGGTATATTCTAACCCTGACTGATCTATCGCCGTCAGAATTAGCAGCTCGTTAAAAGATTCGTCCCTAGGCCTGACCAGTAACCGCCGGAGCGCCTCGTAGTCTCGAGATCATTGTCCACGTAGAAATCGTTCGATTTAAGGACTATTGATAACTTATCACAACCAGTATAACCAGTTGCCAATGATTGGAAGATCTGATCTATTCGCTACAGATCGCATCTCACGTTCACGTGGGCCCTGGAGTTCCTGTTGGTGCTTCAGCTCGCATTTCAGATTTGAGCTTTACAAATTCGCGAGCAACTTCGTCGCTGTGTCTCTGTGAGAGAATTCTAAGTATCGTCCATCCGGTCTCATCCATTTTGACTCGCGTGCCGAGAGGCAGCCAACACGCGCATGAGCCCTAAGGACAAATTTGAGGATTTAGTCAAAGGTAAAGCACAGTCAATAGAGGAACATCGAAAGAAGATATAGATACAAATAGCTCTACTAGAACTACCAAGAAGTTACAGAAGCCGTAGAGGTTACATCAATCTTCATCGCAGCCACATCGAAGGAAGTCAACTAAACAGGACAACATAGATATCTGCTAGTTACTACCAAGAGGTTGCACATTCATTAGAGAGGTTCTCCACAGAAATAACTAAAAATAAAAACACAGATGGAACATCCTGGACGTAGCCACTTACAGAGTCAGCCATTTGATTTTGCCGATCCGGCACTCGTGTTACCAATCGGTTAACATTTTCGTTTTTCTATGACAAAGATAATTTTAATTAAAATATCAGTTTCAGAATAAACACGTGAAATACATATTAGTTTTTTTAATAGAGCAAGTGGCAAACGGGCAGCAGGCTCACCTGATACCGTGGACACCTTTGAATGCAAGAGGGCTCGTGAATGAGTTGAAGCCCTTTTAAGAATTGCTACGTTTTTTTCTTGAAGGGCTCCAAGTCAAGGTTCGGAAATACTTTGGCTAATACTATCGCTAGTTTTATCAATTATAATTTTATAATTATCAATATTATACGTCCCTAGTAAATCCCTAAATAATATGATCATATTACCTAACAATTCGTAGTAGCATTATTAGAAAATCAACAAATAACAGCATAATCTCAGATTATATTATAATAGTGTAAACCTCACCTGTTCTGCAATATCGGCTAGACGCATGACGGCCACACCGACTAATCTATCCTCTCGTGCAAAGCAGTAATCCCGTACACATACATGTAGTTCAAAAAGCTCCAATTGTTCTGTTGCGCTCACCATACTAGTAATAAAATTTAACATTAAAAAGAATTTATCTTCCTGAGGTGAACTTGCTAAAACTTATAAATATTCAACATTTCTAAATTAAACAATAATAGTAAAAATATACAATACTTTATTGTTATAAGTGTCGGAACTTATTTTTATGCACTAAATGTGATAAGAATTAGAAATTATAGTTATTTTAGCGATATCAAAACGAGTTATTTTATGATTAAAATACGCTTTATGAAAAAAACATGGTTTTGTTTTTAGTATAGCTTTCATTGTAACATTCAGTTCATTGATTTGTTTAATACAGGTATATAAAACGCCTAGTTAATAACAAAATAAACAACAAAATTTGTAATCTAACAGTCACTAGCTTTTCATTATTCAGAGAGTCTACAAATGTTTAATATTTTAAATCTTAAATATAGAAGCCTAAGCAAAAGATAAACACTTACAAGTGAAAAGTTTCGTTGAACTTTGGACTCCAATTGTTACTTTTCGATTTGGTGGCGAATTTTCGCTTCTTATCGGCGAGATGAGGACCAATCAGATTGACCTCTATGAACGGACGGAACATACCACTTGCTATCACCCACTTTAAGTCATTTGCTGCCACAACTGCACAAAAACACAAGGGTATAAATATAATCAGAGATATAAATATTCATAATACACTGTGTGCATTTCAAAATTCTTTTTAAATTATCCACAAAGTTTTAATTAGACATGCAGTAGTAAAATGTAATGTGAAAATGCTATGAGTTTGAGACTGTTTTTATAAACAATTTTTTTATGCAGACGCAACAGCACTCACCAAATCACATTCAGCCCAGCATTTTTCACCTATAGATAACTCAATACTACTAAATATATTTTTTTGACCGTAACACAAAGTTCAACTAACCCTTAACAGTGATCTTGTGTTCACCAGTTGCTGGATGCGTGAACAGATCCACTTGAAGGGAAATTTCACCCACGCTACCCTCTTCTGCCACAGCGGCATCTAAGTCAAAATATTTACAATGTAAAGTACATAAAATAATTCCAGCTATAATAACAATACATTTATGTTTCAGGAGTTCGTTTCATCTCCTCCTTTACCGAATATTTTTATAACAAATATTTTTCTTTAAAACAATCTGTTTAGAAACTGAATAATGCTTTAGACAAAACAGAGTAATTAGACTGATGACTTTTGATAAAGGTTAGCGGGAGAGCGGTATATTTGTTAAGAGGTCCATACTGAGGAAGAGGCATCATATGAGCACGCATGTCTCATTTTTGGTCTCAAATTTTCAACCTATAAAATCTTAATTTTTAAGACAAGATTGTGATTTGTCTTTACATATTACGAATTAATTTTGAATTGAATACTTAAGAATATACCTTGATTTTGCTGACTCGTGACGAACGTTCTTATGAGTGTATCTGTAGTTTGCGTGTACAGACTTAAAGCATATCTTAACGATTGTAATTCTGGACTTTTCTCCAGGAACGTTTTCTTTAGACCATTCCCTCCAGCGTGGAAGTATTGTTTTATCGTATCCAACGCCGCATCCAGAACCGCACACTGCTTTGGTGTTAAGCTCTTTTCGGCTGACAAGTGCTGTACAAGATTTATTTTATAAGAAATTTAAAACTAACATTCCTGCGTTATCTATTGCTTAGTAAATAACCCCATGATAATTAAAAGTTAGCAACGAATAAATGCTTTAGTAACGATGGAAACGGACTGGTTTATTAATATGTGTTCTTGAGTATTCGCTAATCTCAGGAGTTGTACTTGTTCAAACCGAAACCTTCTGTGTGGATAGCCCTAGATAGATAGTGGATAGTGGATTTATTTAGGAAGGTTTAGACAACATATCACGTGGAACCACACAGCTGCTCGGCAATATACGTGTTTATGATCAACTATTGTTACCTCTTTGGATATATCCATGACGCCGGACAAGGCATGTTTAACATCCTGTTTGCCAACTGTACTCTTGAACAACTGCGTCATATCTTCGATCTTTGCGTTGGCTGCCAAGTTCTTTGCGTTGTTCGTCAAATTCTTCAGCATCATCTGTTGGATTGATATAATGTTGTTTGGGAAGTGATTTATTTGTAATTAATCATTTGATGAACGCGTGCTCGATGTATTTGTTGTTTTATTCTATATATTAATGTATAATTTACTTTGATGATGATTTATATGTAGTATTACTTTTCATTGCATTAAATGTATCTTAATTTCATAACTTGACTCTTTTATTTGATTTGTTTTTAAAGTTTTATAATAAGTCAAAATTTATACCGTTTTGTCCGTCATGGGCGGAAGAACGACCGTCTTCTCAAGAATCTTCATGACGATCTTCCATAGCTCCTTTAGCAACCGTTTCAGTACAGTCTTCTCACAAGATTCCGCATACATCGTCAGTGAACCATCCTAAAATATAAGTTTTTAGTATGTATAGAAATATACTATAATATTATACGATGACAACGAAGTCGAAAAAAAGCTATAAATATTTATATTATTTTACCACATATGAATGTTCAACAGATAACACGTAAATTAAGACATGGCTTACAAGTAAAATACCAGCTAATAATACCTTAAATTGATGTACCTGTATTTTTAGACTTTACTCGTGTCGCCTTAAGAGGGAATTACACACACATACCAGATTAAATCACATAAATTACCAATATGTCCATAAGAGGTCTAAGCACTTCATCAGCCTCATGATGAGCTGGCGGTTGCGGCTGTCCAGGAGCTGCACCTCCACCAACTTTCTGAAGTAATTCACCCAATTCCTTCACACTTGCTGTTATTCGCATCTCAAGGCTGTGGGGATAAAAAAATAATATCAAATTCAAATCATAGACGTCATCCATGTTTTTATACACGCCCAAACTTCTTCGTAAATATTCACGGTAAAGAATGATTACAGCTGTGTTTCACTGAAAATATGTTTTCATGCGTAATAATCTGAACAGTTTAATCAAATAATTATATACCTGATAGCAAACATAGAAGCCAGTTCATCCAGTGTACTATTCAAGCTTTGTTGCAAATCGTTGAGGATGTCTGCTGCATCTCGTTCCAATTTGTTCCCACCCATTGCTTCGAACATTTTCTCCAGTTGAACACGAAGTTGTTGTATGTTATTCATTAGGATACACGCCTGGAAATTTGCGGAAAATCTTGTCGTTTTGATCTAATATAGTTGTAAGTGTTTTAAAGGAATTGTAGTAGTTGTAGTTTTTACTTTTTAAATCAACCTTTTATGCCTCAAACCTAGTTGACATGAATGATAAGATAAACAAATTATTTCTTCAGTACGACATGAAGTCGTTTCGTCATAGCTAGATCAAACTAAAGTTATATATTTAAATTTTTTTATATATTTTTTACTTATGTAAAGATACATTTACATACCACTCTCTCTTCTTTCAAATGTTCTGGGAATTCTTTCTTCACGATATCAGCATACGCGACCAGCACCTTGACGATGGTCTTCGCAAACCTCTTCATATACCTTTTCCATATTTCAGGGTCTGGACACTCGAGCTTGGAAACCACGTCAAAGCATTGCGTGAGTTGAGTAAAAACGTCAACAACTGAATTACTGAAGAGTGCGTGCTCGCTCGATTTTTGGAACTGAAACCGCAATAAACTCCATGTCATTTGCATTTAATCACATTAAGTTTTTTTTAATCTCATTAAAATGAAAGAAAGAGCAGTGTTGGTTAAGTGGCTTCAGCATGCGACTGTCATCCCCTAGGTCGTAGATTCGACCTCGACTCTGTACTAATGGACTTTCTTTCTATGTGCGCATTTAACATTTGCTTGAACTGTGAACATCAGGAAGGAACCGGCTTGCCTTAGACGGCGACGGCGTCTGTCAGGCTCAGGAGGCTGCTATCACCTATTTGACTTAGATTGAAAAATGATCATGATTCAGAAATCTCAGGTTTTAACGCCAGTTGTTTTTTTTGATATGAAAGTGTGAGAACAAGCAAATATATTATCAGTTATGGCGGCCATATATGTATCACCGTGCAACATTTAATAGATAAATTAAAACACCCTTTACGTGTGATTGTTTAATAATGAGACACGTGTGGTACGTTACTATTTTCTTTATTATCATAGGGATTCTGTGAAAGTGATGACATGACAAGCTGATTTTTAGAACGTTGTCAAAGAATTAGAAATAATAATTTCAACAAGCGAAACCTTAACATGGAACCATCAAATATGCTTATGAATATTTGAGAGGGATAATATTATATACTATATATTTATAACTTATTATAGATATAGAAGTGCTTCTACCTTGAGTTTGTAAATTTGAGCCTAAAATATTGGTATGAAATAACTTATCACATGGGTTTTATGGAAACATTTTACCCTTGATGTAATATTTTATAAGCATTATGGCATTATTGACACAAAAATAAATCTACCTCCTTCATGAGGCAATAAGAGCTTGCAACGTCAACGCACAATAGTATTTAATTTAATAAAGGTATGGAACTTTATTTTGTTTTAAATAAGAAACAATCTTAAGTATTGGTTCAACGCCATAACTAAACAGCAGTCAGATCAGTTCTGATACTTAATCCATCTCCGTACAATAAAGTAGAAAGTACTAACCCCATCTCTTTTATCCCTATTGAATGCTCCCGTCAAATACTCAAGAGAGACATCATCATTCTCGTTCAGCCATTGCATGACAAATGGCTCGAACCAAGCAGGGTATTCTGGTACGGCACCACAATAAGGTGGGACATCTTTAACATACTCCGTGTACAGCCATTTCACCTGTAAAACGTATGTATATTGTTTTAGCAACACGAATTTGATATGAACTTTGACGTAAGAATCCTAACATTTTGATTCCACATACAATACTAACTAAAGTACTTTTATGTATTAATAAATGAAATTTCATTGAATACTTTTGTAAAAGATACAAATAGATTCGTATTTTTTCTATAAATTAATTCAAACGTCTTCGTAATTTGGCACACAGTAAGAAATACATATTAATTGAAATTGTTATAGTAAAATCGCTCATCAATGTCATTAAAAACACAACTTTACTAACCATAAAGAATACATTAATACCTTAAAATGTAAGTTCATGTAGGCGGAAGACTTGCAGAGCCGATGCTGTTCATGTTCTTCTAGAGCATACTTCATATCCACAGCGAATAAAGACCACATTGTAGCTGCTGATAGCTAAAAAATGTTAAAATATGACGTAATACGCATTCTAATACAAAGCCACATGACACATCATATCCAATATCTATCCACGATAGTAATTAGATTAAATTCAAACATAAAAATATTTTCTAAATTTGAAAAAGTTTTAAAGCACTTTATTTAAATCAAAATGTTTCTGATACCTAGTATGGTTTGTATTTATTTACCTGACCAATATTAAGCTCTTGAGGAAATTGATTTAAGACAGGCGCGTAACTATTTCTATCCTCTTCTATCACAGATATTATAAGTCCAATGAGTTTGTGCCAGAAGTCCACAGAGTCCAACTGTGGTCCATGATCGGAGGGATCCCTTTTCGCTTCGTTTGGGTCAACCTGAAAATGTAATAGACTCATGTTTCCTCTTTCAGGTTTATTTTTGATGAATAAATTCGCTTGTAATCTAGTGTAGTATAGGGAAATCTTGCGACGCCACGATAGGATCAGCAATCTTATTATTTTTAATCATGTACTGGTGCTGCAGCAACTTGAAGTAATTATAATAATAAAATATATATGTTTGTTTACCATGCTCACTGCCTTTATTAGTAGTAAGCATGATTAAATAGGTGCACGCACTAAACTTTATCGTTAGTATAACACGCAAATACCTTAGTACGTATCAAGGTCTGTCACGGTTGAAATAATAAATCGTATCGTAATCGTATTGTCTTTTATTAACATAGACATTTAAAGACATCTTTTTTTTACCGGATTTAACCGGTCGTCGTTAAAATTATGTAAAATAATTATAAATTTATAATAATACATAGTTTCAATCCGGTAAAAAAGTGTTTTCTTTAAATAAATATAATCTACATATTTTATAAAGAACTAGAAATTCTTACTGTATTATCAAAATAGACATGGAAATTAATATTTATGTATATAGTTTCGTGTGTTTACGCCGACGGCCTATTCAGCACATTTGAAACAAGTTTTATGTAATATATGGATCAACATTTTAAATTATATAAAACTTACTTGAAATTCTCTATTGAATAATTCATAGCAATTTTCAAAAAGAAATTGATAGGTTGATCTCAAGCACGCCTTTACACAGTCCTTCACAACTGTACTTGCTCTAGGTGGACTGCTAAGTTCTTGTACCTGATAAGAAATAGTTCTAGTTAAACTTATGAATACACCTAATTATTTTCATCATATAATTCTGAGATTTCACACACACCATACGCGAAGGCACGCCATCGAATATTTTTTTATTAAAATGAGTTCCTTATTAGTTATAATTAATTTACATTTCACAAATTAAGGGAATTACATAATGTTTGTAAAAGTTGTACGCTACACGACCACGACAACAATACATAATCTAAAAGCTAGAGTACGGATTTTAATTTCAACCACGATTCAAATTATTGTTTCCTAGAAATTTTATTGTTTTAGAAAGAAAGATTGCGTTTCCATTTTTAATATATACTGTATATAAATAGAATTTAGTTATTTAAATTAAATAAACACTTACCTTCATCCGAAAGAATGTAATGCTGGTCAAAAGATCCACAGTTGATTTGAGATCCATAAGTTTTTCCGCACTTGAAGCAGGAAAATTATTTCTGTACATAGAAAGGTCGATCCGTAGCGAATTGTGTAGTTGGTCGAGAAGTTTCACGAACTTTTCTTTCTATAATAGAAGTGGAATTATAAGAAAACACTTTGTTAAGATTAGGTCGTTGAGGATTATGAACATTTCAATTACTTCCAGTTCTTTGGTTGCAAACTCTTTGTTAAGAAATATCCCATTAGTGACCCATCAGATAACAATAGAAACCAAAACTTTTTCTTTACGAAGGCAGGTGTGTTGAGTTTTCTTTAGTTCTAACACTCCATCACGAAGAATAAAATCAAAAATATAAAATCCAGTTGAATAGTTGACATGATGAGTGTCTTTATAGAATGATACGAAAAATTTTACACATTTATCAAGAATACCAATTACTTTGTCTTCTAAATATACAACACAAGTTTTATGGATAAGATAAACCTAATTGGTAATAATACAATAAAACGGATTGCTTTTAATTGAGGAAGGGTCATTTGGGTTATCTTTGGATACATGACTGCGTTATGCGACCTCGTTACAGCCTTCGAGCAAAGGACTCAGGACAGAATTTATACCCGTAATTTATTTATTTGGTTGTAACGTGAAGTTGTATAGCCTACGTCGATAAATAGAATCAGTACTTCCCAAGAACACGTTCTACAAAAGAATTAGACTTTATAATAATACTAAAGATATGTTTTCTCGGCTTTGAAGAAGGGCAAAGTTTTTAATTGGACCCAGACAGCCTTTTTACGGAAATTTAAAAATTCTTTTACAAATTTGTGCAATTGTCAAATAGTAAAATAAACAGCTCAAATTATTTAATTAATATATTTAACAATATTTGCCATTATACTATTAGGTATAAACTACATACAGTACAACAAAAGTTGTTGCATTATTCTGTAATACTTTTTGGTATTAATTAGTAAGTCAATAATTTTTATTACTGTTTTTCTTAAGTCCTCCCTTTATGATAAGTCTTACCCCAAAGTTTGAAGCAGCGAATCTATCAGACGCTGAAACAGCAGATGAAGCAGTTGTATGAGCGTAGTATGCGTTGATGTTAGCTAACAGTGTTGACATAACAGCTGGAACTCCCGCGCATAAGTACTTCGTTGACAGACAGTGGAAATGCCTGAAAATTTAGTTAATTATTAAACTTAAATCTATCTTAACTATATATGTCGGAGCAATGGCGTTGGTGTCAGCTGCCATTGCCATTATATGTCACAGAGCTCACAAGTAAAGATCTTCTAAGTCTAATTAGTTTGAAACATTTAATACTTGCGGTTTATTCGATTTGCTAATAAAGTTACAAATTAACAGACTATGCGATACTCTATAGTAATTGTAATTTCATGGTCATTATTATTAATGTCGGAGTAATGGCGGCGGTACTATCAGCTGACATTGTAATTATAAGTTAATATCAAAATCAAATTTGCTCTATAGTAATTATTATAATTGAAAGTAAAGTAACTTTAAAGTTTTGAGACTTTGTTTAAAGTTTGCTATTGATATAGGCACTGTTAGGTGCCTCAGTTTGTTTGTGCGGTCGAATCAAACAGAAGCTAAACGGCTGATGCAAGGTCGTATCATATTGAGGAGTAGTTAGCAACAAAGTTCCATAAGAAACTCTCCATTGTTTTATTAGTGCAAGATGGGATTTGGCCTTATTTTTTTATTGACAACGGTGAACACAAAGATCCAAACGAATCTGTTATACAGTGATTATTAATATAGACATATTAACACTGTCACAAACCAACCAATTCGTTGTTATTTTTATACGTACAGGAGCGAATGTAAGGTATGCCCTTATGCTGTGTGAGAGTCTGTAAAATTATTATGTTATGTTTTAAATGTTTTTAATTGTCCTCATTACCCTTGCTTATTCCTGCAGGTTAGTTGTGTATTAACTTATAATATATTAACTGTTTTCTTTACTGTTTATTTAAATTAGCATAAAATTCATTGTATCAATAATTAGACTTCTTAGTGTATAATAATAATTAAATCTAAATAATATCTTCATTTACAGATTGTACTCGCTTGGTGGATATAACATATGAGTCATAACTTTTATTTTTTTAATATTCTTTTCTTCACTGGCCTGGTGTAGAAAGATTCAAAGAAAAAATATTAGGATACTCAGAAAATTACCCCCCATTTCTGATGCTTTTCCTAGTTCATTGTAAGACCTTCATTTTGTGTTGCCGTTTTAACGGCTATCAACATTTTTGATCGGGTTCCTACTTATCACTTCTTTCTACTGGAAATCCCCTAGCATATATAATGACTCTGCTGGAACAGTTTCTGAGAATGTTTATTTATATCTATATCTTTAATGTGTTGTACCCTCACTATATAAGCGCCGTGATAAATAATCAAATTTCATAGACATAAAAGTCTTTGGTGTACATGTTGTATTTGTCATAGTGTTCATGATTAATATATACACACCCATTGCTTATAAATAAGTCATACTTATGTTGTGTTAAGTACCCTAATAGTTTACTAGTGTTGCCTTGACGCCATAAATCACCGCTTTACAAGTTTTATTTCAAAGGCTTTTAAAGTGTTTATATATTTGACACTTATTTTGTTTGACTTAAAAAGTCCACCTTTAAATGACAACCATAAATTTAGAAGTTATAACTAAAATTTGTGCTTTCATGTTATTTCTTTTTTTTGAAGTATATTTTTTTTCAATATTTATTTGTTCATTGTAATTGTCATATATATATATATATATATATTTTTTTTTAAATAGATAGATTGTAACTTATATTGCAGAAAATTTATTATATATTAGTAATATCATAGACGAAAAGTTCTTTGTATTGAAATTAAATGATAACTTGTAGCTAAAATAATGGAATACTAACACATAAGTGTACGTTGTTTTGCTAATCATGTTTATTATTAAATATAATTAAAACATAATATAATAACATTTGTTTTTTATTTCTTTACCTAAAAATCTAAACAGGAATAAATATTATCTTTGTTATTTATAAAGAATAATTATGACATTAATGAATGGGTCTGCGAATCCCACCCCAATGTCATTGTAACACTTTTACATCCGCATGACGCCGGGTAAATTTAAATAATATAATTAACACAATTTGTTGCACTATCACACTAGGGTTTAATTAATTATTCACCTAATTTTTAATTGTTTCAAAATAATAACTACATAATAACGCATAGATAAAAATTGGGATCAAATATTGTGAATTTTCTTATTTTTTATTTATCTTATTTAACGTTGTTATCGTATATCAGTAGAGTTCAGGTAACTTACGTCATCGCTTGATAGATGGATTCAATGCCATATCTCATAGCAAATTCATCGACGATTTCCTCTGGATTTTCATTGAAGTAGATTTTCCATGCGTCATCTCCGCGAGCAGCTGGAAGTGTCACAGCTCCACCATTTTCTTCACACAGGTAGTGGAATAAGTTCTCATGCAGACATGTGTACTGGAAGACAAAATATATATTTAATTATGGAATTCTTTGTACTTCATACACTCTCATGGAGAATAAAGAATTTTTTAATTAAATCTATAAAAAAATCCATTTAAAAACATAGTGTTCAACCTTTTTCAAGTGAACTTTTACAGAAGATATATAAGAACAGAGTGGATTACCAACTTAACACAATTATTAACATTGACAGTAGTCCACACAGTAGAAATTTTATCGAAGCGTCATTCACTAACAACGACAAAATATTTAAAAAAATATAATCAATTTTTCAAACAACACGCTTGTATTCCCAATCCAAATTTTCTATACGAATATAAATAACTCAAATATAAAAGTTAAACAATCTGCGTATTGAACTTGTCATAACTCGGGGCAACGATTCCAATTTGGAGTCATAACAAAGCGGAATTCATTTGGGAAATCTGTGTGGTTCGGACATAAATTGATTTCACTTTCAGAAGGTATGTGATTTCTGGATAACACACGCTTTTCAAAAGCTTAATATTATGCATGAGAGGCGAAGGTACAAAGTTTTCCTATAGCTGGGCTTCGATCATTTTTAGACGTAATCTTAATATGTATGAAGATATATGGATGGAAAGACACATATACGTTCATAATTCCCACAATTTATCACAAATGATCAATGAGAATAATATTTGTTTCTCTTGCAGAATTTAAACCAGTTTTATAACCAATAAGTTTTAAGGATTTCCAAAAGTATAATAGCAATATGTACTTTGATGTTTAATCTCTGGAATGTAGACGTAAACAATACGACCTGATGTTTTTACACGCTATTTGGAACGGTTTAACTGACTGCCCTGACATGACGCTTTTACTATTTCACATCCCTTCTTCATACAATATGGGTAAACCTAACTATTTAAAATTCCTCTGTCTAATGTAAACTATTTACGTAACACAGTGATGTATTATTTACCTTCAGATTATAACACAAATTATAAGCAAATAGATAAATTTAAAGAACTCTGGTATCTTTTATTAGATACTAGCGGACCCCACAGACTTCGTTCTGTCAAAAGGATTTGAAATGTGGCAGTGTTTTGTTCTAAAAGTGACAAATATTTAAAAATTGTGTGCCTCATTGACATATTTTCCTATTAGTATGTATTAAAATAATTTTGCTCAGATAGGGATATTAAATTAATAATTCAAAACTTAGATCCTTTTTTAACGCGATGTGTTTGATAGATGTAATGAAGTGAAAACATATGCATTTTATGTCGCATGCCGAAATTAAAAGAAAAGAAATAATATCGCGAAGCCAACCAAATTAAAAATCAGTACTAATGATCTATAGCTCTCACATTTTTTGACTATTCAATTTGGTCGGGTTCGCGATATTATCACTTATTGTGTTTCGGAACGCAACATTGCTTAAACAACAGTGAGTGCTTGCAATTTAATACGAACTTTATTGAATAGCAATACAGTTCAAATTGACTCTACATTTTATTTACAAAACGTTTGTATGGGAAAAAGAAAAGGGCTGTTTTAGGGTTTTCCCGGAAATTATTCGAATTTTTCTCGCCGTAAAAACCATCCTTAGACTTCAACGAATATTTAAAAAAAGGATTGGTACAATTGTTCCAGGCGTTGTAGAGTTATGCGCTTACCAACACATTTTGCGATTCATTTTTATATTATAGATAATGAGTTTGTTATTCCTGTGTTATATTAAATAGAATACATATAATAATAAATGCATCTTACAATACATATATATTATTACCTCTAATTGTTAACGGTGTTATATATTTTGACTTTTTTATATAATGAAATTGTTTAGATATTGTATAATAAGTAGCTATAGAAATACTTATAAGCAAATAAATAAACCTCTAAACATTTTATTTTTAGAAAAAATAGAATTGATCGGATTTTTCAAACTGTATTTATAATATCTTTCATTCCGACTACATAATAAAACTTATGAAAACCATATTGCATATATCAAAGCTTATTTAAGTATTTTACAGCGAGAATATTTATGTATTTAACGTATTGAGTTTAAACTGGGTGAGCCTAAGTGAACTATCTTATTAGTTAAAGGGTCGTCTTTGTTGGAATATACAAGAAATCGTTTAACCATGAAGCCCGTGTAAGCCGATAAGTAATCTTAACTGGTAACTAAATCCAATTTACATGCTACATGGATCAAAGAAATAAAACTTAAACGTAATATAATCTTGTAATATAAGAGACTATTTTGCGGAGACATAAGTACGCGAATGTGATCCGATGCGGCAACATATTATTTTCGCGCGCGAATCGAACTTCACTATCTTAGTAACTGGTTTAGGTTGTAATAGGTTCTTCCTGAATTTCCATCAGTACTGTCGACTGGCAAAAAAGTTGATAGCCATCTTGTTGACCACGCCGCGTGCATTTGTTTCACGTTTGCATTCCTAGGACCCATAGTCGAAATCAAAGTCAAAATAACTTTATTCATATAGGTAAACCAGTTCACTTAGGAACGTCAGAAAATAAGGTAAATTAAATTTAAATTTACATTTAGTACATCGCCCATTTAGCGCCACTCTTTAATATAGGAATTAATATTTTTTAAAATTATTTAAATAATAATCTTTAAAGTAATAGAACTCGTATATTAAATATATAAAAGATTCGTCTAAAATCACTCATAGGCGTATTCACGTATTAGCGTGACAATTTTAATTCAAATAAAACATTTGATGAGGATGATTCAAAGGCTCAGTGTAGTACTGTCTCCTACTACTTAGAGGAAACAATAATTTCACCCCACAGCCTGAAGAAACATAAAAATTTTTTTTTTTTTACTATAATCCACTACTGGCAATCGTACATGTGTTTATACCTGTTATAGTTTTTTAATCTACGTGAACAGTATATATATAAATCTAAGTAGATTTGTCTTAAACCAAAAAAGCCTAAACACCTTCACCAACACCGCTATTAAATTTGTCTAAATTTGTCCAAACGACAAAAACTTGACCCGTAATTAAGAAACGATTAAACTCATCAATCGTCAATCAGAAATTTATCGCCACGATTCATCGTATCAGCAATAATGGCGATCATTTTTCAATATTCTATCTTTTTCGCAAACAAAAGCTATGTGCGCAAATACGCTGAGCAAGGTTCTTTTGTTCGGGTTAATAATGAAAATAATAGTAATTGCTTTGTTGGAATTTTCCTCATATACAAATATATATATTAGTATAGAATTCATAAAATATACCACCAGTGCTAACCCTTAGCACGAAATTAAGTAAAAACTTCGCAGAAGGAGTAGAGTACGTGAAGAACTGTTTTATAAGTAGGCTTAAGGCAACAATAACTCAGAATATGGTCCGGAGGAAAGTAACAAACATCGGGTATGGAAGGCAAGAAAGAAATGTCTATTTAAAGACATGCGCAAATATCTGATCCTACATTGTAAAAATAATCTGGTATAAAGTCGCTTCTTCATCTGTACTCTGTGATCGTTTCAAAAACAATATTTCTTCTTATCAATATAATAATATATATAACAACATAAACGTTCTATTAAAATGTTATAAATTAAAAAAATCCATTTCTTTAAAAATAAACTGACGACTTTACAAATAATTGGGCAGCTCCGAAGGTTTGTCTTGTTCTATTGAGTTAGAAAATGGTATTACAAATCTGTAAAAGGGATTCATTAGGAGAAATCTAATTTAACTAACAGTATTTGATATAAATTAGAATTTCTAAATAGTATTTCAAAACAAAAATGATATGCTTAAAAATAAAAGTGTTTAGAATAAATACAATTGCTATGTCTGTATCTGTATCTCTAGTCGTGGCCGAACCGACCTGAAAGACTCATAATTTATTAATCCATATTTAAGAAAATTTTGCTATAGACAAAATTAATTTTTCAATTTTTTAAAATGTTAAAGCACCATTTATACATTTTGTTTTGCATATCGTTCCATATTGACTGGTTTAATTTTTTTATCGAATACTTTATTACTGAGCCTTGAGTAATAAAGCCATAGCAGTAACAATTTAGCTACACAGTTTTAAGACATCACCTCGCCATAATTTTTTATAAATTTCCCTCTTTTTATAGCCAAAATTTGCATTGTACGTATTTAAAAACCTATATTTATATTTTTAAACTTTCCGGTTATATAACTTCTTAATAGAAGAAATTGGTAAGGCCAGTTGCCCTCCTTTTTTTAATTATTTTCATTGTGCTATTTCTCTATTACTGTTACATGTTAATAATGATAAGTGTGTAGATTAAACTGAAAAACTGGATTTCTTAAAAATTAAAACTAGCCTCGAGCTATACGTATTAAATTAACCAAATCTATCAAGTATTTTATGCTGTAAGAGAAATAATTTTCTTTCACATTTTCCGGCATATACCTATAATATATACATATACATATACCGATAATACCTAATTATTCTATTGTTTATGTATTCATTTGGGAATTGTTACACAAAAATACTTTACAGCTTATCCTTTTGAGGGATGAAAATTTTGTAAGGTTTCAGATGGTTCAATGTTTTTAATTTACAAAATAATTAAACATATTCTTGATCATATTGTTACTTGTAAAACGGTATATTAATAAAAATCTGTTATATTTTCGTAATTGTATTTCGTATAATATTCTTAAGATAAAAATAGATCAATTTGATGTTTGAATTATGTTTCGTGATATAAAAATGATACATAATGTATAGTTTCCTTCATAAGGAAGTGCAAAATACCACTGTGGTAGATAAAAAAAAATAGTTTCTATAGTAGATCTACACGGTGTAAAAACTTGAAATATAAAATACGCATTACCTACGTCGTCAAGTCATGATCGGATCTAAATTATAACTATATTAACAGGTAAGATTTGAGTCGTTGAATTTTTATAACAAAATAAACTCATAAACGATTTTTTTAAATCGGTTTGGCAGTTTAATATTTTATCCAATACAAGAACGAATGTTTCTTTACTAGAGAATAAAAAGAAGTGCTCCGTATTTCGAACTAAACGGATGTACGATGCGTCGTTTAAAGCGTATTTGAATACTAGACAAAAGTATCAAACTCTTCGTTTTATCGCCTCCGATCAGAATCTTATGACAAGTAGGAAAGACTGAGCGATGATTCCAAGAGTGAATAATTTACGAAAACTTAATAAATGCCATTCTTTCTAATCGAAGTCAAAGAAAACGAAAACGTTACAAATTTTAAGTATAATTTTCTTCTTTAATGTTCTAACCATGATTTACACGGAATGTCAATTTAAATACATGAGACACGCATATTCGTATCCTCATTAATTCTTTAACCGTACGCAAGGCGACGGGAAGCGTCGTTTGTTACTTAGGCAGCCATTTTAACCATTAATCTTAACTTGATTTAGTAAGGTCTCTAATTAAATTTCACCCAAATATCTGACTTTAATAATTGAACACAAGTTACTAATTACATTAAGGTTATTTAAATAATAGTAGCAACTGATTGATAAAGCAAAAATAGTTGACATTCTCATATATTTCTGTAACTTATTATAGGTTTTTTATGTAAATCCCATTCGTATTAATAAATGAAGAATTTTAATAAAAAAATATCATATATAACGACTAAGAAAAACCAAACATTAACTTAATGAATAAAGGTCATAGGAGGATTTTTTAATGTGGTACTTTCTACCACTCATACATTATATACCTTATTTGATGTCGTTTCCCAAGATAAAAAAAAACATTAAAAATAACTTCGAAAAACTATACCATAAATTAATTAAAGAAAACTTACACTTCAAAAAGTTACAATATTTGATATAACACAAGGAAACCATTTATAAATCAAGAACGTCAAATACGCGGCCGTATCTATCTTTTTACCAATCTGATCAACTTATGCATCAACTAAATCAGTTTATTACACTGTAATAAGTAATGTCTTTCTCCTCTATAATAGTCACATTCTCAAAATATCTATGGACAGCTCTATAAACATAACAGTAATACAGAAACAAAAAAAAAGTAATGTCATACCTTATATAGAGAGAATGCATTCGTAGTTGAAGAACTTATGTGCTGCAGTGAACTAAAATAATATACACTATACAAAACATTTTAGTAGTACGCAAAAACTATATTGAATGGCAACCACAATACAGATTTTTCCAAAACTATTCGATATGAAATTTCTGTTAAATGTGCGTGTATTTAAAAATATTTATATATAAGCCTTTGTGGTCTGACCTCATATTGCATAAATGTTTTTATTTAGAAGCCTTTAGCTGACATACGTCTTCGATGTTTATCTTTGTGTAAGTGAACATTGGTCGCACATTTATGTGCAGTTGGGATTTGAACACAAAACTAAGGGTTGAAAATCATATGCTTAACCACTAGGTCAACACTACCCATCTCATTCAGTATGATATAAATAATCAAATTAAATTAAATCAGTGACGCTTCAACTTTTCAGGTCTTGGCTTCAGATTTCTGTATCTGTTACAAGATAATTTGTCAATCTAATAGTCAAGTAGTATACTTGTATATATGGACATATATATATTAGGAAATTTCTTAGTGTATGTATATATGTTTGTACAAAATAAGGTCCCGCACCACAAGAGTCGGGGATGTTAGGAAAAATATTAGAAAAAAATAGGCAAGTATGCTTTCCTTCACAGTTTGAGTGAATTTTAAATGCGCACATAGAAAGAAAGTCCATCGGTGCACAGCTGGGGATCGAACCTACGACCTCAGGGATGTGAGTTGCACACTGAAACAACTAGGCCAGCACTGCTCCTTAAATAAAAAAAAAAATTGGTACTAAAGGTACTACTAAACTATAAAGCCAAGTGAAACAAAATAGTTTAAAAATCTGTCCTCAAGTTGTAACTTCTAATACAGAAAGCTAGTTCTCTAATAATGTTATCTCTATTTATTCAGAGCAGCTTAAACGTTTGCCTATTTTCCATTATGCCTCTAGTGAAATGAAAATTTCTCATCATAAAGAGCTCAGACACCTTTAGACTGAGAGGGATGCCTCCCATTTATTTTTCTTAAAAGATTATCTGGAGGCTTTATTTTATTAAGTCGGTACGATACAGATGCTACGTGGAAAGCCTGTTTTTAAATTCTTCAGAGTAAAAATTGTATATACATTTTACGATAGAATTTTTATTTGCTTGTAAACACATTTAAATTGGAATGATAAGTCCTTCTAAAACACTATTTAAATAAATTTATTAGTCATAAAATAATAATAACGATAAACTATTTTATAATTATCGTACGTACGAGACGTCTTCTTTTCTCAATATTATATTGCGTATCAGGCAAACAAATATGTAATTCCATTTATTTCTCTCTATACAGAGTAGAATTATAAATTAAGACAGTTATGGGTTTCGACATCCCTAATGCACTGAGACAAGCTGAGGATATAGTGGTGGGGAGACAACAAGTCGACGTATCGGTTAGGGCTTTGCAAAATAAGCACGACCTTGATTAATGAACACTACGAAAAAGAAATAGAGTACAATTTTTATCACCTATTAGATACTTCATGTGCTCGTCTCTACATAAATGAGAAAAGTAAATAAAATAGAATCAAGTTCTTGACAAAATATGGAAAAGATATGTATTTTCAATTTTTAATTTAATTTAAAACTAACCCATTTCAATCTATTCCAAATAGCGTTTCGTAAACACATTATTTTGCCATTTCATTCATAAATAATAGAGAAGGTAACACGACAAGTGTAAAGGCTTTTATAATAAGTGACACAGTAACCCAGTTTGGTACAATCTCATTGGGTATAATTATTTGGGAGGAAATAGGAGCATGTCATAGCGAGTTGTTTATGTTTGAGAAGTGTGCATTCGCGTCATTAAGTTTCTTATTATTTGTTACAATAGAACAAAATATTGTCACATAAATATTATGTTTATACCCGAGGATGTTTCTTTTATTTATTTTCCATAAAAAATTATCCTATCAAATTACGAGCTTTAGTTTAATTGCAGTAAATGTCAAAACGGAACAGAGAGCGATTCGTTAAAGGAATGTCCAAAACGTTTAATGAATATTTATGATGTAAATTGCCAGTGATTGGGGCCCGTAGCTTCCGTTTCCTAATGAAAATCAACGTTTCAATTCACCCCCTATAACTTTATATACTTTACATATATATTTTGAAAGAGTAACTATAAGAAATATATAAGCTTGTATAGTGATATATATATAGTATTTATGGCATTAGGCATAACAACGATGTGTCAGGCACAGAAACCCAATCTGCTACTTGATTATAACAACAAAGAATTAATGAGAAACGCAAAAAAATCTTAAGCTACTAGCTATTTATTTACCAATAGTTTATTTTATAGATCCAAATGGGCAGGAGGATCGACTGATTTTAACTGATACCACCCGCTCATGGACACTCACATTGCCAGGAACCTCGCAAGTGCGTTGCCGGCTTTTTAAGAATTGGTATACTCTTTTCTTGAAGGAGTCTCTAAAAGAAAAATTCTGGCAGGAAGGATGTGAATATCATTGTCACTTACTATATATTATGTCGGATAAGAACTAATTATTGATTGTATTTTTACTAAATCTTCATAAAGAATGTTTTTATTTTAAAGATAGATACATATACAACTATCTAAGTTAGTAGTTAGTTACATAAAGTTCTACTACAGTACATCTATGATTCTCATCTTTTTGAACCCTTCCATGAAATTTATATAGCTCTAACAAGAGAAACCCGGATATAAACCGTAAACAAAACCTTGCAGAGACGCACAGTAAAATAATATTATGAAGAACAGACAAATAGAGTCAAAACATTGAATATAAAAACACAAATGTGTCAATAACACGAAAAATGGGAGACCAGATAACAAAACAAGAAAGAAACAACTTCCGTGCATGGAGCTAAAGATCGCGGATAGGACTCCCAGCAGGGGAGGCCTTAACCGAAGAAAGGCGGACCTCATTTTAATTATTTCAACCCAATAATTTGATTCTGACTAATGGTTATCTTTAACGTAGATTAAAGAACCATATAACAAAACACACTTATCCATAGAAAAAGTATTATATATATGGCAACTCCAAAATGGTGAAAAATCTGAATGCGTTTGCCAAACGTGGTTGCGTTGCGTTGCCACATTAATTGGTTGGTTATAAATTGACGCTATTTGTAAGATAATCGAATTGTGTATATAATGCCTGCATTCACCTTGATATAAATTAATGTTATAAATAATTGTTTAAGATCAATTATAGTTTGAGATCTGATAATCTGCTTAAACGATTCAGTGTGTTAATCCGCTGTATATATTTTTAGGCACAGATATAAATAGAGTTCCATTGACGGATATTATCCAGGACTATAATATATTAGGAATGTATTCTTCTACTGTGAGTGGGTGAGAGTGAGATCTTTAAGAGGCTGCCATAGGTTTTAATTAAATCTGATATTATAGAGAAAGCCGTGAATCCAACATTGATACTAAATTTAGCTTCTTTGGGTGGCTGTGGATAACGCAATGGGTGATACGACATCCAATTTCTCCTGTCTGAGAGTACAAACTTATCTTATATCTTTTACCGGAGAGCTATAATAACATCAAATGGTTTATCCTAATTAAACCATTCATAAACATTTACGAACGGCAGTGGTTACGAAGAGTTAAAAAAAACAATTTTCGTACGATAAGTTAATAAGCCATGTATAAGTGGGAGTGCCATGCTCCTAGTGGGAGTGCCATGCTGTTGCTTTCGGGCTTCAGCCAATCGGGCAGACACGACCGGGGCAGTACCACTGTCTCACAGAAAACCGGCGTGAAGTGATGCAATAGGTTCATCTTATTGTACTCGCGTTTCGTGCGGTGAGTGAGACTCCCGGAGCCCATCAATTCCCCCCCCCCAGAATATGAAGATGCAGTTTAAACAGAGATTACCCCAGGGGGGTACCACATGTTTCCGCTGTGGAGAATCCCCCTCTGAGCGTCCATCATCGGAACAATCAGTATTCGGTGGTGGATGCACAGGCTGCCCTTCGTATTCTGGGGTGGGCAAAAACTGCGCAAAAAACTATAGGTTTCGATCTCGGGGCAAACGGAAGAATTTACCGAAGGCATCCCCTTCCACGCTCTCAGTGGACTTTACCAATGTTAGGGGGCTCAACTCTAATCTTGACGCGGTTCACTTTCACCTCGAAACTGCGAAGCCGGCCTTATTCTTCCTTACTGAGACTCAGATATCCTCCCCGGCTGATACTTCCTACCTCTCCTACCCGGGGTACAAATTGGAACATTCATTTGTGCCGCGGGCGGGAGTTTGCGTGTCAGAGAGGATATCTGTTCTCGTCGCCTCGGGTCGCTTGAAGGAAGGGACCTATCTAGCCTCTGGCTGCGCGTAGACTGCGATGACCATCCGCGATTCTACGCATGCCTGTATAGGTCCCATAGCGGAAATACCGAAACTGAGCGACTCATTGAGCACATCCAAATGGCTACAGATTCCCTGCTCGAAGGGGTTCCTACCGCTGAAATCGTGATACTTGGCGATTTTAACGCTCACCATGCCGATTGGCTCGGTTCGGAAACCACCGATCACGCGGGAAGATCCTTTCACGACTTTGCTTTAGCTTACGACCTGTCACAAATGGTCCCTGCGATTACGCGAATACCAGATGTGGATGGTCATAAACCCTCTTTGTTGGACCTTCTGCTGACCTCACATCCGGAGACCTATCAAGTCTCTGTTGACCCGCCATTGGGTTCATCGGATAATTGTGTGGTCCGGAGTACTGTGCCTACTACGCGCCCTCCTCGGCCCCGTTTTTCGGGTTGTCGTCGTATTTGGCACTATCGGTCAGCAGATTGGGATGGGATGCGGTCTTACTTTGCGTCCTACCCTTGGGGGCCTATGTGCTTTTCGTCGGAAGCTCCAGATTCCGTCGCTGCCTCTGTCGCCAAAGTGGTTCTACAGGGCATGGAACTTTTTATTCCATTCTCTGCGGTGCCGATCGGTGGCAAGTCACAGCCCTGGTTTAAGCGTTTTTGCAAGGCGGCATCGCGTCGAAAGCGAGAATGCTTTAATGCATGGGCGGAAGTGGCGATATCTCGTGATGCCAATACCAGCGAACATAAAAAAGCATATAACTCAGCCTCCAGGTCCTTCAAACGGGAAATCGCTAAGGCAAAGTCAGAGCACATCGCCAGATTTGGCGAGAGATTGGCCCAACTCCCTTCTGGGACCCGAGCCTTCTGGTCTCTCGCCAAAGCTGTACAAGGGAATTTTTGTCAGCCATCGATACCACCGCTGCACAGAGAGGATGACTCGCTCGCCCACACTGCGAAGGAGAAGGCCGACCTCTTGGGCTGTCTCTTCGCGTCCAACTCGACTTTGGATGACCGGGGGAGATCACCACCGGCGATTTCGCGGTGTGATAACTCAATGCCGGAAATCACATTCCGGCAACGTGCTGTTCGCAGAGCACTATCTTCCTTGGACATTCATAAGTCGAGCGGGCCGGATGGTATCCCTCCAATTGTGCTGCGTACTTGTGCTCCTGAGCTGGCTCCGGTCCTGACGCGCCTTTTCCGGTACCTGTACTCGCTCGGCACTGACCCGAAGTGCTGGAAGACCGCTTCGATACATCCGATGCCTAAAAAAGGCGATCGCTCTGATCTATCCAACTATCGCCCAATCGGAATAACCTCCTTGTTCTCCAAAATAATGGAATCCATTATTAATGGCCAGCTCTTGAGTTATCTAGAGGGCCACCAGCTGATTAGCGATTATCAGTACGGCTTTCGTCGTGGTCGTTCGGCTGGTGACCTTCTAGTATACCTTACTCATAGATGGGCAGAGGCAATTGAGTCCAAGGGGGAGGCACTAGCGGTTAGTTTGGACATAGCGAAAGCCTTCGATCGGATGTGGCACAAAGCACTGCTCTCGAAGCTTCCAGCCTACGGGCTTCCTGAGAAATTATGCGACTGGATCTCAAGCTTTCTAGCCGATCGGAGCATCAAGGTCGTCATCGACGGAGCATGTTCCGACCTTAAACCCGTGAATGCTGGGGTCCCACAAGGCTGTGTTCTGTTTCTTCTGCATATCAATGACATGTTGCAAGTTAGCAACATTCATTGCTATGCGGACGACAGCACTGGGGATACTCTTTACACTGGCCGGGCAGGTATTTCTCGGGCAGTTGTCGATGAGTACCGGAACAAACTTGTGTCTGAAGTCGAAACTCTTTTACGTGGAGTCTCGGACTGTTCGTTCGTATCCAACGAAGAGCGGTTCGAATCGTCGATGACCAATCACTCTCCGAGCGGCTCGATCCTTTGGCGTTGCGTAGAGATGTGGGGTCACTCTGCATCTTCTACCGCATTTACCATGGAGAGTGTTCAGAGGAGTTGTTCGGATTAATACCTGCAGCTGAGTTTCAGCATCGGACGTCGAGGCAAAATACAAAATTTCACCCGTATCACCTCGACGTCCGACGTTCTACGACTGAGCGTTTTTTAAGGCAATTTTTGCCGCGCACCACCGCTATGTGGAACCAGCTGCCCACTGAAGTATTTCCGAACCTATTCGACTTAGGGTCCTTCAAGAAAAGAGCGTACAAATTCTTAAAAGGCCGGCAACGCACTCGCGAGCCCTCTGGCATTGAGAGTGTCCATGGGTGGTATCACTTAACATCAGGTGAGCCTCCTGCCCGTTTGCCCCCTATTTTATAAAAAAAAAAGTGTGAATATTTTGGTAATAAACATATCTGTAATTAATTATAACCCTACGTTAACTAATTCTACGCATTTTCCCTTACTACAAAACAGAATCTTTAGCTCAATGACAGACACGCCACAATTTATTCCATAGCCATCGCAAACGAAAACATTATGTTTCAGTCTCTCCCATTATCCATAAACTTTATTAAATAAACTATAAAATTATTTAACAAAATATTACGTCTATACAACATCTCTACAGCGTCGTTAAGTTAATATTTGTCTCAGTGATAGCGCTGAAAGGCGAGATTTTTGCCGACTCATGAGGGCTCGAATTTTTTGCTTCAAAGCTGACATGAGGTAACTGTCACTAAGCTTTTTGCCATTTTTTCATGTAACAATGAAAAGGCCACTTTCTGCTTAAAACTGGGTGGGTTAATATTGGGTGCTGCATAGGGGATTATTTCTGTAATACAAGCGATTTTTAATCGTTATCGTCGTTTCGCTCTGTTTACTCTGAAACGTTGACTTGTATATTTTGTATAAAGGAAGGTTATGGGTGAAACCTTTTAAAATAAATAACCTTATATTGTTACGAACTTAAGTATTTACCTAATTGTTTTACATAATATTAGACGCGCCATGTTCCTTAGAGAACGTTGTATTTATACCGGTATTGTAAATATTGAGATATTTATTGTTTATTGGAGAGTAGTGTTAGTGGCTTCAGCGAACGACTCTCATCCCCGAGGTCGTAGGTTCAATCCCTGGCTTACACCAATGGATTTATTTTCTGTGTACGTATTTAACAATAGTTCCAATGGTGAAGGAAAACATCGTGAGGAAACCAGCTGGCCTTAAAGGCTGATCACCTACATGCCCATTCGAATAACAAATGATTATGAAACAGTTACTGATATGTGAGAGCCAAGCCTAAATACGTTGTAACGCCATTGATTTTTTTATATTTATTGTTCATCAGTCGGACAAAGGAAAAATGAAAGATGGCGAAGGAAAATACATACGCAATTGAAATTAAAAGTGTTACAAATCAATTACTGTAACATCATCATTATTTAAAAAGTAAATAATATCTACTTACCCATAAAATTCAAAAATTGCTACTCGAAACATGTAACCGCATTTACCACAGTACACGTTAAAAGCAAAGTCGCTAAGTGCACTTTACTACGTCAGTTACAGCTATAAAATACATTTACCTTAATTAAAAGATACTGGGCTCGGGCTCGGGCGGCTCTAATTACTAATTATTCATAGCTCCGTTAAAAGTTTGAAGAAAAGATAATATAGAGACTCAAAACAATTATCAATCGTAGTTCTATCAGCTTTACCGGGCGACTACGTGTACTCATAGAAATATAATCAATTGGTGCCTAGCCGGAGAATCTACGGCCTCCAAATTAAAATGCATGCAACTATGTATTTCCATAATTAAATTTTTTAGCACAATAAAAATTTACACACGCCATTTATGTGTCATGCATGTAACAATAAATCCTTAGATATGAAGTACATTTAAATTTAAAATTTCAATATAAACACTGTTTTCTCCACAGTTGTTAAACCGTAAACAACAAAAAAGGAAAAAAAATGGTGTTGGTTTAGATTTTTAAAATTCTCAATCTTTTGTAAAAACCGTTTCATAAAAACATTTAGTATTTGTAGGGGAATTTGAATGGAAATTTCGCGGAAACGCTTTTTTTATAGTATAGGGGGCAATCGGAGGGTGGTGCTTAAGTCTACATATATTTATTGTTGGTCCAGACTTAGCAGACGCTCAGTACGGATTTAGAGTTGGGCGATCAACATTAGAAGCCTTATTAACCTTGCTTTGCCTTATGTTGTAGAAAAAATGGTTGGCAGTCACGAGATATGGAATACAGTGGTACCCTTCTGTGAGCATGTTATGCTACAGAAGTAGACAGCAGAACGAGAGAGGGAGCGCTTTAGGACGAATCCTACGGGTAGAACACGGGGAGTAAATAGGAGAAGATATGCCCATCTCCTACGTAGTGTGTACTGCATCAGAGGTTTGTATGAGTTGTGTGTCCACCCAGTCTCTGAAAAGCAGAGATTTTGGCGTGAGTCGAGCCCCACAAACCCCTGCAACCTTTGAGGGCTGGGGATGCGCAAATGCCATTCCATCTCGGATATCAAAAAAGGGGGCAAACGGGCTGGAGGCTCACCTGATGTTAAGTGATACCACCGCCCATGGACACTCTCAATGCCAGAGGACTCGCGAGTGCGTTGCCGGCCTTTCAAGTACTGCAAGACCGGCATTTTAAGATATTTTATTTTAAGGGCTTGAATAGAAGAAAAAAAAATAAAGGTATATTAATGAATTAAAATGTTAGAATTCAAATATAGAATAAATGAGCTCCTGTGAAATATCCACTTCTCTCTAGAAAGGCTGAAAGTGAGGAAATAAATTAGTGTCCATTAAACCCCGACCGGTATTGGAATGTGACGTCATGTAATTACAGTAATAGTCGTCTAAATGAACAATTGTCTGTCTATGCCGCAATTAATGAAATAATCCACATTCTTCGTTGAAATTAGGGTTTTGTCAGTATTTTATGTCAAATTGTTGAAAGGGTTTTAAATGCGATTTTTAAGCGCGCTTAGTTCCAGTGGAGAACGCGCGCTTTAGTTTTAAGAAGTTCATTATATTAATTATGCCAAAAGTTTGTCCACAGTAGCGTCGACTTACATTTGAATAATAATATACTATTATTACATTTGAATTATAATATACTTAAGAATGAAACTTTAATACAAAGAATAATGATGAAACAAACTGATCATGAAACATATACATTATACAAATATCTGAGTATTAAAACCAAAGGTTATCGCCACAATTTTATTATATGATTATATAATATATTATACCTAAGACAATTAATCAACCCAACATTATTTGTTTTAGGGATGGTGGGGTAAAATAAATTGGAATCCAGACGGGGTGTACAGTTGGCCTATTACGTACTGAAAGTCTTGAGGGGTGTAGTGTGCAACCCAAGTGTACTCCAAGAACTGGGTTTCTTTGTAACTATGGTATATGTGCGACGGCGAAGGCCTAGGTTACTTGCGATACCAAAGGCAAGAACCAGTCTTTTGCCCAGATCCCCGTTATCAAAGACGTTGCGCCTACTGAACGCTGACTCCGACACTATCAACATATATGTTCGCAGAGTGAATTCACAGTAGCTATATTGTGTTACATATCATATGTTTAATATTACATATTTTATTTTTCTCAACATCTTCGTATTGGCATAGTCTGTAAGGATAATGTATGCGTTTCTGTAATAAATAAATAAATTTATGTGATTGCAAACCTATTATATACCTACTATACCGAAGCTATATATTTATTTTAAGTTTACGTTCCTTACGTTCTTTATGGCTTTAAATAAAAGAAGATATTAATTTATATCGTAATGTATCCGTTTTTTTTTAAATATCGTTTACATGAATTTTTCTATAAGCACGAAGTATATAGTTAGAAAATTTACTACTATTTATATTTTAATTTACTTTATCTTTCCGTGTATTCCCAGCACTTAGATTTCCTAAGAGTATCGAGTAACATTTCCAAAGGCCGGCTAGTCTTAACCTTAATTATCGGAAAAGAGGTCGCAACGTCACACGCAAGCCGCTTTTAATTGCATTACTCATAAATTACAATCCCAGTGAGGGCAAGCTTTATAATAATAATTAGGTTAAGCTTCTGTTTATGACTTTCTTTGAAGCATCAAGAGGAAAATGTGTATTAGTATTTCCTTTATTAGGACAATTTTAGAGCAGTGTGGGAATATTGCTTTAACCGAGCGAGTTCTGGTTCTGCGTTTATAATTTTAAGTGCGCGCTTGAGAACATTGCGACTTAATGTAACCTTAGATGCAAAAAATCGGCGGCTTTTGTCAGATACAGAAAAAATTAATTACGAAACAGATACAGAAATCTGAGGCGAAAACCAAAAGGTTGTATAGACAATTTAATTTGGCATTAATTCAATAATAGTATTCATGTAAATTATGTAAAGTCAAATTATATTTTGTATGCATAATCTTTTTATGGATCATTTTGTCAATAAAAAATATCATGATATTTTAGGAGATTTTTTATTTTTTCAATTATATTCTTCCTTTGACTATAAACCATTATACTTTGCCTTATACGATGTAATAGAACACGTATACGACAAATACAAGAGATCAATAGACAATGTAGAAGCCGCGAAAGAAAAACCGATAACTTGCATCTTGCACTACAAAATAAAACTTATCACTATTTTAAGTCCCAGATGTGTCAAAAACCGCGGGACAACGGTATTTTATTGGGTAATATGTCACACGGTTCCTACATTCGAAGAATTCTTACAAGGCAAGTGACAAATTTGATTATACGAAATTTTATACGTAAAGATACATTTATTTCGTTTGTATTTAACGACGTGAGGAATTCGTTTTCCCATAAAATTGATGTTCACGATTTCGCGTGCAAGTCACACGATAGGTACATGTTACCGAGATAAAATGATTAGATGCTGGTTGCTGTTTTAGACAATGATATATGCTATTTGTCCCCCCCCCCTATCAATGTTTGCGATTCGTATTTTTTTGTGTTATAAACATGAAAGATTTCAAATTTTGTATGATTGCAAGATTATTTTTAATGTAAAAAACAGCATATATTCCTACTATTAATCATCTTTGATTAATATAAATTATATTTATTTCCAAAATAGTCTTTTGTTTTTAGAATTATACTAAGTCTCGCTTTACAGTGAGTTGGTGACTAATGTAAATCAATAGCGCTATGAGAAGGAAACATGTTATAAAGCGCCAAAAATCACGTTAAGCTATCGTTATTATGACAATTTACGTATTAGTACAACATTGGCTGTATAAATATTTGATTATTAAACGAAAGCATATAAAATTATGTGTATTAATTTTTTTTTATTGACTACAATTATTTAACTAATATGTCTAATTGTTTTAATTATTTGGTAGATCAAGTATAAGTAAGGACTGAGTTATTATGTTTACGAAAGTATCTAATCTCACTGGGACAATAGAGACTCACGAAGATATTAAGTACCTGTTTACTTGTTTATAAAATGCTTCTTTCTTTATGAATGACGTCAAACCCATAAATACTCTTTGGATTTTAGTAATACATAAATTAATTCCTGAGTAAATTATAATCGTATTCATTATGGTTTTGTGTGAATTGACTGACACATAAATAATATAGAGTGGCCGCAAAAATATTTACCAAATTTCACGAAATTCACGCTCGCGAAGCTACGGGTAGCTAGTGAAGTAATAATGTAATAATAATCCAGCCTTTTTACTGCTAATATTAAGTTTTTCAAACTCGTAAAAACTTTAACACTCATTTTCAGTACGCACCAAGAGACTAATTGGTTTTAATTCTCTTTCCAAGTTTTTTCCAAGAAATAAGAACAGAAATTTCACTTTGAGCATCTTTGAAAACAACCTTAATATATGTTAATTTCGCCCCTTTTCGTGGACTGGTATAATCTCTATGGATAATTGAAAATTATTAAACTAGAGTTTCTAAAGATATTGATAATTCTGAAAGTGTTATAAAAAATTCATACAATTTACGTTTACGAATTCACAATGACTAAAATCAAATGAAATGATTCCTAGAACATGAACAGTACATGTTCAGAGTCCTTTCTTTCTTTTCCTCTGTATTCTATTCGAATTATGTTAGGCTCTATATACCTGTGTACCAAAGGAAGGCCCAAATTTTCTTCTTCTTGCACGTTACTCATTATATTTCTTTTTGTAGTTTTCCCTTACTAGGGTTGCTTGGAAGAGATCACTTGTTAGCGACAAGGCCACCCGTTGCCTCCCTTGTAACTTTTATGTAACATGTTATTTGTGATTTTGTAGAAACTTTTTTGGGCGCATGAAGGAATTTTTTTACGCATGAAACGCATAATATTAGCGTCACAAAGATCTGACGAGTTTTTGTCAAAGAAAAGGGTGAGATTGAGACCGATTGAGAGAGAGCGAGAAAGGGTGAACGTAGCATGAAGCAAATAGCCATGGAGCGAGAGTAGAGCGACAATAGATGCTATTTCATAAGATATTTAGATAATGTTGAAACGCGAACTTAAATTGCATATTTTACTTATCATAATGCTATAGTCACAACAATACCAATAGAAATCTAGTAATGTATTAATTTTCGACACTTTTAATATTTTAATGACAATTAAATTTCTAACATATATTCTCTATCTAAAGTTTTAGATTTGTATAAATATAAACAAGACTTAAAAATTTGTTTACCAAAGAAGTTTAGGTAGGAAACCTACATGTTTCTACTGTTCCTTGTAATTTACATATAGAGGTATTTAGGATTACTAACATCATAAATTAAGGCTATAATGAATTAACAGTAGATTATCGCTCGTTGAGTTGTCTATTATACCATAGATAATAGAATAGACAACCATTAATGTCGACAACTTAACAGTCTGTGGACTCAAACAAAACGCCATAAGTTACATAATTCAGGTTCTATATTTCTTTACATAACATTTGTTTCTGCACTTCTTGCACTCATAATTTTTATTTTTTTAGTTTTTCTCTTACTAGGGAAAGCCTCTTTCTCTTACTAGGGCCTGAAAGAGATCGCTTATGCGACCGCCCGTTGCATCCCTTGTAATTTTGATATATATATTTTTTTAATGCAACGAAGTGTAAATAAATAATTCATATAATTTACCTTGGCAACTAATAGGTGAAACACATTAATAGCCCCATGGGAATATGACACCAATAGTCATCCTAATGTCTATGTAATATTATATGTACTTTACAATGTACTGCGATCATGTAATACATTCCAGTTGACCGCGTGCAACATAAGTTAAACAAAGTTTGAACAGGGCTTGTAAGTTATAATAACATTGGACTTGTTTCCATGCGAACAACAAACTTGCTCCTCTTAAATTGCTTTGCGTTTGATGGATTATAAAACTAGTGGATTATAGTAACACAGAAGCGACAAAAAGGTTTATACAAGTGTGGTTATTGCTGCTCACTTCTTCGTGGAAGGGAGCAAGATTATGAATCAATACCGTTTAAACAGGACACAACTAGTCTTTAATATTAAAAAAATATAAAATAATACGTAAAAAGATCCAATTTATGTGGTATTTTTTTTTACTTTTAACGATCTTTTCAATCGATTCGATCATCATTTATCTAATCTCTTGAATAAATGTTTGTAAGTTGAGGAATACTTAAAACTGAAATATTGTCAGGAAACATAAGGCGACAAGTTCACTGTAGATTTAATAATATGAATATTTTATACATGATCTTATTACTTAAATATTCCTAAAAATCACAAAAAAGGAACAAATGAAGTCATGCGTTTCACACAGCAATGTCAACACTAAGTTTGACAAGTAGTTAGCTGCTTGTTATTTACTAATTATGCGGAAAAGTGGTTGGCTTAAGGCCAGACGGCTGAATGCCAATATAGAACCTGTTGATTGCTCCATATGGTCGAAAATTTGTTTTTAAACACCATTTCTTTCAATGGAAAAGATTGTTGCCAAAACGGAACATTGTATGAAAATTGAAAAAGACATCAAACAACGACGAATAAATAAGTGTGTAAATTCAATTTACATTACAACAATAAATAAATAAGAGTTTGAATGTAACCATTAATCTTAATAAAGGTTATAATTCATTTGCCCATTATATTATTTTGTTTATTTCTATATTTTTTTTAATTTAAGTATTGTAAATATTTGTAATAATAAAACCACATAATGGCTGTAAGATATCTCTAAAACGCGACCTCCTGTTTTAAGTGTTTTTATTGCTTATGCAACGAATTGCTAAATATATTTAACAATGTCTATATTCGATATAGGCTCAAAATGATACATGTTGTTAAACAAAAGTTGTGCGTGGTAACCGTGTTGCCAACGACTTCCTGAAAAAACCGGCCTACGCAACTGGAGACCTATGTCAACAAAGCTATACTTTATATAAAAAGATAATATATCCAATGAATAAAGCTTAAAACTCATTCCTTTTAGGGCACTGACAAGCTGCCAAATCGTCCGTAACATCATTAAAAAGACAAAAGGCTAACGATTTGTTTTGAACAAAAATATGCTAAAAACCTTTCACATTTATTTGATATGGTTCACAGAAATAAATACATTTTATTTTATATTATAATTTTCAAAATAACATATGTTTACAGAATATTTACTTTATTTTAATAAATATTAAAAAGATACTTGTGAAGTCTTTTAGATTTAGGTATATGATATCATTTACTATAAAGTAAATGTAATGTAAATTTATAGGGAGACAGTAAAAATATTTCTATTAGAAGGACGCTCAAAAGTCTATAACAACAATATACGCACTGTACAAGAAACTTTCCGATAATATAAATATTTTTCGAGAAATTTTTAAACTTAAATATTGAAATGAACTTAATAGGAGTATTTTTATTTACAAAATAACTTACCTGAACATGGTAAGGTGCTACTTTCTCCTCTCCTTTGATTTCAACATTGATGTGAAGTCTGATAGCTCCAGATACCGCTGACTTGTCTGTTCTCTTCTCTAAATTGTACCAGACGTCCATTTCACCCGAAAGAGTTCGAACCTAGAAAATAGTACGTTCTGTATTATAAAAATGTAGTTAATTCATCAATTGCTGATTCGTGAAAATTTATTATAGAAAAAAAGAGAATACTAAATATTGTTTATTGAAGATAGTTACCAAATGGACTATAATGATTTCTTGTATCGAGAGTAATCAAATATTTAAAAGTATATTTTTAGAAAACAGCGGTTTCTTAGTACAAAGTATTCAGGTACAAATTTTGCATCCAACTCATATAGAGGAAATTCTTCGCTGTTTCTATTTTATAAGTCACAGTAAAAAAATAATACTAATTCATGTATAGTGAGAGAATGGGTTTCATGTATATAGTTTCATAGCTTGTTGTAATAATATTACGTAATTATCATAGTACACATCCAACTTCTTCAGTATCAAACAAATGTAATGTACCTAACATAGTTACTTATTCAAAGAATAACTTTTTAATTTTTCATTGCAATTTCTTTACTCAATGCATCGCATTTCCATTGATGAAATTAAATATCTTCAAGTTGCAAAGGAATTGTTCGAGTTTAAAAGTCGAAGTATATTGCATTCACAACGGGAGCTAAGAGCAAGTGAATGTTAATAATTTATAGCTATATATCTTTAGAAATGTCAAAGCGGAAGTAATAATGTCTATATATTACGGAAGTATATTTTAAAATAAAATCAGAAGTGTTGGCTTAATATAATAACAATAGATTCAACGTGAGACTTTCTTCCCTGAGTAATAGGTTCGATCCCAGCCTGTACATGAATGGAGTTTTTTGTATATATGTGCATCTAGCACTCGGTCATCCGGTGAAGGAAAACTGTCAGACATGTATCAAATCCAAAAGACGAAGATATGTGTCAGGCAAAATGCTGATCACTTGTTTATAAAATAAAAATCATCAAAGAAACTGATACAATCCGCGAACATCATTATAATTTTGAAAATAATGCATTTTAATTTTATAAAATTAAATTAAAATGCATTCCATAATTATTATTTAAGATTATATAATACACATTCCTTGAAAATAGGAACATTTATTAGTTTCAAACATCAATGAAACGTAGATACGTTATATTTTAGGTACTGTACGAGCCAAGGCTGTACATTTTGCTCACTCAGGCTTTCTTAGGTTATAAGCGTGATGATCCCTATGTACGTGCCAAGGCTCGCACATTTTGCTCATTTACAAGCATGACAATTTCCTATGTTTGTACGTGCCATGGATGTACATATCGATCACTTATAAGCGTGACGATTTCCCAAATCGTCGGAGTTACGTCCCGAGAGTATAGCCCGACGTAGGCACTCTCTTCTACATACAGTTATTCGTTCATAGCGATTAACTAAATCATGGGAGTTACGTCCCGAGAGTATAGCCCGACGCAGGCACTCTCTTTGACTGTTAAATTGTATTCATTCGGTATGTAGCAATTAGCACGTCATTATTTCGCTCATATTCTATTGTAACACGCGAGTGGTAAATATAGAGTAAATCAATAAATCTCTATTATTTGAAGCATCCCGTTGACCCAGGAACCGTATAGGTACAAAATGTTTATGAAATAAATATATTTTAACTACTTTTACTAAATATATACATTTTTAGACTGAACAATTACAATCGTAGGATACGTGTGAATTCTTGAGTTAAACCGAAAAACAGTTGTCTGAAAGATATTTTGTATAGACCACTCAGTGACTTATTTAAATAATCATTCTATAGATATGAACAATGAGATAAATTATAATACACTTGCAACCAGGTACTAGAACCAAAGCTGCTAGCTAGTCTTGAATACTAGTTTTTACGTAAATGTTATCCAACATTATTATTGTTGCATTAATCCTAATTTTCCTATATACAATATTTGTATAATTTAGCTTAATAAATTATTCAACAATTTATAATTATCAGTCCAAACCCAGTACTAGGAGCAATTCAATATAATACGTAGATTTCAATGCAAAATTTAAAAATTAACTCTTTTATATTATCGAATACGTTTCAATTTAAGTTTAATTAGCAATCAAAAAAACTTGCAAAGCAATTTACCTCAATAATTGTCTGTCCAAGGAAGTCATCCGATTCTCTCGTTAATTTCTGACGAAGTTTTGATTTCAAGTCATTGTCTTCGTCCCAAACGCGTACTTTAATGCGATCGGATGAATTGTGGCACTCGCTGTTAAATAATTAAATATGTAATTATCTAAAACTCTTGACATATAAGGTGTAAATCATGTATATATTTTTTAACCGTTAAAATTACACACGGTCAAATTGATTATTTAACTGGTCCAAACAGATTTGACACAAAACAAATTGTTAATAGTGTGATAAACTACGAGTATACCCAATTTCTATAATGATTGATTACATTTATATAATTATAGCTCGGGCATAAACGCAATCTTAATTTACTGTTACTCGTTTTAATGATATAATATAGTATGTTGTTTGACAAAATCATTTATAGGCTTTATTTAAAAGAGTGACAATACTCACAAATAAAACTTCTCATTCCAAACAGGATTTAGCTCCTGCGGCATTGTTCGGGTTCTTTTCTTGACCTTGCTGACTTGGACGGTAACGTAGGGGTCGGAGGTGCCGCTCTTGTCCTTAGCGATCAGGCCTTGGGCACAAATAACTGCCCATAAAGGGCTCCTTTAATAACTTTGATGTTTCTCATAAATTTAATATAATATTACGTAGTAAGCAGTCTTGGCTTTTTTAATTATTCGACTTTATATAAATAGGATGGAGTTACATGTTCTCTTACCTTAGCTGATATCACTAGAAGCTAATCGCAACTTAAGTATTTTACACAGCAAGTTATTACTTTATCATTATCACAATGTTTACATAACAATGATTACTTACCTCTCCCAAGATTCCAATGCACCTCAAACGGGTGATCCCATGAAATATGTGTCGGGGTAAAAGACTCTAACTTCAAATCTACCAAAAATTTCAACTAGATATGCCCAAACTCGAAATCTAAAACAACTTGAAACATAGCGACTACATTATCGCAAATGCTAATGGAACTTTGTCGAGAATATTTCATAAGGTATGCTTGGAAATGAGCTAATTTTGTGGGAATTTTCACGAATCCAGAAATAGATAGAATAGAAGAAGAGCTGGGATTCAGACATGCGTAATGCTAAATAAATGCATTCAAATACTATTTATCGGTTATCATCGAGTTTATCTTAGATCTATTTAAGTTCCTGCGATGTTATCTTCAAAATGCTTATTTAAACTTGTGTTAATCATGCAGTCTGGTGTTCTTTGTGTTCGCGTTTGTGTGGCAACCGAAAATTTGCTTGTGTACAAGTAGTGTAAATTTTTAAGAAAGGTGTTGATTCGTGGAATTTCCTCAAGTCATTGGCAGTTCAATAAGCTACGATTTATGTGATGGTTGTGCTATTAATCGTGAATGGATTGGGTAGGGTATGTGTTCAGTGTCTGCTCAAGTCTATATGTAATTCTAAAGTAAATTCTTATTTTTCAATAACAATACATTTAAACTTAAGCAGACATAGGAGGTAAAGAGAAATCAGGCGAAGATTCAGACTAATAGATCAAACTTGCGAGCACGCGGTCCGCAGCCGCAAAAGACCACTGCAAACCTGTGATTGCGATTTTGCAGGACCATTTTGAAGTTCCTTCAATAGTAATTTGCTCAGCCTGTTCTAGGTTGTCTATGTGAGTATCAGGATCGACGTTAAAAGTCCGCCTGGTCGCCACATGAAACGAAAGACAACGCAATTTAGTGTTGTGATTGTAATGTGTGTGTTCTGGAGCGTCGACGCCATCCCTGGTTCCGGATTCTGTTGAAAAAGAAAGGGTTAGCCACGACACAACTCCCAACCTGTGATGGCGATCTTGGCGCTCCATTTCGAAGTACCATCGAGGACGGACTGCTTCACCGTATTCATGTGCGTCGAGTGTCCATCTGGTTCCATGCTGAACACGCGTCTGTTACATACATATTCGTTTCAATAGCACGTTCTATACAAACTACTACAAGCACTAAAATTAAGTAAATTCTTAATTACAACTGTATACAGTATAAATATAATTCAAACCATAAATCTCTCCAATCTAAGCTGGTCTATAAAATAGGGAATTAGTCATCTTTGCAAAAAGTAGCAGATTATAACATAGAATCAAAAATGTTTTACCTGATGAGTTCAAAGATTTCTGGCATGTCTCTTTCCCGTTGCTTCATTCGTTCTTTCATGGCTGTTATGATAGAGTTTGCTTTGTCCTCAGCACCATGTTTAGAAGACTTCTCAGCCGCCCCTGCAAAACACACTGCTCAGGCGGTACAAAGACAGTTCTTGATGCTGCGGGCTGCGCCAGGCAGGGGCTCCCCGCCCCGCAGTCAGGCCTGCCACGGCCACTCATAGAACACAACCAAACCAGAATCCAACTTGGCATACAAAAACAGAATTTAGGACTTACTGCCGGTTCTAGTTAAGTCATTATTCCTGAGCTGCGCCAGCCGAAGCAAACCTGAGCACGACGCCACCATCGAAATAATCGCCACCATCATAAGTTTAAATTTTGAAAACATAACACTCCGTATAAATCATACCCTTGTTTTTCACTGTATTAGTTATGTCTGTCATGAACTTGTAATTTATATTTACTGCGCATTTAAGGCAGCCTTTTAAAATCGTTAAATGAGAATCAGAATCTAAATTATTAAACAATAAAAGAAGAGATAGTCAAATAAAATTATAGACGCGAGAACGAAAAACATTGAAACTAAGACCACATATAATGTAAAGTGGAGAGGTTGTGGATTGCGTGCACACAATGCTAACATTCAACTTGTTTAGTCCATTTTATTAGGGCACTGGTGTATTTGAAGCGTCTGACCAATTCGGTTAAGAGTGTTTAACACAGTGGAATGTAAAGTAGGGTATTGAGAATACGACTCCGTTTCAGGATTTTGTTAGTTTCGGCGTTGGGCGGGGCACCCGAAGGGAGAGGATCGGATCTCTATCTACATGATAAAGATCTACACTTCAAAAACATACATACCACAACACTACGATGAAGATTGTATACGTGTCAATGACTAATGGTATGTATGAAAAGGAAGTATGTATGTGGTGTAAAGTGTAGACTATGACTATTATGATGACGTGCAGTCGATTAGGTTATAAAAATTCACATTATTGGTTACAATCGACTGTTCGCCTTAATGAATGTGCATACATGAGATTTAAAATTACAATAGGGAATAATTTTGAAAACAGTGTAAACCGTAGATCGATAGCCATGCACCGATGAAGCGAACATCGATTTTGAAGGGTAACTCATGCTATTATATGAGGTCTGACAAAAGAGAAAGGAAGAAAGATAGTAAAATAAAACACAACATTGATATAAATAAACATCAGCAAAACATTAAATTATTGAATAAGTCTTCCTGCCTCAGACATTAAACAAATGACGATTTTATGACGATGTTTGATCGTTAAACACACTGCTCGACACACATGCAACCTTTGGCATATAGCACACATAAAGGCGGGAAATTATTATTCATTGGACAGAAAAAACACTGACTAAAACATATGCCCAAATGTGTGCAATATACTTTACCATGCACTCCATGAAACTACATCTCGGGTCCTTCATCTAAACCAACACTACCTACCTTTGTTACAGTTGGCTAGTTGTTTTATCGCACATCAAGAACAACATCAAACAGTACGAAACACAAGTAAAAATTTGAATATAGAACATTAAAACGAAGAATGACAATTTTCGTGTCACCAGTTCCCGTACTGAATAATAATGTATAGCTACATCGGTACAGACAATGTGACCTCTGTGAGAACAACTTGACACAACTTGAGTTTAATAAGGGAGAGCGCTTCGCAGCTCCCAACAAACATTATCTTCGTCAGTTTATTGGTTTTTTCTCTTCAAATATAATGACGTAACGATTGATCTTCGAAAATTCAAATGCGTAAAAAGGTTATTTCTTGTTATTAACAATTTGTACAACATGTTGTATCAAGTAAACACATACATTTGCTATTAATCTATTAGATTATTTATTTATTGTGTTTTATTATTGAAAAGTACCTTTATCTTGTAAATTTAGGCTGAAAACTGAAATTAGATGTTTCAAAATTTGCAGTAGACAAAAACGAAACTTACTCTGTAGGCAGTCAGCGTTGAGGAGATCTTTACATTTTTCATGACACTTGACACCGCATTCTGTACACCTGACACCTTGCCTCGCAATTCCCCAAAGTAGACCCTCGCATTCATAGCAATACGTTGGTGATGTCGCAGTCCAAAGAACGAAATTGTGGGGTGTGGTTGAAGATATAGGGTAGATAAGTGCTTGTAAAGTTTTCTTATACACATGCATTTTCTGTAAAGAAATTGATGACGTAATTAAGGAAAACTCAGTTGTAGTCACTATCTACTGTAAATTATTCTCATTAGAATAATATACGTTTTATTACTAACATTACAAACAGAAATAAAATTTTTGATAGAAAATAATCGTAAGATAAAACAGAAAAGTAATAATTTAACTTTGACAATAATTTTACCTAAAAACTTACCGCACAAAGATTTTCACTTATTATGTTACCTTAGCTCTCGAAAGATTTTTAAGCGGCATAACAGCCTTGTTTGTTTACTGAATACCAAAATACTACCCGTTATAGCTACCCTCAAATCCGAATTCGCGTCTATTGTATACTATACACCACATATTCAGAGATATGATATTTAATTTAAAATTATGTAAAATAAAAATGTTTTTTAAGAACCTAGAGTGGTACTAATATTACAACACAGAAATATTAAAAGTTATTTAATATTAATTGTCTTACCAATTCTTCGTCATTCAGTGTTGCTCGGTGTACAGCTGATGTCAATCCGGCATTTCTCTTAGTAGCAGCCATGGTCTGAGCAAGAAAATAATTTTAATAAAACAAATTCATAATGTATTTTTATTACTACGCATGCCTAAAAGCTTTTCTGTGTCTCTCAAAATACGTTCAAATTTCAATAAATATTTATAAAACACTATAAAATGTGCTTAAAACGCATAAACAATATTGTTATAATCTAAAATATGTTTACCTACAAGTAAAGTCTATGTGCATATTTTATATGGAATTAATATTAATATAACGTCAATCCATAGTCATGCATCTTTGGGCAAAGCAAGCAAAAACGTTGATGATGTTAAATAATAATAAATCGGCCGTATGTTGTTTGTCAACCTGCACATTGTATGTACAATATAGATGTTTATATCTGTGGTAGACTACGTATATATTATATTATTATTAAGCAAGTTCTGTTGTTAACATTAATATAAAAGATTTTACTATACGTAATACATTAATATACAAAACATCACGTGATTGGGTTTTCTCTGATTATTACGTAGCGAACCTAATTTAGTTAGACTGGGCAAGTGTCTGTGTCTAGAGTAGAAACAATTATGCTTAAAAAAAAGGATATACAAACCAGACCATTACATATGACTTAGACCATTCGTTTTATTAACTTTATGAGTGTTCTATCAATTAGATACAACATTAGACCGATTTAACACTCTGCATATTTAAAGCTATTAATAGAACTGCATGCAGAAATAAGAAAGTTTATTGGGAGAGATATACCTTGAGAACCTGCGGGTCCACGGTTGGGGATAAAATGCAATATAACCATTAATTTAATCAGGAATATTCGTTATTCATATCTACAATTAGGTGACCTCTAAATTTCGATCCAGGTTATGATGATAGGCTCACTAAAACATTAATAAATACGGCCACCAAGGTTAGAAGGGAATCACATGAGAAATAACATTGATACACCAAAAAAAGTTTATAAACTAAAATTTAGGTTAATATTGAAAGAGGTATGGGAAATGTCAATGTTTTTTTTTAATGTATATCTGTTATTCTTTTTTCAAAGTTATAAGCATTTAAAGTTGAATACGACATAACATGATCGTGTTTTGTTCCCTGTTCAACAAAGTAGAAAAAAGTTTGATTTCAAAATACGAACTAATTTTAAATATCGAATTTCTGTGGTTACTAAAAACGATTACGAAAATCCCATAGCCCTTTCAAGGAACATACAAGTTGACTCCTGAAGAAAACATTTATTACGCGCCTAATGTTACTAAGCATGAGAAAGCTAACGTTGACGCGAGCCATATACATCAACAGTCAGTTTCAAATAAACCTTTGGAAAGTTTCAAAGGCTTAGTAAATTGAAACCGGCCAGATAGGACATAAACTAATTTCCTCGGGTCTCTTATCAAGATCAGAAAGGTTACTTACAAGTTCAGAAACGAGTGGTATGGATTTTCTTCTCGGTCTAATATCCGGCATACTATCAATGTTGCTATAAAATGGATTATCTCCCGGGTGCCTAAAATACAGTATTATTGTTAAGTTTTTGTATGTACGCATATTTTTTTTTATCATATATAAACAAATTTTCTATATAATCATAGCAATATCCATGTTAAAAAGTAAATTCAATAAAGTAATAATGTATAAAAATTGTCAATTGTCTTGTTCAACAATTGTTTGGTTATTTCAATAGAAATAATACATAAAATTTCTCATGGAAATATATAGTGACCTATAGTTATGCTATGTAGCCTTTTTTATTTTAAGGTAACATTGCTTATTATATCAATTTAAATCTTTAATATTTATTTTAAAAATCTACGTACCCATTGCCTCGTCCGCCTTGCTCGTTGAATCCACCGGTTCCATTCTATAAAAAAGCAAAAAAAAAATTTAATAAAAACAAAAAAAAACTTAACCTAACATTTATTTAAAAACAATACAATAATATACAATAAATCACATGATAACTCTTATAATATCATTCATAATGTTCTTTTTTGTTTAATTAAATGTTATAAAAACCATCACAAGTACAAAACTTATAAATAGTAACAATTGAAATGGAGAATTAATGTCATAAAAACCTACGAAAATATCTAAAAAATACTATTGTCCTTTTACAATTGATTGAACAATGGTTGAATTGAAATTAACAAACATATTGTAAATATTTTAATAGCCGTAGTATAGGATTCGGCGAACACCATATGGCAGAAGCAGGAATGTATACACTTCATCCCAATACATATCAATGTTAAGCTTTTATATCATATTTGCTACACAATTCATATAATTCTTTAATAGCTGTACGTAACGCCTAATTTGCCTACCACAAGTGCCAACTAACATTTAAAGTGTCGAGCTACGTAACATACTCACACTAATTTGTTTCCTCTACTCTAAATTACATAATTGTGACACTCATTTTATAACGATGAATTTGTGAATTTCGATGTTTTGTAAATAGCGATTTATATTGTACGCAAAAATATATCTGAGGCCTGATTCGTACATTTGATATGACATGATATGGTGATGAATTTGTACTACAAAATTATTTACGATGCTTGACGCTCTTTAAATGAAATTGAAAAAGCAAAAATGCTTAAACTACCGGCGAATAACACTTGATAAGTGCCTAGTTATATTTTTTTTAATGCTGTCGACATGAAAAAGTGAACAATTGAAGTAAAAAAAACGCTAATTCGCTAAGCAGACTTAATTATTGTAGCAGTAAAACTAGTTATTGCCTGATATTAGAAACAGTAATTTTGTTAATATGCCACTTAAACTATTTAGTATTCATAAGAGCACCTATCTTCTAAGTAAATAGTATTTTGTAAGAACTGTAAAATGAACTTCATTAATATTGTATAGCTGAAGTATCAACGACGTGTAAAAGTGTTGTCAAAGAAGAGTATACTCAAAGATGTTTATACTGTATATAAAGTTGGAATGAGAGATAAATATTCACAACCTCAGTATTTTAAGCATCTTTTTCTAACAGGTAATATAAACCAGACGAAAAAAGAGAGAGAGCGTCAACTGTGCCCATACACTTTAAGCTTTAGTATGGAATTAATACTGGTAATAATTACCAACTATCACTAAGCAATACTATATATTTTCAAATGGTATTTTAAAATACATCAGTGTCAAGCCATAATATCTCGATTACATTTTTACATATCTAACTTTTAACTCTAATTTCGTGAAATTTTTGCATTAAGTAACTTACACCTGCGCTAACTTTATCCTTTTCTGTAGATGGTGTGGTAGCAACCGGTGTCTCTGTAGTTTTTTCTTCAGCTTTTCTATCTTTCAGAGCCTTTAGCAACTTCCATTTGCTTCCAGCAGGAGCATCTTGATGCGGTGGTTGTTCAACACCCATAGGTTCTTGTCGGATTTGTGGCATTTCGTCATCTTCTTCAAACTCATCGCCACTTTGAACTGGACTATCAGGTCCAGATGTTTCTCCGGAGCCAGAATCAGCATACGATTTTTCATCATCCGAATATTTTTGAGAAATAGCGTCTTCAAGTTTTTCCTCCATATCAGGAAATGTTGTAATGTCTTTCCATGTCTCTTCCGTTATTGTTTCGTCATATTTGACTTTAATAGGAGCTGTTTTAAGTTTCAACTCCCGTAAAACATAAGACATCCTTTCTTTTAAGATGTCATTGGGTTCTTCCTCTAATGTTTCAGGTTCTTCTAGTAATAAATGTTCTCTTTCTATATCTTGACCTGAATGCTCCATTTCTTCTAGCTTCCGGAGCTCATAACGGTACCATTCGTCTTCTGAATCAATACTATCTTCAGTACTTTGCCTCCTTGAGGATACCCTTGACCCACTTCTCCAGGAATGTGTGCTTCGACTGTCATCATCGTCGTGTTTATTGGGAATATCAAGACTTTGTTGATGTCGTGGTTGAAATTTATTTTGCATGCCTCTGTTACTTTGTAAAGAGGGACTTCTTTCTGGATACACTAAGCCCTCGTCAGCACGTCCTGTATTGTTTTTTACTACTTCAGGCGGGCTTAATCTATTTTGTTTTTTATCGTTGTATTTATCTGAGTCATCTATTATTTCTTCAGCAAAATTAGTTTCAATTTTTGGTGGAGAAGTTTCTGAAGTATCATCGGTAATAGACGATGATTTACGTAAACGGTATTTGCCTAGTGCACGAGATACTGCAAACTCTTGTGAACTTCCACTGTATGATTTGTTATTATCACTATGCGAGTCTTCAGATGTGATAGAAGACTTTTTCATATCACCTACAGTTGCGAATATGGCAGCAGGTGAATCGTTATCTTCTTTTTCATCTTCGAATGGGTCGACGTTTGAAATATCAGTATCAATATCCAGTTTTTCCAAGTCTTGAATGTTATTTTTATTCATTTGACTAACTCTAGCAAAATGAAAGTCAATATCATCACTTTTATCTCGCGGTATCCCGTTGGATGTTGAAGGGTAACGTTCATGTTCTTCTAATATACATTCGTCATCAGCATCTCCTTGCAATTCAGCTCGTTGCTGCTGTAATTCTTGAATCATTTGCTGCTGTTCTATTTTTTCTTGACTGTTTATTTTTCGTTGCTTTTGTTTAACAGGAACCTTTGAAAACATATTATTTTCATGAATTGAATCTGAAAACACACTATCACTGTCTTCTGATTGAGCACTGGATCGACCACCCGACCATTCTGTTTCAGAAGTCTCTGGGTCTGATAAAGATTGATGACTAGCTTGTTGTTTTCTCCTTGCCTTTTGCAATAAGCCTGACATTGAGGCTACTAAATGGTATTTTTTCTTTCTTCTTTGTGCTGACAATAGCCTCTCTTTCAAAGTTTTTTCTTGTTGCTCCTGATCAACAGAGTCTACACCAGATGGAAGGGAATGTGACCTATGCTTTTTAGGTAAATGCAAATCCGGCAACCAGTGACTCATCGAAGACATTGCAGATTTTAAAGATGAAGTTCGTTTAGGTTTTTTACTTTGCCTATCTTGGGTCTTTATTTTAAGGTTCGAGGAAATAGATAAATAGCCCGACTCTGAAACTAAAATACCACTAGAATCCATGGTGTACTGATCTTTCCTAATCTTTTGGTCTGAGCCTAATTTGTCATGACTCTGTATGTCGGTTGTAATATTTCCGTTACGTTGGTCATACTGTTGTTGTTTGAAGTACTCTTGTTGTAATTGATTTTGAAATTGCTTTCGTTCCGTTATACTGAGAGAGTGTGATTTTAAACTTAGTGTTTCTACTGAGCTTGTTGGTGATCGACTTCCAACTTGCCAAGACATACGTTCTTCTAACGGTGTACGTTTTGGTGAGTCATACCTACTAGATGTAGGATAGTATGATAATGCATCGTTGAGGTTTCCAGGAGGATATCCAGAACGAGACACTTTATATCCATTTTGAAAACTGCTATCAGATCCTGTCATCGTATTGGTTCGAGTCAAGGGTTTTTTGTCAAGATTATTTCCAGACATAACTATTGTTTGTGCATGATAACTTGGTTCAGGAGGATATGGATCAATCGCCTGTTTTATATCTGATTCTAAAATTTGATTTCTATCTATTAACTCGGAAAAACTTCCAGAAAGCATTCCTCTCGGTGTGCTATACACAGTAGTAAAAATTGGCTGTCTATTTCCAGCTACCGAGTATATGGAAGGTGCATCTTGACCGTAATAATACTCTCCTATATTACTAAGTGTAGTCGGTACAGGAAAAATACTGTCATTTTTTATAAATATTTTACCAACATTTTCTTGTAACTTATTAAGATCAATTATATTTTGTTCATCCTTAGAATTATCAGGCTTATGTGCAATATATTCCTTTTGGTATTGCTTATCTTCATATAGATATGAATCTACTAAGGTTTCTAAATATGGCTTTGCATCTTCATAAGAATTTCTTTGAATTGATTGTGGTGATTGAACTCTTATTTTATGAGTTTCTTGAATATGTGATACTCGTCCAGTTTTCGGAGAGCCTGGACTTTTTTCTAAACTCGACCATCCACTCATAGATGATAATCCAGAATCTGACTTAGCTGTTACAATATTAGTGTTATCTCTTTTCACATGTTTCGGTGATGTTTTTGGAGACTTAGGCGACCTAGGACTTAATCTCATATTTTCTGCTTGCATAGTTGTAAGTCCTGTCGAAAGTAATGTTTGATGCCTTGCTAATGTTTCATTATTATTTTCAATAGGCCTAAATATATCAGCTCCATTTGGTGGTGCTGGAGGTGGAGGACTGGGAGACTTACGCAGTTCACCAAAAGTCAAACCAAGTCGGTTATCCACGCCTCCATCATATAAATCATGTATCGATGTTGGTGAGTGTTGTTCTTTGCTTTGTTTATAAGAGTCCGTAAAAGCTTGTTGAGTGATCTTAGAAGAAAAGTAATTTTGTCCAGTATGATCGCTAGCTTGATAATCCGAGACATAATCAAATCGGTCTTTTGATAATGCACTGGGAGATTTAGATGATTTAGCTGCATTTATCTCGGCATTTGCTACAGCAGAACTATAAGCTAAACGACCTGTTACTGTGGTATAAGGTTCAGTAGAAGTCCGTTCCGGTACAAATTTTCGGCGTAGAGAAAGTGAATTGGGTAAATAGTCCACGGTTCTATCTCCGACTGTGCTTTCAGTTAGTGATAATCTTGATGGTGATTTATCTGTAAGTAAATTATCTTTTGGCGTTGTAAGCATAAACTCATCAAAACTTCTCATCATATCATTTAAGGCCCAATTATCACCGCCTATATAAACGCCTTTTAACTGTTCATTAATTATATTTCCATCTTCCACAAGTGCTTTAGCTTCTATATCTCTGTCATGTTTTGCTGTGATCTTAATTTCTGGACTAAGAAGTCTAGCTTTTAAGTCTTTTAACTCTCTTGAATCTTTGTGTAATTGCGTAGTCAGCCTATCTAATTCATGCAATTTATCTACAGTTATTTGTTCTATTGTACCTAATGTAGACATATGGACTAAATCTCTTTCACTTATACCAGGTCCACTTTGTATACCACGATAATGTTTATAATCTTTTGCACTATATATTTGGCCAGCAGCAGATGGTATATCTAATTCAGGCTCCTCAGGTGCTTCCCAAATCATGTCTAGCTGTGACGTAGGTCTTGATGTTTCTTCATAAACGTAATCATCCCTATAAGCTTGGTTTAAACTTCTATAAAAAGCTTCATCTGATTCCATTACTTCTTCTTGTTGATCTAATAGAATAGCGTTTCGACTGGCTATATCTAATCCCTCTTCTATACCATCTTCAACAGTCCCATTTCCGAGTATTTCCCTAATCACTTCAAGTCTCGAAAGAGGATCTCGAGATACACTTCGACATGTATAAAAATCTAGAAGAGTTGATATAACACCCTGTTGATCTGCGAGCAAGGACTCGAGTCTCTCTAATCGATCCCACATTCTTACATATTCTTGGCTTAGGAGATCTAATGCTCTCCACGCATACTTGAGCTCAGTTTCCAGAATATTAAGACGAGTACCGAGCCTCTCCATATAGTCACTGATAATGTAGTCGCCTGAATAGGGGGGCAGGTCAGGAGGTAGGGAGAGGGAGCCGCAATCGTCCATATCGGCCGCGGCACCCCCACTCCCTCCTCCCTCGTTTTCCTCCATCACGCCGCTTGCGCCTGCCCCAGCATTGTCGAGAATTTCTTGCATCATCTTGTGATCGAAGAGTGAGCTGGCCACATCCTTCACTATGAGTCATCCCATATCTTACACTTAACACTTTGCACACAAAAAAATCCTATGCCGCGGACAGTTTTCATTGAAAACATTTTAACACTTCACTTTCAGTGCATTTTGTCCACTGTATAGTTTAGATTGAAAAAATAATATATACTTTAACACTGCATATAATTTGTACTTCGACGGAATTGTTAATTATTAATTTGAATTAATATTATTACACTTCTGTAAGGATATAACTGGTTAGTATTGAAACAACATCACTAGTTTGCACATAATAAGGATTATGCACACACTAGTGGGGAATTCCAAAACCTCAGGACAGACACATTAACAACACAAAATTCAATGAAATTATTAGGATCGATAGGTTATGGACAATTCTATCGTGTGTTTTACGTTTATGTGTCTTTGTCGGAGGCAGCTAAACGGTTCGATTAAGATTCCACATGAGAAAATCTCAGTGGTGGAAAGCATACCCAGCATAGAAAGGATAAAAGGGATTAGGGATGCCAGGTCATGCTACCGTTTCGCTAAACTAGGATAAGGATGGATAATCCAAACATATTTATAGTACAAATTTATTTTTTAACCTACTGTTATTAAATCAAATAGATGTGATAGCAAAGAAATATAGTATAGGATATTTCGAATGGTAATTTCTGATTGAAATGCTTGGAAAACTGCCAAAGCCTGCCAAAAGTTTAGTTTAACACTAATTGGATTTGAAGGCTCTATAAAATGTAACGCGATTCAAAGACATTTTATGCGACATATCTTTAAACGATATTAATGAATTCTTTATTATTCATAACCTCATACTGCTTTACATATTATATATTTCATATTATAATTCAATATTTGAAATTGATTGATTTTACTATATTCATCAATAAGCACCAATCGCTGTGACAAGTCGTGAAAGCGCGTGTCAAGTTTAGCCACACCGCAACGCGCGAACAAATGGTCCAAAGATTATTACGCTAGAGCGGCAGTGAAAAGAGAAATGCACTTGGCAATTGTTCAAATATGGGGCCAGATGTTGCACTCCGAAGCCGACTTGTTTCATAACAAGTTGCGGTTAATGAACCCGCTCGTTTTGACGCGACGTCTCTTAAGAACATGTTACAAATATTTTTGTACGATTAACAAGGGTTTAGTTATTGCATTAATATATACGTAGATAAAACTAGCACTGAAAAAAGTAAACATATTTTTTTACGCTTTATGCGCCTTTAACCATATAAAATAACAGAATTAAGAAATTTGATTCGATGTCTATTTTAAAATTTAACTTATTTGTGACTATAAAAAAACCGTTGCTTGTAGATTATTCTATAAGCTTATTCGTGACAATTTGTAATCATGATTTAACACGCATACTACTCGCGTTAAAGAAACTATTTATATGCTTAGCGTTAATGTAGGAATTAACATTAATTTTTTATTTTGTTAATAATATAAGTAGTAATTTGGTTAAATACAGGGGACTATTTTCTTAAAGCATAATTTTATTAAAAACTAACGTTGTTTTTCTCATTAGATGCTATCTATGATTTATTAAATACCGTAATAACTGTTAAAAATCTAAAACATTCAAAGATCATTCGTTTGGAAATGTGTTGAAACACGTTTAAAATCTATATAAAATTTTTGTAATAGTACTCGTTAATAAGATCAATATCGCAGCATTACGCTACAATACATGCTACGTTATCGAGCGTGAATGTCGTAGCAATTTCGTAGTACTTCGTTGTGTTGACACGCAGGCATGTTACTTTTACTCTTTAGCCTACACTTCAGTGCCCCTTGATATAAAATAACGCTAAATATTTAGATATTACCTTAAGCTAATAGTTTGTCATTTTTATCTATTATGAATCCTTATCAATTCACGTTAAACATGTAATCCGGTAATATCAAGTCTATAGTCTTTATTATATTTTTTTAATAAAGAAATATTTTCTTAAATACGGTTAAACAAGTTCATGTACCTACTTCATAGTTTTTGTATGTCTACTCCTGATAGCAATTACTATTTTATTTTATTGCGCATGCCTTATATTGATTAAACAATTTTTTTGACGATGATTTCTTCTGAAGGTACTAATTGAAAATAGGAATTGCAGTTATAATGTAACGTTAATTATTTTAAAGGCCAATCAAATAGTTAGATTAAGAAAAAATATTAAAGTTCGACTACATGTGTGAAGTTGAAAGCTACCGAAATAATACCGTGGGCATGTATATTCTAAAGTAATTTATTAATAGGCAATAAAATTACAATCATCGAGCAATGTACAGTGACAACGTTACAACACTTAAAAGACCTTTCGCTTTATTAATTAAAGTAAGAGATATTATCAGTAAGACTGTTAGGCTAATATCCAAAGCTAATCCAATTAACAATCTTGACTTTCATCTTATTCGGTAGAGTTTCACTGTCCAAGGGAGAATCGGGCACAATTTTTATACCTATCTTTTATACCTCGATTGATTTCAGCGTTTTATCATTAGGGTCTCCTGGAATCTGTTTGTTTTAATTCCTGTAACGGATAGTACTTCCACGCTTATATTGTTACAGTTTTGAAATATATATACTTCATACATAACGTCAATATATAAGAATATCATTTTGTATTATAATAATTTAATATAATCCGATAACTTTTTCTATTTTCATCGTAAATTCTGTGAAAGGTTCAAATAGTTAGATTAAGATAAAATATTAAAGTTCGACTACATGTGTGAAGTTGAAAGCTACTGAAATACAATCCGTGGGCATGTATATTCTAAAGTAATTTATTAATAGGCAATAAAATTACAATCATCGAGCAATTCCTGTCTATGGTTCGTTAGTGTTACGAATTGTTATTTTTGTTAAAGAACTCGAACGTAATTTATTCAAACCCTCATTTAGTATTCAATGTTCATTTTTAATATTGTGATTGACCCGACCTACATCAGAATTACATTTAGTGTACCCTCGACCCTAGACTCTTTTCTATTTGTCATTAACGGGTATTGCCAAGTCAATTCTTTAGTATAGTTATGATAAAAATAAAGGCTACTTTTATATAAAAGTTAATATTGTTCGCAGTATCTCGACCGATATTTTAAATGTAAGGTCAAGGTTAAATTTAATAGACTTCAGTTGTTAATCAAGTGTTAATTTTTTTTTTTAGTAAAGATTAAATTCACCGTACCAAGGTATTTCTTTACTCTATATTTCTATAATCAATAAATATATTTTAACCAACGCAATGTTATTCGTCTTATTGCGTTCGTTTACCTCCAAATCGTAATACCTAATAGCATATAATTGCAACGTTATTTAAAGGTATTTTTAACTACCTGTGGTGTGATTTGCTTCATAAATCGCATTCGGAATTTTAAATTACTTTGTCAATTTTTTTAAACTTTAGTAAGATATTGTCGTACGTTTACAACATAAAAACTTTTTATATAGTTAATTTAAATATAAGCGATGAAATAAATGTGGTGCTTCGGAAAGACAAAGTATAAAGATATGCATAAAATAAATATATAGCAAAATTTATAAACACATGAAAAGCTAAGTTTCATAATAACGCTTTCAGTTTGTAAGTTTTGTTCGGTTTCGTACTTAATTAAAAATTAAATATAATGCTAACAAGGTCATGTTCTATTTGCGTGAAGCAACGGAATTTTTTATCCAAATTTAATTCTCGTAAAACTTTTATACGCTCTAAATATGTTGGAAAATTTATCGCAATTTAATTGAGATGGCTTAGCGGCCGACTGCATTAAAAGTGTTGAGTATAAATAATAATTAACTACGCTTAATACTAGTTATTTATTGCTTTTAAATATAAATATTTGCAGACTTTTCATTGTACAATCCTATTAAGCATACGTCAGTAAACTATTACTTACTTAACAATAGCCTTTTTCATATAATATAAATAATAATTAACTACGCTTAATACTAGTTATTTATTGCTTTTAAATATAAATATTTGCAGACTTTTCATTGTACAATCCTATTAAGCATACGTCAGTAAACTATTACTTACTTAACAATAGCCTTTTTCATATAAAAGCAAAATAAATATATTTCTGAGCCAACAATTTGTAGTAACTTTAAAATATTTCGTTCGTCTAAAAGCAATATATATATATATATATTTCTGAGCAAATAATTTGTTGTAACATTAAAATATTTTGTTTAAAAATTTTATAAATTTAAGCGGTGTGATAAATATATGATTGTGGATGTCATGATTCCGCAAGATATAATGGTAGCGACCAATATCGAAATTGGTCGTTTACGCCGGAAAGTTAAGGATAATCGACAATTTTGATTATATTTTGTTATAAGTATTCTAAGTAGCAATTTAATTTATTTTTAAATATTCCTCTATTCTTACTCGACATAAAAAAAATTTAGTAAAATAAACTTTTGAAATGGATTACAAAACCGAACATTAACTAAAATTTTTACATCCACTTTAAAATAATACTTTATTAACAATTAATAAAATCTTAGTAATGTAAAGTTTAATAAAAATAAATATCAACGGTACAAGCACGCAAACTTTTCTTTTGAAAGTTATAAAATACCTAAAGAATTTATCGCGCCCTTCTCAGTTCTTTCGGTTTTCCCAAGCACGCAAAGGAAATTTGGTGTAATATTTTCTTATAGTCATTTTCCTTTATTTATTGCGCTCAAGTTAAAATTTCATATTAGCTATTCGCGGTGAGTCTCGCTGAGGATTTAATGCAACCTCAGACAACTTTATCTCGGAGAAGTTTTTCCGTTTAATATATTCCAGGAACTTCCTTTTGATGTTAGCATTTAAAAAGAACAGAGTTTCGGGAATAATTTGCTTACAGTATAATCGTATACTGTTACAAATTCACAAAGAACCGTAATCTTGACCGATAAATGAAAATTCGAAGAATCTAGGTCGAATTCGCACGGCCGAAATCAGCTTAATTTTAAAAATAGAAGAACGTTTTTCTTTTCTATGAGAATTTAAAATTGGAAAAGTTGCTAGCCTAGCGGCATCCAGTTGAATGGACGTCCGTTAGCTGATATATTATTCGGGATAAAACTACTTTGTTCACTCGATTTTCGGTTTTATGTCCTTCCATTAAGCTATAGAATAGATATGGCTATTTTTGTATATAGGGGCCTCATTAACAGCTGCCTGAAGCGTACAAGAAAGCCAGGAAAAGGAAGTTGGCATAGGGTATTGTGCTTCGGACGCTAGTTTTCTTTTTACTAATGAGGTGTACATGAAAATACTTGTATAATTTTACTTGTTTCTTGACCTACTCACGGCTTATTATCTGACACACTTTATACACTATGTTTGTAAGTATATGCACTGGCTGTTCCAAAGGCCTGCCTCTTTGTTTCCTAATCGATAAGTATTTTGCCGTTCCTTTCATATCATTGAAATATTTAGGTAAGTATGACTTCGGTTTACGGATGTGCTACATATCTCAATAACGTTTATAACAGAAACAGTTGTCAAATTAATTAAGTATTGATGCGGTACAGTCCTGGTCAACAAAATATCTCTAAGTTTATTATTGTTTTGCTTCTACATGATAAAGTATTTTATAATTATTAGGTAACATAGCATATATACTACATTTACTTTTAAGTCTTACAATTCGTACGTGCTTTAAATATAGTTAAAATTTGTCTCGATTTCAAGCTCACAATAGTTGTGTAGTAGGTGACATGAATAATAGGTCAACACTCCATGCCAACTATGAGTTTCATGAGAGCGAAAATCACAATGCTTTTACCATAAAACATCTACCCTTAACCCTCTTAAGAGGTAATTTTGCACCGTTACGGGCTTAGTTATGCAGACCTATATTCTCCAAATAACTTATGTATCACGGAAATTAAACAATTTTAACGTTTTTGGTCAAACAATTATTTTTTTAATTACTTTAGTCATAGTACATGAAAATGGTTTATTTTTCTGTAAGGTAAGCAATTCGCAGAAGTTTGGTTTGGCAAGGCTTTATTAAAATCATAACGATGTTATGTTGTCTGGGTAAATTAGTAAAAATATGGAAATATGTTTGTTACATTATAAAAAATTATCCTGAAAGTTTAAAATACCGATTCACCATGATATCCATTAAATTTATAGTAAGTGGGAATCTGGGAATATCAATCAATGCCAATACAATAAACGCCCAAAGAAACCTTAACTCAATTTGCCTCGTTCCTCTGGGATTTAAGATGCGTGTTATCAAAACATTGATCATCAATCAAGTTGAGCTTTTGAACTCTCCGAGCAATGCGTAATTTAATTTGAGATAAAGACCAAGTGTTATGTTAAGATCGCGTTAAAAACGCTCGTAATATTCGTTCATGCAAGGCGTAAAATGTTAGGTTAAAATTAACTGGTACTTTGTAACTCGAATTTGGACAGAATTACAGCCTCTAGTTTCTTTTCACCTGAAGCAACGCGATGAATAGTTTAGTATCATGAAAATGGCCCGTTCACAAAACGGGGCTAGGCACGCTTTATTTTAGAGCTATAACTAAGATTTAATAGGATTCCGCGCCGAAATACGAAAATGTTCAATGTTCAAAGAAATTCTAAACTGCTATGCTATAAATTTATATTTATGTTTCGACAACAGACCATTAGGCAAGGCACAAACCTCATAATATTTTGACGAATTGCTGTACACAAAATCATTTAATCGAATAATTTTATGCACAAAATTCAAAAATGGAATTCGAAGTTGAGAGTATGCACTTAGAATTCAATATCGGTTGCATTTTAAAGCACACTTTTCGTACCAACGCTACATCCGGCCAGATGCTACGACTTGCTACAGCGTAGCGCTTCATCAATGAATTATTGCTAGGCTCTGCCAAATAAATTGAATTACCGCGTTTTGAAATAAAGTTAACTCTTTTTAAATATATAAGTATTTTTGTAAAATTTATATCAAAAATTTTGCTACTAGTACTAAGTAAGAGGTCTACAATGTAGCGAGCAACATCAGCATTAATTCTTAATGTGCTTTCGATCCAAATACCATTACTTAAACTTCGACGCCTGAAATAAGTGTCGAATATGTAATTAGATATATTTCAAATATCATGTGCTGTTTTATAGTAATTTGTTAAATGAGATATTTACCAGCAATAAATATATAATAATTAATTGGGCAAATCAGAATTATATATTGTTATTTTTTAATTAAGCAGGGTTTTAGCTATTCCATTAGAACTCTATTTATTTAATTAAAGTAATAAATATAATTGGTACATCAGTAGGAATGGAATTGGTTAATTAAGGATAATTAATCTCATTACATTGAACACTACACTTCACATTTGACAAAAAGAGGAACATTTAACGGGTCAATCACAACTTAGTCCGTTCACTCTAGCACTGGGGGTATAAAAGACCCTGGTTAAGGCGGTGGCGGTTTGACCGCCGCGCGGCCTGAAACGTGATGGTTAGTCGCATTTAACGGTAGAGGCGACCGTTTGAGTTCCGTTCGTAGCTTGTACTGAGCGCCTGCGCGCGCCGCCGACGTCGCTCGATACACCAAAAACGCCGCGCCCCTCATCATTTACCACCTGTACACCGTCACAACATCGCGCGATTTCACTCCGTATAAGTAAACATTCATTTCGTTAGTTTGCATTGAACGGGTTAAATGGCTTTCATTTTTTGACGTTTAACTTATTCCAGTAGATTAGATTTATGATTTTAACGTTTGCAGACGAAAATTATGGGAAAGAATTTAAGATTCTTATAAAACTATACTCTATTTTCTGATATATGTAACATACTAGCTGCTATTACTCTACCACAATACAAGAAAAAGTATGTACCGTTAAAACATACACAAGAATTTTTTTTTTGTAAAATAACTTACTTTAACCTTGCACAAGACCCTGAATATTCGACAATAATGGAAATACATAAACTGCATTGATAACTACTAGACAAAAAGTACATAGGAGTTTGTAGTTAATAACCGACGGCCATTATAGAGAGTAAAAACTCAACTTGACATCATCATGAACCATCATTAGCAAACACAAGTTCTTTTTTCAAATGTATGCACTCTTAGCTAATTAATGTAAGTTGAAATAAGAATATTGAAGTTTATTGAACATCACTCCTAAGTTCACAGATAATTTATCATCTGAACAAGGTGTTACATTTTTATATACATGGTTCTACTAGAGTAAAAAAATTCCAATAATAAAATTCCGTAACAAAACTGAGAAAGATCATAATTCTTAAATCTTATTACCTCATAAACTATCACATTTAACTTATAAAAATATATTATAGGGGAAATAATAAATTGAATAAGATTGCCATTTTACGATAACCTTAAATATAGCCGGTATTCTTTATGCAAAGTGATTCCCTTAACTGCACAAATTATTATTGCCAGTCTTAGGGTTTTATGATAGTTTAAATTTCGCACGTAGGTGCTATCAAACGAATTGATATTCGAACCCTCGAAATCGTTCAGTCTCATGAGAAAATTGTTTTCATTACAAAGTTACTTGGTAAGACAAAACGACGTTAGTTACAATATCGACGTTAGAGCGTACAAAGCTAACCATTTTCATTATATTTTGTGTGTGAATAAACTGGCTTTTGTTTTTATATGTAAACGAAGTGTTAGGCAATGTGTTTGTTCTTCGAAAACATTAAACAATATTATATAAATAAACATACTCCTAGCCTTATATTATTAAACACTGTAGTTATAGAATATAAAAAAATTAGAGAACCTTAATTGGAGAAGAGAAAAACTTTCTTACATAACTTGGGCATTTTAAGAGAAATAAACTACCAAAAAGTATTAGATTATTATTTTGCGTTCTGTATCAACAACAATTACTTCAAAATTAATTTTTAGTTACGCATAGTCACGTAAAGTATTGTAATCCAATCATATGGGGGGAGATACACAGATTAATCGTGTTTATTTATCCATGGAACCAACGTAGATTTAATTTAACGTAAATTTAACTAAGAATTGACCTACTCAATGATGCAGAAATACTAACATTATTAATATAATAATGATATAAGACGTTTCATTGTCACAATATTTTTTGGTATTAAATGGGATAACTCAATATAACTTAGTAAAAGTCCAGAGCGTTTTTAGAACCAGATAAATTTTATTTCCGTAGTTGACTTCTAACCCCCTCAGATACTATAGAAAACTACATTAGAGTATTTTCTAAAATACATAGAAGTTGATAAATTAACCAGTAAACTAGTTAAATGAGCGTTTGTATAAATACGTGACTGAGCGATTTCTTTCGTTCCATTAAAATGTATGCAAGTCATTAGTTTCCAAAAACACAGAACATATATATATATATATATATATATATAAAATACCAGTTATCACGCAAGCGAGCGTGTATTTTAGACATATTACATATAATTATTAAGCCAGTTATAAGGGGTAACAATATATATATATATATATAACAATCATTAGGGGTTTAATTATAGGGAAATGTCAAGAATATAACAAATAAATAAATAAAAACACTTCCTACGAATAAAAACTCGCTTAATGTAGTACAATAGTTCCGTAGATAAACGTTTTTAGGACAAATTTCAATTGATAAAGAAATTAATATTAAAATAATCAGTGGCGCTATACCCTTTTTGTAACTGGTTTCATGATCATTTGTTTATCAATTAATGCTTATTAAAGCATGTAGGTGATCAACCTGTGCCTGACACGCCATCGACGTTTTCTGCCTGAGGCAAACCGGTTTCCTCACGATGTTTTCCTTCACCCTTCGAGCAAATATTAAATGCGCTCATAGAAAGAAAGTCCATTGGTGCTCAGCCAGGGATCGAACCTACAACCTCACGGATGAATCGCACGCTGAAGCACTACTCAATTTTCAAAGAAATTAATATAAAATAATAAAACAAATATTTTAGTATATTTCAATAGTATTAATAATTTCACTAATCAGCAATACATAAGGATTACATCCTGGGCCTATTTTGCGGACAATATTCCTAAAAAAACTTTCGTACCGTACTCCATTAAGCTTAATATAATCCCAACACCAGTAAACTCATGTTTCTGTACAAAAGTACATACATTTCATCATTTATATTTCGTATTTAATTCAATTCGTATTTAGCCAAAGACGGGATTAAGATACGTTATGCTTTCCGGTTTGTATACGAAATGTTTCATACGAAGGCAATTTCTTTTATATTCTTAATTTTCTTTACTAAATATATTTTTCAACATGTGAGCGTTTCTGAAGAGAAGATAAAGTTTTAAAAAAATGAGCTGCCTTTATATTTGTTAAGATAAGTTTAATTCAATTCAACAAAAGTTCTACATTTGAGGGATATATAAATAACAGTAATGCAAGAAATAGTAAAGATGCTCTCATTTCACTGCTATTGTACTATAAAAACTGTTATAAAAATTAACAAAAAAGGTTCAAGTAGTAGACTGGTGACATATTCCAGTGTAACATATTTATCAACCTAAGTTTTTTCAATATTACTCACGGTATTACATCTATTCTATATATTCCATACTACTTTTCATAAAAACAAATAAATTTCCTTGAAATTTTAGAAGGGAATCACGGATGGATCAACACGAAATATTTGAAAATAATTTTGAATAATCCCTGAATACTCAACGAATTTAATATTGAACTCAAGGACGTTGACGCAATATCGTCCAATAGCCACCAAAATCGATTTGAAAATGAACCTTTCCGTCTTCATTTGGACGATTTGACAAGTGATTGTCAGAATATTACTATATTTATTTTGTTGATAAGATCCATTGATTATATAGCCAAGAAATAAAAATAATAAATTGTCTAAGCCATACATTTTTATCTTTAATTATGCCTCTGACTTCGAATATAATTTTTAAGTTGATTTCTATAATATATTGTCGAAAAGATGTTACGTATGCATATGTAACTATATATATACATATGAGTCTTTCTTATTTTTAAATAATTAAGACGAATTTCGGTTAATCGAGAACTTCGTTTAGACCCAAGTGGTTTTGCTATAATAAAATAATAAATTTTGGCTCAATGTTTGGTTTGTAAAAAACTTTTATGTAATAAATAATAAAAACTAACAATTCCCGCGCTCAAAATAAGGATATAAATTTTACGAAGTGAATATATTCCAGTATATTAACAGTACTCAGTCTTAATAAAGAGAGTTATAAATCAGTCACATGCCTGAATTAATAAAATACCAGCTTGTTACGTATGGAAATCTCTCATTCAGTAACAGTTCATTTTGTATGCATGTTTGTCAGTCCACGTTATACAAACGAATGATCTTGAGTGCATGTTAAATTCATAATCGAGGCATTTAACGAATTTAATACATTTTAATAAGTTATTTATTTCCTAATTTTAACTTTCCGGGCGTTCTAGAAATATGATTAGCAGTTATCCTTATTGGTGCATCGGATAGAACATTTGGGTTTGTTTTATATTAAAATCAAGTCCTACATTTACTAGTTATACGACAGATTCAAAGCACATTAGATTTAATGGTTTACTTATCTTATTTAATAGTATTATGTACTCTAAAATAAAAACATAGCATTTATAGTACTTAAAAGATACGCGAACGGAATAAAATTTTGAAATCCAATATATCCTCTTGAAATATTAATTCATACTTCGTGATCATTACCGAGCCTCCATCACTTGACTGTCATAACTTCGGAATGTTAAATTATTAAAGGAGGTCAGAGTGTATATGAATTATGTTAATATGTGTCATTTGGATTCAATATGGGTTTATTATACCTTGTAAATAAGAAAAAAGTAGTACGACCAAGATAAATTCGTTACTCAAAATAACTGAGTTGACCTGAAATCTTGAAATCGATTAATTCATTTCGTATACCATCCATTTCAAAGCTCAGTATCATTAAAATGTCTTTTAGAATTGAATTTTATAATTGAATAACTTTAATATGTGCCTTAACAATTGCAGTTGCTGTTAAATAAATCCAGCTTAAGCAATATTTATTTCTAAATGGCATTTACATAAATATTTGCTTAAAAATACAGTATTAAAAAACAACTAATATTTTTAAATATATTTTACAATTAGCTTACAAACCTTACAAAACTAAAATTATTAGAAATCTAACAACAGGATTTTTTACCTCCTTTTTATTTTTTAATACTTATTAATTGATAAATATAAATGAATTAAATTTCTACGAAATATTCTAACCAACTTATTCTTAACAAAGATAACTGTAAATATAATAAAAATAAAGATAATCCAAAAATTTAATATTACGACTACAATACTAAGGAAAAAATTACATAAGTCCTTAGGGATTTTATTCAAAACGAAACAAAATAAACGGTTTCTTTGCAAAGTGAAATTTGCTTAACCTTCAAACATGGAGAGAACGTCAAAATTGATTGCCCGCTTTTCCCGATAAGCTTCCGGGAACTCGATTATGTTTCACGGACATTGAGTCTGTGAAAAACAAAATCAGTAAAGATAAAAGCCTTGTTTATTATGATATATATGTGAGAGCGGTGTTAGCCTTATATTAAAGCAACTGATTTTTAATCCTGAAGTCTTTCCGTATGTGTTCGTTTAGTGAAGAAAACACATATTTTAGAACCATAATACGCCAATGGGTATAAGTTTCAGATAGGTCTAAAAAGATGATGCTTGTGATGTGTAAAAAGGGGCTAATTAAAAATGTAAACAGACTGCAAATAATGTATCTTACACATGTGCACCAATACGTGTATGATTTATTTATTTATTACAGAAATACATACATTATCCTAACAGACACTGATAATGTCGATAAAAATAAAATATAATGAAGTATATAATATACACAATATCGCTACCGTGAATTCACTCTACGAACACATAAATATGTAGATAGTGTCGGAGACAGCATTCAGTAAGCGCACCGTCTTTGATAACGGGGATCTGGGCAACAGACTGGTTCTTGCCTTTGGTATCGCAAGTAACCTAGGCCTTCACCAACACACCTAGGCATTCAGTTCTTGGAGTACACTTGGGTTGCACACTACAACCCTCAAAATTTTGGTACGTAGTAGGCCAACTGTAAGTAACAACTGGTTACCAATTTATTATACTGTAACATCCCCAAGACAAATAATGTTGGGTACATTAAAGGGTAATAGGCATGTACGCCATACAGTCTGTTATAAAGGTATCGTATTGTAAATTTATTCTGTATGCGCTCCAACATAAGGCAGTATTTAGCTTCTAGTGGAGCCCAAACAGATGAATTTTACTCTAACATACTTCTAACCAAAGCGTTGTACAAGCTAGCTTTAATATTAGTGAACGTTGCCCTTCGAATCACAAATTCCATTCTTGCGTATTCTTTTTTGCAAATATCCTCTACATGAACTCGGAAATTCTGTTGGGCATATACTAGCACTCCTAGGTCTCTTACTGACGTTTCCCACTTCATTATCACCCCTGACACGTTGTGCTCATGATGATGAGGCAATTTGGCACGACTAAATGAGACCCTGGCACATTTGTTAATATTTAATATTAGCTTTTTTTTTTGCTCCACTACGTCAAACGCCGTAATGTAATCAAAGTATGTAGCACCTGCATTGATCGTCGTCCATAATAGGGATTACATAATTAAATGCGCTTAGTGAGTTGCTGCTTGTACTACGCAAGGGTCTAAAGCCACGCTGGCAGTCTGATAAGTACGGTTCTACTTGTTTTAAAATGCTTTGGTGCCCGGCTCCTTCGAATATTTTAGCGGGAGTCGATAATGTAGCCACCTTCTTTGAACTCTTGAAATCACTCTTGCGATTTTCCAGTAATCTGGAAAGTAACTAGGCATAGATTGAACATATAGGCAAGGGGCTCAGCAAGTATAGATCGGTAGTCCCTCACAATATATGCTGGTCTGCCATGCCATCTGGGCCTGCCGAGCGCTTCGCTTTAGACGGAGAAGCGCATATCTTACCTGCGCTGAGGTCAAGTTTAGATACGTGTACGTATGAGCCGCTCCCGGTACTCGCTGCCATCGCCTTCTCTACATTCAGCCTATGTGCGGTCTCGCTACTGTAGACTGAGTAAAAATACGTCGCAAATTCAGCCGCACAATCCGTATCAGATTACCTCACTATTTTTTTAAATACAATTTTGTTGTGCAGGATTACTATTTCGCACCCTTATACAATGCCAAAAAGACTTAGGATTGTTAACTAAATTATTCTGTAACATCTTTTCATAAAATTCAAACGCAAGCTAAATATATGATCATTATACTTAGAAGTTACCATGCAAAGACGTCCACGGATGCCTTTAAAAAGAATCGTTAAGCAGAAAAAACTTTACCATGATTCACCAGAGAACTCAAACAGAAAGAACTATAATTAGTAATCGGTAAACAGATGCACCAAGTACCATTATTGAAACATATATTGTATCAATTTAAATCTATGGAAATAAGATAATATTACAAGTATTGGCTTTGATTTTGTGATACGCTACGAATACCAGCGCTGACGCGAGAGGTGAAAATATATAGGGAGAGATGAAACAATGCAGTCGTTGCATGTTACCGTTAAATTGTGGTAGGTCAACAGTATCTCTTACAAGAGGCGTTGTTATATGACATGATATTACGTCAGTTTGTGAAACCACAACTAATTGCATGGTAACGTTCTTATCGCTTAGGTTTAAGACACTTCACCAAACATCACAAATCTTGTTAGTCAGGAAATCTTCCTATTTCGTAAGGATAATGTATATAGTGCGTGCCGAGAGAACAAATAAGTACATTGTATAAAATTTATAGTCGCTGGGGAAGCGCCGAATGTTCCGGACCCTATCAAAACCGATATACGATGCTTTTAAAAATTCACACTAATCTGATAGTGACCGGAAATCCAATTAAACTGTTTTTACTTAGAAACATACCTTGAGTGGTATGTAATAGGTTTATAAATGTCGGTTATATTTAGATACAGCTTATATTTTCACTTGTGTATCGAAACATCAGTACGTATGTACGGGCTTAACGTTTCTTATACGTTGACGTTAAAAAGCGAGAAAAAAGTCTCACTGAATAAATATCATTAGTATATCTATAATATTATTATAGACTACTATTATAGCCACTACGGCTCTGAAGCTAGTGTAAATGATACATCTTGTAAAAAAATATTTGTAATTACGACCAAAATTTATATCTTCTAAATTCTAGTGAAGCAGGAACATCTGTGTGTTCTATATTATTTGTTGACCAAAACCTGCATCTAAAATAATTCCAGACAAGGCTTAGGTTTTAGTTAATTTGCTGCAAATTGAGTGTAAGATTGTATCTAACGGTCAATAAGAGCGAAGAGACATATTTCTTGTTGTTCTTTTATATGCCTTCATAATATTTGAGTTAATTTAAAATCTTGGTCAAAAAACTTAAAAGCCTTAACATTCACATTCTCGACGAAAGGTTCAGTGAAATTAAAAGTAAGTTTGAAAGTTAACATCTGGCAAAAGGAATTGTTAGCCAAAAAGTAAGTGAAGTATCAGAAACTTGGCAGCGTTACTAAATCAATAATTTGGTGGCATTAATAGTTTATTAAATTTATATAGTATTTTTAGATTCATATATCCTAGAATAGACACCAGAATTCATAAGAGAAAATTAAAATAAAAACAAATGCCCTTCTAAAAACGCCGCTTACAATCAAATATACAAAAGAAAATTTTATTTTTATTAGTATTTAATCATTTTTATTATTCCATAGGAACATAGGTACGATAAGAAAATTCATAATTATTATTTATGTGAAATAACATTGGCAAAGTTACTTAAGCTAATAAAATAAGAAATAAAACCGTAAGAAAATTAGGCACCAATTTCATTTCACTTGAAATACATTTCAAACTTTTAAATATTAACAAGTTACAGTTTTGAATATATGTATTACGTTTGTCAAAATTCAAAGTGTGTTTGAGCAGCATATACTGGTAATACGTAATCGGTTCACTTCAGTGTAAGTTTAGCTGGGAGCTCGCTTGCAGATCTGAACTGTGAGCATCACCAGCTAATCCTAGCCTTGTTAGATCGATGAGAGCTATAGTTGAAAATTCTAAAGTTCAAGTTCCATTTACATAACGTTTTCAAAATAAAATATTGAAAATGAATCAAAAGCAAAATTATATATAAACCCACACGTATGTATTTAAAATCGAAAGCACGTGTAAAAATCTAAGTAAAAACACATTAAAAGTACATAATGAGCATATACTCGTCGTTTGGAGCATCGGCCACCCATTTGAAGTACCAAAACTGGTTCAAATAATACATATATTGGTTCAAATAAATTTTTGTGAACTATATATCATCTAAGACAATAAAAAAACAATATTTCTAATATAATGTATTAAATAATGTACATATAAACTTGATCTTACGTATACGATTTTATCGTAGAACTAATTAAGAATCATAAGAAAGTACTGTAAGAAGAAGACCTCGGGCACAAAGCTCATACTCAACTGGATGTACTGCAAATAATGATGATAGAAAGAATTTCTATTACACATTAATTGAAAGTGAGAAATACTTTAGAGAGTATTGTTAAAAGACTACAAACGTAAACTAAATTGGTCTCTAAAAAATACTTTTAGCACAAAATTTTAGAGAAAATAAAAGAAAGACTTAGGTATAAAATATGAACGCGACGATGTTGGTGTGGGAATAGAAAAATTGGGATATGAATCCCGTTTGTTGCGGTCAACGAGACTAAATTCTAAAACTAATTCTATTTATAACAAGATTATTTTAATTTACTTAGTCGTAAAGAAAATGGTATATCTCTACTAACTAAATTTATGAAAAACGTGCACGTTCAAATCCCTGAACTGGCTATTGTCAAATCGTATAAAGAGATATATAAAAAACGTCAAACGAACCCCTTATATTCGTTAAGGCTATAAAAATAGTATCGTTAAAATCCAGCCAGACCGAAATAGTGAAGCTGAAGCACAATCAATAACTACGAACTAACTTCCTCTAAGTTTGTCGTTGAAATTGGCAGACTTTTTATCTTCTACGTGACCCGTGCATATACACTGAATAAATATTTTTGTCATTGTGCTTCATTTTAGTACTGTAGAATTTTAGAATAAACAACTTTAATATTATCTACAATAAATTTAAAGATATTATCTGCATTAACTGTAAAATAATTTAAAATAAATACCTTGAATTTTTGTCTCGTAGAGGTTTACTGTCCTTCGTTTTTTGGAGTCTGTCGACTATTGTGCAGTTTTCTTTTTTTAATAGCGCATTTGGTTTTCACTGTTTTATGTTTGCATTTATCGTTTAACATTAAACCAATATGAATTTATATTATAATAGAAATTTCGTTCCATTACCTACGTTCTACTACTACCTGTGGTTTTTACATTACATTATTAGCTGGCTTAATTAAATTCCAATATTGCAGACAGCAGCTATTCATATCAACGTATTTGCATAATAACAGTTTATGATTAATTTCCGGGTGTTATTGTGAAATGTTTTATAAATTCAGAATACATTAATCAAATAGTTATTGGTTATGAACAAATGATGTTATTATTATAAGCAAGGCAACTCCAAGCAATTAGCAATTTTAATAACAAAATCATCGTAAAAAAATATTCTTACATATTTTATTCAGAATATTACGTAAATATCGTATGGGACACAATGAGGCTTATTTTGAGAAAATAAACGTTAATACTAAATGACTAATGCCTCTCATTACATTACAATAATTAGAATGTATGTTCTGTTATGCTACGCGCTACGCGTGTTCTACAGTTTTGCTATGCGTAAAAAATATTCATTTTGATAACTTCAATTAATTTAAACATAAATCTAATTTATCCAATGTATTAATCTAATTTAAACTAACGTGAAATGGTTATTTAAATATTGAAGGAAAAAAACTATAAAGTACATTTAACGAGCTCGTTTAAATGTATTTATTTGATTAAATCCTACAATGTTAAATGTCGGACTGTGAACGTTGCAAAGTAAAAGGCTTGTGATTTATGTAGGAAGATATACAAATAGACAGAATGATGGAAAGCGGTCACCGATGCCAAGATGTCTGGGGGCAAGAATCTGTCAAGTGAAGCCCTCAATGTGCTGACGATTTCATGTACCGTGTTATAAGATTAGAGAGTCCTAATATATTATACCAAATAACATTGAAGCATTTGTTTTAAAACGTACCTAAAATGCCTTTTAGATTATTAAGTACACAAATACTTTATACTTTTTTTAAATATCGAGTATATTTTATTAAATTGACGATCAATTTTGGTTTTCTTTATCAAATTCATTGTAAACGGATACTTTGTGTCCATAAAAATAAAATGATAGATATGAAAGTCTCAGAATATTCATATAATGAATGTAAGAAAATTTAAACTGCTTACGTCATACATCTAGTATCATATAAGCAACAAGTTATCCACCGTGCCAAGAAAAGGTGGTAAGCACGCGACGCTTTTTATTGCCGCTGTTAACAGCTCAGTAAATGCTGACTTTTACGATTCTAGATAGTGACAGGCACAAGTTTTCATTCCGGTCAGATAAAATAAACAACTCTTGAATAAAGCTTTTCCAATGTACTTTTATTTTTGAATATATAATTGGAAAAAAATATGTACCAAGTCAGAAAAGATAATTTTCAGTTTTTGCATTGATTTTTCTAGGATTTCCTTGGACTATACAATACAACAGTAAAATCGATTTGATGAGTGGTTTTTAGTGGTTTAGGTTGCATAAATTTTAGAGTTCTAAAGAGCGAGGCTTTAAGTTTTTAACATCTACAGCCTGAAACAGTCTGCTTCGAAGGACTAGATAATTTACAGCGTAAAACATTTCATCACAGTTTCGCAGAAAATGTTCTAAAAACTTTGAAATTCAGTAATTATATTTAAAAGGCAAAAAATCTATAACGCTCAAAATCATCTCATTCATTGCACCTTCACCAGAAGCTTCAGCAAATTTTGTATTTGAAAATTTTCTTTATTCGTTACCTACGTTCGTTCTTGGTATAATATTCTTACAGGAATTTTAAAGTTCGACTTTACATTGCAACTAATGTTGCTTATTCTTATTTAACGTTGATATAATGTATTTTTATTATATATATATATATATATATATATATATATATATATATATATATTCTAATAATGTTATAATAAGCGTGAAAATACACAATATACCAATCTGTTACTATTAGTATATTTTATATTTTGCTATGAATAATCACAGAAAGTAATCTGCTGATTTCCGAATTTAAAAATAATAACGGCTTCGTAAGCTGGGATTGGCGGCTAGCATGTATATGATTACAATAAATAATAATATGGTAAATTACAAATTTGTACAAACGTGTTATTAGCAACCGTCGTTGTAAAGGATAATTAATATTTCAGTAAGATATTCCGGATGGTTTCGACTTTGAAAAACAACCCTCCGCTTTCCATTTATTAAAACTTAACTACTTTTAGAATTGTCTTTTGTGGTTATCTCAATGTTTTGTTAAAGAAACTTATTTACGGAGAATAATAAAATACTAAATAAATTCATATATATATCTTTTAGATACATACGATCAGAATTTGCTTTAGAGAAAAATCTGAAATAATATGCTAGTTAGTAACTGTAAAGTTCGGTGGTAAGATTCAGAGCCGAGACTTAGCCCAAATTAAGACTCTCGTACAAGATTCAATATGTTTTTGACAAACTAAAGTCATACTTTGTACATTCAACAGACGATTGTTGACGTCCAAACAAAAGTATTAAGATTATTTACTTCTTAATAGATAATTGCAAAATATTAGTTTTTACTAATTCTTTATATTTCAAACTAAACAAAACTAAGTTTGTACCGAGTATGTATTTGAAACTGCTTGAAACTCACACATAGCTATTGGCATGGCGAGCTGACCGAATTAGTCTGCAACAGAGAAGTACTAATTGGTCTTGTGACATCATACAGTATATATGTTACATACGAGATATTGCTCTTCAAATGGAGAGGGGCATGTACCTCATTCTTCAGTTGGAAAACGGTGAAAAAGAGTAATTGAGTGTACTGGCCCAAAAGGGTAGAGGGTCAAAGGTAGGGACGACGAGCCGACGTCATTCAAAGGGTAGTTGAGACGGGCATCTTAAAACAACAAAATTCTACATATTTTATATTATCTCAACCAGATGGTCTTGATATTCAGATCAAATTTGTTTCCGATTCTTCATTAATTCATGGTAAACACATTACAATCATACATGGCTTAAATAATTGTTAATTTTTAATAGAAGATCCTGAATGCGGCTGTTAGTATCCTACTACTAAGAAAAACACTTTTTGAACGGATTGAAACAATGTATTATTATTAAAAACTTATAATTATTTACATAATTTTAAATTTTTGCAAAAACCCGTCATCTTTTAGTCAATATCAACTTTGGGGCAATAAATACAGATAACACAACTTTCTCTGCAGCTGTTATACTTTTGACATTCAACACCTTTGGTCTTCAGTCACCGTGACCACGCTGAAAAACACGCGAAACGTCCGAAAAAAATTAAATGTAAATAATTATAAGTTTTTAATAATAATACATAGCTTCAATCCGTTCAAAAAGTGTTTTTCTTAATGTGTAAAAGCTATGTTAACAAAGGACAATACTATCCTACTACTATTTAAAATATCTTAGATTACTCATTTAAATAAAAAGTACAATTAAGTCTCTCGTGTATCTTTAGTACACACGAAAATTACACATTAACATAAACGAACTATGACTTACATGTAAAAGCTATAAGATAATGACTTATAGTAGTCGCAGGGCATTGCATAGTCTGTATGAAATACTTATAAATAATATCACGTTTATTTTAATATAATTTTAATTGAAACACAATACGATTGCTATATATAATTTTGATTTTGTATCATTAGCGAATGTAATACCGGTTGACGTATTGTTAATTTAATGTTTTATTTGCCTGATGTGGCGATTTAATGATTATTGACGTTAGTTTAGTAGTATTTTTTTTTAATTTCCTGCAACGCAATTACGGGTACATTAAACCATTAAAAATAACATTAGTTATATCTAACAAAACCGTATAATCAAACAAATTATGCATTCGTAGTAATGAAAAATGTTATTAAAACAGGAAACAAATCTGCCACACTATTGACAACTAAAATGAGTACATTTAAGAAACTGGTTCTCATAATACCTCATTCCAGTTTATATAATATTTAATATTAATATTTCATATTAAATGCATATCATGCATGTATATTCTCGTAAACATTTATTAATAAAGAAACCAATAATTATAATATTCGACTGAACTTTCATTATTAATATTGTAATTTAAAACATTTTAAGCACACAGAAACAAATATCTCATACATTTTATTACTTTAGTTACTAGGTCACAACCTCATAAGTTCTGGTTCGTAGCAGAGTTAAAACAATGGCTTCATTGTATTCGCTATGATGAAGTAAACTCGAGTCCTTTATAAGTCCAGGAATTCCCGTTTTTAACCTGGCCGTGATGATACTTAAAGCGCTTTCAAAGGTACGCCTACTTGTGGTTTGCTGCTATTTTAGTATACATAGATACTATAATGTAAGCAAGCTTTAAACTTTTGGTATTTTTTTATATGGAAGTAAATTGTTGGTACATGTTATAGTTTATTTATGACGTTTAAGTTTAGTTAACATCGAAAATTGCTTTCGATTTTGACTTTAGTTTATGCTGCGTTCCGTTGAGCAAACTACAAATTCCTTTGCCAGTCAGTTAATGCCTGTGTTATTAAAATTACTTCAGATAAATGTATTTATTAGTCATAAGGGTAAAAACTAAATTGCATTTGGTTGTGTATGCAATAAAATCGTGGGAGTCAAGCAATTGGTTCGTAGGATTTGACTTAAGACCACTTTAATCTTATTCATCCATTTCGTGCCTAAGCTAGTCCTAACTAGACCTGCCTAATATTAGTGCCCAGGGAATAGTGCTTTGACTTGGCTTGAAATTGTAATAAAATGCCAGGTAGTAAACGATTATTTTTATTTACATTACGATTTAATTTTTAAGATATTAGGAATTAAAAGAGGAACATATAATTTATGTTTTCATAACTTCTTATGTTACTTTTTTGTTTATAGTTTTTATTACGACCGATTTAAACACAAATATGGATTGTCTAGATATACTATAACCTGTATTTTTGAACATGTTCTTAATGCAGATGTAATGAGACGAATATCATTTTTATTGTTAAGTTTTATATCAAATATATATTTTTTAAACTACAATGATTAAAAAGTTTTTATAATAAATAATATGTAAATTAGACTTTTTTTACTATCTAAAAGTATAAAGACTTTTCTTTAAATACATTTTTTATTTTAATTTTTAATTATAATATCATATCAATCTTTAATTTGAATAAAAACTAAAATAATTAAAGTTTCCAACGAAAAAATGACAGTAAAAAGAGACAGACACAATAAATTTATAAGAAATTTACGTAAAATGCTTCCTTTCTCATTTTTCCCACCTTAAATCTTATGAATTTATCTGTTGATAAATTTGAAATTTAACTGTACATAAACAGTTTGTTTATGTACAGTTTAATTCATCTATCAATTTATTCTATATAATATATAAATCACATAACGCAACTAGAATGTATCTACAACATCTCATAATATTTTACGACCCAACATTTCCACTCACTGTTTTTAATTAAAGATGAAGAACGTGTCATCCTTTGACAGTGTTATGATTAAAAGTACATTTAGTACCGAGATGCAGCTTAGTATTTAAACTATCTTTCATATAATTTGCCAACGTCTTAGTACATGATAAATACGGCGATCATTTGAAATCGTCCTTAAAGGGAATCATTAGTCAGTATAAAGTATTAAATGAATTATAATAATAAACAACAATCATTATTATCTAATCTGTACAAATTAAAATTGCAGAAATGCACGTATGTAATTCGCATGTAAAGATAATTATAAAATTGTAACTGGGTTTTTATTAATCTTAAAATATGAGGCAGTAAATGTTCAATATATTGACAATAAAGCTTCACGCTGCGATGTAATTACCTCAGAGAACAGATAGCATTAAATATAATAAATATATAGTATACACCCTGATGTGTTTTTAGTTTCACTTTTAATTAAAAGTTTCTACAAAACACTAAACAGACATTAACAAAGGGAAAGGTTGATAACATTACTGTGAGTACAACATTTTTCCTAACATAATACAGTTGAAGAAGTCTATTTAGAACACAACATTTACATTCAAACAGGTAAATCGAATATCTCGGTCGGCTAAGTCAAACCATTGGAAGGCTTTAACAAAGTGTTTATATTGAACCTTAGATATTTAGAAACTAACTCCTTGAAACGTTAAATTCATAAAAATAATAAATAAGTATTAGATTGTTTTAATAATCAGTGTTTCATTACTGCGTTTAAAAAAACTTATAACACAATCTTTGCAAATACGCCCCTCTGAAATTAGGCATGATAAAGGAATATAGCTGGTATGAAGAGTACGTAAGTGGGTGAAAGTGCTTATGAGTCCACAGAGGATGCAAGTATGTTGCGACAATGGTGACGATTCATATTGATAACAACTGTCACGGCTGAAAGTACATGTACAAAATTATCATAAAATGTAGTACAATTTTTCCTCCTTTCTGAAGTAATCAGTACTATACAGTAGCGTAATCGTTAAATATTTATAAGTATCGAAAAGAAAATTTAATTCATGTTACTGAATAAATTAACAAGATTAAGCGGTGATTTACACTTCTTATTTCAATTATAGTTGATTTCACACGTAATACTACTAATAATAAAAACACGTTTTCGATACTTATTTCTTGTATATTAAACATTTAAAAATCAAAGAACAACAAAATGGATTTAAACACACAACCAATAAAATAGTAAAATCAATATTTATTAATAAAAAGCTCAGATATGCACATCTAATCAACTGTAAGTAAGATAAATGATGTATGTAATCGAATAGAAACACTAACAGTTGCAATTCATTGCCCTTATCTATATAGTAATAAATATTACGGCATTTGCATGGCAATAACTAGAAACTATGAAATTAGTTCACGGACAAATTGCATGTTGTAGCTTGACTATGTTATCGTCACTAATAACGTGTTTGAAACTTATATGGTTATATTTGAAATACTGCTTTTTTAATTATACTGATACACGAATTAACTTATATGAAACACTTTGTTTTAAGCTGGGTTGAGACAACATTAGGGGTAGTGGGGTTGCGACGCTGGATTCACAGTAACCAACTTGACTTATTGAAGGGTTTGTAAATCTAATCTAAAGGTTTTGGAATTTATAAGTTTTGTAAAAACTAATATATATATAAAGGAGCCGTGTTGGCCTGGTGGCTTCAGCGTGCGACGTTCATCTCTGAGGTCGTAGGTTCGATCCTCGGCTGTGCACCAATGGACTTTCTTTCTATGTGCGCATTTAACATTCGCTCGAACGGTGAAGGAAAACATCGTGAGGAAACCGACTTGCCTTAGACCCAAAAAGTCGACGGCGTGCGTCAGGCACAGAAGGCTGATCACCTACTTGCTTATTTAATTTATAAATGATCATGAAACAGATATAGAAATCTGAGGCCCAGACCTGATAAAGTTGTAGTGATATTGATTTATTTTTATTAATATTTATTTAATGACTTAACTAATAATAGGTTACTTAGTTTTGTCTTAATAATTATGTGTAATATCTATTTTTACACTTCTCGCCTACCTTATCTAATTTAATACATTGTTTTTCTTTAATATTTTAAGAATTTATTTTGAATATTTCCCGAATAGTTCGTTTTATTTCAAACAATATACGTGTGTACGTGTACAAGGTCTGGTAACAACCTCAATATTATACGATGGCAACAAATATTATTCCCCTAAGAAAATGTACAAGAAGTTAAGAAGTATATAAATACGAAGTATACATTCACCACATGTACAATTTTAGTTTGGTTAAAATACCATATTATATTTATTTTGTCTTGTAAACCTAAGTACAGAAACCTTTGTAACCGTCAAGTAACGAAGAATACTTTTTAACAGACAGTTAGAATTATAAACTAGAGGCGAAAATACAAAATAGAAGTGGCTGGAGGTGTTATTTGTCGACCAGACCGATGAATAAAAAAGTAGACTTTAATCGGTCAATCTGTCATTTTTTATTCCAATAATAAAATCGATGTCAAAATTACAACTCAAACTTAAGTAAACTCATTACCATTCATACATTGTATAATTTTAATCGCTCATTTACTGGTTTATAACTTTCAATACGATAACTTTTAATTGCTTACGAATTAATATACGTAATTATACCCTATGTGGACTGAAATATTAAATCAAATTATATTTCCAAAAACAAAATTCTGTATATTCAAAATAAATTAGCGCTTAAAATATCGTTATGGATTAATATGAAATGTCGTATAAAACTGCGTACACTACCGCTTCGTAGTAATTCACATATAATATATATTTATTGATAATTCAAATGGCTGTAAATTCAATAATAACGAATTATATTAGTATGACACTAATACCAAATTTGTTTTGTTTGAATTTTACTTCTTTTTTGGACTTTTTAGCCAGTGATATTTTTAGATGATTTATATTCAGTTGCCTTATTTAATTCCGTTCCAAAATATGTGATAAAATCATCAAGTTCTTGTGTCTTCTTATATTATCTTGGAGTATGGTATAAGAATATCTTGGCATGAATCTTAAGTTATTGTTGTATATTAGAGAATACTTGAACGAACAACTAAATAGGCTTATCTTCATCTAAGTTTGTAAGAATTATAAAAGATAACATCTCGTCTATTACTTAAAAGTACTTGTCATTTTATAACAGAAAAATACTATACAATATCATTATTATAATCATCCTAAAGATTAACTTTTATAACCCCTAGTATTGGTCATTGATTTCTGTATCTGTTTTGTGATATTTTTTATCAGCCTTCTATACCTGCTCTCGCTGATGACTTTTAGGTAAGGTATCCCGGTTTCGTCGCGATAATTTCCTTTACCCTACGAGAGAGTGTTAGATGTGCACATAGACATAAAAGTCTGCACAGCAGAAGTTTGAATTCACGACCTCAAGGATGAGAATTACACGGTCACGCTACACTGCTGCAAAGCCTTAGGCCTTGTATTAAACAAACTATGTTTTTTAATTCAAAATTGGGTTAGAAGTTGATACAATAATTCAATTCTACAATGTTATTAAAAAAATACAAAAAAACAGACACAAATGGTATAAATAATTAATAATGCAATAAATAATTTCAAATAATATTTTTATGAACTGTCGTTTTTAAATACCTCTGTAAAAATATAGTTATTACCCGTAACGTTGCTCTATAAATAAGTAACTTCCATTTTTATAAATTTATCCAGTAGAAATGAAATGCAGCTGGGTTTGTTATCTAATAGAAATCCCAAGTTCTTTGAGTACGCGAGTGCAATTTCATGTAAGTATAATAGTACTGGCCTATTTCAGCTTCCCGTATGTCTTTGACAAGAATTTACTTTTAGCTTAATTCATCGAAAAACAACGCGTGCATAAAGGCAGAATAAAATTGAATGTTTTTGATATGTCAAGGTACCTTTGCGCTGGGATTATGGTTTATAAATTATACACAATTACATTTTATGCTAACTTTTCCATTAAGTTTCTTTAATTTTTTCTGATGTTATTTGTATGAAAATGGTTATCCTTAAATTTGAGTTTTAAAAGCACAGAAAGATAGAAACATTTACTTGAATACGATATTTGATTTCAAATTTGTATACCAACTTAATATATCATTTAGATTAATCTATAAAACATCTCGTGCGTTAAGATTTAAGGGCGCAGTCTTCTAAAACATTAATTTTAAAATTATGATTTTCTTTATGTATTATTAGACAATAGGTTGTAAACTTCCCTATCCAATCCTACCTAAGTAATATCCTAAGATATGATCCAAATTCAAACGAATCGAAACCAACGCATTGAATGTTGCGCTGTGTCATTTCATTCCCCTCTCGCATTCAGTACGATATGCAAACAGACACAGTTTAGTAACCTCTAGTCAGTGAGTCAACTACCAGCCAACAGTACAAGAAACGTAGTTTTTAGTACTAAATAAAGAACCGCTCATTGTATAAGAGTGAGTACAAAAGAGTATTGTGTTATAAATCAAGCTAAAAACATTTTAAAACAAATGAAACACTTTGATCGAGTTCCAAATGCGAAGGAGGTAGGTTTACAAGAACTTTTTATCCGTGGTAAAGTTTGTAAGGTGAGAAAATAACAGTTATTTAACCAATTTTCTTTTTAATGATGTAAAATCTTTACACTGTAGAAAAGCTTTGCATTTTTATGACAGGATCTTAAATAGCTTTCTCAGATACTGGAGTTAAACCATTTTTCTTGATTGCTCCCGCGTGGTTCTAAGATAAACTCGTTAGTTATAATGAAACCAGTGCAAACCATATTAAAGTATAATTTTATATATCTTTAATATTACTCAACAAAACCAGGCATGCTATCTTCCCGGCAGAGTGAGTGCCCATGGGCGGCGGTGTCATTTAACGGATGTCGTTAAATTGACATTTTATCGCATCAGTTGGTTATTATTATCCTGCGTATATAATGAAAACAAATTAGCAGAAAGCTGATCTTCTCAAGCTCATAATCATTAGATTTTATATCCAGATCAAAATCGTTCTACACGACCCTTTAATAATGGTTTTAGACTGTTAAAAATGTTATTACTATAGTTGATTAACGTCAGGTCAAGTTACTTTCCAACAAAATTCTATAATAATAAATATAATTACGGTAGTATCTCTATATCTCGTTAATATAAACCCTATAACGAAAATTGTTTTAAGGGAATTTGAAGATTATAAATATAAAGCAGCCTATAGCCTAGTGGTCTGTCAGGTCGTGAGTTCGAATAATTCCTTTTATTTTTGTGTGCATTTATTCCTCGCTCGAATGTTAAAGAAAATATGATGAGGAAATCTACATTACCAAGACCCTAAAAAAATAATCACGAAACATTTTGACGTAATAATTCACGCACATTAGTTCAACTTCACCAAGTGAAACTTACCGAAACCTAATAAATATAACGGTTTTCCAACCTGTCATCAGATCTAACCGATGTAAAAAGGTACCGTCAAATGAGACTTTTAAACTTGGTTAGAAATATTCTGCACTTACGGAGATAGGCAATAAGACACTATCGTGATGTCGTTAATACAAGGACAATGCTATAAGTGGACACTGGCGACAAAAATTCTTAGCGTAAGTGTTATTTTGTGTATGTATAAAGCTTATTCTTAACGAGTTAAGTATCATGAAGGCGGATTATGTTGTATTATCTAGAGATAGGATAACGAGGTCAGCATTTAGGTGTGAAATAGTGTTTTAAAGTCTGTAATTGCGACTTTGTATCGGCTTACCTTTTTACATTACATTACAAAACTGGCTTCTCTATATATGTATAAAATTAGGATAAAACTGTATTTCTAAGTTATCGATAAACAAAATTAGTTCACATAACTCAATTTCTATGTAAATTGTTAAAAAACATATAACAATAAAGGCCCAACAGTGACCTTTTTATATTTAAATGAAAGACGCATAAAATAATACGTTATAATATTAACGTTAACAACATTATTACATATACAAAAGATTTAGATGTAAATTCTGTTGTAAAATCGATTCATACGTATGACGTGCAAAATGGCGGGTATAGTTCCAAGATGTAAATAACTGGAATATGTTATTGAGGTCAAACACATCGCTGACAGAAATGGGACCTCTTTTGATAATATAAGATTCGCCGGGTTGCTTTTTGCACTGATACTTGAATGGAATATGTGACAATATTTTTCGCAGTTTTTTTAGGTCAGCCTCGGAGTGTGTGCGGAATTATTATGAGCAAAATATGATAAGACCAATATATTTATTATGGGTTTTCTTAGTTTCATAAGAATAAGTCGACGTTTCTAAAGATATAAATTGTGTTTTTATTTATATTGAACAAAAAGGCTTGTGTATAGTCTCACATTATCATCACCTATTAAAGTGTGCTACTTTTTAGGATTAAAACGCGTTTAATTATAACAATTATTATTTTTTTCGGAACACGTGTTGCGAAACACCCCATGACCATGCAACTATTTATTTCTATATTCAGAATAAAGTTTAATAAGTTTTGAATGATAATTTCTAAACGTTATCTAGTAAAGCACATTTTGACAAAAAATGTAACCATATAATAAATAGATATATATATATACATTAAAGACTGTTTAAAAATAAATTAGCCCTATTATACCGATAAAGACATAGTTGTTCATCGCTCAAACATCTTTGAAGCGTGAGTGTACTGAAACGGAACATCGCAGCCTCGTATTGCAGTTTCCGGGTAAGCAATTTTCAAGGCAATTATTCCGAGCAAGCCTCTGATATTGATGCTACGAGGCGGTTCATTCAATTATGGTTTGTATTTTGATATTGAATCACTTTATTGTATTTAAATTTCGAATTGTGAATTCAATTAGTCATCTTATACAATATTTTACTTTACAATTGAATATAGAATACATTTAACCTGTATCAATAAAAATATAAGAAAGTAAATAACTCAACAGTTACTAATGAAATGTAAACATATACCTAGATGTACACATCCCAGAACGCTTCGTTTAACTTGTAGCACCTGGTGAGGACAATTGAGGGATTATTGAGTGAACGAATTTCTGAGAAATGCTCTGTGCATCTCCGTATCCCTCAGAAAATTATATGTGATTACATGAGATTTATGTTTTACAGATATTTTTATTTTACTAAACTAATTTTATATTATGAATAACTATTCAAGAAGTGGTGGTTTTTGTAGTAACGTTCGTATATTGTTTTTTGGGTTGTACGTTCTTTTTTTATTCGGAATTACTTGGACAGCGGGGCCTCGTTTTTCATTGTAGTGTATGAACACATTATGAGTTACTTGTGCATTTTTGATTTATTCATTACAGATATATAAGTTTAGCATATCGTAGAAAAGGCTTTCTAATTGCCTATATTTTTAAGCTGTCTATTTATAAAATCATCCTTCGTTGAGAAAAAATATCCTAGAAATAGCACATTTTATACCATATTAGTTAATGGACACCTACTTTTTGTCTACTATGCTCTCTACACCCTTGCGAACTGATATTAAATGTAAATTTAGATTCAATTTAACACATTTTCTGTTTGTTCATAAGTGTACTTGGCAACCAATACAAAAAAAAAATTAACAAACTAATTATTTCTTAATTCTTCATGATAATTACTTATAATTATCATGAAGAATTATCTATATCTTAATATAGGTTATATCTATAAAGATAATTACATTTTTGTGAATATTTAAGACATTGCTGTTCATACTTAATTTTCTTAGTTTATACCTTGTATGTATCTGTAAAGATAAGATATTAATACTATTTTAAAACTTATTTCCCGATAAAACGTTTATAAGAAAAATGTCGTCTAATTTATGTAATTCGATCTGATCTTTTGTTCCCAACATAATGGAGTGTCTCGTAAGATAAATGTCATCACTTTTATACGCGTTGGCGATAAAACCAAGTTAAAAAGACAATTTGTATTCAAGTATTTTACGTTTCAAAATACTTTCAATATTCTGTGGCTCACAATATTTTCAATATCCTAGTTTTTCTTTTATCATAAAACGCTTTTACGAAAAGGTTTTAAGGGAGAATTGTCTCAGAAGATTTATTCTTTCAATATATCGTATGTTTTGAATATATTAAGTATGATAAAGACAACATCGTGGTATATTTTAAATAAAATATATTATGATACAAAATATTATTACTAACCTTATTCATACAAAAAAATATATAAACGTGCTTATATGGTTACGTGCGTTACACGCGTAGCATATTGATTAAATCTTCTAGGTTTATTTTACGCCAAAATAATAGTTATTAGTTATTACGTATGTAGGCGCAGAAATTGGCTTATAAAATAGACGCCGATATGTGTCTGCTATTAGTTAAACGTTATTATTACTTTAAACTACTTAAGGAATTGATCACGCAAACGTAGATATCGTATATAAATAATTAAATTTTTCATTACCAGTATAGTTTGCCAACAAATTTTTAATTTCTTTTCTAACTTTATTTTTTTATTTATATATATTTATTTATATATATATATATATATATATATAGAAATCAAAGCCTATTTCAATATTTAGTTCACATATAATGCTCATTTAACATATTTACAATACGGCAAGTAAATATCTATAGTAAATATCATTAACAAGCCAAAAATCCGAAAACACTTAAGGATTCTGAAGCCATAAAGTAACGAAATTGAATGGGGTTTTAAAAAGAATCTCTTTCATTCTTTGAAGTACTTTACTGCTGTATCGACGGTTATTACATTTTTATGATACTAGAAAATAATAAAATGTCGCTTTCGTATTCTCAATGGGATATTCCCTGACAAGCTGCATATCCCGTTTTCTTCCCCGCTTAAGCTGTTTAAATCTATCAATAGGATTTAGAATTAACGTGCGGTTATTAAAGCTTTCGGAGCCAATGTATTAATTTTCTTAGTTAAAATAGGCTATCGACGAATATCAACTGATGTCATTGTAAATAACGAACAGTATACATTTTTTAGAATCATTAATATGTTGACGGGTGAGTTCAATAATTGACGCCAGGCTGCGTTTTAAATCAAATTACAATTATACGCGAATATTTATTAAACTAGTATATAATAACTGGTTTAGTTTAGTTTATAATAAAGGAGTTGTTTTCAATTAAAATAATCTGTAGATATGATGTAACAGAAAGCAAACAGGAGTATAACTGTGAATTTCAGCTTACTACTTAGGAGTCTCAAACATATCTGCTGATGTTCCTAAGTATTATATTCTATAATGTGTGCTACTCGCGAAAATAGAGCATGTCATGAAAACTATATTTATAAAAAGTACTTTTATACTTGTTCATTAAAATGAATATCATAAATTTTCAATACAATTTAGCTCAGCACTTCAGTCTCTCAACGGCATATGTTAGGTTATTTTTGGACCACTTTATGAATACAAATATAGAATTGTTTTAAATACTTAACACCAATGAAAAACTTCAATCTAAAAATATTTATAATAAATATAGACATTTTAAAATAACTGTAAAGAATTAACATACAAATTTATTTCGCAGAAATACACCACAATTAAACTGGTTTGCATTGCTCAATTTGCACTACACAGGCTAGCTGTTATATGATAACCTTAATTTATTGCAAGCTCTTTGCCAATAAAAACCTTTTAAGCTTAGCGAATAGGTTCTATTTAAGATTAGTTCAAATTATTACACTATATTACTGTAGTTATCTTAAAAATAATACACACCTTATAAAATATTTCATATAGAATAGGGAGCAAACACATGGATGTCGAACTAGCATAAGCATGTCCTTTGCTGGCCTATTAAAAATTAGTACGCCCTTTTCTTGAAGTACTCCAAGTTGACATGGTTCGGAAACCTTCATCAGGCAGCTGGAATCACATAGTGGTGGAAAAAAGTGCCTCAATAAATGCTCAGTTGATAAACGACGGACGTCGAAAAGATAAGAAAACCAGTTTTAATATAACTGATCAATTGTTATTTTTGTCTCACGAAAAGAGTATAAAAATAAAAGTCAACCCGAAATTCGTCTGTATATAAATTGGCAGAAAGGTGCAATGCAGTTATATACTGCAGTGCTTATGTATGTATAACACGTCTACATTACTTACCGCGAGATAAATTTCATGAATATTTAAGTTTTTATAAGCTTCCCCGTTTTAGCGTAGCTTTTCGTTGAATTTCTCATTATATTTACGCTTATGAACTGTAATCATATTTAACTGAAAGTCGCCATCGTGCATCTCTGGTGTAAGGGTGTAATACAACTATTTCATTGTTTGTATTACAGCTTGACAAACATACAATGGTAGAAGTTTCCAGGAAATGTCAAAAGAATTTGTCTGGTAAGCGGAAACATCTTTCACAGACAATACCTTCACATAGCGTGGTCCAAATTCTAGACGTTTTAACAGTAAACGGCAACTTTCAATGTCAATCATTTTGGGATTATTGTTCTCATTATTTTTATTTTTCAGCTTAAATACAACAAAGAAATAACTATGAGGCAGTTTCAAAATCCTATATTTATTTAATTTAGTTATAAATGCGCCAAGAGTTATGAAATATTTAAAGAGAAATGCTATAAAATGCTATTACAAACGTTAATTATTCTTAGCATTAGCCAACATTACGTTAGGTTAGAATTTTCTAATATCCATTTTTTTATCTATTCCCGTATAATAATATCTGCAATAAATTTCTATTGAATTCAGACGTGGAAAATGCTGGCTAAGATCTCATTGTACAACGATTTAAAAATACTGCACACAAAAAAATACTTTGAAATTAAAGTTGAATTTAAGTCGGAGACATCGACCCGTACTTCTGACACTTTAAAGGAATCTAATTATGTATTTACTAATTATACATATAATAGTATATATGTATAAAGAATAGCACAATAAATTTACGACATTAAGTTCCTAATTACTAAGCGATCAAGTTAAGGAGATATAAAGCAATGAAAGACTGAAACATAAAAAAATAATCTCGTGCTCCTTATAAAAGGCTAAAATATAGTTATTCGTTGTGCTAAGAAATAATATTATTCTATACTTAGTACATTTTCAAGTCGGTTGTTTTTTATGAAATCGATGGTCTAGTTAAATATTTACCCTATATGTATAAAGCTGTGATAAACATATAAAATATGAACTATTGTCTCATACATGTGTATGTATATAACCGATAAAGTTTGACTAGTAATTAGTATTTTCAAACGTATTTCAAATGTATCAACTATAAATTGCTTAAACGTTGCCGTCATAACTAAAAACTTTTTATTTGTTATAACAGAATGATAACATAAACTTTACATTAAAATCTGGATACTAAAACCACGTCCATGCATTATATCATTCAGTTTGACAATTCGCTAGCTTTATAGTGGAACGGAATAGCGTTACAACTTATTTTTTAATGCTGGTGATACGTAAAGTCATAACGTAATTTACAAATAAATAGGAGGTAGAAACCAGTCGTAGCATTTCTACCAGAAGAAATTGAAATGTATCTAAACAGTGGATAGTAGTATTGCCTATTTGCGCGAAATCCAATGTTGAATCACAGCTCGAAAGGTACAGGAAATCGTTGTAAGGATATAACTATGTCATTAACCTAAAAATCGACAGCATGTGTCTGGCACAGGCCTATACGTCTATTAAGATAAATAATAACAAAGTCAATACTGAACTTCATAATGTTTTTTAAATGCCTTTGAAGGAAGTTTCGTTTGTAATATGTAAAAACTCGTAGCGCATGAATATCTATTCTAGTTTTTATCTTTAATATTATTTCTAGAATGGTTAGTTCAGTTTGTTATTGCATTTTTTATTACTTCTGAATATTTTTACTTGCATTATTCTCTCCAAGCACGAGTTGCGTGGGGCCGCTTTTTAGCCTAGAGGCCGCCTGTTACAGTCCTGTATTTTGTGTTTAATAAAGTGTTAATCAGCAGCAACATCTGGTACTAGATCGTAAGTAATTTCTTTTAATAAACACGTTTTAACTTAACTGAATACTCAGCCAACTGTAGGTTCATTAAACTGTCTAAGTTGGCACGGAGGCTGCAAATGTAGTTAAATAAGACGAACGATGTTTATTGAAAACCGATATGAACGATGCTGCGTAAATATTTATTTAATAAATTATTTCAGAAAATAAAGGTTATATTAACATAGGCCACAAGATCAAGTGAAGCCTTATCAAAATTTAAGTTGTACATAGTTAATAATAATTCGTAATAAAAATTGGTAATAACCTAACTAAGAAAAGGTTTACTCAATGTCTACAAAAGTTCTCACTAACAAATTTATCTATAGTATTAACTATGGTGAATATATAAGTAAAATTATGGATTATAAAAGCACAAACCCCCAGTATGTTTTAATGAGAATATCTGTAAAAGTCATTCATAAAAAAATAATCACATAATATAATTGCACTATATTAACTAAAGTACTCTCGTCTATTTCTATAAAATTGTGTTTACGCTGTGATGAATAAACAGAAATGAGTTTGACTAAATTAGTTTTCATAAATAATTCAGTTCACATTTAAAAACAAAAATCTCTAAAGCAGTGTTTATATTCAACAAATACCATTTAAACATCCAAACATCTGCATTTTTCTCGTAGTGCTAAATGCTTTCCCGAGTCTGACGTACACGAAACTTCATAATGTAGTCATTTCAGACGATAAATAGTTTCTCCTATCGAAAGGTATGTAAATTGGGAAGTCGAAGTTATGGTAGATAGCGTGGTCAAACTTACAGGTACGCTATCGCTTCATAACTTTGCAAACACTTCCTTAATATATGGTTAAGCTTTGAACTTGAACTAAATAATTATAAATGTTTACCCAACGTTAGTGACTAGAAATAGGTGATACTGATTTTTCACTTCTTAAGAGAAGTAATGTAATATATAAAAGTAGATAGATAGGTGGGAATCCAAAAGAACATTGAGATAACAATGTTGAAAATTCTGTGGTCTCAAAATAGTTATACAGTTACCACATAAATTGGTGGTCGTTTATTATTATTAAGCTCCAACTACATACGTATTAGGCCACTCGTACGGATAAGGGAATAAATAATTCACAAACAATTTGAAAGGTTGGCTGATAATATTATAATAGTTAATGAACAAACAGAAAAAGTTTACTGCTCGTACAAAACACTCGCGCAACAATATATACATAATTGATAGTAACATCAATTGAAAATATCGAAACAATTACCAGTGCGTCTCACCGGCGATAGGACAAAAAAAAGAGATTTTAATCAAACATGGCGATCGGCAAAAAAATCCATTATCTTCAACAAAATTAATAAACAAAGTGTCTACGTCTACGTCAAATAATACGAACAATAAAATAGCGCTTCATTTGGTAAGAAATATTAAAACTTATGTTCCAGTATTATTTTAGTTTAAGCCGGTATTCATGTTTAAAAACAATATAGAAAAGCTATTATATTATGGCACGCCGTTTATTGCAGAGCAAATAAATCAACTGGAGTAATGGTAGAAATTCTATTCCAGTTAAACTATATTTTTATACTATTCTCGAGAGGAACAAGTCGACGGTCGCTCTCTGCCTTGTTACGTAAAACTAAGATATTAGGAAACTTCTATTCACAGCTTTTACTTAAAATGTATTGTGAGAATTTACTTAGCTATTTTTGGTTCAAGGATTTTCAGTGAAACTTTACTAAAGCTCTTAAACTAAAAGATCAGGTTGTTTCATAGCCATGTAGAGTTGATTCTGTCCAGACACAATTGTTGGGATAATCCTAGTCCTTATTAGAGGAAGTCCTCACCTCGGGAGTTCTCATATAAACATTAATAATAATTATACAACATAATTGTAACGTTGTAGGTGAATCATATGGGTATTTGTTTTATTATTTATAAGGACCACATGAGTGACCCATGACTATCAGTGAGGTAGCCAATGAATACAATAAAATGAAAAGCCTAAAAACGAAATTTACCTGTACTACATATATGAAATGAAAACTGTAAATAAATCCAAAAAATATGTATAATTTACTACAAAATAGATACCCATCAAAGATTTGACCGCAACTATTGTACCTTTACCAAAGGATTACTTCAAAATTGAACTACTTATTTATTAAGCTACATAAAATAAATTTATATGTGAGGAAATCGTAAAATTGTAATGAACCTGAAGTTATAGCAAATACATTCTTTATGAAAGCGTGTTGCTAATAAATTACATTAAGAATTAATTTCCTTAAAGTACGCTTCAATAACCTTTGATTAGTAATTTTCATGCAATACAGCTGTTTTGTGTTGAATTGCTTTATTAATATGCTAACGGCATTTTAAACGTATTAAATTAAATTTAAGTAAAAGCATTTTTTTATATATTCACGAATAAAATTTGCCACCAGCATCTTTTTCTCAGACCTCAGAATGCTCGATGGACAGAAATGATGAACTCATTTTCCGCTAATGAGGAGGTTATCGCTACAACTGGCGCCTATTTTGAGGCTAAAGATAAATCGTACTATAAAAACGGTATCGAAGTATTGTAACCGCTATTATTGCTGTACCGATCTCGAAGGCTATTGAATAATCAAATAAAATTCTATAACAAAAAAAAATTGTATGCTCTCCTTTGAACGTCTGAGAACCCCACCTGAGAATAACAACTTTGTGTTATTTGAGACCATCGCCGACTACATCGACTACACTACTTATTATTGCGTGAACATAATTTAACAGAGATTAGAGAATTTTAGTAAAGATACTGCAATTGGACTCATTCAATGCTTGTGAATGACTCTAATGACTAGGACATAGACTTTTTCAATTAATTTAATTAATAAAGTACTTTTGTACATTTACGAACTAAATGTTACTGTTGGTACATTTTTACATCTCGATGCGCTGAATATTTTATTTTTGACACGTTTTACTACACGATGTCTGCTTCACAGACATGTAGATACTGTTAATAGTTTACCATATAACAATAAAAATCCTTTGTTGCATAGAATAAATACAACTTCAAGGTGGTTTGATCCATTTTACAAAAGCTATTTTGTGAAACTTAAAGCGATAGTTCAAAGTCAAAGTATAGTGTAAGACGAAATCTTGAATAATGCATAATTTTATGAATAATCTTGCTTGAGTTAATTTTATTGAAAAAGCCCTTACATAGTTTATATCTCAAGGTCTTAAAACGTGAAAAAATATTATCAGTATATTAATTATAATTATTTCTTGAGAACCACAGCGCATATAAAGATGATAAATGCACTACACTACATCTACCATACAACGAAAAATAAATTAAAGAAGGTTCTTTTTTCTCGAGTCAATTATCATTTTCATTTATTTCGTATTTCTCGTCAAATTATTTCAAAGCAATGTTGATATTATGAATATTGCTTGCGATTTTCTACAAACTTCAATTTAATTGACTGATAAACAGTATTACTGTCTCAAGCAGATTGTCAAATTACAATATTGGTTAAATATTTTATTAAAATCATGCCAACAAAGAATCTTTATATATTTCCATTGAAATATTAGGTTATATATTTATATATATACAGATTATAGCACGTAACACATTATATTGAAAGTATTGGCCTCGTTCGCGAGAAATAATAACATGTGAGCGTACTCTTGGCGTCTTCACGAATTGCTTTCCCTATATTAAACCATCTTTCAACCATATATTCATAAAACACTCGTACGCAATTTAGTTCTATTATATATTTTAGGTTATTTTTTGAGGATACACGATATTACGGCGAAAATTAAAAACTACAAACATGGGTCTAAATGATCTAAATCACATCACACCAGTCTCTCGGTGTTAGATTTCTACATATGTTTCATTGAACATTTTTTCTAGTCTAATCACGGTTCCAAACCAAATTATGTAACAAATATAACAAATTTTGTTCGCCAATAATCAACAATCAAGTTAAGCCAAATGAGGATCGTTACATTAAATTTTAGAAAATGGACGAGAAAACGAATTTTAAAGCAATTAAAACGTTTAGGATGTAATTAACATTTTGCGGTATCCATTTAGTTTCTAGAACATTGCCTACTTTTGCAACTTAAAAGTAACATTCTTTTCCTCATGCATGCAAAAAAGAGCTTATTTTCTTTGAATCGTTACATAATTAATAATTATTGTGAATAGGCTATCTGTAGAATTGTTTAAATCTTGAGTACATTAATTGTTGGGAAGGGTTGTTAATGGTTGATAAAATCAGAGTATATAGCATTGTAAAGTTTGGCCGCAATTCCATTTGAAAACTTGTATTCAAAAATATTATAACAATTACTACTACTACTTGTTATCTGTGTAAACAACGTTGCATAATATGAATTTACAGAAAGGCTCGAGGGTCTTTCGATTCAAACATAAAGCCACATATTTAAAATTAAATAGAAAAAATTAAACAATAAAAAAGGCAAAGTATAAATCCCCCAAAATCACAAACCAATTTCAAGGCCGTTGCTTTAGGAAATCGGATAAAAAGGGACTAATCATTTGTAGCAGGAAAAACTGTGTAACCTACCAGCGGTCACCTATAGTAATACATACATTTCTGTTTAGAAATATTTTTACTACGTGTACCTAAATAAAATAATTAATTTTAGTTTAATTTAAAATTCACCGAACTGAAGCGTTGTTCTAAGTTGGTTGGATTTCTCAAATTGCAATTTTGGCACTTATCACTCTTGAAAATAAATACCGTACAAGTAATTGTGGCTCAACATATTGGTTTCCACTATCGCATACAAATTGGTCACAATTTATCCATCCACCAAAGCCTCGATATTCATTGGAATAATATTAATACTTTCAAAAAAATAACGACTAAAACAAACTACTAATTTATTTGAATTTAATTCAAAATTAAAACCAGGCATGATAATTGTCTTACAATCTTAAAGTGTTAGGTACAAAGTACAGGAACCTGTTTCTGACAGCCGTGCCAAGTGTCGACGGTACAGCCTATCTTTAACAGGTGACATTATGTTTGTACAAGTAGCGAAATATAAAATAAAAGAAAAAACAAATAAATAAAATATTTAAAAACTTTTTATGTAATTTGATCCGTGAAGCAGTTTTTAATATAATAAATATATTAGATATTTTTTATGATATTTATAATTATATTTTAAATGATTTTATATTTTAATATTTTGAATTGCTCTTACTTTGTCACAAACAGTGTTGATGTGCAGTTTCGAAGTCTTACATTCTAAACATTTTTGCCCTAACTTAATTGTATCACAGTCGAGGCAATAAAAATTATAATAATGTATGATAGACCTAAGATCCGTATAAGGATTGTAATTAATAAACTCAAACTACACGACCCATTTCAATAAACCTTTCATTATTAGAATACTACATTAAACCCGAGTAATATGTTCACATATTATTCAAAATATTTTAATATCTGTTTAACCATGAGATGAACTATACACACGACGGATTTATGAAATATATCCTACCTAATTATAGAAGGAAATGTTTAAGTATATGACAGACTTAAATAATCCATTGTTATACAAAAAAGGTTTAAAAAGGTACTGTTCAAACAGAATTATATAACACATAGGGCAAATAAAACAAAGGGTCGTAACAAGCCAACAAAACAAACCCTAAATATAGAATTTCACAAACGAAATTTGCGGGTATTGTGCCTGGGCGTTCATTCATTATGTAACATTAAAATTGCCATACAAGAAATTTAGAACTTAACAATGTCTTATTTACATCTCAAAACCAACTGCAAACTAAAACAACGACGCTTATCGACTATATTCAAGGAAAAACTTTTTAACTATAATTTTAAATTATGAAAATCGTAAAATGAATTTGTGTTAAAAATTAATGAAATCAAATTCTTATTCTTATAGGTTCTAATTTTAAATTTTCAACCCCAGATAATGACTGCCCATAATTACCAAGGGGTAATATGTGTGTCTTTGACAAAAACGTATAATGCACTTTTAATACATGAATATTACTCTAGCTTTCTATTAAGTAAGCAAAAGACCTCCTTTAGTTAATACTAAATATAAGTGTGTTTAAACACACCGAAAATATCAAATCGATACAGATAAAGTATTTACCAACTTACCCCAAAATAAAATTGCCCTAATAAAAATCTAGAGGTACATTAAGAGGAAGAATGTTTTGGCCTTTGGAGGAGGGGTTGGGATCTATTGATTTTCCGACCCCGTTTCCTCACGCATCTCACAACTGTTGCTTGAATAGATAACGTATATGAATAACATTTTAAATGAAAAGTTCATAACTCGTATAAACGGGAATTGATCGCAATATAAACAGAATTCGTTTCAATATATATAGATATAATGAATGGACTCCGGACTTGTAATGAATTTTTATTCTTATGTGCACAGTTAGCATATATGCCGAATAAAAGTGTAAAAAATTGAAATGTCTTAAGCACAAAAATCAGGTGCTACCTTCATTGGCTTATAAAGGATCCCATAGAGATGTTGTGCACAGATAATTCGACCATTCGATCCAAAACAAATTTCACTACTAGTCAAAATTACAATCATAAAAATTCGCATAGTTACAGATTTATATTTTATATAATTAAATAACAGGAGAAATGTGTTCAGGCCAAATTGTCTTCATTTAATTTAAAAAAAACCCTGCAGCCCTGAGAACAGAAACCAAAAACCAAGTTGGGCTCTCTTTGTTCCAACGATTTTTCCATACTAAATGGTTGTCTTATGTCGATTAAAAATTCAATGAAGTTTTCTTCTTAAAATGTTAGCAATGTTTATTTTATTTGAAAATTAAACCGTTCCACGCTTCATAAGGAAAAGACAAAACTCGTCTAATCCGTATTGTGAGAAAATTACTTTGCCAAAGAAAATTGCTACGAATAAAACGACTGAAAATACAAATAATGTCTATAAATATTTAATGAGGCGGACGTTAACAATATAATGAGGTTGTAAATATTGATCAATTCTGTTGTTATAAAATATTGATTTATGCTACAGTAAATTGCGTTGTCAGTTTTTTTTATCTTATAGATGATTAAAAGGCAATGTTTGCCTTGAAACAAAGCGATTTTCAAACTTGTTTCTGATTTTTCGTTCTAAACATGCAAGGAGAACACTCGTACGGTATTCATCGTAAACCTTAGGTTACCTAACAAACGAACCTAACGAAAAACTTAGGTTTGGGTTATATCCAAAAAACGTCGATACAGAAAGCTTAGGAGAGCTTTAGGAGCATTTTCATATATAACGAATTATGACGCCGATCTGTTGGGCGTAATCCGGTGTACAATTGTCTATTGGATTTTCGCATAACCTTAAAATGGCAGCGAATTTGCACCGCAATTCGTAAAGAAAAAACCTCATTCATTTACACAAAGCACAATTCACAGCTTCATTCTAATTCACAATGTATGTCTATTTACTTGACAAACATTCTCCGTGTTAAGAGAATATAATTGTGAAAAGAAGACAATTCAAAAGGCCCGAAAATTTAAGCGGCAAGAATTTGTTTTAATTAAAACTGTTAAAATGCCTTACGAAAAACTGCAATTTAGAAGGAAAAGTTTTCTAGGGCACAGGCTTATAAAATAAAGCGTCGTTTCAAATATCCATACATAAAACTAAAATCTTGTACCCTTTCTGAGTCTCTTTAAAGTATGTAATCATGATATTATATTATTAGTATTATAAATGAAACTTGTTATACTATAGCAGTTCAAAATTTCATTCATAAAAAAATCATCCTTTTTAGACGATTATAAAGATAAATGTATCTAAAGTTACTTAATATAACCAAATCCCCAAATCTTACACATTGTAATAAAATTGAACTTAAAATGAATAAACATATTTTATTATTATTATTATTATTATTATAACAGCGAAAATGCACTTCGACATACACTCGTATTACAATTATATTATTACAACTAATTGTGTGTGAAGCAGGATTTAGTAGAACATTAATTTAAAATGAGAACTGTCATTAATTAAAAATTTAAATTCAAGTCAAGCCTGGATGATCGATTGTTTGCGTGTAAACGCAAAAATAGAAGTATTAATCATAATCAAATATATTTCTGACAGTTCAGGAGTAATGTAGCTTTTTACGCCATCGAATCAATAGATTTAGTTGATTGTGACAAAACTAATATAAACTTTATATGCACGAGAATACTTTGTACAAATTCTACGTAATGTCTCCGATTTTATCTAAAATGTTATAAAGGCCTCAATAATTCTTTGCTCATAATGATATTACAGCAATAAATCAAATGTAATATCTTTGCCATATTACACTCTACGATAATGAACCCATAAAATAAGATTGCTTTATTAAATTTTCGTTTTATCGTCAATTAAATACTATTCATTGGTACTGTATCATTGTACCTTCCTAGAATTATAAAAAAAACGTCACAAATGTAAGCCTGCATTTGCTTAAATAATAATTTGACACGTTTATTAATTTCCAAAACGACACGAAAGCGATAGGGACACATTGAATACATTTGAGGAAAGAAAAATTAGCCGACATCTGGTTAAGATTTCTAAGTTATAATAATAGTACTAAGTATTGTCGTTTACGTGGTAGGGAGGCACAAGGGTAGTGATTTAGTACAGTTTAAAAAATAATTTAAATTCTATTAACTCAAAAATTATCTATCCAAACCAACACTTTCATTAACTCCCGTAAAAATACATCAGACAACGAAACAACGACTAGTGACACGTTTTAGTATCATCAAATTGTAATTTAAACGTATATTTGTATGTATTTATAAAAAAAATATTTCTTTACTTATATACGAGTACCTATTATCTTTCTATCTTCTCTTTCTCGTAAACTAACTTCTAATTAGGTTTTCAAAGTTGAAAACGCTAAAAGGTTATCTTAAATAATAAACTCAAAATCGTTTAAAGCCTCCGCTAATTAACATCTAAAACGTTGTAGTAATTTTTTACTATTATTGTTATTTTCGTATCTGCATTGCGTCTACTGGGGAGAAGAGGGACATAATTTCAAACATTTATAATAATACAGGGGCGCTATATAGGGGATTATCAGTAAGCCTGATCCAGGTTATTAACTTTTGTGTCTAAGGTCAATAGAAATTTCCAAACTCCGTCTGTAAACACCAACATAGGATTTCAGGCAATATGCGAATATGCCAGAATAAACACTACTTATGCGGATCTGGATATATTCGGTAGTGGGCCCAATTTATGCTAAGCGCATTGTTAATTAAATTGGAAGTGTAATATTTTTAATGTATTTTTATTTTTTGTAAAATGTATGTTCACCATAATCATTATGTAGTTCAAAATAGATATACTGTATAAATTGCATTGTATATGATGTGGTGTACTTTAATTAATATTATTATTTCAAAGTTGATTAATTTTATTAATAATGTTAATTAAATTGGAAGTGTAATATTTTTAATGTATTTTTATTTTTTGTAAAATGTATGTTCACCATAATTATTATGTAGTTCAAAATAGATATACTGTATAAACTGCATTGTATATGATGTGATGTACTTTAATTAATATTTATTATTTCAAAGTTGATTAGTATGAATGTAACACATACACACATCATCAAACAAATAAATATTAATTTCTATATAATAAAGAGGGTACGAAAGACGACACGATAGTGGGCTTCTTCGATGGTAATTGGTTGAAAAGTTTTCTGTTGTGTCATTGTCATTCTCAACTTTGTGTTATATTTTTGCTTTAATAGCTCTAAAATTTATAATTTAAATAAATTAATTGTTTCTTTCCTTGATTCATATAAAAATAGTTAAACTAAAAACTTTCAAGCGTTGTTTTAAATGGTTTTAATATCTCAGTCATAAATAGTTCAAACAAAGAGAATTCTCATTTTTCATTACCTACCTCGGCTATAGAGAAACAATACGCGTCCTCCTGCCATAAACACTACCTGACCTTTCACCTACAACTACAAATACCATATATATTATGGTTAGAAAAATATATATGTTATACTGATTGGAAGTATTTAATAAAATTGGTTCGAGATACTTAGTAGTAGATTTTCTTAAAGACTACTCAAGCCACATTTGCAACCTTAATGCTGTATTTTGCATATTTTTATTTATAATAAGTAAATAATTGTAAAGAGCAGTGTTGGCCTAGTGGCTTCAGCGTGCGACTGCAATCCCCGGCTATGCATCAATGGACTTTATTTCGATATGCGAATTTAACATTCGTTTGAACGGTGAAGGAAAACATCGTGAGGAAAATAATGTGTCATACTTTATTAAACTCATTGTTAAGTAGATAGAGATAGAGCAGTAGATAGGTATCTGTCTATTACAGTGGAAATGCAGTTTTACGGAAAATACGAATGAGTACATAAATTAAAAACCGATTACTTAATTGCATAAAAACTATAAATGCATCAAACTATACAAGAAATCAAACAATCTTAACCATTCTCGAATTCTCTTGAACACACGTAAAAAATTGTGCTCTTATTAAATTCATTTTATACAAATCATTTTCCTTCAAAACCATTTCTCAAATAGTCAAAGTCAAAATTGATCACAGTCAAATACTAAATTGAAATGAACGCCTTTAAATTAAGCAATAATATAAGCTCCGTTTAAGGGAAATATGATACGGAATAATTCATACACGAGAAATACATAACGTTTGCGTATGTGTAGAGTAATTACAAGAAATGGCTATGAGCATCTTGTGCTTCAATAATTTTCGTATTAACTCTAAAGAGGTTATAATTTGATTAATTTAAAAATGAATATTTGGTGTGGCGTTTAAAATTTACTATTAATGGAGAATGTACGCAATAACTTTTTAGGTGAAATGGTACACAAACGTACAAACTACCATATCTATAAAGTAATAGCTATTACGAACAATGACACAACAATATTTGTTCGTGAACGGTGCGCTATAGCCTATAGCTTTATTTTGTATTTTTATAACTGGTCTATGAAGTATAATATTAGTGCAATGGAATATGCTCACCTGATGCACGTCCATTTAAGTCAAGTTGTAAAAAAAAAATCATGAAAGAATTACGAGAAGATAGCCTAGGCTTTCCTACCACAAGGTATATGTTATATTTAAATAATATAAAACATCCTTTATTTGTTTACGACAATATATAATTATAAAAAAGTGTATTCATTTCGAATATGACGTTGTAAATAGCTTAAATACAACGAGTATATTAAATAGAAATAAAAGTCAATAGCAACTGCAATTCAAACGAACAAAGATTAACAGCTTTCGAGTTTCGTAATTTCCAAGTAAATACAATAAGACGAGAAACTTCAAAAAGTGATAAAGTGTAAAATGCATTAGAGTTGTGTAAGAGAGCTCATGAAACTATTTATATTATGTTTTATACGACGCACTAACTAGTAACATTATAATACAATGGAGCTTTTGTAAATTAAAAATAAATTTCTTACCGTTTTATACTCAAAATATATACTTTTTACATGGCTTCGCGCTAATAATAAATTAAATTATGTTCCGCAAGAATATTCTATTTACTTTATAATTGTAATAAGGCATATCGAAAAAAGTTATTTTAGTAGACCAAATTGGAAATTTCCGTAAATTACATATATTTTTTTGATCATTTTTATTTATACACAAGTAGATGATGGCCTTCTAGTTGCCTCACAATTTTCCCCTAGCAAGTATTAGTTGTAAATTTCGTAAAGTCCATTGGTACAGCCGTGATTCGAACTTACAACCTCAAATGTACAACACTCCTTAAATTATTTATTATATACAGTTTTGTAATATCGACTTCAAATTTACAAGAACTTAACTTAGTAATTTCCTCATAGTTTAATTACTGATTAATAAAAAGATATCGTTAAAATGTTGCCAAACCATAAAAGTTACAATCCTCATACAAAGTAACATCGTTAAAGGAAAAATGCGAAACTGGATTTTTTGGATTCATATTTCCGTGTTTGATGTTAGTAGATCAGAGGGTTTCCCCGTTATTCACACAGCTTTAATTTCCGTCTAAAAAATCAACACATGGTGCCTCATATGTAACGTATAAAAGGATTACAAAGGCTTTTTGATTGCCCTTTTTAAATTTACAGAGTTAAGTTACTTTAAACAAAATTTACACACCATTCCGTTCAAGATTCGTTAGATTTTTCTGCTCAACTCAACTGGTTTTCGGATAAAGTGCAACTATAACATTATATTTCATGATTCAAGTAACGCATATGATTGTCATTTTATTACTAAAGATAAAGCCTAAATTCTAAATTACGCACTACAAATATGAGAGAAAAACGATTCCTATTTATAATTTTTAGTCCTCTTAAAATCAGAAGACAGCAATTTGTAGTATTCAGAACTAGAAACATGGAAATTGTACCTAGAATTCGGAAATAGACCACATAACATATTTCATTAACAATGCCATGTTCCGATCGAACTTTGTCCCCGAATTAGCTATTTTGGTCCATTGGGACTATGTAAACTACGGACGATTGATGACGGCTATATTTTTAATTTACATAATTGAAAATTAATTTAGACATTTGTTTTGACTTGTTAAACTTTGAAACAATAACAATTATTCTTTACAATATAGTAGAAAACTACTTACCAAATTAGATTCCAATCAAACCGTTCAAAGACTTTATCATCTAGATTAGAGGACGAATTGAAGAAATTAATGTGATAATGGGATCGGAAATGTATAAGTCATAAAATATATATAAAAAGATAGTAAAGTTCTCATAGCATAACACTGAATGATCAATGAACGTGTAGGCATCCGGTGCCGTCATTAAGTACGGAGTAATTACTTCCTTTTGACCAGAGTAGAGACTGCGTTAACACGTCTGGCCAATCGTAATTGTGGTTACAAGGGGTAATTGCCACTGAATGATAATCCTGTGGTAATTTAAGTCAAAAGATCAATTAAACGTTCAGCTTTGCATGTCATGCTTTTTATCTCTAGGTATTTTCAGAAAGTAATGGGTGAGTCATGTTTAAGACCTACTTTTTCAGCAAGACAATGATAACATTTTGTCTTTAAAACTAAATATTGAGCGTGTTACTGGTAATTTTTAACATAAAAATTTAAAATTATTATTCTACTATGTAAAAGGTCACTCACTTGTCTTTGTCACTCCATATGAATGTCAATTTTGAAATTAAACTGTCTTTATAGCGTGTTATTATATCTAGATAAAATAAATGAATCGGTGGCGCTATAACCTTTTTAGGTCTGGGCCTCAGATTTTTGTATCTGTTTCATGATCATTTGTGTTAGCGGTAGTTGATCTAGTTCTTAGGGTAGGAAATTAAACACTTCAATGATGACTTAATTCACTATAATTTACTTCACTGATTTTACGTGAACTGTATAATTTCAAACTTGTACAAAGAAAAAGCCCGTGCGCATATGTCACAACTTCTATTATAATCACAACTCCCTCCTCCGACTCGACCAACCCCCTTCGGGGAGATGGTCGAGTCAATTCGTAACAATTCGTAACCAACCGAACGAGTCAAATGCACATGCGCACTTGTAGCAAAATTCTTAAGAATGTGTTTCTTAAAAATGTTTAGTTTAATAGACAAGTAGGTGATCAGTCTTCTGTGCCTGACGCACGCCGTCGACTTTTTGGGTCTAAGGGTTTGCCCACAATGTTTTCCTTCACCGTAGCAAATGTTAAATGCGCACATAGAAAGAAAATTTATTGGTGAACAGCCGGTGAGTGAACCTACGACCTCAGGGATGAGAGTCGCACGCTGAAGCTACTAAGCCAACACTATTATATCTAGAATTATCTTTTATTTTATGTAAACTAATTGAAATAATATAAAATATATTTTATATAATTTTCTTTATATGCCAATCATACCGAAAAATTAAGTTCCAGGTATTGTTATCCTTTATCCTAAACGTATGCTTCAATGATCTACATTAAAGAAACAAAAGAATAGCGTAAACTGTTATTCCATTCCATTTTTTTCTGAACATTTTGTTTGTAATCAAATTTTGTGAAAAGAAAAGAAAAACCATAAAAGTACTTCGTTGTAAAGTTGTAACATTAACAGAAATTTCGTTTTATATAATAGGATATAGTTAAATGAAGTGCGAATAAAAATTGCTTGCTTTAACAAAAACTGTTTGGTTACCACAAGTGATCCTTTTAATATTTGAAACTAGTTGTATCCCGTGGCTTTTTATCTATTTTGTTTATTAATCTCTCAGTCTTCAGTCTCTTCAACTCATAATTTTTTTAAACCTTTTTTTATTAACTTTTAAACATACACACAGTTTAACAAAAAAATAATTATCTATTTCGGTCCTATCGTTTAGAAGGTAATTTAGTAGCATGTAAAGTACTGAAATTTGGTACACTAATGTTATGAATAAGATAGCAGGAGTCAGTCGGGCAGGAGGTTTACCTGATGTTAAGCGATACAAACGCCCATAGAAACTCACTATTCCAGAAGGATTGTTAACACGTTGCGTAGCTAAGACCCTGAGTTGAATCGATATGGAAATAACAATGCTGGAATTTCATTGCCGGCATTTAAAAAATTAGAAGGTACGTATTTTTGTAGGAAAATATCTCTCTTCTTATTAGTGATTTACTAGATGAAGACCAGTTATAGTAATTAGATCATACCAATAAAGTAATAGGTTTATAATATATTGTACTATTGGTTTGATCTAGATAGTGATATTATATTCAGAGGTCATTGACATAATACATATTTTCGTTGGCTTACAAAAGCTTTGAGTCATACAAATGTTAATCAACTATGTAATTTATATGCGAAGGATGAAGGGACAGATTGGATTTTCCTTTTGTAAATATCTTATTGTTGATTTGTGCTAACTGTTTAGTAAGATTAGTATGATAAAATAAATGAAAATATTAAAGCTGTACGTACACCAAAAGTCTTTTAATAGGTGAAAGAAAAGTTACTTGTATTATTGAGAGTATATACTATAACTAAAAATAATACACATATAGTAAAAAAAAAAAATTGTCGCCACCATTAAGTTGCCCAAAACAGCTTGATTACAGTTTAACAATGCAATTCGGTTGGAAAAATGTTAAAATTAGATTAAAACACCAATTGGCAAACTTAGGCTACTGCCTCAGCTTCATTATATAAAGTCCGTCGTTCCAGAACTAAACGATTTTAAGGCAGGTTTTGCCGCACACCACCACTATGTGGAACCAGCTTCCCACTGAAGTATTTCCGAACCAATTCGACTTAGGGTCCTTCAAGAAAAGAGTGTACCAATTCCGGCCGACCGGCAACGCACTCGCGAGCCCTCTGGCATTAAGAGTGTCCATCTATCACCTCTATCACTTAAGATCAGATGACAACAGGGTGGTCATTTGTTCTATAAATATGAAATCAGAAACACGTTTCTTGTTAATTTTGATGAGTTTGATAAGTTGTTTTTGAGGTGAAATTATAAATTCAAAAATTGGATCTGTTGATTCACCCAAATGTTAGATCATAAAAATTTACCGAACAGTATCCAAAGAAAGAGTACGCATATTGAAAAACTTTACACGGTAACTTTTAATTTTTTTCCTAATTTCTAATTTCCTTAAAATTTACTAGTATTACAGATTCAATTTTAACTGTTATAATACCGCGAAGACGTCATATTATGAACCGTATCAATAAAATCTTCCTGTTCATAAAAAAACATCCATCCAACTAACAACTAAAAATTGTTTTAACTATAGTACTCATTTGTATCTTTTCAACCCAGAGACAACGCAATTTGGCAGAAAGTGACGAAAGAGTTGGACTTTATTTAGGCAATTAGGCTTATTATTTTTTTATGAATAAAGAGTAGACTGTAGTAATGTTAAAGTAACACGATAATATCATCGTACACAGTACTTACATTCTGCAATAGAAAGCTGTTAGCTATCCACTCCACATACACGAGGCGACCATAGAGCCACGGAAGCTGGGCGAGTTATAATATTCTAATAAAATAGCTAAAGCTCAGAAAGTCCTTACAAAGCTCGCTCATATGCAACGTTTAATTATATAAACATTATTATTTCCAGGGTTGTCACTTTGTTTTGCAATAAATTCAAATAAATGTGTTCAGATTTTAATTGTACATTTAAAACAATCAGATTAAACCATGTACGTTGCAAAAACCGATAATTCATATATACAATAACAAGATAAAAATCTTTTTGAAATTTTCATCTTTCCCCTTATTCTAAGTTTGTAGAAGAAATGACACTTATATGACATAATAGAAAAAAGGTATTTAAAACATTGAAAATTTTATTATAATGCATTATTTAGTTCAATAAAGTTTATTTAAATATCACAAAAAATTATTTCTCCATAATTACAGAAAACTTTATTTTAAAATGACGACTGACTGTGCTAACTGCAGAGTGTCGGATTATTGTGACGATGTGCGGGTGTCGGTTTTTTGTGACGGTGTGCGCGCATCCCAAAAGTTTACTCTGATCATTTTTCGCTAACGCGCCAAAAGAAGTGTAACTTCAATAACATAGATTTAAAGTAAGTAGCTAAGCTGTTATATAACTGTCGGCAAACGGGCAGGAAGATCAACTGATGTTAAGTTATGCCGCCGCCCTACACTCTCAATGCCAGAGGGCTCGCAAGTGCGTTGGCTGTCTTTTAAGAATTGATTGATTGATGAATTCTTGACCCTAAGTGGAATTGGTTCCGAAATACTTCAGTGGGCAGCTGGTTCTACATAGTGATATTGCGCGGCAAAAACTGCCTTAAAAAAGTGTCATGTGATGTACATGGAAAACGTCTTGTTCATTGAATTTACCAGGCGTATGCCAGCTGTGAATATAATACAAATTTCCTTCCTGGAAATCTCGTTGAATAAGTAATGAAGTTCTTTCATAGAAATATATTTTCTTCTCTTACCGCAACAAAATTATGTGACACGAGTACCATAAGCTAATAAACGTATTACGTTTCCCGAGATCCTTTCAAATATTTAAATTATATCCTTACCTTCATAAGAAGGGTGTAAAACTGAAAAAAAACATCGCTTTTAATGCACTAAAAAAATTATTTCTCTCATTTAGTTTATAGTAATTTGTTCGCCCTGCAGTTTTCACCGTAGCTACAATTGACGTTTCGCTTCTAATATTTCATACCTAATAGTTATGAGAGAACTAAATTCAAAATACTGGCTTATCGTTAAATGGCGTTAGTGATCGATACATTTTGAAATATTAATTGACTTTTTTTAAACTAACTGATAGATTCATTAGAAATCGTATGCTCTTTATACCCCTGATAATAGCGGCTTCAAGTAGGCTGATAGTAAGTTTCTACACAAAATTTAAAATTAACAAACAAAACAACTCGATATCCGTCACTAGTATTTCATTAATATTCATCATATTGAAATACAAAGACGTTATCATTTTCTAAGATAAAGCATTCCAATTAAGTTAGCAATTATTCATTGTTAGATCTTATTGAAACCGCTACAAGGTGTTAGTACAGATATAAATGCTAATTGTTTTCTTCACAATCTAGTACATCAAACAATAAGTTTAAGGATATATATTTATAAAAATTGTGTGATCTTTGTTTTAATATGAATCATTCAAAATTAAGTTGAAATAATTCTTATAACTATAAATAACATAACGCAACGCAGTGTTATATAATTACATAAAACCTAGTAGGTTGTCCTAGATCTTGCGTATAAATGATTGATCATTGTTGTTTCGTAAAGTCAATCTGGCTAAACCTGGGCCATGTCATAGATTAGATCTAAGACACGCTGGTTTCCTCACGATGATTTCACCGTATGTTAATATAATTATAACAGGAAGCACAGATACAATATGTAACAGGCGGGGTTCGAACGAAATAGAGTATCAAATGCTTAACTTGGCAAATACTACTTTTATATAAGACAAAAATATTTCACTAATATGGCTAATACGAAGATTAAATCCCACTTCGAAAATATAAACTAACGCTTGAAAAAAAACAAAAACTGTTCTTAAGGCAAATTTACCGTCGTAAATATTGCTATCATCTTCTTTCCCTTCTTCTACTCATCTGCGTTTTTGCTCGGTAAGTTAAGGTATGAATCACTTGAACTACAGAGAGCAATTTTCAACCAAAATATACTTTGGACCAAAAGTTTTGAGACGTAGAACTTCATGGGCCTGCTTTCAGAATTGCTTATAAGGTAATCGGATTGCCTGAGATCCCCGGGATCCTAGAGGCATGCCCTTTATGGAGCTCACAAACGCCAGCAGTTATTAATTCTGCTCATAATCTCGCTGCTTAAACGATTTGTCAGTTCTGCACCAGAATTGGACATATTTGTGATCCGTAAGATTGAGATATAAATGTAAGACATATTTTTTACCAGTTAAATGTAGTAAGTAAGGCATATAATCTGTAAATGAATAATGAAAGTACCTTTATACATGAATAGCGCCTGCATTATACTGAATATATTCTCTGTAATCGTGACACAGATGTTGCGATAAGCAAAACCATCTGTGACAGATGGCATTGAGCCTTCGTTTACGAGCATTGGTCCATCTCATAAACGGAATAAAATGGTTTATTTGATTTCTTAGAGGAAACTTAGGTTACATACAGTTCTATGTTTTAAAAATGAGACTTGTATTTACGTACTTATTTATTTAAAGTTTTAGTGTTAACAAAATGAACACGTCAAAGAACTAACTACATGCTTATTGTTCAATCTTCATTTTTTATACAGTCTTATATAGTTTCTTATACAGCCTATAAAATTAAAATATACCGTCTATTTTAAAATCAGTATTATAAAATGTAATTTAAAAGTATGTGAAACTCTACGCACTTTTAAGCAGTAACAATAATATATTTCAAATGTCATAGCGAAATTCTTTTAAATTACTTTTAGGTTGCGATTTGCCTCGAATTCATGACTTATTTCAAAATACGGCTTATAAAAAAGGGTGACCTTCACCAATTCCACTCTTTATTTCATCCAAATTTTATGAGCGAATATTTATGTTAATGAGAAAACTTTGCAAAAACGGTCTTCCGTCATTTCGGTTCTATTATTTCTTCCGCTTAAAGCTCAACATTGCAAAAGTTGGAGGCTTAACACAGTTTTTTAAAAAATAAATTGGAAATTCAAAATGCACCTGTGCTTGTTATTACAACAGTGTGACAATTCGAAAAACTATGGTTATTATGAAACAGTCTCGAACAAAGTATTTATACAACGAAGTTTTCAATTAAAAGCTTCGTTTATTCGTATTATATAATAAAAATCAATATTTATTTATAAACATAACTCCCTATTAACTCGTATAGTATGGTGGGTGGGTGGTGGAGTGGGAATTTGGGGTTGGTGTTGGTGGGAATCGCTGATGGAGTGAGGTCAGCATTGCCTAGAAAAAGCCAAAAAAAAAAACCTTCTGCTGTGTTACGTAGTGGAACACTAGTATAAGCAGAACCCCGACCAGTCCGAGTCATCCACCCTGGGACCTACTGCAGCCACGCTCACGCGTGCCCACTACCTAGAGCTGCAGATGAGCTGAGGATGCAGGGCAAAAGGCGAATATTCTGCGCCTTAAAACAGAATCCACTCACTAGGGAGGTAACCCGTATAAAACCGAGCATGTCTGGATGCTCTAAAGTGGCAGCCCCACTATCAGACTAGGGCACATTGGGTTAATCTCCTGCTTGCCTGAAAAACCAACGATTCAAGAAACCGAAACAGTGAGAAACCGGACCGATCTTTTACCGACGACCTTTGGCATTAAATCACGGACACGAATTGCTTTTTGGAATATAAAAACGCTAAGTAACGACACTCGACTAGCACAAGCAGAAGCAGAAATGATAAGATATAATCTACAAATACTTGGTTTAAGTGAAGTGCGTAGAAATGGTTTTGGCGAACTGAGAACGTCCAAAGGCCTAACTCTTCTATACTCCGGGAAGGAAAAGGAGGATGACGACCTTGAATATGGCGTCGCTTTCCTCCTCTCTAATTCCGCAAAGAAAAGTCTTTTGGACTGGAAACCGATCTCAGACCGAATCATTTGGGCCCGCTTCAACTCAAGAGCACGGAAGATCTCCATTGTGCAGTGTTACGCTCCCACCAACACGTCTGCGGAAGACATCAAGGATGACTTTTACAACGCTCTAAATGCCACACTTAAAGGTATTAAGAAACAAGATATTGTGATCGTCATGGGAGACCTTAACGCAAAAGTGGGAAGCGATAACAGTAACTGTGAGCGCAACATGGGCAAACATGGACTCGGAGTACGGAACGAGAATGGTGAACGGTTTATAGAGTTTTGCCAACACCATGACCTGACCATCGGTGGGACACTTTTTATTCATAGAGATGTACATAAGTACACATGGAACTCCCCTGATGGCTCCACGAAAAACCAAATTGACCACCTTGCGATCAGTTCGAAGTGGCGCTCGTCACTCCTCGATGTCCGAAACCGAAGAGGCGCTGATATTGACAGCGACCACCATCTGGTTGTAGCCAAAATGCGACTCAAGATTGCAGTTGCGCGACTAGCTGGTGACTGGTGGTGGGAAGAAGGTTTGACGTCACTAAACTGCGAGATCCTGAAATTTTGAACAGGTTCAGGCTTGAACTTCGTAACCGCTTCACCGGACTTCACGCCGACGATGACTCAATAGACGGAGAGTGGAAACGCATCAAAGTGGCCTACACAGAGACCAGCTCTTCTGTCTTAGGTCATACTAAGCACTCGCGCGATATTCCCAAGCAGGCGCTTGATTGGAATCCGCAAGGAAAGCGGAAGCGTGGCCGTCCCAAACAAACCTGGCGCCGAACAGTTGCGGACGAGGCAAAGAGAGCCGGAAAGACTTGGAGCGAGGTGAAACACGAGGCTCAAGACCGAACGCGATGGAGACTCACTGTGGACGCCCTCTGCCCCACCTAGGGGTTATAGGACATTAAGTCAAGTAAGTCAACTCGTATAGTATAAGTAGTAAATAGACCATTGGTACGTCTTTTGTGTACCAATGGTCTTGTATGAAATAAATGGTAGTTTAAAATTATCAATAAAACTATTGATAATTTTAAACTAATTTAGAGATATTTCAAGCAGTAGGTGTCGTCAAACCTTAGTTCATGTATGAACCGCAGTTTCTTGTATAAAGAAAATATTCTGAGGAAGCGTGTATGGTTTATACGCAAACAACTGGAAAGAAATACTGATTTACAACCAGCCACAAAAAAGAGGCAGTAATGTCCTGCCCTAACTTTATATTAGAATAACTATATACAAATTTACAAATAATATAATATGTATTATATTACTAATAATGGGAAACATGGATTAATAGTAAAGGAACCTTAGCGATTCTAAAATTACATTAGTAGTCTGCCATAGATAAAAATATAGATATTGGTCTGATTTTATTCCCCTTAGATTGTCATCTGTCACGGAAATATCACGTTAAATAACGGGCATAACCTAGATTTGAAACTTTGTTTATAGGTAAAAAAATACTGAAACAGTATAAATTGCTATTAAACTTCATCACATAACACATTATATTTATTAAAAACTATACACAATAAAAACTATAAACTTCACAATAAACAAAGTTTATTGTGTGTGAGCCTTTATCCTATTTGTACCCCATGTTTATTTCAAACCAAAATTTATATTTCTTAATGTTTTGCCTCGCGAAGATGAAGCAGAAATTTCGTGAAGTTTTTGCGAGAAGCTAATTCTTAATGGGCCGAGAGAAGTAATATAAATTAAACAAGATTTAATTAGAAAATAAACTCCGAAGCTCGTAAATTAAGAATAGCCATAATAACCTTAATTTCCCTGTTTGCCAATTTCATAACTGAAACTTTTATCTTGTCATAAACGGTACGTATTATCTTCATAGGCAAAAATGCTGAAACAGTCCTCTTAATAAGATTACAATTCATTAAATTCGGCTTAATTTAGATTACAATGCTTTCAATCAGAATATGCCAGAATTTTAAATATTTTAAAAGAATAATCTTAATACCTGATTAAAACTTCATAAATTGAAATGACATAACACATATCTCTAAAACTCTCGTATTTATTTGCACGCGTATACGAATTGTACTTTACATACACGAGTGTACATGACATACTTCATACGCCAACCAAAAATTAAAAGTGTTTTTAATCATAGCAAATTTGCTAATTTGACGTTGACTATATGATCATAGTTATAAAGATATTTCTAACGATAATGCGTTTTGAAATGGATGGCATCACGTTTTGGATCATAACTTCTTAAGACATTTCGTTACAATTTGGTTTTACCTTATAATTTCAAAATATCCCAAACACATTTCAAAATTTAAAAATATCAAACACGATTTCGGATAAATGTTATCGTAGCTTTCGTAAACTTTGAACAAAGGAGTTGAAAACTTAAACCATTCCTTACTACTTACTCTTGAGAAACATTTCTCAAGGTTTCTCGGAATAAGCTTGTTCAATATTCTCTACAGGAATTTCAAAAACAAGATATTGAAAGGGAGCTCCACTAAAATAATAATGTAAAACGATTGTCTCTGTTTTAGGCGAGTTTTTTAATAATATGTTTTTCTTTAGAGTCCTACAGAAACAATTGAAAGACAAATAGTAAAGTGTTTTATTCAAATGGGTATGTGATTATAATATAATCCCAAAAGGGGATTTTGTTATTTAGTAGTCATATACAGCATAGTCTCGCGATTCATATCATAATATTGTAATATTAATTTTTATTATTTATAACGAAACATGAAAGGATTAGCGACGCGCTTAGTTTATATATCGGGGACAGATTTTTGACTATTTTTGGCGATGCAATGTTGAAAATATTTACGCTTCCTATGAACGGTAATACGGTGAACGGTACTATTATATGATGACCACTTTAATCCATACCACCAGTATAAACAGTCGTAGAATACCCCCCAGCAAATGATGCCTACAAATACTGAACCATTTATAAAATCATATTTTTATTTAAAAGTTAAGTATTTTCATGTTATGCTCATTAAAAATATTTTTAAAAGGATCTAGATTTAGGTAAATAAATAATTCACTAATATAGCTTAAAAGTTGAAGCATCGATGTCAGGAACTGGTTTGAATTGATTTTTTGTGAACGACTGTCCAATCCATTTATCACGGAGAGCTATATCGTAAAACCCCATTGTCGCGTTAAAATAATATACTTTTAAAAGCCTTAGATTTTAACTATCTTCCCTATTTCCAACTATGAAAGATCGGATTTCTTAACATTAATGAAAACTTCAAATGAAAGGTAAAGGTAACTTACATATTAAAAATACTCTTCCGACACGATATTGCAATATCGAAACAATATGAAGATCCATTTTATAATTTTAAATAATGATTAAATGAAGAAATATTGTGTACTTTAAAATTTGTTACACAAAAACAAATTTGATAAGATTTCGATTTGAGAAACGCAGGATCAATTCAGTTTAAAGTGTAATTATTTATAAGCATAAGGGGTCATAAGCCTAAATAATAATTTTACACTACATCGTGAAATTTAATAACAAGATGTCAAATGTGAAATTTAATAGCAAGAAATTATATTATTCAGTCCACGTTCTTGCGATTAATAATTTGAACAATATGATAAAGCAACTTCTACCAATTACGTACAATCCTTGGAACTTGTGTTTGTGCTGGGACCTCTAAAAGTGGTACAAACTGTATTTTGTTTGCAAACGTGTATTTATAATTAAGTAACCGTTTCTAATGGAAAAATCGTTTTACTGTGTCATAAAATAAAGATGGATTACTTTTTAGTGAATGGATAATATCTTTAACAGGCGTTTTGTTGTATTGCTAGTGAAGGGAAGTCCCCGAGAATCGAGACACTGCTGACAGGAGCGAGGAATGTGCAGAAGAAGACATGGGCGAATTGAGTAGGAGGCATGGGTGTCATGATCCCTCTGGGGTCTGGATAGTTTTGGCTTTTGATAGTGGAAACTGACAGTGGGACCCCTGACACGAATACTAGATCTTTCTTTGAACAAAGAATCGGAAGCTCAATAATCTTAATTGACCGTAGGTCAATTAACTAAAATTGTGTTTAAATAAAGATTTTTTAGTTTCTTTTTACGAATATAATTTTTACTGCCATGCCAACTAAGTTTTATGGTAAAAATACTTAAATAGATAAGTTTAAACTGTCACCTCAAAATTCATATGAAATCATAAGTTATGACGAAGGTAAAATTATTATTGTAATTATAGAAGAAATAAAGCATAAAATGACCAAGGTACTGAGCGATGTACATAAATATTTAATAGTCTGCAATAGTCCGTTACGACTGACAAGATATATAAGAAACAATTGTTTTCATATTTGTCCATGTTGTGAATTCAGAACCATTGTTTGTAAACAATTTATTTTCAGTAAATAATGAAGCAAGCAGTTGCATCAGTACACAGCAGATTTAATATTGAAGAATTGTTTTGATATTACATTTCGTATTCTTTACTTGACAGATGACCTTGAAAATATGGGTCTTTTACTAAATCTTTAAGAAGAAAAATTTGTAAATTACTTATTTTTGAAATTATTTTTACATTAATTCATAATATACCTTCTTGTATACACTGTCTGTTTAATAAAAATACTTCAGGCATAGCAAATCTGTCAAGGTGAATTTCATCCGTACGGCTCACTTTAGAAAACAATCAAACCTTAGAAAGATGCGCCCACTAAATTGTTATTTTATTATCCACTAGTCAAAATCGAAAATAAATGGATTACCAAAAAATTAAACCACATACTTAAGGTGAGAAAAACATAAAATAAATAATTTTAAAATATGCATTTACTTGCGATACAGATATTGTTGTAATTATACAATTAGTTATCAACATTTTAAGTAGAGTAATGTTAAAGTGTTAAAGATGTTGCGATTATGTAAATTTCGCTCTCACGTTAATAAATAATGTCCTGTAAATAATCTACATTAGAGTGTAAGACAGTTCTACATTTATCTACAGAAATATCATCGGTGTACTATAGGGATTCGAACCACAACTATTTGGCGAGAAATTCACGTAAAATTTAAACACTGGCCTAGCCAACAAAAGTTAATGTATGGGTCCAAATAAATTCCGAAAAACTAATTTATTTTAGTACCACGAAAATTATGTTTCAAAATAAATGGAGCCTCGGGGTGTATAATTCAGAGGCTACGATAAATTGTAAGCTCGTTACTGTTATGCTCTGTTCATTACTTTGGTATTTAGCTAAACAACTCGCTATTACATCCATAAGGCCTCTTACGTATAGTGCAATATATCATACAGTAAAATAATATCAGGTCAGACTTATTTCAGTTTATATTTATTTTTAAATTTAGTTTAAAATCTTGGATTCTCATGCTGTTCAAAAATATAAATATCTGTAAGGAACTGTTTATAACTACTGACAGAATTATATACAATCTTTAAGAGTGTTGGAAAACTATTGTATTTTTCAACTAATTTATATAATTTGAAGGTAGGTAAACTAAGATAAATTTTTGGGGAATGTATTTGGATGATATAGTTTCTATCAACGATAGAGACAACAAAAAATCATAGAATAATGCTTCTTGCTTAAAAAATGATGGACATCACTTACTCATGAGACAGTTTTCATACAAATTTGATTGTCAGTTTAAATACCCAATTGGAAGGCCCGGGTACCATATCCAATAACTCTACCATGTTTCAACAAACAACAGATTATAATGACACATTGCCGAGCCCGAATGAGATTTTCATTACGCATGCATGTAAACAAAGCCTCCGGCATTAATCTGAATGTGGAATGTTCGTAACATTAAAATTTTAAGGAAAAATAGGACAACGCGTAAAACAGAAGATTAAAAGCAGTATAAAAGATAAATGAAACCGGTATCTGTTTCATGTTTCATTCGCATTATTTGCGATGACCACATTTTTTGCAGAATTAGAACAGATTCCCTACTACTAAATACAAAAATATATATTCTGTTTAGTACAAATACTAGTGTAAATACAAAAATATAAAGTCTTGACTATTAGAAATCAGTGGCGCTAAAACCCTCTTGGTTGGTTTTGGCCTCGACAGTCTGTATCTGTTTCATGATCATTTGCTATTTCGAATATGCAAGTAGGTTATCATTGATCTGTGCTCGACACACGCCATTGACTTTTTGGTTGCAAAACAAGCTTTCCTCACGATATTTTCCATCAACAACTGATAAATGCGCTGATAAACAAATCTGTTGGTGCACAGAGGTGCGAACTTATGAGATCAGGGATGAGAGGCTTAAGCCACTAGGGCCACACCATTATGTACAAAGTCTGTGGCATTGCTTATAACGTCTAAAGAGGAGAGCTTTATGACATTGACATAGACAATTGGTGGAATGCATGGGGTAGAAAAGAATGAGAAAACATGGGAGAGGCCTTTTCCAATACGATTCACAACATTACATAAAATTATAGGCACTTAAAAAAACATCCATTTGAAGTTGATAGAACTTCTGCCTTCTTCGACATTCTGTCAAATTATGCATTGTAATATTTGCACAAAATTTAAAATAGTTCATTTTACTCTATTATTATTGATATGAGAGATTAGACTTTTGTCCTCTGCAATGTTGAGTTTCATAAAAACCCCAATAATATCATGGAGTTATTTTCATAGAACTAAGACAAACAAAGATTTAACAGAGATATTTTGAAACAATTCAATCAATCACTTTATTAGCAATCCGTTGCGCAGACAGGTCATTAATATGCAATGCAAAATGTTCGGGATTGAGGGCGCCATACGTGACATCTCTGACTCGACCGAAATGCAGAAACGACAGTTTTCCTTTACGGTGCCGAGACTTGATTTTAACCGGTATAGGGAAAGGTATAAAAACTAACAATTTAACACTTTAATATTTATAATCCATTAAATTTTAAGTAATATGGTTATAGCATGCGATATTTAGGCAAATGACGTAATTGATATTTTTTAAGGCAATGGGCCTTTATAGTTTGTGAAAGTATTTACACCATAAGTTTTGACAATATTTTATATTACAAGGAGGCAAATGAACTTACGGGACGCCCAAAAAGGGCAGTATCGCACCCATGGACACCAGAGATGGTGTTAAAACAATGCAGAAGATATTAACCATAAATAACTCTTCGGAACACTCTCCATAGTACACTAAATACTAAGAGTTACCAATTCTTAAAATGCCTGCAACGCACTTGCGGGTCTTCTGGCAATGTCAGTATCCATGGGCGGTGCTATCAAACATCAGACGAGCCACCTGCCCGTTTACCTCCTATTACATAAAATACAATACAATAAATAACTGTAGAAAATGTATCTGCTTAAAGAGACATAATGAAGCCGACCGGTAATACGTTGGAGATTGACAATTCGTCAAGCCATTCGCTGAATATGGTTAAGAACCTAATTAAAAACCTGGCATTTTTAATAGAATATATTCGTTGGCGTATAAACTTTCTAAATGTATCTTTATCTTAACTACCTAGCAAAAAAATAAAGTTAATTCTTCAATTATTAATTAACCAGCATAAATCTCTCTTTTTTATTTTCGAAAAGATTAAATATAGATACTGAAATTATTTGTTAAATGCAGAACGTATAACACTGCGGACGTAATAACGTACGTAGAACATATAATAATGTATCCCTGTGACAACAATGTGACGCATAATATTATGGCAGGTTTCTCATGTAATTTAATATTATCATAACTTAAGACAAATACTATGTTTATCTATTATATTAATAAGACTATTCAAGATAGTTAAATGGACTCTGAATTCTTAAAACAATACGAGAGCTACATTTCTGTAATTCAATAAACATATTTAATAAAATATGACAATGGGAACAAATGTAATGTTCATTGTTATTAATGAGAATGTTAAATCATATAGTTTTTAAAAACCTACGAAAATGAAAGCTAAAAAATATAAACGTAAAATGTTTCCAGTTATAATTCTCTCAAAAGCGCTAAAGCGACCAAAGGAAAAAATGCATTTCTTCATCTGTACCGCATTAATCTGAGTGCTAAGCCCATCAAAGTGCGATTGAACGGATAATCCAAAATTCGTAGGCAAAATTTGATTGAGAACTTTTCAGCTAAATATGAAATCGAGGTTTTAGAGTTTTGACATTTTAGAAGATAAACAACGTACTTACATTCGTTATATGTTATGGAATGTAGAAATTAAAAAATAGATACTATAAATAATTACATTGACGTTTGACGTATGACGTTATATTAGTTTATAATATATAGAGAAATTGTTAATCTGTACAAGAAGATGCAAGTTTTGGCTTGTAATTTGAATCTTTTTACAAGAAGAATTTTTGAACATCATTTACGTATTTTTATTCGGAATTCGATTAAAATGATTGTTTTAAATAACTATGAAATCACAAACTAAATTTTGTTTCTATATTTATTTCAGATAATTTATTAATTATTATTCATTACTTTGCTTGTCTTCACATATATTTGGTTTTTGTTTAAATAATTAATGTAATGTAATATATAATTATTTCAGCAACACATGGAATTATTCATCATTGAGTTAAAACTTCACGTCTGTAAAAAATATAGCAAAAAAAATTGAGATAAGAATATGATGAAGTCAGATTCAACAATTAAAATATAGGATTAGTCTCAATAACCAAGGCCTGCATTCTCCAATCAAACTTGAATCTAATTTAGGAGTTAAATCATTTCCTCTTTTCATAAATTACTGTTCATACATTTTCCTAACTATCAGTACCAATATGTTATAGTGGAGAGCAGTGTTAGCAAGATTCAAAGTCCACGGGGAGAGATGTGAATAATGTGTGAAATTGCAGCGGTTACGCACTATTTGCCTCGACCACAATTGCTATGTGGCATTCCCTGTTCTATTAGTCGTTTAATTATTATACAAGTTATAATAAATTGAGCTTTGTTGGACTAGAGGTTTAGGTGTGCTATTCTTAATTTTAAAGGTCAAACCTAGATTATGAACCAATGATGATGTGTGTTATCTCACACACAGTTTTATTGTTTTTTTATTCGATATTTGTAAATATTTGAGGAACATGTATACTAACAATTCAATAATTGACCTGTATAGTTGTTTTATTCTAGGAGTACATTGTCGTCACATATAATTATTTAACTAATGTATACAGATATTATAAATCCTATTTTAAAAGAGTAAGTGTGGAGTTTCCTTCTCATTCTTCTCCACACGAAACTACCTTTTGGAAGGGGCAACTAGAATCATCTTTATATTTTAATTAACGTTCAAAAGGTCCATTTTAGGTTGTCTATTGGAATAAATGATTTGACTTGACTTGTTATTAACTTGTTCGTACAGTAAAGTAAGCATCGTAATAATAAAAATGAAAAAGCGATGTGCTTTCTCAGAAAAAGAAATCTGTTAACCTAAAAAAAAAAATATTTTTTTAGGTCAATACAAGGTTCCATTTTTGGTTATTATTTAGTAAAAAACCTAAAACCCAAAAATGACTAATAATTTAATATTATTATTTTGTTTAGCTTTTGTTCTGTTTAAGCTTTTATATCTGTCGGCTTTTGCGCTTTTATGGTTATTATCCTATTAGAATCCCCTTCATACGTGTTATCCAACGCGACTGGATACCAGTTAACGTTGAGCAAATATGTCACAATGATCATAAATTACCAGATTTATGACCGTAAACCAAGCACATTTTTCACTCAATCAAATGTACACATTTATATATTAAACCCGTAAATAGCGGAAAACACGAGCTGTGGAAGCTTTCCTGTATCGAGCGTGATTTTTCGTTTTTCCTAAGGGAAACCTCATTTAAATAGGTCATGTTTTACGACTAGTTGAAAATGTAGTAATTTTTATACAGTTTTTAGTACTGTAAATATTTGTCGACTTTTTGAAAAGAGGTTTTTATTATAATCCTAGGGAGTATATTAATATTATTTAATTTACCACTACCCATAGGAATAAAATATCTTTAATAAATTACATTATTATATAACTATTTCTAACTACTTGAAAGCATTCAAATGGTCGAGATATGTAATTTAACAATTTCACAAAAAACACTTCGATTAGAATAGAACTTCTCTGACACACAAATATATCTTTTAAGTGGAAGGCTTTTAAAGGCTAGGTGCCGTAGCGTAGGCGAGTATTTGGACCATAGATTTGACCAATTATAAATAATTTGACTTTGACATTATTTTATGTTATTATAAGAAATTATAAACATGTATATGACATTTGCATGACATTATTATTATTTACTATAACAGTATCCCAACGCTTGCCCACAGGCAATCGCCTTACACTAATACTGCTCCAAAATTCTACATTTGTAATTAGTTATATTTGAACTTAAATATAATAGTTAGCAATAGTATAAGTTTCCACAAAGCTTACTCGTTTGCAGATGTATTTTGGAAACAATTTGTTTCACGCTTTTGTGCTAGTTAAATTGGTTTGAAATAAAAGTTTAAAATAGGGCGTATCTATTGACTTCAAAGCAAATTAATAATACTTTCTAATACAGATTACTAAGTACATATGAAGGTTATAAAAGGTATATAATCCAATTTCTACAGGAATCTGTAGGATAAAAAGATTCAGACGTATTATTAGACTTTCGGGTTAAATGTTGGAAATGACTATTAATATTTTTACATAATCTTTCAAAACTAAATCAGATAAACCCAAAATACTCTTTCGTCTCACATATTTACGCAATTAATAGCATGAAATTAGACTAATTTAGCTGTAGGGGGTAAGTTTTTGGATGTTCTACTCAGCTCATTAACCGCCTGCAAACTTGGCCTTATTATGATATGATATGTTACACTATATGGCACGAATTACGGTTTTAACTTTTGTACTAAAGTCACGATTTTTTTTATCTGGCTTAAAGTTTATTATTTAATAAAAGTGTGAGTAATAAGTTAGCTTAGTAAATTGGAATCTTGTAGATAAACTCAAAGAAAATACTTGCTCGCTTTACCTAATAGAAATCCTCATATGTTATAGATTTTATAAAAGATAGATAGTGTATAAACCAATTTATATCGATAAAATAAAGCTACAATGTCATTTGAAATAAAATCAGTTGCCTTAAAATACGCTCAAAGCGACCACTATTTCCAGATATCTTTTCAAAACCTCCGCATTTGCATTGAGGAAATCGGATTTCTAAAAATTGTGCATAAATTCTAAAGTCCACGGTCGCATCCTCGACACAGCCTTGTCATAGTCACGGATTGAGCATCCCTGAATTAATGTTTTGTTAGAGAAAATTAAATGTTTGATTAGTACGTACTTATTAAGATTTATTATTAACATATATCATATATATATTTACAATCGTGATAAATTACTTTCATTATGTAAAATAAATATATACTAGATTTATTTGTTAGAATTTAATTAATAAGATATATCTCACACACTCATTGTACGATTCTGGATGGCTCGGAGGACCAAAATGTACGGTTCCTGGGTCAACAGGATGCTTCAAATAATAGAGATTTATTGATTTACTCTATATTTACCACTCGCGTGTTACAATAGAATATGAGCGAAATAATGACGTGCTAATTGCTATATACCGAATGAATACAATTAACAGTCAAAGAGAGTGCCTACGTCTGGCTATGCTCTCGGGGTGTAACTCCCATGATTTAGTTAATCGCTATGAACGAATAACTGTATGTAGAAGAGAGTGCCTGCGTCGGGCTATACTCTCGGGACGTAACTCCGACGATTTGGGAAATCGTCACGCTTTTAAGTGATCGATGGCGACAGCCATGGCACGTACAAACATAGGAATTTGTCAAGCTTGTAAATGAGCAAGAATGTACGAACCTTGGCACGTACATAGGGATCATCATGCTTATAAACTAAGAAAGCCAGAGTGAGCAAAATGTACAGCCTTGGCTTGTACACTCATTATAATGTAGGCTTTTTTGTATAAAATATTTGAATATAATTTGTAAGTTTTTTATTCCAATTTTGATTACTACACAAGTTTTTATTTTGTTTCTTTATTTGGATATGAAGTGTCTATGACTTTGTATGATACTCCTAATGGACAAAAATATATAAAAATACAGTTATTTCCGTTTTATCAAAATATGATATACATATATAATATTCTTATATGTACAAAGTGATAATCTCTTTAAGAAGACCGCAGCGAAAACCATAAGGAGGAATGAATTGTCTTGAATCTACATGTTGGTCCAAATTGCGGTAATAATTAGATTAAGACTCCGTCTTATCACAGTATAGATAAATAAGAATGGAACCGCTATGACATACTACTCTTTCTTATTAGAGTCAATTTAGACAACTTAAAATACCTGACAATATTATAAATGCAGTGTTGGCCTAGGGGCTTAAGCAGGCGACCTTATTCCCTGAGGATGTGCGTTCGAATCACGGCAAATACCCTCTACAAGCGGCCTGTCTCAAACCCAAAAATCGATGACATATGTCAGATATTGTCTATAAAATAAAAATGATCGAAGAAACGGATGCAATCTTAAGCTTAGACCCAATTGTAATGTGGCGCCACAAGATTATTATTATTTACCTATATTATACATCATTATGTCACTAAAGCTAGCTTGCACCGACTACAAGTCTTTGTCAACAGTTGTCTTCTCCGTATTCTGGGTATGTATTGGCTTGAGAAGATATCTAACGAGCAACTTTGGCCATACACTCCAGAGAAATTCCAATCATATCGTCAAAAATACACTTGATTGGAACCCGCAAGGAAAACGTAAGCGTGGCCATCCCAAACAAACCTGGCGTCGTACAGTAGCAAATGAGGGGATGAGACTTGGAGTGAGGTGAAATGTGAACGTGATGGAGACGCCCTCTGCCCTATCAAGGTATTATAGAACATTAAGTCATATCATTATACATAAAATTGGGCATTTACCTCAAAACCCAAACTACTCAATCGATTTCAGTTAATTCTCTTGATTTAAATGAAAAAAGACCATCTCGATATTACTCAGTTTCACAGAAGTATTTGGTAGACATTCAATATCGGAATCCTTATACTCAAAAACTATACATTAACAACACTATTAGATACGCTTCGAACAAAGAAATACTTTTTTAATATCATGCTAATGTTAGTGTTAAGATATACAGATATCTGATATAAAAATACAGGACATAGCTATCGGTACTATGACATAGTAGGAGCATTGTTGATTGACAGCGTTCAATTGTCATTAAACCTTAAAATTAGCCAATTAAAAACCTTTTACAGAGTCGTAAAGGTAAATGTCATTAAGCAAAATAAAATTCCTATTTGTAAAGAATACGACTTTCCGAAATTTGTAATTTAAAACGATTTCAGTGAGTGAATAATTCATTTCTTACCCCGAAAATTAACGTGCTCCCTCATTCGGAAACTGTTAAAACATCAAAACTGTGGAAATTTGAGATTATTCGGCCTCCCAATTCATAATTTCTGCTAGAATTAATATTAAACTTTTACCGCATTCAGTGTTATGCGGAATATCAAAATGTTCAATGCAAATAAAGAGATTTTTATTAATTGGCGCGTGCGTGTTTTGTTTTGTAAATGTATTCCGTTTCGAATTTTGATCCTGTTAATAGATTTTTAGTGTAATAGAATTATTCTAAAATTACTGCACAATGGTGTTTTGATTACAAAACACAAAATGCTACATCTTATATATTTTTTTGTTTTTATTACAAAATTAATTAAAATAATATCAATAATCTAACGAAGATCTTAATTTTAGTATTTAATATTTTGATTTTGACTAAAGACCACGGAACACACTAGCATTGGAACCAGACCCAGCAGATATAAATAGCACCTGGAAATGATGGCGAATGACATCAGAAGTATAATCGCCAAAATTCCGTGGTGGCGGAGAAAAAAAGCCTTCAGACAAAATATAAATTTTATATAATTCTCTTTGCATTTCATCACTATCACCGAAATTTCTGGGAACTACTAACATCTAATTCTATATCAACGTAATTTAATATCAAGAAAGTCAAAAGCTCTCGCAAAAGTGGATAAAAATTGCTGATCGTTAGACTTTGTTATATCAGCGATAAAAGCTAGATTTTTTCCAAAGATTTTCTTTTGAAAGTAAAAATATGGTCTTATGACAGATTTCCTATCTTAAGAACTTTCAGAACCTAAATGAATCACTTTTATTGCGTGCACTAAGACTAAGACTTTCGATATAAGCATAAAAGATCGTGCGAATAAAGTGTGTATTTCTGCTCGTAGAGGCTTTATTAGTTTCTTAAGCACTTAAGAAAAACACTTTTTAAACGGATTGAAGCCTATGTATTATTATTATAAACTTATAATATTTTCATAATTTTAAATTTAATTTTTTCCGACGTTTCGCGTGCTTTACAGCGTGCGTGGTCACGGTGACTAATTATAAGTTTATAATAATAATATACAGCTTCAATCCGCTTAAAAAGTGTTTTTTTAATGTGTAAAAGTTATGTTAACAAAAGGCAATACTATCTTTTTATATTTAATCCTCACGAACATATTCAGGCTTTGGCTATTAAATGGAATACTTATATTTATTACTGTATCTATTTTTTACCTATACGAAATTTATATTATCAAGTTTTCGCTTCGCTTAAGTAATACCATATATTTAGTTGTAAAACATTCATTATTTGACAAGACGTTTTTTTAGGAATTCAGATACTAACAATCCTTTTATCAATCAAGGAAATCTTTACGGAACTTGGTCCCATGAGAAAACTCGGCAATTCACTTTAAAATAAGGGCCTACCAGATTTTTCTACTTAAAATCACGTAAAACGACATCTCAACAATCTATTTTGCAGAATCGCGTTCAACTTTATCGTGTATTTTTGAGATTTTCAGCTCAGACTATACTATAATCATGGAAAGGAAGCTGTAACAGTAATCTATGAAATATTATGAATAATTTAAATCTTCAAACCCAAAAGTTATTTACTGTATGTACTTTATACAACAGTTATTTCGTTATTCAAATTTTAGTCTTGGTACAGCTTGAGTGACGAATAATAATTTATGATCTTTTTCTCATCGTTTTTGTTGTTCAGCTACGTTATTGATTATTAAAATTCCTATAAAACATATATTTCATATCCGATGTAAACTGAGTTGGATGCACATCACAACCTAATCAATGAATCTAATCATAATGTAACTAAAAACATCCAATAAAACGATACGTTAAATTTATGTAAATTTACTCTGATGCGAATAAAAATAAAGTTAGTTATATTTAAACGCCAGCAACGCACTTGCAAGCCTCCTGGCAATGTGAGTGTGTATGGGCCGGTATCAGTTAACATCAGGTGAGCCTCCTGCCCGTTTGCCTCCTATTACATAAAAAAACATATGCTCCTATTTCGAGGACTATAAATAATATGTATATGTCGCATATAAAAATATTTAATTTTAATGACTTTTTCTATAGAACGGCAAACGCCTATGAAGTCATATTTCCCGAAGGCTCGTACTTCATACTATTTCAATTCCATAAAATTCTATCAACGTCTCAGTTGTCGAGAATTGTATCAGACTTATTAGGACGCTCGGTTGTAGTCAGATAAAAGCATTGAAATGGTAAACATATACTACACCAATTTAATACTCAAATGTTAAAATTGTGTATTTCTCTGAAGTTTATACACTTCCTTATAAAACATAGTCTTTCCCAAGATGACCATTAAACACGATACAACAAAGTGCTACAGAAACTCAATAACGCCAGCAAAGGTTCTCTTACAAAGTTCATAACTTTATTACCGCAAAATCCATCATGCTAGCGTAGTGTTGTAATGTAATAACGCACACTTTACAATCAATATAGTGTCAGAAAGTATCCCAGCGTTGGAGGCATCCAATAGTTTCTATAAACACATGTTCCATTCAATATTACGTAGTATATTTCATTTTTTATTGTTGTACATTTTTATCGTTACAGAAAAATATTTTTTAATAAAAAAACATCAAAATAGTCATATATTATTTTATATATTATTATAACTGTGTAAGAGCAATGTTGGCCACTAGGCTTCAGTGTGCGACTCTCATCCCTGAGGTCGTATGTTCGATCCCCGGCTGTGCACCAATGGATAATAGATTAACAAATGATCATGAAACAGATACAGAAATCTGAGGCCCAGACCTAAAAAGTTTGTAGCGCTCTTGATTAATTAATAACTGTGTAATATGTATGAGTGTGTGTAATCTGAATTCAATCTGAATTCATTCTGTGAATGTATAATCAATACCCAGAACTCAGTGAACATAGTACTTCGAAGACATGTAACGACATTCATTAACACAGTGCCATAATAGCACACCTATAATGAATCCACTTAACTATATTTATTTCTTAAGTTTACAGTTGTTCGGATTAATACCTGCAGCCGAGTTTCATCATCGGACGTAGACGTCGTCTGCCTAGAGGCAGAATACAAAATTCCACCCGTATCACCTCGACGTCAGTCGTTCCATAACTGAGCGTTTTTTTAAGGCAGTTCGTGCCACTATGTGGAACCAGCTTCCCCCTGATGTTTTCCGAACCAATTCGACTTAGGGTCCTTCAAGAAAACAGGTTACCAATTCTTAAAAGGCTGACAACGCATTCGCAAACCCTCTGATATTGAGAGTATCAATGAGCGGTGGTTTCACTTAACATCAGGTGAGCCTCCTGCCCGTATTTGTTTAACAATTTCAGTTAATTTACAGTGTATAAAGGGGCTAGGCTACCGAGAGTGCAGATACTAGATACAGATCGCTCTTTATTATAGAGGACCCTGTCTGATCATGTGTCTCTTGTCGCATTCAGAAATACTTTTATGAATTACATCACAATAGGTCAGCATAATGATATAAGTAATGCAGATGTAGAAAAAAATTGAAAACGTATCTATAACGTAACTCTTTAGTATAATAGGAAGATAATTACTCGATAACAAAGACAACTTGTTATACCCAAATGTTGGTCTTAAGATAAATTCAATTGAAGAAATTGTAGAAATTGTAAACGTCAGCGTAATCACATCAATTATTATCCCTGTCACCTTTGTATTCCGCAGATTCCTAGACGCTTACCTAAGCGTTCTATTTACCTAGGTTTCGGTATAATTTGCAGTATCAAGTAATTGTGTATTTTGATACCTTCAATTACATAAAATGCTTTTATAAATCACATTAAAAAACATGATTGTATATATTTTTATGGTAAATCTAGAACGAAAATGTCGAATGAATTTAAGAAGACGAACAAACGAAAAGCTAGATTAACATTAGAATGAACGAAAATAATTTCTATCGCCGGCAGCACATAGATTTTAATATGGATAATATGTATGGAACGTGCGACAATTCTATGCAATCTCAAGTAACATATATTATACAATCAAACTTACCTGAGAGAACAATTCGTTTGTACGTGCAAGAACTATTAAGATATTATCAAGTTTGAACACTCTCTCTACTATCTTGATTTATGAGCGACCACAAAGATACTTTGTTGAAGTCATTCGATTTCGCTTTGACTACGACATTTTGTAGCAAACAAAAGATTTATGCTGTATTTACTCTATAATACGCGTGTATATATAGAAACAGAGAGATTATTTTAATAAATATTTTAATAATAATATAGATTAAAAAATCCAGTCATATTGTCTATCAAAATGTTAATATTCGTAGACATTGTTATGTAACTAAAAAGTTAAAAGTATATACTTCTAGTATATATATAATATAATATATTAGGTCCTTACATATGAAATTGGCGTATTTCTTACTGGCCACTTTAATCACGATGTTCTCCTCTTTGGTAAGGAATTCCAAATTCAAATTTGTACAGCTATTTATTTACTGTATTTGTGCTTCGATGACCGTCATTCATTTGTTATTTCTTCTGTTGCGTCACTCATTTTACGAAATGGAAAACTTAAAGTATCGCATTATTTACGAGTACGAGTTCCGCCGTGGCACTAGTGCTGCGAAAACGACTCGAAGGGTGAATGATGTGTATGGCGGTCATGTTGCAAAAGAAAACACAGTTCGTTTTTGGTTCCAACGTTTCCGTTCTGGAAATTTCGACCTGCAGCACAAGCCCTGTGGACGGCCTGAGACCCAAGTTGATAATGAAGTATTGAAGGCTATTGTGGAAACGGATCCATCCATCTCAAACCACGTCCGAGTTAGCTTCAGGCTGCGGTGTTAGTCATAAAATTGTTTTAATTCACTTGAAGCAAATTGGGAAGATTAAAAAGCTTGAAAGGTGGGTACCTCACGAATTGACTGAAGCAAACCGGCAAACGCGCGTCGACTGCTGCGTTACATTACTGAACCGGCACAATAATGAAGGTATTTTAAACCGAATCATTACCTGTGATGAAAAATGGATTATTTACGATAATCGGAAGCGCTCAGCGCAATGGTTGGATCCTGGCCAGACTAATACGGCTGATGTCTATTGTCAGCAATTGCAAGCCATGATGGAAAAGCTAGCGGCTAAACAACCTAGGCTGGTCAATCGCTCCACGCCACTGTTACTTCCCGACAACGCTAGACCACATACTGCACAACAGACGGATACCAAATTAGAAGAGCTTCAATTGGAATGTCTAAGACATCCTCCGTACTCCCCGGACCTTGCTCCAACAGATTACCATTTTTTTTCGAAATTTGGACAATTTCTTGCAAGGGAAAAAAATTAACTCTGATGGGGCAGTCCAAATTGCCTTCACAGATTTTATTGATTCCCGTTCGACTGGTTTTTTTAGTAAAGGGATCAATGAACTACCTATGAGATGGTAAAAGTGCATAGAAAACAATGGTTCATACTTTGATTAATTAAATATATTATATTTAAAAATATTCGACTTTTTGTTCCTCCCATACAAAACGCCAATTTCATATGTAAGGACCTAATGTATAAGTTTAAAGTTTTATACCAATACTAGCGGATCCGACAGACGTTGTCCTGTACACACGCCTTACATACAAAAAAAACCTAATAATGTGAATCATTGTCGACTCGACTCCAGTCGGTCCCGTCATTTAAGAAGAGATCAGTGTTATACACACGTAGTGTAAAATTATATATATAAAGAAAATAAAGAATGAGGAAGCTATATAACATATATCAAAAGCATAACACTAGTTGATTACTTCCTATTATTAACATTGAATCTCTTAATTTATTTTATAAAAATCTCACTATCCCAATGTAAATTACAAATTTATTCAGGATATTTTCTCACGTTCCCACCTAATCTGTCCAGTTTCTCTACTTATCAAACATAATTGAAAGTAACCGGGACACGGATTAAATTAAATTCGATAAGAATCGTTTTAATTTTATTTTTTTACTGGATACGTTTAAGTGCAATGCAGTGTTTAATTGCCGTAATTTATGTAATTCCGAGCCTTGGAACATAAAAAATAGTAAAAAACTAGTCTTTGTGGTCAAAACATGTTTAATTGAACGACGCTTACTATACTCATAAATTTTATAGACAGTTTTATGTATACATGTCGTCTGCTCCTAACAGACAAAAATGAATTGCTCGAATGGATTACAGAAATCAAGTATAGTAGAGACTAACTGACTAACGGTTGTATTACACAAAAAATTAAATCTCATATAAAAAATGTTAATGGGAACTCGTCAATGTGATAGCATCGTCAATAAATAATAAGAAATATTTTTTCAACAAACGACTTATATATTTTATTCATATACAATTATGAATAAGGAATAACAAAAGTAAGCAATTGTCAGAGTTAGAACGAGTCAACAGAACTCCCTCAACAAGTCAATTTATCATATTATTTAGAAAAGGCAAACTCTATTTATTTAATTGTAAACTGGGAGGCAAACTCCTATTTACTTAGGCCCAAGATAAACTCTAATTTACATAAACGTATGCCCGGGACAGGCAACTCATCTACATTCTAATCTCTTATTCATAACCATGTGTTTGCGATTTGCTCTTTATTTAACCACATAATACTTTGATCATGATTCTTATTAGCTTTACGTGGTTACAGCAACGCGTCCTTGAATTTAGCTTTCAGACGTTAGAAAACCTATTTTTATAAGCAGAGATAGATATAAATTTTCCTGTTGAATCACCCTTTCTATAGAAAGGCGTAACGCTACTGATATACGTATAATATGCAAAGGTTATGAGAGACGCAATGTTTTTACAAAATCCAATTTTCAACACTCGATAGGGTTTAGATTCTAATATAAATCCGCATCTATGATGTCAATTTTCTTGGTTGGGATTTCAAATCTTGAATATTTACTAGTAGCTTAGTGAAACCAATATCACTATAAACAAGAGCGTTTATTTATTATATTGAATTGTTGTGAATGGAAGGCTTTGCAAAGAATTCCAATTTAAAGCGATGTTGTAACAGATTTAATTTGACGTATTTCTACTTATGGATATGAATATATGAAAATTTTATAACAAAATATATTAAAAACTCAAGAAGGCTAAAATGATCACTGCCCTAATTACTTCTTGGAGGATCTAACTTTAATAATACTCATTTTAATTACAATACGAAATGTACCCAAAGACAATTTAAGCTTTTAATGAAACATTACTCAAGTACCCTCTTGACATAACACGAACACAATTAGTCGTAAATCGCTCTTGCAATAAGACGACACTAAAACTAATTCATTGGTCAAATTCACTGTGAGAAAACACCAACTTTACTGTTCCATAAACTTTACTACACACTTGAAATGAAACTTTTGAGTGCATATGGACATTTATAGCCCTCGATTTTATGTATCCACAATCCGTACTATATATAGCAACTGTAGAACATTATATCCATAAGCTTATGTAGTTTTGAGTAGTACTCTGCATAAAAAGATCTTCCTGCTAGAGTTTTTATAAATCAACTTAACGTTTGGAAAAAATGTATTATCAATTAATGATTATTTGCGTGAAACATTATAATTAATATAATTTGATTATGTTTAAATATATTTTAGGACATCGCTACAAATAATGTTAAAATTTTCTATAATCATATAGTTCATAATGTATGTAACTTCTATGTAAAATTCCTTTTAAGACAAATATGCACTGGATTATATGTGGCAGAATAATACAACTTTAGATTATAATACCACTACCATATTCTTGCAAATAAATTATTATTATTATTACGCTACTGTCATGGGTCTGAGACATGTCAGTTTCAAGTTGTTCTTTAGTATATATAGATATATTATAAGTATATAGAAATAAAAATCCATTGGTTCACTGCCAGGTTTCGAACATACAACCTCAAGTAATATAAGGAGATTATGTTTCCTATATAAAATTTATATCGATTCATATCTTAAGAAAACTCTGGGGGATAAGAGTTTAAAACGAAAGATGCGAGACGCAACGTCGCGTTCAATGGTGATTCGCCAACACCATTTCCAGTCCAATACGCGACTGACATACGTTAACACGAGACATGACGCGTCATGTCATTACTCTGTTTGACCAATCAATCGCAACACCCATATCACCTCGACGTCCGCCATTCCACAACTAAACGTTTTAAGGCAGTTTCTACCGCACCACCGCTATATAAACCAGCTGCTCACTGAAATATTTTCGAACCAACATGACTTCCGGTTCTCAAGAAAAAGTGTTCCAATGAGTCTTCTGTCAGTTTGTCTCCCTTTCTATAAAACAAAAACACAACATCTCACGTCTTTTTTATATAGTCAAGCGGACGTAACGCCATGACGTTATATTATGTGTATATGTCGAGTGTCAAAGCGTATTGGACTGTAGAGGCTGTTGACCAATCAAAATCGAACGGAGCACAGAATCGTTTCTCTTTTGTTTTACATTCTTAACTGATCTTCATTTACTAAATAAACAGGTTCCTAAACAAATTAACACTATTGCCACGTACACAATTGTGCGTAGTATTACAAAATTAGTTGTTTCAACCTCCTAATCAGAGAAATGTTAGAAAATATATTTGATAAAATCGGTACGAATAATTGAGTACTTACAAACATTTTGCTACATATTGTGTATATCATGCCATGTTATGTTACATATTAAGAAAGTTTGGCAAAGCTGCTTAATATATCAAGGAGTGAATATTTCATCACAAAGTTGCTCAAGGCTGCACCAATGACGTCATAAAGTGCGAAGTTAATTAAAACTGTTCTTGACCAAGATGAGAAAACTTGTACAGAATTCTTGCATTAATCCAGGCGGGAACAGTAAGGAAAATTATTTCTGTAGCGCTCAAGACTACGCTCAATTAGATTGTTACATTTAAATTACTTATAGAGATTACTATTACTATCCAATTAAGGTTTTTACTTACGTAATTAGAGATAAATAAAAGAAGACAGAAACACAAAAAAACTACGAGATATGCCTTTCATACTAGACTTTTGGGAGTGAAGGGTCCAACATGTTACCGCTTTTGTATTCTTCCTCTAAATATTAAAGTGACAACCTCGGAAATGAGACCGTGTTGGATGTACCTGAAGTGAATTTCGTTGGTATTTCTCACTTGTTCTGTAAGTACCGGATACCTTGGAGTGAGTTGAACCACACAACCCTGCTACGTTCAGCGTTCATCCATATATTTTATGCACAAATATATTTTGGTTTAAATATATATCTGACGCGAAAAATATTTTCACCAACATTTATTTGTGTTTATTTAACAAATATTTCAAAGTACAAGTACAGCGTAATTATGAATCTCTAACTTAGGAAAGAGCTAAATGTTTATGAAAGAAAATTATTAAGGTAAAGTAAAACAAGTTATGCTTTATTTTCACGCAAAAAGCTAAAGGCGAGACGTGAATATCCGTATCTTAAAAATCTTTTGACAAAGAAAACAGCTTGAGTGTTTATCGAGAACAAACCGCTGAATTCAAAGAAACGTTATTAAAACGATATTTATTGTGCTTTTGTATTGTAAAATAAAAATAGAACATATTTATTCGAATGTTGTTTTTGCGACAAATAATTCTTTTCAGATATGAATCTAAAATTTATACTTAAACTACGTAACTTAAAAATAATATTTTTCTCCAAGTATGAAAACTACAAAATACTACAGAATCTGGACTAAATTCATGTTTAATTTAATACATAATTTTTATTTTAAAATTCACTATAACGTAAATAATAATTTAAAAATCAATAATAAGCTTTTGCCACATTATTCTGGAACCTCCTTTATCTTGACAGCCTGTCTCTGACTACAACTGTTAAAGCACGAACACGGGGCTTACTTTTGATAGATAAGTTTAATTAATGATAATAGTGTACATTAGTTAATTTTCTCTTCTGGTCTGAGGCGAGATCACCAAGAGTAAAAATATATTAAAATTTAAACAAAAGAAGCAATTAATTCGAACCTGAATATTCATAAGAAGGTAATTTATCTGTAAAGGCACTTAATTATTCATCGCGGTTCATATTGCGAAAACAATTTTTCATTCAAAACAACGTGTTCGCGAAATGCAATTCATTTCGCTTAATTAATTTGCTTTGTTAATCGGTTTACACGTAGAATTTAATTTGGGAATGCATGAAGTTAAATATTCGTGAACTTACTTTGGTTTCCTGCTTTTCAAGTTTATTTATTTATATCTTTAATAGCCTTATCATTATTATTCTAGACGCGGTACTTTAGGTATGGGAGCTATTGTAAACATTGAAGACATCTGGCCTCATAATATGTCAACCGGCTTGGTTAATTGCCAGAACATGGCTTATAACCCGCGAAAACTGCGACCAAAATCCAAACATATTTTATACCTTCATGATTTAGGAAAGCTATATGTTTGTTTGGTTGAGTGTTCCATGCAACATTTGGAGCTAAATTTCCACAGTAATAGTAAATTTATTTGTCATCTATATTAATAGTTACTCCTCGAACTGATATGAATTCACTTTATTCTTATTTGCGACAACACGTGCTAAAGTGAAATGCAAAGCACACATTTGACAATATTGCTAGTGCCTATATTATATTGTATCTTTTATTTATGCTATTTAAACTATTTTACAACGGAAGGGACGGGCTTTGGTAAGGGGTGCTTCTTAGCACGGACACGTTAGTCCCGTCTCACCTCCCTCGGGCAAGAAGATAAGCTGGCGCGGCCGTAGAGCAGGCGGAAAAGAATAAACGGCTCAAATATAAGTTTTCTACCCCCTTTGGAGTAGAGACTCTTGGGCCGTGGAGTTTAAGTGCACAGGTGCTAATTAAAGATTTAAATTGGCGCACCGGTGACCATTGATCGCAATAGAGCGAGGAAATGCTTATACTAATAATAATTAAACTACCACAGGGACCAAACTTTTTAAATTTGTTTTAATTTTCTATTATTATTTTTTTATTTATTATTGCGTTAAGAATATTGTAAGTACTGTATATTTGTGTGTTGGAAATAAATTTTCGTTTATTTTACTGGATTAAAATGCGTTTATTACGATTAGCATGGTGACTCCTGTTTCCGGCATGAATCGTCAGTCATCACGGTCAAATAAATATATTTATTTACCATTAATCTATGTTTTCCGGTGAAAAGTTTGGAATTTCCCAAATCCTAGCTTTACGCCTTGTTATGTTTCGATTAATCTTCTCTAATAACAACCCTAAGAGGTTTGTCTTAGGCTTAATGCTTCGAAGTTTAACTCAAAATAGATTACACAATGACAGATTAGCACCCTTCCTTTAAACAATTATTAGACATTATTTATTTTTATTATATGTGAATTTGACTATATCGACAGGTTTAGTTATATAATAAAGATCCCATAATATTCGTCAGGTATTTGCGAGACACACTTCTATGCTTGTTAAGGTTATTTTTGCTCTCACTATTACACAAAAATGTGACCAAGAAGCCATAAGGGCGGATACTTTTGTGAATTAGAAAACTTACCGAGAGAAAGAAACATAATATACTAAAATATTATTTGGACAAGGTAATTATTATTTCTATTACAATTGTATCTAATTTAAAGGACTAAATTATAAACTATGTGCGGCTACTAGTTGCACTGTTTTCTATAACTGTTAGCTAAAAAGTTTACCTAAAGAGGTTTCCTTTATGTGAACTAGATAACCCAATTTTGACTTTGCAGAACATTTTAAAGGCATAGTTTGTGCGTAATCATTTACTTTCTAAGCCCCAAAGTTTCCAACTTGTTTAAACTTAGGGCGCTCAAACAGAATGCGGATATAGCTTACTTGGAAATCTCTAGTTTAATCAAAGAAATTTGTTGCTTTACAAAGATTCATTATTATATACAGGGGCCATGGTTATCCCTAAGTCCTGTATTGACAGACATTATATGTCATCGTTTTATAGATCAAATTAAGGTTTCCGTAATTTCATTATTGTCGGACCAGCTTTCTTAGTAAAAATATTGTTTACTTTGGAATTACACGCGATTAAATCTATTACATTTTTATACGAGTATATGCAGTGTCAATTTATCGACTGTTCCGTGACCATGCATTTACAGCAGTGCTTTAGCACATTCTACGAAAATAATAAGTGTATTGTTTTAATACAGAATGTACATAAATTACCAAGTGTATGCTATTTATGCTATCAAGAACAAATCAATCAAAATTATGCTTATTATGATTATTGAAGATCCCCGATACTGTGTAAGTCAAGTATAGTTATACAAATCACGTGTATTTCTTAATACACCGCGAATACAAACATAGCCAATATATATGCATAACTAACGCGGAAGTAAAAAAATGAACTATATTTGGTTCAAATTCTGCTGAAAGCCTAAAACGCGTTCGTATTGCATACATAAAGTACAAAGGCCTAGTTTACAAGTGCGAATCAGTAATTTTCAGAAATTACCTGTTTTTAACGTACCAGCAATCAATTAGTTTCGAGGTACATATTATGTTGAGTGGCTAGTGATCATAGACATTCACCGAACATTGCTGATATTCGAACAACTGGTACGCTCTTTTACCATTTAAATACTAGCATAGTGACAGAGTATGTTACTTGTAAAACAGGTTTTAATTGGATCTGAGTTTCATCTATCTTGCGGCTAATAAAGGAACATAAAAATAGTAAATTAGTGGTGCTACAGCCTTTTCGGATCTGGGCCTCAAATTTGAGTATCTGTGTCATGATCATTTGTCAATGTAATTGACAACTAGGTGATCAGCCTCCTGTGCCTGATACACGCCCTCGATTTTTTACGTTTAGACCCATCGCATTGAACACTCGCTCGTACGGTGAAAGGAAACATCGTGTAGAAACAGTTGTATTTTCAGGCTGATCACCTGCCTATTAAAGAAACAGATACACACATCGGAGGCCAAGACCCAAAGGGTTTCTAAAAGAATAATACTAAGCTATGTCTGACGAATAGTAAATGGCTACTCTACTCTATCGTCATCAAACATTTTATTATTAAAGTCAATATTATCTTGGATATCCCCTTGATATATAATTGCAAAGAGCTACAATAAGCTGAGGCGTGGTATTGTCAATAACAAGACTCAGTGAGACAATAAAGGAAGCCTGCTGAACAAAAATTTAATACTTGTTCGAACAAAAGGACTAATATCTTCCTTATTTCGTTTCTTCTAAATGAAAAACGTTAAAATATAAAAATATGATTTCTTTCTACACTCACAATTTAAACACTATTTATTACAATCTCATGGGAAAATTGTGTAATGTGGCGTTAGAGACATTTAATTTACATTTGAAATTATCGATAAATGCATTATGTTAAATAACTTATAATACAGTTACAGAATCACTGAAAACTTTAAGAGTTATAATTCCACCAACTAATGAGGCATTCATATTAATTTTAAAAATAAATTTGTAAATATTGTTTCGCTGTTAATATACTTTTAGGTAATTCTAAGAAAATACTTTTGCCGGGTTTCAAATCTACCTTGTTCGTTACCGACAGGCATATGCATGAACTGTTAGTGCTAATGTTACTGATTACACCTGATTCGTTAAATCAGGTTCGTTTATTCGTTCGCATCAAAAGGCGTTTCTTACATAAACGATTACAGTTCGGTAGCTCCAGTGGCTCCTCATTTAGGAAGCGAGGTCAGTACACAGTCAATAAGATTATGATGCCTCTGTTTGCTCTATAAAACGAACCAATTTGTATTCACAAATTAATAGGCGTACACATTGTCTTAAAACTGATTGCCTTCTCAAATTTTAATTAATTCCTTTAAGAATCACTTTAGGGGAAGCAAATAGGTTGGAGTTATTATAATTAATTAAGGTTTTCGGAGAAGTAGATTCTAAACCCTGATTCTTTATTTGATTGAGTTTTGAAACTGGCATAAGGTAATTTGTTTCAGGCAGGTCGAGAGACGAGAGAAAGCCGTCTTGCCTTAAGGAAAATTAAATAGATACAAGAATGTGCCTGGTTCTCATTTAGTGGAGGTAATACAAATCCGAAATTATATGTGTTGTACGTGAATTAATTCGGATAAAATCTTGGCACAATAAGTTCATCCTTGAGCTTCATTGCATTTCATCAGACATTTATTCATTCACAAACAATTGCTTTAAAACATGTATTTTATTTGTACATTTTTTACTGCATTGTTGAGTTTATTTAGAGCTATAACATAATATTTTAATTAATGATCTAACTGTAAGTTATAGCTCTAAATTGGATCCAGAAGGTTCTCAAACGAGTTGGAATTTGGAGAAACTTATGCCGAACATTAAACAACGGAAAGTTACCTGAGCAACTACCTCCTTCAATTAATTATAATGGGTAAAATCCAGCGTAAGTGGCGTGTTGGTAAAAGGAAGAAATCATGGCTTCGCAACGTAAAGGAGTGGTATTGCGTCTGCGGGAGAGTAGCTGCATTTGGTATAGGACAAGACACGCTTCAATAGACTGACGTCCAACCTCCAGGAATGGAGAGGCACTAAATGAAGAAGATAACTAATGACCTAAGTCTCTATACTTACAAAGACTTTAGTCACAAAACATCATACCATCATAGCCCAAAATGAGACACCATCAGAGCGTATTAAGTGTTATTTGATCTTGAACTTTATCATTCAAAACATCGATAGCGTGTGTAAAGCGCAGTTCACCTGCTGGCTATTAAGAAAATATTACAAATAATAATGGTACCAAGATCTTAAGAAGTTCATAACAATAGTTTTGATTTGCTTTTCATACTTAATTTTATAATTAAAACCTTATTTTTAATGCTACATTCCCGTTCGGCATTGTCCTCATCACGTCACTTTTTAGCTTGGAGTTGGAGTCAGAGACAAGAAAACATATGTCAACTGTGAAAGGTCAATAAAACAGCAAAAACGTGCTATTACCAGGATAACAGATGTTTACTAAAGGTCATGTTATCTTGATCTAATTTTCTACTGAAGTTATTTATAATTTAAGATCCCCGATGCCGATATTAATGGACCTAACACCTTACGCGCGCTTATTATTATGAATTGTTAAAAAAGAGTAATACATATTATTTATATTCATATTTACTAAAGTAACAACTACTCATATAGTTTTAAGACAAATAGTTCTCTGTAATCGACTTCAAAAAAGAATATATAACTTAGATAACAGTCTGAGTTTTATCAAAACCTTTCTAGCAGTTATTGTGATATCCTTTTCGTTTGACAGCTATTTGAAGTTCAGTTTATCTAACTTACATGACCACTTAAAGCTTATTTCGTTTGCATAAGTTTTAAATATAATATTTTATTAAAATTTAATGTTCATGACGCAAAAAACATTAAAGTTAGGCAAAATGTACACAAAATATGTGTTGATATTTAGCTTAGTTCTGTATGTCATAAAAGGATGAAAAGAGAATTTTCCTTTAACATTCTCGCAACCCTTATCTTGAAAAATATAAAGGTAATAACATTACCCGCGTACAATTTCCGCGTTTACTACTCCTCTGACCTCTATGTCTCAGTTACATGATTAAACTGAGAATGTTCTCATTCCACATTTGTAGTCCTTACATATTAAAAAAGGAAAACAGTTTGTATTGCATGCAAAAAATCAATACAACCTTTCTAGGTCTCAGATTTCTGTATCTGTTTCATGATCATTTGTTAATCGAATAGGCAAGTAAGTGATCATCCTCCTGTGCTCAACACACGCCATCGATTTACGACGAGCATACTTATTTCATCGTTAATTTAAGTGCGTATTAATAAATTTTTCTTTTTATCAGTTGTGATTAGCGAATGATTTCCACATCAACGTAATGTTAACATTGTAAAAGCATCCTGTTTATAGTGGTATTTAAATTTAGAAGGCTTAACAGAAATCTTTGAATATTCAATAGTGTAATGATAATAAAAAAATAATGGCGCTACAACCTTTTTAGGTTTGGGCCTCAGATATCTGTATGTTTCATGATTATTTGTCTATCTAATAGGCAAGTAGGTGATAAGCCTTCTATGCCTAACGCACGCCGTCGACTTTTTGGGTCTAAGGCAAGCCGGTTTCCTCACGATGTTTTCCTTCACCGTTCGAGCAAATGTTAAATGCGCACATAGAAAGACAGTCCATTGGTGCACAGCCGGGTATCGAACTTACGACCTCAGGGGTGAGAGTCGCACGCTGAAGCCACTAGGCCAACACTGCTCTATGATACACATGTCACACCTGTCTAGCAGTCCCAGGCGTTTTTACCAATTAGATAATCGTTAACTTTGTAGTAAGCCTTTTTAAACAGCTTTTCATAAAGGCTTACTACAAAGTACAATTAATATATTTCTTAAATATATTAAAAGACAGAGATAAAAGAGCCTCTGGGATTTTATTAAAGAAGAGTATCCTTTTTCTCAAAAAATAATGACTAACTTTAGATAGTCTAGTACGGGAAAATTGCAGCCTACGTTAAAAATATAATAAATCAATCTGCTACCTCACTTTCAGTTATAATTTACATAAGGTGATCAGCCTTCTCTACCATCCGTAACTATTTTTCCGGCATCAAACCTTCGCCACTGCATTATGAATTAAACTAAGCTACGTAGGCTTTCGATACATAGTGTAAATGTAAAGAAATTAACAATTACATTATATTTTTACGAAAAAAAATAAGTTGACCATTATATTGCTCTAGATCATAGATATTAATAACAAGTAAAAAAAGAGACATAAAACATAATTACACAGATAACAATATCCACTTGATTCTTGCAAATCGCTTTTATTCTTAGAAACTCCAATAACTTACAGCTGACTTATGAAAGATACTTTATATAAGATAGAAATTTTGCTGAATTTAACTCTAGGATTAGACACTGTAAGGAAACTGTAAACTGGAATTGCTTGTATGTAGCAACGGCAAGTATGAAGATAGTTTTTGCAACAATGTAGTGAATATTATGAATATAAATGAAAGAATACATGCCAGCTACGCAGTTATTCGAGTTTGAAAATTTAATAAAAAATATATTTGAATAGATTCTACAATGCTGAATTCTATATTGCTTGTCCTCCTATTGTCGTTAGATTTCACGATCTCTGTTATTAACTTATGAAGCAAAATCAATTAACTTTCAATTCAAAGAGTACTTTATACATAACCGCCTAACAAAGAAACATCTATCATTGTTTTTTACAGGAAGCTCTGCTCTTCGTGCTCTTCCTTTGATCTTAACGGAGTTTCAACTAGTTTCAATGCCTCAGCGCCTAATATGGAGATCTTGTATATAAACACTTGGAAACATTTTGATAGCGTGATTTAGGATGTGATATTAAAGTAATGTATTGTAAGTATTACTTAAAACAAAATAAACATACTATATATTATATATATACTAGATAATTGACCATATATCAGGTACTCACCGCCAGTTATGAAGAACAAAAGCGAAGCGTTTCTAACATCCTAATGTAATCAATGTGCATTTTATTTACATACTGGTTTAATGCACTTACCGTGCTTTCCTCTCAAACAATGCTGATTATCCACAATAATGCTAATTTAATGCGCATACAATTACGTGTCGGATTTCGGAAACCTCGCACCGCACATTGGAATTTGAAATTTAAAGAAACTTTCTAATTTACTTGAGTTTAAAATCATTACAAGTCTATTTTATGCTTAATATTTAAATGGTAAATTGTGTGTCCACATAAATATGGATGTAAATGATATATTATATATATCTTTAAAACAAAAAATAAAATAATATTTCTGTGTTTTATTAGTCATATGGTATGTAAATGATCATCCTTCTAGTGACATATTTTAACCAAATATTATTAAGGCATTAGATTACAGTAGAACAAAATTCTAACGTGTAATGATAAATAAGACTTTAGGTACCTTTTTTTCTTTTTCACCACATACACACATATATTTCTTGGGTACCACTCGTGCAGTGCACGCGTGCGTGAATTGAATCAATAAAAGTACTAATTTTATTTTTTAAATAGTGCTCTTGTTTTAGACATTCACATGAGTGATGAATGGGCAGACAAAACGATAACTATATAAACTACTCGGTCTTTGTTACTCCACACTTACGAATACGATTAGACTCTCCTTTGTAAGTTCTTTTATTTAATAAATAATAAATATATCTTCAAATAATACTAGAAGTAGAAGTAACCGTTCTCTATATAGAATTAATAGAAATAGGGTACAGTTCAAAAGGTCACACACCCCTTTGACTCACAGATACTACTCACAATCAGATATTGAACAGTAATGTAACATAAAGTATAACATAATAAATATAATTGCCGTGAAGTTCACACTGAAAATTTTAGTTTAAACTTTTTATTAGCATATTTACTTTTTTAATTAATATTATAAATCTGAAAGACACGTTAAAAAAACAGATTGTGTTTAATTGTCTGAATGGTTATTGAATTATTATAAATGATAAAACAGGGGTTAAAGTAATCTAATATGGCATCAGCATTGTCGAAGACATACATTATTAGTCTTTGGTTATTACAAAGCTTAGTATTTACATAAAAATGCTTTGAATCTAAATTAAATATCTCGGTCACGTATACGCTATCTAGAATATTAAATTTTGCAAACACTTGCACACTAAGTGGAACATATCTTTATTACATTGAATGCATCTCATTATAAATTTCCAACCTCATTCGAATGTAGCTAACTCAGAATTTTCTGCACCATTGGATTAAAAAGACCCCATTTTATTACGAAGGCAAATTGTAACAAAACGCCTACAGTTTGGTTCATTTCAACTGTAAAATTTTATGAGCACGTTGAAACAATTCAATTTGGTTCTAGGTTTTTTCTGAGAACTACAGTTGTTTTTATTTTTATAGCAACGGGAAACTTTGTAATTTATTTGATTTTTTTTTCAAATATGCCGATATTTGTCCGTGAAACAATGCCACGAAAAAAAATTGAAATTAAAAATAAATAATGTACATTAAAACTAAACTTTGTCTAAACTCCTATCCATATATTTCATTTAAAAATCCTAACACACTTAATTAGAGTTTATACATAAACCAAATAAGTTAAATTTTCCGGGCTTAATATATTTGAAATGCGCTTTCGCGTAATTAAAATACTTTTAAAGTAATTACTTGCTAGAATATTAATATTTAAACTTTTCTCGTAAACATGATTCCGTTGAGTTTTAACTATGTTCATAATCTTCATTTTAAAAAGACCTCGACCTAACGGCCCTCCTTCTGAGTCACACATAAATGAGAAAACTGATTTGTATTAGACCAAATAATCGGCGACTCGAGACCTCTAAGTCAGGGTGACTTAGAGGTCTAGGGAGTATGCCATGCCATATAGTATAATTCAAGAAAGGAAAAGCTACTGATTATTGTATAGTTAATATAAGATAAGCAAAGGCAAAAAAGATAATATTAGAAAATATTAAATATTAAATTTGATTTGTTCGTTATTTTCAGAGTTTCTACATATTGTCTCCATCTAATGATGTCATTTCGAACGAATGTACTACGAACACCTAATCAGTTCTAATATCTGATGTAATACCATATTGTAAAACGAGATGGCGCTTAAAACCAATGAGAAAAAGGGTGATTTTTTTGTTGGATAGAATCTCGCTGTTGGCCTTAAGCGACTTTACAGCTCAGCTGTTTTGGCGAGATTTTCCAAATATGATATATGCTGATTTCCAGTGGCTAGCGCAAGGACGCCTCCTGTGAAACTCATACCTCGGCTTGGGCCTTCATGCATGCGTAAATGCCATATGACATTTTGTATATGTGTATCATTGTTTAAAACAAAAAAAAATCTATATTTCAATTACTCAAAACGATTATAATTTTAATCATGGAATATCATATTTAAATTAAAGTAAATGATTTTATTGCATAATGTTCCCGCTACGGTAGATAAAAATATGTTCAGAGCGATAAATTCGTACGACCTGGATTGCGGTAAAATTTATATTCTCTCATAAATATTATGTTCACACGTACACTCCATCCTCCGCAAAGATATCTAGAATAGCATCTGTCAAGAAAATACATTATTCCCTGATACGCTTGTTTAGTCATATTCTTGAGGTTTTCTTTTCGTTTGCGAATTTAGGAATCACAAAAAGGAGTGAATGAGTTATGTTATGTTACTTCGAGAGAGATTGTTTCAACTAATGACACCTTTCTCAGTTTCATTAATTTTAACGCAAAGCTGTATAGATCTTAGACTATCAAGTTATAAGGTGCAGCATGATAGGACGGATAATAAAATCATTTTTAAAAGTAGATAAGCAGAGTCAGTCGATGGATACACAATACGAGACGAGGTAGAACAGGAACAGAAAGAATAAAAGCGGCTGTTTATGATTGTAACGTGGCTCCTCAAGTAGGAAAGTTTTTTATTACAGAATTACTTAATCTGTCTTTGATTTTAGTTATAAATTAATGTTTTAATAAGCAAATTAACAGAAGCCTGATATGCAAGTGAAGCCGCTGCACTTGGTTAAGATTCAGAAGTGATAAGTGTCACTCCTGTAGGTCAAAAACGTATTGTATTTTGACATACGGAAGTCATATCTTATCCTTCGTGCGTAAGTCTCGTCTCTAACTCTCACTCAAGCAATGTCAGGAAGCTATGTGGATTGTCGGTATTAAGGAATTGGTATGGTATTTTCTTGAGAAACCCAGGTTGTATTCGTTAAGAAATATCGAAATTTCTTAATATCCTTCGACGTCCAATGAAATTAGAGTGTAAAATTAACGCTTAGTTAACCTAATGGACGCATAGTATGTATAATATGTGCAATGTATACAAACTCAAATCAAAACAATTGGTATCAATCACAGGTAGAAATGAAAACAATAACGAACAAAGAAACATTCAGTCGTTCGGTCATTAATGAGGTAGCAGGAGTGTTTTTTATTAATTAAAAATAATGTGTAAAGAGATGAGATAAAAAAGATGAGTCGTGAAACATTTTTTATTCTCGCAGTATTATTCGTCGTGTTTTCGATTCAGGTCAGTTCCATTCAAACCTATTCGTGCCTATTTTTACAGTAAGACTGGTTAGGCATATTTTTAAAAGATTTATCTTCGAGCAAAAAAGTTATGGATGTATCAAGTAAAAACACAAATGATAAACTAATTGCTGTATGTCTTTTCTTAGTAAAGTATTCTTCTAAATTTATTGGGTCACTCTCACTTCATCTAATATTTTCTACGACTATAACCTTACGGTTCTTAGTAACTAACAGACATTTTTTTATATAAAAAAGGATTACAAAATAGTTTTTTTTTTATATTTCCCTAACTGCGTACTTTAATTTGTTTTGTGTAGCCCCTAAAACTTTTAAATTTGTCATAAACACATTTTGACTGTTATATATTAATAGGAAACTAGCGGACCCAACAGACGTTGTCCAGTCTTAACTATGTATATTAATTTCGAATTGAATATTGGTATAATTCATTAAAAATGCTTTGTGATATACAACATTCTTTGTTTGTATTTCTGGCGCGTATATAGATAGTTTTGTTGGTATCCGACATGGTAACATGCGACATATAACTGGTCATGTGAAAAACGTGGATTTTCAAGATTAATGCCACTAACAATTAGCGACTGTAACTATCTTATTTGTATTTTATGAATATAATAACTCCGATCTAAGCATTTGTTTTAAACAATATTTATTTTTAATGTTATGTCAAACGCCATAAGGTTACATGAAAAAAGATTGAATTGTAATAAATTTGCTTTCGTAAAAAATGTACTCTAAAATTTTCTAATTATCCACACAATTTTTTTAATTTTTCTTTTATAAGAATCTTCACCTGACAATAACAAACTCAACGAAGAGAAATAGGGATTCATTTATATATAAATGAATCTATGAAATTATTATATATAGATTAAGAATACATTTACATATTTATTTATGAGCATTTTAATATTTATAAACACATTGTTTATTATGAAAGCTTAGACAATACGTTAAAGAAGAATTTTCTTATAGATTTGGGGTTTCTTGATAAGTTCACATATAGCCTTGTGTCGAAGCTGACGTATCGTAAAATTTATATTCTATTTATTGCTATTTTACGCGCGGTTGTTTTGTGTTTGGTCGTTAAGAAACGATGTTTTGTTTGTATTTCTAATGGAAAAATGTTGTTATAATATATAATATTATATTTACTCAGGTCCTAATGGGTTATTATTTTAAAACTAAAGATGGCGAGTATTATATATGTTTTCTGTATATAGTTTATAACATAAGATTGTACTAGGGTAGATCTAGGGCCTAGGACGATAAAACAAGACAAAAACTGGATAATACTTGGATGTATAAGGGACCAACATCGAATATATACCATATCACACAAAGAATCATTATCAATGGCTCAGAAATAAATGCTAAAACAGTTTTTATTTGGTAAAAATAAAATTTTCAGACAACAGATTTCCAGGAAAACCTTATAAATGGTTATAGAAATCTTATAGCAGATATACAAATAAGGACACAGAAATCTCGTGAAGACATGGACACTCTGGTCTCACAAATTAAACTTCTCATGAAGAACGAAGCAGATAAGGCGATAAATTATATGACAGTGTACCTTGAACAGATATCCCTTTATTTTCAAGTAAGTTTAACTTATGTTCCACTATGTTGGCGCATGATTTTATAACTAAAGTTATTATACGTAAAGCTTGAAGTGGAACAAAAGTTGAGAAATACATATATATAATTGTTAATAAATGATCTTTAGGCATGTGCCTAAGTTAACTGCAATCTTTATTAACTTCAATCAATTGATCCGCTGTGATATAAAAACAATATACACGCCCATATTTGTGTTACTAAGGAAGCATAACTGCTAATAAATTTTAAAATCAATCTTTAATTCGCTTTGCCTATATAACTATTAGAAAACTAGTAACGTTTAGTTAAATTCGTCAAAATTCATAAGTCGTGGTACATTCCTTCAGTAAAAAAGAAAGAAAAGAAACTATAGCACACCTATAATTAGGTCAACATTTCAAATTACATTTAATTATTTTGTAAAGTGGAAAATATGCGACGGAAAACAGGTCACGGATCATTACTCGCTTAGAAATTGTAAACGGCGTAGTTTATTAGTCTTAAATACTTTTTCGTACATTTTCGTATTTGTTAATTGTTTCGATTTCGACGCCGTTGCTTTCTTGAAGTATTATTTAGTTTTTATACACTTTTATAAATAGTGAAGATGAAAACATTATCATTCCTGCCTTGCCATGATTGTGTGCTTTTTTATTTTTTTCAATTATAAAATCTAAAAACATCTAGTTCAATACTTATGAAATATGTTCATTTCCTATCAATTTTTTTATAAATTCTTTGTAATACTAAACTAAAATGTATGTTACAAAGTTCTCGCTAAAGTACAACGCTTTAAAAACTTGCCAGGTAATAATTCACGATCGTAAACCTCGCAACGGCACTTATTGCAAGGAGAGCATCGTTAAACTACTAGGCGAAAATCTGCAGCTCGCTGATGAGAATGTCACGCTCTGCTTAGCTCTGGGCTATCAGAGAGTACAACGGTTGCCGGGTAAGTTTATTACACTAAAGCAAAACTAGAATATTATTGTGTGGTGAATTTTTTTATTGGTGTTGGCAAAGTCCATTTATTGAAATCCTTATTATGTAATAGAAAAAAAGAAAGCTTTTTTCTCTCGAGTTGTCCAACGACATTATAGCATACCCTATTAACACCGACCATCTACGCAAAAGATAGTACAGTCGTATTATCTAGTTATGTATCTATGTCTGTTATGTTAACTCTCAAACCAGATGAGGGATGTGAATGACAAGAGGATCACGAAATCTATTACCAACCCGACAATTTTATCATCTGAGGCATGAAGGTTTAACAGTAAAAGCAAAGACTTGTTTTATAATAATTTTATGCAGTCATGAAAATTATATTTCTTTTTAATTAATACCAAAATGTTGTTTTGTTGAGTATTTAAAAAAAATATGAACGGTCTTACCGATAAGTTAATATTCAAAAATCAAATTTACTTTCTTGTTCATGAAACTTGAAGTCTGGGTTAGTCAATTATTCTAATAATGTTTAGTTTACCCGAAACTTAGAACATATTAGCGATAAATGTGTAAGTGGGTACGATACCTAGCTTTAAGTTACTTGAACAAGCTACAAGTTATATGTGTTTAATTAATTTCTCTAATGGTAATTGTGCATTTAGTTGGCGGGTCTATATAATTGATAATCTATCCGTTGCCTAAAGTATTACTTTTATAACGAGTACAAATGTGTTTTTTTCCTTAAAATTATTAGCAAAGTGCCATCCCATGAAATTAATTATTTCACAGGAATTGAACCCAGCCTCCGTCATATTAATGCATTGTTAATTCCGGTATGTTTAATCCCACACACTAGTTATTATTGGTATGTCTTCCTTGTTTATCTAGATGTGACTATATCCGTTTGGAACAATACAGGATGTGATCATAACAAACCGTATTATTAGGACAACAGTAGGAATTTATCAGCTATATGACATATTGGTTGAAAGACCTATGTTTATACAAAACAGATATAACTTTAAAGAGCTGTAAAGATACACAAATATTAGATTAGTCCAGTATTCCATTGGTTGAGAGGATTATTTTAATTATGAGTAATTTAGTTGATAGTGTGTTTTTTAAAGAGGGTTTAACAACTTTGGTACGGCAATATTGTATTGATGTGATCAACAGTTATGTTTTACCTAAGCTATAGAAAATTCTTATTTTGTTCTTTAAACTATAACTATGTCGGTTTCAAATCACGTGAAATGTTAGATAATTTTTTATACAACTTAAACTATAATCGGGATATCAAAATGCTTTTCTATCAAATATAACTACAGTAATGTTTTATTTTTGTCATTTATTCTGAAATAGATATTTATTATACCTTTTTTCAGAGAAATTACAAGTTCATTTTGAAACTTTGGAGAATCTAAAAAAATATTCTGCATCAAAGCTATTTGAATGTCAAAAGCAACAGCAGGTTGGTGGTAACTGCTCTCATGAAAGTCAGGACCTTGAGAGAACAGTGGTAAGAAATAAGTAATTTTCAAAAATTTAATCGGCAGATGTAAATATTACCGACACCGCGAGGAATGTAGATACCCAAACGTCAAAAAATACTGAACCTATTTTTATAAAACTTGGAACTGATTTCGTTGAAATATGACGTTTTGATTTCGAAAAACGTCCGTCAAACAGATAAATCTTACCGATTGTACACCCAACCAGTCACATTGCATGAATATTTTAATAACAATCAAACGGAAAATCACCAACAATGATTATTTATTCGTGTCTCTAGACAGTATTAAAAATATATGCTTAAAACAAAGCGTATGTTTATATCCTATGTTTCTTTATTTTGCATAATGTATTTTACAGTTTCTCTACGAGACATCGCCTTTCCCAGTAGTAATGGCTGAAATTGCAATCCACGGATTCAAAGAAGTATCCGACCTTAGTGTATGTTTGAAGGACATTATATCGAGAATGATGACACACTCGGTCAAAGTGATTGGCGACTTTAACAGGTGCATTCACAACATTGAAATGCCTAAACTTAAGTACTTACTAAAATTCATGAAGAAATATGCTTAAGAACTTATTTTAATGTAAATAAAGGTATTGTTTAATATTTTAGATTTTTACTAGATCTGTTATTTAATAGAATGATTCATATGCAGAAATACATTTTTAAGCTGATTCTGCATACATAATTACGCACATTTTTAAATCAGGACTTTATTTTTCTGATATTATAGGAGCCCCTAAATCACCAATCTATAGAAATGTTTACTAAGGAAAAGATGTAATGTCGTCTGTTAAATATGAAATATCACGCTGTAATAATACTATGACTATAATAACATTTGTAACAAGTTTTAAAAGGTTTTAAGTACTTTAATGCCTGCTATAAAACAATTATTTACTTCGGTGCGAATTTGTACCAGACTCAGAGATTAAATATTTCGCAAAGGAGGAAAATATTTTATTACATATTGGTTCGCTACAATACGTACTGTTAAGATTGTTCAATTTGTGCTTTCGTTTTGATGTAATTTATACTTGAATGATTAATACGTGAGCAATGAAAATAATTTGAATATTATAATAAATTTATTTTCATGCCTGATGCCGAACTTCAGTTTCATATTCGCTTTGACTTTAAAATAAGTCGAATCGAATTTTCTGTTAAAATTTTTTTTAGATTCGAGGTATTTTTGAAATTGTTAATATTAGCCATTATTACCTAAATATATTTGATAAAACGTTCATTAATAAAATAGTTGTTATCGAATAAAACAGTTTCAGATAATTACCGATTTATCGTGAGTTTATAAATATTGATAAGATTGCATGTTGATATCAAGTCATGCTATTATTAATTTAAGCTTTTTGTTTGAAAAGTTCATACGAGAAATTTGTTGGAAATGAGCTTTTATAACTGTACTGTATATTAAAATCTGTGGTGAAAAAAACATGTATGAAAATTATAACATTTTTTCTTACCAAAACAATGGCCACATCGGTTGAACAGGGCTGGTACTTTAACAGCCTACTGAACCGCAGAGTCCTTTGAGCCATGGTTAGCGGGCCTACAGGTCGGGACGTGTGTATGAGTGGGGAGGGTGGCGGACGCGGGGGCGGAGTTGAAATAGGCGGTATATTCCTTCTAACAGTCTCCAGAGGAACGGTCCTTGCTACCAAACTATCACTGCCTATAGATGTAGCACTACCACTAAACATGTTCATCAAATCGCCAATCGATCCGCCCCCGCTAGACCCAGTACTACACCGAAGCTTATCCAAATCAGTCAGACTTGACCCACGCCGCACACGTAACCGCGATCCACTAAAACGATTAAACGACCGGTCGTTGCGGACGTCAGCCTCGCTAGCCGCTTGAGTCTTACGACTTCGACCCATTATTTAAGTGTCAGTACACTGCGACGGTTAAACAAGGAGTAAACATTTACACCTGAAGTGAAATTAATTTGCATACAAATTGCTGATAGTACCCATACATTCAGGCCACGGCCACCCGCAGGATAACGATACCGCGTACGCGTCCTCGCACGCTTCCGCCGCCATTACGTGCTCAATATTCAAGCTATATTTTTTAAATCGCTAAAGTGTGCGAACGACACAAAGTTCGGTTTCTAACTGAGCGAGGACGTAGATTCGTTTATGGATAAAGTAACTTGAGTTGAACTAATGAGGTGATTGAGTTCAAAGGCGTCATGGGAGCCGGCGGGTGGCACCACTTACCCCGCGGGATACTAGGAGCGAGGGGTAAAGTACATTACCACAACTCGCACGAAGAAATCTTAGGCTCTAAGTTATAAAACAATAATGCTCCTACATGAGTAGAGGTCAATTCAATTTACATTGGGACAAATTGAATAAGAAATGTAAGGAAAGTGACTTCTAGCGTTAGATTGATTGCCGTCTGTTTATTACCCTTTTATCACCCTTGGTAATAGTTATTGCCGTTAAATATGTTTTATTGATCGGAAGTTGTTTGCTTAATTATTTTGCGATATAAAAATAACTTTGCTTAATTGTTCTCAAAATATACTGATATTGTTTTTATGGCTAGATTGAATTGATAATATAAAATATTCCAGAGAAAATGTATTATAGTAAACATCGCTACGTTTTATTTGTTATAGTTTCTAGCACGAACATGGTGCTGATTTGTTGACGCGTCAGTAATAAATTACGTATTTTTATATAAAATTATTATTGTAGGATAGATGATACAGATAGAAATAGAATACACAAATAAGATTAAAATACATTTTTACTACCGATACATTTATTTTTATTTCACACGAACCATTTAAGGCTATTACCCAAGGAGGCTGATATAGAAACAGCTTTTCCATTTAACACATCCGCAACACAGCCTAGAATCGTTATTTCACAGCGGGGTGCGAAAACCACTTGTTTCGAGCAATCTATTTTCAAATAATAATCTAATAGTTTTTATAATAAGAGTATCACTTAAATTTCGTGGGTAAAAAACCATCCTACTAAAAAGACTCAAATTCAGACATAGGAGATTTTGATATATATATATATAATATAATAGCGGTCCATGACATGCTTAGAATAAAAAAATCTAATATCTTACCTTGCTTCTCTTGCTACTCCATTTCAATATATTAAAAGATTAAACAACATCTGTAGAAACAGATTTGTTCATAAAATCGTACAACTTAATATTTTCTTTAAATAAACTAACGATCTTAAATAATAAGTATCTGTTTCTATAGATAAATAAATAAAACAACTTACATTTAGCTGCATCACGATCTTGTTGTATGCACGGTGCCACCTCTGTTTCGGCGTTAACTTGGGCTGTTCGGGCTCAAATTCCAACTCTTCCTTCCTCTCCTCTTCAGGGAACTCTTCTTGATACTGCTCTTGTTCTTGCTCCTCAAATTTCTCATCTCTGTATTCATCATCTTGAAACTGTTCATCGTCTTGGAATTCCCCGCCTTGATCGAATGACTCCTGCCTTTCGTGGAAAGCAGTTTCATCTGGTACCTCGTGATATGTTGTTCTTTCATCTTGAAATGTCACTTTAGATTTGTCTGATGTGTTTTCTATAAATTTAAACAAAGATATTGAGCGATTACAATTATGTAGATTAATTTTTAATGTCTAACACTAAGTATGCCCAATAATAATAGAAAATAATTTCTTTATCGTCGACCAAACTCGAAACTTTAAATTTTCCTTTAAATTAAGTTTAATTTTAAAATATATTTATTTAATATTCGATATTTAGATTTTCCATAGCCATAGATCTGAACGATATGGTCATAGTAAAAAAATCGGATTTCTAACCTTCTTGTGATGCGTGACTGGAGAGCTTTTCTTCTTGATGGGATATGAAAGAACTTTGTGAAGTTTTTCGATCAAGTACCGACGGCGTTTGACTGTGATAGCTATCTACAGATGGCTTTCTAGTAATAGAACCGGTCCTAGGGGGTGATGTTGTCTTTTTTATACTAGGAGCCGTTTCTTCAACTTTCCGTTCTTCAGGGACATCTTCAAGAATGGTATCGTGAGTAAAATCTTCATCACGATACCTATCCAAAGAGGTCCTATCACGGTCTACTTGATCTAATTCAGTCTTTTGGTACTCTTCATCATAGGCACTTTCATCAAAACTTGACGTGAAATCATCCGGAGCATCAGGTAACGTTCGAGTTCTTCCTACTGATGGTCTTTGTATAGACTCTTGCCTTCGCAAAGATGGAGTTCGAGGTAGAGTTGCTGCTGTTGTCGTTGCACTTGTTACAGATGGTTCCGTTGCTTGCGGAACTATTGTTGTATCTGGAACTGAGGCTGTTGTAAGAACCATTGTAGGAGCTACACCAGATGTAAACTGGTTAATTTGGGCTGTAGTTACTGTGGCAGTGATAGGTGGTTGTTGAGTAACAGCTGGAGTAGCAACAGCTGCAGCGGCTGCACCGAAAAAGCTACCTAACTTTTTAGCTCCACCAGCCATAAACGAACCTAACGTTGCAGCTCCAGTCATGACTGATGCTTGTATCTGCTGTGCTGGTTGCTTTTGTTGTTGTTGCTGCTGTATTTGCTGCTGATGTTGTTGAATCTGTTTCTGTTGCTGGCGTAGCTGTTCCTCGTTTTGCTGTTGTTGTTTTTCAAACTGATGTTGAGACTCAATCTGTTGTTGCTGTTGTCGGTCATATTGTTGCTGCTGTTCCAACTGCTGGTCTAGTTTATATTGTTGTTGTAGATCTTGCTGATATTGATCAGATTGCTGATGTTTATCATACTGTTGATCGTGATATTGATTCTGTTTCTGATAATTATCGTGCTCTTGTTGATAGCTTTGATGTTCATACAGCAAACTTGATTTGCGCTCTTCTTTATATTCGTTATATTGTCCATGGTAAGCTAAATCAGTTTTTTGTTCTTCATACCTGTTTTCATGCCGTTGATACTCATTCTGAGTTTTGGGATACTGACTTTGATTTTGCCCATCAAATTTTTGATATTGCTGTTCATTGTACTGTGTTTCGTATGACAAGCTTGTATCATACACCGATTGTTTTGTAGTAACAGGTTGTTCTATTTTTGAATGCGACTTCGAAGGCGCTGTAGTAGATATGTATTTACTGTCTTCTCCTGTCACCGTATAAGAAAACTGTGAACTTTCATTCTCACCCCATGTAGATTTTTGTGCTGGAATATTAAAAAAACACCTTGTAATAGAAAACGCTAACGAATTATATAAAGTGGCCAAATGAGCCGTCATACTAAGCTTACGTCCAATAAATTACTAATAAGGACAGCTGAATTCAGATTTGTCAAGGTCGTGAAACGGAAGCTTTTATCTTTCGATGAGTTCGCGTTCATTGCCACAGATAATTATTTTTTCTATAAATATAATATTATTACTAAACCTACACGTGTGTTGCTTACTGTTAGTATATTAAAAGTTTTCTTTTCATTTCTTTAGAATATATTGTTACAAGGGTTTAACATATTATTCAACTAAGACGCCAATAATTGTTTTATACTCATAGCCCTCAGTGAAGTTTTTGATGTTATGTTTAGGAATAATAAATACCTGTAGTAGCCGAAGGTGTTGCGTGGGGAGTTTCATTAAAGAATGGTTGCATTCCATCTTCATCACTACAAAAATAAACTTATGTATTGTCTATATGATTTTTTTACTTAAAGGGGTTGCCAAATCTACAAACGTTGTAATGCATATGTACTTAAAATGAATAAACACATTTTTATTTATATTTATGTATATGTTATAAATCATATTTTCTGACTAAATCTGCATTAAGCTCAGTGAATAAATATGTTTTTCCATTTTCATGTCTATCTTATTCTCAAGTCACCGCAGTTTAGTAGTTAAGTTACGTGTTGTCTCCTGATTACATAGGTTCCATTGCCCATACAAATATTTGATCGCTTGATTTAAGAAAAAATATCAATTTAACAGAAATGTAACTGTCCCATGCGACGTTAAAATGTTATGGAACTAGAAATGCCATTAAGAGCAGTCTTGGTCTAGTGGCTTTAACGTATCACTCATGCCCCGTCTGCCCGTGCCCCAATGGACTTTCTATCAATAAGCGCATTTAACAGTCGCAATGAAGGAAACATATTGAGGAAACGTACCTTAGACTTAAAGGTCGCCTTTTAGAACAAAACTAATTATCAGGAAACAGGTACATAAATCTGAGCCAGATCTGTACCAGAACTGAAAGGTGTTACCGCTTTTTTTAATGTTATTCATGGAATAATAAAATTACCTTGTGGTATAAGTATTATCCTGATACTGTTCAATGGCAGTGTCTTGATATTTTTGGTACCCAAATGTCTCATAACCGTAACTAACATCGGGTACCTTTGGTATTCTCTCAGTTTCTGAAATAATATCAAATCAGTATTTTTGTCAACAGTAAGTTCGGCATGTTTTTATAGTTTCGTTATAATATAGGGACAAGAACATCTGATTGCCATAAGTTGCCGTTTTAATTGCCGTTAAATAGCTCGGCATTTTTATACTTACTCGTTAAGTGTTAATCTATATCATAAGATCAGTGACTATCTTTAAGCATCTAATAAGACCTAATAAAAACCTAAAAAAAAATATAAACCTATAACTGTGGCTTATATACAAAAAAAGTATATAAGCGTATTTGATGTAAAGAAAAGTTAATTAATTGCACTTTTAAATTACACTAGTACTTAGTTTGTACGGTGATAGACAAATCGAAATTTTTTTAAATTTATAATTTTGACTGATTGCTATGGATTATTATACCTTTTTTTATCCATAAATATGGTACGAAGAGACTTCTTATTACTTTCCAAACATAAAATCTCTTAAATCGCGGACTATTGATAACAATGCTGGCGTTTCTAGCATATTTTTATAAATTGATATAGTACTTATTATAAATGTTTACCTTGCTTGTAAGGCACATTAGTATAGGTGGGCGGCACAGGCTTCTGGCGCTGCGTGGGCGGCCTGGGCAGGCGCCGCCCTCTCCGCCCCCAACCTGATTCGCTGCCCGGAGGAACAGGTAGCGCCCGACCACGCTTTGGTGTCGATGATGGCGTTGCTATTAATACAATAACACTTAGATTTTACTGGACATTTAATGTAAATTTGTGAAACTAATCTACATAAAAAACCATTTACAATAAAGACTATAATGTTAGATAAAGATTACTTTCATACAAGGGTACAAGCAAGTTTTTAAATTTTGTAATCTTAAAATCTAGCTAATCTGCATATTTATTTTTCAAAATATTCTATAAAGTTTTATTAGTCTTTCCATATCCTGCATTGCACGAAGTTCTACTTTGTCAATATGTTTAGACATATTTTTTGTTTACAGTATTTACCTAGTATTAGTAGTCTTTACCTGGTAAACTTGCCGCAGTCCTTCGCGGCCGTGGTCTGTATGGCGCCATTTCATTGTAGTCGGAATATCGAGATGATGGTGGCAACTGCAATAAATAAAATAAAATAGATACCTTTGCTTACCTTCATTAAATGTATATAAAATATTTTTTACAGAATAAAACATGTTTGAATTTCAGAATTTTGCATGGGTTAAATATATTTGCTGTATCCAAAAGTGACTACGATGCTCGCTGTGGGCTTACATAAAATATTTCATGATTTCTGCACTGAGCTCGGAGATTGTACAGGTCACGCCTATGTATATTAATACGGATACCAAAACAGCACGAGCTGACTAATCAAGGCCCTTCAGGCTATTAGCGAGATCGTATTTAAAAGATCTTGCATTTTAAGTCACCTGCGCTACACAAGGGCGTCGCGTCGTGCAGAGCCCGCTTCAACGAGTTTTACGTAACCTCGTATCACGCGACTAACCCGATTTGAATAATAAATGGTTTTATTATTTCTTTATTTATTACTACAAGCTGTAAGATATGTTATACTGCGGAATTCAGGTTTTACCCAAGAGGGTTATAACTCTGTATTTTGACAATAACACTTAACAGGGCATATTATTTAACTTTTTGAATACCAGACAGTATCTGCGGGATCAAAATATTGTTACAGCCATGGCTCGTACAACGCAAGTTATTTTAACGTATTTTGTTGTGTTTATAAGCTTATTTTTCAAGTTTAATGCTCAAAAAGTTCAAACCTGTTTGGGCGGCATTTGCGGTAACTGTACAACGGAGGAGCGACGTTTATTGATGAAATTTTCATACTCGATAGGATTAAGTCCACACTCATCGTAAAAGAATCGCTGATCCCACATTCCCATTGGTGGTTCAAATGGGTATGGATAGCATGGTGCATCAAAATACTCTTCATAACTTGGCTGGTGTGATAGATGTGGATGGTCCCTGTAATTACATAATCATATCATAACTTATTAGTCTTCAATCAATTTGAATAATTAACATTTTGAATAAATCGTTTTGTTCCTTATAATTAATACGAATTCAGGATAGTTTAATTTAATAAATTCTAATATTGAACAGTTTGAAAGGTTTGATGTTAGTAATTTACTATCGTATACTAAAAACGTTTTTGTTTTTTTCTGTTACTAAGGAATCTAAATTCCATAATAAGCAATTGCATTTTTTTATTAAATTTCTAAACCTTTTTTTATTAATAGAGGTTTTCATAATTTAGTCAAAATGACTAGTAACATAATTAATTTTCGAAATGGTAACGTAAAAAGGAGCATTAGTATTTTATAATTACGCGATTTGATTCTATACTTAATACTTACAAACGTGACAAAATATCGTGGTATTACAGAATGTACAAATAAGTTATCCAAAAACAAATAGTTTTAAACTGGTAGAAGCGTTATTAAATTTAAAAATATATATATTGTTTTTATTAAAATTGAAATCATTTTTTTATTAACATTTAAATAACTTAATACTACATAGCTTCAATCCGCTAAAAAAGTGTTTTCTTTTAACTTAATACTGCTAACAAAAACAATAACTAACCTTAAAATATATTATTAAAAGGAGTCCCTTTAGGCAAGGTTCCAAAATAACTGGCAGCGTTCCTCCTTTGAATAGCTAGACTAATTCTATTTGGTTATATGTCATAATGTGACCTAGGCAACATACCTAATAAGTGGAGGCGGTGGAAAAGGGTCATATCCAAAACCTATTCCATCGTCATACAGTGTATTTTGCCGTTCCAAACTCGGCCTTCTTTGTTCCTCTGAAAGATAAAATTTAGAATTATAAAAAATTGGCTCAATTTCGACAATTATGACTAATGCACCAAGTATGATTGCTAATGCTCAGTGATTAACGAGCATAGTACTGGGGAATTAAACCAGGTCGAAAACGAGTTTGATTCCAGAGTGGCAAATAGTTCAAAAGTGATAAGGAACCGCCGTTGAATATTCTAACCACAGATGATATTAGATAATTTTATTGAAATATAATATATGAAAATGTACCTGCTGATTGCCAGTCAGCAGCTGTCCGCCACGATATCGCGGATTCGACACTCGCCTGTGCGTGTAGCTGTGACCACGTGTCTATCCTGGAAAAAAAAGTGTTAGAGAGTGTAGAAAAAGTTAAAATTATTAAATATATGTATTCGTATATTAATATAAATGTATTGAAATCTATACACTCTTTAGTGCACCTTTGTGCCAAACTAAAAAACATTAAAAATCAATAATAATATTGGAGGTTTTAGCTGTTACTCAGGGATTCCAGCTTTGTCCTCATGATTAGCATAGATCACACATATCGTGTCGCCATTCCGCACTGTGGTTGAGGGTAGATAATTGTTTACACACATATTTTAACATTCTAACTCATTTTTTAAAATGAAGGTATTGTTGAAATGTCCCTCCTCCCATCATAATGAACAGGTAACGCACGGCCGCCGCTCGCAACTGCCGGGATCGGAGCCACAACAAACACTTTTTCGCTGAACTGCTGCAGGTATTTGGAGAAGATCTGTCTTATCTTGCAGTACACCTACAACACATAGCTACTTCTGGGTTGTCTCAAGAAACAAGAAAGGAACTTGTATCTAAGTACCTACTGCCAGAGAATTGTACCCTAATCAATGCACCTGATTTGAACGCAGAGGTAAAGGCCGCAATCTCGGACAAGGTTTATATAAGAGACCAAGGTTTCAAAACAAGACCGAAACAAAATGCTACATCTACTTCTTGTTAAGCAGAGGCACTCACTATGCTCTTGTCTGCGGAAACAAGAAATGATGATATAGATTAAATCGCAAATGTGCCAGATATATATCTTGGCCTTGGATGATATATGGCTTGCTTATGCGATTGACGCATTCACAGTTTTCTGGTCAAATTTCTTCATTTATGGCTTTCCACCATTTGCTATCATATTAAAAACATTAAAAAAAGTTATTAAGGGCAATGCGTCTTGTATCATCGTTGTCTCCTTCTGGACTACTCAAGCGTGGTATCCACTTTTCAGAAGCCTCTTAGTTTTGGAACCCATATTTTCTGATTTTTTGGTATTTTTAGGAGGGTCCTAAGAAGATGTGTGCCTCTTTCATCAGTCTCCATCATGTTGGCTTCGCTGTCAGATAATTCTAAAAAATAATACGACACTTGTTTTAAACAATAGTTTATCTTCTGTGATGACAATAACGTCGACTTCTATGAAGCATCGACTCCGAGCTGTAGGTTAGCTCTCTCTTTAATTTTAAGCTAAGATGTTGGAACTGATGACAGAAGTTACGAATACAACTAAACATTGGATACCACCAAAGTCCGCAATGTTATAGCTACATGGTATTCAAATAAATTTACATAAACAAGACACAATGTTTACGTATCAATAATGATTGTTTATTTATAGGGTAAGAAAACCTCATAAAGCAATTACCTCCCAGACTTTGAGCTGTGGAATCAATTAAGCCCACAGTACCAGGCACGCTGACGCCTCTAAGGCAAATAAATTAGGTGTTAATATCTAGATCTCATTCGGAAGACAGGTGAGTGAAGCAGAAACTCAAAAACATTTGGTAAATTTTACAATAGAATAATAAATCAGCAAAATAACTCTGATTTGTCATTTGTAACAGGTATTATAAGTGATTCGATTCAATAAATATGTAATTAGGTCTAGTAACCATCTTATAATTAATTATTTGTAAGACAGGAAACAAATCTGATAGCTGAAAGCATCTAGCTAATAATGTACTTATATTTAAGTTTATGCGATATTTACCATTTCATTTTGTTGTCATCTTTACAAGAAGACAATATATCCTTCTCTCAATCGAGAGATATTATGTTAGTTCATATTCCTGCGAAATAGGTAGCTACATGCAACTTATCTAACTCTCAACATCTACATGTGATCTATGCTGCTCTATGCTTGAAGAAAAAGTTCTCGTATAATTGATGATTAAACAAACTTACCTGTAAGTGTAGTGTAGCTTTGTCCAAAGAGATTAGCATCCCACCCACCCTTTCCCTTACCAAATATTTACAAATAAGTACCCTCTTGCTCACCAATAAAACAATGTTTAAAAAAATCTACCCTCAACCACAGTGCGGAATGGCGACACGATATGTGTTGAAAGAAAACACTTGTTAACCGGATTAAACCTATATATTATTATAAATTTCTAATTATTTTACATAATTTTAATTATTTTTTTCCGACGTTTCGCGTGCTTTACATCGTGAGTGTTCACGGTGACTGAAGACAAAAGGTGTTGAATGTCAAAAGTATCACAGCTGTAGAGAAAATTGTGTTATCTGTATTTATTTGCCCGGAGTTGATATCGACTAAAAGATGACGGGTTTTTGCAGAAATGACTCACGGTGTCCTCTATTTTCGCGGATTGTTTGTCTTGGTGTTTTAATTTGGATATTATTGGATCCCAGGTGTTTGATAATTTTAGGCCTTCTTCTCTATTGAAATTGGGGTGTTTTTTTTATTTCAATGGCTTGGCGTACCAATCTTGGGAAGAATCTTTTTTCTTTCGCAAGTACTTTCGGTTGGTCAAAGCGTATGTAGTGATTAGGCCTATCTAGTGTGTGTTCACAGACAGCTTTCTGTCAATGTGTAAAATCTATGTTAACAAAAGACAATACTACGATACGTGTTACATGTGGTCTATACTAATCTGGAGGACAAAGCTCTTCGTATAATTATGATAGAACTTCACTTACAGGTAATTTCGTTTAATCATCAGTAATGTGGCATTCTAGCATCAAATACTTTATTAAAAAAATTAGTAAAGTAATTTTGAGTTTATTTATTACAAAAAAAAACAAAAATACTTTCTTTTCTCTTAATAATATCTATACTAAATTAGAAAACTCCTACTTTACTTGTGTGTTTGGCGTAATGCGTTATTTTCACAAATATTACAAACACTTAGACACCTTATTAGGACGTTCTATCAAACCAATAATTAATAGACATTAAAGCCAGGACCTCTGGCTTGGATTCGTTAGCGTTTACCATTGGCCTACGGCTCTGACTCGCACATTAATCTTTTAATTAAAACCTAAATATAAATATCAGCCGTAAACAAACTGTCTTTATAGTGGCCAAGGGATTCGTCATCGTGGTAAAAAGTCAAAGATGGCACTATAGGTCATCGGAACTCGGCGAAATTGAGGGCTTTCTCGTACAGCATATGCTGCTTTGCCGACTTGATAACCAATTCCTATATTTTAATAGATACTAAATCATAAATATTTGAAACATATTACCTATTTGTTCTAGGCTGACTATTATAATACAATGGGTCGGTATCGCCATGCAAATGATATTCTTCACGCTCGTATGAATTTTCTCTGGATGCTTCCAAAGATCTCTGAAATTACATAAATAATATTTTAATTATTACAAATATTTTGTTCTAAATATATTTGCAGTATTTAATCGGGTTTTTATAAATAATACAACACTAAAACATTCTATAACCTTAAATTTGACAACAGTGAAAATGGTTATACAGTTTATACTAGTATTAAAAAAAATTTAATAACCAGACAGATAATTTCTATAATGTGTTAGTAATAATATATAAACTATAATCAGACAAAAATCATACATTTTACGAAAACAAGCTTCTAATATTTCAGATTTATAAATAAGATTTACAAAGTGCGAGAGCAACGTCATTCACAGCAGAATAGCAGATTATCGCTAATAAGTAGCTCCTATCAGGCCGGCAACCGTTTATTTATATGTTCAGTGTAAAGCTGGACTATAATATGCTCGGTGACGATATATTGTATTAACAATAGCGAGCGGGCCTGATGGTATCCCCCCAATTGTGCTGCGTACTTGTGCTCCTGAGTTGGCTCCGGTCCTAACGCGCCTTTTCCGGTACCTGTACTCCCTCAACACTGTTCCGAAGTGCTGGAAGACAACTTTGATACATCCGATCCCTAAAAAAGGCGATCGCTCTGATCCGTCCAACTATCGCCCAATCGCAATAACCTCCTTGTTCTCCAAAATAATGGAAACCATTATTAACGGCCAGCTCTTGAGGTATCTAGAGGGCAGCCAGCTGATTAGCGATTCTCAGTACGGCTTTCATCGTGGTCGCTCAGCTGGTGACCTCCTTGTATACCTTACACATAGGTGGGCAGAGGCAATTGAGTCCAAGGGGGAGGCGCTGGCGATAAGTTTGGACATCGCGAAAGCCTTCGATCGGGTGTGGCACAGAGCACTGCTTTCGAAGCTTCCAGCCTATGGGCTCCCCGAGAAATTATGCAACTGGATTTCCAGCTTTCTCGCTGATCGGAGCATTAAGGTCGTCATCGACGGAGCATGCTCCGACCTTAAACCCGTCAATGCTGGTGTCCCACAAGGCTGTGTCCTATCCCCGACCCTGTTTATTCTGCATATTAATGATATGTTGCAACTTAGCAACCTTCATTGCTATGCGGACGACAGCACTGGGGATACTTTTTACACGGGCCGGGCAGGTATTTCTCGGGCTGTTGTTGATGAGTGCCGGAACAAACTTGTGTCTGAAGTCGATACTCTTTTACATGGAGTATCGGACTGGGGTAGACTAAATCTAGTCCAATTTAACCCCAAGAAGACACAAGTATGCGCGTTTTCCGCTAAAAAAACTCCCTTTGTCGCTACTCCCCTCTTTGAAGGCACTCTCCTTAAAGCCTCAGCTAACATCGGAATATTGGGTGTTGACATATCGAATAACGTCCAGTTTCGCGGTCATTTGGAAGGGAAGGCTAAATTAGCCTCCAAAAAGCTTGGTGTGCTCAGCAAGGCGAGACGGTACTTCACTCCGGGCCACCGCTTGCAAATCTATAAAGCGCAAATTTGGCCCCACATGGAATACTGTTCTCACCTCTGGGCGGGAGCTCCCCAGTACCAGCTCCTTCCACTTGACCGTATTCAACGAAGAGCGGTTCGAATCGTCGACGACCAATCACTTTCCGTGCGGCTTGATCCCTTGGCGTTGCGTAGAGATGTTGGGTCCCTCTGAATCTTCTACCGCATTTACCATGGGGAGTGTTCAGAAGAGTTGTTCGGTCTAATACCCGCAGCTGAGTTTCATTATCGGACGTCAAGGCAAAATACAAAATACCATCCGTATCACCTCGACGTCCGTCGTTCCACAACTGAGCGTTTTCTAAGGCAGTTTTTGCCGCGCACCACCACTATGTGGAACCAGCTGCCCACTGAAGTATTTCCGAACCAATTCGACTTAGGGTCCTTCAAGAAAAGAGCGTACCAATTCTTGAAAGGCCGGCAACGCACTTGCGAGCCTTCTGGCGGTGTGAGTGTCCATGGGCGGCGGTGTCGCTTCACATCAGGTGAGCCTCTTGCCCGTTTGCCTGCTATTACATTAAAAAAAAAATACGTATATCACACTAAATATATGAAACCGCTTTAATGCACCACTTTGCATATCCGAGAAAGCTAGCTTTGCGATTTTTTATTAAGAATTTTGCCCAGCAGTGTTGGAAGGAAACCATCGTGAGGAAACCGGCTTGCCTTAGAACCACAAAATCGATAGCGAGTGTTAATCACAGGAGACTGATCACATACTTGCATATTACATTGATAAATGATCACGAAACAGATACAGAAATCTGAGGCCCAAAAAAAAGGTTGTAGCGCCATTGGTTTTTTTAAATATATTTTTTGTTGGTAGATCAGATGTTTGAGTGTGGGCGTAATTAGTTAAATAACATTATGATATTTTATAATTTTTGCGTTAAGATGACAATGTATGTAAATATACCATAATTTTTCATAAAGCAGATACAGAAATCTAAGGTTCAGATATAAAAATGTTGTAGTGCCACTAATTTATTTTTTGTATTAAGAATTTTAAATAAATATTATTTACCTGTGGCGTATGCATCTGATGGGCAGCGTTTCTGAACTGTGACGCGCTGCAGTTTGGATGCTGCCCGACTGGAAAGTTGAGGTCCGACGTGTAGTCAGAATCCTCTGAGTAACCCGCTGGAAGCACAAAGAAACTAGCAATTATTACAATCCAAAACTAAACTAAATCCAAGTCCAAGAAAGGTCCTTTGATGTTATATGTTATTGTATAATATTAATATTTTTTAGTTCTGTCGAATGAATACAATATTTTATAATATTAAAATCTCTAATTCCCGTTCATGTTATTACCAAAAATATTTTTTTTATTAAAAGTAAAAACGCGACTAGAAATAATATTTTATTAAATTTACAAGGCATTTTTCAGTTATGTTCGATGTCATATAATCTATCAAAACAACCATTAATATAGAAACGACAAACGGCAATAAATTCGCCAGTAAAACTCTACTGAGTTCAATTTTAACCACTGAAAAGCAGACTAAGTAAACTACAAACTTTATTGAACAAGAAATAAAAGGTCAAACTTTAAGTGATAATGGTGAAAGCTTGTATCTATAAGACGTTATGTAACTTCAAGAGAAATAAACCTTCAGAGTATCCAATAGTTCATTTTATATACAGTAAATAATTTATATAGATATGTAATTTTGGTACACATTTAGCATTTCATTAGGCCTCTTCAACAAATTTGATTTATATCAAAAAAGATGTGTGCATGTACTAGTGTACACACGTAAGAAGTGAACCTTCATTATGACCTTATTTTTCGAAAAATGATCTACTATATGCAACTTTACAGAAATCGGTTAAATAAAGTTAAATTAGATAAAGTGTAACAAAAGGCTTTTATTATCATAGACATGAATACAAATAATATAATTATTTAATTTTACCTTATTACTACTGAGATTATTACAGAATTTCATTGTTATCGTTATTATATTATTTTGTTATTAAATGGTATGAATCAACCATGGTAGGTAACAAGCAAAAGATGTCGCGTAGCGTAAGAAAAAAATGTGACGCTAACCGAAAATTGTGACGATAAATGTTTTTCCAACGCCGATAGAGAAGTTTCATTTTAATAAATACAATGTTTGTTTTTTTCATTCAGTAAAGTAATCACCACTGACAACACTAAAATTATTTGACTTTTTCAGCCTCTTTTCACTGTAATAAAATTAACATTTAATACTGTAACTATGGAGACAAATGATGTTTTTATTTATTTATTCATAGCCGCACCAACAAGACCACACATAAAAAACTCAAGTTACTCAAACTAGAACCAAAAACGCTGTCCGAACAAGCATAACGTTTATAATATCATGAGTATATCAATTCATTTATCTAAACCTATTACATAAATGAAAACTAACAAAAAACTACATTAGAACGTAGAAATCGAGTGCTAACAGAATGCCCATCCTATAATCATGGCAATGGACGGGCCGAATAAAATACTAGATCTTCCAGACCTGTTTCTTTTTAAAATTAATTTCAATGGACTATTTTAGTAAAACTTATAGTTCCAGTGATTCTAGTTTCTGCGATGATTTCGTTATTGTTGGACATAACTTATTTACTGTTTAAAAGATACTTACAATAGGGTTATCAAGTACTTAGTAAACTCTTATAATCTTTTGACGGAAATGCGATTTAATGGAGCGTTGCGGAAGATGCATAGGTTTGTTGTTCGTATATTGCAGTAACTTAAATAGCTTATACCGTCGGGGTTATTATTGATATTATCGATACTTACAATGTGCAACGTACTGGAGTTGCCTTCGAGCTTGCTCTGCGCGCTCCGCATCAAGAGCACCATTGAGCAAGTCCAGTTTGCGTTGCAGATCGGCCCCGCCAGTACCTTCCGCGTCTGAAATCATCAGTTTGGTTTAAAAATAACGCTGGAGTGATACAAATTAGTATAGACTCAAATGGCTCGGCTCCTTTGGAACGAAGAGAGAGACACCGATGCTGTGTGACCAAATAAGTCAAAAGGACTTATGATGAAGATGAAATGATTATTGATGAGATTAATAATGAAATATGTACACTTGCAAACGTAAAAATTTTATTATTATTTTTTTAGAATAGCAAACACAAAGCATTTATTTTCAAGATATATACTGTATTTACAATATTCTTAACCGACAACATATTTAATTACAATGTATGTATTTAATGTAGTAATTAAAAATTAGAAAATTTAAACAAATTTAAAACATTTGGTCCTTGTCCTTGCATTGTACCTTAAATGCTGGCAGTATTTCCTCTCTGTATTGCGATACTTATGACTTGAGCGGGGAAAGTACCATATTTATTTATTGATATTTACTTAACTTTGTGAATGGACATGACAAACGGGCAACAAACTCTCGGCCACTCTATCACTCTCTACAAATAAAGCATACAAATTGTTGGCATATTCGTTTCTTATAACACTTTTACTTCAATCATCTACGTAAAGTAAAATATAAATAAGATTTGACTTGAAATATGGAAAAGAACACAGATGTTTTACTACTAACATAATTGGATTTTGGACCGTGTTTACGTTACAACAAAATTTACGTACATATGTGTACGCAATGTGATCACAACAAGCGATAAGAGAAGAGCTTAGATTAAACAAAACAATACAGCCGGTAACGCACTTGAGAGTGTCGGTGTGAGTGTATAACCTAACATCAGGTGAGCCTCTTGCCCGTTTCCCTGTTGTCTATCTTTGTTTGTATTTTCTATAAAAACTATTCCCACCTTTCTGACTTTACCAAATTCTTTTTCGTTACTTTAAAGAGTTCAATTACTAATGTCAACTTTCTTATTTACGTATTGTATAATTGCGCGACGTAGTGTTAAATTACAAAGTAATTAGCACAGTTATTTATTCATATATTGTATTTATATATCATGTAACCACGACACAATTTGCGTGTTAATACAGCGTGACAACACCGCATTAAAAATGTGTAACCTTAATAATGCTTTATAAGTGTATTAATAACTCAATGAAAACGGCTTATACAAATCTGATTGTAAAATATACTTAATTATATTTCTATTCCCAATTTACCGGTAGCTTCAGTTACACTCAAAATTCAGAAATTTTATTTAGAGCTAAGTGTGACTCCCGTGTGTCAGAAACATATTACACAATAGTCCGCTCTAACTATAATGTCCGTGTATGTCATTGTTTATAATTATTGTCATTTATAATTAAAGCCAAGTCAAATCATTAATGTCAATTAGGCTTATTAAAAAGGCAGTTTGAAAGTCAAAATTACAAGTAAAAAATTTATAAAAAAATACTCTAGTTGCCACTTCCAAAAGGTAGTTTCATATGGAGAAGAATGGGCAAGAAACTTAGTATTTGTGTGTGAATTGAGAAATATTATTCAATAATATAATGCCAGTTATATAAATAAATAAAGCCTATATTTGAGTACTATATATATCGGTATAATAAAGATTACATTAAGTTTATGTTAAGCTTATATTTACTATTAGTGCACGACCTTCGATGGAATGTAGGCCTTCTTTGTCTCTCTCTCTCTTGTCCCCGCTAAATCTTTTATTTCATCGTCACAGGATTATAATAGACGTCCTCTCATTTTTGATCCCACTGGGCCATTCCTAGTAAATCCTTACTTTTTTTACCCATCTGTCATCACAAAAGCGGGCAATGTGACTAGCCAATTTTCCACTTACATTTTTTGTGTATGACGGTTTCAGTTATTGTAATACGTATTACACTGTGTTCTACTTCATTCTCAACAGAAGAATAGGACAGGGCTAGTTATATATTATTTATAATTAAATACGTTATTTATGTCATTTACAACATATTACAAAAGGTGTATAACATGGAATAGTTATATGTACCTAAGGCATAGCTTGTTGTAATTGAGAATTACAAGCCTACGGCGGATACATGCCCGTCACAGCAACGCCTCGAGGCGCGTTTCATCAAAGACTAACTATATTTAGAAACTTATAGGACAGCTTTTAAGTATATAATCTCTATGTCATATAACCGTCGGTATATTGTTAATATACTTTTAACCTTCAGTAAAGATTTCTTTCATTATAGAATCTAAAGTAAAAATTATCTTTTTTTGCTAACAAGTTGTCTGTGAACTAGACTTTTTAGACGAGTTCTTATTGTATTAAAAGTATATTTCAATTTTGGTCACGTTTAAGAGTACTTGACTTTATAAAAATACTGTTTTAAAAATATAATCGTTTTGTACAATAATCGTGTATAAAAAAGTAAAATGCCGTGCCTATAAAAATAATTATTCTAAAAACAGCCCTTCGTAGATCACAACACCCGATTAATATATTTTAATATAAAATAATTTCGACACGCAAACGTAAATAAATATTTTAAATATCTAACGCTCACTACTATTTATAATCTTAACTTGCTTGTTTTGCTTGTGTCTCGTATACTAAATGTATTTCTCGTTCACCATATCTACGTATATAAAATTATACGGTAATAAGTTCTACTCCTTATGTATAATGTAGCCAGGTTATCTAATGTTTTGTCCTTATCAGTCTTCTTGCATTTCCGTTCTATTTACGCTAATTAAAAAGCTATTCCTTATTATAAATTATTTAACTGACTTGTATTACTCGTAATACAAGAAAAAATATACCTTTCATTATCACGGAAAAATATTTAGACATCATTGCAAAAAATACATAATTAATAAACTCTTTAACAATTTTAAGTAAAGTATAATTTTATTTCTTTTCATCACAGCGAAACCACCATTTGACAGGAAGAGACAAAAGATACTTATGTTAAATAGTGCTAGTATCTAATAGATTTAGTTTTGAAACATACTCTCATACAATATAATTAAATAACGTATTACGATGAATTTTATGCTAATCGCTCAAGTTAAAAATTATAACAATTTTAACAAGAAAAGCATAAAAGACCAATTAAGCATAAATGCAGTAACCTTGTTATAAAACTATGGTTTGAGTCACGTAAAATACGACCTTATGTAAAAGTAAGCTTTGATGGAAGAGGAAATTGCATAATTATACGTACTTCAGATTTTAATGTACGTCATTAAAATCATTCAATATTATCAATGAATTGCTAATTTAATCATCAATTGTTTAAAATTAAAACACCTTAATCTTCTTTTATTTAAATAATAACTATTTAATAAAGACAGTACTAGATCAGCCTTCTCCTTCTTTCTCTTCTCCAACACATATATTTTTGGACATACTGTTTCCTTAGCTTGTTTTTGCTTCACTGTGGCAAGTGTTATACACTTTTAGAATGAAAACTTTAATTGTAAATACCTGGGACGTTCGATCTAAGTGTGGGTAAATCATCTGCTCTAATTCTACATATTATTAAATATTCATTAATAGGTATTTATATGGCATCATACGTGACCTTTTTATAGAAAACTCAAAGGTTAAGGTCATGTTCATATCAAAAGTCAAGAAGAAGCAACTGGTACTATAATATTACGATACAAATAATTTGATCAATAAATTATGTCGCATCACAAACATAATTGGTTTCTAATGCCCGAGACGAAAATAGATTTTGTGGAAGAAATTGGGTCACAGGAAAGTTACAGGTCGAAGATGCGGATTAATGGGGCCTTACTATACATGTTTGTAAACACAACTAAAATTGGTTCTATAAAATTTGTCTTACAATATTTTAACTTTGAATTTATCGACAAGATAAATCGTAAAATGTTTGTAGATCCACAATATTTTAACTTTGAAATTATCGACAAGATAAATCGTAAAATTTTTGGAGATCCGCATGTTCCAAATTAGGAACGTGTTCCGCTTTACGATTGTTGAGAAATTATTTCATAGAGAAGTATAGTTGTAGTGAAAGATATAATTTATGAGGATCGGCTTCAGTTTCGTTGCGTATTTTACTTTGTTGGTTACGCAAATTAACATCCCACATGACGCCTCTGTTACCTAAGAATTTACCTGTTTATTTATTTATTCATTTGGGAAACAAACAGATACATCTCTAAAAGTAGAAGTCAGAAAAGAAATATAAACATAAGAATTAAAGCATTGGATATATCCACAAAAAGTTTCACTGATAAAAAAAAGGATATAAAGCAAAACAAAACGTGACATGACAGAGAACAAAATATTTAAGTAGACAATACAAAGTTTATAGATCGGTAGAACGACAACAAAATACATACTAGTAGCCAAAATAAGAAGAAAGATACAAGGTTTACTACTCGAATAGTTGTTTTAACCTATTCTTAAATGAAGCAGTAGAGGAGTGCGAAAAAAGATCGATATTAGTAGTAGAATCAAAAGTACAACACATCCTGTGAAGAGGCTCACGGAACCCAATGTTGGTTCTGGGAGTCGGAAGGTTAAAGGTTCTGTACGAGCGTAGAGATCTGGCAGGAATATTGAATCTTATGAGTTCGAGAAGATTTGAACAAGTTAATTCATGTACGCATATTTTTCGTATAATGACACAATCTATCAAACTACGCCTAGTACTCAAAGAAAGTAAATTATAATTTTTTTATAGTTCGTTGTATTTAGCCCTACCACCGTTCATGCGACAATTTAAAATACGTAAAAATTTCTTTTGTACAGCCTTCAGTTGTGTGACATATATAGCGTAGTAGGGATTCCAGATTGGACTAGCGTATTCCAACTGAGACTGCACAAGCATCTTATAGAGGTGAATATATGTGGTTTTGTCTTTGAAAGGTTTGGTGACACGCGTTATGAAACCCAACATACGGTAGGCTTTATTAATAATCAAGCCTATGTGTTTATCTAGGGATAATTTGGAGTCAAGAAGGACCCCAAGATCCCTTACAGAGCCCACACGTTCGAGGGAATGGTTTCCAAGGGTGAAGTTGGCCGTGATTGTTTTATGTATTTTCCTTGTAAACACGATATGCTGACATTTACTGTATTTTAAGAATAATTTGTTTATTTTGCAGTAGTCATCTAGCCTATCGAGATCTTCCTGAATAAGTTCCACATCAGAAAGTGCAACTACCGTTTTATATAACTTTAAGTCGTCTGCGTATAACAAGTACTTGCAGTGTAAAAAACATTTAGATATGTCGTTGATAAATAAAGAAAAGTGCAACGGCCCAAGGATTGAGCCCTGGGGGACACCGGATGTCACTACTATTTGAGAAGAAGTAAATCCATTTATTACCACTGATTGAACACGATTAGATAGATATGCCGTAAACCATCTTAAAAGATTGCCCTTAATACCATTAAAAGACAGCTTTTGTAAAAGCATCATATGGTCAAACTTATCAAAAGCCTTCTGAAAGTCCGTGTAGATTGTGTCTATCTGATGGTTATTATCTAAACCGCTAAAAATATAATTAGTAAAAACAAGGAGGTTAGAGAGAGTAGATTTACCAGCTGCGAATCCGTGCTGTTGGTCTATAATAACGTGCCTTAGGCTGGAATAAATTCTTCGGTGAACTAATCTTTCCAAGATCTTAGAGATTGCAGAAAGTATTGAAATCGGTCGGTAATTTTCGACATCACTCCTTTCACCAGTCTTAAAGATAGGCGTTATATAAGATAATTTCCAGCAATCAGGAAAAGTGCCACTGGACATACACTTATTGAATATAATCTGTAAAGGGACACACAATGAACGATGTGTATGCTTTAGAAAAACTGGTCTAATTTGATCTGGACCAGGACCTTTACTCGGATCAAGCAAATATAGTTCCTTGCTGATCTCGTCTACATCGAAATACAAGTTTTGCACAAGGATCTGAGAGTCACTGGAAAGGCTCTCTTCAACTGTGTACACAGCGTCTCCATCCGAGTGAGTTTGAGATTCAAATACTAACTGAAAATAATTTGAAAATAACTCTAAACTTTTTGTTTGGGATCGTCGGATGAAATGCTGCCATACTTCATTAGTTTAGGGTAACCTAAATTACTTTGTTTTAGAGTGGACGTGTATTTCCAAAAATGTTTGATATTAGATTTAAGCGATAGTTCAATCCTTTCTATATAGCGATTATAACAAAGTTTCATAAGATTTTTAACACGTGCTCTTAATAAAGAAAACTCTTGATAGTCGAGTAAGCCTTTGTAGGTCTTCCAGCGACACCAGAGTTTCTTCTTACGATTTAGAGCTCTAATCAGCCCTCTGCTAAACTAAACTGGATACTTACGGGATTTAGGTTTAGAGAATGGCACGCAAGCAGCAATAATTGCATTTATTTTTGAGTAGAAGACGGTAACAGCATCCTCAGAATGGGACGTGGCTAGTAATGTCACCCAATCGACCTTATCTATAGCATTATTTATTAAGTCATAATCTGCATTAAAGAAATTTCTTTGATTGAAAGTAGCTGATGTCATGACAGTTAACCCATTAACAGTACTAAGAATATCTAAAGGCGGGTGATGAGGAACAGGACCAAGTAAAGGATCATCAGAGAAATCAACACAGGATTAGGTCCAGGAGCCGCCCATTGTTGTTGTGGATAACATTATTTTGTTTTAAATTCATAAAAGACATGGTATGCAACAACAATTTCGATGACTCAGTATTTGCAGATTGTAGTAGGGTATCTGGAGAGGATGACCAGATGAGATAAGGTAAATTAAAGTCACCTGTAATTATGTAATAAGAAAATCGAGCGCTAGCGTGTATGTCATGCAGTTTTTGAAAGAATTTTTAGTATGCAGAGGTATGAGTAACGGGAGAAAAGTAACAAACAGTCAGGAGGAGACCAGCATGAGATGGCAAGTGAATGTATATTTCCTCCAAATCCGGGGCTTCAAACTCAGTCAATCTGATAGATTTAATTCCTCTTTTCACCATAACATAACTAAAACTCCACCGCCACCTTTTTTACGAGAGAATTGGAGGTTTCTGTCCCGTCGAAATACATCATAACCACCCGAATGCAACTCTCCATCAAAGACAGAATCCACCAACCAAGTCTCAACCAGAACAATAACATCAAAGTTGCTAAGAAGAATACTATTTTTGAGTTTATCTATTTTACTCTTGATACCTCCACAGTTTTGATAGTAAATAGATAAGGTATTTTGAGCCATTATCCAGAGTCAAAAATATGAAAGATGGGAAACAAGGTGAAAATTATAGAAAAATCCAGTTTCGCACTCCACACCGCAGTTAAAGAATATTTAAAGATCAAGATTCTAACAAAAAATATAGAAAATTTGAATACAATATTAAAAATATGTAAGCTATACAAACGGGAATATAGTCATACTAATTTGGCTAGATCATCATTGGATCGCACTTGGATGGCTTTAGCTTCATCAGTTTTTCTGACAAACATACAAAGGTTTTTTACCCATACATACTTGTACCCTTTTTCCTTAGCGAGTTGCCTGACCTTACTAAAAAGTATTTTATTTTTCAGGGTAAGGTGCTCATTGACGTAGAATCGATTATTGTTTGTAACGCCAGACACTGCCGCAGATCCACCAAGCAATTGATCAACTGATAGAGTGCCACGCACACGCGCGGCCGCGATAAAATCATCACGTTTTCTGCGAGTTGTCAACTGCATTAAAATATTTTTTGGGCGACCCGCACGTACACCAGGCGCAACGCGGTGTACAGTTTTTATGTCAGAGTCTTTTAATTCGACGTTTAAAATGTTGCTGAGTGTAAAAGAGAGCTGCATAAGGTTTTCACCTTTACTTTCGGGCACATTTTGAATCTCAACGTTGCAACTTCTAGAGGCTTGATCGAATTGGTGGTTTATGATCATATAGCTTTTTAAACACATATGAAAAAGATAATACATCAATGAAAAATAATAAAAATAAATCAGTGGCGCTACAACCTTTATAGGTTTGGGCCTCAGATTCCTGACTCTGTCTCATGATCACTTGTCAGTCTAATAGCAAGTAGGCGATTTCTTCCTGTGCTTGACACACTCCGTCTACTTTTTGTGTGTAAGGCAAGCCAATTTCCATACGATGCTTTCCTTCTCAATTAGAGCGAATGTAAAATGCGCACTTGGAAAGAAAGTCCATTAATGCATAGCTTGGAATCGAACCTACAGGGATCAGAGATTGAGAGTTGTCTGTTCGTTTAATACATTAATCAGTATGTATTTATTTCGTACTCCTACAACTAACATATATTATAGTTAATTAAAAAACACTAATACTAAACATATATCAAGATGGAATTTATAAAATAAAAAAAGCTTCAAATATTACATATGGAATAAAAGTATATAATCAAAATTATTCAATACAATTCAACTAAGTAATACAAAAATTTGGCTGTGTTGTGTGATAGTGTAAAAGTGAGGGTACGTATGTACGTATGGGTGTGTATGTGAAGTATGCTCAAGATGCAGATGAGTTTGCGCTATGGATATTTATAATACATCTTTTACGCATATTCCGCGATAGCTGGAACCTAAGCCTTGGTCGTATGTCCAGTCGAGATACAAAACTGAGTTTTATCTCATTTTATATTTATGCTAAAACACTTTTACTTAGCTAAGCAGATTCACATTAATTAAATTAATATATGTGAAAAAGTCCTAACTACGATTCCGAACAGAAACGACAGCCTCAATTAATTTTAACAAAGTTAGAGTAACGTCATAAGAGAATATCTCTCTTGGGGCACATTCTTTACACTGGACGTCACATGTATCATTTAACCAAAACGCAGTATCAAATCCTTGCCTCAAACCAATTAGCTGTAATCTTGAAACTTAAGTAGCAGAATATTTACTATTTTCTTTTTAATTTAAAAGTCACGATCGAGTCTTCTTTAAACTATTTTAATCTCAACTTCTACACCATTCTAAGTTTTATTGGTATTCCCGTTTCTTGTCAGCTTCTTTAATGAGATTTCTTGATTTTTAATTAAATCCGAACACAACCTTTAGAACCTGTGCATCAACAACATAATTGATAAGTGCAGATCGGCGTTTAACTTTCAATAATTGGTATCAGCTAGTTAATTTTGACTGGGAATCTAACATTTTGAGTTAGAACTATTGTAATTATAAGTATTATGTTCGCTTTATTAATAATAATGTATTAAAGAAGACAATCATAAGTCCATATCACTATTGTGTTAGTTACAATATTGTATTCAATCATAAAATAAATAATTAAGCAAGGTAGAAGTTTTTAGTAGCTGTAAAAAAATCTTAATTGTATTGTAATTTTTTTTGTTAAGTCTAACCAATACAAATGATTATTTAATCAATACTTTTTTTAAGTAACGCGTTCAAACAATTATTATATTTACGAAAAGAGATATTTCTACTATATTTAGGAATAGACAATAGACTATGTAAAACAAGAGCTTTGTTGTACCCCTAAAAAAATAGAGATTTTAGACAAAAATACGACATCCGTAATACACTATACAAATTATTATCTAGCTTAGAGATTATTTATTTTATTTATTTATTTATTAATTGTATAAGTGTTATTAATATAAAGAAGTTGGTGTGGTAGAAACACAAACTGTACACAGTTTTTCTATCCACCAGGACGTCGAATATATTTAAATCATAATCATTTTCAAATAAACTTTATTGACTTTGACTTGCTTCAAATATTACGGTAATCAAGCAAGACCGATCACACAACGGTCTTCCTAACACGAAGGGGTTATGATATATGGGATGCATGCGTGACAGTTTTCATCACGTTTCAGTTATGAAAGTATGATTATACTAAGATAGTCGGTTCGGGATATCAATACAATTTTATATAATACATATAAAATTGATTATTCATCAATTCGGTAAATAATTAAAAAAATAGTCATTTACAACTTTCCGAAAAGTGTTAAACTACCTAATATTACCTCCCCTATATAACTCCATTAGTTGAATATTTTAAAGAAACTCAAAAACTATTTTCGTTATTGTTACACCTTCTCTGGCGAGGGGGTGTTTAGGCCCGTTCGGGCATATGCCCCCCTTGGGTGATGTGTAGGCTCGCGCCTTGCTAATACAGAGCGATACTAAGGCAGGCCTTAGCCTTTGCTGAAGGCTGAATCGTGCGAGGAATCAAAGGGGGATATATATATTTAGAAATAGTTTTCTCGGGTGCGCGCGAGTCGAGCCTTGTTTCCTCGCGCGCAGTCACCCTCAGCAAGGGCTAAACGCCTGTCCCCGTGTGATATTTGCGTCTTAAAGATGCCGGTTTCTTCAGAAAGCTTTTCTCCACTATACGGATTGTGACTCCGGGATTTGATCGCCTGACTTAACACTGTTCGCATAAAACGGTATTATGATATTTAAACTTCATAATATACAATTATATCATTAATAGTACCTAAGTCAAATGTAACGTTGATAATCACAGGTAAAAAATTGGTATATGTCTCATGCTTCGTGAATTAAACTCATATAAAAGTTATAAAATCATTTTTACGCCTTAATAAAAGAAGCGATTTTATTTCTAACGAAACGAGGGATATTAAGGGACATTTACGACTTTCAGAATTATCCGTATGTATCGTATCTATGTTATTATATACAAGTACTTTCGTCACAGATATAGTTCTCCAAACATTCGTCGTAGATTAAAATAATACATTGTTTACCGGACTTGTATTTCGTATGAAGCGTATAATGGTGGATGCGACTTCCAGTAATAAATAATTGTTAACCAACAAATTGATCACCTACGAAATACGATTAAGAGATGACGTTGTAATGTATATACTGCTATGGCGGCTTATAGGACATTAACAATTAGTAACAAAGAGTCTGTATCAAGGCTGACCCGGAATTTATGAAAATGCCACATTTGTTTATTATATACACAACAGTATACCCTCGGGGTTTTTAAATTATATAATAAACTGGATCAAAACGTGTTTTAAGGCATGTCCTCAAATACCTTTTAAGGTTTTTATTTTCATTTTAATTCTACTATTGAGGAGTATAGGTAAAGAAATGGAAACTCCACCTGAATTCTATCAGACTATACTTTGATACAATTACTAATACTTCGTGAAACACACTCCAAACCTTTCGTACGCCTGTTCATTCCACGATTAATTCCTACATAGCACAAGCTACAAAACACCAATATTACCGGCAAGTCGAAATGATCCTTATCGATAGTGTATAAACATCACAATAGCTTGATCATTAATTTACATTAAACGATTTGATTTCAACTTAATGAAATCCATTTAAATCCCTTCAACTGATTGATAGTGATTGGTTGGATATAGGATGCCAAATAAAGTTCAAAAACGACATACTATTAACTTACATTTTACTTTTGACATTTATGTACAACCTAGTATGAACTTGTAACTTTTATGAAATAATACTTTAGATGTTTAATGTTATAAGAACAAACAATCAAATTCACATTACTAGTAACTACAGCTTAGGCTGGGTTAAGCCCATATTTGGTCATAATCGTATAGTTGTACTTCACGCTACACTACCTTGACTATGACATAGAGGTCTGTCACTGTTTATATATAATGGTTAACTGGAATCGAGTGTCCATTGGCTGGCAAACTGCACCAGTTGTATAAAGTACTGTTACTATACACTCTATCACGTTATATGAACTATTCGAGAAACGTGTTACATATGATTTTATTACTTTATTTTCTTAAATCGACATTTTGAGTGTGCATAACCGCCTCACTGATAATGTACTGTGGTTACAATGCTTACCTAAGTGTCCGCAACGAGCATACTTATTTCATCGTTAATTTTTGTGCGTATTAATAAATGTTTCTTTTTTTCAGTTGTGATTAGCGAATGATTTCCACATCGAGAACGTATGTAACGTTCTTGAGTAATGTTAACATTGTAAAAGCATCCTATTTATAGAAAGGAAGGAAGGCTTAACAGAAATCTATGTATAGTCAATAGTATAATGATAATAAAAAATTAATGGCGCTACAACATTTTTATGTCTGGGCCTCAGATTTCTGTATCTGTTTCATGATCGTTTGTGAATTGAATAGGCAAGTAAGTGATCAGCCTTCTATGCCTAACGCACGCCGTCGACTTTTTGGGTCTACGGCAAGCCGGTTTCCTCACGATGTTTTGACCGTTCGAGCGAATGTTAAATCCGCACATAGACGGAAAGTCCATTGGTGCACAATCGAGGATCGAACCTACGGCCTCAGAGATGAGAATCGCATACTGAAGGTACTAGGCCAACACTGCTCTAATGATAATAACGGTACTTAAAAAACAAAATATGTATATTATAATAAACTAACATGCTACGGATCCAATACAGTTCTATTCCTAACATATAAGTAGTAATTAACTATCTATTCACATAGCTAATTACACAATTTCTGTACCAATACACGTAAGATAACAGACAGATAAGGTCAGAGGTTCAGGGTGGTAGTATTTTCTCAAAGCATTCAGGCAGGCTCACTACGATAATTGAGGGCCTGAAGGAGTCTACGCCACTTTGATAGGATGCGAGTAATGTACACAAGTGTTGCATAATGTAATATGACGGCATTAGATATTCGAAACAATATTCTCTTAAACTTATTAATGTATGTAGATATATGGTACCTATTTACAATATTATAACCAACATAGTAATAATAATAATTAAGCATGTTACTACCCTGTGTACCTTTAATGCTGGCATTTACTTGCTGTATTGTGATACTAATTCGTTGAGCGAGGAAAGTACCGGCTCTGGAGTCAACAGTAATATCTACAGCGTCTGTTCACTTGAACCCCAAGAGTCTCCACTCCAAAGGGAACAAAACCAAAGGAGGAGACTTATTTTTGCTATTTATTATTTCCTAACTGCCTTACGGCGCGGCTAGCTATTGTGTTTGTCCAAGGGTAGTGAGATCGGACTAACATATGTGCCAATGCATCCATCTTTTAAACTGAGAATAAAAATCTCTATATAGCATTAATTTGAAGTTTTCCCAGATATCATTGTTACAACATCTACGGAACTACTAAATTCAGTGAATTAATAATAAACCATAATTATACATATACACAATAACTGATTCCAACGTTAATAACAAAAGCTATGAGTTATATGCTGACGTTATGTGTGCACTAGAACACTGGAAAACTTTTATTGTACGGGCTTTAGAAAGTATAATTAGAACGTAGGGTAACGTGACAGTTCACAAGATGCCCCCATTTCATAGTAAAACCATCCAATTATACACAACTAGTTGGGAAAAGCTACACAATATTCTGTTTTATACGAACACAAGGATACAATTACAGAAAGTTCTACGTTCATGTCAGAAACACGTGCAAGCATCTACAATGAAATAAATGTTGTATTTGTTGTTAAAATTATGAACACTGATTTAATGAAACATTGTGGTATAAAAAGGATAAGCCTTTATTCCCTAATAATTCACATGATAAACTTAATTTAAAATTAAAAAAAATGTAAGCGCTTTTATGATTTTTTTCTAAAATATATATTTTTTGTAATTATTTCTTAAAAAATGTTATTTTGGCATACTGTCCTTTGAAAGAGGTCTCCCCTACTGCCTTTAATCTCCGTCTACCTTCGATCGGTAAATAATACTCTCATCTCTTTACTGTTCTTCTTCTTTTTCTAGTAACCATCATTGCCCTCGTACTCTTGATGTGTCTTTTTGTTTTGTTGGCTGTTTTGAGGATATCCCTTACTTTGATTCTCTTCCTTACTTCTTTACTTATATTCCTAATTTTTATAATGCTCAAGCAGTCTATGTTGCAGGCATTTAACTTAAAATGCTTCTTTCTATGTCGCGTTTGCAACTTGCAGAATGCAATAATGCAATAGCTTGGTTTATCTGCCATAACTTTACTTTTGATGATCGTGTAATTAGAAACTTCAGAAACCAGATCGCGAAGACATGTAGAAATGTTAAATCTGTGGACATTAATAATTACATCTCTTCATAAGCCTTTTATCATTTTAACAAAGTTTGGTATTTATATGACGAATTTAATCAACTTATTGGGTGAAGACTAAATACTTACTTACACATTACTCCTGTCTTTGTCCTGTCCTGACTTTTAGTCAGGTTTATCAGGTTTAGGACTGTTTAGACCTGGATTTCCTACCAATAAATTCCCAATTGATAATAATTTACCCATTTTAACGTGTCGTGGTTTATTGTTAATAATTATATTATGTTAAATCTCTGACCACAACTATTTTGTGGTTCTGCTCTAGTTGCATACAGATAAATAATCTAAATTGAAACTAAATGATATTTTTCTTCTCAATATAAGCTCATTAAATAAATCATAATCTTTTGAATTAAGGGTATGATTAAAGAGTTTTAGTTTCATAAAGCCTTTAAATTTTAAATATGCACTTGCATACATAAGAAAACCTCGACACATTTGTGAATAGCGTTGCGTAATTTAAGCTTGAAAAGCTCCCGAAGACTCTTGATGACCAGCTTAAAATAACTTTAAACGTGCTTATATAATACATTTAACTTGATTTAATTTTCCTATTATATGTATCTTTTTAGCGACAAAGTTTGTAACTATAAACCAAAATATTCTCGAAAGCGATAAGGCCGCCAGTTGCCCTCTTTTTAATTTAATTAACTTCATTTTCATATTGTAATGCAACAAAGTATAAATAAATAATTAATTAAATATTGCGGTAACGTTTTTGATTATAGAAAATCGTAGAAAGTGCCACAAATTGGTGAATTCTTGAGATAACGCATACTGATAATGCAGTTAACCGAAATCATATATTTATAATAATGACACGTGCAACAAAAACCTTTTTAATTTTCCCATTCAAAAATATAAATATACCACAATTACCTTGATGTACAAGAACGGATTAACAACACTACAAAGATTTTATGACAAATGAAGTTACATTTTACAGTAAATTTTATGGATGTTACGGCAGTATGCTACGCCGTAGTTTTTGATAAGTTGCAAAAATATTTCTATATTATTTCCCGTAAGACTTATTTACTTATTTATTGCTTCATTTATAAACGATTAGGTTAACTGAGTGGGTTACAGTTTAACCATATTGATTAATGTTTCCGAGTTTTATTAAAATTTAACAGCAAAAAAATGTTTTGTTTGATTGAGTGTTCATCTTTTATGAAATTATTAATTTATCCTATTTCATCATCTTAAATACAAGATAATCAAAAATATATACCTTAATATTGTCGTTGAATCGATAAGCCATGTAAACGTAGTAAACATCAAAATTATCTTTAAACATTATTTATTTACTTATAATCTTAAAGACGTCACTTTAAAGGTTAATAATAAAGGGTTGGTTTCGATGATATATTAAATGCCTCCATAAACAGATTTCTCAAAGTAATTACCTGTTATTTCGATGATTCGCTTCATCCCATTTGCGTAACCCCGGGCAACGCTGGAGTAAATTAGGCCGACGGTTTATTATCTAGAAAGATTCGAGACGCTTACTTAATTTGTTAGTGGCAGATACGCGTCAATGGTATTCAATTGGAATTAATTCACAAACGTCACTAGTTCGGTAGTAATGTTTTCTCTCGTGTTACAAATGCTGAAGTTGGTAACACAAGTACACACCTTCTTTTTTGAATTATATCATAACTTTCACAAAAAAGTCAAACAGTGATAACGATACTCAAAGAACTCACGAACAAAGTGTCAGTATGATAACAAAGACTTTTCTTTGATTTTACATGTAAATTACTTATTCGATTTGGAGCTACAATGCAATTTTCGATTAATCTTATTACAGTGAAGGCAAATCAACATAAAACATAACCTTTTTTTTATCGTAGTTTACATGAATTGTATTGTGTCAACTTTACACAATAGTTTTTCAAGTGTAATTGCACCATAAACCTTTATACATTTTCATTAGAATATCACCATTAACACCGCGTCGGATCTATTTTTGCATTCCGCGATCGCTTTGATACAAAAATAATATGACGTACAAATCGTAGATTATGGGTTCAATTCGCGTCAGGTAAGATTTGTTTTAGATTTGTGGGCACACAAGTGATTTATATTGTAAGGGCTAGTTGATTTAGTTCTTAGGGTATGAAATTAAACACTCCAATAATGACTTGATTTACTATATATTCACTTTACTAACTTAACAGTTGTGTAAAACTTCAAACTTAAACAGAGGAATTGCCCGTGCGCATGTCACAACCTCTGTTATAATATATTCCCTATTCCGACTCGACCAACTCTCACTCTTCGGACAACTCCCCGAAGCCCACTTCGGGGAGTTGTCCGAGTCATTTCGTGAACATCCGATCGAGTCAAAAGAGCAACTGTTGCACATGCGCATGCGAAGTGTGCACTTTTTAAGAATATATTTCATAAAAAATGTGTAGAATTTAATTAAATAAATATTAAAAGCTAACAATATAAATGCAACAGACTATTAGAAAAGATACGAAACACATCTGAGGCTAAAGCCAAGAGATTGTAGTAAAATTATCATTAAATTTTGCTACTATGGTCTTTAGTCTATCATTATCACTACACGACGGTAAACTAATAGTTGTCCGGTTCCACAGACGCTACATAGATCTCGCTAGCTTCCGGCGTCCTTGTCCAATGCTCGTAAAAGGCTTCCGATTGGATTTTCGTATGTACGCCATCTTATTATGAAAAGGTGCCCATCATTTAGGCGAATCCATACCGAGTATTTCGTCTTTTGACATCGAGCAGCCTGCCACTGTGAGCTTCATAATCCTAAGTAATACATTTCCTATTTCCAGTAGCGGCAATTGCGGTTGGTATGCAGGGTAACTATTGAAACGATCCCACCGTTGCTGTTTCAGATTCGAAGAAACTGTTACTAGGTTATAAGTCATCCATTATTTTAATTTTAAAATAAGTCAGAGCGCTCGAGCGGCGTAGGAGCATAAGGCAAATTCTCTTTGCAATAGGCGTGACCCATTAAAGCCAAAGAAATTTTGCGTTTAGTCTTAGTGAGTCAAGTCTGTCGAAAAGTAATTTTGTGAAATCCTAGAGATCAATTGAAACTCAACGATCGATCCAACGCACTGCTGACAGATTTACACATTACTTTGATAATTTATAACCTGTAAGTTTAAATCAGTAAGTAAGCAGTTGTATGTGTTGACAATTTAATAGAATAAATGATATCGTGTTATTTTATTGCATACATTCCGACATAAAAATAAATAAATATCTTACATAATCTCTATATAAAATATTATATTCAATATACCAATCTCAGCAAAATTAAACTCTATGGCTTTTCTATTATAAAGGAAATGGAATGGATGGAAAACCCAAGTACACGCCTCCATTTTCTTCACAATACTATTTCGATTGGCATTTCCTTTTCGTATTGTTGTAGAAATCTGGATATATAAATTGGAAACCATTGTATTAGAATCGAAATAGGTTTCGCAGTTGATATCACTTAGCTTATTAAAAACTGAAGAAAACCAGGAAATCTCGGCAAAACAATGAAAAATAAAAATGAAGATTTGACAAAAATTTACTTACCACCAGATTATAGTGAATAACAAAAGTTTCAAACAAGCAAATAGTTTTCTTCACAGATAGTAGTACCTCTCTACAGGGGTATTTTTTTAAGTAGGTTTACTTTTTAAAGCTATAAATTGTGTATATCTGCATATATTAAGTTTGTGTTGTTGTAATTAATTATTATAGAAAAAACTTGACCTATTTAATAAAAACTATGGTAGACTAATAGCCAAATGTGTATAAAAAATACGTAATAGTGAGAGAATTTACAACAAAATATATTTCTATTATAAAAATAAAAGTAAAGTGGAAAAAATAACGTTGCATTGAATATTAATACAAATATGCTTGTACAGTACTTAAGAGATTAGAAATTTTCTACTCCATATGAGGACTAAAAAAATATTACAGAGTAGCCCAACACTTGCTTTTATGATCAAATACTTTGAGCTATATAGCCTGTGTGAGGTTTAGTTTAATAAATAAACACATAGTATTTTATATACTCGGCTTTAACAGAATATTAAGTTAGTATCAAATATGACAAATTATGCTTAAAGTAATAGTTGAACGTGTAATTCTCAATCCCATATAGGTGGTAAAACACTTAATGTTATGGTGAAGAGTCACACACACAACTAATTTCCACATTTAGCATAAAGAAAATTATTATTAGGCGGTATTGGCGGGATAAAAACAAAACCTCAGAATTATTTCTTCAATATTTATAATAGGAGAAACAAATATAATATAAAAGTCAAAGGTTGGTAAAATGTATGAGGGAGACATACATATTTCATCAAAACGTAATTACATTCAAACAGAAAGAGACGAAAGAGAATTTGTGTTAAAAGAACGACTGATTCAGTTTTTTTTTAATAAGTGTACATATATATTATATACTGTGTGGGCCTGGGTATCCGCAAGCTATATCCAGGATGCTCCCTTCCCTCGGTGAATAATATGCGCTCATTCGGCTGTCGCGTGTCAGTATAAAACAAATCCAATAATCGATAAGACTAAAACTAGCATTTACCATCAACGGTGGCGTATCTCACTCCAAACACTGGATCCTTCAATGATGAATCAAAAAAAGTAAATGTTATACGGTATGCGGTATATATTTAGTGCGCTCGCGACAGCGGTTAAAATGTAACCCTTTCTTTGATTGACACCGATCGCGAACATATACCATAGGCGTAAAGTGCAAATTTCACAAAAAAGTATTCCTTCGAATTGTGAAAAATATTACGTCGTATTGATATAATATTTTTGCTAATTGTATCAATGCACGAATAAAAAGTTAACTATCAAAGTATAGTCGCCACATTGTCTCCAGTGAATGTTAAAATGCCCTGTCGGTATGATTCGGTGATCCTCCCACACGAATATTTGGGTCTGGCAACCCCGTCGAGACGGCGCCCTAGTATGGTGATAAAAATACTTTGAAGAAAACTCGATCTTACCGTTTTTTGTCATCAACTTTGTATCATCAATACAGTTTTTATAAAGGGCTATTAATCAATGCGTTTGTAATAACGATAAGGAACTTATACTAAATTATATATAAATTTATATTTTCTGTAGAAAATCTCCTACTCCTACAGATTTCTAGTTTTATAGTAGTAGTAATTAATATAACCGAGTCTATAACAATATCACAACTGTTATCTTATTTCACGAACTTAATTACACAAAGTTCAATCATTAGAAGCTCTATGAATATGGATTCACTTCCCACACAAACGAAAATTTCCAGGAATATTATCATATAAGTAGCTAACAGCTATTTTGGGCTTCATATTAAACTTTTTGTAATGAGAAAATATCATTGCATGATTATTTTATAATTAATAACATCTTACATTAATGTGTGTGTGTGTGTGTCATATTTATGAATCTTTTATGTATAATATTTTCTTATGTCACGCTGTCAAAGCTCAATGATGAAAAAATTATTACTCCGCTGGACACTGAACCCATCGTTTCGAATCGAGTTAAGACGAAGAGGCGGTAAGGTCTAATATGTTTTAAAAATAAAAATAATTACAGAAGCCATTTTCTAATCAATTCATGAATTCTTCATTCAAAATTGCGTTAAAATCTTTCCGCATAAGCCTAGATGTTAGCTCCCGTATGAAACCTTGATCGTTTGAATCATATGAACTAAGTTGACCGCACCATAACTTCTATAGAACCTTATATGTCAGACGGCGCCCTGACACACTTGTAACCACTGCCAAGTAGACGAATAATTTTATTCAATGTTCTGCCCTCAGAATGTTAATATTTCCTAACCTATATAAACAACATTTTTATTTGACAAGTTTTGCGTAAGAGTGTGTTTGAATGTGTGTGTTACACTATTATTGACGCTGTTTTTCTTACAAGTCGGTGACCTCTACTCTGCTGACTGCTTACTCACAAAAAAGCCGCAGTCAATACCAGTCACGTGGTACACGGAACAGACATTTTTGCGTTTTGGGGCTAGTATTGTTATTAAGCAAATCGGCGGAGCAGGTTAGATCCCTACATGTATGAATAAAGTCTTCTATCTACCAACTGGAATTTATTGTTTCGCCAGCAACCAATGATTAAATATTCTATATTATGATGGCCTTAAATATAAAGAAATTCCAAAAAAAAAATCTTAAATACTACTACTACTATTTTAATACTGCTATCCATGCCAGGTCATTAGTCAAATTATTTACAAAATTAAAACCTCATGTAAAGAACTATAGAATTTTAAATTTAATCACCGCATTTAATTTTATTAAATATTCTTTTGATTAAAACATAAATAGCAAAAACTTAAAAGATGTAAAGCTGAATCGTGTTTAAAAGAAAACGTCGCAATCAAAGAGATATCGTTGGAAAATGAATTTCCTGTTATAGCAACATGCTTCTTTAATTTTACAAGTAGACTGTTGAATCCGCTTTGAGTTAGTTTATAATTTCCTCGAAAAATATCTTAATTTAATGAGGTTTAGTATTTATATTAAACCAAGCTTCGCAAACGAAAATTTCTTAATTTTAGTAATTGACTTTTTTATTTTTCCATTATTTAAAGATTTACGCAAAACTTTCAATCTTTCCGATTATATAATATAAAGAAACAACCACAAAATGTATTGGTGCAAAATCTGGTCTTACGGTTTGTTAAATTATATTGAGATAAAGCCTAGTTTTGATCTCAAATTTCGTAATTTCGATGTTAATTTTGTAAGGTAAAAATAGTTATTAAGATACGGTTTAGCTTTTATATTTTTCATACAGCCTTATCAAAACTATAATGTTCTATCAAAAACAAATGATTCGTTAATTTTCAACTATTGCTATTATTTATGTGGGCCTCTCTTCGGACGTAATTACACAAAATTGGGACTATAAGAAATCAGGCACTAACTTCTGCATTTATGTAGAATTTATAGATCGAGAGCACCAATTAGAATTTGTTAATATCTTTATTTCTATTCCACCCTTGCAAGCAGTACTTTTTAAAAGTTGAGTATAATTTTTACATCATAATTGTACATGTTCATTGTACATGATTATAGAAAACGTCACGGACTTATCTATGTGTTGAGATTTTTATACCAATCTATGTTTGTCTTTGTACTATATAAATAAAGGTAGCTGTTATCTTTTCAATGATTTAATTTTAAAGAGAAGAATACTTAAGAATTGTGCTATATGTCTAATACAGAGGATTTTTTCTTATGAGTTGATCCCTTGGAAGATGGAACGGGGTTTGGTATTTTATGCTTCTTGTGTGGACACGTTAGCCCCGTCTCAACTCCTCCTGGTAATAGTACCGGTGAGCTGGTGCTTTCCTCACTAAACGAATAAATATAGCAATACAGCGAGGAAATGCTGCCAACTTTAAAGGTACCTACACTACACTGCCTCAGGGACCAAACTTTTTTAAATTGTTTTAATTTTCTTTTTATTAATTTTTAATTATTACTATGTAGGTTAAGAAAATTGTAAATACGGTATATTTGATTGTTATATTTAAGTTTTAATAAACTATTGCTATAAAACATTCAGTTTATAAATAACAAAAAAAATCGTTTTCGGTTCCAATCAATGCCTTAATGGTCGCGTAATGATAGATGTCAACTTAATTTGGGAGTAAAATTTCTTAATAATATTAATGGAACTATGACTCACCAAAAGGCGGTTCAAATCTGCAGTCGAGGAGCAGCGCATGGCCCGTGGGTCCGGTAGTTCCAACCACGGCACCACCGCGCATCATCAACTGAGCCTCCAATTCCACCCAGCGCCCGCCGCACTCTTGCTGTAATATAAAAAATTACACTTAATGAATTGAACTAAAGAGGAAATTTAAAAGAAATTAAATGTTTTGAATGTCAATGAACAGTCAACTAATGCAAATGTTTGCGCAAACTTTTTTGTCAGTTCATAAATATCAATGCTGTAAATGTTCGTGTTGAACTATTTTCATTAGTTGCATTTAATTATATACATAAATATTTACAAAAATAAATGAACAACAATAAGTTTCCTCCAGTTTGCTATTAAGTTAAACTAACATTGAAGAGTTTAGCAGACATTGACTAAAACAATTGCTGGACACAAAATATTCATATTTTATAACCTATTCTAAACTGTAATATCTCAATTACCTCGTCATAAGCGACGGACGTGAGTGGTAGGTAGTGGTAGCCTAAAGCACGGTCCCAGATGACACCTTTGTTCCAAACTTCCACCAGAAGGCCCAAGTTGATGTCGTTTATTTCACTGTAAAAAATATTAATTTTAATTCCTTATTGATTTACCACAATTTCGGGGCTATGTCAAACAGTTCAATATTTTTTCTTATACTGGATAAATTAAATAATTTATTCATATATTGATAGTGTGTACGAAAAAAAACAAATGGAGATTAAAAACATCAAAGTATTGTAAAACAAAGGAGTAATAAGAATATGAAGGACTTGATTTTAAGAAAACACTTTTTAACCGGATTGAAGCTATGTATTATTATAAATTTATAATTATTTGACATAATTTTAATTTTTTTTCCGACGTTTCGCGTCCTTTACAGCGTGCGTGGTCACGGTGACTGAAGACAAAAGGTGTTGAATGTCAAAAGTATCACAGCTGTAGAGAAAGTATGTTTGTCTTCAGTCAGTAATAATAAATTTATATACATATATATATATATAATAATACATAGCTTCAATCCGGTTAAAAAGTGTTTTCTTTGAATATGTAAAAGCTATGTTAACAAAAGACAAGACTTGATTTTACACAAATGTTTATAGAGTATACAAAAATCTTACAATGGAATCACATAAGAGGAAAGAAATCCGCACCATGGCATAAAATGAACAACAAATGTTAAATATATTGGGGTATCGTAAACCCGAGTCGATCCTGGGTATTCACAAATCGCATAACATACGACACTGATATTGGGAAACATTTAGGGTATTGGAGTGTGAAACTGTGTGTTCACAAAATTGAATCGTTCGTGTACATTTATCTGCAACATATATTTATAAGAATTGTGAGACTTCAAAAGTTTATTTTATATAAATGTTCAGTTTTATAAAAGTACTTTGTTTTTTCAGTAAGAAATATGTCATCAGAACAGCTTATATTAGAATTCCTAACTATTGCTACGTATTTAACTCAATCTTAAACTCTGATATGATATCTGTCTTTTCTATAACTTATGGTTCTGACGGTTGTGTTTTCTGACTATACTAATAAGCAGGTTAATTAATGATTAAATTACATGTTATATCTAATTAAAACAATATTTTCTCACTATTTCGCTAAATGTAGTAAATAAAGGCTTGCACGATCATAATGCAAGGTTTATTTGAGCTAAAATTGTAGTTGAAGGTTGGCGGTACTTAATAAGCTGATGACGTTGTAGATGCCAAGTTAATGGATGCCCTTAGCGACGTTGCTTATTAGCTGACACACTTTAAATTTACGCCCTTATTAGAAACTAAATCAGTCTAATTGCATTATTTTACCTAAAGTACTCTTTCGAGGCTTTCGCAGAAATTTTATTTATGAATACTTTAGTTATAACGGTGAATTTACACTGATTTCTATATAAATAATGGGGGTCAGAATGCATCACAATTCTAACAATGTATTGACAGATACAGAGAGATAGATATTAAGAAATATATTGTATTATAAATAAGTTATTACTCCATAAATTTTAATAACTAATCGGATAGGAAAATTTGATCTTGAAAAAAACGTGACGTCAATGTTTTTTTTTTCAAGGTAAGTTAAACAATATACATTATTATTCGTTCATACATTCGCACGCGATGGAGACTTACTGTGGATGCCTTCTGCCACATCAAGGGGTCATAGGACATTAAGTGAAGTAAGTAAGTCAAACACATTATTTGCACAATCTGCATACTGAAGAAAGAGTTTCTTCTTATACGGAGCAAATACTAGTCAGAAGTCTTGATCATTTAACAAATGATTTAGTTAGTCATAAATAGTGTACGAGAGAATTGTTTTTTATTTTATTATAAGTGAATTATACAAGCTATAAAAAAACTGCTTATTATATACAATAGCTACGTCGTAGAAGGCCGTAGATGTAGGCCAACTATTTTCAGCATACGGAAATAGCTTTCAACTGCGCCTTATTTAATGTAACTTTAGAAAAGTTTCGATAAAAAATACCAGGAAGCGTCCAAAGGTCAACGTAAAATAAAATGGAAGATTGGCAGCCCGGCTTATTGCTAGAGATGGATTTATTACGGTCTACTCTCGGCCGCAGTAAATCTTTTAAACTGTGAGTGAATAGCGGACACATGATAGGCAAATACTAGGATTCAATTTTGGATACATTTTAGTAAGTGAATATTAGCAATTTTAATTTTAATACTATTATTGAAATATTACGGCTTTACCTGTGTCAAATTCAGACGTGTTCAAGAAACTGGAGGAGCACAGTTATTATAAGATTTCGTCAATAATAATAATAAGTATGTTTGAATTAATATACTTCCACTGAAATTGTATTTTCATGATCAATTAATTATTAGATACAACCTCGAAAACTTTTCTAAGTAAAGTTGATGCGAAGTAAGTGAGGTATTTTTGAAGTATTACGAAGAACTAAAAGTGTTTATCTAACTTACTGAAACAACGTCCTACAGATAAGTTATATACATACTTCATTAAGCCATGAGAACGAATAAGGCTGTTTTCTTTATTATTATACTGTATTTTTCATATTAATTCATCATATTAGATTTAGATAATTAGCTTAAAATTATACTTAACCAATAATTATTTTTATTCATTATAAATGGCGGTTATTATTGCTTTTCCCGAAGAAGGCCAACACCATAGATACAGTTCTGACATACCTCAGTTCATCCACTTTCATGACATTCACCACACATTCTTGTCGATTATGGGTAACTGTAACTTTGACTTGTCCCTTCTCTAGTACCTCCTGCATTTTGGTCCAGTATAAAGCCTACCCAATTCATCCTCGCCATTCACGGGTGCCTCGGATATCTTTAACCGCTTTTGATTCATGCATTCTAAATAGCCAAGCTACCTAAGCATTCCCATTCGTATGATTATCAATACGTCCTCTTTTAAACCACTCTCCTTAATAAAATAAAAATATATATAATAAGTTTAATTTTAATTATAAAATAGTAAGTTTTGTGTAGAAATTATTATTATGGCAAGTACCGTTAATATATCAAGTGGAAGAGACTAGCTGCCCACGACATGGAATCCTAGAGCAAGTGCTAGTTCACTTTTATTTTTAACTAAACTTTTTTTATTATGGTTATAAATTTTCAGGCACGTCAAATTCTCTATTGCATTTTGGTTATTTTACTGTGCGTCGTAATCTTTCTTCTAGTTTAGTTCTTTTGTTAATTAATATCAATAGATTTAAGAATCCCAAACCATTAAGCCTAGACGTAGATAACGAGTCACGTAGAAACGACGTAATTCTACGACGCGTAGTACGTCAGAATATGCCGCAATTCAACTTCTAGCCTCAGTCACTCCCTAATTGCACCTATTCAGCGTGAAACAAAAAGGCGTTGTACGTCATTATAACATTAATGGCCCACATTTCTATATGAATCGTCAGAGAATTTTGCAATTTGAGTTTTATGTGAAGTTCATTATCATTTTTACTCTTCAAGAAAGAATACGAGGAAGAATTTAGATTAAACTTCTATATTTGTCAAAGGTGTGGGTTTATTATGATTGGTAGGATCAAAATTAGACTAGAAGAGATCGGAATCGTAAATTCCAATTCATTCAAATTAACAAAATTTAGGTCAAAATTAAATCATAAATAAAATTATCTTTATCACTGTATAAATGTTACAAATTGAGCTATTCATAAAGCAGTCAAAATGGTAAATTAAAAGTACAAAAACGAATGCAAGCAATACAAAAAATAATGAATAGAGTTGTGAGAGACAAAATTCAGTCCCACAAAAACATTACTCAAATTAATTTGATGCTACAACTAAGGCTGCAACGGAATCTGGAGATTTTTACCGAATTATTTATAAAAGTAATCTGCAATCATAATTTTTCACGGTTTTATCCAGCAAGGATCTCTTTAGGAAGATATTAGAAATGTTCATTTCATTCTGCAATATCTCATATTTTATCTTAAACGTACCAATACGCCATGATAACTAATCATTTGTTATGGTGTAATTCTTATCATATATAACTCAACCTGTTATTCGTAAAAACCAAATTAGTCTAATTGTAAGCAACGCTATAGTACAAATCCTTCTCTTTTCTTCACAGCGTATCGCAATCCAATAGGAATAAGGCAATTAGTCATTCAGTTAAAAGAGTGATTTTTATTTTATTCATGTTTATGGATAAGGGGCTTAATCAAAAAATTGCTTTTTGGACACTGTTTAATAATCCCGTCGACATAAATGTAAAGTTCGTCGTTTATATAAAGTTATTTACAAAAAAATACTCCGTTAATTAAATGTATCTGGAGCTGTAAGTTTAAAGTTCCCGTAAATAAATTATTCGTTAAGAAAATTAGTATAAAAATGTAAGTTTCGTAACATATATCTAAACAATCATATTATTATTCTGTGTATATATTATATATATTTATGTATGTATATATGGAATTAAAATGTGATTATGTGATTAGATTTTAATGATATAATACTAACAACTAGTCCAAAATTCATAGAAAACAATTCAAATGAAGATTTTCATGTATTTATGCTTGATTATGGGCATCATGCTCCACCAAAAACATTTGATGTTTCCATCAGCCCATGGGTGACGTCAGCAATTGACCTGATACCTGGATGGACTGTGAATGGGACTTGAGCTAACTCTATTCATGTGCAATGAATACCTTGTTCAAACCACTCACGCTTTAAAACTGTATGAACATTGAGACACAAACGTATACATATTTTATTAAAGCAAAGCTGCACTGTGAAACTTCTTTATAATAGTAGAATTTAAAAAAAAATATATTTTTTATAAGCGGGAATCAGGAAGATCTGTGTAAGACTCCATGACCGATCGACATAACGACTGTAAAATACTGTTTGTCAAGTTAGTTATAGATTACTAGTGATATTTCATTTAAAATTATAGTGATTTACGTGTCCTTTGTAACTTTCCTAATATTCACGGTTTCATTGTTTACATATGCTTTAACTTTTTTTGATTCGTTAAATTAGTTTTTAAAATTTAGCTGAACACTCTGGAAGCTACGCAATTAAAATAAGGAGATTTTAAAATAAAGATAAAATATTTTCTGGTGAAATTTTCTTTTTAAATAGAATTAAATAAGACGCCTTTAAGTTAAATTTCCTGTCATACCGTAATCTACAGATTAGAAGACCATTCATTTCACACATTCTAAGAAAATAATGTTAAAATGTACATTGTAGCCTCGTAGGTGAAATGTTTAAAAAAATCTCTTAGATTGGTTTTTAATAAAAAAAAAATATAAAGAACACACGAAAATATGGTATATTTATCTAAATGTATGTATGTTGTATGGAGCTAATGTGTGTCGTAAAGTAATTGATTTATTTACGAGAACGTGAAATCAAACTAAATTATTTATTTTATTTGGTTTATGTACATATATTTTTATAAGAAATATTTTGACAGACATTTTCTATAAAACAAGATCGACCATATTAGGTCGAAACCTAATATGGTCGATCCGATCTCAAAATTGGGATTGATTGGGATTGGGATGCTATGTCCTTTCTGCGGAAATTTTATTTAAAGTCAATCCAGCGGTTAGTATGTATAAGGACTTATGTCTGATTATAGCATTTAAATCCAATCAAAAATATGCGACAGGATTCACTTTAACCAACCAAAGTGGTTTCGTTTTAAATTATAATTTACTGCAGGTGAGTATTTGTTGGTAGGTTTTAAAGCAAGAAAAATGAAATTGGAAAAAAAATATATAACGAAATTTCATAATTAGTGATTCAGTAAAAAGTCGAAGTTGAGCGCGCCTTCCTTAAGATATCCTAGGCAAAACCTTTTCACTACTCAACTTCAAAATTGTACAAAACTTTAACGGTTAGACACCTATACTTTATAACAATATACAGACCTTTTGGAAACAAACACCAATCACACCACATTAACACAACGTAAACCTTCATATAAGATACCCAAAAAACGCATTTTCTTCGCCCAACGCTTTTTATCCTTCAAAGGTCCTTTCGCCTTTAACCACTTTCTTAAAAACAAAATTTTCACTAACTGCTCAAAACGTAATATATTCACAAACAATCTTAAACAACATCTTCTTAACATGCCTTACAAGCCTGTTATGTAACAATAGTTTCATTATAAACTGTAACTTATGTAGATACGGGAAATCGTAGAGGGGGTCCACTTTCATTTTTAACTGAACATCAGTATTATTATGGTTAATAAAGTTATCTTCCTTAAATTCAATTTTATTTTGAGTTTTGAAGCAGAAAAAAATAGAGGTTAGGAATAGTTTTCGATATATAAACATAGATTTGACTAAATGAAATTATATTGCATATATGAAATAAAACATAATCTAAAGTGATATTTAATATACATAGTAATATATAAATTATGTATATAAAACATTCGAGAAAATACACAAATAATATATTAACTTTTACCGGTATGATAAAACCATTTGTTAAAATGCAACCATATTGATAACAAGATGATTTTATCACAAATTCAGCAAAAATGAGAATGAAAATTATACGTTTATTTAAATCTTAAATTTCACTCTCATAAAGCGTCTCACGGGTCAAGGTCGAGCTTATTTCGTTTCCGCACTTCAAAATGAATTCAACAATTGTATAAATAAAGTGCAGAATAACTTTAACATTGTATTTATGTGAAAAACAATAGAAACACTTACAAAAGGAAGTCTTGCTCCCAACATGGAGTCGGACCCTTGACTGTCACCGTCGTCGACTTGACATTCTGCAACTTGAGCGTCACGTATGTGTTGAATTGAGTTCCTGTGAAATAAACCTTATTTATACTAACAGTTGGAGTTAGAATCTTTTCTACTATTTTCGCTTTGATGATGCATTATTTAACAGCTATTTTATTTGTTTCTTTTCGTACTTTCTTTTGACTGAGAAGGTTCTTTTGAATTTTTTACAAATCTATTTTTGTAACTACTTAAATATACATTGTTTTGATTGCCGTTCAGTATCTTTGTGATTGTTTAACTTTCTTTTCAAATAGGAATTAAATAGCATTTGTTGCCGTTATTTTTTAATGAAATATTTTGAATGAAAGTTTTAACATTATGTATTCCAGTCGCATTTTCTTACGGAAAATAAACAATAATAATGATATATCGGCTCTGTGAATACATAACTACGGCACAGGCTATATAACCCGGAGGTTATTATGGTTTGATTTTCGTCTAAACAAAATGTTAGTTCGGGTTAGCACAGAAAGCCTCAACATACTAGAATGATAAATAACCATATCAGTAGGTATTTTTGCTATGTGCCCTATATTGCTCCTCAAAAGATAAAAAAAATGTAGAATATACGTACCTTGAATACCAACATAGCGCGCTTTTTTTACTGTAACAAAAAAGCACATTTTAATCACATGTTATCGACTTATTAATCTTATCTAATGCACACTTATCGAACTATATAAATTACAACAAAAACACATTGCACTGAGATTGTACTCAAACGTATAAAAGATAAAATACAGAAAACTATACATTGACGTAATTCTGATATTATTTTCCTCGTTATTCAACTGTAGATCATGAGATGTTGGGTCTAAATTTGGAGTTAAACGATAATTCAAAATCGGAATTTCTATTTTGCAAAGAAATAATATATAAATAAATATTAACACTTCGTTGCAACGTAATACAATTGACATAAATAAATGAAAAGGAGGGCAACTGGCGATCTATTCCAGGCTTCTTAGTTAATTTAAGCAATGTTGGTTTAGCAGGTTCTGGGTGGTCTGGTGAGGTCATGTGTTAACCACGGAATTTTATTTCGCTTTACGCATATTATTGTCACTCCAACGGTGAGGGAAATGACATACCGACACCCAATAATCGACGGCGTGTGTCAGGCTTAGAAGTCACTACTTGCGTATTAAGACAAGAAATCAAGAGACAGATACAGAAATCTAAAGACCAAGAGTTGTAGCACCTTACTGTACCACTGGTTGACTTGGTACGGGCTGACAATTGTTATTGAAACCCCTGCCTAGAATAAGCACATAAAGTTGTAGCTGCTGCGCCTCGTGATACTCCAGTCGTGTCCCTTTAAGGTATGGGAGTTGAGGAATTGAGAATGCTTTTGTGTACATACATATGCACTTTATTAATATCTTTTACGTACATAGCCAGTCTCAATAATTAGCCTCTGAATATTATTACTGATAATTAAAAGCAAAGTTAAACTAATAATTTTCATGGGTTTTATTAACAAGTCAGCAGTGTTGGCCTAGTGGCTTCAGCGTGCGACTATAATCCCTGAGATCGTAGGTTCGAACCCCGGCTGTGCACCAATGGACTTTCTTTCTATGTGCGCATTTAACATTCGCTCGAACGGTGAAGGAAAACATCGTGAGAAAACCGGCTTGCCTTACACCCAAAAAGTTGACGGCGTGCGTCAGGCACAGAAGGCTGATCACCTACTTGTCGATAAGATTAACAAATGATGAGATACAGAAATCTGAGGCCCAGAACTAAAATGGTTGTGGCGCCATTGATTTTGTTATTAACAAGCTATATTTACATTTAACGGCAAACGAGGTAAATGTCACGAACATTGGTTTAACAAAACCAGAATAATAATATAGCTATTTTTATAGTATCCTTATTACTCGGACCTTATTTACCATCATCCGCGACTTCATTCGTTAAATGTTGGATGCATTTCCTAAATTGTGCTGATTCTACAACGGGGCACGAAGAAATTCTTCGTCTATTTGAATTTGACTTATGCCCTCTGTGCCTGACTTTTGCCGATTTTTATTCTAAGACATGCCGGCTGATGATGTTCATCTTTAAGCATCGAGCAAGTGCTTAATAACAATGTTCAAAATCGAATCCGTGACCTTTAAGATTGAGGAATCGCATTTGAGTACTAAGGTATCCTATACCTATCATTGCTGTATTTTCACACTCAAATGATATAAACATTTAAAACAAATTTTGATGGAATCCTGTATGGATATCTTTATTTGTACAAAATACCGTTTAGGCCATTTGGCGTTTAGGCCAAGCATTAAATGAATTATATAAAAATAGCACATCTTAAGAAAAATCCATACCATAAAATATGAATTTTTGTATTAAGCTAGGTCTACAAATGGCAATTTAACACGCGATGAACTTTACCGAGCCATGCTAACCTAAATTAGGTCGACGATCTTTCGCTCGATAGTGTTTCAATACTAAATCATATTTAACATATAAGACCGTTCAACCGTTGAGTAAATATTTTGTTTTGTCATATTAAACGAAATTCACTTGAAATTATAACGGAAAAGTTTAAAAACAATACAAGTTGTATTGAATTGAAATTATTTAAGCATAGACATACTAAAATGTATATATATACTATGTATACTGATTTCTTCGCTTTTTAGTACCTTGGCACATACCTGATGGTCCTACCCGGCGAAAAAATAATCTCTTCGTATTGGAAGGCAATTAATATATACATAACGAGTAGTTACTTAGAATGCATTTCAGTCTCTATCCAATTGCGTTCTTCGCCTTAAGAACTTAACGTGGATCAAGACACGATTAAGAATAAGGTTTCAATATTACCTTTTAAACGCATTATCTTTTACCAAACGTTTTCTAGTGCAATGGCAGCTAAGGTCAAACATATAAAACAATTTCATAGCCAACACGTAAATAGTTTTAGTTTCATAGTTGTTATGCCATATTTACCCACTACTCATACAGTCCAACTATTACTATTAGGTGATATTCGTTTGGCCAAAGAGTATAGCTGAGTGTAAATAGTAGCTAGCAATGATATTGCCACTTGAAACTGGCATAAAGTTAAAACTATTAAAGCAAAAAGTATTTAAGGCATTATTTACATCTACGGCAGGAGCAAGATATAAATATTTTTTAAATTATATATTTAGTATTTTTTAAACATTAAATATATTTCATAAAGGACGAACAAAAAGGAAGTTTTCTTTAAACTTAACAACTGTGCAATTACTGAAAAAAAGGCAATATATTATTTTAAATCAAAAGTTTTTCAATATTTTGTGAATATGCACTAATGGGGCTTGATTAGATATACCTATATAAATAAATGTTACAGTCATAGTCATGCTGGTAGATTAAACTACTAAGTACAAAAACTACTACCTATATTATATATAAACTATTGCGAATAAATTTCAATAAACTTATTCTTTTCCAAAAAAATTGTAGTACAAAAAGTAAATATTACATTCTGCTATATTTTCCAATACATTCTCTATCTGGAACAAAAACAAACAGTATCGCTATAACCTATTAGGATTTCTTTCAGGGTTCTAGGTATTGCTGTTTGTTTTTTTTCTAAAATTCGATCTGGTACATAGTCCTAAACATTTCAGAGAAAACATTACAAGGTAATAAACAAGTTCCTTATATTTACCCGAAATACTATTGCAAAACGTTTATCAGTTCGTAGATATACGTTGTTAAAATATGTTAAAAGTATTCTTGTACAGGATTATGAACTTATAATCTCGTCTGAAAGCAAATGAACGATATAACTGTGTTCTCAGGTAATTAACCTGCAAAGCGCAGTGATAATAATAAATACTGATTAACTTCCGGCCCGCTAGAAAGCTTATCCGGATATTGTACGGAAAGAACATAAAATATTCGTGTATTTTCAACTCCATTTTCATATAACCAACTCTTTCCAGTTTTATATTACATACGAAGTGGCTACTATTCTTTTACAGACCTTTAAATTTGCACCTGTTTTGGTAGATTCTTAGATCAGACATGCGGGGTTCTTTATGATTCTGTACAGGGAAAAGCTTAAAACTAACGGCAGCTATATTCTTTTAAAATTAATCATATCGAGCAACAAAGACTTGAATAAAAAACTATACAGAAATATATACACACATAATACGAATGGCCTGGCCTTACTTAACATTCGTGAGGGCCACATACTTGGTTATTTAAGCTTATTAACTCTAACCTTAAGCCCTCAACTGTGATATTATTACAATTCATGAAAAACAGTGACATAAATCCTTTTCTGAACATATTTTGGTAACGTTATATGCCACTCAAACTTTACTTAAAATCTTTTCATTATATATATTTTAATTATATGCAAATTGTTTTATATGTGTCAAGTGAATGTTACTGCAAAAATATGGCATTCAGGTTGTTTTTGTTTTGGTGTTAAAAGATAGTTCATAGACTCATAGTTCTGACGTATTAAAATGATCATACAACGACACCTTCACTTGTTTCGTTTTGGAAAATTGTCCTACCAGAAAATGGTGAAATATATTTATCAATTAGAATTAATATTTATTTATATAGTATGTGATGATAATGTGATGGATGTGTTGATAATAAAAAGTACGAGAAAATATTTTATTCCGTAACCTGTAATATCCGTAAAGATGTCGAACATAACTATAAATAGCACTCCATCGAACTGGCTATAATTTCCAACATGTTGTTTAAAAATTCTTCGTCTTCGGCAAGGTTGGAAGAAATAGCAGGAAATGGTGACAAGCACAGTTTACGTGCAGATATTGGTCAAGGAGGAGAATTATCCAAATTAGTAAAGAGCGTAGTACAATCGTTATCTTCAGACAGCATAGAACATCACAGCTTCATTTCCGGGGTAGGAGAGACCTTTCACAAAAGTACGGATCAAATTACGCTACTCTCTACTAAGGAGAAAACTGGTAGTAAATTACCTATGGATAAGCAGAGTACTTATGCAGATATTGGTAAAGGAGAAGAATTATCCAAATTAGTAAAGAGCGTAGTACAATCATTATCTTCAGACAGCATAGAACATCACAGCTTCATTTCCGGGGTAGGAGAGACCTTTCACAAAAGTACGGATCAAATTACGCTACTCTCTACTAAGGAGAAAACTGGTAGTAAATTACCTATGGATAAGCAGAGTACTTATGCAGATATTGGTAAAGGAGAAGAATTATCCAAATTAGTAAAGAGCGTAGTACAATCGTTATCTTCAGACAGCATAGAACATCACAGCTTCATTTCCGGGGTAGGAGAGACCTTTCACAAAAGTACGGATCAAATTACGCTACTCTCTACTAAGGAGAAAACTGGTAGTAAATTACCTATGGATAAGCAGAGTACTTATGCAGATATTGGTAAAGGAGAAGAATTATCCAAATTAGTAAAGAGCGTAGTACAATCGTTATCTTCAGACAGCATAGAACATCACAGCTTCATTTCCGGGGTAGGAGAGACCTTTCACAAAAGTACGGCTCAAATTACGCTACTCTCTACTAAAGAGAAAACTGGTAGTAAATTATCTATGGATAAGCACAGTACTTATGCAGATATTGGTCAAGGAGGAGAATTATCCAAATTAGTAAAGAGCGTAGTACAATCGTTAACTTCAGACAGCATGGAGCATCATGGCATCATTTCCGGGGCAGAAGGGGGTCCCTTACAACATAATACAGGTCAAGTTACAATGACAAGTTACAGTTCAGTTCATAGTAATAACCTCAATGTGAGTACTAAAAAGAAAATTGATAATAAATTATCCATTGAATCCATTAGCAAGCCGACATGGCAACCCATAGAGCAGCAAACGCAACTTGATTGTAAAGTAAGTGGAGAAGATAAATCACATCGCGTTAATGTGGGTATCAAGAGAATGAAATGCTTGCAAGTCAAGCAAGAAACAGAAGATAAACAAAACTTGTCTTCATCCATGTCTTTTACGATTAATAAAAACCTAAATCGCAGCTTAGTATTATCTAAACCTTTGTTGGAAGCACCGATTAAATTGCATACGGGGCCGCATTTGCAACGCAACTTAACACAAGGGTCCGACAAGGTTGTAAGAAACAATAGAATCATAACTAGAAACAGTAATAGGAAACGTTCGCATGGATCAGAAAAGGTGGTACACAAATTAAATGTTTTGCCTATCAATAAAGGCAAGAAATATATTAAGCAACAAGCATTCGTGAAGAAGCAGAAAGTTCGAAGAAAAAAAAGGAGTTAAGAATAGACAGGAATTTACAGGAAGGTCAAAAAGAAAGGTCAGAAAGAGTGATATCTTTCGTAAAAGGGGAAGATTGCGAAGCGTTATCGCTCCTCACTATCGCAGGTTCACCGATTCATGATTTCATAAAAATAGCATACAGAAAACTTATTTAGTAATGCGATGCTATGAGTCCAATATGAGTAACCAAAGGAAAAGAAAGAAAAGTACCATCTAAAAAATTATACTTAAAATTCCTTTAAGCATACATAAATACAGTTCCATTTATGTATAACATACATCGTCGAAACTTTACATTCAATATTGAGTGAAAGTTATTATTACAGATATAACTATTCATATTTAATTTAATAACGTGAAAAAGGATGATTAATATAATATCATAAACAATACATGGAATGCCAATTCAGCAAAATATCATATGTTAGCTAGTGGATTGACCTATTGTGAAAGACGTCAAATACAATGAATAATATTATGTAGATATCAAATGACCGAGGTACGGTTGCATTTTATAACAATCATATTTAACCTAGGTCATGGTTTCATTCAACAAAACAGTAATGTACTTTTTATGCTCATGATAGTTCTCAGAATGTGCTCAAGACAGGTAGTGGATAGGATATTACGATCATATAAAGATCAAGAGACGTCACGGAGCAGTAGGTGTAGCATCAGCTGAAGCAGCAGCCGGTGTCGCAGTGGCGTCAGGGAGACCCACCCGGGACCGGACTTTCTTAGTGTTAGTGATAGTGCCGTGGAATAGTGTAAGAAGTGTTAACATAAGTTTAGAGACTGTTAAGCATTTCCTTAAGTTAAGCATATAATGGATTCATCTTGTAAAGCACTACATATTCATTTTGCACTTTTTGCCTGGGGGAGTATGTACGAGCCAAGGCTGTACATTTTGCTCACTCAGGCTTTCTTAGTTTATAAGCGTGATGATCCCTATGTACGTGCCAAGGCTCGCACATTTTGCTCATTTACAAGCTTGACAAATTCCTATGTTTGTACGTGCCATGGATGTACATTTCGATCACTTATAAGCGTGACGATTTCCCAAATCGTTGGAGTTACGTCCCGAGAGTATAGCCCGACGCAGGCACTCTCTTCTACATACAGTTATTTGTTCATAGTTCATATTCGATTAACTAAATCATGGGAGTTACACCCCGAGAGCATAGCCAGACGTAGGCACTCTCTTTGACTGTTAAATTGTATTCATTCGGTACATAGCAATTAGCACGTCATTATTTCGCTCATATTCTATTGTAACAAGCGAGTGGTAAATATAGAGTAAATCAATAAATCTCTATTATTTGAAGCATCCCGTTGACCCAGGAACCGTACAACTTATATGTATGTATATAAGAAGAAATTTATGCTATTTTTGGTATTGTAATTAAGGCATAATTTAAATTTCCATAATTGATCGACGCTAGTCAAATATATCTAACATTGTGGATTTTATTTGAATGTAGTATTCTTTTAACAAATGCTTAAGAGCACTTAAAGCGTTAGCGAACTCTTTTTAAATTCTAAATATAACCACTAAAGAATCTCTACAAAGGTTATTGATTTTTGATATGGTTCTTCTATGTCGATATTTGAATTGTACATTTTCATATATAATTCACGTGCTCCTACGCAATAGGTTAAAATGGAATAAATCAAGATTATTATTGCAGTTGTATTTAGGAACGGAACTGTCTATTTTTTTTTGGGAACAGGGCGTGTGCTACGCCTTTTTGAGGCACTAATGGTAATTTCGTAAGCTGCCGAAATCAGCTGCCGTGAATATATCTCATTTGATAATGTAGCCGTTTTATATGTTAGTGGTAAATAGGAATATATAAGACAGTGCTCTTGTGAACTTGTCTCTAGTGAAAGTTACATACTCAAGAACCATTCTAGAGCTTAATTTTCCGGTATCGTGAATAACCGATAACTTCTATTTACAACGTCTATTAACATTACTACGCAAACATGTCTATCAAACTAACCTAACCCTTGTCTACTTAGCGTATGTCAAGAGGAACGTACAACTATGTATGCGTAAAACTCACTAGACCCGTAACTAACTGGATTTAAGCATTTCCGGTAATTACCTGGTGTAAACAAAGACTTTCAGACTATTTTTACTCATTTTACTAGGTTTTTCTTATTAGAAGGGAATAGCTATGCATAACAAATATATATTTGGTTTATCTCTTGCAGTTTTTTCAAAACTAAGGAACTTGTGACTAGACTAGAAGCACCAACTCACTGTTTAGTAATATGATAGAATACTATATAGAACTGACCTCTAGGCTTGCGAATATAATGGAATAATTAATAATTGTATATAGAGAAGTCTCTAAGATACTTTTAATTTGTTATATTAATATAATCATATATATAAAGCAGACGTAGTATTCTTGGTAAAGTGAGGTATAAAAAAAGTAAATAAAATTTACGAAAATCTATACAAATGTTATACAGTGGAAATATTCGTAACGTTGTATGTTTTAACAACAAAATTCACCATTAGATTGATTTAAAAAACGCTTTCGCCATTAGTTATCTACATTATCCTTAAGTAATAGACTACATCAATTTCCGAAGTTTTATTTATTTTAATGTGCAAAAAAAGGCGGTACCAAGCCAAATGAAGTGATTAATAATTTTATAAACATACCTGACTTGTAATTTTAATAAATAAAAAATATTAGTAAAATACAAAAACATCTCTAGCGAAAACATGAAAAAATTATTTGACAATTCAAAAAACTAATTTCAATTGGTTTCGCGTTTTCAAATTAATTCACCTTCAAATGTCTATAGCAAGTAAAACCGTAGGCGGAACTGATGTAGGCATAACCTATTTTCGCCATATCTACATCTAGGCATTTCAGCGCACATTTCGGCATACTCGGATATATTTTTGTAATATAAGAAAAAAATCAAATTGGCGCTGTGCCAACAGCACTAGTAAAGCCAGCCTGTTTAAATAATCCGTCTACTACGGTACAGAAATATTGTTTGTAATTCACATTAAGATTCTCTGAAGAGTATTATGGGATTGTAGATACAATCACTAAAACCACCAATAAATGATTCACGATTTATTGCATCATATATGAATTTAAGCCAGGATAGAGCAGTGAAAGCCTTAACCCAATAATACAGCTCTTTCCGCTTGACCGTATTCAACGAAAAGCGATTCGATTCGTCGACGACCAGTCACTTTCCGAGCGGCTTGATCCATTGGCGTTGCATAGAGATGTGGGATCTCTCTGCATTTGCTACCGCATTTACCATGGACAGTGATCAGGAAGTTGTTCGGACTAATACCTGCAGCTGAGTTTCAACATCGGACGTTAAGGCAGAATACAAAATACACCTTGACGTCCGTCGTTCCACAACTGAGCGCTTCCTAAGGCAATTTTTGTCGCGCTATGTGGAACCAGCCACTGAACTATTTCCGAATCAATTCGACTTAGGATCCTTCAAGAAAAGGGCGTACCAATTCTTAAAAGGCCGCCTTCTAGCAGTGCGAGTGTCCATGGGGGGCGGTATCATTTAACATCAGGCGAGCCTCCTGCCTGTTTGCCTCCTGTAACATAAAAAAGAAAAAAAATTGTAAATTTTAACTTCAAGGGTTGTCTTGATTGCCACCTATTGCGATGGAGTTAACCCGCGCAATAATAATAATTAATTAGTTATCTGGCTGTTAGATGTTGCATTCTTTTGCTGACCATGATTGCTGAAAAGTATTCGATAATAAATGCATCTATTCCTTAAGTTTTATTTAAAGAACTGGATACCGATTGGATCCATTTCATTCTTTTCTATACTAAATAAGTAAACTGGTACATATTTAACGACACAGTACAGTTGTGACTCGTTTATAGAATCTGGAGCAAACGGGTTGATAAGCTGACCTGTTATTAAGTGATACATTTAAAGATTCAGTCGTTCTTGAAATACCCTAAGTCGATTCGGGAATACTTTAGTGGGCAGCTGGTTCCACGTAGTATGCACTGCAAAAAGTGTCTTAATATCGCGCACATCCTAATTTTGATTTATTTTTATTACTTTAATAATAACCTTTAATTAACACTAGTGCAAGATAGTAGTAGTTATAATAATAATAATTTTATATATTACCAAAAAAACAATTTACATAAACAAACACTCTCAAGGCTCAGTTGTAGCAACATCCAAAAGAATTACAATAATTTAAATAAATATCAAAATAATAATCTGTTTTCTTAAATTTTATTTAGAGACAGATAAACCATAGAATTCAATGAAATAAAGTTTAAAATAATATACGGTGTAGTTGGAACTAAATTACTTATGCATCGGATATCTAAGGACGATTAATCTAAAAATAATAAGATCGATAGCGCATGAGGCTGTATTGTATTATTTAGTAGGTTATCTATAATTACTATAGATCAGAACAGAACATTTATTATTAATTATATATTTACATAAATTTACGTATAGTTTTCGATTGTGTGTTTAAATTTAAACACTAAACAAAGCATTTCGTCTTATTGGTGTAATGGTTGCAGTTATTGTATAAACAAAAAACTTGACGATTAATAATTGTGGCCAAGTATTACCATTTTTTCTATTCTCGTATTCTACTCGTAGTCCTTAATTAAGTCAACAATAAGTTTTCTACTACGCAATCTCATGCAAAATCAGTTGCAGATATTGAAAGAACTATATCGAAATTGTATCTCAAGATCGCGATCACAATAGCTGTTGGACGTAAAAAAGTACTGGAACTAGTTGGTCGTATACCCGCAGAATACGTAGAGCTAATCACTACTAAAACACGATCGTTGCATTCCTTATGTTTACATTGAATAAATTTTTCAAATGGTTAATTGAAATTAACGAAACTATTGTAGGGGATTTCCCGTTTTTCCCCAACTGAGATAAAATATTAGCTACTGCTTATGTTTAATGTCCTCCGTAACTAGGTGACCGCAACATATGCCACACCTAAAGGTCCAAGAAAGCTCTGAATATGATAAAACATTTAGTTTGTGGTTGATATGAACAGATACGCGTAGTTTTCATAAGCCCTGTATTCACTTTGATTAGTAACGTGATTAGAAACGTGTTCTATTTTTTTGCGAGTGAACTGCGAGTAGCCACGTCCCGTGCCAGGCAGCAGGACTTCGATCAACCTGAGAGCAAAGTAAAATTCCGTCGTTTCTTCAGCAGCCAATTCCTTAAAGAGTTGGTAGCTTACGCCATGAATGGGTCTTCTATTAATCTATTTTCAAACCCATACTTTTCTTGGTCTTGCAAGTTTAAAATTCCTTCCAATTGCAGAGCGATTCTCGATGTTCGTCCAAACTTGCAGATAGACAGCTGAATTTACTTAACAGTAAACAAGAATTGGATACTGCACTATACACCTGCACTAATCATCCTCAATTGCCAATCACTTACACTCGTACTAATAATAATAACTAAAGTGATTACAGGCCATAAGGCTCATTTTACCTGTGAACCTTAGTTCTTGACCCGAATTAAAATTCGACAGTTCACCCACTCATTGAAATTGCCAAATTTTCGAAATTATATTTTTAAATGAGCTTCGTACATTTTATACTGAACAAGAGCCCTTGAACGTTTATTATAATCTAGAATCAAACCCTAAAGATTTTATGATAAAAAATATATTTCTGTTTTTTATTAAAATATATATTGTACACAATATCATGTTGAAGACCTGTTTCTAATCCAATGTAGCATGTGGCATTTTTATATGTTGTTATCAGCCGCCTGTCCTTCCAGCTAGAAACATGTTGTATTGCTGAGAATCGAACCCAAGACTCTTTGTTAAATACAGTTTAATCTACAGTTTAACCAATTGGCTGATTAATCAAAAAAAGTCTAAAATTTTATAAACTATTTCGTCTATTATATGTATTTATCGTAAAATTTACATATTTTCGCCTGGAATATAGCCTTGAAATATTTAATATGGAAAATATAAATGTTAGCAAAAATGCCTCATAGTTATTATATTTTCTGATCATTTTGTATTATGCATATGTATTTGTTTTAAAACGATTTACTAAAGTTTGCTCAGATTCCTGTTTAAATAATGAAGCAACAGTTTTAAAAGGTGAATGTCATACTGTCTGTTCTATAACGCAAAACAATTTTGGCAAAATATTTTTCTGAATTAATTCTCCCAACCTCGACTGCCAAGTATCAAGTACAAATTTTGAATATAGATTTTTGTAATAAAAACTTAGTATAATTAGCAAAAATTACGTAAATATCTTGTAGATGTAATTCATGAATTAAACATTTTCATTTCAATTAGATTTATTCGACGGATAATGTAAGTATCAGATATAATATTTTATTTTATTTAAAATCTTAAGCAGTCTAATATGGCATATGGCAAAATTTCTGCTTATTGCATTGATAGCAGAAATATTGGCAAGCGTAAAATAAGAATAAATATTAAAAAATAACTAAGTTGGAGAAATAACTTGATTGGTTTATGTCGTAAGTTGATCTATGTATTATGAACATAGACAAGAGAGTGCGTGCGTAAGCAGCGTCTACAATTTACGCATATGTTGCGGTTTGAAGGGTGTACTTGAGACGTCTCACCTTAGCTCGTAAAACTGAAGTAGCTTCTATAGTCTATTATATAGTGTCAAATGTCGTACGCTAAAACATTATAACCAATAATTTAAACATTCATTTTGTCTATTGTTATTTTAAATTATTAAACTATTATGTACTATTTTTTATATGTATGTTTTTGTATAAGGTAACGATGTGTGAATATATAAAAAAGTTCATAACTCTCGTACTTTCTAACTACCTACTATATCCATCCTATTAAAAAATCCTTAAGATAATAACGTAATGTTGCTAGTGTATGAAATTTATAAATAAATCATCGTAATATGCAGAATTGGAGCACAGTGCCTCAGAGTACTTTATACTACATACTAGGCCCTTGGAATATAGCAGAAGTGTTATAAAAATCAACCTGCAGTGACGCAACATACGCACGGGCCCGGCCTTCACCTTGCTTGGTAGTCGGTATTTCGGCCGTGACGTCCCCCTCCTCCTACTCTAACTCCCCATCCCATTTTACATCCAACGTATAGGTTATTGCATTGTTTGTGGATCACGTCAAAACAAAAGGGAATGCGGATTGTACTCGCAATTCAGCGACAACTCTATTTTTACCGCCATATACGGATAAGTTTTTTTACTTTTATTTTAAGATAAGCTACGTAATATCCAGTTATAAACCAGTCTTAAATTAAATTTATGTAATTGATGTTCACAAATCGTTTAAATGAATGTTTTATCAGCTTAAAGTCTGTTTGGCAACTATTACGTTTTGGAAATAATTGAGAGTACTACCTAAATAGTAGAGTTACCTAATTATGTTTTCGCATTCAACATCTCTATTATAACAATTCACTATGGAATCTATTCGGAAATCGATCTGGACAATAAAAATTTATCTTGACAAGTGAATTGCTAAGTGGACTTACAGTTTAATCAAAAATTGTATTCTAAGTTAATATTATATATTTACCAGAAAGGTTAAATACTCACTAATTACTCTTTCCAGTTATAAAAATGTATATCATCAATAAACCTTAAAAGGTCTTCGCCTACGCTTGAAATGTACATTATCGTATCTTCAGGATTTATATACAATTTCATTTGATAGTAAAAGTGTCTCGTAGCCAAAAAATAATAATGGTAAAAAGAGAAAAGCCTTATGAGATCTATTCTATTTATTCTCTTTTCATTGGAAATAATTTTAACGTCAGAATTATTATAAGCGTTATAAGTATTATAATAATAGAGGCTCATTATTATTTTATAACATTTTTATTTACAATCAACCGTCTATACAAAAGATACACACACTTAAAATTTTATACAGAAATAAATTTATTTTTCCAAGGATTTTTTATAGAGTAGAGGTCCTGTGCCCTGAGAGCTCCCTCCCCAACTATCTCCATCTGCATCTGTATTGAGCATTTTTCTCACAATCTTCTCGATATGATAAGAAAAAATATACTCGTATATGAGGAGTATGGTATGGCTAGGTATATCTTAAGTAAAGTAATGTTAATGGTACTGTATTTTTTGCAACGAATTGTAAATAAAATAGTTAACTATTAAAAAGAGTGGCGGAGTGTTTCTAGTCTGTTCAATTTGAAAACTGGAAGTTAATGTAAAAATGAAGTCTTCTTTAGTATCTAGCATTCTTTTTATTTTAAAATTCTGTCAAAGTTACCTTACTGATATATAATTTGTTGAATTGTCCTTGTTTATTTAAATAGTGTATTTAAATTTTCACGTATAAAAAAGAATAATAATGATCTATAACCAGATTGTTCGTATTTGTAGATCATTTCCTTATCATACATTCGTAAAACTCAGGAATTTATATTTAACTGTCCATCATATAGAATAATTTTGTGCGTATTATAGATATTGAAAACTGAACAGAAAAGGAACACGAGAAAGGCTGTCGTAAGATTTGACATCTGCGGTTGCATAAAACTGTCACGTTTGAATGGAGTAAAATAGCCATTAGAATCAACATTTCAATAATAGCTTTTTTGTTAGAACTAAGAATATACAATACAGTAATATATAATATAATACCTTTTTCTAGGATGAAAACTGTTACACAGCCTTCACGAAAATCCTTCACACACTAAACACTATAATTATACATCCTATATAAATATTAACCGATATTGCAGGATCAGTTTTGCACTATTTCGAATAAACTCACAATTAATTGTTCGATGTATGAGTGATGTAGTACACTGCTCTATTACTACTGAGGCTTCGGTATTAACGCTACGTGGTATTTAACCTTTTAGATACAATTATTGTGCACTGTCTTTCCGTTAACCTTTTTATAGAATTTACTCTTATGATATATTTACATACATATTAAAACAGTACTAAAAGTTGTGAATATTTCATTTCAAATTTTAATAAATATTTACAAAATAATGAGTGTTAAGTTAAGTAAGAGTTTTAAGCATTTTCTCTACAGTAAAACAAAAGACACGATAATGTTTTGTTTCATTTTTTGTTAATTATAATCTGTGGGTAAGGAATTAGGACCTTAACAAGGAAAATGCTTTTTATCAGCTATCTTATCAGATTTATGCAGTAAATAAATGTATAATAATGAAATCTTAATACTTGCCATACACTATTTATTGTATTCAAAATAACTCGATCTATATGTCACGTATAAGATAGATATAAGATATAGGAAGGATATATTCTCGAAACATAACTATACTTACAAATTGCACTAGGCTGTACCTAGAAATTGTCTCCAAATATACATAGCTGGTACCGTAAATTCTTTCATAATATACATAGATCATAGGTTTATACCTAATCTTTGTTACCGTTAAAATAAACCATTATTTTTACTTCTACAATTAATTCCCTTCTTTAACGATACAGGCAAACTTTCACGATGCCCAGAAGGTGTTCCATTCATGTAATACGACTATTTCATCTACATATTGGGCCTAATAGAGTATTTAATTATGTTCTTCCAGGTTTCGGTATGTATAAAATTATAACAGTACATTAGTTTTCCATAAAAGAACTCATTCGACTCAGTCTACACGATATATGTGTCTAACAAGACTGTTTTATCTAATGAATTAGAATGATATTGCATTACTATAGATTCGAATAATTTTATAAGTGTAGTCTTCATTCCGTAGCCACAGACTTCTGACGTAAATACTGATTCATTAAACTTCTATTAATAGTCTATAAAAACATTAATGATTTTTACAACAGAAACTTTTAATAAGAAAAATTTCACTATGATGATGAAAAGTGAAACTAGTGAGCAGACTTTATGTCATTCGTCATTATTTTAAAAACTTTATTTGCTTATTACTGACAATAAATAACGTAAGTTCGATTGTTCACTGATGACTTAATGATTCAGTCTTTGTGTATTTCAATTGTAAGTGAGTATTATAAAATAATATTGGATTGAAAGGGGCTTTAAAATGATAAAGATCAATAGAAAAATATATCTTCATCAACATAGGTCACTTAATCGTTACGTTAATGCTAAAATCTATTTGTAACATCTGAAGTCTTCTCGATTTTTTTATTTTACCCAACACTACTGTAAGTAGCAAATATTTACTCAGAATTATTGTATATACATTTATTAATCCGTAAATATAAAAGATTAACGGCCTGAATGTCGATATCATAAGACAAGGTCATTTCAGACCACGATTCGAGCACCCAGCCACTCGTTACATCCATTTGCAAATGACAATTCTGCTTTATGATTTGCAAACAAGGCCATAAATATTTATATTGACATTGTGGAATGACAAAGCAAAGTGTTTTATCAAGCATCGCAAAGATATTGAAGAAGTCGTGTGTTATAAATATAAGCAATGAGATGAGAATATGACTATTTTTTATTATTAAATTTTAAATTTTTACATAATATTGCATAAGTCATGAGTGCATTACTGGTCTTTCTTCATCTATCATTATCATTCTCTTTGCTCATAATAATATTACTTATTAATATTACAATAAGATAAACATTATCAACGAATACGTGAACAACTACGTTCTTAATCTGAAATTAAGGTTAAGTAAACCAAGACAAATCCTTTAATAATTCAAATGTTCTAGTGTTTAATTTTAGAAGCATTTATAAAGCATACAGTAATTCGCTTTAATATCTTAAAAGTCATTTTGCGTTGGAATTCATTAGTAAACAGTACAATAATCAAAGTTTAATAAATATTTACAAAATAATGAGCATTTCAATGCCTTATATATTGTGATATAAATAATTGGGCCGCAACAAATAAGATCAAATGCGGCCTCATTATAAAATAATTGAGATCTTTGTTTGAAATAACAAAGTATAATTTAAGTATCTGCTATCTATTATAGTAATAGAACGACTTAACAATTTTAATAACCGTAGTAAAACAATAGTTTTATCTCATTTTAGGTGCCCCCGTGAACTTTCACTTTCACCTTCACCTTAATATTTATTCTTGAATTTTTCTCCCCGTGAACACCTTCTTCAGAGTTTAAGAAATTATTTGAGTTTATGAACGAAACTTCATCTTGTATTCATAACAAATTTATTACATCCTTATTTATATTTTACAATGTCCAAAATATAATGTATCTTTACCAATATTTTGATTGTTAAATATGCGCAAACGTTTCAAAAAAGTAAATTCAGAATATACTCTTTTTCAATTATAATTTGAACTAAGAACAACGAAATTATACAAAATCGCTGCACCATTGGCGCCGCCGCTCAAAAGGCTGAGTGCTTGGAACAACAAGGTTATTTGAGACACATAGTACAAGAACGTCACCGACACACGTCATATCCATTAGCATAATATGTGTGTCCCGAGTAAGAAACTTAAGAGAGAACGCTGGGAGTTCCGATAGTTTTCGTGTGGATTTTGTAATAACATTGATTTTGTCATATATTCTTATAAGTATTAATTATTAAATTATTAATTAAATTTCAATATAGTTCTTGTGACATGAGATAATCTTCTAATTAAAATTTAACTTAAAAGTTATACGAATTAAAACGGTCCTATTAATTACAGTTTTTCTCCCAGAGGTCGTGCGTTTGTACCCCGACTGTGCCCCAGCGATTACTTTGAGAAGACTCAAAAACCGATAGTGTCAGGCAGATATGGAAGATCACCTACTTATCTACAAAGGAAAGACAGATACAAAACCAATCAGGCCGAAGAGCGCCACTATATATTTCTAAAATATATAAAGGCCTTAGTGATTGTTAACTGTAATTACAATTAAAACTACATATATATTATGTCTGTAAAATATGCAATAATGGATGTTAATACATCTATTTTTGTCATCATCGTGACAAAAAATTAAAATTTTAATTAAACATCAAAACGATTAAAACCTAAGTTTTCAAAAATATCAAAACGATAAAAACGTTTTTAAAAATATCTGCCTCTCGAATACTCGGTACAAGCTTCATCTAATAACAGTCTCATCACAAAATAATGCATTTCACAAAACACCAATCTGTCAAAGAGACTGACAGACCTGTCAAAATGTAGAATATATTCAAACCGGTGCAGTGCAATCACGCCTGTGATACGTGCTGAGGTATCTCAAACATTCTTATTCTGTGGTGGCAACGATAGGCTCCTGCTATTTCAAAGCTAGGAACCGCCGTCGTTGCAGATCGTGCGCCGAATATTTTACATTTTATTTCGGTGCCCTATTTCTATACTGTCAAGAGCCTTACAATGTAGTTTAATTAACATCTTAACCACTTCAGGCATTTCACAATTTTGTAAAATTTTATTTTGCAATTTGTAAATACTTTTTACCAAATAAATAATAGACAATCTTCGACCGTGTAGCAAAATGTAGAAAAACGTTTTTTTATTATTTCTATGTGCGCAATGAATGCGTTACGCGTATGTTGATAGCAAACTTTTTTAGCAAACCGATGCCAAACCGATACCAAGACTATGCTATTGTTGTTGCCCTATATTGTTAGCGCTACAACCCTATATGGGTATTGGTCCAGTGACGGATTTAAACATGTTCAAGGTAAAGGCTGTTATGTTTATGCCGCCCTCGCCTCTACAATTGTCTTGTCCTAGATTATGTTTTACAATCTAATAGTTTGGTTAATATTGCAGGTAAAATAATGTTGGGGATTGATTTTTGATCACAAAATTATACACAAACCATCCAGTTCGCAGCCACCAGTAGGACTGACATGTATAAGTAGATAGAGCTCTTTTCACTGATACAAAGTGGTAGCTGAGGGCGTAGAGGCGGATTACTGTTTTACTATAGAATATTGAAGTTTGCTACACCAATGACAAGTGAGAGTGGATAGTCATCGGCAAAATTTGTTACAGATAGAAGCTGTAACATCAGATAACGTCAAAGTCTGTTTGATTTTTATGTGGTAGTAAACAAGAAATTTGCCGCCTTAGGCTCTAGCTTACTCAGCCTGCTGGTGAATCCAACATTCTTTGATCATTTTTATTTGATCGACTGGAAGGCGCCAAGCCGTCTGATTGATACATGTCGTCAATTTTTGGATTTGAGACATACTGGTTTCCTAACGGTGTTTTCCTTCAGCGTACGATGTTAAATGCTCACATTGACAGAAAGTGCATTGGTGCACGGCTGGAGATCGAAACTACGACCTCAGGTATGAGAATCGCACGCTGAAGCCACCAGGCCGTCACTTTTTTAAACATACGTTAATTAATTAAAATCTATTTTTATACATCAAAAATGAGATAATGTGATTGATATTTGCTTCAAGGTAATAAAGCAACATTCGTAAATCTGAAATTTCGCTTAAGTACCACTCAAACTTTTGCGCTGAATCTTGCACGATAAAGTCATTATTGCGGCACTCATAAGCATCTACAATATTAATTAATAATTCATTAAAAATAAAACAAGTGGCGGAAATACGTATTTACTGTGGACGTTTCAATAAAGCACTCATTATGCACGGAATTTTAGAATAAGGTAGGTAACATTACTCATAAACTATAAATTAGTTTAACTGTACTATTTTATAATACCTATATTGTCACCACAGCTTAAAAACAAAGCAATAGTTTAGTTTGAAGAGTGTTACCTATAATGATTTAGTTATTCCTATGAATGATTTATGAATGTGAGACTTTGTTAGAAATTATCTTACTAACCATTATTTTACTAATAAGCTACATTACGCAAGTGACTTAAACAACAGTAAGACTTATAGTATTATAGTCCCGTTCAACGCACGATGACAAATAGTAATCACAATATAAAACTAAGTTCATCTGTGGTGGTATCTTCATACCAAAGCAAAGGTTAAATTACGTGTAAAGGCATTTAAATAGAAATATTCAATTTTAATATCAATATAACAAAATCTATATCATGATAACAACAAGTGTAGTTCAAGTTGATCAGATAAAAGAATGTAGGTTAAAAATTGATTTATATCGGTTGACAGAATGCTACAGTTTTATAAATTACGTGATCTTTGGGCTTTTACAAATAAACTTATTTGTAGAGATTTTTTCGAGGAAGAAATATAAATTATTTGCTTAAAATTAAGCACCAAAAAAACACGATTCCTTCAATCAAACATTTTTAATTTCATCAAAAATAAGTATATACTATAGTGGTATATAGTATACAGTGGTAGCCCAAATTTAAATTCAAATCCAGCTATGAGCACCAATAGACTTTTTCATTTTAGGTGCGTTTAGCAGCGTATGACAGAAATCTGCTACTACGGTAATAGAAATCATTAAAGGGAAATAGTTAAGTCACTTGCCTATAAAGAAAAATCATAAATATAACAGCCACGGAAATATACACCTTTCCCTAATGTAAAACATATATTTGCAAACATATTCGAATTTTCTATCCAAACGTTACACAAAAATCTTACAAATAATTTTTATATTTGTTTGATTCGTGGATAATTAAACACTGTCACAAAAAACCCGCAAGTCACCTCGCCACTCATACTTTGCTAAATGGAACTCCATAGAGTTATTTTTGTCGAATGCGGACCGTTATTATTTCAAGTATTTATAACATATGCCTTGAATAAATGCGACATGTATAATCCTCATTCACACACAGTGTATTCATAATTAGAGAAATGTCTTTGACATAGTATTACAGTCAATAAAGAAGCTCTAAATAACAAAATAGAGGCTAACTATAACAGATATCTTTTGTATCTATTTCCATCATCGTTTTTGTGAAAGCTATACGCAACAACTATTTATATAGCTGGAAATCGAATTGTACTAACGTTATTATAGACAATTGTAGGCCTTAAGACATACATTTCTGTGAGGCTATATTATATTATTAAATTTCGTTTATTATTCCAATTTAAAGATAAATCAAATGAGAGAGACATTCATTTTCTTCTATCTAGACGTTGTTTTGATTTTCAATACCGAGTAGGGATATTGACAAATTTGATAATTTTGAAATTCTGTTCTTTCCTTGTTCTGAACAATTTACGTTTCGTGTGACGTAGTCATGCAAACATCCGAAATCGAGTGATGAAATTAAAAATATTGTTTTGCGATTACGGAGTTTTGAAAAACGTCCTTTTTATATGTTGAAATTTTGCTTTCATTTGTTGAAAACATATTTAAAATAGTGTGACATATATTCTTTCACAAAAGCAGTTTTTACTTTTAAATTCTAAACTGTCAAATCTTAATGCATAATTTATAAGACAAGTGTGCTTCGCTTAAAATAACCCAAGGCAGGTGAGAACATTAAATATTCTGAGTTATACCGGCTCTCAGTTCGCTTGCCTTCCTTGCTAGGTCACGTCTCACCTATTAAAGGGGTAAAGTGGTGCTTATCAATATAACACTATCAAATGTATAGTCAAATGTTTTAGTCTGATGATAGATGTAATTAAAAAAATTAAACCAACACATCCAAAAGAAATGCTAATTTAAAAATTTCATAACTTTTCTTTAGATTTTAATAAAAAGGATGATCTTATTAAATATCCTACACGTAACACTGATTGGATCCATCCCTTGAGGTCTATTAAAAATATAGAAGAAAACAAATCTTTAAAGAAGATTCTAGATTATATTATCGTGAATCCTATCTGAAGTCAAACTATTGTTTTATACGTAGTTCGACATTTTACTTTGTTCTAAGATTATAATTTGATTGAGACTGATATTTATATATCAGCAAACAAACACCTGTACATGTTTTAAAATTAAAGGTATTTTTATTTTATTTACAAGTTAAAATTGAGCTTTTGCATAACATACGGTTAGTAAATTTTTAAGCTAGGTCATTCAAAATCTGTAATTATGCAGGACAAGACGTTTAGCGTAAGAAATGTTAAGTACGCTTTATAAAATTCTGCTTTAGATATTAAAATTTTAAGTAGCATTCAATTGATAGAACTAAGAATTTGTTCTTATAGATGTAAGCCCGATTTCTTGTTATATTCTTCTTAAAACGTTAAATGAAATACTATGTTAATAAATATATTTTAACTTTTGAGAAAAATCATAGTAAAAATAGCGTATACATTCCATGCTGTGCACCACTGGGATTTACTGAATTCGAATTCTCTCTTATTCTGACATCAAGCTAAATAAAAAAATATTTCCGCTTCCCAGTAAACATTTCAGTAAAGTACAACTTTAAGTATAAAATAACTAAGTTTTAAAGGATAGTTTCATTAGTAGAGCTTCACTTCACTGGAAAATGCAGCAAAATATCCTGCTTCCTGACGATTTATGTTAGGTACTGTCACGTTTAATACCCCATTAATTTTAAAGCTATATAAAACAATAATTCCAGTCGAAGTATACGGAACCATTGACCTATTTGGCTTCAAAAACGTAAAAAAGAATACAAAGAAATGGTTCGAACGCAAAATGCGGAGTCCAGAATATTTGCGTATTCATTTGAATGGTTTTGTTCGCGTGCAGTTTTAATTGAAACACTTTCAAATCAAATCAAATGTTGTCTTTCGCGTTTTCATTTACTAAATGAAAAACTAAAAGCATAGAATCGTATAATCTTGCATGTACTATAATATTAATAAATTTAAAAACAGAAGAAAATCATTTGTTTGAATTTAGAATTATAAACTCTAGTAGTAAGTATAAGTCGCGATAGTTATTCCGAAACTCGCTTTACTATCTAATTCAATATATAAAGAATATGTGAAATTGCCAAATTGTAATATATGTATCTTTTTCAATAATATATATGTGTCATATATGCAATATTAATTAGAACAAAATTCAATCAAACAAACCAATCTGCAGCTCTACAAAGCACTTGTGACATATCCCGCCCACGCGCAAGCGTAGGCTTTAACATTTTGATATTTGCGTTTATCTAGAAAAGGTTAAAGTTATTTTAAACGTTCACTAATTTGCTCGAGCATCAAAGGGCATGAACATCTTGATATTCTTTCATATAAATGTCGCATATATTTTATAATCTAAAACTAATTTGAAATAGATTTAAAGACGTTAATAAGTTTATTCCATTTAAGAAAATGTTTCTAACGACTAACAAGGTCAGACGATTAGTCATTGCCCGATATTTATGCATAAAAATAAATCTCGGGAATTCTATTTTTTCTATTTAAATCGTACGAGCCGGTGTGAAAGAGCGCTCTCGTCTTTGGGGAAATCTAACGGGTGCCTCAGTTTTCGAAGAAAAGAAATAAAGAATTTGCCTGATTGCTATCCATTTTATTTCATATATATATAATATATATGATTCACAATAAGTACCTAAAAATCTATTACTTGGTTACATGATAATCCATATCATTATATGATAAGGAATAGAAAAGTTTAATTATGACATTAATTTGATAAAACACCATACTTAGACGAAGACGGTATTATTAGTGACTATGAAACTTAAGTATTTCTTGCAATTATATGATTTGCTATGAAAGATATAATGTAATATTTTTATTATACTTAAATAACGTGGTAATATTAGGGAGAAGTACTGATATGGGATATTGGATGTCCTCCTTTATTGGTATTGTGTTGAATTTTCATTATAACCCTTTCAGTAGGATATAAGTACACTGCAATTTGAAACTCAGGGAATCTTATGTGTTTAAAGGCACAATTAACTAAAGAACCTTTCATATTTATGGACGCAATTTGAGTCATGGAGCCAGCGGAATAAGTAAGATAACCAGAGATTCGACATTTAATTACTTATTATTTTTGAAAATCGCATATTTAACAAGGTAAGCTAAGTTTTTAAATAGTTCCAAGCTTGAAATACTACTTCATACTTATATTTGTAAATACAATGCTTCTATAGAAGTCGTTCTATTGCTTCAAGAAAAATAAATATTCATAATACTTGCGTGTTTCTTACGAAGAAATTCTTTATAAAAACGTTGAATAGTTCCTGCTATAACTGCTAGTATTTTACTCGATTAATTCAACATTTCAAAGAAGTCTCGGTCTGTTCTATAATGACTTAGAGCCAATAAATGTAGCTTTGTGAAAAAACACCTAATACACTTGGTTCAAACTGATTCCACGGACTGATTTCGTATCACATAACTTTTATGGTTACAGAAATATTTTTAATATCCAAACGCAGCTTTACGTAAGTTTCGATGATTTAGTTACAAAAATCGGTTTATAAACTTAAAGTTTTATGCAAATTTATCTGTCTTTCATCAAGGAACGTGCTCTATGTGAGGTATTGCGTACGAGTGCTCTGTGATAAATTATGCGCTACAAATCACAATAACTATTTAAATTACGTTTTGTAGAAAAGCTTTCGTATAATAAGTGTTTAAAATCAATATGTATATCGACAATACGATAAGGCGATAAACATGGTAGTCTTTTTATATAGGTCAGAATGAGCAGTTGAACACAGTACTATTATGTTAATTATTAAATATAAGATCAGAGTCAAAAAACAATTGTGTTTAACATTGTCTCAACATTTAAGTTATCAGAAGCAGAGTGTATTATTAATTCAATTAATATAACTATGAAGGCGGGCCAAATAATCACACTCGGCATGGTAAGCGGTCGCAATTGCTTGTAGTGCCTCGAACGCGTACGAATTGCGTGCTGAATGGTAATATATGTGACGGATATATATACACACTGGCTGAATTCACAAGACTTGCATCAAGAAAATACTTTTTAAACGGATTGAAGTTATGTATTATGTAAATAAATATAAGTTTATAATAATAATACATAGCTCCAATCCGTTTAAAAAGTGTTTTCTGAATGTGTAAAAGCTATGTTAACAAAAGACAATACTAAGACTTGCATTATTTATAATTAGTTATAAAAAGGTTTAGTTTTTTTTGTTTATATTATGTTTTTAGTTTAATTTTTATATTAACAATTTTATATTAGTACAAGATTACTGTAATGTTAGTAATAAGTCTATTATTATAAATTATAAAAATATTCATTTGTTATTAGTATTATAAAAGAAACAAGGCATCGTTTGTTTTCCGATAGATTTAGTTATTACCTACGTACCATGCTAAGTAAATATAATAGATAACGTTTTCATAAGTAATGAGCTATTATTATTAACCAAAATTAACGCATTCAATTGATCACAAATAGCCAAAACCACAATTCCTAACTAAAGCAAATTTATTCGCAAATCTACTGAATAACGTGCAATTACATAATGGTAGGCAATATTAAACATAACGTGGCTATAGTAAAGCCCCAAATGCAATGGCTGCAGAGTTTAGAATATTGAGCTTTAGGAGAATAAATTGGAATATTCACTTTGATTGCAGGTCGTTCAACCTGTTTCTTTTAATTTATTTTCTTTCGACAGACTAAGGTCCTCCGGAGGATTGTATTCGAATTTTGAATTTTCTTCTGTGTTAGGGTTTTTTATAATTGGATTGCAAAAGTTACTTTATTTTTATTGCCATACGTTTTCTTCATGAATTTGTGAAATGTTTTGCAATATTACATAATGTTAATGATTGCGTCCTTACGACAATTATAATAAAGTGCTTCTGTACTTGCTTTACATTTTACGAGTCTAACGTAAGTATTTGCTATATTTTTAGATATTATAAATATAAACAATACACTCGTATAATTATAATTACATGTTACATACTTGTCAATCCTACAAAAACTAAGTATAAAGTGTAAAATTTATATGAAAAGACTGTAGCACTCTTGCTGACCCAGTTCTTTTGACTTCACTAGAGCGCGAAAATATTTTTCATGAAGCTTTATATCTTACATTACATATAAAACGATCATCCTATTTACGTAAGCCATTCTATCGGAAAATCGACATTATAGATAAGGGGTAAAATAAATGGTATATGCAAACACAAAACGTCTACGATCTTAACCTCTACGAAGTCAGCTACGATCGCTACGAACAAGTCTTGTAACGATTTAAAATTTAAGATTGTTCCATATAACTTAGTTCTATTGTGTAGGCGCGTCCATAACGACAGTAGAGAGAAACAAAGAGATTGTAAAGTGGCGCGAAAGTTATACTACCTGTGACGCTGAGCAAGGACATGGTGGGACGAGTGGCCGTCTGGCCTGGCTGGCCCGTCGACCCGAGGCGGTCGGCGGGGCCGGCGCCTCACCGGCCGCCGCGGGGCGCCATATCTCGCACACGCGCGCCCGGCTCTTCGCGGCCCGGCGACCGACTGACGCCCGGCTTCTCCCCGCCAAGCCATCAACCTACAAACCGCAGGACATGCCTCCGCCGGCCGGCTGCCCCGATAACGACATTTTCACTCATCGCATCACAGACACGCACATACAAACATTCGCTGAAAGCACCACCGACCGCACGCAGCGCGCCACTCGCTCAACGAAAGCTCGGTGTGTCAGCCCGACTAGTAATAAGGCTTCGAAAGCGCATCCACACATTTTTACGTTCACGTAGAGCGCGCATGCGCGGTCGGGACGTCTTCTGACATCACCGGCACCCGGATTATTTTCGCCCGGCGAGGTAAATACCCTCACATCGATCGAACCCGGTTAAACTGGATGCAATTATTGCACTGGCCTAGTCCTAGAACGATGCAGATACTAACTGGTTTATAGGTAACTGAGCTTTTCTCGCCTCCAGAGATATTGTATAATATATTATTAAGTCAGCTACTACTGGTCGAGAAGAAGTGAGTAGTTTAATTTATAGATTTTATAGATTGTTTAGTCTATTAATTTCACGAAAAATATTATTATATGAAATTCTTATCTACTTGACACGTTACAAAAGCTTATTGAAACACAAATTTACCTAAAACCATAATTACTAAATATATCATCTACAAGATATAATGTTTTTAAAAAATCACTAACTATTTCCACTAGCTAAGATATTATAAACCATCAAATATTAATTGTACACGCCATTCGGTGGGTGCTTTTGGCATTTGCTCATGAGTAGAACCCTACAGATACCATAGACGCCGTTTAAACATGTGTTTGTACCTACTTACTAATGAAGTACTACATAAGAATTTCTGTCTAATCACTTTTCGAATATATTGGCAATGAAAATACAATAAAGGGACAAAGGCAGACCTTTTACAAAAACGATCGACATGTCGAAAATGCCTACTTAGTTATAATTGGAAAATTCATTGCACGTAGCCTATAAGCGAACACGTAGGCAGGGTATTTGCAGTTTCCTGTCGCGATGCCTTTGCACTTACGTGTTTTTTTCTTGGTCTCTTACTAACTCGCTAAAATATATATTATTTTTTCAAATAAATTATTCATACATGAGTTGTTACATTTAACTAAAACAATACAAGGTACTTAAAAATATTTCTCAGAACTCAGTTCAAACAAAGCATAACATTAATTCCTCTATTATAGTAAAGCAAATCTGATCTTCCTTCCGCTGTTAAAGGAAGCTCGAACAGTTTGTTGCCATTTCTATTATAATTAAAGAGGCGACCTGCGCGAATACGGCACAGAATATAAGATGTTCTGTTATATCTTTACTGGTTTGTATACCTTGAAGTACCTATATTTGTAAATTTCGTATACACGAGTAATAAATTTATTCGCAAGCAATACTTACAGTATTTTTATTTAAATTTCTAATAATACCTATATTTGAAAATTGTATAAAAAATACAAACTATTAAACAATTAAAATATTATTTAATGTATATTTTTCGTATTGAAAACTATAATCAATCAACCTAATTATTATTCATACATACATACATACACACTTATTACAATCAGGTTAAAAAAATATTCGAAATCCATGGACCCTTGGATTTTAATCTATATCATTTAGATATATCAATCTTCAAAAGTTTATTATAAAAACCGGAATTTTCCAGTAAGCTAAACCAGTGAACGCAGGAAGCCATATACACCACGTAAGTTAAGTATACTTTTCCTAAACTTTACGGCTGAATTATAAAAGTATTTACAAACTTTCATGAAACTTATGTAATATTCGGAGTTAACAAATCTTGGTCAATGAGTTGTAGCAATATCAGTGATGTAATTCGCACGTGGTGTCAGCGCGGAGCGTCACTTGCCTTCTTCCGATTTTCCACGGAAATACTCGAATACAATATCGATCGGGAAACGCGGGACGCGGTTGTGACGTCACCAGCGACACATTTCTTATTGTCATATATGATATTTCTTTCACCCCAATTGCTACCGTGCTAGGACACATTAAAGTACTTTTTGCAAGACGCAATCTCTCGCGTTGATCTATACAGTTCAGAACGGAAGGTGTTAGCGCGTATGAAACCTCCTGACCCATATAAGGGGCAGTAACAGAAGACTATGTAATGCGTATGCAACTTTAAAAGGTCCTGAATCGTGACAGAATCCTAAGGCTTAAACAATTGGACATCGATTTAATACAAAATATTTTTGTAAAAATTCAGGATGTTTTTAAATTATAACAAATAAAAAACTAAACTTTTTGATTCGTGTCGCTTTAGGGTAGATACATTTGTTTTCAGGGCTTGGAAATAAGCATGATGCGTCGGTCGCGGCCCAACTTCGTTGTTTTAGTGGCGACAATGATTCACACCGCCCTTAACCTAACGCTTTTTCACAAGCCACAACAACACTGTGTAAACCTTGTTAGATACAGATTCTGAATGATATATTTTTCATATATTATTACTTCCTTTGGAGGGGGCAAGTCTTCTTGGGTCTTAGTCCTATCGGATTCCTTACGATGCTAACATCACCGTACGATCAAGTATTAATAGAACGCGTAAAAACAAAAATCCATTTCTTTTCCAAGCCGGGATTTAGCCGGCACTAGAGGGTTACAGGTTTGAGAGCAAAGCTCGCATGCTTAAGATATTAAACCAACACTGCTCGGTGCATAGTATGCTGTAATTAAAACCTTGTAATAATATTAGTTAATGGTTGATTTTATAAAAAAAAACGATAAAATTTAGCTTTTATAGTAATAGTGAAATAAACACGAGGCTTTAAATTTGAATAAAGTTTTGTCTCATAATAGCTGATCACCTCCATGCTTCATCAAATAATGCCAGGCATAAGGAAAAAAAATAGTCAATATAATAAAAACACACTATATTTAAAGCAATTTATAAGTATGCATAAATAGTACAATAATAATTCTAAGCTACAATATAAAATCCATATAATACACAAGTTGTAGGAAACCTAATATCTATGCTACAGACAGGAATAGCGGACGGTTTGCCACGTTGTCCTGGGATACGATTTATTTAACCCACTGCGACGTAACCAACTACACAGCGTTGACAAAATACCTAATAGGTCCAGGAATTTTTGGAAAGAGTTTTTATGTCAAATTGCAGCAGAAAAAACACAAACTAAGATATCTTATCTAGATATATATCTTACAAATTGTAAGAGCATTTCTGTTGCTGTGTGAAGGTATTAAAAAGAGATGTATCAATCTTATACGGTGATAGTGACTCCAGTTTGGTTCTCTCTTCAATGAAATTACATCAGATTGTTTAATCCTTGAATAAGCTTCAAATATTTTTCATGTCTGACTGCATGATTGTCATCATTTCTTTCTTGTATAAAACTTTTTTCATGTTTTATTATTACTTGAAAGAGAACACTTTTATACAAACAGTCACCATGAGATCGAATTATTTTTGCCTGTTTTTGTCTGAGATCAGTTGTTTTACAATATTTGCAGCTTTTTCTTACAAGAACTCCATTATGTCGAAACAAACCAAAATGATCATACATCATTTCAATAATTTCATGCAAAATGAAGCGTCTATGATACCACATGCTCTCATGATGTTTATAGAATCGGAGCAACTCACTATTAAGTGTAAGTTCATAGCATAGTATCTCAAATTTCCTACATAATGATACACTGTCAACATTGCAGGAACAACTATTATTATAAGACAGCAAAAACTGTATTAGATTCTCTTCTGAATATGAAACTAAATCTTGTTCTGATGCTTGTATTGTCATATCTTTTGGGAAATTATTAACAAGCAGACACAGGAGCACTTTACGAAAATTTATATCTAACGAGTTCTCAAAAGTTTTCCAAGACAAGTTACTTAAGTTGTAGGTATTTTTTATACAAAACTGACGATAATGAAAACAGCTGAAATCTGAAACATGCTTTGACATCCACCTCTCAGAAAAGTTATATTCTTTTATGTATAATGTATGCATGTCATCTTGTTTTATACTATTTCTAAGCTTGTTTATAAACCATAAGCGATGACTCCAACTATGGTAATTATTGGGACATTTGTCTGCTGTTAAATCACATACACTTAGTTCTGTATTAATTAAACTCTCCATAGTATTTATCTGGTGACCTGAAAAACAATAGTTTATTAAGAACATTGATACATTATAAAATATAAATTTCTATAAATAATTTATGTATTCTTATCCTGTTATATTTTTCATTATTGTTATATTAGGCTGAAAATATTGTATATGTTTATATAAATTGTACAGACCAAGAAACATATAATGAAATAACCCACTGTTTAAATATGTTCCTAATATCCATCTTCTGTGTGCAAAGGCATCATTACATTTTGGTTTTCTTGATAAAACTAATCTTGTAAATTTTAATTCAGTTGATTTGTCAAGTAGTAATTCTTGAACCATTTCTCTTCTTTTATTCCACAATACAGAGAGATCAGGATTGATAAGGAGGGTGACATTAAGTAATCTTAATAAAGTTTCTGAATCCAAAACTTGTCTGGACTTCCTTTGTGTTTTAAAGCACATTTTATCCATTAGTACAGTATAAGAGTGCAAATAAACCTGTTTCACGCACCAGGACTCCAAACCCAGGCAATTTTCTATGCACATCACGGGCGACTTATTCCTAAAATTCGTTTCCACAGGAACAATATCGAAGGCATATCTGAAAGAAATACAGGGCAAATTTTGTGGATTGTTTACACATTCGTTTTCTTTAAGTTTACTGGATATAAGCCAAAATATGAACAAAAACTAAATACTCACAACTCAGCTGTGTTCGACAAAACGATATGCACATCTTTGATGATTTTTTCTACCAGGGCCTGTTTTTCATCGGCCATTTTAAATAATTCTTTAACACATTTAATATAAATGTGTAAGCTATAACTTTCCTTCTACCTGAAAACTATCTACTATTTTTTACTCTCTTTCCAATTTCCATTTGTATGTTTTGGTTTCATTCTCCTATTTGTCACCAATTGTCATCAGTCAGTATTACTGACTCAGTACTCGATAGCTTTTAAAAATTATCGCAGGACGGAATGGTCTTGCGACAGTTGACTGGAACTTTACTAGTTCAGTATCTATGGTTAAGTATTGTCCAACTTTGGACTTGTCAATTGTCATTCCGAAATCTATTTGGTATCTTTGCCTGAATAAAAACTAGCAATTGTCAGGTTTGTCATTTGTCTGCCACATTCCACTTAACGTAAATAATAATAAAAAATATTATTCCTAAACTCCATTAATACATAAAACTACTATAACTAATAAATTATTAATGTCGACATGAGTATTAGACAAAAATTTATTAACTAAAATAAATCTAAAAACTTCAACATGGTAAGTTTAAATTTGCTCTATTTGACATTATTATTTACACCTTTATTCTTCTTTCCATGAATTTTAAAAATTCGTGGCATTGTGGTTAGGATATTTTATATAACACTTTTGGTTTCAGAGTGCAATTTTTAACTTCCAAAGTCTTCTATCAGTAATTCTTCTGTTAATTTGCACTTGTGCTTACCTGAGATCATTTTTTCCCTCACTTATGGATAGAAATAAAACTGGGTAAGTTATTAGTTCTTACTAAAAATCTACAAACATCTGTTGAATAAGATTTGATTTCATATTAATACATAGAAACATTAAAATATATCACTGCTACTTTTAAAATGCAAGCATATAAATTATACAATATAATTAACATAAGTTTTGCATTGGTATAAATTTATTATTATTAATTGCAGATTTTTAGGAACATTTTGGAAATGTGCAAGAATTGGTGAAAGAAAATCACCTTATGTAGCAGTATGCTGCATTGTTATGGCATTTACTATACTATTTCTAACATAGATATTAGTCATGTAAGGGTTGTATTTAAATAAAATACATTATATTTTTTATGGGAATTTTATTTTGATTCTGGAGTTCTAGCACAGATAAAAAATTTATAGAAAAAACAGTACATACTAAGGTTAGAATATAAAAAGATTATAGAACAGTCACAAAATCTAAAGCTAAATTTGATTACATTTGTATCTATGAATACAAAAAAAAACAACTAAATGTTATCAAATTGTGTCGGTCTAAAATAATATGTACTATTAAAATAATAGTTTCACAGGATGCACATGTTAACAAGTGCACAAGCAACGTGCATATTTGCATTTTAATTTTGTAATCAACAGACATCAATGATGTACAAATTATAATAACATACAAAACCAATATTTACGTAATGTTTTCCCATGAAATCAAATCATATGAATTATTATTTTTACACTTTTTGTCATAATTAATAGCATATACTGGGTTTAACTTATACACAATTCCTTTAAAAGTGATACTATTCTTAAAACTTTGTGCAAATATTAGTTTTGTGTATAGAAACAATATTAATTGTAATAAAAAATAAAGAAATATTGTATAGACTCATCTAATATATTATCTTGCAATTTTGCAATAAGTAGAATTTTTTTGTATCAAACTGGCCAAATGTTGAAAAAATATCACTTGATTACAATATTGAATGAAGTGCTTTACTTATTAATCTAGTAATTGGAGCGTAAATCAGTCTAGACATTCTCCTATCATAAGCTAACACAGTACAGTGACACATCCACTAGACCTACAAGCTATTACTAAAAAGATTACAGTTTTCGATGCAATTCTGTAAATGGAGCTATTTATATAATTGCAACAAAATATATTTTACTTTAGTGATAAAAAATTTAGGAATTAAATTTGTATTCAGTTCTCAATTAATTAAGTGTAATTACCATGGCTGTTGAATATTAGACCTGCACATAAAAAATAAAGAGAAAAATATACTGGCCAGTATATTCCTGTTTTTAATGAGAAGTCACTTTATTTGTATAAAAATCATCCCTAGTGTCGTATTCGTAACGTAAATAGGTATAAAATACTGATAACTTCCAATCCTGAACAATAGTAAATATTTTAAATAGGCATAAGTTTTGAATAAATTATACAAATGTATATAAAAAGAATGTTGTGTATCAATTCCACAAGGAATAAAATTGCTTTTCATTAAGCAAATAATGATTTTTTTCTCATACATATATCATATTTAACTTTTAGTTATATTTTACGACATGGTTAACCAATGCTAAGATAATTTAATAAGTACATTAGAAACCAGTCCAACAAATAATTTACGAAGAGTATGGCACAATAAAGAAATATTTAAAATTGAGCATAAAGAATTCACAACGAGAATTCGTAATATAAAAATAATTATAGCCGTATCCGTAATCAATTACAGCAAGTTCGAGAGGTCGCATCATTAACAATTAAAAATTAAATTTAACTAAAAAAAAAACATGTACTAATATTTTCTCCTGTGGTTCTGTTGTAGGTATTGCCATAAGTTACATACAATAATTCAGCTTAGTCGGTTTTAAGTTTGTAGTAATATACTACCAGCAAATTCGTTTTTTTAGTTCTTAATATTCAACATATTTATTAAATAATAATCGTGAAGTTTCTACCGCTATTTTAAGCGACAGATGACAAGGCGAATCTGTTCTTTCCAGTTTCACTGAATGAGAGATTACAAATGCAGAAACGTCTCTCCAAGCTAATTGATCTATACGAGCTCACCTCGTAAAGGATATTAAGGCATTAAGTTTTTATGCTAATTTACCAAATTTAAAAGTGTGTACGTACATTTATTCTGCAGACAACTCAAATACAGAATGAAGCAGATTACGATCGTTCACATTACTAGTTTAGTTATACAAGAAAACATTACAAATCAATATTTAATCCAAAAGATTAAGAAATTTTTAAAAACAAAATCATTTTGATTTCTTATATCAACATGGTAACACAATGCCGAAACACCTATACTCTAAATAACATAAATCAAATATCTACGAAACCAAATTGTATGTGTCAAATTTAAGGTTTTATTGCACACAAAATAATATGCATAGTAAATAAAACAAGTCTTGGAAGTTTTTCTTAACACTATCACAGAGAATAATTGTAGGAAGTGCGGAGCAGGGAATCATGAATCTGGTATACCTAAAGCTCCATTCGCCTAATTTTTGGTGTATCACGATCGAACTATACCTTATATTTCTAGTCTAAATCTAGGATACATTTTAGCAAAAATTTTAGACGCTGTATAGAACAGCTAATACTTTAAGATTCAATACAGTACAGGGTGATAAATATTGCCAAAACACTGGAATGAGACAACCTTCTAGTTACGATTTCGTGGATCATTCTATCATAAACAAATTCAATCTCTTTTCAATAGCTGTTTTCTCTATGATTCATATTTTACTTTCTCCGAGGGTAGATTTAAATCTTACTTGCTACTTAATATCTTAAGAGCGACTTTATAGGATATTTATTTTTATCCATTATTCAATTTTAATCTTATTATAGTAATGGTCATGCTTGTGATGTTGGCCGCTCAATCGAGCGGAAATTAGTTATCAGTTTCCAAGGGTTGATATTTATCACCTAGTACTGTCTGTCTACAGTTCGTGACGTTTTCAGTATCAAAACTGATTAACTTGGCTATAGTGGGTTAAACTCTTTCAGCGCAAAAAATATCATAAAAAATGCAGTTTTAGAATATGTAGCGAGGTATTTTGTTTAAAACCTCCTATGATTTATAAAAAATACAAAAGCGGAGTAGGTAATAAATTCCGTATTCCTAAAACTACTTACAATAAATACGACTTAGATTCTAGAGAGCTATTTCTGTAACTTAGGCAGTGATATAAAAATTATTATGGAATTGCATTGCTTATACACATGTTTTTCAGCTGCACTCAGAGTGGGTAATTAAGTGTAAAGACTATTTAAGACATGTTAAGATTTAAAAAAAGTTGAGCTTGTAAAATAACGAAAGATCCAATATATACTTCAGTCGGTAACTACTCGGGCTGAGTTTTTAATACATCTTTAGGAATAATATAATTAACGACTCTGAGTACCAACGTCACACTCGTTATTAGGGCAGTCAATGTCATTCAAGAAACTGTTTGTCTTCAAATATGATGCTACTGTTAACAGCTATCAACCTAATGACAATGCGTCATTTGTCAGTGTTACATAGAATCGCCATTTCTTTGGAAATGACAATGATGGTCACAGTCTTTTTGGAATAATATGATTATATTCATTTGGCACGTTAAACATAAATACCGAAGAAATACAAAACTAGTTGACATCGAATAATGTATAACTATAAAAAAAAACAGAATTTTCGTTTCCTACTAAGGTCAAGTTATTCATAAAAAATAATCAGTGTTATAAGGTTATAACCATAGTACTCATCTGTATCTTTTTATCACGGAATAAACACACAATGACAGAAAGAGACAAAAGACTATTTGTTTCATTTTTTATAGAACAGGGTGAAATGGGCAGATTTCCTTTGAGGCCTGCCTTTAAGAATTAGAACGCTCTTTTCTTGAAGGACCCTAAGTCGAATTGAATCGGAAATATCTCGACGGACAGCTGGAAACATAGCGGTAATGGACTTAAACGCTCGGTTGAAAAAGTGCAATTGAACTGATTCATAGTTTATTAATATAAGAATCTGTATCAAAGAGTTCCCACTATTTCTATAGTCTATGCAAAATTACTTTACTTAAACTGAATCTGCGCGTTTGTTTGATCTTTTCTACTCCTGAGACTATAATTACATTTCCTTAATAATTTTTAATCGATGTCAACTAGAATGAAATTTCTGTACTGTTTATATTTTCTGATATTGTAACGCCCAAATGTGAAAGTGAACGCTAAAGCTAAAATGACTACACGCGTACGACTAAGACCCGAAGGCGACTACCTCTACGCTTTCTTGCTTTTACCCTGCAACGAAATATATACACATTTAATACATATAATCAAAAAATATATATTTCTTTTGTTACGTACAATTCGATGCGTATTGTTTCTTTTATCTGTTTTTATACAGAACTGGACAGAAGTTTTGACCAAAATCCCTGGTATTGTGAGATGCAGCCTATTGAGCACTCCTGTCCAAGAAACGCCTTTTTAACCGCCGCTTATATGAACGCATATTAAACTGTCCCGAGACAATGGGAGGGGGCAAAGAGTTCGAATTCGATGTTTCGATTTTACAAGAAACGTCAAATCGTACAGTTTAGACCTTGTGATGTCGACAAGGAAGGAGAAGAACTGCAGCGTTTCATGTTCTCACTGAGATGTTTGGATTAACTTCATATAATCATAGACTCAAAAAATCTGATTCGCTGAAGATAAAGTAATTCAGTAATAAAACCATATACGTACTTCCCTGACGCCAAAACCTTACCTTGAACGGTACTAACTAAAATAAAATTACCATAATGAAACGATAGCACGCTCAATTATGAATTTAACATTGTTACCTCTAGTCTCAAGCACAAACGCACAAATAATAAAAAATGTGTGTGTGTACTAGAGTACACACGTAAGAAGTGAAACTTCTTTATGACCTTATTTTTCGAAAAATTATCTACTATATCCAACTTTACAGACATTGGTTAAATAAAGTTAATTTAGATAAAGGTTAACAATAGGCTTTTATTATCATAAACACGAATACAAATAGTACAATTATTTCATTTTACCCTATTACTACTAAGCTTATTACAGAATTTCATTAATTGTAATAGATTTATTACTATCATTGATATCGTATATAAACATTACCTGTGTGACATAAAGGCGTATCTTATCTGATCATCTCCAGATACTTGTGCTTATGTTTCGTCAGCATTTCCGTTACAGTGACCAGTTTCCGTATAGCGGGTTGACTTTTCGACAATGTCTGCAGCTCACTTAGGTGAGACACGCAGATGTGATGAATTGTCGCCAGCTCTTTGGCTGTAATTAAGAATATAAAGTTAATTTCTTTTGCAATTAAAAATAATATATAGAATATTAAAGTGTTGTAAAAAACACTTGTTTCTGGCTCGCAACATACAGGTTTGCCGGTTGCAGGTTGTTGAATGACGTTTCCCATGATATTAATAAAAAATAATTAGGATAGTTCCAAAACATAGCTAATAACATTTTTAATGTTTTACACAAGCACTGATTCCTATTTAAAAGATATTTGCCAAATAAAAGTTGTTTTGTTTTTGGTAAAAGAAAAGTTAATCCGCAAAATATACTTGCATACTCAGAAGTTATAACAATAGAAATCCAAACGTACCTATATCGAAGTTATTGTTAGTATTCGTCTGTACGTTTCCCGGGTCTTGCACTGAGCTGAGTTGATCTAAAAATACGACCATCCGTTCCTTGTTCTTCAAAATAAATGGGTTGACAACTTCCATATATGGCTCCTAGAAATATTACATATGTGTGTAATGTTACAGCACTCATTGAATAAAACTCAAAGTTCGCGGTTTAACTTTACCTTGTGTATAATGAAATGTATAATGAAAAATTATTTAACCTTATATTGAAATAGCTTTATATGATATAATTTATTTTCTGTATAATTAATGTTAATGAGAAAAAGATTATGTTATTAATGACATTTTACATCAAAAGAGTCGCTGAAAAAATGTGTTAAATAGGTATAAAACTGCATACAATCTTCTTATATAGTGTAAACTCTATATAAGGACACTGAAGGGACTGTGCGTTTTATAGCGTTATAGACAGTCGTCGTTAAATGGAGAGAAAAAAACGTATAGATATTATTAGAGATGACTCATATTATGTATTAGTCATGGTCAACAACAGTCTACACGTGCAAACAATCCCAATTTGTAAACAAAAGAACGAATTTCTTTAAAAGTTCGTATGCATGATGCCGACAATCGAGTTTATTGCGGGCTAGGATAATAAAGCGACAAAAGAACGAACGTACTTCTACTAGTTTTTTACTAATTTTAGCAACATAAAAAGTACTTTATTATTCTGTTGTTGTCGTTATTGAGATTGGGTGTAATGCTATGTAGAGTGTATCATTTTATAGAAGACAAGCTAAATCAACCAAGGACAATTGATATCGACGCTTTAGGGAGTTCATCGTTAAATCAAGGGACGTTACACGAAGTTTACACTGTATATACTTAGATACATGAGAAAACGGTATAGTAATTTTTAATAGGCATCACGTTACGAAAAAGTTAAAAAAGCTATATTTTAAACAAACAATGTCTTATTAACAGTTCAATATGATAATCCAGTTATAAAACTATCAGTTCTTATTACCTTTGCGCCAAACTCAACGAGATTAGCAAGATTCTGTAGACATTTGGCGACCATGAGTAGTGACCTCTGTGCGTGTGGTGGTGGGGCTGCACTAAGAAGACCCCACGCTCGGGGCTCCACTAGGGCCGGGCATATAAGGCGAAGGAATATGAAACCTGTAATTAAATATATCTTTTATGATAGTAAACGTAATATGTTTCCGGATGAAGTTTTGTATACAATGAAATAAAAAATTCTATAAGGCAATAATTTTAAGAATTATTATATGTATGTATTAACAAATCTGTACACTAAAACGTCATATATTTTTTTATTATATCGGGGACAAACGGGCACGAGGCTCACCTGATGTTAAGTAATACCGCCGTCAATAGACACTGACATTTCCATAGGGCTCGCAAGTGCGTTGCCGGCCTTTTAAGAATTGGTACGTTACTATCTTAAAGGACCCTAAGTCGAATTAGTTTGGAAATACATCGGTTATCGGAAAATTACCGGCAACTAGTTACGCATAGTGGTTGCAAAAGTTGCATCGAAAAACGCTCAGTTGTCGAAATAACCTCACAATTATAAAAAAATGTGTAAAAATACTAATAATAATACAGAATTTGATTTATACGCTAATAAGACACCCAATCAAAGCATTATATCTGAAATAAAATTTCGCAATGCTACGTTATATTACCAGAAACAACCCGTGTTCGAACAAATCTCTCATTGGGCCATTTCGCGACGGCTGCACGCTGCAAACACCCGCACAAGTAACGGACAGGCCGAGGACAGGCCTCGGGAGACGTGAATATTGATAATGTTATCTGGAAATTATTACAAATAAGTGCGGTCCAAAACACTAAAAGCATATGAAAAATTATTTTTGAGGCAAAGTAACATACATACATGCGATATCTACACTGGTATATCTACACTCTCAACTACTCTTTCGTCTCTTTCTGTCAAATTGTGTTTACTCTATGAGTAAAAGTGACAGACAACCGCCTCAACATTTGTGAGTTCCATACCGAATTAAAATAAAAGACTTGTAGTAACAAGATAGTAATTAGAAATCGTATTGATTAAAAAAAATCCAAATGTTACAATTGGTTAAAATATTATAATAAATTGTGTTGTTAGACATATTTATTCGTTATGGTAATTATTATTAATAACGTACAGAAATAACTAATGAAATAAAAGTAATAATACGTAATCTTCATACATAGAAACTAAAATATCAAACAAGAATTCTATTTCTTGAATGCTCAATACATGCATTATTTTTTACTATTAAATGACGGAAACGAGACTTGCATCTTGTTTATGAATCTTACTCATATGTATGTAACTGAAATTCCGCTGCATAGTATATTATTGTGTGGAGGCAGAATAGTGAACAGTTCCTGTAACCTAACGGAAACCTCAGTCTACCCACTGACTGGCTCTAATGGTTGAGAAGTATCCTTGGCGCGTATAAGGGTATTAAAATTTCCTAACTAACCTGGTCAAGAATCAGGAGCAGAAACTCGGCGTTGTTACAGGCATCGTCAGGCGAGTCCATTTTAGTTGGATTCAATTCCGCCGATTGCTTCGCGTCTATTAACTTCTGAACTGTTTCGGATATCGCCGCCTGTACATATTATGTAAGTCCTATTGTCAATAGGCAAGGGGCAGATATTTTTATGTGTTTTCATTAATTGGGTTTTTAAGAAATAGGACAGTTTTTAAAACAATTATTGTTATGACTAAGAGTTGCATGAAACGCCCATAAGCTGTAAACTCAACATATTAATTATTTGAAAAGTAAATATACATTCCTTTACAAGCAAATTAAAATTACACTACGGGCAGCGTTCGAGCATTGTGTAACTAATGGGGGGTTAGAGGGGGGGATTCCTCTTGTAAAACGTTCCGATGCCGGGATTTCGACTTTACACCATATTCGTAAGTTTAAGGTATAAAGAGTCACTGGAGTGATCACGGAACGTTTTAAAAATTGGGTATAGAAAAAGTTACGGTCCAAATTGCGTGATGTAATACTTGAACGCTTCCTAAATAAAATTTGCCAAAATTTGCTTTCTTATCTATTTTATATCTGTAAAAAATATTCTTAAAACATTTGAAGGTTGAACAGTTTTTATAAAAAAAATCATTTAAAAAATAATACTTATACTAAAAGTATCGTATTTATTGTATGAAAGCTGTTTTCTTCAATTCAAAAAAGTTAGTCGCTTACCTATTTATACAATTAAGTGAGTTGAAGACAAAACATTTTTTTAAACATGTTTTTTATGGGAATTTCTTTACCTAAATATGTATTTACCTGCAGGAAAGGTTTACACAGAGCATGCATAAACTCATCCAGTACAGCGGTGGCGAGAGAGGCGCCCCTGAACAACGCTCTGTGATCCGCTTCACGCACTACTTCCGCCGCCGCTAATTCATGGGCCAGTTCTGCACCACGACCGCACTCAGAAAATGCGTGAAGGACCGCTAATTAAACATAATTGAATATAGACTGGGGATTTATTATAAGGAAATAAGAAAAAGTTACATTCTTAATAACTTTTCTCAAGTGCCATGCGACCGACGATCAACTCGTAACCACGTACGTTCGAACTTCCTGCGACGTGCGAGTGCAACAACAAAATTGACTTAAGTTTCCAACTAAGTGTTTATATGATATTATTCGGGAGGTATATCTCATCTCATTCATCAGATATTGGTGTGCCCTTTTTTTCAAAGGCCTCTTCCAAATCCTGTCTGCACTATGCCTTCCTTCTAAAATGTCTTGCTCTTTTGCGTTTATTGTACCTTAGGCAACAGTTTTATACCTCTGCTCCACCTTTCTGTTCCTCTTGCCATGTACCCCACCCATTTCCACTAAGTTCATTTATATTCATTGTGAGATCTACCTTAGTTATTTTTCTTGATATATTTTTTATTTTATCTATTCTTCTCCCTATCATATCGTTCTACAAATTTTTGACACAACAGTTTTGTATGCTGTGCTTAAGTGAGCTCCCAAGTTTGACATCCAAATGTTAGTACAGGTAGTACACAAGGGATACGGTACTTCAAACATAACGTGGTACAGACAACAGATACGATTACTACAGTAAGGTTATTTAAGAGTAATAAAACGTTTTAAATGAAAAATTTCTTTATGAGTCTCAACATATAATGCACTGAGACAATCTGAGGATAGAAATGGCTAAGGCTTTTCAAGAAACGACCTTTACGTAATGAAGACTAAGAAAAAATATACTAACACGTAGCCAAAGGTTGTCTGTCCGTCCTGCATAAATCAGCGAGCGCCTTAACAGCGGGCAAACCCGGTTCTAGAAGCAGTTGTCGTAGTGGGTTGTATTCTTCACGAGGCATTACTAGTTCTTGCATGTATCTGTAAAAGATAAACTTGGTTACAATAACTTCTTTAGAAGAGCTTTTCAAAAATCGTTAGGGATACCATATCAATATCATTGCTATGTAGCCATCTATTACGAAGTTGGTGTTACATAATTGCTCACTACGCTTAAATTTTTCGTCACTACAATAATAAAGATTGCTGGAGCCCACGAACAAAGGCTCCACCAACTCTTGAATTTCGAGGCTTTTCTATTTTTCGATACCACGGGCCTATTATTTTTAGAGCTTTGCTTACTTTTGCTGACTAGAGGGAGGAGGGATAAATTGCAGTAAATCTGCTTACGTCATACTCGAACAGCCCCAAAGGACAAAACCATTTGAATTAGTGTGAGTGCACGTCTTAAGTGCTAAACAGTGGTAAGTGGTACGTCCCCTTAATAGAGACTGTAAGAAGTGTTATTGGACACTTTCTTATGTTATGCATCAAATTAGGTAAGTTTTAAATTACGTATTAGTTTTAAGTTAGGCTAGATCGTAATGTTAAATTCTGTATTTGGCCAGAGACTATTTATACATAAAGAAAACTTAAAAGATCAATATGCCAGCCATATTGACCTGATAAAAAAAATTGACAGATCAAAAAAAAGTTTTATTTTTAATTAATGGATTTTTACATACGGCAAGTTCGCGCGAAATCTCGTTTCTGAATATTATCATTACCTTCTCTACCAAGAAACACATCATATACTAAACTATTGAACAAACACAGTACCTGATACGCAGTCTTAGCGAACCCCATTCACCTATAGGAGTCATTCCAGCTAGCGGATACCACTCCTCAACTTCTTCACCATTCGCGAGATTCGCCAATTCTATCGTCAACTCGGCCACCTAAAATTAAAAGTTGTTTGCTCATACATGTTTATTACTAAACATTTTACTGAACACATAACAAAATATTTTAGTGCTTTCTACACATGATTTATCAAAAAGTAATCAAAATAATAGTATTGTCTTTTGTTGACATAGCTTTTACACATTAAGAAGTTTTTAAACGGAAACGGAACGGAACGGAAAATTTTCGCTGAAAAGCACGCGAAACGTCGTAAAATTTAAAATTATGTAAAAATTTATAAGTTTTTAATAATAATACATAGCTTCAATCCGCTTAAAAAGTGTTTTCTTAATCAAAATAATCATAAAAAATCTGAAGTATCAATGAACTAGAAAAATCTTGACTTACCTCAGATTCCTTTCCTCTCTTGCCGGTATTATGCACAGTAATAGTGAATGCGGTAACGTCCGGAGGGACATCACTGAAACATTTATTAAGCTTAGTAGACGAATAAAATAATGCTTTTCAATGTATCAAATAATTCGGCAAATTAAATTATATAAGTAGGTTTTATATTTAAAGTGATATGTTTTATGTGTAGTTTTTCTAGAGTAATATCTGAAGATTTAAACGGAATTTAAGGTCGCACCAGTTAAATTAGTTGTTAACACTGTTATTATAGTTCGACAGTAATAATCTTGATACTTTATTTGAAAAACAATTATAAATAAAATGACATATTTGCTACGCGAAAGAAATTATGAAATACATTAGTTTGCAGAACAGCCACGTCTGACTCTAAAATTATATGGAAAGTAATAAACAAAATGAAATAAAACTCTATTAAAAGCCAATTTAATGCATTTCTTCTGACATGGCAGATAATTGATATAATTATCATACTAATCGTTTCATTATATAATACTATATAAAATAAGGTAAAAGTAAATGATAGACCTAATAACTACATTGGGTTCAGGTTTGGTTTTGCAATGAAAGTATTCCTTATTATCCAAACACAAGCTTTCGCCAGTGTATCGCGTGTAAGATTTTTTTGCAACAATAATCGTTATATCAGTGAATTCACATAAAATCTTACTAAATTAGACCTAAACCTTCCAGGAATCACAATATCTAAACGTACAAAAATATTTATTATTAGGAACCAACACACACATATGACAAGATATAAAAAAGACGAAATATAATAAGTATTAATATGTATTAGTAATAAAAATAATACGTACTCAAAGACAAACTCGTCATCCCAATGAGGGTCGGGAGATGGCCGCGGTCGCGTACGTGCGACGGGCGCAGCGCCTAACGCCAAGCGTAGGTACGGACGCGGCGCCAAACGGGCCGGCAGCCGGTGAGCGGTCACACAACGTACGCGCAATGCCCGGAGCCATACCACACGAGATACCTATTATATGATACGATAGTAAGGTATAAAAAAAATGTAACAGATTTCAGTTTGGGTCGCAGAGCTAGTGGAGTGAGTGAGTGAGTGTGTATTCCGTTATTGTAATGCGATACTGCCCTTAGATTCGGGACGTTATTGCTTATGTGATTCATGTAAATCAAGAAATATATAGGAAAATAAAAATACGTACTATTTAAACGGATCCACATTTCTTTTGGAAGTCGTTGGTATTAACAACTAATATACTGTATAGATATATAATATATATATATATATATATATATATATAATATGAATAGAATTAATATACAGATATATAGTAAAGAGTTCTTTTTTGTCACCACACATATACGAAAACACGATTGAGTACTATACCTATATTATATCTTTAACATTCATTTATGAAACAGTTCAGAAATAACTATAAATTAAAATATTTTTGTTTAAAATGATTTCAAATTTCTCTTGACCGTGTAAGAGATGGACAAAAAGTTGAAGCATGCAAAATGGAAAAATGTTAAGTTAAAAAAGAATTTTAATGTCATTAAAAAATTACACTAAACGAAAATAAAAGTTTCTATATTACTATTATTTAAACAATTACTAGAACATAAATATTTACTATTAAAAAAACGGAAACAAAAAATATTACTTTAGACTGATGCCTGGCTTGCTGCGGTACACACAACGGACGCAAAGCGTCCAGCCATCCTCGTAGTTCGGTTGCGGTGGACGCAGCGAGGAAAGTGTGCGTCGAGAGACACGGCAGCGCCCTTTCCACTAATTGGAAACAAAATTCACGCTCCCACAGGGACTCGTGGACCTAAAAAATACAATTTTTAATGATTAAATTGCAATAAAGATTGGGTTGGTTAGAAACTTGAGATTATAGTGCGGGTCAAAATAATATGATTTTTTATTGATTTTATGTAGTGCCGAACGTTGACCAGGCACTAGCACGTTAATATGCACGTATTCATTTACACGTACGTATTATTATTTCTTTAAAATTATTTATTATATATATTATTTCTACAAAAAAATACTATACTATTGCTATTAAGGACTCCGAAATCACCGGGTGTTAAACACATGATCGAAGCAGAAATCTTGAGCTATCAAAAAACAATAGAAATTCTATTAATAATATATATCTATAAAAAAATTTGGAGGAGGCCTTCACTCGTGTTAAACATACATGTAATGTAATTCGAATAAAAGCTATATGAATATATTATTTTTATTACCTGATACAAATAGGCGCACGACAGATCAATCAACCCCTTCGGCTTCGTACGTTTAGGTGAATCGTAGAAGTACAAATGTGTGTCCGTCCCCTCTTGGAGGAGGACGAAATAGAGCGCTTTCCATTTCTTAGCGGCCTTATCCGACTTCTTGTGAAGGTATCCCTGATGCTTGATCCCCTTCATCTTCTTCAAACCAATCTGGTCCCTACATTCTCGAAGCGTAGCGTATATCTTCTCCGCTGCAGCGCCTGTCGTGTTCTGTTGCGGTTCTATTTGGTGGCCTTCGGCTATAAGCTGGGGAACATTTACAATAAATATACAAATGCTGTATATAGGCAACGCATATGGCGTATTTAACCGATAAATTGTTTTGGTTTGTAATAGGTTAGGACAAGATAAAGAAAGATGCACTGATACATTTAACCCAAAAAAAATCTTATGAATCTGTAAACCAGTTACAACATATTTTTAAAAAATTTGATGTTTAAACTAATACTGATAAACCGAATAAATTAAAAAAAAATCTATGTCGAATTTTAGACAGAAACATTATGGATACAATAAAAAATTTTGTAAGTACACAAACTCACAAATTATATCATATGCGAAAAACTACTTACTGGCTGCCCAAGTGTATGTCCTTCGACAATTTGTTCCTTCCTGTATCTATTTATCACAGCATCCAAACACTCAAAGGTTCTCCCTCCCATCAAGTATCGAACACCTTTCTTCTCGATTCGGAACCTTTGAATCTGGTTATTGATGTGGAAGAATAAGGAGTAATCGCCTGGTGAGTTATCTGAAGGCCTATGAATAGACAATATATTAGTAAAACAAATTGTTGTTAAATTTTTGTTCTCTTACTTGAGTTTTTGGTTCATCTATTTCAAAGTGAAAGGTAACTTTAATCAAATATTTTTTTAAAGAACTTTATTAATCCATCGGTAATATATTAGACATAAAAAATCAAGATAATTAAAAATATAACATGGGATCTCTTGAATTATAAAGGCCGGCAACGCGCTTGCGAGCCCTCTGGGAATGTATGTGGCTATGGCGGCAGTACTACTTAACATCAGATGAGCCTCCTGGCTGTTTCCCCCGTTATATAAAAATATATATTATAAAACATTGCCAGGTTATACCTGCCGAGTCTAAATGTAATTTCCCCAATGTGAGCCTGTGTATTAAAACTGTAAAAATATATACATATTTCTTAAACTATTAAACAATTGGATAAATTTTTTTTTCAGTTTTTTGTTCTACCCAGAACCGTAACTAAAATACAATTTCATATCATTTTAAACTAAACAAACCTGACTAAAAAGCTTCCAGGCCCAGCTTTGACTAGCATATCAACTGCCTCACTCTTAGTACAATTAGGGTGGAACCAAGAGAAAACAGTATTTGGATCGATTGATGGATCCAGGTCTTCAACCAGCTCCCTGAAGATCATTCCTTGCTCTCCCGTCCTGGAAGACATTAAACAAGTATTATTAAGTATAGTAAGTAAGGTATTCGACGCTATATGTAAACGAGTAAAATATTATTTTTAATGAAATGGCAAGCTGCTTTCTATAATCTGCAACAAAATATTGAAGATTTTTTTCTATGATTGTAGTGAACAGACTCAAAAACTACTAATTCAATTTTAAAAATCACAAATAAAGCTTCAAAATTAGGCAATAGAACGATTTTTTTAAATAAATATCCCTCTTTAAAATACCGACTACGTTAATAAAGAGTGATCACTTTTTTATCATTTATAATTCATGGTATGCATAATTAACTTAGTTTAATTTTGAAACCCTAAAGGAAAACTTAGAAGCCATTGAAATCCTATTTAAGACCCCTTATTAGCCAAATCTTATCGATCTCACTCGTCTGTACGCAGTAAAAGTCGTAATATGCTTCTGCTATTTGAAGTTGTGTTACTATAAATAAGTACTTTTTTTGAATTAAAAAGATATAATACAAAATTTAGTTAATGTCTAAAATTTCCAACGTTCATTTCAGAGCTTTTTGTGTCTGAGGTAGGATAAATGTGTCTGTGTGTTTTTTTAATTTATAATCAATGCAACTTTTTTATTAGGTCTCAGAAATTTTGTCAATTTAATTTTAATTACATTAAGCGCCAAAATCGTCTTCACGTAAAAGCCTACAAAATTTACTAAAACTCACGTCTATATAAATACTACAACGGTATGTCAAAAGCCGCCTCAAATATACCTGTGTGCAGTGACCCATAGCCAGCCGTCTCCCATGTCATTGTGTACGAAGAAAATATCGCCCTTCTGAAACGTGAGCTCGTCCGTGTCTGGCATCTTGGTGTAGGGCAGGATGGCGACCACGCGCTAGTGAACAAACATCATTCATATGTTTAACTTTTAATGATAACAATAAATATTACAGCCTATTTAACGTGTAACAAGTACCGACATTTTGACCACACCATACTGTAAAATAAAGCCGTTAATGTTGTATTGTCTTTTGTTAAAATTGCTTTTACACATTAAGAAAAACACTTTTTGAACGGTAAAAGCTATGTATTATTATTTAAAATTTAGAATTGTGTAAATAATTATAAGTAGTAGTATTGTAATAATTATAAGTTTTTAATAATAATACATAGCTTTAATCCGTTCAAAAAGTGTTTTTCTTAATGCCGTTAATATTTTTAGTTCTAAGATATCTTCTATACTATACAAGATATCTTGGCTGCTGGAATTACGTTACAAAAGTATTATATGTAACATTATTACAAATTAAATATTGCACAGTGCTTTCATTGATCACTTTTAAAGACAAATTTTAAGAAATCAGACATTACTTTAATTTTTTACTTAGCCTACGCTTTACGCTTTAGCCTAGCCTAAGCTTAGGCTTTACGAAAGAAATTGAACAGGTTGGAAACCTTAGACAAAATTTAGACTACCACAGAATCTTAACACATCACTGAAATCACTGAATCTTAATTGAACTGAAACTTCAATGAGTCGAAAATAATAGGATTAAACAAAATGTGATAAACTTTTAAGGTTGATGAACTTGAGTATGTTCTCTGTATTAATATTAAAATAAGCATACCTTCTTATCATTGACAGGTTCGGGAGGTGGAACGGGCTCAACAAGTCGTTCACGTTTCAATAAATCCGAACAATGGCTGTAGAATCCAACTAGTTCCGTGAGGGAATCGAATTGACGACCCCCAATATAGTAATCACCGCATACAGCTGTTATGCTATAATAATTTAATAAAAAAATATATATATGAGTAAAATCTATGACCGCGACAATAATTATTTAAGCTAATTTAATAGATGATGATTTCATATGGATAGATCAAATCATTAATAATCTACTGTACCACTATAAGTAACTATTGAGTATAAAATTGTTTTTGTAACTAAAAACTACTGACCTACTTCTATCTATATACAACTCACCGAAAATGATTGATCCCAGTACGTCCAAGATAGCTTAACACATATGATCCAGGTTTTCGATCACTTTCTCGAACTAAAAAAACATATTTAAAAATATATTCTATAGTGGGCCTAAAATAATATTTTAATAATTCAGTACAATGGTAAGTCACTTTAAGGTAACTGTCTTATAAAAAATTATAGAAGTTTACAATGTAACACAATATTTTGTAAAAGTTACATTATATAGGTTCTACATATAAGTTAATTTTATACATATGCATTGAATGGAACAATATTATATAAAAGGTAATTAACTAAAATGCTTTTATTTTTAATAATTAAAACTATCTTACTTAATAATATTATTTAAATAATATTATAATAATATTTTAAAAATATTGTTTGTACAGGGTGTTACAACGATAACGGACAACATTATGTTTTCTTATTAACAAGTACATATTGTTTTCTCAGTCATGTTTGTCAAAATTGACATAAGCTTAAAACTTCGATCTTTAAAACAATATTAACTAGATTTCATTCTAGATATCAGTATTTTGTAATTCTATCATTATGTAAGTGTACTATAATTTTCTATGGGAATCTGTTTTACATAGCAATTGTTCAATGTAATATGAAATAGATTGACACAGCTTCATACTATAAAAGTGATTATATATTAAGCAATGTCATTGAAACAGATACTAATACAAAAATAAATATTATAGTTAGTCCCATATTGACATTTATCAAAGCTATAATAGGTTTGTTTATGAAATTTTTACTTATTTAGAATTATACACCATACAGTAATTTAAGTTCATTCAAGTATGAGTTATCTTGTTATAGGTTACAGAATTTAATAAGAAACATTATGTATATGATATAGCAATAAAACTAAACATATATTTATTTTAATAAAAATATTATCATTATTGACTTACCCAGGTAACTGCCATGTTTTCCCGTAGCCCACAATCTTTCTTCAGAAGTATATCTATCAAGCCTGCCATGGTACCACTCACTTTCTGGAGGAGCCAACACGGCTTGCCTTTCTCCTGGTGACAAACAGTTTGTTATAACTAAGGTTGTTTATATTATAAAGTATTTATATTATAAGTAGTTTTTTAGTATTTAAAAACTCAATTGCTGAGAATTTCAAAATTGCTTTAACATCTTTCTAGTACCTTATTCCTATAACTGAACACAATATTGTCAATATTGTAAGTATAAATAAATTCAGTATTTAACAAATTCAATTTATTAGTAAAACTGTAAATAATTACAGAATTGGTTCTACAAGTTTTCTATTCATTATAGTAAATGTAGCCAAAGCAGTAACAAATAATTTAAAGATACTACATTTCTACATCAGATTCCCTTTATAGGTAAATTGCAATTTTTCTTAACTACATATATTTAATAATACCATTAGTGCTAGGTCCGTCAGCTTCGTCGAGTTCTAAATCAGCAGTCAATTCGGCAATATCGCCGCCGCCGTCTTCAGACTCCGTAGAGGGCGATCCTAACTTGTCCTTTATAGGGGGTCCAATCGGCGCCCCCATCGCTCGTATCAAATCAGCCATTTTTAACACTTACGGATATAACTTTCCAATTAAACGCAGTCTAACATAACTTTAAAACAATCATTATAAATTTATAAACTTATGAGTAAAAGTTTCATCGATTTTATTGTAGACAATGTTTCTTGTTGTTGGACCCCGAATTGCTCGAGCTTCGTCTGAAATCTGAATAGAACTCGTCTAGACTGCATATATAGTAATGAAGTCGCTAAACATCACGTACTCCACCAAATAAACTCATCGGTGACGTTGATGGAACAAGTACTGTGAAGTTGTATTTAGTTTCGTTCTTTTCAACGCCCTAACAAGAATCGTATTTATTTAAAAATCTTAAATCGTGGATAGTTGACCGTACTATACACAACGCAAAATGATGTTTAGAAATTCTGTCTGGGAAATGACAGCTATCTAAATGCCAACGTTATGGGATGGCAATGTAGCAACAGATAAACATAAGTTCAAAATCCATATCTATCTCAGTATTTTATTATATTACTTTATAAATTTAATATTCCATTAGATAAAGCATTTGTCATATATCCATTCGTAATGGTTTATATATTTTAAGTGACAGTAAAATATTAGATGTAAACTATATTATACACCTTTCCTTATTTTATAAATGAAAACTATTTTTTATAAATTATGAAGCACTCGACGGAATAACAATGGGAGTAATAATAGTCTGGTATAAATTTGCAATATATTATGCGAATCAATATTTCCTTTAACTAAAATTTAAATTTTAACTTAATCTTGAACTATCGAAAAGCCAATAGTGGGATTCGAGAGGTTATTCCGGATTATTACACAATTGTTAGTAATAAAAAATAATGATTTATGTATTTTTTTGTTAATTTGAATTACTTTATAATATTATGTTACAGCGTGAGTGCGGCTGATTATATGAGAGTTGCAATATTAAAAAATATCCCTCGAAGGTATAAATACCGTACTCTACAAAATCTGACGTTTCATTTTTCTCTAGAGTTATTGAGTATTGACGTGTTACTAGAGGGTTGTATATAACTTTAATTTTTGTGTTATCTAAATATTGTGAATTGTAGTTAATTAATATTTTCATTAAGTATAAAAATTGTTAATTATTCGTATTTCGGTTTAATTAAAGGTAAGCTTTCCTTAAAACCTCTGTATGTTATTGCGTCATATTTTTATGTTCAAACAAAGGACGAACAGTTGTGTGCGACGCCATTTTGTGAACGAGAAATTTCTTTGTTTCGAACTTCGAAGATGCGTCATTCCATTTTAATCACCCAAATCAATATTACAGTTAATCAAATAATATCTGTTAAATAGCCAAATAAAATTGTATTCATTTTTTTGCAGATCTTATAAAATGCAGATCTTCGTAAAAACTCTTACGGGAAAAACCATCACATTGGAAGTTGAGCCTTCTGATACCATTGAAAATGTTAAAGCTAAAATCCAAGACAAGGAAGGTATTCCACCTGACCAGCAACGTCTCATCTTTGCTGGAAAGCAGTTGGAAGATGGCCGCACCCTTTCAGACTACAACATTCAAAAGGAATCAACACTTCACCTTGTGTTACGTCTCCGAGGAGGAATGCAAATTTTTGTTAAAACACTGACTGGCAAAACAATCACACTAGAAGTGGAAGCCTCGGACACCATTGAAAATGTTAAAGCTAAAATCCAAGACAAGGAAGGTATTCCACCAGACCAGCAACGTCTCATCTTTGCTGGAAAGCAGTTGGAAGATGGGCGCACCCTTTCAGACTACAACATTCAAAAGGAATCAACACTTCACCTTGTGTTACGTCTCCGAGGAGGAATGCAAATTTTTGTTAAAACACTAACTGGCAAAACAATCACACTAGAAGTGGAAGCCTCGGACACCATTGAAAATGTTAAAGCTAAAATCCAAGACAAGGAAGGTATTCCACCAGACCAGCAACGTCTCATCTTTGCTGGAAAGCAGTTGGAAGATGGCCGCACTCTTTCAGACTACAACATTCAAAAGGAATCAACACTTCACCTTGTGTTACGTCTCCGAGGAGGAATGCAAATTTTTGTTAAAACACTGACTGGCAAAACAATCACACTAGAAGTGGAAGCCTCGGACACCATTGAAAATGTTAAAGCAAAAATCCAAGACAAGGAAGGTATTCCACCAGACCAGCAACGTCTCATCTTTGCTGGAAAGCAGTTGGAAGATGGCCGCACCCTTTCAGACTACAACATTCAAAAGGAATCAACACTTCACCTTGTGTTACGTCTCCGAGGAGGAATGCAAATTTTTGTTAAAACACTGACTGGCAAAACAATCACACTAGAAGTGGAAGCCTCGGACACCATTGAAAATGTTAAAGCTAAAATCCAAGACAAGGAAGGTATTCCACCAGACCAGCAACGTCTCATCTTTGCTGGAAAGCAGTTGGAAGATGGGCGCACCCTTTCAGACTACAACATTCAAAAGGAATCAACACTTCACCTTGTATTACGTCTCCGAGGAGGAATGCAAATTTTTGTTAAAACACTAACTGGCAAAACAATCACACTAGAAGTGGAAGCCTCTGACACCATTGAAAATGTTAAAGCTAAAATCCAAGACAAGGAAGGTATTCCACCAGACCAGCAACGTCTCATCTTTGCTGGAAAGCAGTTGGAAGATGGCCGCACCCTTTCAGACTACAATATTCAAAAGGAATCAACACTTCACCTTGTGTTACGTCTCCGAGGAGGAATGCAAATTTTTGTTAAAACACTGACTGGCAAAACAATCACACTAGAAGTGGAAGCCTCGGACACCATTGAAAATGTTAAAGCTAAAATCCAAGACAAGGAAGGCATTCCACCAGACCAGCAACGTCTCATCTTTGCTGGAAAGCAGTTGGAAGATGGCCGCACCCTTTCAGACTACAACATTCAAAAGGAATCAACACTTCACCTTGTGTTACGTCTCCGAGGAGGAATGCAAATTTTTGTTAAAACACTAACTGGCAAAACAATCACACTAGAAGTGGAAGCCTCGGACACCATTGAAAATGTTAAAGCTAAAATCCAAGACAAGGAAGGTATTCCACCAGACCAGCAACGTCTTATCTTTGCTGGAAAGCAGTTGGAAGATGGCCGCACCCTTTCAGACTACAACATTCAAAAGGAATCAACACTTCACCTTGTGTTACGTCTCCGAGGAGGAATGCAAATTTTTGTTAAAACACTGACTGGCAAAACAATCACACTAGAAGTGGAAGCCTCGGACACCATTGAAAATGTTAAAGCTAAAATCCAAGACAAGGAAGGTATTCCACCAGACCAGCAACGTCTCATCTTTGCTGGAAAGCAGTTGGAAGATGGCCGCACCCTTTCAGACTACAACATTCAAAAGGAATCAACACTTCACCTTGTGTTACGTCTCCGAGGAGGAATGCAAATTTTTGTTAAAACACTGACTGGCAAAACAATCACACTAGAAGTGGAAGCCTCGGACACCATTGAAAATGTTAAAGCTAAAATCCAAGACAAGGAAGGTATTCCACCAGACCAGCAACGTCTCATCTTTGCTGGAAAGCAGTTGGAAGATGGCCGCACCCTTTCAGACTACAACATTCAAAAGGAATCAACCTTGCATTTAGTACTCCGTCTGAGAGGTGGCAATTAATGAAGCATCCACTTCAGAGCCATATTTTGTTGCTGTATTGAACTATCTTTTGAAAATATATGAAACCATTCCAAAATTTTCTAGTTATTGTAAATTAATATGCAATAAGTAAAATTTTCAGAAAATACTTTTGTTTTGCTAAATAAAATTAATATTCAAGTTGTTTACATTCAAAATGCAATTTATTTTCAAAATAAATAAATACTCAACAGACTACCTAGTGATTTCATTTTAGATAACAAAACTGGGAAATCTATATATACTGTAAAGAATGACGAGATTTATAATTATGCCAAAATTGATCCTCGCTATGTAGCTTAACTTTGTATTGCATTGTAGGCATATAAAATAAACAGCTGAAATTTCGTAATTAAACAAATTGATTTTAAACCTAACGTCTAGCTGTTAGTTTTATAGGGTTACATGGTGTTTTGAAACAAATTAGATCCTCTTTAATATTAGTATGCAGTGAAGCAGTGTTGGCCTAGTGGCTTCAGCGTTCGACTCTCATCCCTGAGGTCGTAGGTTCGATCAACGGCTGTGCACCAATGGACTTTCTATGTGCGCTTTTAACATTCGCTCGAACGGTGAAGGAAAACATCGTGAGGAATCCGGCTCGCCTTAAACCCAAAAAGTCGACAGCGTGCGTCAGGTACAGGAGGCTGATCAACTACTTGCCTATTAGATTAACAAATGATCATGAAACATATACAGAAATCTGAGGCCCAGACCTAAAAAGGTTGTAGCGCCATTGATTTTTTTTAAATATTAGTATCTGATCTAAATCTAAGAATGGGTTAGGAGTTGACTAATCAAACATTGTTTTTATATGGCATATTTAAAAATTGGCTACTCCACAGCGGAGACGGTATTTTTAATTGCAAATCATGAAAAATATTGACCGCATTTTCTAAGCCCCAGTTGAAACGGCGATCCGCGTTCGGCCCAATGAATATCTAGGTCACGGCAGCGTGAATCTATGTATTTGAAATAAAATCACAATATCATACGTAATTAATCTATAATTATAATTATTCATATGCATAGACGTTAAAATAAATAAGCCTTTTATTTATTCACACTTCGTTGCAAAAATTAAAAAAAACACAAATTACAAGGGTGCATATGGGCGGCCTTATTGCTAATAAGCGATCTTTTAGTATGTAAATAATACAAAATGTACACATATGATGTATGTACCTAAAAATATTTTCACACAGATACTATGTTTTATATCTTCCGTCTTTGTATAAATGTATGAATCTGCTGCCTTTGTTGTCTCCATTTATTGATTGTCTTTTAGGAGGAGAGTAACATGATCATTGAGGCGATGGAGAGGTGAACGTACCAGACTGAAGACGATAACCGCTCTATACTTAGCTTCAAAGTTATTGAGGTTAATGTCTTGTAGACTATTGACGTATGTCTTAAATAAGGACAGAAAATCGTCGATAATATAAAATAAATCGTATGAAGAATTAAAGTGTAAGATATTACGGTGGATTTATTGGATTAATAAGTACCTAACATTACGTCTGATGCCTCATACATTTGTTCTATATTAAGATTATCAGATACTTATAGAATTTTCTCGGAATCTGGGTATTAGCAAACGCTCCATTTTATACGTAGATACCTATACGTAATGCGCTTTAGAAAAATATTTATTAGGTATGTACCTAAAGGCTTTTTGCTATATAGTTTTGTTTCTTTGGCTTATGTTTACAGTATAATTTATCGATTATTTATGTATATAAATATGTGATATGCAAGTAATGAGTAGGTATACTAGGTACGTACGGTTTACCTAAATACAATTTCTTTCTTTATTTAAATGAGTAAAAACCGTTTATTTTAACGAGTGTTCCTCATATTTAATATGGTTGGAAAAACATACTTATTCGTTTTCTTTACCTTATCTTTATAATACTAATGGCCTTGTAGCGGCTTTTAATTCAAGGTCTACGTTTACGTAACCTTTGTGGATATTTATTTCTATTCTTCACTTATTTGGCTTCATACATTGTAGAATATTGAATAGATATTATGCGAGAAAGTATGTTAGATATCTACTATATGATGGTCGTGGGCGAGGTTGAGTGAGATATATTAAAATTCTCAGGGATGCCCTAAAGTATTTCGTTCCTCAACTATCTCATCATCAAAGCATATAAACATTATTGTATTAAATAAAAGTTTAAATGTAATTGCCTTGGGAACCAGAAAAACTTACTACCACAAGGTTCAACAGTTTAGGTGCTCTGTAAAATTACGATAAGTAGATGCGGTTTTTTATAATTACATTTTTATATAAGTACTATAATATTCTAGAAGTTTCTTATATTGTTTTCCAACTTAAAGTATTGTTTTGTAGGTGAGGCGAGGTACGTATTTATAAATAAGTTTTTATCTTGCTATTGCATGGAAAAATAAAAGCCTTCATTTATTACACACGAATAAATAGGTAATGAGTAGGTGGAAATAAAACGCATAATTAAGTTAACATTTTATTAGGAGGCGAAACGAGCATAAAGTTCAGGATATTTTTTTTAATATAAACAAATATCTCGTAAATTGTCAAGTATCTATCAATTAGATTTAATATTACAGTAACATGAACAAGAATACATTTACGAAACAGTTACCCACCCGCACCGAGTGAATGCACCCAGTATACTTAGCACATTTAAAAATATAACCGTCTCTGCAATATAGGCACCCAGTTATTTGTAGTTGTTAGGGTTATATATATTGAGGGATCCAAAACTCACCACGTGGAAGGATCGACGATATGAGCGTTTAGAAGAAACATTTAAACACGTCTGTCGGCCGTACACCGATTACATTAACACCAATTGTAATTTATTATTTGCTCAAAATACTTATAATAGACACTTGAAGGTAGAACGATTAGAACTTACATACACCTAACATTAGATCTAGGTATTGTCTTTTATATGCCAGAAGTATGGGGTCAAATTCATGTGAATGATTTATGAATTATGATTATAACATCACATTAACACCAATAAATATCGTGAAATTCTGCGTGAAAATGCATGCATTAAAAGTACAACTATATAGAGGCCACATATTGGATTTAATTTCTCTATGATTATGTCAATTGTCATAAAACGAAACAGAAAATTGACCGTACACGACATAGCGCAAAATGCATGATTATTAATATTATCACAATAACATCATTTCATAATACATTTATCATAAACATCGAACATCGAATAGCCACAAATATTTGGCAAGATTCAACAACTTACGTCCCCACAATGCTTTGTGTATATACTTGTATACGTTTCTGTCAAATAAATAGCCGCAATATAATCTATGCAATCTAATCAAACCTATTAATACGTGACAATCTATATTAATGGAGGAAATGTCAATTTCATTTCTAGAATATTTCTACAAAATATAAAATTTAATTCCACAAAAATATCACCTGTCGGATTTCCAAAGCGTAACTAGAATATTACGTCGGTACAAGAAAATTATTTCTAAAATTAAAATAGGCTACACAAAAACAGGAATGTTTTTAAATATACACTTGCATTTAATCTCATTTATTATGCATTTAAACATTCATTCAAAAATGTTTTGGTCTAAAATTAAAATCATAAACTAGCTCAAAATTTTCGTTGGGTTCTATTTGGCATAATTGTAATGGAAATATTTTAATTACCGAAACAAATGGAAGACCGAAAATGAACATAATGAAAATTTGATCAGGTTATTAACATTTTAATTATTGAGCTTTAGACACAATTTATCTGCGAATAAATTGCCTACTGTAATACTGAGATTTTGATGCAACACAGCCATTCTTTAGGCTTTAATAACATATAAAAATATAGCTGAAAAATTAATCTTTGGTTAGGTTAAATCATATTTGTAATAATTGACAAAAATGCTAAAATAGTTTTTGTATATATATCACGAATATCTCGAACACGTTTTACCTATTAATTTCAATATTATCTTACCGCAAACAAATGCTTCGAGACAATAGCAAAAATAAATTTTATACAAGTTCTTACGCTGCCTCGTAGTCTAACCTTGCAGTAATCTAAAAGAATGGCGTGTTGCATATTAATAAAGTGAATTACATGTTGGGTAGGGGAACTGTGACTTGAACGTAGCTGATGGGGAAGTAACCAGTTTTCCCGTTGATGCTGCCTTCGAACCAGTTCTCATCAACTTTATTGATCAGGGTGATAATGTCATTTTCCTTAAAAAAAACAGTTGATAATATGAACTACGTAAATTAATTGACACTTCGGTTTTTTAAGTAACTGAGATAAAAGGTATTAAAATAATGGTTTTATTTTAATTCTCACAACAATTAGGACAATTTTTTTTTAAACCATTTATAAAAATGAAAAACTTAAACTGAACCTTACTTACCTTGAATCCAAGTTCTCCTTGGTTTTCGGGATCAAAGTCATAGAGGGCGGTACAGCATGCCTTTTGTTGCACGCTCGGCGTCCGCGCAGGCGATTTCACGGGAGATGGCAACGGTGACGCTACATTACATCATTATTATATTTCAAGTATCTCAAATTATATGTTAAAAGTGTATCTACAGCGGAAACTCTACGTAAATTGAGGGACGTACCCTCGATTTAAGTTGAACAGACAGTCAAAATTTCTCGATTTTGCTTGATTTGCCATATCCGATACTAAATATCGTTGACACAATAATTCTCGCAGTCCCTTCATAAAGTTAACACTGTCTATCTCAATATTATAAAAATCGAAAACAAAATTTGATTTTCTAAAAGCTTTAAACGTGGACTAAATGTAGCACCATTGTTACCATGGTTACGATGTGTACCGTGTATAGTGTAAACGGTAACCATGGTAACCGACGTAAAGTAAAATGGGTTTATTATTTATACTCTGGCTTGTTTATCATGCACAAACGAAATACAAACATTTTAACAAACGGTTCTTCCAAAGAATATCCTAGTTATTATTGAGGTCGTGTCATACTGTAAAGGCCATTAGCATGATTAACTTGATGACTCATAGGAAACAGTTATCATTGCGCAAGATTATAAGGAAAAACGTCTATATCCAAACATTGATAAAACCAGCGAAAATAATAAAACAAAAACAAAGAAACAAATAGTGTCAACATGATAAGAAATCGCTTTTTTTAATAAACAAATCAGCTGACACAATTTAATTCTTACAAATGATTTAAAACACGTCTCTTAGTGGTTTAATGATTTTGCCATATGATGATGATCTTCGGATGAGAAGCATACCATGCACGGAACAAAAATATGGGTCCCAAAAGCACATCTTACGAATATTAGCGAAAGTGTCATCACATTAATGATGTGTTTTTGTTGGTAATTATGTTGTGTTATAATTGAAATGATGACTAAGAAATCAAGTTGCACAACATATATAATGTATATGTAATACCTACTAAAAATCAACTACGCATGTACGCTGGCGGTTTGAGAATGGATAATCTCAAGACAAATTTATTGATATATTATTGTTCTGTTGTTAATGATATTGAATAGTTTTAAATACTTATTTTGAGAACTTTCAAGAGTAAGTATAGTTATAATTCAAAAATAAAATAGAAGTGATATCCGGGAGAGCGTAAATGTAAAGTCCAATGTAGGGAATAAGAAATTTATAGTTTTTTTCCTTAACATTTGAATTAAAATTGATTAAATTTACAATCTAGTCCGTTTTAATGCTGGTCCTCTAGGGTACGATAGAGTATGACTTTCGTACAAAACGTTTTTGACATACGGGAGACACAGCACCGATTCTCAAGTCAAGTGAATCTCCAAATTGATTAAGCCAATAATTGGGTAAAAGGACAAAACACTTATCGAGTGTCTCAAATAAATTGTCAAGCAAGGGAACGTTTCAAATCACTTCAAAGTAGATTCGTGACTGCTATAACATTCTAGAAACAATGCAATGCCTACTAGAGAAGCAATACTTGTAAATAGTGTAGGACAACATTGGGCAATATTATATCTGAGGACGATCCATTATCTAACAGCGCAGCCGGTCTTGTGTTTGTGTGTGTTACCATTGTTGGAGCGTTGCGCGTTGCCACCCGGGAAGAGTTCCAGGTTCGATGGCGGCTTGTGCTCCGGCGAGCTTGATCGAGAGCCGCCTGCTCCCAAATCACTCAGCATACGTCAATTTGTACATACATAGTGTAATACATACATCGTCTATGAGTGTATATACTAAACTGTAGATTTCCAGAAGATATTGGGAATAAATTCGATCAAAATAGCAACCAGATATCTTTACAATCGGACATTTACGTAATGTTTTGAACGATTTCAAGATATATCGACATCGTAGCCCAATCGTAAAATTGATCGCCTTTTTGCTTCATTATCCCTTCTATAAAACTTACTAACTGGCAACACTAAGCCAGGAAAAATCGAGTGCTAAAAGAATATAAGCACCCCGTAACACCGCTTGCGGCGATATGGCGATATTTAGGAGTCGTATGCCGAAAACCAAATAGCTCGCACGCTATATGTAGGACTAACTAGAAAGACTACATTAAAAGTGGTTACAGAAATTTGAGATTTCATCTAACTGACTCTAGCCTGTTGATATATTTTCGATTGGGCCACGGTAACTGTAACACGGTAACTTGTAATCTATTAAGAATTAATGTGTACATCAATTCGTACTAAGGCAGTAGAAGGAGCAATAATCAGAACTACTATAGCAAAGAGACATTTAGAACGCCATAAACGATATACATGCAAAGATTTTACGCTTTTTAAAACTTCAATTGTTCTTTGCATATATTTGTACTGACATCAATTTACACAGTCCAAACTAAATCAAACATTTATAAAATTACTTAAATTGTTTAATTGAGTTTGGATATTAATATCATTAATGGAACTTATATAAAAACGAATGGTTGGAAATGGTAAGGATTTCGGAAGGGAGAAGACACCTGAAATATTAAATATTTACCTTCCTCTTAGTATTACCGAATATAAGAAGCAAGAAAAAGTATGTATAACGTAGACTTTTGTGCCTTATATATAATATATATGTTTCATTATGCTAAAACAGTTATAGTTAAGAATCGAAAGAATTTGACTTTTATCTTTTTTAATGAAAATCGGATCGTTAGTTGCAGTGTTTGTAAGCATATGAGTATCCTCTTAACAAATAGAGCCATATTAGTGAACACATAACAGCGATAGACCAGAAAAACATATATTCCCAGAACTTTTAAGAGTACCTTATAGCCATTAACCCATACCAAGTCACGCGTCACCAATAAACAAACATAAAAGCAAATTAAAAATAAATCACCTGTCCAGGGGTCTCTTCCGTTCACAACTCTGGGAGCAGGATGAGGCTTGAACCCTATAGGTTTGGAGATCTGGGAACCCCAAGCTCTGTCGAGGGAGGAAAGGTCGGCTAAGGAGGAGGCATTATTGGAGCGGGTAAGACTGGGGACCGAGCCGTAGCGTTTACCGTGGTTCAGCTCGTTGATGCCCTCAATGTTAAGGTCGGCGAGGGTCTTCGGCACGAATTCCAACTTGGGTCGGCTTATCGCCTCTTCTTTTCTGGAATTACATTTTGTATTAACTATTTTCAAACTAGAAGTAAGACGCAGAATGGAAAATTTGTTCACTAGCAAATGAAATGCATTTTCTATTAAATAAAGCAATGGCGCTACAAGCTTTTTAGGTCTGGGCCTCAGATTTCTGTATGTTTCATGATCATTAGGAAAGTAAAGTAGCCTTCCGTGCTAGACGCACGCCGTCGACTTTTTGGGTCTAAGGGAAGCCGGTTTCCCCACGATGATTTCCTTACCCGTTCGAGCGAATATTAAATGCGCACATAGAAAAAAAGTCGATTGGTGCACAGCCGGGGATCGAACCTACGACCTCAGGGAGGAGAGTCGCATACTGAAGCCTGCTCTATTTCTTTTCTGCATTTTCTATTAACTGTATTATATAAACTTACTTCTCCATAAGCGTAGATACAAGTCCTTTGAGAATCTCCGTGCATTGCTGGTGGTATTCAAGAAGACCTTCTGCGAAGAACGACAGCTGAGCCACTTGCTCAACCTAATCGAAAAAATATAATTTGATTAAACGGATAGTTATTCCTTCTTCCTTTAAGTCCTGAAAGTTTATAAATGAATATTGTAAATATTTTTAAGTTTCCTTCAAATAGATAAATGACTACCAAGTAATGGTGTGAATTGTGGGCCGCATCCGTTTGTAGTTGATAACACACGAATGTGTGCATAGGCATGTCTTTGCTAAAGAGTGAGACACTTTTGAACATTGTTAGTTATAATTATAAATTCCTGAATAATTGAAAAATTGAGTCAAAATTGAATTAGATTAAATCCTTGTTAGATTACTGCCATGCATTATAAAAATACACCTCAACCTACAGAAATAAACACATCATCACGTTGAATTCAAATTTGTAATTGTTCTCAATGCGAGAGGGCACTCATGTGCGTTGCCGGGCTTTCCAGAATTGGTACGCTCTTATCTTAAAGGAACCGAAGTCAAATTGAATCGGAAAAAGTGGGAAGTTGATTCCACATAGTGGTGATGCGCGGCAAAAGTACTCAATAGTGGAACGACGGATGTCGATACGGATACCATTCGGTATTCTGCCTTGACGACCGATGATGAAACTCAGCTGCAAACAGACCGCACAACTCCACTGAACACTCTCCATGGTAAATGCGGTAGAAGATGCAGAGAGAGACCCCACGCGGAAGGAGATGAGTAAAGTACTCCATGTGGGGCCGAATTTGCGCTTTATAGAGTTGCAAGTGGAGACCCGGAGTGAAGTACCGTCTCGCCTTGCTGAGCACACCAAGCTGTTTGGAGGCTAATTTAGCCTTCCCTACCAAATTACCATAAAACTGAACGTCATACTTCAACGCCCAGTATTCCAATACTAGCTGAGGCTCTAACGGTCCGAGACTCCAAGACTTTAGACACAAGGTTGTTCCGGTACTCAAAGACAACTGCCCGAGGAATACCTGCCCGGCTAGTGTAAAGAGTATCCCTAGAAGAGTGCATAGCAATAAATGTTGCAAAGTTATATCATTGGTATGCAGAATAAACATGGTCGGGGATAGGATACAGCCTTGTGGAAGCCCAGCATTCACGGGTTTAAGGTGAACATGCTCCGTCGATGACGACCTTGATGCTCAGATCAGCGAGACAGCTACAAATTCAATTGCATAATTTCTCAAGGAGCCCATAGGCTGGAAGCTTCGAGAGCAATGCTCTGTGCCACACCCAATCGAAAGCTTTCGCTATGTCCAAACTTACCGCCAGCGCATTTACGGGTGAGACTGTATAAATAGCTCTAAGATTAGTTAGATAAAATTTTAAACAATTTAAAATATGTGTCACATGTTTTGAATATATACATCCTAAAAAATCTACTCACATCATTGTCGAGAAGGTTAAACATGCCAATTTGTGCGAGGCTAAGAGACTCAGCAAATTTGTCTTCAGCCTGACGGATCTCGTCGTCTGGAATGTGAGAACCTGATGTATGTAACTCCACACATCATTAGAAATATGACAACAAAACACGATAAATAAATGTATAAAAACGGGCGTAAAGAAAAAATACAGACCAAAGAAAAAAAAGGTTGAATAATGCGATCGGAGATTCGGTGCAAGGGCGGAACGGGAACATGAAAAAAAACAAGCTTATATTATAAGTGATGTCTCGTACAAGATGATATTTTATATATTTTAGCAGTAGAGGTGATGCTAATATTTAGAGTCGGCATTTAGTACTAAATATGACTTCCGTATGTCAAAAAACATATTAGATTTAGTAAATACATAATCAATTTCAGAAACTTATTGTATTTTGACATACGGTTCGCGCTAAGTCTCGACTTAAACGTATACCCTAAGTATTTTAAATAATAGATAAATGTTAGAGTCTGTGTGGAAAAACATTCACACATCACAAAAATTACATATTATATTTAATTTTACCATATCAAGATTGTTGAATTATAAACACATAACACAGGCCCATATAACAAGGTTAATTTATTTTCCTCTTGTCTTTCCGTACAGACTCTAAAGACTGTGATAGATGTTTCTCAGTAGCTTTTCACTAAAGGTTAAAATGATGTGGCCACAACCGATAAACACAACCTACATTTGGATATAGCTTCTAACATATTTATATACTGCTACTCTCAACTACTAAATGTAGGATTGTTTTTATTAATCTGGCAACACCAAGTACCCTAGCCATACATATCTCACCACTTCTCCCGTGACTCGGACTTGCGTAAGGACCTATCCGGACACCTTTGTATATTAAACGTAAACTTATAAATAAAGTTTTAGCCGAATTTAATGAAGACTTTACGTTTATATTTTTAACAAGACCAATACAAAAGATTCATAAGAGATTCTATAAAACATATTCAAAAATGTATTAAGTTGAAAATAACAAGGTTTGTTTATTGTAAAGAATTGTAAAGAAAATTTTTAGGCACAGAAATAATGACATTGGCGTTATCAAAATCAAAAAATTACGACTGGTATTTTTGATATAGAACCCAAATATCAGTGTTATGAATTTACACTCGGAAAAATTATTTTATAAGTATAATTTGTCATAAATATCAAGGATCACAAAATAATAGAAAAAAGTATTAATTACCTTTAGCCTGTCTTCGTCTCTTGCAGTCAAAATCAAGCCTTCGCCCTTGAAGTTTCTTACGGTGATGCTGCAATTTACAAAAAGACTAATTTAACGAAACACTGTCACAAGTTTTATCTCAATTTGTATAAGCTGTAAGTAAACAATACGAAAGATATCATACAATTATAAAACTAAAACCCTCGTATAAGTTAAATAACAGTTAAGCTACCTTGTAGTCAGGGAATTACATAAATGGCAAAAAACATATTTTTATAGAGAGATATAAAATTCTTAAATTATTATAATAACGCCGTTATTATTAGTAGAACGCAAACGGGCAGGCCCTAACGCAAAGGCCACTAGGCCTATGGGCTCTTACAGCCCCAGAGGGCCCATAAGTGTTGCCAGTGCCAATTATAATTGTTAATATGTGTATGTATGTATGAAATATATTTATTCATAAAAAGTTACACTTTCGTTTAAGCCATTCTCTGCAAAACTGCTTACGCAGTTTGACTGCAGGTAACTCGTTTTATATAAACATAGATTATAAATTATTAAATTAGGTTAGTTAAAGTGTTTTTTTATGATTGTCTTTTATTAACATAACTTTTAGACATTTAAAGAAAACACTCTTTTAGCGGATTGCAGCTATGTATGTATTATTATAAACGTATAGTAATTATTTTACATAATTTTAAATCTAAGTGTTTTTTTAATAAATTTTTAAATGTAGCAAGTGTAGGTTCACGTCTTATGTAATCGGCTATTGAGTAAGTATGGAAATCGTTTTTTTATCGTTCTATCTCCATAGTAATTTTGTACCATGGGTATTTCAAATATATCATTGGTCATTGACCTTGTGCCAGTTTTAGGTTGCACCAAATTAGTGAAACTATCCTGTTTACTATGATTGTTTACAAGTAGAAGATATTTATGTCTCAGGCTAGCCGGTAAAATGTTACATATTTTATATAGTTTAGAGTATTCTCCTTTACATTGATTCTTTGTCTTTTTATTTACGAGTAATTTTATAAATCCTGTTTGCAATGATTCTATTTTATCTATGTATGATTTAATATTAATAATAATGTTTTATTCTATTTTACATAATAATCCCGTGAAGATACGAAGTGACGCCAGAAAGCTAAGCTCCGAGTAAGTTTTTTTTACTTGACAAAACATTCCATTTGCTGCGTTATTGTGTCAATTAATACATATATTTAATAAAATACCCAGTGAGCAAAAATTTACGATATTTTATAACCAGATCATTTATACTTAAACTGTCATTGATTTGACACGCATTTTTCTATACAGCCTATAGTGGCCGTTTCCTTCAATAGTTATTATTTAAAATTATCAAGTCCGCCTCACCATGACTTCCTTAAGATCTTTGGTCTGCAGATGGTGTAGGGGTTCAAGGAAGCCCTGCTTAATGTTGTCATCCAGGGAGTACTTCACGTCAGCCATTTGTTTGAGAGCCTCGCCCATCTCGATCATACATTGTGCTGAAAAAATATAGATAATGTTATAGCAGATTGTTTCTTTTAAATAATGTTTATACATTTGCAACTGTATTTATTACGTGATTTAACTACGTTAAGTATGCATATTTACATTATACAATATAATTTTAACCGATAATTATTGTTCTCAAAAAACCTTCATTTTCTTAGATTTTATAAGCTTAAGAATAATGAATGAATGCTTACAAAAGACGGTGTCCTCTCCCAGTTTCTTTCCATACATGAGCATACAGTCACCAAGCACGCCTTCAGGTTGTGGGTAGGTGTTACTCTTGGCCTGCCCACTCAGTTTGCTGATACCCTTTACAGCCGCCATCTTAGCTCGGGCCGTTGGGTTTGGTTGTAGGAACTCCTTGGTCTTAGTTTGTAACTCTTCCACTAGTTCGCATGTTACGTCTGTTTTCTGAAATATGATGATATGAAATTAACACAAATTTTACTTAATAATTTTGTTTTGATGCTTAGTTATTAAAGGTAATGTAAACATCAATCATAAAGAGCTAGAATAAGAGGTGTGAGGGATCTTTTGTTTGACATCACTACGAAGACGGATTGAATGATTTTCTCCATTTTCAGACTTAAATTTACTTATTAATAAACCCTTAAAGAGGTCTACGATTTTTCTATCTGATCTGAGCTCCTAACAATATAGCGTTTCGTTATTGAGTGACATTTAATGATCATCTGAACTGTAGCGGCCATTAAAAAGGTAACATTAACAAGTCAAAACTTGAGTTTGATCTTGGCTTTTAAAAAAGGTAGAATTTCGAATTTTAAGTATATATCTTTATTTCTAAAAGGGTGTATTACTTTTTGTTCTTAAAGAAACTATAATTTAAAACTTGTACCCGATTGGGAAAATCAAATCTGACATACTTATTTGAAGGTTTTTCTTTACGTCAAAAATTTAATGCATCGACGTAATTTATTCGAGTGGCTGGCGTCTGTATTGATGCTGCGCTGTATTATGTAAGCCGCCCGCATAGGTAAATCTTGGTACTAAAATAAGACGCGTAGCAAAACTGCATTGCGGGTTAAAAAAAAATAATTGATACAAACAACGCCGGCCTAGCGTTAGATCCATTTTGTTACTACTTACCATACTATTATTGCATATATGCGTATATAAATATAAACATATATCTGCATGTGTAGAGAAGCGAGGAAAAACTCAATAATGGTACTCGTATCTCTTAGGAACTTATTCGCTCGAACAGTCCTTGACCAAGAAGTGTCGTAAACCCTTGAAGTATCAATACTCGTAAGTGAAGTTATTATAAATGCTTACCCTTTCCATTTCCATAAAATCCAAATCCAGTTTTGTGCCTTCAGCACCTCCCATTTTCTCTGTGACATACTGAAAAAAAATCATAAGTAATTCATTTCGTTTCGTACATATAAATTTTCTTCAAGTTTGTGTTTTGTTAACACTATTTATGGTTTTGTAAAGCTTTGATCACTTTTAACTTTTGATGTGAATCTCGTGGAATTGAAAGATGGAACGGACCATCTTTTAATCTCTGTTTACTAAACTTTAAATTAAAATCCCTATGAACACGCACCAATTTTTAACAAATTTATTAAATTGTCCAGAGTGTTCTAAATTTGAAAAGGTACGCTAATTATGAATAATCGATTTTCCAAATATAATTACTGCGGTAAAGGTTTACCGATAATAATAACATTAGGAGTATGACGAAAATACAAAAGGAGTGAAGTAGAGAACGCTCGTTTAAACACAAAAGCTTAGGTCGAGGTCTAACCTTGACCGGATTGTGTTCAGTCGAAGTTCTACCTATAATAGATTAAAAAGCACCGCAGATGCCTCTCCAAGTTACGAAAAGCTTAAACCTATGGTACAACTGTAATAAAAGTTACTAGTTTCTCTACAAAATTTCGAACAACATATCCTCTGTTACTTTTGGGATAAAAATCGGTACATTTATAATAAAATCGATGAACTCATAACAATATAACGTGTGTTGATTATATGAGCCCCATTAAACCAATGATCGTTATCGGCCAATATCACCGGGTGAATTAGCTTCGTTTAAAAAATGTCTCGCACGTGGCATCCGCGCGTGTCGTCCACTAGTATTTTTAATTATATTTTTCTGAAGATAAGCCCGTACAAACAAATGACTATGCTGTTATAAGTCAGACCACACAAAGAAACGTATCGTGTTAAAAGAGACACAGGTCTTGGTAGTTCACCACTTCAATATTGTTACGAAGACGGGTCGACTGCAATGTTTCTAGATTTTTCCACTAGTTAGAGAGAGAAGATCAGAACTTTCTCGAAACTAGACTGAGCACGCTAGAACGCCGTACGACAAGGACGGAGCAACGTGCGAAAGAGACAAAGAGTGCGGACGTTCTAGAATTGTGCAATCGCTACTCAGTAGCAAGCCCGCCTAGAAAGTTCTCGAATATTGTTTAGAATTATTCCCAGGGATATATAAGCGAGCCGAAACGCGACTAGTCGCTTTTAGTTTGGAATGCGATAACAAGAGCGAAACACCGAAGCGATAAAGTGCGAATAAAGTGAATACAAGTGATTAAGTACTGTGTGAAGTGTGCATAAGTGAAATAATTAGTGACTGTGTTTTTGTGTGTTATTAGTGCATCTCTGCAATTAATTCGTGCCCATAAATACCTAATTGATTTTTCAAGAAATAAACCCTTGAATAAATCCACGGCATTTTCTATCCGATCCCCTAGCTCGTAACAATATGCATAACTGAAAATCGTTTATAGGAGACGTTACTCCGCTGCCACCATTTTTTCATTTTCTTCTAAGATTGTCTTATTAATATTTCTACAGCCGTCCTAAAAATCTACACTATCACTACAACCTTTTTAAGCCTGGGCCTCAGATTTTTTTTTAATGTAATAGCAGGCAAACGGGCAAGAGGTTCGTATCGCTCACCTGATGTGAAGTGATACCGCCGCCCATGGACACTCACATTGCCAGAAGGCTCGCAAGTGCGTTGCCGGCCTTTCAAGAATTGGTACGCTCTTTTCTTGAAGGACCCTAAGTCGAATTGGTTCGGAAATACTTCAGTGGGCAGCTGGTTTCACATAGTGGTGGTGCGCGGCAAAAACTACCTTAGTAAACGCTCAGTTGTGGAACGACGGACGTCGAGGTGATACGGATGGTATTTTGTATTTTGCCTTGACGTCCGATAATGAAACTCAGCTGCGGGTATTAGACCGAACAACTCTTCTGAACACTCCCCATGGTAAATGCGGTAGAAGATGCAGAGGGACCCAACATCTCTACGCAACGCCAAGGGATCAAGCCGCACAGAAAGTGATTGGTCGCCGACGATTCGACCCGCTCTTCGTTGAATACGGTCTAGTGGAAGGAGCTGGTACTGGGGAGCTCCCGCCCAGAGGTGAGTACAGTATTCCATGTGGGGCCGAATTTGCGCTTTATAGAGTTGCAAGCGGTGGCCCGGAGTGAAGTACCGTCTCGCCTTGCTGAGCACACCAAGCTTTTTGGAGGCTAATTTAGCCTTCCCTTCCAAATGACCGCGAAACTGGACGTTATTCGATATGTCAACGCCCAATATTCCGATGTTAGCTGAGGCTTTAAGTAGAGTGCCTTCAAAGAGGGGAGTAGCGACAAAGGGAGTTTTTTTAGCGGAAAACGCGCATACTTGTGTCTTCTTGGGGTTAAATTGGACTAGATTTAGTCTACTCCAGTCCGAGACTCCACGTAGTAGAGTTTCGACTTCAGACACAAGTTTGTTCCGGCACTCATCAACAACAGCCCGAGAAATACCTGCCCGGCCCGTGTAAAAAGTAGCCCCAGTGCTGTCGTCCGCATAGCAATGAAGGTTGCTAAGTTGCAACATATCATTAATATGCAGAATAAACAGGGTCGGGGATAGGACACAGCCTTGTGGGACACCAGCATTGACGGGTTTAAGGTCGGAGCATGCTCCGTCGATGACGACCTTAATGCTCCGATCAGCGAGAAAGCTGGAAATCCAGTTGCATAATTTCTCGGGAAGCCCATAGGCTGGAAGCTTCGAGAGCAGTGCTCTATGCCACACCCGATCGAAGGCTTTCGCTATGTCCAAACTTACCGCCAGCGCCTCCCCCTTGGACTCAATTGCCTCTGCCCACCTATGTGTAAGGTATATAAGGAGGTCACCAGCTGAGCGACCACGACGAAAGCCGTACTGAGAATCGCTAATCAGCTGGCTGCCCTCTAGATACCTCAACAGCTGGCCGTTAATAATGGTTTCCATTATTTTGGAGAACAAGCAGGTTATTGCGATTGGGCGATAGTTGGACGGATCAGAGCGATCGCCTTTTTTAGAGATCGGATGTATCAAAGCTGTCTTCCAGCACTTCGGAACAGTGTTGAGGAAGTACAGGTACCGGAAAAGGCGCGTTAGGACCGGAGCCAACTCAGGAGCACAAGTACGCAGTACAATTGGGGGGATGCCATCAGGCCCGCTCGACTTATGGATGTCCAGGGAAAATAAATGTTTATGGATAGCACGTTGCCGGAATGTAACTTCAGGCATCGTAGTATCACACCGCAATAATGTCGGTGGTTCCTTCCCCTGATCATCCAAAGTTGAGTTCGACGAAAAGAGACAGCCTAGAAGATCGGCCTTCTCTCATCTCATCAGTCATCCTCCCTATGCAGTGGTGGAATAGAGGGCTGACAGAAATTCCCTTGGACAGCTTTGGCAAGAGACCAGAAGGCATGGGTAAGGCATGAGTAGAATCGCGGATGGTCATCGCAGTCTACGCGCAGCCAGAGGTTAGATAGGTCCCTTCCTTCAAGCGTCCCGAGGCGACGAGAACAGATATCTCTCTCTCTGACGTACGCGCAAACTCCAGCCCGCGGCACAAATGAATGTTCCAATCTGTACCCCGGGTAGGAGAGGTAAGAAGTATCAGCCGGGGAGGAAATCGAAGTCTCGGTAAGAAAGAGCAAGGCCGGCTTCGCAGTCTCTAAATGATAGTGGACAGCGTGGATGTGGGAGTTGAGCCCCCTAATATTTGTGAAGTCCACGGCGAGTGTGGATGGGGGTGCCTTTGTTGGATTGCTCCGTTTGCCCCGAGACCGATAATTTATTTTTTTAAAGAGCGCAGAATTGCCCCCCCCCAGAATACGAAGGGCAGCCTGTGCGTCCACCACCGGGTGCTGAGTGTCCCGGTGGTGGAAGCCCAGAGGGGGATTCTCAACCGCAAGCGCGTGTGGTACCCCCCCCCCTGGGGTAGATTCTGATCCTTCTGCACCTTCATATTTCTTGTAGAGGGGGGGGGGATGGGATTTCTATATCTGTTTCATGATCAATTGTCAATCTAATAGGCCAGTAGGTGATCTTATGCCTCTCAGACACGCCGTCGTCACGTTTTGTTTTGGTCTAAGGCAAATCGGCTTCTTCCCGATGTATTATTTCACCGTTTGAGCGAATTTTAAAAGCACACATAGACACGGTCTATTGGTGCATAGTCGGGGAACTAAACTACGACCTCAAGTATGAGAGTCGCACGCTGAAGCCACTAGGCCAACACTGTCAGCTGTTGCTCATTGCTCATTTCTACACCTGGTTCAATAAATAATATCCATACATATTAGCCAATAAAATACACGTTTAAACACAAACATGAAACACTGTTCAGTTATTAAATTAAAAAAAAATAAAAGAAATAATTCAACTAAAATTTGTCTAATAATCAATATTAATATGAGACTAATTTAAAGTTGCATTTTTCCTAATTTGAGTTCGTACACTAACATAGCCATTCTGACAATACATGTACAACTGAAGTCTTTATCCCGAATCTGTAATGAGTTAGGTTCTGTTACGAGCAATAATATGTTAGGTTACGTTATTTACTATGCATGTTTATACCGCTGCTTTAAACTAGTAATCAGTTTAATAATATCGTGTGTATGCTGAACAAGATGATTTCATTCTTATCTTTATGTTTCTCCCATGGCCGCATTGTACTGAATTTTCGATATGACGTGAACGGTGTTCATATATCATAAAACGTTTATACATTCAAATAGTTATAGATATTTTTGGCTTGAAAGAAAACAATTTTTTAACCGAATTAAAGCTATTTGTATTAATAAAAAAATAAATCAATGGCGCTACAACCTTTTTTAGGTCTGGGCCTCAGATTTCTGTATCTGTTTCATGATCGTTTGTGAATTGAATAGGCAAGTAGGTGACCAGCCTTCTGTGCTTGACACACACCGTCGACTTTTTGGGTCTAAGGCAAGCCGGTTTCCTCACGTTGTTTTCCTACACCGTTCGAGCTAATGTGAAATGCGCACATAGAAAGAAAATCCATTGGTGCACAGCCAGGGATCGAACTTACGACCTCAGGGATGAGAGTCGCACAATGAAGCCACTATGCCAACACTGTCACTAGTGACACAATAGACTAGTGCACCAATGGATTTTCTTTCTATGTGCGCATTTAACATTTGTATTATTATAAACTTTTGAGACATTCGTTTTTTCTATATTCGTCAATAGTAATGTCAATTCTTGTAACCATCTGCGTCATATGTTAGGATAATGATTGAAAAGGTGCAAAAAAACTCCCTTCTTCGTTCAAGTTCTTTCCTTACCTACGAAGTTCTTGATGAGGGTATTAGGGTATGATTCACTAGAACTTCGTAGGGATTAAGCCTCGATCAAATTTGCTTAATGCATAATTAGTAACGAATCTGAAACCGCATACTTGCTGGGGGATACTATGAGACGTTCCCGACAATTATCATCGCTGCCAGAAACATAATCTTTTTGCTGTGCATTTGATGGCCATCTTCACTGCGTTCACTGTGTCTGGTTTACTGTTAGTCTTTAAAGGTAAGCAGTTTATGGCCTCAAAACAGCCGACTTAAAACTAAACAATTTTTTATCAGAGTTACGTGACAAGCACGAGATAATGTTATTACCATATACATTTAAGAGCCACGTCACTTGTTTTCAGAGCAGTGTTGGCCTAGAGGCTTGCGTGCGATTCTCGTCTCAGAGTTCGTAGGTTCACACCCCGGCGGTGCTCCAATGCATCTTTTCCTATGTACGCATTTTACACTGGCTCGTACGGTGAAGGTACGGTAAAGAAAAATATAATGAAAAACGTACAGTAATTTTAGCCTTGACCAATATATTCTAACAGCACTGTTTTGCTTGCTATTGTTTGTGATGATGAAATGATACGAACACGAAAAGGAAAACCGTGTACACACATATAAATATAGACGTAAATCCCTATCTAAATGAATATAATAATAATAATATGAAAATCAAATAAATTTATGACAAGTCTAGCCGCGTCGTAAAATTCATTCAAGCAATAAAAAATAAGTCAATAAATCATGGTTTAATGTAATAGCATTTTATATAGCAGATAGTAATTAGGAATCGCCTGTGATCTGCAGTTAATTATGCGCCATCAACAGAAGATTAGAAATTAATGAGAAACGAGAAGGGGAGTCACGCTCAGTAAACAGAGACATTATAGCGATATTGTTCGTAATCCGGGTGCTGCTTTACTCGCACTATTTGTTAAATCTACCCTACAAAACGTAAAATTAACAATATCGACGCGTCGAAAGTAATACATTACCGTATTAATTAGTCTTTAAAAAATACCTAATTTTAGCAATTTCATTTAATTCTCCAATACTAAGTAATCTAAAATGGATGATCTCCAAGTATTTTCTTTAATATGTACGCTATATAACCAATATAGCCGCTATATGGTTCAACAATCACCAATTTTAGAAAGAGTCCGTTCAAACTGTGTGGACTGTGATAGAATTATATCAACAGTCCCATTAGGATACTTCAATAATCGCCTTACATTATAAAAACAACAATAATCGTTAACATTTTATTCACAATGTCACAGGACTGTATGGCTACAATAATTAGGCCAGATCGACAATATAGGGCGCGTCACTAGGTCAGGGTCATCTCACCCCTCACAGGGGAGATAAAGTGAATTTGTAAAATCATCCCCACTTCATAGATCACGTGCAAGCTCGGAAATTGTGCACTGAAATTACGGATGGATGACCATTTCACGAAACGGGTTTCATCATTTAAGAATATTTCACTTTTGTCGTTATTTCAAATACTTTAATACATTCAAAATTAAACTAGCGTATTCTGTATTTTCTATAAAGGATATTTCATACATTCATTTTAAGAACATACTATGTATTATTAATAATGTATTTAATTATTACAATTATAATTATTTAATAATTAATAATATAACGTTTAAAGAACTTTATTTCTCATTACAAAAATATATATTTTATTTATATGAGAAACTAAATACTATGCGCGAGATACACGTCCCAATTTTAGTTCACTACATTCACTTTGACATGCATTTTTAATGCCCCCTTGAATCTGTCAAACACGCCAATATTGCGAATTTTAGATGGCAACCGATTAAACAGTTGCACACTCTCATACCCAATCGACCTCTTCAAATAATTTGTGCGCGGCTTCGGCAAAATAAGCAAACTCGCTCGACGAGTGTGGCGTGTGGTTGTGTCCTTGATTTTCTTAAATGATAAGCCACTATGGAGAGAGCCATTTAATTTTTTTTAAATTAAGATACAAGTGCTATAAACATACAGTTGTTTAATAGTCATAATTTTGGTGTCTTGGTAAATTTTAATAGTCTCCGTTAAAAAATTGTATCTAAATAGTGCCTTTATTAATTTATTTTGTAGTGTTTGTAAGTTTGAAATTATTTTTTTGCATGCTGTACCCCATATTTCAATTAAATATATGAAATGGGGCTTAACTAAACAATTATAAATCAAATGACGTAGGGATTGCGGAATACTTTTTGATATTGACCAAAATCTGCCTATAAGTGATTTCAGTTTGGCAATTATGTGTGAAACATGAATGTTCCACTTTAAATGTTTATCTATTCTAAGACCCAGATATTTCTCCCATTTTTTGTTAGTGATTTCAACGTCTTGAACGATCAGCGGTTGAAAGATATGTATGATTTTATTTTTTGCTCTGAATATTACATAAGATGTTTTTGAGATATTAATAGTTAAGAGATTCTGTTGAAACCAACAAGATAGAGCATTTAGATCTGATTGAGCTTGAACGTTAATATGCGTATAATAACAAACACGTTTAGTTACATAAAAGCTGTTTGTTTAAATTAATCCCTAAAATACGTGTAACATCGTAAGGATATCTATCTCGAGCAAAGGCATGGCAACTATCTAATATTAAAGTTTGGATGGATCCTTTCAACTGTTGCTTACTGTAAGATTCACGTACTTTTAAATTTGTATGCTCTGTTTGTATTTTTATAGTGGTTTATCAATATATTTTAAGATAATAATGAATTGTAATCCGTCAATAAATATATATAGCGTTGTAATCAACTAATGGAACTTTTACTAATCAAAGATTTTTACAATCTTTTGATGGCGTGAGGAAAACCGCCGCGACCACGCCCTCATCCATTTTTCGACACGAGTGGCTTTAAATTTCTGTACTCAGGCAAACTAACATACTCGTATATTGTCTACATTTAAAACTCTGTATAATAAAAATAAGTTTTATAACCTAAGTATTATTTAAAACTTAACATAAAAGTAACAATGACATGACATTACTACATATTAAAATAATAAAACAATAATTTTCTTGCGACACAAATTATAATAAATAAATCAAACTATATAGTCTTAATAGCTGTTTTTTTAAATAGTCTGCCTTTTTAAAGTAATTTTACCGTTTCCATATTAAATGTTCAATTAATTTATCACAACGACTGTCATATTATCGATACAGTCTTATATTAAAAAATCCTAACATAATCACCAGAAAATAGATTAAGTTCTATAAACAATCACAATTCAAACATGGTGCAAAATTGTGGGTGTAAATGTGAAACTTTTTAGCACAAAATTCGTTCAAAGGCCCTTTCAATGTTATTTATCTATACATTAACACTAACAAAGGGATATGAGTCTTAGTTATGAAGATATAAAACACTTTTTATGACATTAGCTTCCAGAACATTAAATAACTTTCCTTATAATATTTGTGATTAAAGCTAAGACTTTCAAATTCAAAACTTTATTACCTCACCCAATGCCTGTATAATAAGTTTTAAATAATTTCGTGGCCTCAGAAGTTATAACTCACCTGATTAGCTTTGTTGATCTGTTTTTTAAGTCCTGCGAATGCCATGATTGCGTGAGTAGTGCCTAATTAAAAATCTGTAACAAGAGAAAGTATTTTATTAATAACGTGATTTTTTAAGCCATATTTTGGGGGAGACGGTCTCACGGCTGAGCGGTATCGGATTCGATTCCAAATCGTGCCAGTTTTTAAATAATTAAACATTCCTAGGCCTCATTGTATTATAAACATTGTTTAAACACATGTTTTTACTTCCAGTGTATTAAGTAATTTTGTCAAAATCACAAAATACATTTTGATGTTTGTGACCCCGAATCCACAAAAATGTATGACGAACTGAACTACATAGTACTTCGGTCTATGGATTAATCAGTCAGAACACACGGTTATATCAATTTGCATATCGAGCGTACGGTAAATTTATATTAAAGCTCACAAACAAAAATGAAATATATAAATTAATTTACTGAAGCAAACACGCAACGAAATACTTCAACGAATTTTTAACCAACAATAAACCACACAAATATCATGGTATATATATTATGGTAATTTTATATGGAAGGTATCACTTCCAAGTGGCGTATATTAACAAAGTTAATGGGATTGTCACGTAGCCGACACTTAGCCACATCTGACTTCAAGAACAGCATCAGTTATTGGCAACTCGCCACGCGGACAGATCGATATGTGTGACGGACATTATGTAATGGAGCCTGAACAATCACGTGTTATCCTAATACGATAAGTACATAGCAGGAGTAGACAAGTGGACAACGAGGCAATAATTTTAATACAATTCATTTAGTATATATTAACAGGAAGATTTATCTTATGGAGAGTAAATTACAATTACAATATGAATATTTGGTCAGCATTTAAACGTATAAATCGCTTTCGATTATTCCAGTGACGTAAATTCGACAATGAGTGTATAAATCGTCAATGAGGTTTAATTATTCTCGTTCAAATAACCACCGAGTCAGCCTCCAGGTGTTTTTAAAATTAAAATTTCGAATTTGTGACTCAATCGATATAATAGTAAAATATATTTAGAATAACATTTGGTATTTGGTAGATAATCACACAAAAATAACACAAATCGTATTAATATTTGCAAACGAAATGCGTAAGACAGATAAGTAATTAACGCAAGCGACTAACAGACTTTTGTGGCCTAGTTAACAGTCATAAATAAAATTACATTTTTCCACTCACAGATAATAAAAATAAATAAAATGTAGCTCTGAATCTGAATAGCATGTTACATATGAATTGGATCTCTCAGTCGGCTTCATTTAACACAAAGTAATATACAATGAATGAAATTGATACTAGAAAGATTATTTCCATTCATAATTAGGTTTTGATATCATAAATTTTCAATTTTGTTTACTAAGAGTTTCTTGATATATTCATGTTTACGTTAACGTAAAATGATGATGACAGTTTGTTCTACGTCCAGTACATACAAAGCAGGCTTTGGTATCCTCTAAGTAAAATAAATCACTATCCGAACCAAAATTATGGTTCCTCAAGCACATTAAGGCAACACATATTTGATGAATAATAATTAAAACATATTTCATGTCAAATTGTTTATGCCGCTACAGTATTTTTGAATTCGGTTCGAAATATGAATTTCTAGAGTATTGATCAAAAGATTCCAATAAATCTTGCCGTTTGAAGATAAGGAGAGCCTTTTCTTGAAAGTCCTTTATGAGGGCAGATTGCTGACATAAGCCGACGAGATACTGAAGTTGGAGCTTAGAAAACTTATCTAACTAATCTTGGTACTTCCTAAGTAGTCGCATATCTTTCGTTGAAATATAATAATATAATAGTTTAAACATATATATTTATAGGCATGTATAACTTGCCAATATAAGAAAATTTATATGAGAATCACAATCACTGATTTCCCTTGAGAACACCATTTACATTAATTATGCTTATCATCATTTTGCTGAATACCGGCGACATTGTTGATTGTATAAATATAGACACTTTCACACTTGTGTTGCGTACCTAAGTGACACCTAAGTGGCATACATAATATGTTAATAAGATATCGAACACTTAATCGATTCTATCATTTTCTTATGCGAGGTCAATATAAAGTGCCATTAATCACTATTCGCAAACTAATGCTACCCACGTAGCTATTAAGATGCGCCCTCTCGATTCCCAAATTGGATTCACCAAGTAATTGACCGTACTTCAAAATAGCACAGTAAGCCTTATATTAAATATTGAAGAAACTAGAATAGCGACAGTATTAAAGCAGTCATAAAAATAGCCACTTTTGTCAATCAATAAAGTCTATTGTACGATTATTTAAGAGCCGTAATGCGTAACGAAAGACATTTGAAATTTTAAAATAATAATTATTTTAATTACTGTAATGATATATTATAATCACTAAAGCGTAATGTACATGACACCTACCTCAGGATCCTTTGTAAAATGCCACAAAATGTGTAGTAATGCTACGGAGCTTCAGTGCTACGGAGGCGTAGCGGTCACGCGTATTTCGTAGCTCGGGGACAACTACGTTCCTCCGTAGAGCATATAGGTGCGCGCGCAGCCTCGCCCCCACACTACGTGAACCCAATATCAATCCAAGATTTTATTTCGAAATTATTTACCTAGATATATTATATATATTCTATATATGTGGGGACGATTATCATTTGATTAATCAGTTATGTATCGTATTTGCTTGATCAGTTACAGTCGCAGATGATACCTACTTTTCCATACCTTAAATATTAAATTATCCAACTTCTTTTATAAGGTAAGAAAAAAAATTAGAATATATTTCAATTATTATATTAAAAAGTTAGTTATCAATAACGTGGAAAAAATGCTAATTGAAGAAAAGCTAATATTTATAATTAAAGTAAATATTTTCTTGTGAAAAATAAGTAAATAAGGAATATACTAGTACATATAAAAGGACCGAGAAAAGATTGGAATCCCCTATATAGTTTATTGCATTTGCACCGCGTAACTTTTCCTCACTGTACAACACGTTCCGCAAGTTCCTCTTTTACGACCGAACTTCTTACATGTCAAAGTTTTAATTTAAAATTATATAGTATCATCATTACAATCACTATATATCACTTATATAAGACAATGACGATTTTTGACGAAAATTTAAACAAAATACTGCTACTAGATTTAATGAACTATTTTTTACCATTAAAACGCATTAATTTAAAAGAATTATATTACATATATATTATATATATTAAATTCGTTAATAAAACATTATATTAAGGTGAGAATTATATAAATAATAGTCGAGCGAAGATTTAATACGGAAAAGAACTGACACTGACAATCATAATTTAGACCCAGGCTTTACGCTCAAAACCTCCGTAGCAGTATACACTACATATAAAGAGTGGACATATCTTCTCCTATTTACTATTCGTCTTCTCACTCTAGAATTAGTCATCACAAATCTGAGCTTTTATGTTAGAAGAAGCTTTAGCAAAGCGAGGACCGAAATGAAAATAAAATAATTAAACACTGGAGACTTATTGCCACTCTTATTATCAGTGTCAAATTAAAAGCAAGGTACTAATGAGAGACTTTCACACCGTATGCGTTTTATATAAAACCGTGTGGGTGCACTTCATCAAAGGAGTGCTATTTTCCACCCGCAGGCTTTTCGCCTACGTAATCTATATAAGCTGAAATAAAATCTAAATTTGTTTTATAAATATATTCTATTTCAACTCTCGACAAAATATACATTCAAGATAAGCTTTCGTGACATTTAATTTTGACATGTATTTGTAACATTGACTTTGAAATGTATTTAATTAATTTGAAACAAAGCAAATAATTAAGGTATTCTACAACGTCAATTTTAATTAAATGCAGCAGTTAATCTAAGAGCTGTCAAACCGGGTTTTTTAAGCAGGTTAACATATTTATTATGAAAAATTTTCTCACGTCGTATTAAGTAATTAATTTTCACGTTAGCCCCGTCTCATCTACCTCGGACAAGCAAAAAATCTGGGGCGGCCGCGGAGCAGGCGGAAAATAAGATTTTGTTCCCTTTGTAGTAGAGACTCTTGGCCCGTGGGGTTCAAGTACACAGGCCCTATTTAAGTTGGCGTCTGGTAGATAAGACCGGTGACTGCAGAGCTGGTGCTTTCCTTGCTTAACTAATAAGTATCGCAATACAGCCAGGAAATGCTGCCAGCGTTAAAGGTACACAGGGATCAGACTTTTTACATTTTTTTAATTTTTTTAGTTATTTTTACTATTACTATGTATTTTAAGGAAATTGTAAATACTGTATATTTGACTGTTATATTAAATCCTACATTTGTGTCATTCATTTTCAAATTTATTATGTAGAGTCGTTTAAGATCTTCTGTATACTATATGTTTCGCACTTTAAGCACTTCACAATACTAAAAAATTTCTTTAATTTGGGTTGCCTGGACATTGCTTGACAGAAAGGCGCTGGACAGTAACTGGTGGAAACAGATAATCCGCTCTAGATGCTTCGTTGCTAACCAGGACGCTCATACATGAGCTGCAGCTTGAAGAGAGGAATTGCTTATATATAAAAAAATCCGTTACACATTAACTTTTATAACTTCTATTTAAATTGTACAATGTCCAAGCTTGAATACATAAAATAGTTATTATATAGGACTTTAAAAGTTAAAACACTGACCTAGAATTGATTTTATTCAAAGTATGCCTCTCTTTAAAGCTGCTTAGACCGCAGTAAAACATGTACAAAATGTTCTATTGTTCCCGATTTTACAGGTGTATCAAATGTATGTGCACTGCATATATATTGTGTGGCATAATCTATCTATTTTAATCGAGAACTCACTGAACAATATATATTATATATAAAAAATATAGGATTATGTCCAATTAAATTATAAACATCATATTCTTAGTATAAAACAAACAAAACAAGTCTCCATGTATTCTATAGTACAGAGACACAATCCTTCACAAGTAAATAGTCATTATTACGTATGTACAGCTTTTAGTTCTTTTAGCTCCTATTTTTTCCTTGCAATATTAGATCGCTAGAAGGAAGAAACTACAAATATTAGAAAATGTCTCCACTTTCCGTATAAAGTATTAAACTAGCAAAGATGCTGAAAAGGCGTTTCTAAATAAGATTCAATTTCGAGATGTTGTAGACTTTAACCTATACACGAAATGTATACGATATTATGGAAAAAAAATTTGGGTGTTTAAATATATGGGTGTTAGTTTTATTTTAGGTATTTATTTATAAAAAATGCATTTAACTTTAACAAGTTTGATGTCTTGGTGAAGCAAATTTGCGAAAATAATTGTATGTTACAAGGTTTCGTTTCAGACAAAACTATCTACGGTACAAATGCTCTCACAGTGTTCAAGTAATATGAAAAACTACCTTATATATATCTATTTTATATGTCTATGTAGCTGGACGTCTTCAATCATACAAAACGGAAGCGAAGTTTTTACGGAAAAATTGTTACTTTGATTTTACTAAACCGTTTATTGTAAATATTAACTTTCTAACGATCTTTGTCGCCAAAATGTGTCACTAACATGAGTGCTTTCTAACGAATGTTCATTTTTATATTTATAAGGAAGGAATATTTTCCCTATAACGACTAATTAGGTCCAGGGGTAATCGTAACCTCACATTGACGTGAAAAGGTAATTTAGTAGACGGAATGATGACCTGGCGGTTCATTCAGATGCCCCAACATAGCATTGGATCGAAGTAAGCTGCGCGCGCATATTTTGTAAAATTTTAATAATATCAAATTAGTCACAATTCCCTATTCACGATTATCTAGAGCCTTAAGGGTATTTTATATAAGTTTAATATAAATATATATAGATAACAAAGACAAATAAGTCACAAACACTTGTTAAAAATAATCGCGTTTTTCCATAGGGATAATAACAGTTCGATATATATTGCATTCTAATTATATTTATTATACCGGACTATTTGATAACCGCCATCAAAACGTAAGGTTTAATTTATATATATAAGGGTATCTAAGTCTCGCTTAGCGAATTCCGTCATTATGTACGTATTCTAGAAACAGATTAAACCCAATAAATAATCTAATAAATCTAACTGGGATCTTGTTTCGAGAGCAGTTAAACCATTTTATATGATTTTTCAAATTATCAACCATTCTTAAGGATAGGTTATGAGACACGTATTGGGATATGGGCTGTAGTACTACGATAATAATATCATCGTAAGCTTAAGTTATCATACTTGTTGATGCCCGCTGATTGGTTGTCAATTAGAAAATCACAGAAATCCATTTTATTTTAATAATTAATTTAACAGAGCCGACAACAGAAACTATCCAATTGTTTCTGATTTATATATATGCATACGGGGATTACGACTAGCCATAATGACACATGATACAACTCATCTGGCGATACATGAGATAGAGTTAAAAGTATCTGGTATCTCGACTCGTTTGTTTAATCCTTTACATATTATGTAAATTAAAATTGGCACAAAATTTTAAATCTGATTTGTGCTGAGTAATTTCTCAATATCCATAGCACAGATCATGCATTATATAACTCTATGAGAACTAAGTTTCTATATATTGAAGCTCAGAGCCATTTTCTTCTATTACAAAATCACCGATCCAAGCCGAAGTCAACAAATAAAAATGTTTACTGATTACTTTAAAAATTAATGTAAAAGATTGAAGCGTATATCATAAGCGGCTTTCCGAGTAATAACAATTAGACTTGACATCGAAATATAATTTGCGTCTGAAATGGGAATTTGCGACAGTCAAATATTTATAAAACACATCCAACTTCTAATAATATTAATAACACAGATTAATTTATCTTACTTATAACAATTTTACTCAAGAAAAAGAAAAGAGAACTAGATACTATATTAGTATGTACAAATAATAACCAAACATATTACAATTATTTAGGTTTCCGTACATACTCTATATTTCGTTTTGAAACCTTGAAAAACAGTCCGTTATGTTATTTAATAATTATTTTAAGAGTCAAGGCACTAAAAATATACAATTATAAAATTTGTCTCAGTTTCCCATACTTTATTAAAATTAAACTCTTTAAAATATAATAATTTTAAGAAATAGAAAATATAAACCAAAATACTTCAACGGATATAGATAGATAGATATAGCAGTAATCTTTATCACCACACGTTCACTCCCACGCGTTTATTACTTTGACTACAATCACCAAAATAATAAACGCATTACCCAATTAGAAAATTATTTTAATCAAACAAAAAGTTCGTCTATGTATTCTAAGCTTCTAAAGGTACTAGGTTTTAAAGAAAGATTATAATGAAAGGTTCTCATGCTTCATTCAAGCTTCGCATAAGATAGGCCAGCATCCCGTTACCTTGAAGATGTCAAGACGTAGGCGTATCTGATAGGGCGCCCGCCTGTCTGCCGACTCACGTTAACCATGAACCAGGCCAATAGCTCCAGCCAAGTAGGTTAAGTACAGTCCTTTATTACCATGTGCCATTTTTAGTCCAATATTTTAATTACTTGTTTCCATATACATATTTATTTCAAATATTTTAAGATAAAGAATATTGAAGGATATTTAAAACAAGTTTTAATTTGTTTTAAATATTTTGCGTCTGTCCAATAATACTAAAAATTATTTTAAAAAAAACATCTTGTATAAGGCAAAATGTTATAACGACATATAAAGACGACAGAAAATCTACCTCTACACACATATGTTAGCTTTACTTGGTAGTTTTATACATTTTACAGTCTTTAGTTAGATATTTACTAAAGTATTTGATTATCTTAAAGATAACATATTCAAATACCCAAATAATTAATTTAAAAATTGTTAATCAGTTATCCCCTACATTGAATGATAAGGTATTTGTCAATGGATTTATGAATGAAAGAGTGGAATGAATTGAAATTCTTTTTTTTATTTTGCGGGTACGTTGTAATCCCTTTTTATTCATAAAAACTCAATCTGTTTTTTTTCTCTTTCTATCAAATTGTGTATACACAGCGTATACGCTGTGATGAAAAGAGAGATCAACAAAATACTTTGATCGATATAGTTATTAGGTTTCTTAATCTTTAGATCATTTAAGAGCAATGAAAAATACACATATTATAAAGTTCATAGCTCTGTAGGTACACAGTATATAGTTTTTTTTTTTTTGTAATATTCTTTAGATTCCAAATTCTGAATTAGAAATTACGCGGAGTGGCTACTCGCTTACTTTAGTGCCTCGATTGTCCAAGTTTAAATTATACAGAAGTGTAACTGTCTCCAGTGTGAAGAAGCGGAATATTCATGTTCGCTAACAATTACGTCAAACAACTTCTGGCTTTACATTTAAGCGTATAACCCGAAAAAAAGCTGTATGTTCTATGTTTTAAGAAGAAAACCTCGTTGAAATGTTTAGAAATTAATCTCCGATTGCAGCATTAAAGGAAGTTATAGCCAACAAAAAGTGTTCTACACGCTAATTCCGTCTCAGATCCCGAGATAAGGTGACTTCATAGGTACATAATAAATATAAAGGCCAATTCATAAGTCATATTTGTGTTTCTTTAAAGTCGTGGTACAAGCGTTGTTGTTTACATAACAAACACATGGTCGTTATAAAAAGCCGCGATTTCAAACCGGCGCGGATGTAGTAAAGACGCTAATTGTAGGGCAAGCGAGGGTACTCTATAAATAGACGGAACCCCGCAACGTCTGTGTATGCAATTGGCATTAAAGGGTTTATTTGTTTGTTTAATTTTTTTATCATTACTACATTATTATACAAATTTTAACGGAAACCTTCATAAATACATACATGTTGATAAATTACATACCACAAACATGTATATTAAGTAGATCAGCCATAGGGTTATTATTTAAAAAAAATCACAATAAAAAATATAAAGAAGGGCATTTAAATTATATAGAAATTAAATTTAAAAAAAAATTTAGCAATACAAATAAAAGTCAAATATAGTCCCAACAAGATTATGTAATCTTATCTCTAGTAAAGGTTGATGCCATCTAATTATCATTCCAAAAAACGATTCATGTAAATGAAAGATTAATCAGTGAATTGAAGAACAAACAATAAGACATTCAGAATTAGAATATAATCAACTTCCAACTTCAACACATAGTAAAAAGGGTTCATTATTCAATACACATGATATTACAGATGTTATTAGACCCAATTAGGAGTGACTGTTAAAAATAAAACCATTCATGATATAATCAAGCCGGAAATAAAGGACACTGATTCAAGAGTTATCAGACAATTGAATTGTGTAAATAAATATTTTTTTATTTAAAATGTAGCTTCTTACATAAATAAATATATGAGAACACAATAATATATTTATGAATTGACGTTTAATAAAAATATTAACCACATTTATTAAAAATAAAAAGTACACATATTTTTACATCAAAAAAAAAACTGAAGCAGATCTTAATTCAACATGTATTTTTTATGTTCGATTTCATTAGGTTTTCTTATCTTATTCTAGTGTTTGTTAGAGAGATGTCTCTGCAAATAAATTAATCTAGTAGCTACTTTTTCTGTACCTCAAAAAAGTAGTTTAAATATAAATTATGATTAACAGTAAATCCAGGAAATTCCTTGTAATTATTTTGACAATTACAACAATAATTTCACACTCAAGCATTGAATTGGTTTTGAAGCTATTGCATGAAGAGCACTGAAGTAATTTGAAATTCTAAACTTCATTGTTATTATTATATTTATATTACAGACTTTGTGTTTAAGAATAAAATAGACATATCAAAACCATATAATGGTTGACTTAGATTATCTATTGCTTAAACTGAGTTTCAGAAATTAAAAAAAAAACTTACCTTGATCAGATGCTAGGTAGACCACCAGAAACTTTCAGAATACTCAACACAACTATTTTTGATATGGAAGTAACCATGGAGCAAATTAATAAATATTATTTAATGTGGAAACAAGATTCCAGATGAAAGATGATGATTTAAAAATAATGTATGTTTACACACCCTACAGTTTTTCAATTTTTAATTTCTCTATTTCCAATCAGTTTAGAAGATACAACAGTCAACAAAATGACGTACAACGGATGACGTTTGACTAGACTAACATTTGGCAATTTAAAGTTCCAAAATTCTCAATTAACATATAACTTATTTGTTACTGTCAATGTCATAAAATTGCGCCTTTCCTTGGCTTGTTTTTAATTCGTAACTGCAATGAGCAACGAAAGTAGAGAATATAGATTACCTTCTTCGATCATAACTGTGATTGATAAATAATTAAAACTTGCTAAACTTATATAAAGATAACTTTTTTTCATGATTTGATCAAGAATAAGCTTCTCCAGATTTTGAAGCTAGACTTTAGTTCGCTTTATGTCATTAATAAATCAAAGTCGCTACGACTTCTTTGTCATAGGACTTGAGACTTTGATGTCAAATCATTGTCACATTAAGTACGTCATTCTGTTACGTTCGATGTATGGTTTCTTTCGTGATTTCGCATAGAAATATTCGTAATCATAAAAAGTGGCTTCATTTATTGTCAGATTGAAATTTCTGAGATGCTAATCAATAATGTATTACTATTATAAAATTGTGTCACCGTTGTTCAGTTTCTTGGTGCAAACTTAGGAAATAAATTATAATTATATTAGCTCATAATGAACTGTCATCAAGTTCTTAGTGGTGCCTGTAATTCAGGGGATCAATGTTTTGCTGTTGGTTCCGTAGAGGGAATTCCTTTTACAGTAAGTCATAATGTTTAACTGTACTATCATATTTATTCAAGATCATTTAGTATCTTTTGTGCAATTGAAAAAAATGACTATATTAACATCAGGAAAATTAGGACTAAACACTATCTTTGATCACCTGTTTTTAATCTGATCATAAGTTGAAATGATTCGACACAGTTATATACTATAACAAGCCTTAAACAAATAAATATTAATATGTTTTGACATATAGTGTGAATTGTTGAGCAGGTTTTTGATATTTAAATTATGACATTATCCTAAGTTAAAGGATAAATAGTTTACCTTCATTTGTTATTCTACTTATAATTAATTCTTTGATTTACTTATTCTTATTCTTATTTTTATGTAGATCATGACCAACGATTTTTCTATGGAAATAAACATATACTTTTTGATGTTCAAAGTTTGGTCAGCTAACTTAAAAATAACAAACAATTATTATTATACCATAGCAATGTATATATCTATTTTCATCATTCACATCCGACAGTGATATTGTAAATACCTATAAATATTTGATATGTTTTTATAATTTTGAAATAATTTAGTCTTGACATTAAAGTTCTACAAAATATATTTAAGACAATATCTATAAATAATATTTTTGTTTAAGGCATATGCAGCTGGATGTAACATAGTAATTCTTGCATCAAATTTTGAGCGTGTTCAAATAATACCTGGTGCCATACATGGTTACATTCGCATAAGTTCTTTGGACTGCAGTACCGATACGGGAAAAATTGCTGCTGCATATGGTGCTGAAGTCTGCATTTTTGAACCAACACCATTGATTCATACAGCATCCACTACTCATGTAAGTAGTCCAAGCAATATTATGTATATCCAATAATTATTGGATTTTTTCTAAATTACATATATTTAAGATAAGTATATGTAAATGAGATGTCTAACAGATACTGTATCTAGTTATTCAGATCATTATTATTGATATTCATATTAGATATTGAAAATTATACATCAACAGTCATTTTTATTATTAGATTTTATACTATTTTTTGTGTTAATATGGATGTGGAACAAAAAAAGGTACTTCCAAAAATTTACTGATAAGATATTAGATGCAACCTATCTTTGTTTACCTCCTTATCTGACATTTATTGATATAGTCCAGATATAGGGTAAAGAAAGCTAACCTTTATTTTTTATCTATTAATATAGTAAATAAAATCTTCTTAACAGTAGCGACTATGTATAACTTTTCCCTAAACTTAAAAATAAATAAAATATAATTAAAACATTATAGAAATATAAATTAATCCACACCATATAGTAATTTACATCTCCTTTTTTTTAACAACAATATAGAAAATTCAGTATTAATAAATTTGGACTAGTTAGTTGTCTTCATGGAATTTCTCCCAATTGTATCAAGTTGTGTGGCCTTGATATATACTATACAATTTATTTTCACTTTAATTACATTTTCACCGCGCGAAGCGTCTGAAACAGAAATCAAAAATTAGGTTAATGATTAAAACTTCCAGACAAACACAATCAAAACGTAAACTATTTTTACAATTGCACCAATTGCGCTGTTGTATTATGATTTGGATAGATGTTAATCGTATTAAATGGAAAAGCCGAAATTTGCAGTGGTTCGTTCGTGGTTTATTGTGAGAATTTTAATCTTAGGCTATTTACAGGTTTTACAGATTATGGCTACTACCTCTCAGTTAAATATTTTTATGATATGTATTTTATATCTGTTTCTTGTCTAAACAAATTGTACTGGACATTTACCTTATTTCCGATCTACATTTCTGTAGAAAAATCCCTTTCAATTTGCAAATTAAACATTCAATCTTCAAAAGTTATGTAATTTTTGCGTATTGATTTTATTTCTGCTCTCGATTCACTGCATACAGAATGTAATATAATGCGGCATACATATTCATGACTACTATTATTAACGATTTATTTAAGATTCATTTTTATTTATGTTAAAACATTTCACGAATAGTATATGATTTAAAAATGAACAAACATTTATTGATGGATAAAATTATTCAGCAATTATTTTGCCTAATATTAACGTATCGCTAATATTTGTTGTTCGATAACGGTTGACTAGGTGTGCTCATTTTATTTGATAATTCTATATTACTTAACGTATTGTCTATCCGACCTAAACGGATATGTTAAAAATCTAAACGGGTTTGCAGGAATCAATTTGTTCAGTTTGCGTCGGTCACATGACCAATTGTACATTAAATTGCTCTTCATAATAATGCAGTACCGCTAACTTGCTTATTACGTCACCTAATCGAAAAATCGCGTTCGAATCGTTATGTATGCGTTAACTAGTTTTTACCTCAGTGTCCTAGAAAATAAATGATGTTTATTAAGTACGCGGTCACCAATTGCAATAAATGTATTAGCTTTGATTATTTATTAGGCTTCTGTGCTGTCGAAACAATTATATGTCCCACAAATCATCTTATTAAACGGTTAAAGTAACACGATTCTATCTCCTATATTTGAGTCCAGTATAAACTAGTGTCTGCTTCGTCCTTCAAAGTTTTGAAGGTGGGCATGACACCTTATAAGATTGAATTATGTCGTACCGACTGAGTGGAGGTCAAGCAACAAGAGGGTGCTAAATTTTAATCCGTATACGAGGCCTCAAATGATAAGATCTAGATTCTAGACCGAGCCAATAACCTGAACCGACGTCTTAGCAGTCGTATAATTTACTTTTAATATAATACAATTAAATACTTCACTTTGAAATCTTACAAACTATAGAAATTACATATAGGCTAATTAGCGTATTGTGAATTACTTTTTAATACAATTATATATGGTATAATTGGTTAACGTATAATATAACATATTTATATCTACTATCATTTTAAGGTTTTAAATAGCCACATACGGTAGGCATAGGCTAATCTCGGATTTAATGAATAATTAATGTTCCTTTATAACATTATAGTAATAAGTATATATATGAAAACGTAAACCGTATTTGCGAATTCAAGCGAGGCGTAGATTTGTTGACCCTCTTGTTCGACAATACAAATACTGAATTATTTGTTCGCTGTAGTTCGTGTCGCTTACTAATACTTAGTTCAGTTTACAGATATTGTTTATTAGTACGTAAAAGGAAATAGAATTGTTAAAATTAATTTGTGTATGTATTAATTGTTTTCATGACAGTGCTATGGGGACCAAGGTCCCCTATAATGAGAGCACGAAATACGTTATCTTATAAATATAGAAGCTTAAAATATTATACCTTACAAAGTTTACCTAATGTTTTTAGTAAGTATTGTGAAAAAAACATTATCGCAGACCATATGTTAAATCGAATAGTTATTGATAAGGTTGTGTTAAGGCCTCGCTGGTTTAGATTAAACAGTTACATTGTAAAACTGATTTAATTTTTAAGACTGGGTCTACGAATAAAAATTTGAGTTCAAATTTTTACTGGCTGTTAAAAATACTATTCATCATTTCGCATTATCATGCACACAACTTCAACGTTATCAAACGGTACTTGTTTTCTCTATAAAACTCTTTTTTGGACCTAAATATATTCAAATATAAATATTCTAAACTTTGTTTCATTATTGAATTGTAGGGGCTGGAATACAGATGGGTCCAAACAGGGAAATTGGTGGCAGACGGCCCTATAACCGCTCTATCATGGAACCTGGAAGGCACGCGTCTGCTCACTGGTGGTAGGATTTTACAACTGTGGCATCAGGCATCGCTTTATCAAGATGATAGTCAACGTAAGTTCCTATAAAAATACGGATAAAATATCGTAGATATTTTAAGTGATCTGTAAGCATGTGTTATGTCAAATAGGACTAGAAGACCGTTCACTTTTTAAACCTAAATGTTATAAAATATTTTTTATTAAAGCTACACAATTTAATAATTTCGTTTGTAATTTTGAGCACACCTTTGTTGCGTGACTGGTCCATATAGGTACAAAAATAATGCTTAATCACTAAAACGAAGAATGTTTTAATATATTTAAGTATTAACTGATTTAAAATATATGGGTACCTAGTCCAGCCATATGTTCTGTTAAATGAAAATGCATTTTATTTAATGAAGTAGGTAATGTAATCTTATAAAAATGTATAGCTATATATTTATTAAAGTCACAGCAAAAAAAAATTAATCTGCTTGGCCACGAATTTTTGGACTTTCGCACTGTTTCCAAGGGAAATTTCGACAATGCTTACTCCAAAGACTGTTGGCTGGGGAGCCCGAGAGGGGAGTTCGGGATTTACTCCAGCGTGGCAGATCAATATACAGGGAGATACCTTGTACCCGGTTAAGTATCTCTACTAAATATGAGCTCCATATATATGGCCGCCCGTCAAGGATAAACGATCAAATTAGTAAAAAAAAGTTAATGATCAGACTTTCTCGAGTCCATCAGATTAAGGTTGGCTAAGTTAGTTACATGCTAAGAAGTGTATATTTCACTAATCTGATAATTTGCAAGTGACGTAAAGAAAGGGGAGGGCTGCAAAATTGTAAAAAAAATCGTCATCTCGGAAGTGGCTGATTTTTTTTTATTTTGATCGAAATAATTCAAATAATTCCACAAGCCGAAGTAAGAAAAATTTGTCGATGAGTAATATTAACATAAAGTGTGTATTTTGTGGTGAAACTACTATGCAAAAATCTATAAAATTTACATTAGAAAAATATATAAATATTTTAGAATATCTTCGAGGTAAACCGCTTCTTCCGGTTAATGAATATTTAAAGCATTTTTTTTAATTGTTATAAAATAAATATTAGTTCTACTTGAACAACATACACTTTTTTCTATTTCCTGAGCTTATCAATTAATTAAGTACAATGATTTAATTTTTTTTTAATTATCAGATTAGGCGAATCCCTCTACATAATCGTCATATTATGAGACATCACGTCTAGGAGATAAAGTTTAACCATATATATCTTAACTAGGGAATGCAATCCCGATTCGAGATCGTGAGTTCGAGATACCGAAATTTTCGGGATCTCGTATAGTTAAAAAAAATCACATAACTGAATACGATGAAAACTGCATGTTTGTGATACTGAGGTTATTTAAAACAACATATTATTTGAAAGAAAACAAAAGCCTTTATCCTTTAATATTAATAACTAAACAAGTAACAATTTTAGTAACATGAACATAATCAAAACCAAAGTAGGTATAGCTCAAGGAGATTAAAAAGTAGTTACGGGTGATTTTGGAAGTAACTTCTTAAAAAACAAAGTGATTCAAGTGTGCTATCTGCTAACCGGCATCTAATGTCCGTTTGAATGCTATGTAATGTGCAATGTCGCGTGAAGCGTCCCGAGCGGATGTGTGTCGAATCGCTGACCATTGCAGCCCATTCCCGTCAATCTCAAACGGGATCTCGTCATACTAAGCTTCGGGATTGATCCCGAAAAATTACACGGGATCTCGCGAGATCGAGTTTTTTTTTGCATATTCTAATAACGACCGCGAGTTTCCGTCACATGTAAATCGTCAGATTATTAGATGAGAGCCTTTTTTTAGGTTCACTTAACACCCCTTTAGAAAATCTGACGCGCTCGATAACTTTTTTTTTCATTTTCAACCCTACGTACGACCACCCTCACCACTCAAACAATCAGATTAACATACGTACATTATTAAAAATACGTAGGACATTGATGCTATCAATATCTGAAGCGCTTGAGTATGTCCATGGCACAGTATTTTTTACATTTTTGAAAGTCTCTATAGCCGCTCCCCCCAAAGAGATATACATTATATTATGTCCTTACATATGAAATTGGCGTTTTGTATGGGAGGAACAAAAAGTCGATATATCGAATATAATATATTTAATTAATCAAAGTATGAACCATTGTTTTCTATGCACTTTTGCCATGTCATAGGTAGTTCATTGATCCCTTTACTAAAAAAAAACAGTCGGACGGGAATCAATAAAATCTGCTCCATCAGAGTTAAATTTTTTTCCCTTGCAAGAAGTTGTCCAAATTTCGAAAAAAATGGTAATCTGTTGGAGCAAGGTCCGGGGAGTACGTAGGATGTCATTGACATTCCAATTGAAACTCTTATAATTTGGTAGCCGTCTGTTGTGCAGTGTGTGGTCTAGCGTTGTCGTGAAGTAGCAGTGGCGTGGAGCGATTGACCAGCCTAGGTTGCTTAGCCGCTAGCTTTTCCATCATGGTTTGCAATTGCTGACAATAGACATCTGCCATAATAGTCTGGCCAGATTTGAGAAAACTGCAATGAACAATACCGGCACTAGTCCACCAAACGCTTACAAGTAACTTTTTTGGGATTAATTTTCGCTTGGGGCAGGATTTGGCTGGCTGGCCAGGATCCAACCATTGCGCTGAGCGCTTCCGATTATCGTAAAAAATCCATTTTTCATCACAGGTAATGATTCGGTTTAAAATACCTTCATTATTGTGCCGGTTCAGTAATGTAACGCAGCAGTCGACTCGCGTTTGCCGGTTTGCTTCAGTCAATTCGTGAGGTACCCACTTTTCAAGCTTTTTAATCTTCCCAATTTGTTTCAAGTGAATTAAAATAGTTTTATCACTAACACCGCAGCCTGCAGCTAACTCGGACGTGGTTTGCGATGGATCCGCTTCCACAATAGCCTTCAATACTTCATTATCAACTTGGATCTCAGGCCGTCCACGGGGCTTGTTCTGCAGGTCGAAATTTTCAGAACGAAAACGTTGGAACCAAAAACTAACTGTGTTTTCTTTTGCAACATGACCGGCATACTCATCATTCACCCTTCGAGTCGTTTCCGCAGCACTAGTGCCACGGCGGAACTCGTACTCGTAAATAATGCGATACTTTAAGTTTTCCATTTTGTAAAATGAGTGACGCAAACAGAAGAAAAAAACAAATGTATGACGGTCATCGAAGCACAAATACACGAGTAAATAGCTGTACAAATTTGAATTTGAAATTCCTAACCAAAGAGGAGGTATTTGAGGTCAAAGTGGCCAGTACGACAAAACGCCAATTTCATATGTAAGGACCTAATATAACATTTTTTTTCTTATAATGACCTAAGCTTCGCAACTCAATAGGTCTCTATGACGCTCGAGTAAATCCCCATTTAGCATCGTGGGCTCCCCTACTGTGTATCTTGATACACTTTGGGTCTTCACTCCTTTTTCACAAAAATGTAGTTTTGACCACGTGGTTCCTTTCCGACCACTTGAGCGGCTTCTTTAGAACTGTGACCGTACACTTTATCATTTTGCTTCTTGTAGTGCTCTTTATTCGTGAAAATTGTTTCATCTGGACTGGATTTCTGTGCTTATCACCTGCGTATCGCGACAGAAGGCGTTTCATCGATCCACTCTATTTAATTGTAAAGACTGATTTAGGGCATGTCCAGTATGATATGGCGCAAAATTGAAAGAAGTTTTTAAAATAATATGCGTGTTCCAAATTCTAAATAATTAAAAAGTTGAAAAAGAAGAAAACTTTTTATGTAACAGTATTTATGGCCAGACTATTTATAAACACCTAACGACAGTGTGTTATCCTAACAAAATTATATAATTTTTTGTCCATATCGATCCAGTGCCATATTAAAAATAAATAGGCAATTCATTCTGGAAGTGTTTTAAACGTTAGGGAAAAAACATATTGGATTTAGACGGGAGTCATAGTGTCTACTCTGAACCTGTCCCTATGAAACTGATAATAATGGAACCTATATTCTTCGGACGTTGAATATTTTTTTTTACTTTGTAGTCCATTCTTCATTCAAATTCGTTAGTATTGATATTAATCCTTATCATTTGATTTACGTCTTGAAAAGATATGTCAAAAATTCAACCCTGTTAATATTGAACTTGCACAGACTATTTCAGAAGTAAACGACCTTCCTGGCAAATTTCCAGTTACTCCTCCAGTTTCTGTTTTATCGATTTCTCTATTTTAGGTCGGATTTTTTAATTTCAAGACACGAACTTAGCGCTGTCGAACTTCGTCCTATTAACAATAAAACTTTTATGAAACGCGATCTTGACATATTGAATGAAAACTATTGTTTTCAGACCGTGTCATAGGCACACTGTAGAATTTTATAATTCTATTTTCATATGGTGTACCAGAAACAGCAATGAAATAAAAGTAATTTATCTTCTAGTTATACTGTTTCTTATTCTTTAATAATAATTACAAATTCTTTATTTGCAACGAAAAGAAATAATTCAAATCCAAATAATATGTGCTTCCAAAGGTTAGAGTGATATGTATAACAGTCTCTTCTGCAAAATAAATGGGAAGAATTGATGAGAGATTGCCGTATCGACTAAATATCTAAATATATGTGCTCATGGTACGGAACGGTCGGTTAGCAAAGCATTGTTATGCCCGCCATTACATATTCTATTGTTTATATTTATTTCTATGGTAAATATTTCAGCTAGCTCCGGCGTAACGTTTCAAATCGGCGGCGACAAAGATGACAAGCCAAAGCAAGCTGAAGAGGATGAACCGGTGAGAAATGATTTGTTAGCACTGATAAGAAGCAGATATCATTGTGACACGTATCACGCGTTTGATTTACTATTGATAAAATTATCGTGAAGCATGCAAATGTTTCGTATTAGCTAAGTGTATTGTATTGCGGGTAATTAGTAAAATTAGTTTTATATTTTTATGGTCGTGGTATGACGATAGGGGCAGAGACTGTTGTAACCTAAAAAATGTTCGTATCCATTATATCTACACAACATTACCATAATTTTATTTCAGGCAGAACTAATCCTATTAGCTAAAGGGAGAAAGTATTATTAGTGATTATGTGATGACCCAGTAAAACATGTACTTAATGTTGAAATTTTAACCTGACTACCATTTTGTAAAAGGGCCGTTTTGTTGACTGTGATCATTGACCAGGTTGTCAAAATCACGACAAAAGTATATGCATTTAAAATAGTATATACTTTACAAATTGAAACATTTAATACCATAATATCAATCGCTAGTGATGTGGTCATATTACCTATTACATTAAAATAGATTAGAGAGTATTAGAGAGAGTAATAGACCATGTCAATCAAAATATCACTCCCGGGTAAGATATCGTTGATAAGATAAAACGCATTGGATTGTCTTACATTCCTTTACAAGAAACAAGCCGTTATAACAAATATATCGTCTGCAGGAACTAGATAATAACGGGAAAAACAGTACTAAAGAATTTCCTCTTCGTACGACGTATTCAGTCTAGTTTACATATTTGTCAACCTTAATTTTTCCTAAATAATAGTTTCAGGCTAATTTGAAATCGATGAACTTATGTTATCACGTGACTGAACTATTCCTTAATGATCTTTTAAGCGTTTCATATAATTACAGACTTTTTTTGACTTTGACTAGAAAAACATATTTAGGTTGCAAAATTTATTGCTCTATTTAAGACTTATCTAACGTGTTCTAAGCAAGACGATTTAAATGTATAATCGTAAAGTTTTTTAAATCCAATCACACTAATCTTTGGGAAGCCACTGGTATGAGTAAGCAAGTAACGGGGGTTTAGTCAAGGTGACTTAACAGTAGTGTATGTAGAAAGTCGAAAACTTAATATATATGAAAATGACAAATCTTATCTAAGCCCCCTGGACTGGTTATGAGGGAGTAATTATGATTATTCGCACATAATAACGCTTCAGGAAGCTGCTTGTAAAAGCAATTTTTTATTAATTCCTTTTTCAACACACAAAATAGGAAAGTGTGTCGTGTCACGTGCCTATTATTAGATTGAAAATGTCTATCGACCAATCACAATGCGTTTTTTTGTTGTATTTTTACAATATTAGATGATACACCCCCGATGTGATTAGCTAAGGATTGTTTTCTCTTAGTTCATGATTTCAATCTCCTATTTGTACAGGGTTGGTTGTGTGTTTGGCAATGCCACACGGCCACACCGGCTCATCACCTTGCGTTTTCACCAGACGGAGTGCTCTTCGCGACCTCCGGGATGAATGATAGACTTGTAAAGATATGGTATCAGAACAAAGGTATGTTAAAATATCTTAATGTTATCTTTATTCGATAATCTTACAAATTTGATATGTAATAATTAGTAAACCTTTGGTATTGGATTTGTTAAAAAAGAACATCAATTAAAAGCTTTTAACTGGATTTGAGAGTTTGACACATCTCTACCAATATTATAAAGAGAAAAGATTTGTTTGTTTGTTTTCATTGAATAGGCTCTAAAACTACAGCAATGTTTGAAAATTTCTTTCACAATTTGAACCCTACGTTATCTGTGATGAACATAGGCTATATATTCTAAAAAGTTCTGATTCTGTATGACATAACGATTGGGATACATGCCAAGGAAATACCAATAAAAATTTTCGAAATCTCTAATGACAATAGAGCGAAGTGATGTACTAAAGTATTATAAAAGACATCAATTTCTACCAAAAAATATGCGAGACCATGTGCCAATAAAAATGTGAAAGTCTATTTACCTCTTTGGGCGACCGAATTAATGCGACTGGAACCACAGCACAGCTAGTTACTTATAATATGGTATATCCAGTAAGCTTGTTCCCCACACTATGTAACTAAGATTTCTATCACATATGTCATTTATGGGGTAAATAATATAAACGTAAGTTATATACCATAATTTTTAGTATTGGTTCAAACGCAAGGGGAACACTCGCCGCCGGAACTCAACTACACCTTCATCTACGTCGCACATCCGAGGGCCGTCACCCACCTCTCGTGGAGGAAGACTAGCAAATACATGCCGAAGTGAGTATTTAAAAACTATTCTTAATCTAATCTGAAAATATTTAAATTATGTATTATGGTACGTTTAAGTAAATAAAATTTTAAATCCTTAAAGTGCGGAGTAGATACAGTTTTTAAAAAAACACGATGTACACTTATGAACACAAAAAAAAAATATATATACATTAAATGGTTCTAATTTTACATTTACTGCCAGTTCTCAAATCAAGGGCGTAGAACGGAAGAGACTGGCAATAAACTCTCCGCCACTCTTATTACTCGCCAAGGTTTTTTTTTTGTATTTTTAAATAATGTTATAATAGACGCATTACTTACATAATACATACGTAATATAAGCTAATTTCGAAACCAATTGCGATCTACCTGAGGCACTATATTAATTTATGAGCCCATATAATCATTAAATATTTCTATTATTAATTCGACGTTAATTGTTACAGAGGCAGCGTGGGCAACGTACTAGTGACGTCATGCGTTGACAATATCTGCCGCGTGTGGGCGGAAACGTTATTGCCAGAAGATGAATGGGGCGGTTGTGTCACCGCCCATTCTCGTTCCCCACCCCGGAGACAACGCGCTACACACCGGCATAAACATCGATTCATGCAACGTTTGAAGCATATGAAGTAAGTTTTTACTCGTGAAGACAAAATGATTAATTTTCGTCCGGCTCTAAGGACCACAATGTACGTTTGTAAATGTGTACATGTGTGTGTAAGATGGAACGCTTTATATATGCAAAAAGGTTCAAATATTTACGAAAAAAAATGAAATAACTTATTCGGCTATGCTGTGTGATGGTGTGACAGTGAGTGTGTGTATGTGGGGTGTGCTGCTTTTGATGCAGGTGATTTAGCGCTGATGGATATTTTTAATACCCCTTTTAAGCATATTCTGCGATTGCTTAAACAAGTGATGGCTTAAATAAAGGTCGTTGTAATTTCCGGGCTGTCCGATACAAAACTGAGCTTTTGCATAGTTGGTGTTGATGTGTGGAACGTGAAACAAAGCATGATAAATGCATGCATAATATTTTATCACCGTATTAGGAAATGTTCAACAAATAAATAATTTGTTGCTTTAACTAAATAAAGTACAAACAAAGCAGTTTCATATAACTTAAGATTAACTTGTTGTAGATCCCACCTAATCCAGTTGGACAGCTACTATGTTAAACTAATTTTTTTATTGAGATGTACTGTATCCGTGCAGTTGTAGTGCATGTGTTTGTGGATTTTGAAATATCACATAGTTAACTTACAAAATTAGAGAGAACCAGGGATCTGTATATGAACAGTGTGTGGATTTCCAAAGGTCTGTTTCTATGGCAACAGAAATGTGTCGAATGCTAGCGAAAGCCGGCTCGTTAGAACTTTGCTATTTATATATATTTGTAGACATCAGAGTCCTGATCAATTCTTAAAGATACAGGCATTGGAGATGTGGTGTTGGAGGAGAATCTTGCGAGTAACATGCACTGAATACAGAACCATTAAGTCCATTCTCAATCAACTATAAAGCAACGCGAGTGTCGACTATCATTTATAAACGGGCGCTTAGCTACTTCGGCCATATTGCCAAGAAAGAACTAAATAGTCTTGACAAGTTGGTAATGGTAGGGAGGAGTGATGGGTAGGAGAAGTCTGGATCTCAATTATGGGTCTCAACATCCTTAATGTACTGAGACAAGCTGAGTAGAGAGTGGTATGCAGGCAGCAAGTCGACGTATCGCTTAGGGCTTTTCAGGACAGGCACGGCCTTTAGTAATGAAGTTTACGAAGAAGAAGTCCATTTCCTTCTTTGCAGAACGTGTTTCCACATCAGACGTACGGCCCAATCTTCGAAGCAGCCGGGCGCTCCAATCCCCACGCTTCCTTCCACGTACAGCGCCCACGACTTCCACAACTCCTACCATGCTACGTCTTATACTGCTGGTTCGTAATTTTCTTCAAATTAATGGAAGTACAACTAGTCTTTTTTTAAATTTTTTAACTTGTAATTTTGACTGAAAAGTGTAGCTAATAGCTTTTTGGTAAAAAAAAACATAAACTCTCTGTGTTTTCTACAAAGTGTACTATGGTGAGTGTTCTGAAGAACTGTTTAGGTTAATCCCTCGTTTCAACATCGTACGAGCTGTATCAATTCAAAATTTCATCAGCATCACCTTCATGTACACCACAAGGACTATCTTCCACATTCCGCTTCACAAGACACTTTCTTTTGAGAACTGTAGAATCGACTCTCGGTGGGGCTCTTCCCTGAGAGATACGACCAACTAGTTAAAGTAAGAGGCTCCTCTTTCAAAGGCCGGCAACGCGCCCACAAAAAATGGTAGTCCTGTAAGCTCGTTTGCCCCCCCCCCCTCTACTACAAAAAAAAAAACAAAAAGTTCAGTAGCAAAAACAAAGCAAAGTATACATTGCAACAACAAGAAGTTTTTTTTACATCCAGATAATTTTATGAAATTGTATTTAGGTCTCCACTTCCACCTAGCAGCTTCAATAAATGCGGAAACAGACATACCACTAGTGCCATCTCTTTCTGGCGGTGGAAGGTTCATCCTTCACTGGCTTCATAATAAGGAAATGCACTTCACGAGTCAAGCTGAAGCCATATTACACGATCTAACAAAAAAAGTTGGTAGACATTAATACTTATTTATTTTAAATATGTATTAGAGAATTGTATGAATTACAGAGTATCATTTTTATGCATACGATTGTGGATTAATTATACTTAAATAAAATAAAAAACTTTATAACTAACAATGTGTTAGAATGATCAAGCTACGAGATGTGCTTTATTTACTTAGTGAGTTTCATATATAAACTTGCCAATTACAGATATTAGACAAAGAAGAAACTGAAGAAGGTTCGGCGTCAGATCAAACACAGCCGGATGGAGAAAATTACGAAAGTATGGCCCAGTTTTATTAACACACTCACCATCAACATCGCATACAGATCCTTTAGCTTTAGATTAGCTTTTACGTGTACTCACAAAGCAATAAACGAAAAAAGGAAAAACTATATTTCTATAGGCTATGCATTTTAAACTGAGTCGTCGAGCAATAAATCGGTAGAAATGTGCACGAAATGCAACCCTTTATCGATACTTAGCTACACTCGGGGTCAATGCGTCATCGTCACCTTCATTAGCTGACTCCTGATTGGTTGCTACGAATAAAGGTTGTTGTTTTTTTATAAATATATATATATTTTTTTTGTTATCACTATTTCTTTGTGTATATACACACATAGTGATATCAACGCTCAAGCTCGGGCTGTTCACAATTCACAAGTTTTTAAAAGAATTGAATACTGACCTAGAGAAAAAAGTTTGCCTCAATTTCAATAATCCACGAGTACTTCTGCAATTCTTACGCACATCACTACACATCTCCATAAGACGTGTTAGTGCGAGCGAGACGGACAGCTAAATATGATGAGCGAAGTCTCAGTTCATAATGCGTCGACTATAGTGTATTTCTTATAGGATCTATAAAGTAGTTACGCAGTAGGGGAAGCTTTCAGTCTGCGTCAAATAATGAAGACAAAATCTTAATTTCATCAAAACTGGTTAGCTATTAGCGTAAAAGCATAGTAAAAGAATTTATGTAATAGAATTGTGCTTCGATTTGAATGCTTATTTCATGCTGCTAAGTAGGACATAGGCGACCGAGTCAGCATTTGACTAAAGGACTGTCTGAAGACAACAGCAATAGTGACGAACAAGCAGGTAACTATGCTTCAACGCTTTAGTAATAGGCAGGAGTCATCTCACTAGGACCTTATACAAATTTGTATAAAAATTAACTCAAAGTAATCATGTATTGGCATTCTAAAACTCGTGAAAAAATTAACTAGTCAATGCTTTTTTCTAAATATAATCACTTGTAGGGTAGGAAATAAAACAAGTATAGTATACGTCAACGATAAAAGTAATGTTGTCGAAATTATGAAATTGGTTCAAGGGGCTCCTCCAGAGGAATCTTAATATAAATGATTATGTATACATAAGATATTGAGCAGTGTTGTCCTAGCGGCTTCAGCATGCGACTCTCATCTGAGGTCGTAGGTTCGACCCCGGCTGTGCATCAATGGACTTTCTTTCTATGTGTGCTTTAACTTGCTCTCGAACGGCGATGCAAAACATCGTGAGGAAACCGGCTTGTCTTGGACCGAAACAAGAGGCTGATCACCTACTTGCCTATTAGATTGACTAATGATCATGAAACAGATACAGACATCTGAGGCCCAGACCTAAAAAGCATGTAGCGGCACTGATTATTATTATTTATACCTAATATATTGACGTATAGTTTGCTTGATAAACTTTGGAAAACTGAACAAATTTTTGAATTACAGGAAATGGCAACAGTCACCCAAGCCTTTCTAATACGACGTCCATCAACTCGATAGCGACGGATGTGACGTGTACACATTTACCGGACTCCCTGGACGCCAAAATTGAGGCATTGTTACGAGATTGGCATCAAAGCCCCGATCTACTGTTCTCGATACACCCTGTGGACGGTAGTTTTCTTATATGGTGAGTTTTTTATTCTAACTCACTTATAGTACCATGCTTCAAAAATTTAAAATCACCATAATTTTCATATCATACAATACATGAGACGTTTTTTTTTTTAAATTAAATACATGCCCTTGCGTGATATGTTAATGGTGTTGGTGGTTGATGGTGATAAAATGGTCTCTTTCATTTCGTTCAGTTGACAGGTCATTGTCAACACACAGCCTTTTCCGTATCGCCTCGACGTCCGTCATTCCACAACTGAGCGTTTTCTAAGGCCGGTTTAGTCACGCACGCTATGTGGAACCAGCTGCCCACTGAAGTATTTCCGAACCAATTCGACTTAGGGTCCTTCAAGAAAAGAGCGTACAAATTCTTGAAAGGCCGGCATGCACTTGCGAGCCTTTTGGCAATGTGAGTGTCCATGGGCGGCGGTATCCCTTAATATCAGGTGAGCCTCTTGCCCGTTTGCCTCCTATTACATAAAGAAAGCTTAAAAATATAATTATTTTCTTAACTAGTACACACATTAAACGTTCTTATAAAAAATATACTTGAGAATAATGATGATCCAGTGGCGTTTTATAGCTATATGGGTCTTGGCCAGAGGTTGCATCCGTTTGATCATTTTTATTTCATAGACGTTTAGTGAGTAGGCCTTCTGTCTCACACATGTCGTCGATTTATGACGATGTTTTAATTCACCGTACGTGCGAGTGTTAGGTGCGCACATAGGCAGAAATTGCCATGGTGTATATGACCTCAGGGATGAGAGTCAACTGCTGAAACAACTCGGCCTACAGTGCTTTACTTTGGACAGCCTGAAAGTTAACATTTTGTTATTAATCTTTTAACATAATACATTATATTATATGACTAAGATTTCATTTGCTTTTAACAAAACTTCAAGAACCACTTCTAGTTCAAACTTTAAAATTAGTATGTATGATTTTCTTAATCGTGTAAAGTTATAACTAACCCTTTCAGGGTATGTGAGTGGTTAGATGAGTTACAAGCGGGGGCAATACGGCAAGCCCAAGTGTCCTTTTCGGCACGAATACCTTCCGCGTTTCCTCTCGGAGACGCCACTACCATGTGTACGCCGGCCGCACTGTACCACGCAGCGGCTCAACCACTCTACGTGCGACATAGGACAAAACCAGTTAATACTGGTAAGATTCCAGGATTTTTTTATTTCCAGAATGTTCTAGGTTTTATCAAATATTCAGCAATTAGCCTTAAAGGGCTCATGATATATTATCGAATCACGGTGTATATTTTTATATATGTCCAGAAGAAGATTAATATAATGATTAATATAATAATTCTGAAATATTTAATTCGTTTCTTTAAAATATCTAGGCCAACAGCCAGAAACAGTTACTACGCCACTTGCGAGTGTTCAAGAAGAAAAAGAAGAAAATGAATGGCCTCAAAATGATCAAAATGCGGAAAATCAAGAAAATGGTAAGTTATAAAAACTCTTTTGTCCGTGTCAAAAATAATTTATTAATATGAAAATACTTGTTTGATATCTAATACCTAATACTGGCTGTATTATTATTATAATTAATTATAATATATTGAACTATAATTGAGAGTACTGAGAACTGTAACGTTTAATATAAAATTGCATTGTTTTCTTTAATTGTGATGATTTAAAAGCCATCCTATATTATTCCTAATAGCATAAAATTTATTAGTTATTAAATTTATAATTTTTTTAGGAGCAAGAGAAGAGAATAACAACGATATGAAAAGGAAAACAAGTGTCGCAACCGAAGATATAGAGAATCAAGACAGTGATGTTTTAGAGTCGGCTCCTGTGATATCTATGGTCACTAACCACACAAATGGAACGCTCAATCTATGGCAGTTGACTTTTGACGATAAATCTAAATTTTCTCAAGTGAGTATTCCTTCTTCCATACTTTTAAGTCTAATAGCTATGGAATATTTACACGGATTTTCTTGTCTACCGGGTTAACGAAATTGTGTCATCTCCCTGCTACTATAAACTATCACAAAAATATGCAAAACCGTGATGCCCTTGTCTTGTATTGTGTATGTTTTTCATTGTCTGTGTATATATGTCTATTTAAAAATGTCCTGCAAGATTTTAAAATTTTAATGACTTGTAAGTTTTATCAATATTATTTTAATTTTAGGTACTGTCAATCGGTCACGCTTCAAGAGCATCAGGTCACAGGTTCAGAGTGAATGACATCACGTGCCATCCAGTATTACCTTTGTTGCTCACTACGAGTCACCACAACATATCTGGTAAGTTATAAAAACCAACTACATCATCCTCAGAAAAAGTAGACGTAAAACAGAAGACGATATATTACAGATTTTGTAGACGATATTTGAAATCGCTAAAGTGTAGTAAAACTTTTGTACCTTGAAAACTTTAGCCGTTAGGTGTTTTGTTTGTTTTGCACCTGATTGCATCTAATACCAATCCCATTTGTCCCTCCTCTCAGAAGAACGCGATTTGGCTAAAAGTCACAGCTATCCAGATTGAGCATTCTGATAAACAAGCTAGAGCTGGATATCCATACTTGCTCCCTTACACTTTGAAATGATTTTCCTTTTTCTTTAGTTTTAATAATTTATTATTTATTTCTTCGTGTATGTTATGTTTGCTTATAAATGCTTGTCACACAATAAATATTGTATTTAATTGAAGTGAAACTTCTTTATCGGCGTTGGAATTTTTTACCGTCAAATTATTCGGTTACGCGTCACATTTTTCCGTTACGCGCCATATTTTTCTTGTCCCTACCATGGTTGATTCGAAAAGATTCGAAGCCATTAATAACAAAAATATATAATAACGATAACAATAATAGTAATAATTGTATTACAATTCATGAAATTCTGTAATAATCTTAGTAGTAATAAGGTAAAATGAAATAATTGTATTAACTTTATTTAAGCAATTTCTGTAAAGTTGGATAAAGGAGATCAATTTTTCGAAAAATTAGTTCATAAAGAAGTTTCCTTTCTTTCGTGTGCACATTAGTACACGTACCCTTTTTTTGTACCAATGTATCAATGTGCCGAGCGTTGGCAAGATTCAAAAAAAATATCCTGACAGTAAAAATCTACCTGTTCACCTATCAAATTAGGCTCTGCTGTAACAAATATAAATATCATGGGTATCCCTAAAATAATAACACTTTTCTCTCTTTCAAACTCTATGTTCTATTGTTCTAACTTCTCTTTTTTATTGTCAGAAGTGAAGAAGAAGTGCCTTGATCTTGGCCGATGTAATTTACTTACCTCACCAAGATCGCTAAGTTGAAGGTGATGGTGAAATATTAAAAAAAATCCACAGATGAAGCGCGAGACGTAGCTCCGACGGACGATCAATTTGCAGCGGGTGGTCTTTGTTCAGAACTAATAATGTGGCGCGTGGAATGCGTGGGACCGTTAGGCAAGTCTGGTGGTGTGTCTGAATTGGCGCGTGTTAATTCACCCCATTTGTCCGCATTTAGTAATGTTGCCTGGCTGCCTACGTTGCTCCCGAGGTGAGTTTCTAGAATTTATGGCTCACATAAAGAAGAAAAAAGTTAATCTGAATGAATTGAATTGTCCTCTTTCTTTGTTATAAATTTGTTTTGGTCTCCAAAACATATCATTTATATCTGTGTTCTCACATAAACCAACGACAATTGTTATCTTTGGTTTGATAGAAATTTGATGACCTTTTTTATAGTTTTGTATAATATTTATCAATTTACCAAAATAAGTGAGATGCAGTCCAGGTCTATAGCACATTCGGCAACTTAGATATTGATAACACTTATTGCAGTATTTCTGAATATTACTTCCAAGTTTCATTTTGTGGATTTTTATTATTTAATTTCTGGAGGTTTTGATTTCCGGAGGAACGTAAATCGGTTTCGTTTAGAATTTTATTTTAATTATTCTCTCAAATATCACATGTTATAATGAGGACAAACAAATACTTATGAAAATATTTTATAAAAAATGGTATACACGTGCGTCAAGTCATATAACTTAAAAATGCGCAGCGCTAACCAGATCCATGCAACTTCCTCACAATCGAGTAGCCCGCAATATCGCAACACACACCTCCCGTGAGGATTTTTGTATCGAGAAAGTTGTATGGGTGTCAAGATTATACTTATTTCCAGCACTACACTAGGAAATCTTTCGAATTCTCCATCTGCATGTTTCGTGGCGAGTGACGGAGAGAGTCTGCGTTTGTTCCAAGCCGTTATCGATGCTCGTACTCTGTTAGCCGAAATAGCTTCGTCTGAACGCCGCCATAAAGATGTAATGGTAATTAGTTTTTAAGTATATTAATTTTATTTCAAAAATTAAATTTATCGAAATGCATATCGATTCTGGGTAGCTGGGTAGCGATTCTTCTTACAGTGTGGGTGCCGGTACTTAACGTCAGATGAGTCTCCTCCCCGTGTGCCCCACATTGTTTTGACAGCTGGGAAAGAGAACGCACGAGTGCGGAAAACTTAAAGAAAAAGCACGAGTGTGTAAGCCACAAGAAAGCCCACATCCCAAACGTTATAGGTGCCTGCAATACGCCACTTTTTGAGCAACTGTATTACGTACCAAATCTTTAGGCCAACATTATAATTTCTCATCATTTTTCAGCACGATACAATGTCGATATCATCAGAATCAACTATCGAGGAAGGGGGAGTTCCTCTTCACGATAGATTCAAGATAGTCTCCCAGCAATCTACGGCAAGGCCAGGAGCAATAATACAATTACACGCAATCGCTGATGCAACACACGATTGGCATAATACACAATTATTACACGTCTTTCAAGAACAGCTAATTACAGGTAAATATTTTTTTGTATATAGTCAATATATATATAAAATTCATCCACCTAAATATATTATGTAGCGTAACGAAGACGTTTTTATCTGTTTTCTAGCACCAAAATCATATTAAAAGGTTCCGAATGTCGTGGGAAAACTTTCCTATCTACTTCTTATTATTTATTACCTTTATAGCCTAGCTTTTAGCTAAACATTATAACAATAACAAAAAAATAATCTCTTCAAGTAAAAAAAATAATTTCTGTAGATTTAAAAAAATCCAAATTTTAATATTTTTTTTAAATACTTGCATTCGTTCAAATAGGAGAAAGGACATCAAGTGATACAGAAAGTTCAGATTCTGGTGTGGAAGGTGACGTGAATACGATAACGGAAGCTGGAATGGAGGCAATAGTGGATTTGCGGAAAGCCGCAGTTTTTAATGAGCCCTTCTACATCGTTGTTCTTGAGAGAACAGACGGTGGCTCTACTGTACATATGTGGAGGCTAACTGTGTCTTCGCAGGGTGATATTAATGGTAAATAAAAGTATTTCATGACATATCACGAAATAAAATATGTATGCAGCTAGAAATGTCCTGTTTTCTGGGTTTTTCTTCCCTTAAATCCTTAACATTCTCTACAAAAAAAAATGAAAAAAAAATTCTTGATTATTACCTTGTAACGGTAATTTTTTCAGTCCAACTATATTACAGTTTTTTGTAATGTTTAGGGCAACTGAATTTTTATTATTTATTCTCTTATGGTGTCCATCTTCCCCGAGGAAGATATACTTTAATAAAACATCAACATTATTTTTAGATGACATGACGAATAGTATGATGTACGTTCCTGATAGTGCTTTGGTGCAAGAAGATGAAGGCGAGTCCCGAAAGAATTCCGTGTCAGTAGATATCGACCAAGCTGCACCCGCACATCAAATTCACTCACATCTATCTATTTCTACGAAAAAGGTATTTTTCAATTGTTAGACATGTTTTTCATCATCGTTTATTATTTTGTATTAAAATTGACTCAAAGTCTAATTAATATAATATAATTCTTTTTTTTTCTTTACTCACAGTGGTTGACTGGAAGAGATCGCTCGAAAGCGATAAGGCCGCCAGTTGCCCTCCTTTTGATTTAATTATGTTAATTTTTTTAATATTGTAATGTATCGAAGTTTTAATAAATAAGTAATATAATTGCTAGTACACATTTTTCCGAAAAAGCGATCTTATATAGTTTTTCTTAAAAGGCCGGCAACGCACACGTTAGTCCTCTCGAATTCAGAGTGTCCATGTGCGGTGGTATCAATAATATAATAAACATAGCAAACTAAATGGAACAAGCTATGTTTAACAAATTATTGTTCTGCAGGTCTGTGAATGCCCGTTATCACTCCCAGAAGGCGTAGATGTGATACACGCGACACCAGCAGCTGGCCATCTTAGCTCAGCTTCCATTTATCCCGCCTGCCTTGCCCCGTATATACTAGCAACTGCCTGCTCTGACAGTACACTCAGGTAATACACGTCCACTTGTGTGTTTGTGTAGAGATGTTTTGTATATAGTTCCAAAATAATGCATGACTTAAGCCTGTTTATTGATTACTGGTGCTTGTTGGTACAATTTACAAATAATGCATCTAGTATGGGCATGGTATTTTGCAAAAAAAAAATTGGTCCTTCGAACCAGAAAGTATATATTTCTGTTTGTGTCACCAGATTTTGGAAGTGTGACGTGACTAAAAAAGATGATGATTTTGAATATTCGTGGAAGGAATGGGAAATGATGAATAAAGACCAAGAATCTACTATTGATATACCAGGTAAATTGGTTGTTCTGTTTCATATTCAAAGAAGAACTGTTTATCTGTAAATTCACAATTATACACTCTTTTAGGTCAACCCTTACATATAAGCGCAGCGTACTCGGGCCGAATTGCGTGCGCGTACAAATGCGGACGTTCCTTTACGAGACCTAAAGGCCTGTCCACAACGAATTTGAACAACCCAGACGCACGTTTCGTGAACTTATGCGTTTGCGTATACGAATGTGAGAGTACCGGTGGCGCGGAGTGGTTGTTAGAAGATACGATACCATTGCGAAATGTCAGCTTACCACGGGTTGGAGTCTGTACTGATACCCAGATAGATCTCTCGTACTTGCATGATACAACATTTATGCAGAAGAAACAGAGGATTAATCAGGTTGGTGCAAGCTCTAAAATTAATCTATTATTAATAAAGCGGAATTAAGTCATGTAATTTAGATCAATTGTGTTAGATTTTTTTTATTTGAATATATCTTACAGTTTATATAGATGGGCTTATAAATATTTGAACTTTAGCATATATATGAATATATGAATAAAACAAACCCACATCACAAACTGTCATGAAAAATAACTCGCTGGACACTTTCAGCAACTCCATAGAGACCTTTCGCCGAGTCGTAGAAACCTTGATGTGTTAATTATTTGCTATTATTATTATTTTTTAATCCTATTATGGCTTCTGGAAGTTACATGGATCTGGTTAGCGGTGCGCCTTCTTAAGTTCTCGTGTTACTTGTGAATGTTACACAGTGAAATAAGCATAATCAATTGAGGAAAAGGCCACCAACGCTCTTGCGAACCCTCTGGCATTGAGAGTGTCAATGGGTGGCTGTATCACTTAACATCAGTTGACCCTCCTGCCCTCCTGAGCGTTTGCTCCTTGTTCTATAAAAGAAAAGTAATATTTTTTTTGTGTGTTACCATTTTCTTTAACGGTGTTATTGTACTTAGGTCCTACAAACGCTATCATCGGACGAAAGCCGTAATAACCGTAATGGCGAGGCTGACACGGGAAAATCTGCGGGTCTTCTCGCCGTCCCGTCATTCAGTACTTTACAATCGCTGCGCAAGAGCATTATGGAGAATGGCAACACTTGTCCACTCACACAGAAGCATTTGGTGCAGCTCGACTGGGTTTCTAAGGAGGATGGTTCTCATATATTGACAGTGGCTGTCGGTTCCAGGGTTTTGCTGTTTACGCCTGTCTCGAGTGACCTCGCCCAGGCAAATATAAAGGTATGAAGGTATCACAAAGGACTTTCGTGGCGGTGCCAACAAGAATTTTTTCGTACCACTGTTTTCAAAATCAGCCATCAATCAAATCCTACGACGTTTTCTCTTCGCCGAGATATATTAAACGGTTTGAGGGTCTTAAAAATTCATTTACAGGCAGTATAAAGTAATATATGTTATGAATTACTCACATTAATTTAGAGACAATTGTTTATATTTTGAAGGAAAAGAAAATAAACTGAAATTAATTATATAAGTTGAATAGAACTGGACAATTTAATTACTATTGATATATAACTGATATTGACACACACACAAACGTACACATAGTCTACCATTAGTTTTGTATGTGGTTTTTAATTAGTATTGTCAGATATCACTAATTAGCGGGAATAAAATAAAATACATTTAAAGAAAACACTTTTTTACCAGATTGAAGCTATGTATTGTTATAAACTTCTAATTATTTTACATAACAGTCACCGTGTACGCACGCTGTTAAACACGCGAAACGTCGGGAAATAATAATTATTATAAGTTTATACATAGCTTTAATCCGGTAATAAAATGTTTTATTTAAATGTGCTATTTTAACAAAAGACAATACTAAAATAAAATACATTCAACAAAAACTAAACCGATGAATTAGGTTGCCTGTCCACCGGAGCGGAGCGGCAAGTGGTGTAATGGTGGCAAACTATGTTTTTCAATATGCGGAGCTAGGCCAATGCGACGAGTCATTTCGACCTTTGGGCGGCGGGTGACATGTCATCGAATAAGCAACCCACAGGTGTACGCCCGCACGTGCGTCTCACTCCGCTTACCGATTTTGTATGATTTTTTCCACTAAAAGGTCCACTAAAGATGAGCGGAAATTTAGTGCAATAATATTGGTTAATATTACTTAGTTTTTCCGCCCCTCTGCCTCATTCCGCTCCGGTGGACAGTAACAGTAGGACGTAAGTGCGGTCTACTGATTCAAAATATCTAAACATCCTTTAGGCAATGAAGGAATCTATTAACAACAATCGTCCGATACTTCGCAAAGCCTCGTCTCTAGCGGCGCCATTATTCGTCGAAGAGATAAGGTGGATGCAATTGCGTCGTATAGAATTGAAGACTGCTGATGGTCTACCGCCGTTGCCTATGCAGATATCGTGGGTCAGAGATGGTATATTGGTTGTGGGTATGGACTCGGAGATGCATGTATATTCACAATGGAAACCAGAGAATCCTCAGATCACGTCTGGACTGCAGAACGGACAGGTATTGCTTAGCAGATATTTTATAGAATTGGTCAAAAAGTCGAAGTTTAAAAATAAATATTGTAGATAAGTTTGTGATAGTAAAGTGATAAGAAATTTCTTATCACTAAAACTTATATTTAATGCAAGGTATCAATTACTTAGACGGACGAGAAAAGCAAGGAACTGGCCACTTTACTTTTTATTAATCACGAGACTTCTGCGTGGATAACAATTTAATAGAATTTGAAAGAATGGTTTATAATAAAATTATAGGTAGACAGACGCATTTCGAAAATCCATTCTTACTATTTGAGGTTTGAACATTGATATTCGGTTATTGGTCATAAGTTAAAAATAAATGGCGCTACAAACGTCTTAGTTCTGCACCTCAGATTTAGGTATTTTGTTAAATTTTTTTCATGATGATTTGTTAATCTAATATGCAAATAGGTGATCCGTCTCCTGTGCTTCACACACGATGTTTTCCTTCACCGTTCGTGCGAATGTTAAATGCACACATAGAAAGAAAGTATATTGATGCATATCCGGAGATCGAACGGTATGACACGTTAAAGCCACTAGGCCAACACTGCTTTTGGTCATTAAGAAAGGAAATTAAAGTGAAATGGTATAAATTTCATCCATATGTTAGAGGCTTCTTTGATATATAAATAATTCTTATGTTATGACGTAGCAGTTATTTAAATATACTTTTATAACTGGATTAATTAAATTAAACAGGAAGTCGAAGAAGGCGGAGAATCCCGCGCTTTGAGGGACTCTGATTTACGCGTCTCGGCGCCACACTTGCAACGTGTGTCCTCTATCAACTTACAATTATTGGAGAGAGACGCAAGGCGTAAAAACAAAACACAACCGGATCAACCGCAGGTACAGAAAATGCTTGAATGTGTGATTATGGTGATAATGCACCATCTAAATCTCGATAAAAAAAAACGATAATTCTTTGTACTTATATTTTAAATTGTTTTATTAATATCATCTTTTTAGCTTAGTTTGTTTTTTTTTTGTTGTTCCTGTTTAGTTTTTGTCTTAATAACTGTGTATAACATGTATTTTTGCACTACTTGCATATCTTATGTAATTTAATACATTTTTATTTATTTTTTTCTTTACTCACAGTTGTTGCCTGGAAGAGATCGCTCGAAAGCGATAAGGCTGCCAGTTGCCCTCCTTTTGATTTAATTATGTTTATTTTTTTATTTTCTGTAGTGTAACGAAGTGTTAATAAATAAAATAAATATACTCTATATACAGGCCTAAATAAAAAAAACAATTTAAAAAACTACTTTTTACTGTTTATTTTCAGCCATTATTAAACTACATGCCTGACTTTGGTCTATTTGAGGCATCGCAAATGGCTTGCCCGGTTCTACCGCAATACCACCCAAAACAGTTAATGGAATTGCTTAACAGTGGCAAGATTCGATGGGTGAAAGCTATATTGGCTCATTTAGTAAGGTAGGAATATTCAATGGCTATTCTTCGATCTTATTAAAATTCTTTTTTTATTTAATAGACTCTAAAAGGGACTACAAAGTGTTAAATAGTGATATATCTATTGATTGGTCAAGTTAATTAAATGTTTGCAGTCTTTCGGAATTGATCGCCCAAATAGGGTCGGAGAAGCTATGCTTTCCTTCGGTCTTTAAGCCGGTTAAAAATAACTAATTTCTTGCAGATGTATCGGCGGAACATACACCAGTAGAAGCTCCCAGGGCGATGAGGATAGTATATCTCGACAGGTATTTATTATATGTAAACTATTTAATTGTATATGTCACTGTGATTCCGTTGTAGTTTGTATAGATGTTCGATCGTTTAAAATGTTCAATTTCAAAGGCTGTAAGTTTCACATTTCAGACCTAGTTCGAACTATGAGTTCCTTATGACCAATACGTTTTTGATTTACGGAAGTCATACTCACCACTGTCCTTAAGAGTATCCGATATATAGCTAAATACTCAAATATTAAATTTGTTCAATTATCTCATTTATTGGAAAGAGATTCTTCTTTATAACAAGTAGTTAGGTTTCTTTGTATTAAAATACCCCAAGAATACCTGCATTGCATGATAATTCATTATGAAGTAATACGTCACCAAGCTTATGTCTTAAAAGAAGAATTAAGCACGATAGCACAACATTTTGAAGCTAAAAAGATCAGTAACTTAAATCATATACCATTATAGATATGATCCACCCACAATAGCACTCCATAGATCAAACATTTTTCTGACCAACATAAATAAACTAATTGCCATTTTAAAGAGTAGGTTTGTACAAAAAAACCTGTACAATGTACATAGGTTATGTGGCACCACTTAGCCCGGCTTATGCATGTTGCACGTTGTTGCAGCGTGGCTGGTCGCGTTCGCGTACGCTGTCCGTTTCGTTTGCTGCGGGCGCTGCATCGCCTCTTGACGGCGTCGCACAGGTAACATAGATCCGGGATATTGGGAAATTCAGATTAGGCATGAAACACTCCGTATTGTTCGTAAACGATATATCTTTAAATTAGGTGCACATATGTGTACTTTAAGTTAAATTTATATCATAGTGTGTATGTTGCAGTAAAGTAGTTAGATCAGAGAGTTAATTGAATCTCTAGGCTGTTAATTAAAAATCTATATTCAATCAAGTCGCTAAAGTTCCGTCAGACAAGTTATTGAACGAAACGTTTAACGAGTTTCCTAAACGTTCCTAGGCAACAAGACTAACCTAACCTTAATAAAGCAAAACACGGAATTTCCAACTCTCAGTTCTTCACGATCACACTGAAATAACAACAACAAATGAAATAAGTAATCATGGCGGAGTCTTGTTTTAGATTGTTAATCAACACGCTGGCTTTCGGTCATACAGATAGTTAAACGTTTTTGACGCTGCTTTATTTATATCAAAATGCTAGCGACTTGATTGAATATCGACATTGAATTAACTGTCTAGAGATTGAATTAACTCTCTGATTTAACTACTTTATTGCGACAATCATATAGTACTTTTATGAATAAAAGAGCAATATGGGTTATAATAGCTTTTTGTACGATGTTCCTCATATTTTCGATATATTAAATTAATTCTGTTATCAAACTTATTATTCCGGATCTTATTTCAATTCGATTCAAGCATCGTTCAATTTTAGCACAATCCTTTAAGCACCTGTACTTTCATATCATTATGAATCTTTCACGTTTTTTTTGCATTTTATGAAAAATTCTTTATAACAGAAAATTGTTCATAAGGGTTGCGTAGAGTTAGTAATACTGTTAATATACCTAAATATAAATTTGTCCCAATTATATTTTATAACTAGATAACAGAAGACGTGCAGCTAGATTATGCTGAATTAACATCGGTCCCGCCTTTACCGCTGTGGACATTGCTTGTTGCTGACAAGGAATCTGCACACCATCCGTCTACCATTCAGGAAGCGAAGGTAATCCCAAAAATTCTACTTCGATAGTGTAATGTCTGAAATATTTTTACTTTTATACGTATATTCATATTTCTAGTATAAAGTCTTGTCATGTTGTCTTTAAATCGTTCCAATAATTTTGCTCGACGGATAATATGCAACATAATAGATTGGTTTATATGTAATTAATTTTTGGAGTGTCTATATAGTATATGTACTGTATGTGAGCAAGCTTCACTAGATAACTAAATATATGAGGATGAGACCTTTTTTTATAGAAAGTGAAAATGAGCAGGAGGCTCATCTGATGTTAAGTGACACCGCCCATGGACATTCCCGATACCGACACACAATGCCAGAGGTCTCGCGAGTGCGTTGTCGACCTTTTAAAATTATTTGTGAACCTTAAACCATTTCAGGACTACAATGAACTATTCGATGGAACAATGGAGGTGGAGGAAGATTTAGACGCTTTACTCTTAGAAGACGAAGATGTCGTAGATAGGAGGCCTTCAATGCCGGAACGGCAACCGTTATCACATTTCGGGCCACGACAAGGTACTTTATATAAGATAATATAATAATATAGATATAAAATGCTAATAAAATACTAAAAACAGTATTTTATTAGCATTTTTTAGATGATTTATATTAAACTTACATGATAAAAGGTGAAAATGATTGTTAAATTTATTGCATAGATGTTAAAATTATATTCACATTAACACTTCCCCATGGTTTTCTTCTTCTCTCTCTATTCCTCAAAATATTTTCCCCTTAAGTTCTAAAAAAAGCGCGTTCAGTCTTTATGACGTTAGTTTATATATCCGAATTTTCAAACATGTTGTCTCGAAAAATGTCCTCGGTTTATATAAAATGAAGTAAGGGGAATTTTTAAACACTAAAATACTGTAACAGAGAAAGCAAATAAATGTCTTGTAGTCGAGCACTTTTTGCAAAGACCCGAGCTATAACGCAAGACCAAAAAACCTCTATGGTGACAGAACGTTCACGCGCTCACAACAAGACTGTTATTGTTAAATTTATTTACATAACAAATGCAATATACCATGGCTGAGATTGTATTTTATTTTATTTTATTACAGTATTCCTACATTTACTCATTAAACAATATTCAAACAATTACATTATACACAAAAGCCAAAAACGGAATACACATTCAAACATAAACATACAGCACAGTTTTACCTATTTATACAAAAAATATAACAAAGTACAAATTCATACTAAATTCTAGACTATAAGTTCTAAGATTTATTGATCATTATAATAAATATTTAATATAAAGGAAGAATAACAAAGGTATTGTTCATAAAAGATACCAGAGTTATATAGAGTATAAGATAAAATCTAATTAAAATGTATTTTTGCATCTCCAAAAAATCTCTGTTCCAAACAAATTTATTTTCAGGTCGTATCCTCTCGCGTCTGTTAACCCACACTCATTTGCCGGGTCTAAGTTCGCTGGACCAGATGCATCTTCTTGCGTTGGCTGATACTGTATCCACTTGCGATGCAGATTTCACAGAACGATTGACAACCAATACTAGAGTGGATGTCGCTCAAGGTGGTGGACAGGAAGTCATGCCTGGTGGGTAAATCTCTAGTCAACTTAAGCATCGACCATAATGGACCATTAGCTCTAATAAATAAATCTATGGGGTCCAATTTTAATCACAATATTAATCAATTTTTAATATTGAAGTACAAAAAATACTCTAATGTAAAAACAAAACTTTAAATCATGCACATGATGGGTTTCGGAACTCGCTTCATTCACATTGTACACAAATTTTGTGATTTGATTTGATTTTGTGACATATTTTTTAAAAGATTCCCTCGATGACTGCGGACTTCGGTTCCTGTTAGCAATGAAGCACTACGGATATCTTCTCCGATGTCTGCCGCTGGCCCAACGAGCCTCCCTACAAAGAACTGGTGTTGGCACCTGCAATCTTGTTTGGGCGTTCCATTCAGAGTCACACGAACAGTTGCTGGCTTTAGTACCAGGTTACACCAAAGGACAAGCTAAATGGAGTACTATGAGAGAATTAGGTCAGAAAATTCATCGTTTATATTTTATTATTTCAGTTTCCATATTTATTTGGTCGTCGTGCCAATTATAGGAGCTCTACAGAGTGCACTACTTTAACAGCATCCGCGCAGTAACAGCAAATTAAATTCCAACAAAAATTTTAAAGAAACAATAACTTCAATTCACTTCTATTTGGAAATAAAACAGGTTCGCACCCGAAACAATTACCTATGCTACACGATAACCTATATATCGCTAAAACGATTATTTTCAGGAACAAAGTTCTGACAAACATGGAAAATTAAATAAACGAAAAACAAAGAAATCTAAACTTATTTTAATTGTACACTAATTTATTTGTTGTATCTGTTAAACAAATTAACTATCCAAAATTTAGATTAGTGTTACAAAAAAATTCTTCCCTCTCTGTGTTGAAAAGTTCTACCCTTTATGATAAATTCTTATAAATAAGTGCTCTTTCGAATTGTATATAATGAATAGAAAATAGTTTCCATTTATGACATATTATTAAATTCGTAGGTGTCGGGTGGTGGGTGCGTGGCGATCTCCTCCGTACTTGTGTGGAGAAGTTAGCCCGTGCCGCTTATATGGCTAAGCAGGATCCGATGGATGCCGCCTTGTATTACTTGGCTATGAAAAAGAAAACTCTGCTATGGGGCCTGTTCAGATCTAACCATCATGATAAAATGACTGCGGTGAGTTACTTATATAGATTTTGTTGCTTCAATATTTTATGAACACAAGGCGTGTTCCTTCATAGTGATATTTTTTTTAGTTTGTGATAAATTTTATTGGTACATAGTTCTTATCGGACTTCTGGAGATACGTACCGATAACATGTGTATATATTATAATGAAAACGTTCCGTTGGAATTATTTCAGTTTTTCGCGAATGACTTCTCGGAAGATCGTTGGCGGAAGGCAGCCCTGAAAAACGCTTTCGTCTTATTGGGAAGACAGAGATTTGAGCACGCTGCTGCCTTTTTCCTTCTTGGCGGTGCTTTAAAGGACGCTTTAGAGGTAAATTATTTATTTTATTTAATTATGATATCAAATATGTTAAAACAAATCCAACCCTTTTATGTAATTAATAAGATATACACGTGTGTAAATGATATGGGAATTAGACGCAACCTACCAGTACGGTACGAAAATTATACGTACCCAAGGTACGTATGATTTATCATATATGAGAATTCAATTATTAAAAGCGCGGTTATTATCGCAATCCCTGAATATGACTGTTTATAAATATGATTTTAAATTTTCGCATGGTAAGTTCTGTTTTGTGTTCAATCATTAATTTTCAATAGCAACTCAATCCTTCTTCTTTATAGAAGAACTCTTATAGTTATACTATAGCTCTATCTTCCTATCACAATGCTAGAATTGATTTAAAGCCTAAAAACTTTACCAGTTTAACTTTACTGAGTTTGACTCCAGAATATGTTTTTAGTCCAGAAAAATTAATGCAGGATGCTATTGTAACCAGTGAACTATTTGTTATAGGTGCTGATAACTCGTTTGGGAGATTTACAATTGGCCATGGTGATAGCGAGATTGTATGAATCTGAAACTACTCTACCGCCCAGTTTGAAGAAGTTAATAATGGATGAAATATTGGGGTTTGTATTTTAAAAATCATTAAACCGGACCTGTGTTGCTAAATATTTTCGTTATTTGTCCAGAATTATTTCTAGTTAGTATTTTAATAAGCTCATTTCACAAAAAATATTCCACGCTTTGAACTTCCTAATATATGTATTTTTATTAAACGTAACGAAATGTTACCGTGTACTATTTTAAAACAATAAATTAAAACGTCTTATATTTTTTATAATTCAATTTGTTATAAATCTGTTTGAAGTTTACAATATATTAACGGTATTTTGAATTTAGCGGTGACTCAGAAAACGGTGACGTGGACTTAGAACGCGCTCACGCAGATCCATTCATCCGTTCCATGGCGTTGTGGGAACTAAAGCGACATGGAGAGGCGTTAGACACACTTTTGAGTCCAGCCGGACGGTTACACGCTGCCACAGATAATAACGAGCCACAACCGAGCGTGTTCAACTTCTATGTATACTTACGTACACATCCCAGATTGAAACGGCATAATATGCCAAGTCAGGTGCGTACTATCAATTTTAGATTAGAAAAATATAGTTTAGTTAGTTACCTATAACAATTATAAGTGAGGTTGACCATTAATTTTTTATGTTGTACATTCTCGCAAACCAGAATATTATATTATTATTTATGAATGTATGAAAAACTAAAGAGCTCATTAATTACTACCGAAACTAACATTTAAAACTTTATTGGTTATTTATTTACAAGTCTAAGTAAGTTAAATAATTGTTAACATTTGTTAAGCACTTTTAAATTATTAACTAAAATGTATATGTAACTTCACTAACATTACATAAGTTACGGTTGCTTTTTTACATGCATAGTAGGTGCCTTTTGTGCCTGACAAACGCCTTAACCATTTCTGGTACTCGTTACGATGTTTAAAAATTCATTGGTGCACGTGATTTGAACACACGCCTTTCAGGGTCGAACGATTGCCCTGATATCAGTATTGGGCATGTTGAATGTTTTAAGTAACTCATGCATGTGTAGAATGCATCATGTAGTGTCCAGTTGTGGTATTCATTATTAATATCCAATAATAATTGTTTCAAGTTTTTCAGAAATAAAAACAAACACAGACTGTTCTTAAAGTCTTATTTAAATAAGATAAAGTATTGTTAACTGGCGACTATAATTTTAGGGTGCGACACTGGCTTTACTAAACCAAGAATCAGATGAAGGAATCACTCGTCTGGAACGCCGTTTGTACTTCCAAACGGCCCATGGGCATTTCAAGGCAGGATGCCCTGCGCTAGCTTTAGAAGTTCTTTCGAAGCTACCATCGCGTATAAGAGATGATAAACCGAAGGCAGCTGTGCCTGTAGTTGATCATGCTGTTATTCATACAGGACAGTTGAGCGAAGATAATACTAAAAGTATGTTTTTTTAAAGATATTTTTTTTTAACTTTAAATAGTTTTCGATCTCAATATATATCTCCGAGTCTAACACTAGCTTTTCGCTTTAACCAAATGAAGATTTTATTCACAGAGGATTTGTTCGATTATAGAAAATTGTTATATTATTATGAATTAATAGACTCTTTCGAAGTTTTAGAATTTTTGAGTTTGTTCTTATATTATAAAACGACTTCATAAATATAATTGTTATGATATTGATTATTCCCAAGATTTGGCTCACTTTTAATGTCTTGGTTCTTGTATATTTTTTTGTATTTATATAAATTTAAGATTCCGTCTTATTCGGTACATTATTTTATGAGTGCGTATATAATTCTTTAATCCATGTCATGCTCCTGTGAAACTCCCATTACACATCACATTACATCCCTTATTATAGAAGAGGAGACTACAGTGGATTGGGGTGCATCATCAGTAGATTGGAGTGCTCCAGTCACTTCACCCAAGACTGATGAGCTCGAGTTAGATTGGGGAGCTCCCGTTAGTTCTACGAAGGATGAAGAACTAGTTCTTAGTTGGGATAATGATGATAATAAGTAAGGGCTTGCATCTGCTTGTAATGTCCATTTTATTTTAAAGTTATGTTGATTTCTAAAGATTTCGGAGACTAATGCGTATTGTATTTCTAAAAGATTTTTTTTTAATTGTATGTAAAAAAAATTATAACAATAGTTCTTACAAGATTTTCCGCTTCATAAAAGATTTGGTTACTAACAGATAAACAATATTTATTGTTTCCTCCTTTCTGTGGCAATAACAAATATCAATTAATTGCAGATCTGAAGCATCTGGAACATCAACTCCGCCTCTAGAGATGAAGGCTGGTAAAACAGAAGAAGAACCTATTAATGAAACATCCGAGAAAGAGAAAGATGAACCGCCTGTGGTGGATATTATGGCACAGCAGTTGAAATTCGTAGCTTGTCTCAAAATACTTATGGAAGAACTTAGCACGCTCGCTACTGGATTTGAAGTGGATGGTATGTATTCTAAGGGTGGAGTCAGACAAAACTCAAACTAAAAGCGTCTACACATGGCCCTAAAATCAGAACTAATATCGGGGAAGTGGCCTCGTGTGCAGGCAAATCCAAAGTGTATCCTAATTTTATGGTCAACTACTGCCGATTTCAGCCCTACCACCATTCTCCAATATCGCTACTTCGCTTCGCTTATATCCCATTTGTCAAATTCCAAAAAAAATATTTACGTGCGGCAGCTAAACCGCTAAGCTTCGTTTCTGCATCTAAGAATGTTTTGTTTAGTAATCATAAACCAAAGTGCTTAGGAAATGTGCAAATGTCCATACTCAATCAAACTCAAGAGCTGTCAAGCCATTTTTCTGTATTAAGTTTGACAGATTAGCAGCTCAGCGAGAGAGTATGATCAGTTGTGTAGTATTATATGTTAAAAATATGATTGAATGTATGTCTAATGAGCACGAATGTGATCTTATAGGTGGTCATCTCCGCTACCAACTATACATTTGGCTGGAACGTGAAGTTGAAGCGCTTCGTCGCCTTTGCGGATACGTGGCCACGCCCCCAGCGGGCGAACTTCTGTGCGCAGACGCAGAACAAGCTCCTTTACCGGATAAACCTACATTACACCAGCTATTGGTACGGGAGAAGGCAGACTTTGAAGCTAAAGTACAAAGAGCAGTTCGACGGAAGAAGTGGCTCAAAGGTAACGAACGAAAATTATTACTGATCCTGCCTTCAAAGGTGGTAAATATTATTGAAACAGTATAATGCAACTCTCTGAGGTGTTCTGAAACATTGACCCCGTTATAAAAGGCTATTTATTTTTGAAAATAAAATTTTCTTTTGTTAATTCTTAAATTTAATATGGTATTTTTAGCCAATGAAACACTCCTGCGCACACTTCTGTCATACTGTTCCCTCCACGGTGCGGGTGGCGGTGGCTTGGCCTCTGTTCGTATGGAGTTAGTCCTATTACTTCAAGAACTGGGACAGGATAAGCAACACCAACAATTGCTGTCGCCGTTGCCATTTCCTACAACCTTGCCTTTGCTGGCTGCTGCCGTTGCCGCCAATAACACGGTCGTTGCGGATCCTGTCAGACATTTGCAGGTAAGCTTTTAAAGGGTTTTGTATCGTCTTCTAAACTTACTCTACGTGCAATGTATACGAAAAATCACCTTTGTTTATAATATTTTAATATTACATTATCTACAACATATGAGCGTACTTAAATGTCGGCAACACAACTGCTAGCTCCCGGGATATTACGTGTCAATTAGCGGCGGTTAGAACTTTATTCAAAGTAACCCAAATTTAAACCCATGCCACAGGATTTTTGTGATTTTTAAATTTATTATATAGTATAACCACAATTTGACAGAAAGAGATAAACGAGCGCTTGAGCTAAATGCATACGTTTTGTTAATAATTGGGAAAACGCATTTAAGACGCATGAAATTTCATAACAAACACTTGTTCAGGCGGTAGCTCACGACATGTTGGGCACCATCGGGGAGTTGGGTGTACCAGGAGGGTCCGCGACCCGAATACTTCACACTTTAAGAGAATTGGCAGTAGCTCTCTCTGCCTGCATATATCAGAGCTTGTGCGATTCTGACACATTTAGCTTGAAGCATCCACAGCATCATGAGGGGTGAGTAAACTTTATTTAATTCAAAGCTAGACCCGTGTACAGCTTGTCAGACAGTTTATATTTAAGGAATGTCATATCTGTATAGTATATGTCGTGTATGTATTAATAAGCTGCACTAGATAACTAAATAGGGGTTCAAGTATTGCGTTAATCTTTGTGATTATGTTAACATCCTTATTTACATTTTAACAAATATTACTCACACATTGTCTATGCTAGAAAACGAAATGTTTCTGTACTATTATTTTGGGAGCTTTCATTACTTTTGCTGACAAGAGGAAGGGAAGGGGGGGGGGGGATAAATTGCAATAAATCTGCTTACGTAATACGTAACTTGAACGGCCCCCGTACATATGTATCCTAACACATACATAGTGAATTTATAAATAAGCTCTAGATGTCTGCACCAAGACACCTAATTTCAAACTTAAACTCAAGACGGAGCCCTACGGGTAGGATTAGAGGTTCATGGTGGTGGGATTTTCTCCAAACTGATCGGGCAGGCTCACCACGATAATGAATAGCTTGAAGAAAGCTTCGCCACATTGAGAGGAAGCAAGAAATGATTGAGACTGCCATATTCAAATCTCAAGTATTGTTTAAAAACTACTCATATTGTTATATGTGAGCTGTTTTTTTTATCGGGCACCTTCAGCAATTTAAATTTGGAGCAATAACGTGAGCCCTGTGAGTTAGTCAATGTTCAAGGGAAAACTGAATACAATCCAACATTTTTATTGCTATATTTTTTTTATCAAGTCGCTATCGGTAAAGTTCGAATCTGCGCATATAGAAATTTGTTTTGAACATAGTACTATTTCGGATAAACCATATGGTGGTAGATGCAAATGAATATGAAACCTAATATATTTCACGTATTTCTCTTGTTCTTCGTGAATATAAATATTTCTTATCATTCACAGAATTATTGCTGAAACACCGGGAACTGCGAATCTTCTTGTGAGATCAAGACGCTACTCGACTGAAGAGTTAGCTGTCACTACTCTATCCAATAAATGGCCTGGTAATCTTATTGATACGATTTCAATAAAATACAATTTATTTTTACACAATTGACCTTCAGCTAATTGAAGATTATCGTTAGGATTATCACCGATGTATTAATTCGTTTTATCCCTGTCTGTACTTTTAGTTCTGTAAATACGAGACAATATAACAAGTGTAATATGCTTTGAAAACTTAATATATTTATTGATTTATTAATTAAAGTCAACCACATCATACATAGTAGTCTTCGGTATATCTAAAATGTATGATTTATGTTTACCTAAATGTTAAAAAAAATATACAAGGTCCCTGAACTTCTCGGTATGTTTTTGCAGAAGGAATTTGGAAAAATTTCCTGATTTTAGACCTAGGGAATGAGTAAGGGACTACAAATTTTATATCCTGTAAGAGTTCAATACTCTGTATTTGATTATTTAAAAAAAATATACAAGAACGTAACACCGGCTAAAGATCTCCGATCGTACAGTGATATCATATTAAATGTCTCAGTCGCTTATGGTACGGGTGTCGAGTAAAAGATCTTTGAATGCTTTCAACGCGTTGATCAGTATTATCAGTTTCAATTAAATAATTGAGACCTGAGACGAAATCACGTAGCGATACACCTGATTCACTAAAGCCGCACGAATTTGTATGAAAATGACGTTGATTTCCGCTTTGTTGAATAGTTGTTCCGCTAAGTGAATTTTTCTCAGGCATTCGTTTTATAAAAACGAATGCCTGACTGTGTCAGTTTATTTATATCGTCTTCTTTTATTTCCTATTTATAGAAAAACTATTTTGCAGCTCTTAAATAGTGTTTTACATAACGGGGCATTGTCAGAGGAGTCGCAATTGCGTTGTCGGCAAAAATTTATGTGTAAAAAAAATTTCAATTTAATTTACTAAGGGAAATCTTTCAGGTGTATCAGCCCTCCGTGGATTGGCATTACGGGCAGCGGAAGAGGAAGACGCGCCTCGCCTTCCTGTGTTACTCGCGGAAGCCTTCTGCGCTGTATACCTCGCTTTATTGGGTTGGGCGTTAGCTGCTAGAGATGCCCATCTCTTATATAGATTATCTGCACTTAATATGGAGACGAAAATACACTCAAGGCTATTTGGTGGTGGTGTAAGAAGACTGCTTACAACTGCACCAGCTCCGCCACAAGTGAGTTGTTCATGTCTAGACTATCAAATTTATGTATTGGTTTGTTATACCAATTATTTTATTGTATAAATTATAATAATATTAAATCTTCATTAATTTTTATCATACGAACCAAGGCTTTGCTATTTTGCTCATCCAGGGTTTTTTAGTTAGTTTTAGGCGATTACCAAAATCCTCGGAGGTACGCCACAATAGTATAGCCAGATGTAGGCACTTTCTTTTTATAATTATCAAAGCATAGCATGTAATACTAATACCATTTAGCATATATTCATTATTTTTTTATACGTGAGTGGTAAATGTAGAGTGAAAAAAAATTCCCCTTTTATTTAAAGCATCCAGTTGACCAAGGTACATCTCCTACTTTATTGGACTCGACCATTTCGATTAAATTTTCTATCCAAATGCTAGTTAATATAAGATGTAAATGTTATGTTTTTATTTATTTTATTCTTTATGGTTTTGGTCTGGACCTGAGACTTCTGGTTCATGTTTTTTTTTTGTTAATCTAATCGGCAATTAGATGATCAGCCTCCTGTGCCTGACTCTCGTACGGTAAGCAGGTTTCGTCACGATGTTTTCCTTCACCGTTCGTATGTTAAAATGCGCACATAGAAAGAAAGTCCATTGGTGCCGGGTATCGAACCTACGACCTCAAGGACCGCGCGCTAAAGCCCTTAGGCCAACGCTTCTTATAATTAATTATTATAAAATAATTAATCGTTAAATACAGTATGTTAACTGTGATATGGTTGGCTAAACTAATATTAACATAAAACAATTTTTCAATAACAGTCTTAATAAATCAGGTTTATAAAGCAGCCGCAATACATGGACTTTAATGAACAATTATATCATGTTAATTCAAATACACTTTACATTACATTATTGTATTTTGTTTTCAACTTGAAAAAGACACAACTAAACATTTAAGACTTGCTTATAATGGGATAGTATATTTTAATAGCACTTACCATTTTCCTCTAAAAATAATTATTATTTACAGCCAAAGATAATAGAACGAACAGAAGGTACTTCTGTCTGGTCGTCACTTCGGGAGAAACGGGCGTTATTGCATATGCGCCTCCTAGGTCTGGGGCCTACCGCGCCCCACACTAATATACAAGAAGGAAGGCCCACGTACAGAGAACAGTTTGTGTCACCACAATGCAGTATTCTCACCTATTTACTTACGAAGGTAAATATTATTCAAACTCAAAATAACTTTATTCATGTAGGTAACCAAGTACACTTATGAACAGAAAAAGTTAAAATGAACCTAATGATTGCCAGTTCGCAAGTCAAGGAACTCTTTGCTCTTTTTAATCGCCCAGTTTTGAGTCATACGAATTGTTTCTAAAGCCATTAGAGATTCGGAATTCGTCAAAAATGTTTTGGATTTTTCTATACATTCCAGACTAAGACTTTTTTCTGAAAATAACTTAATGTTTCCTTGAACATCAAAGAACTACCTAATGTTTTGCCTTTATCAAGCTTGTGTTACTTTTCAAATAAATAAACAATCAATAATTTGTCAATTGAGAGCTTTTTTAAGACTGATATTTTTTAATGTTTCCTGCAAGTTAAGACAGAAAAATTTGGTTTTTAACAAAAATTAATTGAAACTTTTTACTGACTTTTGTAAGTCTGATAGTCGAATTTGGCTATGAACTCACATCAGATCAGTTTGGTCGATTTGGGGTATTCTTCATATTCTTTATATTCACAGCCGTCACCCGAACAAGATCCAGATAACAATGACTACGATTCAGCAGAATCAGGAGTAGAAGACGAGCATGAGAGTGAGAGTGAAGCAGAAGACGACATCTTTGACACTTCCGCCCCTAAGTAAGGTTTTTAACGTTACAGGTTTTTTTGGGAAAGCAAAAACACAATTTTTTTTGATTCTGATCTATATAAACAAATGACCTTTACAATAAAGTAAACGACTTTTGGATCTTATAAATCCAAGTGAATTTAAGAAACTTATACTCCCGACGGTAAAAGATTTCTTATTTAATATAAGATTATATCATAACTTTAACTTAACAAAAATTCAATAGCTCTGAAAATTAGCATCAAATTTATAACGTTGCCCTATCACCTCAATTTATTTCTCAATTCTTCAGTTATTTTAAACATTCGAAAATTCTTTATATTAGTAAACTAAGATGGATCCAATTATTTTCAATAATTGCTCTTTTCAATAGGTCAACGAAATCTCGAAGCAACATCGAACATTCAGACCCAGAATCGTACTCTTGGTACGTGATGCGTGTCGGTGTACTGAGACTCGCGCAAAGCAAACTACAAAGTTTCCTACAGCTGTGTGGCATCGAGATGTCTGGTAATGTATTTTTGAAGTGAAAATTTCCTTAGCGACGTACTGCTTTGAAATTGTATGAAACGAAAAAGCTACAGTAAATAGAGACAAACACATAAATTTATAAGATTTAATTTGGGAGAAAATAAGATAGGAAGCATTATACAGTGTTAACTTTAAATTAGTGTGTATTTGATCATTGCCTAAAATAAAAAAAACATACATGTGCAAAAAAAATTCAACAAGAGATTAACTTACTTCAATTATAAAATTAGTTTATTAATTAAAAAACTTTTTACAAAACTGATGAATTATAACAAAATCAATTTGGTGTTTTATTTTCGAATCTAGCCTCCACCCAAAATTAAATTAAACCACTAGATAGCTAAAGGATCAAACAATTTAATTTAATTTAATTACAATAAGCGAGAACAGTTATACATCGCGTTTATTGCGTGGGTATTGAGATTTGCAATTAGTGTATAACATTAAAACTCGAAGAAGTTACGATCATCAGTTGTCGTAAAAAATTACCGTTACATAAACGTATCCACGTATAACACGGTCGTGTCCATGACACAGCTTCATCCTTCATTTCGATATTCTATTTTTGCTAAATTTTTTATTAAATTTTGGGAGCCATTTGCACTAGATAGAAAATATAGATAGATACAGATAATAAACTCCTGTTTGATCTTTTACAATCGAAATATTTTTAAGATAACAACCTACATAAATAACACGATATGAACATTCGCTTATAGAACTAGCGACAACCAGTCCCACAGTCCATGCCGCTTTACGCCGGGTGGAGCAATGGCAGCAACAATTGACTGAAACTTTAGAGTCCCGTCCGTCCCCAGTCGATTATATCCCGGGTTGCTTCCCCGATCGAACAACTAGCGGACCGCCTATAAACAAATACAGGTAACTTTTGGCCGCATAAAATTTTGTTCCAATTTTATATATGTATTTGCTTGAGCAACTTTTAATTCTATAAATCAAAACTCAATTGTTTGTTTTTAAAGAATAACTAGGATTTTGAGAATTGTTCTCGATCAAACTTAGGTAATTGAAAAGGACTTTGGAAATTTTAAACCCTTCAACTTTCCAACAAACACTTTTCCGGAATTAGGCTTAAAAATATTTTGATGTTTTAATGTACTTGAAATGGATAATATTTGTTATATTTCAGATGTCTCCTGGAAAAGCACAATACGCCCTTCAACTCGTCCATCTACAGTTCGGCGTCTGCACGTCGACTGTGGAGCTATCTCGTTAGACAGGAACAAATTCAGGTATTATATATAAAAGTTCAAGTTTAAATAGCTTTTCAAATTATTATTTGTTTGTCCTCGAGTCCCTACTTTTGTATAATTTAAAAAATCTTTTATTTCATTTGTTTTAAATGGAATGTGTCGCCATATATTAGAGAGGATTAATGGATAGCAAAAGGTTTTATGCGAATTTTTTAAAGGTGGCTCAGTTATATAATACATAGTTGTTTAATATTAATTGCTGAAAGTCGGCCATGTATGTTAAACATAAATATAAAAAGTATTGAATTTTATACCAAAAACTGTTTAATAAAGAAAATTCAAATTTAAAAATAGAAACTAACTTTTCGGTTTGGTACTATGTATATATATGTTTTTAAATTGTTATTTATTAATAAAACTTTTTATTACGTTAAAGGACAAAAAGTGCGAAAGACATGAGGTCTTATATACACAATTAATACCATATACATAAATATATGTTTTGAAAAAATTTCAGGACGTATTCATCCGTGCTGTGTTCTCGCGTAGACGCACTCAATCGATATCTGGCGAGACAGCGCCCTTAACAGACAGGCCTGTGACGAAACAGGACGATGATCTTCACAGTCCTGTGCGAATCATTCATAAGGAACAGGACTCCATTGCTGCGTTTTGTCTTAATAAGGTTAGTGGAATGAAAAGACATCATACATAAAAGGAACTGTATTGCCTGTAACAATTTATTTAGTTTCCACCGATGGCAGTGTAGAATCCCCCTCTCGCCGTTTTATCTTCGTATTGTGAGTGAGAGTGTCCACACAACTGTTATATTTAAAAAAAACATATAGTGGAACTAAACTACTTTAAATTTTATTACTTATAAATTTGACGTTTGTAATAGTATAGGATCCCGATATAAAACGATCTTCACCGTGATGTTTATTTGATGAAACGTATTTTTATTTAATTTAATATGTCAATAAATATATTGCATATGGGTTGTCTAACAAATTTCAGTCCATGATATCATTAAAAAATAAATAAAAAAAATTTTTTTTTAACATTTCACCGGTTTGATTATTAGACAAATTCTATACCAATCGAAAGTCTGAATGCCATAGAATATGCAAACGTTGGGTTGCCTATTCTTTTCCGGTCACAACTCTCGGGTAGCCAGGTAAAACCAGGTAAATCAATACAAGCATTTTCCACCGGTCTGATTATTAGCTTAAAATTAAATGAAAATAAATATTATTTCATTATGAACACGATGGTATAGGGTTGCCTGCGAAAAATCAGTCCCGAATTCCGGTTGTCGAATTTTGAAAAGTGAATTATTGCTGCGAGTGAATATGTGCGACTGAGAGGTCCCAACCGAAGAAAATAATAGGCCACCCAACGTTTGCATCTTCTATAGGCTTCAGACTTTCCATTGGTATAGAATTTGTCTAATAATCAAACCGGTGAAATTATTTTTTTTATTTTTAAATAATCATATGGACTGAAATTTGTTAGACAACCCATATGCAATATGCAATATACTATAACTATTTCTATTAAGATACATAATATTCTGATTGACACGTTGTCTTTATGTCTCCCAATACTTTTTGTTTATCAGGCTGTAATTTGGACCATAAATATATAAGAATATTTTTATTATCAATGCATTATTTACACAGGTAGGAGGTGGCCTCCTGGCAGTAGCAACAGCACGCGAGGTGCAAGAGATGGACGTGTCCCTCTTATTACGCGGAGGTGCTTGTTGGGCTGAAGATGAATGCGAAGTAGATCTACTCGCGTTGGCCTCTGACCCTGCAGCTCTACCTGATACCGGCTTCCTGCTGATACAACATCATGATAAGTCAGTCTTGTTAGTTTAAATCGTTTTATAATTGTGGAGTTTGGATTTTGAATGATTTTTGTGTTATTTTGAAACTTTAACAGAGAGTCAGCTTGTTTTAGTTTGTATTGACAGTTTTAATATATTTGAGTGTCATTGTCAATGGAATATTATTTGTGTAATGAAAGTTACTTTAAATAAGTTTTGAAAGTGTTGGTGCTAGATAGGGTTTTATTAGGTCCTTTAAGTAAGTCTTTTCAAAGAAACTGCATCTTCTGGCTATCATATCATAATATTTATCAAAAACTTTGAAATCATAACTAAAACTTTCCCGTGTCTAGTATTTAATATATATATATACAGGGTTTCCCAAAATTCGACGTCAAGTCGAAATTTTCTCATAGGTAATGCCACACCAGTTATCAGAAAAATTAAAAAAAAAATAAGTCATGTATTTTTGAAGTTATGGATATTTTTTTTTTTATTCCAGAAAATGCACACCATGTGACAGTTTTTTCATTCCTGTTGTTACAAATATTTACTTTTTGCCAATTTTTTTCTCTTACATCATCCCGAATAGTGTTTTATGTAACCTATGATCCTAAACTCTGTGCTGATCACTCCAACTTTAAGGAAAATGTCATTTTATACCGTACCAAGTTTTCAAAATTAATTTTCGCACTACTTCAACTGATCGTCCTGAAAAAAATACTTTACTACTCCAGTTTGGCAAGTAGCTTTAAAAGTTAGCGCGGATTCTACAGTGGTATAACACTGAGTCCATTATTTCTTAGATCGGCCATAAGATTTTTTTTTTGTTAAACAAAGTCTGTTTTTAACAATCTCTTTGAAATTACAACAAATGTTTCTAGCGCACCCAAAACGTTCCTAATGACCACAGCGTGGTTTAAATATACAACAACAACAACAACAACAACACTGCTCATATATATATATTATGAGCAGTGTTGGCCTAGTGGCTACAGTGTGCGATTCTCATCTCTGAGGTCGTAGGTTCGATCCCCGGCTGTGCACCAATGGATTTTCTTTCTATGTGCGCATTTAACATTAGCTCGAACGGTGAAGGAAAACATCGCGAGGAAACCGGCTTGCCTTAGACCCAAAAAGTCGACGGCGTGCGTCAGTCACAGAAGGCTGATCACCAACTTGCCTATTCGATTAACAAATGATCATGAAACAGATACAGAAATCTGAGGCCCAGACCTAAAAAGGTTGTAACGCCATTGTTTTTTTATAAATATACGGTAAAAATTTCATTACAAGGTCAATGCCACCTTTTTTTTTAAATGTTAAAGCAAGTTTTATTTGGATTCCTCGGATTGCTATTAAGGGCTAACTTCACTTTCCGTTTAGGGGCAACAGTGGTTCTGTGCCTGGAACAGGAAATACTTCTCCATTGAATCCCAACGCACCACAAGCGCCTGTCGGAATGGCCGGCCAGACGGGAAGGGGAGCTAGCGTGGTTAGTTTTTGAATGTATATTTATTGACGTTCCCTTAATTGTAGCATAATATTCCTTGTCTGGTTTGGATTTCTTCTAATTCAAATATACATATACACTTATACACTGCGGCGGATTACTGACTTAAAAAAACAACTGAAGTTCTTTGACAGCAAGTCTACTTTTACAGGATTTACGTATTAAATTTAATGCGGTGATAACAGGTGAGAAACTAGTTGCTTATAATTTTTTATTTCAGATGTAACTAACACGCGCTTGTATAACTTAGTTCCCTTATTTATTTATCCACGATACTAATTTTATGGTATTAACTTTTAACTAACAGTGTAAATAACAAAGGATAAATGAACTCCACAGCACGAGCGGCGGGCAAGCCTTATCGCCACAAAGCCAAGTGGGCTTGAAGCGTACATAGTCACAGTACGTGAACGGTATATTAACTAACAACATTCAATTGTTGCTAATGGAATTGAGTGAATTAATGTAAAAAGTGTTATTCTCAAAATATCTTGGACGCCAGTACGATACTAGCATAAGTTTTGAGGCGTGTTTTGTTATTAAGTTTATGGTTTGTTTATGTCCCATTTGTACCCTCAAAGACCGGCAACGCACATACTAAAAATGAGTGTCTATGGGCTGCGATGACTGCCCTTTTTGGGCGTTCCGCAGGCTCGTTTGCCCCCTATAATATAAAAAAACTGTGGAGGTTTTTAAGTTAATAATTCATTTTTTTTTTGTTATACACGATTTCAGTACTAATAAAGCCACGACTGATTGATCCATTAATTCACTCGATTATTATCCGCTGGGTTTATGGTTTGGTGTGGGCAATTTGTAACGTCTTGCGTGTCGCCTACGCGCTTCGCTTAGTTGAACTTCAAATGGAGGAGAGTAAAGAGAAGTTCCAATATCCCAAATGGTTATCAAATGAGGTATGCGAAGTTTTTTCGTTGAAAGTATTAAGTCTTGACCACAGGTGAAAGGATTGCAGTTCCCGGGTTGCCACGACGCGAAATACTGTCGTCTGGTGCTACATCGCTCCAAGCTTCTCATGAAACCGGTCAGTGACTACCGAATGTCCCCTTTTTCTTTAATGAAAACTCCCGTCTCCCGTTTTACCTTTGTCCATACTACCACCGTCCCGCACTTGGCCAGATGCTTTCATTAGAAGTCGTCTTTTCTTTTACCTTTCATCGAGATCATTTTTAATTGATTTGACATTTTTGAAATTTTGCTTTCACCGTGTCGTTTGATTTTAGCTCCAGATTTTTCATTCAGTGTTCTTTTATTTTACTCACGTCATTTTAGATATTGGAACTTTTTTATTTTGGCATTTGATTTCGTCTGCTGGCTGCACAGCAATTTGCTAACATTTGTTGTTTTATACGTGCTCGTATTAAGTTTTCGTTGTGTATTTTATTTAAACTAATTATTAAAAATTATTGTAATCTATTTTATTGCTGTTATGTAAACACCTATACATTTTATATGTGTTAATAAAATAAAGAGGTGTTGGCTGCTTTGTCAATTCCTCTTATTCGTCACTTTATACGTATATTTTTATTTAGGTGTTGAAGCATAAAATTGACAACATTAAGCGTATGGCAGCGCACCCTTCACAACCATTATGTAAGTTGTATTTATTATATAGTAAACCAATTCAAATTGGCAATTAAAACTTTTTAATTTATATGAGTGCTAGCTTAGCTAGGGAATAACTAATCGTTAAAGATTTTAAAAAATTATCAAAAAAACAATATTTTTATTCATGTAGGCTATGTACCTCTGAGAAAAAGATTCGTAAGCGTGATGCAGTTTGCCAAATTTCGTACCAGGCACCGGGATATCATACTAAATATTATCTGTTTTAGACTTGACGGGAGGTGCAGACGGCTCAGTCCAACTATGGGAGTGGGGCCATCCCTATTGTGTATGGTCTCCACGCGCACCTGGCGCTTTTGCAAAAGTAACCCGGGTACGATTCTCGGACTATGGAAATAAGTTCGCGGCATCAGATGCGGATGGCAATCTTGCAATGTGGCAATTGCAGCCGTCCTCGAAAAATGGAACCAGTCAGCCGCAAACACCACCGAGGCCATTCTTTGTAAGGAATCCGTTTTAAATATTAAATTTTTATTCAATATTAACGGGCTCTCTAGCCACAGGACTTTAAAGCACTCAAACATAAAACAAATTTTATTTAAAAGCACAAAAGTCATTGAAATAAGCGCAGAATGCTACTTTCTCGGGATTTTTTGTATAAATGATAAATGTTTTATGTCCAGTAAGTTTAAAGCTAGTAATATAATATACTCGTATCTGATGTAAACGATGTTATGTTCCCATACCGGTTTTGGGGATTGATCTAGGGTTTTAAATTTTAGAGAGATATATATATAGATAATAGTAAATCATTCAAAAACGGTAGTCCGCGTCTAGAGATTCCTTTAGTTTCTATAACATTATATACGAAAATAATTACCTTATTTTCAGACTCACCAGTGTCATAGCAAAGGAATTAGTGACTTTGTTTTCTTGGGTTCCTGTAGTTTAGTAGCAACGGGTAAGAAAAATTAATATACCTTTTAGATATAAAAGGGAAAGATGTACAATTTCCCCTTCATGATATGTTATTTAAAAGTTAATTCTTTACAGCCGGTCACAGTTCGGAAAGTAAAAACGTGGCTATCTGGGATACTTTGATGCCGATTAAGAAGGCTTTAGTTGTTTGTAAGTATATTTTAATATTATATGATGATATGGTTTTATAAACTTTAAAAAAATAATAATTTGTATACGATTTTATTTTACAATAGCAACATTATTTCGTATTAACGATCTTGAATTTTTAGTTCTTTATTAAGGAATAATACTTGAACTGATTCCCTGCAAAAAAATATAATAGTTCCATTAAGATCCTCGTACACGTGATATTTTTAGCGTGGACGTGCCACGAAGGCGGCGCCTCGTGTGTCGCATGGGCAGGCGGCACTGGCGCATTGGTCTCGTGTGGGCGTCGAGGCGACGTGCTCGTTTGGGACTTACGTGCACGTGCACCAAGACACAAGTTGCACGCGCATCACGCGCCCATTAAGTGCGTGGCGCTCTCACCCAAAGAGGATTATTATGCTATTGGCGCCGCCGATGGGGACATTAAGGTACGCGTACATTACTTTTTAAAATCGTTAATTTCCCTTAGAAAATAAATTACCCAAAACAATTTCTAGTAAACATAGAACATGGTTTATACAGTGATATTTATTTAACAATATTTTAAATTAAGACTAGAACTATTTATTGCGTTCATTATTCTCGGTTTATTTTAATAAATACATTACCAGTAGAACCTGATCATGAATTAAAATAGATTTTCTTACTGCTGAAGATGTATGACATCCAACAAAAAATATAACAGTAAGAATAAACATTTCCCTACTAACTGTAATGATACAGACAGGCTCTGAACAAATCTCTGAAAATTAAAATATCTTTTATTCATATAGGAGTCACAATGAAAACCTATAAGCGTCATTAAGAAAAAGATGTTTTTCGAAATTTACATTTACTTCCAGTTCTGAAAGAGCTTAGATTAGATAGACGAGAAAAACTGGAATTAACTTCATCATTCTTTAAATCGCCAAGCTTTTTTTACAAAATTCGTAAGCAAGTATCGTGCTCCTCGTCAGCAAAAAAATTAACAATAAGTAAATTTTTTAGGTGTATTCGCTCGCGACGCATCAATTGTTGCATACATTCGCGGGTGAACACGCAAGAAGTTCCTTCTTCAAACATATTGGACAAGGTGTCACACAAATACATATTGGTAAGGAATAATTTTTATTAGACTTAATTTTATCTCATAATAAACTTAAAAAGGATTGCAATTTGAATTTATTACTTTATTATTAATATATGTATATCGAATCCTCAGTAGAGGCATTGCATTATAATTTTAAACCACAAGCACTCAATTACGGCGGAATTATTAAAAATGTCCATTGGCCTTTTTTTTTTCAGATAATGGCGGCCGTTTGTTCTCGTGTGGTGCAGATGGAACAATGAAAGTGCGCAAGTTGCCGGAACGAGATGCGCCATTGCATCACGCGCACTACACTACTTAGTGAGGGAATCTTATTATTCAGTTCGCTATAACTTGCTTTTTCGATTCATACTTGTTAAAAGAAAATCCTTTCTTCTTACATTGCGATGTTTTCAAATATGATAAGTTGAGACTTGGAAGAATGTGTTTACTATTTATTCTTACCTAATTTAAGATTTAGTATCAGCAGCTTTGTTATAGATACAAAAATACCTCTTTTACTTACCTGTCCTCTTAGACTAATACAATTATTTATTTATATCGTATATATTCAGAATAGTATAGAGAAATATTAATTTTACTATAACTCGAGTTGAAACTTCTCGAATATACCACATTTTCGCTGGATAACCGGACCAATATCGAATCATGGGTTTCATCTGTCAGATATATGAGGGGTAGGAATATTACAGATTCAGTATGCTTCTTTGTTATAGTTATATTTTATAATTTCCAGGTGATCGTTAGGAAAAAATAGAGGGTAGATAGGAAAAAGGAACGCGCTCGGCCGGAGTGATCGTGTTGTTGTTGTTCGTGTTACATGTACCCTAGACTAGTCACCGAGTAGCCCATAATTTAGTCTTATATGAATCTTTAGTTCAATTGTATAATTTAACCTCTCCTAGACGAGGTCTATTTATCCCTAATGATTGTCGGCCTAAGGGAAACAGTCCTGTGTGCAATCCCTCGCTGTCTTATGATTCCGACTAAGTCGAGCCTTCTATGAGATGTGAGCTCGCATTTAATGTATCTTGTTGACGCATAATAAATATTTTAATATTTCTAATTGTCGTCGTGGCTTAGTATGTGTATTTAAATAATTATTCTTATAATCTCTATCAAATATTGTTCAGTCTATCTCATTGGCATTCTACATTTAATAACGTTAGGTGTAAGTGTTGCTCCCCCTTTAATCTATTGAGTGTTGTTCAATGGTCCATATTTCTCCGTATATATATTTCGCGAGCAATAACAGAAGCCTCGGAAAACAGTATTAAGACATGTGTGAAGGCTGCGAAATATGTTTTTAAATTATATGTTGTGATGTGATAGTTGAAGGTAACAGTAGCATTTTATTCCGATTAACTCAGATATTAATCAAACATATTTTGACTGTCTTATTTCCATTCGCAGTTCTGTTACAATATTTCCAATGTTTAGCTAAAAGACAATTTCTTAGATATTGTTTTTATTTAATTGTATTTTAGGATTATTATTATTTAGTAACCAAAGTATATGCGTACGTAATATTCACATTGAAACAAGTTACCAAACGTTAGAAAGTATTTTTTTTAACCGCACAATATTTTTGTACACTCGCGTGTGCATGGCCGTTTCCTTTGTTATTTGCAATGTGCTACACGAAGAAGTCAATATACAGATTTAAAATATAAATAACAATTCAAATCAATTCTTTTTACATATTATCTACAAATGGTGATCAAGTTTATTGTTACATATTATTTTATCTTGGTAAATCTTTTCTTTATTATCAATCTTGTTAATATTTGTACATACAAGATTGTTGCATCACTTATTTAAATTATTTTATTATAGAAAAGATAGTTCAATTTTATTATGAAGCCACACTATATCTGTGTTATTATTATTAAATTGTGAACATTGTATTTAAATGCTTATTAATTTGTTTTATTTATGAAAGGACGTTAAAATAAAGGTTAAATCAAAACAATGCGTTTTATTCCGAAAACCTTTTTATATATATAAGTAACTAAAATAAAATAAAAGACCTCATGCAATAATTTAATTTATTAGTACGAGACAACAATAACAGGTAAAACACACTTTTTAAGACTTCAAATCAGGACTAAAACAATAATATAGATATAAATGTTGATACTGAACAATATTGTTTTTACTTAAAACGCTTCTGTCCAGTTCAAAAGGATTGAGTTCAAAGTAATGAGATAATAATAATAATGCTTGTTAGTTCGTGACCGTCAATTTGCCTCTTGGATTTTCCAAAAACATTGTCGCAGTTTTTGTTCCATTCGCAACATTAACAAATTTACAATATGGTATATTTTCAGCATCTACACTTATAGGTTTCGTTGGAGAAACAACTATTACTTTAGTATTAAGGTCGACTGTATCCTTAACTTCACCTCCATCACACCATAAATAAAACTTCATACCATATAAACCAAACAAAATTTCAATTTCCTTGTAAAGCTTGTCTATGTTTAAATATTTGTTTTCCTTGTCTTTAAGAAGAACACTACCATAACTTGTTTCAGCACCAAATCTTGGGGATATGTTTTGAAGAATGACATTTGCCCAAGGATTTGCTGGCATTTCCACATCCTTTCTCCAAGTTATAATCAATTGTAACTGAGAGCCTTTTAATTCTTGAGTTTCTTGGATTACAATGGGCTTAGATGGTGACAACTCTTCAATTGGTTTTAATGGTGCCTTCACAGTGGTTTCTATCAACTCGCGATGGCTTTTAATAATTCTCAATATGTCACTAGTTTTATTAACAGAAAAATAAACATCTACTTCATCGGTAGGCACAAGATGAGCTTTCTTTCTTAATTTTTGAACCCTATTAATTATTTCCCTTGAAAAGCCCTCATCCAGCATATCTTGGTCTGGTGTTACATTAAGCAGAATTAATACATCATTATCACTATGGGCCTCATATTGTTCATTGCCTTTAGCTTGAAATATTATTCTTACTTCTGATACATCAATATGCTGACCAGCAAGTTCAACATATCCATTTGCAATTAGCTTTTCACAATCTTCATTGTTGAGATCTTTCAATGCTTGAGTGACTGCTTTAAAATCTCCTTTCAATCGAGCACCCAGAATCTTGTGATCCGGTTCAGCTCTGAGTGTGATACCATACTTTTCTTTATCACTTGATAAAACAACTCTCTTTACATTCATTTCTTCCAACACAAATTTTAATAAAGAGTTAATATCATTTAAATATGTCTGATCTTGATGAATTATTACCATTTCTGGCAAAGGATACTTGATCGGAATAGTTTTTCTGTCCCTTACTACTCTGCCTAGCTCTATAACAGCTTGCATTCTTTCCACAGCCCGTTCAATATCGGAATCTACTAAATCCAGTTTTGGTTCTGGTATCATGTTGAAATGAACACTTTCCAAGGAATCACCAGGCAACAACTGTCTAAGTGTCTTATACATGAATTCAGTCAGGAAAGGAGTGAATGGTGCCATTACACGGACCATGTCATATAATACACCAAACAAAGTATCTAGGGCTACTTGGCAGTCTTTTATACCATTCTCACCCTTTAGTCTTTTTCTATTCATTCTTACATACCAATTGGTTAAGTTGTCAATAAACTTGGTTAGTCTTGGTACAACTGTATATAAATGATATGCAGCCATTTCTTTAGTCACAAATTGAATAAGAGATTGTGTAAATGAAGTTATCCATTTATCCATGACATTTACCCTTTCTGCTTTTTCATTGAATTTATATATTATTTTATCTTCCTGAATAATTCTTTCAACATTTTGCATCAAAAATCTAAATGCATTATACCAAGGCAGAAACACATCTTTGATAACATCTCTTACCCCATCCTCTTTGAATCTTAAGTTCTCTGCCTTGACTACAGGGGAATTAATAAGGTATAATCTTAATGCATCTGCACCATATTTTTTTACTACATCAAGAGGGTCGGGATAATTCTTTTTACGCTTAGACATTTTCTGTCCATCAGAAGCGAGAATTAAACCATTTGCAATCAAGTTTTTAAATGGTGGCTTATGGAATAGTGCAGTAGACAGCACAATCAATGTGTAAAACCACCCTCTTGTCTGATCAATTCCTTCAGCAATGAAATTAGCAGGGAAAACTTCTTCAAACTCCTTTTTATTTTCAAAAGGATAATGACACTGGGCATATGGCATAGAACCCGACTCAAACCAACAGTCAAAAACTTCTGAGACTCTCTTCAAAGGTGGTTGACCTGGACGAGAAGATGGAATTTCCAGGTGATCAATGCTCTCCCTATGTAGGTCTTTGATTTCTTTCCCTGTTAGTTCACTTAACTCAGCAATACTGCCAACACATATTACTTCTTGTTTATCACTAGAAATCCAGAGGGGAATTGGTGTACCCCAGTAACGGTTCCGGCTGATAGCCCAATCTCTAGCTTCTCTTAACCAGTTACCAAATCTTTTTTCTTTTACAGATTCTGGAACCCAATATGTGGCTTCACTTGATTTTAGAAGGTCTTGACTCATTTGTTCTACTCTAACAAACCAAGAAGGTACTGCCTTGTATAGAAGAGGTGTTTCTGACCTCCAACAGAATGGATAGCTATGTTTCACTTGTCCTGAAAGCACTAATCTGTTACGAGCCTTCAAATTTGCAATTATATGTTTATCTGCATCTTTAACATATTGACCAATAAAATCTTTGACTGGTTCTATAAATCGCCCACTTGAATCTACAGGACAAATGATTTCTTGATCTCTAGTAATGATACCATTTGCTAAACAAACTCTAAAATCATCCTCACCAAAATATGGAGCTTGATGAACAATACCTGTACCAGAATCATCAGTAACATACCCATCTGTCAACACTTGGTAAGCATTAGGGCACTTCCCAACAAAATAATCAAATATAGGAGTATATTTTAGCCCTTTTAACTTATCACCTGGGAATTTCTCAATTATTTCATAATCATCAACATTTTTAAAGATAACTGGAAATCTACTTTCTTGCAAAACATACATTGTTCCTGTAGCTTTTTCTTTTACTTTGAGGTAAGTCAATTTAGGATTGACACAAAGACTCAAGTTACTAGGAAGTGTCCAAGGTGTGGTAGTCCATGCTAATAAAGAAAATCCTTCAGCAGTAGGAAAAGTTATTACAACTGTGGGATCAACAACGTCTTTGTAATTTTGTCCAGACTCAAAATTTGAGAGGGGCGTAGAACATGCTGTGGAGAATGGCATTACTTTCACACCTTGATAGACTAGACCCTTATTATATAGCTCCTTGAAAACCCACCATACAGATTCCATAAATGATGGGTATAGAGTTTTGTAGTCATTTTTAAAATCTGAAACATTTAAAAAAATAACAGAAACAAATTGAAATAAAATATAATAGCTGGGCTTCATAAGTCATTCAAATATTAAATTACACCCATAAAAATTGATCTTACCTATCCACCGACCCATTCTTGTAATGATCATTTCCCACTCCGTGGCATATTTCATGACGATTTTACGACACTCTGCATTGTACTTATCAATTCCCATTTTAGCTACATCTTCAGGTCCCTTTATTCCCAATGACTTATCAATTTCAAATTCTACTGGTAGGCCATGGCAATCCCATCCAAATCTTCTTTCAACATGGTAGCCCTACAACACATTCCAGGATTTTAGCTAAATAGTTATCAAATTGCCCCTAATTAATATTATATTCGGGTAACTCTACCTTTTGATGAGCATATCTTGTGACAACATCTTTGATGGTGCCTGCAAGAATATGTCCATAGTGTGGAAGACCTGTAGCAAAAGGTGGACCATCGTAAAATGAGTACCTGTAATTTTAATAAAAATTTATAGTAAACAATAAAACTTTTTATCTTATTGCAGTCACATTCTAGCAACAATAGGTTACCTCTGTTTATTTTTTGATTGCTTCAAACATGTTTGAAAAGCATCTATGTCTTTCCAGAATTTCAATACGTTTTCTTCTTCCTTTGGAAAATCTATGTTCTCTGGAACTCTAATTATTTGACTTGGTAAAGACATGATGCAAGAGTATTTTTCTCATGCCGGATTTTGCCACGCCAATGCCAAAAATCAAGATGCAAATCACTTAACACTAAGCGCAAATGCTAATGTCAAAACTGGTTGCTTATTGTCAGCCATGACAATTAAAGTCACAAAATTACAGTCACAGTTATGTAGTAACTTAGTAATAGTTCTTTGATAATGGAAACAAAGAACATTGACCCTTCTTAATTTTTTAAGCAGTTTGTAATTAGGGGCATGAGACAAATTTGCTTGGCGTTAATGGGTCATCGCTGTTGAAAAGTGATTTTGTCTCAAGCCCCAGATTAGTTTTCTCATATAGCCATTTTATAAAAAAGAATAGCATTTTGTAAAGTTTAAGCAAAATTTAGAGCATATCAAATCATATATTGTTTGCCCTTTAAAAAAACAAGTACACAACTTATTAATTTTTACTTCTTTGGCTTAACAAGATAAAAATCTTTTTAATTTTTTTATAGACTTGCAACGAATATTCGGTTACTATTCGGTATTCGGCCTATTCGGCTGCTTTTATTATATTCGTCCGAATACCGAATATCTACATATTATTCGGCCGAATACCGAATACTTCAATAATGTATTTGTCATAGAGAAATAATTGGCAAAATGAAAAATGTAAATCTATTGATTACGTATATATTCATATTTTCATTTCCGATATAATCATTTAAGTAGTCATTGGTACATAAAACAGGCATTTTAACTAGTTAAGAAGTTAAGATTTTTTCTATGCATTTGAATTATTTTCATAATCAAAATTTAGAAGGGGAAGGTTATGGTGCAGAAAGACAAATTTTTCTGCATTTTTAGGAAGTAGTTTACTTCTTTTTTTTCTCGTAGACCATCCCAGCTTCAGAATAAAGGCGCTCTTAATAAACTCTACTTCCTGGCGCCTGACAAATATTTTGCTGCAATTTTAATCAAACACGGCAATTCAAAATTCACACCATGTATACGGGTTGTCATGACGTGATATATTACTAATATTTAAGAAAATATTCATAAGTTTTTGGCGCTAAAATCCAGCCGAATACTTTTGCCCTGACTTACGTTCAGGGGCCTCGCCGAATATTCAGTATTCGGTATACTTCCGAATATACTATTCGTTGCAAGTCGAATTTTTTAACTTTCGCCTTATTCTACGTTTGTAGAAAAAACGACACTAACAATAGAAACAAGTTATTTAACACATTGAAAGTTCTATTATATCGCATTATTTAGTTAAATAAAGTTTATTTAAATATCACAAAAAAAATATTTCTACTTAAATTAAAGAAATGGACAGTTTTTATTTTAAAACATTGCCTAAATGCTAACTTCATGGTGTCGGTTTTTTGTAACGGTGTGCGCGCGCATAAAAATTAACTTTCATAATTTTTCCCTAACGCGCCAAAAGAAGAATAACTTCAAAAATATTTGAAAACTGCAAATAATAAGATATGCTTTGTAAAAAGTAGTATTATTATAGCTTATGTTTTCAGACAGGCAGACAACCAATTTTTAATTTATGTGAAATAGTTTTTGTATGAAGTAAGAAAACTTTACTTACTGTTGAAAGATAGTTTATTTTCATTTACATATTAATATTGAAGGCACTCTACCTAAAAGACATTTATAATACCTAACAAAATATTCAATTAATCCTCCTAATTTATGGTAGTATTAAATTATCTAATTCATTTTGTATTGATTCGATTTGAAGAAATATTGACTGAAGTTCTGGGTGTGTTAACTCAACCTCCAAGTCATTCCTGACTCCATTTATCGTTAAGTAAGCTTTCGGCACTTTACATTTTTTATGATAAATAGAGCTTATTTCTGCATTTAATTTCCAAGAAAAATCCGGATCATCATCAAACTGGTCACCTTTATTAGTCAACTCAGTGAGAGTGTTATTTGTTTCTGCTGACCATATTTTCACAAATATATCTGCTTTCTCTCCTTTTAAACCAACCTTTGTCAAATCAATTTTTAAATCAGATGGCATAAATATATATTTGAAAATCTTTTTGAATATGTAGATAATAGTTTTTATTGATAAAAAAAGTTGATCTGATTCCACTTTAAAGATTTTTTCCAACTTTGTTTTCTCATCTTCACTAAAAATATTATCTGTTTCTTGGGCTCTTAATTTCATAACAATTCGTTTGAGAAATTGTTCAAACTTTGTTTCGTCTAAGGCATTTACGACCGATAGACCGTTGCTTAAACTGAAAAATAAAAACACATTCAACAACTTTGGAAAAGGTACAATGAATTTAGAAGTGCAAATGAGAATTTTAGGCTTATCATTTTATGTATACCTCGGTGATACCTTGATCCAATTAGACTCCATCACTATAAAGAAATCCTGGTTTTATATGAAAATAAATCAATATGTATTGACTATAACAATTGTTAAATTTTAAAAGTAATTAGATACTCGATGAAATATGAAATGTCTATTTTGGACATATCACTTTCAAGATAATTCAAATAATGTTTAAAATCTGAATTTTGGACTTTAAAGTAAAATGGTAATTATTAAAATTAGTGAAATAAAAATAGTTTTCAAGTTTAATTCCTATTCGCAGAAGTTAATAAGTTTCTGTCAAATGTCACTGACATTTCAATAACGTCAGTCAAAAGTATTATGGAGCTAATACAAAGGATACGATAATATTTAAAATACACTGTATTCTAATGTACACATTTCGAAAAATCTTCTCAGTAGCTAAGAGTTTCATCTACGACTAGTATCTACTACAAAGTATAGAATAAAATAATATTTTAAAGACGATACGCCATAGAGATTAGAGGTCCTTAAGTTATTTATATTCTGTGCACCTCATTTATAAAGACAAACTAGTGCCTACTTTCGTATTGTACGTCAGAGATTTTGGCAGTCCGTGGGTGAACTATTTTCTTCATTGTTGACCTTTCCTAAATCTTAGGTGTAATTATTTCAACATTAGAAGTTATAACCAATACCTTTATTGACTAGTGTATAATTAATTTTTATTTACGATGGATTCTGAGGACGACACAAAAGATGATGTTGATTCTGGTAACGAGTCCAGTGGAGACGATGTCGACTTTGTCATGGACGAGACTCACAGTACAAGGGAACGACAAACGGAACTTGAAGAGTATCCATACGAAGTGCTTTCCACAGAGGAAATTGTTCAACACATGGTCGATTGCATCAAAGACGTTAATACAGTTGTTGAGGTCAGTACGTTAATGGTAAACAATAGTGAGATTCATCATCTGATAAGAGTTTTCCATTTTTTTTAACCTCCAGTCAGAAATATATTATTATAATCTAATTTGCTTAAAATTTTCTTTCCTTTGTTTTTGTTATTAAGATAGATCTTTGTCTTAGATTCATTGCTTGAATCTATATTATGGAGTATTACAAAAACTATGTGAAAAAAATATTTACCTTAATGACTCATTCCTTTATTCACATATACATAATATGTTTATGACACAAAATAAATTATTATATACATATATATTTTATCTTCTAAACTGAATCTACCATACGAATAATTGTGTACCTTATCTTATTCATGAAAAATGAAATTTCTTAGTTTAATATTTGACCTACTCAATAACAAACTTTCTCACATAGTGAGAATTATTAAAGGGTGGAATACAGTTCAGTTTTGTGTTAATTATTATTTGCTTTGTTGTCTTAAACAATATTTTAACTTATATTCAACTAAATTAAATAAAACTTATTGTACCTTTCATTTATATTTATTTGTACTGTGACAAACTCTGTCATTTGTGTTGAGAAATTTTTCTAATATGTTTATTCTGGAAATATTAAAAATATATATATATTGCAGATACCAGCAACAACAACTCGCATACTTCTGAATCACTTTAAATGGGATAAAGAAAAGTTGATGGAACGGTTTTACGATGGTGATCAGGATCAGCTATTTGCAGAGGCTAGAGTTATAAATCCATTTAGAAAACCAGTCATACAGAGGCCAAAGGTGAATGAAAGTGGATTATTTATGGATGTAAGGCATTGCAGGGCTTCAAATTGTGTACTCATAGATATCTTAATACCATTTTTCATTTTATTTGTGTAGTTGTTTGTTTCTATGTTGTTGTTTCATGTGATAATATTAGCTATTCTATTAGAGGTGTATGTATGTGTATAGATTAGCAAATAGTAATAATATAAATAATTGTATGGAACACCTTCATCAAAACCCTATTTTATTTTCAACATTCATCCTTATTGATTGATGATCAATATTTGAGTTTGGGTAAAAGTAATAAATTCTACATAGACATTCTTAAAATATGTAACAGAGACTTTTTCTTACATTTGACTATTTACCCTACTATCAACATTCAACTAATTTCTGAAGAGATACAAGTTATTATGTCTGTTGTCGCTTATTGCACGTTTTGAAAAATGTTATTGTTTAAAACATTGAGATGAGTCATAATTTTATCTGCACTGTTTGTAAATTAGGAAATTCTGATATGAAATAATTTTCCTTAATTATCTCACATCAGCGGGATTTCACTATGCTATGTCATATTTTACATAACAAAATATAGTGTTTTATGATTATTAACTTTATCAGCATATTTTACAATTTGGGTCAGGTCAAAATGTTGATTAATTTATGATGTGTTAATCTTATGTAATATTTATTTCAGCAACCTAGACGAATATCCAGTTCCGGAGCTGAAGAATGTGAAATATGCTTTTCTATTTTACCTAATTCAGTATGTATATTTGAAAACTATTAAATATGTTTAGTTCTTTCATAACTATTTGCAATCAATGCTTGGATCTGTGACGTTAAAAAAATCAGTTGAGGATAAAAATAATCAGTTATTGTTGCTATGAATAGTATGAAATTACTAGGAAATCACAGATTAATAAATTACAATCCAGGAGCTAGGGATATCTTATTGTTAAAAAAAGTTGTCTATATCATCATCATCTAGCCATACAGTTGCCAATAGAGAATGTGTCCAGTATAAACCCTTGAATTTTTTTCTTTATATAGAAAAGTATAATTAAGAAATGCTTTTTTTGTAGATGATGACTGGGCTGGAATGTGGACACCGATTTTGTACTCAATGCTGGTGTGAATATTTAACAACTAAGATTATGGAAGAAGGTTTGGTATGTGTAGTATTTTGAGTCTATTGCATAATACTTGTTCATACAACATTTGTTTTTTTTGAATGCGATTCCTGGAGAAAAAAGTTTCAAAATCTACCTCAACACATAGCTGATTTTAATACGTCATGCTTAATTTCTTTGTAGGGTCAAACAATCGCGTGCGCAGCTCACGCGTGCGAAATTTTAGTGGACGACGCGACCGTTATGCGGCTGGTCCGCGACGCGCGCGTCAAGCTTAAGTACCAGCACATCATCACCAACAGCTTTGTTGAGGTAAGTTTTGTTTTGGAATTCCATATTGTATGGTACTCTTAATATCGCGATTCTTACCACTTTAAAGTATCGGTTCTCATATAGGTACAAAATATTCATTTATTAATGGAATGAATAATTATAGTGTAGTGTTTTAAAATTCATACCTATTAAAAAACAAACCTAAAACAGCGGCTCTACAACCTTTAGGTTCTGGGCCTCAGATAAACATATTTCGTGATCAGTTTTTTTTATAATATAGGTCAATAGGTCAGCCTTCTGTGCCTGACACACGCCGTCGACTTTTTTTCTAAGGCATACCGATCTCACGATGTATTGTCTCCAACATACGAACGAGTGTTAAATGCTCACATAGATAGAAATTCAATTTGTGTATAGCTGGGGTTCGAACCTACAACTTCAGAGATGAGTGTCGTACGCTGAAGCCATTAGACCAACACTGCTCTATCATAAATATAATCCATTAGTTATAAACTAAATAAGTGTTTCAATGTTTTGATTGAAGTATTAGTTTAGTGAGAAATACGTTTTTTTTGTGTTAGAAAGAGAGAGCATAACATAACTCCTTTTATTCATACATTTTAATTTAATAGAAATAAAAAAAAATATTCAAAGCCACTGTTTTGTGTCTGAGCTATTTGTCATTTTTGCTGTTTTTATTGCTAAGAAACGTTTACATAAATTCGCTGGATTCCAATAGTTATCGGTTTTATTTGGAGAAAATTAATGTTTAGTTTAAAAAAAAAATTAGTTCTAGCCGTCTTTATTTATTATCATGCAACAAATATCTATTGCCGTTCCTATCTCTCTCACGCCCCTCTCTAAATTAACGTAATAATAAAATAAATATATTTTAATTTTTACTTATAATTGTTAAAAATTTTGTTTTGTTTAATGTATATACTGTATCTCCAAGATGGTATGGGTCCACTGAAAATTAGTGTTGCTAGTGACAATTTAAAGCTGAGTTGGGCTCATCTTTGATTCATGTAATTGTGTTTGTATTTATATATATACATTTATATAAAGAATACCACACATGTGCGCGTGCGTGTACTTTAATCTAATAGACTTTCTGTTCTTTTCTATATATTAATTAATTTATTTTAGTGTAACCGGCTACTCCGCTGGTGTCCATCACCAGATTGCAGCAACGCAATCAAAGTGGCGTACGTGGAGGCAGCACCCGTCACGTGCCGATGTGGACACACTTTCTGCTTCGCCTGCGGAGAGAATTGGCACGACCCCGTACGATGCTGTCTGCTCAGGAAGTGGATTAAGGTATGCCCATTAAAACTTATAAATAAAAAACTTGAATATCTATTGTTTACAAAAAGTAGTAAAGAGATTTTGATGAAACTTAAACCTGGTTCAAATGAAAACTTTCCTTATTAATTTATGCACTAATATATAAACATACTTACTTAAAATATATGAAATATATGAAAACTGAATAAGACAGTAATATTCAAATCTGATTTATTGTTACGAGACAATATGTTAAATACTACTTACATCTATTCACACATGCATAATATTATTCTTGTGAGCTGTTGGTGTATCGCGCTCCTTCAGCTTTTAATATTCAAAACAACCATGTGAGCCGGATCAGCAGTTGATCAATGCTCAAATGAAATCTGAACAATTGTATTACTTTTAAACTGTAGAAATGCGATGACGACTCTGAGACGTCCAACTGGATAGCGGCGAACACAAAAGAGTGTCCGAAATGCAACGTGACGATAGAGAAGGATGGTGGTTGCAACCACATGGTATGCAAGAACCAGAATTGTAAGGCCGACTTCTGCTGGGTCTGCCTCGGGCCCTGGGAGCCGCACGGCAGCAGCTGGTACAACTGTAACCGGTATGTTTATTGAAATATATTCACAATATACTACCGGAAATAATAAATTATGTAAAATTAGTGTAAGGTGGTTTTTGTACCCCTAATTTTACCAATTCTGAATCTTCCAAATTAAGAGTTCTATATGGCAAATTGAGTTTCTTAACTATCGCTTTTTGTCTTATGAAGTTGTATATACAGTACACCCCTCTATAACGCGTTTTCGTGTAACGCGATTTCCTTTCATAAAACGCAGTAAGTCCCTTCTATAACGCGGAGAGAGAGAATTGTGTTTTTATCAAATTAAACTCAACAACTTTATAAAATTCGGATTCCTAGTTAGTTAGAATACTCCTATACGGTCTGCATGTACCACGTTATACGGGATTACTGTTTATGTCAAAAAAATTAAACATCGGAGAGGTCAGAATGTACGTAAAAATGCTTAAAATGTTTACAAGCCTCTACAATTTAGTAACATTTCTTATATTGAAATAATGGCCCTTAAACGTTGAATAAAATTTTATAATCCCTTTCAGGTATGATGAGGATGAAGCCAAAGCGGCTCGAGACGCCCAAGAACGATCCAGGGCGGCCCTCCAACGATATCTGTTCTACTGCAACCGGTACATGAATCACATGCAGTCACTACGTTTCGAGTCCAAGCTGTACGCCTCCGTCAAGGAGAAGATGGAAGAGATGCAACAGCATAACATGAGCTGGATTGAGGTTAGTATGACTAAGTGGTACAGTAACTATGTTTGTCCGATACATATATGATTTTTATATACGAGACTCGTACTTCGCGCTAGTTATAAACATCTTTAGACATGTTTGTTGCATCAACAATGATTCTTTAACAATTGCCTTTCGAAACATTTCTGTCTAATTTAGGCATATAATATGCTTATGGATAAGCAATCTGTTATTCGAATATATTTATTTATTTAAATCAAGTAACATCAATTATTAGAGAGGCAACGGACGGCCTTATCGCTAACATTCTTTATAGGTAACCCTAGTAAGTAAAATGAGTACAAAATCAAATCAACAAAAATAATTACTAGTACATATAATATCATAGGTATATATATACATACAACCACCTTCTTATATAATATATATAAAATACTATAAACTTGGGGTTTATTTCTTACCGTGATTTTCTCTTATAACTCAGGAATTACATGGAAACTCATGAGTTATAACATACATATTCTCCAGATCTTATAACACTAGATAATAGACAAAACATAACCATTTCCAGGTCCAATTTTTAAAGAAGGCGGTGGACATTTTGTGCCAGTGCAGGCAGACGTTAATGTATACGTACGTGTTCGCGTACTATCTGCGTAAGAACAACCAGTCGGTAATATTTGAGGACAACCAGCGGGACCTCGAATCAGCTACGGAAACGCTTTCCGAATATCTCGAAAGGGATATTACTAGCGAAAATCTCGCCGATATTAAGCAGAAAGTGCAGGACAAGTACAGGTTTGTATAAATATGGGTCGTTTCCGTAAGTTAGTAGCAGTGTTGGTCTCAGCGTGCGACACTTACTGCCGTAGGTTCGATCTCTGGCTTTGCACCATTGAATATTTTATGTGCGCATTTAGTATTCGCTCGAACGGTGTAGGAAAACATCGTGAAAAACATCTTAGACCCAAAAAGTCGACGGCGTGTGTCAAATGATATGAAACAGATACAGAAATGTGAGGCCCTGAATGAAAAAGGGAGCGTTCAAGTATTACGTCACGCAATTTTTGCAGATTCTTGACCCCCCCCCCCCATGAAACGCACCGTAACATTTTCTGTATCCAATAGTAAAACGTTTCGTTTATAATCGTTCGTATTAACCATTATGTGGTGTAAAGTTCTTGAAAGTGGAAATAATATTAACAATAACGCGTAATTCAATCCCCGTCTCGCATCATAACGTTTTACAAGAAGAAACGTTACGTAATACTTGAACGCTCCCAAAAATTGTAGCGCCATTTATTTATTTATTTTTATTTTTTACATTGAAGTTGGTGAATGTAGCACACAGGTTTTGTGCCTGACAATATTTCGCTTATACTTCTTATAAATTATAAATCATCAATTATTGCATTATCATTTAACAACATTATCCAAAATCCAGTCTTACAAAACTTACTAACTTAAGATTAAGTCTTCAGCTGGACATGGCTCTACAGTGTATGTCGTTGTTCCTAATTATAGCTTCATTAGTATTTTAAATCTATTGTATTTGTAATGAAAACTTCAACGAAAGCTTAAAACGCTCGCTGGAAACTTACGAAAGCAAATGGCGTCCATTTCACTTGTAAAGCATTTTTAAAGCACTGTTTTCTGGTACAAAGCGCAACAATTTCATACAAAAATTTGACGCACGCGGTTTTATTTACAAAAAAATGTTTTTCCAATTATTTGTGGTTAATACTGATCAGTGCGCAGTTCCAGTAATGTTTTCGTCACTAAAGGTGAACCTTTTTCAGATACTGTGACAGCCGGCGCAAGGTACTCCTAGAGCACGTGCACGAGGGCTACGAGAAAGACTGCTGGGACTACACTGAGTAAATGTTTCTCTCGCACATTATCACACCACAAACCAAACACTTCATGCAGATTTTACTAATTGTATAAGCGATAAAAACCCGTAGGAACCAATAGGTCAGTCCTAAGGGATTCTGAATTTCTATAAAGCAAATTTCGGTTATTTATTCGCTAGTTTAATTAATAAAATTTGTAGACTAAACGGAATTGTGTAAATATAGGCAACGGGTTGGACTTTTATTCGTAATTCAGAGGGAAATTCTTTTTTAATATTGACTTTACTTCACTTCTGCCTAAACAGTCTTTTAACCTATAATTGAATTATAGGTATATTAAATTTACGCACTCAAATGTCATAATAATCACGTATTTCGAGCGCTTAGTGCGAGTTGAAAGTGAAACGGAACGGAACTTTGACATATTATAAAACATGGACCATACCGTATCCTTACCATGGTTACCATTTCTAATACAAGGAGAAACGTAACCATAGCAACGTACGATCTTTAAATCATGTTTTATAATAAGCCAGCGGCCTCAGTCGGCCCGTTTTAGGTTAAAATTTAACTATGTTTCATTTACAACTAGCATTCGGTACTGTTTGTAACATGACAATCCGATTAGGAATTAGATTAATGTAGAAATGTCATGTTAATCCGACGCGAGCACCTTAACATCATAGTATTCGCTTGTATAATAATTAACGTAAGAGTATTTTTGTAATATCGGATCTCCCATACTAACATTTCGTATTGTAACATAGATGGTAATACTTTATTTGTCTGATCTGATTCGAATGGATAAAAATCCGTCTGAGGTAATTTTAGACATTTTATAGATTAAGAAGACGCTTTATTTAAGCATGCGCTGATATTGCCCTAAAGTTTGTCTATGAATTTTGGTAACATTTCTTCTATGCAGTGTCAAGTTTAAAGATAAAGCGCGTTCTTTTACATAAATTGTATTTTAGTTGCAATGTAGTTTTTATTCAGGAATGGTATAGTTGAAGTTATTTTATTTTCATCAGTAATATTTTCTATTGACTGGTTTAGTTTAATTGATCTATTTTGACCGGAATTCTCGATTCTTAAAGCTTAAGATTGTATGAACAAAATCACAGGTATAATTTGTATGAAGGATTGAGATGTCTCTTTCACACTCTTACATGATGAGCAAGACGGTATATATAAAGCTTAAAAAGTCCACAGATTTCGCTTGAAAATTTAGTGCTAATATATGTCGTACATTGTGCGTTATTGCACTGCCAGTAAATGTGTTAGTCGTTCACATAGTGAACTTTTAGTATCGTTTTACGTCTATTTCAGATGTCATATGTCAACTGTCATTTGACATTTGTCAGAGTTAGCGGGCACTACGTTTTTAGTTATTATATATAACTAAAAGAATGTTTGCATTATTATTTCTGAAATAGATGAAACGATACACAAACACACATACATTGTACATATAATGGATGCTGTATAAATTGATATGTTTAATATTCATTATTATATTATGAGCATCTTGTATGTGTGTCTTTTAGGACACAATAATTATATTAAGACGGAAATAAAAATAGTAACATCGATTTTTTTATTTTCCTTTCCAATACATCCATGAAAATTATAAACTAGAAACTCCTAATGGCAGATAACATATCTGGTTTAAAAATTATAAATATATTACTAAATTATTTATTTTAACCAAAATTAAGTCTATATAGATAGTCTAGATAGACACCTATTGGTTCCTAGGATTATTGGAATTACTTTATTATTATTAATTGTATGGTGTGGGTGATGTTTCATTGGAACTTGCCAACTTGAAGTTTGTTACTACAATATCTGACCCAGATACCTGCTGAAAATAGTCGATCAACCTTCTGTGTCCATCAGCCAGTAAATTTTTTGTGTACTAATTTATTTTATGAATTAGAATCTTGGATCTATTGTAACTGCAAATTGAATCTATTGCGTTTAGCCGCCTTAGTAGTTAGTGATCGGCAATTCAAATGTCACTTGAATTTAAAAAAAAAATTGGTTACTGTTACACTGTTAGGAATTTAAAGCCCGTTAAATTATGAAATTAGAACAAGCATACAATCATATTTATATGCTAAAACCAAAATGCTTTTGATAGCCCATTTACACTGCCGCTGCCGGATACATTGCTCTAAGTACGAGGAGTATCCTTGCCCTTGCTCGTCGCCAGTGAGTGTGCTGTCTTACTTCTCAGTGGCAGTGGCAGACCTGTCTGATAGGGCTGAGTGTAAATTGGTCATAAGTATGCGTTACATAACATAGTTGTAGGAAGTATATTTAAAATACATTGTTCCTTCAGGGATGCTCTGGCTCCGTCTCCCACGAGACCTGGTAAGGCCTGATGAAGTATTTGGTGAGTGTTTGATATTCGAGTAAAATACCTCGCCAAGTGCACCCAGGGAACAAATTAATTGACAAGTATTTTCCTACTTAGCGTTTACCCAAAATTTTATGTAGTAAGTAGTGTAGCAGATTAAGTTACAACATAGCAAAGGAATTTTCTATCTTTCTCGTATCTGAACAATCGTGATAAATGGATGTTAAGAGTATTGTAATTTAATATGACTAAATAAAAAAACTGTTTTCAGACGAGCAAGTGACATCTCAATAAATTCTAAATCAAGTGTGTAAAGACAACTTTGCTATTGTTATTGTCATAAATATTGTGATTTACAAAAATGTACAGTTATACTCATATATATCTTATATTATTTGAAAATAAATTTCAATAAAAATAGACCCTGATGTTTTAATATAAATAAAACTATGTAGTAAAGCAGTCAAGTTCTATATTTTATCGTTTACTTAATTTATTTTGTACAAACTTCAACAATATATATATAATAAATACTCAATTAAACCTCTCATACAGCAAACTGAACTCACTTTTTGTCATAAGTTTATTTTAAAGAAAAAAATACAATGATATTATAACTTATTGTCTAAACTTAATTAAACACAACTTCTTTTGTGCCAATATGCCTAATAGTAGATAAAATGTTTGGTTTTACCAACACAATTATTTTTTACATTCTGTAATATCAACAAAAATATAACTTATTGACAGAGAGGAAATCACTTAGGCTAAGAAGATTTGAGCTTTCTTTTAGAGTTCCTAGATTTTATAAGGCAGACAACCGCAACAAACTTATAACTCTCTTAATATGAACGTTACATCAAATCAAATTCTGATATAAGGCTAAGTGATTTCCTGGTCGTCACTCTCAAATGCTTGAACACGACGATGTTATTACAGCATTGTAAGGTGAACAGAAGTCGTTAAAATATTGGGTCTGAAGGCACGAGACGAGTGCGAGCGATGGGGAAGCTCGCCGGCCCACGTCCCGTGCGACATTTACAAAAGTATCTACATATTAACTGTTATCTGTAACCGTAATTATTATTTTAAAATGTGTGCCAAAGTTTAAGCGTCTCATTTAACTTTACATTACACCGACTTTTGCAAAAATCTAGCACTTTCGTTTTTCGACAATGCACATGTAAAAACGAATTGAAACAACCAACACAACTATTCCGTGACGGTTTCGTAATAAAAAGCGAAACTCGAGCACAAGTTAAAGTTATTGCTTGAAGCTTAAACCGTATTTGAATCGCTTTTTAACATTAGGTATATTAAAATGTGTGGTGAGGTGCTTGGTCGGGCTCCTCCCGGCAGTAAGCGATATTTACACTCGAGTAAAAAAGTTACCACTCTCATGATAAACGTTCTTCACTCATATTGTGCTAGAAGAGACACTGACTGAAAACTACATTGAACTAATCGAGCATGTATGAAGATGGGCATACGTAATCACGTCTGCTTTGAAAACAAATGTCGAAAATAAAAGTCATATTCTACCTTACTCGGTAAGGGACGTTCGATTTCTTAGTATCAATTTAATATCTTACTGCTAATAATTACGGTCATGTTTTTCAGATAGCCGAATCGGTTCGCTCGACAATTGATGCATATACCGAGAAAGTAGATAAATCGATGTGCAAGAATAAAGACATCAAAGCAATACCAGCCAGCTGGTAATCTGTATATTCACGAGAGTGCCGACTGTAATCATTATACTGTCGCATTTTACTAGTTCCATATTGTCCATCAATTTAGTCGTTCCCAGAATAATAACACTTCGGCAATGATTGTGAAGCAGTCTCGTGAAGGAAAGTATTTGTGTGACGACAGAGACCGCAACGTGGGGAGCCGCGCGGCGCCGTCGCCACAGGCGCAGGTAATGTAACCCAGGGGAAGGTAATTACATTAACTACGTGAAGGGTGCGCATTACGTAAAATGGCTCGATTCCTATGATGCGATTGATTTAGGACGGAAGTGAACTCTGGTACCAATTGGTCACTGCTGATTTGCTAAGCTTATAAAGACAACGTAGCAAAAATTTTCTAAATGTCATTTTTATTTAATTTAGAGGCGACCGACCTCGACTCGAAAGGTTAAAAGTTACATTGTTTTGGTACAATAAGAAGCTTAAAATTGGAATTATTAAACTATCATGGACATAATTGATATGAATCGGCGTAGCCATTGCTTATTAAGCGTAGATTATAGCATAGGTGAGGCGACGGTGCGCTGGGTTTTCTTAAATGTGGGTTCTTGTTAAATGCTTTTCAGTTGTTTGACTTAAGGTTTCGTTAGCCCAATATTGCCCCAGATTTCAGCCATCGCCACACCCATCGATAATATATTCGATTCGCTAACATCCAATCACGGATGATTTAAATAAATGGTGTAAATATTAAAATGTACTGATCTCAAAATTTGTCTTGCTGTTTACAGTAAGAATCACAATTTGAGCTTTGGTTTCCTCACAACACACGTGCCGGCTGCAAATTGATTCTTCAGTCGATTCGAAACGCATTTAGACTTAGCTGTATCAAGAATCACTTAATCCAAATCTAAACACTGTCCGACGTCATTTCGGGGAAGATAAACGACGTCCCACAGTGGTTAAAGCCGGCCGTTCTCGATCTGACTCCAAATATACAAAGGTGGTGAGTTATTCTCAATATAAAAATAAGCATTTTGAATTTTATCAGTTCATTCGATACTTACAGAACTAGTGACGAAAAATAGCGTGCTCGCTAAAACGATTCTCTCGAACACTGCTCCACTCCGGGGACAGGAAAGTAATGTGAGACACTAAACGATATTGACGAACGCGAACATCGGTCGCAAAACAATCTCATAAGCTTCGCACGAATATGAAACACTCGGATGAACACTCGCGTGCCACGCGCCCGGCCATCGTCCCGAGGCGACGCCTCGCTCGCCCGCCGTTTCTACGTAAATATCTAGCGTAAAAAATAATTAAGTGCGCTTGGGTGGGCTCAAGAGCTCGGGCAGCGGTGCGGGCAGCGGCAGGGGCTCGTCGTCGATGAGCGCGGGCAGCAGCGCGAGCGCGAGCGCGGGTCAGACGGGCGCAGGCGGCGGCGCCGGCTCGGGCGGGCGGGGAGCCTCTCCGCCTCCCTGCAGCACCACGCGGTGAGCACTGCCGCCCGAAGAGTCTAGTAGCACGGCCGTCTGGGCGCCGCCTGCGCTGCCCTCGCCACCCGAGCCGTCCCCGCCCACGCCCTCTCCTGCAGGCGAATGCGCACGCCGATGTCGCCGCCAAGCGTGCTGGATCAGCCTCGCGCAGTACTCCTCGCGTTGTCGCCATAGCGTCGAGGACACCGGCTCATATCCGACCTCGCCCGGCCGGCCCACGATGTCTCCGGGCTCCTCGATAGGGTTGCCCTTTCGGGCGAAGAAGTCTTTGGTCAGGGCGTCCAGGATGTCCACGCAGAACATCATGTCGCCGCGACAGATCGGAATATCCATAGATATGATTTTGTATTTATTCGGTTTGTGGATCTGTAGTGGCGGTTCGAGGACGTCGAGGAAGTCTGACAGTTGTTCGTAGCGGATGTACTGAGTTCCTTCCGGATCAAATCTTTGCCAAATTTCATAGTACATATCGTAGTCGTCGTCGGTCAAACCTTCTTGCACGTCTTCGGTGGCCTGTAATTAAACAAGTTATGTATAAAACTAATCTACGTGTTTCAAGCATCTTTGCACAGAATTAAAAAGTACCTGAGAGTAATTCTCGAGAATGACGGCAATGTACATGTTGATAACGATTAGGAAAGATATGACCAAATAAGACAGTAAGTACGTGATCCCGATGGTCGCAGAACCACAGTTACCGGGATACCCTCGTTCGTTATCTGGTAAATCACACTCTTCTTCGTTGATTATTCCATCTAAAACGCCATCCCAGCCAGCTGACGTTGACATCTAAAAAAAAAAAATTAATACTTTACGAGTTATAAATCCCGTAACTTATATATTTTTGTTTTGTTATTTAAAATTGACCTCAGAAATAATAACTAAATAACTTTTTATTCATATTATTTATTATTAGATAGGTTAATGATAATATATCTTTCAAATGAAGACTCCATTCACCTGGAAGAGTAGGATCATACTCTGCACGAAAGTCTTGAAGTTGTAGACGTCATCAAGGCCCCCTTTATTCTTAACGTGCATAAAGAACGACATTCCAAATATCGCAAAAATAAACATGACCAAGAAAAGTAGTAAACAGATATTGAAAAGAGCTGGTAGTGACATCGCTAAGGCAAATAGCAGAGTTCTAATACCCTTAGCTCCTTTTACGAGACGCAAAACTCTACCAACTTTTGCCACTCTCACTACTCTCAATAAAGTTGGAGATACAAAGTATTTCTCAATTATGTCACTCAACACCAGACCTGCACAAATAAACATTATTTTAAAATTTACTTAACAAATCCAATTTATAAAAAAATATTCTATACTTACTGAGAATAGAAAACATGACAACGACGAAATCAAATAGATTCCAAGGTTCAACGAAATAGTGATAGCGCAATGCAAATATTTTCAATAGACACTCTGAGCTAAATATAACGATGAAGATCATATTTAGGTAATCTAGGATCTGGCTGAACGTTTCTGTTTGTTGATAGTGATCTAATGTCATCGTTAACATGTTGAAACCGATGAACAACATTATAATCATGTCGAACTTCTTATCCGTCACTATCTCGAACACTATCGCTTGTGGTCTCCACTGAAAATAAAGTACCCCGTCAATTACAAAAATTTTTGATCAACTATAATGAAATTATTAAATTGCATTATTTATACTATTAACTATCTCTATTTACAACTATTTATCGACTTTCTGGCTCATTTATTGAGCATAATTTAAGTTTAAGTTATTCGAGAGGCGGTCCTTGATGCAACTAAACCTACTTGAGATGTCTGAAGCTGACTTGCTACATTAACGAACATCACATATAAACTATTTACTAAATAATATTTAGATATAAAAATACGTAATAGGTATGTAAACTGTTGATTGTTAGTCATACTTGGTTATAAACCGAAATTTGTTCAAAATAGCAGTTAACTTACTCTTGGTCTAGGGATAGCTTTTAACGGTTTCTTGGATCCCATTTTTTTCATAGCATTGTAATATTTCTTCTGATCCTCAGTCATGAACATTTCAAGACTTCCACCAGCCTTTTTCTTTTGTTCGTTGAAGTTGTCAATGATTACTCCTATAAATAGGTTAAGGGTAAAGAAAGACCCAAATATAATAAAGAACACGAAGTACAGGTACATGTATATATTTGTTTCTCTGATTGGTTGGCGGCCGACCTGCAAACAAAAATATTTTATGGCATTAAATAGATCAAATTTCTATACAAATTCTACATTTCGCTAAATCGCTAAACCGATTTTAATTTGCTTACTAAAACTTTTAAACGATTAAGAGTTTTCGTACCACATTACCGATACCAAATTTGTCACAATAGCCCTTAAAAATCACTACTGCGAAATTATTGTTTTGTCAATAGTGAAGGAATTAGAGACTAGACTAACAGTAGAAATTGCAATACCTCTCGAGAGTCGATAGCGTCATTCATGATTTGTATCCACCCTTTGAACGTGGCCACTTGGAACAAACATAGATAAGCTTTTCCGACGTGATCGAAATTCATCGGTGAATTTTCCCAAGTGTAATTTTCCAAAATGCACGCGTTACGATCGGGAATTATTTCATGGCTCAGTGTTGTATGGTTCATGTCGACACACTGAAATATTAATTTAAAACATTATTTAGAAATAGTAAAGTGGAAATAAGTCCCATAATCCTGACATAGTATATGGAACAGACCAATCTTTATGTCTGTTTCCTTTATAATACCTGAATAATTCATAATTAATGGGATACCTAAATGCCAACTAATTTCTTGCCTATCGGCATATGTTTGCAATCATGGTTAACCTGGGTTTCGATCCCGATGTAGCTACAATGAGTAACTATTCGAAAATATTATAGGTATATATACCTATATTATATAAAGATGACTATTTCACTTATGTTTGCATGGAAAACATAACTTTGTTTTGATATTTCTAATTGCCTACGCAAAGCAATTTTTTTACCTTAAAATATTTTCCAGCAAACAGTTGAACTCCCATAATAGCGAAAATTAGCCAGAAGATAAGACAGACGAGCAGTACGTTGAAGATGGATGGAATGGCTTGTACTAACGCGTTTACAACAACCTGTATTGAACAGAATTTATTAAACAATAGGAATATTCAAGATATGTCATGTCATACTTAACTATTAGATTTTCTATATTTTGTGATCTTCTCAAAACTAGTGTAGCTAAATGTGTGATTAGCAGAAGTTACTTGGTATGCTTTGAGATTATTCAACAAATATGTACTTAATTAAAATTGGAATTATAAACAAATCGTAGCCAGCATAAGGTCAAACAATAGCCACAAAACAGAAATGTACAGCCATGCATTACAAACAACGAAGATACAAGCAGTGCATACTCACCAAATTCTGTACTGACATGCGGCTCCGGTTTTCAAATAAGTACTAATACGAGATATCTTAAGTGCATCATTCCATAACTAAAACTCTAATCTACCTTCAAATGATGAACGACAAAGAGACCGAAATGAAAATGATAATTTCAAAATGACCCCGAAAATTCAAACAGAACGAATGATTTTACAAGCCATTCAGGGGTGCCACGAACCTCGAAATGATTCTGATCCAATACTCTACAGTCCATAAATTTGAAAAGTTGAAGTACAACGTATGTACAGCTTGAAAATGAGGACAAAAGTTGTGTAGGTGGTTTTGTAGGGTGATTGTGTTTCGCGATGTGTAATGAATATGTGAAGTGGAGCCTCCGAGGTACCTACCCTCATGCCCTGCATGCGGCTCATAGCCCTGAGTGGTCGAAGGGCTCGGAGAGTTCTCATCGTTTTGAATGCTTGAATGCCTCCGGCGCCACAAAGCGCCGCAACGAAGTTTATAAGCGACACCTGATGAAATAACACTTGTATATGATAATGTATACAGTTCATGAAACTACTTTATTACCGAAAACTCTGAGAATTTAAATAGACCTTTCAAGGTAGAAGACTGACAATCCTTTAAGAATTATGACAAGAAGGATAAGTAATTCAAGAAGAAATCACACTATCTAATTGAAAAGCTCTCAATTGACCAAAACTTCTCCTGAAGATTCAAAGTGTCGGTATATATGTGAATAGGTAATTACAAGGTGTTTAAAATATTAAATACATCGAAGGCAATTGTGTCGTTTTCATTCATCGTATTAAACTTTTATTGTAATATAATAAAATTCATAAAAACTGTGAAAACGACACAAAGTTTGCAGCGCTAAGGTATAATATGTTTCACACCATGCACTTCAAACCAATTAAGGAATTAAATTCATTATTAACAAAGGTGTGTTAGGAACGGGTAAAGAACATGAAGCAGATCACAGCACACATCCAATAGACATAGAGAGCTTTCCATGGCGAGATTACACCTCGACAGCGACGAACATCGAACAATCAAAGCCGACACGTGTCGCGTTGCCCACGCTAAGAGCACGTAACAAATGGGCATCGCGACAGAAGTATTGAGTGTCGAAGAGGCGCGTACTCACGCGCATGCCCTCCCATCTGGAGACAGCACGGAGAGGTCGTAGAGCTCGCAAAGTGCGCATGGATCGAAACGCTGGGATGTCGTCCGCTCCGGCCATCACCGCTCCGTGGTTAACGAGTGACAACTACCGTCATTAAATTAGTACGATAATACAAACTATATCTTACGTACATTTGCCTTTGATAAGAATAAAGAACATGAAGTAAATGTACTTTAGACTTTGGTATTCGAATCGAAAGTTGTATACATACTATGCTTATATATATATAAAAAAGTCGATAATTTACCATGACAATAATGAAATCGAGCCAGCACCAGGCGTTGGTGAAGTACTTCTGAAATCCGAGAGCTAACCATTTGATTAACATCTCAATAAAGAATATTACTGTGAATATACGATCCATGTAATATAAGATGTCTTGAAGAATTGGTCGATGTGGTAGATGGACATCTTCTAACGCCTAAAAAAAGGATTAAAGTAAGTAATAACATATTTAATATGATAACAAATTTAGGGGATAAACCTCAATTACCAATGCCAAACTACTAAGTAAAATCATTGTTATCACAGCCGTTTCGAAATAGGTATTTTCTATTAATCGGAAGGTTTTCAGTCTAAGAGTGGCCCAGCCTTGCCAAAATGGAGACTCGTCATCTCCGGCTAAGAAAGGGAAGCGCGCATAGCAAGGTTCTGGACAACAGTCCGCTGGTGTGAGGTCTACTACATCCTCGTCTGCGGCCACCTTTATATCTATTTTTGCTAAGCCATCCAGTTTTCCATCCTCCTCTTCTTCAATCATTTCTAATAAAGAAATATTCGGTTATGAAACAAACATATATTTTAACGGTATTATATGTCGGTAGTCAAATGAGGAGGTTATTTATATACCTTCTTCTAAACCTAATTCTTCTTTACTAGCGTCTTTCTTTTCTTCTCCATCTATCGTATCCGCAGATCCTTTATGACTTTCGTCTTTAAATGATCTTATTTTATGACTTCCGTAAGATTTTTGACTAATTGTATCATCATCCTGAAAATTCAATATTTGGAATATAATCGGGTACACATTGTATAAATTTTGGTTTAATAAGAAAGTAGAGACCTGTATCGGATAACCATGATGATTTATTTCACAGTTTATTCGATTGTCAGTATGATTATCCGTTATAGCATTGATATTATTCAACAATATATTTCCTTTTTTATATTTATTGTCGCCTGGAAAATAGAGTTCAGTTTCAATTTATTTGAGCACATATGTACGTTTTAATTTAAATAGTCTTTCATACCTGGTATCGTAAATTCCATTCCGTCACCTATAGCTACCTCCACTTGATCTTTTAGTTTCTTGTCTTTGAATAAAACACCATCTTCGATATCGGCACCCAATTCCAGTTCATTGTCGACTCGTTCTGAAGAAACACAGCGGGCACATAATGCCGCTTTTAAGCCTACATCCGTGCGTCATTTGTCGCCGCCAACAGCCAAGCATAGAATAGAGATCAGGACAAAATTTTGTAAATAAGAGCCGAATTTGATACCACTCCTGTGATTATTATTGTGTTTTAAGCATGTGTGATGTCTTGAATATTTAAATACTTACATATTTATGAAAAAATGCTCAAAAGTGAACACTTCGATTGTTTTGTTTAATTGTATTTAACGGCATACGATATATATAAATATTTTTTACTTATACCTAACATTTAACACAAATTAACAATAAAAATGTAATAGTAATAAACACAGCATGCACAACAAACAAAGCTAGTATAGTATATAATACAAACTTACTACTGTAATATATATGGATTATAATATAGGAAGCGAATAAACTGAATATACTGTATGGACGTAAGAGTGTATCGGGAACATTATAAAGGACAGCTCTACACTTGACTGCTAGGGAACAAGCAACGCACAGTGTTTACAATAACAACCATTGCATGTCATGCTTTATTGTATACATCGATTTATATGACTTTTACTTTAACACATATAAACACACGGATTAATGTAATTGACTATTTATCCTGAAATACAATGAAATTACACACAACATTCAAAATTTCTACTTTAAACTCACCTGGAGCGTGGATTGCAATCTGATTTGTCAATTTGCTTTTGACTATTTTTAAAACATCGGCTGCGTTTTTTTTGACCCAATCAATGAATCGGGATATTCTATTAAAAGCCTCCGCGATTTTGTTCGTGTCCTGATCGGCTGTTGGCGTCGATAGACTCGAGGAACCAAAATTTGACAGTAACAGGGCCAAGAAGAGGTTGAGTACCTGGAATTCGATAAATGTTTAAGGCACTCAATTGCTTTATGTATGCTTATTTTTAAATCATTAAACATACCACAAGATTGCCAATAACGACCGTTGCCAAGAAGAAAGGTATACAAGAAACATCTCCAACCAGCATGCAATCCCACATACTCTCTATCCATTCTCCACATAAAACTCGGAATACTATCATGAAACTGTGCATGAAATCCGTGAAGTTCCACCTTGGGAGCTCTCCACCAGGAAAACGGTCTACGTAATCTGTATACGTGATAATAACTCGTCAATAATGAGTTTATAAACAATGTACTGTCATTTATAATCTATCAAAAGAATATTTTTAATTTAATGTAAAACAAAAATAACTGATTTTAAAAACTATTAATCATTCGAGTTAGACTGATAGAATAATAATATAACAATATTAGCATAAAAGAAATAATAATTATTAAATTTGCATTAAATATAGAAAACTTTAAATGTCGCTTAAAAGTTTGCTTGTATAAATTTGTTTATAAGTAAGATCCTAATTAAAATTAAAGCGCCTACGAAAATTGCATATTACGCATAAGAATTAGAACCTAATTTAAAATATTTGGCAAAGAATAGCAAGCCATCCTGTACATGCTTCTGGAAATTGCAATTTATAACAAGAAACCTGCATATCTTTTGTTCAGCATACAGCCATATTAAGAAAATATTGTTATCTTTATGAAAAATACATACAACATAACAAATATATATACAGTAAAGATATAATAACTTTAAAGATCATGCATAGAGGCCTTCTACTTAAAAGGGGCAAACATTTAATAAGTTATCGTATATTTAAGGTTATCACAAAGCACTAATGAAAAATGAACATTAGGATGTATAATGAGAACATGAATTATAACGGATAGGAAGCTAGCTTAAACGTTTCACAAGTGAGGCGCCATCGCTAAGGGGCAGCAATAGATACATACAATAGTTAGTCTAGCTCACGTGGGGTCGCAATTCACAACGACGTTTGCCAATCAAACAACATGAGCATAACAGTGTGACGCACATCAACACAATGAGCTCTAGACAATCTGACGGCGATCGTACCTAAAGCGTGGATTATTCGAATTTTGAAAATGTAATTTACATTCCACACTTTAGCAATTTCAGTGAATATATTTCGCGATGATTTTACCGTGTCAACCCGAGCTACTTATCTTTTCATAACCCAAAGAGAATTTTTCTGACAGTTCGATGCTTGAAATAAATTCACTGGACCGAATCGCCGCATCAACAACGTCCAATATAACATCGAACATGCACCACTCCCACCGATCACCACTTACCCACATAATTTTTCCCGAATAGTTGCATACCCATCACGGCAAATATGAAAATAATGATGCACAATACGAAGGTCAGGTTGCCCAAGGCACCCATCGTCCTACCCATTATAGAGATGAGTAAATTAAGAGTCGGCCATGACTTTGCCAATTTGAATACTCGAAGCTGCAATTATAAATTGTGAAACAAGGCGTCACACAAGCTCTCTTGCCGGCGCATCACCTATGCTACAGCGGCCTCTGGAGACCTACGAGCACTCAGCACGCGCCTTCGTGAGTGATTATAGGTCTTAACTCTGACTAATATTAGCGGAATGTGTGCTTCAATATCTTTCCGATTATGTGCATTTATTTTGATTCATGAGTGGGATATATGTTGACTATTTTCTATTATTGCGTTTACTACGTTTGGGAGAGCATTTTGATTGATATTATTTTACAATCCATAGATCGTACTTTGTGTTATACCTATCCTTAAAGTGACATAGATCCCATCAGTAATAGACCTGATGCAATACCCTTCGTAAGCGAAGCTGCATGTCATTTCTATTTTACTCAATGCAAAGCTTAATAGTTATGATTGTAAGCGTGATAGCCTTATAACGTTTATCGTTTAGGCTCTTTGTGAGCCATTCCGTGTTATAAAGCCACAGCATAACTGAATGTTCCTTAAAAATAATATTCAATCAAAGCCCTGTGTTCGACAGTCGATAGTGTAAAGCTGAATAAGAATTGATAACTAAGGCTTATATGTTCTTAGAGATGCTAAATTGTTTTTCAATTGAACCTGTGTAGTTCTTCCCAAACAACTGCATCCCCATCACGGCAAATATGAATATAATGATGCAAAGTACAAAGGTCAAGTTCCCTAAAGCTCCCACAGTCCTACCCATTATGGATATTATAAGGTTTAGCGCCGGCCAAGACTTAGCCAGTTTAAATACACGTAGCTGAAAATATTTTAGTAAATATAAGAACATAGACATTACGTAGCATAGAAGAAAGTAGATAATGGTGAAATCACCAGCTATTATGACAAATACCTGAAATTGTCTGTAAAATATCTTCCTGTGGTACAATGGTTATCGCCATTATTTTCAAGTTAAATAGTATGTCAGATACATAATTAGTATAAATTAATATTGATTGGCACTTACCAATCGGAATGAACGCAATACTGACAAACCCTGAACTCCTTCCAGTCCTAATTCCAATAATGATAAGGCCACAATGATAAAGTCAAATATGTTCCATCCTTCTTGAAAGTAATATTTGGGACTCATTGCTATTAATTTTAGCATCGCTTCAATACCGAATGTAGCAGTGAAAAACTGTAAACGATATAATCTAATTTTTACATCTTTTCAATAACAAGTCACAATAATTATTTTCTCTACTTAAGATGCACAATTTACTTCAAAAACTCTGTTGGTCTAAAACTACAACTTGATACTTACATAATTACCACTTTTCAACGCTCTTTCCATATCTTTGTCCATGTCGTGATGATCCAGTGCCATAAACAGAGTATTGACTACGATACACAACGTGATGAACAGTTCTACAAATGGATCGAACACCAAAAGAGCGACGTATTTCTGAAACTCGAGCCATAGCCAGCAGCAATCCCACACACAGAAGAAGTCTATCCCTTTCATGAGCCACTCCAGGAGTCTCTCCTTGAAGGTGGGCCCTTCATCGTCATCTTCAGCTGTTGAGAAGTAGTATACTGACACTGTTGTGTCACGTTTACCGGATGTGTGGGGTGTGAAGAGAGAGACAAAAAATAAACATGGTTAGTATTCGCTCATTATTTTGAGTAGCCAAAAACCGAATACACATAGCCAATACTAATTAGCAATATTCATATTTTTTGAATTTTATTGGCTGTCATTTATCTCTCGTGGTTCAATTGTTCAAGATTATGGTATGGCTTGAACTACGTGCTAGGATTGTGCTTAAAATAAAGAAAATTTTCAGACGAGATCACATCTCTTTTTCTGCAAAGCGAGTCACTATATTTTATACTACTGTACTGTAATGAACTATTAATGATTAATTCACTATTATATTTCCCTTTTATAGTAAATCAAAAAATATGAATATCGAGATTTTGATTTTGCATGAATAGCAGAAGCACCTCAAATCGAGTCCTACATCGTACAAAATAGATTTTACTAGATTATCGCTTTTAGAACACTAGGTGACAGTTGTTAATGATTTTAAGTAATTAGTGATAATTGCTAATGATCATGCAATTCAATGTAATACATTGGTTTTCTTATATATTTTGTGCAAAACGTGCATAAGCTACGGTTAGCATTAATGTTAAAAAAATGGGAAGAACTTATAAAAAAGCCTAAGTTAAGACTTGAGACGGAATGCAAAATAAAAGAAAGTGGTATTTGTGTAGTTTGACAGGACAGTGAAGGTGCTTCATTAGGCCTCTAAACAATATAAATGACACCCAATGTTTATGTATTTTTGCCAATTATGCATTTTTGCATAATGAGCAAATACCGCAGTGTATACTGTCGAATGTTCAGAGTGAAAAGTGTTAGTAATTTGTGTATTAAAAGCCAACAGTTTGTATAAAATGTATAAATTAAAACAAGACATCGGACAAGACAGCTGATACAATAGACAAGACAAACGTTAAGTTTACACAGACATAAAATGCTTTATGTTTACCATGTAGGCATTGGACTCTATTATATAGAGCTAGATCATACAAATATATTTTATGGCCGAAAGTTAATTGATATTGATGGCCCTTTATGGTCCCAATGCATACATGGCTTTGTTAATTAATTAGTATATACATACACACAATTTATTTATTAGAAACGTACCATTTTGCTCACTCGCTCTACTTTGCCTTCCAGCTTGTTCAATTATTTCATTTAGTACCATAACATCTGAAATATATATTAATGATCAATTGAGTGTCGAAAAAAAAACCACTTTTTAATTTTGGTTACAAAAAGTGTTGTTATTGTTGGTTTTACACTCACATATACTACATTCTTAAAATCTTCGTATCTTCTCAGTTTTTTATAAAATTTTTACAAATTTATAAAAATAATTTCAAATTACTAGACGACGAAGAAATGATTTTTTCCATTAAACAGAATCTTAAAATGACCCACTCCCCCAGCCGTTAATAGTGAAATATAAATTGTAAGATGCATACCTCTCATATCAACGACATTTGGCTGCTGCGATGACTCAATGAACGGATTATCATTCGACTGTTTCAGAACTTTTCCAGCCTCGTCAGTACATTCTGTTGTACTAACTTCCTGAAATTGTTAAAAATCTTCTTATTATCTAAATATAAGCTAGCAATATTCGCTAATAACAATGGAAAGTGCTTTTAGCAGCAATATATCATCATTATGACAGTGTACGATAATGAAACAACTTGTGAGGTATGTAAATGGGTCACGCTTGCAAATAAGTATTCGACGCTTATAACAAAAGAATGATAAGCTCATACATATTCTCTTAATGGTCGAGATACCAGCGACGACTCTTGTCTGGGCAGCGCGTAGGCGTGAGGTTGGGAAGTAATGCTGTGGTTTCTGGACGCTGATCGCCCTCTAAGTTTGGCTTCCTTGGTTTGAGCTTTTCCCCCTAAGAGATCGCCGTGCGACGTATATGATAGCCTAGACTGGTGTGATGTATAGGAGGAATGTCTTGATCCTAAAACATGTAAAAAATGCCTCAGTGACAGTTGCAACTGCCAGAATTCCATCATATCAAAAAGGTACACTTGTAAAGAAAATGACACCAAAGGTGACCTAGATAATGATAACATACCCAAGTTCGCATAGTAGACTGGTATTATAATAGCTCCGTTCTCCTCAGACATAGGTGTAACTGCATTTGAGTCATCAGCATAAGGCAGATGTTCCTGTGCATCCAAGTATGTTGATAAAACAAGTGGTTTCCGATCGGCTCCCGGTGGATACCTATTCCTTCCATTCGGTCTTAACGCCATTTGATGAGATCCTCGGGAACCACGTCGCAAATTGAATGGTGATCCAGGTAGTGACAAAGAAGCCTGAAGTCACACACATAGTAATATCTATTTTATAATAAATTCGTTATAAACCTAACTACTAAGTTCTCTTTGAAACTACATATTATCTTTCTTCCTTCTAGAAACTTTCATTTGGATTCGAGTTATACTAATATTTGATCATTTAACAAAATCAAGTTCCTCAATTCAGATCGAGTGAAAATGTCATGGAAACTGATCACTACTTGATTTGTACTCGCAGAGGCTTTGTCTGATGGTAATTAAATGAACTATCAAGAAATATATCTTAAATATCTTTCATGTGCTAATAAACAAGTAGAAGGCGAAAAAAATACATGAATGGAAACTCGAAAGTTAGGGATAAAATAATTACAAAAGTGCTGGAGGTGTCTCATTGCATCAAAACATATGCACACATGATTTAATGCTAGCGACCTGACACGAGTTGGTGCAATTAGACATTAAGACAAGCAGAATATAAGGACAAGAAAAGGTATATAGTATGTAGTTTAGAACATCAATAGGAAGGAAGGGGATCACAAACACCAATGAAGAAGAGGACAAACCTGTGAGCCCTCCCGCAGTGGCCCATACGACAACTGTCCGTATTTATTAATGCGTTCAGGATGGGGGACCTTTAATGCATAGAAAATACACTTTTTAAATTATTTCCGATGATATAACCACTATTTTACTTTCAGACAAAGATCACTATGTGTAGGATAGATAATAAGGAACGATATTGGAATAAAGGAATTGTAACAGCGTCCAAGCAGTGAAGTTTAAAATGTTAACGATCTACGGCGGTGCTAGAACGATATAGAGTGAACATTTAACGACGGATGCAGATTAATTCATATGATAACGATACGATAAAAAGAAAAGCGTTAGCATTGACCAAAAGCAACAGTTAGTCTGGTAACTTTGTTTATAAACACATGAAGTATTGACGGCCATAAAACGTACATGCACTCTCGCATCTAATCATCTGAGCTATTATCTATGGTCTAAAGTCATGAAGACTGTAAATTTCTTTCTGTGAAAGCCTCTGCCCGTCTCTCATCGAATTGAGGAATTAATGTTTTAATATTTGAAGTAGACATTTTAATGACAAAATAGTTATGTTGACCGAACCTACCTCTGCTCGATGTCAGTCTCAGCTCGGCCGCTTCGATCGCTCACAAAATGAAAGAAACAATCTAACATGACAATAGATTATTTCTCCAATAGTATTTAATATTAAAAAAAATATGCGACTTTTTTAAGTCTTTATAATGGTATTGACTAAGTTGGTAATTGATTTAATTTTGTATAAACTACTTTTTAAAAATATTATTGGAGATTAATATAAATTATGATGCAAACGCTCTAATGAAGTGTCAGATTAGATGAATTATGACCATGCCTACAATGTAATTTTTCAACAAATTGAAACAAAAATAATATCTATCTAATGCATGTTCTTAAATTACAATGTATACAAGTAATAAATATTCAGTTTCATGCCTTTATTGTGATCTGTTTGAGGATATAAGAAGAGTTAGTCGCTGCAAGCGTAATGATTGCAAAAAGTAATTTAAAATAAATAAAAAGACCATCTAATAGCATGCCTCGAAACCAAATTTTAAAGAAACCAACGTGTTCATAGAGTTAAAATAACCGTGTACTAATTTTCTTAAGAGAATAAATTAAATATTTAATAGAGAAACATTCAGATATGAAAACAAATTTAGTGTAAAAAAATTAAAAGTGTTTCTTTTGTAATTATGTGAAAAATCATATCTGCATACTTTAAGAAAATATTGACATCGAAAAAGACACACACAAAATTAAAGCTCAGCGTTAGACACATTTAAACATAATCTTTTCAACTTGATATAACATGTAACTAACTTGTGCAGAGCTATTTAAAATGTTTTTTTATTTAATATACTAATTGTAAGTGCAAAAAAGCCGAGTGATTATTATCAAGTTGAAAATAAATAACTCAGCCGACAATGATTTAATTATATATAAAAATTGAGCTCAGCGTCAAGATTAATCAATAATTAACTAAAAACCTTTATCGAGTACTACTACAAATAAAGCTCAATCTCTTAATGATTCTTCGTATCTTAATAAATAAGTTCAATAAATAATAACACCTTAAAGTATATTTTTTATCCTGATACCTTTTCGTCTTTAATATTAAGCATTAAAGATATTATAATAAAATATTTAACTTTATAGTCAGTATATGTATATCAAGATCAGTTTCTATGTATTTATTTTGTTTGAATAGATAGATAAAAATACTTTGGATCAAGTGTCTAGACTTTCATTTTTAAAACTAATAATTATTAGTTTTTTACTTTTATCTAATATTAAAATATATAACTATATACTACTACGAATTTTATTGAACCAGCACTACGTATTGTAGTAGGATTATATTTTTGGAAATCGTAAAAAATTGCCACAGTTAGCAAATTAGTTTTATAAAATAAAAATCACTGTCAGCAGAGAAATCACGCGTGACCCTTATACTCACCATGCTGACCTTCCTCTGCCGGCGTGCAGTGTCGTGGTGGGTGTCGTTGGCAGGCTTGTGCGTGGGCTGAGTGCTCACCGAATCCTGGAAGGGGTCGCTACGAAGGGACATGCGTTCCCTCGTATTGTCATCCTGATTGCCCCTCTCCTGGTTCACGAACAACTCGTAGCTCTGGCAGGAAAAGTCACTGGGAGATTTGGCAGGATGCGCTTCGGCGTATGCGGCTGCTTCCGCCGCGGCGGCTTGCTCGCGAGCGTGTTGTTCCCTCGCTTCTTGCTTATCAGCTCGAGCCGCTGCCTTTTGTTCCGCTTCCTAATGCAAAAATCAAATACCGTTTAAATTTGTACAAAGTTAAAGTTTAAATTACATTTAAAGAATAATAATATATTGCTAGATACAAAACAAAACTAAATACAAATTTAATAAATATATTTCAGTTAGATTAAATCTTGTTTGCTTACCCTTAGTGCTTCTTCTTCAGCCTGCTCTTCCTCTTCTGCTTTCTTCTGCAACTCGTCGTATGACATGGCGACGATGGCCAAGATCAAGTTGACGAGATAGAAAGACCCGAGGAAAATGATCACAACGAAGAACAGCACGTGCCATGAACCAGCAGACCTTAGAACCTGCACGTGAATAATTTCACATTACTGTGGTTGTGAGTGATCTATTGATACATTCGGTGGAGTCGCACAAGTAATGGAAAAATCTTGTATAACATTTTGTTAACGTTACATAATATATTTAAGTATTGTTTTCTATATAATATTTATTTTTATTTTTAAATTACGTAATTGAGTTATTACGTATTAAACGTAACTTAAAAAAAACACTATAGGAACCAATAAGATGGAAAAGATTATTGGTGTTTTCTCTTTCAGACTTCGTACAATTTGCTTATGGATTGTATTCCTATAATATTATTAGTAACAAGATTTAAAGCGAATTTTTGACAGCAATGGAACGTATTTTGAGTACATTTCCGATTCTTTTTTGCGAATAATATTGCCCTCTAACCTATCAGCAAACATTAGCAAAAAACGTCATTGAGCAGCAGTTAAATATCTTTAAATTTCAACAAAACAACTCATTTTTGAACTTCAGATTTAAGGACGGAATGTTATAATTGTTTTGAGCATTGTTCATTCAATTAGTTTCGTAACCTTGACCTACTTCAAAATTTAGAAAATATTCCATGCAATAATGTTATAAACTTACCAGTTGATATAAATTTTCCCAGTAATCTTGCGTCATCAATCTGAAAGCTGATAGAAACGCCCAACCGAACGTGTCGAAACTCGTGTAGCCGTAGTTTGGGTTTGGTCCGTACCCTTGTAAACATATGTAGCCTGGTTCACATGTTCTGCAAACAAAAGTAAATCGTTTTATATTCTCAAATTTACTGGAATCCTCCGAAACACAAAGACCACCATACGAGGCATGGTCGCAGTTAACCTTAGTCTGGCCTAGTTATGAAGTAACAAACTACATACAACGTTTGAGTTAGGTTTAAAGGAAAGTACTACGTAAAGTTATTTCATATTCATGGGAAATAAAAGAATCAAGCAAGGGATCGATTAGAACGTTACCGTCGGCTGATCATTTAGGTAACAAAATTAGTCAAGGAAGTATGTCTGGCCCACGTTACAATTACTCATAGGTACTTTTAAAGTACACTTATATAAACGAGTTTTAGATTTATTAATAAATCGTTTGAATGTAAAAGGCATTCATGGATATAGATTTATAAGTTGTGATTTTATAAGGTAATTACTACAACGTGGAAGCGCGAATTTCCATTCGTATCAGCGCTGTGGTGATGTAATATTGGATACCTCAATATCGTGTTCAATCCACATACAGATGAGTTACGAGTGAACATGCACTGAAAACCTACACGTCCAATTATAAACTTATAATAATAGGCCCTAATTCATATACTTTTACATTTAAACATCCTTTTTTAGGTATCTGTGTGCCCTTTTTTGGCAAAGGTGCCGTTCAAGTATTACGTAAGCATATTTACTGCAATTTATCCTCTCCTCCTTATCTTGTCAGCAAAAAAAGCTGTGTTCTCAAAATAGTACGTAAACATTTTTTGTAGGAATCCTTGAAAATGCATTTCGTTTTGAAGGTGACAAGGTGTAGGTAATATGTGTAAAAATAGTAATTAATTACTGTTGACGTAATCACCAAATAAGAAAATCAAAGAACCTCCATCCCCCCTATAGTGCCTACGTAATACATGAACAGCCCCAAAGGCGTCCTCCAAATCCCGTCATTCCTCTCTGCCCTGTGCCACACTCTGCCATGCACCACCTGCTGTTTTTTGAATTTGGTCTATCCACCTTCTAAGTTGTGTTAGTCTCTGTCTTCCTCTTTTTCGTTTGCTATACCTTGGGCACCAGTTTAGTACATTTTTGCTCCACTTTTCTGTTCCTCTTTCCATGTGCCCATTTCCTTTAGTTTATTTATTTTTATTGTTACATCTGTTACCTTAGTTTTCTTAATCTGTATTTTTTATTTTATCTATTCTGTTCTTTCTTATCATACATCGTTCCATCGATCTTTGACACACCTTTAGTTTTATATGCTGCACACGTCCCATAATAAACTTAGGGGTTTTATAATCTTTAAATAAACATAAAATACAAAACATCTCGAAATAGCAGACTAAGTTCCATTAGTCTAGACTTATAAATATACCTTATAGACACTGAACATGCAACATACCCTGCTCCTGATGAGTTCCCGCATAATGGATAGTCGTCATTTTCACTATACCAGTTCGCTAAAACAAAATATGTGAGTAAATACATATCACAATGTAAATAGATATCAGATATAAATAGATATCTTACTTTCGTTTTGACAAAATCTCTCCCAGTTCTCATCAGTCAAGTTTCCCCAACTGCCGTCTTCGGGGAATACCTTTACACATTTCTGCGTTAATACTCCCATGTAGATTTGTAGTCCCATTAACGCAAATACAGATAGGGAGAACATTGTCAAAATAATCACATCGCGAAGATTTTTCACAGACTCTATGACAGCACCAACGATAGTCTTCAACCCTGAGGAGTAATCGGACTTGTTATTTGAACATTTGAAAGGACACGCTTCAAACCTCTAGTACTTACGTAGCTCCTGAGACTTAGATATTTCATTTCAAACTGCTATAACTACTGTATCTATTTAAATTACACTAAACATATATTACTAAAATAATAGTAGCAAGTGGAATTACCCGGTACGATGGCCACAGTCTTCAGCGCTCGGAGAACTCTGAACGTTCTAAGAGCGGCCAAGTTGCCAAGATCTATGCCCATCGTCACATAACTGCAACACACACCCCACACAACGGCTAGGTTAATATAACTAACTACTTTGTCTAAACAGTTACTAGTTACAATTGTGTCACCGTCTCAACTACTTTCTGTAAATACTTTCATATTATCGCTTGGCTTCGTCTGTACAATCCTGTCTTAAATTAATCTAATTTTAATAAAAATATTTCTATACATAAATTCTATCAAGAGACATTTAAGTAAATAAACAAAATCTACATTTTAATAGTTGTTACATAATTCTACAATTTTTTTATTATAAAATTGTCTACTACTCACGCTAAAGCTATAACTACGAAGTCAAGCCAATTCCATGCATCTCTAAGGTATGTGAATGGCTGTAGAATGAAACCCCTGGCCATTACTTTCACCGCCGATTCAAACGTGTAGATTCCGGTAAAGATAACTCTGGAAAAATTCACCTCCATTGTGGGACGCTCGTAAAAATACAAAAATATTTCTCATATTCAATTATTATATGCTTTAAGTTAATCATCTAGTTGGCATCAAATATGGATTGAAAGATTCTATTAATATAGAAGTAACAATTGACTACATTCAACTAGTTCTAAATGAAGATAACATTAAAAGAGTACATACCAATGTTTTAAGTGTAAGGACACGTATGTGATTAAAGTTGACAGTTAAATAATGTAGGCTAATTTTTTACACGTCATAATTATTACAAACAGTTTTATTTGTGCTACATCACAGAATATGAGCTCACAAATGCATTCCGTTGGGTGCACTTAAAATCAAATTGTAAAACAAAAGTTTTATGATCATGTTAAGGAAAAAACATTGATTTCGCAAACGTTGTCTAGGGTTATGCAGTCAAGTTATTGATAGGACAGTGATAGTGTACAATGTTCATGTATTGCACTTGGTAAACCCGATGAGGTGTTAATAGTGTATTGCCATGGTCACATAGTAGTCGATCTAAACGCGAAAAATCTATTAGTTATACTTCTGATTATCTAAATAGTATTTATGTTACGTACTAAACTGAACGCTAATAATTTTGAATCTATCGTGCATTCTACGAAATATGATTAGATGGTATAGTCTTATAGAGTAAAAAGTAAACAAAATAAAAAATGGTACTCACTCAGTACTTTCGACGGTTGGAGTGGTCGGCATTATCATTAAGATACAATTGACAAGGATCGTTGTTATGATGAACAGAGAGAAAAGAGGGTGTACAAGTATATATATAGCGACCCTTCTTATCGGGTTGAACGGATCCAGCATCCATAACGCATCTGTCGCCGAAAATCTGAAGATATCTCTACCCTTGCTTATGACTACGAATGTCTGGAAAGAGTTATTTAAAAGTTACATGGAGAGAAATTAGTGTATCTATATACAGTTGATTTACTTTCTGAAGCTCTGATTCAGGGACAAAGACGCATTTGCAGCTACATCAATCATACACAAGGTCAGGCTGGAGTTATAAAAACCGAAATGTGTCCCATGGCATTTAAATTTTCGAAGGCAAAGTGCTTCCATGGCGTGGGGGATTATTTAGACCATAATTTTGACAACAATTATAAATAACTTAGCTATTATTTTTATTATGACATTATGATATATTATGATGCCGAATTAGGTATATATAGCGAGGTTTTTATAATTATAAACGATTTAATAGTATTAAAATTTCAAATCTTGAAATTTTCAATTCACGTATTTATGGATGATACATCATAGACATTTGAAACTATTTATTGATTTGTGTATATTCCAAACTATTCATATCGCTCCCACAACTGAGGATAATAATAAAATATTAAACTGCTTACGGTTTGATTGTGGTAGAATGGATCAATGTCTTCGAGAGGCGTGGAGGAAAGTTCAGCGGGGAAGGATCCCTGCATCCGTACGGGCAGGGGTAGACCCTGCTCGAGGGTCGCGTCCGGTTGAGGACCTTCGTCTTCGTCCTCGTCATCGTAACGCACCTATATCACTCCAAACATGTCAAAATGTGTCTAAATTCCGACATAAGAGCGTCATCACATAAGCAAGCTATTTTATAATTCCTATAAATGTATCAAGTGCAGATTATCAGCGCTCATGCATGATCACGCTCTTATATTAGAGGTAGGTATATTTCGCCTTACTAACTCAATATGCAAGATTTCTACGAACGGCGTTGTAATAATAATAATACTGTTGTCATTTAAAAAGTTTGAACAATAAGGAGTTTCAGCAACGAGTATTATTACGATAATTGAGCATGTCTTGTGCGCTGTAAGCTGTTTTCATTATGATACTGCTGTCTGTGTATTCATGATGCGTTTGTTTGCCAAACTAGAAGCGTATTGCATAACGTTCCCCGCTATTGTGTTACCAATCCGAATTGTTCTGGTTTTATTAGAATTCTTTGGTCATATATTTCCAAGTCTTGATTAATACTGTAGGGTAAATATATCATAATCGTTTCAGATGACCCAAAATAGGTATTGTATATGATATTTGAACTTGGTGATTATTTACATTTTTCAAAATTTTATTAAATTTGTATCATACCCAGCGTACATACATACACAAGATTATAATTATTAAAACGAAATCACTTGTTCTTCTACTGTGTTCTTTTAATTACTAATTAAGGGCTGATAGCTGTTAACGGTTTAGTGAAATACTCGTACAAGGCAATGTCGGATGGCGTCAAAATAGGGGGTCGTCGGTTGCACTAAACTAGCCAGGTTAGACCTACATGACCGCAGCCAATGAAGTGGCAATCATGAGCCAATCGTGTGCAATGCATGATAGGGTGATTCTATTGTGGTTGTGTTTCTTTACGTTGGTGACATTTTATGTGCTTTAACCTAATTTTCACTCGAGGATCACATGGTTTATTCAAGGTATTAAGCTAGTCGTTTAGGTCCGCAGGGGCTTTTATCTAGAGTTAGGTTTTTACAGACTAGGGTTACTCTGTATGGCATATTTTTGTATTTGTATATAATAATGTTCATGATACTTTGCAAAGTAATAAGAAGCTTTTAACTTCTAAGGTTAGCTGTCACTAAGCCGTCACAGCAAAAATTGGTTTTCTTGAACAGATACGATTTTGCCGAAAGCGATGTGTTCGTAATGCTTTTAATGCGATTAATATGCGAGATCAGAATGCAAGGCAAGTTATCGCGTTACGCCAATAGATGTAACTATTCTTAAATTAATTTCTAATGAGGCGATAACTTGCTGAAATCCGCTAAAACGAGCCGTAAAAAGGTAAAAGGGGCAAGCAAGCAATCTTACTTCTTTTTTCTTTTTCGTCCGCCCCAAATCGGTCTGGAATAGTTTAAAAATTCGTCAGGCGTATATATTCTTCAAAGTTAAGTTGAGTGTGCTTCATAACCTATACGTAACTGTTGTAAAGTATGGCAAATTGTATGTTTGTATGGCGGCACTAGACATGTTAGCACACTCATAGCGATACGCGAAATAGTGTTTACCTCGCCTTCAGCTCGTTTCTTTTCGAGTTCTTTTTGCTTGGCATGCTCCTCAGCTATGCGGGCTTCGATAACGGCCAATGACTCTCTAGTGAAAGGTCGGAACAAACTTTGTTCTTCCTCGCTGATCGAGTCCAAGTCTTCGGACATTGTCTATCGAACTCCCACTGAGTGAACTGCCTACTGAAAGTAAAATTTATATTAGCTAATTAAAATTACAATCCTTGCAAACTTTTTTGTTTTTGTTGTTATACAGTAAAACAAGCTTGCCTTGCTTGCTTGAAGTAAATAAAGTGTAAATTCTCATACGTTTCAAAACATATACTTCAATGTATATATTAATTAGACATTGTTAAGACAATGAGTCGACCACATGGCGCTGTTTGAGTGCAATTTATTTTATGAGTACAATCATAAAAAGGATTTCCTAATCAAGTCATTTCCATTATAAGATCCATTATACTCGGGTTACGTTCTTAATGGCATTAAGTGCCAATTTTCAACACAAATGCTACATATGATACATGTTTTTATACGTATATATTATTTATTACTGTTTACGACGACATTGTTTAGAATGAGTATGTTGGTTATATTGACCAAAATCAAAGGTCCCGACGGGTAAAAGTACTTAACAACAACGTCATCGGCTGTTACGACTATCGGTTTTTACGACCAAATATGAGCAGTAACTTCGATGTCGTTATAACAGATTTTGACTGTATTTATATATATAACGCAAGTGCCTGTAAATTAATTTTAGAACCAATATAACGTAAACCTAAATTTAACAAGAAGATAACGAACTTATTCTAAATAGGACGGCACGGCTCGCACAAGCTTGAGAACCAGAAGAAGAGAGCGGCAATATCATTTAACCACCTTTTACCCCTTTGCCACCTGTTCTACAAGAAGAAGCAGTTACCTGCTAACAGTGAATGGGCGGGTGTGTATGGTAGGGGAAGCGCGAGCGACACCTCTCCCTGCGCCCGCGATCCTCCGCCAGCCACCTGCGGGCCGAACGCCCTTCTGCACCGCAACAGTTATTTATGAAATTGTTAGTAGATATAATTGTAGTATTGTCTTTTGTTAACATGGCTTTTACACATTAAAACAACAATTTTTAAACGGATTGAAGCTATGTATTATTATTATAAACTTATAATTATTTACATAATTTTAAATTTTCCGACGTTTCGCGTGCTTTACAGCGTGCGTGGTCACGGTGACTGAAGACAAAAGGTGTTGAATGTCAAGAGTATCACAGCTGTAGAGAAAGTTGTGTTATCTGTATTTATATCCCCGGACATACCAACTCGATACCGACTTCAACCCATTTAAAAAGTGTTTTCTTAAGGTATAATTGTATTATATTGACGAATATTTTATTATATGTTATACGTTCCATGTATTTTTTGAGTATTCTAAATTTTTAACCCTTGTTCATTAAAATTCAACCAAATAAACTAAAAATATTAATAACTAAGTAGTCTCATTCTAAAAGAAATCATTAGCAGACGATCTACTAACTACTTATACTAATAACAGCCGTTTTCAGATCTAAGAACTTCTTACAACTAATGTGTTTCTTACAAAACTCTGATGTGAACCTATTTAGGATATTGTAATTTCATTGTCGTTAAGAATGATGCCTTTGGAAATAAATACAATTATACTAATACTAATAACTACATTAAGCCAGAAAAATATTTATATAAAAAACTCAATAAATGTACCTGTCGTCCACGAGAGCAGTGTGGTCGCGGCTGCCAGTGAGATGAAAGTTACCACGTAATCGCTGATAGGGACAGCCAGCAAACGAGCGAGATTTTTCATGTCCGACCTAAACATAGATAACACCGTAATTATCATATAAGTTATATAGCCTCTGTGTGCATATACTACGAACATATGGTATATACAGATATATACTAGTTAAATTTAGTCTTCATAAGTAAATGTTAAATTGACTGTTACTGTTATGTGTTTATTAGTAAAATAATAATAACAAATAAAAAAAAGTCCCCGTAGCTAGCCCCTACGGCGTAGCCCGAAGTAGAACCACTGACGTAGGGAGTTTTATTATTAAATATTTGTGTAAACCCTTAGTTTATCTCTACACTCACTTGTTATTTTTTACGTAATGTATTTTTATAAAAAAGGAGTAAGCCTTGGGCTTAAATGTAAAGGAAATTCTACTTTGTTTTACTGGTGTGGTGGTGTGTAATAAATAAATTAAAAATATATTTACGAGTATAGTTCTTAATATTTTTTAGTATTCCAACACTTTTGGCTTTTTAGGCTAAACAGAATATAATATCTAACCGTATAATAATCCTAGGCGCGTTGTGGTTCAGAGGGCGCGCCGGGTGGTGGCCGCGTCGCGAGCAATGCGCGCGCGCTCCTCACTGCAGCGTCGGCGCGCGTGCATCTGCGTCTTACCGCCTAGCTGTCGAAACAATTACAATTAAAGTCTGGTTATGTAAAATTAAAGTAACCATTTATTTTAAGAAATTATTCCAATTGAAAATATTCCAAATACAATACGAAAATTGTTACAAAGAAATAGAACGATTGTCAAATATGACAGAAAAGGGCAACAACGAGCAATTACGATTCATATTTCCTACACGACATGTACACATGTCCTTGTGTATGAACATGTCTACATGTGTACAGGTATTTTGAATAATACACTTTCAAATGACCTCATCATATACTAAACAAATAAGAAAGCTTTCAGTGAAGTGGAAATTACTCAGTATTATGAAAATTTATTCAGTGACTAATGATAAATCAATACTTTCATAAAAATATACTTAAATCCAAATCCGATATATATTGTCAATACTTTTGTTATACTTATAAATGTTTAATTTATTGTTTATTAATCTTTAATAGGAATTACATTTGTATACAATAGAAACCTTTGTTCAAGAAAATTGTTGACCATCGCAATAGCAATTAGCATCTATAAGTATGAAAAAGACACAATTTATACTAAATAAACAGAAACTAAAACTTTGTGGCTTCAAAGCCTACATCCTTAAAGACCGGCACTAAACACTGATTTATATGTAATAAAGTCAATAAGTAATTTATATGGATTCTTGAATTATTCTTTACCCTGTTCCACGAGAAAAAATTACATTATTTCACTGCGTAAAGTATGAATATTAAATTTGTTCATTTTTTATTCTAATCATTTTTTTAGAATTGTTATACGTTTATTAAAAGATTTATTATTTCACTGAAAGATTATTATTATACATATTTCACTGTTATTAGATATACAAACAAGAAATGGAGTTCAACTAGAGTTTATACCTTCCTATTAATTATCTTTTCTCTACTACGAAAAGATAATAGGGTAAATAAGAAACATTATAATTTAAAATATATTAATGGTTTTTGTATTCGGTTATTTGGAGGAATTTATGATGTGCTCCAATTGCGTGTTATAAATTTTACTAATTTTAAACCAATTTAACACAACGAAGCATACATTTTGTTAGCTGTCGTCGGGAGTTATTTTATTATATGTTAAATATATTGTATGTTTACAAGTTTTAAGGGTACCGATGCTGAGAAAACTATATTCTTCATTTTTTATGTATTTTAATCAATAAATTTTTAGTTTTATAATTGTAATTTAATTGTATAACCATTGTCACAGCCATAGGGCCCCAGTATATCCGTAAAGACGTATACAGAATGCTTAACGAAGATATAGGTATATAGATAGGTTATCATTCAACGCTATAATATAATTTAGAAGGAATTTATTTAATATATTTGTCTATATAGGGATATTATCGTGTATAACTATATAAAGGTTTTTCGATGTACACTTCTTCAGACCGATTCCGCTGCTGAAGCTATATTGAGACTCGCTATATACGTGGGAAATAATATAGCGTACAAGAGGGTGAGTAGACACAAGTGCACTATCAATTCCAAAGCTCGGATATGACAGACATGACCATGAGATCAGGTATTATATTTTTCTTAGAAAATATTTTTATATTTTTCGATTCCACTTGGGATTATGGCCGACACTTGAATACCAGTTTACTAGTAGAATAGTACATAGTATATATACAACATAGTTTTATTTTATAAATAAAAGACATGTACAAATGCCTAAATCTTATAATAATAGCCTCTTTAGAGTTCACGTTAATAAAACTCAATGCTCAATAGAATTCAAGTCCCGCTATTGGAAAATGACTTTTCCAATGAAGCGAGTCTATTTCCATTCTCGTAGCGTTTCATTCAGGGTTGAAAACTGACACTGATGCAATTTTCCGCTTTCCGAGAAACACATTGGTTGTACATTTTCAAATACGTGACAGTGGTAATATTATGAATTTAAACTGTAACTCAGTGGTTAATATAAGAGATTGTATGTTTATTTTAAACGTTTTTTGTATGTTAATTGAATTTATACGATTGTATCAGTTAATTCAGATAGCCTTATGTAAACTTCTTATAAAAACCTGCTTTAATAGCCTTAATTGATTATAATGTATTATTTAAAAGATAATGAGTAAATATTAAAGTATAATCTACATTATTTGAAAGCACAGATGAAGTAATGGTCTCCATGTTCGAATATAATTTGTAAATCATTTATACGGGCTAAGCTTAGAAATTTTATCTTTCATTTATACAACGCTGGCTTGAAATTAATTTAAATCAAGAACGCATTCAGGACTTTCAAAAACCTTTTTCAGCTTTCATAAATATCTAGCTTTTATTTATTTTACTCGTTATAATTAACCAGTCGTAGTTACTAAATAGACTTCGCCTTTGTACGGTTAAGCATAATAGTAGTTCATATTTTCAGGACACCTCTAATTTAAATTCTTCACGAATACACCGCTACTTATTCAGAGCTTGATATATTCGGTAGTGAATTGATCACTATTAGGCTATTTCTTACTACTTAAAAAAATTGTTAAATTGGAATTTTTATTTTTTGTAAAATTTATGTTGACCGTAATTGTGATGTAGGTGTATTAGTCTTAGAGTTTGAATGTTTAAGTACTGGCAGGCAAATCTTGCCACATGTGAAAAAAAAAAGTGTTTTATGAATACGTACTGTCTAGACACGACCAGTGAAATATCCTGGGGTTTAACACCAGCATTCAATAATTTATTAAAAAAAGATTAAGATAATTTCCGTCAATGAGGTCTTCAAGCAAAATTGTTTTTAGTATGAAGCACGAGGATGTCACAAGACATCATTAGGTACAAATCTGTGATATTTTTGTGTTATTATATCTTTTTAGAGGTTCCACTAGCACTTAACGAAATTCTATTTGTATCGTATATGAAAATAAATATTTATAGCTACTAATATTAATAGCAAATCTTATCTGCTAAATTAACGACAGTCTTATTAACATATAATATTCAACTTGTATAGGTATCTCCTTGATCATGACTGCCTTCAATCACTCGAAAAGTGGTATTATCTAAATAGTATCATTATTAATATTTTGCAATTGCAATTGCAACTACACAGCCCAAATATTATCTATTTGAACTACCAGCAAGAGATTGCTTGTTAGCGAAAACTGGCCTTTACAGTGTTGTTTTATGTCTGAATTATTTTTTAATGTATTGTAATAGTCTTAACAAATAAAGTTCTCATTAGCATTCTATTAGTTAAATACGCTTTATCTTAAATAATATCTTGTTAAGTTAAATTAAGAAGCACAAAAGCTAATTCAAGGGTGCGACCGAAGTAGGCACGACATAACATGCAGATTGTCCGCAAAACCTGCAATTGGCAAAACAGACGGCGCATGCGTGAAATACTTTAGTAAAAAGATTCTTTATTTTGCTGTTAATTATTAATGTTGACGATTTACTTTTGAGCGAGCCTTAAACCGTTTTTCTATTATATCATTTGTCTATGCTATGAGCTTCATTAGTGAATATAAAAGTTAATACCTGTTTGCGGGTGCACTTTATTTCTGCCAATAAAAACAATTTAATATTGTAAGTAAGTAATTATATATGTATAGGAATAGCTATCATTTTCACAACCAACCAGCCCAGTGCTAGTCTCAGAGCAATGACCTCGCCTTTAACCTATCCATTCCATCCATCCTATTCCACATCGTATCGCGTTGGTTATCTAATATTCCGCAGACGGAGTGGCGGCTCAGGTTATACTGAATTACATTGTAGCTAGCTATCTATATACCACAAGAAACCTAAGCACGTATTTAAGATTGTTATGTGGAAAGAATATGTAAATGTACAAAACTTTAAATCAATTAATTACCTTTAAATAAACAAAAAAACAACTTTAAAAGTCAATATACTAGGCCAATATAAAAGAAAACATACTTTAAAGTTGGTATTACGAAAATATACTAGAATAATGAATATTTGTAAAAAGACCTTTAAATCAAAGGGCATATAGAACAGAGACAAGATAAAATGACTCAGGGCGGCAATTGTAAGAGAAAATATAGGTCAAGGATTCACGTGAAAGTGATGAGAATTTCTGAACGATGTGGCATTCAATAAAGCAGATTCGAGTCTTGCGCAGACAGTCTTTTATTAGGCAAACAAGCAAGCTTTAAAAAACTCGCTTCGGAAAACAATAGATCTATGTGCTCTTTATACATTTTGCGCTTCAAGATGTTTCGATGCCAAGAGTTCAGGATCATTAATGTCTATGATATTTCTGTTCGATTGTTATTTATTTGATATAATAAAATTTATTACACTAGTCCAAAGTAATATAAGAACAATGTTAATTTTAGAACAAAGGATACTTACGAATATTCAGATAGTGTTAATATATACCATTACTAATACTGAAGCATTCTTTAATTTAATTATATATTTTAAAAATACAACTATATTATTAATTAAAGTAACAATTACAAACTATGTATTAATAAAAGGTCAAATTAAACTAAAATTCTTATGTTCTATAATTAAAAATCAAAGCTTTATTTATTAATAATAACTCAAGGTAAATCTTACGCTAGCTATTAGTTGGTCTGAAACAACAACTAATGGTACTATATGAGTAAAAAGTCAGCTTACATAAGTCAACCACGCACCCGCAAGCGCACTGGTACACTGTGAATGGAATAAACGTATCAGATTGACGTATAGTCATAAGTCACAGTTAGCTTCAAGTTTGACTGAATTAATTATGCTATGTTAAAAACGGTTTTTGTCATACAGGAGTCAAAGTTTGCGGGACTTCCTCAATAATAACCTTATAATCCTACCTACCTAGCTCAATAAGTCAGTCATCTTATCTCCTGTTTCTTCAGAACCTTTTTTTATCTCAATTAATATATCTATTGAAAATATTTTAATTGGCTACATATATGTCACAGAGATTCTCAAAAAAGAACTGGGAATTAATGAAAGTATGAAGTCATTATGGAAGTTCATATCTTCGTCTCAAAGAATAACAACGATAAAATCTTTCAATATGCAGCGGAAAGCCTCTCACGGCCTCTACTTACAAGTGGCATTTAGTTCACAAAAGAATGTGAAATTTTTCCAAGATCATCTCTTGATTTTAAATACCTCTAAAGTCTTATACTTACTCAAATTTTTCTCAAAATTCGAGGTCGTTTTTAAAAGTCTTTGTGTTTCGGTAACCTATTGTTTCAAAAGTAAATTTATATTTTCGTTGATTTGCCAATAACGCTTAATAATGACATATTTAGGAAAAAATCTGTGTTACTCATAATGTACAGCTATAAAAAGTAAAATTATGTTTTTCTACGTTTATTGATTTGCAATGTGACATGAAAATGATAACTGATATGACAAAACAATTATTTGAGGAGTTCTAGAGGAGCTACAGAAAAAACTGATTTGGTTTAACGTCATTAAGAACGTAGCAATACATTAACGAAATATATTATGTATTATTTGGTATATTCTTCAATTTATCAAAAGCTTACACATAACATTCGGTCGTTGCCAAAATATTTTATGACTCAACTTAAATCTAGGCTGAATACGAAATTGCCGTCGCTACTTGAGCACGGTCGATCCACTGACGGCTATGAAAAATACTTTATTAAAACCTTGTGCCAATTTAGTTTTTAAACGTTATCTGCAGGTACTAAAAACCCGCATTTCTACAAATAATAGTTATCCACACAAAGGTATAAAACCTTTTGTTCTTTGTAATGAAAAGTAATTAATTAATTTGATCTGACATCTGAGTAGCGGCATGAAGACTAACAAAAAAAAAGTATTATAATTCATGTATTCAAGTTATAATCTCACCTGAGCAATGAAAAATACCAACTTCGTAGAAGACTTGAAAGCATTTCGTTTGACGCGCTAGAATACGGATCTAATACCTCAGCCCTTGAAGTATTAAACATATATGTGTTGGAAACTCATTGGAGTCTAGTTTCAAGTTTGACGTTCGTACACAAAAGCGGTTGGCATTTGATGTCCGTAACTAGAACGTAACCACAAGGCATCCATGCGATCGCACAGGCTGGCAAAGCGATCGATTGCTACGACCCGGTCAACAGTACAGCCTTTTCTGACCCCTTCTCCCAATCGATATGAAATTTACTTCATTGATAGTATCTTTAGTCGACGAATTAAGGCAATGGTTATTTATTACAATGTATTTTCAAAATAGGCTTGCTGGAAATACTTAATCTTAAAATAGTCCACGGATTATGAAAATCATTATGGCTAGTTAATATTACGTGTCTACGCAGTATTAGCGTTGTACCAAACGCACCCAGATTAAAGAAATCTCGTAATCATACACACTATTTAAACAACTGTAAAACAGTGTTTACAAAATGTTTATACGTTGTCGTTTTCTAAATGTCATATTATTCCTGTGTATATTTTCGTTTAAATAATGAATCCACACGAGCAATAAAAGCATTAAAGAGATGTATGCCTAAATGATATAAATAAGGATAGTTTTATGAGACGATTGTATTTTGAATGGTTCCTTTCGTATTAGAATAGAACCCCGGATTTGTCAAATAAGAATAAAAGGCGTACCGAATTTGTTTTGACGTATATGTCGTGTGATTAAATAATCACAGTTAAAATGAGTGTCAATTATGGGAGTAAACGCTAGCTCTACTTAGGAATTCAACCAAAAGCCCTTATTTCGTGATTATATTCTATTGAAAAGAAGATACAGTCATATTAAATTTCTAACAGAGCTTAGAGCTTTCCAAGTTCATATTGTTACGGACATAACCTTTGTAAAATCTGATACGACAAAAGAGTTCTTCACCTTAATCACTTGTTCTTGAGTCTTGGTCGTCTTGAGACAATACAAAGTCAGGTGTAATGCCCTGATTTTACAAGTACTTCATTTTAATCGCAAGATGGTGTAACTATTGAAACCATTTAAACATAATTTGACAAAAATGCAGGTACACAATCATTAAATGCACTGTTTTATTAATACTATTTTTGTTTACACGTCTAATAAAAATTGAACTTTGCCACGATTTAAATTAACGTGCTTATTCCCTACGCGGCGATGATATTTGAATGTCATATAAGACAGTGCAAGGCGAATTTCAACTATGTATTTCGTTTCACTTGGTTACACGTAAGCCTGACTCCAATATGTATCGCAAATAAACAGCTGGAAAAAATCTACAATTAATCTTGTAATGTCCTAAGACGATTACTCCGGTAACATTCATTTATCATGAATTAAATCAGAGACAACAGTAACTATGGATTACAGCTTATCGCAAAAATGACCTTCAGGCTTTGAAATTGATATCATTCAACCGATACCTTCATTTACCCTTTTAAACGTAATTTCCACCCCTTTTTACATCAAATGTCCTGTACGGGTTTCGATAGTTAAAATTATGTTACTTTTTTATTTTTATAGTTTGCAAATGAACTATTTGTTTATATCTATTTAGCATTTCAAACACAATAGGCTTGTTTGTATTCGACAGTAAGGAATGAGAAAAGTAAGTCATTCATTGTTATTTAGCAGATAATTGGAAACTAAACATTGGAAACACATTATTAAAGTCCTTTGCTAGACAGCAAATATGTAGTCTAATTATTTTATTTCACTGCGACGTTAGTCTGTTGTTATGTAAGCTGATTATATATTTTCTAGTCAATTCTGTTTGAAGTGCATTTATCGCATGGTTATATACGGATTATCCACGTTAAATCACTATTGAAAATTGTATTAAATTAATTTAAAATCATTTTATGAAATATGAATCGTGAAATATTCTGATACCTATTCTATACGCACATATTTTAAACTATAATTATGAAATGAGCATTTTTAGATATTAAAAGCATTTTACATTACGGATACAATAGTTATTATATATCGTATAGAAATACCATTTAAAATATTTACTTTATTTCTATATAAAATTAAATTATGTTTAGTGCCCTGTTTTAACTAAATTAAAGCAGTCTCTTTTAATTACAGTGAAAACACAATTTGACAGAAAGAGACGAAAGAGTTATTAAGTTAAAAGAGTGCAAGTAGATTTAATGAATAACGAGGTCTACTTTGTTTTAATATTGTAATTACGTATCGTGCCAAGATTAAAGACATTTGTATTAATGTTTAAAGACATTCAGAATATAAGCAAGTTTTAAACATAATTCTAGATAAATTAAAGCGTTTTACAAAATCAATACTGTTATTACAGTAATTATTTTGTTAAAATTAATTCCTTTAATTTATGAATTAATTAGCAGTCAATTTATACCCATATTTCGTAATAATGAGTACTTCATAAATGCCGGGAAAATAGTGATAAAGTACCCTTTTCCGCAAAGGTCAGAGCGATAAACATTTTTGCAGGATTTTCGATTTACGTGGGTCAAATGACAAGAGTTATACGGTCTATTGTTAGTGTTCGAAATTGGACTTAACAAATATATTGTTATGGAATAAATATTACTATAAAATAATAATAAATCAAAGCAATGCCAACACAAGAAAAAACTGAGCTGTACATAAAAATAATTACTGCGTGTGCCTGGGTATCCGGAAGCTATATCCAGAATGCCCTCGGTAAAATACTATGCGCTGATTCGGCTGTCGCGTGTCAGTATAAAAAAAAGAAATCCAATAATCGCTCAGACTAAGACTAGCACTTACCAACAACGGTGGTGTGTCTCACTCCCTTAAATAATTATGGTAAATAGAATGCGGTACGGAACGCGGTCTACACTCAATGCGCACGCGACAGCGGTTAAAATTTTTCGATATCATTCTTGCGCCATTATGCCGGAACGCCATCTACCGTCTCCGGTTCGCGAGTCAAAGTCAAAATCGACAATTGTCATCTTTCTTTGAATGACACCGATTTAGCGCAAAAAATAAAAATTCGATTCGTAAACATCATAATTTCTTATTCTACATTGCTTAATAGATAAATAATACACATAGATAAATAAAGACGAGATTTATATATTTTTTCTTAAGATGTCAATTGCTAAGTGATCACTATATATTCATGATAATCACGTGACTACGTGGACCTTACCATTACAAAACATAGTTTATGGTTTAAGTTAGGATATATCATTATTATAATTTGTGTATAAAAATATAATTTTGAAACCTGTAATCACGATCTATTTTTAGGAGCAAACTGGCAAATACAATAAATTATATAAAAAGACAAACTTAACTAAGAAACCTAAATCATATAATTTAACAGGCTTCATGTGTCTCTTTTTATCACAACATCTACATAATTTAATAGAAAGAGACGAAAAATTACTTTAGTTAAGAAAATGCAATTTAATTGATTTAGTTTTAAGAATAATAACATTGTATTGTCTTTTGTTAAAATAGCTTTTACACATTAAGAAAAACGCTTTTTGAACGGATAGTCACCGTGACCACGCACGCTGAAAAGCACGCGAAACGTCGGTAAAAAATTTAAAATTATTTATTTTATTTATTTATTTACACTTCGTTACACTACAAAATAAAAATAAAAATTAACATAATTAAATCAAAAGGAGGGCAACTGGCGGCCTTATCGCTTACGAGCGATCTCTTCCATGCAACCACTGTAATAACCACCAAATTATGTAAATAATTATAAGTTTTAATAATAAAACATAGCTTTTACCCGTTCAAAAATGGTTTTGCTTAATTTTAACATTGCTTTCTTATGACAGGTCGTATTAATAAAAAAGGATTATGTAACTATAAATGTAATGTAAGATTCTTTAAACAGCAATAAAACCTTTATTTTATTCCATAGTATCTTTTATAAGTTATGAAATGAAATGTCAATATACAACTCAGCGAAGCCTACAAGACAGGCGTTCTATTATACAATTTGTAAATGAACGGCTAGACTGATGTTTTTTAATAGTTAATTATTTTTTATTAATTAATTTATTTAAGTATTATCCCATTCCAAACCAATTTCAAATCATAAAAATTGATCTGGCTGTTCTTGAATTACTAATGGTGCAACTAACACGACTTGTTAAATATCATCGTTGTTTTTGTAAGGTTATAAACGTGATTTAATATCCGTGTTTGCAATGCCCTCTGTATTACTCAATGTGCTATTTCTTAGTTTTCAGGGGAGCTGCGTTTTCCAGTATTAGTGACAATTGTATGATACGTGGGACTCCTTCCAGGCTCTGATACTCAGCAGAGTAAGCAATAATACAAATAAGTTCTCTTTATAATTTTTAATAATACTCGATATCAGTCAAAAACAAAATGTCAGGGTCGTAAAAACAAAATTTGCTTTCAGAGCTATCTTACGAGGTCAAGATGAGCTCCTGGCCAGGGTAAGATCCTTCCATTAATATTTTACAAGGGAGACGCACATTCTTGTTTATCTTATATGGAATAAGAGTTCTAATTACTCAGCGCGATGGATTAATTTTACATCCTTGCTTTGTCACTTAAATATAAGTGCAATAATCACAATTACTTACAAAATATTTTTTCAATCACGAAAATAACCAAAAGTATATGAATTGAGTGTTTATAAAACTTGCACGGCATGGGATATTTTATTTTTTCTATCGCATTAATTTTGCTGTATAAAAGGAATAAAATGCCAGTTTACATGCCTTATAGCCATGAAAATTAATATAAGCTTACAGCCGATTTTCAACATTAATTATAACTTATGAATAATGTATGAAAATAACCCCATTTGGTAGTTGTTGACAAACGTTCGGCCCTTACGTGAAAGAGAGTTTGATCTGTATAAACACATCGAATGATTAGCATTAAAATATATTTCAAAATGAGGGCATTATATCGTACCGCACTAATTTAATCACAGCGTGATGGTATAATATATAATATAATATAAATATTTTCATTTTCAACCATTGGGTCCGAATTTTTATGAGAGATGGATCAAACAGATGCTTACTTAGAATTGTTCAGTGGGAAGGAAAAGAAGAGGACGCCCATGAGAAACCTGGAAACTTAAAATAAAAGAGATAGCGTTTGAAGAATAGTAGCGCATAGGAGACAAGTGGAAGAATCTGAATTTTGCCTTCACTCCGTCGGAGATCGTGTACTAATATTAAATACAATAATAACACAAACTAATGTTATGCCTAATAAATACAGATAGAGAAGAGAAAAGAAATCCGACAATATTCAATTCTGGCAATGCACTCACTGACTCAAAGCCATCAAAAGCTCATTCTTAATGGTGTTACACAATACATGTGATATCGAAGAAGATACTAATCACAATTCCCTGTGTACACCTGCCCATATTGTTGACCTAGTTTCTTCACCGCAATGTTCCGATCGGAAAAACAGCGGAATTTACGGAATCTGCATTCTTTAATTATGCACCCTTTGGTAGCTGTCTGAGCATGTACTCGAGCAGGCTTTGATCTCTATACATATTATGACTTTACTTTCTCATAAAAGCCGCCAAAACAGGAAAAAGGGACACATTTCTGCATTTATTTTTCATTTTTAGTGTACTGTAAAAATAGAAGAAACATTTATTATATGAAGGTAGCCAGTCGTAGCTGGCGTAGAAGTATTACATTTTTTTATTTATTAAATTATGTATTATTGTATTGAGTGGGTTATATAAAAAGTATTTAAAATGTATAAATTCTACAAGGTGATAGAGAATAACTCGGTTTTAAGCTTTCGCTTTTGCTTTCTTACACCCCTGGGTATGAATACATTATTTTAATTGTCGAATAACTCATACGTCATACTGACCTACATTAAACAAAGAACAATGTTATTGTAGTTACAACCAAAAAGGTTAAATAATTTCCGTTTAAGCTTTTTATTCTAATTCTAAACTAAATAACCTACGGCTTTCATAATAACATGATTTATTAGCGATTGTATTTCAGTATATTAAAAAACTTATTTATGGCAACATCTGGAATTGCGAAATAATATAAATATCAAGTAAAATTTTGCTTTGCACGCTTTGAAATCGTGGACACCACAATGCTAAAACCTACCTCGCATAAAACCAATTGAAACTCCGTTTTAAGAAATATAACATGCTAGATTTGAGCAGCCTTATTGTACCTCGGAAGCCAGACTGATGCAGCATATTACTACTAAGAAACGCTGCGAGCATTAAGGTTGATCTGCTACAAGGGATTATTTTTGTGTTTAATTTTATCCTATAATATTGATTAACAATTCGCTCAGCTATCCAACTTTAAACTAAGTTTTAATTCTTTTGGAAAAATATTTTATTGAATCATTTTATTGACAAGGAAGTTGAAACAATAAGTTTAATACAGGAGCAAAAATGTAATAGTATAAAACTGGTAAACTACTCATTTGCATTATTGAAAATAATTGCAAAAATATCTATCATATAAAGAAACAAGTGTAAGCGAAACTACCACATTCATTTTATTTAAAAACGCACTGATATAGTATTTTAGAGATAATAATTTTGTAACCATAATGTATCTTTGTAAGCAAAGTAGATACTTCAGTATTTCTATCACCATAATATTTGTCGAAACTGCTTAGGAAACACGTCCGTCACGTAAAAGAAAGTTCTACATGCATAGATTTTATTTTGATAGAGAACTTCTGAGATGTGTCCAGATGTACTTCAATTTAAAGTAATCTATTATTAGATCACGTAACAACACAGTTCACTGGTTCAATACTAATAATGTTATGATACGACTTATGGAGTGAATGTGAAATAACAATAATTAGGCAACACAAAATATGAGAAACAAATAAGGGAGCTTTGTTTGTTTAACTTAGCTTTAGTATAAAGTTAGAAAAATGCAGATTGTCACTCAAGTCACTGACATATCTTTTACGCTGCTTAAGCATTATAAAGAGGCTTGTCAACTTAGCGACGAGAATACATCTTATCTTGTCTTTCTTAGTTATTTTAATAGCATTATATCTTTGGTAAAATCATAAGTAGCTGTAGTAACACATAACGACGAGAGTGTATGGTAAATATTGCGAGATTGGAAATAAAGATTTGAGACTCAGTCATTCGATAACGCGAGTTATCACTCCCGTCAAAAAGTACTACGTGTAAAGGTAGCGCTAAATGCTGACTCTGAATTCTACAATAGAATTGTAGATAATGGATGACAGTGATATCTACCTACTGCTTTAAAAACTAACTTATATATACCAGCTAACTCAACGAAGCCTAGCAGACAACTTTTGAACAGATTGCGATTATAAATTTAATTCAGTTTGATTTTTTTATTAGGATAATAAATATAAAATAAAAAAACAAAGATTTCAACCGGTCAACGTCAATAGCAACGTTATGCAGTATTAAAAAATATATTCACAATATTATATGAGCTGTGTCTAGGCGTTATATTATACAATTTGTAAATGAACGGCTAGACTGATGTTTTTTAATAGTTAATTATTTTTTAATAATATAATTTATTTAAGTATTATCCCATTCCAAACCAATTTCAAATCATAAAAATTGATCTGGCTGTTCTTGAATTACTAATGGTGCAACTAACACGACTAGTTAAATATCATCGTTGTTTTTGTAAGGTTATAAACGTGATTTAATATCCGTGTTTGCAATGCCCTCTGTATTACTCAATGTGCTATTTCTTAGTTTTCAGGGGAGCTGCGTTTTCCAGTATTAGTGACAATTGTATGATACGTGGGACACCTTCCAGGCTCTGATACTCAGCAGAGTAAGCAATAACTAGTGAAACATTTTGGTTACTATCAACACAGCCGCATTGCAGAGGTCTTCAGGGTCGTTCACATTGATTGAGGACTCACGGGCAGAGCATTGTCATCTATTTGAAATAATTAAAAAACAGTGAAATTAAACTGTTTTTTTAACAGTTATCAAAAAAACGGCGTAGGACGAAAGGAATAGACAAGAAACTCTCCGCTATTCTTGTTCCACGAGCTTTTTGTTTTAGACATTTTTTGTTCTCATGACATTTTGAAGCAATTAATCCTTGAAGTGAAAATAAATAAAAATCATCAGTTTTTAATGTTTAGTAGTTCAGGAGTATCTTCACTGAACTTGGAACTAATTGCGTATTTTACGTAATAGGGCATGCTTGGCTTGCCTGGGAACGAAATTGCGTTCTTTCCAGTAATTTTCATATAAAAATCATACTTGATAGAAAGTTAAACAATAAAATTTACATTTAACTACCTCCAGTATTAAGAAGTATCTTCCTCATACATTTACTTTGTTTCTGATTTATAAAGATTTCTATACATTATTTATGCAACGCTCGCGATAATACCAATAAATTAATGTGTGGAAAAAGTTAATTTGAAAATAAACGAACAAAAACTGTGTCAGAAACTGACATTATCGATTAACTGTCGAAATGTTTTCTAAATGAATATAAATACTTCTAACTATGACTACTAAACCTAATTAATAACTCTTATTCCGATTGTGTTGTATCGATCAATTGTTTCTTCCTCTTCATTTGTTATGGTCACATTGCGTGGTTTAAAAGTATTTTTACTAGCACCAAGGAATTATCCATACGTAAATGGATTAGTTGAAATGCTTATATGGAGTTGGACATCTTCGGCTCTAATATGGTGGAAACACTTCATTTTGGTTTATTTACTTTGCAAAGTTAACAAAAACATAAAATAGCTTATAAGATACAAGTAAGTATATATTTTATTTTATCGTTTCCATAAGTCGACAACTTCTAGATGTAATACAAACATAATAACCACATGGTTATTTGGTTTGGTAGAATGTTCTTATTGTTATGTAATCCGTATTCAAAAAGGAGTTTGGGGTACACTCATTACTGGGACTGTATAGTTTTATAACCTTCTATGAAGTTACGTGGCACAATAACGTTTTAAAGAATACTGAAAATATTTATTACCAAAAGACCTAAGGAACAAGGAAAAGAAAAGCAAGGTCACAAGATAGGATTATACTGGTAAAGTACTACACTTGTAAATGGTTGCGTGACAGTCGGTATTTGCAACAATATTTAAAAAAACTAAACTTAATGCTAAAAGTTCTATAATTGTCCTGTAAACACGCGACGAGTTGTTCCACGAAAAGCATTCAATATTTGACCGTAATTCGTGTATGTGTACTTTATGCGTACCAATTGTTATAATAAAAGATGTGTGGTGAAGCGTGCGTTTTTCACTCATGTTACGTACGAGCTGTGGAGCACTATCTATGGATATTCGATGCGATATGGATAGTCGATGCGGGCATCAACGACAACGGTACGGTGTAAAAGCATACTGAGGATACCATACCTTAGACCCACAATTTGACGAAGTGACAGGAACAAAACGGTGATCATCTACTTGCCTAAAAAGAAATGTAATGAAGGATAGTAGCCACCCTGAAATTATTTATTCACGAAGTTAATTTATGCTATTACCGGCGCGGTTTCGTTCGTTTGTATCGGAAATACACAAATGTTAATTACTTTTTGCGGTGAAATAGTCTAAATAGGTTCAAATATTTCACAGAAATACATAAGCTGCAAAAAAAATTTAAGTTTGAAATGTTTATTATATACCTACTTGGAACTTGGACTTAGCCTCTATTTTTAATTCGATCAAATATACTATATTAACGCCATTCGACAAATCTTTTACATGTGTTAAGTATTTAAAACGTTGAGCTTTATAAATAAAAAAACATAAATCTTTTAGTGGTTAATTACCTTTAATTTAATGAACGTAAACCAATGGTAATAATATATTTAAGGTTGTATGGCACGGTCAAAGATGCAAAAATGTACGAGTTCGATTCCGCACTTACGGCACTCACTCAAAATGTAGAAATAGCAGTCGTCTCCGGTTAGTCTCCGTTCCGGGTATAAAGAAATTTGTCAAGAAATTATTCTGGGTCAAAAAAGTAAAAACAAACGTGAACATATTATAAATCAATATATAATGTTATCTACCGTTGTCAAAATGATTTTAGCAAAACTCACTGATGTTACCATAACTAAATTTAGAACATAAAGTTACTTATTGAAATTTGTTTGCAAAAATAATGGCAGGAAAAGGGTCATAAAGGTATTGTGGACAGCTTTTAGATGTGGGCCAAGTAGTTAAATAAACTGTCAATTACAGTACGAGCGAATGTTGATACACAAAAAAATCCCTGCAAAATATACGAACGGTGATATTTATATGAGATTATCTTCTAAAAGGTTAAACGGTCACTTTTATATAAATACGACATATTTGTTTTTTTTTAATATTTCATCAATACAATTATCTGTTTTACTACAATCTAACCGCGTCTCCCTACGCCGTAGCACCTCTCGTAGCGATTAAACAAACAAATTAATGCAAAACTAGCGCTAAAACCATTTATTAAAGAACAGAGACAAAAATAATTATATCCAAAAGTTAGAGACTAAAGCTACCTTTCCAAACCTAAGAACCTCTTCGATCGATTTTCGTCAAAGACGATCTGAATATTATCAGCTGACAGAAAACCCGCCCTCTTATTCACCGTAGCGTTTCAAAGCTTTACTCGACTCGTCAAGGCGAGCCAAGTACCACACTTCATGCCAGTTCAACTTTATATATAGCGACGTTTATGCTCCGACCTAGCAGTAAAATGGCATTCTCATATAAGAAATATTACACGTTACATTGTTGTAGAAGACACCGAATGGGCAAGTCCATTGCGTAATTCTACTTAAATATAAAATGCGATTTCGTACATTTATGTGACTTGTAGGACATATGGTATTCATTTTAATCAGTCTGTTAGATAGTCCAGACCCATATATGTTGTTGAGTCCATGTTGTAGATTATTTACTATTATGGTCTACATTCATTCCTATTTCACTCTGGATATTGAATTGTAAAAATATACTGTATGTAGGTGCAAGACACTACGAAAACTAATTTTGTCTTGCTAATAGGATATCACTAGTCATTATTACAATAGGTATTATAAACCTAGTGTATTAATACTTTTCTACGACTTTTAATTAAAATCTACAGTAACTAAAGAAGTTCCGAACGCAAGCTATTAAGTATAATGCTAGACTGTGTTTATGGCGTTTTTTTTTAAATTAAGAATAAACGAAAATTTACTAGTCAGGCGTGATTGACCACCTTAACCTCCGTCTTCATCTTCCATTGAAAGGGGTATCATAATGGAACCAATGGGGCCGGGGCTTCATTTTTTTCACATATACGCAATCTCAATTTGTGTCATTTTAATCTACGATCATAAAAGTATTCTTTCAACACTAAATTAATGTAGTGTAACTAATACTGAATATGTAAAGCCAAAATATATTCGATTATCTAAAAAGACATACTATTAAAAGATCTACTGTATGTAAGAGGTCGTGGACCTCAATAAAAATTCAGTATTTGCATAACGAGAGAGCAAGGCGTAAATATTCATAGAACAGAGGAAAAGTGGCAAAAGTAGCCACTTACATTTACATGCCACTAACTGCGTTCTTTCCAACGGGGATGACAATACCACAGCTATCATAAATTATATATATTTTTTTGTAAATTTTAGTAAGAAGTTTTTAAACCGCAGATTATTCTTGGATCACAAAAAGGTAGTAACTCCCAGAAGAATAATATTTCTGCCAACCTTACTTATAATTTGATTCTCTATGACTTTTAATTCATGAGACTAGCGAGGCGCTTCCAGAGGACAGGAACAGAGAACTTCTTATTACCGTGCACAAAAAAAGTTAGCCTAATCTAGTACAGCAATTAGTACATATAACATGCTGGCTTCCTCTCTATCTACCAAATCAATACTCATCGTACCTCGAACAGGCAACATAATGGTGAAGGGACTTTTATTATATGCTTGTTGATTTTGGAAAAGCTTTCGATAAACTTAGTTCGAGTCTGTATATATATATAAAGTTTAAACTCTCCAACTTTTGTGTCCCGACTCAAGATAAATCTACTTAAGGCACCTTCAGGAGTTATTCTTGTAGAGTGACTCATGATGGCCTGATCTCAGACGATATTCAGGTGCACGCAGGCGTTCGACAAGGCTGTTAATTCTCCTTACCTTAAACGACAACAAACGCCAGGAAATAGAGTGGACATTAACCAAAATCTTGTATGAGTGAAATGTGAAAAGTCAGTATTGACATCTCTCACCGACACTAACCGAAGTCTTGGTCGATCGCAGTCTACCGAATTTTGAGTATACTGGAAAAAGAAAGTGTAGGTGGCCGTCTGAAACAAACCTGGTAACGTACAGTTAGAGATGAGGCATAGAGATTCGGAATAACTTGGAGCGACATATACCGCGAGGCTCAAGACCGAGCACGAAGGAGGATCACTGTGGATGACATCTGCTCCATCTAAGGGACATAGGACATTAGGTTAAGTTAGTCATTACTTTCAATAGGTTGTTTTGTTGTTACGAATCAAGCGTAGGCAACTGACCTGGTCAGTTATATATAATCTATGTTAATAGATATAAAACATACTTATATCAAGTTTGTGAATCGTATTTCTAATGTTCTTATCAGATAACCAAATCAGAATCAAATTCAGGTAAATAAATGTGAAATTCGATGTTTTAACTAGAAATAATACTAACTATTACTATGTAATAGACTTAATAATAGAAATAACGCAGTTCACTTATACAATATTTTATCATTAAGTTTCTGACGTCTATTGAGATTAGATGTAAAGCTATTAGATAAACAAGAGGTCTTTTACCAGGAGATCAACTTTGAAGAAAATAAATAAAAAAAAAACCGAACTAAGTATTAAATCGTTATGTAATAAGATACAACTATAGATATTTTACTGGTTTTACGTAACCTTAAACTGGTACTGAGGATTGTTGGAAGCCTTTCTTTGTACGAATTCATCATTGAATTTTAAAATTACATTTAAAATTGCATTTATTTTCTTCATTATAAAGTGAAATTACTATCTTATCATATAGGTTTTGTGACCTAATAATAAAAAGAGTCAAAAAGAAAGAACTTAAAAGTTACTTTACACTTTTACCTCTATCTACATAAAGAAAAAATCAAGCGATAATAAAATACAATACAAAGCAAGACATAGGTTGGATCGATTTAGTGCTTACACATCATTAGCAATCCAGCTGCGAGAATCTCACCTTTACCTTTGGTATTAAGATATCTGTAATGACGTATATGTAAGTAATTACAATAGCAATCGATAGAATAGATAATAAAGAGTGGTGACGGTGTCGGTGGGGTCTAGCTCGGCGGATCGCCTGCCGCTGGCGTATTGCCGCAGCCAGCGCGGCGTCCTTGCCTCAGTGTCGGGTAATACGCGCGAGTCACGCGACAGAGGTCGATAGCGGCCATGGGCCAGCCTCCGCGTCAATTATTCAGCACGCGAGCACCAACGGCGCCGCCACCAGCGAGGGACAAAGGCAACGCACTGCGACACCTACCGGCCCACCGCCGGCCCGCCACGCTCCAGCTCCTTACGAAATAAAGCCAGAAGCGACGAAAGCCAAAACGAAGCACACTTATCACTCCAAACCTTATCCGTTTGCGACGCCGAGTTTGGATAGCGCGCGACAGTCGCGCGTTACGTAAAGGGCGCGACGAAGCGCGTTGCGCGTGTGTGCGCGTGGTCGCGCTCGCGGTGGCGCTCGGGGTAAGGTCGCGCGCGGAGTGCCGCTGCGAAGTTATGCAACGCGCCGCCACCGCTGCTCAAACGGGAAAATCGAACGCGAGGGGCGCAGGTCATGCGCGCGCACCTGCATCGATACCCTCCGCCCATAGACCTACAAATGCGAGGACGGGCCTTAGGTAGGCGACCTCGCTCTGCGCGCTTCTGCGAAACTCTAATCACACACAAGTAAACGAATACTTGAAATGTAGATCATGGACGGCGGTGATGTGTGCGAGTAATACTACCGTCTCTATCCGCAAGTGCGATATCTGGCAACAATCGTGTGATTCTGCCCGCCCCGCCTGCTAGCGCCGCTTGCTCTGTTGCGGGTTTTTATACATCGGTCCCCAAATGACAGGTTGTCCCGCCATCAACAATCACATATATACGATTGATATTAATTAGTTACTAGTTCTTAAATTGTCTATTAAGACAATTCTTAATTATAAGAAAATATGGAATAAATTTAACGTTAGCCAGTTATGAATGCCAAATTTATCCTACCCAGTGCTCAACTTTCATATGTTGCTAGGTAGCCCTTTACATGTTAATATAGTATGTTCTAGAGATAACAATAACTCGACTCACTTTGGTAACCACAAAAAGAGTTACAGGAGTCCTCATGTCCTTTTACTCGTGTACATAGGTGTCAATAATAAGTTATTAATAAATGTTTACTTCCTAGATTCGATTTAAAAAAATACCTTACTATTTTGCTATCGGAAAACTAAATAAAAACCTAAAAGTAAAATAATGTTATGAACTCAGGCTGACGAGTTGTAAACTTATGTAATTTATTTTTATTTTTTCATTTCCCAGATGTCATACATCTACTTAATTACAGAAAAGTAAATGTCATATGTAAATTACGAGTGTATTATTGGAGTTCTAGGAATAAATTATCGATAGGGAGCGCTATAAAGATCATTTTGACCTATTAAATGATGGAATTTAATAGATAATTGTAAGTTACTGTTCAAGACACAGCCTTAATTTGTCTATCTAGGAATATGGAACACTGCTGCTCTAACCATATTTGTGCTGCTGAAGCGGGCTATTCGCTGGAAAAGTTTAAGGCACTGATAATAATGTCGCAATATATATATTTATTATTATTATATGTACAAATATACATGATCTTAAAACAAATGGTGAATTTCACCGCTATAATACACGGAATAGGGTTAACCTGAGCGTATTACCAACTAGGTACCAATAATAAATTGTTCCTTCTATAGAAACTGTATTAGTTTTTACAGCGCACGAGCTTTTGTAAAGTAATTACAAAAGCTTATCATTAGTTGTTATTTAATTGATGCTTACACTTCTCCGATTCAAATAGAATCTTATAATTGCTTGCATCTCGTAAATGTCTGCTGTAGCTGCGTGCATAGTTCACTAAAATGTCATTGTTAGTAGTGGTGTCCAAGCGTCGTGCTCGTAAACGGGTGATACTTGTGGTGACAGTTTTTTTTTATAGAAAAGGGGGCAAAAGCGCAGAAGGATCATCTGATGTTTAATAATAACAGCGGGTGTCCATTCGTCACCCATGAACACTCTCAATGCCAGAAGGCTTGCGAATGCGTTGCCAACCTCGCTAGTCTTTTCTTAAAGGACCGTAAGTAAGTATTGGTATTCAACTCGACGGGCAGCTGGTTCCACATAAGCGTGGCCCCAAAAAATATTTAAATGATGAAACGACGAACGTCGAAGTAATACAGGTGGAATTTCATATTTCGCCTCGACCAATGGTGCAACTCGGCTGTAACCCTTTGAACACTGTCCATGGTAGTGTCTCTACGCATCGCCAAGGGTCAACGCCAACAAGAAAAGTAAGTGGTCGTCGACGATTTGAACTACTCTTTGTTGAATACGGAATTCGGAAATAATCAAGTACTGGGGAGCTCCCACCCAGTGGTGAGAACTGAAATCCATGTGGCTTTAAGGAGAGGCTTATTTCTAGGTAGTGGGGCAATTCGTGTATGTGGTTTTATTGAAATTGCCAAGTGAAGCATGGTGTAATCGAATCAAATCCATACTTTAATTAGAATACGGTTTAGTGAATATGTCGGAGCAATGACATTACTGTTAGCTGTTACTGTCATTACAAATTAACGTCGACGTCAAGTCAGTTTAAAACCGATAATTGTTTTGTAGTATTATTCGATTTTCCATTATAGCAATAGATCTTACATTACGACTACCCGATAGTAGATAGTTATAGTGAGTCATCATTGTTAAATATTTGAAACATAAGAATAATCAATATCAATGCAATCATGTGACAATCGTTCCACCTGCCGTTTGAATCTGTTCTGTCGGATTTGGACGCGAAACTTGCTAATCACAAAACCGGCAAACCTACGATCACCAAAACAGCCCGAGCTGAGCTAACAAGCCTCTGATGCCAACAGCGACATTCCATTTAAAAAAAAACAAATTAAAGGTTATCAATTCGTAGAGCGACCTAGCTAAGTAGGCTGATGGCGAGGCCCAACGACTGATGCCTTTTATCTACTAATTTATGACGTCACCATTTTTGATAATTTAACTGCAGGTTCTATTCCTGACTGCCTTTCTGTCGTTAGACGACAATATTCATATCTTTCATTGTCATTTACTTCCTTTGATTTTCGTTTACATGTGTAATCCTTCCTGTTCCTGTAAATTCTTGTCTTTAATCTATTAAACTCTTCATCAGTTATTAAAAAAGAATATGAATAAACTATAAATTACCATATATTTAAGATAAATAGCATGGAAGATGTTTTTAAAAATGTTCAATATTCGTGAAATTTAAATAAAACTATGGTGAAAAATGTTATGTATATTTTTTTATCAACATGTCCCAAAACAGTCTCATAGACTAATAAATCATTAAATAATACCCTGCAAAACCAAAAGATTATAAGATAATAATACTCAATACATCATATTAAGAAGCTTAGCCTAGTTAGTAAAATAGGTGAATTTTTTCAGGTATGCATTTTGGGATTTTTTAACATTAGACTAATCATGAATCACATAACCTATTAATTTTATGCAACTTGATGATCATTTTATAAAAGGCTTAACTAAATTATGTAAATTGTCTACATGCACAACTGAAGTGCCAATCAGTCAATCTTTTAAGCTAAGTATAATGTTCCATTGTTTGTATTGATTAAGATAATTTACTACAATAAGAAATCTATTTAGCTATAATAATTATTATCGACATGTCATTAATATTCAATTGCAGCTAAATCAAGCAGATTATGACAAAAATAAGTTGTACTTATATTTTAAATATTAGATAATGCCTAATTTTAGTAGGATGTATATTGAAAAAAATATGTTGAAATTAGTGAGTCTATTATACAATAGATATAGCAGAAAAGCATTTCATATTAAAATTTATACAGTTATTAGATTGCTACATATAACTTTTAATATGGTTAATAATAACATTTATAAGTAAGCTTTATATTATAATATCTGTGTTTGCCTAAAATCCTGAATAAGTGTATTTATGTCTATAAATAAAACTATACTGAAATTAATGATATTATTTTCTCTAGCTGCTTTTCTATTGACTCTCTGTCCCTGCCATTGTCAATAACTAAGTCCCAACCACTATAATTATCTAAGCCACATTCAGACTCCACATCATCAACCCCACTTTTAAATTTGTAGCCTCTTTCTTTTCTGGTATCCTCATCAGCAGAAAGCCTAATAGTTTTGATTTTATTGCCATAGTTTTCTTTAAACCACTGTATGTCCGTAGCACGTCTGACATCACTCACTATCCATATTGGGTTTCCTTTAGCTAGAAAAAGTATAAAAGATTACACAAAAAATAAAATTGATGATAATATTTAAAAATAACAAACAAAGAAAAATCAGGGAAGTGTTATAAATTATTTTTGTTATTTAATATGTGTTATAATTATTGTAATACATTTTTAAAAGATATTCATTTAACCAAATGGCCCTGAATTGATTTTCCAGCACAAATACATTTTATTATTTTCCTTTGCAAGGCCACAAGAATACATATCTATGTTTGCCCAATGCTTTGTCGATCTATGGGACTTCACACTTATAATACATACCATTTTGACAAGCATCTTTACAAAAACAGCCATAATCTTTTTCCCTCATCTTATCACTCCAGTTGATCATTTCAAGTCTATAATTTTCCTTTAATGCACCATCACTCAGTAGCTCATTTAAATTCAAATTCATTTCCTTCGCCCAGAAACTTTTGATTGGTAAAGAAATCTTTATAAGTTCACATTTATCACCTAATCTGAAAAAAAGGGAGAAAATAATTTTAAATTACAATGAAAGTGTAACTATTTTTGTAGCCCATAATGTGTATATGGCACAAACCGTGCAGGCCAAGAAAGGAAAAATAATGTGTATATAAATTGTCAAAATAATGTGTATATAAATTATCAAAATATTTTAAAGATTTAAAATAACTTACTTGGCTTGTAAATGGTCAGTTATAAAATCTTTACCGCATTTTCTTTTACCAGAGAATAGTAAAACAACTGTCGGGTTCATATTAATTTCAATGATGTTAATATCACAATTCAAAAATAAACATCTCAGGCTGCGCCCGTCTTATAAAAGGACATCCTCAATTGCTCCAATCGATGTTGAATGTAAATACTAATAACTAAAGTTTTGAATAGATCATACTTGACACCACGAAAATATAATAATGTAAATTGCAACTTTGTAACGGCGCATAGTTTATTATTAATTTCCAAGTTAGAACTGGACAAGTGCGAAACTTTTTTCAACTCTAATTAAATATTTATTGAAATATGAGAATAGAAAGTAATTTTACGATTTATTTTCATGGTTTATTAACCATTTTTATTATAATATTTCTGTTTTAAAGAATACTGAACGTCATTACAAAAGTCAATGTTGCATCAGTGAACCTGTTTTTTTTAGCATGGCAATAATTTTAACTTTATGAAAGTTTCAGAGATCCTTTTCTTTTTACATATTGTGTGTTACGTTAATTGGAATTCAAACCATTGACCAGTGTGATCAGATTTAAATCTATTGAAAATACAAACATTCAAAAGGGCTATGTCACTATATATATTATCTATACAAGTTGCAGTGCTAGCTGTTATTTTTGTGGGTGAATGAAATTGATTTATTAAATTGTATGAACGATAAAAACTGAGTATGCATATATTGAAATAAGGTTTAATGAATATAAGGTTTTAATAAGCTAAAATTAACAGTAAAATATGTTTTGGTTACATTTGATACATTGACAAAGACACTAACAAAACAGATTGACAATGACATGAGCTTATGGCTGATAGTTTCAAGTAAGAAGTTTACATCACAGAACATCATTAATGCAACATACAATGTTTTATTCGTAGCTGACCTTTGCAGGCTTGAGCAATAGATATTGAGTATATATAGAGAGAGATAGAGACAGAGAGAGAGAGAGAGAGAGAGTGAGAGAGATATATAGGGATATAGAGAGTTGTTTGTCTGTTTCTATGAGTTTGTATTTATTAAATAATATCTTGACTGAGCGGCTAAGCATTGAATACTAAGATTGTTTAAACTATGTTGTAGGTAGTGGGCATTTTGGTGATAATACAGGTACTATGTTAAAAATATTTTTTAAATTTTCCAGTTGGTTCCCTTATTCTAGATAAATAAGTACTTCATACCACTTGGTGGCCCTGGGAAAATTGTAAATTTAATGTATAAATTTCTGGAATCGAAAAAGTTATAGAGACAGCCTAAACCCAATGACCTGGGTTTCAGGCATGGTAGAAAATTGAAAACAATGATTTAAGGTTTAAAGTAAGCCATTATGCAAGATCTGTAGGTAGACTGGTGCTGCTTATTTAAAAACATTTTAGGGTAAGCCACAAAAACCATATAACTGGATGGATGGATCCATTTTTAGGATACTGCCTTTCTTAATAAGGATAGATACAAAAAAAAAGTTATTCACAGTGATCTATTAACATTGAGATGGAACAGACACTCAACCAAATTAGCCTCAAGTTTAAATTTAATATACACCAAACTAAATAAAATTTAAATTTCCAATAATGGCTGATGAAAAACATGTAGATAAAAAAAAGCATTTTTAAATAAATTTGAGGATCTGATACAAGCTGTAAAATTTGTAAAAAAATTAGTTACCTAGCTTCTCCTGTTAGAGACAACTTATTCTGGTTAGACGGCAACCTAAGTTTAACCTTTAAAAAACAGTTTGACGCATATTTATGCCTTTTGATAGAATTGATAATGTATAGTAAAAAACTTCTATTAGTAACGTTGGGAAATAAGATAAGTATTAAAAAAAAAATATATAAGTAAAGATTTTTAGATTGAGTTCTTGAGGTGTCCCTTTTATGGGTTAAGCAAACACACCACTCCTTCCTAAGTGCCCTCAATAGTAAAGAATTTCAGCGTATTTTCCTATTTATATATTTTATATAAGGTAAACTGAGTTTCAAAGCTATTTCTTTTTTCTTGTTTAAGAAAGCTATTTTGAAATTACTTTCGAAGTAGTTTTGACAGTTGACTTAAGATTAAATCTTAATTAAACAATAATGACAATACGATAAAAATAAGATAAATATAATCCTAATAATAAATATAATTTATTAGAATAAAATAACTCATTGAACAGCTGTAATTTTAGAAAATGACGACTCATAATTGGATATTATGAAGCTGAATAATAATGTCGTACCGCGCCACCTACATACGTTTTAATTATTGTGTTTCTAAAGAATACCATTAGATAGCGCTAGCTAATATTGCCTAAAAGAAAATGTACTTGTACAGATGTCTCTTGTTACAGCAGTAAAAGAAAGCGCTTTTTGGTTTGGTTGAAATTTTTAGATTTAGAGATTTTTTATCAATTTAATAATCTCGAACACTTTAAACTAATTCCAAATAGTCTAATACAATTATGTAATGATTTTTAGAAGGTTAAATAACTTTGACGTAAGTTCGTATTATCAAGTATTTAATGTTGTAATGTTGACTAAACTAGTTTTAAGTAAAAGTTTTATAATTGCAAAATTTCCCAAACTTTTACAATTGCAACATTGTAATAAAAACATAATATAAGAAACCTGTTTATTTTATATTATATTAATAACTGTTTTTAGATATATAAAACTTTACCATACAATAAAATAATAAAATCGTGTCGACACGAAAAAACTGCGTTATGTGAATGCCAGGCGGTAATTTAAATGTAGCAACAACTGCTTTTAGCGTACAACCTTAATTGACTTAAAAATGTTTATCAATATGTTATGTTAATATAAACGTAAAACAATCATGTTGATATGGAAAATTGAACTGTAACGGAAGGATATTTAATATGAATTTAAAGGTTAATCGCATAAGCCCTGTTTCTTTATTCCATAAGAACGTAGTTGGGGCACGATGCACGCTCACGACTCTCAGAACAACTCCGGACATGACATTCCACGTTTCGTTGTAGATTAGAATGGGATGGATAGTGCGCGACTCGCCGAAAAAAAAAGAGACAACGAGGGATCGGTCCACGTGGACTGCTTCATATCAACACAGGAGCAACGACCAATAGAAAACGGTACCGCTAATGTATTTCTCACCTCCGCACTCACACCCGGACCGGCTTCTACAATAAACACACGCATACGATTCTCAACTTTCCAACAACGCTCTAGGGTCTCAAATATTGTGTTTGTACCTGAGATAGTCGTTTTCGAAATGACTTAAAGAGTGTTGTCAACGATAATTTAGTTCGTATTTCGCTCGATATAGGGTGTATTGTCGTCCGTGGAGTGTTCTGCGGCTGTTGAATTTAAAACGATTCCCAAGAACAGGGTCGCAAGTTGCTGAAGGTTGGAGGAGCGATGCAAACTGCATAGTCTCGTCACGGCTCCCCGGACGCCTCACCCCTGCTCGCCTCCTGCCGTTATTGTAGTAAGCCGAGTGTAGATATGCGGTGTGCGTGTGTATGTCTGTTCGAGTCAACTGTTGTGCTGAGGCACGAGGTTTTCATACGAGAAGTGCATGCAGCCGCACTTTATATGCTCGTAATATTTTGCTCTCGCAATATTTTGCTTTTTATTTGCTCGCTCCCGAGTTTGACCAGCTGAACAAAGCTATTCAAGAAATGCGAGCTTCTTTATATACCATATGTGTTTTCATAAGGAAGGAACGGTCTTAGGAATTAGATTTCTTTTCTGTCTGTCTGTGAAGACTGTCGTTTTGTAATTGTTATGTATTATACTTAAATCTGATATCTACATTGAATCATATCATTTAAAAAATATAATAGACTATAGTGAACAAGCATTACTGTACGCATTACAAACTAACCCTAAGTTACAATTAATATGTGTCAAAAACACCAAAAACGTAACCCATTCTATAAATAAATGTATACCATAGGGAAAGCTCGTAATAAGTAATAATAACATTTAAGGGGATAAAAATACAACGCACTAATAAAGCACGAAACAAATTGTCATTCAAAAAGCAGCTTTATGATTATAGGTATCCCTGATTCAATAAAGGGATCGTTTGTCGACAAAGGGCGGAAATATTAGGAGTCCCCCCTTGTTACGTGACGCGAACCGAAAGGGCAACTTATCCTTGGCTTAGACAGGTAGATTTGTTTATTAAGCCCTCCTTGAATAAGTACGATAGTCTATTGTTATGGAATTGTAACATTTAATAACGATGGGGTTGGATTGCGATCTTAATCTATCGCTTTGATCTTAGATTTACAGGTTTTTAGGTTCATACTTTGGGGTTTTTAGTTAAAATTTGTTAACTATAAAGTTTACGCCTACTACGAGGGAACATATAACACTGAATAATTAATTCGAAGTTTTAGTTTCGCATAACAAGTAATATATTTATATCGTAGGTGTATTGGTAAGTTTATGTTAATTTGAATAGCCATTAATCGAAAAACATCAAGAAATTTAGTACGGTTTTCTGATTACGGAGTTAGATTTACGTTATTGACCGATCTTATTAATAAATGTACAATAAATACGTTAAGTTGACATATTTACGTAATTTTAGTTTATAGTATATTACAACTGATGTTTAAAATTATATCAACCATCAGCGTAATGTTAAAAAAAAAGAGTGGTGCTTCAAAGTCTTTAGGTCTGGGCCTCAGATTAATGTATCTGATTCATGATCATTTTTCATAATAGGCAAGTACTAGATGACCAGCCTTCTGCCTGACACACGCGCGTCTCTTTTGGTCTAAGGCAAGCTGTTTTCCATCACCGTTTGAGCGAATGTTAAAATGCGTTAGACAAATCAGATATAGTAATTACGATGCAATATAAAATTGCTTTAATAATCCGCCCCAATTTCAGGATCGAATGAACCGTTGGCATAAATGAGAAAAATCAGCGCTAACATCCCTTGAGAGAGGGTGGCGATGCTTAGGGGTTGCTACACTCAAATACTTTTATGCCTTTCAATGGTACGAATTAATTTATTTCATACTGGCCACTAGGCCTGATAGGGGATTTGTAATAATACCCACCGACTTTAAACCTACCCGTATAGTTATTTCAAAAAACGTTTTGCCCAAGCAGCCCTTGGTTTTATACTCGTAAATGCTTAAGGTTAGTGAACAATTTATTTACATTTTCTATACACCTACTTAAAGAAGGCAGGTTCGAAAATATCTGTGTCTAAACATGGGCTCGAATTTGATACCTGGTAAAAAAGGTCAGCGACAGTCGCTTGATACCTAATATCAATATCTCCTCCTTAATAATGCGTAGGTACCTAATGGTTAAATGATGCCTTATTCTACATGTTCTCTCCTTTAATAAATTACTTAAGTCTCTCAATGCAAAGAAATTAAGAAAGCAAACATAATTCTATATATATAATTAGTTTTATATCAGACCTCGTTTGAAAAAAACCAAACGAACAATGAAACAAAAACGTGTTATGCGGCTATCAATATTGCACTCATCTGTCATACAAGTATGGAAGGCGTTTGACACGCCGCGCCGCACATAATTCAACAAACAAAAAGGGAATAAATGCTCGAATAAAATACTTTTAATTTCCCCGGGCGCCGCTAATCGGACGGCGGCGATGGAGGGCGCCAAATCGCCCTTTTTATTTTACTGTAACGCAAATCCGGCGGGAGAGATCGTGCGGTCACGTGCTTGGAATTACACCCGCGCCCCCGCGTGACCCCCACGTGTCACTACGTAAAAATAGTAATCCAATGGGAATACCCAAGTTTCTTTAAAACGAAGACTTGATAATTATGAGGTAAAGCTGTGCTTACTGTGGGGAAATTGTTGCATATTTTGTACATATTGAATAGGTACATAATTTTGTTTAATTCGATTGTGGTTTTTTTTATAGATCAAGGGGCAAACGGGCAGGAGGCTCATCTGATGTTAAGTGAGCTCATGGACACTCTCAATGCAAGAAGGCTCGAGTGCGTTGCCGGCCTTTTAAGAATATAAGTTTAATCGTTCAAGTAAAACCGTAATACCTACCTAAGTATGGCACGTTGATAATAATTGTATATCTAATAAACTTAGGTACAAAATAATACCTGATGAGTGATTTAAGAAACCTGTGATTTCTCTTTTCGGATTTAGTGTATAAGTAGGATATCAAAACATCTATCTTCACATATAACTTAAGTAACCTTTAATTATTTAACATCGCTAATTAAGGTCAGTCTGAACTTTTAACTGAGAAACTTTTACCTTTTACGTGGGTGCATAATTGAAACATTACCTAAGTATACTTATAGAATTAATTGAACCAAAACTATTTCGCAATTATCACAAATGTAAACTGTTAGTCTTAGCATAATCTCCGTACATTTCCGCTCTGGGCCCATTTAACAAACGTAAGCCACTAATTGACACGCAAAACAACTATGTTCACCGCAAATAGTGATATAACGTCTATGAGTCACCTTGTCATCTACAAATTCGTGTTAATTATTTCCTTCCTTGTGGACTAAAAGTTTACCTTATGTTGATATAATAAAACGCATTAAAAGAAACTAATATATTTTAGATTTGAGATGACAATGTGTATGTATTATTTATGAGCCGTGGCTACAGCGTGTGACTCTCAATCTAAGGCAGGTAAGTTCGACCTGATCGTGGTCGTATTGTGAGGAAATCTGACAGCGTGAGTCGACCTAGAAGACTTATCATCTCCTATTAGATCGAAACTAATGATCAGAAACCTGAGGTCCAGACCAATAAGGCTGTATCGTTTTGATTGTATCTTTGACTACTCATCAAATATATAGGTATCTATATCATAATTAAATGTTTCAATATCGGTTTGACAGTTTAAAGATTACTATTAAATACGAGTTTTCTTAATCCAAATCAAATTAGTTTTTGAATTTACATATAAACCTGACATTAATATTAACATCTTGTTCATTGTGCAAATTTCCCTCATAAAGAAATATGATGAATGGTTGCTGGCTCAAAGCGTTTTATTAGCCGACTAAATCAGTCGTTACAGAAAGCAGTTTTGCAGAAACTCAACACTGTTGAACCATTACTCAGGGCATCGTATGGACGGAACACGCTTCCACTTTGTTCTGTAAACAGTATTTTCTATACGGTTTTCTTATACACATTGAGCATGCTATAAAAACTCAGAACTTACGTATAACTTAGAGAGCAGACTGTAGCTCACATTGTGTCTATAAATGTAATGGATTTTGATATTTACTGCTAAAATTGCAATACTATCATTAATAATAATAACTTTATTGTAAACAATATATTGATGTAACAACACGGATCTCCCGGGACTAGTCAGAACAATTTAAAAAGACTATGGATGTTCTGTAGGACATGGTACATATAGAAATACAAATAAAAGTAAGTAAATAAGAAAATAATCTTCTAAAGTTAAAAAAATAAGTTCTTATTAAATAAGAAATAGAGCTTAAGTAGGTGATGCCTCAGTATTATAAGATATTTTTAAACATTTGTTATTGTAATTTAAATATTATGTAATATAATTTTAATTTATTTCCTTCCTCAAATTCTCCGGTTTTGCCTTGTTTTAATTGATTGGTTTTATAATTCTATTTTAAACTGGTTTATATATTAACATTAAGCAGTAGATCGTTTTTATTCAATAATTTTTAATCTATAATATATTAAATGCCTGATTTTAGGAAGCAAAGTTAGAACAGTGAACTTAACTTTGGATCTAAAAGCGTAATAAAAGACTCAGTACGTATCCAAAAGCTATTGTGAAATATGCGAGTTGCATTTTTTCATACGATGTCGAAGTCGAAGCATGTTAATGTCATTCCGTGCCAAGAGATGTCGCTACGTGCCTTCAGTCTGTAAAAATACGACCCACCGCCCATTAAGGATGCGATTTAGTGCTTTACGAAAGGAAATTTACGGATAAAACTTATCACTTATCACTTTCGCAACAAATACTGTATTTAAAAATTGTAATAAATACTTTTTAGGTTATTTCGATCACAATATTCAATGATAAATATTATCATTGATATAATATATTTAAAGAGAAAGTATTTTTGGTCACGAATGAACTTAAAAACTGCATTTTAAAATTATTTCACCATTTAATTAACAATGACTATATTGCTGAGTTACGATATGCTATATATCCAAAATATTTATAGCCCAGCCTAATCCATATTGTATGCAACCTTTACAAAAAATACGAGCTAAGATGCTCTAAGTTATACACTCTCATACATCTACTGTTTTTTTCGTATCATGGTTATGGTTATAGTAAAGCTACTTTAATATCTGTAAGTATGGCAACACTGTGGCCGAGGGGGTAGCGGTGTTATTTGTAGGGCTCGCGTGTGAATTATTCGTGGGTTCACGCGCGCTGTTTGCCCGTCTTGTGAAGTGCTGAACCCTCGTTAATGAAATTTCATATCGTCTCGCTCCATTGTCGGTAATCTTTCCGCTGCCTATTCAATACAGAAACACTTGACTCGCCTATTATGTTTGTTCAACTGAAAATTAGGCTTCAATTGTTACGAAGTAACCACTACGTATTAAAGTATTTTTGTATCGTTGCTAGAATTGTTTTGTTTATTTTAATAGAGGAATTACATTCTTTAGGTTTCAACATTTTAAATTCATTTTAAAAGTTGTGTTATTGCAATACTTAAATAATTCATTTTGTAATTGCTATTTTAACTTTAAACTGTCTCTATTATTTTATTTTGCTGGTGGTCTTATTATAGGGACCGTTTTAATATTTTTCTAATTTTGTGGCTCAAATAAAAAACAAATGGGTTATAAGCGCATTAAGCGCTATGTCTGACTCCCATACGTCAAAAATGTATTTTATTGCTTGAAGAAAAAGTACAGGCCTAATAGAGGCAGTTAATTGAGAGAAATAGACAATTACGTCAGCGCCATGCTTCACTGGCAGTAACAGTGGGCTAATTACTCAAAAATACATGGTACCTGCCTTCTACATGTGGTTCTATATTTTTATGTTGATATATACGATGATTTTTAAAAACGTATTATTTAAATTAATAAATGTAGGTAGGTACCTAACCTACGTACATTTATTTAAAATATTAACTTAAATTACCTATCAAAAGTTTTAAAAATCTTATTAAAACATACAATTTTAATAATTCTATGTAATACAATGATTTAGGTAAATGTTTCAAAAAAAAAAAAAATTTGAACGCGTAACGGACTTTAATTCTAAAATTAAAATTGATAGCGATAAAGTTAGTGTTTGTTTTAATATTTTAAAAAATCTCTTTTTTTCATTAATTTTACAATATAATACAATTTAAATCATTGTATTATAAGCTCGTATCACCAATTATTTAAATTGAATATTTCCATTGAAAACAATGTAGGTAGGATGGTATATTTTGTTAAATATTTATCGTAATAAAATATTTAGTAGCGATTAGATATAGTCACGTTGTAAAATATCGCTTTATGTTCGAATAAATTGAAACAGTTGGGTAAATACGCTGAGGAATGAACAACGACCATTGGATGTCAAAGCCTAGCATTGACACAACTGTTGTCTAGACTCTTGTATTATACGTAGGTATCTCAAATCCCGATCTCATATATTAAGATGGTCAAAATTGAGACAACGAGATTCTTGATAGGGATAAAAAATTATTTAGGTACAAAGTTTTAACTGATTAAATGAAATCTAAGTAGGTACCTACCTTTACGCTAGTTAAAACACAATTAAGAAATTCTTAATATACCTAGATTCAATTTAGAAAAATACTTCCTCAATAAAATTTGAGTTCATTATAAATAGATAAAATAAAATGCTGTTATCAAATTTATAGTGTATCATTAGATTGTGATTTGCTTGCTTAAAAAGATAGCAATATTTAACTAAAATCATAATTTAAAATGAAAAATATGTGTTAATAGCGGACAAAAATAAAGCCTCCATTGTATTTATTTCGAAAGAATATTATCTGTAACAAAACAAGAGTGTCCTGCCACCCCATTGTTCAGCTTTCACGCACAGCGGGATGATATAAATCCAATTTTGCTCCTTTCATATTAGATCATGTCGTCCAACCAAAATAAAACTTTTTCTTAGTTTTACAATTCGAGTAATTTATAGTTTTAAGAAAATAAAAAATATATCGGAAATCTAAATTAATTTCATTTGCCATTCTTACTTGTAGCTTTTAAAAAATATGCTTTTAAAATGTATTATTCTTGTGAATAAAACATTGGCATTCTTTCTTTAGCCATAGTAAGCAGATGGAATAGTGAATTGAAGTCAAGTTTTTGTTTAGTCAGTTATTCATCAGTATAGCAGAAATATACATAATGATCAGCCAGTGAGGCGTCACGAGATCACTAGGTTTTCTACGAAGATTTATTGGACGACAGTTGCCTATAAAATCACCCGGAGTGTGAATTGCGAATACGTAAGCTCGACCTATCAACATTGCGATGGGTTCCTACTTCCACTGATATACTGATATACTTATATATGTAGATAGCTATGTATTAAAGATGATAAGTAGGTAGGTTGTAACTTTAAACGAAGCGATGTTAATGTAAGTAGGCCTCGGCTGCAGTTTACGTATTCGTGTTGAGTGTAGTGAACTTGTGTGGCGTCGCTCGGCCACCGCACCACACCCAATCATTGCAATTCAATTTGTGCGATGTCGCACGCGGGCGAGCCGCTTTGTTTACATTACAGCCAGCCGTGTCTCACTGCTTGGCCAAGTCCGCCAGCCCCGGCTGGATTAAGGACAAATCAATAAGGTAGTCGATAGCGAGCCAGTTTAATAGAGTGAGCGAACTGAGCGGAGCGCCCTCATTACCCCCGCAATTAGCGCACGCCGCGCTCCCGTCGACGACGCACCCCGCGCGAAAAACGAATAAAAAGAGCTGCCCTCAAAATGGCCGCCGCCTCCCCCCGGCCTCCTGCCACCCCGCGCCGCTTCGTGATTGCATCCCCGCAGCTCTTATAAATATGGCCGTATTCCTCCCGCCTTTACTGATTGCCCGTATACCCCCCGGTCTCCCCCCGCGACCGCGCCGCCGGCGTCTGAATAGATAAACGAGTCCACGTGGACTACCGCGCTTATAAAAATCACCTAGACCAATCGCAGCATTTGCTCACACCATGTTCGCCAATAAGAAGCCAGAAACGCGTGTAACTCCGCCCTTAATAAGCGATCTCGAACTTTGAGCCAATCAGAAAGCCGCATTGAGCGGATTCAGTTCGTCGTCGACGGTGCGGTCCACGTGGACTAACTCACACACGTACGAGAGTATAATACCTCGAGTGGAAATAGCTATGACGGCGAAATGTGCGACAGCGAAAAAATAAAATGCGGTCGGTCGGTGCGGCGGATCGAGCGAGCGAGTGGGTGTAAACAGGGGATATTTTGGTGCGGCTCGTTCATTATTATTGAATGCGCAGCGCTAATGGCAAGTCGCGGGTCGCGCTTCCTGCTCCTCGCAATGCCGATACCATCGACTTATCTACATCCTATAAAGACACGATCATTCATGTATCTATCACAGACGCTTTAAAAGAGAACAATAAGATTAAATGCGACGGTAGCTATGTGAATCCAATTACGTAGGTAGTATCGAGCTACACAGTTATCTAGACAGACATGTGGCTACTTTATTCGTCGCCGAGCGTCAGGTAAAAACCAGTCCAAAAGGAAATAGAAGTATGGCGAAGAAGGCGCGAGAGATAGGTATCTGCGTGGGCGTATTGTGCCCGATAAGTATGCTTGTCCGGTACTCGGTAGTCGCGATCGTAATTCAACGAGCGCTTCGTCTAAAAAACTAATGATACCTACAGCTCACATCGGACAACTGACAGCAGACTCTGAATACACAATGCGTAGCCATTGTTATAAAAGGTACTGCGTTCCGAATTTAAACAAGTCAAGTCTTAGGCGATAGAATTCTCTCGCAACACAATTCTTAATTAATGATAACATCGAAATCGCATACAGAATAGCTTAATAACACGTTGAATCGCTATTATAACGTTATTATCTTTAAATATATCGGCAGCAAATTACTTACGTAGGCTTTAGACAAGACTAATCGTAAATCAATCGAGGCGTGTTGTGTAAAAGTCAATTAGATTAAAGAGCTGTTTGTTGAGCTTATGTAATAGTGAGAATGAACTCTAAGAATAGTTGGGTAGGTTCTTAAACTATGACGCACGTCGAACTATGGCGTGGTCATTAAAATGGCATTCCCTCACGAACAATACGGAGTTACCGGATACCACTTTGAATCCCAGACGGGGTTAAAAGTTAAATCGAAAGCATAGCTAATACTTTATGTATGCAAATCGCTTTTAAATGAAGTTAAGTAAAATGTATGAGGCTGGTTATATTCTGTAAACGGTTCTAGGAAAAATAAAAAATTTCCTTATTACGCGTTTGATTAAGTTATGAACATTATTCAAACGATTTCACAATTTAAACTAAACTTAAATTGAATAATTATCACATACATAGTACAATAGATGACATCATTGACGATATTCAAAGAGAAATTTATCTATTGTTACTAAACCTACTTATTATACACGTTAATTGAAGACATTGTACATATAAAAAAAATACCAATACGCCGTGTAAAATATTCACACATGATTGCGACACCGAGAAAACATAATAATTTTGTGCACGCTATTTCAAGCAAAAAATATAAGAATGAATCCGAGCCTTCTGGGAAACACGGTTTGAATTGTTTTTTTCACAAACCACTAATTGTTAGCATTAATTTTTTTTTTTTTTTACCTCACTTCGTAAAACAAACCGATAGTGAGCCTTATGTTTTAATAAAAAAAGGGTGGATTAGAAATTAAGGTGTGGCAACATTGAAGCAGTTGTCCATTAAAAAGCGTATTATTAATATGAACGTGTTTGTATTGTTGCAATTAAATACTTTTTGGTTTTAATGGGGACATAATAATGTCAATGGAAACTGCTTTTTACATAACGAAAGTGGCGTATTTTATATGTCACTAACTGTTATTTCAATATAATAATTACATTTTAAGAGACGAATAATTTTAAGTAATTAAAAACGTTTTTAATAATTTTGTAATAAATTAGTGACTTGTTTATGTATATTCATATATTTGTATCGAGTAAACTATTCGAATACGTAGATATTCGGTAGGCTTTGTATACGTTATTGGGTGCTCTAGCCTCTAATCTACTATTTAAACGTTCCTTTGTATTTTCGTACTTAATACATATCTCGTGAATAAACCAATACTATTTTAAGTGAAAGTAAACGAGGGAATAAAACGTCCATCCGCTGCTATTGTCACTGAATTGTGTCACACGTCTGTGGGCGAGACATTATTGTAAGCTTCGAGTAAAATAAAAGATTATAAGCGCACATAAAAATGTACGTTTATACGCATTAAGACCATAGAGCTAAAATAAGAGGATAGCTCTATTACTTAATTCAATTTAAGGTTTTACTCTTTAGATTTAAAAACTTTAATAGACTATTTAATGTTTTCTTCAACTAGTCTCTTATAAATCTTTTAGTATTGACTGTTTTAGGAAATTTTATGTTATATTTCACCTTATATCTAGTTGGTTTTTAATTTATTTGGAAATATAAACTATTTGAAATTTAAAGTGCAAACAAAGTCTACGTATCTATATTAATATTTATAAAGTATAAACTAGGTGGAACTCGTCACTCACAATTTTATACTTAATATTTGAAGTTTTTTTTTAAAATGTAATCTTCCTCAGCGTTGTTTACAAAATGCGCGCGACACATGATTCTTTTATAATACATATGAAAGCTGTCATATTGGGCCTTGAAAATTATTTGTGTACTAAAACATTTGTGTAACGCTTTAATTGACTTTTGCCATTATTTAAATGGTTTTATTGTTTGATAAAAACCTTTTTCCTCATTTTACATCCTTAATTTATGGACATAAGATAATATTGTATGTATATAAATGTAATTCTTGTTTTACATAGGTATATCCTATTACGGTATTTCCTAATAAGCAGTTTCTCGTTACCTACCCATCTAAGTAGTACCTAATATAAGATTTCTTCGTACATTGAAAATTATTCTTATTATAAAGTAGTACAATGACAATATTTCAAGATTAGAGGTAGCTTATGTGTTGTAATCTTGATTATCTTTACAATGTTAGATATATAAAATTGTCATCAATGATTGTCATGAAGAGATTTTATCACCACGTTCTCGAGATTATTTTAAGCACTTATGCTTTATTTTATTTTTGGCAGTACTTAAGCCTTGTCAAGATATTTAAAATGTATGGTTTAAATCTAAAAATTTCAGTTCATGAAGTTATATATTTTATTATGGCAACGGCATGCATACTGAGGCCAGGGGTGATAGAGGGGTAAGGACGCGGGGTGTGGAGATCCTCCGGTCCCCGCTCTTTCCCCCCGGCGCGCCAGTCCGTTAGAAGTATTCGGAAGAATAGGTTGTGTCTCGCAGCTATTTATAATTAATCGCGTGTGACTGACCGCGCGGAGTGCGCTCTCTTGCAGTGATTTTTGTGTTCAGTGGAAGTGTGTGGGTGTATCGTTTTTGGAGTGTCCTGTAGACGATGACCGTGTGTGCTTGACGTGGGGATGTATCCTAGCGCGGGCGCAATGAACGCTGCCGCCGCCGCTGCTGCCGTGGCGGCTGCTAGGCATCCGGTAATACTTTAAACAATAATTTTGCAATATAAAAATAATGAGACCGCTCATTTAATTTTTAATCGACGACAGTAATTAAAGCGCCTCATTCACATATCATGGGAATTTAGTTAGATTAGTTCGTAATTTGTTGTTTGTTATGAGTATTCACGGCTTCACCATTTATTTGAGTTCACATTATATTACAATTGATAGTTCAAAGAATTGATAAGAATCACGGTTCGGCAATAAAGCCAAACAATACGCCGTAACAAAAACGTCACTAAGCACCCCCCGCTGAGGCATGTCCCCTTCGCGTCCCCAAACTCAATGCCAACGACACGCTAGATTAACCATCAAATTGTTTGAAAGAAATGTACGAGTCCAAAAAGCTCTCTAACTTCACATGAAAAATTTAATTGTATAAGTTAAAACCGCGTTGTTTCCCCGTAAATAAGAGATGTTACCGCAAACATGTCAGATAACCACATTTCGAGTTTCATATTAGGGTATTTAGGCTTAATTCAACCTTATTTATATGTAGAAAAGGTAGATATTACCCTATCACATGTATACCGCAATTGTGAAACATCTGTCGACCGTTTACCGGCGGGTTTTAGTAGCAGTATTTTAAAATGCGCTAAAACATGGTTTAGCTAGGTACGGCCGCTAATATAAGGAATATTCAAAATGTGCGCTAGCTGCTATTCATTAAAACATTCTAAATTTGTTCAAAATATTATGGAAATTAATCTTTTTAATTTTATTTCATTTCACAACAATTTTTAAATTAAAAACTCGATTTAAAATATCACGTGTAAAAATTACAAAAATTGCAGATCAGTCATACTGTACCGACTATTATATAGCAAATTATATTAATGAGAGTGAAAACCGTGAGAAAGCCTCCTTGTTTATGAAGGCCATTAGTGCACTAATGTCTACATGACCTAGCATTGCCTTTGAGAATATCCAGTACGGAGCGTTTAAGTAAAATGAGTTTGATTCATGTTTACTAAAAGATTACTTATAATTACTATTGAATAAAATATGCACATAATTGATCATAAACAGTGTAATCTATGTAGTAGCTCTTAATTGCAATTTAGCGAATAAAATGGGTAAAGGATTTCTAAGAAATTGTGTCAACAACAACTAGAACGGAGAACTCAAACGACTAACGATTTTATAAGTCGTAGAAAATACTAATGCAATTCAAATGGCCTTTTCAAAGACATCTTTTTTTACGTTAAATTGCCATAATGGCCCTGACAGATGATAGTTAGAAATTTCTTAAAAAAAGTGCATAGACAATCTTTTTTAAGAAGTGTTCATTGTCAAATTTAAAGATAGAAATTTGCCGTGAAGTACAAAACTAGCAAAGGCAGTAAAATTTATGGCCGTGTTCAGTGAGATTTTCCGATTGTTGACCGTGTTTCGAATAGCGCACTTTTACTTCTTTTACGACACTGGTTTATGACTGAGGGGTGGGAGGAGGGAGGTGCTAATGTAAATGCCTATTTGTATGTTTGCTCAAAATCCGTGTCGCGTCCTAGCACTCAGCAAATATTTGATTTACGGAATTACCGCTATGAACAAGTGATATTTGCGTCGTCACAACTTGATATGCTAATAACTTAAATATTGTTTACTTTTATCGAATTTAGTTTTTGATAACGCTTAAATTTTCTTGTGCTTTCGCGCTTAAAATTTTAAGATAATTTTGATATAATAACGCAATGTAGATTAAAAATTATTGGCCATTAATTATTTGATGACGACACAAATTGTTGTAATTCAAATTTGCGGAAAACGGAAATAACAGTGAAATGGGTGATAAACGTTTGATAAGGATGCCTAAGTTAATATTCCTCTAAAATAATTCTCCACATTTGTGTCGTGATAAGGCTTATCAGAAAGCAAACACGGTATTTGGAGTACGCTAACAACGCTTCGTCATAATCTAGACTACATCAAATTGTTATCATAGATTACTTCACATTCTGTGAACAATTTTTTTTTGGTTATTGCTTTATAATTTTATAAATATAGAATGTTTATGTGTTTTTTTCTACACCTACACCTACATATATAGTTATAGATTATGAATTTAATAAAACATTTCAAAGTTACAAAACCATGCAGTCATACGTGCAAACGTGTAGGTTCAGTAATTGACCGCAAATGCCTGGTTTTACAATATTGTTCCTTATTTGCCAATAGCATATTTGCTTAGTGATTAATTTCTTAGAAATAATACATTTTATAATGGTAATTTTGTCCTTTATAGCTGGTTTATATAATATGTTTAGCTTTGAAGCTTAATGTTCGATTTTCGAAAATATTTCGGTGAGCACTGAACAGTGTTTATTAATAAGCGAAAGCTAACGAATATTTCTATCACACTACTGACGTTGTATATTATAATAGGACATAATATGGTATGTAAGCATTATTTCCGTGGTTTGATATGCGAAATTGCTTTTTAAAAAACATAAGTATACCTATTACACATACTAATCTTATTCAAATACATATTTGTATTAGCGTATTTGAGTGCAAATGGTGATACAACGCATGTACTTTGACCGTAGGTACTAAAAAGGGTTTGTTTTCATAAATAAGTTTCCACAACGAAGATATCATGGATTTGTAATAACTTATATACCTAATGCTACATTCCATATGTTCAATGTTTTAAGAAAACTAGTATAAGTCTGTAAGTATAAAACATACATTAAGGTGGTAAAAATGTGGTGAATTGACAAGTCTAAGAGCATTTTTTCCAATCTCGGTGCAGCTATCGTTCACATTTTATTTATTTACGATATAGAGTATTAAAGAGTTACACAGATCTACTAAAATTAAAACGACGAGCTTTCTCTGCGTAAAATAAAACCTAATACGAATTTTCTAAGAAAAAAATTCAAACAAAAAATTTCAACAAATTATGCAAACGGTTCGCTCATTGAATTAATAAGAAATTGAGATTCCAACAAAAGATTGGAGTGAACAGGTAGACGTGGGCAGACAGACGTATTCAATAATTTGGTATTTCTTTTTATATCCGTTTAAATGCATTCTGTTTTTATGTTCGGGCCTTTCATCCGGCCCTCCGAGACTCAAAAACTCTTCATTGTATTTTAATTTGACCTTTTCGGTGATAATTTATATAGCCTTTTTATAAACGTTTACTCTATTATAGTCGTGGATTATTTTTTTGTGTTCGATTCAATGGGGTTCGAGTCTACACTGTGCGAACTTTACATCGCTATTCATTACAATTTAAACATACGTTTGTATTATAACCATTGGGGACTATTTAAGTACTAGCTGACCCGGCAACGTTGTTTTGCCTTTAAAAAAATTACAGTAGTAATTTAGTAGTAAAGTTTGTCCATAAAAAGTAGTGCGAGCTTAAGTAGTATAAAAAATTATTTACCACTAACGTTCTTATAGTACCCAGAAAATTTGTATCAATAATGATCATGCGATTCGAAGGAGTTTGCTTACAATCCTTGACACGAGAATTTTATATAAATGTAATGTAATCTTGAACGTTTCTTTTTGAACGATTACAGAAGACTATCAGATCTGTGTATAATTTGCTTTGAAAATTACAGTTTTATATACTACACGAAGTCGCAGGCAACAGCTTACCCGTTGAGTGAATTCATAGAGTTCGAAATATAAAAATTCTGGTTAAAATTAGCCCGAATGTAAACACTGATTCACCAAGACACCCGCCACGAATAAAATAATTAAAACAACTTTTATTATCAGCCAATATGCAATACATCTGCTTCTTGTCTATAGCCTAAACAAAGGCTGTGTTTACAATAAATTTATTGTTGTTTATACAAAATTTATGTTTTCTTAGCAATTTACGTTTAGCTTACAAGTGCCGGAATTTATATTCAATCTACGTTTTTAACTGAATTTTTTTTGATTCGCTTTACAATACATTTATGGTTAAAAAAAATCATGTTCTTGTTTTATTATTACAGCAATACTACTTTTAAGACGCCTTACTATGCAACATCCGAACGGCATGCACGCACTGTGTGGTCGAGTTCCTCGAAACAGCTACCGATAATGTTTTGTTCTGTTTAAACGTTTATGTATTTCGATACTCAACACTCCTTTAAAAGCTTTTTTATTACAGCAATACGATTAAGAATTACGTTTACAATATTCGTTGTACAGTCAATAAAGTTAAATAGATGTTGAAGCATAAAAAGCTCAGGTTTCTTGCGGTTATCCTCGGTATTACATTATTAAGTGCGATCGCCCATTACGGCTTGAGAAGGCGCTCCGGTTGCATTCACAAAATTCCGTCCACATTTTTCCCGGGCCCGATTGTCCGCAGTTCCATTTACAACGTCTACACACTAGTTCCTTTTACACTTTTATTTACGTTCCTTTTATTATTTTTAAAGTCCGTTTGTTCCTCGCGCCGGCGAGCGACTGTTATTTATTTTTTGCTGCCCTCCCGGCGACCGTGTTCGCTTTTATTTTTATTTTCCGGCTTCTTATTATGGAGTTTGTTTTTTTTTTGGTACATCTTCTTGTTTTATTTGTGTGTTAAGAGGCGAGCGGTCGTTTTTTATTAATCGAGCCTCACACCGAATTATGGTCATTAAAGGATAATTTGTATTATGGTAATTTGGGATGCGTGTAATTTTAGCTTCGTGTTTTTCTGGCTGACATTAAAGTTATTGTTTTTAGTTTTATGATTGAGCTTTAAATTGTTTTACATTCTTATTAATATAATTTGGGATTAAAAACCACCTTTAAAGGATATCACATGTTTTCTTTCAATATGTCATTACATTTTGTAGTGCCTGCGTGTAAAGTGTTTGAACTACGATAATAAGAAATTTTGTTGTTCGGTTTAACTTGCTTTTCAACGGTATCTGTATGTGTTAATAATAGTTTTTTTTTTTAAATTATGGATTTTACTAATTATAAAGTACGTATGTCAGCAGGGACCGCCGCAGCCGGGCCAACCAATTAAGTTCACCGTGGGTGAATCTTGTGACAGAATAAAAGAAGAATTCAACTTTCTACAAGCTCAATATCACAAGTAAGTAATGTTTATACCATACCAAATAACCACACAACATGTAATCTTACGGTCCTGGATTCGATACCGGTAAGACAATGATTGTTTTCGGTAGGTGCATTCGACATAATTAATGTAGACACAAAAATATGTTGCTCTACGCCCCATTAGAATGTTACGGAACTTTCTTTTCGTCTTTTTCTTTAGGAAATATATTTAAAAAAATCTAATTCTTATGTAAGGTACAATCTAAACTATACAATTTTGTCGACTTACACATACCTACAAAACCTTATTGAACAAGTGCAGAAACACTAAAATAAAAGTAATTAATATAATAGATTATATATATATATATATCTTGAAGAGATAACTAAAACCCCTTATCGGAGAACACAGCTTAAATATCAAGTAGGTACCTACATAAAAAAATTCCCGTAAAAATTCACCCGGGAGATCCTTTGAGTATCCTTATCCTTTCTTTGTGAACGCTAAATAGTCCTTTTACATTCAAATCCCTTTACGACCTTTTGTTAACAAATACAGGTTTATGCTATCTCGTGAAAAGTGCCTTATTGCGAATATTTTTCCTTATTATTTACTAAAACCGTTTTAGCTATAAACTGTTTGGTCTAAGCTATTTGGGTGCCAAATATCGTTTCTGAATCTCCCTAAATATAAGCATATGATATATTTAATGTAGACCTTAGTTAAAGAATAATAAGGTTGTTGTAATCTTTGTTACTTGTTATTGCTCCTACTGTAATTGAATGAAGTTTATCATTCGAGGGTCAATTTGAATGAACGTTAACCGATGATATTGAGCTACAAGTTACCAGAAACGATAAAGGCTATAAAACGAGTCAAAATATCTGTTATCAATTGAAATGATTACTTTGATACTAAAACAGGATCTTGTGTTGTATGTGTATTAAGTTTAATACCTAATTAGTCTGCGTTTTTGATGTCAATTTAATTAAAACCACAAATGATTATTCTTTGTTTCAGTTTAAAATTAGAATGTGAAAAACTGGCCAGTGAGAAAATTGAAATACAAAGGCATTATGTTATGGTGAGTAATTTACTTTTAAATTTGGAACTGGCGAACTGTTATAAATTTAATTCAATTAATTTTTAAATAAAGCTTGTGTTGTGTTATCTACAAGGTCTATGGACAAAAGCTTGAAATTGTATACTGAAATTAAAGTGTACGTAATCATAGTAAACAATCAATGATATTTATCTATTGTTCGCCCGCATATCGAGCGTACTGTTTCCATGCGATTGGACAGTCCATTATATTAAGTCCCCCTGTTATTTAGAGATAATAGCTGACATGAATAATATTGTATGCTCGCGTGACAAGTGCCCTGTTTATTATGAATGACACCCACACTCCTCAGCTATTACTATTTTTACAGATAGCGATAAAATGTACTCAAATAGATAATTTATAGCTAGAACAATTGATTTATTGAACAATATGAACACTGAAGCGGTACATAATAGAATAGACATACACTAACGTATATTTCTAAACAAATATTTTGACAATTAGCCATAGAGTGACACAATAACATAATTTAAAAATGGCGTACAAAAAAGTAAAGTGGCAACATTATTCAGCTAGAAGCGAATAGATATTTGGCAGTCCCTAATTCCCGCGCTCGTTCCGCCCGATATGAATCACGATTAAGTGTTGCCAAATCGGCTGCAATTTATTTTAATACGCTCTGGAGGAAATTTTCGTGAGAGTTTTTATATGTTGGAAACACTTCTGGCGAACCGCCAAAATGTACTGCGGATGTTTAGTCACTCGACTCCAATGATTTGAGGAAGCTAATCACTGCCAAATGCTTTCTGTGTCACATTGTTCAACCGCTTTAATTGATATTTATAATCTGTGTTTATGTTTCAGTACTATGAAATGTCATATGGGCTCAATGTGGAAATGCATAAACAGGTATGTTTATTTATCATTAAGCATGCAATTTATCAATTATGTTCTGTAGAGAATTCAGTTTCTGTGAATGTGAATTAATAATCTGTTTTTATTATTAAGTCACAATCTAAATGAATGAAGTAATAAATCTAGGTATTCTATTAACAACTTCACATTCCAACGGTAATCTATGAAAACAAGAAACACAGATCTGTTTTAGGAATTTAAAAATGGAAAAATTTCTAAGTAATTAAAAAAAAATGTTATTGCACTCGGTATCTGCGAGCGTTGTTTGAGTGGGCGCTTCGGGCAGGGGCGGACACCCACAAAGCACGACCGCGTTTTGTTGACATTTTGCTTTTTAATTTACAACCTCCTTTGTTTCCTTGTGTGAGCAAAAAAGCCAGAAAACATTTTCGTTATAATTCTATGATGTTGTGACGGCGTTTATTTCAATGTATTGTTATCGGGATATTATAGGGATAAGGGAACGTCTGCCATCCCCTAATGTGTGCGAGTGGCGCGGAGATAATACACGTATATCATTGTTGGATGCTTAGTGGAGTTTACAAAATGTGGATTATGTGAAGGGTTGCCAGTAATATATTTTAATTATTTTATTCAAAAATAATTACTATAGAAAGCAGAGAGAATAGATTTGAAAACGGTCTATTTTTAGATAACACGTCACCTTAAGAAAATCAAACATAACTCCAGTGAAATAATCAAATAACCCTAAATAAAATTAGTTGGTTAATTATTAATTAATTGGTTTAATATTCTCCCCATTAAAATTTCATCAAGAATAAACCGTTTAATAAATTACTAATATTTGCACTGACAACCCTTACCGCAGACACAAAAGCGAGGGCAACGAGTTATTACTTTTATGCACCGGGGTTCTTTAGCTGCTAGGGCCTGGGCTCTGTAATCTGTTGATTTTACGCTCGCCGACCCCTTCGCTACGCTCGAACCCCACTTTTAATAATAGCCTCGCAACACGTCCTCTAAACGGAAACAAAATCAATTTACGACGCTCGCCTCTTAATAAGAAACACTTTTTCGTTCATTATGTGGTTTGTTTTTCCCACGTTTATTTAGTATTAGAAATCGGCTAGGTGTGGCCGATTAGATTCCGAATTTAAAATGCAATCGATTTAATGTCTGTTACACCTCACTCTTCTATTATTTTTAAGTTTATAAATTTATAATTTTGGGGATCTGGGGCTATCCGGCTTGAATATTTGTTTAGGACTGGCAAGTTGGGTGATTAAATGGGGTTGTATTGTTCGGCGGGCAGATGTCGGCTCCGCTCGAAAGCGCTATTTAGCGTACAGCCCGCTTTATTGTAATGGATTATTACATTAGCACTTAACACGCTCACCCGAGCGAGAATCGGAACCCTCGGTTCTGATGCTGGTTCCTTTTTTTGACATGGTCCGATTGCAATCACTGATTAGTACTGAAAAGCTTTTTTTTCCACGGGTATGGTTGGGTATCGCTAAACAGGTTTGGGTCAATATGGAATTGTTTTTGTTCAAACAATTGTGGCTATTTTTCATAATAATAAAAATAAATAAAGTATGTGGATTAACAAAGTATCAATAGGTCGTATAATTTTGTCCATCACCGGAATAATCCTAAAGCCATTACAAATTCATTAAATTCTTAGATCTATCGAAATCCATTTATTCTAAGCCAGTGATATTATTTATGGAAAGAATAACCCGCAAAAATCTACAGGATAAAGACCCTTAAAAAACTGTTCATCTAGCTTAGACCCGTATATGTTCCATTCAATTCTGAGGTAAAGTAAACAGTTGTCAATTATAATAATAGTGTTAGTTTCTGTTCTCTCTTCTACTCGTCTACGTTAGTTTTCATTTCCATTATTTCGTGTTCTGCAGTATGGTCCCTTTTAAAGAGGTTCTGAACTTTCTATTTGGACCTGTTGTTTGCTTCCTTCATCCTTTACCGAGACCTTTATGATGTCGTCAGTCCATCGCTTTTGTGGTCTTTCCTCGCTTCTTTTGGGGTCTCCTCCAGGGTGGCATTGCTGATCCATCTTTTGTCTGTACCTATCAATATGTATGACAACGCAAAATATCTTGAGGCGTAGACATACCGCTCTATATAACGTTTTAAAATAATTGTAAATGAACTCTCAAGGCCGTCATAATTGACGTCGCTAAGGTTGATTTTGTCGTATTTGATTGCGTCGTGACTGGTCGGCGTGACCGCGTCTAACGCGTGTTTTCCGCTCTTTCTGGTGACGACTAATTGCTTAGATTTTCTTTTGTTAGTCGCGGGGCCGTGCTCCGTGCCGAATTACACCTACTTACGGTGTGAATTGATTGTTTCGTGTGACTGAATCGACACGGACACTTATTGTTCTTCCTCGTGATTATCCACGCCTTGCATCTCCCTTACACGTATTATTTTAAAAGTGAAGTAAGTGTATGAAGCTAACTGGCGAGTTATTTTTTGCTCAAATTTTATTATTATTAAAATATTTATTATAAGAATCTAACAATTAAACAAATTAAAGGCTTTATTCCACATATAAAAAAGGGGAATTTGATTTGTTTATTAGCAATCTCTTTTTATTAAAAATGCACCGAACTAGAGTCAATAGTTGAAGAGTTATAAATTAATAACGCCGCAGTGATTTCATGAAGTGTCGAGAGGGAACAATAGGGTTATACAGATCAAATACCGGGGGTGTCGAATGTCGATGAAATACTATGTCGTGTTTTACGAGCGTTGACACCCCTGCGCCACGCTTCAATACACATATCACCCATTCCACAAACTCATGAAATATCGTTCATGCGAAAAACGAAATTCTCGTGTTAATATTTCCTTTTAAATGAAGGTGCTTTTTGCAGTCTGTCTGGGGTTCTAAAACGATTTATGGGCGATTCTGTACGTGCCATTTCTTAGAGAAGTCGTTAATTATCGAATTTTAAAAGATTATAGAGTTTAGACTTGTCTGATTGCTAGCGAAGCAGCATTGTATACTTTCAACTATCCTAAATCAATAGGGAACAGTTATATATTAGAAACTCCTATAACAATCAAACGTCTTAGTCTTAAATGCTAAACAGTGGTAAGTGGATAAAAAACAGTACACAAGAACTAAGTGTCTTCCCCTTAAAAGAGACTGTAAGAAGTGTTATTGGACACTTTCTTATGTTAAATATCCGTATTATTAAACAAGTTTAGTTTTAAATTACTTGTTATTCTTAATTATGAGATCGTAATGTTAAATTGTGTCTGTGCCGAGAATATATATAAACAATAAACGTCTTACTAGTTATGTATTTATAAAGTAAGTTTATTTTGACGGTATGTCGATACCAGTTGGTTCACAAATTATTCATAGGTGGGGTGGAGTTGTTTACTTGTGCATTAGGGTGCCCGCAGCTCCTGATAAAAACATTGCACGTGCCTGATCCGCTTAGCCATTTATAATGAAACAGCCAGGGAGCCCCCTAATCCTGTTTGTTTTTGACCTCACTATACAACAGATCTAATAAATACTGACGCTCTGCATTATTTAGTCTGTTATAATATAGTCATGCGTCATCCTTCAGCTCTACTACGTATGATTTTGAAATTCGAATCTTATATCATTTGTCCATGGATCTCAATTCCTTATTTGAATTTCTGACCACCTTTTATCACGAAACGAAAGTGTGAACCATCCAACAACATTGTCATATCAAAGAATCTTAATTGTTGTTTAAAATTGTCACAAGGGGTTATCAAATTATAACGGTTGTATCAAGGTAATGAGGGAAGGGTGTGTTATCTGGAAGCTGATACTGTGAATTGTTTAAATGAACTCGACAACTGAACGCTCGACCGCGCCCCCTCCAGTAAAAGCGAAATTATCTCTCCATCTAGTGCGCGCTCGACAGATGGCGCTTGCAATAAAACCACTAAACGCGTTCCCCCTTCTTTATTTGATCGGGGAGCCAAATTAAAGGATTTACTAACCCCTCACAAGCGACCCCCGACAATCACCTTTGTATTAAGTCTAATTGTGTTTTAGAATACAGACTATAATGATACAGGGATCGCTGTGTGAAAAATAAGGCCCATTCGTCCCTTGAGATTTATTAAATTCAATGCAACATTAGGTTGAATGTACTCCACCCTATCTAAATTTAATTTAAACGTCAATGCAGCATTTTGAAAAGCGAATCAAACTTTTTATATCTCTAATTAAGGTTTTACATGAATACCTTTATTCAATCGTACATTTTGTTAGCTTTACATAACATCGCGAATTCAAGTTTTTAGAACGATGTCGTTTCATACCGAAATTAAAAAAAATTAAAAATGGAACACGAAACGCAAGGTATATACGATAAGATATATACGTATCAATTATAGTGGTGTAGTGTGAAACTAATTACAAGGGCCGTACGCGAGGGCCGCCTTAATTGCACTGATTGAGACACGGATATTGATTTAGAAACAGTTTGCGTTGCCGACACTCGGTCGAGGCGAGCCCTCATGAATAATGGAGGCCTTGTTCGCTCCTTGACTCTTCATTTAAAACAGACGATTTCTATTCAACTCGAGCCGCACGCTCATGACTCACTCATTTACCATTCAAAGTGATACGTAAAAATGCAATTGTCGTTTCGTAAGAATGTCAACTTACATTAACAACCACTGACATTGTTTTACGCTTGTACGGGTGGGGCATATATAAGTGGATGCATAAGTTTTTAGAGTTTAGGACAAATTGGATAAAATTTTGTGCCGTGCCCCATCTTAGACTTTTTTAAATTCTTAAAATTAATTTTGAATATTAATAAAAATATTTATTCACTTAATAATAAGTAGGTTTTGCGAATTATTTATAATTTTTATAATTATTACGAAAATTACTAGGAAATTGTTAATGTAACACCGTAAGGAAAATTTGAAAACATTTTGAAAAATTCCAAATAATTTTAATAGATTTTCAAATTTCCCCTTAACAATCAAATTGTCTCCCTGTGGGGCGTAGATCACACGTTGAGGAACACTGTTCAATTGACTAAGCAACCTGTCCGAAATTTTCGCACAAAAGGCGAACGCTTCTAGAAGAAAGAAAGACTTGCTTCTATATTTATAGTATTTGCATATAAAGCAAATTTAAAATCATCTCATACGCCACCTCATAATTACTTCAGTACGCCGAACAAAATAGCAGAATTAAATCTCGCTTACATATCATGAAAACAGTTAAACAGTTGTGTGGAGACTGCGTACTATACAAATAGTGAAACAATTCAAAGTGGGGTGAACAAATAGAGGGTGGCTACCCGCTATTGATGCTTCCCTCTGAGAGCTACGCTACAATTCGCTACAAATTACAATAGCAGATTAACTCTAAGATGAATTATTCAAAAATAGAATTATCATTGTTACAGAGTATAGGAATGAGATTTTGCTTTTGATTTCATCAAAGCGGAGTCTTCGAACAAGAGTCTTTTCAACCCATTATAGGATTACTTGGCTACTTAAATAAAATAATAAAACATTTAGTACGTCTCGAATAACTACTTAGAAACCGTTTTATACCTTAAATATTATATGTCCACGAGTCTTTTATAAAAATCCCAGTTCGTGCTTAGTGTTTTAAAACTTATTAATGAAGTTATATCCTAGTATTCACATATGAAGCTAATAGACACATTACAATAGATTACACTCGTCTCTTGTCATGAAATTGCAGTATAATTATTTAATTCGTATTTCAAATTGTCACAGTAAATGGAAGTATATTTATTTTTTTATATCGACGTGCGAACATGCCACAATTGCCACGCGATGTGACGTGTCGCACGACCAAGCAATAACTGCATATTTCATTTGATATAATTGCTAATTAAGCAGAATGTGTGTTAACACGGTGTCCATTTCATTAATAACATGTCATTACTCTTGCAGGATTGTCCGTGAAATTTGCCATCATTGCCTTGCTAAACTATGGTAGTTTTTTTTAAATTTCGAATGTTGATGATTGATGTTGATTTTTGAACGAATTATACTTTTTCTAAATTTACAAAAAAATTATCTACACAGACCGAAATCTAATTTAAATTTCGAATTATTTTTCAAAGGTAAAGTTAAATATTATGATATTTAATGCAGATAATTAGAAGATAATATGGAAAACTTTAAGAATAAATTTAATATCGTACGTAGTTAATAACACAACAGTAGTAAAAGACAAGTCGGGTTTAGCAGGACGAGGGTCGGGCAGACCACGGACGGAAAGACCGCAGCGTTGCGGCTTGCGGCCTGCGGTCCGCGAACCACAGACCCGCAGACCCCTACAATATTCAACAATTGTAAATTGCAATACTTAATGATAAAAATTAAATATATACAAATTACTCACATTAGAACAACAAAACGCTCGGTGGATTTGTTTTTCTACTTAATTAACGTAATCATAATCCTTTCATAATTCCTTCAATCTTTCGTAAACTTCACAAACATAAATTGTTCAACTTTTTGATACTTATTAAAATATTTCTCAACTAAGATATCATCGTATGCAAATGTAATTATCATATTTGAATCAACAACTCAAAATTATGAACGTTTTTGACGCTGACCTTTTGAAATTAACATAAAATGTCTCTATAGCTCAATTATAGACGAAAACAGCTTTGTAATACTAATTAATTGGAATAGGTGTGATAATTAATGTTACTAATTATTCCAATTAATTGTATAATTTATTCATAAACGAATTGGCCGTTAAGGCATATTAGGATTTTATTTATATTTTTGAGTTAAAGCAGATAATTTTACTTATATAATTAATTTCCTAAAATAATTGACTCATTCAGAATGTTACATTACATTTAAAAATTAATTATAGATGAAATTTACATAGTATTGCCATATCAAAATGGTAACAGTTGCGTAATCAAAACTTATAGTGGTATAAAATATTTTTGAGCGAAGAGGAGAATAATTAATCTTGTGCAAACAGTGTGCCTGTCCAGGGTAGTTGGGCCTGGGCACACAATAAGCGGGAGGGCAAACAGCTTGCGTAAACAAGCCGAGTAAACTTGCAAACTCGGACCCTCCAATCCCGTACAAATGTTATGATGTTATTTAATATTTCACCCTGCCCTTCTGCTTTAATTTTTTTCCAAATTCGAATTTCGTAAACCCACTGTACTAAAATACGTAAGATTTAAATCGAAATATTACTGACAGTTCTAGAAAATGCATTTTCCATTCAAAATGGAACCCATGGTTTCGTACTAAAAACTTCGTATTAAAACGTTTGGTTTAAAATATATTGCTTACCTTCGTTACATCGTGTTTCAATGGACGGAGCTATGTTTGCGTTGCAGCAACGAGCTTGTAAACAGCGAACGGCTCCGTAAATAAACACCCTGTTTCGACGTGCCTGGCTCTTGGGCTATATCTGTTTTTTATTATTTGCTCTTGTTGTAAGCTCTCGGCTTGTTTCTTCATTAAATTGAAGATATTTTCTAAAGAAACAACGTGCGGATTTTTTTATTATTATGTTTCATTGGAACATTTATACTGCTTAAATATGCATATAAGGTATACGGGTCTACAATTATCTTTTTTTTAAATCAAAACTATTACGTAATACGGTAGATAATCAATAAAATTTAATGACTTAATCTAAAAAAATAATTTCCTTTATCATTGTCAAAAATACTTATAATTTAATTGATGTTCCTTTATTTTCGACTGTCTTATCTATTGTAATTCGTTTTTTATCACATGAAAGTTATTTTCTAAGTATTACGAGTATTCTTTGATAAATATTTGCACATATATACAAATAAAATAGCTATGTTTGTGTGGAAAAATATAATAGAAATATCTATAGATAAAAACCTATTGATAAAATGTTACCAAATGGAAAGTCTATATAAACTGATTTAATTTAAAGAAAATAAATTTCATATGCAACTATAAATTTGACACTCGTGCAATAGATGACGTTATATCGCCCATAACCGCCGCCATTTTGAGTCTTTAATGCCTACACGCCCGTTCGGATTATGTCTTAAACGTAGAATGTATAATTGGCAGTAAATATACTTGTATTGTTACTGTAAAGAGCACAGTCATTAGATACAATAAGTATTGATTGATTCATCCGAAGATACAACTGTCTTAAGCTATTAGTAAATTGAGCAAGTCATGTGAACTAAGAAACTTGTTTTGAACACTTACGTAACACGATCCTTACCATTGTTCGACGAGGAACTTTATAGCTGTTAATTTTACCACATGTAGTAGCAATTAAATACACAAGGTCAACTTTCGCTCACTGAGAAGATTAGATGCATATTTTGCCTGGCCTTTTGGGTTCGAATCTAAGAAAAATAATTGTGGAACATAATGGAAAATAACACATGTTATGGTATTTTCATGTTATCATCTTTTGATCGAAAAATAAGCTAGTTAGCTTTGCAATTATTATTCTTTATTGTGCTAATAGCTGGATAGTTAGGCGACACTTATCGTAATGGAAATCTGTTGGACAATTCACACGCGCTCGCAAGTGCTCTTATAAAAGTACCGAGTCAAAAAGGCTTCACGCTTTAGTGGGAGGCAGGATAAAGGGCTGCAAACGTTTGGCGCGGACCTAAACAAATAGGGGTAGCTAGGAAGCCGGCTTTTGTTTGTCGAGAAACATACGAGTCAACAAACTCCGCCTAGCATCAAAGTCGTTTCATATTACCTCCAAGAAAGCTGTCAAAACCAACATTGCGTGTTTATTTAACAACGTAATTCACTGACTAATCTCAATTTTACAACCGTTCGATATTCAAATATTGGACGAAACCCGAAATGGCCGCGTCCGAGTTTCTCAGAAACAAATCCAGACATCTCATAGCAATTGTCTGGTTCGTAATAATCTGGTTAATAAATGTTCTATGTCGAATCTTGATTTATTAAACAGGAAAGAGATCTATATTGACAGACGGTGTTCGACGAAGCGCAACTTGATAGCAATTACAATCTGATTACGCGATGTCGGCGCCGCGTACAAGTTCTACTCTCAACTCGATATCAAGATAACGATGTCTCCCGCACTCGCCCACTCCATTCCACTTGTATCTACTTGCCAATGTAATTATACCCATTTGTTTATAATGATAATTAACGATGCGCTCTCTAGTAGATCGTTAAGATTGCGGGGAAAGGTTCAATAGCGTACAGCTGATAAATACATTTTCGAATTAACGGTACACGTGCGAACAATAATTTATCGAAGAGTGGGAAAGCGCACAGGCCGCTAATGTTCCGCGGCGGGATAAGTTTAAACAATTATTGCTTGCGAATGCGATACGAATCGATGATAATGTTGGCCTCTGTAATAGCCCATTTATCGACTGCCATTTCGCCGAGGGAATTATTTATTGGCGCGCCGCGAGAACGACAATACAATAGAGCGTCGATCGGCTGTTCTGTTTAATAAAGTGGAAACTTAGCGAGTTGCGGGCAAGATAAGCCGAACGCGGTGTGCATAAATAATTCATAAAAGCGCTAGCAACCATTAACGAAGGTCGGAACCGCACCCGCGCCCTGTCAGTTTGCTTTATTTCGCGAACACAATCGTGGTAAAAGTTTATCGGGCAGAGTGCTCGGGGAGGCGAGTTATTACCGGCCACCTACTTAAATCTATCTATCTCGCGTTCACCGTTTTATTGCTGTCTTATTGTAATACGTCGATTAAAGTATAGGTAATTAAGTCACTCCAGTTTCTTGCGTAATAAGTCTTACGTGTGAAATCCGCATACCTGTTACAATGTTGTGTATGAAGCGTGAGTACTCTGTGAGACAATAAGTTGCGGGTGACGAGCGGGGCCCGAGCGACCCGCATTTGGGTCACGCCCCCCGCCTTATGCATCCACTCCACGCGCAATGCCGCAGTTGACATTGTGCCCAAATGACTCGCCTGCTATCTCCGCTGTTTGTGTTTCAAATATTCATGGAGATTTCCGAGCAAGCTACGACAAACTTTGAATATTGCAAAATGTTAATGCTATACCTACGACCTTATACATACATTGCGTTATTTGAATAAAACGATGTAAATTCTTGAATTTAACTTTAAAACATCAAGCACATACATTTGTAGCTATGCCGTCGCGTGATATTAAAAGTTTAGAGATAGAACTCTGCTCACGTCATGTAACAAAGTGCAGAAATAGGTAGGAGAACAAATGGGGCGTCTCTGCAAGATGCAACTCCAGATTAAAAGCTCGACCGAGTAAACCACGTGAAAATCGCGCAAAAAGAGGAGTCACCCGCGGCATTAGCGGATGAGTGTCGGAGCCATTAGTGCTCCCCCCCTCCCTCACACCCCCACTCCACCCGGCCACCACTAAGCCCACGTACCTCTTTTATTTCTCGCGCGGGGATGAACTCCTTAATGACAAACCTTACTATATCTTTTGTGGAGAACTGGCGAAAGTACGTATTTGCGGCCTTTTTGTTGGTCTCTTTTTATTCTCGTTCACAGCTGCACAAAGGGAGATGTATGGATTTAAATTATTAACCTTGCGCTACTTTTGCTTCTATCTCGCTTTTATCTGCTCGTTTTCACTCACGTTGCGTAACATTACAAATATGCCACATTAATGTGACATCAGACGTCCATAAAACACAACATAATTGCGTCGAGTGATTTTAGCGCCGATAAAACAATTGAACCGAGCATTAAAAACAAACAGCGAAAACTTTCATGAAACCAATATGAAGTCACCGATATAAATGTCCGATATTCAAAAAGCTTATTATGTTAATTCATTCTCGATTCACTGCAAATCTGTGAATAAAATTAATGTGCATTTAAACGTAAAATACGAACAAAGCCAATAAATAGCGGGAACACAGCGATTTATCATTTTATTTGACCGCATTGCATATTGTTTATCATGTTAATTTTATTTGTTGCTCTCCATTCGACTTATCGGCTGAAATTATAACTGTCAGAATTAAATTCAAACCGCGTTGGAATGTGAAAACATTAACTATTCGTATGTATAATGTTAAGCTGTTAGTGGTCTAATAATTGATTACCAATACTGAATGTTAATTTCATTCATAGAAAAGGCTGAATTTTAATGAGCTTCTTATGAACCGGGTTTTAGTGTCACGACTTTGTCCGATACACATTAATTATTCATTCACGGAGCGATTAGATTTCTGTATTAGCTTTAATGTGTTTATGTACTTTGTGGCTAACTTTATGTGGACTTGTTTGACGAGTATTTTTCTTTCAGACGGAAATAGCAAAGAGGTTAAATGCAATAATCGCGCAAATACTGCCGTTTCTCTCACAAGATCACCAACAGCAAGTGGCCTCAGCTGTAGAAAGGGCGAAGCAGGTCACAATGACGGAACTCAACGCAATTATTGGGGTAAGTGAAGATTGCTTATGAAGTATAAATCATGTAACTTTGAAGATGTATTTTCTCTATAAAGCTTTAGATATTGCCTCTTCTGTATGATGTTATTGGATTTCAAATATAAGTGGATTTTTTTTTATGGGAAAACTGGCGGTAAGCTCTGATGGTGTTGGCCTAGTGGCTTACATCCCTGAGAGATCATGGGTTCGATCCCCGGCTGTGCACCAAAGGAATCTCTGTTTATGTACTCATTTAACACTATCTCTTACGGTTAAGAAAACATCGCGAGGAAACCGGCATGCCTTAGACCAAAGAGTCGGTGGTCTGTGGTTAAGCACAGAAGGCCCATTAGAAAAAACAAATGTTGACGAAACAGATGTTAAGTAGGTGACATGGACAATTCCCGAGCACTCGTGAATTCGTTCCCGGCCTTCAAAAACACTCGTACAATTTATAAAAATTAACAACGGTATATCAAGAAGCATAACGGAATTTTAATAGATATTTGATTTAGAAACATAAACTAATTCCACGGCTATATTTCAATTGGAGTTGTAACACGTGTCTTGTACAGCAGTCGAATGTTAAAGCGAAATGTAGTTACACACCCACTAACTGTGGCAATTGTCCAAAATGTTGTTAATACCAACATTTTTCTTGTCTTTGCATTTAGACAATAAACGGTAATATATGCTTGCTTGATTTTTCTTTTGAATTTGAATTCACCCTTGACAGTTTTGAGTTTTTTACGCGACTGCAGTAGGTGTCATTAGCCTCTTTCCGTTCGCTTGATTTATTAATTTCACTGTTTTCACTTATTATAACAAAATCGAAGTTGTATCGTAATCGAAAATTATTGTAAACATTTTGCCAACTAATATAAATTATTTACAATATTCATAATCTACATAGTAATAATAATAAAAATATAAATAGAAAATTAAAGCAAATTTAAAACGTTTGGTCCCTGTGTCATCCTAAATGCTGGCAGCATTTCTTTGCTGTATTGCGATACTTCTTCGTTGAGAGAGGAAAGCAGCCTCTCTGGAATCACTGGAATCTTCTACCAGGCGCCAAATTAAATATTTAATTAGCGCCAGTACACTTGAACCCCTCGGCAAAAGACTACTCTACTACTAACAGTGAACAAAATCAAAGTTTGAGGAAAGACTTATTTATTATGTGTATATAAAGATTTTTACCGAATCATGTATTTGGTATAGCATCTAAAATTAACAAAATATATCATTTCACGTTAACGTTTACTAATCGTCTCAATAGAAACTACTAGATTTAATTGTGTGAAACATGTGGAATTTGTGTCGTAACATGTTCGTGTAAGTTTAAGGCTTTTCAACAGGTCGAAAGCTCGATCGTAAATAAACGATCTAAGCCGCACAACTCCATTTGGCCGCGATCCAAATTTAGTGAATTGATAAAATGTGTAGATTATGACTATGTTTATTTAATATCAGTTAAAAACTTTTTAGACTGTTTCTATGAGAAAATTAACAAAATTTTAAGTGTTTCGCGATTTACATTGAATTCTAAGGTCAATAAAATTATTGACCTTAGAATAGCAAACGCAAAATAGCGACGCAAAATAAATATTTTGCGTCTGTAATTGGTACGGAATTACTTCAGTGGACTACTGGTTCCATACACGTAGTTCAGAAAATGTCAGATCAAATATTCTTAAACAGATAAGATCGCTGTGTGAAGACTTCATTAATTTTAAATGGTCATTAATAATCAGTCACTTTATAAATATACTTGAAAAATACTTTACTTTTTGGTTAGTCGTGTTTAACTTCTCTTTATATACGCGTTGGTCCGTAATTTGTCACGTCACTGCTCTAATTAGTGAGTTTAAGTTCACGTGAACATGTTAAACATGTAAATTTTAGACTGGCTATTAATGATTTATAGTAACTCGTTAATATTAACAATTCACACTAATAATAATATCGTGGCAAATTTGATTATATTCAATTATCAATTTTTGCAGTCGTGAGGTCTTCATAAAGCAATAACATTCATCGATTATTTTTATTATGTTATTAATGTATATTTATTTTCTTATTTAAATTCGATTTTAATTTCTTAAATTTTCTTGGAATAACGAGGGCTATTACAAACTTTTAACTGACTGAATAGTAAAGGAATTTTTTTATTTATCTTTTAAGCATTTATAAAATATATACCTACAACATGTATACATTATATAAAAGATAAGCTGCATTCCATCTTCCCGGTTTCCTGCCTAGTTGTGTAATTGATCGTCGTGTTAGTAAGACTTGGTTTCCCTATAAGCTTTTTAATTTATAAGCAATTTGGTCTTTGAAAAAATCTATTCGTGCCCTGATGGTGTTGGTTTCAGAGAGTGGTGTGCGTGGGCGTGGGTACCTCACTTAACTACTTCAACAGTCTATCATACTCCTAAGACTACAAAATACATTTATTGTACAGCCACTTTGGTATTTCGTTAGGTCAAGTCATTAGCGGAGCTTATTATAAGCAAAAAGTAAAAGCTGTGATCAAAATAAATCGTTTTCAACATAATGAGCACGAAAATAAAGTGGTGAAACTCCGTCGCTCATCAGTGTATGGACGATAGACTCTTATGAAGACTCTTATGAATCTCAAACTTGGAGAGTAGCCAACTCGATTAGTATACTCAGATTGTGACGCTCTTAATATAATGTAACAGATATAAATATCTAATTTAAATGAATGTAATATGAGAGAGAGCATTGTTGGCCTGGTGGCTTCAACGTGCGACTCTCATCCTTCAGATCATAGGTTCGAACGCCGGTTGTGTACCAATGGGTTTTGTCTCGCTCGAACGGTGAAGGGAAATATCGTGATAAAACCGGCTTGGCTTAAAAAAGTCGACGGCTAATTATTAAATTGACAAATGATCATGAAACAGATACAGATATCTGAGGCTAGAACCTAAAAAGGTTGTAGCGCCACTGGTTAAAAAGGAAACATGTGATGTACTTTGAAACGTGTTCATTTTTTAGATTCCATCAGCCTCAACATTCAGGCTATTTAACTTCTGGAGGCTACGGTTCTAGAGAGAAGATTGAAAATCATTGGAATTAGTTTTAGTGTTAGTGTACGCTAGTGCTAAACAAAAAATAAAACACAAGAACAGAGTGTATGCCCCTTAATAGAGGCTGTAAGTAGTGTTATTGGACACTTTCTTATTTTACATATTAGGAAATTAGGTTAGACTTAAATTACTTATCGTAATGATCCATGATGTCTCAGTAAAGACAATGTATTTCTGTCACTATACACGCTATAACGTAAATTTGATAAGGCATTCTGAAATTCCCTAATAAGTTTATAGTTTAAAGATCTTGAAACTAGATATATTTTAGTCTAATTTGAAACTATATATGTAACTATCCAGCAGAATATCGCGACCAACACTAACTTTCAAATTGTTTATTTAAATGAGGGTAGATTATAAAATTCCGCAATAATTATTAAAATATGCCTTATCAATATTCACTCAAATGTGATTTGTTTTTGGCCGCGAGTCAACTCATGAATTATTTAATGTCGAGAACTTGTCTCCTGTTAATAATACACCTTAATTACTTATTGCACTCACTCCCCATGGCTGCGGTTTATACGAGAATTTAATGGCAATAAATTTGCATATCTGCCATCTTTTGGTGATGTTTTAACGTTTGTTTCCAAATATGTAACAAAGTTTTAATACTGTTTTTTAGGCATTACCATTATATTTTTTAACATTGAGAAGGTCTGTTAAAATAGATTTTAGTAATTGATATAATCTTTGATACGAAAACCAAAAGCATAAAAAGAGATATTCCTACTAGAGGTTTTAAAAATCGACTTAATGGAAAAAAATATAATTCTATAAATGGTTATTTGCATGAAACATAATTAATTTGATAACGTAATAATTTTATTTTAATAATGTGATATTTTATACAAATAATTTAAGAATTTACTAATTGATATGATTCATTATATATTTAAAAGTCCTTTCAAGAGAAATTTGCACGCGATTATGTGTGGTAGAATATACGAACTTTCGACTGTACCATATTCTTACAAATAAATTATTATTATTACGAAACATCGTAAAAACATAAACTTATATATTCACGTGGTTTAAATAGAAAAAAATAACTATTATAAAATACCTTTTAACCTACAACATTAAATATATAATGAAACTTAAAATAATGCATCATGACTTCGAAAGCTTTCACAATACACACATTAGGCTTAATAACACGAGTCCCTTTGAGAAACTGGCAGAACCCAATAACGCTCTCCTATAAAACACTCTAATTTAAATAAAAAAGCGGCGCCACTTTCCGTATGTCGGTCCTTTTTTACGAACCTTTTTTATTTTCGGGTCAGCTAGGGATCAAAGGGGCTCTAGAGCACCCCCTCTGATTTGCGACCATTCCGTCCCGCCGATTTGTGAAGAGGGAATACTCAAATTGGAGAACTGTTTGCCTACCCATTTAAATCACTCTTCAAAATCTTATGCTTTATTAAATTTCTTATTGCATATTAATTTCATCATCGAAGATGCTCAAATGTAAATGACAAAAGCTTTATTCTATTAATATCTACCATAGAAACGCTACGTTGTCAATTGAAACCCTTAAAAATTAAAAAAAAAAAAAAACAGTTTTATTATAAAATTTGCTCGTGGCTGTCTTGATTTAGTATCTTTTTTATAGACTTAAACCTATATAAAAAAACGCAGCAACGTACGTATTTAAACCATTAAGAAAATCACTAGTATTAATTTTAACTTAGGAAAGGTCGTAATGTTCCATGATGTCTCAGTGAAGAGACAATGTAATAATTGTTTTTTTTTTTTAATTAGAACATTTTTTATCGTAATGAGTTCTATCGAACGAAAAAAACACTATACGAACAAAACTAATCAGTTCTTTATTTGCAATTGACACGTTAGGTATGCAACATTATCTCGAAAGATATGAATAAACAGGCGGCCGTGCAAATAGAGCGTATCTATTTCCCCATCGATGGCTTTATAAACAAGCGACTCGTGAAAACATTTCTATCTAGTTTACGTCGGGTCTCGCACCCTCTGATAAAAATTACGGGAATAAATCGGGACACAGAGCACGGAGGGTGGGGAGACATGAATTTGTCATTTTTTCCGAGGCACGTTCGCGGGCGGCGATAAATATTGCATTGCGAGCCTTCGACGTTTCTTGCCTCTTTGAATTCAACATCCCGATCTCGGCTCGCATTAACTGCGCTTCAACTGTTTTTCAGTTCCGTTCCGTCGCCTTCAATTATGTAATCAGTTTTACGGTAAGGCTTTTATATCTGTGATATGTTTCGGAACAGTCGTGATAACATCATCACGACTACATTAACGAATATTGAAATGCTTTCTCCAATGTTTGTCGATATTAACATACGGTACGGATAGAAGCAATTATGTTGAAAGCTGATGTTATAACAAGTGTCGGCGTCGCGTGCGGAGCCCCGGGGCTCCGACTAATGGTGCGTGATCACCCTCCACCCACCCCGTCTCGATCCTACCCTATTTGTAGCTTACACCGAAACGAAACCTCCGAGGACAAGCCACGTCCTATAATTTCGTCAACTTCGATATTACACTCCACTGGCTCATACATTATTTATCAAATTGTATTATGGATTCAATTATTTCTGTAAATCAGTATGAATGGCAAATGAAACGCAAAATTTATGCGCTCAGCTCTAGCTGCATTCCTTATGGTGACGAGTATTGTCGATGTAGTAAAATCTTATTAACACTGAATTATTAAAATAAACGCTTAAACGCTAAATAGATTAAGCAGAGTATAAATACTAACAAATCTGTGAACACAATCCCACGATGAACAAACAAACCATTAACAATATCAACAACATGTAAGTAATGTAAACGCTAACATAACTCAAAATATGTTTAGAATTTACATTCGATTTAAAACGAGCACTTAACAACTCTTAATTAATAACTAAGTGAGGCTAGAGTGGAAAGTTTCCTCTTGATTGCACTCATTAAAGTGTAACGGCTAATTGTAGGTTAATGTTAAGATTATGCGCCCACTTATTTGTGACTTCGACGCTGTAATTACAAAGAGAATTAAGATATAATTTATCTTAAACCGTCTCGTTGCTTCATTAGGCCTACGTATTCATTATAGCTCCATTTAGCGATTTAAATTGTACAACCGTTGGTAGTTATTTGCTCCTTGAATGTACTTGTATTTCGTAAAAGCAGCCGAGTGGAATACAAAAATCCCAATTCCGCCCACTATCCATTTATAAAGTAATCCGTGGCGTGTACACGAAGGTAAATGTGCCGTAAAAACCCCGAAAAAGAATTTTCCTCGTGACAAAAGTTTTCCAGTTTCGAATACTCACTCATGTATTCATAGCTTGCTTCCGACATGTTTCTCATATACATAACGTTTATATTACACGAGTAATACGATACAAAGTTTATAAGGAATTTCTTTCGTCTTCAATCTAATAAAAGATCCCCATTTTTTGGGGACTCGAAATTAATTTTCTTTTATAAAATAATCTGTAATCTCCACAAGCTGGCATAACCCAAACTTCAGCAAACTTTAATTTAGCTGATAATATAAACACCAAAGTCTGGCAGATAAGTATCGTTGGAAAAGTCGTTAGGGGAAACGAGAGATCTCGGGGGAGCGACGCTGGTATTTAATCACTTCTTAAGTAAATGCACTCTGGAAAAAATATTGCGGTACGGTAGCGGTGCGATATTGTCATTCATAATAACAAGCGGGGGTGTGGGGGCTTGGGGAGACGGGGGTGAGGTGTGAATCTCAATAGCTCGGGGTCGTGTCACGGCAGCCGTTTCAACGCGCCTCGCCTTTGTTTAGAATCCCTTGGTTTCGCACCCAGTTTTATACGACCTACCTACTGCAAACTTGCAATGATTCCTGTCATTATTCATTAAAGTGTACTTAACATTATCTTTATTTACATTAATGTTTGCTCTTAATGTTAAAGTCTAAACAGGCTGGTGGAAGGTAAATGGTTATAAACACTTGTACCGATCTATTTACGATTATTAAACAAAATCTCTGCTGAAGTTTACAATCTTTATCAAATGATTGATATTCGATTTTTGAAAATCACGCACTTCCTAATTTTAAATAGGTACAATGATAACTAGAGTAGGTGATCACGCGTATTGAAAACAACTAGCCACAGTGTACAATAAAAAAGTTAAACGAGACTAGATAGGAACGGGAAACGCTGGAAAACGAGGAAAGTGGAAAAAGGGGATAATAGAGAAAGAGTAATCAATTTTAACCGAGTCGTCGCCGCCGGCGAAGCTCTCATTTAAATTTTAAAATATCGCAGCGTCCCCAGGGGTCCGTGGAGGAGTTTTTAATTTGGCCCAGTTCAATTTTAAAAATGCACGACACTGCGGTGGCACACCAATTCACTTTATCGTCGACACTATAACACAAATTGAACTTGTTTTGTTCTTGTATTTTTTATGTTCTTAAAATGATTTCATATCGCATTATTATTAGCGAAACACGATTTTTGACGATGAAGCAATTTATTGTAGGGTATAAATACCGCTGGCCTATCATTAATAATGTTTTGTTGTTTTAGCAACAACGACCTGATCTGCCAAGATTACTACAACAAATGCATGCTGCCCATCTTCCAGCTCATGGAGCTCCGCCTTTGCCACTCCTAGGGCAAGGTGCTTTGCCCCCTGCGGGGCTACTCGGCCTAGGGGTACCTCCACATCATCCACTCTCAGTGTTAGCAAAACCACCAGATATACACCGACCAGACGATAAAGGAAACGGTAAGTCTTAGAATATAATACGAAATACTTTATTACATCTTTTCCATGTTAAAGATTTATTATTATTATCATGTCAAAATGTAGTTAGGTACCACTAAAGACTGTTTTACGACCTTGTCTTGGTAAATAAAGAAATCCATACTGAAGTAATGTTAAATACGATAGAATAAATTAAAAGTGAGGCTAACAAATAGAAGTGGAAAGTGGGAATCATAACAGCTCTCTCAATAAGATGAATATTTTAAGAGGTGTCGTATGTTTGCGTGCTCGACGTGTTTGCTCGCGCCGTCTCAGGGGACTATTAGCCCCTCCACCCTCCGTGCGGCAGACGTCTCCAATCCCACTTCTGCTTCAATATTTACCACTTCCGAAAGGCATTTCGAACTCACTGTTTGCATATTTTCGGATAGATGAAAGCTATACCTCGTCCGATATTGCTTCGAGTGTAAATAAGTCAGTTCTTTGAATTGCTTACATTTGTTTGCCCAGCCGCTGGAGTTGTTCACACGAATACTTTGTCCAAGCAAACACGACCTTTTCGATATGATATCGATCAAATCAGATATTCATACAACAGGGTTCAATCGCGGAGCGGTTAATCCGCGCATCGGGAGAGCGCCACAAATGAAAATGTAACACAGAAATGGGTTTGGAAGCCGCCCGTCGCTCTGGTTAATTACAAAAGCAAGCGGTAATCTGCGCTCCGGGATGTTCCGGCTTAGCGCCCCCTCCTCCCTTCCACCCCACGCTCCTCCGGTTGCCACTTCCCTGGCTAATTTGTGCCATTATCGGTGTACTGATGTAAGAGTTACCGCGCAGATGGCCCCCCTCGCCCCTCACCCGCGCCCAATTAATTATTCCTTACTGGTGTTACAGTCGCGTGTTTCAGTCAATTAGTAACGTAATTTTGCGGGTGACTTGAGTGTAGGTTGACGCGGACAACTCGAAGTTAAATAATTAGCTCTATAAATGCTGCTGTTTAAACGACAAACAGCTCGCGCGACCTCAACAAATAGTTATAATAGCGTATGCTGTTTACCTGTTTCATGGATATTGTTATAACAAACTATAAGTAATAAAGCTTTTTATAAATTTGACGAATATTTAAATGATCCTAATCCTTGGGATTGATTTGCTCCAGTTCAAACAATTTGTCTAACACAAAACTTGTTGATTAAAATGATTGTCGGAGACTTTTTTGCCAGTTCTTCTAGAACACTCTACGCCCTTGACTTTCGAACTGGTAGTAAATTTAAATTTAGAATCAAATTAACATCTTTTCTATTGACGTCATAAGTGTACTTGTTTACCTATATGAATAAAGTTATTTTGAGTTTGGATTTGAGTATTAGTTTATTGGCTTTTCAAAGCTTCTTAGAACACTAAAGAAATGTTTAAATAAAAGGTTGTGCCAACTTGTACGTGGTTAATTATGTTACCTCTACATATCACGAGTATGTTCGCGTGGATGGCGAATATAAGCGGTTAGCTGGCCAATAATTGAGGCTATTACATTTAAATTAATTGTAGTCGAGCGTTGCACTAGTTCGCAATATATTAATGTACATGCACTAACTATAATCACGGCTTAGACCCAGTAATTGCTCGACAAATTGATGAATATTAACTGTAGTGGTTAATGCCTTTGCGACTCTGTTATAGAATATGGAACTAATGATTATTAGAGGATCAAGGATATGTACGTGTGTGAATTATATTATATAACAAGGTGTAAATGCTATTACTAGCTCTCTGATAGAATTTACATATACGGAAGCAATACAGTAATGCAGTACGTAATATAAGACTATAGATCATATAATGGAATTCCTTGCTTTCAATCTTTCCTAAAGAGCTCCATAAAGCGGCGGCTAAATAGACATCTCCTGGACAGGCGTGGCCTCCAATAGGCCGCATCTCACTTAACATCAGGTCGGATTGCCGCCAAACTTCGATCCTCTTATGTATAAAAAATAATATACAATTATTTATTTTACGACAGTTTTATTTGAAGTAATTTATCTCTTTAATACAATGTTTCATAAAATCTTTAGACGTAGGTGAAATTTAAATCGAAGATTTATAGATTATTCATGTCCCTTACATAGCCAATTTGCTATTATAATCACGTAGATACGTATCTTGTGCGTAATTAAAGCTTAATCAAAGCAATCCACGCCGCAATTTATGCTGTATAATTACTCTGTCATCCATAGTGCTCACTATTAAATTATTAGAACATACCACAGAGTATGGAATGTTTGTGTACGGGTTTCATAATTCAAAGTGAACTACATTGTGCCATAGATAAGATAATATTGTCTATAGAGCATAGCCGAAATATAGCTTAGTAATTGGAATTCTAAATTTAAATTGAATAAATCTATTTAGATGGGAAAATAGAGTAATTGGAAATCTTGGCAACATTGACAACAGGATATTGAAAATAGATTTTTTTATTTAAAATGATTTTTATTGGCGTAGTACTCGAGTCGCTAAATTACCACGAAAAAAATATTTCACAGACTGTACTTTGTATTTATTTAGTGCGTTTCAAATAAAATCATCTAAAATCATAAGAGTATAATGGAACGTTCTAGCACGTTGTAAGACACTATTCTCCTTGAACCCTAACAATAGTGAAGCACCCATCGTGATAAAAAACGGTAATAAGTGTGAACTAGGGGAACTGTAGTGTCTATTCCACACTTGACAATTGACGTTTACCTACTGTCGAGAGGGAAGTTGGCGCATTGGCACCTTTTATTTATTCAACATTCCCTCTGAATATTTTATCGTTATAAAGATTATCTCATTTATATATTCGTTTTGGTTATTTATAATTCTAATTCTCATTTCTATTGTAATGTTATCTTAAGAAAGCATCTTTGACTCTATATAATCCCTGGTTATTTTGTGTAAACTTATAACTAATTATTAAAAGGAAATTGGTAGAAGTAACTTGTCCATTTACAATTTTGTATGTAAGACAAGGCGGTACAAAGGCAAGTATGTCAACGACTTTAAAATTCAAGAGATTAAAGAAGAGCGAGTCTAAAACAGTCGCATTTGTAATAGGAATTAAAACTACTGGCCCACATAATGTATAACTTACCTTTGTAATCCTCGGAAAAAATACGATATAACAGTTGTTAATAAAAGTTAGTAAAAAATTTCATAAAGTTGTTTGTTTGCAGGTATCAGTTCGGCAGAGGAGAGACATGTGAGTACCAAAATTCCAAACTTTGACTTGTTAAAAATTCACGACAAAATTTCACTTTGAAAAATTCTCGAACAGCCGTGTACCACATTTTCCATTTTCCATTTGGGACTGTGAGAGCCGAGGAGTGTTGCGCTCGAACACGTTGATTTCATAACACGGCCTCCGAAACAAGTGGGTGGTGCAAGTGACGCACCCGTCAAGGGTTGCCTGTTATTTAAATTTTCGTTTACAAGCTTAAAAACTTGTGTGTTCATCAACTATATGGATCAATGCATGTGTTCATTTGCACTATTTTAGCTTATTTATTAAAGTTTAACACATTATATATAATGTTTTATCTACAGTACAAGCTATCTACTCTAAAATATATGACTAGTAATTTTTTTCTTAGCTATGCGAATTGGGTAGCAGATAGGCACTTAACAAAATTTTGATAATGCATATATTGGATAAGTAGTGTTTATTTCGTTAGCTTAAATTAATTACAAGTTTGACAATGAGTTGTTAGACGTTAATTATGTTTTCGAAACTATAACTTTGTTACACATACATATATATCGCATATAATCTACGTCATAATTCTATACAATTTTGAGCCGAGTGATGAATGTTAAATGAGCGAGAAATTATCCACCGTTCCGTGAGTTTACTTGAAGCGTAGTTTTAAGCGTGCATTTGACCGTACTTTCAATTTAGTTTGGAGGTAGCCCTAATATAAAGTGAGTTCACAAGCGAGTGCGTCGTTTGCGAGGTGTTGCGAATGTCGGCTATCGTGGTAGAGGGTGGTCCCCCCCCCCCCCCCTTGTGCTCGACTGAGCAGCGGCACACCGCACAGATGTGCCGCCCGCACTCTGCAAGCGAAATGCATACGAATCGATATAGCGCCCCTTTCATAACATTGTCTTTGTTGCCTAACCTACTTCTGACGCCCTTTGCTGCCACTTATTTTGACATCAAATTTGGGGTAAATATTGAAAATTAGGCTGACGCTTTTCCCACCAACCTACGTCTTTTTCATTTTTTTTTTGTCATAGCCGAGTTGGATATGTTCTTGCGCATTCCCTGCCCCCGCAAGTTACGGGTATGTGCAACTCGACCCACACCAGAATCTCTGCTTTTTAGAGACTAGGAGAGCAAAACCACCTCGTGTAGTTCTTACAAAGCTGCGTTACCAAGACTCCGGAGTCGCTCTCGCATTAGGGAGTAGGGGATGGGTATATCTTCTCCTATTTACTCCGCGACTTCTAACCCTAGGTTTCGTGCTAGAGCGCTCCCTATCTCGTTCTGCTGTCTCTGCCATTGATAAAGCACATCTAGAACACGGTACAGTCTATGCAGAGGCAACTTTAATGAGGAATACAATATGAGAAGTTACGAACTCATGCAATGAACTCAAGTGGTTAACTTTATCTTGCGAACTTTGCGTGTGAGATGTGCACTCCGGCCTTATTACGTGTTGGTTTATGAAGTTTACTTACAAAAGCCGAGCAACTTTAAATATACGATTACGGAGTTATAGGTGAACAAATACAAACGATTCCGCACAAAGGAAATGAAATAAAGCTTGTAACCGTCTTTCGCGGCACCGCAAACCGGCGTTTCAAGTTTCATTTTGTATTCTTGCCTCGTTCATTTGGTTCGGAATGTTTTTGTTGCGAAATCACGAAGGAGCTACTATGTTGCAGCTTCAAAAACATCAGACTTGTTTTATATTCCTTCAGCCGGCTTTTCATAATATCAACAGTTCGTTCGTGAGAACTTCGACCTCGGAATTTTTAAACGTCGTTAAAGGCAAAGGCGTGTTCAACAAATTCGTAGTTGTTTTCGGCAGAACTAAAGAGTCTACACTTGCATATTAAATTCCACTAATTACGCATTTCGAGGCGGCGAGAAAGCTCAAATTTCCACGTAATAAATGGTGCTACGACTGGCAATTTACACCGGCTCGAAATTGAGCAGCGCCCCTCTGTAGGCTCCACAATTTCATTTGGGTAACATAATAACCGCGGATTTATTTCCGGCACCCGCTCATTCCCTGTCAAATCGCGCCTAATATTCAATTTAGCACTAGAACCACACAAAAACGCTGCCGGTATTCAGAGGCGGTTCATTACGCCGCGCATCTTGCCTCTACATCCTCCTTACCTTATCTAAGCCATTCTGAATAGCACCCTTGTCACCCCGACCCCACACCCCGCACACTCCACTTCAAGTGGAAAACTCGTAGGGCGAGGGCCGCTCAACCTTGCTTAGCATTCTACACGACTTCTTTATTTAATAGATGCCAGAAAAACCCCGGTCAGAATAAATTTTCGTTTGTTCTTCCGTATAGCTTCGTTGTTTGAAGTACCTACGTCTGTAATTAACGGCGGTGGCGGGTGTTTTTACTTTTTAAGTAGCATGGACCGAGCACTTTATTAAGGCATTAAAACGAGATTTTATAAAAAGTTTTTCGAGAAGCGCGAGGCTGTAGGTCGACATGTTTACGCTCCGTACACCCGTAGCTCGGTAGCATTCAAAGTGCTCGCGACAACCCCTCGCAATTTATCGCCCGAGACTTTCCTTAATTGGAAAGAATGGACACTTGTAATTATTAAGATACCCTTAAGTGAAACAGATTGCACCACGCCTTTTATTTTGTACCGACGGTTAGGTCTAGGTTACATAACTAATATAACAAAGTTTAACAACTAAAAGTACCTACTTGAGAAAGTCATAAAGAATTCTGTCACGTTTCATAGCATTCCAAGTTACAATTTGCAATCGTTTCTTATTCAAATCTCAAGAATGTTCTGAGAGCACTCTGTTGAGCACCGCACTGCAATATTGCATGTACAATGGCGCAGGTACGTATTCTCAACTTGCGGCTTTGTTCGAATCTTGGCGTATCGCATCGATTTATGCAGGCTTGATCGAATCCTCCACCGCCGCATTATAACAATGCCCCCCTGTTCTAGCTACGTGAGAATATTGAATATTACATTCTTATGTAGGAAGTTCTTGCTCGGCTATAATATACGACTTATACGTGCATCAGACGGAGTTAGGACTTTTTGATAAGCAAAGTTTATTATAAAAGTTCACCTGGGCTTTACTTAATAGGGTCTGATACAAAAAGGTAGAGTTCAAAACTGGAGGTATACATTTTGTTTCTGTTTATATTGTAGGATTTTTTTTTAATTCGATTGTCTGGAATGTTATAAATAAACCAATTTTGTTTATAAGTATCGTCATTATCGTATTGGCGTAAGGATAGTGTTTTTGTAAATAAATCAATAAAAGTAAGAAAACACCAAAAAATAACTGCAGTACAAACTTTAAATTCATTATAAACTAAAGACTTAACAAAATACAAATAGTTGGACCATATATATTTTATATTCGTACTTATAATATCGAATACTTTAAAATCCAAACAAGAAACTCTTTGAAGCGGATATCGCCGCGAGCAAGCTCTAGTTTCGCAATACAATAAAACGTTGTGCTCATAATCAAAACAGTACAATATTTTGTATAGATTGTAAATTCATTGTTTTGCTTTTGATATCGATAATAGAAATCCCGCTATATTGAAGTAATATGCGCTATGTATGAGATATCGGATATATTGAAATTGATATTTGCTACGGAGTTTGGTAATTTCATAAATTGAAGTGGGTACCAATATTAAAAGCGAACAGGGATTATATGCGAACATTTTAAATGAAAAATAATTGTTGAGATCCACTCGCTTTATCTATAGTAATATATAGATATATTGATTAATACAGTAGAGTGGCGAGCAACCACAAGAGTGACGTGCAGGAACACGCTTAATGCCGTACGTCTGCGACGCGTGTGGCCCTCCCGCATACCGCAAACCATATGCACTATGCACTGTTACTATTACCCTTTGAGCGAATTCTACAATATACCTGTACTATTCGAAATTTGAATTGTTAATACTGTCGGCCATTATAAAACGTGGTTTTGAGATATCATCTTTGTACGTGGTTTCTTAGTTAGTTTTGTACATATATCAGTAATTATATTGTTTTAAAATAAACAAAACGTATTCTACACTAATAAAAAAGATGATTGTTTGTTTGAAAACTACAGGACTGATTTGAAAAATTCTTCTACAATTTAAACCGTACGTTATCCTAGATGTATATAGGCTATATTTTATTTTCAATAAATGTATGAAATTACAATTGTGTAACCCAAGATGGGAAAACTACATCGCGTACACTGCGGTAACTATTGAAATAGAACAAAGTCATGTACCACAGTTTTAAAAAGTCTATTTACTAAGAAACGCTTAAGGCTGTAAAACATCTACAAACAAATTAATGCGGTTGGAACCGTAGAGTAGGTACAGCTAGTCTATCTATAAATTCGCCAACAGACTACAATCACCGAGATTCACTCAAGACACAGAGTTAGTAATATGAAACTGATACCGCCAATCATATCATATTGATATTAAAAATAACATTTTATTACATACCATTATAATATTTTAAATATAATATTAAGTATAGTTATTAGTATAGTTATATAAAATAAAATAAATCAATGGTGCTACAACCTTTTTAAGTCTTGGCCTCAGATTTCTGTATCTGTTTCATGATCATTTGTTAATCTAATAAGGTGATCAGCCGGCATAATAAGGCATGCCGGTTTCCTCACGATGTTTTCCTTCACCGATCGAGCTAATGGTAAATGCGCACATAGAAGATAATCCATTGGTGCACAGCCTGGGATCGAACCTACGACCTCAGGGATGAGAGTCGCTCGCTGAAGCCACTAGGCCAACACTGCAAGTATAGTTATATACATAAGTATATATCGAACATCTCAATTGTTAATCGACACTATGCTTCGAATATGGAATATATTCGAAGCATAGTATGCAGACGAAAAACAGAATTGAAAATGGAATTGAATTCAGCAGAGCACATCAAGATAATTGAAATCGGTGCATATAATTAGCAGTTAGACGGGCGGGCGTCTTCATAATTTATCACAATTAGTCGCCGTAATGGGAGGGTCTTGCAACTTGCACGGAACACGGGAGCTATGGGTTATATCCTCTAATTATCCACAGTTTACTGCTTCACTTGACATTTGTACCGAGTTTTTGTTGAGAAATTGAAAAGTGAGCAGTTGTGCAGACTTGCCCTAGTGGCTCTTATTCCTGTGGTAGGTTGGTCCCCTACACCAATTTCTTTCTTTCTATGTGCGCATTTAACATTCGCTCGTACGTCGTAAGTCGACGGCATGTGTCAGGCACAGGAGGATCACCTAGGTGATCATCATCTAGATCATCACTTTAAATTGATACATGATCATGGAAGTAAAAAGTTTGTAGTCACTGATTTAGTATTAAAAATTGTTTTTTTTATTTCTGTGAAGAAAAGTTGTAATTATTTTTTTATTTCTTTTATACAATGATTACAATCAAATATATGTACTAAATATTAAAATATTAATATTTTGTGTAATATCATAACTTCGTTTGTCTTAATATTACTCAAAGTTATGCGGCTTTTAGTCTTAGATTATACGTTATTTTATCTATGAACATAAACAGTATGAAATTGGCGTCGTGAGGTGTCTGTTAAGCGGTGCATGTATGCGTTGGATATAGCTGTAGTCGGTGTGTTTAACAATGCGGTCGTGGCCTGTTCCCATACGACGCCAGTACACCTTGCACTACGCCCTCCGCGCTTATCTCAAATTTACATATGGTACGTGTTCGAGCATTGAGAATGTTTAATGAATAAATTTTCGCTTTCAATTAAAAAGATTTGATGAAAAAAGTCAGTTTTCCGAGTTTCCTCGTTACGGGCTAAGACGAGAATCATTAGGAATTAAATTTCCCCTTTCATTAGTCCCTCAACCCTCGTATAATTCCGGACGCGGAGCAATAACAATATAAATCCCCCGTCGCGACCGGGGGCTTAAGGCTTGTCTCGACCCTAATTTAGGGCTGCCCTCGCCCCGGATTAACGAAGTGGTGGAACTCGCTAGGGTTGTCGTTGCGCATAAACGTGTTACGTGTTTAATGTTTTATTGCCGGGCACGGCTCGTTTCAAATAATCGCTCTTCAAGCCCTCAATCCGACCTTTCGTTGGACCTATTTTTGGCATAATACCTTTATAAGGTATCTTATGTATTTATCTTTTAATTTCACGTGTATTTTACTAAAAGTTATAACAATATTATGTTGCTTTGATTAATCAGTAAAATTACAATCTTAGATTTACTTATTTTTGAACATACCCAGAATATCCCAACTTGATTGCGTTAACAACGTTCCTTTCTATAGGGCAAAAGTGTAATACCATCCACCGTTACCAACAAATTAATTCTAGCTAGCAGTGAATCACTTGCAGAGGTGTAACGAATTGCTTATCCCCGGTATTAAGTTCGGAGCCTCACATATTGCACTCTCGGAGGGATTTAGCCTCCCCTCGTCTGAGATCACTATTTAAGACGCTTGAATTTGTCAACACTCCTCACTTATACTATCTTTAGACTGTATTTTTAGTACGAAAGTTCCTTTTCAAATTTGTATGATGGTTTGAAAATGGAACGTTTCCATATTTACTCTAACATAATAAATATGTGTGTATACTATTTTATATTTATTATTACTTATTAAAAATAACAAAAGTCTAGTTGTTCGAAGCCTGAACAGGCTGTTAGTAGAAAGTATTGGCAGAGGCTAATTAGTCATACATATTTCAAATAGATGTTCTCGGGATTGCAACTCGTAAGCTGTAAACAAAACACTATTTGTCGGTCGTTAATGTTCGTGAAGTCAACTATTAGCCAAGAAATCACCATTCCGTTAAACGAACGGCTCCAACATGATTTATAACAATTTTCCAAGCGAGTTGTCACCCAACGCAACTCGAGTTAATTTATTTAAGTAATTCCACAAAGAGCATATTAAAATTTGCCCCGCGACCGCAAATTCGCTAACACAAAATTAAAGTCGTTGACACTCAAGGGCTTTAGTTTCGAGAGTATGAAATTTCTCTTGGAATTCCGAAATGGCGGATGAGTTTCACAAGTCAACTCAATTATCGTTTTAATTAAGGCGCAGCCTGCCACGTGACATTTGTTTGCGTGCGTGAAAGCGATCGTCCCTCCGTTCCTCTGCCTCTCCCACCTCCCTCGCTCGTGTTAATCGTGCTAATTACTCCTGTAATTGAGCAAAGGGTAAGATGAGATTGCTTATCGACATTTACATACTTTATTGAAACAACTTTAACACCTGAATTACCTAGTTTCGTGTGTCATTACACGTCTTTATATTCGGTCAACGTTTTGTAAATATTTCTTAAATCAAGGTCACTAAATGTTTGGAGCTTCAGCTGTACCGGCAGATCACCTACTTACTACTACTAATTGACAGATGATCATGAAACAGATACAAAAATCCGTGGCCTAGGCCTAAAAATGTTGAATCGCCATTGATTTTTTTTTTTACTTTTTTGTTACCTTTTAGAGTTAGATTAGAGACTCTAGGGCTGTGCGGTTCCAGTGCACAGGCGCTAAATAAAGATTAAAGTTTGTAGATAGTATCGGTGATCCCAAAGTTGGTGCTTTCCTCGCTCAACGAATAAGTATCGCAATATTGCGAGGAAATGCTGCCAGCATTAAAGGTGACACAGGGACCAAACTTTTTAAATTTGTTTAAATCTTCTATGAAAAATATTATTATCGATCTGTAGATTAATAATATTGTAAATACTGTATATTTGTGCGTTGGAATTAATCGTTGAGTAATTATAACAATTTAGTTATTTGGGGTCGGCCATAAAGCGATAGCGCAGTAAACGCAATCCACCACTCGCGACTATAAACTTTACGAGTCACGTAAAAACGCGCTCGATACCTCGACTCGCTACCATAAATTTATGCTAATGTATTCTTTATGGCAGTTTAATGCGTATTCAGAAATACCTCCATTATTTATGTATACGATGAACCGCCGAAGTTAATTTTAAAGTCGCGATGCGCCCCGTGGTATACGCGATCTCGGCTGATTAATTTTTTGTAGCCTGGGCCATGTTTCCGAAGAACGCGGGTGCCCGTTTCCGAGTGATTGCCCATCGTTTAATTATTTTACAAACGTTAAGGTAGCAACCGGTTTAATAACGTAAGTCTTTATGCATGAATGAATTTTCATAAAAGCCTCATTTTTACACGCGTAAGTGATTATTAATAGGTACATATCTTTGCTATTCATATGTTTCATTTGCATTAAACGAAAAAGTAGAGAATCTTTCGAATACACGGATAAGATTACCAAAGTGTCATGAAGAGGTCGTATTTATATAAAACCGGTAGTCGCGATAAAAGTTGAAAATGTCGCGTGTAAATCACATAACTTTTCAAAACTATTATCCCTGAAATATAGTCAGAACTCAATCCGTACATTTCCGAGCGGCGGGCGGTCTATTTATCTATTTCCCCCGTTTCCGCCCCCGAGCGTCCGGTTAACCGCCCCCCTTCCGGTTAACCGGGCGGCAGCAGCGCCAGGGCGCGCGGCTAAACGGCTCGTCGCGTGACCGCAGACAATAAGCCCGGGCGGCGTTAACAGCGTGCCTGTGTGTTGCCACTTTATACGTTACGTCAGGGAGCCCCCTCGCCCGCCCCGCCACCCGCGCGCCGACACATGTGCGCGACCTCTGCAAACGGTAGCCGATAAGTCCTCTTGTCGGATCTTGTACAGTCTCATACTTGTTTAGCGTCCGCCCCTCCCGTCCTCCCGATCCTCTCGAACCCAACTCAATTGCCTTTTTCTTGTGGTCGACCCACGTAATGGGATAAAGTACAGATTAGCTCTATTTACTTTTCCGTTCGAATATGAGAGCTATCATCCATATCGTTCTGTATAGAGATTTCGTACACATTATTGTTCTTAATTCGTTTTCTTGGAAAACCTTAATCATATAGGTTAAGCACCCAATAATGACGTTAATAGCCTGACCGATAATGCGTTAAATAATTACGGAAAATATTGGTACTAATACGTACATATATTATTCCTGACTAATTCAAACTACAGACCGCAAATTCAATTTATTAATGACTAACCACAAATGGCCTGCTCTCACGCGAGCAGCTCAAACGAGCAACATAAAATCCAACCAATCGAATTGGACACGTCACGTTATAGCTCGTTCCGTAGGTCTCTTGAAATAGCTCTTGAAATTCGATAGCAATGTGGATTGGGTGGTCGTAAAATTAGGTTCCGTCTACACAACTTTGAACGCCTACCTTTATTCGTCTTTTGTCACTACAAATCTTTATGGTCAAGTATCAAGTATCGACATTAATGGTCCTCCAATTTAAACCTTATTTGATCAGTTGATTTGAATCGTAAAAGCTTTTATCTAAACAATTTTGTCGACTGCAATCAAACATTCTATACGTCGGAGTGCTTTAAATAATAGAGGATTTCATGTTTACTCTATATTAACCACTCGCGTACAACAATAGAATATAATTAAGATTATGAAATGTTAATTGCTATGTAACGAATTAATGCAATGTAACAGTTGAAGAGAGTACGTCCGGCTATACTCTCGGGGCGTAACTACCATGATTTAGTTAGTTGATAAATTGCCATGCTTATAAAACTAAGAAAGCCTGAGTGAGCGAAATGTACAGCCTTGGCTCGTACATTTCGACATGTACATGTAAAAAATACTAATATGTTTGAAATAATAAATTGCACTTTATTCACAAAGTTGTCGTCGACTGAGACAATGCGGTATGACTAATTGTAATTGCGGTATGACTCAACAACAGGTGAGCTTCCTGCCCTTTTGCATATTCTATAAAAAATCTAATACTAGTAGCATCTACCCGCTTACCGTCTACAATCTAAAAATACGACTAAAGGACTGGCTCATGAACATACCCTACGCAGAGTTGGAGCTTCTTCTGAGGCTTAGTATGTAGTTACAGATTTTATTCATTCACTCACTGACTCACTCACTCACACATTTGTACTCACACACTCACTTATGCACTCAAGCGTGTTGATAACAGTTAAAAATCAATAACAAAAAAAAACAAAAAAAAAAGATGTAACTAAATTATATATAAATTAAATATTTTAAGGAATGTATAATTAAGTTTGTTATTAAAGAGCTGGAAACCCTGACACAGGTATTTTTTACTTAAAAGGGTTCCCAAACCTTACACATTGTAATGCAATTGTACTTAAAATGAATAAACACATATTTTATTTATTATTTAAGTATGTCTTATCAGAAAGATGTGAATAATTATATTAAATATGCGACACGCCCAGTGTCTTCTAAAGCCTATACTAATTCGAATGCTATCACAATAAAACGAGACATTTCGGACATAAAGTTTACGCCTCAGTGCTGTAAGTCACAGCGGGCGGCGACAGGTCGGCGTGGCAAATTAACAGCCGGTTGCCACTAGCCTCTAACTTAGTGCCTCGTAAAATTAGGCCCCGTTACCCCTCCAGGCGAACCCCAGACGATGTCAGATTAAACCCGGTCCATTATTCATTCGAGATCAGTTACAAGCAATTTGGTATTTCGATTGGTTTAAAGCCTGTAATTTTACGTACAGCTGCTAGCATTCCTGTTAACTTATTACCGTAACTTCATTTTACGATAATGACGCTTATCGAGCACGTATTTTTAAATTACTGAACAAAATATACAGTGTTGGCCTAGTGGTTTCAACGTGCGACTTTCATCCCTGGCATCGTAGGTACCATCCCAGGCTGTGCATCAATGGACTATCTGTGCATCAATGGACACTCCGGACTGAAACCAGGCATGCCTTAGACCAAAAAAGTCAACGCTATGTCAGGCACAGGTTGATCACCTACTTGCCTATAAGAAAAAATAAATCACGAAACAGATACAGAAATCTGAGGCTAAAAGGTTGTACCGCCATTTGTAAATAAATAAATAACTTCAAACTTAAAATGTATGCAAATAGAGACTTTGACTACCTAATACAGGCAAATATAAATTATATATTTAAAAAGCATTTGATTACATAAAGGCGATATTACGAACAGTGTTGCATACACGGTTTCACATTGAAATAGCATCTGCAAATCACGGAAAGCACTCAACTGTATATTGATAAATCCGCGTGGGATTTGAATATTTATGACATAAGTATTAGAACGCATATTATACAATGTGGGCATTACACCTCTGTAATTTAATGTAATTAAATATAGAATCTTTTTTTCTGCAAAATTTGATTACACAGAAACATTTAGATATCTAATTACTTTTTTTGCACAGACTATTAACAGTTGTACAACACAAAAAAGATCTAATTTAACAAATAACACAAATCTATAATTTATTGTCACTCATAATGCAAGACAAACTTGGCTTAAAGGTCTCGTTACCAGGCCATAAAATTATTAAAAAAAAAAAAATGCAAGACAAACGTCACTTGAAGGCGCCAACTGTGTTGTAATCTATTAAAACCGAAAAACAAGTTAGCAAATTTTCTATTTAGCTTTCACATTGTTAAATCAGTGAAGACAAGCGATAGATTTAAGTTAGTGTTGTAAATATGAACGTTGATATAAACATCAACAGGGCGCTGTTACAATGACTTTGAATATTTTTTTAATATATTATATCATGTTTTATGAAATTTATATATTATTTGTTTGTTACAAATGTATAGTCATAGTTCTAAACTCAGGGATAATGTAGCATTTTAATTTGAAGTTTACAATAATTCAAAAATTCAAAATCATTTATTCATATAGGTACACTTATGAACGTCAAAAACAGATATGTATATAAAATGCTTCTAAATTTACATTTACTGCCAGTTCTCAAATTAAGAGCGTAGAACGGAAGAGAAGCAAGAGAAGAACTGGCAATAAATTCTCCGCCACTCTTTACGAGTACCAACATTTAAAAACAAAACCGTTCTCTTTATAATTTAGATAGTAAATGTTTGAAGTCCCATAACCGCCCTGAGCCATTTATTTTTTTAATATATTCTTATCTATGGTTAAAACAAATGAAATTAATTCGACGTTCGTTTATTTAAAAGATACTTTTAAAGCGTCCAATTAATATTTATTATGCGATATAGGTAGTTTGACGCGCGTATATGATTATTTCATTAGTTCGCATTTGCGCGCTCGTCCAAAATGCCCCCCACTAGGGGGGACTGACCACTCGGAGCTAATCATGCGGTGAGTTTGTTCTGCCTCAGCGTGTTTTGATATTGATATTGACTGTACTCTGCCTCGCTGCACACCGATTTATTTGCGAACAATGATCGATTGATTGCTATAAGCAGTATTATGTTTACGCACTATAGGCCATGTTTTTTTAATTAAAATAAATATTCATTTGTGAACTGAAATTACGATTTCAAAAGGATTTAGCTGTTTTATTTGCCGTGTTTAGCACATACTTGATTGCTTACAATGTTTTACTTAGACGAGAAAGCGTTAATTGCACACATAGAAAGTGAATGCGAGGTTTGAACGCATCATTATCTACTATAGCCTCCTACTATATCTCCTTATTTGTTTAAAATGTTTAATAAAAACATAATGTAATATATTTTGTTACAGAGAAATTCAATATCGCCTGGCGAGAGGGAAAAATATAGAACGCGAAGTCCAATGGAGCCTGACCACAAAAAGCCGAAGAAGGAAGAGAAGGACATGGGGCATGTAAGTTGATATTTATGTAATTAATATCCGAATTTTAGAAAGGACCGCAAATGGCCATAGATCATTGACGTGGTTTACGTACTCCGGTATAAGTTCCTGGTGTTTCAATGTAGTTGGCTATGTCAAATGAAACATGTCCGCCTGGGTCTCAAACCTTGGGTTATGCAGGATAAACCCTTGTCGTAACCATTTTAAAAGTATTCCAAATTTTAATGAAAATATTAGCGTAAATACCCACGTTTTTTTAAATTCCAGGAATTAGTAGTAGACGACGCTAGTGAAGAGCCAACATCACCGCACAACGGTGCGCCATCGCCAAGAGAAAATGGCCTGGACAAATTGCAACCAAAAAAGGAACATCCACCTCACAGCCCCAGGTTAGAATAATGATTTTATTCAAGTACACCACATCATGTAAAATGCCTTTTTTACAGTATATGTTACAAGCGATTCTAAAATATATGACAGTTATGCTGAACATATATTTTTAAAAAAATAACAAAAGTATTACTCTTCCAATTATTTCCAACTTTTAGTAAAAACTAAAGTTTTATCGCTTCTGATCCTGATAAACACGTCACAGAGAGGAACAATCGAGAAAGTTTGATTCATTACTTCATCCTTTGTATGCATTATAAATATGGTCAAACTTCCATTAATGATAATTGTCTCCTATTTCAAAGCAGTGCTGACTTCGCTAGATTTAAAATAATTTATACTCATGAATAATGTAGCAAAACTTTTCTCTTTATAATTTATATAGTAATTGTTTGAAGTCCCGTAACCGCCCTAAGCCATATATTTTTGCGTCCATTTAATGTTTGTTACGACAAGTAAATGCTTTCTCTTACCAGTTATAGAAATTGCTTTGTGTCGTAATAAATTTCTTTCTGCAATTTTTCCTTGAAAGCGCAATTTTAGTTTAAAGTTAGTGGTACATATACCGACAATATTATGTATACAGTAAAATATATCAAGAATGTATCTCACATTCGGTTACCTGGAATTAGGGTCGCTTAACTTATGTCTGGCACGATAAATTCCTAATGACTTTATCCGTTTAAAAGAAGCCTTATGAGGTAAATAATTCCATGTACGTATTATGGTCACTAATTGTCGAGCTTTTGCACGGTTAAGGCGATTTAAGAAACCATACTATTAAGTAGAGAGATTAGATTGTAATATTTAAACCATTTAACGCCTGGTGGATTTGAAGAAAACGAAAGTTAATAAAAATAATTCGTTAAATAGAATTTTTTCAAATGTCATTTTTGGCGGGAATTTTCACAGATTATGATGTAACTAAATCTATGTTTAATGTCTATTATACCTTCATTATGAAAAACGAATTTTCGGCTACGACGATTGCTGCTTCGGTAATGTTTATTATTTCTGATAGTTATGATTTTAGTAGCAGAGAACTAAATATTTCGTTTTTACCCACATTTTTACAATGAATCGGAGTCTTTTAGGCCCGTCTACTAGAACGGTCTAGTTTCCAGAGCTGTGGAACTATTTTCTCCCTAAGAAGCTTAAAATGTTTTTATACACGACTCGTAACAATTACGCCTGGTATTTACATATTTCTATATTCCCTCTGGGGTATAAGGCGAAATAGTAAGCGACATACATTCAAATATACACGCTTCGGTAAGCAATGATAATATCCTTTCTCAAACTGGTTACGCTCAGTGAACACAGTTTAGATTCACCCCAATTACCTGTGATTAATCTGATTAGACATTTAACATATATGTAAATTTTACATATAAATATATTCATCGTATTTCACGCTATGATAGTCATTTGCCCATTTTCTAATTGCACTCCTTTAAGAAAATTACTCTTTCGTCTCTTTCCATCAATTTGTATTTACGTATTGATAAGAGACCTACTTTTTTTAAATTAAAGGGTTTTTTTTAATAACCATTTCAAAATGTTTTTAGTCAACTTTGATAAAGTTATAAGAAAACTCAATAATACATACAAATATAATATAATTACCCAAAATTCAGGGTTCGGTCAAAAGAAGAGTAGATTTAGATCGTTAGGATCAGAAGACTGGTCACCTTTTGATCCCACCATCACCGATACTTGCTTTTAAAAAATATCAATAAAACAGATACAAAATTATTTGGTTCAACTTCAATATCGTATATATTCTTCCAATGTTTTATAATAAATATAATTAGTTATAAATAATAATTGCTAAAACAAAAGCCACACTAGTATATTAAACGATTGGCGACAGTCTGCATACATAACATTACATGGCATTACGCGCCCTAAAGTTAATGTAATCTCAACAAATAATCGGCCCGTTTGTTTTACACCTCGTAAATTAATTGAAGACTTTAACGCTTTGTAATATAGGCTGTATAGAATTAGTGACCTGTGACAAAATGATTAAATGTAGATGTTTGTGAAGTGGGAGAAATAAGAATAGATAAAAAATATATCACTCCAGCCAGTCTGTGACTCCTAATAGTGATACAGTATTGTATCGCATTTGATTCTAAGGTTGCGACTTTATATTGAGAGAACTACATTATAATTGCATACAAAAAAGCAAAATCTATTGAGCATAGAGTCCGGTGAGATTGCTGACTGTTCTCCTGAAACCAAAGCGTTCAAGTGATATATACCAAGTGGCATTTAATATACACGATAACATTACAATTATCTTAAGAGATGAAAGTATTGATTATCTATGAATCATGTCAACGATAATTCATATTAAGTCAAATAAGAAACAATAATCAAATTCCTTTTGTCTTTCCAGATCCGGAACGTCTAGCAACGCGTCAACACCGTCAGCAAAAAAGTTAGATGAAAAACCAAGTACGCCCATATCGAAGCCTGTGACGCCTACGTCTGGGGCAAGCGGGGTCGCAGCGCCCTTAAAAGCGGCGGTGAAGCCGCCAGCGCTGCAATATCCCTATTTGGGGAACGGGGCCCATGACGCATACGGCCTGGCGGGGTATTCAGCACGAGCGGCGTTGGCCTATGAGCCCCTAAGACCACCGATAGGACCCGCCGCGCTTGCTCCTATACCTGGAGGAAAACCGTAAGTATTTTTAAAGGTCCTTGAAAGGACAAATGCGTCTGAAGTAGATTATATGTTTTACAACTATCTTTTAGGTGATATTATATGCGTGGCTCAAAAATATATTGTATATATACATATATTATAAATTATGATCGAGTTTATAAACGTAAAGTTTTGCAGACTTTTCTGTTTGCTTTCTTTATACTCACTATACAATATTTTACGGTTAATCCTAATCTATAATTGTCTAATATAAAACTAATAAAATAATAACTTTAAACCATTGGCTCGATACACTTAACTATAACAAAACAGAAGCATTGTTAAATCCTCTAATATATTTATTTTGTTAATCCATCTTTTCAGGCACACACGCGCACACATTTGTTTCGTCTTCCACAAACTTTTATACACATATATTTGTTACGTTTACAGTACCCTCGTTTTTAAAACCAATTGTGTTGGTTACCCTTGATGAAACTTTGTAAATTTAAACAAGAGCGAAGCTTCCCTGTCATAGGTCTATGACTTACTAGGGAGGCCTCAATCTGAATTCTATTGTACATACAGCTAAACAAATAAAGAAGTTTTTTTTGAATTTTGAACCTAATTTTCAACAAAACTCACTGCCAAGTAGTTCATTATTTAATTTACAATTTTGATTTACCCTAAAAATAAATTCAATCAACTTATTTTCAGGGCATACTCATTCCACGTTTCAGCGGAGGGCCAAATGCAGCCCGTACCTTTCCCCCCCGATGCCTTAATGGGCCCGGGGATCCCCCGCCACGCACGTCAAGTGTCGGCCTTAGCGCACGGCGAAGTCGTGTGCGCTGTGACCGTGTCCTCCCCCACAAAGTACGTGTATACTGGTGGCAAGGGCTGCGTCAAAGTGTGGGACATCAGCCAGCCCAGTAAAGCCCCCGTCAGCCAACTGGATTGCTTGGTGAGTCGGTAACTGTCGCCAGTTTAGACCGTTACCTGTGTCATTATTAATTTCGAAACACCCGCATACAAAAGTACACTAAATTATATTTTTGAATAATTATAATATGTAAATAATACAATATTTTAACACCTTTAAACTATAATTAGTTAATTAGGACTCATAACTTAAATTTAAATAAATCTGTAATTGTTACATTCTTATACACCATTAATATATTGAATAAAGCGTACTTAGAATCGAAAATTAATTAAAATATTTACAAAACTAGACATTCGTATGTCTACATTATTTTCCTAAAACTCTTGTAATCCTTTTCAGCAACGGGATAACTACATAAGATCAGTGAAGTTATTACCAGACGGGCGAACCTTAATAGTGGGCGGTGAAGCCTCCAACCTATCAATATGGGACCTCGCGTCACCAACGCCACGGATTAAGGCTGAACTGACCTCTTCAGCCCCTGCCTGTTACGCTTTGGCTATAAGTCCCGATTCTAAAGTAAGCATTATTTTTTTTCTTTCATATACACACAACACATTTACCAAATTTACGGCCAAGAATTCAGTATAATCCAGTATTAGTAATTCTTCTGGGTATGACTCCAGCTCACTTAAAAACGTATTAAGCAGGCGGCAAATTATATAAGACTCAAATATAAGAGTCTTTACTCTAACTTTGATTTTGTTCCCTTTGGAGTAGACTTTTGGGCTACTGGTAGATAGTACCAGTGACGCCCAGACCTAGTCCCCTCTCAACTATCGCAATACAGCGAGGAAATGCTGCCAGCAAAGGTACACACACAGCCTTAAAGGTGGCACAGGGACCAAACTTTTTAAATTTGTCTTAAGTTAAATTTTTAATTATTATTCATATTTGTAAAAAAAAATATAATTTGACTGAAAAGAAAACAACAATGAGACTGTTTCCTATGTTGGAGTGTACATAAATATATATATAGGAATTTAAAAAAGGAGATATATTTGTACATAGATACACTGGAAAATTAGCACACATACCTACATGGTAGCGTCAATAGTTCAACACAGGTCACGTAACTTTTTCGGAGTTCTGCGAATGACAAGATCTCATTAGATATTTCGCCATTTCAGGTATGCTTCAGTTGTTGTTCTGACGGCAACATAGCGGTTTGGGACCTTCACAATCAGACCCTGGTCCGACAATTCCAAGGACACACAGACGGCGCGTCGTGTATAGATATATCTGCGGATGGTACTAAATTGTGGACTGGAGGACTCGATAATACCGTCAGGTAAATACTATTTAGCTATTTCATTATAAGTAACACTAAAGTAAACTACTCTCTAAATGTTTTATTATTATTAAGAAGTATTTTTTATAGAACGGGGCGAACAATAACCTGCCTGCCTGCCTTTCACTTCATGTTAAGTCTTAATGCCCATGGGCACTCTAAATTCCAGACGGATCACGAGTGCGTTACCGGCCTTTGCCAGCTTCTTGTTTCAATAATTTAAAATATCATTAATATGCTTATATAGTTTACCTTATTAATGCAAAACGTAAAGCAGTGATGTAACATTACTTTCCATTAAAAGTCTAATTTATTTATTAAAGAAGACAATCAATGCTGAATGTTATATTAGTAGCTTAGCTTTATATACAATCATAAAATTAAAAAGTTATAAAATACCCACCACATACACACACACACACACACATTACCACAGGTTTTTTAACGTATTGTTAATAACCGAGCAAATTTTTCCAGATCGTGGGACCTAAGGGAAGGTCGGCAATTACAACAACACGACTTCAGTTCACAAATATTCTCATTAGGATACTGTCCAACCGGTAAGTATTTTTTTATATTGTACAGTTAGAGGGTCACTGTCATGAATATTATTATTGCCAGTAAATAAAAAGTAACCATTATAACAACTGATAGGTTTTATTAACTGTACTATTAATATAATATCTTTTAAGATACCAATCAGTACCGTTCAATAATTTAATCTTTGCTATTGCAATTAATAATGTAAGGAATTAAAATAAATACATTTTATTTAGAATTTTATTCAATGTTGGTAGATAGTATTGGTTAGTACTAATTATCGCACCAAGAAATTGTCACTGACAATGTCAGTCTCACATTTTGAAATGGTGACGGTAGTTCCAATTTCACCCGCTTCCCAAGTAAAGTATGTGGCACTGTAACTATGGTTTGATACCTCTAAGTGTAAAGAGAGGTTTTGGACATTTTAGGATTACACACGTTTACTTAAAACAAAAAGTATAGCTGGTTTTTCTAGCGTTTATTGGTTTTGATAATTTAAACCAGAATTTTCCTCTAAGATTTTATCGCAAAAGTTCTAGGCACTAGAACATAGTTTGTTAAATATAAATAAATAATTAATAATATACAGATATTTTGACCAACTTTAAAAAGGGTTATTTAAGAGCTATTGATAGAAGGTAGTTGATATTATTGGACGTCGATAATATTTGAACAGAATCTATTTAGCCTTGCAAGTTTGTGTGATAAATTTCGTAAGTGTATGTATGTTTGTCCACGAGTTTCTCGCAAACTAAAAATCATATTGATGCTTTTAATTATGGTATGCTTAGGGGACAGTTTAAGTTTTACTTAAATCCATTCAGTAGTTTTTGCGATATCCACGCCTTTCAGAAGGTACCTTGTAGGTTAACAATTTCATAATAAGGATGTTCTCTTCAGGCGAATGGCTGGCTGTGGGCATGGAGAACAGCAACGTGGAGGTCCTCCACGCGGTGAAGCCAGACAAATACCAGCTCCACTTGCACGAGTCGTGCGTGCTCTCGCTGCGGTTCGCGTCTTGCGGGAAGTGGTTCGTCTCTACGGGGAAAGACAATCTGCTCAACGCGTGGCGTACTCCATATGGCGCTAGTATCTTCCAGGTAATTTAGTTTATACAAAAATAGGATATAATAATTTATTGAATCTTAACCTAAACTGTAGATAGAAATTATAAAATAAATAATTTTAAAATATGGCGCAGATCATACAACAATACCACAAAACTTACCTTATATTAAGAAAAACACTTTTTAACGAATTGAAGCTATGTATTATTATTAAAAAGTTATAATTATTTACATATTTTTATTTTTTTCCGACATTTCGCGTGCGTTGTCACGGTGACTAAAAGTAGACTAGAAAGACTAGTAGACTAAAAGAAAGTTTTTAATAATAATACATAGCTTCAATCCGTTAAAAAGTGTTTTTCTTAATGTGTAAAAGCTATGTTAACAAATACGTTAAAAGCTATGTTAACCTTATATTATTTTTAAATTAAAAAAGATATTATAATTATTACTTAAAATAATAAAAAAACAAATTCTAAAGGATCAAATATTTAGAATTGATGAAGTTTTATTTTTTGCCGTCTCGAGAAGCGTATTTTCTAATAGTAATTTTATAATCCACATCAGTACTTCTATGAATAAATTTATAATCGTTATAATTAGAGATAAATAATATATTCGTTGAATTTAGTTAGTTTCTACGGCCAAACAAATACACAACGCAAAAACCATTTAACGGCATTACTTTGTCAGTATAAAAATCTCAAGCCGTTTTATAAGATTTGACTATCACAATATTCCTTTACATTGTAACTGAATGATGCTTTTCAACTATAAAACAATGTATATTGACAATAAGGTCGATTAGAGACGGTTATTGAACTTATTTTTTATTACTTAATTGCTTACACGATAACTTATATTTGATTATTCAAGTACATAAATACGTAAAAGAAAATATTTTTTAATTGTGTAGTGCTACGAGTGTCTCGAATTATTATTTGTTTTGACGATGTCATACCTTTTTCATAGAAAGTAAATCATTCTAGTTGTCTCTTTCTGTCGTATTGGGATGATGAAAAGAGAGAGGGTCTCTTTTTTATGAGTTAAGAGGATTTTATGAAAAGTTTCGATTTGAAACAACGTCACAGTTGATTAAGTATAAAAATAATAGGATATTTAACTTAACAATAACAACTATTTAATAGAATGCCGGCATCGTTTGTAAGTGTCAGTTGGAGCCTTTACGAAGCGTTTGGCGAGCTTTGCCATAAATTATAGATTTGTGTGTTATTTGTTAAGTTACTTCTATTTATGATTCATTGCTGTTTCTTTCTATTCTTTTATCTTGCAGAAAGTCGACGCAAACAAATTAATTATAAATAAATGTTTCTGTATAATTTTGTAAGTATATAAAGATTCTATAACCATCATAATAATATTATTTTGTTGTTACAGTCTAAAGAATCATCATCGGTGCTAAGCTGTGACATTTCATCTGACGACAAATATATCGTAACGGGTTCCGGCGACAAAAAGGCGACAGTGTATGAAGTGATCTATTAAAGACAATAAACAAACGAACAAAACAGATCAACGAGTGAATGAACGTTCCGCGAACGAGTGAAAAGTGATATAGCTTTAGTATATGTATAATTGGGAGCCTGTATGTACTTATGCGACTTGTTTATATAGTGTTAGTGTGCGCGGTTTTTGTTTATTTGTTGAGCGCCCGTAGTGTATGTTGGCAGCAGATCTCAAAATGATGATTTCGTTTCAATATTGTTGTAAAATGCTCGTATTAAAAAGATATGCGCAAATTATTTTATCTTTTATTTTGTACACCCTATTAGATCTATCTTGGCCTAGCCAAGACATAATGTATCCAGTAATACATATGTAATAGACGTCAAGAAGGTAGCGCACCTACTGCTGACACATATCGGCATTTTATAAATGCAGTCAAAAATTTACCAGCTTTTATTACCTTAAACCAGATTATTAAGGCATATAATTCGAATTATTCAAAAACTATAATTAAAGTTTAAACAATAGAGTGTTTCTACAGGACTCTTTTAGTGGCAGTACATCTTCAAGGTAACATTTTAATTGTCTTAGAAAATATCCATTATAACATTTAAATCGTTAATTTACTTCACGAGAGTCTCAAACAACACCTACTACTAATAACTGATATATCAAAACGGAAGATATGCCAAGGTATTTAGAGTCATTGCTTAGCGCTAAGCATGACTTGCGCATGTCAATCTATATGTACACTATTGACGGGACTCATACTTATGTGTCGAGTTTGAATCATAAAATAAGCCAGGCGCGGATCTACTTGACGGCTTTCTAGGCTGCAGCATATTTAGAATTACAAAAAATGTCTACAATGAAAAAAAACCCAAAATGTTTGAGATCAATCAACTCATGTGCTATGCACGTCTATCGAACGGAACGGGGAATTCCCAATCGCTTGTTTTCGGTCGGTGTATTTTTTCATGTGTGCATCTATTACGGGGGACTTCCCCATAATAGCCCAGAGCCCCACAAATTTACGATCTGCCCATGACATTAGCCCTTAAAATATCCACAATAATTAAGGTAAAAGGAAGTAGGCTGCTCAGTTAAATGTTCGTACTGAAAGACAAAAAGAGGTCTGCTCTACAAAGACAATAGAAAATAATATACATAAATAATACTTCAGTTATTCATAAACGAACCATAAACATAAATAATGCTTTGTTTTATTTACTTTCAAAGTGACTCATTACAACAAAGCATTTTAATACTAATAATAATTTTAATAAAGCTATTGTAAAAGTTGCGATTCACGTCACCAATGTGCAGCATTTACTCAATTAGACATAAACATATATATACATATTCTACCAAAACTCATGTTGTTTATTATGAAGTTAATAATACGCAATATTAGACTCTACTGAATATTTTTATACTGGTTTTTTATCACTTAAAGCTAAGTAATTACCGCCCATGGATTTGCCAGCCTCTTTCTTCTCTTGTCATAAAGGGTCGTAAATATCTGGAATAGCAGCTAGTTCTACAAAATGGTGGTGCGCAACTAGAATTGTCTTAAAAAACTCTGTCGTGGAACGCCAGACGTCAAAGTAGAACGAGTAAAACTTTCTATACAGTCTTGACGTTCGATGATAAAATTTTGCTGTAGGTAAATTTTTCCGAAGAGTTCTTCGGTAAACTCTACTTAGGTACTACGTACTGCCAAAGGATCAAGCCGATCAGAAAGAAAAATCATTCATTCATCAACGATTGGGCCGCTCTATGTTCGATGCGGGCAAGAACCTGATAAAGCTGGGAAGCAAGACCCTGCCCAAAGCTTTTCCATTACTCAATGTGGGACCGGATTTGCGCTTTATAGAGTTGCAAGGGATGGCCTGGAGTGAAGTACCTGCTAAGCACACCAAGCTTTTTAGAGGCTTATTTAGAACTAAACGACCCTCGGTATGTCGAGTACAATCTAAGGCTTTGGGAGTGTCTGAGAATAGTGGTATAAAGAGATTTTCCTTAGCGGTGAACGCGCACATTTGAATCTTATTAGGGTTAAATTCAACTAAATTAAATCGACCCCAGTCTAAGACCCCGAGTAATAGGGTTTCGATTTCAGACATCGACATCAGCCCAAGAAAGGTTTGAACTTACATTGGAAACGAATTAAAGTGTCCATTTCTGTCATATCATATTTAATATAATTATATCAAGTCAAGTCAAGTTACTAGTTTTATTTCGCATTACAATACGATTATTTTTAAATTTTATCTTTTTGAGTGGAGTAAAAGCATCGCCTAGAATGAGTATCGGGAACGACATTTACACATGATTAGGTACTTGCTACAAAACGTACGGCAAATTATTTGATTATAAATTTACGCCTTTTCGTAAAAAGAGGACCGTTGTGAAACGAAATCCAACAGGATATCGCTTTTCATTTAGTCTTTATTGGTCAATAGCAGCACTTGTCCAAGGCGACCGATCCGATCCTTTAAAAATTCACGTATATTTGTCAAGTATGCACTCTCGAATTGCTTTTCAAAAGTTTGTACACATGTTAAAATTGATGCCCCCTATCAATGAATAGTCACCATGGTTAGATAACGGGAACAGCGTTATCAGAATCGTTGCAAATTGTTAATAACACCATATGGTAATGAGTTTCTTATCTAACCCATGAACAGATTTGAAACAGCTCATTATTTATCTTTCATCTCGGTGTTTCCGTAATTTGGCCTGGGATTTCATTATGCTTGTTAGGAAATGATAATATGTAATAACATCGGCGACAAATATTATTCATAGATATAAAAAAAACGAGTGTGATAGGCTTGCCCCCTTCAACCTTCTCCAGAGACTATTACAACACACTTAGGCTTCTTCAACTTTAACTGCTTATACATTTAATGCACACAAACCTTACCAAAGGTACAATAGTTGCAGTTCTTTACAAAAGGGAGGGATTATGTCATTAATTTCTTTTTCTTTCTGTAATTGTTCCGTGTTTCGGGTTTTAGTTAACTACAATACAATTTATGAAGATGGCGATTTAAGGAGTGACGGAGATTATGGCCAGTATTTATCGTCTGTTCTTCGGTCTTGATCTGAGAACTGATAAGAAGAAATGTAAGAATCATCAAGAGATAAATAATTAACTCATAAGTGAACATTGAGAACAGGAATAAATGACAATTTGACAATTTGATTCAAATAGCAGCGGGCCCACACGTTCAGAGACGTACTCTCCATTACAGGCCGCAGATCTGTCTTGTTTTTTTTTTGATAAATCCCAAAAATCAGTTTGGTAAGTACCTGCGTTTTCATCGTTACATCCCAATAACATGCCGTATAACTACTAGGCTTATTAATTATGTCTAATTGTGTTAAACTAATGTGTCCAAATTGTAATATTTTTCCAGGTTTTTAATGATTGTAAAAAAATAATAGGTGACAGATTTTATGCAAAAGATCGGGAACATTAAATATCACATATTAAATAAATACATTTATTCTACAGAACATCCCACACGGATTAAAAGAGCCGAGGGCCGAGCACTAATTACTGTACATTGAAATATACAAAGTTTACAGTAATCGCGAAGTTATTTTCCATGAGTACTTATGTATCGGAAAAACATGATTACAATAGAGCGGGTCCCACCAGACGCTGGCACTGCCAGCCTCCGAATGTTATCGCTATTATGAGCTGTGCTTGTTACGTACATATACGGCAGTTACGTATAAGTGGAAGATATACCGTAATTACTATTGGAATGTTATAATTTAATTGAACCCTTCAAGAATGGAAAATATATTTATTTCTTAAGCATACGTATATTTATTTCTTAAACATACTTAAGAAACATGGATCAAATATACATTGGAATGTCATTATTTCATCGTTGTCTACATTAGAAACATAATTTATTGAATGTTTAATAATACAATTACTTATACGATAGTCTGTGCGGTCCCGGACCGTATTAAGTCAAACTATTTGAGGTCGCAGTGCTACCTTTATTATTATGTCAATAATACTGTCATACGTCATAGGTCATTATAGTTCGACAGCAATCATTTTGTTTTATATGTTTAATAACCATAACCACTTGTTCTTTCGCACTGTACGGGGTAAATTACTGAACTGTCTAAAATGGACTAAAAGTTCTTTTACTTTGTTAACCTAATGAATGCTACATTATCTGTCGCTGATACTGACGTTACAAAGATCATGTCTTATTTATGCAAAAAGTCTATGTTTTTCATGTTTCTGAAAATTGTTAATGAAACTTAAAACACTTTTTACCTTAAATACTTATTCTATATTAATATCCACATAGTAAGCCGATACTCTTACAGCTTTTAAAACTTAATCAAATTCATATTCCGATAGTCTCGACTGCTTCTTGAGCTACAGTAGATGAACTTCTTTTGAATTCTAAAGAATATTTTACATTGCTTTTGTTATAAAATAATGATTTAACTTTTCCGATTTAAATTGTTAAACCCGGAGAAGTTTATGCCACAAAGCTCGAGAGTGAGCTGTACTTCTTTACTTAAATTCACCCTATCGGTTTTTTATGTATAGCCAATCAAATATGAATTTATTAATAATAATAATCAAGTGACGTCACAACCCTCTGGACATTCTTTAAGGTCAGTAGTCAGAAAAAGACATGTCAGTTGCCGCACGAGGTTGGTCTTTATCATATGTAGCACATACGAAGAAAAAATACGTGGATTTGATTTGATTTGATTTTAATAAATAAAGCAATTATAATATAATATATTTACGATTTATTATTGTTATATTATAATTTGAATTACGTCTGCAAAGAGCAATATATTATGTTTTCCATGTCCTTATCATGATTATCTAAATTGTATGCGATATAATTGATATCAGATATTCTTAATTCGTTATTCTTATAATTTGCTAGATATCTAAGATACATATGTGATATTTGTTTGATTATCTTTGATTCTATTAGTATAAAATTAAGAACTTAGCATGTACGATTTTTTTTGTACAATCATAAGCAGTATTTTTATATAAATAATGCAAATAACAAATATAAATAGAGCCGAAACTATGTTTTACATTAAGATAATACACATTTAGATAAACTTTTAAAGTGATAAATACTGTAATTTGATTCGGACACGCTTAAAAACAGATGTTGGCGGTACCAGCCACCGTCGCCAGGAAATCTAGCACTGAAATCCTATACCTAAATGATATACATATATTATTATTTATTTTAATTTCATGCGACTTATATTGATATAAATATGATCTTAAAACTATATGTCAATATAAATCTTCGTATCGTAGAAAATAAATATTTGTATTTTTGTGTGTTTCTACGTACAGCACAGAACTACTGGGCTGATATTAAAAATTATTTCACCATTAGAATGCAACAAATCGTCCAACCGCGCGACGCCGGAATTGGTCTTTGTATATATATAATTTTAGTTCAACTACTCTTTTAACTGTATTTAGTATGCGAGTTGTATTGTTTCACGAAAATTCAAAAAATATTTATCTGTTTTATTAATCAATCAAATACAAATATAGGCCATTTTAAATACTATTAAATTATGACTATAAAATTTTGATAATCATTTGTTCACCAGACGTATAACTAATTCGTTAGACTGGATGATATCTATATATCATAAGGATAATTATGAAAACCAGCATCTCATCAACGAATAATTGTAAATTTGATAAAGTTGAATTAAATTTCAAATTCTTACTCATTTTAAACACTTTTATTACATTTACATTTACACACATTTATATTACCTTCTATGAAACACACACAACATTTTTCAATAAATTTGAACATCTTTTTGCTAGAAATGTTTTTGTTTTTATGACAAGTTAATATCAGCATGTTTTTGAACTTCTAAGAAATATGAAGAAACTTGTTTTAAACGAAACCAATGGCTATTACTAAAAACGCATATGAATTTTTTATAATACAATTGATAAAAATTTACCAGTCTTCCGAAGAATTTTATCATTATCAGGGGAAACAACATTGCAAATATAGTGTCGATTCCGCTCTGCTATTTCTGATGGCGTAGGTTTAATTGTTTTATTATAAAGTAATATTTATGTATTCTTTGAAAGGCAATAAATATAATCTAGCTGTGATCTTAGAATGTTGCAATTGTTTAATAGCTAGCAAGTATATATAGATATAAAAATAACTCATCTTTGTGAGTTTATGCGGAAGCGAATCGGGTTGCTCAGAAAGAGAGTGTGAGGAAAAAATAGTAGTTAACAGTGAAATACATTAAGTAAAATGAACTTAAAGAAGACATGTTGAACTTATTTCCATGTCTGTGCCAAGTCTTCGGTGCTTTTTTAAAATACTCATGAAAAAATTACGATTATAATATAAAAAAAGGTATATTACTAATTAGGTAAATAAATTTCAAGACAGTTTAAACAATTCTTTCCAGTCGTATTTGCCTCGGTGACAAGTTTTATTTATTTACAAATCATTTTTAATCGATTTCCAATAAAGGAGAAGAGTGTAATTAGCTTAATTCATACTTAAGCTTTTAAATCTCTTGTGCAATCTATCACCAATTTAAAAAAAATGATTTCGTGGGTTGTTCGTGGAGTTTGCTTTCGTGGTTTCAAATTTAAATTTTGGAATAGGATCAAACTTAGAACTTCGTCACGCGATTTTGTCTTAAATAAGTTCGTAATAATTTAATGCATTGGTATTAATAATGATATGTATGTCTTGTTTTTAACAAAAATGGCTTTAATTAGAAAACACATCAACTAGTTACAATATTATTATTATTTAATTTTACTATCATAGGTAAAAGAACTTTCGGGTAGGTCAGTCAAACATGATAAGAGCCGAGAAAGTGAATGATCCTACTATCGTAATGTTCATATAAACAGCTTGTTAATTGATTATATTTTGCATACATTATCCATTTGTCTTTAGAGCTTGTTTATTATAATGCGCAGTGGAATAAAACAAAAAAAAACCTTAGTGCAACGTGTGCAAGCCATGTAATCGATCAGGTTGTGCCTTTGTAATTTGTTTGTTTAATGGCAATTTTTCGTAGTGCGTAAACGTTGTTGGCGATTATCGCGATCAGTGTTATCGTGCGTCCGCAGTGGTGTCCGGCGAACCCGACCACGCTCACTCGATCCACAACACGCGTCGTACGCGCCGGTCAACAGCTCATCCTGTCATTTCCGCCTCAACAACTAACGATTTCTATGATTGAATCGCCGCTGGACGTAACGCAAATTGTAAGCATGCCTATATGAATAATTTTATACTTATACGTTTTGCTTTTTTTAATATTATGTTTTATTTAATTCCAGACTAAAAATGTATCGGGAGGACTGTGGATCGCTTTTCGATGACCCCGTACTCAGTGATCAACTCCTGTTCGAGTATTCGCCGGCTGAAAGCCTCATTAATTTCGAACTTCCGGCGTCCGTTAGTGCCGAAGTTGACGAGTGGCAGTTCAATGATTTCGATTTCCATTGCGACGCTTTTGTGAGTGATTTTAATGATACTAACAGGAACAACTGCATCGAAGAGAGCTCTTCCGTCCTATTCGATTTTGCGGACTTAGATAAGAATATTAATTTAGATGACTATCTGTTTGATGAATTAAGCAGTGATAAATCGTGTGATGAGCAACCATGTGCTACAAATTCGACAGATGCCTGTGACGTTGGTCTTTCTGTGTTGGGTATCGATCTCGACAGGACCTATCCCCAAACGCTGGAGTTGGCTGATTTGCAAGAAATTAGTCCAAGTGAAAAGAGTGAAACGTCCGTAGAGAATAAAGTACAGACATGGGGTGAGCCCACATTTTACCCTAACTTAGGAGCGTTTAGATGCCCGGTGGAGGAGTGTGGAAAGTTATACGCAAAAGCGTCTCACGTTCGGGCACATTTGCGGAGACACAGTGGTGAGAAGCCTTACAAGTGCACTTGGGGTGGGTGCAGTTGGCGTTTCGCTCGATCGGACGAACTCGCCCGGCATCGACGAAGCCATTCGGGAGACAAGCCCTACAGGTGCAGTGAATGCGGTAAGAGATTTGCACGTTCGGATCACCTCGCGAAACACGGACGCGTACACGCAAGACGGGCTGCCGCCGCAGCGGCTGCTAAGCGTGCTGCTCATATGCCTAGAAGACGACCAATATAGTAATTTTAAAATGCGCTGGTTGAAAAGAAGTTTTGTGGACTATATATGTAGAGACGTGACCAAAAAAATGTGCCAAATAACGTTACTTAACAAGAATTTATTAATATAGTTATTTTATAGTGTATAAGTAAACTAAAAGTTGATATTATTTATAAAAAAATTGTAGTAGTTTAGAAACTCTGTAACAGTGGTAACATTATTTTATTATTTTCGCTCATTATGCTTGCGAATAGCATATCGAAATAAACACACGTACAATGAAACAGTCATCATAATTATTTTTTTAACGTAAGGTATAAAAAAGATAAATAATTATGTGCCTAAAGAGTTAACAGTAAATTACTCAATGTTACTATTTTTATTTAGCTGATCACGACAGTCAATGCACTTTCGTGGTGACCTCTCAAATCAAATCTCATTTAATGCCCCTTTAGACGGTAATACTTTGTTATTATTATGGATCTACTACTTGTTATACGTGCACCTAGCGTTCTTATGTACGGTGAAAACTTAATATATTTATTATTTAAGGACTATAAAGTACTGATTATTATGTAATTACGAATAAGTATGAATTTAAATATTTTGTATAACTTAATCTTTTACTACCTATAGTAGCAGTGAGGTATACAATGTGGCTCTCTATGAGTATTACAGGACAAGCACTCAAAGATACAATAGTCAATGTAAAATTTATATAATTCACTGAAATCAATTTGTACAATAGAAATTATTCTACAATATTTAACTTGTTTTATTGAAGAAGCAAATTTTAAATAAATATATAAATCATTTATATTTATTTCAATTCATACTTTGGTATTATTTATGATACTGAAGTCTAGTATAATAAAAATATCACGACGATTTACATGGGTTTTAAAGTTTTACCAGTTAAAAAGTAAAGAGTAGCAGTTAAAGTAATAAAAGTAACACATTACACGTCTTCTGCGTATATGAACAGTAATTTTATTTTAATGAAGAAGATATTAAGTCTAGACTCTAGAGACAGCAATACCTAATAATTTAATTTTGGTAAATGCGGTATGCGCGGGAATTTTAAATGACGAACGGCAACAGACTAGTGAATAACGATTAAGTTCCTAAGTTGCAGTGGCTTCTGTAAAATAATCATCGTCTTAACTCCGTTTACAAAGGTCAATAATTAAGCCATACAATGACAGATGCATATATATATGATATATGATGATGATGAGTATTTTATGCAAAGTAACATAAAATAAGAACAATAAAAAAAATGTATTAGACAACGTGATTAATAAATAGGATGAGCAGAGGAAATCCTAACTATATGGTGCGAATTTAAAAGTTAGCAATTTTCTAGTATTTATTATATAAGTAATATTGATTGATTGACCCACAAAATAAGATTCTTTGGCGTTAGTTGGTGCCCCCTTTTTAATAGGTTGGGGAAAAAATTTCTTCGCATTTTTTAAGAAAATTCACAACATTTTTTTAATATATGTAGTTTATTTACATTTAACTAAAGTATGTAGGTACCATTTTGTTCGATAACTTTTCCATCCATCTTGTAGGTAGGGCATGTCCCTCCATCCCATAGCTATAAAAATTTTGGGGCTTCTGATCAAAATACGGCGACAATTGGTTTTGGCAGTCCTCTCGTGATGTTAATCTGACACTGCCTAAAGAATTCTGAAGAGACCGAAACAGGTGGCAATCTGAAGGTGCAAGGTTAGGATTATACTGCGGATGCATTAACACCTCCAACCTAAAGATGTGTGAGGTCTAGCGTTATCATGATAAAAAACCACACCCCTTCTATTGATTAAATCCGGCTGATTTCCCTCAACTTCTTGCTTTAAGTATTGTCTTTTGTTAAAATAGCTTTTACACATTAAGAAAAACACTTTTTGAACGGATTAAAGCTATGTATTATTATGAAAAACTTATAATTATTGACATCATTCTAAATTTTAATTTTTTTCCCGACGTTTCGCGTGCTTTTCAGCGTGCGTGGTCAACTTCTTGCTTTAATCTCATCAGTTGTTCGCAGTAGTGTTCAGAATCGATGGTCCTGCCAGGTGGTAACAGCTCATAATGAATAATGTCCTTCCAATCCCACCACACACACAGCATCACCTTGTTGCGAGTTTACCCGGGTTTCGCCACAGTCTGTGAAGCCTGACCGGCCTTTGTCCACGACCTCTGTCTGTGAGAGTAGAAGCACTAGGTCCATAAACTTTGTAATTTTGGGGGCTTGCGTTGCAGTTTTACCTTCTTTGTAGATTTTTTTTTAAATGTATCGAATTTCTTCATTTCTAATAATTCTCATTCATCTTGACAGTACGAAAAATAAATAAAAATGACACATTTTCCTAATTTAAAATTTGGAATTTTTCTTTTAAATTTAAACTTTTAATGATACCAAAACCAGCCAGATACAAATTGTATATAAGCCAGAGATTTTATGACAAGTTCATATATACTGCGAAAATACTTTTTCCCGAACCTAATATTATTTTTATAGACAAAAGAGTCGATCACGTTCATGGTTAGTCTGTAATCAAAATAAACACCTTCGCTCGGTCTGTAGGAAAAGTACGAGCTCTTGTCTATGTGTACTATTATCCTACTAAATACAGATGACAGAATGTAGGTTAGTTTCCTTAAAAAAGATAATGCCTCTAAGTTTTAACTGTATTCTTTATAGATACACGAATACACCATTCAATTCAATTTTACACACAAATAAAAATGGTGGTTCGATTTCATTAGAACGATAATTTATTAGAATAAGTTGAAACAATGTTTGTTCGCGTGTTATTAGTGAATTAAGTGCGTTTGTATGTTTTCAATAACGTAATTGTAGCGAAGGTGCGATTACGTGGTGCCTTAACGAGAGTTGTGTATGACGAATAACAGGTTGTTGCAGATACCGAAAGCTTTTCTATTTCGTATAAATAGTGCTATTGTTTAGAAGTTTTATTTTATAAACGAACTTGTAAAGCCTCGGTTGTAGAAATATAAACTCCGGGGGTAATTCCAAGATTTTACGCATGAAGAGGCAACCTGGATGATTTTATACGACCAGCATGTGACCCACATCTGAGATTTCTCCTAACATTAGAACGATCCCCGACCTATTTCAAAACAACAAACATCTGTATTTGTCAAAAAGAACAACTATAATTAGAAAAGTAAAAAAGATATACATTTGCCCAGTGTTGATTAACATGAAACAAAATTGTTTCAATTAAACACCAGCAGTCTACCAACAATTATTTAATTGATCAAGATAACTTATACTTGGACAGTTTCAACAAAAATATTTATAGAATTTTATTGTCACAAATTAAATTGTCTTTGTTTTAAAAGCAATGCAAAAAGTAAATAAAATAAATGGCAACAAAATGAGATGAAAAGTGCTCACAATTCATAACAAATGCAAATTGTACCATGAAGCAGAATGGCTCTTTCTGAAAATCATAGGTATATTGTGCAGGTCAGTAACGAATTTTAATTAATACCATAATATTACTAGACTATTTTGTTATCTGTGAAATGTATTTAAGAATTGTTGTCAACATGTTCTTTAAGGCCCTATATCTAAATGAACATTTACTGATATCACAATTTAGATTGACCTTTGACTATACTCTCATTGTTGTTTCTAATTTATGATATTAAAAAGAATTTTTAGATGAATTATTAAAGTATTCCATGGCATTCTGCATGTCATTTCGCACTTACCTCAGTTAACCATTTTTCCTAGTTAACTATCATAATACTTGGTATACAACAATAAATTTTTTCCTTATGTTTTATGTTTTTCTTTGTAAATCTAATATTATAAATGTATACTTAATTTTATTTCTAAAACATGACTTAAAATGTCTGTGTAATTACTTTAATAGTGAAAATTCATATTAAATAGTCTACAGCGTGAACCATAGTTTAGTCTTATTAAGTAAATACCTGACCTCCCTAGCCATAATCCTATTATAATTTAAGACCTTTGATTTTAAGTGATAAGAATGTGACAAACCTAGTATTAATGTATAAAGGAACAAAGCAAAGCTACTCTGATTCTGAGATCTAACATCTCATAATTGACAAATTTAAAACTTTGATACCTGGAAATTATTATTTCTTTGATTGAAAAACTCTCAGACTGAATTTTCTACTAATCCTGATTTAATTAACTAAACAACTAACATAAGTTTTTTATTTACTAAGTCCACTAGTGCAAAGCCAGTCTGGTATAAATAAACGAAACCACATCTTTGTTCACCTCCAAATCAGTCTAAAAAACTGTGTCAAGTAAACAATACAATTACAAACTCATTCACAGGTGTTTGTAGGAGCGTTATCTGCTCAATATGAGGCACTCTCTGTTGAAGCCTCAAAGCAAACAAGCTCTGAAGAAATTGTTTGTTGTATAGCTGATAAGCTCAATTTAAATGATGGTGCGGGTGGCCCCTATGAACTTGCAGAGGTATGATGCATTTTATTAGCTATTAAGCTGTGATTAGATTGATTATTTAAGTGTAATCAACTGATTATGTTATCTTTATAATGGCTGTTTTAGAGATATTTGGCATATGATTTTAAGTTTTCAAATGAAATGATATTTAGTTTCACTACAACTTTTTGTTTAAATTATAATTTAGTGTGCTTTATTTTATTCAAATTAATTTATTTAGTCAGATATGCTAATTCATATATACATGTACATGTTTATGTAGTTATAAAAACATATGATACTGATACTCAAACATTTGTCATTTAATGAAAAATATAATTAAGCTGTATGATAATGATTACTAGACACACTAGATTAGTCACAGATGATATTTATCATGGATAACTTTTGCGTCCGCGTCACTAAGTATTCCGAGATTGCGGTAACGTTGAAACATTATATTAACCAAAGTTCATTCTTAATCCATTATTGTTAGGTGATTCAGTCATTCAGGTTTTTTGTAATATCATAAAATATAATATTAATACATAACATGTTGATATGTCAATGGGGATGTGATATGATTACATCCAATAAAACAGCATTTTTTTTAAATGATAGGTGGTGGGAGATGTGGTTAGTGGCGAATGCAAGGAGAGACGGCTGGGGTCTAATGAGTCACCCGTCGCTGTCATGATGCTCTGGCCTAATAACAACACAGGACAGTATTACAGGTTGGTTGGCTTTGATTCCCTGCATTATGTCTCATGTTTAGGAAAAGACATATGTGTAAGTGTACATCTTCAATAGCACAAAGTAAATACAAATATTACATATAATTTGGAATTTAAATTTAATGGTATTAAAGAAACAATAACAATCCCCTATAACATACAACTGCTTCACACCTTCAAGCAGTTGTTTACTTTGTTAAGTTTTTATTTACAAGGCTCGTGAAGTAAGCATTGTATTTACAACATATTTTGGTTTATAAATATTCTATGAGAAATCAGTGTTAATTCACTGATTTCTCACTCTCAAGTCGACAAATATGAAGTTCATCAAAAAAGCTATTTTGTAATACTTTTTATAAAACATATATTTATTACGTTTTATTATCAATTTTTTTACATGTAAATAGGCAGTCTGTAAAATAATCTTAATCTGCATTTAAAACGATTGTAATTTATCTAAAGCATTAAATTACAGTTACATATTGTGGAACTTCCTACTTCAATTTAATCATTATAAATATTGCATCTTATTTAACAATTACGAAAACATAAAAATTACTAACTTCCTAAGTTTAAATGATTTAGATTCGAGTTGATCATTACTCTCGTATATCAAAATCTCTTTAGTGATTCATTAGCACCACTTTTCCAGACAAATAGAGAGATGGATTTAGATAATATTAGTAATACGGTAGAATTCCGTTCATTTCGCTATCCGCCAAAAATAAGGTGTAAGATTGTAATTACTTTACCACTGAATATAGTTTATAGTAGATTTCTCAAGTTGCATTTTTGTGTTTTATTTGTTAAACTTTATACATTTGTCTTTCCGTTTTCTTTATTTTCGACATAAATATACAATATTAAGAATCCAATCAAAATCTGAATAGCACACATACATTGACATAAGTATGCGCATTAGGGAAAAATAATTTGTAAAATAAAATGATCCTATTATGTTTATTCATATTGGGAAAATATATGTTCACACCTTATACTATTTTGTCCGCACAATTTTGCAATTAACGGAATTTCAGAAACGATACGTATTCATCGACATTGAAACTATAGGAATCCAAAAATATCTAGAATAAACATTTTGTTTATGAAATCTTTGGATATATGACGCGAAAAAGGTGTGGATGGAAGCCAGATTTTCGTTTATTTATTGAGATATTTATGGGAAAGTAAACGTTGCAGACTTAACGATTGTAATAGAAAATTATTTAGAACGTTTCTAGTCTATCGGCCAAGGCTGCGACTTATACAAGAGAAGTCGTATTAAAATGCGAATTTGCTCTTATTAAGTAGCTATTTAAATAAAGAAAGGACAAAAATAATCCGGCTAATTTGATAATCGGTTAATTAATATATTACCTCTATACAAAGAGAATAGTACGGTATTGTGTTATGCCAAATGATATTTTATCCATATATATTTAAACCAATCGCTGGGAATCGAATCTAGGTCCTTAAGCCACGAAGGTATACTTTAAACCAAAAAAATAAAACCAGTCACTTTTTTTCAATGAAATAAATATATGAGACATGTGAGCAAATGTGTATATAATGACATTCGGTAATTTATCGGAAATTTGTAACTTCCTTTCAAAAAATGTATCGTTCTATTAGTCATCGGCCGAGAAATGGCATAATTTCGTATTGAGTAGTTGGCATTATATACATATTTACCTCCACAATTTAATTAGTGGTAACAAGTTTTCATAATTACCCTGGTATTTACAAGGTAGGTTTAACCTTGTGTACGTATTTATTTACATACAATATATATATCAGGTATGTGCTTGCTTATAGTATCGGTCACGCTCGCCAATCATTGTTATATCTTTAATATCCGACCCAATATTCGATAAACAATTCTAGCAACAGCTATTAATAGCTGTTTAAATGTCATAATTTCCTACTAAATTTAATAAATTCGAATAATAATAAGTTACTTTTGTTTGCAGAAGTGTATTCTTTATTTAAATGCATATTTGCATATTTATGCAACTTGTAGTGCTCTCGATATCTACCGGTTCATTAAATTATCCTGTCATTGGACAACTATTTGTAGTCGAGGTCTTTATAATGTTTTTACTATGAATCATGTGAACGTAGTATATCCTTATATGTCCGTAAGTACAATGAGAATGCGAGTAAAGATGTTCAATGCTAATGACTTCTCGCTAATGCATATATTGTGTGGTATATTCGGAAGTTTGATTTAAACGAAGGGCTTACGACAGTGGCTGGGATATTGTTGGTTGTGAGTCACTCTTCCTGCCGCGTCGGCGCGTATGATAACAGCCATCCTGCCAATCAAACTCGAACTGAAACTTGCCGCGCAACAATCATGAGCGCAATATTCCTTAATTAAACCAGTAATGACAGAAAAGTAAACAACTCCTTACATTTAATGTTTTGATTTTCTTGCTCATATTTAATTAAATATTTTTTTTACAGGTTTTACCTACGCGAGAAGATACCGGACGAGCCATGGATGGAAAATTTCTCCGTAGATCCGCAACTAATAAAGGATTATTTCCAAAGGTTCCTTTACCAGCCGAAGGACCGGGAGTATCCAGACCTTTGCCAACTGCCAGAACTGAACGAGCAAACTCTTTTGGACAATTTGAGAGCGAGGTTCGGAGCGGGATACATATACACATATGTGGGCTCTATATTGATAGCGCTCAACCCGTTTAAGTTCTATCCGATATACAATCCGAAGTACGTGAAGCTCTACCAGAACAAGAGGATTGGGTCCAGTCTGCCTCCACACATATTCGCCGTAGCGGACGCCGCGTACCACTGTATGCTCCGTGAAAGAACAAATCAGTGTATTGTGATTAGTGGTGAAAGTGGTTCCGGAAAAACTGAGAGTACAAATTTTCTTCTCCACCATTTAACCGCGCTCAGTCAAAAAGGTTCTCACGGAAGTGGAGTCGAGCAGACGATTCTCAGCGCGGGGCCTGTCCTCGAAGCGTTTGGTAACGCGAAAACCGCACACAATAACAACTCGAGTCGATTCGGCAAATTTATTCAAGTCAATTACAAGGAAAATGGAATGGTTCACGGTGCTGTGGTACAGAAATATTTATTGGAGAAGTCGAGGATTTGTAGCCAAGGACGGAATGAGAGGAACTATCATGTGTTCTATTATCTTTTGGCTGGTGCTTCGGAGCAGGAAAGGGAACAGTTGCATTTGTTGAGTGTTGATAAATATAATTATTTGTCGCGGACTGGTTGTAGTGTGGTGCCCGGGGTGGATGAGCAGTATGAGTTCTCGCGGTTAAAACAATCTATGGACATGGTGGGCTTCACGATGGATAAACAGCGGAGGCTGTTTGCGGTTTTATCAGCTGTATTACTATTAGGTAAGTGTTTAATTTTTTATACTAAGAATATTTTCTAAATATTAATAGTCCTGTCAGATCTGTGTAGTGTTCTTATGTTGGTGTTTACATGAAGCTTTAGATCACCTTCATAAAAATTAAGCCCCCTATGTAACATACGTAATGATTAATATTAAAAGGTTTAATTGTTCGCTTTAGAAACTTAAATGATAGGTTTTAGTAAGAAATTACTAGGACGTACGAAACAATAAGAAAATTTTCAAAACGTAATGAAAGAAAACAATGTTTTAACCGGATTAAAGCTATTTGTATTAAATTTAAAATTATGTAAATAATTATAAGTTTATAATGATACAAATAGCTTTAATCCGGTAAAAAATTGTTTTCTTTCTATGTGTAAAATCTATGTTAACCAAAGACTATACAACGTAATGAAAAACAAAACAAATTCCAAACAATTTTAATAAATTTTCTACTAATTTTAGATCATATTAACTAAACTTTCTCTATTTATTTAAAAACGGTGTCCTAATAATATGTATGTTTTTTTAAAATAAATAATGCAGTTATGATTCTTCAATAAAATGTTGAAGCAGTGTTTTATCTCCTGTCTCCATCTAGAGAAAATGTACCCTAACATTTTCTCTAGATGGGTTCTGAAACGTACATAGAAAATCCATTAATGTTGAGCTTTGCACTTACAGACCGAGGTTTCAAAATCATGCGCCTAGTTACTAGACACTTAGCCTTAATAGGACTACAATAAAATTATATAATCATCTTTAGTCGTTTAGTAAATAACGCATTCAATTGGGTATTTATACAATTAGAACATGTTGATAAACATAGATGTACAAAAAACTGGAAGTGAAATGCCTAGGTTTCCGCCCAAAATGTTCGCCGGTTTGTCATAAATGGACGTGTCATGTTGAAAGTATCTGGCACAGTATGTAATTTATACAATTCGAAGTAACTTGTGTAATGGCCGAATTGTCGTAGCTATTCCTGTTGATTTGGGCAGTAATTTACTTTGATGTCTAAACTTCTTTATTTCCAATGCAGCGGTATGAAGCTTAGTACTCTATAAATGTCATGATAACAACGAAAAGTCCCAAGTGCGATCTCGGAAACCAAAATAGTGTATAACATTGTTGGACATTTCTGTAGAGCATTAATTTCTCAGGCATTCTTGCTCTTAAAGATCTTGAAATTAGATACAGTTAAATTGGACTATAAGACTATACATACCAATCCCTTTCCGAGCGGCTTGATCCCGTGGCGATTACGTAGAGATGTGGGGTCACTGCATCTTCTACCGCATTTACCGCGAAGAGTGTTCAGAGGAGTTGTTCGGATTAATACCTGCAGCTGAGTTTCATCATCGGACGTCGAGGCAGAATACGAAATTCCGCCGTTCCACAAATTAACCTTTTCTAAAGCAGTTTGGAACCAGCTGCCCACTGAAGTTTTTGCGAACCAATTCGACTAAGGGTCCTTCAAGAATAAAGAGTACCAATTCTTAAAAGGCCGGCAACGTACTCGCGAGCCCTCTGGCATTAAGTGTCCATGGGCGGTGGTATCACTGAACATCAGGTGAGCCTCCTGCCCCCTGTCCTATAAAAAAAAACACGAATAACATCGTAATCTGATTTGTAATTTAACGTAATTTGATAAAAACTACTTGTTATAAGCTCAATAGATGACTCGATACAGTAATCCTTTTAGGATTTTACACACATGAACGATGTAACGTCTTAAATATAAGGTTTCCTGTATTATGTCGTTATCTTGATGACACATGCTTTTGCGGCCCGATGGAAGCCTTCTATATTAAAAGATAAATTAAATATATTGTAAAAAAATATACCTAAACGTAAACTTTTGTATAGGCCGACCTCAACTGCCTTAGGGGCTACTATTTAAGCATTCCTCTAGACCAGTGAAGGGCCAAGTACGAAAGTTTGAATTCCGGCCCGAAGGGAGTCTATCAGCATGGATAGTATGTGGCCCGTTATAATTATGTTTTGACAGTCGAGAAGGAAAAGTAGATTATATTTGTATTGTTTTTATAATATTATAATTAAAAGCTTTAACAACAATGCATTTTTTTCTATAATTCTGGCCTTCCTCTAGAATTCCTTATACTTTATGGCCCGCCATTAAAAAGATTTGCCCACCACTGCTCTAGACTACTAAAAACCGATAGTGTATCAGCGGATGACGTCGTTATTAAGTATCTAATACTTTTACCCGCCGGGGCCTTTGATTTTGGTCAATATAACGCGTATGTTGTTTTAAGCGATGTCGTCGTAATTTTGTTTACTGTAGATTTATTCATAATAAGTATAGCAATGTAGTAGAGGAATAATTCTAATCTATCTCTTTTCAGGTAATGTTGAGTTCCAACCCCAACGCAAATCATACCACCACGACGAGGCCGTGGGCGTGCGAAATCCTGAAGTAGTATCGCTGATATCGTCTTTATTACGAGTGAAACAGGAGACATTATTGGCTGCACTCACGTCCAAAAGGGCGAGAGCGTCAGGAGAAACACTTGTTATAAATTATAGGTACAATATTTAACTTCCTACATTACTAGAGTCCATAGAATTGATCCATCCTTGCAAGAGAAAATTACTTTATCTTGAATATGATAGCATTATATGGAATCCATTATATGCGATCTTATATCGAAGTATTCAAACATTTGCTTAACTTGCATTCAGGTTTTTCTCATAGGCACCCGTACCATCAGCCACTTAGGAAATTTTAAATGATGTTACTACGATCGAAGATCTCTAGCTGCTATTTCAGAACATTTAGATTGTTGTCCCTTATTAATTCCCTAAATCGGCAGAATTTTTCAAATTCAGGCTCCTCTCACTCGAATTCTTCGCAAATATTACAGAATAAACACAACATATCCAGAGCTGAATATATTTGCAGTGGGCTGATCAATTTTGAAAAAAAAAGCATTAGTTATAATAAATTACAAGTATAATCTAAAATTGGAAGTGATTTTTTTAAATTTTTTGTAACATTTGTGTCCACAATAATTCATTCACGGAGAATAAGGTCGCTTTATTCGAAAATAGTAAGCGCAGTGGTTATATTTGTACATGTCACTACCGAAAACCGAAAATTTGACATATCACCTTCATCCACTCACGTCTTTTATTTGGAACATACTGTAGATATGTATTATATATTATGTGGTGAACTTGAAGTAAATCTTGTGATTTGGATGTTAAAATTTACACTATTTTATAATTTCAGGCTGCCGGAAGCGATAGCAACCCGAGACGCAATGGCTAAATGCTTATACGGTGCTCTATTCGATTGGATAGTGATGCAAGTTAATCACGCTCTGCTTTCCAAAAAGGACACGCTAAGGGAACACCAGGGACATAGTATAGGTAAGCACGTATATTGTATTTAGACAAAAAAGATACAAAATTACTCACAAATACTTACTCAAAATACATAAAAAACCAGTGGCGCTACAACCTGGTTTTCAGTTTTCTGGCGTCGGGACGTGACGACCCCATCGCCCACTAGTGAAATAACCTGTGACAGAGGTTATTTCACCAGCGCAATCAGTCAATCCCTTCCTAGTGGGAGTGCCATGCTGTTGCCTCCTGGCTTCAGCCAAACGGGCAGGCACGACCGGGGCAGTACCACTGTCATTCAGAAAACCGGCGTAAAGTGATACAAAAGGTTCGCCTTCTTGTACTCGCGTTTCGTGCGGTGAGAAAGATTCCCGGAGCCCATCCCCCCCCCCCTCTACAAGAAATATGAAGGTGCAGAAGAAACAGAATCTACCCCAGGGGGGTACCACACGCGCTTGCGGTGGAGAATCCCCCTCTGGGTGTCCACCACCGGGACACTCGGCACCCGGTGGTGGACGCACAGGCTGCCCTTCGTATTCTGGGGGGGGGCAATTCTGCGCTCTTTAAAAAAAAAAATTATCGGTCTCGGGGCAAACGGAGCAATCCAACAAAGGCACCCCCATCCACACTCGCCGTGGACTTCACAAATATTAGGGGGCTCAACTCCAACATCCACGCTGTCCACTATCAATTAGAGACTGCGAAGCCGGCCTTGCTCTTTCTTACCGAGACTCAGATTTCCTCCCCGGCTGATTAACTCTCTTCTTACCTCTCCTACCCGGGGTACAAATTGGAACATTCATTTGTGCCGCGGGCTGGAGTTTGCGCGTACGACCGAGAGGATATCTGTTCTCGTCGCCTCGGGACGCTTGAAGGAAGGGACCTATCTAACCTCTGGCTGCGCGTAGACTGCGATGACCATCCGCGATTCTACGCATGCCTGTATAGGTGCCATAGCGGAAATACCGAAACTGACCGACTCATTGAACACATCCAAATGGCTACAGATTCCCTGCTCGAAAGGATTCCTACCGCTGAAATCGTGATACGTGTCAATTTTAACGCCAACCATGCCGATTGGCTCGGCTCTGAAACCACCGATCACGCGGGAAGATCCTTTCACGACTTTGCTTTAGCCTACGACTTGACGTAAATGGTCCCTGCGATTACGCGAATACCAGATGTGGATGGTCATAAACCTTCTTTGTTGGACCTTCTGCTGACTTCACATCCGGAGACCTACCAAGTCTCTGTTGACCCGCCATTGGGTTCATCAGATCATTGCGTGGTGCATTGTGCCGCTCACGCGCCCATTACGGCCTAGCTTTGCGGGCTGTCGCCGTGTGTGGCACTACAAGTCAGCGGATTGGGACGGGATGCGGTCTTTTTTTGCGTCCTACCCTTGCTTTTCGTTGAGTACACCGGATGCCGTCGCTGACTCTGTCGTTGATGTGGTCCTGCAGGGCATGGAACTTTTTATTCCATTCTCTGCGGTGCCGGTCGGTGGCAAGTCCCAGCCTTGGTTTAGGCGTTCGTGCAAAGAGGCTTTGCGCCGTAAGCGTGAATGCTTTAAAGCCTGGGCAGAAGCGGCGACATCCTGTGATGCGGCTATCGGCGAACGTAAAAAAGCATACAATTCAGCCTCTAGGTTCTTCAAACGGGAAATCGCTAAGGCAAAGTCAGAGCATATTGCCAGGTTTGGTGAGAAATTGGCCCACCTTCCTTCGGGAACTCGAGTCTTCTGGTCTCTTGCCAAAGCTGTCCAAGGGAATTTCTGTCAGCCCTCTATTCCACCACTGCATAGGGAGGATGACTCACTGGCCCATACTGCAAAAGAGAAGGCCGATCTTCTAGGCTGTCTCTTTGCGTCGAACTCAACTTTGGATGATCAGGGGAAGGAACCACCGACATTATTGCGGTGTGATACTACGATGCCTGAAGTTACATTCCGGCAACGTGCTATCCGTAAACATTTATTTTCCCTGGACATCCATAAGTCGAGCGGGCCTGATGGCATCCCCCCAATTGTGCTGCGTACTTGTGCTCTTGAGTTGGCTCCGGTCCTAACGCGCCTTTTCCGGTACCTGTACTCCCTCAACACTGTTCCGAAGTGCTGGAAGACAGATTTGATACATCCGATCCCTAAAAAAGGCGATCGCTCTGATCCGTCCAACTATCGCCCAATCGCAATAACCTCCTTGTTCTCCAAAATAATGGAAACCATTATTAACGGCCAGCTCTTGAGGTATCTAGAGGGCAGCCAGCTGATTAGCGATTCTCAGTACGGCTTTCGTCGTGGTCGCTCAGCTGGTGACCTCCTTGTATACCTTACACAGGTGGGCAGAGGCAATTGAGTCCAAGAGGGAGGCGCTGGCGGTAAGTTTGGACATAGCGAAAGCCTTCGATCGGGTGTGGCATAGAGCACTGCTCTCGAAGCTTCCAGCCTGTGGGCTCCCCGAGAAAGAGTCGAAACTCTTTTACGTGGACTCTCGGACTGGGGTAGACTAAATCTAGTCCAATTTAACCCCAAGAAGATACAAGTATGCGCGTTTTCCGCTAAAAAAACTCCTTTGTCGCTACTCCCCTCTTTGAAGGCACTCTCCTTAAAGCCTCAGCTAACATCGGAATATTGGGCGTTGACATATCGAATAACGTCCAGTTTCGCGGTCATTTGGAAGGGAAGGCTAAATTAGCCTCCAAAAAGCTTGGTGTGCTCAGCAAGGCGAGACGGTACTTCACTCCGGGCCACCGCTTGCAACTCTATAAAGCGCAAATTCGGCCCCACATGGAATACTGTTCTCACCTCTGGGCGGGAGCTCCCCAGTACCAGCTCCTTCCACTAGACCGTATTCAACGAAGAGCGGTTCCAATCGTCGACGACCAATCACTTTCTGTGCGGCTTGATCCCTTGGCGTTGCGTAGAGATGTTGGGTCCCTCTGCATCTTCTACCGCATTTACCATGGGGAGTGTTCAGAAGAGTTGTTCGGTCTAATACCCGCAGCTGAGTTTCATTATCGGACGTCAAGGCAAAATACAAAATACCATCCGTATCACCTCGACGTCCGTCGTTCCACAACTGAGCGTTTTCTAAGGCAGTTTTTGCCGCGCACCATCACTATGTGAAACCAGCTGCCCACTGAAGTATTTCCGAACCAATTCGACTTAGGGTCCTTCAAGAAAAGAGCGTACCAATTCTTGAAAGGCCGGCAACGCACTTGCGAGCCTTCTGGCAATGTGAGTGTCCTTGGGCGGCGGTATCGCTTCACATCAGGTGAGCCTCTTGCCCGTTTGCCTGCTATTACATTAAAAAAAAACCTTCTAGGATGTTCTGTTTCTGTTATTTGATCATTTGTTCTTTCTAATATGCAAGTAGGTGATTAGTATTCAGTGTTCTTCACCATTCGAGCAAGTGTTAGATTGGCACTTATACAGAAAGTCCATTAGTGCACGCTGAAGCCACTAGACCAACACTCACTTGCAAAATACTTCATATTGTATTTTTTTGTAGTCATTATATAGGGATAGCAATTATACATACAGATATTCTATACAAATATTCGTTCAGTGACACACACATGTGACACAATGGAAATGATTAATGATTGATGAAGATTAACAGACATTTAAAATTGTCCGTTTGAGTGAACTGACAAAGGGTCTTCTATATGTCAGTTCCTGTTGAAGAAATAGTTTGCAGTTTTTCAGTTTTTAGTCTTTTTGTAAATATTATATCCTAATACTGTTTAATGTTGTGTTAGTTTTTTATGTGTGTATTGTTTTGTATAAAATAATAATAATATTAATTTTATAGAAGATTAACATATACTGACTATATAGTTTATAATACATACTAAAAATATTTCCAGGCGTCCTCGATATATTCGGTTTCGAAGACTTCGGTCCGAACAACAGCTTTGAGCAACTCTGCATCAATTACGCTAACGAGCACTTGCAATATTACTTCAATCAACACGTGTTTAAGTACGAGCAAGAGGAGTACAGGAGAGAGGGGATTCGGTGGACGGACATAGGTTTCTCGGATAATACCGGCTGTCTTCAGCTTATAGAGGGAAAGCCGGGTGGATTGCTGTGTCTCTTGGATGATCAGTGCAAGTAAGGAACCATGTACTTCCTAACACTATATAATTTATTATATATAAAGTGCTTACAGGTCTTCCAGCTGCTCGTACTGAATTATTCACTATTATACTATAATTAGTGTATTTTTTAAAAATAATGCTACCAATTACTAGAAATACAATAATGAAATTCAGTACTATTTATTTGTCAACTCAATATTAAGGGATTCGTAAAAATATAAAAATTTACAGCTTTCCCTGGGCTACAAATGAGACGTTACTCCAAAAATTCAACTCTGTACACGAAGAGAATCCGTTCTACGAGAAGCCTACGCGCCGGGAGCCAGCTTTTGTTGTAAGGCATTACGCGGGGAGGGTAAAGTATCAGGTAAATAGGAATTGTTTGTTAATATTAGTTTAAAAAGTCAACAGACGAAATAAAATCGTAAAAATATCTATGGTTGGGTGATTATTACTGAAATTGATAAGATATTAGGTAAATAAAAACGTGTACTTTGTATTTAAAAGCAATCTAAACAAATAATTAACTCTTTTTGTACAAGAAGGTAATAAAAGTAATGAAAAAAAAATACTTTGCTGGAAAATTCTGTGTAGCCGTGTCTATACATAATATTTTAAAAGTGTTAAGTATAAACACACAAACTATGTCTATAGTTTATACGGTAATTAAGCGAAAATACATATTAAAATGTTCGACAGGCCACAGCGATGCGAGAAAAGAACTTAGACCTCATGAGGCAAGACATCGTGAGTGTCCTCAAGAACTCGTCTCTAGCGTTTGTGAGGGAGTTGGTGGGAGTCGACCCCGTTGCTGTGTTCCGTTGGGCGATCGTCAGAGCGTTTTTCAGGTTTGTACTTAAATCTTATTATTTCTTAAAGTGTAATTAAATAATCCTTTATAGTATACCCAAGTGTTCTCGAAGAACTCTGTTTCTTTGTACCTAAGGAGAATGTGCGTCGGCGAAAGCCAAGGCTTGGCTGCTTGCGATAACAAGGCGAGATCCAGTCCGTTCCCAGTTATCCAAGACGTTGTGCCTACTGAATGCTGTCTTCGACACTATCCACATTTTTATATGTTCACAGAGTCAATTCGTATTGAAAGTAGCGATATTGTGTATATTATATGTTTACGTGTGTATAATATTTACTTTTTAATTAAACATTTTATTTTTTCTCGTCACTATCGTATTGGCATAGTCTATAAGGTTAATATGTATTTCTGTAATACATAAATATAAAGGTTTTGAACAATTCATGTTATTTTGTCGTTAAATAGAAAAATCAAATCTTTAAGATCCTTCGGAAATTATTTTTACTAATACACTTAATTACGTATAATCTCTAAATAGCTCAAATATTGTTACAGAGGGTACTTTGCATTTATGGAAGCGGGTAGCAGACATAGAGTTAATAGAGTGGACGGTGCCTCGAGAGTCCCCCGAGCGTCCATTCACGCTGCGAACGAAAGTATAGTTAGGTGAGCATCAGCACTTATTTGTATGTGAAATTGCATAAATCGCTTAACGACAACTAATTACCCCTGAACGAGGCATGATTTGTTTCTTGACAATCGAGGTAGCTCTATGCATATAAAAACGAAATTATTATACTTTTCCGTCTCTTTCTGTCAAATTGAATTTATGCTGTGATAAAAGGAGACGGATAATGTTATGTTAACTATTTCGCTTCTGTGTTATAATCTTAATAATGACGAATAAATAGGTATACGTAAGCTTTCGCTAATATGACGTTATGTGACGTAATGATATGTCTTGTTGCTCAGCCAACTGGTGACAGTGTCATCAATCAATCTCGCAATCAACAGAATTGCGTAAGTCACCGTTTAAAGCATGCTTTTTTGTGCACATATAGCATGGTTGTTCTTTTATATCATACACCGCTGTTAGATGTCTTCTAGATTAATGTTGTCTGTGAAATATAGCTCAATTTATTTACTTAAATGTACTTGATTGAAGGTGTGCAACCTTTATAAGCGAGCGATAAGTTATAGTGTCATGATAACTAGGTTGCCATGCCAACCGTTTCTTAATTAGCAGACGTTATAGATAGCCCATCTTTATAAATTGCCTATGAGTTTAAACATCTATGTTTCTATGCTAATACTTTGTGTTTTAATCGTAAATTTTTCTTTATTCAGGTAACTTTTTGTATAGTTATTAGCTAAAGTAGTTATAGTTATGTGCGCTAATGTTTATCGACAGAACCATTACCAAGACCATTTCAGTTTATTATGCACATAGACGCATGATAAATCACCTTTTTTAAATTAATTTGACGGGATAAACAGCAGAACGCCACAAAGGGCGGCAACGAAAGCACGAGAGACGGGAAGAACTGAAAAGAGAGACGCGGCTGGGGGAGGGTCTCGGACGGCAAAACCGACCAAAAATTATAGAACCGCCGAAACTAGAACTCGCCGCACTGACAGGGACCTTGACGACGCGGACGTGTTGCAGCGAGCCAGTCAGATCGTCATGTATGTCCACGGATACAACACAAGCTGTCTCTCTCACTCTTCACCTCTCATTCATCAAACAAAGCTTGAACGCGAGTGACGAAGGATTTGCTTTTTTATAACGCTTGATTAGATTTTTTGTCACTCGGTTTTTGTCAGATTTCTTGAAGGTGCATGTGTAATTTTGTTTGATGAATTTTAATCTTTCGGGACTTTTGGTGACTCGGTGATTCGGTGTTGTTTTCGGTTATTGCTGGGTTTATAATAATGTTAGCTTTTGTTTTGCGCATGACGGTGCGGGTCGGGTTATAGTTTGTTTTGAATAGATTCTAAATTAAATCGATTTGACAGGAAAAATAAGTCGTTCCGGCCTCGGGAGCGCGCGAAGAAAGGCTTGAAGAATTTACAGAGTGTAAAAACATTGGCCGGTAGAACGGCTGCTGCCGGAAAGAGAAAGCAACCACACACAGTGGCCGCTCAGTTCCAGCATTCTCTTGCAGCACTTATGGAAACTCTGAATCAAGCAAATCCATTTTTCATAAGGTATTTTTGATCTTCCATAAAAAATTGTATTTAATTCCCAAGATAGATGATTACGTACTTACTTACACCTATACATTGTAGATATTTATTAAAATTTGTCGCCTACTTATCGATAAAAACTAAATTTGTCTAATTACAGCGTTTTTACGAAAGCTAATTTACAAAGTCCTTTTCATCGTAGCGTAAATACAATTTGATGGAAAGAGACAAAAGAGTACTTAAAGAATGCTATATTTTATTTGCCTTATAATAGTAATAATTTGAAAAAGCAAAAATTTGAAAAAGATTACCACAATTGACCTTGTCTTTAATATCAGAGGATCATACAGAAATCGGTAAAAATTAACATGACTTTTTTTTAACAGATGTATAAAATCAAATAGTGACAAAATCCCCAACGTTTTCGACGAAGAAACAGTACAGCGTCAGCTCAGATATACGGGAATGCTCGAAACTGTACGCATTAGACAAGCCGGATACAACGTACGACTTACGTACGAAGAGTTCATACAACTGTACAGAATTTTGCTACCAAAGGGCCTACTCAGCTCACAATCTGATGTGCGGCATTTTCTTGCCACCCTCAATTTGGATAGGGATAATTATCAACTGGGTGAGTTGTTTATTATTTGTAACCTTAATCTATCTGTGTGTATTATGTTCTATGAAATACGTAGAAAGGCACTAACAACGTTCTAAAATAATAATAAAAAATTGAATTTTGTTAATTTTAATTATAAAATGATTTTGAGCCGTCATTTTCCGAGAAAAAATTTTTTTTTAAGCTGAGCCAATTTTTTCTCAATACAATTGATATGGCTCTATTAAACATTACCCAGTTGAAAATACTCAGATACATTCACATATATATAAATATAATATATTTCCTTTAAAGGTGCCACAAAGATTTTTATGCGAGAAAGCGAGCAGACAAAGCTGGAATATCGGCTGCATCAGCAAATTATGGCATCTATCATCACAATTCAGCGTTGGTTTCGGGCTTTACTCGAACGGAGACGGTTCCTCGTATTGCGTCGTGCTTCGCATACCATACAGACTTATTGCAGGTAATATAGTAATAATACACGCGCCGGTACATATACAGGTACTATTGTTTATGAAATAGGTCTGTCTGAATAAAAAAAATGTGGAGAGTAATGATAAACAATTGAAGCGTCTGAATCTCTTTAATTTTTAATTACCGTAAGTCACCGAAGATGTCTCGTCCTCTATATTAATGTACAAAGTGCTCCGGGAGAGATAAGAACATTTGCTATTTAAGGTAGCTCAACCTTAAACATAGACTTAGCACTAAGTATGATATGATATGTAAAAATATTTTATTTTAATATTCGTATTAGTTGTGCGCTCGTGAGATATTGCAGTCTACTCGATTGTGAGGAAGTTGCATAGATCTGGTTAGCGGTGCGCCTTCTTAAGTTCTCATGTTATTTTTACACGTGTATATCCTTTCTATAACATATATTCATAAGTATCTGATTGACCGTCTTGTAACATGATGTTGGGTGATGTTTGCGAGCAAAAAGAAATATTTGAAACATATCCTTCTCATATGATTTCCTTCTCAGACAATGGCTTGCAACACGCCATGAAGCTGCCACGAGATTACAAGCCTGGTTCCGTGGGAGTCAGGTGCGGAGATGGTACACGAAGTTTCGGGACTCAGTTATCATCTTCCAAGCAGCGGCGAAAGGGTTCCTAATAAGAAAAACCTTGCCAGAACTTAGAAGGCAACTGCCATCGACCAGGCATAAACCTGAGGTAAGCTATGGGATTTCATGTAAAACACGGCATTAGAAAGAGGTAGTTTCGTATCGTTATCTCTGTCGCACGTTCTTTGTACGTAATGGAAATCCGTCACGGTCCGCTTCACAAGGCATTCTTTTGCGAACTAGAGAACGGTGGAATCGGCTCCCGGAGTCGTTCTTGGGAGATTCGATATCCGATTGTTTAATAAAAGAGTGTAATCTTCGTTTAAAGGCCGGCAATGCACCTACTAAAATGGGTGTCCGGGCTGCGATGACTACCCTTTTTGGGCGTTCCGTAAGCCTTATCCTGTAAAAAATATAAAAACGATTTAGCAACAACATCCAATACGTTTCTATATATTAGTCTTATTGAGCGCCAAGTTTTGTTAATAATTTTGACATACGAGTGCCATATATTTTAACCCTTAGTTCCTTATTCCAATAGTTTGACAGCACTTCAAACTAAATTTAACACTGATGATTTAGACAATTTAGACTTCATACAAGTAAATTTCAAGAACGTTACTGCAAAACGCCAAATAAGTCGCTTTGTTGTAAATTATTAAACACGATTTTTTAATCATATTTGTCTTAAATTAGAAAACATGCAAATCTACGCGAAATTGTCTATCTCATTTGCACTCAGCAAAAGAGATAGGCGTGTGATAGAGATAACACTATACGATAAAATACAGTTCTCGCTTCTAAATGTTGATATCCCCCAACCGTTAGTTAAAGACAGTCCTAAATATAACGTAGAAATCAGAAACATGTCCATGCTTTGTACCCGTTTATTTTTTTTTTGTAACTAACTGGCAAGTTTGTCAAACTAACTTGGATGTGGTGTCATTGCATTATGAACCGTAAACAAAGTGTCGTAAAGCACACAATCGGTTGTTATCAGCATGAGAGAGCCTCGATCGCGTCCGAGTCAGAACTGTACAAGGCGAAACAGCCGAGCATCGAGCAACTCAAGAATATCATCGATATACAATTGTGAGTATCTCAAGATTATCCTCCTTAATCCTTGGACTTTTTTGTCTCTTTCTATCTAATTGTATTTACGCCACGATGGAAACAGACAATAATACTTTAGAAAATTATTTGTAAGTAACTTGTTTCCTGTAATGTAATATAAATTATTTCAATAATACATGATAAATTTACGGTTTGAAATGAGAACTACAGATAGTAGGGTATATCTTACATTGGCATTGATTCGTGTTAAAATAACGAACATTATACTATATAGAAATATTAAAGCGTCTTCAAATAACTGAACCGATTTTGATGAAACTTGGTAAAATGGTGTCGTAGATTTTTCTATGGTAACAAACTATATTAAGTCCACGTTTTATAATAAAGTCGAATTATTCGTCAAGTTGTCATGTCTATTGCCATCATCAAGAAAGAGCATCACAGCAAAATTGTTGATGTAAAAATTATTTTACAGAAACATGTTGATTCAAGAAGAAGCAGAAAAATCCAGACAGTTGCGAGCTACACAATCGTTGCCTCTTGGCAGGTAAATTGATTAATATTATTTATTATTAATTTCTTCACACTTCATTTGCACATAGTGGCAATTGACATTGGCAAAAAAAATGGATTGATAATGAGAATCCTTAAAATTGCTGTTAATTCTTATCATGGCGCGTAATATGACATACTTTGCCTGTATGCATTATATATATTACTAGCGGACCCGACAGACGTTGTACTGTCTTAACTATGAATATTAATTTGGAATTGGTATAATAACTGAAAAATATTTCAGAAACAGTGTTTATTATTCTTATGCTTTATGATACACAACATTCTTTGTTTTTTTCTCTGGTGCGTATATAAATAGTTTTGTTCGTATTCCGACACGGGAACAGGCCACATATATATATGGCCATGTGAAAAACATAGATTTTCAAGATTAATGCCACAAAGATTTAGCGACTGTAGTTATTTATCAATATAATAATTCCGATCGTAAAATTTATTTTAAACGATAATCATTTTTCTCTCATCCTCTTTGACGATATTTGCAGAACGCATTTTGTCAATGTTATGTCAAACGCCATAAGGTTACACGAAAAAAGTTTTATTGTAAAGGCGCTATGCAATATTTGCTATCGTAACAAAAGTATTCTTAAATTTTCTAATTTGCCACTCATTTTCTTAATTTTCTCCTGAAAATAACAAACACAACAAAAAAAGAATTAGCGAAATCGGTCCAGCCGTTCACGCGTGATGCCGTGACCAAGGGAAATAGGGATTCATTTATATATATATACATCACTATATCAAAACATCTATTAATCAACAATTAAATATCGGTTTTAGCTTAGAAAACAAGCGAGATAGCCTATCGCTAGAGAGTTCGACTCAGAAGACGTATCACAAACGAAAAGTCTCCAAGACGCAGAACATCACAGAGATGCCATCGAAACAGGCTAGTCAGAAGTATGTATATGATTAATTTCTACTAGCTTTTCACACGACTTTGCAAAACAGTTATTTCTTCTCTATTTTGTGTATTAATATACATTGTTACACGAAGAGAACATGCAGATAATACGCAATGTACAAAATTATTGGGCACAATTATATGTACATTTCACGTGAAGCGGACAGCGAAAAAAAAGTGAGGCCGTAGAATTCGTTTATATTCGGGTTAATCACACCTCAAGTGGGTATGAACGCATTATGATTATTTTTCAAGTTATGGTCATTTAAAAATGAACGCAAATTGAAATTCCGAATTTTTTGGAGAAGATTCTTAATAGATTTTTTTTAGAAAATGAAAGAAAATTGACCTCAAAAAAAACACAGGTAGTAAAAATTTCGAATGAGTTTATATCCACTAGAGGTATGATTAACCCGAATATAAACAAATTCTAAGACCTCTTTTTTTCGATGATAGCTTCACGTGAAATGGTATAATAAACAGAATTTTAATTTATTTCAAATAATCATTCCTCTTTTTTAAATATTATCGATAGACATATGTTAGTGTTACAATAGAACGTAAAATTGGACTTGGCTTCTTGAAAAAAGATAAAAATTATTACTAAAGTTCAAAGGTACATTATTAATTGTATAATAAAAAATAATATACTGGAAAATCATTTAGAAATATTAGTGATAGATTTGGTGAGAATAGGGAGAGGTCTTTAGTTTATGTGTGATTACCGTGTTGCATTTTTATTTATTTTCTCAATTGCATCTCAATCTCAGTCAGTTACATGTATCAAATACATTGGAATCTCTAGGGAAATGCTGAAATTTCGAATCACAGAGGCGAGATTTCTTAGGTCAAATTTAAATCAAAAATTAACTTATCTTTTGTAGTATATATTTTTTACATATTAATGAAGTTAACTGTAGACCAAATAAAATCTGTTATCCTCTTTGATTTAAACTATTTGCAATTTTTTCGACTTAACGGGACTGGACTGTATAATGATAAAAAATTTAACATGAGGTTGTAATTAAAACAGCTTAAATGGAACGTATGAATAATTGTAACAAAATAATATTTATTATGCTTATTTTAATACATTTAGGAACATTTGATTTTAAACCAATAAAGTTTAAAAAGCATATAGTAAAATGAGATTTTCATAGTCATGTTTTATTTAGTTTAATAAACAAAGAGACAAGTGAATCTTCACCCGAAGAGAGTTGGAATGCGAACAAAAGCAAATATCCTCAGGGCATTGTGGCCTGGCCTAAGAAGATCACTCCAGAAGTCCTCGCCAATGAGCTGCTCTGGCTGCGGATAGACCAGAATTATCTTATGGCTGAGAAGAATAAGGTTTGTTATTAAAAAATATAATAATTTCAGGTATTAATTTTGCTTATCGCTTTAGATAATATTTTACTAAGTATCTCAGCCGAGACCTCGGAATTCATAAATTTTAATTCGTAAGTAAATGTAAAGTACCGCCAGTTCTTAAATTGCGCAAATTGAAGCATATTTTTTCTTTTAAATATTTATATACACCTAAACAGTATATGAGTAAATTATATTTTCTGCAATAAAAAATTTTACTCCCATTGGTATGTTCGAATATTGTTAGTTTATATTTATTAATATATATTTAATTTCATGTATATACAGATACGCGAAAGAGAATTGGCAGAAACGTTAGCGACGAGTAGTGAAGAATATCTACGGCAAGTTGGCGATTGGAGTCCCGCAGATAGCACCGACACTAATACGAGCTCAAGGTATTTGAAAACTCATTATTCTCAATGGGGCATAAGCCAGAATTACTGCGTGTATAATTAAAAAATAAATATAAATAATAAAACAGGATATTTCGTTAATAGTTGATATAAATTTAATAACGTTTGATATGATATGTACGATACAAATAAAATAATAATTGACCAATTCATATGACTAATAATGTAAAATGTAAAATTCCTTTAAAGACAACTACTCCTTTACATACAATTATTTTAACAAATTGACAGTGTTTGGGACAGCAGCTTAGAATATTATATTATGATAGAAATGCTAATGCAGGTATGTCTATATCAGTTGTATCTTATCCCGCATAGTACCGATTTTTCTTGTACAATAATTATATTAAGAAAAACACTTTTTGAACGGATTGAAGCTATGTATTATTATTAAAAACTTATAATTATTTACATAATTTTAATTTTTTCCGACGTTTCGCGTGCTTTTCAGCGTGCGTGGTCCCGGTGACTGAAGACAAAAGGTGTTGAATGTCAAAAGTATCACAGCTGCAGAGAAAGTTGTGTTATCTGTATTTATTGCCCCGAAGTTGATATCGACTAAAGATGACGGGTTTTTGCAAAAATGACTCACGGTGTCCTCTATAATATATTTTTTACTTATACCAATAATTATATTTTTGTACATAAGTAATTTTAGTCACTAACAGCAAGACGATTCTTAATCGTGTTACAATTTACCCTCTGGATTGACTTGTTCATGTACAACGTATGTACGTTGTACATGATGGATGTCCTTAAATTTATGATGTTTATACCTTGTTATCAGGCGAACATCACCTCAAGTATACCAGCGAAGTCTGTCAAGTACAACCTTGGAACCTGCGAGAACCCTCCACAGCCTCCCACCTGTTAGAAGAGATCCAAGAGACTCAAGGGACATGCGAGATTCTAAAGATCGACACGACACGCCCCTTGATACCTGTAAGATTTTTTTATATATACATACGTATATGTACCTGTATGTACACAGCTCAACTCACGTAACACCAATGGGGTATATGCATTTATTAGAGAATATACATTTTCGCATCAGATTCATTAATCATTTTACTCTTATAGGCTCGTCAATTCATCAATCCTTCTGTGCTTTACAACTTGAAAGAAGTATTATTTTTCTTGGAATTACATACCGCACAAACTAAGGGCTCGTGTGTGAATTGCGTAAATTAAAGACTTCCGTAAAAAAACACATATGCATTGTAAATATATTTAAATAAATCATGTCGTTGCTAAATATTCTAATAGCCAGTTTCAACAATTTGTAACCAAACACAAAAAATCACTTACTGAGATAAAACTACAATACATACTGTTGTACTTTACGAATATCTGAATGAAGACTGGCTTCATTATTGCAATGGTCCTTCCCGTACAATTAAATTCCAGCCAAAAATACAACGAGATGAATTTACGTTTTTAAAGAATTACATTTTACCGGCCTTAAGATGTCTGACACTACTAATTATTAAATTATAAAGAACGCTTGGAACAAACTGTTCTTAAAATTGACATAATAGAATAGACATTAATAAAAAAAATTATGGATACTTTTATAACAGTGGGTGTGGCATATAACTATATCAAATCTATTGAAAGTTTGCGAAGGGATAACTCAGAAATTTACATTACAAATACGAATATAAAAACTGTCGTGCCGTGTCACTATTTAATTTTTTTAAATATTGTTAATTGCTTATTTACTTGTGTACTATATTGTCACGCAAGCGACACGCCAAAATGGAAAACAACCATCCTTCTAGGAATATTTATAATCCGACAAAAACAAAATGCTTAATTTATTTTTATCATTAAGGACCGTTAGTTCTTAATGTGTTTGCTTTTTTTGTTTGTTTTCTTGTTCACTGATTATTCGTTAATCACCTCGGACTGCAGTTGACGATATTTTTAGCTATTGAGTTCAGCGATGTGCTTTTCGTCGGTTTTCCTAGAGAATACGGATACCTCTGATGTGAAAGAAAAGTTTTTAATATATTCTTTAAGTTTGTCAGTGACTTTATTAACCATGGTTTATCACGTTGTGTTTGTTAAGTTAGCATTCTATTTCTATGGTAAGAGTTTTTTCATTGTCTTTTAATCGATCACTTTTGCGTGCCCTTAAAACAAAAGACAGCTGTAAAGAATCTTTAACTCGTATGAACGGATTTCTTTATATTAATGACTTGTTGGTTTTATATCATTGGAAGTCGTTGTATTTAAATGTAGAACTAGCGTAAAACAGACAATTTTAACTATACTTACTTGAACCTATATATGTTGTGATTAATCTGTGTACGTACACAGCGTGCGCGTCCCTGGTACGAGCCGTAGAAGCACCTGCGCCGCCGGCACGTTCAGCGAGACGTGAAACAAGACGAGCTGTGGACAAACTCGATCGGGCTGAACATTCTGATCGACTGTCGAGGACCGATGCTGCCAATGCCATGGCATTGCCATGTCCCGAAGCTAAACGGTAATGTATTTTTAAACGTGATTATTTATTTTTACTCCCTCTGATTACGTTCACAATTGTAAAGGTAAAATTTAACTTGACAAGAACTATGATATATATTTGTGTGTTTAAGAAAGTAATTAATATATTGTTACGAGCTAGGGGATCGGATAGAAAATGCCGTAGATTTCTTCAAGGGTTTATTTCTTCATAAATCAATGAGGAATTTATGGGCACAAATTAATCGCAGAGATGTACTAATTACACACACAAAAACAGTCGCTAATTACTTCACTTATGCACACTTCACACTGTACTTTATCACTTGTATTCACTTTATCGCTTCGGTGTTTCTCTCTTATTATCGCATTCAAAACTAATGTGACTAGTCGCGTTTCGGCTTATATATCCCTGGGAATAATTCTAAACAATATTCGAGAACTCTCTAGGCGGGCTTGCTACTGAGTAGCGATTGCACAATTCTAGAACGTCAGCACACTTTGTCTCTTTCGCACGTTGCTCCGTCCTTATCGTACGGCGTTCTAGAGTGCTCAGTCTAGTTTCGAGAAAGTTCCGATCTTCTCTCTCTCTCTCTTGTATCATTTCGTCCTTGTCCCACACCTAGAAAGTTCGGTCTAGAATATTCCTCCATCAAAGGGGTATAACTAGGCTTGAAAACGCCTGAAAACGGGTCTCCTGAAAACTGCACCACTCGACTACACATGTTGTGAAACTGACTGAAAAAATGTTTCAGCTTCCTGAAAACTAGGGTAGCATTATGGAAATTACAATTTTCTAATATGTGATTAATCCTCTCCTGAAACGGTCAGAAATCATATTACAGCCTGCTGAAAAGTTCTCTAACTAGTGGAAAAATCTAGAAACATTGCAGTCGACCCGTCTTCGTAACAATATTTTCATAGTTATGTTCCATGTTAATTGCATTAACAGCTTAGTATTTATATAGTACTGTTTCTTACATATGAAACTAAAATATGATCAATGCCTAAGGGCAGGCACTTTAAGAGAATCGTTTTTTTTAAATTATATTCTTAGGAGTAGTAGTCAAAATAGTGTGGCAAAACGGATTAAATACTGACAAAAAACCCTTTACTTAAATCAACAAATAACCTGTATAAGTGAGAGCTAATTCCGCGAGCTCATTTTTCTTATAGAGGTTTCTCTGTAACCCGAGTTTCTACTTACAGAGTTACTGAAGACGTCTGTCTCACGTATAGAGGTCTATAAAACTAGAAAGCTGTAATTACAGATGCCTATTTGATTTGAATTAAATAAGAGTCCCTCGAAATTTAAGAATGAATCATAAATAGTAAAAGTTTAATGCGTTAAACTGTCGCTTATAGAGGTAAAGGCAAATATCGATCTCACTTATAGAGGTTCACGCGTGCAAAATGACTGTCACTTATATCTACAGGTTTCATGTTTCTCACTTATAAAGTTTTTTAGGAGGGCAAAATGACTGAACCCGTTAAATAGTCTCTTTAATAGAGATTTCGAGCCTATCCAGTTGCCACTTACTCAGTTTTGACAGGTGTAATGGATTACCTAATTAATTGCAGTGCGTCATCTGAAGTACCGGTAGTAGCGGGAGACCCTCTGCGCCGGCGCAACTCAGATCCGGCGCCGGAACCAAGAGTCGCGGACTACATTGGGCACACTGCTAACGGGCTTTTTGGCATCGCGGGGCATAGGTAATTAGTTGATACTTTTTACATTGTAAAAATATTTCTTTAAAGAAGGTACATATACATTTTTGATATGTCCGATTTAATTTTTTATTACTTATCTTTATAATCATTATAAGTATGTAATATTTTTTTTGCATTTTTGCTTATGAGCTCCATTATTTCATTTACATAATAAATTTCTTAAACTTAATTTCATTTTTACTTATTTTTTACAGATTTCGCAAAGGAACGAGATTCGCAAAAGGTGACAAGTGCGTATACTGTCATCAGGCTATCGACGCGTTCGTCACCCAGGGCCAGAGATGTATCGACTGCAAACAATTGTACCACACCAAATGTATTCAGAATAAGGGTGTCATCACAATGCCATGCCCCAGCCCAGTGACGGGCGCAACTCGAGGCCGGCATAAAAACCGGAAACGGATTAATCTCAAGGAGTCTCCGTACAATTTGTTGATGGAACATTCGAAAGTTGGGTCCAACTTTAGTTTGACAGGCACGTCCGAGTTTATGGACAGAACCGACAAAATTATATCGGACGCTACCGAATTGCAAGCGATGCAGAACTTCATAACAAAGAAAATATACCAAATGGAGTCGTCCGAGAATCCAAATGCTAAGCAATCTGAGGTGAGTATTTGTTTAGTTTTTTTAATAATAGTTATTTTATTTCTTATTTCCCGATTATTATAAAACTTACAAATTACGAAGACTCAAATCAGTTTGTATAAAAAATCAACGATCCGCTATTCATCAACGTGGCTTCATCAACGTGGACGTGGAACTAATACTTTTTTTAATTCATTGATTTAATCCATTTTTAATATTACAATAAATCATATCGTATGTATCATACGTATACGTGGATATGGAACTAATACTTTTTTTAAATTCATTCATTTAATCCATTTTTAATAATTCAATAAATCATATAGTATGTATCATACATATACGTGAACGTACACAAATTTCATTTCAGGTCGACAGGGTATTTAAGCACGCACTGAGAGAGTTCAAAGACAATTTAGTGGCCACATACAGCGTGGTAGAGACACGTGGCTCTGCCCTCAAGTACAAAGACCTTATTGGGAACTTCCTTCACGTTATGGAAACCGTTTGCGCAAGGGAAGGGTCTACCCTGTCCATCACGATGGGAGTCAACGCTTTCAGAGGGTTCATGGATGAGTTCATGAGCCAACACGAAACTGATAAAGCGAGAACCAAGCGGAAAAAGGATAAGAAACGAAAGGTGTGTATGTGCTGTCAATTGTCAGATAGTATGTCGCGTGTCAATGTTCAGCATTTTGATGGTGAAACTGTGAGTCAAGTCTAATGCTTCAACGCCTTAGGAACTTAGGTTCCTGTAAATAAAACATATTACTATTGTATAATTACAAAGTCAATTGTATTGTTAGTTGTCTATGGTTTAATAATTTTTACTATTTCTTCATAAACAAATGAACATAACCTTCGTATAACTATTATTAAAAAAGACACAGCTAATAGTTTACCTTATAATTTGTGAACTTTATGGACCTTCCATTTAAATATTTTTTGGTATATATCAAATCTCATAAATCTCAAATTTAAATATATGTATTTTTATAGTCTTCGTTAAAACCAGCTTTGCTCTTTCAGGTTGACGATCCAATACAATACATGGGTCATACATTCATCCTATCGATGATTAACATTCCCACCGAGTGTGAGATCTGCAAGACCTTCTTTATGTGGCCCTTGGAGCGGTCCTTGATTTGTCAAACCTGCAAGCTTGCGTCACATAAGAAGTGTTTTATGAAAGTAAGTTTGACGAAAAAGTTAAATTTTAGATTCGTACCCGTTAAATAATAAATAACTAATCTTTTTCAAAGACTTTTAAAGTTAAACCAGGTACAAGGTTTTGTATTTAAATATAACTAGGAATCGCATAAAAACGAACTTTTTGTGTTTTAATATTATTTGTGTAGAAAATCTCTAATGTATAGAAATCTATGCGTTCTTACCGTTTTGACGTGTACAGGCACCTAAACATATCGAAATCATTCTCCAAAGGATTGACCTTTATTAGTAATATAAATTGTATTAAACAGGTATCGACTCGATGTAGAGCCGACACAGTGACTCCTTCAGCGTCCATAGTAGGCGCTGTTGACGCGGGAGGCAGGGAACAAATGGGACTTAAGAGGGGGAAGGTATGTTACTAAAAGACTTTCATCTAAAACAACACGAGCATATTTTTAAAAATAAAATTACTTTAAATTATTTTACATAACAGGGCTCAGACATAATCAATGATTGCTTTAAAAAATCCATTATTATATTTTTTGCCAGGTATTCGGTGTGCCATTATCAGAGTTGCCAACAGGCGAAGGCAACATTCCTATAGTAGTAGATAGACTTATCACGTCCATAGAGATGATCGGATTGTACACTGAAGGGCTTTACAGAAAAAGTGGATTGAGTTCAAAGGTAATAACAAAATAGGAATCTTTATAAAACAAAATTTGTTGTTACTTCTAAAACGTTACTGACTTTACTTACTGATAAAATTTTGGCAGACTAATTTTTCAACTTTGATATTCTTGTCGCCATTTTTTTTTTATTGCAATAAGGAGGAAAATACTCCTTAAGAAGAATCAATTGTGAATATTTAAGTCATTTAAGATGTATATTGTAACATGGACAGGCTTCTTAGAAAGAAATCCAAATTAAAAGATGATATAATTTATTTTATAAAACCCTTATATGTATGTAAATTTATTTCAGGTCCGCGAACTTCGACGTCTTTTAGACGAACAACCCGAAGAGAGCGTAGAACGTTTAGACGCGTACGCAGTTCACGTACGCGCTTCCGTACTTAAGAGCTTCTTCCGGGAGCTACCGGAACCGTTGCTGACTTTCGACCTTTATGACGATCTTATACTTGCCGCACAGATGTCTGATCCCCAGGTATGCAAAACGTATTGTTTAAAATTCTGTAATTTAAATTAAATAATTATGATTTTAAAGGAATAACATAAGTATGACTTTTCTTAAAAAGATAGATTTTTGTGCACTACTGGACTCTATAATTAAATTGATAAGTTAGTCTTAAATTATTATTTATTAAAATATTTGTATAAATAACATTAAACCCATTGTTTGGTAACATATGAAGTGGATTATTTTCAAAAATATTTAACCCAGATTACTTTTTAACAAATTGTCTTGATGAATCGTTCAGATTAATTTTTAGAATTAATCCAAAGAGACGGGTTCAACAATTAATACGTTATTTTGCAGGAACGAGTATCAAGTATATTCACACTCCTAAAGAAACTACCAAAAATCAACTACGATGTCGTGGAGAGATTAATATTTCATCTCGCAAGAGTCGCCCTCAGAGAAGAACATAATAGGTAACCACTAATTTCATTATTATTTGATTAATCATATTCTTTCATTAAATACAAAAAACGTACATATTATAATATAAAAGTTTAAGATTTTCTAAGGATTTTTGAAATAATTTTAATTTAATAAAACTAAAAATATATGAAAATACTATTTTTAATAATATTTTAATTACTTTTAGAATGGGAGCGAACGCGCTCGCTATAGTGTTCGCGCCGTGCATACTGCGTACGCACAAGATACAACCCGCGCAGGACTCGCTTCACGACATCGCGCGTCAGACGGCCTGTCTCGAAGCAATACTTTTCGACAAGATGAGCAATGTCAGTATTTGTATTATGTAATAACAGTATCTTTTAAAATAATCAGTCCAAGAAAAAAACTGAAAGTACCTTATTAAAATCAATTAGATACAGAAATTATTAGGAAAACCTCGGAATCCATTTACATACAAGATTGCAGATATTTGATAAAATTTCTGAAAAATTTCAAGACTATTTTCAAATACAGCTTTTTTAAAATGAAATAGATATTTGTCTAAGACAATTATTATATTTGTGATGTATGTGTAAGAATCCGGAAAATCTTTAGTAAATGCTGTTTCTTTCATTTGATATTGATGATTTTAATTATTCATTCATATTATTTCGTTATTCATTTTTTTAAATAATATTATTACAGACACGCGGTACCCTCGCCGATATAGAGACGCTGGATAAGGCATGTGCTACAGCCACAGATAGGCTCACGCACATCCGCGCTCGAAGCGAAGCTCCGCGACCCGAAGAGCAAATTCTGGAGGGACACATTCATGAGATGGAAAAGGAAAAGGCCACGCTCACAACTAACTTGCCCGCGCTTATATATAGGTAAGCTTTTTTAACTGCATTGTTTTGCTCAATACATCTTGTATAGTAAATTAACTAGTTATAATTTGATGTCTAAGAAATTAATCAATACAGATACAAAATTCAAGACCCGAATTTAAAACAGGTGACTTTAATGGTTTACTTTTCGTACGGCGGTTAAGTATTTTCGAAAAATCTAATACATTGATACTGTACTACATCATATTCTTATATCCGTTCAGTTCCAAATATCTCTGTGCCATTTAAGTTAAAAAATCAATAAGCTTTTAAGTGTACTCCAATCGGTTATTTTATTTGAATTTCGCAGAACAACATCGGACGATGATATGCTATCCACTACAGAACAAGATGGTGAGTTTGGTAGTACTGATGATCTTAGTACTGGGGCGTCATCTTTACGGTCGCAGCGATTATTACATAGACAACTGTCATCTGATGATCCTATTATGGTCTAAATATCGCAACGCTCGTAAGAGTGGGTAACTTGCATACGTATACATGTTGGAACGTATACGTGTACAAGCGTAGAGGCAAGAACGCTCGTGGCACCTATTAAGATTCTCACAACCATATACGATATTATATTAAATCGTAAAGGTTATCAGCGAAAAATGTATTTGTTGTCTTAAGATATGGATCTTGTATGTATGTAATGTGGCCAATGGGCTGTTTGATCGCATTTTATCAGTCGTATAACTGTTACTTTTAGCCTCTTTATTCGTTCTAGTATTGACTAAAATTAACCGATTTTCTGTCTAGATTTAGGTTTCATATTTAAGTTTTTAAACATTAACGAATTTTTAATTTCATCATATAATTTTGTATTTATTTGGTGCCAGACAGTACCCTAAAGTACATAAGCCATCGCATTTACAAATATAAAACAAATTATTACAAAACTATTTCGGTACTTAAGTAGCGAAGAGCTTATTTGAGGCTTAGTGTAAAATCTGAATTTAGAATGTAGAAATATATCCCAGAAAATTTGTATAAGAATTCTTATTTTCCTATACTGACGTGTTTTATCCTTTGCACTAATGTAATATTTTATGATATATTTTCTCTTTGTAAATAATATGTAAATCTGGTCTAAATGTGATTTATATGTTAGTGCTCTTATATTAGATCGTTCAAGTTTCGTGTTTGTCTTACACTGTTATGTACTCGCATGTATAATATCCTATTTTAATAGAAGTGTAGGGATGTTAAAATGCAATTTGTAGCCAAATTGTGCATTTTATTGACCAGTTTTCGATTATCTAGCATACTGGCAAATGCCCCGCTTATAATTCTAAAAATGGTCTTTTCTGAAGACAAGTCATTGGGACTGCTGTAATTTATTCAATTTCATAATCTAAAAGACTGTCTATTAATAAGCTATTGATGTTATTGTTAAGTCACAAATATAATCCATTTATAATGTAGTTTCTAGTTTTTACTTACAACGAATATCTCTGTGAAATCTTACTGTAGCATTAGGTTACAGCTCAATATTATTATTAGTATTATTTGTAATTACTTTTTGCAAATGAATCTCACAGGTGTTCTTAATTTTAATTAATAGTGATTATTTTAATCATACAAAATACATATTGGTGGGTCGCTTCAAGTGCAATTTTTAATATTGTTAGTGAAAATGGTTAAATATTATGAAGGTTGTGTAATTATTATTTCTGTGCCTTTAAAATTACTGATTTCAGTGCTGTTTGTTTCCATTATTAATTTTTAAGATGATTCTATCTTATATAGTAATTGAAAATGCCTTGGCAAGAAATTTTATTGAGTATGTTGGTTAACAATTATGTAAAAATTTGTAATTTCAGATCTTTTCTTGTCTTGTTAAGCTGAATTTTAACAAATTAGCTATAGTTTTATTTTAGAATTCCATATAACCTCTCAATGTTAAATATTTGTCTTTGTGAAAAAGTTATAAAATTGTGTCGAATGAAGTCGATGAAGGTGAATAATAACAGGTTTAAATACTAGTATTTCAATAACATGATAATGCATCTACCCCTACACTATAGAAAAATCTTAGCTTTGTGTATCTGTTATCACTTTAGAAGTGTGTAGATAAACTGTAAATATGTAGTTAGGTATTACTTAGCCAGTTATAGATGTAGATTAAATGCTAGTAGTTTCTTTAGAAAATCATTTTACTTAACAGTTTCAATATAATTTTTATTGCATTCTGGTGCCTAAAATTTTTATAATACACTAACTGTATCTAAAGCTAATAATAGATTTTTTTAAATGATATTAATTTGATATTGCCATTTACAAATTTTAATTGTCGAAACGTCATTAGACCACACATGTATTTTGTTCTTAAACATCTGTAAAGTTTTAGCATTTTAATAACTTCTTGTATTATGGTTATGTATGATACCCAAGTTATTTTAAGCCTCTTGTTATGTGTCAATATTATAATAAATGTAACCAAAACATACTATATACATACTACAAAAATTGAAAAATAAACAATTGCTGTGAATGTTAGTTATTTATTAATCTATATCCATTTCATTAGATACATTTTCTTCCATTTGCCAAGGTAACAGACCTATAGGACATGTAGACCATGCATGATTTCCAGATGCCTTTTTCCAAATACTATATTCTTTACATTCTACTCCATGATCACTTGTATCTAGTATGATGGCATCCACATTGTTTGATGCTAAATTATCTAATTTCATATCTTCCAATTGGACATTAAAATCTTCTTGTGTATATATTTTGTCTGATTTAGCATGAAATCCCTGAGGGGATGCTATCAACAAAGCCAATTTACATATTCTGTTTTTAATAGGATTTGGTAGTTTAGGCCTTACTAAGTGTAACAGATCAGAAATAAACAATGTCAAATTGGGATTGTAATTCGTTATGATAGGCTGAATGATATTAATATCAGTAAAACTTAATGGGACAGGTTTCTTGAGATCTAGAAACAATGGGCAGGATTTTGAATTAGGAAACCAGTGATGAAATAGTGACAGCAATTCCTTTTTGGTCTTATTTTGAACATCCAATTTTTTTCTGAAAAAAAACAATATTAATTTTAATTAATTACACCAAGAGCTATATTTTACAATTTATGAAAATCTAATCTAAATACTGTTGGAAGTCACTTTTTTAAAAGTATATTAAGGGCTGTATCTTACTTGGCAGCCTGTTCTAAAAACATTTGTGTATTCCTCAGGGACTTTAATATTTGCGAAACCCATTTTGCAGCTAGTTTAGATTGTGACCTGTTTGTTTTAAATCTTTCAGTAGTCCTTATAACTTCTAAAGTGAAATCTTCTAATAAATCATGAGAGGTTAAGAATTGTAAGAAGACTTCAAAACATTTCACATAGACAGCATCAAGCCCTTTCTTTTTAGTACTCATAGCTTTATATACTTTAGTTGATAGAACTAATGATTCTTCATCTACAAGAAGTTTTATGAAGTTATCCTTATTTATGTTATTTATCATCTTTCCAGAAAATGTGTCTAATTGTGAAATGAGAGTACGCACAGGCATTTTCAGGTTAGACAGATTTATCGCATTTCCAAATAAATCCTGAATATCATTAAATAATGACTTTTGCAAATCTAGAGGAATATTTGCAAGACTTTTAACTTCAGAGTTAGTATGAACTAAAAAGCTTAACATAGTCCATACACTAATTAACGTGGAAACATTTTCTTCTAAAACAGGTGTCAACATTTGATTTTTATTTACAACATAATCCTGTAATATTTCTTTGTGTAATAGCCAATAATTATTATGAAGCCATTGCAGACAGATTGAAGTGGCTTCTCTTAATAACTCCAGGGAAGGCAAATTATTACTGTGTGCAGTATCATGTCGTAAATCTACTATCCAATCTGGAACTCCTCTAGTTTCAGCTATACGATATAAACTTTTTCCTTTAGCAGCATCCGAGTCAAACATGTGGTTAACAAATCTCATAATTGCAGATGAATAAGCTAAACGTATTAATTGGTCGTCTGTTTTGTCCACGGCATTCGTATCTTGAACATATACATCCAATAAGGAAAGTGTGGATTCTATTCCAGATGGCAAAGAGGGACATCTTGCTTTCCAAATCAATAACCATTTTAGGGCATTAGGAAAATCATTATCGGACGTTGTAGAATACAAACTATTGTAAACTTCTAGCCACTCTTTAGTACTAAACCACGGCACAATTCTATAATAATCAGTCATTTTGGTCGCCAAGCGGATGGCACGTCAAGACTCAATTCACTGTAATAGTAATGTAAGTGTTTCATACACGTTCACACACTCAATAATGGAAACCAATATTATTATTAACTAATGAAATGTAATCCCTCACATTAAAATGCTTGTAGTTAGCGTGTTCATAATTTATATTCCTACTTTAGAGGTTAGTTCTTATTTTCAATAATATTGTCCACAAACTTCATAAATCATAGAATTTATTTTGTCTGGTTTATACTTTATAATAATGTGTTAATTGTAGTCCACTTCACGTCAATAATCAATATGACAGTAAGTAAGTGGATTGACAATTATTCAGGGGGTCTATCCGCATTGCTACCGAAAAGATTTGTACATACACGAAATATGTAATTTCGATTAGAACAGCAATTTAATTTTAAAATTTGCCAGTGTGGTAAAAAACCTATAAAATCTTATGAAAGGTACTAAATATTTCAATGAAATAATATATTAAAATATTGTTGAATGTTGAAATTAATTGTGGTTTGTTTCAAGTTTTCTTAGAAACTTAAGATATTGTAAATAAAATTGATCGCCTTTGAATTACCGAATTAGCGGTACTGTCGACACGAACTGTAATTTTCGTATAAATATACTTTTCGACTTTCTACATTCACTATATGTTAAGGCATCTTGACGCAGCTTCATGATTTTTTAAAAGCTAACAGTCATAATCAACAGGCTAGGGAATGAGAGTAGGTTACTCTAAACAAGACGAAACATTAATGACGCGGGCCTAACATTGCTTGCAAAATCACGGTCCATTCATTCATTGAATCCAACTCCATATACCACTGAGCATGAGGGCTTTAGTTAGTGTGGCAAGTTAATTTCAAAACAACATTGAAACACTGGCGTGAAATCGGAAAGATAAAAAAGTCACCTACCGTACTCACTCGACCTTGTTCCAAAGGATTTCTACTTTTTTCAAAAATTTTGTATTAACTTACCTTATAATTTTGTGAGTATATCAATTAATAGTCAATACTCTTTTTTCTGAAGAGTACTTGCAAACTGTCCTTTTTTGGCAACTAGTCTAGGTTGTAGGTTTAGGCAGCTAAGTTTCATTATCGGACGTCGCGGCAGAATACGAAACCGAACCATCACTATGTGGAACCAGCTGCCCACTTAAGTACATCCAAACCAATACGACTTAGGGTCCTTCAAGAAAAGAGCGTGCTAATTCTTAAAAGGCCAGGAACGCACTTGCCAGTCCTCTGGCATTGAGAGTGTCACGGGCGGCGGGTATCACTTAACACCAGATGAGGCAGGGTAGTGAGGTTAAGATAATATATTATCCTTGTACGAGCCAAGGCTCACAAGACAATGTACATTTTGCTTACTCAGGATTTCTTAGTTTTATAAGCCTGGCGATTCCCTAAGTCGTCGGAGTTGCGCCCCGAGAGTATAGCCAGACGCAGGCTCTCTCAACTGTTATATTGCATTCATTAGTTTCATAGTAATTAACTTAATCATGGGAGTTATTTACGCACCGAGAGTATAGCCAGACGTAGGCACTCTCGTCGACTTTTACATTGCATTCATTCATTACGTAGCAATTAACATTTCATAATTTCGCTTATTTTCTGCTGTTATACGCGAGCGGTTAATATAAAGTAAAACTAAAATCCTCTATTATTTAAAGCACCTTAATGACCCAGGAACCATATAATCCTGGTAAGATAAAATTTGATTTGGATCAGGATATTCATCCCTATCATAGAGTTGCAGAAAATTGAGGGTTTAAGTAGGTTATAAATATTTATAACTCTTGATCAATTAAAATGTGGCAGAGTATTCCAATGTAAAAACAATCAGGATGTCTATATGCATGATTGCACATAGACAACAAGTTTTAATAGTAGACAAAACGTAATGAAAAATAAAAATACATCTTAGGAGAGTAACTTTTATTAAAAAGATTGATACCAAAGCAAATATCGATCATATATGCGTGTAGTTAAAATGACACATGACCTTGAATGTTCATAACAAAGACGCAAAAATGCAATAAAAAATGTCAATATCACATCATTTAAATTGTGTTTTTAAATACTGACGTTTTATTTCAATAGTTTCTCGTAGCACTATACGCACACACATCCCAACCGCTCTTCATGTGTTCCTACCTTAACTACACACTACATTGATGATATTTTAAATGCACATTTTACTAAGATCCAGACACAGACGACAATAATCATAATTAAAAGCATACAAAACTTTCAAGCTCAGTGGAGTGATTCAACTAAAAACCTAACCGATGGACTTAGCGAGTGGGCCTAATCATAATGAAAAACAATAACGTATGGAAATGAAAATTCGAATTTATTCGAAGTCGACTGTCGACGGAACTACGGTCGAGGAAACGGGAGAACTACCTTTCGATATAAAAGAGTAATCTTAGTACGTACGATAAATATCTATCAATATATACTCTCGATCAACAAATATAATTTATAGGCAATAATATACGCATTAACTATTAACATTATCACAATACGAGTTTCGACGACATTATGCCGTCTATTAAAAAAATTACGGTTTGTAACTCGGTCTATTTACAAACATCGCTCGCGACGGCTACGGAGGGGAGATCGAAGGCCGGCCGGGGGCCTCTCATAAGTCCACCGAGTCGAGGTCCTGCTTGGGCGCACGGGGTGACGGGGGCGTTTGGGGCGAGTCGGGCGAAGAGGGCGAGGGGGCCGGACTCGGAGGCCGGGCGTGGAACTTGCCCGGGAGGGAGGCCAGCGCCGAGAGGGCCGCGTCCGCGTGTGGGATGCGGCGCATGATCTTGCCGGAAGTGATAAGCCGGCCGAAGCCCTCCTGGTGGGCGAAGGCGTAGCCCGAGCGGACGGAGCGGCGAGCGCGGCGAGCGGAGGGCGTGCGAGGTGCGGGGGCGGCGGCCGAGCGGCGCCAGCGGGTCCGTGCTCGGAGGCGCTCGGCCAGAGTGGGCCGGCGGCGGGACCACGCCAGGCGCCATGACACCACCGGTACCATAAGGATCATCATCTGCGAAGAATTATAAGAACTTAATATTTTCTTTTAATTACTCGAGTACTGCACATTAACTCAAACAATTAGAAATATTACAATTACTACATATGTAATTAGAACAATAGATTTTTTATTCAGTTTTTTTTATAAAGTAATACAATACTAGAAATATAAGCAATGATATTTATCCTTGATAAACAGGATAACAGCCATAATGACAAAATGTTAATAGGAAGGCTCCTATTTATTCATTTAAGATCAATCAATCATACTCACAGTAAGTACAGCCGTGAACCAGAAAGTGGCCTGAGTGAGAGCGACCGTGAGAGACCCTACGTACGGGCCTCTTATCACGTAGTTGTAGAAGTAGTCGAGGACAAAATAGGACACCAGTGACCCCCAAATCGTCACGTGGTTGAACATCGTCCAATACGTCGTGTCTAAAGCTATCTGGAACACAAAAAAATATTCGAAATACTAATGAATCTGTATTATATCAAATTTAGAAAAAGGATATAAGAGGAGTCAGGACTTGCATTATTCATCTCTTGTCAAGTAAAGTTTTTTAAACTACTAATGCGCTTCTTGCTTAGGGAATACACAATTAAAAACCAAATCTTTTCTCTTGTGACATGAATAATTTTATAGTCAAGTTAGTTTATTCTATTTTCATATATTTGTATCATTATTTTATGTGTTTTCCCTCTCTATGTGTAACATTTGTAATATCATATATTCTTGTATTTTAATAAAGAAATAATACTTTGAATTTTATATTTTTGTATAGCTTGTTACGAAATACACTTCTAGTATCTATCTATTTTTAACTAATAATTAACAATTAGTGAACAATAAAGTTTGAAGAAACTCACTTGTGTAGTATTGTCAATAATTAATATTGTGGCCACAACACTTCCCAGGAGCATATGATCTGATAGAATTTTGCCATCAGGAGCCAAGCCGTCTTTGTAAGTACCTGAAAGAAATTCGAAATCGTAGAACCTAATACTTCATATTAGGACCCGGTAAAGAGCTGTTTAAAATATAAAAATAATATAAAATAATTCCGAGGGATGTATCTATTGGACCCCACATTGGGCTCAATTAAAAATATTTAAAAAAAACCACAATTTTAATTACTCGAACTTTTATTGGTTACATATAAAAAGAACCTGCACTATCTTTTGGGTCTGGGACTAATTATAAAAGGCAAGGTTATCAGCCTATTGTGTCTGACACAATACGGTCTAAGGCATGCCGTTTCCTCACGATATTCTCCTCCGCGATACCAAGGTTAAAAACGGACATAGACAGTCGGTAATCGAGAGTTGTTCCATTATACGCAATCTGTGTATTATGATGAATAATGAAAACCACAGAACCAGCAACTAATAAGACAGGATTATCAGTACTAATATCGATATATTCGGTAAGCTGATTAATAAAAAAAGCGTTGATAGCACTCCTATCAGATACCTAATCCGTATTAGGCGAATGAGTATTTTAAATAGGTAACTAAGTAAAAACTTAAAATATGTAATTAAATTTCCTAATCCTCCATTTTAGAAGCGATATTTTTTTTAGTTTTTGTAAATTTTATGATCACCGTAATTGTTATATATTTTACATAAGATATATTGTTGACAACTTTTACTGTAGAAAATGTTATATGATGTGGTGTATTTTAGTAAATAAATAGGTACTAAGTATATAATTTTTTTTATATGGATACTTAACATTTTCAAACATATTATTTTGAACAAGTCTTAAAACAAACAAATATTGTCAACCACCCAAAACACAAGAAACGCGATCTGTCCAGATAAAATATTATTCGATTATTCTAGGTTCGTTCCAAACAAAAATGATTTCTAATTATATAATATTTGTGTAATACTAAGTACTTGTACTACTTTTGTACTAAAACCTATTCACAAATACAACACTCACCATACGGTATAAGAAACAGCACGAGCGAAGTGAAACAGCCGTGCAAAGTGGATTTGATAAACTCGGTCTTGTTGAACAGTTCACTCGTGTGTCCCGGAGCGTACAGCTTTGGGAATTGGAGAGAGGTCACGTCAGACACGTCCTGCTCGAAAACGCCCAACGCCAACACCGGAAGTGACGTGTAGAACAAATTGTATACTGATATGAACATTTCGTCGAACACCGTCTGAAATTATATTATTTCTTTATTAGTATCCTTGCAGCCACACGAACATAAAAACAGTTAACAGTTTAATTAAAACATTAGACAAAAAAATGTCTGCGTATACTAGTGTATACATGTAAGAAGTGAAACTTCTTTATGACCTAATTTTTCGAAAAATTGATCTCCTAAATCCAACTTAAACGCAAATTCTGTAAAGTTACATAAAGTAGATAATTTTTCGAAAAATCAGACAATAAAGAAGTTTCACTTCTTACGTGTATACACTAGTACACGCACACATTTTTAGTTACACTTAGTAACAATAAATATGTACACTTTAAAAATGCATATATAATTTTCCTATATCGATTCTCGGGAACTATAAAGCTTACTGGATAGCTGGACAGGTCATTCATAATTTTCCAGAAAATCTGACAAGCGTCACATATACACAATTAGAGGTAAAGGCTTTTTAAAAACTCACCTGTGCACTGAATCCACAAAAGAACGCGAACCAAAAATGACAGACGGTAAACGCAAAGTTTTTGTAGAAGAAATACCGTAGAAACTTGCACATTCGGTAATAAGACCATCTTCCGTGGACCAACAAGAGCCGTTGGAGGAAACGGAACTGCGCTATGGAGTAGTCTGACGCTAGCACTGCTTGCATTCCTTCCTGCCCCGATATGCCTACGCCTATGTGGGCCGCTGAAAATTTATTACAAATCAAACATTATTTATCATATATTCTTAATTGTCTATGTGTGTGTTACACACTCAGACGTGCTATATTCACATATTAACCAATAAATTTATCGCGTTCACTGTAGTCGAGGGCCCGGGAGTTTCAAGGATCGATTCTGAGCGAAACAATAATTGTTCCAGGGTACCAACAGAAGGCCTACACTATCATTACAAATAATCATTCTACAGACGCAGAAGAGCCCGAGTAATTGCCACTATTGACTCATTGTAAAGTAAAAACATACCTTTGATCATGGATACATCATTTGCGCCGTCGCCTATGGCCAATGTGACAGCTCTTCTGCTCTTCTTGATGAGTTCCACGACCATCGCCTTCTGCAGAGGCGTCACTCGACAACAGATCACCGACCGACATTGAAGCACTACGTCCAGAAACCTCGAGAGATATTTCAATAAATTAATCGTTTAAAAATTATTATATTTTATTAATCATAAATAATACTCATCTCTTTCTGTCAAATTGTGTAAACGCTATGATGATAATAGAAACAGTATTTTTGTTAAAACAATGAAATAAACTACTTTTTTATGAGGAAGTTGCAAAGCAACTTTGACCCGAACATTCAAAGCTCACTTCTGCTTTCCAAATTTAAATAGAATATTATATCGGTCATTGTAGTGAAAAAAAAAACTAATTAATTGATCAATTTAAAATGAATTTATTAAAAATGTTTAAAAAAAACCTTTTTATTTCTTTGCTTAAATTTGAAGCAAATAATCTTCCTATGAAATGAAAATAAGAAATAATGCTTTTACTATCTTGCAGCTTACTCACTATAATATTTTGAAATCAAAATTTAAAATCAATAAACAATACATACTTCTCTTCCAACTTGGGATGTAAACAGTGTACGAGGGAATGCCCGTTAATAACGATCGCGAATCCATTTGAGTCATCATTGTTGTGCTCGTGCGTATCTGCACTGTACGGACCGACTCCGGACGCGTACTCGTTGCTGAAATAAGTGTTATTTAATTTTTTTATTAATATTTTTCTTTTATTTACTAATACCCGATTTATATTAACACGTATACATATTTATGTTGAAATCAACTTTAATCAATTAATCGGCTCGTTGTTTAGACGTGTATTTTGTGCAGACTATTCTATAAACAATTTTAGTAATTTTTACAAAATTTTAAGTTAATTATAAAGGAATTGTGATATTACAAATTAAATCAGCAAGATCAATATATCACCTGGTCAAAAAAACTAATCCAACACACACACAGTATGAAACCCAGTGTAATACATTGTAACATTTAAGGAGATTTTGATATGCTCCCGGGAAACCCCGATCCAAACATAAATCACGTTTTAAGTCTGTTAAGGAATTTTTTCTTTGTGACGTTTGACATAAACTTGACAGATAATTTGCAATACGGACCACTAAGTTTTGACTCATGACTGGTTACTATTTGTTTGTATACAAATTTATGAATTAATGTAGTAAAGTTTAAAGAGATAAAAAGTGGTGCTAGTGTTGTGTTATATGTATTGAAAAAATACGTCAAAAGAACAAATTTCAATTAGCAACAAAAAAAAAGCACACCAAGCAGCATTAACATTTTAATATACCTATTTATTCTATGTTAATAAATTGTGAATGAAAATAGAACTTGTAAGATAAAAATATCGACGGTTCTCTCGAAAAAGAGTCGACGTTACAATAACATGATGCTACGTAGTATGAACATCATATAATTTTCAGCTTGAACTTGTTTTATTTATATATATGAGCCGTTACGTAACATGAAACATGTTTTAAAATGTCTGCTCATTGTTTAATTGTAAACTATATGTATAGCCAATTAGGTAAAATCTGTATAATTCAAAAACTGGCGAAAGAAGTTTAGACTTAGAAATATCCACATTATAGAAAGTCAAAGACTCTTTCTATAATATGGATATTTCTAATTAACCATAGAAAAACCGTAACATATATAAAGCAATATATGTCCCGCCTTTTTTAAATGCACGATTTCATGCATTGTAAACGTGTGCGTACGTATTCGTGAGTATATCGTACGTACGTGCTAATATACTTCTAAGGCATATAAACAAATTACATAAAATTATACGCGACTTTTAAATGTAAACGCAACCAAAGACGTTAGAATAGGTTTGTTAATCCTCGGTGTTTCTATATTGGTGTACTCGACAAGTGCGCGACAAGGACTAGCGTGTGAGCTAAACGTGTTGGGTGTCTACCTGTGTGCTAGAGAGTTAGTTTCCCACCTAAATGTGACGACGGAGACGGCTGGAGCATTCAGCTTCACGTTGGCCGCACGACCAGGAGACGGCCGGGATACGCTGCCACCACCGTTTTGGGTTTCACTCTTTGGATCTGTGCTGCCTGTAACGTTATTTTTTATTAAGATAGAACACATATACGAAGGAATCATTACTGTTGTTAGTTGCATTAAGATTAAGCGATAAGATAATTAGAATTCTATTGGGCATTTATTCATAAAAACTCAATAACACCAGTACTCTAGTATACTCTTTTGTCTCTGTCCGCTATTACGTTTATGAAGAGACAGACCAGTATATATGGTAACATTGTGTAATTGGAGTCTTTCTGATTAAGCCGGTTAAATTTTAAAGTAAATAAATGAAATAAGTGACCTTTACTTTTTCAGCATTTAGAAAACTTATTAATAAATCTTTACCTAATAATTATATAATTAAAAACAAATCGCTTTTATTAAAATATTCCAAAATATTAGTCGAAGAGGTACACACAAACATGTCATAAATTTACTGTAATTTTTAAATATACAGTAAATAAAAAATTAAATAACTAACAAACGATAATTACCTAGATAATGAACCTCATAGTTGCAGAGGGCTTTTTGTAGGAATTTTATTTTTTTATGAATCAATGATTATTTACAAGTTATTTTACTCCTTAACACTCTTTTCAATTTACTCTTAATATCACTTTATTTTAAATATTTATAAAACCCGGCGTAATTGCACTTACCATGCGGCAAAAACGTGTTGACGACTCGTATCGAATCCCTGCACTTGGCCAATTGTCGATCAACGTCATCGTGCGAAGATCCGTCAATCACAAACACTTCTGCCATGTCATCTGTCAATAACTGACATGAATATCCGATGTTTATTGCTGTTTCTGTAAAAATATAATTTTTATTTTAATTAATTGGATTTGTAATTTAATAACTAAATTATATATAAAATTGCATAACACACAAAATCATTATATGCACAATTGATTTACATTTTAAACCAATTTCATACCTTGTTTGTCACCCGTTAACACCCATAATTTCATTCCAGCCATGCTCAAGTTTGCTATTGTCTCCGGCACGCCATCTTGTAATTTGTCTTCTATAGCTGTGACGCCTGAAAATTAGTTTTCTTTTATTATAACATTGTTAGTTATGAATAACATTCGTTTTTGTTTTATTATTCCTTTAATGTATTTTTTTATAGTTTGGTTTTCCTTAAACCTCTGTTTTTATGTTTGTACCATAGACGTAACTTTAGAGTTCACCTACTTTAATTTATGATTAAAGCTTACCCATAAGCATCAAATCAGTCTCGATCTCCTCATAAATGGCGTCAAGACGTTCATCCCGATCCCTCAAGGCCAAGGCTGCGGCCTGATGCCGTCTCTTCCACTCCGCGAAGCCCCGTTCTTCGAGGGGCCGCCACGCGAGTGCTAATGTACGGAGACCTTCGCCCGCAAATTTCTGTACGTATACGTAGATTAAAAACTCATGGCGATACAACCCTTAGATTATCTGTATCTGTTTCATGGTCAATCATAATTTTTTCACATGTATATCATGGGAAATGTATTCGAAAATTGACAGTATATCGATAAATATGAATACTGAGGAAAATTCCAATAAATTCGCGCTAGAGATATTAAAAAATAAAAATATATATATATTTAAAAAAAGACAAGTTCATGTGATTTACGACAGAATGTGACAAATCCTAGTTTAAATTTAAACTGTATATTTATATATACAGTAAGATTTATATCTTATCTTGTAAATAAAAACTATGTACTTACATTTAAATGCTCTTGTGTTTTAGCCTTTACCTCTTCCAGGCAATTATGTTTTAACCTCTCATAGATTACATTATCAGCACCTTTAGTATATAACCTAATTTCACCATCTTTTTTCAATATCACTGACATTCTCTTCCTTACATTATTAAAATCTAATATACACAACAACTCGTACACCTGAAACAATAAAAACCAATATTTCACACTATTTCCAGAAAATACATACTTTAGCAACTATTATGTTATCTTTAATTAAATATATAGCCATTATAACGTGCTAGTATTACACCGTTGCACGGTTGCCATGTCTGCAATATGTATGTAAATAAAATATATATATATATATATAAATGACTTTTTCTCACCTCTGTTTTACCCATAACTTCTATAGTAATAGTATTAGGCGATCGTTCTCTGAACACAAACCCGAAGTTCCTCGCAGCTGAAACTAACGCGGATTCGTCCGGTGACTGCGCCTGAAAAGAAACGGGTTTTAAGGGAAAATGCAATTCAATAGAGAAGAATGGGGAGAGACAAACTTTCTCCCCTATTTTTAATAAAGTATGGTTGACAAGAATTATATTGAATATTCACTAAAGAGATCAACCATTTATGACTTGAGACTAAATAAATTTTTATATTATTTCTAGAATATAAACATATCTTACTTGGTATTCGAGGCGTCCATTCTTTTGTTCCGGCATTACGGTGTGACATAACGCAAGGAGACGAAAAAAATCATAAACATTGGTATCGCCCTGCTTTACGGCTTTCAATAGTTTCGAGTCGAAGAATTTGAACTCCGGCTCGTACTCCGGATTGTCCGAGAAGTCTAAGGGTTCTGTGCTCTGTGGACATATTTTCATTTTATATAATATAAAAATTTGTTACATACTTCTTGTAAGATACATAAGCAAAACTGGAACTCTAAATTCTAATCAATGCATCTAAATTCGTAAACAATAAACATGTAAACAAATACTTCATGCAGAATAGTCAAATATAAACTTGGAAGGAACGTGGAAGCTAAATAACATGAAATCGAAGCCATAAAAAATTTGTGCTGTACATAATAGAAAGTAAAATAAATACAATAGAGAAATAAACACGTCATAATGGATCATTCCAATCAACGATAAGCAAAGCATGCGCACAATACAACACAATATACAAAGCCACACGGTAATGAGCATGATATATGTATAAAGTTAGTGTTATTGTATTAAATAATGTTAGTGTTTATTGTTTTCATAGAAAGAAGTGCCTAAGTCTACATTTTGTAAAGAAATGTTCAAGTGTTATCTCTAGTAAAAAAGAACCCTGAAAAAAAGCTGTTTGGTTACATCATTAGTACTAACCTACTGCCTTATACATTTAACCGTCTATACTGCTTTCGATTTCCACAACGTAAAACGTTTTATATTCACACGAATACCTACTTCGTTACCTACTGTTTTGTAAAGTAGAAAGCCAATTAATTAGGCTGCAATTACGTTCAAACTCTTGTACAATTACTAAACACTAAATGTTGTGTCAATCGAAAGCAACAAAGCCTGCCTGAAGGTGCATATACTAAGTGCGTACGTGCGCGTTGCGATGTGCGGGCGTGCTCGCAGCGGGCGTACTGCGGCCCTCCTCGACTTCAAGGTCCAAGAGACGAGCGCGCACTGTTCCCAAGGCCGCGCCACCCGCCCCACTGCGACGCTAAACCACACCAACATTACACACGCCCGAATTTCCAAATGCTCTCGTGTTATTTGGGGCAACGAAGCCCTGTTTCATTAATCAGAGCATCGCCTGTGATTATTTCGAATATCCATGAGCGACACAAGTACTCTATAAACTATTACGTATTTATAACGATTCTTAACAAAAATTGTATTATCTATCTCTTACATTATTTTACCAAAATATACAAAAAAATGGAAATATGTAAATAGGAATAAAAATTCTAAATGTTGTGTAACTTAAAATTGCGATACATATGTATACGTGTTGTGCAGTGAGCGTGAATCGATGTATCATAGAGTTTGTATAAAACCATGCTGGTCCTGTCAAATGATGAATGGACAAATCACACATTGTAGAACAATAAACAGGGTGTTACAAAAAATCCTATAAATCTAAATCTTCACAAAGTAACGTTATACACACTAATACCTATATGCACAATACAATTTCAAAATCACTCAAATTCCAATCACTAGTGACTCGAACATGCAAATAAAGATAAAATCGTGCCGACTTTGCTCGTAACTAAGGTAACTAAGGTGCTTCGTTTCTCTACATGCTTATGTAGTGAACTTTATGGCAATCGTCAAAGACTGCTGCAAACACGATAAATACATATTTAAATAAAACATATTAGAATATGACTAGATAATTCTTAATTATGACTTGATGAAATTTGCTTTACATCCTAATCATACCAATAGTTTTAATTACAATTGAATACCTAAACATAATTCATGTTTATAACATATCATGTTTGCAGTAGATAAATAAATAAAAACATTAGTACTTACATCAGTTAGTTCAATGGTTTCACCCGTGGTCTCATCCACAATGTCGCCGTAACAAATACCCGCTATGGAACATTTATTGAACGTCATTATGTTCTGTGTCAGCGTACCCGTCTTATCCGAAAATATGTATTGGATTTGACCTGAAAAAGATTTAGAAAAAGCTTAATTAGGTTTGAATCGTTATAAAATTATTTACAACCTAATATGTACGTGAATGCATACGTTATATGTATATTTAATGTGTGTCCGATTCAATCCTCAGATCGTTATTTGTCTGTTCTAAACTTCGAACGCACAAATCAATATTTTGATGAAATTATAGAAATCTTCAGTCTAAAATCTAATTAGGTCTTTCATTTCCAACAAAATTTTAATATTATTAGAATCATACAAATGCTATTCTAGTATATAGCTGGCCATAATATTAGTCTGACCGCGAGCTATCTTCCTGTTTTAATAATTACAAACATAATATAGTAATACATTTTTACATGAAACAAATGGCGATTGTATTGAAACAAAAGAGTTGTCGACTTCATAAAATACTACTAATGAGAATAACAATTTATATATGTATTACATTAATTTTAACAAACAAACATTAAGAGTTACAACTTTATACAACATAAAATGGCGTATAAAGTTTTTAAAACAAAAGCAACAAAGCCAATAATTGAACCTTCAAATTAAAAGCAAGCCATGTAATCACTCTTGATTCCGATCAGGATTAACGTCTGAAAAATATCTCTGCCTTAATACATTGAGAAATAGGTAATAGAATAATTTATTCACGGTATAACATTTTACGCCCGTCTCTTTACAGTATAATTAGGGCTCGAGAGAAAGAGACAATTTAGTAACTATAAACCATTTTTACGAATAAGGAAGTTCGGTCATTGGTTTTAAAAGTCACAACTCCACCCCTCTTTCACGAGTTGGTACACAATTAATATTATCCAATCCCCTCAACCATAAGAATGTCATTATTGTAAAACTTATAATTAACTTTAATGGATTAGTCTTTGGCCCAATTTTCGCAAAAGCTCACGTTACTTTACACAGTTCCGCGAACAAATCACAATTAATCATTCCTGTGAGGGGATTAATTACTTTGGCAAAATAAATATACTTTTTAGTAAAACTCAAACTAGTCTTCTTAAAAAAGTGGGTCTTTGCCGTAAATTAATTTTAAAATAGAATTATTACTGTTTTTTTATTAATCAACTGTTTCGAACATTTACTATTTTCACCGCAGTTCAAAAGTCTACAACTATCAACTATGAAGATGTTGTTTTTAAAGTCGCTTACCGAGCTCTTCATTTAATGTAGTGGTCCGCGCCTTCGCCGCAGTCCCAGTCTTTTCATAATACATCTTCTCATCCCAATTAATTAGAAAGCTTTGCGCAAATCTTATTACCTGAAATCCATATTAAATAAATATACTGTTCTTGAGCTTATAAAATATTTCGGTTATATTGTATCATTTATAATAGTTTTTTTATGTAATAGGAGGCAAACGGGCAGGAGGCTCACCTGATGTGAAACTGCCGCCTATGGACACTTCGCAAGTAACGCACTTGCGGCCGGCCGGCCTTTTAAGAATTGGTACGCTCTTTTCTTGAAGGACCCTAAGTCGAATTGGTTCGGAAATACTTTAGCGGGCAGCTGGTTCCTCATAGCGGTGGTGCGTGGCAAAAACTGCCTTAGAAAACACTCAGTTGTGGAACGACGGACGTCGAAGTGATGGATGGTGTTTTGTATTATGCCTAGTTGTATTATGCCTACTTTGTTGTTTATAGTAGTAACGTAGTAGTAGTAGAGTAGTAAAAAGTAGAGCAAGGAAACCATGACACTTTTTAAATCATAAGCAAAATATTTTACGTTAAATGAGAAATTCTTATTAAACAACTATAACTCATGAATATATTTTTACTGAAAACATTTCCAGACCGACAAAAGCATTTTTGTAATAAAAATCGAAAACTATAAACTTAAAGATAATTCAAATAACTGTCTGTCTGTGTTACCCGACATTTTTTAAATTTCTTGTGTAACATACATAATTTTTAATATTAAAAAATTTAACTGTTCGCTCGAAACTGTTCGAAACACAGTAAGTAAAAGTCGAATTGATCTCCTGTGGGGCGTGGGCCCCACGTTGGGAAACCTTGGTCTAAGCTCTTACTATTATTTACTAGTATTTCAATTCCCAGAATATATTTTGAGATACGTATTAGAATACGGCTTCAACCATAAGAAATATGTATATTACATTGCTTCTAACATAAGCATTTAAGCTTTTCTATGCAAAAATAATTGTTCCTCGCCGAAACCGGACTCAATTCAAAAAATTTAAAATACAGAAAATTAAGACGCGTCTAAAACTTGCTCCAACATTTTCGTATGAATCAAGGTCGTACAGACGTTCTACTTTATTGGCAATTTATTGACCAAGGTCAGTTATTCAAATAAGATAGAACCAGCTCTCACATCCGTCGAAATAACATTATTAAAGAATAATTTCATCACGTTTTTATGATTGTATTACATAAGTTTAGTTTTGATTTTAATATTAAGAAAAACAAGATTTTTTCCTTAACTATAAGTTTCATGACACAATGCGATTTAAGTGAAATAAAATATATTTATAGGATGATATAGAAAAACTATTTAAAACGTATAACGATGAATAATTCTTTAAAATCTATATAAATTATGTTATATCTAAATATCAACGTTGGTCGTTCCACAACTGAGCGTTTCGGAAGGCAGTTTTTGCCGCGCACGATCACTATGTGGAACCAGCTATGCACTGAAGTATTTCCGAACCAATTCGACCTAGAGGACTTCAAGAAAAGAGCGTACCAATTCGTAAAATTCCGGCAACGCTCTTGCAAGGCTTTTACATAGGAGCCTCCTGTACGTTTGCCACTTATTATATATTTTTTAAAGTACTAACACAGACATATTTCACATGATTTCACAAGATAATGATTTCACATACCTCAACAGAGACATATAGCGATATGGGCACCACGGTATTCATTACAATGGCATACGAGAAGAAAACTAATATCGCTATAACGGCTGCGCCGGATGCTGGCTCGGCTGGTACGAGCGTATCCCACGGGAGGTACGCCTGGAAGTAGCGTCCCACCAACCACTCCCAAATCCCACATGCCACCGTGCAGAAAACGCACATTGACAGCAGGAACAAAACTATCTGGTGGGAAAGAAGAGATATAAGTGAAGGTGCTTTAATAAGGAGTAGAACAAAATATAGCAGGTTTCGTTTGTTTGTCAATAGTCCAATTATAGACACCAGACGTCTCGTTTGACCAAACATTGTTAATTGTTTTACATTTACAATCCTCGCAAGGTGACATTTTCTGTATAAAATGTTTAAAAACCACTCAATAGAAAATTTAAATAACTTTAGAGCTAAGATTTAAAAAATGTTGTAATGTGAATTAAAAAATCTGCTTATTATTAAATAATTATTTTAATTACAAAGCTTCAAAATATTATGCTAGCTTTCTGACACTAGCATTTGTTTAATTCTATGCCAGGAAAACCTCATCACACCAATTTCCCGTTACAGCGATTAATTTATTAAAACAAACAATATCATAGAACTAAAGGCAAAAACAAATGAGGAAATAATTTTATTTACATTTGCATAATCTGCGACTTCAATATGAAGGTTACTATAGAATAATCTATATATTTTACAATACATTGAGCAGCTGGCGCGTATATTAAACGTATTATCACTTAGATAAGTGCATTTGTAACGTTGGAAACACAAGTGCTATACACACTTTGTATCAACTAGAAATAAATTTTGCTCTTTTTAGACTAATAAATCATCCAACAGAAGCTTCTTAATAATTATCAAATAGCGTTATATTGTTACATCCTTATCGTTTTCGTATCAGTTCGAAAATAATAAACGGGACATCTAACATAAACTTGAGATCCAGATACGTTTGTGAACCCGACTGATGAGCTTCAGAGACTCAGAGACATAAAATAATATGCAATGAAATGAATGATTGAACCATAACACTTAATGACCAACTCAAAGTACTGTTTATGTAGTATTAGGTAGAGTACATCTTATTAAGAGCAGTGTTGGCCTAATGGCTTCAGCGTGCGACTCTAATCCCTGAGGTCGTAGGTTCGATCCCTGGCTGTGCACCGATGAACTTTCTTTCTTTGTGTGCATTTAATATTCGCTCGATCGGTGAAGGAAAAGATAGTAAGGAAAGCGGCTTGCTTTCGATCAAAAAGTGGTCGAAGTGTGTCAGACAGAAGAGGCTGATCACTTACTTGCCTTTTAGATTGGTAGACAAATGTTCCTGAAAGAGATTAAGAAATGTGAGGCCCAGACATAAAAAGGTTGCACTAAAATTGTACTTACCCCTATAATAAGAAAATTAAGTAGCCTATCTATGCTGGTGCGTTTAAATTTGGTCTTTCCAGAGTTCTGCATCAGCTTAGTGTCTTTACCAGCGAAAACAACAACACCGTAGCACCACGACGTGTTACGCAACACGCAGCCACGCAACAGTATTTTGTCGTTGTCCAACGAGAAATGTTGATCGCGCCAACTTAATGTGCCTGAAAAAATATACTGACTTTAGTTTGACTAATTTTCTAACGACAAATACTTTAAAACGTACAGTTTTTTTTTGTAATGGAATAGTACAATTTTGTATATTGTCATGCGTATTCACAGAATTCTCTACTAGTTTAGTCGTTGACTTTACTACCTGTAGTAATTGTAATTAAGTTATATGTATTGGAGACAGTAAGAGTACACTATGAGATGCCCAAAATGGTTGTAGAATTATTTCTTTTAATTAAACCCCAATAAACTGTGATTGCGTAACACGAATGAGTATAATTTTCATTTATGTATCTTTTTAGTAGATCGAAAAAGTTCCTGCACACAATGGCAGGGGAGTAGTTCGAGTAGAAAAACCCCTCAATAAACCAATAACTTTTAGTATGGAGAACTACATTATCACGAGATCTGTATTTTCGGTTATACCTTGTGTTACGACCCTAACTTTTTATTTCTTAATTTAAGCAAATTTCCATAGACCCCAGGTTACATAATTTATAAAGCAGTCAGATTTATCTAAATTAAGAATAAAAATAAACTAAAAAGCTTTTTGACTAACTGTTCCACAACATTTCATCCCTAACGCACTACATCCTTGTCAGCCTATTCCCTATTGGGAAATGAGAGGCCTTCCATGAATGCATTTATTTTATTTATTTATTAACACTTCGTTACATTACAATATAAAATATAAAAATAAAATTGGACATAATAAAATCAAAAGGAGGGCAACTAGCGGCCTTATCGCTTTCGAGCGATCTCTTCCAGGTGAGTAAAGAATATGTATTAGGAAATTATTAAAAATGTAAATGTAATATTATCCATATTAGCCCAATATAAAACAAAAATTATTCCTAAAACAGTTTTCGTCTCTTTCAACCTAAACACAATTCCACTTCAAGAAAATAGCGTACCATTTCTTAAAAGGCCGGTGGTATCACTTAACATCAGGTGAGCGTCCTGCCTGTTATTTATAGCTAAATGCTGCCATAGTTACCAATATTTACATAGTAATTAAACACAGCATTATTAAAGTCTACCTTATATAATAGGGCTTGTGTCAACTAATCACATAATATAATTTCAGGTGTAACGAATTATTATTTCTAATTACACTACTGAAAATTTATTCTAACAGAAATTTTTGTGCCTTCTAAAATTATTTCCATTCCAGTTCATCAAATCCAGGAAAATTATTTTAGCCGGTTAAAGATTAGGAAATTCTTTACCTAATTTATCAATCTTCCTTTGTAAGTTATATATATAGTTTAATTATTATCCCTTGAAAATTCGTCCGTTCACGCGTTAGACGCGATCTCCTCGGTCACTAATCACATTCAGACCAAGGTCGCCGAGTCGTCCCGGAAGGTCCCAGATGAGTTCGCTCAACGCTGGGAGCTTCCCCCGGACGCGAGGCGTCTATTGACCGAGAAGAACGCGGCGACTCGCGCCTTCGCCAGAGCACCGACCGACGAAAACCGCAGAGCACTCCGCGCCTCGCAGCGCCGAGTCAAAGAGCGCATGCGGGAAATTAGAAACGAACGCTGGGACCGTCTTACCAGCGAATTGTCACCTTCGCACACGGCCTATTGGTCTCTCGCGCGTTCCCTTAAAACCGACACGGTGGCGTCCATGCCCCCTCTCAAGCGTCCAAATTTGCCTGACGCATTCGACGACGACGAAAAAGCCGAGTGCTTAGCCGTCAACCTAGTGGAGCAGTGCACCCCGTATCTCGATCATAGCGACCCGGCGCACGTCGAACACGTGAACCGCGAGGTCGAACGCATCGTAGCACTGCCCCTCCCTCCCGAGCCGCTCCCTCCTACGTCGATCGCCGAGGTCAAAACTCTAATAAAGAGTTCACTGCCTCGTAAATCTCCAGGTCTCGACGCCATCTCGAACAAGGTCCTCCGGTGCCTCCCGCCCCATCTGATATGCCTACTAGTGTCCATTTTCAATTGCCTCCTTGAAAACTGCACCTTCCCGGCGTAGTGGAAAGAGGCCATTGTCATTGGTATTCACAAACCAGGCAAACCCCGTAACAACCCCACTAGTTACCGCCCTATCAGCCTTCTCAATACGCTTAGCAAGCTTTACGAGAAGGTACTTAAAAAGCGCCTCCTAGACTTTGCCCTAGATAAGGGGCTCATTCCCGATGAGCAGTTTGGCTTCAGGCCGGCCCACTCGTGCGTTCATCAAGTCCATCGAATCACGGAGCACATCCTCCACGCCACGGGTGCGCTCTTCTTCGACATAGCGAAAGCTTTCGACAAGGTCTGGCACAACGGCTTGGTTTACAAGCTCTACCACCTTAATGTGCCACTAAGACTCGTGCGTATTGTACACGACTTCTTGTCCGACCGCTCAATGCGCTATCGCGTAGAAGGAACGTTATCGTCTCCTCGCCCCATCATGGCCGGAGTCCCTCAGGGCTCGGTCCTCTCGCCCCTTCTGTTCACGCTGTATACCGGCGACATCCCTAGGGCTCCCAATGTGGAGCTAGCCCTCTATGCCGATGACACCGCTCTCTATACCACCCACAAAGATAGAGGTGTCATCGTGGACAGACTCCAGACCGCTACCACGTCGTTAGGCGAATGGTTTCGGAAATGGGGCCTCCAAATAAATCCCGAGAAAAGCGTAGCAGTTCTCTTTGCCAGGGGCAACCCCGGTGCTAACGCTAGGGATAAATTTCACCTCAAGACAGAGGTAACCCTATACGGGCAAGCCATCCCATGGCAAAAGTCCGTCAAATATCTAGGAGTCACGCTCGATAGCGGCATGTCTTTCCAAAAGCACATAGCCGCCGTTCGCAAGAAGGCCCATTTTGTCCTCTCTCGCCTTCATTTCCTCCTAAATAAAAGGAGTCAAATGTCTCTCAGACACAAGGTGACCCTGTACAAGGCATGCATCCGACCGTGCATGACATACGCTAGCGTAGTCTTTGCGCATTGTGCCCCCTCCTATATTCACCGGCTACAGGTGCTTCAGTCGCGATTCATGAGAATCGCGACCGGTGCGCCCTTCTATGTGAGAAACGTCGATCTCCACCACGACCTGGAGCTCCCTACCATAGCCCAATGGATGAAGTTGGCGTCCACACGCCACTTTGACAAGGCTAAACACCATCCCAATCCGCTGGTGCGTAATAGCATCAACTATTACCCCTTCCCGACAAAAAAGGCTCGTAGGAGGCCCCGACACATACTAACGGATCCGGATGATCCAATTACCGTAGCAAACGATAAATTAAAAGCCGCCCGCGCGGCCAAAAATAATAAAATTAGCCAATTACAGATTGGACCTTTACTTCGCACTTCGCTCACTCCAGTGACCTTCCGTCCTGCCCTTCAGGCGATTGACCGCCCCGCGACGGCCCAAGCCGAGGTTCGAGTCTCACAGGAGACGCCCTTGCGCTAGCCGCGGGATAAAACGCCATTCTGGCCGAGATACGCTCGCCAAAACAGCCCGAGCTGAGCTGTAAAGGCCCTTAAGGCCAACAGCGAGATTCCTTCTTCAAAAAAAAAAAAAACCTTGAAAATTTCTGCTAATAAAATGCTGCTAATAAAGCGTTGGAAGGTTGCGGAATATTTTTCAATTATTTTATAATTATTCCACTTAATACGATATTTTTAACTTTAGATAAAATCAATTGTCATTTGACACGCAAACACTAAATGCCGTAATATTTTTTTATTACACTTTTATAGAATTGATTGAAATTACACAATGGTTTAATTAAACTACTTTAATAAAATGATATAAATGATAAAATAAATATAATTAATTAATTACATATTATTAGGGAACTACGTTATTATCTATTATTGTTATTTGCGCCAATTGTGATAAATTTATTTACAGTCTAGTCAAGTCATTAAAGGTACTATTTCACTTGACTACAAATCTACAAACGCTTGCATCATAATACCGCGCATATAAAGACTCTTAAAAAAAAGTGTGTGTGTACTAGTGCACACGTAAGAAGAAGTTCACCTTCATGACCTTATTTTTCGAAAAATTATCTACTATATGCAACTTTACTGAAATTGGTTAAATAAAGTTAAATTTGATAAAGTTTAACCAAAGGCTTTTACTATCATAGACATGAATACAAATAATACAATTATTTCATTTTACCTTATTACTAGTAAGATTATTACAGAATTTCATTAATTGTAATAGAATTATTACTTTAATTGTTATCGTTATTATATATTTTTGTTATTAATGGCTTCAAATCAACCGTGGTTTCACTTCAAAAAGCATCTACTATTTAAAACGTTCAAATGAGTAGTATTTTTTAACTTATACATTATATACAATGGTTAAAACGACTTACCAATTATATACAATGGTTAATCCCTCGTCCATTACGATAATGAAGACCTCAAAAATCACAGTTCAAATGAAAAAGCTTTATGGTACATTATTATAATTAAAAGCTCAACATGCAACTTTAGAACGATAACCTTGAAATAATACTTTATGTATAAATTTATCTTTGGTTTAGTATAAATCTGACTTATACATCGTACTTATTTAACGATGCTACTATGAAGCATTCACAGTATAGTATATATGTAAGCTTTAGAGATGTTTTAGTTAATATCGCTAATATTAGGAATCAAATACTGGCAGGCTTTAAGCTATAAAACATAACCAATAGGACCTTAGGTTAGTGCTTTGTAAACGGTAAATATTAGTCTAAAATCATGTTGAATGTAATCAAATTTGATCTAATATATATTATTATTTATTTACGTAACTAACGATTTTCGTACTTGCCTTAAACAAAAAATCATGAAATAAATTTTCACTGATTTAATGAAATCTATCGTTCTATATATATTTACTTAACGTTTTCACGAAAAATTAAATCTTGTTTGAATTATATTTACACCTTAAAATCAAAAAATCAAGGGGTCAATTATTTAAAATGTTGGTATCGAAGCTTTTACTTTTTCTATAATTAATTTACGTAACTTGCAATTATTAATCATAAAAGGTTTTAAATTTAATGAGAAAATCGACATAGGACCCATATTTAGTCTATTAACTGACCTTTTTTGCAATAATTTATCCAAAATAAATGTTTTATCGGGAATACATATGCGAGCCACAGAGGTAGTTTTATGTTCTTAATCCGTTATAATTTATGACTACGTGCCTATCAATGCAGTCATTATACGTTTGCGCACACGCATCTAATTTCATACTTTATATACAATGGCTGCCTTTGATGTATGGTTTGTAGAATAAAGGTGTCCAGTTAAAGTATAAATAAACTAAAGACCCTATACTTTGTTATTTTTTCAACATCTTGCCTCGTACACTACGCTTCTTTGTACGTTCTTTGTCGGTGTCCTTGCTAACCGTACAGTATGTATTTATTGCGCACATAGAAACAAAAGCCGGTGGTGCTGCTAAAGTTTGAAGGCTTGAGCTCAGGCTTCTCAAAATACGTAGTAACTAATTAGACTAACATTTTTCTATCGTTCGCGATAACTATACTATATTCCTTGGTATTTTCTACTAATATCGGTTGATCATCAAAATATTAAATACGTTATGTATAGTCATTTTAATATCCACCGTAAAATAGTATAGACTCATAACGAAGACATGCCATTTTGCCAAATTTCGGAAGTAAAGGTTCTTTACAGCATCCTGTGACCTTTAATATATGAAACTATTAATGAATTAATTTCATAAATATCCTGTTAAATAAAAATACAGTAGTATGACGAACACAATTCTGTAAAATATTTTTTACGTAATTTCAAATATTAATCTTCAGGACGTTACAAAATTTATTGAGATAACTCTACTACACACCGGAGATGACTGAGATTACATTACCGTAAACTGTTTGCTTATAGTTCTTTGAATTTATTTTTTCTAGCTAGCTCGTAAATGTTATCTAAGGAATAAAAAACGCAAGTCATTTCCTATATACACAAAACGATCAAAGATTTCTACGATTTTGTCGTTCCATCCTGGTCGAGCAAAAGTACAATTTTCTGATCCAATTTTTTCCATATTTCCAATTTCGATCGTAGTCTTTATTCTCATGTATTACCTATTTTTGTTCTAATATTCCCTATATACGTGAAAATATTCTACATACGATCGGCTCTCTTACATCTATTAAAACTCTTCTGCATAAACATTTCTTAACCATATCCCATCCTGCTCAATCATGACTTTTGTAATTCTTATTATTTTGTATTGTATCCGCAATTCATTAATCCGTGAGATTAGCTTATTTTTTTAGATTTATTATTAGATTTATTTTTTTATTAAGGTTGGTGATTCTATAATTTCTTATATGATTTGTTTAAGCGCTTATTAGTAATTAGGTAGGGTTGTCTGGAAGACTTTGATTGCTAGCGATAAGGCCGCCCGTTGCATACCTTATAATTTTTATGTGTGTATTATGTTATTTGTTTTTCTATAAATGTAAAGAAGTGTAAATAAATTTAAAAAAATAAAGACTTGTACTTTACTTAACATACGTACCTACTATTTAGTTCATTACCCTTTTCAAACATAATAACCAAAAAAAAACATATCATACGTAGGTGTGAAAACATAGAAAGTTCAAAACAATTTTTAATTGAATGCCGAAAACCAAAACTAGTAAAAATAATATATATCGAAACAGAAACTCTTTCACTATAACTGGTGGAACAAATTTATATAAAAATGCATTTTATACATTTGAAAATAATCCTTCAGTGTAAAGTGGCTGGCTAGTTATAACAAACTCTAAATAATAATAGAAACAATCTATTGTGATTAAAACAGGAAATTTATTATCGCTAACACTTAGGAGAATACTGAAAACAACTTCAAACTTGATTATATTTAAGAACAAGGAAAACCACTCATGATAACTGACAATATTATCCACCAACATACATAAATTACGCAAACATTAAACGTATTAATAATAACTAGTTTGGCCATAAATACTGTTAACTACTGTGTACTACTGTGTACATAAAAGATGTTCTTTTTTTCTACATATTAATTATTTATACTATCAACATATACAACAACACTTCATCTGCCGAAATCCACACACACTCCAAAGGCTGTTAATGCTGTTCAACCCAGAATCCGACGAAACCACAAAAAAACCTGAAGAAAGTAAGATTACCGCTAGGATTCTGTTGCGTATTATACAAAAACAAGACCTGAAGCCGAAGAAGACTTATCGTCGATATACAGGACATGACCTAAATAAATCTTTACAATTAAAGAGAGTGGATGGATCAAAATGCATTCCGTCGCGTTACGCTAGTGAAAAGCACAGAAATATCCTCTTTACCGATGAAAAAAAATTCACGATTAATGAACACTACCATAAGCAAAATGATGCGAGTGTACGCTCACTAAAGAAGCTGCTCAAGTTTTCGGAAAGGTACAACGCGGTCATCATCCTGTGTCAGTGATGGTTTGGTGGGGGGGCGTGTCTTAGCAAACAGTCACAAAACTACATTTTATTTAAAGGAGTAAAAACTTCAGCCAAAGTGTATTAAGATACAGATTTATTTTATTTCTTGCTGAGAATTCAATAAAAATGTAGGTATACATTTGAATAATAATAATAAATTTTTATTTCATTTTAATTTGTAACAGAACTTATGGCTGGACTAGGTATATAAATTTTATTAAGAGAATACACACTCGTTATATTAAGCAGGTTTAACTTAAGATCAAGAAATTTCGGAAAAGATCTTTTTGTCATTGAAAAAATACTTCACTAATCGTAAGGCAAAGACCCTACTACAATTTGCTATAAATATTACATAATAATGAAAACTTTCAAATAGTGATTATTATACTAATTGATATTTTAATTTCGATTAAAATATCAAATTCTAAAATCAAAGACTAAAATTGACCTTGACTTACCTTCAAACTTATTAAGTAAATTGTTGGGCGTCTCGCAGACAATTTCGCCATCGAAGGCACCCAGTTGTGCGTCATCCTGCCCCATGGCAGCCGTCTCCAAAAGGCACTGACGACATTTCAAATTCGTCTCCCTAAAAATAAATATGCTAATACTATCTCCATAGAATTGTTAAACATATTTTACATCTTGAATGATTGTGTACATAAGTAGACAATCATTCATTCATTTATCAATTAAATAAATTTAATTCCACTTTATAGTACATAGTCTAAAGATCAAACATTATTTTATACTTTAAAATAGCTATGCTGCTTATCAAATTGAAATCACATTTTCTTTAAGTCATAGAAAAAATAAACTAAGTTACGTAGTACAATAAGCTATTGCATAATAATGCACGCGTCCATGAGAAATAAGAATAAAAAGGGCTAGAAACAGACAACAATAACAAACCAATGATCGTTTTGCTGACAACTTGAGTTAATTTAAGCTCTACTGCAAAATTAGGTTAGAAAGGTTCACGATTTTCATTCTAGGACTTTTATCTCAGACGTATTACAAAATACAATAACTAAACAGTGTTTTAATGCACAAATGCAATAAAGTAAAAATTTAAGCGTAAGAGCAACGTTTCGTCGCCCAGCTTGATTTGGTGCAATGTAATCATTAAAGATTCACTCAAACGGGTGAGTAGAATTCGATACATTCAGAAACTGTCCGATGTCCTGCATATGGTTAAATCACAGAGAGAATTAATAGGAATCGTGAAGCGTATGAACGCTGGAGAGTATACTGGTACGTGCTTGGATGAGCGTCGGTACTTCGAAATTTATAATCCAATCCCAATTACAAAATGTTTCAAGCACTTTCGATTTCTCTCAATATCTATAGTGCTGATATCGAAACCTTGGGGTGGCAAAGAAATTACTTTACATTAAAATATCCCAACCCAAGATACTTTGAAATAAAAAGCTACGGTGTGAATATAATATCAGGATCGTAGGAGAAAATGCTTCACATAGCATTTCATACAAATCGATAAGCTCGAATATATTAAAGCCTTTAAGACTTTTTAACGGAAATCCTGTCAATTCAAAGACAACTTTTGACCAGCTGTTTCTTTTATTTTGACATTAACTATAGCCCATTCAAATTGTGTTGTGTGTATGTGTTTCGAAGCAAGCTAAATGTCTAAACTTTTATTAAGTTCTATAAAATATAAACTCAAGTTAAAAATTAAACCGTTCGGATTATGCGTTAACGTAACGTTCTGTTAATATTAAGGACCCAGGCGACATTTATATAGTAATCTCTAATCAATATTATACTTGTAATCAAAAAACTTTTCGATCTTATTCGTACTTGATGGTTACAATTAAACTTAGAAAAAGAACCATTTGTCTGTATGCGTATGAAATTTGTAGTTAAAACCACAAAATAATGAAAAAAAACTCAAGCACTTCGTCCTTACCCATCCAGCTCAGCGGTCTCGATATAGCAGAGGCCGTTGGGCTCCGAGCTGCTGAGGAGCAGGATATCCGCAGCAACGAACTGGTCGTTCTCCAGCCTGATGACGTCTCCCACCTGAACAGACGCCCACTTTTCCTCCACCAATTTGCCATTGCGTAATGTCTTCGCCCGCCGGTGATTCACTTGAGAATCGTTTTGATGTCTTTGCTGTAAAACAAAACATTTTATTTGAACGAGTATTAAACATACAAATAAATAATATCCGTCTTTATTTCTTAATGTTGCATAACAATATAACATCAGAACGCTTGAATTATGAACTTGCTGTTATCGCAAATAAGCTATATTTTTCACGGTAAGGAAAAATAATAAAGAGACTAATATACGCTAACCCGTCAGACGTTGTCCTGTCTTAACTATGAATATTGAATTGGAATTGCTATAATTAATAAGAAATATATTATTCCAAAGCTTGGTTTCGTTTTCGTCTTTAATCCTGTTAATAGCTGACATCTATTTCAAACAACTCGGTTATGAAACACGAATAGCTTTCTTAAATTTTACACATAGACATAACATTTATTACTAACAAAACACCCATAAAATAACAATAATAATAAAAAAAATAAAAAAGAATAATAATAGAGATAACAATTTTTTGTAATAAAAAGGTTTAATTGTATAATGCGTGTGTGCTGTGGTCAGCATAATGCTGAGCCAGGGCCAGAGCAGTGTTGTTCCACAGCGCTGGTCATTCTGCCAGAGACCACAGCAGAGTTTGCGCCTCAGTCGCAAAAAACAAATAAGAATCTAATACTCAGTAGAAACAAATAATAATGATAATAGTGTAAGCAATGAAGAAAAAAAATGTAAATAAATAAAATTAAAAAAAATTTAATATTATTTTCACCTTGATACTACATGTTTGCGTGATGTTCCCACATTAATGTATGTTATTTATTTAGCAGTATTGTAGTTCGTGAGCGTCCGTTTTTTATGTTATATTTGTATCCAGAAAAAAACCGGCGGGGCTACACCAGGCCTCAGATTTCTGTATTTGTTTTGTGGTTGATTTGTCTAATAGGCAAGTATAGGCAGTAAGGCAAGCCAGTTTCCTCACGATGTTTTCCTTCACCACACAGCCGAGGTTCGAACCTACGATTATATGGATGAGAGTCTCACGCTGAAGCTGGACCAACACTGCTTTTGTGTAAGTTCTATGAGAATACAGACAATTAGATGCGCTTTGATTTGTTCGGATCTCTTTAGTGGTACTTATACGCAAGTTTGTAGTTTACCCTAAATACAATGAGGAAGATCAAAATAATGTAATGCGGTAATTTTACAGACATGTAAACGGTTCTTACTAGTTCAAGAAATGTTGCAATATTATGTAATCTTAGGACATAGTGTTTTACATAAATGGAATTACTACTATCGGCATTATTACAGTCAGATTATAGCAATTATAAATCTCAATTGCATCTAATTAATATACTTAAGTCTAGATATCGCTCTTATGATGAGAATTATTATTATCTCTGGTTTGTTTTTCTAAGGTGGCTTTTGTAACAGACTATATAAATATATGATACATGTAATATTAGGTCCTTACATATGAAATTGGCGTTTTGTATGGGAGGAACAAAAAGTCGAATATTTTTAAATATAATATATGAACCATTGTTTTCTATGCACTTTTGCCATCTCATAGGTAGTTCATTGATCCCTTTACTAAAAAAACCAGTCGGACGAGAATCAATAAAATCTGTGAAGGCGACTTGGACTGCCCCATCAGAGTTAATTTTTTTCCCTTCCAAGAAGTTGTCCAAATTTCGAAAAAAATGGTAATCTGTTGGAGCAAGGTGCGGGGAGTACGGAGGATGTCTTAGACATTCCAATTGAATTTAACAAATAATAAAGAATACGCAATCGGTCTGCTCCTAGACATGACTAAAGCCTACGACAAGGTACAATATGAAATATTGTTAAATAAACTCTATGGGATAGCCCATATACCTATGTATCCGCGGAAAAACTAACGAATGGTTCAAGTCCTATCTTGAAAACAGAAAACAATTAGTAGAAATAGAATTTTATAATAATGAAACAAAAATTCATCAGTAAAACAATAAAAGCCTCAATACCACAAGGAAGCGTCATTGGGTGCCTTCTTTTTCTCATTTATATAAACGACCTTCCAAAAACCATAGAAGGACCTGGTCCATGTGTTTTATTCGCTGATGATATTTCGATTATAGCCCCCTGTCATGATATCACTAACATACACTCTACACTCAATAATATTCTAACAAAAACAATAACCTGGATGAATGCACACAATCTTGAAATCAATTTTGAAAAAACCAAAACAATAGCATTCCACCCCGTCATAAAAAGCCACTTTCTCTAAATTTCTCTTTTAACAACCACACAATAGAACAAGTTAACGAATTTTCATTACTAGGTTTAACAATAGACACAAACATAAACTGGAAATCACACATACAAAAAATAAAATCAAAACTATCAAAATTTTTATATGCTTTCCGGGAAATTAAAAAGACTAAGGACCTGAAAACCGCTCTAACTACCTACTACGCCTATGCGAATGCATGGCTAAACTACGGTGTAATAATGTGGGGAAATAGCACCGACGCACCAGCACTATTCACGACTCAAAAAAAGTTAATTCGGATCATAGTTAACATAGAACAAACAGACAGCTGCAAACCACATTTCATAAAACTAAACATTATCACTCTACCCTCATTATACATATTGGAAATCTGTAAATTTGCCCATACACACAAAGAATTTTACACCACACGCGAACACATACAGATAAGATATACACTTCGACACGACAAACGCCTAAACCTACCATCTTCCCGATTACAAATACATGCATAAAGCCCACTAGTCATGTCAATCAAAATTTATAATAAACTACCTGAGACACTAAGAAATGAAAAAAAGATACATATATTTACAAACAAACTAAAAAATCTTCTTATACGTAAATGTTATTATAGCGTTAATGAGTACCTAGAAGATAAAAATATAGCTTAATTTCATAATTATTAATCCCTAATATTCAAAATTAAATAAATAAAAAATACTAACTAATACTAAATACTAAATAATTAATACTAACCTGAAATGTAAAATTTTATGTACTATTTTGCTACTATTAATTATGTAATATACATTTTGTAATGCCTTCTTTTGCTGTGCCCTAACAGGGTCCATAATATTGTACCTAGCTTTAAGCCTCTTAAACATCTATTGTAACATTATGGAATGCAAATAAATATATGAATATGAAGCTCTTCTAATTTGGTAGCCGTCTGTTGTGCAGTGTGTGGTCTAGCGTTGTCGTGAAGTTGCAGTGGCGTGGAGTGATTGACCAGCCTAGGTTGTTTAGCCGCTAGCTTTTCCATCATGGTTTGCAATTGCTGACAATAGACATCAGCCGTAATAGTCTGGCCAGATTTGAGAAAACTTCAATGAACAAGACCGGCACTAGTCCACCAAACGCTTACATGTAACTTTTTTGGGGTTAATTTTCACTTGGAGCAGGATTTGGTTGGCTGGCCAGGATCCAACCATTGCGCTAAGCGCTTCCGATTATCGTAAAGGATCCATTTTTCATCACAGGTAATGATTCGGTTTAAAATACCTTCATTATTGTGCCGGTTCAGTAATGTAACGCAGCAGTAGACGCGCGTTTGCCGGTTTGCTTCAGTCAATGCGTGAGGTACCCACCTTTCAAGCTTTTTAATCTTCCCAATTTGCTTCAAGTGAATTAAAACAGTTTTATCACTAACACCGCAGCCTGCAGCTAACTCGGACGTGGTTTGCGATGGATCCGCTTCCGCAATAGCCTTCAATATTTCATTATCAACTTGGGTCTCAGGCCTTCCACGGGGCTTGTTCTGCAGGTCGAAATTTCCAGAACGAAAACAATGGAACCAAAAACGAACTGTGTTTTCTTTTGCAACATGACCGCCATACACATCATTCACCCTTCGAGTCGTTTCCGCAGCACTAGTGCCACGGCGGAACTCGTACTCGTAAATAATGCGATACTTTAAGTTTTCCATTTTGTAAAATGAGTGACGCAAACAGAAGAAAACAGAAAAAAAAACAAATGAATGACGGTCATCGAAGCACAAATACATGAGTAAATAGCTGTAGAAATTTGAATTTGGAATTCCTTACCAAAGAGGAGAACAGCGGGATTAAAGTGGCCAGTACGAAATACGCCAATTTCATATGTAAGGACCTAATATTATGTATATTGTACAAACTTTTTTAATATAATAATAAATACTTAAGATACACAATATCGCTACTGTGAACTCACTCTGCGAACATATAAAGATATCGATAGTGACAATCAGTCTGACGTATTTGTGCAACAGACTGGTTCTGCAATGATTTTTACAACTCTTTAGTTAATAAGGAATTTGTACTGTGGTGTGGCCACCAAATAAACCACTTAGAGCTTTTTTGTACTTTTTGTTTATTTATAATAATAAGCAATATTAAAAAATATTAAAAAACAATGATTTTGCAATTATGTTTTCGTTAACCATCGTTACGTTAGAGCTATTTGATATTTATCTGGAAGAGATAGGCCTAACGTTAGTTTAAAGAACGTCTTCTTCTATCGACGAATCGAATCTATACCGATTTTATCTTCGAAAGAAATAACTACTTAGATTAAAGGAACTGTATGTTCACCAGATTAAGTTGCGCTTTTAACATATAATTTCGAATTATTACATTATCGCAATTATATGTTATTGTAAATTCACAAATTATTGTTAATTTTGAAATTAGATAATAAACTCGTCATATTTCAGTAAAACCATGGGTAGCTCTCGTGGAAAGGAAACAAATGATAATTATATAAAAACCCTGGAAAATGTCCCCGCCCATTTGCACCCTGTGATTGTTTTAAGTATAAATAAATTATCTAGGAAAACCTTGTCTATTACAAAATACTGAATATATTTAAAAAATATAATAAAAAGCCTACAGCGCTGAACTCGTTAATCAGTAAGAATCTTCATAGTATTCACAATTAAATTGTTCATCAAAAAATCATTACTTCACAAGGTCGGAAACTTGGTACACATAGGGGCATAATCGTTAAAGTTTGGCCTCTTAGGAAATTGATTTCAGCATACATAAAATTCATGTGTGTAATCGGTGTACTTTTAATTGCTTAGGCGCGAATGGAAATCAATCTAGTTTCAAGAGGTATCAAACCTCTCCCACCTATCTTCTTATTTATCAGCCATTATTTTGTGTCCACCGAGATCTCCATCGTTTTTCTCCAATTCGGCAATGCGCCTTTTGCATCGATTTACAGGCGTCAGTCCAGCCCGTCGGTGGGCGGTCAGGCAGTATTTTGCTCTGCTGAGGTCTGCATTCAAGGAGCCTTCGGGTCCATTGCGCTTTATGGCCCGCCCACGTCCATTTTAAGGTCTTAGGGATTAATGAAAATTATTTTCCGTTGTCCGTACGATTACGCTTTAATATACTTTTGGTAATACAAGACCAAGAAAATAAGCGTTTTCAAAAAAATCTATTTTATTATAATAATTTATAGACATAGTAATTCTTAGCGCTAAGTTTCGGCTCTAAATCTTACCCCTAGATCTTGTTAGGTAAGCAATTGATTGTAATTCGGTTTTCATCAATACACAGAAGAAAGGAGGAGTACATATAGCATAAAACAAAGAGGGTAACTCCACTAACACTTCAATATTTAAAACTAAGCGAACAAATTTTCTGACTGAGTTTCTATTTGACCATGCACAAAGAAAGTTTTTGACTTTTTTTGTAGAACACGGGCCAAACGAGCAGGACGCTCACTTGATATAAAAGTTATATCGCCCATGGACACTCTAAATGCTCTGTCATTTAGGCTCGCGAGTGCATTGCCGGATTTTTAAGAATTGGTACGCTCTTTTCTTGTCGCCCTTAGTCGAATTGGTGGATATTTAAGTGTAAACTTAAAACTTTTTTAAATCGTAAACTATCCAATATATTCTTAAATATAATAAAATGTATATTCTCTCGATTTTAATAATCTAAAAGGAATACAATATACAGGGGCGATGACAAATCAGATTTTTCTATAGAACTGAACTACAGAGAGGATTAAAAGGAAATGTTTCGTCACTTTACAACTATGTTATCAGTTTAATTACTCATATCCACTGAGTATATTCTCTTAGCTATATATTACAACTGTAATGTTACTTTGTGCTGTATAATTTTCATTGATAATAGATACTATGGACCCCCTTCCTACATAATAGGAAATAGTTTAAATTAATGCAATTACTATCTACTCCCGCGAACTTCGTTTCGCCTTAATATGATATTTAGTAGTACATACCAACAAATGGAAAATTTTCCTGAGAGACTTTTAGATTTTTCGGAATAAGAACTGGTTTTTATATTTTTCCGTGGCATTTTTTTTCTCTACAAAAATCCTTCATGGAGTAAATTAGAAAAAATACTAGAATTGGTCCAGCCGTCTTCGAGTTTTGATCTTAGCAACATATTATGCGGTATTTAAAAACCGCTGATGGTGATGCCATGGCTATAAAACTATTTAATCACCTTCCTAGAAGTTATAGATCACTGCCATGTAATTTTTTTCAAGGGGAAGGTGATGAAATGTTTAAGGTGCCTTTATAGCGTAGGCGAGTATTTGGACCACACATTTGACACCAGTTGTAAATATCTTAACTTTGACATAATTTTATGTTCTTATTATAAGACATTGTAAAAATATATATGACATTTGCATGCCTATTTACATATAGCTGATTGTGCGGATATTTGTAGTTGATCGATCTAACCACTGTAACACGTACCTACTTATCTTATAGCATATAAAAAAATTAATAATAATATATATCTCTATATAAACATAATATCTGCGTCGCTAGAGTGAGAAAATATGAAGGACGTACCACATATCTAAATAAAAAAACATAAGTCAGTGGCGCTCCAACCTTTTTAGGTCTGGGTCTCAGATTTCTGTAACTGCTTGGTGATTAGTCAATCTAATAGGCAAATAAGTGATACGCCTCCTATGCCTGACACACACCGTCAACTTTTTCCGGTGTTATGCATGCCTGTTTCCTCACGATGTTTTCCTTGACTGTCAAAGCGAATGTAAAATGCGCACATAGAAAGAAAGTCCATTGGTGCACAGCTGGAGATAGAACCTACGACCTCAGTGAGTTTTTGTGGCTCACTGGGCCACATACCTAATTATTTCATAATATTCACTTGTCAAATAAATCGGTACATTCTTGTACAATGTCAAAATAATAATAGGCTCATTGTTTTATGTAGCGGATAATTCTCAAAGTTAAGCACAAAAGGCAAGACGTGTGCAAGGTCACTACACAATGACACTATTATTAATTCATAACATAAACTAGTCCGCGTAGTAAACTACTATACGGCCAAAGGCATTTCGACAATTCCATACAAGATTTTAATCTTTTACCTATCTTAAGATCGGTAACGTCACATTTATTTGTGACAAGGACAAAGTCTATTTTGAGTGTTATAATACGATAGATATTTAACTATTTAATGGAAACTGTATCAAATCTTATAGTTTTAAGGCCTGAAATCACATTAAAGTGTGTACGTAGGTGTCTTACTGTGTCTAGTTTTCTTCTACATGTTTGCAAACACTAGTGTTCGTATACAAGTACCAAAGCTCAACGGTAAATAAAAGACGATTATTTGTATACTGTAACCATAATACTAAATTATATAGAAAAGAAAAACAATTCAATTTACAAGAAAAATTATGATTCCAAACAACAAACTGGTATTTTTTAATATCGGGTGGGCGATAGTGGATGTAGTTAAATGCAATATTCAGAGTCGAGTTTAGCACCAAGTATCAAATCATATTAAAATTAATTTATTTATATTGGTAACTATGAACCCTTATGAATGTGGATATTGCAACAAAAATTAAAATTCAAAATTTGTATAACACCGGTTTCGAAATAAAGGGCGTAGTAAATCGCAAGAAAGTCTTCGCTACTCTTTTAAATCCGCAAGTTTTTGGTTCCTGTTTCGCTACGGCAGTGTCACACTGAACCTAAGTCTCGATTCTGAATTATACATAACAGGCGAACGTTATAAAAATTCTGGCACTTACAAAGTCGTCGTAAGCGTCTTTGACAGCAGTCAGCGCCAGTACACCAATAAGTGGTATGGCAGTAGTTATGGGCGTCAGCGAGGAGATGGCCGGTATCAACTGCAGCACCAGCAGGCAGAGGAAATAGAAGTTGGCGAGCCGCTGGAACTGCTCCAGCAGGTTCAACGGCAGGAAAGTTACTATCGAGTACTTTGAAGTTTTGATGTAGTTATTCTGAAATACATTTTATTATTAATAATAACATTCTTTTTTAATTTATTTATTTTATTTCACTGATTCTAATAGAATATTTTAAACTTGTATCGTGTTCATTAGGAACTATTAAACACACAAACAACATTCTTTATAAAATGCCTGAAACATATTTTATCTTTTTACGCATTACTTTGAGTTCAGATTATAGACCAACTAAACTTTAAGACAAAACAATCATACAAAACTGTGTAACCGATGTGATCTGTAAATGAGTTAAAATCTGAATTTAAGCAGGTTCCGAAAAATGTTAAATAAAACGCTAACACACCATACAAAGGTACGTGACAAATGTAGTTTATATTAGTAGAAAGTACAACTTATCAGGCCAACGGCTTCATTCCATTATGAACATCACGTTTATAATACTTGGAATCACGTCACATAATATGGCTCGAAATATCGCTGATAATCAAAATAAAATGTTTAGCAAACACTGTACTCTGCCAAATTTAATAGCTATGAATGTTTACAGTTGTAAATAGTAAACCTGTATCTAGTTACATCGGTTCACTCATAAAGAAAATGCACGAAAGGCATATAAAACCTGGTGCATGAACAAAGTCCGTTGTAGTCTATATAATTATTGTATGCTAAACAATGTCTTATATATTACGGGTTTTTAGATTAGAATCAGTGTAACAAATAATAAATGTCGGTCTAAATAACCTTCGTCGTGATTTGACAATCTAAAACAAATAATTAATTACAGTTCTTTCATGATTCATCAAAAGCATGGAAAACAAAACACATGGATATCTGTTTTACTGACATATCAGTCTTGTACTGTCTAGAAATCGAATAAAACTCATGTACAACAAAGGCATGGCAACGTTTAACAGACATATAGGTCATTGTTAGTTATTGAAGTATGTAAAGCCAATCGCCAAGTATCTCGGTACTAATTATGTGACCACATTTAAAGCGAGCAAGTTTATCTTTAATCTATGAGTAACAAATAAACTTACGGCATAGCGGAACTGCGCATTGTACTCTCGATTATTTGCTTTGATTCTTCTTTCATTTTCTGTAACAAAAATAAATCAGCTATAAATATTTGTCATCTTAAATATATGTTTATTTATAATAAATTTGTTTTAATTTTCTTTTTATTATTATTTTCAATTTTCCTAACTTACATAAAGTTCATAAAATTGAAAATACTCTATATTTCATTGTTATTATTACTTCTAGATGTTTCTTTTCATAATGTCTTTCTGAGAAGTTGTGGTAAGCCTAGAATTAAATCAGATTAATTCTCATGTATCTATTGCAATATTTATTGATAAAGGTTATGATTTACAGGTGTCGCTTCCGGAAACTGGACTGCGAGGTTTCCATTCAGTTTTGTAATTAAATACAAATAAAGAGCGGACCGTATCTCCGTCCTTCTGGTTTCTTCTATGTTTGCCATAGCCTTATTGTATAATGATTTTATATTTAAAAAGAGTACCGAGAGAATATTACGCCGGCTTTTTCTCTCGTCCTACACCCTCTGTCCTTTTTGCCGATGAGTGGAATTACGTGGAATAAGTGATACCTCTATTCTAGAAAAAACATTTTATTTTATTTTTTTATTAGATGGTCTATTGTTTGAGTTCTAAAGTTTTGTAGACTGCAATAGCGCGGATAGATTATATACGAACAAAGACTAATAAGGTATCTAAATTCTTCGAGAAAGATTTAAAGTCAACTAAAAAGTTATAGAAGGGTATGGTCTCTAACTTACTGATCATATCTCATACGTTTTCTCACGTGGTAGTAACACTTGGCGCTAAGTCTTCACTCTAAATCTGTTAGATGTCCATATATAAAGATTATGAAGCGAGACTTCCCATTAATCATTCAAATTAAGATAAGATAACTAACAAATCGAATTTACTATATCAGATAAGAAATATTTCGTTTGATTATGCACATGACATAATGATATTCACAATCCATGCGAGAATATTCTACCGTAAACCCAGTTTCGCAAATTTCAATACAATGTCTTCGATAAATTGCTCAACGTCTTAGTTCTGTGGCTTCTCTAACAATACATATTGCATTTAATAATTTTACGAGTATTCCAATAATTCAGTTACGGAAATAGTTGTTTAGATCATATGACATAATAGTTTGTTGCACATTAGATTAAAGTTAGTACAGTATTTATTACTCTTGTAACTGCTAGATATTATTGAATATAACAAAACGTCGTAAAACTTGTTACTATGGTGATGGAACATAGCACTAACCTGAATCCACGTTTCATAATCAGGCTGTTCCGGCCTTTTTTGCATGCATAAAACTCGGTAACCATGGTATCAAATATTTACATGTATTCTATGATTTACTGTAATGCAGAATTATATGTTAGTTTAAACGAATGACGTACAAAAATCACTCGGTGACACCTCAGTAGGACACTCATCCTTTGGGATAAAACGTTTGGAAAACCCAACGGATGTAAGATATCCGTCGAACGACTTCCGTATCGATAAAACACGCTCTTCGACTTTACGAGCAGTTTTCTGATTCTGCGTGTTCGAAGGTCTCAATCCTCAGTGTCTGACATTAAAGGTAAGATTTAAAAGCGTATTTGATTTTGACATACAGAATTAATAATTAGTTCTAAATCTTGACTCTTACGTGTATTAAATTGAAATTTCTCGTTGTATTTAACGTTCAGGATTGTATCAAGTTTTTCTAGCAAGAAAACACTATTTAATATATTCTATTATGATAATGTGTTTTCATACGCATATTTAACACAGCCCAGCTCTATTTTATAGGCTTCAGCAAAATTGCAATTCTAAAGACACAAAATTTCTGTAGATTTACGTCATCTGTGGATCGATTACAATTATACCAAATTAAAAACTGGCGTAAAAAGATTCCTTTATATGTAACAAAAAATTTGTTGAAAGAGCTCGATTCGGCTATTTTTCTTCCGCTAAAATTATCAATTCGTGTAGAGAAATAGTTGTTACTTCTACGCGGAAGAGTCTTCGCTAAATTAAAAAGTACACTATTTGGTATTTTAACTAAAACTCATCTCATTACGCTTTAATCGTGAAAAGATTAAAATGTTTAATAGACCTCAAAAATATTCCATTACATTTTTACTGGATATTTCCAAGAATATTTACGATAATTTTATGCTAACTGGTTCGTTCAGATAAAAATCCTGTCCTTGGTAGGATTGAGCCTAATTCGCAACAACCAATAAGGTTGTTGTTTTACTTATGCACTGCAACATAATGTTTATAATAATATTTTTTCCTATGGCCAAAGAAAGGCCCTTGATGCATTGGGAGCTGTATTTCAGGAGCCTGAGACTTCCCAATTACATGTATAGTATACTAATTAAAACATTTTAAATTGGTTTACTCTAATTCAATAAATTTTTGATAATGTAAGTTAATATAAATTTACAATACTCTATATAATTTATCTTCTTCGTTTTAGTTGTAAGCCAGTCCGTTATTTAACTTTTTAAACTTAAATTGTTAGCGTCTTATGATATATTAGAAGATTATTATAAGAATTAAATCCTTTTTATTTACATTATTATATATATACAGTACATTATTATTCTATAATCTATAATATAATCTTCATTCCATGGTAGGTTTTGGGCAATGTTGATAAAGATACAAACAAAAACCTAATATATCTTTCTGTACTTCTGGAAGTTATAACTCTCTTATTAATTAGACTAGAATAAAATCCAAACAATTTAATGCTTGATATTGCATTTAAATGAAAATAACGATTTTCAGAAAATAATTTGTCTCCGACTTGATCTGTTGTGGACTTTTAACATTACTAACATAAACTTAAGGCTGTGAGCATTGCTTAACAGTTAAATCTTTCACTTAAACACATGTAAGAAGATATGATAAAGTGCTTGTTTACCAATTTCCTCATTCAACCAATATCTCAGTGATTCACTTAAAGCCAGTGTAAGCTTGATGTATTCAGATGAGTCATTGCGTCCGAAAACTAAGACAGACAGCGTCACCCCGAATAAATATAAAAAAAATATTTCTTATATCCCAACTAACGACTGGATTCTTGTGATTATGACGAGATAGACAATATAATAAATTGCTTTTATAAATTATAAGGAAAAATTTAAATTTTATGAATTTTATTGTCATTTTTTAAACACGTCTAGACATATATAAGCCGAAAAGCTTCCTTAACGAAGTGAACTGGGTAGATGATACAATAGATCATCGGTTAAGTGTTGAGCATCTTCCAATGCAGACATGAGACCTATAGGTAATATAGAAGCCCCATCTGCATCTAAGAAATTATTTAACAGTGGTTCTAAGTTGATACTCTCGTGTACACATATTTCATAGGGCCATGGGTGTTGGAGTGAAAAGATTAACAGGCTCAATACGAACAGTATATTTTGTATAACAAAACAAAGATCCTTAAAAATCAATGAATTGAGATTAGCCGTTGTTACCAAATTAGAGACATTCTCTTCGATCGATTTTAAATGTCGATGTAACGAATCTTCTTATGTTATACAAAATCATAATAATTTTCCTTATTTACTTGCACTATTAATATGCACCGATTAACTATGCACTCACACATCCACATGCACTGACGCGTGTAATGATTCTTGTATAAAAAATTGGGAGAAGTTGTTGCAAAAAGAAAATTAACTTTGGTAAGGAATTAAATACATATTGTTTGATATGGAAGAGCTGGGAAGCCTAACACATATAGTGTTTACTTAAAAGGGTTCCCAAAAGTAACACATTGTAATACACAGATCAATATGTATTAATATGTTAATATGTCAAATGGAAAAGATTAACTGCCCACGACACATGAAATCTTAGTTCGAGAGCTAGCATTTTCTTTTTTAATGACTTTTTAATGGGAATGTCATATTGTGTACAAAAACTCTTGAACGAACCAAATGTAGTGTAAACGAGCTGAATTTTTAAATTTATACTAGGGATTTACGTTTTAAAAAAGTGATGCTGGCCAGCGAGAGAAAAGAACCTCAATTATAATAAAATACATTGTATTGGGCGTAATAGTCGTAACTTGGTCTATGGAAAGAAAGGTTTAAAAAATTTTAGAAAATTATATATGTTTATGAGATACAATGTATGTAGTTTTTTCTTTCTTTAAATGAATAAACGCAATTTTATTTTATTTTATACAATTCAATGATAGATTGAGTATAGAAATAGAAGGATGGTTTAAGTAAATTGTAAACTGACCTAAGCGAAAAGGCGCCAAGATGTCGCCGATCGATCAACTTATTTACAATGGATAGTACTTTCATGGGCGCATCTCCACTACTCAAATTTGTATTGCTATCGTGCTAGTGTCAGTCATTTTACGATAGTTTCATTCATACTTGACACAGTTAAGACGTGTTTTTTTTTAAAGATAGTTTATAGCTCAATATATAATGAGTATAAAGGGTGTGCACTAGAAAGTGCATATGTAGGAAAAACTAAGACGCAAGAACTTTTATATTATCTTTACAGGCAATTATATGTCTATATGGGGTAGTCGAATCCAAGACAGCAGATCTATAATAAACAAAGCTGCAGAGCTATTTTTTTAGTTTTATCGCTATAATTAGGTCAATCTTTTTATAACTATTAGAATATCCTTGAATGTGTCATAACTCAGAATAATCGATTACATTGACAACATAAAAAGCTCGTAGTTAATGCTTCCCTTAATAATATACTATTACCTAAGCCTATTACGTCACCTAGTCTCCTGGGAATGTCATATTGTGTACAGAAAAAGATGTCCTTGAACGAACCAAATGTGGAAAGAAGGCTGGCTGGCGACGGAGAAATTCTCAATTATATATGTATATAAGATACAATGTATTGAGGAGTAATAGCCGCAACGTTGTCTGTAGAACGAAAGGTAGCTGGAAAGCGACGGAAAAAATCTCAATTATATATATAAAATATATTGTATTGGGAGTAATAGCCGCAACTTAGTCTGTGGAAGAATATATACTTTTTCTTTGTTAGTTTCAAAGTCACATCTACTATGTCGAATTCATTAAAATATACATTGAACCGTATCTCTTTAGCAAGTTGCTTGTTATTCTTAAAGGGATTCGATTACCCTCGAATCGCAACTATATGAGATATTCCATAACACAAGTGGCTAATATAAATTGTTGTATTTGCGTTTAATAATAAAAATTTAACAAAACTTTAATTGCTTCATTTTGATTGTATGTTATTCACCTCTTACTAAAAACCTAAATTAATGAAGACTACCAATAGCATGAATAGAGTCATGGTGAATAGATTCAACTCAAGTACCTGCTAAAATTAGCGTTCTCGTTCTAAATACTTCAAAATTATGCTAAATAATTCATTTCATTTCTTTTATCATTCCCTTTCTAATTTTATTCGACATAATTGTTACCTTGTGAACGTGTGACGAACAAAAAAATAAACCGCTCGATTTATATGACAGGCTGAGTAAAAATCCGTGAAAATATAGTTAAATTTAGAATTAATGTATATACGGGAAAAAAAAACAAGTGTAGTTTCGAACGAAGTAACCGATACAATAACCTAAATCCTAATCACTATTCAAGGATATCAAAACGTTTGCTTTGTTTCAAATAAAAGCAAAATTTTAATTCGCTTTCATAAAACACAATGAAATAAATTCAAGATTTTTTTGCCCGCTGGTGAATCACGTACGTTCGTTTTTAGCTTTAAAATAGTTATACGATACAGAATTAGAACTTATACGTCTTCATTTTCCCGATTATCACATAAATCCACTTGATTTGTACATGTGACAATAACGAAATCTCAAGATAAATATACTACACATATTTTTATTGACAAAACATTAGCAAGTCACGAGTCACGACTTTGTTGTAAATACGCTTTTAAAATTTAGTACTTCATATTATTTCATAAAATTTACAAACAAATGTGATTCCGGTTTTATAATAAGCACATATCACGGTTGACCCTATTCTTATTCGGAATCGCGTGGGGCAAAACCTAGATACGTATTTATAACTAGGCATTCATGATGTTAAATACGTGAGCGAAAGGTTTAAGTTGACGCAGTGAGGCATTTTCAGGATATTCTGTGTTTTAGACCGACAAGCGTCATTAGAAGATAATATGATATTTCACGTTGAGATTACGTTAAGCGGGATCGTGAAAACCTATAACGGGCTCGATAAGCAGATCGAGCAATAACAAATGTAATTATGATTAGTGAAATGTTGGCAGATAAAATCAATAGAAGGTACATGGGGTCATACGAGGAGCGCTAAGGCGCCGCCGCCCCGGCCGTTGACCGTGCGGGGGCGCGTCGATGCGACCTTGGACATTGTGTAATATACAGAAAACAGCCAATTTAACCTTTAAAATTTCGCCTTTCGGGAAGTTAATATTTCAAACATACGCTGCGGATGTGACTGCGGTTATTTCGTTTAGAAGTTTAACTGGTGTACGAACCACAGGAGACGAATGTGCGGAACCTATGATTGTGCTTGGTGCGGCGGCGCGGCGCGGGCTGGTCTCGTCGCACCAGCTTGCCAAGGAGCTCGAAGAGGGAGAATCGCAAGGGGCGCGGTGGCAGGCGGGGTTCGCCGCCCTCCGCGCCCAACACCTCCAGCTCGACCGCCTCCGAGCGCGCGCACATCCGCGCCGCTACCGCCGCGCCATGACGCGCCCCAGTGCGGTTGGCCACGCTGTTTCACTCCGTAGCACACTGGACCCACTATTGCAAAGCACCCGGTGCCACAAACGCGCCCGAATCCAAAACACGTCGCGTCCGACGCGCGCGCTCTGGCCCGTCGCGGGGCCGATACTCCCAGACACTACACGCTAGCGCCCCCACGGCGGCGCGCGCATTCTCCTCATTACAGCCGGTGTTGCCTTCCGTATTTTCATTGCAGAAAATGCGGGAATTACCTAACTACTAGACAGCATCAATTTAAATCATGACCTTTCAGGTTTTGTTACTCTAATAAGCCACGTATAGCAATCGCAATATTCATTCAAAAATATACGATATATGCTAAATAATGTACACAGGTATATCCGACCGCATATTAAATAAACGTAGTATAAAATATGCACATAATGCTTCGTTTTATCTAGTGTCTTATTTCGAATGAAAGCTTATTTAAATAGAAAAGTTCTTTAATAACGTATATACATAGTCGTATATAAGTATTTAATATTACTAGAACAAAGTTCTACAAATAATCGATTGCCCATTCAACCACTTACCAGCTGTTCACTTTCGCAAGGGAAAATGATTAAGATATGTATAATTCAACGGAATACGTTTATATTTTATTAAATCTGATTTCCATCTAGATAAACCTTGTAAATTATGTTTGACAGAATGGCCCCGGGGCAAGAGTTGCTAGTTTAGTCAGTAGACCGTTTAGAAACGGCCTATCTTTGCGTCACCAATTATTAGTTATCTACACGCTATCCGCTAAAGTACAATATACTTCTTATTTCTTAAAATTTTCTATTATCTTTAGAACAGGTAGATAGTTTCGTAGCAGTTCTACATGGCATTATCATACTGCAGAGTTCTTACTTAAGTGTAACTGTAATTAAAGGATGCAAAGAAGTAAAGGACGGAACATGTATACCAATCACCTTATTCTAAGTAATGCCATTGGCAATATTAAACCTTCGAAAACGTCCCTCGAGGTCAAGACATCAAAGTACTCACCTTGACCATGTGTTCTCGCTGAGGATTTTCCCATGTCGGCCACACCATCGACACACATATACACACACGCGCACGACACTTACACTAACACGTTCTACTTATACTTATTAGGTCGGAGTAAAAGAGGCGTACAAAAGTTACACTTTACTAAGGACACTTGAGTATTGGTCTTTCATATCGCTGGCGGTAGGGTAGCGAGATGTGCGGAGGGCCACGCGGTGCGATCGGCATCCTGCAGTCTCAAATGGTACTCCAAACTCCTACAACAAAAAATATATGACATATTTTAAACGACTATTTTGGATGCAAAGAACTTTGACTTGCATGCTTTATAACAATCGCTTAATTCCTTCAGTGACACTAACTTTTTGACTTAAATATCTGTAATCAAATGAAATCTGATAACCAGTTAGGCCTTAGTTAAATTACGACTAAATCCTTTAAATATAGTGTTTTAATTATTAATAGGGACTGTGCAAAAGACCCATTATGGTATTTCCATTATCAACATAGAATAGAAACAATCAGATTGAGGACGTTACTACATTTATAATCAATACAATATATACACTAGTCGCAAGCTACATAATACAAACAAAAGCAGACAAAACACTCGCTATACACTTCCTAGAATTAGCAATCAACTAACGAATGATCTAACACAACGAAACTTGTAATTAACGGCCATGAGATTTACGAGTACAATATAGGCCTATAAATGGGACCAAAGTATTACTCCGGCGCCTTGTGACGGTAAAATCAAGCCGTGCTCGTAATGAGACAATCAATTTTGATTGAAGGAATTGAGATGCGCTGCTAGATATCACACACTGCCCACATGTTGACACTTTGCGTTGTTATTTTAACTGACTTACAAAGGTACTTTTACTCTTACAAAGTATTTGACACATAATATTTTTGTTTATATCTTATGTGTTTGAAAATCCTGATTCGAAATTATGTATTCCAATTTGAGGACCATTCCATTTTAATTGTGTTTGTTTTACTGTAGACGACTTGCACAAGAAGGAAGGAAGAATAGCATTTCTGCAAAATATTAATAGATGCAGGTTAAAAGTCACGGGTGACTTACGTTAAATCTAAATCTAATCTAGATGTATGAAGTCCAACTTAAATGAACATCGTATACCAGAAGAATTATTTTGTCCAACACACTTAAGCTTAAAGTATAATACAAAAATGAACCATTCAAATAAATTACCTAATTACGTCACATGACCATAATTAAAATATCAATTAAGATTGAAATATACCTCATACAAAGGAGTCGAGGAAATATATTTGCACAATATCCAAATAACAATTCTCAGAAAAGCTACTGGGTAGGTATTAACGAAATGAACTTTATCTGCACGAAATCATACCTTCGGGAGCGGGATAACATAACATATTAATTAAACTATTACACAAATGCCACATCGATAACAAACCTAATAATGCTTGGTCTTAAATAGACATTTAAAAAAATGTACCTTCGGCTAGTGTCACGAAAGAAGTTACACGACGGAACATTTCGTACTTTTTTTTAAAAATTCTAGTCCGTTATAGCCACGCTTTATTTATGAATATTATTGTATGCGAAACAGTTAATTTAAAATACGTATTTAGAATTGAAAGAAATCCCAGTATACTGAATAATGATGCTGTTAGGTTATATTGAAACCATTATCAGTTTAACACTTTGTTAAATTACCCGATTAACCTAATTATTAAACGAGGAATTAAAAATTAACGACGCGTTGAGTTGAAAACAGGAAAACAAAAAAAAAATTTAATCACTTTTAAATAGAAATAATTTAATTTTGTTTTTATAATAGCTCTGATTACAAGATTATACCGGGGAAGGCTTGGAAAATGGTGGCGACGATGAAAGACATCTGAAGAATTTGCAGGCCTCCGACGGAATAAGCGTGCACTAATGTTAAATGTTAATGTTGTATTTAATCCTCATAATACAGTACCAAAATAAAGGCATTTTTTTCTATATATATGTTTTATTTACAGCTTTATTTTTCTGTTTATACTATAACAACAAACTTCGACCCAATAAACTGTAGGCTATTCTTCTACAAAGTAATTTAAAATCACTTATGATTTGACGTATTTAAAATCGGCTCTTAACTCAAAGTTAAGTCGAAGGCGTGTCAACAATATCACTTACCGGACTAGTGTTGACAAAACTCACACTGCTGACATTCAAATAAATTAAAATGTATCGTCAATCAAAAAGCCAGCCCAGCACATAAAAATCTATATACATTTACATCTTTCTAACATTATATAAATCAAATTACCGATGCACTGACGCAAATTGCTGTTGAATCCTGCATTGAATTCGGCTTCAAGTAAATCGAGAAGTTTCTTCGATATTTGCATGATTACATAAGAGTCGATCATTTCAAGATTATTAAGACCTAGGTCAAGTTCATTTTATTTATGAACCTCATAATTAAGACCTAATTGATTTGAAACAAGGAGACTATGTATAACACTGGAGAGTGACATCATGAGTGGAAGCCTTGAGCTGCAATCTTAGACATTAAATTTTTTGTATGTAACGAAACCCCTTAGGGCATCGACTGAGCGATTTACCTCATGTTGAGCGACCTTTACGTATTTCTGCTACATGCAATATTCGAGCTAAACAAATCGAGATTATACCTCGCAAGGAAATTTCTATATATAAAATACGCGAGATAGAATATGGTTATAAAATAAAAGATGGCGCCATAGCCAAGGTATGTAATTGAAGGTGCCAATAATTTATCAAAGTATCAAGTTTTGCCTAGAGTTTAACCCAGAACAAATATTTCTAAACAAAATAGTACTTATTTAAATTGTTTTTTTGCCCATGTACATTTAAAACAAAGCCACTTTTAAGTGTAACGTAGCAACATTTTATAGAATACATAGTAATAATGAACGCAAGGAAATAATATAAGGAACATTCAACAGCCAATAAGTATTTATCATATACGTTATGAGTGTTGATTGACAACATTTAACCTTATTTAATTTTATATACAACGGAGCTACTCTATCAATACGAAAGGGATTTATAATATAACAGTACCTATTTGAGATATAATTCCCTGTATGACACATGCAAGTATACAGTTATAATACGTGGGGAAATTAGTATTGCATAAGCATTCCATTGCTTGGAAAAACTATGAACTCAGTTATTATATTTATCATCTCATTTCTTGTGGGTTCAAACCCCAGCTGTGCAGCAATGGACTTGAATGCCTTAGACCCAAATCGACGGCATGTCAGCCACAGAAGGCTTAAAGAAATATAGGTAGTTCACACGAATGTTAAACTATATCATATAGGATGATATACTAGAAAAGTAGTTTTTTTATTGTTATTAAATTTTTCGAATAGTAAAATAATTAAAATTATAGGTATATACTTACCTAAGCTAACTTTAAAAATATTTAAACGTATGAACCAATATAGCTAGTTCACCAACGTATATGGGGGTCTTAGGTCAGCTCTGCTTCAACGAGCTATAATTTCGACTAGTTTATGTCACTAAATAGTGACCAAAGTGGAACAATTTAATATATCTAAAACCGTCACCTTTAGAATTATGACGCATAGACCTAATGTTACCTGCATCAATATATAAGATCCTATTGGAAAATCGTAATACAATCTTATTTCCAGCAATTTATCGAAATCCCGTTTTCCAAAACAGAACAACCACAATCCATATACATTTAGATGTATATTGCCTTATTTTTTATTACACTAATTCGATAGAACAAACGATAAGCCAAACTAACATAACTCTTTACCATAATATATCAAATGGAGATTGCAACTTAAGAATTCAAAGTTTATTCGCAGGATATGAAGGGAATTCACCATTAAATTATAAGAAACGTATTCTTACACAATACCCACTATAATGTCCGAGTCGATTATTTTCTTCGTGTATAATTAAAATATCTAAATGTATAATGAGTTTCAAACAGCTTTTTATTTTCCTTACCACTATCGTGCCATTTTGACTTTTTGTTTTTACGCTCATTTATAAGACCTTACTTTAATTAGTACAATCGACTTTAATAAAACTTCAATAATCGAAAATATTTCCTTTTCAGATATGTTTTTGGATAAGAAAGGGATAAACCCACTTTTAAGCTGTACTTTTGCGAAAGCGTAAATTATCGCGGTGGTATTTGCAACAAGAAACAGGTTAATACACTATGTGAATCATATTAAAATGTACCAGGTCATTATTCAAGGCCAACCAGTTAAAATAGCAAACCTTGGTAGAAAGCAACGTTACCTTTCTTTATACAATTAATATTTAGCACAAAACCATTGACTACCACTTGAACTATTTAATAAAAAAATCAGTTAAAATAAGAACTTGAAAATAATTAATAACTTACATCACAAATTGTCATCACAATTATTTCTACACTTTAAGGCACAATTAAAACACAAAATTGATATGTTCGAAATTCAAATTCCCCCTTTGCCACCCATACGTGCGGCTGGCAGCGAACAAGTTGACGCACTGTTTTGATAGTGTAGCGTTTTAGCGTACGTAATGGCAAGGTGAGTGGGTGGTATTTAGTTGAGCCCGATATTAATTTCTTTTCTTTTCGTAATTTTCACTTTCAGTAACGATAAAGCGACAAAACATCCTAATATGTTTATACATTAGTTGAATGTTCCGTAATGGTATTTTATATAATTGGGACGATCTATATTTTTTTTATTAGAAAAAACTAGGCCAGTGTATTAGACCTACATTCTTAGTAGCTACATTATAAGGCGACATTTCCACAGATTAATAAAAGCAGTTATATGGTGTAGTGTAGGCGTCACTTTCGGTTATGATATTAATAGGTTTACCAATCCGAAACTATTTCGCTGGGACACGCATGGACCTACCAACACCGTAAAGGCATTGTCATGCAAATAACCAAAATTGCAAATATTTTAATTAGTAGCTTTTTAAATCAATTGGCAGTCGTCCTTAACTTACTTTCGATTTCCAAACCATTAATTCACGACCATACTAATAGCCATACCAAACCGGAATATATTGCGAAGCTGTTTTTTACATCTTCATTATTTAAGATACAATACTACGCTTCAACTATAAACATATTTAATCATACCATATAATATATAAAATATCAAACCATTAATTTGATTGATTCCTGTCTTATGAAATAAACTTAGAAACATCCATAAAACTACTGTATATTTTATGTATAATATAATTATAAGTTTAGGGGACATACGGCTTCCAATTTGCGACCTCTTCTTCAATTTACATAAAACCATAATTATTTACCAAAATCTTACTTTAAATGTCACCATATGTTGATGTAAAGTGTACAAACGGTACGGTAGTTTTTGAGATAATCCTCTATATAGATACTATGATATTTTAATTTGATTTCTTCTGAACCTGAGTATCAACGCTCAGTGAACTTTAAAATACAAGAGATATAATGTTTAGATAAAAAAAACAGCAGTAAACTATCTATTTTTAGATACATCGTGTGAAATGTGCGGAATAAAACCTTTCTAAGGTGTTTTAATGTTGTGTTATACAATTTTCTGACGCTTAGGTCACTAGATTTTAACACAGACAACAAGATTTACGTATTAAACTTTGCACAATATGTTTCTAATACAATATTTGTGTTTAGTTATAGTTGATCAATGTATAATTGGAAGCACTTTACTATAGTGAAAGTCCATGTTTTAAAGTACCTACATAATTTTTACGAGTCATACTTTGTAAATCTAGGCATAGATAGCAATTACAATGGGGAACATAATTTCTTAAGTGGTATTAAATTAATAAAGATAGGGTTGCCTGGAAGAAATCGCTTGTTAGCGATAAGGCCTGTTGCCTAATAACTTATGTAACCTACTTACTTTTTGTTTGTATAATTATGTATATTATGGTATAAATAAATAAAGATCTGAAATCACGTTGATTTAATAATATTTCGTATATTACACGTACCTACAAAGCGAATTGGAACTAAATCTCTTAATTTAAACATAAACAAAGTCGACACGTCGTCTTTCGAATGCGATCAATATATAAATCTACATATGTATATTAAATTTTCAACGTAATATAAAGTTGGGTGCGCGTGCACTGAACGCACTAAGCAAAGCTGTTCATAATACAACTCTTGCGCAAAGCAATGACAATGTGAACGCTATGTATGCTGACTGCTAACCTAATATAAATGATTCACATGTCAAAATATATGAGGGCTTGCAATATTATCAATAAAAGATGTTTTATTCATAAAAAAGTAATCGTGTTATATATTATCAATTTTACCTTATTATAAAACATGGACTACAGTTACCATGGTAGCTACCTTTTTATATGGAAATAACATTGCAACCACAGTTACAAATACAAATCTTTATAAAGAGAAGAGACAAAGTTTTTATAATAAACGTAATAGCAAATAAAAAATCAAACCTCATAAAATTTATATTTCGATTGCAATGTTACTTGCAAAAACGATGAACTCAACGTTTTTATTAGCACTACGGAATTTTACAAGATATTTACCTTAACTTCTTAAACGTTTGATGTTAGTTTATATGATGGCTAACAAAGCAGCGATGCGACAGAACGCCGTGTCCGCATTTTTACTACAAAATTAAGCGTAAACAATGATAATAGAATTTGATGATACCATTTTATGTTATGTTATATTTATCAATTTAATATTGTTATAGGAGGCCTTTTCCCAAAAAGGGTACATACTGCAGAACGTAAGGTAACGGACATATCAAATACCTAACGTAGACTAAGAGTATATAATAACATAACTAACACCCATTTAATATGTAACTTTTAATGGATGGAATTAAAGTGGCTTTATTACTATGTCTTACGAACAAATTGTATTCAGTGCGAAACTTATGGAATGGAGTTAAACGAACATACAAATTTACTTAAAGGAAACATACTATTGCGGCTAGACTTTTTTAAATAATAAATATAAATTTTTACACAATGTTAAAAAATACAATATAAAAGCATTGTGGCAGGAAGTGTCAACCACTAACTCCCGGATTAAAACTTCAAGTATTTTGACAGTCGCGACGCCTATAAAATTTGGTAACTCACGAGTTATGTAAGGGAACATTAGTTAAATTACATATATTGTTTTAGTAAATATAAATATATATGCGCCAACCGAGTTTGCAATTGAAGCCAAAATGAACCACTCATAAATTATAATATAACATTCTTGTTTCCGATAATTTTCAAAAAGGTCGAATACACTTGTATTGAAGTGACACACTTAGATTTAAGAACTCATAAATAAGTCAAGTTAGCTTTTTGTAACGTCCCAACCCCACTGCCCCTAATTTTATGTTATAAACTCATATTTTACACGATTAAAACTGGTTGACACCCCGCTTCAAACAAAGTGTTTAATTTAGCATATATTTTAACATATCTACAAAAACCGCCACCGAACTTACAATTGACCAGATATTACAATTTTGGCTAGCACAAGCAATTTAGACTTTAATACACACCAAGTTTTTAAAGTTAGGAAGCACACTTTATTCATTCACTCACTCACTCACACATTTGCACCCACACACTCACTCATGCTCTCAAGCGTGTTGATAACAGTTGAAAAATTAAAAACAAAAATAATTAAATTATATATAAATATACTTTAAGGAATGTATAATTAAGTTTGTTATGGAAGAGCTGGGATAACTGACAGGTATTTTTTACTTAAAAAACCTTCCCAAATCTTACACATTGTAATGCATATGTATATAAAAACACATTTTTAATATTATTTATTTACATTTAAATAACAAAATTCCGCTTTGTTTGTATATAACCTCTGTTCTATGGAACATAAGGTGCCATTTACGTCAATAACACAATATATAATCCGAAATTCGTAAATTATAGATTATCGATAAACCATTAAAACTGGCAAATGATTCGTGCCCATTAGTTATAACAAAGGTTACGATGACCCGTTTGCACAATTCCACGTTCTACTTCCAGGCACATTAGAAGTTCAGCAAGGTACGTGATTTAGGCGCGGCCCCTGCGATGCGGTCATCTCTGACATACCTATAACTCGACCCTTTCTTACTGATTAGACCGGTAATGGTCTAGCCATTATAAATAGGGATTGATTGACCTGTCTAGCGTAGACAGTCTATGTTAACTTTAATGGTGACTAGTATCTGTACCCTTAGTTTAATGACTTATATTTTAGATTATCGAAGTTAGATAGCATTTATGGACAGTATTAAAAGTATGTATATTATTAAAACCTATTATAAAGATTTTGTTATTATTATTTTGTTATAAAGATAATAACAAAATCCATTAATTTGAGATTAGCGGTTAAAAGCGTGAAGAGCTCACAAACTCAATTTAAACGAAATTACGTTATTAATTAACAAGCTATTAAATATATTATTCCTTTATATATAGATAATATTTTTTCTTTTCATTTTAATATTTTGTATGTAGTACTAATAATAAATTTTTATAGAAATAGCATCTCCATTTCTATAAAAATTAATTCAATAAAAACGTATTTTTATTTAATTTTTTATAGCAATTTGTGATTCATTTAACTACAATTTTATCATAATTATACATTTGTTGATAACATTATATATGTAATAAAGTATGTACAAATTGTGAAGTCTAATTTCTAATTAAATGTGTAAATTATACTTACGATAAGTCAGAATAAGTACCACGGAGTTAGCTGGCTGCTACTCCGTAGAGCCATTATTAAGTACCTGTTAAAAATTAATCCTTGATTAACAAATCATGCAAATACTGGATAACGGACGCAAAAAAGGAAGTAGACTGGACAAAAATGTATTGTTACTAATATATTACGATATTTTTTCTATATTTCTAATGCCGTAATGGAAACAGTATAACACCATAGTCTGTTACAAAAATCCAGAAAAAGTGCTTGGTTTGAATACCGAATATAACTTTGTATTTCTACATCCCCTTCCAGCGCTAAGTAACTAAGTTGTTCATATAACCCGGTCATGAGATAGATATTGGGGAAACTAGGGTGTGGCAAGCACCACGAAATGTCGTGCCATTTTCCGTGGTGACGTCACAGGCCACTCCTGACATTTCTGCGAAGCAACAACAAAGCCCTGCCTACCATGATAACAGAAAGACCTTAATAACTCCCCAGACCTTCTTTTATTTGCGATCGCCCACAATTCTGCCAAGTGCCACCCTATTTTCACCTTGGCATTTTTAGTTTCTGGCTAAATCTGGTCATTTTTGTATTCTTTGACATTTTGACGTTGTTATAAAGGGCATTTTACAACAACACATTTTAAATCAGTTTCTTTTTAGTATAAAAGGTTTAAACATTGTTGAGTATCATAAAATAATGGTAATCAAAGTTTTACGAAAACGCCTATAATATAAAAAAGGCCGTTCAAGATTTACGTAAGCACTGTTGATAATCTTTGATTTTCTTATTTGATGATTACGTCAACAGTAATTATTTACTTTTTTACTCATATTACCCACACATTGTCTATGCTTGAACACGAAATGAATTTTCGTAGATTCCTACAAATACGTTTATGTACTATTATTTTTGAGAGCTTTGCATACTTTTTCTGATAAGAGGAAGGGGGGAGGGGGGATAAAATGCAGTAAGTGGAAAGTCTTTTGTGCTTGCTCAATATTGATTTTTGGATAAAGCACGCCGATTTCCTGGCGATGATTTACTTGTCCGTAAGTATTATGTATACATACAATAGTAAATCCATTAGCCAGCTTTGAATACACGACAAATATGAATCAGCTATCTATCGCAAAAAGGAAGTTCAAAGTCTTTGCTATGTCTTCGACATTCGATGGACTTCTTCAATAAATAATTTATCGCGTAATTGTCAACAACCGTGAGATTGCTAGCAGCTGGTTTATTTCACAGGTAACCTGAAGAACTTAAGTGATAAACTACTCACAGCTAGGCTACTCATTTATCAAACATTATTTGTGCAGATTGTTAATGGTTAGAATAATGTTGCTGTTAATATTGTTTGCATATCTAGTCCTTAAAAAATTTATAGACATGTCATATGAATAATACCCAAGCATTATTATTTAATACACAACAATCAATAATTGAAGCAGTTGTGTTGGTTTAAGCATGGAACATTCAATCCTAGGATGTGCGTACAATCCATAGATGTGCAGTGTGCACCAATGATTTTTTCTGTGTGCTATTGGCGCTTTCTCATTTGATGATTCTGACAAAGACAGAAAAACTTAGCCATAATTATATAAATGTTATAGTTATTATAAGTTAAAATATGGTTTAGTCACCTGAAACCGTAAATATCAATAGTTAATGTTTATGTGATTGGATATTTTAATAATAGGACTGTCAAGTAACTAACTACATTTGTAAACAATTTATGTGGTTATAAAATAATTATTATAAGATATATTGTGTGCTTATAATTAATATAGGCAAGTCATGCCTATAGTTATAACAGTGACTCCCTGACACACTAATTGTAATTTGGATATATGTAAACACCCTTAGCACTTAGAAATACTTCCAAATCAATCAAACATAAATTTGACATATAAAAGTTATAATAAGCGCTAAGTATGATTAGGACCTTCTAAATAATTTTGTATATGGATATATATATATCCTAACTAATATGGTATATGGGTGATTCATTATAACTAAGCCTAATAGCAAAGTATTTATTAATGTATAATTTATTCAAGACTATTTTAATATGTTGAGATTGTGTTGTCTAGATATTACTTCATAATATGCCTAGATTATTTCTGTAATTATGTAAAAGAAATTGTATTGTTTCCGAAATATATTTTAAATTAGATCTCATATGTATATGGATAAATTATATGGTTAGTTTACATATTAACAAGATAGACAATTCATGTAATATATAAACAATATCTTAAAGTAATTCAAAATATATATTATCTTCTTGAAATACAAATAGTAAAGGTTGTTTTATTGAACAAAGCAATGCAAGTAAAGGATTTCAGATTTATTATATTCAATTTCAAAGTGCATCCATTTTATAGAAAAGCTCATAGTTTACAAAAGGTTTGCTATATTTTGGCATTCTAAAAATAGATACATTACATTCTAATATTATATACGAACTTAAACCTGCTGTCTAAAATCTATCTTAAAGTTATCCTCACAGTCTATTCTATATTCTAGTAATAAAAATATGAAATGTTCAAAAGTGAAAGTAGAAAAGTTGGCAACAAACATCAGTTATGGCCAATCATCTTGAGAAAATCTTATTATAGCATAAGATACTTACTAATTAATTGTAATCCAAGTTTTCTTTTAAATAAAATTCATTTAATGAGATGTATAGTAAATCGAATAAATCTTTTTATCGACAAACACTGCATTACCGAGTAAACCACAGTTCACAAATTACACGACACGGGATTTGCATTCGGTCTACGGAATTCGCATTCACATTTCACATTTGATTCAACTACTTTCAAGTCTGAAATCAGACAGACACTTTCTGTCAAAAATGTATGTTATTTTAGGTATGATGTATGACAATATACATCATTCCTGTCTATTGTCATTATATAATACATATTGCTAAGTTAAAGAGATTTCCAAGACACTATATAAATACTGTATATTATAATTAATATGTAGTATTTTGATTATTGGCACCTTCAACGCTGGCATCTTTTCTCTCTGTATTGGGATACTTATTCGTTGAACGAGGAAAGCACAAGCTTAGTGGTCACCGGTATTATGTATGTACCAGGCGAAAACTTAAATCTTTACTTAGGGTTTAATTAAATAAAGCCATAGAATTGCACAGTAAAGTTTTAGTAAAATACATGTCTAAGGTATCTCTAAAAACAGAAACTCTTTTATGTTTATATAGGAAATAATAAAATCTTTTGACCTTATATTTTTTTTTACTTAATATACGTGCTACTTTCCGTAAATCACTTTCCTAAGGCCTAAATTGTTTTCAAGAAAAAAATGTATGCATCTCAAAGTGGCCTTTGTAGATCCGATATCTAAAGTCCATGTGTTCTGTTCTTGAGTCTTGAGTTGTACAGATTATGTACTGTTAAAGTGGGAAGACGCGTCTGGTGAATTGTGATAATAATATGAAATATCTTTGTGTTCCATCAACTAATCTCTAATTCGTCGGTGTGATCATGTGTTTCATTTATTAAATATGCAATAGATCGAAGAAGAGTGATTGATAAATTAAGTTTTTTTTTAAAATTGAAGGCCTAAATATATTTTTTGAAATATAAGAAATCTTTCCAGTTTCTTACATCTTAATTCTTTGTTCTAAGACACACAGACGAAATTTCAAAATGAATATATCTATCGAAAAAAAAAGAATGGATTGCTCTGCTTTGCCAAAAGGATGGCAAAGAGAAGAAGTCATAAGAAAAAGCGGATTATCCGCCGGAAAGGTTGACGTTTATTATTACAGGTAATGTAGTTTGTGAAAGTACCATTTTTCTTTTATAAACTTAAAGTCAAATTTCAGCATAACTACTTAGTATAATAACTTATTCATAGTTTAGCAATTATTTCTGCAATCCTTTAGTTGCCACTAGGAGACTCATGTAGTCCTGCTTAAAAACCCCCACATAAAGTACCATAGTACATCTTGTCTAATATTAACAGAACTAACATGAAACTTTACCTCAATAAGATAGGTTATAGTGTACCATGAATTTTCTATAGCCCAACAGGTAAAAAGTTTCGCAGTAAAGCAGAGCTAGTTCGTTATCTGGGTGATAGTATGGACCTATCATGTTTCGACTTTCAGCAGGGTCAAATTAACACCATGCTGCTGTGCAAGGCCAAGAAAGCTCGTGCGCAATTCGATTACAGGTTCATCCATCTGTGTCCTATTTTGTATCACCTGTGTTGTGTTCACTAGTTCAGCTTATGTTACATCTGTTGTACGCCTCTACACTTGGCTTCAATTTGAGCTTTAGTATTGTTTTATATACAAATTCTTGTTATTTTAGAGTGTGTATTATTTATTTAATTTACAGTAAGTTTTTAGGTTTAATAATGAAGATGTGTTAAATAAGTAGAGCTTTTCTCATGCTATACCATTACCTTCTAACAAGAACCTTCTCATACATAAGAATTTTACCAGGTGATAGATATTTTATAATCTTAAATGGAATTTTTAATTCAAACTTTTAAGTTGGATGTTATTATTTATTGGGATTTTAATTAAAAACCTTTATTAAGTAATACATTTTTACATGGTTGTGGTCTATGGTGCATGGTTAGCTAGGTAATTGACTTATATGCCTATTATTATGAACACAGATTTTATGCTTGAAAAGTTATGTTTGTTACCAGAAAAACAAGTTACTATTAGTACACTATATATATCTAATTGGTTTGGTACTTTCATAATTATAGCATGACTAATATGCATGTTTTTGATTTTTTATATATTTTGGTGTTGAATTTTACAATCAAATGGATAATAGTATTCTATTTAATGATTAAAATGACATAGATATTTTAGTTACTAATGGAAACATCAAATTTTCAGAGTGTCTATACCAATTGATGTTTCATCTTTAACAAATTTCTTTAAATGCAGGGGTGTACGATCTGATGCCTCGTTAGTTCCTCCTATACGACAAACAGCTTCAATTTTCAAGCAACCAGTTACTGTCTACAAAACTCAAGAAAGTAAAGTTAAAACAGATTTAAAGCATGGTAACCAAGAGAAACCTAAGCAACTATTTTGGGAAAAAAGACTTGAGGTAAGCTGATAAAGAATATACTCCTCTGTTTATTCGGCTAATTTCCAAACTATATGCCATATTAAGCATTACCTACCAAACTATAAAGGTGATTAATTTAATGTTTGAACTGTTTCTCGGTTTATAGAAAAAAATCGAAAGAATACATCACTAGTTTCTGTAAGATTCTTAGTTATTTATAAATACTTAGTAACAATATTGTATATTATATTATTTTTTTAAATACATATGTAAATTTTAACACATTGGATATTCCAGGGTTTGACTGCTTGTGATGCAAATGGCGTTATTGGAACCACTTCATTACCAAGATACATAAAACCTTTGGGACCCTACACATCAGATGCAACAACAATCCAATCTCTTGCTACAGCATTACATGTTTCGTCTCAACCTATAACAGGTACTTTATTGTCGTCATTTTTTTAAGGCTAAATCATTTATACCTTTTTAATTATATTAATTTTCAAGGTGTGATCAAAAATGTTTTATTTTATAAATTCTCTTCAATAATTACAGGGCAGACTGGATCAAAACAAACAATTCTCGAAAACCCAGGCGTTTTTTTAAATCCTGAGCAACCATTGATTGCAGCTGTGACAATAACAAAAGAGGATGTAAAAAGGCAAGAAGAAAGGGTAAAGCGGGCTCGCTTGAGGCTTAAAGAGGCTTTAGTCACTGCATAGGGTCCAGCCGGTGACGGGGAAACCCCCGTTACCGACTTAGCTGACCCTTTAGACATGGTCCTTCCAGATTCAACGGAAGAATCTCCTAAAGCAAGACTTTCTGAATGTGTGCCAGATAGCACAGAATCTAATATATAGCCCTAACTCCTCTCCTCGTGTTTAATTAATTAATCATAGGACAAGTCTAGGTACTTTTACATTCTTTACAGTTTTTTAAGCCTATGTGTAGTCTTCAATATATGTGTGGAGGAAAGTAATTACATATTTATTGACTTAATTTCAAATTAACTAAATTCAAATTTTCATGAAGTTTTTAACAGTGATAACTATGTAATTTACTTCAACTATAAGAAATTTTTTAAATATATATTTAGGTATATACCACTTTGTAATATTGTATGTAATTAAAACACTTTTGTAATTTGAGAAGTTTATTTAATGTATAGAAATTTGTGTACGCATTTATTGTGCATATTAATATAGCCTATGAATGCTGCATTATATCTGAGTTTTTGAAACAATTGTTTTGCATTATATTAAAGATTATAATGCAGCATACAAAAATTTCACAACCATCAACAATAAAGTGTTCTTTTCATTCACTAAAAAAAAGGCAATTGTACAAGTAACCTAGTTTTTGATTGGCTATCTTTTAGATGAAACATTTAACATTGCCTTATGTACTCATAAACTTATTGTGGTTGTGATTATTTCACTATAGTTTACATACATGTTGTTAATCCGCATATGTCCAACTTTAATTTTATCAACTAAATTTATTTTATCTAAGGCAAACATTTTATTAAATTGCACACATGATTGTATGACTATTTTTATTGCTGAATGGACGGGTTGTCATAACTGTTTTCAGCTATACTTATTTAGCTGTGTGTTCTTTTAATGCAAACAACTCATTAAGGCAAATTTAAGTTACTCTATATTTACTATACATACATATTACTGTTTCCCAATATTATGGTGCAGTAGCTCCACTTGCTGTACCATTGATAACAGTGCATTTTGGTATCTATCATTCTTTAAGTTATTATGAAAAATTGAGAAACCATTTTAAAATGCAGATACATTTTCATTACTATCAAAATGAGATCAATTCCTACCTAAGCTTATAACATCATAAATAGGTAAATCATCCTAGCATTTGTATAACTATAAATTAACTATTATTGACTAGACTTTACTAAAATCTTATTACCTACAATGTAAAAGGCTGCATTGTGCAATGTTAAAACATTTTAAAATTTCCAAGGTCTACACTTGAAAATTGACTATTTTAAAGGCCCCATGCATTATTGAATTTTAAGCAAAAGTTTTAATAAATTGACTTATTCTATTAATAATCTATTCAATGTTCTAACAATAAAAATGATATGATGTTTGACAATGATATGTGAGCATATAAAGCTTTGATCAGATAATTAAGTCCAAGGTAAGAAATTACAAAACAGTATAGTACCAGTTACAACATAACCAATAAAATAACATTGTATGAAGCGGGACTGAGGGTCAGGCATTCTGCGGGTTATGATAAAAGTTTTCCATTTACTGTACATGTTATCAATACCCTCCAAATTGGCAATAGATAAATGATGTGATGGTATTCTCTTTCCCATGCCAACCCTCCGAAAATGCTCATTAATTGTATTTTGATCAGATGTTGGGGTGGGACCCACATTAATTTTATTTGAGCATATCCAATACAAGACAGGACTTGCAGATGCTAAAAGCCTTGTTGTAACTTGTATGTGAACAAACATTATACTAAAGATTGTTAATAACATTACATGCACCACATACACAAAGTATACTGGGTCATTGGTCCCAAATCCTTTAGAATATTGCTTAGGCCTACAACTAATCTTAGTTGTATACCCAAAGTATGATATATTGTCTTTCAATCCAAGCCTTACAAATAACCTTATATTATTTTTTACATAACTCAAACAATTATATAAAATTAGAACTAAAACAGGCAGAGCCAATATAAAATTTGGTAACTGTTTAATTTGATAGTATTTGAAAAAACCCACATTCCAATAATGGCTTTGGATGTAAGAATATGAAAAAGGCAATGTTTTATTACACCATGGACTTTCTGCACTTCCTGGTAAGACAAACTCTGAATTTAATAGAAATTCTGGTAAAGTATTTTCAATTACAATGCAAAACTTGAAGTAATTATAGGCTTGGACCAACACAAATGGCATTATAGCTACTATTGTAGTCATGAACAGTGCCAAAGCTGATGTAAGTAATGGTAACATTAATGCAGGAATAATAATTTTATTTTTCAATGTTCTATATTTGTACATTATCTCAGGTATTGTTTTCTCAATTGTATTCTTAAAACTGGTATAAAATATAAATCCTAAGTTCAAGGACCCATTAGATCTTGTTATCATGGAAAACCCAACAGGTATAGCAGTGATCATGTCAATATTAGCAAACCTTAAAGTCTCTGGTTCAGTACACTTCAACATAGTATAAAATGACATAAAAGCAAACAAGGATTCAGAATATGGAGCAACAAAAAATATACTGGCTGGATTAACACAATACAGAATCACTGATTTGTAAGCTTTGCTTTCACTCTTAAGTACCCTAAGACTTAGTCTATGTAATACATCAGCTGATTTTATAAAAAACACAATGTTAATCAAAGTTGCTGATATTAGCAAGTTACTATGATAGTTCAAAAAGCTGTTTGATACACTATTGATAAGGTTCGCCAGATGTCTTACAATTAATGGAAATAATGGAAAAAATGCTAAACAGTTTTCATATGTATATCCATATTGGGAAATATGAATAAAATACTGACCATCCCATCTTTTGAATCCTCCAAAAATCTTTTCAATGAAAAAATCTGCTATTGTTTTTCTTAAAGTTGGGTCTTCTGGACTTATAAAAACATTTGCATCATGATCTGGAATGACAGCATTGAAGACTGCTTGCAGGAAAATTATGAAAATTCTGGTATTAAATGCAAACCACAATATCTTCTGTCTTGGGGAGTACATTTTAAAAACTGAAAAGGGTAATTCATGTTCAAAAATATCTTAAACAATTTGGTTTTTAATTATTACTTTCATTTAATATGATATCAGTACCGACTCTCGTAGGGTCTAGGATTAAAAATTTAATTGCAAAGTACCTATGTAACCATGGGGTAGATTAATTCAGTATTCAATTACTTTATTTTATTTATATATGACGTAACATTGTTGATCTCTTCCGATTATTATATTTCATCTGACTTTAAAATAAAATGTAAAATAAATGTTTACAATATTGTAAAAAAATTGATTTATAATTGTTATTTAGTAACTTAGTACTAGGTAACAGTGACAACTGGCAATTGACCTCAGGGCTCAGATTGTTACAGAAAATTGGTCTGTCGTGATAACATAATTATTATCTGTACAATCTTCTAGTCTACCACTTGAACACTAACGGGGGTTTGAACAGTACGTAGAAAAAAAAACCTAGCTGTGCTGTCTTAAATGTATAAATTATTTCTGTATTAATCAAACCCAATCACTGTTTTGAAACTTGGTAAAACTAAAAACGAAAATAAATATGTAATGTAAAATACTCTAAGCAGTGTACTGGCGTATATAGGTACGACTTTCATCACTGAAGTCTCGTGTCTCAGTTACGACTGTTGAACAAAACTGTCATTTTTCTTTGTGCCATAAAAGCATGTTTTATGGCTACACATCACTACACTGACTCGTACATGCTTTTATGACAACATAACATTGTGAGGAAACCAGCATGTTTTAGTTCTAAAAATTGACATGTTTCTGGCGGAGAAGACGATTTTGTCTATATAAAAATTATCAAAGAAACAGATACAATCTGAGGCAAAGACTCAAATAAGATTGCAAAGCCAAAGTGGATTATTAGTCTTTGATTATAATGCCAAAAAATGTAGTTTTTTAGAAGTACAACGCTTAACCATAGCCAAACTAGTAAAACTTGCTAATATTAGACAAATAAAATAGCAATTTTAATATCTCTATTGTAATTGTATTCCGTCACAAATAATTACACATCATTAACTAGAAATACTTTAAAATATGTTCCCAACAAAACTTAAATAATAATAGAAGCAAAGTTATAATATGTTTTATTTTTACAATGCAAATCCCAATACAACATAGGCTTTTACAAATTGCATAACTTTAACTGATAAATTACCAGTAGGAAAAATATAAAGGATGATATTACATTAAATTTATGAATACAATAACAAACAATTGTTTTTTTTTAAATAGGCATTATCAATACTATGTTAGTATTCTTATGATTATTTCATAGAATTTTAGGCAACTCAACAAAATCCAAAATCAAAATAACTGAATAACAATATGTTCTAGTTTAAAGAAGTATCATAATTAAATAGAATTTACTAGAATCCTATAAATTAGAGCACACAGCTGAATTAAACTCTACCACCACAAGACAAAAAAAGTCTTGAACTTATGTATGACATAGACATAGGGAATAAATAGAATGAGCATTTGTTGTTCACTATGCAATAGACAGTCAAAAATTTGACAAAGACAAACAAGCGAATTGATGTTTTATCACAAGATTACAGTTGTGAGGTTTTGGTTTTATCCATTCTCTATGTCTATGGTCCCACTCCACCATTTTCTAAAAACAATAATAAAAAACGTTCAGTGTTCATATAACCAAGCAATTACAAATTTGTGAAATAATGAAATTCAATGTGAGGAACACACTAAACATGTACATTATGTAACAAAAATTGAAAATTGTTAAGCAAACATTACATCAAAGACTGTACATAAGCAATAGCACATTCATCTTTAAATGTAATTATTGCATGCATAATTTTTCTTTTTCTCACCCAAAGCAAGCTATTTACATTCGCCGTTCACAAATATAATGTGGCATTTCTATATAATAATCTTAAACCATTCATGCCTGTAATTAAAATAATACAGTTCTTTCTACTTCAATATAAGCAAACCTTTTTATTAAAATCTGCAAATCTTTGTTGTTTATAGTGGCCACACAAATCATGTACTCTGCACTTGTAATCATGTAAAATTTTCACGCCCTATGATTTAAGACTATTATAAAAAAAATGAATTAACCGTCGACTCCAAAATGTCACAGATAATAACTAAAACGAAAAGGAATGGATTACGACAGTAAAAATTTATCAACTATTTCGATAGTATATTAATTAAACTCAATTAGCCGTTGGGTACACTATGGCCTCGATATTGATAATTACAGGACATAAATGTATTGTAATGTTATGTATCAAGACTATGGTGTAAATCTGTCAAATTTATGCACGAGTATGTTAGCTCATAGAGAGCTGACCAAGCGCCAGCAGCCTCTCCACAGCCGCATTCACGTCGCCGAATGTTGCGATCAATGCTGCAATATAATTATGTAAATATTAAAACTTAGAATTGTTAGCATAATACCAAAGTTTAAATTATTTATAATGATAATTAAATTTGTTCATTCACTAAAGGCTAATTGCCAATTAAACATGTAAAACGGATGCAGAATTCTAACTCCATCTAACTGGGATTTTAGTTTTTGAAATATACCTTGCAAGTTCGCATCCCGGTTGAGAAATCCCATAGCGGCAAGTTGTTCCAATTGCTGTGAGTAGCGCTGTTCAGGTGGCTGCTGGGAACTATTCTGGTCGTTGGACATTGATGACATCATCCGTTGCATAAACTAAGGCCATAATTTTTAATATTACACAAAAACTCAAATTGAAAAATTATTGCAGCAGAATATTACATATTCTATAATAAATATAGGATTTGGGGTTGATTGTTGATATTTACTATTACAAACACTTGTATTTCTAATTTTGAAACTTTATAGAATAAAAAAAAGAACTAACCTGGGTAAATAGCTCACTGTTCTGCTGCTGGCGACCTTGAGCTGGGTTATTTGTAGGAGGCGCAGGCGTAGCGGGTGGCTGAGCTGTGGCAGCAGCGGCGCCAAAGCCCAAGTTATTCACTAAGCTTGGAGCAGCCGCACGTAGCTGCTCCATACCCTGCTGGATTTGCAGCAAAGCACCTAAGGCCTGTAAAGTTTTAATAATAATCATTTTCTTCGGTATTTTAATGATATTTCCTTAACATTTTATATCATAATACCGTTCACGATTTGTTTAAATTTTGTGATAAAGTATTTTTTATCTGTGAAACATTAATTTTATTTATATATACTTCCTGTAGCATCACCCGTTTTGTGCGAAAGGATTCTGTTCTGTTACATTGAACTTTTATTTATTCAATGATGTCATAATTATTAAAGTTCTTTCAATATCTCGGTAGTAATGGTACAAGTTAATACATGATTAAAACTCCAAACGAACATGTAACTTATGTTACATGTAATGCAATAAAAATACTTTTATTTCACTTAAAATAATTTTATCAATGTAGTTATTATTTATAGAAGTCTGACACAAATAATTATTTTTTATTTTTTACTTACCTGTGGGTTAGACATCATTTGTTGCATTTCTGGGTTCTGAAGTTGAGTCAGCATCTGAGGCATCATCGTGCGAATTTGTTCCTGAAGTTGTGGATTATTGGCGAACATTGGATTCTGAAAGTATTGTTTTTGGGGTTAATACCAAAACTAGAACAACAGAAAACTTATGGACAGAACTTATTAATATGTTTTGTGTTTTATCCCTATTATTGTATAATACTACAATTAATATAAAGTTGCCATCTTGATTTAAAAAAACATATGGATAATTTTTCACATATTCATTAATTTGGGTAATTGTTCTTGGGTTCTTATTTATATTATGGTGTGGATGATTGGTTCAAATGTCAATATCTAAAAATAACAAACAAAATACCTGATTAATAAGTTGTGAAGCCATTTCTGGGTCAGCCGCAAGAGCTTGCAGCATACTATTAGTATATGGTGCAGACAACATGGATTGCATTAAGCGAGGGTTCTCTGACATTTGCTGCAGTAAGGACTGCATTCCAGGAGTGTTGATCAGACCAGGTCCAGTGCCTGTGGCTGCACCTGCCCCTGTAGTCCCTGTGCTAGCTGCACCCCCACCACGCTGCCAAGGGTTGGGTAGTGGTTGACGATTTTCTGCTCCTTGTTGAGGGTTGGTACCATCTGAAGATATTTTATATACAATTTGTGTAAAATTTAAAATATAATGCAATTTAATTTAAGTTAGTAACATTTATATAACTAAACCCACAAGAAATGGAGACATTTATATAAATTATAACTTCACTATGTAAAATTGTGTTGAATATTTTCTTTTAATTTGCTTATTACAACTTTTAAAGCTTCTAATAATTATGAGAAAAATAATCATCGTTATTTCTCTCCTAAGTTTTTAAATGTTTTTTGTATATGTATTGTGTATAATATATATTTTTATATATTATTTAGGTTAGCTGTAGGAGAATCAAATAAATAAATAAATTTATTTATTAATAGACTTCTGTAAGAAATATATGTTGAAAAATGCACAAGTAAAAAGAAACTAAATAAATATTAAAATTATTTCATACCTGAGTTATCAACTAGGCCTGAGAATGGATTTCCTGCCATGCTGCTAGCAACATTTAGCATAGGCTCTTGTATATCACGATACATCCTTTGTAATGCGTTATAGCCACCTAAAAGCAAAGCACTGGACATTGTAATAACAATTTAAATGTAATTTAACTAAATTAAACATAAACAAATGATACTATACAAAAGTTGGTGAAAATATACTAAACATTATCTACAATTAGAATGGTAAGATTTTGGCCCAATTATTTCAAATATGTACACACAGAGGGCTAATCTCCTACTAGCTTATGATTAATGATAGTTTGAACCAATGGACCTATGTGTCTGCTCCTATTTCCTATTGGACTGTTTTAAGATTACAGTCAAATCTGTTATAACAATACTGAAGGGACTACTCATATTTGATCATAAAAACCAATAGTTGTCAACAGCCAATGGCGTTGTTATTAGGTACCCAATACTTTTACCCACTGGGACCTTTGATTTTGGTCAATATAATCAGTTGATTTAAATGATGTCGACATAAACAGTTTTGACTGTATAATGATCAAAATAATTAGGTTTTTTTACCACAAACCCAAGGCCTTAGATAAACAGATCTGATTTATTAATAATAAAGAGTAACTTATTATTACCTGGTATGCTTTCAAGATTAGACAGTGCCCTATCATGAGACCTCATTAACTCCTGAAGCATAGCTGGATTACGTGCCAACTCCATAGTTTGTCGAAGGAGGTCAGGATTATTCAACATATGACTTATCTCTGGATTTCGCTAAAAACATATTAATTATTATAATAAGTTAAAAACATATTATTATTATAAAATATTATTGTTTACTTACTGCCATAAGATCCTGCATTTGAGGATTAGATGTAATAAGAGTCCTCATATTTTCAGGATCATTCATCATTTGCTGAACCAATGGATTATCTAAAACATGCCTCAACATTTCAGGGTTTGATAATAACTCTTGTTGCATCCGAGACTGTAAAAGAAAAATTTAAGATTGTACAGCTAATACTGATTATGTTATATCGATGAATTTCATGGTTGTAAAGAATGTACCTGCATGTCCATAAAAGTGCTCTGACCAAGACCCAGGCTTTCCAATCCAGCAAGTCCACCCAAAGAGTTTAGACCAAATGGAGTAGCGCTTACATCCGCTAAAATAAAAAACTTTGATATAAGAAAATCTTATAGATAAATACTCTATCAATTTTTTTAGAATTATTTAAACGATCTGGGTATGATACGGCAAAACCAACCTGGGGGGCGACGGGTAGCTCCTTCAGGCTCTGGTCTCGGTGGGGTTTTTATCACGAGATGCACAGTTAGCCCATCTTTGATGTTATGCTGCTTTAATGTATCGCCATCATTCATTATTTTACCAGCAAATATGAGACATAGTTGCTCTGGTTCGGCATTGAATTTAGGTGACAATACTTCCTTGAGCTAAAATTTTGTTCAAATTATTATATTAATGTTGCCGAATGATTATATTAATGTTGCCGAATGATTAAATAAATGTCATCAGTGATTGCGTATGCAATATCTATGTTATTACGCCATGAAAGCGAGGTTTCGAGACGGTGTACTTACTTTTTTAATATCCGCATCTTCCTCGACATCTACTTGTTGTTTTTCTTTTGGAGTTTTTACTGTGATTGTAATCTTTTTTGGTTCTTCTTGGCCTTCTGCCATTTTATCAAATCTAGATGACTCTGTACTTTGGCGGAACAGCAAAATTTGTATAGCACAAGAATTTGACTAGTGCGCGACCACAGATGACAGATTACTTTTTATCAATCGACCACCAGCCAACTTGTCATAATAAAGGTGCGTTCAAAAACAAAAATTTTGTGTGGATGATTTTCGGGGAACTGGTTAATACTTTCAATTCAAAACTAGGCAAAAGTGAGACGCTAGAGCAACTATAATCGGGCTTGCCAGCAGCATGAGCTAAGTAGTCATCAATCATCAATCAGACATGAATCCGTATTATAACGACATCCCTCCAAAATTGTACCAAATCCATTCTCATACTATAGCATAAAATACCTAAAATAATTTTGATCATTTATTGAGCTTGACACTTTATGATAAGAAAAACTACATCAATACAACATTATAACGATATTATGCAAGGCCATCTACTCTACGATTAAAATGTGAGATGTTATAATGAATGAGAGAAATACCTGCTTTCGACATCTGTCATTGATTTCCGAGGAAACGCGGTTAATTTAGAAGATCAAAAAGTTATTACCTCAAATAAATTGGCGGGTAATTTTTTTAATGATTATTTGTATGTTTTACTTTTGAGTTGAGGGTTTTTGGTTGATTTGTATAATGAAAACTTATTAAATCAACATGAATATGTTCATGTGTTTATATCAAATAAAATTTAACAATATAAGATTTGTTATATTTTCAATCAGATTCAGCGATATTTTAAATTTAGTTATGAAGGGAACGAACAAAATATTTATATCGATAAATCAGAATATTTTCAGATTTTTGCTCGGAGATATCATTTGATTTTATTAATATAATTCTTTCTCGTGTCATGTATTTGATTAATAAATTGACAAGTCACAAAAACAAAAAACAGTGTCCGACAATGTCCACAAAAAATTATCGAAATTTGATTTAGCAGAGTTTGTTAGTATTTTAATTTAGTAAAATTAATTTTCAATATTTCAATCATGTCATAATGTATTTCTCTTTCAGGTCGGGTTGTGATTTAGGCCTATCTTTAGTTTTTTATTTTTTTAAGGCAGACTTAAATATGCTCAGATTAAACTGTGACATATTGTGACTTCATTTTTACTTTTACTTATTTTTATTTACATAAATGGAGGTAAATGTAAATTGAACATTTAATTCTTAAAATTATCTATATTTAACTAAGCTTACTATAAATATTATCATAGTTGGAGTTACAAGAATCTCTCCTGAATGATGAAGATCAGATACCTCACACGTCAAAACATATTAAAAGAAAAACTGAGAAAGGCCAAGGTATTATTAAATCATAATTAGATTTTCTAATTTTCATTGCTCTTATCTATAAAGTGGTCGTTCAATATCGATTTTTTTATTCACATTTTCCATACAGATGAGAAAGTTATAGAAATAGTAAAAGATGATCAAATGGAGAATCTAACATCAATATTACTACGTAATTATGATAACAAATTGTATGGAGAAGACGACACATCACAACCCACTTCTAGGACTGCACCTATTATACCTATGGAAGCTACGCGAAAAAAGAAGAAAAGAAAAAGGTTAATTTTATAACTAAAAAGACAAGCGAATAGACTATTTAAAATCCAGTATCATTTACGCCTAGGTGGAGTCGATTTCTACCGAAACAATATCTGTTTGAAGTCGGAAGGCACAGAAAGCCTACTTGTTAGAAAATTTACAATTTTCGACTTACGCTATTTGAAAATCATTAATGAATGAAATAGATATGTCCGTCCTATGTCAATTTTTAGGGGTTACAGTACTTGCTTCCCGTACCTAATAACCCATTTCCCTACCAAGTCATCATTTTATATATGTAATATTAAATAGATTATGGGTTAAAATTAAATATTTATTTAAGATCGCAAATAACAATATGCCTAACAAATTGTCGATATGAGTCGATTCGTAAAGTTGCAAGTGCTTTTGGTATGAGAGAGGTATCTGAAGAGGACGCCTGGAACTTTTATTGGACTGATATGAGTGTTTCTGTTGAAAGAGCCAAGGAAATGAAGAGATTTCAACGAATTAATCATTTTCCTGGAATGTTGGAGATATGCAGGTATAGTTCATTAGTTACAATGTTTTTCTATCTATTTACATTTACCTACGACTCGTAATCTAGCTAATAATTATGAAACCATTAAAATCGAATGCGTACATATTACATATACCCTATGTATATAAGTAATATGCACGTCCTGTCAATTTGTGAATTTGAAAACAAGAAATAATTTGTTAACTAAAGGTAATTTATAATTAGTTATTTATTCATAAACAACATGAACACTATTCATACTGTACTGCTAAACCAATACGATAGGTAATGTCGAGAAAAATAATATAAATACAGTTGGTTGGCTGGTTCAGGCCCTTGGTATCGCAAACAACCTTCGCCGTCGCACATATCCCCAAGTTCTTGGAGAACACTTGGGTTTCTCACCACCGCAACAGTCTTCAAAAAAATTCTACATAAAAAGCTTTGCATCTGAAGGAGAAAATATTATACAATATTTTTAATTTGTTGCAGGAAAGATTTATTAGCTCGCAACTTAAATCGAATGCAAAAAATATATCCGAAGGAATATAGTTTTTTCCCCAAGACATGGTGTCTACCGGCAGAGTTAGTATTGATAATAATATTTTATTCAACGTAGGTAAAAATGTAAAAAATCATTTTTAGAACGCCTGTGTAATCAATTGTAGTTAAGCTATTAAAATTACGCTTATGAACAACGTTTCGCTAAACCAGTGGTGCATTGACTAGCAGGTTGAGAGTAGGCTGGAGCCTAAGGCGGCAGATTTTTGGGACGGCAAATACGGGAAACGATATCTCATAGAAATCATAAATATTACTGCATTGCACTAATGTTTTACAAATAGAACTCTGCAACAAATTTTGCCGATGACATTCCTCTCCCACTTGTTATTGTACATTTGGTGTAGCAAACTTCCATATTCTAGAGTAAATCAGCTAGTTCGCCACTCCCACTTTGTATGAGTGAAAAGAGCGAAATTGCAGAAAGTGTATTTCCCTCTTTCCTTATCCTCTATTAACCCATACATGTTAGTCCTACTACTGGTTTGAAGCTGCGAACTGTATGGTTTATATATAAACCCAAAAATTATTTTACGTTAGATTTCAACGAAATTGTTGGATTGTAAAAATAGTATAGGCCATGACAATTGTAGGGGCAAGGGCGGCAAAACTTCGCACCTTGAACATTTGTAAAACCGCCACTGTGTTAAACTAATTTAATGAACATACAAATACGTACGGCCTAGTTAAAATTTTATGAGTAAAAGTGTATTTTCATTCGTAAAAATGTTTCGAAAAAGTTTTAAATCGCTCAATCAAACTTAATGGATTTTGTTACATACTAGACTGGTTAAATGAATACAACGCACTTTTTGATGTATAAAAAAAACTGTAGAAATACTTTGTATTTATCGGTTTCAAAAAAACCCGAAGTAATAGTGTCACAATTCGACGTTGCTTTCAGTTTTGGCGAAGCTCTCAATTACAGTAAATCAAGGAAAAATAAAACATTTATTATAAAACCAGAATGCGGCAGTCAAGGCCGCGGTATTTATCTTACGAAATCTCTGAAAGAAATAAAACCCACTGATAAACTCATCTGTCAGGTATAAATTTGATTTATTTTAAGAAAATATTTGTATTTTACAATAAATTTTTCGGTTTGTTATAAAAGTTTTTGAAATGCTCTGATGATAAGACTTTAAGTATTAACTACAAATAAAAATTGGAATTACTAAAAAACTTGTACAAGAGTTTCCTTCCCTTAATGTTTTGAGTTGACATATTTTGTAACATTCCTCTCATCATCGAGATGGGAGCATCTCCTGGACGGGCGTGCCCTCTTATAGGCCAGTTAAAGGATGGGATTGTGGCCAAACGTCTGTTCAGTTCTGTAAAAAGAAAAAAAAAGTTGTATCAGAAAAAAATTGAATTGTATCAAAACTGCATTTATAATGTCAATTTTCTTTGTTAGAAACGAAAGATTTTTTTTTTAAATTGGAATATTAATATATTTTTTACAGGTATATTTAGCTAAGCCATATTTAGTGGATGGGTACAAATTCGACATAAGAGTGTACACCCTTATAACTTCTTGTGATCCGCTTAGGATTTTTGTGTATAACGAAGGACTAGTTAGGTATTTCTTATATTAAATATTTATTGTAAAGCTGCGTAATTAAATTAAAATATTTGAACGTCATGCGGCCAAACTGTTGTTTATAAAGTTTGTGAAAGTGAAAACACATCTTTGATAAGAATTCATAAGTTATGGTCTTTCTGTTGAAGTAGTAAATTTTTCTTAAATTGATTTGATCAGATTAACAATAAGCGATTCTCTTTATTTTTCATATAACCTCATCTGTTCATACCGACAATTTAACTGGATTCGAATTCCCTAATTTATTGATTTAATAAGAGTTATTTCGGTGCATCACCACTATGTGGAACCAGCTGCCCACTGCAGAATTTCCGAATCAATTCAACTTAGCGTCCTGAAAGAAAAGAGCGTACCAATTCTAAAAAGGCCGGTAACGCACTTGTGAGCCTTCTGCCAATGTGAACGTCTATGAGCGGCGGTAGCACACTTAACATCGGGTGGGCCTTCTGCCCATTTTTCCCGTTATATAAAAAAATACTCGAAATAACTATCAAACAAACCGCCTCAATTGATAAGTCAACAAAGCCCTAGAAAAAGAATTTGTATAAAAATAAGTGTAGTCATTAAGCGTGAAAAGTATGAAAGTTCAAATCTAAAGTTTTACTAAAATTTACTTGAAAGGGATATATATATATAATAAAATTTACTTGCATTCAAATTCATACGTCGACTTTGTAGATTTGCAACAAGTCGATACGCGGATCCAAATGTGAATAACACGACGAATGTGTTCATGCACCTCACTAACTATGCACTTAACAAGCACAGTAGGACATATGTCTACGATTCTGAAGCGGGAAGTAAACGGTTAGACAAATTATTTTTTCACCCTCTTGTAATGTCTTTTTAGATTTGTGTATAAAAGTTGGAATTTCTACGCATAACGTTGGCTGAGTTATTTCGTATGCAAACATATGTTCGCGGCATAAAAATATAGCGATCACGGAATGGAAAAGGACCTTGGGTCGAAATGTGTATTTACTAGCTTTCTGCTTTGATTCACATACTTCCATCGTCGATTTTCGAGTCGTTTGCTTATGCTTATGTATGTATGTAAGTGGCCATTATATAAAAAAAAATATTTTATTTCTCCGTTTTGCTGACTGACCATGAAATAAATTCAGTAAATATGTTGTTAAGTCTGCTTGTTATGTATGTATACAGATTCAATTGAATCAAAAGCACACAGTTGTAAAATAATAATTAAGCGTCCAAATGAAGTGAATACAGGAGTTCTATTCTTAACTGTGGCTATGAATAAAATAAGCTTTAAAAAATTTATACGATATAAAGAAAGCTCAAACTAAAAAAAAGTTTAAAACGTGCTTAACATAAGTACTCGTTGTGAATTTCAAATGAAAGCTGGCCCGGTTTACAAAATGTATGAATGAAATTGTGTTAATAACTGTTATACGATTTGCAATCATTTTGACAATAAATGTAATGTACCAGTAAGATATCGACGTTGAACAAAATACTGCTGTCACAAGGCGTAGATCTGGATCGATTATGGCACTCCATAGATCAAGTTATTGTTAAGACGATAATATCTGCCTGGCCCATCCTCAAGCACAGCTATCACGCGTGCTTCCCTTCGCATGATATGGTTATATATCTTTTTTATTCACTTTTCATTTAGATTATTTAGTAATATTACTGGCGCTAGAATCCTTGGTTTGACCTACAAATTTCTATATCTGTTTCGTGATATTTTTTTTGTTATAGCCTTCTGTAACACATGCCGTCGACAGTTCTTAGGCATGGAAACATTTCCTTATAATGATGACCTCCGTACGAGCGAGTGTTAAATATAGACATGGAACGAAAAGTCCATTGGTGCACAGTCGGGGTTCCAACCTTAGGGATGGCTCAAGTCACTAGGACAACAGTCTTACTACGAGCAATGCCATCTTTTAATATAGACTGTAGTTAAACTAGTTCCTTGTTACTAAGAAATAGGTTTAGTTAATTAGTTTTAGTTTATACTTTGCAAAGAAGTAGCAATACGTATTTATAGACTAACTGATATATGTTGAGAAAGAAATAAGAATTCCATGGACATTTTGAATTCTAGGTTCACGCCTGCTTTGAGATACTTGGTTTCGACATTCTACTAGATCACAAATTACATCCCTTCATTTTGGAGGTAAATATGGAATTGTTAATTATTATTAAAGAACTTTAAAAGGTGGCTGTTTTTTTGTAGTTTAATTGATTTAATCATTTTATAAATTTGACGATAATTTAAATTTTTTTGGCGTCGGGACGTGACGACCCCATCGCCCACTGGTGAAATAACCTGTGACAGAGGTTATTTCACCAGTGCAGTCAGTCAACCCCCTTCCTAGTGGGAGTGCCATGCTGTTGCTTTCGGGCTTCAGCCAAACGGGCAGGCACGACCGGGGCAGTACCACTATCTCACAGAAAACCGGCGTGAAGTGATGCAATAGGTTCATCTTATTGTACTCGCGTTTCGTGCGGTGAGTGAGACTCCCGGAGCCCATCAATTCCCCCCCCCCCAGAATATGAAGATGCAGTTTAAACAGAGATTACCCCAGGGGGGTACCACACGTTTCCGCTGTGGAGAATCCCCCTCTGAGCGTCCATCATCGGAACAATCAGTATTCGGTGGTGGATGCACAGGCTGCCCTTCGTATTCTGGGGTGGGCAAAAACTGCGCTAAAAACTATAGGTTTCGATCTCGGGGCAAACGGAAGAATTTACCGAAGGCATCCCCTTCCACGCTCTCAGTGGACTTTACCAATGTTAGGGGGCTCAATTCTAATCTTAATGCGGTTCACTTTCACCTCGAAACTGCGAAGCCGGCCTCATTCTTCCTTACTGAGACTCAGATATCCTCCCCGGCTGATACTTCCTACCTCTCCTACCCGGGGTACAAATTGGAACATTCATTTGTGCCGCGGGCGGGAGTTTGCGTGTACGTCAGAGAGGATATCTGTTCTCGTCGCCTCGGGTCGCTTGAAGGAAGGGACCTATCTAGCCTCTGGCTGCGCGTAGACTGCGATGACCATCCGCGATTCTACGCATGCCTGTATAGGTCCCATAGCGGAAATACCGAAACTGACCGACTCATTGAGCACATCCAAGTGGCTACAGATTCCCTGCTCGAAGGGGTTCCTACCGCTGAAATCGTGATACTTGGCGATTTTAACGCTCACCATGCCAATTGGCTCGGCTCGGAAACCACCGATCACGCGGGAAGATCCTTTCACGACTTTGCTTTAGCTTACGACCTGTCACAAATGGTCCCTGCGATTACGCGAATACCAGATGTGGATGGTCATAAACCCTCTTTGTTGGACCTTCTGCTGACCTCACATCCGGAGACCTATCAAGTCTCTGTTGACCCGCCATTGGGTTCATCGGATCATTGTGTGGTCCGGAGTACTGTGCCTACTACGCGCCCTCCTCGGCTCGTTTTTCGGGTTGTCGCCGTATTTGGCACTATCGGTCAGCAGATTGGGATGGGATGCGGTCTTTCTTTGCGTCCTACCCTTGGGGGCCTATGTGCTTTTCGTCGGAAGCTCCAGACTCCGTCGCTGCCTCTGTCGCCGAAGTGGTTCTGCAGGGCATCGAACTCTTTATTCCATTTTCTGCGGTGCCGATCGGTGGCAAGTCACAGCCCTGGTTTAAGCGTTCTTGCAAGGCAGCATCGCGTCGAAAGCGAGAATGCTTTAATGCATTGGCGGAAGCGGCGATATCTCGTGATGCCAATACCAGCGAACATAAAAAAGCATATAACTCAGCCTCCAGGTGCTTCAAACGGGAAATCGCTAAGGCAAAGTCAGAGCACATCGCCAGATTTGGTGAGAGATTGGCCCAACTCCCTTCGGGGACTCGAGCCTTCTGGTCTCTCGCCAAAGCTGTACAAGGGAATTTTTGTCAGCCATCCATTCCACCGCTGCACAGGGAGGATGACTCGCTCGCCCACACTGCGAAGGAGAAGGCCGACCTCTTGGGCTGTCTCTTCGCGTCCAACTCGACTTTGGATGACCGAGGGGGATCACCACCGACGATTTCGCGGTGTGATTATTCAATGCCGGAAATCACATTCCGGCAACGTGCTGTTCGCAAGGCACTATCTTCCTTGGACATTCATAAGTCGAGCGGGCCGGATGGTATCCCTCCAATTGTGCTGCGTACTTGTGCTCCTGAGTTGGCTCCGGTCCTGACGCGCCTATTCCGGTACCTGTACTCGCTCGGCACTGTCCCGAAGTGCTGGAAGACCGCTTCGATACACCCGATCCCTAAAAAAGGTGATCGCTCTGATCCGTCCAACTATCGTCCAATAGCTATAACCTCCTTGTTCTCCAAAATAATGGAATCCATTATTAATGGCCAGCTCTTGAGGTATCTAGAGGGCCACCAGCTGATTAGCGATTATCAGTACGGCTTTCGTCGTGGTCGTTCGGCTGGTGACCTTCTAGTATACCTTACACATAGATGGGCAGAGGCAATTGAGTCCAAGGGGGAGGCGCTAGCGGTTAGTTTGGACATAGCGAAAGCCTTCAATCGGGTGTGGCACAAAGCACTGCTCTCGAAGCTTCCAGGCTACGGGCTTCCCGAGAAATTATGCGACTGGATCTCCAGCTTTCTGGCCGATCGGAGCATCAAGGTCGTCGTCGACGGAGCATGTTCCGACCTTAAACCCGTGAATGCTGGGGTCCCACAAGGCTGTGTTCTATCCCCGACCCTGTTTCTTCTGCATATCAATGACATGTTGTAACTTAGCAACATTCATTGCTATGCGGACGACAGCACTTGGGATACTCTTTACACTGGCCGGGCAGGTATTTCTCGGGCAGTTGTCGATGAGTACCGGAACAAACTTGTGTCTGAAGTCGAAACTCTACTACGTGGAGTCTCGGACTGGGGTAGACTAAACCTAGTCCAATTTAACCCCAAGAAGACACAAGTTTGCGCGTTTTCCGCGAAAAAAATACCCTTTGTCGCTACTCCTCTTTTCGAAAACACTCTTCTTGTAGCCACAGCCAGCATCGGAATACTTGGCGTTGACATATCGAACGACGTTCAGTTTCGCGGTCATTTGGAGGGAAAGGCTAAATTAGCCTCCAAAAAGCTTGGTGTGCTCAGTAAGGCGAGACGGTACTTCACTCCGGGCCACCGCTTGCAACTCTATAAAGCGCAAATACGGCCCCACATGGAATACTGTTCTCACCTCTGGGCGGGGGCTACCCAGTACCAGCTCCTTCCACTTGACCGTATCCAACGAAGAGCGGTTCGAATCGTCGATAACCAATCCCTCTCCGAGCGGCTCGATCCTTTGGCGTTGCGTAGAGATGTGGGGTCACTCTGCATCTTCTACCGCATTTACCATGGAGAGTGTTCAGAGGAGTTGTTCGGATTAATACCTGCAGCTGAGTTTCATCATCGGACGTCGAGGCAGAATAAAAAATTCCACCCGTATCACCTCGACGTCCGCCGTTCCACGACTGAGCGTTTTTCAAGGCAATTTTTGCCGCGCACCACCGCTATGTGGAACCAGCTGCCCACTGAAGTATTTCCGAACCAATTCGACTTAGGGTCCTTCAAGAAAAGAGCATACAAATTCTTAAAAGGCCGGCAACGCACTCGCGAGCCCTCTGGCATTGAGAGTGTCCATGGGCGGCGGTATCACTTAACATCAGGTGAGCCTCCTGCCCGTTTGCCCCCTATTTTATAAAAAAAAAAAATCCTAATCCATGGAATTGATTTCGTGATTAAAATTAGTGGCGGAGATTTTCTTGTCAGTTCTTCTTGCCCTCTCTACGCCCTTGACTTGCGAACTGGAAGTCAATGTAAATTTAGTGTCAATTTAAAATCTTTTCTGTTGACGTTCATAAGTGTACTTCATGATATAGAAGAACATTTTACTTTAAGGTGAACCACTCCCCAAGTTTTCACACGGACACTCAATTGGACCGCGAAGTTAAGGAAAATCTTTTAACTGACACCTTTACAATGCTTAATATCTGGCAATGCGATAAGAAACGCGTTTTGGAGGAAGACAGGAAAAGGATTAGGGATAGACTATTGCAAACGAACAAGTTAGTTTTTACACGATATTTATATTGTTATTAAACCATTTGAATGCAAAACTAGTGAACCTGAATTATATACAGGTTCCCTGAATATACACCAACAGAGGAGAAGGAACCAGAAAAAAGTCCTTGGCAGACACAAATTCAATGGGAGGAGACGCATTTGGGAAACTTCAGGTGATATAAGCTTTCAATACTCGTGAATATTCTCTATATTATACATATTTTTACAAGCAATGCATAGGTTTCTAAAATGATCTTCGTTTCTATGTATATGTGGAGTAAGGGAAATGGAGGAAGGAGAAGGAGGAGGAGAAGGGATTATAAGGTGTAGGTTTAGATATAGTTCGAGTAGCTCATTGAAGTGGATTAAACCAACCAATCTTATTCATTATTTTAAATGAAAATGGGATCTGTGGAATCACTAGTACGTTGTAATTAATTACAATAGCTAGAGATAAATATAGGTTTGGGAAATCTTCATTTATAAGTATTCTGCAGCAAGCAAGACGTGCTTTTAAAAATTGTCATTCCATTGTACCTGCGTCTTATCTCCACTAATATAATTGTAATAACTGAGATATTTTTCAGACGCGTATATCCAGTAGGTGAGCAGTACGCCTCCTTATTCCAGCAGCCATCTGGTTCATTATACACAGGCACCGCGTCTTCGCGGGCGCGTGGCGACTGCACTCGTGCGCAGAGGGAAGAATTTCAGGTAATATTATGTAGGAAAGGTTATATGTACACGTTGCAATGGCTAAATCATTTGTGATACATTTAGTAATTCCTACAGCAAATCAAAGCAAAAGCAGAAGCGTTAAAGAAGCCTTCTCAGGCAAAAGGCAAAGAAGAGAAGAAAGCGCCAGATGAAGCGAGTGCTGTAACTTCCAATGTAACAGCAACCACCAGCGCTGACAAGACTAAGATTAAACCGAAGGTAGACCCTAAACGGAAAGATATCAAGGACGATAAGAAACTAACAGCCAAGTCTTCGATTCAGCAGGTCATCAGTGTATGTAAAAGTATTCTACTAATATAGGTATTTGTATGTGTATTTTATTCTGTGATTGTCAAATTTCCACAGACCCATCTGAACATAAGTTCATATCTAAAATAGCATCAGATTTACGTTGCCCCTGTTCTAGGTATTATATCTCGAAAGTACTTATGGTTATAGAATCTTTAGTTCTGTTACAGCTTTAAAATTTTACACAGATACATCTATATAATTAATTTCTTTGCACCGACTATTAACAGTAACATAACACAAAAAAGAAAGCAAGATAAACAACAACAATGAATAATTTAAAAAAATAACAGAAATCTATAATTTATTATCAGTCTTAACTTCTAGCGAAACTTCTCTTAACTAATTAAAAACTCAAAACTTAATTTATTACTTATTTTACTAATTTACATACTTTTATAAATTGAAAGTTCGAGCTGTTCTTAGCTGTAGGAAAATAGATATAATATATGGTGTGGAACGGACATAATTCTTTAAGTTTCATTCTTTTTCTTTATAGATACGTTCGTACTTTCACTTTCTTTGATCGCTTTCGAAACAATTATGGATTTGCTGAGAATCGAACCCAGGCCCACCGAGCTTTACGCTTGTCGCTATATGCGTTTATCTTGAAATTTGCTTTAAAAACTTTGGTTATTTTTACGCATTTAGGTCGAAGAGAAAGAACCAAAACCAACTTATGTTTTATGTTCATACGAGCCGGACCCTATAATTGAGAAAGAGGAACGTGAGCGTGTAAATTTGTTGGCGCAACGAGACTTTCTTATTCGCAGCTATGGAATGCTGGAACAGGTATGCATGCAACATGTTGCGAATATTACTGGTATTGGTCCTGGTAATTATGAGGTGGTGAGGTTATGACAAACTGTTGGAAGTTTATACTGCAACGTACTTTAGTAACAGGTATTTTGATTAATTCACAAATCTATGCAGCCCTCAGAAAACAATTGAAATTGCAAATTTGTTGAGTTAACTCAATATACAAATAAATAATGTATTTTGTTTAACCGCGAACATCTTATAAAGAATGAGAACACTCACTGGTTTGAAAAACAGCGAACTCCATACCTACCTTGAAACTTCATCGTATAAGTTTTTTATTTTAGATCTACTTAGTGATGAAGAAAATGGGCACTCTAAGACCTGAAGACGAACGAAAGTACGGTGTCTACGGGCGCCTATCCGTTGTCTCCAACTCGCCGGCCAAGGTTAGTTAGTTATAAAAAAAATATATATAAATATTCACAGCCCCTTAAGTTAAGCGGCTAACACAATGTTTTTTTACAAATATTGTCTTTTATTTACGCAAGTATGATCTTCAAAACCAACATGGTGTTGTAAAATTGCAGAACAAAAATTAATAAAAGCCACAATTAAATAAATTCTTAATAAATATTCGTTTTAGTCATTTAATCGTTTGGGTTAAATGTTCAGTTTCAGTGTTCATCTCTCTTTAGTTAACTTTAACGCCAAAATATTGTGTTTGCCTACAGAAAATGTGAAAGTAAAAAGTCAAAAATCAATAAAAAGAAAAATTAACATGTACAATGAAACGAAAAGATAAAATTTTGTGTGCAGAGAAAAATTAAGAAGAGTAAAGAAATAGTTGGGCATGCACACCGCGGGGAAACATTTGATGGTATGAAATCTGTTTTTTTACCCATAGACCTACCCCAAATTAATATTGTATATATTTCTTAATATTTTGTAAATAAATATAGCCTATAGAATTTAATAATTGCTCCAGTATTCTTTGAGTTAATTCGATATAAATAGATATAATAAATAGTGAGCCGTCTGTAGCGACAACTACATTCTACGATCACTGCAATGACGTCATTAACAACTGAGGGTTGGAGGAGGCCAATGGTTAACTCGAGGAGGAACTGCTCACCATCCTTCATATAAACACATTTACATAATTGTATTGATGCTTTTGTATAACTGCTAAAGCCCAGTTATGAAACGAACAGTTTAACATTCGCCGTTTTTTTAAATATTGTTTTAGATACGCGTCTTCATCGAATAGACGTGGTGATGAGCGATTCTATGATTTCATCATCGCGATTTGAAAGTCAGTCTCGCATTCTATGGACATGTCGCAGGTATATAACTTCTCTTACAAAGTGGTGTATTATTGAATAATAATACATATTATGACATGACTCAAACTTCATTATTGAAGAAAATTGTATGTGATTGCGATTAATAGTAATAAATTTAAAATTGATGTAAAAAATTAAAAATGTTTGTTCAAGTCTTGTGAAACTTTTTTCAACAGCTTAAAGAATTTACGATTATTATTACTTGTCTGTAGGAAGATAATTTGATCATTAATAGAAAAGTTAAAAGTAACTAAATAAATAGAGTGAGCGTAAATAAAACCAGCTTGTCGATCTAATGTAGTACTTATTTGCTACATGTCATTTTAATGTATATTATAATATTTATATTAAGATGATTACTATCGTACTTTAAAAATGTAACAGTGTCGTCAACAGAAAAAGGTAATTTAGCACTGCAGCGATCTCAAATCCCATGATGGTCCTTTGTCCGTAGAGGTTGTTATGCGATTTAAGAAATAGTCACGACATTGACTAATGTTTATCGCAATTTTTGAGTAGTGAGGACATTTTTTAAATGCACCTATAAACATACTTTTATTTTATGATTATTTTTGTTTGCATTATAAATAAGCAATAAAAGTTATCTAGCAATTTTTTTACTGTTTTTCGAGAAACAACTAAAACTGTATTTTTTCAGATCTTCCGTTTCAAGCAATAGGTTTAATGTAAAGTAACGTACCTGTGCTTAAATAGTCTTGTGTAAATAAAACCTTGAAAATATTTTCAAAGTGAATAAAACCATCCCTACTTTCGTCTGGTCTCGGCACTTCATAAATCTTTAAGAATATACAATTGTTTTGTTTATATGTTCTTTTATTGCGTTACCAAATAAATAATCCTTGTGAGACCATGTAAGGGGCTGAATACAGAGAACCCATATTTATTTTTATTCGTAGACAATAAATAGGTTTGATTTATAATGTAAGATGGGAACAGCAAATTAAATGAAAGAGAATGGCAGAAGATATTCGTAGTACTTGCTTTAGAAACTGAAATCCTTTTTGTCTCAAATGAAAGGCTCATAAATTGATTAAGAAATACATCGTATATTATTTACAAAATTAATAAAATAACATATTGGAAATATAAAATTTATTAATCTTATTACAATTTTGTCTTAAAAATAGTCATATCCGTTAATTCCTAATTTAATATGCGTCAAAAGTATATATATTTGGAATACATTGCATTTAATGGCAATGTTAAATATCTGCTTAGATGATTTAGAAATGTGATAGAACAGGGTTAAAATTGTAGTTTTTTGGCTAATGAACCACCGTCGATGTTGTCCAGCAACTTTCTCTTCAAAGACGGCTTTTCTAGTTCTAGTTTTGTAATGTTTGAGGGCATCGGGAGTTTCGGCCCGACTGTTGGTGGCGGCTTGTTACTGTTTGAGCAAAAAAAAAACATGTGTTCGTCATTTAGTTTACTACAATGAAGAACGCGTGTTTTGTCTTTAATTTTACATTCTTACCTTGATCTGCGAAACCTCTAGAAGGTTATATTTAATAACTGGTTCAACTTATTTCAAATTACTATATCATTCTAAACTTTATTCCTATTTCAATATAATTGGTATTTATCAATAGGCCTATATAGCTAAGTTTAAAAAAAATACTGAAACTGGTCCCAGTTTTAATAGTACAGGCAAGTAAAAGATATATGCCAAATATTTCACTATGTAATGATAATTTTATCATTACTTAATTAGTCAACAAAGATACTATCTCACATGCCTATGCATATATACAGGAAACCAAACCCAGATCCGTCATGTACGTTCGAATTAAATAGATATAGCGAGACTCAACGAAATAATTCTAGCGAAACAAACATTGTGCGACTTATACAAAATGAAAATTTTATACAAGACAAGATATTATAGTTTTACGAGTTTTGCACACAAACTTTTTGATTATAATAATTTCGGCGAAATTTTTGAAAATATCTAATTCAAAATCTGATCAAAAACGAACGAACTCGGCAATGTACATGAGCAGATAACTTGCCTGTGAAATCAAGGTACGATTTTCATTGTAAGGTATATCAATTATAAACTACCCTCTTTTTGGTTATATACACATACTGACCTAAAGTAAGGCATCTGTAGAGCCTGCGTGCAATCGCAGCGACGCGGAGGATATAAAGCAAGGAGGCTCTCTAATAAGTCTATGAGGTCATCAGACGCCGCACTAAAGATATGCCGCAGCGACTGACTCGGAAAATGCTTGAACTTAACGTAGTCTGTCAGGTTTTTCATACCCTGCGAAAATAGCACTTTCATAGAAAATTTATTTTAAAAAAATCGTATATTGACTTTTAGTTAAGGCTTCACTCGTCGCTTGGTGTTACTTATGAAATTTATTTATTTTCTGTGTAATTAAAAAAAATCATTTGAAATTTGAAAGGCCCAAAATTGTAAAAATAAACATGATAAAAAAAGTTACGTATTTGTGTTACCCACTAGAGATATGATTAACCCGAAAAGAAATATATTCTACGATCTAATATTTTTTTCGCTGTTTGCTTCACGTGAAATGCCCCAAGTGATTTAATACAGTAAGTTGTTATGTAAACATGACATAAATTTGTGTTTTTAATTTTTTTAAACCAATTTTAGAAACCCCAAAGAAGTTTCTTATATAATATAAAATAATAACGATAAATTTCCTTACTGGCCATGTTTCCTCAGTGGGTGTTCCAAAGACAGAAAATATTTTAGACAGTTGATCTAAATCTGTTTCACCCGGAAGAAAAGGAACTCGTAACAGCAGCTCAGCCAGTATGCATCCAACTGCCCACATATCCACTCCTGTGCCATACTGTCTGGCTCCAAATAGTAGTTCAGGAGATCTAATCATATAAAGAAAAACGTAATAAATATTTTATCAGCATCAATATATTTTGATTTCAGAGATTGATAATAAAAAGTGAAACTATGTTAAAAAAATTTATAATTCAGGAGTCATGAAGGCAACAAACATAATATTTTTTGTAAACAATGTACTAATACAAAAAAAAATATTTTTAATTATTGTCCATTTATAATGGATGTTCCATTTGTACCTGTACCATCGAGTCACAACCTGATGTGTATTTATTCTTGTAGGCGACCCAAAAGCTTTTGCTAATCCGAAATCACCAATTTTCAAAATGCCCTCTCGATTAATCAGCAGATTATTGGGTTTCAAATCTCTGTGCAGTATCCAATTTTCATGCAAATATTCTAAACCTTAAACAATATGTTAATTTCTACTTTAAAAAGTTTGAAGAAAATTAAAAAAAGAAACATTTAAAGTAAAAAAATCTGCTAAATTAAAAATACTAAAAGTCAGTAAACCAAAAAGATTGCATTTCCTTACTTTATAGTGTGGAATAAACAATTTGTCTTTGCTTAAAATATTTTGGGTAACTCAGATTACAGAACAGGACTTGCAGATAAAAAATACTATTTACTTATGTTTTTATCATAATGCTGCATTTACCTTTGAGTGTCATTATGGTATAAGCCTTAACATTTCCAGGAGTAAGTACAATTGTATTATCCTTAACTATCATTTCTAAATCTGTATCCATAAAGTCAAACACTAGTGATACATTTGACTTGTGTCCAAAAACATCTAAAAAATTAAAACCACTTTTATTAATTAAAATTGCACAATTTACAATAATCATAGGATTAATATTAACTAACCCAATAAGCCGATGAGATTAATATGTTGTAACTCTTGAAGTAATTTAATTTCTCGAAGGGCAGTTCTATTAATTCCATCTTGTGCCTCCAATCTTGAACCTATTTTAATTTTTTTTACTGCCACAATTTTATCTGTTTTAATGTCTCTAGCCTTGTATACTGTAGCAAACTGAAATTTTTACATGCAGAAATTCATGTCAATTTGTTAAACAAACATAAAAAGCAAATGTTTTGAGGTTACTAGAATATCAAGTAGTAGTCAATACATACACAATACACAATACATATGTTAAAATTCAATAAATGAGCATTCAAGTTCACGTGATACAATTCAAATTTAATTTAATAGAAGTTAAATTTACCTGACCCTCTCCCAGAAAGTCAATCTTTTCATAACGTACAACAGGTCTTTCCATATTTTCTTAGTCAAAAGTACACCCAATAAACTGACAATAATAAACTTATTTTGAACTATAAAATAAACTAGTAAAATTCATTTTGGTTGTCAGTATTTTGTTTCCAGAATATTTTAAAAAAATTTAATTTTACGGTTTCTCAACAGCATTTTTTGAAACCATACATGAAAATTGATATACGACTATTGACAATTTAGCCTGTACTTGCTTGAGAGATAATATATTATTTATGACAGTTTATTATTAGGATTTGTGACATGAAACCAATGTAAAATGTTTCTACGTTCAAGTGACAGTTAAAATTTATTATACGATTGTACTCTGTGATTGTTATTTATTTTAATAACAACTCACAAATAATAAATGTTGTCAATCATCATTCAAACTAATTATTTGTTATTTATTATATAAAAACAAAACAGTACATCATTTACGTGGCAATTTTATATAGCAACTATTTCTTATCCACTAAATGAATTTTATTACCAGTCTATACTGTTGAATGTTCTTATTGCTGAAGTTATCATGAATACAGGATCTCCAGATAATGTGTTTTACGAAGATGTACCTGAAGGAAATCTCAACGAAGATTTTTTTTGTACAGAAAAGATTGTACCCAGAAAGATAAAACCGCAAAACATTGTAATAAGATTAATGAATAGAGAAATTTATGGCTCTCGAAAGCCAGGATCACACTTCCATGTTGTGCGTGAATTTTACCAAAACGTTTTCCCTAATTTAACTATTGTAAATGTAGAAAAGCCGCCTTGTTTTCTTCGGAAGTTTAGCCCTGACGGCAAACATTTTATAGCCTTCTCAGCAGATCAAACATCTCTAGAGGTATTTTATTTAAAAGAATGGATTTAGATTCTTAATATTTTGTCTTATATACATAAACAATTAATTTTAGATATACGAATATCGAGGAGCTGCAGCAGCAGGTGATTTGGTTGCAGGTTATCCTTCAGACCTGTTGAACGCAGATGCTGATGCACATCACAGAATAAGGACACATATATTTTATAGATTTTTTAAGGTAGTTTTTTATCCAATTATAATAATTACTTAAAAAACCATTATTTATATATATCTCAAAAACTAAAACATTTAAAAAATATTTTCAGCCTAAGAAACTTACTACTTGATTTTTAACTATAAACTACTATTAAACTTAGTTTTGTGATAGTCATATTAATTGAATACATGTTTTGCAGCCTAAATTTACTGTAAATGTGTGCCAACAAAGAATTGTTGGAAGACATGAAAGAAATGGTGGGCAGCTCCCACTCATGGAACAGCAATTGAATAGGGAATGTAGTCTTTTTACTGAAGATGGCAGATATGTTATTGTGGGATCAGCAGCTCATATTCCTGATGACTTACGCCCACACTTTTACAACATACACAGCAATAATGAAGCTGTTACACCAACTATTAGGTATTTATAAGCTGTGTAGTTAGTTTAATTTGATAATAGTATGGTACAGGTAATTTGTATTACTGTAAATGTAATATATAGAATCTGTGGTTAGTAGTGTTGTATTCTTTACTTTAATATAAATTAATATCTTAAATGTAATCCTTAATTTCTAGATCAGCTTTAGAAGACTACTCGCTGCACTTAGTTGACCTACATCATGGGAAATTATGCGATACTAAACATTTTAGAACTGACAAAATTTATCTTTCACACAATCAGGGTATATATTTGTATAAAGAGGTTTTAGCTGTACTCTCAGTACAACATCAGACTATTCATCTCTTCCAAATAGTGGAAGGCATGTTGATAGAAATAAGAAAAATAGGAAGATTTTGTTATGATGATGATCCATTTATTGTGAGTTCTGTCTTTGCACCTGTACTAAATGAGAGACCATTCCATGAAGAAACAATTAATAGTTTAAAACACAGACTTCTAGTTTTTCTATTCAAAAGAGCCAAATTTATCAGTGATGAAACAAAAGACCCATTGGAACTTAGAAAGTTTTATAAATACTTTGATATGTTTAAAAGTTTAAGAATGTGGAAAATGCAACTATTAGATGAAGATCATCTTTTTATCAAATATGCTAGCGAAGAGGTGGTAACCCTGAGAGTTGCAGAACCTAACAGCCAATCATCCTTTTTTGTTATTTACAATATCAGTGAAAGTAAAGTATTAGAAGTATATGAAAACACATCTGAAGGACTATTACAATTATTTGAAAACTACTGTGATTGCTTCAGAAATGCAAGATTGTGTGCAGATTCACAATTTACTTGTTCACCATCAAATAACCTGTTTGCTAGGTTAACTCAACAGCGCTTCAAACAAACAATAGTAAGGGCAATTTATGGTGGAAAAACAGAAGCAACTAAGAGAATTTTAGCTCAATTGCCAATCAGTGCACAGTCATACAGTGGCTCCCCTTACTTGGATCTAGGCCTATTTAGTTATGATGACAAGTGGGTGTCAGTTATGGAAAGACCCAAAGCATATGGGGAATATCCAATTAGGTAACAAATATTTCCCATCTTCACCTATCAAATGTTGAAATTTATGTATTGATTATTTAATTTTTTTAGATTTTACGCCCGCGACTCTGGATTACTAAAATTTAAAATATATGCAGGAGTATTGGGACAATCAGTTCCAGCGAGTGCTCGCAGGCTTGTTGCATTTACATTTCATCCAACTGACCCCTTCGCAATTAGTGTGCAAAGAACAAATTCTGAATACATAGTCAACTTTCACATAAGAAATGCAGTTTTTAGTTGACATCCTTTTATATATGTTCTATTTGATGTCACTCAAACCACCATTTAGGGCATTATTGTTTTTGCTATGCAAATTATGTACAATTAAATTTTATTGCAGTTATGCAGTTATGGATATGATATTGCAGAGCATATTAATTTTAAAGTGTAAAAATATTTTATAACAAGTTATCAGGATAGGAACTCCATGCGAGTAACTAGGTATAATATAAAATGCATTTTAGCATTCAACTATTGGGAAAAACTGATTTCAACCTACAGTATATCAGATTACTGTACTGTCACTATAAAGGAAGTTCCTGTCTTGTCATAAAGATTGATTAAATTCTTTTTAGGTTTTATTTTTAATATGTTTGACACATAAATGACAATTATGACCATACTACATACCAATTAAAATGGTACAAAAATCACACTTTATAATTTAATAGCTGCAAGATGTAAACCAAAACTAATAGCAGTAACTCCATTATAACAATGCAGTTTAATCAACCAATTAATAGTGGTTTTCAGAATGAACAGTTTTGTCCATATTATGCACCACGTAAGTTATGTACTCCGTAAATGTGTAACATTCATTGAACAAATGTAATACGAAATGTTTAATATACAGTAAAACTATGACTATGCTACAAATGGTTGCTTAGATAAAGGCTAAAAGTGGTTGTGTTTCCAACTTCAATATTAAGTTTTTGCATGGAACGATCCCAAAGTTACATCGCGACGGATTTTAAGATAACTAAATCGCAATTGCATACAAAAAGTCGCGTTCGCGGTCGCTATTGGAAAATAAAGCCAAGGAACATTACTAGTCTGTCCTGGTTTAATTATAAAATTCTTAGATACTAAATGTTACAATGTATGAAATATAAGATAATTCTTCAACTTTTAAAACAAATGTTTGTAGCATTGCCATACACAGATATAGTTGGTGAGGGTAACGTTGCATCCCTAATGTTTCCCGATGGCACCGTGCAATTCTTCTTCATACCTTCCCATAAACGAGAAAGAAGATTCTACCCATATCATCCCTCTTTCGGACAAGTACAGGGGCCAGTTGAGGCGTGGTTTATAAGGCAAATGTCCTCACCGTAAGCATAAGTTCTATTCTTCCAACTGTCTTCACCATTTATGTACAAATTACTATCCTTTCGCTACTTTGGCATTCTTTTATTCGTATAAATAAGGTTCACATGGAACATTGATATTTTAGAGCTTAAAATATGGAACATACATCATACTTGTGTTTTATTTAACTATTTCTCTCTAGGACGATTCCAAATACAATGGAAAATATGCAAAATGGAGATCCCTTCCTAAGGTCATATTTCACATCAAAACCCAACCTGGACTTAGTGCCACAAAAGCCGTATTACCAAAAGGTAATAAATATTAGTCTTACAAATAAAAATTATTAATTGAATTTATTATTAAATTTTTTTTATAGTTTCATAGCGATAACGTCACTTCCACAACCGATATCCATTATTTTTTCCCGCGCAAAACTACATTGAAGCATTCTGCTTTTGTGCAAGTGGAACACCCAGCCAAGTATAGTATTTGTTCTCAAACTGATTACATTGATAAAACATGTTTTTGTCCAAAGAAGATTAAGAACAAATGTGAATACACTACGATCGATTCTAGCAGCGCAATGTCCATTGACGACGAAGCACAAACTAAAGAACGTCGAAAAAATGATTCTAAAGTGAGATTTAAAACGTCCAAATCTAGAGAACGCAAAATATGTTTCTGCAAACGAAAGCATGACCAAGGTGTTGGTCAATCCGATAAAAAGATATCAACATACACAGATCAATCGATCAATTGCGCCGGTGCAACAAGTCAAAATTCTCAAACCTCCAGAAAGGGGTCTAATAACTCTATAAAGCCCAATTTGCCAAAGTCCAATTCCAAGACGTCCTGTGATAGCTGTTGTCGTACTTGTTTCTTTTGCGTCACTGATTGTACTTCAGACGGTTTTTAATAAAACGACCGAGCCCGCTTTACTTTATATTACACTTTATTCCTTAATTCGACACATATTTACACTTGAATAGAACAGTAATAAACAAAAACAAAACGAGATTAAATTAACCTCCAAACCTTGTGTGAACTGCTGTCTCAGTCGTGGGGAGTACCTTTCGACTAGTTTCGTATTAGTCGTTTGTTCCACGCGGAACGGAAGACGTGGCGGTAATAACTTTACTTTGGTAATATTGACTCTCTCGAGTCGCTAGAGTCTATTGACGAGTCCGCGAACGGTTCAAAAAATATTTGTGCATTTCTTTTAGGCAGTTTATGGATTATCATAAGAGATTAATAAACGAGTATGGCTCGGAGTACATATACGATACAAGGTAAAAGAAAGTCTAGGACATACTAGTACTAGGACTACGTATGAGCTAACGAGGTAGATACAAAACAAGATTGCGGCTCGTCAATAGGCCGCTTAGCTCCGGATGTTTACTGCTCTCCAATTCACAAATCATAAATAAACCGTAAAAAACAATATAACACTTATAACTAATATTGCATAGGAATAAAATGAATGCATTCCCAATAAAGCATAACCTGAATTCAGAATTGAGAAACATCTTATATGCTTGCAATACTTGAACATGCAATACAAGTTATTACGAGGGAGATATATTTACAAACGTACATATATTAATTTCCTTTTAAATTTGTACAACGACAAGCATATAAGAATTAATAATTACTTAGAAATCTCGGAGTGAGATTCATATACACGTCATGTTGGACAATATAATTTAATACTTGAATAAATTCACAAAACCGCGCGCGCGCAGGGAATTTTTGAACCTTAATTTTTAATACACAACCTTAAGTTGACATAATATGCAACATTTTACCCCAAAACTAAGCACACAATATACATCTACGACACAGTGCACACCAATCTATCACATTCGACGCAGATTTTCTTAAAATGCACAAACAAATATCAGACTTAAGTCTTTAAAGGAATGAAATCCTAAATACATACAATAGTAGAAATAACAAAGAAATCCGTATACATTTGGACAATAAACATTCTGTCTCACTTCAATCTATTTTTAGTTAATGAAAAATACATACAAATATAATATTTTTTTAATTTAAGGTATATATTTATCTCAGTGCCTTATTCTCATTGTAATATAGGTTAGAAATATTTATTGAAGTAAGACAAAAATATCTTGCTCATCACCCGAAATAATTTCAGTGTCAGATTTGTATAGCTCCACAAATTAACATGTGCTTAGAGATAATTTCCAGTCCCTTTTGGGTAATCAACATACAAACGACACTACAAACATTATATTGACTAGACAGTACCATTTAAGGCGTACGGTAGTCAGTGAAAAAAGTATGGGCGCAACGTTTGAATAAAATTAACATGTACCCTCTTATTCATGAAAACAAACAATACCTAATTGCACCGCTTTAATAAAAAAAAGTATCTCTTTTCATCACGGCGTAAACACCATTTCATACAAAGAGACAAAAGAGAAATTTCATAAAATTTGCCAATTATTTTTTTATGAATAAGGTGATAGTGTATGCGCCCAGACTTATGTACAAGAATATCCAAGAATAAATTTAGGCCTTCGAAAATAATGGGCTTTTAGTGCGTATTATATTATCTTAATTATTAGTGAATATTGTATAGACTGTATTTATATGTTTAATATATTAGATGCATATCAAAATAATTTGCACTCCTTGGTTTTTGTTAAAAAAAGTGAATGAAATAGCACGAGATCTTTACTAAAAGCCCCGGATAATCACACCAGTCGGTTAGATCGGCTATTTACGAGGTCTAAAGTAAAATTAAAAAAATAATTTAGTACTTATTTAGATCATTAATAATTATATAAAATACAGTTACCATCTTCACAGCGCCCTCATTTTAACTTGTACATTTTTTTCTATGTTGAAACCTTTATAATCTTGCTGTTTCTTATTCACTGCAACAACAGAGATTACATAAATATCAAAACGAATTTCTAAGAATTATATTTATGGCAACCTAACCTAACGTTTAAAATGAAATATTATTTAAAACCTGCAACAAAGAAGCTACTTTGTTCAAGCATTCTGCCTGGGTTTAAGAGGAATAAATCATTTACAGTCCTTTTATGGCAGCCCTAATTATTTTTTATTGTTTACTACTCAATAAAGTGACATAGATACATTGTACATTAATTACGTAGATATCTCTAAAACTACTGAATCGAGTTTCACGAAACATGGTAATGCTTTCTAATTTAGAATATAATAACTAATTTGATTTAAATTTATCTCAACATTATTTTACAGACAAACATATGTTCACTTACATAAATGAAGTAGACCATCATACTGAAATATTATCTAACTCTAACAATGTCACACAATTATAGTGTCGGTTAATAAAACAGATAAATTAACTGAAGAATAACTGTCAGATTAGCCTATCGTGACATACCTGGTGCGCATGCGCAGCGTCCCTAATTGAAGCGAGGCGTAGACGCGTCTGCGCGAAGGTGGGTCTATGAGTGGGGTCGGCGTGCCACGCAGCTCGCATCACTTCGTAAGGTCCCCCCGGGCACCCCTCGGGGGCCTCCATGCGATACCCGCGCTCCACATGACGCACCACCTCGGCCAGCGGCTAAAGTTTCATGAAAATATTACACATATTGCACACAAAAATAAAAAGAAACCAGAGAATCACTTATGCGAACTAGTGTAAGTCTTATTTGCTAAATTTAACTAAAAATATAGACGTTCTTTCATCAAGATGTCGAACTATAATGATATAACGGTGTTGTCAACATAAAGAAAAAGGTATAAAATTTCAAAGTAGCAAAAGAAAATAGGTAGTTTTATTGGCGGATATGGGCACAGCACCGACTTCTAATAAATATCCTATTAAGACAATTAAAAGTGTCGGGTTCATTCACTAGCCACAAATATGAATTGGTTTCATAATAATAATTAAATACATTTTCACATACATTAAAAGACATATAATCTGTTACTAGATGGTGTTGTATTCATTATTATGAAAAAATTTAAGCGGGGTAATCTCACGTAAATCTATAATAAATACTTACTATTCGAGGATATGGCACTCTCCCAAATGAATATATCTCCCACAGAAGAATACCAAAACTCCACATATCAGACTTGTTGGAAAATTTCTGGAAATAGAAATTATGTATGAGTAAATCATAATTTAAACAAATGTACGTAATAATATAAGCACTGTAATCAATAAAAATTATGTTCTAAAAAGACTCAAAATGTTCATATCAACTGACATTATAAATTAAATAATTACGTGCACGCCACTCAGACCGTCAGTTTTTGAAATATACACCACCCAAGTTTTGCCTTTAGTTTATTATACTATACATTAACTCACTGGTAGATTTTCTCTATACAATGTTCACTTACATTATACTTGAGGGCCTCTGGCGCAGTCCATTTAATGGGCAGCTTCGCCTGTACTCTCAACGCATCCGCCGGGTCGTCGGGCGTCGCATCACTACGTGCGAGGCCAAAGTCCGCGACTTTAGCGGTTCCCTCTTGAGATATGAGCACGTTACGTGCTGCCAAGTCGCGGTGGACCACTCGTTGGCGTTCCAGATACTCCATGCCGCAACAGGCATCACTGTTATAAATGTTATTATGAAATCCAAATATATAAAGAGCCGTTTAGGAAACGTCAGAGGTAAGGATAAAGTTAAAAAATGTTGTTAATTATATTTTTAATCAAATTAAATGTTAGCTGATAATATAACTTTTTAAAGGTAACTTACTAAAATACTAGTATTCATAGTAATTTTATCCATTACAAAACTGAAACACTTTTTATTTATATATGTTTAAAGGTATATACTAACTATGCAAAATCAATCTGATCCCTTTGCGTGACGTAATGCCGTCCGCGACTGCGCAAGTAATCGAGAAGTGAGCCCTGCGCACAATGCTCAGTCACGATGCAAGTGCTGCCGTTCGAGCCGAACACCACGCAGCCCAGCAGACGGACTAGATTCTCGTGCTTAAGGGACCTGGAATGAACACATACAATTATGAAACAAGGAATCATTTGAACACGGTATTAAGTAACGCGTTTTTAAAAACGCCCTAAATCACACGCAAAGAATCAGCCGGAACAAATGCTTTTTATCTCTTCACTTAAACATTTTCTCGACATATCGACCTTTAAGACTTAAGACAATATTGCAATACGTAAACACAATATCTTGTATATCCATATTTTTCTATGACATCGATTAAATTTGATTTAAGCTATATAAAAGCACTTACGCCATAACACTGGCTTCTGCGCGGAATTTGCTGGCTGCCTCTTTATCTTTCAGAATCTTGACAGCGACCTTCTGTGTACCGTTTAGGATGCCCAGCATCACATCACCAAATTCACCTTTGCCGATATTTTCACGAATCTCCAAATCGCGTTCTGCTATTATCCAGCCTAGAAAACAATTTAAATACAATATAACCATTTTTTCATGATGATATTACGTGAGTTCTTTAAGAGAAACGACATTCTTGTCAGTTCTTCTTGCCCGCTCTACGCCCTTGACTTGCGAAATGGTAGTAAATTTATAATCAATTTAACATCTTTTTTGTTGAACTTCATTAGTGTACTTGGTATAGGTATATAAATAAAGTTATTTTGAGTTTAAGTTTGAGCAGCAAAACCGTCACCTTTTTTATGTAATTCGGCGAACGGGCCGAAGGCTCATCTGATTTTAAGTGGAACCGCCGCTAATGGACACTTACATTTCCAGAAGCCTCGCAAATATAGATATAGATACACCAATTTAAACCTTTAATATTTTATATATATCTCTCAATAACAAAAATTACATACGGGCATCGACAAACTTCTGGGGCGGAATGATTCCGTCAGGCTGGTCGATGGGCACTTGGGTGTTGTAGGCGTGCGGGAAATGGCCCGAGCTCAAGGCGTGGGACACGCTCGGCGTAGCTGGGTATGGCGGCGGTTGCTGGAAACGAGTTTAATATTTTATTATACGTACGTAAATAAATATGTCCAATATCCACCAGGTAGGTACCAAGCTGTTGCACAATTTGAACTACAACATTTTTTTAAGTTGTAGCTGATAGACAACTCTTTTTATGGAGCTCACGTGTTTATCAAAATTTAACCCTATTTTGTATACAAACATTTTTATATGTATTAAGTCCCATAAACATTCAAGTAGGGGTAGCCATAATGGCTTAATTGCTTAAAATTTTTTGGGCTACAACCAGTCTTTGTACTGCCTTACAAACAAAACAAAAACTGTTTTTATAGAAACTATAAACAAAACTAATTTTTCATTTTTTTTTCTTCAAATTATAAGTCTAGTAAAGTTTCTTGTCAAAATAAAATACGTCATTGAACTCATAATTCTTGTATGTTCATTATGAACTTAAAATTTCATGAATACCACATGTGTGTGTTTAATATATAATATATAGTAATCGTTACTTTTGCGAAAACCTAAGTAGAAAAAATTATCTTACTGCAGGCAGCGGTGAGAAGGGTTGCATGACATTGTTATTGTTGGCACCATTCGGAGATGCTTTTGGCAGACAGCGGACTAGCTTTGTGCATAACCCATCAGCGTCTTTCAGGTAATGCTGAAATTATATAAAGATATATAAGTATTGTCTTTTGTTAAAATAGCTTTTACACATTAAGAAAAACACTACAAAAACAATAAAATTAAATACAGATAAACACCTTTCGTCTTCAGTCACCGTGACCACGCACACTGAAAAGTACGCGAAACGTCGGGAAAAAAATTAAAATTTAGAATTATGTAAATAACTATAAGTTTTAATAATAATACATAGCTTTAATCCGTTCAAAAAGTGTTTTTCTTAAGATACATAAGTTCTAACAAGCCAGAAGTACCCATTAATGGCAATTAATTTCATAACATTTTTTTACTGTAAATTTTTTTCTGAAAATCACATCTAGCATTTTTTGCACAAATCATATGTTTTTTAAAAGTAAAATATTAAAAGAAAACAATTTTTTAACCGGATTAAAGCCATTTGTATTATTATAAACTTATAATTATGTAAATAATTATAAGTTTATAATAATACAAAATATTAATTAAAATGATAGTGGAACCTAGACTGCCTATTAGTTTTTCAAGTTGTCAATTCATCTAACATTGTAAAATAAAATAAAAAAACACAAACGAATAAGTGCAAGTTACTTTTAGTATATATTATTATAGAAAGCTTACATGTATGAGATCCGTCATGTTATCGAAGAACTCTTCATCATCAATTGTCAGCCGTTGGTTTTGACTATCTGGTACTGTTGCCCATTTTACTCTGAAATTTAATATTACAAAATTAATGACAAATGTAAAAATGTTTTAGAATAAAAATATCTCTCTAAAGATATTACAGTACTAGAAATACATTTCGTATGGACATATTGGTGACTACATTTTATACAAAAAATTACCATATTTTAGTCTGGAGTCAAACTGTAGAGCATACTATAAATATGAGATATTAGCACATCATGTCATACTATTGCTTGATTATCTAATAGAGACAAGTGAGGTCTTGGCTCACATGACATAAGTTACAGAGTTATAGGATTAAATTATATAAATATATTTACTTTAAACAATATTACCACACCTGTAATGTTCCACTCGTCCTCTGAAACGTACGCAGAGTGTATGATCTCCGGGAAAGTTAGTACTCTCGCGCACCAGGAATACGCCATCTGGCGATCCCGAGAGCAACGCCTCCGCGCGCTCGCGGGATATCGCGCCGTGGTGCCATCTGTTAACGTTTACGACTCGTAAGACAAAGCTAGTGTTACATAAATGTAGTATAATGACAATGTTGGCCTAGTGGCTTCTGTCTATGTGTCCTTTAACTCTCGCTCGAACAGGCCTTAGACGTGTGCCAGTGACAGAAAGCGGATCACCTAAATAAAGTTTAGTTTAGGAAATAAATAATCACGAAACAGATACTTAATTCCGAGGCCCAGACCTAAATGGTACAGCGCACTGGTTGGTTCATTTTTAATGAAATCTATAAATAAAACTAATACTAGACTAATCCTGGTTACTAATTCGTGAAATTTTTATGTTTATTTAGTGTATGTTATACGTATACGTATTTTAGAATATTAGCATTTCGACGGTCATTCATTATAAATGCATCAAATTAAAAACTTCTGGAAGTCAATCATGTAGTAGTGTGTGATTTTGTTATCACTTTATTAAGAAGTGTCTTTATTTTTTGTAGTAAAATGCGTGAACAGCCCTGCCCTGTACAGTACAGTCTTAGCCCAAAAACGGCACTAGATCCACAGGCTCACGTTGCTTGTTTATAAAATAAAGTTGTCAATGCAAGAGAAGATTGATACCAAGACCCACAGAGAACTTATGTTTGAAAAAACACGCATATTAATTTATTGCTATATAGCCCATAGGACACTGAACACAATGCACTAATAAACATCGCTTGCGCATACACTATGTTAATTGAATGACGCTAATTTGTAAATGCAAATAATATTTACTCGTGTTCACGTGTTTGGTTTGAGTCCACTTCTATGTCACCGTTGTTTTCCATTACGAGACACATACTGCTACAAAGATAGCATTTATCTTATCGATTATTTTGTCTAATAATCAGAATACTTCATTTTCATACGATTATCCAAAAATGATATTTCCCGTTCAATATAAATGTTAAGAAATTTCCAGAAAAATATATTGCATATATAATCTGTAACTGTCCCTTATTATCCCTTATTAGTATGGCAGTAAAATAGATAAAAGTTGCAGTATTTATCTGTGCTTCGAAAATTCTTCGTATATTTACGACTGTTTTTTTTTTTTTAAATTGGGTATACTCACGGATATTGCGTCATATTGATGAGGCGGTTTGCTGCTGGCGGAGGATTCTGATTTGACGTGTTCACCAAAACATCGCTTGGGCCTTTTGGGAGCACTGAAATTAATATTTTCAAATCAAATATAATAACGACCATAGGTACTTTAAATCTATGAAAATGGGTATTACTATAATTATTATTTTTTACAATTCATGAATGTTACTTGACGGACTTTACTACAATAACTATTAAACAATCTTCTAGACTTAAAAGTACTGTGAAAATACAATTTAATGTACATGACTCCGTACGGAAGTTATTAAAAATATGATACGAGCGATTTAATGACAAAATCTTTTATTTTTTAGACAAAATCTTCTAAGAACTTTAATACCAAAGAACTTAATGTTTATAATATTGTAAATAAATAATAGTAACTGGGCATGTTATTCTTGATAACGTTTGATAAGACGTCAATAAATCAAATAGGTGGCCTCATTCCCAACTGACCTTCAAACCTATACATCGTATCTACGTATTTACAAAACAAAACTTAAAGACCGTAATTTATGAGTTCTAATTTCATGGATATTTCCTTATTCTGTATTGGCTAAAATTCTTTATATATATAAAATATGTATATTATATAATATAGTCCCATATTCAGGCGAACTTCGTATCGCCTAACGGTCTATAAATGGTGTATAGATTAGATTTTTCGTTATGAATTAAGTTTAGAATTTACGATTTTATGAAAATAACACAAGTAATACAAAATAAATATTTAGTTTACTACTATCACCGAATTGACAGTTACTAAGCCCATGGACATTTTGTATTGGAATTTTATTTCGTTAATTTTCCAATTATTTTCAATAGTTAAAGAGATGTGTAAAAGCACACTCATGAAAACTAATTTACTTTAAATGAATGAAGACTTTTATCCTATCATGACTTAAATAGGCGCTTAGTCTCTTGCGAGACTCCTGTGTCTTGCAATTTAGAATGTAGACTTAGTTCGTCCATTTTTTTTGTACGACGACGTTAATTCTGCGCGCCTTTATTTTAACATAACCATGCTTCAGCATGATTAATATCAATTAACCATGATCTCATAGTCAACAATGGGTTTAAATACTTTAAAAGGAAGATGACAAAGCGTGAAATATTTCATCAGAAACGCTTTTGTCATCCAATAATGTTTCCTATTACCGAGCAGTCTATTAAACTCATTGTTTGCAAAATCATTTTCCTTTACACCTACAAATTTTTTATCAACAGAAACAAATGATTTATATAATAATAACTTGAGCTAAAATGTGGATCGTATATTGTTATATCAGCGACTAACACTCGCCCGTACGGTGAAGGAAAACATCGTGAGGAAACCGGCATGTCTTAAATCCATAATTTCTCATTCACTATTTATTTATATTATGTCATACCTCTTCACCCATTTCCAAGACATTCACCGTGCATACCCTTTGTTTATTGGTTCCTGTAACTTGTCCCTTCTCTAGTAACTACTGGATTTGGTATGTACAAGGCCTACCCAACCCGATTTATGATTATTATTGTTGTAGATAATCTATAAAGTAGGGGTCTAAAAATAAAAATCCATTTTTATTGGATCAATCGGGAGTTCTACATACCTCATTGATTTCTATTATTATATATGTATATTAATTAATTCTTTTAATTAAGGGACTTACCACCGGTCTGCGACGTGTGCATCACCGAAGGGGCGGGGCCAACCGGCGCGGGCGCACGCACGGATGACGACATCACATTCTGTTACAAATCGCACGTGTTACAACTCCATTGGACCGAGACACATGTTATTGTTACGTTATATCACGTAATATGTAGGCTAATGTGCGAAACTCGAAAAACACAATATTATATAAGTCAATTTATCTATGATGCAAAGCTAATTAATCATATAGTCTCATAGCCTATACTCTATCATCAAACTTTTGACGATACATACATACATTATTTGAACCTAAGACATTGAACTAAATTAATTTCACTGGCCATCTTTTAAGTATTTCGATATAAAAATATAAGTTTATTGAAGACAGATATATATTTTAATGTACCACAAATCAAACTGCACCAATTATATCTCCAACAAAAATCCCATACAAGCTGTCAGCTTAAACGCTTAAATCATTAGACACTAAATGCAGCCCTTTGAAGCCATTAACCTGAATTATAGAAAATGTGGTAAATAATTGGGGTCACATTGTGTTGAACATACAACTTACATTATGTTGAATGGAATTCTGCAAAGCGGTGGGCGATAGAGGAGCGTGGGGACCATTATTGCCGACACCGCCTCCAGACTGCAATTTGATAAAAACATATTATAACCTGTTTATAGCTCATTAACGACGTGTGAACCTTGGACGTGCCATACGAAGATTTGGATAATGAAATATCGTATAGTCAATTTTCACAGCAATTTTTTGGGGAATATAGAGACGAAAAATTTAAGTTTCTTAACGTTCCTATTCGGACAGAAAATGCTGAAGGTTTTGTCCATTATAAAAGTATTAGCTTTATACATACAATATATTATCAGTGTTATTCGTAATTAAGCCTTCACAATGAATAGGAGTACTAGGTTTATGATTCAGATGACAACATCAGGAGATGTAAAGTGATAAATGATTAATAATACCCATGTACACTAATATAATAAAACCAGGTTTTAAGTTAACACGTGGCAAACAATATAGCGGTCACTTATAGGGAAGACAAACACAACAATGCTAAATAAATTTTAATTTATTCATTGTTACAGTTTATGCAGCATAGTTCAAGTTTTTATACCGTTTAGTTTAGTTTAACTGCGCAGTTTAATTATTACTTATATGTATAGTCAAAATCTGTTATTAGGGACTACTATTGGTTAAAAACCGATGGCCGTAACAGCCGATGACGCTGCTAATCCTTGGGATTGATTTGCTCCAGTTTAAACAATCTGTATGACTCAAAACTTGGCGATTAAAAAGAGTGGCGGAAAGTTTCTTGCCAGTTCTTCGTACCCGCTCTTACGCCCTTGACTTGCGAACTGGTAGTAAATGTAAATTTACAATTAATTCAACTTGTTTTTAACGTTCATAAGTGTACTTGTTTACCTATATGATTAAAGATATTTTGAGTTTGAATAGAATTCAGCCGGGACCTTTTATTTTGGTCAATATAACCGGTATGTTGTTCTAAACGATGTCGTCGTAAACGGTTTTGAGTTTGTAGTTGTTACATCGTATGTGATTTGAGAAGCTTTATTAATATCAACAATGTATAATATTTCCGAAAGGTGTCTTATGAATTAGATTTATACTAGTGAACTTCGCACTTCTCGTTGGTTAAATTGGTAAACAAAGAAGACTCCATCAGCGTGAAACTTATCGTATAAATCACTTCTTAATTAAATTAGTTCAGAAGTTCAGATTAGCTGTAATATAACTACAAGAAAATCCTAATTCATAAACGTAACGTAAGCTTTAAATAACAAATAATGTATCATTCTCTAACTAATTCGGGCTGAAGTACGATTATGAAGACCTATCGCTGCATAATACGTCGGTCAACAGAGCGAATTTCTTTGCCAAGAATTATTTTCGTAAAATGAATGTAGCTAGTACCTATCTAAAGAAAAGTTCATAAATAATGAAATATTTTTATTATTATTATTAAATTATAATTATTAAATTAATTAAAATATTATTATTAAATTACTAAATACCTACTCAGAAACCAAGTTACCTTCGCGTTGCGTAATTGCTTAAACATAAATACATATACGAAAAGAATACAATATAATAATTGTTACGAATAAATTAATTGAAATTCTAAGGATTTTTATTTCGTCGAGTAATTCGATTATTGTTGAGTAATATTCTAATCGTTCTAATCTACTGCGCAATTAAAATGGAACAAGGCGCCTCACGGTACTTATTGATAATAACAATTTTTAATAGCACCGATTAAAAAAAAAAACCCTGTGATTAACGCCACCTTATATGATGATTGTGCTTTATTTATTTCGTAATCGAAATCGTTAAACGAAAAAATCTATAAAAATATTCAATACATTTGTTTCAACTAAGTAATACTTTGTTCGGCTGTAGGGCGTGCTCATGATGCAGGTGATTTAATTATTATTCCTATATGCAGCTTGTAATCGTATTGGTCACTTGGACTAATTTGAATGTACGACTAACCATACTCCAGAAGATAAAACACTCCTACAACAAACTCCCAAGCGAAATTAGAGAATTATCACTAAATTAATGTAAATTAGTCAATAAAGCTTTTTATAAATGTGACGAATATTTAAATGATTAAAATGACTCAAAACTTAGCGATTAAAAAGAGTGACGGAGACTTTCTTGCCCGCTCCACGCCCATGACTTGGGAACTGGTAGTAAATATAAATTAAGAATCAATTTAACATCTTTTCTGTTGACGTTCCTAAGTGTACTTATATGAATGTTATTTTGAGTATGCGTTTGTATAGAGACATCGATTTTACACACTACACTCTGAAGATTATTTTGCCAGGCTCTATAGGTATAAGTAGTACGTATTTGAGCTTGACAAATCAGTAATTAGGTTTTAGCGGCTAGCTATCGAAAAACAACTTCCTTAATTAAATGCGGAGGTAACTTATCTAAGGTGGATATTTTAAAATGTAAATACCGGTAGTTGATGCGGCGGCTGAGCACGCTTGACCCTCGCGGGCGCGGTGGGCGGCGCAGCTGACGCCGAGTACCACCCGCAGGGGCCCACGCCCTGACCGCCGGGGTGCACGCCGTGCTGAAAATTTAAATTTAATCTTATTTCCTTATATTTAATCAACAGTTTTCCTTCGAATCTAGTGCAAGTGCAAATAAATGACCACTTTTTAAAGTTTAACATGTTTAAGTACTGTTGCACATAGTATTGTCTTTTGTTAAAATAACTTTTACACATTAAGAAAAACACTTTTTGAACGGATTAAAGCTATGGGGCAAAAAATACAGATAAAACAACTTTCTCTGCAGCTGTGATACTTTTGACCTATAACACCTTTTGTTTTCAGTCACCATGACCACGCACGCTGAAAAGCAAGCGAAACGTCGGAAAAAAATAAAATTTAGAATTATGTAAATAAATATAAGTTTTAATAATAATACATAGCTTTAATCCGTTCAAAATGTTTTTTTTTAATGTTTAAGTAACTCGAACAGAATTCATCATAACCGATTCCTCGATCGAGTTAATCTATAGAAAACCCTGAAGTAAGATATGTAGTATTTATCGGCACGTGTATCATGTCTTAGTTTAAATATACTTTATCCCTTTCATAGTTTTTGATACTTTTAAACAGTGTTTTGCCTAGATTGAAAAATGATTCAAATCTCTATACAAATTGAAGGATAAGAGACTGGGCCCAAGTCTTGTTCTCAAAAGTTTTATATCAGTTAGAAGCATTTTCAATAAAAAAATAAGGAAATAAACTAGTTTTATTGAGCAATAACGATAAGTTTCGTCGGCGTATCGCTGCATTAAGCGTGGAAAAAGACAATTTAGTTGCTACATAAAGTTAAGAAACATAAATATTTTATAGAATTCTTCAGCACGTAACGCTAATTATAAAATTGTGAAGCAACGCGGAAAACCTGTTACTATAATAATCTGCTCAATTTTCATAATCATAATTTACTTGGTTTTGTTACCGAGAATATAGTTTCGGTGCCTTAATAACTAGAAACTAAGCAAAAAATTTTCTTAGTTTCTTTATATTTTTTTATAAATTCTGCACAATGTGCATGCATAAAATTATACAAGAAAATATGACATCCCAAAATTTACACACATTACATTAGACCATAAGCCAGATAACAAGGGAAGAACTTAAACAGGCAACGATAAAAAAAAATAATAATAATAACTTTAAAAATTAATAATAACTTAAACCTCATGAATACCATGATAAACAAAGTAACGGTAAGGTGGTAGATGATTGTAAAATATATAAATATTTTCATCAATGTTAGTAATAAAGTTAGAAGAGCGAGATAGCCTATTCAATGGACCATTAAAAGCAACAGATAAGTGATTATAAAGTTAAATAAATGTTAAAATCAATAGGTTATTAATTATATACCTAAACATTGCTAATAATCATAAAACACTAAACAAAAATGTGTACCTTCTTTCAGAAAATCCTACTACAATTTCACTTCGTATAAAGTGTAGACAAAATATATGGTTCAAATGGGAAAACATGACGGTAATTGTAACATAACTCAAGAGTATAATATGACGACGATAAATTGCATCGTAATACACACTACGTGTTCAGTGTTTTCATTAGATCAAATGATCATAAAATATGGGAAAATTTTCCTTGTATGATGATACTGAGAAATCGTGTTGATTTATAGTAATGACTTACTCAGATGGATGCACAATTTTCTGCAGTGAGCCTAGATTTGTGACATCTTGTTTCTCAAATAATTACTTCTTTCCGCGAATAAGGTAGACAAATAAGGTGCTGTGTTAGTAAACGCGAAATAGTTTCATACTAAGACTTTACACTTTACCGACCTAAGAGAGAGGAATCGACAATAAAAAATAAAGTTACGGGATACGCGCCAATATCTCCTCGGATATAATAAAGGACCTCCAGTATATATTTTTTTGATTTGGATAAAAATGTAACTTATTATTCTGATGTTATGTTGAATTTTTATTTTCAGTGAAAAAACAACTAATATCGTCAAGAAAGCTAAAGTAATTGTTTGTTCGAGTTGAAGGACTTGAGAAGTAATGGAGTTCTCACGAGCCATTAACGATAGACTTGGCTGATCGCCAGATAAGCCGTACTACATATTAAAACAAAGTAATACACAAGTGTAAAAGTTTTTTAACGTGTAGTTTCATTGATCAACATTGTTTATAGGTACAGCAATTGAGTAACTTGACAGCCTTAAGCTACCGAAATAAAAGTCCTGAAGATGTTGTAACGTAATCTAACAGCCGTACGCATACTAGTTCATTAAATTATGTTTAATAGTAGATTAACCTTATGCTACATAATTAAACGCCAATATTAATAAATTAAACCCTTTTTAAACTTCCAGTTAGCTTTGTTTTGAAGTTAACTAATGAACGACTGTAAAGGTGATATTCAGAATCTAGATAGGCGCTAAGCACTTCCGAATGTTACATTAAATATATTTTAGCTACTATATACTTAGCTCGAAGTCTGGTTTCTGTGTCTTACTTTAAGTAACATGTATTTAAATTTAGTTCCATAAATTCATCTTTAAAGTCGGCAAAGCAGCAGTGCGACTCTCAGCCCTAAGGTCGTAGGTTGGAACCCCGGCTGTGCAACAAAGTACTTTCTTTCTTTGTGCGTATTTAACATTCGCTCGAACGGAGAAGGAAAAAAATTAGGGAAACCCGCTTGGCTTAGACCCAAAAAGTCCTTTTCCTTTACTGTACTTTAATTCAGTTGGAAAAATTCATCTTTAAGTCGCTAAAGCGTTCATAGATTGAAATATAAAGAAGTACTTACTAAACTAAAATAATATAACCTAAACTATATTCGGTATGGAATGTGATACAATGGTACTCGTGTTTGTGTTCATCGCACATGGTATTGAGATAATTGCGCATGACTCAGAGCATACGGACATACAGAACACTCTTTCTTGATCTTAATCAAGGGGCCTATTTATAAAAGTACACTGTACAAGCCGACATGAATCGGCCTCTTAAGCTATTGTATTGCTTACCTTAAATTAAATTATTTTCATTAGATAAAATTTAGTAGATTTAAAAATATTTATTTAATGGAATTTCATATAAGGTAACTTTGGGAATTAATGTTTATTGCCTTATTTTAAGGCTGAAGCTTTAATGTGCTCTGAAAGGATGTTATTGATCTCATTAAATAGCGCGGAAGCAACAGTTTTTTGTCAGCATAAAACGGTGGAGATTTTAAAAATAAATTTGTTTTATCTACTATAAGATATTAAATTAATGTCTGGGATTTTCAATTGGAGCAATCTTTCTTCTGTAATTACATTTTTTGCATAATGCATACCTGAGATAACGGCGGATGCGCCTGATGACGGTGCACGTCAGAGTTCATATCAGTCAAGGTACCGAACTGTTGCCGATTAAGCGCGCTTCATCATCTGTTAACAAAAATATTTTATATTAATGACAATATATATTATTCTTATACTATTATATGTATCAAACCAGGAGAATATCGTTGAATAGAACGTCACACAAGCTAAGACGTCCAGTTTCAAGAGCTGTATCTACCTTTTCTAAATTTATTTATTGCGATATTTGACAATGCCTAAAACAAAAGAGTGGCTCAAAATACTTCATGGCGTAATCTTAACGTGCCCCGATGATCCTAGATTCAATTCTCGGTAAATAAATTATTTAATTAATTGTGACTCTGCCTAATAATGCCGCTATGATTGATTGAGCCTGTTTAATCCGAAATAACACTATTTGGATCCTGGAGCAATTGATTCGATAAATCGTATATTTAAGGCGATAAAAATATAACAATTTATTTAAACGAACATTATTATTACTTTAAGTTACTATAGTGGAAATATTGCGGGGAATGTGAAAGCTTTGAGCAACAATGGATGCACTCTACGCTACATCATAGATATAGATGGGTCAAGTGTTATACTTAATGAAAGTTGAAATGCATTTTAAAGAAAAGCTGCAAAATGTTTACTTTATTTAGAAAATCAAGTCGTAAATTAAAAATTACAAATATTTATGAAACTTCTAAATGTAATCTGAAATCAAAATTCAAAAAAAAACAGTGCTTCAGATTTGTGTCTCTGTTGCGTGATCATTTTTTTCTAATAGGCAAGTAGGTGATCAGCTTGACACACGCCGGCGACTTTTTGCGTCTAAGGCATGCCGGATTCCTCATGATGTTTTCCATTGCAATACGAGCAAGTGTTAAATGCGCACATACACAGAAAGTCTATTGGTGCACAGCCAGGTTTGGAACCTACGTCCCCAAGGTTGGAAATCGCACTCTGGAAAATATACTCTAAAAAATAAAATCAAAACCTTTGTTTCAATTGAAAACTTGTTATCTGGGCAACGTTACAAAAGGCAACAAATTTGAAATAATAAATAGGACGAAAACTAATTGAAATTTATATGAATGGTTGTACATTCATATTTTAATTACCGCTATTTACTGAGTAACGAAATTTAATTCTAAAGGTAAACTAGATAATGAATAGAAGCCAACGGTCTCTGTGGGTGAAAATTATAATTTCTCATCCCGCTATCGTAACAAATTAGATGAAAGTTGGGAGAAACCGCGATTCTCGAGTAATAAATGATTACTGCAATAACGTATTAAGCTAATAAATGAGATTTTCTTTTATAGAGGTAAAATTTAATAAACACGTGTCATCTGCACTGTGACCCTATACGGAAAAAACATTTACAGTGAAATTAAAATAATTGTCAAGTTAAAGATTAGTAAAAAGGATGAATCAGCTGAAAATCAACTACTGAACTCATAAAAGGTAATATCGCTTCGGAATTATTAGTGTATTAGGTACTATCGCATTATGATACACATATAAAACTTTACTGAATTGTTCGGGAGTTCTCCAGTTTTGCCAAACACATGTTTATTAGTGACAATGTAAAGAATAGGCTAATTGGTCTGGGAGTGGCTTGGTGATTCATTCTTCTATCCACGGGCTCAACAAATACCTAGTTCATATATAGCCAAGTCTAGTGTCGACCGAGCGTGTCGTATTCCGTGACTGTATCGCATGAACAAAATGACATAACTGCGTAATAAAGAAAAATTACTAAATTGATAAAACACCGATATAAAATACGATAAACGTTTTGTTCTCGTTATACAGTTAAGATACTAAACGGATTGTATAAGAAATTTATTACATTATATTTTTTTGAGCCTGCCATTTTTTTAAATACACAACTAATTGGAATTTATATTCAGTAGCGTTTAAAAGTGGACGCTTTTTAAATATATTGCAACGGGCTAAATCTGGGACGCGGTGAGTTTTAAAAGCGCTAACCGTTAAAGTAGGCTGTCATTTAGTATCAAATATTAAAATAAAACCTAGATATATATGTCATACATATGTGTATTTATATATGACATAAACTATACATAACAAAAAACAATTGTAATAAAGATATAGCCAAAGATGAAATTCATAATATATATACAATAAGGTTCAAACATTTATGAAAGGAAAATGTTTAATGTTTAAAGAACTTTATTTCTCATTACAAAAATATATATTTTATTTATATGAGAAACTATGAGCGAGATACACGTCCCAATTTTAGTTCACTACATTCACTTTGACATGCATTTTTAATGCCCCCCTTGAATCTGTCAAACACGCCAATATTGCGAATTTTAGATGGCAACCGATTAAACAGTAGGAAAATATCTATAAACTTAAAATTAAATACATCTAACTAATTGTTGTGTGATAGTGTGACAGTGTGTGTATGTCTGTGGGGTGTGCTCATAATGCAGATTATTTAGCACTATGTATATTCTTGATACCTACACATTTTAAGCATTTTATGTTTCATAATAGCGAGTAAGCAAGCGTAACTGCTGCAATGCTATTTACAAACACATATCAGAACCGAGTTTTGCAAACAGCAAGCAGAGCACGTAGATTGTATGGCAGGAAATTTGCCTTCCTAATTTAGTAGCGCGCTGCAATAGCACATTAGGAGCTATGCAAGGTTTCTGCGATACATTTAGAACTTGATTATAATATTTATTCGGAGCGTAACTTTTAAATCGCCTTTTTAACATACGTTATTACTAACGCATAGTACAAATTATAAGAACGCTAATTGTTTTTTTTTTTTTTGGTAGAACGACCCAGGGTAAGATTTTAAAACGAGACTTAAGGTAAACTATGACTCCCGTATGTTCAAATCTATTGGATTTGAATTAACCTTACGAGTTCAGGAGTTATGTCTCTTCTTCATTCATCTTCGACATTTTTTTCTTCTGGGCTAAGAATTTATTGAATGCATACTGCTATATTGACTTTATACACTTAACTCGGACTATAAGTGTAATCCAGTCTCAGTCAGTTTGTGTACTTTGACAGTGCTAAATACTTTTTATATATATGCCAATGCTCCTATTTCAACGTGCTAATTAGCGCTTATGAATTAACCCATATACAAATCAATAAATGACTCAAGCCGAATATAAACAAGACATTAATAAACTATTACGTACATACTTATTAATGTAGTGCTGAATGTTGACACATCTGAGCATATAAGCTTGAAGGCTTGCGTGAAGGTCACTGGTGTGTAATTTATTCAAATTACAAACTAGACGGAACGTGGTCAAGTATTCAGATATTGGGAAATTTAAATGCCACTAGCATAGCATATAATAAAATCGCTCGTTAATTAAAATCAGATCAACCCCGACTCAAACCTTAAGAGAAGATGAGCGCCTCTACAATATGCAACTAATTAATCCCCACATTCGCGATGAAACTTTCGATGACATTTTTGATTGAATGCCATATTTATAAAATATCACAATAAAGGAATTTAGTATGTAGATTAAAAATATATCTCACGAATGAATTAATAGTTCATGGACACAAAACTATGGACAAACAAAAGTTTTAAGACCTAGAACAATTTTTGTCCTACAATATGCATAGATATTGCAACGAAATAAAACACGAGCAGAACCATAGCGGGATACAGGCGCGTGCCGGGTTGAATGACCATAGCAATACGCGAGTTTCACTTTCATCCTCTGACGCCAGCCGACTTCCACCACAAATACCGCCAGTACATTAGTACAAACTTACCACCAATATCGATATCTGAGATGGTTAATTGTACAATAACTCAGATTTTGATATTATTAAAGTACTTATTCGGCTCTTTCTGTCTTATTGTTTTTACACGGCAAAAATACACAAACCCAAACCTTAGTTAAATTACCGACTTCATATTTACAGTAAGGGGAACAAATAATCCAACAAATATCACTTGCTCATTAAATCGTATTTACATTTTACAACAATTTAAATTGAAAAGTAAAACGTTTTATGGTCGTTTCGCGTAATATGTACATATCAAAATGACTGAATATCGTCTAATGTGTGTAATACAGAAATCAAAAGAGTACTAAACATATGTAAATTGCTTTTCTCCTGTCGTTATTGACAATTTTGCTGAAGTATTATTTGATGTCCTAATCGTTGTCGAAGTCACCTTGCCAAATTTTATTAACACAATATGCAAACTGCAAAGCAATAAATATATATTAATCTGTCAGAAAGCCATTAACATCGTTGACATCACTCTCGAATTTGACCTCAAAAATCGAGGAAGTGAAACATTGGACTGCTACTGCATTTTATGTATCTGTCAAGTCTTCACAACACAAACAGTGTTTGACTTGAAAACTTTAACAACCATCTGTTTATCTTTTATTTCTGTTCGTAAAACCAGGAACTATATTAATTACTATTCCACACGACGAACGGAAAGATTAACTACGAAGGACAATGAAGTAATGGTCATATTATATGCTTTGTAATTGTATTTACTTCCAATTTAATGATCAAACGAATAAAAGAGATGTTAGTATTTAGTATTATCGCGAACTTGTGCGTATAACAAATACTGTAGAACTTGTAAATTGACTCATTATGGTTCCAAATAGCTTGCATGTTCCACATCAATCGACGCTACTATTTAGGCCCTTAAAACTATGGAATATGTTTTATTTGTATTTTTTACTTCACTGTAAAAGGGAAAGTTAACAGTTAAAAACATATATATGTTACTGTAATGGTATAAATAATAAATAGACATATAGAGATACATTTATAAAAACTTTTTTTAAGCGGGGAAGTTGTATTATCTGTTAATTGGTAGCGCAACTATTACTGCTGATTAAATCATCGTGACCTTAATGCTAACAATCTTATTTCCTTCCCTCCACGGCCATGTAAAATGACATAAAAGGAAAACATAATTTTTAGCAGCTAGGTACTTCCTACATCGTATACTACAATGAAAAAGAAGGCATGTTCTTAGCGAATTACATATATTATTATTACTATTCATCGTATCAATGTATAGACAACACATATTAATTAACTATATTTATTAGAATAAATTACTTGATGATTTAATGTAAAACCAAGTTTTGGTTTTACATTAAATCATTTGGTAATGGTTTTTAAACCAAGTAGGTATATTACTCCAATTATTGCAGATTATAATGAGATGATTCATCACACCTACACAATTATTTCATAATAGAGGTGTACAGGCATTCTTTGGTATACACGTGCAATAATACAAGTACAGCATGGTAAACTTTTAATGAGACAAAAGATTATTTCCCTATAATGAAAACCTTAAGACGTATTACAATATTATCGTATTTTGTTACACTGTATAATTTTTACGCGATACGGCTTCTCCTAAGCTAAGTTTAACGTTAGTACTTAAAATATTTAGCAAAGTTGATTTTTATTTATTCTTTGTTTTGTTTAATATTCAACACGTTTGCGAAACAGAATTTAATTTACACGATATCTCACATTCCTAAATATATAATATAAATATAAAAAAAATACGAATTCTTAGCCATCATTTAGTTGATAAGGTCGGCAGGCGCGCTGTAGTGTGTAGTCTGGGACACTTGCTTTAATATTGATTTCGTCCCAGAATAGATTTCAATATGAATTTGAAAACTTTTTACATAATATACATACCTAGAACTTTAACTTGTCATTGATAATCACAAACACTTTGCACACGCACTGAAGATCATGTTGTTGAAATAAAACAAACGTCGTCCTGGTCTCTCAACAGAAATTAATGCAGCTTTCAACCTTATTTCATTGCGGTGAGTCAGCAAACGCAGTTCTTTTGTTTATTTACACAAACAACTTGAACAGTCCGGAAGGCGTCATGTAGGAATTACACAGACGCTTATCATCTGCCAGAAAGTTGACAACGTGCGACCGACGTGATCGTTAGTCAAATACTGCGGAGTGCGGACTGCCGGTGAATTGCACGATTGCCATTTAACACGTTGCTGGACTTAATAAACCATAATATACAATATGATATCATGTTGCTAGTGATATAAGAGAGACATGTAGGATTAAAATATTCAAGTGAAATACAACCTTAATTTCAGTTTTGTATTTTTTATAATATATATATATATATATAACATATTTAAGTTAAATACGCGTTGTCGTGTTCGTATTTAGTAATAAGTTCAGTAAGATAATTAGTAATTGTTAACACTATACTACCTATAACATATATCAAATCCTGACTTCGCTAAGTTGGTGAACTAATGTTGCATACATTACCTAATTGATTTATGTTTATAAAAATGATTTTCCACTTCCTATCTTTATCCTAATATCACTGCATGATTGACATACAAGAATCCGAAACCATTATAATATGTACCTCCTTGCACATGACAAAACTAAGTGGGACAGAATTACGTTACTCTAATAAAATAAGCTAAGAGTAGATCAGCAGAGCAGTCGTGTCAACATAACCATAATTCTTCATCGGTGCCCGTAAAAACGCAATACAATTAGTGGTATTCGTGACAACTGGAGCGTGAGAGGCATACGGTGCGGTAGTGTTCGCCACAATGCCCCGTGACCGACTCTACTGGATACTGAGTACTACGGAATGCCCTACATAAATAACGCTTTACCTTCAATACAGGACAATTATAACTACCATAAGCGTTTCTAAGCAATAATGTATTGATCCAATTGCATCCAATACGAATATATACATATGGTCAAATGAATCCTATAACTGCTTTCTGCTATGAAATATTAAAAAGCGAAATAGCCCCTGAAGGCCTCCAAATTTCTATGTGGGGGAATCAAATCCTTAGGTAATTTATAGTCAACTGTTTAATGGTTTGCAGGACGATGATATCATCGAACGCACCCGTCGCGGTCGTCGTTTGTCAACACGCATGGATAATTTAAGCACAAATGTACTATGTTTAGCAATACATATCCTTGCCCCATACACAAACAAACGTCGGCGGCGTCATTGCCGAACTTACTCATTTCCGTTTTAATGTCTTGGGGATAAAATAAAATAGCTAATTTATTCTGTTTCTGCCATGCGAATGTAGTGTGAATTGATTCATAATTAAAACTAGTAGCTGACATCTGAAGAAATCCACATTATAAAACTATAATGATAATAATAATAATAATTGTTTTCTTATCTCTTTCACTGTTTCCTCAACGGTGTCAATAGCAAGCATTATTTAATAATGTAATAATAATTAAATTTCATCTGAGTATGCCTAATAGTAGATGTTATGCATTAAAAATATTGCTATTTTAATTATTCTTAGTAATCAAGAGAGGTAAATCTGTAACAAATACATAGTTAGTTACCCAGAAGGCTTATTATTGGAGCTTTATTGAAAGTATTTCATTCATAGGATTTAATTGCTAGGGAAAAATTTAACATAAATATATCAGTAAAATAGTCACAAAAATTAGTATATTATACAAAACATAGAATGAAATTAGCAATTCAGTTGCAAAAACTTTCAAATGAATTCACATAAATGTAACTAACATATATAACAGTAAGGCTTGTTACAGTTTTTAGGATTTACTGACTTATCAATCTTAACATTTAAATTAATAGCTACCACATTTACCAAGAATCTCACAAGAAACAGTGTGTGCCTGTTAATACAGAACATAATTACATAGAACTGATGAAGACACCAGGAGTTCTTCAAAAAGCTTAAAGGTGTAATATATTTAATATAACAAAAGCAATACTTTTTAATAGATTTTAAATACTTATTTCAACTTTTTATTATTACAAGTATTAATTTGTACCTTATACTGATTTGTTAAATATGTTGATGAATGAAGATACTGGCCATGAAACATGTAACATTTTTTAATAAAAATAACTGCTACGAACTCTACAACCTTGATTCATCTTAAACATTTAACGTCTCAAAAACTAACTGACAATGATTTTTAGAATACGGCGAGGACTTTATTCTCCACCTTTTAGTAGACTTTTAGAATTTTTATCAAATAAAAGCATTGCTCGAGAAGGTACGTACTTTAGAACCTTTACGCCTACAGTAATTTGTGCAACCTACCTCCATGCAGGCAAAGATCGAATTGCGCAGCTTAACTTAAGTATTCATCATTTATACTTACCAAAATTGAAATATGAAATCCCTTATCACAATTTTAGAATCTATACATAATTAAATCACACCACTTTTAAAAAACTGATGATATTTTTATAAACACAACACATAATACATACGTCACACTCAGTTACGCCATTTTATTAAAAATATCTGTTGTCTATGATCATAGAGTAGACCGTATATTAATATAGGGTAGCTATCTATGGCTTCCACTTTGCTGTCATATCTGAACGGATCTATAATTTTTTAACACGGAAATTTACCTTTATAACCTGTTTTAAGATATAAAAAAATTTGGTACTATATAATATCGATGTATTATTTGGGACGTGTGCGTCTCTCTAAAAACTCTGTGGGACGTTAACTTCTACTTATTTTTTTCTGTGGTCATAGTCAAGTGCTAGACGTCAATGTCAATGTAAGGTTTCTGGTTTATTTCGACGATTTGAAAATTCACAAATTTTAAAAAACTAAAAGTTAATTTAGATTAAAACTAATTAATGAATAAGAAAAATATTATATAACGTTATATTGTCTGGCATATATTTTTCTTAAAATGATGAAAGATTTATTTTAATACATATTACTCAGGTAAAGCTCTCAAGCAAAGTGCAAGAGTCAAGATGAACCAACTGAGTTCACTGTCTAGGACTATTAAAGAATACAGTCGAAGGAAATCTATTAAGTATGGTGTACCCTTTATTTTATTCATAGTAGGAGGCTCTTTTGGACTTAGAGAATGGACTCAACTTAGGTAACCAAGTTATACATTAACTTAAGATTATAAGGATTTAAATATCATGTTAACAACATTGAGAAAAGTTTTATTATAAACGCTATAACTCTGCATATATTCTCTTATAATAAATAGTTTACACAACTTTGTTATAATTATTTTACACATTTTTTTTCTTTATGAAAAATAGAATAATTGACATTTTATTTAAGGTACCAATTTTCACAAGTAAAAGGAGTAAGTAAAGAAGAAGCTGAAAAAATGGGACTTCATAAGGCAAGGGAGGTTACCTTGGAAGACGCTTATGAAGAAATACAAAACCTAGACATTGATAATTGGGAAAATAAAAGAGGACCAAGACCTTGGGAAACTAATGGAGAACAAAAATAATAATGTCCTATTTATTAATTAAATATTAAGATTGAAAAGATATAAATGATTAGATAATCTAGATTAAAGAGTTGTGATATTTTTAAATAATTTTTGAAATAACAATTATCCTACTTTATGTACACCATACACATATAGAGCAATAGTAATTCAGATGAAAGTACTGAATTGTAAAATGTAATATACTATATTAAACCCAGGTATACAAATAAACTTAAAGTTATTATTGATTGTATAGTAGTAGTAATAAACAATGTATATTTATATACCAATAATGTCTGTTCTAAATAAGAAAGTACTGAATTTCTAAATGTACAATAATCTATTAAGCCAAGATATACAAATGAAAGTTAATATTATAACTAATAAGCTTCTAAAAGTTTAATTAGTAATAAACAATGCATATTTATATACCAATGACATTGAAAAAATCACCTTTCTAGAAACTTCTAGAGTACATATAATTTCGTATTATGATTACCTACAGAGTCAAGAAAAATAACTACTATTAACTATCAAGTTAACGATGTTGCCAATTTTTTTTTTAATTAGCTATATTTTCTTTTATTTTTTTAGTTTGCTTATGGTATATTGAACGTGAAACAACCTCAATTCCCTAATATAATGGGATTAATTGTACATGCTAAATATATTAAAGTTTTAGAGAAATGGAGAAGATCAAATTGTGCATGACAAAGACTATGTATTTTAGTTAATTAAACATTGATTTTTGCATTTATAGCAGAAAGTGAAATATTATACTTACTCTATATTATGAATAATTTAATAATTTACTATTTTATGTGTTAAATAATCAAACTAAAATTCCCAAAAGCATCGCCAAAAGTCTTAGTCTGGCAATAAAACTTGAAAACCACAAACCATTCTTCTATTGGCGACGCGGCAGTCAGTTTTTACTATTGATTAATCCACAGCCGTATGCTCTCTCTTTCCTTCTTAGTGACGTACATGTAAGCTTTGTTCGTTTCGTCTATAAAAAGGTTGAATTGGGAAAACTCGTGTATTAACAAAGCGAATTTATTGAAGTACGGAAAGCTAAGTGAGGCGAGATCGATTTGTTCTTTCTAGAACAAGTGCATTGCGTTTAATTAGTTTTACATTTAAAATCCTCAAATTTCAGTGTTTCCTAAAAAGTAAGTAGGTTTCAAAATTTGGCTTAGATATCATTTTAAATGTGTACTATTTACTTTTTACCATAATATTATTATTATATCTGTACAATAATACAAAAAGCCAATTCTGTAATTATTTTTATATTTAAAATCAAAATTAATGATGAAAGTTATCTTAATGCGCACTTCGTTGCATCAGTCATTCCGCATTGGCCACCATTTTGCAGCTAATTTCTTAGTAGCTACGAGTAACGACGTGATTCATCGTTTTTGTGAAATCACACTTAGACGAACAAATTAGTTCACTCATAGAGGACTGTGCATTTTGGGCAACAAGCAAAAGCCATTGCCATTTTAAAGCTTGTTGGTTTTTGGAAAACAAAAATCTCCAATTACTAGAATAATATTATTTGTTTGTTACACTAAGTTCCTAATTACGTACGTAATACAATCTTCGTTACGACTCTACAATCTTTTAAACTCAGTGTAAAATACAATATTTACTGCCGCGTCGAATCATACCCTTATATTGTGTTTTAGAAATGAGTTAATACTATTAAAGTGTTATTATATTAACACAACACAATCATAACACTTAACTATAAAAGATATTCTTTGTTTCAGATCAAAATGCAGATATTTGTAAAGACCCTGACTGGCAAGACCATCACTCTGGAAGTAGAGGCATCAGACACAATTGAGAATGTGAAGGCAAAGATTCAAGACAAAGAAGGCATCCCTCCAGACCAGCAAAGGCTCATTTTTGCCGGTAAGCAGCTTGAAGACGGCCGTACCTTGTCTGATTATAACATTCAGAAGGAATCTACTCTGCATTTGGTTTTGAGATTGAGAGGCGGTATGCAGATATTTGTAAAAACCTTGACTGGCAAGACCATCACTCTGGAAGTAGAGGCATCAGACACAATTGAGAATGTGAAGGCAAAGATTCAAGACAAGGAAGGCATCCCTCCAGACCAACAAAGACTCATTTTTGCCGGTAAGCAGCTTGAAGACGGCCGCACCTTGTCTGATTATAACATTCAGAAGGAATCTACTCTGCATTTGGTTTTGCGATTGAGAGGCGGTATGCAAATATTTGTAAAAACCTTGACTGGCAAGACTATCACTCTGGAAGTAGAGGCATCAGACACAATTGAGAATGTGAAGGCAAAGATTCAAGACAAAGAAGGCATCCCTCCAGACCAACAAAGACTCATTTTTGCCGGCAAGCAACTTGAAGACGGCCGCACCTTGTCTGATTATAACATTCAGAAGGAATCTACTCTGCATTTGGTTTTGCGATTGAGAGGCGGTATGCAAATATTTGTAAAAACCTTGACTGGCAAGACCATCACTCTGGAAGTAGAGGCATCAGACACAATTGAGAATGTGAAGGCAAAGATTCAAGACAAGGAAGGCATCCCTCCAGACCAACAAAGACTCATTTTTGCTGGTAAGCAACTTGAAGACGGCCGCACCTTGTCTGATTATAACATTCAGAAGGAATCTACTCTGCATTTGGTTTTGCGATTGAGAGGCGGTATGCAAATATTTGTAAAAACCTTGACTGGCAAGACCATCACTCTGGAAGTAGAGGCATCAGACACAATTGAGAATGTGAAGGCAAAGATTCAAGACAAAGAAGGCATCCCTCCAGACCAGCAAAGGCTCATTTTTGCTGGTAAGCAGCTTGAAGACGGCCGCACCTTGTCTGATTATAACATTCAGAAGGAATCTACTCTGCATTTGGTTTTGCGATTGAGAGGCGGTATGCAAATATTTGTAAAAACCTTGACTGGTAAGACCATCACTCTGGAAGTAGAGGCATCAGACACAATTGAGAATGTGAAGGCAAAGATTCAAGACAAGGAAGGCATCCCTCCAGACCAACAAAGACTCATTTTTGCCGGTAAGCAGCTTGAAGACGGCCGTACCTTGTCTGATTATAACATTCAGAAGGAATCTACTCTGCATTTGGTTTTGCGATTGAGAGGCGGTATGCAAATATTTGTAAAAACCTTGACTGGTAAGACCATCACTCTGGAAGTAGAGGCATCAGACACAATTGAGAATGTGAAGGCAAAGATTCAAGACAAGGAAGGCATCCCTCCAGACCAACAAAGACTCATTTTTGCCGGTAAGCAGCTTGAAGACGGCCGTACCTTGTCTGATTATAACATTCAGAAGGAATCTACTCTGCATTTGGTTTTGCGATTGAGAGGCGGTATGCAAATATTTGTAAAAACCTTGACTGGCAAGACCATCACTCTGGAAGTAGAGGCATCAGACACAATTGAGAATGTGAAGGCAAAGATTCAAGACAAGGAAGGCATCCCTCCAGACCAACAAAGACTCATTTTTGCCGGCAAGCAACTTGAAGACGGCCGCACCTTGTCTGATTATAACATTCAGAAGGAATCTACTCTGCATTTGGTTTTGCGATTGAGAGGCGGTATGCAAATATTTGTAAAAACATTGACTGGCAAGACCATCACTCTGGAAGTAGAGGCATCAGACACAATTGAGAATGTGAAGGCAAAGATTCAAGACAAAGAAGGCATCCCTCCAGACCAGCAAAGGCTCATTTTTGCTGGTAAGCAGCTTGAAGACGGCCGCACCTTGTCTGATTATAACATTCAGAAGGAATCTACTCTGCATTTGGTTTTGCGATTGAGAGGCGGTATGCAAATATTTGTAAAAACCTTGACTGGTAAGACCATCACTCTGGAAGTAGAGGCATCAGACACAATTGAGAATGTGAAGGCAAAGATTCAAGACAAGGAAGGCATCCCTCCAGACCAACAAAGACTCATTTTTGCCGGTAAGCAGCTTGAAGACGGCCGTACCTTGTCTGATTATAACATTCAGAAGGAATCTACTCTGCATTTGGTTTTGCGATTGAGAGGCGGAAGTTAATTCTAATACTGTAATGATATTTACGTACAATCTTAATAAAAATAATATAATATACAATTTTAGTGCCTTTTATTACAAAAATTGAGGGTGGTGTGTGTCTAAGTTAGGATAAAATTACCATTTTTCTTGCCTTAACCTATCTTACTGTTTTAATGCAATAAATTGATAGATCATGGTTTTTTTAAGGCAGATCAGTTATAAATGATGAGGGATTGAATCTAAGTGATACAACTGTATTTCTTGGAATCACCATGGATTCAAAACTTCAGTGGTCCGTTCCCTCATATTAATGGATTGGCGAAGATTCTAAGTTCTGCAGCTTACGCGGTTTAAAAAATTCGCTCACTAACTTATGTCGAAACAGCTAGACTTGTGTATTTTAGTTATTTTCACAGCTTTAATGACATAGGGCTTATGTGGTCATGCTGCTGATGTCGAAACTATTTTCATCCTGCAGAAGATTCTTTCTGCTTTCAATCGTGCAATCTATAATTTAAAATGTAGGGTTTCTCTGAGAGATAAATTCAAGGAAATTAATATACTTAGCTTTCCCACGCAATATATTTATGAAAATATTATGTATGTATACATAAATAGTGATAAGTTTACTAGAATAGAATATACGCACACATGTTAATACTCGGAACAAACGCAGGCTGCAATTTCCCCGTACTAGACTACCTAAAGTTAATAATTCTTTTTTGGCAAAAGGGATACTCTTCTTTAATAAAATCTCAGAGGCTCTTTTATCTCTGCCTCTTAATAAATTTAAGAAATGCATTAAAGAAAAGCTGTTTAAAAAGGCTTACTACAAAGTTAACGATTATCTAGTTGATAAAACGGCCTGATACTAGTGCTAGACAGGCTACTTCTAATTAATTTGTTTTAAAATAAGTGTTGTTTGATGATTTGCTATTTTAAAAGAGAGTAGATACCGAGAGTTTTTTTACGACGGCCTTTTATCTCGGCCTATATCCTCTGTCTTCTTTGCCGATGAGTGGGGATATCTATCAATTTTAATTTAATGCCGTAAAATAAGTGATACTTGTATCTTATGTTCCATAATAAACATATATTATTTTATTTTAACTAATTAATATGATTCAATAACGAGAGAACTGATTTTAGCTATAAATCAGATATAGGTATATATGTTCAGATATAAGTATATATTATGGTCAGGTATATTCGTAATAAAAATATAGATGGTATTTTTTATATTATGGCAATAGTTTTGACCTTATGCCAGTAAATAGATGGTTTGTCTGACGAGTTAAAACTGTAAAGTAGTAAAATGTATTAAGAAAACATTTTTTAAACGGATTGAAGCTATATATTATTATTATAAACTTATAATTATTTACATAATTTTGTCACGTGCTTGGTGCAGTTACGGTGACTACGCTGTAAAGCACGCGAAACGTCGGAAAATTTTTAAATTTAAAATGATGTAAATAATTATAAGTTTATAATGATAATAAGAGCTTCAATCCGTTTAAAAAGTGTTTTCTTATTGTGTAAAAGCCATGTTAACAAAAGACAGTAAAATGTATTTCATAGTCTGTGATCACAGATCACAAAAAAGTAGAATACCCATAGTAGAATGTCCATAGACGTATTTTGTATATATTCATAATTCAAATTTCATTATATATACACAAGACTTTATTCTTGATATTATTTATTTAAACATTATGTGTTTGTATCAGCTGGTAATTTTGTAAAACTTCGATATTCATTATTCACCCGTTATATATTCATATATAAGGTATGCAGGTATGAGCATCTCCCACTTCGATATTATGACGAACAAACAATCTTGAATTTAAGCAAATGAAAACATTTTAGTTAAAGTTTTATTTCATTAGGTTTTTTTTTGTGGTATCGTGATTTGCTATTGATAAAATCAAGCCCAGTCTTATGAAATATATTAATTTGAAATCGTTTTTTAGTGTCTAATAATTAAGTAAAAAATAAGTAGATAATGTCCGCTTTGTAACTATTCTAAGTAAACAATTTTTGAGTTTAAATCAGATTAACATAAGGGTAAATATAATGTTTGTTTTTACAAATTATTTTAATTTTTAGGTAAAATTTAATGCTGAATTTCGGTGTTTTCAGTGCTTCTAAAACATGGCAGTCTCCATTCCTATAATGATAAATAGAGCTATCTTTCTCATACTACCTCTATTTTGTATTGGTAACTGTAAGTGGATATATATTAATTAATACTAATTATAACAATTTTATATTGTAACACTCACACAAATCTTTATCCCTATAAAGATTTCTTGCATTAAGTATAGCATTTCTGCATTTACTTTAAAGTTTGCATTATTCTCTTAAGAGGTTAAGCGCTTTCATGTGGGTTCCTTTTTTTGGTTAGTAAAAGCTAATATTTTTTATACATAATATAAAATATTATTACAATTGATAGAATTTAATATAACATAAAAAAGTATTCTATTGTAAACTGTTTTAAGTGTACTGTTTCCTGAATTATTAACATATACCTAATATTTTAGTTTTGATTGTAATGATTGTTTTAATTTTTAAGGCTCAATCCATCACAATCTGCGCTACTTTGAAACTCTTCATGCATCCAATCTTAAACACCACATAGTGAAGAGGGGAACAAAACAATCAACACATCCTTTTAATACTATCAAGGAGCTAAATTTTCACACTCTGGGAAAAGATTTTAAATTAATCTTACATCCTCACAACAGTGTTCTTCACTCTAACTTCAGAGCATATGCTGTGGATGGTGATGGAAATAAAACTGCTGTACACATTGGTACGGAAATCATTTTAAATGATACTTTCATAGTCTGGTCATAAAATCAGAATCTTCAACAAGCTAAATAATTATTAGCTCTCTACAAAAATGTATAAAATAAATAATTGGTTTCAGACCGCAATAACTTCTATACAGGCAGGGTATTTGGTCAGACATCGTCAGAAGTCAAAATCCACATTGAGGGTGGTGTTATTACAGGGATTATCCATACTCCTGATGAGACATACCACATTGAGGTAACTATATGTCCTTTAATAACATTCCTCACATCAAATTTAAACCCTTTTCTGCTCCATCTAGATGCTTCCTTGTTGCAATTATATTTTAGTATTTGTTCGGGAATTTTGTGGTTTATAACAATATAAACATAATTATTTCTTTACACAGCCATCCTGGCGTCACCTACCTCACCTGGATAAAAAAAGCATGATAGCATATCGCTCCTCCGATATTCGCTTCAGTTGGGAAAGCACTGAAGGCAACAAGCCACGTGTGTGTGGTTATGTAAAAGAGGGAAAAGGTAAATAATGGTAAACATATTGTATAAAATTACTAACAGATACAATGTAAGAGTCAGTTATTTTTAGTATTAAATGCATCAGATGGTTCCAGTTTCTTGTTTTGCAATGTAAATTATTTTATTTTATTACATTCCAGAACTAGAAGATGAAGAAGAAGATGAGAATGAAGGATTAGAAACAATACAAAAACAGTCAGAAAAAGATAAGTACTTAAGGACACAGTATAAAAACAAAAAAGCAGACAGTAGTAATGCACAGTCTGACACAAAGAGTGGGAAGAGAGTGAAGAGGCAAAGTGACTATGAGTACACTCCAACAAAAACTCGATGTCCATTACTCCTGGTAGCCGACTATAGATTCTTTCAAGAAATGGGTTCTAGTAATACTAAAACTACAATCAGTTACTTGGTGAGATATACATAATCCTATCTTATTATTTTCAAACAACTTAATTTTTAATATATGTAATACTAATTTTGTTAAAATTTTTCAGATAAGTCTTATAGACCGTGTACATAAGATTTACAATGACACCATTTGGCAGGATAGACAGGTTAGATTATTTGTTTGATTTTTTAATACTATTAATATGGTTAAATATTTTTTCCATCATTTGATCAGCCTTCTTAGGAATTTTGTTTTTCTTCTTAAGTCTTGTAATAGTTTAGTATGTAGTTATGAACTTGTTTGAAGGTTTATATTTATTCATTATGTCGCTAACGGGCGAGCATGTTGCTAATATTTTATCGAATTTTAATATTGCCTGAAACCCAATCAACGCTGCGCCTCACATATAATTATATATTTAAAATAAATAATAATTTTAGGACATGGACGGATTTAAAGGTATGGGGTTCGTAATAAAGAAAATTTTGGTCCACTCGGAACCCACTCGAGTTCGAGGTGGAGAAGCACATTACAATATGGTCAGAGAAAAGTGGGATGTGCGAAACTTACTTGAGGTAAGTCTTACCTATTAATTTCTTTTTATTATTATTTTTTTTAATTTAATAACAACGTAACTTACCTTAAATAATGTTGTAGTTTTAATGCGGCAATAAAGTGAATTTTCTTTTATTGAATTACTTAATTATACATGAAAAATAATTGAAATCTAAATATAGGTATTTAGTCGCGAATACTCACACAAGGATTTCTGTCTGGCGCATCTGTTTACCGACTTGAAATTTGAGGGTGGTATTCTCGGTCTGGCTTATGTGGGTTCGCCGAGAAGAAACTCAGTCGGCGGTATTTGTACGCCAGGTATGAGCATCTCCCACTTCGATATTATGACGAACAAACAATCTTGAATTTAAGCAAATGAAAACATTTTAGTTATAGTTTTATTTCATTAGGTTTTTTTTGTAGTATCCTGAGAAATAAGTTTGAGATAAAAACATGATTCTTCTTCTTCTTATCCAAAAAATTACATAATTACACCGTTTTAATAGTATTAAGCTATCTCCATTCATTAACGCGGAAATACAACTTGAGGGAAAGAGACAAGAGTACTTTAGTTGATACAGCATAATAACTGGTTAAGTTTTTACAGCAAGTATCTTAAAGGACTCTTTTTACTCTTTCTCTCAAATTCTGTTTACGCTGTGATGAAAAAAGAAAGAGAATTTAGTTACAATGGAGCATATAGTATGATTTATTTTTATAAATAAGGGCATAATGCGGTAAAGTTAATAGTTACTTCAGTTATATAAAGTCGGTAACTCTGTTAAAAGGACAAAAGAAAGTCGATGCTGACTTGTAGAATTTTAGAGTAGCTTTTATAGTTGTGTTACCTTAATATATTTTCGCTTATTTTTTGTTTCATTTTATGTTAATGTTGATTTTTATTTTCAGCTCTTGGGTGTGAGATGTGAGTGTCTTTTTGTTGCTTTATAATTGTTTATTTGTTGTATATATATGTAACCGGAATATAACAAAATCCACAAGTTTATTAATTTCCTAGGCAATTTATAAACTTTCGTAGGATTCTAAATTAGAGATAAATTGTATTATTTTACGTCCACATTTTCGCCAAATGATAATCTTACCGAACTTTTGCGAAAAATAATAAGTGAGCGATAACGAAACGGCATGTGCCCTCTGATTGGTTGAATAAGTACCTAACCTAATCAAACCTAACCGTTTAGAATCTTACGAATGGATATCCGTTAGTTTATAAATTTACCACGAGACGTCGGTATATATATATTTCAAAAATCGTGACATAATTATGGTTTCGGGTTGATATTAATGTGACATTGTAATAAATAATGTGTTTCAGAATTACTTTTACTCGCAATATAATAATAAATATAGAACAAAATATTTTTTTTAGAAAATTTAATTACAATAATTTAGGTATTTACATTTTTATATTTTTCGTTATAAAGTTCGTATTTCTCATAGATCATATATACTTTTAACACTCGTGATACTAGCTTCCCATTTATTATTCTAGAATACTTCAAAAATGGTTATACGTTATACTTAAACTCTGGCTTGAGTTCTTCTCGCAACCACTACGGCCAGCGCGTGATTACTCGTGAAGCAGATTTGGTGACTGCGCATGAGTTTGGACACAATTGGGGCTCCGAGCATGACCCTGACGTGGCTGAATGCTCCCCAGCTGCCAGTCATGGGGGCTCCTACCTTATGTATACGTATAGTGTCAGCGGGTACGACTTGAATAACAAGGTACCAACATTATTTTATTTCTTTGAAATCATATAGTCTTTTGTTTATTGTCCCTCAAAGGCCGGCAACGCACCTACAAAAATGGGTCCCACAAAAAAGGTGTCAGTAAATTACGACACATTTTAATAAAACATTTTAACGGTTATAAATACAAATTTATTAATTTTTTTACATAACTTAGCATTCGAGTTCTTTTAGCAATCCTAAATAAAGAGGCTCGCGTCGAATTAAAATAAAATATGTTTATTCATTTTAAGTTCAATTTCATTACAATGTGTAAGATTTCGGAACCCTTTTAAGTAAAAAATATACCTGTGTCAGGGTTTCCAGCTCTTTCATAACAAACTTAGTTATACATTCCTTAAAATATTTAATTTATATATAATTTAGTTACATCTTCTATTAACTTTTTTTTTCTTTTTTTGTTATTGATTTTTAACTGTTATCAACACACTGGAGTGCATAAGTGAGTGTGAGTGAGTGAGTGAGTGAGTGAGTGAGTGAGTCAGTGAGTGAATGAATAAAGTCTGTACTACATACTAGGCCTCAGAAGAAGCTCCAACTCTGCGTAGGGTATGTTCATGAGCCAGTCCTTTAGTCGTATTTTTAGATTGTAGACGGTAAGAGGGTAGATGTTAAGCAACCTATTTAATTTATTATAGATGTAGTCTGCTTGCATATTGCGTCTCGCAAAGTCAGTCCTAACGGTCTGACCGACGACAACATCCCTATTTCTTTTTAAGAACAGCCTACTATCAAATGGTAGCGCTCTGTGTGATTTTAAAATTAGACTCAGGACATACAGCTTCCTAACGGAAAGTAATTGGCTGAGATGATAAAGCTCTTCCGATGGGAATCTGTATGGCCGGAACAGCATGACCTTTAATAGAGCCCTATGTCCCCGTTCCAATTCCAAAAATTTTGTTTTATTGGCCGTTCCCCATATGTTTATGCAATATGTCAGTACGGACTGAACAAGTGCTATGTAAATTCTTTTAAGTATTATATCCGATGTAATGTGTCGCAAAATTTTAAAAATATATGTTAGTTTCCTTAATCTACCAGTCATGGACTCTATATACCATGATAGTCGCTCGTCTATATGAATGCCCAAATATTTGATAGAGCTAACTTTTGCTATTGGAAGACACGGACAGTTACTGTCTCTTTGCATATCGCAGTGATGTATTTTAATTTTAAAATCATTAGGTGGTTGAGTTCGATCAGAAATTCTGAAACATACATAGTTAGTTTTCTCTTTATTGAGAGACAAAAGGTTAAAATTATATATAATGTAATACATTCGCTTTTGTATCCGTTAAAGATTTATTTAAATTGAAACCTATATATTGAGTTTCAGTATCACCAACCCGTACGTCAAAAATGTTTTGGATTTTGCCATACGAGACTCATAGTTCGCTTAAAGGCTCGTTTCTAAATTTCACCCATAGAGTTACAGTCCTCACAGATAATAAATCAGTTAATCATTCTTTATTTCTTGTCGATCGTTTGTGATCATGATTATTTCGTCTAAAAACGAAAGTAAAAGCAAAATCTTAAAAATACTGACCCTTTACATTATTAATTAATTTTTTTATCGCCTTTGATAACGCATAATTAAGAATTTTGGAAAATTTATACCCCTAGTCTAATTGTACTATTTGAACCGAAAGACTCAAATGTCTTTAAATAAAATTAATTAATTTGACACATAATAGACAAAACAAATGACAATTTTAAATTTAAAAAATGCAGTAAGTTATTTTATTTTATGAATGTAAAAACATAGCATCATTAAATAAGCTTTCGACTTGACTCAAATTTTAGAAAAAAAAAATTAAAAGTAATGATAGTAATAATGGCTGTTTGTGTTGATCCAGTTCCAACCGAAGCTCCTTGCCCGTGACCTTTGGAAATTCATCTGAAATCATGGACAAAAAAAAAAGATTTATTAATGAATAATATAATATAGTGCCTGATCGAAGCTTACTTTTTTAATTAACAAAATGGTGGCCTCAGGATTTTTTTTCAGATTTTCGGGAATAAAGCAACTGTTTATAAAAAATCTCACGCATTTCTATAATATAATGTTGAATATTCCAGAGATTTTCCCCGTGCAGCCTTCGATCAATCCGCAAAGTTTTGCAAGCAAAGTCAGGTCGATGCTTCTCTGAGCCGGAGGAGAGTTTTTGTGGAAATCTCCGGGTGGAGGGCGGAGAAGAATGTGATGCTGGATTACTAGGTAGTTATTTTTTTTATATATAACAGGGGGCAAACGGACAGGAGGCTCATCTGATGTTAAGAAATAACTCCGCCCATAGACACTCACATAGCCAGAAATCTGGCAAGAGCGTTGCCGGCCTTTTAAAAATTGTTACGCTCTTTTCTTGAAGGACCCTAAGTTGTTTTGGAATTACTTCATTGGGCTGGATACGGTATTATAATTATTACCATAATGTTTATTTTGTATCTAGCAAAAAGTTTTCTATATTTTTCAGTTTTTCTTTTCGTAGTAAAGTACAAAAAGTCTAATTTCTAAAGTCTATATACATATATGCGACTTTAAAGGTACGGAGGACAACGACATGTGTTGCGACAAGAACTGCAAATTGCGACGAGGCCAAGGCGCTGTGTGCAGCGACAAGAACTCGCCTTGTTGTGCTGGATGTGTTTTCGCTCCACCTGGAGTTGTTTGTCGCGAAGCAGCACATTCTGCTTGTGAAGGAGAGGCGACATGTAATGGCGCATCTGCCGATTGTCCTAAGGTAATTTAAATTAGTAATTCTAAATTGGCGATGTTTGATTATAAAAGTCTAGTGATGTAGAAAGGCCCCAAAAGACATTTACAATTTATAAATAATGCGATAGAACTTCTTTATGTATACTGTAAACGAAGTTCAAACCTTTAACAGGCAAACTTATTAAAATCTCCTACACTTAATAACTAATTATAAACCAAGTCATTCTCAAAGTCAGAGTTCACGTTTGTTCACAACCTAGGTCCCTTTAAAGACACTTTCTTTTTTATTAAATTAAAATTTAGTTATTAAATCGTGTTCAAGTATGTTTGCCTATTTCAACATACAAAGCATATTAATATTTTAATAAAGAAAGAACGAAAATTACTTCACGCGTATTAATTAGACGATTATAAGTATACAGATTACGGTAGACAATTACAGTTCTTTTAATTGAATGAAAATAATTTATATAAAAATAATAACTGCAAACATAATCAGTTTAATCAAAAATTGACCCATTTTTTTATTAAATAAAATTCCAAGTTAAAGTTAACAGAGTTGAAAACATGTGGAATCTAAGCTGGTTAATAATATGCAGGCTCCGGCTATAGCGGACGAGCACGAGTGCCTTGAGCGCGGAAGATGCCGCAATGGGAGTTGCGTACCTTATTGCGAGACGCAGGGCATGCACAGTTGTATGTGTGATATAGGTATGGGAATGATGACTAGTTACTAGATATGACATTTTTAAGAAACAATAACAGATAATGAATAAAGAAATATATGCAACCTGACCAAGTAGGTTATATCGCCACTGAATTATTATTTATTTAAAAAGTTTTGCCAACAGACATTACAATAAAAGCTTACATCACACAAAAATACCAATGAAAACGAATTGTAACACACTTTAACAGGCAAACACAGCTTTATACCTAAACCCTTCTATCAGAATTCTTACAAATTCTAAATATGTAATTTAAATTTCTTGACTTACGAACGAACAAGACTAGTAGTGTTGATCGAGTGGCTTTAGCGTGCGACTTTCATCACTGAGGGCGTCGAACCCCGATAAGACCGGCAGGCCTTGTAGCGGTTATGTTAAAGAAGTATGGGCTGAAATGAGTTGAAGACTTTGTTTGAAAGGATAAAATTGCTCCATAAGATTAGAGAAAATATGGAATTATGTATTCGACTTATTGGATATTGTATTTGTAAAAATGGTATTTCAGTTGCTGACGCCTGCAAGCGTTGTTGCCGCAAGAGTTTGAACAAAACGTGTTTTCCCGTCGCACACAATGATATTCTACCAGATGGGACACCATGTATTCAAGGATTTTGTAATAAAGTAGGTAAAAGGTTATCTAAACCAGTGTTTCCCAATGGTGGGGCAATTCTGTCGTTAAGTGGGGGGGGGGGGGCTATTCAAAAATTTATTTGTAATTCGAATTTCACTTTTTCATATGTTTTGAACATTTACTTACTGATTTTATTTACAATTTTCTAGTATTTTTTTCCATAAACCTATATTTTAAGTTTCTTAAGTAAACAATTCATCTAAAATTTCTAGAAACGCTTTGGTAGGGTATGGCATAAAAAAGGATGGAAGTAATTGATCTGAACAATGTATTCATTTAATACAAATTTGATTTAGAGTTTGCATGAATTTATTAACAATTACCTAAATCCTCTGCTTTTATTATCTAGACTAGATGAAAGGGATCTATATTATTTTAAAGAGTACGATTAATGAATACGAATAATAGTTACAGGCTTGGCAATAAAAAAATGCAACAGACATTATATAATAATAATTCCAGGGCGTTTGTGAGAAGACGATCCAAGATGTGGTGGAGCGATTCTGGGACATCATAGAAGACATAAATATCAACAATGTTCTGGGTTTCCTGCGGGATAATATTGTTGGAGTTGTCGTATTGGGCACGGCTTTTATTTGGATACCCGCTAGTTGTGTGGTAAGTAATTCAATTCAGTTTTGTTTGCATTGATTAAAAAAAAAACAAATATTGTTTTTATTTTAATGGGTTTGTTGTAACATTTTACTGTATTGATTTGTACCGGTACGAGAAAGCTTAAAAAATCGAACAATAATCTACCAAGCTCTAAAATTTTACCTGCAACAATATCAATCTCTTTATTGTAAATTATAAACTGCTAAACCAAGTTTGAGTGAAATTTAATAAGATCCAATGACAAACAGAAATGATACTTAAAGCTCAGTTGCAGCTCTGAATCTTACCAAAGAATTCCACTTAATGATGGACATGTCCGCAATGTTATTTCCCAATTTGTTTATATTAGTCCCACAATGTAAATAAATAGCTGTTAAAAAAGACCGTTTAAATTTTGCAGATAAGTTATGTAGATCGTCGAAGACAGCGCATGCAGCAGAAATACCTTGCATGGGAAAGACAACATGATCTCGTACATCCGTCATCACCGCGGAAGATACTTTACACTAGGTAACTTATTAACTTGTATTCCAACACATCTTTGACTTAATTTAATTCCCCAATGATGCTTTATGTTGGGGTTGAGTTGGGTTGGCAAAGTCTCACATTGACATGATTTCAACGTTCTTGGCTGTGCACCAATGATTTTTTATGTATGGTTAAAATACTAATTATGAACTAGAAACTAGTTTATTTTATTCTGTATTAGACAAAAAAGCCTTATCTACTTGTCTATAAAACAGATGCAATCTGAAGTAAGACCGATAAAGAATGAAGCTGAAATAAGAAAGTATTGAGTATATTTTTTTAATTGTTATAATTCTCATAATAACCACTGATTCTTATGTAATTTCAGATTGCCGAAGCTGAAACCGCCAGGAATTAAATCGGTTATTCAAGGCTCAAGTCAACTGTAGTTTCCAGTTAATAATAAGGATTTTACGTATCTTAGAAATAAATAAAACAAATGAATATTGAATAATTTATTTAATTTTCATTTACTCTACTACATAGAGCATTAGCCACATACAATGATTGATAAGTGCATTAAGCAGATAAATGGATATAAATATTTCAATAGAATGCCTTATAACAATAATAGCAGCAAAATGTTTAGTTAAGTGCGGTAGACGTAAGTAGTGCGACTCCTCGTTCGTAGAAGGCGTGGGGCTCTTGTCCTGGCGCGATCGGAAGACGCACGGTGAATAGTAGCTCCGAGCGAGCGCTGTTCAAGTACACTGGTAGCGTCAGTGTTTGCCCGCAGCCTGCAGGTTCCGGGCCGCTATATAAAGAAAACATTTCAAATAGAAAAGTTGCATGCATATAATGAAATCATCTTGTAAAGAACTACATATTATTCATCTTGCACTTTTGCCTGGATGTTGGATGTAGGAGCCAAGGTGTTTCATATTTTGCTCAATCAGGTTTTCTTAGTTTTATAAGTGTGGGAAGTTACGCTCCAAGGGATCTATTGTTGTACTCGTGCTTAATATAGAATAAAAATAAGATCATATTATTTAACATACGGATGACCCAGGAACCGTACAGGCATCTCTCTATACATCTAAAGTATATCGATACCTTCCCTATTTCATTATTTATACTATATTAGTGCCACATACATTTCGTTGCCGGCGGTTGAAATTGGTAAAGGTACTTAAATAATAAACACACTATCGGAACATAAACTTCACGTGACTTTATACATAAATACGTTTGACTAACTTACCGAATCCAGGTGAGAACCGTAAGCGGCAGATCGACCATAATAGTGTTTGTGAGGAGCAGCCTGTTTCCTTTGACGGTGGCGCCTTGTATCTTCAGCCCTGTTACGCTGAAGGACCACTCGGTTTGAGCGTTCTCACTTTCTGTGCCAGGATCGGGAATTGTCACCTGGAAATTAGATTATGTATTATTAACAATTACACTATTATAAGTATATTAAAGCGTCTCGTGCGGTGTATACTAACGCGAGGACTACGCCCCACAGAGTTTTGCAGTTTGTTTATCTATTTGTTATTAAATTTGTATGGATATTCGAAAATTTATTATATGGAATTTGAATTTCAATTTTTCATGATACGTTTTGAAAATTTACTTTGTTTCGTTAACGATAAGTGATATCTTCCTAAAACCTTATCATATAAGTTTCTGAAGAAAACATTTAAATTTGTTTATTTTAAAAATTATGTGTGTTACATAGTTCGGCATAAGAATTTTAGAAAGAATAAGGTGCGGATTAGCACAAAAAACATGGGAAACAGTGGTCTTGTGTGGTCCTTTCTAAACACACATACACAGAGATCAAATAGTTGTAATAATGATCTCTGTCTAACAAAAGTGAGTATTTTAAGGCATTAAATTTATGAAATAAATAGACCAAATATAGAGTAATTGGAGCAATAAAGTTTTTGAAATTTTACTTCTCCGTGAAGTTCTGTAAATCAAAAGTATACCTGTAAGTTAAGTTCTTCCAGGGACCAAGAGTTGGCCTGTGCCACACACTGTCGAGTCGCCGTAATATAAGCCTCTGGGTTAAGCAGACCTCCAAGCCACACGGGGATGCTCTTCAAATAAAGAAATAATAAGTTATCAATATCTTATTGAAAAATATGGGGCATTATATGAAATCCTGGTCTGGGCCTGAAATCTGTTAATTCGGTCAGCGGTTCAAAGCTAAGGACACGTGGCTCTATCGTTGTTAACCAATATAAAATAAAGTAAGTAAACTAAAAACGGTTATATTATATATGAATTATTGTTTCAAGCAGAAGCTATCAATGGATTCATGATAGCTTCGTATTGACAGTTTTCCTTTCTTTGATTGTACATAATTTGCAGTGTTATTTAAGCCAAATTATTTCAAATGCGGCTTTTAGACCTTTAATTTAGGAAATATATAATTAAAATTAAATTGTTCATTTATATATATTGAAAAGGGTTAAATATAATACCTGGAGACGCTTAGCCCCGCGTTCACAAACAGTCTCAGAGACGGTGGCGAGTTGTAGAACCCTACGGGCGAAGTCATCGACCCATTGCTGTACGGTGCAGCCCCTGGCTACAGCGTACCGTCTCCATCCAGATGGTAACATACCACGTACCAGAGATCCCACCATAGCACGGGTTTCGTTTGTTTGTTTCATTTCACCCTGTCAACAAAATCATTATCAGTTCTTTTTTAAGTTTCTATTTAGGTGTAGACCCTTGCTGTAAAAATGGTAAATTTATTTGCTATTAAATTCTAATTAAGGAATTTTAACTAGAATGGATACAGAATAAAAATTATAATCGTTAGTGGCAATACAGGGCAGCGTTGACTATATCCTGCAGGCCGTACGTTTGATCACCGGCTTTGTACCAATGCACTTTCTGTCTCGTTATTAAGGGACAAAAGGCTGATCATCTACTTGCCTATAACTTTTTTATATCACGAAACAGATACACAAATCTGAGGCCTATAAGGCGGTAGCTCTGGTAATTTTTTCTTAGTCGAAATTTCACACTTTATATAATCAAAAAACAATATGAATGCAGTTTTGTATTCTGCGGACGTGGGCCTCTATGTAAAGAAATCTTTAAAAACCTATTATAAATTGTATGTTTTACCCACGACTTTATGACTATTTTCTAGAACTGTCTAGTTCTGAATGAATCGCATAGGTATTTAAATATTTTTTGATAAATCACTAAACAGATACAGAAATGTGAGTCCTAACTTAACCTTTAAGGAAAGTTTGTAAAGCTGGTTTCTCTTTCAATCTATCTTTATCCTTCGTAAAGTAATTAATAGTACAAAAATAGGTTTACGAGTTTCACATTAATAAACAAATCTTACCTGGCAAATAGCAATGACGTTTCTCAAATCATGCAACACTTGCTGTAATAGATCGGCTCCGGCGGCAACTTCCCGTTCGAAGAATCGATACAACGGGTCCTTTATGTTCTCAACAGTACGACGCAGGGTCTAAAAATATATTAACATTATTTTCAATTATGCGATAAGTAACAAAATGAAATAATTACTAGATTACTAGATGAACAATTAACTTGCAGATATGTTATTTTAATTAAAATAATTAATAATTTGAGTTGAAATCGTGAATCGAACGGGAGAAGGTAAAAAGAAATTGATAAAAGCATATATACATTTTTTTTAATACATTGTCTCATACACATCATGGAACATCATCATCTAGCCTAACTTAAAACTAACCTAATTCGATATGAAACATAAGAAAGTGTCCAATAACTCTTCTTACAGTCTATATTGAGGGCAAGACACTCAGTTCTTGTGTACTATTTTTAATCCACTTACCAATGTTTAGCACTTAAGACTAACGTGCACAAATTCACTAATTCGAATGGTTTTGTCCTTGTCAATCTTCTCATTAGGCCCATGGTTGGCCCAAAAAGTTAAAAGCCTCGACTTAACGTGTTGGTGGAGACTTTGTTCGTGGGCTCTAGCAATCTTTTTAATTATTCTGTCGTTATTGTCAAAAAGATACTCACGGGTAGTTCTTTGGGCAGCACTTGAAGCCAGTTGGTAGCGGTTTGATGCAGAGACTTCATCCAAGCTGGACGACCATCGCCTTCAACTACAATTAAATCTGTAAAAAACGTGATTCTTTAATAATTATAAATTGCACGACGCAATGTCTCTTTCGATCAGATTAATTATATAAAAATGGAAGCAAACATTATTAACATAAATTTAACATATTAAACAAACAAGAAAATATATACAATTCATTGGCGCTACAACCTTTTTAGGACTCAGACTTCAATTAATTATGCAAGATCAGTTTCCTCTACCTGACACACGCCGACTTTTTGGGTATAAGGCAAGCCGTTCACGATGATTTCATTCACCGTTTGAGCGAATGTTAAATGTGCACATGGAAAGAAAGTTCATTGCTGTCCAGCAAGAGTCGAACCTACGACTTCAGGGACGAGAGTCACATAAAGCCATTAGGCCAACGATGCTCTTAAGCAACGACGAAAAGCTTTTTAATTTTTGAAAGATGTATTTTGTCATGGATAAATCGAATACTGCGTTGAGAGGAGGTTCGATAAATGTTTTAAGTGTAATTTATTTCCTTATTGTCTATGTTCAGCTGTGAAATATTGTTTTTTTTAAATGAATGTCTGAGGCAATTGTTATATTTAGTTTAGCAGTTAGAAAATGTGACTAGTTAAAAATCCTAATTTTATTTGTTTATTCCTAAAAATGGTAATATTATAGAAAAACAAACATAAAAATTATAAGGGATGCAACGGGCGGCCTTATCGTTAACAAGCGATTTCTTAGGCAACCCTAGTAAGAAAAAATAAATATAAGTAAAGTGTCGAGAAGTGCATAATCAAATCTTATAGAAAAAATGATAGAATCACCAACTAAAACCTTAAATAAGACAAAAAAATGATAAACTGCTAATTCCACGGACTCATAAATGGCGATGCAATACAAAAGAATAAAAAATACGAGAATTACAAAAGTCACAATTGGGCTGGTTAGGATATGGTTTAGAAATGTGTATGCGAAGAGTTTCAAAAGATTTTAGGGAGGTAGCTTATCGTATAGCACCGCAATGCAATTTTATCAGTAAAAAAATCGAAATATGTTTAGAGATAAAGGTTCAGTTTATAGACTTAAAAAGAAAGAACTTACTGATTGGGTCATCTTGATTAGCAGCGTTATAAGCGAGTTCCTCTTCATCTTCAAGTTGCTGCATCTTGAGAAGTTTAGATACAAGTTCGCTTCCTTGAGTTGTCAGTAGTACCTTTAATGAAATATTAATTTCATTAGATATAGTACAAACACAAATTAATAAAGATTATATTTTGAACACTTTGGGTAGGGAACAGGAAATGAATAAATAGTGTTACAATTAAAAACGTGATATATGTGTATGTCAAACTAAAAGTAATCTGTTTTATGATGATAATTATACTGACGATACATATGTTATGGATTCTTGATATATAAGAATACATACATAGATGTCGCAGTAAAGTAGTTAAATCAGAGAGTTAATTAAATCTCTAGACAATTAATTAAATGTCGATATTCAATCAAGTCGTTAGCATTTTGAGTTAAATAAAGTAGCGTCGAAAGCATTTAACTGTCTGGCCGAAAGCTAGCGTGTTGCTTAACAATGTAAAATAAGATGGTAAAACGAGACTCCGCCATGATTATTTCATTTGTTATTGTTATTTCGGTGTGATCGTGAAGAACTGAGAGCTTGGAAATTCCGTGTTTTACTTTATTAAGAATAGGTTAGTCTTGTTGCCTAGGAACGTTTAGGAAACTCTTTAAACATTTCGTTCACTCACTAGTCTGACGGAACTTTAGCGACTTAATTGAATATCGATTTTTAATTAACTGTCTAGAGATTCAATTAACTCTCTGATTTAACTACTTTACTGCGACACATATAACCCAACATTCTCAAATTTAAATGTAAAAAAAAAATTACAGACGTCAGACGTTAAAAGGAACATATCAATTTAGATTAGAAACATCTTATATGGAAATTTATTTTCGTAAGTAGAAACTATTTCAGATTTTACGCTTAAACAAAAACATACCTTTTCAGCGTTGTTGGGTAGTCCAAGCCACGAAGGTGATTGGCGATCAGAGAGCTCCTCTATCCACTTAAAGAATTGATCCCGTCTGTTGCCATCCGGCATTGTTATGTGACGTTGGTTACCACTCGCCTAAATTAAATCAAATTATGTACATTAAGTTAAGTAATTGTGAGCCTCGATAATTCACTATTAGGACGATATTTACATATAACGTTTTGTTTATAGCAAAAATAATGGCTTCAGGCACGCGCTGGCTGGCACGTTTGTGTATGAAGGCAATAATATACGCAAAAAGGACGCGTCAACCTTGCTGGAGATTTGGTTCGCAGTTGCATAACTATCCAATGAGACAGACACATCTACGTCATCAAAAAAATAATTTTCTGCATCTTAGATGCGCTAGCGATGTTATGACAGTACACAAAGTTATTATGATATTAAAAGCAGGTTTTTTTAAAAAGACCTTTACAACAGTCAATGGGTCTTGGGAATAGACAATAAAGCTCTGCTTTGAAAGAATTTACTTATAAAACAGGTTAATTAAAGAGTTTCTAAACACTAGAATTAAACAATTCAAAACACTTACTCCGTCCACATTAGCAACAAGTGCAAAGTCGGCCTCAAAGGACTTAGGCGTGAAGAGCTTAGTCAAGAAGGAATGCAACAGCCGTTGGTCGAAAGCGTTGTCAATCTTTCCTCCGTAGATGCATTGCGAGAGGAGACGAACTATGGCCTCCCATGGAACTTTCTCTGGTGGTAGGTTGGTACGACCCTGAAAAAAATTATTTGAACAATTATTTGTTTAGAATTATAATTATTTTCCTGAGAAGGCTGTGTGTAATGTAAAAGTATGGACTTTTTTATATGATTCTCTTGTAATAAATTTTAAGGGGTGACGATGTTATTGAAATAATAGAGAACCAGTTGCAATATAGACAACGTATGTGATCGTGAAGTGACGAACACTTTATTGTATGGTTTAAGTATTTTTAGTTTTTATATAAGTTTAGATTTTAATTATGTGCACTAACAAAACTAAAAGCAACTTTTTTTAATTAATTTAAAACTAATGTTACATTAATGATTTTGTCTTAATTATTATATTAATAATTGTACCATAGCCGTAGAATCAATCCAGGTGTCAAGAGTGTCGCACGCCACACGTAGATCCGACTCATTGAATTCATAGTACTTTGCCCATCCCAAAGGTACGTAGCGAAGACGTTCTTGAACAATACCTGAGGAATAAATTACATACATGTGTTTAATAATTTTATATGACTTTACAATTCATTATGCTGATTATGGTTTATAGCTCATGACCACGTGTTCTTTTGTCGTTATTTAGTAATTAGTGAATTGGGCGAGAAAAGGCTGTACATTTTGCAGACTCAGGCTATCTCACTTTTATTTTATAAGCGTGGGTTACATTCCTTTATTCGTTGTTTCGCTTATATTTTATTGTCGTACGCCCGTGGTTAATAAAGTGTAAAAATATTATCCTCTATTATATAAAAATTACCTGATGACCCAGGAACCGTATAATGGTTTTTGATATTTTGATGTTGGTTAAACGAATTATACGTGTATTTTATTGATTGTTCGAGTTCCTGGAACGCTAGATGCGCAGAAGTCATTCTAAGGTCTCTAGCTACTAGTATATGTGCGAATACATATTCGTATTCAAATTTTTATATGACAAAAATACTTATTCATGAAAGATAATCAGTTTAACTGGCATAAAATTTTACTCTTTGTCTGTCAAATGGTGTGTTTACAGAGATGAAAAGAGACAGACGAGTACTTTATTTAAAAGAGCAAGAGCTGATCTATTATTATGAATAAGGTGGTAATGTCGTCTTGAGACCCTCAAGAAAAAAGGCACTCACATCCTCATATAAATATTTTTATTTGAAGTCTAGGTATCCTGCTCCTCCTTTTCTAGCATTATAATAGCAAAACATAAGCTCTTGTATGACACATGTCATCTGTATTTGTTATTTCTTTAATACTAGATGAATACATAGAATGTGATGAACTATAAAAATATGTTATACATATTAATATCACTCACCATGGAACCAAGCCAGCAAGAAGTAAAGTCTGGCTCGCTCTGAAGGTGGCTTCATCATACGTGCGGCTGGCACCTACGACAAAATTTACATCATTATTTGTTTTTGTTTTAAAGAAATTACATTTTAATTAAAACATTTGTTTGGGTAATATTAAAATAATACCGTTGCGAATGTCCTGAGTAAGTTGGCCCGTATGCCAGGTGGCGGTTCGAAGACCAACACACGGGAAGCCCTTAGCAGATTAACTGGCAATTTGGGGCTGATCTCTGTTGTGAGGAAGAGACGGAAGCTGGGATGCGGCTGAAGGGAATGCAGCTTCTTCTCGAGTTGGACCAACCATACAGGTGCCAAGTGTACGTTCTTGAGCATGACCCATCTGAAATTTTATATGGGTGTTATAAAACTGAAATGAATTCAGTTAAGTATCTAGTCTTAGATTAACTGATACTGTCATACTTCTTAGTTTTTTTTATATACAGAACTGCACAGACGTTCGAGATTCATCCATCAAATGTTAAGTGAAATTCGGCCTAGCGGAGATCACGATTGAACCCATGTTAATACACTTTAGGAAAGAATGAAGGAGGCAAGAAGCTCCACTGCTTTACTGTTTTTACAAGAAACGACGTTCCAAATCGTTTAATGGTTTAATCAGATTTGGTTGTGTGAAACTATAATAAAAGCAGGTATAAAATATTGACTTCATTATTTACATATCGACATGTGTGGAGACTATAGTAATAATTTAATAATAAAATATTATGCTTTTCCCTTTAAATAATTTCAAAAAAAAGTTACATACCTGCCAGTCTTGCACGCAGTGTTAATAGCGCGCTCGGCCTGATTGAAACCTTCGGCTGAACCAATGGCAATACTCGATAGCGGCTTGTTTAGTTCGGTCGCCATATCATCAACACGACCTGAACGAATAAAATGTTTTTGTGTTTATTTAAAAACTGTCGAGGATATTGATTAAATACTTGTTAAAGCTATTTATTTTACTTATGTGAGGTATGACAAAGTGCGTATATTTCACATATCCAATGCTTATTGAAGCCTAAATTTTATTCAACTCAGAAGCAGTCTAATCGTCTACAATGGTCATTTATATATAAGAATTTAACACACGAAAATCACCCGTGAGGAACCCGACATGTTATGACACAAATAAGTCGACGGTATCAGGGACAGAAGGCCTATAAGAAAAAAAACAAATGATCACGCAACAGATACAAAAATCTGAGACCTTAAATTTCACTTTAGCCGTATATAGTCATTGAAAGTAGCTAAAAATTACCGCTGGCATCATATCCGGGCACAGAACATAGTAAGGCTGGTGTGGTCGCGTTGAGTTCGGTGTCAGTTAGAGTAGTCAGTTCCATTTCAGTTTCGGCGCGAGACATGAACGATTGTCCCAGCACTGAGGCCACTAGTTGTGTAGCTGCCGCGATCACACGGTCTGGTCTAAATGCCTATTGAAGAATAGGGGAGTAAATAACTTTGGTTCCTAATGGTTATTGGGATGTGAATTTGAATTGAAGTTCCCATTGACTGTTTTAGATTATTTTATTAAAATAGATATTTTCATGACTTTAATTTTTTTTATAGTGCAAACGAGCTTACGGGATGCCCAAAAAGGGCAGTCATCTCAGCCCAAGGACACCCATTTTCGTGGATGGGTTGCCGGCGTTTGGGAGAGTATACTCTTTTTTTTAAACAATTGGAGGTCGTATCTCCCAAGAAAAACGCTCACTGGGAGTCGACGCCACAGATCACAAAAGAAAAAAAAATATCATGTTAATTAAAATTTTCCAGAAGTTATACAAAAACTCAGACTTTATTTTCTTTGTTTTTGGCAGTTATAAGTTTTCCCATATTACTAAATTTATAAAAAAACGAAGGGTTCAGTACCTGTATAAGCAGTAATCGGGACATGGCTAATGTATGCGGTTGTTCGGGAGCTGTGGTCTCCGAGTCCCAAAGGGTCGGTACACATTGTTCAGGAGCCGCTTGTGATAACCAGGCGCCTATCTCCGGCAGTGAACGAGCCTTTTCGAGCAGATTTCGGAATGCTACCAATCTATTTGCAAATAGTAACAAAATCTTAGAATAAGCAGAGAAAAGTAGCTTCAGTATAGTTAAATAGATACGTCGAACTCTGACGGCGTAATATTATCTATTTGTCATTGAAGCGTGGATTCTTTTTATTATTGTAGTAGAAGAAAATTTAGTGTGAGTTATTCCCTGGTTAACATGTCAAGATATTTAATATGGATATTTAAAAACTATAAATTTGTTTGGTGGATACACAATAAAGGTACAATACACACACATAATAGATAGACGGGACCATTTCTTTTTTTGTGTATAGCAAGGAAACTAGTATTTTTTTCTAGTTAAAACTTAAGAAATATTGAAAAGAATCTGAGTATATTACTCATATATTTTGAAAACTGTAGCTAAGTAGAACACGACTTCAATTTTTTTTAATTACACTATTAATGAATTTCTCTTACCTAGAGCCGAGTCTAGCAGCGGCTTCATGTTGTTGTGCTGTAAGCGCATCTAATGGAGGTTGTACCGCTGATGATACGAATCCTTCCCGTCCTCGCAGGAATACAGCAAACTGTTTCTCCAAAGTGTCAGCGGCACCTGCGCCCTTCAGTTGTATGCGACACAGCAGTAAGGCGAACGTAAGTCGGTCAGTGTGAAGCATACCGCGAGCAACACGTTCGTAAACAGTCTAAAATATATTATTTAGAATTTACAAAAACCTTATTGTGGGAATATAAAAAAATCTGATTAATTCTTGTTTTCTATAAAATAAAGTGCCATTAGCCTTCAAGTACGTCGACCCGCCTCAGTAATTGTTTCATTGGGTATCGAATATACGATCTTTGTCGTATATGTCGTATGAGGTAGCGACAAAACAACAAACAGTGCACTATATATTACTTCAGCCCAATTGATTGGTGGTTCTGATCGGATTTTTAAACTACTTTAATCATTTTAGTCACGCAGTTCTAAAAATAAATAAAATCGCTATTTATTAAAAGCACTTACAGTAAATAGCTCATCTGTAATGATCTTCAAACGTGCAGTATAATCTGATAAACCATTTAGACCGGGGGATATCAGAACTGAACTGAATATGTCTAGGAACATCTTCAGAGAATATTGGTAGAGGAAATGAACTTGGTGTAGCGACTCCATTGTAAAGTAGATGCTACTGCAGGCCTGTGTAAAAAAATAGGATTAACATCACATAGTGTATTGTACTTAGCCAAAACGCGTACTTTGGCGAACAACGCAAATAATGCGTGTTCGAAATTAATGACGGCAAATAGGGGCGATTGTTAGAATAGCGTACAAAAACAATAAATCTTGATGACTCCGCCGACATAATAATGAATCTAAGTTAAATTATTTGCAAGAATCTGCATAACTATTGATATATTTTTTACAGCTATTGTATTTTATATAGTATCCAGACCAAAACGTGCATCCTCTAGCAAACTTCTGATACAAGCAAAGTAGAGACATTTGGCAAATCCCAGTTGCTGATATGTTCTGATAGGCCCATTTTTTTCATGTAGTATTATTTCAAAGTCTTTTACTAGTTTCACTTGTTTTATTGAGTTGTTCTCGATTTCGTAAATGTATAATATTATTTGTTTTTACAAGAAAAACTTGTCTTGCTACATTTCTAGCCTATTAGGATATAATTGGTGGGTAAGAATCGGCAATACATACTTGAGATAGCGGTAGATATTGTTGACTGACAGTTTCAATTTCACCAATAACTTTATCCGTTTCTTCCACCTGAAATAGGAAATTGTTAAAAATTATCCAGACATCAATTATTTTATCTATTAATTAAATTATATTCTAACGTTCATTTAAAATGTCATGCATAAGGGATGTCACAAAAGTACCTTTTGACCGATATCGTCAGCCTCCTTCTTAAGAGTCTCAAGTGTCGCAATAACTGAGTCATCATCTAAGATCTTGCCCTTAGCGTCATTGAGCGCTTGAAGCAACGATTTCTCCAACTGTCGTAGACGTAGATGGAATTCACCTACACAATGAATTGCAATTAAAAATCTCAAACTTATAAATATTTAAGAATGTGTTAATTAAAAGAAACGGTCTTATCATTAGATAAATATCTCTAACTTAGGATTAAATAATTTACTCCAACTAGGCTCGATAAGATAAACCACTGTTTATATGGAATTTGCATTCGTTTTTACAACATACTCCCAAGCGTAATTAGAGAATTATCAATTGAATAAATTCAAAACTATAATTAAAGGTTAATTAATCAATAAAGCTGTTATTAATTTGATGATTGTTTAAATAATAAAGCTTTTATAAATTGTATAATATTAAATGATCCTAATCCTTGCGATTGATTTACTCCAGTTCAAACAATTTGTATAACTCAAAACTAAGCGATTAAAAAGAGTGACGGAGAGTTTCTTGCCAGTTCTTATTGCTTGCGACTTGCGAACTGGATGTAAATATAAATTTAGAATCAATTTAACATCGTTTTTGTAGACGTTCATAAGTGTACTTGGTTACCTATATGATTAAAGTTATTTTGATTTTACTATTTTCGACCATGTTTAGAAATTAATTTATTACTTAAAACTATTTTAAAAGCATTGACATATTTATTAACAAAGCTCTCCGTCACATTGAACTTAATTAAATAGAAATTATAATATACCTTGTAATTTGAGCAAATCAGATCTCTTGGTATCAATATCCGGTCTTTCAGCTTTCAGAACTCTATGCAGACATTGTGATTGAAGGGAAGATCGCGTTACTGTGAAGTTGACGAATGTGACACGGGAACACATATCAGGTGGGAACTCAACTGTTGGGTCCCTAAAATTTAATAAATTAAGGAATTAATCTTGGTTCCATTGTTTGTTCTTTTACAGTTCGGTGCAAACAAAATTGCACCATGAAAATTTTTTTATACGTGATTTTTTTGCAGTCATTAGGAAACTTCAATACATAAATTAACTTACCGAGTACTCAAGAATATAACAAATGATGGACTTAAATCAATATCTTGATCTCCAAGTGTAATCAAAACACGACCCCCTGTTCGACGCAATTCCCGATTTAACACTGGGTTCAAGATTGGATCATAATTTTCCACATCCTGAAAGCAAACAATATTGCTTAATTGTTTGAAGCTAAACAATTATGTACTGTAATTACTATAATAAATATAAAAATGCATTTACCTGTACTAGCAGCGGATTACCGAAACGTAGTGCAGATTCCAAATTCTTTCTGAAGGAGTCGTCTAAGAATGATGTCTTGGTGATCTTTCGATTGTTGAATTCTCTCATTATGAACTCCGTTGCTTGACCTGATGGATCTATGATGAGCGGGTAGCGGTTGAAGCGCTGCAAAAAATAATTATTTTAGGTAACAATAACGACATATTTACAGACAATTGGTTAATTATACCTTTACCTTCAACATAATAGCATTCTCAACACACAATTCGTCTGTAGGCAAAGCATTCGCCTGCCAACGAAGCCTTTCATCGGGATTACTTAGATATTCTGTACGGGCGATTTCTGGCCGGTATTTAATATTAGCAGCAGCCAAATGAGAGGTCCAAGTTGAGAACAAGTTTTGACGATACTGAAAGTACACCAATTTCATTAGTTCTAGCGTCTTGATCATATAAATAAGAAACGTTGTTTAATATACATACATGTTGATCGAAGTATCCACCATAAGTTATGAACGCTGCTGATAATAGGACGTCACCTACAATTGTGCTCATTTGTGAGCGGAATGTTTCTGAACTGGATTCCCATCTTTCCCGTTCTATTACCAAACTCTTCAGAAGCGCAATTGACCTATCCACCTTAGCTTGAACGTTTTCGAGATCAGTTTTAATGGCTTGTGCCTGGCTGATGAGTTGTGCGTATTCCTCCTTGTAGGACGCAATAGATTTCTCTAGTTGAGCAATCAAATCACGGACTTCATCTCCTGCTGTGACATTTGTCTGCGCTTGGTCCTCTAGAGCTTGGAGTTCATTACGTAAAGGCTCCACACGTTTTAACATATCCGCATATTCAATCTACAAAAAATCTTCATTGTATAAAGAGTTCTGAATGTTTAATACGGCAAATGTGATTTTTTAAATATTACCTGAGCTATGGCCCATTTCACCATAGGACCACAAGCCATACTGGCTCTGTTTACTTTTTCGAAGTTGTAGTCCGGATTAGATAGATATCGCGTCTTCATTTTTTCGCGAACGTCGTCACTGACGATATACAAAAAGTGCGTTATTACAATTCTTATAAAAACAAAACGAATGAATTTAGTGCTTTAATCAACCAAACCCAGAATTGAAATAAACCAATTCATGCAATTCCTTTAACCAAAAAATATGGATTGGACGTCACTTTTAACGCAGCAAATAAAAACGATGCCTTTTAAATAAAACATTGATAGATAGCAAACATAAAACTTACATGAACTAAAGGGAAGCAAAAAATCACTGCCAATAGTGATATTGTATCCTTTAAACCAAAATAAAATGGACGAACATTATTTATTGGCAAATACATTCATGCATTCTAATGTAAACTTGTGAACGTCATAAATAAGGATGAAATATAGATTTAAGGTTAAGGATAAGGTTAGAGTATCACAAGAACCAATCGTAAAATATACTTCACGCTTCAATATTATGACTTCCTTAAACCATTCAGCGTAATGTACTTGTTGTATGACAATTATTTCCCAAATCATGCCACATTCAATTGTGCATAAGGATTGTTTTATTCATAAAAACTTTAAATCGTTTAAAATTATTCAAGCACTAGTAATAATACCACCACATCATGCTAAGCAAGCCTGCAGCGAAATAAATCCAACCCACAAAAGCATACATGCATACTAACACAAACATTGCAAACTTCGTGTATTTTTTTGCAATATTTGTGCGAGATAATCATATCAAAGTCGTACTGTCCTTGAGGTATTATGTTAACGTCTCAAAGGGGATTTTATATGTCAATTTACAGGAAACTGGCCAGTTTCCTGTTACGACTACTTGATAAGCACACTAACTAAAATCATGCGGGGTCAAGTAGGAACTTCAGGATATGGTAGGTTCTCAAAAGCGTTCTAGGCATTGCTCACGTGATATCCTCGGTCGAAAAGTTGGTTACGATGCTGTTGATGAAGTTCTCCCGCATGATGACCGTACGAATGGCCTTCCAGTCCGTAGTATTCTCGCCCAGGAGCAGGCAGATAGATTCAAGTGCCACCTTGACGAGCGCCGGGGGATTGGCCATGGACCTCACTTCCACGAGGTGCTGCTTCTTTATAGATTTCACGGCTGTATCGCGCCGCACACCACCAAGCGAGAGCGACAGAGTACAAAAAAGAGAGAACAAAAAGCTGGTTTAGCTGACCGTGTCACATGCGGCTGGCGTTATTCTATGACACGGATATCGAATCGGTGGTTAATCACGTTCCTAAACGAGGCTCAGCGGTGTTAGTCACATTTGGGTTATTAGTGCGTACGGATGCCGATTTATTGTGTTCACAATTTTAATAACAACAGTCACATATGCAAGCGAGCGTATTTACAATATCGAAATTAATCTTCATTCTTAAAAAATACTACAATAATGAATACATTAATATAGTCAACATACAACTCTAGATACATCATTCAATGCACTAATTACTCTGTTTTTGCCAATAAATATGAGACTGAGAGAAATAAACGCTTGCTATCTACAGTGTGATCATTCTATTTTAATGATATTCTATTAATCTTCACGGAGGCAACACGACAGTCAACTAAAAAGTTCAAAAGAAACAGGAACAGATTTTAAGTCAGATCGTGTAACCTCAGTGTAAGAGAGAAACTAACGTGATATTCTCAGTCTCGAAGTTAACAATAGTCGATATGAAGTTGTCCTTCATGACAACCGATCGGATGCCTTTCCACGTGTCCCCTTTCTCCCCTAGCAGCACGCAGATCGACTCCAGTGCCATTTTTACGACGGAGGGGGGATTGGCCATAGACCGCACTTCGACCAACTGCTGCTTCTTGATCGATCTCACCGCTGTTTAGAATCGCCTTCAGTTATACTTAGTACTATGTTTAAGCAATTAGTTTTATGTTACATATATTTTCATAAGTTGAATTTTAAAGCTCGCTATGCAATCCTACTAATTTTACCACAAATATCTAAAATGTGTTATTAGTCTTGGCTGTGAATGAAACAATAATTTTTAATTAAAAAAAAAGCTACAATACATTTCGGCATTCCCATAATCAATAATTGGCTACTATAACCCAAACTATATTTTGCAATAAAAATATTTTACAAGTAGCAAAATCAATCTGCATATTACAAACTAAAGACTGTTCCTTATTGGCTAAGGTGTGTCGTGAGCAGCTACATTTTTTTCTACAATTAGTTATCTCTGTAATTAATCCGTTTCTAAAATTACTAGTAAATGTGAACCGTTTGAGTGCCAAAATCAGTTGACATCCAAATCAACAGTTTTTATCGCATTTTAGGCATATATACGTAAAAACCCACGGCACTCAAACGGATAAATAAATAAAAAAACATTGAATGGTGTTTATTCTGCATATTCTTGTGCACCTCTTTCACTACAATTTGCTTTACATTCTTAAATATTGTTCATTGTTACCCGAATCATAGTAACATAGTGACGTCAATGCATAACATGGTCTAATAAAAGGTAATTCTATTAAAGCGTAAAAATGCGTCCACCTCTGTCCAACGCATAACATTAAAAATTCGTACGATGATTGATTAGATAGATAGATTTTTTACTAGACGAACATTATTTTAATGTTCGTAAAATACAAGGAGACACTCAAGTATTACAAACAAAATACCTTGTTTGATTCCATTATGTTACGCGGAATACATAGAAAATGAGCAATGCAAAAGAAACACTCAATGTATTTTTTTGTAGCAATTTCTAAACGAAATAAGAAATATATCAAACCGTTTTGTGCTTCAATAACCGCCGGTTCCACTTGAGCCAGATCCGCCATTACATCTTTACGTTTCTCCTCTATTTCCTTTGTTTGTTTTTCTAAAGCGACCTGTTTTCGAAAAAAAAATTCAAGTGTCATGATTTGTAATTAATATTGATTAATTGATAAAAATGTTGTGTATAGAACCTGAATTTCTTGACTTTCAACTTTTTTCTTTTCGGCTTCTTGTTGATCTTTGACCATCTGTTTCAGTTTAGCATTAGCGGCTTCGTTTTTAGCGTGGAGTTCCTGGAAATATAGTTATTAATGTAAACAACAATCTTTACTTCCCCATCCATGGAGTCTAGAGTGAAACGTGAAAGTTAAATTTTTAGAAAATAACAGAACGAAGTATCATTTTCAAATGAAATATTAAATAAAAATATATTTAATCACTTTAATTCTCAAAGTCATTGGTTCCAAATATTTATTATAAATTAGGCTTTAATTCTAAATAGGTTACAATCGACATATGAAAGCGGATTAAAAGACTATCTATAAGAGGTTTTTTTACCTGTGACTTGACAGCAAGACTCTTCTGCATTTCCTCGACTTGTTCCACAGTTTCTGCAATCTTACCAAGACCTACGTTCAAATGCAACTGTTGTTCTTCGAGGTCAGCGCGCTTCTCAGAGTACAGCTTCACCATTTGTTGGATAAAATCTAAGTAGTGTCTATATAAAAAAACATACCATAAATATACATTAACAGAAATAAGTGTAAAAGGAATAATATATTTTAATACGTTAAATAACATAGATTACAATTTATACATAATAACTATCTATTAGTTGTTTTATATTTACCTGGGAGTGATAGCCATAGTGCGGTTAGCACGCTTTGCAAGACGAGCGTTGGCTCGATGCAATGTTTGGTGCACGTATACGCACGCATTGACGACCGCTTCTCTTTGAGACGGACGGGGGCTTACGACACTACACGCTGCTGGGAACAGCTCTGGTGGAATATAATCTGATGAATCCAGGTCCATACGGGTCGTAAATTCTTTACCCACCTGAAGTATTTTATAGTTATGTATTATTTTATAAAATCCGACACGAAGGACCAAATTATTACAAACGAATAAATACTTTGTTCAGTGTCTTAATATTAATAAGTGATAACCTAAACATATGATATTGATATGATGATATACCTGGAACAGAGCAGAATCACTCCAATCACCAAACCAGTTGAGTACACAACGATTGAAGAGCGCGGGTGATGTAGCAGCACGGTCTTTTAATCCTTCTGAAGATGGGTTCATTGTGAATACTACGTGTAGATTGCGCATGACTTGCCCTGTGAACCTAAAAATGAGAATGTATTACTTAGTACTTACGATGCCAAATATAAATAAATTATTTATTAATTATCGAATAATATTAAATTAAGATTTTCAATAATAAGGGTTATTGTTACCATTTGTAGAGCTCGTCGTTCGAATCCAACATAAGTCCCTCCCTTTGTGCACCTTCCTTACATTGCGTCATAAGAGCAGCGAATTCGTCTCCTTCGAATAATCCAGGAACCTAAAAATAAGTGACGATATTTTTTTATAAAGATAAAATTTATCTTAATAGAATTCAAATATATTATACATAAAGTAAAATTAATCTAAATGAGGACTCGTTAATATTATTAATTCTTTAAAATATTATAGAAAACATACCTCTCCGTTAGCGAGCAACGTGTTCATTCTCTCAAGGAAACCACTGTCGAGAACGTTGGACTCGTCAAGTATAAAGGCAACCTTCTCATCGCGACATCCAGCGCGGCGAAGCACCGATCGGAGATCTTCATCAAAATCGGCACCCGTATATTTGTTGTGCACCTAATTCAAAGTTCTCTATTAAAATCGACATATATATGTATTGATGAAGATATTAAAATGTGCTATAAAATGGGAATACTTAAAGAGAAAGTAATAAATGAAATTCATATATCCGAATGAAAAAGCAAACCTTGATCTGGAAGATGCTAAGACCATTCATCCAAGCGACGAATCTGCTGAGGGTGGTTTTACCAGCACCAGAAACTCCAATGAGCAGCAAGTGCCCTTGTGGCTGGCGGAAGATACGATCGATCCGAAGCACGTGTTCTAACACCTCATCGAACAGTACCAGGGGTACGTCCAGTTCTTCTTCGTAGAATACCTAAAAATGGAAATTTATAGGTATATGACACAAATACATACGCACACAGACCCATTCACCCTTACTTAATGACTTATAGGACTTGTGTTTCATTAGTTGTAACACTAAAACTACTTTCTTTAAAAAAACTGTTTTAAACATGTACCATGTACAAAGTTTTTATTATTTTATTATTATTATTTAACGGTTACACAGACGAGTTCAAAATACGTTGAAAATTTTAGAAAAATCGGTTTAAGTCCTATAAAGTACTTCATTTTTTGCATAGTAAAGTAACACGAAATCATAAACAATTTATCTAATTAATTTACAAAAAAATAGCCGACTAAAATAACATTCTAAGTCGATAATAAATACCTTAAGCCTGGCCTTTACATATTCGCGAAGTTGATCGCGTTGAACTGGTATGTAATCTTTGCTCAACCAGTTGCTGTACAGAATCGGTCTTTCAAGTGCTTGTTCCCTGTTGATACCTGCAAAAAAACAATTTTTCGTTTTATTTCTCGATATTTTTAAGTTTTCTTAGCAATATATCTTTAAGGATATTATAAGCATACCTGGGAAGAATCTCATGGCAACAGTATCAATGTTTTCATCGGTCCACTGGCGTTCTACATCATCCACGAGACGATCTTGGAATAATCTCAGAGCTTCATGAGCCCAAAGTCGCACCAAACCTTCTACTGATAAATTGTCCAGTGGTCTATAAGAAAAATTATGTATGAACGTTATGTCAATATAGGTTTTTTACTGATTTCTAGAAGGCTGTAAAGTTTGATACATTTAAATATCGCCTTTTTAAGGAACAGGGGGCAAACGGGCAGGAGGCTCACCCGATGTTAAGTGATACCTACCGCGAGTACGTTGCCGGCCTTTTTCAGACTAAGCTCTTTTCTTGAAGGACCCTTAGTAGAATTGGTTAGGAAATACTTCAGTGGGCAGCTGGTTCCACATAATGGTGGTGCGCGGCAAAACCTGACTTAAAAACGCTCGAACGGACGTCGAGGTGAGGACGAAACGGTTGGAATTTCGTATTCTGCTTCGACGTCTGATTATGGAACTCATGTATAGGTATTGATCGTCAGGACGTTTTTAGTAAGATTTATACTTCAACCAGTTTTTAATTATGGAAGAAATTTTAATATGTGAAGACACTTGTTTACTTTGAAATATTAAATTATACCTGATAGCTTCACAAATGCCTCGCACCCATCTGGTCATCTCTCTGGGCGAGTACACATAGTGCGGTTGCATGTCTTGAGTGAAGCGTTCTTGCGAGGCGAGATACAGCTTTACCATAGCTTGGGTTAGAGGTTCCGCATAGCCACGCAATGCTGGTTGCATTCGAAGCATGGCCCGAGTGAAGGTGCCATAGATCTATAAGAAAATAGATTCATATAAAAATATGCATTTTATTTTATGAACAAAAGCTTGCCAACGCTCGGCATAAAATACAATTTAACGTGACAAGCACTTATAGGCAAGTAAGTTATATAAGGGTAAAATAGATTCATAAATTACAAAAACTAAAGGATGATTGATATCAAAGTGTGAGGATGCAACTATGGATATCAGTGAGCATATCGGTGAGTTTTTTTTCAAAAGGCGTTCTTCTAAAAAGAGGTTTAAATTTGCAGGCTGCAATGCTTCAGTAAGTATAAAAATAATTTAAATGAAGTTGATTCCATAGACTAACGACAATAACGTAAATTTATGGTGAGAGAAAAAAATTTTGGTGCCTAAAAATCGAGCACTAATTTTGTGATACATAAATTTACTGTTATTAGTTTCATACAGTAGAACTAAATTTACATATTGTGAAATCTAGAACTTGATGCTGACCTGTTCAAGGGATGTCTCTCCAGGGTAATCGACGTATATAACGGGCACGTGTCGAAGCAAACGATGAGAGAGCGGCTTACGGCCCGGATCAGTTGGAGGGTTACACGCCCCAACGAATTGTATACGTTCCAAATGTACCCAGGAATGATCTATAATAATAAAATACGAGACATACAGCTATATAACCTTACATTAGTAACATATATATATATATATATATATATATATATTTTAGTAAATCATTAGAAAATTATACAAAATGTTAGCAATCGTCGCACACTTGAAGGGAAAATGAGCCCTTAGTTTATTCCACACCCATACATTGTAATTCCAAACTTTAAACAAAGTGTTTCATTTAACATACATCTGAACATATCTACAACAACCGCCACCTAACTCGCGTCAAGTGTAAATGTTGAATGATAAAGAAAATTAAATTTTGAAAATATAAAGTCTTACCGCTAGCTCTAAAGAAGCCTTTATGTTCTAGAAGTTGTCTCAAGAAGGATATTACACGTTGAGTGCCATATTGATCCATATCCGGCAAGTTGATTTCGTCGCAGAACAGAACGAGCCATTTTCCCAACTGAAAGAAATTAATAAAAAAGGCTGGAATTACCATAATTACAATACCCCATAATTTCTTAAGAATATGATACACACGTAAACACATGATCTATATGAAATCATCTAATAGTCAAAATTAATCTGAAATTTATTAGATTAGAAAAGCTTCTAATCGATCAGAATTTTTTTAACTGTTATATAACAGCGGGCTAACGGGGTGGAGGCACACACAGTGATATCTGATATGTGGGCAGCTGGTTACACAAAGTGAGGGATAGTTCAAATCAAATATATATAAGAAAAAAGCAATACCTGTACAGGTGCTAATACAACTCCATTAGGTGTTTTGCGATATTCACAGTAATGGTCAAACGTCTTAAGTAGCAATTCGGGGGTGGTGGCCGACGAGAAGTTAAGTCCCACAACTTCCATGTCGGGCAAGGCTCGCAATGCGGAGAACAGCGTCATTGTTTTTCCGGAACCGGGTGGTCCACAGAGCACTACATAGGGATTCAAATTGTTAAAACATTCTATTTTTTTTAATAGAAAAGGCCAGGTAATTAGGGAGTTACTATGTAAAATCAGAAATTGATGGTTCGTTCACTCAAGTTGGTAAATCAATTAAATTCTTACCAATTGATATCATCCGAGCTCAGTCTCTAAATTTATTTAAAAATCTTATTTTTGACCATTTTTCTTCTGCCTCGCCTCGTAATTAGCTACTATTAATATATATTAATTGTGAGACAATTAACCTTTGGCAGAGCTTTTACATGTCTGTTTATGCATTTTATTATTTATATTTTTTCTTTGGATTTAATTTAATTTAATTTTAGTTATAGTTGCGTGTTATTTTTATTTAATAATGCACTTCTTGTACTTTACCCTCTGTAGGTGTTTTTTTTTAGTCTAACATATTAGGGTTGCCTGGAAGAAATCGCTTGTTAGCGAAAAGGCCTCCTATTGCCTGATAACTTATGTAACCTACTTACTTTTTGTTTGTATAATCATGTATATTATGGTAACAAAGTATAAATAATTAAATAAATAAAATTAGTACATTTAGTCAAAATAACAAATAAATCGTTTTCAACATATAATTAATATCTATATTTAAATAAAAATGTATACCTAAAGGCTTATGTTCAGCCAGCCAAGTGTAAAGTAAGGACTCGTGACGAACGGTGTCAAGTGTTGGCACTACCACATCGGGAGCAGCCACTTTGTGAGTTTCCACTTCAATTTGGGGCACTTTGGCAGACCACGGTACCCATTCACCGGTTATCGACACCTATGGAACAAATTTAACTTCACAAATCTTGCATATGATAAATCAACACCCCAGGCCAGGCATAAGTCAGGCCCTCAACTACGGAAGACACTTTTGTTTGTAAAGTAAATGCCATCAAAAACATGACTTGTAATCATTTGTGAGATCCATGTCGTTTATGATGTTATGAGATACCACCGCCGCCCATGGACTATCAATGCCTGAGTGATGCTCGCGAGTGCGTTGCCGGCCTTTTAAGAATTAGTACGCTCTTTCCTTGAATTCGAATTGGTTCAGAAATACTTCAGTGAGCAACTGGTTGCACAGTGGTGGAGCATTTATTCAGTCCCCACTTAAGGGACCTTCTATCTCATGTTGTAAGAGATAATATATTATACCTATTGTACTATTCATATTTAATCAATACCGTCATCCCACAAACATTATTACGTAATTAGCTAACCTAACAACATCTTATAGTGACCATATCAATAATAATAATCGTTTATACTACATATCTAACCTCAAAGTCAATGATATGTTGATTAGCACCACAGTTCGGCAACTGCATGGTGCTGGCGGAACGTATAAAGTCTCCTAATTCATTGCGGTCCTTCAGTTTTGCGTCCCCAGCAAATGACCACAGAAGAGAATACACGAGCCACTTTGGTACGTATGCCTCTAGCTGGTCATTCGTCACGGGGAAATCTGGGTGCTGGCGGTTATAGCCAAGGATGTTCCTAAAAAAATCAGACGGCAAGTTAAATTAATATTAAAAAAAATGAATGTTTGGCCATACAATTGGGTTTACAGTTTTGGTACGATACGTTCACACGAGTAATACGTATACGTGCGCAAAATATAATTTACGTAAATCAGATATTCGAGGTTTGTGTTTTTGATTACCATTACTGATTTGTAAAAAAAACTTCGTTTCTCTTGTTACAATTTAGTTTAAGAAGTTTTTATATTCATATATCTTTAGTTACCTTACTCCACGATTAAGCATAGAGTGCAGCGAAGAAAGTGCCCGATGTCTTGTGAAGTCCATAATATGATCGAGGGACACCGCTCTTTCCAGAGATTTCACAACCAGACCGTCGCCGTAGAATAATGGTTGCAGAATTGCAGCAACATCGCGTTGGGTCTAAAACAATAAAAATCTAGTGTTTAAATCAGATCAAATATATATAAAATAAATTTATTTTATTTGTAATCAAAATAATGAGAAAAGATAAATAATTTATTAAATGGTTCATTATGTTATGATAAATAAGATTTAATTCTTACCTGCAATGCTGGGGAAAGAATGTTTTCGGTGGCGTTTTGATCACCACCTGCTGTAGGTGCTGCCATCACAATGCTAAATGAATCTTCTTCTCCGTCTTCAAGAGGAATGTTCCGTAATCTAAAGAAAATAGCATTGAATATAATCCATTTACATATGTTAAAAATTATTTATTTAACAATTTAAAAATTATTAATTTTAACATTATAGAATTTAACAAGTTTTGCTGACGTACTAATTTTGTGCTAAGTGATATGTAAAACACATCTCCTGAGAGTTTAACGGGATTTTTTTGAACTGAGTATTCTTTAGTAACATTTAAAGAATAAATTTAAGAAATATCAATACGACATCATTTTAACTGTAAACAACTAGGATAATTTTTAGAAAGATATACCTAGTCGAAAACCTACGTGGCAAGGAACACGAGGGTTAATTAGTTTTAGATTTTATGTTTGTGGAAACATAGGTTTTTCACATATAAGATAAAACTTTTTTACCTAAGAAGGTAGTTTTCAAAGATCATCTCAGTTGTGAGGACATCTTGGGAGAACCACACCATACCACAACGAGAGACTGTAGCCAGCGTTGCGTATTTCAGATCTTGAACCTGCACAAAAATGAAAAGAACTTGAATTACTATTATTTGAACTGAAAAAAATATTTTCATTGGGATTTTCAGTCTTATACCGGAATACAATCGGATTTATATTTAATTAAACAAAGAATGATACACTGATACTGAAATTATATCACGTGAAGGACAAACACTTGCTTACCTCAAACATAACCCGTACGTTGGGCGGTAGAGACAATCGTTCACCGTTTGGTAGAGTAAGCAGTTTGTTATCGTCCAGCACTGAGTTAAGATTTTCCACCCACTCAGGATCAACATCACCATCGAATATGATCCATTGTCGTTTGTTTATTTCACCACGCACATTATCAATTATTTTTCTGAAAATTATTAAATAATTTTGAAACTTTACGTGAGTTATGTTACTGTTATATAAATATTTTAGTTAATAATGTAAACAACGATCGCACACTTGAAGCCAATATTGAGTCCTTTAGTTTGTACCACACTTATAAATTCTATTTCATTCTCGTTCCCGATGTGCAATAACATAATTATCATTTAAACTAATTAACCTTTAGATAAGCCAAGTGTGTTTTTGTTAGCGTCGCAACCCAACTACCCCTAATTTTGTGTTAGTTATAAGCTTATATTTTAAGCCATTAAAGTCAGTTGTTACGCAGCTTCAAACAAAGAGTTTTATTAGATTTTATTATCTTAATATGTGTTGCAATTTTTTTCCTTTAAAAGTTTGAATATACTAATAATAATAACAGTATTAGATATACAAATAACATTAGAGTTACTAATTTAATTACCTTAATATATGAGTAAACAATCCATCGGTCCATTCACGGGTGTTAGGGTCTAAAACACCGTATAAGGTTTCTTTAGACATAGCCTTAGGGTCAATCACGTGGGCAACACCTTCTACGCCCTCAAATCTGTAATAATGTTTCCATTCGTATTAAATAATTATGAGCCGTGTTTCTCACTATGAACCTGTAACTGAGTTATTCTATAAATGGCTTACCTTTCTAATGCCTTCAATAAAACACGCCAGGCTGTAGACTTTCCACTTCCAGAAGGACCCACCATCATTAGACCATGATTCAACTTGCAGATTTGGTAGAGTTGAAGGACCTAATATAAAGAACATATTTTAGTTTTGCCGTAAAGAGCGGTAGTAATTACTCGTCAACAGACTTTTCATATCTATATTATATAGTTGTTACAACAGGTATAACAATCTTTGCGTTTTGCGTAATTTTAAAGCATTTGCCACAAACAAGTAAAAATAGGAATTCCACGAACTCAAATAAGTCGCCAACTGTATCTACACTGCAAAGAAAAAAGAAATATCGACCTTCTAGAAAAGAACACTAAGGTGCATAATAACTGTGCATGTGGATGTTTTCAAATGTCTTGTGAAATGTATAGTGCCATTATGTGCTCCACAAGCCGATAAATGTAAAGTGTACGCGCATAATCTATTGAGCTGGCGAAACCAGAACTTGTATTGTGTATTGATTCTCCATATCCTGCGAATAACTGAAGCCCAACAGTGACTGAAGAAATACGTGCAAATAAAAACCAGAACTAACACAACAGTGACTAGTGGAAAAAAGCACATGCACCCAATATTTGTTCTGTTATAAAGTTCCACCTGAACGGAGATTCTCATTAATACTGGCGATAATAAAGTAGAGTAATTTTTTAAAAACAAAATTAATGAGAATGAAATGGAATAACACAGATAAAATTGTTGTTAGTATAGAACAAATGTTAGGGGCAACAATATGTCGACAACTGTGCGAGAGTAAACACGTAGACCAAACTGGACACAAGACAAGACCTCCATAGTTTGCAGCACTAACCTTCTCGATCCACGTGCTGTGTTGCGCTCGCGACGCTGCGCTGAGCTTCTACGTGCCGTTACGGGTTAGCATGGAAACGCATACACTCACTCACGTACCCATTACCGGTACGTACGTACGTACGTAACATGCTTTTACGAGTTATTTTCGTCACATGTACAAAAAATTACTTAATTTTAATGCGTAACGAATATAAAACGTAATGTTAAAAATATTATTTGTAAATTAGTGATGCATGACTGAACCAACACCATTATGATGTTATGATCATGAATAAAATAATTAATTTATGAAGTAAATTATAAAAATATGTGCAGCAGCAGATAAATTACTTAGATATATTTTTTTAGTTTTGTTATTTATTATTGTATTGTCATGATTAGATATTTTTTACCTTTTCCATCCAGGTGTTTCCTTGCTCATCGCCTTCTCCACATACGAGGAATTCTTCAGCACAAACGGCACGAATTTCGTTCTTAAGACCTATTATAAATAGATTAATGTGTTTAGATAGGAACAAAGTTATGTATAGAAATGTGTTCACAATTATTTTGTAGTAACTGTTACGGGAGTCAAATAGTTTCAATGCTTCGGTTTTCACGGTAGTCATATTGAAATGATTAGCTATAAGTTAAAAACAACAACTTTATTAAATAGCTTTCATTATAATAAGTCTGGCATTCTTAATAAAAGCTCACCGGTCATTTCAGCTCGTGTGTATCCAACGTTGGGGAATACATCATTAAGCAGAGAGAAGAGTAGAGGAATATCTTCTGCTACCAACTTAGGAACCATGGTCTCACAAACTGATTGGATAAGAATGTCTTGTTCTGGGAGAGATTCCGCTATTGAGGCCTCATCGGGCACTTCTGTGTCGCGTTCTTTAAGGTTTTCCTGTAAATTAAATTTAATTAATAAGGCGATTTAAATTGCTTAAATATATATATATACGCTTAAAAAAATATTCGTTTGTCTTTGTGGCGGTAAATTATGATAGGTTGAGCGTACCGAAAAAAGATAGACACAGACGGTGAATGCCGTGTTATGGACGGTCTTGATTTATAAATTGATTTGTTATTTTTTTTGTAACTTTGATTACCTCTTTCTATAATTATGAATTTAGTTTTTAAGTTATTTGAAATGTTTTTTTTTTGCCTTGGGAAACACCCTTTAATAGGGTAATAGAAAAAAATGATTTATTTAATTCGATTTGATAGAATAGTCTTATGGCCTTATTCATATAATTTAATTTTCAGTTTAGTCTTCTTTCAGTTATTGTATTCTTGTAGACTACTTTTTTGGAGTTCTTTTTATAATGTACTCATTCGTTTTATTTTATATAAATATAACCTAAAATGATTCATAACACATACAATTGGGTTACGGGGTGTACTTTAATAATTTTTGATAATTTTTCCATTAATAATTTTTGATGTAAGGACCAACAAAGCAGTAACACATACCTTTATCTTCTGAATGCGATCACGCTTGACGTTACCAGCGGAGACAAGTACGGATTTCAGAGCTCGAAGTCCAAAATCGTAGTGAGACTGGTTGGACAGTTGTTCGTCGCAGAGCCTAATGAATTATAAAATAATATTTATTTAATATAATTATACATTTTCCTTTGGAAAAAAGAGGTTCCAGATACCATGTCTGTTTTTAAACCACTAGGATTTATGATGTGTTATTGTTGTGGTATATTTTACTTGATTTGCCAAACATAATAAATTAATAAAATATCGTAATAAGAATTATAAGTCTTACTTGAAGAAGGGAACAATCTTGCAGGCCAGTTTCTCAGCAGTTCGGAACCCTTGGCTAAACAACATAACCTCTGCAATGAGCTGTCTATCGGGTGTGGTCATAGCAAGACTGCGGAACAGCTTTTTCAAGTTATCAGGAAGATTGGAACGACCGGCGTATCCAGGGTTCATTGTTATGAAAATGGCCATATCTTGACTGACACGGACTTGTTTGCCAACCAGCTCCACTGTGATCGACTTTGCTGAAAATTAAGATTTTTTTATGAGTATTATAGAAAATTTATAATAATAGAATTTCATTTAAACAAATCAAACACAACACTACCCGTAAAATTCTTCGAGTGATTTTACTGATCTTGTTGAAGCCGTTTACAAATTATTTGAAGAGATCTATTAAGTATGAGGGTGTGCAATTATTTACTAAATTTCCGTCTAAAATTCCAAATATTAGCGTGTTTAATCAATTTAGCATTAAATATACACATCAGAATGAGCAAATTGCAATGCTTATAAAGGTTTAAGTGGGAAAACGATACGAAATAATCTCGATTTCGCATTTTAAACGAGACGAGTATGCCAGACACAGAAGGCTGATCATCTACTTGCCTATTCGATTAACAAATGATCATGAAACAGATACAAAAATCTGAGGCCCAGACCTAAAAAGGTTGGAGTGCCATTGTTTTTTTTTATATTGTACCTGTATTATCGCCTTCCTGATGACTCTTTAGTGCCTCCTGTATGGTTTGAACTTGTTGCGATACAGCTGATAACATCCTCTCTTCCAGACGATTGAACTCGTCGAAGCAACCCCAAGCGCCGACCTAAATATTATTATTAATATGTAAAAATTAAATTTATATAAGTAATATCAAGTGAAGCTTGCAATAATAGTTAATTCGCGATAAGTCAAATATTTTTCGATCATATCTTCAAGCAATACATTTTTTTAAATCACATTATAATACACACATATTAAATAAGTATGAAACTGAAATATCTAAAAAAGGAAATACCTGACATAGACCAACAAAGATTCTTCCCATGGCCTGGAAGTCGAACGTCTCGTCACAATTGAAGACGAGCACAAACCGACCCAGTTGGTTACCCAAAGCTTTTACGGATTCCGTTTTACCGGTACCAGCCGGACCTATGAATAAAATTTCATATTACTAAAATCAGCGCTTTTAATGTATCACGTAATATTAGTGCAGATAAATCTTTTTTAAAGAACTTTGGCGATATTTTTATTATTACCTATTTATATTTAGTGTCAAAAATTTATATGAAACTATAACCTTATGTATGTTTAATTGAGCATGAGATTATTAAAGTCTGTCTTATTTAATTTTGAAATCAAATATTTAAGGAATTTCTACATACCAAAAGGTGAACCACCAAGTCTTGCCTCCAAAGCCTGGGTCATGGTCAAGTAACAGCGGTCTGTAAGCGGCGTTTGTACCAAGCGGTCTTGCACGCCGAGGTATTCGAAACCATACAAGAATTTCGCATTTGCCATATGAATTGTAAGTTGTTGAAGAACCTATATACACAAAAATGCTTTTTCAATAAATAATTGTATTTATTTTTCTGAAAAATTTTTTTTTATGTCTGAACTTCTTCTTAGTTATATATTTTTGACTTGACAACGTCTAATAAATCGATGAAAGTCGGCTGGAAGACGAAAAAGCATGAATAATTGTCCCGTTAATTGGCCTATGCGTACGAGGGTTAACTCCATCTTTGTATCCATACAAAATAGTGATAATTCAATAAAAAATATTCAATTTTATTCATAAAGGAACTTATTAAACTAAGGTCTGTAAACCGACTTAACAGACAACCACTTTTTCTTCAAAATATTCACTTTAAAAAATCAGGAAAAAAATCATAGTAGAACGCATCTCAAGCAATAAAAAAAAACACACTAAACCTCAAATATCTGTTTCTTTCCCTAATCACTTCCGGCACTTGTTCTAAATGAATGTCATGTTGTAACAATCTTCTTGAACAAATTAAGTTTATAAATACGAGCATAAGTTCTATACTAACGCTATCTCTATAAAAGATGTTGAGAAGAAAATACATAATAACTATAGATGACAGGTGCGTTCGATAGTAAAATTTCCGAAAGTGAACGTAAGCCTTGGTAATATAAAGTTATTAGGAATTACACTCACATCATTGTTCCTAGGATCAAAGTAGAATCGCATCTCTGAGAGCCAATCAAACGAGCGCGCGCTGTTGACGTCATTGGCGATGAGACGTCGTGTTACCGTTCGCTTGTGAACAAACTCGTTTATCTGTGGGCAAAAACAAGTTAAGGTTTTATTTTGTACAAAATTATTAAATATCAATAAAATTATATGCACTGTAGTGTAGCCTCTGTGTAACGTCAAACTCCCTGAAAGTTAACATTCGTAGTCCATATAACAGCTCTATCGTCATTTAAGCGTCACCGTAGATTTTACAATATATTTATTAATTTTGTACGTCCATGAATGTTTTTGAAATCATTGCATATTTTAGACACGTTTGTGAACTTAGCTGAGAAGTGCCAGAATAATAACTAAAAAGTAGTATGTATTTACCAAATGTTCCAGTTTCTTTCTTCTCAAAGGCGGTTGCTCCTGTAGTACAGAGTCGGCAAGTATATTTAACATGTTCTCAACGTGAGATAACACTCGCTTGAGGCCATCACCTCCGCCGCCGACTAAAGCTGCATCCACGTCTTCGGACCAGAGAATTTGTACGGCCAACACAACTATTTGAGCCTGAGGAACAGAACGAATAATGACGATAAAATATAAGTGATTATAAAAATAATTGAAACGTAAATATAACAATTTGTTAAATATGTTTAAAGAACTTTAATAAAATATGTCTTAATATTCATCTTGAAGAATACTATTACTTACTTTACTGGAAGGACCAAAACTTCTAAAAATCGTTATTATTGAAAATAACGTAACTTACTTGATATTTATCACACCATTCGATAAACTTCTGCGGGTCGACATTTCCGTCTTTGAACTGCTTTACGTCAGCGACTGAGTCTTTGAGACGACAAGCGAGGGTAACGCGCATCTCTCGCTCGACCATTGAGAGCCAGGAGTTGATTTTGGGATTCTCAACTGTTGATACCGGCGATGTAAAGTATACCTAAAATAGATTGTATTAGCCATTTCCTCTTTTTTAAGTGGAGGGATACAATATTAAACTATCCTAATGAGTTAAAAAAATACAAGAAAGTTTGAATAGATACAGGGATTTTATTCGGATCGAAAATTACTGAGTGCTACTGTACTATATTGGTAAATAAAATAAAAATTGAATTGTGCGGTGTGCCCTTTAGTTGGTTAAAACTAAAACAAAAACACCCTCACAGAGTACACATTAGCTTCTTCAAGTTATTTTAAGTACATAACTATCATAAACAAATAGTCGGTCTAATTTAATTGTTTTAACTAAAGTCTCGTCTGTCTCATTTCAGCACATGTCAAACCCAAGTTGACAGAAAGAGATGAAAGATTAAGTTTTTAAATAAAAAAAGAACATTTAAATATTTTAAAGACTATCATAAACTACTCACTTCTTCGCCTTCCCGTGAAGCGATACCGTTAATGATTGTGTTATCCTCATTCAGAATAATTGCACTAACACCCGCAAACATCTTCTTAAAGTGCTTTTGAAGACGAGCAATATTCTTGCTGTTACCAATTATCTCTAAGAGATCTTCGTCTCCCACAAAGTAGAACCTAAGAAAATAATATTTATGATATTGAATTTGATTTGTCTTTTTACAGCTGTTGTGGCTCGCGTACTTTAATTACTATATTTGCAGTAAGTTCAGAAATCGTTTGTAGCGTACTCGCACACTTAACAAGTATAGGACAATATATCATAATTTATGGTCTAATTCAAACGGACGGAACGGATAAATGAGAAGCGGCTTACAAGTATGATATACAAGGCAATCGTGGATGTTGACGTGGTGGCCTTGTCGGGCACATCTGGACTAAATCCAGAGAAGTTAAAAGTGTGCATGCATGGTAAATGTCATGAAAGTAGATGAAATGAGAGGAAGTGGTTGGAAACTGGAAGTGAAGTTCTCGCTTATCGTAATGAATTCTCTAATTACCTTTGAAGTTGTATAATTTAATTTTAGATGAAGATAGATAACTACAACGCCTAAGTGTATCCTGCGATTTAAGTACCACTAGTTTTCTTTGGATATCCCATATGGTAGTAATTATAGAGACGAAGACGAAAAATAGTCACGTAAATAGGGTCGCAGCCTATATTCATATTTTTTATGAATTAGACCGATAATTGAACAAAGTGACCCAAAACTTGTATCAAAAATTTCACATAAATAACACAGAAAAATTAAATATTTTAAGAATTACATACCTTGGAAAACTGCTTCTTTCTCTTTCTAGATATTCACCCAAAGCCTTTTGTATTTTTCCAAGTAAGTCTGCAAGACGTTCAAGAGATCGCTGTACTCCAGGAATATTCAATACATCCATAACCATTGGCGATTTGCTTACTTTCTTCATAAGACCGAGGAATTCAGAACTGGAAAAATAATATGTATTGTCAAAATAAACTTGCAGTGCTTGTTTAGAAAAAAAAAGTCTTAAAACAATTGTAATTTAATTGTTTGGCAGTTTAAATAATAGTTAGTTTAGGGACCTACTTTTTAGTTTTTATTACGATTAAAATTACTTTAACTCTAACAATCAATAACAAAATATTTCGCCAAAAAAACGATAGAGATCATAGAAAAGTTAGTTAAAGCGTGTCTCATATTTCGTATGATTTTATTCATTGGATTGTATTCCTATAGATTTACACAATACATATTAAATGAAATACAATTAAAGAAAACAATTTAAAAGTAATGTCTTATTATTATATTACAAAGGACACGGCTGCTTATAAGTATTACGATGGTTTATGAATGATAAATATATAAATATTTCTGTATAAAGATATTAAAAGTACTATCAATGTATATAGAAAGTGAAGTATTGTTAAATATCGCCCATCCGAGTAAGGTTTTCTGTTATCAGTCTTAGGTTATTGTGCAATATTTTGTAATTTAAGGTCTTTTAAAAAATAATTTATCTTATGTTTGTGCACACCGTCATTTATTACTTCTAATTTCTTTAACTTGTTTCTTTTTTTTTTGTATGTGTATATATATGTATAAGATAAATACCTAATGCTCTGGAATCGGCTAGTTTCAACCGGTAGCAAAGTTTTGATGTCGGCGGAACCACTGAAGATGCCTTCGAGGTAGACCCAGCGTCTCTGCACATCGATCCACACATCGAACAACGCGTTGATACGGTTGAGTTTCTCTTCCCATGTGAGAGCTTCTTCTTCGAACACCTTTAAAGAGAATAAAGTTATATTTTAAACAATTACGAAAAACCCGACGAGTATGAATGGTGAATGAAGTGACAGAGGTATGTCAGGGTCGCAGCAAGTGTAGATCCGTGCTCTCTGCCTACTTCCTTCAGGAAAAAGGCGTGAATATTGAAATAAATTCAAAACAGTTTACGACGACATCGTTTAGAACAACAAACCGGTTATATTGACCAAAATCAAAGGCAGTTACGACTATCGGTTTTTACGACCAAATATGAGTAGTCCCTTTGATGTCGTTCTAACAGATTTTGACTGGTTTGCTTCGGTTTTATTTACATATAATTTATAGCTTACTCAGCAGCATTGGCCTATTGGCTTAAGCTAATAACCCCGATATAACAAATCCAAGTGATTTGAACGCTAATCACTTGGATTTGTTATATGCTCAATGTTATATGGCATGCAAATTGTCTAGAAAATATAAATTATAAAATAAGGATTGCTTTTTTTATAAATATTTACAGCCTACCTTGTAATAAGGCGACAGCTTCATAGCAGCAACACTGTTTATATGCTCCTTAACTTTGTTGAATAAATCATCCCAACCACGAATTATCTTGCATTTGTTTTGATAGTTGATCAAGTCCAGTTCGTAACTCTGCCACGATTCACGAACCTGTTTTAATAGAGATGGTATTAAAAATTGATTAAAATTTAATAACAGTTAAAAACTAGATTAACATTAAAATAAATAGTAGATAATCACTCTCCGAAAACATAATACATATCATTCAACTCCCGTAACGTAAATCCAAAATATTTTTGACTGTATACAGAAGTCATACTTTCGCTAAGATATATATATGAAAGCGTATTAGATTATAAAATATTATCCTAGCTCGCGCTAAGTTAAAATCCTAGCGGATCTCTAAATACGTGTACGACGTCGTATGCGTACGTCGTACAGGGTAGGTTTTGAAATAGAAAAAGTGAATAAATGTAATTATTAATTTAAAAAATACATACACATTGTAAGTACAGCAGTACAGAAAGTGGTTGACGAAAACTAAGATCCGTACAAATATTTGATGCAGTGTGTAACACTTCAAGTATAAAGTTGTAAAAGGTCAATGTTTTTGTCAAATGTAAATTCTCAGTTAGGTAGTTTTCCATATATCGATAGTTACATTAATAACGAAAAAGCTTTGGAAAAGTTTATAGTATATTCGTGTAATACCTTGGAGTCCTTAATACCAAGATTTGTTAATCAGATACCGGAGTCCTTACAATACAAATATATAAAGAAAGTACAATTAGATAAAAAAACATTGCTTTTTTATAATAAATAAGATGTCGCCGCCACTATACCGTCAAGTTATACACGACGTAGCATTATATATTTTTTACCTGCTTCAAGAACTCCTCGAGAGCCATCTCTCCCTGCGCCACTGACACAACATCGCGCACAGTATGTTCATTATGCAGAAGGTCCGCATCCCAAACCTGGCCCAAGGTCAGCTCAGACAGAGACCATTCCACTTTCAAGGCGCGGCACAGTTGACGCCAGTGACGCTCTTTGAGGGCGTCCGATTTTAACTCCACAATCAACATGTTCACCTGGAAATATATATTGCAATTTACTAAACGGTTTTATAGTTTTTATAAATTGGGATATCCTTAGATCAAATTAAATTGAATACCACTAAAACTCTGTAATAGATCAGAAAACCCAAATAGATACCAAAGAAATATGCTAATTTGTATCAGATTTATTATCTTTTGTATAAAATAGAAACATATTTAAAAATAATGTATAGATAATGTAAAATAAAAACTTTTTTATGCTAACATTTTTCTAATATCATAAACATTTCTATTTATACCTTTGTGTAAGACTGGAGCAACTTGCGAACGTATTCATAGCTGTCGTACATACGCAAGCGAGCTGGTAATTCTTTCAACTCATTCAACATTGCTTCTAACTGTTGCCTGAAAGACAAAAACATTACTTTTAATGTCGTGTTGTATAGAAATTTTATAACAATTTAAAAGGCATTTATAATAAATCTGTATGTTAATGTTTATATTTACATATACACACAATCTATGTCCTGGGTTTTGTATCATAGATTCATAATTAATACGATAAATGTTTTTTTTCCAAAATGCTTTTCGACTACACTAATTTAGATATTTTTTGGAAACAATTATATTTAAGATATAAGAAAATTAAAAAAATAAGTATAAAGTATTAAGTATATATTTAATAAGAATAGATACTTTAAATAATCCATACATTAAGGAAGGCAATCATTTAGATAACATCACAATATGTCTTAGCGCACAGCTAGTACAACGAACAAAGTTACCTGAGCTTCCTAGGCTGTACAGAGAGCCAGGGCTTATCGCGAATATCGTCGATTTGTGTCCAGATCTTGCTAAGCGAAGACCAAACACCGCGCAAGTCTTGCAATTCCTCTAGAGCGACTGTCATGCGCTCGTTGTTCACTGAGCTACCTAATAGATTAAATAAAGATTTTTCTGGATCAAAATTGGAGTTAAATCCTTAACCATTATTTACCATTTTACGTTCCGATAGTGTTATGTATATTATTTCTTCTATTACAACCATACTTATGTTTGGAAAAGTTATATTAATAAGAAAATACTTTTTTGTGAGTGAAAATGATACTTTTATGTTGCATCAGTAAACCCTTAAAGCGAATAGCAAAAATATTGCCATTTATTCAGTTAATATTAAACCCATTGCTTATGTTAATTTTAACGTCACATATTGTTACAATAATGAAAAAAAAAAACGAAACGAAAACAAAACAGAGAGAGAAAAGAACGTTTTCATATCATATATATATAGATCATTTTTATTCATTTAATTCAAATGAATTTTGTACTGTGATATATGTATTTTGCTTTATAATAGTAAAGCAATAATACAATTAAAAAAATACACATTTACACTAATTCTTTATATCTCAATATCTTATAGGCCTTAGAAAATCGTCCCAGTAACTTAACACTTTTAGTTTGATAAACTGCTTAAATTTTTTCAGTTCATGTTACGCTACGTAAATCTCTCGACCATTAACATATTTCTTCAACCAACTTTCGTTAAAAAAATTTATATGAACTTATTCTCCTTAAGATTTAACGATCATATACACTTATCACCTTTTGAAACAGATCTTATCTTCACCAATAATTGAGAGGGGTTATCTCAAATCTTAAAATGTTTAATTTAAGAATTATAAACTTTTTAAATTAAACAACCAACGAACCTATTGTCGCACCAAATGGCGGAAGTTAATGTTCAGCAGAAGATTTTATCGGTAAGAAAAATTGTATACATCGTTTAGAGATTAAGTTGAAAATTAAGAAAACACTTTTAAAACGGATTGGAGCTATGTATTATTATTATAAAATTATAATTATTTACATAATTTTAGGAGTTGATATCGACCCCGGGGTCATAAATACAGATAACACAACCTTCTCTACAGCTGTGATACTTTGACATTCAACACCTTTTGTCTTCAGTCACCGTGACCACGCACGCTGTAAAGCACGTGAAACGTCGGAAAAAATTAAATTTAAAATTATGTAAATAATTAGAAGTTTATAGCTTCAATCCGTTTAAAAAGTGTTTCCTTAATGTGTAAAAGCTATGTTAACAAAAGACAATACTAGTTGAAAATTTCAAATAACTAGACGTGTTTATTATCAGTAATTATTAAAAACAACTGTGTCGGATTGGTATACAGAGGTAGAAAGGACCTTAAGAAAATCTCGCTATTAAATTCTGTTCTGTAAGTATACTGACCTGTATCATGAAGTTCTAAAGCCTCTTTTGCCTTAGCAACGTTGTCCCTTTCGTCTTTAAGGCGCGTGTACCGTGTCTCCATCGCATTAAGACGGACCAAAGCGTCTTCTGGTCGAGTAGAGCCATCAGTGGGCTTACTACGTTCCCACTCAGTGAGGAATTCAACTGTACGAGATTCGACCGCTTTGTCTTCAGCAACGATCTTTTGTTGGAGTGATGCCACCTATAAAATTTTAATATTTATATATATGTTCTTACCAAACTATACTTAAAATACCATAAAAAACACAAGAAATTAGTGGTGATATGGTCAATGTAAGTGTTGGCCTAGTGGCTACAGCGTGCGACTCTCATCCCTGAGGTCATAGGTTCGATCCCCGGCGGTGCACCAATGGATTTTCTTTCTATGTGCGCATTTAATATTAGCTCGAACGGTGAAGGAAAACATCGCGAGGAAACCGGCTTGCCTCAGACCCAAAAAGTCGACGGCGTGCGTCAGGCACAGAAGGCTGATCACCTACTTGCCTATTCGATTAACAAATGATCGTGTAAAGGTACAGAAATCTGAGGCCCAGACCTGAAAAGCCAATGTCAAACCTTCCACAAATTCATGTGATTTTTATATGTAACAAATATTATTTCTATATGAACATACTTGTGTCTGAATCGAAGAATCCTTCCTGCGCATGATTTCATTAAATGCGCTCCATTCTCCTTCTATATTGTCAACGTGGAGCCAAGTAGATGGAAATTGGAATCTGTACGGAAAAAAAATACATTATGAAACGTGATTTTTCATTCAAGTGTAGTTTATTTTACACGTTAATATATTATAGGCATTATATATTCGTAAAAAATCTGATTCAGAAATCTGAGTCTCAGATCTGAAGAGGTTGTAGCGCGGTTGTATGTATTTATTTTAAATAAAATATATCACATGATAATAAAATCTAAGTTACATTTCCCATAAAGGAGGTTTAACCAAGTCCAAGCTAATAATTACCTTTGTCTCTCCAGAATACGCTGAGCCTCTCGGTAAATATCGACTTGCTTTTCCCAAGCCAACACCTCACGCTTCAGTTGTTGTACATACGTGATAAGAGATACCGCATCACTGGTGGATGCTGCCTCTGTTTAAATGAATGTTTTTAATTAATTATATTTGTGGTCTCAAAATATTCTGTATTAAAATATGACTGATAACTTTTTAACGTATAGACCATTCGAGGATGCTTACTGATCTAAAAAAAACAGTCAAAAGCCGGGTTGTCTTTTCAGACCAACAAATATTTGTATAACAACAATATAAACGAATTAATATTGAACTTTACGTTTTGTGTAGAAATATCATAATTATCCAATTAGGACACATTCAACACAGATAGTAAAAAAAGATGTCCTATATTAATAGGACAAGAGAAAATTATATTTTCTGTTTTTGGGCATTTTAAACAACATACGAAGTCTTTTGATCGTAAATATTTCACTTTATAATAATATAATAAATAACATAAAATTCAGTGTGCATGATATGTATACCCGAGTGCATGCGCACCTATATATGCAGGTAAGTACGTGAATGATCATATAAAAACGTCTCCGTAGACAGTCACGCCTCAAACCACCCCAAATAATAAAAAATAATGTAATAGACGAAATTGGGACTAAATAATTAATTATTAGGAAAATAACTTTATCAAAAGATAATATTTTAGTTTAATTATATCATACCAATGGTTTGCTGTTCCAGTTGTCCCCTGGACTTGGCGAGGCTGCCATGGAAGGCCACCATTTCCCCACCAAGGAGTGCACCAAATTTGCCCAACACTTCCTTGTGCCACGCGTCGTACTTCAGCGCGACTTTACTTTGCACGCGAGCGAAATCAATCACCACGGGCCCGTATTCACGGCGCGTGTCCGAAGTATCGAATGTCGTACGAGATTTCCTTTTAATAAAGACAAGTAAGTAGTAAATATTATCGAAAAGGCAGAATCTATAAGAAAATACTGGGGAAAATAATAGGAATTACTGGTTCGACTTGTGTTCTATCCAATTAATACAGGTGGATTTAGGACACAAAATGTTGGTAACATTATAAAATTGTTTTCAAGATGATTTAAATAATAAGTTAGAGTTATTAAAGAACGTACCAAAATTCATAAATAAATTTGTTTTTATAAGAAAAAAAACTCATTTTATCTAAAACAATACTTCTTGAGGTATCAAACGTATACTTACTTTATGTCGTTGAGGCATTTAATCCACAAGGTAATATCTTCTCCCAGTCGACCATACAAGGTCTCGGGTTGCAGATCCCATAGGGCTTGATAACTATATAAAAAAAAGATTAATTAGCACTTAATACGAATGTTGCCTCCTCTGGGCGGATAGAATATGTTAACATTTCGACGTAATTTTACAAAAGTTTTAAAGAAATTTTCCTATTAATACTAGAGGCTAAGTAAATGAAAATTTCTAAACCTCTTTATTCCTTTGCAAATTGACACGAAATTAAAAAAAGGCAAAACATTCAACATGCAATACCTATTACTTTAGGGGTTACAATTGTTTTATAGAACAGCGGGAAATCGGGCTTCTGATGTTAAGTCCTCCGCCCATGGACTCTTGTCGTTGTAGTTGACTAATTTTGGCCATTGAGTTACCGCCCAGAATAAGAAGGGCAGCCTGTGCATCGATCACTGGGTGGTGGAGGACGCCCAGGCGGGGATTTTCCGCTGTTAGCGCGTGTGGTACCCCCCTGAGGGTAGTTTCTGTTTCTTCTGCACATTAATACGAGACTTTTTACTCACCGTAGCCATTCATCGACATATTCTCGTACTTGCGCTATTTTCTTCTCAATCGCATCATATACATTCTCGAGTGGCGAAGCGGCTCCCGGCAGTTTGGTGAGTAGGTTTCTGTACGTAGCTGTTTGTGCGCGAGCGACTCCTACTTGATACCTGAAATGCACGTTTAATTTTGTTTAATGACATATAACGATTCCAAGTGACAATCAATCACCATAACAAATACTACTATAAAGAACAATGGTTCAATTCAAATTGTGTAAGTACTTCAAAAAAAAAGTAAGAAAAGTTTTGTTTCTAATTTATGACATTTTATTTATGGTGGTGAAATAATTTTCAAAATCAATTTTAAAGTTTTAGCAACTTCCTTAAAACCAACTACTACGAGTTATCGCTCTCGTTACTTTGACTTTTAAATGTACAGACAGCGTGAAGCGACGGTCTAGAATAGTGTTTCATCACGTGCCGCCCACACCCTACAGCAGGGGCAATCCGAAAATGGCTTCGACGTTTTTCATTATATCTTTTGAAAAATTAGTTACTGGTTAACAATTTCTACAACTAGGGCTTTCTTAATAAAATCTATCATTTAAAGAAATATACAAACCTAGTACTCTGCAAGCGATGCTGGCTGGTAACAACAGCCTGCCAGGCGAACATCTGCCGCATTAGCTGAAAACGCGCCTCTTCCAGCGACGGGAATAAGTACATTTGCTGGTTCGTTATACGCACTTCGTGTACGACGCGAGCGATCTGTATTCATAGAAAAACGCTTTATTAGATTTTATTAGGAATGGTAGAAATATTTTCAGGTTAGTAAATACAGAAGGAATAAAGAAGTTCAACCTATGAAAATAAGTTTTAAAGCTTTTTATTACTGATTTATTTGCGTTTATTTGTCTTACGGATACCATCATACAAATTATCACAAATTGGCGTAACAAATTAACTAACATTATAGGCGACTTTAGCAGAATATTACAAGCATTATAAGAGCAGTGTTTAGTGGCTTCAGCGTGCGACTCTCATCCATGAGTTCGTAGGTTCGATTTAAGGCGTTGCTTTTTAAACGTTGCCCTACGTGATTTATTATTTTATTTTTTATGGGCGACATTCAATATAGGATAAAGTTAAATCTAGTATTGACGTTCATCTATCTATTATCGAGATATTAAAGTGTATTTGATAGAACAATATTTTTTTCTAAAGCTAGATTAGTATTAATAGGAATATGTACATACACTGAAAATTTAATTTTAGAAAAGCAAAACAATACCTCTGGTTCACCCCCAGGTTTGTGTGTTGGCTCAGTGGGAGAGTATGTATCCATAGACAGGTCCATCTCGTTCGTCTTTCCAAGTAATGCTGCGGTCCAAGCTTCAATTCCAGCTTGTAAACGAGCAGCTAAACTTTTTTCAACCTATAACAGTAATTTGTGCTAAAATCATTTTAAATGAAGACTATGTTATTTGATCTATTTATTTTGAAACTATTTCATCTTTTGTTACACGAGAAACTACACACATACTTTGTTAATGTTCAAGACCAATTTGAGTCTATACTGTTCTTGTACTTTACTAACAAATATATTACCTCTTCGTCGAGCCGCTGCACCCACAGATGTAAGTTGCTGTACTGTCTAAGAGATAATTCATCAATGGCCCTCTGCAATCGGCTGAGGATTTCCGCGAGGCTTTGAGCGGAGTACGGGCACGTCTCCAGAGAACGTACGTCTACAGATATTTGCTCCTCAACCGCCAGAAGATCTTCAACCTGTTAAAAACGATGTCATTTATAGCGTTAAAATCATCAGTTAAAATGAAGTCCCATTACTACAAAACCCTTTGCACTAAAATTTGCGGACGCTTAATTTCCACAAATCTAACCCACCTAAGCTGTTGGACTTACACGTTACGAATTACCAATTTTATTTACTGTAATTCATTGTAATTTATAAAAGAATGTATACGATTTTAATTATTTCGACTACGTATTTGCGTGTTGTTCCCACGAGAATGTAAGTGCGTGTTCCTATTTCACTATGCCTCCTGCTGATAGAGGATCTTTGACAATCTGAGACAAATCTTTGTTTAATTTATTGATGTGAAACATCTATAGCCGCACGTAAAACCGATTTCTGGCGTAGCGACGCATGCCGTGGCGACGCGTCGCCGGCATGTTCGAGCGCGGAACAACAATAGATGCTGTATTTATTAGATATCTTGATAATGTTATGTCCAATACTTTTGTAACATACTTCAGCTACCATCGACCAATTGTCACAGTAAAACCGTCCTCAGAGGCAACATCGAATATAACTATTACCGAAGTCACTAATTAAACTAATTGAGTAGTCACAATTTGAAATAAATTCGTAAATTTTTGTATTTAATGAAAATAACTGTTTATTCAATAAATAGTCATCGATATCTGGAAAAAAATCGTAATATTTTATTTTATCATTATGACATATTTAGTTCCTATCACAATATGTTCTTTTCTGCATATTACTTTTACAAAATAATGTTTATGTTTCACATCTGCCAGAAGAATTTAGCATTAAATATTTATTTCTTTATGGACGTTCATAATTTAAAAACTGTAGAAAAATTCAGCTACAAGTAAGTGAATCTTTAATAAATTCATTTCACTTTAAAACCTTTAAAAAAATGTTTTCATATAAAAAGCTATTTGGGTAGAGTATTAAATTTTACCTTTTCTTGGAAAATAAGAACAACTTCACTCAGTTTCTGCACGTATGGATCGAGTTTGTACGACTCCCATACAAGTGCCATCCCCTCCGATACTTGGTTCAGCACATCTCGACGTAAACCAGCCACCAGAGGAATTATAGATGCCTTGTCGCGTATCTATTACAAAGTATTAAAATTATAATCTTTATATTCCAAAGGTAAGAAAAACAAAAACATAACGAAAGCTAAAACGTTTCACAAAAATATAAATAAAGCTATAATAATGACTGAATATTTCCTTATAGAAAAAACAAAACATTATGGTAAAACACATGCTCTACAAATACAAATAAATCTACCTTTGTATGGTTCCTATTATTTAGCTGCGTGAAAAAATACGTGTTTTAGTGACACCTACATTATTCATACAAAATATTTATGACCTTTAAAACGTATGAAATATCTATTACTACGTATAAATATTTTTTTTATGTATTTAATAATAATCAAATTCATTTATTGATCAATGATTTGGTGTCATCTAATTTGTATTTTGTTTTCTAATGTATATAAAGCTGATCGTTTGCTATGTGCTTTTTGAATTTTGTGTGATTTAATTCTTTAGGTGTACTGACCTTTTCCAACGTCCGTTCGTACGTACGTACGCTTTCTATGAGCGAAATGGCAAACGGGTAAAGTTGGTTCGCTTGATGAGCTTTGTTCACGATCGCTAGAGGAACTCTGGAAGGTAATAGATTATTGTTTTAATGAAATCTATTAATTACTGTATTAAAAACTTGGTTAAGTATAAAACAAGGCTGTCCTTTTGAGACTATTCATATAATTTATAGGTAAATAGATAAATATCTTGAAACATACCTGAATCCCAAATTTTTCAAATTGCGCACTTCCTTGTACAGCGTGATGATTTCGGGCAAAAAGTTAACTTTCAATTTAAGTATTGTAGCTCCAGTTTTAGTAGACCGAGCGCGGACTGTCTCTATGGCGAAGATACGGCCTGATACGCCTAGATTGCGTTGTTGTACCTACGCAAAGCATTAATTGATTTTTATACATAATTTTATATCTATAATATATACACATGAAAATATCTTAAATCTTTAGTTGTGTTTTATGTATGTAACATTTAAATTCTACCCAACACAATTTTCATTCACCTCTGATAACACAATTTCTAGTGTCTTAATAATTTTAGTTTTAAATGGTGTTAATATTTATTCTACAACATTTAATTCTCATTTATATTCATTCAAATACCTTTAAAAACCACGCTGGTTTCAATAAAGTAAAGCAAACTTTTATAACCATACATAGCAATACCGAATAGTTACTAAAGTCGTCAAATTCGAAATTTCTTTGTGAACTTTAAAACAATAGTTCACTCACTCACTACGGCATATATTTATAAAATCAATTGTGTTTAGAAAGTATGGAAAAAGTTGATAAACTCCACGAACCTTTCGTGACCATTCGTCAAACACTTCTTGGGTATCGAGTTTAAGTCGGAAACTGTCGCCATCTGCTTTTAGCTTTTGTCCTTCGATGTGGTTCTCCCAACCTTTGCCTATGAATTTAAAATTATATTGATGAGTGATTGGTAAAAACGTTTATTTTTTTAGTTACATTAGGCTTTACAAAAAAAATTCTATAAAAGAGTCTTTCTTATATAGATTATTATATTATAAATATATTTACGAAAGGAAACTATAAAATATTCATTCATGTTCGTACACTGAACTTACCAAGTACATCTTCAACTCTCTTCAAATAGGCTGTCAATTGGTGATCGATTTGCTTTGCCCAAATAATAGAACCAGCTACAGGTGGCAGATCACGTACCAAAGATAGTCGGGAGCACTTCGATTGAGGATATTGCACCTGGATTAAATAATATTTATATTAAAATGGGAAGCCCCTATTATAGTGCAAATAATAAATTTATTTATTTATTTTCGTAATAAGTTTTACTGAAAGCAATTTAAGCTTTGTGTTTAAGCGTGCACATAATGGATATGTAGCATATACATATTATTAATGAATTAAACATAATATAAAAAAATTATCTAAAATTTTCATATTTACATTTCAAATTTATTTTTATTTAAACTTTATCGATACGCGCGTATATTCGTGCGTGCACGTAGGGAGTAGGTCGCTTTTTACCTTATTGTTGCCATTTTGGGCATCTTTAACTTTTAACAAACCACAGCTATTTTATAATGTAACATATTGTGATTATATTATATTAAAAAAATATACATTATATTGTAATAGTTAAAGCATAAAATCAATTAAACAATTTCAAAATGGTGGTAATTTCGTCTATGCCATAGGTCTTATACATATATTATATATCATTTTGTATATAAAATCGCTTAAAAAAATCAGAAATCTGAACCCGAGACACATAAACAAATTTAGAAACAAATCCTAATATGTTTATCAAAATACGGAAATTAGTACCTTAAACTTTTCATGAAGTTTCTCAATGTCGTCCTTGACACGTTGAATGAGTTGTGTTTGATATTCCCGTATGGCACCTCTGATGTGCGGACGGACGAACAAAGCGTTGAACCGAGAGAAGATGCGGAACATTTCGTTGGCGTTCTTTGCTGTACCCAGTTGGTCTCTAAGGTGTGCTGTTATACGGGTCTCAACGCGATCTGGAAATTCATAATCATTATTCAAAACCATTTTTTTAACCAAAGAATTATCAACATTAAAACAATTAATTAAATCCAATGTAAATAAATGATTTAAAAAGTCCAAAATATACCAATTCTATCTTCATAACGTCGCACTGCCGCCTCCCACGCATCGCATCCTTCGCGAGATATGTCCAAGCAGTCCACTTCCTTCACGTTCTCGTAAGCGAGGTTTACCTATAACAAATTTAATATTTCGATGATACCTACGTGATAATGAAAAACCTAAATGCTCTTAGTCATAAACATAGTATAAGAACGTTTTGCCGATAAATTGCAAAGTTGATGTAGTTTATAAACAAGAAACTTTAGTAACTTATTATTTTATTATAGTTTAACTCGGACATCTGTAATTTAATACATTTTATTTTTTCTTTACTCACAGTGGTTGCCTGGAAGAGATCGCTAGTAAGCGATAAGGCCGCCAGTTGCCCTCCTTTTCATTTAATTATGTTCATTTTTTTATATTGTAGTGTAACAAAGAGTAAATAAATAAAATAAAATAAACATCTGGAATTCCATGGATGTATTTACATGTTTCAAAGTACTTATATGTTTAAATTTACTTGCCTAGTTTGAGGATGATTTCTAAGGAGCCAAATTTTTTATTTATTTTACTGAATAATGCAACTACACAAATATTACCTCAGCAATGGCATTGGCATCTGCTGCATCCATGGGCAGGGAGTGGTGTTGAGCTGGTTCTCCACTACCGCCAGTATCAGCTGCTGGAGTTGCTCGAGGACGTAGCACCTTTAAAATATATTTAATAAACTAACAATATTAAAACATTGGGGTACCTTTCTTACAAAAGCAACCATGTTTAGTTGTATTCTAGTTTTATTAATATGGAGACTGTCAATTGTTAATTATATAATAGGAATAATACTAGCCATTAATTCAGATTATTTTACAAATGTAAAAGAAAATGTGTTTAAATTACACGTTTCTATTTCAAACTTCTTCTAGGTATCTGTGTGTCGTTTTTAGACAAAGGCCTCCTCCAAATCCTGCCATTACTCTCTGCACTGTTCTACTCTCATATACCACCTGTTGTTTCTTTAATTTGGTCTATCCACCTGTTAGTTGTCTCTCTTTTTCGTTTGCTGTATCTTGGCCACCAGTTTAGTACTTTTTGTTCCTGTTACCATGTGCCCCGCTCATTTCCACTTTAGTTTAGTTATTTTTATAGTAACATCTGTTACTTTAGTTGTTTTTTTTTAAAGCTGTATGCTTTATTTTGTCTATTCTTTTCTTCCCTACCATTCCTACCATCGTTCCATCGATCTTTGAAACACATTTTTTTTATAACCGAGGTTTATTATGATTTCCAATAAGTATTTTTTTCAGCCATACAATCAAGGAATAGTTTACTAAAATAAAACATACCCTCAACATAACAGTGCGAAGCTGCTCGTGATGCCGACGGAAGCGTCGCATATGCTCCATACGAGCTTGAAGACGCTTGTGGGACGGCGAGACACGCCATACCATCTTAAGGTGCTCGTCTCGCTTTTTCTTTACTATATCGCTATAATAAAATTAACAAATATAATGGGAATACACAACATTTCTATCAAATGGAAAAGATGTAAGCAGACAATTGTTGGTAGTACTACTATAACAGTGGTACTTTGCGGTGAGTTATGGTCATTTAACAAAATTGCTCACTAGTCTCTAGACTAGCGCCACCCATAGCAGCAAAATACAAAATCGTAAGACGGTTTCATATAAAAAAACTAAAGAAAATATATTTATATGGTAAAAATGTATATGTATCTGAATCTATTTATTTGTTTGTTGACATTATTTTCATGTTTTCAAAATCCTTCGTAATTAAACCATGCTTGAAAAATAAATAAGGCTTATAGTTTTAACTAATATTCATCAGTCACTTCTGTTCACAGCTTAAGTACAATTTCACAGGAAGATTGCATAGGTTAAAAGCGTAATTCAATTAATGTACTGAAAATTGGGTATCATTTTGGTCTAACGAGATTATAAGTTGAGAAATCAAAATTATGTATTTTCATACTAAAGGAATATGAAAATCAACTTACCGCAATAATCCCTGAAGTTTTTCATATTCGTCATCCCAGCACGAAAACACTTCAAAGCATTGCGTCATTACTCTTTCGAAGTCTTCAAAGGGGATGTGCATCAAACGCCGGGTACCTAGAACCTGTCAGAGGATAATTTTTAATTGGATGTTTGTTACACTTTTTCAACTTGTGTACGACTTAACCCATTTATAATGTATTTTTGTCGATAAATGTAGTTGAATCAATCTAAATTCGATGATAGCCTTTTAACTATACTTTTTGACATGTATGTAATAATATATAACAATCTATACGTAGTTGGTCCCAAAGTTCCGTCACTGGCACATTGTTTTTACATTTTGAACAAAATTTTATAAAAAAAATAATGCATTCTATTTTTGAAATTAAAACTTGATCAAACTTTTGTGTATATTTAATCGCTTGTGATCTAAAATGTCTCATGTATAAATATTGAAGAAAGAACACATTTCATGCAATTTTTTTACCTTGAGTAGTTGTTGTCCAAGATCACGCGAGATAGCTTCAACAAGCCTCAGCCCACGTTGGATTGGGTATTTCGTGGATCGGATCTTACGTAGATGGGAGAATATTTGTTGAACTGCCAATCTGAAAGTATGGGAAATATGTAGTGTCTTTTGAATATTTAGAAATAAAAAAAATCACTTTGTTCTCATATATTTATAAATGATTCTGAGATTTGTGTTTTATAGCTGTAGTATGAGGTCCAATCTATTTGGTCTGTTTTATTAATTTTGTATACAGTTTTAACACAAATATATGTTGGTGATACGAACTACACTGGGTCATTTAGCTTTATATATTTTTACATAACAGCGAGAAACGTCCTCCATGCAATATTTAATACATCCCGAATCTATTTATATATTAACATTTCAAGTCATTTTTCTATGCACACCATTTTATCATCGAGAATTAAAACTTTATAAGAATATCTTTATATTGTAACAAGAACAATATTATTTATGACAGGCTTTTATGAATAAAAATGTTTAGAACATACCTTATTCTTTCAAGTTCAGTAGCACTGAGTAAATCATTAATTGGAAAGTCTTTCATGAGTGGGTTGTAGTCAGAAACAGTAGCAAGGGCTTGTTTTAGACCAGTGTCAGTATCAAATGAGACTGTGGCATGGAAACGCTTGCCATATTTCAAGATCTCCAGTGTTAATGCAACCTGTTAAAATGGTATTAGAATTATCAATATTAATATTTGACTTTCATTAAGTACTATTTAAGAAAGACTGGATTATAACATATAGATGATGTTGTAAAATAAAAATATTTAATACATTTGATAGAACTATATAAGAAACGGAATATATTAAAGGTAAAGTATCTATAAAAATCCTTTTTCCAAATCTAATTTATCTCGGCTTTATAAATGGCTTAAAACTATTATGTGTTTGGGCTATAAATAAAAGATATATTATTCTTAATTAGAAATAATATTGAGTTACCTCAATACTTTCTCTTTTTTCTTGAATGCGATGCAGGGCTCTCTCCAAATTAAGCCAAAACGAGATCTCCTGAAGGGCCGTGCCATTTGATGGGTCACGATCAAGTTTAGTCACCTATAAAATAAATAATATATTGGATAATAAATTTTTTACTGTCTAATAAGGAGTATGTCAAATTCAACTGCTGTGGGTAGAAATTGTAAGTAAAAAAAAAAAATTATATTACCTTTTGAATTTCTTTTATCCAACGGTTTACTCCATTTTGTAGCTGATTAAGAAATGTTGAATCTTCTACCTTATCACCAAAATCGGCCACACGTGGTTTTCGGCCCTCATCTGCAGCTCTAGAATAATGTACAAATAGTAAATATGTGTCTTTGAAATTAATATTGTTAACATGTATTAGGGCAATTCACTAAAAAGTTTTTTGGTTATCCATTAGTTCTGTTCAGACATCAGAATCTTTTATATAAGCTGTCAATTTGGTTAATTAAATCAACATATAATGTAAAGTTGGCCAGCAAAGCCAGATCAGAGTTAATGTCACCAAGTATTCTTATTTATTAAAGCAAACTAACCATAGAAAATTCAAATATGGAGGATTACATTTAGGTATTAGTGCTGTAGTTTTGGCAGCTATTTAACGTCTATGTTTGAAATCTTAAAAATAATCTACCTCTTTATGATAGCAGCTACCAAAGGATGAACAGGCAGAGTTATTTCTGGAATATCAATGTTCTGTTGAAGGTGTAAGAGACCCATTTCCAACTCAGCTATTTTCTTTTCTACAGATGGTGCCATTTTGTCTCCATCCCTGTAAATATACAATTTACATATTTAAAAAAATTCTGTGTAATTGCATTCTTTTACCTAAGGTATTCATTCATCGCTTCCTGTTCATTTGTGTTTATGGTGAGAAAAAAAATATGGATGAGGACTGTTTAATTTTAATGATTAAGTGATCAAAACTGCAAAAAAAAAGTAATTGGTTTATCACACTTATAAGGTGATTAAATTTTCTTTAAATCAAAACAAAAATGCTATCATAACTGGATATTTTGATTGCTTTTCAATCTAAGAAGTGAATATACGAAGTGTGTCTGTTGATAGTATGATATATGAACATATGGCTGATATCAAGCTTTTGGAGAAGGCGATTACTGCATCCTATTTTCTTTAACACCCTATTCAAATACAATCGAAAATCGAAAGAATTTATAAAAATAATATACATGTTTCAAATTATTGCTTCAAAATGCAATGCAAAATGCAAAATCATTTGTAACAGAACTTATCGCTGGACTATGTATATTGTATGGATTTTAAGATTGTAAATTAGCAAGTTGGCAAGAGTATGCTAACTTTTGAGGGAGCACAACTATTTAAAAGCCTGCCTGCATTAATTACATGTGCCAACAAGGTAGCGGCAATAAATTATATTATATGATTAAGTGTGTTATTTGTTAAACTACTATATTTCTATTAATCATTATTATTGTTTAATGGTCAGTGTATATATATAAATGTTCCTTTAAAAGTTGTAATATAAATAAAGATTCTATAACTATAAATTAGGATAAAATAACTTAGTTAAATGATTTATGTTTTATATTGACTAAGTTATGGAATTTTATACCTGTCAGCTCTTCCACTCTCCTTTACATAGCTTTTAAAGAATGGAGCCATGGTTTTGCTAATGAAGGCATGTAGAGTTTCATAAGGAGACCCATCAGACAAATTGATAAGGCGGAGTTGACTGTGGATAGACTTATCCGCTTCTATCACTGCACCTCTTTTGATACAAACCAATGCTGCCACTCGTGGTGATGTAAAGTGGACCTGTATACAAAATTTGCAATTTATTTACTGTGGATTACAACACTAATACATTTAGTCCAATCAAATATCTAGAATACAGTTTCCAAAATGTTTTATTACAGATTAGTGCCTTCATAAGGCATTAAGTATATTATACTGCACTGCTTTAAGAAATAACTACAGTAATTATTTCAAAGATAAATTATAATATGTACCTCATTGCCGATCTGATAGGTAACTGCCTCCTTTTCCTCTTCACCTTCTGTTGGCTGTTCACTGTCATCTTCTGCAACAAGAAATGTTTCTACAAATTAAGTAATATAATCAAAACTTATAAGATTTATCATTTACATAAACAACGTCATCACTCCTCGGCTAGTGGGTGGGCCATTGTTTCTTACCTTTAAGGGAAAATCTCTGTACGTACAACGAAGAGACTTGAAAATCGGAAATAAACTTTCTAATGCAATCTTGATTAACTTTATCGTCTAGAGCTGCATTCAATGCCGGTGGCACGATGTCATCCTCCGGTAAAAGTACCGTTGCAGCGCGACGAAGGTAATTTGCGAAGTCTTGGAAATCAACGACTACCACATTTTGCGCTTCTGGGGCATTTTCACTCCCATCAAGGGAGTCTCCCATGATTTCAATAGATTTGTGAAAAACCTCTTTAAGTTGTTCCAATAAGAAAAATCAATATATCTGCAACTGCACAAATGACGTCAGTACCAGCTGCAGGCTGTAGTGCAAGTTGTAAGTTGTAACATAGTGACATTTGACAACTGACTACCACATTCAATTTGACAACAGCATAATTGACAATCATTGGTGGCAAACAAGGGAGTTTAGTCAAGATGTTTTAAAATTTGTATGAAACTTACAGTTCCTGTCGACAAATTTTCATACAAATTTAGTTTTCGACTTTCTACATAAACTACTGTTAAGGCTTCTAGATAAAGGCACCTGATAGATAACAGCTAACTATAGATAAGCTTAGATGAAGGCGAATTGTAATTCGTCAGACCGGAAACAACAGGAAACCAGTACTGATACTTGAAGTGTTCTCTTTTACTTTTACTAATATTTTATCTAATTGTCTACCATTCTGCTGTCATGTTTGTATATAATTATTATTTCTCTATAAATCTGTTTCAGGATACATCAAATACTCTAATTTAATTTATATGTCTCATTTCTTCATTTTTGTTTCTAATCAACTAATGTATATATTTATTTCTTAATAAATAAATAAATTCAAACCCCCTTATTCATAAAAACTCAGTCAGTCTAATAGCACGGTTTACTAAACTTTAGTTATCGTCTCTCTTTTTACTACAGCGTAAACACAACTTGACCGAATGAGGTAAAAAAAAATTTTGAAGTTTAACTTCGTTGAAATAATGCTAAACATTTTGGCAAGTGCTTGAAATTATTAATTTAAATTGATTTTTTTTTCTTAAAATTCTTAATAGAATTGAAAATAACAATTTGAGTAGAATCTATGGTCACCAATAAATAATATGAAATGGTTTTTATAATCTTGTCAAATAGCTTATTAGACCAAAATTTGTTTTTATAAGGGATAATAGTGTAGTTAAGCACATTTTTGGTGTTTTGGTCTTTGGTTATCAAGGCAACCACTTCTTATAAAGTTCCCTACATCGCTACATAACATAAATCTTGTTATGTTATGTGCCGATACCAATATGGACTATATATATATTGTTTATGATTAAGCTACCGAGATACTATTTTATTATATTGTGCGAGCAGAATGCAATTTAATTTTTAAAATGCATGTTTTAGGTAAAGGCGAATTAGTCCATTGAAATGTTCCATGGGCTAAACATTTTTTACAGGACGCAATTTTATTTATGAGACATGTAGGGGGATCATTATAAGCTTAAACTCAAGTTCGTGGGGTTGACAATCTTGTCACCTGGTAGCCATCTTGGAGAAAGTGGTGAAAACACGTTTTTGGCTATATCTCCTAAACCATCCATCGTACAAACGTACAAACCCCCCCTACATGTCCCAGAAATAAAATTGCGTCCTCTAAATTCAATGGACTAAATGAATTTTTAGGAAATATTTTCTAAACCTATATTATTCTTCATAGAGATAGTTCATACAGCAAAGCTTTGTAGACTTCAATTAACCTTTTCAAAAAGTTGTTTAGACGTAAACATATACGTTAGGTAAGTATTTCCTGTCAAAAAGCTACCCTTTAAAACTCTTTATAACAACCTCTTTCCTTTAACGTAATTTTCAATGGAGTTGCCGTCCAATGCTTTTCTTTATTCCTCATAGTCAACAAAAAATCTGCGTATATGATAATACATTGGCAAGCAATATTCTACCATATGAGAACGTGTTTAAGTATACTTTAGACCGGAAATGCCTTCGTTATAAATGATTACGGAGGTGAATATCGGCAGAGCAGGCCATAAAGGCAGTGATTCGAGGAGCGTTTCGACAGTTAACAAGCTCGCTGTAATAAGATATCGGACATTCTATCATAGTGGAAAATATCTCCGTTATGTTCTATAGAACAAAGCTTTTATCAAATACACTAACAACCATTTTTATTCACGGAATTTATAGAATTCTACGAATAATTAATCTTTTAGAACCTTGGAGTCTTGTTGAGAACGAAAAAATTATATTTACAATTATTGTTATAAAATAAAATATAAAGGAAGGTAATATTTATGTTTTAATAATTGGTCGGGTTTGCTCAAAATGGTTTCTGAACGGAAGATGTGTATTCTGGGAAGAAACCTCGTAATACGATACATTTCTTCTTCAAATAATACAGTGTTAAAGACGATTGCATGAACAACATTAGTCAGTGACTTTAACAGTGATGCCAACTTCTACAGAATTTCCCCCTTGGACTAACGTCAAATATATCGATTAAAAACCCCTAAGGTTTTAAAGTAATTTCAAATATGCATTAAAAAAACATTCAAGATTAATAATAGACAATTATTTTGTTCTTCAAGTATTATAGCTTTTTGATATTTCAGTTATAGCCACACTTGGAGTTTACATTTGTTTGTCGGTTGGGTTCGAGGCTTAATATAAATGAAATTGTACATTTTTTAATAAAGAAAAAAATCTTGAATAAAGTTCCCCCTAAAATAAATATATACCACCAGAATGTTTTTATTCCCCCTAAATTTGGGGAGACACCCTCAGAGTTGGCATCACTTCACTTAAGAAGTTTTTGCATGCACTACTAGATGGCAGGAGTAGTTTATGAGATAGTATGACGTTTTAATTTGCTTTTTTCTGATTGGTTCAACTATATTCAAATCATCAATTTGAAAACAAATGTCTTTAACATCTTTGATAATGTCTACATTTGTTGTTATTAAATTTTGTTGCTGTATCTGGTAAAGTTTGGAGCTATTTTTAAATATTTGAATGAGTTCAGGGAATACTCAGAATTCAATCGTACTAATACCGTGTTATGCTTCGTATAGTTCGAACAACTGGCAATACGAGAACCAATGTTATGTCTATAATAATACAGAACCTTCAACTGCTGGGGTGTGTATTTTTCATTAATTTAAGTCGACACCGACTGGAACTCGCCTGATTTTAATATGTACTTCTTATTTAAATACTACATTATTCAATAAATTGTAGCTGCTATGCGGCTACAAATAAAACAAAAAATATATTTATTATGAAAAACGTTAAGTCGTTAAAATAGAATAAGGTTCTACATGCCGTCATGGAGTGATCAAGCACGATGTGCAGATGCATGTTCATACATGTGTGAACTCATTCGGCTCGGAAATTATGAACGGTACTAAGTAATCCACAATACGCATTGTTTGATTAATAACAACGTTTATTTAGAAAATTACTCTTTTATTAGTGAACACACAAAATAATTTAAAACGCAAGTTGTTAAATCTTTAAAATACAGTATTCGTTAGAAAAACGTTCATCTTTCGACGCGGATCTGTGCTCAAGGATCACTCTGCGTATCCTATTTTAAGTAGTTCTAAAGTTTCCAATGGGGTGAATTTGGGAGGTAATTTGTCGCTAAAATCCTTATTTATTGCAACAGAGAAGTTGGATCGGCCCCGGGGGCAAATTCGCGAAGTTGGCTCCTTTAACTTCGCTCCACTGAATACCTACCGACACCTTGAACACATATTGAGGTTGAATCGTTTTGTTTCCCTTGATATACGGCCGAAGTGAATAGGTAAGCTATGCACCGCCGATGACATTAAACTTTTTTAGAATTTGTTAGACCAATTATAGTTGGAAATTTCACCTCTTCATTTCGCAATTATGAACACCACATTTAAAAAAATCCTATTGTTATATTTATTCCTTTATGGTGTTGTCTTTAAATTATTGTTTAGGTAATGTTTACTACAATTTTATATAGTAACTAAAAACTTGGAATAACGTGTTAAGGAGATACGGAAGTTCGCGTCCGCTTCAGTTTGTTGGTGGATTTGAGTTGAACAATATTGTTTTACAAATATTTGCATAGCTCTTTCAGTGTTTGCACAGCGCTTGTAGATCAGCGCTACAGTACGCTGTCCAACATTAAATTTTATGTGTTTAATAATTGAATTATTCAATAGCCGTTTACTGTTATTATTTTAAATAAAATAATACGTTGTCTTTGAGAATTACGGTAAGATCAAAGTCGAGACTCAGCATGAACTATGTCTACCGGTTTTTCAAACCCTATAAGTTTTGGGTTTACGGGATCCACATTTAGCGCCAAGTTTTATCTCTGAATCTTAGGGTTACAGGTTTTCATTTAGTTTCATGTTGGTTTGATACATTAAAAATCTGAATTTAGTAAGAATTCTGTAGATAGTTTTGCTTAAAATGACATACAATGTATGTAATGGAAGCATATCACGCCACCTTAGCGATTTCAATGTCAATATTAAAGTATAAGTTTGCGACAACAACGCAGACTTTCATAATTCTAACTATTACTTATGGTGTTATTTATTAAAATTGTTGCTAGTTCTAGGGACTGTTGTTGCTATGTTGTAGGGACTGGTTGCGCCTTTATATAACTATGTACAAGAAATGTTTTTAAGGCTGGCGTAGTTACTTAAATTTCACGATACTGTAGGCAATAATCGGATGTTTCATAACAATTAGTTATTCCGTCTTATGGAGAGCTTTTAGAGGCACTCAAAGTGCCATTACCGAAATCAGCTGACAAAAATGACGTTCATATTTAAGAAACAAAGCAGTGGAGCTACAGCCCTTGATCTTTTCCTTTGTATCTGTTGCATTATTTTATTTATGATAAATTTATTAATCAGTCTTAGTTCCTGACACAGTGTTTTCTGTCTAAGCAAGTCTCTTTGTGCGTAATAATTTACTATGTGTACCAATATACCAATGGCGCTAGAAGGTTACCAGGGACTTAGAGTTTTGTATCTGTTCCATGATAATTTCTAACAGGCAAGTGGTGACAGGTGAATCTTCTCTGACTGACACACAGTAGATTTTTTGGATTTAAGGCCCGGCATGTTTTTATATACAATAATAATGAATTTATTAGTTCTAACGGAACGTAGGATTTTAGTTTTGAGAGTCGAACGTTTTTACTAAGCTAATATACGACCTTTCTATTTAGCTTTATTAATAATATAGTCGAATGTAACATGGTTTATCGCAATTGTATCTAATTATCGGACACCGGCATTTCATGAAACACACATTGCGGTGGAGTTAATTAATTATAGACATTCAAATCCTGTAAAGCGACAACAATTGTTGTTCGGCTATAAACAATTTACACGGGTTAAAAGCATAATTAATATTTATTTAATATTAAATGAGTTTATATTTCAGATTTGAATTACAAGTTTCAATATAGTTCTAATTCATTCGTTTTTGGTCATGGATTACCATTTATGCAATAAATTCTTTAAAACTTTATAGTGGATTATAATAATTTTAATTTTCATTAATTCTACACTTTCTAGTTATAGTCACGGACTAGAACTGGTTATATGTGCGACAGGTTTGGGAACACTGAGAGAAGTGAGATGTATACTCTTTTGTAAAACAACAGCAACTTAGAAAATTTACGTTCTAAGGCGATTTCAATTAATTAAAAAATAATTAATTGTGTGCCGTAATATGTATTATTTTAATCGTGTAAACTAAAATATGCGTGTATTAAATTCTGGAAATTTTTATTTGTTGATGAATTATTTAAATCCGTTCGATGTACACGGCCGTTAAATAGTGGTCGGTAATTAGGACAAGAAGATTATTATTACTTAACTTTTAAAATTAAATAAACAAATGTAAAAACCTAATAACAAGTGTGGAAAACAGCTTGAATCCTTCTAGGCATGCTATGCTTTCCACGATGTTTTTAATATCTATTGAGGAATACGTTTCCACTCTTCTGCAATGACTCTTTTTATCTCCCTGGTATTTTGTGGAGCTGGTTGCACTAACCTTACTTGTTTTTTTGAACATCCCGGACCTCAATCTAATTGAGCATCAATTAGGTTGAAGTCAGGACTTCAAGCAGGCCAACGACTTCTTCCACGTACGCTTCCACGCCTAGAACGTTTTTGAATTTGTCAGAAGTTAAATAGTTACATTGTCGTACATAAAAAAGCAATCTTCTTTATAAGGAGTAGAAGTTAGCTTGTATAGGATAACTATAAATTAATAACGGTCTAACTAATATAAGAGCTATGCTAAAAGTTGCATAAAACAGACATAAACTACTATTATTCCCAAATATATACATGAAATCTTAAAACACATTTTCTTTCATTCTTTAATAAAATTTTACAGACGTCATATCTTTAAACATAACTATACTGCTGTCCTACTTCTATTGTATTCGTTGACGGGCGACTTTTAAAACATTTTTGAATATTTGTTATGAAAGTTGGGACATCTGAGGATTAGTGGCAACCCTGAGAAATGGTTGGATGGAATTGGAAAAGTTGAAACGGTGTGGGCTTGGATTACGCTTGGCCTTATTGATACAATAGTACGTGTGCAAAGTTATCAGATTTAGTGTATTGCGGTTCTCATTTTTCTTCTATTTACATTAAATTAATATATTTATTGGTGTTTTTTATCTTATATATTGGAGAGTATAGCCGTGGGTATAGTGTCAGATAACACTTCATCTGAGGTGATATTGTCCATCGACCCTCATAATATCAAAAAGATCGTTGTCGGCATTTTGATATTATGAGGAAGAAGATTAAATTAGTTTAATATACATTTTCTTTGGCTAATTCTCCGACTATATTATTAGCGGAGGTATTAAGTAACTTATGTGCGTATAGATATCATTAGCAAAATAACACTTCTAACTAGTATGATTAAGTACTTATTTCTGTTAACAATTTTTTTGTATTATATGTACAGAAAATTTTACAACACGGTGAGACACCTTGTATCAAGCTTTTGTTCAACATTATTTCTTTGAAGTTTGTCCATGTTATGTTCATTCTTATAATTCGTTCAGTATTCTACTTGTATCCATACATTGGACTGTTAGTAAGGTAATATCATCTCTTCAGTTGTCGTATCTTTATGAATTGGTACTTTTTAAAGTTTGCTAATTAATTTGGATATAACAGAAAATGCTGCTGTTTCCTCATAGTAGTGGTGCGTAACTAAGGTTATCCAGGCAAATCTGGACAGAACAAATCTATAAAGTATCTGTCTGCTAAGTCGTCTGGAGCAGACCTCTAGCTTTTTATATAAGTTTAGTGTAAACTTATTCACTAAACTATTTGTTGCACGTGAGGAATGTTTATTGACTTTGTCATTTATTATTCAGAAAACTTTAAAAACAAAACACTAACAATCTTAATTTGACAGACACTATATACATAAATCAGATACCTAGTAGTATTTTAATATATTCATGTTATCATATAAGGCTGGCTATAAGCGTGCGATGGCTCGATCTGAATCACCGGCGTACTCTCGTAATGAAACTCGAAGTGGCGTTATAGTTGTTCCTTGAAATTTACAACACGGAGAAAGCTTATGACTAACGTCCGTCCTTCATGGCTGTCTAAAGCTATCTACTAAAATATACAAATTAAATCTTAAACTTAGGCCTAAAACTTCACGTTGTTAAAGGCACTCGCCGCCCCGTCCGCTATCTGCTATCTGCTATCTGATGGTAGTCTTTACCAGTTTTGTCTTTTGTTAACATAGCTTTTACACTTTTTTACCGGATTGAAGCTATGTGTTATTATAAACTTATAATTATTTTATATAATTTTAATTTTTTCCGTTTCGCGTACAGCATAAAATTTTTTTGAACGAGCAAATCTATAAGATCATCTTAGGGTCCATTTATACTAGTTGAAGCGCATCGAAGCGTCAAATTCTTCATAAATAAAGCGACACGCACGCCGAACGAATGCGTGCACACTCCTTTACGTGTAGTAATGGGCATGAACGGTAGTGCTATTGAATCACTTGCCAGTTAATTCTTGACTTTTGGGTTAAATAGGCATTAATATTTTTGCACCAGGTACTTTAATGACACAGACTGACTTCAGACTGATGACGCATAGGTTCGCTAGTGAGCACGTGGATTCGCGAGAATGCGCGCGCACCAATCAGCGTTGGTCACCCGCAGACTCGCGACTCCGAGGAATGCGCGCGTCTTTTTGAAATCTCAGAAGTAATGTGTGCGTTACACAGTGGAGTTAAGGTTGAATTGTTATATTCAGTTTTGGATAAACGCTTCGATGCGCTTCGACTCTGCAGTTGTATAAATAGACCATTACTCACATATATAATATGTGAGTAATGGTAATGGCTTATTTGCTCAATAGTTGCTGTATAAAACGCCAGGTCTAATACTGCCTATTTACTTTCTAAAAACGATTTCCAATCACTCAATAAATGCCTGCAATTGGCACTCACTAATAAAGTGCCGTTTCCAATTATAACGAAACCCTATTTTGATTTTTTCCTTAATATCCGTAGCGCGGAAGTATGTACTGGAAGCACAAACGTTTTATTTAGGCCTGTATATGTTCACCCTAATGTGAATACACAATTCAGTATGAAAACTATTGTAGAATAATAATGAACACAATTAATGTTATTAATGAAGAGCACGACAGCTATTTCAATTATGGAAAGTTAGTTAACGTGTTAGAGTTCAAATAAACTTTTAACTTGCTAATGGAATTATGTTGTGTATTTAAATTTTAGAAGAATTATAGACGAAAGTTTAAAAATTAATTGTTATAAATACGTACATTTACGTGCGCTAGATACGTACATACTAATTCAATTGTCTTAAGTCCCAAGTATGTTCAATACTATACAATTTTTAATTTAAACTTCTACAATAAAATACTTTCTTTGTCTCTTTCATTTTTTTAAGCAAAAGGCTGAAACAATTGAATATTCAAAATTAAAGTTCTAGTTCGTACTATGGTTGCTACGGAGGTGCTACGGAGCTACGATGTTGGTAGACATGTACTATATAGTTCTATTGTAAAGTTGTTTTAATATTACTGAATTTTTTAAGCATATATTTATCTTTTTATGTATTATTATATTGTTCGTCAAAGTATGAGCAGGTAAGGTAAACTTAAAAATTATTGAGATAACCAATAACAGAGAATTAAATTTAAAATCATTTAATTATGACACTAATTTGTGAACAAGTTAAATTATATACTATATAAGGTGTTATCAAAGTTAGTTTTATGTAGAATAAATATCATATTTCTTCAGTGTTGAGGTATTTTTAAAGATGCTACTCACGCTCGCCTCACACTTTCTGGTCACGTCTCGAAAGGGGTGAGGCCGCCAATTCAACGAATTTTCATAATGGCCGTCATCAAATTGTAAGATATCTGTATCTATAAATAGTAGATTGCACTTTGATGCCTAAATTAGTCACTCAAATATTTAATTTGAGAAAGACATTAAATTGAGTAGAGGTATCTTCGATCAGTATTGCATGCCTGAAATTAATTAATTAGATTAAGCTAGTGGGTGCGTTATCATTATTAATCGCTATACTCTGCGGCTGATGGATAGCCGCGAGGACTATATCAATTATTCATCTGGCAATTTTGTCCGGCCACAATAGTCAGTCAAGGCCTTGTTAGAGGAAAATGGGTATAAACATCAGTACTACTACAAAACGCTGAAATTAAAGTGGTATATATACATAGAAATACACTTGTCTGCGATAACTATTTACATTTACATCACATACAGAACATACACCTAAAAAAAAACAGTACAACATTAAAACCTCAACCTTTGAGTTTTTTGAGAGGTTAGTTTTCTCTGAGGGTACGAATAGTAACGGCGGTCGATGTCAACTCCTAACCTCCTGAGGTCTCGGGTATATGATAACCATTATTATTGGTTATCTATGCGTGTATAAATTCAGAAAGAAAACGGTTTAATATATACAAAATACAATACAACATAAAACATTTTGAATGTATGTCATAAAGCTCTCGAGCAAACATGACAAGAGTATGTGTGTGTATAACATTTGAATTTCAGCGCTTTGTTAAGCGTACTGATTTTTATTACTTTCGCAAATAGTAACATGCATTAACATACATACTATGCCTAACGGCACAGTTATAAATTTTACGATTTTTGGAATCCACGACGACGTCGCTCGAAGTCATGTTTGTTTGAATATCTGAACCGCAATCATTTACGAGGTCAGACCCTATCATTTATTTTCATTATGTTCCATTTATGCGTAGTCGATATTCTTTATATGCTTACCTTCTTACGTACTTCGAATATTTTAGATTGGTTTTTTATAATAACATTGATGTTTAAAGCGTAACAACCTTTTTTGGGACATAGTATCAGATTAAAACCATTTTTTAAATATTTTTTGTAGGTAGATAAATAATCTGTGACCGACGTCTTGACAAATTGTGCGTCTTTAGACACACCTTTACTGTATCCGCAAGTGTTTGTTGCATACCATTGGTGTCGAACGCACCTTGCGTTTGAAGAAAAGCTTTTTCTTCGATCTAAAGAGCTTTTGAGCACTTTAAGCACTGATTGGCCCGAAGGGCCTAATGGCTAAGGTTGAGGAGTTGTAGAAATCCTTAGCGGTCGGAATAAATTTATGGTTTGACGGCGTCGTATTATAGTCGTAATATCAACCTTATAAACGGCCGACAATAATACTATCAGGATATTTATTTATTTGATTAAGTTTCCGCTGCTAATATAAACGCGTAGTAAGATGCATATACATTTCAAAAATATGATTATTATTAATTTCACTCTATCATAACATACTATCTTTGTTATTCTTATACGTGTTTTGTTTTGTTAAAAGGGTTATTAAATCTATCGAAGAAGCACAAATAGAATGTCTAGAAATTTTAACATCATTTTCAAGTGAAGAATAAAAGTTCGTAGTCGTAAAAGTTATTCAAAGCAATATGTTATAACTTCTTGAAGTTGTTACGGTGTGAGCATATCGTTCGTAACTTGTTAGACGGTATATCAATTTACAAGGTAATCTTATTAGGAAACGAAGAATTCCTGTCTTAGTTATATAGTGGGTGGGGTCGTCATGGAAGTATCGAAATATATTTTTTTGAGAATTTAATAATCAACATTGTTATCATTCACATCTCTCATAAACTCCTATGTCCTCCATCTAGCGTAGAATCTGTTAAAGTTCTGTTAAAGTGTTAAAGTTCTTCTCGGTTCGGACGGAATATTAAGGTTGCCGTCTGCAAGGAAGTGCTTGGTCCGGTTCATAGTGATTTAGATCTGATTTTAGGCACATAATCATCGCGTTTATTTATATAAAACAGGGGGGAACAGCTCATCTGGTGTTTACTGATACTGCCGCCAATTGATACTTAATGCCAGAGGGCACGCGAGTACGTTGCCTGACTTTTAAGTATTGGTTTGGTTTTTGAAGAACCCTAACTCGAATTGGTTCGGCAATACTTCAGTGGGCAGCTTCCACATAGTGGTGGTGCGCGGCTGCCTTAAGCAACGATCCGTTGTGGAACGAGGGAAGATGATGATGGAGGAATTTAATTTGCCCTGGTTGTTGGCTAGCTTGGTCGTTGCGCCATTTAGCTTGCGGAACTTTCCAGGAGTATGACCTGGACGGGAATGATTCACATCTCTACACAATATAACTGTTATACTTAACTAAATTGTATTTTATTATTTATGTAGAATAAATATTACGCATATTTAAACGGCATTATATCAATAGATAGTGATTGAATTAAAAGTTTATGTGTAGTTTCTACATGTGAAGTTGGGTCGGGCTTTGAAAATACTTAACTAATTAAAAAAAGTATTAATACATAAAATTCACATTTCACCAGCAAGTAAATGTTACTTTAACACTTTTTAATCAATTGGAGAACCCGTACATTACCACAATATATCCCCGATGTAAAAATTTGCATATAAATTTGCATTTGGGTGTATTGCGACTACTATTAAAGATAGATAAATAATGTTAAGCATGTTTTATATTAAGACACATTTTTTATGTATAAGATTTTAATGAAAATAGTTATTTCGATTGCACAATTTCATCCGCGTAGAATTGGCATCCTTTTTTATTACTATACTTTTATAAGCTATTTAAATTTGTTGCTAGACAGTCAAAATGTCTTCATACATGAACCATATCACACCATAGCAGTCATCTATATATAAAAAAAGGAATCCCTATTTCCCTTGGTCACGGCATCACGCGTGAACGGCTTAACCGACTCCGCTAATTCTTTGTTATTGTCAGGAGAAGGTTCTTATGAACGAATAAAAATTTGCGGGGAAAATTAGAAAATTTAAGAATACTTAACCACGATATTAAGTAATCCTGACTTTTGTTAAGATAGCATTTTTTTTTCATTTCATTCAAACTTTTTCGATGTGACCTTATGGCGTTTGACATAACATTGACAGAATGCGTGCTGCAAATATCGTCAAAAAGGATATAAGAAAACTGAATATCGTTTAAATCAAATGCTTCAAACGGAGTTATCATACTGATAATTTACATATAAAATAATTAAATTATGATTTCTAACAAAAAATGAATTTCTTAGTGCACAATACAAAGTTTAATTAAATATGGAGTTTTGGTAAGTTTGAAATATTTTTTTAGTTAATTATACCAAACAACAACGTCTGCCGGGTCCGCTAGTTATAGATTTAGAGACTAATTTAAAAAGACATGCACAATGTTTTCAACCCCTTAATCTAGGTTGAACACTTTCCTGTACATTTAGGTACAGACCATTTAAATTACCGTACGATTAGGATGAATTTTAAATAGCCATGATTATAGGCTTACCACTATTCATCATAGAAATTACACACGTTTTGACATAGTAATATCGCCTTAATAGGACTTTAGCGTTGTGTTCTTGCCTTGTAAATTAACACGCTCTATTATAATTATTGTAAAGTGTATTTATGATTCAATTACTACGTGTAAATACTGATTTATTCATTGTCATGACTTTAAAAGTAAAATCAGCTTTATGTCCTAACTAACGTTGTTAACGTGACGTTTTCATATATAATCTTAACTATTATAAAATAAAACATTTAATATCACTATATATCAATTAATTCTTGAAAAAACACTGTATGGTTTTAATTATAATAAAACCAGACCACTGGCGTGCCTTGATAAAGTTTGGTTCTAAATACTATAGTTATCTTAATTATTTTTTAAATATCCCTGAAATGTTTTATTTTTAAGAAAATAATAAAAATGCTGTCCTTACCTTACTTAGTTTAGTTGCGGGCAGTACCTGCTATTAAAATAAATTGTCGTTTTTAAAAAAGGTAATACTCACCCTATATTATTTCTTTAAACAGTCATTGTTTCGTGAGATATTTTATCCTAAACATTTGCATTGAATCACATTAGAGCCATACTTAATAAAAGGTGAAAATGATATAATACATTTTAGTATACTCTTAAACGTATTAATAAAACATTACGTTTTATTAAAACGCATCATACTTAATAATTCAATGTTAGAAAATAAAATGGTTGAAATTTTTTACAGTGGCTGACCTTATCGTAAAATAAGTATCCAACGTATTTTGACACAGAATAAAAAAGTTACAGCCTATCACACAGCGAATTTATCTTTCATAATAAAACAAGATATAAGAAGAGATTGATGATAGGCATTATTTGTAGGAGATAGAGATGATTTCGACGCGAGCATATAAGTATATAATATTTATGTTCAGGTCAAATTACTATCATGCATTCCTTTTTACGTATCATACATTGTTATAGTGTTTATTAACAGTTGAATAATTGATGAAAATAGCAGTATTAAACGTATTCTGTATATGATAATAAAAATGATCCTGTAAGCAATAACTTATGTACATAATCATGTGTTGAAGCGGCCCCATAACACTATATCAATTGATTAATTAGAACCGATTTAAAATAATTTTTTATAATACATAAACTAATATTGTTTTAAATTATTAACTGTGGAAGCAAATTATAATATAATATAATTATATAATTATAATATATCTGAGGAGAACAATTCATTCATATGGCATCGGTTGCAACCTCCCTCACCAGGGGTGCGTTTAGGCCAGTTCGAGATATATGGCCCCTTCGGGTGCTAACGGGGTTCGCGCCCTGCTGATACAGGGAGGTACGGGGGCGGTCTACTAAGCCCTTGATAGGGGGCGCGCAAGGAGACTAGGGCTCCGCTCGCAGCGCGGAACCATTCAATTGTCAATTCATTATCCTAAATTCTTCTCCACATGTATTAGTCAGAATCCTAACCGAATATCTAATAAACGCGGAATTTTTCTAAAATACAAAGACAAAGGCAGCCTTCAGGTAGTCTGGCGTGTTTAAATATTTGGTAGCAACTGGTGTCAAGGTATTTTATGAATCAATATGACTTCGAAGCATTTATAAAAAGATTATTCACCGTTTATAAAGGTCGGCAACGCATATTTAAGCCAACTGGCGTTGCAGATTTCAACATACAATTTTTGCTACGCTGTTTAGTTTATTAGTAATTTTCGAAGCGTAGAATATTCTACATTATAATAAAGATGCGTTATATAACACCATACATACATAACTACGTCCATAACATGTTTTATGATGGTCATTTGAAGACGTTATGGTTAAAGGTTGGCATAAGTCTCATTATCTTACACCTGGGACGTGTGGTCGTTACAAACGTTATGACGGAAAGTGCTCATTGCACCTTCGTATGCAAATATTCACAAACTAAACTCTAATTATTACTATGCGGTTTTAAGTCGACTATTTCCTTCTAACAATTGATTTTTTTTTACCTTTGCGGTAGAGCGATTCGAATAGTAGACCAGTCACTTAGCGGCTAGATCGGTTGTCGTTGCGTAGTGATATGGGGTAGGGTCTCTTTGAAACTTCTACCGAATTTATCGTGGAGTGTGTTCAGAGCAGTTGTTCGGATTAATACATGCAACTGAGTTTCAGCATCGGATGTTAAGGCAGACTGCGAAATTCCAACCGTAACACTTCGATGTCCGTCGTTTCACAATTTAGCATTTTAAGGCAGTTTTGCCGTGCTTCAACACTATGAACCTGCTGCCCACCGATGTATTTCCAAACCAATTTGACTTAGGGCCCTTCATGCACTATATTTCATGAAAAGAGCGTACAAATTCTTAAAAGGATGACAACCCACTTGCGTGGCCTCTGGAAATGTGAGTGTGTAAGGGCGGCGGCGGTATCACTTAACATCAGGAGAGCATCCTGTCCATTTTCTAAATAAATAAAAAATATGAGACTTAAGGATACCCTTGTCTTAAATTAAGTCTTTAATATGACTCATAGGTAGAATATACGAATAATAAAATAATATATTCAGGAAACAACTTTAAAGTACGAATTTTTGCCTCATATTTAGGTTTTTAAAATGGAAGAAAGATCTGGAATTCGCAAATTAAATACATCTAATTGTAATTTTAAATTGCTTATGAATTAAACATGAAGTTACAAATACGAAAATATCAAAACGTAGTTTTCGTACTGAGAGGTAATTAATTCGTTTTTTGACCGCTCAAAAATATTGTGTACTTTAAGACAATTTTACATTTAAGTTATTAAATTTAATAAATGTTTAATTAAAAACAATTAAAATTTCTATCAATATAACTCCATTGATCAAAAAGAGAATTAACAGAAAGAGTGAATGTAAATACAAAACATTTAATTATTATTGGGTAAAAAATAAAGAAATAAAAATGTGTTTATTCATTATGTGGGTTCCCAGCTCTTCTATAACAAACTTAATTATAAACTCCTATAATACTGGTATATGTATAACTTAATCACATCTTTAATTTAAGTAAGTATATCAAATTAAGATTTCAACAATAATAACGTAACGTTTTCATATACATGTGTATTATTGAAAATATTTGCTGTGTACAAGCTTTATTATTTATTAGAAATTTTCTATATAAAGATTCACCAAGGCCTATTTAATTGTAGACCGAGATTTACACATAAGAAAGGAGTCGTCTATTCTGAATGCGGAAAAACTTTAGTGCTATACTAGACACGGTTACGTAAATTATACGAAGCTACAAAAACAGTAACTAGTTAGAATGAGAGCGAATAGGAGTTGAAAAGTAAACGAACATGAATTGGATTCGTTCCCGGTCCGTGTGAGCTATGAATGTTGAAATGAGAACATCGAAAATTACTTCTGTGACTGACGCAGTTAAAATGAATGAGGCACAGTAATAAATTTAAAGGCAGTTTAATTGCGTACGGGCTGTAGGAAGATTATTGCAATTGTTATTAGTTGTTAACGGAACGACTGAACTCCTTGTGTTCATTGTTTTGCATTGTTTCATGTTTGAATTTATATTCATTCTGTTTCATTCATATTATTAAAGTTCTATAAAGATTTTAGTACACGTAATCTCACTAATAAGCTTGATAAAAATATCATAGTTCGTTTTTTAACTAAATCAAAAATTGTGTATGGAATGGATAACAAATGGGAAGGCAAGGCAAGTACAGAGCAGCAGAAGTAAAGATAGAGATCTAGAAGTAGCCATAGGAATATCGGTATGGAGGCTGTTATAAATTATCTATGCCTGGGATTCTATAGACGTACACAGATATGCACACGCGAACACAGGCAATAAACAATTGCCAAATCTTACATACATCTTTGTGTAAGACTAAGTCAATCATAAAATAAAAAAAATATAATCTCGTAATACGGTAAATTGAATGTATCTTCACTCTTAGACACTCTATAGACACAGGGAAAATAATTTTAGTTCTTTTCTCCGAACCACAGTTAAAGTAAAATTTAAAAAGTTATTCTCTGGGCAGTCTGTGGTATCAGTAAAGTCATATCGCTCAATGAGGGTTTGAGTTGACAGACATTTCAATTAACTTGGAGCCAAGTTGAGCCGAACTTATGCTTTCTACAATATTCGATACACCTGGCTCTGCATTTATAAGATATTATACTCTGAGATTGGTTTTATAAATAATATCTTTTATATAACGATTTAGACTTATGGCTTTCATAAACAAATAAGTAATCTTTTTTAAGGATAAATACATTTTTACAGTAATAAAATCATGAAGAATAAATTAAGACACTTTGATATAATTAAACTCAAAAAAGTGATTAATTTATGTATATTCAGATTTCCTTGATAGTTGATAGGATAGACCCAGATGTAAAAGTGCAGTTACAATATTTTAGTTTAAGGATAAGATGGTTTAGTATTTTGTGTGTATCTCAGTACCATTATCATCAAATTTGATTTAATTTAAAATATTATTAGCATAATGTTAATAAAAATGCGTACATAGAAAGAAAATCTATTGGTGCACAGCCGGAAAATTTTAACTCTAGCTCAAACGGTGAAGGAAAACATCGTGAGGAAACCAGCTTGCCTTCGACCCGAAAAGTCGACGGCGTGCGTCAGGCACAGAAGGCTGATAACTTACTTGCCTATTCAATTAATAAATGATCGTGAAACAGATACAGAAATCTGAGGCCCAGACCTAAAAAGGTTGTAACACCATTGATTAATTATTTTTATTTTTAAAATAATATTATCATTTATTACCTTGAAATAAATATGACTTCCGCTTTGAATTTGTATACAAATTAGACATTATTTGCCTTCGATATTGTAGTAAGATATACTAGTAAGGAACTGTTTTGTTAAAATCAGAAAATTAGCATTTTACCACGTACAATTTTTTTTTTCGGAAAATAGCGCGTTAATCTGTTGCATGAAAATACCTTAGTCTCTAGTAAACCGCTTTTAGGTACGGAAATAAAGATTTTTATAATTTCATCAATCATAATGCTATGTGCGAAATAAAACAAAAGGATTTTAAATTTAAAATCCGCCAGCTGCTTTGAAAAGAGAAGCGAAAATTTGTCACATATGCGCCGCGAGCTGTCATGCGGCAGAACCACCGGTTTATCTAAACTAAAATAGTATTACTACACTGTTTAATTTATATAATCGGGATGTTTTTGAAAATTTGTGCTTTGTGTGGTTATTTTATAGCACCGTTATAATCCATAAAGACATTCTTGAAATAAATGCGCATTCTAAAACGTATTAAGTCACGTATACGGTGGACTGTGAATTATTCGATTAGGTTAATTATCACGGCTGTGAAATAATGTGTGACAGAGAGTTTCTTGTCAGCCTTCTCTTTCCGTCACACGTCATCAACATTTTAGGGGCCGGCCAGTTGCTCGTTTTCCTCGCGGTGTTTACCTTAATCATACTACTGTAAACGAATCTAAAACCTAAGAAATGATGCTAGGCTGCTCACGTACATATAGGTTCAGAGGTTGTTAGGATTAATACCTGCAGCTAAGTTTCATCATTGGACATTGAGGCAAAATACGAAATTCCACCCGTATTACCTTGACGTCTGTCGTTCCACAAATGAGCGTTTTAAGGGCAGTTTTTGCCGCGCACCATCACTTTGTAAAACCAGCTGCCCACTGACGTATTTTCTAATCAATTCGATTAAGGGCCTTTCAAGAAAAGAGCGTACAAATACTCAAAAGGCCGGCAAAGCAGTCGCGAGCTCTTTGGCATTGAGTGTACATGAGCAGCGATATCACTTATTATCATCAGGTGAGCCTCCTACCCATTCGCTCCTTTTTCTATAAAAAAATAATTTGGTTGAGCTTAAAAAGACAACAAAGCAATGTCTTCAGTAAATACTAAATATTGAAGGAAGTGAACACGTAATTGGAATCCTTTCACAGAAATTGTTTAGAGAGCATTGCAAGTGTATTGGCCCGTCGTGGTTCGAGGATTGGCCACCGTCCAGCTGCGCTCTTGAAGAGAGACAAATTGTGTACTTTGTAATATTACTTATTCGCTACACAAACTTAGTATAGCTTAAAAGTTGATACAAGACATTTACTGTAATTTGAAAAATCTCACTGGTGCTCAATATCAATTTTAAATCGTCTATATTCTTGACAAAAACGTGTTAACTCAAGAACTATACGCGCTGGAAACTTTTATTAAAACCATTTTAACTAGGTTAGCAATATTAAAACAATAATAAATAATCTCAATAGCTACGCAACAGTGAGGTATAGGTACAGAACTTTCCTCTTTCAACGGGGCCAAAAGTAATTTAACTTGATAAAAGTACTATTTGCTAAACTAGTGTGTTTTACCGTGGCCCGTGCCGCTAATAAAACATTCAGTTATTCGCGCTGTAGTTTCACAGCTTGATATCATTACGAGCTATTACACAAATAAGAAAACTTTCAAAGGACTCATATATTTAGGGTTGAATTATACTGAGTAAAATGCTTCGTAAAAAAAGCTGAACTTTCTAAAGATTGACCGAAGACCCTTGAATTCTTTTTTATTTATTTATTAAAATTCACCACATCATATAACTACAATATATGTTACAATTTATCTTTTTTTAAATATATAACAGTTATGGTAAACATAAATGTTACAGAAAAATAAAATTATACACTTCCAATTTGAGATTTTAGAAGTAAACAGATAGGAACTTAAAAAAGTTTATTTTTTTAAATCAATCAGTCCACTACGGAATATGTCAATATGTCAAGCTCACATGTAGTGTTTTTCTAGGCTTTTGTATGTGCTTATTATTTGACATTCATAAATAATAGTGAATATTCTGTATGTGTTATTGAAATTTATCCTATTATAGACTAAAATAATTTAATTCAGAAATATTCAACCTATATGTTATTGAACCCAAATAGAAAAATAAAAAGAACAATTTAACTTCGCCTCGTCATGATTGTATATTTGAAACTTTAAGTAAAAACCGTATAATTTAATAAACAATTTTTCTTTATATAACTAAACTTGTTGTTACAAAACTGTAGTGTTCCACTTCAACCTTAAAGAAAACCATCTTGTATATACAATGAAGAATTATTACATATTGAAAACATTTTGTAAGAGAATTTTCCTCGTCGGCACGGGGAATTTTTGGTACGAAAACGGCGAGATAGGAGATGATTCTAGTATATATTACAGAACACTCTCTTCGATTTTATTTTTTGCCTATTGTTTTATGACTTTACTGGAAATAATGGCAGCTTTTATGGGTGACTTTCCGGAAGATGAGAGACGTGATTCGATTACACTTTCTGTGAGTCACTCGATACTATTGATAAAGATATTCTCGATAATTTACAATAAAATAATCATCAAACAGCACATGTATGATATAGTACGTGTTTGTGAACGGTACGAGAAGGAATCATTGCTAAAGGAGAGATATCGATTTCTGAAGATGAACGTTTTGGCGTATTGTATTACTGTTTATAGTTCAGCCGCTTTTTTTGTTCTTGAAGGACTTAAGAAAGCTTATTCAGGTAGTATAAATTCACTGAAGGAAGTCATTTTATAAGGCATTTAAGATCTCGTAAATTATGCTTTATGATATACTTTATTTTAGGCTCGCATTTTGTGACTATAATAACATATTACCCAAGCCATAACAATGATACCGGACTGGCAACATTTATCCGAATTTTCAACACGGTTATCTTATATATAATGTTATTAAGTATGATAATTGTTGATGGGTTTGCCATATCCAACTTAGTCATATTAAAATACAAGTTTATAACTTTGAGACATTACTTCGAAGATCTTAGGAAAGACGTTGAAAAGATTTGTGAAATGGGCAATTATAAAACGGCAGGGGAGAGGCTTACAAATGGTGTTATAGAAGGAATTGTTATGCATAAGGAGCTTCTAAGGTAATTTGAAATGTAACACTTTCATAATGTTGGGCTTTATTATTATTATTTAATAAAAATAATAGTATATGAAAAGCGAAGGAATAAGTATATTCTTATATATTCCAATTTTGTAAAGTTTTCATTGCTAATTAAATCTGCGCTGCTCTATGGGACCTGGGTCATGAGTAGTTTCACTGACTTATACAGTGCCTGATATGTAAAGACCTAAATTTTATATAAAATGGCACACAATGGACAATTTCTATTTACTTACCATTTTGTAGCAAGTGGATTTATAGTCTTCTGTGTAACGCAGACGAAAACGACAGTTATGCCAAAAGTTGAGCGCAACACCTACCCACACTACAAACTACACAAAAACCCATATTCCATAATATTTCACAGACTGTCGCAAGTAATTGACAAGGTATTTGGAACAGCAATGGCTTTTCAGTTGTGTCAGAGTTCTGGAGCAGCAGTCTCTCTCATGTTACTATTTGCAGTAAGAAATCTTTTATATACTATATTTTTTTTTCTTTCCTTTTGTAATATCATTTTACTTGCAAATAATATAAGATAAACGTGTAATAATTTCTTGCATGATTCCTTATTGCTACACAAACAGCTACGGCGTAGATCCAGATATAAAATACCGGAAAGATAGTTCAATATCTGTATTGATAGTATAATTTAGACAAACTCCAAATAAATATTTTTTATTAATATTATATACTAATGGCATACCTAGAAGGATTTATATTATATATGTAGGTTCTATGTTATTCACATGAAATGGATGAGTTGATTATTAAAATATAATATAGTAATATAAAGTAATAATGTAGTAGCTATTAGTAATTAGTCATAAAAATACTAATAAACCTAATGTCTTTTTAGCTCTCCTCAGATTTTAATGTGTTTAAGTTCTCAGTATACGACATCGACAGGAGAAAAAACAATACCATAAACCACACTCCATTAATTTTATTAAATAGCTTTCAGAGAATCTAACATTATTTGCTAGTTTGAGGATTATTTCGTTTGTGGCAGCTTTATTCCTCTTGCTTGGTTTGTTTTTATGTAACGCTGGCGAAATAACTTATCAGGTACGTACTATAGGTTCATCTTCAAAGAAACTCTCGCACAGTTTTGTTCCATTAACTTAATAAAAAATTCACATAATTTTCATAAACATTATGTTTTAGGCATCGTTATTACCAGATGCAATATTTTATTGTGGCTGGCATCTCTGTCCTGCAAGATACAAAGGGCAGAGTCTCGGCAAAATAGTCTCCATATCCTGTATGCAAGCTCAACGGCCCATTGTTATGAAAGCTTTTAAAATGTTTGAGCTTACATACGTAACGTTTCTTCAGGTGAGATTTTTTGAAGTATCATTAAAATCCCTAAAGTTTATATCCTTAAAAGTAAACCTTCTTAAGATACATTTAATAAACTATTCTAAAGTTTATAGTTATAATGAATTGAAATGTTTCTTTCATTCCCTTCAAATTTATATAAGTTAGTATTTTTTAATTATAAGAAATTTAATGATTCATTTACAATTGTATAATTTACCCAGTTTCTGTTCAATTTAGGTCATCAGAGGAACATATTCAGTATTTGCGCTAATATATGCACAAAACCAGTGAGAAGAAATATGCAAAACCTAAATGGAACATAAATAACATATTATAATGTATATAAATACTATATATATCAATTTATAATATAAAGGCAACACACTTTTAAGGTTTGTCTAGGGGTTAGAGAAAGTCATAGTTTTCATAATTCATTCCCGAACAATAGTATACATTTAGACATTACTGCATTTGTTTAATTAAAATATTTTCTAAATGACATGAATGAGCCTTCTGCGAAGGTTTATCTATTAAACTACTAAGTTTCAATACACGCTGATTTCCGAACGAAGTTTTCCCTTACGACCATATGTATTGGGCGTATAGCAAAAAAACACGATTGAAGCCGGGATTCAAATTGTTGACCAATTGCACTCCTAACTACTAGTAACAGTGGTTGTTAAATAGTAAATAATAATATAGTAGTTGTGTAAATTATAAACTCATTATGGATTTGCTTTTTGAATTTTAAATAATTTTGTGTATATCTAAATAAGTATAAAGTAATAAACATTAATTGCAATGACCCATTGCCATTGTCATTGTCTGAAGAAGAGATGGCTGATGGGGCAAAATGTCCTGGAATGGAGGCGAAGGACCAGTTAGTGAAGCGTTAGACTGCCTCCTACGGACAAATGACCTGATAAGGGAGGGAAGACGTTGAACGCAGAGCGCAGGAAACGGATCGTACTGGAAAAAGGGGAGAGGCTTGTATTTCCAGCAATGGACGACATTGGGCTGAAACGAACGTTTATCTAACTAATAATATCTATAAATATACACTTAAAATCTTTGCTTTGATAGCTGGAATTGCCTGGAAGGTGTTAAAAGACACATAAACGTATTTGTAGTAACGCATTTTACCAGACACTAGACATTTGGATATTTTATGAGAGTACCCGAAATTATGACTATACTAAACAATGTTATTTATTACCATTACATATGTTAAGGCTGAAATCTTTATCGTACAGCAAGTATATGACCCTATAACCATGGAGATAATCAAAATTGATAAAAGTTATCTAACCCCTGAATTAATTCTATGTTGCGATTGAATACCTTTTGAATTGTAAGTTTGCTTATCGTTAATATCATGGAATATAAACAAGGAACCCGAGTCACGCACGGATATATCAAATAAAGCAAGATGGGTGGTTCCGATAACCAATTGGAACATATATGTAAATATTATACAAGGCTTATTAAGGCTGGTTACTACGCTGTATATTGATTCACTTTTTCATTGATTCATTGCTTTTTTTTACAATTAATGAAATTTTCTGTCTATAGTTATATACTAGCACTGTTTTAAATAACGCAGAATTAATCAAATATTATATTATATATATCGTGCTGATTTTATAAGAACGATACCGTATTAATAATGGAATCAATGTTATACCTGTACCTGTTTGAAACTCCAATGCTATAAAACTCACAACTTCGTTGTTTAAGAGTTAGCAAACCCGAAAAACCGAGCTTATATTGCGATGCAAACTTTTCTTTTAAGGCCCTCGTATTGGAAAAAAGAACACAATGTAAAGTATAATTTATTGTAGTTATTTACATAAATTGAATTATTAAGTTCTAAAGTTGGTTTAAAATTGGCAAGTTAGTTTTTATTGTTGAATGTGACGCGTGTGTTCTAAGCTCGACCGATCTGTATTTAACAATAAAATCGAATTTTTCGTTTAAAGATCCATTTTGATTTTCATTGAGGATTGACATAGAATCTGAATTATTTTTTATTTAGCACAGATTATTTCACCAGTGCAATCAGTCAACCCCCTTCCTATTGGGAGTGCCATGCTGTTGCTTTCGGGCTTCAGCCAAACGGGCAGGCACGACCGGGGCAGTACCACTGTCTCGCAGAAAACGCGTGAAGTGATGCAATAGGTTCATCTTATTGTACACGCGTTTCGTGCGGTGAGTGAGACTCCCGGAGCCCATCAATTTCCCCCCCCCCCCCAGAATATGAGGATGCAGTTTAAACAGAGATTACCCCAGGGGGGTACCACACGTTTCCGCTGTGGAGAATCCCCCTCTGAGCGTCCATCATCGGAACAATCAGTATTCGGTGGTGGATGCACAGGCTGCCCTTCGTATTCTGGGGTGGGCAAAAACTGCGCAAAAAAACTTTAACTTTAGGTTTCGATTTCGAAACGGAAGAATTTACCGAAGGCATCCCCTTCCACGCTCTCAGTGGACTTTACCAATGTTAGGGGGATCAATTCTAATCTTAACGCGGTTCACTTTCACCTCGAAACTGCGAAGCCGGCCTTATTCTTCCTTACTGAGACTCAGATATTCTCCCCGGCTGATACTTCCTACCTCTCCTACCCGGGGTACAAATTGGTACATTCATTTGTGCCGCGGGCGGGAGTTTGTGTGTACGTCAGAGAGGATATCTGTTCTCGTCGCCTCGAGTCGCTTGAAGGAAGGGACCTATCTAGCCTCTGGCTGTGCGTAGACTGCGATGACCATCCGCGATTTTACGCATGCCTGTATAGGTCCCATAGCGGAAATACCGAAACTGACCGACTCATTGAGCACATCCAAATGGCAACATGATTCCCTGCTCGAAGGGAACCGCTACCGCTACCGCTGAACCCGCTGTCCCTGCGATTACGCGAATACCAGATGTGGATGGTCATAAACCCTCTTTGTTGGACCTTCTGCTGACCTCACATCCGGAGACCTATTGACCAAGTCTCTGTTGACCCGCCATTGGGTTCATCGGTTCATTGTGTGGTCCGGAGTACTGTGCCTACTACGCGCCCTCCTCGGCCCCGTTTTTCGGGTTGTCGCCGTGTTTGGCACTATCGGTCAGCAGATTGGGATGGGATGCAGTCTTTCTTTGCGTCCTACCCTTGGGGGCATATGTGCTTTTCGTCGGAAGCTCCAGATTCCATCGCTGCCTCTGTCGCCGAAGTGGTTCTGCAGGGCATGGAACTCTTTATTCCATTTTCTGCGGTGCCAATCGGTGGCAAGTCACAGCCCTGGTTTAAGCGTTCTTGCAAGGCAGCATCGCGTCGACAGCGAGAATGCTTTAATCCATGGGCGGAAGCGGCGATATCTCGTGATGCCAATACCAGCCAACATAAAAAAGCATATAACTCAGCCTCCAGGTCCTTCAAACAGGAAATTGCTAAGGCAAAGTCAGAGCACACGCCAGATTTGGCGAGAGATTGGCCCAACTCCCTTCGGAGACTCGAGCCTTCTGGTCTCTCGCCAAAGCTGTACAAGGGAATTTTTGTCAACCATCCATTCCACCGCTGCACAGGGAGGATGACTCGCTCGCCCACACTGCGAAGGAGAAGGCCGACCTCTTGGGCTATCTCTTCGCGTCCAACTCGACTTTGGATGACCGAGGAGGATCACCACCGACGATTTCGCGGTGTGATTATTCAATGAAATCACATTCCGGCAACGTGCTGTTCGCAAGGCACTATCTTCCTTGGACATTCATAAGTCGAACGGGCCGGATGGTATCCCTCCAATTGTGCTGCATACTTGTGCTCCTGAGTTGGCTCCGATCCTGACGCGCCTATTCCGGTACCTGTACTCGCTCGGCACTGTCCCGAAGTGCTGGAAGACCGCTTCGATACATCCGATCCCTAAAAAAGGCGATCGCTCTGATCCGTCCAACTATCGTCCAATAGCTATAACCTCCTTGTTCTCCAAAATAATGGAATCCATTATTAATGGCCAGCTCTTGAGGTATCTAGAGGGCCATCAGCTGATTAGCGATTATCAGTACGGCTTTCGTCGTGGTCGTTCGGCTGGTGACCTTCTAATATACCTTACACATAGATGGGCAGAGGCAATTGAGTCCAAGGGGGAGGCGCTAGGGGTTAGTTTGGACATAGCGAAAGCCTTCGATCGGGTGTGGCACAAAGCACTGCTCTCGAAGTTTCCAGCCTACGAGCTTCCCGAGAAATTATGCGACTGTATCTCCAGCTTTCTGGCCGATCGGAGCATCAAGGTCGTCATCGACGGAGCATGTTCCGACCTTAAACCCGTGAATGCTGGGGTCCCACAAAGCTGTGTTCTATCCCCGACCCTGTTTATTCTGCATATCAATGACATGTTGCAACTTAGCAACATTCATTGCTATGCGGACGACAGTACTGGGGATACTCTTTACACTGGCCGGGCAGGTATTTCTCGGGCAGTTGTCGATGAGTACCGGAACAAACTTGTGTCTGAAGTCGAAACTCTACTACGTGGAGTCTAGGACTGGGGTAGACTAAACCTAGTCCAATTTAACCCCAAGAAGACACAAGTCTGCGCGTTTTCTGCGAAAAAAATACCCTTTGTCGCTACTCCTCTTTTCTAAAACACTCTTCTTGAAGCCACAGCCAGCATCGGAATACATGGCGTTGACATATCGAACGACGTTCAGTTTCGCGGTCATTTGGAGGGAAAGGCTAAATTAGCCTCCAAAAAGCTTGGTGTGCTCAGCAAGGCGAGACGGTACTTCACTCCGGGCCACCGCTTGCAACTCTATAAGCGCAAATACGGCCCCACATGGAATACTGTTCTCACCTCTGGGCGGGGGCTCCCCAGTACCAGCTCCTTCCACTTGACCGTATCCAACGAAGAGCGGTTCGAATCGTCGATGACCAATCCCTCTCCGAGCGGCTCGATCGTTTGGCGTTGCGTAGATATGTGGGGTCACTCTGCATCTTATACCGCATTTACCATGGAGAGTGTTCAGAGGAGTTGTTCGGATTAATACCTGCAGCTGAGTTTCATCATCGGACGTCGAGGCAGAATACAAAATTCCACCCGTATCACCTGGACGTCCGCCGTTCCACGACTGAGCGTTTTTCAAGGCAATTTTTGCCGCGCACCACCGCTATGTGGAACCAGCAGCCCACTGAAGTATTTCCGAACCAATTCGACTTAGGGTAGTTCAAGAAAAGAGCGTACAAATTCTTAAAAGGCCGGCAACGCACTTGCGAGCCCTCTGGCATTGAGAGTGTCTATGGGCGGCGGTATCACTTAACATCAGGTGAGCCTCGTGCCCGTTTACCCCCTATTTTATATTAAAAAAAAAACGAAGTAAATACTGTTTGAGTAAAATTCGACTAAAGAGTAGTTTGTTGAAGGAATATTCATTTTCTCCTTAATAAATCCACTTATATTCATAAAATAAACTTTTATCTTAAGTCTTTAAAACCTTATCCTTAGCATACTCTGCCTTCAATCACGTATGATCCACGCCTGTGAATCCATTCGTGCCGTGAATAAAAACTTTCACTGCCATAAAAGTATATGAGTTTGTCCCTATACTGCGTCGATGACTTCCAATTTCTTCGCGCGTCCCGACCCTACCCCGAAGATTACTTTTTTTCCTTTATCCATTGAATTGAATTAAAATGAGAAGCAAACGGGTACGGGCGCACATCAATTTTCACAAGCGTACTACGATTAACAATGTCTATTTACAGGCTATTGTTTTTGTTTGCGTATCAAGCGAGAAAACAATCATAATAAAATATATATGCATAATAAACTTTCTCCTGACACAGATAAAAAAATTGGATCAGTAGTTCCAGAAATTATTTCTTATAAGTAAGCCAATTGTTTTCTGGGTTGGGTCATTGTGTCTGTGGTTGCACCCTTTTAAAACCGATGTACTGAATGTTTTGATGAATATTTGATACATCAATAATAATAATAATCATCATACTAAAAACTTAAATCATGACAAATAGGTTGTGACTAAATTCATCTCTAGTCCCCACACTTGGGAGTCCCTGTGTTGTGAGTTACTAGATAACAATTATTCCGTGGTACATAGTACGTGTTTAAAACAGTCTTTTCAGAAAATATTAGGTCCTTACATATGAAATTGGCGTTTTGTATGGGAGGAACAAAAAGTCGAATATTTTTAAATATAATATATGAACCATTGTTTTCTATGCACTTTTGCCATCTCATAGGTAGTTCATTGATCCCTTTACTAAAAAAAACAGTCAGACGGGAATCAATAAAATCTGTGAAGGCGATTTGGACTGCCCCATCAGAGTTAAATTTTTTCCCTTGCAAGAAGTTGTCCAAATTTCGAAAAAAATGGTAATCTGTTGGAGCAATGTCCGGGGAGTACGGAGGATGTCTTAGACATTCCAATTGAAGCTCTTCTAATTTGGTAGCCGTCTGTTGTGCAGTGTGTGGTCTAGCGTTGTCGTGAAGTAGCAGTGGCGTGGAGCGATTGACCGGCCTAGGTTGGTTAGCCGCTAGCTTTTCCATCTTGGTTTGCAATGGCTGACAATAGACATCAGCCGTAATAGTCTGGCCAGATTTGAGAAAACTGCAATGAACAATACCGGCACTAGTCCACCAAACGCTTAAAAGTAACTTTTTTTGGGTTAATTTTCGCTTGGGGCAGGATTTGGCTGGCTGGCCAGGATCCAACTTTTGCGCTGAGCGCTTCCGATTATCGTAAAGAATCCATTTTTCATCACAGGTAATGATTCGGTTTAAAATACCTTCATTATTGTGCCGGTTCAGTAATGTAACGCAGCAGTCGACGCGCGTTTGTCCTATTAAGCTTTTTAATCTTCCCAATTTGCTTCAAGTGAATTAAAACAGTTTTATCACTAACACCGCAGCCTGCAGCTAACTCGGACGTGGTTTGCGATGGATCCGCTTCCACAATAGCCTTCAATACTTCATTATCAACTTGGGTCTCAGGCCTTCCACGGGGCTTGTTCTGCAGGTCGAAGTTTCCAGAACAAAAACGTTGGAACCAAAAACGAACTGTGTTTTCTTTTGCAACATGACCGCCATACACATCCTTTGAGAGTGTAGCTGATAATTAAGAGCGTGCGCTGTGTCTGTATGTCTATACATAATACATAGACTGTAATATACATTTTTGGGGTGGGAAGTTGGGGTTGGTGTTGGTGGGAACCGCTGATGGAGTGAGGTCAGCATTGCCTAGAAAAAGCCAAAAAAAAAACCTTCTGCTGTGTTGCGTAGTGGAACACTAGTATAAGCAGAACCCCGCGTGCCCACTACCTAGAGCTGCAGATGAGCTGAGGATGCAGGGCAAAAGGCGAATATTCTGCGCCTTAAAACAGAATCCACTCACTAGGGAGGTAACCCGTATAAAACCGAGCATGTCTGGATGCTCTAAAGTGGCAGCCCCATTATCAGACTAGGGCACAGTAGGTTAATCTCCTGCTTGCCTGAAAAACCAACGATTCAAGAAACCGAAACAGTGAGAAACCGGACCGATCTTTTACCGACGACCTTTGGCATTAAATCACGGACACGAATTGCTTTGTGGAATATAAAAACGCTAAGTAACGACACTCGACTAGCACAAGCAGAAGCAGAAATGATAAGATATAATCTACTAATACTTGGTTTAAGTGAACTGCGTAGAAACGGTTTTGGCGAACTGAGAACGTCCAAAGGCCTAACTCTTCTATACTCCGGGAAGGAAAATGAGGATGAAGACCTTGAATATGGCGTCGCTTTCCTCCTCTTTAACTCCGCAAAGAAAAGTCTTTTGGACTGGAAACCGATCTCAGATCTAATCATTTGGGCCCGCTTCAACTCAAGAGCACGGAAGATCTCCATTGTGCAGTGTTACGCTCCCACCAACACGTCTGCGGAAGACATCAAGGATGACTTTTACAACGCTCTAAATGCCACACTTAAAGGTATTAAGAAACAAGATATTGTGATCGTCATGGGAGACCTTAACGCAAAAGTGGGAAGCGATAACAGTAACTGTGAGCGCAACATGGGCAAACATGGACTCGGAGTACGGAACGAGAATGGTGAACGGTTTATAGAGTTTTGCCAACACCATGACCTGACCATCGGTGGGACACTTTTTATTCATAGAGAAGTACATAAGTACACATGGAACTCCCCTGATAGCTCCAAGAAAAACCAAATTGACCACCTTGCGATCAGTTCGAAGTGGCGCTCGTCACTCCTCGATGTCCGAAACCGAAGAGGCGCTGATATTGACAGCGACCACCATCTGGTTGTAGCTGAAATGCGACTCAAGATTGCAGTTGCGCAACTAGCTGGTGCCTCTGGTAGAACTGGAAGAAGGTTTGACGTCACTAAACTGCGAGATCCTGAAATTTTGAATAGGTTCAGGCTTGAACTTCGTAACCGCTTCACCGGACTTCACGCCGACGATGACTCAATAGACGGAGAGTGGAAACGCATCAAAGTGGCCTACACAGAGACCAGCTCTTCTGTCTTAGGTCATACTAAGCACTCGCGCGTGGATTGGATGTCACAAGCTACTTGGCAGCTGATAAACGACCGTAGGGAACTCCACCTAAAACTGCTAGGAACCAACGACGAACTACTACAAGCCGACCTTAGACAGCAGTATCGGGAGATTCGTAAGAAAATCTATCGCAGCTCGCGAAAGGACAGAAGGTTGTGGGTTGACGGTATTGCTGACCACGCTCAAATTGCCGCTAACACCGGAAACATGGTAGAACTATATAAAGCGACTAAAATCTTGGCAGGAAAGATAAGTCAGCATAAAAAGCCTCTAAAATCAAAAGACGGTCAACTTATCGTAACAGCAGAAGGGCAACTACGACGCTGGCGTGAACACTTCGAGGAAACCTTTCGTCCCACAGCTACGCATGGAGGCATGCAAGACACATTTCCACCACTCAGGCCACTAGACATCGATATCGAACCACCTACACGTGATGAAGTGGAGAGAGCGGTCATGGGTCTTAAGAGTGGTAAAGCACCAGGGCTTGATTTAATAGCCGCAGAAATGTTAAAAGCGGACTTGGCTACTACCGTCGACACGCTGACACCTTTGATTGGGAAAATCTGGGCCAGCGAGAAGCTTCCGGAGGACTGGAATAGGGGCCTTCTTATAACTGTGCCCAAAAAAGGTGATCTAAGCCAATGCAGCAATTGGAGAGGTATCACCTTGCTCTCGGCCCCTTCCTGCAGAAAACTGCAGAATTATCTTGGACAGGTTGTCTGCAGCCGTCGAGCCTCTCCTTCGCATAGAACAAGCTGGCTTCCGGCCTAACCGCTTGTGTACCGACCAAATTAACACTCTTCGTATCATTCTCGAACAGGCGACAGAATGGCAGAGAGAGATTTATCTTACCTTTGTTGACTTCGAAAAAGCTTTCGATACGTTGAGATGGAGCAGCATATGGTCGCGACTCTCTAACATTGGTGTCCCGCCAAAGATAATTAACCTAGTTAAGGCCAGCTATAGGAACTATTCTGGTAGAGTGATTCACGATGGTCTCGTCTCAGACGATATTCAAGTGCACGCAGGCGTCCGGCAAGGCTGCTTACTCTCGCCACTACTTTTCCTGGTTGTTCTCGACGGGATTATGGATCGCATACATCAGAACCAGCGTCGCGGAATAGAGTGGGGATTAACCAACATCTTAGAAGATTTGGATTATGCCGATGACCTCTGTCTGCTGAGTCACACACACCGCGACATGCAATCTAAGTTGGACGACCTGGAACGCGAGGCGGGATTTGCGGGACTCAAAATCAACACACGGAAAACGAAAGAAATGCGTGTTGGAGTTGAGAATCGCACCCCAATGCGGGTGGGTGCAGAGGACATAGAAATCGTTCAACAATTTGTTTACCTCGGAAGCGTTGTGTCTGAAACTGGAGGTACAGAAGAGGACATCACTTCGCGCATTGCCAAGGCCAGAGCAACCTTTGCACAACTTCGGCCTATATGGCAGTCACGGATGTTGACGCGTCGAATCAAGGTTAAAATATTCGGATCCAACGTCAAATCTGTACTGCTCTATGGGTGTGAAACGTTGAAGGTCACCAAACACATCTCGCACCGACTCCAAGTCGTCGTTAACCGCTGTCTTCGCCGTATTCTGAACATCTACTGGCCTGAAAAGATCTCTAACGAGCAACTTTGGGAGCGCTGTCGAGAAACCCCGATCAGCCAGCAGATCAAGCGACGCAAATGGAATTGGATAGGCCATACACTCCGACGGGATCTCAATCATATTCCCAAGCAGGCGCTTGATTGGAATCCGCAAGGAATGCGGAAGCGTGGCCGTCCCAAACAAACCTGGCGCCGAACAGTTGCGGACGAGGCAAAGAGAGCCGGAAAGACTTGGAGCGAGGTGAAACACGAGGCTCAAGACCGAACGCGATGGAGACTCACTATGGACGCCCTCTGCCCCACCTAGGGGTTATAGGACATTAAGTCAAGTAAGTAAGTCAATATACATTTTATAGTGCTAGCTGATTAGGTTGCCCAGAAAATGAACGTCTATCGTTTTAACAATTGTTTGTTCTCGTAGAAGGAGCCCGCGTCACTACACTTCCGAATTAATGCGGTGGTATTTTTTTTATGTAAACAAACTTTTATGAAAACATTATATGTTTTGCCGTTTACCCAACATAGATATAAGTTATCCTATTGTTACGGAGACGGGTCGACTGCAATGTTTCTAGATTTTTCCACTAGTTAGAGAACTTTTCAGCAGGCTGTAATATTATTTCTGACCGTTTCAGGAGAGGGTTAATCACATATTAGGAAATTGTAATTTCCATAATGTTACCCTAGTTTTCAGGAAGCTGAAACCTTTTTTCAGTCGGTTTCAGAATATGTGTAGTAGAGTGGTGCAGTTTTCAGGAGACCCGATTTCAGGCGTTTTCAGGCCTAGGTATACCCCTTCGATGAAGGAATATTCTAGACCAAACTTTCTAGAGAGAAGATCCGAACTTTCTCGAAACTAGACTGAGCACTCTAGAACGCCGTACGACAAGGACGGAGCAACGTGCGAAAGAGACAAAGAGTGCGGACGTTCTAGAATTGTGCAATCGCTACTCAGTAGCAAGCCCGCCTGGAGAGTTCTCGAATATTGTTTAGAATTATTCCCAGGGATATATAAGCGAGCCGAAACGCGACTAGTCACTTGTAGTTTTGAATGCGATAACAAGAGAGAAACACCGAAGCGATAAAGTGAATACAAGTGATAAAGTACTGTGTGAAGTGTGCATAAGTGAGTAATAAGTGACTGTGTTTTTGTGTCTGTTATAAGTGTATCTCTGCAATTAATTTGTGCCCATAAATTCCTCACTGATTTATCAAGAAATAAACCTTTGAAAAAATCTACGGCATTTTCTATCCGATCCATTTAACAACAACATTAACAGTAACATTTTGGTGTCAGAAGTGGGATAGAAAAATGTCAATTACTCCAAGGGAGAATCAAGAGGAGTCTGTGGCAGAATCTCCAGCTGCGGAGGGAGTGCAGACAAGGGCGCAATCAGCACGTGACGCCGCCCGGCGACAAAGTTTCGATGCAAACCGCGGCATGGGTGAAAGTAACGATGGCAACATCCTCCTTGCTCTGCGGCAAATGATGGAGGAGCAGGCACGCCGTCAGGAAGAACAGGCACGCCAAATGATTGAAAAACAGGCACGCCGTCAAGAAGAACAGGCACGTCAAATGATTGAAGAACAGACACGCCGGCAAGAAGAACAGGCACGCCGTCAAGAAGAACAGGCACGGTGTCAAGAAGAACAGGCACGTCAAATGATTGAAGAACGGACACGCTGGCAAGAAGAGAGCTTATGGCTTAGATAAATTAGGGCTGTCACGGAAAAACCAAGTTCCCAACGTGGACCCACTTGTTACCTCTGTGGGGAAATAGGGCATATGAGGTTTTCATGCCCTAAAAAAGATCTTAGAGGCGAAATAAAGAGTAGACGTGGGGAACCGGAAGCAGCGGGTGTGACTGCCGCTGAACAGCGGCAGGGAAACGAGTAGAAGCCAGGACCACGGGGCGGGTGCTGGCCGGTTCTGTAAGGAAGGCCCCAAAAGTTATGATCACTCAAACTCAGGATGGGAAAACCATTGTTATGGACGGAGAAGTTAACGGATGTAGGTGTGAGTTAACCCTTGATACTGGAGCTTCCCGGACAGTAATTCTGAAGTCCAAAGAAATGTTTATTTTTCAAAACAGAAGTGAGCTACTTGGATAACATTATATCGCAGGACGGAGTTCGAACAGATCCCGAGAAGATAGTTGCGGTGAAGGAATGGCCAGTACCTAAAGATAAAACTGAAGTCCGTGCTTTCTTAGGCTTATGTTCTTACTACCGAAGATTCGTGAAAAATGTCGCGGATATTGCAAAACCTCTTCACAGACTCACCGAAGAGAAGAGGAAATTCACATGGAATGGAGAGTGTGAAGTTGTATTTAATGAGCTTAAAAACCGACTATGTGAGACTCCGATACTAGGCTACCTGGAACATGAGGGCGAATATGTGGTAGATACAGATGCCAGTGGAATTGGCATCGGAGGTGTACTATTACAGGTAAAAGGTGAGCGCAAGGAAGTAATAGCCTACTTCAGCAAGTCGTTATCGAAACCAAAACGAAACTACTGTGTCACTCGGAGGGAACTACTAGCTGTTGTGAAGACGCTGCAGCATTTCAGTAAATACTTGCTGAAGTAGCAGAAGTTTAAGAACCCAGAAGGACAAGTGGCTCGATGGATCTAACAATTGCAAGAGTATGACTTTGTAACGTAACTGTGTTCTATAATACGTTATCCTAACTGTGGATGGGAATTACTTGTGGATATGCAGATTAATAAAAGGACTTCGGTACTCAATACTGTAGTTTATATTTTCCCCAATACTAATCCACGTCCACACGCGATCGCAGTGCGCAGTAACTCTGATCGCTAGTTCATACATCAAAACGCTTACTCGACACATTCATGCGTACACGAGATAGGGACACTACACCCCCCAAATTTTTACATTCACAAAAAAAATTCATAAAACAAAACTTATTCAAATCACTATAAACTATACCTAACACACCTGCAGTTACATTGCGATAAGCACAGAGGGTTAAATTACGCGTAGCTTGCAGTAGGCGTCGTCACTGGCTGGAAGCGCATAACAGCGGTTTGCTGTTAAATGTGCTTACCACAACATTACCTCGTAACTAGGTGCTTGTTTGCTAAAATAACTAGGCTAATATTTAAACTAATCGAAACTCAATTTTACATTTCGCAATCCAAATACCTATCACTATGCATTTACTTTGACATAAATTGTAGGTAATGAATTTGCTTACTTACTTAAAAAACTGTAAGTCCAATAAATTTTAAATACAATAAACGAATAATACCTATAATATCTAATAAAATACTTTTAACAATTAAATCTTACTGGTAATTTTACCCTTCTGCCACTCTTGGTTATTTTACCATTTCCGGATGTAGTGTCATGTGTACATTTATCGCTAACAGTTAATTTGTTATCAATAGATATACAATTCTTTTTCAGTTCGGTACAATCGTCATGGCTTGAATCATATAACAAAAAGGCTGGCTTCAACCTGTCTATTGATATATTTATAATTCTATTAGGTAATTGGACAGAGTATACTTTACCTTTTCTTGCTACGACACGATAAGGACCATCGTACGGTGTCGTTAACGGCCTTCGTACCGCGTCGTTCCGTATAAAAACATGTTCACACTTACCTAACTCGCTATGTACAAAAATGGTACGCGAGTCACGCATAGAACTCGATACTGGCTTGAGATTGTCTATACTATTTCTTAATTGGTTCACAAATTCATACTCACCAGCACTTCGATTATCCGAGACATTGTAAAAGTCTTCAGGTAATCGGAGTGTTTGCCCATATAAATATTCGGCCGGACTTGTGCCGTTGCTTCTCCCTACCGAGCGCAAACCTAACAACACAGTGGGCAATTCTTTAAACCAACAAGTATTCTCAATAAGCCGAGCTGTTAAGGCTTGTTTCATACTCCGATGCCATCTCTCGACTATCCCGTTGGCCTGCGGTCTGTAAGGGCTACTACGAATTTTTTTTACTCCTAATACTTTTAAAAGCTCACTAAATAGATTGCTCCCGAATTGACGTCCTTGATCGCTTGTTAGACGATCAGGCACGCCAAAACGGGTTATCCAGGTGTCATAGAACACGTTGCCTACAATGTCCGCTGTAATTTCCTTTACAGGAATAGCCTCTGGCCAACGAGTAAATCTGTCTATCATTGTAATAAGATATCTGTACCCATGCTCCGTGGTAGGTAAGGGACCTACGATATCTATGTGTACATGAGATAAGCGATTCGCTTCGGGGAATTTTTTGTAGTTCTGAAACGGTGTGCCTACTTATTTTCGATCTCTGGCATTGAATACATTTTCTGGCCCATTGACCTACGTCACGATTTAATCCTGGCCAGAAAAATCTTTGCGATACTAACTTACGTGTGGCCCTAATACCCGGATGACTTGTGTCATGTACATTTTTGAAAACCATATTCCTAAAGTTTTCCGATATATATGGCCTACACACACTAGTTGAAACCTCACAGTATATCATTTTTTTTGCTATTAGGAATGAGAATTTTCTTTAAAGAAATATTGTCATTCTTTTCGCTCAACAGCTTTGATAGCTCAGCATCGCATACCTGGCTGTCCGCTAATTACTCGTAATCTATCGCCGTCGGGCAGTGTATAGTTTTAACTCCAGAGAACGCGTCCGCGACAATATTACTGTCCGCTTTTATGTATTGAATGTTCGTTGTAAATTCACTAATAAATAATAATTGTCTTGTCCGTCTGGGTGTGTCATTTTTACTCTCTAATTTGTTCAATGCATAAGTTAGGGGTTTATGATTTGTAAATACAGTTAATTCTCTCCCTTCAAACATATATCTAAAATGTTTATAGCCATAAAAATAGCTGTTAATTCCCTATCATACGTGGAATATTTCTGCTGGGCATTTGTGAACTTTTTTGAAAAGTAACCTAAAGGCAACCAAGTTTTATTAACCCATTGTTGAAGGACTCCCCCGGCACAACTCTGTGACGCATCGGTCATCAAGGATAAAGGAACATTAGGCACGGGGTGTGAAATCATTACTGCGTTTTTAAGTCCTAATTTGCATTTCTCAAAAGCTGATATTGATTTTTCTGTCCAAACTATTTCGGTATTGTCTTTCTTCTTACTATTCTTTAAATATTCATTTAATATGGACTGATCTTCAGACGCCTTAGGTACACTAGCTCTATAGAAATTAATCATTCCTAAAAATCGCCTTAACTGATCTACTGTTTCAGGCCGAGGAAATTCTACTATCGCCTTAACTTTGTTATCAAGCGGTCGAATTCCGTCAGTTGAAACATTATAGCCTAAAAATTCCACATTAGACTTTCCAAATTCGCATTTATTTAAATTTATGGTTATGCCAAAATCATTTAACCTTTCAAATACTTTTCTTAAATGCATTTTGTGTTGTTCCATATCGTCACTAGCAATAATTATGTCATCAATAAAATTAAATAAAAAATCTAAACCTTTTAATACGTCATTGTTCATGAATCTCTGGAATGTCTGGCTTGCTTAAGGCCAAAATTTAAACGTGGAAATTCCCATAAACCAAAATTTGTGATTACTGCAGTCTTTTCTATGTCCTCTGGTGCTATCTTCACATAATGGTATGCCTTATTAATATCAATCTTTGAAAAAACTTTCTTACCTGCTAAAATATACGTGAAGTCGTGGAGCCTTGGAACAGGGTAACGGTCCGGTTTGGTAATCTTCAATCAATCTTCAATCTTCTATAGTCTCCAACCGGCCGAATGTCCCCATTCTTTTTTCAACTACGTGTAATGGACTGGCCCACTCACTCTTTGACGGTCTGCATATCCCCATTTCTTGCATTCTACTAAATTCTTGTCTTACCTTATGATAACGATCCGGTGGTAAAGGACGGGCGCGTGCAAACACCGGCTTACCCGTCGTCTCAATATGGTGGTAAACATCATTCTCGTAATCACGATCCAAATTCTTGAATTTACCGGCTTAGTAATTTCAGGAAATTCCTATAATAAGTCATGGAAGTCAGAAAAGGATGGTCATAACCTATCGTGCTAACTGATGATTCATCGCAATTGACGATTCTACCAAATGTCAATAAATTTGTCTTCTTATCAATAAGTTTCTTAGCTGCTAAATCTACCAATAACCTATATTGGTAGATTGTGCTCTATAAAATCCGCACCTAATATCGCTTGGTTAACGTCCGCAATAATAAATGTCCAGCGATATGGACGCCGTAGTCTGAGATTTAAATCTAGAGTCTTTACACCATATGTTTTTATTTCACTATTGTTCGCCGCATATAATCTAAAATCTAAACACTCACTTTGTTGTTTCTGTTTACGAGTGGCTGGAATAACAGACACGTTGGCACCGGTGTCCACTAAAAATTGAAGTCTACTGTCCTTGTCGTAAACGCTGAGGTGGTGGTTTTTACCCGGTACCACGTCTGCCGCCTTTACAGACTGTACCTGTCTTAGTTTTCCGAATGATTTTTCTCATGTTGTTTCCAAGCACAAGGCTGTTCGCACTTCCTGAGAGAACGTTAGAGAACTTTTCAGCAAGCTGTAATATGATTTCTGACCGTTTCAGGAGAGGGTTAATCGCATATTAGAAAATTGTAATTTCCATAATGTTACCCTAGTTTTCAGGAAGCTGAAACCTTTTTTCAGTCGGTTTGAGAACATGTGTAGTAGAGTGGTGCAGTTTTTAGGAGACCCGTTTTCAGGCGTTTTCAGGCCTAGGTATAACCATTTGATGAAGGAATATTCTAGACCAAACTTTTTAGGTGTGAGACAAGGATGAAATGATACGAGAGAGAGAGAGAGAGAGAAGATCAGAACTTTCTCGAAACTAGACTGAGCACTCTAGAACGCCGTACGACAAGGACGGAGTAACGTGCGAAAGAGACAAAGAGTGCGGACGTTCTAGAATTGTGCAATCGCTACTCAGTAGCAAGCCCGCCTGGAGAGTTCTCGAATATTGTTTAGAATTATTCCCAGGGATATATACGCGAGCCGAAACGCGACTAGTCACTTGTAGTTTTGAATGCGATAACAAGAGAGAAACACCGAAGCGATAAAGTGAATACAAGTGATAAAGTACTGTGTGAAGTGTGCATAAGTTAGTAATAAGTGACTGTGTTTTTGTGTGTGTTATAAGTGCATCTCTGCAATTAATTTGTGCCCATAAATTCCTCACTGATTTATCAAGAAATAAACCTTTGAAGAAATCTACGGCATTTTTTAACCGATCCCCTAGCTCGTAACACTATGTTTAATTGTCAAGTATATAAAAGTTGAATACATAAAAATATTCTTCTATATAGATTAAAGTTCAAAAAACATCTGTACATATTTACTACTAAGATAAGCATTTCAAAAGAGAAGCTATTTTCTTCCAAGCCATCAACTTCACATATTGACTAAGTAAAACTTTTAAATTCCTTTAAAGCTTCGAAGAATATTTGCGTAAACAGAAATTTAATATTGTGAAAATAATAAAATCCTAACAAACACATTCTTGCTTATCATTCTTTCTTCACTTTTCTAGTTTATACATCTGACGTTCTTTTCCCACACCACGTTAATCAGAGTAATTTATCTGATGAAGGAGTATATATTTCACAGTGAAAATAAATTTTTCTCAAGAACCTAATATAAAGGACGTCTTATTTCCGAGGTTTTACCAATGTCGGGTATTCAGTGAGAAGTTCGTTTTACGACAAAGTTTTATAGCGTGGATTCGGTACGGACTATATTTTATCGTAAGTGGAAACGTTTGCTTTAAATTAGAAAATATTGTAATGTTTTGTTAGGTCTAGGAATATTTTAATTGTAAAGTACTCACGCTCAAGGTATATTTAAAAGTATTTAGGAATGCTTTAAATTGCTGTCAGTCAAATGAGATAATTGTCAGTTTGACTTTGACATTCACCGACCACGGTTAACTGTCAAACTATAGACAGCGGTTGCTGTAATAAAACACTTATACTTTTTAAAACGGTTTTTCACTGAATATATAAAACAAGTAGAAAACAAGCATCAGTAAGTTTTGGGCTCTGATAGCAAATAATCAGCTTAATAATTGAATTAAGGATGAATATAAAGCTATCATTTTTTCGGATACCCAGGCTCTTATAACATCCGTGATGTTTGCTTGAAATTAAAAAAGTTTTTTTTTGGTTTACCTTAGATGTTTTTATTATTTAATTTTCGATAACTGTTACACAGAAGTCGAAACAAAAAATGCTTCGTTTTATTGTAATTGATTAATAACAGCTCTAGACCAGTTGCTGAAACATTTTTCTTTTCTCCATTTCACCAACACGTATAATGTGTATAAGGTAAAACTACCCATATGTTAGGCTTGACTGTTACTTAATACGAAAAAAATGAAAACCCGTTTAGAAGGACAGAGCGATGGACCTGAAAAATTTATATATTATAGCATTTTTAAATTAGATAATAAAATCATTTATATATACACGTATACGTTGAGAATATTTTTATAATACTGACAATTTATGAAGTTAGAGGTCAAAGGAAAGTTTTCAAAGATTTGTAAATAAGTTCCTTAAAGGCAAGAGTCTTATAATTTTACTTCTCATTTACTAGCAAATAGCCCAAGGTGCTTGTTTTCACTGTTGTCACAAACTATGAAATTTAATTTAGAACTTTGTGAACGCAATATTATATTATCCAAGGTACTTTGGTTTAAAGAAATATTTTCTTTCCACCTTATTTTGATTTTACAAAGCATTAGTAACAAACAAACAAAGTACTTTTAAGATAAGAAGTAAAATTCTGTAAATATTCAGTAATGTATAAAAACACACACATTTTTTTAAATTTATTTTTACGGTAGCTATTTGGCTAGTTTAGAATGTCTAGATGGTTCTCGATTATCTAAAATCTAAGCTCATGGGCTCGATACCTATTGTAAAAATATGGCTTTGAATTGGCACGCACACACATAATACATATATTATATATAGCCTGCCTCGTTTGCAATCTGAGCACCTTATATGATTACAATGCAGCGTACGTAAATTCTTTAAATACATATGAAGATAAAACGTTGACGCCACATTTTCTCTTTATGCTACGATGTGTACGGTAAACGAAATTTTCCGGTAGAAAAAATCCACATTAATTAATTTTCTTTCCCTGTGAAAGTGCGTTCAGTTGGATTTTATTTCTTGTTCAACTGGTGGCATATTTCAATAAATTACAATATTTTATGAACATTCCTAAATGGTTTCTATGCGTCTTCTGTTTGGCGTCTGTTTTTAAATATTGTCTTTGTTACATTTGGAACAACTATGGTCATATGGATGGAGGTATGTAAATAATTATAAGTAGTCTATGTAACTAATGAATTCAATTGAACTGACTCTTTCCTTGATGTACGAATATATAATCATCATCAAGGCGCTACAGCCCATTGATCCATGGCCTGGTTTGGGTGATTCCCAAGTATTAGAGATCCCGATTCACACACCCAACTATCGTAAATGTAGCCTTCAAAAACTACATGTTTTTAATAATATTAGGTTCCTCGAATATGTAAAACAAGAGTATAACACAATCTAGTTTTTGTATTTATATATGCCATGTATATACAGCAAAATTCTCATGTATTACAAATATATGCGTAAGTATAGCATATTATATAGTATAGTATTGATATAGATAATTATATATATATATATATATACTGTACAAATGTCTTTCACAAAAGCCTTGATTATGAAAAGTACTCGCAATTGAGTGATGGAGAAAGGATGACAGATGGTAATATAATTTAACCCCACGCGTAAAGTGCCCAGGGTTAAGATAGATCATTCTACTTATAATCCTTGTCCAACTGCTTTCCTCGCATTTCCTAAGGGTCACCCAAGGTTTGTTTCTATCGATATAAGGCTAGGAGGTACAAAATATTCCGACAAAAACTCGTGACCGTACTTGCTGTAAACACAATTAGGATAGGACTGTTTTCGAATTTTGAAAATAATTTATATTTTTATATTATTGTACCCCTAAAAATATTCACTGAAGTTGTAAAAATATTTTGTATGTTAAGTAAATAACTTATAAGATAAAGGAAGTTAACCGAGCGACCCATTTGTCCAGAATTAATATCTCACTACACACTTCCTTAAACGTTTTAATGAAGAAAAAAAACGGGTCTACAACCTGGGCCTGAGATTGTATCTGATTCATTATGATTTTTTAGTTATAGGCAAGTCGGTGATTAGCCTTTTGTGTATTGTAAAACATGTATTGAAGTGGGAGTGAGAGTCGATATTATTTCAATACTAGCGTGCGAATCTAAGAGTATACTACTCGTATTAGAGAATCAATGCGTAGCTATAAATATTTGTATGACATAATTATTACCTTGAGATCTAAACGATCTGAAAGCTGGTGTAATTGCTAACAAATGCCACGGACCTCTCTCTCTTTATCCATGACATGCTCGTTGGTAAAGTACTTATAACTTATGACTTCTGTAGTACCTCCTGGATTTGGTTCAGTTACGACAAAGCCTACTCAACCTGACTTCACCATCTTGCCTTGTATATCCTACTCGTAAGCTACTCATTGGTCTACATGGTCTATATACATATAACTAATAACAGTCGGTATTCTACATAATAGTAAATGTAAATAAATAATTTATCAAAAAGCAAACTTTAAGCTGTACACTGCGTTGTATCCGTTGGGACATGTGCAATCGTTTTGCAAAAGGACAATTGTTACCCTATAACAAATTGAAGAATTTAAACGAATTTTATTTCAACTTTATTATTTATTCTGAATCTCATTCTAAATGAAGTACCATTTTATATGCTACATAAGAGGTTTTATTGAAAAACGTGAGCTATAAATCGTGTTTGTTACCATGGTTACACGGTTTGAGTGGTTTGATTCTATTTCAAACGGAATAACACGCGTTCTCCGTGTTCACTCAATATCTTGTCTAATCTTTACTAGATGGCAGGAGCATCGCAAGACTATGCAGTGTTAAAAGAAGCTTTATTACAATTCCTATATCTATTGAAAATCAGAACAGACTTCGATAATCCGAAAAACACTAGAATATTTTTATTTAATTTATGAAAAAAATTACAATACTGTGTAATCAATAGTTAGGTGGGTACAAGTAAAATCATTTAACATTTTAATCCAGGCTAGTACAACGAAAGAAATAGGCTATATTCATTTAATAAATATTAAATCTAGATAATATTAGTACATATGCAGAATGTTGATCAAATTAAGCCTGTAATGGAAAGTAATTTCAGTAGTCATTACAAGTTTTACGAGCGCTCAATGCCTCGATTTGGAAATCGGTTTCCGCCATAAGCGCTTTCTATTTCCTCCATTTAATTTATTGCTGTGTTTATATGTTATCTGATATACTAATATTACAATTTATGGATCATTTATTTTAGTGATGTCCCTTTAATATTACGTATTGTTTGGGCTGTTAATCTTCTGATAGGATTATCAGACTTACAGAACTGTTTGTATTAAAATAAATATATAAAATTCATAACGACTACGAATACTTTTTATTATACAAACAAAAATGCGTGGTTATCTCAAAAACTAATTAAAAGCTTTGAAATTTAGATTGTTAACTAAGTCTATTCGTTATTAATTTCGGTGTGACTTTTAGAATCTAATAAATTTGTGGACAAACATACACTTAAATAAGCACATGTGCCGGGGACAGAAATAAAATCCTAGCAATATCACCAACGTCAACCCATCAACTTCCCTTTTTTAAGTCGACTAAAGCATTAAACATCCACTAACTTTTCCTAGTTATGTTGGTCAAACATGTAAGTTCTATCGATGTAGAAACAGTTACGAATTCACGACCTTAATGTTGCACGCTTAGCCGCTCGGTTAACACATTTTCAGATATTTTTATTCATATTTATTAATACTTATTTATACATAATAAAATAATCGGCATCGATAAACTTTGTAGTGGCCTCGTTACTAATCAGCACCTTTATATTTCAATACAAAATATCAAAGCACAAAATCCTCCTGCTTCGTAAAACGGCTTATAAACACTCAATATTATTTCCCTAAGATGCGAGTTAAATCTTTAGCAATGTATTCGCAATATGTGTCATTACGTAACCCTATACCCATAAATAATTCCTCCGTTGAACCGATATCATAAAGTTTGTGCTTGTCACGTAATCCGGATTTATAGGGATAATCCGACAGTGTCGATGTTTTAAGGATGTACGACGAGCAAAATATTGATAAATGAAACATCAAAGTGTATGTAACTGGGATGAGGGAGTAAACAATTCGAAGCTCGTGCAGGGTTAAGTATGAATTTATTAAAAGCGGCTTAATATGCCTTTTGTTGAATGAAATTTATTTTTTAAATATTTTGAATTATTAATGTTGTTTTCGTCGCCGTGATAGACCACAAGCGTTGACTCTTACACAATTTATGTGTTTTTATGAAATTTAAAAAAATACTTTGAACATTCACAGAGATTTCTTCAGGGTTCTAGTTCTAGACGTCGGTATGAATAGATTGATCAAAGTAAATGAACCTGTTTTTGTTCTAATGGTTTTTGTTAAACATTTATAAGGATCAGTATTTACATCTTTCATAAGGTTCGGTATCAAAGCCTGAGTGGGAAGTGCCAACCGCGCGACGTTAACTGTAGATTACTTTAAAACTGTAAGTATAATTATAAAAAAATAACTAATTTGTGCAATGCCAATATTTAAGCACGTTAATATTTTTCTATTATTTATTTAATTTTTTTTTACTCACGAGAGATAAATACAAATGACAATGAACTTAAAAATGTAAACACAATAACACGGTGCAAAGGTCGGCCTTATACAAAACGAACTCTTCCGGGGAATCCCAATTAAAGATTAAATCAAAAAAGTAACTTCTAACACCACCAAATAATTTATTCGACCTATTTTTAACAAACTCAGAAGTCATTCAAACAATTTCAATAAATTCAATATAAAATTCTATTCGATATGCAATCGAATTGTTAGCAGTTTGTTCGCAATTCGTGAGTCTAATTTTATACGAGGGATAATCTGAGTGCAGTGGAATCCACCAATTCAGATACAAATTACATTCAGATTGTTTCCTATCACGCTCGGTATTAATTGTTTTGCACTTTAACAGATTAATGCTGATTGCTATCGAAAAGTGCATAAAAGTTCAATGTAAAGAGAAATTCCATACATAAAACGTAATTGGAAATTTTAAATTGCGTAATCAAATAATTATTCCTGATTTCTGCAGAATATGGGCTAGACTTATGTTCGAGCGGACAAAAGGTGTTGACAAGGAAGGAGCAATTCAAAGCCAGATGTTGTGCTCCAAGCTGTCAGTGGTGTTCACACGCCAAACATTCCGCTACATGTTCAGGATCGGCGAGTCCCGTAACCAACGTGTAATTTTTGGCCTTAGTTTAAGTTATTACATCATATATGTAAATTTATACTTGAGCAGATTTATTTACGCAGCCGTTTCGGACGGACATAAGTCATTAGCTTGCTTTGCCTTATAATATTGTAACTGCCTGCGTACGACATTTATTACGATAAACTTTTATAGGTTTCGTACGCTAATACTATTAATGATAAGTCATTTAACACGCACGTTAAGGAGTTTGACTTTATAGTCTCTAAATATGTAAATACTTTAAAAAAAAAAATCATTTTACACATATAGCGCAAAGCGCACATCTTTTATAGGGTATTTTGAAAAGGAAACAATAGAATCGAAAAGCTTTGCAGATTTAACGTTTTCTACAACAATAAATCCTGAACATCACAAGATAATGTGCGCGACGTATTTTTATTGGGTGAGTTTTTAGGGTTGCCAGGGCCAAAAAATTACATTTTTTTTTCAAAACTTAACACACAGTGATGAACTTTTAAATGTAGTATAATAAGTTTATGTGCCACTTGACATCGTGCTGCCCTAGTGGAGCTAGCGTTCGACTCTCATCCCTGAGGTCAAAGGTTCAATCTCTGGATCTCCAATGAACCTTAAATGTTCACATTCAACACTCGCTCAAAAGGTGAAAAAAAATTAAGACTTAGACAGAAGTCGTCGCCGTGTATCAGGCAATGAAGGCCGCTCACCTACTACAAAAACGATCACCACGAAACATATACAGAAATGATGTAACGGCATTGGTGAAGGTTACACTTAAAACATTACATTTATCTAAATCACTCTGATTTTGTTTTAAACATTTCATGTGTCTCAAATAAAATTTGGTTTGTGATCCCTGAGTATAGGAAGTGTGACACAAAAAGGTTCACCGCTACCGACCATTAAAATTGACGAGTTGGAAATTTATAATCATTATGTGGCAACCCAGAATCGGTAAGTAGGTGTAGAGTTATTTAGAGTTAACGGGTCGTTGCACTTCGCGTGTTGAGGAAGTGTTAACAATGGCCCACTATCTCGTATCGTACGTATAGCAATTGCACTTGTCAGCTTACACTCGCCTACCTGTGCAATACAATAATTCCTTGAAACGAATGAATCGCTGTCAGCAAAGATTCGTATCAAGCTATTTATATCATTCTAATGTTGGGGAGGTTTTATTTTTAGCGTTATTTCAAAATATCCTGAAAAATAACATTTACCTAATTGGATAAATTTGTGAACAACTTTTTGATTTTTATAATCTTTTTTTTTACTTACAAATAACGCAGTGTTTGGGTCTTCAGCGTGCGACTCTCATCTCGTAGTAGGCTCGTCTATAGCTGTGCACCAATTGACTTTTTGTATATGTGCGCATCTTACACACGAAACTGGTATGTCTCGACGATGATCGACGACATTTGACAGACAAAAGGCCGATCACCTACTTGTCTATGAAATAAAAATGATCAAGAAAACGGATACAATCTGAGGCCAAGAATCATATAGGGTTGTATCGCTATTGAATTACTAGTATATATATTATATAGCTTTTTATTAAATTATCTGATTATTAGTAGATTATATTTATATATCAATTTAACAAAAAATATAGACAGTGTCAGATCATGTCATTAAATAGGTTCATCTGCGTTGAATAGTTTTATTAGTTATTAATAATTATAGTAGTCATTATTAATAATTAATAAGCAAGATAAGTGGGCCTGGTTCTGTGATATATTATTCCAGCTTATCATAAGAAGCATCGTGGTTATATTAATATGCACGGGGCCCTACATGAAATTGTGTATCAAATGTCTATGTGTGTGTGTACATTATTTAATTTACTAAAGCATAATTTATCATAAAATTCAGTCTAAATGTACGTGAAATTATTTTTTTTGAAATATACTTAATTATATATTGGTCAAATTCTCAGCAAAATATGTTTAACGTCTTGTAGAAGAATATGAAGACAGGACGTCCTAAATGAATGTTAAAATAACACACCGATATGATCTACATAAATTAATCAAAAGTTATAATCTTTAACGAGAATCAAAAATTTTAATATACAATTATATTCAACGGCGCCAAGGATTTTGTACCTCAATTACAAGACCACGGTTAACGAACTACAATCCACAAGAAGTGTAAGGTAAATATTAATCAGAATATTCGTGAAACAAGCTCTAATGAAGCCGAGGTCCTGCCGGAGGGCGCAAACATTTTTAATCCTCAGCGCATAAATTTCAGTGCCCGGATTCTTTGTTTTTCTTCACGAAAGAGATATTTTTCCCTTATATTTACAGCGTTTACTGGCGGCGCGTCCGTACTCGACCGTAACATTTTCTTTTATTATCCGACTCATCCTCATCGTGTGCGTGTTAGATCTTATGAAAGCCTTTTCACCATTGACACATATATCACAATCTCAGCTGATATCTTTTTATTGAACTTCCATTTTAAACTTCTATTTCCCTATATGGCTTCAATTCCTCATATCTATTTCATAGCTGTTTTAGAGTTTCACATTCGATTTGTTATAGGTGTATTTATGATTACATCTCAATAGATTTTCACTCAACAAAGACATATAAAAATGCAACCTAATACGCGATAAGTCAATCCATTCAGAAAATAAATATAATAAAACAGATTATTCAAAGTGCAGAGCTAAATGCAAATAGGCAGAATGAAGAAATTAATAAGTGTATAAGGGATGCTGTTGAGAGGAGTTGGTATCATAAGTTTGTTTGTAACATTGATTTATTAAGGCTTGAGCGCAAACTTACGGATAACTGCAAGTTTAATTGTTAGCAACTTTCCACATTGTTTAACTATTCTGTATTGAAGCTAACGTGATGGTTTCACATTACTTAATACTTTAACCACTCAGTTTAAACATGTACTTAGAGTCATTACATATGAGTTATAAAAAAATAATCAGTGTAACTGTTTTAACTAGAGATAGCAGGATAAATATTATACTGTCTACTTGGCTCTCGCGTCTGCTGTCATAATTGTATGTAATTTTTTTGTAAAAGGTTAAAATAGGATGGATCCAATATTGTAACTTTTAAAAAAAATTGTCTTGTGTTGAGAGTGATGGATCTGTTTGTTTTCAAATAAATAAAGTGTCCTTTAATCACAGCGAAATCACAAATTTGACAGTGTCAATATAGTATTTAACTTAAAAGAGTGTGAACAAAACTGACTATTGTTACCCTTTGTTTTCTCTTCTTCTATATTATTGGGTGTCAATCCTTTATACTTGTTTAAGCAAAGGCCTCATTTGAAAGCTATTAAAAATAGTTTAGTTTTTTTCAGGTGGTATTTCCATTCCATAAGTATTTAGAAATTTGTTAAATATAATCTAATACAATACAATGTATTCGTAGAAAATTCGTTTTACTGCATTCTGAATAACGAACCGGCTACTCACAATTTATATCTCAAAAGGAGTAAAATGTCGAGAATCTACGTTATCTTTTATATTTCATCGGGTTTTATGCATAATTTACGGTGTACGTCTTTGTATAATTATTGTCTGCAACTGTAAAATTTACGTAATTGCAATTTAAAAAGATAGTGGTCGTTTTATGTATTTGTAATTAATAATATTATTCATTATTTTTATTAATTGTCGTAATATAAATGTAAACACTTAAAACCTAATTAACTGACGTATTAACTTACTAGTGTCCTAACTAATCATTGTCAGCATTAGGACTTAAGATTTACAGTCTACTTTACACTAACTATATAACTCAAAACGCTTTTAATTCTAAACCCATTTTATTTCAACTAAAATGTGAGCGTGGCATACAAAAACCTCCTTATTTTAAAGATGCTTTGAACCTCTCTAAAATAAAAGTAAAAAGTTCTACAGACGTTACATAAGTTCAGAAACGAGCCACACAACTTCTTTTGTATCGACAAAGTTACTGAATTCCCATTTTCATGATAACGATCAGTCCCACCTTATGCCCATTAGGGGTCAGGCGATGCTAAGATATAGAGCAATTTATGCACTGCACGCTTACTTCTATTTGCTTTTTCAAATCGAGATTGTTATCCTTGGCGATGTTCAACTGTTCGAACCACTTATTAGCCAAAGAGATTGTATTGCATTCTTATGGTAATTCCAAACGATTATGGGTAAGATTCGATTGTACAGATAATCTCTTTCGAGTCGTTTGTGTATAGGAAAAGGTTTATTTGATAAGCTTCACAAATACGTGACTAGAGGCCATAAAAAATCCTCTCTGTGGTTTGGAGACGGTCATAAATAATGAGGAGACGTGCTATGTTTGAGAATTTTGTTAATCGATTGCAAATTAACTGTAATGAGCGTTTAATAGTGTTATGTAATGTTAATTTATGTTTCATTAATAATGTTCCGCAGAACTTAATTTTTCTCTTTATTCATTTACTAAGTGACTATTGAACTCTGAGTTGACTATTTGTGTGAATATTAAATAGAAAAGTCGGTCTCAGTTTGTTAAACTTTTGAGTAATTCAATACGCAATGAATCGGTCATATCAAAGTTAATTAATATATTTCTACATAACCTATAAAAAAGCGTTTTTGTAACTTTTATTTATTTATTAACAGCTTATACATGGCTAAATGACAACTTAAATTATTATAAAACTATTAAAGAATTAAGTCATTTTTATAAACTTAATTTAAAACATTTTGCTTTCCAATAATCTTTTCTAAGTATCTTTTTAAATCATAATATAAAACCTATAATAGTCTAATATAATACGTTTCACAAATAGGTTTCCTTCCAGCGAAAAGTCGAGAAAACTATTAAACGCGAGTAAGTGGGGAGCTTGTTGACGCTGGACAGTGCGAGTCGAATACACAGCAAAAGGTTGCTTCAGGCAGCGGTGATAATTGTCCAGAACGTTCAGTCTCATAAACTTTGCCAGCGACTATGCGCTTTCCGTTTCTGTATTCATTATGCTTAAACCAAATTCGATGAAAGTTAAATCCCTAGAAAGTTCTACTGAATCACACCATAAAACCCTCATTAACAACTTAGTTGGGTAGAGGTAAGGAAAAAAGTTGTACCATCTTTAATATTATGTTCCAAGGAACCTCTTTTACACCCTTTAAATTATTATAATATATAATACTTTTCGTAAGGGGACCATATGACGCAGCTGGTTTCAAGAATTGATCTTACTAATGACGAATATAGCAACTTAACACCGCTCCCTGGCAGTCTCCGAGAGGTCAGCTACATTTGCAGGACAAACACTAACCACCTAAATGCAGTATCTGTACCTAAAGATCCAAATCGGCAAATGATAGATCTGGAACAAACAAAACACCCAGCTCAATTACCTGCCTAGTGACGAGTAAAAAGGCCAATAACAAAGCTGATCTATCTGCGATAGCTTTAACTAACTAACACCGCTGGCTCCGCGACCCAAAAAGTGTCTTGGCCTCGGAAATGAGAATCTTCCAGCGCTCCCTGTACTCTGCCACTTCCCGCTAATTGTTGGGTTTCTTAAGTGTTTTGGAGTGGTCGGTAGTACAGATTATATACGCAAAGGCTAGGTCCGATAGACCCGCTGCCCGAAGAAGGATGTAGCCCTCCTGCTTGGGGGGTTGTGCAACACCCCGTTAACTTGTTAACTCGTTAATTATCGTCTCTGAATAGATAAATATATTTTTTTATTTATTGTATTAAATGCAACCTAATCTCAATTTCTAATACATGTATGTGTGTAACCTTTGCGTAACATTTCATAAGTGACAAGTCGAAATTTAACTTCGAAATTGGGTCCAATCGAGTTGAGTGTTCTCTGTCGAATAGAGCTCTCGATTATTCGCGATGCAACCATTCGCAAACTCAAAGCTACGACCGTTGCGGACATATTAGGCAATTTCTTTCAAGCACTCTCACAACTCTGACATTTATTGTGGACGAATAAAACGTAAATCATGGCTAAGCTAACTTTAGTGTTCACGTACAAATCACGAGAGCGATAAAGCTCGCAACCAGGTACCTGTTTCATTATATCAACGATATTATATTGCCTTTCGTGTAATAATGATATTATAGAGAATGGTTTGGTAACAATTTGGTAATTTTTATTCATTGTAAAATTATATAAAAGTTTTTTATTACTTCAAAATTTGTATTATTCTTACAGTTACTCTAAAGCTAAACGGAATACACATTTAAAAACAAACATAAAAATTTTATAGTTATGAAAAAGTTTTTTTTGTTTTTGTTATGTAATAGGAGGTAAACGGGCAGGAGGCTCACCTCGACGATTCGAACCGCTCTTCGTTGAATACGGTCAAGTCAAAGGAGCTGGTACTGGGAAGCTGGGCGGGAGCCCAACAGTACAGTATGCCATGTGGGGCCGAATTTGCGCGTCCTACCCAGTATGCGGTGTACTTTGCTTCAGAATGCCTTAGCTGTTCTAAGACATTTTATTTTAGACGATTAACATTCCTTCCCATACTGCTGCTTACGCAGAAACGTTTTAACGGCCTTGAAAAAATCATTTACAAAAATAAATGAAAATCGCAAAATGAATTAAATATGGTATTAAATCTATCGTTCCTGTCATAATAGCAGGTTATTCAGACTGACAGGAGAATGATTGCAATCGATTCCTTAATTTAGAACTTGATGGAAATCATTTGGCCGCACTGGCTTCAAAAACACTAAATCGAATCAACTGTAGCGACCGCACAATTAGTACTGCGCCACCTAGTACCAGCTTACTGTAGGGTTACCACAAAGTGAAAATAAGTGTAAATACATAAAATTACCGTGCTACTACAACAAATTTCCCATTTTAAAAAAAAACGTGTACTAGTGTACACACGTAAGAAGTGAAACTTCTTTATGACCTTACTTTTCGAAAAATGATCTATATACACAAATAATACAATTATTATTTCATTTTAACTTATTAATACTAAGACTATTACAGAATTTCGTTAATTGTAATAGAATTATTACTATCATTGTAATCGTTATAATATATTTTTGTTATTAATGGCGTCCAATCTCTTTGAATCAAATGTGGTAGGGACAAGAAAAAGATGGCACGTAACGGAAAAATGTGACGCGGAACCGAAAAATGTGACGGTAATTTTTTTTCCAACGTCGATACAGAAGTTTCACTTCAATAATCTCTCTCTGAAAAATAGTCCTGAAAACGCATAAACTCATTACAAATCAACAATATGTACAAAGAAAAATCTACAAAGATTTCATCTTGTTCACTTCGACTATATTATTCGAAAGTGACCACACACATCTAACGATAAAGTCATATTAAATTTTATCTCACAAACTGATAGTCACAGCATATGCGGTTCAATATCCAGTTGATACATTATGGTTATCTGGTAGAAGCGGCTGGCACCATCTATTTCATTGGTTGAACCCTTGCGGTCCGACCGTGGATTTGAATCGGGTAGATAAGACTATCTATAACTTGTATCTCACTCGAAACACTATTGAAAGATACGAGATACGAAGAGCTTAGGAAAAGTTAGAAGTGCGTTCGGAATTTGAAATACTTTGGGCACTTGAGCTTTCGACGTTTTAGATGTTTTTTCTTTACTCTTTCGCCGAATCTTGGATTTAGATATAGATTGATAGTAGTTGTGTTGTCATGGTAATAGTGGTACTGTGGTGGTAATGGTGGCACTTTTATATGGTATTTTTAGTTATAGTTAGAATTTAAAATGATTAAAAAAAGGAATAAGTTTAAATGGGCGGAGCCCGAAGAACAGATGGGCGATTCGACAGGCGTGACCCGTTATCGGAATAATGCTATGACAAATTAGCGCCAGCAGATCTCGTTAACTGCAAAATACTTCTGATGATACATATATAGTGAGTTATAAATGTAAAAATGTGTTGTACGTATAAAATACAGCTATTGTGAATTTTATATTGAGACGATTGTTTTCAATTGTCTACCTGTGCATAGAATAAATTTATACGCCGAAGATATATAGTTTAGGAGTTCGCAATATTGATGGCGTTGCGAAACGCTGCGATTCAGATTGGAATATGTAGTTTAGTATTTATAGTCGAGTTACTGGCAACCTTCCGTCTGTTCATTGCAATCTAACTGTCAACACATAGATGCTAGTTTTATTGCAGATTGCTTTTAAAATTTATTAAACGCTGACTTTTTGATTAATGTTAGATTTGCCGAAAAAACACTTTTACATATACATATAAAGTATATACATACCAATGGCGCTACAACCTTTATATCTGGGACCTAGATTTCTGTATCTGTTCTGTGATTATTTTAAATAGGCAAGTATGTTCAACCTTCTGTACCTCACACACCATTGACTTTTTGGGTTTAAAGCATGCTGGCATGTTATTTCCTCACGATGTTTTCTTTTACCGTACAAGAGGGTGTTACATGCGCATTTACCGATATTCCATTTGTGCACAGCCGGGATTGAACCTATGACAACAGGGATGAGAGTCGCACGGTAAAGCCACCAGACCAATGCTCTTTTAATATTACCATGATATTTTATTTTATATATAGATTTTATATTATTATAAACCTTATAAGAATATAATATATATATAGATATATGAGAGACAAAAATTTTAATTTTATTTTAATAACGGTGATAATAAAATAATTTATTAGCTGTACTAATTCGTAAATAGCTAAATAGTTATTATTCATAATTTTTCGAAGAAACAGATCGTACCTAAGTCTTCAATTAAAAAAATAAAGAAATACTCAACATAGTAATTGCCTAATTACACAATACACCTACGATGATTATATCTTCTCTAATTTCTTAGGAATTATATGAAAATAAGGTCATAGAGTCGTTCACTTACAGTCTATGGTAATTTAAGCGGCCGTCAGTAAAACGCTTGGAAACCAACCATTTGTGGCGCAAATCAATTTACCGCGCCTATACCACGCAAAAAAGCTTTCGGTTTTATGTACACTACTGTTATTGGTTTACGAATATATTTTTCACCTGTTTCTACGTTTGGCTTTTGTAAACTGATATATACCTAGGAGTGTTTTAACATTTAACGTTGGGAACATAGAAAAATATAGACTCCTTTGACAATTAAACTTGTTTTAAGTAGATATGTTTTAAACTATGAAAATTTTTTCTTGCATTTCTTTGGCAGTGTACCTTCAACGGTGGCAGCATTTCCTCGCTGTATCTATTAACTTATATCTTTAGTTTTATTTAGATTTAGTTTTAATGTCGCGTTTGTTACTGTGTTGCCTTTAATTTTCCTAAAATTCTTGCTGCTGTTTTGTGTACAATTTATAACATTATATGGTTTTTGTATTTTTAAGGATAGATATTGTTTTTGGATTTATATAAAAGTTATATTTTAAAGAAACAAATTATGTATGTATCACATGGTAGGTTGGGGCTTCACACACGTAGATGCTGATTTAGTTGACCACTATTTAATATACTTACCCAGAAGCCTGATAAGCCAGTACATAAAACTTTTACGAAGCATAAAAGACGACATGTCGAAAATCTTATGTCATAAAAGTTGGTGCGTGCATCGCCTACACGGCAAACGTGACGTCAATTCGCAATTCCTATTTGAATTTTCAAACTATTAAAGTTTTATTGATGTTAAAAGATACTGTATATATATATACCTTTATGAACTATCCAAACCAAATCTAATTTAAGAATATAGTAGTATTACGGTTACTAGAAACGTAGGTGAGAGAGACTTTTAGAAAATTACACTGAAGAAAAGACGATCACTCTTGCTTTGAGGTTTGGTTATCACTTCCTATAACGTACTTGATAAAGGGACAATACTATATGTAGAACATAGATATACTTCTGTGTCTATTTTGTTGTACTTTAGACAATTAATAATAAAACAAGAATGTGACCTATTAGGCTATGAACAATGAAAATAAGTGGACCTATTAATTCTAATCTACAATTGAAATTGTAACATGAACGCTGAATGCTCACACTTGATGGCATAAATTTAATATCGTGACCGAGAGATATCCAATGGAACTTTTGTAACAAATTTAATTTATCTCCACCTCTTCAAGGAATTTCATAAAATCGATTATTATCAAGATGATTTAAAGGTAGCTTTTAATGAAAATTTGAATCCGAATTTTCATTGTCAACGTTTCCCTCCATTTATGGCGATTAACATTATTTCATGAAATACATAGAGTTATGGCAAAAGTATAAAATGTTGAAGTTCTATACGTGCAATAAGAAGACGGGTTACGTATTAAGTGTTAGCTGGATTTATTTATAATTAAAAGGGACACCTTAATGCGGATGATAGTTTATACTTTTATAATTTGTTTTCTTTTTCTTATAATCAATGGGGTATTACTATCAATTAATTATTTAAGGGCCATGTCATGAGGTGTTAATGAGGTTTAATCCTTATTTTGATATTAAACGTAAACATTAATGTTAAATGATACGGCCTATGGACACTCAGTGTCAGAGGGCTTGCAAGTTCGATGCCGACCTTTCAAGAATTGGTTATTTCTGTTCTTGAAGGGAAAGTAAACAAGGTGTTTGAATTGTGAATTGAATATAATATTAAATGACACAAAAAACAATTAAAATTAAATATAATCGAAAATATATCATCAATAATATGGACCACCTAAAGTTGTTCGTACGAATATCATCGATCACAGACCTCTTGGGACTGAGTGGGAAAAAGTTTAGGTTCTTCCAAAGTCGAGCGCCCATTAGGTAGGGACTTGAGGTAAATTTATACCTCCTATTTCACGTACTGTACGTAAAGTGAGACGTGAAAACCCCAATATTGCTAAAGGATTCTCCATAAACTGAGGTTTGGCGATTTTATTTTAGGTTATAGAATTTATTTAAATGATTTTTTAATTTTTTATTGGTGATATTGGGTAATTGGTTTTTAGATCAGAATCAGACGTAAATATTATGAAAAGATGTTTTTTTCTATAAATGCTTCTTACACGTTCACTATCTCTGAGTTTGGCATAATTTCTATATGAAACCTAACATATGCTGAGACCATACATTAAGAATTCACAAAGGTTTCAGAGTAGTTGCAACGAGAGCAGTGTTGGCCTAGTGACTTCAGGTTGTGACTCTCAATCCTGAGGTTCGAATGAAGGTTTCTTTCTCTGCACGCATTTAACTTTCACTCGAATATAAATGAAAACATCGCGAGGAAACTGCCTTGCCATAGACCCGACGGCGTGTGTCAGGCTCAGAAGTTTGTGTAGTTGATTTTAAAGTAGAAAAACAATTCATTTAATTAGAAAGCAAATTCAAGCTGCTAATTCCGTTAATAAATCTTTTATCCTTGTTAATAATCAGTTATCACTGAATTTTTTTATAATAGGCTCACTATCTGAATATTGTTATCGACGTTGTGAATCGTTTTTCTGCGTCATAAATCTTAACCGTAATTAATCATGGGCCTGCCTGTGATGGCGGACTTACAGTGACATCTCCCGAGACAATGTTTTTCTAACCATCTTTTGTCTTTTCTCGCTTTTGTTTTAAAGGAAAAATATATAGTGTTTTGCTTTTTTGGGTTTATGTAGGTTGTATTTTTTCTTGTGTTAAATATCGATTTACAGATATAAATATTATACAATGAACAAGAGAACCACTGTAATAAAAATTCCAAGGCCACATTTTAAAAACAAATAACATTCAGTTTTTTCTCTTATTACTTAAGAATGTTAATTAGTATATTGAATGAAATAATCAAATATAAAAATAATCATAATTAACATACATTAATTATTATAATTAGATTAATAAACAACACGACCTTTTAAAATGAAAATTTAGGTGACTGTACTGACATGTATTCCTCCGTATTTATAATAGATTGAATTATCACATAACTTATTAAGGTAGTTCCTATGTATTGATCATACACTCTTACAATACATATATAAAGTTCTTATACTAACTTCTTTGAAATTGTTCCTTTAATTATTATAGTTTCTAGCATAAACTTCATTCGTTTTATATTGTACCACCAGTTAGTGAAGTTCCTTTAGTAGGGAAATAATGTAGTAAATGTTAATATTACATCAACGTCTGACTCTCGTATGACGTTATGCATGAGCATTGATGGCTAGTGAGTTTCCTTTTAGAAAAAAAAAAACACGAAAAAGCTACTGAAATATCAGACACAGTCCTAATAACCACGACCTACCACTAAACGCCACTGTTTTTATGTTTACAATCTTAAGGCTTCATAGGCGGGTGAACTAAAAATACTTCATCATTGTGGAAATTCTATAGATTAGAGGGAAAACGGCCAGGTCTTTAAATAAAAGGTATAATGATTCCAAGACATATTAATTTCAATTTTATCATATAATAAACTGATTATAATTTGATAACAGGTGTTAGGTACACCTGTTTTACAGTATATTTCACAGAATAATCAATCTCCGGTATAATACAAAACATAATTTCAAACTTTGGAAGCTTTCTATGTTGAAATGAGACGGGCCAGTGGCTTGTGCCAATTATTGGAGTGGCGTAGAACGGGTGCAAAATACTTCAGTGATTCAGTTATCCAGTAGAAAGCAAACTCAATTTTACGGTTTCACGCGCTGTGAGTAACCCGAGTCAGCGTCGTTACATAATCATATCGCCTATCTGTCAATGAATTTTCAGACATCAAAATGCGTATTGCATTGTTATATAAAGTTTATCTAGTGAATTATGAACATATTTTTAGGTTAATTATATCTCAATCAAAAATGATTATGGGTAACGAAAAAAGTACATGCAAATATATGTACTCAACGGATTCGGAAAATATTAAATTTGTTTAAAGCAATAAGGCTATTTTAATTAGGCCAATTTTCAAATAAACATATTTCTTTAATAGCCTATTCTTAAGTTTATAGATGGTAATGGTATGGTATATAATTTATGTACGTTCTTACTAATAAATTGTCAAAACAGCGTGCATATAAAAATGTATTTTTTAAAATTAAACTTTCAACTGTACTGGTTTAATACTTTGTATTGTGTAACTGGTTCACTATGATCTGTTCTACCAAATTAAGCTAGATAATTTAATCCTTCCTGGATTCCATATCAAAAATAAGTCTAAGAGCTTCTTAATCACAATGGATCACATTTAGTAAAGTGAAAAGTAATTTAAATCTTGATTAGCTAACGGTTTGTATTAATGAACACAAAATGATCAAAATTTATTATTTTCCTATAAGCGGCAGACGGTGGTGACCGTTGGTAGCCTCGACAAATAGTATTAGCACACATAATCAATCATTCCTGGCGCTTGCACGGCCATCGCTCATGTCACTGCGCCGAAACATCGTAAATACTTCAACTACGAATTTAGGCAATTTAATAATTCACCTTTAGAAAATAACCTACTTTCTAGTCTTAAGACAAATTTACTAACTCCTAAAATGATTTGATAACTTTTTAGTTATTAAGTAAATACAGAGAAATCATAAAAAATATTTTGTATGGCAACTGAGCGTTTTCTAAGGCAGTTTTTGCCGCGCACCACCACTATGTGGAACCAGCTGCCCACTGAAGTATTTCCGAACCAATTCGACTTAGGGTCCTTCAAGAAAAGAGCGTACCAATTCTTGAAAGGCCGGCAACGCACTTCCAAGCCTTCTGGCAATGTGAGTGTCCATGGGCGGCGGTATCGCTTCACATCAGGTGAGCCTCTTGCCCGTTTGCCTGCTATTACATAACGAAAACTTATTTGGTACATATATTGATTTCTCTATGATACATAATGGTGTTGATTTTACTAAGCACAAATAAAACTAGACTAAAATCCAACGAATAACCTAGACTAAAAATCTCTAAATTGACACAACAAAATACTGAGAGTATTTCAATATTTCAATGTCATTGCCCCCATACAACCGACTCGTTGCGGTATAACTTGTAACGGCCTTCTCTCAACGGACGTCTTGAACGTAGTGGTTCTACGCAACGTAGCCATCCAGCCGCGAAGCGTAGAGGTGCTACATGAACTACACTCTAGACAATGTCTGGCACAACGGCTTGGTTTACAAGGTCTACCACCTTCAAGTGCCACTAAGACTCGTGCGTATCGTACACGACTTCCTGTCCGACCGCTCGATGCGCTATCGTGTAAAGGGAACGTTATCGTCCCCTCGACCCATCAGGGCCAGAGTCCCTCAAGGCTCGGTCCTCGCGCCCCTCCTGTTCACGCTGTTCACTGGCGATCTCCTTAGAGCTCCCAATGTGGAGCGCTCCTTCCATCTCGTCCTTCAGGCGATAATCCCACGACGGCCCAAGCCATCGTCCGACTCTCACAGGAGACACCCATGCGCTAGTTGCGAGAAAAGCGCCCATTGCGGCCGCGCTCGCTCGCTCAGTCAATATAGCCTGGATGCTATTCTGGGGTACTTTTTTATCTCTTAGACTAGATATGGCTCTTAAAATTACTGGAATGTACACTATTTTATAATAGAGACTTTACATAATACTATTCAAAAATTGTGTAAATTCCTAATTATTACCCCTTTTATAAATTATTATACTATTACTGAAACGAGCTCTCAGATTTGGTCATCTCATACATGACTGAGTTTAATACAAAAGTATAATATTAGATCCATATTAAAGAAAAATAGGGTCAACACATTAACAATGGTGATATCTATAGGGGCACAAATATAAGGTTTTTATACATCATATTAATAAGTTTAGTTTAATAAAGTGTGGATTATTGTTTGATCTTAAATATTTTACAATCAGTATGCATTAACGCTGCATATCGAGTTAGCCTTAGTTTGTATATTGTTTTTAGGTATTTTATTGAAAGCAGCTTATACTTATATGATGGAGTGTGTTTTATCTGGTGTGTACTATAGTATTAATAAAAAAATATATGATTTATACACCGCCGGAGTTATTTTATCATCGCAAATGCTCCACAAATGTGTTCTTTAATTAACCTTCTGTACGATTCCGATTTTGTTGCTAACGAGTTTTGTATTTGTAACCGGTATATGGTTGAGAAATTTCTATATTTATAATGAACCAGTTTTAAGAAAATACTAAGCTACATGTTAGAGAAACAGGCTTACTATAAAGTTAACGATTACCTAGTTGATAAAAAGGCCTGGGAGTAGTGTGCTAGACAAGATACTTCTAATAAATTTGCGATATTTGTTTTACAATAAGTGTTGTTTGCCATTTTGTATGATGATTTGCTATTTTGAAAGAGTACCGAGAGTTTTTTACGCCGGCTTTTTCTCGCGGCCTATATACCCTCTGTCTTCTTTGCCGATGAGTAGGGATGTCTGCGATACAAATTTAATGACGTGGAATAAGTAATACCTGTATCTTATATTTCATAGAGAACATATTTTATTTTTTTCTAACATTTATAATACAACAGAGTAGTGTTGGCCTAGTGGCTTCAGCATGTGACTCTCACCCCTGAGGTCGTAGGTTCTATCCCCGGCTGTGCACCAATGGACTTCTTTCTATGTGCGCATTTAAGATTCGCTCGAACGATGAAGGAAATCATCGTGAGGAAACCGGCTTGCCTTAGACCCAGAAGGTCGAGGGCGTGCGTCAGGCACAGAAGGCTGATCCTAGTGGGAGTGCCATGCTGTTGCTTTTGGGCTTCAGCCAAACGGGCAGGCACGACCGGGGCAGTACCACTGTCTCACAGAAAACCGGCGTGAAGTGATGCAATAGGTTCATCTTATTGTACTCGCGTTTCGTGCGGTGAGTGAGACTCCCGGAGCCCATCAATTCCCCCCCCCAGAATATGAGGATGCAGTTTAAACAGAGATTACTCCAGGGGGGTACCACACGTTTCCGCTGTGGAGAATTCCCCTCTGAGCGTCCATCATCGGAACAATCAGTATTCAGGTGGTGGATGCACAGGCTGCCCTTCGTATTCTGGGGTGGGCAAAAACTGCGCAAAAAAACTTTAACTTTAGGTTTCGATTTCGAAACGGAAGAATTTACCGAAGGCATCCCCTTCCATGCTCTCAGTGGACTTTACCAATGTTAGGGGGATCAATTCTAATCTTAACGCGGTTCACTTTCACCTCGAAACTGCGAAGCCGGCCTTATTCTTCCTTACTGAGACTCAGATATTCTCCCCGGCTGATACTTCCTACCTCTCCTACCCGGGGTACAAATTGGTACATTCATTTGTGCCGCGGGCGGGAGTTTGTGTGTACGTCAGAGAGGATATCTGTTCTCGTCGCCTCGGGTCGCTTGAAGGAAGGGACCTATCTAGCCTCTGGCTGCGCGTAGACTGCAATGACCATCCGCGATTCTACGCATGCCTGTATAGGTCCCATAGCGGAAATACCGAAACTGACCGACTCATTGAGCACATCCAAATGGCTACAGATTCCCTGCTCGAAGGGGTTCCTACCGCTGAAATCGTGATACTTGGCGATTTTAACGCTCACCATGCCGATTGGCTCGGCTCGGAAACCACCGATCACGCGGGAAGATCCTTTCACGACTTTGCTTTAGCTTACGATCTGTCACAAATGGTCCCTGCGATTACGCGAATACCAGATGTGGATGGTCATAAACCCTCTTTGTTGGACCTTCTGCTGACCTCACATCCGGAGACCTATCAAGTCTCTGTTGACCCGCCATTGGGTTCATTGGATCATTGTATGGTCCGGAGTACTGTGCCTACTACGCGCCCTCCTCGGCCCCGTTTTTCGGGTTGTCGCCGTATTTGGCACTATCGGTCAGCAGATTGGGATGGGATGCGGTCTTTCTTTGCGTCCTACCCTTGGGGGCCTATGTGCTTTTCGTCGGAAGCTCCAGATTCCGACACTGCCTCTGTCGCCGAAGTGGTTCTGCAGGGCATGGAACTCTTTATTCCATTTTCTGCGGCGCCGATCGGTGGCAAGTCACAGCCCTGGTTTAAGCGTTCTTGCAAGGCAGCATCGCGTCGAAAGCGAGAATGCTTTAATGCATGGGCGGAAGCGGCGATATCTCGTGATGCTTGCTTTTTTATGTTCGCTGGTCAATACCAGCGAACATAAAAAAGCATATAACTCAGCCTCCAGGTCCTTCAAACGGGAAATCGCTAAAGCAAAGTCAGAGCACATCGCCAGATTTGGCGAGAGATTGGCCCAACTCCCTTCGGGGACTCGAGCCTTCTGGTCTCTCGCCAAAGCTGTACAAGGGAATTTTTGTCAGCCATCCATTCCACCGCTGCACAGGGAGGATGACTCGCTCGCCCACACTGCGAAGAAGAAGGCCGACCTCTTGGGCTGTCTCTTCGCGTCCAACTCGACTTTGGATGACCGAGGGGGATCACCACCGACGATTTCGCGGTGTGATTATTCAATGCCGGAAATCACATTCCGGCAACGTGCTGTTCGCAAGGCACTATCTTCCTTAGACATTCATAAGTCGAGCGGGCCGGATGGTATCCCTCCAATTGTGCTGCGTACTTGTGCTCCTGAGTTGGCTCCGGTCCTGAAGCCTTCGATCGGGTGTGGCACAAAGCACTGCTCTCGAAGTTTCCAGCCTACGAGCTTCCCGAGAAATTATGCGACTGTATCTCCAGCTTTCTGGCCGATCGGAGCATCAAGGTCGTCGTCGACGAAGCATGTTCCGACCTTAAACCCATGAATTCTGGGGTCCCACAATACTGTGTTCTATCCCCGACCCTATTTCTTCTGCATATCAATGACATGTTGCAACTTAGCAACATTCATTGCTATGCGGACGACAGCACTGGGGATACTCTTTACACTGGCCGGGCAGGTATTTCTCGGGCAGTTGTCGATGAGTACCGGAACAAACTTGTGTCTGAAGTCGAAACTCTACTACGTGGAGTCTCGGACTGGGGTAGACTAAACCTAGTCCAATTTAACCCCAAGAAGACACAAGTTTGCGCGTTTTCCGCGAAAAAAATACCCTTTGTCGCTACTCCTCTTTTCGAAAACACTCTTCTTGAAGCCACAGCCAGCATCGGAATACTTGGCATATCGAACGACGTTCAGTTTCGCGGTCATTTGGAGGGAAAGGCTAAATTAGCCTCCAAAAAGCTTGGTGTGCTCAGCAAGGCGAGACGGTACTTCACTCCGGGCCACCGCTTGCAACTCTATAAAGCGCAAATACGGCCCCACATGGAATACTGTTCTCACCTCTGGGCGGGGGCTCCCCAGTACCAGCTCCTTCCGATGACCAATCCCTCTCCGAGCAGCTCGATCCTTTGGCGTTGCGTAGAGATGTGAGGTCACTCTGCATCTTCTACCGCATTTACCATGGAGAGTGTTCAGAGGAGTTGTTCGGATTAATACCTGCAGCTGAGTTTCATCATCGGACGTCGAGGCAGAATACAAAATTCCACCCGTATCACCTCGACGTCCGCCGTTCCACGACTGAGCGTTTTTCAAGGCAATTTTTGCCGCGCACCACCGCTATGTGGAACCAGCTGCCCACTGAAGTATTTCCGAACCAATTCGACTTAGGGTCCTTCAAGAAAAGAGCGTACAAATTCTTAAAAGGCCGGTAACGCACTCGCGAGCCCTCTGGCATTGAGAGTGTCCATGGGCGGCGGTATCACTTAACATTAGGTGAGCCTCCTGCCCGTTTGCCCCCTATTTTATAAAAAAAAACCTACTTGCCTATTAGATTAACAATTGATCATGAAACAGATACAGAAATCTGCCCAGACCTAAAAAGGTTATAGCGCCATTGTTTTTTTTTATAATACAACATCTTATATTAAACACCAATCTCAAAATATTTATTTCCAGGCCAACGTAAAAAACTAAAATGCTATTTAACACCTTATTAAAGCTCCATTAAAATTCTGCATTGAGCAAGCATTTTATTCTAATTCCGTTGAATAGTCAAAACTTATACCGATATTTCATATTCAATTGTGCGGTAAGTTTGGTTCCGGTTCAGGCGAAAGTGGCTAGTATGAACAAACTTAGCACGAGCGGTTTCTAAGTTGGCTAAGACCTTGCTGTAAATTCGAACGCTCACGTCCCATTTATATTGTTTTATGGTTTCTTTCCTTCCCACACTCGATTTTAGTCGACTGGAAAACATATTCTTTTTCCCGATTTCCCTTTGTTACGAATTTTCTGAAGTTATTTGCTCTGTGATTTAGAGAGAGGTTTAGTTTATCAATTTGCTTTTATTCTATGTGGAAATAGATTATCTATATCTTCATATTTAGTAATGCTGCTCTTTAGCCATGAAAAGGGAATTTATGTAAGAAATTATTTCAAATCTGTCTGGGTTTTTGATATGTCATCAATCTTTAGATGAAGACGTGCCGGTGTCCTTACAATGCTTTTTGTTAAATTTAAACCTATTACTTTGGCGCCAAATCATTTCAATAAATTATGCCCTACCTAACTACAAAGGTGTTTTAATAAAATATTAAATTACATATTATGCTTCTGCTTTGAGGTATAAATTGAACAAAGAAAGCTCTGGGAGCCATAAACGTTGCATTTTGGAATAATTAATTTCTTAATAAAATTTTCGTGTCATCATGTTCGTTCCCATACTCCTCCTAAACGGCTCGACCGATGCTTATAATTTTTTTATGCATATTCAGTAAGTCTGAGAATCAGCTACTATCTTTCAAGTACCCCTAAGTGATAAGGGGTATCCACTGTTCACCAAAAATGTTATTTTTTATTTTTAATTTTATTTTTTAATTTCATTTTCATTTTTTTTGTTTTTCTTTTTTTATGATACAACATACAAAAATACATACAACACCTAGTTGTCACCCCTCTACGATCAACTCTTATTTTATAGTAGATAGGTTATTTTTATTAAACTAAAAAAATCCTGAAAATAATATACATGGCAAAACGACGTTTGCCGGGTCAACTACTTATTTAATAAAATTCTATTTAAACAAAAGCTAGTAAAAATAATAAAATTTTAGTTAATAAAGAGCTGAAACTGCTGTTTTCCCAATATTTGAATATAGGGTGTAGAAACGTATTTAGATTGCAAAGTATATAATCATTAAATATTATATGTGAGATCTAGAGACGTCAGCAATATAAATAATTAGTTAAATTAAAAGTTAATTTCAAATCTAAGTTTTTGTTCCACTGTACTGTTACAGTTTGAGTACCAAATTAAGTTAACTACAATAATTATGTAAACAAGTATGCAATTTCTTGTTGTGGCAGTGTGATGGATCACTCGTAAGTTCTCTCAGAATAAGGAGAATGTTGGAGCTGCATTCTATGCATAGTGACGTGGGTTAGCTTATGCAAATCTTGGCCGACTTGGAGCGGAGTTTCGCTTTGGTTAAGTTAGTAATCTTTGTTTATAAGACAAATATAAACACTTAACATGTCGCCGTGTACAATGACCAAACAGGTACTGTACTAGAACGATATTCATAATATTGAACCTAGATATTTTTAGAATATATGTTAGATAATAATTAAATTATGAAATAAATAATACTATTTAAATTTGATTACACGTTACCATCTCCGACGGTGAAATAGCCAAAGAAAAAAAAATATTACCATACTTCTTTTACCTGCTTCTGGCTTAGATTTTTGTTTAGATAGCAAAGCCTATATATCAATAATTTGGGTAACTTATGGAATTTTGGTCATTGAAAGTACAGCGGTTAGTGTTAAAAGAATAATTCACGAAGAATGTAATCTGTACTGATACCAAAAAAACTGTGCTTGGTTTTTAATGTAAAAAAGACGTCACAAAATCTCAACAGAATTAAGTAACTTCCGTATAATGCAGAAGTTTCGTATCCGCTTAAATCAATTCTTTACGAGTTGAAATTGATTTGATCAGATTCTGTTAAGTTGCCAGACGTGAAAGTTTGTATGAAGTTGTTTCAAAATAGCTTCGTCTGTAGGTATTTGTATAAGAAGCCATTCTTCATATTAGGTGATCGTTGGGATGTGGAATATGACATTGATTTATTTAACTGGCAATGGAGTGCAGTATGAGAAATTCAGCGACGTGCTACACTCCGCATAAACATTAAACATGCTTCCTTCGTCCGCTTCTAGGGTACATACTATAAATTATGCATACAGAAGTTAAATTACTTGCAAATTGCTAAGTGCGAATGTATTTATTTGCACTCGCTATTTCATATTTATATCTTTTTGTATTAAAAGCATTTCACACCCGACCACGACTCCGAGTATTCGAAGGATTTTTTGAATTCATATGGGAATTAGTTGGATTTAATTGATTGTTATTGTTACTTGAAAATACATATGATAATTGTGAATATAGCTTTTTACCTTTACTGATTGGAATCCCGCATTACAACATATTTCTTTTAATAGAGAGTGTATACAGTACCGTTTCGCGTCTCAAAGACATCGTCTCTTATCTCTCTTAAGCACATAAAAATAAAACCAAAGAAAAATAACAAAGAAATAACCTATAAAAACTAAGATTTCTAACGGCGTTTGTTTTTCGACCCTTGAATAAATTTCCTTTTTGTCTTTGCACCCATGTGTGGAATGAAGCATAAATCAAAGCCTTCTCAATAAATTTGGATTTCGTGACTATTTCTCGATTTGTGCCCACAGATACACGCTCGCATTTTCACGCTAACTGAAATTTCACTGTAGCCACAGATCCACAAGTACGATAAGATAAATTTGCAAATGCCATATATATTGCAATGTTCATTAAATCATTACTATCAATCATTTCAATATAGTTTATTTGAAAACAAATTGTCATACTGGTAGCAGTTTTAGTGTACCATTCATTTAGCAAAAAACGTATTTGAAACTGATCTAAAGTCAAGTTAGTAAATATTTTGTTTTTTATAGAAATAATATGTTTAAACATATAAATATTTTCTATGCACAGAAGTTAAACTCAAAAATCATTTATTCATATAAGTAACACAATGTACACTTATGAACGTCAAAAAAACTCAAATCAAGGGCGTAGAATGGAAGAGGAGAACTGGTAATACTCTCCGCCACTCTTTTTGATCGCCAAGCCAAGAAGGCTAGTCTAATATAGTTAATTTGTTTAGAAACTAGTAAAAAAAAGTTTTGGCTTAGATAGTTTTTATTTCCTAAAGTAAAAAATAAATGAGAATTGTCGTTGGATTAGAAGTCACAGCAGTACAAGGTAATATTTTTTGTTTAGTTTAGTTAGTTTTTGTTTATGCTGACAAGTATTACGTCAATATAGTTTGAGAGCAATAATTTTGATACTTAATTTAAAAAATAATAGTATAAAATGTGAATCAAATGAAATGACCGTAGTACATAATGATTAGTTCGCATATGATAACTCCTTATCGCGAAAAGAGAGCCTTGTGAGTTTATCCACATACTCTATAATATATGTAACTACATAAACAGCGGCCTATACTAGAGTTACATTTTACTTACATTAGGAGTCCAAACAAAACGAAGAAAATTCAAATAGCTTTAAATGCCGAAATTGATCTCCTTAATCATTTTCTAAATTCATATAATTTATTCATGAGATCGGAAGAACTAAATCAATCTAAAATAAATTAGTTGATATTGGTTTTAGATTTAGGTAATATTTTATAAAGATATAATGCAGAGTATTTGGTAGCCGAGTCACGTCAGCTATTCATCAAGTCCGGGCCATTACGGCTCCGCCACCTGCAAACGTATTATGCTAGATTATTCTCGGCATTCATTTACCGCCAATAACTTGTTGAATTAGTGCGTGAAATCGATTTCGGGTAGAACTGTGGGTGGGAAATTCCATCTCGAGCCCTTTTGAATCATCTGTTCATATTAGAACATATGCCAAGCGTTCATCGCATTTCTGTTTGAGTCGCAAGAGATTGAAGGTTAAGTATAAGGTACATAAATGAGATTGTACAATCTTAGCACACAATGTCTTTGCTTTGTGTCTGTTTGAAACAATTAATAATGTCATTATAGTTCGTTCTAAAAATTTATCAGTGTATTTGAACGATTGTATAAAGTCTATTAACAGAAAAGTATGTACAAAATGAGGCGTAAGAGTACTATACCTGGTACAATTAGAGAGTTTTTATTTAATAATAAGGAACTGATTATATAGGAGTGTCAAAAAAGGTACGGTTTTGTGTATTATGGCTACAAATTATATAAATTATTAGGTTTATTTAAAAAAGCCTTATCACGTTAACTAGTTATACTAATAACTTGATATGAATGTTGCTATTGACTTTATTAAAAATGTACAGCTAATATATATTATATAATATTGTATGCAAGACAATATTGTCAAACAAAACAAATTTGATCCGTCGTGGGATCTAAAAACTTAGAATTTAGTTAAGCAACGTAGATAATAATTAATTGGTTAAATAAATAAAAAATTTATTTAACCAATTAATTAAATTACTAACGGGTAAATTACTGATAAATTTATAACGCTGTTTAACTTGTCATTAATACACTATATTGTTTTAAAAATACAAAATGTATTTAAGGTTTATTTGTTATCGAATTTTATTTCAAATATATTTTATTTTATTATTTAAGATGTTCATATGTTGAACAGAATAAAGACGTATCTAGGACAGCTTAAGTGAAAATCATTGCTTTCTGTTTCAGCTGACAGGTTCTAGACGCATTGAATTACTCCTAGAGGAAAGCAAACTTCTATTCAATAATTCTCTTAACGTCGATTTAAGGTATACCAAGACACAATTTAATCAAACGCCAATTTTAGGGCGGTTATAATTTTGATAGTGGATGACGAATTAGGGGCGTTAAACAATAATTAATAATCCTATAAAACTTTACTTGAAAGTGTCATAAAGTAATGTTTTCAAAAACATTACTGACTACACGTATGACACTTCCATATTGCAACATAACTCATCGTAGGTACGTCAAAAAATAAACTCAACTACCTCCATAGTTAGCGCGTATGGCGGTAACTCGGAGATCTTGGGTCGCATCTACGTTTCCCGTAGATAATTATTTCAAATACTGGTCACCTTGTCTTCAAAGAAACAAAGAAGAATGAGGAAGAAAAATTTAAGAAACTTTTTTTTTATGTAATAGCAGGCAAACGGGCAAGAGGCTCACCTGATGTGAAGCGATACCGCCGCCCATGGACACTCACATTGCCAGAAGGCTCGCAAGTGCGTTGCCGGCCTTTCAAGAATTGGTGCGCTCTTTTCTTGAAGGACCCTAAGTCGAATTGGTTCGGAAATACTTCAGTGGGCAGCTGGTTCCACATAGTTGGTGCGCGGCAAAAACTGCCTTAGAAAACGCTCAGTTGTGGAACGACGGACGTCAAGGTGATACGGATGGTATTTTGTATTTTGCCTTGACGTCCGATAATGAAACTCAGCTGCGGGTATTAGACCGAACAACTCTTCTCAACACTCGCCATGGTAAATGCGGTAGAAGATGCAGAGAGACCCAACATCTCTACGCAACGCCAAGGGATCAAGCCGCACGGAAAGTGATTGTTCGTCGACGATTCGAATCGCTCTTCGTTGTATACGGTCAGAGAGAACAGTATTCCATGTGGGGCCGAATTTGCGCTTTATAGAGTTGCAAGCGGTGGCCCAGAGTGAAGTGCCGTCTCGCCTTGCTGAGCACACCAAACTTTTCGGAGGCCAATTTAGCCTTCCCTTCCAAATGACCGCGAAACTGGACGTTATTCGATATGTCAACGCCCAATATTCTGATGTTGGCTGAAGCTTTAAGGAGAGTGCCTTCAAAGAGGGGAGTAGCGACAAAGGGAGACTGCGCAGACTTGTGTCTTCTTGGGGTTAAATTGGTCGGGGATAGGACACAGCCTTGTGGGACACCAGCGTTGAGGCGTTTAAGGTCGGAGCATGCTCCGTCGATGACGACCTTAATGCTCCGATCAGCGAGAAAGCTGGAAATCCAGTTGCATAATTTCTCGGGGAGCCCATAGGCTGGAAGCTTCGAGAGCAGCTCCTCCTCTCTGACGTACACGCAAACTCCAGCCCGCGGCACAAATGAATGTTCCAATTTGTACCCCGGGTAGGAGAGGTAGGAAGTATCAGCCGGGGAGGAAATCTGAGTCTCGGTAAGAAAGAGCAAGGCCCGCTTCGCAGTCTCTAAATGATAGTGGACAGCGTGGATGATGGAGTTGAGCCCCATAATATTTGTGAAGTCCACGGCGAGTGTGGATGAGGGTGCCTTTGTTGGATTGCTCCGTTTGTCCCGAGACCGATAATTATTTATAAAGAGCGCAGAATTGCCCCCCCCAGAATACGAAGGGCAGCCTGTGCGTCCACCACCGGGTGCTGAGTGACCGCAAGCGCGTGTGGTACCCCCCTGGGATAGATTCTGATTCTTCTGCACCTTCATATTTCTTGTAGAGGGGGAGGGGGTTGGGCTCCGGGAATCTTTCTCATCGCACGAAACGCGAGTACAAGAAGGCGAACCTTTTGTATCACTTTACGCCGGTTTTCTGAAAGACAGTGGTACTGCCCCGGTCGTGCCTGCCCGTTTGGCTGAAGCCAGGAGGCAACAGCATGGCACTCACACTAGGAAGGAATTGACTGATTGCGCTGATGAAATAACCTCTGTCACAGGTTATTTCACCAGTGGGCGTTGGGGTCGTCACTTCCCGACGCCGACAAAACTAACTATAATAACCTAAAATCACTTTAGATCTATAAATAATACAGCATAGCGGAAGCGCTAATTAATAGATTTTCTATAAACTTTTTAAATAATATTGTCAAGAAATCTATATTTTTTGATACGGCCAATCATATCTCGGAGAATCGATTTTACTATCTTCTCTTTTCTTTGTTGTATTGCTTGGTACATTTGAAATTGTTTTGATATTTGCTGATTTTATTTTTATTATTAATCGAGATTTTGGTTTTAATCAACTTTTATGTAATATTATTTCGTAAGAGTTTTGCTAGTACTGTAAGGGTGATAATTTTGTGCCCCTTTTTGTCTAATTGAGTCTAATCAAGAATATATTTAGAACTTAATATTGATTGTTAAAATTAATTGCCTATAAACATCGTTCTATATGGTACAAATATATAAACCTAACTATTATTATTGGAAATAACAATTAACTTCTATTTTTTCTAACCGTTTTGGACGATCTTACTGGAAGAATTCACTCCACACGGATCCAATTAAGTCCTGCATACGAACGGTGATTGAGTATCATCCGGAACGTAATAGAACCTAGCTTCCGATATTTTGCATGGCTCCATTCTTCTACTTAGATAAGCTATCACTCTTGATAAATGTGTAATGTTTATCTTGTATGCGAAAATTTTTCTCTTAAAATAAAAATATTTTGGACTTTTATTTAGTTTATAATGGGTTTTAGTAATTTGTGTAAAAGTATGATCATGCTCTCATGTTTATCTTTTTTTGTATTTCATATAAATGTGAGATGAATATCGTTGTTATTTGTTGTTCAAACAAATAGAAAAAACACAGAGAGTTTTAACATCATGAAGAAACTTACCAATTACAGGTCAATAAATTGCAAAACAAAAAAAAAATGTTGTTAAAATACAATATTGTTACAATAAAGCGGCGAGTGAATACGCAAAGGCGAGATCATTTGTCAGGCGGTAGGCAATAGCTAGCTGCATCCGCGCACAATATATGGCAGTGGCCGAGTCATTACCGCACCCTAACACGTTAGATTAAAATGTAAACGACCCTTGATCTTCCCATTTGTTATGTCGTGCAACAAGCTATATACATTGTTAATTAAGAGATATGTCTCCGTTTATTAAAGATAATTAATGTAGACAATATAGTAGATGATGGCGTTACTAGACTTATTGAATGTGGAAGGTTTAAACCTTGTTATGGATTAAATCTTAAAGCATTTATTATCTATGACAGAGAAGTCGTTAATACTTTTTAATTTCTGCATACTTAAAAAGATACCTATTTAATAAAAAGTTCGATCTGGTGGCTGAGTATCTTTAATGATAACATAATTTATCTGGAAGGGAAGGCTAAATTAGCCTCCATAAAGCTTGGTGTGCTCTGCATGGCGAGACGGTACTTCACTCCGTGCCACCGCTTGAAACTCTATAAAGCGCAAATTCGGACCCACATGGAATACTGTTCTCACCTCTGGGACGGAGCTCCCCAGTACCACCTCCTTCCACTTGACCGTATTCAACGAAGAGCGATTCGAATCGTCGACGACTAGTTAGTTTCCGTGCGGCTTGATCCCTTGGTGTTGCGTAGAGATGTGGGGTCTCCCTGAATCTTTTACAGCATTTAACATGGAGAGTGTTCAGAGGAGTAGTTCGGTCTAATATCTGCATTTGAGTTTCAGTATCGGACGTCAATATACGACGGTAAAATATCATATCACCTCGACGTCCGTCGTTCCACAACTGAGGGTTTTCTAAGGCAGTTTTTGCCGCGCACTACCACTATATGGACCCAGCTGCCCACTAAAGTATTTCTGAACCAATCCGACTTAGGGTCCTTCAAGAAAAGAGCGTACCAATTCTTGAAAATCCTGCAACGCACTTGCGAGCCTTCTGGCAATGAGTTTCCATGGGCGGTGGTATTACTTCCGGCCCGTTTGCCTCCTACTACAAAAAAAAACAATGGACATACTATACTTGTATTCTTTTCAATTACTGAATAAAATAGATTCAGATTAATTTATACAGAGATTCAAATTAAATGAACAGGTCATTCAATGCTACGTGCTTTTCCTGACAATTAGATATATTTTCTGCTTAGTACTTGAATCCTAATAAGCCAGAAAACATTTGTTTAGGAATAAATGAGAATAAACGACACCAATGGAATAAAACAAAATACCATTTGAACCCATTAAGGAATATTTTTATCTTTACAAATGCAAGCGAAGACAGACTCAAAAGAATTTATAAAGAATTCTAATAAAATATTTAATTCTTCAACTAAATATCAGTCTTCCTTTGTCATTTATATTTTATTTTGGTGGTTACAACTTAATGATACAAATAAATATAATAAAATAACCAATAGAATACTAAAAACATAACTACTGTGTAAAAAATCAAAATAAGTAAATGCCCTTGTAAAGATTAGAGCAGTGTTGGCCTAGTGGCTTCAACGTGCGACTTTCATCCCTGAGTCGTCATTCCCAGCAGCTGATAAGACTAGAGAAGGAGACTAAAAAGTTAGAAGAAATTACCAAGCTACTTCAAGAAAATATTAGTGAACAAAATGGAAGGGAAAAGAGACTAGAAGAAAAAATAGAAGAACAGACAACAGTGGTGAGACAAGCGTTGGAGGAGAGACGAACCTATGCTAAGGTGGTATCGAGCGGAGGAGAAAGAAGAGAGACGCCACCCAACGCAAAGCACGGTGTTAACATGGAGAACAGAAGTGTAGAGCTGCACTCCATGATAATAGTACCACGAAATGAAAAGGAAACGGGAGACCAAGTAATAAATAGAATTAGGGAAGCCGCAAATGTTAAAGAGGGAGGCATTCGAGTGGATAGGATTAGAAAGATCAAAAATGGAAAAGTAATAATTGGATGTAGAGATCTAGAAGAAAAGGAGAGACTCAAGCAAAACTTAGAGAGTGAAAATGAGTACCTGGAAGTAAAAGAAGTAGAAAACAAAGACCCACTAATCGTCCTAAAGAATTTGCTGAATTACAATACAGAAGAGGACATAAAGCAGGCAATACGAACACAAAACAGGAAAATAGTAGAACACATACGAGAAGAAGACTGGAGGATGACCGAAAAATCGTCGGAGAGCGAGGAACCCACATGAGGGTCATGTCATCCTTCAAGTCTCACCAAAATTATGGCAAGCTTTAACTAGCGCAGGAAAAGTGCATGTGGACCTACAAAGAGTGTGGGTTGGAGATCAGTCCCCCCTGGTGCAGTGTATGAAATGTCTGGGATTTGGCCATGGGCGCAAGCACTGTAAGGAAGAGGACGATCTAGTCTGTGCCTGTGCCCACTGCGGAGGAACCCACATCCGGGAGAAGTGTCCCAAATATAAAGCAGCTGAAAAACCCACCTGTATAAACTGCAAAAGGGGGGCTTTTGAGAGACAAGACCACGGAGCCTTCGACATGCACTGTCCAGTAAGGAAGAGGTGGGATAGCCTGGCCAGAAGCAGAGTAGCTTATTGCTAAGGGCCAGACAACGGTAAAAGCGATAAAAATTGTGCAGATTAACCTGCAAAGGAAAAGACTTGCAATGAGTGAACTTATTTACGAGGCACAATTGAGGAAAATTACAGTCGCTCTAGTACAGGAGCCATACATTGGAGCCCTGGGTAGGGTGAAAGACTACAGGAGAGTGAGGGTGGTGCAGTGCCAGAATCCTCCGGTGGGTAAAGTAATAAAGGCAGCAGTGTTGATTTTTGACGAAGATATTGGTATTACCCAATACCCCGCACTAACAACAACTAATATAGTGCCTATCAAACTAAAGACCACGGCACAGACTGGCATCGCACTGATCTCATACTACATGGAACCAGACCCAGCCGATATAGAACCCTATCTAAAGCACCTAGAAACGACGTTGAATGAGCTCAAGAGTAGAATAGTTCTAGGCGGTGATGCAAACGCCAAAAGTCCGTGGTGGGGAAGCCCGAAAATAGACGATAGAGGCCAAGCCTTCGGAAGTCTGGTAACTGAGCTTGGCCTGCACATACTGAATGATGGGCAGCAACCAACATTTGAGGATATAAGGAGAGGAACCAGAATAGCCAGCCACTTAGATGTAACAGTATGCACGAGCGACCTATTAGGAAAGATCGAAGATTGGGAAGTAGACATAGGAATGATTTCATCGGATCACAATGCCATATTATTCAAAATTAATGCAAAAATACATCAAGGAATCCAGAGAAAGTGTAGAACAAAAATTTACAACAGTAAAAAAGCTGATTGGGTAAAATTCGAGGAAGAAATGTTAGTAAATATAGAAAATTCTCAATTAACAGAAGACGTCATAAGGAAGATAAACAAAATTGAAGAATTGGAACAAATAGTTCACAGGTGTAGTAATCAAATCAAGTGAAACAGCAATTCCAAAAATTAAAACCGGGAAGAAACCAAAAATGGCTTGGTGGACCGAAGAACTGCAGCTGCTCAAGAAACAGGTTGAGACTAGAAAGAGAAGGATAAGATGTGCCGCAGCACGCAGAAGGCAAGAGGTCGTAGGTGAATACCTTGCATCAAAACAAGAGTATGAAAACCGGATCAAACAAGCCCAAACTGAGAGTTGGCAGAAGTTCTGCGAGAAACAGGAAAGAGAGACAATGTGGGAAGGTATATATAGAGTGATAAGAGGGACAGAGACCAGAGTCCAGGATATACTACTTTGCAGGGACGGTAGATATGTTAGCAAAAGGGAGTCAGCGGAGACCTTGGCAAGAACTTTCTTCCCGGAAGACACAAGTGAGGATGAAACTGAAGACCACAAATTGATAAGAAACAGAGCAAACACAGTAAACAAAGAGGGACATAACTTAGTCTATGATACCCCTTTCACAATGACTGAACTCGAAACCGCCGCTCTCAGTTTCAACCCGAGAAAGGCCCCCGGAGAAGATGGCATAACGGCGGATATAAGTTGGCACGCGATAAACGCGGTGCCTAACTTATTCCTAACCGTCCTAAACAAATGCCTGGAGATAGGGTACTTCCCCAAATTGTGGAAAATTGCTACAATAATTGTATTGCGCAAACCGGGTAAGACCGATTATACAAACCCAAAGTCTTATAGACCCATAGGCTTACTACCTCTTCTAGGAAAAGTATACGAAAAGATGCTAATCGCTCGGCTAAAGTGGCATCTAGTCCCGAAAACCTCGAAAATCCAATACGGGTTCATGCCCCAGCGGAGCACTGAGGATGCCCTATATGACGCAGTCACACATATACGCGCAAAGCTGAAACAAAAGAAGATACTAACCATCGTATCACTCGATATAGAGGGCGCCTTTGACAGCGCTTGGTGGCCGCAAATTAGAGTCCGACTGGCAGAAGAACAATGCCCATTAAAACTAAGGAAAGTAATGGATAGTTACTTACATGAGAGACAAATAAAATTAACCTACGCTGGACACACGGTTGAAAAAGTAACTAACAAAGGCTGCGTTCAGGGTTCAATAGGGGGACCAACAATGTGGAATTTAATATTGGACCCGCTCCTACAGGACTTGCGAAAAGGTGGTGAGTACATCCAGGCTTTTGCGGATGACATCATTTTGATAGCGGAAGGAGAGACCGGTAGTGAGATCCAGCAGAACCTCAACCTAACATTGAACCCGATACATAGATGGGGTATCCTAAACAAACTAAAATTTGCGCCACACAAGACCAAGGCCATGGTGGTGACGCGCAAACTTAAGTATGACACCCCACGACTAAATATGAATAATGTACCGATACAGATGGATAACCACATCCGAATTCTCGGAGTTGATTTGGATGCTAGACTCACATTCAACAGACATGTGGAGAGGGTATGCCGGAAAGCCATTCAGATATATAAGCAGCTGGCTAAAGCCGCGAAGATCGAATGGGGACTAAACCAGCAGGTTATCAAAATCAAAATCAAAAGTTTTTATTTCAAATGGGCCTTTGCAGGCTCTTATGAAACGTCTAGTTGCACGGTTCCAAAAAGTGGGTCTCATGGAGAAGAACCGGCAAGAAACTCCATGGACACTCTTTTCAACAATGGTTTAGCTTACAAAGACTCGGTCACAATAGTAATAATCGGCTGAGAAGTTTATATAATGCAAGGTATACAGAGATTCTATACAATGCAAAAGAAAATTGAGTTTTTACTATTAGTGTAAAATGAGATACACACACTTGCACAGCATAAGTTGCCAGGGAAGCCGCACATGCAGAGATGAATTAGCGCCATACATCTTTATCGTCAACATAGTCTTGGAGTTTATAATACGCTTTTTTAATTAGGGTCCTTTGATGACGTTTTTGAACTTTTTAGTCGTAAGATCAGTTACACACTTCGGTAGCCTGTTGTAGAATCTGACACAATTACCAAGAAACGATTTATTCGATTTTGTTAATCTGTATTTTGGGACTACTATTTTATGCTTATTCCTGGTATTTATAGAATGAATAACACTTTTGACAGTGAATTGATGCAAATTTTTACGAACAAACATGATATTCTCTAGAATGTAAAGGGAAGGCAACGTGAGTATATTAATTTCTTTAAATAATTCTCTCAGAGAATCGCGGGGGCCAAGATTGTAAATTGCACGAATTACCTTTTTCTGGAGAATGAATATGGCATCTACGTCAGCCGCTGCGCCCCACAGTAGAATACCATAGGACATTATGCTATGAAAGTAAGCAAAATATACAAGCCTAGCTGTAGCAACGTCAGTAAGCTGTCTTATTTTTCTGACTGCATAAGCTGCAGAACTTAGTCTACCTGATAATGCTGCGATGTGAGCTCCCCATTGTAATTTACTGTCAATGGTTATGCCCAGGAAAACGGTCTCAGTGATGACTTCAAGTTTGTCACCATCGAGAGTTTAAAATGAGGTATTTCTCTACTGAAATTCTCTTTTAGTAATGATACCGCTTGTGCAGAGGATGAATGAAGTGTTTTGGTAACCTCTACAGGGATGTTTGAGAAAAAGGTGTCGAATGCGTTGGCTACCTCTACCTTATCCGAGATGATAACATTATCAATAAGTAGCCGCGGGTCAGCATCTCTCATTTTAGTCTGACTAGTTTCGCAGTTAATAATATTCCAAACAGTTTTTACTTTATTATCGGATTTAGCAATTTTATTACTAATTGATTTCGATTTGGCAAGAATACATACCCTTTTGAATATTTTCGAGTAGTTTCTTACATAAGTGTGAAATGATAGATCAGATGTCAGTGACTTTTCATGGTACAAGTTATATAAGACATCTTATCCTTATCCCTTTAGTAGACCATTCATTAAATTTAAACTTGTGAGTTATTTTTATACTCTTTTTTGGACATGCCTTATTAAATTCATGGCAGAGTATACTAAATAGATTATCAAATTTTCTATTTGGATTTTTGGTATTTAAGCTAGAAGAGCATAGTTTATTTAAAACATTATTTTTAAATTTTTGTAAATTTTTTTCTTCATTGAATGGTCTAAGTGTAATTTTTTTATTTGGCGGATTTATTTTATTTAATTTAAAACTAACAAGCTGTCCCTTGAGGTCTGACCTTACACCAGGTATTATGGAAGACTGTTCAATGCTACAGTTAGTGAAAATATTATCTATACATGTACTAGAGAAAGCTGTTATTCTGGTGGGTTCACTAAATAAATATTTTAAGTTATATGAATTAAATAATGCTAAGAGCTTTATTTTCTCAGGTGATTTAGTGAGTATATCAATGTTGAAATCACCACAAATATAAACTAACTTATTGGATTTAAGAACTTTAATTTGAATATCTTCCATATTTATTAAAAATGAGGAAAAGTTTGAAGCTGGTGGTCTGTAAACACATAGTATTATATGGCTTTCTATCTCTGCACATGCTACCTCACATAAGTGATCAACAGAGCCGGAAGTAATGTCTATTCTATATTTAAATTTTAAGTTGTTTTTAGATAATATTATTGTACCTCCACCCTCTGCTGAAACTCTGTTGAACACACTGGCAACCATAAAATTATTAATATTAAATGACATTTTGTCAGGCCTTAACCAAGTCTCACAGAAACATATTATATCTACTGAATATCTATCAACTAGTAATTCTATATCAAGTATTTTGCCAGAAAAGCGGTTTATGTTCTGATGAAAGAGGATTAAGTTATTGCAACGCTTTTCTGTTGTCACAGAGCCTAGTTTAAATATTCAATCACAGTATTGTTAGGATAACTAGACAATACTGATTCGTCACTTAACCTAGATTTTGTCATATTATTATCTATGACAATGTTAATATTATATGCTAACAAAGTAGCTATCACATCCTTATATTTATTAGGAAAGTACATACATTCCCTTGTCAAATGAAAATTACTAACAAACTTGTTAGTATCAAAAAACAATAATTTGTCGCTATGACAACATATCAGAGACATTAAATTGTTCAAACTATAAACATAGTTATTTTGTTCTTCCGAGAACAGTTAGAATAGGGAAGAGCACAAATTATTATATTTTTTAAATCTAATTTTGATAAGGTTTTGATACCATTTGCAATGTCACTTTTCATTAAATCAAGGCTATTACCTATTAAAAGAACTAATGTGGTGTCAGCATCAAATTGATTATTAACAATATTTTTTATTATATAATTGAAATGTAAGTCAGGGTAGCAGTGACTGGTTACACTGTGTGATTGTGAGAGTGCATCTATCGCGACCGCGTACACTGCCGTTATTGAACCAATCGTAATGTATGCGGCCGCGGTGTGGGCACCCGCGACAAATAAAATCTGTGTGCGGAAAAAACTAAGTCATCTGCAAAGGGGCTTTGCCCAAAAAATTGCAAAAACTTACAGGACGACTTCGTTACACGCTGCAACCCTACTGGCCGAGATACTTCCTCTAGACCTCCGTATTCAGGAAGCCGCTGCCTTATACGAGATAAAAAGGGGGGTCAGCGCGGAAATACTGAAGGAGGGTGAAAAATTAGAGAAGAGAGTGCAATTCGTAGACATCCCACACCCGGCCAAACAAATGAAACTTAATTACAAGATGCTCACAAATCCGGAAGAAATCGAAAGACACGGCGGCACACAAATCTATACGGACGGCAGCAAAACAAGTATGGGAGTGGGCGCCGCTTGGACGGAATGGAAAGATGGTATGGAACTAAATAGCAAGAAGATGAAGATGGCGCCCTACTGCACAGTGTTTCAAGCCGAATTGACGGCACTAAGATACGCGACTAGCCACATAAATAAAAATAAGCGTGACGCTAAAATATACAGTGACTCAGCACTAGATGCTATTGTGAGTGGACGATCTCTCGATCCCCAGGTAGCCGAGATCCGCCGGAGCCTGGAAGAGTGCCGCAAAAGAGGAACTCATGTAAGCCTCTTCTGGGTAAAGGCGCACGTTGGTACGCCAGGGAACGAGAGGGCGGACACATTAGCAAAAGAAGCGGCGGAAAAACTCAGATCAAAACCAGAATACGCCGCCTGCCCCCTGTCATATATAAAACATCTAATAAGGCAGAGGACTCTAGAGGTATAGAACGAGCGCTACCTGGGGGGTGAAACAGCTGGAACAACAAAATTATTTATCGGCAATGTAAGAACAGCGTACAAATTAATAAATGAGAAGCGTTTCACTCCCCAGGTGGCGCAAATTCTTACAGGGCACGGAGCCTTTGCATATTACCTGCATAGGTTTAAAATTAGGACAAGCCCAACATGTGCCTGCAGTGATGAAGAGCAAACAGTGGAACATGTGCTTTTACACTGCCCTATATTCGCATCGTCCAGGCACGACCTGGAGCAACAAATGCAGATGACTGTAGACCGTGGCGGCCTACAGGACATGTTAATAAAGCACAGACCGTGCCTAGAACGGTTCTGCGAAAAAAATATTAAATATTTAAAGGAGGCAAACAAAACCGAAAGAGCGGGTCTCGCGAGGAATTGCGCCCCGGCTCGCCCATGAATATTGTAAATAAAAATATTACCGATGCAGCCGGGGCGTATTTCGCGACGCCTGCCATTCGCGAACTAGTAGAATTAATTAAATGTATATTGTTTTTATTTTTGGAAAAAATGTGTTATAAAAAGTCCCTGGACAATATGGCAGGGGAGTAGAGGGTTAATCTATTAAAAAAAAAAATTCGATTCCCAGCTGTGCACCAATGGATATTCTTTCTATGTGCTCATTTAACACTCGCTCGAACGGTGAAGGAAAAGCCGTAGACCCAAAAAGTCGACGGCGTGCGTCAGGCACAGAAGGCTGATCACCTACTTGCCTATTAGATTAACAAATAATCATGAAACAGATACAGAAATCTGAGGCCCAGACCTAAAAAAGGTTGTAGCGCTATTGATTTTTTATAAATATTAGACTTAAATTTAAACTTGACATTTAAAACAAAAAACTGTAATGCATAAAAAACGTCGAGAATAAATAATGTTATAAATGAAAGAATGTATGTATGGTATATATATGGATATAGGTAAAATATTTTTTTTAAATAGACAATTGTTAACATATTTACGGAATATAGTAGTTTGTTTCATTAACTCATGTTGAGACAAAATTATCATATTTCATCAAAGGTAATTCGTATACAAAAATGTTGTAGATTAGCACAAAAACAAAGACCGGATATATTATCCGAATTGTTCTGTGGCTATATTAACGCTCGTTATCCTGAATTGTCTTGATAAGCGCCCGCAGAGCAGTAAATGTAGGTGTCTAGTATATAGCATTGTATATTTTGTCTCCTATATACGAGAGTAATATAGGCTTTATGTACTTGCAACTTGGCGATTTGGCACAACCGTAATCTCTTGATCTCGCATTATAGCGGAATTAGTGGACAAATAGAACCTATTTTTGTTTTCATTTAAAGTAATAAGAGTATTTAGCATAAAGTTTTATTTTACAAAGATTTTTTTCATTTATATTTTAAAATATGGTTACACTCCGTAAAAACCTTACATAATTTTTTACACGTTTTATAGTAAGTAGTAAGTCACCATTCCTAGGCCTTCACGATCCGGGAAGTCTAGACAAATTAAGCTCATTACAACAGATCCACAGGGAGACCTTTAGATCCATATATTAACAGGTCTTAAAAACAGAGTTTTACGTAAGATTAGATGGTGGATTGACCAAATTAAGGAAACAGCTGGTGGCACAGTGCATAGAGTAATGAGGTCTTTGCCAAAAAAGAGCCCACAGATATCTAAAACTAATGAGATTATAGAAATATAACAGTGTAAAAGTATCTGAAATAAAGAGTTTTTATTATTATTTATATGATTATTAAACGAATATTTCCTGCTAATAAGTTACAAAAAGCTAAAAAAATATTAATAACTAAACTTCTAAAGCTAAAAAAATCTTCCTTCAAGAAAAGATCGTACCAATTTTGAAAATCTGGCAACGCACTTGCGAGCCTTCTGGCAATGACCGCCGCCCATGGACACTCACCATGGGCGGCGGTTTTACTTAACATCAGGTGAGCCTGCCCGTGTGACTCCTATTACATATAAAAAATACATTGTTTCAAAGTAAAACGACTTTTTACGGTTATAATACATATGTAATTAACGTACAGAATTCTTCGAAGCAGTAAGGTCGCTCCGTTCACAGAGAAGTGCCCAGGAGAGTCTGTGAGTTAAAATTTCTTTTAACGTTTCTGGTAACGTTTTCACGTTGTATGCTTATTTTTACCAGACGAAGTTGTCGGGGAAAGTATGAACGTATACACATGATTGAGTTGTGTATTCATATATGTTAAATGACCTTGAAATATCCTGAAAACAGGCGATGTTATCGCGGAAGCAGTATGACGAATGCAGCTATTTTTCCGTCGCTATCGTGTATTCACGTTCAACTTTTATTGCTTTTTCTGTGCAGTTACAAATCGATTTGGCGTTAAGCCAATCGCGTCATTTTTAATAGTTCCTCTTTGCTAGTGACAGACCGTTCATATTACCGGATATAATTTACATATTTACCTGTATTAATATATCAACGGTTATAACAAAGCATTTTTACATATTCATATCTTATAAATTAATGTCCTTTAACTGTAGCATTATAATAACATAACAGCCGGATCTGGAATCTTCTTCTAACTGACAAGGAGACGTTGGTTAGAACACTATTTATCATATTAGTAATCGGTAATTATACTAACACTAAAGTGTAAATAAATAAAACACAAAATTAAATTTAAAAAGTTTAGTCCCGTGGCCGAGTTCCCTAACATTGATCGAATAAAGTATTCTTTTGTGCATGATTTGTTTTAAAAATATTGTATAGGCAAGCAGGTGGATGATATTCAGCATAAAAAAAACTTGGCCGTGTTGTCAGAGTTCGAAGACGACCTTAACGTATATATCTTCTATATCTGTCTACATCTTTACACATCTACATTATTTTATATCAATACAAGATCCATATATGCATTGTGTGTGTGTGGTGTTGCTTAAAAAACTATATGGTCTTAATGAAGTATTCGAAATAAATTAAGCATTACTAAATTAAATAATAAACGCTAAAATGTTTTTTTCCGGAATTGGCTAATAGGGCTAATCAGCTAATAGGGCTTTAGATCAAAAGATAATAGGAAACTACAGTTGCTAGACAAAAATAAAACAAAACTAATGTAAATTCGTAGAAAACATTACTCGTAAATCTGAAAAGCTTATTACTTTGTGATGTTGCTATAACAACAAAGAAAACTTCTTGCTAGAAGCCTTTAGAGATTTTAATAAAAAAGATTGCGTAGGATTCAGAGTATATAAGCTGTGTAAGTTTATAATAAACGTTAACAAGAAGCTCTAACGTAGGAAACTTTATCACCTTATGCAAAAAATAAACTATCTAACAATTTTGGTTCATAAGTCAGTTATAATTAGTCTGATATGTTTATACTATTATACAATAACAGACTTTGCTGAAGAAATATTATCGGAACTATTAATTCTTGGGGAAAAAGATTCTTCCATTTTTTTAAGAAAATTTTGTACGTTAACTTTTTGCCATCTTGTAGGTAGGGACATGATTTCATTCCTATAGACATTTTGGGGCCTCTCATCAAAATACCGCGACAGTTGGTTTTGGCAGTCCTCTCGTGATGTTAACCTGACACTGCCTAAAGAATACTGAAGAGACTGAAACAGGTGGAAATCTGAAGGTGCAAGGTCAGGACTATACGGCGGATACATTAACAGGCAGGCCCACTATGGAGTATGACCCGACCCACGACAGACATACCTATGTTGGAAGACAAGCAAAGACGGAGGAGGATTGAGTAAATTCATTATAATATTGATATCAAAATACATATGTAAATTTAAAAGATTAGTTATTAGGTATAGGAACTTGGTTGTTTGAAATAAAAGCTTCATTAATTAATTAATTTAATTTTTGGAATAACCTTTTGTAAACCTAGTGGTGTAACAAATATAAAAACACCTTTTTGAAGTTATACTTCTTCTGGCGCGTTCGGGAGAAATGATGAGAGTATTTTTTTCTATTCTGTCGTTATTTATACAAACGTAGAATAAAGTGAAAGATAATTTTTTTGAAAAGATTTATATATTTGTAAGATGTATAACTTCTAACGCATATACATAAGTACACACACGGTTTTTTCATCACCATACACACAAACGTTGGGGCCTTGTTACTTAAGCACGCTAAACAAACCACAAAAATTGGTTTATTTCTATATAAATTTTTTTATTCTATACAGAAGGCACGGGAGTCCACCTAACCTAACCTAATTAGTAGAATGTAAACTTAAGCTTTTCATTATACTATAAAATTGTGCTACGCTCAAGTTTGAACAGTTCTAGGGCAATTCAAAGCCTTTTAACAAGTTTTAGTTAGTCATGCTGGTCATGCTGTGGCCATCTTCTTCATCGCAAACACACGGTCGTTTCACGGTGATATTGGCTAAACACTGTATTCAGCTCTTTTACTCTCCATCATATTCTTCCCATATTTTTAAAAAGTTTTATATACTTTAACATCAATATGTGTTTGTTTTCAACCTTTTCGTAGTATCAGCATACAATCAATATTTTATTTAGAAGACATATTTAAATTACCGGTGTTTACAAATGAAATTTTTATATTAAATAAAGCATAAATTTAAAAGAAAACTAAGAGTAGGCTTATAACATACAGCGTTATTCCCATACAAATAATAATAAAGACAAGATTAAACTTGACATAATGACGACATTACTGTCTTGAAATTAAAGTACATGTGGTCTTAATAAACTCTAATCATATAAAGAGATACTCCAAGAGTACGTTTAACAAGCGTTTAACTGGCCATAAAGTAGAATTTATGTGGAATGGCAGACGCGTGCAAAGGCTTCGATGTTAAGTATATACCTGACGTCCATTTACAGCGGTCAGACTAGACAAAAACAGAATAAAATTGTATTGCGACCCTTTGTGAACTAGAGGTGCTACGCCGTAGGCGCTACACAGTTGAGCGCGTAAATTGATTTACTTAATATTGCTATTAAAAAACGTTCATTATAAAAGATAATTTGCTCTATTATAAAAGACATATAGATACATACAGCCAGTAAGAACTTTTTGTTTTTGTCAGTAAAATACAAGTCTTTAACTCCATATTGTTTTTAAATGAGACAACAATATTTCTACGTTCATTGCACTATTTATCTTTCTTCATAGATTTATCTGATGATTTTTGTAACTTCCTATCAATACAACTATTATTTACGCTCTAAAGTATAAAGAAAACATACGCAAATAATGCAAAACATACATTTTTGTATATAAATCGATCCATGGAAATTCCCTTTTAGAAAATATTAAAAGCCCAACGGTCCTTTATTCACACTGGCGTACCAAGACACCTCTATTAAACTGTGACCGGTCCGGATAATACTTGAGGAGTTCACGATCTATATGGTGATCGAGATTCGAGACAACCGCCCTACCGTTTCACCATTGTGTATGCTTAACAATGGATGATAAATTATAGATGGAACTTTTCAGTGTGTCTCCTGAATTCAACCAGTGAATCTCAATGCATTAGCTATATATTATAAAGACGAGAGTCTTTTGATTGTCATTTGTTCTAAACCAAGAATTGATCTCAGATTGAAAGTTCTTTTGTTAGTAGTTGTGTTGTAGTTGTGCTCCGTAGATGATTGCGTAATGTTATACTACCTATAGGTTTAGTTGATTAATATAGATCTTATTCGAACCAAGAGTTCCTGAAATAAGCGCCACTATATAATATAATAAAAGACTACATGAAGAAAACAAAACAGTTAAAGCAAAGATACAGTCCAATTGAATATGTATTCTTAAAGTGTAGACATTACTATAGTTATTAATAATAATAATAATTTATTTACAAGAAAATGGTACAAAAATGTTACGGCGTGCAAATTTGTCTCAAAAGGAATTTTACATAGAAGTTAAATACATTATGAGTCATATCATTATAGTCAATTATTATATTATTTGTAGTGATAAAATATCATATTATTAAAATATACTATTACGTTATCAAATTAATATTTTTAATTATATTGTTTCACGCAAATAATTATTTATAGAATTATATTTTTTTTTCCAAAAGTAGTACATTAAGTCGATTTTTAAAAACTGTAGTAGGTAGATCTTGTAACATTATTAGCATTAACATAATAAAATAAAATATTTTAAAATGATTATACTAAATGAAGATAGTAGTTAGTAAAATTATATAATAATAAATTATTAAAAGCAACATATTTATTAACGTTATTTATTAATAGTACATACAATATGCGAGCAGTGTGGGTTAAAAGAGGAAGTAATGACAAGGATATGAAAGGGAATTCTTAGGTGTTTTGGCCATGTCAAACGGATGAATGAAAGGCGGCTGACGAATAGGATATACTAGGCAACATGCATGGTGAAATCGGGTTGGGTAGGCCTCGTCGTACATACCTGGACCAAATTCAGACTAGAGAAGGGACAAGTTAAAAGTACCAATAACCGACGAGCAGACATGGTGACTGTCATGAAAGTGAAAGAAGCGAGAGAGGTTATGTTAGAGCCGTAGCAAGTGGAGATCTGAGGTCTTTACCTACACTTTCGGGAAATGCGTGGTGATATAAATATAAATAAATACTGTTTTTTAATAAACGTATAGATAATTAACTTAGCGTTTAGTACGCATGATAGAAAATATATTTCTGTAGACAGACTAACAAACTCGAATTACCTGCATAATTCTTACCTTAAAAAATAATAGGTGTTATTTGTTGTGAAACAACCAACAAACAACGTTAAATTTCAGTTTTTTAATATACTATTGTCTTTTAATTTACTTACTTGTTTTCTGTTTCATATATATTGTTTATCTATGTAATCTGTTCTGAATTGTCTAAGTGTTTTGTTTTATAATATGTATGTTAGCTGTAAGTTTACTAATAAATAAACTTGAAATGTTTTGTATGTGTACGACGCGTATTGAATTTGTACAACAAACATTAAGTTAAAAGAAACATCGTGCAAACGTAATAGAATCTAGAAACTGAAAAGAAAACTGTCCTAAGACCTGCGCTTTGTAGATACTAGAAGAAATGTGTGAACATTCTTTTGTTACACAAAAGGCTCGAAGAAAAGGTCACCTTTGTTTACTGAAAGTCTACACCTTAGAACTAAATCTTTCTGTTTTGTTAGAAATAACTGACGCGTACACTGGAGTTTCAAGTGGTCATTAGAAGACATTGTAACAGTAAATAATATATTTTATCAATTACAATTAGTATAGAAATTTATTTTGTAAAATATTTAGTAAGTCACTATAATATTTCAGCTATTGGAGCAGTGTTGGCCTAGTGGCTTCAGTGTGCGACGCTCATCCCTGAGGTCGTAGGTTCGATCCCAGGCTGTGCACCAATGGAATTTCTTTCTATGTGCGCATTTAACATTAGCTCGAACGGTGAAGGAAAACATCGTGAGGAAACCGGCTTGCCTTAAACCCAAAAAGTCGATGGCGTGCGTCAGGCACAGAAGGTTGATCACCTACTTGCCTATTAGATGAACAAATGAACATGAAACAGATACAAAAATCTGAGGCCTAGACCTAAAATGGTAGTAGCACCATTGATTATTATTATAATATTTCAATAATAAAATCATAGTCTGTTGTACATAGTATTTAAAATTAACAATAGATAATACAAAATTATACGGCTGTAGGTTTATTATTTTATTTAACATTTAAAAAATAAATATAGTCTATGTTACTCAGAGCTCCGAGCATTCTAATATTGAATTCTTCGATATCGGGCAGTCTTCGGTTTTTTTGTATAATTATAACAATAACACATTAGCAACATACTTTTAAAATCTAAACGTTAAATTACATTGTCTTACGACAGGTGTTTCACATCATTCACATAACCCAACACGAGCATTTACACATGTAATTATCGTGGTGCGCGCCGCCATAAATTATTTCCAACATAAAGCGTCTCTTACAAGTGCGACGTGGAAGCAAGAAATGTGCAAACATAGTTGGAATATTCATGTGTGTTAATATTCATGGCCGCGGCGCCTCACCTGCCCCACTTCACTTGAGGGCGGACATGAGTGTATTTCAGCTGACAAACTCACCAATATACCCCAGCGAGGGTTCAGAGATCATTTCTAACGGCCTTAACATAAAACGTAGGCATTAAAACCGTGTTTTTGAACTAAAGAACTAAGAATAGCTATTGAATTTAAAATTACGTAAATAATGCAACGAATTAGCGTTTATTTCTCTATTATAATTTGTTCTAAGAATAAACCCTCCAGATGTTCTGAATAAACGAAAACAATTACAAATTGAAGTTAGCAAAGAAAGAGAACAAGGGAGATTCGCGATCCTTAAATATGACAAAATAGTATGGTTGAACAACTAAAACCAACAACTTTTAAAACCAAGAACGGATAAAAATAAGAGAACTCCATCAGAATCTCCTGAATCGAAAAATAAATAAGACTGTTAACCAGCACGCGAAGGAGTTACAGCAAAAAAACAATATTCCCAGAAAATTCCTTAGCAAAAGCAAGTACTCCACATCGCTATCCAAATGCCACCGCAACTCAATTCCATTTGTCACAAACAATACAATAACAATTACCAGCGCCCCCTCCACCTCTCCCACCACGGCCGGTCCCGGCGGGAGAGCCAGACCACAACCCTCCACTCCACTCTCTATTTATCTGCACGTACAACGCAAGATCACTTCTTTCAAATGAGAGACTTATTGAGTTTAAAGAATCTATTTCAAAAATAAAGTATGATATCATCGGGCTTTCTGAGATTCGAAGAATACGATATATATTGGAAGACCAAGAGCATATTTTTTGTCACTACGGCAAAACTAAAGGATTATATGGCGTTGGTTTTCTAATAAGGAAAAACCTAAAACCATATTCTGATAGTTTTATAGCAATTTCAGAACGAGTATGTGTCCTAAATTTAGTCTTTGTAGACGAATATATTTCAATTATTAAAGCATATTCTCCCACTAGCGATGCCAATGATACAGAGATGTCGTTGTTTTACGACCAACTCCAACACGCTACTGATCACAGCAACAAAATCGTTATTCTAATGGGAGACTTCAACGCTTGTATCGGTCAACAGCAAAAAAATGAAGAACGCATTATAGGTCAATATTGTTATGGTACAAGGAATAAAATAGGAGAAAGTCTTGTTCACTTTGCCCAACAAAATAACTTCACCTTTATTAATAGTATTTTTAAAAAAGATACTAAAAGAATATGGACATGGCTTTCCCCCAAAAAGACTAAGACCCAGATAGACTACATACTGTCAAATAGAAAAAATACTAATATTGAAGTGATATGTAATCTTAATTTTTCAAGTGATCACAACTTAATTAGAAGCACTTTCACATTGGAAAAAATAAAACTGCGTAGGGCTGAGTATAGTGCGAATAAAACTTTTGTATCCAGAATACGTAATGAAAAGTTTTTTCTCGAAAGCTTAGAATCTAATCTACAATACACCAGTTTTAATTTTTGGGATGACATCGACACATGTTATGAAAAATTAACACAAATAATTTTAAAAAGCCTAAATTCGAAAAATGCTCAAAACAGAGAGAGATGGAGCCAATTGGAGGAGGCCTATACTCAATAAGAGGTCCTTGAAAAAAAATAGAAAACATATATATACATATATATTTTATGTGTGTGTTTATTTTGTAAATTTATCATGGAATAAATGAGGCTTAATTATTATTATTATTATTAATTTGTTTTAACAAGATAGAGACAATCGCAGTTAAACTTATAACATGTACATCCATTTTTAAAACAAGCCGTAATGAGTGTCGACTATTAGAAGTTAACTGTTAATTATGTCATTAGGATAGATTCAATCGAAACTTAAAAGAAGTTTAACATTGCGTTATGCTAACATAAATCAGTCGTTAACTAGTTGGAAAGTAAATTTCGTAATTGAGTTTCACCGTTCTTTCAAAATATATATAATTAGAGAAAGTTTCATGGATTAGTCTGCGTACGATAAGAGAGTAATAGACAGAGAGATAAGAGACAGAGACCAGATTTTACTGATAAACTGAGCTTAGTTTGATGACAACAATGATTATTTCATTTTTAGATTTGGGTTAGAGATAAATCATGATTAATAATTTTATTTAAAAATGTTGGCCTTGCCTATATTATTTATTTTAGACCATAAACCACAACGCTTTTAATACTATGTATACCTACTTGAGGTAAAGTGGTTCTCAACGTCGGTTACCAGTAATCTAAGAAGTTCTCGCCCCAAATGCTTGCCCTCTTCCCATTACAACTGCGAAAATAATGGGCTAGCCATACTAGGTGAACTTAAATGTGGTTTTGTACAAAGTTTAATTGATTCCAGGTTTAGTTTCAAACAACTCAGTATCGATTTTATAAAATTAGCTTTTGATTGAAATGAAAGTTTTGTGTACTTAGTTAAAACGCATAAATTATGTACGCAGATTTTAAATGAAATTAATAATTAAAACAATTTCTGTTTGTAAATATGAAAACTAAAGAGAATATCAAATTATACCGGCATTGGACCAGGAGAAAATACTTATTACCATAAAAGATATTATTAAGACGGTTGTTGTATGAGAAATGGATACAATCTTATTCCAAGTAAGGATTCTAGATCCAATAATTGTATATTCTATGTTAGTAGATAGAAATCTTTTAATACTGTAAGTTATTTGAGGAAGTGATCAAAACTTCTATTGAGTCGAGGGACGTGCTTGTCATAATGTACGTTAGACATGGCAGCATGCGCCAACTTTAGACTTTCATCTTGGCGCAGTTCAAAATTTAGTGCTTGCTCGAAGACACCTTTGACCTGTTTACATATCAAAGGTATTATTATAGCTATAGTGGCTTTGGACAATACTGGATAAACGTTTCATCAATTCTTATGAATTAAATAAACATTATTTTTTAATCAAATCTCGCTTTGTACTGTCTCAATATTTAGTATAGATTGACAATGCAATGCATAAGTACTCTCACACACTCTGTTTAGTTTAGTGTAGAGTGATTTTATATGCCGATTTTATTATGATTAATAATATTATCTTATTACTTAGTCGCGTTCTTCATTACTGAAGATCTTATATGTCCAAGGAAGCCAGGATTATTTAGTAACACATTAAATACTTGGGTTGTGACTTTAAATAATTTAAATACCCTTAAATTATTAACGGTGTGTAAATTGTGTACAATGCCTAGTGGTTAAAATATATTTCGTTTCATTAAATTCATCAAACATACTGTTTTCTGCTTACCGAAATTCATCCACAAAGAAAGACTTCGAAATGCCTAATACTAACATTGCCCACGCACTACAACAAAACATAACTGTGGACGGTATACGAAATTGCTAACAAATATATACTTGATTTGGAATTATCTTTAAATACGATAAGGATTATTTTATTCTGACTACTCATTTCAATAGTGAATGTAATATAACTTGTTAGTTTAGGATATTTATGACGAAATTGGAATTATAGATATAGTCAGGCTAATGTTAATGTAATTATTTTCTAGGTAGATATTAGTATAAATCAAAATCGCTTCTGTGTGTTCATGATTAGAAAAAAATCCGGGCAATTATTTTTCTTCTACTTGTTTTTCACAGTTAACACATTATTTATCGTGAAATTGGCATTTCCATTCTACTCAGCTACATAATTTTTATATATTATTTTTTTGTATCTAAAATATTCTACCATTGAATACATTACAATGTCAATAGGAATATCATGTTATGATTAATCTTAGGTCACATTTTCATTCGAATAGTAAATATTCCCGACGTAGTAATAAATAAGCGAACTTTATAATAGTATACACTATATTAAACCAGAGTTAAACATGAACAAAGTTTAGGGCAGTTGCTGTTAAACTTTTTAATGTTGTTTACATACGATATTAAAATAATTATATTGGAGATATTAATTTCAGTATGGATTTACGAGTTATGTAATGGCGAAACTTTTTTTATGTTTGAAGTGGCGTACACTTTGTGAGATTTGTTATTACATTTCTGGTAATTTAATGTCGATTTAATTAAATTAAAGACTTTCTTAATTTGAAATAATACTTATTTCGCCATAGACCTTCGGGAAATAAGTTAATCGTTAAACATATAATGGACTTAAGTCCAGTTATAAAAAATGGTACGAAGGAATTGCTCTACATATAATTGCATTTAGGCAGTTATATGTAGGTATATATTTATTAGTGAAACGGTGTCATTCACCGAGTAACAAAAACGCATGAACGCTGAACGCTACGACTTCCTAAAAAAGCAATTCTTTCCATGGCAATAATTGTATTCGTTTTTAGTCCCAAGTGAAGTGCGAATTTAAATACATTGGAATTCTTTGTTCATTGAAATTAAATAACAAAGGCTTTTTTTTATCATACCAGTTCTAATTGTTTTAACCATAGCATAATGTGTTTGAATGTTAACAAATGAATAGTGGCTAGGCGCGTCATCCTCAACCCTGATGTAATAAGTGTTGTGTAAAAGCATGATATTTCGGCACCACTTTCGACTTGTGATTCTTTTTTTAGTCTTTTGTACTCGTTGAATTATGGTGCTGTTTTCTCGTGCCAGCCAGGAAGTGAGATGTGTGAAAAGCGCACTAGAAACCTGGAATGCGAGGTTTCCGTTCAGTTTTGTAATTTAATACAAATAAAGGCCCGACCCAATATCCGGTTTCTTCTAGCTATGTTTGCCATAGTAATTTTGTATGATGATTTGTTATTTTAAAAGAGTACCGATAGTTTTTTACGCCCGCTTTTTCTCTCGGCCTACACCCTCTGTCTTCTTTGCCGATGAGTAGGGATGTTTGCGATACAAATTTAATGACGTGAAGTAAGTGATACCTGTATCTTATATTCCATAATAATTATACTTGTTTTTTTAATCTTTTATGTAGTGCGTTAGTTCCTAGGATGGGCATAAATAGGTTTTTATATATAAAGATGTTTGCTTGAAAAACATTGTGAGAAAACCGGCACGTCTAAGACCCAAAAATTTACGGCAGAAAGCTGCTCACACACTACAAAAGAAAAAAAAAACAAGAAAATTGGTACTAAAATCTCAAACCAAAATGAGTTATAGTGCTAATGATTTTCTTAGTAATTGCGAAAAGTAATTATTTATATCACAATATTATTTTAAATAAAATGTATTGTAAAATGTAATGTACATTTAGCGTGGGTTCAATATATCTGTATATCATCGTATTGATGAAACAATGTGGTATTATAGGGACAAAGGGCACCCACAGACAACAAATATATGAGACAATAGAATCTTATTTAAACGTAGATAAAATGTTTGTTAAAAACAATTACTTTATTTAATACACATATATATATATATATATGTGTTTTATGTTAATAAACACAGTCATATTAGAATTTAACACACATTAGAACCTAAAATTCGACAATACAGATATTAAAAGCCAAAAAATTTATTCAATTTTTGAAACAGAATGTTAGCCTATAAACATACCAGCATCTAAATGCGAGGAATTAAAATAAAGCAATCAAAAAGGTATTCTCATTTCATGAAATTAAGCGGATATACGAGTGAAATGAATTGAAAAACATAAAGAGAGCGTCAGTATATCCGTCAGGGGTCTGGAACACCGACATTTGTTCTCGCAAGTAATCTGCGACTCGACATGCTTCTTTAAACTGATTACGAGTTCAAATTAAGTCGTAAACTCACACAAATTACTCTACATTAAACAGATACGGGCAGGCTTATTTCCCTAATAAATTTGTGTCACATTATTTCAACGGTAAGATTATAGTAATGTAAGAATGTGAATGTATTTGCTCTATTTTAAAACAGTAAAAGCTCAGTCCATGGTTGGTACAGAGACTGTAAGCTTTGAAAGCTTTTCTGTGAGATTGTTGGCAAGTAACATTTATTTATTTGTTACGATATTGTCAAAAATAAAATATATAATATTAACTACACAATATCGCTACGCTATATCGATAAAAGTAGCTCCAGACAACATAAGTAATTTTTTATTATTATTTTAGCTATTAATTAAAGTATTGAGGTAAATAATTTGTTAAGTACATATAAACTAAAACCTTAATAAATAATCCTCTTATAAGCGTAGAAGCACCATTTATACCTATTCATATAGCCGACAAAGAGCGGTTTTCATCTAAAGTGATATTAAATTCACACACAGAAAACATTATTTTGTGTGTATTATTGTGAATTTTATTAAATAAATTTGGTATCATGTGCCTTAGACGCTTTGAAGCGATGAGGCCTAAATTATGGAACGTCACTCAAACTAATTTTAGGAGCTGTCAAACGATTTCAATATGAACTAGAGCTACAATAAATATTATTAATGCTTGAGATGAGATTGTGACGTGAGAAAAGATACCATTGTATTAATATATATAATTTTGTTCTCAGTATTGAGTTAATAAGCTTTTTACAGTTAAAAAATCCGTTCACCAGGACGTGGATGAAATTAGTTAAACGAAGTTTGGATTATAAAACATTTCTCTCATAGCATATATATGTGTTATACGTATTTTCTAATTAATATAACAGCGATCGAGCGCTCTTCAGTGGGAAGTACTTTCGAGCTTTTAAGAATGGACGTCCTATATTAACGCAGTATTAGTTATAATACTGTAATTATTCTTATCATGTCCAACTATTTATTATCATTAAATAAAGGAATATATGACATCCCTTTTATTTAGACGATGAAATTCAGCAAATAAGTTGAATAGCATTCGAGAGTCGTGCCGGCGGCGCACAATATCGGTGACGTCTATTGTTCGAAATAAACTACGTTTATTAGAAATTTAGCTTCGGTCATACTATTTTCTTGTTTTGTATTACATTTTATCTTCAATACAAAAGAACCTTTAAACAAAACATTATTTTAGAATATATTCGTTTTTTGGGCAAACTGATGACCGGTCATCCGATGACGGTGTTTGCAAGTGAGAACCGCATGTTACTATCTGGTGGCGTGAGGGTGTGATCGGTTACGACGTGCGATGCTTATATATGTATTTTCTTCATTAAGATAAAGCTGTACATGCCTTTAGGATCACAGAGACTTAAAATTATTAAATAAGGCAGGATTGAGCAATGGCTGATTCTAAACCTATGCATTTTTAAGTACAATCTCGGAACAGTAAAAGGTAAGGTGAGGACGCCCGTGTATCTCTAATTCTGTTTGATTGGCACCTCTTGCCGAAAATAACAACCAGCATTCGAGTTCCAATGTTCCTGTTTGAAATTTAAACATCAATCTATTGGGACTAAAAGCTTGTTAGTTGTTAAAATGGTTAAAGACGCGTCTGGGAACCCAGGAAGTTTATTCCGTGGCACAGTGGGTATTTTAGGTATGGTTTAAATTACAGGAAAAATGATAGCTATTTGTTTTTAACATTCCCCATGAACGTCAGAGATAGTTAGGTGTCCCTTGGAGAGAAATTGCTTCGTGTCTAGAGCCCTCTCTAGATCGAGCAGATAATCAGTTTCTAAATAAAATCGCATAGGTACCCGGGAAAAAAAAACTTAAGGGTCAACTCGAGGAAAAAAATAATAACACAAAAACAGTAGATATTTAATTAAAATAACATTCACTATTGAGTTTGTTTAACGTGACCAAGCTCCTAGTGCAACTATACAATTTTACATTTTACATTTACATTAAACTTTAATAAACACACAGATATTTATATTGACTAAGAATAGCCGTTATTTTTAAACTATATAACTAAATAAAATAGCTACGAAGTTTATTTCATTAATGGCAATCTTTATTGTCTTGTCTTAACGGGAGTTACATTTGCTTTTATATCTTAAACTATTAAATTGTAACTTTTCTCATTTGCAAAATAATAATCATAATATTTAATACGGTGATACTTTTTCAGTGGTTTTTAAAAATATATTTCTTTAGCAACAGCTTAAATTAAGAAAAAAATCCGTTAATAATATATAATCGTGATTAATGACTCTAAAAATAAAAGACAGCATTTATAATTTAAAATATAAATAACAAAAATGTTATTAAGGATAAATCCTGTATTTTTGTTTAGAAGTTACATAATTAAACGCATGTTTGAAAAAACTAATTTTACCCAGAGTTAAAGCAAACAATAAGAATCATAAAGAACTGTAAACAATCAAAGTACACTTGAAGCCAATATGAGCCCATTAGCTTTTACCTTATATGTTCAACTTTCTCGTTAAGTCATAAGTGTCATTTATCTTTATGAAGTCTTCGATACGCTAATATTGTTTTTGTTAGCGTCGCAATGGGGGGGGGGGGGGGTGCCCCCTTATTTTGTGTAAGTCATAAGGTCATATTTTAACCATTAAAGTTGTTACCTAGCTTCAAAAAAACAAAACATCTCCATAGCAAAAAAACCCCCTTATACTTAATTCGAGTATTATTTAATGATAGTTTACAACTGCATCCCAGCATTTTTTTATGACCTCATTGTAATCAACTTTAAAAATAAGAATTAGTATATATAATTGGAATATAAATAACGAAAAATGTATGCACACACAGTGATATATATTAAGGTTAAAACCTGTATTTTCATTATAACTTACAGTCGGTACAGTGGCAACAAAAATGTAAAATTAAAACGTTGCTCTAATTATGCAATCCTGGTTAATGAGAGTGGCTCATCACGAACTTCCTGGGGTTATCACAGTTATATTTTTAGTCGTAAATCACTGGCGTGTTCTCACGTAATGATATTACTTGACTCTTCAGGGATATGCACTGAATATTTGTTATGAGCTACAATTGTGGTGACATACTTTTGGAAGCACGCCGAGAAATTATTTTAGCGTTTCATATTTCAGTAAGTAGTATGAAAACAAAATTAAAAATTTTGAGATACATCTATTTGCGCGCCTCGACAATGCGAAGTTATTTTTGTCATTAATGTACAGGAAAGATAGTATTAAAGCCGCGATTGTGTCTGAAAAGGAATGAGAGATTTTATAATTTTGAAACTGGTTCGGTAGATAAAGCAGTTCAATGAAATTTAGATTTTTATACTTGTACAAAGTAGATATATGCATTAAAAGACATTAAATAAAAACCCTAAGTTTTGAATTCTCTCTTAAATTGAGCTGTCGTGATATGAAAACAAATTTTTAAAAAAATAAATGTATATATACTTAAGTAGGAGTGTTGGCATTTGTGGTATCATCGTGCAACTTTCATCCCTGAGGTATCATCTGAGGAGGCATCCCAAAATATAGTCCTTGACCTAAATAGGCTGTAGCTTATGTTTTTATGTATCCAGTAATGAGTTTTAATAAAAAAGAAGCATTTGTTTCTGATGTACGTGAAATTTGTCACAAAATAAAAGTGTAAAACAAAACAGCGCACCGAAAATTGCCATATAGACTCCGAGTATGGCGCCGTCAGTGGCGGCGGCTGAATTATGCAAAGTATGCCACGGTAAAATTGATATAAAAATTGCTCGAAAAGCATAAAATTAAAGCGTGGATCAGCGGACGGTGTTGCAACACGCTAAATACCTGTCGTATTTCAAGCGCCATCTGTCGGCGACGGCACTGAGACTGCCGCTTTTAATTTATTAACCAATTTGCTGAACGCCCCGAACCGCGCGCTACTCGTTATTTTGTTTCTTGACTTAATATATTTGATGTTATAATCCGTAAAAAACGGTTTACGGTGTAGCCGGGTTGTATGAAGGTAATTAAATTCTGTCGCAATATTTTATGAACTTACTAGCGATTGACCCGACTTCACACTCACTCTACGATTATAATCAGTCATAAAATCAATCATGAGTTCAATTAAGAACTTAAACTGGATAAGATAAGGTAATTAATAAAATTTAATCAAAAATGTTATTATCTTGTATACTATATTTAAGACGTGTACGACTTTTATGTCTGATAAAGTTTGAAACACACTTTCATGTACATCTGGCTGATTTTGTAGTTCATATATAAATTACAAAACGATCCTTCACCGAAAATCGACTTCAGTAAGTTTGATGAATATAAAGCCTGACCATGATATATATATTTATATAATAAATTTCATTACCATGAATTTAGCTTAGAAGGCATACTCGAATAGGCATCTGTAATTCTCAATAGCGATAGCAATACCAACTTCAATGTCGAGTTTTTATATCGGGTTGTGTTGTGCGACTATTTTAATTGTTTGCTTAACATAATCTCTCTCTTTAAAACCTCTGCTGAATAGGCTACCAATTTGAAATACAAAAATTTAATACGAGTTCATGTTTTTAACTAATATTCTCTTATACATAATATGCAAACATTTTTTTTATGGAACAGGGAGTACCGGGTAGGAGGCTCACCAGATGTTAAGTGACACCGCTACTCATGGACACTCTTAATGACAGAGGAATCGCGAGAGCTGATGAGTAGGTATGTACCTACCGATACAAATTTAATGAATTAGTATTTTAGGAATTGGTACGCTCTTTTCCTGAAGGACCCTAAGTCGGAATCGAAAAATACTCTAAAAAATGCTCAGTTGGAACATGTTTTCCGTTAAAAAATAAGTGAATTACAAGTGTTTTCCTTTCTTTCTGATTTTGAACCAGAGAAATTCTCTGTTTTTTTTTATTTTCTAGTTAATATATATATTTTTTTTTCTAGTCTAGCATAGTCTAACATAAACCTGCTCAATAGAAACAGATTGTCTGCTGACGCCTGTTGTAAATGAGAAATATGATACCGATTCAGGTGTCATAAAATATATATCCTTAGTCAAATTATTTATACTAACTACAGTTGGTATCAATTATTTTTCATTTATTTATTTATTTTATTTAAACTTCGCTACGCTACAATATAAAAAAATTGAACATAATTAAATCAAAAGGAGAGCAACTGGCAGCCTTATCGGCGGATAAAGAACTATATCAAAATAGAATATATAAGTGTCAGTCTGTTGGAAGTACTAGGCACTGAATTTCCATGACTAGAAGACAGATTGGCAATATATATCACGTGGTTATATTAGCAATCCACTTAGGACGTACGAGAAAAGCTTTCAACATGTGTTTATAATAGGAGCTGTAGTTACATATTTTAGGTACGGCTTACCCATAGAAAGGGAACTACAAAGTCAAAGGCTTCGATTAAATACGTAAATTGTAAGAAAAGTACTCAAAAGCTTTACTTTTGAAGCTTTACATTGCCTTGTAAATTAATACTCATTTGAATGATATGATTAAGCATATATTTGACTATTAAAAAGATACTATAGTAAATATATACCTTACTTATCGTAGAATGTATAACGTCCCCCGCTTCTGTATGTACGTATGAACACGATGACCTACATTTTTTGTCGAAATATGCAAAACCACAGGTGCGAAGCATCGTACGCAAGCTAATTAGACATAAAAAAATATTTTTGTCCGTCTTCTATTCTGTGAATGTTATATTTTTTAAATACTAATTAATCTGTTTTAATTTATGGGAGTGTATCATTATTAAAATGTATTTTTGGTCTGAATAAAAGCACGATTATTTATCACACTTTTTAAATCGTTTATTTAAAAAGAATCAATTAAAAATATTCCAAAGCTTCACAGCAAACGCATTTTATTTTTGTAAAGGTTAGTCTCTTTTAATAAAATATCCTAAGTACTTCACTTCTGGAACCGCTACCAGAGTCTTACGTTAAAAAGTATCCAAATCTTACAAGTGTTATTACATTGTAACAACCAGATTTCTTAACCCTAATGCCTAATTACAGTCCTCTGTGTAATTCTTATATAAATAATACTCAATTTTATGACATAATGGTAAGTTAAAATAAGTGCGCACTTTAGAAAAAACTATATATTATTGAAATAAAATATTAAACTACTTTGACATAATATCAAAGAAGGAACAAAAACTGCAGAATATCATGACACTCGAATGTCGCATCGGTTGGAAATAGAAATTTATGTCTTATACAACCCTATTGGTGTTGTGCCTTTTTGAATATTTGACACTCTTCAAAACACTTACTAAGCGGAATATTTACTAACCCTTTGTCCCTTGCCCTAGCATGGTTTATTAATCACATGAATATCGATAATCTTAATAGTTTACTTAAACTAGCTGCTTGAAACTTAATTCACTGAGTGTATTCTAATAAACACTGATCGAATTTAACGGATATAAATTTATATTATAATAGCGGACCCCACAGACTTCGTTCTGTCAAAAAAATTTGAAATGTGGCAGTTTTTTGTTCCTACCAATTTTATAGTCGGCGCAAAAAATTCTCATGAGGGTGATAGTTCTGCCATCATCCTGATGATAGGCCAATGTGTGAGGTTCAGCTCGGGTGACCAAAGTATCGTCGCTTCCACGAACTTTGGCCACTCCTCTGTGACCCACTTAAAAAACCCCGACTGAGATGTCTGCTAGAGGGCTTCAAACTAAGAGGCGAACTTAGGGTTCAAACCTGATTGGAAAATAATCTAAAAGGATAGTGGGAACCTAAAAGTGACAAATATTTAAAAATTGTATGCCTCATTGATATATTTTCCTATTAGTATGTATTCAAATAATTTTGCTCAGATAGGGATATTAAATTAATAATTCAAAAATTAAATCCTTTTTTTAACGCGATTTGTTTGACAGATGTAATGGCGTGAAAACATATACATTTTATGTCACATGCCGAAACTAAAATAAAAGAAATAAAATCGCGAAGCCAACCAAATTAAAAATCAGTACTAATGATCTATAGCTCTCACATTTTATGACTATTCAATTGGGTCGGGTTCGCGATATTATCACTTGTTGTGTTTCGGAACGCGACATTGCTTAGACAACAGTGAGTGCTTGTAATTTAATATGAACTTTATGGAATAGCAATAAAGTTCAAATTGAATTGAAATGTAGACATTTTATTTACAAAACGTTTGTATGGGAATAAGAAAAGGGCTGTTTTAGGGTTTTCCTGGAAATTTTTCGAATTTTTGTCGCCGTAAAAACCATCCTTAGACCTAATAATTGGTACAATTGTTCCAGGCGTTATAGAGTTATGCGCTTACCAACACATTTTGCGATTCATTTTTATATTATAGATAGATTATTTAAAGTTTTTATAAATATGAGAGTTCTTTTATACGCTTGGTCACACTTATATGGTGTAGATACATTTTACCTACTTTAAATTTTCTATGTTATCCCGGTTCGTAGCCGGTGTCTCTTTCGTGATATTACTCTGTCATTGCCAAAGATATTCGCGCGTGAGTTGCAGACCCATCAAAATTTGCTACGCTCTTTTCTTTAAGGAGTTACTGTAAGTATTATAAATTATAAAAACTATATATTTCTTAATCAAAGTTTGTTAATACGTTAATCCTAAGTTCTTTCAAGTAATAAATACGTTAATAATAACAATGCAATCAATAATATATCGTATTCGTTACATGGGTAAGAAACATATAACATAAGAAAAACAAATTATTTAATACCTTTTTATGTTGGTGAGAATAATTCCTTGGCTCATATTTTACGTAGAAATTGTGTCGTTATGTAAAGTTATCAGTTAATATTTCAACTCGCAAAACGTGTAAAAGTATTACATTTACTGAGAAAGAACTTCATATACCTTGTTAGTTTACTCGCTTGAAAGGATAAGAGAAATTGAATTATACAAACAACAAAAAATATCAATATTTATAGTATATATATATATATATATATATAGTATGTATTTTTGGTTTGCTTGTTACATTACATCTTTAAAAGTTCAGTTGTATCGCAAGATCCCAGCGAAATCAATAGCGAACACACACACATACGAATATTGAGCGAAATACATCGGAACTGCATATAACAGTCGGTATTGCTATGACCAACACTTTTGCACTTCTTGCCTACCTTTTGTAATTTAATATTATTTTTCCTCACAGTGGCTGCCTGGAAGAGATCGCTCGAAAGCGATAAGTCCTTAAGATCCTTTCATTTAATTATGTTCAATTTTTATATTGTAATGCAACGAAGTGGTAATAAATAAGAATAACACTATTAACAGTTAAAAAGTGCAACTTTGAGGTTAAGGGAGGCTAAGATTCGATTCAGCATAAAGAAACAAAAATATTTCTTGCACTTTTATTTATTTTTTTAGTTTTTCCTCGGATTGCCTGAATATATCGCTTGTTAGTTTTATAACTAAAACGGCGTAAGGCACAGAATGTTGATCACCTACATGCCTATTCGATTAACAACTGATCATGAAACAGATACAGAAATCTGAGGCCCAGACCTAAAAAGGTTGTAGCGCCACTGATTTATTTATTTAAGTATTTTATGAAAACGTCTTGTGTTCTACCCTTTCAGTTTAATAAGATTGGGAACGTTTATAGTGCGTTTTATAGTTAACCTGTATATAATATATAAACACACGATAACTAGGTATTCGTAAATATCCATTCCTTATTAATCTCGGGTATGTTTGAATATTTAATGACTTCAAAAATTATGTTTTAAACTGTTAAAACATGAAGTTGATGGGACGGTGAAACATAAATATAGATTTCGACTACTAATATTACATAACTGTATGAATATCTACTTTGCTCATGTGCATGAACATTGGCAGATGGACAAACAGGGTAACAAGGTGGAAATGGCCACCAGAGAAAAGAAAGAGAAGTCTCTTGCCCGGAGGGCTGACGTGCTTAAAGCAGTTGGTGGGAGAAAAAATCTCAAAATAGAGAGGGATGGAGCCAGGTGAAGAAGGTCTATACTCTATAAGAAGTTATTGAATAAAAAATGTAGTCTTAATTATTATGATTATTATATATCTACTTAGTAAATATGGACTAATGGACTTATATAGTGTTGCATGTTAAACTAGTTAGTGAATTATAAAATCCGTTATTACACAATTTAGCTTAATATGGAGTTGTTGATCAGTCTCTAAATATGGTTGATAGCGCACTGGATTAGGATAGAGTTGCTCCCAATACCGAGTGTCACACTCGATAAGGATCCGAGGATTTAGTGATTTTCCAATACAACGCCAGCCTTCTATTTTCCGCTCTGTGGATTGCGATAAGATAGTGCATTATATGCGGAAATCACTTGAAATTTTCAATTACTTTGCAGGTGACAATGTGTAGCGAAAACAATGTATTTTCAATAAAAAAAGTACAGATTTGTGAGTCTATTGATTTATTTAGCAACAATTTATTCTGACATTAATAAAATATAATATTTATATACCTTAAATTAACGAATATGGCATCTTCGTATAAAAATTGTCACGCTTTTACTTAGTTCAATGATATCAACAAAAAACATAATAATCAATTCAAACAAGGCTATTGAGAATGAATGTATCGAATCGTGACGGACAATTATGAATAGTGAATCGGTAGTCTACAATATTTTCCTCAGAGACGAATTTCCTTCAGCAAAGCGTAGGAAATTAACAGTTAGTGTAGCCATAAAGCGACCGACAAGACTTTGTAAGCATTGAGTGCTTTTAGCTATTACGTTAACTCGTCCATTTACCGCACTCTCAATTGGTGTCTTTTGTTGACTTTCTTGAATTGGCCATGCTTAAAGAGCCGTGTTGATACAGATGCGGCACTGCAGAAATGATAGCGCTAATTATTCAAGGTTTGCCTTTGGTTATACCGGTCTGTATTTAAATGAATGCTGGGTCAACTATAGGTACGTATTGCGCATTATATAAAAGGCGGTTTTGATTTCAATATCAACAAAAAAGCTTGTGCTATTATATATTTGCACTAACAACCATTCAAAAGCATAGGAATATTTCGTTACATACGAAAAGGTATAAAATATTGCTAAATAGGTAACTACCTCGACTACCGAACACGTCGTTTACTATTGACGACTCAATTTCGTGATCCTGTATAACTTCGGTTATTTATTAAAATTTTGATTAAATATTTATTACTTTGACCTGCTTGCCTGCGGAGTTTCAGCAGAATTCTATCGATTTTACTAACACGCCCGTCATTTATGGCTTCACGAAACGTCGGCATACTTGCCAAATGTTTGCTGCAAAGCTGCATGTAGTAAATATTTAGAGAGCCAACAGACTTCACACTCTTTACCAAGACATTCACGTCAAGATCTCAAGTTTGTACGACGGGAAGGATAAATAAAAGCATAAGTATCCGCCTGAAAGATACGTGCTGGCGCGTTCGGCAAATATTGCATGCAGTTGTGTAAACATATCTTCTTGTTCGAATGTATTTTGCGTCTTTTAGTTGAAGATCTCAAAGTTCTAACTACCCTTTCGTTGTATATCACTTCTAGTCTATCATTTATAGTAGTCTAATAAACGATTGATATATAAATTTCACAATATAATCGTTATTTACATAGGAAAAGTTATAGACGGTACACATATTGAACTAATAACTCAAACCACTATTCAAACAGACATTCGGCCCATTTCAGATGGTCCAAGAAGGTAAATAGACTAAGCCGATCTAAGCGAGCAAGAGTATCGCAACGTCTGAAGGGATTATGGTGGACAAGGGTACAGCTCAATGCGAACAGTTGGTACGATGAATAATAGAAATTATCTTAAAATGAAGAAAGCTTTCCGTGGCAATAAAAAACTACCAGACTATTTTTAAAGTTCTACTTATATGTAATACATAAATGTTATACTAAACTCGTACTAACACAATTCATTTCAGAAATATAACAAATATATTTGCAATATAAAAACAATAAACGTGTGCGTATTTTTGGGTATAACACTGGATAAATTTTGTAATTGGAATATATAGAAAAATTACAATACAATTTTATGTGCTGCTTATCATGCATATGTTTAATCTATACTTGGATATGGAATTAGAGTTTGGGGAAATTCAGTCGAAGCTATCTTGACAACCATCGATGTAGACATGGGGAGCAATTGGATGTACCAAAAATGAATCCGAAATTGTATAGGAAAAGCACTTTTTGTATCGTATTGTAGCGTTTTTAAAAATCGACTTAATGTTCTAGTTTTTGAAAAGAAATATTATTCAATTAATTTGCGTAAAACATCATTTAATAACGTAATAAAATATTTTAATAATGTGATGATGCAGTGATAATAAATAATAGAATTGACTATAATAATATGAAATCCTTTGACAAATTTGCACGCCATCATGTGTGGCAGAATATGCAAACTTTAGATTATACCACCATAACATTTTTGTACTTTATATTCTTGTAAATATTATTATTATTAAAAAGGAATTCATAGTGGAGTGGGGTATGGTAAAAAATTTACAACTTATTAATCAATGACCGTACGTTGTTTATTTATTTATTAACACTTCGTTACATTACAATATAAAAATTGAACATAATTAAATGAAAAGGAGGGCAACTGGCAACTTTATGTAAAATAACAAAATTAAAATTGTATACTTTGTAAATAATCCTTTGCAAAAAACATGAATGAAATGATGAAAACGCCTGTTAGCGACGACAAATCTCCTTAGAATGCAGGGTCTGTATAATTGTAATAAATATTGCTTACCACTATTTATATATTTTCCAGTCTGTCAAACAAATGCTCTAAACGTTCTGAGGTGGAAAGCTCCACTTTACGCTTAAAAAAATACATTAACAGATGTGATTTTAGATTTCATTGGTATTATTCTACATTTTTGTAACACTAAATAAATTCAAAGCCCTTGTTAAACGTAAATTAATCAATAACGGTTTTAATAAATTTGACGAATATTAAAATGATCCTAATCCTTGGGATTGATTTGCTCCAGTTCAAACAATTTGTATTTAAACTTAGCGATTAAAAAGAGTGGCGGAAAGTTTCTTGTCAGTTCTTCTTGTCTGCTCTACGCCCTTGACTTGGTAACTGGTAGTAAATGTAAATTTACAATTAGTTTAACTTCTTTTCTGACTTTCATAAGTGTACTTATATGTGAATAAAGTTATTTTGAGTTTGACCTTTAAAGGTGAGAGTTTCTTATAAGTCTAAAAAACTCTAGAAATTAAAAGAATAAAAAAAAATTGTGGCACATATCATCTCTAAAGTATAAATAAAGGGCAGCAAGAGAAACTGCAGTCTGCTTTACAAAAACCAAAAACAAATATTATTCATATGAAGGTTCTTCGCCCATTATAAACATAAATAGAAACAGCAAAACAATTTGCAGAGGTAAACACTGGCCCCATTCAACTTTCTTATACGTTAGGGTCGCACTACTGATATGGTGGGGGTACTTTGAATGACTACAATGCTTAAGATAGACAGTGTATCAAAACAAATGTTTTTTATGGATAAAAAGCTCTATACATATACATCATAATAAAGGAAACAGAAGAAATAAAATTGATATATCTAATAATACATGAGACTTAGGTCAAGAAATCAAAGATTACCCATATTACTAAATAGGTGAATAAAGGCTGAAATCTTGTAATTCAAATACATGGGGACACCTCAAAGCAATTTTCTTATGAAATATTTCCTACTGGTGTTAAAACTCCTGTAGGGGCAGCCGTTTGCGTGTCGGCCGCTTATCTTGTTACGCCTGTCGCTGTCAAGCCTCGTCGCCTTGGGTTCCACTCAAATGCCTGGCTTTGTTAGCAAATTCTCCGTTGACAATTATAAATTATGGTCAACTGCAAAAGTAAAAATACATCAAAAACTATCTGTAACTTTTTCAAATGTTTGCTTTGCTAAATTAACATATTATTGGAGGAACTACAGACTCTAGAAGTCTTTTTAACAGTGAGTGGCTGGTATATTAAATTTAAAATACCGCTTTATACTAAAAATCGCCTATTTTTTACTACCTACGTTTAAAAGTTTAATTGTAATAAATGTGGTTATTTTGGTGTAATATTATAAGGAGTGATAGGAATTAGGAAACAAATTCTCTTTGTACTAATTAGTATTTGAAACGAAGAATTAACGTGCCTGACCCTTTATGTGACCGTCTCTCTACGTAGTGACAGCGTTAACATCCTATTACTCAGATGAAAAACTTAATATTCAATCTAAGTTATCAAAGTAGGTTGTTCGTAATAAACTTGTTCTTGTTTAGAGGCATATAAATTTCAAACTCAAGAACCTGCATATTAGTTGTGCAGCTTATGTAAGCAATGCGTTCGAAGTTCATCGTGAACGAAAGTCAACAATGACATTATTGCCTGTATCTTGGCCTGATATAAAAATATAATAAAATTGCTTTCCAAACGTCCGGGTTCATTTGGATACAACTAACGGAGAAAAGGCTAAAATGAGAATTTATTGATTTATTATTTTTGATAGCCATGGCGTGTATACGTATTAAGAACATTTTATCTAATTTAGTATAATGTTTAAATTCCAACGTCAAACGTTTCCATCGTGATAAAATTTTGTATGAAAATTATATAAAAAAATCATTATAACACTATTGCTTAAGAAAAAATATTATTATCGTGTCATATTTTATATCGTTTATTGTACCAAGCACGTTCCATAAGTATTCTATTGTTGCCTTTCTATAGTCTATTACATTTTAATTATCTGTTGCCACACCCAATTTTGCATTTAAAGACGTAGGGTGACATTTACTATGATTTTTTAATACTTTAATGCATGTGACTGTTCAACACAAATACCATGAGTAACCTCCACTATTCGTTTTATTTTTATTCTTGGAATATTTACATTATACATTAGTCGATCGAGCAAGAAATAAAATACATTAATTTTTAGAGGAATTAAAATTATGATGAACTGGAGGTTGTTTTTGAGTTAAATATATTTTTTAAATTTAACTTTAACCATAAGTGTTGTCTTTAATAAATACAAATTTATAATGAGTATAACTTTAAATTTATTTAGTTAAGTCTTATATTTACTTTACTACATATTGTGTACCTTAACAGATCTAGATATGCGCGGAGGCTTTTAACCACCCACCGGGATACACAAATTTCTACTTTGGTTTCACTGGCCATCAAACTTATCCCATGCATTTTAGGTTAATCCTTGTATAAACCTAGGACTAATCCATGCCACGTAAGTTAAAGAAATTGTTAAATACCATGTAATTTTTCCTACGTCCGTTTTTTCTTCTTGTTTATGGCTTTTATTTATGCCAACTGGGCACAAGGTACTTCGCCAGTGTCGTGTAGATGGAGAAGACACGAAGGAGATTGATCGGTAAAAATAATAATTAAGTTAATTTTGAATATACACAAAAAAAATAGTTGAAATTGGATTGTTAGTTTTGAGACAGCACAGACAACACAAATATGAGTAAAAGCATTATTAAATACTGTTTACTATTTATGAATAATTTACATATATTACACTTTAATTCTATTGCTTTCTATATATTTACATAAAAATCTACAATATGGACTAAACACAAACATTAACAAACATTTAACACTGACGGGAGGGAACACGGAAAGGACGTGGGACTTTAGGGGGAAGAATGTCATAAAGAGGATAAGTTAGTTTGGGACAATTAAATAGTATGTGAGATACAGTGTCCGTTTAAATAGAATATAATTATCATGTTTTTCGGAGCAATGGCGTTGGTGTCAACTGTCATTGTCATTATACGTCACAAAGATCGTAAATAAATAACGTCAAAGTCTATCAGTCTATAACCGTCACTACTTGTAGTTTATTTGATTTGGCAATATTACTTGATCTATTAAGGACAATTTCTTAGTCATTATAATTTCAATCTCTAATTAATTTATTCATTTATCAAGATCTTTATTCATTACTAGATCTAAAAATTGGTCGAAAATAATATACGTACTAACTCAATAGTAGATATTGTTAAAAGTAATTTATCGTAACTTTATTCATTTTAAACTTAAAGTCAATAAATATTAGAGCAATCGTTGACACTCGTTCCTATAACTACCGTTTGACTCAGTAGTCGATAAATACAGGTACTTCGTGTGGGTGCGGGTGCGCGGGTGCGCGGGTGCGCGTTCGATAGAGCGGTCGAACTAAGCAGAAGCTTTTAAAAGTAGACTCTAATGTTGAAATTAAACGGCTGATGACAACAAACGACTTTTTTACGTCTGCAATTCTGACCTTATTGTATTCAATAATTTATCTGCAGATCCTCTTTTTTTTAAGATTCAGGTAATGCTTTCACGTTATTGTTCATAGTTCTCTTTCTCCTTCCACTTTGTCTGTCATACCCTCTTTTTCCGTCGATTGTCTTCGTCATTCCTTTCGCCTTATCCCTATATCACTCAGTCATGTAAGTTAATTTTAAAGTTTATACCTGTATTAAATATAACTTAATTAGGCACAAGCTTAAACGTAATCCGAGTATCTATTTAAGTATCTGTTATCAATACTCGAAAAGGGTGTCTTATTCTCCATCCATTTTGAACCGCAATTATTTACGCAGAGGCTCAACACTATCCTTAAATCTGTATAAATATTCATGAAGCGAGGTTCTAAAGAGAGCTTTGCTTCACTCGGTCTTGTCAGTGTCTGTAAACGAAGTTGAAGACTTTACTATTCCCTCGTCACCTTCCTGCCACTCGGGGGTATAAAGCGCGAAAAACCTTATTATTTCTCTAAGAAACAAATTTATTCCTGAATCCAATTTTGACGGACGAACGACGCTTTGTTTTCAGAATTGTATAAGTTGGAATTGTGTATTTATTCCAATCTACGCTATTAAAGTGACTATTTCTTTGTCACAAATAATAGTCGATATTGAATTGTTTTAAACCTGTAGTATAAGAAAGTTTCGATTTCATATAAAATTAATGGGTACTTTTAATAGAACATATTTTAGAATATGTTCTTTCATATGAAGGTTTTGTATTTATTTGGATCTAATTGCAACTGATTCATTTATTGATATAATGTTTTGTATGTATATACTTTTTGTTTGATTTAAAAACAATGTAAATTACGTTGTTGCATAATTTATTATTGAAAAAGATATTTGTTTATGCCTATAATATAAAAACATATTTTTGAACCAATTCAATGAATGCTTAGTGTCTGTTTAAATTGGTGTATAGAGTCGATCTACGAATTATTTAAAATGATAAATAATTAATTGCATATTTCATAAAGTAATTTTAGGTATCGTATCAATATGAAACAAAACGCCGACTATTCTAATTTATTGGCTGTCTATTATTATATTATAAAAGGATAATTTGAATAATTAATTTTCAGATAAAATAAGTCATAAGTAAGTCATAAGTAAGTAAGTAATAAGTAAGTCAGTGTAAAATAAAATTTTTGTTGAACAACAGACTGACTGTTGATCTTTCTAGATAAAATCCATGTTTGGTTTGGTCCAAACTGTTGAGATGTCAAATATAAGTTGATATGTCTTCTAAGTGACACCTTTTTTCTTTTTCTGAGTATCAACACCACTTAATGAATCCGCCTGTTCCTGAACCATAAGACTAAAAAAAGGCTGTAATAATTATTTATTAAAATTTCATCCTAATCAGTCTTGTGACTGTTCTCATTTAGCATAATAACACGTCAAAACATATCTTACGAATTACGGTTCAAAGATAAGTCAATTACGAAAATTTAAGTTGACAAATGGTAATTTTGTTTGAACTGGATATAAATTGGAGTTGTTATAAGGTCGTGTGAACACTACTTATACCAGATTATACGGGCCCAAACAATTGAGATTTGCTCGAGATAGCAGAAATTTAATAACGCTGTACGTAGTATTGTTTCAGCCGAATCAGTTTCAGAAACAGGTTTTAAGTTTGTTTTTATTACTCACGTTCGACTTATTTTTTTAAATAACAAACTTTTGAGTAACAGTTTTTTTAATAATTTTTGCATTTGCGATTGGACTTTTCACAATTTACCAAATACGTTATTTGGTTATATAAATAACATATTATATAAATTACGTTATATAAAAAAATATATAAGACATGTAAATTGGAAAACATAAGTTTGAAGCTTATTATCCTTAAGTTGGTATTTTAAAGAATGGGAAATTAAACCATGAATTGTGTGACAGTGACCCATTCCTCGATCGAACCAATTATTGACAAAGGAAGCTCGCAAAACCTTACCTATATAAAAAATATAAATCATGAGACTGCTATACGTATTCAGGAATATATACATTTATTGTTAATAACATCACTTAACATCACAAAAGTGTAATTATGCTAAAAACGACCAGTACATGCTAGTGTAACGCTTTCCATTAAATAAATAAAAATACAATAATTATTATAGATACAAGTAAAAAAATAAAGTAATCGTTTGAATTTAAAAATAAATAAGTATCATATTCTTCAATTAATAGGACAACCGACATAAGGCACGTAGAAATAAACTTAACGTGATGATTAGGAGAATTTCGCACTTGGTTGTCGTGTCACGTAGCCACCAATCTGCTTAGCAGGGCACCTTTGAAGACCCTTTATTTGGGTCACAATCCTCTTAGGTACACAGAAACAGATTCCGAGATAAATACTCCTTAGCAAACTGGCCAAAGTTTCAATTGTCTTATTTATATTTGTTTTCTTCTTTTGCGACCTTATTTCACGTTCGTAAAGCGTTCTTACACACGCTTGTGATATATTTAGTTTGTATAGTCCTTTTTTATAAGGAAAATCCTAAGGGATTAATTTGTTAAAGGTTTAACTTATCATTAATTGACGTTCAATGGCTGTAAATACAGCGAGATACTATTTTATAATTTTAATAACAATTAATTTTCAAATTAATATTAATTTAAAAGACATTTAAAGTATAAATTAAATAATAATTCGACGTTTACCACTGTTTAATTTTGTTCGTAATTTAAAAATATTCATTACTACTCAAACTACTGTATGGTATAACGTAAGATATATTATTGCTGTTAGAATATTTTTTAGTTGAGGTTTCTTGCAACACATCAAATTTATCAAGCATATTTATTTCAGATTTTATCAATACCGTAAACAAAGCTTTTAAATGGAAAAAATCTTTTCCAATATCTTTTAAGTAAATTTTTGGAACATCTGTCTTCCATAAATATAATAGGATGTAACGCCGGAAGTGTGTGAGCGTAAGGTAAAAAGCCGGCTTAGTGTATAAATATAAACATAAACTGTTATTACATATAACATATACAAAAAGGGATCGCAGGCAAAAAATACGCCTTACCTAATTAAAATAATGTTTTGATACTTCAATGCCAAATAAAATATGATTCCATAGATGTGCCAATAATTGATAAGTATAGCTTTCCAAAGCGTCTCGAAAAGTATTTATAGCCTGTGCCTTAGACAGCCCATCAAATAATCATTATATTTGCGAATAGAGTGGGAATTTTGGTAAGATCCATCAGATATTAATATCCGAGGTGACAGCTGCTACGCACCTGGGAATGGTCTAATAAAGTGCCTTATGAACTCAGCTTTTACAAACTTTTCGTAATCCACCAGAAATACCTTATTTCCTTTAAGAAATATGTTTTTGGTTCGACGGAATCAGCTTACTTAGAGAGCTTAGGAAGCTTCGTTGTACATATTCACTTAAGATTTTCTGAGGCTCGGTAACGATATATATAAGTATATTAGCAAAAGTTTTATTCACGGATTATTCAGAATCACATACAAATATATATAATCTGTATCATGTTATGGAATCATTTGTCTGTATCTATAACAACGTAATTGTCAAATCTGAGTATTTGAGTAAGTAAAAGTATCTTTGTTGAAGCTCACATTTACTACGGTCTAACCAATTCCAACCACTTATATAGATTGTACGTATAGATTCATTTACTTTAATAAACAATAAACATATAACCTCTAACCTTAATCAATTTGTTAATGACACTGGAAAAAGCTAGCGTTTAAGCGGTATCTTAAACGCTTAGCTTTTAGCAAGGCCTAGTTTAAACGCTAGTACTCATAGAATTATATGATGTACAAGGTTAACCAAAATGAAAAGTGTATCTCAATGATTCGTTGCCTATTGTATATATACAATTACATTTTGTACATTCTTTTGAATGTTTTTGCGTCAAATAAAGTGATGTTTTTGATGATGTCCTTCAACGTATTGTTAACTATATAAACTTAAATAAAAACAAAAATTATTACCATTAATTATCTTTTTACCATTAAAAAATATATAACAAAAAAATGATCGGAGAATGTATTGGTTGTCATTTCCGTATAGATATCATAGTATTACCGTACTCACTTCAGTCCACGTTTTTAATTAGGTCGCAATATGCCTGTACAATACCTGTTTACGTAGTGTTTTGGTTGATAGAGTCATATAAAAATAATTATTCATTCATCACGATGTTTCGTCCAACAAACAAGTGTTATTCCTGTAGAAAAATATCCATTAGTCCATTGGTTATTTGAATGCACGCCTAGCCACTAAGCTAACACTGCCCTACTAAGCCAACAAAACATTTCGTTGTCAGTAAAATACCCAAAATAAATAAGAAAATGTATTTGAAAAACGATAGTAAAAGCTATGAATATATAATATTTGTCTAAATGCTTTTATTATCAATAAACGGGTGGCCGATAGAATCCTTTAGATTCTGTTTTCGATGAAGATGCAGTTATTCAGAAGCTATAGATCGAAACCCTCTTCAAGTTTCCAGACATTGTAAGAGCTGAGTATTAATAGGTCAGATATTGAGTTCGGGTATTCTTTAATTAATTGAACTAGATTCAATAACTTTGTAACTTTCAAGTAAGGATTACTATCCATTAATTTATCAAAGTATTTTGAGTTTAAAGGAAAATTTGATTATGATAATATATTTTATCTTCCAAGGCCGTGCTAAGAAGTCAGAATATCCTAAGTGTATTTCTTTATAGAACAGAGGCAAACAGTAGGCTGATGTGAAGAGACGAAATCAACCGCCCATGGACACTCACATTGCCAGAAGGCAAACTCGCAAGAGTATGTATTTATTTGTCTGAAAATTTATCGGACCTAATCACATCGAGATGATCCTTTTTAGATGTTACAGTTTTGTATTGTGATGTTAAAGGAGGATCAATCATTGAACTATTAAACTCCATGATGTCACTTATAATACTTATTATAATAAAACTTTATATATATATATATAACAGAAGATATTAACAATTAGTAATTGAAATAAACTTATAGATCTATTTATATATGGACCCTCCATAGGTCCTCTCCATCTACCTCTATCCCAAGCCAGGTTTCATCCGCCGACATCCCAATTTTATTTAGATCATATCACTTGAACGTAATGAGTGACTATTTATTATAATTATTTAAAATTTTGGAAAAAGGATATTAATCTAGATATTGCTTGCTATGCTTAACAGATTCGAGAAGCGTATCAATTCTTAAAAGGTCTACAACTCACTTGCGAGACTTCTGATCCTGTTGTATAAAATAAAACAAATTTAGATACTATTCTTAATATTTATACGTACAATAGATTGAAACAGTTTTTTTTAATTTTTGCTACTCCTCTTGTGGTAAGCAAATCGGAAGTGTATGTATTTTAGTCGCTACAAGTTAATAGAATAATTACTCTTCTTTTAATAAGTTTCAATGAACCCTTTTCAAGTTTTTAGAACGTTTCTAGTTTAGTGTTATCAATGTTGTTCCACTATTGAAATATACATCATATGTGTGCATGATTGTTTCATAATAATAATCTAAAAGCTACTAAGTAATAAGAAAAAGTACTTCAAAGCGATATGGTACTTGAATTCCGCCAGTTGGCAACAAGAATAAAAATAAACCCAGACGCGCTAGTAAAGGGACAATAATATGGCGGCTGTTTTCAACAACTTTATGGACTTAACTATCATTACGTTTTATGCTTTCTTTTGTTTTTTATTTCACCTCGTAAATGCCGATTATCTGCCAAAAAGCTGAGCAAATAGACCGGTCTAGATCCCTAATTAGCCAGTATTTGCTATGTGCACACCGCAATTGCAGTGCACAAATGGTATACGTGTTACGGCTAAAATAATAAAGTTATTGACTGGCAATTTTTAAATATAATTCGTCATCATCATTTAATTAAAATACACATTTATTTTATAAAAACTGGGCTTAGGTAAGTAAACAAAATGTTAGAAATAATCTTTATTACTAACTTCGACAAGCGATATGAGTAAGCGATGATGATGTTAACGCTACTTCGGGTGTCATTGCATCGAAATATTTAGCTTTGCTATTTCAGAGAAGCTTGGACGAAAGAAGAATCAATTTTTTTTATTCAAAATGTATGATTGCATAACTGTGAAAAACACGCGATTTTTATTATCTATCTAGTACATTTTTAAATGTTAATTGTAGCCAGTTGCGTTGACAAAAAATGATTTGTATAATAAAATTATCTAATCTGAGATTGCAAATACTTATCATATTTTCAGCTGCTTGTTGATATACTTAGCAACATCAAAATTAGTCATAATAATGTTGTCCTTATATTTTCCTGTAACATACAAATACGCAATCAATGTTCACAGTCTTTATAAGCTTCCATTATGCCGTACTGCTTCTTTGGTGTAATTAACAACTCATTGCTCGTTACGTAACAAAATATCAATACTGTACGTAATTAACTTACAAACTCAAAATAGTTATTCAAATAGGCAATTTAATAATGAAAAGCAGAAAATTACCAATTAGTGTTACCATGGATTAATTATAATTTATTTTTAGTTCGTGGATTTTATGTATTTTGCTTATCTCTTAGATAATAGTTATATTTGAAACAGTTTACGCAAAACCATAATGAATCTAACTCGGAAATCACATTATCTAATGCAGGTTTTTACTTTACCGTCGTATTAATCTATTTTCCAAAAATAAGTTTTTAAGAATGTAAGAAAAGCAGTGTTGGCCTAGTGGCTTCAGCGTGCGACACTCATCCCTGAGGTCGTAGCGTCGTTCCCCGTCTGTGCACACTGTGTGACTTTCTTACTATATAAAACCGGAAGCCTTTGACCCGACGCGACGACCCCAAAAGTCGACGGCGATCACCTACATGCTTGCCAATTAGACTATTAGATTGGTAAATGATCAAGAAGTATATACAGAAATCTGAGAACTTATGATGGTTTTATTTTTTTAGGAAAAGCTCATGTTTTATGTAAACTTTAAATTTAATAATATACATACTAAGAATCATCATTAAATGTAATGATATTCTTATTAGTCTTCTTATTATTCTTAGTAGTTAAGTTTTAATTTACACAAAAACTAAATATGTGTATCATATTTAGTTTAATAATTCTCATTTCAATATAAGACGTAATAACATAATGTTATTGTTGAAGTGTATAAATCCTAAAATCAAGGCTTACGCTTGTTGCTAATATTTCAATACTTATTTCTACGATCTTTAATATTATTTCCTTTATACGCTAGTAATGGCAGTAATACTAACAAATCTAAGATTGAGAAGGCAATAAACAATCAATTATTAAAGCTTGTCTTATCGTGGCCATATCTTAATTGCCAATAAATCTGAGAGGAACAAAGAAGCTTTATCTCAACACACAAACCTTGGGAGCTAAGCCGCTAAATTAATAAAGCTCATAGCTTACATGTATCTAATACACAAGTATACGCTCGTACAAGGTATAATATTTAAACCACGAACGGTATTTAAAAAAGCACAAACAAAGTTATCGATCTTGATTTAGGGTAGGTTTGTATAGCCTAAACTTAGAAATAATAAAGATGGACGGAAAAGTTTTCCAACTTGGTTCAGTACTCAGATAAAGGAAAGTCTAAGATAAAAAACTGGGATGAAATACTAAAGATTGGTAATTAATTGCAAATTTACGGGACGACGATTTGAAGACGGTTTCACTTTTTAGCCGGAGTCATATAGCTTTAATTTAAATTATAATTAAGGTAACTATGTATTGCAGCCGCAGTGTTGGCCTAGTGGCTTCAGCCTACGACTCTCATCCTTGAGGTTGTAGGTTCGATCTCCGGCTGTGCCGACTGTGTGAACTTTTTTTCAATGTGCGCATTTAAGATTTTCTCGAAGGGTGAAGGAAACAATCGCAAGGAAACCGTTGCGTTACACCCAAAAAGTCGACTGCGTGTGTCAGGCACAGGAGGTTGATCACCTACTATATATTGGTAAATGATCACGAAGCGAAGAAGATTTTAATCGCCAAATATTCTGGGCTAAATAAAAAGGTATTTATGTTTTCATTTATTTAATCTGGAATAAATAAGGCTCGCATGGCTGTACCACGTTAATATACAATACATTTTTTTTTATCTTTGCCAGCGGGCAGCTTGATCGAATTACGATTCACGATAAAAAATCGTGTTCTGTGTCATTAGCATCATGTATGCCTCCTGAAATTTCCTTTAACTGCGGAAACGAGTAAAAATTACTACGAGCTAGGTCCGGTGAAAATGAAGAATGTTCCATTAATTCGAAGATATCGCAACTTCAGACTTGTGCGCGGCTTTACTATAGTGAAACAAAACAACCTTAGCGAGTTGACACGCTTTTCTAGCGAATTTCCTCGCGCAACTTACAAGTTGTTTGTCATGTGTACAAAATCTCCGTAATAGAGGCTCCATGATTAAGCTATTCGATTAATACCACCCCTTGGCTATTCTACAATTATATCGGAGTTGAACATGACGAAAAAACAGTTCAGGAAGAGACCTAGACTATTATTCGCTTCCTGGTTACAGTGAAGTTATGATTCGTATCATAACAAGCTAACGAAGTCTCACTCGCACTGACATTTTTTTCATACCCAAACGGTTGTGGATACTTCCCATAAGAATCTTAATTCATTTGCTATAAAATAAATAGTAGCACGATGGTCCTACAAGACAATGTATTATTATTTTTGCATCAAAACTCACATTCGCCATAATTAAAGGTCGATGGACTCAGTTCCGCACTTAGACGCTCATTAGGACCGTTGTGCGCAAAGCCATAATATCAAAAACTGTTATGTTTGAATACGGATGAATACACATTTTGTAATTGTCAGTAGAATAATATTTTACAAATTAAGATTAAAATAATAAATTCGCTTTTATCTGTTTTAGAAGTTATAATTGAATCTGCGCGAAAGACAAAATCATTATGATCTAACTATTTGAAGCTGTATTTTCTTTGAGTTCTCGAATTTTATTTTCATCGAAATATCGGTCTCGACAATTTAGTACAGTGCTTTGTAAACGTAGGAGATATTGGAAGTTGTAATCCCACAGGAGGTAGACAGAACATGTCCGTTTCATAACTCACTACACCAATGGCCTTCGTTACAATTGAGTATTGCGAATTTGATATAAAATATACATCGATATTCTAATAAATGTTAACTTATACATTTCTTGCATGTTGGGAGAATTTTACTTAAATTGAACTGTATTATGTGCACATATATTAAGGGCAATTAAAGTATTCTATCGTGTTAACATTTCTATATAATAAAGTTTACCTTCAAATGATTTTTTTTATTATATGTGAGCAATCTTTTCCTTCACCAAGCCATTTAGGTGGTGAAGGAAAAGATACTGAAGAAACTGGCACGTTTTAGACCCAAAACAAATGATCACGATTTTTCATTATTTTCAATCTTCAAATTATAACGCTTAATTTTTTTTAAAGTTATTTTAAAATTCTTTTTTTTTTTAATATTCGGATTTTTATCTGAAAGACTGTACTGTTAAAGATATTTGTTTTGTCCTTAAGAACTGTAGAAGAATTTCAAGGTTCTTGAAGGTTGAAAATCCAATCTGAAGCTTGGATATCAAACGAAATTCACACGGACTGGCCTGGAGGGCTGTTTGCGATGTTTGAGGGACACCAATGGGATGCTTAATTGCGTACTGTGTATAGCCGCTCTTGGTTGAGAGCTCACTTAACCACTCGACGAACATCAAAGCAATATCAAGTTCCATTCGATTCTTAAAATATTTTATTTCATTTTTGTAACATGAAACACTGTTATTAAGCGTTAAGCCGTGACGAAGTTTATTTTGATGAAAGTGGATTTTTATTACAGAAAACAGATAATTGTGTCTCGAAGGAGATTCAAATAAGTCAAGTCGTATGAAAACTAACTTATGGCTAACAAGCGATTTAAATGAATAATTCGATTCATGTCTCTCAATCAACTCTTACATCTAAGCAAAAAATACTAATAAATACTAATTTTAGGGTATTGTTTTTCTAGTTTACTTTTCCTGGTATTGTTTTGTTGTTGTTTTTTGTATCATTTATGGTAAGAATCGGAAAAGTTAAATTAAAATTAGACTAAAGTCTATGACCAATATTGGCTGGATGGTTTTATTATTAATTTTGAATGGGAATGGCAAAAATAGGCGTAGAGAGCTATTGATTTGTTTCAACTAAAAACATAAATATGTCAATCTCGTTTCCTGTAGAAAGAAGCGGAACTTCTTATTTTTTTTTCTAAACACAAAAAGAATATACCAGAAATAAAGATAAATAACTAATTTTAAACATTTACTATTGATATCCCGTGATCCATCAAGCGCGTATTATCTTAGGTGATATATAATATAGATGGCATTTCTCGCATAAATTAGTTAGTATTACCATCAATTCCCTATTAACTGCCCGGTTAACTGAGTTATAACATTGAATTAATTGACTGTTGATACACATAAATTAGGGATATTGAAAAAACAATAAATTACATTATAATGATCTATCGATAAAAACGTCTGATTGAAGTCCAAATCGGGGTTTACGCCCTCGTGCAGCCGATAGCATTATTTCATAAGTTTCTTAACCACTATAATACCTCCTACTTGAATGGACTTTCTCAAAATAAATTGGACTCCTTCGGTCTGAAGAATTTTTAATTATCACTGTATCTGTTTTAATAAATCATATTAAAACAGTTACAGTGATAGAATAATAGACCATCTAGTCCATTGATATTATTTCTCTAAAAATTGGATCCAGGATTGGTCATGGATTCAATTCTTAGAGACTGGTGGCTATTGGACCAATCTAATAGCAACTATTCGGAGGTGTTTGATAAATAATTATATTGTTTTACATTCTTCCTTTAAAAAATATGAGTTGATACATATGAATATTTTAGTACTGAATTCGCCCCTATATCAACATGGGTTCATTGTTTCTTCGTTCCGAAATAAAAGGCACTTATCAGTATTAAACATTCCCTCTTGTTCGCAACCTATAGCAAAACTATGGAAAATAGTTGGTAAAGTAGCCAGAATCGGTTATAAATATGTTAAACTAATTATCTCTAGAATCAACAACTACAAAACTGATTTTATAAATCAGAATAATCCTTTTATAAATCTGTTTACTTAAGTAAATTGTATTTGTTCTTGTACTAAATATAGATGTATAAACTCTATTATTGAACTATTGAACCTGTCTTAGATAATTTTATCTTCAAATGAAGATGATATGCGTTACGCTGTACAAAATTTTACATATATCGTTACGGCATATAACAGATAACAGTAATTAAACGCCGTATTTTTTGCGGTATTGTTTGATATATATATACTTTCTGTTGAATCTATATTTACGTATTATAACAGATATATAGATAATACGTAAATATATATTAATGATATTAATCAATATATTAGGGCATTACATATGAAATTGGGGTTTTGTATGGGAGTAACAAAAAGTCGAATATTTTTAAATATTATATATTTAATTAATCAAAGTATGAACTATTGTTTTCTATGCACTTTTGCCATCTCATAGTTAGTTCATTGATCCCTTTACTAAAAAAAACAGTCGGACGGGAATCAATAAAATCTGTGAAGGCGATTTGGACTGCCCCATTAGAGTTAAATTTTTTCCCTTGCAAGAAGAAGTTGTCCAAATTTCGAAAAAAAATGGTAATCTGTTGGAGCAAGGTCGGGAGTACGGAGGATGTCTTAGACATTCCAATTGAAGCTCTTCTAATTTGGTAGCCGTCTGTTGTGCAGTGTGTGGTCTAGCGTTGTCGTGAAGTAGCATTCGCGTGGAGCGGTTGACCATCCTAGGTTGTTTAGCCGCTAGCTTTTTCATCATGGTTTGCAATTGCTGACAATAGACATCAGCCGTAATAGTCTGGCCAGATTTGAGAAAACTGCAATGAACAATACCGGCACTAGTCCACCAAACGCTTATAAGTAACTTTTTTGGGGTTAATTTTCGCTTGGGGCAGGATTTGGCTGGCTGGCCAGGAGCCAACCATTGCCCTGAGCGCTTGAGATTATCGTAAAGAATCCATTTTTCATCACAGGTAATGATTCGGTTTAAAATACCTTCATTATTGTGCCGGTTCAGTAATGTAACGCAGCAGTCGACGCGCGTTTGCCGGTTTGCTACAGTCAATTCGTGAGGTACCCACCTTTCAAGCTTTTTAATCTTCCCAATTTGCTTCAAGTGAATTAGAACAGTTTTATCACTAACACCGCAGCCTGCAGCTAACTCGGACGTACTTTGCGATGGATACGCTTTTACAATAGCCTTCAATACTTCATTATCAACTTGGGCATGACACGGCGGAACTCGTACTCGTAAATAATGCGATACTTTAAGTTTTCCATTTTGTGAAGTGAGTGACGCAAACAGAAAAAAAAACAAATGAATGACGGTCATCGAAGCACAAATACATGAGTAAATAGTTGTACAAATTTGAATTTGAAATTCCTAACCAAAGAGGAGGTATTTGAGATCAAAGTGGCCAGTACGACAAAACGCCAATTTCATATGTAAGGACCTAATATTAATGATATCTTCATAAAATTAGCCCTACAAATAAACGTTTTTCAGTATTTCCGATTGACTTAGGGAAGGACCCTAAGAAGGGAAGTAAAGAGTGTAACAATACTTAAAAGGCCGGCAACGCATTTGCGTGCCCTCTGGCATTGAAAGTTGTCCGTGGGCGGCGGTATCACTTAACATCAGGTGAGCGTCCTACCCGTTTGCCCCCTGTACTATGAGTATTTAAAATCCCATTGAGGACGGCGTTCACGCCTTAATTATTCTCGTTAAAGTAATAATACACTTGAGATTGCTAATAATAAAATTAATAATTATTAATTAAAGAGTTGAAATTTGAAACACCTGATACGAGCTATAATAACGACCCCAATCTAAAAGAGAAAGCTCGTTTAGCCGTGTAAGCGGCTCCAACGCTTACGAGAGAAAATTTTGCGGTTTACCTTCGCAGGGAAATTCTCAACAAGTGTAACGTTTTTATTAAACGTTTCTTCTTGAAAAGATTTGGGGATTTTTGCATAAATTCAGAATGAAAATTATTCAACTGATTGACCCTTTACGGGCTAATATTAATGTTGTATACATTTTTCTGATACAAAATTTAGCGCATATTTTTATGAACATCAATAAAATAAGCACTTTTAAATATTTTCTGTTTTATACTTTCACATCGGAGATAGTTGGTTTATATCAAGGAAAAGAAATAGAATAAGAAGTAGTTAAGTGCTTGGTTAAACAGCAGGAAGAACGGTGTGTGCATTAGTATATCTCGCAATGGCACATACATAGATTTTTATGTGTGTGCATTAGAGTATTTATTTATGTAATAAAGTTTGTCAACGGTTTAAAATAGAATCTAGAAATAAAAAAAACCATTAAAACAGGCAAACATAGCATGCTATACACTTAAAAACTATTATTAACAGAGTACTTAATAAATTATTCAACAAACCGAGAAATATTATATAAATGATAACTTATTTTTGACAATTTTGGAGATAACTCTGCGATTAATAAATGTATTAATTAATTTAAACATTATATATCCTTTTTTTTGATATTCGAGGTGGAAATGCTTTTGCGCATCCCCTGCCCTCAAAGGTTGTAGGGGTATGTGGGACTCGACCCACGCCAAAATCTCTGCTATTCAGAGACTGGGTGAACAATACCCACTAAAACCACCTCGAGTAGTTCCTACAAAGGACGTTACAGAGGCTCCGGGGTCGCTGTCGCATTCTACCGGGACCTCAACGGCATGATACCCTATAACCCTCACAAACCTCCGGTGCAGTACACACTACATAGGAGGTAGGAGACGGGCATATCTTCTCCTATTTACTCCCCGTCTTCTACGCGTAGGATTCGTCCTAAAGGGATACCACTGCATTCCAAACCTCGTCACTGCCGACCGATTATTTCCACAACACAAGGCAAAGAAAGGTTACTACCCACCACAAAACAAAGATTGTGACGCAGCTATATCCTAGGTATAGCAGAGTTAGAGTATTATAGTGTTCTTTATTAGAATAGGGGCGCAAACGGCTTTATGGGACGCCAAAAAAGGGCAGTCTTCCGATTCGCATCGTTGCCGACCTTTAATGGAGGAGCATGCCCTTTTTTAAAAAAAATGGAGGAGATCCCCACCGGGAGTCCACGGTTCGCTAGTTCCGTAAATATATCCCGTCCCATCAAAAATGACAACAGGTGATAAAGCGAATGATTAGCACGCAAAAGTCCTGTAAGAATATATAAACCTATATCTATATGTAAGTAATTATGTGTATTATATACCGTTTTAATTATATTTATCTATCAATTTCATGCGCATAATCGTTCTATTTATGTAAATTAAGGGTGATGCCGGGTGTTACCGCTTCATTTTGAATATAATCAGTTTCAGTGTTACGAAGTGCCCTGTCTCTAATTACAGCCATAGGATTTAACGAGGGAACAACATTCCTTTACAAATTAAGTATTACATTTTAGACCATCATTATAACTCTACTTTTATACTGTTTAAAATGTATGTATGATTTTTAAAATATAATAATCCAAGAATGAAATAAATATTTAATCCCTAAGGTCGTAGGTTCGATCCTCGGCTGTGCACCAATGGACTTTCTTTCTATGTGCGCATTTAATATTAGCTCGAACGGTGAAGGAAAACATCGTGAGGGAACCGGCTTGCCTTAGACCCAAAAGTCGACGGCGTCCGTCAGGCACAGAAGGTTGATCACCTACTTGCCTATTCGATTAACAGTGATCGTGAAACAGATACAGAATTCTGAGGCCTACACTTAAAAAGGTTGTAGCTCGAGTGATTATTTTTTTATTACTTTTATTTAATAATCCAAAGAGACAAAATATTTAAACACTCCATATCTTCGTATTTACCTAGACTATAAGTCCGCAAGTTTATAAATTTCTTAGGAAATTTATGAACTTTCGTAGGATTCTAAACGAGAGATAAATTGTATTATTTTAAGCCCAAATTTATGACAATTTGCGACGTCTCGTGGCGATCCATTCGTATGATTCTAAATTTATAAACTTGCTAATTTTGTTATATATTCCGGTGACATATATATACAAACTCATCGCAACACAGCCGGGGGCAATCTCACGACCTCAGAGGTGAGAGTTTAGGAAACCAGGCGCCCTGGTTACCAAGCTAACATTACTTTTATTTTCATAGGTAACTGATTTGGGATATAAGAAAAATTTCTCAGTTTGCTAAAAGAAAAAAGTTGTTTCGCTATAGGGATCGAGGATGAAATATCGGGTTGAAGACATTTACCTAACCACGTTCCAAATTCAACAGCGAAATGGTTTTCAAGTGGATATATAGACAGGGGTGTGAGCAAAGTGTTTTGTCACGTCTGAGGCCGACACATCGAGCGGCGGACGTGACGTCATGCGCCTCTCTGATTTATGAAAGGAAAGGCGGGTCCGGCGGCGTAAGGGAAAAATGTTACATTTGAAAGCCATTGCGGGTCTAGGGACGGTGCGACAAATGGAGGGATCAGTTCTATTCTGTTAGTTGCTTGACGGGTTCAGGGGATCAAATTATTTATAGTGTCTATGTGTAGAAATCTTACACAAAAATAAATTGTCTAAAAGTTCATGTATGTTTTCATATTAAGTCCCTTTTTTAGAATTATAAATGTGCATTATTTTTAATTTTAATATATCTAAAAGACAAATAAATCTAGCTTTCGTATACCCACAAAGTTTTAAAAAATAATATGATTGAACAAATATGATTTGTGTATGTAATATATAGTTAGACTTTGTAGACATAACACAGTGAATTGCTTGACAAAGAGGGTATTAGCTAAGCTTGAAACTTAATGAAGATCCGACCAAGATCCACTTTCGCACCGGAAAAAACAATTTTCTCGGCTAATGACAACGGAGCTTGAAAATACAGCTTTCACTCGATGCAAAAGGAAATTATCAAAGACAATAATTACGTTGACGTAAATTGAAGGAGGAAATGTTTTCTTTGTGTTTGTTTAGATTATAAATCTCTATTTTTTTACTCTATATAAACATCGTTTCTTAGTTATGCCTAATTCGGCATGCTTGCTGGGAAAGAGCTTTCGAGATTTTTGTATCAAGCAAAGTTGTCACTTCTACCAATGATTTTCTACCATTATACATTTAAGATCAGTGTTGGCCTAGTGGCTTCGGCGTGGCTCTCATCCCTGAGGTCGTAGGTTCGATCCCCAGCTCCAATGGATTTTCTTTCTATGGGCGCATTTAACGTTAGCTCGAACGGTGAAGGAAAACATCGTGAGGAAACCGGCTTGCATTAGACCCAAAAAAACGACGGCGTGCGTCAGGCACAGAAGGCTGATCACCTACTTGTCTATTCGATTAACAAATGATCATGAAACAGATATAGAAATCTGAGGCCCAGACCTAAAAAGGCTGTAGCGCCATTGATTTTTTTTTTACAATTAAGATGTTGAAATGACAGAGCTAAAAGGGACAAGAATTTAAAAGAGAAATTTTAAACAACGTCACAACCAAGTAAGGTGTAGTGGTCCACTTCAAAACACTGACTAGGCATTATGAAATAATGCAGTAAAATATACTTACACAAGTAAATTGTAGCATTATGAAGATTTGTATTCGCCCGTGTAATTTTAAAATAATTATACCGTACCAACCTGCAATCACACGGTGATTTTTCAAAAGAGTTGAGCGAGAAAAGAAGTTGGTTTTTCTACAGTATGATTGTTCTATTCACACTAGACCGTGATTAACATTCACCGGGGCGCTGCGCTGCGGTGATGCTCTGTAATGGGTTCAATTGTGCAGAAAATTTTATTGCATTCAATGGATCTAGGAAAATTGTGCCTCGAGCAGCACATTTGAATTCGAGCCCTTAAATTATTTTGTTGTATTTTGAAACTTTTGTACTGTAATCTAAAGCCAGTAAAATCCCAGTAAAATTTATTCCCTTTTGTGACGACATCTGGTTTGCCGACTGATCTATTAGTTTTGAAGTTTTGAAAACTAATTTCAGCATCCCTCTCAACACATTTTATTGTACGCCAACAAGATTTCGTAACTTTATTGTATGAGTTGTTTGATTGTTTTAGTTATGACTTAATTATTATAAAATGTTCTAATAACGAAATACAGCCTTAATGGTTTATCTAATGAAGTTTATCTCGTAAGTGTTATAGGACAATAAGTAAAATGAGGCAAACGTGTAACGGAAATATAGTATTAAACCCACTAAGGATTCAATTATTCCTTAGTATCCGTAATGTTTTGTATACGTAGTTTTACTGCGTATACGCTACGGACATCAGCCATGTTGATTTCATTGATACGTATTTAAAGATAAATATTTTAAAATATTTAAACAAATGTCTTTAAATGAATTAAAATTACAAATACCTTTGAATTTCTTGCGACTTCTTCTTGTTTTATAACTATTAAAGTTCAGGTTTCCCCGCAACAAAAGTTTAAATTGTTTTAAACAAAAACGGCTTAGCATTTGGTCGAAACAAGTCCTTTAAAATTCTTATGCCGCGACTGGCCGGAAGCATTTCACTAGCATTAAAGGCTCGTTAATGAGGCCCGGAGTTACTCTTGAATTTTTCCCCACTCTTCAACATCAAAAGTTTCCCTTTGCAAAATACTAACGAGAATTCGCATGTTAATTGCCCCACGTTTCGAGAATATTTAATTGTATATTGTTCCTCATGTTTTGAGCAGGAATCAGACGAGATTGTGCTTGTGCGTCTTATTAATTAGTGTTGATAAACCTTAGTAACCAGAGAACTGTATAAAGCCAACGTACGTTATACGCGAATATGTTATTATTTGAAGATTTCGCGTAATTTCGTATAATTTAATTTATTATGGAAAATTGCGTGACAACCGTTACTCACATATAAACATAAGTAATAGATTATAATCAATTGTCATCTCTACTTGTATGAGATTAGTTGTTTTTCAATGTGAAAATAATGAATACTTTAAATCTTAATCCCTCATTATACATTAAGTTCAATGAATAATTTTTACAAAAAAAAACGGGTTTCTGACTTATGAGTGTTAAGCTCTGTGTTAGGTTAGAAATATAACATTAATCATGAACGCTACTTTAAGCCAATTCAATATTTTTTCTTAAGTTGGTTCAATAATTAGTGTAAATTAATTTTGGCTATAGATTGTGGAATAAACATTATAGTTTAATGACTTTAAATTACTCAAGTATAAGATGCACTAGAACTCTTTACCCTTTCACTAACATACATTTCTACAGACTAAAATTTACGATCGCTGCAGGTAAATCGACTTTTTATATTCACTAACATAAGAAGCAGGGTTGGCTAGTTGCTTCAGCGTGCAACTGTCATTCCTTAGGTCGTAGATTCAATCTCCGGCACAAATTAACTTTCTTTCTATGTGCGCATATGAACGGTAAAGAAAAACATCGTGAGGAAACTGGCTTTCTTTTAACCCAAAAAGTCGACGGCGTGAGTCAGGTCCAGGAGGTTGTTAACCTACTTGCCTATTAGAGGACGAATGATCATGAAACAGATTCAGAAATCTGAGATCCAAACCTAAAAAAGTTGTAGCGCCACTGATTTATTTATGTACTTACACATGTAGTAAAATACAAACAAAAAGGCGTTGAAGCAATGAAAATTTAAAGAGATTTGGAATAAATGGGTTGTTTTGATCTGATATTCATGAAATTATAGCATAAGTCAATTTATGGCTTACGATAGGCGAAACGACAGAGAGATCAGGTTCGGTCGATAACGGGTTTTAAGTAACGATATAAAAGTTTTATGGTCACTCAATTTATGCCATAAACTTATTCAACTCCTTAAAACTTATATTTTAAAGATTTATGACAAATTATGGTAAAGGTGTCTGAAATCGTGGTATCATTTTTATAGTATTAGTACATCGATGGAAAATTTATGATAGGGAGAAAAATAAATAACGCGTCATTGAGCAGATTTCACAATAAAAATAAATAAACAAACATATACGTATATCCTTTTTTGTTGTTTTAACTTAATTAATAAACTTAATAAGATATAATAATAATTGGTAAGAAAAGTGGAGCAAGTAAGTATTCAACTGGTGGCTAAGGTATAATGTTGCGTACAAAGAAGAAGAAAATTTTCTGTATTTAGTGAACTAAATTGGTCATTATTGTAAATTATAATTTTGATAAATGAGGTTTGAGGTGTAATATATTTTCACTTACCAACTTATTCTATCAGAATTCAGATTATATTTTTAAAATTATTTTATATTCGTCAGTTTCTTTACAAGGCATCTATCATTTTCAGACACTCAATTTTTTTATTGTACATTAATCTGTAGGTGAATAGGAAAAAGTATTTAGCATTTTTTATCGTAAATGACAATGTGACCTTTAGAGTGGAAGTCACAAAATCAATTTAAATTAATTATGTATTGCAATTAAAATATCTGCCTAGAAAGTAATGAAGTACTCATACATTGAATCCACAACCGTTAATGGGTTTTGGGCTCACTTTTCTTAATGTTTCAATGATCGGATGTAGTAAAAGAGTCGGAAGTGATTATTAGATATGCTCAGTCCGCATATCGCGGACCAGGGGTGTTGTGTCTATTCTTGCGTAAATTCTATGTCTAAATTTTAATTCTTTTTTCGTATGCACATGATGCACTATGAAACACAGCCAGACTACGCAAAGCAAACGAGATATAAAAACATTAAATACGTTACACCTTGTAATAAATCAGCATATTATGCAATATTAAATCACTGGCGTAGGAATGTAGGTTCAGCACATTTTTCTTAATAAACATCCCGTGCAGGATTACAGTATGGCTGTGTTTATAAATCCTGCCTCAGTTAAATGGTCCATTGTGGGACGAATGCGGATTTCTACTGAATTAGCCTAATGGCGGCTTAGTTCTTTAATTTCGATTTGTTGACTTTGTGCGTTTAAGTTTTGTTTTTTAGTCCGTAATTGAATGAATATTTTTTTTATATTGAGTTGGATTATTATATATCATCGATGCTTTTGTTTTAATGTGAGAGTATTTTGTCTAAGTGTTGGTTTCGGATGAAAATAAAGGTAGGTATTGGGGATTTGCTGTGAGAAAACCATAAGGAAGCAATAAAGTAGAGGGAAATATACATGGCACGGAATAAGCGTTGTACTTATACCACAAAAGAGCATAGCAGGATGCCTAAAAGTCATCGTCATTCATTCCACCGTGAACTGCAATAAAACTGAAGTGTGTGGTAAAGATATTATTAGTTCAGTATAATAAATACAATTATTTTAATTGAACTATTAACAGCAATAAAAACGTTTATTAGTAATCATTATAATCTAATATACAGTATTTACAATTTACTTAACCTACAAAATAAAATAATAAAAAGCGTTTTAAGCAGATTAAAAACGTTTGGTCCATGTGGCAGCATTTATAGCATATAAAAATAGTCTAGTTCGATAAAATGAAAAATCAAATGTAAAGTTTTTGGCTCAGTCCATACTACGCTACTCCATACAAATCGGAAGTACAGACTTTGATGACTTCTTCGGTGTGGTGAAGTCTGAAAGTGCCAAGTAAGGTTATTTATTTTTAAAAAATATACACATTTAAATAATACAGTATCTTACGCAAAATTCTAATTTAGACTCATTTACATCGCCCGCCTGCTTAACGCCTAAGTATTCAAGACAAAAGCTTTACGAGGCGTCTACAAGCCAACAACCTGGTGCATCATTAGACGGGGCGTAATGAGTGAAGTGACAATGCCTCTTCAAGGGTTACTGGCTATTTCTAAGTGCCTAGCTGAAGGTAACTTTTCCCCGTACTTAACACAGACTTATTCGTTACGACGTATTCACGTAATTGGGTTATTACTTGGAAATGTTTTGAATTTCGAACAAAAGTTTATTCCCGATTTGAGCCTTGTTTGATGAAATAAAATTGAATGAATACATACATAAACATACCTTCTCTTAATGGATATGTTGTTATGTTTATATATTTGAACTATAATTATTGACATTATACCTCAGGTAGGAAGCAAATGCTGTTACTATATAAAACTACAGTATTCTTTATATTATTTCTCACCTGGCTGAGAGATCAAGCCTTTTAAGTGATACGATAATTAACTTTGGTTTCTAGATTCAAAAGAAAATACTAAACAATTTTCAGTTCCAATTAGCTATTCCGTATGGTTTCTTCAGATCTAAATATTATAAATAGAATCTGTAATTTGAATTTGAAACTTCACTTCCTAAAACGTTTTATAAACCAAACAAACAACTTCCCCGTTATGAGTATAGATATACATTACATTAATCAAAGTAGAAATAAAATTTGACACAAAGTAACGAAGGAGTACTTTTGTTAAGAGTATATTTAGATTGTTTTTTTTTAATTAAAGGCATTGACTTTTATGTATAGTTGTCATAAATTAAAAATAACAAATAATTTTAATCACTATTTTACAATTTAAAATTATACAAAATAACGTACATTCACTTTAATGTAATTGAACAATTAGTGCCGCAATAAATCAAATCTACTATTAAACCAACAAAAGCCATAAATTGGTGCGATATAATAATATGTTCGTTGGCAATACCAGAATGACATATATGATTCAACTTGCATACTGTATTGTATATCAGATTAATGCTGATTTAGCATCGTATGTACTGGTTTCACATAATCCTGTTTGGGTAAAGCCTGCCAAATATGCCGCAAAACTAAACTGATAAATGTCGCCACAATCTGCCACAGTGACGTATAAGCTATTGATTACACTACCGGAAATCACGTTTAAATTTTATTTTTCATACTTTATATAACATAGTGTCTTTTCACTTTCGTAACTCTCAAAGTATTATAATCGAACATTTTCATTTGTTATTATATTGCTATCATTTTTAATAGTGTTTATATATATATATAAGAATATCTTGAATAAACCATAACATATTTAATACTTTGATAAATTGTGGAAGTTATAGTTCAAACCCTTTCGTACCTGTCAAAGTATTGTTGAGTGTTCAATTATGGCTAAATAAAGCAGTGTTGGCGTTGGTCGGGCGGTTTGAGCATGCGGCTAAACTAATCACTGTCATGCATTAATTAACTTTTCTATCTATGTGTGTCTACAGATACTAAAAATAACTACTTTAGGCCAATGGTCATTTCATTGCAGAAAACTCCAGACGAAATTTTCCACATTATTACAAATGAATACTTACAATCGCTTTTATTTACAAGATTCAATCATCTAATATGTTCGAGAATAAATTTGATCATTTTTAATAATTTAATAAAGTGTGAATCGTGAAAGACGATGAAATCATGTTTGCATTTATCTCTTCTAATCTTGTCATGTCATGTCAAACACAAAGTGTTATAATTAATACAAATCAAAGTGATAACTCGGTCACCAGAAACAAACACTTAAACTCATTGTATACATGATCACAGTGACCCAAGGTTTGCTAACATTCTAATAAGTTCGCAAACAGTAACCGAACTAGAATATTATTTAAGTGGCCAGTTGCTGTCCAAACTTTAACACTAACAGAGCACTAAATTGTAAAGTTGCAGGTGAAGTTATCAAAGTTCTGATTCAGTAATTAACCGTTTTCACAGCTAGCAAACAGCATTCTCAAACGGCACATGTGCTAAATCAATTACGTTTCTTATGAGAACCGCGTAATTAATTGCTTAATGGCAGGGTAAAGTGAGATTTGTAACTGCTAGTATTCTATAACGGTGAAGGAAAACATCGTAAGAAATGCGGCATGTCTCAAATCCAATAAACGAAATGTTTCAGAAGGAAATAAAAATTATCAAAGAAACGGATGCAATCTGAGGCCAATAGCCGTTATGATGCTATAGCGCCATTGATTTATAGATACTCCTATTGGCAAATACATAATGTACGATAGTTTAAAACTAAATCGTCGTTAAAAACTGATTACATTTCTTAATTTCCTAATTGTTTCTTAGTATGCCAACTCTTTCTCGAATTCAATTATGACCTTGTGCAATTATTGTGTTGCCAAGAATGGTAGTTACTAATTCTGGTTTATACACTATTTGTATAACCAGAAAGCTAAAGAAGTGGTAGATGACCAAAGTAGTTTATACTGTTATTAGCAGTTAAACGTTTCGCATTCTTGTCTAACGTGTAAATAACCAGGCTTCTATGGATTTGTTGTCACAGTCACTAAGTTAAGTGACTAGATCTATCTATTAGTTCATAAATAATATATAGTCATGATTATTTATAAACGACGTCTTTGGCATAATATGTAATTTTGATTAGGAACCTGAAAACGACTGCATGAGGACTGTACGGCCTTGGCTTGAACAATACGATACACGTGTGTATATTGTCGATATGACTGCTTTATTTCAACTTTGACATTACATGATACATATGATTAATTCATCATGTTATCTTTGACGATACGAGCCCAAATCAGGTATTCAATCGTAAAAACTGTTCCCCCGAGCAACCAAAGTATCTGTATGACATTGGAATCCTATCATTGTCCTCACGCACTCCAAGAAAAGGCCAATTTCAAAGATTTCCGAAGGGCTTAGCTTCATTTTCTTTTATATCTCCCCAGATACTAAATTCGCCCAGCCAATAATAAAAAATGTGCGACAACTCGAGTGGACTTGATATAAAACGCTCTCTCATATTGAATTATGATTTTACAAGTTGCTGTCTTAAACAAAATGTAATTTAAAGTTTACCTATATATTTTTTTTTACTAAATATTATAGTATTTTTATATGCATCGAACTCTATCCAATTAAAGTAATCAATACAGTATTAATATTTCTTAAATTGTGATTGGTTTAAGCATTTTTTGGTAAAATTAAGTCTAATTTTAGTTAATCTTCCTTAATGAATAGACATGAATTGAAACAATCACATATTTATTAAAGTTTAATTGTAATTAAATATGGATATTTTAAATTATATTTCTACATAAATATTTAACGCTTCTAAAAGTAGAAACCGAGTAGAGCCCGCCGAAATAAGTAGCAAAATCCTTGTAGGGACACTTGCTTTATTTAATTGCAGGAAAAGAAACCCACAACCAATTACGATATCATGTATTATGTTGAACGAATGTAATATTTACTAACAAATTAAAAAAAATAGAATGAAAATTAAAACATATTCAAAAAGTTTGGTCCCTATGGTAGTGTACCTTTAACGCTGGCAGCATTTCCTCGCTGTATTGCGATACTTATTCGTTAATTACTGTATATTTGTTTTTTAAGTTTTTACTTTAATATTTAAAAATCTAATTATTATCTTTAAATTTCACATATTTTATATACATTTCCTTTTTTTTTTTAAATACCACTAAACCATTTTTCCATAAATTTGTTCTAAGAATTGGCATTGCCAACTAGTTAAACATGAGTACCTCGAAGGTACGAAAGGAATTGCAAATTATAATTCATTAATTTAGGGATGACCTAAAAGTTACCTCTACCTAACTTTCACGTAATTTGCGGTATAATTATAAGTCTTGTTATTTTAATTAATGAGTTTTTAGACAGCGTTATCTCTTTTTGTCATAATTATTAATATTGCGCTTTAGAGACAAGGGCTGATAAAACATTTAGATATATTATAAACAATATTAGTAGTATGTTAAAGCTATGTAGGCCTTGTAGCTTAAGCGTATCCATATCCTGAGATTATGCGATCGAATGACAGCTGTTCACCGAGAGATGTTTTTTCTATATGCACATTTATCTATATAATTTACTATCAGGTACAGAAAACTGTTCGCCTTGATGGATAAAAATAAAAATAATAAAAGAAGCCATAAAATCTCCAGCCCAGTAGCCATATAGGGTTGTAGCAAAAAGTATCGTAGGCAATACCTAAAAAGACAGCTTAAATATTACGTATTTATACTGTTCTGCCAGGAGCGTGTATAATTGGCATTATTTATACCTTTAATATGTTATATTGAAACTGAAAAACTATACAAAGACACCAAATTTATGAGTATTAACCAGACATACGTTTACAATACCTCAATTTAAATATACAAAATTATTTACAAATTAATTCATCCTTTACACAAAATATGCATTAAGAAATATTGATCAATTATGTTTTAAACAACCAATGACTAATTATGGAAAACTTAATATAATGTATCAAAGCGCACAAATATTTAATAAATTGGCATACAGCTTAAAAAAAATAAAAGCTTTTTTACAAATTTAAAAAACTTTTCAAAGAACATATTACAATTAACAACATACCTACAAAATATAAAAAAATCACTTCTAGCATTTATTTATGTGAACGAGCGCCTAAGAGATTATAACTACCTCACGATGTCAGTTGTAATATCGATACGACCTACCTGCTACTTTTGTAAAAAAATGTTGTGAATATTGTTAGGAACTAATATTTTTAATAGCCTATTTTCAAATAATTTCATAACACGAGTTATGTTCCGAAAAGACATTAAAAAAAAGAATTTATTTATTTATATGTCTTTACAATTTGAAATCTACTACAAGACTGGTCTAAATCTAAATAATACGAATACAATAATCAACTTTCAAATAAACTATAGTCGGCGAAATCGCTGAGTGCAACGTCAGCGATTACCAAGGGTTATGCCTTGGTAACACACGACGTACATAACTAACCTACTCAAAATTTTCTCATTAAGTGAATGCGATGATAATATTTAACTATGACGATTTTGAAGGAGGTTTCATTATCGGACGTCAAGACGGCAGAATACAAAATACCATACATATCACTTCGACGTCCGTCGTTCCACGACTGAGCGTTTTTAAGGCAGTTTTTGCCGCGCACAACCGCTATGTGGAACCATCTGCCAACTGAACTATTTCCGAACCAGTTCGACTTACGGACCTGCAAGAAAAGAGCGTACCTACGAGCGTTCTGGCATTGTGAGTGGCCATGGGCGGCGGTATCACTTAACATCAGATGAAGGCTTACCTGCCCGTTGCCTCCTATTTCATAAAAAAAATCTGCTGAATTTCGTAAGTACACGTATGTCAAATTTCATCATCATACTCAGGGAGCAGTTAAACTTTCATTAAAATAAGTCTTCTGCGGTTTAGATATGGATTTTTCTTAAACATATTTCTGGAAGGAACATTTACGTCATACGTAGGTAAAAAAAAATTGAGCAGGTATTTGAGGTCGGGTTTTTAATAACTTCACTTCACAAAAGGTACTCGAACTACACATATATTTGGGTTTATTTACAATATGATACGTTTTATAAATGTTTTTATAGCAGGACAGTTGCGCTTGTAGGGGCTTATGCGCTGTCTAACCCATATCAAAACTGTAACAACTCCGATTGTAAAGACAAGGGAATTTTCCGTGTGACCAACAAAGGTATTTAATATTGCTTCAATATGTCATATGGGCAGCTGCGAGAAATTACTTACGGAAGTAAAGATTTCAATCTTCTGAAAGGTGTCGCTTTAGGGTCGTTTTAGTACTTTCTAATCCCAGCGGTACTATTCGTTATGGCTTTTGTTCTAAAGAAATGGGATTGGACAATGGTCATATACGTTTAAACTAATGTACGGGACAGGATTAAATAGTCTGGGGGTGAGAATGTAAAACGATGAAAGACAAAACGTACGTTGGATAATTGGACAAAAGAATGAAATATGATGTACGAATTGGGGTAAAGGTGCTGTAGACCAAACAAAATCAAACAGAATATTCCGTTGTATCGTCTCCTTATACTTCCTGATGATCTATATATATTAAAATGAATCCCTATTTCCCTTGGTCACGGCATCACGCGTGAACGGCTGGACTGATTTCGCTAATTCTTTGTTTATTGTGTTTGTTATTTTCAGGAAAAGGTTCTTATGAAAGAAAAAATAAAGAAAATTTCGCGGAGAATTATAAAATTTAAGAATACTTAACCATATAAAGTAATCATGACTTTTGTTACGATAGCTAAATATTTTTTTTCAGTGCATAGCGCTTTTACTATTTAAACTTATTTCATGTAACCTTATGGCGTTTGACATAATGTCAGAATGCATGCTGCAAATATCGTCAAAGAGGATGTAAGAAAAATGAATATAGTTTAAAACAAATTCTTTGATCAGAGTTATTATATTGGTAAAATACATATAAAATAATTATAATCCCTGATTATTTGTGGCATTAATCTTGAAAATCCATGTTTTTCATATGGTCATTTATATGTCACCTGTTCCCGTGTCGGAATACCAACAAAACTATTTATATACGCGCCAGAAAAATAAACAAAGAATGTTGTTTATCATAAAGCATTAGAGTAATAAACATTTTGTTTTGGAAATATTTTTTAGTTATTATACCAATTCGAAATTAATATTCATAGTTAAGACAGGACAACGTCTGTCGGGTCCACTAGTTATTAATATAAAGCTTTTCTTTCTTGTTATACACGCGAGTAACATTGTTTACAAATCTTGTTTATTTTCAGCAGTAACAGTGCCACATACTTTTCTTGGCCAATATTACTATTGCCAGAAAATAAAAATTAACCATTATAAGAGGAATATGAAGTCATGCAGGCTAACTTAATAATTTATTGAAAAGTTTTAATAAAACAATGTAAACTAGTATCTAGAATATACAGTTCTAGGCTTAAATAAATGTGACACAAACGATCCTTTCGTTCGGTAATTAAAACTTTGCTCTTGTAAATGAAAGGAATTAAAATAAATACATTTTTAGTTGGATTTTTACTAAATGTTGGTAGTAGATAGTAAAATTAAGTATTGTACGAACTAAGAAATTACACAAAATAAACAGTCTGACATTTCAAAATGGCGACGGTAGCACCAATTTCAAGCTTGAGGCTTCACCACCGGTCAAGAAAAGTATGTGGTACTGTACGTTTAGAGAGACGTCTAAAGATATAAAATGTGACGAATGTTACTTATAAATATTAGGTCCTTACATATGAAATTGGCGTATTTCGTACTGGCCACTTTAATCACGATGTTCTCCCCTTTGGTAAGGAATTCCAAATTCAAATTTGTACGGCTATTTACTCATGTATTTGTGCTATGATGACCGTCATTCATTTGTTTTTTTCTTCTGTTTTTTTCTGTTTGCGTCACTCATTTTACAAAATGGAAAACTTAAAGTATCGCATTATTTACGGGTATGAGTTCCGCCGTGGCACTAGTGCTGCGGAAACGACTCGAAGGGTGAATGATGTGTATGGCGGTCATGTTGCAAAAGAAAACACAGTTCGTTTTTGGTTCCAACGTTTTCGTTCTAGAAATTTCGACCTGCAGAACAAGCCCCGTGGATGGCCTGAGACTCAAGTTGATAATGAAGTATTGAAGGCTATTGTGGAAGCGGATCCATCGCAAACCACGTCCGACCGCGCTATGCACTGCAGGCTGCGGTGTTAGTGATAAAACTGTTTTAATTCACTTGAAGCAAATTGGGAAGAATAAAAAGCTTGAAAGGTGGGTACCTCACGAATTGACTGAAGCAAACCGGCAAACGCGCGTCGACTGCTGCGTTACATTACTGAACCGGCACAATAATGAAGGTATTTTAAACCGAATCATTACATGTGATGAAAAATGGATTCTTTACGATAATCGGAAGCGCTCAGCGCAATGGTTGGATCCTGGTCAGCCAGCCAAATCCTGCCCCAAGCGAAAATTAACCCCAAAAAAGTTACTTATAAGCGTTTGGAGGACTAGTGCCGGTATTGTTCATTGCAGTTTTCTCAAATCTGGCCAGACTATTACAGCTGATGTCTATTGTCAGCAATTGCAAACCATGATGTAAAAGCTAGCGGCTAAACAACCTAGGCTAGTCAATCGCTCCACGCCACTGCTACTTCACGACTACGCTAACCACACACTGCACAACAGACGACTACCAAATTAGAAGAGCTTCAATTGGAATGTCTAAGACATCCTCCGTACTCCCCGGAACTTGCTCCAACAGATTACCATGAGATGGCAAAAGTGCATCGAAAACAATGGTACTTTGATTAATTAAATATATTATATTTAAAAATATTCGATTTTTGTTCCTCCCATACAAAACGCCAATTTCATATGTAAGGACCTAATATTAGTCATTTTCGGCTGTTAGTACCATAAGTCTAGGTTAAACATTTCACTTACAGAGAACAGGTGAAACCACTTTAGTTGTAATTTCAATAATTGTGAGCTGCTATGTTATAATCATTATGTTTTGCTTAGTTGCGGTGCTTGGAGGTCCTGTATACTCCTAAAGCTCTTTCGAGATTCGTACTCCCCGGATCTTGCTCCAACAGATCACCATTTTTTTCGAAATTTGGACAACTTCTTGCAAGGGAAAAAATTTTACTCTGATGGGGCAGTCCAAATCGCCTTCACAGATTTTATTGATTCCCGTCCGACTGGTTTTTTTAGTAAAGGGATCAATACCATTGAGATGCAAAAGTGCATAGAAAACAATGGTTCATACTTTAATTAATTAAATATATTATATTTAAAAATATTCGACTTTTTGTTCTTCCCATACAAAACGCCAATTTCATATGTAAGGACCTAATATAAATTATTATTTATCAATGGCACTGCAACTTTTTAGATCTGGGCCTCAGATTTCTGTATCGGTAACGTGATCATTTCTAATAGCCAAGTAGGTGATCAACATTCTGTGCCTGACACATGCCTGTCGACATTTTGGGTCTAAGACATGCCCGGTTTCCCCACGATGTCAGCCTTTACCGTAAGAACAAGTGCGCACATAGACAGAACGTACATTGGTGCACAACTGGGGATCGAACCTACGATGGGGATAAGAGCTGCACGTTAATGATTATCGTATAATATAGGTGAAATAGTATGTGGATAAATATGGAAACCGCGATACAAAATACAACTTCGGACACTTAAAAGTACGTGAAATATCATATATTACGTCAGAAAGTATCGACATTAATAACGTCGTATATTCGCTTCTGACAGTCCTGTTTAAGTCTTTCAAACTTTGAATTTTCAACTCGATGACTCACATATTTTAGGGCCGCGATGTCACTTCAACAATCTTCGATACTACGCTTTTCGCTTGCAGAATTTATATGGTAAAAAAGTTTCACCCAGTTCATTGTTAAGTTTTATCTAGTTTTAAATTTATTTTGCGTATACGTATATTTTTGAGTTAAAGAACGATCCTCGTCGACCGACCGCGGTAACCAGTCGACGACTATAAATTAAAGGTGGTACCTTTAATTTATAGTCGTCGTCGTATAGTGGAAGCGGATCTTACTCAATCTACGGCTGATGTAGCTACATGCTTTGAAGTTAGTGTCAAAACAACATTTAAACACTTGCGGCATATCAGAAAGATAAAAAAAACTAAATAAGTAGGTGCCACATGAACTAACCTACCAACAGCGATACTTACTCATTACAGCATGCATACAACTATATAATTCCCTCGAATCTATATTATTTTTTACCCAAAAAGAAAAGGTCCTGTACGACAACGTAAGGGTTCGTCTCAGTAGGTGGACCTGGATACAGCCCTTAATTAGTGCGCTAGAAATATTACTTATAGGAAGGCGATGGTGGCTGTCTGATGGACCAGTGCCGGAGTCCAACCGAGAAGCAGTACAGTCTAGCAGACATCTACAGTATAGGTATAAAGAAACTGCCATCGGAATGGCAAAATTATATACAGAATTTGGGCCAGTACTTTGCTTAGAATTTTCATACAAATAGCATATTACAAATATATCTAAGTGAAAAAATATGATGCTGTTATTATTATTTATATTTTAGTATTTTTTCCAATTGCTGTTGGGTGTTGTTTTGTATTTTTTTAATGTTGTGATTGATTGACTGTTATTGAGATATTTACAACAACAAAAAAAACGTTTTTTCTTTACTGATGGTATGATGATTATATGTATATATATATCATAAACAGCTCGAGCTGAGCTGTAAATGCCCTTAAGGTCAGTAGTGATATTCCATTAAAAAAAACATATACGCCAACACGATACTGTTGTGTTGTGTATGTGTTGAAACATAAACGTTTTCGACAAATGCAGCCTTCTAGCTAAACATATCACTGATCATATTGAACAAAAATCTGAACTTAAATGTCCGTAAACCAAATTTCATCGAAGCTGATATAAATTACATCGCAAAAAGAAACTTCCATTTTACACATTCAAACAAATAACATTGATTTTTAGATATTTCACAACAAAATGAGTTCAGTTGTATAGTTTTAGCCACTTGATACATTCACTTTTTGCCGGAAGGCACTTGGCTCATGCACAATTGTCGAGAATCGTCCATGCATTGCAACGGATTTAGCTCTATTTTTATTTTAGTCTCGTGTGAGTATTCTATTTTATGCATGCATTAAAAAACTAACAATACTTAGGATGCGAGAATTGCTTATTTACATAAAAGTGTGGATGTTGCTCTGATTCCGTTTTGGTTATACGCAAAAATTATACCTTTATTTAGATTATATTTGTTAGCTTATGTTGGATTATTATTTCGATACTGTATTTTGTGTAGTACTGTGCATTCAGGAGGGACAATGGAAGTATATTTTTATGTATTTACGAATGTTTGATATTGACATGCAAATTTTATCACTAAACGGTTATTTTTATTTATTAGGCCTAATATTATACTTACCATGGTATACTTACCACATGAAAGACATGACCAATTTAAACAATTAAGGTCACGAATACATGACGCTATCTAAACTACTTATCACTATTATAAAATAACACTCAATACAGAATTCCAACAAAAACGTAATACTTAATTGGTATTATCGTAAAACACTTTACATCAAAATTCAATGAGTAATTATATAATAAAGAAGTTGAGTTGAATCAATTAACTATAAGAAACAAATAGTTTATAAGTCTCTTAGTCCTGGAGAGAGATAGATGAGTTTCTTATATTCTACTATATAAATATGAAACTCGTAAGCACTAATAAATATTAATCAAGAACTAAACGGAGGCACGTAGGCGAATTCCGCCAATAAATAGTGAAAGTGATTCAAAGTGGCTGACAAGAAAGTTTCAGGCATTACGAAAACGTGTGGCTTTTAGCGAAACTTTTAACTGTAAAGCGTTTACACAAAATGCAAATTACAAGCTGTATAGGCACGGCGAAACTTACCTCATGATACATGAGACCTTAGAATTAAACCACACGGACGTATAATAAATTTTAGCAAACCGTTTGCACGCTACATTGATGTTAAATTGTGTGTCATTTGTTTAAATTACCTAATGATTAAAGGAAATTACGTTTAGTAGACTTGGTGTATAGCCAACGTTATGCTATTTTAAATGTATACTAGACAAAAGATATATAATACAATTTAAACAATATTTACAATTTTCTTAACTTACAAAGTAATCATTAAAATAATTAAAAATTATTAGAAAGAAAATCAAAACAGATTCAAAAGTTTGGTCCCTGTGGCAGTGTACCTTTAACATTGACAGCATTTCCTCGCTGTATTGCGATACTTATTCGTTCAGCAAGGAAACCATCATCTCTGGGGTCACCAGTACTATCTACCAGGCGCCAACTTTAATTAGTGCCTGTGCACTTGAACCCCACTTCTCAAGAGTCTCTACTCCAAAGGGAACAAAATCGAAGTTGGAGGAAAAACTCTTACATTTGTGGCGTTATTGATTTGTCTACAAAGTAAATTTCTTATAATAAACGGTTACCATAGTTACGATCTCTCTTCCACGTTAAACTTCAAGTTCACTTTAAATTTACCTTTTGATTCGACTAAAAAATAAAAATATACATATAATTCTGGATTCTATCTGTAATCATAGTAACAATAAATAATCACCATAATTACCAGTCCATATACACGAACACATAGTTCGTCGTTTTATTCATTCTTTCTTCGTAATTAAAAAATATTGATTTATGATACCAATTTTTGACATACAAACATAGCTATTAACTGACGATGACAAATGATTATGGGATTTTACAAATATAATGAATAGTTATTATTATATTTGTATTTTGAAATAGAGGTATTCCTCTTTGTTTACCAATTTTTAACCCTGTCTGCTAAATTAGAGTAACCAAACAACAATTTAAAACATGTGATCGTTAGAAAAATAACATTTATAAACAATTGAGTGAGTGTCCTCAGCCAAATTCCTCAGTAATTAGTCGTAAGGCTGTGCACCGCCTTACGACGTAAAGGTAATTAGCACAACTTTTAGCCACGCACCACCACTATGTGGAACCAAATGGCCATCGAAGTATTCTGAAAAACAAAAACTTCAAAGACCGCCAACGCACTTGTGAGTTTTTGTGAGTTTGATATGTTTTCTGATTGTTATCTCCTGTTCTAACAATACTGTAAAACCTATTATAAGGGACAAATCCAATCCCATGTTTGAAAGTTTGCATAAACTACTAGGCGAAAAGGGCTTAGGATTCGAGTTCATAATCGTGTCCTGAAAACAGATTTAACCTGTAAGATTGTGTGATAACTTGCACAATAGACGTTTTGGAACGAGACTTAAGGGTTTACGCTATATTGCCGTATATAAAGGTTGAGTATAAGTTTAAAGTAGGGTAAATCTTTCAATACATATACGTAATAGTGATCTGAAATTCGTATTTTTTAAATAATAGGTCCTTATCCTTACTATGTGAATACCTTGATTCTTCTGTTTCAGATCATACAATGGTATACTTAGTCTAGCCATAAATACAAATTAGCCATAATACAATTAAAAATAAACAAATAATACATATGAATTTGGAATCCCTTCATTTTTATATGATTGTGCATTAAGTATTCTCAATTTGGCGCCAATATACTGTACAATATTTTGCGATATTAAAATGGAGTGTGGTGATAAAAAGAACCGAATCACTGTGATTGCATCACATGAAGCAGGTATGGAGCCGAATGGCATTTTTAAAACTCTCCGCTACCATTATTGAGTAGATAGTTAAGCCCCTTAACAAGAATGGTCCTTCCAGCAAGACTCGGCGCCGGGTCATACAGCTCGGTCTAATCAGTCTTAGTTGGAAACGAACATTTCAGACTTCATCAGAGCTGAAGAATGGCCGTCGTCTAGTCCCGATCTTAATCCGCTGGATTTTTGATTTGAGTTTTAGAGAGTACGGCTTGCTCTGAACGTCATGAAAATTTGGAATCCCTAAAACAATCCGTACGATTGCTTAAGAATTTTCCCATTGAAAGAGTGCGTGCTTTTATTGACAACTAGCCTGAACGTTTAAATGACTGTATTGCAGCCAATGGAGACCACTTCTAACAAGCATTTTATTTTTTAAATTGTTTTATATTTATGTATTAACCTTACACTCTGTAAAAGTAATAAATGTTATTTGAAGAAGACAAATTTTTTTTTCTTTGTTTCAGTATTTATGGCAAGTCTAGGTATAAATCCTGAACATACCAGCTATATTGTAGTTTAGTTTTAGCGCACCACATTCTTCTCCTATGCCCGTTTCGATTCATGAGTTATGAGATAAGGGAGTGTAGGAAACTATACAAAATATATATAAAAACAATTGTGTGATGCTATTAAAACATATACGTATATAACAGCTGTGTAATATCTTAAAAAGGTGGTATGCTGTCCATGCCCCATTATTCTATTTTGTTTTATTTACTAACCACTACTTACATACACACTTAGTTGCTAACTAAGACCGAATTCTTACTTACTCTAATATAAATATATTATTATTACAATCTGGAATAGCTTCATATACATTAGTAATTTTGTTCTAGCGGTCTTTTAAATCGCCGTCATTAACTCGGAAGATAACTACTCTAGTTATAACAGTGACGTTTGCACTTCAGAGACTGCATATTGTCGTGGCCTTTGAGAAAATCTCATTTAATCCGTTAGAAGTGGAAAACTGCGCGTTGGAAACTATATTTCCGATTAATTGCATCTTGAAGATAAAACTTCTTGATTTATTTCAATTTCCAGTGAAATACTTTTTTGTACCTGTATTAAAACTTATTTATTATGCTAATAGGCAATAGGACTATTTTATTACTATTTACTAACTTTCAATATATCACTTACCATTATTGTTTTTTGTAATATACGACACGAAATTCGCTAAAAAGATTCTATCGACGCCCCTTAGGTTAGATTTTCATACTTTTTTTATAAGTAGGTACTTTGTATTTTCTGTTACTCCATTCACGTAAAAATATTCTAGATGACGGTTAAATTTGTTTAAGTACTTAATGACTCGTGCGATGTTTAAGTACTACTACTAGTAACGAGTCTGTAAAGTAGGTCCGTAAAGTCTATAAAACTTTTATGTTACTAATATTTATTTTGATAAATAATTATACCGTATTCGTTGGAAAGCTTAAATATATGTTAATATTATGTATCCAACAACAATAGATCTTCATCTATTTAACAGGATAAGTTCGATTATATTCAGTTACTACTACGAAATTATTTTAGTACTGACCCATTCATCAAAGTTCTTGTCAAACAACAATTGTTTGCGATAATAACATTAAATTGCTGTTGTTTTATTGCCACAGAGAATATCGTAAAACTGGTTTATTTATGATTATTGATACGAAATGATTATCTACTTGCCGATCGTAAAATTGTTATGTCAGGGGGTGTCGCTATTTACATTTGAGCAGTCAAGCTGGCTCGGAAGGAATTAATCTATACATTGGGTAAATAGCCTAGCGATCTACCATATTTAAATCACCAGAGAGAAATGTACAATAATGTGGCATTTAGGTAACCCTTAGTGTCTTCTAACCTACAACTTTTACTGTTTGGTCAGTAATTGAATTGAGGATCGCATTTTGTGTGGCACAGTGCGTGTAACCTGAAGACGTTCGTGGTCAAATAAATAACAAAGATGGTGGAGGTATTCTGGTTTACTAATATTACTAAATGTACATATTACTTTAACATCATTATTGGAACATGAAAATGATATTTGTTGATAAATACAACTTTATTTCTGTCCTTCTTTTCTTAATATCTGTTACTAAGAATTCCATTCTAAATTTCATTCGAAGTCTATTCCATTATAAACGGTTTAGCGAGTTTGACTATTATTTGTGTTATTCAAGGGTACTCATGGTTTTTTGACAGTAGACAGGTGTGAGAATGTAAACTTTAACGTTACTTATGTTTATGTAACGATAAACCTCTCATCCAATCACAGACACGCGACACGATCCGTTGGTCTGTTCCTCCAATCACAATCAATCGAAACGTGCCACTGTTTTGTCTTTTTGCATATTCGTCCCCCAGGTACGACGACCGTATTACAGTATCGTAATATATAAAATACGGTATTTCAAATGTACATTTAAGTTGATGTTTGTTGTAAAAGTGTGATATCAAAAAACTAATGGGCCAAAATGCATTTTGCGCCTTCCTTTAACAAATACACATTGTATTTACTTGTACTTACAAAAAATGTTTAATTTGTACCATTTCTTCGTGTGTGACATGATGACCAGAACAGTCTCTTTTCTTTCTAAGTTTTTAGTCCCGGGTAAGGCGGCATCTAGTGATAGAGGTCCGATAGCAAACTATCCTACGTCAGCAAAGTCTCGTCTCCCGTTTATTGCGCATTTAAACAATTTTCTTAACTCGTCGCCAGCCATATACATGCTAGTGGAAGAGAATAAGCGATTCTTAGATTTAAGTAGTTACTTCTAAGTTATTTTTTATTTGGTATACGATGTAATAATAATAAATAGATATACACGTAATCATTTGTGTTGATTCTTTATAAAAGTAACAAATTGTCTACTCAAATAAAAGCAATTATAGACTAAAATTATAGTTGAATTTACCGTTCTCGATGCATTTAATAACAAAATAATATGCAGGGATATAATGAAGTGATAGCGGCGTAGTTAAAACTGTAGTGCCTGTACCCTCAAATTTATCTCCAGCCAATGCGGGGAAGCTTACAGCGGCAAAATTCACAATGACCTCAAGGCAAAGGATTGTAAGTGCGCATGTACGGACGCGCCACACTGCCAGTCCGATAGCCTACCACTCCAGTTTGCCAGTTAAATCCGACCGCGCCACGTTAGCTTGTGCGATTTTCGCGCGCGTCACTTGTAAACAAATTCCATTTTTTGAATAAGTGCCCACTTAGTGACAGTTCAGTGAAGTTAAATAAGTTTCGCACAAAGGAGATTTATTTACTATAAAATTGTGTCACTTTGCGTATGTATATTTAATTGCTGGGTGTGAAATTACTTAAGAGCTTAATAATAATTACTTTCTTTTTAATTTTTGCCGTGTAAATCGGTACTGTTAAGGTATAATTTTTATTTAGCAGCTTCTTGTTTCATATTCACGCTGTCTTCATTTTAGATGAATAATTAAATTTAGCGTCACCTCTTTAAATGGATTTCTAGAATATTTTATTTGGTCCATTTACTGAATTCATTTTGTAAAGTAATAATTAAATTTACAAGGATTCATTCTATTTAATAGAGGCAGAACTTTTTCACCGTACTAAATATTTAAATATGAATTAATTTAATTATAAACTGCAGATTAACACAACGATAGTTTAGAATTGTCCGTTAATGAAAGATAGTAGCGTGGATGTTTTGTTAATTAAAAATTAAGAAAAATTGACAATATTGAGTCTAAATGAAATGAATCATATTATAACTAGTCTGGCCATAAGTTTTGTTACAAATGAAAATATTTATTTTTAAACGTTTTGATTATTTTTAATTTGGAACTCGTATATTATTTTAAAAGCTTCATTCGATTTTGCGCAATATTTACATATTTATTCGTGTTAATTATCAAATTACAATATGAAATGACGCCATTTCGTATTGATAAAGAAAGAAAGAACTTGATATCACTTGGCAGTGATCGCCTTGCACAAAGTGGTTATGGAGCTGTCGGTCATATTTCAGACACTTGGTAGACAGATTGGTATCAGCCGTATGTTATTGTATATATACGGCTGATATTACCAGATACAACAACACTTCGTCTGTCGAAGACCAGATCTTATCTTTACAATTAAACAGACTGGATCGACCAAAACGCCAAAGTGTATAAAGATATAGTCTTGTATCATGTTGTGAAACCTCTCAGCAATACACTTTTTGTAAAATAAACCTTGGGCTTTCCAGCATCATTCTGTAGCTAATCACAAGGCATGAACTACCCAAGTCTGGTTCGAAACCAACGTTCTGGACTTTATAAGAGCTGAAGACTGGCCCTCATCTAGCCCAGACTTCAACCCTTTAGACTAAATAATGGTCAGTTTTAGAGGACATGGCCTGCTCTAAACGACACGGCGACATTGAGTCTCTTAAATAATCTTTGGAGCAAGCAGTGGCAAAATTTCCCATGGAAATAGTGCGTAAATCCATAGATCCCTATATAAAAACCAAAGGTGGCTGTGGTTGTAACAGTACTTATGGCTGGACTAGGTATTACTTTTTTCACTTTATTTTAGTAACAGTAATAAATAATAAATTATATTTAACTATGCATATAGGAAGAATAAAAATACGTTGTAATAACTTATACAAACACACTTTTGACGTGTAGGCAATAAAAACTGTAAAACCCAGAAAAAGACATTCTTTATTCATTGGCTTCCCTCAATAGTACAATTTATTTATCAGTCAAAGAAAGCAAAGTAAATTCACTCATATAATATTAACGGATCTATTCTGGTCTGAAGTGTGAACATCTATCTCATCACTTCATTAATTATTCTTTCAATAATTAGATCTTAAATGTCTAATGTTATATTGACGTATGGAGTTCGGAGATCTGTATTCTCATATAACTTGCTAAAAAGGTAAACTTTCACCTTTATAAGTGATAGTTGGAATTAAAAAATATTTGATTTGATGAGAATTTCCTTAAACCGTTGGAAGAGCGAAGTACCCTGATGTACAGGTCTCCCTAGACTTAGTTCCAATATCTGCTAAAACAATTTTACTCTTTATTGAATAAATTAAAAAAATATTTGATTTGGGTTGATCTATTTAATTATAATATATATGTATGTTTGTCCATAAATTTCACCAACAATCATAGTAGTATTTGAGATATCGCGCATTCGCGTATCAATGTTGAATTTTAAATCAGAATTTTTTAAATTATTTTGAATTTTTTAATTTCGTATCATATTACGATATATGAATTTCAGTTTGCTTTGTTTTTCTAGATTCACTCACCATGATTCTCGTATTATAATAGTTTATAAAGTACCAATACTATTTTTATCACATTGACGTTTTGTTTTAAATGTCAGTCGAATTAAAATTCTAAATACGATTTAGTCAAGTTCACGCGATACTATTCGTCAATATTAAAACGGAATATTAAGAAGGTCGTTAGTAGTCTTTATCTCAGTTATTTCAATTTTACATGTGCGTTATTAAGTGGAATATATAACCAACCCTACCCTACTTATCGGTAAACGCGAGCTTTCTATAGAGGTACAGAAGTAATTTTCGAGAAAACTAGATTTTATTTATTAATTTTTTGCCCTAATTAGACTACATCCTCCTAATTTATCATCGATACTGTTTTTTGTTTTTGTATTCAAATTTCTATTTATTTCAAGTCTAGTATTGTGCGGCAATACTAGGTCTTCTTTATATCAATTGAACTGGTATAAGCATCCTACTATTGTACAGGACATAAAGACCTTTATGTAACCTAGACAATTCTGGAATGGAATGGTATCGCAACTGCATGTTTTGATATATTTATCAGTTTCATCAGTAATTTTATCAGTAATTTACAAGTTTATAAATTTACAAGAATAAAGTTACAACGATTTACAAGTTGCATAAATACTATACCACAGCAGATTATGTACAATGTAAATCTAGAAAACAATTCAATAATAGTAGATAAAATAAAGTCAACAATTCTATTCTATCCAAGCTCATTAAAACTAAGATAACCTTAGGAGGTAACCCAATTAACTTTTCTGAGATAAAATTGTTAAACGAGATTCCAAACATAAGCGCTTTTGCCTCTTTAAATTAATTATATTTCACGGTTGTATCCAATGACAATATTGTGAACATCGACATTATATACGGCGTAAATTATCTTATGTTCTTAGAAGTTTGTTGTTTTTATTAATTATTAATTTAAACTTTATACAAAAATTCTAATTTGAGGGTAAATTTTCTGTCAGATAATTTTACTTAGAATTACTAAAATACTTGTTTAGAAAAAAAATCTTTTTCTTTTAAGCCATTCCTTTCTATCGAATGTAAGTGCGATGCAAAGGGAACATTACATAACACCGAATTTATAAAAAAAAACTCAAGCTGATAATAATATGATACGATATGTATACAAATTCAATACCAGGTACGACGTTAAATGTTTCTCTCTGGGGATAAAATTTCACGTTAAACTTTTTTGTCCACAACCAACATTTTGTTTAGCCAAATGTTAGATTTTTCATTCGGATTTTTACAAACAGACTCAAAATTCAGCAGGTTGTTGTTTTGTATAGTGATTGAATCGGATCAACGAAAACTATTTGTTCACAACTTTAACATCATTTTCTTTAAAATCTGTTAGGTAATTTGCTGGTAGTTTTACAAATAATATCTATTGGTCGGTTATTTACAAACAACAAGTGGTTTTCGCCTAACTCATATAATTGAATAATGTTGGATAGTTAGTTTACAATCGATAAAAACACGGAATGCTGTCAATATATATTTACTACGGTGTGATTTCCAGTTTTATTTTTAATGAGATTAAATGAAAATCGCTAAAAAATTCCGTCTCTAAGACAATTATGTTTAATATCTTTTAGGAGCCTTAATATTCTGAAATTAAAGACGAACGTTCAAAACTATGAGTATTTTTGGCTTGTTCGTCTCAGATCGGTCTGAAAGCTACTGATGTTACTTTGTATTGGTCCTTAAATGTTAGTGTACAAATAAATAAACCTTAAATAAAGTAGACCTTAAATACGTTTATATATAAATCATCTTTCGTATGTAAGTTTAAATAAAATATATTGAGTCAATTCTTATTGTTGAAGTACCAAATGTTCAAACAAAACCATATCAAAACTGCTAATGCATTAGCAATAAACAATAGATTCGTATATTATTTTCTTAAACAGGTTAGCCTTAACTCATAAAACTTAAACATTACATAATGTTCTACGAGCTAATACTTAATTAGATCACTAAGTGCGTCCATTACATAACAAAGCAAAGAAACTGAGTCGGTCGCTTGTTCAAATAAAAGGAATTTTCGTGTTAAAATGCATTATATTGTTCAAAACTAGACAAAAGGTCAGTCAAAGCGTGCCGGACGTCCATTAACTTCCGAAATTAGGATACTATGCCAAAATTTCCTGTCTCTACAGCTAATTTTCAGTCGATTTGTAAGTGATTTTCTTTACGCTGTTAATTAATTAAGGTGCGCCTTTATTGTCCATAATTATGAAATTAGGATAGATAGGTGATATGAGACTTTGATATCGTAACTATACCTTTGGCTTAAGTACACACGTACACATATGACACGTGACCATTTCCATCAGTCGTGGGCAGCGAAAGACTGTTGTTGCTCATATATAATATGTTTTTATATGTTAATGAAATTTTATTTATATTTAAAGTTAATCTTAAATATATAATTGTTTAATTTATTTGTTCGTTATCCACAAAACAACGTATCACATAATAGGGAAATACTTAGGTACAAACTGCATATTTCATGCGCATTATCTTGATGGCTGGAAGTCTTCCTCGATCCGCTTGACTAGATGGTTGTTTTGCAAACGAGTGAAGTGTGGAATCGACTCCCAGTGGAGGTCTTACCTGAGAGCTACGACCACCAATTGATTAAGAAGAGATCATTCGCCTAAATCAAAAGCCGGCATCGCACCTACTTAAATGGGTGTCCATGCTGCAATGACTGTCCTTTATGGGAGTGGACTCGTTTGTTTCTATCCTATAAAATAATGTCTTAACATAATTGTATTGCTAGGGCAAGCTTGATAATATTGTTTGTTATTGGGAGATTTCATTGTATATAAGCCGCTGACTACAAAAGTAAATATAAAATAAGAGTAACCCAAGGTTTTATACTAAATTACAAAACAAATAGCAATACAATTCTGAGGTATAAAAGTTTTCGTTCCAACGTAGCGGCATATGACAGTTAAATTGGAAAAACAGCTTCAGTAGGGAGTTACTTTGGGCTTCTACTTTGATTTTATAATTGTACATGGGTTCTGGTTCTGGGAAATTTAAGGTATTTCTTAATAAGGTGACTTCACTGAGAGAAATCATTAAAAACACAGTCTAGCTAATGACTAGTGGATCATTTACAACTTACTTGAGTTGCTACAGTGTTAGCTTAGTGGCTTCAGCGTGTGACTATCATCTCTGAGGTCGTAGTTTTGAACACCGGATGTGGCTTAATTTACTTTCTGTCTATGTACGCATTTTAACACTCACCATACGGTAAAGGAAAATATCGCGATGAAACTGGAGACCCAAAGAGTTGACGGTGCATATCATTCGCAGACAGCTGGTCACCTACTTGCCAATTAGAAAAAATAAATGATCACGAAATCACACTTAATAAGGGTTGTAGCGCCAGTGTATTTTATTAAATGTTTAATTCCCAATGTATGTTTATGAATACTATCGTATCGCTAGTATATAATAAACCACTCAAAGCTACGTTTCAAGCGTGTTTTATGACAGGCATCTGCGACCAAGGCTATGACGTAGCATTACAAATCCATTAAAGATGTTATCACAGCAATTTAACACTCATTTGCCGACTCAGCTTATTTTTTATAATTTTGCTTTCAGTCTTTGTTTATTTAGGTGAAATACGAAATGTACCACAGAAAACACGATATTAAGGTTGTGTTAATTTAATAATGTGTTCAGCACATTTATTTTAATTTATCAACTTAGAACTATACAGCCTCATAATTATACAGACTGAAGAATTTTGGGTAGAATGCTCTAAATTTCAGTTAAATCACGTCAATGAATAAATTCTCATGACTTTTTTGTTCGCTAAATACTTTGATTGTAATTGAATGCAAAATGCAATTGAAACTTATTTTTACTTATTAACAAGTGTGTTTAGTATCACGCCTTAATGTATTTGGGATAGTTTAAAATACAAACTAAACGATTACGATTGCTCCGCCAGGAGTGACGTCGCAAAGAAAGGTACTCTTGTGTCTATTTGATAGATAATTCTCTTTTTAGGACCTATTCCACCGGATTGTCTAACGTATTCAACGCGTTCGTCACAGCAAAACACGTATTATGTTATAAGCCTCGTATTAAGCTTTCTTAGAAAACAGTTTCTTTTTCTATTTGATGTTAGATGATATTGCTCTGACGCTTATAATCGGCGATTATAAACTTTCATATAAAAAAAAATCTTCTCGGTTATGGTTATTCTATGTTATATTTTTAATATTTCATATAGCAAATATAAGTATAAAATACAAACTTAAATTAAAATATAAATTTGCCCAGTAAGTTCTTATATTGTGAAGTTAAAACCGTGACGAGTGACGCTGCAATGCGAAAAATAAACTGCAATGAACGCTAAAGTATGCCAAGCTCAAGTGTAGTAAAGTGGTTTTAACGTGTTCTGGACACATAATGTGAGTGTATCAGTATGTGGGCGGCAGAGTTCATCTGTATCTTCATACTTTTTGGTAAGTTTAATATTTTATTTATTTATACACACCTTAGAGAGCAAAGATCTTCACTTCCTACTGTCCTAACCTCTCTCGCTTCCACTGTCATGGCATTCACCAGGTTCAGCGGTTATGAGTTTTGACCTGCCAATTCTTTTAGTTTATAATTACTACACGTAATATACATATAACTTTTAACACGCTAAAACGCAAATTTATTGATATTTTAAATAACTTGATGTTCCGATCCCTTTCCAGAATTGGCCATCTAGCTGACAATAATTTGATATATAAACTATTAAGCCTTTTAAATTGTTGTCATTTTAACGCCACAATTTTTTTTAATCAGCATGTCCAGTATTATGTAAATAATTTTCCTTTATACGCTTTGTAATACCCGGCAAGGGTAGGACGTATTTCTATTTGGTAAATCTTCTATGCAATGAGGAAATCTGAAAACTTAAAAATCTGGAATAAGTAGTGTAGAGTCCAATGGCTCGTATTAAATAAAGCGTTCATATTTCACTGTAATATGCTTTACAAATGAGGCCACACGAGCTGTCTATTGTCTACGAAAATCGTTAAAGGGTTTTATTTCCATTTGTAATGATACAGCTAAATGACGCAGAATAGTTTTCTTTGGAAAATACAAAATGGCAGGGACAAACGACCCTTAAAAGCCTTTCTCAATAACTATTTCCCTTGTAGCTTCCTTTTTAGATTTTTCTTGTTTGCCCCTATAATGATGTGGACATTTGCAGATAATTTTCAAGAACCCATATATATGCATTGGTAAAACTTCATATTATTTTAGATCAAATACATAGACAAAAGTAAAAATATGTAATGATGAAATATAGCTAGAAGATATTTTCTAATGAGTCTTAAACTGTTCATTATATAATTAACAGTATAAGGTTAAAAATTGAAATCATGTATTAAAATAGTTTAATAGAACTAGGCTTCACACTTTATTTAGCAGCATTATTCGATTTAAGAAAATATGAGAATAGTAAAGCCACTGCAAAACATACTAATACATAAATATCTGCAAACTTAAGCTAGTAGCAGCTTCAAGCTATTTTGTACTTTAAACCGAACTGGCCAAGTAACCCTGTGGCTCTTTCAACCTAAGGTTGTGCGTTCTTTAGCGGATGAGAAGAGATGCTTTCCCAATTTTCCTGCCTCAATGTGCGATAAAAACTCTTAGCTTAGCTGTACAATTTCAATAGATGTAATTAATATTTTACCAATTTAAATAACAAATTAATGGCGTTAATAAACATAATTATATTCGATTATAATGATGACATGAATTCAAAAATACAGCGCGATACAGTAGTATAATTTTAATATTTCACTCAAAATATTAAAGCGATAAAAAGTAATAATTTCCATAATAAACTTATTAACATAATAGCCAATAAGTTACGTATACTAAAAAACCTCAACATTGAAATACGATGCCATTCAGGTTAAATTATGGCTTACGTAATAATTTAAAATACTCTTTAACATTAAATCGCATAGAGTATGCATATTATCAAGAATAACGCTGTTAAAAAAACACATATTATTAAAACGAAACGGCATATAAATAAATTATTAAAATTCAAGTCTTGTGTTTTGTTGGTGATTTGTACTCACACACACAATTTAGCGGTAGGAGCAGTACACTCTCTATAGAAAAGTCAAAGGAATTATAACTAATACCTAGGTAACACTGAAAATTTCGGGCACAGGTAGTAGACGCATTAAGTAAGGAAGTACAGAACTGGTAATATGTCCCAGTTGATAGAACTAACTTTAATATAGTCTTTTGTATTTATTCTCTTACATTATGTGTCAATTTATATCATTTTTTTTTAATTCTGTTTAATCTCATTCTTATGTTATCAATCTTTAATTGTCATGGGTGTGTTTAATTTCTTTATTTTTAAAACAAAATCTTGTTCTACTTTCTCTTATCTTATCTATACTAATATTATTAACAAACAATCAACAAACAAGGTTGCATTTGTCTTTTTGTATGTATGTTTGTAATGTTCACACAAAAACTACTGGACCGATTAAAAAGATTATTTCACCATTAGAAACCTGCATTTTCACTAATTGACATAGGCTATATAACATATTTAAATAATGGGGATCTCTTATAAAAATGCAATAATATAACTCAAGGTGTGAAAAAATTATCCATAACATCTCTGTCATCGAGTGCGCTGTGGATAGTATTTATGATAGAACAAAAAACGTTGTACAGTATTATAGAACGTATAAATATCTACAAAAAAGAATGTTTTACCCATGGGCAATTGTAAGTTGGCCTATCCCGAGTTGGAACTCCAAATCATGAAACTATTTTGCTGCCTTAAAACAAAACTACGTCAAATTTTTGTATGGGGACCCTGAAATTAAACAAATAAACCTCTCTCTTAATTATAAAAGACAGTTTTGCATTATGTACTTTTGTTTTATTTTTTTACAATATATAATAATCAAGCTCAAAACACCTGGACTGATTTAAAAAAAAATCATTACCTACTTGAATTCAATAATTTTTCAATACCTGTAGAGTATTTTTAAATTTACTAATGTTGGACATTCTGCATAAATGATGTTACCAATTTTTAAAAAAGTAAAATCTGTATATTGATTAGATTATAAATGTTAGTGTGTATCTAATAATCTGAAAGGAAGTAATTAAAAACTAAGATAACTAAGTAAAATAAAACTTTTATGATAACAAAAATATACCTATAGTCCGACTTAGTACACTTTCCACTACCACGAGATCGGTATCTACGCGAATGAAATAGGGCATTGCTAGTATTTCATATAATGGTGACAAGTTTATATAAAGTTCGTCAATCTATTCATACATATAACTAATGTTGTTTTCTTAACATGCAAATAGGCGATTAACTGTTAATACTGAGCAAAGCATGAACTTTTGGCTTCAAACTCATTATATTAGAGATAACTTATGTAAAGGAGTGCGCGACTAAAATACGATTGTATACACGATACAAACTCGAATACAGTTTTATGATCTATCAAATAATTTTACAATGAATTTGATTTTTGACAGTGTATTAAGATAGTTTTGAGATTGCTGTTCGTCAAACGTAAGAATAATTTGTATCCGGCTTGATCAGTTATAAATACTGTTGCGAATTCCATGGAATATTTATATTAAAATCAAAAGACGCATATTATGTCGATAGGACTTTAACTTGCGAGAAATTTGAGGACAAACACAAATGTACACAAACAGTATTTAGGACAGATGCTTGACAGCATAAATAGATTATTATAGACATATCATTCGTGTCCAACAATGTCACATACATATTTCCTTTACTGGCCTTATCACTGTTTTCTCAGGCTAAAATGATTTATCCACTTATTAGACAATGATTTGCGTATATCTGCACGTATATACACCATATTTCTGCGTATTTTTTAATGCTTACCTCATCACCCGCAGAGTTTTACATACTTCGTAGATTTTTTTGTTTTCTTACGAAACTTACTTTTTCTATTCCCTGAGCTAATGTAATTTTAGCTAAATGTTTTTTACTTCTAACGTTTTTCTTTACTTAAAGTTTAATATTCCAGTTCACATTAATATTGATATTTAACCCGAAATATTTATTCGCGGGCTGTGAAACCAGTTATTGTGTAGACAGCAATTTAATATTGTTTGATTTTATTACTGCAACCAAATAAATTGTATTTGTTTAGTTAATTTTGCTGCATAGAATATGCTCGTGTGGTTAGACTGCTGTTTATTTTAAATTGGTGCGCAAACGTAACAATTAGGGTTTCAAATATACTTATTACTAAATTATATTAATTAATAATGCAGAGTACTACTCGTATAAGTATATCACGTATGTACACTGTTTCATTTTCTGTTCTTTGAAATTGTAAGAATCTCCATGTCGATATCCTTACGTTGTTGTCATATTTTTATGTGATATATAGACAGCATGACTGATGATTGACTTACTTTAGCCAGTGAATCTCATTCCTGAGACGAAAGGATAGGAGATCACCTACTTGTCTATAAAAAAAAGATCAATGAAAAGAAAGCAGTTATGTTTTTCCATGCCCATGCGGCATCGTAGTATACGAGCACCACACGTTTGCTATCTTTAAACAGAAGATTGGGTCATTTTTTTACAATATTAACTTTTACCAAGTAAGCGTTAACTGCACACAGAAAAATCCATAGGTGTGATTTGATTCTGAGACGGTTTTCTTTTAAAAACGCACTTAGAATAAAAAATCGTTTGGTGCACAGCCATGGTTCGAACGTCCGACCACGGTCTGCTCCATTCTAAAAAAACGTAAATAAATATTTAACACAAGACCGTAATGGTTTTCCAGTGATTATGTTTTAGCTTTGAGCGAAATAAAATACGGAATATAAAATTTCTTATCGATTTTGAATTTATTGAAAGCCTCCATTACGAAGATCCCTTGTGGCTATTAGGATTTTGCGAAAACTTGTTCTTTGTAAAGTCGATGGAAAAATGACAAAGTAAATATTATTTCTATAATGGGAAGTCACTTAAGACAGAAAAATTACCTTAATTTTCAAAAGAATATGTCGAATAACATAACGATATTATTTTTTAACGTTAATCGTTCGTATAAAAATCAAAAGTTAATATTGATGGTTCGTAGCTAACAACCAAGAAAATCGATATGTTGATAACCTCCTCCTTCGTTTTTTTACAGCTGGTTAAAAATACTGTGGTACCGCCCACAGTTGTATGAAATATGGGAAAGTATTGATTGGAATAATATAAAAAATTGCTCGATTCATCAATAGCCCGCAACAAATATGAGTTCCCATTTATACTGACCTTATTGAATATATTTATAGTTTAACAGTACACGGCATATTTTTTTATAAGGTCGCTAGGTTCACAGTACCTAAACTTTTTAGTCACTTTAAAAGTTATTTCTAAATATACTTTGTAATAATTGCGTAAATGACAAGTCCTGCTGATTTTATTGCTTAAATGACGATTTCAATAAATATTTCATTAAATGAACATTGTATATACTATCTTACTTGTACTTACTATACCTGTGTCATCGTGACAGTACTATTAGTACTAGGATTTTAAACACCAAATAATGTTTCAAAGATAACAAGAAACCGAACCTTAAGTACAGGTTGGGCTTAACACACGGTCGGTACAATATAACAAACATGTACTATTTAAGTAAGATTCAACGTGTTAACCCAAACTTTAACTTTGACTTTAAAGTGTAAAATTTCGACAGTTTAGGTCGTAATTAAACGAAGAAAAATATATATTACTATGTACTTTTGTATTTAGAAGACCAATTGAACGATATTTTTATACGACTTATTTTCGTTTTTATGCATAATTAACAGAAAAATCATAAAATAAACTTTAGAACGAAGAATGTAATGTTTTTTATAGAGTAATGTTATAATTATAGAATAGTTACTCTACATTAGCTTTCATTAAAATACTCTTGAGTAGTGAGACACCACGTCTTTGAGTACTTAATTATGGGTTCAACACATTTCGCAATAAATCAGCTTTTTGTAAGAAATCAAATTCTTCAGGTAAGGCAATTTAATATTTCGTAAATGCTCTGTGATTATTTTTTTGCAAACCATCTGTCTTAGAGGACAATACAGTCTGTACAACCTTATATGTAGGGACATAATAATAGAGTTCTATTCCTTGTTGACAGGTGTGACATCTGGCGGCGGAGGCTGGGAGCCCTTGGGTCAGCCGTATTTCGACAATAGCACTAGACGTGAGGCTACCGCCGCAGTGGGACAGCCAGCCTACCTACATTGCAGGGTTCGGAACCTTGCCGATCGAGCGGTAAGAAACGCTTTATATATTAATTTGTTTTGCTGACCTTTAGCTACTAGATTTATTTAGTAATAGATTTTAAGAGCCGACATAAGTAGATATATCCATGACATTAATAATTATTATTCTCATTCCTTGGTCTGAGAGTTGTATGGTATATATTATTTTCACTGTGAAGACGTTCAGTCAGTTCTCTAGTTAAAGTGATTTTCAATACCCTTTTTGGTAATTTATAGAACTACTTCTCTTTTTTAGACCCCTTATTCATTTTACCTATAAACTATTGTATGTTTTTTCTTACAATTCTTATGTCAATATGAGAAAAAAACTTCGGTCTTATAAATGATGTTTTGTTTTATTTTAACTAGAACCCAGTTTAGATTATTAGAAATGTAAACATAAGGTGTTCAATTAATTTCTGCTAATTAAAGCGTGCGTGTCCTTTAACCCCACCTCTAAAGTGTAGATGTGGTAGCTAGATTACAGATTTGATTATATGGCGATATATATAAACGATACAACAACAAAACTCTCTACTAGTTAATAAAATCGGACAACATTAATAATATAATACAATAGAAAGCGGAAGTAATAAATATACATATAGTAATTATATATATATTTTTTAAATATGTTACGTAAAACATACGTCAAATAATACAAAAATACTTAATTTACGTAAATTAAATATTAATTTGTTTCATTTCAAAATAAACTTTTATTTACTAGAAAAGTTATGTCATGTTAGTTAACAAATTATACTTGAAAAAACGTTCTATATGCCTTAATAAGTCCCTTATCGGGTCGAGTAACAAGCATAATTATGAAGGCAATATTTCATGCGAGTGTTAAATCTATTTTGGAATTAATAAATGACTTACGATCGTGACTCAAGCTTCACGTTATAAATGGTCAATGCATCATATCGTTGCTAAAATAACTATTAGTTTTCAATTATTTTAGTCTAATTAACTATAGTTTAGGATGTGATTACCAGACATGCTACTAGTTGCTGTATATACATTTTTCGGTTTATACCTTACATCCTGAAATAATATTCTTTTCCTGCTGCTTGTTTCATTTGTACCTTGTTATTATGTTTAATTTCTATTTCGAACATTGACAATCTTAAATAGGACAACGAGCGCGAAAATTTAAGTGTCATTGCCGCGCTATTGCAATTTGCTCTGGGAGACTTTAAAGAGAATCGCCTTACAAGGTACGATGTTGTCCCTGTAAACTGAGTTTGTTAGTGAAAGAATATTATTTATATCCCATTAAAAGAATGTGAAATGAGAGCCAAGTTCAATTTTAAGGCGTCGTTCTGGACTTCACCGACAAAAGAATCGAGATCTATATGAGTGCAAAGTTCCGGATTCACTCGGGAAGTTATTTAAACTTAAGTGTTTGATCTTGTAGAATTTGCGAATTTGATTTGACCATGTAGCTCGTGGTGATTCGTATGGTACACACGGCGTGTTGCCGGTTTCTTAAATTGACCTTGGACACGTTGCCGCATGCCTAGAATCATTCTTATATATATCTGTGGCTCCATATCCGCTTTTGTGAGAAGAATATTTCACGAATGCTTAATATTAATATTGTGACAAGATTAAAAGTATTAAAATTTATGTTGAAACATTTATTTAAAGTTGGAACTCAACGATTACGAATACGATTACCTTATGTTCCTAAAAAGATTTGCTATAGATTATAAACCTCTAGATTGATAAATGGCACAGCAACATGTTAGTTTCAAAATATGAAAAATCTTTAATGAAACAATTAAGTGCAAATGAACGCGCTCATACCTATTATGTAATCGAAACTACATGGAATCATTTCCTGCATTTATATTCATATTATCCTTATCCTATTGAAGGAAAACATGAAGTCTTACAACCAACATACACGAATTGTGTATGACACGAACCCGCACTTACCAGTACTAACGGAATCGGATTAAGGCTGTAAAGACAAGGTTCTATTTCTACTATTGGTAGTATATGCCTGTTACCCTGAAATCACACTTCAATAAATATGGCAGGTAAAAAAGCACCAGTACTGGGTTTTACGCTTGAATAATTTTAAAATATTCATGTTTTATAAGATCTAAAAATTAAATTACTGAGGTGGAGCCGTTATAGATTTTCGCATTGTTCAAAATCCAAGATGAATTGCAGAATTTTATTTTATTTCATACAGAAATAACTCCATTCAATAGTATTTACTGTTTTAATCAAACGCAGTATTCATTACGAATAGTGATTGAAATAGACACAATCATGGTAACAGATTTTCATTAATTACCCGAAATTGTAACAAAACAACTGAGACCTAAAATGTAATTCATGGATTATTTCAATATTATATTAAATTGTATAACATTGTTAAAGCATTTTGTTATTAGGAAAATCATAAATACGTGTTAGGGAATTAATAAATTATACTTACAATATCGCAAATTTCCTAAAACTAAAACTCGCCGCCTACTATTGACCTACATAGTATATATACACTGTATTTTGATCAAATAAAAGAATAATTTTAATATCAAAGGAGTTAAATATACAATGCCCCAAGCAATCTGTATGCGTTCCAGTTTATCGGTACTCTGTGGCAAGTAACAATACGACAATACAATCGGCAGAACGACAATAAACAAGCAGGTAGCATTTCTCACCTGTTCTATCGTCAATAGTTCCATTTTTGAAACGCTCTAATAAAACCACAAAGACGTGTTTTCTAAATTTAAAAATCTCGTAGGAAGTTGACTCGGTTATTTAATTTGTTGCTAAGTGCTACAGTCTAGTAACTTATGTTCGCTGTCGTATATAATTTAAAAAATAAATTTGTGCATTTTTATGAAAAGTTATGTAAATAATATTTTATAATTGTTCGTATAATATAGCTATTACATAATTGCGACCTACCTTGGCTTTGCACGGGAAACTGTGACGCACACTTTAGAATAATTAGATACTTTCCGCCTGAATCATTCTAGATATTGGTGAAAACAAAGAAAACGGGTTTAGTGTATCCAAAGATTATCCCCATACAATTTTACCAACCTTTAGTAAATGCAATATTAGTATAGATAATAGTTCCCTTATAATATTAATGATGAAAAAATTATATGTCTATCACCATTATAAAAACGTATAGTAGTAAAATAAACGAGGTGGCATTAAACAAAATGTAGTTCCAACATTTGTTGCTAAGCTCAAAACTCAAAAAATGGACCAATACTAGTAATGTTTTTTTTAAATTTATTCCTTGAACTCTGAGGAAGGTTTTTATTCTGGAAAAGCGAACTGTCTCCATGGAGTACAATAGTAAAAAGTTCCTTATGTTGGTATATAGCTACTGTGAATCATATTAAGAAGAAACAAAATACGCGGGAGCAGTTAGTAGTTAATGAAATGAGAAGTAAACTAATTTACCCATTACAAAGAAGTATAAATACTTACTAAAACATAAAAATTAAATAAAACTAAGTCTGGGACAATATTTATTTTTCTTTTAAATTTAATGAAAAAGTACCATGTCTAAATTAATTGCAAATTCGTATTTAAATTCAGTTATTGAATTATGTCAATATCTTAGAAAAATGACTAAGATAATATACTAGACATATATTATGTTTAAATAAAAAGTTCTATGGGGGTTTACTTTATATTATTTAAATGTGGGCTATAGATTATAAGTTTTGATACTTGTCATCAAAACACATTAATTTTTTTTTGGCTATTTATTTTATAAAGACATCCCAATTATCTCACAAATAGACCTACAAGATACGGTCATAAGGCCATAATATCCACTGGCTATTATTCGAATGCACGACCTCTTAGTTGAGATTCGCACATTAGCCTAACACTGCTCAGTAATATTACAATTAAAACGAAAAGTTTCTTGACTATGAAAAATTATTACTAAAAAAGAAGCTACGTGGTCTTCAAGTTTTTAATTTAGGTTGCTTTGAAACAACTGGCGTAGGTAAATAAAAAATGACACTAGAAATTACATTCCTTTTAAAAATAAATATTTTGCAAAATAATCTGAAAACTAACGTTGAGAAATGAGAATAGCTATGAAGATGTTATTTGTACTGAGTAAAGGACAAAATGTGATAGTGGAAAATTGTTTGTGCTTCTCTTTGACTAGAATCATAATTGCGTTTTATTATTCGCAGGTAAAGATTTAGAATTTTAATTTCATTTTCATTAATGAATCCAAACGTAGGAGAAGAGATTTAATATTGCTTAATCAAATGATAGAAAACATTCAATTTATATTTATTTGTGAATATACAAAGAATAGAATTAGATATTGTGTATATTAACATTTCTGCTAGATAAATATAAAGTACATAATTGTTACATCTTAATCAGTTTAATTCTGGATTATAGAAGAGAAAATAATAGTTTTGGTTTATTACGAAAATTCATTTTGTAAGCTGTATATTGTTATAAACCCACCCTATAGACTATTTTTGCTTCAATGTGTTATTGAGTATAATTTTGTATAACTGTAAACACATCATGGGTAGATTTTATATCTGATATTTTATGAATTTCGCAAAGGAGAAAAGGTTCTCAATGAATGAAACTAAATTGCTGGCAAAGGAAAGTCGTTTCCGCTTCAGATTTAGGTCCCTGTAAGAGGTATCGTTTTGTAAAAACCTTAATTTATTATCAAACGTCTTGAAGCAACATGAAGGATGTAGATACACTTCATAGACTAATTCGGCAGATCGCTTAGGCTCTGTTATTTGACATATAAAAGTTTGATATTTGATGCGTGAAGATGGAAGTGCAACTACCTTTCGGTAGTAGGGAGTCATCAGTCTCATAGTTAGGAAAAACCTTTAATTTTCAAAGATAAATACGCAGTAGCGAATTAACGCTAAGTGTTGCAAGAATGATTTTATTATATTATACTCACTCAGGTCGTTAACAGTTCTGAAAAACGTTAACAATTCATTTACGTATTCTTATTTACAGACTTCAATACTCGAACACTGTTGCATCTCAAACCAAGTAAAATAAATTCCAAGCTTAAATAAGCAAGTTTTAAAAGTTAGTAAAAAGTAATTACATTTTTGAAAAGCGAAGACGCAATAAAAATGCATTGTCGATGCCATCCCCGCTCCACAATGAATTTAATTCAGACTGATCTAGGCTTGACCTATAAAAAGTTTAGTGCGGCACGAAAGAAGAGTTGGGATAGCCCACTATATCCAGTTAGTCTCGCCAGGCTTTTAAACGCGAAAAGAAACTTTTAAGCCCCGCAGCAAAACGTAGCAAATATAAATCTAGTAGAACTCTCGATACGCTATAAATTGAAGAATTGGAAAATAGGTCAGGAAGCCTTTCAGCACAATTTTCCTGCTTCGCGTGCGTAATCTGGTTGAAGTAAACTGTGTAATGTAATGTTTAGTTCTTGTTTAAATAGATGTTTTGTTCAAGCGTTGTAAAGATAAAATTAAATAGGTTATAAAGAAAAGTTTTAACATTCGTATTTTTAGTTATTGATGTTTAATGTATATATATTATGACATACAGAGTGAGATAAGATAAGACGAAATAATGACGGAGACAATCGAAGGAAAAAGAGGATATCACAGACAAAGTGGACGGGAACGGAGAACTAGGCACATTAACGAAAAAGACAATTAAAACAAAAACAGAATCTGCAGATAAATTATTGAAGATAATGACGTCACCGTTGCTGACGTTAAAAATTTGATTAATTTCGACATTATCTTTGTAAATGCTTCTGCTTGGTTCGACAGCTCAATCGGACTGAATATATAGAACTGAGCTGTATTTATAGCAATTGTGATAAACAAGTTTCGTGACATTTCGTGTACTCGTTCCGCGACCGAACCCGATTCGTCTATAGAGTCAAACAGCTCAATCGGCGTAGGAACGAGTGTCAAAGATTAGTTTAATATTTATTATCATTAAGTTTCAAAGGATTCATAAAACTTTAAATAATAATAATGACTATGGAGACACTATTATTGAGTTTATTTATGGATCTAGCAACATTTACAAATCAAATAAACCAAAGGTTTAATTGATTGTATTTAACGGTTGTGAGCTAATTTCACTTTAACGTTGGTAATTTACGAACTCTGTGATATATAATGACAATGGCAGCTGACAGTAACGCCATTGCTCCGCCAGTACTAATAATGACTATGAAATTACTATTACTATAGAATATCAAAAAGTTGTTAATTGGTAGATTTGTAGTAATATTGGCAATTGGCAATCGAATAAACTACAAGTGTTATAAACTGATTATACGTTGTTAATTTATGAGCTTTGTGAGTTGTAATAACAGTGGTAGTCTTCACCAGCGTAATTGCTCCGACACATAAATACATCGGAAAATCGAGTTGATTTTTCTGTTATAATTAACGCGACAAAATTCTAAAAATACCCAGATGGGCAATTTATATAATACAATATCTTAATTAATTAGTAACTACTACAACCAGTAGTAACAAAATATAGCTTCTGCCATAATTTATATAACAGTGCGTGTCAATATAACATTAACTTCTGTAGCTACAAATTACTACAATACCTTTAACATTTATTTTAATTTTTGTGAAATTTATGGTCTTCTGTGTAATTGAAAACTGTTAAAATTTTTGATTTCACAAATATAATGAAAGGTATTGAGTTACATAAACTTAAACTCAAATCCAAATTGAAATATTGTTTATTTATATAGGTAACTATTAATGTATCCATATGAACGTCAAAAAAAATCCTTCTAAACTTAAATTTACGGCCAGTTCTCAAATGTAGGGCGGAGAACGGACGAGAAGATATGACGATAAACTCGACGTCACTCCTTTTAATCGCAAGGTTTTAACAAAATCTTTGTATGCACCTGCAACTAATTATAAATAATTAATAATGAAAAAAGAAGTTTCACCTAAACCAGGGCTCGGTAACATAAGAGCATGCACTTACTGTGGGAACGACACGCTGACACACATATCAAGGTATAAAATTATTTATACATAACCGTATATATACACTGATCCAAGTCCGGTACCACTACCACAAGTAGCACCCACTCTCAAGATAATATTGTCTTAAAACGGAAGTGTTTTAAAACTTATTTGAAATAAACGGGAATAATGAATTTATTTAAAGAACTTGAACGTGTTTTGGGCTTTTCACCAATTATATCTAATTTATAATATCGAACTGTTGCCATATTGACCCATTTTGTTGCCGGTATTTGTGTAATATTTCACTGAAATCTTACAAATTATTCGATGAAATTTTATAGAAATTTTAAAGCAATTTTCATTTAAAAATATTAGGTTAAGGTAAGCGTTTGGAAATCGTTTCATTAGAATACTTTAATATATGACGATGCGCAATAATAAATACGGATATCTCACCGTTTTACCTCACTGTACGAGCAAATACTATTTGTGCTTTAAAAATAAAACTCATTGGTATGTCCCTAACTAGTCACGAACGTGTACATCAATCGACAGTTGAACACTGATCAGTCAACGATATAAAGGCTTCGAAATTATCATATCATATTAATTAACTTATTTGGTCGTAAATAAAATTATATTTCAATACTGTAATGTCAAAAAGATAAAATCATAAAACCGTGTTGCGTAAAATAAGTTCCATAATTTTATTAAGGTTTATGTTAGCAATACATCATGAATAATATTTGCTTTTTGGATGATTTGTCTCGACTTTTCCAGACACATTCATAATGTTATTATCGGATCAATCATGTCTGAACCTAATCTGTTTACGTAAAGATGTTCCTAAAATTATTATTTCACGTGAATGTTGAAAGAAAACTCATTAACTTAAATTAATTTAAATTGCTGTATACACAGATGTACAAAACGACTTTGATGAAAGCGAAAAGTCAGGACTTTAATAGACAATTTGACCCAAAATACTTCTTATTATTTTTAGCCACGCAAAAATAAATACTGAATCATGAGTGTTTACCTTTTCTTAAAACTTACGTGGGCACACAAAATTAAAAAGACAAACTTATCTTAGAGTTATTACAATATTATCATTGACATACTTACTATTTATACGACCACCAATATATCGTCCTAATGATATTTCTAGTTTATGTAATAATACAAACTTTAATTATTACAAATAAATCAGTGTAAAACTGCACTGTTATAATTAAATTCGTCTGTCTCTTTTCATTGTAAAAAAACAAATAGCCCAGAATGAAGAGAAAGTAAAACACTCCAATACAGTAAATATGTATTGGAGTGTTTCAGGCTTCTTCAAAGTGCCTGAAAGTTTCAAGTTAATGAAGAGTAGATATTAATTTATGCAAAATATTCATCGATTTGTGTTAATTACTGGCATTGCAGATCCTGTTAAGGATTGCAAATTATATATTGTAGCAATATCTTTAATTAATAGTGATGATTTAAGTAATGTTATGCAAATGAAAATCTTACAGTCGTTCATATTATTTCTACATATAGATTACAAATATCGCCATGACCATACAATTTGAAAAATCGGTTTATTGATCCTGTATTTAAATGTATAGTTTTGATATATGATTCAATTTGAAACCATTTACCAGTTTGTGAACCATTTTAAGTAAAATAAATAAAATGTGTTTGTTCATAATAAACAATGCATTGCCTGTGTCAGCGTTCCCAGCTCTTCCATTACAAACTTAATAGTCAATTCCATAATGTTGATCCTCGGGAGCATCACCAACTCTGCGTAAGGTGTGTTCAAGTCCTTTGACTTTAGATTGTGGCCGGTGAGCGGGTAGATATTATGCATCATTTTATTTATTATAGAGTCTGCCTGCGTATTGGTGAAATTTCAAATATTATAAAAGTTTTTCTCTGCTATAAACATTTAGCTTAAAGCAAGTTAACGTTAGCGCTCGTGTTATTTCGATTTTGTTTTAACATGTCCATCGATTGCCCTTTTCATTATTAAAATAAGTTTGGATAGGGTAATAAATGTTATGTAATAACTCTTCCTTATTAACTAAATTGTGCTTCCAGTTGTTTTTAAACTGTTAAATCAATATAAGATGTTTGTTCCGTGTATGAATAAGATGGTAAGCCTTTAAGAGTACGGACAAAAGAAGTGCGTGAACAGTGTACTAAAATTATAATTTACATTAAAAATTCTATCTAAAGTTAAAACATCAAGTCCCTTTACGTGGGCCGTGTAATGAGAAACCTTAAAGTTTGCTTTATTTCAGGTATCCTGGATACGCAAGAGGGACCTACACATACTGACGGTGGGGGTACACACATACAGTAGCGATGCTCGGTTCGCGGCACTTCATGCGGATGGGTCAGACGAGTGGACCCTTCGGGTATCGCCCGCGCAGCCTCGCGATTCTGGTGTCTACGAGTGCCAAGTGTCTACTGAGCCCAAAATAAGTCTGTCATTTAGACTCACAGTTGTAGGTGAGCTCTATTCAAAATTCAACATTTTATTTAGCTATGTTTAATAAATGAATGCTGCTCAATATAATAGTAAAATCTCACAATAATACGTTGTATCTAATATTATAGTTGACTGGTAACAACACATACAGACATACCGAGAGACATTTTCATAGACGTTTCCAATCTACCATTTATATACGATATTATTTTTAATTTATTTTTAAATACATAAGTAATTAGTAGTATATATACATAAGCAATGAAAGTTAAAATGTGGCCTTGGGGTGAAGTTAAAGATGTCCAATTTTGTCTACACAAGAGTTATTAAAGAGCTGTCAAAAATTGTCTACGGACTCTTAATATAAAAGGCTTAGACCTCATTTCTTTGCTAAGCCATAAAGACCTTTTTGATGTGGGTAGTTAGATATATTCACTTACCGATATTGCTATTTACCTCATTCAATCAACAATTTTATATACTATCAGAATTGTTCTGTAATATAATAAATAGGCCGAAGTGACGTAAATAAAGCAAGAAAAATATTAATTGATAAACATGTAACACAAGAAAAGTGCGTGCGTACAAAGTACACATGTCAGAAGTGAAACTTCCTCGTAAATTAATTATCACTGAGGTATAAGCCCCAATAATCATGTACCAGTAAATTATCACTCCATGTATTTGTATATCTACTGTTGACACACTGTATAGGAATTTTCACTTCAAAAATTCTTTGGGTATTAAGTAATCGTAAGCAAATACGACGTAGGCATTTCATTATATTTTGAGTCGAGTATGTCAAAAACTTTTGAACTTTAACATACAGGAATTATAGATAAATACTCAAAACAAACATACTTATACATCGTTGTTTTCACACATGCACACACAATATATTGAATAAAAAGCGATTATCGTTATAAAATCGATCAATAATGTTATCCAACAGTGTCGAAAGCAGAAATCCTATCAGGGCCAGAGCTATTCGTCAGGGCAGGATCGGACATCAATCTCACTTGCGTTGCGAAACACGCCCCAGACCCGCCGAGGTAAGTGCAGATTAAACGTCAAACCTATATCATTTGATCAGCTTTAACAGGTATAGTTAATTTGAAAGTTTGTATTTGGAATGTAATAAACTCAAGACTAATTTAATATTAGGAGTTGTAGAAATCTCTGTTTAGATGGACCTTCCATATTAAACCTATATGATAAAGGTAATTTTAAGATTTAATTTTATGACCAACTATGACACGCGCGTGTAACGTTGTTATTGTAAAAAAATATATTTTAAGGCTGCAATTTATTGCAAGATAATTTAGTATTAACGATTTATAAACTCTGTGCATGTTCATAAGATATAGGTAGAAGTAACTTACAACCCTATTACAATATATAAATGAAGTGGTAATGCCATGTAGATTCTTCGCTGGTATTCAGAGCTCGCATCTATAAACACGATAAGCTTATTTTTTGATAAAAGGGTCGGGGTCCCTAAGTGAAGTATTCTTTGCCTATCGCCATTTAATGGAACCATGTGTCTGAGAGCCCACCGAGCCTTCAATTTGAATATTAATAGAATGATACTGTTTGCGAGGAATATTTTTCATCAAGTAATTCATTGTATGTAACTAAGAACACATAACAACTTCTGTTATATATATTTTCTTGTTCTTATTATTTTGTTGCCAATACGTTATATTTTCATTATTTATAATATCTGTATTATATTTTTTGTGATTTGCTGGCTTTGTGTTGGGCTCCTAATGTATGATTGTGGAGATAAAATTTCGTAAGCTCAGTAAACGTAAAAAGTATTATTATAATTTACGAATAAATTTGACCCAATTTTACATTATGATGATCAGTGAACAATCATATTTAAAATCAAACAAAGCAATGAAATATTTTAAACATGATAACACTGGGTTAATTTCCGGGAAAATTATATATAATTATATTAATTTTAGTAAATAATAAAGAGGATCAACCTAGATGCAATTGAAAGCCATAACGGCTATTTAACGTTTTAGTCGTTGACTGCAATAAAATTATAAAGCTATCTTCCACTGTAATATTGATAATTATGAGTTTATTAATTTTGTGGGTTTACGTATAAGTAATCCGTCACCTATTAACAATCAAACCAAGACTCACGATGCGGTACCGGTCTTGTAAGAACTTGAACGCTGTTAATAATGTGCATAATGAAATAAGAGCAGTACAATGAACATTACTCTTCATTAAATCTACAAAAAAAAACAACGAAGTTGAGAGATATTATCCAGCAGAATGAAATACCACGTTAATACAATACAAAATACATTCCACAATTTGCGGAACAATAACAATAGGTCAAAAATATGTTTTAAATAAATCTCTTAAGATTTTCGCTATGTAGTTCATAAAAGCTAGCTTTTTAAAAAAGGTTGCCTCTGCATTCAAGCTAAATTGAACGCGGAGAAACGTCATGGAGTTAATTAACGAAATTATTGCCATACTGAAACATATTGCCTCATAAAATCCTTTTTAATTATTTTAAGCAATATTTAGAACATGCTTTAAATTCAAAGTAATACTTTGGAACCTCGAGGGAGCTTTGTACTTTATAGCCGTTGAGCTTACGAAAGACCGGCAGTGCGACATATTTAATAGTCTAGTTTATATACGCTTCTAGCCCACGCTACGGGGCAATTCACATACTGAACAAGCCCGCATAATACTAACAAGGACATTGATGTGGTTATTTATAGGTTCATTATGGTAAGGAAAGTTTATAAGATGCAATATGCGAAGCAAGGTTATATAACGAGTGCTCGTAATAAGCTTTCGTATATTAGAAGTATTGCTTCTTTGAGAATATTCCAGTTATGGAATATAACTAGTAATAATAAGCTAAGATTTATGTATGTGATATCATATTCATTATAAACAAGTAGGATCTGCCTTCAACGCCTATCACATATCCGGATCTTGGGATAATACACCGGTTTCATCACGATATTTTCCTTCAACGTACGCAAATAATACAATAAAATAGAGTTTATTTTAGTGTTCGTATGGCCAATTAAAACATCACGAGTAATTTAGCTTTGACTTAAAAAGACCGAGTAATTGTCATCATTATAAGTTAGCTACTATACTTAGATGAAATTATGAAAAATTGAGGTAACTAAACGCGTTTTAACCCGTATCTATTATATTTGTACCTTACAAATTTTGTAACTAGAATTTGCAATTAAAGCTTAGTACTGAATGGACCAGCTCAACTCATTTCAACTTGAGATTGCAATGAATTAGTTCTAATAATAGCTGATAAATTCCACTATTGATTTATTTGCTGACTGTTAAAGTAACATTCTTGCACCATACAGTCTGTGCCGATAACTCTAGTAAATTTTTATAACTTAATTTCGATGCGTGGGTGGTAACACTGAAAATGTTTAGAACGGGCCAGTTAGTAACATTGCTATTGAAAACTTTTTTGAATTTCAATTTTAGAACTCTTTGGTAACCTAATGTAGTGTGTAGTATATTGCATTCATTTGTCATTTGTTTTTGTGAATTGGTCGCAAACCTAAAACTCTTGTTACACGTGAAAATGAACCGAACGTGAGAAAATGTTCGGTCAATGATTTATTATGACTTTTGTTGTGGGCTTACTCAACAATAAAGCTATAATAAATAGGCTGCGATTAGCATTTTTTAATGAAACCCCATCTCGTGCCACTTACAATTGGTTTAACGAGTTTAACCGTGAACGTAGCAATCTCAATGATGATCCGCGTGAGGGACGTCCTTTAACAGCGACTACCGAAGATAACATCAATGCTGTGCGACGCATGATAGAGGAAGATAAGAGAGTGACCTATCAGCAGATACGGGCAAGCGTAGGTACTTTAACCGACGACCAGAAACACCTTCACATGGACTGGTGAATATTTGACTATGGCAGGTGTCGAGATAATGAGTCATCCGCCATACAGTCCTGACCTGGCACCCTGTGACTTTCATTTATACCCAAAAACTAAAGCAGTGAAAGCGTACGATCAGGAAAATTGGGCCCACTGCTTTTCTCAGTGGTTGAACGATCGAATGCGACAATGTGTAGAGAGGAACGGAGATCACTTCGAAAAACAATAAAAGTTGGCAACTTTCTACATTAAGCCGTTTTTCATTTTCTAAACATTTTCAGTGTTACCTAGGGACTATAAAGTTTAGGCTTTACCCAGAATTTCGTAGTAGAATCGAAATCAACAGAGAGTTTAGAAGCAAGTAACTACTAAGGCCTACATACAACAGTAAAGTTCGACAAAGAATTCAACTTTGCAAGACTTTTCTTAAACTACAAATATATGTTCGAATTTTTCCTTTCTGTTTAGCTACCTACCGAAATTTACTGATATATGTTTACTCTCCGTTTCTGCTTGTGTTTATTGATTATTTATCTTCATAGTCAAGCAGGTGATCACTTCTATGATCGCTTAATGCAAGATTACTCACAATATTTTCATACATGGAAACAAGCTTTTTGCAAATGGATTCTAAATTTACTAGAACAATGCCGGAGTTGAAACCGAACAAAAGGTTATTCCAGAGCGTATTTGAAATACCATGAAATTTAATAATGTTTGTAACACAAGTAACAATATCCAATAACCAGGTTGTAGTGCTGAATTTTGTGTATGAATACAGTTAATTTAGCCTATTTGCTTTTGATGTGTCCTGTTAACGTTCAATTGATTCGGTTTGCCCCAAACATGCGTGTTCGTACTGTTTGCGTAGTCATGTAGTAAATTGTATTCATCAGTGAGGAAATGTTTCTAGGTGGAAATAATTTTCCGCTTTTAGACGTTACCTCATGGTACTAATCGAGTACTTAAGTAAAAAGTAATGTACAGTCTTAGTACACTGTCTTTTAATGAATTATGAGCTGACCCGGAAAACGTCGTTTTGCCAATGTTTATTATGTATTAACATGGCATGCATAAAAAAAATAATGTATAGAGAATAGATACGAGAATTTTATATATATATAGAGATTTGTGAATACTTAAGATTACAAAATTAAATTAAATGGAAATATGAAAATAAGGAAGGTTATAACTAACAAAGAGATATACCCGCGACATATAATAATATTATTTTTCATTAAAAGATAATATTGTCCCTTAATTAATAAAAAAAAGTCTAGATAATCTGTTAGCTCCACAATCCTGTGTAGTATCTAAGTAACTAAGTTTACAAAACACAAAATACATTGTAAAATAAGTAAACTTAAATCTTAGATTATCTTAATTATGATTTAAATACCATTCGTACTTAAATTTAACACACTGATATAGTGAAATGATAATTTTCCATGTTATTTTGACAATTCGATTCTCCAATGAGTACATTTAGCAGTAGCTAGGGCATAATTTTAATATCATTGTTCTAAAAATAAAGAGCAAAATTAAAACTTAAAATCAAACTAAAAAAAAAGAAAATCTTGTATATTATTCTTAATATCGAGGATTATTACAAAAGTAAGGTATTTCAATTATTATTATGATAAGCCAACTTCAGATAAGTATACGAAAATCTTCCATTTTTACAAATCTATAAAATTTATATTGTACACTTTTTACGTGCACTCTTGCGTTACTCACTACATAACATTCTCATTTATCTATTTTATCACATTTATTTTTGTTAGCTATCAATATAAGTTTAGAACGACAAATCGTTAAGGGAATTAATTGCTTTTGCTAATTAATTTTCTCTGAGAAACAAGACTACGCAGATTAAACCTTATAATATTCGTTGCTTGGGTAGCAATTAATGTTATTATATCGTAAAAGTTGACTAAGCAATTAATTATTCTAGAAGATACTTATCGTTGCTAAACGAGTTATGGAGACTAAATATATGTCATATTAACATATATATATATATATATATATATATATACGTACGTCACTGAACTCCTCTTGAACGGCTGGACCGATTTGAATGAATGGGTTTGACTGACCCTTGATGGCTCAGATTCACAAATCAGCCCGACAGATGGCGCTGCAGTGGGTATCTAGGTAATTTATTTATACAGCAAATAAACAGCTGGTATATACATAAATCTTCTGTGCATGTGTTCGTAATTAAACGGCTGGACAGATTTTGATGATTTTTTGTATTTTCAAGTGGAGTCTAAAAGTAAATCATTCTTCAATCATTCAATATTAGATTTTTGTTTGCATGAAAAACACGTGTATAGGACAACGACTGTCGGAACCGCTAGTGTCCATATAATATTTTAGCAGCCGGCCCTCATAATACATAATAACTTACATAATAAATATGATCTTGTGTTTTTCTTATTAAAAATGAGTTTAAAAATAGTTTAAGAGAAGAGTCGAGGCTTAGCGGTATATATCGACTGTCAATAAATTCTTGAAGCCTTGTTGTATGTACAAAAAAAGTATAAACGATTTTAAAACAAATGGTGACTTTCATCAGTATAATACGCTAAATAAAACTAATCTGAGTGTGCGATCAACCAGGCTCCAGAAGATAAATTACTCCTTATATGGAAATTGTATTCGTTTTTACAACAAACTCCCAAGGGAAACTAGAGAATTATCACTAGATAAATTCAAAGTCCTCGTTAAACGTAAATTAATCAATATAGCTTTTTATAAATTTGACGGATACTTAAATGATCCTAATCCTTGGGATTGATGTGCTCCAGTTCAAACAATTTGTATGACTCAATACTTGGCGATTAAAAATAGTGGCGGAAAGTTTCTTGCCAGTTTTTCTTACCCGCTCTACGCCCTTGTTGCGAACTGGTAGTAAATGTAAATTTACAATTAATGTAACTTCTTTTTGACGTTCACAAGTGTACTTGTTTACCTATATGAATAAAGATATTTGGAGTTTGAGTTTGAGTCGTTTGTCAAAAACGTATTGGATTATATAGCGCCCCTTAGCGCTAAGTCTCGATTCAACTTGGCCTTAGATTATCGAATGTTACCCCGTTTGCGCCATAGTTTCATTGTTATCATTTTTAAGAATCAATAAATATTGTTAAATAAGTATTTCGCTTAAATATTCGGCGTGCGTTACATAGTAGGTGATCTGTTATAACGACATGGAAGGGTCTACTCATATTTGGTCGTAAAAACCGATTGTCGTAACAGCCGTCAACGTTATTGTTAAGTACCTAATACATAGAATTCAGCCGGGACCTTTGATTTTGGTCAATATCACCGGTGTGTTATTCTAAACGATGTCGTCGTAAATGGTTTTGACTGTAATATTATCAGCTGGGTACCCTGTACTCTGACACAGTTATCTTTACTTAAAATGTGTCCCAAATCTTACACATTATATACACATCGACTTATAATTAATGAACTCAATTTATATTTTTAGCATTTACACCTATGATAGGTGTAAATGCTAAAAATATACTAGTATATAATAATCTTAAATAGTTGATTTATTCATCATCAATAAACTACGATCTATTGCAAATATTCAATATCGTAAAACACTGAAATATTCAATATTTTTAAAATGTTATATCAATTTATCTCTATATTTTATCTCCAATAAAATTGTATCTTGAAGCAGAAATAATGTTATCGGAGGCTTTTGTTATGGTGCAATATCGCTTTCGGGAAATGCAGCTAAAAGTAACACAATGTAAGGTCATTTGGAAGAAATTTAATATTCAGAGAAACAAAACTATAATCTTTCTTGCCGCGTTTTAATACGACTGATGTAAAGTTAGGTCAAATGCAATGACTATGAACTTAGCCGCTCACATCGTTATATTTAAATAACAAACCAAACGACTTGGCGTTACATACACCGAATATTTGATAAATATTACGCACAAAATCATGTTAACTGTAATACAATATTTATGATATTGAATAGAACATAAAATATTTATTTTTATAGCTTTATCTACTGGTACCGTGGCGAGCAAGTTGTGAACTACGCTCAGCGCGGAGGCATCAGCGTGGAAACGGAACAGAGGACACGCACAAGCCGCCTGTTGATCGCTCGCGCAGCACCGCACGACTCCGGGAACTATACATGTGCACCTAGCAGTTCTGGTAATTCATTTTTTAAATGTTCATATATTAGTAGTAAAAATACAAATTCTATAAATTCTATTCTATTCATATATATCTAACCATCTATATAGATAACATCTAAATATCATAATTTTATGGAGCCCAGCAATCACACTCCAAGTTACAATTAAACAATTAACAAGATTGAATTCTAAATTTTAAGATAACTAAAAAGCAGTACTAGACAGGGAAAGACTGCCGCACCAAGCAGGCACTAGAAAATTAAAATAAATATTGTTTTAAATTCTCATTTACATCCGCCAAAGCGGCTATATTTATTTAAAAGCGCCCCGTCATTGCACAGGCAACCATTGAATCTTAAAAAGCTATATATCTTAATATTTCTTTTTTTATCTCCCTAAAAAACTTGGAAAATAAATAGAGTTAAATACTCTATTTGGTCCTGCCGTCTTCGAGTTTTGCGTTTAGCAACATATTTTGCGACTCATTTTTTATATATTTAGATAAAAGTAAGATATATTTTGACGTAAGTATCATTTCCGTTCGAAAGTATTTTGCCCGACTTACATTTAAAATTAAGACCTTTAAATTTTTCGGTATATCATATACCGAATGAATATGATATACCGAATAACGTGGCTTCCTATTGAAAAAAAATTAAAATAAATTCAGTAGGTCCAGAGATTACAACCTCACAAACCTTACCTCTATAATATTAGTATTGATATTTCGATTATTTAAACATGAAGACGTTTCTTTAAGAACTCAAAAATAGTACAATTATACTTTATTTCATTTTCAATAGTTTTAGTAAAATTAAAACATCTGGTTGCGTTATATTTTAAAACAAACAGCACACAGAATAATTCATAGCTGTGTTATAACAATGTATGAAAAACAAATGGATGTGAGTGCGTTACAATGAAACAAAGCAATGTTTGAAATTAAAATTTATCGTTAGTAGAAACAGCGTAAATGTACGCCTTTATTTGTGTTAGGATTTTAAAATCACATAGCTTTTGTTTGCAATGAAATTTTAAGCCAGTATATTAATCAAAACGTAATTTATTCATAGGTAAAATAATACTTATGAACGTCAATTAAACATCTCTATTTTACTGCCGGTTCTCGAGGCGGTAGAATGGACGAGAAGAGCTGAAAAAAAATACTCTGCTACTTTTTAATCGCCATTTTTTAATTGTACTAGATACTTGTGAAGAACTGCAACTATTACACCATAGAACCCGATCCGCTATTGGGGAATGATACAAACATTTGTGAAATTTATATTTCTCTTTCTCGGATACCACTGAGAGTTGCCAGCACATGGGGGGGGGGCTTCCACTATATATCGTCCATCGTCTACGATGGAATATATTGTAGATATAGTCAAAGTTCTCTACCTTAACATATACAGCGGAAAGCATAACGAGTTCATAGCATATGAAAGAGAAGACAGATAAAGCTTTACTACACATAATAAAAAGGATGTATAGTTAAAAAGAGAAGGTGCACTAGCCCCGACACTAGGTTTTTTTATGTATCGTGGGCAGTACTTTAGGTATCTACTTAAGGTTATAAACTCTTTTGCAAAAAAAAGTTATTGTACATCTGAGATAAAGTGAACAATAACAGTTAGAATCAAGAAAGAAGCTACCCATTTGCATTAAAAAGTACATAATGAAACTTCACCTTAAATACAGAGTGTATAGTGTTTATACTTCTTTCCTAACTAAAGTCCACCAGCCACGTTTACCTGTTTGTATGAACGCAATAGACTCGAAAACAAATTGAATTTTTGTTTTTGACACTATGGATATAATGAGGAAGAATGTGATATAACGATTATAGTTGAACGAGTCCCACATATTGCCAAAATACACGAAATCCATGTGAGTGAGCTGCCGCTGCTTCATATTAAGATACTACACCTTAATATGAACCACTCATAATGGTAAAAATGGGAAAGCTGACTAAAATTTGAAAAGAAATTATATAACGCAAGCTGCTCAGAAACGTTTACTAAAATATGAAACTTGCGCCTTCTAGGTCAAGTTGTAGTAGGTTATGGACACTTTTAAATGTCAAATATTTACAGTTGAATTTCAGTTGTGTTACACGTAACATTTAATTGTACATTTTGCTAGACTTCATTGTTGTTTTCTATTTGGAGATTTGAGTGTATTTGTAAAGAGAAAAAAATATTTGATGTTAACTATTTACAAAGAAATCAGTTGTTTGAGTCTGGTCAATATATTATTGAAGCATTGTTGTATGTACAAAAAAATATAAACGATTTTAAAAGAATTTGTGACTTTCACCAGTATAATACGCGAAATAGAATTAATTTGAGTGTACGACCAACCAGGCTCCCGAAGATAAACCACTCCTTATATGGAAATTGTATTCGTTTTTACAACAAACTCCCAAGGGAAATTAGAGAATTATCACTAAATACATTTAAAGCCCTCGTTAAACGTTAATTAATCAATAAAGCTTTTTATTAATTTGACGAATACTTAAATGATCCTAATCCTTGGGATTGATTTGCTCCAGTTCAAACAATTTGTATGACTCAATACTTGGCGATTAAAAAGAATGGCGGAAAGTTTCTTGCCAGTTCTTCTTACCCGCTCTACGCCCTTGTTGCGAACTGGTAGTAAATGTAAATTTACAATTAATGTAACTTCTTTTTGACGTTCTTAAGTGTACTTGTTTACCTATATGAATAAAGATATTTTGAGTTCGAGTTTGAATTTCTAATAGTGAGAATTATGTTTAGTGGTGTCCCATAACATATGGTCTTTTTCAGTGATAATATTTTTCTCTGTATAATGTAGGTGCCTGAGAAGCGTTGTCGATTTTTGGGTGTAATATATAATCGGTTTTCTCAAGATGTAGTGTTTGGCAAGTGTTAATTAGCACATAGAAAGTAAAATCCTTTGGTTCAGTTTGTGTTACGAGTTGTACATTTAACTAGGCTAATGTGGAATAAAAATTTCTAATCAAAATATTTTAAATATCCTAAGAAAATAATAGATTTCCTAGGTGTAACACTGAAAATGTTTTAAAAATGAAAAACGGCTTAATATAGAAAGTTTCCAATACTTTTATTGTTTTTCAAAGTAATCTCCGTTCCTCTTTACAACTCGTCGAGAAAAGCAGTGGGCCCATTCTTCGTTAAGGGTCTCTTCTATGGCATTTTCGTACGCTTTCACCGTATCTTCAGGGCTCGTAAAGCGAATACCTCGAATTATTACCTATCTTTAGTTCTTGGGAATAAATGAAAGTCGCAGGACGTCAGGTACGGCGTATGATTCATTATCTCGACACCTGCCATAGTTAAATATTCAACAGTCCGTTTTGTGGAGTGCACTGAAGCATTGTCGTGGTGAAGGAGGATTCTGCTTCGAGGGCACTGCTGTCAAATTTTTTTCAAGACAACAGGCAAACAGCGATTGACATACCAGTCTGCAGTAATTGTTCTTCCATCTTCTAGCACAACTGTCGCGAAATGACCTTTCCGACCAAAGAATGAGGCAATCATGTTTTTTCCTTGACTTCTTCCTTTCTTTACCTTAGTTCCTCGAAAGGAAACACCTACTGAGCCGATTGTCTTTTGGTTTCGGGTTCGTAGCAATATTTCCAGCTTTCATTACCTGTGACGATGTCAAATACAGCATTTAAGGCCCCGCATTTGAACTTATCTAACATTTGGCGACACAAGTCCATGCGAAGGTGTTTCCGGTCGTCGGTAAAGTATATGGAATCCATCTGGTACAAAGCCTCCTGACGCCTAAATGTTCGTATAATATTTTTTTGAACTTGACTCAAACTTAAACTCGTTAAACCAATTGTAAATTGGCACGAGATGGGGCTTCATTAAGAAATGCTAGTCGCAGCCTATCATAGCTTTGTTGTTGAGTACACAACGTTGTCCATAACGAAAGTCATAATAAATCATTGATCGAAAATTTACTCGCGTTAGGTTCTTTTTCACATGTAACAAGAGTTTTAGATTTGCCGCCAATTCACAAAAACAAACAAATGACAAATGAATGCAATATACTACATTAGCTTACCTAAGAGTTCTAAAATTGAAATTAATTTATTAATGAGGATTAAAAAAGGAGATTTACCATTTAGTCTAAAGTCCTTTAGGCAAATGATTTGTTACCTATTTGTAATTACCTTATTTACTTGTTTATAAGAGTAATTCATGTTTATAAGCATGTTGAATAAACTATTATTGAGATATTTTTATTATTTTTGATTTAAGTTGAAAATTTGAACTAGAGGCCTTATTGAGTCATTAGTAATCAATGAAAACGGGGCGAATTGAGTTAGTGCTTTCGGTTCAATGCTGTTTGAGTTGTAACATCAATGAGTATGTGACGAAGCTTTGAGGTCTTTGAAATTCGGTTATTTCTGCGAGATCCATACAAATTGCAAACGTGAATTAGTGACAAAACTGTTAAATTACTTAAAAAACCCTTTTAAGCAAGACATAGCCATATTATGTCTTGTAATAAAGTATCGCAATGTTGAAGTGATTCCCAAGGACAGTGGGTTCTAAGAAGGATGACTAAATAACTTCTATATCTACACCCCAAATATGACTTCTAATGCAGAAAGGTAAAATTTTATATTTTTTTGCAGAATCGGCATCGGTGATAGTTCATGTCCTGAGTGGAGAACGTCCCGCTGCCATGCAGAGTTCCAGCTCATTGTCATCTCACATTAACCCCTTTCTCTTTACACTTTCTATACCAACTTTACTACACAATCATATTTTTTACAAGAATGTACCCGACATCTTTCACCTAGCCAACAATGTAATATGCTGCGTTCTTTTTAGCCAAATTTCTATTTTTCTACAAAATACCTATGGAAGCAGCACAAGATGACCTAATTATATTGATAACCTATAATTATGTAAAATAACAAGTTTCTGAAATGTAATATTAGAATAATTAATGAGTTCGTTTTAATTATAGTGAATACGACTTGACTTGGGTCGACAAATTCTTACGTCAATTTTAGTTTTAACTACACATGCAATGTGTCAGTTTAGACAATTTAAAACATACAAAGGAAAGCATACGAAGTTATTCCAGTCATAAATGTTTATACAGAGATTAGTGGACTCTCCGCTTTAAGTCTTTTGGCGATTATCCGTTTTATTCCTTTTCGTTTGTTGAGATTAGAATAAATGGATATTGAGAATTTGAACGATACAGCGTGTAACGAAAGCTCTTAACAAAATAAGTATTTATTTTCCTAGCGGGCGATGGACTATGGACTACATCGTTCCCATAAGGTTTATATCGAAGCGACCCCAGGCGATGCTAGTACGGCTGGCTATTGAGTAACGTAAAATAACTTTATTTTAACAGTTTGTTTTCGAGAAGAAAGCAGCACCACATGGATACAAAACTATATAAGGATTAAAAGATGTAATATACCATAATGTATATTCGTTTATTTTATTTTTAGGGTTTTTATTTAGTATTTGAAACATAAGAATATTTATCAAGGACCGTTATATTTAAGATACTATAAACAATTTCTTTTGGTGCTTTTAATTCTTACTGTACAGTGATATTCTTGAAATGAAATAGCTTACTGTGACCTCGTTACGAAAGCCTACGAAATACCTCCGCTGTTTTTCTTATAGTAGATGGTAGCCGATACAGACAATACCAATTTAAATATTTCTGAGGAATTGATTTTTTTCTAGATACTATTACTATTAGCTATATGTATCACTATGGTACAACCATCTACAGAGCATATTTTTCTTCGTCTGTTCGACTATTTGAATACACTGAATTATTAAAGTAAATTACAGTTCTTACATAAAATTATGTTTTTGTAGCAGACGTAAATGCCTAATGACTCCACAAACACGTTGCAAGAACCAAGTTTCTATAGTAATTGTAAATGTGAGCCATTTTCTATATCATGGATTTAAAGTCATCATAATAATTTTCTGCTTAGGATTTCTCTGAAATTAAGCGTGATTTTTTTAAAATTTCTGATCATAATGACAAAAATAAAAATCGGTTTATTTTTAAAACGTCGCAAATTTGAATAGAATAAATTACGTCTTATTTTCATTAATCTAAAATTATGTTAACAATAAGAAGATTTTTTTCAATGTCTTATTTATAACAAAGCAGATGTGAAATATTTTTTTCTGTGAATATAGAATAAGTATGTAAATATGATGTACATAGATTGTCTGTTCATTAGTACATTCAATTATGGATGCTTAAACATAATGTATTTAAATTTGTGTAGTCATCGAAACGGTTGTGTAATGAACTATCACGTAGAATTAAAAGGTTATAAAATTTATAAGAAAATAATTATAGATATACAATTACTAATAGTTATTGAGTTTTATTTGTAGTATCCGTTACTTTTTGTGATCAGTCAGCAGTGATTTTTATTCTATCAAACACTGTTGAAGAAATATTTTCAATGTTCCATTTTATTTATAAGTTTTTAAGTTGAGTTTATATTCTCACCCAGATTAAAGATTATAAATGATTTTAAATTTGTTCCACCTCTAGTGAAACCGAATGGTCAATATTCTCACATGGTGGGTATAATGAGAAACCGTTGGAAGCCATCTTGACCGACACCTGAGAGCCTTCTGTGGCCTTCAACAATTTTTATTATATGTACCTATAAACATTAAGTAAATATTTCCACTAAGACACAGCATATACATGCTACACTCTACGTCTAAAACTATTTAGCACGTGGATATAACATGTTTCTAAATTATATAAGTGAGTTGCTGAAATATGCTTTGATTTGTTTAAAGCTTTTTTATAAAAGCTTGACTTAAATCCTTACTTACCTATTATACTTGGTTTACGCGAGTACATAATTTGATGAAACTTATGTAAACATCAGTTTAATACTAAATATAACTTTATCGTTAAGTATATGTGCCTACGCAAACACCACCCGCCTAAGTATTTAGGTATTTAAGAAAGTTAAAAAACATGCCTAAGGCCACCAGATCTACTTCGCCACGATTGTCGAGGCTACCCAGTTCCTTGACCTTGTAAACTCAAAAATTTCTTTTGAGGTAGAAAATAAGTGCTTTATAAGTCACTAATGAATGACTTTAATTTAATAAAAAAATATTAGATAATAACTTTTTTAATAAAATAGAATTCTATTTTAAAAATTAAACGTAATTGCAACTGTTATGGTCTAATCTCATTAAATTCCACTAACAAACAAAGTACTTTTTCAAAGTATTTCAATCAATCAGAATACAAATGGAAGAAAAGAACTGAGTAACAATCATAATGTAATAATTAAGTTGCGAGAGATTGTAAGAAAAGATAAAACGGGATAAAAGATTATAAGAAGCGATGCGTATCTAAGCGAAGAAAGAAAAGTTCCGTTATCTTAATGCAAGACTGAGGAAAATCCTATTAATACAATATAGTTATTATTTTTATGTTATGGGAAAACTTTAGATGTTCCATTTATTGAGCGGAAGTAAATGCGGGAAATGAAAAAAACATTTCGAATAAATTCATGAAAGTCCTCTGGCCATCATGAGTAATCATTAATAAGTGACAGATGCGTAGATAGAGCATCTTACCTTTAGATAACACCTCCTTGGAACGAAATATTAGAAAAGGTTTTTTCTAAATTCTCTTCTGCAGAAACTCATGCCTAGCTATAGTAGAACTATTTTTAATTCCGATAGTTTCACTACCATTCGTATCACCTCGACATCCACAACTGACCGATTTTTAAGGCAGTTTTATCCGCGCACAACCACTACGTGAAACCAGTTGTCCACTAAAGCATTTCTGAACCAATTCGACTTAGGGTCCTTTAAGAAAAGAGCGTACCAATTCTTGAAAGGCCGGCAATGCAATTGTATCAGTGACTGGCAGTGTGAGTGTCCATGGGCGGCAGCTATCACTTAACGCCAGGTGAGCCTCCGTCCTTTTGCCTCGTATTACATTAAAAAACTAAAAAAAAACCAAAAGCAGCTTATCCTTTGTGGATTTTAGCAAAATAATTATTAATTATACACTCTTAACCTTATAAGATTTTACACTATCTATTGGCGAATTGTACGGAAACTATTGTCATTATTGTATTATATAACCATAAGAAAAATCATAAGGTTAGCTAATACATGTTTAATATTGAAATACCATTTCGTTTCGTAAATTTTAAATCACGTAGGCAAGCGGTTGCTTACAAAGTTTGATTATCAAACGAAGACAAATTACTTGAATTTGAAATTGGATGAATATTTTTAATATTATTTATGTTGTATAAAGTCTCGAATTTTCTTATTGAATTACTGCGTTTGTCTTGGGCTAAAGTAGATGATCAAACTTTTACTACTAATGAATTATTGCTTCGGCCAGAATCAAAACAGTGTATTAAAAATATAATTTACTATAGATACATTGAAATAAGAATTTTGAAAATATAAACGTAAAAATAAATTCATGGTAGTGGAGTGACATCAAAAGGTACTATAGGTAGTATATAGTAGGTAAGGAAGTAAAGAGAATGAATGGCAAAAACATCAGCTTGGTAGTTTAACATTACAATTTAATTTGCTGCATTCCACTACTATTTTATTTTTGTCCAGCGGATTTAAATATTCATCCTTGCCATTTTTCATATTAACTCGAATAATTTCAGACTAGCTTCTATCTATATTCTGAGTAAAATAATAAATAAATAACGTAACTTATACTTTACTATAAGTATAATATATTATATATATCTATGTATAGTAGGAATATAAGTTATGTATAAAAATAGTTTTAAAGTGGTCTAATATTAAATCTAATTTTGTAAAAATCGCTAAGACCTCAAGTATGCATGCATGTGTTCATGAATAGAGGTGTGTGTGCGTGTAATACATTGTGTTTTGAGAGTGCGAGAGATTCGTTATAAGCGCGAGTTATGTCGTTAGTCACGTTGAAACATATAGAAAACCTTGTGTAGAATCGAAATCTAAATCGGCTCGCATAATTTTTGTAAATCATGAGTTTATATCTATTCTCTCTATATATTATTTAGGGAAGTTTGACAATCTCAGAATACATAGATCGGGGAAATTTGTAATAAAGCAAAGGCCTTAAACAATCGCTTAGACGTATAGGTTTTTGCTTCTAGGTGGAGTTTGACCGATGAATATTATATTTCTGGTTCTTAAGACACCAGCGGTATTCTATTCTATTCAGTTGGCAAGCTTTAGCTTTTCTGCAGGATCTTCATAATTGCTTCGTATATTGTTTCTCATGCTTGGTTGCTGTGTTGGTTTGGAGATGGTATTGATTTCCAGAATAATACAAAAGTATTCTGATACTGTTAAAAGGCGGATTTGACTAGACTTGCCAGTTTAGTTGAGAGACTTGTATTTACTAAGGTATGATCTAACCAGTTCCCTTCACGTATAGAAAAATCCTATTTGATTCAAGTATTTCTCTCTTCCGATATCAGTGGACGATGCCCGATGTCAATGTTGATGTCCTCCACTAAGAACGTACTCTTATTTTGGATTAGATCTAGCGATTTCAGATAATTATCAATGTTTGAGAAGGATGGAGATATATTGTAAGTATTGCTGAGTTGTCATCCATTGTTGAGATTAGACAGACTTTCGGAAAGAAAAGCTATGGACATGACGTTTATATCAAGCTTATGTAAAATAAAAACACAAAGTTTTTTACAGAACAGGGGGTAAACGGACAGGAGGTTCACCTGATGTTAAGTGATACCGCCGCCCATGGACACCCTCAATGCTCAATGCTAGAGGGCTCGCGAGTGCCTTCCGGCCTTTTAAAAATTGCCATGCTCTTTTCTTGGAGGATTCTAAGTCGAATTGGTTCGGACTTCAGCGGGCAGCTGGTTCCACATAGTGGTGGTGCACGGCAAAAACTGCCTTAAAACGCTCAGTTGTGGAAAGACAGACGTCAAGGTGATAAGATTGGTAATTTGTATTCTACCTTGACGACCGATGATGAAACTCAGCTGCAGGTATTAGTCCGAACAACTCCTCTGAATGCTCTCCGTGGTAAATGCAGTAGAAGATGGAAAGAGATCCCACATTTCTACGCAACACCAAGGGATCAGGCCGCTTGGAAATTGACTAGTCGTTACCAATTCGAATCGCTTTTTGTTGAACACGGTCAGGTGGATCTGGTACTGGGGAGCTCCCGCCCAGAGGTATGAATAATACTCCAAGTAAGGCCGAATTTGCGATTTATAGAGTTGCAAGCGGTGGCCCGGATTGAAGTACCGTCTCGCCTTGCTGAGCACACCGAACATCTTAGAGATTAACTTTAACTAACCTTTCCCTCCAAACGACCGCGAAACTGAACGTCGTTCGATATGTCAACGGTAAGATTTTCGATGCTGGCTGTGGCTTGCAGAGTCCATCACATTGTTCATCACTTATACCTAATTTAACAATATACAATATAATTTTAACATATTTTGTAAAGAATTGAAGTAAGGGGCTTATTATTACTATGATGTATTTTTAACGTCAAATCTTAAAAGTAAACTTACCAAATATCAAAAAAATAAGTGACCACCTTTATCACTTAGGGGTATAAAAAATAAATAACAACCTCTTCTCAGACCCACCACAAACACAACAATTTCATGATAATCAGCCACGCCGTTTCGGTGCAGTTCGGCTACAAATACTGTAACACACGAATTAACGTATAAATGTGTTGTGGTTGTATGAATCATCTGTAAGTAAATGGCAGTAGGTGTTGACGGTACGCCGACCACGCCATGGCCGATGGCTGGCCATGCGTCAAACTCGTGAACGGGTCCTACTTGTATTTCAATTCGTTTATGTGGTGATGTTCGTTATTTCAACTATGTATTTGCGTGTTCTTCCCACGAGGATGTAAGTGCGTGCTCCTATTTCACCATGCTTCCTGCTGATAGAAGATCTTTCACAATCTGAGACAAATCTTTGTTTTTAATTTATTTTATTATTATTTATTACTTAAGATGACATGTGGAACATGGTGTAATGGTTGCAGCTCCTTGCAAACGTTGCGTAAAACCAAAAAACATGGCGATTAAAAAGAGTGTCTGAGGGTTCATTGCCAGTTCTTCTCTTCCGTTCTACGCCCTTGATTTGAGAACTGAAATGAGCACTTTTTTCCTGAGATGACATAAAAAAGGGGGGGTGGCATGATGTAAAGACTCGAGCGGTAACGCAGATTCGGCTCTGTACATCGAGAGCAAACAACGTATATGGCGAGAGAACGTTGAGGTATTTTCTGCTGCGGCTAATAAATGGTCTACCCAGTCAGATATTAGATAGCCTAACGCTAACCAATATAAACAATAAATTAAAAAACTACTTTTATATGCAATTGTCGCGCTCCTAAACAAGACTGCTATGGTTACAGTAATACAAACCACAGCGGTTTTCTAATGTAACATATTCTGATTATATTATATTTTTTGTATAATAAAGAGAAAAAAAAAGTAAAATTAGAAGCATTTAATGTATATTTCTTTGCTTTGCAATGCTTGCTTTTTGTCTCCAAAAGGCCATTAACCTTTTATGTATTTTTCTTGTAAAACTTTATTGTAATATCCGTTGCCAAACCATTTGTAGCTAAATCAAATTCATCATTATTATCCGGTTTTAAATGAAAGGTTGAGTCAGTTATAAACACGTGACTAGAAACAGAATGGGTATTTTACCATATTCAGAACTTTACAATCTTACTTAGAGTTACTGATTATATAGTTAGTTTTTTCATGCTCCAACTATATTGTTACCAGAGGTATTGAAATACATGTATATGTTATTATATAAATAACTCTTTGTATATTATATTAATATGCCTTACGAATGGTGAAGCTAAGAATTAACTCATAATAAAAACACTTACCGCTCGTGTTTTAGCTTCCTGGGTCTTCCTGGAATTCACAATATACTCTACATGCCATATGAGTATATTATGACTTGAATTGAACATATTACAACGATTAAAATAAATCAGTGGCGCTACAAGCTCTTTAGGTCTAGGCCTCAGCTCATTGAATCTGTTTCATGATCATTTTTCAATCTAATGGGCAAGTAGGTACAATCAGTCTCCTGTGCGTAACACACGCCGTCGTGTGGTTGGGTATAAGATATGTCGGTTTCCTCACGATTTTTCCTGCACCGTTCCAACGAATGTTAAATGCGCACATAGAAAGAAAGTCCATTTGTGCACAGTCCGGGATCGAACCTAAGACCTCAGGGATGAGAGTCGCACGCTGAAGCCACTAGGCCAACTGCTCGACAATACGTATATATGTATATCATAGTCTAATATTAAAACGATACTAGAATAGAAAATAACGGCTCCATTAGCATAATTTTATTGGTCTTATTTTAAAGCCAGCATACAAGTTAAAAGCTTAAGCTAATATTGTAGTAAATTACATATGACGACTCTAATAATCATATTAGGGCAAACATGAACGGGATACAGGCGATAAATTTAAAACTGTGCCGTAAAAGAGAATCGCTGCATAAAAGCCTTATTTTTCAGTTTGGCACAAATTCGTGGTTGGTTGGTGGTGGTACATTTTTCTGGGACCGAATGGCGATTTCGTTTATGTTTGTCATGTAGCAGTCCCTAGGGTGGGAAAAGTTACGGTCACGTTTTGGGAATATATTTTTACTATTCGCTTTGTGACCTCTCTAACATCGAAGCCTTTTTTGGTAAATTGGAAAAATCTTTTTGGTTGAATTCACAAACAACTTTTGTAAACACTTACGCGTTCGCGTGACGTGATGTTGAATAAATTCCCGGATCTCTTTGAATTTATTAAAAGCGTCTGCGGAACAAAATACAGATCTAAACAAAAGGATCACTATGGGATTTTTTCAATTAATTAATCCTTCTTTGTGAGTAACATATGTGTTTTATTATGATATTTGGTTTGAATTTCTCAGAAATGGGGGGGGGGGGGAAGCCTTGCGAAAGATTACAAAGCTCAACACGAACATCCAATTATTATTAATGAAGAAAATATTTATTGAAATTATAATATCTTGTTAATTAAATAAACGTACATTAATAAACATTTAGAGTTTATGTTGTATATTCAAAATTCTGAAGAAGACGGTTTAGTTTTCGAAGTGTATTTTGTTCTTTATTCAAAACAATAATTAAGTCTAAAAATGCGGTAATGAAATCTAAATCCTGGATTTTATTTTCGCTGAAAAAATTCAGTCAATATTAAAAAGAATTCTGTTGCAGTTATTAAAGTATCACAAAGGTTTACGCTCAAAGCTAATACACAATATACTTTTGTTACTAAAAATTGTATTTCAGGTAAAAGAAATACAACGGGTGCTTACTCCAACATATACAATCAACGTGTGGATATAATTGTGAATTTCTAACAATAAAATATGACGTGGGTGATTCAGCAAAACATACATTGATATGGTTCGCCGGAGATAAACCAGTGCCTGCTACATCCTCTTCAAACAGGAATGTACATTTTTTATAAGAAAACGAAAACAGTCGCAGGTTAGATCTGTACCTGTTTCGTGATCATTTGTTTTGTCTAATGGATAAGTAGGTGATCGGAGCGCTGTCAAATTTTTGGGTGTGTTAATCTTGCATATAGACATAATATCGTTTGGACCCACCCTAGGGAGTTGTACTCTGAAGCTCCTAGGTTAACACTGCTTGACAATACGTATTTATGCATATCATAGTCTAATAATACTCCTGATAAACTTTTCACTGCTTTCCCTTTTTTTATTCTTGAAGAGTTATCATAACAACAAAACTCATATCATAAAAACTTGAGAAGCTAAAAATAAACTATAAATATCAGACATTTTAATTGCGTCCCATTAATCTCTTTTTCTGAGGAGTACTACGATGAAAATATCTAGAAAAAATGTACTCTTATTTTAGAGGCTAACATTTGAAGTGGTATGTCTACAATCTACACTTTAATCCCAAAGTGGCTAATTAGTATGTTCACATTCACTTTGACCTATATTTAACTGGAGAATTCATTAGAGTATAGAATATATAATGGCAGAACTAGACTTTAGTTATGTATGACATTTTAAAACACGACTTTTTACGTCTTTAAAAGTCGTAATGAATAAACAAGGTTGATGTATTAGACCTAGAGAGGCCTTCAATAGAAAAATTACCCATGCCCACATTACACTTCATATTTTACAAAAACGTTGATGATGACATCAATATTTGTAACTCTGGTATGCCAACAATATTGATGTGACATATCACAATCCAAAGTTTTGACATATGGAAGTCAGACTTGTCGTCATGTCGTTTCTGAAAGTTATTTTTTAAAGTTTTGTTAAACAGTAGTTACTTTTGCTCTCATGAGTGATTAAAGTAAATTAAAATAGATCTCAGATGTTTATTCGGTCATTTCCTTTCTCTTTCGGAGTCCGTGTGGAGTGGAACTCGTTGGCCCCTTCAATCTTCCCTAAAGAGGTTCATTCGAGCAGCGAATAAATTCGCATCTCCTCCGAATCTCAGCTGACATCAGGTCTGTCCAGTTTTGTTTAAAATAATTCAGTACTAGCCGGTCTCTGAATTTACTCGGATTATAACCATTATAATCACGTTATCAATACCAATAATTTGAGAGTTCATTTATTTGGGACCCATTTAGATTTTAATTCTGTATCCGGGAAGTTTCGCTTTCATTTGCACTTGGCCCCAATTACTCACTGAGAGATGAAACAATAATTATAAAAAACATCTTCCTTCTTTTTAAGTTCTTTCGAAGAAAAATTATACCACCGCCTTCGATGACATGAATAAAGAGTTATAGTCATGTATGTCATAAACATTATCATCACTCATGTATTTTGAAATTCACTATGGATTTATAAAACAAAAACTCAAATTCTCTAGGGACTTATATCCATTCTTTATTTTCCGCTAGTCACGAAGAAGCTCATTTGTCATCCGACCCTTATTGAAGAACAAATTCCACTGACCGTCTCATCTAGTACATATTTTCATTATTCATAGGACGAAAGTCCTTTGCTCACAAAACTTTTTTATATTTATAACCTTGACAAAGCGAGCGTGAACTACGTTAATACAGTGCTCAAATTGGTAAATAAATCTGTTATGTAAAAATTAAACCGCCTCACCTAACCTCATATTTCTGTATCTGTTTTATTTTTGGGTTTAGAGCCATGCTGGATGCTGGATTATCACGATGTTTTTATTCACCGAACGAGCTGATTTTCAACACTCACAGACACAGACAGAAAGTCCTATGACCGACCCTACAACCTCAGACGTGAGGTTCGCACGCTGAAGCCACTGTAAACCACCCCTGCTCCAGCCCTAAATGTATAGGCCGAAATTTAAAAAAAAAATCAACAATTATGTTATGTGGGGACAAACTATGGTATTGATATAAAATTTTGAACAAGTTTAATTTTATTTAACAATAGGACTTTTTAAACTTTCGTTTGTCATAACCGCATTGGATTTGACATACGGAAGATATGTCAAGGCTTATCACTTTAGTTTCTTTTGCCGTACCAGCGTTTGTTATAAAGGGCGTCCCAAAGTTATGGGACATGAAGGAAAAGTACCTTAAATATCAATAGCGTATTTTATTGGAAGAAGATTTTACGTTATTTTTAAAAGTTAGTAATTCTGTATTCAAAGACTTCCATTACATACATACATACATGAATTCATTTTAATGTCAGATGTTTGATGTGTTATGGGACTTAACATTGTTATATCATATTCAATTAAAATATCAAACACATATGAATATTACATTTGTACCTATTATATTGAAGAAAAGAGTATCTTAACAACGTTGATTTTTATAATCGAAATAGGATATCAAGGGGGAAATTCACGCTGTCACAACTTTCACGTAAGATATAGCTTCTTACGCCTGTAATCCTGAGCAAAAACTCTAAAGATTTATAGCATTGGTTACCTTCAAGTTTCATACGTCTACGCGAATATGGAAAATATATCATTTTCGCAACGTGTATATGATGCGCTTTTAGATATGGAGTAATTTCGATAGAAAATATGAAATAAATTTTAAATAATAAAAACTTACAAACACCACAAAATTAATAAGAGCACTTTAGATACAATTTTTAAACACAGAATAATAAAATCTACCACCAAGAAACCAAAATTATGACGATAACTATATGTTTATAGCACCTGTATCTTAATTTGAAAAAAAACAACTCTCTCCATAGTAGCGTATCATTTAATAAAATCAAACACGTGGTGTGTTTACACCACACGCAATACTCGCCGAGCGAGTTTGCTTATTTTGCCTAAGCCGCGTACAAATTATTTAAAGAAGTCCATTAAGTATAGTAGTAGAGGATGTGTATTTATTTATTCAATTACCGTCTAACATTCGTAATACTAGCGCGTTTAACCAATTCAAAAGGGCATTAAAGAAACATATCAGAATGAGCCTAGAAGACTAAAATTGGGACGGCTGATGGCGACTCTCGTTCGTATATACATTTTAAGTTTCTCATGTAAATAAAATGCATTTTTTGTAATGGAAAATAAAGTTCTTTAAACTGTTCACGAATTACTTTGCCTTAATGACACTATATATAAATACTATATATTATAACAAAAATAAAATTTTCGCACGGTTTTTAATTAATGGTAGGTTTTATATAAATTAAACCTATTTCTCAGCGTCTGTAAAATAATGCAACAATACATTATTTTGGCCCCCACATAAGAATATTCCTGTTTCTGCGTGACCAGAGAGGTCACCCTCTCGAACACCAAGAATATAGTAAAAAAATCTAAATTAAAAATATAGTAAAAAAAAATCTAATTTGAAAATATAGTAAAAAAAATCAAATATAACATTCAAAATTTACATTATTTTAAGTGAGCGTACAAGTAGTCAATTATCTGCTATTAATTAAGTTCCGATAAGAAATATTTTGTAATTTTCAGTAGTTTATACGGCGATAATTGAACCACCTCGGAATGTTCATATGTATGATTTTGTTGTAAAGGAACTGAAAGAAATTCATACTGATATAAGAAAATTTACTGAAATATAATGATTATAGTGTAAGAAACCTGCTTCGAATTACAAGTTGTGTGTTTTTTTTGCTTTAAAATTATGCTTTACAAATATGTTTAATCCGAATAAAACTTCCCTATTTACAATGTTAGTATTCACATGCGTTGCTATCTGATAATCCCACTTGTCATTTATTGAGCGTACCTCGAATTAGCAATATCAAAATGGAGTGTAAATTGCGATATGTATTGCCAATATTTCATTGGTGTGCTTGTAAGCCGCTATAGTCTGTAGGGTTGCAAAATCAACCTCATTTCTGCTATTCTATCATGCAATCCCTTTTTTATTTGCCTCAACCCGTCATAAATTCGACTAAGCGTCCGCTCTCCCGAACAATTTACAGTTTCCTTAACTTTGTACTTTCCTATTTAAATGTAAGTGCAATATAGGCAAAGAGAAAAATACCAGAAAAAAATGAGGAAGATAAAAATATCTCGCTAATCTCAGATCTTCTAAATGATGGTATTTTCATCACACAAAGATCGATCATACATTTGGGGTTATCGCAATTTAAAGGATTATTATAAATTCAATACTTGTTTTATTTGCGTTATAAAATCGTGTTATTATTAAAGCAGATAAAAAGTTAGTGTACAAATAAACAAGTAATGAAACAAAATGTTTAATTTTCCCGAGAGTTACAGAACACAATGCAACGATTGTTATCCAACGACTTTTGTTATTTGTATCGTTTTAACCTAAGTTATTGTGATGGAAAAAGTTATAAGGTAGGATTGAAAAGTTCGGAAAATTCTCCAACGCAAGAGTAAGGTAAGAGCATTTTCAAGGTAAAAGGTATCTGTTTAACTGGCAAGAACATTCTCAAACAAGAGTACTAGGGAGTTCTGAACAAATATAGGGTGAGTTTCAGATAAAAAAAATAACTCTTCGCAATATTTGTATTAAAACTGGTTGTGAGAGATCACAAATCATCTTTTGTAACTTAATAAATGCAGATTAAGCCTATTATATTAGGTCCTTACATATGAAATTGGCGTTTTGTCGTACTAGCCACTTTGACCTCAAATACCTCCTCTTTGGTTAGGAATTTCAATTTCAAATTTGTACAGCTATTTACTCATGTATTTGTGCTTCGATGACCGTCATTCATTTGATTTTTTCTTCAGTTTTTTTCTGTTTGCGTCACTCATTTTACAAAATGGAAAACCTAAAGTATCGCATTATTTACGAGTACGAGTTCCGCCGTGGCACTAGTGCTGCGGAAACGAATCGAAGGGTGAATGATGTGTATGGCGGTCATGTTGCAAAAGAAAACACAGTTCGTTTTTGGTTCCAACGTTTTCGTTCTGGAAATTTCGATCTGCAGAATAAGCCCCGTGGACGGCCTGAGACTCAAGTTGATAATGAAGTATTGAAGGCTATTGTGGAAGCGGATCCATCGCAAACCACGTCCGAGTTAGCTGCAGGCTGCGGTGTTAGTGATAAAACTGTTTTAAATCACTTGAAGCAAATTGGGAAGATTAAAAATCTTGAAAGGTGGGTACCTCACGAATTGACTGAAGCAAACCGGCAAATGCGCGTCGACTGCTGCGTTACATTACTGAACCGGCACAATAATGAAGGTATTTTAAGCCGAATCATTACCTGTGATGAAAAATGGATTCTTTACGATAATCGGAAGCGCTCAGCGCAATGGTTGGCCTGGCCAGCCAGCCAAATCCTGCCCCAAGCGAAAATTAACCCCAAAAAAGTTACTTGTAAGCGTTTGGTAGACTAGTGCCGGTATTGTTTCTTGCAGTTTTCTCAAATTTGGCCAGACTATTTCGGCTGATGTCTATTGTCTGCAATTGCAAACCATTATGGAAAAGCTAGCGGCTAAACAACCTAGGCTGGTCAATCGCTCCACGCCACTGCTACTTCACGACAACGCTAGACCACACACTGCACAACAGACGGCTACCAAATTAGAAGAGCTTCAATTGGAATGTCTAAGACACCCTCCGTACTCCCCGGACCTTGCTCTAACAGATTACCTTTTTTTTCGAAATTTGGACAACTTCTTGGAAAAAATTTAACTCTGATGGGGCAGTCAAAATCGCCTTCGCAGATTTTATTGATTCCCGTCCGACTGGTTTTTTTAGTAAAGGGCTCAATAAACTCCCTATGAGATGGCAAAAGTGCATAGAAAACAATGGTTCATACTTTGATTAATTAAATATATTATATTTAAAAATATTCGACTTTTTGTTCCTTCCATACAAAACGCCAATTTATTATGTAAGGACCTAATATTGAAGTGGTATTTTATTTTGGATAATGTCCATTAATAATAATACATTTTGATTGTGTCAGTCCATGTTATGTAAAGTTGAAGACCGGTTTTGTTTACGTTTTCATTCTATTTATTATTTTTGTCAAATGTTGTTACTTGTACAATAGACTTAAGTACAATGGCGACATGTTTTTAATAGAATCCAAAATAAACAAATGGGGTTATTGAAGAGTTTTCGATACCTAGGCTTATTACAGTTAAAAACACCCTGAATGTCCTATAATTATGGCAAACATAATATACACAAAAAAAACTATAAATATTGCGTTATTATTACACCGCAAACAACAAAAAACAATGAAGATACACAACAGGGTACGTTCTAAAAGTAACAAGGGCCGTTAAACAAATAATTTTAAGAGATTTTGTCGAAAGTGGTTGAACCCGCTACTACCATATCAAGACATGTGTCGACTTTGTTCATTAGGAAATCCTATATCAAAACAAGTGTCAATTTAACGCAAGGCCGAAATAATAATAAAAATAAATTATAATTATACTAATTACCTCCGGTTCATATCAAGAGTTCTTAAAGTCTTGAAACAGCCTCTATGAATTAATCCTGTAATAGTATTTAAGCCTTTTAAAGAACCAAGTACAAGCGTTCTGCAAGTGCAAAATAAGTGGTTACAAAATAATGACATATAAACATAAACATATAAACATAAACATTTAAAGAACTTCGATATTCAAGTATATAGACTTCAACAAAAAGGAAAGTCGAAAACAACTGCGTAGTAAAACATTTTGTAAGGCTTATTTATTATCTAAATGTCCTTCAATGCACGCAAACACCATTTGAACACATGACATGCATTTCAGTTAAATATAATGAAAGAGTGTATATCAGTGTCACATAGTTGTTTCGCTCGCCTTGTATGATAAATGTGGGGTCGGCTGATACACTACACATCTACCTCATGGGTCTCTGAATTATTTTTATGCATTGAAAGAAAGGGTCGGCTTTGAATTATTCGTTGGGAAAATAGTGAAATATTTACGTATATATCCAACAAAACACATGCGTGAATGAAAGATGAATGGCGCGGAAATCCTTTTTAATCAGAAGGGTCTAGGGTTTACGGTCGAGAAAGTTTCTTAGACATGAGGTAAAATGACATTATTGACATAATACGATATATTATAGTTATAATTCGCGTTCGTATTGACACTTACGATTCAGATTATTTTAAAATGAATTAAATGTTTGATGTAACGCGTTTTCCTTTGAGTTTAAAAATTTGTAAATTGATATAATATGTTATACTAGAAAAATTTATGGTTTTGGTAATTTTTATTAACACAAGTTTTACACCATTGACTTACTTTTTAATAGGTTGTGTTTAAATCTACAATAATTCATGACAGAGTGAGATAGGATATGAGATTAAAAACGAGGAGTCACTGGAACGAGTAACGAAAGCAGCACCTTTTTTATAGACCGGGGGCAAACGGGCAGGAGGCTCATCTGATGTTAAATGATACCGCCGCCCATGGACACTCTAAATCATAGGGCTCGCTAGTGCAGCTTTTCATAATGGTGCAGGAAGGTCAAGGCGAAGGAAAAGCGTGGAGAAAGGAAGATAGAAAGTCCAGGAACTGACAATAAAGGATAGGAATATTATCGTCGTAAGACAGATAGCGATTGTTGCCAAAACAACAACTGTTCTTCTCTTCCGTTCTACGTCCTTGACTTGAGAACTGGCAGTAAATGTAAAAGTAGAAGCATTTCATATACATTTCTGTTTTTGACGTTCATCAGTATACACAGTTACTTTTATGAATGTTTTTGAAATTAAATTACTTTTATATATAATAATGTTCATGGAATTACTATTATTATCGTCCAATGAATAGTCGTTAATTTATAAATCTAACATCATTGTCAAATACTATCGGTTTTGAACTAATTTGACTTTGATGTCATTAAATTATAACATGAATATCAGTTGACACTAATGCCATTGTTCCGACATAATAAATTAATTTTAGTAATAATGACTATGGAATCAGTATTACTATGGAGTGTTAAATTGTTATTTTCGTAACAATAGATAGATCTATATATATATATATATATATATAATATCGATCGAATAATATTGGCTAATCGAATGTTTATTACAAGACTTAAAAGTTATAAGCTGACTTCGACTTTGACGTTGTTAATTTATGAGCTACATACATAGCTAGCTGTGACACGTAATGACAATGGCTGATGGCAGTTCCGATATACATCTCATTAGTTTAATAGGTAATTATGTTTTTACATACATTATGTTATCTAAGAGTCCTGAGAACAAGGGAGTATTATCCTCAGGAGGATTCATTATTTTCCTATGTAACTAATGTTTATAGAAAAAAGGCGTTGTTGTATGCTATGCTTATCTAACGTAACATAATAATAATGCAGTGACGCTACGACCCTATATGGGTCTGGGGTGAGTCTCTTATTTGTTCTTTCCTCTAATAAACAAGATAATCAATCTTGTGTGCGTCCATGCCGTTGCCTCGCGACGTTTATCTTCATCGTGCAAGTGTTATGCATTTGTTTTCTGTGTTAAGAAATACACTCGTGTACATCTGGCTTTCATCGCGGTTTGGTTGTCTATTACATATACAATTTAAATAAAATAATAAAAATAATTTTATACGTATTAAACAAATCAAAACATCTCATTTGAGGTATGTTCATTCTTGATTCAAGTTTAAAGCCTACAATTAGTGCTTTTATTAAGCTATATTCAGAGCCTTGTAAGGAGAACCTAGGCGGCTAGTTTAGCTAGAGGGTCTAATTATGCTCTGAGCGTCAACGTGTCTTGAAGGGGCTTACATAATGAATAGCACAATGACTAATTACGTTCACCGGGCTGCTTTCCGGATCTATGCATTTCAACGACGAAACCGCAAATTGCAGTTCTGCTTATGTAGCAGATACAAGATATACTTAGCCTTGTCATTCATTCTGTTTTTATATATAACGCATTTCTTATCATTGCTGCCACCAAATAAAAGTTCTTCAAGATATTAAAATGCATTTTGCAACATTGCCATAACTGGCCAATTTGATGTCGTCATGGATTTAATTAACTGTCATTCACCTTTTAACTATTCCATATCAAGTTATATGTGGGGTACTCGCTAAAACTAAATATAATTATTCACTAGTGTATTTTTAAGTACCCCTTCCATGGGTTCTAGATCAAACTCTTTGAACTCCAATTCTATTTGGACTTTGGATATCCCCTGCGTTTCTGTCGCAAGCCCTCTGTGCCAAATTGAATAAGCATATTAATTTGAACTAAGAACGAGGCCAAGATAATGTACGTTAAATTAATTTTGTGAAATTTCCACCCACATTCAATAGATAATATAATTAGCTTATCACAATATGAATTGGATAAAGAGGGTTTTTGGTGGGTAGCAAATTAATTATATTTTAATATACCCTCAATTACAACGAGATAACGAATAAAAGATAAGTTTGCCAAATGATAAATTTATTTATTTTGTTCACGCGATTTATTTTTTGAAAGGGAATAAAACTTAATTTGATGGTATAATTTATTTATTTATTAAATCCGTAACTCAGCCTATAGTTTTCTTAAAAGTAAATTCCACTTAACTATTCACACGGTACACCAATAAATAAGGTAGGATAAGGATAAATAAATAAGGTAGTAAATAAATACCGTATTGTCTTAAGGAGCATTGATGTCATATTCAAAATTCAAAATCATTTATTCATATAGGTAACACAATGTACATTCATGATCTAATTATACATTTGCTGCCAGTTCTCAAATCAAGGGCGCAGAACGGAAGAGGAGAACTGGCAATAAACTCTCCGCCACTCTTTTTAATCGCCAAGTTTTTGTTTTATGTCTGTTTGAACCAAATTCTTTATAGTACTTTCACAATTATAAATAAATTCCCCGTTTGAAATATCGTGAAAGTAGGTAATCAGCTCGCTTTAGTGAAGCTTCAAAGTAAATATTTCATTCACACCTTTTATTATTTTCGCTAGAGTATTTTATACGGTACTTTAATAAGATGCCTTTGCATGTTCTTAATGAGAAAGATTTTCATAATATTTTTTCATATCGAGGATTTAATTATTCCGTGAAAAGTGTTTCTAATAATAAGAAAAAATATTCTTCCAGGACTGCTTTTCCTGTGATTTATATTTTAGTTATTAAGTTACAGTATATCAAATATTATTTTTCAGTCACCATGCCTTTTAGGTTTTTTGGTAATTCCCTATTTGTATTATATGATTTTTAAATGTTTAAGCAGGCAAAGTAATGATCCCATTGGAGATGGACTTCATAATCGTACTATATTAATATTATTTAAAGACAATGTTGTCTTATAAAATTTACTTGTACCTGATAATAACACTAATTATTATTAAAACTATGCCAAAAGTATGTTTCCTCTGTAAAGAATCCCCCATCGTCGGAACAGCCAGCGTTCAGTGGTGGAAGCACAGGCTGACCTACGTATTCTGGGGGGCAAAACGGCCAGCAACGCACTTGCGGCCCTCTGGCAATATGAGGGCAGCGGTTTCGCTAAACATCAGATGAGCCGCATGCCCGTTTGCCTCCTGTTCTATAAAAAAAAACTAAATAAAGGAGAACAATTTCATGTACAGAAATAAACACTGATGAATTCTCAACACCCAGAAACAATTGAACCTTTAGTTTTTTTATTTATATTAAATTTCACACTCTCTCTTTCGTTTCTTCTAAAATTAACGAACATGCGTGTAAGATATGTTTTAACTATTATTGATAGGATCGCGCTCGATACACCACTCACTGTACTTTTTGTTTTAATAAGTGCGTATGTATATATTTTATAAAATGTTTTTATGTTAATTTTGTAATGTATCCTGAGTTATATGAACTAACATTATATATTATAAATATAAATATATATATATATATATATATATATATATATATATATATAATATTGAGAAGCGTAAACAATATGTAAGCAATCATCACCCACTTGAAGCTAAAATGAGCCCTTTAGTGTTTACCACAATCATAGACTGTAATTGTCGACGAGAATGTTATCGTTTCAGATAATGTCCAGTAACATTAGTGTCACTTAGATTTACGAACTCTTATATGAGTCAAATTAGTTTTTTGTCAATCCGGCGACGCAACCACACCTTATCTTAGTTATAATTTCATGTTTTAAACAATTAAAGCCAGCTTCAAACAAAATGTTTTATTTGAACATATCCATACAAAAACCGCCAACGAACTTAATTCCTGTAATACAAATATTTTAATGACGTTTTCAGATCGTGGATATTTTATAAAGATCAAAATTTTTGCTATATAACAATTATCAATGTAATGTAAAGTTAAGGTTAGTAACTTTACAACTGTAAGTAATTCGTAGGTCCCATGCGGCGGAGACCACGGAAATTACCATAGAACTTGTCCATATGTTCATCTAAAATACAGATATGATATTTCTTTTTATTATCTTTTCGTGGCTTTAGTTTAGGCTAGATAGTAATGTTCCATGATGTCTTAGTAAAGACACATGTAAAAAAAAATATTTTCATGGTATTTTCTATGTATTGGGAGTAAACAAAGTAAATAAAATATTAGTATTAATAGTAATATTATACATTCGGTTTTAAGGAGAAAGAAGCGTTTATTTCATTTGGTTCTTATTACATTTTATAAAATATAATAATAAATAAAATAAAAATATACCAATATTTTATTTATTCATCGATGTATTTATTAAGGAATTTTCAATCCCATTACAACTTTCATTTCCTTATTCTATACAAAAAAGTCATTGTAAATTTAAGCCACAATAAACGTAAATTCAGCAAATAGAGGAACATTAATGACTGGGTCATTAGCACTGAGACAATACACGAGACAAGGGGTGAGGCCATTCAACGCCACTGGTCTTGTCCGATGACAAATGGGTGGTCTGTTCCTCATTGACCACGAATATGGAATAATCGCTTTTACGTATGAGTACCGTTGACCTAGTATTGTCCTTCAGTATAATATAATTGATGAGTGCTTACAACAGAAATAATAAAGGTATTTGAATATAAGAATCAAGTATTCAGAATAAGTATCGCAATACAGCGAGGAAACGCTGCCAGCGTTAAAGGTACACTGCCACGGAAACAAACTTTTTAAATCTTTTATAATTCTCTTTTTATTAGATAATTTTTAATTATTTTTATTATATAGGTTAATCAAATTGTAAATACTATATATCGGATAGTTATGATTACTAATAAATATTGAGTATTCAGACAAAGGATAGATTTCGTGATTTTTAATATTTTAAAACGAGCAGTTTCTATAAGCGATAAGGAGTAACTCTCAATATTGATTTTGAATCCAGAATACCATCCTAACATAACCAGGAGGAGGAGGAGCGTATGTTTTAATAAAACGCTAACTACCGTCAGTCCTTCAAACTTACGGGTGTGTTAAGGGTCACGCTGTTATCTTGAAGTTATGAGATGTTTTCGTGTTTTATCCAGCTTGTTACTATTAAAAAAGGTTTAAAAGGCAGGCCCAATAATCATTTAATATTCAATAAAGGCTACATACCAGAGTTTGCGAAGTAAATAAATTAAATCGAATGCAAATATGCTTGTTCGATTATCGATGCATTGTTTGTGAAGCTTGTAATGATTTCCTACGGCCAGGTGTACAATTAACCGTCACGCCCACATGACGTCATGGCACGCCATATTCGATCTCGCGTGACATTAATGACAAATTGTCGCCTGCGAATTTACTTGAACTATGGTTTCTACATTGATGAGAATCAAATCAAAATTTATTTTACTAAAGTACATCACGTGATATATTAATTTCTACAGTATAAGTTACAAACTATAAAATTTATGTTCTGAAATGCATGACAATTACGACAACTACAATTATTTAAAAAATAATAAAAATATTACACTTCCAAATCCACTACAAATCATTGTTTCCTATTTAAAAATACTTATCCACTTAGCTTGACAGATTTTTTTTTTAAATTTATTAACTCAATATTATAATTACTCCAATTTTTGTCATATGTAAAAATATCTCACAAAATCACACATTAATGTCATACACTAACTATGTGCATGCAAGATAAATCTAAAATTTCTGAAGTTAAATGGAAAATACAAAAAAAAATTTAAAAAAATTGTTTCATACGAAAAAGTTGGATTAAATAATTCTTTATGACAATATTATCAATATAAATAATAATCATTTAATATTTTTGTGGTGCTCTTTCACTTGAAAATAATATATGTAATTAATCAAATGTATAATGTACATTTTTTGTGTGCGTCATAATTGAGAATCTGCTTTTTTTTCATTATCTTATAGGAGAATATATAATCAGCCTTCCGTGCTCACGTGGTTGATTTTTGGTTTTGCCGGTTTCCTTACAACGGTCACCGTATGAGCCAAAGAAAAATCCTTCAGTACACAGCCGGGGTTCAAATCTAGAGAGAATCTAAAGAATTAATTTTAATTAACAACGCAAAACATAAACTTTCCATATAAATATATTATGCAGGTGTTATTATACGAAAATTATATTTACATCACAAAAAAATAGAGAAAAATATTCACTGTTCCATGCGAGTTCGCGTTATGAATTCACTATAGGAAGTTTTAAAATGTACAACAGTGAAAACTCGAATTTTTTACTTTTTTTTAAATATTTAAATAAAATTGAAGGATTATATTTTAAAATATATCATACAGTTGGCAGTTTGAAAATGTGTTACTATCAAGGAATGTTACACGCACTCACTTTGCTAGGGTATCATATATCCTGCAGCGGCTTGTAAGTTCTATACACAAGAGCCACTATATTAAGCTACCAATTAATAAATAGCTCATACCTTCATGCATTTTCGTAGAGGGATGTTTGAGGTGATCATCCTGTTAGTTTTGGATTGATTTTTGAGTCCCAAAGTCGCAGCTGAGACTAATTAACAAGCTTTTTTATTATGCAAATTATAACATCGATTTCGATCGACCTGTATCGGACGTCGGTGGCGCAAAGAGTTCGTTCTCTTGCGGTGGCGTGGCTGCCGGACATAATTCAACCACTGCGACACGTTTTTTTTTTGTAACGTTTCTTCAGTCTCAGGGACAACGATACCAATCATTCTCAATCTATCCTCCATTTTCTTTTTAATATATAATACTCGCGATTCTAACTAGAAAGCAAAAGTATTAAGTGGGGCTAAGTATTAGCCGAGCAGAAGTGAGAAAGAATCCCACTACTGAAGTTAGCAATTACCAAATAAAATCACTAAAACAAGTAACAATTAAGATAGTATTGTCTTTTATTAAAATAACTTTTACACATTTAACGAATACACTTTTTCAACGGATTGAAGTTATGTATTATTATAAACTGTATATATAATATATGTATAATATATTAAACAAATACAGATAATATAACCTTACCGTGCTTTACAGCGTGCGTGGTGCACGCTGTAAAGCACGAGAAACGTAGGAAAAAATTTAAAATATGTAAAATAATTATAAGTTTATACATACATAACTTCAATCCGTTGAACAAGTGTTTTCTTTAAACAATTAAGATTACATAAAATTAATCACACTATATCTATTACTTATAAACAGCAGATAACTACTAATCGAACAATAATAAGTATAAGTAACGTCTATATCTCTTGCGAGTGCCGAAGAAGTGAGCGCTAATTTTTTTTTCTATGGAATCTCGCCTTTAGGGTTTTTACATCTCGGCTTGGGGTGATTTGGAGATCGTAGCTCAGCTGGAATGGGCGTTCTACCGCGACTAGCGCTAAGACTTCTCCTGCGAGACTCGGACTTCGGCTTTAGTAGCCGCCGGATAACCTGGAGAGAAGGATGGAAGCTGACTAGAGTGAGCGAGGAACGAAGTAAACGTCCACGCCTTTCCCGGTGCAAGCGGTTTTTTACCATAATCTGATTTTAACTTATCTTTTCCGCGCGGGCGGGTGAATGACCACAACGTGCGCCGTGCTTTTATAGCCTGAAAACTATTTTAATCCAGTATCCCGCACTTCTACGCATCACTTGAGATTGTTCACCATATAATCTGTGCCTTCCAAATCAAAAGTTAAACTGCCAGCTAGCGTAATGTTAGCTACTTAACATTAATCTTATCATTTTTAGTAATCAATTTAGCATTGAGAAGGCTATGTCTTTACACCAAACATCAGTGTTCTTGTTTATATAACAAATTTACCAAATTGACTTAAATCACAATCAACGTTTATCTTTATCAAAGCCGATTAGACTTGATAAACAGTTTGACAGCGTTAACAATATAAACCTTTATAATCTGTGATTAACGCACCCTGTGGCTACACAATAAAATGTTTTATTTATTTCTGCATCCTTTTTTCATTAGCGGCCAGGAATGACGTGTAAAACAATACTCTCGTTGACGAGGGTCGCTGTAAATAACTGAAAAGGCCATTTATAAATCTAAGAATACATGCAACCTATTTCGTCTTTTCGAATATAAAAAAATACAAAAAGTGTCGTGGAGTTACACTTACAATACTTCATTTGTCGTACAGCTAGCGAGCGTTATATTTTATGCTATTTAACAAATGGTCAGCATTAATAAATTAATAAAATGATTTTAGATATGTGAGTCATTAGGAAAAAAAAATTACATTCCTAGATCTTTATTTCCATATACATGTGTATATTACTTATATATAAAAACTAAAATAGTCTAACAACACTGGTTCGACCGATCTGCAAGAGCATTCAATCTGTGACTCTCAATAGCAATTGCGTTTTCGAGTTATAAGTTCTTCGGGATTGATATAGCTATTAGAAGTAAAGAGTTCCTATTAAATCCAAAAAAATATGTTCTGTAATATATGGATATGGACGGAGGTCTTCCTAAATCTTATGATTTTTATAAATTCCGACCCGACAAAGTAAATCATCAAAGTATTAACTAAACCATTAGGAAATGATTTTAAGTGTAAAATATAAAATGTAATGATACTAGACGTGCCTTCCAGTCTTAAAGTATCTTGATGTTGGCCTAGAGGCCTAAGTCCTTCCTCGATAAACTATACAAGACTCAAACAATACTACCATTCAAAGCATTCTATGTTTCTGAGATCGCAAAAAAAGCAAACTCTTCTGTTCTATCATAGTATAGTTTGTATACATAGACGTTGAGAATTAGCCTCAAGTTGAAACAAGTGAAAAGAGACATTACTAACATGGGTTATCAAATTAACTCTACATTACCACAGTTTTAAAGTGAAGTTTGCTGTTTATTTAATGCTGTGTTCATTTATCATTCTTGTTTCTTGAAGGACGTCCAAGCTAATATACGAGCGTCTACAAAAGAGTTCATTATTATGAACTACTTTTGTATGTATATTTACGTGAATTAGGATAAAATTTCCTTTGTTCGTGACGTAAAGATATTTTTTAAATAAAAGCATTTATTTCCTACATCTGAAATCCACACCTGGGTCCATCGTTTCTACAAAAGGTATATTTTCTTTATCAGTATCTTTATATATCAGATGATCTGTTGTGCGTTTTTTTTTAATATTTTAATAATAATAACTAATAAGTTGATAAATATATAAATAATAATTATGGTAGATTTGGATTTTTTTGGATTTCTCTTGACATTTAATATCTCGTTTTCTATATGTTTAGTGCCTGTTCCCTTTTTCTAGGTGTCTAGTTTATTAAAATACCTATTAGCAGATCTGGGACAAAAACACTACAATTCCATCATATTTTACTTTGTCTATTTACAAACTTAGTATTTTTCCGGAAACTCTAATAAAAATATCTTGCGAAATAAATGAACACTGGCTAACTCTTGGAAAATTCTGTTGGACGATCATTAATTAAATAATGTTAATGTTTCCACGTAAAGCTTTTATTAAAAGAATTAAGATTAATATTATTATAATACTATATCTAAGCTATAACTATTAAAACTTATATTTATAGAATGTAAAAAAGAAATGACAACATCAGGAACTCGGTTTGTTAATAACTAGAAAATAATAATTATTTTTATGTGGCTGAACGAGGTCTGAAATTTCTTGACTTTAATAATGTTTAAAGGATCAAAAGTACAATTTCCTCATTTTATTTTATAAGTTTACTTTCAATAACGTGCATTAATGGGTTTCTCATCTAGTTTCTAAAAGTGTTGTTTACCGCGTTTGCAAAAAATGTATGAAGCAAGCAGAGAGCTGCTCTAGTATTGCGATTGTTATTGTCACAGTCTTGTTTAATTTAGTAGGAAATAATTTAACCCATGACAGTGTAATTTATTTGGATTATTATTCTATCTTTTTCGTTAATTTTTTTTTAAATCATGTCAGGAATTGCTTTTGATTATGCATTTTTGGTTCTATGTATAACTACGATTTGTTACGACTATTATACGAATTGTTGCAGCTTAAAATGATAGGAAAAATTAAAGGCAAGAGATGGGTAGCCGGAGCTGTTTGGACTAGCTCAAGATACCTGAAAATTGAAGTAGTTAACAGTTAACCTTTACTTATTAAGTGGCATCTGATGGAGAAGAAGTTAGTCCAAAAATTTCTGCCAAAAATCTTAATCAGAAACGAGAATGTTCTGATAATGAGAATACTTATGAAACTCATTTGTAATATAAATAAACGGCTATCAAATAAGTACGTAATTTACCCAATAGTATTGTGAAAATTTTATGCACACAACGCGAGAATGCAATTTTCTCTACTGTAATAATATTGCAATTTGCGCTTATGCACAATTTATTTAGTGTGTTTTCTCTAAATAATGATATTTTATTATAGATAATTTTCGTCGTATTTACGCTTTAAATTATTTCACGGGAGGCATCATACTTTATTTTGTTACCAGTAATTGTTTTGTTAATTTTCAGTCGTAAAACAATTTGATTATTTTTTTTAATGAATTGTTAGTAGATCAGTGTTGGCCTAGTAGTAGCAGTAGTATCCCTGAGGTCGTAGGTTCGATCCCCGGCGGTGTACCAATGGACTTTCTTTCTATGTGCGCATTTAACATTCACTCGAAAGGTGAAGGAAAACATCGTGAGGAAACCGGCTTGCCTTAGACCCAAAAAGTCGACGGCGTGCGTCAGGCACAGAAGGTTGATCACCTACTTGCCTATTAGATTAACAAATGATCACGAAATCTGAGGCCCAAAAAAAAGGTTGTAGATCACGATGTTTGAGTATGGGCTCACGTAATTTGTTAAATATCATTGTGATATTTTATCATTTTTGCGTTAAGATGACAATGTATGTAAATATACCATAATTTATTTTTTATTACAACTTTGATTTTGTTCCCTTTCGAGTAGACTCTTGCGCCGTGGGGTTCAAGTGTACGAGCGCTAATTAATGCTTTATATTGGCACCTGGTAGATAGTACCGGTTACCCCAGACTGGTGGTGTTGGTGCTAACTGCTAACATTGCTGAAGGAATTTTTTTTATAGAACAGGGGTTAAACCCTTAGAGGCTGACCTGATGTTAAGTGCTATCGCGCATGTCCCATGGACACCCTCAATGCCATAGAACTCACGTGTGCGTTGCCAGCCTTTAAAGATTTGGTACGCTCTATTCTTGAACCCTACGTGGAATATGTTAAGTATCGTAATACAGTGAGGAAATGCTGCCAGCATTAACAGGGCTCAAACTTTTAAAATTTGTTTTAATGTTCTATTTATCAAAATTTTATCACAGATTGTTTTTACCAAAATAATCGTTGGATTATTGTAAGAAAATTGCAGTATTACGCTGATCATAGCAATTTTTACGATTGAAATCATTTGTTGGAAGGCAGATGTTCAAAAGGCGCGACTCGAAAAACGTATTATGTACAAGTTTCAGGCACCTGCGTCCGTACTTACCGCAGACAGATTAAAGATAAGGTTTTAATCCCATACATATTTTACTTTATATATTAAGCAATACCTAGCACGTTGTATTTAAAAGCTTAACGATACTTTGAATAAATTAATTTACAATAGTTAATGATAATATTGAATTTTGTTATCATGCATTTTTATAAAGATAAATTTCTACGTTATTTTGTGTACTATTCTGATTATGAACAGTGTTGGCCTAGTGGCTTCAACGTGCGATTGTCATCACTGGAGTGGTAGGTTCGATGCCCATCAATGGTCTTTCTGTCAATATTCGCTTTTAACACTCGTTCGTACGAAAACATCACGAGGAAAATCGGCTTAAACCGAAAAAGTCGACAGTGTTTCAGACACAGAAATTAGAACTTACTTGCCTATTACGTGATGGAACGGATAAAGAAATCCCAAAGGCCCAGGTCTAAAAGGCTGTAGCGCCATTGGTATATAACTAGTCTGGTTTAAGTTCTGTTACTGCAACAAAATAATTGAAAAGTTGAAAAAAATTCACTTTTTTAAAAGCGTTGAAAAACTCATTAACACGTTTCAAATGGTCGTAAAGGTACAACGTGGTCATTGAACCCCCCACGAAACCATCCTGTGTCAGTGATGGCTTCGTGGTGCGTGTCTTATCTAAGAGGCACGAAACTAATTTTTTTTGAAAAAGGAGTGAAAAGTTGAGCTAAAGTGTATCAAGGTACAGTCTTAGATCAGGTTGTGAAACCTCTCAGCAATGCACTTTTTAAAAATATACCTTGGACTTTCCAGCAAGATTCAGCATCTGGTCACAGGGCACGAACTACCCAAGCCTGGTTTGAAACCAACGTTCCCGGCTTTTTAGACTTATTTCTATGATAATATATAAAGTATGGTAGTTATAAATTATGGTCTGTTTTAGAGGATATGACGTGCTCTAAACGACACGGCGACATTGGGTCTCTTAAAGAATCTTTGGAGCAAGCAGTAGCGAGATCTCCCTTGGAATCAGTGCGTAAATCCATAGATTCGTGGCCAAACATATAAAATGCAGTATAAAAGCCAGAGGTGGCCATTTAGATTAGAATATTGTTTTATTTTATGCTGAGACTTCAATAAATATGTAGGTATAAATATTAATAATATTACAGTACTTCATTAAAGAAAATTTAATTTTCATTTGTAACAGAACTTATAGCTGGACTAGGTATATTATGATTATGACAATAAGTAAACTAAATATTATAACTCTTTTTAATAGTATTACATTTTTATTGATATCATATAGATTATAAAACAGTTGTGACCAGTTTCCCTCGAGAATTGAAATTTTAAATACTATGAAAAGGTCAGCCAAAACACATTTCGATCGTTTTATGAGGGATGAATATTCAGATCTGCTACAGTGGAATTTTAAAGCTATCCTCACTCAGCTTCTCATTAAGCCTCGCAATTAAGACAATTTTTAAGATCGTTCTCGACTTATTTATTTTCACGATCTTAATTTGTTTCTGTCTTAAATTAAAATCTTATCTAAATATTTTATAGTGACAAACCCTCTTTTAGACAGATTTAGCGTGTGATGTGTTCTGACGTGGACTTTGTCCTAGTTTTTCTATATGCAGTATTAACACTATTATGTGTCTTTTTACTTTTTATTTTTAATGTATCATCTTTTTAGTTTAGTTTGTTTTTTTTTGTTTCCTGTTTAGTTTTGTCTTAATAACTGTGTATAACATGTATTTTTGCACTTCTTGCCTATCTTATGTAATTTAATACTTCTTTTTTCTTTACTCAAAGCTTGAAAGCGATAAGGCTGCCAGTTGCCCTCCTTTTGATTTAATTATGTTAAAAAAAATTATATTGTAATGTAACGAAGTGTTAATAAATAAACAACACTTGCCAGAATAAGTAAACACGAGGAACGATATTCTAGATCTACCCAGAAGACTGACAGTCTGCAAGCCTATGAAGTAATGGTTATCTTTTTAAAAGAAACAGATCCTAGAAATGAATCCGTGATAGAGGGAGGATAGGGATATTTAAAGGGTGTGTGAACGACACACCCTTTAAAATAATCGTCTGTTGTCTAACCCCCGTATTCATAAAAGCTAAATCAGTCTAATTGCACTCTGTTTACTAAAGTACTCCTGCGTCTCTTTCCGTCAAATTTTATTTAAGCTGTGATGAAAAGAGACAGATGGTACCTTAGTTAAAACGGCTGAATAGAACTGATTGACAGGTAGAGTATACTTTCTCTGTAAAGCATATAAATTATTTATTATTTAATTAAAAATCTCTTAGTTTCCACTAATACCTGACTGATTGCCTTTAAGATTATATTGAGTAAATCAACCATTTTTATCCAAATTATCATACTTACAAGCCCAATTAAACAAATCCATTATACGCCATATAATCTGGACATAAACTTATAAATTTTATTCTATGACAAAATATCACTATAAGGCAATATATTAATTGACTTTTGTAGTGTTTAGCAGAATACTGATTATAAAAAAATAATAAATGCTTTATATTATGTAGAGTTGGCGTAATGGCTTCAAAATGCGACTCTCATCCCTGAGGTCGTAGGTTCGATCCCCGTCACCAATTCATTTTCCGGATACATTGTGAGGGTAACTTGATTGCCACAAACCTAAAAAGTCGACATCCTGTGTCAGGCACAGGAATCTGATCATCTACTTGCCTATTAGATTGACAAATGATCATGAAAAAGTTACATAAATCTGAGGCCCAGACCGGAAAATGTTTTAGCGCCACAGATTTATTTATTTTATTTATATTAGCATTATTTCCGTCTTAAAAAAATACTAAATCTTTGATGGAAGAAGAAATGAAAAGCATTCATAAGTGTTGATAACACAAATATATTATGTCCATTCTATTATTTCAAGTTCTTACAGTTCTTATTTTTTAGTAATACACTATACACAAATCACTGCCACTACAAATTGTTCGACATTGGCGAAATCGTTCTGATCGCGACGTTAATGGGATAGCAGCTATTTTTGACATCTCGACTTTATTGGACTATAAGTCAACGATGACTGTTCAATTAGTGACCGCGATGTTGTTAAATATATTATTTATATTCATCGATAAGAGCGTACCGCAACCTTAGACGCTGGAGAGGCATTTGCAAATGTTAAGAGCGTACCGCAACCTTAGACGCTGGAGAGGCATTTGCAAATGTTAAGAGCGTTTAAGAAGCTCCACCTTCCGCCAACCTTACGAAAATTATAAGGTGTCTATTTAAATATTCACAGGATAAAGACATATTTTTTGCTATTAAGTAGGTTGATATCAATTTAATAAATATCATATTTAGTATCTGTAATTTGATTTTTAGTGAAATAAAAATTGTTTCACGTTTATTGTTTTAATTGACGCAGAATTGTATCAATTTCTATGGCTCATCTATTAAAACCAGAGCCGATGCAACCTTTTAAGTCTGGCCCTCAGATTTATGTATCTTTTTCGTGAGCATTTATTATTTCTAATAAGCAAGGAGGTGATCAGCCTTCTGTACCTGAGACAACCCGTCGATGTTGGGTTTAGTATGTCGATATCCTCGTGACGATTTCCTTCACCTTACAAGCGACTTTTAAATGCGTAAATAGAAAGAAAGTCCATTGGTGCTCAGCAGGGATTTGACCTTATGAATGAGAGTCCCACGCTGAATACACTTATAGCCCTAAAATTGTGACAAAAATAAAGGCATTATGCTTGCTCTGATGTTAAATTCTAAGCTGCATTGTACTGTTCTTATATGGGTACCAAATGTATTAATTAAAGGAACACGCCACGTAATTCCAATAAAACAATAGTTAAGAATGCTTGTGGATAACAAAGGCCTCAACGTTATTCAACAGTATATATTAGATGCGATTGCTGACAAGCTAAAGTTTGGATTTCATTATGAACAGTTCTAGCTAGCGTTCGAATTGTAAGGAAACAATCATGGAGTCATATAATAAAGCCCTCCGACACAACAATTTTGACGTAATTCCTCGGCCAATTCCGCCAGTGGCTTGCATACATATGAGCTGTAGTGTAATTGCTGGAGAACTCTATTATTTTAGCTTGCTTCTAGAGCTGGAAAGAAAAGTTTTAATACAAATAGGAGAACATAAATGAATTTATAATTTGAATTTGTATAAACGTCGCGTAACATGCGCCAACCATTTTGTGACTGTTTTTTCTGAGTTCGTGTGTTCGAATTCCGGACAATATAAATATAATATATGTTGCTTAAAGTGTACATCTAACCCATAATTATGTCCCGTAAAAGGAATGTTATGTATTTCCAAACTAAAAAAGTATTCCTAACTATTTTAAGTTTTACTGTTTTAAAATATTGTTCATGTCCTTACTTCAATTATATTTAAGCAGAGCGTTTAACTTTAATTCGTTTTCTGGAAGAAAAGAACCATACTGAGATGGAAAATATCACTTAATAAATTTATACATAATATTAGACGATCATTCACATACATCACCCTAATACTCGGTATCACGTGACAGCTTAGAAACCACAGATTCTGCACAGATATTACAGATCACTGAACAAAGCTTTGAAGAACAAGGGTACAATTTTACCCTCGAATAACTATCGGCCAATAATATTACTAAGAAATATTTATATAAATTTTAACCTTTAAATATAAGTACAAAAAGTTAAATGAGAAAGAAATTTATTTACGTCTCAATAAAAAATAAATAATCCAATAGAAACGTAATGTACTAACAGTATTATTCTATTTGATTAATATTAAAAGCTATTGAAAAGATGACAAACTTTAATGTATGACATATAGTAAATTGTATGTAGCCAAAACCTATTAGACAACTACGCCTTCCTGAATTTGTCCTGTGCATTTTTTGCTGTATAAACTGTCAGTCGAGTTATTTTTAAAAAGCACGAATTTCTTTAGAGACACCCAAAATTATTACGCTTCACAGAAACATCAGAGCTGTACCGTACAGAACGTCACAAAACCCGATGTTTTAGGTAGACATTAACTCTTATTTAGAATGTTGCAAAAGTGAAAAACGCAGCGCTATTTGTTAGGGCGACTTTACGTCACAGACAATAACTTCATGTTGGGAACTCCCACGATGCCTCTTTGTCAACTTTTGCGAAGAAAAAGTATTCTCTTATTCATTTCATCGTTTGCAAAAAGCGCATTCGAGTTTACGAGATTCATCAGAATCTCGATGTTTGTAATTCTAAAAGTTTTTGAGATCATATTATGATTTCATTTGCACCGGACTTACAATAAGGGAACGTCAGTAAATAAGAACTATTAGGAAAACAGCTGCGCATTCGATAAATTATATAAATATGTATAGATATATACCACTTTTTATGTTTTTTGTGTTTTCTTATATTTTATAAAATATGTTTGGTAGGATGTCTTTAAAAGTTGTATTGGCACCAGCGTCGATAACAAATTTGTAAACCAATTATCATGGCTCATTTGAATTTTCTTTTCTTTTTTTTTATTTAATTAAAAAAAATAGTACTTAATTAAATTTGAATTTTAATAGTATTGAAAGTAAAGAACGTCCACGCTTTGGTGAACGTAGAAATTGTGAAGAATTTGTGTTCCGTCCCATAAATTTCTGTATATTATGTTCTAACTAAAAATACCTGCAAAATCCAGATATTGACAATTGTATGAAATCTATCTCATCCTTTTTTACATAGAGTAAAAATCCTTGCTGGTAATTAAATAAATGCGATAAAATATTCCAAAGTTAAAAACTTTAAGCTTGTACCTAAGAATATCACAAATTAAAATAAATTATAGCATTCAAAAAAGAGCTATCGAGTTGCAAAAATAGAGAAGATCTATATCCATCGTAAGGTATCAACTCTCTTCATAATTCTAGTTTTTTGCTATGAACGCGTTAGAATTTATATTCCGCACTGCGACTCATAAATCCGAGTGAACGTCTAAGTAACGCCGCTGGCTGTTCTACGTCCACGCGCCTCGCAATTTATGACAAATACACCGTTTAAGATTTCACTGTAAATATAGACGTGGCCTGTCTATAACAAGTATTTATTCCTCAAATAATGCTTGATAAAGATTTGAATGTATAATTCCTTCAAATTGTAAGCCATAGGCATATTTCAGCGACTTTATTTCTAATTAAAGTGCGAAAATTATGTTCTTTTAAATGTGTAATTGAAGCTGGTATTCGAAATTCAAATTAATTCAGAACTTTTTCAAAAAGCGTGGCAAACTTTTTTACAAAAGCTACCGAAGTCAATTCCTGGGTGGCCGCGTTTAAAAATTGCTTGTAGTTTGAATGCCGCTATTCAAAAGTTTAAATTGGTGTTAAACACGCAATACAGACTTCATAAAATATGCGATCATTTACTGCTCATATTACTTTGTAAAATCCATTCTAATAAATGTGGATGATAATCTGAATGTTACTCTTCGCAATAAATAGGATAGTGTAGCTTTGATAGCATCAGCGCAAAGGCTAAATTACTACGCAATGATTGACAATATTGAAAGACAATTTATTATTTTGATTTCATCCCTTGTATTATAAATAACTCTTGTCAAGATAAGTTCTTTAGGTATAAGAGGGAAAACAGTTTAGTTTTTCACGTGAATTTATTTGCAAATCCAAAGATCGCGTATCGCTCTTTTGATAAGGAGTTAATATAATAACGTAAGGCTTAAATTTAAAACCCTAACTTTTTAAATTAAATACAACAGTTCGTTGTTTTTAACTATAAAACATCCTTAAATGCAATGATTCTAGGTGGCGTTTGTGTATTGGATAAGCTTATTGATTACACGGAAGGATTAAGACACAAGGAAGAAGTGGCTATTTGACTCATTCTTCGTTCTTTTGAAGGTTGTTACATGGACGCAAGTTCTTAATTTTAAATTGTTACAATACAAGATTTTTAATTGTTATAAATTATACAGACCTAGTGATTAGATTAATTTAACAAATGTTCAATATATCCGGAAGTCTCCGTTCAAGAAAGATAAGAATAACAATACCTAAAAATAAAATTTATTAAGTTATAGGGTTTCTATTACTGTAATAGTGTATTTGTCGCATGGGCATATTATCATGGACTATTTAAGGCAATATACAAATACACACACACACCATATATTTATTATCTCAATGTACATTGTTACATATCACCCGCATGACATGTGTGATTAGTTCAGGCATTGCTTGTTACAGCATCCAATTTTCCCAGCCTATCTCCCTAATTCCGCGAACACGTTCATCTGATAAAGTGTTTGACAGTCATTGACTTTCGCTGAGCTTTGTGTTTCTGAATACGTTGAATATAAAATTGTATGAAGCTTTTAAACATTTCTATGTAGCTCAAAGGTATATAAGAACTAAAATACCAACTGGTGACAGTCGTTAATTAAAAGAGAAAAGTTAGTGTTATATCGCTTAATGCTAGTGCCAGATTTAGAAGACCTTTACATATGTCTAACTGCAACATGGTTTGTGCAAAATTTAATTTGATGATCATCATATCATCTTTTTTAAATGTTGTACTTTAATAAACATGAATTGGTATGCGAACTTACTTAAGTTACGAAGACCCGCCTTCAAACCCCGGAAGTTACCCAATATATATTTCTATCTATTAATTAATAATTATACATACGATGAAAGTAAATATCGCAAATGCTCCAGCACGTTAAAGCGTACCAATTCTTAAAAGGCCAGCAACACTTGTGAGCCTTCAGGCAGTGTTAGTGCCCATTAGCGGCGGTATCAGTTAACAGATGAGCCTCCTGCCCTTCTGCCCCTTTTCTAAATGAAAAACACCCCTAAATCGACGTTGATCGACTATAAAGAAAAACTACAAAGTAATCAGACACAAAAATCTGAGACCAACCAGGGGTTGTCAGGGCGACTGTTATTTTATAAACCAAGTAATTTTATAAAATATCGAAAAGCCATTCATGATGCTATTTGCATACTAAACCTAACTAGATTGAAAACTCTAGATTAAATTCCCTTACTCAGCACGCCTACAGACGTAATATCCTGAATTAAACCTTTATCGTCCAAAAGAAGCTGTGAGATATAGTTACATTTTGAATCTAGATAACAAAACCACTCAGGCATCGCAAAGAACTATTAAATGCAACTCGACTAACGCAAAGCTACAAATATTTTCAAAAGAGCTACAAAGATGCATGCGAGAGATGTTTTATTGCGAGTTCAAAGTGGAGTAACATAAATCCATTTTACCTTTCACTCAAATCAAGTACTCTGTAAATTGCACGTGGCAAAACAATCGATATTTACGAACCCACTATGCCTGCATGAGTCCAAAATATTATATTTGTAAATTAAAAATGTAAACAATCACATGTAAACGTTTTGAATGATAGATGATTTTGTACATAGGTCAAACAAGCAGGTCTTTGATTATTCCATTGGATTATTCAAATTATGTCTTGGACAGATTAAAATGTTGTCCCTAGCTGAAGACACCTACGCTTAAAGGTTTATAAGTACGTTATCTGCCTTTGGATATGTAGTTTGTTATCCGGAAATATCCAACCGTATTTTTTATGTGCAAAATAATGGTTTAATAAAAAGTCGACAAAATTGCATAAATGTTGACACTTGGGGTTTATTCCATTTCCAATATTACAAAATCAATAAATTAACGACTATTTGATAGTTGTAATAGTTATTTTATAATTATAATTGTTATTAACAGTTATTTTTTATGTCAGAAGTGCGCTACTGTCAGCTGCCATTGTCGTTATGTCACAAAGCTTATAAGTTAATATAAGCATCTCTATTCATATCGATTATTGTTAGTTACTGCCTTTAACATTCAACTTTCCTTTATTCACGAGTAATACTTAACTTAAAGTGGTCCTCCTTCCTGTGACTTTGACTTGTCTTTAATCTATTCCTCTATCTCTCCATCGAATATAAAAATTACGTCCATATCATATGTCTTATTACGGCAATTACAATGTTTATATAAATTATGCAATATTTTAATGAATTCGTAGAACTCATGTTTTCAAGAATTTACTCCAACTATTTCAAGTAGTTAAAAATATACCCAGACGTATAAATAATTTTCCATTCTACTTTCCGCTGAACATTTTCAAGTCAGTGAGCAATATTTTTTATCTCGCTGATACACCCTTCTCGGGATGATAGACGAGCACCGGTTTTGTTTAGACGTCTTTAATACTGTATATCTTACTACAAAATATAAAGTAAGTGAGAATTTGAGTACGAATCCATGAAACAATTATTTTTACCAAAAGTGTTTGATAGGAAATTGTCTTTCCTTAAAGTCTTTAAATCTGTTACATTTATTTATGAATTATTTCATGGGCATGGAACAACCCACGAGTATGTATGGTGAATGTGATGAAGCGAGGTTGGACAGGACCGTAGCAAGTGGAGATCCTTGCCTCGGGAAAAAGTCATGAATGTTTAAAAATAAATAATTGTTTTTAATAAATTCGCGTTTACAACGGTTAAGCATTTTTAGAACCAAAGACAATAATAACCGTTAAATCGTGGGCCGTATGTAACGGTTCACTGTAGTTACTTAAATAAAACAATATAAATATACTACCTACATAGCATACACAAATAAACAGAGGTGAGTGAAGAAAATTTTACGGCACTAATACGTCATTCGGGAGGGGGTAGTGCGGGTTGCGTGTATCAACACAAGTCCCGTATTTATATTTCATTAAAATATTATTTCAACGCCATTGATACATTACCAGTTACCCGATTGCGTAAACCGTTGCCTCATCCAAATGATCTCGAGTTCAAATCAAATTTTGTCTTGATCCTTTTTTTTTCTTTTTTTTGTAATTAAATACTGATAAAATACAAAGCTAAGTATTTAGAAAAATTATATAATAATAATAAATAAAATATGGAGGAAATAAAAACTATTTTAGAGGAAATGCAAAAAGGAATCAATCAGCAAAAAACTGATATACAAGAAATGAAAGAGGATATAAAAGAAACTATCAACCGTAATATAAATGAAAAATTTAAACAGCTCGAAACCAAACATGAACTTTTAGAAGAAAAATTGGAAGTACAACTAATAAAAATTAACTAGTTAGAGAGAACCATTAGGAGGAAAAATCTCCTCTTTTTTGGAGTGGAAGAAAATGAAAAAACTTATAGCGACTTACAAAACAGAGTTCTTGACTTAATAAACAATATTTTAAAAGTTAAATGTGATTACAACGACATTGAATGTGTTAGGAGGCTTGGTAAAAGAGCAGAAAAAATCAGACCAATAGTCCTAACGCTTTCTACAGTTGGACTCAAAGTTGATATCCAAAAAAATAAGAAAACATTAGATTCTACTCCATACTACATAAAAGAAGATTTCCCTCCAGATGTTCTGAATAAACGAAAACAATTACAAATTGAAGTTAGCAAAGAAAGAGAACAAGGGAGATTCGCGATCCTTAAATATGACAAAATAGTATGAGTATTGAACAACCAAAACCATCAATTTTTAATACCAAGAACGGATAAAAATAAGAGAACTCCATCAGAATCTCCCGAATCGTTGAGAACCAAGCATAAAATAAATAAGACTGTTAACCAGCACGCGAAGAAGTTACAGCAAAAAAAAATATTCCCAGAAAATTCCTTAGCAAAAGCAAGTACTCCACATCGCTATCCAAATGCCACCGCAACTCAATCCCATTTGTCACAAACAATACAATAACAATTACCAGCGCCCCCTCCTCCTCTCCCACCACGGCCGGTTCCCGCGGGACAGCCAGACCACAACCCCAGTCCTCCAGTCTCTATTTATCTGCACGTACAACGCAAGATCACTTCTTTCAAATGAGAGACTTAATGAGTTTAAAGAAGCTATTTCAAAAATAAAGTATGATATCATCGGGCTTTCTGAGATTCGAAGAATAGGATATAATATATTGGAAGACCAAGAGCATATTTTTTGTCACTACGGCCAAACTAAAGGATTATATGGCGTTGGTTTTCTAATAAGGAAAAACCTAAAACCATATTTTGATAGATTTATAGCAATTTCAGAACGAGTATGTGTCCTAAATTTAGTCTTTGTAGAAGAATATATTAGGTCCTTACATATGAAATTGCCGTATTTCGTACTGGCCACTTTAATCACGATGTTCTCCTCTTTGGTAAGGAATTCCAAATTCAAATTTGTACAGCTATTTACTCATGTATTTGTGCTTCGATGACCGTCATTCATTTGTTTTTTTCTTCAGTTTTTTTCTGTTTGCGTCACTCATTTTACAAAATGGAAAACTTAAAGTATCGCATTATTTACGAGTACGAATTCCGCCGTGGAACTAGTGCTGCGGAAACGACTCGAAGGGTGAATGATGTGTATGGCGGTCATGTTGCAAAAGAAAACACAGTTCGTCTTTGGTTCCAACGTTTTCGTTCTGGAAATTTCGACCTGCAGAACAAGCCCCGTGGACGGCCTGAGACCCAAGTTGATAATGAAGTATTGAAGGCTATTGTGGAAGCGGATCCATCGCAAACCACGTCCGAGTTAGCTGCAGGCTGCGGTGTTAGTGATAAAACTGTTTTAATTCACTTGAAGCAAATTGGGAAGATTAAAAAGCTTGAAAGGTGGGTACCTCACGAATTGACTAAAGCAAACCGGCAAACGCGCGTCGACTGCTGCGTTACATTACTGAACCGGCACAATAATGAAGGTATTTTAAACCGAATCATTACCTGCGATGAAAAATGGATTCTTTACGATAATCGGAAGCGCTCAGCGCAATGGTTGGATCCTGGCCAGCCAGCCAAATCCTGCCCCAAGCGAAAATTAACCCCAAAAAAGTTACTTGTAAGCGTTTGGTAGACTAGTGCCGGTATTGTTCATTGCAGTTTTCTCAAATCTGGCCAGACTATTACAGCTGATGTCTATTGTTAGCAATTGCAAACCATTATGGAAAAGCTAGCGGCTAAACAACCTAGGCTGGTCAATCGCTCCACGCCACTGCTACTTCACGACAACGCTAGACCACACTGCACAACAGACGGCCCCCAAATTAGAAGAGCTTCAATTGGAATGTCTAAGACATCCTCCGTACTCCCCGGACCTTGCTCCAACAGATTACCATTTTTTTCGAAATTTGGACAACTTCTTGCAAGGGAAAAAATTTAACTCTGATGGGGCAGTCCAAATCGCCTTCACAGATTTTATTGATTCCCGTCCGACTGGTTTTTTTAGTAAAGGGATCAATGAACTACCTATGAGATGGCAAAAGTGCATAGAAAACAATGGTTCATTCTTTGATTAATTAAATATACTTATATACTTTTTGTTCCTCCCATACAAAACGCCAATTTCATATGTAAGGGCCTAATATTTCAATTATTCAAGCCTATTCTCCTACTAGCGATGCCAATGATACAGAGATGTCGTTGTTTTACGACCAACTCCAACACGCTACTGATCACAGCAACAAAATCGTTATTCTTATGGGAGACTTCAACGCTTGTATCGGTCAACAGCAAAAAAATGAAGAACGCATATTGTTATGGTACAAGGAATAAAAGAGGAGAAAGTCTTGTTCACTTTGCCCAACATAATAACTTCACCTTTATTAATAGTATTTTTAAAAAAGATACTAAAAAAATATGACCTAACTAAGACCCAGATAGACTACATACTGTCAAATAGAAAAAATACTAATATTGAAGTGATATGTAATCTTAATTTTTCAAGTGATCACAACTTAATTAGAAGCACTTTCACATTGGAAAAAATAAAACTGCGTAGGGCTGAGTATAGTGCGACTAAAACTTTTGTATTATGTAATGAAAAGTTTTTTCTCGAAAGCTTAGAATCTAATCTACACTACATCAGTTTGAATATTTGGGATGTCGTCGACACATGTTATGAAAAATTAAAACAAATAATTTTAAAAAGCCTAAATTCAGCAAAAATCATAAAAACTCAACGACGACGTATTATCTCAGATAAAACAAGAAATATGTTAAAAAGAAGGAGTGAATTGCAACATAAAAAACCTTCGTCACGAGGTGAAAAGGAAGACCTTCTTTATAAATCTGTACACAAAAATATAAAAAGGGAATATGAGGCACATAGACTAAAGACACTGGAAAATCAATTACTTAAAAAAGGTAGCGTTAAGAAAGGCCTTAAGGAACTGAATACTTTTAAAACCTGGATACCAAGCCTGAAAGGAAACCAAATTGACAAAAAAGAGAGATTCTAGAAACAAGATAATTGAGATTGCTACAAAGTACTTCCAAAAACTATATGAGGAACGAAAGTACACTTTATGAAAATTTTCACAGTTTACCTACTTCACCAGAAATAGTTAAAATATTTGATACCCCTGAAATCCTAAGAAAGATAGACAAGCTAAAAAAAGAAACGACTTGTGGTCCGGATGGAATACCCATCGAAGCCATAATCCAAGGTTTTTTTTTATTAACTTCAATTATAACATCACTCTTTAATAAAATACTTGAGGTAAAAGCTCTATACCTAATGCATGGGCAGAGTCAGATATAATCCTTTTATATAAAAAGGTGATCCTACAGACATTGGTAACTATAGACCGATAAGCTTACAACCGAATCTCTACAAATTATTTGCTTCATGCATAGAGAGCAGAATCTCCACACATATACAGGATTTTCAGCCCACAGAACAAGCTGGTTTCAGACGAGGATTTTCAACAATTGATCATATATTTTATGTTGTGGATGAAATTGTTGAGAAGTATAAAGAAAAAAGGAGACCACTATATCTGGCATAAATGCCAATGATAATCTATCCATATCACACAGCAGTATGTGGAATGGAATGCCCTCCACGAATGTAAGGTACCATCAGGGGTGATTGAACTAGTTAAGGATATATACTCAAAAAGTGTAAGCCGAATCAAACTAGAAAAAAGGGGACCTAAAATAGCCATTAAAAGAATGGTTAGACAAGGTGACCCACTTTCTCCTGCCATATTTATAACAGTACTTCAAAGCATAATGCAAAAGCTTAATTGGACACAAAAAGGTATAATTATTGATGATAATTACTTAAACAACTTAAGATTTGCTGATGACATCGTTTTATTCTCAGAAACATCACTACAAATAGAGGAAATGATAAACGAACTATGTTCTGTTAGTCGAGCAATAGGATTAGAATTAAACAAAAATAATGACAAATCACCTACACGATCATCTACTTGGGTAAGGAAATATCTTTTAAAAATTCACGGCATCATGATGAAGTTGATAGGAGACTAGGATGTCATGGAACAAATTCTGGGGATACAAAGAAGTACTGAAGGCAGAGATACCAATATACTTAAAAAAGAAAGTCTTAGACACGTGTATATTGCCATGTATTTCTTACTGCTGAAAAGCGCGACTGAAGAATAATAAATTAACTATCTAAAAACTTTATTCGTAAAAGTTAATAAGTCTGTAATACATTTAAATAGAGTACTCTTCGTCTCTTTTATTCAAATTACACATTATATATTTACAACTATTGCTTTACGCATTTTTAATATGACTTTGGTTTTATCTTTTCCCAGAAAGTATGAGTAAGATTGAAGGAGTGTTCACTTTCTTCCAGAATCAGTTCCTCCCTTAAATATCTTGAGAATAACTTGCAATGATTATTGAGTACTCGGTGCTTGGATCTGCTGGTTTCGTCCTTCAGCTATAACCTGATCTTGGTCTACCATCAATAAATATTTCATTTCAATTATTTTTCGTATTTAGTTACCCTTGCATTATATTTTAATAATTAAGATTATTAATTGCTTCGCTTATATACTTTAGTTATTTATTCAACTAAACAAACCACAGTTTAGACAAAAATTTAATGAATATACCTTGCAATGATTTATTCAGGTAATAAATTGTTTATTTAGTTCTGTTAGTCCATACTTAGATGTTAAATACGCGTTTCTCATTTGTGTTTTACAGTTCAGAGTTGGAGCGTGTCCTCTATGTAATAGCTAACAGAAACTACTCAAACAATTTTAATACAAGCATATGGTAAAGTCGAGGCTTACATATTGCAATAATCCTACCCGTAATTGACACACTTTGCTAAACTTCTCAACTGTGCTCTCTAATACTGTGTAATTAAGTCTGTTGAAATTTACTTTATTTCATAGTACCAACTTGTGTTTTTGCCTGGAAAAATATTTTTTTGCATAATGTTTACATTAAACAAATTAAAAGACCAAATCATTAATCAAAAATAGATTGAACGATGTATTAAATTATTCTATAAAACTAAAACACAATTTATAACTATATTCCCATATTCTATATCACCGTATTATTTTCTCAGTAATAAAAATAAAACGCAACACATTAATCTACTTATGAAGTCCTACAAAACAAACAAGCGTATTAAAATTACGGTTAAGCCTCATTAAAAATTCTATTTAATTTAATTAATAGAGTCGTCTGCGAGCTACACACAGCAAATTCGTATACTGCATTCACGTACCAGAAGTTATTATAGAAACAATAGAATTTACAAAAAGCATCCTCATCAGTGTGACAGCGACAACACTAATTAGGTCAAGCGCGAGCACAAACTGCTCTCTAGGCCGGTTCCGCGTCCTCTTAATGAACTCCTCTAACGAAACAAGTTTTTACCATTGTACGGAGTTAGGCGTGAAAAGGGTCTTTAATTACGAATTCCTCATTTGAATTCTGCATAAACTCGTTACGATATTGCGTGCGCTGCACTGTGCAGTGTATTATGTACTGTAAAGGACTACAAGCCCGGCAGTCTACCCAGACTTCTCGCACAACACGTTTTTCAGTGAATGCTCACTGAATGAATGAAGCCAAAGAATTGAATATTTACGAACGACATTTTATCATGTACTCTTGCTATGAAACCAAAAAAATAGTACGAGATAAATTTATATCAATATATACACAAAGCTATTCCGTAAAAGTGTTTCTATCGTCCTTAAATAACAAAAGATCCTTTTTACATCAGAATATGTTTATAAGATCTTAAGTCTTTCTTAATATATTATTGTCTGTCTTTCTTGTCTGACTTTTCTAACTGACACACACACACACACACGTTTAACATTCATGTTAAATTATGTGCTGCTGTACTGTTAAATTTGGGGTCAACTAATATATAGTCTATGGAATAAAAAAGATTATATCGAAATTAGAAATATTATATAATAAAGTACGCACCGAAAATTCAAATTTTATTTTATTAATGGAACCTAATAGTTTAAACGGCGAACAAAGTCTTTATCAGATTTAATGTTTCAAAATCTGCGACTATCTCACAAATTTTCTTCCCAGATCGCCAAGTTGCCGCAAACTTTTCCATTAAGACTGAATCTCAACTTCCTACTTAAGACTTTATTTAATTGCGAATGAAATTTCTATTTTAAATCCTGACATACACCGACCTCTGGTGCTGAATTTTATTAATAATATTAAATGTTTCTTAATCTGCATAGTCCGATTCTAGGCAACTTCCCGCTTCCTTATATTGGTCACATGAACATAATTAATACAGCGATATATATAACGATGAATAGGCATCTCAAGGTTAATTAGTTTAATTAAATATTCTATATAATTAAGAATCTCAAAGCACTAACAAAATTAATATATGCTTTGACAAACCACTTTTAATCGCAATTTTTAGATACTACCGCCACGGAAAGTGGGTTTTATATCAGTTATTTTATAACCTATTACTTTTAACATACCGGCAACGCACTTGCGAGCCTTCTGGCAATGTAAATGTCCATGGAATGGTCCATGTCACTTAACATAGTGAGCTCGTTTTTGTATTTCTTTCCAAAAAAAACAATTAAAGTATTAAAACTTTGCCTTCGATGAAACTAAAAACCTAATTAGATACTACTAACATGACTGCATTGTAAGGCATTAAAGACAAAACTCTTTTTATGTAACATTTTAGTCTAAATAAATTCATTTTAATATAAACAAATTTAAAAAGTTATTTTCATTTAAAAATATTGCGACTCATTCAAAAATCAAATAATTTTCAATGCCCGTATAACACAACAACACACGGTCAACAACGAATTATAGGATTTCCCGATAGCAATTTCGTCAATCACATTACGTGGCTTCAAAGTAAGTAGCCTTGGACACCATGGCCTCCACTACCAAAGAAGTGCAATTAGTTTTTCTGCGCCACGTTCAAAGTCTTCATACGCCTCCGTTCCAGCTATTTTGCAGCCAACAGGCATCGCTAGAGACGACTGGATGGGATGTCGTTGATCCCTTGGAAGATGGGACTCGGAATTTGGTATCGGATGCTATTTGTGTGGACACGTTTGCCCCGTCTCAACTCCCTCAGACAGCAGTGGAAAATAATAAACGGTATTTCCTCCAACTTCATTTTTGTTTCCTTTGCAGTAGAAACTCTTGGGCCGTGTGGTTCAAGTGCACAGAAATTAGTTGTCTGTTAAATATAATGAAGTTGGCACTTGGTAGATAGTACCGGGACCCAGAGCTGGTGCATTCCTTACTCAATGAATAAGTATCGCAATGCAGCGAGGAAATGCTGCCAGCGTTAAAGGTACACTGCCAGAAGGACCAAAATTATTTAAATTTTCTTTTTATAAATTTTTAATTATTTGCATTATTACTATGTAGGTTAAGAAAATTTTAAATACTGTGTATTTGTTTGTTATGTTTAGTTACAAGAACAAAATATATTACATTACTATACAATAATACCAGATTAGATTCAAAGCCTCGTATTCTAGTTAATCTTGTTATCATGTTATCTACTTAAATTTTGAATACAACAAAGATTTTAAAAACAGTAAATTTTATATTCAAAATACTACCTGGAAACACGTTTCAACTTTCATATTTTTGACATTAACACGACTGCGCTGTGTAAAATGTTCAGGATCCTTGTTATACCGGATTTAAAATCTAATTGTTTTACATTTAGCAAATGTATCTACCATTATTGCAGATTTAACATATCTTGTAACAAAATCTATAGTTAAGTATATCAATTATGATAATTTTATATAGTTTTAGACATTATTTTGTGACGGTTTTATAAACTTAGCAAATTTTTTAGCAGGCTTTTTTGCCTATCTAAAATTATTATTTCAAATCGAACACAGGGCCTTCAGGTGATATACGTTATACCTATATATATCTACCTCTATAGGTAGATCGTAAATATAATAACTTATTAGTATATAGGGTAAGTTTTATGTATAAATATTGGATATAATGTATAATACTGCTTATTAGAATGTATGTAACATTCTCCAGGTTCTAACTCTAAAAATACTTAATTATAGGTTATTCATTATTCATTAGGTTACAGACATTAAGGAAATACAAAAAAAACTCACTTTCGTAAAATATTTTATATACTTTTACGGTTCATTTATGCTGAATATCCTTCAATTGAATAATTAATTTTTGGTTATCCATTCGAGAAAAAATGATTATTTCAATTTCTGACTGAAATTTAGTTCGTCTCAGTAGCTAACTCACTTTTGGCATGTAAAATTTTAAAGAAAAAGCAGTATGAATTTTTCGTATTGAACATTTCATTTTTTGAAGAAGTCACAGCCAACGAGTGATGACCTAGTGGCTTTGGCATCCCTGAGGTTAATTTTTTTTATGTGAGCATTTAACACTCGATTGTACGGTTAAAAAAAACGGTCCCGAGAAACCCGGCATCCATCAAAACAGCGTGTCAGGCACAGTAGGTTAAACAGAACAACAAAAAAGAAAAAATTATATGTTACAGATATTTATATCTTATGTAGTCTAGGTCAAGGTATGTAGTCAGACTTTTTATTTTCTCTATAATAAAATCTCTTAAAATTAAACGCAGTTCGTTCTGTTCAAGTTCAAATAAAACAACTTTAAGATTTTGTCAATTGTCAAAGAACATGTGTATGCTTGTAACCCGGTACTACAGTGTATGTTTTTGTTGAATTAGCCATTTCTCAGTTAACCACAACCAAACAAACTCTGCGGCATTATAATATAAATATAGACTTAAAAGGGGACAATAAGGAAATTTGAAATTAACCAAATTTCTTAAACAACGTCTCAAACAACCTTAAGACAAAATTCATAATATTTGTATATTGTATTTCGTAGAAAAGCGTCGCCCAAGGGTTGCAAGCGACCTCCATATATCACGGGCTGCTTTTAATCTCACGAGTCCTATTTATTTACATTTATTTCAAAGATATTTTCTCACCGGAATTCCCCCTTATAAATGAAACCGTTTCCCGCAAACTGATTTGTACCCGCGGTTCTCTTTTTGTACCAAGAACAAAAGCACCCGGAATATTATTTACAAATTGTTGCCACAGGGGATGGATTTATATTGTGAATACTATCAAAAATAGTATCTAAAGTTTACATCTAACCTCTATGAAACAGGATTAAGCATAATGTTCAGTCCTACGAATATTTATATTTACACTTTTTCACTATACGATAAGTGATGAGTGATGTCACCCAGGCTTTATTTTATCAAAAATAATGTCAGATTATTTTGTATTAAATCTCATCAGTCTCTCACTAGCCTCGCATAAATTTTAAAGGCTGACAACGCAAATGCGAGCCTTCTGACAATGTAAATGTCAACTGCATATTAAAATCGCAATGGTAACAACTTTACAAATCTAGGTAATAGACATTTATATATAAAATAATATTAATTATAACTATATTCAATTAAGATATATACAATTATTTTATACATATAAATATATCGGATATTTTTTTTATTTTTAATCTATATAATATCGACTGTACGTGGATAACTGATATAGATATATAAAGGGATCCTAGAGCTAACATAAATAATATAACAAAAAACAATAACTGACGTTAAAATATAATAACTCAAATATATCATTACAAGGAGTCCCTTTAGGTTACAATTGATATAAATTTAAAAATATAATTATTATATATTCTAACTTATCTCTTATAAAAGTATGAATATTGAAATCTCTGATACGTCAAACTACAAAGCCAGTGGAATTTTTTACAAAGCCTAACAATAAACTGAGATTTATCACAGTCGTAGCAACAATGCTGCTATGAAGTTGAGCAACGTCGGGAACAACTGTTGCGATATAGGTTTGGTTTGAACGGCGCACACCTACGACTACATGTATTGTGACTGGATTTTATATGGCCTACCGATGCTTTGTTCAGTAAAGCGTATATGAGTGGCATAATAAGAGAGAGTACAATCAATCAAGAATATCTTCCAAATCCTATGATTGCACTGAAATTTTGCATGACGGTTTGCATGTCCTGTTCATGTGCTTCAGTAAATCAAAATTGATAAAAAAGCTATTTTAGCTTAGGCTTAGCAATCTTGGTATATTAGCCATCGAACACGAGGCAATACAAAGTATAAATTTCGATGAAGTTACTTTTGAGTTTGCAGCTGTAAAAGCTAGAAAGAAATTTTAATTGTACAACAATTCCTTTTCTGCCTTAGTTATTATTGTGTTTTGTTATTCCTTCAATATTATAAAAAATAAATGATTCATGTCCTTTATCATATAAAATTTACGAAATCTCAACAATATAGTCGGAGCTCGCGATCACTAACGGGCGATTGATATAGTCTTAGTCAGTTATAATTTCTGAAACGGCTTTAGTAAATGTTGACTGTTACTCTGAATGGGATTTTTTTTTAAATATAGAACTAAACAGACGTTCAATAAACATTAAGTTTCTTGTAAATTTTTAAATTTTTTGTTGAACAAAAACAAACCACCAGAAATCGGTCTATTCTTGAGTTATAAAGAACAAACCCGACTAAGCTTTATATATTAAGATCATGGTTACGTCGTTTATTAAGTTAAGATGGTAGCAGAGGCATTTGTTAAAACACATTGAAATTATTCATTCATTAGGAATAACCAGGTTATTTATAAATTTACCATAGATCCTATCGGCAACCAAAATCTCATTTACTGCCTTATCCTTTTTTAAATCCGTCTTTAACTAATCAGGCATTAAATTTTACTTAGCACAGTAGAAATAATTTAACAGACAGCACGAAGAGTTTATAGTCTATAGTAGATTTTTTGCGCAGATAAAAAAATTAATGAAAAAAAGTACAAAACTTCTAAATTAGTTGCCTGGTTACCTTAAAAGTCTTTGCTTTCTACTCTTAATAATTAAAAAATATACATTTTACATAATTTAACAATTTCTTATAATTATACATTTTTGTGTTCAAAATCTACAACTATCATTGTTTTGCTCTTTGAATGTGCAAATACCTACCGCCATATAAAAAAACGTTGGTTAAAATACTGTGTTTGTTACGATATTTTTCTTTAATAAAATATTGTCATCCATGGTTAGAAATCCGTAAGTTTAATTCTCTTTTAGAATAAGGTTTTTTCCCGAATTAAATTAAATTTATTCTTATGTGTGGCTATTTGGTGCAGCTATAAATTAAAAGAAAAACATGACTTCAATGTCACACGTGGTAGAAATAAAACCTTCGAAAACGAATGTAATTTTAATTTTTAAGTTTAATATCAATCATTAATTTTGATTAAAACTACAATGATTATTTTAAGATTGTAAAAAAAGTCTAATTTACATGGCAATCATTACAAAAACTTTTTGAAGTGAAAACTTCTTACAACACTAATTTAAAGTTTATAATGTCATATAGTCACTGTGTAATGCTTCCTATCTCATTTTCTCCCACGTAAAATCTTATGAATTTATGTGACTGTCTCTTTTTCATTTCATCGATTTTCAAATCATAACGATGTTATAGAAGTTTTCACTTAAAAAGAATAATAATACAATTTAAAGATAAAAGTATATGCAAATTATAAGTTTGCATAGATAATACAAACATAGACCAAAAATCACAACATATAGCCTACCTATGGCAGTTTTAACAGATACGAATAATCATCCTAAAACACTATAATCATCCCTCTATAATTGCGATGTTATAGCATAATAGTGAGGTAGAATTCAAACTAACCCTGCCACATTCACAAGCTAACAATGACAACACAATTTGTGGCATTGCCTCGACGTCATTTGCAAGCGTATTACCTTAATATTAGGGTATTACAATGTCGTGCATATTACCGCTCCTAAATCTTCAGTGCACTAGGATTTTACATGCAGCAGACAACTATTATGAATTCATACTGAATTTCTAACTCATAATTGTACGTTATTCATTTCTGTTAACATTTAAACAACTATTTAAGTATCTTTTTATAAATAACAGGGGGAAAGGCAGGAGGCTCACCTGATGTTATGTGATACCGCCGCACATTGAAACTCAATTAAAAAACGCTCAGTTATAGAACTTCAAATCAAAAAAAACATTTCACAGAAACATTCTTACATTATTGATTCGCACCAACTCTTTACGGTATCAAATTACAAATATACAAGACAGAATGAAGAAGTGAAAAGTTTTCTTACTATGTTCACAGCCAGGGTTTGAATTCACAACATCAGAGTTAAGAGTCGTCTAACGTACGCAACGTTAGTTAAAAAAAAATTATAAATGCCTACCAACATATTACTAATTAACGTTAATTGAATTTTTTAATGCAACAAATACATTATAAACTTTGATCAACGATCGTGTTTCTTTCTTTTTCTATTTATAAACGAACTCAAATAAACTTTGTTTTAAATTTTACCTCGTGCTGCGGCCAAACTAAAAGAGGATAATTTAAATGTAGCTTTAATTGAAAACTGGATTTCGGTATTTCTGTGTATTTAATTTAAAAATAATTTATTATTTAATGTGACACGCGTCTTTTTCGTATCACTATAGTTTATGGCAAGAAACATGGTGGGTGTAACACTGAGACATCAAAAAAAAAGCAGGAGAGATAAGATCAACGACCAAAGTAGAGGATATTATAAAGAAAATAAGGTAAATGAAATGGCGCTGGACCGGGCACATGACGAGAGATAAGCAGGTTGAAATGGAATGACGCAGAATGGCAACCACGCCATGGAAAAAGGAAAAGAGCAAGACAGAGCAGGATATGGGCAAACGACTTAAAGAGAACAGGAGGCACAACTTGGACAAGAAGAGCTATCATCAGAAAGAATGGTAAAGGCCTATGTGTCACAGGACACGCTAATTACCTAAAACGGTATTTATTTATGTAACTTAAATAAGTGTTAATATTTATATTGGGTGTCACCAATAAAGGTTTATGGACTGTTGTATAATTTATTTGGTTACTAGCGGACCCCACAGACTTCGTTCTGTCAAAAAGATTTGAAATGTGGCAGTTTTTTGTTCCTACCAATTTTATAGTCGGCGCAAAAAATTCTCATGGCAGAACCATCACCCTGATGATAGACCGATGTGTGAGGTTCAGCTCGGGTGACCAAAGTATCTTCGCTCGAACTTTGGCCACTCTTCTGTGACCCACTAAAAACCCCGACTGGGATGTCTGCTAGAGGGCTTCAAACTAAGAGGCGAAGTTAGGGTTCAAATCTGATTGGAAAATAATCTAAAAGGATAGTGGGAACCTAAAAGTGACAAATATTTAAAAATTGTGTGCCTCATTGATATATTTTCCTATTAGTATGTATTCAAATAATTTTACTCAGATAGGGATATTAAATTAATAATTCGACAGATGTAATGACGTGAAAACATATGCATTTTATGACGCATGCCGAAACTAAAATAAAATAAATAATATCGTGAAGCCAACCAAATTCAAAATCAGTAATAATGAGCTCACACATTTTTTAACTATTCAATTTGGTCGGGTTCGCGATGTTATTTATCACTTGTTGTGTTTCGGAACGCGACATTGCTTAGACAACAGTGAGTGCTTGTAATTTAATATGAACTTTATTGAATAGCAATAAAGTTCAAATTGACTCTACATTTTATTTACAAAACGTTTGTATGGGAAAAAGAAAAGGGCTGTTTTAGGGTTTTCCCGGAAATTATTCGAATTATTCTCGCCGTAAAAATCCTTAGACTTCAACGAACATTTAAAAAAAATAATTGGTACAATAGGTCCAGGCATTGTAGAGATATGCGCTTACCAACACATTTTGCGATTCATTTTTATATTATAAAAGATTAAAACATAAGCTAACTAGGACAATATAATTAAAAGACATTTTAAATTACTTGTACAAATTTAACCTTAGATATAAAAGTGGCGCCAAAATTTTAGTATTTCATAAAATATGGAACTGCTTATTTTAATGGTTCTATCTCGCTCTTATAACTTGATTACTAATATTGATATATTTTACAACAGTGTTCCAACTTACCGTAACTTTGTTACTTAATGAGGTTTAAGGTTTCATTTAGTTTTAGTTACTATTATTATTTTATTCTTTTTAGTTTTAGTTATGTCAAAACCGTTTACTACAATATCGTTTAGAACAACATACAGGTTATATTGACCAAAATCAAAGGTCCCGGCTGAATTCTATTGTATTAGGTATCTAATAACAAAGTCATCGGCAGTTACGACTATCGGTGTTTACGACCAAATATGAGTAGTCCCTACAATGTCGTTATAACAGATTTTGATTGAATGACTTTTTAGTTATTATTTTTTAGTTTGCTTATGTTCTAATATAATTGATGTGTATGTATGTAAAATTTGTAATGTCATATTTTCTTGTATAATTATATGCATACACGTTATTTTAGAACTTATAAATAAATAAAATATGATCAAAACATACACTCTTATATAGTCGCATGATTCATGAAGTTGTTGCATGCTTCCGACAAAAGTACCTAATAATGGGAACTTCTTGGTGGTGGAAACTCCAATGGAACACTTACCTTTTTATTTTGATAGCCTGTGTTACAAATACCTTGTCTTAATCAATCGTTTTAATGAACACAATTCGAATATTCCAATTACTAGCGAGATGAATTACATTATTAATCACCCCTCGTCGCATTAGAATTTAAAACTGTTCTTACTCTGAACATTAAAATGTTCGCCTACATGATAGCTATATATATATATAGGTATATTAGATAAGTTTTGATATTAGTAAACGAAAACTGCATAATATCATTTAAGTAGTGTCATCGAAAAAATCTTATTAATCTAAAATGGGAAGAAGGCTATAAAAACAAACATATCTCAATAAATTAGTATAACTAAATTTAAAATCTAATCTATTTCATCTGCAGAAAATAAGTTTATTTGCATAGTTTTAGAGATGCCCATTATAAAATGGCTGTGTTACTGTAGATGTCCTCTAATTCATGTAAAGGCTTCAATGACATTAAATTCCCTAAAATGGCAACTCTATTCAACGGAATCCTTTACAAAGTAAAAGTATTTACTCTATTTACATATATACAAAAATAATATGACCGTTTAGACGATAGAAGATGACAAATGACACAAATAGTTTTATTGAAATTGCAAGAATACAGGCATTTAAACGCTAATCTAAAGTTGTATTGACTATGAAAGGCTACTGAAATCCTTTATATAATGTTTGTTAATATATCTTAAAAGCATTTCTTAATTAAGGCTGAACTAAAGCATTTTAAAGGTTTATACCAATTTCATTTGAAACGTTCCGCGACAAACTATTGACATTGAGATGAAAAGCTTACATAATGAAACATTTGCATAAGAATATTCTTTATCTGTGTCAAATCTGGCGAAGTTTTTGTAGGCCGCTGTTTGAATTATTAAGGCTTTTGTCTAAAATATATATGGGTTAACTTGTATGTGCCAAAACACGAGTGGAAATATAAAAGATAAGGTTAACAAATTGTCATGCCCTTTGAGACTTTAAGAAGTATTGGAACTATATAGCGATGAAGACGGAGACCTGATGACCATGCCAAGAAGGCTAAATTTAGTAAGCAGAACTGGCACTAGTATTAATTTAGAACATTAAGGTAAGACTTTGCATTCGTTTGGGGTGGGAAGTTGGGGTTGGTGTTGGTGGGAATCGCTGATGGAGTGAGGTCAGCATTGCCTAGAAAAAGCCAAAAAAAACCTTCTGCTGTGTTACGTAGTGGAACACTAGTATAAGCAGAACCCCGACCAGTCCGAGTCATCCACGTCCTAGTCGTCCACCCTGGGACCTACTGCAGCCACGCTCACGCGTGCCCACTACCTAGAGCTGCAGATGAGCTGAGGATGCAGGGCAAAAGGCGAATATTCTGCGCCTTAAAACAGAATCCACTCACTAGGGAGGTAACCCGTATAAAACCGAGCATGTCTGGATGCTCTAAAGTGGCAGCCCCACTATCAGACTAGGGTACAGTTGGTTAATCTCCTGCTTGCCTGAAAAACCAACGATTCAAGAAACCGAAACAGTGAGAAACCGGACCGATCTTTTACCGACGACCTTTGGCATTAAATTACGGACACGAATTGCTTTTTGGAATATAAAAACGCTAAGTAACGACACTCGACTAGCACAAGCAGAAGCTGAAATGATAAGATATAATCTACAAATACTTGGTTTAAGTGAAGTGCGTAGAAATGGTTTTGGCGAACTGAGAACGTCCAAAGGCCTAACTCTTCTATACTCCGGGAAGGAAAATGAGGATGACGACCTTGAATATGGCGTCGCTTTCCTCCTCTCTAACTCCGCAAAGAAAAGTCTTTTGGACTGGAAACCGATCTCAGACCGAATCATTTGGGCCCGCTTCAACTCAAGAGCACGGAAGATCTCCATTGTGCAGTGTTACGCTCCCACCAACACGTCTGCGGAGGACATCAAGGATGACTTTTACAACGCTCTAAATGCCACACTTAAAGGTATTAAGAAACAAGATATTGTGATCGTCATGGGAGACCTTAACGCAAAAGTGGGAAGCGAAAACAGTAACTGTGAGCGCAACATGGGCAAACATGGACTCGGAGTACGGAACGAGAATGGTGAACGGTTTATAGAGTTTTGCCAACACCATGACCTGACCATCGGTGGGACATTTTTTATTCATAGAGATGTACATAAGTACACATGGAACTCCCCTGATGGCTCCACGAAAAACCAAATTGACCACCTTGCGATCAGTTCGAAGTGGCGCTCGTCACTCCTCGATGTCCGAAACCGAAGAGGCGCTGATATTGACAGCGACCACCATCTGGTTGTAGCCGAAATGCGACTCAAGATTGCAGTTGCGCGACTAGCTGGTGCCCCTGGTAGAGCTGGAAGAAGGTTTGACGTCACTAAACTGCGAGATCCTGAAATTTTGAACAGGTTCAGGCTTGAACTTCGTAACCGCTTCACCGGACTTCACGCCGACGATGACTCAATAGACGGAGAGTGGAAACGCATCAAAGTGGCCTACACAGAGACCAGCTCTTCTGTCTTAGGTCATACTAAGCACTCGCGCGTGGATTGGATGTCACAAGCTACTTGGCAGCTGATAAACGACCGTAGGGAACTCCACCTAAAACTGCTCGGAACCAACGACGAACTACTACAAGCCGACCTCAGACAGCAGTATCGGGAGATTCGTAAGAAGATCTATCGCAGCTCGCGAAAGGACAGAAGGTTGTGGGTTGACGGTATTGCTGACCACGCTCAAATTGCCGCTAACACCGGCAACATGGGAGAACTGTATAAAGCGACTAAAATCTTGGCAGGAAAGATAAGTCAGCATAAAAAGCCTCTAAAATCAAAAGATGGTAAACTTATCGTAACAGCAGAAGGGCAACTACGACGCTGGCGTGAACACTTCGAGGAAACCTTTCGTCCCACAGCTACGCATGGAGGCATGCAAGACACATTTCCACCACCCAGGCCACTAGACATCGATATCGAACCACCTACACGTGATGAAGTGGAGAGAGCGGTCATGGGTCTTAAGACTGGTAAAGCACCAGGGCTTGATTTAATAGCCGCAGAAATGTTAAAAGCGGACCTGGCTACTACCGTCGACACGCTGACACCTTTGATTGGGAAAATCTGGGCCAGCGAGAAGCTTCCGGAGGACTGGAATAGGGGCCTTCTTATTACTGTGCCCAAAAAAGGTGATCTAAGCCAATGCAGCAATTGGAGAAGTATCACCTTGCTCTCGGCCCCTTCCAAGGTTTTCTGCAGAATTATCTTGGACAGGTTGTCTGCAGCCGTTGAGCCTCTCCTTCGCATAGAACAAGCTGGCTTCCGGCCTAACCGCTCGTGTACCGACCAAATTAACACTCTTCGTATCATTCTCGAACAGGCATCAGAATGGCAGAGAGAGATTTATCTTACCTTTGTTGATTTCGAAAAAGCTTTCGATACGTTGAGATGGAGCAGCATATGGTCGCGACTCTCTAACATTGGTGTCCCGCCAAAGATAATTAACCTAGTTAAGGCCAGCTATAGGAACTATTCTTGTAGAGTGATTCACGATGGTCTCGTCTCAGACGATATTCAAGTGCACGCAGGCGTCCGGCAAGGCTGCTTACTCTCGCCACTACTTTTCCTGGTTGTTCTCGACGGGATTATGGATCGCATACATCAGAACCAGCGTCGCGGAATAGAGTGGGGATTAACCAACATCTTAGAAGATTTGGATTACGCCGATGACCTCTGTCTGCTGAGTCACACGCACCGCGACATGCAATCTAAGTTGGACGACCTGGAACGCGAGGCGGGATTTGCGGGACTCAAAATCAACACCCGGAAAACGAAAGAAATGCGTGTTGGAGTTGAGAATCGCACCCCAATGCGGATGGGTGCAGAGGACATAGAAAGCGTTCAACAATTTGTTTACCTCGGAAGCGTCGTGTCTGAAACTGGAGGTACAGAAGAGGACATCACTTCGCGCATTGCCAAGGCCAGAGCAACCTTTGCACAACTTCGGCCTATATGGCAGTCACGGATGTTGACGCGTCGAATCAAGGTTAAAATATTCGGATCCAACGTCAAATCTGTGCTGCTCTATGGGTGTGAAACGTGGAAGGTCACCAAACACATCTCGCACCGACTCCAAGTCTTCGTTAACCGCTGTCTTCGCCGTATTCTGAACATCTACTGGCCTGAAAAGATCTCTAACGAGCGACTTTGGGAGCGCTGTCGAGAAACCCCGATCAGCCAGCAGATCAAGCGACGCAAATGGAATTGGATAGGCCATACACTCCGAAGGGATCTCAATCATATTCCCAAGCAAGCGCTTGATTGGAATCCGCAAGGAAAGCGGAAGCGTGGCCGTCCCAAAACAAACCTGGCGCCGAACAGTTGCGGACGAGGCAAAGAGAGCCGGAAAGACTTGGAGCGAGGTGAAACACGAGGCTCAAGACCGAACGCGATGGAGACTCACTGTGGACGCCCTCTGCCCCACCTAGGGGTTATAGGACATTAAGTCAAGTAAGTTTGCATTCGTTTATTAAAAGGGTAAAAAAATTATAAAATAAAATGCATATTATTTGTCGGCTAGCTAATAGCGGGAAGGCGTTCCCTTCCAACGCTTCCTCCACATCATAATTATACGGTAACCACCATACGTGTTGTAGCTGAAGTTTTACACCTAAAGGGAAATAAATGTATGTTTTGTACTTAAATTACACCTTGTTGCATGAGTTATTTAAATTTAGAACGCTGCATTTTTTACGGTGAATTTGTCAATGTCATAACTTAACTACTATGTTGGTGTTTAAACATCTTACGAGATTGGAACTTATTTTTAACTCTTATTTAATGTCAATTAAGGATAAAGTTACAAAATATTGGAAACGCTTCATTACAAAACTCAAATTCGAATTCAGGTTTGTTCATACAGTGAGGATGTGCATCGCAAGGAAATCGTGTATTTTTTAATAAGCTTTTGGTGTAAAAGAAAGAAGAATAATTAATGAAACAGAAACCCACCCAACATTATGGGATGCCTTAACTCTTTGTCTCTATTCTTTGCTACAATATGGTAGGAACGTTATTGTTTTACGACCGTAAAATGAATTTATAACAGTACATATCACAGCCTTACAATACTTACACACTTAGGGATATTTCGTCGTAAAATTCGACATCAACAAAGAGCTAATTTTAACGCTTCAAGTGGCATAAAAAGCGTATCAAGAGAAATGTGGGCGCAAAACTTCCATCAATTTTGTGTATGTAATTAGCCAGTGACGCTTGTCGGCTAGCTAATGGCGGGAAGGCGTTCCCTTCCAACGCTTCCTCCACATCATAATTATACGGTAACCACCATACGTGTTGTAGCTGAAGTTTTACACCTAAAGGGAAATAAATGTATGTTTTGTACTTAAATTACACCTTGTTGCATGAGTTATTTAAATTTAGAACGCTGCATTTTTTACGGTGAATTTGTCAATGTCATAACTTAACTACTATGCTGGTGTTAAAATTCGAATTATGAATTTATTTATATATAATGACTAAAGCTGAAAATTTCAGTGGATACCTTCAATCCTGTAGGCGCATATTCGAGCCTAGGCTGAATTAATGATTATTTTCATTATTTTACTCGAATATATTACTTTATATAAATACTTTCTCAGACCCAATAACGCACATGTACTTTGGTATAAATGATTCAATATTAATTAGAAGATCTAAGGCTATATGTTTAATGTGTTGTAGTGCCACTGGACTAATACTAAAAAGAACTACAACGCAAATGTATTACACCTAATTAGGAGCTTTCAATAGAGTTAGTCTCTTCGATTCACCGAATTATTCATATATAGTTAATTATACAATGCTATAGAAAAATATCAATCAAGAAGATTAAAAGAAGACAAAATATTATCAAGGCGCTTAAAAAAATATTACAAGCTTTGTATGTTTTTCTGGGTTATCCGGACTCTGGTATAAAATAAAAAAATAAAACAATAAGGGAGTTATGTAACCTAACTTTAGTTAAGTAACATATATGTTTTAGTTAATTAGAAGCGCAAACCAAACACTTGCAGCCAAAATAAGCCCTTTAGTTTGTCCCACCCTCATAAATTGTAATATAATGTTCTCGTTTCCGACAATGTCCAATATGTCAACTGCACTTATATTCACGATATTAACCCCTAAATTAAAGTCAGTTTTTTGTAACCACACAAACGCTAATTTTATATTGGTTATAAGCTCATGTTTAGAACGATTAAAGCCGGTTGACACCCAGCTTCAAATAAAGAGTTTCATTTAACATAATATATTTGAACTTTCCTAAAACAACTATACGTGGATTATTCCAACACGAAGATGGATATTTAATAATTATATTCCACCAAATACCAGAAAAAAAAATCTACGAACAATCGATTGCAGAGACTTATTAAGAACGATTAAAAATAAAGTGCACTTCACTATGTCTGATTTCAAACTAATCATGATAGAAATCTGAGATGGTATATCCACTTGAAAATTTAATGATACAAAAGCGCAAATGGCTTTTCACTATATATTTCTCTCAAAAGCTTAAATTAAATCTAAACTCATTTGCGCTACAAGTCGTTAAAAAGACTAAAATGTTGCTCGGTAATTTGATTGCTATAGTCTAATGAAAGAAAATGTTTTTCTTTGTAAAGTGGCCCGTATTCCTCGATTGGGTAGACTGTCCATTTCACAGATCATTTTATTTATTCCTATAAAGAAATATCTTTCAGTGAACACTGAATTTCTGTAACCTACAACTTAATACGTAAAAAAACAGAAGGAAGCATAGCATCATATAATATCTACATTATTAATTAAATGTGTTATTATAAATATATATTGTTTGAAGTTGGCCTTAAAGGGGGCCAAAACTGAGACCACCCTATAGACATATTGTATATATATTAATGTTTAAGAAAGCCTATAGCTAAAGTATCATTTGAGGTTTAGTAAATTATTAGAAATTCGTATACATATATGTAAATTCTATGAAACCTACCACTGATTTTAATTAAATAATGTATTGCCATAAACATAGATTTTTATGTAATCTAGGACATGCAACCCAGGCAATTTTTTTTTTAATTTTAATAAAATTAAACTTTTTTAACTGATATTTATTGCACAAATTTATTGCAGTATGTATATATATGTACATAACGCTTCAAATACTTTACATTATTATTCCTACATACTCACGTAACTCAAAGACAATGAGAAGTATATTCTTTGATTATAGGCTGTGGGCGGTCTGTATTTATCGTTTATTTGTTTGATCTGGATTTCACTACATAGATTTGCGTGTTCGCTGACAGATAGCAATCGGTGGGGCGCACGTGTTGTTTCTAATTAATGGCGCGGTATCGCGTGGAAACGGGCCATTTGTCTCAGCCAACGTCGGATGTTCACAGAAGAATTGTAAGCGATACAAATATTCTTCTTTCCTCTAATCTTTTGCAAATAGCATTTATTACTTTTAAGGTTTAAAGTAACACACTGTGTGTTACTTTAATACATAAATATTAGGTCCTTACATATGAAATTGGCGTTTTGTATGGGAGGAACAAAAAATCTAATATTTTTAAATATAATATATTTAATTAATCAAAGAATGAACCATTGTTTTAATGCACTTTTGCCATCTCATAGGTAGTTCATTCATCCCTTTACTAAAAAAACCAGTCGGACGGGAATCAATAAAATCTGTGAAGGCGATTTGGACTGCCCCATCAGAGTTAAATTTTTTCCCTTGCAAGAAGTTATCCAAATTTCGAAAAAAATGGTAATCTGTTAGAGCAAGGTCCGGGAAGTACGGAGGATGTCTCAGACATTCCAATTGAAGCTCTTCTAATTTGGTAGCCGTCTGTTATGCAGTGTGTGGTCTAGCGTTGTCGTGAAGTAGCAGTGGCGTGGAGCGATTGACCAGCCTAGGTTGTTTAGCCGCTAGCTTTTCCATCATGGTTTGCAATTGCTGACAGTAGACATCAGCCGTAACAGTCTGGCCAGATTTGAGAAAACTGCAATGAACAATACCGGCACTAGTCCACCAAACGCTTACAAGTAACTTTTTTGGGGTTAATTTTCGCTTGGGGCAGGATTTGGCTGGCTGGCCAGGATCCAACCATTGCGTTGAGCGCTTCCGATGATCGTAAAGAAACCATTTTTCATCACAGGTAATGATTCGGTTTAAAATACCTTCATTATTGTGCCGGTTCAGTAATGTAACGCAGCAGTCGCCGAGAGTTTGCCGGTTTGCTTCAGTCAATTCGTGAGGGTCCCACCTTTCAAGCTTTTTAATCTTCCCAATTTGCTTCAAGTGAATTAAAACAGTTTTATCACTAACACCGCAGCCTGCAGCTAACTCGGACGTGGTTTGCGATGGATCCGCTTCCACAATAGCCTTCAATACTTCATTATCAACTTGGGTCTCAGGCCGTCCACGGGGCTTGTTCTGCAGGTCGAAATTTCCAGAACGAAAACGTTGGAACCAAAAACGAACTGTGTTTTCTTTTGCAACATGACCGCCATACACATCATTCACCCTTCGAGTCGTTTCCGCAGCACTAGTGCCACGGCGGAACTCGTACTCGTAAATAATGCGATACTTTAAGTTTTCCATTTTGTAAAATGAGTGACGCAAACAGAAAAAAACAGAAGAAAAAACAAATGAATGACGGTCATCGAAGCACAGATACATGAGTAAATAGTTGTACAAATTTGAAATTCTTAACCAAAAAAAAAATACCTCCTGTATTTGAGGTCAAAGTGGCCAGTACGACAAAACGCCAATTTCATATGTAAGGACCTAATATTAAACAATTTAAAATATAAAAAAGTTGACTCAAAGTGGTCTCAATTGGCTGTAATACGGACTGTATTTAAACGTTGAGGGCAGCTATCAATAGAAGCAAGCACTCTTTCAAAGGGAAAATTCTTAGCCTTGTTTAAGGGACTCCAAATTATCAAGGCGTTTAGAGCTAGCCGTACTCTCTAAAACTAACCATACATTATGATTTATCCAGCGGATTAAGATCGGGACTAGACAACTGCCAGTCTTCAGCTCTGATGAAGTTTGTTTTCAACCTAGACTGCGTAGATCGAGCTTTGTGACCCACGCCTAGTCTTGCTGGAGGAACCATTCTTGGTTATTGAAAATGATGTTGTTAAGGGGTTTCACTACCTTCTCATATGGTATCTTGATACACTTTTCCCGATGTTTTAATACCTTTTTAACAAACGGATGGCAGTGAGCCCTTCAAAGCTTAACCAAACCATCACTGAAGACATGTACAGCCCACGTTGCACTGTATCGACTAATTGGGAAGCTTCCTTAGAGCTTTGAGCATATAACGGACACTTTGTTTGTTAAAATGTTTCTCAATTTTTAAAAAAAATGTCATCCGTAAACGAAATTTTTCTGTGACCTCCCTTTGCATACCGCTTCAGTTGCCAATTTCCATGAAACAGATATGCCTGAGCATTAACTGTTTTGCTTAGTTTTGTGATAGATCTAATAGAAACCGTGGAGATCCTATGCCTGTACAATTTTTTTTTTAATTTAGTAAGTAGTTTTTCTCTCATTCGTCTTTATTGTTTTTGTCTAATTCAACCTTTTTATTTTTGAATTATAATTATAGGGAACTATTACAATTGAATGTGATGTTTTAATGTGACCTTATTTACCAAAATCTATAAGAAATGCTCTGCTGCGATCGGGGAGCTGGCAGAGCATTTAACGATTTTAATTTTTTTTAGCAAAAATGGGAACCTGCTAACGGACATAGATATAACTGCAAGGTGGCGTGCTATGAGGCAATATACCAAAACCTCGCAAACACTTCAAAAAGGTCAAGGATTGACGTAGATTTTTCTGAAACCAGATATATTGGAACCAGAATTCCAACGCGCCATAACAAAACTTAAAGGATAACAATGCACCAGATAGAAATAAAGTAAGTGTGGAAGAACTAAAACACATTGAAGAATAAGGTATACTTGTTAATGACCGGAATCGGTACTAATCCCGATACAAAAAATGGGTGCTACGAACTTGTGTGATTACAGAACCGTAGCACTTATATCTGACGCCATCAACATCAAGAGGAAAAAACTGTTCCTAGCTGGTAAATCTATCTAGCTTTTGTTCTTTTTTATAAAAAAAATGGGCACTTGGTTGTCATATATATTAGATAATGAGATTTAGATTAGATTTAGCCATCAGAAGTTTGTTACATACCTGTAGTATGAAACTAACTTCTGATTGCCCCCGTTGTCGTTGGTCTGTTTGAAAAAAAAATATTAAGTTATGATATAAATATATGTTCACCGGCTCATCTAGTATAAATATTTCACGTCGACATATCAGACGTCTCAGTTTTATTTATCTAATAATTGCGATAAAAAATACAATTTAAAAGTTGAGTACAGAACCCTGGTTTAGTTTCACCACAAGCAACGCCTTAAGGCTTAGTAGTCATTTATTCGTACATGGTTGTTTTTGCTACAGGAATCACGTATTTCATTTCTGTTTGGGCGCGAATGGTGATTATGCAGATTCGTCGCCCCTGCGCGAAACACATAAAACGTTTCATATTTTATCACTTTTTTGCATAATGTATTTGGTAAGCCGGCGATCAGTCAGACCCTCGAGGGTGGACCTTAGCTACTCATTTGATGAATTATTTTCACTCTGCCGTAATAGAAGTACATTGAGATTGATTCGATCATTAAGAAAGGAATAAGTACAAATTGTTTTTATAAAATCACGATTCACAATATCTTTCAATTAGAGTTTTCTTAAAATCTATATAGCAGAAAGGCCTCCTGATAATAAGCTATACACGTATATAACACGAAAATTTAAATTATTATACACCTTTTTATCAAAAAAAGTAAACTAAAGGGTTATAAGCAATTAACACTCTCTTAAAATTATTAATAAAAAATACTCTGCCAAACCGTTCCTTTCAGCAAGCGTAGTGACGGGCATGTCGCTGATTGGCTGAGGTGTTAGTTGACATCTGTCATTGGAATGACAGCTAAGTGTTGCTAGCGACATCTTTCTTTTTCATTTATAATATTTATAACCGATTTATTTCCCAATACTAACATACTCTTAGCTTCTCTGACCTATGAGAATGAACATGTATTATTTCGTAAAAGTATTACTTAAATCACCTTGAATATTAACCAATTTTGCAAATATATAAAGGTTTTTATTTCAAAAATATTTGCTTAAATAATCTCTTTGTGTTTTAATAGAAATTGTTAATATCAGCGAAGCACTTTGAAAATACAATTATCCATATTTAAGAGAGAGCTATATTTTCTTATAGTAGCTAATTACATCGCTAAGGTAATTATAATAATTGCTATCAAAATAGTATTAAATTATGTTCTTAAGGGGATATATTACAGTACTACTACATTACAACGTTACGTGCCTTGCAGAATATAGTTAAGTTGAAAATAGTAAAACTAAAAATATTGAGGTTTTTGACACTCACTTATATACCGCTAAAGCGTTCGATAAATTTTCATGTTCCTTAGAAAAAAACTCAACATCAAATTGATAACCTCCCGTTTTGTTTTACGGTAGAATAAATAGTCATAAAGTACCACGTAAGTGCAAGTACAAGTTATGATAATGTTGTATAATGTAGAAAAATTAGTTTAATATTTAGCTTTGTTTGTTTGTTTGTTTCGATATTTGATTTCATAAAAATATATTGAATAGTTTATAAGCACACGCTACTTATAAGCTATTCAACAACACATACAAGAAACGCTCTTCATTCATTTTCTCACTTTTGAAAACAATTCGAGTTTTTTTATATTCAAACCTTTTTATACACGTGTATGTATATTTAAAAGAGTCAATTTAAAACATTTAGAAATTCAAATAAACATTATAGTTAATGGTCTACGCATTTTAACTTCTAAATAACCGAATTTACCGTCTGAGTGATTCTGAACGATGCGATACAACAATAAATACGAAAACAGCGCTTACACTTAATGTTTGGAATAATAAACGAATATAATGTGCTCGGAGCATAAATACGATACGCGGAAAGGCTTCTGCCGCATTTTAAAATCACCCCCTAATACATATAGACATATTTCTAGAATAATGAAAATCCTTCCGCAACCTTCTGGAAGAAAATTGTCTATCATAAAGCCGTATCTGCCTTACGGCGTTTTAGAAGCCTGGGACGATCTTAACCCGCATCTCTACCATGCTATACACATCTACTGGCTTAAATTTTATGGAATGTGGTATAACAAGTACTCGCCAAATTGTTTGTATTTCTGGTTGCAGATAATTTATACCGTAATTGTACTGTGGCTTGTTTGTTTTCTGCCTGCGATTGGAGAAATCGAATATTTACTGAAACGGCAGGATAATGTTGGAGAAATCGCTGAAGGGTAAACAAAACAATTAGCTTTTACTTTTTTCTTTAAATCGTATTATAAAGTATAAATTAAGCTATATACCATATACCACGACTTTACTATTTTATATTATTATTACATCGAAACCAATACAACAGTTTTCGTAACGTGACTTCCAATAAAAAAATATACGCCGAAGAGTGGGTTTTGATATCTTTCTCATAGAAATGTCAATTCATTTAGATTGTGATATCCGTTACAAATATCTCGTAAAACCTTTCTAGATAAAATAAAGTACCTATATGAAAAGAATACCCAAAGAGATCGTTTGTTAAAGATAAAACCCCAAGCTTTTTTTAAATCAGAAATGATTTTAATACTTTAATTGTATGGGAAAATATTATTGACGTTCATAGGTATATAAAAAAATACCGTATTCTCATTTTTCTTCAAAATATTTCAGGCTTTATTTATTTCTAAGCGAAATGTACACATATTTCAAAGTGGCGGTGTTTTGGTTGAATAAGAGGAAAATTTTGAGACTGCTTAAATATTTGCATTGCAAGGAGTTCAAGCCAGACGAGCAGGAGCATAGGGAAATCTTGAGAGATAGTATTAAAACCTCACGGTTTGTCATGACCTCATACTCCACTATGTGCGTTGGGGCCGTTTCAGGTGATTTATAGACTCCTGGTACTTATAACTTTGAAAGCATTTTATCCAAGCAAATTGAAAAACTTCGTATGTTCTGAACGTACTAAATCTTTCGGATGGCATGGAATATGTTTTTCTTGAGCATGTTAAATTTTGTACAGTTTTAATTAAAAGTTCTAACAGGGTTAAATTATTAGTTATTATATTTATAAGTGTTTGTATTTTAAGTACACATTTTTGGCATTGTATACTTGGTGGAGCTAACTGAAAATCTGAGCTTTGATAATGTTTGACAACATAGGTTTTGAATCGTTGACGACCACTCACTTTACAGCTTGACCCTTTGGCGTTGCATATTCTAGGACTTTTTCCATAAATATATTTTTGTGATATTTTTTTTAAAATCTGGTGGTCATCTTCGGACCTGTATACGAACTTCCAACCGTATCATATCGACGTTCGTGATACGATAAATGAGCGTTTCTTAAGGCACTTATTACCGCGGACCACCACTATGTGGAACCAGCTGCTTATTGAAGTATTACCAAACCAATTCGACTCAGTCAAGTAAAGAGAGTACTAAATGATGCAACGCACTCGCGAGCCTCCTGGCAATAGGTGTCGGAGGACGGCGATATCTTTTACCATCCTTAGACAGCACTGACCGAATTCTTGTGTAAAACTAACACACTACTTGCATTATTACATCACAATTTTTAATTATTTAATTTTTATAGATTTTGTTAATATGTCAAAATTATATAATATTTTATAGTATTTTTTAAAACGTAAATTAAATAAAGTACCAATGTTACTATTTAGTTTCAGTTATTACAATTTTATAATATGGCATAACATCAAAGCACCAGTCTAAGACACTCTTGACCCGTTTTTATCTTTGTAGTGGCGATGATAATGCCCCTAGCAGAAAACTTTGAAATATTACCGACTAACGTTGAGTACACATACATAAATGTAAATAAAGCTCCAGCCTATCCAATCATATACCTTCATCATGTGAGTAAAAAAATACGTCCATATTATTAAAATTTTGGTGGGTTTGCGTTGTTTCACAACATACACTCTAAGTAGATATCAACTGAGTAAGAATAAAACACAACATGCATCATATCTATCTTGTGTAAAACTTAAAAAAGTGTTTAACAACGTTTAAGTCGCTGGCAGAGCAAAGGTCGCGAATGTGTTGGTATACAATTAACATTTATTTAAGAATAATGTTAATAATAATATGTATAACCACACCTCGCATCCGTTCGCGTCTTCTTCTTCTCCATCGCTCACCTGTTCGCGATCGACCTGTTCTGTTATTTATAAGAAATACTAAGACAAATTTGTCCCATGAGTGATTAGCTAAAAATAATATTCAACTAATTCTCAAACGATTTTTACGCTCCTAATTTTAAGGTATAATTTTTTTCTTTCTTCCTGGGATTGGCAGGTCTCGCTTGTGTGATAGTACCCGTACCAACCAATTTATATGAAAAAATGTATTATATGACTTTGTCAGTCACGATCTTGATTTATGTAATTTGTAACAGAACAATTTCCTGTAAATGTGACGTACGGGGAAAATTCAGAAAATGCTGAATTAATGCCATTGAGTTCGAGATTTATATTACCTTTTTTACTGTTCCAAATACCATTTTTATCACATCCTTAATTCTGTCAGCGATTCTATCATACTTTGATTGACGTGTTATTACTATTATTTAAAGAATATTTCATTGTTTGTATAATTATATTACTAGGTTAGCGAACTTTAAATATCTAAGAAAACCTAACATTACACCCGCTTATATTAAAAAAAATATCGACGTTATTACAGGTATACTACAAACCAGCTACGTGCATTATAGATGGCGCTATGGATACTATGTTAGCTGCATTCGTTGTTTGTGCAAGTAAGTATTGAACTGTATGTATCTTGTATTCTAATCATAAACAAAGAAAAGAGTGAATATTTCCGGAAGGTTTTAGTGTCAGATCAATAAGTTAAATATTCTTGGTGCTAGTGTCATCTCTAGCATCAGTTCTCCTTATCCTTTGCCTGTATTTATTCCGTTTTAGCATGATCGTAATGTTCCATGGTGTCTTAGTCAAGACACACGAAAAAATAAATTGTCTGTATATGCAATATGCCGCACTCTGTAACATTCAATAGCGCACATGGAAACGTTTTTACAATTACGATGTAGTCCTCGCGGTATTCAGGTTGATGTAACATGCTTGGAATAGCCTGGTAAAAAATTCAACATTTAAGTCGAATACAAACCAGTGGATACAATCATTAAGGCTTTGCCCGCAGATATCTGTATCTGTTTCGTGATCATTTGTTTTTTTATATATAGTAAGTGATCAGCCAGCTACCTTTTTGGATCTTCGACATGCCGATTTTCTCTCAATGTAAACGTACAAGCGAGTGATAAATTCGCACAAAGACAGATAGTCCATTGGTGCACAATCGAAGATCAAACCTACGACCTCAGTAATGAGAGACACATTGTAAAGCAAACACGGATCGTAAATTTACAGCCGGGATTCGAATGTATGACCGTGTTTAGAAGTTAGAAGACTTTCACTGTCCACATCTATATTCTACATTTCACTAAAATATAATCATTTATTACGACAATTCTAAAATGTAAAGTGTGTCAATTGTTTTTTTATTAATTTCATTTCATTTTCAGGATAATCACCAACTAATATCAATTAATTTCACTAAGTCCCATTGAATATATTCCCAGAAAGCTTAAGCACAAGCTAATTGTATCTTTGATTCACGTATTTTGCACCATTAGGGAATCATATTAAGCCATCGAAGTTTACGTTCTAACTCTAAACACTAACGTACTCTATTATGTAGATACCTAATTCAGCAGAGCGCTCTGGCGTGAGCTTTAAGCTAAGTCGCACAGAATATCCTTCACCCCCTTGCATGCTTTTGCTACATACATTTCGAAATTAATCTTATTATTAGTAAAAACTATGAATTTAATTATGGAATTCTAACTTCAAACCAGGAATGTTAAATTGTAGCTGTATATATTAAAAAGTAAATGTTTAATTACGGAAATGCAATTTAGGATTATATTTTGAAACCCAATCTATCTTTTTTTATTATTTAAAGACCCATTACCGGCCACAGGCTTAAGGCAAATCGTACTATAAAAATGGTAACTAAAAATTGTATGACCACTACAATTGTATCGCTCTCGAAAGAATTTTAAATAAATGTGGACTGTAAACTTGCTGCTTTATTAAGTGAGGGGCAATTTTTCTTACCAGCACTCTGTGGTGCCAAGTCGAATAAATTAATGTTTCGCCGGTAATCAAACCCAGTAACTTCGTTAGATTATCCAATAATTTATTTTTATACATTAGGTACCTATCCTTCCAAACACACCTTAGTCACACAAATATTTTCCTGTTATACTTGAGACATACGACGTCAATAAATGTATTATTCGTTTTCCTATTTTTAAGGATATATTTTTATGTTACACCCATTTAATTATAAAACCATAAGGAGGAGGAAAATCGTTTTTTCCTTTAGATCTATGAAAGTGAAGTCTCTCCAAAGAGATTCATTTTTATTTAGTTTTTCTCAATTTACAATTGACGGCTATTAAATCTAAGTTTACTAAAAAGAGACTTTTTGAAGCTATATTCTATCATTCTTAACAAAACGTAATAGTTTTAGTGCAGTTTAAACTCTCTTTTAAAATAATAAATTCGACTAAAAGGCTAGTCATGCTTCTAGGAAGCTAAGCATAAAATATATAGTCTTGTCAACAATAGAAAAATGTTGCATTCTTTTCAGGAAATTGACTATTAAAGATGGTTTAGAAAATAGATCCTCTGAAGAAGAGTACATAGGTCGCTTCTTATAGAAAATTTAAGATTTCATGTGCGCATGTACAAAAAAGTCTCTTCGGGAAAATGTTACCAACGAAAAAATGGAACGTCCTTATCATAGTATTATGACTGCAAAATATAGGAAGAGATTTACAAGGCCGACCTCGAGTCCTTCATAATAATAATAAAAGTCCGTTTAATTATAGAATATAAAGCTTAGATTTTTAAACACATTGTTTTTCTTGTTATCCTGATATCCTTCAGTATCTGTAATCGAAACTTTACCGTTTAACGCATCCTCCAGCTTTCTCCAAATAACTCTGTCCATGGCTTTCTTTCCTTAATCGCTTGCTGCCAACTCTCCTATTTTATATCTCCACCTTTTTTGAGGGCTTCCTCTTCTCCTTCTTCCTCCCGGTCCTTTCTCTTCATATGCTCTAGAAAGTGAATATTAGTATGTTCATATATTATATATATAAGATATATCTTTTTGGAAGAATCCTTATTTTTGCGCCCTTGATTTTTACTGTACAAAACACTAAAATTACCACTCCAGTTTGTATTTGCAAATTAACTCGCACAATGTTGCGGATCCGAGCTGTATCATGAGATAACTTTTTACAGTCGGACAGATAAAAATACTCTCGTTCAATCTGCGGAACTTTGGAGAAATAGCAATGAGAAGACGTAAAAAAGCAATAGCTGAGGGACAATTTGTCGGAAACCATGACTTCTACCTCAAACTCGTGGTCAAGAAATGTATTCTACGTTATAACGCTATAATTAGGTAAATATTTTCTATTTAAATAGAATAGAAATGTTTGTAAGAACGCGTGTGACTGGAATTTCCTATTTACTTATATATACGTAAGTAAAGTGATGGTAAACACATTTATAAGATTATCATCCTTATTACCTCACACTGGAAATGTTGTTGATTGTTCTAGTTTGCATTCTAAAGGCGAGTTGGGCCAATTTTTGGTTACTGTTACTGTAACCAAAAATTGGCCCAACTCTATCTTAAACTTTTTTTGTTTGTTGTTTTAATAAAATTAATATATTTTCATTTTTTTAATAATTTTAATTACAGATATGTATCCATGATAGAAAGTGCGTTCAGCTTGGCTTCGGCATTACAATTTATGCTGAGTGTTATGGTTCTCTGCTTGGTTGGAGTCCGATTTCTCTCGGTAATTACATATGTGACATATTTACAGGCTTATCAAGTTAATTATACTGTTAACAGTCATGCATGATTTTATTACATTTTATAACTAGTATACATTATATAATAAATTATGTTATAACAGTTAGGATTTTATATATTGTGTTTTGTTTTATCTGTATATGTGTTTTGTGTACCAAATGTGTTGCTTTATTCATTTGGTTTATACTTTAATACACATATGATTAATCCTACCGTTGGTCTCAAAGATAATATAAACCTATTTCTAGGTCCGAAAGGATTAAACATTATTACTACTATGCACTGGTTGACGTAAAATGTCTACCAAATTAATATTTTTTTGATTTTATTATTTTTCGGCTATTTAACAAAAAAAATTTGTGAACATCCAAATACTCAATCATTACTACGTTTTATTTACGCAATATCTAGCTGAAGTATCTCTTATATTACGAAATATAACATTATTATTTGTAACTTAATACGTGTTATGAAGACAAATACGTTTTTAGATGAAGGTGACGTAGCCTATATATTTCACGCACGAATGGCAATGAAAATCTACGAAAGAGGGAAAATTATGTGTCAAAAGCAAAAAGGATTTATAAATTACCTATGTAATCTATCTCTCTCTATCTCTAATATGTAATTATCGCCTTAATAAGAATCTTAATACAAAACGATTTTAAACAGCGTCATTTTATTAAAAATGGTACATTTTTTTCTCACTGAAAAAAGATAATTTTTACGGAAAGAAATTCTTTTTCCCAAAAGAAGGCTATCTTTAGGGTAAGATTCAAAGTCGAAACTTACCGCTTAGGACTTTTATATACGGGTATCTTTACCCTTTCATGAAGCCAATTCCATATTGGCACAATTACAATTAAAAATAAATTTTAATAATATTAACATAAACAGAATATATAATTTAGTTTCTGTCGCTCTGTATATTGTACGTAGTCGGTCTGTTAAGTTCTGTTATAAACGGAAATAATTATAAAAACAAAAGTACTGATCAGTTTTTAATAAGTGATATATCAATTTATAGTACATTAATTAAGGAATAAAATTCTTCGAAATGACCTCCCTTATTTTTAATGCAGACCTTTAAGCGCCGCGGCCAGTCGTCTATCGCAGCACGCACCATATTCATGTCGATTTCAGTGACTGCTTTTTTTAAATGTGACTTCAGACTCCAAAAATTTTATGAGAAATTTTTACAGGCTTCCTCTCCAAGACCTGCCAAATTTTATAGTCCAAAGGATTAAAGCCCGTACTGGAGGAAGGCCAATCCTCAAGTCGATGTTTTAACGCTCAAACCGGGCTTGAGTGGTCTAGGCTTTGTGTGCTGGCGCAGAGTCCTGCTGAAACACGAATTGATGTCCGATATTCCGCAAATAGCGTGCTAAGCAGGTCTTTGACAAGCCAATCCAAAACCGTCTCTTGGTACACTTTTGCATTAGTATTAGGACACTCCCAACCAGACCATTAATGATAATGGATGATGTCCATGTTGCACCCTCGGAACTTTATTTCCAGCTTCATTCTGTTTATTGTACTTCTCTTCAATATCGAAAATGTTTTCGTCCGTAAAGAGGATATCACGGAATCGGTTTTTCGCATACCGCTTTAACAACACCGGGATCTCTTAAGCATTATTATTTTCAGACGAGCATTAAGTAAGTGCCCACTCTTTTTTTTATATAACTTCTGTTTTCAGACAGGATTTCTTGCTAACGCGGCCTGATTACTTCTGCTGTTCTTGCGGAGCTTGGCCGGCTAGTTTTTTTCTTGTCCTCAACACTGGAGACTTCACTGTACCTATCAATAGTACGGTACACAAACCTAAGCGTTAAATTCAAATTTTTGAGCAACTTCAAAATGATACTCGGCGAGTGCCCCATTGTGTGCAACACAATAACAGCTATTTGGTTTTCTTTAAATGTCCGCTCCATCGTGTAAAATTACGAAAAGTGGTTGCTTTTTTGTATTAAAACAGTAGTCAAACATTCAAAAATAGAATGCATTATTTTTTTTATAAAATCATGTTCGAAATTTAAAAATAATGTGCCAGTGACAGAACTTTGGGACCAACTACGTATGAGAGAACGGAGCCTTCATATTCTTACCATTTGTTCAATACTGGATTCCATATCGTACTCTTATATGATATGAGTATCAACAAGCATGCACCCATCGCGGCTCCAGGGTGAATGCCAATGCTATCAAGTATTCCAACGCCCCAAAGACGAAATTAGATACACTCCAACACAGTGCTGTAATCTGTGCCCTAGTAATCTCCATAAAACGAATTGAAAATCGCCTTCATTTAGAGCTCAGTCTCTACACTTGACCTATATAGTGCAACTAAATCAGTCTACCTAGGTTGGTTCATGGCCTAGTAAACAAGGTCTAGTGTTACCGATCGACAGCACGCTGACGTCATCATTTAGCGGTATATTAATTTACGATCAATAAATTACCAACAATTGTACGTAACATTAAGCACGCATGTTTGGTGTTCGTATATTTTTATCATTTTCTTCATTCAAATAAAAAGAAAATGATATATGGGATACAAAGGCGTAAAAAATAATGCATTTGTTATGTTAGCTGTTAAGCTATATATTTATTATTTGCCTACCCACTAATATTTCTCAAACTACATTGGTGAAAACAATAGATTTCTCTAGACTCAGTTAAAAAAGGCAAACGTTTTAACTGAAAACGTGGCAGCTGTAATATCAACAAGCTAAAATTCTAGGAGCACAACAATAATATATTTTTTTAATGTAAGGGGCAGGAAGCTCGCCTGATGTTAACTGATACCGCCGTCCAAGTGCGTTGCCGGCCTTTCAGGAATTGGTATGCTGTTTTCTTGAAGGACCCTAAATCGATTGGTTTTCGATCGAATTGGTTCGGAAATACTTCAGTGGGCAGCTGGCTAGAATAAAGTATCGATAAATATCTTAAGATAGAATAATACGTAATTTTATTACCAATAATAAAATTATCCTCTCTTTCCGATAACGGAACACGTACCTAATTTGAAAATCGAATAAAATTGTCATGTTTATTTTATCAACGTCCGCAGATCGAGAATCCAAGATGTCATCCCATACAAATCGTTTGGATGGCAATCTACCTGGCTTGTATGTTGATAGAGGTGTTCATATTGTGCTGGTTCGGGAACGAGCTCATTCTGAAGGTAACACGTTTTATCCATTTATTACATTTACTTTGTGACCCTTACAATTGACTGTTATGCGTATTAAACATTATTCGCTTGTTAGTTAGAGGTATAAATATTTAATGATTATAAGCTTATTTCTCGTGATTTAATACTATAGTGAGATGTTTTCTTTATGATAGTAATAGACGTATCAACGAAACACATTAATAGCCTAAACATTGACACGAAAATAAACTAGCGTTACTGTTAAAACGTGTGATTTACCAATAAATGTTTATTTGCAAAATAAAATTATTTCTCTAACCCAAAGTTTTATTACAAACATAAATTAAACTTCATCTGCCCCATGGTGCTAGACGTCAGTAATGAAAAAAATCTATACAAAATATGACTTACAGAAAAGCTTATTATTTCTGTTAGAGGAAATATCCAAACTAAAAACTAGTAAAAGCAAAAATGTACGGAGGGAAAAATTTGTTCCCGTTCTCTACTGGCATTATTCCTAGCTGCTTATTATTTTAAAATATTAATTAGATATTTATGCCGTTTTCTATATGAAAATACTTAGCGTAGAATAATACTTTAAAAAGGAGGTGCCAATTGACGAAAGAAGGTATAAAAAGCTATGCTAAGCCATAGTCTTGGTAATTCTCTATCAGCTTCCTTGATCGTCTTCATGGACAAGTATCAGCCTTCTGTGACTGATACACACCGACGTATTTTGGACTTCAGATGTACTGTTTTCTAAGAGTAAGTTGACACTTGCTCGCACACAAAGAAAGAAAAATCCATTGGTGCACCGCCGGGACTTGAACCCCGTGGTTGAAAGCAGTGCCTTAGCTAACAGTGCTGTGAATAAGTCAGTATTATTTTAGTTCAAATTGTTCTTGTATCTCTTCGTTACTTCAAACAAAACGAAAAATAGGCATAGATTTTCTACCTTGAAGGAGATAATCCTATAAAGAGAATATTATATGTCTCAGAGTTTGGAGCTCAGTATGGCGGCGTACGAAGGACCCTGGTTGAAATTAGACCCTAAAACCACAATGCTCATTATCGTATTCATGGAACGATGCAAGCGCCCTCTGCGAGTTACTGCGGGGAAGATTTTCACGCTATCCCTCGACACCTATACGAACGTAAGGAAATTAATTCGAATTTTCCTCAAAGTGTGCAATTATAAATTTATACTAAAAGGTGTTAATTTATTATATAATTTACCACCGCAGCGACTTAAAATCCTACGACAATTCTCTTCCCGTACGTTCTGGGCGTTCATTTCATTCATTAAACATTTTTATAGGAAAAGAAGTGATATGCCTCCTGTGACTTAGACACGTCATCTAAATTTGGTCTGATGGATTCACCATATAAACGTGTTACTTGAAAATTAATTTAATACAAACAAAGCCTTCTTAAACATTAGATTAACAAAAAGGCAGAACAGCGCTCTTTTAATTTGTCATAAAAATATTTTTTACAGCTAATAAATTGGTCCTACAAAGCGTTTGCTGTTATAAGGAATATGAAAAAATAGTTTGTTTTTATTTTATTGATATGATAGAACTAAGCAATAATAATAAGAGTAATAAAAACGTAAGTAATAATTAAATATTGTTTTATTGCTACTTATTGTCCAGAGGCCTACTACAAAATAACTTTACAACAGGAGCCGCTAACGGCAAATTAATTTGTATAGGAAAACCCTTCGTAACAAGGTTTTTTTATATTTTCTTTAGATAATTCCCCGATCATATTGTCGTCAGAGGTATTAAGTAGCTTATGTATATGTATAACTTAACTTATTGGTAACTATGATGATCAAGCACCACCAATTTTGTAACATTTTGATTTCTGTATAATATATACAAAAATTGTAGAAAGATTCTCCTTAGCTTTTGTTCAACATGACTTCTTCGACGTTCGTCTCTGTTACGTTCATTCCCATAATTTGTTCAGTGTTGTACCTGTCATAGCCATATGTTGGACAGTCAGTCAGGACAAATCGTAACACCGTCTCTTAAGGTGAATTGCCACAAAGACAGGCTGAAAATTCTGAACCTGTGAATATTCCATAAGAATCCACCGTGACCTACCACTTCTACTACGTCTGTGTCGTCTCTGGTGTAAATAATTTGTTTAATTATTGAATCGACCGAAACAAGTAGTGTGGACATTTATCGGAAATAATTTAGAAAAAAAACAGTTATTTTATAGTTATGTATTCTAAACGTTTGTGCGCAGGCACAAAGGTTCCTAGTTCTAAAATCCATTACGAAGAAACCGTATATGTAACAAAGAAAAGTGTACTTCTCAATCGCCCTGAGCCTCGCCAGACAAACTTTCAAGGGGCGTCGCGTAACACTGTATAAATGTAACGAGTAAACAGTATTTCTTGCCCGAGAAAGAAGTCTCGCCTTTTATAAACTGTTAAAATTGTTTCTATTTTAAACTGTTCTAAGTTTCCACTACACAGCTTCGATTACAAGTATTACACTTTAAAGGAGAAAGAAAATATTTTACCTTTGTGATCAAAGAGTAATGTAATATGCTTAAAAACACCAAAGACGACAAATTCAATAAGTTTTGGATATACGGGTATCATATTTAACATTATATCACGACTCTGATCTGATGCTATAAATTAAATCGAGATGTTGTTGGTACGTATTTACATGATAAGCGATGAAAACATTCAGGCTAATTTGCCAGCAATTACTTTCTACAATATATATGATAACATTTACTCATATGTTCACAATGAAACTACATATAAATAATTATCGTACTTATAATTCTCTAAACAGGAATTTGTTTTATTTCGTCTCAGTAGGAACCAAAAGTTGCCAGTAGCTTTTAATATAAATGATATACATTTATATACACAGATCAAGTATTGAAAATATTTACAAACATAATCTTTAATTTCATCAGTGCCGCAGTCAATATTAATTTAGTGATCATATCTTTGTTACACGAATAAACGAATTATATTCACTAGATTTTTTTTCTTTTTATACGTTTTGTTTCAACGGAGCGGTAGATATTTTAGTCTTCTATGTAAGCCCGCTCTCCCTTACACTATTTTTAAACCCCTTTGCCACATTTTACTCGTTATCTCGTGTACAAAAAGGTTAGTGAGAAAGTAAGTAGTTTTATTTAGAATTGAATGTTTTCTAAATAACAGTACTTATAACTTCGTATAACGCATGGATTATGTTTCATGCTAATTACACAGCGTTCCAATATCTGTGAATTAAAGCCAATTCACATTGCAATCATCAATGCTGTAATATTTGTGACAATCGGTAATTAATTAGGTCGTCGAATCCCTCAAGAAAATAACAATTGCAATACTTTTATAGAACACTATCTTGGCTAAAAGCCACTTTTATATACAAAGACTAACTTCGTTGAATTTTAAGGTGTCCGGAATTGCATTCTGAAGTTTCTATTCTTTATTTTCCATCGAGTTTTTCAATTTAATTGAAAGTTGCAAACAAATGAATGCGTATTTTTGTCCGTTTCGATTTCTATCTAGTTTTCACGTATTCTATGATAATGATATGGCCAGAGCAGGCATTTTGTGGTGCAGGCCTATACCAAAATATGCCTCTACCTTTTAATCCCTAGTTTTACGCCATGCTATATTAATATATTAATCACTACAGGTTCGGCATGGATAGATTAGAAAAATATGTTGGAAATAAACTTAGGACATGAAGTAGAATTTTTTTTGAATAGGTAGGTAGTATTAGAGTTTGTTACTAATATATACATACAAATATTTCCTGTTTATAAAAAAAATATTACTCTATTATATTATTACTACACTAATTGAGTCACTTATATATTTGCAAAGTAACGTCATTCAGTCTGTCTGTCAGGTAATTACCAAAGATTAATGGAGGCCTCGCGCGAATCGTACTTTTGTAAACCATTAAATAAATACTTATACGGTTCAAAAGCGAATTTATCCGTTATTGCACACACTAAGTTCCGGAATTAAACCCAATAACACTATTATGTTATGCTTGGTTTGTCAATTTCGGACAGCAGTTTTGGCCTAAAAAGGTTGTAGCACTACTGGTTTTATTTTATTTTTTAATTTTTCAATTGCCTCTTTCTTCCTCTCAATTGTCTTAAATAATAGATGTCAATGTTTTTTTCAAAATTATTTTTATCTACATGCTACTCACACTTAGATGGAATAAGGTATTACGGCTATAAACCCATTAAAATAAATAAATGAAATAATCCTTTATTGATGTATTTACTCTAGAGAAGTTGTTTTACAATTTACAGTATATTTTATACTATGAAAACTAATCAGCTTGACTCTCGACATGACTTCTCCACATGTCGCCATATTAATCGGTTCCCGGCTATTTTATACCATACTGCCCCAGCTATCCTTCTTTTGCCCTTCTTAACAACGCCTCATCTCTCTTTCTTCGCTTCTCTTTCCATCCCTAGAATACCACTCTTTTACCTTTTTCTCTTATCATGTGTCTCAATTATTGCCTTTGACTTTAACATGTCATTTTTGCATACCTGAACTTACTTTTACTTTTTTCTTCTCTAACTTATCCTCATCATTATTTATACTATGCAAGTTATTTAGGAATTCACTTATATTATTTTGTAAGGATGTGGTTAAAGCTCAAATTTCGCAGCCATATGTAAAATATATATGGTAAACATATTTAATAATATGTAAAAGTAGATTACTAATAATTTAATAAATAAATGTAAAAGCATTATAGCTAAGTAACGAAATCGATTGGATATTTTCGAGCTTAATAAACATATACAAATAATGTTTATAATATGAATCTAGACTAACTACTTGTCTGCTCATTTCTTTGTAATAGATAATTAAAAAATGATTTTAAGATTTGTATATCTATCAACATTAACAATTTCAGAATTAGCACTAAGAAAGTATGATTTGATATATGGGAGCCTTCCGACGGCTTGAACCAAACTCACTTGTCAGCAAACAAAACAAATAATGTCATTCCCATACAAATTCGTTTAGTGTTAGTGGGTCATGAAACACTGAACATGATTTGGTCAAGTCAATGGCAAATCCAATATGTTATTATCAGATGGGTGTCACATGTAAAGAATCTTGCCCTTTACACGTGAGTTACAATGAGAGTTACCTACCTACTTACCTAATGGCGGCATTAGTAACGAAGTACAATAATTATAATTTAAAATAAAAATTACATAACTCTAATGTAACGGTAACAATAACTTATTGAAATCACCTTCAAAAACAATAACTTCGTTATATAATCTTGATTTTTCTTTGAGAAATTAGTCTGGATAAAAGAACACTTGGAGCGCGACTCGCTCTGTTGTATCTGTCTGGAGCAGTGTGACATTTGCTTAGTCGGACAGAGTAGAAATCAATAAATCCAATAGCCTAGAACAATACCAGATTCTCCTTGCCAAGAGCACTTAACAGTGAAGAATTTAGCAGAACTAAGACTTACTTAAAATTAATCTGAGCCATTTGAAAAGTATGTATTGTTAACAATAGGAAAGATAACGAACATTTTGAATTCATTTATTGTATGTATTTGTAGAATATCATTATTATATATTAACAGTTACTACTAACGCGATAGAACGACACAAAATTACCCACACCTATTATCCTACATAAAAACATTTAAAAATGTATTTATCTATCTTAATCTTATAACTATAGCAAGCAACTCTTGTGAACTCAGTCAGTGTACAAAAAATAGGTCCACGTCGCGTCGATAGAAATTCTGTATATTAGTTGTGTGCTCGCGTGAGTGGAGCTTCGCTAATCAAGTTGGAATGTGCGTGCGGTATATCCAAAAGTTTAGAATTCCGCCTCAGGTATATCAGGGCCTTAGAGAAACACGGGCAAAGGAGTTCTTTAGGTCTTGGAAAGTAGGTTGTCAGACAGTGGTTGCAAGGCTCACTGCCTAAGGATTCTACAACTACTCAGACTGTTACCCGAAATAATTCTCAATTCGCCCAGAGACAAATCTTTCTTTTCTCAATATTAGTTATAGAGTTGAAAATAGTTGTTTGCACTTGATTTTTTAAAGAATACATATAATGTGCTCTAGTTTTCTTGTATAACGTCGAAACTCTAGACTCGTTGTGCGACTTTTAATATTAAAAATCTTCGCTAATATAGTGTTTAAATAGAGTAATCTGACACAAATAAATAATGATTACAAAATCTCGTTTTCATTGTCGTATCAGAATACGATAAAAACCAATATTATCATAGTTTATTGATAAATAAGTAATAAATTAAAAAAGTAATGAAATTTTTGTCTCATAGATTTGTATAATATGACGTGAATATAATTCTGGAAAATAATTGCTAAAAATTTTACAAAATATTTATTATAACAACACATGTTAAGAATATTTTCGTAAGCTTAATTTAGGTTATAGAATACGGAGCATAAAAAAAGGTAAAAATTTATTTTATGATTGACCAACCGAGAGGCTATTCATAAAATTAATTGAATTTGAACCATAGAACATTCTTAAACAACTTTATAAGTACTTAAATAGGAAATTCTTTTTTCAATAGATATCGGTTTTACAGCCCGAAACGGCTGTTTATTTTTTGGCTTTTATTTTTCAATTCTTTTGTGTTTTTCATTCAAAATTTTCTCATGAGATAAAAGAAAAAATATTTAGTTATTAAGATATTTTATAATGCTAATGAGACCCTTAATGAAAAAATTAAATATAATATTAGGAAATTGGCGTATTTCGTACTGGCCACTTTAATCACCTTTGGTAAGGAATTCCAAATTCAAATTTGTACAGCTATTTACTCATGTATTTGTGCTTCGATGACCGTATTCGTCATTCAATTGTTTTTTTCTGTTTGCGTCACTCATTTTACAAAATGGAAAACTTAAAGTATCGCATTATTTACGGGTACGAGTTCCGACGTGGCACTAGTGCTGCGGAAACGACTCGAAGGGTGAATGATGTGTATGGCATGTCATGTTGCAAAAGAAAACACAGTTCATTTTTGGTTCCAACGTTTTCGTTCTGGAAATTTCGACCTGCAGAACAAGCCCCGTGGACGGCCTGAGACCCAAGTTGATAATGAAGTATTGAAGGCTATTGTGGAAGCGGATCCATCGCAAACCACGTCCGAGTTCGCTGCAGGCTGCGGTGTTAGTGATAAAACTGTTTTAATTCACTTGAAGCAAATTGGGAAGATTAAAAAGCTTGAAAGGTGGGTACCTCACGAATTGACTGAAGCAAACCGGCAAACGCGCGTCGACTGCTGCGTTACATTACTGAACTGGCATAATAATGAAGGTATTTTAAACCGAATCATTACCTGTGATGAAAAATGGATTCTTTACGATAATCGGAAGCGCTCAGCGCAATGGTTGGATCCTGGCCAGCCAGCCAATTCCTGCCCCAAGCGAAAATTAATCCCAAAAAAGTTACTTGTAAGCGTTTGGTGGACTAGTGCCGGTATTGTTCATTGCAGTTTTCTCAAATCTGGCCAGACAACGCTAGACCACACACTGTACAACAGACGACTACCAATTTAGAAGAGCTTGAATTGGAATGTCTAAGACATCCTCCGTACTCCCCGGACCTTGATCTAACAGATTACCATTTTTTTCGAAATTTGAACAACTTCTTGCAAGGGAAAAAATTTAACTCTAATGGGGCAGTCCAAATCGCCTTCATAGATTTTATTGATTCCCGTCCGACTGGGGGATATATAGGATAACAAGAAAAAATATATAAAATGTAAAAAACTAAGTTGTATATTATTATTTTTTATGAATGGAATTTAAAAGGGCTTTTATTGATATTATTATTACCAATGAGGCAGTACAAGAAATAGTGTATATAGAGTAACTTTACAACGCAAATGTCTTTGTTGCAACAAATGTGATCATTAAGTCATTAATACTTTTACCGCATAACTATAAATGCATCGGGTCACCCAGACTTCGAATATAGGACGCAATAATAATTGCCACATTTAAGAGCGCTCTTGCTTTAATATTAAGCGTAGATAATACAATAACTGAATAATTAATATCGTAAATTTAAACACAAATTACTTTATCAGAATCAGGATTACGAAATAAATAAATAAACAAGCATCCGCCCACAGCTTCACCCGCGTTTAATCCGGGGATTTTGGGATTTTTGCAACCGACAACCATAATCCTTATATTTTTAAATTACATAAAACACACTATCTCTTGAAGAAAACCATACAAAAATTTGGTTCCTTAGAGTAAAATATTTGACTTTATAATATGCAAGGATAAAAATTAACAATTATCTTTTGTGGTCATTAGTAATGTCAGCAAACAATAAAATTATTGGATCGCATTACTAAGTTGAAATCCATAACATTTTATAAATATTAATCCACCTAAATCCATATAACAATATGTGATTAATTTTAAAAATGGATGTTAAATCAACCTACACATTAGTACAAGTACATATGACAAAATATTTTTACGTACGTTGGATATAATTTATATTTAAATTTTATTAGGATAAAATTACGTTTCTAAAACTATTCGTCGGAGGTAAATAACGCATCTATCTGTTACAGACCCCCTTATTCATACAAATATAAGCCAATCCAATTTGCATTGTGTTGTCCTTGTGGCCTGCGTACGCCTGATCGTAAAATAAAAGCTATTTAATATACATGTATAAGTATTGTGTTTAAATATTTTGAGTCTTAGTAATGGTTTTTTGTTTTTAATTTTTTGATACGTAACAAATGATTTATTTTTGCTTGAATGCTCAAAACTCCGATATACAACTCTCCTTCTTCTTCTTATCCGGTACACTCTTGACAGAGCGGTCGTGATCGCTATGTAGTAGTGGTAATCAAAGGGGCAGATGTGATGCGCTTCACGACGTTTCGCCATCGTTGCCTATTAGTGGTCATGCTGCTACATTCATTGAGTGTACCTCCTACAGCAGACTTGATCTGGTCAGTCCAACGCGTAGGTGACCTTCCGCGCGGTCTAGTGCCTTCTATCTTCCCCTGGACGACAAGGCGTTCTATGGACTGAACACCACGCCGAGATACGTGTCTGAAGAATGTAAGGATGCGAGATTGTACTGTTGAAAATAAACGCTGCTTAATACCGAGTTCTTGAAGTATCGAGACATTTGTACGAAACTCGGTCCACGAAACCCCAAACATTCTCCTCCCACCTCCTCACCACATTTCCAGAGCGTCTATTTTCTGTCTTTCCACATCTCACGAGGTCCACGATTCGGCCGCGTACAGAAACATGGGGAATATAAGAGTCTTCACGAGCCTGGTCTTCGTGGCTTTTGTTATATTCCTGTTTCTCCATATTTTTTGCATCTTGTCCAGCCGTTCTTGTGATGCCCATACGTCGTTTGACCTCATCGATGCATCCGCCATTATTTGAAATCTGAGCCCCAAGATAAATATAAGATTGGACTACGTTGCATTTCGCGATTTGAGTCACTTGAGGCGAATTATTTCTGGCACGGTCAACAATCATTACCTTGGTTTTGCTGCGATTTATCTTAAGTCCAAACTCATGGCTCACTCGTTCCATCCTTGACAGAAGCTCTTCCAAGTGTTGCGAACTGGATGCAAACAGAGTGGTGTCATCCGCGTAACGCAAGTTCGCAATCCGGTATCAACCAATTGTTACACCGTCTGTCCAGTCTTCCAAGGTGATGCGCATTATGAGTTCCGTGTACACGTTGGATAAGAACGGCGATATTATGCACCCCTGGCGTACTCCGGCACTTGGATGGAAATCACCTGATAGGACATCATCATCACAACTCTCCTTGTATACATTGAAACGTCCAGATTCTAGTGTCACAAATCGAATCGATATCACGGCTGTGAACCAAGATTTTTATTTCGAAGTGCGAATTAATCACTCGATAGTATGGTGAATGGAAACAGTTTGAGGAAACCGGTAAGGTTTAGACACAAAACGATGGTGTGTCATACCAACAGAAGGTTGATCTCCTATTTACAAAATAAGTGTACTCGGAAGAGACAAAAAGTATGTTAGTTAAAACAGACTGATTTAGTTTTTTATTAATAAGTAGTATCGTGTGAGGGTGCAGTAGCAATAGAACAATAAGAGAAGTGTATGTCGAATAGTAAAATTCTGCAGTAATAATAAACTGTAACATTTAAAAGCTTTTATAACGCTCCGTACGCTTTGCGAACTAATAAAATAAATTGTTAAGAAGTTTTAGGTCTGGGCCTCAGATTTCTGTATCTGTTTAATGATCATTTGTTAATCTAATAGGCAAGTAGGACCGAACTTACAACCTCATGGATTAGAGTCGCACGCTGAAGCCACTAGGCCAACACTGCTCTGAATCTTTCAAACTGGTCCAAAAGTACTAGCAAAAAAGAGTGTAGAAAGCCAACAAACCACTGTTGTTGTCCATTAGAATTAGCACTATTATATTTAATTAAATATTATAACTTATATATCACGTGATCTAAAATCGTTTTATATTGGACGTGAAGCTCTAAAAATATTCCATATAGGAACGCATTAATGACGTCACTTCTGTGCCAGCAGTGGCTACGATAAATCGACAATGCATTGGTCTTTATCGGCAGAAAATGCTTCTGCACCTATTCAGAACATTCAAGAGCTTCCTTTATTCGTTAATCGTTACCACTTTATACGTTAAAGAAGTTCTATAACGATATTGTAGTCTTTGAACACGGTTATTTTCTCGTTAAGTTCTCTATGGATTCCAATTGACCTTTTATAATTAATTGGTAAACAGTTTAACATTATCTGTTTAATTTTTTTTTTAATGTTTACTTAAATCTTAGTAAGTTATGTTAAATTACGTTTTGGCAATTTTGTTACTGTTTTTCGTTAATTTTCTATATATGTATGTATACATAATAGAGGCAAAACTATTTGAGATAGGCTAAGAATGGCACAAAAAAGCTGGGAAACAGTGATTGAAGCTGAGTTTTCTTATTAATACAAAATACTCATGTAAAACGTGTTTCAAAACTTATTGTAAATTTCAAGGGATCTTAAAACTTGATAACTCCTTGTCAGTCCACTTTTAAAAGAACTCGTTAACTGGAAACCCGCATGTAAACATATCAGTTGGCCCATGAATCAGGCTGAAAAAAGCGGTATCAGTACTTCAGGGTGTAATTATGTTGTGTTTTAATAAATAAATATGCAGGAATAGGTGGTGGTTTACGGTCTAGCGGAAGAGCCTAAGGCTGGCGGTCGGCCAGACATAATGGCCTTACTTGTTTGTATACTATTACTTCAACAAGATAAATTTTACGCTACTCCTGCGTGTAAGCCAAGAATTCCCTAAGCGATATTTTTATAAACTATTCTATTACTTTTTCGTTCTATTTTATTACTTTTTATTTGACATATATTTGTATCAGTAAAAAGTTAACGTTAGTAAAAGTTATAAACGACGCATCTTACGGTTAGAGACGTTGAAAACAAGACCCTATTTCGGATAGCCAAAAACAAACCTTATATTTAAAGCATTAAGTACGTATGTAGTTTTATCATATTAATTATATTAAGTTGAGTGAAAGTGACTGATAATCTACTCGAATACGAAGCCAGAGAGCAATTGCTTAATGTAATTACATTAGTAGCGGATAACATTATATAGTGTAGCATCCAGAGTGAAACTCATTTGGTAATAGCTTGTAATTGTACAACGCTATGAATGATTTCACATTAATAATTTTCTAGGAAATATGGATTTACTACTTTAGAGAAAACTGTAGTTGTTTTTTCACGATATATATATTATATATAGTTTTTCACGACACTACTCATGGTCAACAATTATTGTTTTACCGGGATTCAAAGTCTAAGAATTAATCAAACGCTTTATCAACTGGTATAAGATTTAGTTAATCTTAATTGTTGCAGGTAATTTACTATTTCATTGATATTTTTATGAACTTACTTTGGAACTTGGTAAAATTCCCTAAATGTATCCTTATTAACAGAATTGGAAACGGCGCTAACTTTCCAATTAAACCATTTAAACTAAGTCAATAGAATATTCTTAACATTTTACTACTATATTAAGTTAATATAATTGCAACATAATGAAATAATTATGCGGTACGATACATAAATTCCTTACGAAGGTTTTATAGATTTCTTCAATCCAAATCCACTGACGCTTGTGGTGCCGACCTTACTTATAATATACATAATATTATAGTCAGTATGAATCTCGCAAAAAGACGATTTACCAAATATGGTAAATCAGAGAAGTAGCTACATCGACCAGAGAAGTGGTGCCTCCTCTGGTCGTCTTCCAAATCTTTTACCTTTTATGAGAGTGCGTTTTTTTCCTATCCTAACAATAAAACAAAGTTAGGTTCGAGCTGCGATAGAAAAGTCTTGGAGTCTTGTGTTTAGTACTACGGTCCATATTTGCTTAGTAATTTATAGTAGTGCTACAACAATCTTACAATATATTGTCCTTTGAACTGACCGTTGGACCTGAATCGAAGACATAATAGAAATATACTATGTACTTTTCATAAGGTGCCCTTCACTATTAAACGTCAAAGCTAAGATATAAATTAAATATGATTATTATGGAATATAAGATACAGGTATCACTTATTCCACGTCATTAAATTTGTATCGCAGACATCGCTACTCATCGGCAAAAAAGACCGAGAGGTGTAGACCGAGAGATAAAGCCGGCGTTAAAAACTCTCGGTACTCTTTTAAAATAGCAAATCATCATACAAAATGGCAAACAACACTTATTGTACAACAAATATCGCAAATTTATTAGAAGTAGCCTGTCGAGCACTAATGCCAGGTCCTTTTATTAACTAAATAATTGTTAACTTTTTAGTAAGCCTTTTTACACTCCTTTTCTTTACATACATACATTTATTAAATTTATTAGAATTCAGAGATAGAAACGTCTCTGGAATTTCATTAAAGAAAATTATGCCTTTTCCCAAAAAAAACTTTACATAGTCTAGTACGCGGAAATTGCAGCCTGCGTTTCTTCCGAGTATTAACATTATGCGTACGTAACATTCTGCGATTCTTTAGAAAGTTATTTAAGTATGTAATAAAACTATTGATAGCTCTGATATTTCTCTAGACTTGTAACAAAAATATTTTATAATTGTAAATATAATTTTTATAAAGAAAAATCTTTATTATAGATAATAAAAAAATATGTACAATGTGTTAAAAGAAAAATGCACTCGCCCCCACACAGCGTTCCCTGTATCGTGGGCAGCTAGTCTCTTCCATTTGACACATCATCAAGCATCGGTACCGTACGTGACTAAAATACTTTCGGTTTGCAATGTTTAGAAGATGTTGTTTATGATTGTAAGTTTCGAATCGATACTGGAAATTTTGCTTTTGATTAAAGATGAAACTAAAGGCAGTGTTCTATCTGTAACACATATTTATATGTGGACTAGTCTAGCTTTTTAAACTAATTTACCAGAATTATAATATTAACCTAATTTAAGCAAACAAATACACGACTACAGTTTGTTAACCTCACAACCTTTTGTCTGCACATGCCGCTCTTTTGGTAAATAGCCAATTTCTCCTTCCTCAACTTTGAAAATAAGTTAATTAAAAATCTGTCTTACTATTTGAAAAGTTGTTTCCCTAATTACCAACAACACGCCAAATTGCGGGTTTTACACTCGCGCCACCTAATACAATTAACGTGCATTTGTTGGATTTGTTTGGTTAAATTAAAGCGATTTTCATTTGTTCTTCTGAAATTCACATTCGGATTGGTCCTTCAAATTTGATGTAGGTATTAAAGTAACATGGTAGAAGCATGTTAAAGTAACTATATTTAACTAGCGGATTCGACAGACGATGTCCTGTAAATACGTCTTACATAAAAATCTAATAATCTACCTAAATCATTCTCGACTCCACTTGAAAGAATTCGAGAATAACACCTTGAGCCATGTCGCGTATTTCAAAAGGTGAGTTAGGACTTGTAGCCTATAAGAGACGTACTAGTCATTTCTTAACTGATATTTAAAAAAAGAATAGGGTGGTAAAACTGAAACAACTACTGAACCGGTACGCAAAGGGAGGTCCCAGAAAAATTTAGTTTACGGATGAGAAATTTATTACAATTAAGCAACATTTGAACAAACAATATGACCGTATTTCTGCTCAAAGCTCTAAGGAAGCTTCCCAATTAGTCGATAGACTGCAACGTTGCCCACGTTGCAGTCTATCCCGTATGAACCCGACTTCATTGATGGTTTGGTTAAGCTGTGAAGGAGTGGGCCCTAGTTTTGTTATAAAGGTATCAAACATCAGAAAAGTGTATCAAGATACCATATGAGAAGGTAGTGATACCCCTTAACAACATCATTTTCAATAACCAAGAATGGACCTTCCAGCAAGACTCGGCGCCGGGTCATGAAGCTCGGTCTACGCAGTCTTGGTTGGAAACGAACGTTTCGGACTTCATCAGAGCTGAAGACTGGCCGTGGTCTATTCCCGATCTTAATCCGCTGGATTATGACTTATGATCAGATTTAGCGGAGACTACGCCATCATAATTTGGGACACCAAATTAACACAATCCGTACGATTGGCAGTGAAGTATTTTTCCATGGAAAGAGTGCGTGCATGTATTGATATCTGGCCTTAACGTTTAAAGGATTATATTGCAGCCATTGGAGACCACTTCGAATAAGCTTTACGTTTTATATTTTAAATTTTTTTATATTTATGTACATTAATACACTGTAAAAGTAATAAATGTTATTTGCAATAGATTTTTTTTTACTTTGCTTCAGTATTTATGGCTAGACTAAGTACCCTAATGTAATGTCCTAAATCCATCTTTACAATTAATGAGAGTGGATCGATCAAAACGACTTCCGTCGCGATACGCAGATGAAAAGCACCGATATCCTCTTTACCAATGAAAACATTTTCACGATTGAAGAACGCTACAATAAGCTAAATTATAAAGTGCATGATCATAGTTCAAAATAAGCAACGCAAGTGGTCGGAATGGTATAACGTAGTCATCATCCTGCGTCAGTGATGGTTTGGAGGGACATTTTTGTGAAAATAGAGTGAAAACTTCATCCAAAGTGTATCAAGATCATGTTGTCAAACCTCTCAGAAATACACTTTTTTAAATTATACCTGAGACATTACAGCAGGATTCTGCACCTGAAGACTTCAAACTATGGTTAGTTGTAGCAGGCGCTAAATGTTACGGCGACATTGAGTCTCTTAAATAATCTTTGAAGCAAGCAGTGGCGAAATTTCCAATTCGTGGCCAAACAGATTAAATGCCTGTATAAAAGCCAAAGGTGGCCATTTCGAGTAGAATTTTTTTTTAAATTTTTGCTGAGACTTTAGTTAATATGTAGATATCAATTTTAATAATATTACATTACTTTAATCAAAGAACTGCATTTTCATTTGTAACAGAACTTATGGCTGGACTAGGTAAATATACTATCGTTATGTTTTAATACATAGTTTAGTTTTGAATAGTGAAGCCACTAGGGCTTCAGCGTACGACTCACATCACTGTGGTGCAACCCCGTCTGTGCAACAATGGACTTTTCTGTGCGCATTCAACATTCGCTCGGACGGTGAAGTAAAACATCGTGAGAAAACCGGCTGGCCTTAAACCTAAACGACGGCGTGTGTCAGGCACAGGAGTCTTGCCCAATAGATAAATGGTCGTAAAACAGAAATCTGAGGCTCAGACCTAAAAGGGTGTAGCGCTACTATTTTTTTTTTATTTCAGTTGGGAATAGGGGCTTAAGTAAGCCACATATTTTTATTACACTAGTAAAATTGCAAGCAAGTAATAATAGCAACAGAGTTAGCTGTGGCTTACGCGTGCGACTCGGAACCCTGAGGTCGTGTATTCAAATAACTTAATTTTATATATGCGCAATTAACACTTGAGCCTACGGTAAAGACGTAGTATAAGGTTGTAGCGCCCCTGGATTATTATTATAAAATCTTATTATGATATTTCATTAATCTAATCAACCAACATTCCATCATTTCTAAACTGCAATTTAGACGTACCGTCTCAACATAAGGTAATTCATTCTTCAATAGAATAGATGCAGTCGATAAATCCGGTACTAAATTCTTCTTAAACATTAATAACATTTTAAATATATTCTATCCGAAGACGATGGAATTCTAATAAAAAGCTAAGAATATATTGTACCGACGTCCATACGCTGCGCCCGATACGGAATTTGCATGTAAATGTAATCAATTGAGGCCCCTTTCATCGTTGAAACGTTTCCTATATGATTTTCTGTTGCACGATACATAATAGGTTTTTCTTTGAAGGGACCTTTATCGATATGAGACGATTACGCTTTATAAAGTTAGTCCATTTACAGATTTTAAAGATTCTGACAATCTAGAAAAGAGGTACTTATCTAAGTAATGCAAATAATTATTGAGATGGGACACTTGTGACTTTATGGAATATTTTTATTATTCTTTTATTTCCATATTTCAAATAGACAAGGTTCTAAACCTACCAACAATTTTATAAGGGAAATACATGTCATCAGTTGTTGACATCAACCGGAAATAAAAATCTTTCGCTCGGAAACGAGTCTAGGATATCGGTTTAATGCATTCCAAACGTAGGCTTGTATACGTTTAGATATAATCTGTATTATCGAAAAACCAAAAAAAGTACATATACATGTATATTATGAAAAATGGGACGACGGATGCCATTCAGAAAAGAATTTTGTACAAAGGTGAGTGATGTGAGATTTTATTTTATTTTATCTTTGATGCCTTTATGTACATTTAAGATGTTCCTGTTTACTTTTATATTTAATTCAACCGTAATTATTTTTCTGTCTAAACTAGTAAACTGTGCAAAATATTTTTTTACATATGAATAAATATGGCATATGACATGACAAATAACAGCCTCTCGCAGACCACGATTGTTAAAAAACTCTAAAGCCTTATATTAATAATAGTAATTCGCGTTTACATTTTATAAATTTATATTTGAATTAATTAAAACTCTAGAAACAAAAAAAAAGATTAATGCGACATATTATTTTCCCTAGTGGCATCTCGAAAAAAGAGTACCTAACATTTAAAACCAGAGTATTTTGAGATATTGTCATTAGAGAATCGTATTAAATTAATTTATCGTTTTCACTTATGGTATTTATTAATCAGCTTGACTGCTTTTAACTACATTTAAATATTTGCCCCCCCCCCTTTCAGAAGAACGCGTTTAAGCCAAAACTCACCAATATAGTTTAAGCATTTTAATAAATGAGCTAGGTCTGGATATTCATAGTTGCCCCCACACACTATGAAGTGCTTGTCCAGCGTCGTCAAGCTTTTATAAATAGAATAAAAATATAGAATCTTAAGAATGCCACACAACACGCCCAAATACTCATTTTTATTATTTATGTATAGATATTAAGATAGCAGCTGTCCTTATAAATTATTTACTCAATTAGTGAGGTAATAGTTTCGTAAAGCTAATTTAGCGGCAGGTGCTAGCCAAGTCATACTTAACAGGGAATTTGTCCCGGTAAGTAATGTTTGTTGGCATAGATCCAATACGTGGATATGTAAACCTTCTCCTATATTGAGACGACTTCATCACTGAGTAATTGCTTCTATTTCGCTAACGAATTATCAAACACATACATAATATAAAGAATAAACAATTTTAACAAACAATAAATACATTTTTATTACACAAAATAAAAAGAACAATAAATACTCACGGCTTCCTGTAGTTACCTAGGTAACACTGAAAATGTTTAAAAATGAAGAACGGCTTAATGTAGAAAGTTGCCAATACTTTTATTGTTTATCGAAGTAATCTCCATTCCTTTCTACACATCGTCGCATTCGATGGAACCACTGAGAAAAGCAGTAGGCCATAGAACGTGCTTCCTTAGGTGGTCTCTTCTATCATGAATCAGGACTGTATGTCGCATGGCATGACTCATTATCACGACACCTGCCATAGTCAAATATTCACCAGTCCATGCGAAGGTGTTTCTGGTAGTCGGTTAAAGTATGGGGAATCCATCTGGTACAAAGCCTCCTGATGCCTAATGTTCGTGTAATATTTTTTGAACTTACTCATACCAATGCCAAGGCTTGCCCTTATCTGCTCATAGGTCACTTTCTTATCTTCCTCTATCATGCGTCGCACAGCAGTGATGCTATCTTCAGTATTCACTGTTAAAGGACGTCCCTCACGCGGATCATCATTGAGATTACTAAGTCCACGCTTAAACTCGTTAAACCAATTGTAAATAGTGGCACGAGATGGGGCTTCATTAAGAAAAGAGGGTCACTTCAGGTGTAACAAGAGTTTTAGATTTGCCGCCAATTCACAAAAAACAAATGACAAATTAATGCAATATACATTAGGTTACCAAAGGGTTCTAATATTGTAATACAAAAAAGTTTTCATTAGCAATGTTTCTAAATGGCCCGTTTTAAATGTTTAGAGTGTGTACAGTGTTACCCACGTACAAGCAGTTTAGTGGTTAAGTTGCGATTGCCAACCCTAAGGTCAAACGTTTGTGCCCTATCCACGCATTAATGAAGGCTTGAAAAATTGTGAGAAAATCGGCTTGTTAGATACAAAAATCCACCACGTAAAGTCGACTACGTATGCAAATGCAATGCCATGCAAAGAAAAGTAATCAAAATGTCCAAATCTTAGTCTCGCAGAAATGTATTTTCTATGTTTAATTGGGGATTCAGGATTTCATACATATATTTTTTAAGTTATATATCTGCGCCTCCAGCGACATTTATGTTTGTTATGACTTACTTAATGTCGTATATGGGGCAGAGCAGGGCAGGACATTCTTGCCTTGCATTTTGTTTATATACGTACAAATTTTCAATTTCTGTCTCAAATATACAAAACAATCAGATAAATAATATAAAATGGTTCTCCAATCAAAAACGTCAATCGCAAATGGACTGGCCCGTAGGCAAGCCACAATAACCGCAGAGTTATTAGGCCAAACATGTTGTCTGACCTCACAATATTTTCAATTTATAGTTTAATATTTATATAAATACGTTACTTTTTGACGAAGAGATGCTTGGTTGTATTCCCAGGGAATAATAAATGTTACCGGTAATAAGGTACTAATCATATTTAAAATCTTAATATTGAAACATATAAAAATGTGTCTGGCTCATTGGTTGGTACAAATAAAGCCTTAGCGTTATTTACAAAACAAAGAACAATTGCCTTAAAATAAACACAATATAAACTTCATGGTAACCTTTAAGATTAGTCGACTCAGTTTAGGCACTCAGACTCTCACTAGGGCCGTTGTGCGTCAACCTAAGCATTAATTTTAAACCCAGAAGAACATAAAATTTTTCAAGAGGTACAAAAGACTGAATCCTGTTTTTACGTAGTCGTACGTCTGTGACTTAATCACTACCTGTATATAATCCAAAAATAAAGATTGCAAGACTTCATTTGTTTTCCACGCCAGTGGTAAATATAGTGTATTTAAATGTATTGTTATAATAACAAACAGACTCTTCAGAATAAACGCATATCAAACTATCAATCTCGATCGAAGTATTTTTGAACATTTAAATTTGGAACATTCGCGCACTCACCTACGACGAATTGCATCACAAAGCAACAATCATTAAAAAGCATTAGGAGATAGAGATAAAAAAAATCATTTCGTTTTAGTGAGACTGTTTTACATGGGCAGCACCGGTTCACTGATGACTTGGATGTGTGCCAAGGGGTCGTTGGTAAATTTGCCTCAGCCCATAGCTCGATTATGTACCGTATTGCAATCACCGACACTGTATCACCAACTTTATTGGATACACGGGTACTAGGTAAAGTGAATGTCTCGAATAACAATGTGTGTACCTCTATATAAGTATATTCCAAGGTTGGATCATCGCACGTTTAGTGATGCTAATAGCTAGATTAATCATAATCTAGCGATAAGCTATCGTAAATACATTTTAACTAATATTTTTTAAACTAAGAATTAAATGTAAAAATGTTTTCATGATGATCAATCTATAACTGTGTCGCCTATAAAACTCCAAAATAGATTATTTCATACATAGATACATACTTCCATACTATACCCATATAAATAAGATTTTTATAAGACAGTAGGTAAACAGGCTTATGCGTGTGTTACCGACGTTTGAGGATATGGTCCGCCTCTTCTTGAAGGCTTGGAGTCGTAACGGTTTTGAAATAACTCTGCTAATGGCAGCTATGGTGCGTGGCAGAATGTGCCTTAAAATTGTTGGTTGTGAAAAGCCGGGCGTCGAGTATATTACTACTAATATATTACTTCATTACTAATAGCCGTCTTCACTAAATTGTGTGTTTGTACCAAGACAATACGCAATAAAATATAATCAAATCATTCAATAAGTATACGAATGTATTTCAGTAAATATTCAGCTTTAATATTTGTACTTGGCACCAACAGAATATTCGCGTTTACAAGTTACGGAACTGATATCATAAAATAGTTCCAATAAGTTTGCAAAGGGTTTTTGTAAAGGCCCTCTAAGTTTATTAAAACGGCCTATTATAGGCCACGCTAATAAATTACGCGAGTATGTAACGGCGTCTAATAATCAGCTTTCTAAAGCGTCCATAAATTATCAAAGACAACAGAAATTTAATATCGAGGTAATTAATTTTCTCATAAAGTTTTCCAATAGATAACTAATCGCAGGATAGCCTTTGCCAAGTTAGAGGACTATATATGTATAGTTCAACCACACTTGTCATTTGTGTGATCTTTAGAGAGATTCAGACAGAAGGCTGAGCTATTGAGGCAGCTCTAAAATATGTTTAACGATAAATTAAAAGCCACATATTATGTGTTTTAATTACAATGCCAATTAATATTGTTTATCGAGTAAAAATTTATAATTATCTACTTATAAATCAACATGTTACCAGCCGTAGGCAATTTGATCACATTACATACTTCATATTAAATTAATTTGAAACCAAATTGAGGTTTGATAATATATAATTGATTTGAAATTCTATTCAGTTTTGTGATGAAGAAAAGGTATCAAGTATACCAAGCTGTAAAGACCCATTTTCATGAAGGGAAAATTAAGTAAATAAATCTAATAAGACAGAACGGATCGTTAACAGTGGGCCAACATCCGGTTCTTCACCTCCGGTTGAACAATAAGCCCTCAATTAATCTGGCTTATAGCCCATTAATTAAAGTCTGATTATAGTTTTATTTTAATCAAAAACATAATACATGGGTTTTGTTAGGCATACTTCATCTGGCCACAATTTTTCTACAATTTAAACGACACGGTATTGTAATAATAATGGTATTATTTAAAAAATGCACGCATTCATGGAACTAACGCGGTCATTCTACGCGTAAAACAAAAATGTCTAACGATAAATATATACTTTTCTCGTACTTATCCATAAATTGTAACCTAAGCTAGTCTAAATACAGCTACAGGCTGTTAAAATCTTTAAAACCCTACTGTGTGTCACTTGGAAATTTATTTCTAATGATAGGAAGGTTCAGGAATTCCTCGTTAACCTGCTCCATAAACTGCGCTAATGTGACACTAGATACTGAGTATAGCCACTATGCCGAGGTATTTTCGAGTGTTTCGTAACTGGACTGTCGAGGGATTTAGCTACAATTAAAATTGAACCACTCCTAAGTAGTGTTGTACATGTACACTGTTTAATGTTTATTTAATTTGAATACTTCGGATTTTTGTTGGACTAACAGACAAAAATATTAGTTACTCAAATAGAAGATAAATAAATATGGGTCTTACATTTATGTTTCGTGATTATTTGTTTTTTTTTTAATAAGCTAGTAGGTGATCAGGTTTCTGTACCTGACACAAGCCGTCCACTTTTTGTTTTCCTGCGAGGAGAGTCTGCAAAACCACCACTCTGGTGGAGAGTTAATTAGTGGCGGTTCTTCGCTTCCGTTCTACATCCTTGATTTGAGGACTGGCAGTAATTAAAAAAAATATTAAGTATCGTATCTCTAAATACAAGATTCTATTGCATAGCTATAAAAATATATCGTTGATTGTTATGAGCGTATATAACCAACAATATAATTAATGACTTATTAAAACATTATAATAATTTCAGTAATCTATATAAATCAAATTTTCTTCCAAAACATAAATCATTTTATAAATACGGCAGATAGAAACACACAAATCTATTTTAGACTTATAATTATTAACTGCGTCATTAAATTGAGGACATAAAAAATATGGTCATCTAAACGATAAATAGGTCGAATAATTTCTTCAAGTGAGATATGGATGTCATTAATTTAAAAGTACCTCGTCTAAAAGTCACACAATGACGAACATTTATCTTATCTTGAATTGATTGGATTCTGTAATTGTTTGGATTTGGAACATCGAAGTTTATCGAGATAATACTAACTTCCGGGTTCGGCCGAATTGATAGAAGTTCCGATTGTCAGTTGTTAATCTCGTGCTCATATTAATTGCGAATACGAATACATTTGTGTATTGAATCCATTGCTTTATAACTTCTCGTTCTATGTGGAGTACAGAGCAGTTGAAATACCTTTTGTTAGTATAAATTGAATAGTATCTTTTTTAGAGGGATGTTTTTTACTTTTGTGTACGTAATTTGTTTTGACAGTTTCCTCATTTCAATCATTCTTTCCATTTAAACTGTTACTCATCACCGGACAAGATCGTATATGAGCAACAAAGTAGGAGTAGGTAGTTTTGATATATTCATATTTTCTATCTTACTGTTTTGTACATATTAAAATACTTTTTTACGCAGTGCGGCCACAATCTTAAGCACTGGACCTCAGACAAATGTCTATGTTTCGTTATAGTTCAAATGGATATAGGACATCTGTCTTCTATGTCTACCAGTGTGAAAAACCTATTCACCGAAACTGAACTCAGGACCATGTCCACGCATTACCAGTAGCGACACCGGTAGGACATAAAGGCAGTAAAAAAACTTACCTATTTCCTATTTCAAAGACCTTGAAACTTCTTCTATATTTCAAAGATTGATCTTGATATGTGTTGATCTTTTATTAAGAAAATTTCAAACAGTTTGAAGTAAAATATGTCCCGACTGGCAGTTTACGAAAAATGTTGCCTAATAAATAAAAAGTCGAAATACAACAAAACTGAAAGACGTTAACAATTAACACATTTTGTTTGTTTCTTTGCAATTTCATCGAGTTTACGAAATTTTCTCTTGAAGTTTGAGGGTTTTACAAGATCGGCTTGTTTGCTCTACTAAATTAATGCAAAAACTTATAGTATAATTTTATTCTCCTTGAATGCATAAAATTCTTAAGAGACTATAGAATAATAATTTCATCAAATAAAAATAATTTCATATTGCTGCTGTATGAAGGATGTATATATGATGATGTCTCTGAATAGTGTCTAGACCACAGACAGAAGAAAACAAACACCACCAGTGAGGGTATTCTGTTACACCCAATATATCCATCCTCACAAGATTTCGATTATAATATTAGGTCCTTACATATGAAATTGGCGTATTTCGTAGTGGCCACTTTAATCACCTTTGGTAAGGAATTCCAAATTCAAATTTGTACAGCTATTTACTCATGTATTTGTGCTTCGATGACCGTCATTCAATTGTTTTTTTCTGTTTGCGTCACTCATTTTACAAAATGGAAAACTTAAAGTATCGCATTATTTACGAGTACGAGTTCCGACGTGGCACTAGTGCTGCGGAAACGACTCGAAGGGTGAATGATGTGTATGGCGGTCATGTTGCAAAAGAAAACACAGTTCGTTTTTGGTTCCAACGTTTTCGTTCTGGAAATTTCGACCTGCAGAACAAGCCCCGTGGACGGCCTGAGACCCAAGTTGATAATGAAGTATTGAAGGCTATTGTGGAAGCGGATCCATCGCAAACCACGTCCGAGTTCGCTGCAGGCTGCGGTGTTAGTGATAAAACTGTTTTAATTCACTTGAAGCAAATTGGGAAGATTAAAAAGCTTGAAAGGTGGGTACCTCACGAATTGACTGAAGCAAACCGGCAAACGCGCGTCGACTGCTGCGTTACATTACTGAACCGGCATAATAATGAAGGTATTTTAAACCGAATCATTACCTGTGATGAAAAATGGATTCTTTACGATAATCGGAAGCGCTCAGCGCAATGGTTGGATCCTAGCCAGCCAGCCAATTCCTGCCCCAAGCGAAAATTAACCCCAAAAAAGTTACTTGTAAGCGTTTGGTGGACTAGTGCCGGTATTGTTCATTGCAGTTTTCTCAAATCTGGCCAGACTATTACGGCTGATGTCTATTTTCAGCAATTTCAAACCATAATGGAAAAGCTAGCGGCTAAACAACCTAGGCTGGTCAATCGCTCCACGCCACTGCTACTTCACGACAACGCTACACCACACACTGCACAACAGACGGCTACCAAATTTGAGGAGCTTCAATTGGAATGTCTAAGACATCCTCCGTACTCCCCGGACCTTGCTCCAACAGATTACAATTTTTTTCGAAATTTGGACAACTTCTTGCAAGGGAAAAAATTTAACTCTGATGGGGCAGTCCAAATCACCTTCACAGATTTTATTGATTCCCGTCCGACTAGTTTTTTTAGTAAAGGGATCAATGAACTACCTATGAGATGGCAAAAGTGCATAGAAAACAATGGTTCATACTTTGATTAATTAAATATATTATATTTAAAAATATTCGACTTTTTGTTCCTCCCATACAAAACGCCAATTTCATATGTAAAGACCTAATATTTACTTTCCGTACCCCGCGATTATTGTTGTTATATACGGATATTTTGAACAATAAAATTGTATACAAAAACATCGGAATCGGTATCGTCTGTGGACGTAGCTGAGTACAGGTACCCTGAAGAAAAGAAAGTACAAATTCCTTAAAGCACTTTTACGTCTTTTGTCATGTGTACGTGGAATGCGATTTAACTTCCTGTCAGGGAAATCCTACCCCTCGCTCTCCTGTTCAATGTTATAGAAACTTCGATTTAATCCTATAAAAACCTTACATAATGTAGAGTAACAATAATATACCAAACTAAGTATAATGGATTTGCAGCAAAAATAGACGAATAATAGCTTTATTGTCAGGTTTTCAATAATATTCAACATCTATTTTAATATGCTGGTACCGAATACCGATATTGAAAATTTCATATTGAAGGTATGAAATAGATTTGATTCTAGGCTCCGATTCAAAATAGTTCTGTTAGGTTTCTCGTTATTTATACTTGAATCTATAAACTGTAGAGGAGTTATGTCTTCTTACAATTTGCTATAAAGCGGTTAATTTTATAATTTTTATTAGAGTGATCAAGACTCAATAAACTTTATATTATGTGGGTTCAGGTGAAAAAGATAAGAAGCACTTTTTTAATGGTTACTTTAAACTCAAATACTCTTAGAACCTACACGGTAAACCTCGAACAGTAAGGGAACATGTGTCCACTCCAGTGTTACGCAGTAAAACGATTCTACAACTTCGGTTTATCAAGCTTTTATTATAATGTACGTTTCGAAGAAATGAATGGTTTGATATATATAAGTGCGTAATGTTAGAATATATAGACTTCAAATACATACCAATATATAAACCCTACCACATAAGTAACTATTGAATATTAATGTCTTCGTTGATAAAATACAGCAAAAATGGAATATGTCATCCGTGCCACCTGCAAACAAAATATCTAAGATATATTTTCATTCCACGCAGAACGAATTTTTCTACTTTAGTTTCTATGCGATATTAAAAGTTGGTAAGACGCAAGTGAAAACTTTTAAAACTCTAATATGTTATAACACTTTTCACCGTATATTTTGCGAAGATAAACTGACAAGACAAACTTGGCGAATACACTCAGTATTTTTTAAAACCATGTTCTTCAAAATGTACTTTATAAAATAATATACAAAGTTTTGTAAATAAACTCCATTAAAAGATCTTGCGCCAAAAAAGCTAGACGTTTCGATACATAACCACGCATACCTCCTCCACCATATTGTAGTCATTTTTAAAAGAAATCGTACTTCTCTTCAATGGGGTACAAGGCTGACGCAGTTCTGCATCTGATTGAATGATTTTTAAGTAAGCACTTGATTGTTGCAGGCTAGCAGTCGTTGCTTAAATAAAACATGCCGGTTTCCTCACGATGTTTTACTTTATGGAATAAGCAAGTATTCATTGCGCACCAAACAAAGCATTAGTACACAACCGGGGTTTGTAATTAGAAACGAACTACTACTTAACGTTATGTATAAAATAAATAATGTAGTGATTACACGGCATAGAAAATATACGTTGGTTTGAAGGTCTACAATTAATAATAATAAAACTTACTGATACGAATGTGGCGTAGGACAAATTTTGAACCCCAAACGCCTTGAGGATGAGCGGCTTCTGCGCCTGCGCACATCCTATCAATACCAGTTGTCGTATGTTTTTTGAGTCATTATCAACATCACACATGTACCAGTCACAGTAAAACATCGCATTAGATAGTAGTGATACCTAGGATGGTAATCATAACGTAAGCGTATTTTTGTAATTAATTTGATGTTAGGACTAATGTGAAAAGGAATTTAATAGTATATGATTCTTAGATCTTTATGTCTAAAAATATTAATAAATAAATCAGTGGCGTACCACCTTTTTAGGTCTGGGCTTCAGATTTCTGTATCTGTTTCAAGATTATACTTCAATCTAATAGGCAAGTAGGTGTTCAGCCTCCTGTAGCTGAAACACGCCGACGACTTCTAGGGTCTCAGGCAATCTAGTTCCCTCACGATCTTTTCCTACACCGTATGAGCCAGTGATTAATAAATGAATAGAACATGAGTTAAGACATCTAATACTATCTATTATGATACACATAATGTCACATAATGGTGCTCATATATTTGAAGTAATGAGGCATATGGCAGACATATTTCTATGTATGTTCTAAGGAAGTTAATCGAATCCTCCCGGTTTCGCCATACTTGCCTTGTAATAAATAAAATATTACCTGGTATGTTAATTCACCTGCGTTCCATAGATTTAAAGCCAATAGAATAAAAAGAGAACAAACGAATGTATACGTCATAAAAGCATTGGTTAAGTCCTGATGAGATGAAAGCTGAAAGGATTATTAAAAATTGTTTAAATATAAAGTATTATTTAACTAAAAACCCGTTTAATGTTCAATTTAGTTCAGCTTCATAGTATAAAACAGCCGTCGTTGTCTGCACGCTTAGATCTATTGAACGATTGTAATACGGACCATTTATAAACGAACTAAGAAACTATTCCTTATTTCATTTTATTCATTCTTGCTTTCCGTTAAGCCATCTAAGAAAATATAATATTTTCTCTGGTTTTTGGACTCAAACATAGAGAAAGAAATCTTAGATGACTAGATAACTTACACCAGCTTGTCGTCAACTGGCTAACTGCGTAAAAAACGAATCATTTTTAAAGCTTATAAGCGATTGAATATATGAATTTATTAACATTTTGTAGTGAAACTCGCTGTTCTAAATACCCGATTACATTGTTCAAAGAAGTGTTGTTTAAAAGATAGCTATTAATCCGACTTAACGTTGAAAAGGTGGTATGATAAGTCAATGTATTATAGACCACGCAATCAGTGCCGCCATTAAAGTTGAAAGTTTGAAACTCTTTATACTTACCGCTAAACGAAGCAAAAGCAAAACTGCCACGGCTGAACTTTCACAAACTTGCAACGACATTATAATACCGAATACACGTTGAATTTCTTCAGTCAGCCTGAAATAACAACCTGCCTAATTATTTATTTAATATTTATGAAACATGGGGAATGACTTACAACTGTTTTTCACTTCAGACACAAAAACACACTAAATTATCTGACAGACATTCTATTAAATATGATAAATGTATTAGTCCCAATACTTGTATTTATTTAAAGTGATAGACCAGACGTATTTTTTTTATACTTACATCAAAATATTTTAAGCATGATAAACTAGTAGTAAATATAATAGTAAACTAGTAGTAAATAATTTTATGGTTACTAAATGTTATGTATGCTGTGGTAAACTTCAATAAATAAATATCTTCGTGGACTTTCAATGCAATGTCCTAATCATATGCATATGGTCTCATCACATGGCCTATGTTTTTTTATATAATATGTGTCCTAATTTGGCTGCCAACAAACTGAAATACACGCGAATTTATTACTTTTACATAGTTGACTGCCTTGATATTTCGATTTTTTTTATAGAACCGCCGCCGCCCATGGACACTCCTAATGCCAGAGAACTCGTGAGTGCGTTGCCGGCCTCTTATGAATTAATACGCTCTTTTCTTGAAGGACCCAAAGAATTGGTTGGAAAATACTTAAATGGGAAGTTCTTTACATAAGGTAACAAATTCGCGTTTATGTACGTTCATGTTTATATAACGTAGGATGTAAATAAAGACATACATTAACAATTTTTGATGTATTACAATTCCTTCCAAGAACTTTATTTTCATCATTGCGATTGCTTGTGTCTTAGAAATTTTAACCTCTCTTTTAAAGCTCTCGCTTATGGCTTCAAAGCGATGACAAAGCGTCATGAATTTATATGCCATAGTAATGAGGTGAATTATGGGCATACAATCTGCTGCCATCATTGGTAACATCATATATAACCAGGTAATGTAGAAAAATGCTCTCACTAGTGTTGCCAACATTGAGATATCATTAAAAGATGGATAAATGGTCACCACTGTATAGAATGGTACCCCTGAAATTATATATAAAACTTATACAGTTAGTATTACGAGTGTAGAGGATTTTTGTATGGATAGGTTTGCGACTAATACTTAAGTGCGTGCGTACAAACTACACATGTCAGAAGTGAAACTTCTTTGGCAGACAGTTTTTTTAAGTCTTGTTCATATTTATACAAATCTAAAACATTAGATTTCCGAGACTTAGATGGGAGAAACAAAGATATTAAAAAATTATAAATTTAATATTTTAAATTTATTTCTTCGATATCTATTGGTATTGTCGCGACTAAAACATTATGATAAGTAAAATATGCAATATAAGATCGTGTTTCGCCCTTTCTCACTCTCTCATTGGGACTCAATCGCTCTCTCCCTTTTCTTCGTCAAAAACGCTGCACATCTTCGTGACGCTAATATTATTATTAGGTATTGCGTTTCATCCGTACAAAAATTACCCTCATGCGCCTAAAGAAGTTTCACTTCAAAAAATCTCCATTGAAACCTTCTGAATTCATTTTAATCAAACTTCAATACAGACACTCACACGCTTATTGAAATCGTCATATATTTTAATACTATTTACCAGAAAGTTAAAATGAAAAGTGTCAGAAACACTCCACTTTTTAGCAATTCATGCTACTTTACTGAAGACTGAATATTCGTGGCCAATTTCAACTCAAATAAAAAGGACGACGAATAAATTAAACACTCTCTCGTTGAAAAACATGTTCGGGCGTAATTTATAAAATCGCATGAATATTATATTTTGCAATAAAAATGTAAATTCACTTACCTTCAGTGATTACCTTTCTCAAACTCTCTACTCCATAAGCGACTAACGACAAATAAACACTGGCGACGTAGAACGCAATACCAAATTTGACTTTTCTATATTGCTCCCTCATAACGTATTCTTCCTCGATATTTTCCATCACCGTTGTCATTTCATAGTTCAATTTCCTTATAGAATTCTTGTGATATAACAGGAGGAACATTTTAGCCAGTACGATGTTATGAATAGCCGCGAACATAACGGCTGAATTCTTTTCCACTTCGGGAAATTTACCAAATATTGCAGCGCAATTTTCCAATAGAATCATCGTTATATAAATCGAATAGGAAACTATGCTATACATTTTGTAAAAAAACGTTTCTTTATATATTTTCTGATCATAGTAAAAATTTCCAGAACCAGAGATAAAGACAAACTTACAGAATGTTCGTAATATAAATTTTGTATTATTAGACATTATGTACAGCTCGAACCTCATAACAGCTATGATAGACTTTTATAAAACACGAAATAAGAATTGGTATTATAATTGTCATTATTTTGAAAATGTTACAAGTACAAAATTACTGTCTTGAAAGTTAGAGTTTTAATTTGATGTGTTTAAATTAATTACTATCAATAGGAAGCTTTGAACTTCGTAATTATATGACAAAGATGAAAATTCATATTGTATGAGATTACCATTATGAAGAGTGTATTCATTATTTTGTAAGTACTATTATTTTTACTGGCAGTATAAAATATAGATTTTATTTAGTCTCATTTAAATTATAAATAACATTTAATTGGGTTAATTATGCAAATAACAATAACTCTTTTATATGTTTTATTCCTCAAGAAAGACACAAAGCATCTATTCAGATACCACAAAAAATACGAACAATAAAATAAACAATCGAATAGTTAACACAAACTATGTATATTTAACCTCCGGTTAGTTAAACACCGGCTCAACAACATTAACTTATTTAGTATGATTAATATGTACTTTTTACATATACCTACTCTATTTTATTTTTTTTATATGATATGATGACTATTTACACTTAAACACTAAGACGCAATAAAATTAAAAAATTAGGTTTACACTGCTTAAAAACATGAGCTAAAATTATTTTCTACAAAGTCGCAATGTGACCAAAGAAAATACAACTTTAAATTTTAAGTTCTTATAAATATTTAAGGAATGTATATTTTCAGAAATAACATGGAATTTATTTAGTAGAATACGTTTAATTGGACATAATCTGATGCTGAATTAAAAAAATTCAAGGAAATTTGTCCTTACATCAATATTTCTTTTGATCGTTTCAACGATCGGTCGACGTTTTTCGTAAGGTACTTTCGTAAGGCCAAGAAAGGTAAATTGCCCGATTGCCCGGGGTCACCGATACAATTTTCTAGGCGCCAACTTAAAGCTTTAATTAGCGACAACACAAACATTTTTATTACTAAAAAGACTGCGCAAAGCGTGTATACCCGACTTCATAGCTGACTTTAGTGCCAAAGATTTGGTTCAAAATTATTTTGTTCGATATTTTAATTAACGGTACGTTACGTAACAACATGACCAACTATTGTTGTTTTTAGTTTAGTTTTAGTGACGAGATTTTTAAATATTATAGCTTTAGTGTTAGAAATAATATATACCTTCGAAATGTTAATTGTTGAATGATGTCAAGTAATCATACATGATCTTCATTATTATATTAAAAGTTTATTATATTATAAATATTATAATAAACTTTTATTGGTTTATTATTTGGGGTTGGGTTTGGATCTATGCTTCTACGGTTCCCAGCCCGACATGCTTGCATTAGCATGGTAGCATAGGTGCAAACCCACCCTACTGATGGGTAGGGAGGCGTGGTCTTGGGGGTAGCGCAGGTCGCTGTGATCCCCAAGGCAAGTTTGGTGGACTAACCTTCCCGAGGTTGCCAACCCTGTTTTTGGTCTAATACCCTATGTATTAGACGTAACTAAAACCACCAAGCGAACTTTTGCAGGGATGTAGAAGTCATGTCCTTGCGAGTTCATCATCCAAAATAAAAGGACGGTGGACAGTAAATGACCTCCCGCGTGTTTGTGCCGTGCGCGGGGACCCGTACGGGGGGATGAAGGAGTCCTGGAGGTTGAGTGGAGTAGTGCGCCGGTACAGTTGTGCGCTGCACACAACACACCTCTTTGGTCTGGATTTCCCCTCACACGGGAGGCCGTGGATTAGCTGACCACGGTCAACCGGCTGTGGTATCCCGTAAGAGGGCTACCAAGCGAGAGTCGGGGTGTGGGGGGGGGGGTCGTCGGCGTGGAACGGGACTCGGGGTGAGTTTGCGTCATCGTCTCGGGATGCGAACAGCTCCGTACTCTCTTGCGGCGTGCGGACGCGCCTGCCCCTCTACACGCTGACTCTATACCGAAGGAGTAGCTCTGACGTCGCTTGCTGAGCAAGGGACGTCCCCGACTTGAGGGCTCCGTGGCGGGTGGAGAGCTCCGACGGTGAATCTATTTCATACCACCTCATGGATAAAGAGACAAAACACACAAACCAACAAAAGGCTGCATCCACAGATGCGCCTAAAACTAACATAAACAGGGTTGCGTCGCAGGACGTGTCGAGGTGCAAGTCACCAGTGACACGATACTCTGATGCCCCTATCTCGCAAACAGACGCACCCAATAGGGCAGCGTCCGAGGCACCAAAGGAGAGGGCAGCGGCTAAGGAAGCGCCAAACCGGGATACAGCTCTTAACCGTGCCCACTCCAATGGTATCTCATACACCACCACACAAGGATGCGTTCACTGTTGCGGCCAGGCTGACTGCGTCGGTCGAGCAGAAGATAGCAACTCCGAAGGATGATACAGCAATGTCTGCGTCCATAGGGGGGGCATCCGAAGCAAGATCGATGCGGAAGACCGAGGCTGCGACGGTGAGCACGTCCAGTGCACAAACCTCGACCATGGACATGTCGGCCCTGAAATCAGCGATTCAGGAATCGACTCCCAGAATGGTCCTAAGCTCCTCAAAAAGGCGACGGCTCAGGAAGGCCAAAAGAGCGACGGAACAGCAACAGCTGATTACCGGCTCTCAGAGGATACCTGAGAATCCTGGAACTGCCCCCGCGGTTACCACAACTGCAGGACGCGGGAAAAGGGCACCGAAGCCGACTAGGTCCTCTGCCGCGCTCAAGCCTATTGGCTCTAGGTGCGGTAAAGAACCTAGAGGGGGTTACCAAACCAAAAACCCAAACCAAACCAAACGACAAACAAAGGGCCAGAAACGCGATCGGCCAGAGGAAACCGTGACACCGACTGGGGAGAGCAAAAGGGTTAAACCTAACAAACTCCGGCTGGAGTCAGGGACCTCGGCCAGTTACGCGGAAGCGGCAGCATCCTACAAAGCCAACGAGCTTTGTGTTGCCGTGATGACTGAGCCCTTTATAGACATGACACAAGAACAGGCAGATAACATCCGCCTACAAATCGAGGGTAAAATCGAAGATGAGCTCATGGCGGATCTTGAAGCTACCCTAGCAACTGAACCCAACGACATCAGATTCCGGGGAAGAGCCCACTTCTTAGATGGTATCCTCAAAACTTGGTGCGAGGATACCTACACGCTGGGATGGCTTACCGGAGCATGCGATGTCATCAACAATCCGATACCGGACACCAAACTGGTGGTACGGCCTTAGTCAGACATTCCGAAGAAGGTGCCGTGCTTACTGCATGTTCCAGAGTTCACTGGTAGCACGGAAACTTTACGGAAACTGATCACCAGGCAAAACCGCCACCTAAACATCAGATCTTGGACCCTGACTCACGAACGTAGAACACAGGACCCGACAGGCGTATCTCTGTTCCTTCGTGTTCCGGAATATGAGATCTCAAAGATCAAGGCACACGAACGCCGCATCTACTATCTGATGGGGAACATCTATATCCGAATTCTGGAAAAGGAGGAACCCTCAGTGGTAGCTGCCGCCACAGTAACTACTGCCAGTACATCGGGGACGGGATCCTCGGGGCCAAAGCCGCCCTCGTCAACGACGGAGATAGCCGCGGTTGCCGAGGTAAACGTCCCCATGGAGACAGTTCAACAACCACCCTCACCGGTGCAACTAACCTCGGATGACGAGTTCTTTCAGGAGACAGGGGGGAGTGAATTCAGCGACAGCTGTTTGCGCTCCTCCCCCTAACCGGACTGACCTTATCCAGACCAACCTCCAGCACAGCCAAACAGCGTCGGCTTCACTACGCAGACTGCTGGAGACCAACCCGAAGACCATTGCCGCGATCCAGGAGCCGTGGATCAGGAATGGCAAGGTATGCGGCCTGGGTAACACCGGTGGTAAACTTTTGCTGGATACCTCAGTAAGTAACCCAAGAACCTGCATTATCATACCTAAACATGTACCAGCATACCTAATTAACGAACTGTGTTCAAGGGACCTTACAACCATTAGGTTACCTAGGGACGCACATCCAGACATCGTCCTGGCGTCCGCCTCCTTACTGGGTGACGAGGACGTGCCCACTCCAGAACTCGGCCTTCTGGCTGACAACTGTGAGAGGGAGAAACTGGAGCTTATAATCGCAGCAGACTCCAACGCGCACCACACGCTATGGGGTAATGCAAATACCAACGCTCGAGGTGAGAATATGCTTAACTTCATTCTTAGCAATAATCTTATCTTAGCAAACAGCGGCTCTGAACCAACCTTTATCAACGCACGCTCGCAAACCATAATCGATCTAACAATGGTGACCTCTGGTCTGTCAGATCACATAAAGGATTGGCATGTCTCCAGAGAGCTATGATGCTCAGATCACAGGTGGATCCGCTTTACAATCAAAGGGGAGCTACTTAAACCACAACCACGACGCATACCTCGGAGAACTGATTCAGTAAAATTTTACAGTATAATCGGCTCAGAGGTAAGCAAACTAACAATACCAACCACCATTGATGTACAAGACATAGACAAACATGTAAATAACCTAACGTCCCTACTCCAGACCAGCTTTGAACGGTCGTGTCCCCTTACCATGCCTAGGTAGGGGAGTAGACATAACTGGTGGTGCCCCAAACTGGAGAGACACCGAAAGAAGGTTAGGAAGCTGTTCAATAGAGCAGGAAATACCCGTTTACCTGCCGACTGGGACAAGTACACAATCGCGAGAAGACGATTCAAAAAACTTTTACGTTCTAGGAAGCAAGAGTGCTGGAGACACTTCTGCACCAGCATTGAAAGCTACAACCAGGCAACCAGAGTGAAATCAGGCCTCTCTAGTGAGCCTTATCACTCAATCGGTTGTCTTAAAAAACCTGATAAATCATTTACAAAAACCGATGCAGAAACATGTGAACTACTGATGGAAACACACTTTCCAGGCTGCATAATTGCCAACGACCAGGCATGGCAACCTTACTCAGAAAGAGCCACCACCGACTCAGACTGGAATGTAGCTCACAAAATAATCACAAATGAAAAAGTAACATGGGCAATCAACTCCTTCCTACCATTCAAAGCGGCTGGCCTGGATGGCATCTTCCCAGGCCTACTAAGATGGAGTGGAAACCTTTTGGTGGACTATCTTGTCTCAATCTTCCGAGCATGTATAGCCCACCGCTACATACCTTTGAAATGGAGGGAAGTGAAAATAATATTCATCCCAAAACCAGGCAGAGAGGACTATACCCAGGCGAAATCCTTCAGACCCATAAGCCTCACATCTTTCCTGTTAAAAACAATGGAGAGGCTTGGAGATCTGGAAATACGTAGCCAGGTATCGCTATCCAAATTCCTGCACCCAAATCAACATGCCTACAGCCCAGGCAAGTCAACGGATTCATCACTCCACAACGTTGTGTCTCGCATTGGCGACTCCCTGAAGTTAAAACAGTCAACCCTTGGTGCATTTATTGACATCGAAGGCGCTTTTGACAAAACAAACTTCACGAGCATTACCAGAGCACTCGTTACATGTGGAGTATCATCAACCCTGATAGGGTGGATAAACAACATGCTAAAACAACGAGCTATACAGTTCACTGTTAATTCCACGACACGGGGCATTGTCAGCAGAGGCTGTCCGCAAGGTGGTGTCTTATCGCCGCTACTGTGGAACCTCGTAGTTAACGAGCTCATCACAGAACTCAACGCTGGCAACCTCTACACATGGGTTATGCGGACGACATAGCTATCTTGATATCGGGAAGCTTTGAAAGTACCCTATGCGATCTCATGGGAAGGGCTTTCAAAGTAATTGAGAGATGGTGCAACAAGCACGAGCTATCTGTCAACCCATCAAAAACAGAGTTAATACTCTTTACAAACCGGAGGGTTCTGGGACCACACAGGCTTCCAAAACTCTTCAACACACAACTCAAACTCAAAAATGAAATAAAGTACTTGGGTGTGATTCTGGACAGTAAACTGCTCTGGAACAAACACCTAGAACACAAACTGAGCAAAGCAACGATCGCCTTCTATCAATGCAAAAAGATGCTAGGCGTGAAATGGGGCTTATCGCCTAAAATAACATTATGGCTATACACTGCCATAATCAGGCCAATGCTGACCTATGGAGCCCTGGTTTGGTGGCCAAGATCTGAACTTCAAACGGCGATCACGAAACTGGGACGCTTCCAAAGGCTTGCCTTGTCCGCTGCTAGCGGTTGTATGAGAACAACTCCGACCGCAGCAATGGAGATAGCCCTGCAAATCTTACCTCTAGACCTACACATACAGCAGGAGGCGGCACTAGCGGCCATCAGGCTTATGGTATTGGACCTATGGGGAAAAAACCACTACAGTTCACACACAGTGATTCTCAACAGGGCAATAGAGTACCAACCTCTTATAGCTGCGCCATGTGACAGAATCACTAATCAATTAATATTCAACAAGAAATATCTAATACAACTGAGAGAAGAGGAGCAAGATCAGTCGCCCCTGAATGAGCTACGTATATATACTGATGGTTCAAAAACAGGGTGTGGCTCAGGCGCTGGTATTTTCTCCTTTGATCTCAACATCAACATACACCTACCTCTGGGCACACAAAGCACAATCTTCCAATGTGATTGTGTCGCTCTAACCGAAGCAGCCAGAGCCGTACAGCGGATGGGAGTCAATGACTTTTACATTAAGCTCATATCGGACAGTGCATCCGTGCTGATGGCGCTCGGTAACGAAAACACAAACAGCAAATTAATACTGGAGTGTCACGAAGCACTGGAGGCAATAGCTCTAACAAATAGAGTTACCTTACAATGGATTAAGGGACACAGTGGCTCTCTCGGCAACGATGCAGCCGACGAGCTTGCGAGAAGAGGCTCTGGTATGATACCTGCTGGCCCGTATCCGCTCCTCCTCTTGCCCTTCTCGCTGGTTCGAACCTGGATTCGCCAGAGATCCACTGTACTCCAGTTCAACGATGGTCGCGAAGTGTAGATTGCAAACAGTCCAAAATGGCTCTGCCGGCTGTGAACCCGCAACTTACTAAGCGACTTCTAAACCTGAACAGAACCAATCTCAAAACAATCATAGGGACAATCACAGGCCATTGTCTCCTTAACAAACATCTTTTCGTCCTAGGCGCAACAGACAGCCCCTTGTGCAGAGGCTGTTTCAGCGCAGAGGAATCAGTCACCCACGTAGTCCTGGAATGCGAGGCTGTGGCTAATCAACGTACAAAAATCCTCGGAACAGTGAGGTCGCTCCGCGAAGCCTGTGAAGTGCCCGGGAGACTTCTGTGCTTCTGGAAGGAGTTGGGCTGGCTAAATTAGCCAGGGCTTCTACGCACAACGGACCGACTACGTGTCTAAGTGCGGAAATTGAGTTATATTATTGCGAGGGAGATTCCCTCGCAATATTTGCGACTCGAGGTCTTTTCATAACATTGTCTTTATTTTATTTTTAAATTAGTCTTAAGATTTTTGTGATTAGGTACGTATATATATTTCTGTGTATCTTGAATAATTATATAATAATAATATTGTGTATCTTTACCGTCGGGTCAACAAATCTCAATTATTAGGGATTGGAACTACAAAGAAAGAAAACTTTACAGATAATACAACTTTCTCTACAGCTGTGATACTTTTTGGTATTCAACACCTTTTGTCTTCAGTCACGGTGACCACGCAGGCTGAAAAGCACGCGAAACGTCGGAAAATTTTAAAATTATGTAAAATAATTATATGTTTATAATAATACATAGCTTCAATCCGGTAAAAAAGTGTTTTCTTTCAATGTGTAAAAGCTATGTTAACAAAATACAATACAATAATATATCTGTTTAACTATTTTTTTATAGAACAGCTATCAAATTGCACGAGATTCACCTGATGTTCACGACCCATGGACACTCTCAATGCCAGGCTCGCAAGTTAAGAATTGGTGCGCTCTTTTCTTGAAGGACCCTAGGACTCCAACTAACTTATTAACAAGTCGTCTGGAGTGACGACCTCATGCGACTCACGACGAAATATTTATAAAAATATTATTTTTAGTTGAAAACTAATATCCCATCGGAAATTTCAAAGCCCTCGCCATCCCAATCTTGATTAAATGCCCTATTCATGCTTAACATAAATCAGCACAACACATTCACAACCACGTTCAATTTAATATACGTCTTAAGCTATAAATTCAGACACCAGCACAATATGTGTCTATGCCTCCAATAATGGCCCTAATTTAATTACTGAGGGCTCATGGATCGTATATAACCTACCTATAACATCTATTTGTCTCAATTTATTAAAATACTATTTTTAATTTACATATAAAAATTACTTTTATTTCATTTTTATAAATTCATATTGAGTTCAAGTCCAAAGATAAAGTTAAAAAATATTTAATTTTATTTGTTACAAATTTATGCTTACTATCAGTTAACACTGATATTTTTACTTTTTATTATAAATACACCACGTGGTGGTATGCCTTCTAACCCTTTTTAACAAGTAGTCTCCAGGAACCAAACCCATTTCTTTTAGGTTACTAGCTTTGGGTTAATAACTACTTTTATTAACCAAGTATTAATGTTAAGTTATCAATGGAGTTTCAAAAAAAAAACAATATCACAGACAATTTCTATTAAGTCTTCAAAGTATTATAATTCAATAAAGTTGGAAGTTAGGTTTTAAATACCAAAACTAGTTAAAGAAACAGTGTCGAACATTCAATGCATACAAGGGCTATAAGTAACCTACAACTTCTTTCAGTCCGCGCAACGGATAAAGGACAATCTCATATATTTTTCCGCGCCTAGGTAATTGTTTCAGATTCGCCCTCAAATCTTCAAATAACACCCGAAAATTACAAGATGTTTTTTAGTCAGCTTGGAGTTGTAATGTATTCGTTTCATTTTTAGTATTAACTGTATTTTGTTTTAAGCTAAAGAGATATATATAAAGATATAAGGAATTTAAATTATTTCTTTTTTTAAGGAATTTCTACTCTGGTCGAGCCCTCCAAGTACCAAGGATAAACCCATTAGTGGGTTTTTGGTATTTTCTGTATTTTAGTTTATGTGTATTAAGCAATAATAATAATAATAAACCAGTTAAAGAATTAATATTTGCCCATCTATAATATTTAATATTACAAAAACGTGGTATGAAAACATTAAACACTCCGTAATAGGATATCTAATTCCGAAATTGAGAGATTTATTTACCCAACGCAACGCAAAAGGTACGGTAGACACAAAGACCTACGCCAATATATCAACGTGAGTCCCTGTGGATAGAGGTTTGGATCACGTTTACTCCCGAATTCGAATTGTTTTCCGCCAAAACCGACGTACTTATCTCCGGAAAGTTCATATCTCACTTTTATTAGACTAGTTCTATTCCATTTCTTTGTTTTTTACGCACTGTGTGGTAGGATTATAGTTTCAGTTCAATTTGTTTTCTTGGTTATGTTATCACTTAATGAAGGCCTATTAACCACGTCATATGTATTTCTTAAAGTTGTTTTGTGTTTACATATTAGGTATATTAAAACAGAAGAGGTAAGTGGTCCCTTTGTTAACTTATACCTTTAATGTATGAGTTTAAGGAATCTACATAGCACACAAAGCACTATGGCTATAATGGATATAATCGTCAGAAAATCATTTAGGGCGCCAAAAGAGCTTTTCTATAAAGAATAGATGTACCTACCATTTATCATGTTGTTTTGATAAAGACGCTAAAATTTGTCTGTTTCATTGTCCCATTTCTTTATGAGACTCCATACAAATTATATCAGGTAAAGGTTTAGATATTACAAGATACGTTTTATTAAAATCAGATAAAATATTTGAAAATCGATCAAAATGGGATGAATAAATAAAAATGCAAGGTTCGCTTTAAAGAAACTCCAAGACATTTGCTTGTCAACACCTCGAGGAACTGGGAAAAGCCATTTTAAAGTTAAATTAGTTTAAAGTTTGTACGTTTCGAATGTCGCCGCTTTTCCTATAAGAACGGGATGTCTCATTTTTAGCAAAAATGTGGGTTTCAATTTGAAATGAAAGCGCAATTTAAATGAGTAATTAAGTCAATTAATTACAACTGTCTTCTGTTTGGTAACAACAACTTACAATTATGTTTTTATTACCTTCCTTTTATTGAATTATACAGTCCATACATACAACATTGCAATTTTTATAAGCCTTCTGTACCTGCCAATAATTATTTATTTAGAGTTAAACAAGAAAACGGAAACGTATAACGTGCGACTATATCGCTTATAAGAGAGATTTTTCGCCAATTACCGAACTGGGTATGCTAAGGTGTCACGCCAGTGCAGTATTTAAAGTCAGAGCTATAATTTTTTGGTAATATATTTTATTTACATGAGGAGAACACTTAAGCTAATAAAATAAGATAATATAATATTATTTATAACCGAAGCTAATCAAACTAACGTTAATGTATTATTTGATTGAACGAAACCTCTTTATTCACAATGCCTGGACATTATGAAAAATGCCCCAATTTACCTGTCTGTCATAACATATTAAACAGGTCAACGCCTCAATACACTTATACAATAAAATCACTTTATGTTCAATGTTATTCACAAAGGAAATTAAGGCCACGACTGTACATTATGAACCGCAATTCACTTTATTCGCTAAATGCAAATGAAACCACTGAGTAATCAACAAATTTATACACGAGAAAACAAAAGCAGGTACAGAACAGAACAACACATTTGAAAAACCTGCAAGGTATATGGGAACATCTTCCCATAGCTCCACTAGTAGTAGTAGACAAGCGGGTATCCAAGATTGTGAGATTGCCCATGTATTAATTGACGAATATTTTGTTATACTTTGTAAATATTATGTTTCAGGCAGCGTCCCACCTATTGTACGTGGGTAAAAAAAAAATTTCGGTCAATGATTTATTATGACTTTCGTTGCGGGCTTACTCAACAACAAAGCTGCGCTTAGCGGATTCCCCAAACTATAACCGATGACCAGAAACACCTTCACATGGACTGGTGTCGCCAAATGTTACATAAGTTCAACGGTGACTCAAATGCTATATTTGAACCCAAAAAACAAAACAGCTCAGTGGGTGTTTTCTTTCGAGGAACGGCCAACTAAGGTAAAGAAAGTAAGAAGTCAAGGAAAAAAGATGATTGCCTCATTCTTTGGTCGGAAAGGTCATTTCGCGACAGTTGTACTAGAAGATGGAAGGACAAGACACAAGACAGGATTGGTTTGTCAATCGCTGTTTGCCTGTTGTTTTGGAAAAAATTCGACAGCAGCGCGTCCTTCGCCCGCCCAGGCAGGATACTCCTTCACCACGACAATGCAGCGCACTCTGCAAAACGGACTGTTGAATATTTGACCATGTCAAGTGTCAAGATAATGAGTCATCCACCATACAGTCCTGACCTGGCGCCCTGCGACTTACATTTATTCCCAAGAACTAAAGATAAAATTCGTGGTATTCGCTTTACGAGCCCTGATGATGCGTTAAAAGTATACGAAAATGCCATAGAAGAGACATCTAAGGAAAAATGAGCCCACCAATGAGCTTTTCTAAGTGGTTCCATCGAATGCGACGATGTGCAGGAAGGAACAGAGATTACTTCGAAAAACAATAAAAGTATTGGCAACTTTCTACATTAAACCGTTATCATTTTCTAAACATTTTCAGTGTTACCTAGGTATGTTAATATCTATTGCCACTTGAGCAGTTTTATACTAAACTCAAGTTCTCTCTTATTTAGATCATATATTTCAAACTGTAGAAGTTTTGAGACGCTGTAGGAAACTAAGTAAATTTTTGTCTAAAACGTTTAATTTATTTTCATGCTATTATAAACGGATTCGCGAGAGCGTATAATAAGATGTAGGAATCAAACATGACGTGGACCTTTACCCGGGCTGAAAGTTCAAACTGATATTTTATATTTATATATATTTTAAACATTACCCATCATACTTTTTTTCAGTATTTGTAATTGCACTATAGCATACACCTGTAATTTACTATTGTTTTTATAAATGAAACGTGTTTTAATTTGCGCCTATCTAGGCCACATCTTACATTAATTTCAGTCAATATTTTAAATGGATGTTAAATGCTTACGAAATAACTGATAAATGTTGTTTTATAATTTATTTGTAGAATCCATAAAAAATGGATTGGAGCGTAGGCAAGCCGAGTTCTTTTATTTCACGAAGTCTGTATTATTTTCTCTTGAGATTGTGGTTTGATTAAAATGTTTTAACTTACGTAGATAAGAAAATATTAATGTTCACTTAAATAAAAACTTTATTGCTATTCCATTCTGTCTTAGTTTATATTTTTAGTTTTTATTTCGTTGCGGGTGATGTATATTTTTTATTATATTAAATCTGTGAAACCTCTATCGAACGTAATAACAAGTTTTCCTTATTTTGTCTGACCTCAATATTAGATGCGAGTTCATATTTTTAATATAAATAGAAAATAAACTTCTACGATTAGCAAATGGCTGGTATTTAAGATTATATAGTCAAAAAAATATGGACGTCTTCTGCTCACTTTTGAAATTTCCACAATTAATATTTTATTTAGACCCCTATAAAATTATACGTGTATAAACACGCCAACTTAGTCTTGCGTCAGACAAAACAAAGTACAAATTTGGCTTTAAACTTCAAACCCAAACATGACGTCTTTATTCAAACCATATTACATCTCTTTGAACTTAAATCAAGTTCTTGGAAGACGAGTGTGTTGGAATGGACCGGAGATTGAGCTAAGATCTAAGACCTAACTTCGACTGAGACTAATGATCATCCATTGACGCCCTTAATGTTGGTATTACGATAGATAACTAAAGACGGCCAATTTAATAGATCACATTTGACATCTGTCTTAGTTACATCTTTAATTGTCTTTGGTTCGATTATTGTAACTTTATACATATTTAAAATAAGAATGGTTTTTGAACTCTTTATTAAGTACAGTAAATCGTGGTTAGTTTACTTCAACTGTCACTATTACAATGTGCGACATACAAATAATTTGAATAATGTGTAATATTGTGTGATTACATTAAACAATTAAATTGTTTTTATATTAAGGTAACAAGGGTATATGTAGCAATTACAAAACAATCTCAAATGTGTTAAAAAAGTTTTACAAAATGAATAATTACACACCAAATTCTATTTTTTTTTATTATAAATTAAAGTAGAAATATAGCATATATAAATTATATATCTAACATATTAACGAATCATGTTTAGCGAATAAAAATGCGAGTGACTTACATTATGAACATAATCCGACAAGTTCAGTGCTTTTTAGAAATCGTGGTCAGAGAGAGCACCCTTTTCTTTATCCAACAGCTGGTTCCACATAGTAGCAAAAACTAAGTTGTGGAACGACGGACGTCGAGATGACACGGGTGGTATTTCGTATTCAGCCTCGACATCCGATGATGAAACTCAGCTGTAGGTCATCCGAACCCCTCTTAACATTAACCATAGTCAATGCGGTAGAAGAAGCAGAGGGACCCTACATCTCTCCCCATGATAATGATTATAAAAAGCAGGGATGAATAAAACTCGATCGAACTTGCTCATAAAAATACACAAACACAGAAAAATTATCAAATGTAAAAACTTCAAAAATCGTAGCGTTTATATCGTATAGTTTTTATTTGTTGTTATTACAAATGACACAATACGAAAAATTTCTTTCAAAGAGCTCATAAACATTTTATATACACTTAAATATTTGGAAACCACCAAATCCTCAAGAATTCTAAACGTTTTCGTATAAAGTAAATATTAAAAGTTGGGCAACCAAAATATTATGAAAGCACTTTGTTACCCTACTCAAAACACGTTAAAAATTCTAACAGGCTGTCTTGTATTTCGTTTTTACGAGCTCAACTTACGGCTATTACCCGCTAACTAGGGATTAGATCATTCAATAACAACTAAATTACCGTCTAAGTTCAAAATATTTGTACAAACAGAGACAAAAGAGTTGTAGCGACATCTATAATCTGCACTTACAAATCACTATGATGACGCCAAACGCTGAACGTGCCAACGATGTTATTCCGGCTGGTAAGGATATGTATAACTTCTCAACCTTAGCCACGAGGGCCTTAGAGCCGGCCAGTGGTTAGACTGGTCGAGGTCATTTTAGGTTGGAGGAACACATCACCATCCTTCCTCTACAGAGTTAATAATGGCGTATATCTACAACAAAGCCGCGGATATTCTAGTCATCAGTCAATCTATACTATCTAATATCCTTAGAATTAAGATATATATTACATCAACAGTTAACTAATAATTTCGTAGCTGTGTTATAGTGTTTTATAAATATTTTATAAGAAACTAGTCGACCCGAAAAACGTCTTAACTATGAATATTAATTTCGAATTGGTATAATAACTAAAAAATATTGCAGAAACAAAGTGTTTATTATTCTTATGCTTTATGATAAACAACATACTTTGTTTGTTTTTTCTGGCACGTATATAAATAGTTTTGTTGGTATTCCGACATGGGAACAGCGACATATAACTGGCCATGTGAAAAACTTTATCAATATAATAACTCCGATCGAAGCATTTGTTTAAAACCATATTCATTTTTCTTACATCCTCTTTGACGATATTTGCAGCTCGCATTCTGTCAATGTTATGTCAAACGCTATAAGGTTACATGAAAAAAGTTTGAATTGTAAAAGCGCTATGCACTGAAAAAAATTTGCTATTGTAACAAAAGTCATGATTACTTAATATGGTGGTTAAGTATTCTTAAATTTTCTTATTATTTTCATTCATAAGAACCTTCTTCTAACAATAACAAACACAACAAAAAAAGAATTAGCGAAATCAGTGCAACCGTTCACGCGTCATGTCGTCACTAAGGGAAATAGCGAGTCATTTGTCAAATACAGTTGTATCAATATCAATCGGCAAAGTTTCCCCTTAATGTTCATCCATGTCATGGTTTTATTATTTTGTTAAGTTATCCTTTAGTTAACTATGAAAACAAACAAATTATTGTCTTTTGTTAACATAGCTTTTACACATTCGTCACCGTGACGACGCACACTGTAAAGCGAATCGCGAAACGTCGGAAAAATTTAAAATTATGCAAAATAATTGTAAGTTTATAATAATACATAGCTTCAATCCGGTAAAAAAGTGTTTTCCTTCAACAAACAAATTATCAAATTGTTCTCTTTGTCTATGCTAGAAACGATGTACGCCATGTGACATCATAGAAATCTTAATTTTTTGCTTAATTGCCGTTAATATATTAGGTCCTTACATATGAAATTGGCGTATTTTCGTACTGGCCACTTTAATCACGATGTTCTCCTCTTTGGTAAGGAATTCCAAATTCATATTTGTACAGCTATTTACTCATGTATTTGTGCTTCGATGACCGTCATTCATTTGTTTTTTTCTGTTTGCGTCACTCATTTTACAAAATGGAAAACTTAAAGTATCGCATTATTTACGAGTACGAGCTCCGACGTGGCACTAGTGCTGCGGAAACGACTCGAAGGGTGAATGATGTGTATGGCGGTCATGTTGCAAAAGAAAACACAGTTTGTTTTTGGTTCCAACGTTTTCGTTCTGGAAATTTCGACCTGCAGAACAAGCCCCATGGACGGCCTGAGACCCAAGTTGATAATGAAGTATTGAAGGCTATTGTGGAAGCGGATCCATCGCAAACCACGTCCGAGTTAGCTGCAGGCTGCGGTGTTAGTGATAAAACTGTTTTAATTCACTTGAAGCAAATTGGGAAGATTAAAAAGCTTGAAAGGTGGGTACCTCACGAATTGACTGAAGCAAACCGGTAAACGCGCGTCGACTGCTGCGTTACATTACTGAACCGGCGCAATAATGAAGGTATTTTAAACCGAATCATTACCTGTGATGAAAAATGACTGAATTCTTTACGATAATCGGAAGCGCTCAGCGCAATGGTTGGATAACCTAGGCTGGTCAATCGGTCCACGCCACTGCTACTTCACGACAACGCTAGACCACACACTGCACAACAGACGGCTACCAAATGAGAAGAGCTTCAATTGGAATGTCTAAGACATCCTCCGTACTCCCCGGAACTTGCTCCAACAGATTACCATGAGATGGCAAAAGTGCATCGAAAACAATGGTTCATACTTTGATTAATTAAATATATTATATTTAAAAATATTCGATTTTTGTTCCTCCCATACAAAACGCCAATTTCATATGTAAGGACCTAATATTAGTCATTTTCGGCTGTTAGTACCATAAGTCTAGGTTAAACATTTCACTTACAGAGAACAGGTGAAACCACTTTAGTTGTAATTTCAATAATTGTGAGCTGCTATGTTATAATCATTATGTTTTGCTTAGTTGCGGTGCTTGGAGGTCCTGTATACTCCTAAAGCTCTTTCGAGATTAAAGATTCTACGAAAATTATTGTTTTACACGCACTGTTTATCTCTCATAATAATTTTATTTATTTATTTAGGAAACAAAACAGAAACATCTCTATACAGTAAAAGTAAGAAAAAATAAAACATAAAATTAACACAATGGATATATCCACATAAGTTTCACTGATAAAAAATAAGATACAAAGCAAAACAATACACAACATGACATGACAGCAGAATGTTATTTAAGTAATACAACAAAAAATGTATAAATCAGGAGAACGACAAACATACTAGTAGCTATAATAAAGAAGAAAGATACAAGGCTTAGGACATTAATAGTTGTTTTATACTATTCTTAAATGAAGCAGTAGAGGAGTGCGAAAAACACTTGGTTCAAAATTGGTTAACATATCTAGGACAAGTTTTATTTTTGGCAAAATAAGATACGTTTGTTTTGTATATATATATTTCGATTTGATCAAGTCTAGTCTGAGTAGTATGGATTCCAGGGGAGTGCCTCACTTCAAAGTTCCCAACCTGACCGGTTGCCCGCTCATGGCTGACCAAAACTAAAAATCATGGCGGACCAAACCTAAAAAAATGTTTGTACTCTATCCCCACTAAACAGGTCGAGCGGAGTCGATAGAACTCACTCCCGAAGCGATATCCTAGCTAATTACTTATCACCACATTATCAGCTACTATTTTCTGCACCATTTAACCTACGGGTCTAAACAAACAACAATAAATATACCTAACCTACATTAACACCATTATCTATGATATAATTAGATGTAAGGGTTACATAATAAATTTAAAAAAAATATTCCAGGTATTATTATTTTATTTATATTATGTTCATTATATTTCTATACACAATTACTCGCACCATAACATTATTCAGTGAGTCACATGTTAAATTTCTAAGGAAGTCTTCTGATCTCATCCCCTTGAACTTGTAGTAAACATATGCCAAGCAGTACTCACCACACACCGCCGATAGATAATCCTGAACTGTAACGCTATTGTACCTCCACATGCAACAACCTTAAAAACTCTTCTATTGAGGTTTACGTCCAAGTATTCCCCAACTCTTTCCACATTTATATGAATAGCCACCCAATGGGACCCCAGCTGTGGTGTCAATCAGGGTCAAGATTACATATGATAAGTGCTGGCATACATCGGCAATCGATTTGAAGGATATACGTTGCTCTGGAGGCTGGGATGTATACTACGAAGACCCATTTGCACTTCTAGTGTGTTTATAGTTTAATACTACGCGTTAACTCCCCTAGTCTTTTACTCTTATACTGACTACATTTCCTACTATCAATTCATATTTTTACCAATGAATTCATTTAAACCCACATAATATGATCTCAACATAAGTAATGAGTCTTTTTATAAAAAAAGTAATGAAGGTAATTGAAAACCGTGTCATTTTCGTTTACATTATATTTTATTATTCTTAATATTATAATAATTACATAAGTGATTACTTAACTACTATAATCCACACATACATTTCTGTTCTTATCGATTTCTACAATATTTGAAAAAAATTACTGTGTACTTTACGTAGAGGTAAAGTATACAGTTAATTGTTTCAGTCAATGCGCCTTAGAATCTTACTTCCATTCTTACACTACCATGGCGAACGTATACCGGTGCCTGAGTACAGGGTGTGGTATGCGCTACAAAAATATCGTTTGGAAATGATGGCTGTAACGTTTTTGAAGGTATCTGTTGACCATCTGTATTTAGGCAAAATTTTCAAAGTTGAAAGGACTTTCTACATAACTACCGTTGAATGCTGTGTTATACACAAAACCTATAATATACCTGTCCTAAAAATATATTATCCAGTGTTTTACCCTGCACACCAGATGGTATGGTCAGGACTTTCATTTCACCTCTTGTTATAGGAGTAGTGGCAAGAACCTTTTGATCAACTATTAGTATTGATGGATTAATTTTTGCTCTGCGTTTGTTTAGACCCGTAGGTTAGGTTGGGAGGTTAGGTATAGTTTTTTATTTTTCATTTAAAGCCATAAATCATTTTATGATTAGTGAATGTAGGAAAGTAGATAACTATAACGATGCATTCGTACTGAGTCAGTACTTAGATAAGGAGTGGGAATTTTGTGCAGGAAATAATAGCTGATAAGGTGGTGTTAAGTAATTAGCTAGGGGTTTTGGGAAAGCTATCACTGAAACGGTAGATATCGCTTCAGGAGTGAGTTCTATCGACTCCGCTCGACCTGATTACTTTTTTTAGGTCTTTTCTTACTAGGTACTTTTGGTCAGCCATGAGCGGGCAACCGGTTCCGATTCCCCGGAAAACCATACTACTAGTTTCTCTTGTCGTCCAAAATAGGTATTTCAAAGGTTATCGATACTTAAAATTATATTTTATTTTTCTTATAGTATTAATGTTTGTCACACATTTCATGACGCAACAAAATTGCCATAGTACTCGTTACTGTGTAAACAAATACAACCTTTGAAAATGTGATTTAACGAGGGAGCGATCTATTTTCTCTCTATAAAACCCTTGAGACTCGTTGCAAACAAACGCGAACTTTATCAGAATGCCCGTGTTGTAGTCAAGAATACCCTAATCGACCATTTGGCTACTTTAAGCTCCTATTTATTATCGTAACTAGTTGAGCACTATCGCTTTCAGATGTTCTTACTACCTATTTGTCAGACTTTTCTCATTCAGCGTTTAGTAAATGTAAAACGAAAATCTTCGTCCTAACAATATTAAACGATAGGAAACGTTTTCAAACTACTTTCTATACTGAAGCAATATGATATTACGTCATAAACTCTAAGATATAGAGAATATTTGCAATTCCATTTGTCAAAATCCGTTATGTATTTGATAGACGACGTACTAGGTCCACCCTTCTTCTATTTGAATGTTAGCCTTAAAGTCATCTAACCAGATTCAGAAGCGAGACTTTACGTGACATTGGACTCCAGTATGTCAAAATCCAATTCGGTAGTTTTTTTATTCTTTTATTTAAATATATATATATAATCACAACATGTTACATTAGAAAACCGCTGTGGTTTGTATTAACAATAGCGGTCTTGTTTAGGAGCGCGACAAATGCATATAAAAGTAAGTTTTTTAATTTACTGTTTATTTTTTGTTAGCATTAGGCTATGTAATATCTGACTGGGTAGACCATTTATTAGCCGCAGCAGAAAATACCTCAACGTTCTCTCGCCATATACGTTGTTTGCTCTCGATGTACAGAGCCGAATCTGCGTTACCGCTCGAGTCTTTACATCATGCTCCACTCGTTTTTATATGTCATCTCGAATAAAGTACTCGACTAAAGGGCATATATATACTTTTTCTGTTATGGGTAGTATTTTGAAGTGTTTAAAATTATTTTTATATGAGTCGAGCCCATTTTTCGAGACAATGTGTTTGAGGATTCGCATTTGGAGGTTATATATAAGGTCGAGATATGTTGGATATGTTCTATCGTAGCTACTAAGACCGTAATTAATGACCTATACGTGGGGCTGCACCTAATTGTACATGTACCTACATAAATAAAATAATAAGCTCGTGACGTTTTTGTTGGATACAAACATCTTTCGTAACATTGCGCCTCTTTTAAGTATTTTTCCCAATAACAAGTGTCTTATGTACCATCAAAACTAAAACAAAAAAGGTAAGTACAAAAGAGGAGGAACTGGAAAATAGCTGTTCCTATGCCTATACATATATATAGCTAGCTAAAGTTTATTAAATTAATTCTATTTTGTCTATTGGTTAAACTTGATCTGCCGCGAAACACCCGAGTTGATGAAGTAACAAGATATAATCGCGTTTGTTCTTTTCCACGGCGAATTTATTCATTGTTTCATTTCAGTAGTTTCAATTCAAGTAATACATTTATCGCGTGACGTGGCGTAAGTACTTCAACTAATAATTGATAACATTGCTTCTACTAACAAAAGACATTGTTATTTTACTATAACAATACTCTAATGTAAATACACAATATTATTTTGTATAGGAGGCGTGTTTACTCTAATTACACAAACTCCATAGAGTCGAAAGCTTTTTGTCAACTTCCTTATTCGTTGACGAAAAGCTTTCATCTTAAATTATTCCTTAATTTTTATCTTATTTTACCAGTATTCTACATTTCTGACTTAGACATAACTTATTGTTAAATATAACAGCTAAGTGAAAGTTGAGGAAATACAAGATTAGGAATACCTCAGCTTGGGATTATGAATCTCATCACTTATGATATTCTTATAATTGTAAAATTACCAAACGCACAGATGCGAAATGTCAATACACGATCGTATACCCCTATTATGCTGGTAAGTATGAACAAAAACCTTATCTCAATGAACAGAAATTGTTTGGGCATGGCACAGTAGCGACACCTACAATCCGAGGCTACAATCAGTACAATGACGTAATACTCTGAAACGCGCTAACAAAGTTATTCATAGTCGATTGACTACGAACTGACAAAGAGATATTCCTTTATCCAACTGCCATATTATCAAGAGCTAAAGTAAGTGTATAATACTACAATAGTCGTTCTCCTTTAACAAGAATGATTTATTGGTTTTGACAATTGACTGTCCACTAATAAACAATTGTAAAAAATACAGCTACTCTATGCCATACAATGATGTTGAACGATTATTTATAGTAATTCAAAATCTCCACTTTTACAACCGCAGTTCGACGAAAAATATTAAATTCGTAAAGATTTTATTGCAATGTTTTTATTTAAGAGAAAACGTAACAGAAGGAAGGTGTTTAATTACGTCAAGGATGGATTAAGAAATGCCACTACTCACGGCCTATCTTACATTGTTAATGATCGCATTCATCCATTTGAAAGGTATATTTAATTAAATTTGTCTTAAGGTGACATTTATTTTATCTAAACAATTTTAATTCTAATTTGATATTTTATTATATATAATTATTATTACTACTTGTTATTTCAGATTATATCATTATGTCGTTTTAATTAGAGTTAGTAGCAATTCGGTCTTAGTTGCTATGTTAGTATTAGTTAGCAAACAAAGCAAAAAGCCTCCTATAGATAGGCATGGACAGCATACCAACTTTTTAAGATCTGCGTGTTCTTTTAAAGCAACACATTCAGGATGCCATAGGTGCTACGCCTAACACGTATCAGCAAGGACGTCACCCTTTTCTGAATTAACTATGAAAACTTTCTTTGATAAAAATCTATCAACAACTATCACAAATAAAAAAAATTCGGTATATGAGAAGAAATAAAGTAATCAATAATAAACAATTTCCTATATATAACCAAAATGCACGAATGCCTGCCACGACAATCAATTTACGAAATTGGTTTATTAGCATATAAATGACACAAGTTATAATAATATTTATATGGTTTTAGAATATTTTGGATGATCGGCTTTTTAATAGCGCTTCTGCTCATCGTGATTCTTCTTACAATTCAGTTTTCCAGGTATATCGTAAGTATTTTCATACCATATAATTTGTGTCTACTTATTGATAAGGAAGGCTACCTTTAATCAAGTATTGTTGTGAAAGAGATACACGTATTAAAGAAACCGAAAAAAATAATTAGTTGTTCGATACGACCGAGTGAGAAGTAACTTAAAGCGGTAACTCGGAGTGGGAATGTAACATCCTGGCCTGTAGATATGGCTGGTATATTTTCCAAAATTATTTAAATTATTCAATTTATATTGCAATATTATCGTACTTTTAGGAAGCCCCAACAGTCATAAGTGTGGACATGGACTACTTTGATTGGAACATTTCATTTCCGGCTGTCACGCTTTGTCCATTTTATAAAGTTATTATTCCTAAACTAAAGGCTTTATCCAGGTATCATTATAATAATTCAATAATGTTTTCGTTTCGCAAACTGTAAGAGAGAAAGATTGATTGTAGTGATTTTTCTTTATGCAATGTAATTATCAACCTTTCTATTGATTCATACCATCAATTAATTAAAATTTGCATCAAAATCTGTTGCGCAGCTTAACGATCTAAGCGTACCTGGATGGCAGGAAGCGACTTTATTTAATTCAATATAAAAATTTAATTATCATCTACTTACCATTATTAACCATTATAGATGGCTTAAGAGAATCCTGATATTTTAAAATGATTTCTATCGATATATTTACAAGATTTAAAAGAAAATGTGCTCAAAAAGCATTTTAAATATCGTATTGTGTTTTTAGACGAAAATTCAATGAAACAGGCGTAAATATTGATGGATATATATGGGCAATAATACAAGCAAACTTTGATAGTTTAGAATATGTAAAATTAGATTTTTCGGATGAAGTAATATCAGTAAGTAGCATTTATTTATATGCTAAAACGTTAAATCCGGCCGTTCGACCGGTTTGATTATTGGCAAGACGTTAAGGAAATAATTTTCGATAGTCACTGACTGCAAAAACTCATAACTAGTAGATATAATGAATATATCATTTTTTTTTAATTAAAGGGTGACGTAAAATTTACACTTACTAGTACACTCCAATTCTTCAATATTGGCTATTTTACAATGCTAACAATTGGCCATGACTTCGAGCGAGCTTAATCACGTAAGAGCTTAAGAAAAGACAATACTATTAATCACGTTAGTTATACAGATACGAAGTTATTATATTACACATATGAGATTACTCATTCCCTAGGTCTAAAATCAGAAATATCTTCCAAATTCCTCCTACAAAAACCAACCCAGGAGTCCAAGCACCTCTCTTTCGAATTCTTCGCGATTTAACTGATTGAATAGTGCTTATCCGGAGCTGGATATATTCGGTAGTGGGCTGATCGCTTTTAGAGAAAGCATTGTTAGGTGCCTATCTGGAACCTAATTCGCTGTTTTGCTGATGTTTTTTTTATTATATGTTTTAATTGTATTTTTTATGTACATTTTTTAATTTCTTTTTTGAAACACTTATGTTCACTTCAATTGTCATACATTTAAGATGAAAGATTTTGTAAAATATGCAGTAGATTAAGCACAATGTACGATGTGGTAAGCTTTAATAAATAAATAAAATTAATACAATTAAATATATTTTTAGACATTGGAGCCCAGAGATTATGCGAAAATCGCGATGTCGATGTTTCCGAATTTTAATGCCACAGTGGATACAAAAACGAATCAAAACATTTCAATAGTTACAGCGATGACCGAAATGGGATTGTGTTATGTTCTTAATTCAAATGTTGCTATTTTCGACGATCCCAAGTAAGGCGAAAATATTTTTGTCTTATTATTTACAACGATGTCTAATGTCGTAAGAGAGGCGCTGGCCAGGAACCGGTGGAAGCAAATAGTCCGCTCCAGATTCTTCCTTGATGACCACGACACTCAGAAATGAGTATACAGTGCCTTAAGGACAACTTTGTCGATAGATCTTTTGTTCACAAAACTATGTATGATTTAATCGTGATCAACCAATGATTTCACTAATTGTGATTGTATTGTGTGATTATTCAATATATACTTTTGTATTTTTTTAAACTAATTGATGACCACTGAAATTTTTACAGCAGGGGAAGTTTTAACATAGGAAACTACGTAAAAAATAATATTGAACTCTCCATTTTCGACAGGGACTTCTTCATAAGAGTATCCAATTTATTTAAATCTTATAAGGTTGGTTAACTAAAGTACTAGTTTATAATAAATTTTATATATAATACAATAGTAGCTAAACAGTAATGATGATAATACTTACTAAAACCCCTGGCAAGCAGCCATGTAAAGCACGCAAATCGTCGAGACAAATTTCCATATTCAATTTAATAATTGTTAAAATTGAACTGAAATGTGACATTTAAATGTAGTAATTACAGTGCGACCGTATTATTACAATTGTTAATTAATTTTCAGTGACATGTAAGTTATACCAACAAACATACATTAGTTTAAATGTTAGCATGTTCGATAGCAGATCACTCTTGGGTTCAAGTCCAGGGGTAAGGCTGAAAATCAGACATGCTTTTACGATTGCTCCAAGATAAATTCTCAATGGTAGCCTTGCCCTGATTTTTTTTGCAGAGTTTAAACAGCCCCGTACGTATTTGTCGGGCAGGCGGAGACTGATTTCAATGTACTCGGTGTCCATGTCGGATATATGTCCCATATAAGTACCTAATAGAGTTATGAAACAGAGAGTGCTCTTGTCTCGGAACACACAAGTGCGCTATATGTACCTAACATAAGCCGTCGTAGCTAAGTCGTAGTAGTAATTAAATTTAAAAAATATACCTGTATTTAAAAAAAAATGATGTTTTAGGTATATATTCACAGCCCCGATGAAATAATCACCAGTACCACACCATCCTACAATATCGATATAGAAGCTGCCGTGTCTTTTGGTTTGTCTGTTTGGACAACGAGAATTTCAGACGAGTTGCGAGTGACATCACTACGTATTAGAAAATGCAGGTGTTGAATAGCTTGATGATTTAAGAAAATCATTTTGTTTTTTTGTAGCACGTTTATGTGATAACGACAAAACAAAGTATTGAAATAAATCCTACTATGAAAAGTGCACTTACTTAATATAATTACCATTTTGTATTTTTTTCATAAAAATATAACCAAACGTTGTAAACTTAAATGCTTAAAGTAATTTATCACATTCATCACATTAATTTTAGGTTTATCAACGAAGCTACCAACGACAGATATCCAATTTACTCCTACAGCCATTGTCTTTTGGAATGCAGAATAAATGTTATAAAAACATTATGCGGTTGTATACCACATTTTTATAAGCCTTTAGGTAATTTAATTTCTATATTATTTTACTACACTGTACCTGTAATGTTATCGTAGACTTCATACTACTTTATATATCAAATGACTGAAACATTAGTTTAGTTTCGTTTTAATTTATTCCTTATATTTAGCAATGGGACGAAAGAAAGTCTATCTATATGTACTAAGGTAATACAAAAAATCGTTAAGGTATTTTCAGTTAGTGAAGCATTGCTTATTCGTTTTAGCTGGGTCCGACTCTTGCTGCTACAATTATTGTTTCAGATTAAAAGCACATTCCTATGATAATCAGTGAAATTGCAGAAATGTTTATTATTTTCTGTTCAGTATTTTCTATCTGGTTTTAGCTCATGAGACGATATGTCATATCAGACAATTGAAATGCCTGAATCGTTATAAAAGAGAAATTTTAACTCTATCAACGGAATCAATAAATTTAAATGGTTTGCCGTCCAGTTCTCGAGACTGTGGCTGCCTAAACACTTGTGAATTAGATCAGTACCTTAAAGATAGAGAAGACTTCACAACCGAAACATCTGTTACGACATTGGACATTGGTATAACATCGTTTCCTAAAGTGCGCGTTGTCAGAGACATCATCATTCATTTTTATGACATTCTGTGTAAGTAAACTTAACTATTGAAGGCAGTTTCTTGACATGTTCAGCGCTGATTTCAAATTTTGTTTTGAGTTCCAAGTTTCCGACATCACCATTACATCAAAAATTGGGCTTTATATTTACAAGACGTCAATCAGTTCTTTGATACACATTTACACAAGTCTATTAAGACGCCTTCGCAAATTACGAGTATATAAAGTAAAAATAATACAAGTGTAATGTTTATGATACATATTAAAGGCGTGTTTTTAACATATTTTAAGCTAATTTAAATGCTGTTATATTTAATTTTTCAGAATTTAAGTATAGCCATTTGTTAAAAAGTAATTCATTCTAGTTACTGTTTAATCATAAAGCCATTTAATGTAAAATTATTTTATTACATAGTAATCGTTAATACTTATTGTTTTTTTGAAAATATTTACGTAGTTTTTATTCCTTCAATTGTTTATCTTTTCAGTGCGCAGTGGAGGCGTTATTAACTTATGTATCGGCAGCTCTATAATATCTCTAATGGAAATACTTGTAACGTTTATTAAAACGTGTAATTACCTTTTATTTTAAGAGGGTAGAAAAAATAAAACCGTAAAAATTTGAAATGTCATTTATTTCAAAATTAATAACCATTCTTGTTTTCACTCTTCAATATCTCCTGAAACAAAAATGAATTATACCAAAAACAATAGGTAATATTACGATTTACGCAATCGCAAATAGTTTCTCTATGTTTAACTTATTTTTTAAAAATAAATATTTAGTTTTATGCATAGAAATCTACGTTTACATTTAAAATATAATGATAGTATAGTATTCTTTTAACGACATTATTATAGGAAAAACGATATTGCGATAACGATTTCCATCCTTACGAAATAAATAAAGCTAATTTACCTTGCGGTCCTTCAGCCTTCGTGCTTCTGAGTGTTTGGTACATTCCCGTTTTTTTTACTTCCTTTGCTCGGATTCTTTCCTGTAATCCTACAAACACACATTTAGACCATTATATACCTGAAAATAAATTTTGCTATAAGTAGCTAACACTTAGAAAAGACGTCTATAGACTAACAAGTTTCACTCTCCTCATATGTCAGCGTTGGAATAAAATACCGAAAAAATTCAATCGCTTTGTTGACAACCAAACACACAATTGAAATTGCCGACAAGAACAGTCACAGGCATTAGCAATGTGCAACACGAACCAATTCATCCAGTCCAATTATTTTTCAAACCAATGACCGTCGTCAATTTTTAGCGCTTAATATTGCATTATTGTCCGTAATAAAAAGTAAAAACATGCAACCTCACCCATAGAAAGGGAAACTTTGTGGAAGACACTTACCATCTAAAATGATTTCAAGACTAGTACTTCCGAAGTCAAGGATGGAATCATGTTTTTTTTTCAAGTCGTTTTTCTTCAAACAACTTATGACAAAGGGTAGGACTTGCTTAGGGCCCCTTACAAGTTTTGTTATTTCACACCTTATCCATTATAACGAATAAAGGCTCTGATGACGATTTAACAAGAGTCTTCTCACCTCAACATATTACATGTTGAAACAATTTATAAAATCTGCATGTATTCTTAAATGATAAAAAAATTATGTCAAACGAACAACTGAAGTGTTCGAAGCCTTTCTAAAACAAGGCGTTGTTGATGTAATTAATATCTAGGATATACCAAGGATGCCATTGATATATATTCTATTATCTAAAGATCACAACTCGACACTCGTAAGCAACATTTCCATCTTCATTTTCGCTGTACACAATCTGTTAGATACCTTAATTACGATAGTCAATCCCAAGCTCAAATGCAATGCTCAAACTTCTTACATAAAAGGGTAAAATCTCCGAAAACATGCAATATTCCGACCCTCGATCCATTCTATTCCATTCTGTTTCACTCGTCCTTGCTTCCGCTGCCTTGTTGTACATTATCAAAGAAAAATTCACTCAAAACGCTGTTTAGAAGTATTTGTTATAGCAATACAATACGATGGCAGAGCTGTAACAACTTTAATAAAATAATCCAACATTTAAAAGCATCCGTTTATTGACTACATATCAAAGATATTTGACAGCAATATCATATTTTATTCTAGAATTATTCAAATTGATTTATTCATAAGCGCGAGAACCGTTCGCAATTTACACGGACAGGAAAACGGGTTGAAGTTCGATTTTTGCTACAATAAAAATGTGTAGATGTCTCAATTGTAGGAAACTCTGTTTAAATTAAAACCATTATATTACATATTTCAATGCTGGAAGAAATTAGGTGTCTTTACGATTACGCTGCTACACATTCCTATATAATTTGCTACCAGATATCTCCATGGAAATACCACGTAAATCGGTTGTGTTGCGACGAAGAAACAATTTTCACAATAATAATGCTTAGACAACATTTAACAAAGTTTTCACTTTTAATAGAGGTTATAATTAAACTACTAATTTTCTTAAATATTTTACAATATTGCTACTAATTTATCCAGCATTGGGTATAGTCCCGAATACCAAATGATTAGACCACATGACCAGAATCAATCGACGACACTGACAATTCACCAAACCAATATGCAGTCTCTACCAAATGTCAAACTTCGGAATGACATTGCCGATTTCCTTCCGTGCAACCTATCCGTATAAAACTACAGTATGCCTGAGCGTTTTCTTAAAACATTGTCAATAAAATTAGTATCTGAGAAGGTCAACTCCCCTAAGTGTTAACGACAATCGACAAAGGAATATGAACGAAATGAAATATCCACTTTGCAGAAAATTAGTTTTACAAAAATTTAAATGAAAAAAAACAATCAAGGTCTAGTCTTACTCTAAACTTAAATACAATTAATTCAAGAATCAATGTCAATTGGACCAAAGGTCAAAACTTCAGCTGCGGCAAGCAGACAAAGACGAAGAAAGATGTTTTCCGATAGACCAACTTCGATATGACAACCCTGTAAATACAAAAACATTAATTTATTGGAGCCTCCCAAACAAATTTTATGGCAACCTATTATATGCTCATAAAAAATATCTGCATTCACCATTCCTATACGCTGGCACTTAAAAATATACTCAACTTATAAAACGCGTTTAAAATAAATTGACATTTATTTTAAACATTTTCCAATATACATTGAAGAATTCGTCGTTTTCAACCAATCACAATCAAGTTAAACGCGCCATCATTTCGTGCTTTGAGGCTAGAGGTATCGTACAAGGTACCAGTTTTAGGGCCATAATAAAAAAATATGACTATTTGTCACTGCAAAACAGTATGAAACACCCATGCATAATTCGCTTATAGGATGAAACCTTAACGGCAAATTGTCAATTTCAGATCTTGTTACTCTACGTAAAATCAACGGTACAAAAGTATAGCCAATATATTTTCACGACTCTCTCGAGATTCGAATGTTTGATACACCTAGTCGTTACCAGCTCAGAATGGTGACTTTTCCTCATATTTAATGAACAAGAAATAATGAGGGCAAATCAAATGGAGACCTACTCATACGAAAACTGCAAAGCCAGACGCCGTCGAATTATTTACTTGAACGATTTAACTTTTATAAGTCATCGATCATCAGATCAATATGGACCTATTTATCATAATTCCGTTATGGTGATCAATTCAAATCCCTAATTCATAATCAAGACAAGATAGACACACAGAACAACATTTATACAGATTTTGCTTACCTTGTTATACAGCAATTAGAAGAACCTCACGTCAATAGTCCTTCCGTCAATTCTGGTTCTGTCAAACATTTCTGTACAATTTGCTTAGAAAAATTATTTGAATGTATAATTTGGGAATTATGAAGAATTTAAGATGGGCATACGGTCTAATTAAAAAACGTAGACTAATATTTCTGAAAAGTATTGAATGGTAACTACTAACGTAATGGTTTTATAATCAGTTTTCCAAATTGAATTTGTTTTGCTCAAAATAAAAATATATGTATCACAAAAATTATTGTTATTTTTATACCCACCCAAGCGATAGACAAGAATTACTTTATGGTAAGATTCATTGTCGAAACTGAATAGATATACTTTGTTGACTTTTTTTTTCTGTGTTACATTTGCTTAAATGTGATGTTTTTAAAGGATACTGACTGCTCTCTCGGCATCCCACTCTTTATGGAATCGTACAATCGCTGTATCTGATGACGTCATTTCGGCGAACTTCACTTCTCCACATTCACTGAACTTCTCACGAATTAGCTGCCAAGTTACTGTTGGTGGAAGCTGAAAAAATATTTTCCCTTATAAAATCTACAAAAAGAGTGACCTTTGGTCGAAATCATTACTTATGCAGGATCTCTTAATACTTCTTATATATTTTCGTCAGGATTTTTTATAAAATCTGTGGTTAAAAAACTATACTTATGATTATACTTACCTTTATTTCTAAATACTTAAACAGAAAATTACTATCCTTTTATATTAATTATTTTTACCTAAAACGTAGCTAAAATAACGCAATAGATGTATTTTCCAAACGCTACCAGAATAAATAATAGAATAGTAATCCAAAAAAAATATAAAAAAATAAAAATCTTCTGCTTGTATCTGCTGACGTAATATACAAAGAAAATATATGTTAAGTTATGTTGTAACTGTTTGGCTTTGTTATAAACCACATGCATACAACTACCTTTTTACCAAACGTAGGTTACACTTTACGTGTAAACCCAAGCGCGGGGTTCGTATTCCCGATAAAAAATTGTTTCGGTTGAAGAAAAAAAAAAACACCCTGCTGCTTGCATATGAAGAATTAGTTAGAAATGTTTTAACTCGAAGAAATGTCCAATTGTTTGTTGCCCAAACATAATTAAAGCATAGATACAATTTCTGGACACAAAACGCGACCAATAAATTATAAGAAAAATTGAAAAGAAAAAACTTGGAACTTGTAGCTCACATTGCTGATGATGACCATGTCAGATTGCTTGTCTCGAGTAGATGTTTGTATAGGATTCTCTCTACCATAACCCTGGCCACTTGAAACATTACTATGTTGCATCTGCCTATTGGTTCCTTTAAAAAAATACATCGTATAATTACATAAATCTTTTAGTATCATAGAAAAATTTCAAGAATATAAAATGGTATCTCAAAAAGTTAATATTTTATTTTACATAGTCTTTTTAGGCCATTTTACTAATATTTAAAATAAAAAAAAGTATTTTCATACATTTCAAATACAAGACTTGGTTTAATAGAAATAATAATAAATATTAAATGTGCATTCTATTGTAATACATATGTTTACTCTTAGATGGAAATTATTAAGAATTTGCTATGAAGGCCCACACATTAAGCATGTCATATTTCTGCCTTAATATAATTTATTTCAATTATCTAGCCAGGAACAAAACCCGTACAGATACAATTAAATGACAATGATTTTACCTGAATGAGGACCGCTGCCAAGGTTATTATTTGGGCCAAGCACATTATTTGACATTGGATTGTTGGCCATAACATTTGCAGAGAGATCTGGTCCACCCATTCCCAAATTGTTTGAGCCAACGTTCGCCTGTGCTTGTGTTAACACTGAGCTAACTAGGTCATTTGCTGTAATACCTTGTTGCAGTAACTGGTTTTGTAGTGCTCCTAGACCTGTTAAGCCGAGAGCCTGTAATAAAAACATACAATTATAGATTTTTAAAATAGGTTAAAAGATTAGATACCTCAGATCAATGCTAGTTTATAAACCGTATACCACGGTTACACATTTAATAATTAATTACATAAAATACACGAAATTTTATATATTTTTTTAAAAAATACTCAAAGCTTGTAAGTACTAAATAAAAGAGTAGGTAGTGTCAGATTTAACATTTAACACCTGAAACATTGAAATTACATCAGTGTATTGGTTTGTTATTTTGTCAATACGAGCTCCATATAATATAAACTTACTATAAAATAGAGTTGATCTTGTATTCACATTACAATAAAATAAACAGGTTTTATTTATGACTATATAGTTTAGTAAAGTCAATTTAATACCACAGGCTGATATATTGAAATGTTCATATTTATCCTTGTGATTAATCCATACATAAATATTCAATTAGTAGACTCTTTTCACAAGAGTATACATTTGGTAATTACTATGTAATAAAATATTAAAAAAAAATATATACCATTGAATCAATAATTAGCTTTAAATTTACCTGTAAGCTTAAACCCCCACCAAGACCCGAGTTATTTCCCAAAGTATTTGCATTGAGGCTTTGCCCCAAACCATTCAAGGCAACAGTGGCAGCTGGAACACCCCCCAACACACTTGCCCCTAAACTTGTTCCTGCACTTGTTAGATTTGTTAAATTATTTGTTGGTGTTGGCTGTGGGAGATTCCTTGCAACATCTCTTAAAGGTTCACCGTTAGGTCCAAGTCCTAGACCAATATTCTTTAAACCTTCAGGCAGTCTCACTTCTACTTTATCTGAACCCCTGTCCATACGGACTGTCATTCTTCGATCATACAACATTTGCTTGTCAAACATTGAAATAGCCTGAAAATTTAATATTATTGTCTTTATATAAGTTATTCAACAGCACTATCAGAAGCAAACAGAAAGTAATTCAGTATCTTAAGATTACATTGCACAACTTTATACTATGCACCCCTTAACAGAAAAAAAAATATTGATTTATAAAACCATATACCTGAACAGCTTCAACAGGATGATCATATTCAATGACAGCAAAGCCTCTGCTATTGCCATCTTTATCAACTGCCAAGTCAATATTACGAACTTTTCCAGCCATTTTGAAAATCTCCTTGATTTTTGGTCTATCTGCTTTGTAGTCAAGCTATAGAAGTAACAATAATGTTGAAGGATTCATCTATTTAGTGAACATATAATATGAGCATTTTTAATTTGAAATATAAATATTAAATTCACATACATTTGCTACGAAAACTTTCTTCATCAATGGAGGCTGGACATTAATAGACTCCAAGAATTGAAGACTTAAGCCATATGTGTTGAAATTTTCTGGTTGTCGTGGTTTATTCATGTTCCATCTGAAAATAAATCATTATATATAATAGTTTTCTTAATAGAAAATTAACATTAGAGAACATGTATGAATTATAGTGGAGCACTTTTTCAAAAGTACTTGCATGAAATACAGTCCCGAGCCATAAGCTAAGTTGGGCTCTGTACTTTGAAATGTTTATGTTGAGTGAAAGTAGAAGAATTTAGGACCGCGGCAAATAAATAGACTGGTGTATGGAGCTACATTAATATTTCTCACCCTTCTTTGTCTTCACGATTATTCCTGCCACCTCCACCACTGCTACCACCTGATCTTGGATTATTAGAGCGGCTTCGTTCATTCCCTGCAAAATATATGTACATATTTTAATAATGTTCTTGAGTACAAATATCACATTTAAAAAAATCTGTTATATATAAATATGTAAATTTGGACCATATGTAGTTGTAAAAAAAATTAAATTTTGCTATTTATATTTCTTTAAGTATATTTAGTTATGAAACTTAAACTAAAATATTTATATAATGTTTAACTCAACAAGAAATAGTTTAATAGTTTTATTATAATTCTATAATTATATCCACATTATATATCACACATCATGACCACATAATTATAGCAGCAAAGTACAATAAAATTTTACCAGTTTCTTCTTTTAAAACAAGTTTCCTCCCATTTAATTCATATCTATGCATAATAAATAATGCTTTTTTCATGGCTTCTGTAGTAGTAAATTCAACAACACCACAACCTTTTGGCTTTCCATTGTCGTCATGATATAATTCTACATAAGCAACATCTCCAACCTAAAAAATATTGTAGTTTATAATGTAACTTTTACCGACTATATGTAGTATGTAGTGTATCTATTTTACATCAAATAGACATTATATAATAACATAAGTCCATAACATTTACTACATTTAAGCAGTAGGAATTTTATTACAATAAATAGCTAGAAATACCTTGTCTTTGAACAAATCTTTTAACTCTGTCCATCGGAACTCGTATGGTATGTTAGAAACAAATAATCTTTTTCCTTCAGAGTGATGATTCCGGTCTCCGGATCTATCCCGAATTGCATCAGAGAATCTAGAGGGTCTGTCACCGCGCCTCGACCTGTCCCGTTCTTTTTCTCTGCTGTCATCCATTCCTTATTCTGAGATTGTAAGGTATAATAGGTAAAATAGATAACTATACAAATGAAATAAACAAAGTACCTTACGAGCGGACAATTTACATATTGGTAAAAACATACTATGAAAACACGCACACCGGTAATAGAGCAAGATAACTAAAGAAATATTTGTTAAAAACAATACATTACCTTTCCACGGATAACTGAAGAAATAAAACAATCTACCACAAGCAGAAATAACGCAAGATATTCTTTTTAAGTAAAGCACAAATGACTACCGGCCAGCGTACGCTTTAACAAAACACAAAATGGCGTGTCGACACACGGCTATCAAGTGTTGAAGGACTTTTTGAGACCCCTACCTCGAAAACACAGATGAAACTTACAAGGAGACAATGGCCATAGATATATTTTGACGGATTACAACTCAGCAACTCAAAAAATAGACTTCTATTCTTGGCCTTTCCCATTAGGGATAAATTAATATCAACAGACTTCTATTAAATTCAGAAAATAGTCAATTAATATAATACATTTAATAGATGTTATATTAGATTAAAATCTATAAAAAATATTTAGTAATCTGCCAGTGATATTATTTGATTATCTTTATCTGTATTATAGTTTAGGTATTATTTGTATCTGTGAATTTTTTTACGTCAAACGTACTATGATGTCATATTGTTATTTATTAACTGTGGTAGTGTATTGCTTTTAAAATATTTTTTTCTTACGTTAGCCATGCAGGCGAGCGCTGTTGGAAAAATATTTATTTTACGTAAATAAAGTCATTAGAAAAATGGAACAAATGAAAGTTAATTCGCCTAAGCTTTTTGTGTGCACTGCCATAGAAAACAAAGATGAAATAGAAGAGGTATTTTCTACTTTTACTACCAACAAAGATTCATTTGGTCAGCCATGTCGATTTTATTTTCGTATCGAGTCCGTGGCGGCGCTGCAATGTGGCGCGAATATTTAATTTTCTATAGGCGATTTTTTTTTTCTTGGTTTTATTAACTCTGTGTAAGTTTTAAATATTGCATCGTAATGATTTATATTCCAATTTTTTACTTATTTCAGAGGTACGAGAAAGCTTACATCAATTTTCAATCGCTAGTTGCCGACTGTAGTGAAAAAGAAGCTCATGACGCACTTAACAATGCAGTTTGTAAAAACCATGAAGATATATCTCTTGGAATGCTTATGTCAATTCTTACAGAACCTCAGAATTCCACAAAATGCTATAGAGACTTAACACTTATTACAAGAGACGGATTTACCTGTGTTCTTAATAATTTGTCAAATTTAATTCTTGAAAGATATTTAAAATTTCATGACACAACACGAAATCAATTATTGTGGCTTGTAAAGGAAATGATAAGAAATTCCGTTTCTGGAGTAGATAGTGTTTGTTGGAATTTAATGCGTTATGCTTCTGGTGGAGATATAACACCTAAAAATATTTTTTTAGTGGAATCACTGCTGGACATTTACATAGATAATAAATCATGGCTAGATAAATATCCAGTATTAATATGTATGGTTGTGTATACATATTTGAGATTAATAGAAGATCATAATGTACCACATTTAATGACTCTCAGACAAAAGGAAGTCAACTTTGTTATATCATTGATAAGAGAACACTTTGATGAAATCCTAAGTTTGGGAAGGGATTTGGTTCGTTTACTTCAAAATGTTGCAAGGATTCCTGAATTTAATCAACTTTGGCAAGACATTCTTCTAAACCCTAAAACATTATCATCAACATTTACAAATGTATTGCAGTTATTACAAACAAGAACATCGAGAAGGTATTTACAATCAAGACTTACTCCTGATATGGAACGTAAATTGGTCTTCTTAACATCACAGGTCCGATTTGGGCACCATAAAAAATATCAAGAATGGTTTCAAAGACAATATCTTGCTACCCCTGAATCTCAATCATTACGCAGTGATATGATTCGCTTCATTGTGGGTGTGATTCATCCTACTAATGAATTACTCTGTTCTGACATCATTCCAAGATGGGCAGTCATTGGATGGCTTTTAACAACTTGTACATCAAATGTAGCAGCATCTAATGCTAAATTGGCACTATTCTATGATTGGCTCTTCTATGACCCTGAAAAAGACAATATAATGAATATAGAGCCTGCAATTTTGGTCATGCATCATTCCATGAGATCACATCCAGCCGTCACTGCAACATTACTTGATTTCTTATGTCGTATAATACCCAACTTTTATCCATCATTTTCTGATAAGGTACGACAAGGCATATTCAATTCCTTACAGCAAATCATTGAAAAAAGAGTGCTTCCAAACTTACAGCCGTTGTTTGATTCACCAAAATTAGATCGCGAATTACGCACAACGGTAAGGGATACTTTCAAAGAGTTCTGCAGTAATGGAGAAGGGGTGTCAGGTTTGAGAGAGGAAGGAATTGAAGACTTACCTAGAGGAGGTCCAGATGAACCAGCCTTCTCAGATGACGAAGATGAAACGACACCAATTATTGCAGAAGATACAGATGACGATGACTTGCCACTATCCGAGGTTCGTGCTCGAGAGCGACCCGAGCTGGCCGCGGCTCTACCAACAGCTTTGAGGCCCTTCGCAGAAACACTTTTGGATGAAAGAACTGCGGCTGCTGCCACAGCCCTTCTCAATGCGTGCACACCTCCAATGCCTACGCCAATAGCACTTGCGGATTTATTTGCTGCAGTTTTACAAGATTTACCCCCACTTAAAATCAGTGCAAACCCGACACCATCTGAACTTGATTTAAATTTGAGTTCGCCAATATTTTCTATGTTCGAACTGCTCTTTGCAAATTCAAATGACTCGAAACGCAAATTAATTTTAGAGACATTTAAAGAAATACACGCACAAAATTCCGTTCCCAGTGTAGGCTTTTCCTTACTGTTCTATTTAAAAATATGCTACGAAAAGGATCGTCGCGTGGAACGTGATCCTGCCAAAAAGAGAAATGTTAAGTTTAAAATGGACATTTATAAGACATATTGTAGTAATTTAGAACTTAAAATTGTTGAATGTTTAGTTAATGATTTTGAGAAATGCCAAGAATGTGATTCTAACATATTAGTATGGTTAATATCGGATGTATATAGAGAATTTAAAGATCAAGTTCAAAATCATATCAAATTATTGCATATAATCGTTTCTACAATCGATGCAGGGCAATTGCAAAGACTAGTGTGTCTGACATTACAAGGGAACTTGATGATGTTCAAAACTGACGATTTTACAACAATGCTTACAACAAGTTTAAATTGGGAGACATTTGAGCAATATTGTCTATGGCAGTTGCTTACCGCACACGAAATATCCGTAGAAGATGTACTTCCAATAATTCCGAAATTATCGTATAGAGAGCACGCAGAGGCCCTGACATCTGTTTTATTAATGTTAAAGCAAGAAAAGCCGTCGCAAGAGGTGGTCAGACAAATGTTCTGCCGGACGGTGGATGATGAAGACACTTTTGTGGTGTCCACTGTCATGTATTGGTGTCAGGATTATGAGGAGAAAGTAGCAGATCTATTAGCGGTACTATTAAGCACACGATATCCAGGTACGAGTCCGAATAAAAGAAAACGTCCTGGTAAACACACAATTCCGCCGAATGCGCCGCCTTCAGCTGAATTAGTAAGTATAATGAACATACATATATAAAAATTAACTGGTTTTAAAACAAATAAGTATCGAGTTAAAGATTCAAGTGTTGAAACCATATTATTTTTATACGGAAAATAAAATAAGCATAGAATTACTTAGTTGCTATGAATAATTATTTGACACACAAAACATGCTCAAAATCTAATAAACACCTATAATGCAGTATTTCTTTTAGGTTCTTGGTCACTTGGAGCAAATAAGAATATGCTGTGTAGAACAAGACGATATGTCAATTTTCAAAACTGAATGTTTGCAGAAAGCGTTACAGCACTCGCAATCAAATAGCAACGATAACTTAAAGGTATATTACTAGCTCTGCCCTTTCACCTGCGTTAGTTCCATCTAGCCATTTTGTTTATATAGCCTCGCGCATCCAAACAAACTTCTCAGCTGTAAAATATTTTTAAGCCTTTCAATTAATATTTTTTTTTATGAATGGATATAAATACTATCTAAGCTAAAATTATTGTTTCGCCGAGATTCGAACCCGCGACCTCTGCGTCTTACTGGTTGTACTTTAATCGAATACTTATTTGTAATCTTTGGATAAGGTAAAATACTTATCACGCTCGCTAATAATGATCATTACAATTAAGACTTAATCTGAATACTCTATAAAGTGAGTTGTGAACTAATCCTGTTTGGTGATCAATACTATAGTAATATATTTTCTAAAGTATAATCAGCTTTACGACTTTTTAATATTAGAGATGGTATTATGGTCAGTTAAGTAATATAAAAAAACGTGTTGAATTGAAAACTTCTTATGGGTTTTTGAAGTTGGTAAAAATTTGAATATATACAATTCTACAATTACTGTTTTAATCAATGTTATATAATTTCAGAGACAGTATATGGATTTGTTTTCTTTGGCTTGGGAAGATGAACTACCAATGCTTAGGCGGGCAAGGAAAATGGCTTCCAACTCAATGCCACTCAACCAGAACTTACACTCATCAAATGAGGATAGCGAGGTAACTTCAACGTTTAATTACATGTCATGTAAGGTTTTATAGATCATAAAATATTCTATATGGAAATCAAGCTATTGGCCAGTCTGAATATCAATACTGCGGTCGTACTTTTCATGTCGGCTGGGCATCAACAGATTTTTCTATGTGCGCGGTTTATAAATATATATATGTATATACTAGCTGCCCCCGCGAACTTCATTTCTCCTTAATGTGGTTTTAGTTAGCCTTAATACCGTGACACGAAAGAATAATTTCACTGTATTATCGTCACTATAATTTGAATTTGATTGGCTATGCTAACACCAAAAATTTTAAAAAGTAGAACTAATTGAATTTCTCGGTATTTCTTATCTTTACTACAAAATAAATGTAATTTATACTTTAGCCTCAATAACACGTGGTAATCATGATATTGAATTGTAGCTTATATGACACGTTTGTCGGTTTACCATAGCAGTGCCCTCTATTGATTACTTACTCAATCCAGTCGAAAAGTATCGACATCTGTTATAATCTTTTGGAGTTGACAGATAATTGTGACTGTCAATTAATTATAGACAAATAATTTGCAATAAAATAAAATTGCAAGATCTAAGCTATCCTATCTCTTAAGTTGGACCAGACTGCTCACGGTGTGCCAATTTAATTTAGAATCGGTTAAGTAGTTTAGGAGTCCATCGCGGACAAACATCGTGACAGGAGATTTATATATATTAAGATATACTAGCGGACCCCACAGACTTCGTTCTGTCAAAAAGATTTGAAATATGGCAATTTTTTGTTGCTACCAATTTTATAGTCGGCGCAAAAAATTCTCATGCGGGTGATGGTTCTGCCATCACCCTGATGATACGCCGATGTGTGAGGTTCAACTCGGGTGACCAAAGTATCTTCGCTTCCACGAACTTTGGCCACTCTTCTGTGACCCACTAAAAAACCCCGACTGGGATGTCTGCTAGAGGGCTTCAAACTAAGAGGCGAACTTAGTGTTCAAACCTGATTGGAAAATAATCTAAAAGGATAGTGGGAACCTAAAAGTGACAAATATTTAAAAATTGTGTGCCTCGTTGATATATTTTCCTATTAGAATGTATTCAAATAATTTTGCTCACATAGGGATATTAAATTAATAATTCAGATTTTGACAGATGTAATGACGTGAAAACATATGCATTTTATGTCGCATGACGAAACTAAAATAAAAGAAATAATATCGCGAAGCAAACCAAATTAAAAATCAGTACTAATGATCTATAGCACTCACATTTTTTGACTATTCAACTTGGTCGGGTTCGCGATATTATCACTTGTTGTGTTTCGGAACGCAACATTGCTTAGACAACAGTGAGTACTTGTAATTTAATATGAACTTTATTGAATAGCAATAAAGTTCAAATTGACTCTACATTTTATTTACAAAACGTTGTATGGGAAAAAGAAAAGGGCTGTTTTAGGGGTTTCCCGGAAATTATTCGAATTTTTCTCGCCGTAAAAACCAACCTTAGACTTCAACGAACATTTTAAAAAAGAATTGGTACAATTGGTCCAGGCGTTGTAGAGTTATGCGCTTACTAACACATCTTGCGATTCATTTTTATATTATAGATATTTTAGATCAAAAATATAATGACTAGTATCAAGTTGATCAGCAGAATGAGAGACCACCATAAAGACATGTATGGGTGAATTAGTATTTTTTCATCGTCAAAAAATATGTTATACAAATAATCTCAAGATGATCTATATGCAGAAATAAATATTACATCAAATTTTCTGTTCTAAAAATCGGAGATATTAGCAGAACTTAACGGTGGTTTTGTCACGAATTCATTTACGTAAATTATTTTTTTTAATTTGTACGCATAATTTTTACATTCCAAAACTTAACTACTCATCAATTATACGATTTTATTTATTAATTTAATTTGTATTCTGCTGGTGCTACCCAATTTAAAATTATGTATATATTTGAGCAATTGTTCTAAAATACAAGACTCTGATTATACACTAAAAACTTGATGAAAAATTTCTAATTGAAAATTGAAATAAATTATTTTTCAGGAGGAAGAAATCGTCAAACCGAAGCAAGCAAAGCGTAGAAAGAAAGCAATATCGGATAGTGATTGACATATCTCCAGTAAGAATTATGGCAATTTCAAACACCAAAGTGCGGCTCATAAATACTTTTTAAAGTGAGTGTTACCTTACAGTACATGGTACAATTCTAAGGCCTGTTATTGAGATATTTCAAATTAACTTTAATTTTAGTGTTGTTTTTTAAAGTTTGCCAGTAACTCCCATTAATCTTCACTACAGTTATTTATTAATTTTATAATTGTAATAGAATATTTATTTGTCATGAAACTAGTACAAAGTATGGATATATAGAATTTCCAAGAAGTGCATGGTTTGTAAAATTCTGATGTTTCCAATAGGAACTTTAAGTAGGTTGGATTGTCTCAAATGATTTGTAAATGGTTAGAAATAAATACTTAACATGTCTGTTTGTACTGAAGTTACTACTCCAAAAAAGATATAATATATAAATTATAACTTGCATATAAACTATGTTGACAAGAAATTTAGGACTTAAACCTTAACGCTTACGTAAACATAACTTGAAACAATCTACTTGAGTATATATATGTAAGTATTGATTATGCAATCTATTAAAAAAAATGTATTGGTTAGTTTGCAATATATAAAATTTATTGTCACACTGACAACAATATGATTGTCATAAGAACTCAAACTATATCACAAAATAATAAGTATATTGAATATTGTATTTAGTATTCATAAAGTTTTACTAAAGGCCTTAGAAAAATACATTCCTTTGTTTTTTTTTTAATTTACCAGAAACCTGTACTTCAGAAACTAAGTTGCTTATTGGTGAATGGAGAGATCATAGGAAAGGCTATAAATTGAATTTTTCACTATTATATACATCATATTACTGTGTAATATTAATGTTGTCTTAAGCCACCTAGTATTAATGTTTTTATAAATTTATGCTTTTTACAGTGGCAAGTGACACAGTCTGTGGCATTTTAATTTTATGTACATGTAATAGTTGTTTTAGCATTAAGTATACATTTGGAAATTAATCATAGGTAATTTCAGCCAATGATCAGGTGATGGTAAATATTACCTTTATTTTATTGTAAATTTTGACACCATCTTGTAGTCATTGTAAAATATATTGTTATACAGATTATTTTTATGTTTCGCGTGTATAGTGTTGGACTTATTTTAAGTGTAAGGTACACGACCAAGAATTTAAGCAAAAAATGTTATATGCAATTTTCGAAATACATTTTACACTAGGTTCAATAAAGTATTTCCCCATATAAGTGGATGTTTTTTATTCAGAACAAACTCATTTTTATTCAATTACATTTTGATATACATAAAGTTTTCCATGTCTTTCAATAACTTTACAAATAAGATAAAAATTTAAAAAATTTTGAACCATTTAAAAACATCTATAATAAAAATTTAGAAAATTTAAAATATAATAGCATATTTATTTTTATAATAATTTGCAAATGGACCGAAAAGTAATAACTGGAAAGAATAATTTCTTGGCTTTGGTAAAGATGGGATGTCATATCGTATAAATTGTATATAGGTAACAAAACAGTCAACCACCAGAACACAGTTGTTAAGGGATTTTACAATATTGCTATAAATATGTTTACTAAAGTTGTTTTCCCTGTTTAAACCTATGCCTGGCCTGTGCCTTGCTATATTTTTTCTTTTCTGGTAGTAAATTTTCTTTTTCAGATTGGTCATTTGTAGCTGAAAATAAAGTAACTATTATACTTAGAACTAAGAATATGTAACTAATTATATGTCCAATACATATATGTTAAGAATTACTGTTTTGAAAATTGTTACCTAAATCAGGTGGTGGCTGTAAGGATTTTCCTGCACTCCAAGCAGTCATAAGTGTTGATGTCTTTCCTATTGCAAAGCCTATTCCAGAAAGAGCTATGGAAAAGGCTACCATACTTATAGGATTCTGAGAAAAGAAATTCAATTAGACAGTTATTTTTAAGTCAAATAATTTAAGTTAACTTACCGTTAATGTTGGATTTGCTGTCAATGTGTAATCCAATATGACCACTCCAATACCTATAATAAGTCCCACAATTGTACAGATCCAGATCACATTCTGACTGCCTAAAAACAAATGACTAATTACCTATATTCTAAATATTGTCTATATTAATGCTATAAACAATAACTTACCCTTTAAATTATGTTTCTGTAGTTCAGTAACATCTTTTATAAACTCCATTAATTTAGTATTATGAGGTTCAAGCTGTAAGGCTCTTGTGTAGGATATAATAGCCTCATCATACAATCCACTAGCAGCTTCAACTTCAGCCCGACGAAAGTAACCCTAAGTCATATAGAAAAATCATTGAAAAAAGTATAATTAGTACTAGATAAATTAGAGTTTTCCTGACAGTTGGATTATGTTGATATATATTTATAAGATAGCAACATTATTTTTAATTTTTTTACCTTTGCCCAGTGTGGTTGTAGTTTTATGGTTTCATTAGCATCTTGTAGAGACAGATAATGTTGATCCAATTTGAGAAATGCAAATGATCTGTTACTGTATAATACATAGTTATTAGGATCCATTTTTATTGCTTGTGTGTAATGTAGGACAGCTTCTATATATTTCTCATTTTTAACACATTCATTACCCTTATTTTTAAGTTCTTCAGCAGATAACTTAACAGTTTCACTCTTGGAATCCATTGTGATATTTGGTATTACCAAAATTCAGCTTTAAGTACTTGCTTCCCTATAATATTTAAAACTTCACAAAAGTTATTGAGCACCTTAGGAAAGCTTCTGACTTTAACACTTAAAGACTAAAATAATAAATAATTAATTAAATTATATACAGTTTAACGAAAATTATGAACATAGATTTTTGTTTATATTAATGACTTGAAAACAAGTCACTGCTCATTTCAAACAGTATAACGACACAGGGATTAATTAGTGTATCAACTACTACTATTTAAAAAAATCTAATTAAGTAAATACTTATATTAGCATTTAAACAGGTTACAATTAATTTTTCGTTTAATTATTCATCACGTGAATGTCATGTTTAAAAAAAAGATTTCAATATTATGCTTTATAGTTTCAACACTTGTAAATTGTCAGTGGACAATTTGCCGATTTAAAACTAAAAGATCTTGGAAGAAAAAACAAAAAATATGTCAATATTCATATTTAAATCGTCGATGTCAATACCACAAAATTTATAAAGAGTTAAACTAGACAGTATACACTTCAGTCAGTTCTAAATTATAGGTGATAAGTGTTAGGTTACGGACTACGGAGTCTCGTCTCGGTGTTTTCTTCTGCATTAATAGTTTAATAACAATGGGATTAAAAGAAGCTGTCATCTACTTAGACAATCAGTGGAACACATACTATGCTGGCCAAACTGTAAATGGAAGAATAGAGTATGTCTTCGATAGTCCTAAAAAAGTTAGAGGTGAGAACCCAACATTGTGTTATGTGTGTACCTAAATGACTCACGTCGAGTTTTAAAAACTAGATCTGTATGTACCGGATTTGAATACAAATTAGTCTATATTATTGGTTTATTTTAAGGAATACACGTAAAGATTAAAGGTGAAGCACATACAGAGTGGAGTGAGAGTAAACAGGAAGAGGATACTGATGGTAAAAGTCAGTCATCAGAAACTCTTCATACAGGCAAAGAGGAGTACTTTCAAATTTCTTACTATCTATTGGGAAGTAACACTGGTAAGACAAGGAGAATTTACCTTTTAGAGTAAGATTTGTAAGTTTCAAAACAACAACTCCAAACTTGCTGTATAAATTTCAACAGGAAATGAAATTGAGATACCACCTGGGAAACAAATATATAATTTTACTTGTACTTTACCCCCTGTTCTTCCATCGTCCTTTGAAGGAGAGCATGGATATGTGCGATATACAGTTAAAGTCACTTTGGACCGCCCATGGAAGTTTGATCAAGAGACAAAAATGGCTTTTACTGTTATTAATGCTTTGGATTTAAATCTTAATCCGTCTTATAGAGTAAGTACCTAGAAATTACTAATTTATATCTAACAAAGCTCTAACAGTTTAATAAATTAAGGTATATGATATTATATTTATAATGATTATGGTAATTTTTGACATACAGAATGTGCTGAAGGGCTTAGATCTTATCCTTAGAAGTCAACATAGTTATTCAATAAATTTTACTTTCATTTAACTATAATAACTTTATATTTTTAGGAGCCTTTGCATTTTCAAATGGAGAAGACATTTTGTTGCTTTTGCTGTGCATCACCACCGCTTTGTGTGGATATAAGGGCACCTGTCACAGGATATTGTCCCGGACAAGTTATTCCTTTAACTATTGACATCGAGAATAAGAGCAATGTACAAGTACATCTTGTGAAAGTATTTTTAAGAAAGGTATGCCTACTTACAGGGATGTAACCATTGAATATTAATTAGTATAGTATACAATTTTTGGTTTGTCTATGTGATATGTGTAATAATTATGTCAGTGTAAAAATTCACAACACACATTCTTGTTTATGTAGCTATTTAATGGACTATTTAAAATATCTCTTAATATTATGAAAAATGTACTAATTCTGAAAAATTCCTAAGTGAGACTTGGGGCTTTAACTAGACTGTAAAAAGTATATGTTTAAGTTAATATTGTTCTGCCTACAAAATGTTTATTGTTTTAGATATTGTAAGTACCAAATACAAAATTTTTCAGGTAGTTACATATAGAGCTACATCCCCAAGCAATGTTACAAAAAAATCAAAAGATATTATTTTAACAATCCAAGAGGGTCCAGCACCTGCTGGGAGTACAAAACATTGGAATTTGAATATGGAGATTCCTCCCATTCCTCCTTCTAATCTTGTTAATTGTAGCATTATTGATTTGGACTATGATGTCAAGGTATGATTTTGTTATTTACTCATGAGGGAGATTAATGATATAACTAATTTATTTATAAATTCTAAAACAACATGCATGCTTAGAAATACAAGAGAACTTGATGGACTGACTTAATTCTGATATGCAGGTGGAATGTGTTGTATCAGGAATGCATATAAACCTGAAAGACAAGAAGTATATTACTATTGGAACGGTTCCCTTGGTGGGTGTTGGTGTAACTCCATCTGCGCCAGTACTCTCTGAAGGGGGTAATCAACCTGCTGTTTTACCAGTTTCTCCTGGAGAATCTGTTCAACCCTCAGTAAGTTATATTCTAACTCTTAAACACATTGTACTAAGTAAATTGTTTTTATATGATTTTACTGAAAATGAAATGTCTATATTGTATATTAATCTGCTTCTTAGTACTGCCGTTTTTCTTACCTGTATTTCTGGATACTGTTTTAGATGAGGATAAAAGGCTCCTTAAAAAAAATTAGAGAGGAGTTCATTATGAAAAATAACATTGTTATTAAACCAATAATCCTTACAAAGTGTTCAAACACCTTCATTGAACACTACTTTTAATAGTAATAAGTAGAACCTCACAGAATATTTCTCACACTTTTTCATTTTGGTCATGATTATGCGAGACTTGTCTTAATTGAATGGCCGGGATATGAAACTCATCATTCCAACTATGTTTTCAATGTTATTATTTATTTTTATTAAGTTAAAATATATTACAGGCGCCAGGAGGTGAAGGTCCTGGTGGTTGGGTCGCTCCAGGATCTGCGCCTGCGCAGCCACCTTACCAGACCCTCTATCCTACCTTGAGTAAGTGTTACATTGCCTTGGGCAAACCTGCCATGTACAGTTTTGAAAATAAAGATAAAATTTAATCTGAATACATTAGTTACCTGTTACCACACAATCTATTAGAAATATGTATAAAAAGATTTAGCAAATTTATTTACACTTCATTGCAATCTATAAACACATAGTGCAATGGGCAGGTCAATTATCGCTATTGACCATATCTCTTCCAGGCACCATTAATAATAGAACACATAAATATAAAAAATGGGGAGGAAGTGCAAACAAATAATTATTTCAAACCTGGAAAATAATATAGACACCTGATAAGCTAATAATAAATTAACAAAATGTAAAGAAAAATGTCAAATTAAAAGAAAAACTTCAGTGTATCTTTCTTAAAGATGGTATGATATTTAATTCGACCTTGCTGATCACGACTGCTGTAAAGCACTCGATCGACAAGTTAGTTATGTTGTATCATAAATGTAAAATAAAATTAACTTTAATATGATAAAAACTTATAAATTTACCTAAACCTATACAATATAAAATGATAATATGTCTCGCGTGTACACTGTTAATTATTAGTAATGCCGTGATTAATTCGTCGTAATCAGGAAAAAGTATAAATAGAAATGTCAGTTGAAGCTTCAATAAATTGTAATTCAGTTCATAACATATTGCATTTTTAAATCGTAAACAAGAGCGATAACGAAGGACAATTGAGTTACTACAGTGATTGACACCTTTATCTAAATTTGCGTTCAGTCAGTTCATGTCTTACTTGTTTTTATTTGTTCAATGAAGCTATTTCAGTACTACCTGATGCGCCAATCGATAATTCGATATTTCCATGACCAAGATAGCTCAAACGCCTTGATTGTTGATAACATTTAACAGATCCTATTAATGCTCACGTATATTTCCGCTTCTTATATTTACCATACAAAAACTTTTGCTACTGCTCTATTATGATTCTATCATGTAACATGTAAAAGCGTGAACACGGATTTTCTTACTTTTGCTCGTTATTCGTCTAACCATTCAAAAAATGTGGTCATAGTAGACATATCCACAGATTAATACACTAACCATGAGATTCAGAGTACACATAGTGGCAGGTGTGACTTCTACATATCAAAAATATTGGATTAGACGTACGGAAGTCATACGTTCATTCGATGACTTCTCACTAAACGATTGGATAAATTTTCAGCTGCGCCCGTGTACAGAGAGTCCCCGTACGGACGTAATATACAGGACCGTAATGAAACCCAGCATATGGCTATCACAGGACCTGCTAAGTTTGCGCCCTATTATCCTACGTACGCAGCAATTCAACCACCTCCATTACCACAATAAAACACTTGATTTATATTATTATACACATTATTTTAAAGTTTATGTTTTAAAGTTTGGAGTAGTTAACTGATTTTCATATTTTTGTTATAATTTCACAATAATGTGCACGTTTTTGAAAAGTAGTGTTGGCCTCGTGACTTGAGCCAGCGAATCGACATGCATCATCAGGGCATCAATAGCTCTTTAAAGTCTTATTATCTAATCCTCGCTCATATGGTGAAGGACCCAAAAAGTTGGCGACGTGTGTCAGGCACACAAGGCTAATCACATACTTCCCTATTAAGAGAAAAAATATCACGATAGACATACAGAAATCTGAAAACCAATGGTTTTGCGACACTTTGAGTTATTGTATATTTATCGTTGGTACCTATAAAATATTGTAAGATTTACTCGGCTTATAACTAGGCTTTGGTGCTATATTAAGGCTTTTCTAATGAATCTCTGTTGTTATGAGCCATATTTTACTTCTCATACTAACCAAGGTTATATATTGGCTAAGCATTTATATGTAAGTTATTAATTGGGACTGTAAAGTAATAAATGGTTGCATTAAAGAACTTAGGGTGAGAATGATTACCGAAAGATACGAGACGTTGCATTCGATTGTTTTTTGTCTAACGGACGTCAAATGATTTATAATGTTGTGTGTCAACTTGTAATAGACTAGAGATGCTGTTGACCAATCACAATCGAACAAAGCGCACGATCGTGATTTTCCTTTCCGATACGATCCGATCCGATATATTTTAAAGTCCATATTTTATTCTTAATTAATTATTACTGTTATATGAATTATATTTTATTGAATGTATTGTCTTTATAATGAATTTTTTTTTACATGTTTTGATATGTTCTATAAAAATGTAACTGCCTAATTGAGTGTTTTATTTTAATTTTTAACTAACTAATCAGATACCTATGAATATGGTTGTGTTATGTCTGGATCCTATTTCTTTTGTATATCAATGAACAATTATTGTCATATTATAGATGATTGCACTAAAATAGGCATGACTCTACTTTTACTGCTATGTATGCATCAACTTGACATGAGTTGATATTTCCATGCCTATGATAGCTCGAACGCCTTGATTTTTTATAAAATTTAACAGATCCTATTAAATACTAACGTTCATTTTTTTAACTTCCGCTTATATTTTCCATACAAAAACTTTTGTTATATCTTCTGTATTTTTCTTGCTTAGGGCACAGCTCGTCCAAGTAGTGTACATGTAAAAGTGTGAACTACACGCTATTGGACTTCAACGTGGACTTGCAACACCTTGTATTTCGTGATTAGTATATACGAAAAAACAATAAGAATTACAATGCCTTTAATTGTATCATATATGTATATTATTTTGAAATAGTGAATCTTTTTGTTTTTATAAGATTTATGCAATAAGAACAGTCCATAAAAACGTAAATAAATAATGCGTACAATAAAAATACACCTAGTATAAGAAAATAATAGTTCAATGTAATGTTACAGTAGAACGTTATTAGCCAGGAAAATACTGATGCAGAAGTTCTATATCCCTTTATACAGGTAATGCAAGCAGGAATAATATGTGAAATGAAATAGATAAAAAAGTCACGATTGACTTTTATATGAAAACCGTAAGAAGTATTTGGAATCGGAAGGATCATCGCCTATATGAATAAAACATTTTTGATTGATAGAAGTGGAATGTGTTTTACCAGGAATGCACATAAACCTGAGAGACGAGAAGTATATTACGATTGGGACGGTGTGTAATATATTGTGGGAATTAAATAATATTTGTGTTTGATAATATTGTTACGAAGACAAATGCAATGTTTCTAGATTTTTTCACTACTTAGAGAGCTTTTCAGCATGCTGAAATATGATTACTAACCGTTTCAGAAGAGGGTCAATCACATATTAGAAAATTTTAATTTGCATAATGTTACCCTAGTTTTCAGGAGTCTGAGACATTTTTTCAGGGAGTTTCACAACATGTGTAGTCGAGTGGTGCAGTTCTCAGGAGACCCGTTATCAGATGTTTTCAGGCCTAGTTATACCCCTTTGATGAAGGAATATTCTAGACCGAATTTTCTAGGTGTAGGCCAAGGAATGATACGCGAGAGAGAGGGATGATCGGAACCTTCTCGAAGCTTGACTGAGCACTCTACGTACGTGTCTGAGTACAACAAGGACGGAGCAATGTGCGAAAGAGACAAAGAGTACGGACGGTGTGCAATCGCTACCCAGTAGCAATCTCGCCTAGAGAGTTCTCGAATATTGTTTAAGTTTATTCTCAGGGATATATTATAAGCGAACCGAAACGCGACGAGTTTAGTTTGAATGCGATATCAACAACGAGATAAACAACGAAACGATAAAGTACGAAAAAAGTGAAGAGATAAAGTACTGTGTGAAGTGTGCATAATTAAGTAATTTGTGACTGTTTTTGTGTGTAATAAGTGCATTTTTGCGAATAATGTGTGCTCATAAATTCCTCATTGATTTATCAAGAAATAAACCCTTGAAGAAAAGTACGGCATTTTCTATCCGATCCTCTAGCTCGTAACAATATTAATATTATAGGTTTCTTGAATATTGAATGTTTTATTATACACTTCTGACAAATTATTTTTTTATACAAATTAGTGCCTAAATATAAGTGTAAAAACCTTGTTAGATTACAGAAGAATGAATGTATGTGATCAAAAAAATACGTTATGTAATCCAACCTACTTCAAAATTAGTTATGTGTTATAAAAAGGCTGTTCCTCGTGCCTCTTTAATTATGATAAAAATATGTTATTTTTAGCCTAACTAAAGCTTGTTTAATGTTTCAAAAAATTTGGATGAGGATTCTTTTAAAAAATTGGAGAATTCATTTAGTTTTATAGAAACTAAATTGATTCTAAAAATAGAAACGACTCCAAAATACATTATTATGTATTAAATACTAATAATTTTTATTTGTACTGATTGGCATTTAATACCAATCAGTTCCAAGAGAATTAAATGGTTTAAGGGATAATTAATTTAAAATACGTGGTGCGAGGATCCTATTAGTATAATTTATCTATTTATTTATGCTTCGTTACCATATACAAAGAAACACATATAAAAAGGCAGATTTCATAAGTTACTAGGCAACGGGTGGCAAGTTTAAGATATCAGTGCAATTTTGATAAAATATACGTATCGTTTTGCTGCTTTATTGTAATATAGTATTAGTACACATGAGAAAAGTCTGTAATGGTCTGCCGGGATTTGAAACACTGTTTTTTAATGCTATCGTTGTCTTTGACTTATAAAATAAAATAAATTCCAGACGCCAGCCAGTGAAGGTCCTCAGCCAGCTTTCATTCTACTACAGTTAAATGAACTATTAAAACAATTTGGTAATCATAGTATGTGTATGTATACAAATTATGTATTATGTACAAATTATAATTATGTAATAAATTCACATTTATGGATAGAGAAGACAATGTATATGTGTCTAGTTTTTTATATAATATGGATTACATTTATTATAAAATTTCAGCTGCCCTAGTGTTCAAGGAATCTCCATTCGCAAGTTAAACACCGCCAAGAATAAAGATATGGCTGTCACTGCTAATTTTACCCTCAACACATTACGTACGCATCAGTTACAATCCCTCCATTACCACAATAATTAAAAACAACTGAAGACCGCTGTAGTATTTTCGAACCAGTTCAACAGGTCCTTCAAGAAAATACCGTGCCAATTCTTAAAAGGCCGGTAAGGCCCTCACGCGCCCTCTGGCATTAAGAGTTTCCATGGGCGGCGGTATCACTTAACATCAGGTGAGTGTCCTGCTCGTTAGCCCCGTTCTATAAAGAAAGGCTGGGCTGGGTGGAGGCTAACTACATTTTTTTACTCTTAAAACAATTATTTAATATGCCCCGTGGTGCTACATGAAGGTTCTATTGTATATATTATAAAATAAAAAATATCTTCTATATAGATACTTTAAGAGTCATATTTATTTACTAAGGAACAAGTTATTCGAAGGCAAAGCATTCATATTATTTATGGATATTCAAGTCTTAAATGTTGTATAAATAACCCAAACTATTTCAAATACCTCTGTATTGAAAGTAGTCCCCATATGTCCCTGTGGCTTTGAAGTAAGTAGGCTAGGACAACATGGCTTACATTGATAAGAGTGCAGGTCGTTTTTCTCGCCACGCCGCTCTCTTGCCATCGTCAATGTTCCAGCAATTTTGGAACCATTGATCCCTTGGAAAATGGGACTGGCTTTACTATGGGATGCCGCTTGAGTGGACACGTTTGCCCCGTCTCATCTCCTTCGGACAAGCAAAAAAGCGGGGCCAGCCGCAGAGCAGGCAGAAAATTATAAACGGTACAAATATAACGGTCTTTCCTTTAACTTCAATTTTGTTCCCTTTGGAGTAGAGGCCGTGGGGTACAAATGCACAGGCGCTTATTAAAGATTTCAGTTGGCGCCTGGTAAATAGTACCGGTGACCCCAGAGCTGGTGCTTTCCTGGCTCAACGAATAAGTATCGCAATACAGCGAGGAAATGCTGTCAATGTTAAAGGTACACTGCCACAGGGACCAAACTTACTGGCTTTAAATTTGTTTTAATTTTTTTCTTTCTTTATAATTTGTATTATTACTTTGTAGGTTATGAAAATTGTACAAATTTTACAAGTCTTGTGCTATATTGTGAACTATAGTTTTATAAAAATGTAACTTACCTCATTGAGTGTTTTCTTTACTAACAGAAAAGCTGTGAATGTGGTGTTCGTGCTTTTTTTATATTGTGATGTAAAAGTTGCAACATTTATTGCTTGTTTGCTAAGTTTTTTATTATGCAATACATCAGCCGAACTAATTCTAAGCTGATCCTCTGGCGTAATTAAGTTTTTTTACCGCATAACTAATTTTTCAGTTAAATTATAGATTCTAGAAAGTAACTTGAGATTGTACAAGTATCATCTCAATAGAATTTCTTGAAATGGTTTAAAAAAAAGCCAGTAACCCTTTTGCAGTCCCTCTGACAATGCGTGTCCATGGACGACGATACCAATTAACGACAATAAGGATTAAATGTTTGTTCTAAAGACTGTTATTTTTAGCTTAATTAGTAAATATACACTCAAAACCTTTTACGACGACATCGTTTAGACCAACATAATGGGAAGATAGACCAAAATCAAAGGTACCGGCTGAATTCTATTATTCTATACCTAATAGGTACTTAATAAACGTCATCGGCTGTTACGACTATCGGTTTGTTTTTACTACCATATATGAGTAGTCCCTTCGATGCCGTTATAATAGATTTTGATTGTATTGTTAATAGTCTGCTTATGTACTAATGTTAAAAAAAGATTTCTTATTCTGATAGAACCTTTATTGATTTTCCCTCACAATATAAACGAAATTTTATAATAAATAATAAGAGAAAGATAATTTTGTACAAACAATAAAAGAGATTTGTCGAATAATTCAATATTTCAATGCATGTTTATTACATATACACACAAGAGCCTAGTAAAATATGAAAAAGTAAATCGTTTTGTCGTTTTTAAAACAATCTTACAATTAGAAAATCATCGAAAGACCTAAATACATAAAATTAAAATAAGAAAAATAAATAAAAGTGGGTTGTAATGTTAAAGAAGAATGCTATATTCAACGTAATATAAAAATGTTTACAACATATTGTAGAAGGAAAAACAACGATATTATTGCTGATATATTGTCTAATAGATTTGACTTAACAATTCATAAACGTCGCGTCAATAATTTATATGAGGACGATAGCAACGAAACGTAAACCACATGCCCTTAATGCTAACCGGCTAATTGATTTTGTGTAAAAAAATGAAACACTACTGAAGGGTGAATGAATGTTTCTCGTACCGAAAGATCTGTGGTACACGATCGCTTCGATCGAAGCGTTTTGTGCTCGATGGTCGCAAAATCAACGCACGATATTGAAAATGGGTTCGAATCGGTACAATTCTATCCCTGTGTGAAATGTAAACCCGGCACAGATGTACCGTGATGCACTACGCGTGGATGCCGTGACACAATTTCGAAGGAGCGTTACTCAGGTCTGCGAGGAACCCGCCGGCGGCCACCGCCGCTGTCTGACATCACCTTGACCCCGCAGCCCTCACCGTGCCGACCGATAGCGCCCTCTCGAGTCACCGGTCGGAAGGTCCGAGGCCTTAGTGAGGTCCACTGCGCAGATACATCCACTCGTCCGTGTCTCGTCGGTGATCGCGTCGGCGTCTGTCGGTGCCGTGTCCCGTCGGGAGCTTGTCGGTCGGTGCCGCGGCGTCCGGCTGCTATCAGTACTGGCTTCGCGCGCGGAACCCGCCCTGGTATGTGGAGTCCTGGGACAGGAGGCCGTCCGGTTGGGACGGACAGTCCGGCGCGAGGGATTCCTGACTGAAGTCCGGCTGGGACGCTCCCTGGGACAGAGACAGCGGCGCTTGCTGGGACAACGGCTCCTGCGATAACCGGGGCGGACGCTTCCTGCTCCGTTGGTTCATGTTCATGGGCGGGCGTTGGAGACCTCGATGGGCGGAGAAAGCGGCCGGCGGCACGGGCGCGTGCAACATCGCCGCCCGCTCTGGCCCGACGTACGCCAACGGATCTCTCAACGGTCTCGCTCTGTCGTAGATAGACCCCGGCACCATAGCCTCGCGGGCGTCAAACATGGACGTCGACATAAAGTGCGACCCGGGATTCTGAGCGTTCACTAGTTTTTTCGGCTTGGCGAACTGTATTGCGGACTCTTTTAGGTTCGACAGCGGTCCTTCGGTTAGCACGCGACGTTCTTTGTAAAATGCCAGGAGATGATTCCATAGTGGCTGCTTGCTTAAAACTTTAGGATTGCCGACAACAATCAAACCGTACTTGGCTCGAGTCAAGGCGACGTTTAAACGGCGCGGATCGCTTAAAAATCCAATTCCCTGATGTTCATTGGAGCGGACGCACGACATTATAATGATGTCCTTCTCTCGGCCTTGGAACGCGTCCACGCTTGCCACTTCAATCTCTTGGTAAAGCTTCGCGTGTAAGCTTCCTTGGTACTGCATGTGCTGTACCAGGTAAGATCTTTGTCCCTCATATGGCGTGATGATACCGATCTGTTCTGGTCTCACACCAGCCTTTAAAAAGCGGGTTGTAAGTTTCTCCACATTGGCGGCCTCGGTACGATTCAGATAAGATGTTCCCGACCCAGCGATTTCTTCCTGTCCTTGAGTCACATAAAAGAACATGGGTCTATCTGGTCTCGGCCACGGGAAATCGATTTTGTGTAGGCGTCTTTCTTCTGCGCTTACTCCATTTTGCAAGGAACCTTCATAGAAGAAATCTGACGGGAATCGCGATAGTTCCGGGTGCATACGGTATTGAACTTCGAGGCGGAATGGTCTGATGCCGAGAACAACGAGACGCTCGAACAAGCTCTGGCTTAGTCCTGCCTTGGCCGCTTTCTTGCACATCACAACTGGGCCTAACTGGCAATGATCTCCGACGAGGATCAGCTGTCTAGCTCCGAGCACAACTGGTACCATACACTCTGGCTCAGTGGACTGCATGCCTTCATCAATAAGAATGGACTGGAAACGCATTCTCGCCACCCTAGGATCTCCAGCTCCGACACAAGTGGTGCAGACAACGTCAGCAGCATCCAAGAGTCTTCTTTCAGCGGCCCGACGTAAGGCACGGTATCTGCGTTCATCAGCTGCGGATAATTCACCAGCTTCCTCCTTCAATCTTGTAAGCTTGCGAAGCTCACTATCAGCTGACCCTAAAACTCTAGCCTGTTCGTGTAGGGCCAGAAAAGAAACGGATGACTCCATAGCTTCACGGGACTTGGCGCAGAGCCTAACTACTTTGAGTCCAGTTCTATGAATTTTCTCAGTTAGTTGGTCTACCGCAGTGTTTGAAGGTGCGCAGACAAGTACCGGTCCACCGTTCTGCCTCACAAGTTGATAAACAATAGTGGCTGAAGTCACAGTTTTTCCAGTTCCAGGTGGACCTTGGATCAAGGAAAGTGGACGTTGCAAGGCGTGCTTAACAGCATATACCTGAAATAAAAATCATCACGATTTGTATAAAATTTTACCACAGGTAATTTATCTATGGCATAAACAAATAAAAAAAAGAATATTCTATAACTGAAATAAACAAATGTAAACTTGTTTATTCATAGTCTGTACAGAAAGATAACCGTCGTGGCATTTGAGGTCGCAGCCGTGTTACATTTTAACATTGACTACACTTACTTCATCATAGCTCGACAGTAATCATCTTGATAGTTTATATAAAAAAAAAATTTATACAATTGTTTTGGATAAATATATTGACATAACAATGCCGTTCTCTTGTTACACAGGCATTTACATTAAATCTATTGTAAATGTTTACCTGAGATCGGTTAAGATCAGGCAAGTTCGGCGCGCTGAAGTGTTTAGGGAGATGCACTCTGAACAATACTTCTTCCACCTCATGTCCCAAAAGTCGTCTGTAGATGTATCCCGAGACCGATGATTCGTCGACCGCGAATTTCCGCAGTGCTAGTTGCATTCTATAATAAAATGTATTAACATTAACTTAATGGGTATTATATGTTTCGCAATATTTATAGATATGTTAGACACAAAGAGAGTATGTCACAAGGATTATAAATTTTATTTTAATTAGCATGCTATCAAATGGTAAGACTGGGAATGTGTTTATATATGTCAATTAGCAGCAACAGTCAATAGTGGTGACTATATTTTTATATCGTAATACTAGCCGACTCGGCAAACGTCGTTTTGCAATGTATATTATTTCCAGGAAACATGTTTTTAGTTCAATAACCTATCTACTATTATTTAAAAAAGGGGTTGATCGTAGAGGCGTGACACTTAAGAGTTATATGTATTTTTGTATGCTGTAAAAAAATAAAAACAAAAAAGAATTGTCTAAAAAATAAAAAATTATTTGGGGTAGACACCCCTCATCACTTAGGGGTTTGAAAGATAGATAGTAAGTAGCAGATAGACTTACTGAATATGGATAAAAAATTCATAAGCATCGGTTGAGCCGTTTCCGAGGAATATGGGAACGAACATAGTGACACGAGAATTTTATATATATAGAGATATAGTAAGTAGTAGTAATGTAAAAAATAAAATAAAAATATATATTATTATTAGTTTTGGCAAATAATAGTTTATAAGTATTAAGGCAAATATTTTAAGATTAGCTACAAATACAATAACTATGTAAACATGTTTACCGATCAAAAGAAGTACTCTTCCAAATGAAGTCTACGACAAAGTTGGAAGTGCAATCCAGTGGTGCGCCGGCGCCGCTCTTTAGTTCTAGACCAACGTCATCGCCGTAGTTATCAGGCACCTTGATCACGTGACCCACGCCGGACCAAGCCTTGTGCAACTCGCCTACATATCTATGACAACAAGAGTCAACTCTATATAAAAATAACAACAAACAAACAAAAAGATCACTTTTTCGCAGATAATTGATCACGGAATTTATGATATTTATCCATTTGAATGCATATTAATGTTCTCCACCAAGATCTACGTGTGTGAAGGCAGTCTCAATGATTTATGGAAACAGCAATAGCATAATTTACCTTAATCTTAACTCATCTCCATGCATAAGTTTCATGTCACTGTCAGTTTTTGCCAGAGTGAAGTAGGCAATGGTCTTTTTATTTAGTCCCACATCCCAACGGACTTCAATACCTTCTTGGGTCTGCGATTCCTTGAGCCGCTTGTCGTAATCCGCCTCAAGTTTAACCAATGGGCCAAAAATATTTTGGTATTGGTATCCATCTTCATATCTAACAATGAAAATTTAAAGTAAAATTAGTCAGTTTCTTATGTAAAAAGTAAATTCTACATTAGAACTCCAAACAGACCAAAAATATTAAAATTCTAAATGGAAACAACAAGAAAAATATACCTTAACAATACTTGATGTGGCTCCTCATCTACACCAGGTTTCTCCAAGTCCTGGAACGTTGCATCCACATTGTCGCGCCAAAGTTCTTCTAAGCGCCCTATTTGTTGAGGTGTTACCTTAAAAAGAAAAGTCGTAAAAGTTTCCATTTCTCTTTATTTTATGGTTTATATCACAAAGTCATACTGGTATAAACTTTTTTTTCATAAATTGTATTGCCAAAAGATAAAATATTTATATTCAGTTTCTTTATACATACAAATGTTAAAAAGACATCAATTTTGAAAAAAATATATTATTGTTACAAACATAAAAAACATAGATCGCTTGAAAGCTATAAGGCCGCCAGTTGCCCTCCTTTTGATTGAATGTTCAAATTTTTTTTATATTGTAGTGTAACAAAGTGTTAATAAATAAATAAAAACATAATCTACCTGACGTGCCCTCATCTGTTCTGCTTCAGATGGTACCTTGACTAGCCATGATAGAAATGCTCGATCCGCTGCAATGTAATAATATATTTATTTAGATATTATTTTATCAAAAAACAATATTTGACCTTATTTAAAGTTACTCTAAAGTAAAGGATACTCTGTTATAACTGTTACATATAACACAGTACATGGTTTACATTGTTTTATCTATCTCTCAATCCTTTACTTGCTCCTTTCACTCGTAAATATTTTACATTCAATAAATAAATAAATAGTAACAAAAGGAAAATTATTTTACAGTAATTATTGAAATTACAGATATTAATAGACAATTATTAGACATCTAATCTTCATTTAATTAAAAATCACTCTAGCAGATAACTATGTCATTATAAATTATTAAGTAATTGATGTATTATAAGTTCATGTTATAATGTATTATTGGAATGTTGAATGTACTTACAAATTAAAGGCTTCCACTGTTCTTGATCCCAGTTCATGTCTTTCAAGGAGCTTTGAGCTGCACATGGTTGCCTGAAAAATACTTTGTTTCAATTCAATTTAATCCAGTAAAATAATTGTTTCATAAAGTGTATGTGACTTATGTAAATGATAGCTTTAGAAGGGTGTATTTGTAATAACAACAGCTATTTCAAATTATTATCTGAAAAAATTATGATAAGTTATTGCATTTAAATATTAATATAAAATAAATTTGTTGTTTGACCTTATTAATTTACTCCAACTATTACACATTTTCCTTCCTTACCTGCATAGTAAAACAACAACTGAATCGGCTTTAGCAGGGATAAATCCTAAAACAAAGACATTCCGTGCTCCACAAGAGTAACACTCAAGTAGGGTTTCTCCAAGAGGTCCATCACGGTGCAATGCTGCTTCCTTATGCTTAGCTCTTACCAGATGATTAATTATATGGGATCCAGATGTATTTCCACGGCCATTGCAAAACCTAGAAAATTCAATTAATGTTATGTTTGTTATATACTTGTACATTACACTCCAAGAAAGAGCAGAAAATGATTATTGCTTTTCTTTTTCATCCACTGAGGTATTGACCAGTTACTAGGGTCACAGTCATTAACTATGTGTCACTAAACACAAACTTTTGTTGTAAACAAGTAATGTATGACTCATCCATATGTCAGACTTGTGCATTTATTTCAACTCACCATTTGTTGCAAATGTTGCACATAACCACAGTAGATGGGTCATGTATCCCACAGTATTTGCAAGCATGATCAGGCAATTCCTTGCTACTATACAAAGCTTCATCATCTTCCTCAAATTGCAATTCAGCAATTGCATTGGTTACACTTGCCAATTTTGAACTAATGTCCGATCTCCCCAAGCCATTAACCTAAAATTTAACCACAAACCGTTTAGTTTTTAAAAGCCATTACACAAGATCTAATTAGGTTATGTAAATAGAAAAAACTTTACCTGATTGGCAGAGGGCAGACCATGGTCATGTTGAGATGCCTGCGTTTGACTTTGGGATGGTAAAGTAAAATCTGTAAACTCGAATTCAGACCCTTGAGTATCGGCGCCAATAAGATCCGTTTCTTCAGTATCCAAAAACGTGAGCGTTTGAGAGCTAGGTCCATACGCATCAACGCTCATTTTGTTACAAAGTAATTAAAATAAAGGTAGGAAATATTTTTTTCGAAAAGGATAAAAGTTGCTAAAGCTGAGGAAAATCCCATAACAAACTGTTCTCGATTTCCTACTATTGGTGATGTTGATGATCAAGAATTTTCGCCATGTTAGCACGTAGCATAGTCTAAAGTTTTTTTTCTATTTTGTCTCTGACCTATGGGTACAATTATTGACTATTGGTTCCCTTAATGTAGGTTATTTTCACTAGCCAATCAAAATTGTACATTCCATTATATAAGCCAATAATACTTCACAAAACAAAAACCATAGATGGAGTTGTGAGAATTTATATATATTTCAATAGATACTTACTAGAGACTTATTAATGGTAGTTTGACGTTAGACGACCACAGACAATAAAGTATATTTTATAGTACAGTACTCCCACATTAATAATGCTAATGCAGATCTTCACCAGTGGTCGTATTCCCGGAGTCCGGAGATCCATAATTATTGTCTTAATTTAGTCAGACCATCGGTTAGGCGGTCGACCCCAACTTCTCCTGCCATCACTCCTCCATACCAAATTGTTTAGACTATTCGGTTCTCTCCTGGAAATATGGCCAAACTAATCAAGCTGGGTGCTTCCAATTGGTTTTTGTCACCCTGACAACACTGGCCTGTTCTTTTCGTTGTCGCTGAAAATATGATTGTAAGCGTCCGAGAACTATCTAGAGCACGACCTTACTATCGTGCGATTTTTAAGCTACTGTTCGATAGTATTCGAATTGTTTTGTCGAGCCGTTCTTGTGTATTTGCACAGATTCTGCCCAGTACTTTGGCTCCATACACGATATCCCCAATCTGGTTAAGTCTTTTATGATTTTAAAAACTTTGTTTCAAGGTTTTTGAGTTTTTTAGCGAAATTAGTGTCTCTTCCGACTGATACGTTTATTAGGCGTCAGTGTCTCGTAAAATGTCCTAGTGTCGTTCTATAGTTTTTAACAGTATCGCCATCAATCAGTTACCTGGTCGATCTCGGTTAGAAGTTCGCCCCGATTATTCCTAATCACCCAGAAATTTGATATAAATTCCCTAGAAATGCTTTTTACTTGTAGGAAAAAATCTTTGGTATATAAAGTCTAGGAGTGGTCCTCAATAACCTTTCATATAGATCCTTTACCTTTATGTTAGAAGTCTTTCCTCGTGCTCAATATGATGTTGCTTGTTATTCTTCGCCAAATTGTATCTGGGTCTGAATTGCTATCAAGATTCGAGGCTTTGTTATTGAAGTCTTCCCCTATAGCAGTAAGGGTTTGTAGAAAAGATCGTATGATACTATTAACAGTGTGCCTAGCAAGGGCTTGCTCCTTGAGCTTAATCCCTATCTTGGCCACTAGTTGTGTATGATCGCTTAAGCAGTCCGCTTCGGGATATATCTTTGTACTGGACCTCCATCGCCTTGCATCACAATATAATCTATCCGGTTCCTAGCCCATCTGGTATCGACTAAATATACAGGTGACATGGATGGTGCTGGAAATATGTATTCATGATAGTCAGAAAGTTCCCTCATTTTTTTCTATTCCATACCTACCAACAACCTCTCACAGATATTCATACTGTCATGTAAGGTTGGATCACAATCCAACCTTCGAATTCAAGTCACCCTTCAGAAGTATGATCTCTTTTTCTCCACGAACTTTTTCTAAGAGTAGTAAAACTCGGTAGAGGACTTGGATATCCGGGTTTGTTGATTTAGATTTTGTATTCACTTTCAGGGTCATAATTAGGTCGCTTACGGAATTGTAGTCTTAAACTGATTTATTTCTTCTATTCGTGATTTCATCTTTTGTTCAGGAGATATATAGTGTGACTTGATCGAATATTATAGAATCCTGCCCCAATCCAATGATCACTGAACCCGATAAGTCGTTCCAGTGACTCCAGGAACATTTCACAATATGTGACCTGTAGGTGATCAACATGGTGCCAGGCACCTCACGGCCTGTAGCCGGATGGCTTGCCATCGTTCTCTCAGTATTATGCCTATTTCAAATACTGCAGTGGTTTCACCTTGCCTTCTGCACCGCAGAAAAGTGTTATTGTGATAAAGAGCGCCTTGGTGCCCATTTATCCTGGCGAAGTGACTTCGTGTGTCCGGACTCGCTATATCCTAGTTTCTTGTCGACTTACATCTCCAAGGGGTTGGTTCCCAGCATCTCTATAATAGATTACTTAACAGGATTCGCCGCGGGTAGGCTGGGAGTGGAGTTGGTGGCGAGAAGCTATATGACAGAACAGTACTTGATCACATGCTATCTATTGCACATCATCTACCTTTGGACACCTGTTATGGTGATATCGCTATTTTAATGTCTACTTATTAATGAACGTAAGGAAACTTAAACTTATACTAGTAACTTATAGAACGAAATAGCACCACTTGATTGTTAAAGATTTGTGATGTTCAATCACGTTTTTGCTCCTGTAAATCTATTAGGCGTAACAATTGTATACTAGATTCGACCGTAAGGACCGTAAATCGGTTTAAGTTTACGTTTTAACGTACACGTAACGCCGTGGCTGTATTGTATGTAGAATTGTATGCTAGATTCATCCAAAATATGTTTTAAAATATAGCTCCATTATATTTAGACTATAAATACTGTAACAATTGAAAATTAACAAAATATTACATTTGAATTTAGAATCTATTATCGCTGTAATTGCAAAGTATGGAGCCAAATGCAATTTTTAGAACTCTCCATACGCTTGGTATTAGTAAAAAGGTTGGGGTACCGGGCTATCAATAGGTACAATGAGACATCCCTGTTTGTGACAGAAAAAGATCTAGCCGTCCACGTAGTGTTCGTACAAAAAAGGAGGTCAAAGCAGAAATGGAAATAATTCGAAGAAATCATGTCCGGAAAGCAAAAGAATTTATCTCGGGAGATGAAGATAACACCTAGAACCATGTCGCGTATTTTAACAGATGACCTATGAGTTGCCTATAAGAGACGTACTAGTAATTTCTTAACTGATATTTAAAAAAGAGAATAGAGTGGTAAAACTAAAACAACTACTGAAGCGGTACGCAAAAGGAGGTCCCAGAAAATTTTTGTTTACGGATGAGTATTTTTTTACCAGTGAGCAACATTTTAACAAACAATATGACCGTATTTATGCTCAAAGCTCTAAGGAAGCTTTCCAATTAGTCGACAGAATGCAAAGTGGGAACTATCCGACTTCAGTCATGTATTAGCTATGAAGATTGACTGAGCCATTCTTTTATAAAATACGTATCAAAACATCAACATAAGTGTATAAAGATACAATTCTTGAGCAGGTAGTGAAGTCCCATAACAACACCATGTTCAATAACCAAGAATGGTCCTTCCAGCAAGACTCGGTGCCGGGTTATAAAGCTTGGTCTAGGCAATCATGGTTGGAAACGAACGTTTCGGACTTCATCAGAGCTGAAGACTGGCCGTCGTCTATTCTCGATCTTAATCCGCTAGATTATGATTTATGGTCAGATTTAGCGGAGAGTACACCATGATAATTTGGAGTCCCTAACACAATCCATACGATTGGCAGTGAAGGATTTTCCCATGGAAAGACTGCGTGCTGTTGATATCTGGCCTCAACGTTTAAAGGACTGTATTGCAGCCAATGGAGACTTCTCCGAATAAGCTTTTATATTTTAAATTGTTTTATATTTATGTAATAAACTAATTCACTGTAAAAGTAATAAACATTTATTATATTTACAATAGAAAAATTGTTTTTACTTTGTTTCAGTATTTATGGCAGACTAGTTATTGATAGAAGGTCATATTTTCCCTACTATGTGGAAATTATGGAATAATCTGACAGAGTGTATGTACGTATAAGACTAGCCTCCCTCTGCTACATTTGATTTTGGTAATAGGTAGGTACTCTCTTAGGCTAAAGTTTACGTTAGCGTACATTTCAACATACTGCATACAGGGCAGTAATCATGTCGGGCACCTTAATGTTTTCTATTTTTTTATGACCGTTACAACGGATGTGTAGTGACCGATTTACCAGCAACTTCCTTCGAATTAGCCAATTTAAACATATCTGTTTAACGCATCAAATTCAGGTCATAAAAAGTAAGTATTATGAATTATAAAATCCATGTTGAATTTTGCATAAGTAAATCCCAGTCCAAAATATGATACAACATAGTTACACATGTATCAAGATCACACAGTAAGCATTAATGCTATTGCTACGCAGAATGCTTAGTTTTTATTATTTTATTGAAGAATGTAAGGAGATTTAAAGTTAGTCTTACATCGACCGTTCTTGAGTTTTGCTCATTATTAAATTATAATTAGTTTATAAAAACATATTCCTCCTCCGTCGCGATCTGGCACTACGCACAGGATATCCGACTTAATCCTTTCCTTTTAAGGACTAAAATCAGTTCAAATAACGGCGTTATGTGTACGTTTGAACATACCTATCTCAGTTAAAATAGTTTTAATTGGAGGAAATGGGGAGTAACGTACTGTCAGTAGACCTTTTCACTTTATCATTTATCCCTTTTTTTATGTAATAGCAGGCAAACGGGCAAGAGGCTCACCTGATGTGAAGCGATACCGCCGCCCATGGACACTCACATTGCCAGAATGCTCGCAAGTGCGTTGCCGGCCTTTCAAGAATTGGTACGCTCTTTTCTTGAAGGACCCTAAGTCGAATTGGTTCTGAAATACTTCAGTGGGCAGCTGGTTCCACATAGTGGTGGTGCGCGGCAAAAACTGCCTTAGAAAACGCTCAGTTGTGGAACGACGGACGTCGAGGTGATACGGATGGTATTTTGTATTTTGCCTTGACGTCCAATAATGAAACTCAGCTGCGGGTATTAGACCGAACAACTCTTCTGAACACTCCCCCACTCCCATGGTAAATGCGGTAGAAGATGCAGAGGGACCCAACATCTCTCTCTCTCTATATCCCTGTTATTATTCCATTGTGTATTAAAATAACTTATAATTAAGTGTGATTTTCTTTACAAAATGTATAGATAATCTATCAAATTTAAGTATTTGTTGTAATGTTTTCATCGCTGCCTTTGAGATGTGGTGCTGAATGCTTAGAATACCGTGGACTGCGAAGCGTACCAATACATCAATCCTGACCCAACTCCGTTTATTTCGGACATACAATGCGCAGAGGCGATGAGGGCTTGGAGAAACTGATCGTGGTTGTTAACCAGAAGGCAAAAGATTACGTTGCCGTTGACCAACCAGATGGACCGATCAAGAAAGACTTATCGTCCTTAAAACGGTACTGGTAAAAGAGAGGCGCTGCATAGAAACCGGTTGAAACAGATAGTCCGCCCTAGATGCTTCGTTGCTGACCACGAGGCTCAGACATGAGCTGCCGATTAAAGAGATATTAATAATGTAAGGAGAAATAAAGTCAGTCTAACATCGAAGGTTCTTGAGTTTTGTTCATTATTAAATTAAAATTAGTTTCTAAAAATATATTCATTCTCCATCGCGATTTGTACTTTGTTTTTCTTTTCAGATTCTCACTCTGTACTATCCACACCAAAATAATAGCAATAGCTTTTCATAGTCATTTAATAAAAAATCCAAGGTTATTTTAATTTTGTTAACTTAAATTGATTTCATAAGAAAATTCAAAATAAAAATTGAAAAACCTTCAAAACGTGTAAATAACTGCCGACCGGAAACTACATACGTCTCAGATATGCCTACCAAATGCTCTTATCTTTTGTATTAGTAACACGTTTCTGGCACCTTGCCAGTTTATAAATATTACTACGAATACACAACACTCTTTAACTTTAATGTTGTACTAACATTACCACTTTTACATGGGTCGACCTAGTCTCGTTATGAGATTAAAAATACTGAAGGAAGACACGTAATTATTTCTACTTTATAAAACCTTATAAAACTATAAAATAATTGCGTAAACACCCCAATAGGGTTAGTCATATAACAGTTTTAGTTTTGTCTTAATAACTGTGTATAAAATGTAGTTTTGCACTTCTTGCCTATCTTATGTAATTTAATACATTTTTTCTGTACTCACAGTGGTTGCCTGGAAGAGATCGCTCGAAAGCGATAAGGCCGCCAGTTGCCCTCCTTTTGATTGAGACATAGACATAACATTTATTACTAACAAAACACACACACAGAAACACAAAAAATAATAACAATCAAAAAGTATTGTCTTTGGTTAACATAGCTTTTAGACATTGAAAGAAAACAATTTTTTTATTTAAATTTAATTATGTTCAATTTTTTTTTGGATTGTATAATGTAGCGAAGTGTTAATAAATAAATAAACACCTAGACATAGTATTCCTTGAACGATTTTGGGATGCTTTCTTAAACGTTTGCTTGCTATTAAAGTAAAAGAAATAGTCAAACATTTTAATTAAAGTTATATAAAATTGCTGTTCGTTAACATACCATCGATAAGCATTTGATAAGGTTTATGTCAAAAACAACACCAAATAATATCAGAAAACTACTGTAGTTTAAATTATAGGTAAATAATCTTCAATTATTTGATCTTTGTATCCGATGACTGACAATATAATAATTATAAAATTTTACAATTACAATGACTGAGAAGTCAAACCAGGTGTAGGTTTGTCCATGAGGATCGGCGTTGTAGTGTATGTTCAAATGGACGTAATTTCAATATTAAAAACTTAGCTCGTTTTGTTTAACATATTTTACGAAAGACGGAAAACAATTCATTTTTTAAACAGGATGGGCTTTTGTAATGTATTCCTGCGTCATCTGTCTCTCCCCAATTAAGGGACGAGTGGTTACTGAGATGGGACCATAAATTGTATATCAGATTTCCTTGCATTTGACTGAAAGAGTTCTAATTGATGCAAATGCCTCGTCTGATGAGAACGATGCCCTTTGCCAGATGTTTTGTTCGTTGCTTTTGATTTGAGATTATATTGAGGTACTACAAATGGAAATTATTTGAATTATGGTGTAAATACTGCGGTCAAATGTTATGAGCAAGAGATAGCGTGTAATATCTACAGGAGTATGAAGTAGCACTCAAAAAGGGATTAAAACATATTTTTTTGATAATTTCAAACCGACATCCATGTGAAATTTTCAATTTTTTCGTATAAATACTCCTGGAAAAAATCACATACCACATACCATATTATATACTGTCAGAGGTAAAGTAGAAACTAACCAATAATTCATATATAGTAAACTTTAGTAGTTATTAAATATCAACCATGTATTTTTTGGTGTAATGGTGAATATCAAAATGATTTTTTTTCTCAATGTAAATTCAAACAAGGTGAAAAGTTAATAATAAAACCTGTGTTTTGTGTAATACCAATAATTATAACTTATATGTGAAAATATGTACAGATAAAAAATGTATTTATTTATATTTTCATAATATTATAATCATTGCCGTATATATTTAGACTAGGCACGAGACAATAATTGTAGACAATTGGTGCGGATCGGCGCCAGTCGTGATGTCACCGCTTGAAGATACTGAACTTTAAAACGGTCTGCTGAACAGTCTATCAATTTCTTGCCTTTAGTAAACAAAATAAGAATTTTACCTGACTTGGTAGGAAGGATAAACTCATGTGCTCAACAATCTCGGAGGTGAGAATGGCACGCGAAATATAAATTATTTATTGTTATTAAAACAAAATGTTAATACGTATTTGCTGGTACATTAGTGTATTAGGAAAACTAGTTGCAAATTACGTAGATACAATTCTGGTCTCACCAGTTACATACCTGAACGAGATGAAATCTCCAAATGTCAGATTGTACAACGAAATACCGAAAGTGATCATGATGCTGCAAGTAGCAATCATAATTTGAAAGTTTGTCCCTACATGTGTGTGTCTACGTCGCAACTGATTGTTTAGTTAGTCATTGTAATTTTTATTGCGATTTCTCTCCCGTTTGGGTTACTTAAGGTATTAATAGTAGAATTAATAAGTTCATTACTTTACAACTGTTATTTAGCACTTCACACACTTTAGCAGGCACCCGTATAAGTTATACAAAAAGTATTTTTGACACAAGAACTAATTGTTTGAACTTCCAACATCAGATCTTCAAATATTTTATCTTTGAATCGTACCATAGAGCTTCGTTTACCAAAGAGCATTCCCGAAATCGTGTGTTCCTCTAAAAGACAAAAACGACATCAGAATGTAACATCCTTTTATTCTTTTGTATTTAAGTTGTGAATGCGCATTTGGTGTATATTATACGTATCGGTCGATCAAATAAACCTTCCTGGAATTGGTCTTGGGTTAAAATGCAGATAAAATTAATTAATAAATGTATTAATATGATGAATGTCTTCAAAGGTTACCTTTATTAATAAAATCAAAATATTCTTAACTGTGTTAGGTTTTTCATAAGAAACATTGAATGACATGTATATCTAGGTAGTTGTTACCAAATACCAACAAGTGTTAATTGGTCTACATTTAAGCACAGCTACATATATTTAAGTAATATTAGGTATATATCTTCCTTCTCTATAGAAAAGGAGGAAGTTACCAAATTTTATAACTCGTTTTATTTGAACTAATTAATATTTTTCGTTGTGTGATTCAATAAACGTATTTTATGTTAAAAATATAATGTTAGTATTTTACTAAAACTATTCAATATACGAATTCATGCTAATGGAGCTGTTTTCACACGCCTATGTTGGTGCAAGTTTTATTCCATGTTAGGATGGAACTAAACTATAAGGTATCCTACTCAAAGAAATACATATTATTATATTATAGGTATTCTGTAAGTTGTATTAGAAAATTAGACATATTTCGATATCTATTGATTATTTTACTATTATTAACTTGCTGGCGCCACATCTAATCGGGATTCAACAAGTGTATCGTATGATAATATTAGATGTATAGAAGGCGGTCGTAATGAGACAAGTTTTTATATTCAAGTGCCATAAGTATCCATTTAAGTATTTATGGGTATTGCATACAGCCAAAGCAGATAAAATGTGTATGGCTTAGTAATATTCACTAATATTAAACGAATTATTTATTGAAGCTATTAAAAAATACGTAGCTTTCTAAGTGCGCAAACAATTTATTGCATATGTTACATGTAGTATATTTTATGTATGCGTTACGGCTGGCCCCATCCCTATCGAGCGATCTATTCCAGACAATCTAACAGAAGTATCTAATTGAATAAAGTGAGCGCAAGAAGTGAAAAACTACATTACATAACTAAACTTAAAATTAAGTAAAAGCACTCCTTATTTCGTTTTGTTTATAAGTAGGCACATACGTATATCCTAAGCCAAATTAGGGATATGGCAGGAGGCTCATCTGATTTTAAGTGATACCGCCGCCGCCCATGGACACTCACATTGCCAGAAGGCTCGCAAGTGGTATTGGTACGCTCTTTTCTTGAAGGACCCTAAGCCGAATTGGTTCGGGAATACTTCAGTGGGCAACTGGCTCCACATAGGGGTAGTGCGCGGCAAAAACTGCCTTAGAAAACGCTCAGTTGTGGAACAACTGACGTCGAGGTGATAGGGATGGTATTTTGTATTTTGCCTTGAAGTCCGATAATTAAACTCAACTGCAGGTATTAGAGATTACGGTAAATGCGGTAGAAGGTGCAGAGTGACCCCACATCTCTACGCAACGCCAAAGGATCAAACCGCACGGAAAGTGACTGGTCGTCGACGATTCGATTAGCTCTTTGTTGAATACGGTCAAGTTTCTTTTTCTGTAGAGATATATCATTCGTATTTCGGACAAAAGTTTTATATAGAACCAGGATGTAATCCTTAGAGAAGGGTATAACTGTAGCATATAAAGATTAAAATAATTATCTTAATAAGAACGAATCAAAATTCAAATTATAAAAATCATACTAGATTGAAACGGGTTTCGAGAAAATAATTTGATATCCTACAATCCTAACGATTAATAAGTTCTAAGAATTAATGTATTAATGATAATTTGATAGCAGGAAAATCATTTGATGGCATGTTCGAGGGATAAATTCCAACAATATAAAATAATATTTTAAATGATAAAGTGTTTTATTTATTTTATTATGAGATTCAGTAAATCACAGTGCTGGAGACCATATGCAATAATAATAATTGAAATGAGTTGATTCAGGTAAAATAAATAAATTAACAAAGAGATCAGTTGGTATAAGACGAATTTAGTTATCATTAAAGTTTTATGATAACTTTTTGGTTAAAGCGTATTTGGTGATTGTGATATAGAAGCGAGAGATATACGAGTACATATCTTAGTTTTGTAGGCACAGAGGTTAGGCATTATTGTTTATTTTAATTAAGGACAAACTAAAAGGAATGCGTTTTATGTTTGCAAGCAATTTAGTTCATGGCTCTATAAATTTCTGTGATAATTTGTTAAAAGCATTTATTGCATTTTGTCTTTGAAAGACAAAACAATCGTATCAAAGGAAGTACTCCTTTATGGAAATGTTAGAGACATAAAAAAGGCATTCCTTTAGTTCAATCGCTCTTGCTTCAATTACCAATAAACTTAGTTGGAACTCACTTTAAAAAGCGTAGCAGATGGTATTATCAAAAATGCAAGAAATCTTATTTTGGACACATAATTATTTTACTTATGAATTTAGTTGTAGAGTTAATTTTTTTGTATATGTGTCTTTATAACTACATAATTGCCACGACTTTTATATACGAGTATATGTTCAATCACCGCGAGGTGGGTACGATATGGCTTAATCTGACACGGAAATCATGGAATAGATATTTATATGAGGTCTTAGGAGAGTCTTACAAACTTTATATAAGATCTTAGAAAAATAGGTTTTTATTTTGCAAAAACCAGTGTCTCCGATGATTTCAACCAATTATCATAATATTTATTTAGTATTACACGACAGCTCAACTTTACACTCTCGGTAGACTTGCGCTGCATACATCACTCTACCTTTTTTCTTATTTGTTCCGATGCAAACATATTTTTATTGTAAAAAAATACATTTTCAACCTCATATCATATCTAAATTATGATTTTATTGTAGCTAAAGTTCCAAAAAAACAATACGGATCAAAATGTCTAGCATACAACCATTGTTTAAAAGAATGATTATACAATTATTTTTTGCGTATTTTATTCTTAAATGGCAAGGTTAAAATGTTGATTACAATAAAATTATTTATACATGTTGACTTACATTTACATAATATTATGAAATCAGTGCTTAAGGAAGCTTACGTTTTACTTTTTAGTAAAGATGAAATAAATCCTTTAAAGGAGATAATTAATATTTACTCAATATTTAACGTACCCATACACTTTTTAATTTACTAATATATGTCTCTTATATGAGAAAACAATTTTCACCTTTATTTTAAGACTTCCCAAAACAGGTTATATTTTGCTGAAAACTGCTATTCCTCCTGAACTGAAATATATATAAATAAGACTTACAAATTCCCAGTGATACAGAATAGTATTAAATTACTTTATAAAATACATACATTCACAAAAAATCTTAAACAACATCTTCTCAACCTGTCCTATGCTGAAGCAGAAAGAATATTTCCACATTTCTCATTACATTTCATCAATCAAGTTTAAAATATGTTATTTAGAAATTATTATCAAGTGCTGTTAACATGTCAAACGGAAGATACTAGCTGCCCACGACACATGGAGTCCTAGTCCCCCACACTAGTCCACTTTCTTTTTAACTAAATATACTAATTATTGTGTATAATAAAGATATTTATTTCTTTCTTTCAAATCAGTACCTACAGATCTAGAATCGGCCTGAATGTTGACATGTGCTGGTCACACATTTTTCTAGTAAGCGCCACAAGTTGCTAGTTTCGCCATAAATGGTTTGCGGGAGACGACCTCGACTGTCCTTACATGATATAATTGTACTATACATTATTAAAGTATGACGTGGATTGGCCCAAATTTAACTTATGACGTCACTCTGTAATTATATGTTTGAATTATTTATCCCTTTCCTATTTTTATTTTTTATGTGTATGATGGTTTAGTAATTTGATAGTTCTATATTTGTTGGAGCATGCGTTTTACTTTACAGCCATCGATGGCTTTGATTCTGTATGGCATCTAAAACATGGAGTTTTATAGAAAAAATAATTGTGTCCATGAAACCGTTAACGCATAGAAAAAATATTAATATACGACCTGTATTGATATTGATACAGGCCATGTCCTTAGTACATATACTGCATAAGTGTGTGCGCAGAGACAACTGTGTTTTATATCTTACTCTCATACTAATATTGAATGTGTACCACAGTTTAAAAAAGCCCGGCCGTCAAATTTTCGGGATTATCCTATCCTAGAGTGGAAGAATTGCTTGGACTGTATGTGCCTGAAAAGTATTTTAGATATCGGAAGCATGCCCGGAGTTCAGGAATTCCTCCTCCTGTAGGTACCAGTTCCTCTTATGGTCTCACTGCTAAGCCGTTTCTTCAGTTCTACACCAGAACTGGACATGTTTGTGATTATTGTTTTTTTTTAAGTAGAATTTAGTCTATATTATAATTATTATTGTAAATTTTATAAGTATAAATTAATAAATAAAGATTTCATAGGAATAGCAACATGGGGACAGAATTACGACCCGGAAATCAAACTGAGCCCTCATGACCTATCTAACTTCTAAACCCTCATTGGTATATAGCTAAAAGGTAATAACCGATTGAACTGCCTTATATAATTTCCATAGTTAAAGCATGCTTGCGTGCGAATTACATTGTCACGTGTGTCGTGGCCTTCACCGATCGTGCTCGGTCATTCACGCATCACCCCACCTTATTATTTCTGTCATTGAGCAAAGTATTTTTCAGCCTGCGCTTTTGCCTCAAAATAAACACTAATGACAGGCGAATTAACGCTGCATGCTTGATATCTTTAATGCAGTATGCGTTTCTTGTTATTTCGAAGCTAAAAAGAGAATCGCCTATATGGGCTTCTGACCACGCTTTGCTTTTGATTTTCGTGTGCTATGGCATGATTTTCCGATCTTTTCAATAATAATTGTTATATTTTAGGCAATTTACATAAAATTATAATAAATTATTTAACTAAACCTTTTTTAGGTATAGACTAGAAATCACTCACTCAATCACTAAGTGTACCGTACAAAAAATCATTTAGTAGATTTTGAGCTTAGCACCTTCATACACAGACGAGGCCGGGGATTTCGTTATAATATGTAAGGATATTTAACCGGAAATTGTTATAAAAGTAGTTTTTTAGTTTGCCTTTTATTTTTTACCCACATCGAAGTATACGTAAAATGAGTATGAAAGTTCTACGTTTATTAGTAAGTTTTTCGTAAATGAAAATTTCATAGCTATTTATTATGAATATAAAATAATCCAGTGGTTTCAATTATGAGTCAAAGCCACATATTTCTGCATTTGATGATTTTTCTTTTATGTACAAAAACTAGTAGTATAGATTACACAAAAGGTATACTATAGATAGACCTTTTGTTTTCTGTCTATAATGCACAATGATGTCTGATGCCCAGTTGGAGCTCGAACCAACAACCTCAGGCTTGAGAAACACGCGCTAGTACACATACAGAAATTAAACGTTAAATAAATTATTAACAACAAGCATTGGTTAACTGATGTTATACTTTCTATAAGACAACAAAGGTTCATTGAGTTTATAAGATGTATGTCTGGTTAAATCAGACTTATATGCCATGCCCACGCCCACCATGCAATTGTTACACGCTCCATTACCTTTAAGCAAGTCCGGGGGATCTTTAGATCGAATAACGTGCTTTTAATAATATATAGTGAATATTATAGCTTTTTACATTAAAGTGCAGCACATAAGGTTGATCTTACTAGTCCACGTAGCTTTTAAAACAAAATGAATATTGTATCTCAACGATTCGTTGCCTATTGTATGTTTACAACCTTTACATTGTAAGTACAAAATGTAATGTTTTTTGAGTCAAATAAAGTAATTTTTAATTTTATTAATTAATTTGTATAAATTAATATTAATTGCGTTAACATGCAAAAAACATAGATCGTCTACAATAAAGTTCTTATTAATAATAATATCGAATCAACAGGCTTCAAACATACGTTGTCAGTTAATTTATATATGTATATGTTTACAGGTCTAATCAATGCGTATTTTACATGATATGAGGCAAACGAGCCTTTGGAACTACCATAAAAGGAAGTTGCCGCAGTCCATGGACACGAATGTTAGTGGTTTCATTGCAGGCCTTTTAGAGATGCCATTTTTTAAGTTTAGAAATTGTATCTCCCAGAAATGATCTCCAGTAAAATTCGATTTCACAGCTTGCCAGTTTGCAAAAGGAAAGCGGACCGTGGAAAACTTCCAGCTTATCCACGTCATTAAATTTGTATCGCAGACATCACCACCCCTGACAGAGGGTGTGTAGGCCGAGAGAAAAAGCCGGCGTAATAAACTCGGTACTTTTTTAAAATACTAATATGGTTCAAACTTGAAATTATTTCTACTTCGTGCGGTAATGAAATGAAGCAGCAATGAACAACACACAATTCTTCAGAACACTCCCAATAGCAATAATATACAACTCATCACAAATGAACAAAAAGTTGTTTTAATTATGCTCTAACCAAAAACAAAATTATAATTAAATGTTTAAAAATAACGCGGTTATTAACTTCGGTACGTAAACGATGTTTCCTTATTTCCTGTAAATCAGACTCTTTGTAATCATATCAATGTTGCGAACATGCCAAAAATATTATCGTGTGTCGAATATTAATCAAATACATATGTTAAAATACCCATGTGATATTGATGAAGCTTCATTTGGTGAGTATAAAATCTTACACAAGTATCTATAAAAAGAGAGGGCTAAATACTGTATAATACCAGAGTGCTATAAATACCATTACCGTTTGTGTGAGTTACGGAAGAGAAAGAAAAAAATTGGAACGTGTTCATAAAAAAGTGGCCATCAGAAATGTTGCTATGTAGATAAGTATACGTTTATGTGCCAATTCAAAATATTGCATTTTACGGGTTATTATTCTGTAAGTGTTAATGTTGTGAGAGGCCGTTGCCTATAATAAGACTAGAAGTCCTGTGGTAACAGGTCACCAGTCTTCCATCGCGGTCAGAAAATATACAAAGAGATGACTACATACTATGACTAAATTAAAGTAACAAACAAAATAAAAGCAAGCGTGATTGGGTGTGTGTCAATAAGGGTGTGTGAATTAAACGTGTGTGAAAAACATTAAATTAATTTCTACCTCAAATGACTATAGTTGATTCTTCTAAAGCTTGTACCGCTACAAATGTATTTTAAAACATTACATACACATAAATTAGCAATGGATGGCTTTACAATGTAGGCGACAGAAAATTAGCATCAATACAATCGAATCTCGACGCATTTACACTAATAATTTAAAATTAATGCACATGTTTAATATGAAAGCAAGTTTGTGCAATCTGTTCGTTGAGGTACGTAATACCCAATGTTTAATGACACGCTCTGCGCCAGAATTTTACATAAAAATAACCTGTGTACAATAGAGGGCTCGACAATATACGTAGGAGTTCCCCTTTGAATGTATTTTCAATACTGTGTCAATGAATTGGCGGGAATGAAATTATAGATAATAATTTGTTTTGGGTCCAAAGTCGATAAATAAGTGTAGAGAAAACATCAAAAGAAACCAGCAGCATGAGTCTTCTAGTCAAGACTTTAATATAACTCCTGTACGCAATAACGCAATTTGTACGAAATTTAAAAAGATTTTTCCCCTCTTGCACTTTGAATGACTTTAAAATCATAGATAATATGAAACAAATACAGGATGTGTCTGCGCCATGTCCCATTAGGACACTGACCTCTACGTAATCATTCAATTAATAAAACCAAATTAAAAATTAAGGAATAGCTATAGCACTGAAAGTAAAACAATACTTTTGAGATTTCTTTATATTGTATGTGTATTTTAAATCATTTATTTTATTAATGAGGTCGAACAACTGGAGCCATTATAGACCATATTAATTAAAAAATTTTCCAGAGCGTTCTAAATTGGGTTTGTACGAATCAGCACGAAATCGATTGTTTAAGTGCCAATGTTTGAATTAATTATTAGAAACAATAAAGTGTATAAATGATTGACACATCGTTATCTTATATCTTAATTCAATTAGGATTTGTGTCTAGTCCAGGTTTTTCTTATTAGTATCATAACGATCTTTGACACAAATTAATAAAGTAAATACATTGGTTAAATATTAATTATTACTTATTGGTTTTATACGATTTAGTTATTCATTAAATGATGTTGATAGATACTCAATATTACAAGTATTTATTCGAAAATTTAAATCCAGGTTTATTTTTGACATCACTTTTACTTGCAAAAATGGTAATAATTGTAAAACTTATGTACAATTTTAATTAATCATTTCAAAACATGATGTATGTTATCTATTACGCCGATAATAGTTCTGGTTATAATAATAATAATAGCAGATACAAATATAATACGTTTATATTTCTATTAATTCCTAGTACAAGAAGTTCAAGCAACTTTAGTCCCTATTAAATGGTCTTATACAGAAGTCATTGCCGAGATACACAACATTAAACTACGTACATATTTGACAATCACGTTACACAAGCTCAAAGGATCTGAGTCACCCAGACAATAGTTCTCAAGCAATAAATTTCAATATACGTGCCTCCTTAATATTCCCAAGAGGCCTTGTATAATGACTTTGCGGAAGGACTTCCATGGGAAGATTGTTTCTAAAGGAATTGCTATTTATTATACTAGCCAAAGGTGTTGCCAAATGTGTGACAAAAACTATTATTCCAGAACACACAAAGAGTAATCTTGTGCCAACAGTATTTCTCTAATTTCACCAGGCCAGTAATGACGTAATGTAAGGATCATAGTATAAAAAATAAGGTAGTAGGGACGGAAAAAGACACTGACAGTGGCAGATTCACTACTCTTTACGAGATCTTTACGGGACTCTTTTACAGTTCCCGGTCATTATAATCAATAACTTAACAGGTAATGGTAGAATCTGAAGGGTAAAAATCGTTTTTCCCGAATGTATTTTTCTTCTTAATGTTAATTTTTTTGTTTTGTTTAATGTAAGCTGTCCCTGAAAGAAAGTACAAGTCCACTGAAAATTAGTGTTGCTGGTGACAGCAACTTAAAGGCGTGTTGGGGTTTTTATTAAAATGCTAGTGTTTGTATTTTATTTAATATGTGTGCTTTAATCAAATATAAAATAAGTTTTTTCTTTAAAATAAAATATCAATAGTCTACAAAGCTAGCAAACATGCTTTTCCCAACTAACATAATTCTAAGCACGAATCCTGCTTTAGTGCCTAAGTTTACACCGTTCGACATTATCTTACAAAGCTTCTAATTACTAAACTACGATTTCAATAATTAAACTATACATGACGCTAGTTACTAGTTTTAATTAAAGGTTTCACCTACATCTACTGACACAGGATGTAACTCCATAAGGTAATAGAAACGTGTTTGTAACTCCATCTATGTAATACATATAATTATAGTCTATGATTCCTTAGCTATTTTTATGTTTCCCATGTAAACTGTAGTATTAAAGATGATACGCCATAGACAATTATTATTAAGCAAAAAAAATTTCAAAAAGTTTTAAGAAATTTATATTAACTAAATTAATAATATTGTTTAGTTTAGTTTTATGAATTTATTTACTTTGATTTACGAGTACGGAGAGAGACGACCTCCAATTGTTCAAAGAAAGACTATACTCCTACCTCAAAGGTCTTGTCTTGGTCATGTATATAATGTGTTTTATTTTATAATAAATTATATTAAACCTGAGGTCAAGTTCGAGGAAACCTACCTACATGAAATATACATTTAGTTTACGGCTCTGAAACGAAAACAAGATGCACTGTTTAACATTTCGCGGAATTTCCGTACGCACAGCACGTCCACATGTTACAAATGTAAATATCAATTAATGTACTTACAAATTGAACTTGAACAGGAACAGTTGTATTTATGGACAAAGACATTGCACCAAATCAAATTAACCTTCCTTCTAAATATGGGTAAATAGCCGTGTTTTGGTCCCGCCCGCCCAAGGCGTCTGGTCTCCGTAATATAAAGAACAGATTTACTGTGACGCTTTCACGCTTTAAATTATGTACAATAGATATGGCCGCAATTTAAAAAAAAGTTTAGCTATAATTACAATTCAAAGTAACACATTTAAGGATCTCTGTATTTACGCACTTTACGCTCAGCACCAACATTTCGATAACTTTGTCTAGTATACGAGGCTCTAGTCATCTGCTATATGCATGTATGTATGTATGTAGTCCCTTGACAGCTTAGGAAACATACGTGTCCATACTAAGACCGTTAGAGTCAAAAAATAGTCTATCGACAATTTGTTACCAACGCATCCTGAGTTTTTTGAACATGAAACGCAGAGATCCAGAGTTTTATCGTGAATGACAGAGTGGGCACCAGACCTCTAGGCCCCCGTTCCCTCTTCTAGCTGGACTGATCAAATAAACGATTACAGGTCTTACCCATGTGCAGAGGCTTGCCGAATCCAGGGACATTAGAGGAAGATGTGCAGCGCCACTGACCCAACCTTCAGAAATGAAGAGCACGACTGAAGAAGACGATTTATTTATTTATATTTATTTATGGACTCAGTTTTCGTACTTAGACGCCCATTTGGTCCATTGTGCGTAGAGTCCTGGTTAAAAAAGGCTAGAAGGATGCTCAGAAGTTAAGTACCCTGCCCTGCCCTGGGTACTCGGAGGCTTCACCGAGCGACCTCACTACTCCGAGGATTTCTGTTCGTTGGGAAGCCACAGCCACGCATTCCAGGACTACGTGAGTCACTGATTACTCGGCGCTGAAACAGCCTCTGCAAGGGGCTGGCAAAGAGATGTTTATTAAGGAGATAATAGCCCGTAATATTCCGTATAATCTACTATATAATACTATTTACATTAAATATGTTACATTTTAACAGTGCGCTGGTTTAATTAAAATTGTCTATCGAAGGCCTTTTTAGTTTCAAACATTTTATTAATATAATAAACTCGCAAAAGACTACCCCACTACCTCGTTGTCTCTCAAAAGCTTGTTTCTAAAGATGATGTGGCCCGATTCCAATATGGGTGTGTTCTTATTAAATATAGAAACCTATGTAAACGAATAGGTTGCGTGCGTGTGCTGCGTGCTTCATTTGTAAACAAGAAACTTTTAATAAAGTTAAAAACACCTTAACGCATTTTGCCGCTCGAACGTTTGAACCAGTTTTACTAGAGTGCTGCGACTAGATATTTTAAAGGATGAAGGTTGTTAAATTGTACTTGTTGACTTTTTTTTAACATGAAGTATTTACTTATTGTTATATTCTAGATTTAAATAAAGCTATAGTTGTAGCAGTTAATTTGCGCAGTAATTATGAATTAAGGTCTAATTTATATATTTATAGAGTCGTTAAAAATATCAAGTTTTATATAATGACTTGCAATTAACATATATTAAAATCTATAATATACTAAAAGCATATTTGTTCCTTCATCGCTGAATCAATGAAAACCTTAAACAAACACGAAAATGGACATTTAAACAAAATATATTTTATTATATTCAAAATTAGAGTTGATCTAGAACGTCTAGCTTAAAATATTCCCACAAATCAATTTGTATCTGTGCGAATTTTTATTCTAGGTCGATGAAATCACTGGGTGAATGGCCGTGGTGTTCTGTGGAAATAGGTCGGTGGGACTCTGACATTGATTTGATTGATATTAGAATACAGAACGTTCTTCGTTCTTGTGTTATTGTTGTGATGTTGTTGACTCTTCAAGGTAATCGAATCTAGTTAGACGCAATTTGAATTGACGTAGTTCAAATTATTTCGTTCGAATATATTGATAACGATCTTTGTCTATGAATTAATTTTATAATCGAAGATCAGAAATTATTCTCTTAACTATCGATTTAAACATGAGTTCTGACAATTATGTAAGTTAAAAAATAAAACGGTTTTTATCTGATTAACCGGCATTTCAACCATGCAGATTACAAGATATAAATCTTGTTCATATAAATATATAAAGTTATCATATACATTAAACCACTGTCGGTCCGTATGTTTCAGGGTAAGTCGCTAAACAAGATTATGTCCTATTCTAATTTTGATTAAATATACTTATTTCGGCCACAGTAATATAATAAAATTAATATAAGCGGTAATTTAATTAATTTGTTATTAACTCGATTTTTCCTTATATCTTTTTTCATTAATTCAGTTCCAGCCAGTTCTAGTGTCGCATGAATAAAATTTCATGATTTAATTTATTATTCTGTAAAGTAAATAGATAAAAAATGAAGTACAGATGATTTCAGAAGTCTTAAAAAACCAAATTAAGCGTCCTGGAAGTAATTAAAGCTTGTGGCTTAAAACTCGTGGCTTATTAATCTAGGTGCAAGTGAGGTGACAAGAATATTCGACTACGAATTTTCATGGAATCGTTGAAAAATATGAGTAATTCCTTACTTTGTTTCTGTGAATTAGATCCTAATAGATATGATTAACATGACAGTATTTGGTAGGGCATGTCAGTCACGAGCCTTGATAGAAGTAATTTGTTCATTGTTGGAATTGATAGGCGCCTGTCGGCCCTAACCACTCATGCATGAGAGCAACTTGTCTGGTATTTTAAACCTTTTAAAAAAGTAAACATCGCCCTAATTTCCATAGACAGTTAAATAAAAAGAGTTTACATGTAAAATTTACATAATTTACTAGCTACTTTTAATTAAAAATAAACTTTGTCGGCAAATTTAATTCTGTTCTAAATATTAATTTATAACAAAGGAATCACGACACAATAGAATATTTAAAGGCTTAATATTTATCTAATGTAATATTTTTTTAATTAGTATTATTTTTTTACGTAGAAGGAATTGTTTATAAATATTTTTCAATATCAAAAAGTGTATACATGTAACAGTCATTACTGTACTTTTTAGCCCGCAAATCTTATTAGTTATTTATATGTTAAATACATTGCAAGTTACCGTCTGTCACCCGTTTTAAAATGACCTATTATTTTAGCTAATTATATTATCTGGTTTGTACGGCGTTGTCAGTTTACGTAAGTGGCGCTTTGGCGCAGCTGTAAATCATATAATTTGGCACAGAGCCGCAAAAATTAAGTACTTTTTGTAGAAATGTTGATGTTACTAAAATGTAAAACAGACGACTGGTCGTATATATCATTATGAGTTAATGCAAAGATTTTTATTATTTTCATAAACTTACTTTCTAGACAAAGAGTGCTATGTGCTTTATAGAAATTAATTATTGTTTTGTCTTTGAGGACGTAACTGTTAACTTTGTATCAAGGTATATATAATGTAACTTAACTTAACTTAACTATGCGGTAAATCATATGACAGCTCGGAATTTTATGATTTTAAATTTAAATTCTAAAACGCTTATTAAACGCTTGATAATCTGGTAAAGTTATAATTTCTTTCAAAAACTCACGTGTATAAAAGGAACTAAAAATAATAATTTGCTCGCTAACTTGCCGTTCCGTCAAAAAATGCTTATTATTTTTTTTTATTACTATTTTAGACTGAACAATTGCCTTAGAATATAATATCAAAGACTTCATTTAAATTTACATAGTCTTAATTTTAGCTACATTCTTTAAAAAAAGATCTATTGAATAATAATAAGTTAATGTTACCAATTAACAACTACATGTGTAGGTGCAATCTTGCTTTTGCTAGCTATCTTTTTGTTCGGGTTATCTCAACCATATATGTATTCAATAATAGATCTCAAAAACCCGCGGTACCACCGGACCACGCAAATTTCACACATAGACTTCTGGTAATCGAATATTTACGGGCCCTAATCCCCAGCAAGTGGTGTCGATAAATTAGTTGTGATCTGATTGGTGACATCACCGTCTGCGCCTGACCTTCCAGTTAATGGCATCATACATTTTCATAGCACTATATTAAACGAGGGCGAAGTGTTTTCAACAAGTCTATTTCGGTAATTGGTTACAGTTTTGTTGCGGAATACAAAGTTTCATGTACTTAGCAATTTAAAGTTTACGTGTGCTTAAGAGAGCCTTTCCAGTATAAATTTGTCTTTGCACTCCTAGAATTCCTAATATCTTCGTTCTATCGTTTCTATATCCAATTCTCTACGGGTCATTGCTGCGAGTGGTGAATTTTTCTATCCATAGTTTTCTATAGAAAAGGAGTCTAATGCGCTGGTATTGAAGTATTTTGGAAATTAAAACCGGAATTCAATGTTTTTTTTTCAAATTTAATTTCTTACAATTTAATTGGTACCTCATACTAAGTCGATAACCATTCGTCTTACGCTTAAGATCCTAGCTATCTCGTGGCTATATATATGGTGGAGCAAGGTATTTTATTTTGTTATGAGAGAATTATATTATTCTAAATTCCTACATTTTTCGATTGAGCTATCAATGATTATTGAAGCAGTAGTGCGGTAAATCCGCCTCGGAAAAGTGTAATGTGTTAAAATTGAAAAACTGTAAGGCGAAACAGTAGTTGGTCTGTCTCGGTGAGCAGGCGCACACCGTGTAACGTGCCAGTGGTTCGCAACTCGTCGTGTCGTGCGCTCCGCTTCACGGGCAAATCCCATACGAACTCCGAACGCATTCACGATTCTATATAAACCAATAATTCGAATTTTAACAAACACTTTCGTTAGTACCGTAAACACGTGTTTTAGTTTCTCACTATCGACTGTTCCGAGTGAATAATTTAGTAACCGGGGCGTCGCGAAATTTTCACTTTTAAGGATCGTCTCTGTCTACTGGATGAGTGACAATATGCAACTCTAAGCCAAGTAAGTTATTCTAAGTAAAAATTTATGGAATATTAAAAAATATGTGTGTGTCATGCCGTAATAGGCATTGTAAAATTAAAATATATAATTATATGTTAAGGAAATATTTATTTTGTGTGTTGCTAAGGTATTTTGGTGAAAATAATTATGAATTAATTTTAAAATTGTTTTAACAATAGTCGAAAGAGACGGAATCATCTGTGCAGACAATAAAATTAAAATAGTCATGAATTCATTTTGATTAAATAACATTTCATTATACTTCTTAATTTATGATAAGAAATGCGAAAGAAATAAAAAATTAAAATTTATAACTAGGTAAGTCTATGAATAAATTTATTTACTCTTTATATATATATTTGAATTTAGAATTATAAATAAAATTATTTTAATTTCGAGCATTAAGGGTATTTAGTAATTTAAAACTAAATTTAGATATACCTATCTAGAAAGTCGATATGGTATTTGGAACTACAAGCAATGGCTCAGTGGCTCACGCTATTAGTTATATTGTGGAGGAAGTTCTCTCTGTTAATTCAAGGAAATTATTATACATTTCACTGATCGAAACTTAATCGATTTTCTAATCATTAGGTCTGTGTGACATTTGACACATGATAACATATGTGATACAACAAAGAAAGGTCAAAATTTGTATATGTATTTATAACTACATTAAACATTGTATTTGATAAAAAATACTAATAAAAGCATAAAGTCGGCACAATTAATACAAATTGAATGAAGATTATAATTTGAAAATAGAATTACTTAAAGCATTCGTTCTTTTTTATCTGTAAAGACAAGAGATGTAAAAATGTAGCGCAATAAAAAGAGGCCCTGTTTTGTAAATTGTAAACGAAAAATTCATTTTCAACTAATGAAATTAGAAGTTAATTGAACGTTTAGAGATGTGTTGCGAAAAATTGACGTAAATATAGCTCGTAGGTGAATGACATGACATGTGCTAATTGCATTCAACGGAAAATGGTTTTAAAGTATAAATTACTGAGACAATCAATTGTCTCAGTTAAAAATATGATTTAGGTTGCTGCAAAATATTTTATTCATATTTCGGTACATACATTCAAATTAATCGAGAGTTGTTTAAAAAACCAACGATCACTCAAATAATTCTTTAAATAAACAACACTTTTCGTTAGTCATGCAATAAATAAGCAATTTCATCAATTTCGTATCCAATATAGGCCACGCTAACACATCCTCGCTATTAGTATCAATTAAAACGATTTTGCAGTACTTTCATGAAGTATCAGTTTCTTAGTCACCACTCTCAATCCTCAGACTAGTCTACTAATTAAAGAATTTTATTGTCTTGACACGTACATTTTATTTCATTTTCCTTATTATTTTAAGTTAAAAGGAAAATGAAATGGATATAACATTTCGTCTATGATACCGCTCGTCTATACATTTCGAGAGTTGGTACACTCTTTACTAGAAGATATAGACTTTTTATTTAAATTGACGTATGTTTTTTTATTTTATTTTCAATAAGTCCGTGAAAATTTTAGAATTCAAGTTACTTATGAAACTCTCCTAGTTCATAATATATGTGGAATAACCTTGCTGATAAAGACTTACGTCAGTTAAATGGTTTAAATGGACTCGAGTAATAAAAGTAGCCCTCGCCGTGAACTGAACTGATCTGTGGTCCCACTCAAGGCCGGCTTACTGAATATTATTGTTAACATATTTTTTTCCTGGTTTAAACTTTTATTATATATTAATATTGTGTGTGTTACAATTAAATGGTTTGGGAGGAGTCTTATACAAATTTATGTAACATGTGTTTTTCGAACGTCTAGAAAAATTTATATAGCTTTAGGAGGAAAATATAAGAACATCGAGCCTCATACCCTAAAATAGGTTATTCCTATAAACTAAACTAACAAAATATTAACACGTACGTAAATAATAATGTTTACTGGTCAACTATTACCGATCGTTTCTATAACATACTATTTTATAATATTCTAGAAGCCCCCGCGAACTTATATGATTTTTTTACTAATTAGTAAGGTACCTTCTATATAAAACATGGCTGCATGAGTAACATGTTCCATATATGTGTTGCTAAGCTAACCCATAGGGACTAAGTACTAAATAAAACTTTATATTTTTAATTTTTTTTCTCTCCATAAAAACTTAAAATTTAAAGAATAAGTTTAAAAAAATACTCGAATGGGTCCAGCAGTCTTCGAGTTTTGCGCTTAGCAACATATTTTACAATTACTTTTTATTTTTATAGACATATAATTATTAATAACCTAATAAGGAAATTATCCACTTAAAATGGCTGTGTTCACATAGTAATAACGCAAGTTTAGTATTTAGGTTATAGACATACTAATTTAACAATAGAACAGTTGTAATTGCTTTTACAGCGTATATCGACTTCCAATTAGAACCTTCTTGTTTTAAACTCGAAATCTACATGCTGTGTTAATGCTAATTTACACGTGAAAATTGAGTAATTAAAATTGACATATATTTTCTTATACAACTTTATCTTTTGATTTCCGTTAGTGGAACTGATTTCGTAGCGACATATGTTCCATTAACTTGCGTTTCTTTTATCATGGTGCCTTGGGTATCTGAATCACGTATCCAGCGATTCCTGAGCCTGTCTCAGATTGTTAATTCGTGATGAGTATTTTTCCTTCTTTCCCTTTATTCGGTTTAGTACCGGGTTTAAGAGCTTTTAGCTAGCAGTCGCGGTACTTAGAACGTCTTCGAGCTTCCAACATACCTTTATGTCGGGCTTATAAACTTCCGCAAAACTTTATTTTACTAAAAAATTTCATAGCATTTGTTGGTTCTTTCTTAAAATATTATGGTTCTAATGACCATTTCCAAATATAGTATGGCTTGTTCATGTGTGCATGTGTTTTAAGTTAAAAAAATTAGGTATTGCAAATTATCTCTAGATTCTATTTAAAGTTTATTAAAACTACTTTTGAATAATTATGGTATATAAGAAATTATAGCCTAAAATTGCTAAATGACAGTCGGTAACCATTAGTTTATCATAGAAATGATAAGGAGCGGTCGTTGATCGGATGAACTTGGGCGAGGCCTTCACGCTTACATCTGGTATTGTTAACCGAACCGAGGTTTATTATTCATAAGGAAACGAGTTACGTTTGTGATGCCATGATTTTGGTTGTATGTGAAATTTCTATAGTAATTGTTTTTAATAAAGGGTGTATTTTCCTTATATACTAAATATATGACTCACGTGTTTTTAAAGTCTTTCCTCAATCCACATATTTAAGTATAGATAATATTTTAATTATGATTTTCTATAGTATCACACACGTGCAGGACAAACTGATAAAGATTTCTTTGTAGCCGTAAATAAGAAATGAGGAAAGGTAAGTAATTAAAATATGTTTCAAAATAATTTGTTTTGCTCCGAAGCCTTCAGTTTTCAGTTGTTGCACTCACCTGTCAATACTCATACAAACTATTATCACAGATGTTACATAAAGATTGATCGATCGATATTTGTAAAAATTATGCCTAAAAGTCGCATGATTACTTAAAATATAAACTATAATTATTTAATGGGTTTTTCTTAAAGAACGTCGTCTTTTCACAGTAAAAAATATTTAGGTTGCTCATGTAACTCGTTCATTGATAAATATAATTATCGCAAATGAATACAAATGTAGAACATTTTTTTAGTGTTAGATTACAGTATTTATTTCTTAGAATATAAACGTACGAATACGTAATATAAAATATACGTTTCTTTGTTACGATTGAGTCCATATAAAAATTCAACTGTATTCGTGATATCACACATTAATAAAAACCGCTTTGGATGCATGACACAATAAAGAAGATTATTAACTATCTCTAACTAATTTAACATCGCCTAACTTAAAATAAAATAAAAAAAATATTCATATTGGTAACCATATATAAACTAATGAACGTCAATTTTTAAAAAAATTGTTCCCAAATCATAGGCGTAGCCGACGATATGAACTGACAAGAAACTCCCCACCACCTTTTTTTAATCGCCAAGTCTTGGTGTTGAAGGAAATTGTAAGGAAACCAAACGTCATAACATAAAGAAATAAACGTTTAGCATTAGTGGGCAAAATTACATACAATATACTGAGAGCAAAACACTATAACAGACTGAAAAACAAACCACTACAATAAAGACACTCGAAACTTAAGGGGAAATTTAGGAAAGAGGACAGAATGAAATGAATCGAGGCTTTAACCAACCACAAGACACATTGGCCTAAGCACAAATCTTTCGGTATTGTGTAAACTAATATCAGTTTAATACTACAAATACTGGTACAGAATTCAATACATGTTCGTCCCGTTAATTACTAAATACGCTCATTACTAAAGTTGCTATTCAAACCAACCATCAAAGTAATTTTCCATCATTTAATATGCAGATAATATTATTCCGAACACCAAAAGGTAGACATAATAACACAAGATTGCCTTTTAGAATTAAATTGATACGCTTACATGAAAAACTGATTACGGTATTAGAAGGTGCTGTTACAACTATTATGGTCGAAAGAATACTGAACATTTTTGTCTATCGTAATATTTTGATATTGTCTTTGGTTTACGTGTATACGACGTGTGGAGTTTCAGCTTCATCGTAGTGAGAGTAAGCAATTAATTCGCGTGTTTTAATTCAAGTACATTACTAAAAGCGGTTAATACTAATGAAGAGAGAATTGAGTAACTAATAATCATTTGTCAATCAGCTTTATATATTTCTAAATTTTTACCCTGGTTGATTGGAAGAAATCACGTGATATATGTTGTTATACCGATAAAATGGCTACTGATTGACATCTGTGTTTGTAAAATTTAGTTGTATTTTTACCAACAAATACGACACAGCACACCGATGTGGTTATATATACAACCAAAGAAGAATGTTTTTTAAATGTAATAGGAGGTAAACGGGCTGGAGGCTCACCTGATGTTAAGTGATACCGCCGCCCATGGACATTCCTAAAAGGCTCTCAAGTGCCTATCGTAAGTATATCCAGCCATAAGCGATACAGCCTTACAGGAGCCTTAATCTTTTTTTAAAAATATAACATATGGTAAACGAGTAGGAGCCTCATCTGATGTATGCCCATACTGCCAGTGCATTGCCGGCCTTTTAACTTGCCGGTTTCCTTACGATGTTCCTCGTTTACGAGTTGCACAGACAAACACAAATCCATCGGTGATCAGATGTGTAGTTTCGAGATAACCCAAGTCAGCATAGATGCGACTTAGCGCTAAGCATGGCCCCCGTATGTCAAAAGTTTCGACTTTGAATATATAAAAACTTTACTAAACATTTAGGTCAACGTTGGAACACGCATGTTTAAGCTATAATAAATTAGGAAACTAAATTACGGATCGTTGACCTAATACCAAATCCTAGACGTTTAAAATGACCTAATAAATGACAAACAATAATGTGAAAATAGTGAACAACTTCCGTTAAACTATTTATAGTGAGAAGAACCATGTCAATGACCAAAAGTACTAACTTTGCCTAATATTTGGTACCCATTGTTATTTTTAATATATTCGTGATTTTATCTGTTATCAAGAATATCAATCTTATTTACGCAATTTATTTCAAATTTGTTATTATTTAAAAGACAATATTTTAGTATATTATTGATTTTGTCGTACTTGGTTTGGAGTGAAACGTTGCCACTATAAACGCAACGTAACTTGCATGGTTATATAGTGTGAACTTAATATCTACTTGTCTACCGTCCTGCTGTCATATTTGTATTTAAATTATGATTTCTCTATGGACTATTCTAGGATACAACAAATACTCTTAACATAACATTTTATTATATTCCTTTTTTGTTTCTTAATTTATTTATTTATTTAGATAACATTAACTATTATATAAAATAAAATTAAATCTTAACGCCAATTAATAAATGTGATTCGAAACTAAATTGTTATATAAAATATATTGTATTTTGGTATAACATAAAGCATATATAGCAAGCGTGGCTGTTTAATTCCTGACGAAACAATAATCGTTTTTGAAACATTGAAAAAAAATTGAACCTGGAGCAGATGAACATTACAAGCCTTCAATACCAAAAGAATATTGCAAACGTGAAAATAAATATTACGAATGTTCTGAAGTGTCTGACCTAAATCATAGTTCAATAAAACTTCCTTGTCTAGTTTCCCTGAACTTGCGCAGACGCCAAGGTAATAAGATACGTCTTAAAGCAGATGTGATGTTTAAAAATAATTTTACGGTAGCGGAGCGTGTAGATTTATAGGTTATGAGAACGCGGCTAGTACATAGATAGTTATTGCTTGATAAAGTTTTATTTTTCCAAAATATATTATAGGAATATATATTCACATGATTTTAATAATAATATAAAATGTTCACAGAGTAATACAATAATTTCTGCATATATTACGAATTAGCGCGTAATTTAAAAAACGAATGCATCTTGAAACTATCAGTGCATGGAAATCCAGCACATTGTTGATTTTATGTACATATTTTGTTTTTAGCTAGCTTATCCCTTTATTTCCTTTTGACGTCTTTGTTTATTTTTTCTCGCGTGTAGTTTCCCAACCTTTTACTTGAATCTGGTATAAAGTTAAAACTATTGCCAATATATATTTAAAAAAAAACATTTTGGGATTTCTATTATCCTTGGAAACTATAACAACTATATGAGCAACAGATAATATGAACATTATTGGTGATAAATAAAGCATTAACATAAAAATGAACAATGATATCGATTTATATACATTTACAAGTTGGGTTAAAGTTTATCTACAAGTGCAATATATTATTTATTTTGATTGTTAATTATAATAAATGAATTGTCTGCTGTTTTTATATATCATAATAATAAACTATTAACAGTATTACCACGACGACTCCTCTATTGATGACGTTATCAGACAACGAAACGTTATATTGACATTGTTTTTAACATGCATATTGCTAATACCTTAAACTGTGAAATACTTAATACGGAAACGTATACTGAAATTAAGATTGGAATTCCTTTCGAACTTACAGAACAACTTTTGCCTACTGCCTTTGGTTCCCCACATCGTCTCTCAAGCTTCCACATTCAGGTCGATTCTGTTTACTTCCTTTAATTGTCTTCCCAGATGGTCATGGAATTTATTCTATACATGTACACGATTGACTTTTTAATATAAATTTTCGAAAAGATGCTTTTTACAACTAAGATTTCAAAGGTTAAAGTTGAGTTTTGATTTCCTAGTTAGTACGAGTATATTACATAAATTCACTTAGCCCATAGTGGCGTAAACTTTATCAATTTAGTCAAGTTTATTAGGCAATTCACGCGTTCATATTTACACAGATGTGCAAGAGACAATAATTTACGACGTCATTTCTTACTTTTATGGGGCTTAGACAAACATTAAATTTAATGGAAAATCTAAGCATATTTTCATGAAACATGATATCAAAAGTTAATTAAAATAAGATAAACATCAAGTTAAACTCTATGGATAGAGGAATAATTACAATTGTGTATTTTATGAATATAGCACTTTCTATGTGAGTGTGTGTGTCTAAGGCAAATATTAACTTCAAGATATATCCTAAGTAAATTCGGATGTCACTCTACTCAGAGAAAATGTTTGACTCCATTAAAAAATCTTTGCATTATAGAATAAAAATATCCCGATCCTGTCTGTATTATGAATACACTCACAAACTTCCGAACGGATTATTGTAATGTTCTTATAGTTTTATTTAAATGAAAAAATGTTTAAACTACACGAAATCCATACTAATTCTTCGCTCGGCAGGAATATAGTTATAATAAAATTATACATTTTGTGTAAATTTTCACAAAGCTATTTTCCCTTTTTTTTAACTATTAAAATTTTCTAACGATTCACCTTTTATACAAACATATTAATTCTTATCTAAGTAAACAATCTTGTTACTAAATAATAGATTTAAAAAATACGTTTGCACATAACAGGTACAGACTATGCTTATTGGGGGGATTATCACTATAGGGTTCTAGAACGACTGTTTTTTATTTACTAAAATGTCGGAAGATATATATAATTTTATTAGTTTAATCTCTGATAGACTTTCTAGATGTTCCTAACTAGAAGCTCATTAAGGTATGACAAAGACCGACAATAATTCCGTGTCGTTGTGTTAGTAAATAATCCCTGCGCCCACACATTTCACTATAGACGTCGTTTCACCATTTTCTTCCGACAGTCAAGGACAGATTTATGCGTCCTCTACACGTCCTACGCGCTCTCAATTGCAGCCAACTTATCTTAATTTAAAATTTTATTACACCCACTAGACTTACCGTATCTATGGAGAAACTGATGAGTATTTAAGTAATATTCCTTTACATATAGTTTTAGACTTGACAAATCAGTGTCATAGAAGACCTTAATTGTATAATGTAATATACTCCAACTCCAATTCCACATTTTCAAACATTTACCATTTACGCCATATAGACTATATGGATTATTTGGATTAGTTGGTGTAGAATTTCAAATGAAACATTGATTACCATCGAAACGAAAAACTTTTGAAATATAAACAGTTTAGATAATCCAATAATGAATAACAAATAATATCCATTAATCTTCAAATTTAAGTGATCAGATTGTACTGTATGTCTTTCATTTTGTCTGTTAAAAAATATATATCAGACAATATTTTTAACCACTGTTTTTTCAGTACCATATGCAAAATTTATATTTTATTATTTTTATTGGATTGAATAACAATATAAATTCTGCGTGTTCACAATCACGTACCATAGTATTAATTAAGATGTCTTCGGAAACTACTATATCTTATCTGTACAGTCATCTTATATCAAATAATTTTATCTACGTCATTTGTTTAGATTTCTTAATCCTGGTAATTATTTCACTTTGCCATTGACCTTGGTAACATGCGCTAGACATTTATTTAGTTTCTTCTCAATTTTTCTGTGACTTCATTCCTTTTGCCAAAATGTATCCAATTGTCGCGGGTTCCTCGTTTTTAAAAGCATTTAAACCCTTTTCCTCTTGTAAAATTGAGCTCTTTCTCACACTCTCATCATCTGTATTCTTACACATATTAAAATTGTAACTATTTTTATACTCAAATTAAGTATTCTTCCCGCCCGCTTTATACATGCTACTAAACTGTGGAGACAGCAAATAAATATGTGTTGTTATTCGGCTCATAAAGCGACACCTTGAAACCCATAGCCAGTGTAAATTTGTCAGTTATTAATGTAATAAAATTCTTGAATTTACACGCTCGTAAATAAGGGAAACGTATTAAATCTCATTTTATCGGTCAGGTCCCTGCTCGATATAAGTATAGAAATAAATCAATTTGATTTCCAAACTAAATATTGAAAGACGTATATTGAATTCTACCAGTAAAACCTATGATTTATATACGAAAATTAATCAAATAATACTTAACTATAGTTTAGTGTATCAAGAACTAATTAGTAATAGATTACATGAAGCTATAAGTAAATAAGATAAACATCCCTTTATTATGGTCTGTGGACTGTAACCACTGATGGTACTTCGTGACACAGATAATCATATAATACAAATTCACCAATGTACCTTACTCTGTAGACCAGCTATCCATCAGCTAAGCTATCATTTTTATATGAAAGATAAATTTTTCGCATAGATTCTATGTCCAATCAGTTTGCAGACGGCATTGCCTACATTAGCATGTCGTAACATTGTAATTTGTTGTGAATGAACTACGAAAGAGACGCTGATAGGGAAGGAATGTATATATCGATATTTTAAATGAGACAGCTCTTAACTGCTAGACCATATTTCATACATTTTTATATGACTTCCAACACATAAATATAAAGTATTTCCAATTTTCTTAACCTATCTAGTAATATTTATAAAAAAATAATAAATAGAAAATTAAGACACATTTAAAAGGTTTGGACCCTGTGGCAGTATGAGAAAAGCACCAGCTCCAATATTATTATATATAAACTACTAAAAAACCGCTGAAAAACTCACCTTGCTCAACCTAAAACGTAAATACGTCTTACTTTCCTTAACATTTATGATACGAAAGGTTGCAAAAGAATGATAATCATTAAATTATTAGCTATAACCCATTAACTATATCGTGTAAATGTTATTTGAAAGACATCACTAGCGGTTGACCTTAACATGCGTTGACGCGAGACGAGTGGAGTGTTTTAATTGCATGTTACTGTTGTGTTCCACCACATGCAAATCTTAAACAATCTAATTAATACGAATATCAAGTGTTCGCATTAAATTGCTGGGAATTTCATTGAATCGTGTTTTTAAGTATGTTGAGTTAGAGGAGTATGGTGGAGACCTACGCCCAAAAATGGACATAAAAGAATGGCTGGTAATGTGTATTATGCATTAGTATGTTATGACTTGTTAATGTTTGACAGATGGAACATCCAGTTTGGTTCACTGACGCTGGAAGATACGCTTGCTTGAACACACATTTACATTTTACATTTACAACTTCTCTATACAACAATTAATCCCGATTCTAAAACGCCTATTTTTACTTTTCTTTAAGCCAAATTTTATGTTCTTTTTTGGTATATAGTGATAGTCGGTACTAATTCTTGAAAGTCCTCATAAAACTAAAAACTATCACTCCTCTTTTATAGTGCGAACTATCCTGATTTGTAACTTGATATCAGACATGCTCAGTATTTTAATTTATTTATGAATCTTGTTTTTGCCTACCTACCGGGTGTAGTGAAATCACATCACGGCATTTGGTTATAAAGCAATCCCCAGAAAACAAGAAGAGATCCCACCGAGACCAAACCACCAACCTACATCAGGTTTGACTAAGCGCAGATGTTGTTGCACTATTATCATTGGACCAGACCCCCTCTGATATTTATTTATTATAACTTCTTAACCTTTATCCTTATGCAATCTGTCCAGTATTGGTTGCAGTTGTATTTTGTATGCGGTATGTCCAAGATATTTTAAGCATACGTCTATAAACCCAGATTTCGAACGCTTCCAGATTTTTGGACATACACAGGGCCCAGGCCTTGGAGCATGGCATTAATTTTTTTTACGAATAAGGTCTTGTTAATGCAGGTCAACCCGCGATCTAATTTATTTCGAGTTCAAATGACAAGCGCTAACGCGCGTTTCGTGAGCTCGTCAGTCTGTTTCGATGGAGCTTAGAAAATGGACGAGGAAGAAGATATTATTATTTATTATTGGTTACATTACATATATTCAGATTCACTCATTTTGAACTGAATAGGAAAACAAGTCCAAAAAAACGTGCATTCGCGATGTAAGCGCGCGCTCAATGGAACACTCAACAGACGTTACATCCCTGATCTCGCGCTCATCTGATGGCTTGTAGGTAAATACCACGATGTCTAGCTGCGAATTGAAAACGCGCGTCAAAATTTTGCCAACAGTACTAATCTAACGTATTATAATACGAATACATTGACATTTTTAAAAACTAGGTACCTGAACGAGATACTCCTTAGCTCCATAGAAAATCTGCATCCATTTCTTTTTGAAAATTTCTGTGTAAAATATGAATTCTTTACGTCCCTCAGAACGAATCACGATTAGCCGTAATGGCGTCGAAACTATAATCTCTAGTCACAGTCTTGAGCCCATTTGAACAAGTCAAACAATAAAAGATTATAGTTGACAACTCTAGAAATAATTATTACATACGTAAACGTCCTATTCTTTTTTTAATATAACATTCAGTTATGAACTTTTTCCACTTTACTCATCATTTTTTTTTTAGTTTTTCCCTTACTGGGGTTGCCTGGAAGAAATAGCTTGTTAGCAATAAGGCCGCACGTTGCATCCCTTATATTTTTTATGTATTATGTTATTTGTGTTGGTTTAATGCAACGAAGTGTAAATAAATAAAACGTAAGCCTATTTTATGATTTATAAGATTCACCATTAATAAATTTATACCATTTTATTCACAAGTTTACGACTTCTCTTAAACCGGTATTTTTGACAATTTATATTTTTTTTAAATTGCCATATGTAGTAATCGAAGACCTTGACATACCCAACATTAAATAATGATAATTAACCAAATTATTTGAAAACGTGTATATATTTTTATGAAAAACGGGAAATTATTCATTGCTAATAAATAGAATTCAATTAAAACGAATTATATTAACTTTTTAACGACTGCCAAATATTTTTGATTTATTATCGCTGTTTAGCTGCATTCAATCCGTAGCCACTTATTGAATGACCCATTCCTAAGAAATCTTCCTACTGTGTTTTGATAGCGATACCAAGAAGAATTAATAGGTGAATGCAATGCATAAATCACGACTACAACTAATAAGAATTATAATATTGTTAACTACTACCAGTATCCTTCATATAAACTTGACATGCAGAGGTACAGTCTAATCATTTTAGCTATTTAAGTTAATTCTGACAGACTCATTCGGTGCCTGCACTTAAGCAAATACAGTGTAAACTGTATATAACAGCACTGAATGGACTGTGTATTTTCTAGCGTTATAGAAAGTTGTCGTTAAATGGAAAGAAGAAAAACTTATAGATAATCCATGACTCCTACTTATTAGTCATGGTTAACAATAGTCTAGCAAATAATCCCAATTCCAATCTAAATTTATAAACAAAAGAACGAATTTCTTAGAAAATTCGTATGCATGATGCCGATAGTTGAGTTTATTGTGGATAATAAAGCGACAAAATAACGCAATTTAAAAAGTACTTTATTACTAAATTGTTGTCATTATTGACAGTAGGTGTAATGCGTGTATCATGGAAGTATGGAAGACAAACTACATCAACAAAAGCCAAGTGATTTCGACCCTTTTGGGACTTCGTCGTTAATTGAGCAACATTACGTGGAGTTAACACTAATTAGTCTTTGTCATATAACGTATTAATATCAAATAGTAAAATACTATTTCTTTATTATTACGTTTCTACTAGTTATATTTAAATTATTAACGTTCCTATATAGCGAATGACATTTATCAACAGAATGTGTGTATTTATATTATAACTTTATACAATATTCCTTTATTAGGTCCTTTATTATATATTAGGTCCTTTCATATGAAATTGGCGTATTTCGTACTGGCCACTTTAATCACGAAGTTCTCCTCTTTGGTAAGGAATTCCAAATTCAAATTTGTACAGCTATTTACTCGTGTATTTGTGCTTCGATGACCGTCATTCATTTGTTTTTTCTTCTGTTTTTTTTTCCGTTTGCATCACTCATTTTACAAAATGGAAAACTTGAAGTATCGCATTATTTACGAGTACGAGTTCCGCCGTGGCACTAGTGCTGCGGAAACGACTCGAAGGGTGAATGATGTGTATGGCGGTCATGTTGCAAAAGAAAACACAGTTCGTTTTTGGTTCCAACGTTTTCGTTCTGGAAATTTCGACCTGCAGAACAAGCCCCGTGGACGGCCTGAGACCCAAGTTGATAATGAAGTATTGAAGGCTATTGTGCAAGCGGATCCATCGCAAACCATGTCCGAGTTAGCTGCAGGCTGCGGTGTTAGTGATAAAACTGTTTTAATTCACATGAAGCAAATTGGGAAGATTAAAAAGCTTGAAAGGTGGGTACCTCACGAATTGACTGAAGCAAACCGGCAAACGCGCGTTGACTGCTGCGTTACATTACTGAACCGGCACAATAATAAAGGTATATTAAACCGAAACATTACCTGTGATGAAAAATGAATTCTTTACGATAATCGGAAGCGCTCAGCACAATGGTTGCATCCTGGCCAGCCAGCCAAATCCTGCCCCAAGCGAAAATTAACCCCAAAAAAGTTACTTGTAAGCGTTTGGTGGACTAGTGCCGGTATTGTTCATTGCAGTTTTCTCAAATCTGGCCAGACTGTTACGGCTGATATCTATTGTCAGCAATTGCAAACCATGATGGAAAAGCTAGCGGCTAAACAACCTAGGCTGGTCAATCGCTCCACGCCACTGCTACTTCACGACAACGCTAGACCACACACTGCACAAGAGACTACCAAGGCTACCAAATTAGAAGAGCTTCAATTGGAATGTCTAAGACATCCTCCGTACTCCCCGGACCTTGCTCCAACAGATTACCATTTTTTTCGAAATTTGGACTACTTCTTGCAAGGGAAAAAATTTGACTCTGATGGGGCAGTCCAAATCGCCTTCACAGATTTTATTGATTCCCGTCCGACTGTTTTTTTTAGTAAAGGGATCAATGAACTACCTATGAGATGGCAAAAGTGCATAGAAAACAACGGTTCATACTTTGATTAATTAAATATATTATATTATAAATATATTATATTTTTTGTTCCTCCCATACAAAACGCCAATTTCATATGTAAGGACCTAATATTATACGTGGTCGAAAGTAAGATAAGTATAGTATATTTTTAGTAACTTAATAAAAAACTATCATTAAAACGTTGAACGTCGTATTTTTATCTCAAACCAAATATGGATCCACACTACTTATACATTTCTTGTTGTTCATATACTATTAAAATTTCCGGCTTAATAAGTGATAAGCTCGTGTAACAACAGATTACTCGAAGTACAATGGAATAATTAATATTAATCTGTTGATTAAGTCTAAAATTATATAAATATCTATTGATTAAATTAATAATCTATAAATATATTTTTATTTTTGTGTAAGCAGGAGCTTAATACATAGGAGCGAATGGCGAAATTATCTGTAAATAACAAGGGTTCATTTCAATGACTAGCGCGAGATGTAAAAAATCGCATTAAATAAGTATTATTTAAACACTCAAACAAAGACGATCTCTTCAGATCTTTAAATACAAAGCCTATGTATATTAGCATAGATTGTAGCCACCACCCACTAACCCCATTGTATCAGTCTCCTAGCTGTACTCGCGTTTTGATACAATACCATACACTGACAGCATGTCAATGATGAACTGTGACTTTTTAACAAACAATCGTACATTGAATACTGAATATATTAGACTGTGTCTCCTTCTGAAACTGGTTCAGAGCGAAACCTAGATTAATAATGTTATTTTGTTTTTGTACTCACAAGTGTGTGTGAAGTCCCGTAATAACACCGTAATAACGTCCCGTAATAACCGTGATCCGTTTCTGTAAAATCCCTGGACACCTCAAAACTATTATTTTCGCCGAAAATCGATCTTAGGAGCTCTGAATATAATTTTGAAAAAAGCGTTTGACCACCTCCAAACATTCCATACATCCATTGATACGAACTTTACTTAAAATTGCTTGGCGTTTCACATTGGCCTTTTTTCAACTAAGAGAAAGTTTTAGCTCATACCATCCAATTTATATGTAGAAACGTTTTATTGTACATCAAGAGGTTCCTAACAACTTGAATTCTATTCAGTTTCTTTATCTCATTCCCATATTTGGTCGAACGAAATTAACACACGTTTAGGCACTATTGTCAACACAACTTTCCAGATGAATTGACCTTGGAAGGTGAAGGGCTTTTAATTTCCTTGTTAAACTTGTTATTATCTAGAAGAGTGAGCAAAAAGGATATTTTTCGATTGTACCCCGTCTTCCTAGTTCCTTTTGCGTCAGCATTCTTTATCAGACGAAATTTCTATAGCGACAGTCATCATTTGTTTGCCGTCATTATTGTTAATGTCTGCTGTCAAAACACCGGCCGGTGCCACTGCGCATGACATTAAACAAAAAGAAGTCAAACCGGTCCATGTTCTTAGGGAATCCATAACTTTCGACATACTTTTAATATATTCTTATAATTGAGCAAATAATCGTAAATCGTTTATGTTAATAACCAAATGTGTTAAAACTACTTTATTGTCAATTCATTATTAAATTTCTTTTGGTTCTTGTACAGAACTCTTATAAAGTCAGCTTGACGACTTGGGTATTCCTTATAAAGGGATGATCTTGAGAAGATTAACGGTAACAATAATATATATTTAACTACCGAACTGTTGAATCGAATCTGATGAAGATCGGGAGGTATCTCCAATTGTTTATAAAAAGAGAATACTCCTTTCTCAAAGGCAGGCAACCCACTAAAACGGGCTTCATTCTGCTGTTGCGATAACTGCCCTCTCGTAGGCTCATTAGCCCTAATACATCTTGTTCTATAATATATATATATATATATATAAATGCAGTAATGCATATATTGCCACATACATTTTAATTAAATCTGACTGAGATTTTTGTTTTTTTTCTGAGAACAGAAACTCTCCTCTCCCCATTATATTAATAATACGTAAACGTTTAGTCTCAAATATATTATAGGTAACTAAATCTTTTTCACTTTTAGTTTCATTGTCACAAATTAAAATTATATTACGTGAAACATATGATTACACATCATATAAATAGCGCATATAGTAGCGCATACCCGCGCTACTCGTTTCAAACAAAGCAACAGGAGCGGAATGACGGATGCCTCAGGCGTCCCACGACCCTATTGTAAACTCTTGTACTAATAGCGCAATGACCGCCTATTATATACCCGATGTCTAAGTAACTGGTTGCGTCGCATAGATCGTAAAATTCTAAGTTTCTATTTATATTTTTATCAAATAGCATTGTGTATCTACATAAGAACTTTAGGGTAACATTTACCCGGTTTAGACAGCGGTAATAATAACTTCCATCCGTAAAAACCGTTACAACTTTTAACTGTCTAATCGCAAAACTACGAATGACGTATCGATACATACATTGTATACAAATCGTTGTTTTTAGAAACCTTAAAAATTGCATCGTTTTGAATTTTTCTATAAAAATACATGAAAATTAGGTATGGTTTAAAATTCCGTTCTGGAGACCTTATGAGATTTGACATTCAAATTATAAAATTATTCATCAAAATAGAATAAATGTTCTAGATAATATAGCTTAGTGTTTTACAAATTCATAATAACTGAGTTCAAACTAGATACAATTACCTACTAAACACTATAATTAGTAAACAACCATACGATCTTGTTTCTAAGAAAGTTATTATAGTAGTTAAGTAAAGGTCCAAGAAATGATTAGCGTTGTAGAAGTAATACGAAATAAACGAAATGTACCTGCGCGACTCGGATTTTGAAAGTAAATATAGTCGTGCCTTATGCGGACGCACACGGGAAAAGATACTCCTTTGAGTTGTGTTATTGTTTACTTGACAGACCAGTAAGACATCATTTAGCGCTTTATGCTTTCATAATCTACAATTTTTAATATTTTAATTCGAAATTCAAAAGACAAATAAACTATGGGCATATGAAGTAGAAATTCTTGGGCCGTGGGGTTCAAGTGCACAGAATATAACTAATGATTTCAGTTGGCGCCTGGTAGATAGTACCGGTGACCACAGCTACCAGGTGCTGCCAGCGTTATAGGTACACTGCCACAGAGACCAAACTTTCTAAATTTGTTTTAATTTTCTTTTTAATTATTATTAACAATACGAAAAAGATGAGCCTTCTCAGTTACAAAAGCTTCTCTTTCATTTACTTTATTGAGTGAGCTATAACACCTCGTAGTAGTGTCACATGATGTGTACTAGGATGTATCATGCGCCGGCAACTCCCCACAACGACTTGGCGACAAAGGAAAATCCTGGTATCTTCTAGACTCTGACATCAGCAGCACGCACTGAGCTTAACCATTGTGTTGGACGAGGTAAATGATGTGACCGACTGACAATACTACTTCCAAAATTATACATTAAGTATGATGACATCGAAATCGGGACTTCACTTCAGTGAAGATTAATACAACAAAAAAGCCGCAGTTAAATATTTTACAACACACCAATTTTACGTCAACGCGAAATCCATAATGGGATATAATTTACTGTTTCTTATTATGGATTAAGTGGTCTTTTTGCTGCTTTCATTGTTTTAGTACACGTATTCAAGGCATTAAGTAAAAAGTTGCGTTTGCCTTATGGGTAGACCGAATGGGTGAGATCGTGCTATTCCATCCAAGGCGCAACCTCCTTTTAGCTAAGTTCAGTGGCGCCAAGATTTATGCTTTTTGTATGTTTCTCATAAGGAGTAAGACGAGTGTAATATGATATTATATGTCTAAACCTGTGCATGTAATTTTAATTAAAGGATGCTTAATTCCTTGTATTGTGAAACCCGATTTATTTATACGTATACGTATTTAAAATTATGTAAAATAATTATAAGTTTATAATAACATATAGCTTCAATCCGTTCTAAAAGTGTTTTCTTTAAATGTGTAAAATTTATGGAAATAAAAGACAATACTATGTATAACTATATATATATACAGCGATTCTTTGTACGCTGAATATAATATTAAAATATTATAAACTAAGCCTAGGAACACCAAAATTATCTTGTATGATGGCCTCAATTATCTAACACTAAATCTCTTTTATCTATTGTTTAATTCGTTGGGAAGAGTTTGGCGTCTAGGATAAACGTCATTATTAGTCTAGACACTAACCGGGTCAGCGCTAAGATTAGGATGTACACACTTAAAGATAACGAATTATGTACAGTATGTGACAGCACGGTAACAGGCGTACCAAAGAACCTCAAAAGAGAGCTCAAAATATTAAGAATAGAGACTTAGCGATGTGACTTCCGTGTTACACACTTCTAAGGTTCCAATTAGATATATAATTATTTATAAGCGTATGTAACGCACCTGTGTGTAACAAATAAAAATCACTGTATCTAAAAAAACGTATCCAAATTGAATCACGGGATTCTTACTCACCGCTAAGTTTCTATTCTGACCCCTAAGAGATTTAGGTCTAGTAGAGATCTAAATTAATTTACGAGAAACTTGCATCAAATTCACTTTAAATCTGTCATCACCATTTATAGAAGTTTTATTATTTCAGTGCAGTACAACAATAATACCACCATAATAGTTTTAGGATATAGACACCTGACGGATTTTTGTTAAGTAGGATTATACTAATAATTTTTAAATGGTTGAATTCTTTTAGTACATGCTATATATAATTTGTTTTACCTGGAAAAAGTTGTAAAGATAGCGGTGCAACATTATAAATTTTACGCTTGCGCTACAATTAATCTACTGAATTCAATAGAATATTTAATTAGCTATGTTTATTCAAGTGTGTGGTTGTGTAATGAATGAAAGTTTACAGAAGATGTTTAATTGTTGTTGGCACATGGTAACAATTTTATAGGACTATGAACATATCTATATAATATAACTGATATCGTCTGCTTGATACTTAAAGTTTTGATCAGTTTTATAGCTCAAAAATTAGTTTCATTTGAATTTCACTTCATAATATATGTAATTATTCTTTAAAATTACTTACACTTTTAACTAATTTGTTTAAAGTATAAAATAAGGTATGTTTCGTATAAGTGTAAGAACGATCTTAAAACCCAGAAAAACAAACTCATAAAACAGCAATTATAAGGCAATCAAAGTAAAAGTCAATGCGCATATCGCAGCACATTATGAGCAGGAAAATTATACTATCGTAAAATGTATGACATAACTGGACCCATAAAATCACTGGAACGCTAACAATCTGTCATGGCGCCACCCGGCTCCGAAAAGAAACAAAAAACTATCGGAGCCACACTGCCTGGCGCCTGCTTGTCACGGCACGTGCCCCGCCCTTCTGTCCCTCACTCATAGACACGTCTTTTTCTTAGAGACCAACTCATGTTGCGTCAACAAGTAAAAGTTTAAATTACAGTTATGTAAAACATATCCAAAACCTTTGGTAATAAATCGCTTATAGTTTATGGTAAGACATGCTTGTCAGTCAGCTCGATTTGGCACGAGACCTCTATAGAACATTACCGGCACACCAAAGAGATTTTCGAATGTCACTACGTGATAAATGATAAGGATGAAGTTACATCATGTAAGATGTGGACTAATTCTGTATTTACTTTACAATTTTAACGTTGAGTGGGCATAGGAGATAATGTTATCTACCTAATAACGAAGAATTATATAACATATGTAGCACTCGAGAGATAGTGAATTACCTCGCTGGGGGAATAACGTGTTGCGTTAATTTTTCTCACTAGATAAACTATTTCGTTTTTTGCACAAAAGTGAAAGTGTATATACAATAAAATAAATATTTTTATTTATCATTAGGTATATTTAGCGATATTTCTGTGAGTGTGCAATGCAAGTGGCAAAAGTTTTAATTCTTGTTCTTTTTTACAGGTACTTTATAATGATAGTCTATAAGAAGAACAGTGCAAAATCAATATTAGTTTTGTATCGAAAGCACGAGAAAGCGCGCTGCCCATAGACAATTATTGAAGAAAGGCGATATGCCAAATTCGTAGCATTTTAAAGGCAGCATTGGTACATAACGATGCGTACTAGTGACTGTGTACTCAGAAAGATGGATATACGAAGATCATTATTCAAGCGATTACTTTTCCAAATGTTAATTGTCTGTTGTACGGCGAAAAATATACCTGAAGACATGCTGAGAGCACAAGTCGTGGGTGACGTAGAAGACAGTATTCAGAATAGCATAAGAAACCTCATACACTCCGGTAAGTAGCTTAAATTTAGAATCTCCAAAATATATTTTTTTTATATTACTTCGTTTGTGAATTTTATACCCTTGCTATAAATTTAATGTTTATTTAATCTACTTATAACGTTGTACATTGTTATTGTTGGCAGTTCGTACAGACAATCTATATTTACCTCTTTTATTAACTTCCATAATATGTTTGAAGAAAATCGATTACATAATTACGTTAAACTTTTGATTATAATCACAATTAGCAATTGACAAAAAATATATTTTCTAAATCCTTTCTTGAAAACTATTCTGCCGAGAATTCAAACCAAAGAATCGCAAATACGCAATATAAAAAAGTTTATTTCCCAGAAACTTTACGAAATTTACGATCATAAATTCTGGTGTTATAATTACTGTGCAATTATGATATTACTCTCAGAGGACTTCCAAATGGCCATTGACCATTAAAAACAGTGTACTTCTGCCTCAAAAGCCGGCTACGCATGCATTAACGAAATGGGTATCCATGGGCCAGTCGGTTAGTAAAAGATAAATACACGTCAAAGATCTTCTATCGGGGGTTAAAATTAAAAACCGTATGCAATTAAGACTGACGCTTCAGAAGACAAGTTATGTTAAATTTACGGACTCGTAAAATCTAATCTTAGTCGTTTTGTGGTTGTCACAAGGATTGAAATGCTGATAATTGGATTCGAGTCTCGTGTGACGGCCCAAGATTGCCTTTGAAGGATTATCTTGGTCGTGTATTTGGGAGTGGACGGCATACCGCTTCAAAATTAAAATTTAATACCGAATTAACATTATATTTCGGATCCTGGTAATAAATTACAGGGCTAATCTAACGAAGGAGATTCTTCATATCATGATATTAACATATTCCGTGATCGTGGATGGGCCCTAGACAAGGATATTAAGGGTCAGGTGTGTCATGCTGTCGTAATAAAAATTGTATAGGAATGGCATTACCTCTCGCATGGTCACGTGATCGTTATATACAAATTCAATAGGAAACGTAGTAAGTTATATTAATTATTAAAACAGTTTTTTATATAGTGTTACTTGAAGGCTATAAAACACGAAACATATGACAATTAAACAAATTTAAACAGGATTTTGTTAAAAAACTTTTCAATTACAGAATGTTCAACCAAATTGAGCAATTTATTTATCAATTGTAATTAAATTCATGAATATAAACGTTTATACGCATACAAATTGGGTAATAATAAAATACTTGAAGTATGTTTAAGATAAATTCAATGAAGTATTTAATAAAATTGCACGGGTTTTATTACCGGGTCTTATTTCTTGAGTTTATTCGTTATAGAGTTAATACTTGAAGGTCAGCCTTCCAGACCTCCAGATCATATTTCTTATACCATATGATACCGCGTTCCTAAAATACCTACTGATCATTATAATTACGAAGGTCACAATTTTAGGTGTACCTTTCTTATACATCCATCACAAAGCTGATTTACTTCATTCGATAATAATTTATATAAAATCAATAGCTAATAAAAACGCTAAAACCTTAAAAAGTCTGGACCTCAGATTTTGCGCATTTTGTATCTGTTGCGTAATCATTTGTTCTTTTTCCAATATGTAGGTTATCAGTCTTCTGTATCTGACACACCGTACGAGAGAATGTCAAATGAGCACATAGAAACTCCATTAGAGCAGAGCCGATATCGACCTTAGGAATAAGTCGCACTAGGACAATTCTGCTCCAAAAAATATATCTAATTCTTTACTCGGCCAATTTAATATTTGGTTTGTGTGTAAAAGGAAATTTGCGCTAAACCAGGCGCAACTAATGACGTTAAACACATGAGATCATAATAACAAAGTAAATAAATAATATAACACAGGCAGTCTGTCTATTATTTGTGACTTGAATAGAAATTCATTATTTATACCAATAGATATTAATGAATAAGATATCCCTTTATTCGAGTCTTATATATTTTTATTGCCTTGCATACAATCAACGACACGCAAATGTTTGCTCTATGCTCAATTGGGTTGCTTAAAAAATTATAAGGGATTCAACGACGGCCATATTATTATTACTTTTATTTATTATTACAAGCAAACTCTTCCAGGCAACCCAAGTAAGGAAAAAATAAAAACATTAAGGGTAAAGTGCAAGAATAACAACTTAATGGCAGAGATCTTAAACAAATTGTCTAAAAAGGATGAGGTGTGCGATGGAATTTCCAAAAAGCATTTATTAGAGGGACGTAACATATAGTTATAAGTACCGGAGAATTTAAATTATACTTAAGATTCTCGTAATTAAAGCCCTTAAAACAATTTTTTTTTTTTTTTATAAAATAGGGGGCAAACGGGCAGGAGGCTCACCTGATGTTAAGTGATACCGCCGCCCATGGACACTCTCAATGCCAGAGGGCTCGCGAGTGCGTTGCCGGCCTTTTAAGAATTTGTACGCTCTTTTCTTGAAGGACCCTAAGTCGAATTGGTTCGGAAATACTTCAGTGGGCAGCTGGTTCCACATAGCGGTGGTGCGCGGCAAAAATTGCCTTGAGAAGCGCTCAGTCGTGGAACGTCGGACGTCGAGGTGATACGGGTGGAATTTTGTATTTTGCCTCGACGTCCGATGCTGAAACTCAGCTGCAGGTATTAATCCGAACAACTCCTCTGAACACTCTCCATGGTAAATGCGGTAGAAGATGCAGAGTGACCCCACATCTCTACGCAACGCCAAAGGATCGAGCCGCTCGGAGAGGGATTGGTCATCGACGATTCGAACCGCTCTTCGTTGGATACGGTCAAGTGGAAGGAGCTGGTACTGGGGAGCCCCCGCCCAGAGGTGAGAACAGTATTCCATGTGGGGCCGTATTTGCGCTTTATAGAGTTGCAAGCGGTGGCCCGGAGTGAAGTACCGTCTCGCCTTGCTGAGCACACCAAGCTTTTTGGAGGCTAATTTAGCCTTTCCCTCCAAATGACCGCGAAACTGAACGTCGTTCGATATGACAACGCCAAGTATTCCGATGCTGGCTGTGGCTTCAAGAAGAGTGTTTTCGAAAAGAGGAGTAGCGACAAAGGGTATTTTTTTCGCGGAAAACGCGCAAACTTGTGTCTTCTTGGGGTTAAATTGGACTAGGTTTAGTCTACCCCAGTCCGAGACTCCACGTAAAAGAGTTTCGACTTCAGACACAAGTTTGTTCCGGTACTCATCGACAACTGCCCGAGAAATACCTGCCCGGCCAGTGTAAAGAGTATCCCCAGTGCTGTCGTCCGCATAGCAATGAATGTTGCTAAGTTGCAACATGTCATTGATATGCAGAAGAAACAGGGTCGGGGACAGAACACAGCCTTGTGGGACCCCAGCATTCACGGGTTTAAGGTCGGAACATGCTCCGTCGACGACGACCTTGATGCTCCGATCGGCTAGAAAGCTGGAGCTTCGAGAGCAGTGCTTTGTGCCACACCCGATCGAAGGCTTTCGCTATGTCCAAACTAACCGCTAGTGCCTCCCCCTTGGACTCAATTGCCTCTGCCCATCTATGAGTAAGGTATACTAGAAGGTCACCAGCTGAACGACCACGACGAAAGCCGTACTGATAATCGCTAATCAGCTGGTGGCCCTCTAGATAACTCAAGAGCTGGCCATTAATAATGGATTCCATTAGTTTGGAGAACAAGGAGGTTATTGCGATTGGGCGATAGTTGGATGGATCAGTGCGATCGCCTTTTTTAGGGATCGGATGTATCGAAGCGGTCTTCCAGCACTTCGGGACAGTGCCGAGCGAATACAGGTACCGGAAAAGGCGCGTCAGGACCGGAGCCAACTCAGGAGCACATGTACGCAGCACAATTGGAGGGATACCATCCGGCCCGCTCGACTTATGAATGTCCAAGGAAGATAGTGCTCTGCGAACAGCACGTTGCTGGAATGTGATTTCCGGCATTGAGTTATCACACCGCGAAATCGCCGGTGGTGATCTCCCCCGGTCATCCAAAGTCGAGTTGGACGCAAAGAGACAGCCCAAGAGGTCGGCCTTCTCCTTCGCAGTGTGGGCGAGCGAGTCATCCTCTCTGTGCAGCGGTGGTATCGATGGCTGACAAAAATTCCCTTGTACAGCTTTGGCGAGAGACCAGAAGGCTCGGGTCCCAGAAGGGAGTTGGGCCAATCTCTCGCCAAATCTGGCGATGTGCTCTGACTTTGCCTTAGCGATTTCCCGTTTGAAGGACCTGGAGGCTGAGTTATATGCTTTTTATGTTCGCTGGTATTGGCATCACGAGATATCGCCGCTTCCGCCCATGCATTAAAGCATTCTCGCTTTCGACGCGATGCCGCCTTGCAAGAACGCTTAAACCAGGGCTGTGACCTGCCACCGATCGGCACCGCAGAGAATGGAATAAAAAGTTCCATGCCCTGCAGAACCACTTCGGCGACAGAGGCAGCGACGGAATCTGGAGCTTCCGACGAAAAGCACATAGGCCCCCAAGGGTAGGACGCAAAGAAAGACCGCATCCCATCCCAATCTGCTGACCGATAGTGCCAAATACGACGACAACCCGAAAAACGGGGCCGAGGAGGGCGCGTAGTAGGCACAGTACTCCGGACCACACAATGATCCGATGAACCCAATGGCGGGTCAACAGAGACTTGATAGGTCTTCGGATGTGAGGTCAGCAGAAGGTCCAACAAAGAGGGTTTATGACCATCCACATCTGGTATTCGCGTAATCGCAGGGACCATTTGTGACAGGTCGTAAGCTAAAGCAAAGTCGTGAAAGGATCTTCCCGCGTGATCGGTGGTTTCCGAACCGAGCCAATCGGCATGGTGAGCGTTAAAATCGCCAAGTATCACGATTTCAGCGGTAGGAACCCCTTCGAGCAGGGAATCTGTAGCCATTTGGATGTGCTCAATGAGTCGCTCAGTTTCGGTATTTCCGCTATGGGACCTATACAGGCATGCGTAGAATCGCGGATGGTCATCGCAGTCTACGCGTAGCCAGAGGCTAGATAGGTCCCTTCCTTCAAGCGACCCGAGGCGACGAGAACAGATATCCTCTCTGACGTACACGCAAACTCCCGCCCGCGGCACAAATGAATGTTCCAATTTGTACCCCGGGTAGGAGAGGTAGGAAGTATCAGCCGGGAAGGATATCTGAGTCTCAGTAAGGAAGAATAAGGCCGGCTTCGCAGTTTCGAGGTGAAAGTGAACCGCGTTAAGATTAGAGTTGAGCCCCCTAACATTGGTAAAGTCCACTGAGAGCGTGGAAGGGGATGCCTTCGGTAAATTCTTCCGTTTGCCCCGAGATCGAAACTTACAGTTTTTTGAGCAGTTTTTGCCCACCCCAGAATACGAAGGGCAGCCTGTGCATCCACCACCGAATACTGATTGTTCCGATGATGGACGCTCAGAGGGGGATTCTCCACAGCGGAAACGTGTGGTACCCCCCTGGGGTAATCTCTGTTTAAACTGCATCTTCATATTCTGGGGGGGGAATTGATGGGCTCCGGGAGTCTCACTCACCGCACGAAACGCGAGTACAATAAGATGAACCTATTGCATCACTTCACGCCGGTTTTCTGTGAGACAGTGGTACTGCCCCGGTCGTGCCTGCCCGATTGGCTGAAGCCCGAAAGCAACAGCATGGCACTCCCACTAGGGACCTAACCTGATTTTCGTGACAACTATACAAGAGTTCATTGAAAGATAATAAGCTTAACCTACATAATTAATCAAGACAGTATCAATATGTTTTTCCTAAAACTGCCAACTAAAATAAAAAAGAGTTTATGCAAAGCTTCACAAACGGTTTTTTATAATGAATAACGAAACTTTTTGTAGTTACGTTTAATTTTCCGCGTTCGTTTTGCGAGATTTAATTAAATTACGTAATAATTCAATATATCAATGTCTGTCATTAAACTCAAAGTTATTTTCTGAAATTAATAACAGCGTTTGTTTAATAATTTTAATATTAAATTGTTGTATTCATGTTCTTGCGATATTTTTATTTATTTAGTAGTATTTAAATTGCATTTTCAAGAACGCGTGGTAAAAACAGATTATAAGTGCTAATTATTTAAATAAAATCCTGATTTATGACATAAATCTATATATGTATACAAATTTAATAATATCTTTAAGCTGGATCAAATTCATACCATTTGGCAATAGTGTTAAATGTCGGAATAGGAATTACTAAAAATGTAAAACTGCATAAATTAAATACAACTTTAAACAATAATATCTCCTCTAAGTAACCAAAGGTTTTATTATTTATTTAAAAATTAATTACTACTGAAAGGTTTTAAATTTTAGACTATTTAGAGAATATTAGAATTAGCTGCAATGATTGCTCAGTTATGTAGGCTCATTTACGCGTCCAGCAGTAATGCGGTCTATTCTTAGTACCTGCATGCATAAAAATAGAATAGGAGTGGGCCAAGCATACACAATGCATAAACCCAGTAATGGACCGCTGAAAAACAAATATATAATGAATTAGCGACAATATTGATTGGTCATTCAACTTTGCAAGTCGTCAATGTAAAAATGTTTTTGACACTGCATCAATAACTGTAAATGTTTTACACAGACAAGATAATATACAGAATTTAAACATGTTCTGAACTGCTAAAATGCATAGACATTATTATTATAAGATTAAAATTAACTCAAAATTAAATATTTCAAAGTATTGAAATAATTAGAGAAATGGGCGATAGGTGTTTTAAGAGCACTAAGTACATAATAATAGACCGAACTTATCTTGAAAGTGTAAAGTATAACGATCTGGATTTCTTATCTTATTAACTCAATATTTGCTCACCGAATCTTATCTATATTGTGGAGAAAAGTGAATCTTGGCCAGTGACGTACTGCGTGACGTTAAGCTGTCAATTGTCATATGCACGCGCGGATACAGATAATACGATACTTATCCTAGAGTTAATGTAATTAATAAATTCATCTTACAGAAATAAGAGCTATAGTAACTGAAATGTAAAGATCATTTTAAACAACCAATACATTTTTTGATACATAAAATGTGAAAGAAATATTAAAAGTGGTAGTCTTAAGCAAATAGTTACGCACCATATCGTGTGCCACGGAAATTAATTTGTTCTTGTCACACGAAACTTAAGTCCTTAGTTTACTTACTCCGATTATATACATATATAGTACAGTGCATGATGTAACTGTTTTTATCTCTAGAAGACGTAGTAGGTATCTTTCTGGCTAACGATTTATAGCAAGAATATTTACCTTTGTCCGGTCATAAGATTTTTCCATGTCGGGAGCTAATTGTGATGGAGCTGTACCTAAGAGGTCACCCTGAGTTTCCTATTAGCTAAATTGCTATTCATGAAGACAATTAGGTCTTGGTTAGATATAACGCGATGAAATGTAAGTAACAATCAATACTATAAAACATATCTCCATGAAAAAATTCGTGTCCATGCATTCAGCAAATCATCAGTCAAATGTGTGACTGATCACAGATAATGGGCCAACCAAGGACATCAAAATGTAATCTGAAAGTCATATCAACGACAACGTTTTAATTAAGCATAAATCCGTTAATCAAATGCATAGTTTATTCTCAGTATCTATTCGCACAGTAGGAACAAGTATAATTAACGTGTTTGTATCGTTGTAAGTGAAATGTATATCGCATGTCTATGTTTTTGTTATAAATGTCCACCCACGGTCGGCGCTCCAAACTGGTCCCGGTCGGCGGGGGGCGGCACCAAGTAATAGACAATAATTGATGCAAACGCCCAAAGCTAAACAGCCCACGCCGCCTAAAACTAATCTCATTACGATTTAGAGATATCATCATTACCCCAAAACCTCTTAATGTTTTTTTGAGACACACCAAAATGCCAAGTGACTAAGCATTGTTGCATTGCATTTGGTAGATGAGTTTGTTACACCTACAATATGTGTTGTAGAAAATAACATTGTTATTTTTTTTTGTAATTTGGCAAAGATTTGAGATACTTCGCTTAATAGTGCACCGACCGTGTAATTGGATAACATATATAATATCGTTTAAAGAGTTATTGGATTGTCGTTTTTTTTTGTAGACTGGTTCGAGGCCAATATAAGTCGATACCTGTGTGGCCATCTCTCGCTAGTTACCGAGTGTCGAGTGTCTAGCGCGTGTGCTGACTAGACAATCGTACCTATTTCTTAGGAAATTGTCCAGCCGAGTTTAAAATTGTAAGAATCTGTGATAAAAGAAGCAGAACGAATACCGATGTATCAGTTACAATGGTTGGCGCTTAAATTTCTTAAGTATTTTGTGTCACGGTTAAAAGACCGTGAGACGAAATACGAATACTTTCTATAGACTTTTCTTTGTGTAATATGAGATCAGTGTCGACGGCATGTTGGCCCTTAAGCTAACGTGTATAATGTGTTTCTTAAAATTTTCACTGGTGACTTCTTTTTTATGGTTGGCAAAGGTACTTTTAATAAATATAAATGTGTCGTTCACTATTGCAAAATTCTATTGATTATTTAGAATAGTACAATCATTTTATTGGATGGTTGAATGTTTGCAAATATTTCACTCAAAAACTACAAAAAGGATGTTAATGTATCTTGCGGTAGTAATAGAAGGCGCATATATCTAAATATACATATGAAAATTTTCCTTTTTCTGTTTTGATAGACAGAACAATTTTACAACTGTTTCTTTGCGCTGATTAGCAAGAGTCCAAATCTGGACTTACGATAAAATGAAAATATCTATAAATCCATAAAACATAAAATTATTAAAAGATAAAAAATAAGGATATCACCCGTACGCGCGCTGTCAAAAGAAAGTCAAAAGAAGCTTTTGTAATATTCCACTGAAATTAAATTACTTTCGTAAATCCATAATTTTCTTAACAGTGATCTAATATACAAGCCTCGACATTGACCCTCACAACGCTCTTAGTATTCATAACGATTGCGAAGTTGACATTTATTGTTTTATTAACCCCTGACTACACTACATACGTAATTAATTCACTTTTTACTCTGTGGAGCGTATTTACTTCTTATTCCCGGTCCATATTGCGGTAACGCTTTTAAATAGGATTTCGGTTCATTACCATACTTGGAAATTTGATAAAAGCCGAATGAGTCTTAAGAACGAATTATATTAAACTCAAATTTGATTCATATTGAATACGAATACTTTTTTATTTTCACAAAACGGGCCTATGATTTTAATTAGAATATTCAAAAACGAGACTTAAGGCGAACTGTGACTCTCATGTATATCATATATGTTTTTCATCAACAACACCATACTCGAAATATTTATATTTACAATGAGCATGTACTAGAAAAAACATTACTGGTGTAGCTAAACATATTAAGCTTATAATGAGCCAACGCAATACCATTTTATGTACTTCTTAATTGGCCTATTAAAATAGTGTATAAAATCAAGGTCTCGAATTTAACCTTTAGGTGTTTATAGCAGAATATAACTTTTTCTAGGATTGACCTTCTTCAAGGTTTTCTATGCAAATATATTAAACTTTTATGGACTGCCAAATGACTTTACTTTCTAAATATACTCTGGTACTATGCTTGCAAAAGATACTACACATAATTACTTCATGTAATTCGAATTATAAATTACTATATTAATTATTATTGGAATTGTCTCAATTAAACAAGATAGACACGCCATCTTGAGTATTAAATACATGTTTGATACCTGAAACACACATTTTATATGTGTACGTCAGAGACTAACAAGTAACGACAATGTTTTTTTTATATAACGTGATATATACACTTTTCTGTGTTTGTATTTTAATGTATATTCAATTTAGTTACATAACTGGCTTTTTGATTGAGATTTCAAAAAAATATTTAACACAAAATAAGTTTCAAATATACTTTACCAACACATAAATTATAATATATTTTATACTAAAATGTTTACCTAAATACTTTAGAAAATTTGAGTGAGAATTGCAAAGAGCCTTTATTATTAGAAATTAAACAGTTAATGTAGAGAACCTGTCGTTCTGTCTTCATTTATAAATAATATGCAACATTGCTTAAAAGCATCAAATTACATAGATGGAGTGATCACTTGCACAATCACTCACTAAACATTAGACAAATATCAGCACTTACTGTGTCATATTTTTCTATGTTATCCGCTTTTCTTGGAAAGCCCTGTCATGTACAATATTAGGTGACATACATATATATACTTAATTTGTGATTTTAATTTGATTAAATGAGCACTTTTCGTGTTATACAAATTATAGATACATAAACAAATTTGTTTTGATAAAATAAATTTTATATTTAAAGCATTCTTAAAAATAAATGTTATTCTCCTGTGTACTAGCTACGTGTCCTAAAGTAAGTAAGTGGTTACCCAAAGGCGTTAAATTAACCAATGCCTCTCGCTCTATTTTAATTTTTTTCCAGGTATCTACTCCCACAAACACCTGGATACATCAGCTGTGGAGGTGGTGACCCCGGTAAAGGTGAGCCGGGATGGTGAGCTGGTCTCCCATATCCTTGATCACTCACATGCACACGGGCACGCTCGCGCACGACGCGACCTCCAGGGCTTAGACCATAACCTACCACATGCGGTGCATTACAACCTTACACTTGGTGGACGGGAACTGAGGCTGGACCTTAGGTAAGAGAAATTATTTTTAATCTATAGCAGGATTTCATACTAACAGGCAGCTTTCACTCGTGTAATGCCTGTCTTAGTACGGTATTAAATTTTGTACGCCGATAATTTCAACAATATTATATATAGATAAAATGTATATATTATAAAAATAAATCTTTATTTTACCGGATTACATAGATCTTTATGAATTCATTATTTTCGAATTAAGTAAGGACTCTTTATTTTAATTGTAAACTCAATGTAACTCGATTTAATAACATGTCATCCAATCATATACTCTCTGTACAACTATCTATAATGCTAGAAAAGAGCAGTCCCTTCAACGTCTTTATGCTATTATAGATTGTTGGTTATTTATTATCATTTGGGGAGGATCAGAAATATGCAAGCAACGAGTAAATTTATTAGAACAGTCATGTCGAATTTATGGTATTTAAAGTTGTGTAACACAAATACATACAATTCAGTACTAAATACTTTGACAGTTACGTATAGTCATGCTTATTGAAGGATAAAGTGCACTGATACAATCATATTATGTTTCTAGATAATATTGCAACGATAGCACGTATCAGTTTCGATAATTCCTCTTAAATCTGTGAGATCAGTGACCAGTATATGTTGATAACATATAATATATCATAATTGTCGCACTATTATCTAACAACTGATAAGTGAGGCCATGTGAAAATGTAAACGACATGACGCTATCTTTTTTATCACTATTTTGTTAATATTTGCGAATATAATACGACTTAATTAAAGAATAAAGAGTTTATTTCTGGAACGATGCTGCGATAACTTATTTTCAGTGATAAAAAACACATTTTCACTCCAATAAAAATAATTTTATTCCATTTACTTCTCCGGACGAATATTTTTTTTAAAGAATAGGTTTGTTAATATTTGTATTTAATAAGCAGTACTTCAACCCGTTGTTTAATTAACAGTGAAAACCTTATCATCTGTACGAGTGCCGAATCAAACTCGTGTTAATTATGATAGACATAAACAGTTTACACTTAGAAGAATTAGAACGCAAATCATCAACACTACACGTGCTGATGATTCAACGATTGACGATTGACTCAAGTGATTCCAACAAACAGCATTAAAGTACGACCTTTAGTGTGTGTACTTGTCAATTGTCACTATCTTTAAATAAAGTTTAATTTAAACGAAAACATTATAAAGATGTACACATCCTAATTTATATTTACATAGGTAACTCATCTGCATATCAAAATAGACACAAATGTATTAGTATCGTATTTCATCTAGGTATGAATCTGATTTTTATAAAAAGTTTTATTCAAAATACACATTATACTCATCCGGTTTATAAAAATGATATAATTGCAATGTTTTTATAGCGCCGATGCTTATCATTTTCGATTGATCGCACGCCCACGAAGGTTAACGAATGGGATTCTATAAAACTTTAATAGGAATAATAAATCATTCGGCGCTAACAAACGATCTATGATATTGTTTTCATTCAACTGATTATTAACAGCTCATGTTACTGGCCTTTGATAAAGGACGTGTTCATAAGTTATTTTATAGTCTGCTTACACTCCTAATATTTTATAACTATCGCTTTGTCTATGATCTGGTTTAAGGGGTAATTATCACCTTTCTTTGTACACTTGAAGAAGAGGAAGAAAATGGCGTTTTACGTTGCTCGTCAGTTATGCGTAATATTTGTGTCACAAGATTGTAAAATTCACTTAATAAAGGAAAACTTATAGGACTTTATTTATTAATATTTAACTGTATATACTAAATCTCTGACTTCAAGTTAAGTCTGTATTTTGATCATAACAAATTGATTTAGCATTGAACAAAACTTATTTTCTGCATTTCTGACTTGGCTTAGAATGTCAATACAATTACGAATATTACTTATGCTCAAAGGAAATTACTATTACTACAAGAAACAGCATTTAAATTGCTCAATAATATTAGTGTCAGCTGGCATTTAGTTCGATAGGCGAACAATAACACGTTTATCAATAATCGACCATTTAAGCTGGCGTATATATAGACAAACCAGAAATAGTAGAAGAGATATATCACTTCTATTAGTTTTTTATAAGGAGTGCACAGATTAAAAGCTCAAACAATGTTTATCAACTCTTGAAAACTTAAACGAAAGAAGCTTTATATAGGATAAAAGCTGCAGTTCGTAAAATATATATTATATCGAATATCCGCTAATTTATTTGTAAAATAAGATTCCATAGATCGTAAAAGACCTTGAGACGATTGCATCGGTACCATTGAACAGATTCTGAGAAACATAACTGAATCCGTCTGAGGTGAACCTCAATTCTCAATCCTTTCAATTCCTCTGAGGTGAATTAAAATAAATAAAAGTTAAATCCTACTGTGCTTTTAAAGTCAACAATGTAGGACATCTGAGACTAAATTCTTCTTATAAGATATTAATTTCTTTCAAGATGTTGGCTACTCGCCTAACGGTCTATACTATATGTGAAATCGTGAACAGTTACTATAAATCTAAGCTATTTCGAGACATTTTAACAGTGAAACATTTCTATTAGTGAATTTGCAAGAATTAATTCTTATTAAATTCGCGAACTCTATCCGGTGGATGCAATATTTTAGGATGCCTGCAATAAACTGATCTTATATTTTCGTCTTATAAATAATTATGAAATAGCGACAACACAATTTCTAATAATATTTGGTTTTGGGTAATACTGATAATATCTCGTTGTTATAATTATAGTGTTAGCATAGCGAATTTAAACGTTGTTAATTGGGGTTTGAATGCATCATGCGTTAACAATTTTTCTTTTAATTTTTCTTCATCAACTTGTAAAGTGAGGAAAAATATAACGAGGTAATCGCCATCTTAGAAACACGTATAACATGAGAGCCGGGAGGCTGATCCTTTGATTTATATATATTTAAGAAATATATCACAAAGAGACAGTTGTCTTAACAATATCAATTATTAAAAATAAGTCACTTGCCGTTAAAAAAGTTAAGTTCCTCAAAAAAAACAATGCAAAATACTATATTATAAACCGAACCAATATAAGCATTACAAATAATACATATGTGTACCAATACTATATTTCGTAATACATTGTTCAGGAAGAAGTTAAATATGTGTTGATATATGCGGGCAGCCTTACACATTGTGTTGGTTTGCGGTATTTGTGAAAAACGATTAACGCATTCCCAGAGGCATATATATCCTATATGTAACCATATAAGGTAGTAGGTGGGGTGTAATATTCATTAAATTTTTAAATATATATCTACTTATAATTTAATCGCAGTTTAACTATTGACATAGACATACAAAACTTTAGTTCCTAAAACTCCACCCGAGTTACACAATTTAATACCTAGAGAGTTCTAACCTTAGATATAATGAATTCCTAATCTGGACCCGACAGCATTCCTGCAGATAATGCAATAAACGAAAAGATAAAATCAACATAGTGGTTAGATTAACTGGACACGTCTGACCTACAAAGAATACCTTCCCCAAATTATTATGTGGGGCTTGCGACTATTTTAAACCTTATTGGAAACAAAATAGTTATATACTTTGTTTCCTATAATGGTGGCTTCTAAGGAAAAAAATCTTTCTTATTTGTATTCGCTTAATTATATATGGATTGATCTGGCCTAGAACAAGTCAAAAACGCTTAACAATTAATGTAGATATATAATTAATTATTTTTACCTTAAACAAATTATTAATTTGACTTTTATTTATTTATTAAATCATATGTTATAAAAATTTCTACAGTTTACTTAAGAGCTAATGTTATAAAATATAAGATAGTGGAAGAATATAAAACAGTGGACCACTTACAAAAAATATTACTTTTCCAAAAGAGAAAAAAAATATCTACTTTAACTTAATAATTACTGTAATAATACTTATTCACTCAATGCATTTTAGTTTAAATTATTTTATACAGTTTAAGTATCAACTTCACTTTATACTGGCGGTTATAAAATACAAATAAAATAAGTAAAACTGATAAATGATTGGCAAAACCGTACCTTAACACATTAAACTTTTAAAATTATAAACTGTTATTAATTTAATGTACGCAGAATAGCGTTCATTAATAAAACTCAGGATACCCTTTTGACAATATAATTCGCGAGTTTCACGAGGTTTAATGATTTATTGGTTTTATGTTTTATTTATATTTCTGATTTACTTATCTTAAATCTTTTTGTAAATGTAGATTAGATAATAAAACGCATTCAGCTGCATTCAGAGTCCATTGACCTAAACAACCAAACCTTTCTTATTAATTTGGGTTTATATTATTTCATATTAAATTTATAATTCTGCCATATTTCTACTCATTTCATTTGGAGTATTGGACTATTATTTATCGGTTTACGTTATTGATATAAAAATATAATTAGTTTCGCATAAGTATCACAATACAGTTTAACTTTCATAATACTTTATTGCAAGCAATCAATTTATATTCTCTTAATTGATAATTTAGCAGTAAACATGAATATTGGTAGGCAACGAACTTAAATACTGGATCTACATCAACGCCAGGCATTTGAACTCGTTCATAATTTATACTTAGGCAATACTGAAACATTTTATACTTAATATTATCTTGTTTACGTTCATATATACGAAGTTCTTACATTATTTAGAAAACCTAATTGCTGAAAATCACTTGAAAAGTCGAGTTAATTAAAAATTTAAAAAAATTTAAAAATAAGATTTACTACTAAGTATTTTTCTTTCTTAACCGTGCTTTTCCTATAATACCTTTATGTAACGCTAAGACATCTTTAGTCAAAAGTGTGTTGGGTGAGAGTCATAGATCACGTGTCACAATATCACCCTAACCATACCTCTCTTCTCTACTTATCTCATGGCACTCTTTACATATAACGTTTCGACGTACTGTTTATTCACACGAAAACCTGTGGTACAATTTTATAATTTGAATATAATTATTATATAATAGGTATATGTATCAATATACTTAATAAAAGTCTCTCACTGAAAACCTTGCCCTCATAAAGAGTCTTATATGGTCATATACGCGGATTTTCTCAATTCAATCTATCAATAATCATTTAAACGACCTCAATTGTAGCACGGAGGTGTCAAGGTCCAATATAAGGACAGATTAGATCGGATTCATTGAGTTATGCGGTTGTTGCAGTAAGATCAAAGATGTACCGCGGAAGCCAGTTTTCGTCTGCAATCGTTTCTTGGAAATCTCGCTATGCTATCACTCGTTCACAAGTCACTACTCAAGTGACCAACACGCACCGCTACTGAGAAACTATGCACTCTGTGTACGCATTTCTAAACAGTCTGCACTTTTAATAGTTCTATGCAAAAAGTAGACATGGTCTGGTATGGCCTCATTTTTCAACTCACTAAACTTGTGTAAATATCTTGTTAATTATATATATATATAATCATAAATATATATATATAATATAAAAGATACTTTCTTCAACTTATAGTATAAACTTTATAACACGCATGCGCTCAGGTTAAAGTATGTAAGGGTCAGCCTTTACTGGGACATTTGGGAAACATACTTCTGCTACTGGTTTATTCATGAATCAGAAACATGAAACTATGGCCGCGACTGCCTGTTTTAAAAGTTCTAAGTATACAAACGGCAAGAAGGTTTTATACTAAGATTATTATACACAAAAGTCTTCCATACGTAAACATTGCTATTATTATTTTAATAAATAATCTAATCCCCATAGATGGCGGGAAGCGAATGTATATTTTAAACATTACTATTATATAAATTAAGGTTTAGAAAGTAAACTTATTTTAAGGTTTATTAAAAAACTAAACACAAATATCTATGGAAGTGGTTGGCAAAACTTTGTATTTATTAAAGAAAAAATCACGTCTGACATGACCTCACTTGATAGACTATCTGATTGAGTAGACGGTGTATCATGCATTTTTATGACGGGAGACAAAAACTTGACAATTTGAAAGTCGCCGCATGATCGGACACACTTCATGAATATTTATGGGTAATTTATAATTAATGGTAAATGCAGAAAATTGTGAAAGAAGGTCATCCTGAAAAGTCGTGTTGCGAATTGAAACAATTTTCCTTTATTGTGTGCAATTAAGTACACACAATTTTGCTAATGTTTTTGCATTTTACGTTGTTTGAACTCGTAACCGCAACACTGCGTAGCACGTAACAAACATAATTCGAAATTTAATTAATTTTTTATATATAGGCGCAGAGTAAATTCTTAAAAAACACATCAATTGAAGCCTTCTTATAGGTTATATATATATATATATATATATGTAATTACTAATAGTTAATTTGTTAAAGCAAGTTTTCCATTCGTTAAATGTACTTAACACTTATCGAGTTTAAGATAATGGTAATTATTATCTGCGTGTAATTTTCTTAGTGATTTTCAAAACTGACTAAAGCAGTTATACTATGGGTTAAAGAGTAAAATGTTTCCAGTTAATGGCAGTGTAGAACTAATAGTTAGTAAATCGGCATCGTTTATAATAAATTTTCTCGTTGGCAACACTAATGTTAGACGTTATTTGTGGCAAGTCGTTGGGTTAACTTTACATAAGATTGAATTTTTACATTACTAATTAGATACGTATTTAAAATCATTAATTATTTTTTTAATAACGAGATATGACTTGACGAGAATGACTTAAAATTTGTATTTGTGGGCGATATCATCCTACACAAACCCATACAATTTTGCAAGTCATATGTTATAATCGTATGTTCATATATTAGATATTTAATTATACTCAGTAGGTATACGGAAAATGGTCTAATTATTTATCTATTCTTTGGTACGTAGGTACACAAACACAGATAAAAGATACTAATGGTTAGAAAAATAAACGTTTTAAATTAGCAATTAGCTTACATTACAAACTATTTGATCTTGTAAAACACTTATTTTAAATTTATAAACAGTTTTCTATAATCCATTTTTATTAATTCTAATTAAACCTAATCATGTATGTATAATTATAAATCATTAGATCCGATGTTAATTCTCTGATTTAAAATTAAGCTTTGCGTGTAAGTGAATTGAAATGTTTATCTACTAAAATAAAATAAAGAGAGTGTTATAAAAAGTAAAAACAATTTTTTACCGTTATTTGAGGTTTTGTAAGAACTATCTGGAATGTATTTACATAAATTATAAGCATCTTTTAAAAATGATATATTGCCGTAAGAATTCAATTAGAGCTGCTCATGCCTTGAGAGTAAAGACCTCGTAAAAGTACAATAAAATAAAAGATCGCAAGCTCAAACCGCATTCCAATTTCCTTTTTAGCATTGTAATCAGTTAGTAGAGCAAACTAGAAATCCTTAAACACAAACTAGGCAAAAACTATTGTCTTGTTTATACCACTATAATTTCAATTGTAACGTGTGGTGGCTATATTTGGGTTTACGTGCTATCAATAACTCCTAAAGAGGTTGTATGAAACTTTAATGTTCATTAACATTGTACTTACAAGCGACCGAAACCCTTTATTACAGTCGATGGCCACGACATCAATTATTTTAGAATTGAAGCTTACTTATTACGTCTTGGTGTTGTAATTATATATCAAAGATTTTGATCCAATTTATATATATATATATATATATATATATATATATCTATGTTTATATTTTACGTTAAAATATTACTGCAGATAACAGTAGCATCAGAAAGTAGCTTAAAGCAATCGACAGACAAAATTGCTTTTGTGTGATTTTGGTCTTTTGGAGATTATTGTCCATTTATAGTTTCTAACATCATTTAAAATTATATTAAAGTTCGGACTCATAGGGTGCCCCCTAGAGTCCCTTATCAGACTATGATTAGGCCACACGGCACAAGGGCCTTTGACCTTGACAGAAGGTTTGAAGTAAATTATGGTAAGATGTATGATTTTAGGGTAAATACTACTAACTTTGACTGTGAGACTAGACTAGACAAATGTATCAAGACGTCAGATTATGATTATTTTACTACTGTGTAACCATCATACGATGTCTTAGCAACACATAAACAGTCTAGACGTAAACAATTCTCGTAAAAATAATATTCTTTTTTGTAAAGCCACAACAAAGGCACTTCTCAAAATAGTATACCCAAAAAACCGCTGGAAATCTGGACTAATGCCATGCATTTGACGTTTTTGCAAATGTTTATAATTATTAATGATCATGATGCGTTGTTTCATTGTTAATTTTATTTTAATTTAATTTAATGCAATTCATTGCAATTTAATGCGGAAATAAAATTTGTCCCGTCAGTATTTCTTTGGTTATTATAGCCAATCAATCGAAACAAAACCACAGTATCCTAAATGTCCAAAAACTCTAACAATGATTCCTCTCTCTGATAATTATAGACACGTTTCTGGGGCAAGTATATTTGCTTCCGTTAATTGCCGTAATGAGCTTTATATTGTTTATTTAGGGGCCTCTTAATTTGTTTGCCTATCGATTGAGCGCACTTGCTCAAGGATATTTCCGTGTTAGAATCTCACTGGACTCACACTTGGAATTACTGCCTTTCATATGTCAAAGTGAGTTGAGAATATTTGATTTAGGAATAATATTTTATATCGAAATTACAGTCCTCCGTGTGTGAAATTATAGATGAGAAATTTCTTGGTAAAAAATCGTAAACAATAATATTTAAAAAAATATTTAAAAAAACAAACAGCTACAGAAATCTAAATATGAAGACGGTTGTAGTACCTACCATAGATATTTTCATGATTACCGAAGTTTACGTCAAGTATTTACAATAATAATAAATACCTATTGAAATATATAAATATATATATTTGAAAAATAATCGTCCTAGATATAATGAGTAGGCAATTGAATATCCCTTTTCTTTTTCTTTAAATGAATTCCGAGACCTCAATACCCACAGAGTGCTCACTCAATAAATCTTCTCGCTAAGAAACCTACTTTTTGTGTTCAAGCATAGAGGACAGATTCTTTGGACGATATGCTTTCAAAATGCAATTTATTGCCCACAGAAAACATTTTTCAAAGTTCGACGAGTTTGTACTGAAATTAAAACCCGATGGTTATTTATGTTTATGGGTGTGAAGTTGGCATACAAAAGGAACAAACAATACGTCGTTTATTCCCGGCTCGAATATTTGAATATTGTGTAATTACGGTTGTGAATATTAATGGCTACGTATGTGGAAATATGTACAGAATTCTTTACTATATAAATTATACACAAAAGCAATGTTTCACACTAGATTTTTTGAAAACTGATTTTTTTATATTTCATGTTAAGAAGCCGACGATTTACGGCAGATGTGACTCGCTATCGAAAATAAGATGTGTAGGGAAATAGTCACGTGATGAAGCGTGAGCTTATGTCATTCCTATGTTGTTGTGGAGGGTCACAAATCAATCAAAAATACTCAATTGAGTAAAATACTTTATTACGTCGAAATTGCTAAAATATTTTGGCATACGTATAGAGTTTCGTAAACACCTATATACATAAACAATAGTGTATGTTCTTCATCAACGTCATAAGTAAAAACTAGTAAGAAATAAATCAAATAGGTTTATTAGCAATTAGTCTTAATAATATAATAGTTTAAGTAATTCCAAATACAGTTTTACGATACGATAATAAAATGAAAGCATGTTCTGCTTCGTAAATTAAAATTAAGTGAACTTTCTAATTTTGTCGGCTTATTTCAATAACCTCTGATTGGAATCAAATGCTAATTCAATACTGACCTATATCTGTACAAGTTTATTAAAGTTTTATTGCTCCATAAAAAACCGCATTATATTGCTAAAAATTATCATGTTTTACGATTGGTCTGTTCTAAATATATTCATAGATTTGATTTGATTTACTGCACGTTTTATATTCTGATAATGTAACTGTGTTTGCAAAGTATTAAAATCTACACTTATCAATATTATTAAAGGTCCACTGACAGAGGAACATTTTTAAATATATTTTTAATTGTTATTATGTACAGCGTAGGTTAAGATTATATAAATGTAATACATAAATATCTATTTTATAACGTCTTCAATTTAATTTATTTTCAATCTTAATGTGTATACATCATGATCTTATTAAACCTACAGACATTAAAAGATTTATGTGTTATAACTTCAAGTTATATACGAATATATTTTTTGTATTATTAATTTAATTACTTTTTTAAATATATATATACTTCATCTCACAGTTTCTTTATCTATTGTCCACAGGCCGTCAGTAGCATTTATCACACCAGCTATGATCGTGGAGCGGCATAGCACGCACGGGCGCATAAGATCGCCGCCAAACGAATTGTCTACCTCCTGCCACTACACAGGCTCCATACGGGGACAACCTTCCTCGAAGATCGCTATCTCTGCTTGCGATGGACTTGTAAGTATTATCTACACTCTAAGTTATAATGATGATAAACGTTGTGTCTAGTAAATTGGTAAAGCCAAGTTCAAATCAAAACCGGTAAGGTATTATATTATGTATTCTATTTACAACAGTGAGAACTACTCAAATGTTTAGTACCTCTTATTGTCAATATCTAAAACAGTGTAATTGCACCGTTTAAACTGATATTTTACACCACAGCATAAATACAAATTGCCACAATAGATAAAGAGTATTTTGGTTAAAAGTGGAAACAGACTATTTATTTTTTATGAATGGTTGTTCATGTATTTTAACATTTTCTTTTTTTTACTAGAGCTGTCTTGTTAGTGATAATATTTAAGTTTAATATTTAATTTTGATAGAAAAAAGCATTTCAGTAAAATCTAGCCCTAAAGATAAAATAGTCGTCGTATGTAAACTACAATTACTATTGGGCCACTTGCTATAATGCTCTTAATTTTTTAAGTGTAATGTAAATGTAATTCTTAGTCAAAAATATAATAAACAATATATTACTGGCCGTACTCGTTGTTAATTTTTTTCATACAATAGGTATGCTTATGAGTTCTTTAACTTTACAAGTAATTTATGGGTCTCCGACAAGCATTACGGAGAACATTATATTTTTTAGTCTTAACAATCGCGAATTTAAAGGAAAAAATACTTACCTCAGACTGTAATGAAGAATTATGATAATTAAGAAGAATTCGATTTCTGTTTATGAGTTGTTGAAATTGAAATATATATATAACTTATTTCTGTATTCATAACAAGTTTGTAAAAATTCTTAGAATTAAAAAAATATATATATAATTTTTATTTAAAATGTGTGGCTCTACATACGTCATATTAATCATAGTATCATTATATATGTTCATAACATACACTCGTAAAACAACGACGTAACTAAGCTACGAAATCGAAAGTCCTATTACACTAGCACTACTGGATGAAGAAAGCAGTGAAACACCTTTTTCAGCTTTTGATTAAGTATATTGTGAAGTCAATTCATAAATAAGTGGTCTGTGTCATTTACTTTAACATTTATACATTAAAAGTAAGCGTTAGCGTATACGTTCCCTTAATATTTTCCTTCATAGTCAAATAGGTGATCAGCCTTTTGTGCTTCACACAAACCGTCGATTTTCAAACACTCACGATGCATTCCTGATTTATTGCACAGTCGGGGAACGAACGCAGGACCTCTAGGTCAGGCGTCGTTAAACTTCTTAGTGATTTTTGACACAGTGCACATTAAAATCTGAAGCTATAATTATTAGTTAAGCGAGAAAAATCTGATCTCGTCCCGCGATAACATTCCATAAAAATTTAATATATGTCTGAGATAATTCTTTAACAGTTATTTATGTCAGGAAAATGTAAATTCCTTAATATCATATGTTTTTATAAGTAAATATTTTTGTTACTAGGCAGTTAAGCCTGAATTTTATTTTGTCAGTTAGCTAGAGCTTTAATTTTGATATAACAAGGTAAATATAATATCATTGTATATGTATTAGTTTATTTTGGTACAGAAAATATAAGCAAATAATACTCGCGGTTTTATAATCACCTTCTTTTACACCGAACTTCGTCAAATATTCAAATAGTAGCTAAACTCCCAAACTGTAGGTATATTTAATTTGATATTAATTTCCGAAAGATGTCGTTCAAAAATATTCTACTGGTAACAAAAATGTAGATAAACAACCAATACATTATCTCACAATTTGAATTTACATCTTAATATAAAAAAATAAACAAATTGATTACACGCATAACTATAACGTTGTGTTTAATTTTACACGCCGCCCGTAAACCTGTTCAACTGATCGTCGCGATAATCACTACATAGTTACGACATAACGTCAAAGAAAACGCTCACGTCTGAAAATCGAGAATTCCTTTATAAACATCATTTGTAAATAGCCTTCTCAATTTACAAAATAAATTTTACTCATTTGGAATGTTGTGAATCTGTCGATTCAATTTTTATTTAGACAGCAATTTTATTAGATTTTTTAAAAGAACAAAGCTTAAAATTATGATACTACAATATTATATCAAATGGACGGCCTCCGTATCTTACAAATAATAAATTAGTCCCTGTTTTTCCTCTAAAGAGAACCCCGTATTTGGATGAATGAATACTGGATTCCTTCCGTTACATCATAGTTATCATAATTAAGTTGTTTTTATTAACAACAAATTTATTTACATTTTTTTATTATTGCTACGGCATTCTGTATGCGATATCATATTTAGTAAGTCCATTAAGCATAGGTATTAACATTGGTATTTAAATTATACCTTAAAATAGAGGTAACCGGTTCAGGTGGCGGTGGTCAAACAAAAAGTATAGACACGATGTAATTAAATATACTTTACCTTGAGTCCGCTGCGTAGACGCATGTCAGTTTTCATTAATCAACTTTCGATCTTCTTCGACTGGTTATATCTATAAAATGTATATATAAATTAATCTAAAATAAAGTAAGTGAATTGTGGTGTCCGTATTTCATGATGTAACTGTAAATAAGATTCGAAAAACTTAATAGATTTGAATTACGCTTTTCCGTTTGTAAATAAAATAAAAAGCCATTTTTTGGGACCCACCTACATTAATATCGTTACTCCGATTGCCTTCTAAAATCTATAATACCGAGAAGTGCTGGTTTTTGCGTATGGCCTTCTTATTGACAAGGTCGGCGACATACAGGCTAGCCGATCTCTCAACTCGATAATATAATATATCATATTCAAATACAATCTAAGCAAGAAGTATTACGCTTTTAATATTATTGATCACATATGGTAATGTATAAACACTTTTTTGTTATAGGCTGGTCATTTGCGAACTGAACAAGGAGAATATTGGATCGAACCATCAAATCAAATTCCCACCGATAGCTCTAAGGGACGTCCCCATATTATCTTTAAGAGATCAGCCGTTGACAAAGTTGAATCATTTTATAGAAAAAAGAGAGAAGCTGGTGGTAAAAGTTTTAGTAATAATGTGAGACAACATTATGAAAATAAAAGATACTCTAACCCAAAACGAAGCCACAAAGAGGCTATGGACGCACGACGAAGAGCTTACTTAGAAGATAGACGGCGAAAATTGGAGGCGTTGCGACGAGACCCTTTGGCGTATAGAAGACAGCAAGCTAGAAAAGCGGAACAAAGAAGACTACATCCCCTCTCCAAGAGCATATCTGCTGAAGATAGTATGTCAAGAGAACTTTACAAGAGCAAAACCCATAACAAACAGAGAATTGAACAAACGCCGCGAAGGATTCGTACAAGACGACGTAGACGAAGATCAAAAAATTGTGCAACAAAGCAACCTCGGTATCAATGGGAAATCAAAAATGAGCGAAGTGGCAAGCATGAAGGATCCAAAAACTCAAGGTCTAGCAAGGTAATTTAATCTTAATTTATAAAGATAAAATAATCTGTAATTATATATATACTTTAAATATTTATCAAATAAATTTATTATTGCATAAAAGGTGATGACATGTCAACGTAGTAAAGTAGCTTTTAATAATAATGCAAAGTTGAATGAAAACATACGCTTGCTCGCGTTTTAATAAAGATATGATTGATGACTTCCTTACTGTTTTGTTTTAGAAACATCATACCACCCACCATCAATCACGTAATCGATGGAGTTTAAACCAAACCAGGCGGAAAACAAGGTCTGTTAGCAAACCACGGCACGTAGAGGTTCTACTAGTAGGCGACAATTCCATGAGTGATTTTCACGAGCAGGGAAGCTTGGAAACGTATCTCCTTACTATAATGAATATGGTAAGACAATATAATGATAGCAAATATAGATAGAAAGATAGATTAGATAAAGAACGGATGTTCAGTTTCAAACAGTGTAACCTTGGAGAGAAAATTAATCTTATCTCTGTTTCAGTGTATCTGATAGTTTCTCGTTTTTTGTTTTATTAATCTGTGGAAACAAAATATTTTATATAAAGGTAGAATAAAGATGATCTATTTACTTTTATTCATACAGAAGATAAAAAAATAATGTTGTTTTATTATACAGGTATCCTCTCTATACATGGATCCATCAATCGGCAACTACATAAAGGTTGTTGTTGTTAGAATTATACTCTTAAAAGAACTGCAAGCTGCACCAGACTTGGAAGTAACAACAAACGCTGATTCCACACTCAATTCGTTCTGCCGTTGGCAACATCAAACCAACACAAATGATGATAAAGACCCTAATCACCACGATGTTGCTATTTTGGTGACTAGACAAGACATATGCAGTCAACATGATTCACCTTGTAGGTAAGTCATTGATTTTATATCTGGTAAGAACTGTTCTCTGAAAATACCACTCAACTTAAAACTCATTTAAAAGGCAGTAGACATTCATTGGGCCTTACAATTTGCATTATTTTTAATTACTTGTACAATATCAACTTTAGATATTCATTGAAATACCAATATGTGACTCAGTTGCCTAAATTTGGGTAACCACCATTAAAAAATTGACAGTAGTTTTTGTTTTAATATTTATTTATATCATCTCTACGTTTACGAACATACGTTTAAAAAAACTTTCAGAGCCATTTTTATCATACTTTATGGCTTAGTTATCCTTTAAAAGCAAACTCTTTTAAAATAACCAAAAATATAAAACATAGTAGAGGAATTATTTAAATGCTGTAGTAAAATAGCTTAAATTATTATCACTTTGGTCACGGTTGAACATATTAAGCAGTTTTGAAATATTTTTCGCTTTTTAATACTTACAAAGTTGAATATTGTATATTTAAAAAAAACGGTAATTTTTTTACCTACGTAATATTTATAACGGTTTTCATTTTATACATCCACTAGCTCGTACAAAATTATGGAACATAAAAAGAAAAGAAAATCATTTTTTTTGCTACAGAGTAACGCAGAAATATAAAACTATCCTGTCAATAAATGATATATTTAAATTTTATCTTCCATCATCATGGCTAGTTTTATTTTCCTGTGCTTTGACCAAACCATTGTCTTAGGTTTTGCAACCAAGACGTGCGTCTATGGCCAGTGCTCCTTCTACCTGCTACTTTGCTTGTATGATTAGTTGAAGGAGCTCGGTTTTCTAGGTTTTTAAATTCTATAAACCTGTTTTATTTTGTGGGTCGGTACATAAAAAACTCGGTACAAAAAAAAGAAATTATCTAGTTTTTATCGACTCAATATTTAAATGACCAATCAAAGATGCAAAACCGATGATCGTCTTAAATAAAAACGCAATAAAATTGGCAAACGCAGATAGTTAATAGTTATTGATAATCGTAATAATTTTTGCAATCATGTATCGGGACAAGGTCAATGGTAAAGCAGGCGTCTGTTTGTTGAGTAGAGTGGCAGTGAGTAACGAACTCCGAAATAGAACACTTTCGGTGTTCGACCGCAATCTATAACTTATACCACCTGCTTCACTACTCTTGCTTATTAGAGAATTACTTCTAATTATTCATATTTCTAGAATATACAGAAATACCATATACATCAACACTAACAATACTTATTGGTAACGATAATCTTCTCTTCTTTATGAAAGTAGTACCTAAATTGGATAACAGAATTACAAAGAACAGCACTGTCATGTCAAATAAGCATGCAAGTTAAAATATAGTTATGAACAATTTAATTATTTATGATACAAGTATATTTTAATATATCCCTACTGTAGTCACTTGTTTTAGTCCAATAAGGACACGACATTTTCAACCACCATACTTTATATCATCTGACAGGCTTATTGCAAATGCGTGACGGTAAAATAACAAGTGCTAATATTAAATAAGGTCGTGCCTTTACAATTATTGACGTAAAATCTCGTTCAACGATAAAAAATATTATGTTAATTAATTTAATATCATTTTATTTTTATTGAGGTCTGGAGAATCATTATCGTATAAAATTTTATCATAAAAATCTGTAGGAATTCCGCTTACAATTTTTTTTGCATTTACGAATAACGGCATGACCGCGCGCGCCAAATTTGTACGCACTTCAGAAACACCGACATTAAGGCCAAGGATGTTTAATGGCACTTAACAAAAGTCTATACAGCTTACGTAATTAGTAACAAAATACTATTTTATTTCTACATACATGTAACCACACCTCTCAAACATCAATCGGTTACTAACGAGAAATTCTTTAACAAGCTGAGTAATAGCCGACTTCGTTAGTTTATATTACTGTAAATATTTTGTATAGACAAACTATTTAAGACTCGGGATGCAGTAAACGCAATACGTTTATATCTGTTAAACAACGAAACTATCTAGAATCGATCTGACGTAAAACAGATGGCCTTATGTAATATTGGATAAAAAACTAACGCATTTATGTTTACTTTAGCTACCGATAAGTGTTTATTGATAAATGCTTCATGTAATCTTAAATATAGGCAAATGTTAATGTTTTCTGTTAAATGTTAATGTCTTCTCTTGAACGCAGTAAATTGCAATGTTAGTTTTTCGTCAAGTAATTTAAGAAATATTCAAGTCTATCAACATCGAAAGCAGATACGGAATTTTGATGTTCGAAACGGTACATACGAGTAGTCGAATCTTCTCGGAAGGGGGCAATCACGAGACAATGTGCCTGTAACGGTTAGCCGCAGGCTACGCAGACGTTCATGAATTATGCATACTGCACAAAAAATTGCAGTCATCAATACTCGCAAATATACCATACACGCCTACGTAATCTGGGTCAACGAATACTCAGTAGACCGCGACCATTCAATAAACATGTCTACTTTACTTGAATAACTTTTAATACAATATTTAAATTTTAAATTTCGTTTGAGATGTTCTATTTATAAATGGAATATAGCGAGGAATATTTTTTACGGCGGGAAATATCTAAGCTTTTTAACTTTCGAACTTATATACAATAATAATTCACGTGACATAACAATCAGATATTATAATGATAAAGCATAAAGTGATAAATTGTTATCGACTTTCGATTGAGTTGTGGGCTGTGGCCGCGAGTGGCGAGCGACGCCATGCAGTCTGGCTGCCGTTTCGACAACTTATCTCACCTTTTGTTAATGTGTTTTATGAAGGCGTTTCACGAAATTGGTGAATTTTATTGCTAATTTGGTAGATTACAATTCATAAGGATGCATTATGAAATAAATAACTTCTTATAAATAAATATTTTGTATTAGAATAATTTTTATTTATTTACTTTAAAAAAAGATTTTCTTTTACTATAAAAGCCCCCATTAAGCCGAATTAATTCATTTGAATTACTTCAACATTACATAATATTTTACATTGCATTATATTTAGCTATAGGAAACAACCGCCATTAAAATAATAATGTATTGAGTTTACTTCAAGGTTTTATAATTAACAAAAAAACTTCATTAAAAACGTGTTTAATATATGTAAGAATCGCATGTAGTTCCTTATTAAATAGCTTGACTAAATCATTTAAATTTATTTTTCACAAATTATATACATGAGACTAATATTTACACGGATGAATTAAATCAAACGAATATACTAACCTGTTACTAAATAATTATAACAGGAATTTAAAAAAATCTGTACTTTAACATAATGCATAAACGAACAAATGAAAATGTCACATGGCATTTGTGTAATTCATGCATCTATTCAGACTATCCAAAAAGATTAGATGAAAATGAAGTGTATTTAAATGTTCACCGATGACAGTTGTGTCATCCCGTCCTTATAGTCTGTGGTGAATTTAACGCTTGAATCAGACAGAATGATTTATGATTCTATACAAAAGAGATGTTAAATCAAAATGTAATGTCATTAAATCGTAATTACTTCGCGATTGCGAGACAAATTGCAAGTTACATAATGAAACCGGAAAATTACAGCTAATTTATTTGAAAGTTTCTCGTGTCATGTTAAGAAAAATGTTTTCGTTTTTTTACTTATGATTATTTAAATGCTAAATACTTTTTCTTAGTGTATAATTATACAAGTTATGTGATCCTTCTTGACAAAAACTGAGACAGCAAACAATTATAGAAATCGACCTGCCACAATATCAGAATAATATCCAGCAACTTTTCATTCATGAAATAACAATTTATTCGATATTTGTCTTTTCAATTTACAGACTGACGTCAAAGATTTACACAATTGACCTCCATATGAATCGGCACAACGATTTGTCTCATATTTCATTGCTTCTTAGAAAAGACATCAACGCGTGCAACATTGTCATAAACCACTATGTTTACTTGTAAATACTCAGGAATTGCGGCGAATCAATCACTTAAACTTAAATACTACTTGTGGTCATGACTATTAGGTGTACATTGTGTTATCGAGACGTTGTAATTCAAAATATATATTGAACTCTATTTCGATATACTTTTTGTGAAACACTTTGATGCGGCATTTCTTTGATTACCACTTGTTCTGTGGTCGAGTTCTACTGAGAAAAGCCGGAATAAAGCCAAAAGTATTTTTTTAAATACTTAAGATAGAATTTATTTTTTCGAGTGTGGAACGTTCTCTCAGTACAGTAGTGTTTAAAATAAATCAGTCGTATTACACTTAGTATGAGTACAATTAATGCTAATACCCGAATATATGTTTCAGGAAGACTGGGTACAAACAAATTTGTTTCCAATAACGAATCTCAAGTTATTTTATGTATACTTATTGTTTGGAACGCACTTAATTCAGGTATTGCTGATTTAAATTGAAACAATTATTATTGTGTTGGATACATAATTTACTAAAGAAGGCTATATAACACTGATAAACAATCAGTCAATCACTGATTATCACAGGGCATAGTTATATCTATAAAAAGAGACAACGATGTTACAGTCTCTTGCATACCAAATATATTTAAAAGTAAGAAGTAATGCTATACATGCTTCTTGATTGAAAATCGGCACACTATACTCACAAAATTATTTTTTGACAAATTCGTCATATTGAAATAAAATATTTACTACAAATAATATTTATGACACATAAAAATGACAATAAATTTGAAGCTACGTCGCGTGGAAGGCGTGAGTGTTATTTACATAATAGAAAGAATTAATTTTGCTTTTCAACGGTTTCAACGTGAATCAGACATGTATTATTAGCAGACTATTCCTGGCTTGTCTGGTTGGTCGTTGCGATCCACTTAGCTATGGAACAATCATATAATGCAAAAATAGCTTTCGCTCCAGCTTCGATTAACGTCGATAATGCTTACACTTTGAATTAAAAATGGGCTCACATTTAAATTGTTTTTGCTTTATAAAAATAGACGTGATAAAAAATAACAAATAAATAATATAACAAGTAAATGGTAAATAAACACATTTTGTTCTTCTACTTTGGTAACCCTGGATTTGATGGGCTAAAAATAAAATCAATTTTTTTTTCAATGACGTTCCCCAGTCACTATCTACTCACCGAAGTAAAAGACGTTGACCTTACTAAGAAAACCATTAAATATTAGATACTCAATAACATTATTACAATTTATAAATAAGATCATAATCTTCATATCACTCAATCTGCAATAAATTCACGTCGTGATTGGATACGAGATATAATTTAGAAATCTACGCATTAATTATTTTAAGTAAGAACAAATGCATACAAAATATAATAGCCACTTTTTTTTATGTTTAGTTAATCTGAACTCCTAACAACCTTTTAATAATTCATATAAGTTTATTCTTAAACATAAAAGAAGCATCAAATAGTAGTTTTTCTTATTTCAAAGTCTTATGAGAGCTTGGTGAACAATAAATATTCTTGTAATATTCTTCCTCAATGAGGAAGGGGATTAATACTTTATTAAATAATTTAAGGTTATTTTATTGTATATTGTTGTACTGTATGTTAACTTGCATACATCTGTTTATTACTCGGACGCAGATGTAAATAATTACACGTACGTAAATAATTGTTCGGCGTAGGCACAAAAGACGGATCGTCTACTTGAAAAAAAAAACATCTATGTAAAATCGCATAATATGTTGAATATATTATTTGTATATCTTTATAATAAATACTTACGAATAATATTTGAAGTTCAATATATAAATTTATATCTACATTTCAGCACTCTTGGCGTGGCCCATGTGGCGGGCATGTGCAAACCAGACCGGAGCTGTTCTGTCAACGAAGACAACGGCATAATGCTCGCTCACACTATCACACACGAGTTGGGACATAAGTAAGTATATCTCATAAATGTACATGGAACTGGTGTTCTTTGTGGAACCAGCTGCCACTAGAGGTAAATTTCAACCATGGTACCATTCCCTGAAAGGTCGGTAACACACCCGTTAACCCCCGGCGTTGCAGATGTCCATGGGCGGCGGTTATCACTTTACTCAAAGTACCCGCCTCCTGGTTTGCCTCCTGCCCCAAAGATAAATGTATGATACCTTAAGAATGTTACTAACACTTTTCAATTATAACTATACAAATTGATAATCGCGACTAATTTTCTGTAACGTATACGTCATAATAAATATTTAAAAGAACAACCTCAATTTAGCCGATTTAATGTTTTTTTCCTATTAGAGTTGTTATTTGTTAACCATGTCCCACTTCAATTACATTGTTTAATTGCGAGAATAATTATTTATGTTAATAAAAATACAGTAAAACAGATCTTTCTAGAGAATACGACACAAATATATTATGTTACTCGGTAACTCGAATAATTTATTAGAGTCAGTTGCAAGATTATATTTAGATGTTTTATAAACATCAAAGAGATGCATCGCTATTAAACATACGAAATTACATTAAAAAATTACAGCATTTTTATAGTTCTGATAAATTGTTTTATATCTAAATATTGAACGTTAATATTTCCTTTTTGTCAAATTCTTGTTAATTATTCACATTTTGTGTAATTGCGAAGCCAGACACATGCTATTATTCCCAGACATACCGATTTCCTGACGATGTTTGATCGTTATGATTGTTATGATCCACATGAGGAAGTATTTATTTTTGGTATAAAAACCCATTGACATATAGTCAAGGTTCGAACGAACAGCTCAGGGATGAGTAGCCCCTATGCATTAACATACTACTATTTGACCTGCCTGACAATAATCTTGCATAAATAACGATATACTGAAAAACTCAACAAACCTGTCTCCTATTCATTATCGCTGCAATTTATAATTTTTAACACGCTATAGGCTATTATAACATTGCAACACAATTTATGAGCTGCATTATCTCAATTACTATCTACATCCATTAAACTTTCATTGTTTCGAAACGTGTTCAGGGTATGAATTGATTTTACAAGTATAATTTACATTATTAATACGCCTAAGCGTTCGCTTTCATTTGGAATAAATTTTCGATAGTTTGTTGTTCACATGAAAATATCGCCTTTTATCTAAATAAACAAAAATAATTGCGTTATTAATGTTTAAGTAAAATTTTTAGATGTTATGTAATTTACGTCTCACGATATAGTTAATAGCGTAGAGCATTGGTAAATACTTGGCTGGGTGATGTTCCCAGCTGCTTAAGTATTGGGTACAAATCCTAATGCGCTTGTAATATATAAAAATCTGATGCTTTTCTCGGTAGATGTAGTCGTTAATATAAAAAAGAGTACTTTTATCTTAATTCCACTCAGAATCACACGGAATTAACACGATATTATATTAAAAATAAACCCATTCTATTTAAATTAATAACATTAATACATATTCAAAACATAACTAAGATTTTCATCAGTAAAAATAACAGAAATATGATCAGCGACTGGCCGGCGCCGGCGCAACCATATTTCATGAAACGAAATGTCTTAGCTGTAATCCTGTATCGGTACTACGGTGTTTTATTTGGAATCGGTTGCCTAGCGTATTGGTTCGAGGCTGACTCATTCGTTTGGAAGGACGTTGCATTTAGATTTACCTATTTCATATTAAAATATACGCCACTGTTTTGTTGTTCCGTTTGTTGTTTAGGTAACTAAGATTCAATATGTGCAAAATATGTAAACAGTGTTAAAGAATATTTATTTTAGTTCTACTTTAAGACGCAGTTTATATTTTTAGTAGCCTTTTGGATACTAACGAAACTGTTAGTGATAATATACAGTCATTATCAGGAGCCCCGTGACCTTATCATGGATCCTACAAATTCAGATAAATCACATAGTAAAGTATGGTTAAAACACACGTACGTGATACTTTATTACGGTACGTAATAAAGTAACCGAGATCATTATATTCCCATCTTTCGTAACTCCTTTGGGAAGAGACGTCGTTTCACGCGTATTGCGTCATTATTATTGCATTTCGTTGTATTTGCAGAAAACAGTGTCTTGTTACAGTGCACCAGACAATAGCTAAAACAAACGCTGGTTATGTAAGTTACGTAAACAGCAAGGCCCAGCCAATGACCTTCTTCTGTAGACATATGCATCACTCGAGTCATTGCACCGAGTGCATTGACGCCGCACTATCAGCCCACACGTTCTTTTTTTCATATCTTTATCAATGAAGAATAATGAATGAATATGTTCTATTTATAATATAGGCGTATCGTATTATGTCCGTAATCTTAATGAGAACGTTGTTAACTTTACTTTTAAAAGAATGATAATATATACTTGTAGACAACACAGACATATTCATATATGTTTAACAGTTAAAAGTAAAACGTTATAATTTAAATTAAAGTCTTCGCTTATCAGTAAATGAACCTGTTAACATCGAAAATGCCTGTTATGCAATAAAAATATCCCTATTTATGTTATTATTACCTTACATTTCAAACCAATTAACCTATATACTATGGTTGTCAATTACTCTGTAATATGTAAAATCGTTATTAATATTTAATTTTTGCGTAGAACTACAGACAAAACAATCCAATCAATATTCTGCCGTTTTAGCGGAAAACACTTACCAAACTATTGTATTATTATTTAGTTACCATTCGGAGTATATATGCACTAAATGAAAGTTATTGTTATTATTAATAACCATATCAAAAAACCTCATTGTCTTCAAGTAGTTTATAAGTACGAGTGATAAGATATTGGTTATTAGTTTATTGTTACGCTATTAAAAATATAAATATTTTTTATCGTTCTAGTTTTGGTTTATACCACGATACTGAAAAAATAGGCTGTCACCGACGTGAAGGCTCCACATTGCATATAATGACACCTATATTCGAAGCTGACACCGTGCAAGTGGCCTGGTCAAGATGCAGCAAACGAGATGTTACCAACTTTTTAGAGTGAGTTTATTTTTTTTATTTTCAACAACAACTAACAACTAATAATAATTACTTGAAGAGAACGGTCATATATAAAATCATATGTTTCTAATTGGTATTGGTATTTCGATATTTATTATTTATTCACCCTTTGCTCTCGCTGCCTTTTTGAAGAAACAATACGTCAATTGTACCGTAACGACTCCGATTGTATGGGAAATTATAAGGTTTTGGTACAAGAATGAATACAAAATAAACCTGAAAGATCGCGGTACGCATTCAAAGCCATTGGCCCAATTATATTTCAACTTTTCGTTTTTAAACATGGAATTCGAAACTGACAAAACAATGTACGCAAAATGACACTTTTAAAATAAAATTAAGGAAAATATTTTTTATGACAACGATAACACGGTAAGATTTATGTTTTAAGAATGTCGCTTAAGCATTATTATTAATCTTATTATGTTAATTTAAATTCAACATGCAAATAACTTTATTACAACTGTCGTTTACATCTCAGAAGGTTTTCTAAAAGTGTTTTACAATATTGCTGTTATGATTGTACAATAAATTATTTGCTAAAAACTATCAATAAAAAGTTCTAGGTCACACGGTCACTTAAGTGTATAGATAGAAAACGTGGTAAGTCCTCGGTGCAGAAATAAATGTTTCCTGTCAGAAGACACAAATTTTATCACATAATCGTGCTTGTAAGGAAAAAAATAATATTGTCATATTTCATACTCAAAGGCACCATGTTTCGAGATGAGAAAGATAATGGCTAACGTGGAGCCTAGCTATAGTATTATTTCTAAGTGAACGTATACTTCGCATCCGCTATACTTTTTCATCGACGTAATGGAAATTATTTATTATAATATTTTTCAAAACTAATTAACATGCGTTTCAATTCATATATTTTAATAGAGCGATTATTAATTGGTGAATAAACTGGCTTTAGATAAAATATATTATTTATGAGCATATGGTTTTTATAAATATTAATCCTAGCTTAACACGTTACTACGTGTCTTGATAGAAGTACTTTATACAGAGTTCATATTTTAACACATTAAATAACAAAAAAAATTATAGAAAAATATCCTTTTGTATTACCAACGCGTATAATTAAACTTAAGTTCACTTCATAATTATTATCTACTGTAATCACATGCGACATTTTCGTTTATAGCGCTGGACTGGGTGAGTGCCTAAGTGACAGACCAACAGATGAAGAACCCTACGTCTATCCAGAGGTCCCAGCGGGAGTCATGTTTGATGCTGCATCCCAGTGCCATTTACAATTCGGTGCAGAGGCAGTTGTTTGTGCGAGGCCCTCGGAACTTTGTGAACATCTGTGGTGTCTTGTGAATAACACGTGCAAGACAATGTTGCGGCCAGCCGCACCCGGTACTCCATGTGGAGAAAATATGGTAAATATGTTTCGTACATTTTGTTTTTCTGCTTCCGCAGGCATTTCCTGTTTGCGTCACAATTAAAATTCACCGCAAAATCATCGTGCTTTTAATTTCGTACCTGATCCTGATATATATAAAAATATATATGAAATTATTAATGGTAATAATTAAATAAATATAATCTGAACACTGTATATGTTTAAGGTTTAATATTGCGTATGATTTTTATTTAGAATCTCCTGGCTTAAAAACTGTACTTATATGTATTCATTTTATTTTAATAAATACATACAACTGTCTTTTTCATTCAATGTAAACAGGTTTAATTGTCTAAAGGTCCAAATCTTAGCATTCAGTTTCTGTCAAAACAAAACAGTCTGTTCAAATATTTTAAGAGAGTTTATAAATATTTTAATATGTGAAATCCTGAAATGCAGTTGCGTATTGAGTCATGAGGAAGAGTTTGGGAATAGTTGTTTATAATTGTATTCGGTATTTTCCCCGTTTCATATTATTATTCTTTTATCGCTGTTTGTGACTTGATACTTGTTTACTCGTCGTTAAATGTATACATTTTACTCATAGTAGAAATGAAATAAGAGTCTTATCCTGCCCTATATCCGTACTTAAAATATCTGCCGTTTAATATCGTGAGCTAGTTACACTGCACATGTTAGATTATTAATAAATCTTCTAAAGACAATTTAATAGACAACTAATTTAGAGCCGTACTAATATTGTACTTACTAACGCTTCTTACTATTGTCTGTTTATTCTATGTGTAATGAATACCTCATTGTATAAAATAAGAGTGACTGAGATTACATTGTACAAATACTATAAAGATTAAAACACAGCAGAAACTATACCAACTATAGTTCTGGGAAAATCCCGCGTGACCTTTACACGTAATAACTGACAAAACTGTAGTCACATTATTTATTGCAAATTTGTATTAAAATTTTCTCTTTGTTTATTTATATATTAAAACTTAGTCGCATTATATAATTATCAAGACACAACTAAACAGGAACAAAAAAACAAGCTAAACTAAAAAAGGATACATGAAAAATAAAAAGTGCACATCAAGATCAAGATCAGTCTCATGTCAGTTAGTAGTTAGTATGAAAGTTAGAGATCGTATCCCTCTGGACAGGTAAAGTTTGTACAGAAGAAATTTGAAGGAAGATAGATTATTAATATTTCTTAAGTAACTGTTTCATCGAAAATCGAGCCCTTAAGAAAAAACTATTCATTTACCAGTAAACATAATTTATATGTTTTTCATCGTATATAATAATAAGTAATCTTTACAGTGGTGTCAAAACCAAACGTGTGTGGCGCAAACACCATCTCCTGCCCCCCGAGATGGTGGCTGGGGCCCGTGGAGTGATTGGAGCGAGTGTTCACGCACTTGCGGCGCTGGTGTCTCCACCCAATACAGAGAGTGTAATAATCCCGAGCCATACAACAATGGGCACTACTGTATCGGTGATCGAAGTCGGTAAGTATTGTAGAATGTTCGGATTTTAAATTTGTTTCGATTGTCGAGTTGTTAAGGGTTTTATGGGTATACAGAAGAAAGACTTAGTGCTCAGTCCCGTGCCAAAGTGCATTGGTTTTTAGTAGTAGTTCCGTAGTTTATAAGCTGCATTATTTCAGATGACCAATACTTGTATAAATAAAAATATTAGATTCGAGTAATAATAGATACGAGTTTGCTTTTTGCTGTCTACACCGTCCCCAACAAACGCTCTTCATTCCGTATAGACAGTTTTTTAATTGAAAACATGTTACCGATACTAAAACAATTTAGATGTAATTATAATTCGGCAAAATTGTATGTGGTTAAATAAATCTTAATACAAATTAGTAATTGTATTAAGATTTATTTAACTGTATACTGATTAAAGTAGTAATAAATTCAACCGCAATATACGGCATATCTAATATGATTAATGTACAATAATCATAAAAACGATGTTGTATTAATTAGCTGCCATTTCCCGTCGGTAATGCTGGAAATTTGTAACCACTGAACCTGTCTATCTGGGTTATAGATTATAAATATTATCGTCTTAATTTAATTTAATTTTTATCTATCTACAGAAATTTAATTAGGGTAAATGTTCAAACTGAATTTTACGTTACGGATACGCTTGCGACTTTCAAATCTGAGTTCGTCGTACATTCGAAACCCGGTCATAAAAGGTGTTTTCTTTCTATGTGCGCAATTAACACACGCTTCTAAAGGAAAACATCGTACGGATTATATCATGACTTGCACAGGAATATCGACAATGTGGCAAGTGCAGAAGGCTGGCTAGTTGTCTATATAGAATGAATATCTAACTACACAGAAATATATCATATGAGGCTTTATTCTAAGAATACAAATATCGTAAAACAAAATTGTTACAGGTACAAAGTGTGTAACACAGATCCATGCCCGTTGAATGAGCCCTCGTTTAGGGAGGTGCAATGCGCGAGATACAACAATACGACATACAATAATGAAACCATCTCAAAATGGATACCATATATCGACCAAGGTAAGCTAAAAAAATTGAAACCTTAGCCACAGGATTCATAATTGTTTACGAATGCAATCAAATAAAAATAGTAGGAGTAGTTACTAATATTATAAGATTAAAATGAAAATGCATAAGCTTCAGAAATAATATCCGAATGCAGAAATAATATTTACAACCAAAAGTTAACAAGTATTGTATACATTTTTAATGAATTCAATACCTTACACTTGTGTGGGCAGATTTAAACCGTGTGTATTTTTTTATCGTATCGACTTAATTGAGTAGAAATTAATACACCTCATTATTATTTTTTCACCTGACCTGGCACAACATGGAAAGTTTAGACCTCCTTTGAATAAAACAAAAAGCTTAACGTGGACACTGGAACGTAGTTTAAATAGGTCGTAAAAAACATTTAATTGTATAAATAAAATAAAAATAGCTTGTATTCGAGTACTATAATAAGAATCACATTGAGTTTGTTATTATATTTAATTAGTACACGACCTTCGACGGATTGAGGGCCTCCTCCAAATTCTTCCATTTTTCTCTCATCTTCGCTATTTTCCAATATTTATCCGCTATTTTTTTATTTCATCTTCCCAGGTTTCTCGTGGACGTCTTTTCTTTTTTTATTTCCACTAGATCGTTCCAAGTAAAGGTATTTTTGACCAATCTGTAATCACAAACGCAGGCAATATGACCGACGTATTTCCACTTTAACTATTTTGTTATTAAAAGTGTTGTACGAAGAAATCTATAGACAGTTTTTTTATCATTCTATATATTTCATGACATAAGGCATTGAAATTATTTGCGCGCTTTATAAGATCTAAGCATAAAGAATAGACGGTATATTTTTCGTCTATTTTGACAGATAAGCCGTGCGATCTTCAGTGCGTACCTTGGGACAGAAATGACGTGGAGATGGTGGGTGGGTTTGTTATTGACGGGACGCCGTGTCGCCAATCTATTGGATCTAGAGACATGTGTATATCTGGTACGTTCATAAATATGTTTTACTTAACCTATATTAAAAATGTATAGAGGGAGAAAATAATTGGTTTAAATTAATCTCCTCTAAAACTTGAGCACTTTTTACCCATATTGCCATCAGATATTTTATTTAAAATTAATTTATTAGTATGTCTGTCTACCTGTCTAGTATTATGTACATGTGATGATTAAATATAAATAAAATACCCCCGATTCCACAATAAAACACACGGAATTACCTTATCTGGTTTCATAATCAAATTCTGTAAATAACCAAAAATTAGAGTTTCGTACAGTGTTAATCGCTTATGAAAATTAAATCAATATTTAAACTTAATTTATAAACTCTACAGCGCCGCCATAGAAATATTTTTCGCACATTTAATCGTGTAACACTGTCAAATTCAGCGAAGATACATTTTTATGCTACACGTTATAATTTAATAATCAACATCACTTATTCCAGGTGTCTGTTACAAAGTTGGTTGCGACTGGATAGTTGACTCTGATGTGGAAGAAGACGAGTGCGGTGTTTGTGGAGGAGATGGGTCCGCTTGTAAGACCGTACAAGGTATCTACAATAAGGACACTGTAAGGCGAACTGGATTTAGTGAGGTCAGTACAAATGTAATTCTAAGTAATTCTCGAAGTTCAATAACAGTGTAATAGGAGTAAGTCCACATGGTGATTAATAGTTTTAGCCTTCACTTAAGTTTACTCAACTAGTAACGACTTTTATTTGTTTTGATTTTTAAAGAAATTTTCGTGAATTTAACATACAACATTTGTCAGAAGCGATTAAAGGCGGAATTTCAATAAATTTTCAATATAGACTCTAATCGTATGCGTCATTAATGATAATTTTCTTTCCCCTCATTACCCGCTGACGGCTTTAACAAGGAGACTTAATAATTTCTTAAGATGAAAAATCGCGATTAAGATCCGCAGCGGTTTAACCGCAATGCTCTTACAGTGTTATAAAACCGTCCATGGCGTTTTGCCAAGAGATGTCTGACGATGATGGAAACCCATACACGCAATTAGATTTATGATAAGACCGACTTAAAAAACGTGTTGAAATATAGCTAAGAATTTTAATAGGTAGCTTTAGAAGCGTTTGTGAAATTCAATACCCAACGATAGTTTAAGTGTATATCGTTTGTAATCTGTGAATAATGAGGTATTAACACTTATTTGAAATTCAAAGCTACATTTATGCCATGTTACGGCGGGATTATCTTTTTATAAACTATGTAATATTACACAACCTATTTTAATGAGATATTGACTTTCGATGAGCAGTATTGGCCAAGTGGCATCGGTATATGATTCTTATCCCCGAGGTAGTTCGGTGTTCGAATCTATGGACTTTCTTTCTATTTGGGCTTTTAACACGGTACGGTGAAGCAAAACATCGCATCGGGTCTAACACTGAAAAACTTGGAGGCACAGAAAGATTTTTTTATCACGAAGCAGCTACAGCTTAAAAGCACCACTGTTTTTTATTGACTTTCAATATTTTAGATTTTGTTTTGTTAAAAATTTGAACAATGCTTAGAACTTAACGGTTTCCTACGAACACTTTTTTTAATGAAAATTTTAAACTAAATTTTATAAATTCAAGATTATACTACTGAAACCCTATACAAGTTTGGCTTGAACATTTTACCGTGTAGGTACTCAATAACTAGCTCATAGGTGAGGACATAATAGGCATGTAATTTTGTAAACATACACTCAATGTTTTTCTGTACGTAAATAATTTTAATGCTTAATTCCAAAATTGTGTATAATTGTTGTTCGCAGCTATTAAATTGCGACTTTTTAGAAGTTACTTAAGGTAAAATTTTACAGGTGGCTGTTATTCCGGCCGGATCGAGAAATGTAAAAATACAAGAGAAAGTCAGCCCTGGAAATTTTATTTCGATTGCCAGTGCGAAATCCAGTAAAATATACTTGAATGGAGCTCGGTAAATATACTAAAATCGAGACAAAAAGAGATTTTTTTGTTCTTTGATTCTCAAGCTAAAAATTAAAGCCTAAATTGTCTTCTTGTAAGCTTTAAAAGGTAAGAATAGAGCCTTACAGTTACAACACAGATTAGGAAACAGAAGTAGCCCGCGTAATTGCACAGGCTTTTACAGAAATATAAGATGCGAAATATTGTATTTGAAACTTGTTATTTGAAAACAGCCGGTAGGTACAGGCTTTAGAAATAACAATTTGACATTGTTTGTTTTATTAAAAATCATCCCAAGGATTGAATAGCTCAATATATTATTTTATTTAATGAAGTACATCCAATAATCTTCCACTTTTATAGAAATACTACACTGACGGAGTATTTCGTTGCGGGCGCCCCAGCGGTATACGAGCGAGATCGTGACTGGGAAAAAGTACGAATAAGTGGTCCCTTGGCCGAAGATATTAAAGTTTATGTAAGTTAAAAATATATATTAACTGTACAATACGATCTAGATGAAAACAATTTCAAAGGCTACTAAATAGAAATGTTAGATTAAAATATTTAATTATATTAAATCCTAGAAAAAATCCCTTTTATGCACATAGAATATTACACTTTACAAGCTTAACTATAACCGAACAGAATTTCCTCGCTACTTTTATTTTTACGCGCTTCTAGAACATCGTAAGAGCGGCCAAAGCAGTTTTTGTACCGACTTAAATAAAGCCGAAATTGGACGCTTACAATACGATGTTTATTGTTAAATTTTTTAAATTGTTTCATGTACCGATTTCCTATAATAAAAATATTTTTCCAGCAACGTATATTCCGCGGACGTCATCGTAATCCCGGCGTGACCTACCAATATGTCGTGGATCAGCCCAAACGAAAATTCCAGTACCGTCTCTCTGACTGGACCGCTTGTTCCGTCACTTGTGGAGTTGGGCGCATGCACAGGCATTACCAATGCTTCGATGACCATAATCGTAAGAGCTTCGTTCTTTATATAATATACTTAAATTCCGGAAACTCACCTACTTACTCTTTGATCAAATGCAAATTGTTCTATTACACTAAACTATTCTCCAAACCGTTACATAGTTTTCAGGCAGTAAAGTACTGCCACTAAGCTGTTATTCTTCTTGTTGCTTTTTAGACTCTCTGTTATTATTTGTAGCAAGCAACAAAAACATCCTACCCCACTATATAGTTCTTTATTTCCAGGACAAGTGGATTTATCCCAGTGCTACCACATCGAACAGCCGCGTCATGAAGCGCTAATGCAGCAGTGCAGACAGACAGACTGCACGCACTGGTGGGTCGGACCTTGGAAAACATGTCAGCCATGTCATATGCCGGTGTGTGATTTTATACAATAACCATTATATAATTACATATTTATTTTATATACTTTAGTATATATTAAATACTTTTAAAGTTTAGTTTGAGACACCAATCTCTTGGTTTACATATACCTAAGTATATTAAATAGATTCGGGTTGTTAACTCTAAAGTTATGAACAATTATTAGTAAAAACTGAGTAATTAAATCTAAAAAATAAATGGTATAATGAGACTGACTAACAGATATTACATGCTCTTTTCAGGGTGAGGAGGCCACCAAGCAAAGAAACGTACACTGCGTGAACAAAGTATCGAATAACGTCGTAAGTGATTCCGAATGCGACCCCACAACAAAGCCGATACATTCAATACGCTGTGCAGACGTGCCAGCTTGTTAATGGAAAGAAGCTCCATTTCTGAAGAAACCCCCGGCACATATATAACAAAGCGAATACGCGATAAAATCTTTTGCGATACAATTGGTGTGGTTTGAAAACCAAATACGAATTTGGTATGGTCAAACTGATGCCATAAGAATTACCTCGAGTATGAGAGCTGAAAAGGATTTGTGAAAAGTTCAAACGGAACGCAAGTAATTAACGTTTTGTGTAGTGAATGTGAGGGTGACTGTGCCTCGGTAATTGTGTTATAAAGTAACCCAACGAATATAGACGTATGTACTCGAATAAGACCACTCTGTGGTGAATCTCGCAGAATAAGTACATTAACAATTTTACAATTACCACTACTGCCATATTATTTAAGTTTAACATAGTCTTCCTAGATATATAACTATAAATATAACAGTATTAAAATGATGTACGTATTTTTACCGTAACGTGAAATAAGAAGCTTAAAAATTTTGGACCAAATATAGTAATCAAATTCACGTTGCCATAATTCACGGTTACTGCCACTATGACACTTGTATCGTTAAGTAAATTAAGATAACCCTAGCTGTGTCGTCTATGAAGAATTAGTATTTTTATACAGATTTTTAGCTATTTGTATTTATTGTATTTAATACTAGTCATACTTCAACTTGTACTATTTCATATTAACGCTTAATAATTATAATTTTGTACGTAAATAGTACGCTATGTAGATTAACGTTTAAGTATGAACAAATCATTGATAGGTATAAATTGAAACGTGCCTTTGTGGATACAAATGTAGCCAAAATATTTATTTTATTTCGCTTTGTTTTTCCCGTGAGCATGAAGTATGTAAAATGACATTTGGTCGTGAAGCGACTAATATCAAATTGTCACCTACTTTGACATTAGCATCACGGCTCCACGGGAATATGCCGTCGTCTATGGTCTTAGATTTAACTGACTACGCATAATTAATAATTAAAATATTTTTTATTTATCTTTATACCTAGGTATAATATTATAAATAAGTCACCGGATGTTTCAGTTCTAAGAATCGTCTCGGGGCAAGTCACGTCAATTAATACACAATTTTAATATTCAATAATCTGAAACTAACCTTAGATTGATATAGTTATTTACAAAAATATCACACGACGCATTAAATAATTACAATTGTGTATTTAATAGATATGGCAATAAAATGCATTGATTTATAACGATTTTCATTTATCAAACCAATATATAAGACAAGGACTTATATCCAATATCGATGATAGAAGACAAGACTGCTTATAAATACTTCGAGAATACCTTTTTGGGAAAAATGGATTACATAAAAAATCGATAATACATAAAAACTTTAATAAAAAAGTAACTTAAAGACGGATTAGGAGGAATATATCTGACACATTTTAGCTTAAATAATAATACTTAATTTGACACATCTTGTGAAATCCCGAAGCAACATCAACCGGATCCAAGTTTTGAAAGATGAAAAGTGGTTTAATACAAAAAAATGTAATTCTAACAAGTTAGAGAATGGGCTAGTGTTGCATTTACAAAAAAATAGCCTTATATATCTTACCTTGGAAACCATGAACAATATAAAATTGTAGTATATTTGTAACCATCAACTTAAATATTAATAAAAAAATAAGAGATCGATCTTTCCATAATCAAGTTTACACTTAACAAGGAAGTTCACATTTAAGTGCCTAAATCTATAAATATATTCACATTTCTAATAATTTCATATATAGGAATATATCAAAATTGGCATACTTTCGTACGATTTAATATATTCAATTTTTTACGTTAATTTATTTTTCTTTGTCTCCATTTGCGCCCCTCTTTTTCTGAAAAAAATACAAGTACATAGTATACTCAAAAATAAAGCCAATTCATGAAATAGAATATTTTAATGAGTATTTTTTTGCTATTTAAACATTCTATTGTCACACAGTTGTAGCACTTTTTTCTTTTGTTAGCAAAGCCTCTGAAGAAACATCAAATTGAATATTTTTTCTTTTGTGCAAATGTTTCTGAAATATTACAACATCTTACTATGGTGAATTTTAACAGTATTATTCTAATATCGGAGCAGGAGCTGGGTTTTTATGACTAAGTACAGGTACAGTAAGGAAAACAGTGAGGTGCAATATCTTAGACATGTCAAAGTCAATAATCGGACCAAGACTTCTAATATATAAATGATAATTCATATCATGAGTGAACAAAACTATTATTTATACTCTGTATGTCCCAGGCTTTTCTTAGCGACATACTAATTATTTATATGTCCTTAACACAAATATTACGTAAACAAAGTTTACTAGAACAGAAACAAATGTGTAAGAATCTGTCATAGATATTATTGATAGATATTAGATTGTTTATTCCTGTTACATATTTTAATGTTGTTAAGGTTTTTTTAACTAAAAACCCATGTCAGAAATATACAACGAAATACTTTATAATACTGTACCTTGTCTTTAGTTCTTGGATCAGCATTCTTGGATCTTTCCTTTTCAAGCTCAGAATGAAGGGATGCAAGTTCAGCATTCAGTTCTGCCTGCACAGCTCGCAATCGCTCCACTTCAACAAGAACTTCAGCTTTGTCTTTCACTGAAAATTTATATTTTCAATTCTGTATTCAAAATATATCTAAGATGATCTTTCCAGTCCTGTCAAAAACAACTAATTTAATATATTGGTTTGAATCATTTTGAGGCTCCTAACAGTCAGCATACATGTTTTAAGAGTTCTTAGTTCAAATTAAGATTTTTAATTTCATAGTCCGTCTCTGTTGCAATATAACTAGTATATGGGGATTGCAAATTTGTTGTTTTGTTCCCACAGATCAAATTAATTAGAAAAATAAACTTGAGCATAATATACACATAAATATTTAAAAATTGAGATTTATATATAAATTTATAAACTTGAGTTGTTTGTTAATGGAAATGTTTTGTTTGTTATAATATTTATAGACCACTTCCAGAATAATACTTTAATCCTTCTAATACAAAAAAACACCCCATAAATATTTATCTTTAACGCTTCAAGTTAAAAAACCATCAAATAATAAAATAAATTAAGAACTTACTTTCACCTTGCCCCAAGATATTGCATAATTTTTTATTTCGTGATTTGACTGTTAGCAGTTCCTCTTTCAGCCTTGTAACTTCCTGTTTCAAACCGGTAATTTCTTTATCTTTCTTTTCTAAAGCTTCTATATACTGAACCCGGTTAATTATTTCATCAGGTACAGTTTGATTTCGTACTCTCTCTATAATTTTGTCTTTTAAGAGTTCATGTTTAGTTTCATCTTGAATCCTTTCAAAGAACTTTGTATCTTTATCTAGTACTTGGCACTCTTGTTGGCCATTTTTCTCTTCATTGGAAACTGAAAAAAAATATAAACCATTATGATTCTAAACTTTACTGCTATAATCAAGTTTAAGACCGCCTGTTAAAAAACATACTAAAAACTCTCATTTTCTTCTAATATCACTTAAAAAAACAACACAATATTATCTTTACTTACTCTTATGCTCTTCTGTATTTCCCATATCATTAAACTGCTCCAGACTCATAACAGTTTTCTTTTTATTTTTCTTATTTCCATTCCGAGAGGGTTCAGCTTTTTTCTCTGCATCTGCATCCTTTTTCAATTGCTTGTATACAATTTTCTTTTCTTCGTAATCAAGTTTAGATAGTAGTATTGCCTACAAATTGAAAAATAATGAAAATTATACTTTTACATTTATAAAGGTTTAGTTTTATTGTTTTGTTTGACTATATAAGAGCTTAAGCAACTGATTAAGCATTTAATTGTAAGTGACCTGTTGGAGTTCAGATTCATAGTTTCCATGGACAAGTTCCTCATCCTTTTGCTTCCACATTTCCCATTGTTCCGAAGTTGCACCAGAAGGTTTAGGCTTTCGTTTTTTAGGTGCAGCCTATAAAGTATTAATAATAATAGTATTATGAAGGGCTGTTGCTATTGAGTATTAACTAGTATTTAAGTGACAGCTATTTCAATGATAAATCACAAAGGAAGAAAACATACATAGAAATAGTACATAATAAAAATAATGAAGTACCTGTAGTTTGTTGTTATTATTGTTAGTACTTTTAGGCTTCTTTGCTGGTTCAATTTTTTTAACAATGTTCGTTTTATTCTTTCTAGTCTTTTGAGCTTCGTTAGGAGAAGTCTCGTCATCTTCAATTTTCAGTCCGGCAAAACGAGATTGTACAACTACAGCAGCCATTTTTCGTGTTCACTATAAGAAATAAAATTTATGAATTAAAGATGAGTTTGTACTAAAGAATAATCGCAGAAAGAGCCCGTTAAAATGAATGGTCTATAATTATAACATTATGGTCTATAATGAGAATAAAATTTTACGAAGACAATAAAATAATCGCTAAGCTCAGTTGGTTTTTCTGCGTACTAACTTTACAGTAATACAGGTTGATGTACTATTCATTTTCATAACATAATTATTTTATTTTAACATTAATAAGACCGGGTATTATAAAGGTAAGGTACATTTCGTCTCAATAAAACTCACCGCGGAGTTTATTTAAATTAGGTGATATTTTTTTAGTTAGATATAGTTTTTATCTTCTTTTTACTAATAATGATTTAGAATCACGTAAAATCACTATTTATTGTATTGTGTAGATAGGCCGGAGATATTTAACAAAGAGATTATTTTAAAATTCTTATATTATTTTTTACTTTACTGTTTTATATGGCTATAAACTATATAGATTATTTTCTCCGTCCCAGTTTAGTGTTTACACAGATAAATAAAAATTCATACACTATCTTTTTGCCTCGCAATATCTGTATTAGGTACACAACAAGTACCTATATTTCCCTGATTAAACAATATAAATATATATTTTAATTGGATGAAAAATATAATTAAAAAAACAAAAAGACGTTTGTTAGGAAGAATACTTTATGCGTTTGATGAAATTAATAATCTATAATAACACTAGCGGACCCGACAGATGTTGTCCTGCATGATAATACAAGCGATTAGCTATGATTAGCGATTAGATAAGTGTGAAAGTAGTGACTGCAGCGCCATCTGCCGAGTTGATTTGTGCATCTAGGGCGCCAACCAAACGCATATAAAAAAATTCATTCAAATCCGTCTAGCCGTTTAAGAGACAGTATAATTATATATATAAAGTAGGGATGTATCGATACGCCTTTTTGCCGATACAATACCGATGCCGATACTCTTATAGAAATATCGTCGATACCGATACCAACGCTTATTGAATTAAATTAAGGTAAAATTTAACAGTCACTAACTTGGAATAAGATTAAAGAAATTATTTTAACAATTAAAATTTACATTGATAAGATTTTTGTAATTCTGTATTTTAATTAATTTGGTATAGAAAAAATACTAGTTACGAGTGAAATGGAATTCGCGGGGACAGAGCAAGTGAGAGAGACAACAAACTGAACGCTACCCGCGTATATATTCCCCGGGCATACATAGTCCGTACCTCGTTTGCAACGAACTCTATCAATAGTTAGGGAGGCGAATAGGGGAATTTTCTGTAATACTCGAGCGTGGCAGTTTAAGATATGAGAGATACCTTAGACCTAATAGAATAACCTTGTAAAGTATTTAGCTCTATATGTAGTGACGCGCGCCTAGGATAGACGATCAGATTCGTAAAAAAAAATCAGTCAATCATTTCAAAAAAATAGTCTGAAATACTCGAGCGCGTCAGATTAAGATATTGGGGGTTGATTTTAGTGTTTTAAGACTAAATTTAACAAATCTGACGATAAGTCCTTGACGCCACCGAGTTATAGGGTCGCGAACTTGTAAAAAAACATCGTTAATCCGGCATTCCCGAGCGCGATTTTTTAAATTTTTATTTTGAAGAATATTATCTAAAACTTACTAAAAATACAAAATCTGCCGGTTTCCGCATGACCGAAAGATATGACATAACGATGATAAAATTATGTGGCTTTTATTATATCTAAAAAAAAAAATTTTTTCTAAAGCTTCTCGACAATTTTCGTGGACTCGGAAAGTTACGCGTATCTGTATACAAAAGTATTATTAACATGACAGTTTCATGTATGTATATTATTCAATAGCCTGTTGATCCTCAAATTGTTTTTTGGACATACCGTAAGCAAAACGAAGTGAAGAATTGAAGCAAAAAAGAGGAATTTGCCATAAATATGTAATACAGACTGAGCGCTTCGCGGAAATATGCCGTCCTACCAGTATTTTTCTTTTATTTCGCAACATTGATGGTGGGGAAAGAAGCGGTAGAAGGGAATTTTCGGTACACCCTAATATATATATTACATCTACATTTACGTTGGTTGTATCTATCGCTTTATTGTCATTCTTAAATTCCCCGTTTTATCAAGGAGAAAGAAAGGAAAAAAAGAAACCAAAAAAGCCTTTTTCGGTCAGATTAAGAGAACCCACCAACATATTGTCAGATTAAGAAATGCTTTCTTATGCTTTCATGATACCGAGATAAACCTCCCCTATGAAATTCTGACGCGCTCGAGTATTTAAAAAAAAAATGTTTTTTTTTGCAATTTCAAAAATTCATCGTAACTTATCGTCACGCCGAAATAGTCAGTTTTTTTAAGGGAGCTTCCTTGGGGCCTACTTAACACCCCTTCCGAAAATCTGACGCGCTCGAGTAAATTTTTTTTTTGCATTTTTGACTACTTTTTATTCCTACCTCCACCACGCAAACCGCCAGATTAGTATACCGTTGTTATCAGAGGCACTTGGGGCATACATAGTTTGAATATCTGACGCGCTCAAGAATGCCCAAGTAACTGTTTTTTTTAACGTTTTTGAAAAACCGTACACGCCAAACCCACCGCTAAAATGTTTTTTACCATACGAGCTTTTCTTTTCGAAATTATTTTATCTTTCGATTTTAATAGGTCTCGACGGCGCCGTTGAATTACGCCATTTAGCTACCTCGCCTCCCTAACTACAAACAAATTGCGCGTTTACATTACTTTTTTAAAGCGCGAAATTTGATCGCCGATGCCGATATATCGGCATCGGATGCATCCCTAATATAAAACTATTTACGTAACTCAGCCATTTAATGTGACTAAAAAATGCTTAAAAATATTTTAAAAGCTCTGGTATCTTTTATTAATAATGGCTTTGTTATCTTCCTTTAAATTAGATAATTATTATAATGATCAATGAATCTTAGAATTTTTAATTAAGAATTTAGTATAAGTATGTACTTTGTTATATTTTTTGTATAAATAGGTAAAACTGTGCTTTATATTTAAGTTTGTTCCGTTGTGTGAATGAAATGTGTATTTCGTTTTTGGCTTTTGTGTATAATGTAATTGTTTGAATATTGTTTAATGAGTAGCCGTAGGAATACTTTAATAATATAAATAAAAGATTATAAAGCTGAAGAATTAGTTTTTTCCATATAGTTGACCGCTGAATAAGAAGTAGAAAATTAAATAGTAATTCATCAAATAATTTTGTCAAAACTGCAATTGGCTTCGTTTAGTTTTAATGAACATCTTAGGAAAAATCATATATTACAATATATAATTGTTTTCTAGACCTCCAACGGCAACAAACTTAATAAAACAAAGCTAGAATACCCATATCAAACCAGTCAATAGTCAAGTTGACTGTCGAGTGTTGACTGATTTTACTGTTCAAGTTGGAGTGATGTCGCAAATTTGAATTTATTCATTGTTGTCAAAATAAATAAATATGAAAATAAGAAATTGATTTTGTTGGATGTCCGCGCAACTTAAGTGAATATTGATTTATTTCTGTGTAATAGGCAAATACTATAGACAATACATCGACGATACCAATATAAAGCCTTTAAGGTAATAATTTCTATGCAAATTTGGAATATTATTAAAGATTACCATATTCCTTTCTCTTATTGTACATCTTACAGAATGGATCAAATTGAGGCCCAACCATTCGTGTTTTTAGGAATAAAAGTCAAGCCAGGACCTATTGAACGATTTAAGCTGGAAAACTTCAGTCTTGACAATACTGTTAGCATTCTTAAGTCAGAAGCTGAGAAAAAAACTAATATACCATCATCGTCTTTAGGTAATTATAGCTTTAGGCTTCTTGATTTATGAAATTGTTCATTAGTAAAATATAGTATAATTTGCATCTCCTTTACAAAAACTTTTTCTCTTTATGTTAGAACTGATACACCATGGTAAAATACTTCGCGACAGTACTACTCTCCGTGAGAATGGGGTTAAAAGTGGTGAAATGGTTCATGTTTTAAAGAAAAAGGAACAGAATCCTCCAGCACCGCCACCAACTTTTAGTGATGCAGAATTACAACATTTGAACTCCTCAATGAGAACTTTGGGCTGTACTCCCAATGCCCCTGGCTGGACAAGAGCCATGCAGGTATAATTTATCTATTGTTTTTTTCACATATACCCTGTTATTATTACATTATTTTTGAAAAACAATATTTCAATGCATAAATAACATAAACAAATGTGCTATCTAGTAATGAAAAAAAAATTATCTACTTGACCAATTAAATAATAAATAACTGGGGAGTAGTTAACTGACTACTGTTTTTTAATAATAGTACAATTATTTAAGACAAATTGGTACCATATTATAATGGATAAGCAATTCTTGGTGTGAATTAAATCTATTTATAATTTAGAAACATTACAATTTCAATTTAATATATTTTAAAAGTTATCATTTAATTTCAGTTATTAAATGATGAGTCTGTTATATCTGACATAATAGAGCAAACACCATCATTAGCAGAAGACTGTACAACTATATCAATTTTACATGAAGTGGAGTTACTTGCTGCTCTAGGTGCCAATGTTCAAACAATGAGAAGGGGCACAGATGCTCATCCTGATCTCCCAAATGCATTGAGAAATCTTTTAAGATTAGTCTGTTCAAGATGTCACGCACCTGGTACTGAAGCAAGTAAGTATTATTTAAAAAAAATACACTTTTATAAAATAGAAAATATATTAATTTACTTAAAGCAAGCACAAAAAATAATATCAAAACATTACCCGAAAATGGGCCCCACTCAGCTTTATATTTCAATCGCCAACAATACCAATTTCCAGTGGGCCCATACAATCTAGAAGTTAAAGAAATATATCAACAATTAAAATATTTATATGTATATCAAATAACATAAAATTTGAGGCAATGCAACTAAATTCCCAAGCCAGCTAATTGGTATTCCAAAATTTAACATTTGCATTTTATCTTCATAGACTTAATACTATGATTGGATGTCGTATAGTACTAAAAACAACCTGGAAAAGACATTTACATGATAAATTAGTAATTTAGATCAGGGATTCTTTAACTTATAAATTATCTAATATTTTGATTTATGTGATACTAGCGAGTTAGTAATTGTTACTCTTAATATTAAGTTAACTCTTCTTAACATATGCTGCAGTAAAACATATTGAATACTTTTCTTTTAACTATATTAACTTTTCTTAAATTATATAAATGTACAAAGACAACTTCTACTCTTCAATTTGTTAATAGATATTCTTATATACAGCACCTACATCTGGTTTTGCCTACTCTTTGGAAGCACTTTCAGAAGATGAAGATGCTGAAGAAGAAGAAGGTGAAGAGACTGAAGGCAGAAATGCAATCACTCAGGAGCAGTTTACTGCAGCTTTACAGGTTTATGCCGATTATTATTCCTTATTATGGAAACCTTTCTCTCTTTGAATAAGCATTTAAAGAATCATAGTTTCATAGAACAGTCTGTTTGGAATGAGAACGGACCTGGCGGTTACGCGTTTAATATTCCATTTATTCGCAAAAATTATATAATATATATTTTTTTTTTATGTTAAATATTAAGATTATTATTGTGGACCTATAATGATGAACCTGGTAATTTAATTTTCACAGAGACTTTAAAAAAATGCTAGAACTTTAGTCAAAATATCTTGATATACTGTATATTGTCATTGTTATTTTAATAGTAGGGGAACCCAGACAGCTAAATTTGCAGTTACTAAAGCGTGTAATATATGCAGATAGTATATAATATTGTGCAGATTAGGTTCGAAAAACGAAATAAGGTTGTGTTATGTTTTTTCATTTTATTTTTGTTAAAAGTAAAAAAAACAGATGAAAATACTCGAGCGTGTCAGAAATGTATAGTATTATACGCGCTTCATCTTTCTGATAAGCAAAAGTTATTATTCAAGCGATTAAATGAGGCTGAAAAAGGGGAAGAAAACATTATTGGACCGTGTCAGATATTCAGAAATGTTGAGTGAATTCAAGTGTCCTATTGAAATGGATGACGATTTGGACGTGACCAAAAGTCAATTTGGACGCGATCGAAATGTAAACATTTGTGACCTTCAGATTCTCGAGTGCGTTATACTAATACAAGATAACTTAAGTACATGCGTGTATATTTCAATAATATAACAATTTGTTCATGATATTTGAGTAATGGGCGAGTCACCTGTACAAAAACCATCACAGATTTTAATTTTTTAGTTATTTTGAAGGACATATATACTGACGGTTTTCATGGGGCGATGTAGCTAAAACCATAAATAAATGATGAAGCGATTTTAATAATCTGTCGAGCTGCCCTCAACTTTACTAAGGGATCATATATGATAGGGGTACATAACATGGAGTAACGTTATAGGATTTTCTGTCGCGCTACAGTAACGCGCGCAATCCCCACTTATTAAGCTCCCCTATTATTAAGGACAACCAGTTTTCCCCAGGAGGCTAAATCTTAGCTAATAATTTGTTGTAATTTGAGTTAAAAAAATCTTGAGTTGATGTCATTGTATACCATCCTATTAAAAAAACCTAATGTCAGGAGTATTTTGAAACTTATAAACTTGAAATTAATAATTATTTATTGGGGAAGATTTATGCCATCACGCTGCTATAGAATAAATACCGGGCGGTGCCAGTAAATAAAATGATTGTAATAATTGGTGTACAGGCAGCCACCGAAGCAGTCCGAAGTATAGGCGGCGGACGTCAGGAAGGCCTGTTGAGGTTACTACAAGCTGCTGGACAATCAGATCCACAAGCGACTGCCTCTGGTAAAGTTATTTACAAAATTTATTTACAAAAAGAAGTTGAAATTTGTCTATCATTATACAAGATTAAAATATACTTATATTTAGAGATAAACTTATTTGTTTAGTAAAGTTTGCCATCTTCCACTGGTGGCTTCCATAAAATGATCACATATTTTAAAACAGTTAACTGGAAAAACGGTGGCTCATCTATACAAAACTCTCCAAATAAAATATCGTCTAATTAATAATATTTTTGATTAAATTATTTTTGACTAATCATTTTTGCCATTAAGTGCTAAATTCCTCACACAATTAATATTACCGTCTTCCATTAATTTAAACGCTGATGAATCACAATTTTCCGCAAATAAACTCCCTTTCGTCGCTATTGCTCTTCGGGGACACTCTCTCTAATGCCACGGCCAGCTTTGTGTGCCCTGCGCCGGAGTTTTAACATCGACGTCGAGACAGAATACGAAATTCCACCCGTATCACCTTGACGTCCGTTTTTCCTCACCTGAGGGCAATTTTGCAGCGCACCACCACTGTGGAAACAGCTACCCACTGTACTATTTCCGAACCACCAATCTTACCATAAAAAACAATGAAGATCTCTCTTAATTTTCCTAGTGATGAGTCATTTGATATCAAAGCCATTATTCATTTCCTAAAGAGTATTCATGCCCTTTTTCTAAATTTAACCAAAGTGGCACTAAAAATAAAATATTAAAAAAAACATGATACCATTAGTAAAGTAAGCATTACGGGTTTCTAATAAGAATAACAAATTTGTAGAGATGTGTATATTAATTTATCAAACTACCTGTCATTTAAATAAAATTAAACCAAGAGATCGTCAATATTGTTAATTTTTTTCTGATGTTGGTTTTAATTAAATTTAGTCGTTAAAGTTTGCGGCTTGCTTGCCGTTTGTTCTGTATAAATTAGGTATTTAATATAGTCTATATATTAAAAAAATATATATTTAAGGTTTTCAGCAAACCCTGATCAAGAAGTTTGTTTATTCCAAAATATATTACAATTTAGTTACTAAAATATAACTTTATAAAAGAAAATATTTTTATTCTACAAAATAGTGTTTTTAGTGTGTTTCTTTAGGTTGAATAAGAACGTACTTATGCCATTGTTAAATTTTTTGAAAATTGAAAACAACTTTCAGGAACAAGCACTGATGCCCCAGCCGCGAGTAGTACCCCACCAGTTATAACATCGGAAATGTTCTGTGACGCACTCACACAGGTTATAACAAGGACAGGTACATCACCCACCTCCATGGAACAGAGTACTGCAGGTATGAGTACAGTTTCGTACACCACGTGGACAGCCCCAAACAGTGGTTGTTTCGTCGGAAGTCGAGCCTGACCTTCTAGTTATAAACAATTTGCATGACCTACTTACCACTTATATTTGTGTATTATCAAGGGTACTTTAAAATGATTATTATCAATGGAAGGTTTATTTGAATACATCTTGCTTTAGATTAACTTGTCCTTAGTAGTTAGAAATACAGTTACTTCATCATAAATCCGCCATGGTTATAATATTTCGATTTAAAATTCAGCATCATCATCGCAAAGTCCAGTGGCCCGGGACGAAGATTTCTCCACACAACTCAATCATATGCACGAGATGGGATTGCTGGACGACGCATTAAATGTTCGTGCTTTGCTTATATGTTCTGGTGAGTTACGGTTTGAAATAACTTATTTTATCGTCACTAATAGCTAATTAAGAACTTGCTGAAAGGAATGAAAATTTATCTTTATGAAATATATGAAGCAAACATTTTTGGGCAACTATATCGATCTACACATAAACCTTTAATCTTTATAGTAAAAATTTCATTTAAATGTGTAGTCTTGCGTAACCTACAAACAATATAAATTCGTTAATTATATACATACAATTCTACAATTGCTGCTATTGAAGTAAGATTTTAGTAGGATTCGGTAGAATATCACGATATTAAAAAAAAATTCAACATGTTTGTTGTTTAATCATTACCATTACAAGGGATCATTAACTAATGTTTATTGGTATAATAAGGATCCATTTATGTAATTACCACAGTTATATGGTATATAATCTAATACCATGACATATTAATTTGTTTAATAATTCAATAAAAAAAGAACCCTAAGTAACCAAAGGAACATATTTGTTTTCAGATCTAAAACATTATTGTGACAGTCTGTATGATTTGTCACTATAATTTAGTTCGGTAGATATATAATACTGGTCAGTCAAGAGATTCCCATTATATATTTGAAATTTTTACACAGTTTTTACTTAGTTCTTGTTTACAGGTGATGTGAATGCTGCTATCAATCTCGTGTTTAGTGGAGCAATTGGAGACAATTAATGAATTATTTTCTTATAACATGTGGTTAACCACAATATCTAAACTCTCAAATGGCTGTTAAAACTAAGTAAAAATGAGTCTTTCTACAAACATTTTCTAAATATATTTCAAATAAAGTAAACTGAAAAGATTACAGTTGAGATCATGTACTCAAGGTCAATAAAAGTCCATTATTAAGTCATTATATTTATTAGGTACTTATAAATTTAAAATACTTAATATCACTGGATTAAATCCTTAAGAGTATGTAATAAATGAATTAAAAATAATTCCTGTTTTATTTAACTACTGCCTAAAATTTGATTTTTAATTCTTTTTAGTAGTTGAAAAATAAAATATTTTTGCATATACATAGGGGTAAGGTGCATTATTATTGTATAGCAACTTAAAATGCACAGTTGTTGGTCAAACACACAAAGGCCAACATATAACAGTTACTTAGCTCTTCAAGAATCTTATCACCTACTAGTTTTTCTGAATTATACTGACCTTTGTGAAATTGTAATTTAATGTTGAAATGTCAAATAAATATAATACACAAAATTTCATATGTTAAAATTGTTCTACATATTATAGCTTCTATTATTACTTATGGTCAAAATAATATATTGTGATTATGTCTATCTTAATGTTTTGTTTTGTAATTCATGTCCCGCTTGTCATTAAATTTTCTGTTTGTACTATTATCTTTAGTACGGCAATGTTTTCTTTTCTGCATTCTCTTAAAGTACCATTGAGCTGTGTTTGGACCCTTTTCACCAAACATTTCTTGCTCAAGTTTTTGTCTGGCTATCTTGCGCAGCTCAACTCTTTTATTATACCAATTTTCATGTTTGTGACTGTCCTCTACAATTTTCCTTTTTTTTTTTTGTTTATTGGGCTGAGATTTATTGTTTTCAGTTTCTACAAACCTATCTAAATTATCATTGGTTGTACCATCAGTTATGGTGGATTTTTGTTCAGAAGCTATGGGACTATAATCCTCTAGTGATGAAATAGAAATGTCGTCATAATCCCTAATGAAACCACCTTTCATTTCCCATTGTTCATATTTATTACGCCTTTTTTGTTTTTTAAATGCCTTTTGGCGATTAAGTTTCTTCTTTTCCTGTTTACTTTTATGTCCAACATATCTATCATCCTTTTTTAGTTCAATATCACTCATACTTTGTTCCAAATTTTCACCTATATCTTTTATCTTTTTCTTATTTTGCAATTTACTTGTATTATTTTCAAAGGCAGCATCTCTTTTACTCAGCTTCTTATCTGAATCTTCACTTTTCAGAGAATCTGCATAGCTAACTTTTAACGGTGTTTCCAGAGAATCATCCTCTATTAAAAAGTTTTTATTTGATTTAGAAGATACATCTTCATTCTTTTCAAGAAAAGGTTTGTCTTGTTTGTACTTTGTATTTGACTTAGTTAACTTGTTTACATAATTAGTCCACATATTTTTTTCAACCTTTAATCTTTTTGTGATTTCTTCATCAAGCCAACTTTTATTATCTTTATAAATATTTTCAAGCTTATTAATGTCAGCTACAAAATTTCTTTCAAATGAAGGTACAACAAAATGACTTTCTAATTTGTTGTGATCAATACATTTTGTAAATCTGTTTACATTCTTATTGTTTAATGACTCTTCAAATACCTTTCTACATTTATTGATTTTAATAGGTAACTTTTGCTGTATTTGGTGATACTGACTTAGTTCTTTTAACTTGTTCCGCAAATATGCGTTTTCTTCTTGCAGTTTATACAAATTTGACAATATCTTGTTAACTGAAGGTGGGACATGCATTGAGCATTCATTTTTAGCTCCCCACATGTGTCCAATTGCAACACCTGCTGCTGTTATAACACTTCCCAACACAATTATGTTAAGAACTGTACTGAGTCTCTTATTTCTTTTGTGAACATATATTCTGTGTTTATTATTATCACCCACAAATTCATTATCAGCCCCTAAAGATTCATCAGTATTAAAATTGAGCAGATGTGGATTAACTGAAGTATATTGGGGAATCTCTGCTTCTGTGGGACGGATCTCCTTAGAATATTTTTCAAAATGTATTTGGTATGGAGAATGGCTTTCATGGTCACTGTCACTGATGATTGATATACCATCTGTATCATCATCTTTTTCATGGCTATCAGATATTGGACTGAAATTTTTTTTATAATATAGTTTTATTTAAAAAAAACTATTCCATAATTTAAATGTAGAAAGATGATAAGCAATTAACAAAGAAAACGTTTGGATACATGACACGGATATTTTATAATAAACAATATTAAATTAATTTCAAAGTTAATCCTTTCATAAGTGATCTTGGCAGGTTTCCAACTTACTTGTGACTTTGTATTAGTTATTATTTATATTTGGACAACAATGAAATTTAATTTACTATTGAATTTAATAACAAAATAAGCAATAATATCAATGATGATTTTACCTTTCGATAGGTGTTTCCGCAAATTCTGGTGCTTCGTCAGCGAAAGCTGGGTTTGATTCTAGTAAAGTCCAACTTTCGCCAGAATCAGAATCACTATGTTCTAAAGAGTGTCCGTCCATTTTTATATTCTGAAAATGGATGAATAAAGTATAATATATCTCAAATAAAATGCTGTCCTAAGTTATGACGCAAATCAATATTATAATTTATTACGTACTGTTTATTGTAACACAAGTAATTTGGAGGTGCGAGCAGAATAATTATTTTTGACTACATCACAATCTTAATATCCGAAAAAATAAAATACATTTTTATATAATTGTATCAATATGTCGATACGATACTTCAAGAAATTTTCACTTTGTTGCCTACGTCGTGTTTTGTTTTGACTGAACTGCAGTCTGCATTGCATTGAATTAAATCTCAAGGTCACATTTCAGATTTTAGACACAGTCACAGATGATAAACTAATATTTAATTTACACAAGCTCGCAACAGCCGACTGCCCACTTTAAAAGCATACTGTGAAATATGAATTAGCCACAGATGTCAAATATATTAGACCAACTTAATGGAGGAGACAACTGCCAAAATTTACCGCTATATTAGAGATAGTTTTGATATTATTCACGTGGATGGTTGACGCACGTGTCAGTGAGATCTTGGTGTTTTTTCCGGTGTTTCTGTGATTTTCCAAAGATAAAATAGTTGATATTGTTCTATCTTCACAAAACTAACCCTATTGGTGCTGGTAAAATATAAAATTTAAACTTATATAGTCGCTGCAGTTACAGTAAAATGGATCCTGACCCCGAACCTCCCGACCCGGGAACCTTTTTTACGTCTCGCAAACGACAAGGAGAGGAGACGAAAAAACAATTACGGATCCCACTCAGGCGAACCCGTCTGTTTAACACCTATATGTCCACCCCTCCTTTTCCGATGGCCCTCGATCGTACTCTAATGATGATAAAGGCCCATTCATTTTCCAAGTTTCCCGGGAAGTAGAGGAGTAGTAGAGTAGTAGAGTAGGGGGTGCCACGCTAGTGATAGGTTTGCTCCACTGCTGATTGACTTACTCGACGTTGTCAATCTCTGTATCCTCAATGATGGCTCCCCAACTCGCAGGGTATACCCTACTTAGAATCCCAAATCTGCAGTGGATCTCACCCTCTGCTCCCCTAACCTAGCCTCGCAACTAACTTGGAACGCCCTTGAGTCCACCTATGGCAGTGATCATTTTCCCATACTTATTACATTAGACAACAAATCCATACCCCTCTCCAACCCCCTTTTGAAATATAAACTCAAAAAAGCAAACTGGAAAGAGTATGCCCAATCCGTTGATTGTATGGTAGACACTCTGCCGGATTTGGAACGTGAAGAAAATGTCTTGTCTTGCTATGATCTATTTTTAAATTCTCTCATATCTTCAGCCGATTATCAGATCCCCAAAAAGCACTCTCCTAAAAATCTGCTGCTTTCCCTGGTGGGATGATGAATGCAGCGATTTGTTTGGTAAGAGAACGGCTGCAGAGAAATCTTACTCAGCCTGTATGTCTCAGGAGAACTTTAATAATAATCAGAGGCTTGATGCTAAAATTAAAGGTTAGTATCGAAAAAGAAAGATCTAGTTGGATACAATTTTGTGAATCCCTTAGCCCTCGCTCTTCATCCACTATTGTGTGGTCAAATGTGAGGAGATTCCGTCGTTCCCTGAACCATGTTGATGCTTCTTCAAATAACCCTTCTGACTGGATTAACAACTTTGCTGACAAATTGGCTCCACCTTTCGTTCCCTATGTGGACTCATTTCTGAGTTATATGCCAGCTCCAGCTTCCGATGAAATGGATGCTCTCTTTTCTTTCTCTGGGCTTCAAATCGCTCTTAATGGTCTCAAAGATTCGACTCCAGGGGAAGATGGCGTTCCATATTCCTTCCTGGCTAGACTAAATGACAAAGCTAAACTTTACTACCTTAAAATAATAAGCAAAGGTTTTGAAACTGGTATTATACCGGCATCTTGGACATCTCAAATAGTCATTCCCATTCTCAAACCTGGAACCCTTCAGATTCAAATTCATATCGACCCATAGCTTTGTCATCTACTTTAGCTAAAGTTACAGAACACCTTCTTAAAAACCGACTAGAATGGTTAATGGAAAGTAGAAATATTCTCCCCTCCTCCCAATTTGGGTTCCGGAGGGGTTTGAGTACCACAGACAGCCTCAGTATACTGACAACAGACATTCGCTTAGGCTTTACTAAAGGTGAGTACCTTGTGGGTGTGTTTCTATATTATTGCTTCTGCATATGACAATGTCCTACTTCCGGCACTCAGGCAGAAAATGCTTAAGCTGAGTGTACCTTCGAGGATGGTTCAACTTATATGAAATCTGCTATTTTGCAGATCTATTCTGACAAAGCATCAGAAAACCTCTCTTCCCCCCAGACTAGTCTGGAAAGGTCTCCCTCAAGGCTCAGTTCTCAGCCCTCTGCTCTATAGCATTTATACCCACGACCTCGAATTGTCTGTCACCAGTTTTTGTAACATCTTACAATATGCTGATGATATTGTCCTCTATCACAGCTCAGGCAGTATTGGGGAAGTATCCTGTCGTATCAATTCTGCTTTGTATTATCTAGGCCAGTTGTTGTCTGACCACGGCTTGTCCCTGTCAGCTGGCAAATCTCAGGCAGTGGTGTTTACAAGGAAGAGATACATTCCTACTCTACTCATTTCATTTGAAAATCAAGCAATCACCCTGACAGATAAAGTAAAATTTTTAGGTAGTTATTTAGATAATCGGCTGAACAGAACTGCCCACTCTGAACACATAATAAAAAAATGTGAAAAAGGTATTAACGTACTAAGAGCAGTAGCGGGGGTTTGGTGGGGTGCTCACCCCTATTCTTTGAAGTTATTGTATAATGCCTTAGTACGTAGTCATATGGATTACTGTATGTTTGTTCTGGATCCCTTTAACAAATCTTTACTAATGCTTTGCAGGTTGAGTGTGTTGATCCTCCTCTACACATCCGCCGGCGGTATTTATGTGACCGCTTTGTTAGCAAGATGTTACAGTTATCATCCCACCCTCTTTGGCATCGATTAACCCGACTATCACATGCCCCTTGCACCCGCAACTCCTCTTCCTATCTGCTCGACAGTTATCTAAAGTACACCAGCCTCCCTAACCCCATGATGTATTTTCCAACAAATCCCCTATATTCTACTCCTTATAAAGCCCTGGTATACAAACCTCCCATCATCACAGACCTTGGTCTGATCAAAGGAGCCCCAGATACCAACATCAAATTACAAAGCTATATTAATCAAAATTGGTCAAATCATCTCCTTATTTACACTGACGCATCAAAGCTGTCTCCAGATGGCTGTGTTGGTGCTGCCTGTTGGGTTCCTCGGTATAGAATTATCCTGAAATTTAAATGTCCTCCCGAGTCTTCAGTGTTCACAGGAGAGGCCACAGCTGTATTGGAAGCAACCCTATTTGCACACTCCCATAACATACAACAGACAGCTATTTTGACAGACTCTTTAAGTTGTTTAATGTCCATTAAAGAAAACTCATTTCGTAGCAAATCACGTTTTCCTATTATACTAAAAATCAGAGAGACTCTGCTCTCTTGTAATCAAAAAGGATTATCTATCATACTAGTTTGGATTCCTAGCCACTCAGGTATCCCAGGAAACGAGTCTGCTGATTCATGTGCCAAAGCAGCTGTTGAGTCAGGTTCTCTAGATCATTTTAAAAATTCAGCTCAGGATCTTTGTTCTCTTGCAAAGCCATATCTGGACAGAACCTGGAAGATATTTTGGAATGACTCTAAATCGGTTAAGGGTAAGTTTTATGCTTCCATCCAACCAAACATACCAAGACAACCCTGGTTTTGTTATTATCGAAATGCAAATCGCTGGATTACATCCACAATCTCGCGCCTGCGTCTTGGACATGCTTGCACCCCTGTTCATCTAGCCAAGCTCCGGATAAGGGATCACTCTATCTGTGAGTGTGGCTTCGATGAAGGCACTGTATCTCACATACTATTTAATCGTCCCAAACTAACTTATCCTCTTTATGACGTTCTTCCCCCTAAAGTCCCCCGTCCTTTAAGTGTTAAATGTTTGTGTTTAGTCCATATTGTAGATTTTTATGTAAATATATAGAAAGCAATAGAATTAAAGTGTAATATATATAAATTATTCATAAATAGTAAACAGTATTTAATAATGCTTTTACTCATATTTGTGTTGTCTGTGCTGTCTCAAAACTAACAATCGAATTTCAACTATTTTTTGTGCATATTATAGACTATTATATTATATTAAATTTATGATGTCATCTCCAAGTGTTTTTGAAATTATAACCCAAAACGAGCAATTTCTAGTGGCTGAACTGAAAAAGGAAAGAGCCCGATGCTCGGACCTGGAAACTATTGTCTATCAACTGAAGGACGAATAGCTCAGCTCGAGAAAAAAATAGAGCAGCCTTTGTGTTAAGCACAAAGGGACGAGGCAGCCGCTGAATCAATTCAGTATGAGACGGACGAAGAAGAACTGGCTAAAGAAACGGAATGGGTGCGACAAAAAACCAGAAAGAAAAGGAAACTAAACACCTCCCCTTCCCCCATGAAAGAAGTTACTTGTAATAAAGTAACCAAAGAAAAGCCTAAAAAGGAACCCCTTCCACCCCCGATTATTGTTGAAAATGTAATTGAATACCAATCATTCTACGATTCCTTACTTAAAAAAGAATTGAATAAAGACTCGTTCACAGTAAAAATGCTTAGAAATGGATCGGTGAAGATTAACACCAATAGTGAAGCTACCTACAGAGTGATCACAAAACATCTTAAAGAAGAAGATGCCTCGTGGTTCTCTTACGAAAACAAGCAGAGCAGGCCAATAAGAGTAATGGCAAAAAATCTCCATGCTTCTTGCAAGCCTGAAAGGATAGTTGAAGACCTTACTCGCCAAGGATTTAAAATTTTAGACGCAGCCGTCAAATATAGCTGGAAAACCAAAGAACCGCTTAACATGTTTATTCTGTCTTTCCACCATCAGGAAAACATAAAAAATATCTACGAAATAAAATCCATACTTGGCTGCAAAATTGATGTACAGCCACTGAAATCACCGAAATTGATTCCCCAATGCAAGAGGTGTCAGGCTTATGGGCATACACAGAAATACTGCTCCAAGGAGCCGAGGTGTGTGAAATGCACTGCAAAGCATCTCACAGTCGATTGTAACAAGCCACAAGACGCGAAACCGAAGTGTGTTCACTGTGGTGAGTCACATCCAGCTAATTACAGAGGCTGTGTAGTAGCAAAAGATTTACAGAAAATGAGAAATGTCTTAAAATCAAAATCAATGATAGAAACGGACAAATCGGTAAAACCAGCAAAATTAGTTTCCAAAACTGTTTCCTTTGCCCAGGTAACTAAAGGTCCTAAGACTCCATCCCCAACACAACAAAATGAGATAGCTAGCACAGGCATGGATGAAAAGATTAACACCATACTTTCATTATTGACATCCTTTGATGATAGACTTAAAAAACTAGAAAGCGGCACCAAAATAGCTGCTCCCAAACGTCTTAAGCAATAATGGCTTTAAAAATAATGGCATGGAATGCTAATGGGCTTTTAAAACACCAAAGAGAACTTCAGATAATTCTTAAACATGAAAACATTGACATCTGCTTGGTATCGGAAACACATTTTACCAGGGAGTCATACATTAAATTTAAAGGATATAATGCCTACCATGCCCTTCACCCAAGTAATAAATCCAGTGGGGGAAGTACAGTTATAATAAAGGATAGCTTAAAACACCATGAGGTCTTTAAATATGAAAAAGAGCATATACAGGCTGTGGCTGTGAGCCTATCAATGAAGCGGTATCCATTAACAATATCATCTATTTACTGCCCACCAAGACATGCACTTAAGTACGACCAGTACAAAACCCTGCTAGAAAGTCTTGGAAATAGATTTGTGTTGGGAGGCGACTTCAATGCAAAACATACCTACTGGGGATCAAGATTAATATCGACCAAAGGAAAATAACTGTTCAATGCTATGAAAAATTTGAGATGTGATGCAATTTCCACAGGAAGGCCCACATACTGGCCAACAGACAAGAATAAAATACCAGATCTTATAGATTTCTTCATATTTAGAGTAGTATCACCAAATGTTCTCCAAATAGAAGAAGCCTATGATATGAACTCAGATCACTCACCAATCTTACTCACAATTGGCGAAGACCCTATAAAGCGAAAACTGAATCCATCTCTCGTGAACACGCATACGGACTGGGACAGCTTCAAAATTTATCTTGTCAATATGGTAGACCTTAGAGTACCTTTAAAGACTGAGGAACAATTAGATTTAGAAGTCAATAGATTTACAAAGAACATCCAACAAGCTGCTTGGAGTAATACTCCAAAATTTAAGAAAAAGGTACAAAACAACTAGAGAAGAGAGAAGAGATTAAAAATTTGATAAAGACAAAACGAACTCAAAGAAAAAGGTGGCATTCCACAAGATGTCCAGAAGACAAAAAACATCTGAATAACCTCACTAAACAACTGAGGAGAGAGATTAAAATACATAAAGATACTTCAATAAAGAGATACCTAAACCAATTAACTTCTGATGGTTCCACCGATTACTCCATCTGGAAAGCGATAAGAAATATCAAAAAACATACAACACATATTCCTCCCTTACGAGAGTCTAATGGGAATTGGGCTGCAAGTAACATACAAAAAGTTAAGAGGTTTTCTGATCATCTAGAAAATATATTTCAAATCGATGAAGAAGATTTACTTAACTTCGAAGAAATAACGTCAGAAGAGCTGAACATCCGTCTAGTCACACCAAAAGAGGTTTTAAGTAAAATTAAATGTCTAACTAAAAAGAAGGCACCAGGTTTTGATCTAATTACGGGTGAAGTCCTTCAGCATCTCCCCCGTAAAGCCGTAGTTAAATTGACAACCTTAATTAATGCCTCATTTCGACTTCAATATGTTCCCAATATGTGGAAAGTTGCGGAAGTTATAATGATTCCCAAGCCAGGAAAACCTCCACACGAAGTCACGTCTTACAGGCCAATCTCACTGTTACCTGTTATAGCAAAGCTATTTGAGAAAATCTTTCTCAAACGTCTTAACCCTATTATTGTCAAAAAGCAGCTCATACCAGATTATCAATTCGGTTTTAGAGAAAAACATTCTACCATAGAGCAAGTTCATAGAATCACAAATAATGTTGAAAAAGCACTAGAAGAACAAAAAGTCTGCTCCACTGTCTTTCTGGATGTAGCTCAAGCATTTGATAAAGTGTGGCATCGAGGACTTGTTCATAAATTAAGGAAATTACTGCCTCGTCAATTTTCAAATATCCTTGAGTCATATTTAACACAAAGAATGTTTAGAGTACGACAAGATGATGATTATTCAGAACTAAAAGAAATAAAAGCTGGGGTGCCGCAAGGGAGTGTATTAGGTCCGGTCCTGTACCTCTTATACACATGCGATATTCCTGATCTAAAAGATAACGTTATCGCGACCTTTGCCGATGATACTGCTATCATGTCTACGGCGACTACTGAAAAGGAAGCGGTAGTAAAATTACAAAAAGCCATAAATATTGTTGGCTTGTGGACCAAAAAATGGCGGATAAAACTAAATCAGTCTAAATCAATTCACATAAACTTTTCCAACAAAACATCAAATTACCTGCCAGTATATATTGATAACGTCAAAGTGCCGTTCCAAAATTCAGCTAAGTACCTAGGTATGACGCTAGACACCAAACTCCGATGGAAGGTCCATGTTAAAAAGAAACGCGAAGAGTTGGATCTCCGTTACTCTAAATTGTACTGGTTGCTCGGAAGGCATTCCACGTTATCAGTACAAAATAAATTATTGATCTACAAACAAGTCCTGACACCTGTATGGACTTATGGTTGCCAGCTGTGGGGCTGTACCAGTAATAGTAATATCCAAGTAATCCAACGATTCCAAAACAAAGTGCTCAGGGGAATAGTCAATGCTCCCTGGTACATTCGCAATTACGACCTCCATCGGGACCTTAATGTAGAGGACGTCACCACATTAATAAAAAAGGCTGCTGGAGCACACGAACATAGGCTCCACCATCACGTGAATGTCGAGGCTATTCAACTCCTTGATACCACTGACCTAGTGAGAAGATTGAAAAGGATAAAACCATTTTGTGAATTAGTGTTAGTGTACTTTAATATTAAGTGCTAAACAGTGAATGAAAAAATGAAAACACAAGAACAGAGTGTCTTTCCTTTAATAGAGACTATAAGAAGCGTTATTGGACACTTACTTATTACAATCCTTTTTAGTAAATTAGGTTAGACTTAAATTACTTATTAGTCTTAAATTAGGCTAGATTGTAATGTTCCATGATGTCGTAGTAAAGACACATGTATATAATAAAAAAATAAAAATAATAAAAAATGCGCGATCTGGGACGGGAGAAAATACCTGACGATACGTTGAGGATACTGTGGCAGAGTCATCTTCCCACTGCCGTGCGAGCCGTGCTAGCCGTAACGGAAACTAAGGATATAGATAATCTGGCCACTGTGGCTGACAAAATCATGGAGACTTCGCAGCCACAGATTTCTGAGTTATCATCGCCTCAACCTATTAGAGGGGACGATAAGATTTTGGCTGAAATTGCGAAACTGAGCGTTAGGTTAGCTAACTTAAGAGACTCCAGTAGTTTTCGTCAACGTTCCCGGTCTCGCAATCATAGCCAGACCCGTCGCAGCGCTCAGAACGAGGATATGCTCTGTTTCTACCACTTCCGTTTCAAGGAGCGCGCCAACAAGTGTGTGCAGCCCTGTTCCTGGAAGAAGGGAAACTAGAATGTGCGCAGGTATATGAGGCGGATATCTGTGCTGTTTCCCCAACGCATCGCCTACGTGTTATGGACTACAATAGTGGTTACAATTTTTTAGTAGACACAGGAGCGAATGTTTCTGTTCTTCCGGTAAGAAAACGTTCTTGTAATAATTATTCTAAGTTATCCGATTACAAACTATACGCAGCTAACGGTACCGAAATTCGAACCTTCAGTGTTAAGTCACTAGAGCTCAATTTGCGTTTACGTCGTCCGTACCGCTGGGATTTTATCGTAGCCGAGGTAAAACAGCCAATTCTCGGTGCCTATTTTTTAAGCGCATATAGTTTGTTAGTGGATGTAAGGTCACGCAAGTTGATAGATAATTTAAATATTTCAGCATCTATTGTGAATTGTAACTTAGCTTCTGTGACCACTATTGACAAAAGTCATCCATACTGGGATGTAATTTGTAAATACCCAGATATTACTAGACCTGTTAATTATAAGAATAGTCCTAAGCATAATGTGTATCACTACATCGAAACTACAGGTTCTCCAGTTCACGCTCGTGCTCGACAACTTCCGCCAGATAAGTACAAACGTGTAAGGGAAGAATTCAAGGTAATGCAGGAGATGGGGATATGCCGCCCATCGAAAAGCCCATGGTCTAGTCCACTGCACGTAGTTCCTAAGAAAAATGGCGAGATTAGGCCATGCGGAGACTATAGGCGATTAAACGCAATAACGAAGCCTGATTGTTAGACTTGACGTTATTAGAGCTTACCATTGCATACCTATTTTCCCGGATGACATTGAAAAGACAGCGATCACGACACCCTTTGGACTTTTTGAATTTCCAATGATGACTTTCGGTTTACGCAACGCAAGTCAAACTTATCAACGGTTTATGGACCATTCGGTACTTCAAGGTTTTGGTTTTTTATTTACTTTTGTCAACGACGTAATCATAGCTTCGGAGTCAGTAGAACAACATAAAGAACATTTAGACAAAGTTTTTGAACGTTTTAGTCAATTCGGTTTATCTATTAATCTCAGTAAATGTTGTTTTGGAAAATCAGAAATTGAATTTTTAGGGCATACAGTATGTAAGAATGGCATTCGACCTTTGGACAGCAAAATCGAAATTATTAAAAATTATCCTAAGCCTAAAACGATTGATGAGTTACGTCGTTTCTTAGGAATGGTTAATTTTTATCGTTCTCATATTCCCAACGCAGTTAGGTATCAAATAGTTTTAAATAAATAATTACGTGGTGCGAAGAAAAAAGACAAACCACCCATTGTGTGGACATTCGGTGCCGACGAAGCTTTTGATCGGTGCAAGTCGTGTTTACAAGAAGCGTTTACACGTTGCGAGGTTCCAATTTCATTAATGACTGACGCTTCAAATTCTTGCGTTGGAGCAGTTTTACAACAATATGTAGATAATAAATGGAAACCGTTAGGTTATTTTTCGCAAAAAAATTCAGATGCTCAAACCAAGTATTCCACTTATGATCGCGAATTACTAGCAATTTACTTAGCGATTCGTCATTTTAAAGATTTAATAGAAGGCCGTAAGTTACATATTTACACAGATCATAAGCCCTTAATTTACGCTTTTAAAAAAACGAGGTGCGAAAAAGAAACACCTAGACGCATAAGACAGCTAGCATTCATTAGCGAGTATACTACCGACATTAGACATATTACAGGTTCCGAAAATGTGGTAGCAGATTCCTTATCACGCATAGAGACAATACACTGTCCTACCTCTATTAATTATGAGGAGTTGGCAGACGCTCAAGGTGGGGATGAGGAGCTCTCACACATCATCAACGATGTTAATAGGCGAACTCAATTCAAGAAAATAGTTATGCCCATGTGTAGCAAACCTATTTTCTGTGAAATATCGACAAACAACATTAGGCCATACTTACCTAAGCATTTTCGTAGATTAGCTTTTGACACAATACATAATTTAGGACATCCAGGCATACGCTCATCTAGAAAAATGGTGTCTAGTAAATTTTTTTGGCCATGTATGAATCGTGACATTGGGATTTGGTCTAAGAACTGTTTAGCATGTCAACGCACTAAAGTAGTTAGACACACTAATTCAGCCGTGCAAGCCTTTCCAACGTGTGGAAGATTTGAACACGTGCACATAGATCTCGTTGGACCTCTTCCAATAACGTCAGAAGGATTCAGGTATTGCCTGACTATGATAGACAGACGCACACATTGGCCGGAAGCATTTCCTCTTAAGGATATTACCGCGGAAACTGTAGCCAAGTATGTGTATGAATGGTTGGATATCGCGTTTCGGTTGTCCTTTAAGGATAACAAGCGATCAGGGACGCCAGTTTGAGAGCGACTTATTTTCTAAGCTTATGGTGTTGCTAGGTATCAATAAAATCCGAACAACTCCATATCACCCACAAAGCAATGGCGCCATAGAAAGGTGGCATAGATGTTTAAAAGTTTCATTAACAGCGCGTTTAATTCAAAAATCATCATCCTGGGTTGACGAATTATCAACCGTATTGTTAGGTCTTAGAGCAGCTATTCGAACGGACAGTAAACTTAGTGCAGCCGAGATGACGTAGGGTCAAACACTTCGCCTGCCGTCCGATATTTTTAATAAGGAGGAAATCACAACAGGTGATGATTTCACCTACGTTCAAAAGTTGCGTGGCATTTTGAACAGTTTTAGACCTGATCACAAGTCTCATAGTAATTCGTCATTTTTTGTTCATTCTGATCTGAAAGACTGTGAATATGTTTTCGTTCGTAACGAGGTACATAAACCATTAACGCCAACGTATGATGGTCCGTACCGTGTGTTGAGTTGTAAATCTAAGGTGTATAAAGTTGAGTTTCCTAACAGAAATGTTCAAATATCTATTGACCGATTGAAACCAGCATATTTCTTATCGAATTCAAGTGCGACAGTTAAACATGACGAGGAACATGACACCGACTTACGGACTACGCCGACACGCTCAGGTCGTGTTACGCGGAGACCTGTACGTTTTGCTGATGTTAAGTTTTAAGTACCCGTTGTATCAAAATATGTTTAAGCAATCGAATAACATTTTATTATTATTTTTTGTGGAACTACTAGATATTTACGTTATGTTTCATACACATTTTTTGTACCCATATTATTGTTATTTCTACATGCATTTTTACACTTATTTACATTTTTGTGTAAACAGAAAAGATTAAAACATGTTTATTATGTAATTTTTTTTAAGAAGGGGGATGTTGTGGGGACAACTGTCGACGTGTGAAAATTACGAGTCGCGAGTCAGTCGTCTCCGGGCCCCGTTGCGCTTAGACGAGTGTTAGGCAATAAATAATAGTCACGTAATTACTCGTTTAATTTAATCCTGGCCCATAAGGAGATGACTCAACATCCCCATTTATTTAGAATCTTTTCCTCGGTTAATATGTTATCAGATGTCAGATCGGTTTTGTTTTATACAGGTTCAAAGGACATTTCTTAATTTGATTTGGGGTTTCTCTACATTTTTACCAATGGCATATCATTCAAATTATAGGCTCAGCCAAGTCATTAACATCAGTGTAATTGATCAATTTATTTTGATGTTAATTAAATAAGAAGAAATAAATCTGATTTTGAGATGGTAAATTTTTTTGGCATAAGTATTACTGCTGTTGGTTACATATTTGTTAAATGGGTAAATTTTGTTTATGAATTGTGTTAAAAATCTATATTTGGCCCAGTCGCTTACTGGTTGATAATTATATGCCAGATTTATTTAAGCAAGATCATCCAGCTACCAGATTGATAATAGATGGTATAGAAATACAATACAATATATCAAAACCAAAAAACCCTACAGCACAACAAGCAAGATTTAGTAGCTACAAACACCACAACACCATCAAATTTTGGTGAGTGCTACACCTGGTGGCCTGATATTGTTTTGTTCAGAAGGATATGCAGGTTCTACCAGTGACCGCCAAGTTCCCTTTTAGCTGTTATTGATGAAAAACATGCAATAATGGCTCTCCATGGATTCAATGAGCAAGATCTATTTGTTGCCATTTACAAACATTTTTGAAAGATCGATCACAATTGCCTGGTGTAAAATTAAAAGATGATCTACACTATTAGCACAAATTTCATATACATATTAAATGTCTTATTGGGCTAACAAAAACATTAAAAGGTGATGTAAATTATTTTTATGTGTCATTATTATCAAGAATATTTTACATTTGTGTAATGCTATGTAATTTTAAGGAAGGAATTGTGGAATAAAAGTCCAAAGTAATCAGTGGGTTTTATTATTAGTAAGTAATTCTTATAAATATATTTATTAAATATCCCACATAAAATTTATCCAATACTTTTAATATATGATGGATTCTTCATCCTTTTTTCCTCATAAATTAAGCTGCCATCAATGTCACCTTTTATTAAAAATGGAACTGTGTATTTTTAAGCAGTTTTCACTTGTGAACACATTTAAGAATTACTAAATCGTACCTAAGGTTTACAAAATGAATTCTGAAATCTGCTGAATGCATATTGTTATGGGTCAAGCGATGATAGCGACATCTGCAATTTGCTTTGCGTTTTTTTATTAAATTCTTAAAATACATTAGTAAAGTTAGGGCATCGCAATATCTCCTTACTATATCTCGTACTTCTATCATGTACAAAAATATGTACTTAAAATGTGTTTATATTTATTGTTTAAGTCCTTTAATGTTGTAGTTTTTTTAATGTCAGATATCACCACATATTACAATGAAATATAAAAAATCTACTTTTAATTTAACCTTACCTAGATATGACAAAATCATTGATGATTAATTTCTCATGCTTGTAATAAAATACTGTTTATAGAATCAACAATGTGATAAACTAATACACATTGTAATAAAAAGTGTTAGTAATTTATTATAATTTTTATTAAACTTAAGGCTAAAAACTAAAATACATGATTTATGGAATGTTATATTTGTCAATACTAGGATCTTTAATGGCTTGTTTTTTGTCACAAGTAAAAGCAATGGTCATGGCATATCTAACTCCTGACTTAACTTTTTCTACAAAATGTAAATTTTCATGTCCACTTGTAAATATACTTAGTCTTCCTTTTTTTGGTTCAATGGTAGTGTTGTATTTTTCATCAATAAACACAAATCTTCCTCCTTCAAAGTTAATATTATAATCACTTAAATATACTAGACTAGTATAGTGAAAACTTGGGTATGTTTCCTGGAAATAATATAACTCATTATACAATAGATTTTTAATATAAAAATACTAAAGTAAATCTTATATAACTCTTAGGTTTACAATTTTTGCTTGTAAGAAATTTATATTTTATAAAAATTTAATTACCATTATAAACTTACTTTATCAACATGAGAATGCCAATATTCATCATGTTTAGTAACAGCATTTCGAGAAGTCATTTCAGATATAAATGTTGGATGTGTTAAATAAATTTTATCGATATCCACATTAAAATGATTTGCAATGGTATACTTCACTTTTTCTTTTACACTCTGAAAATTAATAGACAAACAGATTTTACATTTTACACATTTCATTAACAAAAATGCATAATATTAAATGTAATACAATGGCTAGCTGTTCATTATAATTTTAACTTACTCTATATAAATTGAAATCATCCTCGGTAAATAAATTTTTCATGCTATGGGACTCATATATATTTATGAATGCTTGACCTTTCGACATAGCTCCACTATGTAAATCAATAACCGAAGCCCCACCTAAACTTCTTCCATGTTTTAATCCTTTCTTAGCAATTGCCAGTAAACCTTCTACTTCTGTCAATGATACAACTGTATCAAAAACAAATCTTTTACATGTCTTTGGAACACAGCCATCATAAGAATTAACTTCTTTCAAATACTGAGGAGAGCATTGTAAAGGTTGGACTTTTCCTGATAAAACTTCATTTTGTCTGGCAAATGTTCGTAACTCATCCTTTGATGTAAAATACACAACAATCAATAAAGATACTATAACTACACCACGTGACAATACTCGCAAGGGAAGTCCTTTATGAATTGATCTACAGGAAACACAATAAAAACATTTATTTATCATCAAATATTATACATTTAGAATAATAAGTTGACACACTTGTAAAGACAAAAGTGTTATTAAGTTCAGAATTTAAGTTCGTTTTACTTACGGTTTATGCTTGCCCTTCGTGTGGTCTTTAAAATTTAATTCGTTTACTGTATCTGTTTTTTTTACCAATTTACCTCTTCTTTTTATGTCGTTCATTTCTTATATTAAATGCTAAATAACAGCATACAAATGTTTTCAAAATAAACCGATTGATTTTTGAAGAATGAAGCCGGTGTCCCGACTGCTGTCAACCGTGCATACAGATACCCAAAGTACCTTTTTGACAACTGACCAGAATATAATAAATAATTAATGTTCTTTAAGAGATAAAGAAGCCACTCCTAACTAATATTTCCACCTTAGTTTAGTTCCTATTAATTAATACATATACTATATAATTTATACATATAACTAATTTATATATATAAATTAATTGTATGTTTGTGTAACTTACAGCTAAGTAAAGTAAACTAAGACTCATGTATCCCGTATGTCACACCCAACAATAAATCAAATTTTTGACGTGCGGAAGTCAAACTTCGCGCTAAGTTTTGTTTCTGAATCTTACCCTGAATCTAAGCCCAAATCCAATTTACGGTTGTCTACTTATTTTTCGTCATGACTACTTAATAGTATATTTGGATCATAGTCATTTGTCTTTTTTCGTAATTTTCGCATTATTCTGTGGCGGTATCTCGTTCATATAAGTACATACTATTTTGTATTTTTATTGCAATTTGTGAATTAAAGTTAATTTTCTCAAAATTATTTGTATCAACGGTTTCTCGAAATTATATATAAAATTTAGGAACAGTTTATATTGTACTATTAGATGTACTTGCTTTTGATTGTCATTTTATAGCCATGTATTTTGAAAATGACTTCGAGATCGAGGTTTTCAACCATTCTCATCTATTTCAAGTTTTAAGCGGAGGGGTTTGTTAGTATTTCCACTTGTTCGCTTTATTCGGTTTTCATGTTTTTTATTTTCTTTTATTATAGTCCAGTTGTCTTTTAGGTGACATTGCATCAAGATATGATAATGTGAGAAGTGTACCTACACATACAGAAGATGGAATACCCATCAGAAAACTATACGTATCAAATCTTCCTGCAAAGGTAACTATAGTATTTTTAAGTGAACTTTTATATTTATAGACAAAGCTATAATTTTGATTATGATTGTAGACTACCCGCTCAGAGCTATTTGGCATCTTTGCTCCGTATGGTTTTATCAAAAGTTGTTGGTTGAGGATGGGAGATAGAGGCCCAAATAGATCTCCAACTCCAACATATGCATTTGTTACATTCAGCAATCCTGCAGATGCCCACAAGTAAGGTTCTTTATTTTAGCCACTACTTACACACTGCATTTTATCTTTCACTGTTAAATAACTTGGCTTTGTTTCTTAGAGCGTTGTTGGCTCCATTTCATGAAAAGCAGCTTCGTGGTTACAATCTTCGGATATCCCCAGCTGACAGTTGGCATCAACCAGTAGAAGATAGGGAGGGAAGAGTGCACTGGAAGCCTCTAGGTGAAAGAACTGATGCCAGATTGTGCTCTAATGATCTTGATCAGCATCCTGGTTGGTATAATTTTGTTTTCAATGGGTATAATGCTTTTTTCATAAATTAATTACGCTCCATGATAAATAATTTGGGAGTTTTTGAAAATGATTTCTAAAACAATATTTTTTTCAATTTTTACAAAAGGATCTGAGGTGTCAATTGCTGGTAGTTCGGCAAATCATGAAGGTGAAACAAATTCTCAGGTAATCTATGTTTAAATTGTTAATAAAAAATCTATTTCTTTTCATAGTTTTGCTGAAGTATGATGTGATTTACATAATATTCCCGAGACTAACATTTATTCTAAGTACTAAGTAATTAAGCTGTTAAAATGAATAAATAATGAGTTTCTTGCCAGATGTAGTACAGCAAATAAATCATGTGTTGTTTAATTTCAGACATCAGAAGAGGATGATGACAGTGATTCATATAATATACTGAACATTCTTAATCAAGATTGCATGTCACATATACTTAGCTATGTACCTGTACTGGATTTAATTAGATCAGAAAGAGTTAGCAAGAGATGGCGCAACATGATTAATGAACATTTACAAGGTAAAAACTACTTTATCTATTTTAAGTATTTATTAGTGATCTTACTGCTAACATACATATTATGAACAAAACACTTAGACCAATATATAAATAAAGCCAAAACAGATTACATAGACAAACAATATATATGAAACAGAAAATGTAACATTAATACACAAAAAATAAAATTAAAGAAAACTGAAATTTAACATCAAACAAACAACAATTAATACTTTATGTTTTAAATATTGTTAATGCTAAAGAAAGCCAAAGTCTTCTCGCCTCTTTAAATATTTTCTCACATCCTATTTGGTGAGGTGGAAAATATCATTATCCTCATAATAATCTATAGCTAGATAAAATCCGAAACATACGGGGGAGGGATTCTTAGTGAAATTAACGCCAGCAAGGGGATAACCATCTGCCTATTAAGAATGTCGTGCAAACATAATAAGTCTTGCTTACTCCGCCGTCATTCTAATGAGTCTAAATTAAAACATTTGCAAGAATCTGCATATCTATCGTCACATTGATACTGTTTAAAATTAAGTAATTTCACAAATTTTGTAAATTATCGACAGCTTTTATATAGTATGGAGACCAGATGGAACTTGCATACTCCAGCACGCTTCTGATATACGCGAAATAAAGGCTTTTTATACAATTTATTGCCGCTTGACAAATCCTAGTTGGTTATATACTTTGCCATGTTATGCCGTGTATATGTTCTGATAGGCCCATTTTTCATCTAATAATATTCCAAGGCCTTTTACTAGATTTACTTGTTTTAACACCCCAAGTGTTTGTGTCGATTTTATAAATGAATTTTATTTTTTTGTTTTCACGCGAAAAGTTATCTTATTACATTTGCTTATTGAAAGTTTATTTTGTTTGTAATATATTCCTAGCCTATTGAGGTCTTGTTGAATTTGATTAAAGTTATCTATGGATTTTATTCTTAAGATTTTTTTTTATTTAGAAAAGTGAAAACAGTATTTTATATCCTATAAATAAGCATTAAATATGTCTTATCATATCATATGTATAATGGTATGTCGATAATGGTAAAGGAATGGTTTTTAGAGCCTGTTTTACGAATTGGAACTACATGTGCTTTTTTCCATTATTAAGGGAATGTACATAATGTGTTAAGGGACAGATTATAGATATGTGATAATGGTGTTGCAAGTTCCTTACTACATATACATACAAATTTATTATTCATATAAAAAAACTCAGTGTTTAAGCCTTAATAATAAAACCTTCCAATAAATGCTTATTATTAATAATAGTTAATTATTATTCACTTATTTTTAACCTTTGAAATATTCCTATTGATATTTAAGGTATACGGACATTTAAAACGTCCTGGTGGCGTGCTACCGGAATTCGGCTTACCACAGCAGTTTTGCGTCGATTACTACAGCGATTAGGGGGCTCTCTTCATCATTTGCATATAGATCACAGTTGGTCTGCGCTCAATGACCGTACAGCTCATACAGTGGGCAAGTACTGTCCGAACCTTGAAAGTTTAAAGGTAATTTTTTTAGAATAATGATTTTTACAACTGTTCTGGAAGGTATCTTATCATATAAGTTTAAGATAATTGTGAACACTCTTTATAGGCTTAGTTAAACTCTTTTAGTTACCTTTTCTGTGTGTGATGATTTATATCTGAGCACTTCTTGCATTTAATATATTTTTGTGTAAGTAATTCTAGGTACCCACTTTTAGTTAGGTGCTCAAATGTGCAAGCATCTCAATGTTAGAATTAATATTACTATTAGTAATTTTGTATTCATTTGGTGGTACATAAAATAAGTTACATATATCGATAAGTTTATAGGAGTAGGAACTTGAAGTGTTTCATATAGTTTACGAAACATATACTTCAATAAATTTAAATACCATACAATATAAATATTTAAAATAAAAGCATAAATCTTATTATTTTTAAAAATGTCTCAATTATTTATTTTGCTAATTGCAGGTTGTTAGTATGAATACAAAAAATTGGAATCCTCTTATATATGGCTGCAAAGAACTTACAGAGTTAACATTTGTTTCTTGCCATAAGGTAAATTTAACCATACATAAATATTGGATTACAAAAAAATTAAATTTTTATAATTATTTAGTATATTTTTTTTTTTTTGGGACATTTAAAAAATATGGTAAGGTCTGGTAAGAGTTGGCCTAAATTCACATCACCAATTTTTTTTTGAAAGTCAGTATTGGACGCTGAATCCCTAGAACGTTTCGTCGAACCACTTCGTCAGCACTAATATTACATATAAAAAAATTCTACATTTCAATACTATATAAGGAAAGTATGTAATGAAAAAATGGTTTACTTCAAAAACCAAAGTTAAGAATTTGAGTTGAAACAATCAGCACTTACTACGAAGTCATCTAAATGTTATTTCTATTTCAGCTTACTGACTCTAGTTTAGTTCATGCCGTTAAGCCGGAATCAAAGGTGGAAAAAATAAGTGTGGCAAATAATTCTCACGTAACAGGCCTATTTCTTAACATAACCCAACCGTCTAAACTCACATCTCTATCGTTTTATAACTGTTATAGTCTTCAAGGGCCGGTGTTGTGCGTGGCTTTAAATATCCTACCAAATCTGACCACCCTCAAGCTTGACTTGTGCCCGATATATGTGTGGAAAGTGATACCGTTAATACTAAATAAATTGCCGCAGTTAGAAGAACTTTCACTCAGAGAATATATGACGGTGGGTGAGTGTGTTATGCAAGTCAGTACCGATGAATTTTGCAATTCCTTTGCAACTTTGAAGAATTTGAAGCGACTCCATTTGAATAACAACATATATGTGTCAAATAGTGTGTTGAAGCAAGTGGGGCAGACTTGTCTTGAATTAGAATATCTCAATATATCTAATTGTAATTCCAAATTGAATTGTGTGCAACCAGGTAAGTTATTGTCGTGTCCCACGGTTTTAGCCTTTTTTGACTATAAAGCGAAATTCTTTAAAAAATCTATTCTCTCTTCAATTCACTAATGTCATACCAGTCATTTCTACAATTGTGGATTTTAATGGTAATCAAATTAAGTATGTATGTATGTTTTCACACCTGGTTTTTAATTTACACGTAAACTAGTTTGTATCTCGGTTTGGAGTCATGCAACATGATAATTAAAAAGCTAAATTTTAGATTTTTATTTAGTAATATTATAGACGAAATATTCGATTTTTGTTTGTAATTAAACTCAAAAACTAATGAAACAATTTCTTTAATTGTTCACCAAAATAAATATACACGACTTATTTTGCTTATACCTATATCAATCTACGTATAATAATTAAATAAGAGCGAAGTATCTTTTTTTCTTTTCTGTTAATTAAAATAATATCCTTATCATGAGATGAGTTTTCTGAACTAAAACAAAAAATAGTGACGCTGCCACGCTTGTTCTTGGCCTCAGATTTCAGTGAACTAAAAATGATCACAAATATCATTTTTCTTATTATGCAGGACGGTGATCAACCTACTGTGTCTAACATTCGCCGTCCATTATTAGGTTTCCTTAGTGTACGGCCGATGAAGTTAAAGTTCTATACGTGATATTTATTGATTAAAAAAGGCCTTATAATATTTATCGTGGGCGAAACCAGGAATTACTAATTAAAATTAAAAAAAAAAAAAACGTTTTTAACTACTAATAATACATTTTTAATATTCAAGGAGCTGGCGATGAAGGTGTAATTGCGATATGTTCTTCATGTCCAAGTTTAACCTACTTGGACGTGTCATATCTTGCGGGGTTAAGTCACACAGGTCTTAGTGCAATTGTCAAACTTAAGTCCTTACAGACATTAATATGCCGAGGGAATCCAGTGGTCACAACTACGCCGTTCATTGATATTGTAGATAGCTGTCATTACCTCGAAGTAAGTTGGTATTGTATTCCTTAACTGCTTTATTTACATGACTAAATTATGAGGACTTGGTTTTAAATCCCTGGTAGGGTCAGAAAGTTCAATTTGCTTTATTGTGGTAGCATGTTTGCATGGTGGTGGGATTTGAAATATGCAATTATGATTTTTCGTTTCAATGGTGGCCGTAGTCATGTAGCATCCCATCGCAGTATGAGTTATGGAATTAAAAGTGCCTTTTTCTCTGCCCATACACTTCCACACCATTCCAGTTATTCTTAACACAATTAAATCAGTGAATTCCATTCTTTTAGTTAAACTAGTCCCTTTCTGTCAAATTGTGTTCATGTGATGAAAGAGAAGATAGATGAGTCAAAATGGTTGATTAGGGTTCACTACCCTAGTGAGTAATGAAGTTAAATAATTATTTTTCTTAGGCTACTAAATCAAACTAAATTAGGCTATTGTATCTAAACATTCATATGTTTCAAAGTGTATTTTCGCTATGATGGAAATAGACAATGTAAAGTAGACATAGCATGTTATATTTCTTAGTCGGGGCAAATTATTTAAAACATGTATCAAAAACAAAGTTAATTTTGCTTTGCAACTAAAATGTTTTAGGAGCTTGATTTATGTGGATGCAACAATGTGACTGAAGAAATTATACCTCCGTTAATTAAATCAGTTGAAGCTCACCCGAGAAAGATAGTCACGAGATTAGCTGGCACTGCAGCTTATTTGGAAAATGAGGAAAATATAGAAGACAGTGAAAGCCACATTTTGGCATTGCCAGCGGTATGTTTAGTACTTAAATAATTTTAATCTACATAATATAAGCAAAACAGTATTTTGATTTATAATGAATTTGGAGAATTGTGCCTATACAATTAAACAAAATCAGATTTCCTATTTTTATAAACCAAAATGAAATTGCTATTTTGAATATTTTAAGAATGGTAATGCCATAGCAATAATATTTGGCGATCTAGAAAACTGTCAAGTAGACTAATTGTCAGTATTTAAGCAATTAAAATGTCAATTGTCAAAAGTAGCCCTTACCATAGAGCAAACACTTATAGTAACGTTTACTAGTCAGTTTTTATTGAACTGTAATTTTCTATAACAGTGGCACAATCACCGTGATTCACTAAATATCGATTTTAAAGACGACCGTTGCGACCCAAGATTACGTCCCGACTTCACTGATGACGTATACGATAATAGATCTGATGGATCCTTTGAATATGGATTTGAGCAAGACGTCTATGAACATATTATTGCCGAAAGTAAGTTGCAATTGTTTATTTTCGTCACAGAAGGCTTCTGCCTTTGAGAGGCAAGGAGGAAGGGTGCTTAAGGGTTTGAAGCCATTTTACCTGGGAATTGGAATAAAAATAATAATAATATGCCCTTCGACGGGCAAATATCTCCATTATCTATGTATTCATTCATTAAAATACTCAAATTTCTTACCTGAATTCTTATGTTGAGGCTGGTGCGCGCAATTTAAGTGTTTGGGAGACTACCCTATCAAATATATCCGTTTTCATCCCCACATTATTATTCCACCTAACACGTTCGTTTAATTTAGAGCAGTATGGAAAATGGAAACAAATGTTCAAGCATACCGATTTAATGTACGATTCTATTTAGGGACACACAGCAATTTTCAGCTCAGTCGCGCGAGAAACACCAAGATTGCCCTGTTTTGGCCATTTTGAATTTTTTCTACTATGAACTAAAGTTCTTAACAACCTTAGTCTCTTACGGGTTTGTCAGGCCGTTGGCGTTTCTAAGGAAGTTCTAGATTTAATAAAAAAATAATTAATATTCTCGACATGATCAATGTTCATACAATACCAAAATCGCCCACTCAATCTCGCTAGATATTGGCCGGCGCCGTTTAGGCAGGCCGTTGATTTTTTTTAAACCTTGGACTTGCCAGACTTGACGTTTTTCATATAGTCGAGCTCTACTCGACTATATGAAAAACGTCCCCCTAACTAAATGAATAAAAAAATTGATAATCCAGCTTTATATTCAAAAAGTATTCATTAACTTATTTTAATAATTTATTCCATTTAGATAACAACACCATTTTATATAGTATGTACAACTTAAAAAAAGTAATTTTAGTACCAATATTAACAACAAATAAATATAAATAGGCATTCATTTATCTCCCATAGCTGATTAGCGAACCAATTGCTCAACTATCATCTATTGTACAGAGGATCCTATTCCTACTGCCTTGCAATCTGCCTTAAAGTGATGCTGCGAAAATAATATCTTCTAATAAAATGTTATTATAATTAATTAGTTTCTATGAATTATAAAAGGAAGGCTTTCCGTTTTGACTGGCATTAAATTTTAATGCATCTGACATAAATCCAGACATTTCTGGATAAACAAGTCTGTTTAAACTTTAGATAAACCAAAATTACACTTATTCATATTATATTTGTTACCAAATAATGACTTTTATTTTTCAGTGTTTTCATCAGATGATGAAATGTTTTTAGATGATGATCTGGATTATGAGGCGATTGATGATGACCTGTTTGATAATGGATTTTTCGTCTTTCCTAATTCCCATGAAAACAATATATAGTTCCTTCGTACCTTGAAGACACAATAAATTTTTGTTACAATGGCTTTCTATCAAAGTGAAGATTTTTTGGTATTTGCTTTAAGTTTGTTTTTTAGGAGTAGATAGTACCATGTTATACTGTCTTATAGCTTGCTTATAATGAACATAGATAATAATAAACTTATAAATATAAGACAGTTGTTAATAGTTAAACTGGGGTATGTTAAATTGTCAAGTTCAGATTCAAGCAATGAAAGAATTTCTTATTAACACAATTTTGATTAACATGTGTAATAAATTTTAGTTCTCATTTCAAATGCTTTGTTTAAAGTAAATATGTCTTAATCAACAAGAAAAATGTTTTACTAGTGAATAAACTATTTTCTTCAATGAATACTGAGTCTGATGCGTAACTGTGATTAAACTATGCCCTTTCACGCAGAATTGAATAATTGGCTTCCATTACCCATAACTTGTAATAAATATTTTTTTAATAAAGTAATACCATGTCTTTATACCTAGTAATAATAATATGCAAAGTCTGAAACATTGTGATAGATAAAATTGTTCATGTAACATCATGTTAGTTTTTCTCAATGCTGGTATTATTTTAATTTTGTATAGTGTAAATTTAATGTTATAGTTAATACATCAGCTTTATTGTAAACTTGTTAAGTTACATCCAATCAAATAGTTTACACAGTTAAAAATGTATTACAATTTTATCACACATTTGCTAAACTTATTAATAATGACTTACAGATTAAACATTCCTGTAACTTTCTAAAGCAACAACAAAACTACAATAATTGAATAGTGAGAGAGATTAATGGTATTTCTGTATCATCCTATTTGGTATTAAGTATTTTAAACAACCCACATGGTTGAAAGGGATTTTTAAAAATTTATCTGTGATGAATTAAAAAAAATTGTATCTTTCTAAATACCAGGTGATCATATCTATACTCCATATATTATGATTTCTGTTAGATGTATTAAGTTCTTTTAGTTGCATTGTATTTATTAATTTTTGAGCTTTTACTATGTTGTGATCAACAATTGTTTACTTTTGTATGGAGAATACTTTTTGTTTCACATAGCCAAAAATCATTTAGAATTTTATTATTTTTGTAGTGTTTTTAAAGAATTGAACTTGGTTTGTGAGCTAATATTTTCTTTTTCAGTTTAAATGTTGTATAAATACTTGCAGAATTTTTAGTTTATTACATTTCAATGATAATAGGAGTTGTAGTTTAATTTCTTATAAGTTTACCATTTCAATAGATTTAAAGAGATAAAATTGTTTCAAAAGTATAAAATGTTTGGTTTTATATATAATTTTTATCTTAGAAAAGTAGTAAGTTATAAGTTTAAAACTTAGGAGTTCACTATATCCTAACATTTAATTTTGTCTTAAAGCATGTTTTGCAAGTTTTTTGTACTTCATTTATGAATTAGCATACAGTATAAAAAATAAAACATCTTTAATTGCAATTTTTTTATATATCCTAATCTTTGCTAGCATAAACTAACATCTATAACATCTAATCTTTTACATCAAAGTTTGTTGTTTTAATGAAAATATTCCACCATCTACCCATGACACCAACATCGGCAATTTTTGACAAAATTGAGGTATATTTAGGTTGTAAATAAGAGCAGCGTCCTTTATACAAATCACACCCATCATTTAAATCTGTGGTATACATAAAGGAAACAATACCGAAACTTACATAATGTAATACACCTTCGTTATAACTTTGTTGAATATTTCTGAGGTGGTCTATTGATTTTGTGTTTCTGCAGTCTTCACTTACTAATATTACTTCATTTGTAATACTTTTCACTTTATCTTTATAATCTGTCTCTGTTGGATTGTTTTTAGCCAAAAAATAAAGCGTAGTTAAGCCTGTGCACCACTTTAGTGCCTTCCGTGGATCATCTTGAATATCAGTCCGCAAATCTTGTAACATTTGTTTATAATCGATAAATAAATTCTTCCAATAATTTGCCAATTTCTCTATTACTGTACCTTTCAGTTTTTCTGGAAATACCAGCCGACTTTGCAGGTTAGTAACCAAGCCAGGAGTTTTCTTTATTGCTCTTAACATTTTAGGGACACTAATATATTTAAGTTCTGTTGATCATTCAAAAATGCAAGCTATTTGTTTATATAAATATTGAAAAATTAAATAATCTATTACAGTGTTTTACTACTACTTTTGAGACGAATCTGTCTGCTGTCACAAAAAAATTTAATTTCGACTGTCATAATATGTCAACAAAAAGTAAAATATTATGGTATATGAACATAGCAAATAACAGTCTATAAGACACTGGCTATTTAGTAGATTTGAAGGGGGTTTGCTACTAAAAAAAATATTATAGTCATTTTACTACTTTAGCTAACATTATAGAAGAGGAAATCACAACTAATAACTTTTATGATTTCGTTAGGTGAATAAACAACAGATGGGGCTTACTAAACACCGTATCACCATCTGTTATGTTCTAGTTGAGTTTTTTCAAAGGCATAAATAAGGTTTTTGAATATCTTTCAAGTCCCCTTTTTTACTTTTGTAATATTGAGGATGAGGTAGAGTGGCAGGAATATGTTTCTCATATTTTATGGCTATTATTTCATTATGTGGTCCTCGAATGGACCAGACACATTTCCGGTCCTGTTTTATTGACATTTTCAATACATATGTAAGAAGCTACTAGCTATGTTAGTAACATATTTTTACACAAGTGCAATTGTTTAAATAGAAAGAGAATATCATTAGTGCACATTTCATTGTGGGACCTAGTATTGCACGCCGAAGCACTAGGAAAATCTATAGATTCGATATCCTGTTTGATAAATTAAATCGGTGTTTTTCTGTTGTTTTTTTTATTATTATTAAAAGTTCGGTAAGTACTAAGAACTTTATTAGACATCTTAATGATCATACTACGAATTAATTCAGAAAGAATATGAATTGATCTGGCGCACCGTAATCGTGCGTGACGTTAGGGTAAGTAATTTGTAACTCTGCCCATTTTTAATGTATATATATTCTAATTCTTAATTCAAGCCACAAACTAGTCTTGGGTGCTGTCAAATATGTGTAACTTCGTACAGCAAAACTCAGGCAAACAGGTCCTGAAAGTAGATAAGTTCTATCTAATTTAAATATGTACTTTAATTGTTAAATTTGGTTTGATTGATGTTCTAGATCCGGGCGTTAGACATCTTGCTACGTCTAAATTATGAGTAAAAGCGTTCGTAATATGCCACAACAATTTATTTGAATAAATTAAAGGTAACAGAGTCAAAATCCCATTTCGTGCCAACGTTTCCTGTGTATATTTAGTAAACTGTGATTGGAAAACTTTAACCTTTTCTTGTGGGCAAAGATCCACTTACACCCTTGGCTTCTCTACGCTTACGTGACGCGTCATAGATCATCATTTGGAGTTTCTGGGGTGGAAGCAATTCTGATGATTCAGGATTTTCTGGTGGATTTAGTTCAGCTTGTCTCATAATCTAAAGAGAACAATCATGTTATTTCACGTCTTATTTTCTATAAAATCCAATCTAGTCCACCACGTCAAGTGTTAGTTTAAACAAGTCATGAGTTCAATACCGGTCGAAACAAAAAATATTTACAGTTGGAATGTATAGAGTGGTGAACTATGTAGGTTATAGATCAGTGATCAGTGTAACAGATGTATGACCGAATTCATAAGCTTTTTAATTCAGGTAGATTAAAATAATAAAAGCCATTTTAACACGCATTGTAATCTTTAACTTACTCTTGTTAAAGGACCTAAAGACCTGTATTTAAAATCATCGTTTTCACGGATATAGCACGATGCCAGCGCTACTACGAAAACCAACAAAGATAATGAATATAACAATTTCATTTTGAAAAGACTTTGAGACTCAAACCAAATCATCACATATTTATAACGCTAGCAAATGTAATTAATTTTATCTCATCGCATAGTATGCTTTTGCCACAAACAATAGGTACAGTACATTTCCTGTGTTGAACAAGTACGATAAATTAATGTCCATAAAATTAATAAGCTATGTCCGCAAACAGATAATTATCACGATCAACTTAAGCAGACCCAGGTCGGTGTAATAAATTTTATTATACTTTTGACGCTTTTTCTCTCGAATAGGTTTAGATTAATTTATCTTTGCCTAAAAACATTAATATCAATTAAATTTTTTGAAATAGTTGCTAGGTAGGTAAATCGACTTGAATTCCAAAAAAAACTCTACGTATTTATCATAGGTATACCGTGATAATATATATTTATATGTGTATATTTTCGATATTTTAGGCGCAATTGTTTTTAGTATTAAATTAAACAATAAATAGGACAACAATATGTTCAACGATTTATCATATTTATTAGAAACCGATATAAATCCCATTACACAGTGCAATTTCAATATTGCATTACGGACAAACATTTAAATCAGTTTTAAGGCATGAAAAATAATGGTCAACTAATTAGAAACAACAACAACAAAGTATTAACAACAATATTTTTTAAGTATTAGGAATTAGTGTTGTTAATAACAAAATAGGTACTATCCACAGCTTACCATTAGTTTTTGCTAATTATAATAGCTTCTCTCGGTGTTGCTTGGTAAAAAGCATTAGAACCTTTCTAAAGATTCCTTCCAACAATTTAGCTTCTACTAATCTTCTCAGTCTTGAAAAGATATTTGTCGGGTCATCAGGCGAAAAAACTTCATTCTTAATTTATAAATATTTTATGCATTAAATGACATTTTTTGAGTGGCTATATTATTGCATGATTATTAATTATTGAATCAGTATATTTTTAAAGAACATCTGTACGTTGAAGTTATACTTTCTTTATTCATAAGAAGAGTTTCTAATCATATGACCACCATTGTGTGTATATATATAAATCCCGCAGATTTGCAGCTGATGACCCCATCTAATCCCTAGTTGCGTTTGACCCAAGACTTTTTGGCCATTCTGTATATATAATACATTTTTAGGGTAGTTTTACTTTAGGTTGTTTGGTCCTTATTTGGTTAAAATAAAACTTCCTAATAATTCGTTGAGAAGAGGTGAAGATGGAATGTGGAATGTGTTTAATTTTTAAAAACTGTAGATTTATATACAAAAATTATCCTACCTGGCCACTAGTGGTAAACATGTGGCACCAAGATGCGAAGGGTGCGTAGACAATAAAATCGAGGCGCGGCAAAAAGTTGTCCTAACGGTAACGCAATTAACTGTTCTTTTCAGAACAAATTATTGTTTCATGACGACACGTACTAATCACCTACAGGATTCCCCCTCTAGCGAAGCGTACCGGCAGGCGTATAACGCGGCCTCGGCGAGTTGTTCTTGTAGGTATTGAGGTGTTCCCAGTGTCTTGTTGTTTCAGGTTGTTGTCATCTTGATGTTTCAGGGTGTTGTCATTTTGATGTTTCAGGCTATTTGATGGTTCATGTAGTTCGCTCGCACTTGATGTGTTTTGCTTGTTGCAGGTACTCGTTGTTGTATCAGTAGGCACATCTTGCTCGGCGATAGTGTAGGCAGGTTTGAGTCTGTCGATAGAGATATTCATTTCACGGTTAGGTAACTGCAGCGTGAATATCTTGCTGTCTCGTTTCAGCACGCGATAGGGTCCGTCGTAAGGTGCTTGTAATGGCTTCTTTACGGCGTCTATGCGTACAAATACGTATTCACATGATTGCAGGTCGCGGTGAGCGAATATGGGTTTTGTGTTGCTGTGTGGTTGACTCGGCATTGGTTGCAGGTTACGTATTGCGTCGCGCAGCTGATCGATGTAGCCAGAGTCCATGATGACATCATTGCGGGTCGTTGATAAGAAATCACCGGGTAAGCGTATGTTGCAACCGTAGGTAAGCTGAGCGGCGCTTACGCCGGTGTCACTTCGCATAGCGGCGCGTAATCCGAGTAGGACGGTTGGGAGCTCGTTGATCCAGCTTCTTGCGGTCTGTAGTCTTGCTTTTAATGCGGCTTTAAGGACACGGTGCCATCGTTCGATGATACCGTTACACTGTGCGTGGTATGAAGTTGTACGCGTTTTTTCGATCCCTAGTAACCGAGAAAGAGATGCAAATACTCTGCTTTCAAATTGGCGTCCTTGGTCCGTTGTTATTGTTACAGGACAACCGAAACGGGAAATCCAACCTTCGTATACCGCTTTGGCGACGTCTTCAGCTGATATTTCGCATAATGGGTATGCTTCGGGCCATCTTGTTGCTCTGTCGATCATTGTCACGAGGTATCGATGACCGCTGGCCGCGGTAGGTAGCGGACCAACGATATCAATGTGAACGTGTTCGAATCGTTCGGTTGGTGAAAAAATTGATAATCGACTTGATGTGTGGCGTTGTATTTTGGCGCGCTGACACTGTAGGCATACTTTTGCCCACTTGCCGACGTCTGCGTTCATTGAGGGCCAAAAGTAACGTTGCGTAATTAATTTTCTCGTAGTCTTGATTCCAGGGTGGCTAACGTTATGTACTGCGTTGAATGCGGTACGTCGGTATTCTTCTGGTAGGTACGGACGTAACTGTGAGGTTGAAGTTTCGCAGTGTAATTTGATATTTGAGACGGGCAGGTTGACTTTCTTGAAACATAAGTTGCTCTGTAGACTGAGTGCTTTAATGGTATCGCTATCGCGTTCTTGAGCTTCTGCAAGTAGATTGTAGTCAATCGGCGATGGACAGATGATTGCTTCGACACGTGATAATGCATCTGCGGCTGCATTTTGAGATCCACTGACGTGTCGTATATCAGTGGTAAATTCGCTGATATAAAGTAGCTGTCGGGTGCGTCTCGGTGATTCGCTGTTTGTATTTGTTTTTGTGTAAGCGAAAGTTAGCGGCTTGTGGTCGGTGAATATTATTATTTCTCGTCCCTCGAACATTTTGCGGAAATGTTTAACAGCCATGTAGATAGCGAGTAGCTCTCGATCGTAGGTACTGTAGCGAGTCTGTGCGTCGGTGAATTTCTTCGAGAAATAGCCGAGTGGTTGCCATGAGTTGTTGATAAATTGATTGAGTGCGGCACCAGCTGTTCTGTCGCTAGCGTCGCTGAATATAGCAAGTGTCGCCTGGTGAGACGGATGAGCAAGTAAAGCGGCGTTTTTTATGCTCTCTTTACATGCTTCATAAGCTTGCGTTGATTCAGTGGTCCAGTCGATCTTAGTTTTGTCACACTTCTTGACGTTGTGCAGGTAGGTATTTAACGGCGCTTGTATGGTGGCGGCATCTTTGATATTTTCACGGTAAAAGTTTATCATACCGAGAAAACGTCGTAGTTCTTCTACGGTTTGTGGTTTTGGAAAGTCTGTAATAGCTTGTACCTTCTCTTGGGGTGGCTGTATTCCTTCCGCTGTGACTTGGTGACCGAGGAATTTCACAGTTGGCTGGCCGAAAACACATTTTGATGGGTTGATGGTGATGCCGTATTCTTCTAGTCGCTGTAATACGATGCGCAGATGTTTTCGGTGCTCTTCCTCGTCGATTGATGCTATGAGTAGATCATCAACGAAAGCGAATACGAAGTCGAGTTCGCGCAGTACTTCGTGAATAAAGCGTTGGAAAGTCTGTCCGGCGTTCTTTAGACCAGGACACATGCGCGGAAACTCGAAAAGACCAAAAGGTGTGATGATGGCGGTTTTCTCCACATCTTGCTCGCTGACTGGCAGTTGTTGGTACGCGCGATTGAGGTCGAGTGTGGAGAAAATTTTCTTCCCTGCGAGTTGGTATGTGAAGTCACGTATGCGTGGTATGGGATACCGATCGGGCTTGGTTATGGCGTTGAGTCTTCGGTAATCGCCACACACGCGTAGGTCTCCATTCTTCTTTGGCACGACGTGAAGAGGTGATGCCCAAGGGCTTTTGCTTGGTCTGCATAACCCTTGATCGATCATGTTTTGGAATTCCTTCCTGACCATTTCGTAACGATGCGGTGCAATGGGGCGTGGCTTGCAGTGAAGGGGCGGTCCATTTGTTTCAATGAAGTGTTCAACGGAATGTTTGGGACTAAGCTTCATTGAAGTGAGTCTGGTTGTGCCCGGGAAATCTGCTAGAATGCTGTGGTAATTTTGCTCAATGTCAATACTACGAACTGTAGGTATGTCTGCAGTACTGAGTTGAGCGTTTGTTACCAGCTTTGTTTTCCCGTCGATCAATCTTCGGTTTTTGACATCGACAATGAGGTGGTGGTGCTGCAAGAAATCTGCTCCCAGGATTGCCTTAGACACATCTGCTACGACGAATTTCCATGTGTATGGTCTTCGGAGGTTAAGATCAAGTTGGAGTGACTTCTCTCCGTATGTTGGAATGACCGTGTTGTTGGCGGCGTAGAGTTGAAATGGCAGTGGTTTTTCGCGTGAGCCTTTTGTCTTTGGTAGCACGGAGATATTGGCTCCTGTGTCGACCAAAAAGGTAAGTTTCGTTACCCTGTCGGTAACGAAAAGGCGGTGTGATGATTCGGTAACGCCGGTTCCCGCCGCGGCCAGCGTTACTTTTAGTTTTCCGACTGATTTATGGGCTTGAAACTGCATGGTGGTGTGCATTTCTTCGCGTCCATACCGTAGCGATGATGGTAATAGCAGTACGACATTGGAGATTTTTTCCGGCTTCGATCTTCCATCTGTGACTCTCGTCGGTTTTCGTTGCGATTTGTTGATGTGTTCCGCGAGCGTGATTGTGAATGTGAATGGTGGCGAGAACGACTGTTGCGGTAGTTGTCGCGAGGTTGTGCTCGTAGCTCAGCGACTTCCAAAAATAACGTTCTTATTTCACCGATGAGGGTGTCGATGGTTGGTTGTTGTTCTGGGGGTGGCACACGAAGTGACAGTGAGATACCGGAGACTTCTTGGCTCGACGCTTGTGATGAAACTTGACGCTCTGCACCGGAATTTTCTGTGTTCGTCATCTTCAATTTTCTTGGTGTTCTTCTCGGGGTCACCACTTTAGGGTAGTTTTACTTTAGGTTGTTTGGTCCTTATTTGGTTAAAATAAAACTTCCTAATAATTCGTTGAGAAGAGGTGAAGATGGAATGTGGAATGTGTTTAATTTTTAAAAACTGTAGATTTATATACAAAAATTATCCTACCTGGCCACTAGTGGTAAACATGTGGTACCAAGATGCGAAGGGTGCGTAGACAATAAAATCGAGGCGCGGCAAAAAGTTGTCCTAACGGTAACGCAATTAACTGTTCTTTTCAGAACAAATTATTGTTTCATGACGACACGTACTAATCACCTACACATTTATAAATATAATAATATAAATCGACATGTAAGCAATAAATTTAAAAAATAAATATAAAAGTAAAAATTGTTTCATGTCAAACACAAAGTGACAACACTTTTATAACTTTTTTCATAATAGTACGTGTTACGTAGTACCCTACATATTATAACGTATCATTTATCTTGTCTATGATGGGTACTACCTTCCTTTTATAACCGCCATTTAATTAGTAATTTAATGTTCAAGTACTAAAAAGTCTATTGTGCCGGTTTTATTCATAATTCAGTTAATATTATGTTTCTTGGAAGCAGAACTAAGGAGAACGCTTTGTTGATATATTAAACGAAATAATGGAAAAAACTACACCTATTGTTGCAGCCAAAGCTGGGATCATTTCCAATGGTCCAAAACGCTTCGGGCGAGGTGTTCCGGAAATTCCAACTGCTTATAAGAATAGCAATATATGTTTTTGTCGTAGAGACAAGGCAATTGTTTTCTGTAGAGCTTGTGGATTTTATTGTCACGGAAGAATTCGCATAAGATGCAAACAACATCCACATGTAAGTTATCTAAGCCTACTTTTTAAATGAACTGACAAGTTTTACTATCTTAGTTATTATGATTCTCCTTCCATTTACCATGTTCTTTAAATGTCACAACTTAAATTGCTGATATCTATGAAATAGATTTTAAAGTTATATATATATATATATATTTTCTAGTAAAGTATATCATATGATAATGGGTTAAAAAATTGTTGCAGGTAAGCTTCTTATTGGATATCACTGAATGTCCTCGCTGTCACTCATCTGTGTTCTTGGAAGAACATTGTGAATTTTAATACTTATTGTTAATTAGACTTATTAGGCTCTAATAGTCTCAGGTAGGCTTACAGATTACTGTTTATGTTGAAGAACTTTTGTGTTTTTATGTTTATTTGGTATGAAGGGCATCAACTGCTACAATTTAGCACTATAAAAGTGGGTTTTTATAAAAACAACATGTTTTTTATAGTTTAAATAGCTATGACTAGTCTATGATAGTGAGAGACGGATTTAATTACCCTTAGCCCAAGGGTCTTAAAATAAGTTCTTAGTTGATTAAATGCAACAAATATTATTTTGTTTTTTTAATTCCAGCCTAATTCTAACAAATTATGGTCTTATTATATGAAAATAATGTACACCAATTGACTTTTAATTTAATGTTCTCTATTAAATTGAGACTAGGTATGTACAACATTACATTTCATTATCAAATGGAAAACCAGCTAGGTATATCACTTCTATCCCTGTTGCGTTCAATATATTGTTTAAATGTTTTCTTTGTTTCTTCTAAAGATTTCAAGTCATCCTCTACATCACCTTTCTTTTTTTCAAATATGTTGGGAAATTCAAATGTTGTAGTTTTAGGCTAAAATAAAGTTTAGGACATAATAAAATGAGTAAAATATAATTTAAGTTCGTGTAAAGTACATAAAAAGTGAACTTAAGTCTAAGAAATTATATAATTAGAAGATCTATTTTGCTACAGATTAACTGTATAGATGGTTAGGTACCTATTAAAGTTTCAACAGAAAACTCTCAAAACTCTTGACTAGGACATATATTATATTATATATTAGAAAGGACAATAGAAAAATGTTTCTCACCAAAGTTACAAATGCTGTCTTTATATCATCATCCTTAACAACATAACCTTTTCCAATATCCTTTCTGAATTTCCCAAGTGAAATTTTTGTTCTAACTTCTACTACAGGTACTTTGTATATCTTCTCCAAATAGTTTTTTATATCATGTTTAGTCATTTCCATAGAACATTGAAAATGAACAATATTTGGTTGTTGCCGCAGAGGTGTATGTACTAATTTCATCCAAAAATTTGGTAAAAATATACGAAGTTGTGGGTTGCCCCTTTGATAAATTGGATACCTAAAATAAGAAGTAAACAGACGTATAAGTATATATAAACAACATAAAAAGCTGGTTAATAATAATTCTTCCAGTTACCAGCGTGTAGACATTTTATGCAAAGGCCGTGGGTGGTAAAAAATTGGTGCAGAGCAAATATTTATCGATTTAATTAATGTATTTTATGTTGTATTAGTAAATAATTAAATAATTTTTTTTAGGTTATGTGTTGGTGCTGCCTAATGACAAACGCACTATGCAGTAGTGTTGTCAGATGGTCTCGGCGACGTACTCCTACGATAATTTGATTTCACCCAGAAATTCCCTAGGATGCCCTCACCAAGCGGATGGTGGCATGGGTAATGGCGCGATTCTTTAAAGCGGCGGTCATGTTGGGATCGTTGGGTAATGAAAGGCTTTACGCTTTATTCGGTTTTTGATTACACAAATATACAATTAGTAAAGTTAACCCCACGGATCCTATTCTTACAATGTGTTCGTACTGCAATCTAGTTCCAAAATCAGGAACGTGGTATATAATAGCAAAAAACTGTCATTGTCGTTGTTTTGAAATTTCCACTATATATTTTCCCCTATTCTGCCCCTGACTCGGTTGAGAAACCCCTAAATCTAGGGGGAAAACCTCTGATCTGGCAACACTGCTACAGATTAAAACATGCACGTTGGTGTTCATAGGAGAAACCGACAGATAAGGTACATATTGACAACTGTTTAAATCGAGGAAACGTACTTATCCACTACATCCAAATTTAGAAACTGAACAAAAACGATTTTTTGGTAGAAAACCGGTTTAATAAACATATGTTAATATGTTCACAGTGGGTAAAAGTCAAAGTTCTTCTTGCCACGGCCTAGTAGGGAAATATGAAGTATGTTTTGCTTTTCTTATACCACTCGTACTGTAAATTCTACGACTCGAACTATAGATATGTTACACCTAAGAAATATCTATGGCACATACATAAACGTAGAGATATATATAATATAACATATCTCATTCATCAGTGACAGAATGGTTATAGGTAAAAATACAAATGTATTTAAACAGTAGAAAACTTCTCTTAATCTGTGAAAGTAAGTATTAGTTAGAAAGATGGCGGTGGCCTTGTCACCCGATCAAGAATTGGTAAGTTTTAAAAGGACATTAATTTTGCGTCCAATTCTACTTGTTTTTGACGTTTATATAATAACTTTTGTTTTATTATTAATAGTCCCACATTTTAGTTAGGCGAGTATATTGAGACCTTATCCAATTAACTTGCTGACCATGTCATCAGTGTTTGTTTTGATTTCCTGTTCAACGCAATTTGATGACACCTTAAATGTGTTTAAGATTATATCGTTATATTTTTAAGTCCTGATTTACTTAAATTTTTGTTTAGAACATGGTTTAAGCGCACCATTAAATGTTTTTTTATAAGTAACGTAAATCTTCAGATTTTCGCTTTTCCTAATCAAGTGCTACTAACCGCCTACGATTTAAAGTTCTAGCAAATTTACGCTAACGTTTAAATTAATGTTGACAAATGGTTTATTTATTTTAATATTTTTGAATGTTTGATTAAAAAAGATTTTTCTGTTAAACTGATAACATAACAAATTATTAATTTATAAAAAGTGTAACCCTTTTTTTGTATGATTTACTCATAAAAAAGTTATCTAAATGCTGTATATTTTAAGGAAGTACTGAAAACTTAAATAAAATGAATTTTAATATATCAAATAAAACTTTTTTAAATTCATCCATTCTTTAATAATTATTAAATTTCAAGAGAAATGATAACTATATGTTATGAGTCATAGATTTTCCTATTGAAAAGAGCTTATGGTATTTTAAAGTGAAATTTTATAAGGAAATTTATATACTCACGGAAAAAGTTGTAACATTTTACTAATAGTGATAAAAATATATATTCAAAGGATTAACTGGTTTACAAAGAAGCAATACTGGTTAGATCAAAAAACCAGGATAGCCATAAACAATCTAACAGCTTATAAACTATTGTAAAAGCTGGCCCTGAGCTTCTTTGTTTTTTAAAATATTTAAATTAAATGTGGACTAAATTTTATTAAAAAAAGTAATAAGGAATTTGAATTTTATATTTGCTTGAAAAAACATTATGGAATAGATATTAACTTAATAAAAATTATATATGTCAAGAATACATTTGCACAAGAAATACTAATAATTCCAACAGTATAACAATATATTTGAATTACATAGGTAATTAAACAATAATTCAATATTGTAATGATATTATGTTTAAAAAAATATTTAAAGTGGATCACCGTCTATTAGAACTACTTGATTTCTGTTGGAATCGTTGAAATTACTTTTTTAATTTATCACACTTATTGTAGTTACAGAAAATACTTCTTGCCTTAACTTATTGATAAGGCCCAAAATTCTAAATGTAAACATAATTTTAATTATCCTAGTTTTGGAAACCAACTTTACTTATTCTTGTATTTGGTCTTTTTTAAAACCTGAGTAACTAAATTTAATTTATTAAGGACAAGACTAAGTTAGAATCATATTTATGTTTATCCTTTAAAATGTTAAATGGACTAGTATATTTATTATATATGTATAGCATAGCAAATACTCATTATAAAATGTAAAAAAGGAAGTGGTAAATGTTGAACAAATTAGTTAAGTGTAAGCTGGAACAAGTGGGGCGAGAAGTTGCCAGCTCATTATTCAATTGTTTGGACTCCTCCGCAGTTTTGTTACCCTTTTCTGTCAAGTGACAATTTAAAAAAGAATCTGAGTAATATTTAATTTTGGATATCAATATTGCTATATTTTAAAGATTCATAATAGTTAGCAATAACTTTCTTGATTTTCTACTATTTACCAAATCAGTCATTATTATTTATATCTTCTATATATATATTAGGTTTTAAAATTAGGGTGTGTGTCTGATTTAGGTATATGTTGTGTTCAGCTTGTTTTGCGAAATATGATATCATGCCGATTCGTAGAAATCTGGTTATGCTCACTCATGACTCTGTAATGAAAATATGTACTTGAGAAGTGTGAATGTTCGCAAAGGACCGGCAGTTCGTCAACACTGAGTGGCTTCGCGTTAGCCATTGTATTTAGTTGCTTCATGCTTGTAACTCAATACATTTTCCTGTATATCAATTATATAGTAGGCAGGTAACGACAGTCCACACGTTCTCTTTATATACTCCCACATCGTTGTAACATCTTTAATAAGTTTTTGGTATATAATAGACTCCCAACCAGTCTAAGGCTTTAGTTCGTTAAGCAATTTCTATTATTCCAGGAACGGCAGACGCAAGAATGCCTTCTTATTATTTAGTATTGGTATGAAATAGAAGAGAATATTTCACAGACATCTTTACGCTTTGATTTTTTTTCAATTATGGCAGAAATATGTCTGTACCTGTTTATAATTTTTTGTATATTATGATTTGATCAACTGTATTCGGCTTACGGGTGAAGTGACAGTTGTTTATTGGTTGATCACTCCGTATCGAATAATGAATATTAATGAATAATTGTAATGAAATTTAGTTAAAAGGGAAGTGGCTTCTTTTCAATTATGTAATTGGATTCTGTTTAATATTGATTCGTTTAGGTTTATTGAGTTTGCATAGAAATTTGGACTGTAGGCACCAGTTGTGATACGCGTTTACTTGTGTACACTCGTGCGTGCGTGCGTCCGTCCATATGTCTATTGTTTTCTAAACAATGCGGTGCCTTTGCTAAGTTTCAAGTTACATGTACTAGTTGTGTTTAATTGTTCTTAATGCTTCTGAATATTGCTCTTTAATTTATATTATAGATTACATTAATTTCAATAATTACAAGAGTTTATGATATGATGTATGATGCGTAATATTACTTGGATTATTTTAAATTCATACACAAATTTAAAATTTTCACTTGAGGTTATAAAAATAATTTCCATTTAAAACTTTTCCGTCCTTTTTAACCGCTATATTCTTCAGACCTTTTGAGAGAGGCCTTTGCCCTGTAGTTAAAGATTAAAAGCTCTTGTCGGGATCTTAAGAATCCTTATGTTTCTCTTAGCTTCTCAAGCACGACGTCTATTGTTGATGTGTGTAAGAATTTTTTTTGTATAAGTTTGTGTTAAACTACAACAGATTTACATTGTATTTCTTGGGGTAGGATTTCGAGGCAAGTGAGTGACAGGGCAGTGGAGTCGGTGTCCCTCTCTTCTTTTCTCTATTTATCTGGATAAATAGTTCAAATCAATCATAAATTAAGCATTAATCTATCTTTTAACTACAGCTCGAATTATAAACATAAAAGATAATCCAAAAATCAGGTGATTGCAAGGTTACGACTCCTATCTGTTATACTATATATATATAACCTATCAATAATAGTTATATTATTGCAAGAAAGTGATCCAAGCAGTGACTGGTTTCGAATATTATATAATATTAATGTCGAAATGGTGCGTGTGCGGCAATACTAATAGCCAAACAGGATACACTTCCCGGAAGAATTAGGCCCCTCCCCTAACGCACTCGCCTTATACACGTGTAGTGTTTACTGTATCTGATAATATATATACTTTGTCTATGTCAAACATTCATTTAAAAAACCTTTTATTAATTATCTAAGTGCTATGTCCAGTAAATTATTGTGCCTTTTTCGAAATTTGAACGACAAAATGTTATAGTTAAACAGTTTATAAAACTTGATTTTTTAAACTCTAAAAGCACCTTGTAGTGGTTAATGATATTGCTTGTTGTACAACAATACAATATAAGAATAATAAAAGAGTAAATTATAAAAGGAATGCATTACATATTGTGTATTTAAAATTTTTAGGATACCGATTTTACTGTTAACTCTAGTGCAGTAATTAATAAAATAATGTGCCAATTTATTAAGGTTTCGTCGCTTTGAAGATTTGAGGATGGCGTCTGCCTTAATGAGGAATCTTATAAAGCTCTTGCGGGTAAAAACAGAAACCTTTTCTCATTATAAATATTGCGTTTGAAGTAGTCTAGATGAAAATAAATTATGGAAACTGGGACGGCTTTCATGAAAACGTGAATTTAGTTTCGTCAAACGTAATTGGGTACAGCCTCTTAAGCTTAGGCAAGCCACAAAAGGTATAGCACCTTTCAATTTGGTGAATTGTCTGGGCATTTTTGAAGAATCCGCCTACCTAGTTCCGCCGACCTCGTCGTAATTAGTTATATGATAGGGTTTTCCTTAGCACAATATAAATATTGTGATAAAAATCTTTCAACTCGTGTTGTGCTTACTTTTTTTAAATTAACCCTATGTTACTTTTACTCCACTAACAAAAGTCGAGGATCAAAAATATAATAACATTTCAATCTCTGTTATTTATACCTTATAAAGTTACTAAATTATCGCCCTCGCGTTATTTTAAAAATTTATTAACAAAACATTTCTTAACCTTTAAGTATTGATTAGCAAGTATTTTCCAGTAGGAAAAATTCGATTACTTTATTTGTGTAGTTTTTAACTGTTATCAAATGAATAATTACACGCGTTAACAACTGTGTCGAAACTTGTACAGGTTCGGTTTATAAGTTGCCTGTGTAAATGAACTTTTACGTAATAATTTCTATTAATTTTCATTATGTATTAAGTATTACGCGATAAAAAATATAATAATAATAGCGCCGCGGTGTCGCACTGGATCTATTTATACTAAACGCGCAGAAGAACTAGATTTCGATGAAAACAAAAATTCAAAAGATATTAGTTTGCACAGTTGCAAAATTGTGTGTTGTTCTTAGGGTACGAATACAAGGTTAATTTTTATTCGTAATATATTTTGTATATGTGCTTGACGCAAAAAATGTCATGATTTTATTGTAGTTATTTCACTAGTAATTAATAACAGAATAAACAAGCCGGATCTTTAAAATGCAAATCAATATAGAATTGAATTGAAAATATGAAATATTTGATTATATGAAGATATATTATTTTAACCTATCATGTTTTTGCAGGCGACGAAAGCATTTCTAGACGCACTTAGCGAAGCCGGTGCGACGTGTGTAACACGAGCGACAGCTGTCAAGTTTCTCCTCGCGCGTAAATTTGACATTGCGCGTGCTCATACGCTCTGGCGGCAACATGAAGCAACGCGACGGAGGGAAGGCCTCATCAAGTTTGAGCCATTTGAAGATCCACTGAAAAGTGAGCTTGAAACTGGGAAATTTACTATACTGGTATTATTTTTAAATTATAATATATTATAGATAATTTTATCGTTATTTGTTACTGCAAGGGCAAATATCGTTAATAATTAATCAAATCTCTATTGACACCAAAGCAAAACTCGCTAAGGCTTATTAAAGGTTACATCGAAATGTAAAGTTCAAATGTTTTAGTTTAACTTATTTTATAAACGCCGTATTTACTTACATACATTGTAAATGATGTATGTAAATTTATACAAAGTTATTATATATACCTATAAAACAAAACAGTTATATTAAAAGCAATATAATTTTTTTTAAAATAACGTAAATGAAGTTATATTTTAGTACATTCATTTGCAATATTCACTTCGCGTTTAACTGTCCTTTGTACTTTTATTCAAATGAAATGTCACTTTTCAGCCCACGCGTGATGCTACGGGGGCGGCAATAGCAGTTTTCACAGCTAACAAACACTTTCCCAGTCTAACGTCACATCAGACAACGCTACAGGTACACAATTTAATTAGTATAGAATAAGTTACGTGTAGGTTGACTGAAAGAAACTTACCAGTAAGACCATCCTTTTAATTTTGTACAATTTACTTGATATGTTTTTAATGTGGAATAGTTTTATTTTATGACGTCCCAAAATGATCCTCAACGGGGTATGGCAACACATAAATATCTTTTATTGATAAATATAATAATTTTAATCTTAAAATAAATGAAACATGTTGAAGATTTTTGGATAAAAGACATGCCGGTTACCACCGACACCGGTTTTTCTTAACCGTACGAGCAAATGTACATATAAAAAGAAAAAAATAACAGCTCAGATCGAACATATGAAGTTAGTAGACGTTTAGCTTCTGAGAAAATAATTTACTTAAGTTAACTTTCAATTAAAATTGCGTTTATAAAATTAGATATAGCGCCATCTTTTTGTGAATGGAAACACTAATATATAACGTTTCAGGGCGTGGTGTATCAATTGGATGTGGCGTTGCAGTCCCTAGAAACACAGCGCGCTGGTTTAGTCTTCATTTATGATATGACGGACTCAAAGTACACAAACTTTGATTATGAACTTTCACAGAAGATACTCACGATGCTTAAGGTAAGTTCTCATTTAAAATAAATTAAAACAGTGTTTAAAGTATAAAAACAAAATATATCTGTTTCATATTTTGTATTTATACTTTAAACACTTATTAATGTTGTCGCGCTAACTATTGAAGTAAAAATATTTAAGTATTCATTAAAAGTAAAATATTTTAATTAACCGTTTTAAGTACCTTAGACGTTCGTCATCATTGGGGTCAGTGTTAATTCGAACACATATTTGGAAGTAAATGCCGATTATCCGGTTGCTGAGGTAGCTGTCTCTTATTCCTTATTAACCTACGACAGGTTTGATCCCTGGCTGTGCACCAATGGACTTTCTTTCTATATGCGCATTTAATTAACATTCGCTCGAAAGGTGTAGGAAAGCATCTTGAGGAAACCGGCTTGCCTTAGACCCAAAAAGTCGACAGCGTGCGTCATGCACAAAAGGTTGATCATCATCAGCCTATTAGATTAACAAATGATCATGAAACAGATTCAGAAATCTAAGGCCAGACCTAAAAAGGTTGTAGCGCCGTTGGTTTTTTTTGTCCTGACAAAAAGAGCTGGTGACGTTGAACGTTAAACAGCGTGTTCATACAAAAAGCCACAATCGGTTCGTTGATTTAAAGGTTTGGTAAAACAGCCGTCCCGCCCCGTCCGCTGTTTGACCGAACCTTTAAGAGTTTCTATGTTATATAAATACATATATAAATTATAGCACCTTGCGTTGGGAGATAAAATAATTTGTTTAAAAATATTTATAAAATCATACGCCGTTACATATCCGTCGTGAAAACTAAGTAAAAACTTCTGGGATCCTAAATAATAGTGATTTTTATAATTTTTAATAAATTGATGCTAGTAACATAGTTTAACACGTCAGGACCTAAGTAATGTATCAAAGAGGCGGTTTTGGTTATGTATATTATTAAAAGATGGCGCTTATATCAAAGTTTCTCAAAGAATTCCTACAACCAATATCTCATACTGATCCTAACAATTCTCCAAATATTGCCATTATATACGTAAAAGGTACCTAAAATATTATTGTCACTGTATAAATTAATCATGGTTATTTTTTTAATAATCTAACAGGTTTATATATTTAGTCTCAGAACAGATTATTTCAAATTATATCATTAATCACTTAATGATAAAAATTTTGTCATTTGATATTTCAAATGTTGTTTCGTGTGCTTGGTCAACATATGTATATGTCGCAGTAAAGTAGTTAAATCAGGGAGTTAATTGAATCTCTAGCAGACTAGATAGTTAATAATTAAAAATCGATATTCAATCAAGTCGCTAAAGTTCTGTCAGACAAGTGAGTGAACGAAACGTTTAACGAGTTTCCTAAACGTTCCTAGGCAACAAGACTTAACCATTTACAATAAAGCAAACACGGAATTTCCAGGCTCTCATTTCTTCACGTCTTCGGTCAGTTTTACCATCGTGTCTTGTTTTACATTGTTAATCAAGACGCTGGTTTTCGAGCAGACAGATAGTTAAACGTTTTCGACGTTACTTTATTTAAATCAAAATGCTAGCGACTTGTTTAAATATCGATATTTAATTAACTGTCTAGATATTCAATTAACTCTCCGATTTTACTCCTTTACTGTTACATGTATAATGACCTCAGTATTTAGACAATGTTTCAAGTAATAACATTTACAAGAGAGATATTTCTACGAAATTGATGTTAAAGAATAATTACAGAACAAGATGTTGTCGCAGCTATTAATCATTATCAAATAGCTTACACGAGTATGAAGTTATTTCCGATAAATATAATATGGAAAGTGCTTTGGACGTTTCAATGAAAACTTTTTTATTTTAAGCTTTTCTTCTGTTTTCTATGGATTTCTTGGAATATGATTATGTTCAAGGGTTTCATTTAGATATGGTTTATTTACTGAATTATATATATTTTTTAATTTCATCTTTAACTAAATAAAATAAAAAATCTCTAATATTATTCAGACAATTTTAATTTAGGTAAATATATAAAATTTAAGAACAGTGTTGGCCTAGTGGCTTCAACAAGCGATTCTCAACCCTGGGGTCGTAGGATCGATCCCCGGCATTATACCAACAGATTTTCTTTCTATGTGCGGAATTAACATTCTCTCGAACGGTGAAGGAAAACATCGTTAGGAAACCGACATGTCTTAGAACCTAAAAGTGGACAGCGTGTGTTAGGCACAGGAGGTGGATCACCTACTTGTTTATTAGATTGACAAATTATCATGAATAGCCGCAAATTCAAATTTATAAGATCCTGAAATCTTGATTGAAAATTTTTTAATTGAATAAATGATATTTGTTTGTGATAAAATTTTATTAATAAATACTATTGACAGTTGCGAAGTTAAGATAACCCCACCCCGCTTTACCAGGAAAATTGATAACATTATTTATCTATCTTAAGTCACTATGTATTATCATTGGAAATATATCTTAGAACATATCTCGCGCCGATATCATTTGAAGAAAAAAATTTTATTGCACCCTTAAATATTATATAGAAATACATATGTCTAAGTCGTTAACAACTATTTACATATCATTATAATTACGTTTGAAAGTTTTAATAACTTAAAACTTTAACTAAATTCGCAATTAACTTAAAAATATACATGACAATTCTAGTCAATATTTACTTGAATTCAATTCCGCTGGGGCTGCGCCAAGTGTCTTCTCTTAGTAAAAAAGGAATGTCCTCTATTACTGTTTTTTTTTCGGCCAATTCCTTGTTCAATACTGATTTCGAAACGGTTTTCACATGTCACCATTATGAATGTGAAATCCTGAAAGTGTAATATTTTAACTTTTTTGTACTATTTTTTATTTATTCACAATTCCTCGCATTTATTAAAAAACAAATAACAGAACACAACAAAAATATAAGGGATACAACGGTTAGCCTTATCGCTAACAAGCGATCTCTTCCAGGCAACCCTAATAAGGGAAAGAATTAAAAAAATAAATATGATGTGTAAATCTTATAAAAAAATTATAGATATTTAATGTAAAATGATACAAAAAATATTAATAAAACAAACTAAAAAGCTAAATTTGCGGATTCATGAATTACAATGCAATACAAAAGAATAAGAAACACAAGTCAAGACTGAGCAGGATGGGATATGGTAGATATGGTTAAGTAATGTTTATGCAGAAGAGTTTTAAAAGATGTTAGGGAGGTAGCCAATCGTATGGAGTCGGGCAGCCTATTCCACAACAAAATAACGGCGGAGATTCTAAACGAAAATTAAACGGCATTGTTATTTTTAAAAACATATAAAAAATATTTTACATGTACATGAATAGTAAATGTACATAAATAGTATAGATCAAAAATTTTATTGCCAACTGCCGTATGACATTTGAATAATATGTGACCGTGTTATTAGTACTAGGGCTTTGCAGCATATTGGTATATAAATTACCCACTTTTTGTGTATAGAACAAAAAGCGGTTGAAGGGTTGAAAATCTTGCCAGTGATAACTGAAAATTCGTAGCCATTTCGTAGAGGGGTGGGCGGATGCGACCCGTAGCAGCCGCCCGCCGTTCACCATTTACGTCAGTCGATCTCGCGCAACGCGCCCGAGCGCTCGTGTGCTAAACTTTACCGGAAATAAGTAAAAATGTTATAATTACGTTTAACACCTACGTGTTGGCATTATAGTGGATATTGGATTACAAAAACATAGGATTTGGATGACTCTTGTGATGAATGTGCTTTCTTGTTTAACCTGTTTAATAAGTGTTTGAACACTGCGATTGTTGTTGATGTGTTCCGTTTATATATTTTGAAATCGATCGATAAGCCAACAGCGGATTACATGGCTACGCTTAAATTAAGGTAAAGTGTATTTATAACATCTTACCTAGTTCCGTAAAATAATTCGCCGAGCAAAGAGGGAAGCGCTCGTGGTCCATGTCGCAATACCAGATGTAAATTTCCTCATATAGATAACATAAATGTTGGAAATGTATATCTTGGATGAAAACTGTTAATTGAAACAGCATACAAAGTTATTAAGAAACAACACATTTTATATTACATATATATTACAATTACATGGATGGTAAAGTCTCAATCAACATCTTAAACACCATAATGTCGTTCTAACTAATTATTTTTATGATTTCTCTGTATCTAATAATTTTAAAATAATATAAAAGAAACATCAATGTGTAGATCACGTGTCATGGCATGTACTAAGTACCCAAAACGGAAGTATCGCCTTGTACGTCACCGAATCGTCTCTCCTTTGGCAATGTCAATGGAAAAATAAATGTGCTATAAAACATAAAAAACGTGTTTTATAGGTAATGCAGCCGATAAGCAATAAAATTAATTTAAGACGTTAAGGGTTGACAGTATCAAAATAAAATTCATAAGTGTTCTTTTCATAGGTACTATACGTATACCATACATTTAATAATGGTTTTAGCGGATTGCAGGTAACCGTATTTTTTTTCTTTTTTTACTCAGAAATTCAAGCATGAATTCGCTAAACCCGTGGCTTACTACAATACTAAAAGTGAACTAGTTTAAAAAATGCAATAATATATTTATCTCGATTCATAAACCGTAACAAAATTATGCAGAGAGGTCGGCATATCCATGTAAAATCGAATTTCGTGGCCATCGCAGCAAACGAACTTTTCCATACAAACATGACTTAAACAACAAATAAAAGTTTAGATAAATAGATACTGGAAGACCCAGAGATATTAGACCTATTTAACATATCTTGTCAAGTATGAAGCAAAAGCCAAGGGCGTATGATTGCCAATTTTTCACTAGTCTATTATCTGCTCGGTCGGACAGCGGCGTAATTACATCATTAGATGGGCTTTCCGTGCTGTGTAGATTAACCTAGAAACTCTGAGCATCACTTTAAAGACAACATTTATCTTATAGAACGTTTCCTTGTACGTATATTGATATTATACGCTTTATTTGCGCCATACCACACCTGATAATTGGATAATTCATTAAAAATTCCAAATAAAAGTCCTCCTTTAGACATTCTCAATGTCTGCCCAATATACATAATATGTCTAACGACGAGGTTATTAACTAATAATTACAATTTCAGTTAAATAGTTTTGTTTAAAGTCCTGGAGTTTATGTGACGCAGCGCGCTGCATGCAGTGTAGTGCTATCGACAATTTAAAAAAAAACAAATTCAAACCAAAAAGTATTCATTATACGTTTATAAATACTCAGAATTTCTCTACTGTAAGCGCCAGCAAAATATAGTTGAAGTCATGCATTAGCTATGCGATTAGGTTATAGGTCCTGTTTCTAGATCCCGACTATAAAAACAGCATTAAAATTGGAATCATACTTTTTATTGACATAATATACTAGATTTCTAGAAATCTTATCGTGACATTTGACGCTGCGCAAAAAATATAACGCAGTTAAAAGGGCAAGTTGCCCTTTTTAAATGGCAATAAAATTTATCTACGTAATCATAAAATTGATTCTGGGTAGACGTGCGGCTCGTCGTATGATAAACGTAATTCTACTTAAAATGAAACATTAAGGTTTTTAGAGTATTTATCGGGTGGGCAAAGCATCTGTTAGCAAACTAGCATTATTATTATATATCGATCGTTACAAATTCATTCAAGCCTCCTGTTTGCCTTCTACGAAATAAATACTTAGTTAATTATACATTGCAACCGGGGCTCAATCACGCATTGACACTTAGCCACGTGCCAAGTGGGACTGCCAGATGCCGACTAGACGGTTAATGATGTCTCAACCAATTTATTCATAAATTCTCTTCGGGATTACATTTATTGTTTTTAATTGTACTGGATTTTAAATTCAGATTTTTATTCAGCTCTTGGAAAAATATTAAGTGAGAATAATGTAAATCGGAGTTGTTGAAGTCTAAAAACAGAAAAGATTTTCTCGGTGGAAAACGATAGACTATATTATAGAATTTAATGGGCCCTCAGTCATGAGAACATAATGGCTTTACGAGAAGTTCGAATTAATGAAACGAATAGACTATAGAGTTGTCGTGTTTACAATTTTTTATAGTCATGCGAATGTATAAAATTCTTGATAGTTTACACATTGTTGAGGCTGGCGTGGGTGAGTGAACCAGTCTCTCCGAACAAGGCTGGGGTGCCCCTCGCTAATTCCGCCGCATTTTATTGGTTGATTTTACCACCTGTGTCTCTCAATGAGTTTCAGAACTCGTTATTCTGACATCATAGCCAATATTGATCACTCTCGATAACATTCCGGAGCTGCGAAGTAAATTGATATTCAACATTTGTTGTATCTATAACGAGTCGATTTGAAACCGTTTAGAACGAAAAATATTAGCGTGGATGGTTCTCGGTATATTAATTATCACATTGTTTACGTCGTCTAACTTGTTTTGTATGATGTTTTGCAATGATTCACAATATAAATGCGTAGTAAAATCTTGACATAATTTTACTTATCTTACGATATTTTCTATTTTTATAATTTTCAATTGTTTTATTTCTGTTAGGACCGTTAACAGTTTCTATCGTTTTTAGTCAGTAAGATCTTTATTGAATATATTTGTAGCATAGTATTGTCTTTTGTTAAAATAGCTTTTACACATTAAGAAAAACATTTTTTGAACGGATTAAGTATTATTATTAAATGTATGTATTGTATTATTATTATTGTAATATGTATTATTATTAAAAAACTTATATTTATTTACATAATTCTAAATTTTTTCCGACGTTTCGCGTGCTTTTCAGCGTGCGTGGTCACGGTGACTGAGACAAAAGGTGTTAAATGTCAAAAGAATCACAGCTGCAGAGAAAGTTGTTTTATCTGTATTTATTGCCCCGAAGTTGATATCGACTAAAAGATGACGGATTTTTGCAAAAATGACTCACGGTATCCTCTGTTTTCGCAGATTGTTTGTCTTCGGGTTTTAATTTGGATATTATTGGATCCCAGGTGTTTGATAATTTTAGGCCGTCTTCTCTATTGAAATTGGGGTGTTTCTTTTTATTTCAATGGCTTCGCGTACCAATCTAGGGAATAATCTTTTTTCTTTCGCAAGTACTTTCGGTTGGTCAAAGCGTATGTCATGATTAGGCCTATCTAGTGTGTGTTCACAGACTGCTCATTTTGTGTGTCGTCTATGTCTTATGTCTGCAATGTGCTCTTTGAGTCTGCTGGATATATTTCGTTTAGTTTGCCCTATGTAAGACAGGCCACAGTCGCAATCCAGTTTGTATATACCTGCATCTTGCAACGGGGTGTTACTTTTGATTGGTCTTAGGAATTGCTGAATCTTCTTGTGCGGCTTGAAAATTGTATTTTTTTTGTCTTGAACTGTTTGTGTCTTGTTTTTGTTTCTGTGATGCAGCCGGGGGATGCGCAGCTTGTTTCGGTGTAGCACCTGTTTTACATGCTGCATGCTCGAGGTGGGCAGCATCACAAAGACGTTGGGCTCTCTGGAACAAACATTTACCGACAGAAAATATAAATACTCTTTGTAACATGTTTGCATATTGCTGGGGAAAAGGATTACACTTCCAAAATGTGTTCAAATAAAAGTGGATCGAGGCGACCGAAAATTATCTGTGATAAGCAATATGATAATTTAACGTATAGATATATATTTCACAATCTATAGTATGTGGGAAAGATCCGCCACTGTTTACATGTATCAAATCGGTTCACCTTGAAGTCACGTGTGACTCAGCGTTGCGCAGAACCTTTTTAAGGCCATCTTTGTTGCGTGACGGACTATTTTTAAGTAGTACTGCAGTTTTACGTGAGCTAAGAGAATCCAGGAGTTTTAAAATTAACTTAATCTTAATTCTTAATAAAATACATGTTAATATGATTAGCAAGTCTTTGTGCGAGTGAATTATCTATTTAATTTACCCTAAATCTGTACAACTGGATTATATTGTATGTAACGCCTTATAAGGATGAGATAACAATGGTTCGACATGATATTAATAATCGATTACGATTGTGATTAATGATTTAATTGCCTTCGCAACTTTATTTTATTTTAAGTACAAAAAACACAACACAAGTAAAGAAAACACAAAATACGCTTTACACAATATTTTTAACATTTTAATACGTCCTTCATTAAGTTTTATTCTTCATGTCATCTTCATTTTCAAAACAATAGAGTATAAGGAAAATTTATTAGTTTCTTTTGTTTAAATACTTAATAATGACCATGATTATAGATAATTGTCGTTTTACACGTCCCCTGTTTATTAGTGGCATCATTAATCTTCTTTAATACGTTAGTGGTAACTCCTACACCTCCGTTAGTTATAATTAAAATTATTGGTTCATGCTTGCAGATACTCAAGAAATGTATATGAAGTTATAGCATTTTGACGTGCCTATGCAATTTTAATATTGCTAATGCTGCTATTTTTTGAATAGTGGATATTAATATAGCCTATATTACTCAGAGATAATGTAGCATTCTAAAAGTGAAATATTTTTTGAAATCGGTGTAGTAGTTTTTGAAATTATTTGGAAACGAAAAAAAAATTCATTTGCAACATTGTGTTAAACTTTTCCTCTTTATAATATTAGTATGCAGTATCGCATAAATAGAATTTAAATTTTTAATATTTTTTATTTAATATTGATACTCTTCAAGTATTACTGCCTAAAATTAATTGATAATTCAATTGGGCTGTTAATGCAGACAGGGTTTCTGTCCTTAATATATGATACCTCGGATACGCATGTTTTCATAGATTTCAATTATTGGAAAAATCTGATTAAATCGATATCTCACACGTGCATCCATCATTGTGCTACATCTATTGTGGTTTCGCATTAGAACTAGGATGCTCTATATCTCTGACAGATTCACGGCTATCCATTCTGTTTAAAACACTGTTACTTCAAACCCTGCTGCGAGTATATATTTCTTGATTAGATTTATCACAGTGGGAAATATTTTAATAACACATTTTACTATGGAAAACATTCATATTATAAATTGCTATAGGAATCTATCACCGGTTTCAGACGAGACCTTTCCATGTACATTCGGGATGATTAATATCCGCTAGGAGAAGGTCGTATATGTTGTGACGTCACCTCCGCTAGGTCTACTTCCGGTCGCCATACGTGCTCTTATTAGCATACAGTATACGAAAATGAATACAACGTAGAATTCATAAATGCTAACATGTATTCTTCAAACTATAATACACTATTCGAAGTATGTATAAACTAAAGAAAAAGTTATATTCGGCATATACATGGAAGCAAATTTTGATACATCTTGAATAGTTTATTTAATGTTATTTGTATTTAATTTTCGAACTTGAAATATATACGTGTAAATGTTCTTTGCAACGAGTAATGCGGTAAATTGTTGCGTTCAAAGCTTTTATTTATGCTCGCCTTGTGACTTCACTTCCGGCGGAATTATAATGTATTATGTCATAGAATGTAATGTAAAACATTATTCCATTCATTTATTGCTTACACTTTGCCAAACTTCTATTTATCCTGAATAATACTAATATATTTATCATATAGATTTTATTTCCAAGACAATATTTCCCCTTTATAATGTCTAAAGAGACCCCTTTATGTGTGTATAATATGCTTTTTAATTTATTTTATTAAATCTCAGTAACCAGAATGATGTCAAATTATTGTTAGAAAGCATAAATTCACGCTTATCACGTAGCCTAAATTCTCAAATACGTAATTTAGATGACGCTTATCTAAGTAATATCAATACAGGAAGCTTCGAGTTTAACAGTTTTTTTTTGAAATTCTGTCGATCGGTTATTATTGCAGTTATTTATTCGAGTTAACGTCCCATAAAATTCTACGACTCTTTTGAATTGGTAGCTCGCTCGTAAATATTTGTCTCTTACAGATAACCGCCACGACATATATTTTTGGCCGGTTGTGATTTTGGATTGATTTTATTTTATATTTATTGCATTCAGTAGTGTATGTTATATTAATAATCTATATAATCATTTAATATTTTTTTAAATTATTTTATCGGCACCAGCGATCCTTTTATAAATAAACCCAAGGTAAATGTATTATACACATTATAAAGGTTCATTCAAATTTTATAAATAGATACTGAATGCAACTAGATGCGTGTGATAGGAATTAGATGTCGCACCTGGCTGCTTAGATGGCAGCTGCGCGTACGCTTGTCATTTCTTTATACAAACACTCCCTAATTATTACGAGTTTGTACCGCAGTATAATATAGTTTACTTTAGGAGCTCGCCCCAACTACTTATTTTAATATACGATTTGGCTCTTTTCCATGTAGAACGAAGTTGATCTGTGTCGGCTTTTCTATGAATTACACGTTTAATATCTGGGTTAGGCAATGAAATAGATTTAATTATAGGTGCGCAGTTATAGGTCTTGTTGTTATTTCGCATGTTTTGTTCTGTCGTTTAACCGTGTTAACGGGTTACACTCTGTTGAACTTGCTGTGTGCCCTCAGAACTGCGGCTGTCGACGTCAAATGAGGATGGAATGACTGACCTACATAACAAGTCAGCGGGGACGCCTGGGCCACAGCCAACTCTGTAACTACTTTTTATTTCGATAAAGAAAGTGCATGCTTGTGTACCATTTTAGATATTCGATCTCTTCATTGTTCATGTAGATACGTAGTTGATGACGAGTTGCTTTTGTTATACTGTAATAACACAAGTATTTTTGGCATAGGCTTTGTAAATTACCATTGGTAGTCATATTTCACCTTGTTACAAACATGTCTCTAAAGAAATATCCCAATCAATAGTTATACATTGGCCTCGTCAGGTACCTAGGTATGTAATAGCCTTTCGTGACAGCAAACAATGGTAGATAGAGCTAGTACATAATCACAAAAATACACAACGTGTGGGATATTTCTGCTTGTTCAAGGCAATGTCGATATTGGAATATCCCCAGAGAATTTAATAGATGTCTCTGTGACGTCATTGAATTTTAATTTCAATTTTTTTCAATAGAACTTATTCTTGTTTGAACGTAATGTGTTGTTTCATGGAGTCTAATTTCAGTATCAATTATGTGCTTTCTTTACTTAAAATGAATGAATGAATGATTTCTTCTTTAATATTTTTTATAGTCTAAAATCCGTAGGTAATTTTCTCATGTTTACTGCACCTCATTGGTTATGCTTCCATCGACCTCTCAACCCTTTGTAGGAATATGTCCCTCGCTAACCATTCTTATTAAATATACTTGCAGCTAGTATATATTAGACATATTACTATTGTTATAAAATAATTTACTAAGTATTGTATTGATTGTTTAATTAGTACAGATTTAGTTCTACTAAATAGTTACCTATCGGACATTAGATCCGATATCTCTAGTACTGTATAATTACTATTGAGTCTAACCTATGTGCCTTGCTACCCAAAGCCACGTGTCATATACTGAAATATATATCGATTCAACGTTTAGGGCCAAACAAAAAAAACCCTGCCAAAGGTTGAAAAACGTCCTTAATTAATTTTAAATGAGGACACGTGTCTAACATTGAACATGTGTCCCTTATTTTGTGATAGGGATTGGATTAATTATGTATGTAATGGGGACAACCTTGATGAACGAGGATATATACGTAAGTACGTACATAATATAACAATATAATTGTACCAAGCGATCAACTAGAGTATCCTAATGTATATTTTAAGCACAAATCAATACTGGTATTTTTATATCATTAGTGTCATATATTAGAGATTATTGGAATATATATATTACTAATCATCATCATTCAATACTAGTACATTAAAAAGATTTTGTGTTTTAATAAATAAATAATATTTGTTATTTCTAATACTTTAAGTATATAACGATTATTTTTGGCCTAGTGTTTCAGAGTCTAATATAACATTAATTGGAGACATTCAGCGCTGTATTTAGAGTCACTGCGTCTCATTTAGTCGGTGAATACGTTCCATTTACTACGTGAAAACGATGTCCTTTGAGTCAGACTTCAATAACAAGCACCTTATTAAACTTGAACTAAGTCTTGAAGGAAATTATTTGACAGTCTGATTTGGTATGACTTATTTTCAAACGCAAGTCTATTTAAAAAACCTATTTAATAAATACTCAATATATTTGTTGTCTAGATTCTCTAGAACAACTAATATGTCACTCGATTAATTATGTTTTTTTATTTTTTTATGTAATAGGAGGCAAACGGGCAGGAGGCTAAACTGATGTCAAGTGATACCGCCGCCCATGGACACTTACTTTGTCAGAAGGCTCGCAAGTGTGTTGCCGGCTTTTCAAAGATTGGTACGCTCTTTTATTGAAGGACCCTAAGTCGAATTGGTTCTGAAATACTTCAGTGGGCAGCTGGTTCCACGTAACGGTGATGCGCGACAAAAATTGTCTTAGAAAACGCTCAGTTGTGGAATGACGGACGTCGAGGTGATACGGATGGTATTTTGTATTCTGCCTTGATACGATAATGAAACTCAACTGCAGGTATTACACCAAACAACTCCTCTGAACACTCTCTATGGTAAATGCGGTAGAAGACCCTACATCTATACGTAACAAGGGATCAAGCCGCATGGAATTGACTGATCGTCGACGATTCGAATCGCTATTCGTTAAATACGGCCAAGCGGAAGTACCTGGTACTGGGAAGCTCCTTAGGTCAAAACAGTACATCATGTGGGGCCGAATTTTTGCTTTATAAAGTTGCAGGCCTTGCGTCTCGCCTTGCTGAGCACACCAAGCTCTTTGGAGGCTAATTTAGCCTTCCCTTCCAAATAACCCCGAAACTGAACGTTGTAAGAGAGTTGATAGAATCGATGGAAACCTGACATCATAAACGCAAAAAGCAAAGTTATATAAAAGAATTGCCCGTGTTCTCAACTCTCGTGAAAACAATAAGCTCGCATCTAGTAATTTGATTGTTAGCGGAGACGCTGAGTCAAGAACTCAGCCTTCATATTTATCTCGGCCTCTCAACTCCACACTCGCCCTAATTCGCAGAATAACTTTAACATTGTTGTCACTCATGTCGACCTTCTTATAAGACATATCTCTACCTTGAAGGCCTCTTTATTTTCTCTCGTCTCTCCTAAATACGTCAGAAAGTTTTCAAAGAGCGAGTTCATTTTAATTGTACCCGTAAACAATCCTTAGACTGCAGAATTGAATACTAGGAATTCCACAACTAATCCGTTCCAACAATATTGACTGGCTATTATTATATTTCGACAAATTTTCTAATTTGATTATTGAGAGTTATCCTGATTCTATTTTGTCTTACCGTACTAAATCCATTTAAAAGCGTAGACGAATTAGGCAAAGCTTTAAATACCAGGCGACGTCTGGACTGAGATGTATTGAAAAGCTATATTAATATTGTTGGTTGACGTCACAGGTCTAGACTGCGGAACGACGATGTACCAGGAGTTAATAGACATTTTATGTACAACATAATTAACATTAGGCTGCAGCTTTAAAACAAATACACTTTTTTTTTGTTTTTCACGCGCATGTTACACTCTAAAATTTCGTTTTAACGACGCATGTAATGGTTTAAACAACTCAGTGCAGAAAATTCTACACTACCTTTGTAAACAATGTTGAAGTGCGTCTGTTAATAACTATTATAAAGAAATAATAATTCTTTCGGAAAAGAAAGTACTGCTTAATAAATGGATGATTAGCAGGGGGTTATTTGCGTTTCGTACGTAGACTTCCTCTGACTGATCTTACCTGATATGAATATTTTGAGCTTGAAAGGGCAATGACCTCGCACCCCTAGCTTTCTTGTAAACCCGTCTGGGCTCACCCTAAAGTTCTCCGGGAACATTCCATTTATTGACCTTGCGTAGATCGTATACATATAAAACTGTATATATGCCAAAAGATCAGAAGCGAAAAGAAATGAACATTTGACTTTGGGTCTCGATAAATGAGGAAAGAACTTTTTTTATGAAGAAACTGAAATCGAATGGATTTTATTTTATCGGAATTTTACTTTACAGTACCGAGTTGGTAAATTGTCATTTAAAGAAAACACTTTTTTAACCGGATTAAAGCTATTTGTATTATAAACTTATAATTATTTACATAATTTTAAATTAATTTTTTTCCGATTTTTTTTCAAGCACGCTGTAAAGCACGCGAAACGTTGGTGTTAAAGCTATGTTAACAAAAAACAATACTAAATTGTCAATTGTTACATTTATTTCCTTAAATAGTGTTTAAGTTAATGGTAAATGAATGCCCTGCTTTTTGTCAAATAAAATTACATTTACCCAAATTAAGGTACAAATTCCTTCCATTATAGGTCACAGCGATTGAGTTGTCAATAAAAGACTCATTTTAATTATGACTATTTCAAGTATCCCAAACAAGTTCACTTTCATTACTTAATTCTTTCTTCAACGACTTGAATGGACCGAGTTCCTTTTAATCCCTTTAATATCTACGCTTATATTTTTTAAGTATCACCAAAAAAAATGAGGCAATAGTCCTATTAAATTTCTAACATATATCTAATAACAATTTAAACGCATATCCCATAGGAGGAATTGAATAAGAAATCTTATTAAATAATCTGATTTAAATTGGATAATTAAGGTACGTCAATCAACGTAATATGAACGAGTTATCCTAAAACCAGGGTATATTTTCCGTGGGATATATTGTTAGCTAAAATTATTATAAAGCATATTATTAGCTATAATTTAGTAGACTAGACTAGAAGCTAGTAATTTATTTTACCTATGAAAATTTTTAAAAGTTTCCAATGGAAGACTAGCCAAAAATGTTTGAATTTATTTTCAATAGATACATAGACAATAATAATTTCGACATAGACCGATGTAACATTTTTAAAGAAATGTAAATGTCTAGTCAATACATACTCATATAAGCAATAAAGATATGCCCATTTATAGTACGACTTCTATATTTACTTTTTGTTTTGCACATATAAAATATAAATATTTTTGTTACAGCTAGTAGAGGTAGATATTGTGCACTCTGTATACAGGCTAGACACGAGACCGACATTACTAATTGCCCTATTTTAAAGACAATAGCTTGGCACGCTTGCGAGTTAAAGCTATTGCCATTTTTGTGCCCATTCAATCTTTTTTCTGAACTAAAAATAGGACGCGCCTTTAAGTAGGTTCAATAGAAAATCGCCGTCTAGTTTCTATTGACTTCCTTGAAAAAGTGGCGGAGCCGCCGTCGAGCTGGTTTCATTTAGATAAATATTCATATTATGTAGTTACATTTCAACAATTTATGGTTCAGAACTGGATGTACTATCGCGTAAAATATAGTTTCATTATCATTTATAAAAGTGTAATATTCTTCCTTATCCAAGTTACAATAAGAAAGAAGCACGTAATGTTTATCCCCGAAACTCTAACATGAACGGAAGCCAAATTTTGTTCCTCCACACAAGTCTTAATTCCTCTTTCATCGTGTTTTCCCAACAAATATGTTACGTGGTAGTCATATCACTATATTCATGGCCCTAAAGATCTGACATGAACAAGATTTCAAAAGCAATGTTTGGTCACGAAAATGTAATAATTTTTATTGTTCCAGGGCGGATATCCGGCTAAGTTAAAGAAAGTGTTGATCGTAACAGCTCCACTGTGGTTCAAAGCGCCGTTTCGCATACTACGGCTATTCGTACGTGAGAAGCTACGTGAGCGCGTGCATACAGTGAGTGCGCCTCAGTTGGGTGCCCACGTGCCAAGGGCCAGCTTGCCCAAACAGCTTGGTGGACAGCTCGAGCCCGATCACGCAGCTTGGTTGGTAATCATCATATATGATACTTTTAAGGCAAATAATTTGATACCATAACAATAATTGATGATTACAAGTGATCTCCTATTTAATTCCAATTCGACCAACGTTCGTTTACGGGACAGAATATTGAATTAAAGCTCAATTACGTAATGCATGATTTAAAAGGTTAAAAAAAATATAAAATACATTAACTCAAGATTTTAATGGCATTTTTTATATATTGGCACTAACACTAACATTTTATTTATGGTTTTATTGTCATGTTTCACCGATCATAATTCTTAATAGGGAAGTAGGTAGAACTTTATTTTCTAAGACATTCTGGTACACTGTATCAGAAAATTGTAATTCCGATAGTTAGAAATAAACTTAAATTATAGATAGATGGAAAGTTTATAAAGGTTTCAACTTACGACCTTAATAATAATAATAAAATCCCGTTTAATTTCCAATCATTACAAAAATAAAATATACAGCTTAGACTTGTTATATATGCATTTATATTTTTTAGAGTTTTAGTAGGCTCACTAAGTATTTTGTTGATAGATTTTCGTTGTTTCTTTTTAGATGTGCAAGCAACGCAAACGTAATGATGCTAACTTATAAATTAAAAGTTGAATATCTTTTGTTTTCAGTTGATGATTGTTGATCTCGAGGTTTTTAAAGTACGACTATATATCGTATGTCCATAATCGCTTAAGTTGCGCTTTGAACTATGGTCTACCTTTTTTCCCCTGTTAAAGCGTATAGGCTCTAACTAAGCGGTAATCACATCTGTATTCAAAGCCATGCTTCTACGTTTCTAATCCTCTTCTGTTGATTTGATAGTAGAGGAACAGGAGCAGAGACAGATCCATTTTTTTGTTCTTTCGGACTTAAAGTCGGACACAAACTGACAATTATGAAAAAGGATTCATAATTGTCAGTTTGTGTCCATACTCGTATTGAATTGGTTTCTCTCCTGTATCATTTCTGTTTTCGTAGCCAAATTTTCTCAAAACAAAATTATGTCTGTCTTCTGTTATCAGATGTTCGACTTTTGTTTTAAAGTCACCGATAACAAATATGTTATCTCCTGCCTAGCTTGTGAGCTACCTGAAGAGTTTCATAGAATGAGCACTTACGACCTTAGCTCTTCCAAATTGTGTACCGTGGAGTTTACGATCGAATCACACGATCAATAACACGTTGCCAATCGAGGAACCCATCTACCTGTTTCAAGTATTCGAACTATACTTTAATAATATGTAAATGTCCATGTAATACGATAAATTTTATAAATTATCTTTAAACAAGGCAAATATAATGAGGTCACAAAAAATACGAGGTTCAGTAAAATTTCATGTAAAAATAATTGCTTTCTTAAAATTTCTAGACGTAATTCTCATTGTTAAACGGGAATTCTATTTCGCCCAAGTGTACTCGAATTAATCATGTATTTTGTATTGTACTGTTTCACTTGATAACTACGTGTGCTTTGGCTGTGGATAGTGGAGAACTTAATTTGTTAATTAAACTTGAATGTCTCATTGGCCCTTAGATGAGAATGTAAATCAAAAAACTAAACACTATACTAGACATGCTGTTGACAAATTGCATTAATCGAAACGCGCCGTGGATTGTATCTATAGAATCTCTATCGAGTTTGATTTTCAGCGCAACATTAGTAATCAGTGTGCCTGTCCCGTACTGGACTTTACGGTGTATGCTCTGTTACGGTCTTTGTTATGTATGCAAAATACCAGTCGTTATTGATACGAATCGAATTTAGAAAAGAATGACGTTCCAAGAAAGTAAATTAATTGACAAGATAGTGATGAAGACAAAACTCAGCTAAGACTAATAAGCGAAGTCAAGACTAATAAAGTGAATTGAAAAACTAGAAAATAAACATTACAAAACTTACTTACTTAAAAAAGTTTTTTATTGCATTTAGTCTACTAAAAAGCAAAATACCTATATAAATTGATCTCAGTTGTGCAATAATAAATACAATAGGTTGATAACATATCAGATAAGAAATCATGACCTAGTATTTTAACGGTATTTGAATTTTAGATTTCATGTATCTGTCGAAGCCAAAATATGTATACTAATTTAATTATTACTGACTAGAAGATATTATTTGTGACTGATGATTCTCTTACCACGCATTAGATTTATTGGCGTATTCTATTATTCTGTGAGAAAAAATATAAAGTTTATTTATATTTACATATACGATATTGCAATAAAAAACTAGTCTATATATATTATAATTTATTTCAACTGGTTGACGTAATAGTTTTGATGCTACAGGAAACCTTAGAAAAGTGCATGGTTCTCATCTCACGCCGGACTTATAGCTAAAATAAAATTTACCCTCATACCCGTTTTGATCCTCTTAAACCGTTTAAACGTTTGGATTTAGTTATTTGTGACACTCAGTTTATTTTAATAATATTTAATTTATCGCAATTAGGTTAAAAATTATGTAACAAAAATACTAGTACAAAGTCTGTTTTGAACTTAATTGATAGGTTTTTGTTTCTACCAACTTCAGTTGTCACATTTGTTTAACTAAATGAGCCTCATTGAACTTAACTCATTAGTCTCTTTTCATCACAACGTAAACACAATTTGAAAGACAGAGACGGAAGACTAGTTTAGTGAGAATAATGCAATCCAGATTTTTATGAATAATGGTGATTTTAACCTTTCATATTAAACCTATGTTCTTTTAATGTAAGCTTGACCGTGATTCTAAACAAAGAAGTTTTGCGTTATAACACCAAACGAATTGGATAGATCGTCCATTACCAAGCATTTGGTTTCTTGATTTGGTAACAAATATAGTTTTTAATTAAATTATATATATTACTTGCACTATATAACTAAATACAGATCATTTATATGTATATCTGTGACGCATTTGCATTGTTTTTTCTATATATTACACTTGATCGTTCACTGTAAGAAAGCTGAAGCTTGTATGTCTTAGTATGTACTTGCCAAGAAATATAATAAGCAGTGTCTGTAATAATATACTTGACTTCGCTTTTATAACGTATTGTATTGTGAATGTCGGACATTTAATACATGTTTTTATTAAATAAATTATTTTGTATAATTATTTACAGGTTAGAGCATTGCAGAAATTGTTATACGAATAATCTTCAAAACTCAAAATTGGACGGCGTTATCGACGAGTATGTGATCAGTAATCACATTCCGCCTGTCAAACCGCAAAATGGTAATAATTACACGATATTGTTTAATCAAAACTGCGGCTTTTGTATATGCCTCTGTAACACCACAATGTCTGCAACATGGATGTCTTGATTTCGATTGCTGGCGAACAAGTAATTCGAGGAAACTCACAAGGAATTATGAACATAAAGTATTTGTGTGCCACGCGCTTTGAGTTAAATGTAAAGTTAATCAATACAGGATGTTAAAATGTGTTTTTAGTTTATTTTTGTTCGCATGTCGAAAATTTTAGTATTTTCGTTTTTATTTAATGGTTCTTTAAGGCATTCTTATGTCACACAGTTTACAGTCTATAAAAATAGAAAAATGTGAAGCGTAGCAAATACTTCATAGAAACTCTAGTCAACAGATCAAAACGTAAATGCTTTAACTTGCTCAAGTCTCTTAAGGCCGGTCTGTAATAGCTTTAAGCATTCCAAAAGGTAGTCACAATTATCTTCGGTCCGTCATATACGTCGTTGAACTGTAACCGTCCCGTCTGTAAGACAGACAAGACTCGGTCTCAGCCTACCAGAGGCGACAAACTAAGAATTATATACTAGGCTAGGCTGGCTAAGTTAGGAATGACTTTACTCACAATGGACCAAATGAACGTCTAAGTGCAAAAATTTAGTCCACACTACAAACATACACTTACATTATAAAGCTTGCGGGTAGTAATGCGGGTGCGGGTGAAACTGCAGGGTTCCAAATTGTCTGCACAAAAATCTCCACACCATTCTAAACATCAAGACTGGTATCTAAGTAATATCCGTTTGCAGGTATGATAGAGGAGGCGGGTCGGGACATGACGAGTGATCGTGTGTCGCGGCACACAGAAGCCGACATAATGCATATCAGCGGCGACCTTCCCTACACGTGCGATCCTACGCCATTAAGGTATTGTATCACTCACGAAACTCATACCTCTTCCTGTACCGGCCAGTTGCTGGATTTCTGCTGCAGCAGATCCCTCTACGCTCGGTCGATTCAGCGGTATCTGGGCAAGCCTACTGGCATAGTGGACCAGCCAATGCAGTAATACATATTTTACTGCGTGTACTTGGCATATTCTACCCAATTTACCACCCAGTGTGTTCAGAGTTGTTCGGAGAATACCTGCAGCTGAGTGTCATCATCGGACGTTGATTCAGAATAGGAAATTCCGCCCGTAAACCTCGCCGTCCGTCGTACCAAAACTGAGCTTTTTCAAGACAGATTTTGCTACGCACCACCACTATGTGGAACCAGCTGCCCACCAATGTATCTCCGAACCAATTCGACTTAGGGTCCCTCAAAAAATAGCGTACGAATTCTTAAAAGGTTAGCAATGCACTTGCGAGACCCCTGTAATATAAAACAAAAACTAGCTGTCCTAAATTGAGAATATATGGTTGATATCTATGGGTAAGTTGATAGCATAGAAGCAGAATCTACGATTTTAAATATTGACGTAAGTTCGGTATGATTTATTCTGTTGCTCGCTAAGGAATCATTATATTTTAATTATCCTAAAAGTACGACAATTCACTCCCGAATCCTGAGGCATTGAGTGTTCATGGGCGGATGTATCACTTAACATCGGCCTTCTACCCGTTTGCTACGTTTCCATATTTCAATAAAAATCTTAGGAAATCAGTCTCGTAAAAAATTTGGTCTCGAACACGATGTGTTTCGGACACAGACTTATGTCCATATTCGTATCTATGACTTCATACGGAACAATGGTAAGAAATAGGTGAGATTTTAAAACAAGACTCCCGTATGTCAAAGTCCAACACGTTTTTGACCTACGGAACTTAGAAGTCTCGTTTCTGAATCTTAAGATTAGTACCGAATAGTAAAAAAGTAGTGCTAAAACATGAATGCCCCATTCGAGTTATTTATATGACCCATTTAATTAATATAAAAAAGTATTTATTTAATTATATATGGTGTAATTTTAAATATGTGTTTACAGACACACACACGGCTACAATGACGACAAAGTAAATCATATTAACTCCGGAGATGAAGATGATTTAGATTTAATAAGTAAGTGATTGATTTTATATGAGTTCTTTAAAGCTTAATTAGGGTATATAATATTTGTAACAACAATGAAAGGCTATTTGACAAGATTTTAACAATCATTTCAGAATATTTAGTAGATACTATAGATATAACCTATACAAATTGTTATTTTTAATTCTGTTCTGGGTTAAAATTTAACGCTCATAATGACAGGATAAATGACGTCTCGCCCACATAATTAAACGTCAAGCAAAGCTTTGTAACGTGTTCATCATTTCTATATTCCCAAATACATATATTTTGTATTTCGATCAAAATCAGTCTTCGACGAAATGAAACTAAAGACTTAGGATTTGACTGACGAAGACATTATTTACAAGCAAGCTCGTCATCGTCGATTCGATTAATAACCATTTAGTGTCAGGCGACCTATGTATAATTTTTTTTAATTATGGTATTTTGCTAAATTAATGATTTTTTACTTGTAAAAAAAGATTGTACTTGACAAGATTCAAGAATAAATCATTTGCAACACTAAATTTAAAAATAAAGTGGTAACAAATTAATGAAAAATAAACCTAGAAGGCACCCGTGAATTAAAATCCAGACCAGTGAATCCTACTACGACTACATTAATTTATCAACTACACAAAGTCCTTTATTAAAAAAGATTTTCGATGTATTTTGACCCAGACGTCGAATTTTCTGAGGTCACTTAAATTATTCTATAGGTCACTTATAATAAGTAGTTCGTATCCTAAACGTTTTTACACAAAGACTCACTTACATTATTATCCATATTTTTTCATGGCAAATAGCGTTAAAAACTTTTATGTAGCCATTTAAAAAAGAAATTTTGACATAAACTGTCAGTCACCGTATTTTTTAATTTGTTTACAAATATTTAGGTCGTCGAATTTATAGTTATGACTCTTGATTCAAAATCAGCTGGTACGTACTAATACGTAATGTGTAATTGTATGTCTCGGTACGCGATGCTCAATAATATTGGTAAATGAGTTAATATATTGTGACATTGGATAGTAAGATGTAGATTAATGAAAAAAAATTAATTCAATCACTTAACGTTTTAGTTTTTTATGAATAAATATTTCGCCATTCTTATGAGTTTTTCTCATAAAAACTCGAACATTTTGCTTAAATTTTGTCTGTTCAGTTGTTCTGTGTGTTGAAAAAAAAATAAAGAGATAGATAAAAGCGTACAATTTGGAATGTAGGAATCTCATATTCAATAGTTCTCATCTTTACATTTAAACATATAACCTATATGTTAAGACTATCACACTGATTTGTAAAAGAACATTTTAAATGGACGGAATATTGTTTTTATTTATGAATGATGTGGTTTGCAACAGATGTAATTTTCTTAGTTTATGGATAAAACTTTCTCTTTGTTAGATGTTGATGTATTGAATTTGTGGGTATATATAATGTTATTAGGGGAATAGTACGCCTGGTCCTGTGACCAGTTATTTCTTACTAAATGTAGATAGTTGTTGGTACACATATCTTGTGTTTACACATTAATCAGTACGTAGATATAGATTATATTAAAATTTTATCGTCAAATTTTAATGCTTGTTGTATTTTATGAAGTAGTGATTACGTAAACACATTGTGGATAACGTGAGTCGAATACAAAAACAATATTGAATAACTTACGAGAGCGAACAATGTGTATTATCGGATTTATATTGCTTTTAGAAATATCCTATTATTCGAGTATGTATTTTAGTTTCAAATGAAGTAATACCCGTAATGCTTGTGATTTTTATAGAAGAGATTTGTACAGTTGTATAATAATACTTTATAGATATAAAAAAATATATTACATTATTAACACAATGGCGTTTATTGCAGCACGTGTAACAGTCGTGATCAATGTGTGTTGTGCAATTTTTATATTCATGAAGTTTTATTTATTTCTATTTTTAAATATACTTTTATTGTTTTAGTAAAAATCTTAGTTTACATGTTTTGCAATTTAAATTTAATTTAACAAAATTATATATGAATTTTCTTATACATAGAAGGTAACTAAACAATGTTCCAATAAATCCGAAGTTTGCTAGCATTTAGGAGTCACGAGTATGTTGGTATCGTAACAAAAAAATTACATCCAGGAAGAAAGAAATAAATAAAAGAAAATACAATAACAGGATATTTAGGGATAATAAAGTGCACAACACAGGGAATTCTAGTGTGTCTCTTTCTTTTGTGTACAGTAAAGTACAGTTAACATATGTAACAAATTTTACGATTTCTACATAACACAAATTTATAATTATAACATTTGCGGTATTTGTTCGTTTTAGTGGGTTATACTCTTAATACTCCAGATTTTTTATATACATATTGAATCTCTATATTTGTTTGCAGCCCGTGGGACATGGTCATCCGGCGAAGCGTCCCCCGGTCTATCGGACGAGGAGTGCGGTGGCGGTGGGGCGGGGGAAACACCCGTAGCGTTGCTCGCACGCGTACGCCAGCTCGGAAGACGCGGTCTAGTTTCCGAGTATGAAGAAATACGGGCCAGGCCGCCGCATGGGACCTTTCATCACGCAAAGTAATATTTTTATTTACTTTTTAAAAGGGCAAAATAGGGATTTGTTTCGTCTATCAACTTATTTGTACCTATGTTGCATTGCAACTTTGAATCATAGTTTTACAGGCACCTGAAATTGCCAATTAGTCCAATAATTTTTAATTATAATTCTGTCGTTATTGCTAATACATTAAATAGATTGGAGGATAGTGAAATCCTTTTGGTACTCGGCATAACAATATTGATTAAATTTAGTTTTGATCAAATTCCCTATAGAAGTCTCTTTGCGTAGATGTAAAATGTCCATGCTTAGCTTAAAGGTGTTCAAGCATATAAGAAATTCATTTGAACATCTCCAGTAATTGAAAATTGTTGGTGACCAAATCTTCTAACTCCCATCTTCATATTCCTTCCAGATTGCCAAGTAATCTAGTCAAGAACCGCTACACAGATGTATTGTGTTATGATCATTCGCGGGTGGTTTTATCTCAGACAGATACAGACGACGCTACTACAGATTACATCAACGCTAACTACGTGGATGGATACAAACAGAAAAATGCCTTTATTTGTACGCAAGGTGAGTTTTGTATGATTTCATATTTCTTAATTTGATACAATCTGCGACTACTTTCATTTACAGTTCTTTTACGAATATGTATGGTTTGCGTATATATATATATTTATTTTACGTATAAATATTGGTCTAACTACTTCGTATTTATGCTATATTATGAAGTAATCTAAGTATGGCCATACTGATTTGAACTGTTTGATCATTGTAAATATTTGGAATTGTTGTGTTATGTATAAACCTATTACACACATTGTTTTTATCTATGGGTGATTCAAACCGATGTACTTTTATTACTTTATAAAATTTTCTCTGTCAGTGGTAGTTTTTTTTAATACTTTCTTATTCTATTTATAAATGTTTTATTATTTACATTAATCTTGTTATTTCGGGTACGAAAGGGTAATTGGTCTAACTACTTCGTATGTATGCTTTTACTAGTTTTATTCTATAGTATTGTCTTTGGTTAACATAGCTTTTACACATTGAAAAGAAAACAATTTTTTAACCGGATTAAAGCTATTTGTATTATTATAAAGTTTAGTTTAAAGTAGTTTTATCCTGTTTATTTTACTAATTTAATTTTGTTGATTAACCATAGCGCTTTTAAAATCAATTATGTTTTACAAAACAAAGTAAATGACGAAGTAAGAGAAGAAGACCTACAGTGTCTTTATCCGAAAGTCTTGATATTGCAATTCATTTTTCTTTTAAAAGCTTAGTAGAAAGTTTCGAGTCTATTTTAGGAGCTCGAAATAATTTAGCCGTTGACGTCACGAGTGCCATACCTTTGACGAATTCAGGGAAACGGTGAAAAGTTTGTAAATTTCCGCGTAAGCCATTGTTTATTGTTGGCTTGGCACGTTGCCATGTAATACACGACCCCTATTTCGCGGAACGTTTAAAATTACAACCGTAAAATAACGTGGGCCGCAGGTTTAATAGTAGGCGTCCATCAAGGCGATTATACATTTAAATACTTTGTTATTTACGTAACAACGGCGTAATCTGTCAATATAAAAGTTTATTTTTAGATATTCGATTTTCAAACATTCTGTAATCATGACAATATTATGAATTTGTCGTCTCAGTCTTTTTGCATTACGGTATTTCACTACGGTAAATCCACTTCTGGATTCGATTGTGTAAATTAAAAACACTGTTGAAACACAATGAACTGAATTGTCTTGTAAAAAACCACGTTGAACTCCTTCAACTCAATTTTCCTTTGATATCAAAGTCAGCAAAATAAGGCACAGTAAAGGTTACAAGGAGTTTCATTTTATTTCTTTTATTTAGGTCCCCTTCCAAAAACATTCGGTGACTTCTGGCGTATGGTCTGGGAACAGGGCAGTCTTGTGATCGTAATGACCACTCGTGCTGTGGAACGTGGGCGAGTAAAATGCGGTCAGTACTGGCCGGCTACGTTTGGCACTCGCGCAGTACACGGGGGTTTTGCGGTTACAACCGAGTATATAGAACAGGAGGACGATTATACTATATCGCATTTGTTACTTACTGATTTACGGGTGAGTTTTATATTTTAATTGAATTCTTAATTGGTATATTATATATTGTCATTTATATATTAACATTTCTGTAACCAAAAATATGTGCGTGCACACCGATACATGAAAACTATTTACGGCGAAAGATCAATTTAAGAACAATTTTTGTTTCTGCGAATTATGAATAATTTACCTTCTAATATTGTTAGTATTACATTTTTTAAAGCAAAATTCAACCGTCCGAGTAGATAAAAAATACGTTACGGCTAAAAACTCGTATAGGAATGGTTTGTTTCTAATGTAATACTAAATAATACTATAATAAATACGAAATAATTCGTTAAAACACAAAATATATATGTAATATATAGGTACTTCTTATTTGCTTTAAACCGTATTGAAGAGATGGCTGTTGAATTTATCAATATTCTAATTAAGGTAGACTTATCGCAAATTCAAGATTTGTCCTAAATATCTGTCGACAAATGCAAACTTTGTCGTAACAATGGTTTGAGTAACCCTCACTCTATTAGACCACGCCAACAACACATAATTATTATAAAATAGTATCGCTATATATTTCTTTGAATTTGAAATAGTATCGTTAGATATTATATTTATTAAACTTGGAAACATTGCATACATATCTCGTTCGAACAATCTACCAAACTGCTTGCAATTAATATACATATACTTTACTAAACCAGTACATTGTTACATTTGTAGACGGAAGAATCGAGGAGTATATGGCACGGTCAATACACGCGATGGCCTGATTACGGTGTACCAGGCGGCGGTCGAGCTCAACCAGTATTAAGGTTTTTAAACCTCGTACGAAGAGCACAGCACCGCGCTATAGCCGAGTAAGTAAAATTGGTCCTTCGATCCGGAAGTCGAAGATTATTAAACTCTTTAAATATATGTAGGATCACCTATGTGCTAGTTCCTTATGCTAACTATCATGGTTAGTTGACACAAGTAATTCAAACTCTTCTGAAATAACTGGAACGAATTTATGAAAAAGATCAACATTTCAATTATAGTAATCTCATAATAATTTTCATTTTCAGGTTAGGAGATGCCTGGGCGGGACATAGTAGGGGGCCTCCCATAGTTGTGCATTGTTCAGCGGGTATTGGACGAACAGGTATGTCATTAAAAAAAAATAGATTTTCTCTACCTTTTGCGGCTCTTTAAATTTCCAGGCTTTTGTTATTTTTCTGATATGTCATAGTCCAAAAGAATAATATTTCCATGATATTTTCAAGGTACATTCCTAACTCTGGATGTATGTACGTCCCGACTGTCTGCGGAGGGTGTAGCGGACGTACGTGGTACGGTGGAGCGTATTCGTGCGCAACGAGCGCATTCTATTCAAATGCCCGACCAATACGTCTTCTGCCATCTAGCGCTAATTGAGTACGCTGTAAGTAGTTCAAAATGTTAATTTCTGATTAGTAAAACTATTTATCAATTTAATACTTCTTAAAAAGATGGATACTCTCAGCTAACCAAATTAAAAAATTACCATACTCGATTTTTAGTTGAACCAAATATTTTCAATTCCAAATATGTAGATTTTTACATTTTATAACTCATTCTCAAGGTTATACAATTATATAACATGGTAGTATATACAAATATCATAATTTTATTTAAAAGTAATTTTTATTATATACGCTATGAGAGAGAAGTGTAGTACTACTAGTACTACGCGTGAAGAGAGAACGCTGCTAAAATAAAATTTATTTTAATTTCAGGTAATGCAAGGATACCTAGAGTCAGCGGACTTGTCTGGATTTGACGACGACAATGATGATCAGTCGGAATGAAGACTGTCGCGTACCTGCGTCCTACTGTGACTAAGAGGTGGGGTGACCATGTTTTAGGGAATTCTCTAAAAACAAGCGAATGAAGTAATAAAATAAAGATGAATTTTGATAATCCAAGTATTGTTGTATAACGTGACTGAATATTTGTGGTCAAATAATAATCGTATACATAATTATTAAGTATGTGACCGCAAATAAAAAGATATATTATTGGTTATATACAGTGGAAGTAATCTCTATGTATTTGAAAGTCAAATAAATCATATTGTATTTTAATACCCGCCAACTACCCAAATTTCGTAAATTAAAATTGAATCTGAAAAATCATATATGACTAAGATTTTCTGTTTGACATTCTAGTGTCATTGTGTGTCAATATTATATGTCCTAAAAAGAGGGTAATTAGAAAATTGTAAGCGTGAATACTTATGACTGACAGAATGAATTTATAGTTTTGAATCTGGCAAATCTTGCCACTAACGGTATACATAAAAAATTAAATGTCAAATGACGATTCTTTATCTTGAGTATTGTTCGATACTTTTATGAAATCCTCCCAATAGTCTTTTGTCTATGTCTACGTGATTAAAGTTTGTATATTGTTCGTTTAATTTGCAGTTGCAGTACATACGTATAAATGCGGGACTGTTGTTGTGCCATTCGTAAATTCTATTTAAACTCTATACTTAACTGTCTCTTGAGATAAGAATTGTAATACATCCGTATAATATACAAAGACTACATAATTTTTTAATTTTTCTAAAGATGATAATAACGCGATGACATCAACGAACGAGACGTAGCGTAAGTCTGTCTCACGTACGTCACAAATCTATTGGATTTTGACGTTTGTGTTCTAAGTCTCGTGACTGTATTTCACCCTAATATCTCAAAAGACCCAGCCGGGTACTCTTAGAGATGATATACAATATGAAATTTATAGTTTTTTTTTAATTCACTCATGCATACTTCTTATAAAATGTAAAATTTGATGCTTTTATGTGTTTCTTCATTAGGCTTATCCTCCTAAATTATTTGTTTAAATGGGGTTAGTTGTCGTAATGACAACAATATTTACTATCAACAATAAGGCCTATATAGAACGTCAACATATTTGACACATGCGACAGACATTATTTTGACTTTAATCTCGTAATTATTGATTGTTTCGGGTGGTTATAAGTTTATATTAAGCGTTTCGCATTCAAACCTCTGTATTTTAGAGTCAACCATAAACTAAATACTAGTTTATCATTCGTCATTTTTAACAGATGCTTTGCGACGGCCATGACTAAGTATGGCCATTGACTCTGGTCACGTGACCAAGTTAATATCAAGCATCGTTTATTGCCATCAAAATATTTTATATAGAGTGATGCGGATGCAGGATAACATGTATTTTGCTATGGCAAAGCTCCATTGTATAAATTAAAATCATAATGTATAATTTTATCCCTTCGAAGCCACTACTTGTCCAATTCATATTATATATTTTGTATGACTAACCGAATTGGTGGTCATATTCTCCAATATTGCGTATTTGAATTGTATGAGTTTTTAATTTAATTTATTATTACAATGTATTAATCAAATACTACTACACAGCCGCCTTTAAAATACAAATAATTATTTAAATATTTTTAAATCTTGTTGCGTTTAAAGGTATTTTTATATTAGACTACTGTAATTTTCGTTAACTTTGAAAAAATATTGGCAGAATTCTTAATGATGTATATAAACAGGTTCCTCTAGTGTGAATAAGGACAGATAAAAAATCGATATTTATAGCAACCAAGAGCAAGAAAGTTTGGCTGTGCGAAGTGAAGTGTCGTATTTAACACAATTGGTTTAAAATCCTAAGAGGTGCTGGTATATTTTAATCTTCAAAATTTTTCACTCTTATACTCAGGACCGTATTCTAGAGCGTCAATCAAACTTAAATCTAGTTTCTGTCAAAGCATTTCTGTTTGACAAATTTGACAGCGCTCTCGACGACTACTGACTTGAGATACGAATTAGAATATGGACCTAAATGTAGTGTATGTCGCACCTAATTATAATCGTGTATAGACTGAGTATTATTAATTTGCTTAAACTATAGGAAATAGTTTTTTCTCAGTAGATTTTTGTTTATATATGAGAGGTATCAAATACAAATCGGAAAGAGTTATTTTTCAAATGGAATATAGCGACATATCTCTGGGGAAACAGAAGTATATTTTCGCCGTCCTATCGTGCCACCTACATATCTAATATATGCAAATGTATTTTCTTATGAATTACTTTCCTTGTGAATAATAATGAGAGATCGGTTAATCTTTTGCATTATGCCCAAATCCCGTTAGAAATATGTTGACTGTAGATTAATGTTGTTGATTTTTCTTTAGATTTTGTCATCTGTTTTTACGACTCGTAGCGGTTACGCCTGGTATATTAAAGAAATTCTAGAGAATTGGGACGTTAACGTTTGGATACAATATAGTCTCTCATTATTAATTATACCTTTTTTATCTTGCAATTATCATTTGCTAGTGTTGCTAAATCTGCCCAAATGGTAACCAGTGAGAAAATGAATTATTACAATAACATAAGATTCGTTCAGTCTGTTATAGATTTATTAGATCTTGTGTGAATACTCTGAGTAGTTAACAATTACAAATTATAGAACAATGTCTGAGAGTTCGTTTAATACCTACTTAATATTAAGGAAATTTGTTAATCTATCTGTGTCTGTGGGTTCTTCGGGTTATGTTTTGGCGACAAAGTGCCGCTCATCGTAGAAATGAAAAAGATGTAGTGTTGGTATGTCGTACTAACTCTACATCTAAGGCTAGGTACGGAGACAGGTCTAAGCGCAGACTATCACATCGGTCAAACAGTTTTTTGACAGTTGTGAGACTTAGTCCGCACTTAGCCTTGTTTGAATAAGCCAAATTTTGCCAGGCTCTTTCCTACTAAAAATAGATGCTACAACTTTCTATGAAAAATTTGGCAGTGTTGTGCCGAAAGTTATCATGATAAGTAGATATGGCGTCCCAAAAATAAACGAACTGTCAAAACATAAACCGTAGATCCCTTCTCACACTGTTGTTTCTGATATGTAAATATTCATTTTAAGGTCTAAATTAAATGCCCTTGTGAAATATGTGTGAAAATAAATACTTGTAATATATTTATACACATTGTTTTATTCATTTATACACCAAGGACTGAAGTGTCATTGCCTCTTACGAATAGAAGTGGTGGGAGGTCGTTGCTAAGAACTTCAAGCCAGGTCATATATAAAGCAGCTGATACCGTATTCTGAAATAAAATCTAATATTAAAACGAATTTCTATCAATTAAAGCTAACGTATTGCCGTATCAAATACAAAAAAATAAGCGTTGAAATATCGTAGGTTTTGTAAATGTTAAAAAGTATAAAATATTTAAAAGAAAGTATTGAATTTTATTGTCTAGATAAAAGGCATACCGGTCTAGGCCTGGGAAGAGACATGACAATCAACGAGGCGTTGGATGAGTTTTCAATTACCAGCTCTCGTAGGCGAAGGTATCTATCAGTCTTCTGATTCAATCGCTCTAGTTCTTCATTTGTTATCAATACATCTATTAAATAAAGACTATAAATTATAAAAAAAAAGAAACAAGCAAGAATAGAGAATGTTAATGAACAATCCACTAGAGGAAGTTAGTTTGTAGAAGTTAATTTTAGTTAGTATTGACATACTAATGTATTTTATTAATCAATTTTTTTACACACTATCCTTGTAGACTAAACAAAAAAAATCGTTTGGATGAGAAGATATAGGTAAGTGTTTGGTTTATGCAAAGATAAATTAAAGTCCGCAATAGTGGCTCCATGATTAAGGTAATTATATCGCCCCTATTATTGGTTGTCGAAGAATAAGCAGCTCATGAAAGATCATGGTATCCGCCGGTTGTTACCGGAAATGGAATTGCCGTTTTCTTCATTATAAGTTAAAGGTGACGCTCTCTTCCAACTCATGGACAATTAAGAACACGTTCTGACCGACCCAAACAAGTGACTTCTAATTAAAATAAATCGTTAAAAATTCCAAGGTAAATGCATTCTATTATCACTATTTATTAAACACCTCTCATACACGAATAACATTTAAAAAAAAAGCTTAGTCCAATTTATACGCGAATGCAACGCAACAGTTGTGGTAGATGGCAAACTAAAGCATTCAAATTTGTAGAACATACACTAAAGAAACCTAACTAGATCCAACGCTCAAATATCCAATTCCGTCTGTGATAAACATACATATAGCGATAACCTTCTTTTTGGAAGTTGGTTAAAAATAGTATTTAAATTAAGAACTACTTACATAGCAATTAAAAAGGTGTTTGTTTTAATCGAGGTGGGACATATAAATTAATATCAATGATTGGTTGGACATATAAGATGAATGATAAGAATAATGATCTATGTACTTATGAGATTCTTAAGTAAGCCTACATAATACTGACCACTCTCAACATCGGTTCTAAATCGTTCTATCATCATGTTAAACATCTCCTTCGTTTCCGATTGTGGTGGGTCATATAAACCTTTGATCATTTTGAGACAAGAGAATTCCACGCGAAATTTATGAAGCAATGCTTCCATACTGCAAATAGTAGATTCACATAAAAAACGATTAAAAATTAAGAAATAAGCATAGCTGCATATAATTTACCCTGCTTCCGCCTCTTCTATTCTGTGACATGTTCTGGCAAGAGCAAATATTCGTAAAGGCATTGCATGAAATCCACGTATTGCAATTATGTAGGACAAAAGTACGTTAAGTCCTCCATCGTCGTAAAGCCACCAGCTATCTAGATTATTTTCCTATGGACATTGAGTATTAACTATGGTTTCATTATGTAGAGCCTCGTTTGCTAGTCGAGGGAAAAAGAAAAAATGTCTTAGATTTTTTATAGATACCACAGATTGTCAGAAAGGTCAATTATAAAAGTGTAGAATTTAGAAACGTTTTCTTTCAAAGTTAATTTGAATGATTGTAGTTAATGCGTTATAATCTGATTAAGTATACTTTCCTTTAAATACTAATATGTGGGTTCTCAAAATCAACAATTATTTATTTTAGATTTAGAGAATATTTATAACAACGAACATGTAGCTACAAATATTTATTTATTTGGTTCTATTGCACGAAATATGTAGTCAATTATTTCTAGTTATTTTCATACCTCGTTAAGCTCTAAAGGACGAAACACTCCTGATTTTCCATGGCGTTGTCGTTGTTGTTCCGTAATATGTTGTTGCTCCTCTGGTGGTGGAGAACTTTCGCCTGCGTTGTCTTTTCAGTAATTTTTTCCAATTATATTATATTACAGTAAAAGGTTTGTTTTCTTTTTTCTTTAAGACAATATCTTACATACATATAAGACTGAGACAAATATATTTTGCTGTTTGATATCTTTAGTGTGTTTTATTTAACAATTATAATATTTGTGACTTCTTAGGTATTTTTGTACCACATTCAATAAAGTTTAAATGTATAAAAATATTAATTCATATAATGGATTAGTTGACGTGTAAATTGTTAAGACTCAAATACTTTCGAAAGAAAACTTTTATGCAAGAAACGCAATACGTAGACATAGAGAGGAATTACTTTTATATCTTATTACTAAAACTATTGACTAAAAAATACCTTCGTCGGGTTCCTCCACTTTAATAACAATTTCAATATCCGAATCTGCGTTCATAATAGTCAGGACCTGAGTGTGAATTTCATCTTGGAGGCTAGTTTGGCTATTCTGATGTTTCACTTGGGTTGCGTTCCTTGGTGGGACTGTTAGGGGCACTCGAAGAATTGCAACGGCTAACTGCTGATCGAAGGCTATTCTGTGGTCGTGATAAACGAATATAACATTGTCGTTTCTTCGAGTAGTCAATGAATTAAGATTTATACAACCAAGGAGCATCAAAATCCTAAACCATAAAAGAGCTTACAATACTAATTGTAATAATTACCGATTCTACTTTTGTCGCGGAGAATGTATTTCGGGCTTAGAATGCTTTTGTCATTGGAATGTAATATATACTCGAGGAATTCAAAAATTAAGTTTAGATATTACCAGTATTATTGTATTAAATTATTATTATCAATACTATCTTAGATTAAACGTTACATTTTTACATATGAGGAGCTTAGTCACATATGGTATCATTTACACTTTCCTTTTTTTCTTAGTAAATTGAGAAAATAAAAATTCACCTTGATCTATGTATTTTTGTTATTTTGTTAACCATATATTGGTCAATTAGTTGCTAGATTTTAAAATATATAAAAAGTATTTATGTAGACATTTAAATAAAGCCAATATTTAATAAAGTATTTATGATATAACACTTGATCCTCCACTAAGTACATGGTAACAAATTTACTTTAGAAAATCACTGAATACAAAATGTTACCTTATAAAACAAATTAGGTAAGAAAAAAAGAAATAGATTTATTCAAAATGTGTAAATTAAATCAGGATTTAGACAGTCACAGGATATTGTTTTCATATAAAATGTTACGATACCATTTCAAAGAGGGTTCATTTTGCCAGTCTACTCCAAAAGTTCTTTCTCCATTTAATTGTGATTGGTTAAGTTGGTGTTGCACTTTAATAGATTTCTGAAAGTTTTGACGACTCCTACCTTATTTCATTATCGATTTAATCAACATATAATCAAAGAGTTCAAAATCAATACATTTTCTCGGCAAATGTACCCATTTTGATATGACTTTAGCAGCGTCGGACATACTTACTGAGAAAATGACATTTTTTGATATAAAAGTCTTGATCACTGCTGTGGTTGCATAGAAATGTCACTTTTTGTGCTGGAAGCAGCTATTAAGGTCGATTTTTCTACGAAATTTATCACCTTCCGAAGTTAATACATACATTTTAAAATAGAATTCAGGATTTTGAGTCTGACGGTAAAAAAAGCGTTGGAGTTCAGCTGAATACGCAAACGTCACCTTTTATTGCCAAGCTCCTCATATATACGTGGTCTAATAATAAACAGACATTCCGTCACTGTTAGACATTTATTTCTTATTCGTATTACTTTTAACTTTATACACAATATTAACGCTTACTATTAATTTTATCTAATTTTTTAATGTCAAGTTAATAATGCGTAAGAATTTACAATATAATATGTTATATACTTACTGGATTAATTTAACATAAGTCTTAACTTTGTTGAAAGGTGCCTTCTGCCAATTATTTTTATATCCAATGAGCATAATATTCGGTGAAACCCGCCCGAGTCCAGAACATTGTATTAAATTTCTCAAACCATCTTCGAGAGAGCATCCATCGACAACAACATAGAAACCACGTTCTTTACGTGTGTGAAGCCACTCTTCACCTACTTGTTGTTGCATGGCTCTCTCCGTGTATGACAAATGACACTGAAAAATGCGATCAGACGCTCACGTTAGGATACATAATAAAAATGTAAAAAATATATAAATGATTATTAATATCATGTAATTGATGAATACTAGTGAGACCGGCAAACCTCGCGTTGACTAGGGGACAATTCACTAGAATTCTAATTAAAATGCCTTTTAAATAATAACCTCGTCTATATTAGCAACGATCATAAACGATCCGGTGTTAGTAATAAATTGTCCCAAATCGAGAAGGGCTGGTCGTAAATAGGGTCCGCCGGCAAGCACGAGCAGTTGTGGGTTGTAAGTCCTTACATTTTCTGTCACATAAGACATCTGTACTAACGCTGAGATAATCTCCTTGTATCTTTGCGCTTCGGTGCTGCTGCCCCAACTCACGTCTATAATAATAAGATTATATTTACATTATAAACGGTTATGCTCAAAAAGCTTTTTGCTATTTTTCCCGGTTAATTTATAGGCCTTGAAGCGTGAATCAAACACAAATCCTGTTAAGAAAATGGCAACACGATAAAGCCTTATATATTATTAATATAATAGAAAAATATATAAAAAAATATTTTGAGCTTTTGACTACTTAAAAAAATTATGAGTGCAACTTTGAAGTGTATTTTCACCTGGTTTTCTGTAGAGTACGATTAGGTATAGGGTTAGAAAAATTGATACAGTCAATAACGCCATCATCCAACTGATAATCATCATAATCACTATGCACATCAAGAAGCCAAATAGAGAAATCCATCTGTTGTAATACTGAAAAAAAGTTTACAATAGGAATCATTGAGACACCAAGCGAGGGTTTTAAAGTATTTCTACGAGTTATAATCTCACAGAATAATGTTTATTTATAATCTATAAATATATTAATTAATTTTTCTGCCTTATTATATAACGTAGATGGTAGTTGGTCGTAACCGTATTTGTTACGGTAATGGTGTCGTGTAGTGAATGTAGGAAGTCTAGGAAACTAACCTCACAGTAGCTTTTTAGTTTTCACTTTATTTTTTTAGTTTTATTTTAGATTAAGATTGTTTTTTATAAGATTTGGTTCTGCGCTTCTTGCACTTCTTTTTTTAGTTTTTTTACTTACTAGAGTTGCCTGGAAGAAGCCGCTTGTTAGCGATAAGATCGCCCGTTGCATCCCTTATAATTTTCAGTATTATGTTATTTGTTTTTTTATAAATGTAACTTATGTAAAAAAATTACATTCAAAAAGTTTGCAGAATGTTAACAATGGAGTAGTGAGAATTTTAACATTTTCCTTAGTTACCTGAAATGATGGTCGCCAGTTGATAGACATTACTATGGCAGCGTGGAATGTGCAGAAATTAATGAGCGCGTATGAAGCAAGATAAAAGTTAGTTATTAGCGGCGCGATTGTATTTAAATCCGCTGTAATCATAAAATACTTCTATTACGTATATGAGGAATACTTAATATATACGTGAGTTTGTAATTGACTTTTTAAAAACAATATCTAAAAAATATTGCTAAAATTTAGTCATAGCGTTCTTTCTGCCATTATTGGATCTAACCAAATAAATGATATCGTTCGAATAAACGTAACATATAATATATTTACCGATAAGTAGGAACAATAATGACACTAGAAACGTTAGGACATATCCTCTGTAGGGCTCCCCGTGCTTGCCATATCTTTTTGAGAAAAATATGAGTCCCGGGTATATCTTATCCACTCCCAGGGCCTGGATCAGTCGTGGAACGGATAGAAGGTTCGTAAGTGCTGTTGAAAGCGTCGCCGCCCAGCATCCAGCATATATAAGCTCACTTGAGAGGGCCATCAGTTGCATTATCTATCAAAATGCACGTTAATGTACTGTATATATTGCAAACTGGTAAGGGGAAGTGTACATAAACGATTCTAAATAATGTAATAATTGATTTAATCTTGATTATTGTGAATTTGTATGATTCATTCTTCTATCGTATCATTCGATGTTTATATAGACATAGTTAAATAATCAAAATTTTCATACAGCATACCCCATAATTATTATGTAAACCATATGGACAGTTTGGTTTACAGGCGTCGATGTTACCGGCAAGTAAATCTTCAACATGTCCGCTGGCATCTCTCAGGGCAGCAAACCCGCAAAGCGTGGCCATTATAAGATAACTTGAAATTGATATAGCAAGTGCTATCAACGTTCCCTTTGGTATTGCTGTTGCTGGATCCTAATAAAATATTAAGAAGAATCGAATTTAGAATTAAAATGACACAGCGTCCGCATTTCTTGGACATCAGATTTTTTTTGGCAAAAAGCTGAATATCAAAAGCTAATATTATAACGGTTTTTGTTTTAAGTTTACAACTGTTAAGTTTCAACGTATAACAATAAAAGTACCAAAGCAGGACAATTTGAATCGCATTGATTGCGAATTAGTTTAATAATACATAAACTTCTACGTTATTTTCATGTCCTTGTTTAAGGAATATTGGTAAGCTTTAGGTCAATTTTAATAGTATTATATACTTAATAAAGTGACATTTTTCTCAATGTTTCAACAAAACCAAACTCCAATTAATATAAATTTTAATTAATTAAATAACACTTATAAACAGGACGTACTAACATTATTTATATGCCATATTCAGCTGTATCTAAACGAAAGATTTTTATGCCAAGACTGCATTGGTGTTATACCATAGATTTTTAAACAATTCAGTAATATTGTTTTTACACTTATTTTATAATTTTGTTGACATCGTTACATCGTAAAATATGGATAATTATCTCAATTAATGTATCAGTACTATATAAACATCACCTTTAAATCACCACAAATGTTAGCTCCAGCCTGAACACCGGTCACAGCCGGGAAATACATCGCAAAGATGGAGAATAAATTATGCTCTTGATTTTCACTGTAGCGAAAGTCTGGCATTAAGTTTTTCTTAGCTTGTGCCACTGAAAATCATATAAATCATGTGTGAAGAGACCAAGCTTTACATATAGACCTGTAGTTAAAATTTAAAGACTTTAATTGATATTTTCACATCACGTTTGGAAAAATAAACTTATTATTTATATCTGTGTAAACTCTATATAACCAGACTGAAGAGACTGTGCATTGTATGGCGTTATAGAGACTTGTCGTTAAATGGAGAGAAGAAAAACGTACAGATAATCCATGACTCCTATTTATTAGTCATGGTCAATAAGTCAACACGTGTAAACAAAACAACGAATTTCTTAGAAAGTTTGCATGCATGATGTCGACAACTTAAAAAGTACTTTATTACTCAATTGTCGTCGTTATTGAAAGTGGGTGTAATGATATGTAGAGTGTATAATTAAACGGAAGACAAGCTAAACCAAACAAAGCCAAGTGATTTCGACGGTTTAAGGAGTACTACGTTAAATCGAGGGCCGTTACATGGAGTTTACGATGTACATATTATCGAAACCAAAGTCATGTGCAAATATTCCGTTAACTGTTTGCTACGTTGAATACTTACACTTTAAACCCACAAAACCTTTAGCATCCTGTTGTGTATTTAAAGGACCAATGAACACTCCAAGAATATAATTTAAAATTGCTGACACGATAATTGTTATTAAAAAATTCTGTAACAAGATAATGGAGGATTACATGAGCAAAATGTTATTTTTTCTTGTGTAAAGTAAACATGCTGGCAACGTGTGCATGACTGCTTTTACCTAGTCTTATATGACCTTTATCTAGGAAAGTTCAACTATACCTGCGTTTTAGTTTCCCAATCCATTCCGAAAGCGCAAATTAAGCACATAACAAACAGTGCAATCGCCCCAATAATTCTTATATCATTTACGTCGTTATCCATAATTTTCATATTATGTGATTTAAGCAAATCGTTTAGCGATTCGCAGAAACCTATAGTGTTCATACTCGCGGCGACTGCGTTAGCAAATGCAAACATTATACCCACGGAAGCTCCAAGTTCAGCGCCAAGCGATCGAGATACTATATAATAGACGCCGCCTGAAAAGTATTCACATTTAAAAGGTATAAGGACACTGTGGCAGTTTTTATATTAATTAATTTTATATCGTTCCATATGTCAATAAATATCGAATAAACTTTAGCTTGTAAGCTCACTTCACTGGCGGAGTGGCTTATATTTTTCTTTAACACATTAAAACAGTAACAGCCAAGTTGCATCTATAATCACGTTGTAGAAAATAGAACAGTACCTCCATGGAGTTCTCCATTTGTACAAATAGCACTTAAAGACAGTGTAGTAATAACACATACTACTCCCGAAAGGCAGATAATGGCGATCGTAAGAGCTATACCCGCCTGAGCCACAATCCAGGCTATCCTTAGGAATAACATCACGCCCCAAATGTTTAGAAGACATGGTATTAATACGCCCTGTAAATGTAAGTTGGTGTTAGTTGAAGGGTAAGAAACTTGTGATTGATGAAAGTGGTCGAACGATGGATTTTAAGCTTTTAATACTAATAATTAAGTCACAAATTTAAAAAAAAAACAGTAACCATGTACGAGTCTTTATACTCAAGCAGCCATTGATTTTCATCACCGCAACTAATCAGTGGTTATAAAAACCCCTAATATATTAAAACTAAAGCAGTTTTACACTTAATAAAATAAAACTCTGCTATTTAATCAGGGGTACGAAAGAAAGCAATTGACAATGGACAACTATAGGATTTGAATTTGCAATAGTTATTTTTATCAATTGATATCGTTAATAGGGCAGGATATTACTATAAACTATTTATGTATTACAATTATAGCCCGAATAAAAATACTACTTTTTATAAAACAAATATACTTCGTTTCGTTTTTGAAAGCAGTCAAAATTAAACTTACTTGTACCCATCCTAATTTTATATTATAAGTCCTTAGTTCAGGAGTAGGGTCCTTACTCTTAATTTTAACTTTTTCCTGAAATTAAAGATTCTGAATTACAGTAATAGATATATATCTAACTGTACTGTACTGTATCGTAATAAAGCCGGAAAAGAAATGTGTTCTATTCGTTAAAAAAGTTTTATTTCAATGTGGAGTACATTCCTAAGCCAAAGACAAAGTTATTTCAAATTGAATTGTTTAAATAACTATTGTTGTAATCAAAGTACTTTAATATATACGAAAAGTTATTACATTATTTTCAAACCTCGATTTTCAGTGCTTTATTGATTTCGTAATCAGCAGAGATATTTAAATATGTAGTACACGCGTAAATAAAAGAGTATATTATCATAACTATAGTGAGAGGATGCAAAACCTGAGATAAATATTTCTTTTACGAAAAAAAATAGCTATGTTGTTCTGTTGTAAACGAATTTTAATCGCAATAATATTCGTATAAGACTTTAGTCTAAAGCTTTTAAATTCTAGTCAAAATAATAAAATGTAAGCTACCTCTTCTCGTACTGGTGTCGTGCCCGTCAACTCTGATGTATTCAGGTGTCTATAGCTTATAGCTTCCGTGACTTTTCTTCCGGGTTTTGAATCTAAACAATGAATTTATAACGAATGTTGCAAACATTATTTGTAATAAATATATTCAGCTAGCAATATTAATAGAATATATACATATTATAAAGTTTAGCCAATCTGCCGAACCGTACCATTTTCAGAACAAGGCAATAATTGATCTTCAACGTCAATTGTCTCAGTAGCCATTACACAATTTTAACAATTATTATTATATCGCTTAGAGCTAATTAAAAAGTGCGACAACACTGCTAACAACTTGTTATATCCGACTGAATTCTGCTGCCCACTGGTTTGGTACTGGCCAACGTAAAATGACCTAAGTCTTTGTACCAATTTGAGACTGAACTGAGAGAACTGCTCATTGAAGTGAAACAATTGATCGTATCAAGTATGATATGTTATTGTTTCGTTTTCTACAACTGTGTAGGTTATGTGCAAATAACCTCGGTTTGCGGACAAACAATTAACCCACTTCAACAATTATATACTTGTAGTGTTCTAGATTTATTTATTTGGTGGAACAGTACTCAATAATTCTTCGTCGTCGTCAGATACATCTATAAAAAATAAAATTCATTTACCTTCGTATTTACTTCTGTTCATTTTTTTAAAGATAATTTTCTTTGCTTAGTATCCATTAATTTAGTTCATAGTCACGAGACGAAAGTGCGTTTAAATCAACTTTAAAGTAATAATATTTTGTATTGTCAATTTGTGTCACAAACGAAGACGTATACTCAAAAATCTATGATTTAAATCAATATTCATATTAATATCTATAATGAATTATTATTTTTTGGATTCGAAGCGATTTCTGCTACCTAGATGTAATTTAGTGAAGCTATGAAGAAATTTTTCTATATAGTATTATAACGGTATACAATCTACGGTTACAATCACTGACGTTGAAATGCGCTGGCAAATCTATTTCACCCTCTAAAAATATTTCTTCCACAGTATGTTGCTGTCTTATGTAATTTCTTGGTTTTATCGATTTCCAGCACGAGCTGCTGAGAAGAATATTCTCAGATAAATCAATGGAGAATTTTATATAAAGTTTGCGAGTGGTGGATATAACTAGTCTGGCCATACAAACTGTTACATAAATACTTTTTTTTTTTCATCTTTTTAATTATTATATATTTGGAACACGTATATTGTATTAACAACTTCATTCTTTTTTCGTGTTCATTATCAAATTACAATATGGAATGGGGTGTTAAATAAAAAAGGATTGCAAGGATCGCCTTGCACAAAGTGGGTCGGTCGGTCATATTCCAGATACTTCAAAAGCTTGGTATCAGCCGTATGTTCTCATATCGTACTATCAACAGATACATCAACACTTATCAAGGCGTCACAAAACTAAATTTTTGTGGAAAAGGAGTGAATACTTCAGCCGAAGTGTATCCAGATACAGTCTTGGATCTTGTTGTGAAACCTCTCAGTAATATACTTTTTAAAAATGTACCGTGGACTTTCACAAGGCACGAACTATCCAAGCCTGGCTTGAAACCAACGTTCCGGACTTTATAAGAGCTGAAGACTGGCCTCATAGCCCAGACCTCAACCCCTTAGATTTCAAATTATGGTCAGTTTTAGAGGACATGGCTAAACACGGCGATATATAGAAACAGTGCGTAAACCTATAAATTCGTGGCCAAACAGATTTAAGGCCCATATAAAGGCCAAAGGTGGCCATTTCGAATAGATTTTTTAAATAAATTTTAATAATATTACATTACCTCATTTAAATAAAGGTATAGGATGTTTCAAAGAAAAGAACACGATTTACATAAATAGGTAATTTATTTACGAAAAATCAATGTCTTTCACAAATAATGGTAATAACTTAAAATAATAATACGAATTATGTCAATACAATAACAAAACTTATGGGTAACGTAAAGTTAAATTAAATTTGTTAAAGTGTAATATTGGAAATAAATTATCTTTAAAACCGATGAGATTAGTTACATACGTTGACATACATTATTAGTTACATATTAGTGACATAACAAACATGACTTGTTGTTTTGTCCATAAGGTTCTAAAGTGAACAAATTGAAGGCTCGAACGATGATATGTTGATGAGTCGCAAGTGATTTAAACTGTTCGTACATAAATAATAATTATATTTTACTATTAGTATGAAAGGCTTTTTCGTTCAGAAAATATCACAATCCTGAGACAATGTTCTGTAGGGAAACTTATACTTAGCTTTTACTGAACATAAAATTATCTTTAAAATATCTTTACATAAAACTTCTTTAAATTCAAACATTAACTCGAAAGAAGACGAATACAATCACTGTTAAGCACGCGATACAAGCTATAAAATGTAAAAAAGATTTATTTAAAAATATCTGTTTCGTTCACACTCAGGAACTCGAACGCAGCCTTGTTAATCATTAATGACACAACAGAAACACATTACTTAATTATCATTTAAATACTGATAAATTAAAATTATTATCTGCTGTTTCTATGTAAATAAATAACAATAATAGTTGGCTTTGGTGAAAATTGCATTCTATTAAAGGATAAAATTAAGTACCTACCTAAAATATAAGTCATATTTTATAAGTACTAAGGGTAATAAGTAATGAGGCAAGACCTGCAATGCCTTTGTGCATATTAATTGTACTTTAAAAAATAATACTTACGGCACATTTGTTCTGGTAAAAATTAAAGCTATATCAAATTACAATGAACTTATAACTAATGTAACCTTAGGTTTTAAGTATTTTCCTTACAATTAAACACTTAACAGACATTTTAAATATATTTAGTTGCCTATGAATAAAATGTTAGTACGGAAGTTTGGTTTCCTCTTACGAAAAGCATCGGAGGGAGGTCTTTGCTCATCATCTCTAGCCAGGACATGTATAGTGGAGCTGACACGGAACCCTGGGAACAGAAATAGTATATTTATATTTATTATTTATGAATAAAAATTCAAGAGAAACGGAAAATAAAATAGTTCACTCGTCAAAGATACCGCAAACATTGTCATAAGTGGCTTAATAAAAAAATAAGAATAACTATTGGAAGGTGTGAGGTACATTAATAGCATGGAAATAACCTTTCTTGGCATCGGCAAGGACATAACAACGAGGCGCGCATCTTTGGAGTTAGCCAGTAGCAACTCTCGCAGACGAAGCTGTCTGTTGGTCTTTTCACTAAGTGTGGACAGTTCCGTTTTGCTGATTAAGCAATCTAGAGAAAAAATAATTATTTCAAATTGTTGTTAAAAGGTGATAATTAAATAATAAATGTAAATAGAATAAATTCGTATATAAATATAATATTAATCGTTATAAATACATCGTTGGTATATAATATACGTGCCTAGTGTCTACCGATAAACGCGCAAGATATTTCAATAATATTTTTTTGAAGAATAAGATCTGTTAATCCTTTACGGTGTCTGGGTCAACGGAATACTTTTACTAATAGAGGATTTTATTTGCATGCTATATTACTCAAATGCAAAATAATAAAAATTTAATTGCTATGTAACGAATATAATATAAATGTTGAGAAGAGTGCTTGCGTCTATAATCTCGGGACGAAACTCCGATGATTTAGGAAATCGTCGCGCTTATTATACTAAGAAAACCTGAGTGAAGAAAATGTACAGCCTTGGTTCTTATAGATTAGGAAGGTAAAGGAAGCATATGAAAACGCTTTTTTTATTTCAGTTACATGCTGAGTCATTTATTTATTAAATTGGGTATTGATGCATTGTAAAAACTTTAGAAAACTTTATCTCTAATACTCATTGCTACGATATTTATTGATATACCTTCACCCATAGTTTCCTCGGTGAACTTCTGAATTGTGTCCTCAAACAACTGTTTTGTTTCGGGTTGGGGAGGCTCAGTGATGTCCTGCACCATTGTCAACGAAGAGTAGTCAATACGGAATTTGCCTAATAAGTTTGCCATGCTGAAATAAATTGATAAAATAATAAACCAGCGTTCTTAAACGTGTCCTAGGAGTGAATAAATATACCCGGTTGGAAGAAAGAAAAGGCTTAGGATACTTTAATATAAATCAGTAACATACATAATGGTTTGGGGGATCTACTAAGATTTTGTTGACTCACCGTATACAATACGCATTAAAGTATATATGGAATATTGATAATATAATTTAATGCATTGCATGCATTTATTTTATGCGTAGCTTTGTTATTTTTGTAAACAGCTTAATTTAAAAAAGTTGACTTACTTTCTTTCTTCAAGCTCCATTTCATGATGTCGGTTGGCGAGCGCGAATATTCTCAACTTACAGTTAGACCAGGCGCTACGCTGAGATATAATGTATGGTAGTAGAATTGTCAATCCTCCATCGTCATATAACCACCAAACGTCTAGAGTACCACTTTCCTACAAACATTAATAGACATATTTGTAGATGTATGTATGTGTGAGTCGGGTAGACCAGTGCTTCCCATGCTTAATTTTTAATATAAAAAATTGAATTGTTTACTTAAACTTAACACTTCATTACTAGGAAATTTGTAACGAAACACACTTAGTAATTTTTTTTTCCAAATAATTTTAAGAAATCTTCAAATTAACAATCAAATTGCAAACGATGAGGCGTGGGCACCACATTGAGTGACATTGGGTGAGACCGTTCATTTATTTTCAGAGATCTGTCTAGATATAAAAATCTGTCTGGATGTCTTTTTACCGACTACTAGTCTTCTAAATTTCATGTGGTATTATATTATTAAATATATTTTATATTTTTATATTATTTTATATTGAAATTTATAATCGTTTCAAATTCAACATCTATTTAAGTTAAAGTAAAATAACATTATTACCTGTTTTTTCTTAAATAACGTCATTTGCGATAACTGTTCCATAGATAGCTCTATCCCTGAGGCTGACTTATATATTATATTTCGAGGTATATCTGCTATTCTCTTATCTTTCTTCTTTTCCTTTGTGTCACTCTTCTCTGATATAGTAAACGAACGGGATGTCGTCAAAGTTAGTAAATCTGTGGAGATATATTATTAAGATTTTTTTACGTTTAAGAATAAGGTTTTATGATTTTCCAACTAATATATAGATATCTCGGGTCGGGGTGTTTGTGTAAAATAAATGCCAGTGAAGCATGGCCAATAGTCGAGTATAATATATTTACAATGTAATAGGAGGCAAACGGGTAGGAGGCTCAACTGAAGTTACGTGATACCGCCGCCCATGGATGCTCACATTGCCAGAAGGCTCGCTCGCAAGTTGACAAGTGAGAAAGATATGTGGTCCCGAATAAAAAGACAGTTTTATCTAGATCTGGGAAGCAAACCTTAAACTAAGAGAAAACCTTACTCAAATTATGTCTGCTGCTGGGTGTAGTATCTCCACGTATATCAAGGTCTGAATCTGCATGCATAATGAGTGGGCCGCGTCGCACACGCAGCTCTCCAGTGCTGGAGTTGCCCGTGAGACCACTAGCTGGCGTCTCCTCTGCTACAGACCCAAAGTCCAAACCTCCTGCTACACGTACTATTGCAACTGCCAGGCGGTTCTCAAATGCTGTACTGTAAGTAATATAAAAGTTATGAGTTTGAGCGTACTTGAAAGTGATCGTTTATTATTAACATTGGACCTAGTAAAAAAAACGTTATCGATAATATCAATATCAATGTGAATAAAAACATTATTATTATTTTATATTTATTGAATCGCTTCCAAACACTAACTATGCAAAAAACTCCGATCAATATTTAAGCCTTACTTGTTAAGCCTATCGCGGAACGTGGTTAAAAAGAGTATTAAGAATATTCTTTGGATATCCAAAGCGCAGAATCACCTGCATCATGAGCATACATACACATCTTCACTTACATACCCTCACTTTTACACCATCACACATCACAGCCACATTAGGTATTACGTTTTTTTCCCTTTTGTAAATGTTTGAAGCTTTTTGTAAATATTATGTATTCTATCTTTGGCTATAATTTTAGAGTAATTGTTTGTTTTTATATATATTTTTTATAAGCTGTAGGATTACGAAATAAATCAATATTATATACTCTTTACAACGTTTAATGATAAAACTAGATAATGGGATCAAGCGTACTAAATCATGATTCACGTGGAACTAAAAATCCTGAACCTGTTCTATAGCGTCTTTTTGAGGTCAAGGATTTGTAAAGTCGGGCAAATATTTCACACACGTAACAAGACTAACTATAGAAAAAAACAAAATAACAGAACATTTCTCAGTAATTAATGTTTTAATAGAAATTGACAAACAACAAAAAGTACTAATTTTATTTACTTTTATATTTCAATGGCAAAATAGGCTTGCAATTCCAATTTGTATACAGTTGAAAAACTGTTTTAGAAGTGGAAGGTGTGATATTATATATTTCATGAAATGGTCAATAATATTGGTATTTCATGGATCTATTCTATTTCATGGTTCTATTAGAGGATTACTTAAGTGCTGTACAGAAGATACGTACTGTAGAACATTGAAGTAAGATTCCAAGTCGGCTGCAGGTGATGTAGTCCAATCCGTCTTGTATCCCATTAACAATACATTAGGAACAAGTCTACCAACACCGGTAGACTGTATCAAAGCGCGTGCTCCGATCTCAAAGCTGTAGCCGTTCACATTTGCGCAAAACGCGCGTACTTTGCGCTCGCGTAGCCATTCGTCGCTCACCCGTAATCGATATGATCTTTCTTTGTATGATAGTTTCTTCTGTAACATTTTATCATAATTAAAAACTCCAAGTAAACAAAAACTAAAATTAAGATTCGCTAATGCCGAACTTGTTGAAGTAATTTTTCTTACATTAAGGCGATATTATATAGATTAATTATCAACAATTTATTATTTATTATGAATACATAGTCATAGTATTAATATACACAAAGACACGTAACCTTCCAATGAGGCGTAGGGCAGACCCATTTCCGCAACTATTGCATAGATTGTTTTTCTTAAGAAAAATCAGCCACATCCGGTTTCCTCACGCTATTTTCCCTTCACTAAGCAAAAGTTGTACGTACATATAAAGAATAAGCGACCAGCCTGGATTGGAACACAGGGGTTTCGGGGTTAAAGTCGCACTAGGGTAACATTTCCATATATGTAGACGCAAATAATTTGTATATTACAAAATATGTACACTTCTGCCTTAAAAGTTACATTTGTCTAATAGAAAAATGGTTTTACCTGCTGCACGTCACCCACAATCATGAGAGACCCAGACTTCGTAATGAGATTGCCGAGATCTATCAAAGCGGGTCTGTCCTGTGGCTTTCCTGCGAGTATTAACAACTGTGGCCAATAATTCTTTACGTGTTCACTTGTACGTGCCAAGTTATGTACACTTGACAATGTCGTCTTGTACATTTGCGCTTGAGTGCTGCTTCCCCAGTTAACATCTATAAAAAAAGCAGAAATTAATTTCGTATGCTTTTTAAAATAACTATTTCCTACTTGCAGTATTGGCCTGGTGGCTTCAGCGTGCGACTCTCATCCCTGAGGTCATTGGTTCGATCCCCACCAATGGAATTTCTTTCTATTTGTGCGATGTGCGCATTTAACATGCGCTCGAACGGTGAAGGAAAACATCGTGAGGAAACCGGCTTGCCTTAGACTCAAAAGGTCGACGGCGAGCGTCAGGCACAGAAAGCTGATCACCTACTTGCCTAATAGATTAATTAATGATCATGAAACAGATACAGAAATCGGATTTTCAGACCAAAAAAGGTTGTAGCGCCATTTATTTATTTATTTTATTTCCTACTTAAAGACCGACATTATTTGTGCCTTTTTATGATAATTTTTTTGACTTGAGTAGTTTAGCCTCGTTATAAGTAAAGTATATAAAAGCAACATCTTTACACCTATTCAAAGAATTTCTAGCGACCCTGGCCCACTAATCCGGGAACTATATTATTTAATCACCATCATTTTCGAAACAGGTATGGCAAATCATGAATGGACGTTTAAATTGTTTAGAAGAAAATCTATTTGAGTCACCTATCTATTTTTATTCAAACTGTAATCTTACTATACCATACTGACAGCAAGGCGATTTTCTGCCATACATCGTTGATTTATGGTATTTCTATTCCTAGCAAATATCTAAATGTGTTCCGTGGAAAATGATGCCATTACTCAATGTTATGAGCATATTTAGTTCACTCGTCACTTTGTTCTCGTTTGTAGCCACTTGAAATGATACGTTTTACGTTCTTTCGCGTAAATTCGAGGAATGTTTGAAGAATTGGATCATGATAGAATGAACATGAGATCTTTAGAAATTCCGCCGTCACTAATAAAAATAAACTCCTTATAATGCACATCAATAATTATAGGTTTAAACTATGCCATTCGCTTATACAATGCAAAGTATTCGGCCAAAAATAAAAGTATTTTATTGCCTTATTTATATATATAGTTTAAGTTCCACCCACTTATTAATTTGTGTAATAAATTCATCATAAATATATATTTATTCAATGTAATTTAAAATTAACCATTTATATGGTATAGAAATATATTCTCATCTAAAGATTTTGACAAGTGATTTTTTTTGTTAATTAATCAAATTTGTACAATTATATTTTTTGCAGAAATACAAAAAAAAATCGTAGACCTACCTGGATGGCGGTAGTGAACAATGAGGTATAGAGTAAAGAAGACCGCGAATGTTACAAGTGACATCACCCAACTGATGAGAAGCATTATTGCCACGCACATCAGGAATCCTACCAGGGACACCCAAACATTGTAATACTGAAAAATAAATATAGAACTGTTTAAATGTGAAATATATTTTATTTAATTTTAAACGTGATGACCCTGTTAACTTGTCATCACCTAAATATATTTCTATAACATGTGTTCAAACCTTAATGACAATTTTTAATTTCTATAAAACAAAATATATTTAATGTTTTTGATTTTTATTATACATTGACCTTCCCTTAACTTCCACAAATATTTCAAAATCAATATAAGCTGAATCGGTCCAGCGATTCTCGAGTTTTAGCTTTATGTTTTATTCATCATTCGGTTTGTCTATGTCCCCCAAATATTTGTAAAATTTAATGTATGTTATGAATATTTGTATTAAACGCATGCCACAATTGTGTCCATTACATGACTTGAATATCGTATTGTCGAAGAATAACAGTCATTTTTATTTATAGTGTAACTTACCCGGAATGTAGGTCGCCATCCGAGAGGCCGCACTAGTGCTGCGTGGAATGTGCAGAAGTTGATGAGAGCGTAGGACGCCAGGTAGAAATTGGAAATCAGTGGAGCGATTGTATTCAAATCAGCTGTTTAAAAAAAATTAGGCACCTTGATTAGTCGCGTAAATATAGACGCTCATATATTTAATTAAATGTCTAAGAATGGTACTAAAAAGTGGTGAACATGTTTAGAATAAAAAATACCAATATGGTCACGAGGAAAACCCATTTACGCGTATTTATCACAGCAAGGTAATATTTAAGTGCGTGAGGACAATTTTTATGAACTTTTCCTGGTAAGAGTCATAGCTTTTTATAAGTTTTTAATTGATTTACAAATATTTTTTGTTAAACATAGGTTACATATGGTTACATATGATTAATTTTAGATCGTACCTATAAGTAGGAACACGAGAGATACGAAAAAAGTTAGAACGTATCCTCTGTATGGCTCGCCGTGCTTTCCATACGGCTTTGAAAAGAAGATGAGTCCAGGATATATTCTGTCTACTCCCAGGGCTTGGATCAATCTTGGGACTGAGAGAAGGTTCGTCAGGGCTGTTGACAACGTCGCTGCCCAACAGCCACCATAGATGAATGGACCCCATGCGGACATAAGTTGCATCACCTTAAAGAAACAGTCTAAAACTTTAAACTTTCTAGTTGTGGTATTAGGAAGAATACAAATTAGGTCTTAACAATTGGTTTAGATTAACCTAATATATGTACTTGTTTTTTGCTTGCACACTACCGAAAATACTATATCATTTATTAGTAAATTATTTGAAGAACTGGCTACGCTTACACATAATCCTTAGTTAAGTAGTGATTCAATTTTTTGTGTCTATTATTAAAAAATGATTATAATTCTCATTGTAGATAACATTTTTATTTAATTACTCTTTATTGCACAAAAAGCAATATACTAAGCAGTTTCGTCGAGGAAACCCCAATTCACCTTGCTTAACATTCAATGATTCTTCGTACTTACGGAATAACTATTGTGAAGTCCAAACTGACATCCACCGGTAATGTTGACACAGTGCGAAAGAGCGCTAGTGTCTATCACTGTTCCATTGGCCATTATCACGTCTGTGATATTTCCACTGGCATCTCTTAAAGCCCCAGCACCAGATATGAGGACCATAACCGCATAGCTGATCATAGAAATGAGCAAGGCAAGCAATGTACCTTTAGGTATGGCTGAGGCAGGGTCCTAGAAAATATAAAAATAGCTTCATAAGCTTAATATCGGAATTCCTATAAATGCAGTCATACAATTTCCAGTAGCTTATAATATGTAACCCGGAAAGGAATAGTGGGTAGGCCAAAAATAAAGATGGGTTGATGACTAGATTAAAATAGTAGGAAAAGAATGACAGACTATTGAAAAAGATAGAGAAAAAATAATTAAATATGTTTATTATGGAATATATGATACAGATTACAGGTATCACTTATTCCACGTCATTAAATTTGTACTCATCGGCAAAGAAGAAGGAGCGTGTAGGTCGAGAGAAATAGCCGGCTTAGAAAACGGTACTCTAAACGATAAAAAAAATACTATGGGAAACATAGATAGAAGAAACCAGAAGGAGGGAGATACGGTGCGGTTTTATTTATATTAAATTACAAAACTGAACGGAAACTTCGCCGTCCAGTTTCCAGAAGCGGCACCTGTTCGCAAGCATGACGTGTAAGCCAGCAATCGTTTTACTCAAACATATTTAAGGGGTTTACATTTAAACAACACCGTCACACAACGCCACCGCCCCAGTCACATTTGAGTAACCATCACTTCTCCGGTTTCCCAGTTAATAAAAATAAACCTAGTGCGCCCATTAGCCACAACCACATTAGCCTGTCTAGCACTAGTCCCAGGCCCTTTTATCAACTAGATAATCGTTAAATTTATAGTAAGCCTTTTTACACAGCTTTTCTTAAATACATTTCTTAAATATCTATTTATCTAAAAGATCCTTTGGGATTTTATTAGAGAAAAGTATCCCTTTTCCCAATAAGAATTACTAACTTTAGATAGTTGAGTTTGGTGAAATTGCAGCCCGTGTTTGTTCCGAGTATTAACATTATGCGTACTTTCCATTCTACGAGTAAACTTATCACTATTTTGTATACATACATAATATTTCCATAAATATATTGCGAGGGAAAGGCTAAGTATATTAATTTCCTGGAATTTATCTCTCAGAGATTCCCTACATTTTAAATTATAGATTGCACGAATAACCATCTTCTGCAGGATGAAAATACTGTCGACATCAGCAGCATGACTCCATAATAATAAGCCATAAGTCATTTAACTGTGAAAGTAACTATATAGTTAGAAATGCGGAGAGGGGTGGAGTGAGCCTTATCCCAACAGGTGTCTATATCTACAGGTAACTATCTAGTAACATTTAGTTATAAAGAAATATTAACTACAGGAGGATATAATCCTACTAGGAGGAAGTAAATACTAACTATAGGAAATAAGAAAGGCTTTATTATTATAATTTTAACAACATTTCACCGAAATTGAGTTATCGTTAGGTACCTACACAATTCTATTTAATCGTGTTAAATGTTGAGCACGTTTTAAGTTTATATATACATGTAATTGTATAATGCAATAGCAACTTTTACTAATTGAAATCTTTATATACTTTCATCATATGAAGCGAGGGGTGACGTTATAATTCACATGCTTATCAATAAAAAGTGCATAGTAATGTAAGTTTTAACTTCTAATAAAATATTATAATTCAATAGAAAATAAAACGTTAAAGACAACAGAACATTTCTATTCCACGCTAGCTCTACTACTAAACTTTAACCAAAATAAAATGAAACGTACTTTAAATTCCTAAAATGTTCCAATGAAACAGCTATAAAAAGAGAGTTGAATCATCAATATATTCTTATTAGAGCTTGCAAGCAATTGCTTCAATTCCATCAGCGAATTCTGAAAGCTGAGAGGTTAATCGAAATGACATTTGTAACATAAATTTTCTCGTTGAGCAAAAAACCTAGCATGAATAAGACGCCATGTTGATCTTAACAGTAATTGTCAATTCGTCAGATGTCAAATGCCACATCGAACGATAATTGTTTGACCATACTGTTTAGAATTTAACATGCTATTCTTTTTAAGGGCGCCCATTGTAATATTTATACTTTCATAAACCAAATAAATAGTTTTATAAGATATTTAAACGCGAATAAATCAATACATAGCTTAATGTGTCGAAGGCTCTTCAGTAATCGTATTCAGTATGAGACTCGCATAAAACAAAGATAATTTTATAATTACACATCTTTCAAAATTTAAATAAACGAAGTAGCAAACTTTTTTAGTTTCTTGATTGCAAAGTGATCTATTTTTACTAGGTTCACTAAAGTAAACAGCTAGTAGACAAAAAAATTATAAAACGTATTTTACAAACAGTTTTTTGCTTTATACTGTAAATATATAACTACAATTATATCTTATAAAATAAAAATTGCCGCTAAGCACCGCTTATCGAAATTCGGACCTTAGGTCATTAACGATTATTTTGTGTCCCATCAAAACCTTCAAACCAAATTACAATGAAGCATTATCCGAAACATCCGTAAATTTTAGACAATTACCTACAAAAATGTCGTTTAAGTACAAGGTAAAGGCCACAAGGAAGGTATAACTGTTATTATATTTTGCCAATGACCGAATTGAACCAACGTGCTTTGTGACGTCACTATTTTCCTCGAAACTTTTTTTTATGGGAGAAAAATAGATTAGTAATTTTTGATTAATAAGCTTCCATTTACAACATGTTAAAAAATTGGCACAACAATAATACCGGTCTTCTATGCCCCATTGGGTACTTACGAACGGCAAGTTCTCATTATGGAACACGTGTCAGGAAATATATGACAAATATTGACACTTTTCTTGGAAGTTCCTGGCGCAAAGTGAGTTAATTTGAGCTTGTAACGTCACAAAATCGATGGGACAACGACAAATAGTCAACATGGACTCATTGATTCGTTCCGACGTAGTATGGGAATATAACATACTCGTACATATGTATTAATTGTTTACACGCTTGAGGCGTGTGCTAATTTCGTTATCCAATTTATTAATATTATTCATATAAGTAGATAGTCGGTGTTTAATCTAATCTGAAATGTAATTGTCAAAAACGAGCTTCTTAAAATCGGTTTTTTATTGAAAACTCGTATTAATAACAACTTCTTGTAATGTAGTGTTAAAAGTAGGTATGAAGCAATATAAAGAACACTAATCTCGTTTATTCATAAAGGAACTCTAAGTTTTTCAAGGTAATGAATGTTTTGTCCTGAATCGCTTTTGCGCTTGGCCTAAAATATAGTGATAATACTTGTATACTATAATGGCGCATAATAATGCTTGAACGTACCTTCAGATCACCAGAGATATTGGCGCCAGCTTGGATGCCCGTCACAGATGGAAAGAAAATAGCGAACACACTGAAGAAATTTTGGTCAAGATTCTCGCTGTACCGAAAATCGGGATCGAAATTCTTTGTGAATGTTGTGGCTGTAATACAAAAATTACTATAGTTTGAAAAACTGCAAGATTTTTTTCTAATACATGACAATACTTTATGACTTCTTTATAATAATAACGAGGGCTCTATGTCTACAATTTAAAGACATTACAACAATTTTCAATCAAAATAAATGTTTGATTCCTCAGTACTTTTACTCATACGAATTATTTATATTTATTAGAACGAGCGATCAACATATCTACGTACCGCTAAATCCAACAAAGCCTTGAGCTATTTCCGTTGCATCTTTCGGCCCCATTATTGTTCCAACGACGAAGTCGACCAATGCTCCTACGATGATTGCAACTAGAAAGTTCTGAAAAATCGGTCCAGTTAAGCAAAATTGAAGGTCGAATTCGATACAAACATTTGATAAGACTATATAAGTAAGCTTGCGTATTAATTATTCGGCTTCGGACTAAAAAATGTTTTTAATTTTAACTTAAATTAATTAGGTTTAAACACTTTTCTGTAGAGTCAATTTCCATAAAATTACTAAATAATCGACGTAATGTGAAAAGTGGTGACAATTAACAAATATTTAGTTAGTACGTCGTCCAAGCAGTTTTTCTCTTGGACTAAGGTTATACGTTATTTGTTATAAATGGTTATCTATTATTTGTTTATAAAATCTGATTTTATTTAACAAAGAATTATTATTCACAGGGCCCTGAACGTAAAATTGAGTCTTAGTCATTTCGAGCAAATTGAATTAAAGGTTTAGTACTTCAATCATTTAAAAAACATTTTTGACATAATGTCTTATAAGAGTTGTGTTTGGTTAGTTGTAACACTAAAACTACTGTTTCCCAAAAACCTGTTAAACATATACCACGGAATAATTATTGTTATATACTAACCACAACACAGCGACTCCCTATATAGTGTTAGACTATAGGGACTAGCGATAGATGAATTATGTCGAAACCTATTTGCCATTAAAAAAGTTTTTATTTTATTTATTTATATCTAGGAATTCTGTTTTAACTTATTATAACCTCGTATAAAATGATATATACGTATTAAATGATAATGGAATTGTTTCAGAGGGTGTCCATTGAAGGTCGAGGCCCCTCCCTACACTTGTTCATTTGCTACTGTTTACATGCTTTATTGTAAGCTTGTATTTTAGTATCGTTTCGGTTCATATATCGGATATGCTATACGTAAAATGTATTTATATATTTTATGTACGAAGTGTTGTATAATAAGTCCCAAGCTTATGAGTTATGGGATGTGAGTAAAGACATTCATAAATGTCTGGCATAAAAATGTTGGATTACCGTATGTAAATCAAAACTTATATATATATATATATATAAACCATAGATAAAAAGTTATATAAATAAAAATAAAATATCTTGTAACAGAATTAGTTTTCCAGCTAGAAAAATGTCGGTAAAGAGTGTATAAATAAACAATAGCACTGTGGCATCAAAATACATTTAAGTACGTACTAGAACTAATTATCAATAAGGTTATAAAATAACTTGTACGATGTTTAACCGTGAAAATACATTGTTATTATTTATTGACTATTGAGAATCACCTCTAATGGTGTCATGCATAAATATTTTAATGGATAATCTCGTAGAGACAAGCAGATGCATTCGTTATTTTGTATTAAAAAATATATATTGAATTGTTGCTGTTATCACCACAGTTGAAAGTTCGTAATTTTTCTTTCTTTGCGTAAACAACAGAGTATACAAATTGTTATTAGCCTATTTCGTAATTAATTTGTATAATTTAATACTGCAATATCTCTAATTTTCACAATTAGAGTTATTTATATCTTATAATGTAAAAAAGAAAGATTCGAATATTTGTATGATGTTACTACTCGAACACTACTGTACCAATTATTTCTAAATATTTCAAAAATAAATGTCCTGTCATGTGAATCCGGAACCAGCCGCTAGTAAGTTTTTAATTATATTAAAGTCTTATATTATTTCTAAAATGAGGAGGTTACTTTAAAGGTTTACCGGTAAATCAGATTTGATAGAAATTTAAATTTTGAATGTTCGCCATGTCGCTTTTCTTGACTACTTTCACTTAATTACTAGTTAAGTTTAAGATATATTATAAAAAATAGAATAAAAAGTCTTTAAAATTACCTGGGCTTTGCTCTCCCAATCCATGCCGACCGCACAGATTATACACATGAAAACTAAAGCTACAGCTCCAACAATTCTCACGTCATTAACACCATTATCTATGATCTTTACACCTTGAGACTTCAATAGGTCATTCAGAGAATCACAAAACCCAATTGTATTCATACTAGCAGCTACTGCGTTTGCAAACGCAAATATGATTCCAACTGACGCTCCAAATTCCGGTCCAAGTGATCTTGATATTATGTAATATATACCACCTATTTGAAAGAAACATATTTAAGTTAGTTAAAATAGGTTGGATTGGTTCAATGAAAATTTCGCTTTAAGTAATATATATAATTACTTACTCGATTTAAGTAAAAACATTGTTACTTATTTTATATAACATTTTTAGGTATTTAATGAATTTCCTTTGACTTTAACTGTTATAATTATTTTTTTATTTATTGAGAAAGATTTACAGCTTATTATCAACTTACTTACTAAATATAATGTTCCTTTTACGCCATTAAATAAATCTATCTCTGAGCCTATTACTCTTGTAAAAATGCTTGTACGTTATTACGTGCTATGTTATAAATGATTTCTTTTTGCCTATTACCCTATTTTTCCTTCTGCAAACTCTAACCGACACCTACTGCATACTAAACACTTTGTTATAAGTCGTTTAATTAAAGCATTTTGCTAAACTCAAAAAACCTTATTATAAAACGTGGATTAATGAGTGTTTCCATAGTTACGATGTTACTTTCATATGAAAATTATGGTGGCAAATACTGAATAAACATAAGTACATGTAATAACGCCGAAATACTTTGAAGTAAATAGTCTAAATGCGTGATATTAATAATTTTGAAGAAGGTAAAATATTGACGTAGCATTGCTACGAGTAATGTCTACGCACATTTTGTGTATAATGGCATTATCATTCTTATAGGAATAATGCATATGCAGTAAAAATTACATTAATTTAATACGTTTTATGTCAGTCAAATACCATAGACTAACATAAGAATTTTATAATTATTATTGTGACTATTAGATATCATGGCTGCAACACGTTATACAATTGAAAAATTTGATTATGTGGCATAAACGGTCTTTCAATTTACAATTAACTTAAAATACTCCATCAGTATTTCGAATTTAGTTACAATCAACAAAGGTGTCGCTTTCAGGTAAATTAAAAATTAGTAAGATACGCTTTTATCACCTGCCTCCCTGTTCTAGGTCTTATTGCCTGGTACTATTTGCCTAATTAAGAAATAATTAGAGAAACAAACGGTAATGTTTGCATTAATGTGTTATAATAAAACAGTGTCCTAGTTTTATTATAACACATTAATGCAAACAATAGACGATCAATTAATGGTGATTTATTCTTTAACATATTATGTAATAGAAACAAGTTTATGTCACATAATCAATAAGAAGTAACTTTATATGATGTGATATTTTGCATCTTGATTAGTTATATATTTTATTAACAAATGCGAAATAGTCAACTTAAGTAAATTTGTTATAAATTCAAAGAATTTATAACTCGTTAAATATATATTAATATTTATTATGTGTATAAATAATATTCTTACCTCCTTTAACTTCTCCGTTCGTGCAAATAGCGCTCATAGAAAGAGTAGTGATAACACACACAATAGCCGATATCGCTATGATGACAAGAGATAAACCAATCCCGGCTTGTGATACCACCCAAGAGATTCTCAGAAACAGCATAACACCCCATATGTTCAGCAGACATGGTATCAGCACGCCCTGAAATACTTTTAATCCTTAATATTGACTACTTTTGATTTTAAGCTACTCCGCAAACCGAACTTTGAACAGTCGAAAGTGTTATAGAATCACCGAGAAAAACATGACTAATTCAAATATTTAATTATTATAATCTTATTAATTTTGACTGCAAGAAGGACATGGACTTACTGAATATTAATTGACATACAAGAGATATAGTTCACTCTAAGTATCCCCTCTAAAAACCCTAAGAGAACCCACTGGTCCGATATTAGATGAAACAACAGACGGAAACCAAAGGATTACTTTTATAAATCTTAATGTTAAAAATCTTACTTGAATCCATCCTAGTTTAATTCCGATGGCAGGTGTAGGTGATTTTGTGTCCCTTTGACTTTGTTTTTCATCCTGAAAAATAGTTAATTTTCAAATAGACCATCAATAAAAGTTATAATTACAAACATATGAACAGATCTAATGTTTTTGTAATAACTGGTATGTAATAAAAAAAATTTAATCACTGTATCATTCAATCATTTACTAATATCATAAAAAAAATATTCATTAACTCATTAAATACTAATTGTATTGTTGTAGCTTGTCCTCGTTAATAACAAAACAATCAAATTAGTAAAGTCTTTGCGTCACTTATTATGTATTAGAATAAAGATTTATGCATATTGTTTGATAGATCCTAAAAAAATATTGCAACATTGGAAATTCGCTTGTCCTTTACTTACCTTTAAGTATCAATGTTCGATGTTTGCCACATTCATAATCTAATGAAATACAAGGAAATTGTAGCACTGTATTCAGGGTCTTTGCAAGGATAATATTTACCAATATGGCAATTGTATACAGATAAGAACGTTGGTGAAATTATTACGCTAAATTAGATAAACTTCTGTCGTTTTAATCTATAATGTTTTAAAGTAACGATTCTAACAGATAGGTAGACAAACTGTAATACGGCGAGGAAATGCTACTAGCATAAATTATTTTATTTTTATTTGGTTTTGATGTTAGTACTAAAATTAATCTAAGTTTTTACTTACTAAAATGGATCTGTATTATCTAAATGTTTACTTTAACTTAGGATCTATTCATGACATATTTATCAAAACTATAAAAGTGATTTCGTCATTCATATTTATCTACAGGGAACAAACCAAATGTAAATTATGGATTAAAATCTAGAATTGCATTGAGATAACTCATGTCTTCATTCAAGTATCTCACGATGACGTTGATCATAACAATATAATTATCTCGCACAGTCAGTACATATAATATAATTATGTGATCACAGATAAAGCGCAAACAGGTGAAAATGATTGACACCGCCTGTCCGACTCCCTGTGTTTATAAAGTTAATAAAACATTGTTTATGGTGTCAATTTCAGATGGAGCGATTATCTCAGTTGGCCTTGATTGCCTGACCCTCTAACTAGTACTAACTTAAGTAACAATTGAGAACTAATCACTGCAAGTGTAAAAATCAAATCTTATACTGTAAAACTACTAACTTTCGGACATTTAATACGAAAGTGCAAATCTCCCGAACCTTCAAAATATTAGGCGATGAATGAAACGTGGTAATTCAGTTTTATAAATAAAAAAAATGGGCAGATTTTCCACTAAATAGGCTATTCGGAGGTCGTGAATGAGTATGCCCCTAATTTATGAGTCTGTTTTATAAAAACTAGTAATTTTTCGTAACACATATATTTTTTCGAGATGTGTACCGCGCGTGTGTGAGTCGTGAGAGATGCATGCTGGACTCGCGCCTATAGTCTTGGGCATAGTTACTCATGCGTGGATTTCTGATGACTTATACAAACAAGTAGACGAGAAACGCGGAAGGTTTCGTGATTCTTATCTCTAAAGGGTTGAGGAAAGGTAAAATATAAAAATAAATCTTTCATCAAAAACGAGATTTGTTTACAAGGAAAACCATTACATTTTTATAGTTTACTATTCAGATTAATGTATGATTTACAAGGTTTGTTATATAAACATTTCAAAATTTTATTCGGATGCTGAAATTCTTAACTCATACAATCAAGGGCATTATATTCATAAATGTAAAGATTATTTAAGAGCATTTTTGAATAATCTTATCCTGTTTATTTATATTCAAACTGTCACGAGAGAGATAAGGAGCATTTTTATATCTATTTGAAGGCTTACGATATACGAATCAAGGGATTATTAATGAAATATGAAATTATAAGTGAAATATGAAATTTAATTAACAAATATACCTTTCCTAAGAAAGAACGCAAGTGCGTGACCGAAAACCATAAAAGACGTCATGTGTTTCATCTTGTGTCCAAACAAAAACAATTTCGTGTTGTAGCAATTGGTAGTAAGGGTCAAACTTTTTGTGTATTTCAGTTTTTTATGAAACTTGGTCATTAGGTCTTATTTTAAGTCTCAGTTTAAGTCAGTTGTTTCTTGTTAACGTCAGACACTCATTGGCTCAACTCTAAAGATACCTAATCGCAATATGCTAGTAATTCAAGTGTTGCTGTCAAGTATTTCCGATATGCTTGTAATATTATATTTTACACTTTGTAATTAATGTTCTGTTCTTATACCGATGGTTTAAAGTTATACGACAAATGTGTTTAAAGTAGCGTTGTTTTTAAGTAAATAATGTAGGGATTTGATCTCAATAAAATAAAGGTTTTTAGTAATAAACGCCTTATAACTTGGTATTTTTTTCCTTTAAATTAATGAGGTGATCTATTTTCGCGTAATAATTATATATTTAAGACAAAAGTAGCAAGTTACCTTGATACCCATGAAATGCGATTTTAATGATTTACAAATTTCCCGGCCGTATTTGAACTTAGAACGTGAATTAATGCATTAGTATCGTTGCGTTAATAAACAGACTTCATTATTGAAATAAAATAAGTACGACTTACGTCACTTCGTCGACGTGAAAACAGAAAACCATACTTACAAGATATATCAATATACAGACTACACACCTCTTCGGTTATAAGATGGTCACCGTGCAATTCTCCAAGGCTGGGCCTTTTTAATGCTCTTTTTGAATTCCTATAATTTTCCATTCGCGGTAAAGCCTCTCGCGTAAGCTGAGCTAGAGATCTCTTTCTCCGCCAACCAGCGTCATGAAGCCAGGTATCTGGCTGTGGGTTAGGGTCCCCTCGTTCCACAGTTTCTGCAGATGTCCGTAGGGGTCTCGTAATTATAGCAGCGCCCATATGTATGCCGTTCTTTTTGCCATCGTTTTCCACTGTTGATACGGAAAATCTAAAAAGGTCGGGTATAAACATGTCAATATTAATAAATATAACATTTAGTTATACGATAGAAAATCTATATATGTGAGAAAAATAACAATATTCTTTCGGGATTTCATTGAAGCCGTGTTGATTTCAGAATAAGAAAGCTTAACTCTGTATTTCACACCGCTCTGTATTTCAGGAAGGTAAAAAATAATAATATTTAACATCTAAACTATTTTCTACGGCATGAATTTACGTTTCTATAATTATTTTACAATTTACCTGCTTTCTTCCTTCTTCCCCATATTGTTATACTCCATACCAATATTATTCACACCGCAAGGACTATCGGAGACCATTGTACTGACTAATTTCGGACAATGCTAGCATAATACGTATATTACACTTCTTAGTCCTGTAACAAAAAAATAATTGTTTTTCTCTATGTGGAAAGGTAATTTAATCAATTATTTTTAGCAACATGTGTTAATAATAATATTTAAAATATATTAATTTACTCTAATACTTAAATCGTGGTGTGAATGTATAATGTTTTGGTGTAACCAGCCATAAGTTATACTGGTAAATTTGCTGTCATAAGCATTTGGTGAAGTTAGATTATTGATGCAGAACAGGAGGAATGAGTTGCAAAAAGTATTTTTGTTCATATTTTGACCAGTCGTTCTCCGAGGGGCGTGATCCCTTGGCGTTGCGAAGAGATGTGGGATCTCTCCCATTTTTTATTGTATACCATGAAGTGTTCAGAGGAGTTGTTCAGATTAATAGCTGTAGCTGAGCTAATTTCAAGGCAGATTGCGAAATTCCACCTGTATCACTTCGACGTCCGTTTTTCGACACTTGAGCCGTTAAAGGCAGTTTTTGCCGTGCACCACTACTATGTGGAACCTGTGAGTGTCACTGGGCGGCGGTTTCACTGATCATCAGCTGAGCCTCTTGCCCGTTTTGTTATATGAAAAAAAGTCAAAGTGCTTTTAAAGGATTATTATTACATATTAACTGAAAAATTCCAATACCGTTTGCGATGCTGTGAATGGAAATTAAGGTAAAAGTGTACTGGAAAATGAAGTATTTTAAGTATCATACACCAAATTGTTGATTGATAAATCAAGTAGAATATTTCCCCTTCTATGGTTATTTTCATGGTCATTTATTTTTCCATATTGTTATTTCTTGCTGTTTTTATAATGGAAGTTGTCAATGTCAACCGAAACTATTTTAAATTGACATTTACACTTCTGCTATTGTAAATTCGAGTACATATATATTTAACATTTTCAATGTATTTTTTAATGTAACAAATAATAAAAGACAAAAAATTGAAATGAAAGAAACAATAATAATTATTAACTTTGTTCTGGAATTAACTATTCAGTTTAATATCCAAGAGCTGGGAATTCTGACATGAATATTTTTAAACTTAAAAAGGCTCCCAACTCTTACACATTGAAATGCATTGTTATACTGAATAAATACATTTTTCTATTTCATTTCTCATTCGAGCAGAGTTAGTGTCTAAAGCCAACTCAAAACCCTGAGGTCGTGCGTTTTACTACCGATACACCAATGGAAATCTCTATTTATGTGAACAATCAATATTTTCTCATACAGTGGAAGAAAATCGTGAGAAACCAGCAATTCTAACATTTAACGTATGTCAAGAGGCTGACCACCTACTATAAAGTAAAAAGATTTTTATCATGACAAATGAATAATGTATTTATTCAAATATAATTAAACGTATCCTTTTAAATTTCAAAACGTACATTTCTGCGCGTGCAACACTCGAGAATATCTTTAATTTTTCCTCCTTGTCAATGATACGTGAACGCAATTTTGAAGGAATTAAATTACGTATTTCTATTAGTGATAAAAACTGACTAACGAGCTCTTACCAAACGTCAAACGTACTCCTTAAAATATTATATGCTCTTAAAATGTAGCAAGACCCTTGCCTCACTAAAATAGAACTACTCAAATTATTATAAAAGCTCAACTAATCAAGGCATTAACTGTAAGTATAATAATAATTACTAAAGCTCTCAAACAAGTTCCTGAGCACGTCGCCACAGGCTTTCGCGTCAGTAGGATCCAGTTAAAACGAGAATTAGCCAGTGTCCAGTATGACGCGACTCCACGCGTCAACAAGAACGTAATTACCATTTGCGATTCAAGACAACGGGAAAACTAAATTTGTAGATATTATTCATAAAGCCAATGTTGCCAAAGATGTTCTACAAACTGAATTAATCACAAATAAGAACTGAAAAAATGTGTTGGGGTCACTTAGTGCAAGAAATCTGTCTGGAAGCTTGCTATTACGTTGCCGGTTAAGGTATCCGTTCTTTTCTTGAAATTTCCTTAGGAGTCTGATAATAGCAAGAAGATTTTAGGAATACTCATACAAAGGCTACATTGTTTTAAAGACAAAATATTTGTTTTGTAAATGTACTATTTAATAGTGTGAATTATATGACTGATGGTAATATAATATGAGGTAATTTGTTTGATGATACCAAAAAGGGACAATTACAAGGTGATATTTGTAAACTGTGAAATAAACGACGAAAATGATCATTTACGCAAGCGTCAGCCATTAAAGGACCGAGTTTCATCTTTGAGACAACATTCTTTATTATTTAACGATTAGATCATATCGCCATAAATAACAAGGTGCTGCTATGTTTAACACACAAGAAAATTAATATATATTTCGACGTATCACTGAACTTTTTTAATAATCGTTAATTCTTTGTATTATGAGTGAATTTTTAACACCTCATGAAGAGATTCTTATTTCGAAAGTGCATTAAATAACTTTTGATTAATATTTTTGTATTCAATACGAAAAATAAGTGAATTAGTTGTTTATAAAACAAAACATTCCTTTGAATAAAATCTATGTACTTCACTTATTTCACTTTTATTTCTTATTTCCCGCCAGTAAGTCTAACTACCTACCATTCTCATTATCATCACGTCAGCGTTGACAGGACCAACACTTCAATTATCAAAGCATGTGACTGGTATAAAATTCATTAAAATTATAAAGACAATACGCTGACTGATAGTATCTCACTAATTCGAATGTTAACGACATGACAATAGACAATCGTATGACATTTCACGTAGTTTGATAAATGTAGATGTAACTCAGATAATTTACCTCCCGAATTATAAAATTTTAGCGATAGTAATCGTTTTATCAAGATGATGTAGAATGACTTTCCCTGGAATAGGAATTAATCTGTTGTAATCAAAATTCGCATTACAAAATAGAAACAGAACCGCCCGAAGGCGAGACACACTTTGCGTCGCAAAACTAGTAATGTGGCTTTGGTGAATCTGTGATTCTATGGGTTAGGTATTCAGCGTTGTCTTTAAACGGGAAACAGAAATAAGTCGGACGGCCTACATAGTTTTCAGTTTAGGTCAAAAATACAATTAAAAAATAAATTATGTAAAACCATACTTGAGACACTCGTAAATTTTACCTTAATAATGTAAGTATTCGATATTCGAACGAATTAGAGTTCTATTACTAACTAGCGCAATGGAAAATAAATGAAGCCTGTAAATAATTATTAGGTCGTGTAGTAGAGGGCGTGTTGCCGCCCGCAGTTTAATCAAGTAATAGACAATAAGTAGACCAATAAGAGGTATATTATAGAAAATCTATAGGTGATATTCTACCTTAATTTATCAATATTATTATCTGAAATGCAACAATACATTTAGAATATGATTTATATATTGGAGTGTCATCAAAACATTTTTAATAAAAAACACTAGAGATAATTATTAATGATACTTATTTTTGATTGGGAAAAATAATTATAAACTTCTTTCTAATTTAAACAAAATAAGTAATTAATGTTAATTGTAATTAATGTTTCTTATTTAGATTGTCCCGTAATGCCCTAATAGTCAAACCCGACCGAATGAAGCCATTCTACGCACTTTTAATGAGTCGAATTTGCATATTATATATTAAAAGCATAATCAAATTCCTTAACTCAGTCAAATTGGCTATACGCATTATATTCCACGAGTTTAACTAATTGAACAATCGAAGAAACTAAAATATATATGTATTAGTGTTGCCCATATATTTTATAACGATGCCAAATATATATATAAATTCCTATGTTTACTTTATGTTAATATAATTTCGTATTTCATATCGTTAAATATACAAGAATATCCCATAGATACTAAACAGACACAACTTGTTTATATACTGGCCAACTGAATTTTACAATAATTTATTTTGCTGTTATTGAAGTAATTTGAAATTTGTTTATTTTTCTCTTTGATATTCGTTATTCTGTTTTTAAAGTTGCATTGAGGGTAATCTGAAATAGAGACTATTTAAGCGACCTCATGTTAAGACCCTCTTAAATAAAACATAATTTTTTATATTAAAAATTAATTCATAAAATATTTGTGACTTAATTATTTTTCTTGCTTCATTCGAGATCACTAATTTATTATAATCAAGTTAAAACTGGTTTTTATATCTATTTGATATGATTATGAAAGGATCTTGTTGAGTACTCTTTTCGCTGACCTAGACCTAAAAATCATATATTGTTTTAAACATGATATCTTAAGGTAATTAACTTTTCTTTCGTTTATTAAAAGTTATCATTAGAGAAATTAATAAATATGAGGAATCGATATGAACCTTTTTTACTTTCTTAATAGTTGCTCAAGATTTCCGTTGGTTTTGTGGCGTGAGAAATTAGCTAAAATATTCACTTTATAATATATAAAAATGTTAAATTTTAGTAAATTGTCCAATGTATATGTAGGCATCACAAATTGGAAGATACCTTAGTAAATGCAGATGCGACAATAACGTTTGACAGTAATTAAAGTTGAATTTTAAATTGTAAATATTTGACATGAAACAAATATCGTAGAAGGAATATTATTAGGTATAGCTCAAACTCACTAACACTTTAGAATCCTAACATGCTGATATAAAATCCTAGTGCTAAAACAAGTTATTATTGGAAGGTAAACTTAAAGTCTAGCCAGAATTAATTATTTATTGCCATAGGATTCTTATTTTATGGTAACTTATTTAATTTTTTAATAGTTAATACGCGGTTAAATGCTATAAAATCAATCTGTAGTTAAATATTATGGACAGTGAATAAAAAATATATTCAAATAGACAGCAAAGACTGTAAATGGAACAGCTGTATTTGTTTTGCAAGTATAAATAAAATAAAATTTCATATAAATTAAATATTTACCAGCTTTATTTTTTAACAAACACGAGATATGGACACTTATCTTCCTTACACTCATCACTTTAAAAAAAATTATACCCGTTTTCGTATTTATACGCCAGTTTAACAATACACGTTTATCATAATAAATAAAGGAAAATTGCAAACAGTGGACGCGTGCGAACGCCAACGCAGTCGTACCATCAAACTCAATATATATAAGTTATGGCGCCCTTACTCGCACAAACATTTTTAATTACAATAATCATTAGATCTAGTTGGCACGAGATTTCTACCAGTTTTGACTCGGGAATGATCCAAACTTTGCTTCCATATCTTTATTTTTAGTGATTCGCTCATTCTCAATTATTATTACTCAATATAAAGAGAATCGATTTCAGAGCGATCATAAATAGGATATACAGAGAACTCGTGTATGTTTTGGCTCTGAAAACGTGGCTTTTTAAAGAAACAACCTGATTTGTGTAAATTCGAACTATGCCATACGTACTAAAGTAATCCTAATACTCTCACACATGGATTACCTTGTCTAGTTTCTAGAGGGGGCAAGTTGATATTATAGTTATAGCTAATGTACGAAGAGTTCTTAACGCACAATTATAGTTATTATTTATAATACTTTTAAAAGGTATTTTATGTCTTAGTCAAATTTAACTCTATAAACTTAAATCTTTAGGTTAGAACATGGGTTACGAGAACATTCACGATCCACTGTCGGCCTTGCTTGGTCACTGCTTATAATATTAGGTATCTGGAAATTTGGTTTTATGGAATTCTCTCAAGTTATTTCAAATAAAACATATAAAAAGATAAACTGCTATGATACACATATTATGTATTCTGCTATACGTATTTTTTAATGATCAATGACTTAAGGTTCACCCGTAGCAAAAAATACTCTACAGTTTTTTTTTACAAGATTCAATGCGAACCAAAAATTGTTTCTTTCTCTATCTACTGTTAAGTTTAAAGATTTTGTTACCTTTATAAATATTATGTTGTTGTTTAATACATACAAAGCCTTAAACATCTGTAAGATCAACACGAAGCATAATAATATGAACACGAGTACGGTGCAGAGCTAACTCAATAATTTCTTAAGTACTTATTTTATATAGTCTTATTGTATTAAGCTATAATAACAATTATTCTTAGGTTTCTATTTATTTTAACTGTCTTGTTCGTACCAAACCTAGCCGCTGCGTCTGACAGAATGCCACTTAGATTAACTTTTTTAAATTAATTAAGATTAACATTAATTTTAAGTTTAGTTGCGAGTCTCGTAATGGAATGATACATGTGTCTGTTAAGCAGCCTTCGCACTTCCCAACACGAAATAGTAGTATTTGCCTTGGGATTTGAACTAAAGATTTTCGTGATTTACGCACTGGTTGTTACCAGATATAGGAAACGAACAGTAAAGGTTCCCAAGTTAGTCAAGGCTATGGAAGTTTGTAGTTGGGTTACCTATTGTATAGTTTCTGTGAAGCTATATTAATGCCAATTATCATTTTGAAATACTGGTATATAAGTATATTGTTTTTCTGATGCACCAAAAAGAAGATAAAGATGCAAAGAAAATTATTATTATTTTTTATGACGAAACAAAAAGGAAGTTTTTGTAAGCATAAATTCTAACAATCGCATTATGAAACAGTATGCATGCTTCTAATAAGTGGTAATAATGAAGTCGCGTAGGCGTATTATTGAAGTTTACAAATCAACATTATACGAGACAAATATGTAGTATTATATACTATATACTACATATATCTCTCGTATACTCAAAGCTATAATATTGTTGCGGAAAATGTGACTGTATATTTTAAAAGCAATTATTATTTCATTCATTTCACTTTATAGTTCAGAACGTATGTTCTGCATTTGTTTTCAGGAGTTTTATGAATAGTTACATTATGAATTTATTTACTTATAGCTATAAGCATTAGTTAAGTCACAATGTCAATAATCAGCTAATACGACAAACGACGATAGAAAACCGATAAAAAATGTACGAATATTTTATATAATTCGTACATCCATTTTAGGAGACGGATACAAGACCAAAAGCGATGTTAACCACACAAAGATATCACTGACGGAATAGCCGCGTATTGGTTAAATGCGGTTTTGGCCAGACACAACCTCCCGAGACATCGGAGAATGCATTTGAATTATTAAACTCATGAGATATCAAGTAGGTATTGCATTTCATTTTCTTCGTATTTTTATGAATCATACGAAGATGTCAATTGTATGATGTTAAATGATTGTGAACCCATTATTTTTAAAGTAACGTTTAACTGCGATCTGCGACACAGTTAAACTTGTTTGCATTTTTTATATAACAGGCGCAACAACCTTGTAGCTCAGGAGGGCCCCGTATGCCCTTAAAGCGTCCAGCACGGTGGTAAGGAACACTCCCATGGAGGTTAGTCTGGAGCTGTCAGAAGGAGCTGGCGAACTGGGTCTGAGTCTCCGAAGGGTGTCGAATGCGGCAATGCCCAAATGGAGGCCGCCGAAGGGGAGGAGAGCGGTCTACTGGTGGACGTCGGAGATTGGCAATCTCCGTGGCGCATGTAGCGAGGCCAGAAGGGTCTACTACAGGAGTCAGAGGAGGAGGAGAGATGGTCCCGATGTCACGGAGGGCCTTCGCTCTATCTATAATGATCGCAAGAGGGCTCTCCGGGGCACTATCTGTGAGGCAAAGGAAAGGGCCCATCAGGAGGTACTCCGGGGACTGGATGATGATCCGTGGGGGCGCCCCTACCGTAAGCTCAGCTTATCAGCTCGTAAAAGGCTGAAAGGAGTGGAGAGTCTGGAGCCAGCCTTTCTCGACAGAGTGGTGGCGGACCTGTTCCTTTGCCTCCCGACATGTTCCCTCCGTGTATGGCGGCGCCTATAGTGGAAGCGGCCGGAGGAGAGGGTGAGATGGCTCCGGAAGTCTCTGACATAGAGATGGAGGCTATCTTGACCCGTCTCAACAATGGCAGTATCGTTAGATATTGCGAATGCCTTCAATAGTCTCCCTTTTGGTGTGGTCAGAGAGGCACTTGAGTTTTTCGAGGTCCCACTGTATCTGCGCCAAATAGTGGGGGACTATTTTGCGGAAAGATGGATCGTGCCCTCCATGTTGGAGTACCTCCTACCACCCTGTGCGGTGTGGGGTTCCTCAAGGCTCAGTCCTTGGGCCGCTTCTGTGGGACATGGCCTACGATTGGGTGTTGAGGGGCGCGCTTCTTCCGGGATTGCGCGTCTTCTGGTATGCAGACGACACCCTCGTAGTGGCCAACGGGGCAAGTTATGGGGAGGTGGCTCGACTCGCAACGGTCGGCACCTCCCTTGTTGTGAGACGGATAAGGGCCCTGGGCCTTAGGGTGTCTCTTGAAAAAACGGACGCCCTATTGTTCCATGGCCCTAGGACTGGTCCACCTCCTGGGGCGGTCTTGATGGTGGAAGGAGTGGGGGTTCCGGTGGCGTCCAAGATGAAGTACCTTGGTCTCGTCTTGGATGGCCGCTGGAACTTCGAGGCCCACTTTGAAGCTCTCGGGGGGAAGGTTGTAGGGGCGGCGGGGGCGCTTGCAAGGCTATTGCCGAATATTGGGGGCCCTAAGCAGAGTGTGCAGAGGCTGTACTACGGAATCATACGCAGTATGGCATTGTATGGGGCCCCTGTATGGGATGATAAGCTGAGGGCGAGGAACCGCACCCTACTCAGGAGGCCACAGCGAGTGATGGCGGATCGGGCGGCTCGATGCTACCGGACCGTCTCGTTCGAGGCGGCGTGCCTGTTGGCGGGGACTCCCCCCTGGGAGTTAGAGGCGTTGGCCCTAGGCGACCTGTATCGTCTCAAGTGTGAGACTAGGGCAGGTGGCCGATGGGCTGAACTGGTCGGACCGTCAAGGAGGCAAGCCAGGGAGGCCACCTTTAATAGATGGGCCCATGATCTGGCTATGCCTAGGGCGGGAGTACGCACCGTGGAGGCGATTCACCCATGCCTACGGGAATGGGTGAATCGCCCGAGTGGAGCCGTGTCCTTTCGAATGGCGCAGATACTGTCTGGGCATGGGTGCTTTGGGCGGTATCTGCACAAGGTGGCGAGGCGGGAAACCCTTCCCATCTGCCACCATTGTGGTGCCCCAGAGGACACGGCGGAGCACACTCTGGCCGATTGTGCCACTTGGTCAAGGCAACGCCATGACCTAGTGTCGGTCGTCGGGACGGACCTCTCGCTACCGAGCGTTGTTGCAGCAATGCTTGGTAGCCAAGAGGCATGGCGTGCGGTGGCCTTCTTCTGTGAGCATGTCCTGCTGCAGAAAGTGGCTGCCGAGCGTCAGCGGGAGGTGCGTGGCGATGGCCGGAGGGGTTGTGCTCGGCGGCGGCGAGGCGGGGGTGCGGGGGCAAGACGCGAGGAGCGTTTGCCCAACAGTATCCCCCTGCGCCGTCGCTGAGCCCGTATGCAGTCATATTCGCCTGAGTTCCCTGGGTTGAATGCCTAGTGCGACCCCCGGGGGACTCAATGCGGTGCCAGACGTCATTCATTCAGAATGAATGTGTCCGGCATAGCAGGCGATATGGAGGGCTCAGGAGGAAATTTTAGTGGGTCGGGTTTCTCCCCTCTGATTAGCAGAGGGATAAGAGTTAACCATCCCCACAGTCCCCGCGATAGCGACTGCATGCGCTCGCGGGCCTGCAGTTGTGCATTTTTACCTCCTTCATAAAAAAAAACTAAATTTGTATGAAAATGACAGTTCGTGTCGATGGTCGGTAGCCTAGAGACAAAAGGCGTGAGTCGGGATACAATAAGCGACAGTGCTTTATTTAGTAAAACGAACAATAGTAATAGTATAATTATCCGTAAAAACGTTAAAAGTTAAAAAGATGCTGTATGTACTGTACAGCTAAGCCTATGAAAACTTTAATTGTATAATACCACAACTTCTTTAATTTTTTTTTAAATACAAACTGCATACGAAAAACACAGTACAGTTACAAAGTTTATAAGCCGAAATATTAGGTCCTTACATATGAAATTGGCGTTTCGTCGTACCTTGACCTCAAATATCTCCTCTTTAATTTTTCTTTATTTGGTTTGCTTTGCTTTCACTTTATTTATATAATTGACATCATGAAATATCGCGTTACGAGTACACTAACTGAAAATCAAGGAGTAGAAAGACAATACATAAAAATCATAATATACTTAAACACCACAGCAACGTTGTTGTTCAAGTTGGACTAACTTGAACAACAAGGATAAGAATGTAGAGTTCAAAAGGGCGTTAGGCAAGGCGATCCACTTTCCAAACCTCTTCACAGCAGTGTTAGAAAATATATTCAGCAAATATATATGGAATCAGCATTAACAGATTGAACCTAAATCATTTAAGATTTCCTGACGACATAGTAATTTTCGCTGAGAAACCAAGCATACTACAAACTATGTTACTAAAATTAGATGATGAAAGCAGGAAACCAATGGTTTATCAATGAACCCAACGAAGACAAATGCCTTAAAGGGAAATATAATGTATATAAGAAAACATAATATAATATATAAAATAAAGGACAAGAAATTATAGAATACGTAAATGTATATATATATTTAGGACAACTTATTTCAATTAAAGACCAGTATTCTAAGGAAATAGATAGAAGAATATGCAGCACATGGAAACGGTACTGGTCTCTAAAAGAAATAGTTAAAAATAAAGCAATTTCCATGGCACGCGAAATGATCTTTCCAACTAAAGAATGAAGCAATCATCGTTTTTCCTTGACTTCTTCCTTTCTTAAGTTTAGTTGGCCGATCCTCGATCGCTCGATCTTTGTTCGTAGCAATTTATCAAGCTTTCATTACCTGTGACGATGTCAAATACAGCATTTGAGTCACCGCCGTTGAACTTATCTAACATTTGGCGACACCAGTCCATGCAAAGGTGTTTCTGGTCGTCGGTTAAAGTATGGGGAATCCATCTGGTACAAAGCTTCCTGATGCCTAAATGTTCGTGTAATGTTTTTTGAACTTGACTCATACCAATGCCTAGGCTTGCCCGTATCTGATGATATGTCACTCTCTTATCTTCCTCTATCATGCGTCGCACAGCACTGGTGTTATCTTCAGTAGTCTCTGTTAAAGGACGTCCCTCACGCGGATCGTCATTGATATTGCTACGTCCACGCTTAAACTCGTTAAACCAATTGTAAATAGTGGCACGAGATGGGGCTTCATTAAGAAATGCTAATCGCACCCTATCATAGCTTTGTTGTTGAGTAAGTAAAGTCATAATAAATCATTTACCGAATATTTTCTCGCGTTAGTGGCATTTTCACGTGTAACAAATTTTATATTTGCCGCCAATTCACAAAAACAAATGACAAATGAATGCAATATACTGCATTAGGATATCAGAGTTCTCAAATTGTAATTCAAAAGAACTTTTCATTGGCAATGTCTTTAACTAGCCAGTTCTAAACATTTTCAGTGTTACCCACGTACGAGTTCCGGCGTTGCACCAGTACTGCAAAAATGGCTCGAAGGATTATTAATGTGTAAGGCGGCGGTGTCGCAAAAGAAAACAGTGCATTCGGTTCACACACAGTTTGGTTACAACGTTTTTGTTCTAGAAATTTCGAATTGCAGAACAAGCCCAATGGACCGCCGCAGACCAAAATTGATAACGAAGAATTGAAGGCTAAAGGCCATTGTGGAAGCGGATCCATCGCAAACTACGTCCGAGCTAGCTGCAGGCGGCAGTGTTAGTGATAAAACTTAATGCACTTAAAAAATATTGAAATATGAAAAAGCTTGAAAGGTTACCAAGGTTACCCACCTTTCAAGCTTTTTCATATCACAAATTGGTTGGAAAGCACAAACACAACAGCAAGATACAATACCTTCGCTTGTACCTATTTCATTTAAGATCTTTAGTTAAAGTTTATAATGAAATAAATCCACTTTATAATTATACTCAGGTACATGAAATTCACAAAATAAGCAGAAATTAAACAGTAAATTATTGTTTCCAAGCATTTATTGTTGCAAACATTTTTTTAATAGCTTAAACCTAGTAGAAAGACATCCTACTTAAGAGGAATGAATCTGGAGCTGTGGGTGGCACCAATACCAGGTCTACCGTGTTTGACAGGCTTGTATGTGACTGAAAATTCTCCAAGATAGTGGCCAATCATCTCAGGCTTGATTTCAACCTGAAATTGTTATAAACATCCAGAAATTAATATATGCCTGACCCAAGTGTTTAAAGAGTAGACATGGGGCTACATAAGTCTTATTGATTATTTTAAAATTATATATAGGGAAATGGGAGGAAGGCTCACCAGATGTTAAGTAATAAGAGTATATAATACCTAAAAAGGAAAATCATCTCATTGTATTTACTATGAAAAAGCTAATAACATCATATTATGATTTACTCAAGTTGAATATTATTAACCTTTTTTCTTATATATATATCACAAAATATATATATCACGCTATTTCATGGAAAATGGGCTGTGAAATTTTTGTCGTCAAATATATATTACATTAGACATCAGTGTTTTGTCATGGTATTTCTAGGCAGAGTATTTTTTTGTTGGATTCACAACTAAATTAAGATTGGATGGATTTAATTTAGATACAAGTATACCTGGTTGAAAGTCTTTCCATTGTAAATCCCCACAATTGATCCAACCATTTCTGGGACAATAATCATGTTCCGTAAATGTGTCTTTACAATTTCGGGTTTTTCATTTGGTGGTGCCTCTTTCTTCGCACGGCGCAGTTTCTTAACCAACGCCATTGGTTTCCTCTTAAGACCACGCGCGAATCGCCGGCGAGCGCGGGCATGCATTAATTCCATGAGTTGTTCACTGAAAAATACATGTTTTAAGGTTATACAATGGTTAATGAAAAGAACACAAAAGACAATCAGATATAAAAACTTGTCCAATAGTAATTAATATGTCATGAAGATATATATATATAGTAATCCTAGAAGTAAATAAGACTAATCCGAGTGATACAAATGTTACAAGAGTTAAAAAAATTTATAGGAAATAAATTTTATATACAAGCAGAATAGTACTTACTTGGGCATATCCAGAAGCTGATCTAAGTCAACCCCTCGGAAGGTAAACTTCCTGAAGGTACGCTTCTTCTTCAAAGTTTCGTCGACCTGGAAAATGTAAACACCACTTGTCACTCATGAAAATATCACTTGAATAAGATCCTATACCGACAACCTGGGCCGACATTATTAATTAATTCCCATAAATATAGTCGATTATGGTAGTTGGAACAGATTTATTTCAGAAATTTTATATTTTACGAACCTCAGCCATGTTTCAACACAAATGACAAATTGAAAAGAATTATGTGACATTGACATCCTAAAATTGTGGAATTTAAAATTTTCAGCTGTCATATATCATTCCACATTTGACAATGCAGTTAGACACTCAGATAGATGACAATGGGCTATTTGACATAATTATAAAAGCTATACCAAGTTCGGGCACTTCCTATATTATTTATAAGGGACCATAAGAGTTCCACTAAACATAGCCCAATGGATGAAGTTGGCGTCCACACGCCACTTTGACAAGGCTAAACACCATCCCAATCCGCTGGTGCGTAATAGCATCAACTATTACCCCTTCCCGACAAAAAAGGCTCGTAGGAGGCCCCGACACATACTAACGGATCCGGACGATCCAATTACTGTAGCAAACAATAAATTAAATGCCGCCCGCGCGGCCAATAATAAAAATAGCCAATCACAGATTAGGGTAAAAAACCGCCTTCACCGGGGAAGGCGAGGACATTTACTTCGCACTTCGCTCACTACAGTGAGCTTCCGTCCTGCCCTTCAGGCGATTGACCGCCCCGCGACGGCCCAAGCCGAGGGTCGAGTCTCACAGGAGACGCCCTTGCGCTAGCCGCGGGATAAAACGCCATTCTGGCCGAGCTACGCTCGCCAAAACAGCCCGAGCTGAGCTGTAAAGGCCCTTAAGGCCAACAGCGAGATTCCATTCTCAAAAAAAAAAACCACTTAACATATTTTTTTTGGTTTTAAAATCTTAAATTAATAACATCAAGACTGTAGCAAGTTGTCATTGTCAACGGCAACGCCTTATGACGTAAACAAGTTAATAAAGGTGATAATTATCATTCTTAAATTACACAAATACACGTATCCTATCCGATTAATCTCCGTTATTGTCGTTTAAAATCTGAAATATAACATTCAATATTTTTAATTGTGCATTCTTTTATAAATGAATATCATTTACAAGTTATTTTACCGTAACGCTTTTTGATGTAAGGTTTTATACAGATAACTCTCACTATACCTTAATTTTGTATTCTGTCAAATACACTATAGAATACACACAAAACATATTGTCATTACAAACAAATTTAAAAACAAATATAATTTTTTAAAAGTAAAAGTTGCAGTCTATAAATTATCTAATTAATACTTGATAATAATAATTTGAATGTTTACTTATAAATGTCAACACAATTATACAGGGATAGACAACTGTAAATTTAGATTTACACTTGTCTACCTATAACAATCCTAAGAACTAGAGACACTTAGAGTTAAATAAAACTATAGTTTTAGATTCAAGTTTTATTTTGACTTTCATCATAATCTTCAGTTTGTCGTAGTAATTTAGATAACCTTTTACCTATCAACTTAGGATATGTTTTAGTTTTAATTAAAAATTCTTTTGATTGATGTGTAACAGCACCATTTTCTAATTGGAATTTACACAGCATATGCAAGGGTTCAATTAGTTGCTGTCTATAAATTGGATTCCTTTCAAGTTGAGAGAGTGCTTCTGCAGCAGTTTCTAGTGTACTTAAACAGCCTTCTGTTGGTTGTGTCCTTATTATGTAGTTACTTGTACTAGAAGTAACAAGCTTAACTTGTTGTATTCTTTGTAATATAGTACTTGATGCATAAATTGCTTTTGCCTGTGGCCATGTGCCATCAATTAATACTAAGTTATATGATGTATAGTTGTTGTCAAGTTCTTTTATGTCTACAGCAGCTTTACTTGGGTATAAAAGCACAGTATTTTCATGTCCTAAAATCTTCTCTAATCTTTCATGACGTGGTTGAGGAAACTTCTTCCCTTTATATATAAGGCACTTGTTTTCGGCTAGTCCAAGTTGTAACATTGGAGCAGTTCTAAGACATCTTTTCTCTTCAGCTGGATGTTGCAAAAGGATTATAGTGCTATGAGGATGTAACCTTTCTGGGGGCAATGCAGCACACCAACAAACAGCAGATGGCCTTCTGAAATGAATATTTTGTTGTATAAATTATACAAGTGCTATTACAGAAAACTAAAGATAGAGATGATAAAGATAAAGATGTTTGTTTTTCCCAATCATTAATTATTAATGTAATAATAATTTAAGAGAAAATATATTGCATTAATAAAAACAAACAAATAAAATAAGAATTCATACTCGCATTTTTGACACAGCTCTCGCATTACTGGTGGATCAGCAGGTATATTAGATAAATCTTGCCAAACTTGGAGGTCTTCCATTTGATTTTTTTAATAAACATGCAGGAAATGTGAATAAATTATATGAATTATCAATTTCACAATATTATACTTTTGCACGTTTTAGAAAATACATAAAATATTATAATAAATGTCAAAGGTAGAATTCACAGCTTTAGGAATTAGTGAATCGTACCTATTTAGAGTATTTTTAAACTTATGATAAATATTTCTTAAAATTACTTTAGAGACTACTTTAAAATAATGACAATTATAACTTTTACAAACGTAGAAGAATTTTAAGTTAATTTACAATCTACAAAATTAGACCGATTTTTTTTAAATCATAATCATAATTAATCAATGTCACAAAAATATATTGTCAAGGTCAAGTTGTCAGTTATCACAAACTTGGCAATAGTGTTGCCAGCTCTCAAATAGCGCTCGATTTTGTTGTTATGACGTTTTCATAACAAAAGAAGCTAAAGACGACATTTTCGTGTTGTAACATATAATTCTAATCTAATCTGGCCGTAAATCAAAACACAATATAAATCATACCGTTTGACTTTTTTTGATTGAATATTTATTATGGTAATTTTTATAATAGAGCAAAACAGCCTTAGCCGTCTACTAGAAAAAATATAAAGATTAAAATTAATATCAAATATCTGCCATTGGATATTAAAATTTCATCCAAACAAATTACAATTCTAGCTACGTATAATTGCAGAATGACTTCGAGTGAAATACGAAGCTCCAACCGCGATGGAGGCTCTAGTGGACGCCCTTTCCCCATGCAGGAGTCATAGGAAATAAAGCGAAAGAATATTTAAATGTATTTAATTTCTTAAAAATGTACTAATTTCGAAGTAATGAGAATTGAGAAAAACTGATGTTAATACGGACATTTGCGGAAAAACTTTTTCGCCTATCTATTGAAATATTGTCTGTGTATCGATGCAGACCAAAAAGGTCTCCTTACTAAAATAATAGAAATCTATATTTACACCTGTGGTAATACTTACAATCAAGAATATAATCTGTGATCAACACAAAATTTTTATGTAAAAGATTTGTAAACATGGAGGCCAAGCATTGTGCACATAAGAACTTGTCTATTTAGATCACAGTTATTCCATAAAAGCAAGTTTTTTTTTAAGTTTGTGTGCCGGTTAGTAGAAATACGAATACTAAACACTTTAATAAAAGACTGTAAAATTAAGATAAGAAAGTTGTTATTTTGATCTACGACTGAAACGTAGGCATTGTTTGGCGCCAATGTCGCCAAAAACCGTTAAAAGCTAATTGTTTTCCGTATAATAACTGATGATTATTGTTAAGCTTTCTATTTGTATGCGAAAAATCAACTACAAGTGTTATAAGACCAAAATTATACTCTGCTTCCTCAAGAAAAACTGGTCCTACGGGTGTCGACAGATCTGTCATTTGGCCAAATTGATGGAAAATTGAAAGCTTCTTTAAACGTAAATTAGATGTTTTCCTATTTATTTCAGCTTACAGCCGTTCTGCTATGTTTATTTACATCTTTATTTGATTGAAATGAAGAGTTACGTCGCACTTTTCTTTGGAGTATCTTGACCAACCTTGAAGTAAGTGTCCCATAATACGATATCCTGTGCGTTCGATCTTAATTTAGACTTCAACATGACTTATACAATGAAATTTTGATTACTTAACAAGGAAGACACATGCATAAACCTTTATCACAACTGTACATAATTGGTATACATTGTACATGATTGTATATATACACAGCAATATTACTGGCTGAGGCTATAATTTATATAAAATGTGTTAAAAACCTTTGCTCTTAAAATGTTAATTCCTAATTTTACAATTGTGTATGGTGTGGACATTGTTTCATAGTTGTATGTTTTACAGAAATGGGCACAGAAGTGCCAAAAACACATGATTCAAGTGGTGATTCAGATTCTAACAGTGATTCCGAGGTAAAATATATTGAATAATATTTTTTTGTTATAACATCAATTTTAGTGGTAATTTTTTTATCTTTTTATAAAATTTAATATTATTATCAATTGCAGAATAGTTCTAGTGACACATCAGGAAGTGACTGGGAGTGTTCTAGTTCAAAGCAAGTGAACACTAGGAAACCTCATTTCTCAGTTACATCTTGTGATACTGGGCTTAAACTTAAAATTGCTGCAATACCAAGAAAAGTAACACCTAAAAAATCAGCAAAGCCTACAGTGAGAAAGAAAAGTAATGAAACTATATCAAAGCAAAGACAGAAAGATAAATCTAAAAAGAAGCTGTCGGACAGTAGTTCCAGCTCAGAATCATGTAGCAAATGCTCGTCTGCAACATCAAGTGAAGATGATTTGCCATTGAAGGCTGTTAAAAAATCCTTACCATCAAAAAACTCAGTAAAAGTTAAGACAAGTGTAAAGAGTGACTGTGAGGGTAGTGAAAAGGACATAAAAGTCAAGAACAAGTCATGTAAAAGTACATCTACTGTAAAGAAGAATAAGTGTGATGAGTCTAGCCAAGATGGGAAGAGGCAGGGACGTCAGCGGGCCAAGGTTAGTACTTTGTTTATTTCCAATTCTTGTTGTGACATCATTACTGTGTTGATTTGCATGTTTATTGAAATTACATACAATAATATTATATGTCATGAGCAAATAAAAAAATATATATTTTCTACATAAATCTCTTGTTCAATTTGCGCATACATACTAGTGGTCAGTGTCTAGACTGTGATAATACTCGTTGAATAGGTTTGTATGTCTGATTGAAAAATATAATGCAATCTGTATAGGCTTTTAGTAAAATTTCTTACTAACAACATAATATTATATAGAATTGCCAAATTTATCAGTCACGAGTGCTTATAAATAATTTTGTTTATAATTCCTGTAAAAGAAAGTAAAAAAAAGCAGTTAGCCTAGATCAGGAAATAGTTGTATGATAGAGGTTCTTAATCTAATTATATTATGAGAGCAGAATATATTCATTACATGTTCCAGACTTAATTAATATTTTTTTGTAATTTTGTAAATTTTAAAAATATGCCATTTTGTAACTACACTATGAAACCTTGAAATAGCTACAGCAGATGGGGCCTAAATTTTAATGTCCTACGGGCCAAACACATATAGTTTTAGTGCATACTTATAATATATACTACATTTATCTAAGTATACAAGGCTGAAAATATTTCAATGCTTTTTATTCCTTTTTATTTCTAAGTCATAAAACTCCTAAGTTTTTCTAACACTCATATACAATAAAAACAATAGGAAGTCATCAGTCAAGAAAACTAAGTTAGCAACTATTGTATTATATCTTAGTAATAAAATATAAATACACAATTGAACTAAAATATATAAATGTATTATTAAACCTATCTAAAAAACAATGAGCAGTTTGCATGACACAATTTAAAGTAACACTGTGTTATTATTTTTATTTTCTTTTAGTGAATCATGCTACATATCAACTTATAACAAATAAGTGTATTTTTTACTTTGTGTTTCTTACCCTTTATTTTGTAACTTGGGGGACTATTAATGTATATGAAGGGTTACCTATGGCTCAGATCTCAAAAGGTACCCCACTTTTCTTTATGCTTTAATCTAATACAGTTATATTCATACATATTTTATTTACCACACTCAGCATATTAACTTGGACAATAAAAAGATTGAAAGGAATATTTTATTGTCCAAGGGCTTGCAAAGAAGTTACATTGTTAATGATATTTGAAATAACAGATGTACCGTTGACGTACTTAACATTTTAAAATTGCGTCAATGGTTACGTTTTTTGTTTAGCATGAAGCCACATTATGTCTCCAATTTTAAATTGTAATGGAATATATAGAGACAGAATATGTTGTGTTAATTTGACCACAGACTTGTTTTATGTTAATTTTCAACAAAGGCCTCGTGTAATTTTTAAAATGAATAAAAATTAAATAATTCTGTATAAGAAACATATTAAAAATAATTATATTACAACTATGAATCAAGAATCAAGTGCTTAGTTAAACAAAGCAATTGTTTCATGACATTTGAAGTGGTTGATTTATGTCGCAAGGAGAAAGTTGTACCATGTTTGCATTCCTGGCCTTATTTTCGTATACATCGATTTCCTAAACCTATTGAAACCGATAGAATGCTAGGTATATGTTGGAGGACTGAGCATATAATGCGCAATTTACTGATATTTATCTTGCGTTATCAATCTATAGTCCTTACATGTCTAATTTTATTTTACTAAGATTAAATGTAGTTAATACAGAGAGTTCATAACATTGTATGTATGTAATAGTAATTTAATTTCTGCTCAATCAATGTTAAATGCAATAGCGAAACTAATTACAGTGTTATTAATACCGCATTACAGTAAACTGTTACTTTTCAAAAGTAGCCAACACGTGTCCTAGATTGCTATTTTTATTTTACCTACACCTAGTTAAATGGTTCTAGACACGTAGAAATAAAAACATGTAGACAGATTTTTAATAGTCGTGAAAAAATCAATATTTAAATTAGCAACGCCTACTACACATTTAATAGCAGGGTCATTCACATTTCGCTTGGTAATAGTATTCTTTTGTTGATGGATTTGTCGTGTTTCTATTGCTTTTATATTGAAATTAAATTTTGAAGAAAATAAATCCTTTTTATTATATTTATTTTTGAAAAGACTAATAATAATAGAATGTTAACAGTTTACCCAAGTTAAAGGCTCGAGACCATGAATATGTTAAATAAATGTATGTCATCTTCTACATAAATTAATAAAAAATTATTGAATTTCAAAGATATTTTGACAACATTGGTATGATAATAGTCGTACCATAACATAATAAATCTTAATAAAACTGATACAGTTGTGTTATGGTGAAATGCAATTGTATTAAGGGTAGCTTAGGTGTGCGGCGTGCAGGTTTTAATTAAGGCGGTGGGTGCGCTCGGTTCGCGTGCCGGGCTTGCACTTCCGGCGGCCCCGGGGGCGCTGTGCTTTTCCTCGCGGGGGAGGCCGGTGCGAGGAAAGCGCGACCGGTCGTCACCGCGCTAAGGAATTAAAATTTTTCACGTAAACTGGTTTGATAGCGCGAACAGTGGCAGAGTGGGGGTCGCGAATACGCGTCGTGCCATTAGCGGCGAGCGAGCTAGTTAAGCGCGCGCGCGTCTCACGTTTGCGTACGCGGTGTTTCATGCGCACGATATTACGAACGTTAGTTAAAGTTACGGACATGGATATTAGTAACTGAAATTTTTGTGTGTGTTTATTGGTGCCTTGTTGTTCTTTTTAGTGTCTATTAAAAGCTATATCGTAGGTAAACAATATTATTTTAAAATTTGAGTGAAGTCAACGGTTGGTTTAATGAGTGCGGTGGCACTTATAAATACAAAGTAAACGTTTTGATAAGGAAAAGATTTAAGCTTTGCCAAAATTTTCTTATCAATTACTTAGTCCGACTCAAGGTCGCGCGTTATCATTGCCATTCGGGCAGAGCCGATGGATTCGTTCAGTGATTGCGCGCAACACTGCAAATTACTCATTTCACTGTGAGACTTAACTATTCAGATCATTTTATTGCTGGATAAAATTTCATTATTCATATTGTTTACCTAGATTTTAGCCGAACATATACTGAATTTTTTTATTGTTAAATGGTATAAAGTATTATTGTTTACAAACTTATATCGTGAGGCCGTGTATGTAGATCGCGACCTAGTTGCGCGTGATTGAGGATAAAACAATATAAATAGATCTACTAGTTTGAGTGTGATGGTTTATAGTTATTCAGTGGCTGTAGTGAATAGTGATGCATGATGAGACACGAAGCAACGCCTGCACCCTGGACAGCTCCTGGTGAGGTTTGGGAATACGTCAGTCAACTGGTCAGCTCCTATCACGACCAACATGATTGCCAGGTGCATATTTCATATACTAAACGAGTTTAACTCGACATTAAAGCCACTTCAATTCGACAACAATTTTACATCTTAGAATTGTAACTATTTTCGAACCCAATTATAAAAATAATTATTAAAAATCTGTTAAAATAATAATTTAAAATGGTACGAGTTTTATGATTGGATCAAACTAGATTTTTATAATAGTATCGATTAATATCTTGTTTATTTAACGTTTAAAGATTCAATGGGCTGGTAAATGTTCAATTTAACACCTACTTTCGTCACATAATACAGCTTTCCTTATTTACCTGATATGTGATTTTGTATTAATCTGTTAACTAACACGGGGAAAGTTTTCATATTTCCGAGTTAGATTTTGGAATAATTTTTCATGTTGGAGCGCTTAAAGCACTGTTAAGTTACGTCCGCTTAAATGATCAAGGGATGAGACGATATCTGCGCTATGCCCAATTCGGGGGAACACGGCTTTACTATCGACATTTACAAATACCATCTTGTTCTATAGAAGATTTAAAAATCCCCGAAGGTGGTGTCTGATACTCAACTCGTATGTTTTAGTAAACATATCAATATTAAGTACTATAACTTTTAAAGCTAATGATATTCATCTTAGCTCTAAGCATTATTCATTCGAGACCTAGTTACTGTTACTTTACCGATAGGCACCTATCGCTCGCGTGTTCTAACACAGATACGCAAAATTAAATTTTATTACTTTGCTGCGACTAATGTAAACTTTAAACAGGCTAGCTGTTGTGTAAACTAATATATTCAGACATTTCACTGAGTATATACATTTTTATATTCATCGATATGACTAAATTGACGAGCATGTACCAATATTTATTTTATTAAAATGCTACCGTATCCTATTAATATTATCCTTAATATTTATTTACCATAGAGATAGTTCAGAGGAGTTGTTCGGCCTACTACCTGAAGCTGAGTTTATTATCGGACGTCAAGGCAGAATATAAAATACCATCCGTATCACCTCGACGTCCGTCTTTCCACAACTGAGCGTGTTTAACGCAGTTTTGACGCGCACCACCACTATGTGGAAGCAGCTGCCCACTGAAGCATTGCCGAACCAATTCGACTTAGGGTCCTTCAAGAAAAGAGCGTTCCAATTCTTAAAAGGCCGGCAACGCATTTCTCACGATGTTGACATAGAAATCAGATGCCGACCGTAAGACCAAGGATACAACTCTTTAAATCAATAAAAATAATGTTTAACACGTCTTCGAGAAAAAGCGAAGAGGTTGAATGAGTATTAGTTAATATTCCATAAATATAAACTAGTTACACAAAGGTGCACAGATTAGGATTCTAAATTGAGCTAATACAGTATTGACTGGATCACAACGCGTCCGTAAAATCGTGATCGACTGAGCGTGACGATATTAAAATTGACCGCTACGCGTGTTTAAGATCAATGAACAAATTCGTATATCTAAATATAATTGTTATGTAAATTCATCTGTTTAATATTACGTTTCATTCACGTCATTCCAATCAGATTGATTTATTCAATGGTCATAGTTTTGACGTTTAGTCTCTTAGACTAAGCATCTTTAATGTTAGAACATTTAAAACAATTGAATATCAAAGACATTTTTACTTTAATTTCTATTGACAGCGTAATTATATTAATCGTTTATATTTTTAATAATATGTGGCTGCACTACCGGCCATAACCACCTCGGGTGCGTTATACGTTGTAAGGCATTAAGAAGCCTCCGGGTTCGCTGTTGAGATATTGCTTTAGATAAATAGGAGACTGTCTAAACTAACAGATAAACTCTAACGCATAATAAAAATCATTAAATTGTTTTATTCATCACTGCTTTGTCATTGTCACCGTGAATCGTAGCCCCACTCGTTCACTAATCAGCTTTAATAAATATACCTTACAAACAACCTCGAAGACAATAAACAACTTATTATCACACTATATTATACGTTTTATGGATATGATTAAGAAAAGCTGTCTTAAATTCCAATAACCTTATTTAGTTTCAGTTAAGACTTAATAAATTATGTATTTATTAACTAATAAAAGTACCTAGGTGTTATTTCCAAGAGTTTTTGCTCCATGGTTCGATCATTAAAGAAAGGCTGCCACTGTTGATCGAAGCTTGCTGGTCGCTACTGATTGATGTGCGTCGCAGTTAAAGCCCTGTAGATCTTATCTTGTATCTAATAGCTTTAACGAGATTACGGTACCATTCCAGTTCAATTTACATCTCTTCCTGATTGTTATCGCATCGACTTTATCAACGTTTTATTGAACTGTAATATGAGTAAATTGCATTATTGGATTTACCAGTTTGATGAGTATTTAGGTATTATTAAGCTGCTCTCGTAAGTGTGTCTCTTGTCCAAATTATTTTGACCTTAGAATCGTTAATTAAGCTATATGATTCGTCTGGATCTTCCTTCGTTATGCTCCTTAACTACTTGTAGATATAAACGTTACAAATGCGATAAGTTTTATAAAATTCTTATTGTTGCGGTTAAGTTTAGAAGTATTGCTTAATGTATGTACTAAAATATTTATCGTTAATAAAAATAATGTTGCACTTGACACGGTATTGCGTTTTGCGGTATTTGACGAGTATTGAATTTGTAGACGGTCTTATGAAGACGGGAGGTGGTTACTAAACCGGTTCGACACCTTTGAGTCGACGAATGCCGGCTTTTGGTGACATCCGCAAAAAGTGTGCAATACACAATCCAGTACCTTGATCATTTAATCGGTGTGCAGATTTAAGTTAAATTCAAACTATTCACTCTTAACTCGATCATTATACGTGGCATTGATTTCCTTCGCCTCGTCTCGCTTAAACCGGTTGGGCTATCGTCTATGAACATAAACGATTATAGACTCTTGTTCTGTGAAAATAGATCGCATTGCATTCCCAGTTACACTCGACAGATGGATAATAATGATTCTATTAAAATAACAGACGAGTTCCTTGGCTGTTGAGATCTTTGGAGCGCATTTTTCTCGTTTATGAATCGGTGCCTTAATACATATTATCATGTTAACTGCAATTAAACGCTGCACATGAGTAGGTACGAACCAAGACCGGTAAAAGTTGTGAGGGAATGCAGGAGGTTTGTATGAGTGAGTGCATTCGACGCATTACCAAACTGGCACTTTGGTCACATCGATTTTATGCATCATTGCTGCTTACGTATATTCAATCGGCTTTTATAAACAATCGCCGACCCTCATACGGGCTCGTTGTGTTAATAATAAACGCTTTCAATCAGCCTTCTTATATGCCAATTATAAATATGGATGCCCTCATTTTTCCAACTGCCAAAGAGTTAAAACTAAACCGTAGTTTAATTCTTGTGAGTCCATGTTTAATTATAATTATCATGCACGTTTTATGTTATGTATATTATCAACTGACGCATTATAATGAGTCGGGAAAAGCCGGTCCTACCATCCTCGATCCTAGTACCTCGTTTTCATATACATGTGACAACTACGCTTCTGTAGGGTTGACAGCCATATACCTGTTTACACAGGGCCCCTAGACCAGTTAGCAAATACATTAAATTATCCTTTATCATTTACCCAACCTGTTCAACCGTCTATTAAGAACACAGCAGCTATAAACTATTTCCCACGCCTTTTGCTAACATGTGTTTTGTTTTTTTTTTACATTTACATCCACGACTTCTGGATGTATGTTCAAGTTAACATGGATCATAAACAAGAAGACTATAATTATCTGAATAAGATAATATTGTATTGAAACTGATAATGTAACGATACAACCCTTGCTTCCTATCGGATAATGCAAAACGAGGCTCGGGAATAAATCGTTTACATGGTTGTCGGCGTAAACTGGTACTGTGCGTTGAAACTAACAACCCAGAATGTCGAGGATCTTTTGGAATTTAAATAGAAAATTATATATTTAAGTTTTATAAAGGTATTTAAATCTAACATATTTAACATTCCACGCGTTTTACAAGATTTATATTGATCACTTTAGTAGATACAATGAACAGGGAGCGGTTGTAAAACTTTTTATTCTACTTAACAATCGACATCGAAGTGTGATACATCCTACAACTTGCTGTTTATACAGAGTACTATGTACTTAGTACATATGTACATTTGGTGAAGCATGTAGGTGCAGTGGCTTATCTCACCATTAGAGTTATTATGGGCTGGTATCTCGTCGATCGCACCGCACCGCTTCGATTGTTTCTGAACTCGCCACAAAGCCGGGCGCTACCACCGTAATTGACCACTGTTTATTTCCAAGACGAGGTCTTATTTTATGCATTATTCTGCTTTAACGTTAATATTTCAGCACTAACAAGGAAAAGTCGAGTTGATTATTGTTGATTGTTCGTTTAATTCTAGCATTAGGCATGGAGGTGTTTTTTATTTTATCATCTTAGGTGTATTTTCATCAATTGAGGTAGGTACATTAGGTGTGCGCGGAGAACAGTTTTAGATGTTATCACATGATTGAAACCCACGCTGTTTAAGGCAGACATCGCTCTCAGCTTATGATTATTTGTTATTCTTCATTTATTTTATTTGTATTCGTAGAATTTGTGTTGGTAGCAGGCCTGATTATCTAAAGCTGTGCCCAGAGAATAAATTCTTGTATCTACAATTTTAAATTTCGATGACCCCTTGTTCTCTTTGTCTTGCATTGACCTCTCAAATATATTTATATGGATTGCATTTGCACGGCACAGAAATTATTTGCTTTAAAGCTCAATTCAAAGATCACGTTCGAAATGTAGCCAGTGACGACGGTAATCGTGCACTAGCTATCGCATTCAATTAATCTCGAGTAGTTTCTCTGTGACTTTTGACGTGCCGTCCCGATTCCGTGTTGCTGTGACGAGGTACAGTAATATTTTACACATGATTAGAGCGGTCTGTATGGGTAAGCAAATTGCGCCGAACGCGAGGCGAAGTCACGATCTCAACCTCGCGGGAACCCGGGAATTTCTAGAGAATTCCAACGTAAATGCTATAAGATATTAATGGAACGATGAGATTTAATGTTAAAAACACTTTATATGAAACGAAACGAAGGCGGAAACGTCATAAAAGTAGTGAATGATTTAATATTCCCATGGCCGGTGTAAGGGAAAGGTAAGGGAATTATCAGGTCGTTGGATATTCAAATTAGACATCGCTCTTAACCGATTACATCGTTACGGATAAGGAAGTCGCGGCATATCTTGTCATCGCTGGGAATGCTGCCATTGCAGTCTCTTTACAACTTATTTGTTGATAAATAAAATTATTTGAAGAAATCCTTTTTTGGTTTTCATAATGCCAATAGGAAGTTACATGCAGTTTATATTTTCTATTCTCACCCTAAATTTGTACACCTTAATTAGGCATGGTCAGACTGGGTAGATTGTGATCAGGGTATGGTAATGGGCGCCTAATTCTGAGTCACACGCCGCCGTACCTCTTGACACCCCGATTACAAACATTGCGTGTTCTTATATTGCAGTTCTATTATAAATGCATCGTGCGTCATATTTATTTTAAATGTTTAAAAAAACGTCGAATCGAATACTTCAGGACAACAAATGTGTTTAAAGTCTATGTAAAAGGTTTTATGTTCGTTTTATAAAGGTGTTTTAGCTAAAAAACTAAAGTAAAATTACAACAAACCGTGTTGCTGTGACTACTGAAACTTAGCATAATCATTAGTAATATTATTATTTTAGTAGAACAATTATTTTAATAGTTTTCGACATCCAACACATAATATTTGTTTTATATTGGATATTGCTCAAAAATTCAAACATCGAACGCGATATTGGTTTAAAAAGATCTAAATATTAATGTATTGTTATGATTTGTCCGAAGTATTATTCTCAAACAAAACATATAGAATGAAGGGTCTGTTAAGGTGGGATTCATACATTACCTTATGCAACGGTGTCAATCCGGTTGGAACGGATGGGCCCTCCGTCTGTTATGTATGACCTTGGTCTTATTAAAACAGTTGTATTAAATTTTATCAATTAAATAAAAGCAATTTAGTTCACTTAAAACTATGGCTAATATTATGTCCTAAGTACTCTGCAATGTTGTGACAATTATTGCATAATATTATAAAAGTGTAATGATTTTTAAAAATATTTAGATTTTAAAGGTGCTTCGTAGATACGAAGTTTACTAGCAATTGCGTCGTAGATTGCGCTTAGGGGTTCGAGTTTTCATATAACAATTAGTACAAATTAGTAGGGTGGAAATTTTCAAAACGTACGTGATAAAATGCATGCAATATCTATTTTTCTTGAGAAGGTAAACATCGTGAATCGTAGCTTGTTTAAGGGTATGGTCGCTCCGGTAATCAAAAGCGTATTAGATTTTGACATGGTTCCCGCTTAGTCTCGACTCTGAATTTTACATTTAGACCCAACATCAGAAGGGGTCAGCCTTACCTATAAGATAATTATCAAGGAAACAAATGCAAATAAAGGGTTGTAGCGACACTGAATTATTATTAAGAAGTTATAATTCAATTCTTATAAAAGAGAATCTGATAATGTAACTCTATATTAATCTTGAATATTAATCATTTAATTGTTTTACGTTAGCATTAAAACATAAAACGTTTGTATTTATAATATTTACATCTCAGTGGGTAATTGAAGAAAACGAATTATATTGCTACATACAATCATTATTATTGGCATGCTAATTGCGAAGATAAATGTTTGTCCTCAGATAATAGAGTATTGTTAATGCAACGTGTTCTTTCAAGGAAGTTTTAGTACAGCGATTTTGAAATCATAGATTAGAAATGAAAGTACAATATAATATGGAATCATTATTGTTGTGAATCCAACAATTAATCATGGCGATCCACTCGACTTATGAGTGGATAGAATATACAATTAAAAATAGTCACTGGAGATTCATAGAAAAGTAATTTATATACATAAATTGATTGCCCCAGATAGATCTAGATAGCCAAGGCATAACGCCTTCCTATTTGTCCCTTTCAAAATTACGCCGTTTGTCCAAAACTCTCTGATGTCCATATTAATGAGCTAGGTCTAGGCTACAGTTGGTATCACAATTCACTTTTCCTTTAGTTTTTATATTTTCTTACTATTTCCTAGTTTTGATGTTTCGTCTCCTTCACTTACAAGCTGTAAGTGATTGTCACGTTTAAACTTTTTATTTATATTCACTCCAATGTATCAGTGATGGTAAGCTTTTGTGAATAAAATGATTTTTCTTATTTTGATTGTAACTGAATCAAGTATGTAGGAAACGCGTGTAGTTTCAATATACTTAAAGTTTAACAATGGCGGCCGATGTTTTGATAAATGCGTAGGGTTTTATTTAAATGTATCTGCATTATCAGCTCTGATGCCAAAAATAAATGATACCCTTTAAGTGACTTACAGATATCCTTAATTTTTTTATTGTTTTTTATTGTTGAATATGGTTGGCACGTTTTTTATTCGATCACGACACTCATTGTTTTTTTATTTCACATTAAGGGAGATACATTTTTATATGCTTTTAATAAAAAATGTAAATATACGAATTTTTGTATCGAATATACTGAGATTCGCGCGTATCTATGGGTAGAAAGATAAATAGGATTTAAAAAGTTTAGATATCGATGCTTATTATTATTTTATTTATCAATACATATAAATAATAGACTCGCTGGTATCGTCTAATTTCTACGTTTAAAATGCCATCATTTAAATATTTCTTTGTATTCGTGTTCCGGAATGTAATGTAAGCCTTCTACAATTCATACTCAGTCATTCAATTCATTGCCTATAATTTATCAAACTCATAAAATGTCAAAGAGCTTGACAAACTCTTAAAGTATAAGTTCGACTATCATTTCAAATCACTTTAAAATTAAAGAAATACGACAATGATTTAATTAATAAAATGTCCCTTATATATTTATTAGTTTTGTCTTATGTAATTTAATACATTTTTATTTTTAGTCTTTTTTACAAGTTTTAGGCTTTACTTTTCTGTTACTTTCTATTTATTAATGATATTTATACCCTGTATATAAATACATTAAATTATCTTAGAATCACAAGACCAATTAATAATATTGTTTTTAATACTTTTGGGGTCAAACCATTTCGATTCGATTTTTAATTGGAATTTATATTTAATTTATTAACGCATTAGTTACGTAATGGACGTATTCGTCCTTAACCAGACAACCAGATGTTTCATTTGTGAGCGCACTGATACATTATATTCTCATATTCTCCATGTTTTGATAGTACGTACAGATTGATTAATAATTGTATCTAGCTTATTAAAGCGAAATCATTATGATGTATAGATTTCAAAAATGTATAGCATTATACTGCTTTGTAACATAGGCTATATTTATATCATAAATATTTTAAGAAATAAATGTTCAGTCGTGCGATTCCTTCACCGTCCGAGCGAGTGTTACCTGTAGGTAACAGTCGCTAAGTATAGAAACTAAAATCTATTGTTGCACAGGTGTGATTTGAATGCATGACCTCGGGGTAGAGATACACAAGCGCAAACTACTAGGCCAATCTTTAATATTAAGAATATATTTTATTACAATTGCTAGTGATTAAAATCCTGTAAAGTATCTTTTCATGATATTGAAGTCTACGTAATCAGGTTATCTCGTTCCGTATTTAAGTATGCATCGCGTGATAAAAAGATAAAATATTTGTCTCTTTTTATCATAGCTGAAAATAATTATATATATATATATATACATATATTATTCACGCCTGGGTAGGCAGAGAGCTCGGTTCTCAACTTGCTACGGTCCCGACTCCTGACATACCTCTCTCGCTTCATCCACTTTGAATGATATTCACCATGCATTCTCATTAGGTGCTTTTAACTTGTCCCTTCTCTAGTACAGGATTTGGTCCAGGTATTTACGACAAGGCCTACCACGTGCCCAACCAGACTTCGTCATCCACAGTTGTCTTGTATATCCTACTCGTAAGCCGCTTCACAATAATCCGTTCTAAATGGCCAAACAACCTAAGAATTCCCTTTTGTATCCTTGTCAATACGTAGTTTTATAACAGACACTGCTCACGAAATCTCACTATTACTTACGAAAATAATTCAAGGCGATATATCAGCAATACTTATACTATGTCAATTGGAATGTGTTAGCATATATTGTTTGATATTTATAATTCGGGTATGAAAATTAAAAAATAGATGAGAATAATAGTGAGACAAATATGAATTTGGATAAAGTTTAATAGTCAGTCAGCATAAAATGTTGGCAATATCAATGATGTTAACTGTTTTAATCATATAAACATGGTTGTGGTAAACTTTTGTCGACAAAATCTTTTGAACCATACACTAAAGGTGGCCTTTCTCATTGCATTAATCTTGTGGCTTCAACTGTCCAATACAACTGTGCCGTTCAGCGACAGAGAGAGAAATACGTTCATCTCATACATTTCCAAGGTGTATAACGTTTTTCCTCTCTTTCGAGCAATGGCATAGTTATGATGGCGATACGTGATGTATTGTTTGCACATTACGAGCGTGTATACGCAAAACCGCAGACTCCACGTAATGTTTTGATGTCATATGTGTGCTCAAGTGTGATTTCGGACCCATAATAATTCTAATCAAATCTAAATAACGTTAAAGTGATGATGTTGATGAATATGTTTCCATAAGCAAACAGGAGTCTTGTATCTAGATAATCAAAAAACACTATAACGTTACGAGGGTTTTTACAGTTGCAGGTTTTTTTTTCAATTTAACACACTGATACTGCCTTAGTATAATAGCCTATTTACGTTAAACAATTTCAATTTATGGACTAAGTAATCACATCATTAAGTTATCTACACATAATCCTAAGGAATGAATTTAATATATTTTAATATATACAGCGAGCAATCTGATGCTAATTATCTTGACAATCGACACCGACAACATAATTATGTACAATTTACATTGTTTACAGATTTATTGCTCATCTTATAATATGTATTATATTTAGTACTTGTACGTTTTTAAAGAGCCTTACTTTAATTTAACATTAATAGTGTTGTGTTAATGTAACATTAACGTGGAACTCAAATAATTATATTTTTTCTTATATTTGTTAGACTCTAAATGTATCTTTTTGGTTCGTGGCATTATCTGCTGTTGGAAAATATGCAGGTACCAATACGGACCGATAGCTTTTTATTCGTCTAAATGAAACATAGTGACTAAAAAGTGTTATTTTATTAACGTACCATTATAATTTATCGTAGGTTAAAGCAGGAAAATTGTCACGATTATGATTAATTTGCAAACAGAGAAATATTCTTCGCGTTGAGGTAACTGAACCGCATTAGATCATGTAGTTTTTTGTTGTTGTCTACACAAATCTCTATAAAAAGCTGTTCAATTATTTATCAAGGATTTAGAGTTGTGCATTTCGTCCAGTGCGAAGTATTAATGAAACGATTAATGTAATGTTGAAAATTATCATTATATTAGTAATAACATATTATAGTTGTTTTAAGATCTGTATTTTATTATATTCATGTCGTAAATTACGTAAATTACGTTTGGGTTGTCTGTAAGAAACTGCTTTTAGCAGTAAGAGCATTTACATCCTTTGTCTTCATTTATTTTATTGTTTTGTGTTATTATATTTTAATAATATATAAATTTTCAAATGAAGGGAAAATTAATTTGTATTTTATTATAAATCTTTATTATAATAATTTGCACTTCGTACGCATTTACGTACACTTTACACGGAATTGACAATTAAAAAACTTATTTACTCCTTATAACTACAAAAATAAAATAAGATTTTCTTATCGTAATAATAAAATGATATATTTAATTCTTAATCTTATCGATCAAGAATAACGCAAAAGAGATTTAAATTGCTCACGGCTAATGGTCGTAGAAAAAAAGGTATTTATAGAGATTAACCGTCGATACCACATCATGAATATAAATGAGTCAAGACAAAAACGAGATGTCTGGGAGAAATAATAAGAGTCGATCGACCACTTGTGTCTATGCGTCCTTGAGTGGAAATCCTTGATGAGTACACTCAACCGCCACCGGATAAGCACAGGGCTACCAATTAATATTATTACTATTATACGTGAATAACACATGATTTATTCACGGCATGTGTCATTATTTTTCTATCGTTATGTATGTCGTATTTACGAAGTACACGCTAAAGTGACTGCAGTTTAAAGCTTCGTTTACTAGCCATCTGAAGATATATAAGGTAAATATTTTACAAATGTTTATATTATTATGAATACTACTCCTATATATATTTATATAATTACAAATCTGTGACTAAATTTGCGTTAAATTCTTTATGTATTCTTGATTATTGTATTAATTCAACCAGGCCAGGCTACAGGTTTACTAAAAACGATATTTATAAAAATTGCTTTGTTTCACGTCAAAGAGTACACGTTGTAAAGCGACCTTTCTCTCGCCCTTCCGCACAATTTGATCAGCCTTGTTCGATTGTCTGAGCATACCGTAGCAGTCAAGTTCACGGTCTCTAATGAATTATTTAACTAGCGTATTTATTCTCGTACATATTGGCTACTACTTAGTTTATTTAACGGACGATATTTGAAAATTTTAATATCGATTTTATTATTAACTATAGTTTTGGTCCACTGAAATATATTGTCTTTACTAGTACTGTTCTTAGTTCAGCATATGCCATATATATAGCATATGCTCATCATATTCATCATATAATATTTGGACTTTACGATACTCTCTCTCTCTACTAATATTAGTTTCACAGTAATAAAATTGGGAAATGCATCAGATTTTTCAATTCTTAAATCACGACTTTATTGTTCTATTATAAGATCAACAATGCTTGATCATTGTGAGACGTCCATTATGAGTATTGTTCTCGACATTTGGCGCAGGTCAACGACTCGTGCAATCAACTATTTGGTTTAGTTTCGCCTTGTCTTAAATGGACACGATTGTGAGATTTGTCGATAGATATTCTATGCGATCATAATTTTTGGCTTCTGTTGATTATACGGTATTTTACGAATATACAGATTATTTATCAATTACTTTAACTAAACTATCAGTAGTATTGTTTTGTATAGGTTTTTTTTATCTTTTCACGTATATTGGTCAGATCTGAATCAATAATTCTATGGCATAGAAAACGTACGCTTAAAGCCAACATGTTAATCTTAAGCTATAAATGTATCTATATACTTTCGGTTCATAAATTTATTATAAGCCTTTTATTTATCTTCGTTGGCTGTCCAGATAAAAAGATCTCATTGTTTGTTCTTTTTTGGTGAAGCATAATGTGTACGTTTTTTGCTATAACCAATTGTAAGTTTTAGCGTTTATGGTGAGCAACAGACGAGTATAAATATTCATTCATTTGTTTGTTTTAAAATTTGTGTAAATTGGGCAAACAATACTGGCCAAGGGCCGGGGTTTTGCAACATCTGCAAATTACTCCGCAGGTGGTAGGTAAACGTGATGTCGATCAATTAATCAACAGGTGTTGTAACTAGTTCTCATACTAATGAGATTACCTACTATTTTTAATACGTTTACTATCTATATTCTCTAATATAAACAGCATTATTTTAATTAATGTTATAGCTTTTAAAAGATAACTCTAACATTGCTCACGCATGCCTTTTATATGGTTTATTATTGGATTTGTATGAAAAGATAGCTATTTGAAAGTATACATTGAAGTCGATAATGTTTGACTGCTTGTCAGATATAAATCTCCACAGATCACGAGGTGGTTAATGTGATATTCGTGTCGGCGCCCGCGCTGTTTCAATACGTATCTAACCGTTAGACTATTGTTAATTCAAATGCCTTAGGATAACATATTTTCTGTTTGCCTTTGTTGTCGCTACGTTACAAATTGATAATTTGACATCAACTTAATCGGTGTAGGAAGCGATTGAGCTGACTAAATAGGGCATATATAAACTAAAATAATGAGAAATAACCAAATTAATAGTCCTCGTAACTATACGGATAAGAATTGTGAATCATGTTTGAACAAATGCCAATGCGTTAAATTAATAGCACTGTGGTGAAATATTCGAGAATGTGTAATATGCTGTCGAAATTAGAGTTAAACTTAACAATTTGACTTTATATGTACTGTCGTGAACGCATACATATTATTTAGGGCTTCCGACATAGTCTCATAGTTTATATTTTTATGCAAATAGATTTTTTTTAAAGAACACACTGAGACCAAATTGTTATTACAAAATTTGTATTGACTTCTACGGGACAGATTTTCATCATCAAACGAATGTTGGGGTAAATGTGTTCGATGCTAGCCTTGATAGTGGCCACACGATACTTTCACCCCTTGAAAAGCTAGGGTTGCATGCCCTTCCGGCTTATTGATTAACACCTTGCATCTGATTAAAAATCCAATACATTTGTTCTAAAGCTTCGTCAGCTATATGTTCAATGAGGATGCCAGTGAAACGTCGTTCATCGTTGTACAAAAGGTATCATGCGGAGTTTTATTTTCGTATATTAGGGAAAAACGTAATGCTACGTATATGAAAAAAGTAGGTTACTTTAGTGTGTAAACTGAAAAAAAAAGAGTCCAATTCAGTTTCCATCGAAACGAAGTTTTTATTAGTTTTGAAATAACTTAACTAACAAAGCAAATACGGGAATATATTTGAACATATTTGCCAAAGAGCTAGATAATAATTTTATATGTAAAAACAATTATTATTTTTATGATAATATCTACAACGGTCAGTGAACTCATTTGTTACAATATTAAATTATAAATATCAAATACATTTTTCTTAGTTGTTTTCCTTTAACAAGCTATATTGGTAACTGTGTTGGCGGATTGCGGTCAGTGAGGGTAGGTTGCGACATTCGTTAGTACTATTTGCAATATATCAATCTTGCAAGTTAATGGCACCTCTCGCTTGGTGTGATTATTGTTGTTACGCTCTTTCGTGTTCGATAGTTGGATTACGTTGTGCAACAAAGGTAAATATTAGTTATACTTGGCTTCTACACAACGTTCTTACCAATTCTATACGACCTGTTGTTGCGATTAGTTAATTTTTGAATGTGCTTAAGAAATATTAAGAATATCCATAGTGCTAAATCACCTGCATCATGAGCGCACACCCCACATACATACACACCCTCACGTTACAAACCCTCACTTTCACACCATCAGACTACACAGCTGAATTAGGTATTATTTTATTTTATCCATTCGTAAATATTTGAACCTTTTAATATAATATATATACAATATTATGTATTTGATCTTTGACTATATCTTTAGCTGTAGGATTACGAAATGAAAAAATATTGAGATGTTTTTTTTTAATGATTAATGCTGCGATAATGCACGAATATGATAACTGTAGAGTAAGACACATTGAGATAATTAAACACTAAAATTATTTAAATATAAGTTTATCGTTTCCAGAAATCACTTTTTCAAAGTTTTTCTATTGTGACTGGATTTTACTACAATTGAAATAATCCGTTTCAGTTTGCTTCACCGACGGTTGCGAGTGCAGCGTGTGGTAGCAGTTCTTCTTCCTCGACTTCCTCGTCGTCGTCATCATCATCATCCTCTTCATCAACATCATCCGACTCAGATACCCCTGATGCGGGTACACAGACCCAGCCCGATGACTCGAATGTTGCCCTTGCCGCGGCCTGCCAGTTACAGGTATCTTTTATTTCATGTTGAACGAGACGAATTAATGTATTTACAAAACGTGATTTTAATGTATATATTTTTTTTAAGTATTAAGTTACAGTACATATTTCTTAACTATCTGATAAATAAATAAACGTTACATATTACTTAACTATTTGATATTGTTATGTATAAGATCTTAAATAAATTTATTTGACTTAAAATTATGTTCAAAATCTATAATACTTCTTTTTAATTACATAAAGTTTCCTGGCGCTTTAAACCAAATCGATTGGATACAATTTTCTGCTTAGAAGACAGAAACTTTTTATAAGGACTAATGCTTCTATACCTTTTATTTAATAATTAAGATATAACTTTTTAAACAATATATTAGTAAGTTTACTTCTCTTAACGTCGAATTTTCTTAAATGTCTTAAAGTTAACTTGTGAAAATTAAAGGATATTAATAGTTGCAGTTTATTTTCATGTAAGGTAGCGACGGCTTATTTAAGTGCTAGCCAGATAATTCTTAAATTATAAAATCTAATATCATATGACCTAAACCACAAAAATTAAATTTGCAGGTCATCGACGATGCAGACCTGGCGGAACTATTTCCAGAGCAGTCGTCGAGTGCGCCGGTGCAGCAGACTAATTTCACGACGTTCGCTGAACACAGCGCTGCACCGGACGACGATAAATCTACTGTTGATAATGGTAAGTCTTTTGGTGATTTGATTTGGAACGTTGAGCTAATTTCGAGCATATCTTAATCCAGTGGCTATTAAATGTGACCTTGTTTATATATATGGTGACCATCTAAGTCCAAATTTTCTTAATGCCTACCTTTTTATTATTGCGTATATCGTAAAACAATCATAATTGTTCGATTTTGTGTAATAAACAAAAGTAAAGTTATAATTATTTTTCAGGCGATGGATCCAGCAGTGAGATGGAGCTTACGCCCCAATTAGTTACAGCTGCAATACAGAGAGCAACGGCTGATTCCTCTGGATCGGAAAATGAATGCTCCAATTCGGAGACAGTACAGAATACATCACATTACGCGTCAAGTTTATTACAGCAGTTTGTGGCTCAAACACAACTTTTAAGCAATTCTGCACCTTTAACTAATATAAATTCTTCATCAATGTCCTGTGGATTGAATGCAAAAGATGGAAACATTCAATCGACGATCGGGGATTGTGTGCTGGGACAGTTGAATAACCTGCCAGAAATTCCACCAATTACACCAAACTTCTTAAGTGGCACTCACTTAAGTCCCCAACATACGGAAGAGTTGTCGCTAATAAATAAAGATCTTGCGGAAATATCGTCTGTTGCTGATTCGGTCGATATACCCAACCCACCGAGTTTAGAGGATTGTGTTGAGAATAACGACTTTATGAACCTGGATATAGCAGGAACTTCGGTACTGGGAAGTGCGAGTGATCTATTACAGAGTTCACCTATCACAGTCGCCAGCAACGATAGTAACTCCTTAAATCAAATTGACCCAAACAAAGTGTATACAATCAGTACGAATTCGCTTGAATCTCAAGATGACTCGAAAAATATTTCTGTTGAATCTAGAAGGAAAAGAGGTCGACCGAGGAAAGTGAAAAAGATTGAAGAATTTGTAAAGAAAGGAGCTGAATCTCAAAGGGATGACAAACAAGCCGCCAATGTCGTCAATCACTTTCATAATAGTAATGACCCACCAAATGTTTCGCCTGATTCGGGAATTTTATCAAATCATAATTCGCCAACACATTCACCATTACGCCGGCTTGATAGCGATGAGGGTAGCAGCAGAAACCGAAGGAAATCTGTTCAAAAAGAAAATACGTCAGAAAGGAAAAGTGCAAGGTCAAAATCCAAAACGAGAACCCGAACTCAAGATAGGTCTGATTCCAGTGACAATGATTTTAGAAAGAAAAGAATTGAAACTGAGATCAAACAAATCAAAACAGAAGCCCCATCACCAGTCCCACTCAAGCAGGAACCGAATAGATTGGAAAAACCAAAGAAAAACGACCGTAAAATCGATATCGCGGCCTTAGATAGAATGCTATATGCAACGGATAGAGTTCTTTATCCGCCACGAAAAAGGCCGGGTAGAAAGCCACAAGCGAAATCAAAACCTATAAAAACACCTTCAAAAACTCTAAAAGATAAAAATCAGTATAACTCTGGTGACAGTGATAATGATTCAGCTTCTCCGAATAGATCTGTTCTGTCAGGGGTGTATGCTAAAAGGAAAGAACTCAATAGTAAACTTGCAATCTTGCCAAAAAAGAGCAGTAAAACAATAACTAATACTTGGAGGGAAAATCAAAGTGAAAATGAAGCTGCCGCAGATGACATGATTGACCCTACATGGAAGGAAATTGATTTAAATCCAAAGTACAAAGATCTCCTCTCGGGATATAAAAGTGATTATGAATTTAAACCATACAAAAGCTGTAGTAGACTTATTGAATCGGGTTATAAAAGCGATTATGGATTTAGAAGCGGCTATAAAAGTGACTACAATCGCTCTGGTTACAAAACTGATTATAAGTCGGGATATAAGACTGATAAATCGGGATATAAAACTGACTATAGTGTTCGAAGTGGACGAAGGCGAATCAAGAAGTTAAAAAAGACGAGATCCGTACGCAATAGGTCATATTATAAAAATCAGAAGCACTTTGTATCTGATCAAGAGATAGTATTGTTGAGTAATAAAACATTTAGCAGCCTCACGCTTGGTCATAGTTCAAGTGACTCTGAATGTGATAATTATATGAGAAAATCTGCCGCAAGTCCAAAATACATTAGTGTATGTACGAAATATCCCTTACCATCGAAATACGCATACAGTTTTAAAAAAAATAATCAAAAAAATATATTGCGGGTTAATTCATCAGATCCTTTTGCTCCAGGACCAGTCTTTAGCGGCTTACAGAGACCACTGACAACTTATAATATTTTTAAAGTAAGCCATAATAATAACAATACTCTTTTAAAACCTCCGGGGCAGTCAAAGGCTTCAAGTGGAACGTTACCCCCATTAAAACCCGTTTTTACTCACAAATTCGGAGTATCGCCTTTAACGTCAACAAAACAGTCGCAAAAAGAAGTTGATAAAATAAATAGCAGAAACCTCTCTCCGAGAAATCGAAAGCAGACTAAATTTGCAGCGACAGCCCCCTTACCAACTCCTAAGAAGGAATATGTCAAACTATTACCAAATGTATTCGAAAAGGCAAAAAATAGTTACATTCCTAATAAGTCTTTATCACGTAATGTTTTTCTAAAGTTCAAAAAGTCTAACATCAAACCAACGTATCATATAAAGAAACATAGGAGAACTGTAGTACTTGCTCCACCCAAGATCAACTTAAAACCTACAGAGAGACCATCTCGAATCACAATTAAAACAGAAAGTAAACATCACAGACATCGAAGTAAAAGACGACACAGGTCGAGATCAGTGTCTCGGTGCAGAGAATCTGCTAACCGTAACGTAGCTGAAACAATTGATCAAAAATTTAATACTGATATGGACAATCTCATAAACAATTTTATTAAGCTATGCCAGGTTGCACCAAAATTATTGACAAACGTCGCATTAAACTCTCCAAAGTATGTAGAAAAAGAGAAACCTCCATCAGAGACCGCTACTACTAAAGTAGTAAAGCGAACTTCGAAGAAGCGTAAAACTTCTGACAATTTAGAAACTGCGACACCCACATCAAAACGAAGACATAAAAAGCAGTTAGCAGAATCTCAAAATAAGGGTGGAAAAGATACAAATGAACATAAACTACCGCTTAAGAAAAGGCATTATCACATAAACTCGTCAACCAGCAATTCATTAAGTTTAAGTTTGGTGACCTCTGAGTTCGATGAAAATTTGAAGAATGAAGCTGGATCTGAAAAGTTTTTGTGTACAGAATCTGATTGCCTTGTTGATTTACAAACTCAAGATTCTGAAGATTCACCTAAACCTAAGTCGGTTTCTGAAAAATCTAAAAGACCGGCTGAGATTTTAAAAACTGTTACGGTATCTGAAAGTAAGATAATTTCAGATTCACTGCTGAAGGAAACTAAAGCAGATGGTGATACTAAAAACATAATAATAAAAAAGGATCGTAGCAACTCTCCAGTCATAGATGATTCTCCTTCAAATTCAGTTAACATTATGGACGATGATTTGTTGATAAAGAAGCCATCGGCAGAACAGTCTGAACTGTCGAAAAAAATATATGAAACCTCCGAAAAATTAAAAGCAGTTCATAAAATGGTTCATGATTTAGAGAAAAGCTTACCGAAAACAAAAGATGTCGATATTAAACCTGAATCGTCAAAATTAGACAATATGCGAATTTCCTCCCCTAGATCTGAAACGAAATCATCACCAATGCGAAATCCCATAGTGACGCCGAAAAAGCGCCATCGGCTAGAAGCTGAAAAGGATGCATCAAACTCCAACTTGGATAATGTTGTACAGTCTCTATCTAAAAAATTATCCGAAGAAAAGCCTTTAATCTCCGATAAGAAAGATATAAATGAAAATACATCTCAGGAAGATGTTAAAGATGATGAAAAAACGACATGTACTTCACCAAACATCACATCCGTTCCAGCGTCAGGTACCGGAACAGATCCTTTGAAGAGTATGTCTGCCAGATCATTATATAAGAGTGCAATTCCACCTGCTCAGAAATCAGAAATAATGACTCGAAAGAAAAACAGGCTCGAAGGCTTAACGAGCAATTTAGTTTCTAAAATTAATCCAAGTGCCGCTACTAAAGTACTTGATACACTTTTAAACAACAACATAAGAAAATCAATAGAATCACGAATATTGGAAAAGGAGAAAAGTAACTCTGACAGTAGTTGCAGTAACAAATCAGATGATAAAATCAGAGGAAAAGATTCACCGAATAATCAGATAAACACTAGAGCCAGCGTCATTAAATCTCCGGTATCGAAAGGGAAGCTATTGGAGACTAAATGTAAAACCAAAATATCTGACTCGTTAACGGGTAATACTGTGGTTGTAAACGTCGATAATCCCACTGGAATTTTTGAATCCTCTGTGGACTTAGAAGACCAAATTCCTAAGTCATCTATATGTGTCAGTAACATACTAGCCGAAAAAAATAAAAAAATGAAAAATCACGATTTGAAAAGTTCTATATTATCTTCTATCGATACTGAATCGGATATACCATTGTCCTTGATCGCAGAATCTTCTGATTCTATTATAAGACCTAAACGAGGGGAATCTATAGCGGCAGTTATATCTGATAAAATCCAAGAGACTGCTGGTGGCCACAACTTACGACAACCTAAAAGAAATTTAATGACTGATAGTGATGATGCAAACGAAAAGAAAAAGAAGAAAACTTCTAATAATATTATAAGAGAAAGTAAATTAGTTCTTCCCTCTAAAATATTAATTCCGAAAGTGCAAGCAGAGAGGATGCCAGTCGGTAATATAATAAAGAAATCTAATTTACAAACTAAGAAATCTGAACAGACTGCAGGAGAACCCAACGATCCTATTAAAACCATCGATCCTGCCAAAAAGAAACCGCGAAGACGAAAAGCTTTCAATAGAACGGGATTCCCAAATGTTAAACGCAAAAAGAAAAAGGTTGAACCCAATAATTCGGCTAACAGCTCCCATGATCAATTAGGTTCCGAAGATACGGATAGTTCTGCATTTGAGAGAGTGCCGAAAGATGGTGAAGCGATGAGTAACTTCTTAGAACGCACTACTAATAAGCAACCGGAGTTAAAGATTGTTTTGAATAAAGATGAATGTCCAAAACAAGGACGTTTGACAGTTGTTGCCTTAGAGAAACTACAAGGAAGGGAAGCGGTAAATAAACAATGTGATAAAGCTGTTCCGGAAAAGAAAACTTCATCGATACTAAGAGCGCCTGCCTTACAATTAAAACAAAAGACTGATAAAGAAATTAAAAACCACGTTAATAAATGGGAAGTACTAAGCGAGACTGATAGTATACCTTCGTTAGCGAGTTCTCTTGGCAATGACCCTGAAGATAGTATTCCGTTGAGTTTATTGAACTTGAAGCAAAAGGCCAATGGAGTAGAAAATATTGACCGATTTAAAAGGAAAAGTCGGGTTCTTTCGCCTTCTAATGAAATCGAACAAATCTTTTCAAAACGTAAGGTCGTCGAGAAAACGTGCAAAGTTGGACTTCGGCCGAAATCGAGTTTGGCTGTATTGTATCCCAGTGAGCGAAGACATACGAGGAGTTTTGACAATACAGCTGAGGATGGGAAAATTAAGACTAGAAAATCAGAAAACAAGAAAGCTTTAGAGGTTACAGAAAAGGAAAAGAATAAACCCATGGGTATAATAACAAGGAGAAAGTCGAGATCATGTCAACTGAATAAAAAGGTGGCTAATGATGTCGTGAACAGTTCAAGAGAGAGTTCATTAGAGACGATCGTAAGTCGTAAAATGCCGCTGTCACGGGAACCCTCTGTCGACACACTCCTAGACCATGATGAAAATGAGCCCTTACCGCTTCATGAGAAAGAAATTGACTTCGAAAAAAGCATAGATGTTATATCCAAGAATATTATTTGTAAGAAGAGAGTCGCTGCTTCTCGAGATGGAAGCCCGTCTAACGGAGTCGATAGTAAAGAGAGAATGGTGTCTAAGAAAAATCCAAGACTACGAAAGAAGTTCTTATTAGCCGGCTTATTTTCGGAATACTACAAGGAAGAGTAAGTTTTTTATTATTTGTATTGTTAATCAGATGCAAGGCATTTCGTGTGGAGGCCTAATAATTCCAAGAGATGAATGAAACTGTTTAGTTCTGCAAGTCGATCAATTATATGACAGTGAAATAATGTGAATAAAATTTCGCAGTATATTACTATAATATAATTAAATTGTATCAGAAAAGTTCACTTAAGCAATTTAATTTTTTATGAAATATATTTTTATATCAGACGTCTTAGACAATTCCTTACTCCAATAATTGTATTTATTAAGATAAAATATTTAATTGTATTACTTCTAGTCCAAAGCCAGATGGAAAAGGAAAGAATCTGGTCACGCAAACAGAGTTTCCCCCTGGGCTCTTGGGTCCGCCCCCATACTGCGAACGTTGGGTTCGAAAAAGACTCATTCACTTCACGCTACCTTACGATATTTGGTGGGAACAACATTATAACCAACCAGTGCCTTCGTGGAATTATAAGAAAATACGCACAAGTGAGTAAAATTCTTTTCAATCTGCGAACATTGCCCATGTCATTTGATTCAAATGATTATAGCATCTAAAATTTCAATCTAAATTACTACTTGCAATAAAAGAATTGACGAACGAATCTATAACCTTTAATCTATTTAGAGTTATCAAAATTGTTGAATATCTTATTTCGACTATATCATTCATTTTCATTCCAGACGTATATTACGACGTAAAGCCGTCAGCTGAAGAATGCGAAAGTGTTGCATGCAACTGCGCGGCGTCTTCCGGCTGTAACGAAGACTGTATCAACCGATTGGTCTATTCAGAATGTTCACCTCAGTTGTGTCCTAGCGGGTAAGTTTTCAATTTGGGGTAAATCAATAGTATAAATAATTACTGAAATTGGAACTATACTTTTAAGATATGGTTAAAAAAGAAACACAAAGTAACAATACTTGTACCTCTACCAATTTTTCGTAATAAAGAAGGCTTTTATACAAAAATTTAATGCTAACAGTTTATTATTATTATTAATGCTCTACTGATATTTCACTATTTCGTGATCAGTCATGTCAAGAATTAATAGTTTTAATGAACATTTTAGGTCTGTACTGTATTTGTACGTGAACATACTTCTAACTGTGATAGTTGCTTATTACAACTTCTGCATTGGAATTAAAATTTTGCAGCCTGAAAAGCTGATTAAATATTATTTTCAATTTGTAGTGGACTTTTATATGTCATTAAATACATGTTCCTACGATGTTCCTACATCGTATGTGTATCAAGTGTTGTTGCACTGGATTAATACTATTATTATATTTAAAAGTTTGTTTTGTTTCTTAAGTGTAATCAAATGTATCTTAAGTGTATTATTACTATGAAACATTGCACAAAATAAATATTTTCAGTGATAAATGCAAGAATCAAAGGATCCAACGCCACGAATGGGCGTCTGGTTTGGAGAAATTCATGACTGAGAACAAAGGGTGGGGAGTTCGGACCAAACATAGGATAACGTCTGGAGACTTCATATTGGAATATGTGGGTGAAGTCGTCTCTGATAAGGAGTTTAAGGTTTGTGATCAATTATTCTTGGTAAAGACAATTAAAACTATGTAAATAAAATTGAAATGCGATGATTTTGTTAAATTTTTTTCAACCGAAAAAATAATAGTTAATTTTTTGTTAATAAAATCTTTTGTCTGGCCCATATTGTTTTAAAAATAATGTAATAATCAGGAATATTTTAAAACCAACCAAAGTACAAGTTATACCGGCGAAAATTTTCAGGAGCGAATGGCAACGCGATATGCCAGGGACACACATCACTACTGTCTCCACTTGGACGGGGGTTTAGTGATTGACGGACATCGCATGGGCGGAGATGGACGCTTCGTCAACCATTCGTGTCGACCTAACTGTGAGATGCAAAAATGGACTGCTAATGGTATAATATAAATTATATTTTTCTAGTATTTATCTAGAATATAATAAATCCTATCAATGTGCTACAAGTTGACATAGCAACAGATACTTTTTTTAAAGTAAATTCTCCTATATGTTTTAATTTATAAAAATAAAATAATTAGGATTCGTTGTACGAAACAACAAATGGAGACTTTTATGTTTGATTAGACTGGAGACGCTGTTAGACGATTTTAATGACTATTGGAAAAGAAGCATAATTTTGATATTATAAGTTTTTTTAAGTTACTAGCTATGTTATAACGCAATTAAAGTTCAAGCCAATATTAAAAAATCTAGGGTTTTACAAAATTCTTATTAATCTATTATAACCCCTATGATTACGTCATTAAAGTCGCTATTCATCTAAAAACTATGATAACTAGGGTGACTAGTTAGAAAGTTTAAAATACCGGAAAACAAATACAATGGAATCATAGCTTCACCTTTTAGGACAGTGAGAACGGCCTGAAAGAAATTGATTAATCAGGCCATATCGCCTAAAGTGATTTAAAAAAATGAAGTATACAATTGACGTGTAACCTTTTTTATAGGTACTTTCAGGATGGCATTATTCGCACTAAGAGACATCGACCCAGATGAGGAATTGACTTATGACTACAACTTTTCACTGTTCAACCCAGCTGTAGGACAGGTAAAAATATTTTAAAATAAGTACGTCCGCTTTCTTGTACGTATACTTCCGTATACGTTTCTCTTGTGCGTATACGTCACAATTTATCGACTCAGTAAGGATTCTTGCGTTAACTACAAACTGCATACGGCGTCGTAAATTGCTATAACTCAAATACATTATACTTTATTTGGTTCTCAATATTTCTAAATTATTTAAAATTTATATTATAATTAAATAATAATATCATAAACTGTATTTAAAAACCACATGGATTATACTAATGTCCCGTAACAAAGGTTTAATAATATTATTTAAAAATATTTATTTGGTTTATTATAGAAATCATATATAAATCAAATATAACTGGTTTAAAAATTCTATATTGTAAAATATATTGTCAAAAATCAATTTAAAAAAATTCATAATTTTAAAAATTAAGATTAATTTCACTCGATAAGATTTCCAACTAAGCTCAAAAAAAAGAAAAAAAAAACAAATGCGTGGCAATAATAAAATATAGATAAATAAACATACATTTTTATATTTCAGCCCTGCAAATGCGACTCGGAAGACTGTCGCGGCGTCATCGGTGGCAAGTCACAGCGCATAACGAAACAGCCACTTAAAACGCAATCACGGACACCGTCTAATGCCTCAAACCAGTCCAGCACCTCTAACCAGCCGCGCGTTGGAAGACCACGAAAAGCAGTGAAATGTAATAAGAAATCTGACCAATTGAACGTATCGGCTTGCGACATCAAGAACATGACCATTTTGAAGTACCAACAACATTTGAACAAGCTCTGGCAAGAACCGCAGTTAAAACCGCTGACTGCTAAAGAAAGGGCATTGGTTAAGGATAGGCATTGTTTCCTGTTTAGGAATTTGGAGAATGTAAGAATATTCTTTTCGTTTTTTTTTCAAAAAAAAAAAATACGGGCTTTTGTGATATTGCGTCTATACGCATCTAGTTTCCTGTTTCTGCAAAGGTTTGCAAAAATTTTATGCGCATTTGTAGAAAATCGGAAAATTATAGTCTATGTCTATTGTATATATAGTTTATGCAATGAGTGGATTGTTTTTCTTCTAGCGCTAATCTAGATATTTTTGTTTAACTACGTTAGGAGACAATCGCTAATCAATATAATTTTGGTAAATTTGTTGTACAACGTATGTATATTTTTAATATACATACATTATTTCCTTACCGCCATTCCGCTTTTTTCACACATAATTAACTGTTTGCCTTAAATATCCCACTACGGGACTTTAAGGAACAATATCCACCATTTTTTTTATATTTCAGGTTCGTCGTACCCGCGAGAAGATAACAATCCCCATGCCGCCATCGCCCGTATCTAATGTCCCAAGTGTCAGTTTGCCCCCCGTCCCCGAAGTTATCAATGTCGATCCCTTAGCCTTACCCGATACAATGAATCCTCAAGTTTTCCACAAAAAATTGCAAAATCTTCGAGCGTCGAAGGAAGAAATACTGAAATTGGCCAAATTCGGAGATGACTCTACATTAGATATGAAACAACGTTTGGGTCGAGTATTCAAGGCCCTGTTTACAATTTTAACCACTTTTAAAGGTAAGGCATTTTCATGCTAAGACTCGAAGTAAAGACTGTGAGTGAAGTTTAATGATGGATTTGTCGATTTGATTATTTTTTTATAGATAGTTTAAATTTTAAATTGGCGTTTTTAATATAGATTTTTTAACCTCACCATGTATAAAGATTTAACTACACTGGGTTTGATTGTGAGTGGACAAATATCTTTCCATCGACTTTTGCCGATTTCGTTCTTTTCGAGAGAGTTCATTACAAAAAAACGACAAATAGTTCTTTTGAAAAAAAAACCATGAAAAGTAACACATTTAAACTTGAATTAACATTCATACGTAACATTGTATTAACGATTTTGAACTATTTTGACTGATGATATTAAATTATAATGACAATGGCAGCTGACACTAACGCCATTACTTCAACATTAATAATAAAGACTATGTAATTACTACAGACTATCAAATAGTGGTTAATTAGTAGATCTATTAATATTTGCAAATTAAATAAACCATGTTTAACGGGTTTGAACTTGAACTTTGGCCAGCCACGACCTGGGGCTACAAATACAGATGACTGTAGACTGTAACGGCCTACAAGACATGTTAACAAAGCACAGACCGTGCCTGGAACGGTTCTGCGAAAAAAATGTTAAATATATAAAGGCGGCAAAACAAAACGGAAAGAATTCGCGCACGAGGAATTGCGCATAATTTAACTACATAATTTGAGTTCGATGTTATTAATAATAACAATGGCAGCCGATACCAGCGCTATTGCTCCGACATATAGCATAATTCAAAGTTTTTAAATAGTTAATTTTTAGTGTTAAAAAAAACGCTGATTTTCGGCTCACTTTATGGAACATATTTTTTTTTAATTTTCAGGCGACGAAGACAAGCCAATTTGTACACCATTACTAAAACTTAAGAACCAGAAATCGGACTCTATATCAGATTTAAATGGGATTCAAAATAAGATTGATAACAACGACTATGAAAGCATAGTACAGTTTGACAGCGATGTTAGCGGACTTCTGTCTATGCTAATGAGAGAGTATAGCAAAGCTACTGCTGTGGGATCGGCTGCTGCGCAGATGAAAAAGGTATTTCACTTTAAACGTGGTAAAATATGCTGTTTGTATACAGGATTAATGAATTAGGTATTTCGAATCGTAGGATACAAATTCATCAAGGAATTTATTTTAAATCGAACCCAGGACCCAATTATATACCTTGTGTGACTATTAAGCGAAGTGTAATTTACACTATATTACCGTCGTCACTAAGTAAGAGAAACTGCATTAAAAGAATATATATATATATTTACTTTTAACCTATTTTAATCCGATGAAGGTGTTAATTCATTTGAAATCTGTAATTATTTATTTTATTTGAGTAGCCAATAATAATTACAATTGACGTGAACGGCCTACGCATAGGAAAATATAATCCTAATTAATATCTGTCTGTCTGTGCGTACGTATGTATTTATGTGTGTGTGAGACTGTATGCGACACTGCTTACTTAATACAATATTATTTTGTATATAATTTTGGTTTTGGAAAATAAATCATATTGGGCACAAATTCTATTTATGAGAAAAGTTATTTTTATTTGTGTTAACTGTGAAAACTCTTAACGACCGCGTTAATGTCTGGTTCAATCTGAATTCACTTAACGATTTGAATTTACTGAATATATACAATTTCAGGTCTACACAACCGCCAAATTGGAGTTTGCCGAACATCTAAGTAAAATCCTTGGCTCTCAGGAAAGTCTACCATCTGGATTTATTCAAAAAACTAAACCGGGTAAGTTTCATTTCTCATTTTTTTAATGCTCATAAATAGTAGACTGTATAGAATAAAGTTTATATTAACAAGATATCAGATAAGGTCAAAGTTCTGTATTATATTTTTTTAGTTTATTTAAATATAATATAGAACAAACAACTATGACTTAGCAAGTAATAATAATAACACTTTATCATAGATAATAACACTATACAGGAGAAAATAAAAATCACACCTAACTTTAACTTAAAAACTTAATTAGTAAATAAAAAATTATATGCAAATGTAAAAATAACAAATATCATTATTAATAAATATTGTTAAATGTTTCTAAATCTTTATGCTCTGCGTAATTTATTTCTGAACAAGCGTATATTTTTTAAAAATAAGTTGGCGCTACCGTCAGACATTTTATTTATTTTCTATTCTTATAATATCTTAATACTAAAAAGAAAATTTTTAATACAAAGAAGTAAACTAGGAACGTATCCCATATAAACAAAACATGAAAACCTAATAAAACCTAACCTTTTTATAGCAAATTATGAATATCCTTGTGAATTCAAACAATGTTACAAAATACAAACTTAACTATTCCATACTTTAACCATTAATTTTATGTGTGTGTTTATTGAGTAATTATACTTTTACAGAGGAAGTAATTCTGTGTATCTGTGGTTTACACGTGGAAGAAGGATTAATGGTGCAATGTGGCAACTCGCGCTGTGGTGTATGGCAACACGCGCGATGTATGCGACTCGCTGATACCAGTTCTACGCACTACTGCCATCTGTGTTCTACGGAGCCTGTAAGTTTTTAATGTAGTTTTTTATAATTATTGATAATTCGCTTCGATGAGTTTATTCATGAAACTAAAGCATTATAAAACTTGGACTTTTTACCATAATCACGATGTTTTATGTAAAAATGGTAACCATAGTAACAGACGCGGTTCGTAGTCATATAACAAAATCTGTTATAACGACATCGAAGGGACTACTCATATTTGGTTGTAAAAACCGATGACGTTGTTATTAATTACATAATACATATAATTCAGCCGGGACCTTTCATTTTGTTTAATATAACCAGTATGTTGTTTTTGATATTAGAATTAGAGGCTATTGAAATCTTTTCCCGCCAAAAATATTTGCAAGTATTTTAGAACTTCAATTATACTTAAATCTAGTTTTAAACGCCGTGAACCCATTTCTGTATGAAGTTTAAAATATTTGACAGCGCTCAAATCGAGATTGTAACTTGAGATACGAATTAGAATATGGACAATAAACTCGATTCGTTTTTAAAATAATCTAATAAATTCACGTCAAACAAATGACAATATTATAATCTATGCTCTAAACCTACAATAACTAAATGCTCGATCCGTCTTATATCAATTTGAAAATAAATGTTGCTAAAGATATTCTACTAAACCAGTCTTATAATGCAAGTATACAAAAAATCCTTATCTATACCAATAATAAAACTCAAATGAAATAAAAATTAACACATTTTTTATCATAGTGGTTGTGCCTTTTACTTTTTTTCTTTTTGTATGCTTCCTTACTTTATATATTTATTTGATTTCCTGTTATAGGTGGATCGCGAAATTCCTCTAGACGAATATACAGAGGAAGGCCATCAATTCTACTTATCGCTGATGCGTGATGGCCTTCAAGTAAGACAAGGCGATACAGTTTACGTGCTAAGAGATATACCCATTAATGATAAACATCCCGATGTCAGCCAAAAGACAGGGGACAAAACGGATTCGCCAAAGACTAAACGCGTCGACAGGAAGAAACTAAAGAACATCAAGGGAAAGGAAAAAGAAGATATTACGGTCAATAAGGTAATTTATTTAGCATAGCCCCAAAAATAATATACGATAGAGATTTCTCAGTTAAGGTGGCTTATTTCTTACACTCGGACACCGGCACTCATGTATACACATACACTATAAACTTTCACACATGCACACGTACTCACAAACCCACGCCTACATACGCGATGTTGCGTATGTGTCGCTGAAAGTACATGTGTTAAATAGAATAGAGTTTTGAAAAGTTAAATAAAACCACAATTATTATTTTTTAATAATTTATTGCGTTCTATATATTAGTTAACAATTTTAAAATAGGTATAATAAAAATATGTAACTTATTTTTAATTATTGTTAAAAAATACTAATGTCTTATATGTATTGTAATGTTTAATAATAAATAGTTCTATCTGTCTTTATAGACTCTGACGCCTATTTTTCGAAATAATAGGCGGAGACCACGGATCTCCACTTGCTACGGCTCTGACTCGTCGTATATGGGAGCTTTATTTAAATAGTTAATAGTAATACTATATTTACAGGATAACGAAGTACGTAAACACACATACCAGACCATCGGATGCGTTCCAGTCTCGGAGCTGGATATATTCCGCGTGGAACGTTTGTGGAAACACAAGGACACGCAAGAGAGATACGTGTACGGGCATCATTACTTGCGGCCGCATGAGACATTCCACGAGCCCACTAGGAAGTAAGTGAATCTTAATGTTTTTACTGACAGTAAAATGTAGAGGTTAAGTGTATTTTCCCCGATTACCCGATGAAACCTAGAATTTATAAAAGAAACTAAAATGAATTAATATATATTTGGTTATTTTTATAGTGAACCCCTATTATTTCGAACAAAATAATCATACTTTATTGAAATACAATTTGACAAAAGCTCTTAATTTTTTTTTTAATCCTATAAGGATTACAAGTGTTTCAATGTAAGTGTTATGTATTTCCAGGTTCTTCCACAATGAAGTAATGCGTGTACCCTTATACGAAGCCGTTCCCATAGAACTTGTCATGTCCCAGTGCTGGGTCATGGATCTAAATACATTCTGCAAGGTACCTAAATTAAAAAATATATATATTATATACAATATTATACACAATTATTTGTGTGGTTTTTTTATTTAAATGCGATTTTGTTATATCAGGGTCGGCCAGTGGGCGCATCTGAAGCGCACGTATACATCTGTGAGCTACGCGTGGATCGTACGGCGCATCTCTTCACAAAAGTGTCCCGACCAAAATATCCACTATGCACGAAGCCTTACGCCTTCGACCATTTCCCGCAAAGGCTCAAAATTTCAAGGACGTACGCGGTAAGCTGATAATGTCATAATTGATTAATATAGCTAACAATGAACGTCAATACTCAAAAATGGAAGGTCTAAAATTATATTTTCTACCAGTTCCTAAATCAAGAGAGACTGGGTGAGATCTGGCAAAACATCTCCGCCAATCTTTTAAATCTTAAAGATTTTTGTTTATAAGAAACTGCAATCCTTACTGTGGCATTATAGTGAGAACAAAATACAAATTCTAGTCTATAAGGTTGAGACGTGCAAAGTGACTGGTTGAAATTATTAATAATCTGAAACTAAATCGCGTTTAAGCCAATTATCTAATTTAATTGAGATTTAAAATACGTAACTAACTCACTATTAGAAATGAATTTTTTTTGAACAGTTGTAATTATAAAAAAAAATACTTGCTTTCCTAAATGGGTACCATTTCTGAGTAATTTATGTTATTTCTTATCCAGAGAATAAAACCTGTTTGTTGGCAACAGAAGAATGCGGACCTCTGTGTTTGTTACACTCAGAACATTTTATTTGAGTAATTTTGAAAATACTTTTTAATCTTAGTCATTTTTATGCAACATTATCTATTAATGATTAATGTTTTTTATAGCCTCATGAGGTGTTGCCAGAATATCTTAAAGGTCGCGCTGGCAAGAATTTCCTCGCTACGGACAAACCGAAAGCAACAAACGAGATTAAGAAAAAGCCGTCAACCAGTGCAATTTCTAGTGTTAATAAGGTAATAATATATTTATTGTTTATTCACATACAAGTCATTTTAATATGTTAATTTTATTCATATTTTATTTATATAACTTGAAATTAACAACACTACACTTATTTTTGGACATTGACTGATGTCATGTTTTTTATATCTATTGTCTATCTATAAATCTAAGAATTTGACTTTGAAATATTAAATGCAATTTAGGCTCATATCGTACTATCAAATATTTCTTTATCAATTTGATTTGGCAGTTTCACCCTTAGTCAGCGATTGATTACTCGAAACGTAACATGTAAGTAATGTAATATTCTCGATTTCATCAGTTATGCCTTTTATGTTATGTGTAGCCTATATTTCGGATAAGTTCCTTTTCCTTATATACAATAAATTAAAAAAAAACTAACTTAGGCCGATCTCGACAAATCTTCCATTCTGCCCTTTCTCGCTCCACTCTTGACCAAACCTGGCCTGCAGCCAGTTTTATTTCATACCCATGTCTTGTACTGTCCGCCTTTTTTCCTTTTTCCAATATGTGCAAGATGTGTTCAATCCATCTCGTCTGGTCTTTTCGAATTCTCTTTGTAACACCTCTAACCTTGTCCTTTTCTTAATGTATGTGTTTCTTAAACTATCTCTTTTATTGGTAATAATGCTTATATCTTTTCAGGCATTATCCCCTGCCCAACGACGCGAGCAGCAAAAAGAGCGAGTGAATGAAATAGCTCGAGGTCTGCTCACACGGGGAGGTCAACGTGGAGCAGTTGACGCATCATATCTATTGGCGCCTCGGGTTGCGAGGAGACCTCGCGCGAGGCTCTCCTGACCACCAAGGAGTACATGCCTTACGTGCACTACTTGATACGTAACACGTGCGCAGCGTTACGTTGATATAAAATTATTTATTACTAAATGAAATACGGATCTATAGATATAGAGAATAACTCATTATTTATACTAATACTGAAAGCTGAGAAGCAAAATGTCTAATATTGTAAGTATGGACTCGAAAGTTAGGTATTCGCGTATATCATGTATTTGTGAATATTTATTTTAATTAAACTGCTTCTAATAAACATCACATATTGTAAGGGCGGTTCGAAGTATATCCTGTACATACATTTCGCATAATCACAAGTAGAATATTAATTGCACGTTATGTGTATAAATTTTGTTACATATAAGTATAAACATTCCTTATGTTGAAAGTGGACAATAAGAGGAATGGCATGGATTTTCATCGGAATCTCTTGTATATAAAATATTTTTGTAACTTAACGTATTATTTATTTTCGTAGCTATAGAAATCTCATATTTCGTATGCTTATGCGTTTACAGATGTATTTCTATATAAATTAGTTATATATTTTTATAGGCTAATATTGTTAATTTATCATAGCGTAATTACTAAACGACCAGTGGTGCGAACTGATGTTGAGAGTTGAAAGATTTATAGTTAGGAAGTTGTTTGGCGGTTGTTATAGTAATGTTAGTATTTCTTCTAGGTTTTTTTAAGGTTTTTTTCTGGTCATTTTCTACGTCCGGAGGACAGTACTTTTGACTTTTCGTATGAAAATTCAGTCGGAAGTTTCTACACTTGCAAAACGTTATACACTGCTATCATGTATTAAAATCTCTCTATTTTTTACAAGTTAAGATTAAGTGTGTAGATGGGGTCGGTTGTTTTTAATATATTCGGTTATAAATGGCCGCGCAGAATAAAGTATGGTACCCTAGTAATTATCGTTCATAGTATTTATTATGACATTACGTACGTTTATTTTCGATCGTTACGTTTATCGTTTTAAAAGTTCTTTTCCCTTCTGACATTTGCTAGTTTTAAAATTCTAGCTTCGATCTATTGAGGGCGTGAACATTTCATTGATATAATTAATTCAAAATATTAGTCGAAGGTGCTAAGTAATTATATTATCGCTTAAATTTTAATTCAGTTGAATTATTTTGTGTTTGTCCACCGATTTTTCAATAGACTAGGGTGACCATAAAGAAGTATGTGATCGTTGGTGAACAAATTGTTTTTGTTTCTAATTTATTTGTAAAAACTGTTTTTATAATCTTATCGCGCATGCTTTAGTTAAGATTGTGTTTTTATTGCTTTTGCACTTGCTTATACACATTATATATTGGTTTATTGATCCCAAAAGATTTTACATGTTTAATATGATTTTCCGTTGTTGTAGGATGTAGCATTGACCTAGCTTCGCTTTTATTATACAATAAAAATAATTTATTTAGTCCGTTTTCGACGAACGACTTTAAGATTCAAGGACTCGTTTAAGTGGAAAATAACTCGTCCGTCTGTTATAGCCCTTTGTATACAATCCGTAACCGTTGATAGCTGATAATTCAGAACATAGGGTTGCATTCAAAATCGAAACTTAGCGCGAACTATGACTGCCGTATGTCAAAAACGTGCCGTTCTTAACGGGATTTATTCTAAACGTTAAGTCTGGTCTAATACCTTTATCTCGAATTTGTCATATAGTCATCGATGTTGGCAGATAAAAGGTTAAGGATAAATACTCAGGTATTCTAGAACGTCCAACTTACATCAAGTTTAGGAACTGTTAAATTTTTATATGAATTTTGGAATCACAACGAGATTCTAAGTTGATCTTACGTTGTCATATTTTTTTCACTTAGCAATTTGTCTCTGAATATAATAGAGAACCTACTGTCGAAGTGTCTTTCATCTTCAAAACTACAGTAACGCCATTATTCATAATAAATCTAATTGCACTTTTTTGACAAAAGTAGTTTGTCTCTTTCCGTCAAGTTGTATTTAGCCTATGATAAAGAGAGATATCAATGCTTTTGGAAAACTGTGTAACTGATTTAGTTTTTATGAATAAGGGGTTAAAATATTCACTACTCCCTGATCACATTAGGTTTCGATACTTTATAAGAAATTACCTTATAACTTATATTACAGATAATGAATTTATTAACAACACATAGTGTTTTTAAAGATTTCATTTAAATTTTCCTTAAATAGCTTAATATTTTAATCTGTGGAACTTTGTACAATACAACTTAGTGTTAATGAGTAAGACAAAATAGTTAGAATTGGTTATATAAACATATTTAATAGGTTGGTGAATTGATACAGTATTTAAATAAGCTCCTCCAAAATTCAGCGGCCTTATATACGTAGATAAAAATACCGTGTTTGTGACTATGGTTGAATGGTGACCATGGTAACAAACAAGTTTAATCCACGTTTTAGAGCCGCAGATTTGTTCTCAAGCTCACTTGAGTTCTTGGAACGCGGGCTGAATAGTTCCGCCTGTATATCGCCATTTAATGCATTAGCCCTACCGGGTGCTGAACTTCCAAATAAAACAGTTATTTAATTGTCGAGTTTTATATGATTAAACATATTATTATTTACGATAATTTCGTGGTATGAAACCTGCACTCAGTTGACCTTGGAATGTCACTACTGACATTTAGAAATATATACAGACAATTCTATATAGCGACGATGAAGTGCTAAACAGATTATTCAGTTATGGAGAGATTTCGTTATATGGAAAGAAACGTTTCATCGTTTAGACAACGCAAACCAACCAAAGTCGAGCAATTATGACGTTTTAGGTTACGTTAAATTGCATTACATGAAGTTTACATTGTAACCTCCTTATAAATTAAACTTACATCACTCTGTACTATAGTACACCTCCGTCTCTTTCTGTCAAACTATGTGTACCCTGATGAAAAGAGACAGATGAGTACTAAAGTTATAACAATGCAATTAGACGTTTAGTTTTTCTAAAATGGAATCGAGTCACACTGTTCATCGATTTGTCTCTTTCTGTCACGTTGCGTTTATGTTTTGATGCAAAGAAATATCAGTACTTTAGTTGGTATAATTTAAGGTGAGGGTAAGATTCGGTCGAGACTTTACTGTAAGTATGAGTCCCGTATATCAAATCCTATACGAGTTAGACAAACGGGAGTCATACTTACCGCTAAGACTCTGTTTCCGTACCCTAAATTATTATTTAATTTAATCGGTCTAATTGCACCGTGTTAACTGTAGTAACCATATGTCCCTTTTCATCACAGCGTAAACACAATTTGACAGAAAGAGACGAGAATATACTTTATTTAAAAGAGTGAAATTTTTATGGAAAAAAGGTTAGTCTTTATCGTGAAGTAGTGAACTGGTATTACAGATATTTCTCTTGCACAAAAAAGCACTTCTTTGCCTTGTAGTTAGTTAAGTATATACCACGTTACATGTTCTTGTTTCACACCATATGTACTTAATTACATAATAGTTTCCATAGTCAATAATATAAGCGATAGCGTAGATAGTACATGCTTTCAGTATTTCAAAGTGTTTAAGGAAATACATATTTTGGGATCAAAATTATACATGTAACATTCGGCAAAACAAAATTGAAAATTGGTCACTTGAATCATTTTTGCTTTTTAGTTCTTATAAGCTGGTCTTAACATGCATAATATTAATAAAATTAAAATATAAGCCAATGTTTAAGCAAAAATTTGATTCAAGAGATACAAATTATTGAGCAGCTTTACTATTTTCTAAGTAATATTTTGTTTTAAGATGCCATTTGTTGTAACTCATGTTTTAATATTAAATTAAAATCGATAAAATATTCGTCTTTTATTTCAAAACTACCATTGACCGTGCTATGAACGTGTCAGGCTAGGAAGTAAGCGCAGCACGAGCTTTTACCTGAGCGTTTCAACAGCGCATCAAAGTATTGCGTAATGATTTAAGTAACTAAAGAGCGTACCAATTCCAAAGCCAACGCACTGGCGAGCCTGATTTAGGCAATGTGTGTCCATGGGCGACGTTACTTAACATTAGGTGAGCCTCCGCCCTATTCTATAAAAAAAACACCCATGCTGCATGCCAAAATGATACAGGTTATAACTCCAGAGAATACATGTTTTCATTTGCCTGTAAGTAGATTTAAATAATAAAATATAGATGACATTTATATTTAGCCAAAAGATTTAATGCAAACCTTGCAGGTTAAGTGTTGTGTTTACACTTTACAGGTCGCCAACAGAAGGATAACGGGGGGCTGGCCATTGCGCAATAATATTCAGAATTAAACTAACATTGATTTGCATTAACATTGACCTTAAATAACAATTTATGTTTACTGTTTGTACGGGCCGTGTGGTCCCAGTGGCTGGGGTCAGACGCAATGAAAAGATTAGGCTGGCGTCCGCCCGCAAATATAGTGGACATGTTTAGGTTTAATTAAGTCTAATACACTTTATTGCAAACTGAACCTGATATATAATGTAGTGTCTAATGTGATTATAACAAGTACCTAGGTAACACTGAAAATGTTTAGAAAGTGAAAAAGGGCTTAAGGTTCGCAGTTCCTGGCAGCAGTTCGCAGGCATCGTCGCATTCGATGGAACCACTGAGCAAATCAGTGGGCCCATTCTTCCTTAGGGGTCTCTTCTATGGCATTTTCGTACGCTTTCACCTTCATCTTCAGGGCTAGTAAAGCGAATACCTCGAATTTTATCTTTAGTTCTTGGGAATAAATGAAAGTCGAAAGGGCACCAGGTCAGGCCTGTATGGCGGATGACTCATTATCTCGACACCTGCCATAGTCAAATATTAAACAGACGTTTTGTGGAGTGCGCTGAAGCATTGTCGTGGTGAAGGAGGATTCTGCTTCGAGGGCGCTGCTGTCGAATTTTTTCCAAGACAACAGGCAAACAGCGATTGACATACCAGTCTGTAGTAACTGTCCTTCCATCTTCTAGCAGGCATGCAAGGAATGAGGCAATGATCTTTTTTTCTTTCTTTGACCCACTGATCTAATTGTCTTTTGGTTTCGGGTTCGTAGCAATATTTCCAGATTTCATCACCTGTGACGATGGCAAATACAGCATTTGTGTACCGCCGTTGAACTTATCTAACATTTGGCAACACCAGTCCATGCGAAGGTGTTTCTGGTCGTCGGGTAAAGTATGGGGAATCCATCTGGTACAAAGCTTCCTGACGCCTAAATATTCGTGTATTTTTTTTTGAACTTGACTCATACCAATGCCTAGGCTTGCCCGTATCTGCTGATAGGTCATTCTCTTATCTTCTTCTATCATGCGTCGCACAGCACTGCTGTTATCTTCAGTAGTCGCTGTTAAAGGACGTCCCGCACGCGGATAATCATTGAGATTGCTACGTCCACGCTTAAACTCGTTAAACCATTTGTTAATAGAGGCACGAAATGGGGCTTCATTAAGAAATACTAATCGCAGCCTATAATAGCTTTGTTGTTGAGTAAGCCCATAACGAAAGTCATAATAAATCATTGACCGAAAATTTTCTCGCGTTAGATTCATTTTCCCGTGTATCAAGCGTTGTAAATTTGCCGCCGATTTGTTTCACAAAAACAAATGTTAAATTAATTCAATGTACTTACATTACCAAAGAGTTCGAAAATTGAAATTCAAAAGAAGTTTTCATTAGCAACTGGCCAGTTCTAAACATTTTCAGTGTTACCCACATACAAGATAAGTCAGTAAGTGGGACAGTGAGATTTAAAGTAATCAGCAAATCACCAAACAGACTCCCGGATGTTTTTCTTGTATGCGACACAATCTGCGACTGCCCAAAAACAAAACATCTGTGCGGCGTCTTGAAAATGATAATAAGTGGGTAAAATATATTTCAATTAAATGTCCTGATAATTTAATAGAATTTTTAATCAGTACACAATGTAAACCACTCTAGGATCACGATCAATGTATTTATTATTGTTGTATTATTTAATAATGAACCACTTTTAAAAATATTGCGATTCCAATTATTGGTAGTGGTGATGATGCCCCTAGTTGCCATATTTACGTTCTACGCTTACCGAAAACTCTTTTCATTAATACGTAAACGCAGTAACTGGTATATTTAGCTACTATGACTTTTTGTATCATTAAACAGTACTAAAGTTTTAGAATACTCTCTCTTATATGTCTAAAAAGCCATTTTTATTAAATTCTAGTTGGGAGGATTCGTTTCCCCAGTCCATTACACGAATATTACTTATATTCCTTGGTCGTCCTTTATCCTCTTCGATCATAAAATAATAGAAAAATTACATCGTGATTTTATTCTTACTTAGGATACAAGTTAGAAATTTCGTTCATGCAACATACAATTTTCATTTAAAGTGATATCGAAAAGGTCTGTATTGTCGTCTTGTCGGATGAATTGCCGGCAGGATGTAATCCCGCACTATTATTTTGTCAGTGGCTTCGACTCACGGCTCAGTGCCCTCACACAAGTACACGTATTGTATTACGAGACGCACGTTGACCTACGAATAAGTTGATTCCTAAATTTTTAATATTGCGAATACGCGATCGTTAGTGATACCCTCTCATCTCTGGAGGGATGCAAACCGCGTCACAGAAGCTTGCGAGGGTTCTTTCTCTACACGTAGAATTATCCGAATTATTGCCGAAGGGAAGCAATGTACATGTAAGTAATTTTGTAAGATTATCATTAGTCATCCTTATAACAATGGGTCAGTGTTCATCAAGCATTGTATTCGAAATAATGCCAATAAATAGTATAATCTTGTACAGTAAGCTATATTATAATATAATAATAAAAAAGTTAACTTTTAAACGGATGCAAACATCTGTTGTAAAGCACTCGAAATTTCATTAAGTTATGGAAAAATGTCTTTAATAGTCGAGTAAAAGAAAAGATATTGTCTTTGCGAGTGTATATCTATGTTTTAAATTTTTCGTCCTAGGGACACAGGTCACGCTACTAGATATATTAAAAACAATAATAAGGTATTATGGCAATATATGTATTTTTTTGTTATTTGAATGGTAAGGACTGGAAATTAAATTTTTCAAATGAAATAATATGTAGCTCTAACCGTTGCCTCAGTGAGCTCAACTATGGTATGAGAGTCACACATATATAAAAGGAGAATTTGTTACATAAATTAAATAAGACGAATTTCGAATGCTTTACGCGAACGAGGCACGTTGTAACGTATAAATTTAGGGTTTAAAATGTGTACAGTACACCAAAGTACAGTACATATTTTACAAGTACACCTTGTTTTTTTATCAAAGTGGCTTCTGGCTAGTTCACCTTACTGGTAACAAATAATTATTGTCCTATTAGATCATTTAAAACACCACCAGTGTTGTTAGGTATTTGGAGAAAAATTGCATCGTTAATGTACATAGCCAGGAATAGTAAGAATAAGCTTTCATTTAATTTTGAAGAGCTTATAAATTATGTATATTTTATAGATTTCGGCATTTCAATGGTAAGGCAACTAAGTAGGTGATCAGCGTTCGCCCTTCGGTACGTGGCTCACTTTATAGGTAGAGAGAGAAATTTATGGCCACTCTTTAGACTAGAACAAATGGGGTCAGTAGTTAATAGATAATTGCGGGTGATCAAAACACTTCATTCATAAAAGACCGGTTTCAGTCCAAATATTATTGCAAATATCCAGATTAACAAAAGGAATTACTATGATAACAGGCTATTATGTTGGGTACAAAAAATCTACCGAAATTAGTCATAGTATTCATTCAAAGTGCGTCCGGCTTTATTGGTGCACTTGTTTAACATTTTAAAGTCGGCTTTATAAAAATATAAATACATATATATTCAACACAATATATAGAAACTTAAAAAAATTAATACTTTTTAATCGCTCCTCGTGATGTTAATTTTTAACTGACTTCTATTTTTTTATGTCAAAGCCTAGGCATTCGCGTCAAGGGCTCATTATTGCGTATATATATATAATAGAGATAAATTTTCTCTGTGTGACTCCAATTGGATGAATTGTTTCCTTGGGCAAGTTTATATGAGCCTTCTTTGTATTTAGACGAGAAAAGAATTGATCAACCCCCTAAAGCCTGACGATACATTTATAATTGCTGATAAGCGCAATGCAGAACGTAATGTTTGAAATATCGATTACGAACAATTACGACACGTGATAAAGTACACGAGTACAATTTATTCATTACTTGATCAATATTAAAACTCAATTATAATACTTGGAAATATATAAATCCGCCCACGTGGCACAACAATTTCAATTATGTAATATCGAATGCTGTTTTCTTCTCAATCTAACCAAACAAAAATACGTTTAATATAATTTCCTTATTATAGTATCCGTTAGATACATTTAATATACATATTTATGTATCAATCATAAATTTAATTAAAAAAATCAGTTTTTCTGTATGAATTTCGGAACATTTTGTCGATCGTCATGTAGATCGCGTGATGTACATGACGCATTGACATCGTGCTACGCATGAGAGCACGGACGCCTGGCCGAAATCGAGTAACTCCGGAACACTTTATAGTGTCGTTATTGATAAATTGCCGTTGAGTCAATCTTCCCCTGTCCAATCCGTCGCCTGCAATGTACGTAAACGCTAACTCAATTGTCTATAGTGACAAGTAGACAATTTAGAAATTCCTCTGTAACGGGCTCTATATACTTTGCGGAGATAAGTGTATGTAAATAATAATATATAACAATGTATAAAGGATTTTACAAAAGTAATATAAACATATTGAAGTAGCATTAAATCTTATGTACTGGAAAGTTTCCTAGAGTACATACACCCCACTAAATTTGCTTAAATCTACGTACGTTGGCTACGAATTCCATTTCAAACGGAAGTAAGTAAGACATTAGGGCGAGAACCATAAGTACAGAACTCGTTAATTGAAAATAAATAAACACTTGCGTTGACCACTGATTAAGAAGACTCAAAAAAAACCATCTAAATATTTTGGTAAATCCTCTCTGAATCCTATAAGTATCCAACAGGATGAAACAGAACATCCAAACTGTATCTTCTTGAATTTTTACTTCTATCGCTATTTAACTTAACACATAAAAGGTATTTTTTTGCCAATCTGAGATGTGATTACTTGTCGCCATAAATTCAAGAACAACAATTTTTAAACAATTCTCTCTGTTTGTTATAATTTTTTAGTTTTTCTCGTTTTTTAATTGTTTAGTTTATTAGGAATTTAAGTTTGTACTGTGGCTTACACTTTCGTGGTTTTTTGGTGCTTTCAGTACTTTTACTTAATATATATATATATATATATATATATATATATATATATATATATAGGCAATAATACATTAAGAAGTTTAATAAAAAAACATAATTATAACAACATAAAACAAATCAATGGCGCTACAGCCTTTTTCGGTCAGGGTCTCAGATTTCTGTATCTGTTCTAATAGGCAAGTATGTGATCAGCCTTCTGTGCTTGACGCACGCCGTCGATTTTTTGGGTCTAAGGCTAGCCGGTTTCCTCACGATATTTTTTTTCGCCGTTCGAGCGAATGTTGAATTGAATGAAAGTCCATTGGTGCACAGCCGGGGATTGAACCTACGACCTCAAGGATGAGAGTCACACGCTGAAGCCCCTTGGCCAACACTGCTATAACAATAACGTATTTCTAACCCAATCCACTAATGAAATAGTAAATTACGCAAATCTGGGAAATGACTAAGAATTTAATAAAACTAAGGTTACCTTTGTTTCGGAGCAAAATTGCAAGGAGCAAGAAGAAAAATTATGTCCACTACGAAAGTGATTTTTTGACAACTAAAATATAATTCTTTACAATCGCGTTTTACAGGACAACGGACGCTTTTTTCGCAAGAAGGCGTCTTCCATAGACATAATAATGTTTTATATATCCGAACCCAATACGGTAGTTTTTAGAAGGGAAGTGGGAATAAGACCGTTCCGTCTAATGGACAGTCCACCATACCAAATTTTGAGGACAACACTAATGTTACCTTAAATCAATTTTATCCCTTAACCGATGGTTTAATAATGTTGAAAATTGAAAGACTAGTATAAAATCATTGGAATGACACTTATAACCTTACAAAAAATAGTAAGCATTGAAATTTATTTTAGCTGCGAACTTGAAAGTGTAGGGGTGGGACATGCAAAAAGGCACGGTTTCTACGGGTGTAAACGCTATGACTACACAAAAATAGATACTTACTAGTAAAATATCGTGTATGAGCCTCCTGAAGATCAATGGTCTTTGTATAGCCTCACAAAGTTACAGGACAGGGTGATTTCGCCCAAAGCAAAAAAAGTAACCATGCCCATAAGCAATATATAAATAAGTTATGTCATAAGTTACAAAGTATTACACAATATTGCGTGACACGTCACGGCACGTCAATAATTTTGGACAGTAACTTTGGTTTCAACCATTCGGCCATGAATCCTTCACATTGTCAGCGGAAGTAGAGAAACAATTTATTATTATTTACTATAATTGTTATGTATGCTCGTGGTAAATAAAACTACCGGATATTTACAAATCAGTTATGTTAGCAGGAACTTGACAATGGTACGTATTAATGCTATAGTTGTAATACTTTTGAACTTGAAATACAACTTTGGTCAAACTATAACTAACTATAACATCTATTAAAACAAATATTCCCATTTTAAATTTATTTAAGTAATTTAAGACGTTGGCAAACATAGGAAATGTTTAGTTTAGGCTCATAAAAATAAAACAGAAGTTTTTTTGAGTCTATAAACATTTTTTAACCTTAAGTATCATCAGTTTGAGTGATAATACTTTAGTGTAGGTCTCTAAATGTTTTTTAACAATCAGACGGAATGAATTATACAATCAATTTGAAGTTTAATTTCATGACTACTAAACCGATACAAAATAGGTCATTCGCTACGTACCAAGCCCTCATTAGATAGTTAAATGTCCGGTTCACATGGTCCGCTCTAATAATAGATAATTGAGTCTATAGTCTATATCCAGTAACAATACAGGATATAAACCTTAAGTGAAAGAGTAATTATATTCTGAAATAAAAATGTAGCTTTAGTTTCGACAAATCCTACTTCGATATTTATAGGCGGCAGAATTATGATAATGATTTAATGAAGTTAGCATGTAATCAAGTAAATTCGAGGTTAATGATAACTTTACGAAAAACTTGATTGTTTTACTCAAATGTTAAACCTGTAAATATTCATAAAAATAAGGAAATGTTCAATACTTAAAGTAAGGAGTTCTAAACTTATTAACACTGTAACACAATTTTTGTAGCACATTTTTAAGTTTAAGGGAATAATATATATAAGTTTGTATATATGTATATAAAGGTATATATATATATATATATATATATATATATATATATACAACACAACCTAACCACAAAACTTAACCATTAAGGAATGGGAAATTTAGAGTCTTACTATTAATACCATAACAATGTCATTGGACTGCATAGTGTTTATCTTAATTAATTACAATGTGATGTATATAAGGCAAAAAATGTTTACCTTTAAATTCGTAAATTCGTTTTACAGGTCGTATGTATATATAACAAATATTTCTTACAAACCAAACAAGTGTTAATTGTAAAATAAAAAAAAAACATTTTCTACTGTAAGTTTTCAGTTTAATAGTGTGTCATCACTATTAAACTCAGGCTGTTATTTGACCACAGTAGGTATATTTTTATAATAATGTAAGCCTCCGACTTAATCACTATCTCCTAAACGTCACACTTTGTTTGCTAAGTATTGACTATTTTAAGATTTTATCTTGTTTATACTTTGATAGCTTCCACAAAAATGATTATCTTAATGAATTACACTAAAAAGCACAGTTGTGTTTTTTTTTACTTTGACTTTCTGTTGATGTAAATGCATTATAATGATCTTAATTTCTACATCAATATAACTGATAATGAACGACATAAAAAAGGATTTAAATTTGGATTTAAAACGTATGTACTGCTTTTCAGTCATAGGATTACAATGTAATTGTAAACATAAAAAAAGACAATTTGAAAAATAATCACCACATAAATATATAAATTTGTTTTGTCATCTAACAATAAAAATAATTTGCACGAACATCTACATGCTTGGTGTTAAATCTTAAATCCTTAACCAAATAGTATTTAAATGTTTTCTCGTTGTATTTACTGGAAGATTGCCTCTGTTGACACGACGAGGCCTGCTTTTTGATATATACCCGTCGCAGTATCGTCATTAATAACACTCGCACGAGTGTGTCTCCGTCGAACCAAGTTCATCCCATTCTTATTCATTATCGTTCATAGCCACTTTGTTGGCGGAACACTCAAACTCCATCAGCCAAGAAGGGGCTCATCAGACCGACCGGTAAGTGACCTATGTTAATTTGCATAACACGACATCTACCAGCCACTGTTCCGTCATTAACACGTTTAGAGTCGTTAAATATATTAGCCTTTATCAATTTAGATCTCAGTGTTATTGTAATCTTCCATGAATCATCATCCTTTGTGCATGTACGATGTTATTTGACAAATTTGCTAATCATCACCATTATTTGATCATTATAAAACAAAAACTGCAATTACTGTTTTGTGAATATTATAATTATTCATAAAAAGATTTACGATTTTAATGTAGGTTTTTAACCTCATACAAGTGAGACAAATTTCGTAGGTACCAACCCATTATCCATCTCATACAAAGTTTATACTTTTTTTTTACTTTCTAGTATATTGAATAGTAAAAATTATAACCAATGCGACAATTATAATATAGCCTGATACTCGAAAAAATATATAAATATCGGGCACCATAATTGGACAGTGTAAACCAAAAATATTCACTGAAATCGTGAAATATGTTTGTGAAGTATTTCCAAGTTTATTCGCAATATTTTTCGGACCGATATATTTATGTAACCGCGTCGTAGTTGACATTGTTAGATGGCATGATATTTGCTTTTACAAATTTACACAAGATAAGTGTCATTTGTTGACTAGTAGTTCGGTAGCTGACAGGCTGCATCCTTCAGTTGATCACGCATAGCTCAAATATGGACCAAGATAACATGGATCATTGTGTCAATATGAATTTCTACATCGCTGTATCTACGTAGATTTCTATCTGGTATTATATGATAGGCATTTTAATGTACAGGCATCAATTTTGAGGTTAACTATGATCTAGTAGACCTTGCTGGCTTGGTTAACACACTTAGCGAAGGCTCTAGTTTCGATTCCTAGTGTTTGCCATTTTTGAACTTCACGATAGACTTCATGACGAATTTTATTACATTTAAACTCAATTAATATGTGTATTTGTAGAGGAATCAATCCACCAATGTGGAATATTTGTATAAGAAACATAAGATGGCATAACATGATTGTAACGACTTTATAATCAGTATTTATTAATAATTAAAAACTAATTAATGCAATCTTTTACTTGTACTTGCATCTCTTTCTGTCAAATTGTGTTTACGCTCTGATGAAAAGAAAAAGATAAGTACTTAAGTAGGAATAGTACATTTAGGCTTAATCGTTTATTCGAATAAGGGGGCAAAAATTAATATTCCAAAATTAACGTTCTCGCTTCATAAGTAATAAATACGTTGTAAATGACATAGAAATGCAGCAAAAACATGAGAAAATCTAAATTCATATCGTCTTTCTGCTTTATCGGGCTTAAGAAATAAATTCGCTATTTCCAGACTAAGTTATCATGTAGTAAGTATGTTTATTGAAGGAATTTGCATACTGATCTCATTAATGACAAAAGAAAAAAACATAAAAGATAGTGTCGAGGGTTCAACTAGGTCGAGGTATTTACTTTCTACGCCTTTTTTGACTTATGTAATGTTATATTTGCTTTAAAACCTAAAGATAGCAATGTTTTTTGTATATACAAAAATATAATAACTGTTTGATAATAATACTTTAATTTAGTTTGTTTTAATAGAAAATAAAAACAAATCAATAAATATATATTCTAATAATTTAATTAAAAATAGTTAAAAATAATTGTATATCAATAAACGCTTGTTTAAAATATTTGTATTTAAAATTAAACTATTTTTTGTCATCAATACAGATTATAATTTATGCAGAACTCCTAATAAAAGACCCAATTTCGTTTTAGTCTCTTACCACTGATGCAGGTATACATTCTGGGAATTTGACAAGTTTTGACAATTTTAAATATAATCTTACAAATATTTATTGCAAATATATAACTACTTACAGCGCTCATTGGCCTAGTACCCTTAATTACTTAAACATATATTTAGGAGAAAGTATAACGTCAATAAATATAAAAAAATCAGTAACGCAGAAGCGGTTCATAGAATACTTGATACTAGACGGGAGGGTAAAAATTTATTATGAATGATAAACTGTAGATTTTACCACTTCATTTACGTACTATAAACGTCAAACTGCTACAGTATGTCTTTATCACTCTCGTGTCACTTTGCAAATTAATAAAGGAGACAAGAAATACTAGCTCTAAACACAAGTTACATAAATACCATAAAATTACCTAATCACACACGGAAAGGTATTGATATTTAGAAACAAGACTAAACGACTTCGACTTTTTTCTGAATCTTACTTTTAAACGATTAACGTTATTACGGGATTTGCAACTATGGCTTTATTTTAATAACAGCGTGACCATGGTTACCAGCACGGCGTTATGTTAAAAATAATAAAACTTACTTCTATCACCAAATGAGAGCTACGTAGACGTATGCATTACCTTCACCTTGACAGACCGGTCTACTCATTCACGAGACACCTTCGGAGGTCAGCTCGATTGATTACTTTTAAATCAGTGTCACGTCGACCCGTCTCTTAACCAGTTATTGCATTTCCTAGTAGGTATCTACCTATAAACTATTATTACACCTAAATTAAGTGGTTCGTTAGGTTCTTTAAAAATATTACGCTAGTAAAAATAAAACTACAAATCTGCAACACACGTAAATACACATTATTTTTTATATATTTTACCATGAAAAGAAACTAAATGACCTTTAGTTAAGAAGTTAAGAGATAAAAAACAATACCATCAAACACCTGTAAACGTAATCTTATCTACATATATTTCGTTACAACATACCGACCTTTCGTCTAACAAGGGAGTCCACATTTGTAGCTTAGTAGTTATCGTTTGATACCCAAGGACAGCTCGATTCTCGACGAAACAATTATTGTTTCGCATAGAAACACAAGGCTTCTACATGTATTGTCCTATTGCGGGAATACTGGACAGCAACGATATTATTCATTATCATTATGTATGACGCATACATAAAGGATAACATTTTGATAGAGCTTTATATGTACTGTTTTTGTTGTTAAATATCTTTCATAACATTTAAACAAATTCAATTAAAACAGTGCAATGAAACTACTGTTTTGTCGTCGTAATTATGCAAGTCTGTACTTCATGACCCACCAAGTTCCCGATGTTTGAACCTTGAGTTAACCGCTACTTTCTAAGGATAAAGCTTTGTTTACTAAAGTTGTTTTAATTAATCTCTTTTACATGTTCTTAATACTTGTTAGTCTTCAGACGAAGCTTAAATGTGGTCGAGGGAATTAGTTATGAAGACAAATAAAATTATTTATACAAATTGGTTTTGTAGTATATCATCAAAACGTAATGTTCCAGGTAAGTCCAAAAAAACTGTCTGCTCTTTAGTAGAAAATTAATTTAAACTCTAGACCTATTTTTATTGGCCCTCTGTAGTAAGTAGATAGATACTTATTTCATTAGGCTATTAATAACATTAACAATTCTTAAACCACAAGCAATTATTACGCAATTCGTATATTCATTAAAATGTAGTAATTTTAATTGAAGTAATTATTTTTAAATGAATACTCTAGATAAATACTTGACAGCATAATTAAAATATCTTTATTCTGTTCAAATAAAATATTAAATCAATAATAATTAAGTGTTAATATTTATAAATTAACACTTATTAGTTTTACTGTTCTACCATGGTTACTTTAATTGAGTTCTTTATTTTAACAATATAAAATTCTTATTGCAATGAATTAAAAGGTGTACAACAAACTCAATAATTATTTCAGAAATTTCATAGAGTAATGAGAAGTAAGGTTTAAGAACTGTATATAAATTACGGAATATAGTGTCCCATTTTCAAATTGTTTTAGTCTTTTTAAGTTATCATTCACAATACAATGCGTACGGATATTATGTTCGTTGATTTCGTAATTGTTTTCATAAGCAACCCTTTGTTCGTTATTACAACGTTGACAATGGTACATTTGTAAAAGTGTATTATTTTAATTTTATTAACACTTTAGGGACTATTAATATTATTCACCTTCTTTAAGAATATTATCGTGAAATAAAATAGGAAAAATACAACTCCCAAAACCACTGCTTTTGCTAAAATTCAATAGATAGACTTTTTTAAGTTGCCATTTATGCTAAAAACCTATGATTTTTTAATGTATCTCAACTTCTTATTATTATGCTTATTTTAACGCTGATGAACCTTCAAAAACCGGAAGATGCATATTTTGTTTATCAAAAATGTCCTCAGGTGGGGCGGACAGTAAATTTAGCAAGCAAACAGTTTAACAGAACCTCCACATAACCCGTTGCGATCTCACTTTGATAACACGTCTCAGAATCGATTATAAAAATAAAATTGTGAACGAAATTTAATTGAAAGCCAAGGCTCTATGCACTTCTGTAGGACTAAGAGTGACGTGAAATGGTTTACCCAAGTGAAATTTGATAAACGTTTTGTTCTTGTGTCTATTAGAACTTGAGGAGATATGCTATATTTATTCACGTGCTAACTTATATGCTGTTCCTTTTCTGGTAAGAATGCTACTTGTTTTATGCTAATGAATGCATTAAGGCATTTATTGTAGTATGTTAAATTTTTTGACTGTAACTTCTTAAAATCAATGTTTATTAACCTTCAGATATGTTTTAATAGCAGAAAGCCTGTTTATGTAAAAATAAAACACAACGAGCAAATTTAGTATTATCGAATAAATGCATTTTGGATAATAAAGTTGGTTTTATCAGAAATAAGGAGTAGTATTTATTATAAAATTATGTATACGAGTATGTAGGTAATAAAAAGTTATACTGGATTATATATAATAGTAATATAATTGAAATTACACTTTTCAATAATGAAACGTGTTTGTTTATCAATTTTTTTATAATTTTGATTTAAAAATTTAAAAAGTTTAGGCTTTACTACAATCACAGCGACAGGTTTTTTTAATAGTTATTATGTTTGCAAATATCGCATTATTAAAGAAAACATTAGTGAAAAGTCTGGTGAAACATGGTACACCTAAGGAAACTAACGGTGTTTGAACTGTCTGTGGGTCCTACGCCTGCTCTAGCAAACTGTTCGGAGTGTGAGAGTTAAGGTAAAGGGCACTTGTGTCTGCGCACACACTTGTCACATCACTTGCGTATATGGCCGGTTCCTCTTGGGTCTAGAGAGGGACGGGGTTATTCGCCGTGGCGCGGCCTGGAGAACTTATTTCGTAGTAGAACGTGGCCAAGACATATTCTATTACTGCTTCTCTTTATGGATAGTTAAGATAGCCTAAACGTGTGAACTAAAAAACTTTGGTTTGAACCGCAAGTCCACTCCTTAGCTGCAAGAGTTTATTTTCCGAATCACATTATTTTCATTTGTCTTTACGGAATTTATTATTATTTTTATGAAAAGTCATTGTTATACATAATAATTAAATTATTAATAGTTGTTATGCACATAAATGTTGATGAGCTTTAGTTGAGATATTCCTATTGCAACCCAAATAATGTTGCGCATATGAATTAAATTTTTAGCTTTTTTCGACATGACCCACTTTCACTGTCAATTTTGTGTATATTTATGGTCTGTATTTTAGCAAGGTGAAAGTACTGTATTTTTTATTTAACACGAATAATTGAAAATGTAATAAATTACCAATATCCATTAGAAATCTGATAACCTAACTAAAACCGAGATAACAATCGCATCGCACCCACAACATGTCTTTTCAAATGTTTTTAAGAATAATTTAACGTGGTATTACTGAAGAATGCCTTCTTACTCGTAAAAACAAACTTTTTATTATACTTTTATTAACCTAAATACTTCTTTTTTATTTTTGCCAAAAACAGTGCTCAATTTTTATGGAGGGCCTACTATTTTAAAGCGTATTTCGAGTTCGCTATAATATACGATACACCTTTATCGCTGGCAGGTCTTTCATAGTAGGTACTTTAGATTCTAAACTACAGTATGCTGTCACTGTTAAACTTGTAATAAAATATATTTATTAATATTTATTTTGTAAATAGTTTTTAATTATTTTAAAATCATTAATATTTAAATCTTAATTCTACGGTGTCTTAATTAAAACAAATAACAAATCGATTAACATTTATGAAATATTAATAAGATTAAAGCAATCTCAATTACCAATATTTAAATAACTTTAAATAAATGTATTCCTAATTAAACTTCCGTATTTACGTACCTTACTTCATGAAACGTATTCGCAAGTTTGAGAAGTAGCAGGTATGGAAATAAATCTAAGATTATTTCACCCTTAGCACTTAGTGAAGCTAAAGGAAGCACCCTTATGTAAAACGTTTTCAAATTGACGTATGGAAAACATGACGCTAAAGCCTGACTCTGAATTTTCTTTATTTATTTATTGGACACTTGCAAAAATCAGTATAATTAGAATAATGCAATAATAAGGAGACAACGAGCGGCTTATTGCGTTTAAGCGATCTCTCAGGCAACATTTTACTCTAAAGGTAAAGTCAGAATCGAACCTTCGACATACGGGACCAATCGTTTTTTTTTTTTATGTTTGCGTCTCGCTTCCTCTTTCTTAACACTCCCATCTATCAATTATTAAACAATATTGACAGATTAATTAAATTTAGTTTGTTAATCCGTAAATTTTCCTAAATCAAGTATGGATAGTTATCCATACTTGATGTTTGCACTTGTAGTTCCAAGTGCAAACACGTTTAATTAGCCACGTTAATAGCCTTCAATGAAAATTAAATCATTTTAAATGTTCCGATAAATAAAAGAATAAAGTTACGCTTATAGAAACCTCATATGGTCTCTAATATATCTTTTTCGTTACGTTTAATTGTTCACAATAGAAATAATATAATTTGTTACGAATAATAGTCAAATTAACCTTCAATAGAATATTTAATGTAATTATGTGTGTGCAGTTTTATAAACAATGTAAAGCAAAATAAGAACAAAATATACCCACAATTTTCTATATATATTATAGAAATTTGAAGGTTTATGGAAAGAAACTGTGAAGGAAGGATGGTGTGCTGTTCCTCCAACCTAAAGGGCCCTCGACCATTCTAACCACTGGCAGGTCCGAAGGCCCCAGTGGTTAAGGTATGAAGTCATTTATCCTTAGCAGTCGGAATAACTTCGTTAGCGCGGTTTCAGGTGACGCCATTATCGCAGTAACTGTAGCCGTAGATTATAGGTGTCCCTACAAAACGTTACATTGTATTGACAACGCAAACTAACCAATGTCGTTTTAGGCACTTTTACGTGTGACATGGGTTTCAAGCTGTTGAAGGAGTTTAAGATGTAGCTGTTATATTGTTTACATCTCTAAAATCTCTAATCTAAAATAAAATAAATACATATTTAATTTACGCGTTTATGAATTGTAAATGAATATACATATGTTTTATAATTTAATTATATCAAACTAATAACTACCGCGCAATTATTTATTATTACTATGTAGCGAAGTCTAAGTAAATGAGGTCGCGAAGGAGGTAATTGTACATAGAGTCTAACCTGGTAGTCGTGGTTTCGTCGTTACTTGACTTTAAAAAAAATACATAGATGAATAAATCTCTACCCCGTGTTTTGTGTTGGTAACTTCAAACACATTACGCTTTCATTCATGGTTCGCTTAGAGTTTTAAAACTTCAGTTCTTTTTCATAATTAGAATGCATAGATGGTAATAATTCAACAAACTAATCTGTCATAATACAATCACTTCCTGCAATCAATTGCTACTCTACAGGGAAGAACATAGTAAAATTTCATTACAAGAATGATTCACACGATGTAGACGTTGTTATGATAAGCTACTTTGTAATTGAATGAATTGTTTATTTTTCTTACGATTTTTATCAACGAATGGTTGTAGGATACGCGTGTTTCAATCTAATATAATTAAAATGATAATCTGATGACAATCAGTACCTCGACATTCGTGTCAATTTCAAACATTTTTTAAACTAATTAAAATTGTGATTAGGAGAAACACGACGTCTGGCATCCCACAACAAAAGCGCTTTTAAGATAAGGCATTGGTATTTCCAACGCATACTAGCTGGTACTTAGGAGCTTTCAAAAAAGGCCGTACAAACAAGACTTTTTTTGTAAGTAAGAACCAGGTGTTAGGTTAGGTTTTGTTAGATGCTTAATCTTAGTTCCCTGACCCAATAATATATTAGACAACTTAATGTTTCAAGCCAGACAAATGAAGCTGCAAGAATTAGCATAGCATCAAAGGCGATATGTGTTAGCTAAGTTTATACTACGTATATTAGTAGAAAGAATGCTCCACTTCAACATACAATTATAATTTAAATTAATAAATTTGATTAATTAAATCAAGCAAAGGGATACAAAATCTCTTGATAAAAGGTAAAGTCTAAAGCAAAACTTGAACTATGCAAAGGGAGATTCAGTATAATTAAAAAAAACCGTATAACAGTTAACGATTACGAAAATATAAATATGATCCTATAAAACTGAAATGGTTTTTAAATTCGTGCAAAGTTGGAATTTATTCAAACACACATATTACAAATACAATCGGAATTTTGTGCAACAAAAACCGAAACTCTGTACAAGCAGATAATAGCAGTAAATTTTTCGATGGTCTAATTTTAAAAAAGGATTCAATTTTTAAGCGGTAACGAGATTTGTAACGGATATTTAACCGTTGCTTAAATATTGTGTTATTCGTGTCCCTGTAACTGTTTTGCTGATGTGTCCTTGTTTATGATCTTTTTTATTTAAAAGAGTAAATGAGCAGTTCGGTTTTCCTTTTGGTGGAATCAACTTCGAGTAACTTAAAATAAACAACTCAATGCTTCATATGCTAAAGGCAATATACCGTCGTACGTAAAGCAATATACTGCCATTAACTTTTCATTATCTTACATTGTCCTTGTTTCGATGTCAGGGGATATTTTTTGACAACAAGTAATAATAATCTTTCATATTGCAGCAGAACGTTGTAAATAGAAGATTTTGTAAAATAAAGAGAATACAAACCCTTTTTTTTAAACTACAAATAAATAAAACTCTCATCTGTTTTGATACACAAATACAGGCTCGTTGCGATCCTGGTGCAGTGCAGACGAAGTAGGTTTTATGTTGTACTAACAATGAAATAACCACAATGACTTAGTTGCATGATAATTACGAAATCGCTATTTAGGTCACCTTTGTATACCTACATAATAAAAATAAACAATTTTGAAACCCTGTACATGAAGTTATATACATACGTAGAAAGTATGTATGTATGTATGTATGTATACCTACATATATCCATACACATAAAGTGTTTTCTTTAAATGTATGTATATATGTTTTGTTGAAATCTAATATTAATACGCAAATTACAGTGTTTTTCTTGATTTGCGAGAAACTTTAGCTCTGTAGACTATTGCGCATCATAAGAGCGACAGAGGCATAAGTATTAAATCTTAACAATAAGTGAACAGGTTTTCAATGTTTATTTTTATTGTTTAAAAGCTGGTCTTATTGGCGTGTTACTTTCCTTTAAATATTCTTGTGAAAGAAAATATCGTTTTCAAAAATATTAGTTCTTAAATATAAGTTGAGTGCCACCAAGGAAGTTCTATTAATATTTCATTTCTAATTGAATGCATATATGTAGAACGCCATCTCTACGACAATTTTAGTTCTTAATTACACATACACACCCATGAATGATCATGACATATAGTGAATATACCTATGCAAACAAATAATACAAATTTACTCCATTTTACGTATCTGTGCTCGCCATAAAACATTAATATATTATTTTTCCAGACGAGCCGGGCGCCGTTGGAATCGAACTCCGAGCCAGTGATCGTGTGGTTGATCGCAAGCCGCAAACATACATAGTTGCCCGCACGCATAGGATGGTAGAAACTGACCCTGGGCCCAAGAAACCTCACAGTGAGATTTTTTTATAATTGTTATTTATTAATACCATCAAGAACTTTTATACATAGAATGTAGGCCCCAACTCACAGGCCGGTTACTTTAGAATATTCTTCACTAGTTACCAAGTCCTGAAAGAAAAATCTATAAGTGCACATACCGAGTTTATACACATGATAAAACAACATGGGTGTAAGAATATTTAAACCGAAATTTCACTGTATCGATTCTAATGTATATATTACAAGTATTTATAAATACGACTTTCATATCAGTAGAGATTTGCCATTTATTTCTTAGTAAACATGCAGCTTTTCATTGTAATATTTACCTTGCATTTTACTTGCGACACATACATAGATTACATAAATTATATTAATTAGTTTTTAACTCTGCTGCTGAAATATAAGATCATCTATTTGCTTTAAATTAAACAGATCGATATATGAGGTCAAAGCGCCACCTTAGCACCTATATTTTTTTTTCTTTCGAGTAGTTCTAAAGCTATTAAAGTACTTCTAAAGCCATTCTAATAATTCTATTTTTTCTAGATTGTGATGTAAAAATTGACCACCAGCTTAACGGACCAGGTTCCAAAACTACCGAGCTTGGTAAGTGATAAAAATGAATATTGTTTAATTTGTTTATTGTTATATCAAATCTCTTGTTTACAATAGGTACATTATATTTTAATCCAATTTAGACAAGCCAATTGAACGTCTAGCGGTTACAAACGTCATTGCTACGAACCGTTTGTAATGAGTTAAAGATTGAAACATCTTTACGTTTTTTTATGATGAATTATAGACTAGTAAATTTCCTATATATTTGGTAATTTTCTTGAATATACCTGGGACAATAAGTTTTGTACTCGTGAAAAATCATTTATTCAAAAAATATTTTAGGTCTATTTTAACTATGATATCTAATTAGATGTTTTTCTAAATTGTATGAATATTTACAGGAATCTCCCCACTAAAATCTCCAACAAAATTCGACCCGGAAAAAGGCGGCCACACTGAGAAAGCTGACTTTGAGAAGGCGATCGAACTAGCCCGTGAGTAAACAACAACAAACGACACGTGTTGCTTACGAGAATTATGATAAGCCTTCGGGAATTGTTATGATCAGATTCGAGGGGGATTCTTTATAATATTCATCCAAGTCTTTGCTTAAATATAGAGAGTATAGAGAGAAATTTTGACCAAATGTTTTTTATAAAAGGTGCGGTAAAGATATTTAATATTTTGAAAATAATATTCTAGAAATAGTAGTTGAAACTTTTGACCAAAACGTATCAATTTTAAATCATGACAATGATTACATTGTTGTTGCGGATTGGGCGGACTTAAACACAGAAATGTCTCTGTAATCGAATAAGGAACTTCAGATACAATCATAATTATTTAGGGTAGTTTTTACTTTAGGTTGATTTGGTCCTTATTTGGTTAAAATAAAACTTCCTAATAATTCGTTGAGAAGAGGTGAAGATGGAATGTGGAATGTGTTTAATTTTTAAAAACTGTAGATTTATATACAAAAATTATCCTACCTGGCCACTAGTGGTAAACATGTGGTACCAAGATGCGAAGGGTGCGTAGACAATAAAATCGAGGCGCGGCAAAAAGTTGTCCTAACGGTAACGCAATTAACTGTTATTTTCAGAACAAATTATTGTTTCATGACGACACGTACTAATCACCTACAGGATTCCCCCTCTAGCGAAGCGTACCGGCAGGCGTATAACGCGGCCTCGGCGAGTTGTTCTTGTAGGTATTGAGGTGTTCCCAGTGTCTTGTTGTTTCAGGTTGTTGTCATTTTGATGTTTCAGGCTATTTGATGGTTCATGTAGTTCGCTCGCACTTGATGTGTTTTGCTTGTTGCAGGTACTCGTTGTTGTATCAGTAGGCACATCTTGCTCGGTGATAGTGTAGGCAGGTTTGAGTCTGTCGATAGAGATATTCATTTCACGGTTAGGTAACTGCAGCGTGAATATCTTACTGTCTCGTTTCAGCACGCGATAGGGTCCGTCGTAAGGTGCTTGTAATGGCTTCTTTACGGCGTCTATGCGTACAAATACGTATTCACATGTTTGCAGGTCGCGGTGTACAAATATGGGTTTTGTGTTGCTGTGTGGTTGACTCGGCATTGGTTGCAGGTTATGTATTGCGTCGCGCAGCTGATCGATGTAGCCAGAGTCCATGATGACGTCATTGCGGGTCGTTGATAAGAAATCACCGGGTAAGCGTATGTTGCAACCGTAGGTAAGCTGAGCGGCGCTTACACCGGTGTCACTTCGCATAGCGGCGCGTAATCCGAGTAGGACGGTTGGTAGCTCGTTGATCCAGCTTCTTGCGGTCTGTAGTCTTGCCTTTAATGCGGCTTTAAGGACACGGTGCCATCGTTCGATGATACCGTTACACTGTGCGTGGTATGAAGTTGTACGCGTTTTTTCGATTCCTAGTAAGCGAGAAAGAGATGCAAATACTCTGCTTTCAAATTGGCGTCCTTGGTCCGTTGTTATTGTTACAGGACAACCGAAACGGGAAATCCAACCTTCGTATACCGCTTTGGCGACGTCTTCAGCTGATATTTCGCATAATGGGTATGCTTCGAGCCATCTTGTTGCTCTGTCGATCATTGTCACGAGGTATCGATGACCGCTGGCCGCGGTAGGTAGCGGACCAACGATATCGATGTGAACGTGTTCGAATCGTTCGGTTGGTGAAAAAATTGATAATTGACTTGATGTGTGGCGTTGTATTTTGGCGCGCTGACACTGTAGGCATACTTTTGCCCACTTGCCGACGTCTGCGTTCATTGAGGGCCAAAAGTAACGTTGCGTAATTAATTTTCTCGTAGTCTTGATTCCAGGGTGGCTAACGTTATGTACTGCGTTGAATGCGGTACGTCGGTATTCTTCTGGTAGGTACGGACGTAACTGTGAGGTTGAAGTTTCGCAGTGTAATTTGATATTTGAGACGGGCAGGTTGACTTTCTTGAAACATAAGTTGCTCTGTAGACTGAGTGCTTTAATGGTATCGCTATCGCGCTCTTGAGCTTCTGCAAGTAGATTGTAGTCGATCGGCGATGGACAGGTGATTGCTTCGACACGTGATAATGCATCTGCGGCTGCATTTTGAGATCCACTGATGTGTCGTATATCAGTGGTAAATTCGCTGATATAAAGTAGCTGTCGGGTGCGTCTCGGTGATTCGCTGTTTGTATTTGTTTTTGTGTAAGCGAAAGTTAGCGGCTTGTGGTCGGTGAATATTATTATTTCTCGTCCCTCGAACATTTTGCGGAAATGTTTAACAGCCATGTAGATAGCGAGTAGCTCTCGATCGTAAGTACTGTAGCGAGTCTGTGCGTCGGTGAATTTCTTCGAGAAATAGCCGAGTGGTTGCCATGAGTTGTTGATAAATTGATTGAGTGCGGCACCAGCTGTTTTGTCGCTAGCGTCGCTGAATATAGCAAGTGTCGCCTGGTGAGACGGATGAGCAAGTAAAGCGGCGTTTTTTATGCTCTCTTTACATGCTTCATAAGCTTGCGTTGATTCAGTGGTCCAGTCGATCTTAGTTTTGTCACGCTTCTTGACGTTGTGCAGGTAGGTATTTAAAGGCGCTTGAATGGTGGCGGCATCTTTGATATTTTCACGGTAAAAGTTTATCATACCGAGAAAACGTCGTAGTTCTTCTACGGTTTGTGGTTTTGGAAAATCTGTAATAGCTTGTACCTTCTCTTGGGGTGGCTGTATTCCTTCCGCTGTGACTTGGTGACCGAGGAATTTCACAGTTGGCTGGCCGAAAACACATTTTGATGGGTTGATGGTGATGCCGTATTCTTCTAGTCGCTGTAATACGATGCGTAGATGTTTTCGGTGCTCTTCCTCGTCGATTGATGCTATGAGTAGATCATCAACGAAAGGGAATACGAAGTCGAGTTCGCGCAGTACTTCGTGAATAAAGCGTTGGAAAGTCTGTCCGGCGTTCTTTAGACCAGGACACATGCGCGGAAACTCGAAAAGACCAAAAGGTGTGATGATAGCGGTTTTCTCCACATCTTGCTCGCTGACTGGCAGTTGTTGGTACGCGCGATTGAGGTCGAGTGTGGAGAAAATTTTCTTCCCTGCGAGTTGGTATGTGAAGTCACGTATACGTGGTATGGGATACCGATCGGGCTTGGTTATGGCGTTGAGCCTTCGGTAATCGCCACACACGCGTAGGTCTCCATTCTTCTTTGGCACGACGTGAAGAGGTGATGCCCAAGGGCTTTTGCTTGGTCTGCATAACCCTTGATCGATCATGTTTTGGAATTCTTTCCTGACCATTTCGTAACGATGCGGTGCAATGGGGCGTGGCTTGCAGTGAAGGGGCGGTCCATTTGTTTCAATGAAGTGTTCAACGGAATGTTTGGGACTAAGCTTCATTGAAGTGATTCTGGTTGTGCCTGGGAAATCTGCTAGTATGCTGTGGTAATTTTGCTCAATGTCTATACTACGAACTGTAGGTATGTCTGCAGTACTGAGCTGAGCGTTTGTTACCAGTTTTGTTTTCCCGTCGATCAGTCTTCTGTTTTTTACGTCGACAATGAGGTGGTGGTGCTGCAAGAAATCTGCTCCCAGGATTGCCTTAGACACATCTGCTACGACGAATTTCCATGTGTATGGTCTTCGGAGGTTAAGATCGAGTTGGAGTGACTTCTCTCCGTATGTTGGAATGACCGTGTTGTTGGCGGCGTAGAGTTGAAATGGCAGTGGTTTTTCACGTGAGCCTTTTGTCTTTGGTAGCACGGAGATATTGGCTCCTGTGTCGACCAAAAAGGTAAGTTTCGTTACCCTGTCGGTAACGAAAAGGCGGTGTGATGATTCGGTAACGCCGGTTCCCGCCGCGGCCAGCGTTACTATTAGTTTTCCGACTGGTTTATGGGCTTGAAACATGGGCATGGTGGTGTGCATTTCTTCGCGTCCATACCGTAGCGATGATGGTAATAGCAGTACGGCATTGGAGATTTTTTCCGGCTTCGATCTTCGGACTCTCGTCGGTTTTCGTTGCGCTTTGTTGATGCATTCCGCGAGCGTGATTGTGAATGGTAGCGAGAACGACTGTTGCGGTAGTTGTCGCGTGGTTGTACTCGTAGCTCGGCAACTTCCAAAGACAACCTTCTTATTTCACCGATGAGGGTGTCGATGGTTGGTTGTTCTGGAAATGGCACACGGAGTGACAGTGAGATACCGGAGACTTCTTGGCTCGACGGATGTGATGAAACTTGACGCTCTGCACCGGAATTTTCTGTGTTCGACATCTTCAATTTTCTTGGTGTTCTTCTCGGGGTCACCACTTTAGGGTAGTTTTTACTTTAGGTTGATTTGGTCCTTATTTGGTTAAAATAAAACTTCCTAATAATTCGTTGAGAAGAGGTGAAGATGGAATGTGGAATGTGTTTAATTTTTAAAAACTGTAGATTTATATACAAAAATTATCCTACCTGGCCACTAGTGGTAAACATGTGGTACCAAGATGCGAAGGGTGCGTAGACAATAAAATCGAGGCGCGGCAAAAAGTTGTCCTAACGGTAACGCAATTAACTGTTATTTTCAGAACAAATTATTGTTTCATGACGACACGTACTAATCACCTACAATTATTTTAAAATCAGTTATTGTCACTAAGACAAACAACTTGTTAAGACGTACACAAAAACTCACATAAACTTAAGGCTAACCGCTGCCCGTAGTCATTTACAAATTTTAAATTCCCAGACCTTATAAGCCTTCAAGTAATGTGTTGTTATGAATGAGTAATTAATGAATGAGGCGTGCAGAGCGCTCACGTAGCAATTCCTTGGAGTACGAGACTCGTAGGCCTTCTAAGAAATACTTTGACACGAGTAAGCTTTGTTTACGTACGTACAGGATACAGTGGCGTGACAATATTATGGTCGTGTATCTGCAGAATTCGAAATACGATCGTTTTTAATGGGACGTTCTCATACTAAGCGCTTCAATTAACAACAAAAACACTAAATTTTATTGCATGCGATGTCGAGGATCCAGTTTAGTTGATTAGCCAATTAATATTATATTATTTAACGATAATAATACGTAAATTATTTACTTTTGATAGATCTATCAGATGTGTGTGAAGTGCCAACATTTTTAATAGAGCCAGACACGTATCGGCTTTCCATTGCTTGTTTTTTGATCTAATACATTGGTGAATATTATTTAAACGCACAAACTCAGGATAAACAATTCCACTGCGCATCTATCTATACCTACTTAATCTGAATTATTGACAAAACATATTCCCTCAAGTATATATAAATATAAGATTTTGAATATGGAATTTCAGACTATGGCCGTTTCCATTACCTGCTGCTGGCCGTTTGCGGCCTCGTCAGCACCTCAGAGGAGATGGACGTCATCTCCATGTCTTTCATCCTACCATCAGCACAGTGCGACCTAGAACTTACCACCCAAACAAAGGTTAGTGGCATTGAGCATTTTATTAGAAAAATATATGTTTTAACAACTTAAATTAATGGGCTAACTCGGGAATTTAGCATTTAGTGAATTTCATTTTATATATAAATAATAACATCTCTTTACAATGTAATAAAATGAATCAACAAGTGCGTTTGAATACAATTTTAAGTAGTTCCGAGATAAATATTATTAAGATTTTATTAACCTACCAGGAATTGTTTGATATATTAAAGTAACCAAGGTTTCTAAGAATAACTATTGTTAATGTTTGAACAATATGTGTTAAAAAAACTTGTTAGGTTATGTGGTTTTGCAATTAAACCTTTTGGGAAATCCAGTCATCGTGTACATAAAGATTTCGTAAATGCTTCAAATTATTAAAATGTATACGTTTTATGGCCCTCAGATGTAATAGTGATATCACTATGTAAACAACTTGCATGTGAATTTTAGAACTATAAAAACAATATAACTATTTGCGTAATATTAGGTCCTTACATATGAAATTGGCGTTTTGTATGGGAGGAACAAAAAGTCGAATATTTTTAAATATTATATATTTAATTAATCAAAGTATGAACCATTGTTTTCTATGCACTTTTGCCATCTCATAGGTAGTTCATTGATCCCTTTACTAAAAAACCAGTCGGACGGGAATCAATAAAATCCGTGAAGGCGATTTGGACTGACCCATCAGAGTTAATTTTTTTCCCTTGCAAGAAGTTGTCCAAATTTCGAAAAAAAATGGTAATCTGTTGGAGCAAGGTCCGGGGAGTACGGAGGATATCTTAAACATTCCAATTGAAGCTCTTCTAATTTTGTAGCCGTCTGTTGTGCAGTGTGTGGTCTAGCGTTGTCGTGAAGTAGCAGTGGCGTGGAGCGGTTGACCAGCCTAGGTTGTTCAGTCGCTTGCTTTTCCATCATGGTTTGCAATTGCTGACATGAGAAAACTGCAATGAACAATACCGGCACTAGTCCACCAAACGCTTACAAGTAACTTTTTTGGGGTAAATTTTCGCTTGGGGCAGGATTTGGCTGACTGGCCAGGATCTAACCATTGCGCTGAGCGCTTCCGATTATCGTAAAGAATCCATTTTTCATCACAGGTCATTACCTGTTTTTTCTTTTGCAACATGACCGCCATACACATCATTCACCCTTCGAGTCGTTTCCGCAGCACTAGTGCCACGGCGGAACTCGTACTCGTAAATAACGCGATACTTTAAGTTTTCCATTTTGTAAAATGAGTGACGCAAACAGAAAAAAACAAATGAATGACGGTCATCGAAGCACAAATACATGAGTAAATAGCTGGACAAATTTGAATTTGAAATTCCTAACCAAAGAGGAGATATTTGAGGTCAAAGTGGCCAGTAGACAAAACGCCAATTTCATATGTAAGGACCTAATATATTGTAGCTAACATAATTTATTTAGCGGACGTCTTTCAGTTTATCTCATATACAACTATATACTTATTGTCGCAATTAGTTAAGTTACATATTTATATTGTTTGCATACAGGGATGGCTAAACAGCATAATCTTCATCGGCATGATGGTGGGCGCGTACGCGTGGGGCTCCGTAGCAGACACTTTAGGTCGCAAGCGGGTCCTTATTGCTATATCTATCATCAACGCCTTGGCCATCGTCGCTTCCTCCTTCAGCCAGAACTATGAGCTTTTCATGCTGTTTAGATTCATGAACGGAGCTGCGTAAGTATATTTATGAAGCTTGTAGGTTCTTATACAATTCTTTATTACGCAATTAAATTTAAGAGTTTGTCACTTGAATGACTTATTTACGGTCCATTATCGCAAGTATTTTATAGATAAAAACAATACTTATGAATAAAACTTTCTGTTTGTGTGCAGTTTGGGGGGTTCAGGCCCGGTCATCTGGTCGTACTTCGCGGAGTTCCAGCCGAAGAAAAAGCGTGGTGCTATGTTGAGTTTTATGGCTGCTTTCTGGACTCTTGGCAACCTTTTCGTGGCCGGGCTCGCTTGGGTTATCATACCAAGTGGTACGTATCCTAAATACCTATAATTTATAGATTTCATTTTATAAATTTTTAAAGTGAAGAATATATTTTGAGAAAACTCCACAATAAACCTATTAAGATACGTCTAATTCGTAATTTTCTCTTGTTTTACAGAGATCGGCGTACAATCTGGCGCTTTCATTTACAACTCGTGGCGTATATTCTTACTCGTGATGTCACTGCCATCGTTCATAGTGGCTGCGCTTTTATTCCTTTTGCCTGAATCACCAAAGTTTTTGATATCCACCGGTCGCCATGAAGATGCCTTAGAAGTGTTCAGAGGAATCTATATGATGAACACTGGTAGGAGTAAAGAGGAGTACCCAGTTAAGCAACTGCTAGTAGAAGAGCCGATGCATCCTAAACAGGAAAAGCAGATTGAAGCTAAAGAACCGAAGTCTAAGTTAAGGAGAATGTTAAGTGATATTGTTGAACACAGCAAGCAGTTATTTGTACCGCCTATTCTGAAGTTTACTACTATTTCTATCACAATTAATTTCACTTTCCATATTGGGTACGTAATTTGTTTATTGAAAAATTTAGTTTTAGACCATAAGCAATTTGTTGTTTCAATACAGCGTTTGAAGCCATGTGAATGAAATATGTATTGATAATAAGACATTTAATTTATAGACGAACACAGAAATTGATTATTAAATACTACCTTAAGTTAAATATGAAATTGTAGAATTTTTATATTTTCAGGTACTACGGTCTAATGATGTGGTTCCCTGAGATGTTTAATCGCTTCGACGAGTGGTCCCGCACGCATGATAACGCTGAAGCCGACATTTGCCAAGTGACATCTTACGTGACACAATACGGAACACATTCTGCGGAAGCGCGCTGCGACTCCCACATAAACTCTGATGTCTTCATGGAATCTTTAATCACTGTTGCTGCAGCGATACCGTCTAATATTTTCGCAGTTCTTGGAATGGATAGACTAGGCAGAAAGTTCTTTTTAGGTATGACTAATTATAGCACGTAATTTAGCCAGAGTTTCCGTGGTGGGAAAAGTGACCACACGTACAGAAGTCTATAACATATGACTACAGTGTGACGTTCTGTAAGCCCTTAATAAGACACACATTCATTTTTTATCGGCTTACTATGCCCAACCCAAGCCGGGATACACAATTTCCAGTGTAGTGTAATATTCACCTTAAATTTCAGTATTCGCGACGTTCTCTGCGGGCACGTGTTCTGCCGCCATGTACTTCGTGTACAATAAGACTAACAACTTGATAGTCAGCGCCATCTTTAGTTCTGTAATATCTTGCGGCAACGCGTCACTCGACTGTCTCATCACTGAAGTCTTCCCTACAAACTTAAGGTAAGAGAAGTGAAAGATAAATTTATCTTATGTATTAATTTATATACTGAAAAGTTATTTGCAGAAAAAGTTTTTTTGAATTTTAGTATTAGTAGGCTAGTATTTTGTGGACCGACTTCGGATCGTATAACTCCGTAACATTTTCCTACATTACAAAATTTAAGATCTTCTTAATAATTACAGAGCTACTGGGGTAGCCGTGTCTATGGTAGCAGCGCGTCTAGGAGGTATTATCGGAAACGTGGTAATCGCCACACTACTGGATACCTATTGCCCTGCCCCTACCTTCATCGTAGCCGTACTGCTAGCCAGCGGCGGTCTGATGTGCCTCTTCCTGCCCAACACTACACGACAAGCTTTACAGTAACACACTCTACCGTGAGTCATTAAGCGATAACGTATTAGATATAAAGGCAAATGTCTAAACAAATGTAAATTAGGAATCGTGTCTCAATCCTGAAACTCTGAACTTCTACGAACAACTTTAAATGTTGCTTATGACATATTTTATAAAACACACTCCATCTGTAGCACGATTTTTGTGATTTAATAACCCTGGTTTTTTTTATTTAAGCTTTAAGGCGTGATTTGATCTTGTTAAGTTTCTGTAACGTAACAAACGTTTCAGGAACAATGTATATATTATATTTTAGACAGAGTCAACCGAGTTCGCCAGGATTTCATTATTGACTGTTTTAATACGTTATTAGCTATGCAACTCGTGTTATTCAAACTTGAGTGTTATCGATAAGTAGTAAGAGATTTAAAACACTTTCCAATTGAATAATGTGATGGCAAGTAATTTATTAACATTGATTACGTCAGTCCTAATACCATTATTGCATCTAAAACTTTAATAAAACTTGCCTGTCGCTCCACCATTCGGATTGAATTATTAAACTAACGTAAAGTATTGCATACTTCATGAAACTCTTAACAGAGCTAATCTTCACAAATTATCGATATAAACTCAATTTGTATTGTGAGCCTTGCGTATGTGATTTTTAATTACTGATGTAGATAGTTGTACAAAAACCTTTTTTACTAAGTATGGAACAGTATTTAAGAATCGTTGAAGATTTGGCATCGTTTGAACTGTTAACCTATCTATTATAGGTAAAACTTAAGTCAGAAACTGTACAATTATGTTGTTACCTACACATATTTAAAAACGAATTTATAAATTAGTAATTGTTACTTTAGTGTGTAGTTTTAGTTAAGTTAACCCAATAACCATACAAACAATATTTTGACGTTTACAAAAATGTATTTAACATGGTAGATAAGACGAGTTTGAAGATATACTGCATATGAAACAGAATCAAGCTTTTAAGATTCACCAAAACAGTTTAATACCTCGTAGTACCTATCGCCTATTCCTTATAGGGATAAAAATGTGTTAAATAATGTGATATGTTCTAATACACAAAATAAAAGATAATAAGACATTTCATGATTTATTTATCTACCTGCTTGTGAAGAGGTTTTGAATTAAAAAGAAATGTGAGAATAGATATTTATACAAATATATGCTATACCAGATTATTCGATTTTTTATTTTTTCTATTATGTCCTATGAATAACTACATTTTTCGATTACACTTTAATATTCTTTTTGTAATAATCTTGACTTACCGAAGATGCGCCTTAATATTTCATTTAATAACAAAATTTGATCGCTTCTTTTAATAAATCCACCAATATAATAAAAATAAGAGATACAAATAAAACGATACATAAAATGTTTTTATTTATTAAAGTTTTAAACTACATAGAAGTTCACTTCATGATATTACACATATCAGTGCACTTGAAACTCAGTTTAGAATTTACATCAACAAATATTGTACTTAATATTTCTAGATTACGATAATCATATTCTAACAATTCGATTACCAAATTCTGTCTATAAATGAGAGAGTACCATCGAGACGTACATTTATCGTATTGACTTAGCTACATATTTCCATCACTTTATTTGCTTAAAACCGATAAATCTGGCTGGATCGACGTTTAGTGTCATCATGAACTAATACTCGTAAGAGGCTAGTTGTCATATAAATAATTCGGTCTCATTCATAAACACTATGAGTAGTTTTCAAAGTCGCGTCACGAAAATCTAGCACTCTACAGTAATTAGAAGGTACAGTACGTTTTTAAATTAAAATTTCGCTATGGAAATTAAAAACATGTAAATTAAATCATATTATATATATATATATATATATATATATATATATATATATATATAAGTATGACACGTACTTATTTAAAAATTATTTATACAATCAAACATATATGTCGCAGCTAACTAGCTTAATTAGCCGTTCAATTAATAGCCTAGCCTTTTAACTAAACGGCCTGAAAGATATTCAGCCGTAGCGTTTGTTACAACAATTAATAAACTGGCTGGCTAATACTTAGGCCATTCGTACGAAAGAGTTATTATTTGGCAGAAATATAAAAAATATGAAACATATGACATAAAATATATTTATTTTTAAAATTAAATTGCTTACGTCAAATTCACATTATTTTTGTCACTCACTCTTCCATTGTACTTCATGAATGTTGTTTTTCATGAAACTTTGGACAACACCATCAAGCTTGTTGTTTGCCGACGCTATATCAATATAAACTGTCAACAGTTTGAAGAGTTTCGTTTCGAGTTTGAGAGTGGCAGAAAGTGGAATGAAAATTAAATTAACAGTTAACAGGCTAGGCAAGTAGTGAAACGCCATCGATCCAAGTCATTTGCCTAGCTGTTTGATCTACTGACTGAAATCTTTCAGGCTGCTAGTCAAACGCCGCCGTTTAGTTAAACGGCTAATAAAGCGACATATATATATCATTTCGTTTACGCGAGAATTTTTACGACCAAAAGGAACCTAGCACTGTAGGCTTTAAATATATATTTAAATCCGCCATCAGGCAAATAAACTAACGCAAATACATAGTATTTCTATAAATGTTTTGTAATTTATAAATGTCTCGATGTGTAAGTATGTAATGCTAATTTATCCACAATTTTGATTGACATAAAAAAATATTAAATATAGCTAACTTTCATATTATATTACAAATATGATCCAACAATATCATATAGTTATAATAAATTTTTAATATACATTTAAAATCCTTAAGATTAAACATGCATTGTGCATTTATAATTAATAAAAATGTTGAGACGAATAGCTCAATGATCAGTCACACTTTGTGAAATATTTACATATTTTGTGAATGTTTCTAACACGCACATGATATTAATCCATTTTCAATACCAATTTGTCCTTTCAACTGTGTAACATTAGCACTTAACCAGATCACATGTATACATGAGTCGGAAAACTTTTTTGATCAATTGGTGTCTTCCTATTGCACCTTAGCGTCCATAGCTCTCTATCAATCTTGTATTAGCATTAGTTATTAACTTAATATTTTAACTATTATTATGAGATAGATCACTAACAGAAAGCTGAATTGAGGGCTGCAGTGGGATCTCCACTGAAGTTTCTGATATATCTGATCCGGGCGTCAGCAACCTTCGGGGCCACTGACTACAGTCTTCCGTTTCCGATTCTCGTATGTCGATAGACGACGGCGAGCCTACGGTCGATTCCACAGACGATATCGTTCTCTCCGTTATCTCGTCTATTAATATAGGCATAGATTTACCGACGGACTCCTCTTCCGTTAAAAGAGGCATAGAAATAGGGCCCACCATCGATACACCACTGTCTTCTGTAACCGAAAAAGTCATCTCTGTACTGGGCGACGGCAACAGGGACGTTCTGTAGTTACTATTGCTTAAGGGATCTGTAGTTTTAGGTGCTATGCGCGGATCTGTGACGGTAATCGGCAGCTCCAGAGACGTGGGCACAGTGTGAGGTGTCACGCCAATCACAGCCAAACCATCATCTAAATTTGAAGGCACGGCTGGTTCAGAGGCTACTTTTGACGGTAGTTCAACAGGGGTCATGATTGGCTGATTTAGCGTAGTGCTAGTTTCCGACACACGGCAGTGAACGGAGACGTTAGCATTGAGATCTCGAAAATCTGGTGCCTCGTCGCGAGTACTTTCAGCGTGAAACACATCGCTGTTGGCTAGTGCTGCCTCTAAAATATCCCTTCTCTCGGGCTGAGGAGGTATGATGGGAATTGTTTCCGGCATCGGAACTAGTTGATTATTTTCCAAAACTAATGGGCGGTTATCAATAGCAGTAAAAGTGCCATTTTCCTCAACACAAAGATAAAAGGACCCCTGAGGGCCCCCAAAATGCTCTCCAGGCACTGCCAGCAGTTGTCCATCGGAAAGGGGCGCTGCAAGAGCTTGTGAGTTTTGTTCTGTCGGAACGAGAACACTTTCAGCAGGACGAGCGATTGCTGTTGTCGGAAGTAATTCTTCGAAATTGTCCATATTTGAATAGAGGCCAGAAGTTGCGTTGGTTGGTACATTGGTTCCAAGTGACAGATTGGTTGTGGTAGAACATATTGGTGTAAGGGCTGGGACAGGCACAGGAATTAGGGCAGGGGCAGGAGCAGGTACAAGAACAGGGGGTGGTGCTGGCGCAATGTTAATTTCATGTTTAATTTTTTTTGTCGGAGCAGCCGAATCGGTCTGCTGCTTGCGTGCTCTCGGTTTCTGAGCCGGAACTATTGTCTCACTCGGCGACATTGTAATTGTCTTCTGAACCATAACCTTTTCTTGTGCAGGAACTTTTTGTATAATTTGACCTGTTCTTTGCAAATGTTCGAATTGAGAAGCAGTCAATTGCATTACCGTACCAGATTTTTGCAGGAAAATTAATGGCTCTGGCGATTGTTTTTGAATCATAGGAGCGATCTTTTTAGGTTCAGCAAGACGCTTTGTAGCAGGCCTAATTTCTGGTAGAGGAGCGATATTTTGAGTAGAAGGTGCTAATCGTCCCCCTACTATGAGTTGCCCTTTTGAGGTTATAATAGCACTTTTTTGTGGCTTTGAAACAATCCTTGTTGGAGTCTTTGCGGCCGCTACTGAAGTGATAATGCTTTTTTGCTGTGTAGAGGCATTTGTAGAGATAAGGTGTGTAATTGTTTTTAACTGCGAAACATTTGGTTGTTGTTTGTTTGGGAACAGAATTTTCTCATGTTCCGGCGTAAGAACTATTCTTGATTGCGTACCTTGTTCATTGGTAATAATCATAACAGTACTTCCAGGAGTCTTTGAGTCTGCGGATGACGGTATTAGCTTTGCCGAAACAGGTTTATTCTCAGATATAGGTACATTAACAGGTCCCTTCTCGACTACAACGTGTGCTTTCCCAGTCTGTGGGTCTATAACGATTTTCTGGGTTCTTGCGGGTCGTGGGGAGTTAGGTTTAGGTAAAATAACAAATTTCTCAGTTTTAGGACTATTCTGGGAAGTATGTATTAGCTTTTGAGGTTGTTTCATACCTTTATTAGCAGCATCAGACTTAGTCATGATTAATTTTTGTTTTCCTGTAGCTTTATCTATCACTAACATAGTTTTGGAAGACCTTAATTTAGATGATTTAGATAATATATTTGGAGTCAATTTATTAACGTCGTGAACGATATGATGGGTTGAAATTCCTTTATTATCCTGTTTATTCGAAGACGATGTAACTGTTATTTTTTCACTCGTGATTATTTTTTTATTCTTTATTACCTTAGAAGACGATGAAGTAATTATATTACCATCTGACATAACAATAGGCATATTTTCAATGCTTTCTGGCGTTAAAACATCGTCAGATAAAACAATCGGCATAGAATTTATATCAAAAACTGTATCAGTTTGTTTCCCTGATTCTTTAGATAACTTGTTATTAATTATTGTAGGAAGTGATGTCAATTGTGGTTTAATTTTCTGCAATTTGGGAGCAGTTTTCGTAATTTTTCTTATTTTTGGCTGAATTATAATTGTGTTTTTCTCCGTTTGAACATTGGGTGTTGTTTGAATAGTGTAGCTCTGTACTGCAGATCCATCAGCAGTGGCTTTATTAGTACGTGACAAAATAATTTTGTCAGCAGTTGTAACTTCCGTAACATTATTAAGTAACTTGCTTGGTGTCGTGCGTCTAATTATAATTTGTTGTTTAGCCACCTGTTTAGGTTTGATAACTGATTTGTTAACATGAGTATTTAAAATTTTTCCCTTTGGAGGAACAATTACTTTTTTATTAACAATCGCATTATTTGTAATAGTGACTCTAGAAGTGCTGGGTTCTTCTAATATTTTTAGGAGTTTTGATGTTGTTTCTATTTTTCCTGTGTTTCCATTTAGTTTATCAGTTTCCATCACACTTTCATTTAAAATTTTAACAGGGGTTTTATCATTATACCTTTGATTTTTAATATTAATAGGGTCATCGGGACCGGAATTTTCTTTGCATGGGGTCGTAACCTCAAGTATATTTATTTTATGATCAATTGATTCCGACATTTGTACTAAGGATTGAGCGGCATTCAAATTTTCACTTTTTTCTTCTTCGCTCTCAAATCGAATGTCTTTTGATAGTAATGGAACAGAAGTAGTTATTTTATTATCTTCAATAAGCTTTTCATGCGAGTCAGCATTAAAGTTTTCAATTATAGTATCTTTGGAGATAACATCTTCAGTTGATTTACTTTCTAAATTACTTGCCGACGTTATTTCATCTGTAAAAGCTATAGAAACTTTATTTTGCATAGTTGTCGAAGGTAAATTAATTAAAGCTTCTGCAATTTGCAAGTCCGATTCAGATGGTGTATTTGCAAAAACTTTTAGTGTCCCGTCGTTTTCTTTTAAATCGTTTTCATTTTTCCTTTTATCATTACCCTTTATTTCTTCGGAAATTGGTTCGTTATTTTCTAAAGTGTCATCGGTTTTCGGTAAATCATCCATTTGGATATCAACTTTTGAAAGATGTGGTTCCGAAAGTTGTTGAATAGTTTCTTTTTCAGAAGTAAAAGACTTATCTGATGTGTTTGTATTAATTTCTGTGGCCTGCTGAACTGGGGAGTTAATCCTTGGTATCTCATTATCTATGCCATTTGATGATAACTCAAATGTGTTAATATTAGAAGTAAGAGCGCTTTCTTTGTGGTCATCTTCAAAGAGGTCTTCTGGTGGATCAACACTTATAACTTTTGTTACTCTATCAGCTTCTCTTGATACACTCAGTAAGGCATCAACGGCAGAGGCAGTAGATTCACTCATATATGACTTATATTGCGCTTCAATGCAGTTGTCTTGTGCAGTTTCTACATCTTCGTTCACATTCCCCTTATCTATTCTTGATAAAGTACATTCCTGATGACTTTGGATAACATCGTTGGATTGCTCTTTTTCAGTAAATGATGCTTCTGGGCTGTTATTTACTTCAGTGTTCAGGTTTTCAGCTGTTGAAATATTTTCACTGGAATCTGTATTACTGACATCATTCAAAGGAATATCATTAAAACTTTCTAATAAATTGGTTTCAGTTAAAAAAATTTGAGTATTTATTTTTTCTATTGTAGTGTCAAGGATCAAATTTTCTTCATTACAAGATCCTTTTTCCTCACCGCCATCTTGTAATTTTTCTAACTCATACTTTTCTTTTTCCCGCAACTGTGCTGCTTCTGCATTCATTTTTTTAAGTTGAATTTTGGGAGCCAATCGAGCAACCTTTACGTGTTCTATTGGAGGAGAAATAATGGGCTCTGGGGATGGCGACATTTCAGATCCATTTATATCATTATCAAGCATGTCAAGACGCTCGGCTGCATTTAATTGTTCTGCAACATATTTCCCTATAGCATCTTGACTTCTTGAATGTCTACTACGAAAAAACGTTTTAGTTTTAAAAATAGGTTTTTGACTGTTAGCTTCACCATCGACTTTTTTTTCAGGTGGCTCGCCCAATCCAGGGGATTTTTCAGTTTTTTTATCCGGAGATTTTACAATCGAAGGTTCCGGAAAATTTTCCTCCACTTTTAAAGGCTCTGGAGCTGATGGTAATTCGGGCACATTGGTTTTAGTTAGTAATTCTGCTACTTCTCTAGCCACATCATTTTCATCTATACTGAGGCTCTTCGTGTCTTCTTTTCGTTTTAATGGTTTCACGCGAGGAATTTTTCTTCCAACATCTGCCTCTACAGGCCAATCTTCGTCCTCACAAAAGTCGTATTTAGCATCATTAGATGATTCTGGTTTATCTGAAGGTAGAGGTTCAGCCTTTTTGTTGTCTGTAGGTTCCTGCTGTTCACATTCACTTGATACTTGTTCAGTAGGCAATTCAGCAGATGTAGGAACGGCTGGGGAACCGGCAGCCACAGGAACATCAGGAGAACTAGCTGTGGCAATTGTTTCTTCTTCATTTGAGTCTTCATCTCCATCATCCCAATCAGCTAATAAGCTGCTCTTAATTTCTTCGTCTGTTTTGACTTTTTTTGCATCAGGTAAATTGTTATCTATCCCATTATTTTCTGCTTCTCGTTTCTGTCCTTTTTTATCTGTTTCTTTATCTATTTTATCTTGTCGGGGTTTACGAGGCTTCGAAGATTTCGAAGTGGCGGATGCAGATTTAGGTGACTTGCTTGATTTTAAGGGTTTCTTTTTGATTGGTGTAGGTATATAAGGTGTAAATGTTGTGCTGTGCGTTTTGTTATGTAAAATGAGGACATTCAGACGAGAAGTAGAAAAGGGACAAGAATGGCAAGCATAAATACCAGAACTTGACATTGTGGGAGTGCTACATGAAGGAATTGATTTTGAAGGACTACTGTCCGTTTCCATTGGCTTCTCTTCAGGTGGTTCTGAACCAGCTCTACTTGTAGATGGCGTGACTTCTTCAGATACATTTGGTATTTTAGAACCCTGTACTAATATGTGTACTTGATAGTTGGGCTTCTCTTTGAACTGAAATTTAATAAAATGAATGATATTATATTGACGTGGAATTTTACAGAAATTAATATAGAAAGTTAAATTTTAAAAATAATTTAGTTGACATAAAATAGATATAAGAATAATAGACCATATTATACTTGTACAGTCAAAGCCGTTTACGACGACATTGTTACCAGTAATATTTACTAATATCTAAGGTCCCGGCTGAATTCTATTGTATTAGGTACTTAATCACAAAGTCATCTGCTGTTACGATTATCGGTTTCTACGACTAAATATGAGTAGTCCCTTCGATGTTGTTATAAGTTTTTCACTGTATATCTAATTAACTCTATTAGCCTACAGAGCATATTTAATTGAGAAATAGAAGATGCAAGAGCATGAGCCAAAGGCAGCATTTAACAGCCAAGGTCCTCAAATGTCTATGTCAGTTGTAGTTTTTTAATAACAGGCAAACACCCATTACCATGTTTTTTTTTATTATTATGGGTAAAATGTCCTTTATACAGAATTTTAATACAATGTAAAAAAGGTAAGCAAAGGAGTCATTCCTTTAAGGTTCATTTAACATTAGCCCTACAGGTTATTTAAAGGTAAAATTGTATGTTGAAAATTTTGGTTTAATGATTTTAAAACTTCAATGCAATACAATACAAACAAATAATTATTAGAAAAAACTATTTCATGCTTATGTTAGATAACAAATTAATTACCTTTCTAATTGGTGTTGAAATCTTAGAAACATCAGGAGACCTGCCTTTTGCATTTTTTCCTGAAAAAAAAACAATTATTAATGTATTTATTTATCTTAATGGCAATTTATTTATTAGCTCCATCATTTTCCAGATCCTAGGTTTTCTATATAATAAAAAATATATGGGAAATCAGAATAGGATTTATTCTAGCATATATTTTAATAGAAAACTATATAGAGTGGACTCTGGTTAATTAAAAAAAAAATCGAAAAATTTAAAATGTTAATAAAAATTAACAAAATCAAAGTTAACTGGTCCTCTAGCTAATATGAAGATTTTGAAAGAATAGTATCTGGGTCACCAACATGTGATAATTTAAAGTTTAGGCTTCTACTCTCCTACTTTTTATAATTTCAAGTGTTTTTCATGCACAGACCTTTTGTTTGTTTACATACATGAGCAGATATATGATGAGATATGGGTAAATTCACCTTCCAGTCTTCTTTCACATATTAATAAGTCATGTTAATGTTTGATGACATCATGACAATGATAGTCTGAAGTCTTCTTGATGGTCTCTATATTCATGTATTAATATTTGCACACTCATAGATGTTAAATTGCAATGCCTGTATTAATTTCCCATTTTTGGCAAAAAACCCTTTTCTTCAGATAAATTAAATATAACAACAATAAATTATTTGTACCAAATAACATCAACAACAAACTGTTTTTAGTGAATAATTAAAACAAAGAATTAGTCACTTTGACTAAACTTTATTTATGTTAGACACATTGATTAATTAAATTAACTTTTTGTGGATTTAGAAACATCCTATAGCCTAATCTACATGTCTGTGTGAGTTTTAGTCTATACATGACAAGGTGATTAGCATTAGATATATTTATACCTTTTTTTGCAGAAGCCGGTGTTTTTCTTCTAGGGTCAGCAAAAAGATCAGCATAACTTTCTTTTTTAGTCTCTTGAAATTCATCTCTTGTCAATATCTCAATATCGCCCCCTACTGCTGTTTCTGCACGGATAACATCCTCAGGAAACTTCTCCATTGGACCATGTTTTTTTCTGTACATATCTGTAAAATACAATATTATGAATTAGTAAGGTAATCTTTTTCAGACACCTTTTATTATTATCTGAATTAATTTTCATACATTTGAACAGACAGGGGTAACTAGGGGTGCACTATATTGTCCCCTAAAATTAAAATATTTCAGACACAGAACTAGCATGGATTTTATTCATCTTCATTACTTTTCATGACTAACAGGACAAATACTGTAGTTTTAACTACAGTTTATATTGTATTAAGTACATTTTGTAACTACTCTTGATTTTTTAACCGTGGTGAACATATAAATTGTATGAGAATTATCAAATTTATTTGATACGAGGAAGACATCAAACTCAACTCAAAAAATATCTTACTATATTTGTGTAAATTGATAACACATACATCAATTTATAAAAACAAAACTGCATAACTGCCATATTTTACTTACCTAATCCTTTTAGAATGAATTCGTTTTTGCGACTGCATTCATATTTGTAAATTGCAAAGTGATTCTTCACATACTCACTGAAATGAATAATATAACAGTTAAATAGCGAAGCTAGCTGGCTATGAACTGTACTTGGTAGACAATCTCTATATAATAAAAATTGTTTTACAATTTTCCAGAACATTGATTCAAAACCCTTAAAAAAGTTAAGCTACAAACAGTAAGGCCTGTAGTGCTAACTTGCATCTTTGTTTGTTTTTTTATGATATATTTAAAAGTTATTATATTGTAAACAAAAGTAGCGCGACATTATAACTATAATGTTTTAAATTATATAATATATGCCATGCTTACTATGTATCTTCTTGAAAGAATTTTACAACTGCTATTGGTGGCTTCTTAAAAGACGTGACGAAGTCGGCGGGTAGCTTCTCTATGCCCACGACCTCGCCAGGCCAAAAGCAAGAACCCAATTTTACCCACACAACGTCTCCATCAGCATAATTTACTTCAGTTTGATCACACATATTTTCCACCACAGTTCAAGCAACACACACGACCATATTTCTTCAGTTACCCTAGCAAGAACACTGTCACCATAACATTCCGGTTTTCAAATATATATATAAAATGCACGTAACGTCTCATAAAAATCACAATGAGTTAAATACAATCAAAATATATTGTTTCTCAATTGTCATAGGTTGCAAAATAATAGTTGTAAATAAATTCACCGACTGCGTACTCATATACCTAAATTGTATTGGTTGGTCAGCCTGATGCAATAAATGAGTTACTTTTAACTTAATTTATAATAAATATTCACCACTATAGTTCTAATATTTTTATAATATTTTTTAAAAAATAATTTTCAAATTAAAAAAAGATTTTTATTTTTAAAACTGTATGAAAACATGAGATGTTATAATAAACTGAATAAAACGACTAACGGATGTAATTAGGAGGACAGCGTCAGCATGCACCAACATTCAGAAAAAACAAAAATCTGGACATTATTAATACTCTGTGGACGCACAGTATATAGTGATATAAATTGTAGCCTATGGTTTTCAGCTAGTCTGTTTTTAATTTTAACACTAATTCTATGTCGATACTTTCGGAACTTACTATAATAATTAATACCTTTAAAATAAAAATATTTACGTTACATTACTTGGGAAATAATCATTAATAAATCACGTATGCACTTTTGTCTGTGGCAATACACTAGAGCGTTAGGCTATTTATTAAATAAAAAATCACGTACATGCATTGTTTTGAATATTTTTTGGTAAGTAAATAAATATGACTCATTAGTAATTTAATAACGTGACTAATACTCAGTTTCTTAACTACACTTAAAATAGAATGACCACTACATTTACGGCAATTAATTAATTACCATAACTTTACTATCCAGTATTTATTTACCTAATTATTCTAATCGATTAATCGTTTACATTTAATAGTTTATAATGTTGATAAGACATATTATAATATCAATATTACTCAAACAAATTAGTTCATATTATTCTAGGATAAAAATAAAAATCAGGCAGTTATTTTTATAAAATTTATTGAGAAATAGATAAAAAATAAGACGGTATATTAAGCCTTTTCTTTTATTATCGATCTAACAAGGCTTGTTACGCTAACCTTTGTTATACCTAATTTCAATGATATTATGATTTTACTAATATTTACTATAACAGAAGATGTAACTATGCTACTATAAATCTAAAGACTACAATATAATAATATGGATAGCTTTGCTCAACTCAATGAATATTTATTTAAATACCTACAATAAATTACAATGATTAAGTATGTGGAAAGGATAATATAATACAGAAAATATCCATATTTACAAATAATGCGTCTTTAGATAAATTTTAATAATTTGAGGATTTAAAATGTTATATAATTAACAAAAAATAAAACATTTCTCAACAAAATTTACCTTAAAAATATTTTGTAAATTTACCCTTTTTATCTTCTTTAAACTGTGAACTTGAATTTAGTAGGTAACTTAGAATAAGAACTGAACTAAGCTACTGCTAGTTCTTATTCTAGAGTAGGTAATATTATGTCATGAGTCATGGCAAAATGTATAAGTACTTAGTACAATATATACCGACAATTTCCCGCGTTTTGCTACAAAGGCTACGTCTATATTTTTGTTTGTCACTCATGTCTCATAGTCATAATATACTATCATAATTGTAAGTATAAATACCAGTATTTCTTTATCGTTAGCTAATTCTAGCTTTATCCAGAATACTGACGGACAATTTTAGCCCATTGTTGTGGGAAGTTTCTTTGAACATATGAAAGCGTGCGTTGTATTTGTTTCGTTTCTTGCGGCGAGCACTGGGGACATGCTCCTCGCAGGACCAATGGTGCCAATGCTGTAAACAATTATATTAATAAACTTTTTGGTTTTAACGGCGATTTACATTATATTTAAAAATAAATAATATAAACTTACTCTTTAGTCTTTTCCCAATTGGATCACAGGGCGCTTCACCAAGCGCACATTTCAGTTGTCGTTGTATGAAACGCTTATCATTGAGAGCGTCATCTAGTGCTGTATCTGAGACTGGCGGCCGTTGTGTCTCGGCGACGCATATAGCTACTAATGCACAAAACACGAATACATGTGCAGCCTGAAACAAAAAAAAAATAATAGTGACTTAAAATATAATTTGTGATCGTAATGGTTTGCTTAGTTTTAAATACGCCTTTGACCTCCTTGGACCCGAAAGTAACCTCTTCACAGAGATTCCTAGAGTATGTTAAGAAACGAATTTATATTAATTAAAAACAAAGCTTTCATAATTTATAAAACATTTATTCGACTACGTATAAATGTTATTTAACCCTTTTATTTAATATACGTGTAGGCGTAATTTTTTTTATTATGTTCTTTACATTAACATTTATGGGATTTCCTCGAGCGTTCATTTGACCTCGCTTAGTAATATAGTCGTATCCTTTGACACACAATCTAAAAGCCCAAGGCAGATCTATGACCCGAATCCTCAATGACGTCATAGTTTAACTGGGCCTATGGAGTAACAATAATATTTCATATAATTTTGTCGTTTGTTTCATATAATTGTATCACAGATCCTGTTCGATTCATAATATATAAAACATATTAAAATGCGAAAATCTGCTATCATGGTGCTCTACTTTTCTAAACATCGTTTAAAACTAGAAAAATATTTTTTATTACGTCCTTACGACTTAACAACGCATTGACACCGTCTCCATTCATGTACGTAGATATTACGTGCTTAGAAATTTAATTGTTGAGTAATCTTCGAGACATAAATCTTTGGAACTGTAGCTTTCAAATTTTCATGCCATTATCTAGATTTCTAAATATCTTGGAGTATCTTTTTTTAAACACTCATTCAATTTTTGCAATGTAGTTACCTACACACACCTAAATCTGTTGTGCTTGTTTGAAGATCTTTTATATCTAACGATAAGAGTGATCGCCTTTTTGTACCTAACAAACCCCCAAACATCTACGTAATCGTACACCACGACTTCTGGGCCACGCACTGCACCCTCTGATAATGGTTGAACCCAGTTATTAATGTTCACACATACACACAATTAGTTAGGAAGCGTCAGTATGTAGATCCTTACTTAATATACTTAGATTCTCAGATTGACATTTGGATGGACACCATGCAGAGTTTTTGAATCGAACAGAGAATTAAGGAGCTTCATACATCGCCCGAAATTATTGATTTACTAGTTTTCTAATGATTTGCAGAACGAACAATCTTTGGGAAATCTGTGGAAAATAAGAAATAATGCGGCCCTGACCTAAGTCTAGACAATCGTGTGAATTGCATGAAAAAGATAATAATTAAGAATCTAGTGTCTTACTACATCGATATCTAAGATTGTTAGTTTTATCGTTTATTTATATTAAAAAATTAAATAGAAGAATAGAATTTATTAGGATTATATAAGATTGATATAAGAATAGGCTTTACCAAAACCTCAAGATTTATTTGTAGTACCCAGGTGGGTCCTATCTCTTGTATACATAAGATATACATACGTGAAAATGACAATATGCCAATATTCAACGTATTTATTTGGTAGGCCTGATAAACTAAAATATATACAAAATAAATTAACCTAAAAACGACACTGAAGTGATTGTATTAACGTGGTGCGCGAATAGACAGACAGGGGTTTTGTAACAGTTTGGGTAGGTAGGTACTGAGTGACATGTCAATTATATATTTAGTGTGGAAGCTACAATGACCACCAATGTTGTAGCACCTCTCATGACTCTATATAATTCATTTATTTATTCCTAATCATATTCTAAATTTAGTACAATTTTAGATACAATCAATGGCTTCCATAAAATCAGAATATGTTATACCTACATCTGATGAGATAACAAAAGATTGGTGTTAATTCGTTTGAACTTTTCATACGAAACCAGTTTGGTTTAACAAAGCCGCTTATCGCAAAACCTTGCGTAAAACTTTATAGGATAATGAACTTGGATGCGCTTAAAGCTTTGAATTAACTTTAAAACTCATACATGTATATTTTATATGGGAACTTACAGATGTATTGTATATAGGAAGACTCTTAAGAGTTGCAAAGAATAAGTTTTGGTACCATACTGCGCTATTTAAAAGAAAATAATTCATGAAGTAAAATATATGGATGATAAGTAAGCAAAAAATTAACATCAGGTGAACCTCCTGCCCGTTTGCCCGTTTTTGTTTTATAAAAAAAAAATTAACCTCAGACGCAAATGAAACTTTAATCACAGCGTACAATAAAATAAACTAAAACAATTTAAATATATAAAATGAAATATTTTTATTTTAGATAAATTATTAAGTATTCAAATTTCGTGTTAATGAATGTAATACTACAGGAAATACGAATTTGATACTTTTCCTTTACGACCTACTAACTTACCAACCTTGAATGAGCGGAAACAATCTACATATTGGGATTGACATTTTTAAACCAACTAAATTACAAAGATTTACCGAAAAATGCAGCCTTTGAGTTTAAAATTGTTTGCGTATTTTTATTGTTATGTAAATAAAGGGTATGACTCATTTGTTCACTAACACGAACCTATAAGTTACCGATACAGGCTCGAAGGAGATATGGGAACAAAAAGTTATAAATAGTTTATGGCTCCGAAATTGCCTAACAATATGCTGATGTTCTTGAGTCTTTTATATTAAAATACATATACATGATCCGATAATTTAAAAACAAAAGATTAAATATGAGAACACTTATATGTTAATGGTGTAAATTGTGAAAGTTGCTTGAATTGAATCAGGATCGAGCAACGGGAAAACCCCAATGTTATAGTTTTTCCTTTAACTTAATGCTTAGAGTATGGGCCTGACGGGATGTAAAAACAGCTCTTATGTTTAACGGAATAAGGAAGCAAATAATAAAAAGGTCATGTTTTTAATTTAAATACAATTGATTAAATTAATATACTTTATATTTGTTGTTATCAAATAATTTAAAACAGAATTGAATTTCACGGAATTCTTTACAAAACTTTCTATCTTAAACGTATCTCATGAACGTGTTCCACACCAGACATTGACTTAAAAATTGCTATATTAAGATAGTTAATTAGAGGAAAGTATAGAAAATTGCTTACCTGCATCCTGTCAGTTACTTTTACGCTTTTATTCCGGAATTTATTACTTTATATTGCACGTTGAAGTTGTCTGTATTCAATGTACGCTACGAGAGAATGCCGACCAAACCAAGTTGGTGATGCCGTAACATCTTACTCAACAATCCCCCTCTACATAGGCCCCGTATTACGTGACAAAATAAAAACAGAACTTGTAGTACCCATTTTATTCAGATTTAGCAATCATTTTAAAGTGTTTCTTAGAAAAATCGCTAAGGAAATCTATTAACAGTCAGTTAATTTAAATGTAATATAAACAATAAATTCAATTAGAAAATAGTTCTTAGAAGTATCGCTGCGTTTACAACTAAAAACGCATTAAATCTATATTCATTTGATGCTTTTTAATTTTCATCGTTCGCATTTACAAATAAAACTTATCATAATTAGAAAATATTTCTTAGAAAATCCGCCACGGGTGTAATAAAACAGTCACAAACAAATTAAGATCCTTTCCTTTATTCTCTTAATCTTATAATGCATAATCTATATTTTTTTTTTATTTCAATCATTAACCATAATTAGAACAGATTGAACATTAGTAGTAATAACTATAGTTATGATTCAAAGTTTTGCTATAATAATTAATTATCTTTGTAATTACTAAGTGTCAATAAAGGGCTTTGAATAAATAGCTAATGAATATGCTAATAAGTAAATATGTAATATTTTCCGCTTAGCCTTTTCTTCAGCCATATTGACGAACAATCTTTGCCCACTCCCAAGGAAAGTTTCTCTGAACAAAAGCCAAGGTCCGACGAATTTGTCTCGTTTCTTGAATTGAACATTGCGGACATGCTCCTCGCAACACCAGTGGTGCCAACGCTACAAAATACATAGTCTCATAGTTATAAAACTAGAACAGTTGCTCTACTGTTTAATTTTATATTTTTAGTATTAGTAAAGTCGGTCGAGTTTTAATTTAAACTTGAAAGTAAATTACTTTTATACGTTTTTCTCCTCGAGGATCAACGAAGTAATCAAAGAAAACACATCTGCCACACAAAACTACGTGGGCGTTTATTATTGAACAACATATATAATATTTTTTATGAAAACATTGTTGTGGTTAAAGAAAATTAAACTGAACACATTTAAGCCAATAAATATATATTACCTGTCTGTTTTACTATCTATTTTACTTCTTTTATGTTAATTTTTATGAAATGAATTGTGTAAAAAATTATAAATGACGCCAAGAGCAATTAAATATATTTTTAATTTATAAGAGTTATAAACATCGAAAGATTTCATTTATATAGAACAAAAAATACTTAATCCAACAAACTTATACACAATCGACGTGTTTTAGTTAAAGATTTTAAGTAGAAATAAACAAAAACTCTATTTTAATGTCTTAATAAAAAAGTTACTAGGTTGAGACAAAAATATGTATCCTTATACATTAGCAATAAAATTATCATTCGGTGCAAATGTTATCAGTCAGTCAGGAACTTAGGAACTTCAGAACCTAAATAGCCTTACAAATTATAGTGCTCCGACTGCGTCTACTTGCATGAATGTTATAAACTCAAAACTATCAAAAGGAATTTTAAAGATATTGACCAAAAGATCGAGAAGGCTGTGATTCTAGATGAAGGTTTAGGTATCTAATTCATGTTGGTTTTATTTAAATACACAATAAATGAATTATTACAATTATTGCAGGGGTCGCGAACGAATCCTACCAAAATACACGAACTTCACGAAGCTGGGGGCCGATAGTTAAATACAAAATACATACTTCGCAGTCTTATTCCGACGGTATCACAAGGACCCTCTCCAAGAGCACATCGAATATGTCTTTGCATAGTTGGTTTATCAGCTAACGTCCTTTCAAGCTGACCATCAGACATTGTTGCTCCTAATACAACACTAGCACATGATAATAGTATAATTAAGTACTGAAAAAGAAAGAAAAAATTACAACTCTCAATACGTGTGAAATAAAGTATTATTTAAGGTTATTTTATCAAAAATTATGTTCTGAATAAATATCGAAGATTTATGCTTAAGTAAAGATTATTTATTAAAGTACTTATTTAGTTCATTTAAAATTTATGGCAAATAGCTTGATTTTAATTTATTCAATATACATTTATATTATTAACATTATTTTGTATTTACGAATATTTTTTTTTTTATAAAGGATTCATATACTGAAACTAAACTCACCTTCATTTTTCAACGTGTATTCTCGTAATGTATCAGGAAGAAATATTCAGTAATAGTTGTAAATTACGATCCTGTGAAAGTAACTATTTAGGCAGTGGCGGGTCAACGAGTAGAGACGAACTGAGGGCTATCTTCATATTAAATAATACTGGGAATGCTCCCTCCCATTGTGTGGTGATTAGGCGTCAACGAGCCTACGATAACGATCTTTACGACAATTTATCCGGTTCTTCATTAAACGACGATGTTTATCTTTATTGATGTATGTAGAGCGGGAAAGGGATGCGTTAATGTGTATACTGTACTTTTTTTTATATATTAAATATGCCTATGTTTATAAACTCTTTAACAAAAAAACGGCACTTAAGGAAATGTACGTTCTAACTCTTCTATTCTATACTAACGATTTCCGTTAATTAAATGATATTTATTGGTTTGACGTTAATTTTGGCAATTTTTTTTATTAATTAATTAATTTATGATGTACATGGTAAACAATAAGAAATGATCGGCAATAAAGTCTGGAAGATTGATTTCCTTTTTTTTATTAAATAAAGTTACAAAAGTAAAAACCTAAAGTTCTCTTGCCAAAATCACAGCTTGAATCAGAACGAATGAATAACGTAATGGGGAATACGTTCCCACTCTTCTGCAATTATTCATTTTAGCTCCCTGATGTATTGTGGAGCAGGGTGCACTGATCTTAGATGTCTCTTTAGAACATTCGAAAATATGCTAAATTGGATAGAAATTATGGAGCCCAATTTCTTGTATGTACTGTACATTCCACATTCCTAGAACGAAGCGGGCAAGCATTGTCGTCCATAAAAATAGTATCTTGCTGAGGAGCAGTCAACGCGGGTTGTACATGTGAAATTAGGACTTCCTTTATGTATACCGGTATATAAATGAAATCCTAGTTTCATTGTGCATTAAATCTTTAATTTTCAACGAAACCTAACTCCGTACGCTCTATAGAATTAATTGCTGCCCAAAACATAACGGAGACTCCGCCATAAGGAATGATTTCTTCAAAAAAATCCGCATAACGTTCCCGTGGTCTTTACAGCACTCGCCGGTGTCGCTACACACAAAGAGATTCTAGCTTCATCTGAAAACGAGGGCTCACATCGGTCTCATAAGAGGTTTAATATAAAAAGAAAAGTTAAAATCTTGAATTTTTCAGTTTTGACTGTTGAAAAAATTAATACTGTAAATAAAATATCCATACAAAGGCTGCATAAAATACATAGGTACATTAATACCTATGTATTTAGTGATGGTTACCTAAAAGTTATCATATCATCGCAAAAGGTACTGGCATTTGTAGCAAGACTCCCGCCGAAGACAAAGACTAAAGAAAGAAGCTCCTTTCTCTAAAAATCATTGTTGTCGTGTTCGTTTGGACTTGAAGATTTTGTCACGTAAAACATTGGGACACGCTTGTCTGTCGTACCTTGAATCCACAGATCAATTAGAGACTAGTCTAGATCAGCAGGAATGCCGATACACTCTGTGATTATTGACAACTTTAAACACGGGGCCTAAGTCAAAATGCCTTAGTAAAGTTTTCGACTTTTTGTCGAAAACTAAATTTGTATGAAAATTTGTCGACACGAACTGTCATTCTGTCCCACGATTCTCTTACGAAATGTTACCAGAACCCACCTTCTGGTGTAACACCATAATGCCAAATATATAATAAATACTGAAGGAAAACATACACAATAACTAATATTATTCAATAAAAAAATAGTATCATTAGATATATAGGCCCAGTTTAAAAAAAACTATTAAGTGAATGATGAAATAATGTAAAATGGTAACACTTATAACCATTTTGTCTTACTTTGTGTATTTATTGAAGTGTATAGTTTCTAATTAGGGGAAAAAATCTGTTTTACTTTTATTAAACAAATAAAATGAAACAAACTAAATTTTTATAATATTTTTATATTTGTAAGTCTTCATCTTTTTACGCTTGCCTCATAGAAAAAGTAATTAGTGACTTGTCAAAGCAATCATATGTTTCACTAATTAGTGATGTCAGTGTTTGTTTATTATTTACAACTTTAGCATTAGTCGCAAGTTATTAAGCTGAAACATAATGAATGTCCCTGGAACCACTGGGGAATCTTCGTGTAAACGACAAGAAAATGGCGACGGCCCTGTGGAACCAGATCGCCCACTAAAGAAAGCTCGTTTTGCTTGGCAAGTAAAAGGAAAATATCACTTAAAGAACGAAACTTGCGAATCAAATACTACGAATACCATGAAAGATAGTGCCCATAGTAGTAGTTCATCACAAAGTCCTCAAGAACAAAAAGACTTAGTCGGAAACACAGAACAAAATCTTGAAATACTAGGAGACTACTTACTTAAGCAGGATTTCAATACACTTGATGCCATAACAGACTCAGATAAAATTGTTCTTCCTAGTACATCTAGTGAAAAGCTGCAATATCCAAGATATGTTAGTTCCTTTGAAAGTTCTTCCAGTAAAGACAATAGAAGTAGTGATGATGAAAACTCAGCAACACCCATTTCATTGTTACATTCCAATAGTTATAGTGAAGATCAGTGTATTGCTCGATGGCAAGCAAGACAAGTAAGTACCACTACCACTAAATTTGAAATATTAATATGCACAAACATAGACATATCTGGATTGCTTTTAAACCATAAACAAATCAGCTGATTTGAAAGAGATCAAGAATAGGACTGGGTAACTAAATTTTAAACTACATTAACAATTTATATTTTTCAGATGGCCAAATGTTTTGTGGATAATACAATAAATCGTGTTTTGGATAACTGGATGATTGCACCCTTACCTGCAGAAGTAGATAACAACCGATTTTTAGCATTAGATGTTGCTGAATTTATTAATAATCTCCCAGGAGATAACACTATTGAAAATGAAGGTATACTTATGGCAATATCAGCCCATGGACTTCAAAATACAAGCACAAGTAGCAATCAAGAAGGAGAGAAAAAACAATCAAGTAATAAGGATATGTTTAATACACCACCTTGTAGTCCTGTGCCATCTGAAGACTTCACAACAAATAGTAATAATAACAATGACCCTAGCTCCTCTAGTGAACTGGATATGTCATGGTCGTATGATGATGAAGCAAAACCTCATGAATCTAATGATATGCAGTTTTCATACTTTCCAAGTCATTCAAGTTCTTATAAATATTATGGAGAAAATGAACTTGATAGTTCAACAATAAATAATGACGAAAATACTTTAAACTGTGATAATGTTATGGATAATTATGATTTTCTAGATACTGCTGTTACATTTGCAATTCAAAATAAAGGGCTGGCATCTTTTGGCTCTGAATATGGGTAATACTAAATGGATCAGAGATCCTAAAGTATTAAAAAATAAATTACTACTTAAGATTATATTTTATAAAATTGTATTATGTATTTTAAAACCTAAACTGCCATAAGAACTATTTGTTACCTATAAAGTATAATAATTGTATGCAACTTAAATCTAAGGAAATGCACAGTTTGCATAAATTTAGGTGTGATAGACTAATTTTGTATACTAATTCTTTTATTGGGAGCATTATTTCATGCTTATTCTGATAAAGAGTTATCTATAGTTATGAAATAGTAAGAAACTATATTATTAATTATGTTTAATTATTTATTGAGATCTGAAAATTCTGATTATTTTTAGTAAATATTTTGGTGCTTTTTACAATGTATCATCAGACTTTTGCTGAAATTAGTTTTTAATTTAAGTTTTCTCCTCAACATGCTATATGTTCTAGTAGTTTATAAGTGAGCTAATAGAATGCAGTTTGTAATTATATTTACAGGCATTCAAAAATATTGGTTGGCTTCTGACACAATAGTGATAATACATTCTAACTCCTGTGTTGTAAAAATAGAAAGTACAAAACTAATAAATCCATATTTCTGTCAGAGATGCTAATTCTGACATGCAACTTTAAAAGTCTTATTCACAGTTGGCATTCACTATTATTCCAATTGAGTATTGAATTAATTCCTCTTCTGCCCTTCAAATTTAAATTATAGATTTCGATATTAGTGTAATTTGGTAATGTCAGAATTAGCACCATTGCATTAAAAGGACAAATTCTACAATAAGTTTACGTATAAGCTATAGGTCTGTTTACTAAAATAAAAGGATTATAGCAGACTGATTCAATACATTGCATTTTTACTCTTAAACCTTGATACCATTAATATTTTGTGATAAATATCAAGAAAGAGTTTTTATATATACAGAGCAAGTGAATAAAAATTAAGAAAAGAGCTTCAAGTATACTTTGAGACATTGTGAAAGTCTAACTGCCTCTTTGGTCTAGTATTTAGCATGTTCAACTGAACATCCGTTTAGTCTGGTGTGAAGCCTGGTTGGTGTCTAAAATTAAAATAGGAATTACAATTTTTTTTAAGGAAGTTAATTTAAACACAAATGTTGTCGGTTCTGTGCCAGATGATGCATCGTCTATAACTGCTTGAAATAGACCACTACTAATTTCAGAAACTAACATTTCTGAGATAAAACATCACCTTTTAAAAAACTAATAACTTGGATAAGATATATTTTTATTTACATTCACACTTCTTATTTTATCGTCTGAAAGAAAAACTGTTATTTACAGTTCAATCTAAAACAACTGAAAAGAAACGTGCTCGTTGTATTACGAGGCGTATGGAATGAGTGAATGTAGCAGAAGGATTAAGGAGTGAGGTAAAATTAAAATCTTTACTAACAATTTTATTATTGCTTGTTATTATTCACATAATACAAAATAAACTATGCACAAGTTTAAGACCACTGACTTAACTCTATTTTGACTTTATAAAATATTCAGAATTACAACGTATTATTTCATCACAACATGACGACTGAAAAGTTATTTAAATATAAGTATATAATTAATGTACATAGCAGCAGTCTCCCGTAAATAATAATTGTGATGCTCTCACTGTATTTAAATAATTTTACATTAATGGCCAAATTACACTAGACATAAATCTAAATAATGTAACTGTACAAGTGGCTCCATAATTCATATTATTTACATGAGTTTAATTCGGCAGCTAAACTAGGCGACTTTAACTATTACTATTTTATAATGGCCATTTTATCGAAAAATGATTCAAACTAAAATTTATGTTAAACCAGACCAATCCATTTCAATGTTAAAGGTAAAACATTTACAACGATATTTATAGTATCTAAATGGTTAGAAATTGTATAAAAGTGTATATAATAATACTTATGTATCTATAAACGTGAGTCGCGATTAAAAATAATGTCATGGTTTTGATAAATAAAATAATCATGTAATCTCATTAAAGATAACGCTGCAATCCTATATTTTGTAATGCATAAAACGAGCGTTGACTATAAGAATAATCAACAAAACGTTATTATGAAAATAAAACAAATATCGACGTTACACTGCGGTATTTTGTTACAGGCAAATAAAGTCAATTTTTAAGGGGTTACACCTAATTTACATGACACAAATATGAACGACATAAAGGAACTCATTCATGCTTCCCAATCATTCTATACCCGAGGTGAGCATGTTAAAGTTAACTGAAAAATAAATCCATGTGGTAAATTAATTTCACAAACTATATAAAAAAAGCTGCTTGGTTCAGTTGCTCTATTTTAAATATCGGAGTATAGGAAATGGCACAAGGTAGTACATATGTTCAAACTGTTTTGAAAATTAAAATGAAATGTCCCAATTTAAAACAAATTTATACACGATAAGGTAATCAAACATTAAATAATATGATAGAAAGATTCGGAGATTGACATCACAGGATTAGACGGCGTAAACCACGGCACTGACAATTCACAACCGCGTGTACCCAAAGTCAATCGAATTTATATAATCTCATTATCTACTCACTATTATGTTATTTACACAACTTATTTTACAATTTATCCTTAAAAAATCTTCAAAAGTTAAAAAATTGACAAACACATTTTAACACTCCTATAGTTAACAAAGCGTATGGATTCATTATAGTATGTACAATTTCATTAACGCGCTAATATTACATGCAAATAATAAGTACATGACTTGCCTAGCACTGGGTTGTTTATTTTGATACATTCCACAGCGGAAAGACTGGAAGAACTAAAAACGTATATTCAGCTTAAAGTATGTTTACAAATAACGGGGTTAGTATTCAATAATTAGTAAAAATGACAAAATACGATATTAAGTTAAAGCCATCAAGACCAATAAAAATAAAAATGTGAAATATAATTAAAATGTTTAATGGAAAATTAATGTGAAATCTTTCCGCTTGGATAATAAAGCCCTTTAAGTTCACCATCAAATAATTTACATGGTAGTTGTTAATTAAAATCTAATTGCAACAGTTAAGACCCACATGCCAAAATGTATTCAAGCTTTATTTTAATTTGATAATTATTCATTATTCCCATCATCAAGAGTAAATCCTTTTATTGATGGGAAATACAACAGGTTACAGTGCTATTGCATGTTTTAGTTGACAAATATCCATATAGGCTATAGAATAACGTCAGAAGTACCGATTAATCTTTGTAAGGATTTTATAGTTTATATTAGGTATTTGTATTAAAAAATACTCCCCATGACTTTTGTTACGTCGATAAGTTAATAAGCTAAACAAAACCAAATATTGTGATTACATCAAATGACATAGTAGATATCATTTAAATAGTGAATAGCCCTACAGGTTAATGTTTAACTCTAGTAACAGTCTAGACTATGGGTCTTAGTTTAAGTTTATATACATATAGAAATAAACTGGTGAAAAGTTGTATATAAGGTGATTGAATTTAAAGCTCGTATTGTGTGTGATTCGGTTTGTGCTTTTGACATCTAGGGGCAGAGATTTAATGTTTTCAATAGTGTTCTTTGTAAAATTACTCAAGTGACAGACAAAAAACAAAGTCAGTTAAAAAGGGTACTCATTACGTATTGAACAACCAAGACCTAGTGACTAACTTTGTAGAATAAAGTGGTTTGCTCTTTAGTAAACTTTAATATAACTAAAGCCACACTTAACAAGCATGGACCTAAATGTGAGATTAAATAGCACCAGCTATTTATAACAAGAAAATGTCGTTTCAATTTAGTTAAAACTATTATATTTTCTCTACAAAAATCTTTTTATTTGCACTGCACATCATTACAGTCTATGAAAAAAAACCTTCTGCCACTAGACATACTTGTACATGTACTTTCAAACTAAAATTGAGCTTTACTATTTGCTGAGCAAACTGTAATAATTGTTGAAAGTACGCTAAGTCACAATTTTTATAAGGCGGAAGTTGAATCTTAGACTATATGTACACTATGCACAGACTAAAGCGCACATGAGCCACAAAATGGCGTCATCATAATATTGCTTAAATCAGATTTAGTTTACTTCCTAATGAAAGATCACATAAGATTGCTTTTTGTATGTATTACCTTACAATTTGTGTATACTTTACGATTTGTAATTGCCGTAATCGTGTAAAAATGCCAAGTTGGTACAATTAAACACACGAACCCAGTATGAGATCCTTCTATGGCCAAAATTCTAAAATCTAAAACCATGAGAATTGTAATAACTTCATATAAAAATGGTTGGCAATTCTCATAGTTTAAGAATTTATATAGAATAAGGACCCAAAACTTATAAACCATTTCATTTTTAATTTACGATTAAAAACAAACTAGATGAAGTGAAATAAATACTTGTGATGAGTGGCAATGAGCATACTCAATGGTGTGGCAGGACGGGCGAAGGTAGGGCTCATCGCTATGGCTTAAATTTTACAAGAGGTATGTTTTTAGAGTGCAGGCACTTGTCACAAACCCACTCCGCGTAGACTTCTGCTGTCAAAAGCTGAAAAGCAGGCTCTGTTAGACCTGTGCATCCCCTGAAAATGTGAGATAAAAGTTATTAATACAAAAAATTACTACTTATAGTTCTTGGGTTTAGTGGTTAGTCATTAGATGCAATAAGGTAGCGTTTCAAAATTTTTGTAACAAAGTACATGTAAGATATTTTGCCCACCCAAAATCACTTCTGAAGCTTACTTTTGCAGCATTATATTTATATTACTGAAATTCTATAGATTTATTTAACTATATCAAAAACACTAAGAATTTGATGTATGCGGATGCCTCACCTGTGAAACCAAAAATTGCATCCAGATTCACATAAAATAGCCTGATCATTATCATGTACTTCTTTGTGACAAACACCACAAGGATATATAGGTGGTGCATTTGGATTCTGTGGGTTGAAGACCATGGGTTGATCTGGTGGATACACTTTCCCCGCACTCACTGGCATTGGCTTAGGCCCAAACATACCCATTCCTTGACCCATAGGTCCTTGACTTCCTGGTCCTCCCATTGCCATTCCACTCATGCCCGCCAAAGGTCCACAATTACCCATATTTCCTGGGCCAGGACCCATTCCCATTGAACCACTTCCACTCATTCCCATGGGCCCACCATGCCCCATATGGCTATTAGAATATGGCGGCCCAGGCCCCATTGAGTTCATTGGGCCATTAACACCCATAGGCCCACCGCCAATGCCTGATCCCATTGGACTACCATGTCTCATTGGTCCACAATGTCCAGGCCCCATTCCACTATTTTGCATAGTACTTGGAGACATAATAGAATTGCTTGGGCCCATACTACCATTAGAACAATTAGGTCCCATTGGCCCATTCATCCGGGGAACATTCATACTTGGTCCTCCGCCACCCATAGGCCCATTCATAGATCCTGCTCCTAATGGACTATGCATTGGTGGACCCATTGGGCTGTTACTCATATGACTACCAGCCATAGAACCCATATTCATTGGACTTCCCATTGGTCCTGTTGACATAGGAGAACCCATTGGCATAGAGTTCATTGGGCTCATAGGACTCCCCATAGACCTTGATCCTCCCATACCAGGCCCCATACTGTGATTGCTCATACCCATGTTAGGACCACCCATAGGTGACATACCGCCCATATGACCCATGGGGCTCATGTTACCCATAGGGCTGATTCCTCCTCTAGGTGGCATTTGTTGATTCATTGGACTTATATTGTGGGGTAAGGGACTCATGTGTCTCATAGGTGGTCCTCCCATACTGTGCATAGGTCCCATCATTCCCATCGGGCCATTTTGATTCATCATAGGTCCATTTTGACTCATCATTGGCCCATTGTGTGATACAGTTGAAGGTGAATCATCAAAAGGGTTTGAAGCAACAATTGTATCTCCATACCCTGTCAATGGAGGAGGTAGTAAATCTTGTACTGTAGGTGGAGTCTGTTGTGTAGTTAAGGCATTATTGGCATTTGAAGTTTTCCTTCTCTTTTTGGGATTACTTGGTGCAGGAGCAGGAGGTGTGGGTGTATCCATGGGTGGTTTGAAATCTGGAGGGCCCAAACCAGGACCCTGCAACCTGTAGGAGGGCATTCCAGCCAAGTTGTGACTCATATTTGCTTTATTCTGATACAGCTCTGACAACCATTATGAAGTTTAGATGCTTTGTAAAATGATTTAAAAAATAAGATTGTACATAGGGCACTGCATTGTCACAAGCAAGCGCAATAACGTGCCGGAAGACTGCTTGTGTCTATTTCTGTAACAAAATATTTATCATGAAAGCGTTGATTTATAAAAAACCTTTAGCAATGGTAATAATTGTAATGACACGTAAAATTACCAACCATGTATATATTTGAGCTCGCCGAGCATCAATGATTACGATATCATAAAAAGAGTGCAAGATCATGAACCATCTCATTTTATATGCATTAAATTATGCTTCAAGAAACTTTATTGGTTGTCATAGGGCTATTGCGATAATTTAATGCCAAATATTGACATATAACTTACTGCATTATCAATTTAGCATCGGAATTACCGATTATTTTTTTGTCTTCATCGAGACCCCAAAGGCGTGCAACATATGATAAAATATCAAACGATTAACACTTTTAGTCAATAGTTCGTGCCGTCAATAAAAGGTTTTCAAACAAATTATTGTTTTACTTTTAAGAATTACACTTACAACAATAATTACTAGTCTATTGAAGGCATTTTATTTACGAATCACGAATTACCAAACAACACACGCCACATTCACGATGTATTTTTTATCACAAAATTGCCGCTAGGGGTCGGTACCGGTAATTACGTAGTGTTACTATAATATATTTTCAAGTTACCCGAAATAGTTTACTGAATTTTGATTTTATGTCTATTGGTGTCAATCTAAAATCAAAACTAAAAGCTTACGCGAAATTCTACAAGATTTTGTAACATTTATTTAATTTTTGTTTAAATCTTAACAATTTATAAATAGATTTATTGTTTTGTAACAAGTTTTAAATATTTACTTAATTTCAACCTTAAAAGAAACATCACTTAAGGAAATGTAAATACAGTAAAATAGCCACATTAAATAAAGATTGTCATGAATTCAATTTAAGATAAAATATTAAGATTGAACAAAAAAGACAAGTTTGTGTGTGTGCGATGTGATTTATGCACCATGTAATACAAAAAAAATTGTAAAAGATATTCTATAATTAATATTTTGTAAATAATATTAGATCGACCAATATTTGCAAATGGATTTTTTTTTTTTTTAATAATTTTATGGCCTGGTAACGAGACCTTTAAGCCAAGTCTTATTTTTGCAAATGGAAAATATAGTATCATACGTTCTAGCGTTTACAACAAATTGTCAAAACACAATAAATCTTTAGTTTTGACTTTGTGGTTTCTAGTTTCTACTTAGTCTGTGTGGTAGAGTCTAGAGTCTAGACTATATTTGACTTTTGAGAATTGAGGTTATTAATTATGATTTATGTTTAGATTGGGGACTAATTATTAATGGATACTTTCTATATTATTTGAATATGGCTTTAAATAGATTATTTTCGAATCTTTCAATCTTGGCTTTTACTAGTTCTATCAGCAGACGGACTCTGCATGCCAGTGCTGTAACATTTGCTAGTAAGCCAAATGTTGTGAAACCAAAGCCAGGGTTTGGAAAAAGTTACAGAAGAATTGTACATTTTCCAGAAGAGTACACCGTGAAACCTCTAGAAGTTACAAACTTAGCTGGTAGGGATCCTGAAACAGGTAAGATATAATTCTGCAATTTGTATTCAATAATTTGCTATTAGATAAAAATACCTGATGTTACACATGTTTTTGGAAGGTCGTGTTGTTGCTAAAGGAATAGGAGGTGGTATAAAACACAAATATCATTGGATTGATTGGGTCAGAGATGGACCAACTGAAGGACCACCTCAAGATGAAAAAGTTATTCAGGTATTAAAATATGTTATTGTGAACACTAATAATGTATGTGTTATTATTGTTCTTAATTGTATAAAAATCTAAATGTTTCAAAATATGCACTATATTTTAAGAATAGTATTTAATATTTCTTTATTGATTTGTTGTACTTTTAGGTATTGGAAGATGGATGCAGGACAGCACATGTTGCTCTTGTAGCTGTTGGAGATAGACTCAAATATATTCTTGCTACAGAAAACATGAAAGCTGGTGATATTCTCAAAACATCAAGGCTTCTACCTAGAATACCAGGTAACATGAAAAACTAATACAGTGGAATTTTGATTACTCAAATTTCAAGGGAACAGCAAAAAATCTAGTTAACAAGTTTATGAATTAACAAGAACTTCAAGATACCAATGTTTTACCTCCCTGCTGAAATTTCGACTTACAGTGGCCCAATGTCTAAGTGTATTTTTCGATTTGTACTAATATTATAAATGTAATCTTCAATATTTAATTAGTAAATTGCACCCACTTCAGACTTTATAATATGGCTTAAAAATAGGGGATCAAATGTTAGTATCAGTTAGTGTACTATTATTTACTTAACACTGGATACTTGCAAATTTTGAACATTAATAAGATGCTTTGCTATGTCCATTTACTTACACTGTTGCAATTTATACTGATTATTATTGTTTTTAGGGTTCTTCTGTGTCTGATCATTCCGATTAATTTTTGGGCCTAAAACAATATCATGTTTTCATTACCATACAAGAAATTGTTAATTTTGCAACTGATGCAGTTAACAATAGTTAATATATTAAATGTTCTATAATTTTTTCAGTCAGAGCTAATGAAGGCGATGCTTATGTGTTGGGTGCTCTTCCAACAGGAACAATAGTACATTGCATTGAAAAAGAACCAGGTACATATGTTTTTAATAACTTACCCTTTTTACATGATTGGTTATAGATACACTGAATGAATCATCGATTGTTTTCATCGATAACAGTGTCATCGATGAAATCAGAGTCTTATAAGTTTATAGAATATTTAAAATATTCAAATATTTCACTAGATCTTAAAAAAAATATTGTGTAATCAAATTGATATTAATAAAAACAGATTGTTTATTTTGTAGGACAAGGAGGATTATACATTCATGCAGCTGGTACATTTGGCACAATATTAAGGAGGCAAAATGATAGAATAATAGTGCAGATGCCATCGAAAAAGCTTTTTAGTTTTAATGAACATTGTATGGCTGTTGTTGGTGAGTCCTTAATTACATTATACATTACTTATGATGACTTTGTTATTAAGTAGCTAATACATCGAATTCAGCTGGCACCTTTGATTTTGTTGGTTCACCGGGGTTGGTCGAAATCTCCAAAAATTTCGTGACGTAATACTTGAACTTTCTTATTAAATTACATACAATTAAAAGAGTGTAAACTTAAAATAAATGTTTTCTCAAAGGCACAAAAATATTTTTCTAGGTCGTCTATCTAATGTTGATCATGGTAGTACAACAATTGGTTCACCACAGCGAAACAGATGGCTTGGTAACAGACCTCGTTCTGGTCTATGGAAAAGAAAAGATGGCAGACATGGAAGAAAAATCAGGCCACCAAAGCCAGTTAAAGAAATTTTCCAACCAACAAAGTTTCCTTTGCCCGCAATAAATTTGGACATGCGCCCTTAATTGTATTATAAATATTGTAGTTAAATAATGTTTATTTTATGAGCTAACAATTCCATTTGATTAAGTTGAAGGATATTACCAATCTACTGAATGGAATTTGCCCACAAATAAAGCAATGCTGGTTTTTAATATGGTAGTATTAACCATATAATAAGATTAAGCCAGTAAGTTTTTAAACCATCTTACATTAGATATCTGACAATGCAATACCTATTTTGGTTAGGCACTTCATTATAATAATCGTAACAAATGTAACAAGAACATTGGCGACATTTAGTCCTTGTTGTTAACAGAAAGAAATCGTATGAACACTTTATATACAATGATGTTATGTCATTGAATATTCTAAATTTACATTATACATAATTAGTATGTTAATTATAATATTTGAAAAAGAAATACTTTTTTAATAAATTTTATTGAAATATCATTTTGGAATTATATTAACAAAGATCAAGCATTTTTTCAACAATTTAAGAAGTAGGCATAAAAATATCTAAAGATGAAAATTACTAACTGTAGAAGTTAAACAATGGTCCAAGTTTACTCATTGTCATCATCAGAAAATGTCAATATCTGAAAAAAATACTTTTATTAATATTCTCCTTTATTCTAAAATAATAATTTAAAGTTCAACCTTGAAAACACAGCACAAAATTTTTATTTTAAAAATAGAAGTATAAAAAACTCACATCAGCAATCTCAGCGCTTAAATGCAGTTCCTGTAAACCAGTAATTTCCTCCAGATAAGTACCACTATTGAAGACTTTATGAAGAAATTCAATTCCTTCATTTCTATAATTAGCTATAACTATATCAGAGCAAGCAATACACTGTTTAAATTTGCCACAAGTTGGTGTGACATTTTGGTATGTATGGAGAAAACCCCGGATCGAGTGAGGTATTGGTCCAAGAACCCCATCTATAGATGAATCCTCTTGGGTTATATTGTATGGGGCTGGTGCATCCACTCTGAAAAAAAGTGTGGTTCAAAAAGATTTATTTAAAAAAGCTTTAGATTTTGAACATGTTATAAAATATTTGTGATAACTTTTAAAAATTTGTGGTACATTCTCCTCTTGCCCCAAGATGTTATGGAACCACTTGAAATGGCAGCTGGTTTTATCTGCGGTGCAGCGCGTCAGGAGGTATGAGTCGAGAGAGCCTGAATCAATTGAGCATATAGTAATGTGTCAAAATCAAATCTATTGCATTCCTTATGTTCATATTTTATGTGACATAATGTATAATTTTGTTACAAAAAGGACCTTGGTTAGGCACAGCAATGTTGTAGGAATATGTTTTATTATAGTTAATTCTATTCTTATACATTTTTAATCTAATAAGTAATAAGATATATTATTTATTTGCTGTGGCTTCACGTTGCAAAAAGGAGAATGTACGTAAAAGTCAGATACTTTGTAATCCTCAAGTTATTTGTTTCATTCTTCAAATAGATTGATGTAATTTTAGTCTGGATGTAGGTGGAATCACTTGCTTTTTACGAGAAGGTATAAGTGAGTAAAGGCTTTGTATCTTCCCTTATTTTATACATATTAGGACATTTACCAGTATATATACTGCTAGCTACTACTAGGTAGGCTAGGTAGAGAAAGGATATTGTTCTGAATGAAGTGAGGCTTGCATTAACTAAAATTATCAAGTTTTTTTTGGCTTGTAAATACGGCAGTGGCATCCATAGCTTAACCATGAGTATGCATATACATAGTAGGTCTCTAGAACTCTTTTTATACTGTGGATTTCTTCATTTCATTCACTACGCGAAATTAACAATTTTAAGAGAGAGATTTCGAGACAATTTTAATCTAACCTTATTTTCATAATATTTCCAGTTTATATGCGAGTCTATGTCTGAACCTAGTAGAGTAAACTTTTGTCCTTTTTCTATACTGTAACCATTATATGCAAATTTTATGTCAATCGGTGTTTTTTTATAGGGGTGGAATGTCATAACTATTTTATCAATTATCAAGTGGAGCTTTGTATTTAGACCTAATCTATTTTTACCTGATATTAATATCGAGACGTCATTAGCTAACAAAATCCATGGCTCAGATCAGATGTAGATCAAAAAGAGAAGGCATACTATCACGCTTCTTTGAGGAACTGACGCTTTCAGCATTCTACTTCCATATCTATTGTATTTCATAAGATTTATGTGTGAAGCTGGTATTCTTACCTACCTACCTAGTATTGCGCGTTTCTATTTCAATACTGTAGTAACGGCAACGCGTGGATCAAAGTGTAAAATGTACAAATATTTCCAATTATTTTCGATAGATGGCGGCAAAAATCGAGTGTTATAGTTACCCGAGTGGATGTTGCAACAGCCCAACTAGGAGTTCAACGGCTAATCCGCCAGCGATGGCTGCTACGCCCGGCCGAGTCACTGTGCATTGCTGGTCCAATGTACGGTCTTTAAGCGACTGCAAACAAATAATAATAAGTACATACTATATAAATAAAAAGTATTTCACCCTGCAAATAGTGTTAGACGCCATTATTGCTACTCTGCGAACCGCAGGCGCAGATGAATGTATTTAAAGAAAATTAACGCTAACTAGTTACTAACTGAAAAAGAGCTATATAAAGTAGGCACTCACATTACCGGGCGCTGTGACGTCATTGCAAAAATAGCAGCCAAGTTGAGCGCCATCTATATGAGAGTTCTTTACGTCGTTTGGCGCGGTGGCAAGCCCCAAACCGTGGCGCATTACTAGGTAACTATCGAAACCTAGCGCTGCATTTATTGCTATCTAAAAAAAATATGAAAAATAACTGTGACTTAAATCAGTTGTATTATTTATCATACTTCACTTATATACAGAGACCTTCAGAACTTTATAGAATCTACAGAAATTTATACAAATTAAATTATATTTTTAATCCTACTTTCTATATGATATTTTATATATATTTATAAGCACATTACAACATACATGTGAGAAAACACTAATTTCAATTGTGATAATACCTTCCCATAATGTGCAGCAATCAAAGTAGGCAACCATCTTGCTTCCCTTGTGTCCAATAGGAGAAATATAACATCATGCTCTTGTATGGCATCAATTATTTGTTTTATATTTGAAATAGTTTCTTCTTTAAGAGATTCACCAATAGGATGACCAGGCATCGGAATGTGTAAAGCTGATCCATGGCTAACCTGGTAGTTGGTTTTATTACTTTCTTTTATAACAATATGAATTTTGTTGAATATATATAGCAAATTGTTCTTTCACTATATTTCACTATTGTTGTTTCACTATATTTTAAAAATAGTTTGGTTATTCTTTAAAATATACTTACAACACTTGGCAATATTTTCTTAAGATTATCTGCGGCAGCATTTGCTTTCATCTTACCACCATTTAGACAGTCCTCATAATTAAACAAAACTTGTCGCGATGGATTAGAAAATGACACTTTTCCATTGTCTATGAATGTTATGTGTCGGAAACCCCAAGCCTGTACAACAGAATTTATAATCATAATAAAGTATGTGTAAGCTTATGTATAAAATCGCTATAAAATTACTTTTGTCTTTCTCTAATGGCACTTATGAGTTACCATATAGGCTAGTCCAGATCTGCCTTTATCCACATTACCACACCAAACTATTGTTATTTTAATACAAGCCACGATGTTGTTCCTTCTTCATTTCAATTCTTGTTTATGGCTTTTATTTGTGCCAACTGGGCACAAGGGACTTCGCCAGTGTTTTGTAGATGGAGAAGGCACGAAGGAGATTGATCGGTGAAAATAATAATTATTCCTTCTTTGTACAATTATGTTGCATAATTTAAATTTGTGTCATTTGTCATTGTATAAATTCTGAAAACTTCCGTTTTTTTTAAATTAGTTTTCCATGGCATGGCAAACCCGTGTGTGAAGAGCTTAGAAGAGAATAGTTTGTGGGGTCGATGCTGGTGAATCAAGTTACCAAATATCTAAAGACTTGATACTTCCCACGTCTACAGTCCCGGAACTCACGGTGCAATCACAAAGTCTCAGTTGATACTTGTAAAAGAGTCCTAAAAAGAATGGGTTACGGATTTTACACCGCTAAGGAGAAACCATTCTTGACTTGTTTGCTGTACAAAAGAAAAAGAGGTTGAAGTTTGCTCGTGATCATTTAAATTGGACTTCCGATCAGTAGCATAGTATTATTTGGAGTGACGAGTCCAAATTTGAAGTGAAAGTCGGCGATAAAAAGAAAACAGTGTTTCGGAATAAAAATGAGGGATTTCATACTTGATTGTCTCAAAGGCAAAGTAAAGTTTCCGTCTCTGATGATATGGGGCTGCATGTTTGCACAAGGTGTTGGTGGTATACAGTTTGTGGATGGTTCTATCAATACTGCAACGTATCAAAACCTTTTGGAAGATGCCCTCTATTCCGTCACTTAATCATTAACATTCCTTAATTTTTCTACAGGATGGTGCTTCCAAGGACAACAAAGACGTGGCTACTGGCGAATAGCATCCCTACAATCGAATGGCCAGCTTACAGCCCGGACTTGTCGCCAATCGAAACCCTACGGTGGAAAATGAAAAATGTTCTCCGTAAAAAACCATCAAGATCGATGAGCGACTTAAAGGCTAAACTCTTGGCTGTCTGGGAGTCAATTACGCCTGAGGAATCTTCAGCGTTGGTTGCAACCATGCCTCTTCGCATTAAAGCTTTCATTGAGAGCAAAGGCGACACAACTAAGTGGTAGACGAACTATTTTGCGTGAATGATAAGGGTAGTCGAATACTTACTAGTTTACTAGGTAAATATCAAAATGTATTCCGCAATCCGTACGTCATTTAATTTATAATTGTTTAGTCAAGACACATTTCATATATTTAATTGAAATATGGGGTACAGCATGCAATAAAAATTCTAACTTACAAACACCACAAAATAAATTAATTTAGATAGAATTTTTAACACAGACTAATAAAATCTACCAAGTAACCAAAATTATGACGGTTAAACAACTATATGTTTATAGCACCTGTCTGCATCTTAATTAAAAAATAAATAAATAACTCTCTCCACAGTAGCTTATCATTAAACAAATCAAACACGCAATACTCGTCGAGCAGAGTTTGCTTATCTTGCCGAAGCCACGCACAAATTATTTGAAGAGGTCAATTAGGTATGAGGGTGTGATTTGAGGGTGAGAACTATTTAATCAATTACCATCTAAATTTCGCAATATTAGCGCGTTTAACAAATTCAAAAGGGCATTAAAAATACATGTCAGAGTGAATCTACTAGACTGAAAATGGGACGTGTATCTTGCTTGTATATACATAATGTTTCTCATGTAAATAAATTTTGAATGAGAAAATAAAGTTCTTTAAACATTAACTTTAAAATGTTCCCCAAATTGTGATTTACTTTTTATTAAACATCCTTAATTATTTTACCAATATTAACTTTCTATATTTTACGCTTTGCACTACTTTTACCATACTAGACGAACAATTTTGCATTGGGGCTCGTAGCAATTGAAACCAAGAACAAAGTTACAAACTTCCTCTATATATAATATTTGTGTAGATAAAGATTATTTTTTTAGTGTGTACTAAGAACAAAAAAGTCATATGAGGGTTGTTTTTTTAAATGTGTTATACATTACCAATAAATTTCTTGCCACATGACAACCCAAAGTCCCAGCACCAAGTAGCAAACACTTAGTATTTCTCATAATATCCACATTAAGTTCGGGAACCAGTCGCCATTGCATCAACCTTATATTCAAATCGGATGATGCATCAGCTAATCTGTGGTAATTTTATTGTAACATTTAAATGTAAACTATATTAATATTTTTTTGCATTGAAATTTATAAGTAACGAGATAAAAAGCTTCATACATTTTGTTCGGAATCAGTTAAGGAAAATATTATTATCATTATGAATTTAAATAGCACAAAATAAATATTTACATATGAAAACATGAATTCTAACCGCACAGGGTCCATAGATGCTGACATATTTGCTAACTTTGGCCCAAAATTGCCCTTATTGTTTCGTTCCCATCCCACCCAACCTTTACCTGATTCAGGATTCTGAAAGATATAATATTTTTTTATTATATAGATTTTTTACGATGTGCAAATGTTCCCCCACTACCTTCTTTAATGCTCAAGAAGTTTGCAAGTATTTGTATCAACAATTTCAATTATAAAACTAACCTGTTGTGCCTTTATAACAAACACTCTACTGTTTTCAACTGAACCATTTTTATCCATCCTTATTCCTACAACTTTTGTAACGGTTCTAGCCAATAATGGATTATGTTCAAATACAGCAGCAAGAAGTATTCTCAAGGGCCATCCTGGATTATCTGTATTACTTGGATCCATAAATGCATAATAAATATTCTTGGATCCTTGACTTTTTTCAAATACATCTGATATTTTAAGTACTTTTAATTTGTCATCCTCAATAGCAATTACAAAGAAGTATTTCTGTGTTGTTTCTAAAAAATTTAATTCCTCTGCTATTCCATCTAGTTGTTGATTATTAAAATGTGCTGAAGCTAGGCTACTTTTTTCTTTGAGATATACTGTAGGTTTACTGGGAGTTGGAAATGCAAACCAATAATAGTAATGAAATTTTTTCAAGTCCTGAAATATTTTACCATTTTGACTATAAATTATCTTTCTGATTAATATAAACTCAACCAAGCTCTTATTCAATGAGCTTATAATGATTTAAACTTACAGCAAATGAAAGTAAGAAGAAGTTTAACAATGAACTGGGATTGCCGATCCATGACCCAGTTTTTATATTCTGCCATAAAACTTCTCCTAAACTGTTTAGAAGTGATGCTTTGTCAATATTTTTAAAATCTTCAATTGTATTCTTGTTCATTACAGTTCCAGTTACATTCAAATAGAATTGTTCTTGTTCTGGTGTCCTTAAAAAAATCATAAACTTGAATATAACAATAATGTATTAGATGCTTTTTTGTATAATAGGGACAAAATTATTAAATTCATTAGCAGCATAGAAGGTACATGAAAAATTGTATATATTAAATACATAATCCAAAAAAAAATATCTTTAAAATGTAAAACTTACTTGTTAAAAGATGTTCCATCAACTTCAAAAACAGGTCCTATATCATTTCGATATGTGAAGCGCCCATATATTTGTTTAGTGTTTTCGTTTAATCTATCAACGTTTAGTTTTAAATCAGTTAAAGTATGCCAGAATGAAGGGTGTACAAAAGACATAAACGGGACATACTGAATGATTTGATTATGGGGTGACGACATTTTAATCTCCTGTTATATAGGAAAGGCTGTCTCGTCTAAAGTAAACAATGCGAGTCCTTTGCTTTTCCAAACTAAACATTCCACTCTCTAGTTCGTTTGATATTTTTATTTTATTCACAAAATGCTATGTTGGTATAATGAGTATAGATGACGTTTTATTGTTATGATGTATTTATTTGTATTATATTCATTACAATTTTATTAATCATAATACAAATTGTAAATGTCAAACTTGATACTATAAATTATCTGTCAGCTGTCCGTGTCTGTTTCTAGGTTTAAAGTTGCGAAAAAATACTTTTTGATTGATTGATGACAAGGCCACACGAAACCCAGCGCTGCATAAAATAAACCTTAGATTCAGAGTGAGATTCATAGTTGCGATTCTCGTAAATCAAAGTTCTAAACGTTTCTGACATTCTGGTGTCATATAATTATCACTTAAAAGTATTAGAGTAGTTTTAGTCTGTGCATAAAAAATACTGATGTCTGGCAGCTTTAGAACAACTGAATTTTTAAATTAATGTCATATTATTCTGTTAATTTATAATGTTTTTCTCTTACTCATTTATATTTTATTTTATAAATTTAGCTAACGTTATAGGTCAGTGGTGATATTTATGTAGTAGAAAAAGCTATTTTTTTAATTCGTCGAAATTACTGTGAAAAAATCTGTAAGTATCTATTTTTCTTTTATTTGGTTTAAATTTTTTATATAAAATATCAGTCTCGATTCCTTATTGTAAAGATTATCTTAAGAAATCTGACTAATTTAATTTTCCTTAATACGCGTTAAACGGCAAGACTCACTTTCAAAATAGGAACTTTAAAGATGTTTCCTTTTCAGAGAGTTGTAGTATTAATATCGAATACCTTTATTTTAAAGATAACGAATATGGCTATTAACTCACCTGAGAACCAAAGTAATGACTCAAGGAATTGGCAAGTTTCGAAAAAAGTACCTCTTAGTTATAATGAAAGTATTACCAGTAGCGCTAGTAGTAAACGACAAAGAAAAAATTTGGTATCGCCCTATCTTAATAGCGAAAAAGTCAAGCTTCATTCAAGAGTCACTGAAAAAAAGGTACTACAAAGAAAGACTACAGATTTTACGTCTTCATTTCCCTTAGCTGTTAACATATATAAAGCTAACTCGGATGAATTTAAAATTGCTAAGCGGGCTTCGAAGAAAGGCAAGAAATGCGTTCACACTTTACTACATGACCCTACGTCCCAACCGCAAAATTGCACGGTTAGTGACATGAACGATTCGGAATACAACGAAACAAAAATTTCAAGAAAACCTAAACCTAAAGTAAAAAAACGAAGGGTTAATAAAAATAACCTAGACAAAAATATCGAGATTTACGATAGAGATGCAAAATATTGCTCCCAATTCAATATTAATTTAGATAGTAGTTCGTCCGATATGTTTCAACACTTAACCGGCGATGGAAGAAAGGTTTTAAAAAAGCCAAAAAACATTTATGGTAGAAATCAAGTGATTGATAATGATGTATGGGCTGTGCTTAGGAATATAAATAAAATGCAGTTCATACCTTCTCCACCTATGTCTGGTACAAGTATAGAATCATTAAAAAATATGTCTACAAGGAGGCGAACTAGTGATAGTAACGATGCCAGGTACATTGCAAAGAATTTAATCCAAATTTTTTTGCAAAATAAGAACTAATTTTTATTTTTTATTTTAGCTTCATTGAGACCTGTCGCACTGAAGAGTTTGCTTATATCTCTTATGATAACACTTCGCTTAACAGTCACTCTAGATCATCCAGTTTTGATCGTGTAACCGTGATAGGTAAGCAAGATGATGTGACAAAAACATACACTTATACCAAAAGGGGTGTTCGTGACCAGCAATGTAAACGTGAAGTGTTAGGAACTAAAAAAAGTAAGAAGGTCTTAAAAAATTTAAGTAATAACAAAACGGAATCAAACAATAAAAAACTTCAACAAAAACTAAACATTAAAGATCTGTCACTTCTACAAGAAAATATAATATATAGAGATGAAAATCTGTATAGAAATTCTGAACAGAAATTAAAGGCGGTTTGTGCCAATGAAGTTAAGCGTTATCCAGAAAACATACAGATAAAAGCTGGTAATTTATTTAATATTCTGTCGCAAACTTCAACTATCATTTTAACAATGTAAAGCTGTAGGTACTGTATTTTCAGACCCTGAAAAGTCGAGCATCGCATCTGAATCAGAACGCCAAGAACAATTAAATGGAATTACAAGAGTAGTGTTGAGTAAAGGTCTAGAACTTCACGATAGTAAAAATGATTGTAAACCGCGAGAAGCTAGAAAGTGCCAGTCTATGTCAACTTCACCAAACGGCAGGAGAACACAAATAACAACAGCTGAAATAAGAAAAAAAATCGCCAGTTTGAAGTATCCAATAATAGTAACTGGAAAAGAAAATCTGAGTTCTTATACACAAGTTATTGATTATAAACCTCCTCAATTTTTGGGTCTAGATAAACACATATGGCCATTTATGATAAAATGGTTGCCCGAATCGCAAAAAGCTACAATATCTATAGAAAGAAAAGCTCCCCCTGAGATAGCTCGAACAAATAAGCTGAGAACAGAAGTTGAGGGATTCCGAGATTCACGGAAAAATAGTGCAAGTTGTAAGTTGCATAATAATGACAAATTAAAAAAAAATAAAAACCAATTATCTTCGCAGCCAATCAGTGAAAAGGAAAAACCAATGAGGATATTCAAAGATAAAATGTTAAATTTTATGTATAGTAACAAATATTCGATTATGCAAAATGCAAAGAGTTGTGGCATAAATGATAATGCTGTAAAAGTTAAACATGATTCTTTTAACATCGAAACTCAAACGCCATCTTCTAATATATTTGCAAAAAAAGATAAATATGCTTCACCAGCAGTAGATACAGATTTACCAAATATCAATCGCTTAAAGTCAAAATCAAAGCACTCTTGGTCAAAAGCAAAGTGGGCGAGTGATTTTATAGAAAATGTTATAAGAAAAGTAAAGTGTGGAGTTTACTACGGTCAGGAAAGTAAAAAAATTATAAAAAGTAAGTACTATCTATCACCAAAAAAGATAATATTAATTACAGATATTCAGTATCTCATCGTTGATTTTTAGGTATATATACTGACAGTAAATTAACTCAAACAGATAATTTACGTACCGAAGTTACGGATGATGAAATAGTTCTGAATGAAGATATTATTTCCAACCAATTTTCTTACAATGGAGTAATTCCTGGTTTTGAAGATAAAATCCAAGATTTGAAATTAGAAACGGTCTCTAAGAACCAAATTGCAGTTAAACATTGCAACACTAATGTTGTTGTACAGTTTGACATCGCATTTCCGATAGGTACTAATGGAATTTTGCAAAAGAAGGATTCTATATTACTTCTTCCTACAGAAATAAGTGCTAGTAGAATATATAAATACAAGACGACCATTACAAATGCTATTCTGCCAGCTGAATTGTGCAGCATATTTCCAAAAATGCTTAGTAATATATTCGATTCGAATATTACTCCACTTTCACCTCAACTAATAATTGATGATATTCAATGCCACGATCTTTTCCCCATAAAAGAATTAATGCAACACGAATGCCTCAATACGTTTAATAAAGGTTCAATATTTAATCTCGCTAACACTTCTCCCCCTATATTACTTCAAAATGGAAGATTTTCTAATACTATTAATAATATTCAAATTTTTAGACCAAAAATGTTGAATCATATTCTTGAGCATTCAGCATTTAGTAATCTTTTACCAGAAATAAAAACAAGAGCATTATTTGAGAACATTTTGCACTTATATAAAATGCATTTTATGTTTGAGTCGTATGTGCCTAAAGCCGACGATGCATTAGTAACGGCGCACGATGCTTTTGCCGACAGCATAAAGATTAATACATGTACTGCTATTGTTCCATATAATGTGCCAAATCAGAGTAAAATTTTAGATCTAAGTGATCGAAAAGAATTAGAACCTATTAAAACAAACAGGTATTGGTGTGTTAACTTTGATTTAGGACTCATGAGCTCGTACAAATTAGAACGCTTTGGAACCAAGACTGTCGTTTCGCTAAATAATAACTCGGACAACACAATTAGTTTTATCGTAAATAATCTAAGAGTGGAACTTTTATATAAACATTGCGAAAATGTTTGTAATAAATCAGATTCTTTATTTTATGACAACCAAATTGATTCAGACAGATTCAGAGATCAAGATACATTGAAATCTAGTAAAAGTAGGCTGATGATTAAAAAAATTAATAGAAGTAGTAACGTAAAGCTTTGCAAGAAATGCAAATCAACGTCATGTATACCTCATTATAAAAGAAACACTCCGTTGCAAAAGATTGCAAATTTAGACGAATTTTTCCAAGCATTAGGTTCGCCGAAAAGTTTGGCAGATGCAATCGATGGAGATACTGAAAGGAAAATTCTATTGTCGGTTGTTGAGGTATTAATTCTGTCTAAAGAGTATAAATTACAACAGATTTGGTAGTGAAATATATCTTGTTAATTTTTTTAGATGAAAGCTTGGATAACAGAAATAACTCCTAGACAAGCGCTTATGATTCTTCTACTGGCAAATAAAAAGGAAACTTCTAATATCATTCGCTTCCGCAATGTCATATTGCAAGCCATTGCAACGAATAGAATTACCAAAATATCAGAATTGGATATGGAAATAGAAGTTATTGAAAGAGAGAATTTGAATAATTCCGTACTAGTAAGTTAACATAGTCAAACAAATAAATGTATAATACTTGCACAATGAACACTAAAATTGGATATAAGTTGGTGTCTTCGATTGCTTGAGAAAGTCAGCTTACAAAAACCATTAACCTTTAGCAAAGTCAAAAATCATTTATTCATATAGGTAACACAATGTACACTTATGAACGTCAATAGCTTTTAGTGGCCAAAACTTTCACATTTAATATTTATTTATTAACACTTCGTTACATTACAATAGAAAAAAAATTGAACATAATTAAATCAAAAGGAGGGCAACTGGCGGCCTTATCGCTTTCGAGAGATCTCTTCCAGGCAACCACTGTGAGTAAAGAAAAAAAAAGTATTAAATTACATAAGATAGGGAATAAGTGCAAAAATACATGTTATACACTATACATAGTTATTAAGACAAAACTAATCAGGAACCAAAAAAAAAAAACGAAACTAAAAAGATGATACATTAAAAATACACATATATCACGATAATTTAAGATAAGTCTCACGTCAGTAAGTAGTTAGTAAGAAAGCTAGGGGTACGATGTGGACAGGTAATGTTTGTACAGAAGAAATTTAAAGGTATACAGAGAAGGAGCTAAGCGAATAGGGTCGGGAAGTGAATTCCATAGCCTAACTGCAGATACCTTAAAGGAATCGCCAAGAATTAGTTATGAGAGTTATGAGATGGGATTTCAAGGGTATAGTTTTCGGAAGAGCGTAAGCTATAGTTATGGGCTCCCAAAATTTTTAAATCATGTTTGAGATAGGAAGGAGTTTTAGGGTTGAACTGGATGGAATATACTATGGAGAACATGAGCATCACGTCCCTGACGAATCGGTAACCACCCTAGCCGCTTACGGAAAGCAGAGATATGGTCATACTTTCTTAGACTGAATATAAATCGGATACAGAAATTTAAACACCGAAAGGGTTTTCTTATTTTATTATATAAACTCTGGATCGATATGCCATATTCTACTAAAATATTATTATATTTATAGTTACAAGGAATATCATATGTGCCGGCTTCCACCGAAGATAATTTACTGGAGGAGTTGTGCTGGATAGCGAAAACCACTGTAAGTACTATTGTACTGTATGGTTACGGCTCTAAAAGCATTAAGTACGGTGAAACATTTTGAGTAATTTACCTCATTATCATTTTCATGCAGTTTCGTTCGCGTGAAAATGTTATATCCTATGAAAATTGTGTAAGTATATAAGGATTTCATTAGGTAGAGCGCCCGTACTCTGTAACTTACCGATCCCGACGTCTTGTATGCCAGTTCGATGTAGTTCTCTAAATATACATCGCCGTTGGAAGTTCGGACTATGGGTTCGAATGATGACTGGGTTGCTCTTAGAGTTTTGCTGGGAATTGTATTTCATCACGCATAGCTGAAATGAATTAACATAAAACATTTATTTTTAGGCGTCTGACTACCAGAAGCCTTTCGATAAGACATCAGAGCGGCTACTAAAGTCCCTTCTCGGTAAACGAAAGAAATTGAACCCTTCTTATCTACGAGTTATGGCACGTTATGTTGGACTTGGCTTACTTGAATCCAAATGAAGGTTACCTATATAGTTGTCTTGTGATTATTATTTTATTATTATACACTACTAAATTCTGAACTTTTTAATGTTTTAATCGTTCACCTTTTATTGAACGTGATTGGTTATATGGATTTATACACTAATCGGTATCTTCGCCATAAATACGAAACTGTACGTTAACAGGCCTATCTATCCGCCTCAAATTTTAGATCCGGTCGAATAAACACGACATAAAAAGCTCTAAGGCACCGTATTTTACAAAGAGAATCGTGATTTTTTTAAACATACAAATTAATACCCAAACTGTACTAATGGCAAATTATCATGAATAAATATCAATTTCTCTGTGTTAAAAGGCAACAGATGGTTTCGCTTGTCTTCGTATACAAGGCCATCTTCCGAAAGTCGTCGCTAATATCCGGCCAATAGGCCGAATATTCGGTATTACACTTATACATTCATTTTTAATAAAAATTCCACTGAATTAATTTTTTTATAGTATATATCTATACATTCTGCATTACTCGTGCAAATCAATATTACTAGCAAATTTTGTGTGCTTGAGTGGACATTCAGTTTTATCTACATATTTTCAATTCAAACAAATGAAACCTTACTTGTCTGGGAGGATTTTTGCAATAAAAAACTATAGAATTTTATTAAGAGTTTATTTTAGACTTTCACTTTTGTGGTGCGCTCTGATTTGAGCTCTTTGAATCACGAATTGAAGCTGAACGTCTGCGCTTGATCTCTTCTTGGCGACGTACCTGTAAATTCATATAAATATTGCAGTTTCCTTTTTAAGCTCAAACAGTGTCCAAATAGCTAAAATAGTGCCTATGAATACATATGTATTAGCTAATTTTAAGGGTTAATTTGTGGCTGATTTAATACCTTTAATTACATCAATGGTAAGAAAAGGGGTAAGACACAGCACTTTCTATTACAGCTTGGACAATTATTATAAATTGGAAGTTATAATTATATGGTACCAACTGTAAAACGAAAAAATACATTAGTGTATTCCTTAACTGAACAATTTGTATAAACATTACATTAGTCAGTATTTCAATAATTACCTTAGATTCCTTCTTTCTCTGAGCCAGCAACTTAGCATAGTCTGCTTCAGATGCCTTACGTTTAGCCAGGCGTTTCTTCTTAAGGGCTAGGCGGTGGCGTCTGCGCTGAAGAACCTCAGGTGTTACTAGCCTTTGAATCCTAGGAGCCTATAAAAGATTAAATGTATATTATGATCTACTAGTTATTTTAAGGTTTAAATAAAAAACAAATAAGGATCATATAATCTCAACTATGATTAAGAATTATATATATAATATTTCTGAAGAAACACTTATTTTTATCGTAATATTAAGCCTAAAAGATGTAGATTATATAATAAAATTTAAATGTTTTGCTCACTGTAAAAGTAGACAGACATGATATCTGAATCTTCTGCTCGGAGCTAATTTTATATTCCCTGGTCTAAATTGAACAAGTTATCATAAACATGATCAGAGAAATGTGACCAGGGTAATTTTCAAATTAGATATCATTCATTATGCTTACCTTGTATCTAGGTTTGGCATTTTCTTTGCCTTCTTTAGCAGGCAGGAGGCGTTTTACAACATACCGCCGAACATCATCTTGTTTGGTCAAGTTAAACAGTTTGCGGATCTTGGAGGCTCTCTTGGGTCCAAGACGACGAGGTACATTTCCATCAGTAAGTCCAGGAATTTCCTTAAGAATAGAAATAATAACTAACATTTCTCTACTGTTTACTGTTTCTCTTGCTGTCAATATAAATTTTAAGCTGTCTGTTCTTCAAAATGGAATAACAACAACTCTGAAGTTGTTGCATTTCCAGAGAACAATACAATATCCCCTGCCGCATATAATTACCTAAATTTGAAGATTTAGGAAACAGTAAGAACAGGGTATAGGTTTAAGGACAATCATTAGATTACACAGAACGATTAGGTTTAACATATTAATAGAAACTTACTTGAGAACCCTTGCGTACAATAACTAAAGCCAAAACAGACAAGTTAGCATCAACAATGCAACCCCGGACTGATTTACGCTTTCTCTCTCCATCACGACGTGGTCTGTAGCAAGAATGACCCTTGGACATCAATAAACGGACACGACCTGAAATAATTCTCTATTTCAGTAATAACATTAAATAACTCTCCATTAAGTCAGGATGTCTGATATCATGACTAAACTAAAGTGTAATATACACTACTACTCTACATTCTAAGTAAGGTTATAAACCTTAACATTTAATTTTTGACACTATATAAACATTAAACTACGAATTTAATTTTACGTATTAAATAGAGATTGTTTGAAAAACTTACTGTTTGTAAGAACTCCCTGTTTCATAGGGAAACCTTGCTTGTCGTTTCCACCGGCAACACGGAGTATGTAACCCTTCCATTCGTCACCTAGTAGATCAGCTTCGACCTCAGCGCCCATACGCTTCTCATAGAAGATACGGAGCTTATGTTCATCCACCACTTCAAATAGCTTCTGGCATCCCGTTGCCGGGTACGAAACGTTTAACTATAAACAACAAAATCAGGTTAAGATGCTGCCACCACATTGTAAATTTCCTGTTAACATAAATACACTAGATTGATTAAGAACATGCCGCATTATTCCACTCCAGTTTTCACTACACATTTGATAAGTAAAATTTAAGCATGATGATTGTAGGTCACTTCATCGCACTTTACCCAAAGTATCAGAACACCTATTAAAGATATTTTTGTTTAATTTAATAGTAAAGCAATAGACGGTAATTGATTGGATAATATTTTGTTTAATTTTACTTATATTTAGTAATAAAAACATTTATTGAGAACCTTCATGACTGCGGCTAGCTCCTTTGAACGTCAGCCATGAAAAAGAATCAACTGACAGCTGTCAATACTTAACAGAGATAGTGGACAGAGGTTCACATATTTCAAGTTTTGGTCTAACACAGATAATAGATCACACAGTTGGTATCACAGATTAGAATTTCAAAAACAAATGACAAAACATAAACTTCTGTTGTAAGATAAAAATCAATATGGCAAATATAATCATAAAATGTATGTGTGCTTGAAAATAAAAAAAGAAACCATTTTTTTATAACATAATGTTATCTGAGTTTTGATAATTTAGACACAAATCTTCAAAACTCGGATAACAAGATGTCAAAACGAATGTGATAGTTTGACATTTTTGAAAATTCCACTGTCACTGTTGAGTATTGACCTAAGTCTGTACTGTGTAATGTCGTATCACTTTCATAATTCATTCTGTTTCATTCATTAATATATGTTTTTGTATTAATAATTAAAGTAAAAGTAAAATTGTCATCTCTTATTAACTTCCTTTAAAATGTCTGAATAAATTAATGCAATACCAAAGTTCCTCTTATCGCACACAGTTGTATCTGACGATAACTATATATATTTCAAGTAATAATAGTTTAAATATATCTAACCTGCTAAATTAATACCATGAACAACGAAGAAAGTATTATATTAGCTAATCGGCAGCATGGAAAATACTTTATGCGTTTTTTAAATGTTTTGCCAGCGTCTCTTTCTTCTCATGATACTACTAGGTAGCTAAATTTTATTTATGACGTTTATTTATTTTTTGTAGTGGATCGACAAGACTATCAATTTATATATATATATATATACTATGCGTCTAGGTGCCTAGTTATGGTCCTAAGTAGGACTATTATGAGTAACTTATGACTAGTTTCTTACAGTCCTTTACAGTTTAAATGTTTGTAATTTATATGCTCTGTGAAATGATCAGTGTTTTAAATTAAATTTCAGGGTAACCATAGCATACTTTGCAGTATCTGGACTAGATGTTTTAGGCTCCATTTCTACTATGTCTCTTGAACTTCAAAATAGGATAATACAGTGGATATATAGACTTCAAGTGCATCCAGATAAAGATAGTGAGTAACTATTTAAAACTCTTACTGTTACAATTATATATTTCATCTTTTGTGATATAATTTGTTTGTATCTATTTTGTCAGTATCTATTTATTTGATATGTTGTGTTTAAGGTAAGGTAAGGTTAAGACTCTAAATAGTCTCATTGGAAATAAATGGATATTTAGAAACTTAATAAGTTATGATTGCTTTTTTTTACTTTTTGTACATTTACAAAACATTATCACATTTATTTTTATAACCATGGGCCCAAAGAAGATGATTTCTATTGAATTAAGACGTGATATCATTTTCTTACTCAAAAACACTTAACTAAAACAACTGAGGGGGTGTTTTGGGAGCTGGTGTGGCATTTGAATTAATTTCAATGGGCGAATTTGCTTTGAGAAACAAGCAATTTGACATATGATAAAAGGTTATGGAACAAATTAAACTTGTATAATGTATTCCATTTTAAATTTCAACATGTATACAATATGGGAACATAATTGTATTTGCCAGTCAGTAACACTTCAAGGCAATTAAGAATAATAACATTTTAGTTCTTTGGTTATCCTTAAATGTATAACCTATGTTAGTGTATTAAATAAAGATACATAACATAACCAATTATCAAATACAATGTGTTGGTGTTGTTATAGAATGCTATATGTATTATATTATAAATTGTTGTAAATTTTTGCTAAAATTAAAGTTTGTAACATATAATATTTCAAAGGGTTCATCCACTTAAAAAAAGGAATAAGGTAATCTTAACCTTTGTTATTAATCTACAGCAAACTTAATATAAGTGTTTTGTCTTGATTTTTCAGTCTTTATAACTTTAATATTTCAATAAATAGCTAGTCTGGCCAGAAGTTCTGTTAATAATGAAAGGGTAGTATTTAAACGCAAATAAAAAAAATACTTGTATGCAATAATAATCCAAATTCCCATCCCAAAATTAATGATTGCGCAGAAAAATACTCCACTCAAAATATTACTAAATAAACTACAATTTATGTTCGCAGCATACGGCTATTTATCTTAAAGCAAAGTTTTTTTACTAATGCACATTATACCTATTAACTCTTTTTTTTTAAATATAGATTCTATTAGTGTATTTCTTACAGCAGTTTTTTATTGGTTATAATCATCTTATTATTTATTAAGTACGACATAATGACATCAGTAAAAAAGTATAAAATTAGATACAAATAGTATCTTTTTTATTGGATTATTAAGGCGGGTCTTGCTTTGGTGGGGCGTCCACGCGTCCTTTTTTGCCCAATAGGCACATTTTTGGCTTCTGCAGGTGGTGCCACGTACTTGAGCCGGGTCGCAAGTACGATGATATGCATGCACATATAGTTCTTTAAAAAATGGAGCGGGTTCATTTTCCGTGCATCCAGGCGGTTTGTTGGTTGGGCAAGGCAACTCTCCAATACGCGAAAGCTTTCTTTTTGTATCCATCAAAAGTTTCCCAATCTTGATTAAATGGAATGCTACTTGCTGTTGATCTTGCTACTACTATCTAAGTATTTAGTCCGGATCAAATTCTAAGAATTTGACATTTTTAGCCCACTCCTGTTTGAAATATGCTATGAATCGCTCTTAACTTGCATGTTTACGTACGAGAGGTAGCTGAATGCAACGAGTCGATATCATCCAACATTCCTTTCTGTTTCTTCTTCTCGATCGATTTTTCTACATTTATTGGATGTTTTTTTTTTGCGTGTGCCGAACACATTTTCATTATAGACTGTGCCAAACACTTTTAGCAAAGCATTTTGACGAAATATTTCTATTTCGCTCTTACGCGCGAGCTATGCGGTTAACTCCCGACAAATGCAATGAAAATGAAATGAAATTGTTGCTATAATATTATTCAATTTGCCCAGCATGTCTTTTTGAAAATTACGACAAATATGATGAGCAAGTTTTGTTGTGCTTAATAATATATATGCGACTTGGATAGTTATTTTGTTATGACAACGAGTATCATCTACATGCGCTCTGGTTAATTTGCTGTGCAGTCAGTATTTATGATAAGCATGCAGTATTTTTGTAACTAAATACATTTATTTGTATCGCATTATGAGAATAAAAGTAATGTATATTTTCGAATTATCAGCAGTACTTGTTTTGTTAAACAATTAGTTTATTTGTAGTGAAGTAATTTAATTGATGTAAAAAAGCATAAAAATGAAGAAAATATATTGATATGCGTTTATTTATTACATGTGCAATTAATAATTTCCCATAATGAAAATGCATTTTTATTTCAACTTTTTAATTATTTTAAATTTGGAACACATGTATTATTTTAAAAACTTCCTTCGATTTTGCTCATTTTTTTTGTGTTTATCAAATTACAATATGGAATGGGGTGTTAAAGCAAATAAGATTGCAGTGATCGCCTTGCACAAAGTGGGTATCGATGCCGACGGTCATATTCCAGACACGTCAAAAGCTTGTTATCAACTGTATGTTCATATATAGCACTATCAACAGTCGAAATCTCATTAGGAAGCAAAAAATGTAATCGCGAGAAATGAAGATTCCAGCTAGGACTCTCTAGCTCGTTGCTTATCGTCGATATACAGGACATGCCCTAAATCAATCTTTACATTTAAAGAGAGTGGATCGATCAAAACACCTTCTGTCGCGATACGTAGGTGAAAAGTACAGAAATATCCTCTTTACCGATAAAAAAAATTCACGATTGAAGAATACTACAATAAGCAAAATGATAAAGTGTATGCTCACAGTTCTATATAAGCTGCTGAAGTGGTCGGAAAGGTACAACGTGGTCATCATCCTGCGTCAGTGGTAACCCCGCAGTTTCGTGGGGCGTGTCTTACCTAGGAGTCACAAAACTACATTTTTGTGAAAAAGGAGTGAAAACTCCAGCTAAAGTGTTTCAAGATACAGTCTTGGATCATGTTGTGAAACCACTTAGCAATACACTTTTAAAAAATATACCTTGGACGTTCCAGCAACATTCTGCGCCTAGTCACAAGGCACGAACTACATAAGACTAGCTGGAAACCAACGTTCCAGACTTTATAAGAGCTGAAGACTGGCCCTCATCTAGCCCAGTTCTCGAGCCTTTAGACTTCAATTTATGGTCAGTTTTCTGCTCTAAACGACACGGCGACATTGAGTCTCTTAATGAGTCTTTGGAGCAAGCAGTGGCGAAATTTTTTATGGAAACAGTGCGTACATCCATAGATTCGTAGCCAAACAGATTAAAGGGCTTTATAAAAGCCAAAGATGGCTATTTCGAATATAATATTGTTTTATTTTTTGCTGTGACTAATAAATATGTAGGTATACATTTTTGCATTGCATTTTACCAGAACCTATGGCTGGACTAGGTATAAATAATGTATGATTAAGTTATTCATGTGACAAAACATCCATTAATAATTAAGGTATAAATAATATACATATGAACTGACAGAATCTAATATAGGAGCAGCGCAGTGTTTGCTCTATGTTTAAGTGCAATATTCAAATCGGAGGTTGCGCAATCAATCTATGGCTCTGTACCAGTGGGTGTTCATGTCTATGTGGCCTACGAAAACGACGTGAAGAAACGTGACATGTCTAAAATCAGGCATACGTAAAGACACATGCAGAAATATGTCTGTCCCATGCCCTATTCACGTGACCTTAAATGTTACGTGTAAACCTTGTGGTTTTATTCATGAAAATATATACTTGAGTGTCATGTAAATAAAAATAAGCTTCTGTAATTTTCTGATTTACCTTCTATGAATTAACTTTTATTGCTTTCTTAAATTTATAATTACCTGTGAGGACAGAGTCGAGTGTGATAGTGATAAATTTTATGATGGTTTAATATGTATAAACATACGTGAGGATATTTGAGTATGTCACGGTATCACATAACTACTGACTTATTTACTTTAATGCTATTTATGTTTTTGATAATGGTTCACTTTAATAGCTTTACATATATTTAACCGTTGTTGTCATAAAAATTACAATACATTACAATGAATGACTAGAATTATTTTTTTACATAGTATTTGTATATAAAACTATTCCTCGGATTAAATATCATTAACTTTAACAACTCGGTTTGAAGAAAATGTTTACCACTTGTAACTGCAATGCTCAAAACAACCACAGGCCACAAATAATTTATCGATAATTATTACTTTATTATTCATGTAGACGTAAATAGATGTGATTGTTAATCTATTCCTGCCATGCCGTCGTTTGTTTCCTTGATAATTGTGTGACGATATTAGTCAAGGATTTCCTTCCTTGTCTATACTCTGAAAATATTTAATATACACCGAAATACCAAATCTTTTTAATGGCATGATTTCTCGGCAGATGTTAATCGCGTGGAATTCCTTAATAATCAATCCGAAAGCATATGTGGAAAAGCACAAAAAGCTTTGCATTATAAGTGTATTGAAATATGTTATATAGTTTTCTATACTTTTCCACATTTTCTTAGTTCGCTATGGTTCTAACTAATCAGTTAAGGAAACCTTTAAAACGATTATAATGAAGTTAGGTTCAGATATTAAATATTTTTTTTACAGCGGGTGACATGTCTGTCTGTGGGTTCCAAGGATCTTCAACTGTGAACATAGATTTCAATTCACGGAATAAGTTGTATAGATGTGGCCATTTAGCGATGACGTATACCGGCCTCTGTATTCTACTGGCGTTAGGTGATGATCTTTCGAGGGTTAATAGAAAAGCAATTATTGAAGGCAAGTAACTATAAAACGGTATAATTAAATTCGAAATTTATCGCATACTTTACAGCTAGGTATCTAAATGAAGGTCATAATTAAAAGGTCAAAATAAATTTGAATCAAATTATTTCTTATTGACCTGCGTAAAAAGCATAAATATTTTCGTCCATCCCATCAGATTCCCAAAAATCCGGGCTAAAAGACACCTGCTACGTTTCATACGAAAAAAAAAATGAAATCTGAAGAAACTTATAATTTTGAAATTTGACAACAAACGCTCGTCTTCTATCCAAAAGGAAATTTTTGATGTCAGAGACATTTAAAAAAAAATGGCCTTTTGCTTTAAAACTAATTGTTAAAAATTTAGTACATCGCTATTTATTATTTGTAGTCCTTAATATCATTATATAGGTACGGAATTTGCAACAAAAAGTGTACTAACTTGAAATGACGCAATAATAATAAAAAAGAAATCGTTAATTTCTGTACTACTATAATACTTCTTTTAATATTAATTTAGTCGCAATACCTAACATATTATGATACTTAATAAAGTGCGTGTGAAAGAAATTTGACGTCACCTTCAATTATTTTCATTATCAAAACAAGATAACTTTGTATGTGTAATTTTGCCACTCGTTTCATTTCGCCGACCACCGTTAATAAATAATGGTTATTTGTTATTAGTTAAATTACGTTAGTTTATTTTTAGTTTAGTTTTTATAGCCTCCTGAAACTGAAGTTAACTTTTTATACATTTTAGTTTCTCTATCACATATGATAGAGCCTGAAATGTATAAAAAGGGGCTTGCTGAAAACGTCTGTTGTCGAAAAATCTAGAAAACATTTCATTCAATTCGTCTTTGATGCAGATTATTATAATTTATCATAACGTAATGTTAATAAAACTTGAACTAGAAAATACATTAATCATTATTTAATAAAGTCAAAATGTAGGCATCTTGACGTCTCTATATTTTTTGTATGACAAGAGAACTTTCATTCCACTGATATGATTTATTATCATATTCATGTATTCTCAATCTGAACTTGGTGTCTTTATCATTTATTGTCTTAATATATTTAAAAATAGTATTCATAATATTTGTATTTTAAGGTGTAAAAGCGTTACAAACTGAAGAGGGTAATTTTGCTGCAACTCTATCTGGCTGCGAGTCAGACATGCGTTTCGTGTACTGCGCAGCGTGTATTAGCTACATACTGAACGATTGGTCCGGGTTCAATATTAAAAGTGCTACGGATTATATTATTAAGTCTATAGTAAGTAATAATACAAATTCTTAAATGAATTCCGTTTTGGCCACTATTTTTATATATATTTCTATAAATTTTTCAATATCCCCGACTCTTGTGGTAAAGGGACCTTATTATATACACATAATTTTGTACTTATATTATTATTGCTATTCTATATTCATAGGCGGATGCGGATCCATCATTATAACATTTTCATTGTTCAAACTCCGACTATACCTGTGCATTCTTGTTTCTATTTACGCTAAAGCTATAGTTGGCCTAGTGGCATCAGAGTGCGACTCTCACCCCTGAGATCGTATTTTCGATCCCCGGTTGTTCAGCAATGGCCTTTTTTCTATATGCGAATTTAACATTCGCTCGAACGGTGAAGGAAAACATCGTGAGGAAACCGGCTTGCTTTAGACCTAAAAAGGCACATGAGGGTGATCACCTACTTGACTATTACATTAACAAATGATCATGAAACAGATACAGATCTGAGACCTACACCAAAAAAGGTTGCAGCTCCACTGATTTTATTTACGCAATTTAAACTTGTTATTGTTGCCAATAAAAAGTATGTGGCATGTCTTAATTATATTAATTTTTTTGAGGATTGATTAAAACATATTCATACATTGATATAACGTTATTGTGGTGTTTTAATATGAACGAATTGCAGGGGTACGACTATGGAATTGCGCAATGCCCGGAATTAGAGTCACACGGCGGGACAACATTCTGTGCTTTGGCAACCCTGAGTTTAACTAACCAGCTAGACCAATTATCAGAGGCCCAAATCGAGGGTCTTAAAAGGTGGCTTCTTTTAAGGCAAATAGACGGTTTTCAAGGGAGACCTAATAAACCGGTTGACACCTGCTACAGTTTTTGGGTTGGGGCGTCCCTAAAAATTTTGAACGCATTACATTTATCGGATTACGCGAATAATCGTAGTTATGTTTATGAAACTCAAGATATTGTTGTTGGTGGATTTTCAAAATGGCCGGACACGTGTACGGATCCGATGCACACGTATTTGGGCTTGGCCGGTCTGAGTCTTATCGGTGAGAGTGGTTTGTTTGAAATTGTACCTACTTTGAATATAAGTAAACGGGCACACGAGCATTTAAAGACATTGCATGAACAGTGGGCTAGTTCATAGTTTTAATAATATGTATTTTAGACTGGTTAGGAGATTTTGGACGGGATAATTTATTAATTTAGAATCGTCAAGTATCTGTGCGGACATTATCTGCGATGTATGTGATGAAATTAAAATAGAATGAAAAACATTTTGAAACATAAAAAATATAATGATGCGTAGCGAATAGAACTATTTAGTTAACCCCTTTTATGAGTTCGAATAGCTGCCACACCGAATCTGTTTCCGCACAGAATTACTAGTAATAATTGTTTTCAAATATTTTATGATGGCAACATCGTACTACGAATAACAATACGATATGTATGTTATATATCCCTTAAAAACTTTATCATCAGCTCTGTCATAGGTGTGATAAAGTAATAAATTGGAGTCTTCAAATAATATTTGTAGTAATCATATTTTAGAGGAAATTTATTTTTTACGCTTTACACGGTAGTTTAATTTTATACATAATATCTTAAATATTTTGTCGTTCAAGTTGGTAGGACATAGGCTACAATATGACATATTATTTTAAAAAATCCTTTTGAACCTTTTCAAAATATAAAAGACTGGGAAATGCATCAATACGGCCCTAGACGTGTTTTGTGCGATTCTGTCGATCTCCTAACCAATATAAAAATCCCGGTGCTGCCATATAATAACAGTGTTGTCAGTCCACAATAAAATTTTGCCTACACGCTCGATTTATTGTTGACTCATGTTATATTTTGCAATTGTTAGTACTTAAAGAGTTTAGATATTAGCTAGGTGCTAAATTATATCGTAGAAATGCGAACAACGATTTTTTTTTACTTTTTCACAGATTCATTTTTTTGAGATAGTTTAAGTCGTGCCATATGTGACGGGCATTTTAAGGAAGTATTTATAAATTGCACAATTTTAGTCTAAATTATACAAGTTTAATTATAGTGCAAAATATATATAACGCACAGGGTGTCAATCAATTTGTAATTTAAGTGTGCATAGTAATGTTAAATACATATTTTTGAATGTTCTAGAATAGGAAATTGGTTTATGGTACACATTAATTGGCTAATATAATATGTAATTTAACTCCTATAAAATTTGGTCCTAAAAAATATGTTTTAAAAATGTTAAAAATGCCATGAGTATGTTTAGAGAATTGTTATTTTGTATGACTGTCTCTTTCCAATAACTAATATTAAAATAAGACAAAAAGCTTTTACATGTTACGCATTCTTGATCTAAATGTCACTTTGTTTGACAGATTCGTTGGTATAGTTACCAGATCTTTATTAAAATAGCCGTAAGTGTTTTCTAAATATGTCGAAAATCATAAATTATTAATATTTTAAAGTAATATTTGGATCTGGTTATTAAACAATGATCTACTTACTAATATTCTAACAAGTTAAGTTAAAATTCTCATATTAAACTTTTGTAGTTGCTTTCTTGGTTAAACTGGTGTTAACAAAGAGGGCGCTATTATAAATAAGTCGTAAACCTGAGCGCTTTAAATATATACAATCCGAATATGACGAATCTATTTATTTTTAATACACTTTACCCGTTTCAAGACGTATATTTATTAAATGGAGTTCCTTACAGTTACTAGTAAACTAGTCGATCTTATCATATACAATATGATTGTTTTGTTTCTGCTTAAGAAATTGTCGGTTGAGTGAAAATTTTAATTACTACTTTAAACCTCAAATTTATAGTATTAAAAGGGTGTCTCATTTGTTATCAATGGATGATGATAATAAATTGGATCGAAAATATTTCGACTCGAGGTACCCAACATTTAGTTTTTTACCAACTCTTCGACAGTTTCATAGATGGCGCTTATAAACATTTACAGTTATATCAAAGGTTATTTAAATAACATTCAAATTATAATAATTATCAATTTATCATATTCAAGGCATTGTCGACTTTGTGATGTCTTTGAAACATTACGTCATTTTATATTATTTAGTATTATTATACAATTTTATTTCCTAATTTTTTATTAAAATACAAAGTGTTTAATTATTTTACATAACATTGTGCGATCCAATTTTTTGTAGTTAAAAATAAACTGATTTAATAGTTTATAAAGTGTTTTTTTAACATCTTGAAGTGCCCGACTTGAATAGGATTAATTGTAATAAATTACTATTTTAAGATTTCCATTAAATGTCTTTAGCATCGAGGTTTATGTTTTTGGTACCCGGAACTGTTATACAGCGAATATTCAATATTGCTTTCTTTCGAATTCAACCCTGGACCTTGCGTAAATGCTGCAATAAAGCAAGTGGCTGTAGCAAGACCAATTAAGCTTCGGACTCATATTAACTTAATACAGTGTATTTTAATTATTATCAAACAAAAGCTAATAATCACCGTGAAAAGTGATATTAAACTAAATATTTCTTGGAAGCTCTTTTTATTCTGGTTGAAATCTAATCCAAACAATTATCCCAAGAGTTTCCTTGCTTATTTCCATTAATTAAACAAGAAAACAGATCGTCTAGATAAAAGGACTATAAATCTAAATGATGAATAGGTGAGTTCAGTCCACGGATCAGAATTGTAAATTGCTTATTTGTGCGTATTTGCGGCCGCGGCCGAAATCTGGGCTTAGTTTGATAAAATGTATTCGCTCGTATCGGTTGACATTTCGTTATTCCTCTCAACTATTTGTATAGATTTTCCCTGATTAATTTGCTTACCGATCCCTTTAATCCCCCTGAATGGGGGTCGGAATTACTACTTCGTTGATATTAATAATTTACCGTATTATCTTTCGCTTAAATATTTGTGTATAAATTCACAAATATTTAATGTATTTCACGGGTTTAAAAAAATACAAAACAGTAGGTTAAAATAGGCTAGGGGCTTACCTCCTGGTGCGAAGTTTTACGGCCACCCATGGCCCTCATGGCCTCATGGGCCTTTAAGGACATCAGTGGTGCAAAGAACGAACGGACGAGGTGATACGGGTAGTAAGGACGGAAATATTCTCGTAAGTTATTTTTTAGTAGCTACTAAATAATACAAAACTTTATCAAGTAAAGTTTAAACTTTAATATATTTCATTAAGCTTTATGGACAGACAGGTTTAAGCTTACAGGAGTCGATCCTTTTTAATTATAGTTTTGCTTTAATGAGTACCAATTATTATAAATGATATAAAAATGATTACAACAGTCTACCTAATAGGTTAAAATCAATTAGAAATTTAGTCAGGATTATCAAAGCGTTGTGTGATTCGTATTAACTTATATACGTGGTAGAATTTTTATACTAAATATATTTTTAATTAAAACTACTTAAAAGATTAGAAAATATTTTCTGTGAGACGTCTCCGTAGCTGAAGCAAATTATCTGATACCTCAATAATCAATATCAGACTACAGATAATTGAGCTTTGACACGTAAATAAAATAAAGAAACAAAACATATCCGGTTTCCTAATGTCGGGGGGTTAAAAGTATTTCAATCACAGCGGATTTGTAAAGCATATCCAAACAGGATGATGGACAATAAAGATATCAGTAAAATTTTCCAAAGCGGTTATAAGGTCTAAAATTCTAACCCGAAAGGGCGGAAAGTATAATAACATAGAGAATTTATTGAATTCTGAATGCTGCGTCCATACGGAAAACCTTTGAAATACGAGTTCTGCCGTTCATTGAACAGCGCTTACCTAAATCTTAAATGCACAAGTGTGCTGAGGAGATAGGATAGTTCCCGCTAATACTTCGGTAAGTCGAGCCCCAGATTTAGTTCCCCGAGCTCGTTTCCGTAGATAACTGGAAACCATACTGCTCGTATAAGTAATGAAGCGTCGTTTTGAATAAAGCGCGGATTTCGATGAATTTGTTCACTTTTGTTAACGTTTTAAAAGCTAACTTTGTTCTTTGGGGCGGTTTCGTAGTTATTATATTTGTACTATGATGATTTAAATGTATTTTGTAACTTACATCACTAATATTTGTATCGATAATCCATTTATGTGGTTAATTAATATATATCCTCTATCGTGGCCACCTCGGCAGTATGAGGCCGGTGTATAGGCGAGCAGTTATAGCCCTGAGGTCGTTAATTTGAACCGCAGCAATGGCTTAATTTTTTTTAAATTTTGTGAGCAATTGAAACTTGCTATCAATCAATGAAACACATTCGCGCATTGAGGGCTTTTGTAAACATTGTACAAATTTAATACATACGTGAATAGAGATTTAATTTACATTTACCAATATTTATGTAGAATACACCTAGTCTTTAAACCAAAATAAATATTGGAATTGGAATAATAATTTCATATTAAAAACAGACACCATACCAGAGCAACATTAGATGGAACTTTGCTACTCTTTGAACTCTGTGAGGTTACTTGAAACATGCTTTTTTGTTGTACTTTGAAAGTCTACTTTTAGATTTGATTCCGATTTTATTTTTACTTCGATTCAATAAAATATTTTAATCAAATCGATCATTCCAGAAATTTACATTATGTTCCATATAAAGTGTGAACATACTAAATTCAGTATAATTAATTATTTAAATGGATAGCTGTTGTTTTATTTTAGTATTAAAATGGAAAACTTCGTTTTTAATTGTTTTAATTCGTTACGGATCACGTTGAGCATCATTCGAAAGTTCATAAGTATTTATTAAGTGTTTGCATCGAATTCGATTGATTCGGAACTCGAAACTGTTGGTAGACCAGCTGTATATCAGTACACGCTCGAGAAAAACATGTTTATTTAATCAAGTACACGCAATTTGGGTTATAGTCCTTAGGGAACGTCCTTACGAGACCAAAAGCAGTAACTTTGAATTGGTAGACTCAGGACCCCTTTGCACTCCAACCTTCTCGGACATTAATTACAACATCTGAATAAAATAACTACTTAGGTACAAATTTCTGTTGATGTACGTTTTTACCTGACCATTAAGAAAATTAAACTCTTAAACGCGCGTATTCAGGACTGTAAAACTAATTCGCTAATTACATATAAGTTTTAATCTAACGATGTACGTATTTTGTTTATTTACAAATATGTTTTATCCTTATATAAAACAAAGTTGTACTTTTTTAATGAAATGTAATGCGTACATCGTGATGTTTTATATCGTAAACAATTATACGTGTAATAACACTGGCAAACAGTACCTTAATGCACTATTTGCCGGTGTAATGAATCCTGGTTAAGGGAAATGCGGTGACATTTTTTTATAAGATAGGTTAGGCATAGGCATACGAGCCTACGAGATGCCCAAAAAGGGCAGTCATCCCAGACCATTAACACCCATTTTCAGGTGCGTTGCCGGTATTTGAGGGAGGAGTATGTTATTTTCTTAAACAATAAACACGTTATTTAAATTCACGTTAAACAATTTAATATGTTTTATTAAATAAAATAATTTCATAACACATTTATTAAATACAATTCATAAAAGTCCTTAATTATAGTGACTTCAATTAAAACTGACATTGAAAGAGAATAACAAGGAGGAAACTCAAATAGATTTAGGCGATTTTGAAAATTAAATTAAAACTTAGTTCATTTGCATTTATAACCGAGTCGAGTATAGATGACTAAAATGTCGAGTATTGATTGGGAATTCATAATTATTTGCAACTGGGTATGCCGCTTTAAATGTAAATTTAAAGACATTGAGGCGTGCTCCGGGAGAAATGGATAATGTTCTCCACGCTCCGAGTGTAAAACGGATTGTTACACTGAGAGGTGTGTGAAAACAATGTCATTTAACGTTTATCGGTAGAAATCTGATGTATTCGATTGTTTATGATTTTTTTTTAATCTACGAAACACAGGACAGGAAATATTTAGATGTTTGCTATACTTTAGTATTCATTTTATTATAACTATAAAAAATATTTTATCATAAGAATGCTAAATGTTTATAATATAATAAATAAGTGTGCATCGGTGCGAAGTTGCGATGGGACATATTGGATATGATACACATTAATTTACACAGTTCTATTATGATATAAATGGGGTCAATTATTTTAAAAACAATCTTTTCAGTTGAAATATTTGTCTTATTCTACGCCAGGTCGAGTGTCACTATTCGTTTTAAAATATACACAAAGGAGACGTAGAAAGGCAAATATTTACGTCAATATTATACTTGCATTTCATTTGATCATAAAATACAAACATTCCTTCTCTTTATATTTTCCACCCTCCAAGGCAAGGGTCCTCTTGACCTAGGAATACAATAATAGACAACACTAAAAGAGTTCACTTAAAGCGTTTCTTAAATCCAAAGCAATTTAATTTTCGCAACTTTCTAACGAACCATGTTTCAATTCGAAATGATGGTTCAAAGATGCTCTAAATCTATTATATTGTTGTTTACTGTTCCGGAACAAACACGGAAGTTTAAAGTCGAGGCGGAGAGCCAAACTTGATAAGATCTTAAACCTTTATAAAGTTGAAGACTGACTAAAATCGATTCGTCATACTTATACGCACTGCTGGTATATTTATTATCGATTTATTAAGAAAAACGTTATAGCAACGAAATTCTCATCGTAAGTGTTAAGCTGTTCAGAAGAAGAAGGTCGTATGTGGAAACGAGGAATTCAGATTTGTAATATTGAATAGATGTTTTTTTTTCATCACTGCAATGGCAATGCCTATAAAGTTTGTCACAAAAAAATGTATTTTATTATTTTTTATGCGCCAAAGTTTCAGTGTGTCGAGCGTTGGCCAGCTTATGTAAAAAAAATATGAGTAAAGTAATCTCTACAAGTATCTCTATCGTAATCGAGCCATCACTAGAGGTTAAGGTGATGGCGGTGAAGGTCACTCACTCAAATCATCTAAGTCCAAGGTAGTAATACACTGGTGCTATAGATAGTTAAATCTATCTATGTATCTCAATGAGCTTCCGCAAGCCTATCTACAAACGATGAACTGGCAAAGATAGTATAAGTTAGTAATAAGCTTAGTTCCTTCTCTATCATCGTGTCCACATCGCATCCCTAACTTTCATACTGAAATTATCGTGATTCATGTGTCCTTTTTCATTGTCTATATATTATGTATTCATTGATTTGTTTTGTTCCATTCTTTATGTCTAAGTAATAGTATATCTTATGTAGTTTTTCACTTCTTGCGCCACCTTACCAATATCTCTTTAATCTTTACATTTTGTGGCAACTATGAATTAATTCAAAGTATGACCATCCATTTAATTATAAATGCCGTATTCACAACTAGAAGCGATTACTCCATATTTAGGCTAATTGAAACGTCATCGAGCGATTGAAGTCATTTCAATACACAGGTATTTTGTAAATTACATGAATGATGTTTGTACTTCACTAATGTTTAAAGGTGTGGTTAATTAAAATACATTATTATCATACTGATAGTAACGTATTTTATGTAATTAGAGGTAGCATAGTTTTATCTTTAGCGTGTATCTCCACCCACAAGGTCACGCGTTTTAACTCAAAATGTGCTCTAGTATATTTTTCGCGTAAACACGCGCTCAAAGAAAACATCGAGACTTAGCGTTAAGTGTGACTCCCGTAAGTAAAAAATATAGTAAATTTGACTGAGTTCTTAGTTTTAAATTACGATTTTAAATGATTTACCTTAGACTTAAAAATTTCGTCTTGTATCAGGTAAAGAAAGTTGTTTAAAAAGAAAACATAATCAAACTCAGAAATATATCCCATCCTCTCTTTGGGGGTTAAGTCATGAATATTACACTAAACGTTTGAATGTGACGTTATAATAATTGTTACGCATCGATAGACATATAAATATTATATAAGAAGAATATAATTATTACCCCGGGGCAAAAAGCAATGGGTCTAAATATTTAGAACTAACGATATCTAACAATATTATGTAGTAGCTTTGTATGTATCGCTATCCCCCACTTTTTCATTACATGAAAAATGCATTTACGGTTTCATCAAACGATTCTTTTGTGGCTTACTTCGTGTCGTTGTGACTTGTCTTGACGACGCGACTTTATTGTGTTTCAGGCGTATCTTTTTATATTCGAACACTTTATCACACTTTTGATTGGACTGCTGATTAGGAGGGGAGATTTATGTTATAAAAACATTCTAAAGGTTGACCGTCTTAATTCGTCGTACACTTGTACACATGTATAATCTCGTGTCACAGTGGAAGGATATAACTGTTTATTAAAATCATTAGGCTAGATAACGCAATACCTGACATCTGGTATATGGCATTCAATGTACCTAAAACAAAGAAAGTTTTAATAATTATCGAAAGTGTGTTTTAGTTTCTTTTTCAATACTACATTTGGTCCCTAATGTAGGCTTCTATCTTATCTATAATACATCCCTCCACATTATTAGAGAAAAATTCTTAACATATGTATTCATAGAATATTCGTGTAAAGTTCTAATACATAAATCGATATGATGCAATATCGACCTGTCTATCATTTTCACGTAGTTCATTTTGTACATTTTTCCCGTTCATTTTGAAACATCAGACGGATTAAACTCCAATTTTGCTTCATAGACATTGTTGACAGATTTATCCGACGCTTCGAAATGGATTAATGGTTTGACAGTCCGCATGACCTTTGTAGATATATTTTACATGTTAGTGTTTAGGTTAGACTATATCTTAGTCTCGGTTAATGGGCGCAAACCGAAACAAATGATCGCCATTCATCGTAAACCCCCCAACGTAGTCGGAAATTATTTTATTTCAACCTACGGCCGAATATACTTGTATTCTAATGTTAGGCTCTACAGTGAGTTAGCCAAGTAAATAAAATATGTGTACGTGTAACATTTGCGTGTTGTTCACACGAGAAAGTAAGTGCGTGCTCCTATTTCACCATGCCTCCTGCTGATGTCATGTGAAACATGGTGTGATGGTTGCAGCTCCTTACAAACGTCGTGTAATACAAAAAAAACTTGGCGATTAAAAAGAGTGGCGGAGAGTTTATTGTCAGTTCTTATCTTCCGTTCTACCCCCTTATTTTTGAACTGGCAGTTAATGTAAAATTAGAAGCATTTAATGTATATTTCTTTTTTATTGACGTTCATAAGTGTACATTGTGTTACCTATATCAATAAATGATTTTTGACTTTGATTCCGATACTTACTTATACAACGTACACAGTGCGCCAAATCCGTCGTGCACATTATACGTTTTATTACGTAAACATTTAATAATAAGAAAAAATATACTCGTATAAATCTCTTCATTTAAATTTTCCTCTGTTTTAAATAATTTCCTCGTTACATAACAGTTTTAAAAACGGTTATAACATGTGATGATATAAATGAACGATGACGCTAATTGATATAACAAAGCTAATCAGAGATCACATTGGTGGCTGATTAGAGGCTAGTTAATGCCGTGGTCACAATCAGCTATAAATCACTGCGAAGATAACATTTACGCATCGGATGACGGCTTTGTCGACGAGTAACTGGATTATATTACACATGCCTTAGCATCGCAGAGTGACGACAATGCCAGTAAAAATACTTTGAAGTTAATACATTGTTTTTTAAATAAAATTCTTTAACTTACAAAAATAAAAGCTAAATATTTAGTGTTAAACAGCAGTCTCCTCAGATATATCTTTGACACCTGTCAATTCCTTAGCCCTTAGCTTACAATCAATTTGTGATCGTAAGAAGTGAAGGCATTAAAATATCATAATTAAATAAAATATAAACCATTAAAACTTACTTCTTTGGCTCATTCGTCCAACTTAGTATCGACCAGTATAATATTGTAGTCTTTGGTGTCAACTATACTGACAAATAGACTAAGTCGATATTTAAAGGTTAAATAACTATTTTGAAAGCTTTAAAAGGTGCAAGCTGGTTGCCCATTTTATTGCGTTGTAAAGTAAGCAATTGTTTAGACCACACATGTTGTGGTCTGAAGAGGTTTCGGGGGTCACACCGCGTGCAAATAATTGCTTCAACCCGTGTCTGTTTGCAAAAGGTCATATATTTTTCGCTTAATATTGATTTTAAAACGCGATAAGTATAGACATTACTTTGAAGTACTGACGTAGTTATAGTTTTTTAACATATATCGATTGGAAGCAAGTCATTTCGTCTTATTCTAGATTCGCCGATGTACAAATAAATTATCATAAACATTTCTAGCATAATCTTTAATTTAGGCGAGACACACGTTTTTGCATAAAATACGAGCTTCGTTGTACATAACAGAAAAATCTTACCTATACACAAAAACAGAAACGACACGTTGATTACGACGACGTAATTTGGTAATAGAAACCAACCCGGCATTGCTCCTTGATTTGAAATTACGCCCCTGCACCACAATTGTTGAAAAGTTATTTTAAATCATTGCGATACGTACAAGTTGTGAATGTAGCATCGCTCGTGCCAACAAAATACCGCAAACGGCCTACTCTACCCTAAAAAGGCGAAATTTTGGAGCTTAGCGTTCGCAGGAGCACTTTGTAAAAACATAAATCTTAAAACTTCATTACTTACTCCAACCACAAGTTGGTTTTTCTTGCAACAAAGCTGATGTTTACGATTTAAAAGGTTCTTGACGTAAAATATTACTGTTGGCAACATTTTACTGCGTGGCATTGGTTGATAGCACCGGTGGCATATTTATATACCCTAAACATATCTGGTTTGAATGGCTTTTTTGAGAAGAAATTATGTATATGACGTATAAATCTCTAACTTTAGTCTATATACACTCTATAGTCTGTGGATATTAAGTATGTTTTTAAAGACATGTTATAGTACAATTGTAGATATACATATGAAAACCCCACAGTCATTTGCCTTACGATCTCAGTAAAAAAGGCTTTCAAGCTGAGAACAAAGTGTCCGTCTGACCCCAATCTAGCACAATTTAAGTATGGCACCTAGTTTTACGTCATCGTATTAAAATGCAATCGAGAACCTTTAGTAAAATGAAGAGTCATCGTTTAGGACCCAAGGACTGACCTCTTGTGACGTTTAAAGAGGTCATTATAGGCTCGTAAAAATAATGGATCCTCAGCGAAATATGTACTGTCGGATATTTTATTACAAGTAGTTAGTTGAAGTGTCATAAAGCCCTTTTTGTTTAATGCTATTCTCAGATTTTGAAGGAATATTGCACCAGTTCAAGTTATCTGATAAAATTAAAACTTCTATCGAGATTCTTAGTGGTTTATGGTAAAATTTATTAACTGTAGAAATATAGGAATAGAAATAGACTAGGTTTTTTTTAATATCCAAAATATACTAGATATCATTTTTGTACCTAAATCTCTACCTCAACTTTGTAGAATTAATGTACATTGCAAGTAGCGTAGTTAAGTTCTCAATTGCCCAATTGTTACTAACTGGAGTTAGAGCAAATGTAAATTGGAATTATACTATATCTTTAACTAATATTCGCGGCAGGATCCGTCAAGTTATCAACTTCATTAATATTGTTAGTGCTAATATGAATAATATTTCTTTATTTTGTATTCGAATTGTAATTAAATTTAAAACAAAGAATGTGAAATCGAATGTTTATAACATGTGATGATGTGGCTGAATAAATGTTTTATTATCTTCCTTTCTAATAGATATTTCTTTATTTTGTTTTAATTAATTATTAAAACATAATCAGTTAATTGCATCGTTTAGAGTATCCATTTTCTTTTCATAACAGCGTAAATCCAATTCGATAGAAAAATATGGAGGAGGAGATTAATGTAGTTTTGATGACTACGAGGATATATCGTCCTTAATATATACATAATAAATAATATATAATACAAGTACTGTTTGTTAATTTTCGTGAATATAGTACTTAAATAACCGCGTTTTATACATGTGTTAAATGAGAGACTAATATTTAAAAAAAATATGAAAAATGTGATTTAAACTAAAAGTTACAAAAAGATACAGGAATTGATAACATTAAACACATTAAGTAATAAAGGATTTTCAGATGTAAATGAGTGAAAAGCAACAAATGACACACCGTATCGGATGCAGGTGTCCAGTCGTGGATTATTCCGTGCAGGCTAATTGGTATGCCGCTAACAATGTTTGCGCTCTGTATCCACCATAATTGTATTGTTTTTGTTTGTATGGCATAACATATGTTGCAAACCTGGAATATTTATTTAAGATTTTTGCATAAGTTCTGTTTGTGGTGGTTACCTTAATGCTCTACTAACTTTGAGTTTGTTTGCATTGAAACAAGTGGAACATAAGACATATTCGTTCATACATAACACTTTTTCACGTTATTATATAACATATTATAACATAAATGTAATTTTATTTCGCTTGTGATAATTTTACTCTTTATAGGGAAATGATCAGCTTTTGTTTTTGCATCTGTATTTTTGGTCTTAGTTTTTGCAAAATTTGTCTTTATCGTACAAGTATTAATCGGCAAATTTAGGTTTTGTATTCTTTAATACAAGGCTAGGTAGGATCTTCGGGTAATTCAATGAATTTGTATACCAGTAAACTATACACTAATAGTAACACTATAACACTAAAAGTGAGTGCATTGCTGCCGTTTTGAGGATTTGAGGATCATCAAAAACGTATAAGTAAACATAGGGATAAATTAGTTAAAAAATATTCTATACAAATATTGGACACGTTTTATTGAATTGTGTAGACAATACACATCAGACAGTATAAACTCGATTGATTTTATTATCCATGCGTTATTCTTTTTAAATTGAATCTACTTGCACTTAATTCCATATGTCTAGACTTTAAAGAAGAGATACATTTTTTAAATAGAACACTATGTTGCAGCTAATACATATTAATAAATTTATTAGTAATGATAACAATCAAATGTACAGTGTTCACAATTTTTTTACCTACATAGTAATAATAAAAATAATTAAATAATTAAAATTAAAACAAATTTAAAAAATTTGGTCCCTGGTACCTTTAACGCTAGCAGCATTTCCTCGCCGTATTGCGATACTTATTCGTTGAGCCAGAAAAGCACCAGCTCTGGGGTCACCGGTGCTATCTACCAGATAACAACGTACATCTTTAATTAGCGTCTGTGCACTTGACCTCACGGCCCAAGAGTCTTTACTCCAAAGAGAATAAAATCGAAGTTGGAGGAAAGACTATTATATTTGAGCCGTTTATTATTTTCTGCCTGCTCTGCGTCAGCACCAGTTTGTTTGTTTGTCCGAGAGAGGTGAGACGCGCATACATACAAAATAATTATACTTTTATGTATTTGAGGTCTATATATATCTATTAATCGTATTATAAATAAAAACGTTAAAAATGGCAGATAACCAAATAGCACAGACTCATTACTTTCTAAATTTTCTAATTTTTTTTGATTGATGATCATGTTTTTTTCTACTCATAGTGATACTCGCACAGATGATGTTTTTGTATGTGTTTTTATTATGGTTTCTCTTATGAGATAAAAACTCAGTAAAATATTATGTGAATAACGCGGTAGTTAAAGACTATTATGTGACTGTAGTTTATCGGCATAACTGATAAAGACATTATTTTTAATAAAGGATTTTATTATAGGAAAATGTTAGAAACGTAAATAAATCGCCGAGCAAAAGGCAAGCATTTCCTAGTTATTTATTTTGTATGATATTTTCCTGTCACATAAATGATCTGCGGATGCTGCAATCAAAATAAAATTGGGCTCTCGTGTAAAAGGGGCAATCTCAATTTGGGGCAGATTAACAAGACATCTCTGTCCGTAGATATACGTCATTGAACAATCTGTGTAAATTGTTCCCATCAGTTTTGGCAAAGCTTATCGTTTGTTGAGTGAGTATTCAACTTATTTTCTGGACCTACTATAATTCTGTCTTTGCTTACATGAATACAATATACTTAAAGAAAATTTGCACTTGGAACTGAAATTCTTAGATCTGATTCAAAAATCTTTTTTATTGAATTAATTAGTAATTAATTACTAAATAATAATAATAAAATTCAAGCCTCTTCACCATTTAGCATCCTTACCTATTTATATAATACAGATATTATCTTTGTGATAGCTAGAATAGAATTTCATCGAGGACAGAAAATATGCAGCATTATAGAGAAGACTATATTTATACTCAGCTAAAGTAAGAACAAAATATAACCAGAACATTAGTGGTATTAATTATCTCGGCTTAGGTTTAGTTTTTATAAGGTATTTCAGTTTAATTTTTTTCAAATAGGTTGCAACAATGGATGTTGTCGAAGATTCTTCTATATTTATATATTTTTCATAGTTTTGTTTAAAGACTGTTGATATTAATGTAACTTTTAATATTTTCATAGTAATTTATTCTTAAGATTTTGAAAAATCATTTTCTCTAATTGTAGCAATAAATGACGTAGCAATTTCCATAATACAACATTTCATAAAGACTGAGCTGAAAATCTGAACCACAAATTCGATCGAAAAAATAGTTCGAAGTGTGGATACAAAAATAGGTGAATTGTATGGATTTATTTTATTTCCTTCCCTCCGCATTTGTAGTTTTGCTGACATATTGAGTTACAAACTGAGTTTTGTCAAATAAAACTAACGTGTCTTGCCTTACTCGACTCATGGCTTGTTGAGTCGTGATATCCAGGTGACTCAGCTTATATATTTGTTCCTATTTCTTATATATTATAGCTTCATTCATGTGAACACAAGGAATGGCTTTATTTATTCGATTATTATTATTATATTATAAATACTTTATTAACATTTACAAAGTCATTTAATATAAGAATAATAGTAATATTATGTTAATTATAATTTTCCAAAAAAAAGTTAAGCGCAGTGGTTGTCTGGACAATGTTATCGAAACGGCTTCAAGAGTTTAATAAATCTGCTCCGTAGTTTTAAAATCTTTCAACAAACTCACAATAAATTTTTTTTTCAAATCATAGTAAATTACTGTTTCTTAATGGAAAATTGTAACTGATTGTATAATATAGTGCCGGTGTCTGTCTATATGATCGCGATCAACTCAAAAGGCACCGAACGGATTTGTAGTGAGAAGTAACCGACAGTGTTTCCTGAGAAAGGGTTACTTATAGGTGCATAATTCATTATGGTTTTAAATAAGTTTACTAAAATATATCGATTAAATTTTACCGCAATACACGTAAGAAAGGTAGTATCTAATATTTATGTATATATATCGGATAAATGTCGACATTTACATCGTCATTAGCGGGTTTAGTGGGCGTGGGTAGATGGCAAAAACACAGAAGACAGAAATAAGTGTCGTACAATTTTAACTACACCACCTCAATATTATTTAGCTTATAAGGAGTAGTGTGTTCACCGATCTCACTTTTCATAACAATGTACTAGACCCAACTTGGACCAACGTCTAATCACCACAATGATTTTCTGAATACTAAACAGTGTATTAACACTTCTGTAATTTATAAGCGTTATTAAGCACCCTTTGCCGTATGGCATTGATATAACATTTAAAAAAAATCTAATTGTTTCTTTTAACATCTGTCTGTGGTTTTATCGCCGTTCTCGTAATACGTATAAACATAATAAATAAATTAATTAGTTTATTATACACCTGTTTGATTTTTCATGCTTTGTTTTGTATATTTGCTTTAAACATAGAGATATGTAAAGTAATTAGCTTAAATAATGTTATTAAAGTAACAGTAATTTTAATTATCATTTCTATTTTAGGTAACAAAGCTTAACATTATTTTCCTAATCCTAAAATGGATATCAATTATATTATGTTTCGGTTATTAGCTACTGAGTTAGCAATGAGTAATAAAACAAACATACCAGATTCAAAATCAAATTAAAAATCATTTATTCATTTAGGTAACACAATTTACACATATAAACGTCAATAAGGAAATATATATTTAATGCTAATGCTATGCTTCTAATTTTACACTTACTGCCAGTTCTCAAATCAAGGGTGTAGAACGGACTAGAAGAACTGGCAATAAACTCTCCGCCACTCTTTGTAATCTCCAAGTTTTTTTTTCAAAATGTTTCTAAGGAGCTGCAACCATTACACCATGTTCCACGTGATATCTTAAGTACTTTACATTAAAACAGTCGCGTTACCTCTTTATACTGGAGCAAATCATATCCAAGCACTAGTATCGTTTGAATATTCATTTGTATTATAATAGGCCTTAGTAAATAATTTTACTTTGATATTGCTGTTTAAGTACCAGGGGTAGTACGTTATAAATAAAGGCTTTGTTAGGCTGTAAATTAATAACAAAGGGTTAATTGTCAATTTTTATACGGAGACGTGACCATGATCTTCATAATGAGTTACTTTAAAAAAAATATCCGAAGAATCTTTATTATGAAGAAATTTATTGCAATGTACGTGTTATTGCTATTAATTACATCAAAAAATTTGATAATCTATATTTGTCATAAACTAGTTTATTTAATATACTTAGACTTCATGTTTGAATAACAACTTATTTGGATGGTGTCTACGCTTTCCTTCTTTTTATTTCGTAAATAAAAACCAATTAGAGAAAAAAGAAAATTTGTATTCTATATTTGTTGATATGCTATGAAAAAAAAGCAACATATAATATTTTATTACTTTAATTTACAACCATTATTATATTTCTTTTTAGTTTAGTTTGTTTTATTTTTGTTTCTGTTTAGTTTTGTCACCACAACTATGTGTAATATGTATTTTTGCACTTCTTGTCTATCTTATCTAATATAATTTATTTTTCTTCTCACAGTGGTTGCCTGAAAGAGATCGATCGAAAGCGATAAGGCCGCCATTTGCCCTCCTTTTAATTTAACTCTGTTAACTTTTTATATTATGTGCAACAAAGTGTTAATAAATAAATTATAAATAAAAAAATATATTATGCTTAATGTCTAGTCTTGTCTTGTAGTGAACAAACCTTGGACTTATTAATTTGCATAAGCGCTTTTTATATATTTTATTACTATAGTTTTATTTAAAATAAAATATTAGTAATATTCTTATCTTGCATACCTTTAGGTTGGGACATCGCATATACAAATGCTTTCAAGACCAGTCATTCCATTTAATGTGTTATGTTTTCAATAAAATCTACTTTTCGTTGTTCGTTTCGGTTTAAGGATTAAAAAAAATAAAGAAACATGTTTTTCTAAATATAGCTTTCATATGAAATATTTGTTTTAATAAAATAAATAGGCCCGAACCTTTGAGAGCATTTTCATTCGACATTTTTCCTTATTTAATGGTATATTTTGATTTAAAGAGGATTTGATTCGATCAAATATAATGAGAAATGAAGGACATTTATACAAAAATAATATGTATTACGTTTCTTATAAATTGAAAAGATTCATTTATTTCAGGCATGTGTAGCAACGCTCTAATTGGAATTGTATATAAATAAAATTTTGTACAACCTAACGAATCGCAACTCATTCAAGAGAATGAGACAAGAGTCTATGTTAGACAAATTCTAAAATAATTATTAAAGAGCCACGAAAGTCACCTTTAGTTCATTAATGTTATTTTGATTTGATTCAACAGGTGTTTTCTAATACAACATATAAATGGCAAGATTTAGATAACTGGGCCTCAGATGTCTGTATCTGTTTCGTGATTATTTTTTTTCTCTAATAAGCAATTAGATGATCAGCCTTCTATGTATGACACACGCCGTTGATATTTTGTAATATATTATTATTATTTTTGGATCATGCCGGTTACCTCACGATGCTTTCCTTAACGAACAAATGTCTAATGCGCTTTTATACAGAATGTCCATTGGTCCACAACCGGGGATCGAACCTGCGACCTCACGGATGATGCCGAAGTGACTAGGCAAATACTGCTCGTCATAAACACAAGGATTATTATTATTATCAGGACTCGTCTTTTTTATTTTCTTCACGGTAATGACTTCTTCTCTAACCTTTTTTAAATAGCCATCAGTATTGATTGTGTTAAAATGTTTACATATTTTTTAATATAATCCTAGCCCACATAATTCTAACGTAGTACACGAAAATCATGTAAATCGGACACAAGCGTTATCCAAACGTTAACGGAGGACAAAGGATTGTGATCCTGACGCCTTACCGAGTGTGAACACGATCTATTTGGAAAATTTGCGGCAACGCCTGGCCAAAGACTGAATGCACTTAAGATGTATTTGCCTAGAATTAAATTCAGTGAATTTGATCAATCCTTAATTGTTTTTATTTTTAATATTATAGACGATCACTTCCGTTTTACCCTAGTTAATTAGGTTGCTGATAAAGGTACTAATCAATACATAATATTTTTGAGTTTGAACCAGTTGTTTCTGATTAGGATGATCAATAGACTTGAATACAATTAGAAAAACGAGCATGTGAAGATCCATGGTCACTGCCCGGCTACGGCTACGGCTTGAGTGTGTAACTAGTCTTGCCATATCTACTGAAAAAAAATCTATTGCAAATAACATTTATTACTTTTACAGTGTATTAGTTTAATACATAAATATAAAACAATTTAAAATATAAAAGCTTATTTGAAGTGGTCTCCATTGGCTACAATACAGTCCTTCTAACGTAAAGTTGGCCTCAATAGAAGCATGCACTCTTTCCATGGGAAAATTCTTCACTGCCAATCGTACCGTCCCAATTGTGTTAGGGACTCCAACCTATCTTGGCGTTTAGACCAAGCCGTATTCTCTAAAACTGACCGTAAATCATAATCCAACGGATTAAGATCAGGACTAGACAACGGCCAGTATGCAGCTCTAATGAAGTCCGAAACGTTCGTTTCCAACCAAGACTGCGTAGATCGAGCTTTATGGCCCGGCGCCGAGTTTTGCTGGAAGGAATTTTCTTGGTAATGAACATGGTGTTGTTAAGAGGCTTCACTACCTTCTCAAGAATGGTATCTTGATACACTTGTGCCGATGTTTTGATACCTTTTTCATTAAAGTATGGCTCAGTCGCTCCTTCATAGCTAATACCCCACCAAACCATCACTGAAGTCGGATAGTACTCTGTTCACTAATTGCTCAAAGGAAGCTTTCCTTAGAGCTTTGAGCATAAATTCGGTCATATAAAATAAAAATTATCATCCGTAAACAAAAAAATTCTGTGACCTCCTTTTGCGTACTGATTCGGTAGTTAGTAGTTTCGGTTTTACCACCCTATTCTTTTTAAAAAATTCTAGTACAAAATCCCGCCCGAGATAAAATCTTTTTCTTTCGGACAGGATTTCTTCGAATTCTTTCACTTACTGCTTTGACCACATTTTTTGTATGAATACTACGTTAGCGGCCAGATCTTTTTCTGTTACAAACAGAGGAGGTCTCGTTGTTATTACTAGCCCGGTATACAAACTTTAAAGCATTTGGCTCCATACCTACTTTGTGTAAGAATAAAATGCAATTCGGTTCTCTTTATCACCACACTCCATTTTAATATCGCAAAATATTGTACAATGTATTGGCGCTAAAATGAGAAAACTCAATGAACAATAATCATATAAAAGTGACAGATTTCAAATTCAAACGTAATATTTTGTTAATTTTCAATTGTAACAGTAATTATGACCTTGAAAAAAACTTGAATTTCAAAAGGTATGTTGTTTTTATCATTTTAAACTGGACTACGTTGTAATGAAATGTAAGTTTAAGGCCAAGGCCATTATTATGAGTAAAATCTACCATTGTTACGTTAAATTATTGGGTAAGACAGTAATTGATTCCCTGATTTTTAATTTCAGAATTTCCTTGCTATGCACACGTTTCACGCAAAAATGTAGTCTCCTTATGTCGGACCAAAAGGATTTAGAAGGTCAAATATATTAAACATAAGTTATGTAAATACATAGTAAGGTGTACCCCAGGATGCGATATATTGTACATATATAATTTTATTACTCATGTCCTCTGTAATTCCTGAAGACTGATAATTTGAATAATACGTTTTTTCAATCAGACAATAGTTTTATATAGATTTAAAACGTAGAGTCGTGCGCATAGCCTTACATATACTTATGATATGAAATAGGATTGAAGATTTAAATACTGGAAAAAGGTGTAAGATAGTTTAGTGCCCGAATACAACAGTAAGGAAGTTAATAAATAAAATATTATATTTGAGCATCTTTAAAAATCAATCTTGTTAAGAAAAATAGAGTTTCGGGGCGTAAGTACACGTTGCCATCAAATTTGTACCGAAAGATTCACGTGACAGGTCTTATTACCATACAATTTTGTACTCTTACATCGCGTTACGCCAAAAGAGGTACAAATGTAAGCTCCTTTCGGATGCTAATACATAAATATATTACTTTTGTTTGTAATGTAATGTATTTGCATATATGTTGTGATTTACATACGATTAAGAAGTTTTAACTCCTCATAACCCAGTATAATATATTCGCAAGATAAATACAGGTTTATGTTACTTTGTCGCTGTCTGTCAGTCACGCTTCGCCGGTAAAGTTAAATTTTACCTTCCATGCCCGTTCGCAGAGGACTAGAAACTCTATTTCAACTTATAATTGAGTAACAAGTGCTATGTAAGTCCAGACGTGTACCAAGTCCCTTTATTCATTAGATTTCAGTTTACAATTTGTCATACCGACACTTTTACACACGACACGACACAACTGCATTCAAGTAGCACTGTTTCTACTTACTTATCCTAGCGATTTAGCTTAAAAGGCTCTCGCTTTCTTAATGAAACATCTCAAACGAATACCGGACATTTTAAATTCTTTAAAGCATGCTATGCAAAAGAAAGAGTTGTTTTAGTATGTTCACTAGCCTAATGATTATCTTATTCAAGATATTGGTATATTTATTAATTATTAGATGTGTAGTTATTCATACATTAGCCTAAAATCATGGTTTAATAAAATTGTGTGTGATCAGAAATTGTAACGATAAAATGTATACGTGCCCCAGCGGAACAAACTACGTAGTTACGTACGTCCCGAATTGCGTTAACTCACGGGATTGCCGGCGTTTCAATTTACATGCTACGGCTAATTTGTCGTCGCTTCTCTCACACCCCTATATTCGTTTAAATCGTGTTACAAATTAGTAAGGGTGGAACAGCAAACGTCATTTCCTAAGAGGGGCTCATTTTCAATCATGTAGGTATATAAAAATATATTATTTTTATATACACTACGCGATTAATGCGAAGTTTTGTGCCTGGGCCTCTGTTTTTAGGTTAGGTTTCTGTTCTGTTTTAGGTCATGTAATAGGTCATCTGTGCTCTAAACATTCATTATGGTTTCTATTACCGTATGAACTAGTGTTAAATTGCACATTAATGCGCAAAGAATTGGTGCACAGCTGGGGTTCGAAACTACGGCCTTAGGGATGGGAGTCGTGCGCTGAAACCACTAGGCAAATAGGCAAACGCCGCTTTAAATCCCATAAACACACTGAGGCTATGCATATATTATATTAAGTTAATTCATGTGTGTAAAGTGTTATGTGTGACGCTAAAATTTTTTTGTCTAGCCTAGTAGATTGTGATTAAAAGTGAGATCAGTGCCCTGAACCCGCTGATTGTTTAAAAAAGCTAAGATGTTGGTAGTTGAAAATAATAAGAATAATCTTTATGTAAGACCTTATCTAATTACCTAAGATGTAAGGGGCAAATTAGTGACAACCACCGTTGCCATGACTCGCGGATGCACTATCGACTTCAAAAAAAAAAAAACAGCCTGGCGGTACAAAATAAAGCAAATCTAGTGTTCCTTCCTTTAATAAAATAAAATGAATAAGTATTTTTTTTCATTAACATTAATTATAACTATATACAAAAAAACAATTTGAACTAAAATTTAACTAATATTATAAATTATTTTTCTTATACAAAAAAACAACTAGTCAATCCTGAGTTGTAAGGACCTCTTCCAGATCACTCTATTTTTCAGTTACTTTGAAGCCTATCCAAGATTTTCTTTTTATATCCATCACACCACCTCTCTAGCGAGTTCTCTTTCTATTTTTAGGACTAGGCCAAACCGTTTTTTTCTTCGTCCAAGTGAAATCGTTTCGTCGAATTGTTTTCGTCGAAAATTTTAGTAATTTTAGTTTGTTGTGTATAATTTTTAGTTTCCTGTGTAAAAGTTGGATTCCCTTCATTAAATATTATAGTTTATTTTTAAATATATTGTTACAATCTGAGACTGCGATCACGGAGTAGATAATTAGAAAAAACCTTTTGTCGAATCTTTTATTAAAATCAATCTATGAATTGTGTTTGCTTAACACTTCCCGCTTCTCACTTGCTTGCGAGTGTAGACTCAACTGTGGGACTAATTAATATACATATCCCAAAAGCATTTATTAATTCCCCCTTTAATATTAAATTTCTTACTTCATATTACCACGAGAGAACATAATTAATTCTGATTAAACAACAAAGTTAACTTGTCGCTGTCTTTATTTCAATCTCCGTCATATGGCTTTGAAAATTACTGTTATATTATTCCCGGAAGTTTGCATGAATATTAATATACTGGGGCAGAACCTCGATGCAATATTACCTGTCATTCTTTTGTGCAGTTTTTACTTGATAATTCAGTTTGTAAATAAACTGTCTCCTAAATGGTATCAATAGTTTTAAATTGTATAGTAGGCAATTGGGCGATGCTTGCATGTATTATCTGTATATGTATATCAAATTAAAAACATTATCTAATGATAAAAAAGAAATTTAAAATCAATTACCAATAACTTCTAAACTTAATTTTGTAGTCTAAACCACAAATGCCACAGATGTAGTCCTTAATTAATTTTGTTAATATACAATGGAAGGCGTAATTTAAATTGCTAATATACGAACCCCAATCATACTTCTAAATTTAAATGTAGAAAAAGTAAACCCATTTGTATCTGTAAGATAAATGATACAATACTACATACTAAAATAGAGATTTCGACGAAATTGTAGTGAAATCCTATGCATTGTCATACTATTAATATCGATACTCAATTCTAATTAGAAAATTATAGCTTACCTTTAGATATTATATCTACTAATACGTATATTTAAGTGTACTTTTATGATATATATAAGAGTACTAGCCATTCAGCCATCTCCTAATCCAAAACAATAATTCGATTCAAACCCGTTCCTGAAGTTAGAGCATTTAACCAAACAAACTCATCAGCTTATAACATTAGTGTAGATTACATTAGATATATATAAATATAGAGTTCTGTTTATTCCACTTCAGCGAGTACAATATGACACGAGCAACCTCCATGATGCACAGTGATATCTACAGTTAGCCGCAAATCGGAAGACATATCAGTGAATCAGTCTGTCTGTGGCTGTCCTTTGATGTGTCCTAATTTCCTGTTAATTTGATTTGTACTATACTCAAATGAATTGTATATTTTTGAGACTGCGTAGGAGATATCATAGGAAATGCGAAAAAAAACAGATTATCAAAATCTGACCGACCTTTTTTTATCCTCCAGGGTCACTCGTAGTTTGGACAGAAAAAAGTTTACATCACAGGCCCGAAATGTTTACATTTTAAACACATTACATTATATCATAAAAAAGATTTAAGAAATTTAACTTCTTAGTCTTGCATAAATAATAATAATAATATAATCGTATGAGAATTTGCAATCTAATCAATATTTCAAGCTAATATTTAAAATACATCTTTAAATTAAATCAACAGCAAGCGCTATCAAACAATCTACATGTAAAGCGAAGTCTTCGACTTTCCAAGTTTCCATTATCTACTTTGTTTACACTTTACGGCTAAGGCTTTGAAATGTCTGCAGCTCTCAATAATTGCTTGAGAGGATAATCTGTACGGAGTGTCATTTTATCGTCGATAATAAAAGCTAATGGAATGGAAGGTGTAACTGAAATCTTGGTCCTTTTACGATTTTCACTCCTGTGTCCAAAACTCCCACTTTTATTTGTAACTTTATACCTGCCTGTTTTATTTTCTCAGGGGATCTTGTGAGGAAAATGGAACGTTCACGCCGTTTTGAATCTTATCACCGTCCGTTAAGGATCCTATTGTGTAAAGTTTACAAGCTTTTAAAAATTGGATTAGGAAAAAAGATACGTTTCATAGTAATATTATCGTATGTCCTCAGTGTAATCTATCGTATGCCTACTCGTCGGTAAACAGTAACCTCAAAACTTTATATAAATAAAACATGATACATTTAGAAAAGTATCACCTTACCTTTAGATATTTCTGAATAAAATTGAATCTCTTTTATTTGATTGAATACAAATGAGGTGCTTGTTATGTGCCGTTGCTTGTTTAAATAAAAACTACGTTATAATTTTAAAAGAGACAGCGTGTTACGCATTTTTCATCAAAACCATCTGGGCGGAAATATTCACCTGGTTTTTATTATTATTTCTATAAATTTCGAAGTTTTTGGTCAAACCCTAGCACAATCTAGAATCTAGAATCATTATAAAAAATATTGTAAATTTAACGGAATATCCGTTCAGATCCTTTATCGGATTGTTTACATAGCTGGTCGTTTCGATAATATGGTTTATTTCAATAATTTAGGACTTCGCACGTTTTTTTTGCCATATGTTTGGAGGTCATGGAATTAAATTGTCTGTCAATGTTAATATAAAGATTAGTAATAAGCACTAAAAAAACATTTGTACTTATTCTATTATAATATATTTATTTCTAACACACAGTGAAACGTATTCTATTATCAATTTTTAATTATTATTATAATTAGTAGCAGTTTACTTTAGCTCAGAGTCGATTCATGATCCTGGTAGATTGTTTCACACGGGCCTAGGCCAAGTGAATACAGTTATATTATTATTATTACCATATGTACAATTTACGCACAACGGACTTATTGAGAATCTAAGTGCGGCAACTGAGTCCACAAACCAATAACGTTTATAAAATGAATATACATGTAACATTACAATAATGGTTATAAGTGAGTATTTCCTTTTAAACTTTAATTCAAAATAGCAATTTTAAGTTGATTATGTTTATTTGACTACCAAATATCATATTTGCGATAAAGCAATACGTGTATATCAAGTCCCAATAAAAATGACATAATCGTCGCATAAACGAAAGGGTGCCAATAAAAATACCCTCTTAACGAAAGATATTATTTACTGGTGCAATATCAAGGCCGTTCAGTTAGAATAAATTCTTGCGAGTTGATTTTATTTCCTGAAATCTTAGCCAAGTATTGGTGAAAGTCTTCTGTTGAATTTTATGATTCCTTGCGCATAAGTTGACTATTTGTTTAAACCGTAAATATTTTAGTGTGATTAAATTATTGTAATCGTTACTCAAAACTTTCTGACTTTTAAGACCTCTATTCAGTCCATTCTAAAACTATTTTTACTTCCATATATCTACGCCTCAAATGATGAATGATGAATGCAGGCATAAGCATGGTTTAAAGGAATATGTTACTAAATTAGTACTAAATAATTAAAAAATCGAATTTCAAATGGAATATTATCAATAACAACAATAAACAATAGTGACAGCAATCTAAGCAAGCACCTAATTCGAAACAATCTCCGTAATTGTCCTAACAATAACCCGAGCGTTTGTGGCGACTCCACAAATGAATTAGACAATATCAAAGTCCTTTATCCCAATAGGTTTTAGACAATGCTCCAATTAAACACATCAAACAAAACTCAATAGGTAACATTTGTTGGAAATCACTAAGCTCCCTGCTGAAAAGGGAAAATTTACATTTTATTAGCATGAGATCGGAATAAAAATGTGTTTATTTTGGGCTGAAAGTGAGATGGCCGACCCATAAAAAGATCGAGTGCCAATACGGACAAAGAATGCTCGGTGAATCGCATTCAGAAATGAAAATTAGGTTTTATGAAATACCGAACCGAGGTAATATTCATATTAATGTTATTTAATGATATTAGACTTTTATTTGGATAATAAGGGAATAGAATTTTGTTTACATTTGAAATATCGTACTTGTTGATTCAAGAATAATAAAAATAAATACGTTTGTAATTTGGTTTGATAATTTTAGGTGAGCAAAACAATATATTTATATAATAAATAACAATAATATAAATAATAAATAAATATAAAATCGTAATCCTCTCACTGGACACTGGAAGATTCCATTGTTGTAAGCCGTTACACAAATAAGAAGGAATATGAAATGGTAATTATATATTTAATTTTTAAAGTAATGATATTGTATAAGTCTAAGAAGTATGGTTCATATTCAATAGAAAATGGTCCACTTAACAAGGAGGCTATATACAGCAAAGCAGATTTAGTTATTTTGAATAATTTTCTGTGGATATATATGGAAATAAATATCTGAATTTATCGTATCAACAAAGGGAACGGTATGTTAGCTTGTTAAAAGTTAGTACTTTAAATTACTCACTCGCGCATCTACCCGTCACTATCAGGTTTTAATTTTTAATTAAACATGTTTCTAATTTCAAGTTAAATTCAGTATATTCTTGTTTGTAAATTACTTTTTTCCTCGTTTTTACAAAAGTACGCTTCGAAACTAACTACTACAAACTGATACAAAGTTGTGATTATCCATTGTTTGCCACGTTATTTTTTATACGTCACCAGTAACGTAAAATTAATTAGGTATATAATAAAAATAGTTTATTATTATTGTTCGATCGATCTAGTAAGATCGAATCTCGTCCCTAGTTAGTGAACAATAATCGTTTGATGGTAGTAGAGGCTACTAATAAACGGTTGAATTTCCTGGTTCGCCAAAAAGCAATGCTTATACACGAGATTACTTTCTATCCATTTTTTTAAACAAACAAAAGCTTTTACCTCAAATTATTCCCACAAACTAATAGCACGACAGCTGTCAAAATAATAAGTGTCTTTTGAAGGCTAGGACTAATTAAAAATCATATTAATTCAATACTAGTAGTGTATATGCATCGGACTACTAATTTTTTAAGCCCAGCTGTTATTTAAGATTATTTGAATGAAACATTGCAATTTATATTATGTTGATAATCTAATAATTTAGTTTAATAATGTGATGATGCAGTTATTATACATATTTCAAAATTCTATCAAATTATACAAAAGAGAAAAAAATCAGATTATATCATCAATGTATTATTGTACCTACACCATATAAAATAAAATAAATAATTATAATAATAATTATTATTATTAGAAGCCCGGACACGCCAGTGACAAGAACTAAACATTCAATAGCTATTTGAGGGATAGCTATTATAGTACGTCTACCAAAGAATGCTACGCTTTTTTATACTTAACACGATACAGTCATTCATTTGTTATTCTAAAAATACTATAGCACAGGACAATTTGTGCGTTGAATGTTCATCTGGGTAAAACTTTATACATTTTTCAAATGATTAAGCATTTCCATTGCGTCTGCCTTTCCGTTATCTATGCCTTCTCTTTGATGTCAGAGCCATCGCAACTGATGTTCTAAGAAAATAACTAGTCTCTACGGGCTATTTATTCCGTGATATAGTGCTGGTATTCCCAAATCGGGAGCCATTTTGAAGATTGCGAAGATCGTTCGCTTGCACAGTTGGCGTCGTCTACAAATGGCATAATAAACTGCTCATGGGTTTTTGCATAAAATATCTTCGACGTACCAGTAGAGTACCATTTTGTTATTTATGTTAAAATGTCATTACATAATATATTAATAGCACTCTGTATTTAAATATCCTAACGTTTAGTTCATTCTATCGAACTTTGTTTCGTAATGTGCATTATTGTTTTGGTAATTAGGTAATAATGAAAATATTTATCTCATATAGTTACAGCGTTTAAGAATTGCATACATTGAATAAGTTTATGCAAAATTTTACATATCATTAGCCAAAATTAAACAATTGTATCAAACAAGACAACAGAAGAGGACAGTTTGTACAAATTAGTGTTGTATAGTTTAATTACAATAGTGGTTTGGAGTTCAAAATTATATCTACATAATATTTATACAACTCTATACATTTTGAGCCATCGTGATAACAAAAGGAAAGATAAGTAGAATAAATTCATTAAACAAAGAGCACATTCGCTGTCATTTTAACGGCAACAATGTTGAAATACGTGTACTTAAAAAATAAAGGTACCAACTTATAATACAATGACAACTTCATAGCTGGATTTATGCTAAAAATATTTTGTGGAATCCCTTTAGACAAGTTCCTGGCAGCCTTCTCCCTTTGAATATAACTAATAACAAATATGACAAAGATTTTACTATACGGACTCGTGTAACTTTAATATAATCTTTACAGTAACGGCTTCTTTTTAACCATTTTTTAATAACCATCAATTCTAATGCCCGCCTTAACAGACACATTACGGACTCCGCTACACTCGTTACGATTATTTTCATACATGCCGTCTCCGCTTTGGTGGAAGCACATGTATGAAAATTATCGTTACGAGTGTAGCGGAGTCCTTAATGGGTCCGTTCCGCTCGCAGTGGAAGGCGGTCATAATTGTGTTATTTTTTTTTACATCTATCATAATTCTTACGTACTATATGAAAATCATGTAAATTGAAAAAACAATAAAATTAGCGGCAACGCCTGATCAACGACTGAATGCAATTAAGATATGTTTGCCTAGAATTAAATTCAATGAATTTTTTTAGTGAACGCGCGGTGCTAGTAAGCACTCGCTAGTTAGGTCATAGAGTAGTCTACGTATAGCCTATAAGCCTTTTTTGACAAAATGGACATATCCAAAAAAATGTTGTTTATGTACAGCTCTATCAATCAAATAAAGAAAAAACTAGGAACTCAAGATCCATGGTCCATGGTCTGCCTACCAATTCGAATAAAAGGCGTGGGTGAATATATAAATAAAACTTAAAACGTAAGTTGTTTTTATTAGCTTTAGTTGAACTAAGTTGTAATGAAATATAACTAATTCAATGATTGGCCATTAGGGCACGTCGCATTTTATTTGATATTTGCATTAATTGTTTCCCCGAGGCGCAAATTAAGAATCTTCTTTCGTCACTAATTTGTGAACGCAGGCGATCTCGTAACTTTATCATGCAAACATCTCGTGCAAAAGAACGTGCCTTATGTATCACATTAAGCGTCGGTGAAAAAGCAGACCTAAAAAAAGAAGATCTAAGAGTGATTACCTATAAAAAATCGATATATTACTGCACAAAATATATTGAACTTAAGTTATTATAGATATTATGCATATGAGGATATGATTAATCATTTCACTAATACGTAGTTTCCTTTTGTACTTCAGGCAATAATTAGATATAGATTTAAAAACGTAGTTTTAAATTTAAACTTTAATGTTATTAAATTATAATGATTATGGCAGCTAAGATTAACGCCATTGCTCAGACATGATTACTTTTTGTTATTATTAAACATGACATATATTATATTATATGACACAGGTATCACTATTATTATCGACGATCAAAAAGTCTTTAATTTGAAGATCTGTTAATATTGGCAAATTGAATAAACCATAGGTATTATTGGTTTTTAACTGATTTAACTTATTAACTCCGTAGTTAACTTATTAACTCTGTGGCATAATCAATAATAATGTGGATAATATCAGCAGACACTAGCGCCATTGCTACGACATACATTTTGACCCCTAGTACATCATGATAACAAATGGCCCTATAGATATCGATAATATTAATCAAAACGAAAGCACAATAACTTACTTCATTAAACAAAGAGCTGCTGCCTTTGCTGTCATATCCACGGAAACAATGGTGAAATACGTGTACGACTTTAAAAAGTTAATGATACTAAGAATTATATTGGGCTGGTACAATGAATACTTCATAGCTGGATTAATACTAAAAATATATTGTGGAATATCTCTATTGGTTCAGCTTGTCTTTTTTATACATTTACTAATTCTAAATAAATCGTCCTATAATATTAACCTTCTATTTAAGATTTTTGGTATATTACTGGGGACTATACCAAGTTTTATGCTGTCTATCCTTACAGGCGATCGCTATCTATTTGTGTTTTGCAGGTGGAATGACATAATAGACTCTGATAAACAAGCTAAGCGTATTTTCCGAATACACCAGATCATGTTTGATTCAGTACATTTCTTTGTTATTATTTTCTACATAATATTCTATAGTTGGTGGTATCTCTGCTGTACAAAATTTAGCTTTGCGGCTTATATTCCTGGAATTATACTTCGATTTACAATAGAAATGGAAAAGATACCATTGTTCTTGATTTTTTCCATCTTGCTCTGTCGTGTTAAGTTGTTTCAGCGGAATATTTGTTTAGATCTAAAATTTGGAAGCGTTTTTTCATTGGATCACTATCATCACGTTTATTTGAAAATTCTTGAAAATTTAAAAAAAACTTCTTCGAGTATAACGATTTTGGTAAGTCCTTAAAACTACTTTATACTTTTTAATCGACTTTAAAAAAACTCAAAGTTTACAATTTGGCACGTATGGTTTTTTGTCTATGCGTGGACAACATAGGTCCAACAATATAATTTTGATGTTGGAGATTTCAAACTATTTGTCTATTGACAATAGGTGCCTTGAGTAATAAAATATTACCTTTAATCTCAGCCTACTATTCCCTTCAGGACCAGATTAATTAATTATTTTTCTTTATAAATATAATAAGTTTTGAGATTTTTGCTCTTATTACAAGTTTTCCAACGATCTCGTTTCCTCACGAGTTTTCCTTCATCATGCGAGCCAATGTTAATTACACTTAAACAATAATCTTTTGGTGGGTTTGGGAATAAAAAAAGTTTCATCTCTAGGAAAGTTTGTGGTGTGAAGGGAAGGGAATGTAATTTTGTTTCGAGATTTTATTGGGTGTCCAAATTTAATTAATCGTGTTTTATTCGATATGTATTAGGTACAATATCGTCTCCAACCACAGTTTGTTGTTTTACATACAACAGTATACTAGGTTAGAGACGAACTTTACGTTTCTTATAAAATATAACCTATTGATTTCATACAAAAAAGTCTCTAGTTCAAGTACTAAATAAAATGTTTTTTGCTGCCCAGATGAAATCAGAATCAGAAGAACTCAGATGTAATCAAGGAAATATATCAAACTCATTTGTAATGTTATTACCATAATTTCAGATGCTAACCCAAACAACTTTATTCTTCTGGGATTCTATTAATACTATGTATATAATTTTACATTTTTATGTAAGTATAGATAGTACATTTCATGTTAAAAATGTCATAAAGCAATTCTATTAAAATTACAGAATTTGCCCGTCTATAAAAACACGAAAGCTTTTTTTATGTTGATTGTCAATGTTTATATATGGTTTAATAAGGGTAACGTCAAAAACGTCTGAACTTCAAATATTAACTTATGAAGGAGATAAATATTGTATTATTTCTAGCTTGCAGAAGGGCACATTAGAACATATCATGTAGTACTAACGTGTCGCGTTATACATGGATATGTTAGTATTGTATTTCCTGTCTACGTTATGGAGTATATAGCTGACATATTGGAAAACATAAAAATACAGCTGATTGAACGGAAATTAAGATGCATAGGTGAAGATAATAACTTACATTATTCAAATTTTTGAAGTATAAACAATACATTTAATTTTTAATTTTGTAATAATTGATGTTCATGATTTTTTAATACTAGTGTGTGGATGTCAATCGGCACATTTGATTTAATTTATTTTCATTTTACTGTGGTTTTTATTTACACATTAGTTTAAATGCGCATAAATTGTTACATTTTTTGTTTCTTTTTCCGTTATTAACAATTTGAATCAATGATATGTCAAGATATGTAGTCAGGGCTTACTATTTATTTTCTACAACTATTCTTAAAACATTGTAAATCGGCCATCGATTTTACGACTAGGTTTTTGAGGTGCAATATGGTACCGGGAAGATATACATGTGTTTCATTTTATAAATAATGAATTATTGTTGGAGAACCTCCAGGTAAAAGGCTATGCTAGTTACTAAAACCCGGTAGATATTTTCTCAGACAGATATTTATAAAGAAAGGACTGAATTTAATTGCAAAGTTCTTTACACAAACTCTGTAAGTACTTAGTTGATTGTCTACCATACATAGTACTTAAAAAATCTACATTACGTTATGTTTTCAGATGATAATCGTAGAGCGGAAATAACGATTATGTTGAACCTATTGATGGAAAAGCCTATTAGGTTCCGGATGCTTCGCGCCTTCCCAATTGATAAAACCTTTCCCTTGAAAATAACTTCATTAAGTATTACCTATTTAGTATTCATGCTTCAATATATCCGAAATTAGCCATAAAAATCTCTTTAACACAATACACAAGTAGTAATATAAATTAATTAATTTGTAAAAAGCAAGCATGTTGATAATGATATTTTAATCAACTTGTTGCCTCAAGTTTAATGTACTATCAGCTATTTAGGCCGTTTGGGTTCTATGAGTATCTAAATACTCAAATAATAATAAAATAAAGCTTGGTACTCGACAAATTCATAAAAAAAATATAGAAAAATTACAAGTTTTTTATTGTTATGGAATTAAAACAAAAAGAAAGTTATATATGATGATATGATGAATAATTGATGATGATATGATGAATAATTTGTAAGGTAACTTGTCGGTGACCGTTTAGTCTTGAGGTAATTAAAAATTTTGTAGATGTCAATAAAAATGTATTAAAATGGCCGCATTTTGTAATGTTATCCTTTAGTTTAAATAACTTTTATATAAAAACATACTTCTCGAACCATTATAAACCTTTGTATACAAGACTCGAGTTTTAATACTTTCGTATGTAAAGTATGCTTCTCTGGGTCCGTGATTATCCTGACAGCAAATTCACGGTACCTTTATGCAAACATCTATATACGTTATTCGTTTTCTGTTTCATAAATCTCCATTTAGAGGCATTTCGCCGCTGAATAGGCTCGTTAGTCATAAATATCCGAACTCTAGTCGTTATATCTTATTCAAGATAGGACGCGTGTGGAAAAAATGAAGTAATTTCTACATTTGAAGAAATTCAGAATGACTTAAACATATGTATAAGTTAAAATTAAGTACATTAGTGATGGTATACTAAAGTAATGAGTTTTTGTTTCTCTTTTAAATTTGCATATTGTTGTATGTAAAGTAGGTTTTGTTAATTATTAAGGGTATAAGGTAGGGTTAGGTAAGTAGTTGTATCATGTTCTGCCTACCAACACTTTCAAATAAGGTGATCCTAACTCATAGATCCACAGACCCTTGACGAGACATGCACTCGATTGATAGTGCCGTTAATGCTGTCAACTTATTAACAATTTATGTTTTTAAATATGGAACATAAAATTTAAGTTCAATATTTTCAACACAACAGTCTGGCAACTGAGAATAGGGAAAAAATCTACTTCGCTCACTGGAAGTACCACCACTTTGGCCTGCTTGAATGAATATTTGTCCTGCCTTCATAAAAAATATGTTGAAGAATAAACCAATACTTAAAACGATTCATTAATGCATTGTTATGATACAAAAGGTCTTTGAAGTCGGTGCTCGTTTGCTTAACTTTTTACCCTTGTTCAGACCCCGCAGGCCCCAAAATTAAGTAATTGTAATTACAAAGTCATTTTATCCACCCGTCGCCTATACTGTGCTTGTTTAAGTTGCGGTAAGGTTTTATGTTCGTAATTAGCTTTGGTAATTCTCTAATTTTGTTAATATCTAAACCTTTACGGATTATTAATTTTCACGTATATTCGAGGGAAAATGGGACATACTCTAGGATCTAGGTTCTTAGGATTAATTATTTCATTGAGTTATAATAATTATACTCTATAACTACAATAACAGGTTGTTTAACATGGGTAAAAAGCAGATAAAACAATAGACGGAAACTTTTAAATTAATGATTTTCGTTATCTGTGTCAGAAGTATTGTCAAAAACTGTTTGCCGAAAACCGAAAGAGCACATCATCTCTATACATATAAAATTCTCGTGTCACAATGTTCGTTCCCATACTCCTCCGAAATGCCTGGACCGATGCTTATGAATATTCAGTAAATTTGAGAATCGGCTACTATCTTTCAAACCATTAAGTGATAAGGGGTGTCCACCCCAGAATATTTTTTTTATTTTTCGGACAATCATTTTTGGTTTTCATGATACAGCATTCAAAAATACATACAAGCCTTAATTGTCACCCCTCTACGATCAACCCCTTATTATGTATTATAGTAGATAGGTTATTTTTATTGAACTAAAAAAAATTTTTTACTGACAATAATCTATATCAGCTAGTAATCTATAAAAATAGTTTTGAAACTCCTATAAGACTTTCTAACTTCCCTTTTTTAGCATTAAATGTTCAATTGATACAAAATGTGTATGTTTTTATGAATGGTAACAGTGTAAATCAAATGCAGTAATTGCGTACAGCATTTATAAGACAAATTGCATTATATTATCACCGGGATAACGAACGCAGCAATGCGCTAATGAGGACAATTCATTGTGTTGACAGGCAAACATTGAATAAAATCTATGAAGGCTACGCTTGTAGTTTATTCGAGAGCGATAGTTTACACCGTATGAATCAATAAGGATAATAAGAGAGTATTTTAGGAGATCCAGAATCAATATTATATATTTGAGACATATTGTAAGACTTATTTCAGTATTACTTTCATGAAGTGAGGCGTTACTACGATATTATGGAGTGCGCCCAAAACAGTATTTAAATAATTTTATAATTTTTTACATCCATATATGCATGCACTATTTAATAAACAAAATTTCTTTAAATTTGTACAGTCAGTAAGCGATTTTACAATATCATTGCACTATTTTCCTCAATCTTTTCTTATATTTGAGGTAGAAATAGCCTGCGGATATGTAAGACTCGAGCTATCGCACTATATAAAATGTGTTGGAGACAATGCCAACTTAAGTTGTTTAACAAATCTTTACTACTACAAAGAATAAGTAGCAAATATATACTTAGTTATTTTAAGAGAACTGATTATATAATAATAAAAGGCATAGGGAAACTTTCACAGCGCGCAACGTTTAACTATTTTACCGTCATTTTTTGTAATTGTATACGTTTTGTGATTGCTTAAATTTTATGCGTTATATGTTTAGTTCTTTTCTCGTAAAATAGTTAAACTGTATTTTTACCTCACATTTTTAAGTAGTAGTAATGGCTTGTTAAATAAATAAAGGTCACGTTGTCTTCTACTCATAGTTTTTCTATAGCCACTAGAACCCATATTTTTGCATTTCAGAAATAAGTTTTAGTATGTTCAAGTAGTTCCATGCCTGCAACTTCATAAATCTAACAACATGTTCTAAATCCATAACCGCTGTTGCTTAGCTGATCGCTATAGCAATTGTAACCAAGCCCATAACTCTGCGGCCGGGTGTGACATGAAAGTCAACTCATTGGTGTGCACTCGCAAACAAGGTCCATATCCAATTACGAATAGAAACTGACATTTCGGACTAAACTATTTTACCTTATTTGCTTTTCAAACTTTCATTTGCGTACACAGGTCTATTGTTAAATAAACTATCTAACCTGAAAACTATAGGATTTGTTGGTAGTTTTATAATTATTGAGACGTACTGAAAATGGTTTTCCTGTTTTTCATGCATATTATGAATAAATATTAAGTGAAAGTGCTGTTATTTATTATTATTATATTTTTTAATACAGTGAGTTTAATTAAGACGTTTATTGTAGGAGTAATGGATGTAAGGGATGGATGACGAACGCTACATACTATGTTATGGTCGCACAGCCAGCGTAGTGTCTATTCCGCTACTAATACCACTGATATATCAAAATATCCATTCGCTAGTGGACAGTTTATTATCATCGGTGAACGCAGTGAACCTCTTGGTACTCTTTTAAAATAGTAAATCATCAAACAATACTTATTTTAAAACAAATATCGCAAATTAATTAGAAGTAGCCAGTCCCAGGCCCTTTTATCAACTAGATAATCGTTAACTTTGTAGTAAGTCTTTTAACACAGATTTTCTTTAATACATTTCTTAAAATTATTAAAAGGCAGATATAAAAGAGCCTCTGGGATTTTATTAAAGAAGAGTATCCCTTTTCCCAAAAAAGAATTACTAACTTTAGATAGTCTAGTACGGGGAAATTGCAGCCTGCGTTTTTTCCGAGTATTAACATTGTGCGTATGTTCTATTCTAGTAAACTTATCACTATTTTTGTAAATATACATAAGTTTTTCATAAATATATTGCGAGGGAAAGGTAAGTATATTAATTTCCTTTGAATTTATCTCTCAGAGATTCCCTACATTTTAAATTATAGATTGCACGAATAGCCCTCTTCTGCAGTATGAAAATAGTTTCGACATCAGCAGCATGACCCCATAATAAGCCATAGGTCATTATGCTGTGAAAGTAACTAAAATAAACAAGTCTAGCTGTATCGACATCAGTTAGTGAGCGAATTTTTTAACAGCGTTACCTCCAGAACTAAGTCTCTTCGCCAATCCGTTAATATGAGGGGACCACTGAAGTTTTGAATCCATGGTGATTCCAAGAAATACAGTTGTATCATCCAGTTTCAATTCCTCATCACTTATAATTGGTCTAGTACTCATAACCCTTGCATTTTTTGCACAAAACTTAATGCATTTCGGTTTTTGCATTAAGTAGTACATCTATATAACTTAACACCAGCATCCGCTTACCCTTGGTAAAACCGAAGTCTTTATTATGTAATAATTTGTTTACGTTAAAATGACTTACTATTTGATTTAATATAGTTTTTTTTAAAGCTTGTAAAAAATAGTTACAGAGGGAGCGCAATTAATAAATAAGTTACATACAATATGCATTCACCGAATACCTGAAACTTCTTAAGTAATATACTATTAAAATACTGAAGAATTAGCGTTTCAAAGATATACAATCCATGAGGCTGTCATTCCAAATCTCGGCGATTGGGAACTGAATTTATGGCACTTTTCTCTGGGTTCCTGGGAACCAATTCAATATCTAAATTTTTTTAGATATTAAATTTAGATTTAGACCTAATGTTATAAAGGATTGCTAGGAAAGAATTAGAAGCTAACAGAGTTACAAGCAAATGAGGCTTAAGCTCGCATTGAATAGGATTACAAGAAATAAATGTATATATTTTGTACAAAGGGCCGTAAACAAACGAAACTGTATTGAATTGGAATCAAAATCTGTGAGTTATTTCACGTCTCAATAGATACTAATTTGTTTAATTACGTACCGTAACGAGCAAAATCCTTTTCATAAAATTTATGTTCGACGATTTCAAAATATTTATCTATGCGATTACACTTTTACATTCAATTGAGTTTCAGGTGATTAACCATTTAATCAATTAGTTGTGATTACACATTTTATCTAAGATGAGTAATTTTAAATTCGAAAATGATGGTTTGATTATACTTCAGCAGTGACATAGTGGCTTAAGCGGCCTGAAGTGTGTTCGGGCTGTGAAAAAATTTTTCTTTTTACGTGCACTACTGAGACTTGCGACTTCATACGACGAAAAACACCGTGAAAATTGCATTATTACATACTGGCATATAAATGAAAAAACAGCTGCCTAGCGCCACTGAATTATCAACATATATTTTTTTCTATTGGTACACCTGTAAAGCCGTTCTGTAGAATCACTAGTACTATAACTACTATTTTTATTTATTTATGTACAACATAGATATAAAAAATAATTATAAAATATATTCTTACTTAATTACTTCTTACTTATTCTTTCTTACTTAAAATATATACTACTTTGAACAATACTAAGAAATAAAAACATCTTACATTATAAGTCTACCCAAATTTGTCGCAAATATATAACATTTTGATGCAAAAATAAAGAGATGGTTAAGAAGCTCAAATAAATCTTATGAGGAATTGGTGCGTGAGTCCACTCAGAAGCCGGAAACCTGCGCATGCGGTCTGTTCTAACTCTCAAAACATTCAGTCAAAGTAGATTGGAGATTGTTCTATCGTTAATCCAAGTTATTCATTCCCCAACGTGCTCAGAAAAAAAACGCAGATACGGGTTCTATCTGCTGTTTTGTTCTGTTCTTATTTATTTATTGGTTATAATTTAACGAAAACGTCTGTACCTAAAATGGGACCCTAGATTTATTTAACACAAAATCACAATATCAATTACTAACCTGAATTTCACTTGGTAAATATAAGAGAACACGAAAGCGCCATATTTCATTTCAACATCCTACTCATTTCAACATCCTACTCATTTAATTAAAGTTGTGATTTTTTATTCCAAACATTATACATGGAAATTCTCGGACTTGTTAGAGATCGCAAATTGGATGTGCTTTATTTGTTGCCATAGCTACCATTTATATTAACCGTGATAACCAATAAAGTACTGTATTTAGTACATATTATATAATAACGTTTCCTGGGTCACAAATTGTACTTAAGGGGCCTGCCATACCCGATGTTAATCCAATTTAGATGAAACAGAAGTCAATAACATAGGGACAATAAAACCAGTATTTTATTTTCTTAGCCACGTTATAAATAAAAGCCGTTATTGTGTAACACGCATTCTTTGATTTGTCAATAAATCACTGTGTTACCTACAAGGTGTATTTTACCGTCAAATCCCGGACCCTAAAAACGGATAAAAATATATTTTATTGCACTTTATATCCCATATATCCCTTTGTTGTTCGATCAACGAAACAAATATTTAGAATATTAAAACAATGTTTTTTGAGCCTTTTCTTTATTTCTGTTACTTTTTTAATCCATTCAAAAAGAAAATGTAACACATATCTCGCACATCATTGTGAAGTAATATCGAAACACAAATAAGATTTTTCTGTTGAGAAAAATTTGCCGTTGCTTTCTAATAGGGAGTGATAGTACAAGAACACGTAGTCAAAATATATTTATTCGGACTTATTATATTAAATTTATGAACGAAATATTTCTAAAGCCATTACTACCAATTCTTAAATTAAGGGCGTAGAATGGACTAGAACAACTGGCATCAAATTTTGAATCGTCAACTATTTTATTGTACAAGATACCAAAAAGGATAATCTTAACTCTAAACTCTAAACTATTACGTCTATAACACGAAACGTTATAATTAAAATAAATATTAGTCGCAAGAATAGGGGATTATACGTGATTATAGATGTGGCAGGCCTCGGTATTCGAATACGCAATGAAGCCCGTATTGCAATTAATGAAATGCAGTTGAAATGGAAATGAATTTTATATTATATACGTGTTGTATATTATATAAAATTCCTTATAAATGTACGAATACTTTAAAAACCTGCAAATATTTTGTATACATCCGATTTCAAATAGTAAAATTCGTGCATAAAATAGTCGGCTTAAGATAGTGGTCTGCCAAGAGAATGTTGGCACGCGTTAGAAATGGCGTATGTGGCGAGCCTTCAATTAAAAGTGTTATGTGTACTGCGCAACCAGCATTATGGAGTATTAATACAATATTCTACACGTTACAAGCAGTTATTTCTTCGTTATCTTGAAATGTGTCTTTAACGTGGTTTGAATACACGTAGCGAGGGTTTTCAAAGATTTTGTTTAATGTAAAAATTTAATAAAGAATTTTACAATAACAGATTTTATAATTACAAAATTTTTACAATTAAATTTGAATTAAGAATTGTAAAGCTCGCTTTCAGTGGCGAGTTGTAAAATACGCAAAACATCCAAACAACCTCTACGGCTTGATCTTTAAATTATAGAAACAAAAATAAATTCATAAAAACATATCAGATTGAAATTGGAACGTTTCTATAGACATAAAAACAATTCTGCGGTTATTAATAAGTGATTTTCTGTAAGGTGAGTGTTTTTTCCTTCCAGTTAAATAATATTGTATTGTCGAGGAAAAGCCATTACTGCGGTCATTCTTTGTAATTGAGTTCTTTTGTTACTGTTCAATACATTTAGTTGCATTCAGCGAGAATTCTTATCGGTTAAGCTAAAGATAACGAGTGTTTCTTGAGAAATCTAGATGAAGGGATAAATCCTATTTTCAATCCGGAAATAAAATTTACAGAATTGTAGTATTACATTAGAGAGAGATATTTAATGTTAATCTATTTATTTATTCTTCAATAAGGAAATATGACAGACACATCATATGTATAACATATGTAAAAAGTATATAAGGTAATGTTACAGCTAACATAAATTAATTTAACTAAAAAACAATAACTAACCCTAAAATATAATAACTAAATATATTATTAAAAGGAGTGAGTCCCTTTAGGCAAGGTTCCGTTGATACTGGCAGCGTTCCCCCTTTGAATAGCTAGGCTAATTATTAGTCCGAGGTAGCGGCCAGCTCTTCGGTCTCCTATGATGTCGTCTAACCTTTTTTGCTATTTTATTAAAAAATATAAGACTCGGATATTTTAGACTTAAAACTCGTGTGTCACGCATAGAATATGAAAAAAAAACTGATCACCTGCTTGGAAAATTCTCATATCATGCCTTTGAATGTTTATTGAGCTGTATGCATAGCATAACAAAGTGTCTAGGTTAGCAGAAGAAAGAGCCTGTGCCTTAAAATTGCTTACGTGGGCAAATACCTCTGTATGAACTTATACATAAATATATTTCACTTATATTAAGAAGTTCGCATAAGTAATTTTTCATGATCCATTTGCCTAATCCCTGCCGAAACTTGAAGTGAATTCCGATAGTTCGGTTCGCATGAACTAAATGCATTTTTCATGTTGTGAAGGCAACTCTGTCTAGAGTTTGCGATGAACACTTGCAGTATTGATACACGGCTCCCAGAGGTTCACATGTTTGCGAGACGTGTGAAACTTTAGGTATTAAATAACAATGTTTTTTTGAGTTTTTCTTTGTTTCCGGGGCATGGAACGACCAGGAAACCTAAAAGAATGTCTTGATGTGTTACATTTTTTTGAAAAAGATGACATCTCATCACCGAGACTTCTAGTGTTGTTAGTGTCCATTTGCCACCTGTTCTATATAAAATGATATTCATATGATAACAAAATGGCTTTTGTAAATAGATAAATATCTGTAAAAATAGATTCTTTGAAACGATCCGATCGTTTCGCAAATGTTTTGCAAAAGAGAATTCTAGCCCCGCCCTGATGTCAACCATAAATAACTTATTACGTAATAAATAGATAATACTTAAACTGTGCATTTATGTAAAACACATTTGTAGGTAAATAAATATTATATCTAGGATTTATTTAACCAGATTACAGTACAAACATTTAATTGTACTAATTTGGCAAAATTCAATTAATTGAGGATTATTTATTCAACAAGAAGATCTTTGTTTGATTTATTATGTATCATTGCAGTAATGTATCAATTCGATACATCAATTAATTTAACGTAATAACTGAACCGAAAAATAATAATGATTAAAGCTTATGTTACTCAAAAATATGGGCTGACATGTTACATTTTGCTATTAAAAAATTATAAATGGTTCGCTATAAACTATATATTTAAAAATAATGAAGAGTCATACATTATATTATTATTACATATTTAACCTAACAAACATATAGACATACATACATAAATAACAATGAGCAGATTTGGTCAAGTGGCTTCAGCCTGCCATTCTCATCCCTGACTGGGGTCGCAGGTTCGATCCCCAGCTATGCACCAATAGATTTTCTTTCTATGTGCGCATTCAACATTCGCTGAAACGGTGAAGGAAAACATCGTGGGGAAACCGGCTTAGACCAAAAAAGTCGTGCGACTGTCAGGCACAGAAGCCTGATCTACCTGCCTATTAGATTGGCAAATTATCATGAAACAGATACAGAAATCTGAGGCCCAGACCTAAAAAGGTTGTAGCGCTACTGATTTATTTTTTTATACACAAATAAGCCTCCATGGTTCACTTAACACATATAAGCGTGATATAAGCCAGTTTAGAGTGCCAGTGAAACAAAAGTGATTAGGTTAGGTTAAAAGGCATTAGCTGCCTTCATTTAGTCTGCCTTATTTATAAAAAGAAGTCGTTACTTTTAATATTTGTCTTTTTTATCACCCGGTAATCACAATTTGTCACTAAGAAAAACTTTAACAATGTTTTTGGACTGATTTAGTTGTTTTGAATTGACATTCGTGAAATTTGATAATAAAGTCCGCAACATCAAAGAAGTAAACGCGGCGCTGTCACTGTATAGCAAAATGTTTCTAACATAATTCTCTCAATATCCCACCCATAATTTATTTCAGTTTTATAAAATGTTTACGATACATTAAAATTTTCGTTCTCGAGTAGAGCAAAGGTAATCAAGTTTATTTCTCTTATTTTTGATTAATACAATAATTGAATTTATTTTTTTGCCGCGGGACTGCTTTGGTATCAGTGTAAAGCAGAATATACTAAACCATACATATTTCTATAATAAAAACCTAACACACATGGGTTGGCATATTTAATCAACCTTATTTATTAGAAAGAAGTCTTTATACACTTAAACGTTATTTATCCATCACACTATAATCACCGTTTCACAAAAAAGTTGAGTAGAATATCAGTCTAATGCAAAATATATCTATTATAAATATTTTTATACTAAAAACAAAACATACATTACATAGAAACAATCAAGATACAGATGTCAGTCATTCAACTCCCAATGAATCAATTGCAACCAATTTCTATTGACGTCAGCAAACAAAGTCAGCGTCTTCAAGTCTAATCTCATCTAATTCGCAGTCACGTTCTAGTTTCATACATTTCGAAGCGAAATCGTGTTGAAAAATATCCGAATAACCTCACCCCTATATCAACAATTCGAGGAAGAAAATTGTTTTTATGGATTCGATATGCTTCAATTTCAATCGGCGCTGTATGTACCGTTTTTCGGCGAGAGTATGGAATCAATTTGACTGCGAATGAGGTCCCAGGCCTTGAATAAAGCCTCTTTATTGAAAGAGCTGTGCGTAATCGGAATAATATACGATCAGGCGGTAATTAGTTATTAAGATTCATGTTTTGTTATTCGATCTATATACGATAAATTATAGGGAAAATATAGTAAAAATGGGCTTATTTGTAAACAATAGACATGCAACTTAAGTATAATAAAATAAAAGTAATATGTTAAAATTAACGCCTGTATATAAACGGTGCCTTTGTGCACATAACATACTATACATTATAATTAATTTTAAAGCAATAGCGAAGAATATTAAAATAGTAAGGAAACAAAATATTGATTCCATGGGGTAGTGCTAAACGCACCAGATATATCTAGGATTTCTTAAAATCATTTTAAAAATATTTATATCCCGCCTGATAAACGCCAATATACATTTCGATACAAAATTATCTCCAATAACTAAAACATAAAATATTTGGTTCCTGCAAATTAATTAATAATTTTAGCATAAATAGTATTATAACATTATTTATTGTGAAACCAAAAGACGTGGTTTTTGGGTTAACGTTTCAATATGATGTAGAAATTGGCGTGTGTTTTGTAATCGTACAATTTTACGACACACCGCATTCCCATATAAGGTAGTCATTTGCCCGTTTAATCAAGCCTTTTCCTCTTACATCTACTATGAACATATATACATATATGAATGAACCTAATAGAATTTAATCCTATTTGATAGGACATGTTAACACATTCACTACCGTGTAACAGGAATGGATTCATGTAGCTTCCGGTAAAAAAACACAAGCCATTTCAAATATGGCACTACGTTAAAATGATTAATGTCATGGACAGAGGTAAACTTGATCACTGCATTATATGGTCGACCATTTCAAGAAATAGCTAACTAAATTTGACCATATCGTTTAAACGTAAACGATTCGTGCTATTACAAGGATTGGAGATGGTGGATATATGATATTTATGCGCTTTGCTTTTAAAATATCACGTTATGATTTTTTTAATGTCTGTGATCAGATTTGCAGCGTGGAATGCATCTTTACAATCAAGCTGGTCTCAATCTTTTTCGATGGCGAATTAATTGGCCTCTTGCCATGAATAAACAGTTTATGATTTGATCGCTAGTGTTTTACTATCTTAATGTTCTGCTATCAACTCCCTCTCTGAAGAGAAGAATCTCAAACTGCTGATACCTTTTCCCTTTTTACTCAAAAAAGGCAAATATATAGTTTGTGTTTTATGCCACAGAAATACGAATAAATTTGGCAAAACGACAATGTGAATCTATATCACGATCGGTTACAGATATATTTCTGAGAACGTTAACTGAGCTCAGTGAAGTTAGAACCAATATCAATAGAAACATTCCGAGAACCTATTTAGTACTTAGTGCCTTAGTGTACGCTTTACTGGCTGTAGTTCCTAATTACGGGATAGTCCAAACCATCCCTCAAGCGCCCACTTTATCGGACTTTGAATCTTGAGTAATGTCTAACTCAAATAATTCATTTGGTAAACGGATTAACTATCTCTGATTTATTATTAGTGTATAAGTAATAGTAATAATGGTTATTAATTATTAGTTATTTGTAAATATAATAATGAGTAATAATAATGCTACACTACAACCTTAAGATTGTATCCGTGGTTTGATAATTTTTATTTCATAGCCTTTTGTCTCACACATTTTTGCATTTCAGTTTCCTCACGATAGTTTGTATAACTTCATGAGCGAGTGATAGACGCGCATAGACAGTAAGAAAATTTGTGAACAGCCAGGGATCGAACCTACGACCTCAGGGATGAGAATTTTACGCTGAATACACTAGGCCAACAACTGTTTTTATTTATATGTAAATATATAAAAGTATAAAAATATGTAAAGCCTCGTGGAAGTGTGTTAAGTGTGTAATCGACACTAGTTGAACTGAGGTGTCCAGTCAAAGATTCAACATTATATTAATAGTATAATACATTAACTATTATGTATAAGCTTTAAATTAGACGTGTAAAGGCGCTTATTTAAAAAATGGTTTTAATAATAATAATAATAAAGAAATCAATGGCGCTACAACATTTTTAGGTCTGGGCCTCAGATTTCTGTATCTGTTACATGTTCATTTGTTAATCGAATAGGCAAGTAGGTGATCAGCCTTCTGTGCCTGACGCACGCCGTCGACTTTTTGGGTTTAAGGCAAGCCGGTTACCTCACGATGTTTTCCTTCACCGTTCAAGCGAATGTTAAATGCGCACATAGAAAGAAAATCTATTGGTGCATAGCTGGGGATCGAACCTGCGACCTTAGGGATGAGAGTCACACGCTGAAGCCACTAGGCCAACACCGCTCGTTTTAATACTAATATAATAGAACAAACTAATTTGCGGCAAAATCTAAGAAAATATGCGATTTTATACCTCTTACGATGGATGCAATATTATTAGAATAAATAGTCATTATTTTGTCATATTGACATGCTTAAGTCCAAACTATCTTCGATAATTGGAGTGCTGCGTGCTTTCCAAAGTCAGTCCGACTCATTATAATATGTAATATAATGGTAAAGTCACATTTAGACTACTTGACCTATGAGGCACTGTAGCGCCTACCAATCGTTCTCAAATACAAATTATGCAAAATATTTTTTTGAAGACACTATTCTATTAAGATGACTCCAACTAAAAACTATATAGAGATACCAAATTTATGACTATAAACCTGACAGATGTGTACATTACCTCAATTTTAATATACAAAATTATTAACTAATTAATTCATATAAATCTATCCTTTCAAAAGATTCATTACGAAATATTGATCAATTACGTTGGATACAAGCAAAGACTTATTACGGAAGCGCGCACAAATATTTAATAAATTGCCATCCAGTTTAAAATAAATAAAACCTTTTTACAAATTAAAAAAAAACTTTTACAAGTACATATAATTAACAATATACCTATAAATAACAGAAAAAATCACATCGTAATAGTTCAATATAAAATAATAGAATAAGTAAAATATGTATTTACAAAACATCAAAAAAGTCACTTTCAGCATTTTTAATATCTGTGAACGAGCTTCTAAGAGATAGTTACTATTTATTGGTCACACAAAGCCAATTCCAACATCGATGCGAACTACCTGCACTTTTGTAAATATGTTGTACATATTGTTAGGAACTAATATTTTTATTTTATATAGCTTATTTTCACATAATTTCATAACACGATGTACATAACTAAACTACTCTAAATTTACTCACTATGTGAATGTAATTCTTTGAGAAATAAAGTATCTTTGAACCGAACCGAATAAACGTCAATGGTTTAAATGGACCAGTTATAATAAGGAAACATTATTTCTTATTCCACATAGAAAAGTCAATTTAGCCATTTCGGATATCGGAATAGCTTAGAATACAAGTACGAATCTTTTGTCATATCGGACTTCAATTTTTCGAAGCAATTCGAGTCAAACTCGGGAGCAACAGGCGTGAAGAGATGACATTTACCGTTTCGTATTTGCCTTCGTTGATTTCATCTAATTGAATGACTACAGCACCCTTATAAAGGAGCCTCTGCCAATTTCCAATTTATCCAACGCTGAAATTTTACACTGAGATTAATCTGGGAGCGAGTCGTGTTAAGGCCTAGTTTACATATTTTTAATATTTGGCAAAACTTAGTTTTCATCTGTTGAATTATTTTTCTGATACAATGCAGAAATTTATGAAGTGTTTAAACAAAGACCTTGTCCCATAAGAGTTTACGGTTGTTTAACGTTTGCTTTAAGTTGCGTAACAAGGGCGAAATTCTGAATTGTTTTAATTGATTTAAAAAGGTGTCAATCACGAAAAAAGTTTAATGAGTCGAAATAATGTGAATAAATTACATTAAAATTGTATTTCTAATTTTTGGTAGTCGAAACAAAATACAAATCAAAAATATTTACTAAGGAAAGGGAAGATAATATTTTTTTAATTATATACACCAAAAAGTATTTTTAGTTAAGAAGAAAATGTGAACAACCAGTCTCATCTTTTTGGCATGATAACGGTACTGGCAATAATTTCTATATAATACACATTTTATTAATAAAAAAATTGTTGCACAATAAGAATATTTTCTGTTTCAGCATAGGATAGGTTGAAAAGATGTTGTTTAACATTGTTAGTGAACATTTTATTTTTAAGAAAGTGGTTAAGTAGAAAGAGCGGTGAGAGAAGAAAGTACATTTTTTGGACAACTTAGTTAAGGCTAATATAATAAAAAATAAGAAATAATAGCAATATTAATCAGATAATGTGTAAATGCCTTAAAATGATTGCAATTCGTTTTCAGTTAAAAAGCTGTACGCGCATGATAATAATTAATCATTCGTGTAGACTCATCAAGTTTTTATCGTTTATTTATAACATTAAATAATAATCAAAATATTTCATTATATCAGATATGTATAATATTTTTAATAAATATTTTTGCAACGATATATGTAGATATTAGTTGTTACAACTGGATATTTTCATTCCAAAAGAAAAGAACTTCTTGCACTTATAAAATAAATATATTAGTTAGTATAATCACAATAGTGTTATAGTGAAAATATGTGATAATAATAATCGAATGGCGCTACAACTCATGGTTGATAAAAAGTTATAGGCAAGTGGATAAACAGCCCTACAGTTGCAGGTGAGGCAAAGAGAGCCGGAAATACTTGGAGCGAGGTGAATTACGAGGCTCAAAACTGAATGGATGGAGACCCACTGTGGACGCCCTCTGCCTATTAGGTTTATAGGACATTAATGATGATGATGAGGTGAAAAGCATGATCTACATTTTTGTTCTAGGCCGCAGGTCTTCCTTACGGTACTAGCCTCCACCGTACGAGTAAGTGTTAAGTGGATTGAAAATATAATGGTGCAAGGTTATAGAAAACAGTTTAGTTTTGGTTCGCTGAGGATTGTAGCTGCAGGCACCGCGGACCTGGAAAACAGCTACTATTAAAACTTGGATAGCCCAGGTCCAAGTAAGTAATGCAATTATTAAAGTAGCCGCCGCCGAAATCTGCAATCCTTTGTTTTAGAAAATCTGTTTAGATTTAAGTATTATTTAAATAATACTTAAATCTAATCTTCCTTAAGGAAGCAATGAATATACTATACTAGCGGATCCGACAGACGCTGCCATGTACACACAAACATCCATACAAAAAAAAACAAATAATGTAAATCATTCTCGACTCCACCTAAACACACGAATATCATCAAAATCTGTCTAGGAGGTTAGGAGTTTAATTACGAACACATGCACAGAAGATTTTTATATATACCAGCTGTATATTTGTTGAATAGATAAGTAACCTAGATACCGACTGCAGCCCCATCTATCGGTTTGTGAATCTAAACCATCCAGGGCGCTACCCAAACGCATACAAAACAATTCATTCAAATCGATCCAGCCGTTATAGAGGTGTTCAGTGTACACACGTAAAGTTGAATTAAATATTAATAACCATTCTAGTCTTGACTTCCGATCTTTTTACTTCACTCTCACCGAGCCCTAACCACAGGTCTAAATGACACGACATGAAAAAACACGACCTTTGCTTGAAAGCCGCACGGTTTGTCACTAGGTTATCATCGTTCTGAAAAATATCATCCTATATTCAAAATATGCTGGACTAACTATAATTAATACTATTAAAAAAGCCGTGAATAGAAGCGCCACTTATAAAAGAAGTCTAGTTATGATTGCTTGTTTATAAGCATAGATATAAGCAATAAGCATACAGCCTGTTTTTAATTCTTTATACAATTTAAGCGCTTGGTTTGGGGAAAAGTCTTTTCGCGTTATATTATGTTTGAACTTGTAACAAAATCTATTTTTATCTGGCTGGTTTTGGTATCATTAAATGTTTAATATTTAAAGAAGATAATTCCAAATTCAAATGAGGAAAATGTGTGATTTTTATTTATTTTTCCTACTGTCAAGATGAAGTGAATCTAATGAAGAAATTAGACACACTTTAAAATTTTACTACAAAAAAGGTAAAAATGCAACGTAAACCGCGAAAAACTTGCAATGATTATGGACCTAGTGCAGTGTCTGTGAGAGTAGCACAAATTTGGTTTAAGCGTTTTCAATCCGGAAATTTTGATGTACGTCGCTCTGGTCGCCCTATTATGGATAAAATGGATGCCATTATTGAAAAAGTGGAGCAGTTTTGGCGCATTTGAAAAACTCGGTACGCAAAAAAGCTCGATATTTGGGTACTTCACGAGCTCACTGAAATAAACCTAATGAATTGTGTACTCATTTGTGATTTTTTATTACTATGTACTAAAACCAAACCATTTTTGAAGAAGCTGATAACTGGTGATGAAAAGTGGATCACATACGACAATAAAGTGCGAAAAAGGTTAAAGGCCGGTCAGGCTTTACAGACTGTGGCGAAACCCGAGTTAACTCGCAACACGGTGATGCTGCGTATGTAGTGGGCTTGGAAGGGCATTATTAATTATGAGTTGTTACTACCAGGCATCGAGTCTGAACTCTACTGCGAACAACTGATGAGATTAAAGCACGAAGTTGAGAAGAAAGCGGCCGGAAGTAATCAACAGAAGGAGTGTGGTGTCCTGACCTTGCACTTTCAGATTTCCACCTGTTTCGGTCTTTTCAGAATTCTTTAGGCAGTGTCAGGTTAACATCACGAGAAGACTGTCAAAACCAATCGTCGCAGTATTTTATAATTTCTATAGCAATGGGATCATGTCCCTACCTACAAGATGGCAAAAAGTTATCGAACAAAATGGTACCCACATAGTTTAGTTAAATGTAAATAAACTATATAAAAAAATGTTGAGATTTTTCCAAAAAAATGCAAATAAGAATTTTCCCCGACCTATTATAATAAAGTCTCAAAAACTCTGGATATATAATATGTTAAGATGTCAGACATATTATAGACTAGTAACTTACGCCAATTAATTTATGAACATGTACTGCGACTTATGTTTGATATTTCAATTAGATTTTTAAAGTACAGAGGGTAAATGGTTGGGAGGCTCATCTGAGGTTAAGCCACTCAATAAATTAAGAAAAAATAAAAATAAATTTTTTTTATTACTATTAACAAAACGGTGTTTAAAGTCAAAGCCAAATCATTTATATCAATTAAAAAGGAACTTTTGAATGTGAAAGTTAAAAGTTAGTTAAGTGTACACGCGTTAGAACTCTTTGGCGTAACAAGATAAAAATCTTTCGTCTTATTCTTCTTCTGTGCGGTGCCGGAGTGTGCCGGATAAGAAGTAGGTAGGCGTATTAGAAGGGGCAGATGTGATGCGATTCACGACGTTTCGCAATCGTTGCCTATTAGAGGTCATCCTGATGCCTGCCATTGAGAAAAACCTCCTACGCCAGACTTGATCTGGTCAGTCCAACGCGTAAGTGACCTTCCGCGCGGTCTAGTACCTTCCACCTTCCCTTGGACGACAAGGCGTTCTATGGACTGATCACCACGCCGAGATACGTTTTTTAGCCTTATTCTACGTTTGTAAAAAAACGACACTAACAATAGAAAAAAGATATTATTTACATTAAAAGTTTTATTATAAGGCATTATTTAAATAAACTTTATTTAAATAAAAATATTTCTACTTAATTAAAGAAATTGACAATTTTTATTTTAACATGTTGACTATGCTAACTTCAACGTATCGGTTTTTGTGACGTTGTGCGAGTGTCGGTTGTTTGTGCAGTAAGCGTGCGCATCGTAAAAATTTACTCTCATCATTTTTCTCTAACGCGCCAAAAGAAGTATAACTTCAAAAATTACTCTAGTTGCCCACTCCAAAAGGTAATTTCATATGTAGAAGAATGTGCTAAACTTCATACTTACTCTTTGAAAATATTTGTTACGATACAATTTTGTATACATTGAATTAATAATTATATATGAAGAGTATGCACCTAAATTAAAATTAATTAAAAAAAACTACTATGATAAAGTAAAATAGACGCATGGCGCATGGACGCAAAGAACAATGCAGCAGATAACTAAATTATTTGTAGATACATGGTGCTCACATATTCACAAATATTGCAACTATACATTTTACATTATTAGTTATACACAACAAGGTTTAAAGCGATTCCCATCTTCCATTATATTACACATATTATTTTATTGTAGAAAGATTCAATCAGTTCAATTTTAATTCAGAAAAATTCAATTAAGTTTTGTGGAATTATACATTTTCGATGTCAATTTCATTTCAACTAATTGTTTAATATTGATCAAAGCATTATTTCGGTTGTGGTTTAAATTTTAGTTAAATTAGTGGTTTCATATATTTACGCAGAGCTGGATGAAATATCTTAATCAAATACTTCAAGTAGAATAATTGAAAGGGTAAAGACGCAAAGAGCGATCGTAAATCAAATTGAGCGCTCCTTTGACGGCCGATCTCACTCAAGATTGTCTTATGTAGGTATAACTTGTAGGAGGTAAGGTAAAAAAACCTAAAGTCACGCTATAAAGAAAGAAAACAGTATATTAATTATGTTTTAGAGTTATATACCATTTAAATATAGTGAATTTTGCAAAATACTTTGCGATGCCATCTGTACCTTCCTAGGCGAGCCTTATCATGTATGTTTTAATTCGAAAGTAAACCTCAAATAATGTGTACATTAGTCATGTCATAGATAAAAAAATCGTATTATTTACCAGAACATAACTCCAGATAAATTTCAGAAAAACATTGACTTGGTATTATTTCTTGAATTTGGTTTAACCTTCCCGACCACAATTAAGGGTACAAAGCAAAATTTTTAATGTGAAATATGGACTCAGTCGTAGCCACTTCACGTCCTCGTGCGTTTATCTGTTATTTAAAATACGCCACGCAATTATTGTAAATATTGCGATTGGCCGTTCATACACTAGTAAAAACTAGCAAAAGGGTAGTAGATTAGGTATGGCGTTTAAATGAAACGTAGGTAACGTAATTTCTGGAGGGCCGAACTCGAGGGGAGGACTCGTCAGTTATCCCACCAATTAAGCTGCCTTCTAGACGGGAAATTCACTCAGCGAGACGCTAATCATGTATATACAAATAACTTTTTCATTTACCAGTGAAAATGGAACTTTATCGAATTATAAGAGTTTATTGCCCTTACTAATTTGAACAAAGTGGAAGTTAACTACAGTTTTATCTAGTTTTAGTTGGGAACATTGCAATTAACTCGCGTTTAATTAAAACTTATTAGGGTTATGAAAATGTAAGGTATTTAATATGATTTATTAAACCTCATTTATTAGTGGCTAATTTGTATTGGTTTTTATAATCGTATACGGTTCCTAATACTATAGGGCAGAAGTCTAAATACATTTAAGACACTATTATTGAAATAAACACAATGTGTGACCCATACTCCATTACAGAGTAACAAAACTTTGAACAAAATGATTTTATTAGTTTTTTTTTTAAATACAAAAGACACAATCTTGTCGTAACAGGTGACCATAAATGCATTCTGCATATCAAATTAAATAAAAAAAACGTGCGTGCGTACAAATGACACACGTCAGAAGTGAAACTACTTTGTTAATTAATCATTATTAAGGTAAAAGCCCCAATAGATGATCATGGACCAGTATATGATCGATCCATGTATTTGTGTATCTATATTCACACTGTTTACATACTGTATACGTGCTAATGATAATATAAATAAATAAAAAAAAACCGTTTACTGCACAAGACGTTATGCGACAGAATTGCCATCTAAAGTTCTAATATGTAACTACTAAACGAATACATCACGCTGCAAATCTTCGTGACGTTTCCGTAAAATTTTTACCCTCATTCGCCTAAAGAAAACACACACACACGTTTTAAAATCAATAAAAGTCCTAAATAACATATCTATTTATTCATTTTTTTATAGATTAGTTTTAGAATCCATATTGCGCGTAGAACAATTAATTAGGTTCAAACATACTTACTCAGGGTTGAGTCGCGCGCTTTAACAGTTTCGCGCTGGATACTTGGGTATTAACATCAAAGAAGCAATCTGTGCCACTTTGATTATTGATTCAGCACTGAACACGCTGGCAACAATTCTGGCGGATATTAATTCCTGTAGTAAGATTGTAAACATAAAACAGTTCAATTTAATCTCCTCCAATCAATACTTCGAAAACGTAAATCTAGCTCGTAAACTCGCTTTGGCACACTCGCATTTCTCCGAGGTTTAAATCTTTAAAATCTTAGCAATGCGGAAATCAATAAAATTGTTGAGACAAATTCTCTTTACGTATCCGACTAACTTTGTACGCTTACACTATGTTTGACGAAGTCGATAGCTCGTTTCAAATTCAAGTCATATATTATATACGTATCTCTACATCTTGTTGGGTTTTAAAAGTCGGTTTAAACATTATTTTGTACTTTCAATATAGTTTAAGTATAGTTTTGTCTAAATAACTTTATGTGTTATGTATTATTGCACTTCTAGCTTGCCTTATCAAATTTAATTTTGTTTTCAACAGTTAAAGCCAGATCGCTTGAAAGCGATAAGGTCGCCAGTTGCCCTCCTTTTCATTTAATTATGTCAATTGTATTATGTAAAATATCGCTGCGTTACCAAATTCCAAATAATGTAATGATATGAAATGATTTTAATGATAATAATGTTGGATACGTTGCCTTATTACAAAAAAGAAAATCTCTTATAAGCCCGACGTTTACAGACAAATGAGTATAAGTGTAATACAATTACATTTTTTAATTAATAAAGTAAACATTATACTGATTCTAATATAGCTTGTATATCTTCATCTCAGAAAGAACGCAGTTAAAAAAGGAGTCAAATGATTACTAAAACAGTGTACAACTGGTAAAATTTATATATATAGATATTTTTTTAAATTAAATTAGTCTACTTAAGAACAAAGTCCTACTTTAATATACGAATAATGAGCTCTCCGTTCAACAAAGTATTATACACAGAGTTGCAGGAAAATGTTTTTATAAAGGGTATACAGGATCAAATTAACTACGCATTCTATAAAATGGCTACAATTACCTCTATATTGTTTTACTAAGGTCGGTCTTGGACAGACTCGTAATGCAGCCGAGAAAGCGGGGCGCACATTAATATTTACCTTCACAGGAACTGTGGCACAAGTTACAAACGTATTGTTTCAATTGTCTATAGTATCAAATGTCTATTTATACTTTAGCGTTATATATGCTAATTACTTGTTTTATCATACTAATAGTCTTATTAAAAATAAAATGTCCATTTAAACAGATTCTGGACCACGTTAAGGATTTTTTGTGTAGTGAAAAACTGTTTCGAATTCATTCGCAGCACAAAAAAGTGAAAATGGAATTATAATGTCCAATCGTAGACTTGGTTACTTAATAATAAACTTAATCACCTTGCCTCTAAAGAATCTGATCAAGATACATATACAGAAATTCCTCCCGGTAACTTTATTATTAATATTGCGTTTTTGTACCGCATGAATCCAAAGTTGTGACATCAGCGCCACGGATATTTGAAGAATGTGAGCCTCCAATACGTTCGCCAATCCAATCTTATAAAAAAGTTATTAAACGTCGATATCGCGACTGCTATCGTAAGTTACAGTACCAGCTCGCCAAGCGATGGTTCAAGGATTTTAGCGTCACGTGTGTATTACTAACAAAATAATTATATGAATATTGTACCAAACGTTGTGTACGCCTCTACCAGGTAGGCTAGTACGTGAGTGGTTTTCTAAAGAAATCACAACCAACAATTTAAGATACACCCTTGTCGAACACCTTACGACTACTGTACTTTTTGCTTTATAGGCTATCTGTGCTTTAATCTGTAAATAAATGTTTATTACCAGTAAATAACCTAATATAGTGCAATTACAAAAACATATAACATGTAGGTTCTATAGCATATTGCTTTTAGAAAATGGTTTAGGTATAAAAAGAATTCATTAAGAGGGTCACGGGATTTGAAATATATGTAAATCGGTATCGCTATTTATTACTATACGTTATTATATTTTGTTATTTTTATTGAGAGAGTTTGCGTATGTATAACTTAGATATATGTGGTATATTTGATTGCCTATTGAAATGTTTTGTATTTTATTTAGTAATAACATTTTAGTGTGACGTTAATACGATTGATATTTACGATTGAATAATTATTTTAACAATTTAATCAGCGTCTAAAAGCGCTAAAATAGGAAAGCTTCATAATTTTGTAACGAATAAAGTAAATACTCTTACCATTACTACATTATCCTCGAGTAACATAGGCTGTATTTATCTCTAAGATGTTTAAAAATATTTTTTTTAGCAGTGCGTAGCCGAGACAGCTACTATTTACTATAACATTAACAAAAATCTATCAAAAACCTGCTTATCTCAGTACAAATTGGCCAGGGTTTTCATAAAGCTATAATAATAAAGGTACTCTATTTATCTTTAAGAGTGGGATTAAAAATTATACTGACGTTGTTATTTCAGACAAAGGCTTTTGTTTAATCTTTTTAAATCAAACATATGCCGCTCTTTTCAGGATATGTAAAATAGGAATGTTAACGCATCTCTTAATGGTTTAAATATAAAGGATTTAAATCAACAAATTTAATTTACTATTGTAACATTAACTTTTACATGTTGTCATTGGATACGGTTCTTCTCGAGAAAATTACTTTAATCGTTTGCGTTTAAGATATTTAAGGATCAGTTTGATTTCCCCAACCTTTCAGCCTTTGCCTGCTGTCACATTAAATCATGTATTTATTTATCAATGCATCCGTGTGCTGAGTGTTTACAAGCTTTTGTAAATAAATAAATTAGTCTGTGCCTCTCGAAAATCACACAGGGTCAAGCCTAAGGCCATCTGTTTAAATCCCAGCTGTGCATTAATTTTTCTTTTCATTAGCACTTACTCATACGGGAATATTAATACCCTAAAATAGACGACATGTGTTAGGAACATAAGGCTGATTTTTTAAAATTAAAAACCTAATGTAAGACTAAAATACTTACATACGGTTACTATCCTCTGAAATGTGTAAGATAACATTATACCAAACTAATAACGGATAAAATGTGAAGCGGAATTGCCAAAAATCTTAGACGCCTTTGAAAATGTACAATGTACACAACAGGTCGCGAGATTTTAGAACTACATAGGTCTTAGTCTTTTCATGTTTTATCATCAGATCATGACGTTAATTGTGGTTTATTCTCAAAAGTATATTTTAATTCTCAACTAATTTTCTTTAAAATTAATTAAAATCTTTTTATTACGTATTGATTGATACTGGTTGGCTCTGCGAACATTCTTTCAATGAAATAATTTTGTTAAATTTCCATAAAGTTATTTACGAGAGAAAATTTTATACTAGTAGTATGCAGTGTTATAATAAAAATCCAGTTGACATGCATTTCGAGATCACGATTCGCGTGCACTATGATTTTCATAACAAAACGTTCGTGCCCAGACGGACAAAGGGTGCCCTGTCGACGCGAAGCCTTTAGAATACACAACCAGAGGCCTTTATACAGCCAAAATGATATTTTGTTGAAAATATTCACCTCTTTGTGTGCAACTTCGCCCGTGGCGGTTGAAATACACTAGTGAAAAATATCTTACCATCGCAGAGCGATCAAAGATGTAGTTGAGAATTTTCGCCTAAGCTGTGATAAAAATATAAAAGGTCACTAACATATTTATCATTTAAATACTATTTTAACATTAGAGCGAATATATCGAGATTTATAGAAAAACCAATATTGGCCTCGTGGTTGCGCGTGCGACCCTAAACCGTGAGGTCGTGTACTCAAATCACCTGCACTAATGGCACTCTCTTTTTATGTTCGTAATTAACACGTACAGTGAAGGCAAACATCGTGAGGAAACCGGCATATTCCTAATGCAAAAATTTAGTAAATGTGTGACACAGATGGCTAATTGAACATCTACTTGTTTATAAAAAATTAAAACGATCAAATAAAAAACAATGCAATGTAAGGCCAAGACCCATTTAGAGTTGAAGCTCCACTAGATTATCATTATTATTTTATATCAAGTACAATGTAGTTCTAGCTTAATGAAATAACTTTCGTTAGACTAACGTAAATATGTATGTAGAATTACTGGAATCGTTTTATCTATATTTATTTATACCGCCCCCGTAACACCCTATATTAATATGAAATGGACGGGTAATCCATTTCAAATATAAATATAGGTTATGGTCACATTACGAAGTGATAAAATTTACGATTGTGTCACGTTATATACTGGATTTAACTCTAAAAGAATCCGATTTATAGTTAGCAAATATGTATAATAAAACCACTAATTTTTTACATGTATTTATTATTCAGAACAAATACCTTATATTATACTCCTACAAACGTATACGTATCTAGTATCTATTGAACTCTGTCTTTCTAAAGGTCTCTCTAACATATGAATCTCAAAGATGGACGCCCACTGAAGCACAGCATACAAAGGTCGATGGAACGATATATGATAAGGTAGTAAACAATAGACAAACAAGAAAAAAATCTAAGGGAACAGAAAAGTTGAGCAAATAAGTACGTAACTGGTGCCCAAGGTAAAGCGAAGAACGAAAAAGAGGGAGACAACTTAGGTGGATAGACCATTTTAAAGAAGCAGCAGGTTGAGAGTAGGAGAATTGCTAACAAATGCAGTTAAAATTTTAATTCATCCATATTCTTCTATGGTTTCTTAAAAATAAAATATAGCTATTGTTCAATGGTAATTGTATTATGTTACTATACCATATTTTCTGTTAATATGTAAATTCTTGAGACACGTGACTGATATATCCTATTTTCATTTATATATATAATAAAGTTATATTTAATTTATAAATATAGAGAGACGCCTACGTAAATATACACATCAAGTAGACATATTTTGTCACGTACAAAATCACACCATAATATAATTAATTCGTCTCTCTCCAGCCAAATTATAGAAGCGTGTAAATCGTACAGGATAAATGCTATATTTGGAATTAATTACTAATATATATAAAGTACATAATATTATGTGTGGAGATTATACTAATTGAACATGTCATCTATCTCAAGGGTATAATTTAAGTGATTTATGTTGAACTAGCTGATGCTTTCGACTTTAGATGTTATTTTAGACGTTATATTACAATAATACTGACTGATTAGAGCCATAAATTAATTCTATATTCCTTGAAATAACACTTACAATATATTGTAAACTAATTTAGAATTAGTTGTATACGTTATATTTATATGCGTAGAGCCTTGATAACTACATATATGATATTTAAATAACATGAATAAGAAAAACAACTAATCATTTATTACTAATAGAACATCGTGATTTCATAATTATTATTCGAAGTTTGTATCAATTAACGCTTCACTTGACGGAGACAAAAAATAAAACGAAAATTCTACAAGATTTGCTTTTGATTTGAATTTTGAAAAAGCGAAAATTTAATATGTTTATTTATTTCACTTTTACCTGTTATCTGTAAGCATCGTAGGTAATGATAAAGCTATTGCAAAGATTTTCTTCCCTAGCTTCCTATAATTGTCAATGAGAACTATTTTTTTACTGTCTATAATAAATTATTAAGGCTTTATACATTAAACATATGCACAATCTGCAAATTGCTTAGAAACAAAACGCCTTAATATACCGCCATGTCGTTTGAACGTTTATCGTTCAACACAACAACCGTTCTTCTTTCTCAAATCTATGTTTATCGGAATTTAAATTAACTACAGTTACTAGCAAAAGTTGAATTGTGTACACAGTAATCTCGTAATGTAAGTGTTCTAAGTTGGCGATATCACAGAATCGCAAGTATGTAAACTTCCTGCGTCTTAGAGGTGAGTAATTTCCAATAGAACTACGTTGGGAGGTGACCACACTGAAGATTTAAGAGTAGCTTTCACATTCTACCTCTTACCGTAGACGTTGTTAATGGAGTACGTAATGATGAACCTGTCAGAGCAAATATGTTTCTATTAAAAAAAACCTCATGATTATATTTAAACGATAAAAACTGTTGCTTCAAAAGTTATAAGTGAAAAGGGTTTAATGAACAAAGTTTAAAGTCACTGTATGAAATTGTTTGCCATGGAAATGTATGGAAATTTATGTCCTCCGCAGTGGATAAACTTTGTAAAACATCATTATCTTTTACTCCTTTACTTCAGTAAGATTGTGGTTTAACTTTTTTGACATTTTTGACAAAATAATAATCTTACTAATTGTTAGCGCTAAAGTTAATTCATTATAGCTTTGAGATTACAATCTAGAAATGTTACAAATCAAACATTACCTGACCAATTAATTATATGGTACTCCACCCTGTGACATGCACAATATTCACAGTAGCGAGCACCACGTAAAACCTCCAGGGGTCTCGTCATTAAAAAGTCACGTTGAGGGTTATGAATAATGCATTTCTTAAAGAAAAAAAAAATTGTTTGAGGCACTATGAACAACTTTTTTTATAAATCTGCTAAAATCCCACTGCGCGGGAATCTCCAAAATTGTAGGTAAAATAAAACATACTGTTCAAAACTAAAATTCACAATATATTCTAATTTGGCATTGCTTTTCTCCAATACTAAATCACTCTATTTGACATTATTTAGTAAATCAAGAAACCGCATTTTCAATTCATTTCAAAGTATTTCTTTATTGTGGTTGTAACCGCACTTTGCAATTAACGCGTTCAGTTTCACCCAATGTATTTTCCACTCGTATCGTTTCTTTGTCTGCTAAGGAAAAATAATTGTCAATGCTATTGAAGAAACGTTATTTTTAATTGAAAACTCAAGCTATTAAGACTTATTTGTGGTATCCGAAACAATTCGGAATCTATTTTTTGTAATAGTTACCAGAACCTAAAAACCTTTTGTTCTTATTGTGGGGTAGAAGCTCGTCGGGAACGTAACCTACGTAGGACCACAAAAACCATTTCAAGTTTCTTAACAAAATACTCCCAATAAGTCCTCGATGTTCTTAATCTTTTTTAGCTTCATTTGTCTTTTAATTGTTTTGTATTATAAAGAAAGTACTTTTTTACATAGATTATATAGAGCAGAGAGAACCGCTCTCGCAAAAGACTTTAAAATTATCCCTAATCTTATGCCTAGCGCAAAATTATTTTTTATACAGTATCACATCATTTTATTAACCTACTTTTAAATACTCGTGTGATATACTTATGTATCTTGTTGGAAGTAAATCATTACATTCAAAACTCACAAAAATAGAACAGCATAAAATCATTAAAATATTACAACACCGAGTATTAATTTCTCTTTGTCTTCCGAGCGCTGTCTAGTTTCGAAATGTAAAAATAAAACATCAAAACAGACCAAAAATAACAGCGGTAGTGTTTTACGTAGGTACTTAATAAAACGAGCTATAAAGTAGCATGATCTATGAAATAAGTTTTAAAATGTTTTTACTTCACGTTCGTAAAACTTCAGTACTCTGTAAAGTGTATTTTCTTGTAGGCTTCCACTTATGATAGGATGTGTTTTGAACCGCAGTGAAATTTGAGGCTTTGTAGGTTTCATTGTATTACAATTTATATATTAAACAATGTTATAAATAGTGGTTGATAGAACTAATGTTTTATGTATTCGAAGAACTTTTTACTTATCATTAGAATGATGGTAACTACGATAGTAAAGCATGTATCACTTAGTAAATTTCTTTCTTTGTCTCTGCTTTCATCTCCAAAGAGCGACAAATGCCATAGATAATAAAAATAAAGAACAGGTAAAGTTTCGCAGAGTATGACTAAGAATCTGAGTTATACATACCATGGGGCTTGATTATAATAAAATGTGTATGGGATAAATATAATACATAGAAACAAAGGGAAAGTTCTAGAGTTATTGCAATAGAATTTTTTATTTTCTTTTCATTCATTCTACTGTCTGTGGTTTAAACATAAAATACTAGAGGTAAAGGCATGGATAAAAATGCGTGGATTTTTAGAACAAAATATATTAAGATTTATGTTTATTTTATAATTTTTTAAAATAACATTAGAGAGAAATATATAATTGTATTTTATTCAGTTCCCACTGCTTCACTAATTAGTGAACCTCCTACTCTACACTTCATGACACAGAAAATATCTATTGAATTTCTTTTTTTCATTATAAAAGCGAACAAATCTAATTATAGTGTGACCGACTTTCTGTGTAATGTTGGAAAAAGGAACTAATGCCATTAGCCAATAGCACTTTGTCGCGATTTGTGAATAGTCTGCTCTTTGCGCAAGCGATTACAAAAAAAATGCGTAACATATTTGATTAAATTATTCGTTTGCGACATTAAGGCATATATTTTAATGGTAAATATTTCGTGATCCAATTATCATTTCATAAAATGATGATTCATTCCAACAATTCCATAAGAGAACTTTATATAATAGTAATACAACGTAGTAGTAATTAAATAATTTATGTACACATATATAATTATTGGATTTATATATGACTTAAATGTAATTTGTTTAAGTTTGTCTGTATTTTAAACTAAATTTGTTGCTCGTTTGTTTCGGTAAAGGTAAGGGCAAAAATATTTTAGCATCATTTTTTATGTTTATACCCCAAACGTTACATCAACTAAACTTGTATTTTACGATCATTTTTTGACTATTTTGCAAATAACTCCTTAAGTTTCAGTTAATAATTAAATTCTTATAAGATATCAATTACTACATTAAATAAGTAATTTTCAGGCACTAAGTTAGTATTTCCTAGGTAACCTTCTCTAAAAGTAATTTACTGAAGACGGCGGTGCACTGCAACAAGATCTAATTAATTTCTTGCTCGGCTCACACTGCTAACAAATGCTGTAATCTTTTGTATAGACTATAAAATTTCTACCCAGTCTTCTACTTTTGTATGCGATAGTTATTGTCAATGACACAAAAAGTTGGGTTTTTTACTACAACTATGTATTGGACAGCACCAACCTTCTAACATAAAAAAAATTGACAAAAAAATTGTAGAGGGCTCTAATGGAATCTCAGAATATGTAACGTACATATAATTTGGATTGCTCTTTGCCATATTTTAAATTTAAATTAGAAATTTAAAGCTGTGTATATCTAGTCGGTCGTGGGTTGAGCAAACATAGAAAACACACCTTAGCTGTGCAAATATAGAAATTGCAAGAATAGATTTGAGTTTTTTTCTATGTTCGCAATAAAAACTTGCTTGTGGAGGTTTAGGCAAAAAACCGGCATTGAACCCAAAGTTAGAAGACCAGGACAAACTCCTACAAGCCAAAAAAAGGAAAATGATGAAACAGTTGCATTTGGAGGTCAAGGCCCTCAAAGGGCGCGAGATTATTATTATTAAGTTGGATCCGTGAACCATCAATCAACTTTATCGGACCTTTTTCTTTTTGTGTATAGCTTAATACAATAAAAAAACTTGTTCTTCGCAAAGAGTTGTTTCAAACCAAACTCCTTTAAGTTTTTCGTGAACCGTCTATTCCGACTTTTTCACAAATTCGCCACATATTCGGACATGGGTCATGATTTTTGCTCTCGCGAAGGTTGAAACACCAGTATTGAGTTTTTTCGCACTTAGTCAGCGTAGACGTGAGATCCTAAATGTCTTAAAAATAAAGTTACCCTTTGGCTCGAATTGGATCAAATAAGACGTTTTATTGAGCAGCTCTTGAATGTTATACTTATAATATTTTTTCACGTTCTACTTGAAGTGTCATGCAAAAGAAGAACATTATTAGAGCATTCTTAGAATCAATTAACTTCGAACGAACACATTTCGTATATTATATTTGTAGTAAATTACAAACAGTAATGACAGACAACTGTAATTTTTGTTTCGAATGACTACATGACTACTTACCAGTCAAGGACATTAAAATAAACAGTCGATGATGACGCTTGTAAAATGTAGTCTCACCGTATAGGCATTGGAGGCAGCTCACAGATTTACCGATAATTTATATCGGACGAGGTATGTTCGGTTTGCCTTTTGGTTCCCATTTCCATCAACCAGTTTCACGCTGGGTTCTATTTAGTGCGCCAGACAAGATAATGCGTCGTAGATAACATTACACTTGTCACACTGTGTATTTACATTTATGGGCTTGATTATAAACTTACCTGGCATAAATTAAGTTGCACTTAAATCGACACAATTCCTTAATATCGATTTAATTTAATTTATTTATTTCGGTTTTTTGAAATCATTTAATGAAACAAGGAGGCTACTAGACTCGATGTGTACTTTTGTTTATTTTACGGATGTTCAAGGACCAGCGTTATTGAACTGATCTAGATGATCACCGTGTCAGATGACGGAAATTTTATTCACCTATATAGGTGAATAATATGGCCTATATTATCTTGTTACCTCCTATATAAATAAATTATTATATAATACATTTATGGTAACACAAGACTTATAAATGGATGGTTGTTGTATGGAGATATTTAAATAAAACTCTTTGTTTGAAGCTGGGTAACAACTGACTTAAATGGATTAAAATATGAGATTATAACTAGCAAAAACTTAGGATCTTTCACATTACCCGAAGAGAATGTTATGAAAGTTTGGTAAAAAATAAAGAGCTCATATTGGCTTCAAGTGTGATGATTCTTTACATTTTGTAAATTACTAAAATATTTATATGTATCTTAACAAATTTTGGGTTACAAAACTATATACAACATAAAATTACTATACAAGTATGCATGTATTATGAATTAGAGGCGTCAGTTTCAAAGCATCGAAGCAACAATTATGTACGAATTGTGTAGCACGTAGCGCTTCTACGAAAATTGTAGCACGTAGAGCTTATTTATTGCGCAAAGTAAAAGTATTTGTAGTGTTTAATTTTCATTACAATGTGTTGTGGACGCTTTGTAGTATTTTGTAATAGCAGGAAATTGCTGTTCCATTAAGGCTCGCTTTAGCCAGCTACGTTTATTGAAGCTTAAGATTAATATTATAAGACAAAAGCATATATAAGAAAGAAAGTAATATGTACACTTAATATATATTTAAGTTAACAATAGCAAAATATATTTTTGTATATAAACAAATCAAGAATGCGTACTATTCTTAATATATTATTAATATTCTGTATGTAAACTCAACAAATAAGTATATGTCAGATTGATGGGCAAATTATAAGTTGCAATATATATAATTCTATTTAATGGCCAATTTCACCGGCTGCAGTGCACCGTTCATTTTCATCATACATCAAAAGGGTAATATTCGAGAAAATCAAAAACTGTTCATGGTATATCACGGCGGTATAACGTTATATTGACTATTGAGTAAACATAAAGTTGATCAATATTACCAGTTCACGGGATTTACCATTAAAGTTTGAATTTATATAGTAATAATTTAATAATATAGTTTAGCTTAAATATAGCTAAGATGCTGTTTAAGTTTTCATAATAATTTATACAACACTTTAAATAAAAAAAACCATCAACATTAATTGACTTTAGCTTGCTGCAATAGGAAGAAAGTAAATAATGTTTTATAATTCAAAAAAACTAAGAATACGGTATTATATACTATTTATAAACGCATTGATGTAAAATTCCACTTAGCTAGGCTTCTTAGTTTGAGTATTTACAAATATGTAAATCATTCTCAAATTAATAATTGTATTAGAATCTGCTTGATCCACTAATTGGAGTAATAATAGTTCTTAAGGGACTCATTAATTTTATACTACGGGCTTGATTTATCAGTTAAGGTTCAAAGGATAGAAATTAAGACAAAAGAGAACTTTGTTTTGTCTATTAACTAACAATTTATTTTGTTTGTTAGTATTTCATATAATCACTATAAGTTTTCTGGAATATTTTTTAAATGAAACTACATTGGACCTTTTTCGAGTTAAAAATTAAGCTTCTCGTATTTTTTTATATAATTTCTAATCTTTGATATATTTATTATTGTACTGTAAAATTATTATAAATTGCAATATCTTAGCATGCTATGGTTAGAAATATTATAATTTTCCTAAAAGTAATTTCAAGTAATTCTTCTTCTTTAGTCTCCTCTCATTTCTTAAGGTCGTGTTAGTGGCTCCGCACAACTTCCTTCACTCCTTATCAGGGAATTGAGGGGAACATGCGAATTATTAAGTAATAATAAATAGAATCTTATATTACACATATCCTGGCCATAAATACTGTTATATAAAAACTTTTTTTTCCAACTTTTTAATTAGTCTGAATATGGCAACCGTATATTATTTTAGAAACTTTTTTTCGATTTCGCCATTTCAAATATTTTTTTCAAAATAGTATTACAGTGATCACTTTGCATTAAGTGGGTATGGAGCCGTCGGTCGTATTCCAGACACTTCAAAAGCTTGGTATCAGCAGTATATTCGTATATCGTACTAAAGAAGACCATAAAAGATCGAGGCGGCCGCGTGCTGTTAGAACTACAAAGGCTGTTAATGCTGTTAAAGCCAGAATTCGTCGAAACCCCATTAGGAAGCAAAGAATCTTATCGCGAGAAATGAAGATTCCCGCAAGGACTGTCGCGTATAGACAAGACTTAAAGCGTCGATATACAGGACATGCTCTAAATCAATCTTTACAATTAAACACAGAAATATCCTCTTTACCTATGAAAGAAATTTCATGATTGAAGAACACTACAATAAGCAAAATAACCAAGTGTACGCTTACAGTTCTAAAGGAGCTGCTCAAGTAGTCGGAAATGTACAACATCGTCATCATCCTTCGCCAGTGATGGATTGGTGGGGCGTATCTTATCAAGGAGTCACAAAACTATTTTTTGTGAAAAAGGAGTGAAAACTTTAGCCAAAGCCAGGCATAGTGTAAGTGTACAGTATTGGATCATGTAGTGAAACCTCTCAGCATTACACTTTTTAAAAATGAACCGTGGTATTTCCAGCAGGATTCTGTAGCTGGTCACATGGCACGAATTACCCAAACCTGGCATGAAACCAACGTTCCGGACTGTATAAGAGCTGAAGACTGGCCCTCATCTAGCCCAGACCTCAACCCTTAAGACATCAAATTATGTTCAGTTTTAGAGGACATGGCAACGTTGAATCCCTTAACAAATCTTTGGAACAAGAAGTGGCGAAATGTCCCTTGGCAATAGGGCGTAAATATATGGCTTCTTGGCCAAACAGATTAAAGGCCTGTAAAAAAATGGGTGCATAGAATAGAATAATATTATTTTTTTGAGATTTCATTAAATGTAGGTATAAATTTGAATAACATTACTTTTGGGTGGACTAGGTATATAAGCTTAACAAGAACAAGAACTAAAAGGAATTTTTTCGTGATATAGAAATAGGTTATATTTACGAAAACGTGTTTGTTGTGAGGGAAGAACTTTAGTAGGGTAGAGAAAAGCATTTCACACGGATCAAGTCACGAAGGAAATCACTGGAATCAATAAAAAACAATTCGATTTAAAAGTCTGTATTTCAAAGATATTACAGTTTTATGGCTACGCTAGTACGTGAGTGCTGCGAAATGAACTTAGAAAAATTGCGCAACGATTTGCAACAGATGCTAGAGAGACGTTGTCTATGAGTTCGGGTTAAGGGGAAGGCTTAACACTGCTATTTTGACGTAAAAGTAAAGCTTTGTAGGGACGGAAAATGTAAAGACGTTAATTTAGTATGAATACAATTGAAAAAAGGTTAAGGCTCGACAGAAAACTTCATACTGATTACCGAAATATTTTTACACGGTTAAGTATTTTTTATGGTTTTACGGGTTTTATGACTAATTTTAAATGCGTTAAATATCGTATCCGTGTGGTCCATCGTGACTTATTATTCAGTTTATTTTATTTTTAAGTAATTACTTTCTAGTTACAACTTACATAAGACAAATCTGTTTTACATCAATTGGTAATGGATAAGAGTTTGCCTGAATTTGAAAATTTGTATAGAGGGCTACTGCCGATATTTATAGGTGTGTGTAGTGCTTAAGTGAAATCTAAAGAGTAATCATGTGTATTATCCAAATATCCGTATATATTTATTACGAAGTTTCTTAAAGATATTCAGTGAATCACTCTATAAGTTACTTGGTAAGGTGTACAAAACTCTGTTTCTGTTGCTGTTATTTCCATAAATTCCCGTTCTAGTATTGGGTAAACTAAATTACTAGACGATCGAGTTATGCGTGTTAATACCTTATTGATAAATATAGATATAGAGAACTGATTATGTAATACATATATGAGGTAATACGTTATATAATTCATCAAATTATCACTACCATAATTTGAAATTATATGAAATGATATATATCATTTCATTATATCATATTGTATTAAAAGTTATCTCTCAATACAATATCTAGAACGTTCTAATTGGATTCTCGATTATTAAATTACAATGGAACATAATACCGTTGCCAGTTAAAGGGAAAGTTAACGATACAATATTTAACTGCGTAATTTTATGATTAAAAGTTTAATGCTGAATTGTAAATGCATTGAATATCAGATCAATGTAACAGTTGAAATTCTACGAATACTAGGTTTATATACAATGCTGGTCAACTGTAACTGATGTTACGTAATAGCATTATTAATGGAATAATTAGAACTCACGATATTCACGAAAATAAATACAATTAAAAGTAAAACAGAAATTTTAAAGACAATATTCAAAAGGATGTCTTGTCAATATACTCAGTTGATATCAGCAACCTATGTTGGCATGGTCACTGCATTATTTTTCATCAATCTGCACCTATACATACAAAACAAAAACATACTATGAACGATAAATGAAAGAAAGTCTTTGTCTTTTACACATTGAAATTCAATATATTTTACATGTTAATATGTCTTGTGTTGCAAAAAACGCGTGAATCAGACGATTTATCAAGTGATTGGAGATAAACTAGGACTAAAGAAAATCAATCCCAAAGCGGTCCTTATCCAGATAGGGGAGAAATGTTGGTTCAGTGTATTGTAGAAGATGGATTGAACTCGAAGGATTCACTGTACCTTGGTAAGTTTTAAAAGTTTGACTATTTATTTATATATAGACGTTATTTCAATGTGTCCAATGTGTGTGTGGGAGAAATATTACCGTTCTACATATCTATTCAGTTTACTATACTATATTTAATATATTATGTCAAGATGTTAAATAAAAAGTAACTAAGAATTGTCAGTCCAACGCTATTTATAAAACTTACTATAATATTTTTTGAGAAATGCTAGTTGTGAATTTCTTCGTTTTATTACAATTTAACCACGTTATATGCCTTTATAGGTAACCTAGTAACGGATGATAATCCGAAAAAGGTCTCTTATACTCATGTCATTGAAATACTTATTGACATTCATAAATCGTTTAAATTAAAGTAGTATCAAATATTTTGGTTTCCATAATTCACTCCATTAAAAGCATATTTCGCAAGATCAAATCATGTAAAATACAGATTAAGATAGAAAGGTCACAACTTTCGCTTTTACTACGTACATGAATAAATTTATTCAGAAACACATCTTTGTTAATTGAATTTTAATGGTAAAAATCGTTCTTAACGCGATTTAGAACTGTGTTTGCAATTGTAATTTCACATAGACAATATGAATGAGAATGATTTAGTGGTTTTTTGGATTTTACGAATTTTCTCACCACGGAGGATATGGGACTAAACTTACTTTAGGTAAACTTTCCGCTACGAAGAATGCTGATTAACTATCACAAACACCGACTCAGGTGTTTACCGCCCTGACACAATCACAGGCTCCTGGGATCGCTAATAGGTAGGTAGGAACTAGAGGTTAAAGAAGAATATTTTAAAATGTAACTTGTTTACAGTCTGTTTTAGACTTTGATAGATTGCCAATAAAGGGTACAATCAAGATATTTAAGAACTTCGTCCCACTGGCAGAAATATGAAGCGTGGCTGAAAAATACGAAAGAAAATATAGACATAAAATATCCCCCGTAAACAGATGACTTTTCGAATAAGTTTTTGGTTCATGATTTATGTTAGGTACGCGTAGAACTAACGTTTATTTGAGAAATAGCTTGGCGTTTCCGTTCAGAGTTAGACATATTTTTTATATGAAATATTTCATAGCGTATTTGTGTCGCAAGTGTCGCTATATAGCGAACGGTTCTCTATCCAATCACGGTTGTGAACCTAGAATTTGCAAGGAAAACCTTGTGATAATGTTATATTAATAGAAAATTCCTGAGATCCAAAAATCAGCGGGTATGGAATACATAAATAATTTGTACTTTTGTAGGACCACTCATTTGAAGCATATGTAAAATGTATGAAGTATAATTATTCAATTGCTAGCAATGCTTATTATTAGGCTTCTGGTGCGTATAAAGCCATTTACCGTTTGGATAGCCTTAACATGAATAAAAAGAAATAATTATTACTTTCACGTAAAATAATTTAAAATCTATAACAACAATTTTTCTACGGGGAATTGAACTCCGTCCAAGGCCAAACCATGACTATCGAACTTATATGTACACAAATTCGGTAAAAATCTCCTATAATAAAATTCTTGTTGTATAATTAAGGTTTTAAAATCTTAGTAGACGTAAAAGGCTATTGAGATTTTATTTCAAAAGTCTGATTAAAAATTCCTTTGAACTTTTCAATTGGGTCGGAAATGTAATAATACCATTTACAGTAGAATAAAATATTGATGATTAGGTTACGGAGTTTAATTAGTGTGACGTTTGAATTAAAAGGATTTTTTGTGATTTCCATTTTGTATCCAAAATTAATAAATATATATTATCCTAATGCAGTGATTGCGGCATAAGAGATTTACAATAAAGTCTTTGAAATACGCTAGTGTTACAAATTTCAATACAACGGGAATACAATATTAACTTAATTACAAAACTCGATGTTTTGAGTTATTTTCAGTTATCGTAGTCAGCGACAGACTGCCTGAGTTGACAGATAACTAGTCGATATTATGATTAATTACTCTATTGAAACATTTTAACGACATCTATTGCGTGAAGTTGGTATTTCCAATATTCCGCTCAATTTTTACATAAACTATAGGTAGGGTTTATTACCATCCAGAATGCCAAGAGCTGGAAAGTATTAATTTATTAAAGATTGCGTGTTTTTAAATTATCAGCCCTCAGTAAAAATTTGAATATGTCATTGGCTAGGGAAATTACACGCCTCCTAGCAAAAAAATATTGTGCATACTGTTTGATGATGCAAATTTTAGTGAATAAACCTGTATCGTAATTAACTATTATAACAATGCTACTTATAGATATCTGAACAGCGATGTTATATTTTTTTAAATTTTAATTTAATGGATGAATTCGATATATGAACGTAAACAAAAATTATGGCTTTAAAAGTATAAATTCTTTAGACTTTAGTTATTGGTCTATCTATACAAATGTAAGACATACAAAAATACAGAACTAATCAATACATTTTTCGAAATTTAAACATACATAAATACGTACATTGTGATGGTATTATATTTTTAAATGAAAAATAATTATAGAATTATGATACTTAAATGGATAAGAATAAATTGCTATTTAAATAATAGGAAACATTGTAAGTATGACAGGTATATAATTCAATTTTTAAAAATTATTTTAGAATATTTGTTAGAGACTATTCAACCTACACAAGTTGTTATTTTAATTTCTGTTAAGTACATACATACATGTTCGTAAGACATACCACGCCAGTAATGTCAATTATAATTCTTAAATTACACATATCTTATTTCCGGTCAATAACAGACAGGCAAAAACATGTTATTTACAGGTATATTACGCCATAGTCTATTTGGTTAATTTGTGATCGTTTTATGTATGTGACTGTCGTATAGAAGACACATTTTTAATTATAGAATTTTGATGATTATTTGAATCCAAAAGTATTTTTTATACACATTAATCTTATTACCATTAGCCAAACTCATAGAAAATATGATCATATAAAATATATCACCTTAACAATATGTTTATCCCAGTCTATCATAAAAAATACATGATTTAATTGACCAAAGCTCCAAGTAAATCGCTGGTTAATACGCACATAATACTTGGCCAACAGCCAGACAAAGAATATATTCCCATATTGGTCCCAAGAGGCTTGACTAGCGCGGAAATTATAGTTGATAAATCGCCTAAGTCGTACCAGACTATATCCTGTAATCAAAAACGTTTAAGTTTCAATACCTTAATGAATTGTTACTATTATTTTTATTTAAAGTTTTATACGTTTATTTTTTATTTATTCTTAGATACCTGTATTAAACTACCAAAGGAAATATTTTTGATATTTGAACAGTGCTGGTTTTTGACGTTTTGGTCACTGAGTCAAACGAAGCATTTAGTATCACAGCTTGAGAAGAATTATACTTTGTCCAATGTCAGAAAATGTTAGAAATCTATCGTTGTTTTAAGTCGTAGAGGGGCGACAGCAGCCCTACCTGTGTTAGATAGTGCATTACCAGCGTTTGAGGAAGAAGTCATCCTTTTAACACTGATGGTCGTATCTCCTAGTTCGCAAAATAAATGCTGATTGAAGTGGAATGTAGTTGAAGACTTTGTGTGAAAGTGTTTATTTAATATATACAAATTATTATAAAACATTATAACCCTTTCAGTTTTAATAAAACGAATTTCTCAATGACGCCGTTTCATAGATCTAAAATTTAGCAGATTATCAGATAATACCCATTATATTCAACCATTTTCCGACTATGTTTACCACAATCTGGGAACTTCAAACTTATTAACAATCTATCAGCAGATTCTAGGTTGAATATTTTGACGAGTACTTTGCCTTTACATAAAGGAAATTACTATTGATTTGCGCTCTTTATTTGACACTAGCGGTCAGGATCGCCAACACAGCGCTATTGATTAGATTGTTTAAATATTTTAAAAATAAATGTGAACACAAATTTTTGAATCTTTACAAGCTGTACAATAATAAATTATGTTATAAAATTACATATAATTAAATTCGAAGTGTTCAAATTGTATTTAATATTGTATGCAATAGAGTAACGAAAATAAATCTTATATGAAAAAAAACTGTCAATGCTCTGCTATGCCATAATCTGTAGATATGTACAGAACACTAATATATGTGTTTGATTGGATATGTCAAAGACTAACATAGTCTAATTCACATAACGACAGTAGCGCTCAAGTTAAATTACTTATAAATAACATGTAGATACATCTAAAATTTGCAGCTGCCTACAGAACTGAAACGTCATACCCTGAACCTGTAAAGAGTCGTACTTTGTATAGGGCCTAGTGGTCCATATAGTGGTATACATATTCAATGAATTAGACGTAGAAATATTTCCCAATGTCCCTTTACTCTTTAATGAATTCTGCGTATATATTGCTTATAATTCAGAAAACCAATTTCACATATAATTCCAAGGACTCCAATACTGTTAGCCAGAAGGAAACTCCAGTGGGTTGCTAATGAGTTTACCAGGTTATTTGGTAAGCACATATCTCACGCTTAAACTGCACAACTAAAACACAACAAATCGGTAGAGCTATTCAATGTTTGTTCAAGCTCGTTCCTCGTCTTGCAAGAAACTAGTAGTTGGTGGAAACTTGTAACTTTGTACTGATTCGGTGGTTTCATTGAATGTACTAATTTCGTATTTGAATAATTCATGATTTAAGTAATAAGATAATGTAACATTTACTGCGTACAATACTTTTAATTTAAACAGGGACAGTAAATAATTTACTAGTGAAGCGTATGGTCCTCTAAATACGTGAGTTCGACTCCGTGCACAGACCAAATGTATTTGCTATTAACTTGTGCCTTGTTGAGAAGGGCAATTATCAAACCTCCTTAAGTCTTAGCAATAAAAACTAAATAAATATGTCCACGCATTGGGCCCTTACAGGATTAAAGAGTCTACAAAAAAATATCCGAAATTATTCAATCATTAAAATCAGATCCTTATCATTAACTTTTTTAAAGGAACGTCCATTTTTAACTCAATATCGATATAATTAGTGATTACGAAAAATTCCATGGAAATTTTAGATATCTCTTGACAATATTAATGATTGTAGGTAAATCACGTAATTCGCACCAGTGAATTAAAAAAAAATTGTTTCGAATTCTGATTTAAAATGTTGTTCTAATTAAATTATTGATATGAAGCTTCATAAAGTAAGTTCTATTACAAAATACACAATTTAACCGCATGATTCCAGCTTTCGTCTTTTGTTTTCCGCTCTTACCACTCAGGTTAATGTACGTGCTACGTTTACGAACCCTTGTTGCACGTATGAGACATAGGACCTGTAAGTATGGAAAAATAATTGACGGTAATATAAGGCATCGGAATTTAATATTCAAGCGATGACAGTAGGGTCCAAACAAAAAACACGATCAAAGCATACATCTCAAGGGTCTTTATTTTACGATGCCGTATTCAAAGTAAACTGTTTATGGCAGCGGCCTGAACTTTATCCTTTATTATGAAGACTTGCTTTTTGTGTTATTTTTAGTACAGTTGGATACAGTTTGCAGATTTTTTTAAGATGGAACGGCTACGTACGGAACGTATTGAATATAATGCTTGTACAAAATTTTACGATAAATAACAAGTGAATACTTCAAATATTCTGAAAGGATAAATAAATTCACGTTTAACTTGTAACTACAATAATCCGCTAAGCATTCTTTGTCGCTACTCCTCTCTTCGAAGATACTTTCTTCAAAGCCACAGCTAGCATTGGAATTCTGGGCGTTGATATATCGAATAACGTTTAGTTTCGCAGTTATTTAAGGCACACACACGGCAGGGAAGTCTAAATTACAATTAGAACTTCATTACGGGTCATCGGGTCATCACTGATTGGAACTACATTAACCGGAAATTCGGCCCCACATGGAGTACTGTTTTCATCTCTGGGCGGGAGTCCTCAGTACCAGCTCCTTCCACTTGATTGTATTCCACGTAGAGCCATTTGAATCGTCGACGACCAGTCACTTTCGGAGCGGCTTGATTCCGTCGTTCCACAACTGAGCGTTTTTTAAGGCAGTTTTTGCCGCCACCACTGTCTAGTACCAGCTGCCCATTAAAGTATTTAGCAATGTGAGTGTCCATGGGAGGCAGTATCACTCAACATCAGGAGCACCTCCTATCCGTTTGTATAAAAAAAAAATATTAAGAAAAAATAGCCATTGATTTGTAAATTGTGACCTAATTTTAAGAAAAATATCGTTAATTAAGTGATAAAAAGGACGGGAAGACGGCAGAATTCATAAATGTACATTTATTATATAAAGTAAGACTATTATCTTCTAAAATAGGATAATATTCTTATAAGGTTTTCAAGGTCATGTAACCTGCTTTTGTATAAGGTGAATAAATAAATATCAATTAACTAGCCGTATAAATTTAACAAGATTCTCGTATGTAGCTATATAAATAAAATTTGATAACATTTTTTAACGAACAATTTTTATTATAAAACGGTCTTACACTCCGTTGGGTTTGTTCGGAATCTTTGTATTATTGGCCTTCAATGATTTGGATTTGGAAGATATGAAAGTATCAAGCTGTTGTAATAAAATTTGATTACCAGGCAAGGAGTTATATACACATACATAAATATGTAATATACATTTATAATTTAAATTGAAAATAAAACTTAAATATTATTAGAATGATGGCATTCCATCTTTACGTATTATTACGAATGGAGACTTCTAAGAAGCTTAAGGGTTCTAGCGTGCCATGAACGTATACCTTATAATAAAATTGTATCGCTTTGTGACTTATGCTTGATTGTTTACCTAAACTTTGCGGAGAAAATTTTGCAATTCGCCCAACACATTTTCTGCGCTTGAAGTGTTTGTAGCGCTGAACTCAGCTTATATTGCATTGGCGACATAGGACCCATTTCCGTTCCATTTTCACGATTTTTAGCCAAACTACGTACGACATTGCCAAGCCAATATTCAATAGGTCGAAAATTTGGCTAGAGAAGGCTTTTCACAGAATTCTAGGACTTTCAATATGGGCGCAATAGGAACTGCTGAAAACTAAACAACTTTGTTTTGGTACGGGTTTTTAACAATAATTTTTGACGAATAAAAATTATTCTTTTGAAGTGATTTTACCGATTTTAGAATTAATAAATCAAATACGTTGAATATAGGTAAAAACCACATCTCCAATGTGTTGGATACATCGCTAGGCAATTGTTTTGCTTAAAATTTTATGTCTTTCAGTGAATCCGATAAAGTGTGATTTTATTTGTGTTCCATTTTTCTTGGCCACAATATGATATGCTATCAATAAATAAATGCTAATCCGTCGGGACAGCCAAAATATCCCGAGAATTACGTTGACTTTGTTTGGTATGAGTTCTTGAAAAGGGTTTCTTCATATTTTAGATAGATTGTTTAACAATGTTAATATAATTGGTATTTATTGTCGTTACGTATCCGAATAAACCTAAAATTACGTCTCTAAGACCATATACCAAAGCAATACCAAGTCAATATATTCTGTTTGAATTCAAACAATGTTCAAAGTGTCCGCATAGCCGCATACTAACTAGTCATGTAAGGGAAGCATAGCATTTACTTATTAGTTCAAACTACGCTCAACTTGTGTAGTTTCTAAATTCAGACATGGTTTCGCTAAGATACTCGGTCAGTTAGGACTGGTCATGAATCTTCTATCGACATATAATAACTCCACTCAGTCATAGCATGGGATGTAACTTCGTAAGGACGCTGGATACAAGACTCCTTCAGTTTTAATTATCTTATTTATAGGCTTCTGTGCTCATCCTATGTCTATTTTTAGTTACGCACGTTGCGTACGTGAAAATATTGCATGTAAAAATAAAACACATGAGATTTACAAATAATTATAATATTCACTTATATCAAGAGATAATAATTATATTTTTTCCGGTAGGACGAATTTAATAAATAACGACCAAATACATAATAATATACCGATAATGTCACTGTAACTGTCATTTATATGTACAAATTATTGTTCAAATTACTTTGAAATGCTGAGATTAATGTTTTTAAAAAAAATCAATGTTCATAGACGTCTGTTATTTTTGGTAATGATTTTTCTAAAATTTTGTAGTTACGAGAAGAAGAAAAATTATATCTATAACATCATTATTTTTACCATTATCGATTATTAAGATACGCATTACAATAAATTATTCTACTTTAAGTGTTTCGATCATCAATGAAAAATTAATATGAAAATTAATTTCCGTAAACTTTCCCAACTGACAGCCCCCGGTATGAACCCATTAAATTTCCTTGCGAGAAGAATGAAATGATAAATAATTCATCATTCCATCCTTACTTAGACTAAGTACACCATAATTCACATTCGCGAGCCCTTCCGTGAATACGACATAAAATACAGCCGAGGTAATCCTATCCATCCATGATATATATCAAGGGTCAATGTAAAAATTTCATAAGCTATATATCATTTTATTAGACATCCCACTGTCATCAAACACTTAATATTTCTTCACTTAACTTACACCTTATTTTAAAGAACAAATCCATCTGTGCTATCATATTGTTCTTATAGTGGTTAATGGACCATTGTCAAAGGCCCAACATAGCCATTTTCGTTAACTTACTAACAGCATTGTCTAAATTACTCATTTAAGACAATATTAATTCTAGCATTTCTCAAATAAAAAGTTTGCTACGAAACTAGTCAATTATAAATAAAAACTTTCCAGTAATATTAACAGCATTTAAACTCAATACTCATTCGTATACTGTCAAATATAGTAAAAGGGATCAGTCAAAACAGTACAATAAGACTCTTAGAAAATATTTTACGGACGAAAGAAGTGTAATAAACGCATGTTTACGTTCAAGACTCAGAAGGAAGTAAATAATGTAATTCGCGGTACAAGACGATTATGAGATGAATCCCACTGCTACTGTATACTTTTAACAAAAAAGCTAACCTCAATCTACTTAGCAAGTGAGAAAAAAAAATATCAGTCAAAAAAGACGGAGAGGTGTCAATATAGTTATTTTATCTCTAATAAGTATTAAATGAACCTTTTTTTATAAAAAGTACTGATAATGGCTTACATAAATATAGTAACTTGCATAAATACTATATAAAAAGTTACCCTATATGAATTACGAGGTCATCCTTTAACTCCAGGGACCACAACTTAAAAGGATCGGTCTTTTGAACTAATTTAGTATTGCAACGAGTAGCGTGGAATTAGCTTATGTCCTAGTGAATACTGTGATATGGAGCTATAACACTATGACACTATTTAGAGGTTGACGTTAAGTTGATCTTCTAATTCAATTAAATATGTTAATGTTATATATTATGTATATGTTATCAGTTGTTGTTTTCATTTCGGTTAGAAACGTCGCGTATTAATTATTGTGACCGAAAAAGTGCTACGCGCTGACGCAGCGCCGCGATCGCGTTACGATGAATCGTTGACCTAATATTTGTTATTGTGTAATGAATAAAGTCGAGGTTTTGTCTTTATAATTTTAATTATTATATTAAATTTATGATGTCATCTCCATGTGTTATTGAAATTAAAACCCAAAACGAGCAATTTCTATTGGCTGAACTGAAAAAGGAAAGAGCCCGATGCTCGGACCTGGAAACTATTGTCTATCAACTGAAGGAACGTATAGCTCAGAAAGCTCGAGAAAAAAATAGATCAGCCCTTAACACAAAGGGACGAGGCAGCCGCTGAATCAATTCAGTATGAGACGGACGAAGAAGAACTGGCTAAAGAAACGGAATGGGTGCGACAAAAAAGCAGAAAGAAAAGGAAACTAAACACCTCCTCTTCCCCCTTAAAAGAAGTTATTTGTAATAAAGTAACCAAAGAAAAGCCTAAAAAGGAACCCCTTCCACCCCCGATTATTGTCGAAAATGTAATTGAATACCAATCATTCTACGATTCTTTACTTAAAAAAGAATTGAATAAAGACTCGTTCACAGTAAAAATGCTTAGTAATGGATCGGTGAAGATTAACACCAATAGTGAAGCCACCTACAGAGTTATCACAAAACATCTTAAAGAAGAAGATGCCTCGTGGTTCTCTTACGAAAACAAGCAGAGCAGGCCAATAAGAGTAATGGCAAAAAATCTGCATGCTTCTCGCAAGCCTGAAAGGAGAGTTGAAGACCTCATTAGCCAAGGATTTAAAATTTTAGACGTAGCCGTCAAATATAGCTGGAAAACCAAAGAACCGCTTAACATGTTTATTCTGTCTTTCCACCATCAGGAAAACATAAAAAATATCTACGAAATAAAATCCATACTTGGCTGCAAAATTGATGTACAGCCACTGAAATCACCGAAATTGATTCCCCAATGCAAGAGGTGTCAGGCTTACGGGCATACACAGAAATACTGCTCCAAGGAGCCGAGGTGTATGAAATGCACTGCAAAGCATCTCACAGTAGATTGTAACAAGCCACGAGACGCGAAACCGAAGTGTGTTCACTGTGGTGAGTCACATCCAGCTAATTACAGAGGCTGTGTAGTAGCAAAAGAATTACAGAAAATGAGAAATGTCTTAAAATCAAAATCAATAATAGAAACGGACATATCGGTAAAACCAGCAAAATTAGTTTCCAAAACTGTTTCCTTTGCCCAGGTAACTAAAGGTCCTAAGACTCTATCCCCAACACAACAAAATGAGATAGCTAGCACAGGCATGGATGAAAAGATTAACACCATACTTTCATTATTGACATCCTTTGATGAAAGACTTAAAAAACTAGAAAGCGGCACCAAAATAGCTGCTCCCAAACGTCTTAAGTAATGATGGCTTTAAAAATAATGGCATGGAATGCTAATGGGCTTTTAAAACACCAAAGAGAACTTCAGATAAATCTTAAACATGAAAACATTGACATCTGCTTGGTATCGGAAACATTTTACCAGGGAGCCATACATTCATTTTAAAGGATATAATGCCTACCATGCTCTTCACCCAAGTAATAAATCCAGTGGGGGATGTACAGTTATAATAAAGGATAGCTTAAAACACCATGAGGTCTTTAAATATGATAAAGAGCATATACAGGCTGTGGCTGTGAGCCTATCAATGAAGCGGTATCCATTAACAATATCATCTATTTACTGCCCACCAAGACATGCACTTAAGTACGACCAGTACAAAACCCTGCTAGAAAGTATTGGAAATAGATTTGTGTTGGGAGGCGACTTCAATGCAAAACATACCTACTGGGGATCAAGATTAATATCGACCAAAGGAAGAGAACTGTTCAATGCTATGAAATATTTGAGATGTGATGCAATTTCGACAGGAAGGCCCACATACTGGCCAACAGACAAGAATAAAATACCAGATCTTATAGATTTCTTCATATTTAGAGAAGTATCACCAAATGTTCTCCAAATAGAGGAAGCCTTTGATATGAACTCAGATCACTCACCAATCTTACTCACAATTAGCGAAGACCCTATAAAGCGAAAACTGAATCCATCTCTCGTGAACACGCATACGGACTGGGACAGCTTCAAAATTTATCTTGTCAATATGGTAGACCTTAGAGTACCTTTAAAGACGGAGTAACAATTAGATTTAGAAGTCAATAAATTTACAAAGAACATCCAACAAGCAGCTTGGAGTAATACTCCAAAATTTAAGAAAAAGGTACAAAACAACTACTTCCCAGAAGAGATTAAAAATCTGATAATGATAAAACGAACTCAAAGAAAAAGGTGGCATTCCACAAGATGTCCAGAAGACAAAAAACATCTGAATAACCTCACTAAACAACTGAGGAGAGAGATTAAAATACATAAAGATACTTCAATAAAGAGATACCTAAACCAATTAACTTCTGATGGTTCCACCGACTACTCCATCTGGAAAGCGATAAAAAATATTAAAAAACCTACAACACATATTCCTCCCTTACGAGAGTCTAATGGGAATTGGGCTGCAAGTAACATACAAAAAGTTAAGAGGTTTGCTGATCATCTAGAAAATATATTTCAAATCGATGAAGAAGATTCACTTGACTTCGAAGAAATATCGTCAGAAGAGCTAAACATCCGTCTAGTCACAACAAAAGAAGTTTTAAGTGAAATTAAATGTCTAACTAAAAAGAAGGCTCCAGGTTTTGATTTAATTACGAGTGAAGTCCTGCAGCACCTCCCCCCTAAAGCCGTAGTTAAAATGACAACCTTAATTAATGCCTCATTTCGACTTCAATATGTTCCCAATATGTGGAAAGTTGCGGAAGTTATAATGATTCCCAAGCCAGAAAAACCTCCACACGAAGTCACGTCTTACAGGCCAATCTCACTGTTACCTGTTATAGCAAAGCTATTTGAGAAACTTTTACTCAAACGTCTTAACCCTATTATTGTCAAAAAGCAGCTCATACCAGATTACCAATTCGGTTTTAGAGAAAAACATTCTACCATAGAGCAGGTTCATAGAATCACAAATAATATTGAAAAAGCACTAGAAGAACAAAAAGTCTGCTTCACTGTCTTTCTGGATGTAGCTCAGGCATTTGATAAAGTGTGGCATCGAGGACTTGTTCATAAGTTAAGGAAATTACTGCCTCGTAAATTTGCAAATATCCTTGAGTCATATTTAACACAAAGAATGTTTAGGGTACGACAAGAAGATGATTATTCAGAACTAAAAGAAATAAAAGCTGGGGTGCCGCAAGGGAGTGTATTAGGTCCGGTCCTGTACTTCTTATACACATGCGATATTCCTGATCTAAAAGATAACGTTATCGCGACCTTTGCCGATGATACTGCTATCATGTCTACGGCGGCTACTGAAAAGGAAGCGGTAGTAAAATTACAAAAAGCCATAAATATTGTTGGCTTGTGGACCAAAAAATGGCGGATAAAACTAAATCAGTCTAAATATTTCACATAAACTTTTCCAACAAAACATCAAACTACCTGCCAGTATATATTGATAACGTCAAAGTGCCGTTCCAAAATTCAGCTAAGTACCTAGGTATGACGCTAGACACCAAACTCCGATGGAAGGTCCATGTTAAAAAGAAACGTGAAGAGTTGGATCTCCGTTACTCTAAATTATACTGGTTGCTCGGAAGGCATTCCACGTTATCAGTACAAAATAATTTATTGATCTACAAACAAGTCCTGACACCTGTATGGACTTATGGTTGCCAGCTGTGGGGCTGTACCAGTACTAGTAATATCCAAGTAATCCAACGATTCCAAAACAAAGTGCTCAGGGAAATAGTCAATGCTCCCTGGTACATTCGCAATTACGACCTCCATCGGGACCTTAATGTAGAGGACGTCACCACATTAATAAAAAAGACTGCTGGAGCACACGAACATAGGCTCCACCATCACGTGAATGTCGAGGCTATTCAACTCCTTGACACCACTGACCTAGTGAGAAGATTGAAAAGGATAAAATCATTTGAACTAGTGAACTAGTGTTAGTGAACTTTATTATTAAGTGCTAAACAGTGAATGAAAAGAAAAATATATTGAACACAAGAACAGAGTATCTTCCTTTTAATAGAGACTATAAGTAGCGTTATTGGACACTTACTTATGATAACAATCCTTTTTAGTAAATAAGGTTAGACTTAAATTACTTATTAGTCTTAAGTTAGGCTAGATCGTAATGTTCCATGATGTCGTAGTAAAGACACATGTATATAAAAAAAAATGTATATGTTACAATATATAATATGTTCAATAGTAACAGCAGCAATTGTGTCTGCCCTATACTCTAAGTATGGTTACGGTATTTCATGCAGTTAAAAGATTATTTATTTTTATTAATTAACACATTATTGCCAACATATAAACTCCGTTTTGTACATACACAAATCGATAAATCACGGAGTTGCAACTAACTCCTATCGAAATCTATCAAAACTTATCAAAACCCTTTCTATAGACCTTTTATCACCAGGGATGAATCGAGATTTCATTAATTAAGATCAGACCACCGACGGCGGGCATCCACAATAAAAAAACAAATTTTAAAATCAGGTAAAATCCAAAATCAAAACTTCTTACCCTTCCAGTTTTGTTGGTTAACAACACAACATAATAAGTGTATGCACAGCAAAGTATCTTATGTAAAACTAGAATTGTTTATACAATGAGGCAAGTTGTAGAAATAAAAAATACAGATTAATTGTGTTAACTACACAATATTGCGCCTTTGAAATGAGTTTAGAATCAAATTGGAGAACAATATTGAGACAATTCGATGGAACAAATCGAGTAATTATTTTATTTATTGGATTCGTTTGATCAAAACAATTTATGCTATTTTATATACAAAGGAAAACAATAGAATTGGAAATCTGATGTCGTAATTAAGAATCTCCCTGTGTCTCATTTTGAAGATTGATGCTAGTGAAGAAATTAAAGCTTATTTTCAAAGCTCCCATATTTCACTTATTATTCGCTCTTGAGAACAACATTTCATTTTAAAGTTTTTGTTTTAGCTTGGTTCTTTCAAAGTATTTAATGATTTTCTTAGCTCTGGGATTTGGAATATAATTTATTTTAAGATAAGTGTTCTATAGCTAGCTGAGTATTAATCGCGATTACGTAAACTGTAAGTTTATATAGTTTTTATTTAACCTTTGCTACATATACAAAACAAAAACAACAATTACTTTTCTTTATTATTACCATTGAAATGTATGACCGAATAAGTATCAGTTAAAATAGGTATTAATTTTTTTAGATGTGTTTATCATTTTAGTAGCAAATATTACTAGTTCTACTCATATTAATTCTAAATTTTAATGTTCAGATTTAGGGCTTTTTAAATTATTTGCGAGTGAACCCATACGAACCATCGCATATATGTCATACCAGCCCTATAGGAAATAAGCAAAAACAATTTAACCTTGAGTTTGTTTTGTTTCCAGACTTTGACAGGCCGTTCGCCACCGTGTTATAAATAATAAAACAAGAACTGTCAAAAAATTTAATTCTTGACAGAATTTATACGCGCAGAATTTTAGTATTTTCTAATAGCATTTTTCACATAAGAATCTGGATAATATGACGTCGTAAATATTTATACGCTCTCAAAGCGGGACCGTTTACTGGAACCTTTCATAATATAACTTATATTTCGAGCTCTTCTTCATATGAGCCTCGAAAGTTGTTTACGCAACTTTTGATTGCCTTCTTCACTTAGTTTACTTTTTGCTTTAAATGGAATTATTATGAAACTTTTTTCGTTTATAGGCATAAGTGGATTTCGGGAACGCGACGCGATGATGTCTTTTTACTTTTAATTTATTTTCCGTTATGGATTAATTTTGAGTAAGTTTGGCTTACCGTTCGTGATGTATATAATTCACACAAGGCTAAAGTCAAACAGTTTTAATATATTTATTTTTAATAACTTGCGATCGTATCTAAATATAGTCTTATTTCTGCTGCTGCTTCAATGAGCCGGGCCAGTAGAAGGTGAGACACGTCTAGAATGATTCTAAGTCGTACGCCTAGCCACTATACTGTGGATGCCTTCCATCATAGCCAGGGGAGGAGTTATAGGAGTTTATGGATGTGCGTCAAATATGATTAAAAATTTTGCACGAACTATGACTTCCGTGAGTCAAAAATGTTCTAAATTTTGACAGGAAACCGGAGGGTAATAATGGTTTTGGTCATAGATTTCAACTCTAGGTACTATTAGCATAAAACTCCAGATTCGTTTTCTCTTTTATCAATAGATATAGATAACGACGATTATATATACGAACTTCCACTAAGCTACACTGTTAATGTAAAGTAAAATTTGTAAGTTACTAAAAGCAAAGTATCGGAAGCTCCACATATTTTGTCATTGTTCCGATAAATAGACCGCAGAGGAGTTTAAAACCGAGCTGTTCAAGCGTTAAACTTTTAAAACCATAAAAAGCTGGCGATAGATTTCGTTTTGGTTTAGTGAATTCGGTTTTGTGCTTACACAATTTAATTGTGCTTAAGTTGCTAATTGTTACAGCTATTTTGTATTTCAAATTCCAATTTTAAATGTTTATTTCGCTGAACATCGCTCATATTGATTTCATTATTTTAAAATAACAAGTTTCAAATTTCGATTTAGCCAAAATGGATCAAAGTTGTCTTGATTACAAATAATAATGGTAACAAATACAGGAATATATCTGTTGACTCTATAGATTCTAAATTAAACAAATAATTAAATTAGGGAAGTCTAAATCACAATATTGAATATCATGATTACAAGTAAAACATTGTTCCATTTTAAAACTTAATTTGGTTTTCGTGACTCGTCAGAACCAAGTTTCTAAGATAAAGTAAATGTCATGAATTGCAAAAATTTACGAACACCCCTTTAAAATATGTTTATCAAACTTAAACTGACAAGTGTAATTAGGGAATTTCATTTTGTGGCGAATGTACTAATACCGTAAAAAAGGTTTATTTTTAATGTATTCATACATTAAAATGTGGTAGAAAACAAATAAAAAACAAATGGGCGAATTGATTTTGTTCAAATAGTTCTTCAATTGGACCTATTGGTGAAATAAACATGTAGTGAGAAAATAATTTACATTAAATTAACATCATAATTATGGAATTGACAATATCTAAAAAAAACTTTATACTTTTAATTGGGTTTTATAGTTATAAAATATCTTAATAAAATCGAGCGATGATTTTTTACGCCCTTTCAGAAACTATTGGCTTCTATTTTGTCTTCTAGAAAAACCTATGATCATAGAAATTATGAATCTTTTTTATATATATATAGATTGCAGTGTAGTATGAACTCAATTTTCACTCATAGACAGTCATTTGGTCCATTGTGCGCATACATAGAAAGTAATCAAATTGTTAAAAAAAACATGTTCATATCGAAATGAATGATGTACAATGAGTAAGAACTACTTTCGGTGTTCGTAAAAATATATTCATCTTATAATAATATATATAAATCTCCTATCACGATGTTTGTCCGCGATGGACTCCTAAAGTAACTCACCGATTTTAAATTAAATTGGCACACCGTGAGAAGTCTGGTCCAACTTAAGAGATAGGATATCTTAGATCTTTAATTATAGTCGCAATTTTATTTTATTGCAAATTATTTGTCTATAATTAATTGATATTTATTTGTCACAATTATCTGTTAACTACAAAATATTCTAACAGATGTTGATACTTTTCGACTGGATTGAGTAAGTAATCAATAGATGGCACTGCTATGGTAAACCGACAAACGTGTCATATAAGCTACAATTCAATATCATGACTACCACGTGTTATTGGGGCTAAAGTATAAATTAAATTAATTTTGTAGTAAACGAAATACCGTGAAATTCAATTATTTCTACTTTTTTAATTTTTGGTATTAGCATAGCCAACCACGTGTTACTTAGACCGAAGTGTAAATCAAATTCAAATTATAGTGACGATAATACAGTGAAATTATTATTTGGTGTCACGGTATTAAGGCTAACTATAACCACATTAAGGAGAATAGAAGTTCGCGGGGGCAGCTAGTATCTCTATATATTTGTAAAATTCGCAAATAAGAAAAATATGATTATGAGCTAAAGACGTAGTAGCCAGGGGTGGTAGATTAGCTATCAACAGAAAATTGAATTTCGAATCAGTAAGGTGTGCCTAGGGGTACAGTGGAATTGAAACGCAAAATATCTAAGTTAATAAAGTAGCATACTAATAATTAACTTACGTTATAATAATAATTGCTATACTATTAACTTCACAGATCAATACAACAAACATAGAACAGTTAAGATTAGTTCATACTTCAAATAAATACACTTTGATGTTGTCAACAAACTGAAATATTCAAACCAGTGGTGCTTCAACCTTTGAAGGTGTGGGTCTCGGATTTCTGTATATGTTTCGTGACCATATCATATCGTGGCAAGTAGGTAGTCATTCTGCCACTGACACATTCTGTCGGCATTTTGGGTCAAATATATAACGGTTTCCTTACGACGTTTTCGTTGACCTTACGAGCGACTGTTAAATGCGCAAATACAAAGTCCAATGATGCACAGCCGGAGCTTGAGTAAAACTTTGCGATGTTATAGTTAAAAATGGTGATTTGTTTATGGAATATATTGTAACCATGGTAACAAACATTCCTTCGATCCACAATTAATAGTAAGACCTGGTGACGTTGCATTGAAAAAACAATGAGCTATGCTCGTCGATATGTAAATAAACTCGAAGACATTGAAAAATGTATGGTTTGTGTACTAAAACACTGTTATCTGAAATGCGAATATTTTGAGTCCAGGGCTATAAATAAAATGTGAAAAAATTAAAAGCGGACGGCGAGGAATGTAGATCTGAATATTATAAAATTTTCTGAATGTTGTTTACTATGTAGGTTTTCTACGCTTCAGTTTTATAAAATGTTTTAAAACAACATGAAAAGTATTTGAAAGTAATTAAATATACGTTATTTTATATATAAATAAACAAATGGCATTTTAATTTTCTTTTTCATAGTTATGTCTTAATAATCATAAAATGTGATGGATTCATTATCATAATCATTAGTATTGTAGTGAAAAGTCTTCCAAAAGTGACTTTTTTTTTCAATAAATTTTCGTAATTAAAATTCGTGTTAATATGAAAAAAATACAAGATTATTTTACTTTTATGAATAAGGGTTTGTGTGAAAGTAACTATCACAATATATATAAATGATATTGTATAAACAAAATAAACTTAATTATTTTTGATCGCAAAATATTTGCTTAAGACTAAAAAACTTATTTCCTACAACAATACATAAGAATGAAAGGTTTTATAGGCATAATAAAGTCCATTAAAAAGGTATGGTAAAACATTATATGTTGCTAAGCTCGAAGACAGTTTTCTTTCTGAATTTGAGCATTTTTTCCGTTTAGTCCTTGAACTCTGAGGATGGGTTATATGGAAAGGAAATTTAAAAAATGTAGTTTTATTTAGTACTCTGCTTTTTATTCCGCAAAAGTAAACAATCTCTGTGGGGTATTCATTGAAATGGTGGGCTAAGTAAATCGTGTTAAGCTGAAACGAAGTTCGTGGAGGCAGTTAGTTTACTACAAAATAGTTAAACCTTATACACGATCCGTTTATCAACGTTTCATTGTATGCATAATTTTATACTTCTATTTACAATAACAAACTCAAAAGAGATATTGACTCGTAAACTTTATTATCTGGAGGTTATGCGGAAAATCCATCAAGATGAATCCAGATAAAAACTTCACTTGGTTACCGCAGAAATCCATTTGCAACTCAAACAAATCTTTTTATTCGATTCTGTTTGCTTATTGAAATCTGCAGGTGCTATATACTGTCTATGATATATTGTATTAAAAGGGTTTAGCTGTTGCCATACTAATTATAAAACTTTAATTGTTCTTAGGAAGATTGCTTAATTAGTGAAAATTCTTAAAGAATCGATTCGATCTCTGAATCTGGTCCAGAATCATTTCGGTTCAAATTGGAACCAATATCCAGCCATAAGTTATATTACAAATGAAAATGCATTTTTTTAAATGAAGTGTTGTGATATTATTAAAATTTAAATTTGCCGTGTCATATAGAACATGGCCTGTTCTCTAAAACTGACCATTATTTGACGTCTAAAAGGTCTGCGTTCGATGGGTGCCAGTTTTCAGCTGTTATAAAGTCCGGAAAGTTAGTTTCAAGCCAGGCTTGGGTAGTTCGTGCCTTGTGACCCAGGTGCAGAATCCTGCTGGAAAGTGCACGGTATATTTTTTTAAAGTGTATTGCTGAGAGATTTCACAACATGATACAAGACTGTATCTTGATACACTACACGCTGAAGTTTTCACTCCTTTTTCACAAAAATGCAGTTTTGTGACTCAAAACCACCAAACCACGCCCCACCAAACTATCACTGACGCAGGATGATAACCACATTGTACCTTTCCGACCACTTGAGCAGCCTCTTTAGAATTGTGAGCTTTATCAGTTTACCTATTGTAGTGTTCTTCAATCGTGAAAATTTATTCATCGGTGTAGAGAATATTTATGCGCTTTTCACCTGCGTAGCGATAGAAGGTGTTTTGATCGATCCACTCTCTATAATTGTAAAGATTGATTTAGGGCATGTCCTGTGTCCTGATAAGCTCCGTGCTTATCGTCGATATTCAGGTATTATTTTATAATTCCTAGCGGGAATCTTTATGTCTCGCGATAAGATTTTATGCTTCTAATGGGGTTTCGACAAATTCTGGATTTAACAGCAATAAGGTTTATAGTTCGAACTACACGCGCCACCCCGATCTTTCCTGGTCTTTTTTGTATCTGTTGATAGTGCTATATAGGAACATATGGCTGATGCCAAGCGTTTGAAGCGTCTGGAATATGACTGACAGCACCCACTTTGTGCAAGGCGACCACTACACTACACTCCTATTTTCTTTATTACCCCATTCCATATTGTTATTTGATAAGGAACACGAATAAATATCTGAAATAGCCCAAAATCGAAAGAAGTTTAATATAATACCTGTTCCTAATTCAAAGTAATTAAAAAAAATAGAAAAGTTTTTATGTGTTGCATACAAAAGGATAGTAATAATAATAAAGCCACTATTCATACTATTAAAATCAGATTGTATTACTTTTGCTATTATTCACTTAGTCTACGTTAGTTATTGTTATTTTCATTACTTCGCGTTCTGCAGTATGGAGTATGGTAAAGAATTCCTTCTGAACTTTCAATTTGCATCTGTTCTTTGCTTCCTGCATCCATTTCTCTTCTAAAACAGGATATATGAGACAAACCTTTTTTATAGATAGAATCAAAATTAAGAAGTAACTTCCCCAGTTTTGTGTTTCGTGGTACACCCTTACGTGAAAATTATGGGAGAAAACGAAATTACGAGATTACCTTAGTGAATTAAAATTTTTTTGACTTAATACCTCGTAAACATAGTTCCGATTTTAATTAAAATTAAGAAATCGAATGCTCGGCCTTTTCCAACACTGTATTAAAGCGCTGTTTTTCAGAGCTGTCTACTTTACAAACACTTCCAAAGATTTTTATTAACTCTAGCGTTAGGTTTTCAATCAAATAGTACAACAGTAAGTAGTACTTTAATTAAATTAGGTAAGTGCAAAAAACAAATTTTTAAGTTAGAAAAACAGTGTTCATTTCTAGCAATTAATTGAGGCAAACGCGGTAATCACTAAATATCATTAGTTTGATTTGTATGGACATTCCTCAGTAATTATAATTATCATTTATGTATATATTTATCGCGAAAATCACTATTGACATATAAATCGGAGGTCTTGCATTATATTCCCAGTGAAAAAGTATTTCTTCAGTTTAGTAAGTAACATAAATAACTAAAACAATATATAACAATATATATAATATATAACTATAAACTAAAAAAATAACGATTCATGAAAGACATTAGGGCTTTCAATTCATTTGATATTTATGTTGTAATTTATACAAAGAATAATAATATCTCGCTGTAATAATTTATTTATTTTCTCCCATATAATGTAATGTCATTTACCAATGGAGTAAATTCCATATAATATAATGTCATTTAGCAATGCTGTATGCCTTTTAGCCCACTTCTATGAAACCTGAAAAGTGTATATACCAATGTTTTATGAAATATTTCTATCTTAGATTGTCTACGTTATAAACATCGCGTGAATCGTAACTTATGGTGAGAAAAATACGCCTGTTCTGTCGAGCTAAGATTATTAATTTGCTTGATAGAAGAAAAATATGGTTTTCATCTTTAATCTCTCTTAGCTAAAGCATATAAAATATTTTCTTTCCTCGCATTTAGCATGTATCTCAAGTTGGAGAGATTAATTCAATACTAATAATATAACTAGAAAAGTCAGTTAAAAGAAAATTTGAATATTAATAAATTGTGCTTCATAAAGTTCCTCCTCTTCACATGAAATACGGTCTATTCAAAATTATTTGAGTTATTTAAACTCTGGTCGTTAAAATCAATCAAGTTGCAATGGCGCAAAGTGGCTTCAAAACACGCAGGAATTATTTCTTATCACGGCTATGTTGCCTCAGTTCTGCTGTGTGGTATCAATTATTAATTGCTGCAATTCTAAATAACATAACTAATTACGACATTATGTTAATGTTCTTATTATATGACATTGTAAAAATTAATATGACGTTTGCATGATTATTTATATATTGAGCGGATTTTTATAATAAATCGATCTAATAAAATTAGCAAATAAACGATTTTACTATCGACTAGAATCGCACTAACTTATAGGGAACATATCATGCAGCTTTTTGAGAATTGTGTCAACTGTCAAATATCATGTACATTTTACAGAAGATCTCGTGGCAACTGCTACATAAAGTACCTATGTGTTAATCGCCTAACAGGTCTTCTGGCATACGATTAGGTCAAACGGCCAACCAAGAGACCCTATATAATTTCTAAAAACATGTCATAGCTGTATTTAGGTCAGCCATGAACCTTATCGAATCATTGAATAGCGGGTCGATGTTCGTTCATGCATCGTAAATATCTCATCTCTCGTACGCGTGGTTAGTCGGATTGCAACCGCAGGAACGCGGTGCTGAGACCACTCAAGTATAAATAATATTTCGGCTCCATAGTTTAGTTTATCAACATGGAAATCTATTTGTGAATTGCCAATTAACATTGTATCTAGGATAATTAGAACTGCATTTCAGAAAAGCGCTTGGGTTATTTAAAGCGTTAACATGTCCTGGATTCAAAGCTCATCCTGCTTAGGTTCTCACAAGTATTTCTAAAGAATTGTGAGAATTTATGTTCTAGCATTTTAAAACCGCAATACAATTTGTCAATTATATACATTACAATTTGTCAATTATTACATCTAGCGTCTACTTTTTTAATACAGATTTCTTCAAGAGTCACTATTATTGTCTAATGCTAGCTAGCTATAGGACTTGTCAACTCTCTCCTTGGGTATAGTCACCGAGTATATAAGGTCGGTAAGCCCTTAAGTTATATTTTGTACTATATACGCGTAAAACGCGCGCTAAGTATTATTGTTTAATCGGACGGCACGTTTTATAATTGCGATGCTAATAATGTCTACATAAAAACACTTTTTTCTTTTGACCCTATAACCGTGATTAAAATAACCAGCAGGTTAATCGTTTGAATCCGAATATACTCCAATGAAATGGATTAGATATTTGAATAATTTAAATAATATACGACCACGATAATAGATACTGATGCTATCATATTTCGTTCCAAACTACATTAACTCGTAATTTAACGATCGTTAACTGAACTGCGCAGAATTGCATTATGTTAACCAAGTTGCGTATTACAATACCTATTCAAAACTTTATTGTGAAGTCTTGACAAAGTATTAAATACTAACGTTAACGATATGATTATGAACATATTTACGTGTAATATTGCTGTAAATTTTTCATATGAATATCACAGACGTTTAAAAGATATTGTGTAGCGGTAATTAAGCTATTTCTTAGAAAAGTCGTATTTTTGTTTCGACAACTCTAGGTTTTTGAACACAATAAGAGACGTAGTAGATATCTAATGTATATATGTTAGACTCATTTTTATGGATTTAGCCAGGGTAATTTCAATAAACTTATTTTAGGTATAAAGACAGTCCCTCGCAAATCACGATTGCTAAACAGAGCTCGAAACATCTAGTTAAAAAGCAAGATACAAATATGATCTTATCAGTTGGATCTGTATGTGGTGTTTTTGGTATTGGATATAATTTGAGTCAGACCTATTATTTATTGTATCAAGCACTCGTGCTATGTTTCGTAAATTTTTAAGTTCACTCATTTCGTTTACTTGTAAGTTGGTATGTTTATCCACAATCTGAAACTCAGGTTATATCAAGATGATCCTCAATGTTATAAATCAAATATATGCCAATTAGTTCAGCTGTCAAAACGAGCTTTTGTTTGAATACCTTAAAGAAGTGGTATTTTAATATAACTAGTAAAAACCAAACCTTTTTACAAAGAAACATCGTCGTCGGACAGTTATAAAGTTGTTATTTTATCTAATATAAAAAAAAAACTACTCTAACTACAACCTAGGAGGTCTAGAGCCTCAGATTTCTGTATCTGTTTCGTGATAATTTGTATGCTGGTTTTTTACGTTATGTTACGAGCGAGCGTTACATGCACTCATAGACAGAACAGTCCATTGGTACAGACCCGGACATTGAACCTACGTCCTCAGGGAAACCATACTGTTTTATCTTACATAGTCGCATAAAATATCTTTATTTCTAAGGACATTAAATGTATAATATACAACTTGACTGTTGTAGATCATGTAATGTGACAAAAAATCGTCAATGTAAGAAATGGAACGAGAACGATGTTATCAAAAATCTATCATTAACGTCAATGTTTTCCCTTGAATTATATGGACACGTCAAAGAGAATATTTTAACGAATATACATTTTTAGAATGTCCGTTATTTTATATTTTTAGTGTTAGAGAGTTAATCATAAAAACTTTTCATTTCCTTCTGTCAAATTATGTTTACGATGTGATGGCTATTTTCAAGCCGTGATATCTGAAAAATTGTGAAATTAAGCATATTTTTATAATTTCTTTTAATTTTAAATTGTTCCTTTAAAGTATAACGTGTGTGTTAAAGGCTGCCAACGCATTCGAGAGCCCTCTGGCAATGAGAGTGTCCATGGGTGCTGTCTCTTAACATCAGATGAGCCTCGTACCTGACTGTTCTATATTAAAAAAAAGTAGGAAGAATTAGATGCTCGCGTAAAAATGGGGAAACGAAATTTAAAGCTTGCGTGCGGAAAGCAGTAAATAGAGTAGGTACCGAAAAAATTTGCACCTCATTCGCATCTTCTTAAGTTAACCATCGGTTCATTCGGTTCATTATATGATAATATACCACAATGACCTTAATTGAAGGTCTATAATGTCATAAGTGAAAACAGAAGGTATTATGTTATGTTTACAATTCAGACGCCACTCAAGGCACTTTTTATTGATAATTGTTAACATCATAGTCATTATCAAAACATCGAGGCAGCGTTTATTATAAAACGTAGTATATAATGCCATTGTTACTTACACATATTTAGGTTGTAGGTTACGCACAAATGAACAAACGAGCGTGTAAGTGCGGAAATAGAGACCACATTCCATTACTGTTGTAGCACCACTGGTAAATACCTAAAAATCACCGATTCGTTAAACAATATAGTAAAATAAATATCTTCTCAAACAATCTCAGCAGTGTCCTTTTATAAGCCAAAGGATTACACAAGTCTTGACCCAATTGCTCTGGTCCAGAAGCGACTGAGACTTAAGACCGGGAACACGACATTGAGTTTACTAGTTCTTTGTATTTCACTACCAATTTATGGTCCTCGAAGCTTGGCCAACGATTCAGATTTAAAGCGGGCTTTCAATTTAAATTCCCCTTTAATATTTCAGAATTGAATTTCAGTTGGTATCTTTTTACATAAAACTAGTAAGGAAGCTTATGTATTACGCGTGCAAAACGTATCTCTCAACAGGCAGTCCTGCTTGCAACTAATCATATGTTTTTTGACAGCTTTGATAATCTCAAACGAAAACTACGAATGCACAGTGGATAATGTATACTGGTCGGTAAATAGGTAAGTTTATATTTATAATTGAAATAAACGTAAACAACAAAACATTTTAGTAACTTTTATATAAATAATTTCGTCTGTATTTACTTCTAATTAAAACTGTGGACTAATATGAACAAATAGGTATATAGATTGGATGGACCAACCAGTATAGAACAGAATTGAGGGAGAGGCAGTTAGGTAGTCATCATTCAGCAGGAATAAGTGCATCAAATTGCGGATAATAGAACCCCATGGTCCTTTACTAAACTTACAACCTTGTGGCAAAAGAAAACCCTCTAGAGAGAGGCTGCGTTGGTGGCATGGAGTTGTCAAGGACCTCGATACAATAGGTAGTTGATAAGTTTCTAAACTAAGTATACACTGTAAATACTAATAAACAAAACAGAAAGAGTTGAACGCATTCTATAGGTAAATACTGTTGAGCAAGTCAATTATCATTTTTTTAGCATAGGTTCCTTTCCGTTCCATATGTGGTACTGCATTTTTCTTTTTACCTATAAAAACAAATAATTCACAAGGTTAAGATTAATATATTTAGATATAATTTATTCATGTAGGTACACTTCTAAACGTCGGCAACGTAAGTCAAAATAGTTATTTATTGCTCAAGGTGTGCGTGGCTTAAGGGCACGACTGAGTTAAAACACATTTAGCACTAGGCCAAGACTTCTTCCATTAATATTTCATTACACTTTATAAGATTAAAGGCTAAGAAGCCAAAATGCCGAGATGCGATTGGTTAGTCTTAAGTGCTAAACAGTGGTTAGTGAAAAAATAGAATATAAAAACAGAGTGTCTTCTCCTTAATAGAGAGTGTAGGTAGGACATTTAACACACACAGATAAAGAACAAACTTTCATTAAATTCAAACTTATGAAATTTTTATCATCCAGAATATAAATTTTACAAATGTACTACAGTGAAAATAATAATTCATAATTGAAATAAATATTTGATTGATACATTTTAAATGCGAAACGGGAGAGGTTTGTTATCGGAAAATAATCGTATTATTTCCTTTTCAGTGGATATAAATTTAGTTGGTCAATACGCAATAGCGAGCCTGCACTCAAATAAATATTTTATGTTTTTAATTGTTGTTACAAATTACGTCATTCAGTATTGCCGACCAGGGTTTTGGTGATTGTAGATATTTATCGGTTAACATATTTTATATGTATTTTGTCGTATATTGATCCTGTGACTGGTTTAGTAGGAGTTGTTCTATGCTTTTAGTTTTGAGTCTAAGGAGATTGTTGAACATAATTAAACAAGGATAATAAAATATATTGCTCATAACTGTGAATCTAGAGATCTATACGTAAACACGTTTTAGAGTTGATATAATGGGCTATTTGACCTGACTCATGCTCCTTATCACATGTGAAAGCAGTTTATTATTGTAATTAAATAGAAAACACTTAGTAACTAAATAATGAAACAAAACAATATACTATATCAAGGTGAAGGTTTACTTGCGATATAAATACTATATAATATGTAACTAGTCCTTGGTTGAACTGGAGAAGTTGTCATGAATTGTCTCTATCAACTATGTCAATTATCAACGTAACAACTTATCAACGGCGAATGGAACGTGGTGTACTAAATGTCAAACTAAAGACTAGATAAGAAGTTGAGTTATAAGAAAGAAATCAAAAAATATTTGTGTACTATCCCATTGCAAAAAAACTTAAGTGGAAATAGGCGGGTCACACTGCTTGCGTGAGCAATGGCAGATGGGTAAGCAGGGTAAGATAGAGTCAGTTGGAGAAGGCCTAAACTCACCGTCATTGAATTGTCTTTTGTAGATATCGATGAATGTTTCAAGTTATAAATCAGGCTTAGTTATTATTATTCCTTGGTTGACGCAATAAGTTACATATGTTATTCTTCTAGGCTTTCTTCAACGTCTTGGTATTGGGCAAGGGCACCTCTGATCCTGTTCCGCTTGACCAATCACAATCAAACGAACCGCACCATAGCTTTTGAAAAGACATCACTTGCCTTATTTGTTTTCTTTCCATGAATTGTATTAACCTCAGAGTTTATTGCAATCATATTGTATATCTCTTTATCAAACTAATTACACAGTTGATAATATTAATAACAAAACCAAACCACGAAATAATTAATACATTTCAATACACCGATAGACCCTAACAGAGGATTGACAAGGCAACTGTAGGTAAATTTAAATATTTTCCGATACTAAAAGACCACGAATTCAAAAGAGGAGATCAAAGTGAAATATCAATTACTCCAAGGAACCCTAAAATGCGTCACTAAGGAAATATCGATGTTATTGGATCGGAAGGTAAATGCCGTTTCATTGAACAGCGGGTTGACCTTTTGAATCGATAATGAATCCAATTTCACCTTATTTGGTTTGTGCAAAAATTTATTGATACAGAAAACCCTAATATTTGAATAAGATATTATAAACTTTAGTAGCTGTTTGGTTTCAAAGCTTTACTGAACTTAAAAATGAACATATTTTTAAAAACTTATTTTTCTCACTTAACAATGAAGATGGAATGTTGTTTAGTATCCAACACGAAAATATAATTGTAAAATGATGTATGTTTGTGCCAAGTACTTTAGTGGATTCGACTGGAGCTTCGATGGTGAAAACATTGTATTGAGTTCGTTTCCCGATCGAAAGGTGAATATTTGAATTAATAATTTGTTTTTTTAGCTTGTAAGGACTTGTCCGAATGTTCATGTTGTAGTTGAACTGTTGATGACCATATATCTCTCTCTTTCTCGGAGACCAAAGAAAGTATTGGTACGTAGCATTTGTATATGTAGAGATATAGGATGCTTAAAAGTTGGAAGAAATTACTTAAATTTTTATAGTGAATTAAAATTGATTGAACATATATTATATGAAAAACTTCAGTTGCATATTAAAAGTAAAGTAAAAGTAGGTTTAAGTGTCTCGAGACATGCATAAGTCAAACGAAACAGGAGATGTCGTGAGTTACGAGAACAATTTTGAGATACTTACTTATAACTATATAAGAAACAGTATATATTTTATTATAAGTTGTTGATAAATAATAATTTCCAAGCTTTGTGACAGATATTACCACCAGGCCACCTAATCAATGTCCAACCAGCTGCACGTGATGAGTTACCAAGAGCACTCTTGGCTCTAAAGACTGGTAGTGCACCCGGTATTGACTTAATAACTGCAGAAATGTTATAAGCGGACTTGGCTACCACACATCTATGATTGGCGGAATCTGGATGAGCGAGAAGCTTTCAGAGGACTGGACTAGGGCTTTTTATTACTGTGTCCAAAAAAGGTGGTCTAAGCCAATGCAGCAATTAGAGAGGCCCCTTCCAAGGTTTTCTGCAGAATTGTCTTTCCTTGACATAGAACAAGCTGGTTTACGGAGGCCGTAAACCAGAATCAAACGTAAACCAAATCGCGCATGTACCGATTAAATTAATACTCTTTGTATCATACTTGAACAGGCAGAGTGGCAGATGAAGATCTCTTACCTTACCTTACCTCTTACCAAGATTATCTTACCTTTGTTGACTTCTAAAAAGCTTTCGATATACTGAGATGCTAGGCAGCTTATGATCGCGGCTCTCTAACATTGGTGTCCCACCAAAGATAATCAAGTAAAGACCAGCTACAGATACTATTCTTCTAGAGTGACTCATGATGGCCTAGTGTCAGACGATATTCAAGTGCACGCGAGCGTTCGACAAGGTTGTTTTTACCCGCCACTACTTTTCCTGTTTATTCTCGACGGGATTATGCATCATCCGATGTAGATTATATCAATGACTTAGGCCTGCTGAGCCACATGCACTGTGACATGCAATCCAAGTTAGAGGATCTGCGGGACTAAAAATCAACGCCCGGAAAAAAGAAAAGAAATGCTTCTTGGAGTTGAGAACCACACCCCAATGCAGCCAGAAGAAAGCCAATCATATCCCCCCCAAACAGGCGCTTGATTGAAACGCGCAAGGAAAGCAGAAGCGTGGCCGTCCCAAGTAAACTTGATGATGAGGCAAAGAGGCAAAGAGATCCTGAAAGTCTTGGAGCGAGGTGAAATACGAGGCTCAAGACTGAACGCAATGGCCGCTATGGCTAGTTTCGCCCACGCACCCCATCTAGGGGTTATAGGACAATAAGCTTTGTTAAATTAATATCTATTTTATGTGATAAGTAAGCTTGAACTAGGTATGTTGAAATACATTTCATAGATTATAGACGGAATATAAAAATTCACTATGTTTTCTGACATCTAACTAACCAACGCCAGGGTAAAATGTACAAAAAATAAAATGCTTTCTTTGTAAAAATATCAGCAATCGAAAAATTAACAGGCTTGTATAATTTTATTTGACTGCATATTTTTATGATATCGCATGCTGACCTGGTTTAATATACACACAATTACGTTAATGTTGGCTGCACATAAAAGTCAATGACTGGGCCCTGCTATATTAGCTCCAGAATCGTTACCTACCGTTAATAACGACATTCTCCACGAACTATTATTGTTATTATCCTCATATTTTCTTTTAATAACCTTTATATATATATATTTTTTACACAGAGTAAAATTAAAAAAAAATATGTGGATGACATTTACGTAATTATGCCGCTGTTGCATCCACCCAGAGGACATTTGAGATAGTCCTATAATATTTAGTTATGTATGTCTGCAAACCCGAAACATACATATACATAGTACATAGATATCGACTTAAGCACTAATACTGTAGTCCACTGTAGGGGTTTCACTATATACAGTGGAATCTCGGTAACTCAAACCTCGATAAGTCGAAAAAAAATTCCATTCCCTTCCGCCGAACCCTACTATTAACACTGCCATTGTGTAAGATAAATTTTAACTAAACGATTGATATGTTTTAATGACAGATTCACCTTAAATCAATAAACCAACCACATCCACAATTAAATGTCAAAGTTTTATCACTAGAAGGTAATGGATTAGACTCGGATAGATCAATCAAGACAAGCACTTTTCCTTTATATATTATTATACTTTATATATTTTGATATAACTTATTAAAACCTAAATATTTTATGACTTTCATAAATATAATCTTTTACAATTCTTTATATTAACCCTTAATTTAAATTTCGAATTTAGAACATCGGGATATCGATATTAACAACTCGATATCGAAAAAAATTACCTTGTATAAACTGTGTATTACTTGATATCCTAAGTATTCATCTTATTAGGTAGTAGTACAAGTTATGTGATTTTACTGTTTTGATGCCTTACGTAAGGATATTTTAATAACAATACAAATGTTGAATTGAATACTCAAAAAATATTAGACTAATAAATAGCATCATGAGCTTAATTACGTAAGTTGTAAAGTCCATTGAAACTTTAAGTTGGCTTGTCACTGTACATACAAATAAACTCGGCCCTAATTAAAGGGTTAATAGTAACAAGATTGTGATTTTAAACACGTCTTAACTCAACCCTGCACTTGCAATGAGTTTGTTCATTAGCAGTCGCGAATAAGTCGAAAACTTTCGCAGAGTTAATTATGTGAGTCAGAAATTAGTGTTTATAGAAACATTCGTGTCGTCTGGCAAGATAGCAATTAGGGTAACTAAGAAGGGTAAACGAATGAATAATGTCCTAATATACGGGCTAAGGTAACAATTATAGCATTTCTAATTTCTTGCTGACAATCTACAATTTTGTAGCCTTGAAGTAAAAAGTATCATGTCTTTAATAGGACTGTCTCAGAACGGTAAAAACGAATAGAAATATGATAGAATTTTTTCACTTACAATCTGTGTCTACGAATGAAATTATATCTTGAAACGTGCTAACGAAGTTATTCCGGCTGCTAAGGATATATACAACTTCTCGAACTTGCTAGCTATTGGGGCAAGCAGTAAAACAGTCCGAGCTGAGCTGTAAAGGCCCCATAAGGCAAACAGCGAGACCCCTGTGGGCCTTTGTGCCAAGTGATTAGACTGGTCGAGGATTCGCCCTTTAGGTTGAACATCTTTCCTTCCTTTACATATTTATATAGTATACGTTTATGCATACCTATCCTATATACCTATGTATGGCTGTGTAACCCAAGTCATATTTTCTAGCATAAAGTTCTGTGTCTTCAAATTATCTGGGAATCGAACCATGTTACCAACTACACTTCAGAGGTGAGTTAAAATGGTTATCTTGTAATGATTTCTATGGCTGTTTATCTTATTAAAGTTCCACTTCTCTCCCAATAAACAGAGTACTGTTTAGTTAGAATTAGGAAAGTTTCAAATAGAAAGCTGAAAAAGTTTTATGACTACCTTATACATCCTTAATTATTTTAACTACCCACTCAATACATATTTGTTCACCACACCGTCATGTATACAAATTTTATATAATATACGCCTATATAACACTATATATCGCACTTAAACGAAACCCTTTCGCATTTTATTCTTGGATAATTGTTTCGTACTTTTATCTTCAAATTGCAGCCGGCTTAAGAACATTAAAGTCGCAATTCCAGCCTATAATCAGAGAAAACAGTAATCAAGCTGAAAGTATTTGTTTTAGCAAAAAGCTCTTTTGTTTTTATAAATTAACTATATTTAGGTAAATAATACTACGTAGTACGTATGACAAGTTAAGGTTGCGTGTAACAATTTTAGTTTTGTTAGTAGGTTGTAACGCAATAGTAGTTTATTTTTCAATTATAATTGTTTTTCTCAATATTTTTAGTAATAATTCTGCACGCAAAGGCAACTAAATTCGTCTTTTGTATTATCACACAGTCTCATAACATTATTATGCCCTTATTTATTTCCAATCTTATATAAATAAAATATTTTTAACGCAACACAAATGTTATTTATGTGTTTAGACTGACTCTGACTTAGATATTAAATTTATTGTTCTGTCTATTGATGACTGCTGATTACCTTTTTAACTTTGATTACTTTGTCCGGGCCACACGAAGTCTCTTTATCGTGCCCGTGCAGTATCCATTCCAAGACCATTTATTTGCATCCGATATTTTTTTGTTTCAGTCTCATGTAAAATATTAAAAATAATTATCATAATATAAAGAGATAAAATTGGAACTTCTAATCCATAACTATCGATGGAATGGAAGGAAATGCTTACAAATCATTATTTACTTAAATACCAGATTTCTCAAATAACAATTAAATACGCATCAAAATAGTTTTTGGGAATCTATATAGGTTTATATAAATAATTTTGAAGTTTATTTATTTTCAATGTGAAAAATACAGAAATAAACTTAAGTGGAAATGGTGCATGGTAAGAGGAACAAGAAAGTATAAAACTAGTCCCCAAGGTACAATAAACGCAAAAGAGTAAGACAATTTAGAAGGTGGATAGACCAAATTAAGGAAACAGGACATGGTACATGGCAGAGAGTAACACAGTGCAGACAGGAATGGAGGGATTTGGAGGAGGCACTTGCCAAAAAGGGGCACACATGTATCTAGAAATAATAAGACGATAGAAGTATAAATGTATTTATACGTAAAGTATCTGAAATAATAGGTTTATTATTATTGTTTAAAAAATGAAACAATAAAATTATTTTAATTTATAATTAAAGTTGATATAAAAAAATATCAGTCATCATTGTAAACATCGATTTAAATAAATTCTCAAACTTTAGTTACTTCAAAATGCAAAACTCATTCATACCCATATTGTACCACAATAAATACTAACCTAAGTAGTACATCGCCTTGGTCGCTCGTAGCAAAAGTAAAAAAATAGTATAGGATGAGTGAGAAATGTTAGACTGACTATAACAAATATTTTGCTATTAAGTAAATTCACAAATTGTGATTCACACGGCAATCGACAAAAAACATATAGATGACCCTTAAAATAAGTTTATAAAATATTATGTGCCTTTTACTATGTGCCTTTTTAAAATAGTTTTTATTTCATCGAGGATCAACCGTACCTCAGTAAATATATCTCTATGTTTTACCAAGTTACGAAATTACTTTAAAAAATTCTTTATAGTATGAAAAATAATAACACATATTAAATAAACAAATATCAAAAGGAAAGTCACTATGCAAAAATTCCTTTTTTTCATTCCCGTCTTTTATTTTTACCAGTGCAGTAAAATACGTTTTAATAAAAAGTGCAACCAACTTCAATGAATTTCTAAACGCGAGAAAATTTATAGAAAACCCTGGTTGTAATCATTTAGTTACAAACCTTTGCGGACAAAACTATAAAAAGCACCTTTACATATCTTCCAAGAAAAATATTATCTACGCTAAAAAATCAAACCGATCCAATGATTGATTTTTACGCTCTAAGAATTTGACAATTGACATGTGAGCATGACGTAGATCTATAGTTCATATGATCAGTGTTGTTTGAATAAGGAATGCGCACTGCGGAGGCGGTCGATTAAACTATAGTAAGAGTCAATAAATTGTATCCGATATTATTTGTCGATGTCACACAAACGAGCTATTGAATTGAGTTTCAATTGAAATCTGTTTACTCCTAGAAATAATGTACAGAGTGGAACAGAAATTAATTACCGTTTACTGTATATTTAAAGTAAATTGTTCCGTTTTTATAAAACAGCTAACTTTATAAAAAGCAAATCATTTCCTTTTAAAGTAATTGATATTGAAGTGTTATTGTGAAAGCCAGTCTTTATTTTCCAAGTTATATACTTTGCATAGTAAAATAACTTATAAACAACACATTATGAAATGGAAAAATATTTTTGAAATAAGAAAACGAAGGTAAAGTAAAGGTAAAGGTAAAGGAAAGTAAAATAATTAACATTATTAAACGTTTAATTTCAAAATGTACTGTTGGTAATCAAACGTGGTAAAGATTAAAACAAAAAGATCTACTCGCCGAAGGATTTTTATTAGCAATTTTCGTCGGTTTGAATCTTCAAAAAGTGATAAATTAATATCATAATAATCATAAAAAAAAACTTTTTATAATAAAAATAATAAATATGCCGTTCGCAATGCTGTATCATATAAGTAAAATAAAAATATTATACAAAAAACACGTTTCTATTATATACTAGATGACCCGATTCGTATCACCTACAGATATACATATGTGTCAAAACTTAATACAATACAATTTTTTAACAGATCGGACCTTATTTTACAGCTAATAATTACAAAGGCATAAAATAATATATGTCAATCAAGTGACAATTATTTGTAAAAATACAAATGACATCAAATATTTAAGCTAAGAAGAGGTTTTATGAGAAAATTCAGTTATCGCTCTTAGTATTTTCCTGATTAAACCTTCCTTGAACTTCCACAAATTTTTCAACACCATAATAAGCCAAATCGGTCTAGCCATTTTTTTAACTAAAAGTTATTTATTTTTATATAAATAAATAAATTTTATTCTAATGTGCGTAAACGAATTTACCAAAAACAAAATTGCCACAAACAAAATTTTTAATAACAGTAAAAATATGAAACTTAGGCTTCCTTTCTATTGCAGGTAACTGGGAATAATGCAGCATCAACCATGGCTAAAGAAAATCGTTCATGTTTGACGTGTGTAAGTCCCATTGCGTGGAGAGTTGCATGAGCCACTTCGGCGGGCAATGTACATATAGGAGTTACTACGACTTGCTGTAAAAAATAGCGGCCCTACAACATTTGTATATGGCCTCAGATTTATGCACAAAGAGAGGAAGATCCCTGACTATTTTTCTCAATAGACTAGATCCCCCTCCTGTGTTTAACACACATGTTTATTTTCTAGTTTCCTCACGACAGTTTTATAAATAATGATGTTAGTCAAATGCTCCTTTGAGTATGTTCTATATCAAGCTAAAAGTTAACACATTAAACTATTAAAATTGTAGATTGAACTAAATATAAAAACTCCCCGTGTATTTAACACTTACAGCAGCTAATTACATTCTGTCTATTACGCTGGCTATTATTTTTCCCCGGGGAAGGCCGAGAACTTTCCGAGCTCATACGAAACATTGTATTGACATATTTAGTAGATAAAAAGCCAGAACCACTTTATATTAAGGCAAATATTTGTTTGACAATCTATAATTCTTCACTAAAATAAATATTTGTATAATTGTAATAACCTCAAAAAACTACTACCAACGAATTTATTTTAGATAATGCTTGTTTTAGATCGCCGCCACTTTATTACCGCTGGTGACAGGCACACTTACTAAGATATTAAAAATAACTTACTCTTTTTCCGTAGGGTATTGTGTAAAACTGCATACAACAGCTTTCTAAGACATCCGAATAGTTGTAGAATAGAAATGTAAAATTTTTACGATCCACCAGTTCTAAAGGGTTGTGTTCAATGAATTTCAGACAAGACTGTCTTTCGATAAAATCTATTCCCTTCTTTACAATACTTATTAACCGTTTTGGACCTGAAAATATGTTTACTTTCTTGTACCAAACGATGATAAATATTATACACTGAAAACAGTATTTAGTAATTCGTAAATATTAAGGTTATCTAGCAAATTATTATACATATGATTACATAGATTATAAGTTTTCTCAGAGTTAGGAGTGTAACCCACAAAGGCAGCAGTCTCAAAATTATTTAAATATTAATATTCCTACAAAAAAATCTAGAAAATAACTAAATTTAAATTTACTTCTTAAATATGTAAAGGTTTTAACATAACCTTGGTTACGAATTCCAAAAAAGTTTTCATTTCGCTAATGGAAGGCGTAAAAACTTCAGCTTTAAATGTTAATTCAGCCTTACAGGAAATGAGCATGTTTTTATATCGAAAGCGAGCTACACATATAAATCCGAGATCTAATACTAAATATTATCTTTGTAACTTTTATCTATTGTTTTTTGAGGATGTTGTTAATGGTCAAAAACCAGGAAACTAAACACTCGTCTGTATTATAGACCTACTATACCTATAATAATCAAATTTTCTTGAATCCTATAGTTGAGTAGGAATTCGTATTCGGTACTAAGTCGTTAGTTTATAGGACGAATGCATTTGGAATCGACTACTATTGAAACGTAAAATGTTTTAACATAATATAATATGTATGGGTACAACTAGACTGAAACATCTACTTACTTATTGAGTAGTAATTAAATGTATAAGGTATTATTCCATTGTTCCATTGACATGGCCAAAGAGGCGGTAGATTTTCATTTGTTCCTAAGGCAAACATTTCTTAAGGTAAAACTAACTAGTTCATATTTTTATTATTAATTTGTATTACACATTTTTATAAAAAAATCTTTTATAAACTTATTTAATTAACATCACAAGCCTTATAACATCGATTACAATCGAAAATATCTGTCCAATTATAATAAATGCCTTAAAAACAAATAAATTAGTAATTACCAATTTATTATATTCTTTAGTTAAAGTTAGTATATATACTAATACTGGTGAGGCGTTGAAGACCACGTAAATAATAGGTTTTTATTTTTGTAAGTCTGTTTCCACTTGTTGGTAATGATGTGTTCTGTTTGCCGTGTCGAGTGTACGTTATTTTAAGCATATGATTGAGTGTTGCCATTTAAATAACGGAGAAGCAATTTATTTAAAGTACACTTTAACTGAGATCGTGACAATCGATTTGTTAGGTATTGACATGCAAATAAAATTATAAATGCAATGAGGTTTGGTGTAAATCATATTATGTTATTTGAATAATCGATATATAAATCATTATATTTCTAATGAATTTACCATAGTCACAAATTCTCTCTAAGCCATCAAAAAAAAACCTTAAACAAAATCTTACATTGAATCAACTATTCATTAAAATATTTATTTTCTTATATAAAATAATATCGATTTTATCCTTACTATATCTAAACTAAAGCCTATCAATAAACGCACGGTTTTTATGAACATGAAATTACCATTTATGTCACAACACTGAACATTCGCGAACATATTGAAAAGTGTCGGAAATAAAACGCAATAAAAATAATACATGCCTTATTCAGTTAATGAGAAAAGTTATTGAAGTAATTTTGTATCCATAAATCGTGTTATAAATCAAATTTTACGGCCCGAACAAAGTTTTTTATGCCCAAGGTGGATTTTATGAACATCTAATCTGTACCTATATGATTACGTTAAAAAGTACAGTTATATTGAAAGTTAAATGACGAGCCTTGTAAATCGGTCCTGGGTCTTATTTAATTGTATTAACAAAAATTAAATAACCAATCGTTATCTTACTTGAAATGAAATGTCGCTTGAATAGAGAAAACCAAATGTAATGAATGTGAAAAACAATAAAGGCAGCAATAGGTCAAAACAACGATGGCTAGATGTTGTTGCCCTGGATACACGATGGGACAGGCTTTACAGGTTCTTGCATGACCATATAGCACTTTTGTGATGGTGATAATGATAACAGAATGGTTTTGTTTCGATACAATTTTCAATAGAGATTCAAAAATTAACGTTATGGATATTGAAATAATCGTGGATTTAAAGAGGGCGTTGGTCAACATTACTACGTACGATTTCGAGAAAAGGTAAGCGTTTGGTATGTACAAGATCTTATTCGGATTAATAAAGATAAGATCGGCGCCTGACAAATCTTAATGTTAGGAAACCAAATGATTAAATGAATAAAAAAGTAATGTTTCACTTCAATAAATATGAGTTTAGTTAAAAGGCTAGGCAGTTTGAACGGCTAATTAAGCTAGTTGGCTGCGACATGTACACGAAAAGTAACGATAGCCTAAGGGTGAAGCTTGGGTTTTCTCATTTAATTTTGCGTTTGCCTGGACATGTACGGATTTTTATTTTTATATGCGCTATTAACACTTGGACCAATGATGAAATGTAGGAAAACATCGTAAAAAATTCCGGCATGTTTGATTTTTTGATCTTTTGAGATTTTGATGGATTTAGAGAGAACATGTGTTGGGTTTGATACGAAACAGCGGTAAGTGTGACTGCATCTTAATTCTATATTCAGCTACATGACGAAGCGTATGAAACAAATCCCAAGGCCAAAAAGGTTTGCAGTGCCATTGGTTAAATATGTTTTATAAAAAAGTCTACATTTGTATTATATCTAACTAACAAGCCATCTGTAGAAAACATTTGTTAATTGGCACGTTGTACGGTTTCTCTCTCAAAGGAAAATTTAAATAACAATTTAATATGTGTGCTTTATATGACCTCATTGGCTTAAATATAATTGCAGTAATTGCTCGTCAGGTAATATAATTATTAAGTTGTTTTAACCTTATTTACGAGAGAATATTTGATTTCGAAATATAATTGTATGCAAACGTATTGTTTGATATAAATTTAACCTCCATGGTTAGGCATGTATATGCAGGCAGATACATAAGAATTGCTTCGACAGGCTGAAGACTTACTTTACTATAACGAAATGTAATACGCAGATATCTGTTTGCTTCATATCCCACTGGATGTTTTTGGAATTGTTAAAATTTTGTATTCTCTAGATTCTTTTCGTTTTTAAGTTAGATTGTATTGTTTGTGTACCTATTTTTGATGTTTTCAATTATATATAAACCTTATACATGTGAGAGAACGATATCTATACAGAGTTTTCTTTTATTTTTAGGTGGTCTATAGTTTATTTATGAAGAAAATACACTCGATCCCTTATTATTACACAATTTGCTAGCCATTTATTTGCTTTAAATATATATGATGGATAACATTACAATTACAATATAAGTAATTTTAAAATTAATAATGAAAATTTCGTGACAAATTTTTCAGTATTTTTATGACTTCAGTCTTGGCCAAAACTTGGATAATTTCAAAAAAAAATTGTAATCGTATCATGTTTCTGTGTAAATGACGTTTAATACAGTACAAATAAAAGACTTTTTAATTTATTTTAGAATACATAATGTAGAATCTAAACACCTTATTATATTTATGACAAATAACACAATTTCCAGGCTTGAAATTGCATTGTCTGGTGCACCAAGCCCATAACAAATGAGAATTACCCTTTTATTAGACTAGAAGAGCTTAATTTTAGGAGTTAAGAGTATAATGAAGATTAATGTAATGTTATGTGTGAGGAATGTTATCTCTAAACAACTTCTTACACTTGGTTTAGGCAAGTTTAAGACCATTTATAAGACCTGTAAGTTGTAGCTGATAAATGAGTACTAATTTCGTTATTCTAAACTTGAAATAATTATTTTTGATCAAGGGTGACTACAGAAATGGGATTACACGACCTTAGTATGTTTTAGGAATTTAAGATCTTTCTGTATATCGTGTTACAATCGAACAATTGCATTAAATACATTTTTTGTTATTTTATTTACGAATTATTTTAATAACTAATTTTACATACATCGGTCATTACTCGTTATAGCCCTTCATGGGTTCACGAGATTTGTTTCTCTGTTTTCATTCTCATTTTTCTTTATAAGAAACATAATGATCCGCCATTTGCCTGTCGTCTATTATTTTTTCAGACAGGCGCAATCGGATTTCATAGCTAAGTTTTGAATTCGAATCTACTAAAATTTTCACACTATGGTTCTTTTCATCTTACACCTAAGTATTTATTCGGTACACAGAAAAAGTAATTGGTATAAAAATGTATAGGTAGAGGCAATGTTTGAGGGCAGGACAATGAATCCTATTTTATGGTTAGTCATTTTACAACTAGTCCAACTTTTTTTTACATAGGAAAATGATTTGCGCACTCCCACGACGGGACTGCTTGGTGCCGGGGGTGACTCGTTATTGAGTATTCTTACCAAGACCTCACGGCGTCACTGACACTCTTGGTGATATGCGGTAAAAGCAGCGCCTTTTCCGCCTTTTTCCCTTTTTTCTTATAAATGAGGGGAAAATTGGCTTCCGTTTTGTCACGAGACACCCTGATAACCAGGACATGGATCCGCCCAACAATGACACAAGCTTAGCCACCTCCCTAAATGACCACTCCACTCGCATGGACTAGTGTCGTCTGCATAGCAGAAGAGGCGCCTCACAGGTAGAAGTACAGCTAACCTTTAGTTCAACAGCTCATAGTTAATAGTAGTAATTAAATCCCTTTCTTAACTATACAAAGGACGTATTAAAAGCGAACATTTTAGTTCCATGTACTACACGTTCTACTAAAGAAGTTTCAGTTTAAATTCGATTAAAGAGGACCGCAACTTCCAAACGTGTTTTCAAGGAAAGGATAGAGTTACTTGGCGTCTAGTGTTACTAGGTAGAAACATTAAAGTACTAACGAAACATTGGGAATGGTTTTGTCGGAGTATAATTGAGACAGTGAAATGTTTTGTAATGGTAAAATTTTGCGTTTTTGTATTTCGATCTTTTAAATAGTTTTGTGTATCTACTGTAAATAAATTTTAATTATTCGTTATAGGTATTTAAACCTAATATTAATTAAGTAGAAATTATTACGATTCCATTTCTCTGTATACAGCACATTAGTAAATAATCATTTTTTTATAGAACAGGTCGCAAATTGGCAGGAGGCTCACCTGACGTTAAGAGATGCCGCCGCCCATGGACACTCTCAATGCCAGATTGCTCGCGTGTGCGTTGCCAGCCTTTTACAAATTGGTGCGCTCTTTTCTTGAAGGGTCCTAAGTATAATTGAAAGCTCGGAAATACTTCAGTGGGCAGCAAGGCAAAAAATTGCCTTGAAAACCGCGCAGTTGTGGAACAGCGCACGTCAACATGATACGGGTTATATACCTTGAACTCCGATGATGAAACTCAGCTGCAGGTATTATTCCAAACAACTCCTCTGAATACTTTTCACGGTTAATGCGGTAGAAGATGCAGAGTGACCCCACATCTCTACGCAACGCCAAAGGATCGAGCCGCTTGGAGAGGGATTGGTCGTCGACGATTCGAACCGCTCTTTATTGAATACGGTCAAGTAGAAGGAGCTAACTGGGGAGCCCCCGCCCAGAGGTGCGGACAGTACTGCATGTGGGTTAATTAAAATACATAACTTGAATGAAATAGAATCCGTCGGGCTTAATGTTAAAGGAGCAAATCAATTTTAAAGGGTTTTTTTAAAGCCTGTATTGTTACCATAATTACGATGATGGTTTCATATAAATAGCATGCCAACAAACACCGTTCTAACTTTAGTCTTGTTTAATTATAATCGCCTCCATTAATATTTCATATTTAAATATCGAATTATTATAAAAATGAAAACTGATAATTCCCAGTATAGTCTGCAAATAGCACGCGAAACGTCGGAACAATTTAAATTTTAAATTATGTAAATAATTATAAGTTTATAATAATAATACATAGCTTCAATCCGTTTAAAACGTGTTTTCTGGTCATTTCTTGTTAAAAATGCATATATAATAACTTAACAACGTATCAAAAAAGTTTGCGATTGAGTTTCGCGTTCAAGTGGAAAGCAGCTGTTGGTATAAAAACTATTAAAGGAGGAGAGGGTGAAACGGTTTGCACGCAAATAACATTGGAGCTTGGAGTATTGGCCATGTGCCCAACGCCTCTCCCTAATCATGGTGATATTACTTTTATTTTATTTTTATAACACAGCAAAGTACTACAATACTGCCAGCATTTGAACTCTACACAAATTTATTTCGTGTCTTGAATCTAAGAGAATGGTTTTTACAGGAAATGTTATCATCGAAAATGAAATGATTCATTAATAATTACAATAATTAATAGGCACCGAAGCAAATCTTTCTTTAACTTTGGTTATATATAAAAAGGTAAACTAAATGTAGTTTTGGTTCGAAAACTGGCAGACTTTTATGATTTTTTTTGATACGTATTGGAAAGTTATATTAACATCATGCAAAAAATTCTTTATAAAACAATATAATATTTGAGCAGTGTTGGGCTAGTGGCTTCAGCATACGACTCTCATCTGTGAGGTCAAAGATATCGAACCTAATTGACTTTTGGACGGTAAAGGAAAATCGGCATTAGACCCAAAAGAAATGGCGTGTGCCAGCCACAGACGGCTGATCTACTATTATCTTTTTTTTTTTTTTTTTTTTTTTATAAAATAGGGGGCAAACGGGCAGGAGGCTCACCTGATGTTAAGTGATACCGCCGCCCATGGACACTCTCAATGCCAGAGGGCTCGCGAGTGCGTTGCCGGCCTTTTAAGAATTTGTACGCTCTTTTCTTGAAGGACCCTAAGTCGAATTGGTTCGGAAATACTTCAGTGGGCAGCTGGTTCCACATAGCGGTGGTGCGCGGCAAAAATTGCCTTGAGAAACGCTCAGTCGTGGAACGTCGGACGTCGAGGTGATACGGGTGGAATTTTGTATTTTGCCTCGACGTCCGATGCTGAAACTCAGCTGCAGGTATTAATCCGAACAACTCCTCTGAACACTCTCCATGGTAAATGCGGTAGAAGATGCAGAGTGACCCCACATCTCTACGCAACGCCAAAGGATCGAGCCGCTCGGAGAGGGATTGGTCATCGACGATTCGAACCGCTCTTCGTTGGATACGGTCAAGTGGAAGGAGCTGGTACTGGGGAGCCCCCGCCCAGAGGTGAGAACAGTATTCCATGTGGGGCCGTATTTGCGCTTTATAGAGTTGCAAGCGGTGGCCCGGAGTGAAGTACCGTCTCGCCTTGCTGAGCACACCAAGCTTTTTGGAGGCTAATTTAGCCTTTCCCTCCAAATGACCGCGAAACTGAACGTCGTTCGATATGTCAACGCCAAGTATTCCGATGCTGGCTGTGGCTTCAAGAAGAGTGTTTTCGAAAAGAGGAGTAGCGACAAAGGGTATTTTTTTCGCGGAAAACGCGCAAACTTGTGTCTTCTTGGGGTTAAATTGGACTAGGTTTAGTCTACCCCAGTCCGAGACTCCACGTAAAAGAGTTTCGACTTCAGACACAAGTTTGTTCCGGTACTCATCGACAACTGCCCGAGAAATACCTGCCCGGCCAGTGTAAAGAGTATCCCCAGTGCTGTCGTCCGCATAGCAATGAATGTTGCTAAGTTGCAACATGTCATTGATATGCAGAAGAAACAGGGTCGGGGACAGAACACAGCCTTGTGGGACCCCAGCATTCACGGGTTTAAGGTCGGAACATGCTCCGTCGACGACGACCTTGATGCTCCGATCGGCTAGAAAGCTGGAGATCCAGTCGCATAATTTCTCAGGAAGCCCGTAGGCTGGTAGCTTCGAGAGCAGTGCTTTGTGCCACACCCGATCGAAGGCTTTCGCTATGTCCAAACTAACCGCTAGTGCCTCCCCCTTGGACTCAATTGGTGGAAGGTCACCAGCTGAACGACCACGACGAAAGCCGTACTGATAATCGCTAATCAGCTGGTGGCCCTCTAGATAACTCAAGAGCTGGCCATTAATAATGGATTCCATTATTTTGGAGAACAAGGAGGTTATTGCGATTGGGCGATAGTTGGATGGATCAGTGCGATCGCCTTTTTTAGGGATCGGATGTATCGAAGCGGTCTTCCAGCACTTCGGGACAGTGCCGAGCGAGTACAGGTACCGGAAAAGGCGCGTCAGGACCGGAGCCAACTCAGGAGCACATGTACGCAGCACAATTGGAGGGATACCATCCGGCCCGCTCGACTTATGAATGTCCAAGAATGTCCATGTATCTACGGCAGAGTTGGAGATGACTGATTAGATAATTATTATCATGGAACTTAAATCTTTCCTCTTGAAATGCCAATAGAATTAAACGCAATAAAATATCGATTTTTTTAATACTAACTGTGCTTGGTCACATCATTTTTTTATGGTTAGCCTTTTTCGATAATTAGCTAAATGTATCGGCAAAAACTATATTTCTATTTAGAAGCTTGTAATCGCTCGTCCAAACTCGGTAATAATTAATCGTATTTCCAGTAGAAGGATTCATTATCCACATTTAATTATAATATATGTTCGATTAGACGACCATATTCGTTCTGTAAATTCAATAATAACAAACATTTTTACGTCAGAAAATTCCAAGATTTAACCAATAAGAGCAGGAATTCCAAAATGAGTGCAACTTAAGTACTTCGTATAGAAATTCACTAGCCGTGAAAATCCGGCCCTCTGAGGTATCAAGTACCCTCAAAGGTATGAAAGAGGATGTCCTAATGGAACGCTCAGGCACTCAAGATGCTGTCCACTCCCAACCTTAATTCAAGATTTGCGAAACTATGATTTTGAAGATGTTTAATCCAGATTACGAGGCTACAAAACTGATTTTATCACTCGGGTGACCGAAATCAAATATTATTTATCCTTATATGTAATGCACGCTTATGAAAGTTAATAAAAAATATTCTAAATCTACATTGTAAAAATGTCGAGTTATGTAAGTAATAGTATGTATATTTCAATAAAGTATTTGCGTCTACCAAAGACATAAGTTTATTCTGAGGTTTGCCTTTAAGGATTAAAGCTATGTATTATTAGTCCGTTCAAAAAGTGTTTTTCTTAATGTGTAAAAGCTATTTTAACATTTAAGGAAGTAATTAAAATACTTTGTTACATCCTACCAAACCTACCACATTCATCTGCTGTTAAATTGAGTTTTCTGTTAACAGTAAAATATTTATAGATTGATAATTTATCATGAAACTTGGTATTGCTCAGTGTAGTATGAAACTTACCAGTTTTTTGTGGGATAAGGGCAGGCAGCTTAGTATAAAATTCTTACAAACCCGTGAATACATACAACGCCTGAACGAATGTGTTGCCAATGGTACGCTCTTCATGAAGTCGTATCGATTTGGAAATACCTTTACCTATTATTCTTGTCATTGCCATTTTCTTTCTACAAGCTAGTGAATAATCCGTTTTTTTTCTGTCTAATATATTTTTTTTATAAGGTGGAGGATCTTTTGTCCATTTGAAAGTAAGCACTTGACAAAATATTGGCTTAATAAACAGTAAACGAAATTGATGCCTTTGAGATGTGGTGCTGGCGGTGAATGCTCAGAATACCTTGACTGCAAAGCGTACCGATACATCGATTCTAACCAGACTCCGCATACGGACTCGCATGTCTACCATATGCCTACAGCGAATCGTATCTTATTTAGGCCATACAATGCGCAGAGGCGATGAGAATTTAGAGAAACTGATCGTAGTTGGAAACACAGAACTCAAAACATCACGTGGCCGTTCACCAACCAGATGCACCGATCAAGTGAAAGACTCATCGTCCTCAAAACAGTACACTGTCACCAGAGAGGCGCTGGACAGAAACCGATAGACGTAGAGAGTCCGCTCTAGATGCTTCGTTCGATGCTGACCACGATGCTCAGACATAAGCTGCCGATTGAAAAGAGAGAGAAGTTTGTGAGTAAGTATAGATTGATGTTTTTGCAATTGTGGACCCTCCACGGTTGGATTTTCCATCAGCAATTCAATATTGTATAATTTCTATGAAACAGTCTCAGTAATTGCATGAACAATTTACACAGCTAATATAAAAAATCTTGAACCATGTCCTTTAATTAATCTCTCTCTGGATTGGTAACTCATATCTGAGTATCGTGGTCAACTGTAGTCAGATCTGGCGCGATTTTTTTTCCAACGGTGTAATTTTGAGGATGACGAGTCTTTGACAGTTCATCTCGTTGGCGTCCATGTTTTATGTTCGGTGTTGCCTATCCCAATGAACTTCTCTAGGTTCTTGGTGCCCCTACGCATTGTGTGACTAAAGCACCAAATGAGACGTTGTCGGCTTATAGTTAATAAACGGGTTGTAATATGGACACAATCTAAGCTAACATACAAACAAAAATCAATAGTTTTGTTTACTGTAACAACTACCAACTATTTTAAAACAAGAAATAAAAAGGCTAATAGTAATAGTAATATTATATTATTTCGATTCTGCTCCGTATAGGAAGATAGAAAATACAAGGACACGGCTCAGTGTGATTTTTTTTAATACTGAATAATCTCTTCTTCCATATGTTGCGTAAACGTGTCATAACATCTTTTGGCATTCCAATTCTCCTTATTATCTCGGAGATAGTGCTGCAATCATTGTAGATTTGAGATCCCAAGTATAGCGGTCGACAATATTTAAACTTGTAAATCTGTATCTAGTGTAAATCTGTATTATCGAAATTTCATCGCTTCAAATAATTATGGTATGAAGTGCTATGCATTTCGTTAATACATAATTTATATAATAGAATAGAATAGAAAATAATAAACGTGATACTGAGAACAAATTCGTTTATAAATATTTGATGCGAACACTTAACTGAATTTATAAACTTGCACTTATTAATTGTAAATTAGTCAGCATTATACCTACTCATTGGGACCAAACTTTTTAAATTACTACGATACAATTTAGATTAAGCAATTATTTTATTCTACAACATAATTGTCTATTAAATAAAAATCGTGTGCGTCTGTTTTTTATGCAATTTTAGATAACCGTAAACAAATATATAATGCAAGACTGAAACATTGATAGCACTTGTATTTTTTGCAATTGTCTGTGTGGTATATTTATTGTTCAATTGTGACCGCTAATTACAACATGCACTCAGACTTATTGTCAAATAGAATTGAAATTTCGATCATTTAATTTTTTTTCTCGTCATCACTATAAAAATACTTACAAAGTTCTATGAAGATGATAGTTATTTGTAGTATATTATCTCTAATAGTGATTCGATCTCAATTTAACATTTTGTAGTTTAAATGGTTGAAAGTTTAGATAAGTAATATTCTTACATGCTTGTCTTTGGTACTACGTACACTTATGAAGATTTTGGTAACACAACTAGAATATGAATACCTATTTCATTTATAATTTTATTTAACTGACAATAATATAGTGCTGGCATGGTGGTTTATGCGTGCGTCTCTCATCCCTGAGGTCGTGCGCCATTGGATTTTTTTTTAATGTGTGCAATCAGCACTTGCTCCTACGATGGAGGCAACCATCATGAGGAAATTGTCATGACACAACCCAAAAATCGATGATTCAGACATAAAAAGGATCGAAAAAACGGATGTAATCTGAAACCAAGACCCATTTATGTTGTAGTACCACTGGATTATTATGACCATTTACTACATAACTTATATATATTTCTATAGCTGTTCTCATTACTTATAAGCAGTAAGTCCTGTTGAACTATGAACATGCTTAACCTTAAAGTGTCATCAAGTCTTCGTACGAGCAATGTTTTAAATAGCATTAACATTTTATCATGTTTTGTGTAGTTGTGTAGAATATTTTATACATACACCTTTATTTTAGTTAAATTTCCTTAAAACTAGGCTAATGAAAGCTATTTGCGAGATGTACTAACGATGATTTAATATAGCGAAGCTATTAACCCGATACATATTGCGGAAAAGGAAAGGAAAAAGAAAAATAAATCTCTGACGTAATACTTTAGTTTTGCGAGCATTAACTTAGTTATTTGTGCTGATACACACTTTTATATTATTTTTACACATGGTTTTAACTTATGTTTCGAGACTGATTTATAATGCAGTATACGCATTAATATCAGTCATTATATATTATATTCATCGGATGACCCATATTTGCTTGAATTTTTTTAATAAAAATACTGTGTCCTGTAATATTATATTATTCAAAATTAAATTCAACAGAAGTCCAAAAAAAAATCCGTAAAATTCCGCCTAAACGGAATATGGAGAATAGCAAACGATTAAATAAAATGGAATCGTAGATCTTTAGGGTTTTTATTATATAGTAGGCGTACAACCTTTTTACAAAGTTTCCGCCTGACACACATGACCCACGGGACTGTGGAACGCGGCCCTTCCCTGAAAAATTGATTGCCATTCCAAAACAAAATTAAAATTACAATATTTCTTAGCGCTCTTCACTTTACAAGAACTTTAGGAAATGCCGAGCTCATTATAGAACAAGCCATAAATACAACCTGGAGCGTAACCCTGCTCTAAACCGCTTAAGGCTAACGTGAAATTAACCCGGAAATGCTGCTTCGAGGCGTTGAAGTCTTGGGAAGTTCGCTTGCATCTCGAACGAATTTTACCCAGCACTCTTTAGTAACGAGTTATTGATTAAGCGCCTTTAGCAATGTTTAGTTGGATATTAATGTACTGAAGGAGTGATCTGCGATTACACCTTGTGGAGTTTTTTTTGAATGCTCTAATTGTATGGAATGATTTTCGTTTTTAATATGTTTTCCTTTTTTTTCAAATATCTTATAGATTTCTCTCTCTTAATAGATATTATTATCTTTCTTAAGAAGGTCACGGAAACTTAAGTTTACCTTTAGTATAACTAAAATTTACTTTCACAGAAAGTAACAGGCATTAGGCAGTTCATAACAATAATTTAATTCTAACAGTACGTAATTTCCCGACATTAAATCATGTGCCAAATTAAACCGAAAACTGGGCCGAGTCACGCCCTTGTATAAAATGAATAAGATAAATCTCACTGGCCAAAAGCTTTCACGTATCGCGGAAATAAATTAACCAGAATCACAATCCCATTTCACAGTTTCAATAAGATTTGTTTTAATTACGATTCGATTAATGTGTTTATTTAAATTGTAGCGTTATCACTTGTATGGGCTACCACCTCAGTAATCACTCGAATTTATACGATTTTCAACGTTAACTATTTATAAATGACATTTTTTTAAATGTTATTTAAATATTATGAATGTTAATATAGTCAGTTCAATTTTTGGGCAGTTATTTTATATATTTAGGTTAGATTAGTATAGTTCTGCTTGAAGGGATTCTGACGCATCCTTTTAAGCACTCGACCCGACTTCCCCCAGCTCTAAAAACCTGGGCGAATGGGCCGATGTGAATATCGTCGATGCTGTGCGACCATCTTACGTCATTCATGACCGTGGCTTGAACGGCAAACAATGCGAAGAAAGCTACGCTGTTGTAGCCCGTAGTGTGTATCGCTACGGGCGATTGCGGGTGAAGCCGTGGGGTTTAAGGGGACATGCAGAGGTGAGTCCCTCTTAACCCTCCCGGATTTCCCCTCTTCTAAGAACTTATAACTCTCCTATTAAAAACACATACTTGTAAATACTTTGCATGCTATTAAAGCAAGTCCTTGTGCATATTTCAGGTCAGTTTTATTAATAGATATACATATTGTTATTTTAATAAACAAATTTATACATTTCAGTCCAATTACTACATTATATAACCAAACCTAAATTTAATTGATAAATAAAAATTAGTAAAATAAATTTACTAAAATCCAATATTGCTGAAAAGGTCTCATTGAAGTTTGTAGGCTTCGGAGAAATTAATTTAGCCAGGTTGTATGAAGAGACGTTCTGTATTGCCGTATGTGTTTTAAATTACTTTTGCTACACATGTATGTTATCTATTATTTTTATTTTACAAACGTTACATATTTTATTTTATTCATGAAGACTTCATTGGATGATCAGTTGACACTTTACTTCAAGTTTCTTTTAAAAATGGTAAGTGGGTAACATGAGCCAGAAACAATCATTTTTTCGTTTAAGTAAGGTCAATTATGAACCTAAATAAAAATGTATGTAAATTTTTTATTAACAACCAGTTCTCAATTCAAAGATGTAAAACAGACGTACGTATACACTTATTTCATTTTCATCTTTGATCAGAGTTATCAATATCGTTTTGGAATCAAACCTAATGATATGAAAAACCAAACGCTTGGATATAGTGAGTAATGCGGTTACAATTGTTAATAGAATTTGATAAATAATGACATGCTATATAGTTTATGATATATAATTACTATTCTGCTTCTTTTTCTTCTGATACTATTGTAAGTTTCAAAAATTATTATGTTTAATGTAAATTAAAATGCAACAACAGTGTTTGTACGAATGTTCTAATAGCCTACATTTACTAATGAAGTAATAAAATGTGCACTTGGCACGTGTTTAGCTCGTCGGAGCATCTTAGACAACAGTAGTGCTCTTAGCCAGCCATAGAACGGAATGAAATTTGTGTAGAAATAGCCTCTAGTACAAGCTATTGGATTTAATTAATAGCCAGACTAAGATAGTATTAAAGTTTGCATCGGCTTTCTAAAATTTAGTTCATTGAAAGAATTTTTCGCTTTCAAGTGAAAGTGTGCTGCGGAATCCTTTAGGAATTGCAATGAATGTAGACTCGGTCCTGATTTTGACAAAAAGTTCTCTCTGATTTTAATAAAACCTTGTTGATTCCATGACAATTATTAGATTAGATTATGAGATGATTAGATGATGATTAGCTGATTAGATGAAGTAACATAGTGAAACAGCTTTTGAGAGTTATAAGATTTTTTTTATTATTACACCAACCTAAGTTAAAGGTTAAGATTTGTTTTTTTAATAAGACTCATTAACAAAGTGTTTTAATACGCATATAATCTATAAAACCTTTGTATGAAGCCTTCCAAATGCATCATAGGACGGGCGTAGGCTACGTTTTACAAAGATGGTATTCAAATCTATGTCTAATACTCATAGGCGATTATTTAAGTATAAGATATGTTTTTATGCGATATTTTGCTTCCCCGTACAAATGTTAATTTCGCATGATTTTAAAGTCAAAATTCATTTACTAGCTCGCTTTTAAACGAATTAATCCTAAAAATTCTCACTTTCTGCAATAATAACGATATGTCAGTATAAACAAGCCTCACCCTCATCAAACGGTATACAAATAGTACAATTATGCATCCCTTTACCGCAAAGGGCTATTTATTATTGACGTAAAAAGGTAAGCATAGGTTCGCACTCAACTGGAAGCTGTCTCAACTGTATTTTAGCCCAAACTGTCTGTGAAGTATACAGTTTCATTTTGGATTCTAGCCGATCGGGCTTTCATGAATATAGTATGAGTGCTCTCAAAAAAGTAAATATATTTGACTTAACGCAGTAGGCCGGCCTACATTTATTTTTAAATAAAAAATTGAGTTTGAGATGAAATGGAAGTTTTTAAATGTATGGAATGAAATATTTTTAACTTTATCTAACAATAGAAAGCTGAGCTTCGTCAGTGTAACATTCAAATGTAATGTTTGTAAAAATTGTCAAAAAATTAAACTTATATATGCGTTGATCTGAAACGGTTACAGGACAATGATATATTTGAAATTTAATATAACAATAAATTTAATAAAGATATCATAAAAAGGAGTGAAAAGTTACAGTTGCGGGAGTTAAAATATTTTCTAACGACTTTTGTACTTTATTAAATAATATTCGAACAATGTCAAACGTAAAATCTATTACAAACTTTTAAATACATATTTACAAAAAAATCTCCCGTGCTTGCGGGACATTGGCAAGTAGCCTAGTTAGCCATCTGTGCCTGAATAATATTTGAATGTATGACATGCTAGTTTACTAAAGATGCATTTCACAACAGTACGAGCAAGTTCTTTTTAATATAAAATGAGCCATTGGTGGCCGGGGTTTGAATGCACTACCTGACGCTTGAGAATTATACGATTAGGTAAGTTACACTGAGGCCAGTCATGTCATTCTGAAGCAAAGAAATGGATATAATAGGAAAAATGTATGTAAATGCGTAAGATGTATGTACATAATAAATATATCTGGTATTGGTAAGTATGCACAGACTGCATGTGCCTGCTTTCGGAATGGCTTAAACTGTATATGCCTGAAAAGTATTTCAGATCCGGGAAGCATGTCTACCACTCGCAGTCACCAAATGCGCTCATGATCTCGCTGGTTCACCGCTTCCTAAGTTCTACACCACATCCGGATATATTTGGAAGACTGAGAAAAAAGTGTAAGTCGTTTTTTTAAGTAGTTTTTTTTTGAGTAGTTAGCTATAATTGTTGTTTGGCTGTATATAAATAAATAAAAAATAACCACTACCGGCTATCTGTATTTAGGCCAACAGGAAGGCTTCCTTTGCTTAATAGTTGCACTATTATTGACAAGGTAATTGCAAAATAGTCTAGAGGAGTCCGAAAACACAATCGCAAGAGTGTAAGTCCGTCTCTTGGCGCCAGCGCCAGAAGTCCCACATTCGGTGGGCCGGGGCTGTCTTTTAAAAAATTGACTGATGCTAGTCAACAAGATTCAGGGTGATAATATTGATATAGCTCAAATGTTTAAAAATCATATTAACGTTTGACCTATGTGAAAATACAATAAAAACAAGATTTTTGTAATACACACATCTACGTGATGAAGGGCATATTTTCGTAATTTAGCGTTTACTCAAATGAAATGATAAAATTGCGTATTCAAATCAGGATTTGAGTACATTTATACATGTCTCAAATAACGTATCAGCTGTGACGGGTACAAAGTGGAGATTTTATCGTGGTGGTAACACGGAATGGGAATAGGAATAATCTACAGTCATATTGTATGAATTTTACGTCATAAGCTATTCTACAATACGTTATTTTTAAGTTACGAAAATAAAGAAAGTGCTGCACTTATTTATTTATATTTTTTAACTTTGTCTATTAGGAAGTAATACATTCACCAAGAAATACTTACATCTCATCTTATAGTACAAACATATATTATCAAATGTAATGAGTAAAAATATTTGAATTAACAAAAAAAATATTAATGTATCTATAGTTAACAGACATTCATCCTTAATCCCCCTATGATACATTTTCATACTTTTTATCATACGTAGATTATAATGTTAATAGTGTATTTGTTCCATGGTTACAATTTTTTTCAATAAAAATAATGGTAAGTGGAATTTATATAAGGCCACCTTTGTTACCTTTCTGCATAACGTACCTTTATCTGTTGCGTATTATGAAAGTCAGGTACAAGATTATTTAATAAAAGTCATATAAAATCTAAGCTATAAACCAATTAGATCACTTCAACATTCATCCGGCCGTTGTCAGTTTAACAATGAAACGGCTAAATCTTTTAATAAAAATTCCTTTGAAAATTCAAGTTCTTTGCTGGGTACATTGTGTTGAGAGACAGATATTTTTGTAGCTTCCCACAATATTATGTTAGTAGATAAAATTCAGTGTGCATTTATTTGCCTCAGGGTACAGTAGAGTGCAGTATTACTTTGTAGACTGGGTGTACTCTGTTTGTGTGGCGCGACAGGAATTTAATAAATACAAATTCTAGAGCAAATTTCAAGGCTGAAAATAATGTTTCTACGATATTCTTTTATTTTTTTAATAAATATGTACGAATATCTAAGAAATATAAATACGGTATTATGAATGGCCTATCTGTATAAAATACAAAAAATTGTCAAAGCGCTCCACGACAAGCACAAACTTTTCGATACTTTTGTCAAGTGTTTGTAAACTATTTTGTGTTACAACCAGTAAACTTCATTGAAAAAAATATCATTTAAAAACATGGAATCTCGATGTTCTCCTAAAGGAACTTGACAGATTATCCCGGGCTGTTTGGTGCTCTGTCTGAAGATAAAATCTACTAATCATCTCGTAAATAAATAGATTTAATAGATAAGTTTCATTGATTTGCGTAATTTGCGAATAATTCGTTTTACAAATAAAAATTAGTTTTTAAAGATTGCATGTTTAATGTTTGTTAGATTATCCATTTACATGGTCAGATAAATAGGAAAACGGCCGATTTGGGGCATGGTAAATAAATTAACATTTAAATTGTTTTCGTCCGCGTATTTGCATCACAAAGAGTGTCATCGGCATGAGCTGAACAATAAATAAGGTCTAAGGGTCACTTTCTTTAAACCCATGTCTCAAATTTACATTTATATAAGTTGTTGACATTGAATGAGTTTAGTTGCTATTAAATTATGTTAGAAATTATTTAGATGACAACGACGGCGATTTGCATAATAGAATAAAGTTGGGAGTTGAACAATAGCTTCTATTTTCATATTACTGAAATCGTTTCCGAGGAAATCTACGTTGTTTCCGTTTATATCACGCAACTTGGTAATGATAACACACTTATCGTGTTACTTGTGTAATTGAAACTAAGAATGTCTGATGAAATGATTAAGACATTTTGTCATTGCATTTTTAATTGCTGATTTTTGATATATTTGTCTGTCTATATCTAGGCTTTACATGAAACTCCTCTTTGTAAATTAAAAAAATCGCCCCTATGTGACCTTTACGTCATTTTCCTAATGATACCGATGTGTTAGCCTTATATATTAAATCCTCCCCCTGTTGTTAGAAAGAAGGGGACCCTTTCTTACCAGTTAAGTACCAATGCGATAGAGATAAAATGACGAAAAAATGTCCTTCTATACGTAGAAACACACACATCAGCACAAGCGTGTTGTTGCGTGGTACGCTGTGGTTTTCGCAGTAAGCATTTTGCAGCAAGGTACACAAGGCACCAAACGATTTATAATTAATATGAATGTCTTATATATTTCTTCTGACTTATTCATTTTAATTATTGTATTGTTTTACAACAATTGATATCATTATAATAAATTATCCTAATTCTACGCAAACAAATGTGCGTCTCCATGCATTCTATATTTTATTTGGCATCGCAATTTTAGATTACAATAGTGAAGCTGACAGCGGTTCATACAAAACATATAATACAATAATATACGGTTAGTTTGATAAGCTTTGACATGATGTTTGATATAGGCTCTGCGGCATTACAGCAAATATTAACAGTACATTAGCTTCGAAAATAATTACATTGCATACGGCCTCTTGTTTCATTGAATTAGGACAATTACAATTTATTTACTTTGTATCTATGAAATTGAATTTGGAATTCAGGCTTTATAGTAGAAAAGTTGAGTTAATTTTGGTAGAACTGTGCCTACGAATGAATCGAATGTTTTTATTGTTATTGTTATATCTGCAGTATAAAGAGTTTGTAAGTATATTATGTTAGAGAGTTATTTATGATTTTATTAACAGAAAAGATGTGTTTTAGATAGTTTGTGATATTATTTTAGTCTTTAGGTTAGCTAATTGTTATCGAAGCAATAACTTATACGTTTCTATACGATATCTTCAATTCGATATAAAAATGACCAATAAATGAACATTCTTCAGTTGTGACCCGTTCATTTGCCTGCATTTCAAATTTCTATTTAATCTTGTTTGAGTCGAACCAGAATAACTAAGCAGTTCATAACAAAATACACAATGGAAACATTAGTCTTATTATAATGAATTTAATAATACGATAAGTTAGACGATTGTGGTGGTGGTATACGCCAGGGTCTATTTTTAATAAATAAGTCAAGACTTTGGAAGTGAGAAGAGTGACGGCAGTTGGTTCATCGTGCGACTCACTGCCGAGGCAGTGCTTTTGAGATCCGGTTGTGAACGAATTGGTAATTCATTCTGTGCTCATTTAACACGTGCTAAATGTTAACAGCGTGATAAGGTTTCGACGCAAAAATGAAATGTCAGGCACAGAAGGTAAGGTTTTCTCAAATATATGATTAAAGTAACATGCAATCTAGATCCATATAGGCCATTTCCTCTTAATTATTGTCACTATTTTGTGTAATCTGTTATATTGTTCCTAGTAAACAATTTAAGTAAATTTGGATAATATCGAAATTTGATATAATCAGAAAATACAGTTGCGTGCACAACAAAAACATCGTTAATGGGATTTGTTTTTACTGTTTATTTCGGGCTCGTTAGTATAATAACGTGATTCGGATACTTTGTGTTTTGCTGGATACATCGAAATTATTATAACAATATGTTTTTATTACAGATGTTTTTTAATGTCATTTTTTTCAGTTCACAAAGATGCGTTCTATGCTTACTGTATATTTGTTAAGCATGTTTTAATATTAACACAAAGAATACAAATAATACTGTATTTTTGCTTGTACTGGGGAAATTGATATTTATAATACCGGTTTTACTTTTCGATTCTAGATTCATACTTAGAAGGTCTTTCTCTACGCGCAAGACTTGCTCTTGCTGATGTCTTAGACGGGAAATTATATGACGTGTCAGGCTCAGAAGGCCTTATGGGCAATAACAACGTTTAATGAAACATGTGTCTTCTATGCTCAGGGAATTGATGGACTTAAATAAAATAAATGTTATTAATAAACAATTTATTGATTTATGTACATTTTACGAGCTACCTATATAAGCTACCTTATAAACTAATTCTACAGAGAACAGGGTAATAAAATGGCTTAATTATATGTCATTATTTACATAACATCTTCTAAAACTAAATAACGCTTATTTTAAATAAATTTAGGCTATTTTTAAGAAGCAGTAAAAAAAATGTATGAAGTTTACTTTTCGTAGTAAGTAAAGAAAGGTTTTAAGTGAATCAATAGTTCTCGTGTTCTATTCTTGATTAGTCGTGTAAGCGCTTTTAGCTGTTAAACCAACTGTCTTATAGAACTTATTGATCTAGAATGGCTAGTATATGACCAGATTAAATTGGGTTTTTAATAAAATGATACTAGGAATGGTTGGCCGCATCATGAAAATCAACAAAAAAATTACCAATTCCGTGAAAAAATACAGATTGTAATTAATTTATATAGAAAACAATGGCAAACCACAGGCTACTTTTTTCCCTAATTCACTGAGATTATCTAGATTTAGGTACCGAAACAAGTTGAATATTAGACCTTAATTACCTTGTCAAACAGGTGATTATTGCCTGTGCGTAAGGTAAGGTAATAAAACAAACGCTGGATCAATCTTTAATATGGACAATTTTTGAAAAAATAAAATATTTTGCAAACAAAAAGATATTTCCAATACAATGTCCGTTAATGGTGATAGATATATCACCTAGTTATTGGTGACAATCTCGTTAGTTTGGCGTACCGTTAGTTCGGAACAATGAGTCTACATAATGGATATTGTTTTTCACGAAATTTCCAAAACGTATTAATTACATCTGGATTATATATTCAAAATAGTAATTGCCAAATATAGTAGTAGTAGTATCGCCTGTTTCTGTCTAACTGAGTTTACAATGTGGCGAAAAAAGATTTATAGTTATTCACTCATATATTAATTATTAGCAGTGTCGTAAACTAGACCTCTAGACCATGACTTGAGAGATTCGCCTCTCAGCCCTCAGAATTATTATATATTTCCGCAATTAATAGGAAAGCGTTCCTGTCATTAGAAAGAATAACCTACTTGCCTATTAAGTGAACATGAAACATACAGAAATCCATGACCTAGAGGTTGTGTCACTGTTTTTTTTTAATATTTAAAGTAGTCTTGTTTCACATAGACTAAACTGAGAAATATAATATTAATATCTCTGCTTTAGTCTGTAAAAATCTGTCTGTACGACTCATAGAAATTACTGGAGTAAGAAGATAGCAACCTAAAAGTATTATTAAGACTTCACTGTTCAATCAAAAAATTTAAAGAGTTATTCTTAAATTTATTACTGGTGTATAGCTAGTATCTATGTACAAGGTATTGATATGCTTCTTTAAGGTTAAACATCTTTGTACATATTACAGTTTCGTAGTGTTGGGGTATAATATTGGGTAAATATAATATTTAAAAAAAAACATATGTATTTTAAAATTACTGCCGCCAAAATAAAACATCCATTTCAACTTACAGCTGTACTGAGCCCTTCTTTAAGAGTTAACTGTTACGCCATAAACACAATTGAAGGTTAAATTTGACTTGTTCTTTTGTCCTTCAAAAGGGAATTTATTCCTTTGTTTCTTAATTAAATTAAGTTTACGTAAATTATGTACAAAAATATAGTAAGCTTAAACTTAATTTGAACTAACACAACAAAATTATAAAATTTACATATAAAACACTATATTACTTAACTTATCACCTTGAATATTGGATATCGTATTTATTTTCTAAAATTAAATATGTTTGTAGTCTATGTAGAAAGTGAAATAATGTTGGTAGTATCAAAATAGTTGTTGATGTTCGAAGTGAGTGCACGCTTGACTCCACAGTCGGCAACCAGTTGTTGTCGAGGACGGACTGCTCTATGACATTTTGCATTGTATCTGCGGATTATTTATAGTTATAGTTAATTTACTTCTTGATATCTGAAGAAAGCAGGATTTTTGATTTAGCAAATAATCAGTAGGTTTCAGGTTCGATTGACGTGGAAATAGTAATGTTTTGCATTAAGAAACTCAGAAGTTGATCCTACTTGGCTTAAATCGGCACTTAGTTTCACTTCGTGTCTGTATCAAAGAAATACTATTTTTTATTAAATGAATACTACTTCAATGTTATTAATTTGCACAATGATATATTTAAAGTATAGATTTTTTTAAATTTTAGAATAATTATTTATTATTATTATTTACTCACCAAAAGTGGTTACGTCTGGTGTATAGAATTTTTGCTCAGCGGGCTGCAACGCTACTATGTAATCTATAAAAAAGTTTTTTAGTTAAGCTTACATTTTACACATATTGCTATACACACACAAATAATTTAAATTTTTAAAAACGTATATGCATATTTTAAGTAAATGTGGATTTTTTCTCCTCATATATAAGAAATATTAAATATTAGCACTGCAAGCTAAATTTAACAAGGGTACGCATATACTATGTTAACTCTATTACTTGCGATTAATGGCATTTGCCGTTAGTAGTAAACTCACGTCAAATACACCGAATTGCTACATTACGTTCCATGTTCGTAACACATATAAGATCAACTTCTGCATAGAGGAAGCAAGACTGAACCTATTAACTTTAAAGAGCTTTTAAACCACTAGGTGTCACTTTAAAATATTATATTTAACTAATCTTAACTTAGATTAAGGTACACTATTATACTACACCCTACCCAAATTCCTAATTACTATACTTTTTTACTAAACTACTTTTATCCGTTTTCTCAAACTGTTTTTATTCGAGGATGAAGAAACACATGAGTACAATTAGATTTTTTACTAAAAGACAAAGGTAGGTAATACTCATACCAAATAACGTACTGATACCTATTATAAGTAATAACTTACGTGGCTGTGTAGTGAGTTCTGTCGTGGTGGGGGGCAGCGTTGTTGTCGTCGTCGTCGTTGTTGTTGTTGTTGTAGTAGTTGTCGTTGTGGTAGTGATTTTTATTTCTAGAATAAAGTAATAAAATTACTCAGTGTATGTTTTTCGTTATTTTATTTGCGAATATAACATTGTTTTTGATAAAAAATATATTACGTATCGTATTATCCTTAGTAAGCAAACTCTTCTACTTACAAACTTCTTTTATTTATTTATTTCTAGAATTTAGCGTCACTTCGTGTAACGACATGACTAGATTTTACCGTTTACACTTACCATACAACCTCAAAGTTCCTTCTGCTTTGCCAAAATTATTACTTGACACGCACGTATAGGTCCCAGTATCTTCCATAGAAAACTCCGATAATGTTAAAGTGACCTTAACTTGATATGCGGACGTCCTCATTTCTTTGATTTCATGTTTGTTACTGTTAACGAAAGAAGTATAAATAATGAATATTAGTTCAATACAGAAAAAAACAGCAACCAGTTCCAACTTTAAGACTTGGCCTTCAATAAATGTTTTTTGTGTGTATTAATAAAAAGTGGGCGATCAGCCTTTCTGGCAATAAGAGATTCGATGTTTCCCAACAACGTACGAGGTGTTGCGCACATAGTATGGTATATAGTATCCAATGTTACAGGCATGATTTGAATTTACGACCTAATAATTTGTAGTCATGAACCTAGCCAAAAGTGCAATACTACTTTAGAAACATTGAAAAAGCATTTCCAAACGAAAATGCTCAGTAACCGATAGGAAAAGAGATTTTCTGTGACTTATCGTTAGCTCTGATTGTAGATTTAGTACGTTCGGCAAATAGCGCACAGAACGGCTGTCAATCTCCACTTGTATTTCACAGTAAAGTGCCGGAAAATTCAGCTTCGACAAGTTTCCAAAGTGTAAAATAAAATCCAGCATGTAACGCTATCGCATTCTTAATGGTTGGTCGGTTAAATGGAACCGGATTTGATTTTAGAGCTTTCGGCAGAGCTTTGTAAATATTTCATTGTCTGCATGTTGGTCAATTAATGAGCAATTGTAACGTTTCAATTTTTATGACATATTTTTAACCTAAAAAATAACGTTTGTATTGCAATAAACTTGCACGGCGTATATCACGAGTGCCCCCGAGAGACCCTTAAAAAAGAAGGCACTCTCACGTTCCCTTTTATCATTATAACTTTTAATTGTTTTACAATTATTTTTAATTTGTATTAAGTTGTAAATGTATTTAATCTAACTTAACCTTACCTGGCCAGAATCATTGTTTTATCCCCACTCCTCAGCCAAAAGGTTATAGGGTGTGGATATGCTTCTACGATACATTCTAAAGTGGCTTGTGAACCCGTAGGAACTCCCATCACCTTCGTCGACGTCAAAATTGATGGACTAACTATAAAAAATAAAAATAGTATAAACCCGACGTAACGTCCCTCTATTTAACGACAAACGCCCTAAAGCGTCGAAATTACTCGGCTTTGGTGGGTTTAGCTTGATTTCCATACAATGATATTCTCTACATAGCATTACACCCATCCTCAATAACGACAATTAAATAATAAAAACTACTTAATAAGTTGCCGAAATTAGTTAAAACTGCGGAACGCTTTACGTTCTTTTGTCACTTAAATGTCCAAGCCCGTAATAAACTCGATTGTCAGAATCATACGTACCGAACTTTTGAAGAAATCAGTTCTTATGTTTACAAATTGGCATGGCGTGCACGTGCTGTAACACGTAGATGCCTCAATATCGCAAGATATTAATAAATTAAGAAACAAACACAACATAACTACTGGTTCAGCAAAAGACGTCAGGCGAAAATAACAGGCTATACGCTTTAGCGTTCAAATAAGTATTGTTTTTTATGTAAAACACTGGTATTAAATAAACTTTTTCTTTTTCTATTACAGATTTTTCTTATTTCCATTTAACGACAACTCTTTGTAACGTTAAAATATGCACAGTCCCTTGAGCGTCGTTATATAGAGTTTATACTGTAATAAATGTATAGTCAAAATTTAAAGTCTGCATTAATATGCACAAATATTAAGCAATTAGGTGTTATTTAGTAGAACATGGCATTTTCTTACTCTTGAGAACAAGATTTTTCAGTAACCATTTAAAAAGATAAATGGCGTGGCCCGAGCATTATTATATGTGGCCTATATATAGAATAGATAAGTAAATAATCAGTCATCATCTATACTAATATTAAAACATTATAGAAATATTACTATGCTTTTACTGATAACTCAAAAATTTCTGAACTGACTTCCAAGGCCATATTTACAGGGCCGAATTTAGGGGAGGCCAGTCAGGGCATCCACAAACACTTCTAAAAAACAAAGATTTAAATTTCGACTAGTAAACGACTTTCCTTATGATATACTTTTATATATTTGTTAAATACTAAAATATTCCTAAATCTAAATTTTAAAATAATTTGCGACCAGGGGGCGTCCCCTCATTTGTTGCTCCGAGGCCTCAAGACATATTAAACAGTGAAAAATTAATTTTCCTCTCGCGCCAATACGGGATACTTTCATAGCAGTCCAATGAATACTATAGTTTGTAGAGAGACATACTTTAAACACCATTGCAAATAGAACTCCAAAGGCAGTAACAATATTTATAAACTTTAACAAATAAACTTAGTTCGTATTTATTAGCTTAGCTGGCTAAATTGCCTATTTCAGATGCTATTTATGTAAGTATTTTAATAATTGATGTCTATACCTGACCATTATGTTTAATAGCCATTGCGGTAAGCCATAACGTGTACATTATGATTAAATTGCGACAATATGTTGACACTAATATCTTCTAAGGAACAGGAGGAAGGGATTTAGTCATGACTATTAATTGGACGAGATAGAGACGGTAGCTTGTAAAGAAGTATGTGTTGCTAATGCGTTCCTTTATATTTTTTAATTTAAATTACCTAGTAAAATAGCATATGCCAGCTATCAGGGAGACAGCTTGAGAGATTGTATCATGCGTTTTAAATACAAACCCTAATATCTAAATCATTCAACATTGGTGGTGGTATAATAATATCGTAGATATAGTAAAAAAATGCGCAATCGCATGTCGTCCAATTACACTGTTACTTACAATTAACACTTAGCATGATCCTCTTGCTAACGGAGGGTGGAACGTCATTGGAGGCTATGCAGAGATAGGCGCCCATTTGTCTTCGATCAACCTTCGTGAGATTCAGTGATGGCCCAGTGTACATGTCAACTATAACAAAGAATGCAAATAAATCTCTCAGTACATAGAATAGGAACAGGAAAAATGCACGTCGTATTGGAAAATACTTCCTTAGGGTGGAGAACTCGGTTTATAAGACCCTTATGCTCAGTTAATTTAGCATTTGCTTCTTTTCATCGTTAATTTTTTTTATAGAACAGGGGGCAATCGGGCAGGTGGCTCACCTGATGTTAAGTGATACCGCCCCCCATAGACACTCTCAATGACAGAGGGCTCGCGAGTGCGTTGCCGGCTTTTTAAGAATTGGTACGCTCTTTTCTTAAAATACCCTAAGTCGAATTGGTTCGGAAATTCAGCGGGCACCTGGTTCCACATAGGGGTTTTATTATTATTTATTATCTTCACTAACAACGCTATATTGTGGATGTGCGATAAATAAATAAGTACATAATATAAGGATAAGAATTTAACAAAGACTTTATGTATTAGTTTATATATAAAGTATATTTTGTATATTAGTGTACAGACAAAACAAAATCTGTAATGGTATAAATTAGCTAATATGTCCCAATATCTCATTAAGCGATCGGTTATGCAACGTTTCCGAATACTACAAAACAAAAGATGAAAATGCAATTTAAATAATAGCAATTTAATATTTTAATTATTCAATAAATTTAATTGTATATTGTAAAAAATTATGATAAATAATTATTCATCTTACTACAGTGAACACGATGCCCTATTAGCATTCTAGGCAAGTTCACACAGTTGTAAATCCGAATTAGTGCGTTATTATCATAGCTTATGAATTAATCTACATTTTATTATATACGAGAGGTCGTAACTATAACATTTCTAATTGCAAGACAATTTATATATTTGATGTTTAGTTATATCACTTTCACTAGGGGTTGGGTTTGGATCTATGCTTTTACGGTTTCCAGCACGACATGCTCGCTTTAGCATGGTAGCATAGGTGCAAACCCACCCTACCACATCCTTCTGATGGGTAGGGAGGCGTGGTCTTGGGGGTAGCGCAGGTCGCTGTGATCCCCAAGGCAAGTTTGGTGGACTAACCTTCCCGAGGTTGCCAACCCTGTTTTTGGTCTAATACCCTATGTATTAGACGTAACTAAAACCACCAAGCGAACTTTTGCAGGGATGTAGAGGTCATGTCCTTGCGAGTTCATCGTCCAAAATAAAAGGACGGTGGACAGTAAATGACCTCCCGCGTGTTTGTGCCGTGCGCGGGGACCCGTACGGGGGGATGAAGGAGTCCTGGAGGTTGAGTGGAGTAGTGCGCCGGTACAGTTGTGCGCTGCACACAACACACCTCTTTGGTCTGGATTTCCCCTCACACGGGAGGCCGTGGATTAGCTGACCACGGTCAACCGGCTGTGGTATCCCGTAAGAGGGCTACCAAGCGAGAGTCGGGGTGTGGGTGGGGGGGGCGTCGGCGTGGCACGGGACTCGGGGTGAGTTTGCGTCATCGTCTCGGGATGCGAACAGCTCCGTACTCTCTTGCGGCGTGCGGGCGCGCCTGCCCCTCTACACGCTGACTCTATACCGAAGGAGTAGCTCTGACGTCGCTTGCTGAGCAAGGGACGTCCCCGACTTGAGGGCTCCGTGGCGGGTGGAGAGCTCCGACGGTGAATCTTTTTCATACCACCACATGGATAGAGAGACAAAACACACAAACCAACAAAAGGCTGCATCCACAGATGCGCCTAAAACTAACATAAACAGGGTTGCGTCGCAGGACGTGTTGAGGTGCAAGTCACCAGTGACACGATACTCTGATGCCCCTATCTCGCAAACGGATGCACCCAATAGGGCAGCGTCCGAGGCACCAAAGGAGAGGGCAGCGGCTGAGGAAGCGCCAAACCGGGATGCACCCTTAACCGTGCCCACTCCAATGGTATCTCATACACCACCACACAAGGATGCGTCCACTGTTGCGGCCAGGCTGACTGCGTCGGTCGAGCAGAAGATAGCAACTCCGAAGGATGATACAGCAATGTCTGCGTCCATAGGGGGGGCATCCGAAGCAAGATCGATGCGGAAGACCGAGGCTGCGACGATGAGCACGTCCAGTGCACAAACCTCGACCATGGACATGTCGGCCCTGAAATCAGCGATTCAGGAATCGACTCCCAGGATGGTCCTAAGCTCCTCAAAAAGGCGACGGCTCAGGAAGGCCAAAAGAGCGACGGAACAGCAACAGCTGATTACCGGCTCTCAGAGGATACCTGAGAACCCTGGAACTGCCCCCGCGGTTACCACAACTGCAGGACGCGGGAAAAGGGCACCGAAGCCGACTGGGTCCTCTGCCGCGCTCAAGCCTATTGGCTCTAGGTGCGGTAAAGGACCTAGAGGGGGGTACCAAACCAAAAACCCAAACCAAACCAAACAACAAACAAAGGGCCAGAAACGCGATCGGCCAGAGGAAACCGTGACACCGACTGGGGAGAGTAAAAGGGTTAAACCTAACAAACTCCGGCTGGAGTCAGGGACCTCGGCCAGTTACGCGGAAGCGGCAGCATCCTACAAAGCCAACGAGCTTTGTGTTGCCGTGATGACTGAGCCCTTTATAGACATGACACAAGAACAGGCAGATAACATCCGCCTACAAATCGAGGGTAAAATCCAAGATGAGCTCATGGCGGATCTTGAAGCTACCCTAGCAACTGAACCCAACGACATCAGATTCCGGGGAAGAGCCCACTTCTCAGATGGTGTCCTCAAAACTTGGTGCGAGGATACCTACACGCTGGGATGGCTTACCGGAGCATGCGATGTCATCAATAATCCGATACCGGACACCAAACTGGTGGTACGGCCTCAGTCAGACATTCCGAAGAAGGTGCCGTGCTTACTGCATGTTCCAGGGTTCACTGGTAGCACGGAAACTTTACGGAAACTGATCACCAGGCAAAACCGCCACCTAAACATCAGATCTTGGACCCTGACTCACGAACGTAGAACACAGGACCCGACAGGCGTATCTTTGTTCCTTCGTGTTCCGGAATATGAGATCTCAAAGATCAAGGCTCACGAACGTCGCATCTACTATCTGATGGGGAACATCTATATCCGAATTCTGGAAAAGGATGAACCCTCAGTGGTAGCTGCCGCCACAGTAACTACTGCCAGTACATCGGGGACGGGATCCTCGGGGCCAAAGCCGCCCTCGTCAACGACGGAGATAGCCGCGGTTGCCGAGGTAAACGTCCCCATGGAGACAGCTCAACAACCACCCTCACCGGTGCAACTAACCTCGGATGACGAGTTCTTTCAGGAGACAGGGGGGAGTGAATTCAGCGACAGCTGTTTGCGCTCCTCCCCCTAACCGGACTGACCTTATCCAGACCAACCTCCAGCACAGCCAAACAGCGTCGGCTTCACTACGCAGACTGCTGGAGACCAACCCGAAGACCATTGCCGCGATCCAGGAGCCGTGGATCAGGAATGGCAAGGTATGCGGCCTGGGTAACACCGGTGGTAAACTTTTGCTGGATACCTCAGTAAGTAACCCAAGAACCTGCATTATCATACCTAAACATGTACCAGCATACCTAATTAACGAACTGTGTTCAAGGGACCTTACAACCATTAGGTTACCTAGGGACGCACATCCAGACATCGTCCTGGCGTCCGCCTACCTACCGGGTGACGAGGACGTGCCCACTCCAGAACTCGGCCTTCTGGCTGACTACTGTGAGAGGGAGAAACTGGAGCTTATAATCGCAGCAGACTCCAACGCGCACCACACGCTATGGGGTAATGCAAATACCAACGCTCGAGGTGAGAATATGCTTAACTTCATTCTTAGCAATAATCTTATCTTAGCAAACAGCGGCTCTGAACCAACCTTTATCAACGCACGCTCGCAAACCATAATCGATCTAACAATGGTGACCTCTGGTCTGTCAGATCACATACAGGATTGGCATGTCTCCAGAGAGCTATCATGCTCAGATCACAGGTGGATCCGCTTTACAATCAAAGGGGAGCTACCTAAACCACAACCACGACGCATACCTCGGAGAACTGATTCAGTAAAATTTTACAATATAATCGACTCAGAGGTAAGCAAACTAACAATACCAACCACCATTGATGTACAAGACATAGACAAACATGTAAATAACCTAACGTCCCTACTCCAGACCAGCTTTGAACGGTCGTGTCCCCTTACCATGCCTAGGTGGGGGAGTAGACATAACTGGTGGTGCCCCGAACTGGAGAGACACCGAAAGAAGGTCAGGAAGCTGTTCAATAGAGCAGGAAATACCCGTTTACCTGCCGACTGGGACAAGTACACAATCGCGAGAAGACGATTCAAAAAACTTTTACGCTCTAGGAAGCAAGAGTGCTGGAGACACTTCTGCACCAGCATTGAAAGCAACAACCAGGCAACCAGAGTGAAATCATGCCTCTCTAGTGAGCCTTATCACTCAATTGGTTGTCTTAAAAAACCTGATAAATCATTTACAAAAACCGATGCAGAAACATGTGAACTACTGATGGAAACACACTTTCCAGGCTGCATAATTGCCAACGACCAAGCATGGCAACCCTACTCAGAAAGTGCCACCACCGACTCAGACTGGAATGTAGCTCACAAAATAATCACAAATGAAAAAGTAACATGGGCAATCAACTCCTTCCTACCATTCAAAGCGGCTGGCCTGGATGGCATCTTCCCAGGCCTACTAAGATGGAGTAGAAACCTTTTGGTGGACTATCTTGTCTCAATCTTCCGAGCATGTATAGCCCACCGCTACATACCCTTGAAATGGAGGGAAGTGAAAATAATATTCATCCCAAAACCAGGCAGAGAGGACTATACCCAGGCAAAATCCTTCAGACCCATAAGCCTCACATCTTTCCTGTTAAAAACAATGGAGAGGCTTGGAGATCTGGAAATACGTAGCCAGGTATCGCTATCCAAATTCCTGCACCCAAATCAGCATGCCTACAGCCCAGGCAAGTCAACGGATTCATCACTCCACAACGTTGTGTCTCGCATTGGCGACTCCCTGAAGTTAAAACAGTCAACCCTTGGTGCATTTATTGACATCGAAGGCGCTTTTGACAAAACAAACTTCACGAGCATTACCAGAGCACTCGTTACATGTGGAGTATCATCAACCCTGATAGGGTGGATAAACAACATGCTAAAACAACGAGCTATACAGTTCACTGTTAATTCCACGACACGGGGCATTGTCAGCAGAGGCTGCCCGCAAGGTGGTGTCTTATCGCCGCTACTGTGGAACCTTGTAGTTAACGAGCTCATCACAGAACTCAACGCTGGCAACCTCTACACAGTGGGTTATGCGGACGACATAGCTATCTTGATATCGGGAAGCTTTGAAAGTACCCTATGCGATCTCATGGGAAGGGCTTTCAAAGTAATTGAGAGATGGTGCATCAAGCACGAGCTATCTGTCAACCCATCAAAAACAGAGCTAATACTCTTTACAAACCGGAGGGTTCTGGGACCACACAGGCTTCCAAAACTCTTCAACACACAACTCAAACTCAAAAATGAAATAAAGTACCTGGGTGTGATTCTGGACAGTAAACTGCTCTGGAACAAACACCTAGAACACAAACTGAGCAAAGCAACGATCGCCTTCTATCAATGCAAAAAGATGCTAGGCGTGAAATGGGGCTTATCGCCTAAAATAACATTATGGCTATACACTGCCATAATCAGGCCAATGCTGGCCTATGGAGCCCTGGTTTGGTGGCCAAGATCTGAACTTCAAATGGCGATCACGAAACTGGGACGCTTCCAAAGGCTTGCCTTGTCCGCTGCTAGCGGTTGTATGAGAACAACTCCGACCGCAGCAATGGAGATAGCCCTGCAAATCTTACCTCTAGACCTACACATACAGCAGGAGGCGGCACTTGCGGCCATCAGGCTTATGGTATTGGACCTATGGGGAAAAAACCACTATAGTTCACACACAGTGATTCTCAACAGGGCAATAGAGTACCAACCTCTTATAGCTGCGCCATGTGACAGAATCACAAATCAATTAATATTCAACAAGAAATATCTTATACAACTGAGAGAAGAGGAGCAAGATCAGTCGCCCCTGAATGAGCTACGTATATACACTGATGGCTCAAAAACAGGGTGTGGCTCAGGCGCTGGTATTTTCTCCTTTGATCTCAACATCAACATACACCTACCTCTGGGCACACAAAGCACTATCTTCCAATGTGAATGTGTCGCTCTAACCGAAGCAGCCAGAGCCGTACAGCGGATGGGAGTCAACGACTTTCACATTAAGCTCATATCGGACAGTGCATCCGTGCTGATGGCGCTCGGTAACGAAAACACAAACAGCAAACTAATACTGGAGTGTCACGAAGCACTGGAGGCAATAGCTCTAACAAATAGAGTTACCTTACAGTGGATTAAGGGACACAGTGGCTCTCTCGGCAACGACGCAGCCGACGAGCTTGCGAGAAGAGGCTCTGGTATGATACCTGCTGGCCCGCATCCGCTTCTCCCCTTGCCCTTCTCGCTAGTTCGAACCTGGATTCGCCAGAGATCCACTGTACTCCAGAATCAACGATGGTCGCGAAGTGTAGATTGCAAACAGTCCAAAATAGCTCTGCCGGCTGTGAACCCGCAACTTACTAAGCGACTTCTAAACCTGAACAGAACCAATCTCAAAACAATCATAGGGACAATCACGGGCCATTGTCTCCTTAACAAACATCTTTTCGTCCTAGGCGCAACAGACAGCCCCTTGTGCAGAGGCTGTTTCAGCGCAGAGGAATCAGTCACCCACGTAGTCCTGGAATGCGAGGCTGTGGCTAATCAACGTACAAAAATCCTCGGAACAGTGAGGTCGCTCCGCGAAGCCTGTGAAGTGCCCGGGAGACTTCTGTGCTTCTGGAAGGAGTTGGGCTGGCTAAATTAGCCAGGGCTTCTACGCACAACGGACCGACTACGTGTCTAAGTGCGGAAACTGAGTCCACCTACCTAAACCTAAACCTATATCACTTTCGTGTCCCTAAGGAAATTCATAATAGTTACAGAATACATAACAGTAGAAATTACATTACACAGTGTTTGTAAGCAGTAGATAATTAAACTACTTCTAGAAATTCGTATTGTACATACAATATTATAATAGCGGATTTATAAAGTGTTCTGTATAATTATATAGTATCTGTATAATATGAAGAATATCGTAATCGAAATAATAACAATCAATAACGACATCGATCCTAATTTCATAATGCGTAGATGAAGTTTGTATCACCAAGGAGTTTCCAAAAAATATTATTTGCGTCTTAACAATGACATTTTCTTCAATTTCATACAAATTTGTGGGTAAGCTTTGGTGCCATTCATACGTTTTATACGTGTTCGAAAAATGCCGAGCTTAATTGTGAGGTACTCGTCCCCTTAAAATAATATTCTTTTACATATACCAAGACCATAGATTTTAAAATCATCGGTTCTCGTAGTAAATAATTTTAAAATCAATTTGTTAAGTTTCAGCATGCATATTAATATTTAATTTTTGTTCTTGTACGAGTTCTTCTAAGTTTAACTTTTTTTCAATTCCCTATAGAATTGTGATAAAAATGCAAACCTCTTATTTACGATATTTAGGTTATTTATTTAAGATTTAGAACCAATTACTTTTTTAAGATTATATGGTCTGGTCTTCATTTTATATCAGTAGCATAGATTGAAAAGGTAGTGTATAAGAAGAAAGACTAGACTAAGAAAGCGATATTTTTGTTTGTTTATATTTATTAGCTATTACCGAACCGAATTACTACTTGAAAGACAACAACAGTTATTACACATAACTGTATATCACTGTACTGTATATAACACAAATCTATATACAATATACACCAATGGCAGTACAGGTAATAATTATGTGAGAATGTGTGTAGTGCATATGATCCCCAAATAGACGTGGCTCTAAGCTTTGTACTAGATAAACAGTACTCCATTTTTAAAGCAAAGGTATATGCAGTTTTAGAAGCTTTAAAATTGATTACTTTTATAAATAATTGTAAATATTTTAAGGTCTTATTAATAGTCTGTAGCATGTTAGTGTAATTTTTAAAACTAATCATATTATTAATTTTAGAAAAGATTTTATTTTATTACGATGTAAATAGCATCTTAAAAAATGCAAGAATAACCTTTTTAAAAAGGATCAAACATATAAAAGAAAATGGTAGGGAATCCAGGAGAATTTACCGAGAAGACGCTATTATGAGTTAGACATAGCTAGCCGTGACTTCACCATCACAATCAATAGATTGCGATTTCGCCACAACAGTACACTCGCACTCCTTACAAAAGAAACTTTTTCAATGACAAGATCACAGACATGATCCAATGATTCTTCTCTTCTGTTGTACGCCCTTCATTTGAGAACTGGCAGTAAATGTAAAATTAGAAGCATTTAAAGTATATTTCTTTTTTTTGACGTTCATAAGTGTACATTGTGTTACCTATATGAATATATCATTTTTGATTTTATTTGATTTACTTCAGCTTCAAATATGAAAATGAGTGCCCGAAAAAATAATTAGTAAGGACTCGTTGCGAATCTAGTCTATTGATTAGTTATTGTGCGTTTGCACTATATAAGGGATTCTCTCAACAATACGTGCGTATTATTTGGTAACTATATATCCTACAACTTTTATTTGCAAGTCTACCATCACTTTTCTGTATAGAAGTAATAATACAAATATAGGAATATGTGTTGATCCGTCACCAATAATAACAATTGCAAAGTAGAAATGTATTAAATTGCATGTTTGTATTTATTAATCTAGTTTATTGTCTTTTATTTTATTGTATAATTTCTTTTCTCTTTTTTCATTGTAGTGTTTCCCTTTAAATGTTGGGTATTGTGTTTTTGTATGTAAGGGTACAAATATATTTCGTTAGTCTGCCATTTTAACATTATTAAAAAATATGTTATTATAAATGCAGTAGATTTTATTAATATTAGCTGATCATACGTTTGCTTCATTCGATACCTAAACGTCAGAGTTCTCGGATTCGACATACGAAAATTTATAATTAAAAAAGTCTGGACACAAAATGTGTGTCTCATACCTTAATTGGAAGTTATGGAATCTACACAAATGTAATAAATATTTATGTTCGCTTTAAAATAATAATAGCATATGTTCAGGTTTCAGGTACACGTTTGTATTAAGTTCTTTGCCAAAGGAAAATCAATTACCGTAGTAAATCAAACTCAGAAAGGCAATTATACGAGAAACATCCGATAATTGTTTCGCTTCGCTTATCAGTATATCTTTCAGGCTAAGTGCTTTTATTATTTAAATTTATTAGATTTTTTTTGATATTGGTTGCCTCGATCGGTTTGATAAATATGATTGTAGCTTATTTTGATTTGAGTTTTCGCAGGAATAAAAACTTTTTGAGCAGTGATGGAATTGAAATTAAGCAGGAGACTCTCAACGTTGAGGTCGATGGTTCGAGCTCTAGTTATTTTTTCTTTCTATGAACAGAAGAAAACATCGTAAGGAAACGGCTGGTCCTAGCAGATATCTATGTAATGTATAGTATGTATGTCAAAGAAAGTACTTTATTTGAAAGGAACGACCACATAACGGTTGTCGAGCCGAAGTAATATTATTATGTACCTTTGTGCAACTGCCCATCTTCGTTTCTCAACATAATATTTGTACCGTCTTCTCTCCTCCATAGTATCCGTGGAAGTGGTCTACCCTCAGCCTTACAAGAGATGCTCACATCCATGCCTTCTCGGGCCACCAGGTCACCGCTTGTGCCTTCATCTATGATGTTTGGTGGTACTGTACAAAAGATTTTATTGAATACAGTAACCATAGAAGAGAAACCTGTTGAATATACTTTTAGTTAGAGTTATTAAATTTATATAATTATGATAATATTTGTATGTTCCATGTGTAATGGATTATATGGTACAACAATTGTCTGTGTCGTATTCATTAGTGTCTACCTACGTATATGATTCCCTTCCCAACATTTTGTGTATATTCTAGTTCATCAAAAAATATTTGGCAAAATATAAATAACATTAACGATATCCTATTTATTCTAAATTGCTAATTAAGTGATACCAAGAAGGAAGCCAGTCAATGGTTTATTTGATTAAAACCTCTTCAGTTTTATCTTTATATATAAATATTAGGAGATAGTAGAAACAGAAAATATACACAGAAAAAGCAAAATATGTAATTTAATATCGAGAGCTATAAAAATATTTGATTCAAAGCAAAAACTTTTACTACAAGAGTTTTATATACGAAAAAGGTAGAAATATTGAATTGGATCGTTAGTTACGAGTTGTGATCGTTGAGCTTAGAAATTACTTTGAACTTTTATTAAAATCAATTTTCGGCAAAGGCTCTATAACAACCTTAACGCTTTACGCCGACATTTTTTCTAGGCGAATAGACTTTCGTGGTTTATGGAGCGAACTTTCAGTCTATATCTTTTCAATAAACTTACACACGAGGCGAAACTTTTTCTTTCTGTATAATCAGCTTTTTACAGAAATGGCTGTTACAGACGTAAATCTTATAAATGTATAGTTTATTGTTTTGTAACTTTCTTAAAGTCTTAGAGTCTCCGAAAATATTCCTAGAGGTTATATACAATTTTATTAGGTATTGAATAAATAAAACATGATATAAAATAAAGTGAGATCCATGTTTTCTTACTTTATGAAACAAATAAAATCATAATAACCATTCTACGATTTCATATAACTTACTCTTATGTTCAATATAGACGAAACTATATTTATATACATAACTTTTGGAGGATTTGATTAAGGATGCTTATTCTATATAAATACACGCATTGTTGTATTGTAGTATGCATAGTGAATGTCCTGAAAGTGCATGAAGCGAGAGAGTGAGAGAGCATGTGAAAAACCATACTTTCTGCTTACACCTTCGGGGGAAAGGTGTGAGGGTATAGATGTATAGAATATTTATATTTTTTTATAGATTTATATAATTTTAATAAAGTTTAAAATTATAATTTCCTGTTGAGTAAGCCTACAACGAAAGTCATAATAAATAATTGAACGAAAATTTTGTCGCGTTAGGTTCATTTTCACGTCTAACAAGAGTTTGAGATTTGCCGCCAATTCATAAAAACAAATGACAAAGAATGCAATATACTACATAAGGTTACCAAAGAGTTCACCAAGAAATTTAAAAAGTTTTCTTTAGCAATGTTTCTAACTGGCCAGTTTTAAACATTTTCCGTGTACCACGTAGTAGTACTTGAATGGATCAGGTTTCCTTTCAGGCACAGTTCTACTTCTGGCTTGTTAGTAAATTTTTGATTACATATTATAATAAGACTTACAGGCCTAGTGAGATTAATTTAGTATTTTGATTAAAAAAGGATCTGAGAATACTTATACATTGATTATATGACCGATCAAATTATTTTCCAATTCAAAACCTAACTTAGTAAGCTCAAAAGTATTAAGCAGTATTTGTAATAAGTCAGTACGATATATTTACGCAAGCCTACTTAGACACCTGCTCGTAAATCTCTAAATATCGACAAATTCAATGCGATATTACCCGATAATAAATCTTTAGAAGAAATTCCCTCGTATTTTACAGCTGAATACTTTGGTAGCTTTCGGTTATTTTCATTCCAACTGTGGGCATTATAAAAAACAATGGAACTCGACGTGAATGAAGTAATTTATATATCATGGGATTGTTATGCCGGGGAGGTTTTTACGATTTTATTCGTTATGTTTACAGGAGGGAAATTGTTAGCGTACCTACGCCTTTATACACAAGTTATATAAACATTTGTATGATATCTATGTGCTATGTTATATTGTGTTTTATAAACAATGCGTGGATTTATTAGCATTAATAACTTAGACTTAAATTAAGACATGCACAAATGAAAAATTAACAAATGTACTTTAGAATGATAGTAATTATAATTAAGGAAAATAACTGACGCATTTAATCTATGCGCGGTGTAACTGCAATTCTAAAAACTGTACTTTCTCGTGTACAATAATATTTATTTATCACCGCAATTACCTAAATTCAATTAACGACTTTGCGAGAAACAGAAGTCAACCAATAAAATTTTGCCTATAATTAAGGAAATTATATATAAAAAATGCAGAAATCTGAGACCAAATCGCAAAAGTCGTATGTCGTCGTCACCTTATATGTAGGTACACAGAGGTGTTACATAATTAATCCCATCGATACTTTCGTCGACTACGCACTTAACTTAGAGTTCGATGGGTGGGCAGTCATAGGTTCCGATTTAGTACGTTCAATAGCGTAATACATTCTATGAAATTCAAAAAAGGGTATTTTTAAGTCAGCAAAATAAATTGTTAAGCAATATCGAAGTTAACACCTACCGACTATCGACTATTATAGAAGAAGTTTTCTATGTAAATCACTAGCTGAACCAGCAAAACTAATAAATTATAAAAGTTAGAGATGTACTATCGGTGACTTTTTTGTAGGCATTATCAAGCTCTACAAGTTTTCTCTGCAACTTAATCATATATCACTCATCGATAAGGCAGTATTCGTAAGAAACGTTGTCGTTCGACGGTTTTGGCTTACTTCTTTCTCACCGATTCCCTCAGCCGAATATCACGAATTAATTTTTCGGATTAATATATAGACACTCGCAAATAACACGTAAACTTAACTCTTTACAATTTTAGCATAGATATCGCATAGATATCGAAGAGTTCGCATTCATCGAGGAAGATAAATTGTACTTACATAAACTTTATCTTTGATCGAACAAAGCTAACGAAGTTTTCCACAGAAATATGAAATTGCTGTAACGTCGAGACAGCTGTTGTTCTTATTTTACATTTATTTTATTAAGAGATAAGGTTTATTTAAGTCACTGAGAATAAGTTCACCTTTGATTAATTTTCTTTTACTTGTTGCGAAGTCAGTAAAATTTTAATAGATAAATAATAAAGGAATATGCGGACTTATCGCTTTTGTGCGATATCTTCCAGGTAATCACCATGAATGTATGGTTGCCCTGAGGTATATAATTTGACCGGTCAAGCTTCAAGACTTGGGGCAAAATTAAAAAGTGTAAGTTTTTGAAGATAAGTACATGGAACATCTATTAAGAAATAAAAATGAAACAGTTTTGCAGCCTGCGACACCAGGTTGTCCGGTATCCTATGGAGTATAGTCCCAGCAAAATAGTGTACATACATGTCTACAATAAAGTCTATTCCATATTACGAAAGAGTTATAGGTAACAAGATAATAATTAAACACCCTTTCCATCATATGTAGTAAAAAGGATCCAATGCTCATTGAATATTTGTCCTTGACATTCTCGAAAATTTTCCCATCACACACATAATAAAATTATTTGAAATCTATGTAAAATAATTTAAATAGGTAAAAAGTAATTGTAAAAAAAAATAACTATACTAAAGTATCGTATATATATATTATATAACTGAAAATATATTAAAGTAGCACAGTTTCCTTATTTTAGTATATACCATTTGATCAAATCATATGTGTATAACTTCTAGTTCTAGTCACTTCTTGTTTTAGTTAAAAATGTAAGCCGCGTGCTTGTGAAGTAGATTGTCATACTCAAACATCTAATTACAGCATATTATGTTCATAAAGTTCCATATATCCTGATCATCTCCTTTTATGAAGTAAAAAATGATATATAATGAATAAAATCTGCATATAATTTTTTTTGTTATTAATGTGTTTGCAAATGAATGCATTATTATTTATAAAAATACCGATTTATATTATTGCAAAAGGAATTTGTCGTTGCCTATGTAGACCATACATTATCCAACAAAGTAGAGACTAACGGCAAATTCCTAATTTATACGACCCGATTAACGAAGTGATCGAACGGGAACAGTCATTTGTTTCAGAGGTTATTTGAGTAAAATTCCCCCGTTCTTGCTGCAAATATATTCAATGGCAATATTCGGGTAAAATCGATTTATGGTCTGATATAGGTTAAACCCCCCTTTGATCTCGCGTAAAGGCAGCGTTAGAACACTATTGGAAAATTAATATTGCGCTCGTGCTAATAGTTTTTAGTTAGGGTTTTACGCAGAAACCAATTTATGTATTAAACATTTTACATGCGTTTATTTTTCTACTAGCACTTCTGTGGGCCATGGTTTTAGTTCTAATGCTATGCACAAACCTCACTTATTAGCAGATTAATAAATCATACTATACATTTTAATAATGTAACAAATATATCGTTCTATTGCAGCCAATTATTGTAAATATCAATTTATAAATAACCATATTATTACCAAATATGAACTTCATATTTAGGCGAGATTTCCTAAATTTTTACAAGAACTCTTAAGTTATATACATATTTGCAAAGATTAGTTACGATTTACAGTTTAAGCGGTAATCACACAATTGTATTTATAGAGTATAAAATTAATAGATGTTTAGTAATTTAGTATAGATAAATTGTAATTTATAGAGCTTTACACAGAAAATAATTATTAGATCATGTTACTGCACGCAAGTAAACAATAATATTATAGGGTAAAGACCGCGGTATCATTTAGCATCAGGTAAATTCTATAAAAATATATTTTTCTAAGAGCTGTGGAATTTTATAATCGGGATAGGTTTTCTATATTCTAACGCTATGGCCTTGGTGCCTTTCATTTGTTATTATTTAACTCGGTTCGATGACAATTTTAAGCACAGATATATCATTATCAAGGGCTAATTCAAATTAAAAGAATCTAATCTAATTAAAAATATATTTCACTTACAGTCTACAGTAACTAGAGTAGTAGTAGTCACTTAGAGTCTACACGAAGTGTTTGACTCAGTATTATTGGTGGAAGACACCGTTCTTCATAACGTTCATAAGACGTGCAAGTCATTGTAATGCTATAATGGATATGGATCTAGAAACCAACTCCTAATTTTTGCACCAAGAATCTATTTTAGACAGGGAACATTTTGATTCTAATCAGGGCCGTACTGGCATTTCCTTTCTATTCAAATTTACGTTTTTTGTATTTATTTTTATAACAATAATTATAGTCCTAAGTGGACTCAGAATGGTACGTGGTAAAATGATATATAATGTTTTTAGGCACTTACTGACCTGGTAGTGATACTAAATAATTGTAAGATAGTATTATTAAACGTGGATTTTGATAAAGTAAATTAAGACATCTTTGGTCCATAAATTTTGTTTATTATTATCTTCTGTCGATTTCTTTGTTTGGTCAGTGGTATTAAGAAAATATAATTTCAATAAACACAAATAATATTATAAGTGCTTATATAACCCTGACATTACCCCAAAAAACATTCAGAATTTCGAAGTTTTTGGAGCTTGCAGAGTTATTGTCTGCTTGTTATCTGAATAAATGATTACCAGTATACAATTCACTTAGATAAGACCGTTTTGTGCGGTATTTTAGGCAGTTGACAATACCCTGAATAATTTTATAGGTTGTTGTTATTTCATCGAATCTGTGTCTGGGTAATTTTAATATGGGTCTAGCCCCAAATATTAGGTCCTTACATATGAAATTAGCATTTTGTATGGGAGGAACAAAAAGTCGAATATTTTTAAATATAATACATATATACAATACATTTAATTAATCAAAGTATGAACCATTGTTTTCTATGCACTTTTGCCATCTCATAGGTAGTTCATTGATCCCTTTACTAAAAAAAACAGTCGGACGGGAACCAATAAAATCTGTGAAGGCGATTTGGACTGCCCCATCAGAGTTAATTTTTTTCCCTTGCAAGAAGTTGTCCAAATTTCGAAAAAAATGGTAATCTGTTGGAGCAAGGTCCGGGGGGTACGGAGGATGTCTTAGACATTCCAATTGAAGCTCTTCTGATTTGGTAGCCCTCTGTTGTGCAGTGTGTGGTCTAGCGTTGTCGTGAAATAGCAGTGGCGTGGAGCGATTGACCAGCCTAGGTTGTTTAGCCGCTAGCTTTTCCATCATGGTTTGCAATTGCTGACAATAGACATCAGCCGTAATAGTCTGGCCAGATTTGAGAAAACTGCAATGAACAATACCGGCACTAGTCCACCAAACGCTTACAAGTAACTTTTTTGGGGTTACTTTTCGCTTGGGGCAGGATTTGGCTGGCTGGCCATTGCGCTGAGCGCTTCCGATTATCGTAAAGAATCCAGTTTTCATCACAGGTAATGATTCGGTTTAAAATACCTTCATTATTGTGCCGGTTCAGTAATGTAACGCAGCAGTCGACGCGCGTTTGCCGGTTTGCTTCAGTCAATTCGTGAGCTACCCACCTTTCAAGCTTTTTAATCTTCCCAATTTGCTTCAAGTGAATTAAAACAGTTTTATCACTAACACCGCAGCCTGCAGCTAACTCGGACGTGGTTTGCGATGGATCCGCTTCCACAATAGCCTTCAATACTTCATTATCAACTTGGGTCTCAGGCCGTCCACGGGGCTTGTTCTGCAGGTCGAAATTTCCAGAACGAAAACGTTGGAACCAAAAACGAACTGTGTTTTCTTTTGCAACATGACCGCCATACACATCTTTCACCCTTCGGGTCGTTTCCGCAGCACTAGTGCCACGGCGGAACTCGTACTCGTAAATAATGCGATACTTTAAGTTTACCATTTTGTAAAATGAGTGACGCAAATAAATAGCTGTACAAATTTTAATTTGGAATTCCTTACCAAAGAGGAGAACATCGTGATTAAAGTGGCCAGTACGAAATACGCCAATTTCATATGTAAGGACCTAATACATTGTATCTGTGTAGTGCACTTAACTTAACTTTTACTTCTTAACTTTTATATTGAAAAAAGTTTGAATTAAAAAAAGGCCTGATACTAATATTTTCTTATTGTAATGTAATTAAATTATATAATGGAATAACTGTATCATTCATGTTTGAAGTCCCGTTATCCGTTATTGTGCATGGAGCAGCCAAATTTCAGGTTTACGATTTGTAACGAAGGAGATGATAATTCTGTTCGAGTTTTTTAAATACACTCACCTAGGACATCGACACACCCAATCTGCTTCTTCATAGTGCTTGTATTAATTTGGCACATGTAGCAGCCACGGTCTTCAATTTTCAAAGGTCGTATGTGCAGCTGCCAGGACGAGGGAGAGTCGTTGGTGACGGCATACCGCGAACTGTGCGTTACTAACCGTGTATGAAGGGTCAGTATTGTCTGATCGTCGGCTCGTATCCACGCTACCTATAAATTAATTAGAATATAGAACAGGTGTTGAGAAAACTTTTGACAAAATTAGAACATCGAATGAAGACATAACCATTTTATGCTCGTATTTTTTTTCAGTCAGTTCGTTACAATACATTTACAATAACGAATGTTAGAAATACTAAGCATACGGTTCGTGGGTCAACAGAATGCTTTGTAAATAATGATAGAAGATACTATATTTAATATATGACTCTTATACAACAAAATAATGCTTATTAATTAAATGCTATGCAAAAATGCTGACGAGATTGCCTGCGACTCTCGCGATTTAGGTAATCGCCACGCTCATGCGAGTATAACTATACCTTTAAAATAAATAATTATAGAAATTATATAATTAACGCATTCATTACGTTTGAAAAATCGAGTATTTTAATCAGAATTATTTCCAGTCTTATTACACTAAACTACTTCTCTCTTTTATAAATTGTGTTTATGATATTAGTACTATCTCTATTATGAGTGTGCCAAGCATGTTAAATTTAACGAAAGACGAATTTATAAACCACTTTCGTTTTCTTAGTTAAAAATACGACGGTGCAAAGTCGAAAATGCTTTTCGTGAAATAACGTTCTATTCACAAAAGTTTTTGTTTTTCTAATTAAGGATACAGTGATATAGTTAAAGCGGTGCAATAAGGTTTAGTTTGTTCATAGTTAGATATAATCTAATTTGTTGCTAAATAAACCTTTAAGGTCTCTGCAGTCAGGCTATGGAATTTAATTCCCGTCCCTATAAGCTTAGCTCCTTCTCTATCTTCCTTTAAACTTCTTTCGTACCAACATTCCCAGCCCACATCGTATCGCTAGCTTTCGTACTAACTACTAAATGACGTGAGCCTGATCTTAAAATATCGTGATAAATGTGCACTTTTTACTTTTTATTTTTCATGTATCCTTTTTTAGTTTAGTTTGCCTTTTTTGTTCTTTTTTAGTTTTGTCTTAATAACTATATGTAATATGTATTTTTGCATCGCATGCCTACCTTATCTAATTGAATACATTTTTTCTCACAGTGGTTGCCTGGAGATCGCTCGAAAGCGATAACGCCGCCAGTTGCCCACCTCACATTTAATTATGTTACATCTCTATACTGTAATGCAACGAATACATAAAGAACAAATCCCGCCCACGTACCATTTAAAAAAAAATATTTTTATCCATAATTGTCCAAAAATGTGTGTTACTTTTTACGCCTATAGAGATCCAAATAGATTCGGAAAGGCTTCCGGCATTTTATAACGAACCAAACGAGGTTTTTACGATTTATTCGAAAATACTAACCTTTAGAAAGCAATGACTTAAACATTATGAAGTGTTTTATTTTATGAAATTTAAATGGATCTCAACGACGTCTAACAAAATTATTTAAAAAAAAAATATTTCAAATTTATAAGGATAACAATTTATGTAATTACACAATTTAATTGTATTTTAATTTTTAGTGTTCTAATGAACTTGTCATAAAATCTCTTTGGCTATTTGTATTTAACTGGTTTTGGTATCATTAAAAGTTTTAATGTTAAAGAAGATTCCAAATTCAAATTAGGAAAATGTGTGATTTTTATTTATTTTTTGTACTGTCAAGATATGAGTGAATCTCATAAAGAAATTTGATACATTTTAAAATTTTACTACAAAAAAGGTAAAAATGCAACGCAAGTCGTGAAAAAAAGTTGCGATGTTTATGGACCTAATGCACTGTCTGTGAGAGTAGCACAGATTTGGTTTAAGCGTTTTCAATCCTAAATTTTGATGTCAAAGATGCAGGTCGCTCTGGTCACCTTACCATTTTTGAAGAAGTTTATAACTGGTGATGAAAAGTAGATCACGTACGACAAGAACGTGCGAAAAAGGTCGTGGTCAAAGGCCGGTCAGGCTTCACAGAGTGTAGCGGAACCCGGGTTAACTCGCAACAAGGTGATGCTGTGTGTGTTGTGGGATTGGAAGGGCATTATTCATTATAAAATGTTACCACCAGGCAGGAAAGTCGATTCTGAACTCAACTGCAAACAACTGAGATTAAAGCAAGAAGTTGAGAGAAAACGGCCAGAATAAATCAACAGAAGGGGTGTGGTTTTTCATCATGATAACGCTCACACATATTTAGCCACTGAGCAAAAATTAAGAGCTTGAGCTTGGCTGGGAGGCTTTAATGCTTCCGTCGTATAGTCCTAAACTTCAGATATCCATCTGTTTTGGTCTCTTCAGAATTCTTTAGGCAGTGTCAGGTTAACATCACGAGAGGACTGCCAAAACCAATTGTCGCGGTATTTTGATCAGAAGACCCAAAATTTCTATAGCAATGGAATCATGTCCGATATTACCTATAAGATGGCAAAAAGTTATCGAACAAAATGGTACCTACATACTTCAGTTAAATGTAAATAAACTATAATAAAAAATGTTGTGAATTTTGTAAAAAAATGCGATGTTAAACTTCTCGATTTTAAGTAAATATATTATATAGAATTTTAACTCTAAAAAATGATATGATATTTATCTTCGGAAATAATAAAATAGAGTTAAGGTTTAATTTGTATTCGTAAATTATTTATTACATATATATTTGCCCAAGTCCTAATATATGTAAATAAATAGAGTACATTTTCAAGCTTGAGCTTTTCTCATGCAATGTATTGGCATCGAGGTATATAGTGGAAATGCCAGCATTAAGTGGAATCAAATTTTTTAAAATTTGTTATATATTTCTGTTTAACGATAAATGTATCTATAACGTATACGAAGCATAAATGTACATTGTGTTATCTAAATGAATAAAATTGGAGCAATCCTACATACAGCTAACATAAATAAATGTTGCAAAAAACAATAACTTACCTTAAAATATAATAACTAAAATATATTATTAAATGGAGTCCCTTTAGGCAAGGTTCCGAAGATAATGGCAAAGTTCCCGTTTTGAATAGCTAGACTAATTCTTTGTCCGAGGTAGCTGCCAACTCTTTGGTCTCCTGTGATGTCGACTAACCTAACGTATAATATCTTTGATAAGATATACGAATTCTGTCATTAACTGCGTACTGTTTATCAATGTCGAATTTGCTATTTTCAGCTACATTAGTTCAGGATTAGTGGTTTAAACCTATTTCTAAATTCGAAATGATCTAGGCTTAGTGGTTTTGTTGCTTAGCGGTCTGAAATGGTCAAATATAGTTAAATGTTTCGGGATAGTTATCGCTAAGTTTTATAATATATATCTGTTAATATCCTACCCTAAAAAGGTTTTTTATAGTAGTAAATAACTTCAATGATACAACTCGCGTTTGTTAGTGAGAACTTATACACTAAATGACTTTATGTTTATTATTAATCCTAACTATCAAACATACAATATTTAAAATTTTCTTAACCTTCTTACATATTAATCATAAAATAATTAAAAATTTGATAAAAATAAAATGGAAACGAATTTAAAAAGTTTGGTTCCTGTGGCGTACCTTTAAAGCTGGCAGCATTTCCTCGCTGTATTGCGATATTTATTCGTTGCACGAGGAAAGCACCAGGTCTGGGGTCTCCGGTAATATCTACCAGGTATCAACTTAAATCTTTAATTAGTGCCTGTGCACTTGAACCCCGTGGCCCAAGAGTCTCTACCCCAAAGGGGACAAAATCGAAGTTGGAGGAAAGACTCTTATTTTTAAGACCTTTATTACTTTCCGCATGAGCCTCCGCCCCAGCTTTTTTGCTTGTCCACTACATTAGTTGACAGAGAATACATATAAGTATAAAGATGACAAAAAAAATAGGTTTAGGTGAGCCATCCCACTAGAAATAGTATTTATATATTAATGCTCATATTGTCACATAGAAAATATGTAATTAAAAACAATGAAAAATATTTTTTCATTGTTTATGGACATAAGAATTACTATTTGTAGAAAGAATAAAAAGTTTACATTATTAGCGTATATTCCAATAACATAAGGCTTGTTGTGTTCTCTTGAAATTATTATAGCTTGTATGATTACATTAATAAATATTGAAATGGAGGGTAAATTTAATTCAGATGAACTAGAAATGATTATTTAATATTCAAGATTACTTTGTTTGTTAACTCAGTTCAGAAATACTGCAGAAAGCAAATGAGGGAAAAATAAAATGACGTAACAAGCCGACGATATTATGCAAATGGATTTAATGGTTGAACGACTGATGTTTCAAATTGAAAGAACATTCGAGTGATTCGAAGAAAAAGATTTTTAATTTCAATAATTGTTGAATGGAACAATGTAATAGTTATAACGAGGAATAATTTTACTTCTTTGTAAAACTTTAATTTTTAACTAAATTATGTTGATTTTTAAATAAAGAGGCATAGTGTACCTTAGTACTTAGTACCTAGTACCTTCTAATATACAATCAATGACCAAATTTTAAACTGAGAGGTTTTTATGACGTCAACTTGAAAGCACGATGTGACTCATATCGTTTATAACCTAGTTAGGAAATCTCGTTATTCATATTTAAAACAAAAGATAAAAACAACACAAAACACTTTTTCAGAAATATACAGTATGACCATAAAATTTCTGAAGGCAGGTTTCTGAACATGACTTTAATATCCTCGTTTGAAAGATAGTGCTACCACTTATTTAACAACGTGCAATCTAGACCAGAATATTGCACATAACATGCAAATAGGCGAATGTAAACTGTATTCAATAAACAATAATTAAATTTTGTATGAAACGACAGATACCTCAGAGAAACCGTTCAAATAAATCAAAACAGGGCTTACTAATTGTTATCGGTTACCTAGTTAATTGAAAAATAACGATCAGTCGTTGTATGAGTTTTAATTATAATTTGTATTACTTACGCCAAATGCTTTCAAAAGGCAAATAAAAATTAAATGATGTGACATAAGTTTGTTAAAAGACTTTCCTGTTTGTATCGCAATGAATTAATCAAACCTTTGATGTCAAAGGAATTTTCTTTTGTTCTATTTGTAAGGCAATTTGTAGCTGTTAAACAGAAGACAGAAACATAAGAAATTACATATTTCCCCACTTCCATTATTATACTGTTTTTCTTGAAGTTTTTTTTTTATAATTTATTTCATAGTAAAAATGCTGATGTTTCTTGTGTTAATTGATTGCTCGTCTTGAAATGAATACCTTTAAACTACGAACTTTAGTTACATAAGAGTATATAAATTTTTATATTGAATTCTGAAAAGCTTTGCGACTTAAATACATGAACTATTGCTATGACAAAGGTAAGAATATGTCTAATGGAAGAAAAAGTTTGGAAGGCTCACATAATTCATGTTACCCAGAAAAGTTAATAAAGTAATAAATCCTCTGAAATATTGGATCAGAGCTAAAAGGTCCAATAAGTTCGCATTATATTTGAGAAGGTCGCGCTAAAGTAAAGTTATAATATACTATACCTATCTAAGATTTAAAAAACTTGCCTCATTTTCACGCAAAGAAATAGTTTATAATTTAAATTAGGACAGCAATTGTAAATTTTTAAAACTTTTTTATAATTAGTTTTTACTCCATCTAACTACCAACCAATGAATAAACCATGGACTAAATTTTATTTTGTATCTATCGATATTGTCAATAGTCTCGGAAATTTGTAGTTATATATCTAGCTAGTTTAGCAAAGGATGATGAAAAACGGAAATATTCATAGCTCAAATATAGTTTTGATTGTATTTGCTCTACCGAAGTGAAAGATATAACATACTTAGATGCACCGTGGGAAAACGTGACCTAATTAATTTTTACATTTAATTAAGAAGTTATAACGCTGTAAATCAAATAAAATGTCAGCGTACAGTGTTTTAAAAGTCAAATAAGGTAAAACTATACACATTTCAAAAAAATATTATTTAAACGGTATATTAAGGACATATATGTTTAGCTATCCATCAGCGAAACTACTGAATACACAGGCTTAAACATATTAACTACTATTATGAGTATTATGGATTAATTACTGCAAATTTTCGTATTTTTTGCAATGACTTGCAAAGTTTGTATCCGCGCAACTTGTACATCATTTTAGTTCTGTAGTAACTGACCAACCCATCCATTAGTAGCCATTGTTCGTATCCATATCGTATTATTAAATTAGCGCTTGCTATGCAACCAAAATATTTTTTACGTCGCTTTACCTTATTATAACTGCATTAAAATTTAATGCGTTATTCAAAACAAGTAAACGTAATTAAGTCTTTATTATTCTTGTCAGTGGTGTGTTTATACATGTTATATATGTGGTCAGTTTATTCATTAATAAACTGACGACATGAGGGGAGTATCTACATAACATGAAATTTACTTTAATTCCTAAGTGAAATCATACAACAATTTAAATTTTAAAGCTTCCACAATTAAAGCTCTCAAATAATAATCATCCCCATTTCATCTCGTTACAAATAACTCGTGAATAAAAGACGAATTGTGAAAAATGGACGTACTAATGCTCACCTTCTATGAATTTTTTATCTATCCGGCATAATAAAAGCGGAATTTTGAATGGGAAATAGAACGAGATATATTAGGGCGAGGTGTCAGCTTAAATTATTGAGATTAAAAAGCAGGATCCAAGGAAATGTAACGAACGCAAAAACATTCCTTACCATTTATCATAGGAAAAATACAATATCCTAAAAGAAATCGCAACTGCTTGTCATCTTCCGTAATCCTACTTTGACAGATCACATCTACCCTGTTCTTTTTGCTTTGTATTAAGAGTACGTAAGCTTAGTTACAAATACGGCGCCAATATCTTTTGTAATGAAGATACATACGACCTTTTCAATATCGATGAGTGGCGATACTTGCAAGTCATCGGGATCATCGCTAAAACAGAGCTTAAATATCATTAGCGTGATAAATCGACTCTTAAAAGACGTAGCCTCGTTTGTCACGAGGGCACTAAATGGCGGCTATTTATGTACCGCTTCAAGTAAAAACAAACGAGTGAACATAAAGTGTTTGGAATTTTGTATTGAAAGATCATTAATTTACCCTCCGCCAATCCTGTCTGCGTCAGCTTTTGGTTCAGACAGGTTCACTTTATCTGTCATTGCGAGTTATTATTAATATTCAGTTTTGATAGCAGCTTTAAATTCAATTTATTAGCAAAATCATCACAATATAAAGCTATACAAGCACAATATAAATATCACCTCTATTGGTAATAAAGTTGCTTAAACTCTTTCGAACTGTGTAAGTAATCATGGAACCGAAGATTATTAAATGAACACAATAAAAAGACGTTTGTAACAGAAATAATTTGCATCGCTTCTTTGATTCGAAAACGTAAGTTAAGCATGTTTAATGTACTTAAATCAGAGCTATGTCACGTCACACATCTAAAAGCGTGTAAATTAAATTTTCATTGCGGAATAACGACTACTCACATATTTTAAAAAGTTTTAAGCAAAAGTTATTAAGCATAAACCTCTTAAGTTACAACTATAGTGACCTTAAAGTTGAACGTTTTCAGGGTTATTCAGCTTGAGAAAGTCTCCACAAGTAATAAAGACAAACTGCATTGTAGAAATAAAAACTCAAGGATGTGGAGGAGATATAGTCTATACTGTCATTAGTTTCATTTGACATATACAGTATTCATTTTACTTTTGACAGTTGACACGCCTGTGAAGTTCTATAATTAAAACCAGATGACTGTCATCCAACTAAACCAAATGCTATCTGCTTTTACAATAGTGGAACGTGCCGTTCCGTCCGATGCATGTCCATTCGGAAATCGAATTGGTTACGCATATAACCTTACCAAAGGAATCGAGCTGTCAAAAGTAAAATGGTATAGACAGGCTCAAGTTTAACGAGTTTTCTCCATCAGAGGTGTATAAACTTGGTAATGGAAGCTTTTCTAATCCAGTTTGTTTCGAGTTAGATTTGAAATGGCTCTGTTCGATTCAATTTTTCAGAGGAAGCAATGTAAGTTGAATGTTTCCGAGAGCTGTTGTATTGGAGTTTTTCGGAATTTAAAAGTTTAATTCGGTAACATATTTATTGGAACGAATCGCTCTGACCTACATAAAGCACGCGCTCATGTCTTGTGTAGCCTATTCGTAAATATTTTTTTAGCATGCTAGTTTTTTCCAAAATTTATTTAGTATATCAGCTTTCTTTGTTGAATTCCAAGTAGATAAAATCACCACAAGAAATGTGGGTTCTCTTAAATAACTGATAAAGTTTTTTTACAACTATTGTAATCTCCGGTAGAGGAAGCTCGATTATTTTAACTTAGTTATTTCTCTAATTTGTGTTTCTTACCTTATAGTCGCCAATATCAGAGACGGAACAAGTGAGCACTGCCTCTCTTCCCAAGGCAACTGTGACGTTATTAATGGGTCGAACGAAGTTAGGCTCCACATCCCTCTGGGAAGCTGTGGGACCGACTCGGCTTAGGGGCGACGTGGTCTGATATCTCATGTTGCTTTTCACCACTGAAAATAGATCTTTTGTAAGTATATATTCATCGGTTTTCTTACTATCACATGATATTATTACTTCCACAGGATTCAATTGTTGTTATCATAGCGTAAATAAATATTAGTTTTAATCAAACATAAGCGGGGTTATATACATATATATAATAAATATAAATAATAAATACCCCCCCCCCCCCCTATATATAAAACTGGTAATTTTTTCACTATTTGAGTTACATTACCGAAGTTTCCACGAATTCCTATTTTTTTTAATAATCTATAGCCACTGACTGATAATCAGGTAAAAGAGTTTCTCGAATCGCTCCAGTAATTTTGAAGCCTACTCAACACAACAATCAAATCTTTCCTCTATATATATGGCTACTTGCAAACCTCTTACAAGGTCTACCTAGTTACAATGTTGTTGTTTTGTTCAAATTCTTAAAAGGCCGGCAACGCACTCGCGAGCCCTCTGGCATTGAGAGTGTCCATGGGCGGCGGTATCACTTAACATCAGGTGAGCCTCCTGCCCGTTTGCCCCCTATTTTATAAAAAAAAAAAAAATATACATATTTAGTGTACAGATTAAAATTTATTGATATTTAAAATTTGATTTTGTTTCTTTTATTTCCATGACTATTATGCGTGAAATATGTTGAATTTATAAGAACGAAAGAAACTTATGTAACTATTGAGATATGTATTTATCGAAAACCCGCCTTCAATATTAACTAATTTCTGTTACCGACAAGTCCTATCAAATTTCTAATGAAACTCCTTTGTTACACGATGAAAGAAAGTTAATTACAACTACTGTACTTGTAAAAGTAGTAAAAGATCTTTAGACGCTATCTATTTTGCCATCATCGAAATCCGTTTAACTTTTTACAGCTGATTTTCTTTCCTTTACTATTGTGTTTTTGATTTCATAGTGGATCAAGACTACATATGTTTATTTTCAAAATAAGAACTGTTAAAGCAGCTGCCAATTTACCACTTATTCGTAAATGTACTATTTGTCCAAATAAAGTCTAGTAAAATACAATTTATAAAATGTAGTATTTAGTAAAAAAACAAAAACTGTAAAGAGCGAGTGATGGGTGTTATACTCAAATAAAACATGTAAAAGTTTTCTTTGATCTTTAAATTGCTTTGAAAGCTAAAACATTCATGTCTTGTTCTAAAACTCAAAGGCTAAGGCATACGACATACAACATTAAACATAGTCAAAAAAATTAATAATCCAGTAACGCTACAACTCTATATGTATCTTGGTCTCAGATTGCATCCAATTCTTTGATCGTTTTTATTTCATAAGCAAGCCAGTTCATTTTTGGATTGGGTGAGACATGACGATTCCCTCATTGAAACAAGTATAATACTTTCTTATAACTATCATTAGTTGGCCATCGTGCTATATAAATGCAACTATAAGAACTACTTTTAATTTACCCTTAAAAATATAATAAAAATAAAATAAAAATATAAATATAAAATATTTTATATTTTCTGCGTAAAACTTTATGAAACTTCACTTTTTAGAATCCCGGATAATTTCTATCAAAATGCTATATAACTTATGTATAATTAAGTGTAGCGCATGTCCAAAGTCTAAAGTATCAGATCTTAAGAATAATAAATTCCAATTTTTCAGTAATTAGTTCGTAATTTTAATGTTAAATGGAGAATATTAACTCTATATAGGTAAGTTCTTAGCTAAGGATAGTAATATATATTACGCTAAGGTATAACATGGACATAGTACGGACATAAATTGGTTTTAGTGCAAGCTTCACCTACATTAGTTTCCGCTTAATATAAACGGACGTAAAGTAATCTACGCTCTGGTAATGCTGGGAATTTAATGAAATTACAAATTAATATTTATTGAGACACGGGTTTTATATTATATTAAATATCTTTTACTGAAACCAATAAACCGATTTCTATAATTATACAGCTTAAACGAAATAATGTGTAATTGTATATAATAAGATGTGTTAGCCCACAAGGGGGCATCGATACATGTGCTGTAATATTGCCACTGTAATAAGTTTGTGATCGATTTTTGCAGACGGTAAACAGCCTTCTGTTCCCGACCGGAAACAATTACTGTTTAACTGCGCTTTCTGGAAATCTCTGGATAGTCATAGTAAACAGTGTCAAGTACAGTGTTAGGTAGACCTATATTGTATATGACTGAACACTAAAGAAGTTGGAAAGGAGTTTCAATCTATGTGAGAGGTTCTAAAGTGATTTTAATCAAAATACACAGAGGCTCAATTTTGAAAGAACGAATTGTATGTAAAAATAACTACGAAGTTGTAGAATGCGGTTTTCCCTAAACGGAAATTCGCTTCGAGACTAAACGCGGACTATGATCCCGTATGTCAAAATCGAATGCATTTTTCTCGACTCTGAATTTTACTTTTACTTTTTTTAACATGCCCGTTACAGACCCAGTAGGAAATTGTCATTTCTATAGCGGTAAATTTGTACTTAATGGTACCAACTACTATTTCGTTGTAATGGTCAAACCAGTTGTTCTACAATCTTTTTTTAAATCTGTGTTTCATGATCAGTTGTTTATCTAATAGGCAAATACCATACCATAGGTGACCAGCTTCCTGTGCCTGATACACGCCGCGGACTTTTTGCGTCTAATGCAAGCCGGTTTCCTCACAATGTTTTCTGTCACCGTGCAAGCGGACGTAAAATGCGCGCACAGACAGAAAGTCTAGTGGTTCTCAGGGGTTCGATTCGCATTCTAAAGCCACTAACTAGGCTAACACTGCTCTTATCATTTATAATATTACTAAAATATAAATAAAAGATTGATAGACCGATGTTGAGGTTGAAAATAAAATTATAAATAGCTGTTTAAGTAATGAAACCCCAAGAATATAATTTAATTTCACAGTTCTGCGAATACATTTTCACAATTTTCACGACCCGAAGATGTGAATCATATTTATTACATTCCTATTATAAAGTTAATTAAGGCTTAGGTGACGTCAAATTATAATTACAGCTGTAATATTTGCTGGAAATTAAACGAATCATTCAGAGTTTTCTCCTAAACATATAAATTAATCGTTAAATTATGAATGATTTGTCACATTTTGTTAAAGTCAGAGTGAGTCAAAAACACATAAAGAGTAAAATTTATTATTGTCTGTGAGTATTATCTACATTTCTAGACTCGTCTATAAATAATAAAACCTATACCTATATATATACAGAAAATTACAACAATCGTTTACATAATAATATACATTGTAGAATGTAAATCTCTGATAAAATAAAATAACCTCATGGCAATATACAAAAGCAAATTCTACATTGAATGGCGATATATCCAAAAACATATTTTAAAAAATCAAGAAGGCAACAATAAACCATTCAGACTGAATTGTATTTTATCAAGAATGGTAAAATACACTTTAATGCTATTAAATAGTGACGAAAATCGAGAATTCGAGACTAAAAATTACACAAATTTGCTCTATGCTCATGAATTTCGTAATTAAATAAATCAACTGAATAACTGCATAGGAAAACACAACTGAGTTGGTGCGTCAACACCCAATTGGTCGCCTCTATAATCAAGATCGGCCACAGACTCACGCAGCCATACAAGAGGAATTCGTAAAATACAATACGTGTGTTGTTAGGACTTCAGTGTATTTGAAGTCGGTTAATAAGTCGGAAATTAAGTTGTATTTCTTTGTCTTGTTTTATGTTATGGTAAGCGGCGTGTTGGTGGAAAGAAAGAAAACATGGTTGAGTAACGTTAGGGCATGGACGGTTACTGCGACTATTAAGGAGTTGCTGCATCTGGCACTGGGCAAGAAACGCTCCACCAGACTGACGCCCAGCTTTTAGTAACGCGAGGCACCAAAAGATGTTTTATATCCATACATAAATTTTTTTTAATAGTTTCATTATTATTTTTGGTTAGTGTGTTGCGTAATAGGTGAATGTGTCACTCCAAGATTGTATGGGCCGCCTTTAAAATCAGTGTTGTTGATGACAGTAGCTTTAAGCCCTTTTCTTTGTTATAGGAATTCAGTATTTATTTTGTAAGTATGTTGAATGAAATAAAGATATCTTTAAAAGAGGGTTAATTCTTCGAACTTTTGGGGTTTTTATAAAGAACATTTGCCTTATAATGATTGTTATTCTTTGAGGCCGATTTCCTAGTATTTTATGAGTGGGCGTTCAATCGAGAAAGTTGTTTAGTCTTACATCAAAAGAAAGTTTCAGGAAAAATTATCCATTATAATTATACCAAAGCAATTTAATTAAATAACGCTAACACTTCAAGAACGTTTTAATATTTGGGAATTATAATCTTTGATAAACTTTTTGATACTGTACACGATGTTACCTAGGTAACACTGAAAATGTTTAGAAAATGGAAAACGGCTAAATGTAGGAAGTTGCCAATGCTAATACTTTTATTGTTCCTCTCTACACATCGACGCATTCGATGGACACTGAGAAAAGCTGTGAGCCCATTCTTCCTTAGTAGTCTCTTCTATGGCATTTTCGTACGCTTTCACCGCATCTTCAGGGCTCGTAAAGCGAATACCTCGAATTTTATCTTTGGTTCTCGGGAATAAATGAAAGTCGTAGGGTGCCAGGTCACGACTGTATGGCGGATGACTCTTTGTCTCGATACCTGCCATAGTGAAATATCCATCTTCAATTTAATTTCAAAGATTCTTTATTTTGTTACACAAAAATTTATAGTGATCCATATCCAGTGTACATTATTTCCTGGAATGTAACAAACTTATAACTACAAAAGTTTTTAAAGCCGTTTTGCTTTTTAAAAAATTTATTAATCAGATAATACTAAAGTTATAATGTTTGGAAAGGTTTAACAATAACAAGCTAAATTTAACAATATAAACTACCTAAGAACTATGCAATCTTTAGATGAGATTTGCATTTTTGACATGTCTAGATTGAATAACTAAAAAAAATACGGTAGCACTGAAAACAAAAGAGTGGACGGTAAGCAATCACAATAGGAACAGTCACCCGCTAAGGCTAGCGCGAGCATAGGTCACGTAACGCACGCGCATTCCAGCTCTACATCTTTAAATATTAGGTCCTTACATATGAAATTGGCGTTTTGTATGGGAGGAACAAAAAGTCGAATATTTTTAAATATAATACATTTAATTAATTAAAGTATGAGCCATTGTTTTCTATGCACTTTTGCCATCTCATAGGTCTCATTGATCCCTTTACTAAAAAAACCAGTCGGACGGGAATCAATCTACTATCACTAGTCTACCAAACGCTTACAAGTAACTTTTTTGGGGTTAATTTTCGCTTGGGGCAGGATTTGGCTGGATGGCCAGGATCCAACCATTGCGCTGAGCGCTTCCGATTATCGTTAAGAATCCATTTTTCATCACAGATAATGATTCGGTTTAAAATACATTCATTATTGTGCCGGTTCAGTAATGTAACGCAGCAGTCGACGCGCGTTTGCCGGTTTGCTTCAGTCAATTCGTGAGGTTGCTTCAAGTGAATTAAAACAGTTTTATCACTAACACCGCAGCCTGCAGCTAACTCGGACGTAGTTTGCGATAGATCCGCTTCCACAATAGCCTTCAATACTTCATTATCAACTCAGGCCGTCCACGGGGCTTGTTCTGCAGGTCGAAATTTCCAGAACGAAAACGTTGGAACCAAAAACGAACTGTGTTTTCTTTTGCAACATGACCGCCGCAACAAACAGAAGAAAAAAACAAATGAATGATGGTCATCGAAGCACAAATACATGAGTAAATAGCTGTACAAATTTGAATTTGGAATTTCTTACCAAAGAGGAGAACATCGTGATTAAAGTGGCCAGTACTAAATACGCCAATTTCATATGTAAGGACATAATAATAAGACCGTCGCGCGCGACGCGATGACCAACACTCGCGCACCTGCGCGGGCCATTGTCAACCTGTTACTCATCGCCCTCAAGAAACAAGTGATGGGGTTGTATTTATCCTTATATGACATAATTATATATATTTATATGACATAATTTTTTCTTCGCATCGGTTGTTATGTAAATGGAATTTCTTAGATAATTAGTACATAAACTCGTATATAGTGGGAAACTTAATTTTAAAATGTATTTTTAGGAGGTTTGTTCGTAACGGAGTATAAAATGCATATTTTAATGATTTGTTTTGGAGAACTTATAGGCTGTTTAAGTTGGCAGGGCACGGGGAATCCACCTGGTACAAAGTTTCCTAACGCCGAAATGTTCGTGTAATATTTTTTGAACTTGACTCATACCAATGCCTAGGCTTGCGCGTATTTGGTGATAAGTGAGTTACTTATCTTCTCTATCATGAGACGCAGATCACTGATGCTATCTTCAGTAGTCGCTGGTAAAGGACGTCTCTCACGTGGATCATCAATGACATTGCTACGGCCACGCTTAAACTCGTTATACCAATTGTAAATAGTGGCACGAGATGGGCTTCATTAAGAAATGCTAATCGCAGCCTGTCATAGCTTTGTTGTTGAGTATGCCCTCAACGAAAGTCATAATAATAAAAAGACAAATTAATGCAATATACTACATTAGGCCACCAAAGCGTTCTAAAATTGAAATTCAAAAACAGTTTTTATTAGCACTAACAGGCCGGTTCTAAACATTTTCAGTGTTACCCACGTATTATAAAACTAAAATAACAGAATAAACGAATAAATAAAACTATGTCTGAGGCAGAAATACCCTTAATAGTAAAATTCAAAATAAGGCAAGAATATTTTTCGCGAATACACGTCTTACACTTATGCTACTACCATTTACATATAAATACGATAAATAAATTTCAATATATATAATATTAATTTATAAAACGGTAATTAAATCCAATTTATTTATAAACACTTCCTTGTACACAGAAATATAACACAATTGACACAATTAAATGAAAAGACTGGCGGCTTTATCGCTTTGGAGCGATCTCTCCAGGTAACCAATGTGAGAAAAAATACATTTTTCTTTATTTGTACAAATATATTGATGCCGTTTTATATTTTTTATATACTGACATATTTTGGATTACCCTTAAAAGCGAGGAAATCATTTTGTAAACAATTTATTAACTCTTTATTCGTCTCGACACAATAGCTGTCAAAAGCATCCTACTCCACTGAAATATTGAAAATTAAACTCTTCAAATAACAATTTAAAACAAATGAAAGTCAAAGTCAAGTTCGTTTATTTAGTTAGAATCAACATGATTGCTTATGGACGTCACTTGTTTAAATTTACAGAAAGATAAACTCGCCATGAATGGTCTAATATGAGGTGGTATTCAAGGCATTCAGGATATTATAGATATGACAGCCTGGGTGAAAAAATTATACTACGGTCACCATTTTAAAATACTTATGATCATTCCATAAGGAAAGCTTATAGAAAAACTTTCTGACTATAACAATAGCAAATGTGTTAAATTATACTTGAAAAGTCAAAAATCATTTATTCATATAGATAACACAATGTACACTTATGAACGTCAAAAAAAGAAATATACATTAAATGCTTCTAATTTTACATTTACTACCAGTTCTCAAATAAAGGGCGTAGAACGGAAGAGATGAACTGGCAATAAACTCTCCGCCACTTTTTTAATCGCCGTTGCAAGCACGCACTTACATTCTCGTGGGAACAACACGCAAATACATAGTCGAAATAACTAACATCACCGAATACACGAATTCATGTACGACTAGTCACCACAAGTAGCGCCCGTTCATGAGTATCACGCATGGATAGCCATCGGCCCATTTTTTATTAGCATAGCTTACCTAGAGCACTTGTGAACCCTCTAGCAATGTGTCTACGGGCTGCAGTATCCTTAACATCAGGTAAGACTACTGCCCGTTTGCCCCAGTTAAATAAAAATAAAAGAATGCGAACAAACGAGCGATTTATACTCGCGCTTCCGTTTCGTTCGACTATAAAGCGTGTATACTCTGTATAGTTGTCATATTTTGGTCTCAACCAATAAAGTATTAAGTAAATAAAATATTATGTAGCTCACTTACATTTAAGTACATAATTGTTATATATAGCAAAGGACTACGCTGAGCTGTAATAGAATATCATTGAATCTCTGAATGCCGAGATTAATGTCAATTAAAGTTATTTGAGTTTCAGACTGCAATTATTGAGTTGGCTCGAAAGTGATTTTAGCTGAATGCTTCTATTCCGAGTCTCTGGTCTCTTTTATACACCTTATTACTATAATACCTACGTACTCGTAGGATGGATAATTCTAGAGACAAATCTGCAAGATTTTGATCAAATGAATTTTAGAGACTTACATTATTGTTTTACTGTCTAATATTGGTTCTAAATCTTGTGATATCGCGCTAAATGTTTGTGTTAATTGTATTTGAATTCGGTGCTCGCTCCTTTACCAACACAGTAAGAAGGATCCCTAGCAAGTTTATGTTTATGGCATTTTTGCGCGTCATGCAAAAAATTAAATTAATTAGGTCGGTAATTTGTTTAATATTTTTTTTAAATTTTATTAACTTAACTAACATAAACGCGAATGTAAATTATCTCTATGTAAAAATGGTAACAACCATGGTCATAATACGGTACAATTTAGTCCGCATTGCCGCTATACAAGTTTGAAGGCGTAGTTGTTTTACTCTTTTGATAAAATTTAGTGTAGGGCATGATTACCATTATATATGACGTGATTTATAAACAGTTGCCTTAAACGATTTATATCATTCAAAAAAGATTTTAAACTCATAAAATATATATTTTTTTTAAATAAAGGACCCCTACATACTAGCCTATCGGGCACGCAGTCAGTCAGATATGTGACCGAGTAGCTAGGTAGCAGGGGAGTGTCGAAGTCATAAAATATTAAAGAAATGGTATTAAAAATAAATAAATGCAATTCATATCGTGTGTTATTCCACGTCGACGTAATAAAACCCGTCGTCCTCACTCGTATTGCGTTTCACCTCCAAACAATTGTTCACAAAATGTTCATGTAGGGTTTAAAATTTTGCAACTCCGAGTTTACAAAATGGAAGTTTGGGTGATTTGCTTAATTTTAGTCTCTTATAACAGGGTAAGGGACATGTATCTCATTGACTTGAATACTTTTGAGTTTGTAAGTATAGCTTTTCGTTAATATTTAAAAGTTATTCCTAGAAATAGTCATAGCTCAGTTGAGTGTCCCTGGGTTCAATACTAATCCTTTGGTTGGTTACAATATCTTTTTACAGATAGAAATCAATTAGTATTTTTAATTAACAGAACACGTTTATTATCACCTACTAGAAAGCTGAGCACTAATTTATTTTAATTCAAATTGCATATGGTACCTTCTTAGTAACGAAATAATGTTTTTAAATCAAGTTAAATCACAGTTCTCTATTATAATTTACATATTATTATTAACGCTTTATTAATTAATCCATACAACAAGTGGTTAGTTTACATTCCTTAATATTAGTATTAGTTGTGTTAGTATAAGTTTTATAAATTTTAAGTTACAATTCTTTTTTAGTGGTCTAGTTTTTGTAAGGCCCCTTTTAGGGTAAAAGCCTCCTCCATATTTACGTTTAGTGATGTTCATTGGCACTCTCAACGCGAGAGCGCTTGTGAGTGCGTTGCCGGCATTTTAAAAATTGGTTCGCTCTTTTCTTGAAGGACCCTAATTCGATTTGGTTCGGAAATACTTCTGGTATATATAATCATTGGTTTTTTTATCTGGTGAATGTTATGCTTCATTTAAGGTATTTTCATTAGAGTTACCTTCAGCTAAAAAAGCAAAAAAATATGGTTTTATTTAGTGCGTCTCAACAACCTTATCAAATTTAATTTAGTATTACAAAAAAAAACTTCACAATTTTTTCCGTAACGTGTACGCTTGCATGATAAAAATAGGATCGCTTCCACAATGTTGTCAAGCAATATCAATGTGAACTTTTGACAAACTTTACATCTAAGTACTCAACATGCTGGCTTATGTCCAAACTCCTTTGTAATCCTTGAAACGCGAAAATGTCCAGAAACGTACTTATAAGTTACGAACTTGACTCAAAGCATACAAAGTTTGTCTTCCGGGTATATTTTTGGAGGAAATGTCCAAACGTTAAGTGACAAATGATCATGTGAACAATGATGAATTTCATTACAGTCAACAATGTTTCAAACTAGAACAATAATGAGTATTCAGTTAAATCTTATAATGTGTTAGAATCATAGAAGGAACTCTGTGACATGTTTCGGGCGTAAGCACTTAAACTTTATACCTGCTCGTTCGCCCCCCCCCCTAAACAAAGCAATATACCTATATATTGAAATCGATGCTTTATAGTGTTTATAATCGTGGTCAGCGAGAAACAGTTTTAAGGCTTTTACTGCAGCGGAAAATTGAACACATTAAAATAATTCTAATGGGAAAGTCTAAAAGTAAAAAAAATATATTATAAGTTATTTATGAGAAAAACAGAATAAAGTAGAGGACTTCTCACATTACAATTTTCTTAATAATATTATATTATATTAAATTATATTTATTAATATTATATTAAAGCCCCAATAGATGACCATGTACTAGTATAAACCACTCCAAGTTTTTGTATATCTATATTCACACAGTTTACACACTGTATACGTGCTAATGATATGTAAATAAATAAAAAATCTGCATTATTTTTATTTACTGCACAAGTCGTTATGCAACAGAATTGCCATCTAAAGTTCTAATATGTAACTTCTAAACGAATACATCAACCAACAACGTGATTTTTTTCGATCTCCCTTTCTCAATCTTTCTCTATCAGTGCACACCTACGTGACGTTTCCGTCAAAATTTTATCCTCATGCGCCTAAAGAAGTTTCACTTCAAAAATTTGGTCTACAATAAAAACTAATACTACATATGTAAAATGAGACACGGTCTCGATTGGCCGACCACGATTACTAAATAGCAGCCGCAACGATAAGTTATGTAAATAATCAATGAGACATTTTAACAACAGTACTGTGAAGTTTTCCGACCACCATGGCTTAGACGTTAACGTACATGGCCTATCCAACCTGGAATTAATACAATTTAAAAATTTGTAGCTTGTATGGTAAAAAAGTGGATAAAAACACAGAAGTTGCCGGAAATTCAAAACTAAATAATGTTGCGAGGCAGTATAAACGTCTTGTGATGGGCTCCTTTGTTCTCTATAAGCGCGGTAGGATAACGTCACTATTTCCGGATGTATGGGGTCACTAAATCGGCCTGTGCCGGAATGGACTGGCGACAATGGACAATGTGATATATCTTGGTACGTGAAATTCTAATGGCTTTATTAACGTTCGTTGCATACGACCTCGGATGATTCAGGGAAAGGGAAAATCATTGATTTTAATTGAACTACTACTTTTTTTACTACATTTTAAATAGGAAAGATTTGTATTTTTGTAAGTAAACGAATACTGTATCGATTTCAGAAATTCCCTAATTAATTAAATGCTTTATTAGATCATATCTTATCAACGTACAACAATAAAGTACCTTATTAGCGGTTAATTTATATAAAACTTTAAATTCTCTATAAATCTACACGACAGTTGCCACTGGGTGCTTCAGCGTGCGAGCGTGACATTGTAGGTTCGATCCCTGGCCGTGCACCAATGGACTTTCTTTTAATAAATAAAATAATGCGAACAGCATTTAACTTTCGCTCGAACAGTGAAGGAAAATATCGTGAGGAAACCTGCTTGCGACCCAAAAAGTCGACGAACGAACGTGTGTCAGGCACAGGATGCATATGTTGCTTTTTAGATTGATAGATGATCATAAAACTGGTACAGAAATCTGAGGACCAGACCTAAGGTTGTAGCGCTACTGATGTATTTTATATAAATCTAGAGAAAATAACATTAGATATAAATAACCTTATAACATCCCCTATTGCGAGGGAGTGTATGCAACTAATCAATAAATACTGATAAATAGACACGACCTATTAGCACGCAAAGTTGTTAGGGCATAGTAACGATGACGTCACATTCGTACCCTGTCAGTCCAGCGATTCCCCTGCACATCTGTGTCAGTACAATACATATACAAGGGGAGCTTAGGTGATTTATTGCACCTTAAACTGATTCAGTTAATTTACTACCGCTTCCCAAATTATTCGACGCATGTTTAGTACGTGGGCGTTCTTCACTATTCAATTCTATAAGATATAAAAATATTGTTTATGGCCGAAAGAAAATTGTAATGTACTTTTTATACAATTTATATAAAGTCAAGTCTTTGGGCATAGGACAGATACGATTCTCTGCCTGTGTCATTAATCATATAATCATGTAGTGGATTCTGTGCCATCTAATTTAAAACAATTATTGTTTTTCCGGCAATCGAACCTTTTACCATTTACGACTAAGCCACTTAGGATGTGAAAACCAGACTTAATTGCAATATATACTAAAAAAATTGTTGTATATTCGATCAAAAACAACCCTTTAGTAGTCTAGATTACAGATGTTACAAAAAAATAACAAATGAATGAAGCCTTGTAACACATTGTCTATTTTAAAAAATTCGTCAGCAAAAACCAAAAGGTCACAAAGAAATAATCCAGCCCAGAACAAAAAGCTTGGCAAACACTGTTTTATTTCTCCCCTGGAATTGTTATTTTTGTAACGTTATCCACTAGAGACTCCTACACTTCGGACTATATTCGATGGTTCAGTTTCTAACAACGCTGACAATGTTAGCCAGTTTTTTTCATGACCCTTATATACAGATGTTACTGTATACATTTAATGTATAAAGTGTTCAAGCCATAGTGTAAATTGTATAATGAAGTAAACAGTATATTTGTATATATAATTAGCATTTTCAAATGATTTAAAATATCCTCGATAGATTATTTTCACAGGTTTCAGTTTCATATCTACAAACTGCTGATGTGACCAAGTCACGATCACTTTTACCATTACATCTGTAGGTGGAAAGCTACCGATCAAAGAAAGCGGCGAGAAATCATCTTGCAGTTTTGTGAATAACATAAAAATAGGCTAATTAGAAACCACATCGAAGAACCTTGTCCTGTCATAAATAATTATACTATAAGATATTTTATCCTAGTCCCTCACCTCATTGGCATTTTTAAAATCGTAATCTACAATATCGCGACAGTTAATTTAAAAAAGCGCATTGTAACCGAAGTGTAGTAAAATGGACAGTCATTTATAATTAAAGGAGTAGGGTAGAGAAAGCCTCTTAAAAAGTAATTTCCTCGCTGCCAACGTAATCCTCAAAGGGAGTGACTGAGGGTGAAAAAATGGTTCAGAAACAGCTATTTAGGACTACAATACAAGGTGAAAACACAATAGTTTGTCCCTTCAATAGGTACACGCTTTTAGCAATATTCCATTTTTTGAACTTCACTTTGCACACATTAAATCGTATCGACCTTTCTTAATATGGGCACAAAGAAAATGCCACATGAATATTATATCAAGTTTCAATAAAGAAAATCCTTTTATAAAGGTATTTGTAAGTGCTTTCTGCCATCACATTTATAGATTTCCTTTTGATTCACTTCATTTTATACACTATTTATTTGAATAAAAATATAATGAAATGTCTCATATTGATGAAAAGTATTATTAAATTATTTTTAATATTTAACTGAAATTTATATTGCCAATTCAAACAGGGGAGACATAAGGTGGATGTAATCTTAAAATAAATTCAAAATGTCCAGTAAATTTTAAAATAAAATTGTAATCGCGGTGCTATATGCAGTGTCTTAGTGGCTAATGCAAATATCTCCATTGGTTTGCTTCCCAACAAAACAACTATGTATTAAAAAAAATCAATGGTGCTACAACCTGTTTAGGTCTGGGCCTCAGATTTCTGTATCTAATTCATAATCATTTGTCAATCTAATAGGCAAGTAGGTGATCAGCCTTCTGTGCTTGACACATGCCGTCGACTTTTTGGGTCTAAGGCAAGGTTTCCTCACGATGTTTTCCTTTACCGTTCGAGTGAATATTAAAAGCGCACATAGAAAGAAAGTCCATTGGTGCACAGCTGGGGATCGAACCTACGACCTCAGAGATGAGAGTCGCACGCTGAAGCCAACACTGCTCGTTTTAGAAATGCGTTTTTGTGCCTGCAACGGCATTTCAAACTAAATAATAAATCCCAACTTCAAAACGAAACAATTTACAACGCACATTACACGAAAAATCAATATAGTTAATGCATAGGTAATGAGAGACATCGATCAACATTTGTTCGGAAAGTTCATTTTCATCACACCATTCCCAGGGGTCGGACCCCAGCGCCCAAGAGAGCTGTAAAATGTGCAAACAATTAGACGAAACACTTTTTTGCCCCATGGGGTTGTCCACAATGGCACTTTATGGTAACGACAGCTTCTCTATTCAAACCTATACGCGCGTGCTTTGGACATCTGTTGTGTTCTGATACGCCATAAATCACGCATAATCGATGTTGACATTTGATATTATCATTACGTAATTTATAATATGTCATTTGTCATCCTTAATACATTTTTAATTTAGTTTTCGATAACAATAAAAGCAAAAAGATTAAGTACTTTTATGAACTGTATTTTAAGATTGTTTCTTAAGGTTTCCGATTCGTGGATACCAACTTATAGTTATTTAAATTATACTGACTTACACTGTTTTATATTTTATACATGATTTGAAAGCATCAGTGCCTGATACTTTCTAAGGCAACAATCGTTATCCTTAAAAAAAGTATTGATCTTCCTGGGATTGTCACTGGAATCTCCGATCTAAAGGACTACATTATGAGAAAGTTGCTTATACGAGTATACTGGGTTGCTATTATAATTATCAATTATATGCTAGAAATCTTATATTTAGAAATACGACTAATGTATATGTTCTTTCATTTCCTTGTCCTTGCTTATTGAATACGAACCCAATTTTGATTGATTTCAGCAGTGTATGGAAACGCCATTCGTACCCTGATTTATTTTCTGTAACTGGAATATAAAAGGCTATTGTATTGAACTAAAATTACATTTTTTTTCGGGATATAAGTAGCAATCGGTAAACTGTAGGATCCGCTGCGTGAATTCAATCTCATGCATTTAAATTTAGAATTAGCGAGACGCCCTCCCACAGACTTTAAAGGTAAACAAATCACTACGATTTTATTAAATTCCCAAGACGCGACTGAATTTAATTTACTCACAGAAAGCTTTTAACTAATATCAAAAAGTAATTGATGTTAGTGAATGATATTGTGCGAAATATTTTACAAAATTTATTGAGAAGTCGTAGATTTTTACTTTGCGACAAAAGGTTTTGTACAAAGGGAGTGAATTGGAATAGAATGAGATGATCTATAACTATATTCATTTTCGCTTCAGACTGAAAGTTAATGTACTAAGATATAAATTTGAAAATGAATTCTTCGTTTCAAAAATGCTATTGTTACGTATAATATTTAATTTTGGATACGTGTAAAAATCAACGCTCCTTTTTTAAATTAATTTATTAATAGATTAAAAACGATGTTAAATTGAAATATGTGTAACTTATTATGTATGTGGTATAGGTTACGTATGTACATATATTTAAAAATGTTATTTATTCTATCCTTCATCGTGTCCAACTTGATTGGGTTGCAAACATACTGAGTCAATGTTTACTTTAGCTAATAACATAGGGGCGATTTAGGCGATATAAAGAGTTTACAATTTTTTATGTGCATTAATAATCGAAGCGCTATTGTACTTGGTCACTCAAATATTTTTGGAAATACATATACAATATACAAACACATACATATATTTAAAAACCAACGAAGAAGGTTAGGAACTATATATTGATAATAAAATACATGAGATGTATTCGGAATCAATTTTATACCATTTGTTTTTTTACCGTGGTTTTTTTTATATTTCAATACTTTAGTCTGATCCACGTTCTGAAATATTGCAATGTATGACTCGTCTTATTTTTAATGATTGTAAACTTAACATAATAGTAATATATCATTGCCTTATATTACCCAAGAGGTATAATACATTAAGGCCCTTAACTAGAAGTTCTTAAAAACGTAAATGTAGTTATAAAAGTCGTCAATTTTTTTTTCTTAATGAATTTGACATGTTTGATAGAACTCGAATGAACGTAAATATCTGTGACAGATTCATAGATATGAACTTCATTCCCCGTAAAAAAATAATTATTTTATACATCTAATTCTATAAAGTAAAATGTAAGGCTTACATTTTATTCCACATAGGATCTAGAGTATTTACGTGAAGGACTTCAACTTTCGGAAACCCTTTGATTTTATATTTCCGTTTCTCAGTAAAGTTCAAAGTTTGTAAGTACATAATGTAGCTTATATCCATGGCACACCCACTCAAAAGAAACGCCATAACAATAAAACTGAAAGGAGTTTTGGCCCGGAACAATAATAATTTTTTTTTTATAAAATAGGGGGCAAACGGGCAGGAGGCTCACCTGATGTTAAGTGATACCGCAGCCCATGGACACTTTCAATGCCAGAGGGCTCGCGAGTGCGTTGCCGGCCTTTTAAGAATTTGTACGCTCTTTTCTTGAAGGACCCTAAGTCGAATTGGTTCGGGAATACTTCAGTGGGCAGCTGGTTCCACATAGCGGTGGTGCGCGGCAAAAATTGCCTTGAAAAACGCTCAGTCGTGGAACGTCGGACGTCGAGGTGATACGGGTGGAATTTTGTATTTTGCCTCGACGTCCGATGCTGAAACTCAGCTGCAGGTATTAATCCGAACTACTCCTCTGAACACTCTCCATGGTAAATGCGGTAGAAGATGCAGAGTGAGCCCACATCTCTACGCAACGCCAAAGGATCGAGCCGCTCGGAGAGGGATTGGTCATCGACGATTCGAACCGCTCTTCGTTGGATACGGTCAAGTGGAAGGAGCTGGTACTGGGGAGCCCCCGCCCAGAGGTGAGAACAGTATTGCATGTGGGGCCGTATTTTCGTTTTATAGAGTTGCAAGCGGTGCCCGGAGTGAAGTACCGTCTCGCTTTGCTGAGCACACCAAGCTTTTTGGAGGCTAATTTAGCCTTTCCCTCCAAATGACCGCGAAACTGAACGTCGTCGAACTAAGTTGCAACATGTCATTGATATGCAGAAGAAACAGGGTCGGGGACAGAACACAGCCTTGTGGGACCCCAGCATTCACGGGTTTAAGGTCGGAACATGCTCCGTCGACGACGATCTTGATGCTCCGATCGGCCAGAAAGCTGGAGATCCAGTCGCATAATTTCTCAGGAAGCCCGTAGGCTGGAAGCTTCGAGAGCAGTGCTTTGTGCCACACCCGATCGAAGGCTTTCGCTATGTCCAAACTAACCGCTAGTGCCTCCCCCTTGGACTCAATTGCCTCTGCCCATCTATGAGTAAGGTATACTAGAAGGTTACCAGCCGAACGACCACGACAAAAGCCGTACTGATAATCGCTAATCAGCTGATGGCCCTCTAGATACCTCAAGAGCTGGCCATTAATAATGGATTCCATTATTTTGGAGAACAAGGAGGTTATAGCTATTGGGCGATAGTTGGACGGATCAGAGCGATCGCTTTTTTTAGGGATCGGATGTATCGAAGCGGTCTTCCAGCACTTCGGGACAGTGCCGAGCGAGTACAGATACCGGAAAAGGCGCGTCAGGACCGGAGCCAACTCAGGAGCACAAGTACGCAGCACAATTGGAGGGATACCATCCGTCTCGCTCGACTTATGAATATCCAAGGAAGATAGTGCTCTGCGAATAGCACGTTGCCGGAATGTGATTTCCGGCATTGAGTTATCACACCGCGAAATCGCCGGTGGTGATCTCCCCCGGTCATCCAAAGTCGAGTTGGGCGCGAAGAGACAGCCCAAGAGGTCGGCCTTCTCCTTCGCAGTGTGGGCGAGCGAGTCATCCTCTCTGTGCAGCGGTGGTATCGATGGCTGACAAAAATTCCCTTGTACAGCTTTGGCGAGAGACCAGAAGGCTCGGGTCCCCGAAGGGAGTTGGGCCAATCTCTTGCCAAATCTGGCGATGTGCTCTGACTTTGCCTTAGCGATTTCCCGTTTGAAGGACCTGGAGGCTGAGTTATATGCTTTTTTATGTTCGTTGGTATTGGCATCACGAGATATCGCCGCTTCCGCCCATGCATTAAAGCATTCTCGCTTTCGACGCGATGCCGCCTTGCAAGAACGCTTAAACCAGGGTTGTGACTTGCCACCGATCGGCACCGCAGAGAATGGAATAAAAAGTTCCATGCCCTGTAGAACTACTTCGGCCACAGAGGCAGCGACGGAATCTGGAGCTTCCGACGAAAAGCACATGAACCCCCAAGGATAGGACGCAAAGAAAGACCGCAGCCCATCCCAATCTGCTGACCGATAGTGCCAAATACGACGACAACCCGAAAAATGGGGCCGAGGAGGGCGCGTAGTAGGCACAGTACTCCGGACCACACAATGATCCGATGAACCCAATGGCGGGTCAACAGAGACTTGATAGGTCTCCGGATGTGAGGTCAGCAGAAGGTCCAACAAAGAGGGTTTATGACCATCCACATCTGGTATTCGCGTAATCGCAGGGACCATTTGTGACAGGTCGTAAGCTAAAGCAAAGTCGTGAAAGGATCTTCCCGCGTGATTGGTGGTTTCCGAGCCGAGCCAATCGGCATGGTGAGCGTTAAAATCGCCAAGTATCACGATTTCAGCGGTAGGAACCCCTTCGAGCAGGGAATCTGTAGCCATTTGGATGTGCTCAATGAGTCGCTCAGTTTCGGTATTTCCGCTATATGACCTATACAGGCATGCGTAGAATCGCGGATGGTCATCGCAGTCTACGCGCAGCCAGAGGCTAGATAGGTCCCTTCCTTCAAGCGACCCGAGGCGACGAGAACAGATATCCTCTCTGACGTACACGCAAACTCCCGCCCGCGGCACAAATGAATGTTCCAATTTGTACCCCGGGTAGGAGAGGTAGGAAGTATCAGCCGGGGAGGATATCTGAGTCTCAGTAAGGAAGAATAAGGCCGGCTTCGCAGTTTCGAGGTGAAAGTGAACCGCGATAAGATTAGAATTGAGCCCCCTGACATTGGTAAAATCCACTGAAAGCGTGGGATGCCTTCGGTAAATTCTTCCGTTTGCCCCGAGATCGAAACCTATAATTTTTTGCGCAGTTTTTGCCCACCCCAGAATACGAAGGGCAGCCTGTGCATCCACCACCGAATACTGATTGTCCCGATGATGGACGCTCAGAGGGGGATTCTCCACAGCGGAAACGTGTGGTACCCCCCTGGGGTAATCTCTGTTTAAACTGCATCTTCATATTCTGGGGGGGGGGGGGAATTGATGGGCTCCGCACGAAACGCGAGTACAATAAGATGAACCTATTGCATCACTTCACGCCGGTTTTCTGTGAGACAGTGGTACTGCCCCGGTCGTGCCTGCCCGATTGGCTGAAGCCCGAAAGCAACAGCATGGCACTCCCACTAGGAATATACAAAATAAATGGGTGTATCTAACCGCCTTATGTATAAAATCCGTATAATTGCACTCATTTAACAAGAGTACTATTTCGTCTCTTTACATTGTGTTGAAATAAATACTTTAGTTGCCTGTCCAACTAGGTTTTCTTTATGAATTAGGGGATAAGAGGGCAAAACCTGTGACAACCTGGTTCCTGTAGTGATTCAGTCACTTTCTGACTGTTGAACGTTCAGTTGACTAAAATTGTTCACCCTGTTATTTGTAACAAAGAGATTTTGATCACGAAATCACGATTATAATGTCACGAAATCCAATTGTGTTGTTCTTTTAGTATGATGTTCTAGTCGCAAACTTAGAGATGGTGACACACTGTATCTATATATCAAAGTTATGTTATAGGATAATAAATATCAGGCACTATTTATAATTGTACACGATATTTAAAGCTAATAAGATCAATAATGAATATATAAATAATTAAATAATACGTTATCATTTAATAAACATTGCATCGTTTGTTTTTATTTAACTGACACTACTTTTATTTGACTTGTTTCTATACAATACCCGGTAAAAATACACATAATAAAAAAGAGCAAACATAGGCCATAATAATACTCAAACAAAATAGCAGTCAGCTACTTCTCGAATAAATCTTAAGTTTATACTTGACCTAGTATCGCATTCATACCAATTATATTTCTTCATTAACAGACTGATGAGAAGACAAGTTGTTCTACTTTTAAAAAATATCATCAAGAATTTCGCTCTTATTCCCAAGATTACAATGGTAGTTTGTTTTATTGCAAGTTCTATCCGACAGGGGCCGCTAGTAATCAGCATACCTGCCACAGAGTCTGGCCATAAATAATCTATACGGAGACAAGTGGCTGTTCAGCGTTGGAAAAATGTATCAGTGACATGAAAGGATGAGGTCTCGGTTCGTTACGTTTTGTCACCCTCCAGGGAGCGGTATTCCATGAATCTCTTCTACCCGCGTCACAATTCTGATTTGGAACCACTAGTCAACAATGTTTATGGCCCTATATCTCGACAAGACACTTATTGTTTTTTTCACGCGTGAAAGCCGGTTTTACTGTGGGCTTTCCTATTCTTACGGCTAATTTGCTATCGTTTTGTGTTTAAATGATTTATTTAAAAAAAAACTAAAATCTTGTATTTGATATTGTTATAGTGAAACATTGCGAACAGGGTGTTTTATATATTGATCACTAATATAATATATACATATATGTTAAAAATTATATAACACTGGCGATCGTTGAAAAACAAAGATGTGTAATGTAAACTTTACACGGATAGAGTCGCACTTCGTTCAATATTCCAAAAAACCGGAGCGTAAACTGCACTTAAATTAAAAAATTTTTAAGGCAATAAATAATATGTTGACTCAACACATCGTTACAAAGAAAACTCCATTGATACACATGCATCAAAACCCGACTGAACATCGAACACATAAAATGGTACCGCAGCGCAATAAAAGAAACTAATTTACATAATGCTCAGAATGACAGAATATACAACTTGTAGACAAGATGGAGCTTCGGTCTCTATTTGTCTACATTTTGCAAATTACAATCTCAAAGATGTGTTTGATGTGCTATCATCTATATTTTTATTCTTCTAGCATTTTCTTGTGTTCCAAAAGCATATGACGATTTATTCAAATTAATATTAGTTCACTGTTATAAAAACGGAAAAGATAGATTTGACGTCGATTGATTTTGTACTAGACGCTTGAATAGACACCATTTCATTTCACCTATATGCAAATAATGCGGCATGCTTAGTACTTTCAGAACGTTTACTGTGGCTACGTGATAAGTCCATCTTAAATAAAGTACGCTTAATTTCACAGGTTGAGACTTGGACCTTTATCGCAGTCTATACAACTTCTTTGGTAGACATTGTACCAACATTTCTGCTCCTCTGTTTCTTGTGGGTTAATGAAGTTTTTTTTATAGAACAATTGGACACAAGGGTCACATGGCAAGTGATATAAAATGTAATAGATATAGTCTTAAACTAACCTTTAGTACTTTCGACGACACAATCGATCCGCCACAGAAGAAGTGCAACGTAGAAATTACGCAGCATTTTGTCGAGAGAATGAAACTTTGTTTTACGAAAGCGTCTCATCTCTTAAATATACGCCACCTCAGCTTTATCATTGAAATGTATTTGGCAATAACTTTACTACCATTAACACAATGCAAATCGTTTTTTGGTTGGTTTGGTTTATCTATCAGAAACTAACATTATTTATGTAAATTTTATGTTTGAATATTTAACATCCACTCTGTAACACCTGAAACAAAAAAAAACTTTATTAATTTGAGTTATATTCAATTATCTTAATATTGTTAGAACATTTAATATTTGTAATTGAAGAGCTGGGAACTCTGGTAGGTATTTTTTATTAAAAAGGGTCCTTAAATCTAAAAATTATTATGACTGTACCATTTAATAACGAATAAACACACTTTTTTTATGTTTAAAACTTATTATTTTAATTATACTATTACACTTGAAGAGCTTAATAGTAGTAGATGCTAGGAGTTTTACCACATGCGACAAAATGCGTGGTTATCATCCGACCCAGGTTTGAGTTTACCTTCTAGCATCAACTTTCGAAAGAATTAGGGTAATCCTTATTCTTCGCCAAACACTGGAACTCTATTGGACCCTGAATCACTTCGCATTGCCATCAGCCTACGCTTAGGTGTGAACATATAACATACTCCCCATAAGTGTCCATATGAAGAGAAAAGAGAATAGAGTTTTTCTTCCTACATTGATTTTGTTCCCTTTCGAGTAAAGACTCTTGAGCCGTGGGGTTCAACTGCACAGGCTCTAATTAAAGATTTAAGTTGGCACCTGGTAGATAGTACCGGTGACCCCAGAGCTCGTGCTTTCTTCGCTACACGAATAAGTATCGCAATACAGTGAGGAAATGCTGCCAGCGTTAAAGGGACTTTGCCACAGGGGTCAAACTTTTTTAATTTATTGGAATTTTCTATTTTTATGATCACAGTGAATTTCGCATATAACAACGATGAAGGGATCACTCTAATTCCGTCATTAAATCCGGAAGTCGTCACAGGCAGTGGTTCAGATAAAGTACATGTACATACGTACATGAGTTTATATTAATTTATTATTGAAAACATTCAATTGAACACAAAGTTATTGACTGGTACATTTAAAAAATAACTCAGAATATCACTTTTAAACTGCCCCATAAATTTAATTCCGAAGCGTAAACGCTTACGTACCTACTTAGCTGATATATCTATAAATAAAAGATAAAGGTCTGTTGAAGAAAATGAAGGAAAATAGTTGATGACCATCTGCATGAATGTAAACAAAAGATAAGAAATGTTTGTAAAATAAATAAATCTTTGTGTCTTTGACGGCTGACTTCGATCGCAATATCTGCATTATATTTCTAGGAATGTGTTACTAATGATTCATTTAAAACAGTTGCTACATTGTTGTAACATTCAAAATCGCTAGAGCCACATGAATTTTCTACTAAAGTATGCTTTAAATTCAAGGGACGTTAGATTTAACGTCGTTATAGTCAAATAGTCGCTACAACCAAGGCAAATAAATGGCAACCGAGTAATCTAAAAAAAAATTGGAGACATCGAAATTTATAATTACGAGATGCATTTATTATTCATTTTAATATTCTGTAGATATGTCTTGCTGTAACTAATTGTAACTGGTTAATAAAGAAAAGTACTATGGATAATACGTTTTATAACTCATTATATTTGAATATATGAAACATATTTTGGACACAACAGTTAAAAATAAAACCCGATATCTAAACATGCCCTTTCCTGACATGTGTTCACTTTTATTTGTAAACACAGCAGCTGTTGAACTTGTCGTTTGAATATTACTTTGTCTATGTACACGTTGTTAAGAGTAGATTAAATATTTTTAGACGATATTACCAATGCTTATTTACGAATGCTTTTATACTACATACTAGCTCTGGCTGGGTATTTAAAATAAATATCCAGCATTGCCGTACAAATTTTATATAGTAGGTAGCATTCTATTGTCTCTCTCTTAATAATACTATTGTTTTATGCTATTCAAACAGAATATTTACATGGCTCTGGGCTGTACTGCTTGTATATCATTCCACATTTAAGGAACAAAGGCCTACTCGTTATTTTTATTGTAATAAAAATAAAGTGTTTTAGAGAGAATGTTTATAAGCAAGTAGAAAAATTTACATTAGACTTATGTGGTAAATGTCATAGTTTGGACATAAGATATAGTTTCCTTCACCATTCGATAAACGTTCCGGGGTTTTGAATGCTTAAAGCATTTCAAGTTTTAAGAATCGCACATTTAGCCACAAAACTGTTCGTTAATGATTACACTATATTTAAATTGTAATCCTATTTTCTAACAATTCTCAAAGACACGAAAGCGTATTCAGATTTGAGCCCTCGTAACCGTAAAAACATTTTCTTAGCGTTACGAAATTTCCACCTTCCGACGTCGCTCCTACAAAATTCCATTACTGGAATAGCCAAGTGAAGCCAAGCTCTTTTATTTTATACCCTATTTATTCCTACATGTTCAAATAGGTACGTTTAGTTCGTTTAAAACTTAATTAGTGTAATAAAGTTGTTAGCGGTCCCTAATAGTTTGGGTGAATGAAACTGTTCACGGAATTATGTAAAACGTCTAGACATTGTAATCGGTTAGGTTAAATGCAGTTTTTTAATGTTGGGTTATTTTGTAACATCTATACTGATAATGAGAAATTACTTGTATATTACCTCAAAAATCCTGGAACAATTTCAAAAATGTTCAGTCGGGACTGAATAGATCGCATGAATCGAAATATAAAATATCTTTATATTCAGCGTAAAAATGTACTACATAGTTTATAACTCAAATATCGAGTTAAAAAAATTCAATGTCTCTTGAATATTTGTAGTAAATTTTATCCTAATCCTTTTTTGTATTTGAAATATAATTGCTCGACCCATTTTTACGTTGATTTTAAAGTCACCTTCAATCCTTATTACGCAAATATGATATATCTATTATATATATATATATATATATATATATATATATATATATATATATATATATATATATATATATATATATATATATGTATGTATGTAACAAAACTAAATCTAACTTCAGTAATAATCCGAAAATGACCCTTACAAACTTTCCCCACAACCATTAAAATTATCCTTATAAAATATTCGTAAACAACCGTAATGTTTACCCCGTGAAAATATCCTTTTATTTACAAGGATAATCTTTCCGTGAAATATATGGCCGTACCTGCCCATAATCTATAGCGCTTTTGTGTTAGAAAGTACACCTGTAGTTTACGAAGATAACAAATTTTACGTCGTAACATTAAATAAATATCAACTAAGGCGGCAATTTCGTATTTTATTAATCTAATCGCTTGGATTATAAGCCATTTTATCGCTCTCGATGAATTGCTAAGTTAGGAGCTTTTAAACTTTATAGTAATCGAGTTAAATTGAATTTAATCCAAAGTGCGATCTTATTGATAGCCCGGTTTTATAGTGCTTTATGTACTGAATTGAGTCATAATAATTAAAATGGTGTTCTGTAGTGGTTTTTGATCTAAATTTATGTACAAATACTGTTTCGTACTTCGCATTGGATACGGCGAGTTCAAATTAGAAGTTTAGGACTTTATGACGACCTTGGTAGGTTGACCTTTGACATGATATCGGACCTTAACAACCAATTAGAGTAGCGAACAAATAACAATTTACAAATCTGATCGGGGATCAAGTCCGATAGTAGAACGAAGAGACATTACGGTCAGTCTACTGCTTAGCCATAAGGCCTTCGGAGCTATGGACCATGCGATCCTTTCATCTAATTAATTTTCTAATAACGTAAGAATCTCCCACATAGTTAAACCGATCAAATAGTATGTTAATTGCATACATAATTATTGACAATAGTGTTTCATCATAGAATAATTCTTCAATTTTTTCTCATCGACTTTTGTAGTCTACTCATCAACAAGAACTGTAAACCAAATACATAGTTTTAAGGTAACAAAATGTTTGATAAAATTTGAATTTTTGTGTGATATGGACTTGGACTTGGAAAATAAAAATAAAAAGCGTCACAATATATATAGAATAAAAGCACGTTTGTAGAGAAAATGTTGCAACTGCAAAAGCCGATAGCATCGCTCTCGAGGGAAAATGACAGCTCTCTTCAGTTTGAATATTTTTTTACTATAATCATTTTATAAATAGTATTTTCACTTTACCGAAGCGGTGAAAAAATAACTGAATACGCATTTGAGAAACGAAAATTCCACGCTTATTTATTATTTATAAATGACATTTTTTTTACGCTTCACTGAAATATTGTTGAACATTTTATTTGTTCTCATAATCCTTTCAGTGTTACTTGAGTTTTAAAAAGCATATTATCAAAAAAAGTTTTTAATTAATAGAGTGTAACCTTAAAATAAAACCCTAATATCTATGTACAGCATGAATGACGTGTTTCGTAACAAACTTATTTCGTTCCTTTGAAATGTTAACTTCCAATTGTACAAAGCTGGGCCGAGGGTAGATAAAAATTTTGTTAGAGTGTTTGAACCCCGAAAAGCACCCCGAATCATACAATTAAATTGTTGAATCAAAGTATTTAAGAGTGCCCTTTTTTGACTACACAAATAAAGAATTTTGTGGTGTTGTACAATTCACGTATACCGAGCGGGTTAGTAAAAAATCGTTGGAAGTTGGATCGGAACATTTACTATAACAGCATAACATAAGAGATAAATTTTAGAACATAAATTTATTAGACATTTTGTTGCTGATAATATATCTTTTTTTTAAACTGACAGTTTGATCTTCAAACTTTATAATACTCGAAGTGTACATCTTTGATTTAAAAACTATTTGTAAAAGAAGGCCCCGACGAAATTCTGAAACTGAAAACTAGCATGCCAAAACACGCTTCTCGAAACAAGACGTGGGGGTTGGGGGTTGGGGGTACCACTTACGATAATATTACTGTGGTCCTCCATTATTTCCGTGGAGCGATTAATCACTTGAATAATTTAATTTATTTTTTTACTAGTGCTGGGCGCGAAAAATGAAGTTTACACACCATATTAGTTCATGATTAGTATATATAGAGGGCACGGAGAGGAAGTTAGTTGTGATTGGGTATAAGACGGATGCTTGACTCCATATGAATGATAATAAACGTTAATTTGTGTGCTTTCATTATTTTTATCAGATTAATTTATCTACTATATGAGTACATTTTTTATTTAATATATACATAATAATTTTGAGCAATGGCGTTGGTATCAGATGCTATTGTCATTCCACATTTCATAGATTTCATAAATTAACAACTTCAATCAGTTTATAACCTTTAATACTTGTGGTTTCGATTCGCCCATATCAATAGTTCTACAAATTAACGACTATTTGATAGTCCATAGTAAAAGTGATTCTACAGTCATTATTAATCAAAGTATTTTAATATCTCGGAACAATACCGTTTGTGACACCTGCCGTTGTCATTATAATTTAATAACATCAAAGTCAAATTAATTAATCGTTAATTTTGTTGTTGTTTATTTTATTGTCAGTTGTTTATATCAATTAACCACTTTTCAATGGTCCGTAAAAAGTTATGATTAATAACTTTTAAACTACTTTTGCTTTAAATATTTTAAACTTAAATAAATAATTCTTTATTTGTGTAATCAATCGTCAATAAATATTCAACTAATAATTTGACACTCGTTCCTACGACTGCCGTTTGAATCTGTAGTCGATTCTTCTCTATCACAAATTCGGGTTTCTATAAATACCAGCACTGGTTGCTGCGGTGCTCCCCAGTACTGGGAAGGCGTGGTATTTCATTACGCACTTCACTCACTCCAGTTGCTCGTCCTACTTTTTAGGCGATTGACAATCCCGCGATGTACCAAGCCGAACGAATTCCCAAGAGTCATTGCGCTAGTCGCGGGAAAACCAATTCCGGCTGAGCCGAGCTGCCCCGAGCCCAACTGTCAAGGCCCTACATGTCAACAGTAAGATTTAAAAAAATGCGGTGGTCAGTTCGTTTGAGCGGTCGAACCAAGCAAATGCCTTTAAAAAGTAGACTCTAATGTCAAAATAAACTGGCTGATACCAATACACAAATTTTTGACGTCAGCAATCATCAATTATCTAGATAGATAGTTTTAACACTGTTACTGTTAAAACTCAGGACTTTGCCTTCCTGTCGTTAGACGACAATATTCCGATCGTTCATTGTCACTTCTGACTTTCTACCTTCCTTTCTCCACGCGTAATCATAAACATTCCTGCGCCATTATATAGGTGCTGCCCTCATTAATCGTTCCTGTGACTCCTCGTTCTTAAGTCAAGTTACCTACTGAAATGATATTTATTGAAAAATAAGTTGACTGCACGCTACGATATGAAATAAACTTATATGAGGGGGTCATATTGGATTGGCGAGACTTAGTTCTGCATGTTACGCGGATAAAAAGATCGCTCACTCACTGATGTCGATACTTGTTTATTATAGTTACTTTCGTAAGTAATTATTTTTTGGGAAAAGGGATACTTTTCTTTAATAAAATCCCATGCTCTTTTATCTCTGCCTTTTAATAAATTTAAGAAATGTATTAAAGAAAAGCTGTGTAAAAAGGCTTACTATAAAGTTGACGATTATCTAGTTGATAAAAGGGTTTGGAACTAGTGCTAAGCAGGTCTAATTAATTTGCGATATTTGTTGCGACTATTATTTGATGATTTGCTATTTTAAAAGAGTGCCGAGAGTTTATTACGCCGGTTTTCTCGCCCTGCATCCTCTGTTTTCTTTGCTGATGAGAAGGGATGTCTACTGATTTAATGACGTGGAATTAGTGATACCTGTATCTTATATTCCATAATAAACATATTTTATTTTTTATGTTTAAGTTAATTAATAATTAAAATTTATAAATTCTTAACACGTAATTTTTACTTATAAATATCATTAATGAAATGTTTCATTAATAAGAGCAAGGCTTACTAGTTCTTGCCTGTGTCTTGTTCATAATATATTTTCTATTCTATAATCTTTAATAATTAATCTTTTACAATATTTTGGTACCATTTATAAGGTTTTATTTGCATACTAACAGACGATTTCTAGTAATATTATAGCTTTGGAAAGCAGCTTCCCATGGGACTAATACAATGTTATATTTATAGACATAATTAACTCGTTAATGTCTTGAGACACATGTTTGACTAAAAGTAGGGAAAGTGGATAAATTCCTTATTAGACACGCTCACCTATAACGTGATTTGTGAGCCAAGTAATTTCTTAATAATACTCCTAAAGTGTCGAGTAGTATTGGGTCATTGAACTTTGATTATACACCTATAGTTTTATTTATTAAGAAACGAATCAATAAAGTAGACTGAATGTTTCTTCATAAAACGTTTACATATAAACAAAAAAGAATGATATACATGCCTGCAAATTGGTTAGGTAAGTAAACAATATAATATTTACATGACACATAAGACGACAGAATTACTCATTATTTCTTTATTATTAAATATTATAATATTGTCCCTAGTAATTGTTTGGAGATTAGTTTCTCCCGAATTATATTTTCCCGAATTCTTTGTAAAGGTTTTTGTTCATATAGTCCCTCAAGACTTTCATACTCATTGATAAGATGTGTCATTGATGTAATCATGATAGACAATACAACCTTTATAACTCATTTTAAAACCGCGCTACCCCATGGCCTACTAGAATTAAATGGCGCTACAACACCGTATTACAATTACACATATGTGCTTCTCATTTTAAAATTTAAAAATGTTGCCCACACAAAGACTTTATAAATTGCAGTAAATACATTTTTGAGTTCCATTACCCTGTGTAAATTTTTCACTAAAAATGTTTCATACATTATACTCCGAGCGGGTTTTATTAAACGGACAAAAGAATTGCCTACAATTAAATAAGAATAATATGGTGTAATTAAAGTTTATTCAGGTTTTGTGAACCTTTTGTTTCAGTTAAGATTTGAAAAAGGATTCTACTTTTTACTTAGAGGTATAAATCTGTACGAGTATATTGTACATGTTCCTCAGTTCCCTTGGTGTTTATAGTTGAAGCAAAGACAATTTTTCGTTGTGTTTATTGCTTTTGCTATATGTATGTGTACTTATTTATAAGTTCAAATAGATGGTTGGCCTCTATTGATGATGTTCGTTAGTTTTTCGACAATAAACCGAGATTTTATAGCTGAAAAATTTTCTCAGTTGTACTATGGTAATGACAATAGAACTTCTATTCTCGAAAACAATTAAAAATCATACAAGAAGCGTATTTTATGTCTACAGATTCCACAACTTCACTCATTTATATATGGATTATTCTAACATCTAGTGTGTATTTCATAACTCTTAGTGCTTACATTATTTTATTAGCACCAAATATAAGCTAAAATAATAAATTTCAAAAAATTTAATTATTATGTGCAGGCAATATTATTCTGCTTATTTAACGCATCTTAAAGGGAAAATCTTCATTTGAATATATGAATAATATTAATTAACACAATAAAGAAAAGTTTGCATTGCGGTTGAATAGTAGAAATAAGCTTTTAAGCGTAGGTGAGGCCGCCATTACAGCCTTTTGTCTTATGAAAAGATACTTAAAGAATTCGTTCTATTTTCAAACTCGCTGACCTTTTCTGCTTTCTCATAATCTCACTGACAAACGTTTGATATAGCCTAAAAACTTTAATGGAATGTTTATACCACAAAAATATCGAGCTTAAATCCCCGTAGCTTTGATGGTGAATTAATGAATTAAAAATAAACGCGGAAATTCTCTTTGGTAGTATTTTTTTTTGTTTGATTCAGTGATTAGTTCTTAGGGCAACTTTATGTATTAACCAGTAAAATGTATTCGGAAATAAAACCTCTCTGGGTTATATGCCTTAGATATAAATTTACGTAGGTATTTTAAATATTTTTATGAGAAAAAGGGTTATTTCTTAGTGTCGTATTAGTTTATATGGCATATGATACTTTTAAAGCTCAATACTTTGTTATAAATTTATTTCATTAGTTAGTCGCTAAATCAAAGCTATTTTTCAACTAACCAAAGTATATTTAAGGTTCTCAATACAGTGGGTCCGTGTATTTTAATAGGATAAAACCCAATTTGGTTCAACATTCTTTCTTTTGAGCCATGAATAATTCATTCAGATCCTGCGGGAGACGTGTCAATAAATGAGAACAGATTTTATATAAAATTGTAGACATTATGTAACCTCCACTCAGGCTGTGAAATTTAATTTATACTTGTCCTTTGTTTCCTAATCTCCATGATGGCTCCAGAGGCGCTATTACTCTGTCTTCTCTTTATCACTAGTTGTGCCCCGCGGTTTAATTCTCTCGTAGAGTTATATGTTACGCTTTTCTCAATAAATCACGGACAGGCACAGAAGGTTGATCACCTATTATAAAATAAAATGACTGAAATCTGAGGTCCATACCTATAAAAGGGTATAGCCGCACTGGCACTTTTTCTCGATAAATAAACAATCTAAGAAAAAAAATTATTTAATAAGTTACTCCAGGGTGCGTTAAACTATACTTTTTAGCTTTATTAAATTAAAGTAAATACTTTATATCCTAGGATGCTCTTAATAGTCCGGTCAATATAGACAATTGAAATAACAAAAATTCCCGCAGAGCTATATATATATTGGTGGAGAACTGAGGATTCTATAATCCTATGATGACGAGAAAATAAAATAAAACTCAAATTTTGACCTTTGACCCCGAATAACTTTTGTAGCACACATAGCATTGATGGGAATTTTAAAAACTTTATTTGTAATAGTAAACCCCAACTCTCCGCCAATATTTGGCCCTCCTGGAACTTTTGTTTTTGACCACTATTTTCATGTCTAAATTGACCGGACTATAAGACATGTTTGTATTTAATTGTTTGTATAATAAATACCTCAATTAAGAATGTTCTAACACATTTCACAGCCACTATTTGAATTAAGAAATTATCTACCAAATAATAATGATTTAAAATAAAATAAAAAAACTCATTTAATGCTTCTCAACTTACATCCAAAACTTAAAGTAGTAATATCTATCGGCAAACGTTTATTTTTCTGATCTTGCCATTATCTAACAGCGCTTAACCACATTGGGGCCGCTATTTTTTTTATAAGGCTCTACCATCTTCTTGTCTGATATATTTAATTATGTGAAATCTTCAGCGTGCAATAACCCGAAATTATTCCCCGGAAATCGAAGCAAGGAACTGTGTACACCATTACAAAACCAGAGTACAAAAATATGCCTTATAATATCCAACATTAATTTATTAATAGTTGACATACCGCTATACCAATAACGAAACAAAAGTACAAAATTAACTCTATAATGAAACGATATTGATTATTTACAACAACGAATAATTAATTTCAGAGTATATACGAAATGAGATTTTTAATTAGTTCAATTGGCGAACGATGACGAATTGATAAATCAGACTTTTAAAATGGATTACAAAAGCCTTCAACTACGTCAGGTTGATTGCTGATTGAAAAACTGAAAATCGTATTATACCACTCATTTTATACTATCGTGATTCATAGACGTGTAGGATCCAGACAGGAAATTTTATTTCAAAGCATATCTCGTTGTGATAATTGCAATTAAAAGAAATAAAACATGTTAATAGCCTTAATTTAATTTATAAATAATGACCGTGATTGAGCGTGATTATGATAATATGGCGTATCACATAGATTTTTAAGTATTTAGATGTTGGTTTATTATATATTAAATTTAGTCACTGTCACGTTTATATTGACCTTACCAATGATATAAGAAAAGTAATAGAAGTAAAGTTTATTACATTATTTTAGTAAAGAGATTTTTGTCAAATTGTAGTCACGCCCACAATAACAAACCAGTTTTTTAAGTACATCAGATAATTAATTATACTAATATAGTTTTTTTAATAAATACATTAACAATATTAACTAGTTAAGTGGTACCGCCCATGGACATTTTAAATGCCAGAGGGCTACTCTATTTTCTTGAAGGACCCTTTGTCTATAATCTTACAATCGTGTCAAATTTACCGAAAATTTTTGTTTATATATTTATTTAAGAAAAAGTATAAATTATACAAAAACAACTCATTTATGTCTTGATCACCTTATTCATTGTCGTACTATAGGCCTACGGTATTTAATCAAACAGATCCAGAAATTTGTCTGCCCGTTTGGGGGTTACGGGACTTCAAACAAAGTACTAGCAATTCGTTCACAATTGATGCTAAACTGTTACATAAACTATGCATTTCGAAACGAACGCTTCGACAAATGTAAATGGACCACAATGTTCATTTAAACTGTACTCCATTTAGGAAATGTATTTTTTAAGTACGTTTATTAAGAGGCGTTAAAAAGATAATAGCTTTAACGCAAATGCAGAGACGTTTAAGGGTCACACTAAGCTTACTTATGTCTCCCGTATATCAAATCATATATGTTTTTGATATACGACAGTAATATTTAGCCCTTATTTGCTTAAAATCTGTGCAAGAGAGAGAGAGCAAACTCAGGCTCGAGATTTAGCGATACTTATGCATCACTCCTTCATCAGTCTAATCCACATATCACGATGAAAGGTGAAAATAAATTCAGTATTAAAAAAAAAGTCTTTTTTTTGTTTAAATCAGCATTTATTAAGAAAAAAGATAAAGTAATCATGGCAAAAATAGTATCAGAGATCAAAGCCTTAAGTTGTACGGATTACGAGTTTTTTTTTTATTATTGTCCACAGAAAAGATAAAATGTGTATTTTGGCTAAATAAAACTAAACTAAAAAGCTATGTATTTCTTAGGATCAAACAATCTGGTTGTATTATACTACTTCACATTAAAAACGACATAAAAAATAAATCCACTAGTTTAAAAAAAATATTATTTTATGTCCACAGAAGAGATTTCTTTTCGGTCGGCTCTTAATTAAATTTTACTATCAATCAAAGTGAGCTCAGCTCCTAATTAATAAATAAAATAAGAGATCATAAAAACAAAAGATGACGAAACTCTGCTCTAGCGTGTTACAAACGTCGTCGCTTATAGTATGCTTGTAGTAAGTACGCTAGAATATAGGTTCGTCATCTTCGCTGTCAAAGGAGTGATTGAAAAATGTTCTTTTAGCCTGCTATGGTTGTATAATCAAGTCGTCCTCATCGCTGCCGTCTGTGCGTTATGGCTGAATAAGTTATGGAGGAAAAGTTACATCTGAATCATCAGAGTCTAATAGGAACCTCGATCTCTTATAGGGAAGTGATAGGGGATCTGTTTCTTCTTCAGGTGGAACGCCAATAACAATCGATATAATTATATTTACGTATATAACATAAAATGTAAAACAATGACTAATAAGCGAGATTTCTATTTTTATTGAAGGAACTCTTGCATACACCGCATGGACAAGCTATACTTGAACTGACAGGGTGATTCTAAGGTTGCATTCCAATTATCGACTGTTCAGCATCAAATTTATTTCGACCACGGAAGGGGTGGCGGTACCGATGACAAATTGTTTATGTATCATAATTCGAAGAAATTTAGTTTAAATATTATGTAACAGTTGTAAACAATATTTTAATTTTGTTCATGAAGTTCGAAACCTAGGCTTGAAACGGCCCACGGAAAGGTATCAAAAGGATGTTTTATTTTAATATTTTAAAAAGTATTAATACAAATGTAAATATTGCCGTGCATGTCAATCATACGTACTAATAGTAAATAATTAAAGGTAATAATATGGCTGGTTTTCACTGGTTTGAACTGAATATCTAAATTTACTAGAAATAGCTTACGATAAAAACTGAATGTCTCTTCAGAAACGCAATAGGTATCAAGAAAACTATTGAAAAGGTTTTTGAAAACTTTTACTTTTCGTGTAATTTGTGGACAACCATGCTTCTTTAATAGTGCCATTTCTTTCGAATGGCGAGCATGGTTACTTAAATTTCTATGCCCCGTTTCTGAACAATGACTTGGAGATTTAACCTAACCACTGTCAAAGATTCTCTGACTAGGACCACGTCTGCGGTCTCTTTCTACCTGCCACTTTGCCTTGAATTATTAGTTGAAGGAGCTCGACATTATTCGTAAGACATGTCTAAAATATACAAGTTTCTTTTCTCTCATCGTCATAAGCAGCATATGTTCTCCACCGTGACGGTTGTATTTTGTCCAAGATATTAAAAGATTTAAATCAAGAGCTCGAAGGCTTCCAGTTTTTTGGAATACGGCATAGAAGGCACGGTGAAGTCCGTGCCTTCTATGCCGTAGTGTGGACAAAAATATATATAACATATGTACGCAGCAGTTTATGTTCGTGGAAGAACAAACATACAAGTCAAAGTAATAACCACATTATTTAACTTTCGAATCCGTTCATAAACATTGATCGTTTTTGATGGGCTAGGCTAGGAGAGTACCAAACTGTTTTATCATTCGCGTATATCTTAACAATGAACCACTTAACAGTCTTATAAACTTTGTTGTAATAAATATGTTTGTATTAGGCGTACGTTATCGTGTTGGCGTAATTGAAAAAGTTCTGACAAGGGTTAACTGGTCCCCGAAACATTGTGCCACTGTCGGGCGGTCGGAAGTATGTGCTATTATAGCAGTTTAATTTAGCAAGTATGTATATATACATTTGCCCTGCATTAGTGGTTATTACATGATAGGTTCTGGTTTAGATTCCTAGCAAAATAGGAATCTTCATTTAAAAATAACGAAACAGATGCAAATTGTACCCTTTTTGGGAAGGTATTGTATAAAGCCTTGTTCGGCCTCAGTATTCCGTATCTGATTCTTGATATTCTTTAATAAAGAATTGATCACAAGTAGAATCCCAAAAATCCCTAGAAGAGATACCCCCTCTTCCGTCGATTTTTGGGTCTAAGGCCTCACGAAGTATTTTGTGAATTTAATTTATTCGTCAAATTTATAAAAAGCTTCATTGATTAATTTACGTTTAACGATGGCTTTTAATTTATTTAGTGATAATTCTCTAATTTCCCTTGGGAGTTTGTTGTAACAACGAATACAATTTCCATGTGGTTTATCTTCTGGAGCCTGGTCGGTCGCACACTCAAATGAGTTCTATTTCGCGTATTATACTAGTGAAAGTCACCATTTGTTTTAAAATCGTTTATATTTTTTTGTACATACAACAAGGCTTCAAGAATATATTGACCAGATAGTGTCATAATATTCAATTCCTTAAACTTATTCCGTACCGACTCCCTCGGAGAAACACAACAAATACCCCGAACAGCCCGCTTCTGCAGCACAAATATGGATTGTACCTCTGTAGCAGTAGAATACCGTGCGACATAACGCTGTGAAAGTAGTTACTGCAAATGCTGCAGAGCTCAGACTAATCGAAAAAGTCTGTACGTGTGGGCGCCACTGGAGTTTACTATCTATTGTTATGCCTAGAAAAATAGTTTTAGTAACAAAGTTTAGTTCACTATCCTTAATTTTCAGGTTACCAATATCTCGCTTTACGCTAGTAGGTGTAAATCTAATACATTTTGTTTTATTCTCATTAGGCAGTAAGTTATTTACATTAAACCAGTTAACTATACGAGAGATAGAATTGTTTAAATCGTCCAATAATACGTTTTTCCTATTCACTTTAAATAGAAGTGAAGTGTTATCAGCAAACAATACCATCTCATGAACTTCGTTGAAAAATCAGAAATAAGAAAGGCCCCATAATCGAGCTTTGGGGGACGCTGATTGACACCTACGAACCCGGAGATGTGGTCTACTGTAAACTTTATTAGTGGAATACACACTAATTATATCATAAATATAATTGAAACATAAAATAAATGGCACTCACTGAGATGAAGATTAAAAATAACTGGTAGTTTATTTTCGTTTCTTCATTACGTGCATTTTGACTCTCTCTAGTTATAATTTATAAAACAATTACCATTACTATTGGTACACAATTTATTGTAATTTGAAATATAAGATATTTTATTTGCCCCTGTTCTTCATGGTAATTTTTAAATGTTATTTTATTGTTTATCTGCATTAGACATGGACTCATCTTCACTAAAGTATGTTAATTAGCTTCAAATAAAGATTAGCATTTCTTCAAGAATTCTTAATAGGTCGACATCGCACTCGCGAGCCCTTTGGCATTGTTGAGAGTATTTATTGGTTATAAATCACTTAATATCAGGTGAGCCTCCTGCCCGTTTGCCCCTGTTCTATAAAATAACAACAAATTTATATAAAGTTGGCAATATGAATTAAATATTACGTTAAACTAATTATCACTAAAGTAATAAAATAGATGACTAATTATTTTTCAGTATCTTTCAACTCTATCTCAATATTACATCTGAGTTAATGTAAAAGTGCAGTTAAACGCTATTTGATGAGAGTATTTCATTAAAATTCTCTTACAAAACTGTGTAAGCTTTAATAAAGTTATTTAATGTTGTGAATAATTCCCTATAAAAGGCTCTTTCCATCTTGGAACTTTAATTTCAAACTTATAAGTAGAATATTTAAGGATTTTTCTTAAATAAGGGCAGAGTGACTGAAGCACCATTAAGACACTACTTAAGGAATAAGAACCCCTCGCCTAATGAATTTTGAGATGACACTCATAATTCTAATCTTAACATCACTTTGAAGTGGGAAAACCCTGTGATAGACGCGCTTTTAAATAGAAAACCACGACGACCACCAAAGTCCATGGTTTTAAAAAATATATATTTACGCTTCTCCGAAATAGCAGCGAGACAAATCTCCAACTTGTACTACAAATCGTAAGGTTTCATATTAATAGTGCGTACGATGTTTTAAGATTTGGAGCCAGGCACGAAAGACTTTTATTAAGGCTATTCTTATTTTTATAAATCATTTATGTCAACGATTTTAAAAATGTTACAGTCTTCCTATTATGTTCACGATTTTTATTCGGTAGCATCAACACGGTTTCCGTAAATTAGAAATAGCTTACCATACCAAAACTATTCAATAGCGAATGTCATGTTCTTCCGCTTTATAGTTTCAAATCTATGGAGCGATGTTCAAGTTTTCCACATATAAATTTATTATTATTTGTATCCACCGGCAATAATATATTCAGATGGTACAGGACCGCAGAGACCGTGTTTATACTTTGTGTTGTGGAGCTTCAACCCAGACCTTGCTGGCACTACATCGATTAATCGAAATATAGGAAATTAATGAATAGGTCTACGGGGATATGATTAAGATATAACACGTAATTTACTACGGAACTAGGGCGTCTGCCCTTTTTTATTTATTATAATGGTATGAAGTAAACTAATTCTAAAGTACTAGCATTAACACGCCAGCCAAATGCGGTTTCTATACAATAATGTAAGACTGGTAAATAGCGAGTTTTTTTTTATATTGAGCACAATCCATATTCTCGACACCAAACCTAAAAATCCTAGCACCAAATTTCTTACATGATTCCTGATACAAAAAGTCTTCTCTTAGAAGTATAAAGAGTCTTACATTAAACCATATACCTATATAACAAGTATAGACCATATCAAAGATCGATTAAATTTAGTGGATCGTATTTGATTACAATATCAAAGGTTGCCTACGAGACTCTTCTTAATAGTTTGTAAGCCAATAAAGTGACATGAAAACTCCACAGAGGCACACTTGACAAGATCCCAAAATAGTTTCCTCTACTTAATAGCAATTAATCGTATACAGCTACATACATTATAATAGTATCAATAAGTATTTTACTAGTAACTTATTTTCTTTAGACACACGTGAATGAAGTGAATGAAATGAAGACGACGTGAAAAGTTAATATCTTCAACTTCGTTTCAATCTTAATTAAAAATAATGAATTAATTTATACACACTAATTCAAAATACTTTATTTTAAGCAGCGGAAAGTATATGCAGATCAAATAAAAAAACAGAGTGTCATTCCCGTGACTGTAATTATTGGACATCTTTTTTAGTGAAGAACTAGACAACTATGAACTAGTCTAAAATTGGTCTAAATTGTCCAAAGGAACCAAGAGAAAATTCATTAAACCAATTGTACTTGTCCATCCAGCTACTGAAACAGTATTATATAACTATATATAATTTGTACGATTTAAAGTTTTTGGATCTGTTATTATTGTGTATTATTTTTATTAAGTGTGTTGTATTTGTATTATATTGTATTGATGAATGTCTCTTTAATACGATGATGTTTTGTTTTATTTATAAATTTAACTTTAATTTAATATTTAAGTAATAATAATATCTAATTATCTTTGGCTATATTTTTATTGTATATAAATAAATAATAATAACAGTGGTTCTACAATCTTATAGGTCTGATTCTAATTCGTATCTCGAAATCGTATTTGTTTCGTGAACATTTGTTTTTATTATAAGCAACTGGTTTATGTTCCTGCAACACGTCGTTGATTTTATTGGGCCTAAGGCGGTCGTATCCTTCAAGATGTTCTTTTTTGCCCTGCGAACGAAAGTTAAAATACAGAGAGTCCATAGGTGGTCTATAAGGGATCGAACGTATTACTTCAAGTATAAGAGTCGCACGCTGAATCTACTAGGCCAACACGGCTCAATACAAATATACAATATAGAAAATATTGTGGCATATTATAAGGATTAATATAATTATAAGAAAATAAACTAACAACACCGTATTTATTACATGAGCCAAGAGCCCAGCCCATTTGCCTCTTGTTACATTCAAAAAGTACCCTGTTAACTATAGGTACTTTAATTCTTTGTAAAGATCAAATATATGCACGGACAAGTAAATGCACTATTGAAACAAAATCATGTGTTTAATATAATATAAATACATAAATTATATACCAATAGCATAAACGTATGCGAAGCAATAAACGTTACAAATGACATTGATAGCCTGTGCTAATATTATATGAATAAAATATATTTTTTCGATGTTAAAAGTACAGATAAGAATAAAGCCATTATATATTAATTTACGTGTAACTTCACAGGCCGCTAACTACTTTACAGTAAAGTTAAAGTTGATTTTTTTCTTTCTTTTGATAATTTCTAGGTACGACCAGTGATTATTTTTGTAGTTTTCAGATGTCATACAGACATTGCTCTTTATTTTTTTTTTCATTTTCATTACATTCTTTGTTATCACAGCCGGGGTTCAAACTCACGACTTTAGGTTTAAGAATGACAGATGGTATAATTGTAATACGATAAGTAATGAAGTAAGTATAGAATTTAGATAATAAAAGAAAGCTTACTAAAAAAAGTGAATTACACACGTACAAGTAAAGAAAAGCTTTCGTAATAGTTATATAAATATTCATTCGTTCATCACCTCCTACTGGATTAAACTGAATTTCATTGTTCTCATTAATTTTCTGTTTATTCAGAATTCCATAGATAGTTCATGGACTTCCGAATATGTATTATAACATTTATATTATATATTCCAAAAACTATTTAATATTTTATAGAGGCACTAAATATTTTTTTGGAAAATATATCGACACAGATGTTAAATTTTAGTACCAACGATTTTACATACTTTCATGTTTTTATAACTCAATTTAACAGCTACCGGTAGCAACAATATCGGTACTGTATTTCCCAAAACTCGAAATTATATTGTGGGCATAACGTACCTAATATGGTTTTTGTCTATAGGAAACATGTTTTGCGCCTCTGTATTTGCCTTGTAATTCCTCTTTTGTTTTCTAGTAATGTCTCCATTAAATTAATAAAGAAAATAAATTGCAGGAAAGTGTGTGTATTTCGCAAAATATTGTTACAATTTAATTCATCTATGATTCTTAATATCAGCTATTCTATTCGAGGCTTAAATTAAAACTTCTATGACGGATATAAACGCAAGTTATTACATTATTACATTTTTCGCTTTTAAAATGAGTAAAAGTTTAGGTGGAAACTAGTATTAAATTATTTCTACTAATTTCTATAACAAGAAACTTCACTAACAAACTTTTATAATATAATTAAAATACTTTGAAAACTCACATGAAACACTCGTAAACAGTCAACAATTCCCAGAACTTCACGTAAAGCTCAATCACAAACACACATTAATTACGATACATCCGTCAACACAATTTTCGTAATGAGAGTTTTGTATGCGCGAAAATACGTCTCGCCTGTCTCACGAGCCGCGGAGATCTAAAAAATATTAGTCCTGGAAGCGTATTGCTGTACCGCTTTAATCTTGATTTCCAGAGACGAGGGAAAGACAACTTTATTTCAATAGACATAAGTCTGGCGTTTAAATTGTGTTACGTCTTTCTGGTTTTGGGGTTGAGATAGGGGAAGCACAGATGCTGCGCGCATGCGTAGCTCACGTTGAAGTATTTGTGTGTGAATGACATAACAGTTGGACACTGTTGTTAAGTATTCTGCATCTTCCCAGGCTGCGTAAGTTTGTGGTGGTTACACAAGTGTAACTAATAAAGAGAAGGTTCTCAACTTTTTTTGTATGTTTCATGTACTCAAACATATTTTAAAACAACTTTTTTTGGTCTTGACAAGTAATCTTGAAAGAGAATCTCTTGAAATGGAGAACTAGTAGTGAAGAGTATTGATATATTTATTCGTGTTTTAATGTGTATAACTCATATAAATAAATATATAAATTAATAATGTTTTGAATCAGACTTGATAATGCAAATGACGATGCTTTCTCTGTTAACATGCCGTAAAGCAGTCTCCTCTTATATTTTCCCGCACTTTTATTTAACAAAGACTAAGTATTCAGATTTGGTTGATTCACATATTTTAATATGAATTATTTTTAAGTCTCTAGACTCGATGTCTCCTAATTTTAAACTGTAACCTGAAAGATTCGAATGGCGAAAAAATACTTTACATAAAAGGTTGTATACCGATTTGTCTACATAAATTATCTTTGAACCAAATTACTTACGGCAAATGGGATGAAGACTTATACTGCCAGAAGGCTTGCGAGTGCGTTGCTGCCCTTTAAAGGTTATTGTGATATTATGATCTTACTTCATTCATATCAATTTATCTGATGCTGCACCATGCAAAGCCAAGAATTGAAGCTAAGTGATAAAAGTAATAAAAAAATTCAATTGCCCATGTTTTGATGCTTTGACTAAGGTTTTTAGACGATTCAAACTTGAACTTGAAGACAGTCCTTTTAATCCTACTTTCCTAATTAAATATTTAATAAAATGTAAAAGCCATTCAAAATACGAATCGTAATAAGAAGATTTACCTTCGTGCTGAAAATTCTATTAAACGAGATGCAAGGATTTTCTGAATGTTCTCGAAATTTTACTTTTTGTTAATTAACGTCGAACTTTTGATCAACAAAAATGAATATATGGAAATGCTTGCTGTATTGTAAAACTTTGTTGTTATTAATTTGTAAAATGCAGCTTATATTATTGTATCTCTTGTGTGTATAATTTAGTTGTAGAATCGATTCCTGTCACTGTTTATTTCATTTTTCTCTTTGGTTATTAAAATGTATGACGAATCATTTTTTAATATCGTAGTTCTAGCAAAGCTTAGATCCGCCCCAAAGGCGAGAAATATAATTGCATCGTTGGGCATGAATTTCGAAAAAGTTTAGCTTAAGAAAGTCAATAAGTAAGAATCATTAAAAAAAATATAGCTACCGTATATGGTTACAAAATAACATGTGACAATCTTTCATCACATCATATGTCATCTTCAGGATGTAAAAATATCAACGGTTATTGCATAAAGAGCTCGTATTTACAAAGTCGTAAAATGATAATGATGTTAAACATTTTTAAACTTTTATTTATGAATACTTCGTTGTTAAATTTTATATTATATTTTTGTATTTAACGCAATTATCTACATAAATAAACATTACTCGCAATATAATTAAAAAAACTCGATCAAAACACAAAGTCCTGGACCAATTCGATATTTTTTTGTATTCCTTGGAATGTCTTCATAGAGAAAAAAATTCACGGAAAAAGCTAAAAACTAGCTTGTTTTAAACGAAAAAAAAGGTGCTAAAGTTTTTGATCCCTAAAAGCGAACAACCTTTATGAGGTAGCATAGTTAGAATTATATTAAGGCAAAGCAAAGTTTGCGTGGGCAGCTACTTAATAAAAATATTAAAGATAGTTGTAATAATAGATTCAGAGAAGTAAAAAAATTACTTTGGAAATATATTTTTACCATCCTACCTACTTTATTGTCCTATTCACGTCTAATTTGAAACAATTTAAAATAAAACGTAATAAAAAATTCTATATCACCTTATCATAAACTCTTCAATTACGACAACGCCGTTTAAATTAAAGTAAGGTCCATTAAAAATAAATACATAGGTATACAGAATAGAAATAAATTAATGTGGCATTTGTTATATAAAACTGTGGCAATACGTGTATGGTATTAACCAAATGTGGTTGGTAACAAGGCTAACAAGTATAAACATATTTTACGTATATCATACTTATACGTTTCATATTGGAAGTCAATAATTACTAATCCAACTTCCATAAAATTTATGACTGGTAACAATTGAATGATAACTTGAACGCTCCACAGACCGAGACTCTTGCATATAGAGACAACATGTCTGGATGAAAAAGGTTTTTTGAAGTTAGTCTAAAATGGTCTGTGTAGACCTAAATATTTTTCTTTCAATATTGATATTCATTACGTTGTTGAGGTATCGAGGTATCGTGATTGCGGCGAATGGCTCCACAAACACAGACACGCATACGATTTGCAAATATGAATCCGAATTGAGTACCACCCCTGTAGACAAATGTTTGTCGGCTTAACATCGGATTTTTAAATATAGAATGCGAATTCGATATACAAAAAACATTTAACCCTTTCACTGTGTTTGTTTTCTTGAGTGGATTTGTTTAATCTGTTTTATTTTGTGATGCTTTACACACAAAACCAGAAACAACAACGTAAAAGTATAGCTGTCAATGTTAGCTTTGGTTCGGTATTGCTAGTTTGTTAAAGTAAAATTGAAATGAGTCTACGAGCGGTGAAAAGAGTGAACATATCCTTCCAAGTTATATTTTCCATCCTAGTTTTCTTACTACTAGATAGAGCATACAAACATATTTGTTAATTAACTAGTTCAATTAGATATTTGATAGATACTTCATGATCTAATTACGATACTGGAAATAATTTAATACATTAAGAGGACAACCATAATAAAACTGTGAAAGAAGGGAACTGTTGTTCCTTCGACCTACAGAAACGATCCAAGACCAGTCTAACCACTGATTAGCCGGAAGGCCCCAGTGACAAAGAACGAGATGTTGTATATATACTTAGCGGAAAACTAGTGCATTTCAGCGTGCACGTCAACGGCGTAATTGTAGGTGTCTATAATAAATAAATAAACATAAGGTGTGTAATAAGTATAACACATATTTTTATAAATAAATATAAAGTTACCATATTTAATTTGTATTTCCGTTCGGATTAGTTCCTGTAACGATGTATGAGAAAATTATGATACAGGATAATTCAATGTATGAAATATTCATACAAATATGGGAGCAATTTCGACCAAACGTTAAATAGCCCTCCATGTCAGCTGCATTGGGCCATTACGTAAGCTAATCGCCTTTAATAAAATTTTATAACGTTATAATCATGTTACAATGTATAATGGTTTTTATTATACAGATTAAAATGAATAACGATGAAATTCAAATTTTATTGAATTACACATTTTTATATGAGAATAGAAGGCTTTCATTGCCATCTACGCATTCACGAGGCTTGGCAGTGCATTGCCGAAAGTTTTTGAATGTAAATTTATTTTGACTTACAGTTTACAATTATCACAGCCATAGATCAAACGAGAAGAACTGCCGAATAGTGTTCACCACTCTTAACCTTATTAACAAAAATAAATTAAATTTTACTTCAAGCATTTTGTAGAGTTTCTATCAATCGAGTTTTAAAGCCGGAAGTTTCTTAATTGCTAATCAGCAAAGTTTATCACACATCTAAAAGTTTGTATTGCCTGATGGTACACATTCGTGTTCAGTTTCTGTTTTAATCCATCCCTCTCCGAGCGGCTCGATCCTTTGGCGTTGCGTTGTGGGGTCAGTCTGCATCTTCTACCGCATTTACCATGGAGAATGTTCAGAGGAGTTGTTCGGATTAATATAGGGTTGTAGGGGAGCGTGAACAGGTGCTACTGGTGGTCACTGGTCGTACTTGAATTCGTGTATGTGGTGATGTTAGTTATTTCGACTATGTATTTGCGTGTTGTTCCCACGAGATCCTAAGTCCGTGCTCCTTTTTCACTCCTGCTGATAGAAGATCTTTGACAATCTGGGACAAATATTTGTTTTTAATTTATTTTATTATTATCTATTACTTAAGATGTCATATGAAACATGGTGTGATGGTTGCAGCTCCATACAAACGTTATGTAAAACAAAAAACTTGGCGATTAAAAAGAGTGGCGGCTCTCCGCCAGCTCTTCCTTTATTGCCAGTTCCTTACTTACGTTCTACGCCATTGATTCAAGAACTGGCAGTAAATGTAAAATTAGAAGCATTTAATGTATATTTTTTACTTATTACTTATTTTCACGTTCATAAGTTTACATTGTTTTACCTATATGAATAAATGATTTTTGATTTGACTTGACTCGACTGGATTATGAGCCTCGGATTGCTTCCGTTTCTTTGATATTTTATAAAATGAAACTTGCATTGGAAAAAAAACAACCGTCACATTTTTCGCTTACGCATCACATGTTTCCGTTACGCTTCATCTATTTCTTGTCCCTACCACGGTTGATTCGAAGAGATTCAAAGCCATTAATAACAAAAATATATAATAACGATAACAATGATAATAATAATTATATTACAATTTATGAAATTCTGTAATAATCTTAGTAGTAATAAGGTAAAATAAAATAATTGTATTATTTGTATTCATGTCTATGACTATGATAATAAAAGCATTTGTTAAACTTTATCTAATTAAACTTTATTTAACCAATTTCTGTAAAGTTGCAAATAGCAAATCATTTTTCGAAAAATAAGGTCTTAAAGAAGTTTCACTTAGTAGTACTATATATAGTACACTAGTACACGCACACATTCTTAATTAATACCATAGGAGCAAGTGTTAATTGCGCATATAGAAAGAAAATTTCATTGGTACCGTGATTCCGATGGAGAAAGAATCAGAAATATAACTGTTGTACGCCATCTCTGGTGTACGGTTCTTCTTCACGCCCGACTCTAAGAATATCATGATACATGATCTTGTAAATATATAATAATAATAAATGCGTTTCGAGTACAAGGTAAACAATAAACAAAGTGTCAGACGTATTGTCTTATTTATGGCCTTGTATGTCTAAACATTTTAAACCTTCACTCAAAACCTAACCCTTCATTCCACAATCAATTGTTTAGCTATAAATAATGTTATATAAAGCTAAGGCTAAGAGCCGACGTAGATACTAGATATTTAAATATCTTTTTAAGCTACTTAAACATTATTGAGCATTGTCTATATGAGCAGGAGCCTCACCTGATAATACCTGTGGACACTCGCAACTCCAGAGGCTCGCGAGTGTGTTGCCGCGCTTTTGAGAATTGGTCCAGGCTTTTCTTGAAGGACCGTAAGTCGAATTGGTTCGGTAATAGTTCAGCGGATAGCTGGCTCCACATTATAGAGGTGCACGGCAAAATTTCCCTAAAAACACTCAGTTCATCGACGGATGTGGAGGTGATACGGGTTTAATTTCGTATTTTAAACTAAGATTATTAAAACGCCAAAATGTGTTTAACTTAAGTGCCTGAAGCGTCACACCACAGTACAAATTTACTTAGAAACTAAAGCTTTCGAAGAAAAAAGATATACAATCAATACAAAAATGAAACGAAATCATTAAACAAAGAAAAAAAATATCTTGCGAATCGCACGCTTCACCACTTGGTTAATACCGTTGTAACTAGAGACTAAATAAATAAGGATTTATTTATATTACTCTATAACAGTTGCTCTATAACTTGCGATCTATTGAAAATAGTTAAAATATCGAAATGATTAAACTCTATTACACAATTAACGTTATAATGTTTACTAAAATATATTAAATTGTATGAAAATTGTCAAAACTTGGGAGACAGTTGAATTGCCTGCTGTTTAATAAACAAAAGTATCATGCATAAAAATATTACCCATTGGTAATATCGGGTAAATGGAGAGCCTTATTCATCAATTATTTATTTTTTTGTGATGAAATTTGATTATGTGATGTTTACACCATTTTTAACAATAATAGTTTTATTTATTTTATTTTTATTTATTAACACTTCGTTACATTACAATATAAAATAAATTGAACATAATTAAATGAAAAGGAAAACTGGCGGCCTTTTCGCTTTCAAGCGATCTCTTCCAGGCAACCACTATGAGTAAAGAATTTTTTTTTTAAAGAATGTTGCTCCTCGATAACAACGTTATTTACTAGAAATATACAGAAGCTTAATTACAGTTTTTTCATCTTAATTAATTTTAAAACTAATCCGAGGGTAGTATGTTTTATAGGTGTTGAAAATTGATTATTATTATTAATGTATCGGTATTATTAATATACACCACAACCATGGATGGTGAGGTCAAGTCGGGTCGTACATACCAGCACGTGCACGAGCATGCATGGCAAATGTCATGAAAGTGGATCAAGCGAGAGAGATCCGTGGTTTTTTATAAAAAAAATATATAATTGTGTGGTTCAAATACTTTAGAAGTAACCTTTTTTTAATATTTTTAAACATAAACAACCCGTGTGACTACAACTCCTTGGTCTTAGATTTCTGTTGTTCCGTGTCATCATTCTTCTTTATTAGGCAACAGAAATTCATAAAGTTTTTAATAAACAACCAAGGTGTAAATTTATACCGAAATACATTTTTTTCCATTACACATGCGAAACGGGTTTCCAAGTTCGCAAGTCGATCTTATTACGAAGTTTGTCACTCGAGAGAAGTTCGTAAAAATTCTATATAAACTCCAAAATTTTACCGAGAAAGAAGGCAATTGGAAACGTCACTAACACATCTGAAAGGCATTGTTGAACCGACAGATGTTAGAATTCATTCTCAGGTGGTTCCTTCGATTATCCGTTTACAAAGTCGTGCTCCATTCTCACCAAACTTGTTTAATTAAAGTTTTCTCACTCTTTTTTCCTAAGGCGGGGAATAATCCCTTGACGGGAACAGCGTCGTGAGTGGAGTGTTATCAATATGGTCGACCATGACCTAAATGGCCTTTTGCGTCACGTTCGATGCATTTCAATATTGCTTTGGGAAATTGGGATTTAAAAATAGAAAAGCAATTGAAACCGGAATTTCATATTTCTCATACGTTTACGGAAATTAATCGGCAGCTTTTCAATTGTTTCTTGGAACGTGTATATCCGTGACGTATCAAATATTTTCTTTGTTTATTTTTATACGGCTAAATGATTTCTGATCACGTCTTGAGTTACCTGAAATAAAAAGCTGCTCGACTTCGTTCTCTGTCCTCACGTTCCAAGTTTTTGTGCTCGCTGTTTGCTTTAGGATTTCGAGTTCGTGTTCCAATATGGAGGAAAGTATTCTTACATTCGCATACTCGAACACTCGGCAATAAGTTCCCACTATCAGATTCTAAACTTCACCATTGGGAATGTACTGGACGTGAGTTATTGCTTATGTAAATATAGTTAGCCATTAGCGTTCGAAAACCGCTCTAGCTGAATTATATTTCCTATTGTTACCTGTTCCATGAAATACTGCACAGTTTAATGTATTTGCGCTATACTCAGCATATGGTATGGCAAATTGTTATGTATGCAAATAAGCTTATTTTAAAGTTACTTGAAATATAAAAACTGTTCAAAAATACTATTTGTTTGTTAGAAAAATAAATATAGTTATGATCTGTGAAAGAATAAAGGAATGTGATAGTTTTCAGTTGTTTTTTCAAGGTAACGTACAAACATTTACCAAATTATAATTGGTAATTTCAGTTTTTAATATACATATTTTGTTACTGTAATTGGTTATATACGTATAGGGTTATTCCTCTTAGTTTTTTTGCAAAGTCCTGAACGGTGTCTCGTTTATTTGTCTCTTTGTCTTTGTAGTTCAATAACTTAAATGTAAACAACGGAATACACCGGATACTTTGACCAACGGGTGCCGATGTTATTAAGCAAGTAGAGTTTAATAAAGTGTTAAATGTTACATTGCAGTTTAAAGCGCTTCTTGTATTAGATTTCTTTATAATTAAAAGTGAATACACTTATACTAGAGTAGTATTTATTATGTCAGTGTTTATCAATGCCAAAAAACAAAATGCTATCTCAAGCTATTACAAAGATTAACTTAGAAGAAATTGTTCGTATTTCATTCCTTAACGTAGATGGAAAATTGAATTTCCAAATAAAAATAAAGAGAAGTTTCAGCGAGACAATAGGACTTCACCAGATTCCCGGCCGTCTTACCACAACGGCGACATTCTCCAGATAATATTGGACACAACTATTTTCGCTTCGCTGTTATCTTTCATAACGTTTTGCTACTAAGTACGTAGTATTTATTAGAAATTAGATTTAAATGTTCTTTGTTTGTAATGGATTAAATTAAATTTGGATTAAAACTCTTTTTTTATTACTTGCATACAGAAGATTCATGAATTAATTCAGAAACTGTTAACTGGTAAATAAAACTAAATATATGACTGAGTACTAGTGCTTAAGTAATATTTTAAGGAGACTAAACAGTGGCTACGTAGTATCTTTTATCTATTTAATCTGACAGAATAGACTCTAATTTCAGCAAGTGCACACAAATGAAACCAAAAAATAAAATGTGTGCGTGCACTAGTGTACACGTGTAAGAAATGAAACTACTTTATGACCTTATTTTTCGAATAAATTTTCTCCTATTTACAACTTTACAGAAATTGTTTAAATAAAGTTAAATTAGATAAAGTTTATCTTAAAAGTTTATCTTTAAAGACTTTTATTATCATAGATATGAATACAAATAATACAATTTAATTTTAGCTCATTACTACTAAGATTGTTACAAAATTTCATTAATTGTTATAGAATTATTACTTTGTTATCGTTATTGTATATCATTGTTATCGTTATTATATATTTTTGTTATTAACGACTTCGTATCTCTTAGTGGTAGGGACAAGAAAAATATGGCGCGTAACATAAAAATGTGACGCGTAACCGAAATGCTCAATGCAATAATTAGTCATATCTGTATTTTACACTTTTTATAGTTAGCGAGTTGCATTTGTGCTCATTTTTCCTCATTATGCGAATTTGTATTTTGCCGGTGTTTCCTTAAACATTTTCACGCCTCAATTATCGTAGAAGCATGAACCGAGTCAGGGTACCAGGATTAGCGGCTTACGAGTGATTATCACCCGGCTTCACGGTTGCCTAGAAATTTTAAAACAGATTTTGCAAGAGCAGCGCTGACGTGAATGTTCGTTAATTGTTTTATAAGCGGCGGAAGTCTTTAAATCTAGGTATTGTGAGGTGTTAAGAACTATGGAAATCATTGTGCCTCGATAGTCATAGCTAAGACGCCATAGACGTGATATGACGATTTTTTTAACTAAAAACATTTTCTTATGCCATTTATAATGTACAAGTGTATGGGTTCATGGTCATTTTATTCGATTGCTAAGCATAGTTTGTTGTACACATATTGGAAAAAAATATTTTTCAGTTCCAGTTATGGTTACTAAATAGAGACCAGGTTTAATTTCACCCATTCCGCCTTGATGTCTGGCGATGATTGAGCACTGTTTCCGACTTCTTGCCACGCGCTACCACATTATGAAACCAGCTGCCATTCCAGATTTCAAAACCGTTACGATTTAGAGGCTTTTAGAAGAAAATCGTTCCACTACGAAAGAGGCCGGCAATGCATTTGCAACCCTCCTGGTGTCGCAGGTGTCCATGGGAGGCGGTAAACACTTGTCTTTAGGTGAATGCAGGTTTTTCTCCTATTCCATTAAAAAGGCAGGAGCAAAAACCGGATAAAACCTATTTTACATTTAAGCTAAGAAAATCAAGACAATAACAAGCCACAAGCTCCACAGAAGCAATAACGTTAGTTTAAAATTACTTTTGGTCCCAAATTCCGATATCGTATTGTCAAGTGGCAAAACTTTCTCTATCGTTGGTCCAACTCAGATTGTCCCCTGTAATCAACGAACTTTAATAATATTAGTTTCGCTCCAAATCTAGTTATCATACAAATCGAGCCGTCAATCAAGTGTAAATAAATTTTCTCGTGGAAAACAGTATTCAAATTCTAAATATTCATCATTGACGATTTTTCCACTTCAGTATCTGGAATAATAGCAGACAAATTAAAACAGAAACAATTGTCTATTCAAGCCAAAAATCTTTGCTAGGTTATTAGCCTTAATCAATATTTCTTTTATTAACTTTCTAATATTACAAATTCGAGAGCTTGAATTAATATTCAAAATAATTAAATAATAAAAATTTCGTAAGTAGTTACACTAGAATAGCTTCGTAATGGATGAAATTCGAAACTCATTGATAAAACTCATAAAAAACGATATTGTAAAAGCCTATGTTTTTACATGCCACTGGCACTATTTGTTTTAAATAGTGTTTCTTGAGTAACTTATTACATAATATATGCAGAATTTAAAAAAAAAACTTACAAAAATATAGTTTTATTTAATTATTCTTAATTCTAAATATGTTACTTCTATCATGAGCGTTATATTATACGATATGATATTTATTATAGAGACTAGACTGGTATTTATTATTTAGACTCACAAGTGACCTCGGTTTAACTAAGTTAGCCAGACTTAGCTCTTGTATCCATTTACGAAGCTCAATTCATCACAGGAGTCACTTGAGAGTTAATTGCAATTAGTCGCAATAACCAGACGCTTACTCGCACCGTCCAAAATGTACAGTAATCCCCACAGTGGCCGGATAAAGTTCATAAAACTGAAAAAAATATGATCCTCATTTTAAATCTCATAATGGAATCGCTGTGTATAAGCTGTATAAGTTAGCTTAATGGAGCATTTGCAATGATTTATAAAAATACGAGAGAGATAACCTCTGTTGCGGATATTTCAATGTTTCGTATAGAGGTGCGGCAAAGCGTTACTTTTACATCACAGTGATTGTTGTTCCACTTTCCCAAGAATCACTGTTCCATTTCCAAACCAGGGTCATTACATATACCTCTTATTGGTGGTTCTCATAAAGGGACATACCCTTTATTACACCGTCTTGCGGCCACTCTTCTATTGAATCGATTAAGTTTATAATCAATATATATTAAGTTAAGGAAAATAAAACGTAAAGAATACAAAAATAATGTAATAAGAAAAAAGGTTATAGTCAAATAGTATGACAATATTTCGACAAAACAAACTAAAGACTGGAACTTTTACCCCCTTCTTAGGTACCAAAGGTCATCCATCCCGAGCACAATATTTGCTGTTAGCAATACACGAACACAAAAAACGAAATTACAAGTTTTTTTAATGCTATTTATCCTTTGGCTTGGTTCATCACAGTGAAATAAGATGCACACTTATAATTTTCCACTCGGTTTCGTGTTTAATGCGAATTAAATGAGCACGGAAAAGAGGCGTTTAAAATGCATTCCGTTTCGTGCTTGCAGATTAGTATTATTCGTGTAATTTGAACATCTATGTGTATGTATTGATCTGTATATTTGTTCTGATCTGTTTATTTATATAAATCACACACACACAGACCACAATCTTGGTGCCACAACATTTTTAGGTCTGTACAGATTTCTGTAACTGTTTCATAATAAATAGGTGATAAGCATCCTGTCCCTGACACACGCCGTCGACTTTGGGCCGATTTCCTCACGATGTTTTCCTTCACATTCGATCGAATGTTAAGTTCATAGAAAGAAAGTCAGTTGGTGCATAGCCGGGAATCTAACCTATAACCTCAAGGATGGGAGTTGCACGCTGAAGCTAACACCCTGTTTGATATATAACAAAATTTATCTTAATCAGTTTTATTATAATGATTAATTCTGTGACTAAATATGTGGCTTTTAATTATTATTTCTGAACAAAAAAATATTAAGGAGGTCTTACCTAATTAATGTTACTAATGTTACTAATGTTAATCACCGGCTTTAAGCTGAAATATGGCTTAAGCGTTGGTAGCACTGAAAACATTTAGAACTGGCCAATTAGAAACATTGTTATTGAAAACTTTTTTTGTATTTTAATTTTAGAACTCTACATTCATTTGTAATTTGTTTTTGTGAATTGGTGTCAAATTTAAAATTCTTGTTACTAGATGAACCTAACGCGAAAATTTTTTGGGCAATGATTAATCATGACTTTCGTTGTGGGCTTACACAACAACAAAGCTATGATAGGCTGTAATTAGCATTTTTTATTGCAACCCTATCTCGTGCCACTATTTACAATGGGTGTAACGAGTTTAAGCGTGGACGTAGCAATCTCAATGATGATCCGCGTGAGGGACCTCTTTATACAGTGACTACTGAAGATAACATCAGTGCTGTGCGACACATGATAGAGGACGAAAAGAGAGTGACCTAGGTCAAGGCTAAGGTAGGTTGGAGTCAAGTTTAAAAAATATTACGCGAACATTTCCGCTTCAGGAAGCTTTTTACCTGATGGATTCCACATACTTTGACCGACAACCAGAAACACCATCGCATGGACTGGTGTCGGCAAATGTTACATAAGTTCAACGGCGGTGACCCAAATCCTGTATTTGACATCGTCACAGGTGATGAAAGCTGGATATATTGCTACGAACCCGAAACCAAAAGACAATCAGCTCAGTGAGTGTTTCGTGTGATCGGCCATCTAAAGTAAAGAAAGGAAGGGAAAAAGATGATTGCTTCTTTCTTTGGTCAGAAAGGTCATTTCGCGACAGTTGTGCTAGAAAATGGAAGGACAGTTACTGCAGACTGGCATGTCTATCGCTGTTTGCCTTTTATCTTGGAAAAAATTCGCCAGCAGCGCCCTCGAAGCAAGATCCTCCTTCACCACGACAATGCTTCAGCGCACTGCGCAAAACGGACTGTTGAATGTTTTACTATGGCAGGTGTCAAGACAATGAGTCATCCGATATACATGACTGGCGCCTTGCGACTTTCATTTATTCCCAAGAACTAATGATAATATTCGAGGTATTCGCTTTACGAGCCCTGAAGATGCGGTGAAAGCGTACGAAAATACCACAGAAGAGACCCCTAAGGAATAATGGGTCCACTGCTTTTCTCAGTGGCTTCATCGATTGTAGAAGTGTAGAGAGGCACGGAGATTACTTCGAAAAACAATAAAAGTATTGTCTACTTTCTACATTAAGCCGTTTTTCATTTTCTAAACATTTTCAGTGTTACCTAGGTAGCTGATGTTCTAATTATAAATTAAATTAACTTCCAAATGTAATTTTAAAAGTAGATGGAAATTACAGTTTTGATATAAACACGGACAAAAGGCGATCAAAATTAAACCTTAATTGACTTTCACGATAAATTTTAATATCAACATACCTGCTTAATTTATGGCATGTTAAAATTTCACCAAACTTTTGTAAAGTTTTTAATTTGGTACTATTCTGTTTATCAAGTGGAAATTTCTTATTAAAAACATACCAACTCTATTAGTAATTATGTATAGGTGTAACCCAAGTAATACATTTAATGTCGGATTAGTTAACGAATAATTTGGAAGCGTACGTTACTTTAAGGCCTTTTTCATTTGAATATAAACATTGCTTTGTCTATGACGTCACGTATTTAGAATTAATATAGTACTAGCTTCTGCTTCTTTCTTCTCCTTCCTGTATTTGACAACATTTTCAATTTCTTTAACAATAAACGTTATATTTCAGAATTATAGACACAAACGCCCCTCAGTCACTGTGTCATATCACCATAAAATTGTACCCTACAAAAATTCGATCGATGATTTTTTGAATATGTCGTATATGAACAGAATGTTACAATATGTAAAAATAAGTGCTTATTAAGTAAAGCTTTTCTTAGAGAAAATACTTAATTTAAAATAAGAACACTTCTATACGTTTCTCAAAAGGTTTTTGTAACTATGAAATAAGATATTTTGTTTTGGTATACCGTAGATGTATACCATACCGTGTCTTTATGGACTAAGTTTGTAATTTGAATATGAGACAGGGACGAAATTCAAATAACTACCCCCGTTATAGCCGCAAATGGTATTATTACATTCGTTCGTCCAATATCGTTAGAGTCCAAAATATCATAAATATTTTGAAATAATGAAAATAAATCTTTACGATGTAGGTTAAATAGCCAAAACATGGATTTGTAAATATTTATTTGATTTAAGAAATTAGAATAATTGAAATGAGAATGACGTGTCTTATAATTTTTGTATCCCTCAAGGTGAATTTTCTGAATTTTGATTCAATCTCTAGCGAGGTTTGTGCTAACTAAAGAACATGTAAATACACTTTTCCTAGAAACCCAGCTTAGTATTTCACTGTCATCAACAACGTTCAACGGATAAATACAATTTGTTGAAGTCGTTGAAATCTATTAAGTTTCTCTTTGAGCTGTGCATTTGAATAAACGTATTTTGGTCCATGTCCTGTTTGTTAACTTGATAGTTCTCAATTAAATTTTCTTAGTTTTGACTTTGATCCTCATCATAACAGAGCCATGCTCTATAGACTATACAACTAGAAAAATTGCATTTTAAACGTTTTTCGTTATATCATTGGTCATGTCGGCGTAATGCCGTTATAGTACACGAGATCACTTTACTACGTTAATATATTATTTTCATACTTTATATAAGTATAGTATATTTTTTGTAATAAATAACTTCTTACGAATATCTGAATTATAGGATAAATACTTTTAAGATAGAAATTATAATTATAATAATAAATTACCATAAGAATTCGACGGGCTCAATAACTATATAGAAACCCTGTTTCGATCGATGAATTTTATTCATGAATACCATTTAGAGACCATCAAATATTGAAAGCTCCAGGCGTTGCAGGTCCATGGGCGGTTTGCCGATTAGTCTAAGGTGATTTGCCTTCTTTTCATAAAAAATATAGTTACGATGCGCGTAGCGTTAGACATAAAGGGTTGAAAACCAAAATGCATTTCTTGTAAAACCAATCCCCTTTTGTCAATTATAAGTTTGTTATTGCGGGCGATTTTAATCTTTATAACATAGACTAAAACTTCTAAAAACCTTTTAACCGTGTCATATCCTTTATCCTATTATCCTTTAACCTTTATCGTTTGCATAAACTTTCGTCATTTGGGTATCTATTGAGGTCACTAGAGTTGGTTTGAATCATATTTAGGAAATTACAGTCAGGCTTTCGTTGTCGGAGGTTTCTAATTCAGACTATGTCAGCAACACATCTAGTGTTCCTCAAGGCTTCCATCTGGGTCTACTGATAAATAATATATTTCTCTATGACATAGGAAATTGCCTCCAAAGTGCATCTTCACTACGTTGTCAAAATCCTTAACTCAATTCAAGATTGTGGTCGCCAAAGACAAGACCTGGATCGCGTCTCGCTTTATTAATATAGCGAGACGTAATCGCAGACAGCGAGATTGCCGTTAACAGTAATAAGTAATATCGTTAACTCGCAAGAGACACATTAACGGAGAGTTATTAACAGCAAGCCTATTTTAAGAACGGAATCTATAATTCTAAAACTTTTATCTTTTTTTATTTATTCATTTAGGAAACACAACAGATACACCTCTAAAAGTATAAAACAAAAACATAAAATTAACACATTGGATATATCCACAAAAAGTTTCACTGATAAAAAAACAGGATAGACGCACTCTTCTGGACCAATGCACACAACATAACCTCCTTCATGGACGCCTAGAATGCTCAGATCTTCAAACCCAAATTAAACTTTCTGTCTCTAGAGGGAGAGCATGATATAATACTCTTTTCTCGGTTACCACAAATAAACACATACGTACGCACAAACAACCATATTTATAAGTCTCAGGGGTCTTAGGGTAGGCTGTTGATAAAAATTCTTTGTTAATTATTATACATTTGGTTTTTTAATTTTTATAGAATCTGTTGGCTACCTAAATTAAATTAAATATTTTAGGTACCTCTATTGCATGTTATAGGAATATAAAATGCACGAATTAAGTAGATGCAGCTACAGAAACTCATTTAAGACATATTATTAGGTCCTTAATTATGAAATTGGCGTTTTGTCGTACTGGCCACTTTGACCTCAAATACCTCCTCTTTGGTTAGGAATTTCAAATTCAAATTTGTACAGCTAATTTACTCATGTATTTGTGCTTGGATGACCGTCATTCAATTGTTTTTTTTCTGTTTGCGTCACTCATTTTACAAAATGGAAAACTTAAAGTATCGCATTATTTTCGAGTACGAGTTCCGCCGTGGCACTAGTGCTGCGGAAACGACTCGAAGGGTGAATGATGTGTATGGCGGTGATGTTGCAAAAGAAAACACAGTTCGTTTTTGGTTCCAACGTTTTCGTTCTGGAAATTTCGACCTGCAGAACAAGCCCCGTGGACGGCCTGAGACCCAAGTTGATAATGAAGTATTGAAGGCTATTGTGGAAGCGGATCCATCGCAAACCACGTCCGAGTTAGCTGCAGGCTGCGGTGTTAGTGATAAAACTGTTTTAATTCACTTGAAGCAAATTGGGAAGATTAAAAAAGCTTTAAAGGTGGGTACCTCACGAATTGACTGAAGCAAACCGGCAAACGCGACGACGACTGCTGCGTTACATAACTGAACCGGCACAATAATAAAGGTATTTTAAACCGAATCATTACCTGTGATGAAAAATGGATTCTTTACGATAATCGGAAGCGCTCAGCGCAATGGTTGGATCCTGGCCAGCCAGCCAAATCCTTTTTTTGTTCGTCAGGAAATGCTTTTACGCATATCCCTACGGTATTTTACACCAGCAGGGATTGTGTGGGACAGACTTAATAAACCCTACCCACAAAAACCTGACGGATGACTTCAGCTCGCCAAAGGGCGACGGCAGGTAACAGCTGAGCCCTATCCTTACCCCCGCCAAACGCGAATGCCACAATGCCACAAGGCTCCTCTCACACACAAATCTTCCAAATCTTAACTTAGGACAGACGTGCGAAAACACGGCGTCGCTGCCCCGGTCGTCGTTTCCTTACTGGCGGAGCATCTGAATCATTTTCACGCTGACGCTCCGCATTCTCTTTCTGACTCATGACGGCCTCACAAAAAGCCTTGAAGGCATTCCAAGAACCGTCATTGTCAGCTTCCACCATTCTTTGAATAATTAGTGAAAGCGACAGATTGCCATCAATGCTATCAGCAAGCACCGAGCGAAAGTAGTCCCAAGCCGGACACTCCTCCACTGTATGCCTCACCGTATCATCTATACAGTCACAATGATGACAAGCGGGTGTCGCCTCTCTTCCAACGATTCGATGTAGATAACTTCCGAAGCATCCATGGCCAGAGAGAACCTGCACGAGCCGATAGGAAAGCGATCCCCACCGTCGGTCCACCCAGTAATTCAAAAAGGGACGAATAAGATCAACGGTATGTAAACCAAACCGACATTCACTTAACTCTTCCCTCCATTCTTGCAAAATTAAGCGGCGATACTCCTCCTTCCACACCTTGACTACCTCCAGAGGTGGGTCAAAACCACCACTCCTGGCTTCAGCTCTTCTCCAAAAAATGTCTCCCAAAGCCAGAGCTTCCAAGTGCCAAGGTGGAGTGGCGGCTATGACACATGCTGCATCACAGGATACTGTACGGTATGCCCTCGCAATTCTAATAGCAACTTTACGCTGTGACCGCCTCAGTATGCCTTTGTTGTAAAATGTCAACTTATCCGCCCGTATCGGACAACCATAAAGAGCTTTCGCACGTACTACACCAGCATAAAGAAGCCTACAGCCCTCACCTGGCCCACCGATATTTGGCATTATACGACCCAAAGCCATTGGAGTTGACTCAAGCTTGGGTGCCAGGGCTGCAAAATGAGCTTTGAAAGTCCAACGGGCATCGAGAACCAACCCGAGGTATTTCAAAGTCGACTTTACTGCCATATGAACGCCATCTACAATTATTTCAGCGCCTCTAGGTGGAGACCTCCTAGCAAAACAAATGACTTCAGATTTTTGTAAAGCCACTCGAAGACCAAGTCGCCTTATACGAGTCACTACTTGTTCTACTCCAGCAGCAGCTAACAAACTCACCTCTTAATAATTACATCCCTTGGCCGTCATAAGGGTATCCACAGGCAGGTATCGTCAGCATAACATATTAAGCCTACTCCTGGCATCAATCTACCTCGAAGGACTGCATCAAATCCAATGTTCCACAAAAGGGGCCCAAGAACTGACCCTTGGGGAACTCCACATCGAACCTGATAACATCTCCAACCTTCCCTTGGATATATGATCGATCTTTCAGAGAGATAAGCTCCTACTACATGTCGTAAGTAAACAGGCACACCATGATAAAAGAGACCGTCCATAATCGCTCTCCAGGGAATAGTATTGAATGCATTCGAAATATCTAGCGAAACCGCCAACACCATCCCACCACCAGAGACAGTTTCTTCGCACAAGTCCCTTAACCTAGCTAAGGCGTCAATTGTAGAGCGAGCACGCCGAAAACCGAATTGAGAATCAGACAGATTTGGACCAACGATCAGAAGATGCTACTCGAGGCGCGAGACAATTATTCGCTCAAACAGTTTTCCCACCTCAGGAAGTAAAACAATAGGTGGATACGCCGAAGGTGAATCTACCGATTTCCCGAACTTCCTAAGAAGAAGCAATTGACCGACTTTCCAGCTACTAGGGAATATGCCGTTCCTCAAAAGATAAGAAAGGAGATCTCGAAATCTGTTAGATAAACCATTATTAAGAGATTGCGCCAAAACCGTTCCATGCAATCCATCAGGACCAGGAGCGGTTCTTTTGTTTTGAGTCAAGTCAAGATAAGACGGGTCTCTTTGTAGTGTGGGTGAAATGCCCGGTGGAAGCTGCAAAGAAACTGTCTGAAGGTCGTCTGCTTGTAGGCTGGTCTTCAGCTAGGGTGACGGTGCTGCAACAACGAGAACTAAGGTGCTTCCGCTGTTTGCAAGCTGGTCATGTTGCAGCTCGTTGTACGGCGGAAATAGACCGTAGTAAGTCTTGTTACCGGTGTGGCCAGCCAGGTCATCGTGCGTCTGTTTGTTCATCCAAACCGCACTGTCCTCTGTGTATTGCGGCAGGTAAAACAGCGGATCATCGACTGGGGAGGAAAGCTTGTACTGCTCCCAGTCAAAAGTTGCCGAGAAGATTCAACACGAAGGTTTCAGTAGAACCATCTTTGTGCAGTGACATAATGGAGACCCAAGAAATTGTAATTAATTAGTATGGATCTACATTTTATTCAATCTAACCTGAACCACTGTGCAAGTGGTCAAGACCTTTTAATTCAGAGTTTGACACAGTGGATCGTTAATATAGGGATTGTTTCAGAACCATACATGGTTCCAGATAAAAACAACTGGGTCGGTGACCGTGATGGTCTTGTTGCGATTTTTATAAATGATGTCAACTTGCTGTCAGTTGCTTCTACAATGCAGGGTAGAGGTTGTGTAGCCAGCCAAATCCTGCCCCAAGCGAAAATTAACCCCAAAAAAGTTACTTGTACAAGTAGCTTAATTACAAGTACTTACTAGTAGACAACTTCTTGCAAGGGAAAAAATTTAACTCTGATGGGGCAGTCCAAATCGCCTTCACAGATTTTATTGATTCCCGTCCGACTGTTTTTTTTAGTAAAGGGATCAATGAACTACCTATGAGATGGCAAAAGTGCATAGAAAACTTTGATTATGGTTCATACTTTGATTAATTAAATATATTATATTTAAAAATATTCGATTTTTTGTTCCTCCCAAACAAAACGCCAATTTCATATGTAAGGATCTAATATTTATATTCGTTATATTATTAAAGTCTTTGTAATACGCGTAAATCATGATTATGGAATGAATATTAATTAACGCTACATCAAGCTGTATGCCCCATATGGGAATGATTTAGGACATGATGAATTGTTCTAATTTAGCCACTGAAGTCCGATAGATGTCAGCTGACCTTTACAGTCTGAACCTAGTTTGACCAGTATTACTCGACAGATTTTGAAGACTACGCCTTAAGCTTTTGACCTAAGTAATAAAGATTTTAATTAATTTAACAACTCAAAAAAAACTCAAAGGCAAAACCTTGTCGGTTGAACTAACAACTTCACGACTTTTAAATACCGCTAATCATATTATGAGAAATTCTTGTAATTCTTACTTACCGATCACAGTGCCAAAAAAACTATACATATTATAATAAATTAATCATTTGCAAGTCCTGACAACGGTGCTTAGAATTTTATTTTTAACTAACTATGCTTTAATCGCTTGGGGAACTGAATCTTTTAAGACTTCTACCTACACCACAAAAAATTTAAATGTACATATTGAAAATCTTGCTTCATGTCAGGATTAGGGTCGAATTTGAAATTATTTCAAATATTTAGATATAAAGCTTTATTATAATATAAATCTATAATAATATATCTTCTTGTATAAAAAAGATACACTTAAGTTTTAAAACAACTCGTAATAAAATGAAAATTATATTTAAATCTATTTACACTTCAAGTATTAAAAAGATTTAGAATTAATCCAAAGTAAAATAGGTAAAACTATAAACTGAGCTTGAAAAAATAATGATTACAACAGAAATTAGACCCTTTATCCACTTTGTAAGGACCGTCGTTAAATTACTTTAGAAAATCTCATTTTCTTTGTTAAAGCGCTTAACAAAATACATAATGTCTGTCTGGCAAAATACTACGCTCACAAAGTCTAGAATTTTCTCACCGTTTCTTCTCGTCTTTTTTATGTTTTTAATTGGTCTAAATGGTTATACGAATTTTAAAAAACATCTTCAGGTTTTTTTTTTAATAGATTAGGATAATTTTTGATATAAAATAAACAACGAATATTCCATTTGTTTCTCTGTCTCCTTGGCTTAGTCGTGAAGTGTGATACCAAAGTTCTGAGTTTATATTAATAATTCATATTTCATTTATAGGTATTTTTTATTTTATTTTCATTTATTTTATCTAGTATTTTTTCTTTGTTTCGCTGGTCTTCTCATGATTTTCCTTTACCATACGTTTATATACAAATAATTTTTTTGCTTCCGAGATTCAGAAATTTAATCTCAGGGTCGAAAACCTCACGCACTGAGCAACCATGGTTTAACTTAATATTTTGGGATAAAAAATTACTAATATTACGCAATATTAGTTACTGTTATTTTGAGAGTCGGGTTTGTTTTCTCAGCAAACAGCTCATGTGTCAATTTATGCGAAACTGTGGCGTCGGATAAGATTTTGAATCCTTTATTAAACTCTATTGAAATAAGGCTAGAAAATAACATTATTTATCTTCTGAAGTATTAGAATACGATGATTCAGTTTTAAATAAGGTGAAGTTTTCCGATAGAATATTAGTTTAGTGTATCAAAATATTTCAAGGTTTGCCTATCTATAGTACGCCGTATCTCTGCATATAAAACAGTAATTGTAAAGAACAAATTGCTCGAAAAAAACATTTTCTAAAAACATATCACTTATGATGTTTCAGAGTACTGTGTGACCATAGTTCATTAGTTTGAATTTAGAATGGGTGTAAGAATATCAAGTGCAAATAAAACCTAGAAATGTAGAAATTTAAAAGAAATTAACATAATTTTTACGAACCGTTTCAGAAATACACTTTCTTGTAAATGCTATACCCGATCGGAGGTAAAAACCCGCTTGACAATTAGCAGTTCCCGGCGTTTTTCACATGACAAAAATCTTTATTACAATTAATTAAAATTAAATCGTTATAATTAAAATTCGGGCCAAGAAATCCCTTTGTCGTGGAAGACGTAAGCTTTGAACAATATGAGGAGTTTCTTTACTTGGACACAATGGTAACTAGTTATAATAATACCAGCCGAGAGGTCAGTAGACGCATCCTGATAGCAAACCGCTGCTACTTTGGCCTTCCTAGTTATTTCCGATCGCGGCTTCTCAGAAAAAATACCAAGCTTGTTCTGTCAAAAACTCTGCTGCAAGCAAGGCTAACTTATTGTTCTGAAACCTGGCCCCTTAACAAGAAAGAAGAGATCTCGCTCTCGTTTTTTGAGTGGAAGAATCTTTGGTCCTGTTGGCGACGACGGCGATTCGCTACAATGAAGAAGTTTGTACGACTCCAATATCGTCCAATTCATAAAGTGCAACAAGCTCAAGTAGCATGTGCACCGAATGGCGAACGACAGAACCCCAAGGTCCTTACTGAACCGGTAGCAAGAGAAAGACCGAAGCTGCGTTGGTGGGATGGAGTTGCCAGGGACCTCGAAACAATAGGGATTCGCAATTGGACGCGGGAAGCACTGGACCTGAAATGTACTTGAGGAGGCTAAGGCACTAGGGGCTGAATAACCATTGATGATGATGATGAGCTTGAGTGTTCAAAGCATCTCGATACATTTCAGTTCTTAATTTTGATAGGCATATAAGTATTTCGAGGTCTTGCCTATTATTTGTTCCTTCTTAGTGGGCATCAAATCTGACAAAAGTCATCTAATATTGTGTAAAAAATACATTATCAATATTCCTGTCATTGTTAGCAGGTGAAAGCAAGATACACGATCCCCGCATGATTTGCATAAAGCCGTGCCGACAACGTTTTGGCCCCAATTCAGCTTCCTACTAATTAACATAACTGCTCAATTTTACTAATAGTTGTACAAATAAGTTGGAACTCAATTATAAATGACTTGTCTTGAAGTATAGTATCACTTTTAGGCAAGTTTGATATTTTAATGAGTAAAAGAAACACTCATACAATATATTTAATTTATATTATAAACTGGCTACCCCGAAAACTTTGTTTCACCTTAATAGTGTCTTTTTTACTTAGGCTACCTTTTTAGTAGCTACATACGAGTGTAACACTGAAAACGTTTAGAACTGGCTAGTTAGAAAAATTGCTAATGAAAACTTTTTTTTGAATTTCAATTTTAGAACTCTTTGGTAACCTAATGTAGTATATTGCAAACATTTGTCATTTGGTTAAGTGAATTGGCGGCAAATCTAAAACTCTTGTTACACGTAAAAATGAACCTAACGCGAGAAATTTTTCGGTCAATGATTTATTATGACTTTCGTTGTGGGTTTACTCAACAACAATGCTATGATAGGCTGCAATTAGCATTTCTTAATGAAGCCCCATCTCGTGGCACTAGTTACAATTGGTTTAACGAGTATAACCGTGGACGTAGGAATCTCAATGATGACCCGCGTGAGGGACGTCCTTTAACAGCGACTACTGAAGATAACATCAGTGCTGTGCGACGCATGATAGAGGAAGATAAGCCAGTGACTTATCAGCATAGGCATTGGTATGAGTCAAGTTCAGAAAATATTACACGAACATTTAGGTGCCAGGAAGCTTTGTACCAGATGGATTCCCCATACTTTAACCGACGACCAGAAACACCTTCGCATGGACTGCTGAATATTTGACTATGGCAGGTGTCGAGATAATGAGTCATCCGCTATACAGTCCTGACCTGGCGCCCTGCGACTTTCATTTGGGTATAAATTAAGAAGTAAAGATAAAATTCGAGGTATTCGCTTTACGAGCCCTGAAGATGCGGTGAAAGCGTAAGAAAATGCCATAGAAGAGACCCCTAAGGAAGAATGGCCCCACTGCATTTCTCAGTGGTTCTATCGAATGCGACGATGTGGAGAGGAACGGAGATTACTTCGAAAAACAATAAAAGTATTGTCAACTTTCTATATTTAGCCGTTTTTCATTTTCTAAACATTGTCAGTGCTTCCTAGGTACCAACATATTTACATTTTTCTATGCTACATAAACTGCTCCCTTTTTGGAATAAAACCTAGTATTTCATAAAATAAAATGTTTCATTTTTTTCTCCATAAAAACCTTCCTCAGAATTCAAGAAATGAATAAAAATTATAATACTCGAATTGGTAAAACAGTCTTAGAGTTTTGCGCTTTGCAACTTATTTTGCATTCATTTTTATTTATATAAATTCATAAAAACATTTTTATATTATTGTCCCGTCAAATTAAGAATTTATGATTGTAGGAAAGAGACGAATTTTAAAATGTATCGCTTTTAAAAATACGTAGGTATATGGTGGTTCATACCTTTAAAAAATCACACTTGAAATACGCTTTAAGTATTTATTCCCCATTCGCTACACATACATATTACACGAATTTGTACTATTAATACATGGTCATGAATTATTCTATTAAATCATGACACGTTGTTCCTTCAACGACAAAGTCAGAGCCAACTTGTGATATATGAAAAGACATTTTCCCCAATTCGATCGACATGCAAGCTCAAATGCACCTGCGATTCGTCACGGAACACTGCATAGAAAATGAAACTGTCGAAACAATACACGCAGTGCGATTTGTCTTTGCACCCAATAATGCCGTAGTAATAAATATTCTTTGAAATAGAAATAAATTATCAAAAGTTTGTATAACGATCGATCTGTTTTTTATATAGTGATTCTAATAAATATATGACTATAAGTTCGTTTCGAGGTCATTCACACTCCTATTCATACTCCTCTTACGGTCGTCACCGACCTTATTTTAGCTCTTAAACTGTCATTGATTTATGGTAACTAATATTATAAAGAGGTAACGTTAAAAGTTGTAGGCGTTAATCTCTGGATCTAATAAATCGATTTTGAGAATTATCAAAAGAAAGCAACACTATGAAAAGACTTTTTGTGATAATCGGATTTGCAAAAAGGCGGAGTAAAAACATTCGAACGAAAACGTTTCTAACGCTAACGATTAGACACATGACTGTGTGTTACACAAAAGTTACACAACTTAATGCACTACAGAAAAGTAAGCGACTAGTATATCTTACTTTTATATTATATAGAAACAAGTTCTACGCTGCGTCTATGTGTCTTGCTGTCTGCTTTTAAGTCAAAAATCTTTTTGTGGTTTTCAACAAAATCTAGAATGTTTCATAAGGAAGGTTTAAGTATATACAATTTGAGAAGATTTATGCTGCGGGCCGGGTCAGTAGTATTCAATACCGTATTTATTAATACAGAGCCTAAACCCTTATCTTCAGCGTGTAAATGTATTTTTTTTTGTTACCTATATGAATAAATGATTTTTGACTTTGACTTGACTTGACTGTATCTATTAATAAAAACGTTTATACGTTTGCAACGTTTGTATTATATTGTATGTAACTTACGAAGCATATAAGAATTATAGAGCTATAATTCTACAGAATAGTTATCGTCTACATAATAATTATTACCTTACTACGAATTTAACCTTTTTGCCCCGAAGCAAACAACTGTATACCAACTTAAGTAGCAACTGTAAATTGACCGAAAACACATGACATTCGAAATTCCATAATAATTTGGTGGCGTAGAGAGTCGTAAAATAAATAGTGTGTGAAATTTAGCGTTTCCTGTTGTCTGCGGTCTCACGCAGGCTAGTTTCAATGTGGACGTTTATTCGATTTAAGTTCCGACTAAAGTTTCCCGAAACCGCGTGAATAAAGTTATGCTCAAAATTGAATTCTGTATGTGGTCGCAATCAGAATTCTGTGCCCTATTGTGTTGTCTCCCTGTAGGCTAGAAGTTTTACAGCGCAATTGTCTTTTTATACAGTATCTACCGACTGTTTTACCAATTCCCTGGACGGAATAGCATTTTATGCCTATTTCTAACTGAAATAGACCAATCTCTGGAATGAATAACAAATACGTCGTTGTAAAAATCAAAGGATTTATCGCAATAATACCAATATTATTATTAGTCGTAACAGTCGTTTATGGGTCTGGTAGTCTATTCGACTGTAGATTCCCTTAATCTTCTGTCGTATGTTCGAATCCCGGCGCAATAAAATTATGAAAGTAATAGTGAAAAGAAATAGAATTAGGAAGATTGCGATCTGAACCCCAACATGTCCACAACACACTCGCCGAGCCCTCTGGCATTTCGAGTGTCCATGAGCGGCGGTATTACCTAACATCAGGTGAGCCTGCTGGCCGTTTGCCTCCTGTACTATGAAAAAAAAGACCTAAATAAACCCGTTATCTCTCCGCATGTAAATTTATTTAAATTTTAAACCACCATTAAACATTTTCTTAATGATGATACAATGCAACATGCAAGATAGTTTTAGTTATTTTGTATTTTTATCTTCACTCTTATATGAATTTTAATCTAAATTTAAAAATTCTTAAACAGTGATAACCTATATAAAATTTTATTAAATGTAAAGAAAATGTTTATTTAGTGACATAAATTATTATAAGACACTATTAATATGTTAAATAAAAATTCGCAGCAAACAGGCGGAAAATAATCTAGAAGTTATGTATGTGACATAGATCGAGTTTTCTCATTTACTTTTCCGAGATGAAAACCTTTTCATCCTTATATTCTGCCTTATTTTAATTTTCTTAGATATCTGGAAGGCTGCGTTATCGACGTCATTTGCATAATATCCACATGCCAGCCAGCTTGATATTGCACGGCAGATAATCGCGGTATAAGCCGATGCCTGCCTCAATGGGATACAATGTGGGATTCCTGTATTAATAAATAGCAAATATCACATATTAAAAAATAACCATTTGTATTCAACGATTTTTTACGTAGGTTTCGGTTGATATGGTAATAATAATTGTGAGTTTAAAATAAAATCTAGTTCAGGGGCTAACAGATTCCATATGAGAGTAAAAATTATGACCTAGATCTCATATTTGAACGAGAATTAATATTCATTATACTGCTACGTCTACTACAGATGCAAAAAGGCGCTGCCAGGCGTAATAGAGGTCATCCGTCGTTGCTGAATAGATCTGCAGATGGTCACTCATTATGGTGTTTATCCTAACCTAAAATAAACTAGTTTTATATTGTTTTTGTAATTAATTTGTAACAGTGTCTAGTGTCTGCGTGTGATTCTCATCGCATTTTCTATCCCTAACTGTGCAGCAATGGACTTTCTTTCTATGTTCTATATGTATATTATTTGACATTCGCTCGAATAGTGAAGTAAAACATTCTCCAACAACAGCCTTAGACAAAAAGTCGATGATGTGTGTCAGGCACAGGAGGCTAATAACTTACCAAAAGGTTGTAGCACCACAGATTTTAATTAATCCAGTAAAAACATGAAAGCTAAGCCATAGAACCTATAAAAGCAATCACATTGTCTGTCGAAACAGACTGAATTATTTAGTCAATGTTTGACTCTAATTAAAGCTATAAATTTGCAACAGTAAATGCACGGAACAAACGGAATTACCGAATAAGTTTGGTCATAACGGCGTTGGGTGCAATACCTATTCAAATATTTCTCTATAAATCATGATAAGTTTGTAACCGCGCGACTTTAGGTAGACAATTCAATATCATTTTGAAAGGGTTTATATTTAACTGAAGATCCGTAGCCTTTGTTCGTGTCTCAGCTTTAAGGTCCCGTGTTTCAGACTCCGCTGTTCACCAGTGGTATTTATAAATGCGCAATTAACACTTTTACGATAAACGCTCAATCATTTTAATTAAACAAGGTTCGGAAATAGACACCGCGTATCAGGTACAGGCTTCTCACAGACATAAGTAGATAATTTTCATATATATATACTATTTAAAATACAACTAAGTTTAAAATTTAATATTTTAAATACGCCAGCGACACTGCACATCACACGCAGCTACTAAAGAATAATTCAAGATTTCAAGAGAACGAAGTAAGGCGCCCCAGCAAAGCTCCGACTTACTCGTATATCTCATATTTTAAAAGAAAATGCGAGGATCTGTATTCATATGTTTGTTCAGACGATTAAATCCAGGCCATTATCCCGCCCTTACACCTTGCGAATGCATATTTCTTCGTTCTAAGAATTACTTATTTCGACTTAAAATTGTGATTACATATGTAATTGCACGCTTACCGTGGAAGTATTTTTGACTTTTGCAGAATTAGGGTCAAGTTACAAATGTGACAGCTGTCCTGTTAGGGAAGTTATGGTGTTTATACGTAGATTTTTTACGAGTTTTTATGCTTTTCATCGTATCGGTTATTTTGAAATATGGCGCGGGCGCATCGATAAGAAAGTGGCATAGGATGCCATAGGATAGGATTAAGGAATTAATAATATATTAATTGATTTAATTTCGTTGCATAAATAAAATCCAGCTAAAGCTAGAAAATACCATCTTTGCGGCATTTAGTGACGTTAACATGGAAACATTTTAATACTCTTATCATAATACCAAAGACTGAAAAACTAATTCGCGTTTTTAGTCGTAAAATAAATACAAACAGCAACTAACGTAAATATATCTGTCCCCTTAACATGGGAGCTACTATGATACAAAAAAATGGTGCAATCGTGCGGTTATGTCTAAGTTAAGTTACTCATGAATAGAGTAATTAGATGATGCATCTTCCATGGCAGAACTAGCGCTACTGCGCTGGGAATCCAATATAATATGAAAAATGATCACACTCAGCCCCTAACTATGAATAAGTGAACACTATTAGAATATTAAAGATAAATTGGACACTTTGAAACCGTTTTTAATCAAACTAAAACTCATCTTATTTCTATCACATTCGTTATAATGTATTAAGATAAGTATCCTAAAGAAACCTAGTTTTGTTTTAATGTTTCGTTAAAAAAATATTACTTATCTATGTATTTATTATTTAGCTACTTAACTATTACCTACATTGCGTGTTGTTCCCATGAGAATGTATGTGCGTGCTCCTATTTCACTATGCCTCCTGCTGATGTCATGTGGAACAGCACCTTACAAACGGTGTGTAATACAAAAAAAAATGGCGATTAAATAGAGTGACGGAGAGTTTATTGCCAGTTGTTCTCTTCCGTTCTACGCCCTTAATTTGAGAGTAGAAGAAGTAAATGTAAAATTAGAAGCATTTAATGTATATTACTTTTTATTGACGTTGACCTATATGAATAAATAATTTTGTACTTTGACTACATAGTTTCAAATAAGTATGATCTGCGTATAAAGAGGGACTAGTAAAATAACACGCATTTTTTAAATCGAATTTAAAATAGGAATAAGCTCCTTTGTTGACCTTTCATTTCATATTGATGTAATGTATAATACTTGAGTATGATGAACTATCAAGCTTCCAGGCACGTGTTAAATGTAAAACTTTAAGTAATATCGTGATGATCCAATTTAATTTAAATCAGAAATGAATCCCTTAGGAAATAGTAAATATTGATTTAGTAGTTTTAGAGATATCATTATTTAAATTTATTTCCCTTTTCATTTGTTATCCATGTTAGTAAAATTAAGTAATAATAGTAAACTAATACTTAATTTTACTGGTCGTGTTCACATTTTAACATTTTCATGTTTTGTTTGTGCGTTTGCCCTCTGTGGTTGATACAAAGCCTACCCCATCTAGTTAAGTAATTAATATATCAGTTGAAAGGTTAATGATGGTTTAATTTTTATCGTTTCTGTACGAGATTCTAGTGATGTTATATATTTTTTAATTGTCAAATAGCACAATATACTGCAAAGTGGTGTTTTAAGCGTCAGACGGATGGGTAAGAGTTATGTTCGGTGGAAATGAAATTTTTAATAACGTGACCTTTGCTTTAAGCCATCTAAAACCTGCTGACTCTCGCAATTTGAAACGACAAAGGACTTGATGAAAAAATTGGTTTATGTTTAAAATACACAGTTTTACATAGCGTATATTATTCGACAACCCACAATTCTGAAAATATTGTAGCATGTGGTTTTTTTGTTTAGGTGCAACGAACTATAACACTTTAATGTTAGGGGGTTACAAAATATTGAGCCTACATCTCCCTTTATACCGCTATTTACTCGTGCCTTTGTTTTTCGAAAATCATCGTAATGGCTGGACCCAGCCGAACCAGCCAAAGTGTGACCCAAGCGAAAATTTACTCCGTACTTACATACTTGTGAGTGTTTGGACTAGTGCCGGGGTGGACTGACTGCAACCAAATTAGAGGAGCTTCAATTGAAATGTCTAAGATATCCACTGTACTCCCCGGACCTCGCTCCAACAGATTCCCTTTTTTTTCAATTTTTTTCTAAATTTGAACAATTTCTTGCAAGTTTTTCAAGTGTTCAATTCAACTCTGTTAGGTCAGTCGAAACCGCCTTCAAAGATTTTATTGATTCCCGTCCGAATAGTTTTAGTAAAGGGATCAGTGAACTACCTATAAGATGGCAAAAGTGTACATACTTTGATTAATTATATTTATTTTAAAAATCTAATAACCCAAACCTTCCTTAAAGATATATAAGGATTTTAATCTGTAACTTCCGATAGCGGCAGCGATTCTGATCTGGACGTTATAGAACACAAGTTCGATGTAGTTTCTCTCAACATCCATAGCGCTGATGTCGCAACCTTGATACCACGTGGTACAAAAACTCGTTATTGAAATCGGGATCGATGTCGGTAGGAGTAAAAAAATAGCTTTTGAGCGCTTAGAGAAGTCGATAAAGAAGAAGATGATAAAAAAGAATGCTGGTGCATGGTAATTAAAAGAAAGCTTATCAAAACAAAGAATACATCATTAAGAAGAACAACTAAGGTAGCAGATGTAACAATAAAAGAAAATTAAGTGGAAATTCCCACTTGGGAAGAGGAACAGAAAAGTGGAGCAAGAAAGTATAAAACGGGACCCCAAGGTACAGTAAAAGAGGAAGACAATTTAGAAGGTGAATTGACCAAATTAAAGAAACAGAAGTTGGCACAGTGCAGACATGAATGGAGGGATTTTGAGGAGGCTTTCGCTACAGAAAGGCTCACAGGCTCACCGATACCTTAAAAGAATGAGATTATAGAAATGTAAATTTGTTTAAGTGCAAAAGTATTTGAAATAAAAGGCTATTATTATTGTTGATACAAATACGTTTTTTATTGTCCTTAGCATCACATTTATTTCCCCGAGTTCAAAACAACTCGGCTAGGATTTACTATATATTTGTAATGAAGGGCTATTATTTACTGTTTTTGATTGATCCTAATAACAACAATTACGTGTAAAATACCTTACATGTTTTATTTGACTTAATTAGTCACCGTAATGGCCGTAAAAAATGGGTACTGTCACAAATCATTTCTTCATTTCTTTTTTTTTTACAGTTTTAGTACATTATGATTCTTAGTTAAAAAAATGTATCTTATTGTTTTAAATAAAAATCGTGTTTAAATAGTCACTTTGACAAAATTTTAATCAATATAAACATATCAAACTGTTGACAAATGAAATATGCAGCTTCAAAAGGAATAATATAGATTTTAAAACCTCTGCAATCTACAAATCATTCTTGAATAGAAAATTAAGTCGTGAACTATAAAGCAAAATCAGGGGCAGACAGACATATGTACTTTAATTTTTGTATAGGTATATATATATATTTCTAAATTCTAACCATTTCAAATTTTAGACAAAAGTTTAAAATAAAGCCATTTTTGTTATCACCTCAATTTTCAAGGATAGATCCTATAAAATACAAGAAAAAAATAATTAGGCTAAAAAATATGTTATATATCGTGTTATTCGTTCAAATAATTTTCGCTTTTAAGCTTTTTGGTTTTGTCTCCGTATTATTTTTAAAAAGTCACAGGTTTAGTGAAATAATTGTCGCGTTATTTATACTATTAGAGCACTGTTGGCCTAGTGGTTTCTGCGTGCGACTCTCATTCCTGAGGTCGTAGGTTCGATCCCCGGGTGTGCACCAATGGATTTTCTTTCTATGTGCGCATTAAACATTAGCTCGAACGGTGAAGGAAAACATGGTGAGGAAACCGGCTTAAGACCCAAAAAGTCGACGGCGTGCGTCAGGCACCGAAGGCTGATCACCTACTTGCCTATTCGATCAACAAATGATCATGAACCAGATACAGAAATCTGAGGCCCAGAACTAAAAAAGTTGTAGTGCCATTGATTTTTTTATTTTTTTTTATTTATACTATTTCCAAAGACTTTTTTATATATTAACACTTGAGAGATAAGTACAAAATGTTTAAGCATAACCACGCAATGACGTTTACTGAGTTTATAAATAAGACCTAAAATACAATAAATCCTTTAAATTTACAGTACTATAAAAATATTCACATCTGTATTCCTATAAAAGTATAAAAAATTCCGAATAAAGGTGATCCACTTAACGCGGTTTACTGTTGAAATATAGAGCCCTTATGATAAGAAAATTACTCTGGGCTATTTGTGAGAGGAAATGTTTTTATTTTATAAAGAAATACAAAGTTCGGTCACATAGTAGGTTGCAGGAACCATAAAGTTAAACGAAGTGACGGGTCAGAGGTAATAAGGAAAATTGTGGTACACGCTCAGATAAAACCTGTGTGTCACAAGCTGTATTAACTAAATATTTTTGTTTCATTACATATACAATAGTATAAGATATCGTAATTATATAGAAGTAAAGATTTATGTATTTATAACAAAACATTAGCAACCCACCCCATACTAATGTGTTTAAATAGGTTTTGATCAATTATTATTATAATGATTTAAAATAGTACATATCTTTACAACTCGCCTTCGTTATAATACCACTATACACAATCCACTACATACAATCTATATTGATAAAGACCGCAATAATCTACGTTAGGTATTAGTAGAAGCGTGAACATGGGGAAATTCCTGAATTTATACTGTTGATCGACAATTCGACAAGTTCTACGTATAGACACTAAATTTATATACAATGTGGGCTTTTTGGTAAATACAAATTAATTGGCACTTCCGTAACTAAAATGAATTCTAGCCTATGCGTCCAAGTGTATAATGTTTTATCATTACAGCCATTAACTCAAGTTATACCAATGTTAAATAATCTAAAAAGCTTTTGTTTATAGGGTTTTATGAAGTCGATTATAAAAGAAATTCGGTGGCAACCCTAACGGTGGAAAGACTGTTTAAATGTGACACCAATTTACTAGCACTTCAAATTTGATGAAAACTTCTGAGTTAGTACAGTACTATGTCGTCCAACACAATTGGCATGCCGGGATTCGAAGAAATTTTCAATCAAATTCAAATTAATTTTTGGTTCATCGGTATACCATTCGAGGAAAATGTAAAATTACGGTTTTATATTATGTGGTCTTGGCTTTTCGTAATGATCACCCAAGAAAGCTTATACTTCATATCGAAGTTTTCTAACGAAAATTTCCTGGACTTAACTCAACTCACTCCGTGTACTTGCATTGGTATATTGTCGATTATAAAAATTATATTAATCGCTAGAAAAAGACTTAACGTCTTCAAATTGACGAGTAGCCTGAGAATATTGTACGAAGACATTATACGAGATGATAAAAAGGTGTCGCTTGTCAAAGCAAATTTCGTATTTCTCAAATACTTGACAAAGTATTTCTTTATTCTTAACGCGATCCTCATTAGTGTTTATAATTTTGCATCGATTTTTCTGATACTATATTTTTATCTCAAGAAAAATAAGGTCCAATTCATTTTGCCGTATGCAATTCTGGTTCCGTTTCAAATTGATAATTTGGGTAAATGGTTCATAATTTATATACATTCTATAGTTACTGGTGAGTATTTTTTATTTTTAATTATTATATTTTTTTATTTTATAGATACTAAAACATATAAAGTATGGGATCGCTTTAGTGTTCAATGAGCCAAAAATAAATAATGACTTATTTCTTAATCAAAATCACTGAAGTATTTCCGAATACATTCAAATTAGGGTCCAACAAGAAAAGAGCGTACCAATTCTTAAAAGGCCGGCAGCGCGAGTCTTCTTGCAGTGCGAGTGTCCACGGGCGGCGGTATCACTTAACACATCAGGTTAGCCTCCTGCCCGTTTGCCTCCTGTAACAAAAAAAATACTGTTCGGACAAACGCGATGTCTTATATTAGGTCCTTACATATGAAATTGGCGTTTTGTATGGGAGGAACAAAAAGTCGAATATTTTTTAATATAATATATTTAATTAATCAAAGTATGAACCATTGTTTTCTATACACTTTACCATCTCATAGGTAGTTCATTGATCCCTTTACTAAAAAACCAGTCGGACGGGAATCAATAAAATCCGTGAAGGCGATTTGGACTGACCCATCAGAGTTAATTTTTTTCCCTTGCAAGAAGTTGTCCAAATTTCGAAAAAAAAAATGGTAATCTGTTGGAGCAAGGTCCGGGGAGTACGGAGGATATCTTAGACATTCCAATTGAAGCTCTTCTAATTTTGTAGCCGTCTGTTGTGCAGTGTGTGGTCTAGCGTTGTCGTGAAGTAGCAGTGGCGTGGAGCGGTTGACCAGCCTAGGTTGTTTAGTCGCTTGCTTTTCCATCATGGTTTGCAATTGCTGACATTAGACATCAGCCGTAATAGTCTGGCCAGATTTGAGAAAACTGCAATGAACAATACCGGCACTAGTCCACCAAACGCTTACAAGTAACTTTTTTGGGGTAAATTTTCGCTTGGGGCAGGATTTGGCTGGCTGGCCAGGATCCAACCATTGCGCTGAGCGCTTCCGATTATCGTAAAGAATACATTTTTCATCACAGGTAATGATTCGGCTTAAAATACCTCCATTATTGTGACGGTTCAGTAATGTAACGCAGCAGTCGACGCGCGTTTGCCGGTTTGCTTCAGTCAATTCGTGAGGTCCCAACCTTTAAAGCTTTTTAATCTTCCTAATTTGCTTCAAGTGAATTAAAACAGTTTTATCACAAACATCGCAGCCTGCAGCTAACTCGGACGTGGTTTGCGATGGATCCGCTTCCACAATAGCCTTCAATACTTCATTATTCAATACTTCAACTTGGGTCTCAGGCCGTCCATGGGGCTTGTTCTGCAGGTTGAAATTTCCAGAACGAAAACGTTGGAACCAAAAACGAACTGTGTTTTCTTTTGCAACATGACCGCCATACACATCATTCACCCTTCGAGTCGTTTCCGCAGCACTAGTGCCACGGCGGAACTCGTACTCGAAAATAATGCGATACTTTAAGTTTTCCATTTTGTAAAATGAGTGACGCAAACAGAAAAAAACTAATGAATGACGGTCGTCGAAGTACAAATACATGAGTAAATAGCTGTACAAATTTGAATTTGAAATTCCTAACCAAAGAGGTGGTATTTGAGGTCAAAGTGGCCAATACGACAAAACGCCAATTTCATATGTAAGGACCTAATATTAAGTTTTCGTATTTTTCTATCAAACTTTGTTTACGCTGTAATAAGAGAATTAAATGCAAATGGACTTCTTATAAATATAAATAAGGGTAATCCCCTTACTTGGGGCTTAAATATTTACAACATTTTTTATAAATTGCTCGCAAGTACGTTGCCAGCCTTTCATGAAATGGTACGCGCTTTTGTTGAAGGACCCTTAGTCACATTGGTTCGGAAATACTTCTGTGGGCGGCTGGTTCCGCATTGTGGTGGTGGGCGGCAAAAATTGCCGGACGGACGTCAGGGTGATAGGAATGATATTTTGTACTTTGACGTCCGATGTTGAAACTTTTTCCTGGCTGTAAACAAAGTTATATAATTGATTAAGCCTTTTATACATTATGTCTGTGTCTTCAAATTTATTTTATAAACCATTGGGGAATACATTTTTTTTAAGTTATAAGTTTTAAATTATTAAATAATATTTCAGGGTTCATATGTGTATTATACTTTACAACAGTCGATGCACTGTACTTCATAATGACTACACATATGTGTAGTCACTTTACCATACTCAGTCAAGAAATAAGGGATTTGAAAGCCAACACAACCCATTTATTGAAAGACATTGTAAAGAAACATCAAGATATTTTAAAGTACGTTTATTACTAAACTATGTCAGAATATTAATTAGTGCTTTAATTAGTGAAATATTTGGAGTGTAATGAGTCGTGGGTGAGACACGTTTTTGTGTTAATGAATATTTCTTTTAGTTAAAGTAGTTGATTTGACCTGCTGTGCTTACCAAAACAAACAGGTATTTTTCTGCGCTAAATGGAACCTAAAATGTATTAATCACACTGTGTCTACCACCACCACTAACGGTATTTATTCACTGATGTTGATACTCCTAAGAAAAAATAGCGCTATATTTAGTCTAACGAAATTTTTTAAATCTTTCATTTTCAGATTGTCTGAAGATTTAGAAGAAATTTTTTCGGGGCCCAATCTTTTCAACGTTTTAATTGGTTCCATCGAAATTTGTGCTCTAGGATTTAATTTAACGGTAGGTGTGTACACAGAAAGACTCGGATGTATAAAAGGCCAATGATAGCCCTAAATTAGAAAGAGGTTGTATTTCAAGGTCCCCGTGCTCTGATGATTTTTTTTAAATATATAAATGGGAGGCAAACTTGCCAACGAGACGCCCAAAAACGGCAGTCCCATGGACACTCATTTTTAGTGCGTGCGTTGCCGGCCTTTAAGGGAGGAGTACACCCTAAATATGAATAGTTGGAGTTCCTCTATGTCAGTGAAGACTCCCACCGCTTCGCTAGTTCGCAATAGAAAGTAGTTTGTGAAGCGGACTGATCAAGGTGATTGAATTTATCGGGTCGTACAGTGTTGACACGAGGCTGAAGGGATCAACTTCGCTGTCCAGAGATGTGAGCAGTATACCATATGAGGTCGTTCTTGTGCCTTATAGAGTTACATACTTTGTACCTCAGTCAAATATTGAAGTACTAACGAGAGCTTTCAAATTGAGGAGATACGACAAAAGGATCTTTCTATGTAGAAAACGAACAAACCTGAGTCTTTGTACGGTTACACTTAACGTAAGGTTGCTCTTCCCACACAGAAACTTTCTTTAGTATCGTTTCAATTATGGAAACATGTTTCTAACGGTTCTCATTGAGTTTAGATCGAGACATGAATCTAAGAGATATGAAATAAAAAGCCACCTGGCTCTGCACAGCTGTGCAATCTTCTACGAAGATGGTCAGTTTCAAAAGACTAATCGATGTAGAGATCATTGTGTAAATGTCATTCAAAGTTGTTCAACATCTGAGGAGCTAAAGCACGTTTTACAAAAAATCTATTAAAAGTCGGAGTAAGAAAAAGCCATTTTTAGCGAAAATGTTTAAAAAAATAATATATTCTGTCATTGCAGATGGGCAAGTGGACTCAAATACCTGGTGTGGTTTTGTTTTTAATGTCCGTACTACTTCAAATACTTATGATAAGCGTTTATGGAGAACATTTAATTATGGAGGTACAAAACATTAATATGGTGACTGTAACCAGCTAATAGCTAAACAGTTTTCTATGATACCAGCTTTAAAGTATTTTGATATGGACATGTTATAGGTGCAGGAACAAAAGTTTTATTTAGCACAATAACAACCAAGCAACGGGTTTTATTATTAGGTTAGGTTTATATAAATTCTATAAGTCAGTCGCTGCCTGACCTGAAGTATTGACCTTTTAAGATTGTTATTATTACATAATAATATATGTATATATTAAGTTAAGCCGCTGAATAAGCTAATGAGTGTGTCTTCTGATGTGGAGTAATTGCCCAATCTGTTTTTGATAGAGTTCAAATAGGGTGCACTATCTGTAAGCCTATTCCAGCCACTACTCAGTTTTGAAGAAAATTCTTTATGTAATTTATATTATGTTGTGTAGCCTTCAGTTTTCACTCTCACTTAACGAAGAGTTTATGGAACAATAAATGCCTGGAATGCCTGGAACAATAAATGGACCAGAACAGTAAGAAGAGGCTGACAATTAAAATAATAAAAGACAAAATTATATGGCTGATGAATTCAAGCTGTGAAATGATTATTTAATTTCTGTTACCATATACCTAATTATACTAAATAATGTATACCTAATTAATCATCTGTTATGTTTTTTTTTATCTTTGTAGAGTAGAAAAATTAGCGATGCAGCCTTTGAAAGCGAATGGTATGCCATGGATATAAAATCGAAAAAGATTATAATTTTAATCATGCTAAGGTATACTTCACTTCTGTGGTTTACGCATATTCTTTATATATGGTAATATTAGATGCGTTGGGTAGATATCCAAGAGAAAATCATTTTTTAACAATCCAGTCGTTCCGAGATTAGCCCCTTTACAGGAACTCTTTGCATTATAATGTTAGTATTGCGGGACTAAGCGTAAGCGTTAATACGGCTTTAAAATACGACTATTATAAATAAATCTCAAATAAGAAGGGACGACAACGCTTTTGGTACTCTAGTCTACTGCGTCTATAGATAGCGGTTTGATTTTTATGAGGCTCACGCGTTGTACCCTTAACCGATAATATATAAACGTACGGAAATTATTTTGTCTACTATATTTTATTTCTCACAATTATTCTTTTAAATGATCAAGTTGAACGAACCCACAACGATTATTTTATTCAATTATTTTAGAAAAAAAATGTATGTGAAATTTTGTTTTATCTGTTACGACCTATAGTTGAAAAGCCATTCAACTGACGCTTGATCAACTGAGCCAAACTATTTTCACAGTGTTTAACATTAATTTCAGGGCTAATAAACCGCAGACACTGACCGCTTACAAGTTTTCAGTTATTTCCTATGAGAGCTTCACCAAGGTACGAGCCAGTTAAATTGTTTACGTTTACAACCCTTCCAAACTTACTGCAGGCGAGTTACATGCACTAAGGAGCATCTCTTTAAGTACGTACGAGCGTACGTACGTAAGTACGAGCTAACGTAAAATACATTTCTAAATAAAAAATAATTCTCACTATCAAAGATTTCATAGCTAAGGACTATGGAAGGTAATATTAATAAAAATATAAATAAAAACAAATATTTACAAAATCAGGTCAAGTAACAATGTTCTGCAGTAACATTACATGTATATTTGACAGTCTTTTCGTTTTTTGTGACGTTAAAAGCCTAAATATAACATTCCAACTGATTTGTTTTTTTTTTCAGATAATCAGTACATCTTGGTCTTACTTTACAATACTGAAATCTGTATACAAATCTCCAGGACAATTACCAAATGAGAATTAAACAAATTTGTAGACAACATGCTTTTTAGAATTAATGTAGTTCTAGTCAAATATTATTTTAAATCAATTCAATTATTGTTTCATTAATTATCTGTATTCGTATTAATTAAATCAGGGTATACAAGCTGTATGGTTTCGGATTGATCCTACCGACCAAACAAGCCTTACAACAACAACTATACTTTATATACAAAATAATTACAAAGTTGTAATAAATTAATGCGTAATCAGAAAAAGGTGTTTTTAGGTATAATTAATTATTTAAACCATAAAAGCGATAAATATACAATTAAGATAAATGTTTACTGATTTTCTTAAACTATAATTTAAACATGGATACAGTATTAAGACTTAAGCGTCAAACCCTCATTCCTGTCTGAATCACGAAAGTGCACAAATTGAATTTTCTACGCAATAAATAGTTGCTCCTGTAGTGAAAGCAAACATCGTGAGGAAAGCGGCTTGTCTCATACCAAAATTCAGATATGTGTCAGATGAAAATGGCCGAAAAAAACAAAAAGAAGGAAACCAAACTGAGGCAAAGACCTAATAATATCAGTAAAAATAATGAAAATAGAATAAAAGCTTTAATTGTATCATTTTAATTCCATAAAATAATAACAATACCATGTTCTTATCATTTATTAATTACGAATGCAATCAATTCGCAAAACAAACATAATCTTTCAACAGATTATTATTTAATTACAATCAAATTTAGTATGATAATTTTTAATTCAATTTATTGTTGCGGTTGAACTAAATTAGTCAATCAATAAGGATAGTTAGCTCTTGTGTTCATTCTGTATATTCCAGACCTGAAATAAAAATAAAGTGCCTTAATGAATGTTGTTATACTGGAAGGCGAAAAATCTAAGTCAAAAGTAAAAACAAAATATACTCCATGTTTACATTGGATTCGAAGCTGACAATCACATTGATTTCTATACTTTACAGAAGCTATCAACTTTTACAAGTAATCTAAATAAATGGCAATGCAATGAATTTAGCTGTGAGGTAAATAACTTAGAAGTACTATAATACTCACCCTCTTTTATTCAAAATATCGTTGCCCATATGTAGCCCCCTCCCGCGGCAAGTGTTCAAATTAACCTGAGTCATGGAGGAGCACAGTCTTCCTTCCAAATGATTTCTTGTCACTGTAGAGGCGAATAACTGCCAAGCGCGATTATGATTGCATATATTGGTGAGACATCCAGGCTGTCTTACACCTCCGTTAGGGAAGAAATCTGCATTAGCGACTGCCGTACCAATTCCAAGGCCACCGACAGTGTATCCACCATCAGTATGAATAGCTTCTACATAGACACCGTCGGAGGGATTTAGGCGATTTCTGTTGAGATTCCACAGAGGCCCGGCTGGATCTAAACCTGTGTGGTGTTTATTTATGTTGTATTATTTGGAAAGTTATCATCATTAGTATGGGTAGTAGTAGAGGTTTCACTAGTAGTTTTCAAAATATATGTAAATCCCGCTTAATCGCTTTAAATAATCTCGATGAAATGTGTCTACTGACTGGACTATATTCTCGTGAAAACACTATCATCCATTATCCATAAACACTATCACAATTATAAACATTATCTATTATCCAAATTTAAAAACATAATTCTCACCTGTGATTCTAGCTATGCGTCCCCTCAATTCTCTTCCTGCGTTTCCTACAATATGTGCGCCGAGACTGAATCCTACAAGGTGCATTTTATCAAATGGAGCTCCCGTAGTTTGGTGTAGGAAATTTAGAAATTGTCCCAAACCCCGCCCTATATCTGGTACACCAGCCGCAGCGGTTACATAATCACGTCTTGCTAGTCTGCTCCAATCTAGTATAATGACATTGTAGTCACCTTTACCGAGAAAAGCTGTAGGAAATATACAATAATTATTTAATTTTGGCTTAAAAACAAATATATAAAATTATACGGCATTCTGTCCCTTTTCATCAGAACGATGTATTATGTATTCCATCTCTGGCTATATATGCTGTGTAATTGTTTGTTATTATATATAATTTATGTTGCTGTTGTATTTTGATATAAATAAATATACAGTAAGTATAATATATCGTTATAATTAACGTATAGAGCAGTGTTGGCTTAGTAGCGACTCTATTCCCTGAGGACGTAGGTTCGATCCCCGGCTGTGCACCAATGGACTTTCTTTCTATGTGCGCATTTTACATTCGATCGAACGGTGAAGGAAAACACCGTGAGGAAACCGGCTTGCCCTACACCCAAAAAGTCGACGGTGTACGTTAGGCACAGAAATCTGAGGTCCAGACCTAAAAAGGTTGTAGCGTCATTGATTTTTTTATGACAGTATAAGAAGGCTGATTTAGTTCTGATAAGTAGCTTCAATTATAATGAAATATTTCGAACAAAGTGACTAGAGAAGTGTATAGCAACGTTACTGATTATGAAAGCAGTGACAAGCAACTGTGAAAGAATCAATTTTTCATACCTAGCCATATGGCGAGGGGCTAGTATATACTAGCCCCTCGTATAACCAGTAGGAGGCTCACCAGATGTTTAGTGGTAGCAGCCCGTGGACACTTACAATACCAAGTGGCTCACGAGTGCGTTACCGAACTTTTTTTTTAAAACCTTAAGGCAAATGGTACTAGACCTTAATCTTGGAGAGAATAAAATGTTTCAAATACATAAATGCGTATACCGTTACGAATAGTTGGATTATTCTGAGTGTTTTGGTTACTAAGCCAGCCATGGACTGACACAACTGTGGGGTTTTGAGCATTGAAGTTAGAATTTCTTATGGAATTAGCATCGTTCATACGTAGTCTCTGCGAGTTTCTCGAATTACGTCTGGAAATTAATCACAAAGGTTAATCTAAAAACATACTGCGATTTTTTTAATTTTTTCATGAGTCATTTCGGCTGAACATTTTACTATCTGTTTATAAAACCTTCTCTTTGGGATCCTTTTGCAGCACGGACGAAGAATAAATAATTTAACATACTCAAACGCGTGTTAGACACAAAGCTAGCTAGTTAGCAAAGGTATTCCATTTTTAAATAAAACCTAGCTGCAACTACGCCATTTACCATATTATAATATGTCAATGTATTGGATTCATTTAGTATTGATTCTTTATTGAAATTGTACGTACCGCGTGTACAAGAGGTATTGATTATTCGCCGCATTCCTTTGTATCTCATTTAAAAACTCCACATCGGGCTGGGCTTCTAAATCAACTTGGTGCATCTCACCGTTGCCGCCAGGGAATTGTATGTAGCGCGGATATAATTCCCTCTCCGAAGTCGTCGAGGCATACACTGGAATATTTAAAAACAGCAACGTCATGGTAAATTTAAAATGAAGGTACATTTTACGATTTTTTTTTTTTCTTGTATTTTATATTCGAATGTTTTGCTACGTACGGAGATGAAGTACTTTGCCTATTCATTTGCTTCTCTTGGTTTAGTAAATGCTTATAATTTACGAATTTGCAACTCACGTACAGGAATCTAAACCTTATTTATTAGGATTTATTAGGCATGGGCTTATGGTTATGTTCAGTGGTTTACTTCTTATATTTAGTAGTATTAACAAGTATTCGTTAGTCATAAAAAATACGCAAAACCTCATTTTTAATGTTTCTGTAGTATCCACAAAGACTTTTTAATTACAATTATAATATAAGCATATTTATATTTCTCCGCAATACATACCAAAAAGACTTATAAAAACTAAAATCTTCATGTTGAATTTTTGCACCAAAACGATTTTTAAAAAAACCGCGACGCTCGTATTTATAGCAGCTGACAGATAAGTCTAAAATGATTGCGATAAAAATATAACGATCTTTTTCAGAATTCCGTACACAAAGATAAAACACTAGAGGTGGTCAATATAATATGTAAGGCCGAGTAGTTGTAGATTAGGTACCGCTGCATCGACAGTTTGGCGGAGAACCTGCTGCAGATGAAAGTCAGCAATTGGCGAGAGGTGGCACTGGACAGGGAGCGCTGGAGACTGATATTTTGTATGTGTCTATTGGACCAATTATTTAAACGAACACCTTTTTCTAACCTTTTCCCCAGTTGGTAAAACCCATGGCCGGTTGGTAAACTGATCCTATGAGCTTCAGGAGCTCATACCGTCCCAAAGAACCAATAAGAAATTAATATTTTTAAATTACGAGATTAGTAGTCTAGAGTTTAACTGTAAGCAGAAGTCTGATAGAAGAAGTATAATATTAAAGATTTCTGTTGTGAAGTATCCTTTTTTAGTTTAGTTTGTTTTTTCGTTCTTGTTTAGTTTTGTCTTTATAACTATGTTTAATTTGTTTTTACACTTCTTGCTTACCTTATCTAATTGAATTTTTTTTTCCTCTTCTCACAGTTTGCCTGAATCGCTCGAAAGCTATAAGGCTGCCAGTTGACCTTTTTTTAGTTTAATTATGTTTAATTTTATATTGGAATGCAACGAAGTGTTAATAAATAAAAGTACATAATATTAATATTTTTTAGGTTCATGCACAAATATTTTATTGTATAATTCATGATTTGTCGGTCTGGGTAGGAAGATGAAGTCCTGTTAAGCCCTTCTGTGATTGTCTTTTCCATGGGTACCACTATTAATCCGTTAATCATTATCGTCTCCTTGGTACGGACATTAAATGGTTTTTTGAATACTCAAGGTGGCATTTTTATGTTTTTATGGATCGTTAACAAAAACCCATTCCAAAGATAGTAACAGGCTTCGCCTTGTAATCTCTTTTTAAAAAGTCATTATCTACTTTTACATAAACAGATAGGAAAATAATTATTACGTCGTTTAAATGGAAGAAAAATCCTTAAATTAATGGTAAATAAGAAATTTTTAAAGATCTTTTTTTAATATTGTTAATAAATTAACCATTAGTCTTCAAACTTATTCATCTTACCAATCAATAATAAAACACGATTACAATAACGATACATTTTATTTTTTATTTATTTACGAAAAAACTCCTGCCCTAACAGCTGACCCTAAATTGACAAGAGTGAACAATAAGAGAATAAAATTTACAGACGAAAAAAAAACAAACTTACTACATTAATTAGCAAAAAACAAAGTTACATAATAAAAAATACAAGAAATTAACTAACTATAGGCACTAACAAATATATGAACTTTTGCCAGTTCACTCAACGGACAATGAAAACGGTCCGTTCTATGTATTTCGTTAACTAAATGAATACACCGAATCATATGTCCCCTTTTTAGAAGGTTAGTCCTAGCTAGCCCATGAAGTAACGGCGGACGATATCGCTTTCTGACGTACCCATCAGGTACATTGAAGCTAAGGTACTGAAGTACTGCCGAATTACTGTCCTTGCCATGTAACACTTTTATGAAGTACATCACAAGCGAGATTTTTCGGCGTACTTTTAGCTCGTTGTAGCCGACAGAACCAAGAATAAATAAGAATGAGTATAAAAAAGGTACACACCGTACATCCTAAGATAGATATCTTCAAAAATTTATTACTATACTCAGCCTTTTAAAGGCAGCGTGTGGCCGTGGATATCACTTAACATCAGGTGAGTCACTTGCCCGTTTGTCCCGTGTGTCTTGTGTGTTTTATAATAAAAGCGTATGAATCCCGTATGTCAAAAATATATTGAATTTTGATATAGGACGCTTAAGGTGACTTGATCTGGCATTTTATTCTTATACTGAGACAAAGATTAATTTAATTAAACTTCTATAACTAATTAGAGCCATTTTCTATTAAACTTTCTCGGTAGTAGTTGAAAAGTTATTAGTTCAGTAAAGGTTCATTAAAAAAATATTCTTGGTTAATAATTGTAAATTGTTTACTGAATTTTAAAAACATTTTTTTGTATTTATATATATATTATTGTATACACGGACGGCACCAAATTTTAAACCAAAAACCGTAACAAAAGTAGACAATTTAGGAAAAAACTAATTTATATATAAAATGCAACGTTTTTTACTTCAGGAGTACCATTTTACAAATGTAGTAAAATCAATCAAAATTGTAATGTAAAAACCATTTACAATTCCTGTACATTTATTAAACCAATTCCACTTTTCAAATTGGAAAATAAATCAAAATTTAAATGAAAAACCTTGGAAATCTCTTCCTTGTCGTGGTTTGTCAATATAATAAATATTGGATGGATACAGAATTCCGAGAACAAATTTTTCGTCGGCAAATATATTTAACGTGAGTTCGTTGAACACATTTCATTAATACACAATAAAAGCTAACAAATAGTTGGTATTTTAAATAAAGAATGTGAGAAAAAAAAACAATTTAAGTATCTCTGCAGCAGAAACAACTTTAATAAAATGCATAACGAAAATTATATTTATTAAACAGTATAATCTTAAATACACTAACAAAAGCTGTTTTGTGATAATATCGAGTATTTTTGATATAGCGAAACCCTATCTAAGCCTAAACAAAGATCCTTTTACTTTTAATATATGCTTTGTATGTTTCCGGTAAAGGTATTAATTGCTAAAGGCCTATAGACATTAAGTGGGCATATAGACAACACCGACCAATCTAGTCTTAATTCTTTAGTCCATAAAAATGCAACGCAGCCGAACTAGGAGAAAATCGATATTTACATTTTAAGTGTGACGTTTGTTTTGCTAATTATCACGAGATTAACCACTAGATTAATTGTTGTCACTTTAAAGATACCATAGCAAACAAAAAAATAAGTTTCTTATCAATTTTGATCGAAAACAATTAATTATTACCAGCAAATAAATCTTCTTTAGATAATTACAAGGTGTTCTAGATTCTTCCATTATCATAAATAACATGTAATTAATAACTCGATAAATTAGGTTCTTATCCAATATATGAAAATAAATTACTTCGAAATATGAATTCGAACGATTCCTCTGCTTTTTTTTTATATTTGTGCGATCAAAGAAATTTTCTTATATTTGAAGAAAAACAGCGGAAATAATTTTTGTAGGTTTCTGTCTATCTATATATCAAATAGGATTATTCGGTACCTGATACAAGCATGAACTGCTTAATTGATGCTTCATTTAAACTTTGACTTTGGTCTGAGCAGTGTAGGCCTAGTGGCTTCAGCATCCACCTCTCATGACTAAGGTAGGTTCAATTCCCGTCTAATGGAGCTAATGTCTATGTGCGTATTTATTATCCGCTCGTACACTGAAGGAAACCATAGTGACGAAACTGGCATGAATCGTGTGTCAGGCACATAAGACTGAACTCCTGCTTGCCTATTAGAAGAAACAAAAGATCACGAAAAAATCGAAGTCCAGACCTAAAAGATTGTAGCGCCACTAGTTTTTTCGTCTAATAACCCCTATTCAAGCTAGCTAAAATTTAGAAAATTTCGATCCATTATATAACAATGGCGATACATTATAATATAACTACAATTTAGCGTTTCTATTCAGAGCGCTATCGGCAAACGAATGAAATAGCTATTGTGCAGTGAGAAACTGCACAAAGCGATACACTGAAAAAGTAACGATACTGAATATCTGTAATGCAAATTACGTCTTTGACTATGAGCATCTAGACCGTACAGGCCCCTTGATATAAAAACTTTCAGATCGAACGAATAGATACAATATCTTTGATTATTCAAAGCTCTTACTTTAAAACTTTGAGTCGTGAACAGTTTTCTTTCACATTTAGGGCACCAAAATGACTTAATCTTTGGTCTGGACATGTTGGTCCATGTTTCATATTGGAGCGGATTTGTGCCCGCGTTTTCTTTACATTTTTTTTTGGTTAGTTTTGGAGGAAACCATCTCTTGTGTCCTCCGAAACTACAAGTGGCCACGCAGCAAATCTTAAAATTTTAACCGGCAGGCGATGGCCACGAGTCTGCTGTATTTACCTTTTAGGGATAAGTACTTTTCCTTGTTGTTGAATATATATATATATATAAGCTTAGTTAGTGGCTTGATCGTACGACTCTCATCCCGATCCCCGGCTGTACACCAATAATGGACTTTTCTTAACGGTAAGGTAATAGTACACATTATGAGGAAACCGGTATGTATTAGACCCTAACAGTCGACGGCGAGTGACAAGTCCAGAACGGCAAAGGCAAAGACTAAAACAACTCTGGTCAGAGAATACCATAGCTATAGCAAGCAAACAATGTAAGTATCGAAAAACATAGATGATTGGCATAAGCTGGAGGAGGCCTGTACCCAAGATGGGGTTCCAACCCTAACCCAACCCTTCCAACTTTATTTAATGACATTCTAAATTCAATTATTCGGAGGCCACTTGTGAAATCTGGCATTGTGAGTATGCGGGGTGGTAACACGTAACATCAGGTAAGCCTCCTGGCCATTTGCCCTGTTATATATTTACAAAAATCATAATAAAGCACTATGGTTATTATAAATGGCAGACTTGGCTTATGATATTCGAGATACGGTTCCTTGATATGACATCTCAAGTTCATTATACAACTGAGCTAGAAGCGTAGTTGTTAGGCCAGTAATTCTACTTGTGCCTAGAATACGAATTGCTGCACAATGAGACCGTGAAAAACACTCGGTACCCATCTTCTCACATGAAGAAAATTTGTAACCAATCACTGCATAATACATAATATGTGTCACGTTATAAGGGCGAATTTCCCTTATATAATAAAATTTTATATGTTCATAATACTTAGCGAGGGGTTTGATACTCTGATATCATTTCGAAAATATGAAATGCTGAGATACTCATTTAGCCTTCGTGAGTTGGAGAATACTTAACTCATTGTGTGGTGAATTGCTCACGAAATTTATAATCTGATGTCTTTTGTTTAAGGTTCATCCATTTAACCTAACTTTAAAGCGATTCAGCAGTTGAGAGAGTTTTGTCTGCATCGGATAAAAATCATAATGGTTTTACAGATAATGAACGATGTAGAAAAAATATTAAGCAATATTGCAGCTGCTTTTATTACGGGAAGAATATTTTACATTTTGCGATACGTAAACTTTCATAGAGAATTAAAGACGGAGAGAAACGGTTTTTTTATTTGGTTAGAAATGTTTTTAATTAATAGGTTTTACTTTTAATCGATAATTTATGGCCTGGCTGTAAAACTGATAATTTCATGAAATTTCCAGTCAATGTTAATATAGGTATCATCAATTGGGCATATATGTTAATATATGCCCAAAATTGTATGAAATATACTGAAAACTTATACTCAATAATAAAATAAGATAAGGAGTATTCATTCATTCTATAAAAACCACTATAATATATAAATATAAATAAGATTACCGTTTTACTGATTTAAATTTATGTTTATTGCTAAAAATATCACTTTTTCAGTGCCTCAATCGCGTATAGTCGCAATACAATACGGTCACAGTAATCAGGTTTTAATGAATTCTTTCTAGCACTCTTAGTTCTAAAAGGCAGCTAGTGACTCAGGTTCGTTGTCGAGAATCTCTTTTATCTTTAAAACCTTAATGACTTGGGCACACTTAACATCTACTTGACTTGTCATTGTCATAATAGCTTCCCTTTGTCGATTGCATGCAATTAATTGGTAGCAAAAGAAAATTTTCAATATTTATCTAATAATAAATTGATCCGATAGTGTTTATAGATAAGTTTATTTAATTAAGATATCCCAAAATAACATGAAAATGCATTTAGATAACAAATAAATATATTTATTTAAGAAATGCCTATAAAATTAATTAGAAAACGTCTCATATATTTTCTAATTCAAAGCCATCATGTGCGTACGTGTTAAGATACGCGTAAATATGTGGGTTGTTATAAAGTATCTGTTTCCAATAGATACGTACAACGGATAGTACTTATTACCCTTTTCATTCATTGTTCCTTCAGTGGTATATCAAATATAAAGCTAGACATGTACATGTTTTGTAAATTCAAATCTAAAATAAATAAATAAGTTGGTTACTGTGAATAATATTATTTGGACGTCTTAATCCAAAAATATTTTTTTAAATGACGTTTTGATAGCACAATAAAATTCTAACTTGAATTGTATGACACTTTCCATAAAGTCGTTAGCGAAAAGTTCATAGAACATTAACTCTGATTAAATGGAAGACTTAGCGGACATAAAAATGGGAATATAAAACTTATTCCCTCATAAGTGGGATAACTGTTCGGCCCAATGTGAGAGTTTTTGTCAGATTTTTGCGGAAAATCCCAAAATCTGTTGTATTAGTGAAGCAATTTGTCGCCCGCTCGCGGCCACAACTTTTCTAATCTAAACTGTTGGCTAGTTGCGTTCAATCTTCGTGGAAACTTCAGTGTCCACACTGGACACATACGGCTTTTGTCATTTACGACATCAATGTTACATCTAATAGCAATTCAACCTAGAGCTTTGCTCGCCTTTCATTTTGACAATTTTTTTCTACCTATTGAAGTAGGTAATATTGATTAATCGATACATTTCAGACAATTTACATAAAACCATAATAAACTGTACACCCAAATCTTTCTTAGTAATCACATTGTTTATTGTTGAACCGGCTGTTCGGTAGTTTTCGAGTTTACCGTTCTCATACAGATAGATAAGCGGTGCCGAGGGACTTCTTTTTGTAATAATAATGTTATCCTTACATCCTTCTGCAATTTACTATTTATTCAACCATGTACCTAGAATCAATAGGTGCAATGCTCAGCAGATAATTTGAGTTTAAAGCGGAATGAGTCACTGTAATAAATAGTTTATGGGGGTGGTGTACACTGTGTTTTAAAGTTTGTTATTTACTTGGCGATGTAAAGTTTGGTTTATAACAAATAAAATATTAGTATACATTTTTAAGCCCTTTGCTGTCGGTTGAATTTTTAAATATTTTTTTACACAAAATATCCTTTTAAATAATCCCTAAATAACTAAATATAGGCAAAAGTGAAATGTAAATAATTTTTTTAATCTGAGTCACGTGGGTCATATGTATGTGCGGATGGGATCATAATTAGCCTATGTCAGGCTTTAGCTCCCTCCGAAGGTCTCAACTTGTCAGAGTGTCAGTGACACGAGGGTCCTCTAATTTTGAAGTGTGCATTTTTATTATTTGTTTCATTTAAGTGAATTTTATTATTCACGAAGGGTCGTCAGGGTTGGGTTAGGTTAGTCAATGGGATGAAAATTTGATTTGATTTTAAATTAAAATTTCTTAACACATCAAAAAGTTTTCAGTGATGAGGAATGTTGGCCTTATTGCATGAGCGTGCGCTTCTCAATCCTGAGGTTGTGTGTTTGAATTACGCCTGTGCAGCAATAGATTTTTCTGCGCAATTAACACTCGCGTAAAGGAAAATCATCATGTGAAACTGGTAGGCCTAGAGGTGACGGCGTATGGCAGGCACAGAAGGATAACCTTGCTTATTAAGAAATAATCACTAAACATATGCCAAAATCTAAAGCTACCTTAAGTTTGTGGTGGCAATTAAAAAGATAAAGTCTTAAAAAAACTAAAAACCCCGCGAAGATTCGGGGCTTATTCTACAAAAATATCTTTGAGAATTAGACTTAAAATAACGCACTTATTTAGATCTTGAGGAATAGATTTAAGGTATATATAATATACATATTTTAATGTAATTTTCTTGATCACAGAGTTTGCATCCATTAAACTATCTGCTACTCTCAACTCTCAGCATACGAACAGTCGTATGAATTTTAAAAATGCTTCAATCGAAAATATGGTTCATTTTATTTAAACTCTACCCTGGCAATGTTATGACTCTAAAGTGACTTGAATTGTAGAGATTTATAAAATATTCGCTAGCACGAGATTTGTGCCCCTGAAAAATAACCGCAGATGAAATTAATCTCTTCTAAAAGTGCACTTTATAAAAGCCTGACAGTTGATGTTAAACGAAATTCGATTTTTAAAATTGAAAGAAAATTCAAACTTTGTACTTTTATTTTGGAATTAACGTTACGGTGTCATAGACTGGTACGCCCCATTCTGTACTAATATTTAGCATAATACCCATTCTTCTCGTTCGTTCACCCTTAAATATGAATTTAATAATAATAAAAGCCTTTCATTTTAGATACTAGGTACATTGAATTTATTTTAATATTCTATTATCTATGTAACACTGTTAATTTGATGGTATCTGTGTGCCCTTTTCTAGCAAAGCCCTTCGTTCGAATTTAAATTTAGAACCATTTAAGTTTATTTACCATAAAAAGTGTAGGTACATTGTGTTGCCTACGTGATCAGTGCTTGTACGGCGACAGAAAATATTAAGGCCCCATAATTTACGGCATGTTTCACAAAAGAACATACTTGTCATTATTAATAATAAATTAAAATGACAAAGTAATAATAAAAAAATATAATATAAGTTGTGAAATAAAGTTCGGATGATAACCGCTAATTATAGATATTCATAAATCTAAGGCCGACACCAATAATGAGGTAATTTGCGAAAATATAGATGTAACTTCATCCAAATCATCTTTATGGCTGGAAGTTTTCCACGGTCCGCATCACAAGACATTTTATTTTGCGAAGTAGCGAACTGTGGAATCAACAACCTGTGGGGGTCTTCCCTGGGTGATACGACCTCCAATTGCTTAAAAAAATGCGGGCAACGCACTCAAAAAAGATGTCCATGGGCTGCGATGATCGCCCTTTTTAAGCTATTCATTATCATTATTTATTTGTCGCAATTTATTCCTCTCCAAACCATCATATCTGACACATTATTTATTTTATAAATATTTATTATTTTAGATTTGTAGGAAGATATAAACTTATTTATTCGGGCCAATAGTATAATATATGCTTGCCAGCATGATTAATGATTACGTAGATCTGCCCCGTGCCTTACTCTTTACCATTTCAGTATAAAGTTTAAAAACTCAATTGGGGTATATTCACATGACCCCTATTTTGTGGGGCGTACGTGGGGCTAATGCGTCACAGGTGTCGCATACTGTAACGATGACAGGATCGCTAATTGTTTCGTGTTTGCAAACATATTAATGTTGCCACAATTTCTTGCTATTATAAACACTGGTGACAAAATTCACTTTAAACAAGGGTTAAGGATCGGTTTATTAAATAAATGATTATGCAGTGTCAAAATATATACAGCGAAGCTAATCGCACATCGATTATACAGGTTTGCTTAAAGTTTCTAAGTAGATACTGAAAACAGATATACCCTACTCAACTATGAATTCAACGATCTTTCGTTAGTTACGAACTGCAGAACGATACTCGTTATTGTTTTTAATGTTTGATTTAGTTACTTATTTTATATTTTTTAACATAATTTAGCTTTTATCTATAACAATTTGTCAATCATTTTGTTTCTATCATATAATTGTCGGGGTGAATCAAAAATGTACACACATTCCGCAGGCAAAATTGTAAAAACGTAGCAGAAATTAAGAATAAAAATATTAATATTAATATATTTGAAATAAATATAACAAGAATATAGTCGTTCGTACATAAATGTACCACTTCATTTGCGGCAATCAACTTTTAATTTTATCCGCTCTTTGAATTAGTTAGACTGTTCAAAGAGAAGTTTTTCGGTTAAGATGTGAGCAAGTACGTGCTGATAAAAGGAAACTTCAAGACGTGACCTTTATGGATCAAATCATTACGTTTTATTCAAGTAGTCTTTACTACCTTTAATGGTAAATTTATTATTAGTGCGGCTTCAGGCCAAGCCATAGTCTGCTGTGAGGCCCGAACGTTCTTAGTAATTTTTTGGACCGCCCACTGATTATAGGAAAGGCATTCCGCCATGACTTCGTTCCTTTGCCTTTAATCTTATAATTTTTAGTAGGATCTTTTTTCAGTTCAGCCCATAGTTTGTTTGTAAAATTAATTTCACTAATAACTAGTTAGTTAGCCCCATACGTATTATACTCATTGTGTACACTGTCTGCCTATCATCCAGATAACCTATAATCCAGGCCACACAATGGTCCTAGTTTGTGTAACTTGTTTCTTTTCTTTTTTCTTATGTGTGGCCTTGTTGGTGTGGCTTTAATTAAAAAATAATGAATGGGTTGGATTGGTTGTTGTAGCTGCACGTTACCTATCTCTGATAAAATGATAAAGTCAAGCTTAATCTAAAATTAGCTAGAAAGGTGGATTAGGCCATCCTTAGTGATTTTATTAGTGCAGTTTTGGCCTAGTGGCTTCAACGTGAGACTCCCATCCCTGAGATCGTAGACAGGTCGGGATAGACAGGGCAATGGACTTTCGGTCTATGTGCACATTTAATACTCGCTCGTACGGTCAAGGAAAATTTTGTGATGAAAGTCATGCGTTAGACCCAAACAGTTGACGGCGTGTGTCACAAGTACAGAAGGCAGATCGCCTCCTTGTCTATCACGAAACACATACAGAATTCTGAGACCCAGACCTGATGGTTGTAGCACCACTGGTTTTTTAATAACTATATCGCTTTAAATGTATATAGGAAAATTGTTAATAAATAAATTATGAATTTTGTCTACCAAGACAATGTTTCATTCAGAATATATTGAAACAAAAACAGCATAACGATGCACACCGTAAAATATTTTTTGGTTTTATTGATATTATAGAGAATATATTGCAAATTTATTTACACAGATAATGTAGACAGATGCGGTAATAATTAATCACACCACAATCTATGAGGTATTGACAGGTTTTCGAATATGATGACACATTGGAATTTACATGTTAACATTACCAATCAAGAGATAGTACCGAGTATTAAATCAATACTTAATATAATATTTTTATATTATTAGCAAATTTCGTGTCTAAATATGTACAGGAAAGGCTTGTTACAAAATTTTCTAAAAAGTTTTTTACAGATAGCTTTTCTTTTAAAATTTCTGATATCTCACACTAATACCGAAAGTACAAAAGGTCAGATAAAAAAGTGCAAAAAAACTTTGTTGTATGCGAAATTTTATATTTACTTAAATTAGCAACAATTTAAACATTACAAATTATAAATCAATACATCTCTTCGAGCGAAGTCATATAATGCTCCTGTAGTTCCGAGTTATCGACGTGCCTCTTTCTAAACACCGACGCAATCACCGCTTCTTCAGTGGGCACATTCGTTTCCCTTTTTCCTTGTACCTTTTTATTTTTCTTGTTTGTTTTTCTTTTCGAAGCCGTCAGAATTAAATCAGCTTCGGGCGATTCGCAGGGTAAAGATTTTTGTATGCTGTAAACTTGGCACGTCGTAGAAATAGCTCGTGTTACGTTCGGTTCTGATATTAATTGATTGTTCGTTTCTTTCACTTTCAGCGCGTATATTTCACCATTCTCGTTATATTTTATTACTGATACTGACTTTTTCGCTTTAGATTTCTTCGATTTCTTCTCGCCTTTTGTTTCGAAATGAACGCTTCTTTTCTCTTTTATTTTGTTATCTTTCTTTGTCAAAAGCTGGTAAATGTCATCGTCCCTAATTTTTGATAGGCGATGCACTTTGTGAGCTCTTACAACTCGTTCCATACAATTAGCGCAGCTTTTGCAAGATGGATCCGTGAACACAGCCTGCAAATCACTCGCTTTATTATTATTAGCTTCAATATTAACATTTAAGATTATATTTTTTCCAACATTTACCCGCGTTTTTGTTATCGTATCATTGGCTGTATCATAATATGAATATCCCATTTTATTTTTTCCTGGAAAATTATACAGTCAATTTTAATTTAAAAGTAACGAGGAACTAGCAAGATAACCTAGTTATACTGTGATAATAGAAGTGTGCTAACGAAGCAAGTATGAGCGTTGGAGAAATTTTAATTAAGTACCTCAAGGAGTAACGAAAAGGGTAAAAGTAAATCAAAGCGTAGCTCCTCACCTCGCGCTTGCGGCACTAGTGTTAGAAATGCATACAACAGTAGCGGACTCATTAGTTCCATTTGCCTCTCACTCGCAAGGCGTCGTCCTTGCACCTGACAATGCAACAAATGCACACTAACAAGCTTCGTTACAGCAAATCTGTTACAAAACGCACACTTTACCGCTCCCGTGTCTTACTGCAAAATGTTTCAAAGAGCTTTGCTATTTCGCTCGTATTATCAAGCGTGGAATTAGAATAGGTCTCCTCAAATGGAAATAAATCGACAAGCGTTGTCTGCTAAATCGGAGCTTACATTAACCTGTTTAAGGGCATTTTGTGAGAATATATCAATATTTACTGAAGCGGAAGTGTTTACGTGAGATGGGTTTGACAATCGAATGTTTGATTTTCACCAGTCTCAGGAGGCTATTGTTCTCGTGTTTATATGTTTATGCAGACCGTTAACTGCACTGTGGAATACGTGCAACACTATGTAACGATACACTGAAGTAGACAATTGCTTTGTACTGTAACTATTAGTCGATACGTATGAGTGTTTTGAATCAATAAGTTATCGTGACTAGGATCGGATTTCGCATGTGTCTACACAGAAACAACAAACTTAAAATAAACAACGGAAATTCATCAACTATAGTTCTTATTTATTCAATCATATGTAAGTGCGTTGACGACAGTTCAGGATTTAGTACGCAGGGTTAAGAAAAATTAGTTGGAAATGGTTCATCGCGGTGCACGAGGTAATACAGTGATTGCTATAACATAAAATGACTCGGCTATCATGTTAACCTATTCCACATGGTGAGCATTATATACTAGTACGCAATATATTAAAACGAACACAGATTTTAGCATAGCAACTACAAAGGATATTAGCAAATGAAGTGTACTTCAAATTAAGTCTCTGTAATTATCAGATAACTTTAGTGTAAAGTGATCACAAGTGATACTAAAAAGCTTGATCATAATAACCATCTATACAATCTATTTCGAAAGCGTATTGCGTACTTCAAGGGAACTAACTTTTTTAGGCTCTGTTTGCACATTCGCTACTCAAATCCCAGGCGTCACATATATCTTTTCTTACAAATTATGCCTTGAAGGTAAGTAATTGATTAGTCAACCTGACATGCTCTCGTATTAGGGTTTGAGACGTTGTGGTTTTCTTACATTTCCTTCACTGATGACTAAAAGACAAATCTTTGACATAAAAAATGTAATTACACCAAGTGCAAAACTCACCAAGCTTTATCAGGCTAAAAATTAATGCTCGCGAAAACGTCATGACTCTTGGCTTACGGTCGTGAACTTAAAATATTTTCAGTAGTTTTCGCGAATTCAGATAAAAAATGTGACATGGCATTAAATTAAATGAATTTCCCCAAGCCAAACTAGCGTCCCGGCGGCGCAGGCTCATTTCGCTTATCAACCGTTTTCATGCGTTCCCACTTATCTTGCTGTCGTATATTCTTTTAAAGAAAAATAAGCACCTATAATTTTATTGTATAAGCAATTTGGACGAATAAGGTTTTATATTGGATTCTTTATTGGACAATGTATTAATTTTTATATAGTCTGGGTTCCATTTTCATTTAATATTTATAAATGATTAGGATGAAATTAATATACTTTGATGTTTCACTTTTCCGTCTTGTAAATAACAAGTGAGACGTATTTATTAAAGGTAAGGCATTTTTGCAAATTGTTTTTTTAGATTTGAGGGTGATCTTACGTTCGTACCAACCCGTGATTTGCCGTGAATCAGAACCACCGGCTTACTAAATCGCGAAGGCAAAAAATAACTATTTCAAAAAATTCTAGACAACGGTTTCATTTGTTTGGTGTATTTCATCCGCTATCTTGTAGCCTGCCTTTATTCAAAGAATATGCTTCATCTTATTAAAGACACACTCCTTGTTTTTCCAATATAAATACAGTCTTCACATTTAAATAAAAAATCTTTGATGCCTATAACCGCGAATTTCTTCGTTTCGTGTTCTTTACAACAGTCTTCAGTCAGAACTCTAACCATGTCTGAGGTCTTAGGACGCACAATGTAAAATCGAATAAAAATATTTCGTGTGTGTGTGGCAAACATGTGGTAATCATATTTGGAACTACACGGGAGAACGAAACTGTATCGCTCGAAAATAATACGTGTAGGCTAATTGTAAGGAAAATCGATACTTTAAAACTGTCAAAAACTGTAGCTGTCATGACGAAACTACTATAGGTATAAAGCTAAGACATAAAAAAAACCAATCAAAACGTCGAGTCGAATAATATTTGTATTAAGTTTTTAAATAACATAAACTTGGTAAAATTAAAATCTCTTTGTTCCTATGCAGAATGCAGATACTTGAACATGTAAATAAATAAAAAGAATTGATAAGAAGCTTAGCATGCATTCTTTACAAATTCTTTCCTCATTTTATCCTTGGCGTGAGGTCATTTGTTTCTCTTATAAAATACGTTGGGCTCCCATTTGTATGGTACTCTTCTGACTGGAAATCAGCGCGTTTTCTATGCAGTTTTAAAGCGAACTAAAACGATGCCTTTAGATTTTCCTTTTATGAGCTTTATAAACGTGCTATCATTGTTTATTTGGCTAGAACATCAACGTTATATGTTTTTACCTTTTATTTGAGCCTTTCATTAAGCTGTAGCGTTGTTTTAGTGGATTTTCAAGTTTATTTCAGAATTTAATTACTAATTAGTGTACACGCGTAATCACTGGGCAGAAATCCACTGCGTGTCAAATAGCGGGAAATTGTATACTAAAATTGTTTATATGGGTAATATTTACTTAATTTGTCTGCTATACTACCTTTTGAAAATGACGGTGATTTAACGTGAGCATTATTAGCCCGGTGTTTCAGCCACTCAGATTGCGTGTTCGAACTCCGGCTGTGGAAATGTAATTTATTTTTAAGTGCGACATTAAGGTTTCTCATTACCTCCCGTTAGGTATTTATTGGCTTGTTCGTATCTAAATAAATATAAGTTATAAATTACATAATTTCAAACATACCAAAATTATAGTTACTAATAGCTAAAGCTTTAAGTAAAACAAAAACATTAATTCTTATACTCCACAATATAAAGTTCTATTGTTATATAAATAAATAAAAAAATAGGGTACATTACTATATTATATAAAAAATGTATTACAAAATGTATATTGATTATTCCTAGAAGTGTACGCTATCAGTTGGCAAAAGTAGTGATGGCTTGATGAATGACCTTAACTGAACCGGCTAAGCTATACACAGGGATGGATTAATGTATTTTAAAGAGAAGCAATAATTTATAATAAATCTTAAAATGTATAAACTAATTAATGAAATCATTCTATAAAAATATATAATAAAAGACAGTACTTCAGAAAGTTATATTTTTATAGTGCAAATTATAGTGTAAAATTTCAGTTAGCATTGAAACAGATGAAGCAATAATTATATCAATGGGTGCATACATTAAGTTGTACGTAAGTAGAGGATTGAATAGATGTTATTATATAATATTACACATTTACACATGCACACACATACACAAAAGAAAGTTCTATTTTTATAGTGCAAATTATAGTGTAAAATTTCAGTTAGCATTGAAACAGATGGAGCAATAATTATATCAATGGGTGCATACATTAAGTAGTACGTAAGTAGAGGATTGAATAGATGTTATTATATAACATTACACATTTACACATGCACACACATACACAAACAAACACATAGTCTACCATACGCAGAATACACGTATTTATTACCAATTTATGGAAGAGCTGGGAATTTCTATTTGCTTAATAGTGTGTGTATTTACTTAAAACACATTGTATATAATTTACTATATTATATCAAATAAACTATTAATTGTTTTTAAATTTGAACAGATAAAGATGTCTTACTCTTTTAACTCAAGTTCTCTCCCGTGTCTTTCTTTCAGATTGGTTTCGCGGTGCTGAAAGGGACAGATGATTAGTTGAATACATAGATTAAGATTTTTCATAAAAATATATTCATACATTCAGCCCTGGGGTTTCGCCAGTATGACAACTGCATCCATCATATCGAAATGCGCAAGCTTTTATCCAGCATCGTTTGATATAATATTTCACTTTGATACTAAAATATTTACGCCACGAAAAAAACCATTGACACAGACATAGTACGGCAATATTTATTTCCGATTTCTAAACAAATAAATGCTACTTACATTTAGGTAAACAGTGGGTCGATAATCACCGGTTTCTTTAAAAGTACGCTTTGAAACTTAACACATTTAACACTTAACGACTCGGACCATTCGATACATCAATACAGATGAAAATTTAAAAAAAATCGGTCCAGCCGTTTATGTTAGCGTAAACTTATGTACTACTTATGTTAGTCTTTGTAACGCAATTTGACATGCGATTTTTATTTATTTAAAATAAATCCTTATCTATGATTACTAATTCGAAGGCTCTCATCGACATTTTACAACCTTTGATTACCTTTGTAGTTGAAGAAATTAAAGAAATTAAAATTACAATTATAAGTAAATAATTAAATAAGTAACAATAATAGTAAAGCTGTTGTCAAAAACACTGTCGTCATAAACATCGGGAGGATATTTGTAACTGATTAATTTCATTACTATATAAATATTTAATGATAAACGATGTATCAAATTAACAGCATTAATATTACATTTAGTTTTAATAATATAAAATAGATCAGTCATTCATCAGATAATTGTGATTTTCCTATAACGAACTTTGTGCTTATAATTAACAATCAATTTGACTTTTAATTATATGCACAAAATAATGTATTTACAGAAAATGTTAAACCATAAACAATTCATGACATACATGATATAGGACACAAGGAGTACTGAAGAAAAGAAATAAAAAAAAATGTAATAGTGTGTTGCCCTAAATCATTTATTCTCATCACGTACCTGTTAGTAATATGTATCATTTACACGCTCATATTTCTTGTTTTATGATAGGAAAAGCTTAAATAATTATAAGGGCGTACACGGACCGGCATGAGTTTTCAAAGTCGATTACCAGACGTAATCAGCAGCAGCAGACAGCAACAAACATTTTACAAAACTGTCGAAAATATTGTAAGGTCTGAAAGAAACGCCTTCTCTATGTCCAATTTCACTGTGAACTAACCAAAATAAAACGGCAACACATCGCAAAAAAAACATTATATATTATTCGTTTAAATTAATAGGAGTTATATAAGTTATATATGAAATACTAAAAATTATTAATAAATATATACAAAACAACCTCCTATTCCGATATAATAGACTATATAAGGCAGTGGGATATTCTGACAAGATGCATAAAAAAGAATGATTTTTATTTCCTAGTTTACGGCTTTAAAGTTTCAGCAGTTTCAAAATAGTCATTGTACAGAAACGAGACAGGATACAAATTCCAGCTATCATTTTGCTATACATGCTTTCTGTGTGATAAAGTGGTTGCAGGATTGGTTGCATTCTCATTTTCACAATGCATCGTGGTAAATGATACCTTTATCTACCTACTTCCTTCGCTATACCTTTACAAATAAGTAGCCTATTTGTAATTTAGTAAATTAGGTAATTTTACTGCGCATAGCCGGGCTGATTACTGTAGGCGTACCGCAATTGTAAATCGTGATTACAGAATGAAATTTAATAGATTTTGCACGTGTGAAATAAAATGGCGCTAATCAAGACCATCAATAAATATTCGTAGGCAAAAGGTCTTCCAACTTTATTTATCTATTCTATGATATTAACCATCTCAAACGTTCAGCTGGTTAGAACTAGAAGTAAAAATACTGAACTCCGATATTTTATATAAACCAACTCTACCAATATACAAACTTCCGACAAACTAAACTACTAGAATTAAATTATAGTTCGTCTAATGGTTAATATAAACTTAATAACTCCTTTCTGTTTATATCTAACGAGCAAGAAATTTTTTGAGTTTGGTTTATTAGTCTACATATTTTCTGTTTTTCTTGGATAAATATTTTTCTACGATAAAACGCTTCATTAGGTTGCAGATCTTTAAAAGTTTGACATTTTTAGACTAGTTTAGGGCTGGATTAAAGCGTAATTACCAGTTACTTGATACAGTACTCCTTTCTCAGCATTAAACTAACTATCATTATGTTTTTTATAATAATTAACGTTCTTATATGCCATAGGACGCGATAGTTTTGTCACACTTGCAAATCATCCCGTAATTTTGGCTTAACTATGATTGTTCAGCAGCGTAGACTCATCATAGATATACGACACTACCCATCGTTCGATTTGATAAATCAAATTTGAAAAATCAAAAACAAATAAAACGCGCTATCGTTTGGTCAAAATATCTGGTTTGACTGTACAACGAGTAGTTGAATGGTTAGTATTTGTTAGAATTAATATGACGTTACTAACAATTAAAATAGTGTAAACGCTAGGGAGCACAATTTCTTAAAGGCTTGCCTAATGCTGTTAATATTGTGCAATATTTTTTTTTAACTTATCTAGAAACCTTAAATAAATTTAGATTGTATTGTCTTCCTGAAGTATTAGGCTTAAGGTCATTTAAGTTCTTTTTCAAGGCTTTAATAACGCTTTGTCAAATTACTTGAATTTCCGACTTAGGACTTGAAGCGTGAAAGCCTATTATCGGATTAGCACAAATTGATAGTGACTGTTAACCAAGATGTATGATTCAAAATGTGTAATAGTAAATTTTCTGCCATATTTCCAAGAATTTCATTATTTTTTAACTACACGTGTGTGAACTAGTTATAGTATATTTATTTAGATACACAGTTACCATATCAGTTATTTCTTATTACATAAACCTCGGTGTAGCCAAGTAAACGTTGCCTAGTTGCCTATTACGTATTAGTTCGTCTCTTTCTTTCAAATTGTGTTTACGCTGTGATAAAAAGAAGTGTTAAAGTTTAGTATTACTGTGCAAGCATTTAAGTGCGTGACTTAATTAATTAACTGCGTAATTCGACTTTTTAGATTCGGTCTAATGCATATATACTAATACTTAAGGGAATTATATCTTTGCATTTATTTTGTATCTTTAATATTTAAAATTAATAAACATAAAAAGTAGTGGATCTATTTAAAATGTTCACTACTATATATTCATTGGAATTGGAATTGGCTTGTTCCTGAGTAACATAGGATATACTAATTTCCAAAATATTTTTAGACGATGTGTGCATCCTGGGATGTCCGTTTCTATTATAAAGACTACCGCAATATGTTTCATGGAACTTGTGTATTTTAATAATAATATTATTTAATAGGAATAATAATAGAATACAAAGTATGGTAATGTATTTGACGGCGGTGGTAGGTAGTTGGTACAAAAAAGACAGCGATATCAAGCGCTGGCGGCGCGTGCACCTGACGTCATCGCCCCACTCCGTTCCTGGTTTATAAAAACACGAATCGCCGCTGTATCGGCACGCATGTCCCTCGACACAAGGTGACCTTGTACAAGGCCTGCATCCGACCGTGCATGACTTACGCTAGCGTAGTCTTTTCGCATTGTGCCATCTCCTATATCCACCGGCTACAGGTGCTTCAGTCACGATTCATGAGAATCGCGACCGGTGCGCCCTTCTACGTGAGAAACGTCGATCCCCACCACGACCTGGAACTCCCTACCATAGCCCAATGGATGAAGTTGGCGTCCACACACCACTTCGACAAGGCTAAACACCATCCCAATCCGCTGGTGCGCCAATCAAAGCATCAATTACCCCTTTCCGACAAAAAAGGCTCGTAGGAGACATCGACATACATTAACAGATCCGGACATTTACCCAGAGGGTAAAAAGCCGCCTTCACCGGGGAAGGCGAGGACCTTTACTTCGCACTTCGCTCACTCCAGTGAGCTCCCGTCCTGCCCTTCAGGCGATTGAACACTCCGCGACGGCCCAAGCCGAGGTTTCGAGTCTCACAGGAGACGTCCTTGCGCTAGCCGCTGGATAAAATGCCATTCTGGCCGAAATCACCAAAACAACCCGAGCTGAGCTGTAAAAGCCCTTAAGGCCAACAGCGAGATTCCATTAAAAAAAAAAAAAAGTATCGGCACGCATTTCTCGGGTTGCGTCGAGGTGCACGGACCGCAGTCTTAACCGACTGTCACCTCTCTCCCTCACTGCTATTATTTTTATTGATTAAATTATTAATTAAATTATATTTCGTGCTTTACTTCTGATGTCTAAGCCAATTCCGACATATTGTCTATTGGTAAAAGCAAGTAAATAAACATTGCCAGGTGTAAACTTTATGGTTACATCGAAAAATAGACCGGATTATCCCTAAGGCCCACAGAGTGTAACGTTATTATTTCAAGAGATTATAGAGGTACGTAACTTATGTGAATGAACATCTGAAACTATGTAGGCTTCAAACTCTGTGTTCTTTTGTTATAGTTAAGTACACAGACGTTGAAAGATTTCTCAGCCATTATAAGGTTTGCGATTTTTTTCTCTCTCTCAATGTTGGTTTGCGAAACTCAGTAGAATTGTGGAACCATCAAATCGGTTATAATGAATAGTTGTTACATTTTATATATAAAAACTTGTATCCTCCGAAACAGCCTGATAGATATTCAAGCAATTTACTACTTTAATTAATTAGTTCGTATTCATTCTCTGAGTTTCAAAGTCGAAAACCAAGTTATCCGTGTTGATCAATGTATACCGTAACATATACTCTGTATCTAGGAGATTAATTTATTGATTAATCAACACACAACACGATCCGATTAATCTATCACAATCAAACCAAGCACATACTTCACGTCTTTTCCTCTATGTCCTCTCACCCGAGATTTTGACCTTTTCCACGTGGGTCGTCGCGTCAGGTATCTAAAAATAGTCACGAATGAAGATACAACATATTATATCAACATTCATCTCACATTCAAACTCGTAAGATGCCGGAATAAAACTATGTTGTTCACGAATGTTTCGGGTTTCAATTCCACCCTCAACAAATCAATTAGGATTGTTGGAAGGGTTCGGAAAACTGTGCGCGACATTTCTATCACTAATTTCATCAAAACTTAGTTGACATGGGGAAAAGTTTGCGCAAGTCACATATTTTATAGTGCCAGATGTTGGGGGACTTTCACAAGACAGGAAAACCTGCAGTTTTATAGTGCAAATTATCTTGCCATTTGACCACTTTCGTATAAAAAGTTCAAACAACTTGGTAGCACCAAACTAAGAAGTTAAGGACTCTACCACAAAGGATTACCCCTTAAGCTGCGGTTGTAAGTAAGAAACAAAAGTTAGAGTCATAAAAAGTTTCATGACACCGCGTCGCTTTAAGATAAGGCAATTTAAAGCGGAGTGCATAAACATGATTGTTGTGTGATAGCCGGCGCTTATCAAAAGCGGCGCGTTGTAGTCGACAAATTGTGGCTGACATACCGTTTAGAAATTATCTGTAATATTTTAGGTGTGTTGATTAAACCCTTTCATTGTCAAATGAGTTGATACCAAACGTCGATAATGTATCTTCGTGTAATGCAGATCAGTAAATAAACTTAATATAAAGCATTAGAATAATTCAATCAAGTTTAACATAATATGTAAATTCAAACACTGACAACGGACAAACTGGCAGTAGGGATCATCTGATGTTAAGTGATACATCCGCCCATGGACACTCTTAATGCCAGAGGGTTTGCGAGTGTGTTGTCGGCCTTTATTGGTACGATCTCTTCTTGAAGGACGCTAAGTCGAATTGGTTCGGAAATACTTAGTGTGCAGCTGGTTTCAATAGTGGTGGTGCGTAGCCAAAACTGCCTTAAAAACGGTCAATTGTGGACGCCGAGGCGACACGGGAGGTAGTAAAACAGTAGGTTACATATATAGTTCCCTTCGTCCATTATTTATGTTCAGGTAATAAGGATATTACTATAAAAATTAAATATCATTGATAAATAAAATAAATACGTAGTCAGGGTTTACTACGCCGCATCATTTGACTAAAATTGTAACAAATTAGACATTTAAATTATACCTAGTTAGTAACCCTAGCTTAGAACTTACATAAACAACCTTAAGCAATTTAAATAAGGATAATACTATTAAAAATTAAATAGCATTAATAAAGAAAATAAACACGGAATCAGCGCGGATTTACTGTGAGCGACACAACGCCGCACCATTTGCATAAAGCGGGAACGGACAGCGCTGGCTTGAATTCAGCTCCTCATTAACATAACTGCTCAATTATTTTGTATAGCACTGACAGTGTAGACAAACTGATTTTACGGTACGTTACGTCGCAACGATCCACGTTATTTGTACACAATCGATTGTATCTTTTGATTTTAAACGAGATTAAGGCAGTTTGTGTAGTAGATAATACTCAAAGGAGTTTTAGGTCTTTAGATACAAGTGTATACTTTCAACTCACATTTTTTAAAACGTATAGTAAAAACAAGATACAAGAGCGTGGCTAAAAGCGCTTATTAAATCTCGCATCACTTACAACATAGCGATAAAATGTTGACTTAGTTAAGTGTTCATAACAAATCCAAAGCAATCTTTAAATGAACACTCCAGTTTCCAATTTAGCCGATCGGTGATATCATCCGAGCGGCTTTGTAACGTCTGATGAAAGAGCCACAACGTAAATTGAGCCATTGTGTTCCAAACCGTGTTTGTTGAGAAAACACCTACTTTGCACACAGTAACGCTTTACGCCGAGAAAGCAATTTTCATAATGTGGCCTCACCACGACTGATATAACTACCGTGGAAGCCTTTCGCGTTAAAATTTGCCTTCGCCTAACACCGCTGAGATAGAACGATACACTGCTTGCTTATGCATATAAAATCTGTTTATTACATTATATGGCTTTTGTTTACTTTTTATGGCTATCTCTTTTACTACTTAATTCAGCTAAAAAGTTCTTGAGTAACATAATATGATTGGTACGTCTTTTTTTCTTCAAATTTTATCAAGCCTTTTAATTATTGGTTAATAAATTACTTAATAGTAAATAATAGTTATGCAGTGGGGCCAGTTACCAGTTAGTAGTTAGTAGGTCTTGGCCTTAGATTGCATCCATTTTTTCGATCATTTTTATTTCATAGACACGTAAGAAGATCAGCCTTCTGTCTGACACGTGTAGTCGATTTTAAGATTTGAGATAAGCCTGTTTTCTTACGATGTTTTACTTAGTGTTAGATGCACTTATAGCCATAAATCCATAGGTGCACAGCGGAAATTGAATTTACTACCTCAAGGATAAGAGTCACACGCTGCCACTAGGCCAAAACTGTTATACATCTCTTTATTTTTTATTATTTTGAAGTGTTAAAATTGGTTTTCTTTATAAATTAGGCTGTCCAAACTATCTAAACTTTTCTATAGAAACTAATTTAGAAAAATGTAAATTAGGTATTAAATGCAAGATTAAGAAGGTAACATAATCCAAATGTACATCCCCCCTCAACCAACGAGCCTGCAGATTGCATTTACATAAAATTCGTTGGCAACAATCCCACGACATCTCTGTTAGCGCTTAATTATTTTGTTTATCTTGCCTCCAAACTGCTTTGACTGTATGGAGCAAAGCCAGTGATAATGTGCCAGCCACAAATGCTTTTTGTTTGAATTATGACAACTTTTATACGCTTTCTTATCTCGCAACACGTGGCCTGGCAAGTTGGTGGCCATTACAACTGCCTAGAAATGATGTATAGTGGACATTTTAAAGCCAGACGCCTAAGGCATGTATCTTTATTCTGTAACATATATAAATATATCTGTTTTTGACGAGACAAAACATAAGCATATATTTTTAAACAAATATTTAAGATTTATACTTTACATAATCTTAATAAATATTTATTTAAAAACAATTAGAAATATCTAAAGAGTAGTAAGTAAATATAATTATTTAAAACTCAGAATATTATATTATTTTGTTGCTAATTTCTTTACTTAAACCTTCTAAAGACTGTTTATATATGTTAGCAATGGTGTGGATTGTATAGGACTTAATTGAGTATTTCGTTGTCGATATCAAATGTCAAAAAAACAGTAAAATAACCTAACCTATACCTATTTGAAACAAATAATATTAGTATTGTCGCCGAAGCATAGAACCATAATGTTTTTGTATCAAAATATCTCCAATACAGCACTATTAAAATATGAAACTAAAATAATCGTAATACACAAAGACTATTTATCGTCAAAAAATCTTTGAATATTCTCCACTACAGAACTCGGCATTGTAAATCGAAAAAACTTTTTTCATCACAACTTTAACGTTCATACCTACGGATTTAGCAAAGTTTGTTTTACGTGTTCAGCCAAACGTATAATATACTTTACCCCTAATTCTTATGCGGATACAATTATTGCGGTTCCCAATAATCTCTTTCAAGTCAAATCAAGGGCGAGTGAAACTCATAAATTCCGATATTTATATTTTGAGAAAATACTGTACTTAAGGGAATATTGTCGTGAAACCTAAAATCAACGACACAATCACTACGATGACGTCACACCCTGGAAAGCGCTGGTAAAGTTATTTCGGCCGACAAGTCAGTGATTAGATAGGAGGATTCTCCCTTTAGGTCGAAGAAAGAGCACCTCTATCTCTCCTTAAAGAAAAGTAATAAATAATGCGCTACTCATTCATTTTCATAATCTAGTTGCCCTACAGAAGGTAATTTTCATACAAAATATTTTTAAACCTCCGTACTACATCTACCAGTACTTGAAAATGAAATTAAGTTTAGTTTGATAATTTAAAGATAGTAAGGTTTAAAGAAAAGTGAACCTTAATGTACAACACGAAATCTCAAATCTTCGGAAGATGTTCGTAAATCTATGTTATGTATATTCTAAACCTTTCTGTGCCACAGTCAAAGAATAGTTCGTGGGTTACGTAAGCTTTCTAACCAAAGGTATAAATTTGCAGAGAGAAATTTAGGAATAGATGTTTTAACTGCAATGTATACAGTTACTTTAAAATTGGTTTATCAAACAGTGCTATAATGTGTTTTCCTCATTACCCGTCTGTCAAACAAGAGTTTTCAGTCAGGTTATTGTAAACGTGGCCCCAGCATTATTTGTTTGCATCAACCATTACAGACTTACATTGCCAATGTAACAGACGTTGGACTATCTTCAGTTTACGATTTTATAAATAAGGCCGTATATATTTTTTATGTACAGCTAAGGTTAAGAATTACTATTTTACTGATAAAATAATTATAAATGATTTTTTCCGCTTTATATATAAGCTTTTTGATTTATTAGTTAATACTATGTTTCTTCTATATGTGTTTAGTACTATATTTAAACTTAGTTATAACTGAAAATTAATAAAAATCGCTAATTATTAAAATGCCATGCTATTCATATGCTAATATTTTGATAGGTAATAAAAAAAATTTTTGCGTAGTCGGTTGAAAAAATGAGAACGCATGTCATATGAAAATTAAAATTACCCGCTTCTAATAATGTGTAAGCTAAAACAAGGCAAATATTATAAATAAGTAAAAGGAGTTTCCATCCTAAACGTTTGAATATTAAATACACGACTGTCATGTGTGTTGAGTCATAAATTACAAAGTTTACGTGGTTACAGATACAGATAAACAACACAGTATGTCAAAATATATTTTCGATTAAGTTAAAGTGTTTTTTTTTTCAAAATTCCCTTCCACTTTTGAATAATTATTACTTATTACACTGTAAAAATTTTCCACTCTTTGTTTCTGTACCATAAAGTTTTTTACCTGACATGAAATGACCACCTTTTCATTATCTGTCATAATTACAGACGATGACATCTGTATCGATATTAAAACAAATACTATACACACTGTTTATGGTACGTGGGCAACACTGAAAATGTTTAGAACTGGCCACTTAGAAAAATTGCCAATGAAAACTTTTTTTGAATTTCAATTTTAGAACTCTTTGGTAACCTAATGTAGTATATGCATACATTTGTCATTTGGTTTTGTGAATTCACGGCAAATATAAAACTCTTGTTACGCGTGAAAATGAATCTAACGCGAGAAAATGTTCGGTCAATGATATATTATGACTTTCGTTGTGGGCTTACTCAACAACAAAGCTATGATAGGCTGCGATTAGCATTTCTTAATGAAGCCCTATCTCGTGACACTATTTACAATTGGTTTAACGAGTTTAACGTTGAAATCTCAATGATGATCGTCGTGAGGGTTTAACAGCGACTACTGAAGATAACATCAGTGCTGTGCGACGCATAATAGAGGAAGATAAGCGATTGACTTATCAGCAGATACGCTGACAAGCTAGGCATTGGTATGTGTCAAGTTCATAAAATATTACACGAACATTTAGGTACCAGGTAGCTTTGTACCAGATGGATTCCTAATGCTTTAACCGACGACCAGAAACACCTTCGCATGGACTGGTTAATATTTGACTATGGCAGGTGTCGAGATAATGAGTCATCCGCCATATAGTTCTGACCTTGCGCCCTGTGACTTTCATTTATACCCAAGAACTAATGATAAAATTCGAGGTATTCGCTTTACGAGTCCTGAAGATGCGGTGAAAGCGTACGAAAATGCCATAGAAGAAACCCCTAAGGAAGAATGGGATAGTGATAGATAGCGATGTGTAGAGAGGAACGGAGATTATTTCGAAAAATAATAAAATTATTGGCAAAACGAAAAACGGTTTAGTGTAGAACACTAATACGTTTTTCGTTTTCTAAACATTTTCAGTGTTACCTAGGTACTACCAAAACTGTTGGCATTTTTATTTCGTTCATGGTACAAAGTAGTACTTTAAGCATGACACTTTTATTACCAGCCTGTGTTAACTAGCACAGGGCCCAAGTGCCAAGATTTTTCACAATGGTATAGTTTGTTAAAAATCTTTATATTAATCTAGCCATGAAAAAATTATCTTTAAAAAATACTAATATTAAAGTTACCTGTGGTTTTGATTGACTTAAAAACCGTTTAGAATTGGTTAAAATGCTTTGTCTTGTCGAATAATTACCTTGTGAATCGCCTTGGGAAGTAACAACAAGTGTATCAACGCAATACAGATAGTAAAATATATTCCGAATTATTTTAATCTAATTTATGAAAGAGAACGTGCCTACAAGCGTGTCGACAAGTAATAATTTGTATCGTAGCATTCATGTTCTACGGCGTAGAACGTATCGCACAACGCAATAACTTGTACTGGTTATTATTTGTATGTATTGAATTAGTTACCAGCTATATTGCTGTTAAACATACGGACCTCAGTATTCAAAGACGTGAATCAGATCAAAGATCACCTGGACTACATTTGAAAGCTGTGCTATTCAAGTACCTACTTTATTTTAGAATGTATTTTAAGCGTCCATTGAAACCAGTGTTAATAGTGATTTGATCAATAAGATTTGTGTGGTTCAGGTATTTTTTAGCATGCCAGTGCGTTTTAAATACAAAGAAATTAAATACTCGCCGTGTGATTAATCAAATTAAATAAATAATTACCTTCCATTTTTTTATAAACTATAAACATTATATTTATGCAAAGTATTAGATAAAACTAAACTCTTGCATTATGTTTTTAAAAGGATATAAGCGTTAAATCGTTGTTGTAAGAGGTAGTTTCGTTGAAAAAATTATTAGTAAGAAATTACGTAAAATGAAATGTCCGTTGTCACAATCTGCACTTGCTACGCACTAAGTTAAGTTTATTTACTAGAATTAAATCGTACTTTAGTGCTAATTCCTGAACAATGCTTTTATTTTATTGGTTTCATTTTTTTTTGTTACATATTTTTATTTTAAATTAAAAGACCAATTTTTGAGTATATCTTCTACAAAAAAAAATCTTCGTATTTTGTGTGTATTTTAAGTTGTAGTATTGTAGAATTTGTTGATTTGAAAAAAACTGAATTGTCGTTGTTTCGTTTCTTTCATTAGTGAAAGTTGTAGACTATTAATTCTATAAATAACATTTAGAATATTTGTGTATAGCAATTGATTAAAAAAGAGAGTTAAAAAGTCTAGTAATTAGTGAAATTGAACAAATCCCTAAATATTTGTTCTTTCTCTTCTTATAATTAATTAAAATTAAAACCATATTTTGAATTAAACTTTGTTTTACCTCAGAAAATCCCTAAAATAATTTTGACTTTAAAAGTATATGTATATAATAGTTTTATTATTTTAAAATAAGACAATTAGAATTAGAGAAAACCTGAACAATTGTAACGATTCGTGTATTTTATTAAAATTGTAATTTTAAATTAAAGTTAAATAATCATAACAAATTACTTTATTAAGCAAAACGAAGAAATAATTTTCGATTGGAACTATCAATTGAACAATACAAATTTGTCCACAAAGAGCACGGATCTCCATTTGTTACGATTCTGCACGCTCTTTGGCATATGCAAATATGTTAACTTAATAGTCACCTATTTTACCCTATATTCAATTACCTACGTCTTTATCATACCAAAGTGGCAGCAAGTTACGCCCGATTTCCCTCCTTATCAATTTACATTATCCAAGAATATTAATATTATAAATTTTCTTTGTAATATAAGCAGCAGAAATTTAATTAAATCTCACTTCAAAGAGCCGTGAGTGAATAAATGCTCAAAAGGATTTCCACTTTTTTGGCAAAAAGGGAAAATATTGACTACGATATAAAGTAACTTTCAACCAAAGATTAATGTTAAATTATATAGTTTTATCTATGAAAGCTAGCGTTGCAAAGTAAAATTGTTAATTATGTTTGATACTAATAATGTTATTCGCCTTAATGGCCAATAATAATAAATTTGACCAAAAAGAAAGAATAAATGTGTAAATCTTACATTCACACCTTTTGCTGTAAAAAAATGAACTATAAAAACTGGAAACGGTAAAACTTTACACAGTTAAAATATAACAACTTTTTACTTATATTGTTAATCTTAATAGGGCAGACATGTTTCTGATGTTCTGTCTGTATTTTTTCTACCAGCCAGTGACTATTACTGTTTCATCGGAACTTGGACCTAGTAAATCTAGGCTGTATCTTTACAATTTTATTAAATTTCACATGATGGTGGCGCTAAAATATTCGTATATGAGGATTGTACCTGCTAGTTTGATAATAATTATTCTTGTGAATACAAGTTCCTCAAATGGTTGTAAGACATAATTAAGGTGAAGTCTTTATCACACATAAAAAAAAATTCATTGGGATTATTATTGTTCGGGGTTCAAAGGCTCGACCTCAATGTTGACAGTTAACCACTAAGCCTTTTAAAAATCTTGTATATTAATTACTTATTTCGCTCTTAATCTTATATTTCGGTCCGTAAATCCAAGAAAATATATTTTAGTAATACGGTACCCAGTAAATGCATATTCGCAGTTTAATTACCACTGTTAAGAACAAACACATCCTTTTGTAGCTGGTTCACGTGTCTAATGTCTTCCGTTAGTGTATTTGAATTCACACGATTGTTGCCCACAAAGGCTTATTGAGTGATGTTAAGCCGTTATTAAAACGGAGTGCACTTGTTTGGTTAGAGTTGATTACGTCTGGGGAATGGAGCAAATGTGAGAAAATACGTTGCATTGGGGAAAATTAATTCTTATAAACTTGCAAATCTGAAAATTTTCTTATAAAGGCAACTTTGTAGTAGTACATGTAGTATGTACTCAGTACATGAGATGAGTAGATCTTTGCTTCATTAAGGTAACATAAAGAAGACAAATAACTTTTAATGGAAAATAAATTTACTTTTGAATTAAGATTAATAATTTTTTAATTTTATCTCTTTTTATTTTAACTCAAAATACCCCTTCACTTAAAAGATTATTTTTAATTTTTCATTGAAGTGTGCATACTGACACAATAATGTCAGAAGTCAGTGTTAGGAATATCACTAGGTGGCGCTAAGTGTACTTTAAAACACAGTATCGTTGTACTCTGCACTTAGCTTATATATTCTTTATTTCCTAGAATTTAGTGTGACCGATAGGTCCTGGGTTCGAATTCTATGTATTTTTGTAGGTGACTAATTACTTTACTGTACAAGTCGCTTAAAAATTTTGAACTACATAGTTAACTTAGTTATATCTTCTTTAATAAATTACAGATAAAGTAAATTAGCTGAAATATTTTTTAATATTCAATATGAGGTACGACTTGTTTTTAATGTAACATTAAAAATCAGATATTAATACTTTATTTTTCTATTTAGTAAGAACATCGTGATATATATTAGGTCCTTACATATGAAATTGGCGTTTTGTCGTACTGGCCACTTTGACCTCAAATACCTGCTCTTTGGTAAGGAATTTCAAATTCAAATTTGTACAGCTATTTACTCATGTATTTGTGCTTCGATGACCGTCATTCATTTGTTATTTTTCTTCTGTTTGTGTCACTCATTTTACAAAATGGAAAACTTAAAGTATCGCATTATTTACGAGTACGAGTTCCGCCGTGGCACTAGTGCTGCGGAAACGACTCGAAGGGTGAATGATGTGTATGGCGGTCATGTTGCAAGAGAAAACACAGTTCGTTTTTGGTTTGGGTTTTCGTTCTGGAAATTTCGACCTGCAGAACAAGCCCCGTGGACGGCCTAAGACCCAAGTTAATAATGAAGTATTGAAGGCTATTGTGGAAGCGGATCCATCGCAAACCACGTCCGAGTTAGCTGCAGGCTGCGGTGTTAGTGATAAAACTGTTTTAATTCACTTGAAGCAAATTGGGAAGATTAAAAAGCTTGAAAGGTGGGTACCTCACGAATTGACTGAAGCAAACCGGCAAACGCGCGTCGACTGCTGCGTTACATTACTGATCCGGCACAATAATGAAGGTATTATTACTTGTGATGAAAAATGGATTCTTTACGATAATCGGAAGCGCTCAGCGCAATGGTTGGATCCTGGCCAGCCAGCCAAATCCTGCCCCAAGCGAAAATTAACCCCAAAAAGTTACTTGTAAGCATTTGGTGGACTAGTGCCGGTATTGTTCATTGCAGTTTTCTCAAATCTGGCCAGACTATTACGGCTGATGTCTATTGTCAGCAATTGCAAACCATGATGGAAAAGCAAGCGGCTAAACAACCCAGGCTGGTCAATCGCTCCACGCCACTGCTACTTCACGACAATGCTAGACGACACACTGCACAACAGACGGCTATCAAATTAGAAGAGCTTCAATTGGAATGTCTAAGACATCCTCCGTACTCCCAGGACCTTGCTCCAACAGATTACCATTTTTTTCGAAATTTGGACAACTTCTTGCAAGGGAAAAATTTTAACTCTGATGGGGCAGTCCAAATCGCCTTCACAAATTTTATTGATTCCCGTCCAGCTGTTTTTTTTAGTGGGATCAATGAATACGATAGTTCAAGGGATCAATGAACTACCTATGAGATGGCAAAAGTGCATAGAAAACAATGGTTCATACTTTGATTAATTAAATATATTATATTTAAAAATATTCGACTTTTTGTTCCTCCCATACAAAACGCCAATTTCATATGTAAGGACCTAATACTTATATTCATACTTCATAGTTCTTACGTGGAATCTTTCTAATAATATTTATAATCATCCTATTTTTCATTAGTGACACATTACAAAACAATAATAAGGTGGAACCAGTCGGTCTAGTGACCCGTACACTAACTAGTCTTGGCTATGTTTTGTTTATTCATAGATAAATAGTGTGACACATCAAAAACGAATATTATTTTAACTAGTGCCCACTCTAAACATGGTCACTTCAAAACCAATATAAACATATATAAAACGTGAAAAAAAACTTTATTTTACTATGGTATACCTTAAAGTTTTTGGCATTTTTCCTAGACCAGTTCAATTATATAATATTGTACAAATCCTTTACACATATAGTGGTATAAAATAACTAGTCAATGAATCGGACCTGAATAAATCAATAGTTAATATAGGCTTGTTACTTCCTCACGCCAGTCAATTACGCGCATTTGATCTCGACGCGTGCGTTACATATTCCGAATATAAATGATATCCAAGTATATTTCGTTATAAAAAATATGTTTATTATAAACCGAGGTAAAAGGAACAATCTGGTTTATTTTAGGTGTTTATTATTTAATGAGATAATCTGAAACAAATCCCCATACTACGCTACATTACATCTGTGGCCGAAACGATATATCTCGCTTTTCCGTTGACGATGTGTCTGTCGAATTATAAACTATGAAACACCTTTGTTTCAATAATCTATGGCATATTCGATTAGTTCCATTTTTTTAAATTGATTTATTAAGTACACTTTTCAATGAAAATGTTTGCTTAAAGGACTAATGTTAGTATTATTTTTAAATATTCAGGGTGGATCTATCGTTTACGTCAGGGACACAGAGTCAAAGCTTAGTCAATGAATAAGACCGTATCTTGGTTATACTGTGCACGTGTGTGTGTGTGTAATGTCAAAGTGATTGAATCTTTTAAAGATCCTGTAAATAATCATATAATGATCCGGTCCGGTGTAATGGGAAATCCGGTCGAGGCTCCAGAATGGGTACATAACCCCATTGACCTCCCCTGAACTCACTATTATAAACATCACGGTCACTAGATATACAAGCAGTTACAGGCTATTGCAATCGCTTATCCTTTCTTCTCATTCATAATCTTGTTTTCATTTACGATACCTATAATACTATGCTATTTAATCGTAACTTATTTAATTTGTACTTACAGTTCTTATAAATATACTTTATGATAGTAACCAAAGTTAAATTTTCAAAAGTTAAAATCTAAATATTTGAGCTTTTGAGTACCGATTCCTACGATATTACGACTACAAATAGTCGACAGCTCTCAAAATTCAATTTTTTTATTAAACATATAAACTGGACTAAATCGCTCGAAAGCGATAAGGCCGCCAGTTGCCCTCCTTTTAATTTAATTATGTTCATATATTTATTTTCTGTAGTGTAACGAAGTGTTAATAAATAAATAATAAACTAAGTGTAATTCACAAACGCAAACATAATATTTAACTAGAAATAAAACTTTTGTCTGTTATCATGTAACTGTTTTTAACCATTAAATATTCTCATGGATGTCTTCGACATTACCATTTGCCATATGTAGAAAAATTGCCTTCATAAAACGTTTTATGTAAAATCATGAAGCCCATGCAATTTTGTTATCATTAAATTAATTAAAACAAGGCTGTTTGAGTATGGTGACAGATTTATTTGTCTGCTCATCTGTTAAGCCTGCTGTAATGAATGAGAAGGATTAAATCGAGTTCTACAACTTGCTCTATTTATTACAATCCACTCAGCCAGATTTACTATTTTGTTTCGTTGAACTCACTGTAATGTAAATTAGTGTTAGTCTAGCTATAGAGATAAAGGTGTGAAAAGAATATTCTTTTAGTTAATATGTTCACGCTTAAATTATATAAATAATTTATTTAAACACATATAAACGAAATAACAAACTAGTATAACGATAATACAAAATATAGCCTTTTATATTACTTATTTGCTGCGTGATTACTATACCGTATAATAAAACCTGCATACAAAACAAAATATACAAACACTTATGAAGCGAATTTCATAAACAATTTTAAGTTACGATTATACAAAATATGAAGCTTATTTATTACGTGTTTAATGAACATGAAACCACGTTAATAAGGTTACTTTTTTACATTTTAGTTAAAGTTGAAAATTTACTAGTAACTGTAGCGTAACTAAAATCCTTTCCATTTGTCGTTACGAATGCGTTGACTCAGTCCGACTGATCCTGTTTTCTCTACGGATATAAATAAGGATGGATGGGTGATATATAAACTTGCAAGTATAAAATGTGTCAATAAATTATACTTCATAGAAGTATTAATGGCATATGAATTCGATGAATTTTGATTTGAATTTGATCAACTTCCACTTCTACAATATGCACACTACCATACCGAACGATTCAAAGAACTTGATCGACCTTTTTTACGTCTTATTTGAAATTCATAAACAATAAATATCTCAATTACATTTTTTAAATTAGTTTAAAATAACTGCCTGCATTGGCAACTGATATTATATCAATGACTACGAAATTAATTTTAGCAAAATCAACATTTAACAGGACTCATCAAAGTTGTCGATTACAGATTAATGCATCGTTCCCAGGGGCAAGTCAATAAAGGAATTAACAAATACTAAACTGAACATTATTAAATTGATTCTGTAATTTTAGACTTATTGAAAAAAAAATCTAATCAAAACTTAATTAATTTAATGTTGGTGTTTTATAGACACTTAATCTATTCATTTATTATGAAATCCTGTGGTGTTCCTAAACCCCCAAACTCCCAAAGGCTGTTTTGGAAAATTGACGAAAAACTATTTAGCCAGAATAATCAGGTGGTTCCGGTACTATGATAAAGATGCCGTCCAAAACTTTTGGTTTGAATGGTCAAAAATCATAATCCCATTCATACGTATGTTCTCATAAGGGATTATATCAATAACTCCGTTGTAATGTCTTAATTCTAAAAGTAAAATATCTAGAAATACTTTCAAACGCTCAAGAGGCGCTATACGTGTTAATATTCTTAAGATATACGATAATTACGATAAATCAATATTCTTAATTTACTGAACTAGCATAGTAAAATACAGATAATTATAATATCAAAACAGTACTACTAAAACCTCAATGTTCCTGTATTACAATAAGCAGGGTTTAAAAGCAACGAAGCACAAGACAATCATTACATGCGGTTGGCACTTGCCTAGGCTAGCCGTCCGACTGAGTACCTATCTTACTATTACCGGTGATAAAAACAATTTCATTTAAGTCTAGACTATTGATAAGTATAACTAAATATAAAATTTGCGTTAGATTCACCATGAAAAAAAAAGCTTAACCTAAACATGCTCGCTTTCACTGCGTCTAAACAAATTTCGGATTTAAGCTTGTAAACATTAAATAAACCTAATAAACCTATTAAATGAGATTTATCTCATGACAGTTTGATGATGGTGATTAAAATAAAACTTTTGTATTTTATATACAGTAGTAAAGTAAGTTTTGTGTATGTTTTAAGGTTAAGTCTTCTATTTATTTATTTACGTCTGGGTTGTCTTAACAGCCTTTTAACAGTCTTACGTAGCACATTTAAATCCTTTGTTATCTTATTGTCAAAAGGGTGTTATTGCTATTATGTAATGCATCAAAAAAGGGTAATACCCTATCTTGTTGCTACATTCCTAATTTCTATAGATTGTGTTAACAGCATTTTTAGCTTTTTAATTTGCACCTGGCTTAGTATTTAACACGCTCGGTATATTTGCTTTCAGATTGCCTGGCTATAGGCTAATAACTATGCCTATACCTATCCTTAAAATACTAATATCATGTTTAATATTATTTCAGCAGATCAAAATATACATACTAGACTTAGGTTTTTCTAACGGAAAATCGCATAATTAAAAAGTCGTATGTAAAAGTATCATCAAACGTTTGCATACAGAATACTGTCATCTAAATTTCCAAATAACCTGAAGCTAGACTAATATTATTACAGCATATTATAATATACACACAGGTCATGCTTCATTATAAGTTATGCTTCAAGGTGTGTTGCTCTATATCTTATGGTATATATAGATTATATACCATATTATATTATAGCTATGTCTGTATAAATTCGTAAATGAATGGAAATCAAACAATTTACAGATACTATGTTAATTTTAATACCAATTAATGAACGAGAACTGCGGTGTATAGGACCTCTTTTTTGTTTTTTAATTGTTGTCAAATTAATTGTGATTATTAATGTTATCATTAAAAATGTCTCACTTGTAACTCGTCAGATGGGCATGGACCTTTGGCTAATCAAGTAGTACAAATTTAAATAAACTAACCATTTTAAAAAGTAAACAGTTTTTGTAAATCTGCTGTTTTTCACGCGCAATTGTCTTTTGTACAGATACTGGCAATCTTCTTGAGCATTATAGCACGCGATCGACACGTCACTCTGCCGCCGCAGCCCCTCCCTTAAAATCGCTTCTGCGCAATTTTCAAGACATTCATTGGACATTTGTTCAAGATTTTTGCCGGTATCTATAACTTTCATCACAACGTTTTGTGAAGAGTCAAATCTTTAAATGCGCTGTTTTAATAAATTAAGCATTAAAGTTTAAATCATAATAAAGTTAATTTAATAATTCAATTGTTAAGTTATTCAATTCTTAAACAAATAAAAACCCGAAGGCCATTAACGACATTGAGCATTTGAACTAATTTATTAGAACAAGTTTCACTAACACTTCTATTTGCCAACACGCAACTAAAACATCCATTCTCAATGTAAATACTGACAACATATGTACTGACAACATATGTTTAAGTAACGTAGGAGTCTCGAAGGAGCTGTATAAATCGAAATGTACCTATTTGTTAGCAAACTTTGTTCTATATAATTCAGGTCTAATTGAACTTATGCGCTTAGTAACGTTTCAAACGAAACATACATGTCGACCCTAATCGGCTTTATGCTGACCTTAATTTTACTAATTAAGGTACCGTTGTTAGAAGGGTTGTACTTCATATCTAATGGGGATTAAAGACAGCTTACTCTAGCTCTAAGAAACATTCGTGTTACGTGGAATCGTTAATCAGTGTTCCTTAATCAATCTGTGTTAATTTTTGGAGATGGTAAAATTGTATGTGATCACCCTCCGCCGTCCATTGGAATTCACACTTCACGACAGCTCGTCGCGTGTCCCGCTTTTAAGAATAAGGTTAGACGTAGTATTTTTATATAACAAACTTATTCCGTAACTTTAATAGCGATCCCGATGTCAATATAAAATTTCGACATGAAAATAAATAAGTTTGCTATGTTAGACGGCCCTCTACAGTTATTAGAAGAAGTGGAACGTGTTGTTCAAAGACGTCAAGATAGTACCAATTCTAATTGTTAATTTAATGATTAAAAATTGATTCAACAGACTATGCTGGTAGTAAATATTATGTAAAATCACCCATGGACCTAATGCTGAAGACCCGCACTGCCAGCTTTGTAATGAGCCCAGTTCCATTCTCTAAATTTTATTAATAAACAATTGTTTTTTTAATTAATTAATAAGACTTAGAGGATAATTAAATAGAAACGTCATTTGATGTTGATTAATACAATTATAATATATGTAATACAGTAAGTTGATTTGTATAGGAGTTTTCATTAAGTAGTACGTTGATAGAAACCGTAGCATCACATAACCTTGCAGTCCTGGGTGTTGAATGGAGAAAGTAATATTTAAAATATCTAACAAATCTAAATTTAATTGCAATATATTTGAAATAATTGCCATGAAACTATTTCATATATATATAAATAAATTGAAACATTGTAAAAGTTTGTCAGTTAATTATAAATTCGCCGCAAGTTCTTCAAGCAACAACTGGAACTGAACGAGATATTAAGAAGTATTCGAATTGCAGTTTGAACAACTGCAAAGCCCAACTTTCCTTCATTACCTTGATTTCATTTAAAACTCCCGCATAGACTTATTGTATCTTATTCAATTATTAATTTCTCAAGTACTTAATAATCCGGAACTTTGCAACTTTACAATTTCGTGAAGCTTATTGAAGATTATAGGTTTTAACAAAGGAAGTGTGAAAACACTATAATTCATTTATAAATTACTTTATATTGAACATTATAAAAATTATCTGACAGAATTTAGACATTATGTAAGTATGGGGTCAGTAAAGTCAGTCTAGGACTAAAATAAAAGGACGTTGATGCCTGCGGTATCAGTTTAGCAGGTCAGTTATAGGCCTGAATCTGGCCTAAAGCTTAGAGCGATCACTAAGCGCTTTTCGATAGCCATATGTGTTTTATTTTTGTCCATAAACTCTTGCGTCAGCGAAGAAAAACAAAAGAAAACGCGAGGAAATAGGCAAAGCAAAGTGGTCTGCGTTTTCCTCTAATGCGCTTAGTTATTTATATAAAACTTATTTTGCGTTCCATTCAGGCGATGTTGACACTCTTCACCTACTTACGATCGTTTTACACAATATTAAAAATAAACCATTTTATGAACTCGGAAACTACTTTATAAGTAACATGTAATAACTTTATAACTTCACAAATGGTTCAAAGTTAGTAACCACTTGGTTCTTTGTTCTTAACTAAAATAATCTTGAAGCATTCAGAATACATCTGCATTGCAAATACATCCAATTTTAATAACAAACTGCAAGCAAGGAACAAATTTAATTTGACATAATACATTTTTAATTTGAACTCGCAAGTTTCATAGAAAGGTTATTGAAATCTTTATACATGCATCCAGGCTTAAACATACTTGTATTTGAAATTATAAGGTCTATTTTGTTAAACGCAAGTCTCGGTATTTTTATACCGAATTTTTTACACTATCACTCAAACTTAACAAAGACTCAGTAAGAACAACTTAAAGCTAAGTTAATTATAGAAATAGCCACTGGCTCATAAACTGCATTGAATTTTCTACAAGTAGTAGAAAGTAATATTTGGTACTCCAAAACATTATATAGTTATTGATTTTAAAAAATTAGCAGTAGATTGCATTATTCCTGAAAACTAAATTAAATTGTTATTAATATATTTCGTTATTGTTATAGCTATTATTTTTCTTTCATAAGAAAATATAAATTTTCAAATACTTACTTTAATTTTTAAATGTTCTTGAAGTGACTTGAAACGCTGGGCAAACTTCCAAGACTAATCCTGCACTGAAATTTCCTTATTTTGACAGCATTTTAACAACGGTAATTTTTTTATTTTTTTATTTTTACAGTTAATATCAGTTTGTCTGAAAGGTACCTGAGATTGCTACGTCCACGCTTTAAAACGTTAAACCAATTGTAAATAGTGGCACAAGATGGGGCTTCATTAAGGAATGCTAATCGCAGCCTATCATAGCTTTGTTGATAGTAAGCCCACAACGAAAATCATAATAAATCATTGACTGAAAATTTTCTCGCGTATGGTTCATTTTCACGTGTAACAAGAGTTTTAGATTTGCCGCCAATTCACAAAAACAAATGACAAATTAATTCAATATACTACATTAGGTTACCACAGACTTCTAAAATTCAAAAAAGTTTTAATTAGCATTGATTCTAACTGGCCAGTTCTAAACATTTTCAGTGTTACCCACATTTCGACATTTTTACATTATGCATCAAACAGTTAAATACAATGTATATGCTTCGTATTCGACTATATTTACCCTAATGTAATAGCTTAAAGGCAACATACCCACTAATAGGGGTGTCCATGGCGGTAGCTGCGTTTTATGGTTGATATCCTTAGGCTCGTATCATATAAAAACCGTGACTTACCTTACATACCTTTAACTAATAGGTTATACATTTATACCGTATATATATTTATATATGAAATAGACGTGATAGCTTTAACTAACATTCATACTATAAAATAGTTTGTGATACATTTCGGAAACTCAAAATTTTAGTAATTTGTCTTAGAAACTGTATTATTTAGCCGGTTACGTCGTACCGCACTTAAGATAAGATCCTTAATCGTCGGTATTATTAATTTTAATTAACAAGCTTTATCGCTTTTATCTTTGGGTGAATATTTAATATTGAATGAACGTTCTTTTCCCGTTATCCTCCCATATCACATAACCATATTCCACTGGATTTCTAAAATACATGGATTTTTCAATATAAAATTAATTTCTCGTATTATTCATAATTTAAAGAATACATTACAGGGTTGACTAGATACTATAATAATTTTTTTTTTTGATAAATTTCCATCTTGATAATTACCATCAACATGAAATATTAGTATTTTTAATAAAATTAAAGGCCATTAAAGATATATCTGATGGACACATGAGAATGTGCTTAGAAGACTTAAATTAGGACGGCTGTATCACGGCGACGTGCATCCCATTCGTATATTAAGTTTCTTATGTATAAAAATATTATTTTGTAATGAGATAATAAAATTATTTAATCGTTTTAAACGGATATTGCTATTATTTGCCAAATGACCACCGGCATTTAATAATATCTTGTAGCCGACATATTTATATCACATCAGTGAAACGTCTTTTGACGAATATATTCGCACGAAAGAATATCACGTTTTGGAATTTTCATAAAAGTTCAAACGTTGCTGCGTGAATTGAATCATATAAAAATATCCACATGTATTAATATGTGGAAATGTTCCTTTGTTAGACGACTATCTTTTACCCGCGTCAAGGTTATCCTGAATCTGTGTCGTACAAACATATATTTTTTTGGAGTAAAGTTGGCCTACTGACTTTATGGTTCAAAATTTCGCATATAAATCAAGGTGAACAATTAGCTGAGTTTAAATAAAGGCAAAAACACTTTATTAATTTATCTATTCATATGTCATGTTTTTATTTAAGGAAATCATATTCATAATTTTGAAATTGCAAAAACAAAGATATGCTACATGAGGAAAATGCAATTGGTTTCAAGACCACATCGCACGTTTTGTCTTATTGTTACAAAATCATTAATATAGATGCGGTAGCGACATCTAAGATGGACACTTACAACGGCCGATATGAAAATGTTGGTTTGACAATTATTACTTGAGTAATTTGAAATTATTCATCAAAACAATTGTAATCGAAAAACTCATAGCTGGTAAAAAAGTTCATGCCAACCGATAGTTTTATATGTATTACTAATTAATATTTAGTATTATTTAAAAGTTAAATATAAAGTAAAATATATTGACCGGAACAAACCGATTCGTATTCAAATTCTATCTTAATAATAACTTCAAGCACGCATCCTACAAGATACCGTCTCAGTCCTGAATTTCTGACCGAAACGAATGTGATACAATTTGTTAGGCTTACGCGGGTCTAAGTGGCCCCAGGTGTGGTTTCTCTCCGCTTTCATAAAGTAATAATGACAGATTCGACTTGGGAACTCTTACGTGTACACTTACGCTCTTCTCATTTATACGTCTCAAGTTATGCTGAACTTGCTATTTAATATAAGTTTATGTAAACTGAGATTTTGAGTCATTTATGTGTTGAAACTGTTAGCTTGAACCGAAAACTTTAATCAATCTTGCTTGTTAATTGAATGCATTATTAACTTCAAGTTCAGTAACAGCTTCTACAGCTATTAAAAAGGAAGAAGATACGAGGTATTTGCAATGTGACTATTTTCAATCAAAATACTAAATACTTTAGCCTCACTTAAAAAAATAAATAATTAAAAAAGGTTTTGTCGAGTTCGCCGAATTTATTAAATAAAATTACATTACCACAAAATTGGTTTTAGCAGCTCCAACCCAGTATTGAATCCTGAATAACGAAACATCAGTATCATATTAGAAATCGCAGTTTCATAATATCTATTCGTGAATTTTATATAATACCGCAACTACTGCAATATAATATTCAAATATCGATATCCAATCGTACTTCACATATCGAAGATTTAATAAAAATCTCTAGTAGCATCTAAAATCTCAGCTGTGCCGAGTTATCTTGGCTCTCGTTTTATTCCCCAACCATACGGGACACGCCAATATCTTTATTTTATTGCAGCCATTATGTTCTTTTAAATCTTTTCGCTGCCATCAAGCGGCTATCATTTCCTTATAATTTGTGGTTGAAACGCTTTGGTGTTGAGGGATTATAATTTTATACGTGCAGCTTCTATATGTTTTGCGGATATGCTTCTTAGAATTCAAACATAACATTTTATACTTAATACTTAGTCAAACGTAGACGGTAAGACCGGGATAGATCTCACTTCTAAGTTGCCTTATAATTTCACAAATCTTTATCATAAATATAAATGAATACAGTACTAACGTTTATGTAATATTCCATTATATTTTATTTTTGTTGACCGTATCGTATATAATTTAACTTTTTGCAGAAGAATAAGTTAAAAACTGACGGATCATGGCAGAAAGAGCACCCAAAATGTACACAGTTTACTGTACACTAAGTGTAACAAACACTTTATCTATAATATTTTTTATACAATTGAGTTAGCACTACTGTAATGTAGGCGAATCATAAATAAATAAAACATTATTTTTGTTAAAAGATTTTCATTTTTACGACAATTGTTTAAAGGGTGAAATTCTGAAATATTTATCAGAAGGTGAATTTAAATAAATCATTTCGTCATTATTTACAACAAGCAGAAGTGTATTAAATTATTCTTATTGGAAATATTAATTTACTTACTTTACGTTAACTTTCATTAGTATGATTAAATTGTATTTTTTATTGAAATCGGTTCGTAACAAGCATATTTCCCTGTAAGTTGGAAAACATTTTTCGTATGGGACAGGAGGTAAATGAACTCTTTGAACAAAATGCTACCCGTCGCCTATGGACGTCTGCAGCGTCAGGGGGCTTACGTGTATATTTCCGACCTTTGAGGGAATTTTTATTTTTATTGTGTTACTTCTATTTTGTACCCAAAAGTTGTCACATAAAACATTTTATTTTCAGCTTATCTGTGTCCCTAAATTCAGTGGAGTGTGGCTCTCAGTAAAAATACAATAAAGCACATGTCGTGGGTTCCAATCCAAGTTGTCGCCCGGCTCGGGCACCGACTGAATTTAAAATACTGTCCGCTTTCAACTTAAATCTATATTCTCTAAACGAATAACGTTTTGGCTTATTAGCTGTTATAGCTATTTGGCCTTTAATGTTGTTTTTTATTATTTTTGTTCTGTGGATCTCTACTTTTGTCTCATAGATACATGGTCCGAATAAAAAGGCTTCTCTTTGTCTATTAAAACAAAAATTATTGATATCGACGCAGATATGTCTCAGCTCCGTCACTGCGGGACAAAGTCATTTATAATAGAATAAGTAATGCGATATAAGTTATTTACAGAAGAACATGAAATTATTAATAAATTGTAAGTGAAATTAAAAGATTAAGATGTTATTAAATTATTAATTGTGTTTATTAAATTATCTAAACACCGTTTGAGGTCATTCTGTGCATACTAGCGACAAGAAAATTTTGCTTATAAAATCATTGGTTTCCAACGTACATCTTTGATAATATCAAAACCAGGTAAACAACAACCTCAAAGGCTGCATTGTTTTAAGAACATTTTTGATTTTAGTCTACTCACCATATAATCATTTCAAGTTGTTCCAAGTTCTGTTTTTCATGCATATTATGTAATGTAAATCACTATTGTGGTTGGTTGACTGATTTATTTTTACTAAGTGTGTATTTAAAGAAAACAATTGAGTCAGAATCTTAAACAAAGCAAACCTAAATAAAAAAAATCTTAAAATTTAATTATTTTGTCTTATATTGTAAGACATTATTTGTCATTATTTTATGTAATTTTACTTGACAATACACAATTTATTATATTATTTCATAATACCTCAACTACTTTAATAAGGTACCCCTAGTATAAAAACAATGAAGAGAAAAAGAACCTCAACATGTATTCGTTAATTTATTTCACCTGTAGCAAATTGAATGAACAGATTTCACTCGCACGTACGGGCCGCTAATCTAATAACGCGGTCCTGTTTATTCATCAAGTTTTTTTTTATATTAACAGATTCGTATACACGGCACTGTATATGAAAAATTTATTTTATCGTAGTATGGTAGTAGTAGTTGGCAACTTATTAACCAATGTTATATGTCATTGCAGTCTTATTAACCTTTAAAGTACTCATTAATCACTTTCAATTATTTATTTATTTGTAACAGGTAACAAACGGGCAGGAGACTAACCCGATGTTAAATGTTACCGCCGCCCATGAATACTCATATTATCGGACTTGAAGAACTGGTTCGCTGTTTTCTTGAGGGATCCTAAGTCAAATTGGTTTGGAAATGTTAAAATTAATGTTAAAAGATAAAAATCTTTAAAAAAATATATCTTTTGCCTTATTTTACGTTTGTAGAAAAAACGACACTAACAATAGAAAAAAAGGTATTTAATAAATTGAAAGTTTTATTATACGCATTATCTAGTTGAATACACTTTATTTAAATATCACAAAAGAATTAATATCTACATAATTAAAGAAATTGTCATTTTTTTATTTTAAAATGTTGACTACTTAGCTTAACTTCAGGTTGTCGGTTATTTGTGACGGTATGCGCGCATCGTAAAAATATACTCTCATCATTTTTCCCTAACACGCCAAAAATAGTATAACTTCAAAAAGGACATTCTAAAATGTATGTGGCTTACTTATTCTGTAATTTTCACTAATGACACACTCAATCTTACATAGGACCCCCGATAGGATCGTAGTTTAATTATCATGAGACTATTTAACCAGCAATTATTGTTTGTCGGATATCGGATCCTAAATCACCTAAACGTATTTAACGAAGTAATTTAAGCCACTATGCTTACTTTAACTTTAAGTCCTAACCCTTATGGGAATAATTAAAGATATTTAAAAAATACATTGCAACACGTTAATATTAACTACTCATATAGATATTTTACTTTAATCACACAAAACAATATTTTGTTCATATTGTATTTCCCTAATTTTGAAAATTAAATATTTTAATAAATTTAAATTTTTATTTTATTAATAACTAAATAAACTATTTAAATTCTCCGCGTGCTGTTATCCGCGTCTTATGAATCAATTATATTTAGTATAATTACAAATATACGGTCTACACTAATGTAAAGCAGTTTTATATAACTTAAAAAACCTCTAGAAATCTATATAAAGACGTGACTATAGATAGTGAGAGGAGTTATCCACTATCTAAAATTCAAACATAATTATCCTCGAAGTTAGTCGAGGCTCGTCATTGCTAACTGCGATGTTCTCTCATTAACTGTTCTATTGATAGCATCGAAACCAACTAATGGATTATATGGAAAATTTGAACATTTAGTTGGATATAATTCTAATAACAAAACTTCAAACGGGAACTACCAAATGTATATTTTAGTGTAGATACTAAAAACACTTTAAAGCAAGACCCACGAAGGGTTGTTACCCCACTGAACATATGCTACACTAACGTAGTTAGTGTTAAATATTTAAATATGTTTATATTTAAGGTTTGCCATTAAAAAAATGTAAAACCTTTTAATAGAAAATATAAGAGCTTTTTGTATAATGGTATAATTTTATGTCAATCCCGTATAATTTGTTCCGAGGAATGATAATTGTATCGTTGTACAATTATTTATCAAATTCATAAGTACGTCAGTCCTCGGAGACAGTGTCAATTAGATCTCTATGGCAACCTATTACGAATTCTAAGCTTCGCAGAATTGCTCAACGTTCTATACAGTGCTGAACATGCCAATTGTTTCTCGTAATTATTATGTAAAATGTAGTGTATTTTAGTATACCGTATCACAGAGGTATATTAAGTGTTCTAAGAAAGTGTGTGTGAGTGAGCTCGAGAATTGTTACGGGTCAGATAACTTATATCTTAGAAACCGAATAGTGTATCTGTGATAAACAAGAAATACATACAAAAAGTCAACAGACTGCTTATGTAACGCATAATGCATTTTCTAACACCTTGAATTGAGCCCCGATGAAACAATAGTTATTTCTTGTTAGTTAGTCTAACGGTCAAAAAGCGAAACAAGTTTGCCTATAAAAAAGAAATTATTAAGGAAACATATTTGTTTAATCTGAAAACGGAAACATGTTTCTGTTTTTGGTGATCCTTATTCTCAATAAGAAGTTTTAATTATATTTCAAATTATCATTTAACGTTTATCTATTAGAGTAACACATTAACATGAAACGAAAAAACAATCGAAATTTAGAAACTATCATAAGCCAACGTTCAGTAGTCCTAAACAATTAAACTAGGATTTCATTTCCGTTCCGACTAGTTTTGTTGGTGTTGCCACAATGAATATTATAATTGAAATATTTTAACGTTATTCAACTAGCAAAATTGATCAAACAAAATTGGATTACAATATCTTTTTGCGGTTGATATAAAAAAAAACTTGTGTTATAAACTTTATGTAAATGTATATACAAAGGACACATTATTATACTCATTGCTTATCGCTGGTGACTATTGAGATTGAAATATATATCTATGAATTCATTTTTATCAACAAACATCATCGAACACTTTGACTGCTCTAAAGCAATTTTGCTTACCCGCATACAAGACACAATTGCGTTTATATAAAATAGTTATTGCATATCCGCTACAAACTCACAGTAACTTATTTCAAAATCCAATTCATTTTTGACCGACTGGGGACAGACTTAGCTCTAAGTCTCCTTTCTAAAGGGTAATTCTGTAGAGCCACAGCACTATTCAAAAATAATAAGAGCATTCATGAAGTTATTTGTTGTTTTAAGGTAAACTATAATCTGTGCTTTCGAGAAAACATTGGCGTATCTTAACGTAAACGTGAATTTTTTTAAAAGGTTTATAAAATCGTTGCAGTTACAAGTAAATTAAACGTTTTAAGCGTCGATATTTCATCTATGGCAATACCTTACTTGATAAGTGGGCGTGCTCTGTACAGTTTGGCACACAAGTCTTCGTTCTCTTTGCCAGAAAGAGATTAATGGTATCATGAAGTGCAGTTAGTGAGAATTGCTATAGCTTAGGTACACACCGCTTTGTTCAAACTGTGCCATACAAACGAGGTACTTTGTAAATATCTATTAAGTGACTACAGAGAAGAAGGTTAAACCTGTATTTTATATTAATGGAATTGCTACTATTACTAATATTAGTACTATGACCTATTTAGGCTTCCAATATGAGCCAGCCAAAGTTGATCCACGTATTTCTGGTGACATTGAATTTGATGCCGGAATATTTTTATAAATTCTCTTTTTAGCAATTATAAACTAGTTTTTTTGTACATGAACACTCGTTCTGTTAGGTTATACTAGATGGTTGAAGTTAGTCGCACGCCTAATTATATATATATGGTGTGTTTGAATACGATACAGTTAAAAGAAAGCTGCGTTTCCTATTTTTATTAATATATATGTAAAGTATATGCAATAATCTTCTTATTATTGCATAGATATTACAATTATTTTTTATTTGAACAAAGGACCTCCCACAATCCTTATAACGTATAGATAAATAAGTATTTGTTGTTGTAAAAACATCGAGTTTCATAAAAACTGGTTGCTCAATTAATAAATCTTATAGATATAAATAATAATTGTATGTAAAGAACCGACTAAAAATAACAAACAACGAACATTTAAGACTTCGTAGAATTTGTACGTTTATCCTTCCGTTACTAGCATAACTGTTGAATATTTTGTCCTTTTATCCTCTGTCACTTTGCAAATAATAATTAAACGAGCTAAAACGTTCATTACCTACTTGAAGTTTATAGTATGATGCGAATTATTGTTATAGTTATGACGAAATCGTGCGGACGAATAGGAATGTTTGCAAAGAAACTAGCACTTACTAAAGCCGGGTTACAATATGATAATATCATATATCAGTCGTAATTAAAGTTAATAAATATCATAACAGAATCTAACGCGTTCTAAAAAAACAACGACTCGTAGCAATTACACCTAGTTTTTTTTTAATATTGAACCCCGCTTCAACGATGGACGCATTGCATAGTACGTTACCAGAACAAAGCAAACAAGCTTTAAAGAAAGGAAAATAAAACGTTAAACTGTTTGATGAAACGTCTAACAACCCTCCTTGGAGACATAAAAATTTCGCAAACAATCTGTTCTTTTCTATCTCGGAGACATACTGGATGCGAGCAGTGAAAGTTTAAAATTGTAGGAACTAAAAACTTCAATCTGCCTCACTCGAACCACTGTTTTCTACATCGACCCTAAAGTAATAACTGCTGGAAGTTTTATATGCTCTTAAGATTTTCGAGTGTAAAGTTTCCCTCGTGAACACTTGCGAAGTTCGCGAATAAAAATAAACAACTCGAAAAAGGAAATGTACAATTATATTATGACATTATTGGGAATCTTTGTCTGGTTCAGGAATATTTCTAAATAATAATAATTAGTTTTATTGTTATGTTTCAAAGACCAATATATGAGTTTTATCATAGCGTGCTGCGTGGTACAGATACTGCTTACATATATCCAATGTTCTAATTTTGATATCCGGATATAAAATTATATATGACCGAAAATTGACAATTGACTTGCAAAACAAATAACTTAGACAATAGTAGAAAAATCTAGATTTATATGCAAATCTTTATATGTTTTATGATTTATAAAATCCAATGATAATTCAGGCTTATCGTATTTAAATTAATATGTATTTCAGTTTGCGAGCTTAAAACGCGTTTTACTTCTGTCTGTTACAACAAAATAATAATTTCTTCTGGAACCTTGCGTAGGTTACGAATAACTTTTTAAATATATTTTTATTCACATTTACCCGATTAAAATGCATTTATTAAAAATTGTTACTTTCATGTTCAGCAGACACGACTACAGCTTGATGTATGACAATGTAATAAATTTTCACTCCATAATTAGGACAGAAAAACACAATTTCATGCAAGCTAAACTAAAACTAGTCCTTGTATTTCCAAATTGCCCTGAGCTTCGGGATCACATTTTACGGAACAGTTAAATATACCTGACGTTGAACGGCCACAAAGCTTCAGGATCACGCAGGCAATCAAAAGGATTTAAGGTAGCAACACTGTTTACGGCTTAAACGCTTTCAAAGGTATAACTATGAGGTATATAAAAGTTTTAGTTTATTTTACATCCTGGCGCGAGTGATTTCAGCAGCGTACAGTAAATATGCTTATAATAAAGGCGTCTATTTTTGGCAAACCAGAAAATAAAATAAAATAGTAATAGTAAGTAAAGCTAGTTTATTATGATTAATAGTGAAGTTATTATTGATATATAGTGAAGTTAATTGTAAAGTATGGCTTATTGGTTTCCAAAACATACCCGCTCAGCAATAAGCCAAGGTTCGAAACACTGCTGTCTGTCAGTAGTCACCAAGTCCGCATAACATTTAGCTGCCTAACTGTTTCTTCAGTTCCACAGAACTGGATATATTTGCGACACGTTTGGGAAGACTGAGAGACCAATGTATGACCTTATTATTTTCCAAATTTAATTAATTTTGTTAGTAGTTTTAATTAGAAGGTTAAAACCTAGTTAAAGCTGAAAATGTATAGAAAATGAAAAACGGCTTAATGTTGAAAGTTGCCAATACTTTTATTGTTTTTCGAAGTAATCTCCGTTCCTCTCTACACATCTACATTCGATGGAGCCACTGAGAAAAGCAGTGGGCCCATTCTTTCTTAGGGGTCTCTTCTATGGCATTTTCGTACGCTTTCACCGCATCTTCAGGGCTCGTAAAGCGAATAGCTCGAATGTTATCTTTAGTTCTTGGGAATAAATGAAAGTCGCAGAGCACCAGGTCAGGACTGTATGGCGGATGACTTATAATCTCGACAACTACCATAGTCAAATATTCAACAGTCCATTATGCCGAGTGCGCTCCATTAAGCATTGTCGTGGTGAAGGAGGATTCTGCTTCGAGGGCGCTGCTGTCGAATTTATTCCAAGACAGTAACTGTCCTTCCATCTTCTAGCACAACTGTTGCGAAATGACCTTTCCGACCAAAGAGTGAGGTAAGCATCTTTTTTCCTTGACTTCTTCCTTTCTTTACCTTAGTTGGCCGATCCTGATTTGAGCTGATTGTCTGTTGGTTTCGGGTTCATAGCAATATCCAGCTTTCATCACCTGTGATGATATCAAATACAGCATTTGAGTCACCGCCGTTGATCTTATCTAACATTTGGTGACACTAGTGCATGCGAAGGGGTTTCTGGTCATCGGTTAAAGTATGGGGAATCCATCCACAAAAAGCTTAGGGTACAAAGCTTTTTGATGCCTAAATGTTCGTGAAATATTTTTTGAACTTGACTCATACCTACCCGACTTGCCCGTATCTGCTGATAGGTCCGTCTCTTATCTTCCTCTATTATGCGTCGCACAGCACTGACCCTGACATCTTAAAGGACATCCCTCACGCGGATCATCATTGAGATTGCTACGTCCACGCTTAAGCTCGTTAAACCAATTGTAAATTGAGGCACGATATGGAGCTTTATTTAGAAATGCTAATCGCAGCATATCATAGCTTTGTTGTTGAGTAAGCCCACAACGAAAGTCATAACAAATCATTGCCCTAACATTTTCTCGCGTTAGGTTCATTTTCACGTGTAACAAGAGTTTTAGATTTGCCGCCAATTCTCAAAAACAAATGACAAATGAATGTAGTATACATTAGGTTACCAAAGAGTTCTAAAATTGAAATTCAAAAAAAGTTTTCATTAGCAAAGTGTCTAACTGGCCAGTTCTAAACATTTTCAGTGTTACCCACGTATATAAATTATGATTATAGTTGGTCCTCTATGCTGTCCTCTTAGCAACAACTTACAGAGCTTACGTTACGTATTATAGGGTAAGTCGAAGCGCAGAAGTAGCAATATTTTGTATAAAATAACTTGACTGCTTTTTTATTTGATATTCTATTAAAAATCTACGGTAACTCTAAATTCTCGCTTCTAACTAGAATACTTAATGTTGATCTATCAAAGTACTCTTTGAACGTAGATCAACATTAAGTCAAGATAATAAACACAAAACTTCAACGCAGAACCACTGAAACTTGATTGGTTCATTAAATTAAGCGAATTGCTTCACTTGTTCTGTAGAGTTATGAGCGATGAATTGCCATCGTTTTACTGCCACAGTCATATCACAAGTAGCGCACAGTGTAAACCTGCAGTAAGATTTATGAGTTTCTGTCAGTACCATCCAAACTTTTTTTATTAGCATGGTCACGATTCAAGTGTTTGCGCTCTTGTTCATACTTAAATAGTTTTATATGAGATCATAACTTTGTAAGTAATAATCTAATTATAATGAAGGCTTCACAAGTGACCTGCATAAAGTGTGGAATAAAATCGAGCGACTGGTAGAAATTGATTTAAGATCTTAATTAATGATCATTAAAACTTATTTTTGGTATGGTTTGTGCGATCCCTTCCAGAACAGGATTTATAAATATAATAAATAGTTAACCAAAGGAACTATTTAAGAGGTGCAAACGAAACATTGAGGCTATTTGGGAATGAAAGATAATGTAATTAGTATAATAAATATAACAATAATAAATATATAAAACAAACAATAATAATAGTTGTTAAAATGTAATTTTAATTTTTATATAGAAATTTTTGCTTTTAAACTTAGTTTTGCGTCCTCTACCACCAGGTGATGCATTAACATTATTTCTAGATATGATACCAAAAATCCTAAGAGACAAAGTAAGGTCATAAACAAGATGACTTCAATTTAAAACAAATTTTACTACACATTTAAATATTGGCAATAAATAGAATTCCAGTGCAATTCTCTGCCTATATTTTGTGAAAATCAGTAAGCTCTACCAACAGCGCGTCCAGCAATCGTATCTAAGTAGACAGTTTTATCGCCTCATACGGGCGTGCAGCTGCCCGCATATTCAAGAACGATTTTATACTTACAGAATTGTATCCATAAAGATTTCGAAGTGCACATGCTGTAGTTTCTCAGTTTCACACACTTTCTTTCCAAGTTGCATAAAGTTGCACTAAACTTTGTGTATGGAAATCGTAATGGAGTTCTGCTCGCAATTTTGTAAACAAACGGACTTGAACTTCGCTTGAAAGTTCTCTTACGTTTCCCACTTTTCACTGTCGTTATCAAATTTTATCTTTCTTTTCGTTTTAAGGCGTTTACTGAGACAGAAATACTTACTCTATTTACGAAAATATGCATATTAAAAAACGCAAGATTTATTCTGTGCGGACCTAGGAAAATTCTTGAAAGCTAACTTTATTGCATTATATTCTTTCTTTTTAGTCACTTGGACTTAAGTCTGGTACGGTTGACTATTCTTATTTCAATTTTACTTCTTAACAACGTCTCAGGGGGTGAACTTTAGTAACGACCTGGTATAATCTATTCTGTTTAATTCGGAGTTGAGTCTTTAATCGACTGCCGTAAAAACTTTCTTAACTATGCAGCAAAACGTGGATTGCCAACTTTCTTTACAATCCCTTAATTCGCTCGTAAATTTAAATGATTGTGGCCAAGTTAATTACGTCATCGTTACAATCGTTTTTATTATGACAGCTTTATGCTGTCGGAATAAAGATCAATGTAGATTTAATCTGTGGATAAGTTTAAACACAATTATGACACATGAACATGCTTGACATCTCTATTGTCATGTTGTAGTCTTTAATTATTTTGGACAGGCGAAGACCTTGTCAAGTGACGAATGGGTACGTTGTTCAAATAGCAGATCTCACGGATTGATGGTCATAGCAGTCGCTCGGAGTAAGAAATTGTATTAAATTGTCATAGCTATTTAAGACATTTCTGCGTTGCAGCTAACTGAATATATAAAGCAAATCAACGTTGATAACACATTTTCTAATACTGTGTTTTACAATTGACCAAATTTCATACAACAAACAAACAAATGTTAATTGTGTCATCGCAATTAACTTCAAAATGCACAAAGCAAGGACAGTCGTTTGATTTGTTTTTTAAACAAGTTTGATAAACATCAAAACTGCAACAACCTTGGGGCATCACTAAAAATCTAAACAAACGTTAATTAAAATCATATCAAAGTGCAATACTAATAGACTCATTGAGAGTTTTTCGGCATGAAAAGCCAGTTCTGCGGTCAAAAGGAAATGATTTCCGGAGATGGCTCTCACGTACCGCTGGTCATATTAATTAAATGCAAGCCCCTGACTCCATTTTACGAGTCCCGCTAGAGTGGAACTCGTTCCGTTTATCCGCTTCCACTCATAAGCAATTACTTTGCGAAACGACTTTTCGAGTCCCGAACGTGCAAAGAAATTAAGCTGCTCTGGTTTTAGGGTTTACATCTTTAATGGACCACTGATTTGTATATGATTTGTATATGACTCCTTTGCACAGAATTCTCTTTTGGCGTATTGGGTTATCTGTGGAGCTTTTAAGTTAGGTCTATGTGATGCTTTACTTAATTTACTATGATTGATATGATCACTTAAGACTCTTTCACATTTTGTTTAAAGAAAGAAGTATTTCTTATGAAAGAAATTTGTCTTCTTGAATTAGATTTAGATATTTACTTGGCGCGAAAACTGATCTACCATGTCACATTGTTTTAGCCGTTCAGATGTAAGGTCTTAAGCGAGCGATAAATTACTAAAAATAACTATATTTTGTCCATGGCAGGCTTAAAAGGACCTATTTGGCTCTTGAGTCGTCCTTATACACAAAACAAAAAACTATTGGCGCTACAACCTTTTTTATTTAAGTCTGGGTCTCAGGTTTTTATACCTGTTACGTGTTTCTTTTTCTGATAGGCAAGGACGCCTTCTGTTCCTGACAGACGCCGTCGACTTTTTGGGAAATTTCTCACGATGTTTTTCTTTACCCTACGAGCGAGTGTTAAATGTGCACATAGACAGAAAGTCCACTGATGCACAGTCGGAGATTGAAGCTATTACGTCAAGAATGACAGTCGCACGCTGAAGCTATTACGCCAAGAATGCTCTTGTATAAACGCGCGAAGATAAAAATAACTTTTGCTTCAAATTTAAAAGACGTAAAGTTAAAAGAACTATTATACCAATATGTAAATATAACTAGATATATTTAATAAGACTATGTTTAATCCAACGTTTCACGTGAAGACCAAACTACAAGAAATAATTGTCTTTTAGAAGACAAAAAAGTGTTACACTTCTATTTAAATCACATAAATTTACCTTAAATCACGCAGAATCCAGCCTCCTAATCATTAAATACTAAACTATTGAATATATACCAATAACTCTAATTCAAAATATCTCTAAACGAAATATATCAAAGCCATTTCGAGCTTCAATAACTCTAACTGACCGACCTTAATCGACGCCAATTCAGCATCGATACTGTATTTACTAAGCGATAACTAACGGTATGTTCTCATTGAAAAGAGCTAATCTATTTTATATGACGAATTTAATGTGTGAATTAGGGTAGGGAATCCCAAGGGAAGTCAGAATAAAAATCGCTTGATTATTAAACGATTAGGTAAAAGAAACGTCAAATCGTGTCGATTGGATTGTGATTGGACCAATCCACCAATCACAAACAAGCGGAAAGCGCCATCGTTTCGTCTTTCTTAATGTACGACACGCAATTTTTTTTAATACTATAAATATAATATTTTTCAAGTATGTCTCTTCTGTTTATGTCTAAAAAATATTACTAAGTAGGTGATGTGGCCTTATTTTTTCTTTCTTAAATATGTACATAGGAATGTCTATGATCACTTCAATTGTCTTTCGCATTGAATGGATTAAATGGACTATAGACAATCGAAATAGATTGCCTACAGTGTTCCACAATATTTCAACTACGTATTCCAAAGGAAAAAACTAAATATTTATATACGCTCGGTATTAAAAGATAGCAATAAAAAATTGGATCACGTAGAAAAATTCTACGTTTTTGTTAGACTGTCTGACTGTTGATCTATGCGTTGAATAAGGTTTTTCTTTGATTTTTATACGTTATAAAACCAATTGAATATTATTAAAATGACAATAGAAATGCATATAGTATAAACTTTTTACCACTCAGAGGGAAGTAAGGGATTATCATATTTTTTACCAAAACGATATCAAAAACAAAGCGGCAAAATTAAAACTCCCGTTCATCGAAGTGGTTAAATAGGAAAGAAATACCTAAACTTACAAATACCAAGGTTGCCAAGTTGACAATCTGTTTTTTTCTATTCAAACCTCGTACCATTTGCGAATAGTTTTTTAGTGATAAGAAACACTAGTAACAAAGCCTTTACTTATTACACTTCCACGTTTTGCAATTTCTATTCACAGTGTAAAGGTACTAAGTTCAAACTATTTCCGTTTAAAAGAAACACCTCACTGTAAATTCAGATAAAAAGTACAGACGATGCTCGTTTACGGAAGCATTCCTTCTAATTACTTCAGAGAACTACTTCTAAAGTTACTAATAGTGCGGAGGGAGGCGCGGACAAAGGAAAAAGTTAAGGTCAATAGTCTTTAATTTAAGATGGAACAAAAGGGACACCAACAGTAGAGAAGAACGCAATTACATCACGATTTTTGTGTCAAGAATGTTATATCATATAGAGTTGTTTAGACGTAAAGAGAAAGCCTATTACGATGATATGCTTAAAACTTTGTCTTAAACTAGCTGACCCGACAAATGTCTTTAAAGTGAAACTTGTTTAGGCGTATGAGGGTAATCTTTTTACGAATGAAACGCAATAATAATAGTGCAGCGTTTTTGTCGAAGAAAAGGGAGAGAGCAATTGAGACCGATTGAGAGGGAGTGAGAAAGGGCGAACGTAGCAATGAACGTATGAAGCAAATAACCATTGAGCGAGAGTAGTAGCAAGCAAGTGAGAAAGATCGAGAGAGAGAGTAAGGGAGATCGAGAAAAATTACATGCTATCGGTTAATGTTTAGCAGTAAACGCAGATTTTTTATTTATTTATACTATCATTAGCACGTATACAGTATGTGAACAGTGTGAATATAAATACATGGAGTGATCATATACTGGGCCTTTTACTATAGTAATAATTAATTTACAAAGAAGTTTCATTTCTAACCTGTGTACTAAACACGCACTTTATTTTATTAGCACTGGCTACAGACACACGTCTTGGATAAAGGATCTTCGCCAATGGTTTGGTCAAAATTAAAGTAGCCACGATCGCCAACCGACGAAAGGTGTAGATAAAAAATGTAATCTAACAAATAACAATGGCTGAAGCATTTGAAGCAGCTACGATGATGACGTGCACTAAATAAAAATCATTAAGTTTATCAAAATTTATACCACCTTTTTACTTTACATGTTTACTCTGACGAGGCTCGAGAAGTTAGCCATACCAAAACTATATTAGCCATTTCATTTTATTAATGCGCACTGCTAAATTGGTTCTAAGTGGAGATCTTCCCCAGGAGTAACAACTACCCGCTAAAATGGAGTCTTTAGTATTATTAGTCCTGTAATATTTTATGAAAAAGGCTCGTTCCTGTGTTGAGAATAAATAACAACTCTTGAAGTATCCTCTCAAAGTGACGTCAGTATGCAAATTGCGAATTCATTAAATAATTGTACGCTGGTCCTGAGTTTTTCTTTATTTTTTCTTAGTCCTTGTTAAGAATTGTTCGTCGTAGTACCTAACAAAAGTAATTAGATGTACTAATGTAATCCAGCTGCGCAGCTGAAATTCAATTCAACATTAAGCTTATTCTGTAACTGAAAGAACTTGACGGTCTTTAAAAATATAATATCTTATCCAATATTATTTAGATTTTTCGAATTAGCTTCCATAGTTAATACGCCCTACGGTATATACACTACCGTAACTCTCTATAACTCCACAATAGTTAATAAATTTTCTATGCAAATTCGATCAATTACGCTATCTATGCGAATCTATGCGATTCAATCTACCTTTAAATTGCGTGGTACAAAACATTAAAGTCGGGTCAGTCACTGTGGGTCGAATCGCTGTCGAGAGTTACCGCGTATTTTTAGACCAAATACCAGTACGACTACCACGTAACTTTCAAGAGTGATGCCGATTTGATACGTTTTCGTAATTCTAAGTTTGCATTACCCGCTCAGATATATAGAGTATTACGTCGAACATGGGTTTCGTTTTTAGAATGCTTTATATGCTCTAAGTGCCAATGCTAGCCTATCAATGACAAAAAATCGTAAATTATTGGAATCAATTTTTAACGCGACAATTTTTGTGTACCCAGAAATGGGTATTATTGTTTGATATAACATTTTTGATTTAAAATGCGACATAAACAATAGTAATTATGCTTATGGTATAAAAATATACTCCTATTTTGAAAATTTAAATATAACCTAATTGTTCTAAAAGATACGTCAAATATTTTTACATTTTCCTTTTATGAAATAACTCAGTATGGCTATTATAGCGGGCCATGATGAATGTATGCATTTGTCGCTCCCAGGTGGCTTTCATTGCTATATTTCAAACCTATACATGACGCTAGTTAGTTACCCGGCTATTCATTTGCAAACTCCTACAATTTTTGCATATATTTCAGATAAAAATACTATTGGGAGTTATTGTAATACGACCAAATTCAATTTATGCTCTCAAACATCACTTATGTTAAAATGAGGACAATCAAATACTCATGAAAATATGTTAGATATTGTAATATACACGTGTGAAAATTACAGGACAACTTAAAAAGGCACAGCGCTAACCAGATTGGGTAAGAATATGACAAAAGGTGTCTTTAGTGATTGATAGGATTCAATGAGGTCTCGCATTCAAACTCTGCATAAATAAAATTCAGTAACGTAACGAGTAACAGTTTAAGACCTTATGTCTTTGATGATTGAATAAATATAAATGCTATCCTTGTCCTAGGCTTTCGCTTAAAACCCTTAAAGGTTTATTGTTATTAACATAACTATTCGACAGGTTTTTTACTCTTCCATTAGATTGTAGATTGACAGGCTAAACTTCATCTAAGCTACACAAAAACATCTTCTAACTGACATAATTCTTCAATGTAAATATCAGGTCTATACTAGGACTCGTATGTAGCTGTTGTTGTGCTTAACTTCAGTTACCGAAATATGATAGAGAAAAAAAAATTGATCAAATAACTTGTAATAAAAACGCTTACATAGAAACTGGCAGTCTTGTAAAGCACCTTCATTCAAGCCACGCAAAAAAGAATATTGCTTTTTATTCTTATAATGTGTCTTTTTTTAAATACTAAACCTAAATGTATTGCCGAAAATACAACAGTCCTCTGGATCTACTTAACTGTTACAAAAAGTGTCTTAACTGTATGAATTTAAAAAATCCTTACTGCGTAAAAAAGACGTTATATTGGCTGCAATTTTACCCCTCACGTGATACCTAACATTATCAATTGACAAAACAAACATAATTATACCCGCTGGTTAACCAAGTGTAAACCAATAAACAAGTTGTTTGAACGATTTCATAACATGAAACAGGAAATTAAATTAAATGTGAACAGTGAACGCGTCTAGAATACGTCTCCCTAAAGAATATTGGAAGCAACATAATCATTTCAAAATGAAAAATTCCTAACGTTTCAATGCTGAAACGCTCAAAACGTCACATCACTCTTGGATATTGCATCGGAAGACTAATTTGTATTCGAGAACACTTGGAAAAATATTTATTTACTGAAATGTAGAATACAAATAAGGATGACTACGTATTCAGTTCTACACGTTTGGTAAAGATCAGCGAGTTCAGACGGGTTCAGTCTACAATTTAAATGAATATAAAATAAAAGCTTTATTAATTGTTTATGGTTTATTAAAACCTGCACGGCGTACAACCAGTGACTCACAGGTCCCCGTAATAATATCCTTATATTTTACAATTTTCTTGTTTTATATTTTTATTGTATTATTCTGTAGTGGTGTACCGTAGCGGATTGATATAGAAATACTGCAAGCACTTTGTTTGGTATTGTTAAAATGTGAATGGCTGCCTGTTTTTTGAAAATGGTTATGTCTATAGGAACATGTAATTGTTGAATGTATCTAGTAATAGATATATCTATTGGTAATATGATACTCATTAATTATTATTAATGATCGACTAATTATGTTATACCCATATCTCACTAACTACTGAATCGAACATTTGTAACCCTATATATATATATATATTAGCCCTAAATTATGTAGACTCGTGACATTCGTTGATCATATTCGTATTATTATTATTTTTAAATGTTTGCTAATCAGATTAGCCTCGTTCCATCTTCATCACGTGTCTAGCGATTACACGATTTGCCTGCTTTATTTCACACTTGGTACAATCGCATGAGTTAGTCTCAAGAATCGTATCTAGTAATTTATAGGCTAACAGTGCTGCTGTATTTACGATTAGCAAAACGAAAATAAACATTGAATTCACAGAATTAAAAGTACTTACTGTGTACAAGAGGGTATTTGTACGTGAAACCTTCAAGGAGTAGCTTTAAGGATAGTATTTCTCGGCGAATTTTCTGCAGAACGGAACTCCTACATTACTTTCAGAAAACCGGCGTAAAGTGATACAAAAGGTTCTCCTTCTTGTACTCGCGTTTCGTGCGGTGAGAAAGATTCCCGGAGCCCATCCCCCCCCCTCTACAAGAAATATGAAGGTGCAGAAGAATCAGAATCTACCCCAGGGGGGTACCACACGCGCTTGCGGTGGAGAATCCCCCTCTGGGCGTCCACCACCGGGACACTCAGCACCCGGTGGTGGACGCACAGGCTGCCCCTCGTATTCTGGGGGGGGCAATTCTGCGCTTTTTAAAAAAAAATTATCGGTCTCGGGGCAAACGGAGCAATCCAACAAAGGCACCCCCTTCCACACTCGCCCTGGACTTCACAAATATTAGGGGGCTCAACTCCAACATCCACGCTGTCCACTATCATTTAGAGACTGCGAAGCCGGCCTTGCTCTTTTTTACCGAGACTCAGATTTCCTCCCCGGCTGATACTTCTTACCTCTCCTACCCGGGGTACAAATTGGAACATTCATTTGTGCCGCGGGCTGGAGTTTTCGTGTACGTCAGAGAGGATATCTGTTCTCGTCGCTTCGGGACGCTTGAAGGAAGGGACCTATCTAACCTCTGGCTGCGCGTAGACTGCGATGACCATCCGCGATTCTACGCATGCCTGTATAGGTCCCATAGCGGAAATACCGAAACTGACCGACTCATTGAGCACATCCAAATGGCTACAGATTCCCTGCTCGAAAGGATTCCTACCGCTGAAATCGTGATACTTGGCGATTTTAACGCCCAGCATGCCGATTGACTCGGCTTTGAAACCACCGATCACGCGGGAAGATCCTTTCACGACTTTGCTTTAGCCTACGACTTGACGCAAATGGTCCCTGCGATTACGCGAATACCAGATGTGGATGGTCATAAACCTTCTTTGTTGGACCTTCTGCTGACTTCACATCTGGAGACCTACCAAGTCTCTGTTGACCCGCCATTGGGTTCATCAGATCATTGTGTAGTACGGAGCATTGTGCCGCTCACGCGCCCTTTACGGCCTAGGTTTGCGGGCTGTCGCCGTGTGTGGCACTATAAGTCAGCACGGGACGGGATGCGGTCTTTTTTTGCGTCCTACCCTTGGGGGACCATTTGCTTTTCGTTGAGTACTCCGGATGCCGTCGCTGACTCTGTCACTGATGTGGTCCTGCAGGGCATGGAACTTTTTATTCCATTCTCTGCGGTGCCGGTCGGTGGCAAGTCCCAGCCTTGGTTTAGGCGTTCGTGCAAAGAGGCTTTGCGCCGTAAGCGTGAATGCTTTAAAGCCTGGGCAGAAGTGGCGACATCCTGTGATGCGGCTATCGGCGAACGTAAAAAAGCATACAATTCAGCCTCTAGGTCCTTCAAACGGGAAATCGCTAAGGCAAAGTCAGAGCATATTGCCAGGTTTGGTGAGAAATTGGCCCACCTTCCTTCGGGAACTCGAGCCTTCTGGTCTCTTGCCAAAGCTGTCCAAGGGAATTTCTGTCAGCCCTCTATTCCACCACTGCATAGGGAGGATGACTCAGTGGCCCATACTGCAAAAGAGAAGGCCGATCTTCTAGGCTGTCTCTTTGCGTCGAACTCAACTTTGGATGATCAGGGGAAGGAACCACCGACATTATTGCGGTGTGATACTACGATGCCTGAAGTTACATTCCGGCAACGTGCTATCCGTAAACATTTATTTTCCCTGGACATCCATAAGTCGAGCGGGCCTGATGGCATCCCCCCAATTGTGCTGCGTACTTGTGCTCCTGAGTTGGCTCCGGTCCTAACGCGCCTTTTCCGGTACCTGTACTCCCTCAACACTGTTCCGAAGTGCTGGAAGACAGCTTTGATACATCCGATCCCTAAAAAAGGCGATCGCTCTGATCCGTCCAACTATCGCCCAATCGCCATAACCTCCTTGTTCTCAAAAATAATGGAAACCATTATTAACGGCCAGCTCTTGAGGTATCTAGAGGGCAGCCAGCTGATTAGCGATTCTCAGTACGGCTTTCGTCGTGGTCGCTCAGCTGGTGACCTCCTTGTATACCTTACACATAGGTGGGCAGAGGCAATTGAGTCCAAGGGGGAGGCGCTGGCGGTAAGTTTGGACATAGCGAAAACCTTCGATCGGGTATGGCACAGAGCACTGCTCTCGAAGCTTCCAGCCTATGGGCTCCCCGAGAAATTATGCAACTGGATTTCCAGCTTTCTCGCTGATCGGAGCATTAAGGTCGTCGACGGAGCATGCTCCGACCTTAAACCCGTCAATTCTGGTGTCCCACAAGGCTGTGTTCTATCCCCGACCCTATTTATTCTGCATATTAATGATATGTTGCAACTTAGCAACCTTCGTTGCTATGCGGACGACAGCACTGGGGATACTTTTTACACAGGCCGGGCAGGTATTTCTCGGGCTGTTGTTGATGAGTGCCGGAACAAACTTGTGTCTGAAGTCGAAACTCTTTTACGTGGAGTCTCGGGCTGGGGTAGACTAAATCTAGTCCAATTTAACCCCAAGAAGACACAAGTCTGCGCGTTTTCCGCTAAAAAAACTCCCTTTGTCGCTACTCCCCTCTTTGAAGGCACTCTCCTTAAAGCCTCAGCTAACATCGGAATATTGGGCGTTGACATATCGAATAACGTCCAGTTTCGCGGTCATTTGGAAGGGAAGGCTAAATTAGCCTCCAAAAAGCTTGGTGTGCTCAGCAAGGCGAGACGGTACTTCACTCCGGGCCACCGCTTGCAACTCTATAAAACGCAAATTCGGCCCCACATGGAATACTGTTCTCACCTCTGGGTGGGAGCTCCCCAGTACCAGCTCCTTCCACTTGACCGTATTCAACGAAGAGCGGTTCGAATCGTCGACGACCAATCACTTTCCGTGCGGCTTGATCCCTTGGCGTTGCGTAGAGATGTTGGGTCCCTCTGCATCTTCTACCGCATTTACCATAGGGAGTGTTCAGAAGAGTTGTTCGGTCTAATACCCGCAGCTGAGTTTCATTATCGGACGTCAAGGCAAAATACAAAATACCATCCGTATCACCTCGACGTCCGTCGTTCCACAACTGAGCGCTTTCTAAGGCAGTTTTTGCCGCGCACCACCACTATGTGGAACCAGCTGCCCACTGAAGTATTTCCGAACCAATTCGACTTGGGGTCCTTCAAGAAAAGAGCGTACCAATTCTTGAAAGGCCGGCAACGCACTTGCGAGCCTTCTGGCAATGTGAGTGTCCATGGGTGGCGGACATGGACACTCACATTGCCAGAAGGCTCGGTATCGCTTCACATCAGGTAAGCCTCTTGCCCGTTTTCCTGCTATTACATAAAAAAAATACTTACTTGTCAGCCGTCAGGGCGGCGCGAGCTTGCATGCACTCAACGCACAAAATGTTAAAGAGTTTTTATTTCTTTATTGTTTAACATTTTTTACGATTAGATTTTGTATAATATGTTTTTTGTATAACTGACCTATATATATTCCTAAGCAGTAAGGTAAGAGACAGTGCTGTGAACCCCGGCATATGCTTGGTCATTGTGCGCCTTTTGCCAGTTTACCATTTTCTAATAAAAATCTTAAACAGCACTGAAATGCAACGAGAAATTACTGCCTACTGATACTTGGCCCCTGGGATCCTGTTTGGTATAATTAATTCATTTTATTAGTTTGGTTTGAGTGTAAATAAGTTTATATTATTGTACAGTGTGCACGTTATATAGTTATGGTAAATAAACCATATATTATATTCTAAGGACCGCTACATTAGTATATTATTACGATCTACCTGTATAGCAATATGGGTATGTTATTTTCCTTGTTTGAGATTTATTATCCCTGAAATATAACTTATTTAATACGTAAAATATGTTCCTAACTTATTTCACTTATATTATCAATTCCTAAAACAATATGCGTAATACGTTAAAGCAGGCAAGTATTACATAATACATAGCTTTGTACAGTTTTATATACTATTTTATCTAATCTCATAAATTAGGATTGAACCAGTAGGTTAAGATTGCTTATTTGGTAAGAGTTATATTTAGTAATGTAAAAGCGGGTACGGCCACAGCTTACTTAATATGAAACAGACTATAGAAATTTTGACTTTCGTAGTTAAAATTCGCATTTCCACAATGATTTTTTAATGAAAGCTGTAAAGGAATTTGAAATTTTTATATATAGGTTTTTGTCATATCGATGTCATATCAATATCAATGAAGGAGTAAAATTTATTTTACGGAAATACGTATTTTTTGTCGTTAATGTTATTAGTTTAGTTTTAGTTAGTCCGTAGGCCCCAGCGTTTACTGAACTAATATTATTTAAATACTTAAACTTAAGCAATTTATTTGGAAATAGTTTGCCGTTCGTATAGTGATTACGTATGTTCAGATCTCGCTCACAGTTAACAACTCCCCTGAAGATAATTTATTTTAGCAAACGACTGCTTTCAGACAAATGGAGTCGTTTGCGTGTCTCCCGCGGTACACTAGTCATTTCACTTCGCCGCTTCAATAGCACCAATTTAGTAAATATCTTGACAACATAATGACGACACTATAGAAACTTCGCTATATGAATTATCCTTCGTAAAGAAGTAATACTAACTTCAATGTATATATATAATACCTCTGTGGCTTAGTTACATGTAATCCGCCCTCCGATTCCCGACGCCAGTCTGTTCAGGTACTCTCAATCAACAATCTAACTTGCCTTACAAAAATGTAAATGTACACAGAAATACTGCTGACGTATTGTGATTTGGTTTAATACTTTATTGTAAGACAAGAAATTAAATAATTTTGCCTTTCGTATTAAATTATTGTTCATGATACTGAAACGTTTAGACAAACGTAATTTCATGTTTATAGTAAACATGTTTAAATTTGTTAAGTAATCTACATGGACTACAAATTGGTAGCTAAATTCATCTTAGCAATTTTTTCGATTATCCTATTATACTTACCTTGATAGCCATGTTAATTACATCAACAATATGTCAATTACTCTAAGTAGAAGATCAAAGGACGATGGCACCCGAGATGTAGCCTTACCTCGATCGTAATTAACCAATAAACTGCTGGTGTATTGCCCACTCCCAATATTCATAACGATATAGATAATATCTGGGACCGGTTCGTTATTACAGGGTCAGAACAAATCACGGACGTGCTCAAATACGAGATAGTTAGGGATGTTGCCTGTCATAAATATGTGGTTTTATGAATGATATTGTAGGTGATTAGTACGTGTCGTCATGAAACAATAATTCGTTCTGAAAAGAACAGTTAATTGCGTTACCGTTAGGACAACTTTTTGCCGCACCTCGATTTTATTGTCTGCGCACCCTTCGCATCTTGGTACCACATGTTTACCACTAGTGGCCAGGTAGGATAATTTTTGTATATAAATCTACAGTTTTTAAAAATTAAACACATTCCACATTCCATCTTCACCTCTTCTCAACGAATTATTAGGAAGTTTTATTTTAACCAAATAAGGACCAATCAACATAAACCAAAACTACCCTAAAGTGGTGACCCCGAGAAGAACACCAAGAAAATTGAAGATGACGAACACAGAAAATTCCGGTGCAGAGCGTCAAGTTTCATCACAACCGTCGAGCCAAGAAGTCTCCGGTATCTCACTGTCACTCCGTGTGCCACCTCCAGAACAACAACCAACCATCGACACCCTCATCGGTGAAATAAGAAGGTTGTCTTTGGAAGTTGCCGAGCTACGAGCACAACCTCGCGACAACTACCGCAACAGTCGTTCTCGCCACCATTCACATTCACAATCACGCTCGCGGAACACATCAACAAATCGCAACGAAAACCGACGAGAGTCGCAGATGGAAGATCGAAGCCGGAAAAAATCCCCAATGCCGTACTGCTATTACCATCATCGCTACGGTATGGACGCGAAGAAATGCACACCACCATGCAGTTTCAAGCCCATAAACCAGTCGGAAAACTAAAAGTAACGCTGGCCGCGGCGGAAACCGGCGTTACCGAATCATCACACCGCCTTTTCGTTACCGACAGGGTAACGAAACTTACCTTTTTGGTCGACACAGGAGCCAATATCTCCGTGCTACCAAAGACAAAAGGCTCACGCGAAAAACCACTGCCATTTCAACTCTACGCCGCCAACAACACGGTCATTCCAACATACGGAGAGAAGTCACTCCAACTCGATCTTAACCTCCGAAGACCATACACATGGAAATTCGTCGTAGCAGATGTGTCTAAGGCAATCCTGGGAGCAGATTTCTTGCAGCACCACCACCTCATTGTCGATGTAAAAAACCGAAGATTGATCGACGGGAAAACAAAGCTGGTAACAAACGCTCAACTCAGTACTGCAGACATACCTACAGTTCGTAGTATAGACATTGAGCAAAATTACCACAGCATACTAGCAGATTTCCCAGGCACAACCAGAATCACTTCAATGAAGCTTAGTCCCAAACATTCCGTTGAACACTTCATTGAAACAAATGGACCGCCCCTTCACTGCAAGCCACGCCCCATTGCACCGCATCGTTACGAAATGGTCAGGAAAGAATTCCAAAACATGATCGATCAAGGGTTATGCAGACCAAGCAAAAGCCCTTGGGCATCACCTCTTCACGTCGTGCCAAAGAAGAATGGAGACCTACGCGTGTGTGGCGATTACCGAAGGCTCAACGCCATAACCAAGCCCGATCGGTATCCCATACCACGTATACGTGACTTCACATACCAACTCGCAGGGAAGAAAATTTTCTCCACACTCGACCTCAATCGCGCGTACCAACAACTGCCAGTCAGCGAGCAAGATGTGGAGAAAACCGCCATCATCACACCTTTTGGTCTTTTCGAGTTTCCGCGCATGTGTCCTGGTCTAAAGAACGCCGGACAGACTTTCCAACGCTTTATTCACGAAGTACTGCGCGAACTCAACTTCGTATTCCCTTTCGTTGATGATATACTCATAGCATCAATCGACGAGGAAGAGCACCGAAAACATCTACGCATCGTATTACAGCGACTAGAAGAATACGGCATCACCATCAACCCATCAAAATGTGTTTTCGGCCAGCCAACTGTGAAATTCCTCGGTCACCAAGTCACAGCGGAAGGAATACAGCCACCCCAAGAGAAGGTACAAGCTATTACAGACTTTCCAAAACCACAAACCGTAGAAGAACTACGACGTTTTCTCGGTATGATAAACTTTTACCGTGAAAATATCAAAGTTGCCGCCACCATACAAGCGCCGTTAAATACCTACCTGCACAACGTCAAGAAGCGTGACAAAACTAAGATCGACTGGACCACTGAATCAACGCAAGCTTATGAAGCATGTAAAGAGAGCATAAAAAACGCCGCTTTACTTGCTCATCCGTCTCACCAGGCGACACTTGCTATATTCAGCGACGCTAGCGACAAAACAGCTGGTGCCGCACTCAATCAATTTATCAACAACTCATGGCAACCACTCGGCTATTTCTCGAAGAAATTCACCGACGCACAGACTCGCTACAGTACCTACGATCGAGAGCTACTCGCTATCTACATGGCTGTTAAACATTTCCGCAAAATGTTCGAGGGACGAGAAATAATAATATTCACCGACCACAAGCCGCTAACTTTCGCTTACACAAAAACAAATACAAACAGCGAATCACCGAGACGCACCCGACAGCTACTTTATATCAGCGAATTTACCACTGATATACGACACGTCAGTGGATCTCAAAATGCAGCCGCAGATGCATTATCACGTGTCGAAGCAATCACCTGTCCATCGCCGATCGACTACAATCTACTTGCAGAAGCTCAAGAGCGCGATAGCGATACCATTAAAGCACTCAGTCTACAGAGCAACTTATGTTTTAAGAAAGTCAACCTGCCCGTCTCAAATATCAAATTACACTGCGAAACTTCAACCTCACAGTTACGTCCGTACCTACCAGAAGAATACCGACGTACCGCATTCAACGCAGTACATAACGTTAGCCACCCTGGAATCAAGACTACGAGAAAATTAATTACGCAACGTTACTTTTGGCCCTCAATGAACGCAGACGTCGGCAAGTGGGCAAAAGTATGCCTACAGTGTCAGCGCGCCAAAATACAACGCCACACATCAAGTCAATTATCAATTTTTTCACCAACCGAACGATTCGAACACGTTCACATCGATATCGTTGGTCCGCTACCTACCGCGGCCAGCGGTCATCGATACCTCGTGACAATGATCGACAGAGCAACAAGATGGCCCGAAGCATACCCATTATGCGAAATATCAGCTGAAGACGTCGCCAAAGCGGTATACGAAGGTTGGATTTCCCGTTTCGGTTGTCCTGTAACAATAACAACGGACCAAGGACGCCAATTTGAAAGCAGAGTATTTGCATCTCTTTCTCGCTTACTAGGAATCGAAAAAACGCGTACAACTTCATACCACGCACAGTGTAACGGTATCATCGAACGATGGCACCGTGTCCTTAAAGCCGCATTAAAAGCAAGACTACAGACCGCAAGAAGCTGGATCAACGAGCTCCCAACCGTCCTACTCGGATTACGCGCCGCTATGCGAAGTGACACCGGCGTAAGCGCCGCTCAGCTTACCTACGGTTGCAACATACGCTTACCCGGTGATTTCTTATCAACGACCCGCAATGACGTCATCATGGACTCTGGCTACATCGATCAGCTGCGCGACGAAATACGTAACCTGCAACCAATGCCGAGTCAACCACACAGCAACACAAAACCCATATTTGTTCACCGCGACCTGCAAACATATTCGTACGCATAGACGCCGTAAAGAAGCCATTACAAGCACCTTACGACGGACCCTATCGCGTGCTGAAACGAGACAGTAAGATATTCACGCTGCAGTTACCTAACCGTGAAATGAATATCTCTATCGACAGACTCAAACCTGCCTACACTATCACCGAGCAAGATGTGCCTACTGATACAACAACGAGTACCTGCAACAAGCAAAACACATCAAGTGCGAGCGAACTACATGAACCATCAAATAGCCTGAAACATCAAAATGACAACAACCTGAAACAACAAGACACTGGGAACACCTCAATACCTACAAGAACAACTCGCCGAGGCCGCGTTATACGCCTGCCGGTACGCTTCGCTAGAGGGGGAATCCTGTAGGTGATTAGTACGTGTCGTCATGAAACAATAATTCGTTCTGAAAAGAACAGTTAATTGCGTTACCGTTAGGACAACTTTTTGCCGCACCTCGATTTTATTGTCTGCGCACCCTTCGCATCTTGGTACCACATGTTTACCACTAGTGGCCAGGTAGGATAATTTTTGTATATAAATCTACAGTTTTTAAAAATTAAACACATTCCACATTCCATCTTCACCTCTTCTCAACGAATTATTAGGAAGTTTTATTTTAACCAAATAAGGACCAATCAACATAAACCAAAACTACCCTAAAATATAAACCATTTATTTTTTATTTTACCGTAGTTAACAGGAAAAGGTTTTTTTTCTCTCATTCTTATTATAATACCATATTCTTATCGCTTACAAACACAAAACAAGTAGTTTTGATTAGCTTTAATTTATATCTTGTAGGTTGTCTTGCTATTAGAACTCATGGACCCGGAGGTTAACGCACAGGCTACGATTCATATTCTGAGAGTATCTTGCGCGTTTGCCCCCTTGTCTTATAAAAAAAACTACTCGTTTGTACATCTGAAAATTGTAGGGCTCATAGAAGAAGCAATAGCTGATGTCTGTTTGTCCATCTGACTCATAAAATACTCTGTCAATTTTCGAAACTTTTTACATTAAGGACCTATATTTTAAGCTATATAATGTAGTTTTATTTCAAATACTATCATATCTATCTGTAAAACTGAAACTCCACGTAGACAAATTCGTAGGCCCTAACTGATATAAAATAAAATAATATACTGTTTCAGTCGAGACAATACTCATTACTTATGATGCATAAATCATACTCATATGATATAAGTGAATACAATGAAACTTTTAGCCGGAAAAATGATACATTCAGGCAATAAAGTTAGAAATAATACTCGTGTTTCAGAGAAAATGTTCGCAGCAGGCGCTCAAATTGAGGGGCTTGGACAAATCCTTTAAAGTTCCGACAATGAGCCTTAAGTCTTAGGTGTACCTGCGTTATATAATGTTATAGTATGAGTAAAATAAGGGCTATTTTCATCTTAAATATCTTTATTGCTTGCAATGAGACGGAACACTTATATAGATAGATTTAATATTTAATAAAATTGTATTGTTTGTATGTTTTGCAGTTCAACAATTTTCTTAATTCAGGCACTTAAAAGCAATTACATCAGCCTACTGTGCCTTCAAACTTAGCTACTTAGCATTTGATGTAATGCTATGGACGCGTGAAATGATTTTACATTGGTTATTATTTAAAAAGAAAAGCAAAGAAAAAAATTATCTTCTCCTCGTAAAATTCTTCACTTAAGTCTGCAATCTTCTCTCAACATACAACTGTTTTGACTGTTTTATTTAACGAAGAGAGTATTATTAAAATTGAATTACAATGGGTAGTTCGAGATTGTTCCCTACAGGGTTAATAAAGTTGTACCCTCGACATCTGTAATTTTTTTTTTTTTTTTTTTTTTATAAAATAGGGGGCAAACGGGCAGGAGGCTCACCTGATGTTAAGTGATACCGCCGCCCATGGACACTCTCAATGCCAGAGGGCTCGCGAGTGCGTTGCCGGCCTTTTAAGAATTTGTACGCTCTTTTCTTGAAGGACCCTAAGTCGAATTGGTTCGGAAATACTTCAGTGGGCAGCTGGTTCCACATAGCGGTGGTGCGCGGCAAAAATTGCCTTGAGAAACGCTCAGTCGTGGAACGTCGGACGTCGAGGTGATACGGGTGGAATTTTGTATTTTGCCTCGACGTCCGATGCTGAAACTCAGCTGCAGGTATTAATCCGAACAACTCCTCTGAACACTCTCCATGGTAAATGCGGTAGAAGATGCAGAGTGACCCCACATCTCTACGCAAGCCAAAGTAATTGCGTCCTAAGTATTCTGCCTTTGAGCTTCTTGCTTTGTTCGAGACACGATGGTTCCCTTTCATTATTATTTCCGTCCAAACATGCCCGCAGTATTGATATTTTCAGTTCGCTATCCTCTAAGTATATTTAATTGTTATTATGTTAATGAAATCTTAGCTTCCTAACATTTAATGTGAAAACGCAAATAATTTTCTTCATAAATAATACTCCCACAGCGCCACATCAAGATGAATCAGACGAATTTGAACAAAAGCTGCCTACTTACTGAGCCACTACAGCATGAAATTAAATACGAAAAGTAAATACACAGCCCGGGAAAAGCGAAAGTAGGTCGGGAATTTTAACTCAAGGGGCTAATTAAAATTTTAGGTCTATGTCACGACTCACAACTTGAAATAACTTTTAAATAAATACCTACGTCATTAAAGTGACGGATGAGTTTATTATTTAGTATGTTTGATGATTTTATTTAAAGGTTGAAATAAAAAATTCTTATTATTTTTTTGTTTTATGTAATGTTCCTACAAAGATATGAATTCAACGGTCTTCGTAAATGCATATAGACAATTCAAGCAAGTTTTTTTTCTATTGCATATTAGTTGAACACGCTTCGTCACAATTATTTCGGTTTGCTTTACAAAATACACGGCACGTTAATAAATTTGAACTATTTTATAGATAGTGTTAAAAGATACCTACTGCCGCCTCTGGACACTCACATTTGACAAAGTCTCGTTTGAAATAAGCCAACAAATTACACAGTAAAAAACGCTCTAATATAAAACAAGGGACGTCGAGTTAAACACAGAAGAAAGTATTAAAACAAATCACTGTAAACACTTTACATGGGATATGCAGTAAAGAATGATGTCGTTTTTGGAATACAAAATAAAGTACATAGTAATACTTTTTTTAATTTAAAACTTTTCTAAATAATATCTACTCGTTACTCGTTGCGTTTTCTATTATTATAGTATAACAATAATAAACTCTATATTTTTTTAATTTTACCCCGTTTTTAAATGTGTATCATTTAAAAACGTGGACCGCCGTCACCCAAAGTGGCCTGAAGACGCCGACGAGGGGTCCGGGAAGAGTTTTCTTTACACATTTGAAACACAATAAGGGCCTTTAATTAAACTAGCTCTATAATCATAAATTTTATTAATACAATACAATACTAAAACTATAATTATGCTACAACTTATTTTGATTTTGCTTCTACCTTTGTAAATTTAGTTGGATCAAACTTATATGTTTTTTGCAATGGTCCTTTGCCGGCCTTCGTAAAAATCATTTCATCTACCCTTTGTCTATCAGCTAAGTCTCTAGATAACTTTATGTTCGTCCACGAGTCTTTAGCTCCAGCTACAAACCCTTTCTTCTTAATAGGCAGCGCATCAGGATTGTGCTTAACTAACTGAGGTATCCTAAAATATTCTCTCACAGCTGGTATTTTCAGAACGCCAACTTGACATAGAGAAACAAAATTACTTGAGCACCAATAGATAAGGATTGCACCCGGAAAATTTATGGTAAATGGAATCATTATTAGGGGTATTGCTCGCAGAAAATACCTCATTAGTTGCATATTTTGTGCATCTAATCTTCCACCATCTACACCTAACTCAATAGTTACCCACATAGTTGCACTTGTAATTAAAGGAAGTATAAAGAATTGATCGGGAACAGTTAAGTCAGTAAACCACCACAATCCACCGTGCATCATACTTTCAACTGGACAATTTGCCATACCCCTAAGTCCTACAAAGAATGATATAAACAATGGCGCCTGGGCTATTGGGACAAGGAGATTTTTTAAAGGATTCAAACCTTTTTCTTTCATATATAACATCATCTCCTGAGCATACCGGGCAGATTCTAGTTGATTTCCTGTTTGGCGAGCTTGCGTCATTTTTAACTGAAGTGTCTGTATTTCTGGTAAATGATTATTCATGACAGCAGTGTTCCTTTGCGACATTATTACAAGAGGAAACATAATAACTCGCACTAGTATTGTTCCCATAAGTATTGCTCCCCACCATGGCACATCAAGTGAAACATGTACATATTCTAAACAGTTTTGTACTATTCCTACTGGTCCCCATCCACCAAGTCCTTGACTAGCAAAAGTAGGTTCTCCATTTGCAGCTAAAGATTGAATTGTTTCAGTCACTTGTTCAAATATTGCAGGATCAGGTACAGGCGGAGGCTCGGGGATATTTTCTGCGATATTAGTAATTTTTACTGCTTCTCCGTCAGTAGAAGCAAATCTTACTGATCCAGTCGAGGAATAAAAGTAGTAAATCCTTGCTTTTCTAACCTCAATTTTCTTGTCACAAAACATATTAATAATACCACTTCGACGACCATGTCGACTAAATAACTTGAACATTTCTGTTGTTTGTTTAACTAAAAGATTTTAGTTACACTTTTAAATACTTAAAAAATGAAACAATAATATTTCTTACAATAATAGTTCGTAATCGTATTGGTAATATCAAAAATGTCATATGTCTCCTGAGAACTGACGTCTGACATCTGGCTGACAAAGTGTGATTTGTCACGCAAACAGATAATTGAGAGTATTTAATATTTAGTAGACCTATTAATATTTATTATATATTCTATATATACGCGAGTCTATAGCTCAATACAAAAATGTATTAACTAAAATATTTTTATTATATTTGTACTCGCTGTAACACAAAACAATACTTCAACCCTTCCGTCCAAGATTCCTTGTTACTAGGAATAAATTAAAATAAACCTATGTCGATGGAAACAGTTTCACGTATAAAATAAAGAAAAAATATTAGTAATCTTTGTAATTAAATAGACAAGTAAATTGTCAAAAACACGTGTTGACGATTGATGAAATAGAAATAAGAATATAAGTGTGACAAAATATTATTTTTGTTATTTTGTTTAAGTTATAACAATAAAACTTTCATGGACAACATAGACTCTTAAACAATATTTATTCATTTCAACTATGGCTCATATATCATATCCTTTTAAGAAAATTAATAAATCAGTTTTCCAAAAGCCGGCGTCTGTTACCACCAAAGATGTTATTTATTGGAAAAAGCTTGGGGTAACTTATAAATTAGATGAATTGCAATGTACCTTGATCCTTATATATATATTTTTTTATTTTTTTCTTTTGTTTTAGTTACCAGTACTAGTTAAAGAATTTGGTGCAATAGATTACATTGATTTTAGTCCGGTAGAGCCACATTATTTTGCTGCAACGTGTTCTGTAAGAATCCAGGTAAAGTATCCACCATTTATGTTTTACATATACTTCACATATGTTTGTTATAATGTATCAACTTTATAATTTAAAATGTTTATGCAAGCATGTCAACACAAATGGAAAATGATAGGGATGACTATATATAATGTATGTATTAATAATAATGTGTAAATTTCCTTTTATGAACATATTGTGCTTACTTTTCAGATATATGATCCAATCACAAAAGTGGTAGCCAAAAATATATCAAAGTTTAAAGAAGGTGCATATGGAGGATCCTTCAGAAATGATGGCAGGCTTTTAGTTTGTGGTAGTGAAGAAGCAGCTGTAAAATTATTTGATGTTCAGTCTAAAAATGTTCTTAGACTCTTTACAGGCCATACAGCACCAGTAAGTCATAATAATTAATATAAATTTAATACTTTCAGAGTACAATTCGGTAGATACTTATTGCAAAAAAAATCCCATATGTCAAAATGCAATATGTTTGTGCTATATCAGAGTCATAATATATAGAATCTAACTCTGAATCATGACCTTTTGGTCAGACATGTCCAAACGATTCAGAGTATCAATGTTTTATGTGTTAAAGGATGAATGAAGAATGATGAAGGATGAAGAATGAAATTAACTAATGAATTATTTGTAATTAACAAACCACTACAATTTTATTTCTTATTTTTTTTAGGTTCATAGAACATTCTTTACAAAGGACCAAGTAAAAGTACTTAGTTTCTCAGATGACAAATCTGTTTGCCTTTGGGATATTGCTACAGAAGAGAAACTTGCCACTTTCTCGGAACATACAGATTACATAAGAGCTGGAGCTGCAAGTCCTTTATCTCCTGATATAATTTTGTCTGGTGGCTATGACCATGCAGTAAAACTTTATGACTGCAGATGTAATGAAACAATATTAAGTGTCAACCATGGGAGTCCAGTTGAATCAACATTGTTTTTACCATCTGGTGGTATTTTTGTCAGTGCAGGAGGTACAGAAATAAAAGTATGGGACTTATTCAATGGAGGTAAACTGTTAGCTAATATTTCTCAGCATCATAAAACTGTAACAACTATAAGACTTGCAAGCAACAACAGTAGATTGGTATCTGCTTCTTTAGATAGACATGTTAAAATATATGATATATCTACTTTTAAAGTGGTACATAATATTGATTTCCCAAATGCAGTTCTGAGTATGGGTATTTCAGAAAATGATGATGTTTTAGCAGTAGGCATGATAGATGGTGTCATATCAATAAGAAAACGAGATCAGCCTGTGCAAGCATCTAATGAAAATAAAGGACTATTCAAATTTGCTCCTGATCACATTCTTTCCTCCCCAGTAGACACTGTAGTTACTAAATCAAAAGTAAAGACAGAATCAGAGGCAGACAAACATTTAAGAAAAATGGAGTTTACACAAGCTTTAAAGATAGTTCTAAAACCTTATGTTGCTACCAAATTTCCAGAAAAAACCATTGCTCTGCTTCAGGAATTACTCAGAAGAAAAGTACTACATGTAGCTATGGATGGTTTAGAAGAAAAGTCAATTGGAGCACTCTTAAGATTTTTTAAGAAAAATCTTGGTGAAACAAGATTTTGTAGAACAATAATTGATGCTGCAAATGTATTTGTTGATGTGTTTGAAAGCAGAATATCACTGTTGACAACACAAACAAAAATTCTATATAAAGCCATGCAGGAAGAGTTAAATGGTGAAATTGATGTATGTAAACGTGTATGTGAGTTAGAGGGTGCTATTGGGCTGCTATTATCTGCAGCACAAATTAGTAACACTGTTGATTCTATTGAAAACACAGATGCATTAGCTCCATCAACAAAAGCACAAAAGGAAGTTATTATTGATGTTTGAATATATTTTTATTGATTTTTTAATTAGTTTCATTTATTTTTTCTTAAATACCTTCATAATACAATTTATTAGTAATGTATAAAGCTGGATAATATTGCCATGACTGATTCCAAACATTTTGTATTCAATACCCAATATACATAGCGGTAGACAAAACTTCAATATTTCCTCAAAAAATGCCGCGGTATTCCTTAGGATGTGACTTACTTTTAAAGTGGTGTAAAGATAATAAATTATTAGTTATTATCTGGTGTTTATAAGTTTAGTGCGTTGAACTAAACTTATTGGCATTAACTCGAAAGCCTCCTTGTTTCGATGTCAGAGTGAAGTATAAAGTAGTAGCGTTTTGCAAGAACGTAAATTGACAGAGACAGTATGTTCATTGTCAGAACTCAATATAAAAATCTCAATTTATTTCAATGTTTCATGTTTGTGGATGTGTATATTTTGTGAGTTTTGTGAAGTTCACAGTGACTTGTGTATTAAAATAAATACGAAGTCTAAAATCCATCACAAGAATGACAGGAAAATTATGAAGCGAACTAGTTTTTACGCAACACAATAAGGCCATGTTGATAGTTTACCAAAAATGACTTGATAACATTTCGCTTTTCCAAGTCAATTTGTGTTAAAAAAAATATTATAGTAAGTATTCGTGAAGAGTTTTTGGAGACGTTCAATTTATCGTTTCACCAAAATGTATGATAATTTAACGATAGTAGATTAGGTTATATTTTTTTGATGGATTTTTCTGGACCCTGTTTTATATAAAGACAATCTGCAGGTTAAAACTTATTCAAACTAACAACAGAAATGGATGAGCGAAGAGTAGCTGACTATTTCGTGGTTGCTGGCCTCCCCGAGGAACCCGAAGTACTTGATGATTCTGATTCTGGACACCTGAAGGGATATAGTACTAAAGCACCCATAACTGATATTGGTATGCAGTATGCACTTATTCTTGCTATATATTACGTTTAGATTTAGGTACTCAAATGAGGAAATATGGAATTAAGTTGACATAGTATATGCATAATTTATTCTCTAGGTCACATTTGGTATGTTCATTGGTTAATTATAATTAATTATACACTGATGATGTTCATGTTTAGCACGCAAATTACATCTATAAATTCTTTTAAAGTAAAATTAGTAATAAAAAATATTTTAAGCCATAATCTAAAAATCAGTATAAAATAAGTTTGATTATTTCATAACATATTGTTTTTTAGTGATATATATTTCTTCTTTTTTTCGTATGTATATATATATATATATAAGGACCTTTTACCACCTTTAATTTAATGAATTATATATATACATATAAGGACCTTTTACCACCTTTAATTTAATGAATTATATATATATATATATATATATATATATATATATATATATATTATTTATTATATTTTTTCATATTATTTCATAACATATTGTTTTTTAGTGATATATATTTCTTTTTTTGTATATATATATATATATAAGGATGTTTTACCACCTTTATATATATATATATATATATATATATAATTCATTACATTAAATTTTGATCTTAGGAGCTGTCAGCAGCTCTGGTAAAAGGTCCTTGAAGATATCATTTGTTTCTAAAAATATTTAAAGAAATAGATTTTTATATCCAGATGAAATTAAATCATCAGTAATATATCTTCATAATTTTATTATGATATTTGATTAAGCAATGAATACATAACTTAAGATCATATCAATTTACAGGAATCACAATTAACTGTGGTTAGTAATATGATCACTATCACAGTTTGCTACTGATATGTCATTGTAGATATAATTTATTTGTAGTTTGTTAATGAGCAGGTCTAAGAAGTGATATAATATGACATAGGCAACGCAGGAACACTTACTTGAATTGTCCTTTATAACAGAACTTATACTAGGACTAACTATATCCATAATTAAAATATAAAAGTAAATGAATAAAAACTCATTAGGTGAAATATTATGACATGTCTTACTTAAAATAATTGCAAATAGATTGGTAAATATTTGTTGTAATAGTCAAATATTTTTGATAAGATCTGGTATATGTAAGTGTCAAAATTTAACATCTCCATTTAAAAGAAATTTTTGTAAAATGATTTGAAACATCTTTTGTTATAAACTAATAAATAATGAAAAGGTACAAATTTATACAGTGAAATCTCGATAACTTGAATGTCAAGGGAATAGCAAAAAAATCGAGTAAACCGAGTTTTAAACTTAATAAGATTTTCGAGATACACAGTTTTAACTGATGAATTTTCGACTTACAGAGGCGCGATTTTGAAGTGTATTCGTAATTGAAAAATGTTCTTCAACTTAAGTTTTGTAGTATATATTTTTTTATGAATGTATTCATTCATTGCACGTGTACAAGACAAAAACAATTTATTAGAAACCCCGAACCCGAATATTCATGTTGGATTTTATTGCTATTATTTCGGGGAATTACAAGTAAGACGTCATTATATTTTACTAACTACGACTTACAGACTGTAAGACCTTTTTGAAATTCGAGTTATAGAGTACAAATATGTATTATCCATTGATAGGTAGGGAAATAACATTTGGTTCTAAGTCTAAATAATTCGAGATGCGTATTTCAGTTCAGCAGGAGAGGATGGCAATTTTTTTTTGACTTACTGAGGATTTCGACTAAAGGAGTTTCTAGTTATCGAGATGAACTGTCACAAATGTTGCAAAATTTCAAATATGAAGCAAATAATTATGTATTGATGAGATGAGTTGTATAATCACCCCTGGCCTTTTATTACCATGTAATAGTATAAAACGGTCAGGGACCTTGCCTTACTTATTGGATGTCCCAGCCTATAAGGCGCAAGTATAAAAAGTTGTCAAACAAGTCTTGGGCCGTTATCATACCTTCAAGTTATGATACTTCAAGTACTGTTAGCTTAGTTTATGAAAATCAAATGCTTTTAATACTAATATATATTGGAATTACTAGTATATGTTTGTATATGGAAATGCGTTTTTTAATATTCTTATCTCGGTACTCGCAACGCATTCCGGAAATATTACACGTTAAAGTGTTAATCAGTTATTCGATTTCCGGTAGCTAAACGTAACTTCATACTTTATTTTAAAAATGTAATTTTTGGTCTTGTTAGAGAATATTATAATTTATAACAGTAAAACGATTTTATACGCCACATCGGTTCTAAGGTTTCTTCCGATCTTCTTAACAATCTCATAATAGTTAATATGTATATTTAAATGCAAGGTCGAGAATATTGCAAATGACATTTTTATTTACTTGATCGAGCACAGAGTAGGTCAATTGTTTTATTGAAATCGTGGGTTGAAGTCTGAAGATGCGAGGAATAAGGATACCAATGTGTGCAGGAAGTCTTCATATAAAACTTCAAAATTATTTTACTAAAAAAACAAATATCCAAACTTTCATATAACATGAAAATATATATTTTCGTAAAAAATTTCGCATCGCCGAACATGTTATTGTGTGGTACTTACTACGTGAACAAAAGGTCATTATCGATTGACCCCTCAATGATTCATATTTATTACTTTTATTGGTGGTCTGTGCGTTAGTTTGAATGAACCTCAGATAAGGTCATTGTATTGATAAAAGAATCCTTAGGCTAACGAGCCCTCATACAATATTTTCCTTCTTTAGTAGGTCATTGGTAGGTAATTTAATTATAGATTTTTCTTAATGATTTTTTGCTTCGGAGTTGCAATATCCTTCTTAAAAATATAGTATAAAAGTTTTGAAAGGAAATGAATAAACGAAAGTAAAAAAAAAAAATTAAGTTTGCAAAAAAATTGTTGCGACGTGTTATTAGTCAAAATCATATAAAATATTGCTCTCGGCAGACACAAAATATTACTCAGTTGTAGAACTAGATCTTTTGTATGGTATAGTAATTTTATATTGTAATAGTTATATCCAACAAACTAAAACAACCGTGAATGAATACGAAACCTTTTAACGTTTAAGTAATTGTAAACCTTTAAGATCATTCTTTGACATGTTACACGATACTTGAGTTCGGACACTGCCGTTTAAAATAGGACCTAGTTAATATAGCAAGTCTTAATTTTATTTTAATATAAAATTCTTCTTATACTATACACGCGACAGTTATGTCCTATTCTTCTATTATGCTTACAGTACCATTTAAGTTTAGTAATAGAAGTTAATCTTTATCGTTATTTCAGGCGTAATATTCCCCGGTCTTGATGAGAAATTGCCACATGATTATGAGTTACTGGAGTATACACCAACAGGTCTACCCGCGGATTTGAACCATGGATCCATACAATCACCAGTGTGTTTCTTATGTATACGACGTGGCCGGGACAAAGCACCACTGGTGGATATTGGTAAGATTAATCTTGAAGACAAAACACCAATCACAAAATCAGAATAGATATAGCGAATATTAAAACAGAAAGAAAAGAAACTTGTATATGAATCTAGTTCAGAGTCTGCCTGTCATACAACAACGAAATTATTGCGATAAATTAAATACTCTATGGATTCTTAATAAGAGAAAATCAGAGAATCTTAGAACATTGAGATTTTTTTTTTGCTTTAATCAAATAACTTTACATAGTACCTACCTTGTTGTATTTAGCTAAATCTCTAAAATCTTTTACAACAGTCTACAGCGTCGTTTGTCCACAATTATTGTTATCACAAAAACTAAAATGACTTTTTAAGCTTCTAAAACTGAGTTGAGTCATTGTTTCTTTTATATCGTGTCACGCTACAGTAACTACGATCCACGTCGAGTCACTTGAAATTTATCAGATTTTAACAGATGCCTATTGACCTTATATGATATTGCCTAAATATCTTTACCGTAGTAACTTAATATTGAAACTAAACGCTAAAATACTTCCTACTTTTTATAGTATAGTTTTCGTGGGTTGAAGCAACGATTATACAATGCAGGACTTAAGTTATATATTAATAGTCAGTAATTATATTTAAAGTCTGTTAAAATGTGTAATACATTTACACACACTCACGAATAGTCAACGATTCACACAATACACTATAAAACGACTTTTATACCATATACATTCTAATACTACTTATATAAGTTCCGGAAGAGCTAGATGGCACTATTTGTATTTACTTTAAAGTTAACATTGTATATAACTTTAGTTTCTGTATGGTGTAAAATATAAAATAAACAATTTTGACTTTTATATATATTAAGGGATGCATAGATCTTGTATTTTACTACTACAAAAGCCTTGTGCATGTAGCAGTAAAAATTCACGGGTTCTCTTAATATCGTGTTTAGAAAGGTTAAATTTTAAAAGTGGTATTAAATAATCGCGCTAATAGTCATGTTATATTGTACTCTTAGCGGAATAAATACATTTTAAGGGTACAAATTTATCACATATACCATCTTGGTTCTTTCGAAATATACATTGCTATTGACAAAACTATCTTGAGGCCAATAGTCGCACTTTATACATGATAAGTAAACAACATAGATTTTGTAATTTAACAGAAATTACAATTTAAACTGTCAGTCAAGATCGGCTACCTATATAAAAAAAATCATTTTGAATATAAAGATTTGTTTGACGCATGATAGTTTAAACTCGCTGTTGATGGATTTTATTTTAAATCAATATTATAGTAATTAATCTAAGGCTTCGCTTTCAGTGCTAAACGTCATGTAAGAGTGTACATAAATATGTTTTAGACATGATATTTAGTACAAGTCATAAGATAATTAGGATTCACTAGACTGTTTCGTGTTCAATTCATAAAAATGTTACAATGTACCTCCGGCTAACTATTAAATGATAGGTTAGAAAATCTGTGTCGTGTATTCATAAACAGAACTTCAATCGTTTCAAAAGCTGTCCGTATTGTCTATTTGATATAATTGGCACTGTTTAAGATAAGACTACAACTAGACGTATTCGATTACAGGCCTTAGTACCAGCCATTATTAAGGGAAATTTCACCAAAGTTCATATTTCATATTCATATTCATATATTTATTTGCATTCCATAATGTTACAATAGATGTTTAAGAGGCTTAAAGCTAGGTACAATATTATGGACCCTGTTAGGGCACAGCAAAAGAAGGCATTACAAAATTTATATTACATGATTAATAGTAACAAAATAGTACATAAAATTTTACATTTCAGGTTAGTATTAATTATATAGAATAACATTTTTTATTTATTTAATTTGAATATTTAGGGATCAATAATTATGAAATTAAGCTATATTTTTATCTTCTAGGTACTCATTAACGCTATAATAACATTTTCGTATAAGAAGTTTTTTAGTTTGTTTGTAAATAAAAAATATGTATCTTTTTTTCATTTCTTAGTGTCTCAGGTAGTTTATTATAAATTTTGATTGACATGACTAGTGGGCTTGATGCATGTATTTGTAATCGGGAAGATGGTAGGTTTAGGCGTTTTTTGTGTCGAAGTGTATATCTTGTCTGTATGTCTTCGCGTGTGGTGTAAAATTCTTTGTGTGTATGGGCAAATTTACAGATTTCCAATATGTATAATGAGGGTAGAGTGATAATGTTTAGTTTTATGAAATGTGGTTTGCAGCTGTCTGTTTGTTCTATGTTAACTATGATCCGAATTAACTTTTTTTGAGTTGTGAATAGTGCTGGTGCGTCGGTGCTATTTCCCCACATTATTACACCGTAGTTTAGCCATGCGTAGTAGGTAGTTAGAGCGGTTTTCAGGTCCGTAGTCTTTTTAATTTCCCGGAAAGCATATAAAAAATTTCATAGTTTTGATTATAATTTTGTATGTGTGATTTCCAGTTTATGTTTGTGTCTATTGTTATACCTAGTAATGAAAATTCGTTAACTTGTTCTATTGTGTTAAAAGAGAAATTTAGAGAAAGTGGCTTTTTTGACGGGGGTGGAATGCTATTGTTTTGGTTTTTTCAAAATTGATTTCAAGATTGTGTGCATTCATCCAGGTTATTGTTTTTGTTAGAATATTATTGAGTGTATGTTAGTGATAACATGACAGGGGGCTATAATCGAAATATCATCAGCGAATAAAACACATGGACCAGGTCCTTCTATGGTTTTTGGAAGGTCGTTTATATAAATGAAAAAAAGAAGGCACCCAATAACACTTCCTTGTGGTATTGAGGCTTTTATTGTTTTACTGTCAGAGCGGTAATTTTGGAGAATTTTTCATTATTATAAAATTCTATTTCTACTAATTGTTTTCTGTTTTCAAGATAGGACTTGAACCATTCCTTAGTTTTTCCGCAGATACCTATCCCATAGAGTATTTAACAATATTTCATATTGTACCTTGTCGTAGGCTTTAGTCATGTCTAGGAGCAGACCGATTGCGTATTCTTTATTATTTGTTATATTAAGAGCTTCCTGTATGAATTTATATACTGCTAAAGTTGTTGACCTGTTTTTCGAAAACCATTTTGACATTCATTGAATATTCCATATTTCTCGCAGAAGGCGTACACCCGATTACACATTGTTTTCTCAAATATATTTGATGCAGTCGGTAATAGAGCTATTGGACGATAATTATTGGGGTCTGTTTTGTCGTTTTTCTTATGTAAGGGCTTCACTATTGCTATTTTGAGTTGATCAGGAAAAACACCTTCCTCGAAGGATTGATTTATCAATTTGTAGAATGGTAGAGTGAGTTCGTCTGCACATTTCCTAAGTAATTTCGGCGGGAGTTCGTCAATACCGTGGCTATTTTTGTTTTTAAGATTTTTTATTAAAATATTTATTTCATAAGGGTCTGAGAAAGATTGTGTTTTCGGAAGGAGAAAGTACGGGATTACATTTTGGTCTACTTGTTTGCATTCTTCACCGATAGATGCAAAAAAGTTGTTGAAAATGTTAGCTACTTGTTTGGGTTCGGAAATTATTTTATTATTTGTTTGTAGTTTTAGATTATTTCGCTCTTTTTTTGATATTTTATTGGTGCGTTCATTAATTATACACTACATTGTTTTTACTTTATTATTGGATTTGTTCATTATGTTAATGTATTGTAGTTTTTTTTGCCGTATTTACGACTTTTTTTAACATCTTTTCATATTTTTTATAATAGTTTCTTATTATTGCATTTAGTGTAAGTATTTTTAATAATCTTTTATTTTTGCAGAATATTTTTATGCTTTTCGTCAACCAATGTTTCTTCTGAATATTTTTTATTTTTATTCTACGTTGGTATGCTTTTATTTAGTACATTCATAAGCGTATCTTGAAATGCTTTATAGTTATCGTTAATATTATGATCTGTTGTTATAATATTGTTCCAATCTACAGTAATTAACGCGGACTTAAATTTTAATATGTTTCCATCGCTAAATGATCTTTTATATGTGTAGAATGTCTCATGTGTGATGGACATTTTTGGTATGATGATGTTTATTATGGTTGCGTTATGATCGAAAAACCCATATCTTCAACAGTTGTGGATGTTTTATTTGGGTGAAAGTTAGTGAATATTAAGTCTAAGCATGTTGATGTGGTTTGAGTAGTACGTGTGGGTCTTTTTACATGTATAGTATATTTAAATTCTAACATTAAATCTAGGAATTGACTAGTTTTTATATTGGTATCTAATATGTTTATGTTGAGATTTCCGCCTATAAATACATTACATTTGGAATACTTAGTGTTTATATAATTCAAGATAATATTTCATTGACTATGAAATATAACTGCTTCTCTCTTATTCCAATAAATCGTTAATAATAATATATTTTCCTTTGGTAATTCTATTGCACATAATTCTAGTATATAATCTATGGACATACTGGTAATATCGTTTCTTACAATATACTCGAAATGGTCTTGGAGAAGGATGCAGACGCCACCACCTCCGCGCGTACTTCTACAGTATGACGCTGCGATGTTATATCCGCTGAATTGAATCATACTGAGTTTTTCCTTTGTTAACCATGTCTCTGATATACATATTGCGTTGAAAATAGGGGTTTGTTCAATGAATGCTTCTAAAATGTGTTGTTTATTGTTAATACTTTGAATGTTCTGGAACAAAACTTTAAATTGTTGGCCTTTGTTTGCGAAAGGAATGGTTGTCAGTAGACATGTAGTGTGATGTTTATTTGGTTGGTACATGCTGTTTACTATATTTTGCGAAATGTTGAAGATGTCCTCTTTCTCATTATTATTGTTCTGTTTATTTTCTCTATTATTTATAACTTTCCAACTTTCTTTTTATAACCTTCGATATTCCGGATCACTGCATGTAAGCCTTTCTTCCTAGCCTTCATCATTTTCGTGCATTTTCATCTAAATATTCAGATAGAGATATTCTTGTTTCTTGGAAGTAATGGCTGTTTTTTAATATATATTTTACCATTCTTTTACTTATAAGTTCTATAACAAGTGGTCGTGTCCTCGCAGTGTTTTTGCCTACTCTGTACGTGTTTTCTATATAGCCCGTTAAGTCTACTTGTAAGATATCATGAAACATGGCAATTAGCCTGTCGTGGAGAATAGGTTCTGGTTCTTTTGAGTATTCAGCAAAGCCGTAGATGATAATTTTCTTTAAATTATTTTCCATGCATTGGATTACGGGGGCAGCGGAAGTATTATGTTTTAAATCCGATATTTCTTGTTTTAGTTTTTCATTTTCTCTTATCAAGTTTTCTATTTTTGTGTTGACTTTTTCTAGTTCCTGTTTTCTTTGATCGTTTTGTTTAGATAGATAATTTGTTTTTAGTTCAAAATCTTCTGTTAGCTTTAAGTTATTTTGGTAATAATAATTTTTAAATTTAAATGGACCAAAATTAAGGCTTAATAGATTCAAAAATTTAACCCTCAACTGAATGGGCCATACGACAACTCGTACACTCTTTTGTGATTTCTTAATTGATCGTTAGCCTGATGTACTAGACTAAACACCAACAAAAATTTAAATATTTACAAAAATGAAGGGAATCATAGAGCATGCTAATCAGTCGAAACAGTCAGTCAAATAGACAAATTGACTGGTTTCAGGTGTCATGTACGATGGTAGAGAACGTCTCATGGCTGACGCGGAGATGGTCCGTAAATCCGTGGGTGGCAGAGTGGCGAATGTAAATAACTCCAAAGCCATAACCTACATCACCTACCGTCGAGCCCATCCCACTGCTCCCTGCAATGCCCTGGTCGTGGTGGACATTTGTGTCATTGTCACCAGCAGGGGGGAGACACCTCCCCATGCCTTTTGTATGATTGGAAAGAATTTGAATAAAGGTACGTACATTAGTAGATGTTATTTAAGAATTTTAAAAAATGCCGATTTTAATTGAATCATTATAGGAAATTATAATTTATGAGCAGTATTGGCTTAGTGGTTTTTACATGTGACTCTCATGGCAACCCTGGGTTCGCTTCCCGGATGTGCACCAATGTACTTTCTGTCTATGTGCGTATTTAACACTCGCTCGTACGGTGAAGGAAAACAACGCGAGGAAAGCGTGTATTAGACCCAAAAGTCGACGGTGTATGTCAGGCTCAGAAGAATCACCTACTTCCTATAAGAAATGATCACGCATCATAAACAGAAATCTGAAGCCCAGATCTAAAATGTCTGACCACCAATACCAATAGGTGGTATAATTATTATTTTTACTTATGTATTTAATGAGCCAGAGCAAGTAATAATTAACAACCGACATTTGTTTGCCTTTTAAAATTTTAAAATCGACATATTGACAATAAGCAAATTGGTAATCTAATATAGATTTATACGTATAAGGTCCAAAGATAAGGATCAAATACAGGTTATCATATGTAAACAAAATTGCAGGGCTAATGGGTAGCGATGTGTTCCTCTGTTACAAGAAGTCCATGAACCGGCCACCGCTAATAGCATTCAAACCGGAAGTTTTATTTAGGTATGTAAAATATCTTTAAGATATCAGATACCTAAGGCAAAGGTTAGATAGTAAAATTATTTTAAGTTAAAAAATATTCTCCAACTTCGGCTTAACGAAAACGGCACTACTTTAGTACTTCTTTACATGACAAAACAGAAAAATATTAAAAATAGAAAATATGTAAAGGGCGATCTTACTGCTATGGCCAGTTCAGATAGTTGACTTTCAGCCAACCCATATATTATGGTATAAATACTTTTTTTAAATATCCTTTATTTCGGATGAGTTCCTTTTTTTTATACACAGTAAAATGTATGAAAACTTTTTTAATATTTTTTTCCGACAGTGATCGTGTTTCATTACAAACTAAAATACCAGCCGACATGTATTGTATTTCGTATCTTACGCAGTCAATGATAAACTTTGAATCAAAAGATTTGATAGCTCTTGAGGTGATTCCCTCATTTAAGTTACGGCCTTTTAGATCTACTTTGTGATAAAGATTATTTTATTTATAACAACATTTTTATATAGCAAGCGGGCAGAAGGATCACATGATATTAAATGGTTCCCCGCCGCCGCAGGGCGTTCTCTACCTTTTAAGAATCGGTACGCTCTTTTTTTGAGTCGAACTACTTCACTGAAAAGTAAAACATATGTATGTTCCAGTACTGGACGTTTTTAATTGCGCGACCGTATGGCATATTTAAACAATGTAGTCTTATTCAAATCACTGGTATTGTATTCTTATGAGGCATACATTCTATTTATATTCCCATTGGGATTGACAGTTAAGTATCGAGATGTTTACTGACACTAATTAAAAATTTAATAAATAGTTAATGAGCAAAAATTATTAAATAAATGAGCATATTTTCTTTGGTCTTCAATTGTTATGATTCAAATTGTTACACAACTTACTACTTTGAATTACAATCTTGAGATGTGAGTGATTGTAATTTGACGACAAGACAAGACTTGCAAGTGGACGACAAATAATCATGTGTAAAGTGTTCGCAAAAATATAAATATTTTTTTATATACATGTATTCTATACATATTATATACATGGGGCAAACTTCATCGCTCGTAGACACATTGCCAGAGGCTCGCAAGCTTGTTGTCAAACATTTAATGAATGATTCTACAAGAGTGCGTTTCTTCTTTAAAAGAGAAATATTTTTGAACTTTTCTCCGAATTGAGGAATTGCTTGCGTTACGTATTAACTAAGATAATGTGGTATTCATTAACGTTTACTTTCTCAACTTGCATAGGATGCGTCAGCAATTAGCTACCTTGAGTACAATGAAGGGCTTTGAACATAGTTTATGTAATAATGAATGCTAAAGGGATACATTAGTACTAAAATTGCGCTTAAGTTGAATTTATAAAAAAACACACTTTCTCGTGCTTTCTCAAACTAACAGCTGAAACCTTGCCTTCATAAGATGTTCAAGATTTTTATAGTGTATGAAATATTTATGAAAGTGCTGTTTGAAATACTAACATTAAGGTTACTGAGGTAATTTGTGTATATCATGTCACAATCTCGTTTTGTGCACTGTAAAATATCTAAAACGTCATACAGTAAAAAGTTCACAGTGACAGTTTGCCACCTCGTCGAATTAGATTTAAGTTTGAAGTTCTTGATTATAGATACAAAATAGATTCTGTATAAAGAGTACAGTTTTAAAGTTAAAATTATCAATAGGTATCCTACAGTGGACCGTCGTAGTATGGAGTTCCCGTCATCAGTGCCGTTATTCTGTGTGCCGATGGGTGCTACCTTGGAACTATGGCCCAATACTGCGTCAGCACCTAAACCTGTCTTCTCAACGTTCGTCCTCACTGTTGCTGATGCTACTGATAAGGTAATTCAGATATTTTTCAGACAAAACGTAATTTATAAAATTATAGTCAAGAGTTACTATCACTTTTAATAGGATTCAATTAGGTACAGCCAATTTTGACCATTGCACATTATAGTATTTATTATAAAGTTAAAACTGCACAACTGCTTCACCGTTTTTTAATTCCAATAATATATGTATTGTAATAATAACACTAGAACGTAATTTTACTATTTTCTTTCACAAAAAAAAACCGTTTTAAACATAATAAACAATTTCTGTTCTAAAGTGAACTGAACAATGTTACGTATGAAGCTAAAACTGAGTTGTCAATTAACGTGGCCCTTATATTATTAACTTCTAATTTGTTGTATTTTATTACCACTTATTATCTTACAATAAATGTCTCCTCATATGGTGAGTACCGCATTTCTCCTGCAAAAGTACATGTGCTAATTTTCTTTCACAAAATCTGGCCAAATAACAAGACTCATTGAATCCCTATTTTTCAGGTATACGGTTCAGCGGTAACATTTTACGAGAATTACTCGCATACGAAACTAATGGAAGGACATGAGGAGCTTCTTGGGTGGAGGTCTGGAGTTTCTCAAAACACGCATTCGTTGCACGCAAATAAATGCATCTGTCTTTTGTCGAGATGGCCGTTTAGCGATTCGTTTGAACGATGGCTGTTGTATATACTAGTAAGTTTTTATAGTATTAAGTATATAATGACGTATAGTTATAGTTTGTATCGATTATTGATAATATATACTTTATTTCTTATTTTGATAATGAGTCCTTAAATCTAAAAAAAATAATGCATGTACTTATAAGGAATAAACGCATTTGTATATATTTATAAAGCGAAATTAGAAATCAATTGTAATTGGTCCCAAATTTGGGATACCCATTTATTATAGTTAAAACATATTTCCACAACAATCAACATAACAAATTATATTTTCAGGAACTGTCATTGAGTAAGGAACCTCTCAGTATACCGATTGAGAGATATATAACACATTTATTAGAAGAGGTGCCATTTCCGGAGCCGCGTATCTTATTACAGGTAAAGTTATTAAAAAATCACAGAACACAAAAGCTATATTGCGTGCATTCTACCTATAATTTCATAGTACATTCACAAATTAGAAATAATTAAAAAAATACAGAATTTCATCATTAACTATAATTACGTTTGCTCCTTCGAGCCGGAACGTTCTTTTTTAGATGACCTTATTAATTCTTTGTATTCTAGCTTTCGCCAACGAATCCTCACGACAGAGTGATTGTAACAAGACGTGATGATCAACCATTAGTACGAAGTGGTGCTGGTTTCAGACAGTTACTACTCAATTTGGGACCTGATAACTGTCTTCTACTGCTTGCACTCGCATTGACTGAACAGAAAATACTAATACATTCATTGAGGTAAAAAATACTTTTATTTTACGGAGTAGAATCATTATTATCGAGAAATATTCGTTTAATAATTATTCCATTATCTTTGAGGAAATAATTTTGTTTTAACTTTTTCAGACCAGATACATTGACAGCTGTATCGGAAGCGGTTTCCAGTCTGCTATTTCCGTTCAAATGGCAGTGTCCCTATATACCTCTGTGTCCATTAGGTATGTATTATTCCAATAAATTACTTGAATTACCAAAAAGAAATTACAATTAAGAATATCTTAATTTTTAAGTACATAATTTCTTTTTTATATTTTCTTGTAATAATAATAATAATAATCTCAATAGAATGATTAAAAATAATATCACCTGAAATTATATATTCTTAACGTCTTGTTATATATTGGTTTACTGGAAACTGAATTCATTTCCAGAAAAAAAAACTGGCACTAAATCCCTAATCGTGGGTGGTGAGCCGAAGGTGTGAGTTGAACTTTGGTCTAGGGCATGCTGCTTTCTTGATGGTTTTTCTTCACCTTACGATCTAGTTAGATCCGATAGAAAAGTCCATTGGTGTTTGGTATATTAAATCATGACGAGCGTCGCACGATCAAGCCATTAGGCCAACAACGACGAGAGTACTTTCTTCGGATTATATTTATTTAAAGATTATTTTCAGGTTTAGCGGAAGTTCTCCACGCACCCTTGCCGTATCTAATAGGAGTCGATTCGAGGTTTTTTGACCTTTATGAGCCACCGCCGGATGTGACGTGTGTCGATTTGGACACTAATAATATAACGGTGAGTAACACTGATTCTATGTACACGAGTAAAATGACCATAAGAATTTGCACTTAGTATGTGTGTTAGCACGCAAAATTTCGTACTTTGGTCAAACAATGCGTAGAGTAGCTCATCGTAATTGCCAACACCGAAGGCCGGATCGCGTGGACGTTCGCCAACACGATGGACTGATCAAGTCAAAGACTCGAGTTCAAAACTATACACAGTTGTAAAAGAGATCGTGACAGATCTCATCTATACAGCTCGATACTCGGACATGAGTTAGAGATCTGGGTTAGAATGGCGGCACTGCCTATGTGGCTAATATTTGTTATTTTCCTAGATTTTATAGTTTTGTTATTCTCTCAAAAAATAATTAAACAAACATAACGTAGCGCAAAGTACTTTTAACTGTATTACGACAACAGGAAAGAAATGCTATTTATTTTATTATGACATTTGTTTGTTAAGTAAAACTATGTAAACTAAAAATAAAATCGACATATACGACAAAAAGATAAAACGCGTGTGGAGATCTATATCCCACCTAATTAAATTACTAAACCGATTTCGATGAAACTAAACTGTTTCTTACGTTGAAAATAAATATAAAAATAGTACTTGGTTTCCGAAATTTGTAGAGAACGTATCGAGTCTAACATTCTCCAATCGAATTTTTTTTTCATTATTTAAATTTTAAATAGTTTCAAACTCAAAATAACTTTATTCATATAGGTAAACAAGTACACTTATGAACGTCAGAAAAGAAGTTAAATTAATTGTAAATTTAGATTTACTAACAGTTCGCAAGTCAAGGGCGTAGAGCGGGCAAGAAACATTCTGTGACTCTATTTAATCGCCAAGTTTTCAGTCATACAAATTGTTTGAACTGGAGCAAATCAATCCCAAGGATTAGGATAATTTAAATATTCGTCAAATTTATAAAAAGCGTTATTGATTAATTTACGTTTAACGAAGGTTTTGAATTTATTTAACTGATATTTTCAGATTTGTGAATCACAAAGGCATATTTCATTAAAATTGTTACCAAAAAGTCACGCTAGGACTCTTAAGCAGACCCTTGAACAACTCTTCGCAAATATTCGACCAAGTAAGTATTTCTTCAGCTTCTTTTAGTAGTGTAAACCGGTTAAGGTTTTCGGTGAAACACTAATTGAATTTTTTTTAAATGATTGTTTAGGTATTTTGCTTGTTCTAAGATGAACTTAACAGGTGTAAGAAAACATTTTTTTAACCGGATTAAAGCTATTTTTATAATCCGTTATAAAAAATCAAATTATTAAAAAAGATGTCAGCAGTTTTTGACTATTTGTTACAGACGCATAAAAATACGACATTGTACTTTTTTAATAGTATTTATTATTATTATAGTATTTTAAAGGGGTTAACTGAGACTGTAATCTTTTCTTTTACAGCATCACCCGTCCATTACCCGAATAATAGTAAGTACAACGGTGAAACAACCACAAGCTTAGATAGGGATTTCCAAAAACGGAAGAAGGAGGTGTGTATTTTATTTAAATAAATATAAATACTAAAATGAGGTATATAATATAAAATATATTGACAAAAAAAACATACTTCGCAGTGGTAATTTCTCCTCACCTACGGTTATCTCTACCATAAGTCTGATTATCTAATATATTTTGTTTATTTAATGAAGTATCTTGTCCTATACTTATTAACGTAAATAACTAAATGTACTACCAGATCAATTATTGGATAATGCAAAACAAATCTAGTATTTTAATATCTTGTTATGTGACGTCTAAAATTGTATGTGGAATACATACATACGTTTGAAAATATAAATTCTCACGTATTTACTAATACGCCTGCGAAGTTTTTTGGTAAATGGACTCTAATGCAATAACTGCATACGACGGTGGTGTAATATATATATATTCCTTTTCTCTTGTCGTATGTTTTTGTTTTTAAGGAGAATTAATTTCTTTAAACCTTGAGACCGATTAGATATCTTAACTTAATTGCTGTAAATTTTTGAACTGAAGCTTAACATTACTTTATATTATTTCTGATTAATATGTAATATTTCAGCAAGCATTGGAACTAAAAATCCAAGAGGCGTTTCTACGCTTCATGGCAGTTACGCTAGAGGGCTATCGCCGGTATCTTATACCCATTACAAAGGCACCCACCGTGGGAACTACAGACCCTCATGCGTTGTTTCAAATGGACGCGTTTCTTAAGTCTAGAGATAAGGCATGTGCATTTTTATTCCTATTCAATTTTTAAACCTTGAATGATTCGATACATTTAGTATAAATTGTAAACCTTTCGTATATATTTTCCAATTACGCCTATGAAAGCCTGCTCAAAGTTTTTGTACATTCCTATAAAAAAATATGGTTATTATTGCATTACATTAACGATTCGAGTTTATGCATTCGTTGTGATATAGAGATAGAACATGTAATAGACCACAGATCCCCGTTATCAAAGACGTTGCGGCTACTGAATGCTCTCACTATCGACATATATATGTTCGCAAAGTGTAATGTGTGTATTATGCGTTTAACATTATATAATTTATTATAAATAAATAAATTCTTACTAGCTCTATTGAGTAAAATAGTGTAAGATACCGAACATCTAGTAATCTGTGATAAGATAACGTAAGACGTTTCTGTATCCAATAGTAAAACGTTTCGTGACCAACTCCAGTGACTCTTTAAACCTTAAACTTACCATTATGTGGTGTAAAGTACTGGAAAATGAAAATAATATTAACAATATCGCGTAATTCAATCCCCGCTCCTGCTTCGTAACGTTTTGCAAAAAGACCCCCGTCCCAAAATTCGTTACGTAATACTTGAACGCTCCCATAGTAGCTCTATGTTCAATCAAAACTGAATCTGATATTTTTGATTTCAGACCCAACAACGTTTCTTAACATTAATAATGCGTACGCAAATGTTTACGCGTTTCATTGAAGAGCGTTCGTTCGTTTGCGACGGCGCAGATCAAGGGTTGACATTCTTCGACGAATGTATTGAAAGGGTCGGTTCTAATGAGCCATTGCTCGACCTTGATACTGGCAACACATCCGAAAGGACTGTGTTTGTCCTGCCCCCGGATCCACCTGACCTGGGTAAGTTTTTGATGATATATTTATTAGCTCGTAGCACGATGATCTATAGCCTAAAGCTTTCTTGGTAAATAGACTGTTAAATGCAAAAAGAATAAATATTGTTAGACATTTTAAAATAATAGTTGTGGTAGATCTTGCGGTGTAACGTACGTTAAGGTAGTATTCGCTACGAATAGCTTAATAATATTTTGCTACGGTTATTTATTTTCTAACATAGTATAGCGATAAGAAATACTAGAATTTCCAGGGTTTTAAATACTAAACGCAACGCAAAGGCCTTTTTATTTTAAATTCGATTTTCCAATTTTAGAAGAGACGTACACCTACGAAAAATTCATATTAGATGTGAATCTGGTGAATCGATGTAAGCAATGCGCACGGGGAGCTATCCAAGCTCTTCCTAGTGCGGCTCTTGCGTCTGCTGAATCGTTGGCAGATGCCTCTCCAATGGCGAGAAGGACAAAACATGAAATTGCAGCTGCTCAGAGGTACACCACTTATATATAGAATTAGATTAAATCTACCATTGATACTACAGGTTGGAAGGACCAAAACGTGACCGTCATCAGTTTTGTGTGTTTCTTTTTAATAAACACTTAGCTACTCAGCTGATCAGTCTTCAATGCTCGACACACACCGTCAATTTTTAGGCCTAAGCTGGCATAGCTTACCAATATTTTTTTGTGGTAAAATTTGTTATACATACCCTCCCGCGGCACGGTTTCCTCGTGGTGAAGGGTTATGTGGGACTCGCTGCTTGCCCACCTACTAAAACACCACGGGGCCACCAGCCATCGCCCTAGGCAGGACATGTTAACAGCGTAGCCTTGTCCGCATCCCGCCACGCGATCAGCCGTAATAAGTATGCTCCTCAATGGCCACGAATGATGTGGAACGTGGCACAGCAAGGGCCAATTCGCCTTGATTTTTAAAGCTGAGGTCGGTTACAATGATTACAGGGATACGTCAGCGTCTCTTGGCATAGCTTACCAGTGGCGCTATAATTTGACAGAAAATTTGCAATTAGAGTGGTTTTAATTGAATTTAAATGACGAAATTATTTGTATGTAATAAAAAACCTACTAAATAAATTATCCATGTTTTAGTTATACCGCGCTTTCTTGTTTTTAAAGTAGTTTTTTCTGCACTTACAGATTGGCGCGTAAAGCAAGTTTATCCCCCGAAGCATGGGCCAAATGTCTTCTTGGCACGTGTTACTCGCTTTACTTCTTGGCTTTGCCGTGTCGACTTATATTGCATCGCGGACGTGAGCACGCCACTTTGCGCGCTGCTTACGAACTCCTTGAACGGGCGACTAAGTTACGCGTACCTTGTGATGAGGTAAATATCTTTTGATGTTACATACTCGTACCCAAACCAATCATTTTAACCCCAAATTTATTCCGTTATTAGTCAATGTGGATAGAATAATTTAAGAGCAGTTTCTGATTCTTAAGGTTATGTATTTCTACAGCGGAAAGAATAGATATTCGGTCCTTACATATGAAATTGGCGTTTTGTATGGGAGGAACAAAACGTAGATTTTTTGCTATCTATCATTGATAGTATACCCTTTACTATACTATACTATAGTCTAAAAAAAACATTCGGAAAGAAATTAATAAAATCTTTGAAGGCGGTCTGGACTGCCCCACCAGAGTTGATTTTTTTACCTTGCAAGAAGTTAGTCAAATTTTGAAAAAACCTTTCTTAAAAATATAGTAAAGTAAATAATAATATCACCAAATTTTACGATTGGATGCATTTTGATACGATGTTATGTATTTATGGACATCTATGGTTTTTTATGTCTATTTTATACTAGAAATTTAATATCATAAACTTTAAGTTTGTATTTATATAAATCCCTATAAATGATTATAAATAGATAATATTTAAAATTTTAGGTGTGTTACCGAGTGATGATGCAGCTTTGTGGCATCCACTCACTGCCGGTGTTGGCTGTTCAACTTTTATTCCTGATGAAGCGAGCTGGTCTTCAACCCAATGCTCTGACGTATGGGTACTATAATCAATGCGTCTTGGAAGCCGCTTGGCCAAAGGATATGCCTAGGTAACTTGTTCAATTATTGTAGTTTAATATTTTGTCTTGTTTTACAGACGTACCTTATAGCGTAGACGAATGCTTGGACCATAGATTTCGCACTGATAGTAAATAATTTAACTTTGTAAAAATGTACATGTTATTTGCAGGCCTATTTATATATGGCTGATTATGCGAATATTTGTAATTGATAGGTTTAACGACTGTATCACTATCTTGGCAAATAAACTATTATTATTATTATTTATTTGCCATAAAAGAAAGCTTTTAAAATTACGCTTTAGTTACGATTCGAAGAGTTTTGTAATCGTTTCCAAATGACAAGTAAGACGCACTTGACAACTTAATGTTTGAATATAATGTTATTAATTAATTTAATTATAATTTTCAGCGGTTCTCAACTGCTATGGAATAAGTTACGTATAGCCGTGATGGGCGCGGCCTTATTCCGTGCGGCGGGTGCGCAACGAGCCAGTCGAGCAACGGGGAATGTCGCATCTTCTGGTAGTATGTATTCTATTTAGAATACATATTGAGAACATTTGTTCTCTGTAGTCTACAATTAAATGATAGTAAATATATGTGGCGATTCTATACGTCTATAGATTGCAATATTGTTATAATCTATTTTTTGTAAACAATAAGAGGACCCTTTTGTAGTGTATATTAATTACCATTATGAAATCAATTTATGATGTCTTAAAATTAATTAATAAATAAAAAGAACAATTTACTAATTTAAAGATTCTATAACGTATTCGCAAGTTCGAAACCAAATCTTTCGATTCTTATATTGTCATTGCCAAACGAAAAGTATTTTGTTTTAATATATTTGATATACCATTTCTCTTTAAATTTACTGTGTAAGGACAAGAAATTTGTCCGAAATAAATTTTATTTCGTATCATCATGACTATTGTATTTCAGCTGGTGGTACTTTACCACGCGTCCGTACTGTGGCAGGAGAAGGTTCAGAGTTATCCGCCTTGGTTTTAGCTGAACCTATGCGAAGTCGGACCAGTTTAGATTCCGGTAAGCATTACAACTCAATACAAGACCTGTTTAATTTTTATATGAATTGCAGCTTTGAATGAAATTTTTTCAAACTAGCTTTTAAGGCCGAAGTCGGTTTACCGATGAAGAAAATATTTTAATACTGTTTTAAAAGTTGTGGTGCTTTTATCTAGGGATTATGTTTAAGGTGATTTATTTTCAATTACAATTTGTCATTTTATATTATTATATACATCTTAGTGTGTGTACGTGAAGCAGAAGCGTGCGCGAACGCGTTCGATGCCTTGTGTCGTCGTGGGAACATAGTACGGACGAACACGAACGCACGACCGCATACTCGGGCTCATGGCATTTCCGCCCACGCGGGAATACTTATATCTGGTATGTTTAATTTGTGGAAACATTGAGAGCGTCGAAATTTAACAACTTTATTCTGCTTTTGTTAGTTTTTATTACTTTGAAGCGTTTTTTTATTCTAATATATATTTATTCATATTTTAATGTAATGTTAAAACTAACTAACAATGATTTAATAAATAAATAATAAATTTATTGTATTAACTACGTTTTGTTGTATCAGTAAAACAAAAGCAATATATAAGCGAATAAACACTTTATTTATTGTACTAAATGTTTTTTCAGGCCTTCCATCAGATCCTGATCTCAGCGAAACGTCGCGTCCCAGAAGTAACTCTTTAGGTAATGACGAACCCGAGCCATCGGTGCCTATATCTGAGAAGAGACAGGTGAGTTTTTAAGATTTGTATATTTTGTTAAATATAATCTTGATATAATATTTCATGCATATTAAACTTCTGGAGTGCCTCTCTCTCTTAAACATAGTGTAAACATAACTAGACCAAAAATGAATTATGATAGTTATTATTGGCATTAAAATACTTATTAAATATAATAAATGAGAAAAAACCTCTAAAAATATCAGCAAAAAATAATGAGAACAAAAATTTGTAATTATAAAAATTTAAGAAATGGTTCTAAGAATGCTTACAAAACCTAAAATAATGTATGATTTTTTTTTTAATTTTTCATCAGACTATCCACGTAAGTCCAGAAAGTCCGTCAGATCTGCGCATATTGACACGGTCGGAGAGTTTTGCGGGAGACGCTCAAATCGTTCAGAACCTGCAAAGGCTTGCATTTGGTGAGTAATTTTATTCGAAATTATGTTGCGGGACGATCGGGAATTGATCGTTTTATGACATGGATTTCAACGTTATATTAAATATAGCTGGTTTTTGGCAGTATTTTACGAATTTATCACAACAGAAATCCGGCGAAATTTCGCACTAAAATTATAAATCGAACACTGAGTTATGCAACCTAACATTAAACTGAAGACGAGCCCCGTGTGTGACTGACGACAGAACCGACCAAACGGTGGTTCATTTACTTGTTGACTGTGCAACATTTGAAAGGGCCAAGTGTGATCTGGAGCTCGAGACGGCACGAGGGTATCCCGGGATGGGCTTTCTTCCGCAGCTGTAAAAAATCTTCAACAAGATTGTCAAACACGAGAGGTAATGCGGGTGGATCCGACTCGCCCATAAATTTAGGCTAGTATGTGGTCCTTTATAATAAAAAAGCCTAACATTAGTAAAGTTACATGTATATAATTTACTGAATAATTAGAAGCGTAAACTAAATGTTACCAAACATCGCACACTTGAAGCCAATATGGGCCCTTTAGTTTTTCCCACACTCATAAATTGTTTTTGATAATGTCCCACTAATATTATTTATTTATGTTATGCTAGTGATAGCTCATTAAACGATTCAAGCTAGTTCACACCCAGCTTCAAACAAAGTCTTTCATTACACATATATTTAAACATATCTACAACAACCGCCACGGAACTTAACAAGTGTCAGAGTTATTATTATTATATATTATGTATATCTTGCGGTTTCAAAGACTTAGTGGCTCAGAATTTGGTTAACTTTTTGGTTGTGGCGAAAATTTCTCAAATTAAAATAACACAGACTTGTACGGTTTCTACTATGAATTGAATCCGTGTATCAGCTATGAGTCTATATACGATAGGTGTCTTCACATTATTGCAAGTTTAATAAACCTTCATATAAACCGTTTAGGATAATATTTATGTCCTCTCTACCATTAACATTTACCTCAGTATTTCTCCGAATATGAAATCATGAACTCCGGCTAGAATAGAAACGCCTAGAATTAACAACAGAATCAAATATTTCAGGTAATACGAATCCAAAAACCCGTTGTACTAGAGCCCTGAGCTTCCCAGAGGAGTCCGAGCGAGACTTGACTCCCGTACCGAATGAATTGAAGAATCAACAGTCTCCGCTTAAGTAAGATATTTTCTAATACTAAAATAGCTTTTGAACAAATTTTTCAGTTTTAGCATGATTCAATTTTTTAAATTATAATGTGTAAATATCAGTAACTGTAACTGTATTTGTGTCTTAAACAGTTAATTAAATTTTCTCATTAAAAATCTCTTTTGTGATTGTTTTAAGTAGTGTTTAATTAGCAATTTTATAAGTTATAAAACAAAGTCCCAGCTGGATTTTGTTATTAAATTTGAAGTAGTTAGTAGGTATTGCGGCTTTTTGTAGATGTTTATATTATCGTATTGTCATTGTCTGTAAGGAAAATGTAAATATTTCTGTAATAAATAAATAAATATTGATGTCTTCTGTAAAACTGTTATACCATTTTGCTATATTGTCTATAGTTTCCGCAGCGTACGTGGCACATGGATTTTTATATCACATCTTGGATTACATTTTAGAAGTTTTCATACAGATCTATAACGTTTTTGGGAATATTTAAAGCCAGGTATAATGTAGCATTTTAAAGATTTAGCAACTTTTCAATTTGGTCCAGTAGTTTAAGAGTCTTTTCTATGCAAATTCACATTTTTATAATATTAGTGTTTGTTATGTTTCCTGTTTTAGGAAGAAATAATGTTAGCAAAAGTTATTTATGAAAATCATATTTTCTTACGTTTTCCTGAATTATTCCAGATTATCCCCCCGAACACCCGTATTATCAGATGACCCCTTGGGAGCGTTATCTCAAGACGAGCCACTAATGCCACCTGAGCCCCGTATAGAAGAGCCACCTCCACCTAAACACGAATTGAGCGTCAGCCCAAAACTGTTTCATAGACGGAGCAACTCCTTCCAGGACGAACCCCAAGAAACGACCGGGTATAAACCTTCCTTTGACTATTTATAAAAAAATGGCAACATTAATCATGCTATTTAATTGTCTCATTGGTGCTTAGCACATTGCAAACGAAGTCGTCTCAGGTTCAAGTCCTTAGTGGAATATAAAAGATATTAATTTCCGTGACTAAATATTTCACACTGGAGAGCTTTATCAGTCCTTTTTTTTAGTTAAAAAGTATTTATATTTAGTAAAGGACATGACTAGGGTCATGTAACCCGTGCTTTGTGGCAGCCACAAAGGCGTTTTCTTGTTATTGTAAGTAAGATTTAGAAGGAAATCTGTTTTTTTTATTTAAGTTAGAAGGTGTGGAAAAGTGTTAAAATTTGTAGTCTATCACGTAAATTAAAAATCGGAATGAGTTTTTACCAAACCAATATCCGTCCCTCCTATGAAAATGTAGTATCCAATCGCTATATTTTCTAGAATCATAATAGATTAGAAATTTCATAATGTGATGCTAACACCAATAGTATATATCGCTGGTTCAATTCAAAAGTAGCATAAATAAAAATAAACGCAAATAAGTTTTTATTGCAAAAATACAATCGTAATCCTTTATATTTTCATATTTGAAAAAGATACAAAACGTAATCAACCGTTTTTTTTTTAAATTTACGTTTACGAAATATAATCTAAACCGCCATATTATATGATATATAAAAAATATTATTTAGATTTGTGGTACTTTTGAATTGAAGCAGCGATATGCGCATGCGTTTGTATAATTCCGGCAAATAAGTTGTCCAATCGTATTATGGAATTTTTACTCCTAAAGCGACATGCGCGAACTTTCCTCCGCAATTTGGCCAAGTTACTTGCCGAGATTTATGTCGTGGCCGGATCATGACAATCCTGGGCTTGGTATGGGAATGACATTAGTGTGACCATTTTCATACAAATTTGTTTGGCGTTAGTCATTTTCTGAAACGTTTTAATATAATTCAATTTCATAGTTATTTTAACATAAAATTAAAGTCAATTTTAACTGCCTATTTGAATCAGGCCACGATATCTACGCTAACTAACTGTTCACCTCGCTAACTCCCCGCTAGATGTCAGTTAATTATAGAATGCGATAACCTCGATAGTTTCCTTTCGCCAGGAAACTGCATAGGAGCGAGACGGCGCCAGCTACTGTGTCAAGCCTTGTCAGTCTTGGGAACTCGCTCAAGATTAGTTTTGGGTGAGTATAGAGAATACTACTACTATACTTCTCAATTTCCACTTTTGTCCATTGCTAAACTATACTCTAAAATAGGATTTATAAAAATACCTATGTATTAGTTATATACGATTATGATTTAAAAAAAAAATAATATCTTTTTACATAAATCTTTTGTGCGTGTGTTATAATTGAAGTCCTAAACTGGACCGATTTTAAAGAATTTTCAGTGTTTTCTAATGAATTCGAGAATGGTTTAGAATTACAATTAGATTGTTTTTTAATAATACACTTTTTATAAAAAGCAAGAATACAATATTATGTTTGTACCTCTTTATTACTTAGAATTTATTGCAGTAATTAAACATATTGCTAGATTTTATTGTTGTGTATTGGCCGATTTTAACAAAAAAAATGTTAAAGATTTGTAAAGGTATGTCTGTTAGAAAAGTGACAAAAATTAATATACCTTACCGTATAAAAGGCGCTGAAATTAACGAAATTAAAGCATTATTGAACGTTGAATATGTTTTTTATTAGCTAACTAATGTCACCGAAGTTTTTAAATGCATACACGTTTCATAATAGCCTACGGAAGTATTAGAATATTTGTTTCCTCAGGCGGTATTCGCCCAGTCGCCTCTCGTTGCGTAAAGACATGAAAATCGGAAAAGAAATTATTGAAAGTTACTTCAGGTAAGCCCATGGGCGTAATCCAAGGAGTGTTTGGATAATTAAAATTGGTGTCGGTTCGGTGACGGTTATATTAATGGAATGATGCGTCCTTGTGAGGTTTTTATTTCTAATAACGGTGTTGGGTCTAATACGTTTTATCTGTTATTTATTAAGGTTATTTCAAATTTGTGTTCTAACTGTGTGTGTCTGTGTGTGCTGTCTTATGTAAGACAACATGAAACTTCTAGCAATGAAATTCAACGAAGTCAAGTTATGGGAAAGTGTAAAAAGTATTTTTGTTCACAGAAAATTATATCCAGTGCACAAGATTAAAACCCATATAAACTTACACTTTATTTGTAGAAACTAAATATTAAACTAGATGTGTTTATGTCGCAGTAAACTAGTTAAATCAGACAGTTAATTAAATATCGATATTTAATCAAGACCCTAAATTTCCATCAAATAAGTGACTGAACGAAACGTATAACGATTTTCCTAAACGTTCCTAGGCAACAAGACTAACCTAACAACCATTTACAATAAAACAAAACACGGAATTTCCAAGCTCTCAGTTCTTCACGATCACACCGAAATAACAATAACAAATGAAATAATCATGGCGGAGTCTTGTTTTACATTGTTAATCAACAAGCTGGCTTTCGGTCAGATAGACAGTTAAACGTTTTCGACGCTGCTTTATTTAAATCAACATGCTGGCGACTTGATTGAATATCGTTCTTCAATTAACTCTCTGATTTAACTACTTTACTGCGACATATATATTTAATCTAGCTATTGTGCTCTTGCCTAAATCTTTTCTCAGTAAATGGACTTATAAAAGCAAAAAGAATATTTTGTTGTTAGTCTTATGGCGTATCGGCCTTTTTCTACATAAAACTGAGCTATTTTTCTTTATTGTTCATAGTTTCTACAGCGTACGCAATTTAGGAATTTTTTCACACGAATCACTAATCTTAATTTGAAACTACCCTTTTGTTAAAAATATTCTATAGTTTATATTCATCAGCGATAACGTAGGGTTCTAACGGTGAAAGTATTTTTCAAATCAGTCCAGTTGATTGTTTTGGAAAAAACAATCAAATCTTTGAAAGAAAACACTTTTAAAACGGATTGAAGCTATGTATTATTATAAACTTATAATTATTTTACTTAATTCACCGTATACATATACACAATAGGTCACCGTGACCACCCACGCGAAACGTCGGTTTTTTTTTAATTATGTAAAATAATTATAAGTTTAATAATACATAGCTTCAATCCGATTATAAGTGTTTTCTTTCAATGTGCAAAACCTATGTTAACAAAAGACAATCAAATCTTTTCTCTTTATAATATTAGTGTAGATTATGTATTAGGAAGCCGCTACAGAACACCTTCAGATGAACGTGACTGTGGCAGTATTCAATTGTTTAAGATATTAGCTCACGATTTGTGACGATACTAATTCAGTTATAGTTATGTAAGAAGTTACTATGTTCAGTGATTAACAATGATGGAATAACTAAACTATAGTGGGGAACTAATGGGACTCTTAAGTAATTTAGATATTTCGGTAAAATAATAATAATTTTCAGTCCAACAAGTATAGCTGGAAAGAAGTCGAACGAATTGCTACAAAGCGGTCTTAGTAGCCTCAAATCGGCTGCCACCAGTATGGCGAAGAAGTTTGACGAAATGAAGGAAGTTATATCCGCTAACTCTACGCCGGTTAAGGTTAAAGGCGCTATAGGAAACGCAACCAGTGCTTTGACCAGCTTCATTACGGAGGAAGACTCGACTGACGGATCATCAGAATTTAATACCGAAGGTAATTCATTATATACTTAAAGTTCTGTTACTCCGTTCGTACTTTAGACATATTACCATCGCTTTTAGCTCGTACAGAGTCGCACGTTCTCATTATACTTTTCGTAATCAATTGATGAGACCGATGCACTTTTTACCCAACCGAAACAATTTTTCTTCTATCAAGAATCGTACCTTACACTTTATTCGTTGATCATATGTATCGCGCAATATATACTCTTCTGGTTTCTTTTTACAAACCATATACTATACATTCATACAGAACTGTTATACCGTATAGTATATTTAACCCGAGTGCCTACGTTTACATGAAACCAGGGAATCGTAGTTAATCATTTAAGCGTACAGACGAGAAGCTTTTAAATACTATGACCTCTCTCTCACTCACTCTAAACAAGTGAAGACAGACTTCATATCAAAGAAACGTATTTTCTATAAAAAAAACATTGTAACGGTAGTTATGTAACCTAACTTTAGTTGAGTTACAAATAAATATTTTAGGTAATAATTAGAAGCGTAAACGAATTGTAAACAATCATCGCATTCTTGAGTCCTTTAGTTTTTACCACACTTATAAATTTTAAGTTAACATTGGAGTTTCCGATAATGTCCAATAAGTTATTTATTTTATTTATTAACACTTCGTTACATTACAATATAAAAAATTGAACATAATTAAATCAAAAGGAGGGCAACTGGCGGCCTTATTGCTTTCGAGCGATCTCTTCCAGGCAACCACTGTGATTATATATATATAAAAAATGTATTAAATTACATAAGATAGGCAAGAAGTTCAAAAATACATGTTATACACAGTTATTAAGACAAAACCAAAACAAAAAAAAGATGTAAATAAATTATATTTAAATTAAATATTTTAAGGAATGTATAATTAAGTTTGTTATGATAGAGCTGGAAACCCTGACACAGGTATTTTTTACTTAAAAGGGTTCCCAAATCTTACACATTGTAATGCAATTGTACTTAAAATGAATAAATACATATATTTTTTTAAAACTAAACAGGAACCAATAAACAAACTAAACTAAAAAGATGATACATTAAAAATAAAAAGTAAACAGACACGTAAATCACGATAAAAATAATATAAGTGTCATTTAGATTAATGAACCCTTATAAGGCAATTTTTTTTTTGTTAGCGCCACTACCATAATTTTATGTTAGTTATAAGCATATTTTCATTCATTAAATTAATAATAAATTACTCAGCTTTAAACAAAGTGTTTCGAATGTAACCATACAACAACCGCCACAAAACTTAATTCTGTTTAAATATTTTTAACAGATTGGTCAGGCGCACCAGGCTTCAGACGGGCTTCGAGTGATGCGGAACTAGCGTGCAGTATGGAACGTGGGTCACTGGCGACGCTTTTGTCACATCTTCCCGACAATTTATATCCGCAGCAAAATGTATGTATTAAACGTCCCATAGGGCCAAATCATCTTTATTAATAATGTTCATAATAAGATTAAAAAAAAATTAGTATTGCTATTCTGATAAACAAAGAAGTAAGCTAAGTTCAGCTTACTTGAAAACGAATATGGCGCCAAATTTCAGAAAAACTTTAAATTACACAGAGTATTTATGGCTTCAAATTCCGATATAAATTGATTAGTTTCATGCGCGCGAAGTTTGACATATTTGACAGCGAAGTCGTGATTATAAAAGCCATTTACAGAATATGCAGATACGGTGCTGTAATAAGTATTTATTGTATAAATGTTAGGAATTATTTATATCAAGAACATAAACAAAATCTGTATGAATACAACCAATAAATAGTTATAAAAAAAATGATCTTTTCAGGAGAACAATAAAGACGCGTCAGTCATAGTACAAATGACATCTTGTTCCCAATGCCACCAATGCCTGGCTTGGCTCTACGACGAAGACATAATGGCTGGTTGGGCGGCCGATGACTCCAATCTTAACACTCGGTGTACTGCTTGCGGGAGACATACCGTGCCGTTGCTCTCCATACAGGTAAGAGCGAAAAGGGGATACGTAAATAACTTTGAACCCAAGCAACGGTGGGCGTCAAGTCGGGCAGCAAACGATGGTCAACTGCTTGCTTAACTAGAGAAGAAAGATTTCAATATTTTTACTGGTTTTTTTTTGTGTTGGTTTTGCAAGTTGTGTGTGTGTGTGTGTTTGCAAGTGTCATTAAACGATAGTACTTCATGGATTCCTTCAAGAAAAGAACGTACCAATTCTTAAAAGGGCGGCATTGCACCCGCGATGCGCGCACCACTTTGGCATTGACAGTGTCCTTGCTTGGCGGTATTACTTAACATGAGATGAAAAAACCGTTTAAAAAAACGTGACGTAATAATGGGCCAGTATCAGTATTAATATTTATTTACTATAAATATTAATACGTAGGTAGCTCAGAGTATGTTGTAAAAGCATAAAAATTGTAAATATCGGTGCCAAATATGCCTTTAAATTCCCAAAATATATTTTTCGCTGGGACTACCAAAGATGCTGTTTCTTATTTCCAACATTTACGAATATCGGTGTTTTTTTATGGGATTTATGAATGTTTACCGCCGCCAATGGACACCTGCAACAACAGGAGGTTTGCAAGTGCGTTGCCAGCCTATAAGGTAGTGCTCTAAAAGGCCCTGTAAATGTTTAGATATACCTGGAGTGGTAGTTGGTTCAATAAAGAGGTGGTGCGCGCCAAGATGTATCTTAAAAAGCGCTCTGTCATATATGTTGTTCCATTAATTGGAAAATCATTGAATTTTTTAATAACAGATTATAAGAGCAGAGCAAACACAGTCGGAGACCTTGAGTGTGCCTTATTTGAATCCGTTGGTGCTGAGAAAAGAGTTTGAATCTATTCTAGGTAAGTCGTATTTGTGTAAACTGAGATTTAATGGATTAAAATTGGAGAGTTAATTGTCTTTTTGGATGATCTGCCCCATGAAAAAATAGGAATTTTAGCAGTACAACACAGAGTTAGATCTTTGTATATACACATTAAACTCCTAAACATCTTGATCGATTTTAATTTTTAAACAATGACAAAGGATTCGAAAATCGTTTGAAAAACATTGTTGTATTTAAGACGTGTATACAGGACAACGTCTGTCGGGTTTACTAGTAGTACAGAATAATAATATTATTATGAACAGTTTTACTTATACGACAATTAGTGTATAATGTAAGATAATTGTCCATTACTTATTTAGATATATAGAATAGTATGAGGTAATACCAGTTTATACACATCGCAAACAATTATTTATTTTATTTATTTACAAGTATTCTTACAGCTACAAATATACATATTATAAAAAAGAAAACACTTACTACTCTTACACAGAAACCGAATTACTTTAATAATCAACATATACGAAACATAAGTCAATTATGAACATGAAGAGGTAAAAAAATGAAACTGATATTAAATAATAATCAAACTACAGCTGAATATTGTAAAGAAAAAATAAATTGTCCTCCCGCTTCCTGAAATATGTCCTCAAGCCCTTTTCGAAGGTGAAAAAGTCAATATCTTCAAATTGTATTGTAGTTAGCTAAAACATTGGGGAATTACGCAAATAATTCGTGTTCGTACGAGGCGGAGGTTCATAAAAGTGTGAAATCAACAGGTAGAGAAGGAGACGCAAGTTTAGCGGAGCCAGAGTTTGTTGAGTCCCATCCCATTGTTTATTGGAACTTGGTGTGGTTTTTGGAAAGGGCCAATATTGAAAACCATTTACCAGACCTGGTGTGCCCAAATTACTCGTCGCGGTACACCAGCTCGGACGCCCTTTCTGATACGGATAAAGTTGGGGGTGAGTAAAATTTATAAGTTTTTTTAAATGTTTACAAAAGAGTTAGTTCGAGAAAGTTAAATACCGCAGAGATATTTCTACAAATTCAATGGAGATGTTCTAGTATTCAAACCTCTTTCGTATAAAAATATAAACATAGTAGTGTTTCAAGAAAACACTTTTTTAACGGGTTGACGGTGAGACGTGACCGTGACCGTGACACGCACGCTGTAAAGCACGCGAAACGTCGGGAAAAAATATGTAAAATATTTATAATAATACATAGCTTCAATCCGTTCAAAAAGTGTTTTCTTTAATGTGTAAAAGCTATGTTATTAAAGGACAATACTACATATCAGTGTTATTTTTTTTATGCTAACAGCATCTCAATCTTGTAGAAATCTCTTGTACGAAATATTGTTATAAATTATTTTATTTTACATCCTAAATTTCTCTGCACAGTAAATACTTCAGAAATTCAAGTGAGATCTGTGATTTTATTATAGGTTGTCGTGTCATTTGTGGTTGGGATACTCTACGCTGTGCGGACGGTGAGGCAGAGCCGTTGTATCGCGCGTGGAGGGGACGACACACGACGCGATCGAGGCAAATACGGGCATTGCTTTTAACGGAACACGACACCCAGCATAGACAGTCGTACGTATTAAATTAGAAGAAACGCGTAAAATTATATTTAAATGTGTAAGCTAATAATTGAAAAGTTTCTTAACTTAAGGGGTATAAATACGATTTTCTTTGAAACTCTCGTTTCCTATCAAATTGTTGACTCTGTGGTAATAGGAGACAATCAGCACTCTTATAAAATATATCCATAAAACTTTATATTATTTTATTTTAAAAATCTGTACATAATTTTGTTTACAATGTCTGGGCTAATAATTAGCGACTATAAATACAAATTTATTACATTATTTACATAACTTAACTTAAGTGTCCAGAAATAGTATGTAATGCGAAAAGTTGGTATTTGCAATATAAATTACCGATAAAAAATTAGTCCATTCGATCAAAATTAACTAAACTATTAAATAAAACTTTTTTTTAACCGATATATACTCGGATATTACGTCACTTCATGAGCAGTCGTCCTCAGTAAGTGACGTAATAAATACATGAAATCTAAAATGTTATTAGCACCTGGCAGTTTAGAAATGCGTTTTGATATAACATTTTAAAATTTCAGAGTAATTGTATCAATACTTGATGGACTTCTCAGCAATGATTTATCGGATGCGATACGCAAATTGGCTTCTTGGAGGGAATCCACGTCGGGAAATAAACGCTATCATTCATATTATAGGTATGTAGAGTTGGGTACTACTTATATATGACCTTATAAAGTGCTTTTGAGAGTATTCTGTACTAAATTACAGAGTAAAATAACTTGGAATAATCATTAATATGTCAAAAAAACTTATTTAAAATATCGAATCCTATACGTCAGTCACGTGACACAAAACGGTCACACATTAGTCAAATCGACGATGACATATGGTGCCAGTTAATAATATGCCATCCCTTGTCTAATATAGAGTCCTGGAGTTTAGTTTTGACAGACACTGATTTTGATCGAATTAAGTTCTGAGTATTTGTGTACTTTAAGGATGATAATTAAAATGTATAGATACCGGCAAACATCTTGAACAAATGTCCTTGCCTGCGCAGAAGCGATTTTTAGGTATCGCTTGGTGGGCAGGAGAGCGACGTGTCAATCGCGTGATTGGTTAATCAATTGACGTTTGCGCAAACTTTCCCCCACTCCGGACTTTGCCGGTATCTTTAAAAAACTTGACCTTCGTTTACGTGTGTACTGGAATGGTACGTTATAAGGACCGGTGTGTCGAAATGTTGTCTAAAACCAAATTGTGTAAAGACATATTTTTAATTTGAGTCTTAAAGCCTAAAATTATAATATAATTATAATTGGATAGCCTTAGTCACTAATGAATAACTTAAAATGATTTTAAAATCTTGTCAAATAGCCCATTAAATCTTAGTATATTTATGAATAACATTACTTAACTACTAAGTTAGGTTTATATAAAAAGCGTAGTTTTAGAGCTCATAATACAAAACATATGATAACATTTATATTCATTTTTTGCTGGTATTGAACCTGTTTATATTGATAATTGAAACAATGACATTATAACTTAGTTAACCTTGTGGTTAGGTTAGGTTTATGGATAAAAAACACTTTGATTAATTAATTTCTGAAAGTACTTTCAAAATGGTTTCACAATTAAAACATTTAGGCATATGACTAAACCTAAATGTTGTTATTTTATAATTTTAGTACTATACAAAATTTTATTTTACAGGGACATAATTTTCCTCGCAATGACAGCCCTTGGGGAACAAAATATCGATTTTGTAGCACTACAACGCGAGTATACGCGAGCATTAGAACAACTAGGAAGTGAGGCGAGACCTCAGGACTTACCTCCATCACTCACGGCCGCCTATTGTAGGCATTATTTCAAACGACTTAGACTTAAAGTAGAAGAAGTATGAATTCCGTTGGAACAATTTTAAAGGGGAATGTCCAGATGCCCCGCTACATAATATAATATTCAAAGTATGCAAAATAGATTGCTGTTTAATTTTATTATACTTTGTACATGGTTTTAAAATTTTGGTTTACACTTGATACCTCTGATTTAAATTATTCTCAAATAATTTTTATACATATATTTTAAAAATTAAATCCATGCTTTTGCTATAACATAATATATATGAAAATATATATTTGATGTACAGCCCTATATATATATAGTATATTATAATTAAATAATTAGTCTATAAACTTTAATCACTTATGTAATTTGGGACAGTGGCAAATGGCCAAAGCGGCCAGTGGACATTCTCCATTTTGGCTAAATTCTATACATACAACCTCTATCAAGTGAGAGGAAATCAAATTTAAATAAAAATTTGCTTTCACTCCCAATATACAAAGATCACACAAGTATGAAAATTATAATGAATAGTCTTTTTCTTATACCAGACTAACTTAGTAAATTTGTTCAATAATATGCTCTGACCTGATAAATTTTGTGCTAACTTCAAATTTGAGAGAATAAAAATTTATCATCTCATTTTCAAATCATCATCATCATTCATCGAATTTTCAGGCAATTACTTAAATTTGCGTCACAAAACAATTTTAGCTTTTGATGGCCTTGTTATGGTAACATATAAAACTATATGTAAATAATAAGTAAATCAAGTAATTGCATAAACATCATTCTCGGTAGAGGAATTCAACTTTTCGGTATTATTAAAATTTTAACGAAATTGTTTGTGATATTATAGTAGATATACAATATTTGAAAGGTTAAAAAGGTATTGAAATTAAAAAAGTCACATACGAGTGTAAAAGGGTTTATTGAATTATTGTTTTAAATTTCTTAAGAATTTTTATTATTTGCTACTCTTAATATTTTTTTTTTGTGTTGAGGACATAAGTTGAGACATTTTGCTTTGTTAAGTGGCATTATAATTTGAATGTACTATTAAAAATACGTGCCGTCCAATGTTGAGCCGGGACAAACAAAATTATGGCCTATATTCAAATTCATTGTTTATATTATGTGAATGTATTCTATGTGGCTTTTCCTAACACTTAATGTAAATAGTGTGGTGATATGTGAAACCTTAATATCTTTATAAATGTTTGTGAAATTTTAACTTTTGTTATGTCAGTTAAAATTTGTAAAATGCTTAAAAACCTCAGTTTGGAGTACAATGCAATGTGTAAAAGGCCTAAATAAATGATTATTTTGTTATATACACTGAAATTGTGTGTTAGTTTAAAACCTTTCCAACAATCTTAGTGGTTGGCTCAAATCATGTCTTACATAATATGTTTCAACCCTGTACTAGATTTCTGTATACCTAATTCACTTTTCCCTATACTTATCAGCATCAATTTAAATATTGTTAAAAATATCAATTTATATCACATTTTGTGTTTTTAGTAAATTCTTATTTTACTCAATTTGTCCTAGAAGAGTTTATTTTATTTAGAAACAGATGTGATGTCTTAAAGCCATATTATGTTCATTATTCTGTACAAATATGTAACAAATGTATTTTTGTAACGATGTAATCACATATCTATATAAGAATAGATATACTGCATAGTTATATAAAAGACATGCAATAATTTGATCTTAGCATTTAGTATTTGACTTGTTCTATTTTATCATAAAGGACAGTGTAATAAAGGCATATAATTTTATATAAAACAAGCTTCTAAATAATTGTTTTATTTCCTTTAATTTAATTTTCAGTCATTCCTATAACTCTATACAAAAATCTTCCATCATGATCATAGAAACAGTCATTAACCTTAAAAGTAGCATTTTTTTTGTAGGCTTTTTTAGGAATCCTTATCCTTTCAGGATAGTTGGTGCCAGATAAAACTTCTAACTTCTTTGATTCCTCTTTAAAATCTGTCACTTCACTTGATTTACTATCCTCAATATAACTTAGTTCTATGTCTTGGCTTATATTGGGTTTTGCCTTGGAAACATCTGACATTGAGCTAATAATAAGTTGATCAGGTAAATCAACATTTTTCCCTTTCTCTAATCTATTTTTAATTTTACTACTTAATTCATCTAAAGTGAGTATTTTTTTATCTTTCTTTACTTTTTCTGTGTTATTATGAACATTAGTCCGATTTTCTGTATGATTTTCCTTGTCACTGTAGTCTTCAGAGGCACATTTTTTAATAATTCTCTCAAACTCACCCATTTTCTCCTCTTGTGTTACATCAATTTTAATACTAGATTTTTTCAAGGGTGGTATGGTCCTTTCTGAGAATTTAAGAAAATGTTGCCTTAAGTTTTCAGGTATATCTAGAGTACCCTCCTTCAGTTCTCTCCAATTCCTCATTGCAGAAGCATCATGTCTAGAAATTCTTTGCTCAGTAGCAGGTTTCCATGGAAATTTGAGTAGTTTCTAAAATTAATAATTATTTTTAAATAACTTGAAATATTCCAGAGATACATCTGAATGCCACTTGTATGAAAAATATTAAATGGTCTGAATAACATGAAATAATTTTCATATATTCTTGAGATGTTAGTAAAATACTAAATTAAATATGGTAAAGTTAGTAAATTACTATATTAACCTTAACAACAGCTTCTGTAACTGGAAAGCTTTCAGCTATTTTTTGCGGGGTCCATTCATCAGGCATAGTGGTAGCTAAATGTCGAATCTGTTCTTTTTCACTCCAGGTTAACAAATTTGGCATGTTCTCTTTAAAATATCTTTCTTTTACAATTTGATTTCTTAATTTATATTTCCCAATCAAGGTCTCATTAAAATGTTCATTGTATGCTTGACCCACCTAAAAAAGTATAATAATCTATACAATTCAATTTAATAAGTAACCTCAAAAAATATTTTTCTACAAAAACTTACATCAAAAAAGGTACTGTCTGATTTTTCAATAAATTCTTCAGCATCATCATCGGTAACCTTGATACCATCTTTTCTAAATTCTTCTAATCGATTATCTAAACCAGGATTTGGTCCTGGTAACCTCCTTTGCCTGATTTCTCGTACAAAAACTTTTGTACCTATACGTAATAAGCGGCGAGTGTTTATGGCAAACATAATATAATACTGACGAACTGTTAAGTCGATAATTCTTTGCCGTTGTTTAAGTTAACTCTAACAGAGATTTAAACTAAACGAGAAAAATTAATCGAATTCAAAATATTTGGAAATCCTGCAATATAGCTTTTATAAGTACCTATGATGCACAGGTTAAGTAGCAACTAGCAATAATAATTGATCACATCTGCCAAGATAATATGACAAATGTCAGTCGTAATTTATCAATTATCAGTACCACAGAGTGTCTTTGTGCTCATGGTACATCAAAAAACCACCGAATGTGGGGTGTGGAGCTGCAGCTCGCAGGTCGCCCCACAGGCTTCTTTGCGGTCTACGCCCCGCCAAACAACCAATACCATTCCGCCGATATCCGCGCGCTCCTCACCGCCGCCCATCCTTGCGTCATGGCCGGCGACTGGAATGCGAAGCACCCGGCGTGGAATTCGCGCATAGAAAACCCACGGGGTAGACGCCTGCTACACGATGCCGAGACGCTGGATTTTTCAGTGTCCGGCCCGGACGTGCCGACGCACTACCCTGACCAGGCCAACCACCGAGAGGACACCTTGGATATCGTGGTACACCAGGGACTGACGTGCCAGATGACACAGGACGTGATCGTTGATGAGTTCCTGTCCGATCACCTCCCCGTGGTGGTCACCCTACTGGACGCCGCGCCAAACATGGCGCCATGAACGCCGCCTCGTCGGAAGTGCATCGACTGGAGGGTCTTCGAGCGGGCCCTCGACGACGCACCACAGCCGCGCCCACTTGACACCCCAGCGTCCATAAACGAATCCGCTACCTCTTTCACTGTACTGTTACAGAGCGCACTCGCATCGGCTACCACCGAGCGCCCTCTACCGTCGACGTACACACAGCTGTCGCCTCGTTTGCTGGCGCCCATCCGCCGCAAACGCGCACTACGAAGACGCTGGCAACAGACCCGCTGTCCGCGCATGCGCGCAGAATTGCGCGCCTTAGCCGAACGGGTCAAGACCGCGGTCAACGACCACGCCACCGAGTCATGGGAGCGTGGCCTTGACGAGGCCTCCACAGATTGGGTACGACTGCACCGCCTTTGCAGGCGCCTCAATGGCGCAGCCGACACCATTCGCCCGTTACGACACCCAGACGGCACACTGCGCTACGACGCCGAGGGACGCGCCGAGCTGTTCGCGGACCACCTACAACAGCAGTTCTCCCCTAATCCCACGGAGGACCCAGCACACGCGTTAGAGGTCGAGACTGCCGTCGCTGAGCAGCTTGGCGCCCCTCCTCCGGCAGACGAAGAGGTGCTGTTCATTATGTTGCCCAAGAAGAGCAAGAGCGTCTTCGACCCGGCTAGCTATCGCCCAATTTCTCTACTCGCCACGCAGTCCAAGCTGTTCGAGGCCATGCTGCTGCCGACAATCAGGCGGCACTTTACACCCCGGCCCGAACAGTTTGGTTTCCGTAGTGAACACTCTACCACCCTCCAGCTGTCGAGAGTACTGCACGACATCACCGCCGCCCTTAACAAAAAAGAGGTGGCAGCAACGGCCGGTCAAAAGCTTTTCCCGACATGGAGAAAGCTTTTGACCGGGTCTGGCACGCGGGACTAGTGTACAGGCTCCTCGACACTGACATACCGCGGCGCGTGGTGACAATTATTCGCTCCTTCCACCTCAACCGGCGTTTCCACGTCTCTGTCGAGAGGGCGAAATCGAGCTGTTGACCGATCGCCGCGGGTGTCCCCCAGGGCAGTTGCTTATCGCCGAGCCTGTACTCAATTTATACTGATGACGTTCCAGTCGCAGAGGGGTGTGCGGTGTCGCTGTTTGCGGACAACACCGCCTACATAGCAACATCTCTCAACGCACGCCACGCAGCCGTCAAGCTGGTCGCTGGACGCCCTTCCCGCTTGGCTGGCATAGCGGCGCTTGACCGCCAATGCCGCCAAGACCCAGGCCATAGCCTTCGGCTGGCGACAACTCCCGCCGCCACTCCATCTACAAGGGGTCGAGGTCCAGTGGCGCCCCAAAGCGACCTACCTAGGCGTTACACTGGACCCAGGCCTAACAATGCGCCATCACATCGTTGCAGCTACGGGTCGCGCAAAGGCGGCTGCCGCCAGACTGCGCCCCGTACTTCAGTCATCACTACCAATAAAGCGCAAACTGGCGCTGTACAAGTTCTATGTTCGTCTCACCTTACGTACGGGGCGCCCGCGTGGTATGCGCTCTCGCCGCGCTACGTAAGGAACTCCACAATCCTACGAGACCTGCAGAAGTTCTGGTTCCGACCCGACTACATCCTAAACCAATGGGCTGGGAACCTACCGCCGGCAAATCGGCGCGCTCAAAGGACTTCGTCCGCAGGTCCCTCGCTGGGCTTCCCTCGGGTTTACCGGGGGTCTCACCCGGTGTGGTCTGACCGCGAGTCCGGTGCGCGCCCTACCCCACTACCTACCACTACCGCCGTCGTGGGGGGCTCCCCAGCCCCATTGATACACACACGAGCAGCTACGAGGCCTAGGGCCGCTCCAGGCCCAACACAAAGACCGCCCCGCCGTTGAGCGGGGCGCAAACAGATACCCTTGGGCGTAACGGGGATCCCGGCGCCACCCGCGGATGCAAGCGCGGAAGAAAGCAACAGGATCAAAAAACTCCAATCTCCAAAAAATATAATTTAGAAAAAAAGGTGTGTGTGCGATTCACACACGATAGAAGTGAAACTTCAGTGAATCGACAAAAGAATGAGATGAATATTTATAACAAGGGTAGGATAATTACAAAGTTTAATTGTTCAAAAATGAAAGTATTTTGATTAATTTTAAAAGATATTTTATATTTTATTTAACATATGTTACATAATCTATTACTCAAGTTCCATATTTTCAGTTTCAACAAATGATACAAGAGGCTTATGATAACTAAAATACGATACAAATATTTTAGTTTCAATTTGGTTGATATATCTTTGGAACACTGCATCTATTACCGTTTTTGATCTTGTAGTTGATTGAGTGCGATTGTTACACATTTTTAAATAAAATGTTGTATCGAGAAACTCAATCAAAGGAAGCGCTGTATCTGATGCAAAATTTATGTTAAAATCCCCACTTAAAATCATCGGAATTTTGTCATAATTCTTTTTGAGAATTCGCGATACCTCTGGGGTATATTTGATCAAATTTTCATGTATAAATTCAATAACTGATTTTATTGATTGGTTGGGAAAGATGTAAATTGCTACGATCAAAATTAAATCTCCTTGGTCATTTCTGCTCTCACAGGCACATATTTCTCCAACTTTCGAAAGCTGAACAGACAATGATTCTAGCTGTTGTGCATTGAGATCCATTTGTGGCGTAACAACACGGGCTCCATCATTTACGTTGTGATAAATTGCTACTCCGCCTGTCCTCGTACGTGGTCTTTTGTAATTAACAACAATATTAAAATTTGGAATGTCTACAATATCTTCATTATTCATCCATGTCTCCGAAAGAATTAATAACACACCACGCTATCTTACTAAAACGCTGTAATACGCAGCCGCATACAGTGTACAGTAAGCTCACGTAGTTTTCACATGCACTACACACGTTAAATGCTCAAATACAAGCACGTATTAAACAGTGTGCAATATACATACACACTGACATCTGCTCTCTCGCTCTGGCTCACAAATTACAGGCGACTATGCTTAGAAGACGGGAGTGGGGACGCTACGAAGTATGGCACAAAGAGGAGAGACCGATAATATACAAATTGTATGTATATTTCTGTCTCATTCTTTCCCCTGGCTTCATCCTACACATTTTTGTATTTGTGTCTCTTACCTGTCGTTTTTTCGTTGCATCCGGTTTGAAATCACAACGATTCTAAAGAAGTTTCACTTCAAAAAGTTAATCAAACAATATTCGCCTAACATTAACTTTGTGTAGATAGCGTAATATACAGCTCAGTTACATATATAAATAAAGTTTTACGTAATATATTAAAAGAGCTGTCGCGCTCTTAACTCACTGTTGACACTCAACTCACTCACACGCTTGTTGCGAACATTCAAACATTCCTGTTTCCCTGCAATATGCTCCAAATAATGTCCAAGCCAGTTTAGACTATGCTCTTAGGGACAGGGAGGGCGATCTCAATCTTTAAAAAAAATTGCCCTGACCTCCTTCGCTTTTGGTTTTCTGTCTTAATTATCGCCATTACTGTATAGGTCAGTAAATAAAACGATCGTATCGATCTAATTTAACTTAGTCGCTCGTAACACTATTAAATGGTAACGTTGGTTTTTATGGCAGGATTTGAACCTCGAGTAACCTAACATTAACCGTGTTTTAGTAGGGACGTCCCAACTCCGTATTACATAATTGTTATTAGCTTAGCGTTAAAATTAGTTTTGTCATAAAATTAAAATCCAGTATTCCTTTATGTTATTTATAACCTTCTTGAATGTTCGTTTAAACATTAAGATTTATTAAGATATTCTAATAGCAAAGTAAATTGGTTGGGTAGATAATTAAAACAAATCTCTTATAATAAGCTTTATTTAATTATGAGTTAACAAATATTTTCGTATTTTTGAAAACAGGTTGTGACCATAACTGAATATAAGTCAAATTGCATACGCAAATTTTACGAAAAAATAAACACTGAGAATTGTTTCTATAATAATGAATATTTATTTTATACTTAACAATAAGAATTCAATTCAGTTTCGAAAGCATGTATTATAAATACATAAAGTTATATAACTATAGCTCAAAAATCCATCTCGTGCGTCCTCAAGCCGAAACTTACTTAGTAAGCGAAATCTTCCAAATTATCAATTAAATTAACTACACAGAACGCGTGAAACGCCGTGTCCACGCACCGTTCTAAATGTGGCGCTGGTTCTAATAAATATGAGGAATAATAATTCCATCTTACAGCAGTTGTCGTCAAAGAAAAAAATTATATCAGTTTCAATTACAATGTCCGGTTTCATCGTTTTCTAATTCATTCGGCACCAGACGGCCAAACTATGTACATATCGTAAATATTGTAATTCAAACTAATTAACCCGAGACAAAGTCATGCAACAGCAATATGAATTCGATAACGTTTTCGTGTCTTCCGTTGTCAGTTTGGTATGACTTTGTCTCGAGAAGCGAACAAAACACTGATCGTTAGTAATTGTTGAGACGGTCCGTATCACTAGAACCACAATCAGATCACAAACTCTGCGATTCGTCACTTTACACAACAATATACTTTAAAATTATTAACACACGTCGAATTTAAACTTGTGTTAAGAGATCACACGTTATACCCAATCTAATTTGATTATTCTATCTAGCAATAGAAAGTAACAATTAGGTACGACTATGGTATAATAAGATAATCATTCATTATATTGTAACCTATCACTTTTATGATTGTACAATGATTATGATCTATCAACGAGAGAATACTTTGTTACAATTCATAGAAAAACTTATACGCATCATTAAAATTTATCATACAGCGTACAACGTATTACCTATATTTTTTCTAAAAATATGAAGACAGAGCGTCCTTCAAAAACATTTTTAACATTACTTAGCCGAAATTAAATTCCTAAGGGAGTTAGGATTTGTGATGACTATATTCAAAAAATACTTGGAATTAACGCCACAGTAGCAGATAACCTCGCAACAAACAACGCGTCGTCGATACACTAAGATGTATAATGTATATCTTAATTATTCTTCTGCTAATCAATCAAAAAGGCCAAAACCTCAATTCGTTGCCATTTCTGTCCAAGCAAAAATATACAAACGTTCCTAAGCTGTACAATTTATACACGTAGCACGCCGATTACGAACACGTATACGTGCACGTCTCCATAGCGACGCGAACGCATCGGCGATATTCAGTCTAACGACTCATTAATCTAACTCTTAACTGAAACGATGTAACTCAGTCACCTCAACTGTCAATTGCAACGACGATCAATTCTTAACGATATTAAAACATTTAGTATAATTTTTGGAACTTTCGACTCAGACCGAGGTTGCAATCGAATCGACAGAAATTTTACTCTACTGTTAATGATATATCGTTTAAGGCCTAAAACTGATTTAAATTGACATGAACCGCGGTTTTCTACACAAAGGCTTGTCCGAAATGAAACCCAACGTCGCTTGTTATGCATCAAGGCATTCGTTACGTTCTGTAGATTTTATTTCGGACGCTATGACATGTTTCAACCAGTCTTAAGGAGTTTAGGGTTCACCGATTGAAACAAATGTAATATTTGTAACTATTGTAATGAATTTATACATAAATTATTGCACGCTATATAAACATTCACCTTTGAGTAATGGTTGTATCCATACTTAGACCAAATTAGTCGTACACAATCATACTTGAATATTCCGTTACATAATTATTGCATGAAATTGCCTGTTTATATTCTTAAACTATAATAAAGTATATAGGCATAAATAAGGATAGGAAAAGTGGCAGCGCTATGAACGGAGCCGAGTGAACTCGCACGAATTGAACTTATACGATGACTAAATAAAATTACAACTACAATATGCATATTACGGCGCGTGTGTTTAACACGACGTATCGCCATCTCGTTCTCACGTATTAATTAGCATTAGTTCGAAAGAGACAGTGTTATGTTATGAAGACGTTTTTAGTGATGCATTTAGGAATAAATGAAAATAAATATACAATGTGATTTTAAACGTTTAATGTTTAACACACGCGCCGCTAAAATAGACACGAGTTTAACACACAAACTTATAGATCGATATCTTATATTATGGTAATTCATTACTTATGTAACAAAAAATAAACATTGCATTTGCGATAAGAAAATTTTGCGTCTAAACGGAGAAAAGCGACATCTATTGTCTACTATAATGCTAGAGTTTTTGTTCGAGTTGGAATGGTCTTTTTCGGACAAAGCGATCTCGTAAGTTTTCGGCGAAATGAAAATAGCTACGGACGGGAACACAAACATTAAAAACCGCACCAGAACACACATTTTTATGAATTTATGAAGGGTATCTGTGGTATGGTGAACGGATGTGACGTCATAATCTAAAATCTATAGATCAATAAAATGCTTATGTGACGATTTATGCACCCCGATCGAAAAATTGTTCAGTAGTTTAAAAGATTAAAAAAATAATGAAATAATATTTCTTTCTCATATAACTGATATAGCTGCCTTTTTTATAAGTAATAACAACCATTGAACTAATAATATAAGATAATTTTCATAATTTCAAAAACCAAACTTTAATTGTAATTTTTTGGGGTTTATTTTGCAACTTTTTTTACATTAAGACGTATGTCTTAATTGTTTTATACATATTCTATATACACGAAAAATGTAATGTACGAATGAAATGGATTCTATATTACATTAGTTGTAATAATTTGTAGAATGAAGAGAAATATACAGCGGAATAAGTACGCGATCTCAGAACTGACTCAAACTAGTTTCAAGAACTGTCAAGACTACTTCTATGGAGTTTGGACAAATAATACGTTTTAGAATATGGACCTTATATCATTATTAATATACATTAAATCAGTTTTATTGGCGTCCAAAGAAAATATTTAAAAGGGTGATATTTATCGAAATTTAATATTTTTCTCAATTCCCGATCGCGTACTTGATCGAGGTATGTAATAACGCGTGTATGCAATGTGTCTGTAAGTGACTGTGTAAAATGTCTGTAATGTATGTCTGTGCGGTCACGTGGGGCACACGCGTCACTTGTACGTGCGCGTCGCACACTTCTTCTTTTTGCGCTTGAAGAAGCAACAGCATCTGGAATACACGGATTGTCTGTATGAAGATTTACGAGTCTGCCTTGGGCTAAGGTGGAACATGCTTCATACAAAGGATAGTAGAAAGATGTACGGAAATAGGTCTAACTAAAAAGGTATTATTAGCAAAAATACTGGCCTTCAAAAAAAAGTAAACAAAATAAAAATAAAAAAAATACAAAGATTATTAAAAAAATACATTTACACATAGTGAATATTGAAAAGGTTTACCATGACGTCATAGTGGTCCATAGCCAATAATTGAAGCAATCAGGTCAACTTAATGACCACGTAACGGTCAGAGGACTATATTTTTTTTTGTTATATGAATTTAAAAAGAAAACGTATTGATTTCAGAACCGTATAACCTATGTATATAGGCCGGATATAGGAGACCGTAAGGTAAATCTGGCAATTGTGAAACTAGGCGTTCCTAAGCAGTTAAAAAAAAGGAAAACTAAAAAATAATAAAAACCGGAAGCAATGCATACAGTTGCAACACTGACTTGGTGTCATCGACAACATCCACTTCATGATGCGGTTGTGTAATTGGGGTGTTGCTATGCCCGGCTGTGGGGTCATCCGCGCCTAACTCGCCATTCGTTGAACTAACAACCTGCAAATATATCTGATTAACAAACCGTTGAATGCAACCTTCTGGAAAGTCCTGGGTTTCGAGGAAACAATAATTGTTTTCGTTTGGTACTGTGGCTCGAAAAATATGTCTCTCAGGTATCAAATAATTACTTGAATTACAAAGATATAAATAATAGGCCATACAGTAGTTTTTTTTAAGTTTAAATCAGTACAGTTTTTTTTTTAATAATTCAGAACAAAATTTCTGAGCTCGGTGTTGAAATTGCGTAAGCAATTTTAAACCTCTTTCAACAATCTTATATTTATATATTTTTGATCATGTTATTTTGTTTACATAAGGGTATTGTAATATTTGTCAAGTTGTGTAAGGAACATTTACATAGTAGGTGTAAGTTTTAGTATAAAACCCACATAGACACGATTAGCTTTTTTTTTGTTAATGCAAAAAAAAATCGAATTTTAAATTCACGTTACTTTCATGCAGACAAACATACAATGATGAGCAAAACTGACCGTGGTGTCAGATCCAGGAAATTTGACATACCGAAAATGTTTATTCTTCAAATGCTAAAAAAGTTAAATTTATATAGTGCGAACTGTCATCTGTCAAAATCTATGACTATTTGACTGCTGTGACTTGAACTTGTCTCTGAATTGTCGGATATGCCCCTTTATTCATAAAGATACTATACTCTTCAAATATATATTGTTTCGTGTTTATCATTTACAGGATACTTTACAAAATCTTTTACTAATTAAGACATATAGTACGTTTATGACTACGACCGTATATTTTTTAATCAGAATGTTATAGATAAATTGGTGGATTATGCTCTCCTGCTAAACGATTCATAACTATGGCTAACCATGTATTAGGTTTATTATCTGTAATCCAAATTGTGTTGAAATATGACAAACAAATTGTGTATAAGTGTAATTGAGTAAACATTTCTCATTTGGCTTATTTTTTCTATATCTTATATTTATACATATAAGAGTTGTAAACCATGATAGATCTAATCGAAAGCTTTTGATAAAATTGGCACATATTAAGGGATTTTTCAAAATTTCTTTAATTGGATAATGAGTTACTAGATCACAGCTAAAATTACAAAGGTTTCATGTAAGAATGAATAATGGCGAAAGGCCTAACCTGTACGGATCCGTGTCTGTCGGCAGGTGTCAAGTGACCGGCAGTAAGGGGCGTGGCTTTTCCACTGTGGGGCCAATTTCCACCAGTGTTCGCGGTACCACCAGTACCAGAATCTTTTACAGCCCCCTGAAATTGTTAATTAACCAACGTAATTCCCGATAAATATTTTACATATTTATTATTTATATAGTGCCAACTTTGTGTACGCCAGTTATAGGGTCATTACCTGTATATGTAACCTTTAATAATAAAATGAATTATACCATTGTAATAAAATATAGTTATCTATATACAGATAAGAGAATTAAATCTAGTTTCAACGGTACCAGTGTGCCATATCTTATCAAAGACAAGTTTAGAGTGATTTACTCACACCTCTACAATTGATAGCCTACTTTAAATTTTTGAGTTCCATAGAAACCCCCATGAATAAAAACTGTTTTGTGAACAGGAACAAATAATTCTATAAATATAGATTAAAATCTACGCAAATCAAAATCTGAGAAGTACTGTATGAAATCTTAATGAATTTCTCAAATGATAATGAATTTTTTTAGCACAATGTCAATAGAGGGTAAAACATGTCAATATTTTAGTCCACTTTCAAAACCATGATGACTGCAATTCGAATGTACGCTCGATACAATTTTGTGTACACCTCTAGATAAGCAGCAAAATCTTTTAAAAATAAAACAGGGTTTGATACATAGGTATGAATGTAATAAGTTGACCATAGATAAAATAGTACGTAACATTGTCCTGAATTATCTATGAAATTCTCTTAAAAATGTATGTTCTTATTTAAGACTCTATAGTCTAGAGACTGGGATGCTGGGAAGTATCTATACTTCGAGGCATCCCAGATCGCAAATTAATATCAAATATAATAAAATCAGTTTACATGGTTAAAGTCATGTGGAACATGATGTAATGGTGCAGTTGCACAAAAAACTTAGCGATTAAAAAGAGTGGCGGAGGAATTATTCTCTTCCGTTCCACGCCCTTGATTTGAGAACTGGCAGTAAATGTAAAATTAGAAGCATTTATTATGTATTTATTTTTTGACGTTCATAAGTGTACATTGTGTTAACTTTATGAATAAAAGATTTTGACTTCGACTTTAAAACAAAATCACTTTTGTTACTTTCTAGTGCAATCTTTCATCTATAGAATACAAAGAAATTCTTATCTAAAAATGTAAAATAATTCAAAAATGTACAAGCGAATTGCCATCCCTGTTTATTAAGGAGGCACTGATATCTGAAGTAAGAGAAAACCACACAAATCGGTTAGGGACTGACATTTAACTACAAGCTTTGGAAGATTAAATCTCAGGCCATTATAACTAAACTATTTCTGTTCTAGTACTCTTGACGGGACTATACGGGAACAGAAAAATAATTTTAGGGATTTCAAAGAATTCTAGAAGATTCTAGTTAATATTCTATTACATTTAAAATTGTTTAGTCTAGCTAGCTAGTTGTAATGGTCTTTCGGAGTGATTTGTATGAAGGTAGCTCTAGCGAAAACAACAATTTCAAACCTCTCCGGATATGAGGGCCGCCTCATCGTCCTCAAGCATACCAATCATATAATCACACAAATCATCCTGTACCGACAAAAAAATAAGTCACTACAAGTTAGAAACCTTACCATATCACCCAATTACGAACACAAAATTAAAAAAACCTACACAGCCTGATCAAGTTGGAGAGAGAAAGAGAGTGAGTACTCAGATACACATAGATAAAGACAGCATTAGTTTATCAATCATCTAGAATGCACTATCCTAATGATCCAATTAGTTTCCATTTTTCAGTGAAGTTTGTTCAACAAATTCTATTGTATAAGATATAATCAGGTTTAATAAATGATTATTGGGTCTCACCTTGTGAAAGGTTTGATGTCCACGATTCGGAGATACAACAATCTCGTGTCCCGTTTGAATGGATCCCACGGGAGTTGACTGAAAAATTTATAAAGTTTTTTTTTTAATTTAGTTAAATCTTTAATACACAAATGATATTACAAAATATGATTAATATTACAAACGATCTATGTCATAATCTTTAACTAAAATGGTCTTATAAATATTGTTGAAATGAACTGTTACGCGTATTATCGAAGATAAGTCTCCAACGCCATTCCTTCATGTTTTAAAATGAGAACACTTTTTAATACAGCACGTTAAACTATAAAACACAAGCGAGCAAAGCAAAGCTTATTTTCACAACAGGTCAGGCGTAAGAGAACAAAAATTTATAGTAAATCCGAAAAAGTACCAATCAAACCAAAATGACATGTCTGTGAATTAGTATTAGTAGAGGTTACTGACCTTATCGGATTTATTTTTTACGATATTAGAGGGCGGGGCGTTGCGCAGGATTCTCATGACGTGCATATTCGAAGGCTGTGTAAGCGCATGCAAACATGCCATGAAAGCGGAACACAAACAAAATATACACTTGTTAATTATAAGTTCTTCCACTGGGCTGTTACAGCCCCCTAACTTATAATCGAGTCATAAGGAAAACCAGTTTAGGAGGCCGGAAGGTGTTGTTCGTGAAATTTTTACGCAGAGAAAAATAATCAGATTTATTTTTAAATTATTATTCATGTTTTAAAGTAGACTTTGTTTTCGCATTAGCAACATATTTCCTAAGAATATGATACCTAATCGTGATAAAAAACATTGAAAATTGCTATTTTTCCTGTATTTGAAGACAATGTTATGTTTTTTCACCCTTCTTGCATAAAAAAAACATATTTTTGAATAACAATATAATCCCCGCTCACATGGACTTGAATTGTATAAGCAATACTCACAACAAATTTCAGAACGAATGGTAAATAACTTTTTGAGCTATAATGCCCACAAGTTGAAAATAGTAGTTTCGAAAAAATAGTAAAAACAAGAAATTCAAGGCAGTAATAAATTACATAAACTGCTCTCCGGTTAATCAGCTATAGTAATCTCTTCTTGTTCTGCCGAAACGCTCTCTCACTCTATTATCCCTTAGTACAGCGGTATCGAGGCAGGTAACCAAAAGCTCCGTTCTAACTACCATGACGTCGAACTTAGTGCTCATAACATCGGGAATAACACGAATTTTGCTTTCAAATTTTGACCACATATTCTTGAGTTTTACTAACAATTTATGCAATCACAATCGATTTTTTTATCGGTCCAAACTGGTTTCCCCTTAAGTAAACCGTCACATACGCATAAGTTAGGATTAATTAAGCATTTGAAAACAGATAATGCCAGAAAATTTTCGAAACTCCAATTCCTTAGTTAATTTAAAGAGTTTTAAGTTTATGTCAACGAACGAGGCCGGAACTATCTACACATAAACGACAAAATCATAGAAATTAAATTTATTTAAATGGCAATAAATACATTGACTACAACACTAGCGAGTTTATAGTTTAAAGTAGCGAATAAAAAATGACAGGAACGCGTGAGAAAATAGCATCAAAAATTATTTATATACACGTTCTATGTAACAAACATAAAAAAAATAATAAAATTAATTTGTCGTAGTACAATGTAAAGCAATATAACATTCTGACATGCAAAACGTTTGAACGAGGTGATAGTTAGCTACCTTACAAAACTATGACCGGACTAGGAACGCATGAGGCAGCCAGCATTACAAATGTGTAATGAATATTTTTGTATGACTCGCGGTCGAACAACGGTAATAATGATATTCCGCACATCAACATTTTGTCTAACACGGTCCTAGTACGGTGAAGTTAGGTCCAAGCGTCTAAGCGTAATTCAATTATTTACATTTTCGTATGACACGAGGTTTTCTTTGAAAATATATTTTTACTATGAAATTTGGTTCGAAATTGTCTCCAGTGTTAAATGATAATGATCAGCTCATGTTATGGGTGAATTATTTACAGGTGCTATTGAAGGCTTTAAATGATTTTAGACAAAGTTATTTAACAAAATAATTTTAACCAAAGAATATCTAGTTTATATAGCTTTAGATATTTATAATTTTCCTACAGTAATTTTATACTTGAACATTTAACTATAAATTTAAACTACAAATATGATTAATTCTATTTAATGATTACTTAGCAGACTTTTAAATATTTTCTAGCTTCGCACCTCTTCTTTGTTTCTATGACTCATTCACCTGTGTGTTAAATATTACACTTAGATGCGAAATATTATATATATATTATTTAATAATGTTTTGATACGAAATTTAAGGGTTTATTGTTATTTAAGGATAAGGGGTGAACTTTCCATATATCAGTGTGTAACAAAAATGTCAAACAAAATTGATAGTTGATATTGGGAATACTAAATTGATCTTAGAGTCGTTCACCCCTACAAGGCTCATAACCTTGACTCGAATAATGAATTACAGTTATAATAATCTTATATAATCTAATAAAACTGTTGTTTTAATGATTTTGATATTAGTTACGGGTCAAATTGGCTTATAACTTATTAAATGAAGCATGTTTAAAGTCCTTTTTTAAAGAACTAATTTAGAATTGGCAAAACCACAACATTCAGAAAATATTGAAAGCTTTATCTCATAAATAAAATACGACAGATGTTTATTCGCGGTTGTTGTTACACCTGTATATTTGACAGGTCGGTCTCTATTCATAGACACGTGACACGAACTTTCCAACCAATCACAAACGAAACGCTATCATCTATCTTTCTGCCAAACAATTTTACATGAGTCAAAACAAAAGCAAGCTTTTCTCCCTTAGTAAAAATCCAATCTACAAGATCATACAGTGACTTTTAAAGTAAGCTAACTACAACATTTAACTGAGGAGAAAAAATAATAAAGACAATAATAATAATAATATATATATATATTACATATGTATTTGATACGAATATTTGACGCATACATATATTAATTTAATTTTAATTAATTTAGCGACTGTGGCCACCTACTCAGTGGTAGAACTTGTTGTGAAATATACTAATATTGGAAGAAACTTGTAGATGAGACCTTTATATAGCAAATATCACAAGACCATAGACCAATACTAAATAAATTAAAGACAATAAAAATTGAATTCAATACATTTACATCCAGTCCAACGCGAATAAAATGTTTCGTGTAAAAATGCTTTAGTTTAAATATCAAAGAAACAGGTTAAAATCAGAAACATTCAATTTACCATAGTCTTTCCAGTCCAGTCGAACTCGCCATCGTCCACGTAGCCGCGCCGCTCGAACAGTTCGCGGAACATGCGCCTGAGTTGGTCATAATCGGGGGTCTCGAAGAAGTCCAGCCGTCGTACATAGCGGAGATAGGTCGCCATTTCTTCTGGGTGACCTTCGCATAACACCTGCAATGGTTTAGAGAAATGTTAGCTGAATGTTTCTATCATAAAGAATAAGTGCGGTACCAGTTTCCTTAATGACATTTGCCTAAATATTTTTATATGGCTGATGCTGATATGCGTATTTTTTAAATTAATAACTAGAGTCTGTTTGAAAAGAGAAGAAACGTGGCGATTATGTAAACTAATATAATTCTTATCTGCTACGCGTCATACATTCACAATATATTTTTTATTTTCCATATCAAGATGATTTAAACTATAATGACGTAACAGTGTTGTCAACATAAAAAATGTAATTTAACGTTGCTACGACCTCAAATTCCAAGACGTTTATCTTTCCGCTCAGACTCTCGGACCGTTTTAATATATTATGGTGTGTGATTATAAATCTTTATTTCTCATTCGGAGTGCTTTGAGGCATTCTTTATTTTTCTCCATGAATTATATTAGTCCTGATTTGTATTGTATGGTACTATTTTGCTATTTTAATACACTATACTTTTACTTTCTAACGCTAAGGGCTCACGAAGCGATATTCACCCACACCCGCAGCCTTTGCAGAATACCTATATTTATGTGAAAAATTAAATCACATTTCACGAAGCGTTTACGCCCGCGGCGTCTGCGATTGTTTACAGGTCCCGTTTCATCCGCGCGCTCTGCGACCGGTTGGCGGGCGATATGTTGTTTTTAAAAGCAGTTTTTGTCTTGCTTAAAAGTTCTAAATAACTAGTTAGACTCTAAAATAATTAAAGAACTTTTCTTTATCCTTCTTTAACTCATTAACAGGAGTAACAAATAATCCATAACGATCTCTTTCCGAAACCAGTGGATGCACCCAGAAAGTTTAGGCGTTCTTTTTGTAATTCTTCTGTGACGTAAGTATAACGCAACAGCTCGTTTGTGGTGTGTGTCCATGGCGGTCTGGAACTCAACTGATTGTTTAACCGCCCTTAAGGCAGTTTTTTGCCGCGCACCACTACTATGTGGAACCAGCTGTGGAGTGAAGTATTTCCGAACCAATTCTTAAAATGGCAACGCACGAGCCTTTTGGCAATATGAACGTCATGGGCGGTATCACTTAACAGCGTATACAGTTATATATAAAATAAAACCGTGAGAAACTTGCCTCGATAGGTGTCGCCCGTTTCGTGTCGCCGATTTTTTGGTATCTTTCTTTGAGTGTATCAGCTTTTAAACCCTGCCAGGGTAAGGAACCACGTAAAAAGTACATAAACATGTGCCCGAGAGCTTCCAGGTCGTCGCGTCTTGATTGTTCTGAAAAAAATAATACATAGTATTGTCTTATGTTAACAAAGCTTTTACACATTGAAAGAAAACACTTTTTTAACCGGATTAAAGCTATTTTTATTATTATAAACTTATTATTATTTACATAATTTTAGATTTAATTTTTTTCCGACGTTTCGCGTGCTTTACAGCGTGAGTGGTCACGGTGACTTGAGAGTTTAGAATAATACAAATAGCTTTAATTCGGTTAAAAAAGTGTTTTCTTTCATAATTATACATTTAACTACAAACTTAGGTTACTAGGTCATCTAATTAAGGACAAGAATTAAGTATAATCCACACTTCGTTCGAATATGTTTTTAACCGTATATGAGTTTAGAAGATGACGTTTGGTAGCTAGATTTGAACCAAGAAATACTCTAAAAGGTTCACAAACATGTAGGGATATACGTAGACATGTTTTTTTAAAGTACCTTGAATTTCTAAAAGCAATCAATGTTTTGTCATAATTGATAAGTTGTTGTATGTTTAGACGGATATTTGATGATGGGTTAATAACAATTCAATAGAACCTAGCCTAATAAATATACGTAACACATAATTCTACCAAATTATGTAAGTCAAATTTCATCTCCATTAGAAAAATAATAACACACCCCACATAAAAATGTTTCTTTTTTATACATGTTTTACGTATTCCATCTGTGGCTATAGCTTGAATATAATTGATTTTTGATGTATTAAATTTACGAAATAAATAAATAAGAGAAGAAATTCTGATTATACCATCATTGTATAACCTATACCATATTCATGAAAATAGAATTGTTTTTAATATCCCGATACCGTTGAATATACTTACCTTTTCCTAAATGTGTATTTATTGACATGTATCTCGCTGTCCCCGTGAGTGACTTGTGCTCCCGGTACGGTATATGTTTGTTTGTCTCTAAGTCTATGTATTCTTTGGCCAAACCGAAATCTGAAAATAGAAATTTTTAAATTTTACCATATCTTTAAATAATAATAGATTAACTAAATAAAGCAGTTCAAACAGTTTGTATGACTCAAAACTTAGCGATTAAAAACAGTGGTGGAATGTTTCTTGCCAGTAGACGCTATTGACTTGCGAACTGGTAGTAAATGTAAATTTACAATTAATTTAACTTCTTTTCTGACGTTAATAAGTGTACTTGTTTACCTATATGAATAAAGTTGTGTAAAGGATGTAAATTATTTATTGTTATATTGTAGAGAAGATTTTTATAGTAATACGAGACGTAATAAAATATTATGTTTTCTAGAAAATCTGTATTAATGATATTGTTTGTAATAAGCTACGGAGATGGCAAACTGCAATCTACTTTGCAGTAAATGTTTTGTGGGGGTAAAAAGACTGCGTGGGCTTGCTTTTAGAATTGTTTAGACTGTATGTAGCTGAAAAGTACATACAATATTACTTCTGGGTAACTTTATATAAAAAACTTATCAATCCGCTCTGTTCCTATTTCGCCATGCCTCCTGTTGATAAAGGATCTTTGACAAATCTTTGTTTTTAATTTATATTATTATTATTTATTAATTAAGATGTCATGTGGAACATGGTGTAATGGTAGCAGCTCCTTGCAAACGTTGTGTAATAAAAAAAAACTTGGCGATTAAAAATAGTGGCGGACAGTTTATTGCCAGTTCTTCTCTTCCGTTCTACGCCCTTGATTTGAGAACTGGCAGTAAATGTACAATTAGAAGCATTTAATATACATATATTTCTTTTTTATTGACGTTCAAGAGTGTATATTGTGTTACCTATATGAATAAATGATTTTTAACTTTGAATTTGTACGTTTATGTATTAGTAGTAATTTCTGAATGCGTTTTAGTATTCTTCTCACAAGATTAAGATACATTATATTTTGTTTTATAATATAAAATTTAAATAAATATGGAAAAGACAATATTATATTTTACATCGAGGCACCTAATTAGCCTATTTATGTTAAACTTGAGTAGGTAATTAAATTCATGTCTAAAAACAAAGAAAAATTACAAAATTAATAAACAATATTATGAACGATAATTTAGTAAATACAAGGTGAATCACGACAATCAAGGTTAAGTTATGAATACGGGTTAGAAAATTAATACTTATAAAGCATATTTAAGGAATGATAGATGAGAAAAAGTCGTCATATCATAACACCACTTTTACTAACTACAGCAGCGACCGTATCACGACTTCCGGCTTGCTATACACACGCGTTACGCACAATTTTCTGAGGCATTGTAACCGCAGCCTACTGTCTTATATTACAATTTTGTAGTACTATAAAATATATTTCTATGAATGAAAATATTTTGCACGTGGATTGATTTAGGCCACATAGTTGAGTCATTGGGAAAGTTAGATTTGTGGATAAAAAGTGATACGCAGTCAATATTTTATATTTTGGTTTAATATATCTAGAGCACTGTCAATTTATTTCAAGGACAGTGGTTTGCCGTAGGAAAACAAAAGCTTCGGCCTATGTGTCACAGTAATAAAACGCAATGATGCTTCTGAATTTATTAAATTATTTTAAAGGAAAGTAAATGCTATTTTCAACGTAGTGTAGCGAATAATCCGTAGACAAGAACATACTATTAGAGCTAATACTAGACGTGGTTATGTAAATGCGAATAGATCTGTATCTCGATTATAGAAACCATACAAGTCCTTATACATTTAATGACGTAAGAGTTACGTTTTAAATCTAAAGTTAGACTACTGCAAAGCCCATAACAAGATTACGAAGGTCACTTGCAATCGATATGCGAAAAGTGTTATGTAAAATCAAGGTGGCTTAGATTGTGTAACCAAATAACGTAGAAAAGTTATCTGTCACCTGTGAAATGTTCGTTACATTCCAGAGTTGGCAAATATATTTGACGTTAACAATGGTCTCTAGTGCAACTTGAAATAAGCGAGATTATTTTATAGCTTACACGCACACGATGCGTATATTTTTGTTAATGGTTACTATCAGTATTTCTTAACTTTGTATTGATTTAATACCTGTAAAACTGGTGGCTAGAATTCCATAGTTTTCGATGTAAAATGTTAATAAAGTAATAACAATAATCCAGTGTCTCTACAACCGTAAATGGGTCTCGGCCACAGTTGCACCCGTAGCTTTGATTTCTTTATAGACAAGTAGACAAACAGCCTTGTGTATCTGACATATGTCATAGATCTTTGGGTTCTTAAGAACATAGAACCTCAGGGTTGAAAGCACGATTACTAGCTTAACTCTTATATAGCTATTTTAATAACGGTCAGTCTCACTTGAAATATTTACAATTATTAAAAAAAATAACTGCTTCAAAAGATCTTACCAGCTCAGCCTAACGATTTAGTTGGAGGTCATTGACAAGGTTTACGACATAGTAAGCTTTTCCTTGTGAAAGTTAGACAAAGTTCAGGTTAAATGAATAATAAATTGGACCCAGCCATTTACCTGGTATTCAAGAACCATGTTATTTCTATTAAACGAAGTAAACTTAACACTTTATATTTGCTCTATTGGAACACATGTGAGAATTTAAGCCGTAATTTTACAGAAATTGCATTGCACGCAAAGCTTGTAGCAATTTCCGAATTGTCATATAAAGCCTATGTTATATTGTCGCTAAGTGTATAAGGAATTTATTAATATACTAAAATTGCGGAATGTGCGGAGGGTAAGAACGCAAACTATGAATTTTTTAAGTATTCTTTCTTTATATTCAAAAAAAGAGGTCTTACGTTTAGACAAAAACATATACACTAGAAAAACTTTATTTAGATAAAAGTATTGAAATATTTTATGCCCTAGACTATGACATATCTCATATAAGATTTAATAAATTATATCGTAATAATAACTGATTAGTATGAGTTTCTAGACTTTTTGGGATGTCAGCTGTGTGATGTTTTAAAGTGATTATTTAAATCTTTTACATGATGACCTAGTTATAGAAATACGCTCACTGCTCAAATAATTATTTTTCTCACAATAAAATAAACAACAATGTAGTATAGTAATATTATGTTGAATTAATTTTCTACAATATTATTGAATCGCTCGAAATCTAAGGCAGTGTTCATTACAGGATTAGTGTTATATTAATGTTTTGTCTCGGTTTGTGAATCCGAGATACCTCGCTTGCAGTTATTCCCTACACTAGTTTTAGTAACTCAAAAGGTTTAGTTCTCTTTAGGCGCTTTGTTGCTGTTGCATCAATAAGTTGGATTGCCTTGAAAAATCATGCGTATGGCATGATTTTTCACATCAACTAAATAATACTAAACGATTGTGTCCTAACCCAACATATTTATCTTTACGGAGTATGTTTTATAGACTAGATTTAAAGGTTATAATTAATATAAACTGGGACTAAGCCTGTTATGAGACCACAATTACATAGAAATAGACAACATTTGCGTTTGCAATGTAAGTAACCTAAAAAATAGGTTCTTATTAGCAAGGCACAACATTGTTCCCTAAACTAACAAAACAAATATTTTCTTACCGATGATGTGAATGATTTTTTCCCGTTTAGTTGCAGTTCTACCTATTAAAAAATTTTCTGGTTTCACGTCTCGGTATATTAGATGTCTCGTGTGGACATATTCGATACGATGTAACTGAAAAATTAAAATAAACAAATTAGACAATACTAATACAAAACATATAAATGTGTTTCCTTTTAATAATAATAAAAATAAATCATATATTTGCAAAGAAAGTGGTACATTCAGATTTATTAATTAAGTTAAACTTAGGTAGCTTAGGCTATTAATTATGTAAATATTATTTATATAATAAATTATATATATTAATATAATAAGATCATCTTTACATTATTAATGGCCTGAGAAGTACTGCTATTTTTGACTCCTAAGATTTCGATCAAATTCAATCGTTTCCATTTTATAATTAAATACCTGTGTGATAATTTACATTTTATTTATAAAAATAAAATTCTTTATGTGTCAATCGTTAAAGTATGACGATCCTAACATATTTTGAAATATCAATATATTTTAGACAGAATAGTAAATTTTATAATTTTTATGATAAAAACTGGACTGAATAAGGTACTAATGAAATACTGATATTAAATAGATAATAATAACTAATGTATATTAATATCAAATCACCATATAAATATACATTTGCTATGTAAAATGTATGGTAAAATTGATAACTTGATATTATTGTAGAGGGAATTCCAGTAGTCCATGAGTCAACAAGACTTTATTAGGTAAACAGTCATCAACAAAGTAAAATAATTTTGCGTAGCTTACGCAGACTTATCTAAATAACTGCGTCATAATGATAGCGGTAAACAATTTCCACAAACGGGTCATAAAAGCTTTTATTACACAATCAAAATTCAAACAATAACAGATTTTAACGAATATATAGTGGCTATTACATAGTCGTTGATTTTCAAACATTCTGAATTAATATTACATCGACAAGTTCTTAGCTCTAGCATGCCTTTAAGCATTCTTCAAGACTGTTTAATAGGGCACCATTTGAGAACTTTCTACGTCTATTATTGTCAAGGATTCAATGTAAGCTACTCGTACTTACCAGCTGCATAGCAATCATCAGTACAGTCTTTAGAGAGAAACGCCGGCCACACAAGTCGAATAGATCCTCTAACGAGGGGCCTAGCAGTTCCATCACCAGGGCATTGTATTTACCGCAGGGCCCGAAGTAATAAACCTCCGGGATCCCTTCTGCTGTCGAGGGGGCTAAGGACGCACGGGAAGGGGGTAGAGGAGAGTGGAAGAAAGATTAGTACTTACCCAGCATTGCTCTGCTACCTTGACACAACACAGAAGCCGATGCGAATGCCGATCAAGGCCCTCTCAAGGGAATTAATTGGCGTGTCGCGAGAGCAATGCTGGCTAGTGGGCGGGTAACAACGTCATGATCACGGCGGTTGCCCTCGCGATAACGCTCGGTTGCGGTGTTGTGTCATTAAACCGTATCTACCGTATTGCAGGCACTTACGAGCTGCATTGCAATCAAAAGGACCGTCTTGAGCCTGAACCTTCGGCCGCAGTGAACGAAGAGATCCTCTAGAGAGGGGCCTAGCAACTCCATGACCATGGCGTTGTAGCGGCCGCCGCACGTGCCCAAGTAGTACACTTTTGGCATGCCCTCTGAGCAGTATTTTAACGTCAATCTATATTCTCCTAACTTATAAACCCTTTTAACGAGCCATTCATTGCTCGAGCGATTATTGATGCAATAATTTGAATAACGTCGTCTTAACGCTTTAGTAAAACATATTGATCAATAGACTAAGACCTTAATGATTCGAAAATGGATTTTTGATGGGATATATTTCTAACCACTGCACTGATTTTGGTGTAATATTTGGGTTTAGAATGCTTTAGAATTGAAATATATATCCTTACGTTGGAGTACAAGGTCGGATGGCCGCATTTTGTACATTATCCTCTAAATTACCGACCTAAATGGCTCATTAATCTACATTATTGTTTGCATAATAATCTCGAACTGTGTACCAAGCTTTCAGAGCTCGGGCATATATCTGTTCGACTGTATATCTAAACGTATTTTAAAATTATTCAACATTGATATGCAGTATGCGTACTCACCATGAGTTCCTAGTAATTTGTAAAATCGGTACTCTAAGTGTAATTGTGGAGCCTTGGACTTCATAGGCTCCATCTTAATCGCTACATGTTCATTGTTGTAAAGATTTTTTCCTGCGGATGAAAATAAACTTATTAGTACATTTTTTTTAAATTACGTAATATAACTACTCTCAGGTTCTACGTTTGGTTTACATTCAAAAGGGACGAACGTTTCAATCCCGGTCGTGCACCAATGTATTATTTGTATGTACGCAATTAAATCTTGTTTGTCAAATATATAAAAAATATGACTTGTTTTATCAGAAGGCAGGCTCTCATGCATACAAGGGAAAAATCATTAAACTGATGAATTTTTAAGCCAACACCAAAAGTTTTAGTCTGTATTATTGTTACCGTAAAGCTATAATGATACTCTATAAGTGACATTGAAATTCTGACATCGTTACGATATGCGAAAAACGTTTGGGTTCGGAGGCCTCAGCTACGAGGAATCAATTATGATATACTGTTTAAAAAACTGATTAACCTTACTTTGCAGTGCTTGCGTGCAAAAGACTTAGTCGTTATGTTATTTCTAGGTAAAAGATTGTTTACTTAGTTTTTTTATATTTATGCAGTTGTAGAAATCGTGTTAATAGCGATTCTGCTCGATTAGTTGTTTTTATATTTAGTATAATTTTACTTTAAATCTTCTTAATAATTTTCTTAGTGTTGGTAATATAGGTAGTATAACATTTTTTTCAAGTTCGTTTACAGACTTTTTCAACGTTCGAATACCATACAGTGACGGATATCATTGTAGCTTATTAATAAACGTTTATATCTAAAGGAAATTAGAACACAGAGTAAGAGCATGTATCCATTAAAACGTTATCAGACAAAATGAATCACGTAATAAAAACGTAGCTAATAGAATTATTTCGGTGTTGACATCATAAAAGTGCCATACGTTCTAGATAGCGGAACAGATGGCCCGATATTGTCGTCCAGCCTTCGATAATGACTTAAGAACGGTACAAGAAACACAATAACAAACCGTTTGATCCTATACTAAGAAATTGTAAAGATTAGCGCGAACTCTCACACATGTCTTAATAATAAGACGTTGGTAGATACTGGAAAGTTCGATCATTGTTTATTAAAAGTCTGTATTAGCTTTCTTAGACAGATTATTTTATTATGACTACCATGGCTGCCTATGCAATGCTGTTATTTTAGTGTTTACACACGACATAAAGACGCTAAAGTAATAATAACCAAAGGCTTAATTAAAACTTGCTAGCATAGTCATATTCGTACCCTAGTGACGTAGATAAGATACATGACGTACTTATATAGTTTATATAAGTGTAAACATCCTGTATATTAAAAGGATAAAACGTGATCATTCGAGTATTACAATTGATCGTTATCGAGGTCTCAATGATTATCTTATCGTCTTACAAAATAAATAATACAATAACCGCACATCAAACAATTCGCATTAAACCATGAGTAATGTGAAATAATTGTAACATTTTTCATACTACACTTATACTTCGAGAAGTTTTGTTATGCAAAATACCTTCTTTCCTATTATGTTGTTTTTTTTAAAAAGGAATGTTTTTACTGCGTTCACAGAAGCTGCAGCGTTACGTCTCGCAAGGTAACCATTTAATGTTTTCGGTTTCGCACAAAAAAACCGATGCTCCCAGGTGTCCCGTTCTGTCTCTGAATATAACAGATTCATCGATTACCTGGGCACGGCCGTACCATCCTGTTCTCGAAACAGTTCGACACCCTTATAACTTCGTTATTTTAAAACTAGACGCCTGTGTTTTCATGGCCATCGCATAAAAAATACAAGTAATACATACCATATTAAATTAGATTATTTCCTAGGATTGCCAAGTCAATCTATTTAATTAAAAACAAAAAAAAGATATAATATATTAATATTATAGGGTATTGTTAGATGAGCTAATTACGTAATAACTCAAGACAGAAGGTCCTTTAAGTAGAGATTAAATAAGTTAACCGACTTGGTATTACATGAATCTCACAACTTTTACGGTACAGGAACTGTTTGGCGAGACTTGATTTTTTTATAAGTTATGTTTTTGTTTCCCTTTATCTGCACTAATGTTAAAAACTCAATCAATTTTACCATAATATTTTAACAAAAGGATTCTTGGCTTCCTGTCAATTTGTTATTACGCAACGATGACAAGATGCATTCTATAAGAAGGCAGTAACAATAGATAAACTATCATTTAATGAAACGTCACCAGATAGCTAATTAATGCGATAAGATAGCCGAATAATTATAACAAGTCAAGGCGACGAAATCTAGACCTCAGGTAGTTTCCTTCGAAAACGTAAAACGCGATAAAAGCATCACAAAGGTCATTGGCACTGACCGTATTATGCTGCTGTGACTGTATGGCCCACTTGCTTGTTATTGGGGTCAGTTGGCCACTAAATAGCTCCATATTATATTTTATTGTTAATGAACACGACGTTATTAATATGTCATGGGAATTAATTGTTTATAAGTCTCTTATTGTAATAATTGGATTTTAATAAGTAAAAAGAAATTGTGTTTATTGATCTTCGGCTTGGTTGCTGGCGGATTAACCAAACGAAATCATTTCCGCAAAAATCATCACGGATTACCATGAATGTGTAATGTGATATAGAAACAAATTTCTTTACAAGGTCCTTTACTTTATATTATATAGCTTCTGCATATTACAGAATAGTTGGTTCTCTCTATCGCTTAGTAGCGATCTATATATTTGCCATTTACGTAATACAATATGTTTATGTAATTAGAACACTTCGGAGGATTCAATATAGATCTCGTTTATGATAAGACATGATTTTGAAAGATATTGAAGATCTGCTATTTACTTCAAATTTTTGTAATAATATGCTTGAAGATAGCAGCTTCATATTATATACTTGATTTTACAAACTTTCAAATCACAAGGCAATTGGTTAGTACTTCGGATTTTTGATTAACTTTAATATAGATTTTATAAAGTCTAGATATTGCAAATATATCTCCTCTTTTTCACAATGTATAGAAAAAATATGTATTTTTTATACCAAACCAAATTAATACAAGTGTTGTGTTATTTTGTACCAGACCCGGCCAACGTTTGTTGGATATAAGAACAAGAAAGCCTAGATTAAGTTAGCAAAATATGATAGATTATTATTTTGTTATATTAATAAGAGGTAAAATATTTACTTTTAGTTAATTTGCCTTTTATCGTATAAAGAATTTCAAAATAAGATATAAATGTATAATATTAGATTAACACTTCTATTGTGATGATTCTTAGCTAAGTGCTTCATCATTACATGCGTGTATAATAATCTTCAATACAACAAAAACAGAGTAATTATTACCAATTGCTATTATTAATGATGAAAAGCGAGACAATAAAGCAAACGATTAAAACTGCCTTATGCAAAACTCGATCTGAGCTATCAATTTACATGCGACTTTGTAAAGAGGCACCCATTTAATCTGACAGATGTCAAGATCTGAGATCATTCTGACGATATAAATATTCTAAAGATGGTCAACAAAATAGAGCAGGCGGTAAAAATTAACGTGTTTGTAAAATTTAGCAGAAGAATACCTGTTGTTGTACCTTGAACTGGCCGTGTAAATTACAGGACCAGTCTATTCTTTTTGTACCTATGACAGTTGAGTATGAAGGTAATTTTGATAATAGTGCTCTAGTATTTTGTCAATTAAACTATCACTAGGATATAATTATTTGTTACAAACTAAATTGTATCAAAAAAAGATTTGGTCACTCTCAATGAGTACCAATAATGTTGGTAGCATTTCCTCGTTACTTATTATTTACAAAACAAAATTACGAATTATTATTACCGACTAGATGACTAGTAATTTGTAGCGTCATGTTATATGTACAAACATACAGCCTTCCTCGATTAAATTCAATGCAATCATGTATTCGTTGTGAACCAAAACTCTTAAACTTTACAATATTAAAAATATAAGTATTGGTATAGGAGAACAAAAAAATCTATTACATTCGTGTCCAAGTACATTTTGTATATTATCCTTGAGAGGTTTTGGTCCATACATATCTTTATCATCTACTATTACAGGAATAGGTGTCGAAATAATAACGAAGAACGAATAATAAAATCCTTAAAAGCGAAAGCTCAAATAGACCGGGTTATTCATTAAAACTTAATCCGTCAAATTTTTCAACTTTACGTAGGAGGTACTTTTTCGTCTCTTACAGCGTCGTCTTTTACGCTGTCATCAAAGGGTGCAATTAGACAGATTTATTTTTATGAATAAGAGATGTCAGCGAAATACTAAGATTATTCCAGAATCTTCTAAACATAATTGTGTTTTTATTACAGCTGATTTATTGAACCAATTCTATTTTTGGCTTTATTTTGCTATATCACATAATATTTCAAGAGATCCGAATAATTATATCGAACCTGTCCATGATAAATATAGAATCAATTCATCAATGCCACAACAAAATCGCACAGGTCCAGAAATTATGTAAGGCATGACATTGTGGAAAATTTTGTCTCATTTATTTATTCGCATTTAATACATGAGTGAAAAGGGTAAATGGCTGTCAAAGGGACATAATTTACATTTATCAATAATACAAGTTTACAGGTCATTTTAGTGCAGTCACTGTGAAAGTTTCTGATAAAAACTATGCGATCTATTTAAAACCTTTTTTAAATGGCTATAGGATTAAAACGAATAAATTCCCATGGCTCATATAAAAGTATTTTTTATTTTTAATAATTACATTTTGTCAGTCGCCATGTGCTTGTCTTAATGCACAAACAAATTAAATTGCTAATGGATATAGACTCGATTCGATCTCTTAACACTATAAACGTGAGACAACAATACAAACTCTTCCTTCTTGAAAAACTAGTATTTATGGGAAAAATCTTGAGTAAAACATACTGTTAGGGCTAGTTAGGGGACTTGAACGTATTACAAATGTAAAGGGCTTCTCAACTATGCACTCTCGAAAAGTTTCCTCATTACCGGGTTCTAATTAAGCATTAAACAAATGACCGACTAAGCATTGGACTACACGAGTTTTCACAAAACATTCGCAGACTATTAACACCCACGCGAAATTCAATTGGCTTCGGTTTCACCGTCACAGCATAAAACTATTAAAGCAATACGATTATCATTAGATCTTATTTCTAGAAGGAAATCATTGCTTTGATTTTTAGGTTTAATAGAGACATAAAATGTTCTACTATGATATAATATTAATCGGTCACACCTGTTAAATATTTGTATGAAAAACCTTACGCAAAAAAAATTCTCTTCTGATCGTAGGTTCGAACCCCGGTTGTGTACCAATCGACTTACTATGTGCGTGTTAAAGGTACGAGCTAAAGGCGTACTAAAGAAAACATCTTAAGGAAACCGTCATACCTTAAACCAACCAACTTGCCTACTAAAAAAAGCAAATGATGACGAAACAGATACAGAAATTTAAGGCCCAGATCAAAAAGGTTGTAGCTGGTCCACCATTTTTCATCTTACGCATGTGTGTAATATACTTTGTTAAATTAAATACTTATTATTAAATATCCGAACATTTCTACTATAAAGAACGATTCTATAATCAAAAAGCATATACATACATTCCCTATGTATGTATATGCTTTTTGATTATAGAACACAGGTGTTGACGAGCTAGATAGTGGTATAAATTATATTTGTGTTGAATGCGCTTTTCCTTTAATTCGGCTAATTTCAAGCACCAATAGCTAGTAATTAGAAATACGATTTCTATTCTTATGCACCCAATATAAAATATCGAATAACCTGAATTGACTTTGACATTAATAAGCTTATAGTAATAAAAAGATATTACTGCGATCTCACATTGGATGAGAAATAAATCATCTATGGCACTGCGAGGCGGAACGTCATAATTTTATTTTATTACTATTATGATCTCTTCTTCCCTAAGGATACAGCAATGGAACATAGTATGTACTATGCCCTAGTTTCAGTGTTTTTGTTATAGGGTCAAAGTTTCAAGGTCTCATTCAAATCTGTGTTTATATTGTGTATAAATAAAGAAAGAAAGATCTGAATAGGGTATTTATTTATACATACTATTTAATTTTAGTATCAAATTAGAAATTTATATATCGATATATAAAACAATCTAGACCTATTTCATTTCCATAACACGAGTGGTAATTTGGAAATGGGTGTCATACGTATTTTAGTCCTTTTTCCCGCTGTAAATAAATGGTTAAAAATGGGCACATTTTTAATGAGTTAATCTTATTGAGTCTAACGTTATGTTTAAATCTAATAGTTTAAGTATCCGATAACTCCTAATGTTGGCTCTATGTATTGTATTATACGTTACAGTTAGACGATACATTTGTCAAGTTATTACTTCGTTTTTCTATACGGGCCTCAAGCTCTTGTTCCATTATCCCCAATAACCGCAGCCATAGAATTGAAACCTTATCACGGAAATAATAGGGCTTATGTTTCAGCAACAATAAATCCTATCATTAGACAACACCTACCAGAAATTTCGAAGCTATATTGCTAATTACAAAAGGGACAAAATAAGACTAGTGTGGCATGCTTTTAAGGCTTTTTCGAGGTCATTTATACGCTGTTTTTTTTTCAAACATCTCTATTTATTTATAAATAACCTTACAGCTACGTATATACATATTATAAAAAAGAAAACACTTAGATAATATACAAAACCAAAACAGATTACTTTGTTAACCAACATATACGTAACAGAAGTCAATTAAGAAAATGAAACTGAAATTAAACATTAATAATCAAACCACAACTTAATATAAAAAAAAGAAATTGTTACCGGTAATTAAATCAAAATCCGCTTTCGGAAATATTTCCTCACATCCTTATTATTTTTGTAGTTAGCTAAAACCCGAAACATTGGCAAACATACGCAGATAATTCGTGTTCGTACGAGGCACATGGTAAAATTGTGAATATCTTGTCGCATACGGGGGAGGGATTCTTAAAATATTAATGGCAGCAAATAGAGGTGATCTATCCGCCCATTAAGAATAGTGTGCAAAAGTAATAAATCTTGCTGACTCCGCCGACATACCAATGAATCCAAATATCTATTGCCTATCGTCAACTATCCACTACAGGTGTGACTTTTATTAAACTAAGTAGTTTTTAGAAATGCATCGATAAAGTGAACACGACCCCAAATACATCAATAATTTTTGTAATGAAGCTTAGAATTGACCGCAGTTATACTGAAAGGATAGGCAGAAAAATTCAATTTTTTTCTCGAGAATTCTCTGAGAGACCTCAAATGAAATTCAAAAAAATCACCCTTGGTTTAATTAAAAATATTTTGGTATTTACGTTGAAGTTTTAGAATAGTTTTATATCTTTTCTTCGTAGTCTTCATTACTGAAGGACATGCCTGTCTTGAAACTCCTTAACAGATACGTCGACTTGCTGCCTCCACACTCTATCCTCACCTTGTCTCAGAGCATTAGTGATTTTGAGACCCATAGTTATCATAATCAGACCAACGGTTAGGCGATCGACCCCGACTTCTCGTGCCATCACTCCTCCCTACTATCACCATCGAGACTATTCCGTTCTCTCCTGGCAATATGGCCCAAGTAGCTTAGCTAGTATTTGGTTGAGATTTGACTTATTAGTTATTTGCACACCCCGCCTCTTTCTTTTTTTTTTGGTTCGTACAAAAATATGGAAAATATCACAGTTCTGGCGAATGTGTTCTTTATATACATAGCTAATTATTTTATATGGGCAAGCCATTATTGACGATCGTTAGATACAATGTGACCCAGTCGGTCATTCATCCATAACGGAAATAAAGGAATTTCTGTTTGAATTCTCTGTATTTTCTATTATAATCATCAATAAAATTTGCACTAAGAAACTTATTATATAATTTTGGTCATTTAAAAATGTTACCATGCGATACGTTTGCCTTTACATTTTCATATTTTATGATACATAAATAAGATATAATTAAAAATAAATACAATTTATATCTCGAAGTTAAATACGTTCTTTTGTAGTCAACTTTTACGTATAACTATTATGCACGATGCAAATGGCATCGTTGTTATTGTGAATAAATTTCCCATCTCAGCGTTCATCTTCTAAAACAATGTTTAAGTTTGTAAAGTTTCACTGAAGTATTAATGCATTTTAGTTTTCAACTTATAATATGTATTTAGTTTGTATTTCTAAAATTGTTTCCTGTGAATATACTTTTGGAAAAGGTAATCAAAAGGTGCCAGTAGCTTCACAAACAGCTAAAGAAAAAGTAAAAGCGCCAAATCAGGGAAGATCCTTATATTCCGAAAGAGTAATTGTCACCAAGTATACACGACCTTATATTAAATGTAATTAATACGATTGTGACATACGGGATAAATAATATTTCGCGATAAGTCTCTACTTTAAATTTACTTGCAGCTATGAACGACTGGAAACGTGTTTTTTAAAAATTAAACAACATTGTACAAACAGGCAGGATGCTCAGCTGATGTTAAGTAATACCGGCGCCCATGGACACTCTTAATGTGAGAGTAACCAGGCCAGAGTGCCAGGTAAACTCGGTAGAAGATGCAGTGACCCCACATGTCTACGCATTGCCAAAGGAGAGGGATTGGTCTTTGACAATTTTACGTCGAGAACCGCTCTTCGTTGAATATGGTCATGTGGAAGGAGCTGGTACTTGGGTACCTAGTATCCAGAAGTGAGAACAGTACCCACTCCGAATTTACACTTTTAACAGTTACAAGCGATGGCCTAGGATGAAGTACCGCCTTGAATTTTGTTTTTTCATTTCAACGAAGATAAAGGTATACATATACGTGTATCCAGCTATGCCTTATGTATGGATACTAAAGATGACAATCGCAGATACCTAAAGCTACGTACATGTCAAAGAGGTATAGAAAGGAGCATGTTAGAGATGTTGTGGGAGATGTTTTACAGAAAATAGGACGGCTAAAATGGCGATGGTCCGGGCACATGACAAGCTTTTTTGCTTGCTCGTTCGAAATAGACAAGAATAACAAGTGAATAGCAGCCCCGAGATGGGAAACGAAAAAGAGGTTGATAGGTCAGGCAATGGAGAGACGATCTGCAAACCACAACTGCAGTCCACACGGAATAAGTGGAGCGCGAGAGACCTAGGACACACTTCAGACCAAATGTTTTGTGTCTGGTATTATAGTTAATATTATTGCATGGTCACAGAAAAAAAGTCAATAAGTTTTTGACATACAGAATTCATACTAAGCGTTAAGTCTCGACTCTTGATCATACCTTACATTCCACAAATATTTTTGTCGAAATCAATTCTTGCATTCTTAAGCCTCCCTACTAGCAATCTGTTTAATGTATATTTAATTAGCTCATATGGCGGTAATAAAAAAAAACCACTAAGTGACCTGCCTCGGGACCGGTAGATCGGAACCTGTAACGCAACTTTGTACATCAGCTGTCCAAGAATGCTATCAGTGATGATAAGACTATCAAGGATGTACTGCTCGATTTCGCAATATGAAATTATTCTAATTGTAAGTGGTTTAAAAGACGATGTCTGCGTTATGTCCAAAAAACACATGCCTTTCTATATCCAAACGTCAGTCGTAAATTTTTTAATAATTATGTACTACCGCGATTGAATAAAAGTGTATATTGGGTTTTTTAAGTCATCAGAATTTTATTAGTGAACCGAAAGAAAACAAGTTATAACTTATTGATGTTTTTTCTGCTGTAGCCAGATCGAACTTATAGCTTTTCAAACCCGATCAACATGTTTACCTTGAAAGCTTAAATTTCATACATTGTAAAATTTCAATTAAAACCTCGACTAAAACGAATTTAACTTTAACATATGAACAGATGATCGCTATATTTTACGCTATTTTTGATTAAATTTAATAATCGATCAAATAAAAAAAATCACTATATACTTACATAATATACATAACTAATAAAACTATTCGTCGCTTATTCCTTAATTTGCCATTGCCAACGTATCTCATTGATACAAAATACGAAACACGGGCGATTCAACCCTTGACCTTAGATTTATGTATGTTTCGTTATCAATTGTTTTTACCATGAGGCAATGAGGTACACACCACCGTCGACTATTGTGTCTAAGGCATGCCGGCTTCCTCACTATGTTTTCCTTTACCGCACGAGCTAGTGTTAAAAGCGCTATAGGTCGTAGCTACGACCTCAGGGATGAGTCGCATGATCAAACCACTAGGCCAACGTGCTCTCTAACTCTTTTATGCGTTCGTTAAAACTGTGTTTACCGAATTGCTTTATACGATTGAGAGTTTTACAAAATACCACTATTGGATTAGAACTATTAGCTTATTCAATGTATGAATAATGTACACAAATTAAATTAGATCAACGGCATTAATAAAGTGACGCCTCGTTTGTATTTTTCGCGTATTTCTATATAGAGATACTTAACCATACGGTGATTATAATGTAACCTCTTTATTTTATATATTCCATACAATAAAATAATACTTTTGAATTTTAATTATTTTGATTTATGTGTCCAATGTGTTTGAACCGAAACTGTATTACATTCGCTATTACTATCGAGAAAGACAAACGGATAAATTGATAATTATTTCAATTATAGATAAATTACTTACCAAGCCTAAGTTCGCCAAAGTTGCCGCATCCGATCTTTTTCCCAACCCGGAAGTTAGGGCCGACCATAAGGACGCCCGAGGATGAGGTGACAGAGTGGCGTGACGTGTGCATTGCGCTGCTTCCGCCGCCACCGCGACCGCCCACCGCGCCGGTAGCGCTGCAATTATTCGTATATATTAAACAAAATATCAAACTATAGCCACGGGGGCCAAGGCACATAGGCTGTAATGAGAAAGCGACCAAAAGGGTCTTAGCAATAGAGTAAATGCACCCAAGATATGTGACGTAATGAGTGTTGCTTAGCCTGGAATTAATACTTAAATGACTGTAACCTTTAGCTATGCCATGACAGTGAATGCCTACATTTACTTCAGTTATAAAAATTTCATGAGACTGACATATTTTTGCTAGAATTATCATTTCAGCACAGACAACTAATGCTTCACTGTACATCCACTTAGTAACAAAGACCAACGCAACAGACACATTTAGCTTCAATGATCTTTTCACCATGGATTTAGCATAGAATTTTTTAGGATTTAGCATTTTTGACACTCTCTAAATGGAATTATTATTTTCAATAACATTGTTTTGAACATTAATGAAGATGAATAACTCAGAAGTAATAGAAACTGGGATATACTATATAGTATTATCACCACTCAACTATGGCCACATATGTCTTTGTGAGCTATTGGATAGTGTTTTCATTTTAACACCTATCAATTTAATAGACATAAAATTAACTAGTATTCTAACTATCCTGTAGCGGTTAGCTTACTAAATGCTATACTATGTTTTCTTATGCATGAGGGACATACATAGACAACTTTTTAGCCAACTTCTATACTCACAATCTATACTTAAAAGAACCAACTCCTTATTAAGCTTCCTGTTTTTTCAGGCTGCAGTAATTGAAATCATAAAGTCATTAATCAAATATCATTTCAAAATTCCATTATCATTGTTATGAATATGGTGAGTGAAAACATCCATACATACTAAGAAAGTTTTGGTTAAAATAAAACACATCTAAAGTAAAACAGAGTTCAAACATGTGTTAGTCTAGTGTAAATATAACATAACCTCTTCAATCTGCATAATGCAAGAGGATTCGAATAGAACATTATAACTGTTAAGTGTGCATGTATAATAAAATTCCCATACCCAAATGCCATTAGGCGTCCACCTCCAACCATAAGAACTACAGTACAAGTGTTCCAATTTGTCTGCACATTTCACAATACATAGTACTCAATCACACACATAAGGTCTAATTAACACATCATGTCACTTGTATTATATCACTTTTTAAAAATTCTTCATTTTACAACTTCATTTTGTTAAACAATTCGAAAGATAACAGTTGTTTATTTGTTGTAGTATAAATTGAATGTTATTTTATTTTTAGCTTTTCCTTGTGATACCTTGCCAGAATTAGAGTGGTTTTGACATTGTATAATAAACAATATTGATGTTTAATAAGCTCACATGGTATTGAAATAATTGAAAAAGGTGGGCCAATTTCTTTTCAAAGTATTATTTGTGACTGAAATTACTCATAAAATTAAAAAAACAAACAAATGTTAAAAAAAACTTCATTTCACAGTTAATTAGTTGTATTTTTTATGGAGTTGTGGTCAATGTCAATAGAAAATGATTATTAAAAATGTTATGTTATGCATTTAAGTGGAAGATTATTCAATTAAATTTTATGTAAGGCCTTACTACAATACATTTAAATAAATAGATGATCCATTTGTTTATTATAACTACATACATTTTCTATTATCACTTCCTAAAAGTTCAACAGATACAGGTTAAGTATGACAGCATGTATTTCAAGTAAATCTGGCTGTCAATAGTTTATTGCCCCCAAATTTGAAGGCCACCTAACATAGGTCTCAATAATTGAATGTTGTGATGAATAAATTATATTGTTTTTAGATAGTATTATTTGTTTAATATAAGTAACTGTTAACACTTAATTAGTACTAATTAAGTGTTAAAATTTCCTCTTGACTAGAAGGAAGCTATATTGTAAGTCATGTAAATTTGTAACCTTATTTTGACTAGGATACAATGTTAAACTGCAATGCATATAATATATTTATTTAATTTAATGAAGAATAATCAGCCAATGCTTTTATGTAAAATAATGTTGAATTAATGTTTTTTATACTTAATTTTGTATAATTGTATAAATTATGTATAGTGTTCATTTATATATTTTTTATAAAATTGAAACATACTAATACAATTATTTAAATTTAATATTATCCAGATCTCAAAGAAGAAGTGTAACAGACTGCAATGAATCATACAAGCCATAGTCATAACTGGCATTGAGTCTAAAAGTGAAAGTTAGTTGCATTCAGCCAATACGGGTAAATCTACAATTATATGCTTAACAAAGCCTAAAATTGCAGATGTATCAAATATTAAAACTACCAACTTCCTTTACAATCACATCTCTTATAAATCAAACTTAAATATTTAAACACCACAATATAAGATGAATTCTGTTATAGTCAGCTAAAATTTGATATAGCAACATTGTAATTATTATTTATGTTTACTCTTAGTGACACATTGGTGGTTATGTTTATGAAGATTAATTGAAACCTATTTCTGGATTGTAGTTTTCTGTTAGCAGCAGATAGGTTGTGTTGCATGATTGGATTTGTTAGGTTACTTAAATTGGAAAACTAGCTTTATTGTTTTAATCAAGAATACTTACAACTTTCTATGCATCACAATTACTTAAAATATAAACACATCTTGGTTTCATAATCATTGTTTGTATATTTTTATTACAAAACAAATAATACAATGTCTTATCATGACCAACTGGATGACTTAAAATTAATTTCGATATCACATCACTACAAATTAATAAAATATATTTAAAACACAAAATATATATTTCTTGCTGCATTTATCACAATTTGAGCTGAATTGTAGATAAGAAAGATATGTTTTTATTAAGGTGTATTATCAAGAGTATTGTGATGCTAAGATGTTTACATACTGTGATTCACTAGTTTAATATTATTGGCTGAATCAATCTGTGTTGCTATACATAAAATTGTTCACAATTATAAGTGATTTATTTACCTTAGAACCATTTATATAGAGAAATGATGTACTTATTTGAGTTTTTTGTTGTTAAGAATATACCACACAACAACAATGTAAAAGTAAGTATACAAAATACATGTCATAAAATAAATAGATGTATTGAACACTAGTTATCATGGGATGGCTCTAACTGCTAATATTAATAAGAAGCCGTTATATAAAATTGTTCCTAGGAAATGAAATTTTCATTTTCATAGTCATGAATTAACAATGCCAGGTTTACACACACATGGTTGACCATGTAAACATGCACATACAAAAATTCTATGCACAAATAAAAATTGATTTTTGTTCCAATCTACATGCATGGTCAATAATTAACATAAACACAATATTAATGGGACAACTAATTCACATAAATACAATATTATAACAGGAAATTAGATTGTTATATTCCACAATAAAGCAGAAGCAAGTGTTTTTGTTACTCGGTGATTTTTAAAAAAACTGACTAGAATAAAGGTATTATCAAAACTGTTATCATTTATTAAAGAAATCATATCTGATATAGTTTACTTGACACAATTAATATGATTTCGATCAGATTGTTAAGTACAAGTCAATCTTTTAAAGTAATAGAAATAATAAAAAAAAATAATGTATTATTATTTACCATAGTTAAAAACAACATAAATACTCAGGAAGTTAAATAAATTAAACTAAGCAGTCTCATTCATTTCAACATTTAATTAAATCATAATAATACAACATCTATTTGTTCAACTCAATAGATATAGAAACATATTGCTTGAATTATCTAGATATAAAGAATTTGTTAAAGAAAATACTATGCTAACTATGATATCAAGTTAGTAATTAAGAATTTAGTCAAATTACTTACGTGGAAGTTCTTTTTTCGTCACTCTGACGTTCCTTGTCCTTATTGCCTTCACGCTTATTCATAATATCAGTGGATCTGTGTGCCTATATCCGACACGACAGAGTCCAGATGCCCACAGCTAAACGGGGCCTCACTATGCTGAAGTCCATTTCACCAAGACAACCAATTATCACACTGCATAGCCATTTCACACAACACCAATCCACTTTTTAATTATTGCTATTTTTTTCTTCACTTTTTCGACACTATAATCACTGCACTGTTTAATTTATCGCAACATGATATTCATCACACTGAAACCGACTTATGTTTCGGCGACTCGTAATTTCGCGGGATTTACTTAAATAAATCCTATCTCTAATGATTAATACTGATTGTTTATGAATATATTAGATGCAATATCAATATTCCATGAAACGACTACAGGTCGGTGTGCCAATGTTATGTTCATTGAAGAGTAACAACAAGCTATGTAGGAGGAAATGGTAACACTTAGCTCGTACTGACTTGAGCACTTTATTAACCTGAATCGTTCGAATGGAAAGTAATCTTTATCGCTAATTAAAAAATATGATCAAGAACTCAAAAGCCTATAAATTGACAACACCTTTTCAATGCTGGAAGTCAACCCAAATAGGATGTAACGTCCGTACTAAACAATTTCATTACAGACTTTTCGGGATCTTCATCATATTGAATGTCAAAAAAAATACACATAAAACTACATTAAAAAAACTCCGTACGCAATTTAAGATTAGCTTCACAACGTCGCCGAAACATCAAATAATGGACATTTGTTCTGATAAAAGTTTAGGTTTAGTAATGGCCACCAATGGTACACTTTATGTCACTTTTGTTTTAAATTGCAGATTTGATTTAATAAATTTTACGACAAAATTATTTTAAATTAATTAACCTAAATAAATACCATCTAAAGATAAATTTTCATAGTTAAAAAATTAGTTCAAAGATTATTTCACTGAAATATCGCCATTCGGCGCATGCGCAAACTTGTACCAGTGAGGTCTATGTTGCTATTTAACAAAAAGGTCTTTAGTCATTAATGAAACATGAAGACAAAGTATTTTAAAAAAATATTAGTCAATCAAGATTGATTTTAAAAGTGTGAATTTATAGTATGCTTTGGGAATTGGCAAACCTTAATCGAGTTTCTATAAGTATTAGCTGTAATTAGTCTACTATAATCTGTTTTGAAATTATTATTTAGCGCTAAGTGGTAACATTAATAAAGATGCGTTCATTAATAAATATCCAAAAAAAAATATTTTTTTATTTCTTGATAAATTGATATAAAACGAAGAGAAAGAGATATGTTTTACCTCATTCATAGTACAATATTCATAATTAAATATTCTTTAAGCTTTTTTTATAGTAGTAAATGAACACATAAGTATTAAATTGTAGATATTTATGTATTTTTATTACGTAAAGTCTTTTAAATTTCAGACTTTACATAGTCATATAGTTTTAATCTATACTTCAGAATAAGGTTTATCCGTCAAATCTATGATCTTTTGACAATTATCATTAGTATTCCTAGTCTGTAGTTTATCTGTTTTCTTAAGATTTTGATTCATAATAATTTTGTTTTCGTATTTAGCTTCGTGATTCAAAATCCAATCCATAGAAAGATTGGCGAATGATTTATTTTAATGTATTAATCATCGGGTTTATATATTGTAAATAGTTGAAGTTGATCATAGCCGGGCATATTAATTTTGTACACCGGCAGATGACAAGTAATTGGTTATCGGCGGGCAATTTAAAAAGGTACATGATACATGAATTGTTATTTAAAAAGCGATCTATAATGATTATACTTTTATTATAATTTTTATGCATAGGAATTTGATTATATATATATTGTAAATTTATAAATTATATAGTAAGTAAATCATTATATTTTACGTTTGTAAATTAAAATACTCAATAGCTAAAAAGAAGACAAAGTAAGTTTTTAGGCCTTGAACAATCTTGAACTTATGAGTCCAACTTCTTTTTTACTAAGTTTATGATTGGATTTTTAATGCTTTTTATTAACATTGTCTAAAATAAGTAAAATATACTCCTATTTTTAAACATAACATTTTCACTACTTACATTGAATTTGTCGACTGCGATTATACCTATATGAAATATAAGCAATAGTATTATAAAATGTAATATTTGGCAAAAAAACATAATTTGTGTTAAATTTTCGTTCGACTTATCGCATCGCTTTATTCTTCAGTATTATTTACATTAAATTAAAGCTAACCAATTATAAATTTATCCCCCCCAATTAATAAATATTAATAGAAGCCGTGATTATTTTTCTTTTTAGATTACATTTAATTATATTTACCGGGAAACACATAAAATGTACCTAGGAAGGGACTGGCTCCTGAAATACAGTTCTCTCTACATCAGAAAGGTAGGACTGGATTATAATGTTCAACTTCTTTTGTTGCCAATAAATTACACTATAATTATTCTTCGAGGACGAAACGCGGCGAACATACATTATAGATTCCTGATATCGTGAAATTGAAGTTCATATTTTTTGGGAATACCGAAAATAACTACGATACTCTGGTTAAAATACTTAATTTCCTAAATTAATACAAAAACTTATGTAAGTATAATATAAAATTCGTTGTTCACTATTTCTTTTACTTAATTCTTAATATTGATACAAAATTTAATGGTAAAATACACCCTAAGGTAATGTCATAAAGACGGCATAGTTTATAATAATTCTGAAATAATTTTGACATATTGGTTCACTCCAGGATACAATATTTTTGATTGTACTTCATAGCATCCAGGACGAAAATTCCGTCCCATTTCTAATTGTAAGGTAGCGCCGATATTCAGTCCGTAAACCTGAAAAAACAAAACACAGCTTTAAATTTAAACACGTAAATGAAATTATTTTATTTTATTCTAAATCAGAATTAAAATTCTTTCTACGAGACCTCGTATAGATCGATATTGATTCGACTCCAGCGCAACACAACGTCATGTCGGTGATCAATGTCAGCGGGATCCAGTTGTCGTAAATCCGCGGTAGCCTTTATACGTGTTTGTCATAAGCTTTTTTTCTCTACCTGCTATTTGGATTTTACGGTATGTTTTTTTTAAAATATCGTTATTGAGTAGAAACGTTTTAGATCAAGCTGAAGTAACAAACTTGGGATTTTTTGTGACGCAAATAAGGCCGGAAAACGAGTCTTTTAAATCACGTTTGTTGATTCCATTGCCAATGCGTAGGTTACATTTTTAAAACATTGTATGCTTATTTTTTATTTAAGCATTATTTTCCGTTGTAAAACGAAAGTTATACAAATTGTTAATATTTTATGTTTTCCAATAATAAAAACAACAATATTGTTTTGTTAACCGTATAAGATCTTATCAAAAATGTACTAAACAATGATCATTTCAGACTATATAGATGTATTTCATATATATTTTTGTTAGTTTATTATGTCGCAATTCAAGAATAAGCAGAATTTTGTACCATACATAGCATACTACTAAAATTCAAGTCCTTAGATGTATCTCCACTTGCAATTGTATAATATTTGAACAACTTAAAATCTCATTACGTGTTTATTGACATGAACAGGGTAACCGATATGATACATCATTGCGTTTGTCATATTTTAATATACCTATAATCTGTTGACTAAAAACTTCATTTAAAATTAATTTTTATAAAAGAACTTCCAATAGTCAAAGATTTTCAATATAATATTACGACACGACTAATTATAAGGTCACCTTTATCTATAACGTAGACCAGTAATGTATCAATTCTATTATTTTATGGTCGCGTGTTTAATTCCGCAATCAGAGGTCAAAATTAATTGTGATACATTGTTACGCGCTGTTTTTTTTATAATTCAATGTTAACTTGTTTGTAACCGGAATTACAAAATTTATTCTCAATTTTAAATATGTAAGAATTTAATATTTGATATCTATTTCAAGTATGAAATGTTACTAAGGCCAATACTAAACTGGCAACCTAAAATCAAACAAAAAAAAACTACACCCCAACAACTTGATGCGCATACCCTATAAGGAATAGGTGTCCCGGTATGGTGGACAGGGCGCCTGCTTAAATCTTTAACTAGTATCTTTAATACTATTTTTAGCTTCTTCAAAAATATTTTTTATTCTGAGTGTGTGTAAAAGTAATAAAACGATTTGATTTCTTGTTTGACTTTCTGTTATAGGCTGTATCATTGTTTTTGTTTTCTTTTTGTAGGGGTTTATTCAAAATTTGTCTAATTGCAATCTTTTAATACTAAGTTAATATATTAATAAAGCTTTCATCTTTTTATGTCAAATTTTATTGTGCTGTGATAAGAGACAGAGACAAGTAATAACGGTGTATTAAACCAAAAACAATTTGAAAATACAGAAAAGTAAAAAAAGACAAAAGAAGAATGCATAAGAATATTATATAATTTTGGTGTTTTATCTGTTTAAGAATGTATATTAATTATAAAAAAAAATTCTTTAATTTCACGGGGCACCACGTAATTTGGTTATATACCATAAGAAAGAATTTCAGTATTTTCTAAAAAAAAATTTAAATTACATTTAGAGGTCGCTACCAAGGTTTGAATTTTAAATAAAAACTCAAAATCTGTATTTGTTTGAATTCCTTATTTTTATGCCCAAGTCTTATAAAATTTTACGAAGTTATTATTATTGTTATTAATTCAGATATTATGTAGATAGACTTATTTATTTCTAAGGTTGACTTTTTAGTATTAGGGTACTTTTTTTTACCAACAAATGCAAATATTGCTTTTGTTCTTCATTTGTGCTAATTCATTTATTATATTTTTCCATTAAAGCACCCGCGCTCAGCAATGTCGTTCACTTCTCTACGATATTTTTGGCAGCTATGTAATCAGCGTCATCCTTCCACGTCACGTCTTTAAAAAAAATAGGGTCTGTATAAAGACTCACGATGTTTATGTGGATGTGTGCGATGTCAAGGATTATTCGTTTAAAGCAATATTTCTATGCCTTCAATTTTGAATGCTTCTACCATTTTTTTCTTCTCTTGAATTGAAACTTCGTCATCGAAAAACGCAAGCGAAACCATCTCTTCCGACTAATACCACAAATGATTTAAAATGTTTTTCAGTGCAACAGTAGCTATATTTTTGTTGAAGCTTCCAAAAGCTTTAAGGTCTTTCTTGGTGCTGACTGACTCGTAGAAGCTTGAAACCAATATTCGACATAAATCAAGACCGTGAAACTACATATTTATCTCACAGCCTTTTCGTCTTGGTTAGCATAAACTAATGCTTAAATAAATAAATTTTAAAAGGTATCCTATCCATATAGCTCGATTAAGACCAGCAGGTATCCGAAATGAAACGCCTTTGTCAGGAACACCTCTTAAGAAAATGATAGTTAGATTCAACAGTTCTCTGTATTCATCCCGAGGTTGATGAACTTGAAGTTGATTTTTGACAATAGAAATCCTGTCTGCGGCCACTACGCATACTCCACTCCTTGAGCCGGTATTTACAGCAGTAGTGTCAAAACAGAAACATTGTAGTTTATTGCTCAAATTCCATGACTTTATAGCTTCGTAGACAGCTAACGCACAAGCTTCGCTTGTTCCACGTTCCAATTTTGGAACGGCGAGTAGTTGTTCAACTTCATATCCTGATACCAAAATTGGCAGCCGATCTATAGTTTCGTGTCGAGTAATATCTGCTTCTGCTATAAGTGTACCGTCCTATTGAATTGTTAATGACGAAATAGGTTTAAGCATTTAAGAGCTTTTGAGCGACTCTGCAACAGCTTTGCGACTTTTGACACGCTGCCGACGAATAGTATATATATTGACATTAAATTCTGATGGACTGGCAGACTGGCTTGTCTGACACTCAATTAAGAGACATAAAGACTGGAAGCTAATTGACTGTTAATAATGTAAAAATTTATTTTATTTGTAAAAATTTTGACTGCTGGTACCTCTAAATCTTAACAAAAACAATCAAAACGTATTTCATATTTAGAGGTATATAATCAAACGAGAAAGTGCCTCGAGGATAGTTCAAAAGTTGAAAAGCGATGACTACCCTAATATATATACAATTTAATCACAAATTGACAAAAATAAATTTATTGTTAAATTGTTAATAAAAATAAACTATTAAATTAAACTGTGCCTTATCGCTGATAAGTAATGTAATAATTTGATAAAACTAAACGTTTTGTAACCGTTCTTATTCATTTTCCTTTGCGAGACGAGGTAAAGAGCATTTATAATTTTATTATTAATATGTATAAAGATTTACATATGTACTGAATTAAAAAAAAACCGTTCAAACCTTGCACGGGACAAAATAATAGAATAAATCATATCACACCAGATTTTTTTGAACACCTCCCTTATCGCCTTAATATTCTTTATTTTACTTAGACTACCGTTTTAGTAGCATCATATGGAACATTTGCTATCCCATAGTGTTCTCACATTTTCGAAATAACAACCAAGTATGTCACATGTTCCCATTGTGCTGTACAGAAACCTTCCTCAGAGTTCAAGAAAAATAATTTTGCTCGAACTTGACCAGCAGCCTTCGATTTTTGAGCTTAGCAACATATTTTGCCATCAATTTTCATTCATATAAATTTGTATTTTAACTCATATTATAAAAAAAGTTATACTACATTAAATAACCTAATATATGTCTTCATTTCAGTCATAATGACGGACACAATGCCAGTCAAAGATACGTCGAAGTACGTTTTAGAAATGCGCGGCTGGCTTAATTGTCAACCACACTTACCCAAGGATAACATTGGTAAATAAATTCATTTACTAAGTCAAAAATATTAATATACATAAATGATAATGATGCCACTTTATTACTATACTGTTAAAATTACATATCAAATAAGTGTTAGTTTTATTAATATACTCTTAGTCTAGGTATTGTTATTTCCGTTATTTAGTGTTCTGCATTATGGATCCCTTTTGGGTAAAGGCCACATCCTGAACTAATTAATACACTTATATTACCTTAATTACTTTATAATACTTTAATTTAACAATACCTTCAACCTCAAACTCGAAATAATTTTATTCATAGGTAAACAAGTACATTTATGAACGTCAGAAAAGAAGTTAAATTAATTGTAAATTTACTAACAGTTTGCAAGTCAAGGGCGTAGAGCGGGCAAGAAGAACTGGCAAAAATTCTCCGCCACTCTTTTTAATCGCTAAGTTTTCAGTCATACAAATTGTTTGAACTGGAGCAAATCATTCCCAAGGATTAGGATAATTTAAAAATTCGTCAAATTTATAAAAAGCTTTATTTATTAATTTACGTTTAACGAGGGCTTTGAATTTATTTAGTGATAATTCTCTAATTTCGCTTGGGAGTTTGTTGTTAAAACGAATACAATTTACATATAAGGAGTGGTTTATCTTCTGAAGCACGGTATCTTGGTCGTACATTCAAAACGGGTATTATACTGGTGAAAGTCACCATTTCTTTAATTATTTAATAGCTTATATTTTTTTGTACATACAACAAGGCTTCAAGAATATATTGACCAGATAGTGTTATAATATTTAATTCTTCCTTGGGGAAACACAACAATACAGTTTTGTATTGAGAACTTGAGAAATATTTATTCCCAAAAATACGCCATTGCTACTAAATGTTTTAAAATCAATGCCATTGTGCTTTCAAAACATTAACATACATTGTCGATACGAATCTTGACCGTGGATGGGAAATTTCCGAGGTTTGTTAGTTTTTTTGTCAGTACTTAAAATAATAAGATCAGAATGCGTTTAAATTGAATATGTTTTATTGTCTATGATTGTTTCCAGATAGAAATTTATACAGGTATACTTTCCATATTTATTTTTGATCTGTAAGTAAAAAGTAAAATAATTAAATCAGAAATCATTTATAGAATTGCTTATGTTTTGTTGATTATCTTTTTATTTTTTTTAATTAAATAGCAACACCGACGGAGGACAAATTTAATATGTAATAAGAACGCATCGTTACGGTTGAAAGATGGTTTAACTATAATTAAAAATCACAATGACGTTTGTTACCTTGAAATGGAACTACAGTAATGTAAACCATGTTCGTGTTATTCAATATTGCTTATAAAATGCAATATTGTATTGAATTGCTTATTAACTATACCTAGTCGCTACAGTCGCCTAGTCGCTATACCCTAAATAGATACAGAAATCTAAAGCCCAGACCTAAAAGGTTGTAGGAATACTGTTTTTTTCAATAATGTATGATATTAGAAAATACCAGAACGAATTGAATCTTTATTTAATGTTTCTCGTTTCAGATGACAATCTGCTTCTGCGCTTTGTACATAGCTGTTACTACGATCTCGAGAAAGCCAAGTCAGCGATGGAAAGCTTCTTTAACATCCGATTGTCATGCCCCGAACTCCTCGATGGCAGAGACCCTGAGTCGCCACAATTTCAGAAAGTTATGAGTATCCTGTAAGTATTGTAATGTAAATTATTTTCGACCTAGATGTGGTGACTAAATTAATTTTTTTCACTTTGGATTTTTCAGATTAGAGAGCGTTCAAGTCACTCAATGTCACGCAATTTTATGAGATTCTTGATCCACCTCCCCATGAAACGCCGCCGTAACGTTTTCTGTATCCAATAGTAAAACGTTTCGTGACCACCTCCAGTTACTCTTTATATCTAAAACTTACCATTATGTGGTGTAAAGTACTGCAAAGTGGAAAGTAATATTAACAATAACGCGTAATTCAATCCCCGCCCCGCGTCGCAACGTTTTACCCAAAATTCGTAACGTAATACTTGAACGCTCCCTTATTTGTTATATTGTTCTACAAGTACACAGTACAGAAAATATTGTAATTGTGTCAGTGTAAAAATGCGCAACATTCTTGTATAAAACATGTAAATCCTTAGTTCTATTAAGTAAGAACAACAAACTTATAAAAGGAAACATTTAGATTCACCCCTAACCTATTTGACACTTATACATACCAAAGACAACACAGTGGACCCAGTTTTTATCGAAAAAATTATTTAACTGTTAAAAAAATAATTTTACAATAAGTTATAACAAATTCCAGGAACATAGGTCAAATCCAGACACCCCAGAACGAATGTATCTGGATCTGGCAATTAAATGACCCTGGCCTCGACAATTACGACTATATCCAGGACGCAAGATATTTTATGTTATCAACAGATGCATATTTCATGACGAACACCTTTCTGCCAGAAGTAGACATTGTTATTTTAGACGCGAAAGATATGAATCTCAAAATGCTAACCAAACTGAATTTGTCCGTTGCTAGGAAATTGTCTAAATATCAAGAGGTAAGTTGTATTTTGTTTATCTTTATTCCATTGTTAAAGAGATTGTTTGGTTAAGCCACTTATCCCCATTCCATTGTTATTATATTCGAAATCGATGTTTATAAATATTAAGACAACCTAAAAAAATATAACTTATGGATTGTTTTATTAATTACTGAAATATTTTATAGTTGAAAACTGACCACCAATTTATCATAATATTGTATTAATTAAAAGCGACGACTGGTAATAGAATAATTTTGAAATATTGTTTTACTAAAAAAATAAACTCATGTAAACACACTTTAGTGTCTGTAGTATTTATCATTTTAAAGCGATCCGCATCAACTTACAATATTTTTTCGTCTTGATTCTACCTATGCTTCCGCATACGTATGTAAGAATATTTAAAATCAAATTAATAAATTATTATATAAATAAAAGTATTTTTTCAGACAGCACTACCGATCCGTTTGAAACAAGTGCATGTAATTAACGCCCCGGCATCCATAGATAAGATTTTCGGTTTATTAAAACCGTTTCTCAAAAAGGAATTGACTGATTTGGTAAGTTTATTATCATCAATTAATTGTTATTGTGATATCGAATGCAGTGCATTTCATTTTGCTAAATATTTCGTATTATACAAGCGTATTTAGCGATTTCGATAATTTATTCAGTTCATTCAACAGTGAAAAGAAGAAAAAAACGCTACGCTTTTTGTCCCATAAACTAAAGTATATGGTAGTCTACTACAGGGTGCTGTACCTTTGCCACAAAGTTTCTATAATTTTTGAAACGTTTTTTTTTTCGTGATTGTTGTTTGCCTATAAATCCATTAATTCTGTTTTATGTACCAATGTGTACCGTTCATTATCAAGCTTTGTAAAGAATATAATTGAAGTTGTTATACTCTATTTTGTATATTTTAACCACTTTCACTTTTTAAATCACTTAAAGAATAATTACGGTGCGTACTAATCCTAATTATTCGGTGTAACTTATAGTTTATGTTTCGCGTATGCTTAGAAATTAGAATATTAAGAAAATATATACACATATTTCATAGAACTCTTCAAATTCATTCTTTAAAAAAAATCAAACACGAGACATGAGTATTTTGATTAGCTTAACAGCTTTAACGAATTATCACGAATTTTATTATAATATGTTTGTATTTTCCGCTTCTGACGTAGCTTCAAACAAATAATTGTTACAAACAATTATTGTCATATGCAATATTTGTATAGTTGTTTAACTAAATTAAAATGATTAAAGTTATTAATAAAAATATTAATTATTTTTTGTTTATGTTACATACAAAAATAAATTACCTCATTATTAAGAATTTTTTTCAAAAATGACTCACGGTTGCTGGTTTGGTTTTTTGCAAAAACCCGTCATCTTTCAGTCGATATCAACTTCGGGGCAATAAATACAGATAACACAACTTTCTCTGCAGCTGTGATACTTTTGACATTTAACACCTTTTGTCTTCAGTCACCGTGACCACGCACACTTAAAATTTAGAATTATGTAAATAATGATAAGTTTTTAATAATAATACATAGCTTCAATCCGGTTTTTTTTGTTAATGTGTAACAGCTATGTCAACAAAAGACAATACTACCTCATTATTATTAGTATAATCATTCTTGTAGGTCCACTTTCACGCTCCAAAATCGAACGGCCTATATAAATTCGTGGAAAAGGAAAATTTACCTACAGACTATGGCGGAGTACAACCCTCGATGGCTGAACAGCATCTGAAAGTTATTTCTATCATTATGAGCAAAAGGTTTGGATTAAATAAACCAATTATACCATTTAAATCTGCAGTGTTGGTCGAATGATTTTTTTTTTACATGTATCTTTACTAAGACATCATGGAACATTACGATCTAACCTAACTTAAGACTAATAAGTAATATAAGTGTAACCTTTTAAGGATTTTTAACATAAGGAAGTGTCCAATAACACTACTTACAATCTCTATTAAAATGGAAGACACTGTGTTTTTTTTTACACTCACTGTTTAGCACTTAATACTAACATGCACTGTCACTAATTCGCTAGTTCAAGTGGTTTTGTCCTTTTCAGTCTTCTCACTAGGCCCGTGGTGTCAAGGAGTTGAATAGCGACATTCACGTGATGGTGGAGCCTATGTTCGTGGGCTCCAGCAGCTTTTTATTACAGTGGTGACGTCTTCTACATTAAGGTCCCGATGGAGGTCGAATGAATGAGATTTAAATGATGAAGGTTGCTTTAAATACCTAAATTGCCGATGTATCGGAATACAGTGGACGCAACGTATCGGCATTTCGTAAATTACGATGCTGCGTTCGTACCGTACTCTCGGATTCCGATCCAGTGGACGCGTAGCTTTAGACCTGACCGCGTATGTCAGGCAGATCACCTGCTTGCCTATTAGAAAAATCAAATGATCACGAAACAGATACAGAAATCTGTGGCCCAGACATAAAACTTTGCCACTAGTTTTTTATTTAAATGATTTATTTCAGTAAGTTTTATGAATATAAATATATTTAAAGAAAACACCTTTTTAAGGGATCGAATCTATGTATAAACTTATAATTATTAAATTAAATGTGTAAAAGTTTTGTTAATAGAAGACAATACTATAAATAGATTTTTTTATATAAATTTTTCGATTCGGTTTAGTGATCTTCTTTAACAATGACAATGTTTTCCTTTGTAAGAGAACTTTAATTGCGCATATAGACAAATCTATTCAAGCGTTGGAACTCAATTAAGAATCGCTAGTACTAGGGGCCATTACGTATAGTGATACAAAGAAAAAAATCGTTTATTTGATATAAGCACACACATATACATAACTAGCATACTGTTACATAAAAACTTTTTTTTTCTTCAACTTTTTAATTATTTTGAATTTGGAACACGTTTATTATTTCAAAAACTCATTTCGATTTTGCGCCATTTCACATATATTACATTACGGAATGGGGTCTAAAAGAAAATAGGATTGCAGTGATAGCCTTGCACAAAGTGGGTATGGAGCCGTCGGTCCTATTCCAGACAAAAAAAGCTTGGTATCAGCCGTAGTTGTAGTACGTTCGTATATGGTATTATCAACAGATACAACAACACTTCGTCTGTCGAAGGCCGTAAAAGTAGCCACGTGCTGTTAGAACTACAAAGGCTGTTAATGTTGTTAAAGCCAGAATTTTTCGAAATCCTATTAGGAAGCAAAAAATCTTATAAAAAATAAAATAAATAAAAACATAATCACCTATTATATTATATTACACTTATTTTGAAAGACTTAGGAAGAGGGACTTTGAAAGAAAGTAGGTTGTTCCAGTATTTAGTTGCATTGCATCTAAAACTACCGCGAAAAGACGCTGTTCTATGGGTATGAACAATATGAGGTTTATTAATCCCTCTTGTGTGAAACCTGCTGTTTTTGTTTCAGAAAAGAACTGATGATCCAATCTCTATGGCGAGCGCAACCCACAGATAAGAAAAAAGTTAATAGTTCAAGCTCTTCTATATCTTCATTTAGAGCGTTAGCCATAGACTAATAAATAGTAAACAGAAACAATTTATAAATGATCCAGTAGCCAATTTGCACTGTTTTAAAATTTTATGTCTCCACATTATATTTTGTATAAACTTTATTTCAGTCAAATTTTGTTATCCCTACGCAAATTTTCAAATACTTTTATGTAATCTAGTATTTCCATACATTTTTCCTTTTTTTGACCGTTTGTAATCATTGGATTTTAATGTAATACAAATAAATATAAATAATAATTCTTAAGAGCTATTTTTGAAGAAAAAGAAAATCTAAAAGTCTATGGCTCGTATTCTTTCTGCATGAAATTTGACATATTTTTCTGCGCTCAAGACGAGATTGTGACTTGAGATACGAGACCTATGTCTCGTATATACAGATGATAAAGCTAAATTAGCCAATATATGGCGCTATATAATGGTAAGGGACCAAGGTGTGGTATGTGGAAGTATGAACGTACGATTGTAAACGTTTTAAATAATAAATAAAAATACAGTTTAGTATTTCAATTTTTTTGGCACTATGGAATATTTTACACGCATTTATAAATTTATTTAGCTTTAGTTCTTAAATTTAAAAAAAGTGGTGAAATTTTATTAAAATTATTGAATGCTGGGTTTTTATATTTATTCTTTGTGCTTTTTAGTGTAGGAATTATAATCTATGATGTCTTAATACTATGAACTATTGAGATTCATTTTATTTCCGTTTTACCTGGAAAGTTCATGAATAATACCTGTAATGAGTATGTATAATATAATCATGTTGTGACTTAAATAGATGATTGTATACATTTTGCATAATTGTTAATTTAAAAGTTTACAAATCGTTACAATTACATAAGGGTATTTGAATATAAATCCTGTATCTACATATCTTGCTATTAGACCTTAGACGTGGTGACAAATGCATTTAAATGTGTATTTAATTGACAATTGTAATCTACATAAGACTCAGTGGAAGTGCACTGACTCTCTTGGACATAGCGTAAACACAATTTGCGAGAAAAGGACAGCGTATTCACATTTACAGTAATATAAATATGTAGAATGCACAATTTTATTGTTATTGTTACAGTTTAACTTAAATTATCACGAATGAATATGTCACGTTGACATTTTTGATATCATATTCGTAGATATGGGCATTACTCGCAACTCTATCACACAAAGAGAATAGATACAATTAGTTCTAAGGTGATTAATTTATTAGTATTATCAAAAACTTTAATAAAGAAATTACCTGTATGGGATACGGCAGCATACAATACATACAAATGCTCTTGATACCTAAAATACTTCTTTAGTCTTAAACAGATTAGATATTGATATTAGATATTAGAGCACTAGGAAAGTTTTATTTTACTGCCATTTATTTTTGGTTTGTCGAGTATAACTTTTTGGTTTCTAGTTAAGCGGATAAGACCCCGTGTACACGCTAATTTGTATATATATAATAATATTGTATACGCGAAAAACAGATTATTAATAAGGCTGTGTTATGCATTATTGCCATTGTTTAAATTTACTTATTGTGTTTTTTTTCTTGATATTCCAAGTTATAAATGATTAAAGTTTATAATTCGTAATATTAAATGTTTGAAAATGTTGCGCTGTAACAAGTTAATTTTTTAAATAAATATAAAAATATCATAAAGTATTGTTATTTTTTAGTGAATCCATTTAATTATTTTTTTTTATTATTTATACAGTCTACAAAATATATTTTATAAATGTGGTGGTATTTATAAAGCGTAAATGTATAAAGACTACGGGTAACTCCAAGACGAAAAACAAACATTTTTAGACACGTTCTTCACAAAATAAAAATAAAAATGTAGTGCGAGAACAGTTAATATAGTCCTTGGTTTCATCCTTCACACTTAATGTGACTTAAGTATGCGTGTCAAACATGTATTTTAATGTAAGTACACGGTTTTTACCTAATATGACCTAAATATATAAGTGCAATTTAATGTAACGATAATGCCGAGGCCTAGACAAATCTGCTGTATATATGTCATGTAATAAATTTAAAAAATGAAAAAGTGTGCGTAGGCCGGGAATCGAACCCGGATCAACTGCTTGGAAGGCAACTATGCTGACCATTACACCACCAACGCCATGAACACAAATACAAAATTAAAGTGTATGTTTTAGCGTTAAACCAAATGTTGTTTATTATTATAGGAATAAAAATGATATCCTTTAATACTTTTTTATAGAAACAACTATGGTAGAATAAAAATAAACAATCATGAGTACCATTACATTGAGACTTAATTTAATTCATCCTGATTATTTTTTTCATGGAATCAATTATCTGTAATTTATTATGGATTTTTACTCTATAGTTTTATCTATACAAAATGCCCTATTATTGTATGATAGTAATTCGAGGTAAAATTTTCTTGATATTATTAATTCAGATTTTTTTGTTACCGATACTTTTAGAAATTGATAGAATAAATGGTATTTGAGTTATATATATGGCATATTAAATTCAAATATATTTGCAATGGCCCTAGGGCATATAATTTAAAGTAACATAATAACATATATCTACTAAGTACTTATCAAAAAACGTTTAGCAATTATTTACATAAAACTCCGTCTGTACCTACATTAAACACTAATATTTTAGTTTTAATATATACACTGTTCGTAGTGTAAAAGTTACATATAAAGTTTAATAAATTAATCGGTATGGTTAGAACAAAATATTTAGAAAAAAATAACTGAACGGTCGGTTTTCTCAATAGATTCTTAATGACAATATAGGTGAAATACTTATTTGTCAACATTCTAGAAGTCATGAGTAAATTACCCAATCAAAGTATTAGCTCATTTTATTTTTAGAATAAAGCAAATATTGATTTTCAACTCAATTGCAGAATGTATACGACCTTCTCACAAGTAGTTTTGAGAACACTTGTACACAAGTATTTTTATCTTTGTAACACAAAATGTGTTAAAATTTTAAATGACTATGCATATCACAGCGAATCGCGCAATGCCTTAAAAAATATTTATAAAGGTAAAGCTTATTTAAATTTACACTCTTCATTTACATTTAATTCGATTGATACCAAAGCTTCAACGAATGTAAATAAACAATATTATTATTTTTAAAAGGATTGTCTGTTACATCACAAAATTATTTAATACAAAGATAATTAATGCGTAGCGTGTTTACGTTTCGAAGGCTGTAATCACGTACAATAGTTTCACTGTCCAGTCAGCAGCCTCCCATCGAAGTGATTGGTTGCCCCAATTGTTGTTCACGGTGAGTTGTGGGTTATCGGAAATTAGAAATCACTTTCAATTAAAATTTGGAATAACACATTTTTTCCCTACAATCACACACAACAATACACATTTTTTAGATGAGTCTGAGTAAAGATGTGGCGTTCATCAAGGAGTGGATGGCGAAGGAAGCTTATCTACCTCACGATATTGGTATGTATATTTGTCATTTTATCGGGATTGAAACTAATTACAACAAAGACGTTAATTTGAATTCATGACTATTTTTATGTTACCATAAAATAATTTTAAAGTTGTGTTGGTCCGTTAATTATGAATCTAAATCGGATTTTAAAAAATTATTTAGCAGTGATTTATTGGTTTTATACTATTCGAGTTGTTATGTCGGCTGATCATATACTTGATATAATAAAATCAATGCCAAGATATACTCGTTCAAGACTTCAATACAGCCTCCGAGATAGTTTTACCCGCTGTAGTATTACCTCACATACACTGTGTCATGTTCACCAAAATAATTTAATAATTTGAAAAACTTTATACGTTGATGTGGATAGGCATAGGAAAACACTTGTTACTTCAGATATATACAGAAATACTCAATGTGCGTTGGGCGGAAATCGAATCCAGATGTCTATACTTGTTAGGCTTTGCTAAGAATTTTTTAGCGAATATTAAAAATGCAAGGTTTCTCGAAACGAATTTTTAAATAAAAAATACCAAATGTTAAAAAAAAGTTAACTCACAACAATTAATAATTTTGACAATACGGGAAATGTAAAAATGTATTAACATTTTAATTATTTTTATTTGTACCTAAAATCCTAAAATAGCACTTAGTTATGTATAGTAAGTTATTAATATCCTAATCTAAAGAATAATTGCAAATCAGCAAAAAAGTCAAGGTCTTTTTATCGTCTTTAATTTAATTAACGCTGAGAATCCTTACACAGGTAAGGATAAAATAAAATTTTAAATCTATATTTGCCTACTTTAAAAAAAACCAATAATGTGTTCTAAAAAGTACGCATCGAATTGTTAACACATCTTCGATTTTATAAGATTATATTATCGATTTCTCTCTATCAATAATTAATGATTTTCATACATATTTTCGATTGTCTGATTCGATTTTTTGTGATTACTCTTATAGAATTACAAAAGTCACACATACAATTTTATTTACAGTATTTAATAAAGACTTTTTTAGATATATTATTTTAAACGTAGGCATAGAAAAGGCTTTATTAATAACTAGTACTAAGTTAAAAGATTACAATGATAATAATACAATGTATGAACAAAAAATAAATTACGAATTCGCACACCAGCACACATAATTATAATAATGATTGCCTCGATGATGCGATAAAAGGCATACATGAAATCGCTAAACACCAGTTTCTGACATGAATAATTAAATAGAAAATCTTGAATATTATGAAGGATACGTAAGTAAAAATATAGTAGGTTAATTACATTATACAATATTTTAGAACTATTGCTGTCAATTACGGTTTAAAAGTATTATATAGTAAGAATTTTAGCGGATTAAAAGGCGTTTATTTGTCACAAGTTTTTAAATTATAAAACTCTCATGCGATTTTGTTTTACAAGCATGAGTTTACAAGAATAATAATAATAAATCGTTTATTTGAAAGAATGTGATACATTCAGATTGATTAATTATTGAAAATAGCCATGTAAATGTTATATTAATTATCATAATGTCGTAGTAATAAAAACAGTTACGTTGTTTACAACTGCTGCCAAAATTTATGGATTAATAACTCGAAAGCATTAAACGGCATTGATCTATAACTTCTGGGTGATTAAATAGTTTGATAGCCATTGCGAAACATAAGAACAAAAACTAAAGTAGAGTTGATTACGGTGTTAAATGTTATAGCTGAGACTGCCGTTTCTAGAAAATCTACGAAATCTTTTGATTAAAAACAAATCAATAGAAGAATATAATTTTTTTTACGACAGTCAATAATAAAAAAAAAGTACGACAAATCGTGCCATGGGTTGTTTTCTTTAAGAAGAAATAAGCAATGGAACGCAAAAAACTTCAAAAGCAACGCCAAAAAGTGAAATGAGTGAAGGACATAAGTCTCAATAAGTGTGAGAGCAATTCAGTATTGCTAACAATTGTCTTGGGTTTTGCAATTGAGCGCCGTTGTTTAGGATAATTTTCGATTGTACTTAGACTGAATCCATACGAAATTTTTACGATAAACGCGAATTTTAAATTAATTTAGGTTGATCGAAAATCATACGCAAGTCGCGTATCACCATGACCATATCAATACGACTTAGGGTCCTTCGAGGTTAGAGCGTACCAATTCCTAAAAGGCAACTTGCGAGCCTTCTAGCGAGGTGGGTATCCATGGGTGGTGGTGTCACTTAACATCACATGGGCCTCCTGCCCAATTGCCCACTAAAAATAATAGTACGCTCTGTAATCTTAAATAAATCTCCTCAACCTGTACTATGAAAATAATCTTATTATGCAACAATAGTAATATAAAATGTGTTACGTAGAAATTATTGTTAATCACTGTCATGTCCAAAGGAAGAGACTGGCTGCCCTTTATTTTATCTAAGCATCCCTTTTAGTGTGTATAATAATTTTTTTTTCTAGTCAAACTCTAAGCATTTTAGTACTTAATATTCTGTTCCAGACGATACGATGATAAAGAAGTTTTTGCACAGCTGCTATGGAAGTCTGGAAAAAACAAAGAAATGCATCGATCGCTTTTGCTCAACACGCAGTCAATTGTCAGAAATATACACTAATCGCGACCCGCAGTCTGACACCATAAAGACAATTTTCTCTGTTACGTAAGTGTATAAGTGATTGTGCGTTAAAGATTTGTTCACTAAACTAATACGTTAAATTATGGTTATAACATCTATGTATATATATAGTAGGGCATATTCCTATATATATATATATAATACGGTATTGACATTCCGTGGTGAAAGTCCTTTACTAAATTTAAGCAGCCAACCGAACCTAATAGGCTGATAAAATATAGAATTTGCTATGCAACTTAACTATTTTTAACAACATTACAGGTCGGTAAACTAATTAGTAACCTATTGTTAATTCCGACTCTGAAATCGGAAGTTGAAATTTTTATTTTACTACTTATTAAGCGCTCTAAGTAATTTTAAGTTTTTTCGACGGAAAGACATGCCGCTCTCATTATGTTTTCAGCAAATGTTAATTGTGCTCATAGCTTATCTATTGATGCCTGATACACCTGTGTGTTACTCGGATTCCTCACAATTTTTCATTCACTATGACTTATGAGTGTTAGTTGCGTACATAAAATCTATTGATAATGCTGGAAATTTCCGCGCGATTGCTGGCATTGAGGTGGAGGATTACCGCTTACCTTACTACTAACTTTACACTACGTGCCGAGATTCATAAATCCAATAAATTTTAATGATACAAATAGTAATTTAAAACTATTATTCAATTAAAAACAATGACTATTAATTAAATTTGACAATAAATATTTTATGTCATTATTTATTAATTAGGTAACACAATGTACACTTATGATCGTCTAAAAAAGAAATGCATATGAAATGCTTCTAATTTTATATTTACTGTTCTCAAGTCAAGGGCGTAAAACGGAAGAGAAGAACTGGCTATAAAGTTTGTGTCTGTTGTCTATACACAATTTGTTTGCTTTATCTGCTTCAGTATATTATTTAAATAATGTTATGGTTACATGAGCTAAACCAGGAAAACAATAGGCAATACTTTTATATATGTAATCACGTATTTCCATTAATAATTAATTGACAATACATAATAAATATTTACAATCAGTCACAGAGTGTCCAACATATCAGTAACGTTAAAGCAGTTTTGTCAAGCTTTTATTGTATAGAATGAAACGACGAAAACTTACAATTATTAAATAATATGTAGGTATTAATTTTCACAATTTAAAGTATACAGACAGTCAAATGTACATTTCCTGAGATACTCGTTGCTTTGCAAATGTATTTATTATGTATTAACACTTCGTTGCATAATAATGTAAAAATTGAACATAACTAAATGAGAAGGACAACTTATCGCTTTTGAGCAATCTCTTCCAGACAACCACAAATTTAGTTCATATATAGAAAGAAGCTACCTATTAAAAATAACACGTTGGATGACTACACAACTTTTTAAGTTACAACTACAAATGCTTTCATTGTATTTAACAAAGAACTGACAGTAGGCAGCTTTCGTTCACCCATTTTCAAACTGAACAATGATAAGAAAAAGGTTTTTTATTTACGTTAGTATCACGTTCAAAAACAATTTACGTTCTTCAAGAGTTAACGTACCTAAGACAATTTAATGATTTCAATAGATTCTCTAGCAATCGCTAATAATTTTATTTATTACTTACTAATAAATCTTTAACAAATGGGTTATTAAATTTCGTAGCCATACTTCGATACATCAATATTTTTGTTAGAGACTTTGGTCCTGTAAACGTTGTTCTGTTTTAACATAAACAAACAGCGCGTCTTAAAAAAAAACTTAATATTCTATTATTATTTATAAATTTATCGTAAGAACCTTTTGACAAAACACAAAATCGCCAAATTGTTCAGGTGTGAAGATGAAATCTCAAGGAAAATTAAGATTATTTTTTTATATGTTCATTAGATAATTAAATTAAAGAGTTTGACTACGGATTAATTATCTATGTAATTGACACCCGTATTTGATAACGGATACTAACATTTATTTGAAATAAAAACAAATAATCTTAATACATAAACATTCAAATTATAATCGTAAGGTAAACTCATTTACTTATAAAAGACGTATTACGTTCTGTATGTTACGTAGTACCTATAAATTACAATGAGTCAATTGTAATAATAGTTATATTAAAGTTTTTAAGTTTTGTATATCAAGAACAACGCTGTCGTATTAGTTTCTATTATTGAATAGTTTCCAGCATTTTAGTTTCTACAACTTGGCCTCAGACTTACTCGCCCTTTGGCGATGGGCACTCAAAAATTACGATGATCCACAGCTATAAACTTACCCAAATTTCTTTATTACAGTCGCGTATGTGCATACAAAGCTGGTGATGATGAAATTCTCATCCATCACTATGATGACCCGCAGTTTGAGCACTTCGCCTTCTACGATATTTTAAAGGCCCTCACCGTCCAAGCTGATTATTGGATAAACTTCCACTATATCTTTCCTAGAGGACATATAATAATTCTGGACATGTCGTGTTTCTCATTAAAGATGGTACCAAAGTCGAATATTATGTACTTCAGGGATTTTATTCTTTTCCTTTTAGTAAGTTTTCGTTTTTTATATGTCTTTTCATAATATGCACGCATTAAAACCATGTCTTTGTAGACAAAGGGGAAAGATTTAGTAAAGAAACTCAACTCGTTAAACTCCCGTACGTCAAAAATGTATTGGATTTTTATTCTCATTTCTGGACCTACAAGGGGTAACCCAGTCTTATTCCATTTAACTTTTTTTAACGCGGAAGTTGTACCGAGACGAACTGATAAGAAACTGTTTTAAAAGTGAAATATTAAATATATTTTATCGATTTAATATTTCTGTATATGTTTGTTTTAATGTATAATTTAAACATTTTAAAGTATCTCTTCTAGTTAAATTAGCTCCGGAAAGAAACTATTATTAATGACTTACTTCCTTCTTATGTACGTATCTCTAATTTCTACGGTTAATTACAATTAATTTAATAATTACTAATTATTAAATTAATTGCAAGTTAAAGTAGGGTAACAATAAAAGTTTAACAATACTTTTGTATTTTTAAGTTATGTAAGTATAAACACAAAAAAATGTAAGGTAAATTTATTAATTGTCAAGATCCTTTATAAAGGAATAAACAAACAAAGACAATTTAATATATTAACTATATCAGAAAAAATATTTACATAAAAGAAGTTGAAGTTTTAATAATGCTCTAATGGTACTTCAAAGAAATAACCTATGACAATTTTTTAAACAAAGACTTTGTATTGTATTGTATTACTAACTGTTTGTTTTTCAGGAAGGAATGCCAGTTCGAGTACAAAAAGTATACGGAATAAATGCACCGTCATACTACGACAAATTATACTCTCTCGTGAAGCCTGTACTGCCAGCTGAACTATGCGAAATTGTAAGTATATATTTAAAGACAATTGATCTTATTAAAACAGACATTGTATGTGTCACTGTTCACACAATCCTACTGTTTCCAACTATGAAACGTATCTGAGATTCTTTTAACAAACAGCCACTGTGGCCTTCGAGTTAGTGGTAACACTGGTGGAGGGTCCTAAAGGGTCCACCAGTGTTACCTGGAACATCACTTCCTCCACATACGTAATTATATAGTCGTGACGTCACTGATTCTCACTATTTATTTTTATATAATCAAAAGCTAGTAGTACCACAGGTCTACTGCTATGTTGTATTACAATTATATGTCTACGTTTCGTTCCATCCTTGTTTATCAATTCTGAGTAATTAATGTTTTTTAAACTCCGTTTTTATTTTTAACTTTAAATAGGTATGTTTTATTCGACCCAAGCGGTAATGAATATTTTTAATACAATTCGTTTGAGCGGAGTAATTTGCTATATTTAGAATTTAAGACGAAAAAACCCGATGACCATTTAATTGGCCAATCACTTAGGTCAACTTGAACTAATCTACCTGAATGTGTTCGGAGAGACCTTCAAAGGTGATCTTCACTTGAATCAGTAGATTATCATTTAGAAATAATTAGTAAATTATATTAGAATTCGTTAGTTTGTCCTTTTAGATTTTTCTATTGGCTGATCAGTCTATAATTACATTAAAAAAAATGTATAATACCTACGTACAATTTTTATATAGGTTCAGAATGCTATATATTTATAATTAAAAAATAACCAGTCGGCCTTCAATCTCTGGCGTAAGCTACAGATTTCCGTTTCTGTTTCTTGATAAAATGCGGCCCTAAAAGAAGTTTAATATACTCTAGCATTACTGATTATTTTAGGTATTTAAAATGAAATAGCCGGAAATACTTTTAGTTCTTATACTTTATAAACATTGCTATAGTTTTAATATTATATCGTACCAGATCCACTTCTACCATGACTACGAATCTTTACATAAGCACATTGATAAGAAATATTTGCCGGTGGAGTATGGAGGTGACGCACCCAGCACGAAAACTGAGAATCAGGATTGGATTAAAAGAATCAATGAGCAGAGGTATATAAATAATATATTTTTTAAAATTATTATATAGCATATATATAAATAAATATCTATTGTTAAGTGATAGTTGGTCATGAAGATTCACATTGCAAGAAGGCTTACAAATGCGTTGCCGGCCTTTAACTGATGTAAACTGATGTTATCAATCATATTTCTTTTTAAAAAAATTTTTTACTAGGGTTGCCTTGAAAAAATCGCTTGTTAGCAATAAGGCCCGCCCGTTGCATGCCTTATGATTTCTATATGATATTGTATTAGTTTTACTATAATTGTAACGTAGTGTTAATAAATAAACAATTTATTAAATTATTTATATCAAAGTCAAGTCAAATCCAAAAATCATTTATTCATATAGGTAACAATTGTGTTATTGTGTTCATCAGTTCAGTAGAGCGAGCTTACATACATTAAAACTATCGCTAGGCACAATGTTAATATAGTTAGATTTTTACGTCAATGTTGCCAGTGTCTTAACTAAGAGTATCGAGACTTAGCGTTTAGTCTGACTCACGTACGTCAAAAATGTATTAGTTTTTGGCATACTAGAGTCATAGTTTAAGTTGTCTGGTTTCTGAAAATTGCAATCAATATAATAATTTTATTTGTGTTAGAAGTAAAATACTGGAAACTTTGTATTTTTAGAAAAATGTTCCTGGGTGACAATTTATGGAAAGCTGACCTCAAGATGCGACCGAAGAGCGACTGCAACGCGATGAATGGCTCATTTAGGACACTTTCAATAGATTAATGTGTTTAGAATTATTGTAATTTGAATGAAAAAATACTTAAATTATACCACTTTTACTACTCAAACCTCGTATTATTCATGTTCAAATGGACTTCGAACATCGCTATTTCCTTATCCTTTATTAAATAGAGAGAAATATTTTTATTAAAATTAAATAAGGCACGAACTTATTTTAGTTAACCGAAAGGATTGTTTTATCTACAAAAGAGAAGATTTTAAAACAAAAGAACAATTCATGACTGCTGTCATACACAGTAATCATTTTGTATAAATTTACAATTTAAAAAGTTTTAAATTAAAAGTAATAATAAATTACATGTACAAAAATACCTCGGCGATAAATCAAGATTTCGAGTTTTATAAAGAAATTTTTAGGCATGGATGAACAGCCCGGTACAAGTAAAAACCTGACTGATAGAAATGATCCAGACGAGGAGAGTATTCCTTCTCACGATCAGAGGACCTATAGTGAAACAGATATATCTAATTATTCTAATAAGAGTCAATTACTCGTGGCATCTACGGGCATGGAAAAGCCAAAGAAACCGAGCAAGCCCGATGGCAAATTTAATGAGAAAAGACGTAGGAAACGACGCACAGGGAGAGTCGAGAAACAAAGAAAACCGCCTACAAGACGACACATGACCAAACGAGCGCCTAGAAGAAAGCCCAGAGCTAGATGTGAAAAGAAAAGAGACTTTTCTATCTCGACAATGTATTCACGACTGTCGTCCGGTGGTCTTCTAACGCCAGCTTGTGAACGTTGCGGCCACCGTTGTTGTCTTAGAAGGTAGCCCGTATGTGGTATATTTGTGGATTAAATTTTTGTTCGGACATCTTGTTTTATCACATCTTTAGCAAAATTGTCAGGTATGAACGGAGAGTGACGATTGGTAGGAAACGGAAGATTCCAAAGAAACGTAAACAGAAGTTACAGATGACTGTCTATAAGTCAGGTATTGCTATTATTTACAATTTTGTCTTTTGAACTGATAAAGAAGTTAGTCCATTGGATTGGATTACCGAGACTTAGCCTGAACTAACTGAATCTTTTCCTACAATTGAATTAAATACATAATTGTCGCGCGGTGTTTAGTTAAAATAATTTTGAATTTAAATATTTGAAATCTAAATAGTAATTTTAATATTAAATTTTAGAGAATATTCAAGTTGGATCCTGCAGTAAAATGTTGTCACCGTTGAATGTAAATGTTAATGCCGTTGAGGTAGAAGAAGCGCCCACTGACACTTTCAGAGAAGTAATTTGCATATTACTATGTCTTAATTAAGAAAAGTTTAGCAGACTGACCCACGATTTCTATTGAATAATTATTGAACACCAATACTAGTTAATATAAACTATCCTTACTGTATAGACGTAACAAGGACTTGATATCGTAAATTTCGGCCTTAGGTCAATATCATGACCAGACACAAGACTGTCTCAACTGTTTAGAACTTTATAAATGTTTTTTTTTGTTTGTTAACAAAACGAATGCTTTAATTTTACGTATCTATCCGTAGATTACTCCAGAAATGATACACGAGGCTCTAAGAAGATTAACTATGTGGAGGCAAAATGTTGAAACGGGTGCAATATATGACTTTATTCAAGTGAGTTACAACTTTTCGACTATGGGAACGTGTAACTAATAAACGTATTTATCCGAAGGACTTGCGTAGAAAGGTTGCAACAGACAAACACTTGCGTATTGGTATAAACTTTCGCTACTTGACGCAATAACAAATGATTCTGCTCCATTCCCTTAATGGAAGTGGGAAGTCCATTTGGCATCTAACGTGCCGGAAACTATAATTGTGTGGCCAGAAATATTTTATCTAACATTGTTTTCTAGTAATGTATGTTTTACGTAATATCATAATTAAAACTTTTAGAGAAATTACCCAGTAAATCAGGATAAGGAAGCATTGGGTATAGAACTTTTGGAAAAACTCGAAGTAGCCGTTTTAGTCGGTAAGTTGAAAACAATTTTTTTTTCAATCACATCGTTTTCTAAATGTCATATATCAGTAAATACTATTAATAATCTTATCACGAGCTAGTTCTCCTATATTTTCCTAGATTTTCCTATATTTTTTTTTATCTCTTCGTGTATGGTTATGTATGCCTTATAAGTGTTTGTCGCATTAAATATTGTATTTCGTTCTTCTTGTACCAATGTCTCAGTGTGCTGAGCGTTGGCAGTCTTTTATAAATATACCGGATAACATGTAAAAAAATAAATTACAGAATAATAATAATCATTTATAAAGAATACTTGAGCGCACTGTAGACATATCTTCAAATATTCAGGAATCGCAAAACAAACATCAACCGACACTTGGACTTTATGTGGTGCTTTGGAAAGGCCAAAGTTTAATGACACACATGTCACTTTATTCTGGAAAGTCTACAGGGACACCATGACTCCATTAAAAAAGCCAAATAAGGTATTTTGTCATCACCACCTGCAGGCTTACCCCAAAACATCGATAGCCATTTTAATTTTAAAGTGGAGTTTTAGTTTATTTATCTGTACGGATATTGAAAGAACCCAACGGTGTCGGACGTCACAAAATTGGAAATTGGAACTTATGCTAATTCGACCCAATTAAGGAATCAATCCCGGAAATTGTAATACATAATTGTCTTGCTTCTACTAAACTATAAAGAGGCAATGTATATTCGAATAATTATGTGTTTAATGTAGGAAAACATTAAGCGATTTCTTTTCAGACAATGGAAACTTCGAAAAGTACAAGTGAGAAGCGAACACTGCGTGTTTACGATGTCGATATATTGTGATTTTTTATTTATTAAACTTTGTAAGGGATTGTGTCCCATGAGACAATGTTTTTAGATATTAAACCAAAAAGTACAGTTAACTTTTATTTAGTATTAACAAAAATAAACATTGCATTAAAGAATAAAAACCTTTTTCTCACATGTCAGATATGTCTATTTAAATATTATAAGCACCTTAAATAATGATTGGAGTAGACATTCCACAAAACGTAATAAAATATATTATAAAACAAGTTCATTATAAAAAAAAATCTCTTAATCTAATGTTTTTAATTAACACAGTTTTCTTTATCGATAATATAGAGTATGTATTTACTGAATATAGCTGAGTTTTTACAACATTTTTTTCATAATATTGGAAGGAAATAAGTTTGATTCATATTTATTATAGAAGTACAGTAGTTGTTCTACACACAGACTGCCCATATGTATTTTATTTTCCTTTATTTATTATATTTATTCTTGAAGTCTGCACACTTGACACATCAATGGCGAGTCCAAAACCGATTTCGATATCGATTCCAAGTAATTCGAAGTACATCAGCGCTAGGGAAACTATTACATCAAAATTTAGATTATGTCAAGACTGTATAATTATCATTACTATGGAAACGGTTTGTTAGGAGTGTTAATTGCGGAGAGCTGTTGGAAATCGGAATCGGTTATTGAATAGCGATGTTGTTTTCAAACGTCTAGTCAAGTGCAAGTGAACGGAATGATCCTGGCAAGTCTCTTATTTTTTCAATCTTCTCGTCGCGACAATTTGCAGGTCTAAGAGATTCTTCAACAAACCAATTCTTATCGTTTTCCAGGAACCAATTTCTGAAAGTTAACATAGCTATTAACTTAAAAATTAATTATATATAATAATATAGAGGTTTCTATATAAAGGTTTCAGTTGTATGAGTATTGATAATACTCAAAAATGGCAAACTTTATAGAGAAAAATTAAAAGCTTTTGAAATATACAAGTTTGGTTTTGGACCTAAAATTTAAATAAGGCGGGTAATAAGCGTAATTTTCATTTGACGAATATTAGGAATGCAAATGACATAGTATCGTGTGAAAACCAAGTCTCTTTCCGAAGTTCCGGACAGAGAGTAGGCGAACGCATAGAATTTATACAAATAGTTATAAATATTATACAATTTTACCTTTTAGCCTCCATTCGTTTGATCCAATAACGTTTAATCTGGTCGACACTCCCGCAGGCACCTCCGTACTCCTCGGGAAGAATATCTTTGGGGATATCCGTGTATAGGGTCTCTGAATTCGGCTCATGAAATTTAATCTGTAACATTTGTTTAAAAATGTCAAAACGCTAACAAATTTATCGTTTAACATGCAGACTGAAGATTGAATTAATTATTGCTTGTACCAAACTATCATTTTTAATTATTAATATCTATTCGACCTTCGATATATGTTTGCAATCTGGTATTTTAAAAGCAGGAGAGTGCTAAAAGTAAAAGATAATTCTTTCCTTACTTGAAATATTAATATTAATAATACATTTTTATCTTTAATAGACTATACAGAGCGGGAGAAAGACCGTAGGTTATATTATTAGAAAAAAAATGAGAATACTTTTGTATAGTTGAAGCAGTTTTATTTTTAAATCTTAGTCAAGTTGAGCGAGTTGTTTATTTATGAAGTCAAATACAGTAATTGAAATACAAATATTTAATGACTACATTGATATAGTAGAGAAACCACAATATTAAAGAAGGAAACGACAAATCGCGTGGTCAAAAGCAAGGTTTACAATTCATGTGATTTTTTTGTATGTTTTAGATTTTGACCATTTTGTATCAATGTAACCTCTAACCTGTTTTTTTTGTAGTTTATTTTGCTGATCGTGTCCGCATGTTATTTGGACGGCATCGTTATGATATTTTTGTATTTTCGTCAATTTTTTTGTGTATGTATTGTCCTAAATTTGTGGTCCAAAAAGATATGACACCCGTCAAAATCCTTTTACCGTATGAAACTTCTACCCTTAATCTAGTTTCTGAACGTTACCCATAAATCATAATAATAATGAAACAGATGCATTTCTACAACATACATATTATATATAGTAATATGACATACCAATTTAGCGACTTCGTTCTTGAGGAATGGTTTGCAAAGCGCGAATATTTTTCCGATGTATGAAGGGCTGTTGATCACATGCACTTGCTTTAGCCTCACTGGAACGGCCTCCTTTAAATTGTATTAAAAATAATATTTATATATGCTATTATTTGAGCAGTGTTTGCATAGTGGGGTTGCATCGCAGGACCCCTTGAGGGCAAAGGTACGAACTCTGGCTGTGCACCAAAGAACTATTCTTTCTATGTGCGCATTTAACTTGCTCATAGGGCGAAGAAAAACATCATGAGGTAACGGGCATGTCTTGAGTCAAGCAAAGAAGGCTGATCCTGATTGCCTAATAGAAAAATATCACGAAACGCACATAAAAAAATCTAAAATATCAACCTTTTTAGGCGTGGGCCTCAGATCTGTTTCATGATCATTTGTTAATCTAATAGGCAAGTAGGTGATCAGCCTTCTGTGCCTGACGCACGCCGTCGAATTTTTGGGCCTAACGAGAGCCGGTTTCCTCACGATGTTTTCCTTCACCGTTCGAGCGAATGTTAAATACGACATCAGAGATGAGAGTCGCACGCAGAAGCCACTAGGCCAACACTGCTCCAAAACGCACATTTATTCACTATAATATCTACAGCGTACATGGGCAGCATTTAAAAGCTAATGAAAATCAGTATCAATTATAGTCCCCGGCAATCGAACACAGGAGCTAAGCATCATTCACTAACCTTGGAATCTATTGATATTAATAATCTATTTTTATCATGTATATTATTCAAGTAACGTAAAAACCCAAGCGCAAAGAAAAATACAAATAGTTTCGATACCTACACAATTCAATTAAAGATACGTAACAAAAAATCTTTTATAGCAAAAACAATTACAGATTCGTAACAAAAAAAACTTTGAATGTGTGTATAATTGATAATCTATAGCCGGTTTAAAATCTTGAATTGGTTGAAAACGACTAATATTATTCATCGGAAGATTGCGGTAAAAAAGGAATTTTACAAACTTTACTTTTCATAACATTGTTTTTTATAAACTCAACGAACAATACAAAATTGTAAGAATACGTATCATTTGGAAGTGCAAAAATGGCTTTTTATTGATTTTAATATTTATGCAGTTACTACAAACGTTTTAGAAAACATTATTATATTTTGTTTATATACGTATGTTATAATATATGTAGGTTTGAACGTTAAGTCGCAATTTCGGTTATGTAAATCCTTTTATGAAAGTGGCCTTCGACGCAACATTTATGTTTCGCCAGTTCACAAGATACTTTTTATATTACATGACACGACGTGTGATGTATGAGAGACAGCTACAACGTGACATTTTCACTGCGCGAGAATTTGATTAAAACTCAGAAATCTTTCACAAGTCTATTGTTTATGCTTAACTAAAGATAAGCTGTTATAAAAAAAAAACAACTGCATTCCATAAGCTGTGGAGTTTTTTAAACCCATAAAGACAGATTTCATAGATAGAAAAACAAATTTATGTCATGGCTTATAAAGATTATATCGCATCGTAATTAAATGAGAATATAGTTTTAATTTAAATGTTATATTGATTTACTTAATCTTACTTTAAAAAGCGAAACTAAATTAGCGTTTACTCTTTTTAGAATTATTGCAAAATTACCGAATTGAGAAACATTCTTAATCAAGTTGGACTTTAATTTAATTGAATGTTTGTGCGGTCCGGCATAGTCCGTTTTAAGCCTTTCTCTTTCTTATTTTCAACTCAAAGCATCGGTTTGTCTTTGATATAAGAGTTTACACGCAATATTGCGATACAGATTATAATATAACTTTATATATAATTTTACTATGACATAATAAAAGACGTAACGATCGAATTTTAAGCTTGTTATCAATGTCAACTTAACGGATAGCGTCGGGAAAAAATAACTTTTAATAGATCCTCATTTTCCTTAAGGACTGAATGTAAAAATATGACATTAAGTTGCGAAAGGACTGCGCCGGTTGAGCAATGAACTTTTAATTTACTTGCCATGCATTAATTTATTAAGATACAATTAAATAATAAATTATATCGAATTGAAAAACGACATCGCCACTTCGGTTTTCCATTTAATTAAAATACTATCGAATCACATTTCCGTAGTTTTCCTATAGGATTAAATCTTCTTTACTACGTAACAGACATTTTTAAAACAAATAACGTTTTCATGACATTAACTACTGTCATAGATTTCCTTATTATGTTATCATTATTTTACATTTTATTGTTATTTGCGCAGAAATTCACAATTTGATAAGCAATTAGATTACAAATAATAACCAAAATTTTCAGTAAAAAATACCTTGGTGTAAGTTTTCAAAATTACGAGTTTCATAAAGAAGTTTTTAGGTATGGATGAACAGCCCGGAACGAGTAAAGATCTGAGTAATAAAAATGACCCAGACGAGGAGAACAGGTTCGATCAGACGACTAACAATGAAACACAATTATCCAATTATACTAGTACGAGTCGATTGCAAGTGGCGTCTGTAGGCGTTGATAAGACGAAACCACCGACCAAGCCTAAAGGTAAATTTGAGGAGAAAAAACTTAAAAAACGACGTACGGGCAGAGTCGAGAAACAAAGGAAACAGCCCACAAGACGACACATGACCAAAAGAACTTCAAGAAGAAAGACCAGAGCTAGATGTGAAAAGAAAAGGGTAAACTCTGTTTCCACAATATATTCGCGACTCTCGTCCACTGGACTTCAAACGCCAGCGTGTAAACGTTGCGGCCACAGATTTTACCGTAGAATGTAACATCAGTTTTTAGCCAACCCGTTTTATTATGAATATATTTGTCAAAAAACACAGATATTTTAATCTTTACGAATTATTAAAATTGTGTAAGTTTCTTGAGCGTTGTGTATGTCTATCCGCTATATTACACTACTTACTTCAAGTAAATATACGATAACATACCTGTGTGTACATCATATACTTTCTTAGCACAGATAGATTAACTTTTCCAACGAACTTTAGAGACACATTGGCGGCATCAAAAATCGGTATTTCACCGGAAGGTATATCGTGTTCTTCGGTCAGACGCGTGTCTATTAACATGAAAAATGTTTTCACGGCATCCAAAAAGCTGAACATGTCCAAATCTGGTTCCCTTAAGCGGTAGATGAAGACGTTATAGTTATCCTTTGTCCTTGTCGGAAGAGGCAGCATGTCACTGTAAAGAGAGAATTCACTATAGATGAAAAATTACGTTACTTACGGTTTTATCAGGGTTAAAAGGTAACGAAATTGCAACTATTAAAAAAATTGTAAGCAATTTGTAATCATAATTGCTGAGGTGCTTTTATTAAAATAAGTTATAACTTATTACGATAAGTAACATTAAGAAAAAATACGTATAAGTGACTTTTTTAAATTCAAAAACTCATTTTTAAACTTTGAAGTTATATTATAAACGGTTTATCTTAGGACGCTTTAAACTGCTTATCGTAATTGTAATCAGAAAACTGTGTAAAAGCTATTTATGAAGTGAATTCCAGAACCTCGTGGGAATAATATTTCAAACTCCGTACGAGTACAATGGACAAGCGATAAAAACTGTTTCGTTCAATTACAGCCACATTGTCAATTATAGCCACATTGGACTGCTATACTTAAGGCATTCTAATATCAGAATGATAACTATAAATTTCAATGCTCTATGCTTTTCTTATTGTCGTTATTTTGGTTAATAAAGTTTGTGTATATTGAGATTATATTATATATCTGTGATAATTTTGTTTTCGATTAGATTAGATTAGATAAAGCGTATACACTTGGATAAACTTATCTGTAAAATTAAATGAAATGTGAATAGACATATAAAAAATGTTATGTGACTCTGTGCTGGGCAAATTCCTAGCCTAGTAGGACAATAAACTGAATCTTAGATAAGGCAAAGTAATAGCTCGTTTATTTGTCGCGTAAGCAGTCTATCTCTGTAAAGACTAAGTACGCTGTATAAATTGTAGTATCAAATTAAACTAAATTACGATTGTTAGAAAGTGTGAACCTGTGTCAAAATACGTATTTAAGTCGTCTTTGAATCGCTTAAGTTCCTGGAAATCGTGTCAACCATATTTGGGGAGTCATAAACGTAAATAAATCAGCTACAATGTGAATAATGTGCTCCAACACAGTAGAACTTAAATATAATCGTATTTTATATATCGATGAGGACGTTGAATTCAAATAGAGAAATGTGATAGAAACAATAGCAGTACCTATTTAAAAATATACTTATCACAGTGGAAGGGTAACTAGTTATGTAGTACAATAACAAAATGTATGCAGGGGCAGCAGGGCAGCTTGGATCTAGTGTGTGCACCAATAGACGTTTTTTCTATGTGCGAGCGTAACTCGCTCTTACGGTAAAGGAATTGTGAGGAAACCGGCATGTCTTAGACCTAACAGCTGACGGCTTGTATGACAGGCACAGAAGGCTGATCAACTAATTGCCAATTAAGAAAAAAAATATTACAAAACATAATCGAAAACAATTACGAAATTATAACAAGGCTTTTAATTAAAAATGCTAATGTGTTCTACTTCAAGAGTGAATATGGATATGGTATATAAAATATCGAAGTTATACCAATTTTAGTACATATTTTCTTTTCGTAAGAAGGTGACATTCTCATGCTCACTTGAAAGAGTTACTGCTTCAATGGGAATCAGACCAAGCCACTTCGGGGTATTTATCATATGAGTGAGGCCAACCATTTGAGGTGGTTAATGATTGATATGTAATTAATCTACTTACGTAATTTCGAAAACCTTCCTAATCTCAGCTGAACAAGGATCGCGTTTGCAGAAGAGATCTGGTGTTGACGAACGCATCGTGAAGAACAGGTCCATGGTTCTCTTGGCACGCTCTAGGCTTTTATGGCAACTGAGGTAGAAGCGATGTAGTAATACATCCTCTGAAAACAAATCCAAATGGAAAAATGATTTTATTTTAAACAATTATTTATATTATATAACTCGTGAACATAAAAAAAATATTTATACGACTTGTTTCGGTATAAAAATATATTTTAGTTTACAATAAGAGTAGAGTATTGCCGAAATAATTTGATTATCCTTAATAATGTGCGAGAAGTCTAATTGTTAATTTTGAAGCAATCCTGCCATAAATATACATCGATGTTCGAAAAGAATCCAGAAAAAACGAGAATATATAAATAATAGTTAATGCATTTTATTTCAATTACTCTAAATTTTGACCAATTTTATATTTCTATCATCTCATTCTTTTAAAATATCTGTCCCTTTTTTGGCAAAGGCCTTCTTCAAATCCCACCAATTCTGTCTGCACTGTACCTACCCTTATCTGGTCTACCCAATTTTCTAAATTGTGTTCCTCTTTTGCGTTTAATATACCTTGGGCAACAGTTTAATACATTCTTAAACCTCTTTTTTATTTTATTTCTCTTTTTCTTTCTCTTCTTTCATTTATAAATTTCTAAATACTGTCTGAAAGGCTAAATATGAGTAGTACGGTCTCTACCCCTAGAAGGCCCTTTACCGAAAAGAGAGTTGTGCCTACATTCGATCCGGGGGTGACCGTCGGAAGGCTGTGTAGGATTTACAACAAAGTACTGCTCTGGTAGTGCTAAAAAAGTCAACGCCGAATCGTGGCAATGATTGCGAAAATCTCGTGAAAAAGGTGAAATCAAAAGTAAAAGTTAAAGTCACGAATGGCCATTAACCTTTAAGAGATTGTCAAATTATAATCGACATGCGAAATATGGCATACACTGACCAAGTGTTAAAAACACCTAAGTACTCAAGTTACTGCCGAAATAAAAATACGTAAATTGAGATTTTCGTTATGAGAAATCTTTTCCTTTTAGCCCAAGTTTATATGTTCGCTTAACTTGTAACTTCTAGCGGCTAGCATATTCAACTGCTGATCGATGAGGTTTTGGGTTTAAATTCAGCCATCCAACAGTACGACAGAAAAGGTTTTATACGAAGTACTGAGTAAAAATTTGGTAACCTCGTTCAAAAATGCCTTTATTTAGGTAGGTAAGCTACCTTATAAAGGAAAATAAACAGAAATGACTCTTGCGCAGCTAGCCGGTAACTATACGTATTATGTCATGCATAGTATCTTCATAAATGTCTACATGTTACAGATCCTGCGTGGTGGCACGCACGTAGATAAAATCTAAGTACAATTACGTTAACAAGGCGTTTTATTCTATGCAGTTTAAATTTTTTGTCTATGACTTTTACAATTACCAAGCTTTTAATTACAATAAAAAAACGTAAAAATAAATAACACATCTATGTATAAGTGAATATTTTTTGTTATAAAACATTACAACTATTAATTATTTTTGTTTCGATAACTACCTTCAAAGTCTAGTTAATTATAATCTTATCTATACAAGTTTTGTGCATTATTTATTTTTTATTTTATAAGGCATAAAATACTAGTACTACTACTTCTAGAAGTTAAGCTTCTACTTTGTGTTCACGTAAACGAACGGCTATTCCATGTTTCTGTTGCAAGGTTACATCTTCAATGTTCAAGGTAAGATTTCACTTATTCTAAAGAATATAACCAATGAGGCGTTATATTTGCTGGCTTAGTTACGGGCATACAAAGTCGCTTATTATCTCTAATTTTATACATACAATAGAATTTATGCACCGTTGTTTATATATATACATGTATAAACAAAGAACGGTGCAACAGATTCGTAACGCGTTTGATAAGTTGTTTACGTTGTAATGAAAAAAATATTTAATGTTCTATGAATAGTTGGCTTTTGATTTGTGATTACAAACTTACCGACATCATGTGGCAAGTGAGGCTGCTTGTTCAACCAATTCCTCAAGGGAACTATTTCTTGAGTCCATGCTAATTCTTGATCTGGCATTATACTGAAAAATATCTCTTAAGGTCAATATTATGTTAAATTGAATTGTGAAATCATGAATAATACAATTCGGGTATAAATTACCGAATACAAATGAGAAGTTTTTGTCACTATTGGTATTCAAAGATTTTTTGTGTTATAAATTAACAGCCTTCGTTCCCATAATTTAGTTTAATTATGTTACATAATTGTATAAATTTATTCAACTTCCTAGAGACACAAAAAAATTGTTTAGTTTCTGTTCCACCATACTATTAAGAAGCTTTATTATATTATAAAAAATAAATCAAGAACTGGGTAGTTTGATGTAAGCGCTCCTAATACTTAAACAGTATTAAGAATTAACACATCCTTTTGGAATAGTTTGGAAACGACATGTAATTATGAGACATAAAGAGTTTTTAAGGGATGATTACGAGTTTTGATTATCTGACCATAACATCAATAAACTCGAAACGTCAAGTTACATAAATAATGTAATAAAGTCTTGTTTATAATATATATTGTGTTCACAATATTTTACATTATAAGGATAGTTAGGACAAAACCAAATACATATGTAGGTATCATAATATAACATAATCTTTGAATAAGTAAAACACAACATAAAACGGAAGGAACTTTCGAAAAAGCTTAAAGACATAAAGTGAAAGATAAAATTTCGAAAGTTTACAGTTAATAAGTATCTGTATATAATACTTAAATACAGATAACTTACCGTCTTACTAGTCATAGATTAAGTTTATTCAGAGTTAACATAAAAGTATGTCCAAAATGGTCAAATAAAGTGATTTATGTTCAAATTAATATGGACGTAACTTAACATTTAAGTAGATAATTATTTAATTATTAAAGTACACCACATAATCAATCTTTTCTAATTGACAATCGACCATAATATTTACAAAAATAAATCTAAATGTTACACTTCCAAAACTCAGATGAAAATAATGTAAGTATTACAAAATGTTGTTATTTGAGGCCTTTAGTCAATTTTTAAATAACGGAGCAGGTAAAGTCATAACCATGCACTATAAAAAACTGCACATTTCTTTTCTCAATGCTAGAATCCGGCGCAGCACAGTATTTTGGTTTTTTTGACGAAACCGAATGGCGGATTTTATGATGAACACTCAGCCTGTATAAGTCGAAGCACATCTTTACTAAGTTGGAAATATTTTTTTCTTACGCCTCAAAAGAATTACAAACATACGAAGCAAATATACATATTTAGTTCCGCTCTTAAGCATGGGTTTTTACATGAAGTCATGTGTATACTAGTTTTTGTTATTCAATTTTATGTGTGCTTATTGTGCACATTTATTGATATTGTTCAGCATACTATCTATTATTTAAATGGTATACCTAAGAACTTAAATAATCCTAACATTTTAATACAAACAAAATTGTCACTTGACTAATTTAAGTTAACTAATTTACATCACCATAATTCTAATGACATACGTCAAACGTAATGATTCAGTAAAAAATATATTGTAAATATATTTAAGTTTAAAAGAGTAACGACCGATATTCGAAACTTTACAGTAACCAAAAAACTTCAAAAGTGCTTTTTAATAATTTTTCATATCAAATATCTTGTTATACTGATATTATTTATAGTAAAAAAGACGTGAATAATGAAATAAATTCGCGTTTATCATCGATAAACAAATTGTGTATTATGCAATACTCACGTTACCTATATTACGATAAGTTTTACGGGAAAAGCAACATAGCGTTTATATTTAGGTCGCTCCTAGTTTCAATAAGATGCTGTAATTCACTGAATAATGTTACATACACCTACTTAGGTGTATGTAACATTATTCAAGGTATAAATTTGAAGCGTTGTTTTATTAGAATCTTGCAAATATGAAAAGTGTCGGCTAAGCGTTTAGTAGATACGCGACTTTCTGGGAGCGTACATATTACGGATTTTTTATTTGCGCAATTTGAACAATGTAGAAACGGGCATGCCTAAGACCCAAAAATATACTGCGTGTGTCTACTAGTCAATTATAAAAAAAATATAAGTAATGGACACAGAAATCTGTCGACTAAACCTTGAGACCCTTTACCCACAAGTTATCAGCTATCATGATTGCAATTCAATGTGAATGAATTGTATTATCTTTAGTGTAATAAGATTTTATTGTAACGAGTAAGGTTGTCTATTAACATAATCATGGACATTTATATTCTGCACGCAACAATGTCTTAATACGAAGTCGATATTTGTGGTTGATCATCGTTTGTATCGTTGTACGTTCACATTTAGAGACATTAGTTCTTTCTAAATATTAGGTCCTTACAAATAAAATTAGCGTTTTGTATGGGACGAACGGCATTTTTTTAATAGAATATATTGAATTAATCAATGTATGTCCCATTTATATCTATGCACTTTTGCCATCTTATAGGTAGTTCATTTATACCTTTACTAAAACCATTCGGAAGGGACGCAATAAAATCTTTGATGGTTACAGTACAGACTAAAACAATTTTTAGTATGATTTTTCTTAGCCCACTCAAGGCTCTGAAAGGCCGTTTAGCAGGTCGTCAAGGCATATCCATTTTATCTACTAGGGTGGGCCTTTTAGATAATTTCGTATCGACTCTTCGACATATCCTTCAATTTTATAGGTTTTAGTAGGTATATAGAACAATTGTATTTTAATGTTTTTTCTTTAGAATATTTAAAATCTTAAAGGATTATTTTTTCCAGATTAATCGCAATTAATCATTATCATAAGTAATTACTCATTATTCTTTTTACGGTCTCTTGGCTTTTATTATTAAGATAATATTTTAACATAAATTAATATAACAAAAAACAATAACTCACCTTAAAATATATATATTTATAATTTATTGTGAATTCACTGATAATATTTTAATAATTAATGGTTTGAAATTGATTAGCGAGGAAATGGTTATTTGACCCCAACAACTTGTGTTATTAGTACTCTTCCGCGTAAGAAGACAATACCATATTTCAAATCGGCAACATTCCTTTATAAGAACAAAAGATTACGTAGAATAATGTTATATGAATATTCTGGTTGTCTGAAATAGATCGCGTTTTAATTACAATTTCCTCCCGGTCTATTGATGAACGTTGTGGTATCCAGGCCTATTTTTCGGGATACCTTTGTATGTTTTTTTTTAGACGGGCATACTAGAATTTCAACATCCTGGAGTAAGCGCGGATAACACGGTATATACTCCTATGCTTAGTGACAAATAGAACCACGGAAGTTAATACTTAATTCACGCTTCACACGCTTCTACTTTCCAATAATGACTATAATTATCACAATGCGTGGTTAAGGAATGTGGAAGATTTGTTTGACATTATTTAAAAGCATAAAATAAATATGTTCTTATTGGTAAGCAATATAAATAATAACCTGCAGTCATCTGAATGTGCAAGCGCTTAGTAACCGGCTTCCCTCATAAATAACCCCTTATAACATAATGCACACCTGAGAACGTCAATCAAAATTTTAATGCACAATTTACTTGCAGTTTAACAAGGGCGAAGAATGGACGAAAATATCCAAGAAAAGCTCTGTACCTTTAATCAGATAGATTTTTTATTAACAAGTAGTTTTGTTTAACAAGATGCTTGTATTGCTTATATTTATCGTTATTAAAGTATTTGTTGAATGTAACTTTGTAATATTAGTTTAATGTTTATCATTATGACATTTATTTCCAACACATAAATTTCCAATATTCTTAACCTATAATCTACATAGTAGGTAATAATAATAATTAATTAAAACAAATCGAATAAGTTTGGTCCCTTTGGCAGTATACTTTTAATGCTGGCAGCATTTCCTCGCTGTATTACGATACTTATTCGTTGAGCGAGGAAAGCACGAGCTCTGGAGTCACCGGTACTATCTACCAGGCGCCAACTTAAATCTTTAATTAGAGCCTGTGCAGTTGAACCCCACGGCCCATGAGTCTACACCAAAGGGAACAAAGTTAATGTTTATCATTTAGTTCGTAATAAGTTGAGTTGCACAAACCATTGATTTTCTGTTAAATTGTATCATGCTAAGAATAAAGTGCGGTCCGCGCGTGGATTAAGTTTGGCAAGTCTTATTCCTTACCTTTCAACTATAATCGTTATACTTCAGTTAGTGTCAGTGAATTATCATCTAAACCTTTCTCATCAATCACGCTATCAACTATAACTTAAATAAAGTCAGAACCGTTTACGACGACATCGTTTAGAACAATATACCGGTTATATCAAAATCAAAGGTCCCGGCTGAATTCTATGTATTAAGTACTTAATAACAACGTCATCGGCTGTTACGACTATTGGTTTTTACGACCAAATATGAGTAGTAAGGACTACTTGATATCGTTATAACATATTTTGACTGTTTTAATGAATTGTTTAAAAGCGTTTAAACCGTTGACGAAAAATATTAAATGAATCGTTTATTTGCAAATAAAGTCGTGCATACAAATTGATTAATTATAAAAAAACCATACCGTCAGAAATAACCACCAGTGTAAAAATAGGCAACTGTCATATTAAGAAGAATAATTTAAAAGTTATCCTCATTATGAGTTACTCGATCGGCTTAATTAAAACTCTACGTACAAAGTATACATTTATTCTTGTTCTTGCAACAATCAAAATATTAGGTCCTTACATATGAAATTGGCGTTTTGTCGTACGGGCTTTGACCTCAAATACCTCCTCTTTGGTTAGGAATTTCAAATTCTAATTTGTACAGCTATTTACTCATGTATTTGTGCTTCGATGACCGTCATTCATTTGTTTATTTTTTCTTTTTTTTTCTGTTTGCCTCACTCATTTTACAAAATGGAAAACTTAAAGTATCGCATTATTTACGAGGATTCCGCCGTGGCACTAGTGCTGCGGAAACGACTCGAAGAAGTCACAGTTCGTTTTTGGTTCCAACCTTTTCGTTCTGGAAATTTCGACCAGCAGAACAAGCCCCGTGGACGGCCTGAGACCCAAGTTGATATTGAAGTATTGAAGGCTATTGTGGAAGCGGATCCATCGCAAACCACGTCCGAGTTAGCTTCAGGCTGCGGTGTTAGTGATAAAATGGTTTTAATTCACTTGAAGCAAATTGGGAAGATTAAAAAGCTTGAAAGGTGGGTACCTCACGAATTGACTGAAGCAAACCGGCAAACGCGCGTCGACTGCTGCGTTACATTACTGAACCGGCACAATAATGAAGGTATTTTAAACCGAATCATTACCTGTGATGAAAAATGGATTCTTTGCGATAATCGGAAGCGCTCAGCGCAATGGTTGGATCCTAGCCAGCCAGCCAAATCCTGCCCCAAGTGAAAATTAACCCCAAAAAAGTTACTTGTAAACGTTTGGTGGACTAGTGCCGGTATTGTTCATTGCAGTTTTCTCAAATCTGGCCAGACTATTACGGCTGATGTCTATTGTCAGCAATTGCAAACCATGATGGAAAAGTTAGCGGCTAAACAATCTAGGCTGGTCAATCGTTCCACGCCACTGCTACTTCACTACAACGCTAGACCACACACTGCACAACAAACGGCTACCAAATTAGAAGAGCTTCAATTGGAATGTCTAAGACATCCTCCGTACTCCCCGGACCTTGCTCCAACAGATTACCATTTTTTTTCGAAATTTGGACAACTTCTTGCAAGGGAAAAAATTTAACTCTCATGAGGCAGTCCAAATCGCCTTCACAGATTTTATTGATTCCCGTCCGACTGTTTTTTTTAGAAAAGGGTTCAATGAACTACCTATGAGATGGCAAAAGTGCATAGAAGACAAAGGTTCATACTTTGATTAATTAAATATATTATATTTAAAAATATTCGACTTTTTGTTCCTCCCATACAAAACGCCAATTTCATATGTAAGGACCTAATATTCCACAGATTTACAGTTTCTAGTCAACGAGCATTTGTGGCCTAAATGCAAGTCAAGGCAAACTTGGTAAGTGTTTGTAAATATCTTGGCAGCCATATTTTTATGATCACCGAACCCTTTACCTTAAACAAATATATACTTCTATTCATAATGAGCTCGTTGGGTTAATAGAAACGAAAATCTCAAATTTGGTATGAAACCGATTTGAATTAGCCAGTATTGTTTACATAATGTTAAATAATACTGGCTGCCCAAAACTGCGGATCAATAAAAAAAAACATGCAAACGTCAAAACGCAAAATTTTCCTTTTATTCATTGTTCAAATCCAAATCCAAAGTAATCATACTTCTATAGTGATAATGAAATAAATAAATGTAATTCAATGTTGTGATTTGCAATTTGTCAATAATATTAGCTTTTGACCAACCTGCCCATGTATGATTTTCCGTTGATAATTTGATTCTAAATACCGCTGATAATTATTAACGCTTTTTGCCTCGTTAGGGGGATCGTTCAGACATAGTTACATAGATTATTTGCATCGTCTAAAATCTTAATTTTCTCGTAGGAATTGTAAGAACCCATATTTTTGTAAGATTATTTTGTGATTTGTATTAATGTAACTATAGCAGTCTTGTTTAGGAACGCGACAATTGCATATAAAAATAGTTTTTTAATTTACTGTTTATGTTGGTTAGCGTTAAGCTATCTAATATCTGATGGGGTAGACCATTTATTAGCCGCGGTAGCAAATACCTCAACGTTATCTCGCCATATACGTTGTTTGCTCTCGATGTACAAAACCGAATCTGCGTTACCGCTCGAGTCTTTACATCATGCTCCACTCGATTTTTTATGTCATCTCGGGAAAAAATCTATATTGCCTACACGAATAATAAGAGCTTATTTAGGCTTACAAGTTACCACGAGTGATGTGTAGATGTTGGTGACCTCAAAAAAATACTTTCACTGAATGATGGGATCAGTAAAATGCTGGGTTCGTAAAACTGGTTTCTAAAAAATGATTGCGTCAATAATTAGTTGTATCAAATAAAATATCGCTTTCAGCCAATCCACCTATTTCAATATCCGTAGCACGATTCTACACTTGGAATTACGTACAGAACTTGAAATGGCTATTTTAATTGTAGGTACGCTGCTCTTGAACTTTGTTAACGACTATGAATTACGAGATATGAACCATAAAGTTTTTACAAACAATACCGGAAAAATAACATTTTCTAGGTGTGTTATTTCGCATACATACGCTAATTGATGAAAACACTAAAATGTCATTGCCATGAAACTGATGACCAAGCAAAACAATTTTAAATATATCCGTTATGTTTTTATTAAATCCCCCCCGAAGGGAAAATCCAATAATCCGAAAATCTCAATAAAATAAACGTGACCCACGCAGATACAAATAAGCAAATTTTCTTAGGATTTAAGAAAAAATATTATATCGCCCAAAATCAAATATCTCAGAGACATGAATACAAGATTAGGTCACAGATATGGCCTAATCTTATAGGTATTCTATGCAGCACTAATTACAAATTAGTATTCAGATTTGCACTTCTGATTTTTAATTCATGAGGTACGTAACGACGGATTAAGGATATTTCGTTGCTAACCGTTGTGTAAAACAATTATTACTGTGATTATAAGCTATCTATAATAACAAAGAGGGTTTAGAGCTCTGAAACGTGAGAATACTAGTAAAGGCATACATAGGCTAAGAAAATTCCTTTAAAAAATTATCACATGGTGCAATAATACGTATTTAATAAAAATGTATGTTTTAAAAATACACAAAATACTCTTATAAATAGATCGTCTATGATGTTTAAAATTTTTTATTACATTAGACAATTGACAAATAATAAGCTAAAACTCATTTTGCTTTCTATCACTCGAAATTGTCTGTCTTAAAAAATACTTTTATAAAATAATAATGAATAAATAATATAAGTACCGAAATAATATCGATCAGCCATATTATATTAAACAGATATATTAATAATAAAAAAATATAACATTAAAAACATTATTACGTACGGTTTTTCAATTCCTTTTTTAAAGTATCACTGAGCAAATTTGAATGCGCGCGCTATACACCGTTGGCATCAATAAACTGTTACATAGTACATACCACCAATACCACTTCCATCGCGAGGAAAATTACAGTGTTGTATAGCTAAATATCCAGATGCCATTTAAAATATAGTAGATATATTAAATGAGTATTAAAGATTAAGTAAATAAAAGATTTTATTACAGTAAGATTTGTTTAGGTATATATTCAAAATTATTTGATTTTTCTATAGATTTGGAATAAAAGTCTTTGCTTAAACTTCCAGTTAGATGCGAACTAAATGGCATTTTGTATGTACTTAAATAAAGACTTATGTTTTTTAAATAACTATGAAAGTGTTATACTGTTTGTTAAGTAAAACATTACACTATATCTACTGTAATCACGGTAAATGTTGAAAAAGTTAACATATTTAGCAGTCTGTTTAAACTTGGACGTTGCGTAAAAAAGCTTTTACTTACCACACTATGCCATACCGGTTGTTTAAAGCCCCGTAAAACCCAAATACGGCAGACAAACTTGTGCGTCTGTTAAAGTCACCATTTCAAAAAGTAATAAGCCATCTATAACTTTCGGCACTGTTTGCCTGGAAATCGATCTCAGGACCTCGCAATGTATTGTGCATCAAACATCTAAGCATTTTCCCGTTTATTTGGAAGATTAAATATTTAAATACGAAATGTATCAAATGCACAGGCGATAATTAAAAATAAAGTTGGCGCCTGGCACGTACATAGTAGGTAGCCATAACCCCAGAAATGGTGCTTTCCTCGCTCAACGAATAAATATCGCAATACGAATTATACTTCAAAATTTATTTTAGTTTTCTATTCATCTATAAATAATCTAAGTCTCTTAATGATATTCAAGTAGATCGCCTTGTCAGTTGCATCGAAAAAGTTTATAGCATTAAAATATTATTTAGCTTAAAAATATGATGATATTTCGTAAAGTATACTAAAAATTCAATTTATGCATCATCAAAGGTTATGAAGATAATTCATTAAATATAATTTCACTAAGGTTGTCTGTAATTCTATTGTTATATGCGTAATTAATTATAATTTATATGAAGATAGCTAAAAAGGTTGTTTAATATTTAACACGTGCCACAAGTAAGAACCTATTCATTATTAATATAATAAAAGATTTTGTCCCAAAATTTATGAAAATTATTTCTTTATTTTTACTGCTATGTTTTTAGCTGTTAAAATTAGCCAGCCAAATTTTCTAGAGCCGTCGCGGTCTCGTTGGCTTGCAAGTGCTTCAACAGCGTCGCAACCTAGCCCCGCTATACCAGTTGGTCCCTTGGTCTCTAAGAGTAAAATAAGATGGCGTTTAAATGAATTGTCAAACCAGTGGTCTATGTATTATAACTTATTTTAAAACTAAGCTCCAAAACTCTAATAGGCTATTAGAGAAAATGAAAAATAAAATGTTATTAATAGTGTCAGAAACTAGACTTTAGTCGATAAGCGATGACGACGCTTGCAAGAGAAGTCATTCTTCGCCTGTCTAACCCTAACGCTGACATGCGAGTTTTAAAATGACAATTTGCATAGGTTCTAAGGTCTATTAATGACTATTACAGCTAATCATAAAACAACTTATGTTATTAAAATGACTGACAAATATACCATGGAATAGTTTGAAACAGCCTTGCCAGTTGAACTCCCGGCACTAGAGGGCAGCCAAATTAACTAAAATCATTTACAAATACGAATCGACCTGTAATATAAAAAAATCAATAGCATTACAACCTTTTTAGGTCTGGGCCTCAGATTTCTGTATCTGTTTCATGATCATTTGTTAATCGAATGGGCAAGTAGGTGATCACCCTTCTGTGCCTGAGACACGCCGTCGACTTTTTGGGTCTAAGGCAAGCCGATTTCCTCACGATGTTTTCCTTCACCGTTCGACCTACGACCTCAGGGATGGGAGTCGCACGCTGAAGCCACTAGGTCAACTGCTCTAACCTGTATCATACTGCCCAAAATATAACACATTATTGTTAGTTTCTGTGTTGAAAGGTAAAATTCACCATGAATAAAAAAAAATCAATAATATAATGGCCCTAACTTACAAGTTGTACTGTTTTTTCCTGTTACCTCGCAATTTAATATAAACTATTATGGAATAGTCAATATGGTGTTATGAGCAGACAAGGGCAAAGACAAATAAAAGATTACGCAATATCTCATATTTTATTAAACATTCACATTGCAAATACAACGATTTCCTATCGACACATCTTAATGTAACCATATAATAAAGTATAGTTAAAACTAATATTATTAAGATAACACTGAAGATCATAACTTAATTGCACCGAACAAATGCTTAAATAAAAATAGCTAAAAAAATATCGCAAAAGATATATTAAATTCTATAAAATAAATATAATCTAAATAATGGACAAGATTTCATAAGCCTACAATTTTTTCCGTAATGAATCTTAACTACGGAATTGATTTAAATTCACGTGAAAATATATGTAATAAAATCTAAACAAAAAACAAATACTATTTTAAAGGCTCGTACAGTCAATTAAAAGGGAACTGTTTTATAAGTGTACATTTGACTTAAAATCACGAAATTTATAAAAAACCTAGCTTTTACTTTCAATAAAATAGTATTTGATCTCAAAAATAAAATCTTATATAGCATTAGTTCCATTCACGACAAAACTGTTCACCTCAGTATTATTCCTCGAATCGAAAGCTACCTCTTCGACCAAAATATCCTCATTTTTTACTGGAATCAAGGAAAAGGCGTTCAAAAGCTCGCCTATCTTCCGTCCAGTGGAAAGCAAGGTATTGGTTAGAGTGCTGTCAAATTCTTCATGTTTCGGTAAAGCTCTTGGGGTTTCGTAGTTTTCTTGTTTGATTATGGGTGCAATGTAGTCCTTGCCGTCTCCGTAATCGAACTCTGTTTTCATACGTTTCTTGTTTGGGGGCCAATCTTCGTCTATTGGTAGGTCAATGTACCCTCCGGGAAGCTTGGTTTCGGTTTGCTTGACGACTTGGTAATCGTGGTCGGAATGCGCGCGGTTGAATGTGATCAGCTCGTCCATGTTGAATTCCCCGTCATCTATTACAGCCTCGTCGAGGATCATTTCTAAAAAATAAAAAAAAAACTGAGTACCTAAATATATACATGAAAAACGTATTATTGACATACCTAACAATCAGATACAGTGCGAATATAAAAGCATACAGACGAATACAGGTCTAAGTTGATTTTTATATTTATTTTATCCAAATCTCGTTTAACCTTTAGCAAAAACTGGTTAAATATGTACGGAAGATAAGCACCCACAACACTGAGATTTACCTATAATTCGCGTAATTTAAAAATAAATACTATTTGAAAGTGATGCAATTCTTTTAAGAACAGCGCCATCTGAATTGCGTAATAATAACTCTACGTATAAATTAAGTAAAATACAAATAATTTATGATTTTAGCTGTCAAATTACAATTATTAGAAATATTTTTAGCCGATTAACAAGATCGTTATAATTTAAACATACCTTATAATTTCTAAAGTTACCTACAAACCTACATATTTTATCGTGTTCGAATTTTGATATAAAAACCGAATGAAATGTCAAGCAGCGAGATAACTGATATTTCGAGTTTGGTTTGCGTAAGCGCCGGCCTTATCAGTCCGGTTACATAAATGGCAAATTAACCGATATACGGATTTACTATTGAGTATAAAGAATTTTTTACGGAGTGTCGGGGCCTTAATACTCTCCACTAAGTACTTTTGTAAACAGAACCCCTAGATCAAATTTTTACATAAATTTGTTTTAGTCTGAACTTCATTTGATTTTTTGAGTCTGACAGGTTTCCCTACTATACCTATTACGGCATATTAAATACCGTACATTACATGTAGAAATATTTAATAACAATAGAAATCAATGTAAGAGGACAATACTAATACTACTATAATAAACCAAACCAACAATGTTGAGCAAGCGCAATGAATTGCATTCAAAGCGTACATTTTGGTACTTTCTCTTTACAACTGAACCGTTCACGACATTCACTAACGTCCTGGTTCATTATTACCATTCGTAATCAAGGGCTGGCAGTTATAGAATATATCGTATATATTACCAACGTATACTAAATTGTAATTTTGATATCTTAGATGTCGCAAAAACTACACGGAAAAGTCACCCAATATTATTATATTATAAATTTAAGATTTTCGCTATAGTTTTATCTTTTTATTGCATGTTGTAAATAGATATTTTAGTGAATTCTCAAATTCACCTACTGTATAGCCTTTCAATAAATATCGCTTGTGTAACAAAACAATTAAAAATTCCTAAAAATTATTTAATACAAAAAATAACCTAAAATTTTATTTATCACTATACTAGAACTAATTTTAAACTAATTATGTACTTTACATAATTTATACTAATACTTTTTTAATACTTTGTATTAAAAAATAGTAATTAAGTCTGTGCCCTAAATTGAACAATTTCGTAATAAAATTGTAACAATAAATTTGAGAAAAATGTGGTTACTTGGAGCATTTCGTGAGCGTATTTGGAACTAACAAATTCGAGAAAAGATTCGAAATACAACTATACATTGTATTTGTTATCCATGTATTATAATTTTCTATCATATTTCCGCGAAAATTTTGGAGTAATAGTTGTACTATTTTAATTGCAATATGCAATTTTTTATCCTTTTATGATAAGGAAATTCACACATCAAAAAGCATAGTATAAAAAACCCTTACTGTTTGTAGCTGACAACAGAGCTCTAGTAACTGCAGCTGGAGTGGTGGAAGCCCTTTCATTCCTACGTACTGGCTCCTCACGCATTGACGGTAAGGCAACTAACGCCACGGACAACAGGAGAACTAGGAGACACGTCGCTGGCTGCGCTTTGCCGCTAGATGGCGTTACGCCGGTTAATACGCTCTGAAAAATTTATAAACCAATTAAGTTTTTTTGTATAGAACAAAAAGTATTCTAAGGGTTAAATGTAATAATGTTAATGGAGAACAGACAACGGAAATTTATAGTCAAAATAAGTCTCGAAAATTGCAGGGAAAATTAAAAGGTATATTTTTTGATCACCTGGGTTGTGATTCCTTTTCTCCCTAAAGATTAGATATTATACTATATATTCATTATATGGGATTACAACTATTTTTTTTCTGTTTGTTTAATGATTTCCTTCATTTTTGCATTGATTGTATTGTTTTTTTATTATTTTTACTCTTTAGTTTTTAAGGAAAGGAGTTTTTACTGTGTTGTAACCCTTCTTCTTAGACTTAGTGTATTTCTAATGTTTAAGCATTAACAAACAAATTAACGTAAGCCGTAAATACTACGAGTCGTATTACAAACTAAGTTGACAGTAATCGTAGGATGGATTTTCTTTTTGCAAATAATTTATGAAAATATAAATTCCTTTTAAAATAACCGACTCCAAATCGCACAGAAAATAGTAAACTAATGGCGCTACAACCTTTTAGGTCTTGGCCTCATATTTCTGTTATGTTTATATATTTTGTTGTATATATTCCGTGATAATTTCTAATAGGCAAGTAGATCATTAAATAATAAATACAAATAAAATCGTTAATTACCTGTAACCTCTTCAACTGTTGCGTAAGACTCTGGTTCTGTGACTGTAGCAGTTTGATCCTCTTCATCAAGGTTTGATTATCCGCTGTGCATTGTTTGACCCTGAAAATATTTAGTAGTTAGTACTTACAATAATAAATAACGGATATTAACCGTAAATATGCTAGAATAAGTAATAAATACATTTAAAAATTCAAGAAATTAAATCATTATAAATATTTTTATCAGAGGCGACAGGATAATCTAATGTAAAAATAAAAAATACAATTAGTCACCTGTCTTCTAATCCATCAACATATTCCTTCTTGCGTTTCCTAGAATCTTGCGCAGATATCTTATTCCTGATCTTGCGTCGTATCCTTTTCAATTCTCTTTCTTCGTGCTTTGTAAGCGGGTAGCTTGTTGGTAGAGTTATCCCCTCCTTTGCTAGTAAACGGCGTTCCTCAGATGTTAGAACGAGACGAGGATATCCATTTCTTCCGTCGTGAATTTGATCTTTCTGATCGGAATCATCGTCGCTGTGTTCGCTGCCTGAGTCATCTAAGGAAATAAATGAAAAATTAAAGGTTACTCTCGAATTCCACGTTGCTGTTTTCACGTTGGAGCTTTTATGATGCAATATTTTGATGCGCGCTGACACACTTTTACGATATGAGTCACACGATATTGAATCTAAGCCATTTGTTTATGTTTTGTTTACTTTTTTATGTATAAAAATGTATAACAGTAAGGTTGGACCTTTTGAACTCATAATTACCTTATACAATAGTTTACATCGTCTTTCGTTAGATATGTTCATTAAGGTAAAAATTAATTGAATTGAAACTAACTAAAATCAAGAGATGTACGGGTTTTTTATTTAAGGATATTAAATGAGAAACGGATCTCGACAGCCACCTTATTGTTCGACACGTTGGAGCTTTATGATGCAATACTGTGATATGAGTACTATACAGTTAATTACAGGATATAAGTGATCATAGGTAAACAAATCTACGTGTAATACACGTACTTAGTACTTTCTTATTTTGCAATTCCGATGCTTTGTATATAAAGATATAATATAAATAAAGTAATTGACGATAAGTACTATTATATATTGTTTTCTATTATTAATTACTTAAGATGTCATGTGGAACATGTTGTAATGGTTGCAGCTCCTTACAAACATTATGTAAAACAAAGATCTTGGCGATTAAAAAGTGGCGAAGAGTTTATTGCAAGTTCTTCTCGTCCGTTCTACGCCCTAGATTTGAGAACTGGCAGTAAATGTAAAATTAGAAGTATTTAGCATTTAATATGTATTTGTTTATTGACGTTCATAAGTGTACATTGTGTTACCTAAATGAATAAATGATTTTGAATTTTATGTTTCACATTTGTTTATTCACTTATGCACTTTTTGCACTTAGTATTTGTTTAGGGTTGCCTAGAAGAGGTGGCGTGTTAGCGATAAGGCCTCCTGTCTCTTTAATATTTTATGTTACAAGATCGTATATATACTAATAACGTAACGTAAGTGTGAATTTAATAATATAGTTATATAACTATACAGTGACTCAGTGAATGACATACTGATAGTCGTAGGTCTTAAGAAAAAAATGAGAAATTCGATAGCCTCATTGTTGTCTTTACGTTGGATCTTTTAGAATGAAATATTGTGAGGCGTGACAAGGTCATAGGAGGGTATTGTATATGTACATATTTTAATTTAAAATATATTTTCCAAGAAACGTATGAAGACAGTTCAGTATTACACGTGTTCCGACCGAATATCCAATCTTCAGAATATATTAGTGAAACTTTTACAGAAATAAACATGATTTTGTCCATCAATATAGTAATATCAGGGTCTTCGTGGACATCATAAAGCATTCTACGTAAAGTTGAAACATTAATTACTCACACTATACGCGTAAAGAAATTATCTTTAACATAATTTAAGCAGAAAACAAAATTGAGATCTTATCTTTACCTTTTCCTATACATTTAACTCCAATATTATGTAAATTTTTGACTTCGTTATTATATAGTCAAGGAAAACCCATCTCACGTATAAGCTATAATATAACGCTTGGTTACACTTATAACCTGGCTTTATCGCTTGACCCCTATTACATTTTATTATCAAAGATTTTACATGACTGCGTGCGAATAACTACACTTAAATGATTTTATTATTACATTAATTCATAAAGACGTTGGTTTACAGTAACAGAGACTAAAATAGTTTTTAATATGCAGGGATTAAAAATAATTTGAAATGTATATACTTTTAGGAAATATTTTATTCACTAAAGAGATCGATTAGAAACATTGTATAAAAAAAACTGGCTGACTAGGAAGATACAATTAAAAAAGAAAACAAAAACGAGATATGTTTTTTTACTTCGATTGGTTAAAAATTATCTTAATAGTTGCTCCATTAGCTTAGTAGATAATTTATCTACTATTTTAATAAAGATTATAGGACTGATTAAAATCGATTAACTTCATAGATATTTAATATAACAATACTGATATGGTTGATTAATTCTTACTTTTACAACTTAAAAAATAGTGACATTTGCTAAGTACGACCCGAGTTTTTTGCTAAAATCTTTGATTAGAAAAACGGATGAAGATAATGCATTAAACATTTCTGAATATGCGTCTCTAGTACGGTGAGTCATAATACAAGTATGCAAGACGAATGAAAAGAGAATTTCAAGTTAATATCCGTATTAGAAAAATCGCGATTGAGAAATTAACATGGGTGTGATAAATTGTGTGTATATTCAAAAGTGTTAACAGTTTTCCTTCAATTCTAAGCTAGTTTAGGGGAAGCGCCATTGGTAAGTATCGCAACATTTTAGCATAATTGATTATTTAATCATTTTAACGTACATCGCAAATTCGATTTTTTTTTACCTAGAATAACGTTTTTCCGTTGGTAACTACATAGTCGTGGGGGTGGTACTGTTATATAGAACATGAGGCAAACGGGCAGGAGGCTCACCTGATGTTAAGTGATACTGCCGCCCATAGACATTCTCAATAAATAATTGACATGTTTCCTCTGTATAAATCATATCAATAGATAAAATAAATCAATGGCGCTACAACCTTTATAGGTCTGGGTCTGAGATTCTGTATCTGTTTCATGATCGAATCAATCCAGTTAATCGAATAGGCAAGTAGATGATTAGCCTCCTGTGCCTGACGCACGCCGTCGATTTTTTTGGTCTAAGGCAAGCCAGTTTCCTCACGATGTTTTCCTTTACCGTTCGACCTACAACCACAAGGATGAGAGTCGCACACTGAAGCCACTAGGCCAACACTGCTCTATATAAATCATATCAATATAAATATATATTATAAGGCGAATGAGTTCACTTATATTAGTGCCTATGGACATTACCAATTGTCTCACCAGTGTCAGCATTTTAGTAGTGCTCATAGCAGTTCTGTTCTGTTTGAATTGTGTTGTTATAAATTTAAACAAAATTACTTTATTAAATTGTGTTTCTAATTTTTGAATTGTTTAAAAAAAAGATATTTCTAGAATACTTCTACAACGCGGTCCGCGTCTACAGCCTTATTATGTGATTACTGTATTTGCCAAAAGTTTTATTAATATCCGTTACGAATGATAAATATAACCTATATTAATATATCTATAAGAAATATTCCAACACTAACCTAAATTGTTAGAAAATTATAATCGTTACAGTTAAAGAATTTCACGCTTTCTTAACTTGAAAAATAATTAACGTTAAAAAAATTGTTGCTATAATGTTTTTCACTTAAATTCAAAACTTTTTAATATATTCTTAAACATAAAAACTACGGGAAACAATTTAAATTGAAATGTGATAGGGATTATTTTTAGAGAGTAACTTTTTATTTCTCAACAATGATAAATTATAATTTTCTAAGTTATCATAACAGGCACAGATACCTAAAAACATTGAAATAGAAACGTGTTCAAATGTAAAAATATCTGAATAAGAAGGCTTTTATTATTATTATTAAAAAGTTCCCATAACATCTCCATTTAAGCGCCAAAAACGTAAATTGTCTAACACCATAACCTTGAGTGAACCTTTAAATATTCTGCGCGCGCTCGAGTCCATTGACCGAATCTCAGTTAACGGCATAGTGTAATCGAGTAAATCAAACAATTGACTCTGTGAATGAGTCAATCAACTCACATTTAGCGTCTATGCATTTCTATTACTGGGACCCAAAAACTGGTAAAGGCCAGCAAATAAGATATGAAATACTCGGGAGGTGGACGTAGGGGTAAATTTTACGGCAATTTTCACGTATAATATCTTATTCTCCTGACATTTATCGCTCGCTTTCCTGAAAATGTATACTCTGTGGAGGATAATTTTTATATTTTAACACTTTTTGAAAAGTGTAAATTTTGAATTTAGAAGTTTAAAAAGATTTAATTTAACCTCGAAGTTTATGGTTGAGTAAAGCTAATTAAACTCAGCATTTAAGTTTAATAAACTGGGTTAAGGAAATAAATATTAATTGACAATTTGTAATTACCCACAATAATAATATAATGTGGGTAATAGCAAAACCTTATATTTATGATTGGACAAATGTAGTATTTTAGATGTTTCTTTGAGGGTCTTTAGGGCTTACTTATCTGTCATTAACACATCACAGTTTGAAATAAAGGCGAAACAGGAGTAAAAACATTATTTTAAAAATGTTGTAATTCAAAAAATATTTGATAGTACAATGAATATGCAATAATAGAAAATCAGATATCTTTAAAACGATTTATATTACAGAGATCAAGTTGGTGATTCAGAACCTTAACCTACTTTAAAAGAGAATGTAAGAGACAGTGAGACTGGGCTGGCTTTTACGGTACCGTGTTATAACTATGAAAGTATCTGTCAGGTTTAAAAGCTAATGGTTCTCTTAATAGATTTTGCTTTATTTTTTATACGAAATTAAAGTCATAATAACTAAAAAAAAGTTTAGGCGTGACGTCATCTCAAGAAATCATTTCTTTAGATTAAAAAGTTTAAATAAATACAAAATCCATATAAGAGACATAAAACTTAGAAGCAAGACTGTTTTTATTTATAGTACGGGCACCAACGGGATCACCTGATGATAAGTGATACCATCGTCCATGGACACTGCGACTCCCAGAAGGCTCGCAAGTGCGTTGCCGGCCTTTCAGGAAATGCAAACGCTTTGCTCTTGCTGATAAAATTTTAAGAAAGTTCACGTTGTAATGAGACATTTGTCCCAAATGCAACTCTAAGTCTGCTCCATTTATGTCACAAAAATTTATTCATTAAACACAAACAGTCCAACTGCAACGTTATAACTGTAGTCATCTCTTTTTGTCACAGCGTATAAACATTTGACAGAGAGAGACGAAAGTAATTTAGTTAAGAGCGCAATGAACTGATTTTTATATGAATCATTAATGGACCCAGATTTTTAAGTACATTTTTTTTCACCTTTACAAAAAGTAGCATAACGGTCAACATCAACGAAGTGAACATGAAAGTCATACAAATGCTTGATTACTACGTTACAACACATACTTCTGTAATCTGTATTCTGATATGGTTTTTGGCAATCATGAAGATCCTATATTTACTTTTCTAAAAATTAAAGAATCTATACAAGAAACAGAACTTACCGCAATTCATATTGCTGTCATATTCGTAATCGCTTCTCGATTCTTCATGCCGTTTACTCTGTGAAAGCAAATTGGCAGCTGCAATTTTAATATTAGAAGCATTTTTCAAATCAGCTGCGTTTATTATTTTAATCGATTTCAAATCTTTCATATCCTTTATTGTCACTGGCAACAATATTGATCTGGGATTGCCAGCCATAGGAGCTACGCGGATTACTCTTCTCTGTGGCGCGACTGATTCTACAGGTTTCGAGTAGACTTTAGTCTGTGGATTTATCACTTGTATGTTGGCCACTTTCATTGGCTTCTGTGGTTGAGCTTTGACAACTAGTTGGGGTTTCTGTACTGATGTGGCGGGAATTTTTATTGCTGGCCTTTGAACTTTCGCCTGAACTGTCACTTGACTTGAGCTGGACGAGCGACGCTTTCTTTCCGGCTTGACTAAAAAAATATAGTTTAACATTATTAAAAATGCTAATTATAGAGATTATAATAGCTTAGTCAGACATAGATTACTCAATACGATTAATTTTAAGATACAAAGTGCTCGCAAAAAAGTTTAGGTTTCAAAACAACTTGCTGATTGAAATATATACAACTAACATTTATGTTTAAGATTATTACATACAAAAATATTATAGGCCAAATTTATTTCCTAAACTGAGTCTTTATAACCACGATAGAATTATAATTCTGTGTATCAATAATTTTATCAGGCAGAAGATTAGTGGTATCTAGGGGCCGAGCATTTTAATACAATTATCTTTACAATATTTAGTGTTTTATTTCCGTTTCAAGTTACTACTGAATAAATATTTAATTGCTGAGAATGACAAATACAAGTTCATTTAGTTGAAACTCCGTCTTAAGCGGGATTTACCCCGTCAAGCCAGATACTGTAAAATTATAAGAATTTAAAAATGGAACAATCTTGTTAACAGTTAATCTCTGATACAAAAACATATCGGTCACAAGACTTCGAAGTAACATTTTTTTTAATATAGCCAAATATAATATAGAAACGGTTCAACAAAGCCATACAATGACTCATTAATGCATGCAAAGTTGGCAAATTATTGTATATGTATAAAGATGTTTCATACACTTAGCTGTTGCGAATACAGAAATAATTATATTTAAGTCATTTAGATTAAACCAACTAACAGTATTTGTGCATGCCACCCGTCATGATAAATTTTTAATGGAAACATTGTGTTGCGGTATTAGCGCGACTCATAGATAATAAGATTTTTAAACTAAAATAAATACGAATTTGATCCAGGAACACTTCTTTTCGGCGTTTTAAGATAAATAAGCTTGCAAGGACGTTAGTCAATTTTTGTATTAGATCTAGTTGCCTTGACTCTACTCATCATACAAGAAAATTCATACTACGACTGTCTCCTCGCACGTATATCTGCACTGTCTACATTTCCCTTCCTTACTTTCTGTGTACGTGAGGCAAGTAATTGGCATTATTTTTTATATAAGTAAAGTAGCATTTTATTTCAGATAATTAATCTCTATTTTGTTAAATGGATTAGTTACAATTCAGTCTTTGTTGTTATCACTTGGTCAGTAAAGAAAAGTAGGGATTGTGTTTTATCAAACAATTCAGAAAACATACCAAACTTTTCTTGATACATAAAAAACATGGGAATTTTCCTCAATAACCTACAATACACAATAATATAATTTGCGCAATATCCTCAACTGTTCAAACATACCTGGAAATGTATTGATGAAGCTGGGTACAACATTCTGTTCGAAGTCCAAAATATCAAAATCAGTAGAGCTGGAGTTGTCATTGATAATTACATCTCTGCCTGGGCTTGTAGATCCATCATTGATGATCACATTTTGGCCTGGGCTCATGGGCTTAGGGCCATTGACCTCTTCGTCGCACGAGTTTTGTATGAGATACGGCGATAGTTGTTGTTCGAAATCGCTGTTAGAAAAATAAAATTATATTAATATAAATAGGAAATATATCTAGTAAAATGGTTTATTAAAAATAATTTTATTCGAACAGAATATTCAAGCTCTTTAACTGGTGGTTTTAATTAACCCCAACAGATGAAACCAATACTTTCAACCATAACGATAAACCATTACAATAAAACCTTATTTTTAGACCTATCTTGCGTGTATCTATTTTTCCTTAAAGTAGTTAAGTTAATATTTCAAGCACCATACAAATGCTTGGTGACTCACGAAAGAATTATTACCGAAGGAATTCCCGCGAAGTTAAAGGCATATAATAGTACATAAGTAGGTAAAGTGAAAATAGAATGTGTACGTGGCATAATAATCCAGCAATGACGCAATATAGCGCAGTATGAGTAAAGGCATAATAAAAATAAAAATAAATCAATGGCGCTACAACCTTTTTTAAGTCTTGGCTCAGGTTTCTGTATCTGTTTCATGATCATTTGTTAAACTTATAGGCAAGTAGGTGATCAGCCTTCTGTGCCTGACGCACGCCGTCGACTTTTTTGGGTCTAAGGCAAGCCGGTTTCCTCACGATGTTTCCCTTCACCGTTCGAGCTAATGGTAAATGCGCACATAGAAAAAAAATCCATTGGTAAACAGCCGGGGATCGACCTACGACCTCAGGGATGAGAGTCGCACGGTGACGCCACTGGGCCAACACTGCTCGCTAGTAAAGGGATAATATCGTATAGAAATACACTATAAGCACTTGGAAATAGTAATATTGACACAAATGAATTTTCAATCAATCTCCTTGGCCTCTTTTAGGTTTCATTATGTAAATAACACGACTATGCAGCATTAATGTTTAACAATATGTTTATTTAAGACTTTATATTACCTTTTTTTTAACTAAATAATATGCTATAACAAAATAGTCGAAGTATTCATTACGTTATTTTCTATTAGGAACTGCCCCAACATTTCCCAAATGCCTAATACCATATAGTTCCCCAATATGGATGGTACCGTATCCCTTTTTCTTCGAGTAAATCGTGTCATATATTGTCACAGTTATTTATTTTCAAATAGCACGAGAGTGAAAAGGAAAAACTCTGATTCAACCTTCATCTGTAGAAATTATTTCAAGCATTCAATCAAACTTGAGGAAGGGTTTCTGTATTTACGCCGATATTTCACATCAAGGCAAGTAAGTGATCGCAAGTATCGCCATTAAGGAAGTAATTTATTCATCCATATTTGTACAATTGAAGGGAAACGAAATTGGTTTAAAAATAAATTTAAACTCCTAGGATGTTTTTTTTTTAATTTCGGATAAAAATCAACGGAAAGGTAAACTTTTTTTTGAGATTAATCTGAGAAGTGAAAATTCCGATAAATATATTAAAAAGTTTATACCATTAAAAAGAAAATGGCAGAACAATTATGCTATTTATTATTCATCGAATAGTTAGTGTCGTAACTAACTAACTAACAATACTGATTAAGTTATTATTTTGTATTAAAATTAATAAAATATGACTTAAAAAGGCTTTCATCTACTTTTTAAGTAGAAACTTATACAGCGTTATACCTAAAATTATTAGATTTCCACGTGTTTCACGCAAAGTAGTTTATTTAAATCAAACCTGTTATTCAAATTATATTTTTAAGACATGAAATCACATAATACCAATATAATTTCAACTGTTGAAGAACCTGTTAAATTTTGCTTCGTATCTTAGAAAGTGAATGAACTTGACTTTCCTGTTTAAATAAATCATGGTTGTGTAAAGTCCTGGATTGTGTTGTAATATTAATCTAATTTGAATTAAGAATTGTATAATATTTACAATTCTTAATTCGTTTTCGCTTAGTACATAATTCGAACAGATTATTAGGTATATAAATAAGAAAAATATATAGATACTAAAAAAACATATACATATATGAAATTGAAGATGGCAGAGGGCGTAAAATCACTGTGGACGCCCCATCTACGTTATAGCACATTGTCATTTCAAGTCAAAAAAATCAAGGTACAAAGCTTGGTTCTGGTACAAAATTTGAGACTTCCAACCGTGATCTATGGCGCAGTGTAAATAATTAAACATTATAAACTAAACGATAACAATTTTATAGTACCTTGTATTTTTTGTCCACGGCAATGTATTAGTTACGGATGGAAATCAAAATTAATTTATTCATATAGATAACTATGTCCACTAATGAACGTCCATAATTAAAAAAATATAATAAGCACAACTGGACCAGCGTTTATCTCAACGATGATTTAATGGGAAACAACTGTTTTCAAACATAATTATTTTGATTCACTGACAATTCAATGATTTCATATTACGAGAGGCCCTCGTTGACAACGATTACTGCAAACCACTCAAAACGTCGAGTTAGGTAAATATTGTAATGGACGTATCAGTTCAGTATCAATTACGACATTTTTAAACAATTGAATGTACCTGTGGCGCTGTAAAAATATTTTCCGACGGATTTTAATATCTGTAATGTATACTCCAAACTATGGGCGCTGATTGTAGCTATTTGAAAGGTTCAATTGTTTCCATTTGCATATTAATAAGCATGTAATAACAGGTACCCGGTTTTACCAGATCTATGTATGTTTTAAAAACAGCAAGGTGACGGAAAGGATATATAGAAGATAGGACCGATACGAACAAGTAATGATAACATGTGACCTCGATATAACGTCGATTTATTGTTTAAAATTCAGATTTTGGTTTTAAATTATTTAGTTATTGATTATAGAATACGACTGAGTAAAGCTTTAATAAATTTCGATTTTTAAAGTTGTGTCAAAATTAACTAGATTTTGTTTATTTAGATAATCATATATTTTTTCGGTTTTCAGTTGTTGCATATGCATTTTAAGAACTAAATATGTACTTTAATTTTTAAATACTTTATTGTCTTTGGTTGAAGCATGTACTACACATTTAAATAATCAGCGAGGGACTTCTAGTGTTAGAAAAACGGGTTAGTTAGCGCTAAGACTGACTTCCGTACGTCAAAAATTAATTGGATTAATTTGAATCGAATCTCATCCCAATGGTATCGAGAGATATCTTCACAATTAGCGAAAAGCACTTAAAAAAAATATTCAATAATAAGTTACATTATTTTAGCAATAGTAAAATAGTGTAAGTGTATTGTAGAAATTAAGAATGGTTAAATATATTTGAACTAGCAATTCAGTTTCTTCGTAGCACTTCAAACAAGTTATGTAAAATAAATTGTGACTTCGAATGTGTTAAAGATGCATCTAGTAAATATTTTCATTGCTTGTACTTAACCAACATTAACAAATGGATCATCTCCAATATATTAATTTAAAATACACAAAACTATCACTAAATCAAAATAAATTGTGTTCAGTGATTTAGCGTACTCGTAAAACAACTCTTGCAATTTTAGTCGACATAGGATTGTGTGTGGTTCTATCTCTAAAGGAAACCGACCCATAATTGATAATAGAATTCAAATGAATATCTCATACGCTCGAATTCAGTCATCGGTGCTTGACGCGGGATGTTGTTTTTGATGATAAGACATGCCGGTTTCCTCATGATGTTATTCGTTAACACGCGTTAAGTGTACATATTGAAGGAATAATTCCATCAACCACCTGCATGACTAGGATTAAGAATCGAAAGAAGAAATAATTACCAAGTAATATTAATTTCGCAAATTAATTCCATACTAATACTAATATTTGGCTGATTAACAAACACATTAACTAAGTGTCGAGACTTGCAATCTAATCTAAAATTCCAATAGAATTTTATATTTCGAGTCTTATCCCTAAATATCAAATTTATGGTAATATATGGCCTTGCGGAGGGTGTTGTGTCTATATACCTTTTTACAGCAAAACTCATAGAGTATTTATCTAATATCTAATACCCAAACATACTTATAAATAGTAATCATAGTCATTTATGTCGCGGTACGATTAAAGTATGGATTACTTAGCAAACATTTCGTTGTTGAGCGGTTACGGAAGACCCGTTAACATTAGGAATTCCAAATGATTCATCGATATTCATAAAGACAGGTGGGATTTAAATTCCAATGGCGTAACCGAATGCAACAAAGTATGGTTGCAGACGAATATGACAGATTTAATTTTTATATGTAAGTTTAATTGTAGTAATTATGTAGAGATAGACATAGCTTACATAGAAACCTACTAGGATTTCTACTGGCAACCTACAAATTGGGATTTCATTTAAAATGCTCATCGGTAAGTAAAATGCCAGTGGTGAGATGCTCAAAGGTTTGTATTTCGTCCATACAAAGTTCTGTCCTTCACAATGAAAAAAGTTACGTGCCGATACCAATAATGTCACAGAGAGAGGACACTTAAGGTGTATTTGCTACGTCTATTTTTTATGCCTTTATTTATACTAGTTGGAAATTAATGAATGCACATATAGATCGCAAAAAAAATACAGTAAGTTGGTAAGTATGTCATATCTAGTGATGCAACGAATACGCGTATTCACCGAAAATTTCTTAACTAGCCCAAACGTATTTTTTATTAATGCATTCTACTGTCTATGCCTTATTGCATGAAAAGTTTAATAAATTTTGTGCTTTTTAAATTAAATGATAAAAAATATGTTTCAGTGTGTATTACTTTTGTTGCATTATTCGTATTTGCCGAACTTTGCCGAACATTACGTACCCTGATAGACACAGAGGTTATATTTAACAACATTACAATATTTTACAAGCTTATATTTAAAAAAATGTCATAGCAACAATATTTGCATACATTTAAGTCTACAGTTCAAATGCTAAGTTGCTTGTAAAGGCCATGAACATAATCAGAGGTTGAGGTTGATTATGATGACATGTTACGTCACGGTAGAATAAGATCCATTGATTATTATGTTAAATAGGCGTTCCTCTCTTTTCTGTCATAATTTTAACACGCAACGGTAACAAGAAAAAATATTTACACTTAATGAAGGTACAAGTAAGTATATACAGACAGGTTTAGTTATACAGAATTGAACAGATCTTTGGCCACAATTCCACCTAAGGCAGGCACACCCGTCCAGGAGATGCCAGTTTAATCGCCGCATAAATGAACCCATATATGATATAAGCAACGTTCTACCGAAACGTATAATTATTTTAATTTTTGTATACATCATATAAAAACTTCATACAATTATATTACGAAGAAAAATATTGTTGCCACGGAACGGTTATCTTTTATATGTATCAAAGTGTTATCAGTGCATTTATGTCATGCATTATCATAGACGATGTTTTAAAATACATTGTAGTTATAAGGTCGCTAATTATATTAACCAATTAATTAAACCATTACATGAAGCAATACATATTAGTCAGCATTTGAAACCATCTTGAAACACAATCAACTTGCTGACTATGTTATAATAATCATAATTGCATTCTTTGAGATTCAAGATTATTATTACATGCACTGTAAGGCATATAATATAATATATAATAACACCCAAAAGCAAAATTCACTAGAATATATGTGTAATTCTTAAGGCCGTCTTACAACTTGACAATGATATCCACTGCCCCCATAGGCAACCTTCCAAGCAAATTAAAAAATATATACTTACAATTCAGTTTGATCTGAAGAAACCCCACTATCCGAACTGGAACTACTTAGTCCATTAATCTCTGGCTCATTAGGACATAGGTTGAAATCTGGTATGGAGTTTTCCAGGAAATCCAATGAACCCTGCTCCAGAGAAAATATGTTCTCCAGAAAGTCATCTGATGTTGTCTGCCATGAGTCAGACTGTAAGAATTTTATATTTTTAAAAACATATTTCAATAAATCAACTTACATATCTTTTATCTAACATAAAATTTAGATACTGTTTAAATGTTAGGCTTATTAATCAAACTCAGGAATTCTTGGTACTATTTAATACATAGCATTTTGTAGCATGGGGTAAACACATTTTTGCTTTGAAAGGGGTACTAAAGGCACGAAATGATTGACAATCACCAAAGACACCAAAGGTAGACAATATAATAATATATGATAGTGCTATGCATAGTTTAATTAAATAGTCTTCTAATGTATATATAATAATCTTTAAACTCTGTCTGATATAATATTTTTAAATAATAAATTAAACAAGAAAGTGAAATATTCGTCACTTAGGCATAGGGTATAAATTTTTGGCAAATGTCAAGTCATGAAAGAAATTCGTGTATTTTTCAGACAAAATATTTTATTATATTTTACATCAGTTAAAGCCAAGCAAAACTTTATTTTTCTATTTCCCTTTTCTTGATCAGATTTTTGTTTCACAATCAGAAGAACCCAGGAAATTACACTGATGTCTAATGTAAACCAAGTGTGACAAACACCCAATTATCAGTACATAAATGGCATACAATTAAAGGGATTTAACTAATTTTTATTAATGAATCTGTTATTTGATGATTATTACAACATATAATGCTAATGAGTTATCATTAGCATAATAGGGATAATATGGAGTAATTAAAATTAAAAACGTAAATTTATTAATCTGATATATTCAGGCAGCCTTTTACTTTACATTATGAAACTTACTTTCATTTATGACTTTTACTTTAAGATAAAGTGAAAGGAGGTGCATTTTATGCAATATAATTTTAATAAAGTGCAAAAATTTTCATATATACTAAACTAATAAACTTGAATAATGGATAATTTATATCTAAATTATATAATTAAAATAAATATTTACATATAATTATATTTTTATATCAAGAATCTATTAAAAGGGCATCTAAATATGTTGATTTTAGATTATTTAAATTACATTAATTAGTCTAAGTGCTTTCTACTTGCATCAATAAGTATCATTATCAAATTTAGAAATACTGGTGTACATCTTTAAGCACAGAAACCTTAGATAATATCCTGGACTTATAAAATGTTTGCTTTAGTAAACTAATATGTTACTGACAAAAAAGAAATTGATATAATTATTATTCTTGCATTTTATATTGTGTCATTACTTTTGTAAAATAATTAATATAAACTTTAAAATAAAACAAACCTCTAGTAGCGATAAAAGATCTAGTTTCTTATCCATTTTCCTAGATAGTCATGAGTGTCTGTCAACTCATTAAATCCAATCAACTTAAAATATACCACTAAATGTTTAATATATTTAACTATACACTTGTAAGGACAACTCCAATACAAACAGACACCTTTTCAGTCATAAATTATAGGAACACTATATAATAGTTAATTGGCATATGGAAAAAGCAACCGCATGGTGCCTTGTTGGCAAACCAATACAACTATAACTTGTTTGTGTTTTGTCACGCCGGTTACACACACGATCACAATCACGCTCGGTGAGAGATACACTGACGGGGAAAATACTGTTGCGCGTTTAACACTAATTAGATAAGGAAAACGTAGATTCGTCAATAAAATGTGCCGGCGCGCTAGCCACGTCCGATCCAATAACAAAATGAGCGGGTAACGGTAAAAGTAGGGGCATAGGCCCATGAAAGCAGTTCTACGAGTTACGCCAGTCAAAAATTCATTGCTTCAGCGCGCGTCATTTAATTCACTCGCTTCCTTTCACCGAATACTTTTGCCTATTCTTTAACAATCATTGGGCTTTCGTTTTACATACACCTATAATGTTATCGGTTGTGTTTACGAGTTTAAGTCTAATTTGAAGTTGTAACTACGTACCATATTATGTGCGATGCTGTCCATTTTATTGTAATCTTCAACATTAACTTCTTGATCATTCTTGGATAAGTATTCCCACATTTTATCCACGTCTTCGTTAACAAGAGTCATGATTGCAATAATTCCAATTAGAGGTCATCATTACATAAACCATATCACTTTTCAACGGACACTATTTTCAATTAATTGTTATTCTATTTCACCGCTTAATCTTAGAAATAATGCATTTATTAGTTTATAAAAACATGCTGCTGCAATTTTAGTAAATAAAATTTACAAAACATGACTGTGACAAATTGACAGCTTCCAACGTGGAAATAATGACGTCATTGTGCCTGGAAGTTGGACACATCTCGTTATATTATTGGTTGATGCTGTTTAACAGAGAAATATAACAACTTCCAATTGGTCAAATTATTATTGTTTGTATGAATAAAACTGCCATCTAGTATACAGTCTGATATAGAGGTTGTACAGATTTTGGTACTCTTCTCTCTACTTATTTAATTAGGCATCTTGAATTCACTCACTTACTGTAATTAACTCAAAAACTTCGATAAAAGTATTAAATTTCAAAGTGAAAATATATTTATGACTTCTTTTTCCTTGCATTACCGCCATCTAGTTTACCCAGCAGAGTCGGGAAAATATTGTGTAAAGGTACAACATTATATTGATCACTGATGTAGTACGAATAGTAAAAAATAGAATAGATGGCGCTTAATTCTAAAAAAACATAGCAACTTAATAAGTAAGTTAATTCTAAAAACCATGTATCACGAAATTATAAAATAAGAATTCATTATGTGACTTGTTACGCTATGACTTTAAAAATTAATTTTTTGTTATCTATGTTTATATCTATATAAACTAAGCAACTCAACTCAAACAAATGACCGTAAGTGTGTAAAATATACCATGGTTACTTAATCACATACATCCACAGAAGACCAACAAATACTTCGTATGTTTTAAGCAAATTTATAGAATCTTGATCTGCAAAATGTTAGATAAAATGAACCCGTATATATATAAGGTGAGTTAATTAGTCTGTCTGTGAAGCATTAGATAGATAATCCATATTTTCAACTACACAACCACATGTGGTTTTGTGTTTCATCAGTCAGACTGAAAAAGATTTATTGCGATATAAATTCATTTAATATTAATTAATAATCACGTCATATTATAAAACAAAGTCCTGCGCCGTTCTGTCTGTTCGCGATAATCTTAAAACTACTGCACATACTTTGTGGTTCACCAAAAGAGAGGGTCATATATAACGAAAGCTTAGATTTATAATTAATCTATGTAACGAGAATTGTACATTTGAATAAAGTCATGTTGCCTTGGACAAATCATCGAAGACGCAGCATTATTTATATTATATACAATAAATATTAAACCCATTATACTCTATTGGTGGGAAGTAACTATCGGTATCGAGTCTGGCTCGCTATTTAAATTAAAACTAACTGCTTAACGCCAAGAAGCTTTTGGGTGGGTCGTGTGCCTTTAAGGGAATGGTAATCCGAAGTATTACTCGATTGACAGCAGCAGGTACTAAGAAGTCGTACGCGCCAGTGCACAAAACGCGCATTGGTGAGGAACGCCTGGCGTCGAAGGGTTAAGAAATCTATACATGTACTATATATAAATAGTTTTTGATGTGAAACATCTATAGCAGCACGTAAAACCGATTTCTGGCGTGGCGACGCGTCGCCACACCGTACACACTACTGCATATAGACTGTATATATATACCATCGTATATCTTGTTACAATAATAATTATTATTGTAACAATTAACAAACAAATTTATTGTGAAACATTCATTATTGATACTTATACTTTACGATTTTAGTAATATATTGAAATAACTAGCTAAGATTCTTGAGTTTACTAATATATTGAAGCCAATTAAAATTTACTAATGTTATGTCCAATACTTTTGTAACATACTTCAGTTACCATCGATCAATTTTCACCGTCTTCAGAGGCAACATCGAATATAACTATTACCGAAGTCACTGATTAAACGAATTAAGTAGTCACGATTTGAAATAAATTCGTAAATTTTTGTATTTAATGAAAATAAATGTTTATTCAATAAATAGTCATCGATATCTGGAAAAAAATCGTAATATTTTATTTTATCATTATGACATATTTAGTTCCTATCACAATATGTTCTTTTCTGCATATTACTTTTACAAAATAATGTCGATGTTCACATCTGCCAGGCGTCCCGTGACGGCTCAAATTTTTTAAATTTTATTTTATATTTTATAAAATTTCTTACATTTTAGACATGTCAATAAGCAGCAACTACAATTGATCCTTAAAAATTCGATACCTGCATAGAATTTTTACACAATTTTCTGTTTATGCGTTACTCAATATTTCCTATTACTCTAATCTATTACTGATTATGGAAACCCAAATGAAATTTATTATTTTAGGTAACAAAATGTACTGTACAGTTTCATAGTTAAATAGAATTTATATTATTCTTATTGATATACAGTTTAAGTCTGCATTAGAATCTGAATATATTATAAATATTTTCCGGAAACTGTCAATAAACAAAATCAATTAGGCAGCCCTTAAACATACCTTTGCGATACTATCCAAGCTATGAATTTTGGAGCTTTGTCATTCTTAGAGTACGAATAGAATTCGTTAAGAATATCCGAAGCGTTCTTCTTTCTCAAGATCTACGAAGATACAGTCAGAAACAAGTACACGGTAATACAATATCTTGAGCAAAAGGCACGAGGTAATTTAACTGATTGGTAATTATAGTTATTATACTAATAAAGTATTAAGATTATTATAAAATTCTATAAACAAATATAACTGCAAATAAATTGTCAAAAAATGGCAACATTGGCATGTGTCGTCTTGGTCGTCCAATCGCGACAATTTGGCGAGAGCAAAGTGAAACGAAACGAAAACGAGCCAGTCAGCATCTCGCGTTCGTGAGCGTAGGGTGTGTTGGTCGTTGCCCAGTGTCGATATTCACGCGTCATTTGACAGTCGTATTGTGGTCTAATAATGACAGTAGTGTACTGTGTTACGTAGTGGATAATCTAATATATATGTAAGTGGTTTTGTTGGTTGTTCCACTGGCCTAAAAGATTCAGACGGGATGCGAGAGGTGAATGCTCGTCATAGCGGCGCCTCACACCGTCTAGTATTGTCTTGTGGTACAGAAAACGGATTCTTGGTCCTTACCATCACATTCCCTACAATATAAACTATAAATTAGTAACAGAAATTATCATATTAGTCACAAAAACGTATTGTTTACATAGCGAGTCAATGGACAGAGATAAGATATGTCTTGAGTCTGACAATAAACTGTTTGTTGATGACCGTTTGCTTACGAATAATGCAAATATTTCGATATATTTTAATATTGCACTCGATTTGATGGCCTACATTATTTAATTATCAATTTTTCATGCGCACCTGCCTACAATATATGACAAGTGTTTACCTATATAATATTTAATTCCTGTTTTTTTATCGGATATATCAGTATCGCATATTTTATAGTATAATTAGTGTAACTAATGAAATTATGAAATTTAATTGTAAGCAGCTTTTTATATTAAAAACTCACTTCGTACTGTATCCACGTTAATGTTTTAATACAATAGTTTAAATTCATTTAAATTAAACATTTCAAAATGTGCAGAACATTAGTTCTGCAAAAGTATTAACTATATTTGCAATTATCAGCAAGTACAAACGTATAATCATCGTAGGGAAAAGTAGGAAGTAAATAGTCTATCGCATAATTTGTATGGGTAGCGTTAACTACAAAGCGATGTGCATGATAATTAGTATTAGTTAATATAACTCGAGCATACTACTACTATACTATACTACTCACTATACCATGTCAGTTTCAATTTAATACGGCTCCAAAATTTACAAATGAGATTCTTCGTCAGAGTTGTCACAATCTCTATTGATCACGAATTATCAATTAGTATTAATTGGCAATCATAGGAAAGCCCTTCCTGGGATTCGTGTGTCCTTGCTTTCTACTTGACCCATTTGTAGATTTCAAAGCGTGACATAACGGGTAGACGTTCCGCCTGACAACTATAAATCCGAGAAATAATATCCTTATTTCTTCTTCTTGATAATTTGACAACCAATCACATACAGCCACATACGTTGTTGTTGGTCTATTGCACTTTTATAATTTTCCTGGCTAATATCTAAAATAATAATGTTGTGTATAAGATTGGTTCCTCTCCATAGGGCGAGTTGCATTTGGCATTTATAGTGTGAGGGTAATTTTTTTCTTAGTATTTACTTTTACCCGCGTTTTACTTATATAAATAAATATGCGTCTTAAATATGTATAAATAATCAGAGAATAGGAAGATAATAGCTAACCTTATATACCATTATTATCTAATCTAAAAACGTGGTGTAATAAAAACAAAATCATACCATTAAACTGATAATTTATAAACTTTGCCGTTTTAATAACGAAACTAAACTGTTATCATTTTATGAATTACTAGCTACCCCCGCGAACTTCATTTCGCCTTTATATATATTTTTTTTCTCAGCCTACCTTTCTAGTGTCTACATACCAACATATGAAATATTTTCCTATGCTAGCCCATAGAGTATGTTCTCTTTTCCGTAATAAAAACCTAAGTAATTAATAATCTCAATTTTTTATTTTTTTGTTTCCAATTTCTCTCTATTACAATCTTCATCAGAGTTCAAGAAATAAATAAAAAATACTCGAATTCGTCCAGGCGAGTTTTGAGCTTAGCAAAATATTTACCGATTCATTTTTTTTATATAGATTTCCTAATTCACGAAACATATCTGTAGGCTATTTCTGTATTGAGTAATTTTTATAGCTACGCGTAAGTTTCGTAAATTGAGAGTATTAACGAAATTATTAATTCAAAACTATACAATATTTCATTACTGTTTACTAAAAACATAAACGACGTTTATTTTCTAGAATATTCCGTTAAAATACTAAAACCTAATTATAACTTCCCATATTTTAAAAGATACTGATCTTAACATTTTTATCAAATACGATAAGACTGATTGATATGTTTCATCAAGTACGCATTGACAGTTTTCATTTAGGCCAGTGGCATCAGCTTTTTAAAATTAGACGTCAAACTTGACATTGACACTTACGAGTCCAGTTAATGTCTGTGTGCAATGCTCACAAGTACTAGTTAGTGAGTGTATCTGTGTGCGATGGCTCGCTTGGCCCTATTGGCCGTCTTGGTATTAGCTCGTGCTGCCTGGGCCCATTATACGTCAACATGGGCCGTGCACGTGCCTGGAGGCAGCGAGGCCGCGGATGCCGTCGCTGCCGATCACGGCTTCATCAATTTTGGAGAGGTATGTACCTGTTTTGCAAAATTTTTACAACAGCTTAATATAGAATCTTCCTTGAAAACATAAAGCATGAAAATATATGTTATTAAATCCAATCGTTGTATTTCACTACGACGCTAATGTTAGGGGTGCTTTGGGTAATTATTACTGAAGTGGAGTGGGAGTGGAAAGGTCGCATTCCACCCGTTGGTCTAGACTTCGCTTGGTCGGCTAGTATCCTAATTATTGCAGGCATTTTTTACATTTGTTATACTTTTATACATCTTTTAGAATAATGATAACTCAAAAAATTTACCGCAGAGTTGGCTAAGTAGTGTCGTCCAATTAAACAATATTATTCATTTTGAATGTTACTTGTTATTTAAGAAATGCTACTACTATACTACTACTCATATTAATTATACTATTTACTACTCGATGAAACACTAAAATCTACCGGCTTCTTGAACTATCTATGATATAATAGAATTTACACAGATAGTTGTGTAATATAATAAAATCCATTGCGAATTACGAAACAAGTGGAAAAAATGCGTAAAACTATATGAATAAAGGTTTTATGTGTCATATGAATGTCTTTATTTAATCAAAGTATTATAATATTAAATTTATATGTATATGGAAGCAGCTACCCAGTAAACCAATTCGACATGGGTCTTTCAAGAAAATACCGTACCAATTCTTAAAAGGCTTGCAATTTTCGCGAGCCCTTGGCATTCAGAGTGTCCACAGGTCCAACATTAGTGAGCCTCCTTTCTCTTAAAAAATATGTTTTTGTATATATACGTAGTTGAGAATTCACTCAAGGACGAAAAATAATAAATAATAGTTACATAATATAATATATAATAGTTTAGATTTACGGAGATCCAAATTATCCTTCGAATTCTCATACATTATATCTCCTGGTCTTTGGAATTGGAAAGCAGACCATAAAAATATTGCAAGGGCTCCTTGTTAGTGAGATTTACGGAGTCTTGAAGATCCAACCCTAACGAGAGAATGTATTTGGCTTGGTGCAAGTTTGAATTTGTGCTGCATTTCCTTCTTTTGTGAAAATTACTACTTGTGTAAACTATTAGTGTTTGAAGCTGAATAAATATAAACTCTTCTTTGTCTAATGTGTAAACGTTCAAATACTAGAACATTACGCATGGTATAGAATTTTCATTTTTTTTACGTTCTCGTATTTATGGTTACAATTTCTATTCCATAGAAATCTGCTGTAAATTATTTATACAACACTTTAATCAAAATAGCATCTGTTAATTTGATAAAATAAAAATGTATTTATTTATTATGACAATGCATAATGTATAAGATTTAGGAACCTTTTAAAGTAAAAAATAACTTACCTGGGGTTCTAACACACTATCTCAAGGTTATAAAACCCCACCATTAAGCTTAAACAGGTCATTGCCTGCTACAAGTACCGACACAATAACTAAAACTAATTTACTGAATAAAACAATCGATTTGCCGGCGCTGAAACCAAAGTTAGTTTTCCAATTGTCAAGTACTTAATTTCGTCATTGACCTATTCCAAATTTCACATTTGGAATTTAATTTTATTGATAACGAGCGCCCGTATAATTAATTGATACTGAAATTAACATAAGTTCTAAAGTGTAAAAACATATATGTATTTTAATTTCTGGGCTAAAAATTTAGGGTGATGTGTACCTTGTGTTTTCTTAGTAAAAAAGGTTTCACATGTATAACAGACTCTGTATTTGAAAAGCTTCTTGTCTGTTGGAAGTTTCGGCGTGCGACTCTCAACCCTGAGGACGTAGTTTCGTACCCCGGCTGTGCACCAATAGACTTTCTATATGCGCATTTAACACTCGCTTGTACGGTGAAGTTAAACGTGGTGAGGTATCCGGCATGCCTTAGATACAAAGAGTGTGTCTCATGCAGAGAAGGCTTACCTAGCCAATTAGAAAAAACAAATGATTACGAAACAGAAACACAATCTAAGACCAAAAAGGTTGTACTGGTTTTTTTATGTTCGTCGACACAAAAGCGATATATTAAAAATTAAAACCATATTATATTTAAATAAGAGACTAGGAATTCTCATCCTTTACCAAGGTTTTATTTGACCATAGCAGACGAGCAAGGACACGGACAAGTCTTTGATCTAAACATATAGGTTTCTGAACGTATTTATTATCGGACCACCCGTGTTGTAGTTTATTAATACCGAGTCAATGCGTATGTGAATGATGGGCTGACGAATTAATTTGGTTTTTTCACGCATAGGCCATTCATAACATTTTTTTTTTGTTATAACGTTTCTATTTATTATTTATAAGGCCGGCAAGGCACTCGCGAGCCCTCTGGCATTGAGTGTTCATGGGCGGCGGTATCACTTAACATCAGGTGAATCTCCTGCCCGTTTGTTGTGTTCTATAAAAAAAAAAATGCTTTTACTAACTAAAAGGCAGCTCCGAGTTTGACCAAAATTTCCAACAGTAAGGTAGTAGGAAAAAATTAATTTGATTGGCCTGATATATTAATAGCTAACGTTGTGTAAAAAACTGAACTTTAGCCATTATTTAGAATAATAATATTTAATATGCAATAAAAAACTGAATGCCCCATTTGTTAAGACTCCAAACATAGTTTTTATAGAACAGAAAGCAAACGGGTTAGAGGCTCAACTGATGTTAAGAAATATCACGGCTCATGTGACAACGCTAGAAGGCTCGCATTGCGTTGCCCTTTTTTTAAAGAATTGGTACGTTTTTAAAGGATTCTGAATCAAATTAGTTCGTAAATTATTATATATAAGGATGGTGTGCAGCAAAAAGTGCCTAAAAATTTGTGATACACGTGATTAGTTTACAATTTCGTCATTAGTTACATAAAAATTATAATTTAGCAAATCGTTATATCACACAAGCGTGTAACGAACTTGCCCGAAAATAAGCTCTCACAACCAATTCAAGCCACAATGAAGAGTGACTGAACATCATGCTGTCATAAAAGGTAACATGGAAAGCCATAGGGCTATCAAAACCAAATAATAAATAAATAAAGTTGGAAAAACTGATACTCTTACACATACAAATACAAAATGTGTTAAATAAAAGTCACGTGTTATCTTCATATGTATTGCTGTTCGTTACCCTTAGGGTTATGATTTCTATTTCACGGCTGAACAATTTTTTAATAATCCTCTGATCCCCTCTGAATAATTAGAAACGAATTTGTTTGCCTGTATTTGGTCGAGTTTGTATTTCGCTTATAAATAGATGTTCCACGAGCTTTTTAGATCGACGTGGATTTGTGGATGCTTTTCTATTCGCTCTAAGTTGTTCAGAGATTCGAAGTGCATCCCATTGTATTATCAGTGAAGCGGTAAAATGTTTTTATATTATTATTTATAGAGTAATTTCACACCAACTTTCTGTGTTAATTATAATTTTTCAGCGTAGTCATCTATTGCTTTTCCATGATTGCATAGTTTTGTGTTAGCAAGATAATACTTCTTTACTTGTTTGTCCTATTCCTATAATCCTTGGATTAATAACTTAAATTTTGGTAAATAAAACATTACGTATACAATATAAGATGTAAAAATTACCTCAAATAATATAATTATTAAAAATATCACAATCTGTAAACGTACCTATAAGTAACAATTTATGATAAGCCAAAAATAAGACGAAAGACAAAAATTATAGGTGTTTTACATTATGCTCAAAAACACAAGTGACAATGAGCGGGGCAATATAGCAAGATGCACAGATAAAAAAAGAAAAAAGTGAACGTTAAATATAACCATATGGAAAGGACCAAGAGGAAAGAGGAGAAGAGGGGCGCCCTAGAAGAAGGTGAATAGAAGATATTGAAGCGTTGGCAGGAAGCGAATGAAGACTAATATATATATGCGAAATATTTCGAAAAAGCAGGTCTTTAGCAGCAGGTCTAAAGCAGGTCGAGGTGTTCCGATCTGTGGTACTGAAATAAGAATATCGAGACAAGAAAAAATTTATATATAACAAATCAAAACTGTATATTTGTAAATTTGAAATAAACCATTTAAATAAACTAAAAATTAGAAATACACCGAGTAGTATATATATATTAATAATGAGCCACTTCTGTCAACCCTATGTCCTACGACCCGCAATGTACTGAGATAAAATTAGTGAGCTATTTTTGAGATGAATGCATACGATGCAAACTCATGTTACGAGATTTGAGGAAACGTACCATTAGACGTCACCGCCCACGTTCTCTATCTTCATAACACGAACAGAAATACGCGTACCAATTCCCGCTCCATTGGTTTTTGGTTATAAACATTATATTTTAAATGTACAGTAATTACAATATTCTTAACCTACATAATAACAATTAAAAAAATATAAATAGAAAATTAAAACAAATTTAAAACGTGTATCTTTAATACTGGCAGCATTTCCTCACTCTTTGGCGATAGCTATTCGTTGAGCGAGGAAAGCACCAGGCCTGGACGCACCGGTATATACCAGGCGCCAACTTAAATCTTAAAATTGAAGTTTTGTCATCAGACTGGTGTTTTGAAAAAAAATCATATTTTCACTAAATAGGGCTTGAATTGGTTAATTTTTCACATCTAATTACCTCAAAAGAGTAACAGTTATAAAAATACATGGCTAGGATAATTGGATAGTTAATGTCTAAGTCGAGACAAAAAATGTTTATGGTCTATGGTTAACGTATTTATTCCTTACTGGCTGACTACTAACTCTTAATAACGAAATTTTTGAATATTATATTGACGTAATGTCTTTTATTAATCGAAATTCTATTGAATGTTGCCTTTTGAACTTTTCGAAACCACGGCGGAAATAGAGTGTAATTCACCGGAATTTTTCCTTATTTCCTGTCAATACTGTATTGATATTTTGATTTGGGATGAAGCAATTCCAATACTTTTGTTTGCACTCATCTGCCAATCATCTTTTGCTATCGAAAAGTGAAACATTTATTTGTCTCACCGTCTATTGTTAAGAGCAGTGTTACCGTCAACCCTGAGGTCGTTTGAACTCTGGATTTGCCCGAATTGATGTTCCTATTTAATACTTATACGGTCTAGGTAAATTTTGTTAGAAAAACTACACGACCAAGATTGAAAATCAACGTGTGTTAGACCTTACAGAACGCTGAAGTCGATGCGTTAGTTTTGACAGCTCGTAGGCCGCCCATACAATCCCGTACAATTTGTATAAACTAGAAAAATATGCCACTGGCGATGCGCTTGCATCTGGAAATGCGTAATGCATGTCAGTCAATCACCAAGCCCCAGTGACAATTATGTGATATCTATCTGTTGTATACCATTAAATTAACACTGATAGGTTTAATTATATATCCTATCCTATTATCATGCAAATATTGTACACTCCATAAAAGGAATGTCGAGTTAACAAAGACGTTTTTTCAATTGGATATATACTTAGTTACACAGCTAAATACATTAATAAAGTCGCCAACTGTTTATTTAAATAAGAGGAAATATAAAGGGACAGAGTTATTTAAGTGACAACCGTTTTAAATTTGTTTTGGTAACTATTTTTGTTCGGCGTTCACCTCTTCAAACTTATTATGAGAAGCCCTTTATAATGCTGGGAGGCAAATATTTATATTGTCGTATTAGGTGTGTTATGTTGACGTTTGTTGAATTAGTCACCGTTGTATTGCGAAATTGTTAGTAAGTAACGATTTTTATTGTATTGAGGAATTTAGTCGGTAGGAATGGCGACCATGGACATCCAGTGTTGGACCTGTGCCCCTACTGTGTAACTTGCAATAGTGACAGCGATACGGATTCGACGTTTTTGTATGCAAGTTTGATGTGGTTCTTTCATTCGCTCTTGGAGATTACAGAGTAACGGCTCAGAACTCTGTTAATTCCAATACCGACAGCCATTGCGATCCCGATTGCTATGTTTATATATGCTTATATGATTGTACGATATTAAAAATGCTGTAAAAAAGTTGTATGAGTAAACTTATAAAAAGACAAAACAAAAAATATATGTACTTCTATCTGGATATGCATCTCTTTTAAATATGCATGTCCTATAAAATCAAAGGAAACTTAAGCTATAACAAAAGAAGAAAATAAACACGGATAAAAACACAATATTCTTGCTCTGTGATTATATTCAGGTGCCTCTCATATCAATATAAATTCTTTAATTTAAAGATTTAATTAATTAATTTTAATTAGTGTTAATATTCAATTATAGTGACAGGACAGCCAATTGACCTAATGAAAAAGATATCTTATTTATGTGATATTAACGTCGAATAAATTTCGGTATTTTGTTACAGAAATTATGTTTACAATAATATAAACAGTTCTAAGAAACATTAAGTTTGGCCGAAATGTTTGTTTTAACATAAATCAGGATTAGTTTACATTTTATTTTCTTAACTATGTTTTACTAAAGCCATAAAGACTTTACGACTATTTATTGGGTTTGAAAACAAACGCATTGATCGTTATTCTATGGATCACTGGATTCCGCTTATAGCAAGCACAGGAACTTGAAAATGATTGAAATTGTACTCTCTACATATACACTTAAGGAAAGAAATTGAGTACGCAGTACAAACTGGTTAGTTGCATATTGTAACTTTTTGTGAGACTCGGAAAAGCAGAGCGAATGTCGATCTAGATACTAAACGTTAATTTGTAGCAATGTAGCTTAGACTCAAATATTACAAATTTGAATTAATAATTTGACAGTGGACATCCATAAATTGACACTTGATTTTGCTGTTAAGGCGCGGGAAATTCTTGAGTGAAATTGTATTGAGACATTTTTGGATACTAATTGAGTTATTCCAGGCTGTATTAATAATCATAACTTAATATTTGGTTAATGAAGTTTCCAATATGCGTACTCACAAAGTGACAAATGTATCATAAATTCTAAATAGGGATTTGACCGAATAGGTTAGTTTTATATTGATATTGTATCTTTAATATATGATTATGGGGTCATCAGCTGCAAAAAATTGAGTTCTTAAGCTATAGTAGATTTTTGAATTTTAATAAGAATTAGTCAAAAAAGTAAATTTTCTTATAAAAACGCAAAATATATTATAGCGCTGCAGGAGTTGAGCTTAAGGACCTCCCGTAGAATTTTTGGCAGCTGAAGACCTCATACTCCTGATACGTTTATATGAAAGATATCTTGTTTTCAGTATACAAAAAACTCATATTACAAATGAAAATGTAAGAAAAATTGGCGATTGACTAAGGCTTTCCTGTTTGAGATTGGTTGAGATTTTCAATCAAGTAGGATATGAGGTATTGTATAGAAAAAGCTTAATGTAAGGGCTGTCACGATATTAATACGTGAGAGTAGGTGACAGGAAGAGAATAGTGTTACCGCTTCGTCGAGCTGAAACCAGCGTACAAAAGCGCCCACGTCACTTACATCTAGGGCTGGTACTTATCGTGCCGTGCTTAATCACTTGCGGGAAAAAACGCAGTTTAACCGCATTTCCATTCTTCATAGTTTTCTTGAGATTCTCATGATTTGGATCCTGTATGGCCAATTTATACTGCTAAAGTCTAGTTTATTATCTCAAGTGATTGACCTTTGTACCGCGTACTTCAGCGACACATACCTTGTTGTATATCTAGGTGTTACTTCTTTAAATAATAAATGTATAATGTTCTGTTTAAATAAATAATACATGTGAATTATACTATAATTTGAATAAAATGTTTTTGTTTCATAATTTCGTTGGTTACTGGTCCTTTAATTTAAATAACTACTTTACGTGGGAATCCAAACCGAGGTCATTAATCGTATTGAATCAAGGAAGGTTCTTAATTTAAATATTGATGTCGTCTAGAAAATTGTAGTACATCACTTTTATCTATTGTCAATAGATTCCAAAGCCAACGTGATTACATTTTATTGATCATCGGATTACCAATTATTTCGTGTATGTTCTATAGCTTATGGTAATTAGGGATAAGGTAGGATTCTTATCGTAAAACAATTGTTCAAAAAATATTAGTGTAGATTAATATTACTACTAGCAAATATTTTGAATCCATTGACAACCCTAGATAGCGTTATATTCATGCTATTCACTGCATGTTTTTGATAACATAATAGGTATTGACGTGATGTTGCCATGTCTAAAGCCGCGTTTCGATAGTTTCATAACAGATAACGAATAATTGAATAATATAATACAAAAGTAATTAATATAAAGCTTTACCTGAATATTTTGCGGAAAATTTCACTTTTTTATAATGTTATATCTAGACCGAACAACTCTTCTGAAAACTCCCCATGGTAAATGCGGTAGAAGATGCACAAAATGTATGTGGAGGTACCTATATTAGTTTTAATAGAAAGCAACACATTAAAAATATCTTTAAATCTGTGATCAAAAGATATCGTCCAAAATAATATCGCTGTTATCACTTAATTTGTACTCTTTTCCTTAATTTTTGAGCAAGGTAAACACCGCTGTTAATCTGATTATATTAAAAATGTATTGTTTATATTCGTATAGAATTAAAATGTGTTTCTTGCAATATGTTTTTGAACGCAGCGCACGAACATTTATCAATATCCTTTGGGATATTGTATACTTGAAAGAAGGTTATTCATTATTTATATGTTTTGTTTAAATATGATGAATATATGTTTGTGATAATATAAGGTAATCGTAATTTGGTAGTGTAGCTACTAATTACGATTTAGTATATTTAAGGTAGTTTATAGATGGAAAAAAAATGTATGAATTTTTTTTAATTCAACAAACATTGACACACTGAGCGTTTTTTGACGCAGATTTTGCCGGGCACTAACACTATGTGGAACCAGCTGCTCACTGACGCATTTCTGAAAAGAGCTTACCAATTCTTAAAACACTGGCAACGCACTCGGGAGCCCTCTGGCATTGAGAGTGTCCAGGGGTGGCGGTATCACTTAACATCAGATGAGCCCTCTGCCTTTTTGCCCTCTGTTCTATATAAATAAAAAAAACTTTATTATATTAGTGTTAGCCTAGTGGCCTAAGCGTTAGCCGTAGGAGACCACAGCGTCGCTGTTGTATCGTGCAATGCCTTGTGTTATCCTGGTCACGAAAATGCTTCAGGGGGGGAACTTGGGTGTATGAGTTCAAAAGAAGGGATGCTGACGCTGCAAGCATTGTACCCGACCGTCGCCTTTTCAAATCAGGGCGCATTGGGTGATGAGAATGGCCCTTGCTGTGCCAAGGTAAAATCCACATCATTCGTGGCCATAGAGGACCGTGATTACAACGGCTGATCGCGTGGTGGGATGCGGACAAGGCTACGCTGTTACCGTGTCCTGCCTCGGGCGATTGCTGGTGGCGTCGTGGGGTTTTAGTGAGTATGCACAGAAGCGAGTCCCACATAACACTTCACCACGAGGCAACCGTGCCGCAGGATGGTATGCGTAATGCATTTTCCCACGAAAAAAACAAAAAGAGGCCTAAGCGAACGACCCTCATCCCTGAGGTGAACAATGGAATATTCTTTCTATATAGTACGGTGAAGAAACATCAGAAGGAAACCATATCTTAAAACCCAAAAATGTACGACATGTGTCATTCACAGAAGGCTGATGATTCATATATTTGACATTCAAAAATATGAAGAAACGGATGCAATCTGAGGCTAAGACCTCACCATTTTAAGTTTGACCGCTACTTGTTTATTACTATTAACGGTTTTGTGCTGATGGAAGAGTCAGTTATTAATAATTAAATTTAAATTCACGAAACTGCATAGTTAAACAAAAATATCCGTACACGTGTTTAGTTTAAACGCATATTAAAACAATGTAAGTACTTTATTACATATAAACTATATATTTTATCGTTCAAACGAAATTGATGGAAACAGACAAATCATATTTTATTATAATAATTGCTTTTAATAAAATATTCACATAGTTTATACTTGAATATTTAATGGAATTTTTAAAATAAATAATTGAAAATACGTAGAGTTCTTCTAAAAATAGATTTAGTTATTTAAATGTATAACAAAACAAATAAGAAAAATCGTGACTACTGCAATGTTTATTATTGCATTTTCTATGCTCGTGTTTATTGCAAAGATATAACAATAATATTATTGTTTCATGTAATAATTATGTACTCTTTATTAACAATAGTTCGCCAGTACTAATTTAAATGCAGAAAATATATTGTTTAAAAGTTACAGTTTTGTAAAACACTAGTAATGCGGTTTCACACGCGTAGATACCGATGTCGTGTTAGTGGAAAGTCCACTAAATTGGACTATTGATATATTTTTGCTAAAGTCATAGTTTTTAATTACTTCCTTTCAAATTATCTAATCAATATACAGATTTTACTTTACAATGAATATATGTATATCTAATACATTTTAATTCGTAACATCATTACCGTCTACTTTAGTACAATTAAAAATTGTACAGGTGTTGAAAAATTCTTGATATCAAGTAGGTAATGAAATATTTTTTTTTATCAGTCCACGAATTTTTGCTTGATAAATTGTTAAAAAAAAAATTCAAAATGCAAAACTTTATTCTATAATATATATTAGCGATGAGATTTATCAGTGTCTCAGAACTTCCCTATTTGAAATAGTTTTGTTTTGTGGTAGCAAAATTTGATGTTCTAGAGTTCCGACTTGGGTTAGGCCAACATACAATTGGGTACATATGGGTAGATACGTTCTATAATACTGTACACTTTTTTTTTGTTCTATCATCAGCAATGGTTTCCACAGCACACGCGATGACAGATTATTAGGGATATTTTGTTATGTATAGCCTATGTCTGTCAGTGAAAATGTAGCTTTCTAATGGTGAAATCGAAACAAAAACACAAATGAGTCCTCTTTATAATATTAGTATTGATTATAGGGTTACTATCACGATTTTAAGTTAAATTAAATTACCTAGTGTTAATAATAATGTAATAATTTCTTAGAAACGTTTGACCTGGAAGTCCTAGCTTGGAATGCTTCAGAATATTACTAGATTATTTAATTATTCTATTTATTAAATTCTCGTGAATTTTAATGAGAGCTAGATTTTCTCAAAGACAAAATGTCTGTTGTTGCCATTCATTTGCATAAAATTTGCTCTCACAATATGTTTTAGTGGTTAAATATATTCGGTATATTTTATTATAATTAGTAGCTTCTTAGACGAAAGAGGACTTGTATTTACCATATTTTAAGAATAACAAAAACATTATAAACATTTCCAGACACAGGTAGCCTCACGCTTAATACAAAAAAGGTTTTATACAAACAAAAAAGCAAACTTTCTGGTTGACCACTCAAGGGGAACATTATAATATCGTGCTCAAGGAGGATCATTGTCCTATGTCCAATTTTTGATTACGAAACCGCAACGCTGCGAAGAAATTATACCCTTATGTATTATACAATTTCGATCCAAATATATACATTACATTATAAAACAAACAAAATAATGTTTTAGAAACTACTAGACGTAAGTAAGCTACGTATAGCATATTTTTATGAAAAGAAAGGTCTTTTAAATTACCTACTATAAAACCTTAATTAGCTATCAAGGATAGTACTAACTCATCAAAACCTTACTCACATGACACCTGTGGTCATGTTTCTCTATCCTAAGTAATGCTTAGTAGTTTTATAACTTATTGTATACTTTGTATACATATGCGAAGCTCCGTTGATTGCTGATAATGAAATGTATTGAATATACTATTTTATTAATGATGTTCGTTAAACACAGACTTGTCATGTAAACAAATATACACTATAGATTTATTTATAAAAATAAATGTCATTGTAATTTGAACTCTACGACACATGGCCGTAAATTCAGGGCGACAATTATTTACAGTTTATGAACGCAATGTTAAAACAGTGTGTATGAATTGTGATCGTGTGATGGCACACTTCTAAGTCAGGTCACTAGCCGGGCGCCGACGCATTTTGGCAAAACGCCGACATCTCAGATGATTGCACGTCCGGTCCTATCAACGGAAATATGGTAAAAAGAACAATGGAACAATCCGCATTTCGCTTTGAAATATAAACTATGCTTTTGCGATTTAAGATTGTCGATAGATTTTTATTTTTATCGCTACCATGACGTATTTTTCAATGTTTTAAGATACGTTTACACCTTAACCAATAATGGTAATTCAAATCAAAAACCAAAGGAATTCAACGTGTCATTTGTTTCCACTTGTAATTTGTGAAGTACAAATCCTGCATTAGTTGTGGTCTGTGGAGGACCAAAGGCTCCTGAAAAAAATAAAAGGTAAATGTTTATTATAAAGTGAGGGAAATAGAATACCCATGGTCATATGCATTTACCTTCAAAATATGGTCACGTATCCTTTAGTCTGATGTTATCGTTGGATTGACGAAGAATGACATTATCCTTATTAATCAATCTTCAAAGTACTACAATTATTCTTCATTGATGTTAATTAATCTATTGTTGATCCTATCGAAGGCGATCGTTGTGACTATTTTATATTTGTCTCAGTCATAATTATATACTGGAAAATATTAATGTGGTGTGGTGTGATTCCCTTGACTTTCACGTCGTTGTTTGTGGTTTTAACAACGATGTGACTGACGTTGTACAATCTTATTGCCAGTTATTAAGTTTACCACCTACACAGCTGCTCGTACTCGAAGGGGATAATGCTTATTAACTGGCGGCATGGCCATATCGCAACGTTTTCACTGGAATAGCCTTTTCTAAAGGCTTCCGACTACACCCTCTATCTTACGGTCGTTCCAATATACGCTACTTTAAAAAAAAAAATATAATTCTAGATAATTGCCCGACTATGTAGTCGTCGGAGGCATTTAATAGCTTACGTATGGCATTGCTAACCCGAATGATTAAACACTTCTATCTATTTCTATTAACAACTTTTTTATGACTTTTACAGCAATATACGCTACGCTATCTGTGGACCCCGGTAATGGCTCATACCTAAGCCCTACATGATTACGTGTAGCAGTAACCTGTTAAATTTTGACACACTCATAAGATGCTGTAAAATTTTCTATTTGTATCATCTGTGGTTTTGATCTGCGTCAATAGTTTTTAAAAGCTTATGCTACATTTATATACAACAAATTATGTCGCATATTATGAATTTGAAACAACCGCTTAGATATAAAAAATCTTACAGCAATTACAGGACGACGAGTGGAGGATATAAATTAGTTTGACTACTATATCAGAAATTGCAGTCATTGATCTAAATTGGGCTCAACGTCTTATCAATTAATGAATGTCAGCACTATCGCGACAAACTGTTTTTGCCGCTCCGTGAAAAAATCATTCGTAGTTTTAGACTTATTTTAATATACATATAATGAAAATTAATCAACATTATTATTATACAGAGTAATGTTTACTACACAAAATCTGAATCTATATCTTTTATTTATTTATACATCGTTGCAGTATTACAGAAATTCAGTACAATAAAAATAATTAAATAAATAGGAGGGCAACTGGCGGCATTATCGCTTTTATACACTGTGAGAAAAAAAATTGACTTCCAAATTATAAAATTTCAGCTGTGCTTAAATAGGACAGGTCCATGTAGAGAAGGTTGTTGCTAGTTAATAAAGCCAGCCTAGTTCCTTCTAGAAGCTCAGCAGGCTTTTGCGCACTTCGCATTTCTATTCGTTGGAAAGCCATAGCCACGCATTCCAGGACTACGTGGGTGATTGATTCCTCTGCGCTGAAACAGCCCGTCTGTTGGAGTAGGTCCTCCTGCGGTCTTTCGATCCAGCGGTCTGAGCCGGTCTAATGGTTAGCACATGGATTGTGTAATACTGGGTGCATTACCAGTGAAACAAATTATTTTGAGTAGGCACCGAATTCTAATCTACTGCGTTAACATTTTTATGTACATGACATAGAAATGTTTAGCTCCGTTATGGTTACGGATTTCCTATCTTAGAAAATTTGTAATGGCGTGTTTCCCTTTTTATTCTCAGCGACATATGAAAGTTGTATAGATAACTTTCATCCAGTACATTATAGAATACATATAGAATTTGAATTTTAAATTTCGAATATTCACGTGAAATTCAAACAAATAAACCAAGCTTTCAGACACTTAACAAATAATGGAGTTTTAATTACAGCAGTTCTGTGACTCGATTCTGCATGTAACAACTATCCCATTGAAATGAAATACCGTTTTGGATTAAATTCAAGTAATTATTTTATAAAAAAAATTGTGCTATAGGGTAAATAATATGGACGGCACTGGTAAGCCTAGTAGTTCTAAAATTATAATCTATTAAAATAATGATTTTCGTACTACATTTAAAAATGGAACTAATGTTATAAGTATATATATAATTTCAAATATAGAACCTCTCATTAAAAACATCAACCAAATCTGACGTTCCAAACAATCGAACGCCCAAATAGCATTTCTTTTGAATCTACTGTAAGGGGTGCGCAACGAATGTCTTTGAGCGGAAGTCGTAAGCTCCAACCCCCTTAATAGGGAGGCTAGAAGACGCTTTGTGTCAGCCTTATCTTATTCATAGCACTCGCCTTTCCTAAACCGATTGCGATAATTCCTCTAAACTCAACGGTAATATGACATTGATTTGGAAATTCAGGGTTTCATTACAAATTAATTTAGGGAAATGTAATATAGAATTTATCGTAATGAGAGGCGCTTTACAGATGTCGACAGATCACGGTAAATTTTTGTCTTATCTTCACAGGTTCAGAGGTAGACAAAGTGCTGCCCGTTATAGTAACAATACAGCTGAAGACACGGTATTACATGTCCTGACTAAGTGTCCAATGTATGGCTACAACAGTTACAACACTGAACAAATTATGGGAATGAACGTAACAGTTCCGAATTTCAAAGAAATAATGTTGATCAAAAGCTTAAGAGACATCTTTCTAAAAAAAAACTGCGAATATTATAGAAAAAGTTTTTAAAAGAAATAAGTAGTGCTCAATCATCCTAGTTACTAATGCTATTTACTTAAGTTATACATATAAATAAGTTACTTAATACCTCCGACGACAATTTTGTCGGGGAATTATCTAGAAAAAAAAATTAGAGACAATTATCCGTCCTTAAATATACAAATATCTTAGTCGTAAATGTGGTTAGAAAAAATAGTGTTGGAATATCATTGAAATATACACCTAAACACCCACGGTTCATTTCACCGCAAGTATTTCTTCCTACCCACAATGAGATTACAATTTCACTTGGTTTAATTAGACGCGAACCTGAATTTGTGCAAATAATATTATTAGAAATTCCGATTTCAAATAGATTTGAATTTAGGTGCAGCTCAATAAATGTACTTTCTTAGTCTAACGGTTGTTTCAAAATATATGTACTTGTGTGATCTTTGTCTCTCATCAAAATCTTCTGGAAAGTCTGTTAGTCACCTATATATTTAATGTATCCGAATATGTATGTTAAATCATAATATTCGCTCACCAGAGATCGTAAAATTGCGATGAGACACGTAAAATAAAAGATTTCATTGGTTACTATTGATTGACATCATTTTCATTCGTGTTAATGAAAACGTTATCGCTTCCGCCTTGACCCTTATGAAAGTGACTCATATTATACACGTATTAAGATAGTCTTTTAACGGAGGTTTTATGGAAATTCCATTTTTCTTAGCTTGACTAATTGCAAGATTTAATGCCGGACTAGACCATATACCATATATATCTAGACCATAGATTTTAGCGGTCTGTCAAATATACACGTTGACAAAGGTATACTGGTCAGCACATTGCACTGGCATGATAACCTTATGGTTCCAGTTTGTATTACGTCAAACGGTTTGTTTCTAATTGAGCTGTAAATATAAAGAAAAGTAACTACGAAAAAGATTAAAGTCAAGAAATGAATAATTTGACTATCATCGCAGTGAAGTACAGAAAAACATAATTCATATAAACATTTTGTGCCTTAAATTATCATTAATAATAATTACAAATACCTACTCTTCGCTTCCAAATACCTTAATATAATAGGATAGGAAAGCTTGAAAACCGCACAATATGCTCCTTGAGCCGTTTTATTGAAACTTCAGATCCGATTACCCGAGATCTTTGATGAAGATAACCAAAATTAAACTTTCAAAGACCTATAACCTAGATTGCTTTAGACGATAGGGGGATCCTTTGGCGTTTTAAATTAGATACTTAGTAAAATAGTTTACATTTTTCTTATTTTTCTACTAAGTCCTCGAACAGCAGTTTTGTCTTGTATTGTATTGTCTATGCATGAATGAATGTGACAAAAACTTTCTTTAATTAAGGCTACCTTATGAATAAGACCGTAAATAATAACGCTGTACGGCTCCGTGGATTAGTGGATCATGCACATTGCATATAAAAGTCGATGGGATTTAGATTGTAAAACAAACAATGATAGCGCGTTTCGTAAAAAAAAACACTTGGCGATTAAAAAGAGCGGCGGAGAGTTTATTGCCAGTTCTTCTCTTCCGTTCTACGCCCTTGATTTGAGAACTGGCAGTAAATGTAAAATGTATATTTCTTTTTTTGACGGTCATAAGTGTACATTGTGTTACCTATATGAATAAATGATTTTTGACTTTGGCTCGACTTGACTTGTTTGTTATTAGTAAAAGTGTCTCTCGTCCATTGACAGACGCGCGATCTGTTCTCTTCCCAATCACAATCATTCAAGATCGCAGGGATCCAGGACAAATCCGTTGTACGCATGAAAGCTTATCATATAAATCCTCCAAGACGTCTCCGTAATATAACACATAATGAAAATTAAACATTAGAAACTTCACAAAATTTGAAATGCACCAATTGCCCGACTACAACTCAGGCATTCGACCAACTTCCCTAATAGAGTCCACGAGTTTCCAAGTACTGCATAGTTCTATGCCAATTATAGACGGTACTAAACATCCAACTTAAGACATTTAGAGAAAAATCAATATGCGATTGATAATATTATATGGTTAAATAGCAATTACTTTCGGTATTCGATTGACTGTTTATTTTCCGTTACGTTTATATGGTCAGCTTCTACGAAGTATGCTCTGAAATGATTATCTATTTTAGTTATTAATATTAAACTATATATGAGCAAATATCAATTGTTTGCGTCAGCGGTCGGGTTGCGATGCGACGTTGCTATTTATTAGGTAAAAAAACTATTTAATTATATATAATAAATGGCAGAGGTCTCTTAAACGATGGGCTGAGCTTAAAGGAGTTCGTGGGGAAGATTGAAGAAGAAAACGCTCAAGAGAGAGAGAGATGGAGCCATTAGGAGGCCTATATAAGAGGTCCTTGAAAATAACATATAATTATATAACATTTGTGATTTTATCTAGAATATCGAAGAATGTACGCCTTATTTAGCTTTACTATTAAATTAAATATGTATCGTAATGTACAAATATCAATTCCAATTCTTTTCTTGTCTGTTCGTTTATGGTATTTTAAACTAAACGTAATTCATACAAATAATTTAACACGAAAATATTCAGTTCCCCTCGAAAAACATTTCAACATTCTTTTATCGAGGTTCATTAAGAGATTATTACATATTTTCGATAATAACAATCCATTATCTAAACAAAGTCTAATTAAAGCCACTCTATTTTTCCACATAAACGCGTAGCAAGTTAAAAATAAGTTAATTTAATACTAAGCTAGCTGCAAGAAGCAACGTTAAAAATATTCTGGAATGCTAGTTTAGTATAGTATAGTAGTTAGACAAGTGATTATGAGGATAATGAGAGGTAAGATTGGAGACTCGAAAAAACTTGTACCTGTTTTAATGAAGGTCGTCCCTCGTGAGCTCTTATTATTACCCCGTATTGCTAATCACGATTTATGGTCTGATCTCATTCGAGTTAATGTAAGAGGCGCAAAATCAACGAACAAATGTAAAAGTATTTGTATCAATACTATTGAATACAAAGTGGCAATTTGAACAGTTTTGGTATAAAAAATTGGGCTTATAATAGCACTTTATATTCGGTAAATGCATTCAAATCAGACATACAATTTGTGCGGGGTAATTACGCTTATTCATAGATTGCATAGGTGTGTATTCTCTCATATTAAGGGCGCACAGCGCAAGTCATTTGTTATTTTGACAATTTACTCGTTCAATACTCGTCCAGATATGAATATGTCAATTGTCATTTCGACAAATTACTTGTTTAATCATCCGTACAGATATGAAGTTTTTAGTGCGTATGACAAAATGTGTATTTTTAGATTTTTATAAAATTCCTTGGTTGTAAAACAGTGTAAAAGCACCTTTACCGAGATTCAACTAAACCATCATTAGCGTTGAAGGTTACGTCGTGGGCTTTTTACCTCTGATTAATATTTGGGCCTGGGACCCAGGTAATTTGTCGAGTTACTTTTGTAATATTGAGACTGCAATTTGTTTTAAACGTAAAATATTTTATTTTCGTTAAGGCTTAGTGTACGTAGGTATATTATTTCTACGGGAACTATGATTTGCCGTTAAAGACTACTACTATTACAAACTCTTGCTTTTTAATTTTTTTCTTCTTCAACTTCAATAATTTATATCTATATATCTTATAGATCACACAATGATAAGTATTTTTTTATATAACTACCAAACAAGTGACAAACGTATCTATGTTGAAAAACAATATCTAATATTCTTATCTCGAATTTTGTGTTTATAATAAAAACAAATACTGTTGCCATATAGCTATTCCTAACTCATAAACTAGCCCCTAACTAACCCCTTCAAAGATAAAATCCTTCCGCTATAATTGCTGCAATTAATCCAGCGGCGGCACTTGACCAATAAGTACTTGAGGACTCAAATACCGTTAATAGACACAAACGACTGTCTGTCCGTCGCATACTTATTGTAATAGAGCAGAGGAAATGTTTGGCTTATTATAACTGCTTCATATACACCTTTGTGTTTGCGCTTTTATTTCTTTGAAAATTGTTAAGAAGTTTAGGCTTTTTTTATAGAACAGAAAATAATTAGACCGGAGGCACACCTGATGTTCAGTGATAGCCCATGGACACTCACAATCCCAGAGGGCTCGCGATTGCCGGCATTTTATAATGCTGTACTGACCAACGTTTTTGGAACATTTATGCCTGCCTACAAAATACGCCTGGTATTAAACACAGTTCTAATACATAATATATTCAAAATATTAAAAAATAAATGACTCTAGTTGTCCCGTCCAAAAGGTAGTTTTATGTCAAGAATAGGCAAGAAACTCCATAAATAAATAAATCAATGGCGCTAAAACCGTTTTAGGTCTAGGCCTCAGATTTGCACGCCGTCGACTTTTTGGTTCTAAGGCAAGCCGGTTTCCTCACGATGTTTTCCTTCACCGTTCGAGCTTATGTTAAATGCACACATAGAAAGAATCAAACCTACGACCTCAGGGATGAGAGTCGCACGCTGAAGCCACTAGGCCATCCCTGCTCAAGAAACTCCATACATACCCCTTTAAAATAGATTTTACAATATTTTGTATACATTGATTGGATATTTTATGCCTAGAATAAAACAAAGACACTAAAATAAAATCGGCGCATGCGGTTACAAAAAGCAATGCAGCTGATAACTACATTATTATGTAGATACATGGTGCGCTCATATTCACCAGATGATATATATATAACATACAATTATAATTATTATATTGCGGCAAAAATCCATTCATTAATGAATGCATATTAAAATACCATTTAAAATACACTTAGTTTTGTTCTTTTACTATGGCCATGAAATTATTACTTCGTGACAGTCGTTTGAATGCGAAATCTATAGATTAGCAGGATTCGTGCGGCAGCGGTGGGTACTCGACATTTTAAAGAATTCTTTTATTTGTCTGGTTTTTATTCGATAATAGTATTTAAACCGTTTTTAGATAGAAGTATACAGGATTGGTTACATCGGCCTGCTTAGAATTTCTTATTTCATCAAAAGAACGCAGTTTAAAAGGAAAAACAAATCAGTGTCATTACAACCTCTTAGCTTGGCCTCTGATTTCTGTCTGTTTCTGTATTATTATTTCTTTATAGGCAAGTATCCGGATACAAACTCACAAATCACATAAAAATTACGCTAGCTGAATTGGATTTCGAATGAACAGAGGCCTTACTACGTATCTTGTCAAGACTGTTGTTCCAAAATCTAAAACACAGCGCACGCTTATAAGAACTCTCAGCTATAATCTCAAAAAAATGCGTGTACATACTCACACACATTCCCGCTTAATGTCTCATAAGAATGATGGTAATTAGTTGTTACACTAAAACTACCTACCTAACTGTAGTTACCCACAACACAGGGACCTAATATGCGGACTAGCGATAGGTGAATTTTGTCACAACGTATTTTTCACGAATAAAGATTTTAATTATAAAAATAAAGTAGGTGATTCTGTAGACGTCCTCCATTCTTGGAGTATGAACCTATATATTTCCTCCTATCTTTCAGTGTTTATTGTATTGCAAGTGGAAACTTTAAGATGTATAGCAAAGATCTATAAAAAAATAAACCGGAAACCAAGAAATTCTATATTCAAAAAATCCCACTAATACTTTTGTCGTAAAAGGGTAAAACGCTACCGGGTTTCCAGCTAACAATTAAATTATCTACGCGAGTACACATCAGAGTATCTCTTATATAGCCGCTTGTTTACCACAACTAGCTTAATGTTTTGTTATTTTATTGTAACAATTTAAATACGTAATAACATTCTAATGTAATGTTTCAGTAAATACATTCAAAACATAAGTGATACAAGTTTATAACTTTAGAATTATTTATCATGAACAAAATTGTTCTGGATTTCTTTTGAAGTGAGACAATAGTACATCTTATTCGATTCGCAGTGAAAAAAATAATTTATAAGTTAGTTTAGTTGACGGTCGCCGTTATTTATTTTAAAATTTTCTTTCTATTATTATACTTTTTTTAGATGTACCACTAAATAACACTGTACTCTTTACTAACTAACTAATATTAGCCAGAAATTTAAGTGAAAGCACTGTCTTTTAATTGTAATTGTTTTGTGTAATATTGAGTATGTACTTTGTATGTATGTGGTCGTCAAATAAATTAATTTAAACAATTAATGTACACCATGAATGTATTGATTGTCTGCATTGTGTTTGTGATAATTAACTGGTAACATATTGTTAAAATATATTTTTAATTACAATAGTTATAATTTCAGGAATTCACGTTACGGCTTTAGTTAAAATTTAAGTCAATTTTAATTAATTCTTAGTTGGTATTTAAATAATAATTATTTCATCAACAATAAACGTATTGGTTAACTAAGTTATTGTAGTTTTTGATTGCTGGGTTGGGTTTATTCCCAGCAATTAATTCTGTTATAAAAGGATATTGATACGAGATCAATATCTTTTATAAACCAATTAGCAATGCCCTGCGGTTTTACTCATGTAGATTCCGATCTCGTGGTGGTGGAAAGTCTACTAAGTCGGGCTATAGTTTTATTTTACTTAGTTTTCTTAGTTTAAATTACTTCCTTTCAGATTATTAGATACACATTACATTCACAATATATATCGATTTTACTGTACAACGAATACATATCTAAAACAATTTTAAATCGTAACATAATTTTAAAAAAAATTGATTAGTCCAGGAATTTTTAGCTTGATTATTAATGAATTGTTAAAAATAAAAACAAAAATTAAAAATGCAAAACTTTCTTCTATAATATTAGAAAAGGAATTTATTTTTAGAACTTCAGTGTCTTAGAACTTCAAACATACACAACATTCGACGTAGTTTTGTTTTGTGGTAGCAAAATAATTTCATGCATGCGTTCCGTCTCGGGATGACAACATACAATTGCCCATGGGTAAAACGTTATTTTTGTAGTTATTGATACTTTCTATAATACTGTACAACATTTTTTTGTTCTATATGAATAGTTTCCACAGCGCACGAAATGACAGATTTTTAGGGATAATTTTTTCACACCTGGGTTATAGTATTGCATTTTTATTAGGGATTATATTTTTTTGTAATATATAGCCTATGTCAGTCAGTGAAGATGCAGCTTTCTAATGGTAAAAGAATTTTTGAAGGTCCAGTATTTTTTTATGTGAAAACATTACAAACAAAAATGTTTCGTCTTCATAATATTGAAGATTAAAAAATTGTATTGTACCTACGCTCTATTTACTTCAGGTATGTATGTACTATACTCATGTAAAATGAATAAATAATGAGTTAAATGATGAGGAATATAAAAACCGATTCAAAGAACCAATTATCAGTCATTAGGCACTGTTCCTTGTTTTTTATTTCCACGGTCGGATGCCAATAAGTATGGATCCGGTTCTGTATCACAAAAAATGGACTAAAGCGGTGAATACGTAAAGGACTCTGGCCTAGAACGTCTGTATTGTTAATTTTTAGTCCAATATATTAAAATGTTTGGTTTTAATTCAACGGCCTATTCTTGCCTTCAAATGGTCACCATAGTAACAGTAACGGGGTATAGTGTATTTGCACAGACTATTAAACAAAAGTATTATGTCAAATTTAGATGCCCACCAGAAGGGAAGAGATAGCGGGGTAATATTGGAAAATAGTAGAAGATGAGAGACAAATCGAAGAGTGGAATTCGGAAGAGGCCTTCACTCTATCGGAGGTCGTGTACTAATATTAAATACAATAATAACATAAACTTTATGTAATACTTATTATAGTACTCGAATATTGTTTTATAATATCTTATTTGAAATTTAAACTCAATAGTAAAACATATGAGTGCTGTTTATGTTTAATCGTCTTGTTTGTTCATCGGAATGTCTAAATAAATAATAATATCGGCATCCATCTCTGTGGCTATACGTATTAGTAAGTATAACCACTTACTTACTTGATTGCTGAAAAGCACACGAAACGTAGTGATAATGTAATTTATTCGCGTTCAACTTTTTTTTGTAGATCGGGGAGCAAACGGGCAAGAGGCACACCTGATGTTAAGTTATACTGCCTCCCATGGACACTCAATGTCAGAGGACTCGCGAGTACGTTGCCGGCCTTTTAAGAATCGGTACGCTCGAAGGACCCTAAGTCTAATTGGTTCGGAAATACTTCAGTAAGCAGCTGATTCCATATAGTGGTGGTGCGGCAAAAACTGCCTATCAATATGCCAGAGCCTTCGTTTTCTGTTCTACTCTCTTGTCCTATGTCAAACGCTGCTCAGACATGACAACCTGGGTTCAATTCGTAAATTGTCTTAAATAATTTTAAAAGATCCTTATCCCAAATGAGAATGTGTTACGAAAGTTTTCTCTCTATTCATTAATTGTTTGAATAAAAATATCTCTTATGTAACACAACATTAAAACAGTTAATTGGACAGCCTGCATTAATGACAAAACAAGCACAGAAAATCGATGTTAATTACATTTCTTTCCCGCTATCCTTTTAATTCCAAGGAAATTGTATAAGGATCAGGTTCCTTGTGATAGAAACAAGATTCCTTAGTCTTTTTATAGTGTCGATCTTTGAGCCTTATTTGGTATAGTTGAAGTATTTTCTAAAAAAAAAAAACCTATACGCATTTTTTTAACTTAAAGCATTTATTTCCACACAAATATACTGTATTTACAATATTCTTAACCTACACAGTATATTATATAAAAATGTATAGATACAAAATTAAAACAAGTTTGGTCCCTGTGGCTCTGTCGCGGTATTGCGATACTTATTCGTTGAGGAAAGCACCAGCTCTGGGATCGCCGTGACTATATTATTATCTAGATTAATTGTTATCTTAATAAGTCGGCTTGGCTGTTGTTAAATAAGCCAGGGCTCCTCAACTGCCTTTATTGAGTGTCCCGTAGGCTCGTTTGCTTTCCTCCCCTATCATGTAAAAAAAGATTTAAGATACTACAACTTTTATAATTGTTTTGGTTTTTATAAGTTTTTTATAGCTGCAGTCCTGCATTGTTTAAACAAAACTATCGAAATTATAACTGTGTCCGAAACAGGTCGATTTCGCTACGAGATCCCGTCCTTCATCATTGCATATCAAATCGTTAATCCGAAATCAGTATTCACCCCACACGTCACATTATCCCAGCAAGAATTCACTTTGCACATTCGAGGATAGTTCAAAACTGGTTCCGTAAATGAATCCTCAGAGGCCGATAAAGAACGGAAACCGGTCAAACGCTAAGCACGTTCGTATAACTTGCACTAGCCTAGATAGAAGTTAAAATTGCAGGAGTTCCGTTGCAGTATATGCCTACTTGTTAAAGTGAATTTAAACTTTTGCAGTTCTCGGTTGTATAGACAATATAATATATTTATAATAAAATTGCAGCTCTGTATACGAAATATAATGAAGTGAGTATAAAAAATTCTACAAAAAGCAGTGTGCAGAGGCTTGAGTGTGCGAATCTCCACCCCGAGGTGGAGCAGATTTTTCTTTCTATGTGCGCAATTAAGACTTGCTGGAATGGTAAAAGTAAATGTCGCGAGGAAACAAGTGATGTCGACTAAAAATAAGCGTGATTTTCTCCCGTACTTCATCACTGACACTTGTGAAAGTGATCTGAGACGACCCATTAAGTTAGCGCCGTTGAATTATTATTATTGTTTGATTATACGTTACAATACTTATATGCTTCCGTATACTATTGCTCTGTTAACGTACCTTATTACGTAAACTTTCTCCAAACTTCTGCCTTTGTTGTGTATGAAGCGAGAACTAGATAATTATGTGTTTATTAATAGTTAGTAAAAAGAGTAGGCAAACTATTGGAAGCATTATTGAAAAACCATAACATTTTTTTAACTTTATTAAAACATACAGTTTTGCTAAAGTGTTTATTAAGTCCATTAGATGCAAGATAAATAATTTTCTTCCGCCGTCAGCCGCGTGAATTAAGGGTTTTGGTGGAACTTTTGGATATCACTTTTACAGTAATCGTTATATTTTAGACATTTTAAATAAAACTGTAATGAATTACAACACGTCCATCTCTTGATGAGCCGTACAACATACTGGTCGTCAGTTGTTTGTTTGAGACTATCGGGTTCATACAGGCAGACTCGGCCGTGGGACACTTATATATCATGTAAGGATATATAACTTTACGAATTTTCTTGTGAAGTGATAGGAAATAAAAGCTTTGGAAATAAATTTAATTTTATTTAATCCACTGCGCCGGTTTCATTGCGGTAAATGTATGGTTTAAAGAGGCTTTTATGCTGCGAAATTTTACAATGTGTTGTAGCAATATTGCCAGCCATATCTCAACATTAAATGGCAACACCTGGCAATACAAATAGCACATGCTGTATTTAAACGTGATTTTACACAATGTAACTATGTTTTTTTATTAAATAATAATAATAACTTAATACTCTCCTAAATTCGTATATTAATAAATAGCCACTCTTTAATTTCATGTCTAACCTTTTATATAGTATTATAAACAAATCACGTTTTAAACACAACGTTAAACGTTACTATTATCAACTAATTAACTTGTTTATTGATGATACGATTTGGAAAATCGTCCTGTTAACTATCTTAAATATAATTAATTGAATATAGTAAAAAATATCCATAATTCCAGTCTTTTATAATTTTAGCAAATAATTAAATAGTCAAGTATGAAAACGATGACCTTTCATATCGTAAATATTAATTTCTGTACTGCACATGATTACATTGTTAATTATAAATAATGTATAGTGTTTCAATTTAATCGCGGAAATGCAACCTTTACTTCCTATTTTCAAATCGAAGCTATAATTTTGAATTAATAAAATGCATTGTGTTTTAGTTTTCACACTACACCGGATGGAGATGCTTTTTAATGTAACTCTTTTTATCACCACTCAAGCTAAACAATTCGTGGTTTTACCTTTGGAGGTTTATCTTGACTCCTAAAAATTATTCTACAGTCTGCTTCACCAGGAATTATGGGACATATATGAATTATCGTGCTGTGAAATCGGTCTCCCATTGGAGTTCTTCCTTAGCAGATATGAATTTCAATTATTTAAAAAGAATGCTGGCGCCCACTGAAGTAGGTGTCCATGGGCTTCGGAGACTGACTTTATGGGTGTCTGACTTTATTTTGTTTGTTTTATAAAAACGTCATGTCGTTTGCGGTAAACTTCCAAGGGACGAGGGAACTCTTTGAAATTATCAGCTCACTTGAAGCGATTTGCTCATTTTTTATAGCGACTCGTGTGCATTAACCACCTTTAACCACCTTATGCTGAATATGAGACTGAAATAGCTATTACGATAGACGACGACGGAAAGTCATCACCCTTTTTTAGGATCAAGGATGAACTTATTGAATCTATAGTAAACTGTTACATGAAAAGAAAAACAATCCGGCAGTGCTTCTGCTAGGCTTCAGGATGCCTGATACGTTAAGTGACAACGACCGCCGATACTATTTATGCCCTCAGCGAAAACGGCACACATGATCGTTTTTTGTAATTAATATATTATATCTTTTTAATAAAAACTTGAGAGATAGAAAAAGTCCCTGGACACAATGGTAGGATAGAGTTTTATGAAATAAATAAAAAAAAAGTCACACATGACACTATGTATGGAATTAATTAACGAATTGCATAGATTAACAGACGTTTTTAATTGTCCGTTGAGTGAACTGACTAAAGATCTGCTTCGTGTCAGTTCCTATACTGTAAGAAATAATTAGTCTTTTTGTAAATATTTTAATGTTTTGTATGTAAATGTACATTGTTATGTACAATGTGTAATCTGTAAGGGTAGCTTATTTTGTTGTTAAATAAATAAATGGCTTAAAATTTGATGAGCCATTTGAACCTGTGTACTAGACGTGAGGATGAATGGTAAGATAAAAGATAATACAATTACGTTATTTTTTATTAAAATTAATAATTTACGAGACATTTTCGTATCACATAACGAAATAATGAACTTTTATTAACATGACAAACGTTAATTTAGCATTCATTCCTGTGATAGCAGCATAATTGATCTATGACCATGCAAACGACGTAACACGTAATAAAGTATCATTAGTTAATAAGTAATGTACATCATATTATATACTAATAGCATGCCCCTTCGTTGAACATTTTTGAAAATAAATATCTATTACTCAATAAAGGTGACAATTCAGACAATACAGTTTTTGTGTTCATTTGATACAATAGTGTAGATTAAATTGTATCTTTTATTCTAAATATATATCAACCACGGTAGCTTATGTAAAATGCTTGAACATCTCTCCAGGGGCCAGTCCTCCTCCTTTACACGGTAAAGGGATTTGCGGGCTGTCAGAAGTTTGTGACAGTTACCGTCACTCACGTACAACGGAATCTTTTAGGAGGATTAAACGATGTGCAGTTATTCATGTGTACAGTTGTAAGACTGTTGAAAGAAATACCAAATGTCTCAAAAATAGGTTGTAATTACATCCTTTTTTGAAATTTGGTGAATAATTTTACTGTTTTTAATGAGCAATCTTATATTTCAAACTTGAAATTACGTGTTAAGGAAATATTGGAATCGCTATTGATAATTCGGGATTAAGCTGAAAGTACAGTCTGTTTTTATTGGAATTTGAAGAGTTTCATCCTTTTTCGCTAATAGTGCAATAGTGCCTTTCTAATCAGAAAATTAATTTTAAAATTGTGAGCAGCTTTCAATTCACTTATTTAATATAAAATCAGAGGGGAAAATTGTTTTGAAAATAACTCAAAGACCAATGCGGACGGGAAATGGATTCCTTTCATTTCGCATATAGTATTTTTTCCGCAGCAATTTCAAAAACGACATACGAATGTATTGGAAAATTGCTAGGAAATGGTCTTTCCGTGCCATATTTTGTGTTTCACTCTGAATTAACGTTAACTTAACTATAGGTTTCTTGGAAAGGTGATTGAGATACGAAATGTATAGGATTTTTTTCTATAGTACACACACCGTATTTTAGGTAATTTTTTTATAAAGGGGGCAACGGGCAGGACCTGATGTTAAGTGTCCATGGACACTCAATGTCACAGGGCTCGCGATTGCGAATCCCGGCCTTAGGATTAGGTACGCTCTTTTCTTGAAGGGCCCTAAGTCGAAATGGTTCGGAAATACTTCAGTGGGCTTCATATAGTGGTGGTGGGTAGCAGAAACTTTCTTAAAAAGCGCTCCTTTGTGGAACGACAGTGATCGAGGATCGTAGATCGTATTTGTTTTGAATAGCAATAAATAAGTATACAAAAATTAGAACAACTACTCAAAGGCCAGACTACAGTGTTGTGAATACGCTACACGGTTCTACATTCTACAGATGTTACATGAACCAGCAAAATCTTATATATTACTTATATATGTTTTATATGTAATATTATAAATAAAAAGAAATATATATCAGTGGAGGCCATTTTTACTGTTATCTCTGTGTAGTTAAATTTCTATATATGTATATTATTATCTATATATATTTTATAATAAAGGCATAATAGTTGTGTGTTTTCACCACACAATTATAAACGAACTGAAATAACTATGTAATATGTTTATATTATATAGTATTTTGAGTTCACTAGGCAATAGTTTAATTTGAGAGAACTATTAGGCTTATTACTACATTCTTACATATATTATTAATAAAATATGTTTCCCTAATATTAAATAAATGCTCTTTTTGTTACAGGTAATGTGCTATTCCATAAAAAATACTTCTCTGTGAACCGACTATGAGTTTAGTAACTCCCACATCCAAACTGGGTAAGGGTCTAAGTATCTATATGAGAGAACATTTGAAAAAAGCCCAGTGAAAAATAACAGTTTGTAAAACATAAAGTTTATGGAAATCATAATGTTTACCATACGTAATAAATTGGTGTAACACTTTAAGAATTCATCTTTACTATGAATAATCTATAGTATGATCGCGATAATCTGTGCATTGTGGGAAAATTCAAAAATAGAACGGGCAGGTGTGAATGTGAAACCAAAATGGCACCGCCATTTCTGGAGTTGAGGTTCGTCAAATGTAGGGATGAAATAGCCAATGAAAATCGAACGAAACGCGTCATCGATTTCTTTTGTTAAACATTCTCTTCGGTTCTTGAAAACATAGTATACGTATATATACTACGTATAATAATAATCTTATTATTTTATGGCAAACTTTATGCGGCGCTGAACACGTTCTATACTCGATTTCTATCTTAATTATTGAGGACGCAATGAAAACGTTATAATAATAGGCTGTAATAAGCTTATGTTATGACTTTATAAGAAGGTTGAGTGAGGTTTTTAGATGCAGGCAGTCCTAGATTAACGATACTGTTATTTATATAAGCATTAATGATTTTTATATAATTATAAAAATGTTACTAGTTATTCTAGTATACATTATAATCACTTAGTTATTTACCACGATTTGATTTATTTTACGCCAAATAAAATAGCTATACAGGAAATATTAACATTTTATATATATTCATAGTAAGTTCAAGCTGTTTAAGATGTATGTTACGCTGTATGTACGCCACTAATTAATACATAATCTTTAATATTACTTTGGTATATTTTTTAAATCCTCATTTAATTGTGCGTAAATCCATATCCATATTTGCCATTGAAAGTTTGATCATACAATTTCAATATAGTACTAGGTGACCACGCACGCAAAACGGAAGGAAGTAGTAAATACTAAACTAGACTTTGCGATTTTCGTTGAAACAGGAATGGGTAAAGATCTTGGTGCACATATTCACACAAGTGCACATGGCAGAAGAAAATGCCTCCTTAATAGAGATTTTACTTATTAATAAAAGTGTGCCTTCACACAAATAAAGACAAAGTATTTGAAAATTATATTGGTAATTGTCTCCTCAGTAGACAAAATATGAATATGTGGACTTTAATTTGACATGAACAAGGCAAACACTGGAATTGTTTCTTGAATACAAAATAACGTTGCGCTACGTCAAAACTTGTTACTTCTAAGCTGTACCTTCACTCAATATGTACCCTGTTACCTAGGGGATAAGTCCTATTTTGAACATTGGTTTATTAAATCACAAGACCAAGTCTGGTAGGAGTTTACCCACTCATGAATACTAATTGAATGGCTTGAAACTTGCTAAGATATATAGATGATGCTCGTTCGATTTTGACTGAATTAATTGGTGACATTGTAATGGAATTAAGAGAATACTTCAATATATTTTCTTCTATTGTTATATTGACAAAGAGAATAATAAACTGGGCATTTTTAAAGTTGCACACTGAAATGCTTCACATAATATGATTATATAATATCGTAAAGAGGAAATAAGAAACGCTATGTTGGTTTTATTTTACTTATATAATTAAATCATAGACCTATATTGAAGAATATGACTGCAATACATGTACTATTATACTATACTATATAAAATGAAATAGGTTAACAATTACAGATACCGTTGCTAACATAACCGACAAAAGAAAGTAAGAACACCCACTTCCATACAAATCTAGTAAGCTTTAGGAAAAAGCTTTCATACAAAGTGTTAACAAGCTTTTAAAGTGTCGAGAACATTAATAGTTATGTTATATAAGGATCTCATTATTGGCTCCGACACTTGAGTCTAAATAAGTTAAGCGTAAGCCCTCCAGGGAGTGAATTAAAACTGAAAATTTAAGGAAATTGAGTTTTCCTGGATAACTTGTTTTAGAATTCCATTTCCAGCCGTGTAGAGTACGCGATATTTGTGGAATTATTTATATGGTCCGACTGAAAGAGATACACAATTTTTTGATCGAATTGTGGGTTGTAGTGTTTTCGAATGAAAAGTCGATACCTTTCAAAATGTAGTTTCTTCTCTCTCAGTTTTTCTCTAAGTTCTTTCCTAGTCTTTGAACTTCTTTTTATTTATTACTAATAATAGTCTTTTACGCGAATAATTCTTCTAGAGATTCTATAAAAAATCTTTGAAGAAAGAAGTGTTTTAAGGTATAACTTTATCTATATTCATTATCAGAATTCAGTGAGTTGCAATTGTTGGGTTGGTTTTCAGCAGTCGTCCTCAGTGAGGGATTTCTACATACATTCTTCAACATTTGCTATCTAAGAAAAAGGTCTCAGTTCAGTTCAAGAAACGACTCGGTTATTCGTGAAATATATCTTTATAAACAAATTATAAAATAAAAGTAATATTTTAATAAGGAGCCGTCGACCTTTTTCATATTAATCTCGAATTCAGTAATATACTCCTATTTCATTAATTATTCAGTTCCAATTTACCCTTGACGCGACTTTTATACTGTCAATAAATTAATGTACAATTATAAGAAATACTTTGGATTTTAATACATATTAAATTATTTACAAATGTATTACAAAATACTACTAGTAATACTAGTAATACATATTACATATAATTTTATTTTTTATTATATATTTCCAGATATAATCGGTGTAAAAGGTTCACTAGAGTATTTATTTTTATACAATTATTCTACTAGTCTTTACAGTTATAACTAATGAATTGGAACTACGTAATACATCATAGGCCGAATTCGTCATAAAAAATAAATAATGGTAAAAATATGTACCTTCATCTTATAACTAGCCACTAGCCACTCTTGTGTACTCAATTAAATTATAGTGCGTGCGATTTACGACCCTGAGACGTTCGTTGAAATCCCGGCTGCTTCTTTACTGCCCAGTAATGACACCAACCACGCACACTTAATTATCTATTTTTGAGTCACTGTATATTGTTTGTATTCTATTCCTGTTATATATATATATACATATATTTAATTTTTGTTCTCTAATTGTACCTCAGAGAGTGTGGTCACCTACAATACAGGAATATCCTAGTATGGCGACCAGCATCAATAATATAATGCAAAAATAGAATAAGGTTTAAAAAAAAATCATAATTACTCATACATTAAAGATTAACAAACCTCAGAGCAACAACGAGCTGTGCACTTACAGAAAAATTACCAATGAAACATCAGAAATGTGTTTACGTGACCACGACAAGTATTTAAAAATTAAACAAGCTCCAAGTTTCTTATATACGTATAGTAACAAGTTTACTATACACAATTATGAAATAGTTTTTTGTTAACTAAGCAACACTAAGGTATAGTAAATGTATTCAATAAGTCTTGACTTATGCTTCTACTTTGGTTTCATGTGTAAGTTTTCTTTGTGGGCGTATAGTTATCTTAAGCTTGACAAAAGTCGGTGTAATGAGAGCCGCTTTCATCACGATTTTTATCCTTAACCGTAAAAGCCGCAACTAATTTTGTTCATAGAAAACATATTCAGCACATCTGAGATTCAATCTTCGTAAAGTAAGACTCATAATATTTAATAATACCCCTGAAACTTGCCACTGTAATAATACAAAATCTGGAGTTTCGACGAAATAAACAACAAATCTTTGATCCAATGTTTATTTAAGCAAATACGTACAAATCTTTCGTATATCGGGTCGGTATCTTGTTTTGCATACTCCACTTAAAGGCAATGTCGAGAATACTCAGTTATTCAACCGTCTCTATTCCGTATTTTGTGACAGCACTTTACTACTGCTATTTCAATCCCTATTTACTAAAGGTATGTATCAGGTATGTCTAGTTTATTGTGGTAAATAAGTTTAAACTTTCCATAGTGACATTTGGCGACAGCATTTTTGCCCGCGCGTTTTCGTTCCCGCATGGGAACACTAATCTTAATCACAATAAAATTATAAATTATATGTAAAGAGTTCCAGTTTTGCTTACGTATATAATAATGTTCACTGTAGACGATTAAATCTTATTAAATTAATTAGAAATTTCGATCAGAATTTATTAAAACCGTGAGCCACCAACTACGGTACTACATAATTTATACAAAATCATAAAAAAAAATTGGAGTGTTCTTTGTTGATGTTATTTTAACCATTGCTTTCCTATTGGAACCTGGAGAATTCAAGATTTGCTCTGCTACTGATTCTATATACACAGTCAAAAATATTTATCAGTTATTTATAAAACTAAAACAACACGCGTAGGCAAAATAGCATTTGTCAATTAACGTCATTTTGCTAAACAAATCCTAACTGAATTCATAGAGTAAACTAATGCATACACACTTAGGTATGGATATGAAATGATATAAATAGAGCCTTTGAATAGAGGCAATAGTCGCAGTCTTTTGAAAACGTGGTTGCTACTGAATGCCATTAATATGAAGTGAAACATTTCGAATTGAAGCGGTCATTTATAAATTAGTAAGGTTTTAGTGCGATCGTCAGTTTTTTGGTAATTTTATTGTATTCAATGTTATATGTCAAGCAATTATTTTGTCTTCGGGTCGTTCTTTTTTATTGGAACAAATGGGCAAAAGGCTCACCTGATCTTAAGCGATACCGCCCATGGACACTCTCACAAGGCTTGCACGTTGACGGTGTTTTAGAAACTGGTACGTTCTTGAAGCACACTAATTGGAAGTGGTTCGGAAATACTTCAGTGTGTTGCTGGTTCCACATAGTGGCGGTGCGCGGCAAATATTTTAAACACGTTTTGCGGAAACTATTGAGAATAAAACAGTGTACTACAGTTTTAATGAAGCAATATCTACAAAAAGGCTGCGATACGATATGTCTAACAAAAGTTTTGCATTTAAAAGTGTATGAGAGAAAAGCTTTGGGCTTGAGAATCGTGTTACGACCAAACTAACGCGGGTTGAACCGCAGATAATAAATTTACAATGGCGCTAGTGAACATAATAATTATCCTATATTTTGACAGTCACATGCCCATTATCATTACGATCGGGGTTTTACGATTGAAGGGTTTGCCTGTCACAACGGCAATCGACGGCTGCCGTGTAAATATTTAATTCCTAAACGTATAAAATATTCTTCTACGTGAAACATAAAAAGTTAACGACGGTGTTGGTAACGTCCTCCATTTTAGATAATGACCGCGCTCTCCAGCGTAATTTTGTCATTTTTAAAGGAAGGCCTCACCCATCACTTGTCCCTATCGTTGGCGAGATAAGGGCCCTCCACTGACCTGCCAAATTGGGATACCTACAGTCGCGTTTATTATTAGTAAAACATGAACATTTTTGTTACTTGTAAGGGTACGACGTTGCATAATTATTACGATGTACAATGTATCTATACAATTATTATATGAAAAAGGATTATAATTTAAGAATTCAAAGACAAATTTATGTATATACAAAGACTCCCATGTTATAATTGATGAGAGTTTACTTAATAAACTTAAAAGTTGTATATTGATTAAAATATACAAATTTTATTTTAAATTTAGAAACTGCGCCATGTTGTCATAACAAGTACTATAACCATATTCTCTTGTACTAAGCGGTTTTTATGGCAAGTTGCCAGGATATAAGACTACAGCTCGTGATGATTTACGCTGTGGCAGGTTTGATAAGGGTTTGTTATTAAGATTTAATAAAACGGACTCAGCGGGGTAGAATTAAATGAAATGTGCGTGCATTCCAAAAGACATTACAAGTTGCAAGTTCTTACTTAAATTTTAAGAAATGAAGTTCTAGTTCCGTATACAAATTAAAGAAAATTCTCTAAAGATTAGGTTTAAAGATTTTATTTCTCAAAAAAGACAAAAATGTCACTTACATGAGAATAATACTTTAGATTAACATAACATTGTAGTCGTTCCTAAAATAATCACAATAAAACGAAAGCCGTACATGCAATAAACTTAAAAGTAAAGTAACAATAAAAATTAAAAACAAGAAATGAATGTCAAAGTAATTTTGTCTAACATATTCACTTAACTTTTATTTGAATGAATTGAAAGAAGTAATATTTTTTATATTTGTGGGTAGTTTAGGTAAACATTTTTTTGTCGTAGTTCGTACGTATTTCAGGTAATGCAAGATAACTCGTTCGACGCATACTTCTATGAGTCACACGTTGCGGTTTGGAGAAAGTTAGACTAGTGTGGAGAGAAGTTTTTTTATAATTTTTTTGACAAGAATACATGTATTATGAACATAAAGTTGTTTTAAATTCATTAAGATTGTGTCTCGATATATATTTATGGTAGGTGAAAGATAATTATAATGGAACAGTATTTTGATAATTTTATTTTGCAATACTTGAATGTTCGTTAATTTTGTTTTGGCGGCGCTGTCCCATACTTCAATTAAATGAAGTAAATGAGACCTATTGACCAAGGATTTGTAGATGATGTAACGTAGCTGACGTGGGATACACCGAGCGATGTGTCGAATTGATCCCATAAGTGAACAGAACTTAGATCTGATGTGCTCAATTTGTTTATTCCGATTAAGATTACTTAACCTTATGAAATTCAAACCCCATGACATAGCTAATAAAGATATGTACAGTACATTTCGTCTTATAACCCGATTCAACAGTTCATATGTAAAGTAGTAAGATTGTAATATGTAACGATAAAAGGATACATTACATACAGTCATGTACACACAGTAATAAATCAAGAATAACGATGAAACAATTAAAATAAAAACAATATTGGATAAAATTAATATAAACTGTTGAATAGAATATTTATACTCGTATAGTACTTCTATTATATAAAAGTATAGTATATGACTGTAAAGTAACGACGCCTTACATTTTTATCAGAAATGTATAACTTTCAAACATAATTCCGAGTCTTACCCATTTCAAAAATAAGTAAATTTAACAATTATTATTTAATCTATCTGTGACTGAACGTTTCAGAATAAGGTAAAAAGCAACGACTCTTGTATTTTCCAGTTCATTATTTTGGATATAATTTGGGTTGCTCGAGTACTAGATTTGTTGACGACGGCGGAGCATACTGTGGTTGAGTGTGTCACCTGGACAAGGGAGCGTCATGACCTGGTATCGGTCATAGGGGTGGACCTCACTTTACCTGGTATTATACTAGCTATAGTAGGAAGTGAGGAGGCCTGAAGTGCAACGGTCTCCTTCTGTGCGCATGTAATGCTGCAGAAGGAGGCTGAGCGATTGAGGGAGAGGTCTGGGGATGACCGTAGACTGATCGGTGGTTCAAGGCTGGGGTCTCGACTTCGAGTGGCCCGGAATCGCAGGTCCTTAATGAGCTCTGTGTGTCAGATTTAAGCCCGGGTCCCTTGGGTAGAATGCCTGGCGAACCCCGAGGGCCCATCTTAAGGGCGTGTGAAGGGCTAAGGTGTTTTTAGTAGGTGGGGTTTCGCTAACCCTCTGAATAGCAGAGGGATTTGAGTGTAGACCCAGCCCCACAGTCCCCGCGTCACGCTCGATATCCTTGGCGCGGGCCTGCGCAAGCGCATTTTCACCTCATACAAAAAAAAAGTACTAGATTTGTAATTAAAACAGATTAATAGACAATCACGGCAAAGAAAACCTTGATACTATTTCAATAGAAAAATCACTAATAAACAATTATTATCAGTTAACTTAGGCGACTCGCGACCGCTGAAGCACTCCAAACGAGTTATGTAAATAATGTAATTCATTCGCTTTTATATCCGTCAAAGTATGTGAGGACAATACATGTCATTATTATATTGTATGAAAATTAAATGTTATATTATTATAAAGATTTTTAAAGTTATCTTTTATCGGGTATTTTTATAAGTGAATGAGTTTTTAATGCACGGTTAATTTACAAAGTTAATTGGTTTGAGTTTGTATATTTAATTAATTGAATTTTATTATCCGAAATAGTTAAACACGAAATTCCGCCCATATCATACTGACGCAACAGAGCGTTTTAATGCACCATTTTAACCACCAGCGAAACAGCCTCGTCAGTATATTTTATTTTTTATTTACAAATTTTATTTATTATTTATTTTATTTACACATTAATACTCACCTTCAAAGGTCCCCGGTCTGTAGATTACTTAACGCCAGATGAGCCTCTGAAAGAATCAGCAATTTATCAAAAAATAAACTATCGATTATTCTAAAGTTGGATCTAAATATGAATTTTAACCCAGAGGCATCTCGTTCTGTCCCTGGCTGAAACCAACAGAAGTTCAGTCAAAGGATCTATATGCACAAGAATAACATTGTTTTCCTAACAACATCAGCAAGGGCCTAAAAATTACTATCCGCTACAGAATAGTCCGAAACAGAAATAGACATCTGCTACCAAGGGTTATACCCTCGCTAATTTCAATAAGGAATCCGTTTTAGTAGAAAATATCACATTGTATATTTATGTTACAATATCGTAAGTAAGTTGTATCCCTTGTATGCGTAGGTAATGCGAAGGATGAAATGAAGCACCCGCCACACGTAAAATACATGTTCCTTATCTTTGTATAATTTTTTATTGCACACTGATAAGCGTGGTTACTGATGGAAAATTAGGATTGGAGGATGTTGTGTGTACTATAACGATACAGAAAACACGTTGTCGTGCGATGACCTTGCAAAACCGAATGTTTTATATTTAAAAAAATATTTTGATAACTTATGTCCTGTTCGTGTAAACAACAACCATAGTTGATTGTTCGGTAACTTTAAGGCATCAATACCTATTGAAGCGATAAGGTGAAATTGAGAAATCGTTGATTTGATATTATAAGTAAGACAGACTATTATATTTGAGATTATAATAGTCTGTCTTACTTTGTGAAGTAAAAACAAGCGAAATAAAGGAAACGTCTAGATGTTTCACATTCTAAAAATATTGTTTCATATAACACTGAAGAGGGTCCTAGGTATAATAGAGCAATGTAAGTAATATCAGGCAATAACAGTCACCTATGAACTTGTTCCCCCGTACTACGTTACATTTGTTAAATGCGATTTGTATGCCGTGGTATGGGTGAAAATAGCACAGTTTATTACAGCTTACAAATGTGTAAGCCGTTCATACTATCATTATACCAACCTTATGAACACGACATTTTATTTTTGTATGTATATGAAAATTATTGGAAAACCTAAATTTTTGAAGCTGAACTTATTTATTAGCCATGCAAAATATATCAGAAGATGCCTAGTGCCGATCAACCCGAAACAATTATTATTTTTCCAGGAATGAACTCTATAGTTAAAAATCAATTTGATAACATCTGTCGTCTATATATCATACCAAATTATTTAATACAAGTATAAGAGTGTTTGGCTTGAATGTGTGTGCACACACTCTCTGCTGCGAACCGTGAGGTCGTGCGTTCGAATCACGTCTGTGCACTAATAGAATTTTCAATGCGAATTTAATACTCGCTCGTACGAGGAAGGATAACGTAAACGGCGTATGTCATACACAGAAGGCTGATGCCACTAAAACCCATAGTATAAACCCGGTAGAGTAGACGCCGATCCCCTACTCCGAGACCGAACTAGTTATTATGCTTACAGACCTAGGACCTATGTCATTATAGGAAGAAAATTTACAACACCAACACGACATCCAGTAATGAACAACGCGACTAAAGAATCCCCATAACTTATAGCGATGACGTAATTGTCACAAATATGTGTCAAATTTTATTATCAATAGCTAATCATATATTCATAGAGTGCATAATGCAAACCGCAAAACCGATAAAATTTACTTTGCTGTATGCACACTTGTCACGATTAAACACCTCCAACAACAATGATTCGTTTGTTATCGAAATATATTTTGGTATAGAAGTTAATAATGTAAAGTTCGTTATTAACGAACGTTGCTTTCGAATAGTATTCCCGTAGTAAAGATACAAAGACACACAGCACAGATTTTTGTATGGTTGGTGATAACTATTTGATTTATTTATTTTTCTAAATAGTCAAGTAGGTGACGCGCCGTCGATTAAGGTCTAAGCGAATGATAACAAACATAGAAAGGAAATTCTATTCTTGCACAGCCGTGATTAGAACGCACGACTCTTTCGAGCCACTAGTTTATCGAATATAATTAAAACGGTTAGCGTACGTTAACTAATGTACATATTAACATAAAAGATCATTGTTTCTTACACTTAACAAATAAATCAATGGCGCTACAATATTTTTAGATCTGGGCCTCAGATTTCTGTATCTGTTATCTAATAGGCAAGTAGATGATCAGCCTTCTGTGCTTAACGAGCGCCGTCGACTTTTTTGGTCTAAGGCAAGCCGGTTTCCTCGTGATGTTTTCCTTCATCGGACCAGCGAATGTTAAATGCGCACATAGAAGTCTATTGGTGCACAGCCGGGGATCGAGCCTTGACCTCAGGGATGAGAGTCGCACGCTGAAGCTACTATTCCAACACTGCTCAGTGTTTCTTAAACAGCATAACAAATAAAATACAAAATGATTAATGATCGACGTCCGTCGTTCGACAACTGCGAAAGCGACAGCTACTCACTAAAGTATTTCCGAACCAATTCTACTTATGTTCCTTAAAGAAAGTACCAAGAAAGTTCCGTACCAATTCTTAAAAGGCCGGCAACATACTCGCGAGCCTGGCACTGGCATTGAGAGTATCCATGGGCGACGGTATCACGTAACATTAGATGAGCCACTTGCCCGTATGGAAAACCTGTTCGATGAAAAATAAATTAGCCAAAATAAGGCTTTATACCACTCGGCTACTTTAAAACAAGAAAGTTTCTTTAACAAGGCGGCTTACTACCTTCAGTTGCTTAATCTATACTAATATAAGGAATTATTTGTTTTGTGTTTGTTTGTATTGAATGGGCTCTAAAACTGTAGGACTAATATGAAAAATTCCAATTAAGCTATATAACATCGTGTTATGACCGAATTAATGCGGAGCCTAACTAGAAAGTAACTAGTATTAAATATTTGTCCATTTCTTTACCAATAATGATATAAAAAAAAACAAAATTCTTTAACCTACTTCAATAATTTACTAGTAAAAACTGCAGCTGTACTAAAATGCTCATTTAATATAAATTAACGTGTAACTATTTGTCGAAGCCTTCAATAACTTGGGTATAAGGGGATATAAAGTAGGAATGGTAAGTGCTCTTGTGCTGTTCGGAATCGGCATCGTTACTTTTTACTTCGCATTCCAATATAAAAGAGAGGTAACGTGAATAAAATCCACTTGGGATCTAGTTGGCACAGGTGTACTTCAATTGTTTTCTTACAGTATTTTATATTATTTATTTGTTCTTCATCTTGTTGTTCATCTAATATATAAATGACGATACTGTTTTACGTTTTTTTACTATGGCAGTGTTAGTTTTTATGTTATATATTATAATTATTGTTGGCCGCGTCTTGTACGCGTAGATATAATAATACCGGACAATAATTCTACGACGAAATTTAGTAATTTCTGAATGAAATGAAATGAACTACTAGTTCAAAAATATTGCAGTTTCTAAATTTTTTTATTGCCCAGTTGGGTTTACTATAAGCATTTCCATCTACTTTTAAATCAAAATTAGTTATTATTAACTTAGCGGTTCAGGCGTGACTGCCGATACCTTCACGTCTGAACTTATTTGAATGCTAAAGAAACTTTCTTTGGCAATTTAAATATTAGTATGTTTGTTATTGTTATTTTTATGTAAGGGTTGATTTTTTCGATTTCGTGTATACAACTTAAAAGTCATAACTCGTATGTAACGTATTATAATTACCTTTATATTAATTTAATAATGATTGTTCTTTAAATAATTATTAAATGTATCTGGCTTAAGCCAGTACAAGGTATCGGTCAAATCCTTAAAAATCAATATATTTTTATTCATGTGTCGTCAAATTCGATTTTTGCAATTCACCGAACACAATTTACTCTGGCGATATTGGAATTGTATTTAGGTTAACGTGCCTTGAATTATGTATGAGCTGTCACTAAAAAAAAATCTTCACTATTGTCACATCGGGGCTCATGCCGATAACGAATAGCGCCTAAGTGTTGGGTCACTGCCAATTTAGTATATCATCCTAGATTCAATGAGGACATTACACATATTATTCACGTGAATATCGATAGAAACAAGAAAGTAAACTTTGTTTCATATAAAAAACGTATGATTAGCCCGCCTAACGGAGTACCTTTACCTGATTCCACACATATTAAAAGTCTAGGTATATTATATAAATTGAGCAGTGTTGGCCTAGTGGCTTCAGCGTGCGACTTTCATCCCTGAGGTCGTAGGTTCGATCCCCGGCTGGGCACCAATGGATTTTCTTTCTATGTGCGCATTTAACATTAGCTCCAACGGTGAAGGAAAACATCGTGAGGAAACCGGCTTACCTTAGACCCAAAAAGTCGACGGCGTGAGTCAGGCACAGAAGGCTGATCACCTACTTGCCTACTCGATTAATAAATGATCATGAAACAGATACAGAAATCTGAGGCCCAGACCTATTGAGGTTGTAGCGCCATTGATTTATTTTTATTTATTTATATTATATAAATAGCAATAGTTCGAATTTACGCCAACGACAAATGAAATGCATAAATATCCTAACAATTACATAATTACGAAGAAAACTGATAATCCTTAACTACCCTGTACACATTTAAATCGTTTAAAAACTATAATTGTTTGTAGTTAGAGTTATATAGTTTACCTATGTAATACTTTAAAATTATTGACTGACTAGCGTGACAGAGTCCACTCGTGACCACGCGTCGGGACCTTTTATAAAGAGGCAAAAGCTAAAGAATAATGAAGTTGTAAAGTTCAACCGATACATAACACATGATTACAATTTATAGAGCCTTGTTTATTTAGACTTTATTATCTTTCTCCCTACATAATAAACAACCCCATTTGTGGTTTGTAACGTTTATCAACTCTTTTAGGAGATTTATGACCGAATAAAACAATTCTTGTACAAAAATAAATCTGTTTTAGGAGACAAGAGGATTGTTATTTCAAAACTAAATTGTGTTAATATTGTATTAATTTTTCGAATTCGAGACTACAGCCATGTCATGTGCTCTATTGATATCTTGAATGTTAAGTCGGAGTCGCTAATTACAGGTCAATTGTAATATATGTTTTTCTACGATTGGCATTGACTTGAATTGTTAATTAATTCGCAAGACGGCTATAATATATCTATAGCAAAAGCGCGACGTAGGTAATTTCAGTTTTAGGTTCTAGACGTATGATCTCAATGTCATAGGCGTTTCCTGGAGATATCCCTAAAGGGCCATTAAAGAGGCCGAATTAAATATTATATTACTAATTTGAGTAATAAGCATAAGGATATCTTGTTCTAAACACGATCAGCATTATACAAAATATTTTAAACAGTATTTGTTTTTTCATATAAATTTTCGTACGCCAAGCAATATGAAAATTTGTCTAATAAAAATATATCAAAAAACGAAAAGAATAGTTAACAATTCAGCACGAGTTTCTATTTGCGATTGAACAGGTGTTCAATGAGTTATTGCCCATTCGCTGCTTGAATAAGGGGAGTTTTTGTGATCGTGTTTTCAGAACTGAATATTTCATTATCTTCATATTTCGCCTTTGCCCAATCTAACTTACAAGGCCTCAATTATTTCTCATTGGCACCGAGTTTTAAATTCTATTACCTTTTCATTTGTTTAGGAATACATTATGCAAAGAACAGTAGAAATTTTCTTCACCCAAATTAGCTTTTAAGCGCTATGCTTTGTTTTGCAAGCAAAGCTAGAATAGCGTTTCCGCCAATCCACTCCCGGCAATCGTTTCTAGGTCAGGGTTATTGGTAAAAAATCTGGAAATAATATATCGCGTGACAATATTTTAGTTATAATATTTTAGATTTATTAAAATAGTTTCTCACACGTAACTGATATTATTTTTAATAATTGTCTGCCTTATCTGAATGTGTATAATTGATGCCGTTTTATTCAATATCATTTCAAAATCAGAAAGTCAAGTCTTAGTCGATATACACGACAAGTAAAAAACTAATCTTATTATTGCAAAGTGCTTAATAACTAGCTGAATAACATTTAATAGGTTAAGTCATTTTTTATCACGCTTTTTTTATTAGCAGTGTCAATGGAGTATTAAAAACTAACTCAATAGCTTTTTTTGGCGGTTATCAATGGCAGATTCTATTTTCAAAAAAGTACTCGGCATGAAAACGGTACCGTAGTATCAAAATAATTTTTTTGTGAAGAAATTTTTAAATTAAATATTCTAAGATTCGAAATCGGAAACTACTCGCATAGTGCGAAAACGGGATCAATTGAGTATCGATATGCCTAGTACCCCACAAAGGCACTCAGCCGTTAAGTGTGAAGTACAAGGTATAACCCGAGGGTTAACTGTTAGTCCTTATCGGAAACTGATCTAGGCTTTAATATATGCAATGATTCTATATAAACCCGAGGCTCTAATCTTCATAAAAGTGCTATGTATAAGCCGTTCTCTTACGATTTTGGTAGAAAGGCAAAAAAAGTTTAGCATTTCTTCTTTAATGTGTACAAGCATATTATTACACTACTAACATAGGCAAACGCTGGTTCGACATTTGACACTAAGGACGCGAAACGTTACGAACGATAACCGTTATAAAATTGTATTTATTCTAAATATAATTTACATTCTCACTGTACTAAAAAGAACGCAAAAAGATCTATTTAGTACTGTAAAGTTTTTTCTCTATACAGTATTAATACAATAAATAATATTTGATACAACCTTCGTGACAAAATTAATTTTTATTTGCCTTTTGTACCTGGCAGTTACAAATATAAGCTGCTTGCTGCTACTGCTTAACCCAACAGACCGCCTTATTCATAACAGTGCGAGTTATAAATTGCGCACAAATTAATATATATATATATATGCTGAGTTTCGGCTGCACAGCCTTTAACGTATTGACTTGTCTTGAATCTCACGACACGTTTTGAAACGTCTTGATAAGATTCTTGAATCTTGTAAACCACAAGACGCTGTTCATAAAACGATATTAGATTACGAAACAATATCGATTATAAAATGTGAATAATCTTAACAGGGATGTTTTGATTCACACCATCCTGTCCTATTTGTTTCCATTGCACGCAAATTGTGTAAGTCACGCGAGCCGAGGTGAACATGAAAATGGCCGATCACGCAATTATGAAGTACATAACCGAGATTATAATTATGAAGTATTTCTAACGTATGCCATCATTTGATAAACAGACTTTGTGAAAGGTTTGTTTAGAATTGTGATATATGTTTTTTTTATAAAATAGGGGGCAAACGGGCAGGAGGCTCACCTGATGTTAAGTGATACCGCCGCCCATAGACACTCTCAATGCCAGAGGGCTCGCGAGTGCGTTGCCGGCCTTTTAAGAATTTGTACGCTCTTTTCTTGAGTCGAATTGGTTTGGAAATACTTCAGTGGGCAGCTGGTTCCACATAGCGGTGGTGCACGGCAAAAATTGCCTTGAAAAACGCTCAGTCGTGGAACGGCGGACGTCCAGGTGATACGGGTGGAATTTTGTATTCTGCCTCGACGTCCAATGATGAAACTCAGCTGCAGGTATTAATCCGAACAACTCCTCTGAACACTCTCCATGGTAAATGCGGTAGAAGCTGCAGAGTGACCCCACATCTCTACGCAACGCCAAAGGATCGAGCCGCTCGGAGAGGGATTGGTCATCGACGATTCGAACCGCTCTTCGTTGAATACGGTCAAGTGGAAGGAGCTGGTACTGGGGAGCCCCCGCCCAGAGGTGAGAACAGTATTCCATGTGGGGCCGTATTTGCGCTTTATAGAGTTGCAAGCGGTGGCCCGGAGTGAAGTACCGTCTCGCCTTGCTGAGCACACCAAGCTTTTTGGAGGCTAATTTAGCCTTTCCCTCCAAATGACCGCGAAACTGAACGTCGTTCGATATGTCAATGCCAAGTATTCCGATGCTGGCTGTGGCTTCAAGAAGAGTGTTTTCGAAAAGAGGAGTAGCGACAAAGGGTATTTTTTTCGCGGAAAACGCGCAAACTTGTGTCTTCTTGGGGTTAAATTGGACTAGGTTTAGTCTACCCCAGTCCGAGACTCCACGTAGTAGAGTTTCGACTTCAGACACAAGTTTGTTCCGGTACTCATCGACAACTGCCCGAGAAATACCTGCCCGGCCAGTGTAAAGAGTATCCCCAGTGCTCTCGTCCGCATAGCAATGAATGTTGTTAAGTTGCAACATGTCATTGATATGCAGAAGAAACAGGGTCGGGGATAAAACACAGCCTTGTGGGACCCCAGCATTCACGGGTTTAAGGTCGGAACATGCTCCGTCGACGACGACCTTGATGCTCCGATCGGCCGGAAAGCTCGAGATCCAGTCGCATAATTTCTCGGGAAGCCCGTAGGCTGGAAGCTTCGAGAGCAGTGCTTTGTGCCACACCCGATCGAAGGCTTTCGCTATGTCCAAACTAACCGCTAGCGCCTCCCCCTTGGACTCAATTGCCTCTGCCCATCTATGTGTAAGGTATACTAGAAGGTCACCAGCCGAACGACCACGACGAAAGCCGTACTGATAATCGCTAATCAGCTGGTGGCCCTCTAGATACCTCAAGAGCTGGCCATTAATAATGGATTCCATTATTTTGGAGAACAAGGAGGTTATAGCTATTGGACGATAGTTGGACGGATCAGAGCGATCGCCTTTTTTAGGGATCGGATGTATCGAAGCGGTCTTCCAGCACTTCGGGACAGTGCCGAGCGAGTACAGGTACCGGAATAGGCGCGTCAGGACCGGAGCCAATTCAGGAGCACAAGTACGCAGCACAATTGGAGGGATACCATCCGGCCCGCTCGACTTATGAATGTCTAAGGAAGATAGTGCCTTGCGAACAGCACGTTGCCGGAATGTGATTTCCGGCATTGAATAATCACACCGCGAAATCGTCGGTGGTGATCCCCCTCGGTCATCCAAAGTCGAGTTGGACGCGAAGAGACAGCCCAAGAGGTCGGCCTTCTCCTTCGCAGTGTGGGCGAGCGAGTCATCCACTCTGTGCAGCGGTGGTATCGATGGCTGACAAAAATTCCCTTGTACAGCTTTGGCGAGAGACCAGAAGGCTCGAGTCCCCGAAGGGAGTTGGGCCAATCTCTCGCCAAATCCGGCGATGTGCTCTGACTTTGCTTTAGCGATTTCCCGTTTGAAGGACCTGGAGGCTGAGTTATATGCTTTTTTATGTTCGCTGGTATTGGCATCACGAGATATCGCCGCTTCCGCCCATGCATTAAAGCATTCTCGCTTTCGACGCGATGCTGCCTTGCAAGAACGCTTAAACCAGGGCTGTGACTTGCCACCGATCGGCGCCGCAGAAAATGGAATAAAGAGTTCCATGCCCTGCAGAACCACTTCGGCGACAGAGGCAGCGACGGAATCTGGAACTTCCGACGAAAAGCACATAGGCCCCCAAGGGTAGGACGCAAAGAAAGACCGCATCCCATCCCAATCTGCTGACCGATAGTGCCAAATACGGCGACAACCCGAAAAACGGGGCCGAGGTGGGCGCGTAGTAGGCACAGTACTCCGGACCACCCAATGATCCGATGAACCCAATGGCGGGTCAACAGAGACTTGATAGGTCTCCGGATGTGAGGTCAGCAGAAGGTCCAACAAAGAGGGTTTATGACCATCAACATCTGGTATTCGCGTAATCGCAGGGACCATTTGTGACAGGTCGTAAGCTAAAGCAAAGTCGTGAAAGGATCTTCCCGCGTGATCGGTGGTTTCCGAGCCGAGCCAATCGGCATGGTGAGCGTTAAAATCGCCAAGTATCACGATTTCAGCGGTAGGAACCCCTTCGAGCAGGGAATCTGTAGCCATTTGGATGTGCTCAATGAGTCGGTTTCGGTATTTCCGCTATGGGACCTATACAGGCATGCGTAGAATCGCGGATGGTCATCGCAGTCTACGCGCAGCCAGAGGCTAGATAGGTCCCTTCCTTCAAGCGACCCGAGGCGACGTGAACAGATATCCTCTCTGACGTATACGCAAACTCCCGCCCGGGGCACAAATGAATGCTCCAATTTGTACCCCGGGTAGGAGAGATAGGATGTATCAGCCGGGGAGGATATCTGAGTCTCAGTAAGGAAGAATAAGGCCGGCTTCGCAGTTTCGAGGTGAAAGTGAACCGCGTTAAGATTAGAGTTGAGCCCCCTAACATTGGTAAAGTCCACTGAGAGCGTGGAAGGGGATGCCGTCGGTAAATTCTTCCGTTTGCCCCGAGATCGAAACCTAAAGTTTTTTGCGCAGTTTTTGCCCACCCCAGAATACGAAGGGCAGCCTGTGCATCCACCACCGAATACTGATTGTTCCGATGATGGACGCTCAGAGGGGGATTCTCCACAGCGGAAACGTGTGGTACCCCCCTGGGGTAATCTCTGTTTAAACTGCATCTTCATATTCTGGGGGGGGGGGGGGAATTGATGGGCTCCGGGAGTCTCACTCACCGCACGAAACGCGAGTACAATAAGATGAACCTATTGCATCACTTCACGCCAGTTTTCTGTGAGACAGTGGTACTGCCCCGGTCGTGCCTGCCCGTTTGGCTGAAGCCCGAAAGCAACAGCATGGCACTCCCACTAGGAAGGGGGCTGACTGACTGCACTGGTGAAATAACCTCTGTCACAGGTTATTTCACCAGTGGGCGATGGGGTCGTCACGTCCCGACGCCGATAATTCATCGTGTATTTCTCGATGAGGGTTCAATTCTCGAACAATGGATGGTTAAGACAAGATATACGTGCCTCCAAAAAGGAGTGGTCAATAGATACAGATCATGTACCTATAGGACTTGATATATACAGGATGTCCCAAAAAAGAGTGTGCTCCAGAGATAGAGCATCCTTAGAGGAACACGAATAATATGTCCTACGTTTTTTGTAGCTCAGGAGTTATAATTTTTTTCTGTTTTTGCTGAATTTCCCTTTTTAGGTAATTGTTGGGTGTATCTTTGAAAATAATAGAGATAAAAAATTGTTTCCCTGTAGAGAAAACCTTCTAGAGTTGTTGGAAGACGTGTGATGTTATTATACGCATCATAAGAAATATGATATTTCAAAATGATGATGCACTCTGTCTCTATGAGAGGAGGATAAAATAACATCTTAATGTAGGTACTTGGTCGCGGTGGACCCATTGAATGGTCCCCAAGGTCACCTGACTTATACCCAATAGATTTCTTTGTGTGGGGAGACTATAAAGAGATTGTGTACTAGAATAAAGGATTAAGAAATATCGAAGACTTGCGAAGAAAATTATATGAAGCTGACAGGAAAATTAAAGACAACAGACAAGCTTTTAGAAGGCATCAAGCGAACTTTATAGGTTGCATATGTTCGTGTGACGAGCACGATGGTCGTCATTTTAATAAAATAATGGTTGCAAATATTTTTTTATGTTTTTTATTTATTTTATTTATGCACAAAAGATAGTGCAACTTTGCATGAATTACAATCTAGCCAATAATTATGGCTAATAAGTACTATTATTTCGACTTAATTTTCTACAACATTCTTAGTGTTTTTACACTATGTTTGTGTGTCCGAAATACCGCACTTGGACTTATATTCACTACACTAATTTATTTCTCTTTAGGCGCAGACTCAATAAGACTATAAGAGAAATTATTATATTTTATACAACACAAACAAGATGTTTTACACCTGTTTGACTAATCAAGTAACTTGGCCTTCTTAAATTAATTAAAATAATTATTGATTCTTGCGAATAAAAATAACCTCCTCCGCGCTGAGCCTCTAGTATAACCTACCAGTACAATAATAGTTACACTGTATAATTATACAAGCGGTCGCAATGTTTACTTTCTGTATATGGGTATACAGCAGTAATATCATAACAGTGAGGAAACAGGCACTTCAAGATCTAAAAGTCGACGGCGTGTTTCTCTGTTCCTGCTGGCTGAACTATAATAATAATAAAAATAAAGTGGTATATTTATATTAATTAACTATAAAAAAACTATCTTAGTATAAAAATAGGTGCACAAAATGTAATATTTATTATCATAATGTCACAATGATAAGAACAGTTTTATAACTGTTGTCAAAACTTACGGTCTAAATACTCACCCAGTCTATAAAAGAACCCAGCCTTTAAAAATTTGATCCCTTTCCCCTTGAAAGCATTAAACGGCAGTGATATATAACTTCTGAAAAGGTGATTAAATAGTTTAATAGCCATAAAGAAATTACCAAAGAAACAGATATTTGAAGCCATGACCACTGGTTTCTATCGTACTGAACGGATCTACGAACAAACCAAACAGTTATGTCTGTTTGAACACGATACAAATAAAACATGTGCGTGTGCTAGTATACACGTAAGAAGTGAAACTTCTTTATGACCATATTTTTCTAAAAATGATCTATATGCAACTTTACAGAAATTGCTTAAATAAGATAAAGTTTTACAAATTTGCGAAATCTGCCTATAAAATCTCTACACCCCGTTCGATTAGTTCTTTTAGACTGAGTGATATCTCAGTTATATAGCGATAAGATGAGTAGCCGGCAAAGATCAAACAAAGCATTTGACCTATATTGCTTAATGATATTGTGTCACGTATTCGTCGTTATTTTGTGTTTGCTACAAACGCTCGGACCTTTTAGGCCATCGCGATAACCCTTAGGTTATTTAGTGTTTTACTATACACAAGCGTGTAATATATGTCAAAGTGAAAACGTCAAACCATTTTTTTTCTATATTAAGTGTTACAGATCTCGTGTCTTGAAGCCTAAATTTACAGATTGAAAACACGTCACACCCTCTTATTTTTTACTCAGAAATCATCGAATTCATTTTCGAACTCACTTTATACACCACTTCAGAAATCCTTTCGAACTAAGTTACAGAATAACCGAGCTGGGCAAAAACCAACGTGACGAAGGGGTACTCTTTTGTTTTTTTTTTCATATATATTAATTGTCTAGACTAAATCATAAACGACAATTTAAACTTTCGTTTAATAATCGTTTCAATCTCGATTAAAGTTCTTGCGATTGTTGAAATAGTAATTTTATGATGCTAAACATACATTATGATTATTATGAAATCATGTATGAGTATGTACTTATTGTATAAAAATACCGGCAGTAATAATTCCTGTATTTTGTATTACTTTAATACTGTCTTCGAAAATAACGTAATTTTTATATGTTCGCAGAGCGAATTTGCAAAAGCGACACTTTTCTGTTACGTTATGTATTATATATATATATAAATTATGTATATGTGTATTAAACATTAACCTATTAAATAACTAACTATTACTTTTATAATGTTTTTTTTTTAATGTTAAGATAAACAATCATCGCATCGGTGACTGTTAAGATAGTTGTATAATTTTTTTACAGATTAGGGTGCAAACGGGCTCTTCTGATGTTCCACCGCGATGTTAAGTGACACCGCCGTCCATGGAAACTCAATGCCAAAGGGCACGCCAGTGCCAGCCTTTTACAAAGTTGTGATAAATAAATATTGTTTTTCGTTTTTGGTACTAAGATAAAGTTTCTAGTATAAATTATTGTACAGACACACACACATGGTTAAGTTAGATAAATGGAAATTTAAGATTAATTTAACATCTTTTCTGTTCATACGTGTACTATATGAATAAAGTTATGTTGAGTTTGAGTTTTGAGGTTATTTTAAAATAAATGCCTATCTTATGTAATTTAATACATTTTTATTTATTTTTTCTTTACTCATAGTCGTTGCCTGGAAGTGATCGCTCGAAGGCGATAAGGCCGCCAGTTGCCCTCCTCTTGATTTAATTATGTATTTTTTTTTGTTATATTGTAGTGTAACGAAGTGTTAATAAAGAAATAAATATTCAAAAGTCAAAACTCTTTTCTTTACATTATTTGTGGACGCAATGTTGTCACATCTGACTCCAAATCACAATTCAAATATTATTATTCTAGTTTCCTTTTGGCAACCACTATTAACACAGACACAGCCAATACCGAGTGACTTGTGTTCTAATATTTCGAAAAGGTTGCACTTCTCATTTTGCGTTGGCACACATGCAACTCTGATCACCCGTTATGCGCTGTTGGGACAAACTAATGGACCGAGAAATAGAACCGAAATCCGTCCAAGTTTGATGTTTCTAGTGTTACTTATTAATGCGATAACAATATATGCGATAATGCGATAAAATTTGTATGCATTGGATCATTTGAAAGAAAGAGTAATTACTGTATTATCTTGTACTTTGCGTCACATTTTGGTATATTCTTGGTTTTGGCGTTTATAAACGTTTATCTTATTAACTGTTTACACTCACACACTCCGCTGGCTCTGCGGTCCAAATGTGTCTTACGAAACTAGAAACTAAAATTATTAACTGCTAATAAATTAAAATATTTATATAAAATACTATAGAGTTCTGACAATCGTGATGTTTATGAGTATTCCATTAGTTATCTCAAATCACAGTGTCCTTCTGAGCATTTTTATACAATCAGCATAAAATTGATTTTAACATGAATGATGTTCTAGAAGGCCTAAGTATGTGTCTGTAATTATAAAAGTATTTTTGGCATTGCATTAAAGTTAAAATTCCTAAGGTATACGATAAAATCAACGTATAATTTCGTAATCGACTTCCTCGAACGCCCCATATCCCTAAGTTGTTTGAATGAACCCCGACATATATTAAGATCATTTCAAAGTTTAGTTAGCTTTACATCATCCTACAAGAATACAAAGTTTTAGTGGGTGTATTGGAAATGGGACAACTTTTATTGGAAAGCATCCGCTTTTCGCTGGAATATTTCGATGCAAACCAATAATCTGGTACTATTGGTAAAGTTTTATCGCTCACTCGAAATTCTGATATGAATTTCCACTTTCATAGCAGTGCCTACATAATAACATGACTTAGTGTCCTATAACCCTTAGATGGGGCAGAGGGCGTCCACAGTGAGTTTCCATCGCGTTCGGTCCGGTAAAACACGAGGCTTCAGCCTCGCTCCAAGTCTTTCCGGCTTTCTTTGCCTCGTCCGCAACTGTTCGGCGCCAGGTTTGTTTGGGACGGCCACGCTTCCGCTTTCCTTGCGGATTCCAATCAAGCGCCTGCTTGGGAATATGATTGGGATCCCTTCGGAGTGTATGGCCTATCCAATTCCATTTGCGTCACTTGATCTGCTGGCTGATCGGGGTTTCTCGACAGCGCTCCCAAAGTTGCTCGTTAGAGATCATTTCTGGCCACGAAGACTTGGAGTCGCTGCGAGATGTCTTTGGTAACCTTCCACGTTTCACACCCATAGAGCAGCACGGATTTGACGTTGGATCCGAATATTTAAACCTTGATTTGAGTCGTCAACATCCGTGACTGCCATAACTGCCATACTTAATAACTAATTCTTATTCAAGTTTCGAATTCACATTTTCGAAACGTGCACAATGTGTGAAACAGAAAAATTCTTTTATGGGTTTCGCTGCTAAACAACATCTTACTGGTTAAATAAAAGCAAATAATCACATTGGTTACTATAAAGGATATGTATTTTTCGACATTTCTTGCTAAGAGTTGCAGCAACGAGAGTCTCGTTGCTGCAACTGTTGCATGCTGTTGCACACCATAAAACCGTTATTGTATCCAATCAAAACGTATTTATTAATTTGTAACTATGTATATTAATTAATGTCAATATTATATAAAAATGAAGATAAATTTAATACATTTTTCCAAATCAAGGGAGTGAGCGGGCGAGTAGAACTGTCAAGAACCTTCCGGTGACCTTTTCAATTGATAGGTTTTTGGTTTACAAGAAAACCGTAAGGAATCATTAAAAGAAACCATTCGCTTCTTCGCATTCGCACATCATATTCTTTGATTATCTAGCTTCGTGTTTCGATATTTGATATATATAAAATAACAAATACTTAGCTTCAGCAGACAGAAATGAAGGGTGAGGTATAATCTGTAAGCCCTCCTCAGGTACATTCTGCACTACTGTAAGTGATCGTTTCCACATCCTACTAGAGCAGTCCAGGTAGTATCACTGATGATACATAAATATAATTCCATTCTAAAAGTGACATTGCAGGTACAGTTGTACCTACCAATGAACGCGGGTCATCATTACATCACTCGATTGTAATCTTATTGTGTCCGCCCGGATGCAAGCTTCCATCTCGCGCCTGCACAATGGGTACAAATATAGGGTTGCCTTCCAATTAATTACACTTAAATCTGATTTGAAATTTATTGGATTAGAGCTATTGTTCATACGTATTGCCTACTCTTGATCTTTGCGTTTAAAGCTTTGTTGGTTTTTTGTATTGAAACTGGATATGTGATTTTAAAATAGCCGTTTGGGGTTTAAATAACAACCCAGTTATTTTGCAGATGTCGCGGTATTTTGGGAGGTGTGATCTTTTCTGAAATAAAATTATAGAAAACTGTGTAGGATGCTTAGAAACAGTTCGCCAATACTTTTTCACAGGCATTTTTTTAATATTTGTAACAGACTTAAAAAAATGTGCAGAGTAGTGAATTTCTTTGGAAATTTAATTGCATCGTTAATCGACAGGCGTTTATTGTTCCGTTATTAGTGTATTTTGCTGTTATTACAGTTTATTTTAAAGTAACGTGTTATAGGAATGATAAAGGACGACTATTTTAGAACTAGTAAAATACTATCCATGCAGTGGGTACGTGAATAGTTTTCAGTGTAGTTTGAACGAACCAAATTCGATCGTTATATTTGCTGTGAAAGTTTGCGTAACTGATCCGTATATGAAAACTGAAATGTGTTCGGATATATCCCTGGCATGTTAGGAACGTGGGAATTTATTTCGTTATTATATAATATAAAAAAAATGTTTTATAATTGTTATTACGATGAATATATATTATTATTTCTTTGTATATATTAAATTGTTTTTTGGGTTAGTGGCATCACTGTGCGACTAACGACTCTGAATTCTGCGTTCGAATCACGGTACCTATGGATTTTATTGTTATGCGTCCGTACGTTGAAAGAAAATATAGTAAGGAAACCGAACTAAAGGTCGTCGCGATTCAGACAAAAAATCTTCCTCAACAAAAACAAGATAATCCACACAGTTAAAAGTTTTATACAGAAATTCTGTATTTTTATTCACTTAACGCAAACCGTTAATCCTCCCGTGACAAGATGTTATGAATAACAAAAAGAAACATTTATGTATGATTCTAAGGTAAGTATGAAGCACTTAATTAAAAATAGCAAAGTGCAGTGGGTTTTAATAGCAAAATTTATTATAAAAATGGTATTTTATAATAAATTTTGTGGGATTTCACATCATTAAACATTCTTATAGCTAATAACTACTATAATTCTAGGTTATATTATTCGCTATTTAGAAGTGACATTGCCTTTAGCCTATATATAGTTTAACTCACAAGAAAATAAACGATATTCAACTGTTTTGTTTAAAACAATGAAAGGTTTTCAATTCAATTTTAAATCAATAATATTCAGATGCATTCATTTTAAAATCCCTATAACTTTATACATGTGTGTGTACAATATGTTTCTTTAATGTTGTCTAGAAAATTTAAGATATGACAAACATTTTATTGGATATTTCAACGTTTTTCAACGTTAGATACTAACGAATTTCAACATGTCGCTGACAATACCCGATACAAAAATTTTCAAATGCTTTGTTGCTCTGTGTCCTGGTTTTGCAAATAGTTAATACAAAAAGTTGCCTATAACTTAATCCAATTAAAGAGGTTTCCTTCATTTCAGTATTATATCATATGAAATGAAAGGTGTGCGGTTCGCCGTGGTTGACACGAAATGCTGAACTCTATAAATATTTGGGAATTACCACGGACTTGAGGAATGACCACATCAAAATATCAACCGAACAATACAAAATGAGACTTCAGCAACAAGCCCTAGCCCTAGCCTAGCTAGCCCTAGGCCCTAGCTTTGGGCCTCTTGGAAACGGATGACTCCGTGTTTCGGCTGAAAAGGGCAAGAGTTGCCGCTTGATAGTTTGCGAGTTACGGAGGGAAAACAAATCATTGGATTTGAGGCAATCTCAAAGTCATAGAATCTGATAAAAGCCAAAAGGCTGATTGCAGATGGATGAAAAAAAAACAAAAAATGATAACACAAAGATTTATGTAACAAATATCTTCACCGGAATCACTTTTCATGGTTCCTAATTCGAAAAATGCAGCCAACATCTATTCGTACAGTAGAAATCAGACAGATTTTCTCACGAAAAATATTTGGGTTCGTAAATCCAAGTTTGAAGAATCCGTTATAAATCTCGCTTGCTTGAGCAAATTGTTTCTTATTTCGGAAATGTATTGCTTTATACTTTAACTTGTTCGTTCAAACACATCCAATGTTGAAATATTTATGTAGGCACTAGAAAACGTCGCTCTCCATTACAAATAGGAGGCTATTGGTATGTGATATAGTTGAAAAAGTATATTGATCTATTTAGACTTTCAATCATGTCCACAAATTTTCCAAAATAGAAGTCGATTAAAATGAATCTCGAAAACGATATCAGTGTTGAATACACAACCAAGTAGCATAAATATGGTTTAGTAGTTTTTAATATAGTAGTATTATTAAATAAAATGTGGTATAAATAATGTTGACATATATAAATTAAGTTTTATTTTTGACCTATTCTATTATATATTTCTATCCATAAAGCATGCAGTAGCAAACTTTTTTAATTATTTACACTTCGTTACCATAATATACAAAATTATACATATAAAATAAACAGGTTACATAAGTTATTTGGCAACGGGCGGCTAGCATGCGATTTCTTCCAGGCAGCCCTAATATGGAACAATAAAAAAAAGAAACACCTACAGAGGGTACAGTACAAGAAGTTCCTAATTAATTAACAAAAAAATAACTCAAAATAACATGTAACTCTAACTAAATCAAATAAAGTTAAATGTAAAAAAAATATAAATAATAATATGTAAAAACAAAAATGTAAATGCTAAGCCAAACATTTTCTCTGAAACTATACTGACAAAGGTTAGGAACTACCATATATAAATAGAAAAAAAGACTGCGAAAAGCCTATTTAAAATACCGAATAAAATACATAACGGCTTGTAATTAAATCTAGCAGAACCTTTATTTTCATCCAGTATGCATTTGACAGATTCGCCTTAAAGCGTTGGTCTAACTCGCTCTGAAAGTTTTTGGCATCTAACTATTAAATTAACTGTATATTAAATAATATTTCGGGTTAAAATTATAACGAATCATTTTTTAAATTATTTTTTACAAATTATTTGAAGACGTCTATTAGTAGGAGGGTGTGCAATTATTTAATAACCGTCCAAAATTCGTAATATTATACCGTTTAACTTTTTAAAAAGGGCGTTAAAGATTATAGGAATGAGCCTAGTAGTTACAAAATTAGGACGGCTGTCATATGGTGACGTGTATCTCGTTCGTATATTTTAAGTTTTTCATGTAAAAAAAAAATGGAATGAGAAATAAAGTTCTTTAAACACCCAAAATCTGAACTATTTCTAGATTCGATTCTAAAGAAATTTTCTTAGCTGAAAAGCGAAGTATCTTACTAGCTATACTATGCTATACTATACTATAAAGAAAATTATACTGTTTTAAATTATATAGAATTAACCTCTTTACAAGGTTGTATAAGTAATTGACTTGACTAGGTTACAACATTACAAGCCACGTATTATAAGGTGATTGCCAAGACCACAATGCACCATCAACTACAGGTATTCTCAAAGGTCTGTGGTTTAGAAATCCACATGTTGAAACTAGAAAGGTTCTTCGATGTTATCTGTGCTAATGACAGATAAGCGCTAGATTATAATCCTATAAAGAGCACAGCTTACTAAAGCTTATGTGATTTTTATTCTGTGTGGTCGGGAAAATGACGCGTATACTTTTTTTAAAAACACGTTCTACAACTGAGGTTTGTTTAAGTCAGTTTTTGCTGCGCACCGCCAATATGTGGAACAAGCTGCATACTGAAGTATTTTCAAATTCGACTTAAGACGAAATTCGACGAAAGAACCTTTAATAAAAGAGCGTACCAGTTCCTATAAGGCCGGCAACGCATTCGCGAGTACCCTGATATTGAGAGTGTCCATGGACGGCAGTATCACTTAACATTAGATTAGCCTCGTGTCCGTTTGCCCTTGTTCTATAACATAATAACAATTCAATGAAGAAAATAAGTCAGTGACCTCTACAAACGATAAGTCACAATTTATTTCTCGAGCGGATGTAACTATGGACATCCTGACTGTTATTGTTGGCATCTCCGATATATCTCTTATTAATTGCAAATTTATTAAACCAAGTCTTTTATTCGGCAAGGCAATAATATTTTTTATTTTCTGAGACGTGTAAGTGGAACTGCCATTTATACTTAAAAGTATTGCCGAGACTTCAGCCCGAGACAGAAAGGTTACGTAACATAAATTTCCTTAGATCATAATATTTGTATCCTGGGGCACGAGTAATAGAAAAGTGGAACAACAAAGTAAACTGGTGACGAAGGTGCAGTAAACGCAAAACAGGAAGACAATTAAAAAGGTAGATAGACCAGATTAAAAAAAACAGCAGGTGGTACATGGCAAATAATAGCACAATAGAAACAGATACAGATAGAAATGGCAGGATTTGGAGGTGGATTTTCCCAAAAAAGGGCACTCAGATTTCTAGGAATTAATGAGACGATACAAATGTATTTAAATGTAAAGTATCTGAAATAAAAGGCTTTTATTATTATTATTATTATATGTATCCTGATGCCCGAGATCCGAAGATTGGACCCTTATAAAAATTGTAAAGCAGCAAATACTGACTATCTATTATAGTATCGTGATGTCAATCCCTTCAAGCCGTCCATAAGGCTGAGTTTTACTTCATAACAATGGTAAATCATCACGCCTTATTGCCATGTGTTTATTGCGTATTTATTAGTGTTTATTGATCTTAAAGCTATCATGCGGAAGGGTACAAAATTATAAATATATTTCGTAAGGCTCTGTAGATTCTCAAAATTCCGTATGTAAAAATAAATCTTAATTGAATTTGCACTTGACCGAAATCCCACCCGATTTTAATTGGAGCTGACGTCTAAAGTGGAGGTCGCTGCAAGAATGAATATAGCTCTGTCCGTCATACTATTGTTGGAAAGTGAAAACACCCATATTTCCCTCAATTATGTCTCAAAGATTTTGAATCAGTTAAGGTCGTACTCGAATCGATTATTAAATTATCTGCAACTCTGCTGCGAAATACTCAATGCATGGCATCTATTGGCAATTGGCTCGGTGACTGGTTAAACTTGAATTCATGCATGCGTTTGACATTTTTAACTTTATATTAATATGTTGAAGTAGCTGCAGTTCCTTACCGGCATTTAGTAAAACACAAACATTTTCAATCTATGACATGCCGATTTCCTCGCGAAATATTGAGTCTATTTTATTACCCAGGCAAGAATCCCAGGCAAGATCAATAAAGAAAGCCATTTGAATTGTTTTTTTTTAATACATAACGAGATATAATAACGGCGAATTAATTATGTCAAAAAGTAAATTTGCTCTGATCAAATATTTAAACAAGGGTTTTAACAACAAAATTTTCTCACCCGACCCATGCAAGCATGCGATAATAATGTAACAGTTAAATGTGTTTAAATGCCAGAAATTGTTTAATTTCAAAATAAAAATGTTTAAGATGAGTACAAACTTGTAATAAAATATATTTTATTCATGTAACTAAACATAACAAACAAATATACATTATTAAAAATTTCCTTAACCTACATAGTTATAATAATATAGATACATTAAACAATTGATAAACTTTATTCCGTATTTCACGTCCACAGTCCTGGATAAAGTTAAAGAAAAAGTATTTTTAATTTGTACGAATGTACGAATGTAAAGCTTGATATAAAATATCACTCCAACCACTTTGTAAGACTTAATTACGGATTAAGGGAGGATTTTTGTTACTCGGGAAAATGCATTGCGTTTACACTATCGCGGGGCGACTACTTAATGCGGGAATGATATGTGGGTCTTGCGATTGTAAATACATACTTAAACCCTAAGCAGCACCAACAATCGCCTTAAGCGTTAACAGCAGATTTTAATGCGCTTCTCGACATGCGATGCGGCGGTTGCATCCGCCTCTCCACGCCCTTTGTAATTTGTGAAGATAGTTGACACAGCAAGTATCCTTCACGGACCGGGCAATTCGCTTTTAGTAATAGCTAAAGGGAGATCGGCTCCAGTACTTGCAGGGATGCATCACCATCCCATTTTTTGATCGCATGGAGCCCTGCTTTCCCGCCACTTTTTAGGTGTCGAGGATTTAGAAGCACGTCGCGAAAAAGCGCGAGGTAAAGATACCTCCGTCGCGGACGGGCTTCGGGACAAAGCCCGGAAGCTTTTCTCCTTTCCGCGCTCAGTATAGCTTTTATTACCTTTTGGAGTCATGCGTCCTCGCCCTGGAGTACATCTATCAGAGGTCTCCTTTCCGCCTCCTATACATCAACAACTACTACAACTAGACTATTCGTGTCTCTTTTTATCACAATTTGACGGAAAGAGACAATAGAGTAGTAACGTACTACGTTAGTCATACAAGTGCAAATAAAATTAACTTTCTATGAATAAGGGGTAAAAAAATAGAAATATATATCGTTTAAAAAATTACAATATTTATTCACTGTCTGACAGTTTAACTATACTGAAATTCATTCATGCAGAAATGTGTCCAAAACCATTAAATACTGGCCGAGCCCGATTCTGCGGAAGAATTGCGTAACAAATTCCTTTTATAGCCTATATTGAGTGCCGATGTAATTTATTTGGATCATTCTACGAGTAATTCGTTTACCCTTATCAAAGACTCACAAGCGAACGGAATCCTAATAATAAAGCTCTGTTGCTGAAAGCTGTGAAGCTTTCCCTCACTAGGGAGCACATCGCCACATCACTTCTGCTTATGTCACACAGGAAAAAACTTTCCCTTAAAAAAGTTAAATATCGCTTCGTCGAAAATCAATTCCAAATTTAAAAATAGACTATAAGTTTTTGATCTATATAAATTCATACATTACGGTAATATAGCCGAGTGTTCAATATTTGGTTCTATCTATGGATCTTTGAAACTGAATTAGTTTTAAGTTTGTTTTAAGAGTCGTACATGCATTTCCATAGAAATGTTATTTGTAGGGGAAAGCGCCAATGGATTCGTTGTGAATGTTCTCACGTTAAAAAATTAAACAAATGGCGATTCATAAAACAACAGAAATAATTAGAGCGAATGTAATTTATTAAAATGGAGGTCTCCCGCGCGACAGTCATTGCTCATTGTGCTTATTGTCACCAGTATTTTTATTTTAGTTTTATTAAAGGACAAGTTTACATTGATGTTTATTATGTTGTGAGCGGAGCTATTTATTATATGTATATATCTCACTCTGTAAGTCTGTTTAGTCGCTTTAATAATAATAATAAATTAATTTTAAAGCCTTAATTTCAACAACTTATCATGCATTAAGAAATTTCAAAAAAAAATTATAATCTTCGTCATGTTCGAAGCGTTATGTAGCTGTATTTAAATTTTCTGATTTTATTTAAGTAGCACGAATCATAGTATATTGTTGGTAGTGACAGGAACTTAAAGAAAATATTTTTATTTCTTAGAAATTAAATTTTTTTGTGCCTAAAACTTTGAGATATACACTATAACAAGTTCCCTCGTATAAAGCCGCAGCCAATTCTAAATACATAAAAGAAAACCCTAGTAGTAATTAAGGACCCAGTAGATGTTACTATGAAATATCTTTTTATTTTAGTGTAAATCTCTTGATAATGAAGGTACATATAAATAGATCTAGTTTCCAATGACTAATGTACTCTTTTGTTGTTACAGGTAATAAGCATTTAAAGTCTTCCTGTTCGGTTAAATGTCGCCGTGAAGGTCCACTGAATGTCAGTTGTAAGTTATTTCCAAACGACCTTCGAGGAACTGGTATCAATTGTACAACCTTTTATTAAAACTGATAAGGTTTTAAGAGCTAGAGATTAATGAAGAAATGTCATGATTTTTAGCACCTTTTATACAATACTTTGTTTCCAGGCATAGGACATACGGTTCGCGTTTATTTAGTTTTATAATTGTATATTCAGACGGTTGAACGAGAACTACATATATGATGAGTGAAACTCCAAAGTGTTGCATATAGTATATTTATGGTTTATTATTTCTTTAAAGTTTTTCAAAACAAATATTTTAATCTAACTCCCTACCTAACTTAAATCAGAAAATATAACAAAAATAAACTTGTAAAAAATTCAAGTGACAAGCCAAAACTTTCTCAACAGACTAACAAACTCTCAATATTAAAAAATAAAAAAGTCATTAACAATCTAAAAAAATCTTTACGCATATATAAATAAGAAATTATACATTTGACTAATAGAGAAATTTTGATCTCGAATATCGCGGACACTACTTTACTGCCTCAATCAAGACAAGAGAGTGACATCATAATTTTAGAATTCGTTTCATTGTCAATTGGACCTTTACAATAACTTTTACATTGAAAGTTTTATTGATTGCTATTTTACGCATTAACCGCTGCCATCTAGTATCATAAAACGTAAAGTTCCTTTGCTTTCATTTGTGACTTACTTTTGATTAGAACATCTGTGACATTAAAACGTACATACGACTTTAAGATATTACAAGTAATCTTTTATATTATGAGCACTTTTGAGTCGTAGGATGTGTTATATGTAATGGCCGTAGCTTTCATTATAAACTGTATGGAATTATATATTTTTGCAAACTTACGGCATGATTCCAAGTAGAGTAAGGTGTTAAATGACTTTCGACGAGTTACCACCTACGTCGATACCCTAACTATAAATCGATGGTATTTATTATTAATAATAAATACTGACTCGATAGATTATGGCCACAACTTTGGCCATGGTCAAACAAATATTAATAAAACGTTATACTCTTTTTTGTTGTTGATACAGTAGGCAACTTAGTAAATAATGTTAAGTGAACTAAATTTTCTTATATTCTTATCTGTATAACTTCATAGAGTCATAAACATTGCGACCTTCGTGATATAAAGAGGAAGTTGTAAATCTTTACTTTGTTCACTTTCTATATTATGTGCAACGAAGTGTTAATATATAAAAATATGAGGAAAGATAATACAGATTTAAAAACATTTTTTGAATTTAGAATGATTTTTGTACTATGTTAAACACAGATTAGATCTGTCGTTTGTAGGGTTCAAACTTTTTAGTAATTAATAAAAACCTAAGTTCTTTATTATCTCAACTATAACAACATACTCAGAGTAGTTGACATAAGTTAACGATTAGTTAAACTTTTTACAGTTTATGTTAAGCAAACCTTAAGTCCAAAACTTAATTAGGTTGTAATTTATTAAGAAAATATCTATTTGAGTCACAGAATAAAACTTGACTGCTGTCTAATTTAGCATTTACACAGTTAGTGATATAGACATATATATATGACATTACATGACATGATATATATATATGATTCGTTATAGAGATAATAAATTATAATTTGTTTGTAACTGAACAGATCTAATATCTATAATGCCATGTACTGCGGTATGGAATATGGAAGGAATGTGTCCGCCATCTAAAATATAGAACAGTGCCTATTTCTTTTGTGTCTCAATACTCAATAGAGGTTTAGCAGCTGTGATCAGCGGAGGTCTGAAAAGCGCTTTTACAAAAATAATAATGGACTATTGACGATGTCGTATAAAAATCCAACTCAAAAACATCAATTTGGCAACAAGCGATGTGTATTGAATTAAAATCGTTCGTATTTGGCAAGATTAAACACAGCAATAAAGCGCCTGATATACGCACGCAAGCCATTTTTATGCAACATTTTCATTATGTATTCTGTGCCTTCATACAGTAATATTTTCTGTATTTATGCAAACGACTTACGTTTCCTTGAGACATAATGTCCTACAATGAGCTTTTGGTCTAAAGTGGGGTTTTTGGCATTTTTCTTTGGTGTTCTTTTCACAAATTGTGCTGAATTTAAGTTAGGTAGTTGGTATTTTGTATAAAGGCATAAGGCGTTATTTAATTCTGGCATGTTGCTATATTCTATGCACTAAAAGAGCAATGAAAATGTTTGTCTCAAACTGTGTTAATTCCCATAACTTGTTATGGTTTAAATGATTACTTTTTAATGTTATTAGCGCCTCAATTATTACTTGGAATTTAATTCTGGATCCGGCAGTATGATCTGAAATAAGCGTAACTGAAATGAAACTGTTTTACGAAAAATTTAATTCCAAATTTAAAATTCTTTTGCGTTACGCAGGTGACATATTTATCAAGGCTCCTAGGCTTTGTATAGTATTTGCACTATCCCTAAATCTATCGGTAAATTTAAACGTAATATTAAATTGACCTTCGAAGAAAATCCGTTTTTGTTCCGTCGGCGTCACTTGTGAGCGCTAAGACTCACTTGAGTGCACTCTAGCTCGGTGAGGGCTTAATGTCGCCAACTCTCCGATAATCTTTCCTCTATCTTCAAGATATGGTACAATATAATTGATACTATATATATTGGAGGCTGATCGTGCAAAACTATACGCAACATTCGACGGGCCGATTATCCAGTAATGACACCGATTAATAAAGATCCTAGTTTACATCTCTTATGCTTAAGAGAAACTATAGAGACTCAGACTTCAGACTTCTGACCACAACCCACACAAATGTTTTTTTAATAATCATTTATTATTACAACAAAGAGCCAACTAGAATGTTGGTTCAACAAGTTAGAAGTAAGAAATAATTAACCTATTGATTAGTTCGATACGTGACTTATTTGGCATTGAACACACAGGCGTCTTTGTCTTTAGTCTATGAAGACTGACAAACGCGATATATCTTTTGTGATTGAGACGCCGTGTTTTCTTACTTCTAAGTAAAGCTAGTATTAAATTACTACAAAAGACTTCTCTCATCTAATTACTTATAGATGTGTACTTGACTTTAAGTGCTATGTTCTCCTTGTAGCCTCCTTGGCATCCAGCCTGGTCGTGGGCAGGTCTTTGGACTTCACTGCAACACTTTATGCTTCGTGGCCTGCTCTGTATTGGACGTTTCCTTTTTGCAAGGGGATTCCCGCGAGGGCTTCCATGGAAATGTGACTTGGAACCTTCCGAAACGTGTGGCCACTTCACTACCCATTCCCCACACCCATAGACATTTATTTGCATTCATACAATTATAATATTTGGAACTTTTCTCACTCAATCAAACCAAAGAGGTCAGAATCGCACTTGAAAAATGAATAAAGCTTAATTTGAGAGGTCACTTACTCTCACAATATATTTATGGAAAAATACATAGATATAACTACTTGAGTTTGCTATAAATGAGACAACAAAATCGATTATGGGGTACAAACAAAAGATATTTTTATTTACCTTATTACGTATATATTATTTAAATTGTCTATTGTACAAAATCAATTAAATTTTGTAGATATATTTCGGTTAACATATTAAATATGGTATACATATATACTAATAAGAGCAATACAGAGTGTTATGAAACAATAATGTATCACTAATAAGTGAAATTGATGACAATTACGCTTTTAAATCAGTGCGGTCAGGGGTTCAAGCTAATTGCTGAGTAAATTAAATTATCGGTTACAATCAATTATTACTGTGTACCTCAATTCATTTGCAAAATATACATATTTCATAATTTAACGAGATAGCAAGGAATGTTCATTATTAAAATAATAAAAACATCTTATTTGAGCACCTAACATTCCTAATTAAATGAATAAATTTTTTACAATACGCCCGTTGTAATTCGTATTTATCGGTACGATTTCTTGCGTCAACTATAATTGTTATATTTCAGTCAATTTACATAAAATCATAATCAGTTATAGACTAAAACTATTCTCAAGAATCACACTGCCTATTGGTAAATAGAATTTAATATATAATCAAATATTTTTTTTTTTTTTTTTATAAAATAGGGGGCAAACGGGCAGGAGGCTCACCTGATGTTAAGTGATACCGCCGCCCATGGACACTCTCAATGCCAGAGGGCTCGCGAGTGCGTTGCCGGCCTTTTAAGAATTTGTACGCTCTTTTCTTGAAGGACCCTAAGTCGAATTGGTTCGGAAATACTTCAGTGGGCAGCTGGTTCCACATAGCGGTGGTGCGCGGCAAAAATTGCCTTGAGAAACGCTCAGTCGTGGAACGTCGGACGTCGAGGTGATACGGGTGGAATTTTGTATTTTGCCTCGACGTCCGATGCTGAAACTCAGCTGCAGGTATTAATCCGAACAACTCCTCTGAACACTCTCCATGGTAAATGCGGTAGAAGATGCAGAGTGACCCCACATCTCTACGCAACGCCAAAGGATCGAGCCGCTCGGAGAGGTATTGGTCATCGACGATTCGAACCGCTCTTCGTTGGATACGGTCAAGTGGAAGGAGCTGGTACTGGGGAGCCCCCGCCCAGAGGTGAGAACAGTATTCCATGTGGGGCCGTATTTGCGCTTTATAGAGTTGCAGGCGGTGGCCCGGAGTGAAGTACCGTCTCGCCTTGCTGAGCACACCAAGCTTTTTGGAGGCTAATTTAGCCTTTCCCTCCAAATGACCGCGAAACTGAACGTCGTTCGATATGTCAACGCCAAGTATTCCGATGCTGGCTGTGGCTTCAAGAAGAGTGTTTTCGAAAAGAGGAGTAGCGACAAAGGGTATTTTTTTCGCGGAAAACGCGCAAACTTGTGTCTTCTTGGGGTTAAATTGGACTAGGTTTAGTCTACCCCAGTCCGAGACTCCACGTAAAAGAGTTTCGACTTCAGACACAAGTTTGTTCCGGTACTCATCGACAACTGCCCGAGAAATACCTGCCCGGCCAGTGTAAAGAGTATCCCCAGTGCTGTCGTCCGCATAGCAATGAATGTTGCTAAGTTGCAACATGTCATTGATATGCAGAAGAAACAGGGTCGGGGACAGAACACAGCCTTGTGGGACCCCAGCATTCACGGGTTTAAGGTCGGAACATGCTCCGTCGACGACGACCTTGATGCTCCGATCGGCTAGAAAGCTGGAGATCCAGTCGCATAATTTCTCAGGAAGCCCGTAGGCTGGTAGCTTCGAGAGCAGTGCTTTGTGCCACACCCGATCGAAGGCTTTCGCTATGTCCAAACTAACCGCTAGTGCCTCCCCCTTGGACTCAATTGCCTCTGCCCATCTATGAGTAAGGTATACTAGAAGGTCACCAGCTGAACGACCACGACGAAAGCCGTACTGATAATCGCTAATCAGCTGGTGGCCCTCTAGATAACTCAAGAGCTGGCCATTAATAATGGATTCCATTATTTTGGAGAACAAGGAGGTTATTGCGATTGGGCGATAGTTGGATGGATCAGTGCGATCGCCTTTTTTAGGGATCGGATGTATCGAAGCGGTCTTCCAGCACTTCGGGACAGTGCCGAGCGAGTACAGGTACCGGAAAAGGCGCGTCAGGACCGGAGCCAACTCAGGAGCACAAGTACGCAGCACAATTGGAGGGATACCATCCGGCCCGCTCGACTTATGAATGTCCAAGGAAGATAGTGCTCTGCGAACAGCACGTTGCTGGAATGTGATTTCCGGCATTGAGTTATCACACCGCGAAATCGCCGGTGGTGATCTCCCCCGGTCATCCAAAGTCGAGTTGGACGCAAAGAGACAGCCCAAGAGGTCGGCCTTCTCCTTCGCAGTGTGGGCGAGCGAGTCATCCTCTCTGTGCAGCGGTGGTATCGATGGCTGACAAAAATTCCCTTGTACAGCTTTGGCGAGAGACCAGAAGGCTCGAGTCCCAGAAGGGAGTTGGGCCAATCTCTCGCCAAATCTGGCGATGTGCTCTGACTTTGCCTTAGCGATTTCCCGTTTGAAGGACCTGGAGGCTGAGTTATATGCTTTTTTATGTTCGCTGGTATTGGCATCACGAGATATCGCCGCCTCCGCCCATGCATTAAAGCATTCTCGCTTTCGACGCGATGCCGCCTTGCAAGAACGCTTAAACCAGGGCTGTGACCTGCCACCGATCGGCACCGCAGAGAATGGAATAAAAAGTTCCATGCCCTGCAGAACCACTTCGGCGACAGAGGCAGCGACGGAATCTGGAGCTTCCGACGAAAAGCACATAGGCCCCCAAGGGTAGGACGCAAAGAAAGACCGCATCCCATCCCAATCTGCTGACCGATAGTGCCAAATACGACGACAACCCGAAAAACGGGGCCGAGGAGGGCGCGTAGTAGGCACAGTACTCCGGACCACACAATGATCCGATGAACCCAATGGCGGGTCAACAGAGACTTGATAGGTCTCCGGATGTGAGGTCAGCAGAAGGTCCAACAAAGAGGGTTTATGACCATCCACATCTGGTATTCGCGTAATCGCAGGGACCATTTGTGACAGGTCGTAAGCTAAAGCAAAGTCGTGAAAGGATCTTCCCGCGTGATCGGTGGTTTCCGAACCGAGCCAATCGGCATGGTGAGCGTTAAAATCGCCAAGTATCACGATTTCAGCGGTAGGAACCCCTTCGAGCAGGGAATCTGTAGCCATTTGGATGTGCTCAATGAGTCGCTCAGTTTCGGTATTTCCGCTATGGGACCTATACAGGCATGCGTAGAATCGCGGATGGTCATCGCAGTCTACGCGCAGCCAGAGGCTAGATAGGTCCCTTCCTTCAAGCGACCCGAGGCGACGAGAACAGATATCCTCTCTGACGTACACGCAAACTCCCGCCCGCGGCACAAATGAATGTTCCAATTTGTACCCCGGGTAGGAGAGGTAGGAAGTATCAGCCGGGAAGGATATCTGAGTCTCAGTAAGGAAGAATAAGGCCGGCTTCGCAGTTTCGAGGTGAAAGTGAACCGCGTTAAGATTAGAGTTGAGCCCCCTAACATTGGTAAAGTCCACTGAGAGCGTGGAAGGGGATGCCTTCGGTAAATTCTTCCGTTTGCCCCGAGATCGAAACTTATAGTTTTTTGAGCAGTTTTTGCCCACCCCAGAATACGAAGGGCAGCCTGTGCATCCACCACCGAATACTGATTGTTCCGATGATGGACGCTCAGAGGGGGATTCTCCACAGCGGAAACGTGTGGTACCCCCCTGGGGTAATCTCTGTTTAAACTGCATCTTCATATTCTGGGGGAGGGGGGAATTGATGGGCTCCGGGAGTCTCACTCACCGCACGAAACGCGAGTACAATAAGATGAACCTATTGCATCACTTCACGCCGGTTTTCTGTGAGACAGTGGTACTGCCCCGGTCGTGCCTGCCCGATTGGCTGAAGCCCGAAAGCAACAGCATGGCACTCCCACTATATCATGTGTTACAAGTAGATAACTAAGAAAATACATGTTAACCATTATATTACGAGCATTGCAATATAGCTGTCCGCCGTCTTGGTTCAAATGCGCGATCTCAGGATTGAGAATACCAGGTTTAATACTTGTTGTCTGAAATATAATCATGTCAAAATATCTTGGATTTTATTAGTAAAAGCTAGTTCATAATGGGCAAAAAAACAAGATACCCACTATAATATTTATGCTCCAACTATCTCATGACAAAACTTAAGATTCAAAACGAGCTTCAGACTTTCCGAAGTCCCAATACTTACAAAGTGGATTAATAACTGGCCAACACATCGAAAGCTTACTTAACACCTAACTAACTTTTGTTTGCGCTCAGGAGACCTTTTTGTCTATTTGACCGTTTCAAAATGTTTTTCTTTGGACCTTTCGTAACCTTTAGTTAACATACAATTACATGTAAAAGTCGACTCTTCGCATTGTCAGTAATTAAATGCGTCGGAAATGTAAGTGTATTTTATATGGTGTAATAATCTGATATTTTTGAAGTTATACTTCTTTTCTTAATTTCGTCTTAAAAAAAGATAAATTAAAAACATATGTGTGTCCTTATGTACACGTGTTAGTAGTTATGTTTCTTTGGCATAACGAGATAAAAATCTTTTCAAAAATTGTATCTTTTGCCTTATTCTATGTTTGTAGAAAGGACTAGAAGGTAGATATCGCATTATCTTGACACAGACGAAAGACATATAAGACATTGTTTATAGTCTGTAGTGTTAGACTGCTTTAGTTTTTATGAATTTTAAATTTGTTAATAACGCATTTCAATAGAAAACTATATAAATGGATGTATAACTGAGAAAAAGACAAAAATCCATCCATTCATATCTACCGAAATCATAACATATCTTAAGATCCATTGAAATCTATTGAAAAAGGGAATTTTTACTTTGTATACGTGACCTCCCCTGTAGCTTTAAGCTGCTGGTATCACTGGTGTGATCCACCTACTTATCTATTAAAAATATAATCAGTGAAGTAAAAGTAAGTTTATTTAATATAAAACCTTTTAAAAACTAGATTTAATAACTAAAATCTACAAGCAGTAAACAGGTGTGTTCTTAAAGTTTCTTGCAACAAAGTTTAAAATAACTCCCGCGTAAATAAAGTTGTAAGAAAGTGCTCTCGGGCTTAATAAACTAATGATAAGTGCTGTTATACCAAAAGTAGAACAAAGTTTTTTCAGTAAAGCACCTGTTTGATTTTCTAATTAACTTTACATGCCGCCTTTACTGTACATTTCTATATTCTATGTACATTTATTTATTTTCTCCCATATAACATTTACAACAATAAATAAGATAAGTACATAACGTTTACATGAGGCAGGTAACAAGAAAGGTTTAAATGTAGATTACGTTAACGTAATCAACGTGTAAAAGTCGAATACTTTAACATTAACAAAGTTAACGAATTACAGAGACAGACCTTTTTCATTGTTCGTTGAGTAAACTGTCAAAAGTTCTATGATTTGTTAGTGTCCAGTTAGTTAATTTCTTGTATTTTTTATTATGTAATTTTGTTTTTCATACTTAATTTCTTGTGTTTGTTTTTTTTGTTCTGTCTGTTAATTTTATTCACTTATTGTACACTACATAAATAAAATAAATAAACATTATCATTAAGTTAGAAGTAAAATTAATCTAGCAATAAATGTATTCTATATTGATAAGGATAAATTAAGCAGTATAAATTTTAAGATATATAAACAGCGGGAATTACTTGACCAAATTAGAAATGGTCGTTATGTTAATTTGATTGTGACAAAAAATTATTCTATTTTTCAACAATTTTATAAATAAAAAAGTTTCTAGTATAAAGATACTTCTTTGCTCTTTTATTTGTGTAAACTTAGTAATTTCGTGACCTTATATATAGTTTTCATAGAAAAATATAGAAAGTTCACCTTGATATTATTTTAAATTTTAACGAAATCCAACCAGAATTTTCAGAATTAATTTAACATGAATAATATTAACTACTTCCTAGCGAGAAGCTTCTTATCATTAATCAACTGTACTAATTCACTTTGCTAAATGAGCGACCTAATTGTGTGTGCTATGTTAAATGATCTCTTCATTAGGGCTCTCTTATCTTACTTATTGGTTCTGAATAAAAATACAAAAGCTTTTAGAAGCTTCAACTTAACGTTTATGGCTCCAAAAATCGGGTGGCTTCTTCCTCGTTTGCCTTTTGCTTTATACAATATCTAAAATTGATAATATAGGTATTTTTAAATGTTACATCCCTACTCCGTTGGAGCAGCGGCTCAAAGTGGGCATTGACCTCCGATACTAGAGTTTCCTTTTCGTAACCGCTGGCCACTCGGAGCTCGAGATAATTCTTCACGATAACTTTCCAGCTATACCTGCGTCGCCGGCTTTTATACATAATTAAATTTGAAACATGCAAAATCTTTTATAAAAGCCAGATTTGTGGTGAATGTAAGCGAATAGTAAAAAGCAATTTATATACACAAACACCACATACAAAAGACGTAACAAAAGCCTTTACTGACGCCTAGGCTACTCTGAAACTACTGGCCTAAATCCTAATTACAGTCAGCCGGAAGATGTCAACTAAAATCATCGTATTCGTCATTCAAAAATCGAATCCAGCGAAGTAGCAAATGCAAACAAAAGCAAACATAATGGCCGTCCTTAGTCAGCATTCTTTGGCGCTCAGCGTAAAGCGTTATACCTCGGTTATTCCCCGAGGACCTTTCACCGCTCGAGAGTCATTAGCGCGGTCTCCGCTGCGTTTTTCAATTTCATCAACTGCCTCTTTCATTTGTTTACATTTTGTTAGCTTTTATTGTAGGGTTTGCTAATGTACCTTAGCTTAAGAAACGTATTGCGTAAAATAACGCTAAATGTTTGCGCCGTGATGTTCGCCACGGCTGTGTACCAATTGTCTTTTATGTGCAAAATGATTATTGCAACGTGCCCATCAGAAATCGATGTTGTGATTTGGCATAGATGGGTTAACCTACTTGTCTATTAAGGAAATCAAATTACCCTGAAACAGATATTTATAAATCTAAGCCCCAAGCGTTTTCTTTGTTTCAAAGGATTAGTAACAGATTTAGTCTTTCAATACTGAATCAATTCCGACGAAAATATAAATTACCCAACGAAGTTTCGGACCAGTTTAACCTATAATTGTACTGGAGGTTGGATATGTGCTATAAAGATATGAAGGATGTTGCTGCTTTCAATACAATCAAAGAAAATACACTTTTTGTTAAGGCATAAGTTTATCGACTTTTATGTTGTAAGTTCCTGTAAAAATATATCTCATATTGTAAACGATATACTTTCATTAAGGTCTATATAAAAGATCTAAATTTCAATTTCGAGTGAGTAAAACGGGCGTGAACCTCCGCCGCTCTTCGACATCCAAGATGTTTGTTAACAATGAAATATACTATTGCAACCGTTGACACTATGCCTCGAGATTTGATACTCTAAAACGAATTTTAAGGTTTAATTATTTAAATAAGTGCCTATAGTTACGCTTTAATTTCTTCGATAGAACTAACTGACTTTAGCCTAGATTACGCTAAAAAGAAAGTTAATTTAAGTTCCCCTTACATCGTTAAGGTGTAAGTTAGCAGTTTTGCATTCGGTTAGTTTGAGATAGTACGCTTGACTTTGCCCCTTAATGAGTTTCTAGGGAATGTTTCACATAGTTTATGTAAGTCTATATAATGCAATTAAACCTTGGATAAAGTTTTTATAAGACAATAATTATAAGATTCACTGTTACGTTGTCTAGTAAAGATTTAAGTTAACTAACTTAATCGAATACTAGTTAGGAGGACTTTAAAAATCGTAAGATACATGTGGACCTCGAATCGAATTTATTTTTAACACTTAACTGTTAACATTACGAAAATTATAATTCTTTGAGTATTTCCATTTTAAATTGTTTACAATGTCGAAGGTTTAGTTTTATTTATGATTAATATCTATTTATAAATAATATTTCATTATGTGCTATTATAATTTCCTTGAAAAACATCTTCACTTTTTTAATATATATTTATCTTTACCAGTGTTTAAGTATACATAATAGACGTTTCGATTATTAAATATCACCTATATAAAATAAAAAAATCAGTCCAATACGCCGTTTTGCAGTAGAGTAACAAATAGAAGGTATATATAGTGTGGTTCCACATGTGGCCTATTCGTACCCGTTTTAGTTTAGTATTGTTTACGCCGCTTACTGAAGTTATCAGATCAACGTTATCGGACAACCGTTCATACAACTTTCAGACGTTCAGACCCATTTGCATATACAATAACAATTTCACCTCGGATAAAAAATGCTATAAACATTCAAAACAGTCCCTATCGCTTAACTAGGAGCATTATATACTCTGATATGATGCGCTAAAATGCAAGATGTGCGGTTATGAACTTTTTCTATTTACACTTGCTAGCACGGACGCAGTGTCCTGCACATAGAGCCTTATTATAGCTATATAAGCACATAAATAATAATAATTTTATTTATTTTCTCCCATATAACATTTACAACAATAAATAAGATTATAGTTGAGAATGTTGAGATAAGGATAACCAGGCTTCCATTCACAGCAAATTCATATTGAGTGGTAACAAAAAGTACATACACATATGGGTAGGCAAACAAATTTAACGTTTTAAATAAGGAAAGAAAAACGAAACAAAGCAGTCAACATGTTAGAAGTTAGTAGAAATAAAGTTGTATGGTTGTGTGTATGATAATGGGAGAGGATATGTACGCGTGTGTGACTGAGTGTTAGAAGGGTGTGTAATACATCTAGCTGATTTTCCGTTTGGTCATAGTTCAAAGTAAGTAAAAATTTATGAACTATTTGTTTTACTTTATAAAGCGTTTATAAAGACTTTGTGTTTAGGCTTTTTGTTCCAATAGCAGCACTGGAATATTTCATAATATTACAATGTATTTAAAACAATACAATTAATATCAAAGAATTTTGTAAACCTGATTATAAATATTTATAGACCAGAGTTATTAACATATTAATTTGTTAAAAACAAAAGACGGAATGATAATTTTACAGAGTCCGTAAAGTTTCACACAAATTGGTTCTTTTCATCTCCTTGGTTATGCAATGCTATTTCTGATCGAAAATTCAAAAGAATTTAAACCGAAATTAACATTCACTGAATGTTCGACGTTTAATTAAAGGAGTGAAATAGGAAAATGTTCAGAATTAAGAAAACTTTCAGAGTTAATTATAAAATATTGAACCTTCCGTCTACGGAGTTGGAGTGATCATGGACTTATTCCGGTTCTTTGGTTAAGTTTTGCGTGTTTAATACGAAATTTATTTTAGCTAATACTCTCGAAATATTGTTTTATGCGTATAAAACAATCTTTGCTGATCTAAATAGCTGGTCGATAAGTATTTTAAATTTTATTGATGTTATAAATGCTCGACATATTGAGCCTCCCATCATCGTGACCATCGCATTCCAAAAAATATCAACATTGTTCACGGTATTCGTCATTTACACACATCTAATACAAAGATTAGAGAATCCTATTTTGATTTGAAGTGTATATTTAATGAGTTTTGTTCACCAACTTTCCAGTTAAGTAGAATCGACACAAACTCTACCAATGTAGTCTGCGCCCTTGCATTTAATAAGTATGTATATTCAATAAATATTTTTGTTATTAGTTCGTAATATTTAGTTATTAAGATGATAGACATATTACAAATTTGGACGATTTCATACCAGTTTAGGTGGATTAATAGAACATTACTAGACATTTAGTAAGGAGTGAGCTGGGTACGCGGAAATATGTCGCCAAGTTATTTCCTTCGAAATAGACGGGAAATGAAGATGGAAATTGTAACTTTTGTTTAAAATTGAAACTAAATTGCCTAAATTACTATTCTAAAGATACCTACTATTATGGTAGTGCTGAATTAATATAAATAAAGTAAAATAAAATTTCATGTATTAAATTTATTATGCGGGTATATATATTAACCACAGTTTTGTAGTAATTGTTGGTTAACTCTGAGTTCCCTATTGAATGTTATTTTAGAATATTTTCTCGTTACATTATCTATATCAATGAATAAATAATGAAAATAATATGAATAAAAGCGTCTTTATAAAGAAGGATCTAAATTTCGATTTAGAGAACTGGTAAGAAGCTCCGTCGCTCTTCAATCGCCAAGTTTTTCGTTTACAATGAATTTGTCTGGAACCGCAACCATTGACACTATTGCCTTTGACGATTTGTTTAAGATTTGATAACTATACTCTAAATCGAATTTTAAAGTTTAATTATTAAAATAAGTGTCTACAGTTACGCTTTACTTTCTTAAATATGACTTAGTATTGTCTTTTGTTAACATAGCTTTTACACATTAAGAAAAACACTTGAACGGATTGAAGCTATATATTATTATTAAAAACTTATAATTATTAACATAATTTTAATTTTTTCCGACGTTTCGCATGCTTTTCAGCGTGCGTGGTCACGGTGACTGAAGACAAAAGGTGTTGAATGTCAAAAGTATCACAGCTGCAGAGAAAGTTGTGTTATCTGTATTTATTGCCCCGAAGTTGATATCGACTAAATGATGACGGGTTTTTGCAAAAATTACTCGCGGTGTCCTCTATTTGCGCGGATTGTTTGTCTTCGGGTTTTAATTTGGATATTATTGGATCCCAGGTGTTTGATAATTTAAAAAGAAATATAAATATGACTTTACCTAGCCTAGATCGGATAAACAACGAAGGTTTAAAAAGCGTCGGTACGACGATGTCCCTCAATGTATGTTCCCGAAATATGAAATACACTTCCTAAAAACACGCGTCATATTTCCGCTGTCGACCCTAATACACTGCTAGAATAAGGAGATAACAGTTGAGGGATCGAAATGATGACAAACCCGTTCCATATGTCACTTCTCGAAGGCTCTCGGGGCACGTTGCTTTGCAATCAAATTGACAAATGACAAGGTTTCGTACGTGACTCTCATAGCCTCTATCTCGCTTGATTGGTGTGTGGCTTGTCCTCAAACTTTGAAGGTATCCATTCCATATTCAAATTTGACAACCAAATAGAATCAGCTGGCAACAATTTAAATTCAAAGTATAAATAATAAATACTCACATTTAGCAAAAAATAAAATAAATCAATGGCGCTACAACCTTTTTAGATCTGGGCCTCAGATTTCTGTATCTGTTTCATGATTATTCGTTAATCTAATAAATTTAAAGAAGATAGAAAAGAGTCGCACGCTGAATCCACTACGCCAACACTGCTCACTCCCATTTAGTACAAGTAGAAAAATACGATTTTTATACATGTACATGAAATACAAAAACTTGAAACTTAAAACCATACTCCAATCTAATTGAACACTCATCGAAATCGCTCAGAAAGTTTAATTACGAACACCAAAGATTTATATATCTAAAAAAATACATCAGTTGTTTTGAAGCTAGAAACGAATTGCTTTGGAAAATTAATTATTTATACTTATGTTTTTTTACTATACATTATTCAGCTTCCGTGCATAAGATCTGTACCATAACGCCATATTTACTAAATTTATAAATACAGAACTTTCTGAACGACTGAACCGACTCTTAGATGTACTGGACACTATCTTATGATTATTCAAAAAATAGGTTAGACTTAAATTTAAATAATTTATCAGTGAAGAAAGAATTTATAAAAAAAATATCGTTTAGACTCACTTTTGTGTATTATGAATTAAGTTTTTTACTAAAATTATATTTGTCGTATCTTAAGTTTTATTACCACACTGTTACATTAATTTATGCGTACAGAAAATTATAATGAAATAAAAAAAACAAAGTTGTAATGATAAGACTATAGTGTAACGTTCCTTTTCTTCTAATATGTAGGTGTGAAATATCGTATTGGGGTATTTGCCTTTTATTTAGTATGCATTTCAGTTGTCTTGTCGTGTTTTAATAATCAATTTTGGGATAGTTTCAATATAATGTCGCGTTTATTGACTTTTGATAGTATTTTAACAGTTTCAGATGGTTGAAGAATGTAAATACCCACAAAACACTGCAGCAACTTAGTGTTTGGCAGAGTTTCAGCTTAATAAAATTGAATTTATCGGCTCAGACCATTCCAATATGAGAGGAATGCCGAAAGTCGCAACATTATTAATTTATAATGCGCATATTTTGCAATTTTATTACATACTAGCGGGGTCCGCTTGTACAGGAATGTACAGACGTTGTCCTGTCTTAAATATGAATATTGTTTTCGAATTGGTATGATTAACTAAAAATGTTTTATGATATACAACATTCTTTGTTTGTTTTTCTGGCGCGTATATAAATAGTTTTGTTGGTATTCCGACACGGGAACAGGCGACATATAACTGGACATGTGACAAAACATAGATTTTCAAGATTCATGCCACAAACAATTAGCGACTGTAATTATTTTATAAGTTTTTTCGATATAATAAATCCCATCGAAGGATTTGTTTTAAACGATATAAATTTTTCTTACATCCTCTTTGGCGATATTTGCAGCACGCATTCTGTCAATGTGATATCAAACACCATAAGGTTACATGAAAAAAGTTGAATTGAATTGAAAAGGCGCTATGCACTGAAAACAAAAGTATTCATACATTTTCTTATTGTCCGCGCAGTTTTTTTTTTATTTTTTTCTTTCATAAGAACCTTTTCCTGAAAATAACAAACACCACAAAAAATAATTAGCGAAATCGGTCCATCCGTTCACGCGTGATGCCGTGACCAAGGGAAGTAGGGATTCATTTTTATATATGTATATAGATTTAGTTATAATATGATTCCTAACGCGTAGCACGAACAGTACAATAAATCAAATAAATAATTGATTTGAAAAAAGTAACCACCTTTAAAAGTCTACCCTCAGATTTTTAATAGAACAGGGAGCAAGCGGGTAGGAGGCTCACCTAATGTTAAGTGCCACCGCCGCCCATGGACACTCTCAATGCCAAAAGGCTTGCGAGTGCATTGCCTACCATTTAAGAATTGGTTTTCTTGAAGGACCTTAAGTTGAATTGGTTACTATTAATTATAATTATAATACTGTACAACATGTTGTGATGTCTGTCATCAATAGTTTCCACAGCGCACGCGATGATTTTTATGTGTGAAAATATTACAAATATACATACAAAAGCACAAATGTTTCCTCTTTATAATATTAGGTAATTAGCGTATTTCATTTCATTCTTTCATATGTAAGGCCCTAATATTAGTATAGATTGATAAATCTCAGCGTTGGAGCTGTCAAAACTGACATTTAATCTTGATGGTTATTGAAACCCTTAGTTTTATGTAATACATTTGTTGTTTGCCGCTTTACGTGTTAAGAAGTTAAGTGACCTTGTTTAAAACTGTCTACAATAAGTTTTAAAGTTTTCAGTTTTTTTTTGAAATTGCTTGAGCAAATACATTAGTTCGTGTAGTTTTATAAATGCTTGCTTGCTTTGCATTGATCCCATTTAATAGTTTCTACAGGTAAGTGTAAGACGTATTTACAAAATTTTATGTGTTTATAAACAAGACACTGCTTTTCATGAATTGTGTTCAGGCAAGCTCAAGCCTGAGGTTTGGCATTCTGACCTCTACAACGAATAAATAAATGTAAAACAAATGCTGAAATCTGAGACCAAGCCCACGCTGTATTAGTGCCACGGAATTATTATTAATAATTTAAAATATCATAGAGCAAGTATTGTGTTTTTGTACCTACAACATTGAATTGTATTGTTATTAAGTCGAAACCTTGTCGAGAAATTGAATAATTTCAGTCCAATTTAATCCGCAGCGTTCATACTTTCCAGAGTGAAGAATACATCCGTTTACAAAGGGAAATATTAAACAGAAAATAGGTCAAAGGAAATGTATAGATTTATGATAAAGCCACAAGTAACAGTCGGTCATAAAACATAACTGACCATTTATCACGATGACGGAACAGTGAGAGTGGACTCATTTACATAGAAACAGTGAATATTGTCTGTGGGAAACCAAGACTATACATTTAAATTTTCTTTCGGAAATAACAAATTTATTTTCATAGCTCATAATTTCCAATCAGTTATAGTGGGCAGCGGGTCATAATGTCAAAAGTAAACTGCCTTATGTTGACTTTTGACATTATGATTGATAACTTTACACATCGTTAAAAAATCACGCTTATATCTAAAGAAATTTTATTTAAATACTATAAGTTTATTTCAACTAGTATCATAGGGTCTAGAATGCGCAAGTGACCTTTTATAAGATACGGAGTACCCGTGATTTAGTTGAATTACAAGTGGAATAAGTGATATCTGTATCTTATAATAAACATATTTTATTATTATTTTTACTGCATACATCCGTACCCTATGACTCCTATTTACTTCTACGATATAAAAAGCACACTAAAACTATATCATATAGTTATGGTCTATATTATATAGTTTCAGTGAGATGAGAAAGCGAGCATTTCTGGAGAAATATTATTTTTTAAAATATTCGGATTCGGAAAACAATGTCTAGAATCATAAAGAATTCTAACGAGTTAAAATAAAAATTCTAACGTAGAGTTTCGAAAATAAAAATAATCTTTATTTATTAATGAGCTCTGGATGTTTCTTAAATGGAAATTCTTATGCGTCGTTTGAGATTTCGCTGATCTATTAAGAGGGAGAACATCTAAGGAAATTACGAAGCTTTTATTAAGCTATATGAGACACGCGGCATTTAATGACGTATCTGATACATATATCAATATGAGACACAGTTGTTCATATAAATAGCGGTGCCAATTTTAGGTATTGCAGTTTCGGTGTGATTAATGCGATAAAAATTATGTCTTTATTTCATATTTGGAACGTAATTGGCGCGGATTAACTCGGAAATCAAGTAATTTTTTTTAACCTGAGGGTCGAAGAAAAGAACCAATTATTAAAAGCATTGAGGCATTCTGTGTCCATGGGCAGCGGATCACTTAAAGTCAGATAAGTCCGCAAAGACTATACCTATACTGAAAGGAAATGTTCGCCCATAGACAACAACCAATTTTAAAATAACGAATTTTAAAATTGGAACTTTTATAAAGCATCAGGTCAATGTTGATTCCGCGAATGCGCTGCTTTCATCAAACACAGAAAGCATTCCTTTGCCCAATTACCTACACTTTAAATGAACAAAAGCGTTGTAGACAAAATATTCCATATACATTTTATTTCTCTCTGAATCGTTTTTAGAAATGCAGCGAAGAAATATGTTTAAGCTTCAGGGGTTTCCACTTTTGAAAGGGGAATTTTTCATTAAGGGGTTTTATATACTCTTCATTGCCGTAAATTGTTTTGAGATCGAAATAAATGTTTGTATTAATTTTAACATTATTGGATATCGGGATGTTGGGCTAAGGATACTTTATTACCAGCTTTGTTATGGACTTGAATGAATGGTTTCCGGGTATTGCAACGTTTATTTTTATTTATATGTGTTCTGTACTTCACAGTGGGCTATCGGAATACATGTCACTGTATCTGTCATTGATATATATATTTTTAATGAGCCTTTAATTCTAAGTTTGGCCCAGTGTTTGAAAATGAAATAATGTAAATGAAATCATCCCGATATGATAAAGAGTCTGTTATCTGTTAACTCTAAAATATTCTAACAGATGTCGATACTTTTCGACTGGATTGAGTAAGTAATCAATAGATGGCACTGCTATGGTAAACGACAAACGTGTCATATAAGCTATAATTCAATATTATGATTACCACGTGTTATTGAGGCTAAAGTATAAATTAAATTTATTTTGTATTAAACGAAATACCGTGAAATTCATTTATTTCTACTTTTTTAATTTTTGGTGTTAGCATAGCCAACCACGTGTTACTTAGACCGAAATGTAAATCAAATTCAAATTATAGTGACGATAATACAGTGAAATTATTCTTTCGTGTAACGGTAATAAGGCTAACTAAAACCACATTAAGGAGAAACGAAGTTCGCGGGGGCAGCTAGTATATATATATATATATATCTAAGTAGCTGACTGCGCGAACTTTGTTCCACCTTAAAAGCAATAAATTGGCAGATTTTGTTTTTTATTAACTTATGTTTATCAAGTTTTTATCGTGCTATTTTTATTAAGTTTTTTACTATCCTAATAAGTATAAAAAAATTAAAATCAAGTGTTTCAATGATTCTTTTTTGGTTGGATATTTTGGTGCATAGGTTGGACACTTCAGTGACCTTGTCATAGACGACACTTTTTGTTTTATTATCAGGCTCAAGAATAAATACTGCTGATGGTCTTCCCATCCGGAAACATGCCACATATACCTAATTGACTATGGAAAAGCATGGATTTTCGAGATTCGGACTACCAACTTTTAAAATTGCTCTCTCACTCATCCTTTTATTATTTTTGTAATTAGTAAAATGTTTGGGATACTTTGTTTATGATCTGTCAATGAGACAAAGTTACAGAAATTCTGAGGAGGCAATCAATTCGCTCGATTCGTCGACAGGTACTCGACAGGTACTCGACCATTACCGATAGTTAGCAATTGCTAAGATAAATCTTCAGCAGATGTATCGTTCGCAATGAAACTGATGTTTATTGTAAGCTGAAGTTTCTTCACATAGGCGTTATAGATTCGATGATTGGAAACAAGCGTCGGCAACACTTGATTTTGGAATTACTAGCAGCGTTTGATGGAAATAAAATCATTGCGCCTCCAAAATATCTCGAGTCATTGTGTAGATCTTTCAATGTTTGGTTAAGTGCTTCTACGTAATGCTTATGCGCTCGTCATTGTGCATTCGTCCCAGATGATGATTTTCGATGCTGATCCAAATCCCCCAATTTTCAGCCAAATCGGTTCAGCCGTTCTTGAGTTATAAATAGTGTAACATAACTTTCTTATATATATAGATAACCTTCTTTTTTGAATTCGGTTAAAATAAAAGTCAACGTTTAACAGCGACAGCAGGCGAAAATAATGTATAAATAAATAAAATCAATATTGAAGGTTCGGATCCCAAATATGTCGACCTTTGACCTACTTATAAATGGCAAATATAATATTCCTAAAAATGCAAATGCTTATTGGTTGTCTTACATTTTGCACAATATCGTTACATAATGTAGCTTTATCGCATAAAAATAGAACATTTAGTATTTAAACTATAGGCCAAAGACTCATCATAAATTATCACACACTTGTTATGTCTCGTGATTTTGTGACTATTTTGTTTTATTATTATAGCTTTCTAAATTGATGTTTAATTATATTCTATGTCGTAAATAAATTATAGTTACATATATTTTTAACAGACTTCAAACTATGAAGCAAGAGTTTAATAACGTGTAATTTTGCTTGTATAAAAGGCTGAAAAGTAGGAAAAGGCTAACATCGAATAATCTTATTTTTTGATAGAATTTTTCAATACGATTTTCTTAGTACGATTTGTCTTTAGCCAATAGGCTTCAGTTTTTACGATTACCACTTTATCAGCGCAAAATTTTTGTCCATCGAGTAATGCTAATACTACATTTTACTAATAGTACAAAGTGTACTGCATTTCGAAGTCGGTTAACCTTTTTAAAACGCATTGGAAATTTATTTTACATAATTATATACTGTGATGGTATTAAAATAAGATTAGTGTGACCAATACACCGACAATAAGTTGTATTACGATATATTTATAAAAGGCGTACTTTAACACCGGTAAACCTCGCTCATGAATAAGGCTTCACCATGCCGTGTGCCCAGAAAGATTAAATGCGCTTCTTTTAATCTTAACAACGATAATAATTTCAGTGCATGTGCACATTACTTAAGTGCACCTAGCGAGCTCTCACAAATGAGATAGGTGATATAACGTTATTGCATTCTCCCCTTGAATACAACGCTCTATCAAATACAATATAAATTTTTCTTACAGAAAATATTTTGCTTGGGGAATTGTTTGCCGCCGTCAAAAAAACCATTTCTCTTCATTACGCAAATTAAGGAAGCCTCCTTGAGGTGCCTCGAATTTTTAAATAAACAAAATTGATTGCGACATTCGTCTGCAATAAACGGCCCAGGCGCGCGTAAAAAGTTTTTGAAAATGTTATGATAATTTCATAGAAATTAACATTCTATGTTTTAAACTTGATATACCTGATATAATCACATTAGTAATATTAGATTGTGGGCTGTTTAGCAAATTTATTATATATAGCAATAGAACGTGCATTTATTAAGTATAGGCTAAAAAAATAAATACAAGAAGTATAGTTGAAATAAAATATAGGATGCTTAGGTAATTAAATGTAGTTTATTTTTGAAAATAACATCATCTAAATGACGGCCCTCTCGAAGTCGGCACTCGCAGTCGGAACACAGATTTGTGAAAACTCTTGTCAATAAATCTGGTTTTACAGCTATCAGCTGTAAAATTTGTCGCGTCAAAGTTTACAGCGAGTTTTGAAGTTAGATCATAAACTGCATCTTTATAAGCTCCAGTTAATACAGGAATTAAAAGAGGCCTTCGAGACTTCGGAGCAAGGTTGGCATCAACTTGCATTCACATACAATACAATGGCATTCACTTTGACAACATCCTTTTTTCTGACGAGCTCATTTTCATTTAAATGGGTTCGTAAACCGACAAAATTGTCGCTTTTGATACGACGAGAATCCAAAAATGAAACATCAAAAAACAACGCAAAATCCGAAAGTATGGGCAGCAATCTCAAGCAAAGGAATTATTGGCCCTTTCTTCTTTGAAGATTCACGAGATCGAAACATCACTCTTAACACCGACCGCTACGTTGCGATGTTAGAGGAATACTTGACTCCAGAACTTGCGAGATCGAGAATGGAGATGACGAGGACTTGGTTCCAACAAGACGGAGCGACCTGTCACACATCAAATGAATCTATGGCGGTTGTGAGACAGATGTTTCCTGCTAAACTAATTTCCAAAAGAGGTGATATCCCTTGGCCCCACGTAGCCCTGACTTGACGCCTTCTGACTTTTTCAGATTTTATCATAATCTGACCTGACCTTATACGTGTATTTATATATAAACCCTTGTCTTCCGTTATTGGTCCCTGTTTGTTATGTAAATTAATGGTTGTAAAATGGAATTTTCCTTATTGTCCACATACCTAACTTTTATCTGGTTTTGAATAGGGTTGTTACGTAATATACTCATTGCCATTTATTTATTTTCAATTTAATTATTTAACTACATTAAAGAATATAAAATATTAAAATGAGTTACATGACCTGACGATGAAAGAAAAAAAAACAATTAAATTCTTTATTTGTAACTTATTATATACAATAGTATATTATTAATGATTTTATAGAGTGTATATAGTTTTTTCTGTCCTCATTAAAGAATATATGAATATATATAAATATTAAAACGTCAGAATATTTAGAGTAGGACTCCGATAGATGCAAACTTTTCCAATAAGAAGCTCTCGAGAATTTTTAATCACTGAACTTGATCGTAAGTTTGTTTCCCCCGAGTGGTATATTTCCTTGGGTTTTCTCGTAAGGAAAGCTAATATTTGCTTAAATTATATATTGTAAAATGTCAGATATCTATTCCTTAGACTAAGACCATCAAATCGTTATAAAACTATATTATTTTTTTAATAAAATTTTCATTAGTTTATTGGCTAAATTGGTATAGAAAACTATTACAATACGTAACAATATGACAGAGATTGTAGGTAGCAAATTTCCATAAATATGGTGTGTCAAGAATACATACGAGTGTCGTATTTTTATTCTAAATATTTTCCATTAGAGTTAGAAGTAAGACGCGTTACATCTCGTTTATTATGAATAGATGTATTTACGACGACATATAAAGGGATTTTAGTTCCTAATACGCTTACGAAGCTCTCCTAAAATTTATTTATAACCGACTTTTTTTGCATGTAATATTGTATTTTTATTATATTATACTCTTTCTAATTGAACTTGTTATATAATAGAAAGCAATTTCCTCGTTATATGTAACCTTTTTATCTGATATAAACAAACGTAGTAATGATTTTTCATGTATTTTTTTATATTATGGCAATAGTTTAACCTTGTATGTTAGCCCTTGATTTAGCAATATGTGACAACTGACAACACATCGAAGCTCACATTGTCAAGGATTGAAATATTTTGTTTGAATAAAATCCTGTCAAAACCACAAATTGTGTCTAGTTTCAAGGGGATCTGCTGGCTTTGTAAAAATGATTGATAAATCTTGTTCACTCTTTGTTCCAATATGTTGGTACTTTTGAAAAATACTGACGAATATAGGAAAAAATAATAATAATTCAAATATTTGTACTTTATTTATATATATATATATATATATTTATTAGGATATATAGTTTTTTGTAGTCATGTGGTCATTCACTACTTCATAATAAAAAATGTTAAAATATATGAATTGGCGAAATGCTCGTGCAATACAATATTAATTAGCTTTATGTCGAACAACAATTATAAATATCTACAACAATTATAGATTATTTTAATTACTATAATTATTTTAATGGACACATTCCATTAAAATCTAAATTTATTACCATTATTAATGTAGGTAGCATTTGTACACTCATGAACGACAGAAAATCAAATGTTCTGAATTTACTTTTACTGACTCAGGCCAGGTCTGAAGTCTTGTAAAAAGTCTGAAGTATTTTTTTATCTTTAAATGTGTCTGGGTTGTTTGAAATAAATTGCTTTTAGCAGTAAGTTACATCCTTAGTCTACCTTTACTTTACCGTTATTGAGATGTAAATAAAGTGTTATTGTTCTGCTTATTTATTTATAGCCATTAATCGTTCTCTACATGACGTTGCATAATTCGAATGAATTCAAGAAAGTTTAGCCTAAGCTATAGGAGCGATACATGCAAACGCACACTATTTAAATTATTCTAAAAGAATGATCCGTTCCAATAGGCACACGCCAACGATGTTACACCTTCTGTAAAATTATATTCATATTAAAACAGCGTCTAGAATGGATATTTCAGACATAAATATCCATTCTGGACGCTGGTACATCCTTTTCAGTCATAGTACATTATTTTATATATTTTTTTTGTCCAAGAAAGTATGTGTATACAGTCTGAAATCCCAGTCGCCGACAGCCTAACTGCAGTTGACCGCTTTGTCACAAGTACTGCTCTAACAATTTCGCTTCGATTAAGTAAATAAGATGTGAAGCTCCGCCTTTGTGCTATTGTTGAGAGGAATTGAATAATGTTCAGAAAAGTTTCAAGGAAATATAATCGTCGAAATAATGCCGTACTTATACAGACTTAGTATGATAAGACTCAGTAAAAATGTTTTGTCACGTTTATTTATTTGCAAAATGACACTAGAATGAGAAGGATATAGCTGTAATTATAGCTGATTTTTTCATGACGAATAAATTACAATAGTTATACAAAAACAAAAACCATTATTGGTCATGTGAAATTTAGTTTCAAGTAGTGCTGTTACAAATCCTGTCTCATTAACTCAATATAGGTGTCAATTCTATTTTTCAGATTAGTACAGGAGTTTGTTACAGTTAAATTGAATAAAACATATATGCATTACTATCTAAGTTTACTTACAGTAATTATGATTTTCGTAGAACAAACGCAGACATAAAAAATATACTTCTCCAAGACGATTATTATGTAACTTGTAGTGTCCGTGATTTATGCAAACAAAATAAAGTCGGATATAATTTTGCGTTCATATTCCACAAATATCTGGTCGAAAGCTTTCGTTCTGTCACTTACAGAGATTATCATGTCAATTAATCATTAAAACTGATTTATTTCATTATATAAAATATATAAAAGCGTAAAGTAAAATTCCATTTTGCTAAATCAATATTTATCGACAATTTCAAAGCCTAATTGTTGGTATCGGTGAGCAATTACTTAATTATCTTTGCCTGTTCACTAATTACTGCCTACTGTGTTAAGTTTACTGTATGGTTGTTTGATACTGCGTGTCTAGGAAAAATTAGTTTGGCAAGCTTTAGTAGCTATGATATTGTGTAGTTTTGCTATAGTCTATATGTTAAAATTTTACTCAAAGTTAAAGAACTACTGTGTTAATTATATTTGATGTTGAGGGACTTATTTTATTATTAATTATTTATTTTCCATCGTCACATGACTTTTATTATTATTTAAAATATGTTAATAAATAAATGTACCTATAATAATTCTGCAGACATTTTTTATAGTATAACTTTTACAAGAACATGGCAGTTATCGCAGCCCATTGACAACTATTTTAGTGGGTTGCCGGTCTTTGAGGGAGGAGTGTGCCCTAAAGTTACTAATCATCAGTGAAACTTAACTAAACTTTAATAAATAATGGTCTGCTGTCATATTATGTAAATGGTCTAGTGAATTGTTTAATATCCCACGTGATTACAAAATTGAATTATTCATGTTAGGATTAAATATAGCGGCCGTAATATTCTATGTTTGGCACTGATTAAAACTAATTATAATCTATATCAATAAACTAACTACAATATCAGTAATTTAGTAATACTTTGATAATGAAGAAAAATCTATGTTTTACCGTAATCTCTCAGTATTGGTTGGAGCAGACACTTTTACGATCTCATTGATATTTAGGCGCATTTTTTTTGTGTTTAAGACCGGCATGGTTAACTTACCCATAATTATTGTAAACAGTATTCAGAGTTGAGAATCACATGCTTAGCTGTAAATCTTCTTTTACAAGTGAAAGCGATGTTTGTAAAAACGTGAAATATGAAAGAAAATTATAACCATATAATTTTCGTCAAAGTAAATACGGAACGTGAACAGATGCTGCACTCAATAAGATAAACACTTGACGCCGCAACGATTTATAAAACTGCATAGAATAAAGAAACTACTATTATCCTTTAAAGTTCTCTTAATATTTTGAGCTTGTAATAATAATTAGCCTTATTTACTCCTTGAAACATTCATCCATATTTACAAAAGATACACACACTTAAAATTTTATTCAAAATATATTTTTAGAGAATCTTATAGACCTCCCCCAACTGGCTTCATCTTTTTTTATCTTGAAAATTTTTCTACTTATGTCAACAAGAGGGTGACCACTATTCCCGGTGACACTATTCACCTTGTTAGGTATCCTGTTTGTTTATTTGTTTATAGTTCATGCAAGCGATGTGGTTCGCCCATTTATTTGCATTTAAGTTTTTTGGAATGGGATAGGGCATCAATAATTTTTGTTTTCTTTCTGTAATTCTTATATTTTCCTTTAGTTTTAAATTTAGTACACTACGATCTATTCATCATTAAAAAGTTGTTATTTATTTGTTTTTACAGATTATCAAAGTTGGCTCGTAATGCAGTCGTTTGTCAAAATCTACTTGCTTTGCTTGTATTTATTTTTTACCTTTTCGTTGGATTATAATATAAAAATGGTACATAATTAAATGACAGAAGGGCAATCGGCGACCTTATAGCTCGAGCGATCTCTTCCAGGCAATCACTGTGAGAATAGAAAATGTTTTAAATTAGATGAGGCCCGCAAGAAGTGCAAAAATACACATTACATATAGTTATTAAGACATAAAAAAAGCATACATGAAAAATAATAAGTAGAAAGTATAGGCTAAATTAAAATATTTATTTATACCCCCCGCGAGTTTTTAATTTAAAATGTTGTAATACTAGTTTAATGGGTCACTGTCTCCTTAATAAACATCTCATTTTCCTTGGCTCGATGTCAATCCCTTGTGCAAAGGCTGTTTCGGCAAAAAAGCAAAAATTAGTCACCCACGTCGACACAGAAAACTTCTGAGCTTCTGAAAGGACCTACGCTTGGTTAATTAGCGAGGACTTTACGCACAATGGACCAAATGGGAAAACGAAACGGAAATGGTAGCAGAACCTTGTCCACACTACATACATACAAATGACCTTTCTGTATAAAGAAGAGAGACACTTTCAATAATACACCGATATCATAACCTAAAATGTCATAAATGTATTTGCAATTTAGATCATCTGTAAATAATGCCAATAAATATAGTATGATGTAAGAACCTAACAAATATTAAGAAATACGTGAAAGACACCGAAGGAAGAGGAGTGTAAGATTATTTTGTTTGCCCATCTTCTACTTCGTATGTAGTGAATACTGTACCGGAGGCTGAGCGTAGTAGTTATGCCGTTGTGGCCCCAGTACAATGACAACAACGCGGCCTTGTAGGAACTACCCGAGGTGGTTTTAGCGAGTAATGCTCACCTAGACTCTCGGGTGTGGTAACACATACTACTGACCGGGGGCCGATGAATTTTTTACCTGGCATATTAGAAGAAAATCATTTTATTATAGCCAAATTCTTTCTTCAAGAGCTATGATTTTTTATAAACACAATTAGAACCTAAGAGTTATTTCCTTATTCATATTACGCTGTTACAAACATTTGTTTTATAATTTAATTTCATTAAATTAAATAAATCAGTGGCGCTACAACCTTTTTTCGTCTGGGCATAAGATTTCTAAATCTGTTGTATAATAATTTGTCAATCTAATGGGTAAGTAAGTGTTCAGCCTCCAGTACCCGACACACGCCGTTGATTTTTTGGGTCTAAGGCAAGCCGGATACCTCACGATGTTTTCCTTCACCGTTCGAGTAAATGTTAAATGCAGACATAGATAGAAAATCCATTGTTGCACAGCCGGGGATCGAACCTACGACCTCAGGGATAAGTGTCGCGCACTGAAGCCGGCCGACAGACACTGTTTTCTCATAATATAATTACACTGACTTAAAACATTGAGAATGGTTTCATCTTTATCGTATGATTTCATTACACACTGATTAATCGAAATTGGATACCGTTGTTCATAGACTCATCGAGAATTAATTAATACGTTCATCAAAGCGGACATTAATTTATCTACTTGTAGAAATATAGCTTGCTACAGGGATTTATATTATGTACCACAATTCTATCTACGATTCGTTGGAATAAAGCTTGCAATAAATACTAAATTGAACTCTTAATTTAGGTTTACTTTTGTTTTCAAATTAGAGACAAATCAGAGAGGGCTTGACTGGTTAATTTTGTATGAATAAGATAATAATTTATTTGAAGAATATGGTACAACTATGTTATGGTGGTACAATCTAAAGTTATCATTTTCTGCCACACAGATTTGCAAATTTGTCTTAAAATGAATTTTACATAGAAGTTACATACATTATAGTCAATTCTTATATTATTTGTAGTGATAAAATGGCACATTATTAAGATATATAATAACGTTTTCAAATTAATATTAATTATAATATTTCACGCAAATAATCTGTAATTAAATAGATTTTTTTTCCAAAAGTAGTACATTAAGTAGATTATTAAAAACTACAGTAGGAATATCTTATCATCTTTTTGGTAAATTATTATTAACCTTTATTGCCATACAATAGGTGTTTTGCCTATACAATTCCAGATAAGTTTTTGGTACAACTAATTTCTCCCCGTGACTACTTCGACAGCTGTCTATTCCCGTATATTCTAAGTGTAAATCACCACTGGAATCAGAATTAGAACCTTTATAAAACTAGACATTGCTCATCTCTGCCTTTATTCACCGACAAACAGCTACAGTCAAAATTTGTTATAACGACATTGAAGGGGCTACTCATATTTGGTCGTAAAAACAATAGTCGTAACAGCTGTTGACGTTGTTATTGGGTACCTAATACATAGGATCAGCCGGGGCCTTTGGTTCTGGTCAATATAACCGGTATGTTGTTCTAAACGATTACGTCGTAAACGGTTTTTACTTAACAATTAAATTAGTTTAGTTTACTAAACTCTATGCTGTCAATTTTTCTTTAAAAAAACATCGCGTTAGAATTTATACTTGTTTGGCGTAACAAGATAAAAATCTTTTTAAAAATTGTATCTTTCGCCTTATTCTACGTTTGTAGAATAAATATAATAATAATAATAAATAAATATAATGATAATGTCATGTAATATATCTATTATAAAATGCTGAAAAACTTCAGGATGTCGATGTTTTGTGCCGGTGTGCGGGTGTCGTATTTTTGTGATGGTGTGCGCTCGCATCGTAAAAATTTACTTACTCTCATCATTAAATTAATTTAAATTTACTTACTCTCATCATTAAATTAATTTAAATTTACTAACTCTCATCATTAAAAAGTGTTTCGTCCTTTGACATAGGCCTCCCCTAGTGCTTTTCATCTGGTTCTATCTGGAACTTCTTGGCCTTCGTCAAATCAACAATCCATCTCTAGTATAGTAATTACGACTTACGCTTGCAAGTCGATTTAAGGCTGGTTCAAAGGTTTGTGGTGGTTTGTAAAATCTAGTTCAGAGCATAATCGAATTGCTATTAAGTGTTAGCCGATGGCAAGCTTAAAGCGATTGTAAGCGGTAAGAGGATGGTATTATTAATTATGCGTCGTTCTGGAATACTTCGACCCAAATTGTGATTTACCGTCACACAATGCAATGTGAAAACTGAATTGCGATTGTGTTGTACGGAGGATATTAACTCATACGTTCCGATTTGATAATTAACAAGCAATAAAGGTGCCCCAAATTTATTTATGTTTAAAAATAGGATACAATTGTTTTTAATATTAAATCTTTAATTTACGCGATTAATACATTATATTAATATTTTTAACGCGTGTTTATTAAACTAAATATTTAAATGAAATTTTATAGAACTGAGCGTTTTTTAAGCCAAGTTTTGAAAACAAGTACGCCATATTAAAAATTGCAAGTAACGCTTTGAGAAAGCCGCTCTGTTCCATACTTTTTCTTGATTCATAAAAAAAGAATTAAGCTTCCTCTTGCAAAAGTTCTTTATCTCTCAACATTACATAATAATTCTTTAAAAATAGATTATATGATTATATAAGGATTTAAATATATCACGCATTGATTTTTTCATCATCGAACATCGTATCACCTCGACGTCCGTCGTTCCACAAATAAACGTTTTTTAAAGCAGATTATGCCGCGCACCACCACTATGTAGAACCAGCTGCCCCTGAAGTATTTCCGAACCAATTCGACTTAGGGTCCTTCAAGAAAAGAGCGTACCAATTCTTGCAAGCCCTCTGGCATTCTGATTCATTGATCTGGAAATTGCCCCCTGTTATTTGAAAAAAAAAAATTATAAAAAAATAGTCATTAATTGTTATATTTAACATAATACCGATTATAAACGTAATATATAAGAACTGGTTCAAAATATTATCATTTTCATCATCAATTCAAAGTAAACTTTGAATTCGTTTATATTTAAAATATATATTTTTTAAAACCAATTTCATTCTCCGAAATAAGATAGCTCTAATGTATGCGTATTATACAAAAGCATATTTTTACGGGATGTTACCGCTTATCACGTTAATGATGACCCTTCGTATCAGCTTGACCTCTCATCATCCATACTTTGAAACGCTGTTTACAGTTGCAGTATTGGTCTTATGATTTTTAAATCTGGCCTTTTTCAAGTCTCATTTAGAATGTTATTTATTTTTTAAAGAACAAGACACAACATCACAAATACAGAATGAATAAACAAATATAAATTATAATTACAGTATTTTCCTTCACAGATAGTAAAAAAACAGAACTAAAATATACTAATATTAGGTACGGAAAACAGCAATAACTTTTAGTCAGACATTATTCATATCTTTCGGAGATAATATAATTTACTCTCATTATTAAATTTATAATCTAATCTTGTACCAACTTTATATCCTATTCCATAAATGGTTTAATTATAAACATAAGCAATGTTATTTTCTCAGCTGTCTTATCTATTGTATATTTAAAGCTATATTTGAAACAGGCTCAGGCCCGCGTAAAGCCGAAAGTCCTCAATAAGTTGAGAACACAAAAACGAATGGTTCAATTATACCCGCAGTACCATAGTTCGATCACGAGATAGCGCGTTCAAACACATCTTCTATTTGATAAAACTTTGCAGGTTAAAAAAATTCGTATTTTAGGAATTTATTTTTAAAAGCTTGCCAACTCTCCGCATACTGATACCTTGGTACAAGATAAATAAAAAAACACTTGTAGGCTAACATAGCATACAAGAGATATTTAACAAAACAATAATATAATTTAAATAAAAACGAAACGAAAATCTTAATTTAAAATTAATTTAATTTTAAATTGTAAGGGGAGGAACTGGATATCCAGACCTAGCTCGTTTAACAGAATGCTCAATCTGGACATTGGTGAGTTTTGGCCAAATCGCGTTCTCCGGAAAGGAAGGACAAAGGAAGGAATGATGGAATGCCTGGGAAATCTACTAGGTACACGAAATTAAAGGTTCGGGCAGTCCACTTGATTGTTAAGTATCTTTATTGCAAACGATACATTAATTAATTTTCTGCGATAGAAATTCTACAGTGTTCCGTGTAACTAAACCAATTTTGATATGAAAGTATTGGTGTACTTTGAAGACGAAGTTGATGTCGACAGTTATAATTATTCTTAGTGAGTCCTACTTGTTAGTAGTGTTTGCGACCAACACGAGATCTAGGCAAATGAGGAATCAACTTGAAACTAGTTCTATAGTTCCACACTGAGAAACTTTATGGACGTACTTCCGTGTAATTTGTCATAGATCAGGCTTGTCGTATATATTTTCCTCACTTATATTTTAGTACCGTGTATTCGAAGTCTAAATAGCACAATAAACTGGTTCATTGAGAATTTAAGTTCAGTTCCAATTCAATTCAAGGCATGGCTCAGAATTCGAAACACGCCGTAGATTTTTAGCGTCTAGACATTCCGATTTCCTACAATGTAACTGTAATTGTAAGTGTTATATTTGCACATAGTAAAGTCGGTGAGTGCACAGCTATGTTTTTAACGCAAGAGCTTAGGGTTTAAAATCTCACGTGTACACCACTAGGTTTTGTTTTATTAAGAGGAATAAACGTCATTTCTTTGCTTTAAAATACGACTTTTTTAAATTTATCTACATATTAAAGGTTTGATTAAGAAACAAACGCCAAGAAACGCTGCAACTCATTTATTTTTGCTTATAAATGACATATCAAGTAAGAACTGGCGCACATTCTCGAGACCTGGGATGTTTAAGACATTTCTTTATAATATTATAATATCGATTACGTAATAATGCATATTTTAAATAAAGATCCCTTTTTAAACGTGTAAAATTTATAAAGGTTAAATATTAATTCAATTAAACTGGGCATAATATTAGACAATCTATTTTTAACTTATAAAAATTTTCACATTTATTCACAGTGCATTATTTAAAGAACTTACAGTCAAGGTATCAAATGTAATACCCGGTTAGTTAAAGAATGATTTAAGGATGTATGGACCAATAATGAATGGCTTAATTTATTTACTCTTTAAAGAAAACAATTTTTTTAACCGGATTAAAGCTATTTGTATTATTATGAACTTTGTTTTGTTTTCTTTCAATGTGTAAGAGCTATGTTAACCAAAGATTTTAAAAGATTACTACTATTTTTAAAAGACTTAAATTTAAATTACAGTGTAAACTTCATGTAACGTCCCTCGATTTAACTACTAACTCCATAAAGCATCGAAATCAATTTGCTTTGGTCGGTTTAGCTTGCCTTCCATACAATAATACACTCTACATAGCTTTACACCCAGTCTCAATAACGACAACAATTGACTAATAAAGTAGTTTTAAAATGCTAAAATTAGTTAAAACTGTGCAGCTTTCGTTCTTTTGTCGCCTTCATATCCTAGCCCGCAATCATCTCGACCGTGGGCATCATGCATTCGAACTTTCTAAGAAATCCGTTCTTTTCTTACAAATTGCGATTGCTTGCACTTGTATGACCATGACTAATAACATGGATTATGTAGACGATTTTCTTATAACGAATATTCTCTACAACGACATAAAATGTACAGGCCCTTCAGTGTCGTTATATAGAGATTACACTGTATATACACTCCATAAAATTCACAATGATTTAATAACACTTTAATTGCTAGAAGCAGGAAATTGTGATCTAGATAATTTATATGTGTCATGGTCAGAAATTCTATTAAAACAGCTTTATGTTAATTATTTAAACGTTGTAACAAACGGTGTGTGCCCGGGATCTATTTTTAAGTAGATTTATATAGTGGATGTTTTTATTATTTTTAACTAGAACTTATATAACAAATTCAGTTAAGGGGAATTTCAATCTTCGACCAGATGTCGCAAACGAATATGAAAAGTAACAATAAAAATGTACACATGAATTATAAACAACAGTTTTAGTTTTTAATGTTTAAAAATAAATTAAGGTTTAAAAATTAAAATATTTATAAAAATATAATTACATTTCTATCAAATGCAACAGCTTAGTTTAATGATTACTGAATTTAGAAAGTATAGGTATATTTTGAATAAGTATACTTAGATGAAGACATAGGACCGCCGAAAAAGACATTACGTGAACCTTACTTACCCAAAAAGGAACTGCGACTTTCACTATCATATTTCTTTGACAATATAACCATGTGTATTTCTCGCAGTTCGATAAAATTGTGCATGTGACATTATCTTATACAATTCAAGTAAATAAATAAATATTAATTATTATTTACAGAAAAATGTTCCTCAATTTCAAACTGCTTTTGTTCGACTCATTATTATTGTATTATTGATGAACTAAATCTATATTGTGGATTTTATTTATCCAACTCAAGATAAACAGTTTTCTGATCGTAGGATTTTATAGTTCGGAACAAACGAAATAATATCCTTTGAGCAAATACAAATCTTTCTATTACATTGTACAATTAATATTTGTGGCTTAAACACTGATTTGCCTTTACTGAAACAGATACAGAAATGTGTCTGCTTTATTCATCGGCGCTTCAAATTCTAATCTGGTCGCATGATGACAAGGTTCTAGTGAAGCGCAAATGCCTTTTCTTGAAAAGCTTTGTAGATTATTTTAATTCTCATATCATTGGTTTGGACAAGATATTGTTTGAATAGTAAATCTCTACAGAGCCCTCAAGTTTGGCTTGTTGAGTTAAGAATGCAAAGATAGATTCTATATAGCCTTGCACTATAAAAAAGTTTGGCAATATTTTAACTAAAAATGTTAAAGTTTATTGATTGAGATTTTCCTACATAATCTGTATAACACATTGCTTATTATATGTTTTCTTTGTTACAGGTACTTTGCGTGAATACTATTCTACACTATATCTTTCGCTTGTAAGTTTTATCTTAAAAAATGACAAATTATATAAAACTATATATCCTTCGATTTCGCTAACACTGTTAGTGTGGCTTCGCATACAAAGATATTCTTTGTGTTTTTTTTTTTTTTTTTTTTTTTATAAAATAGGGGGCAAACGGGCAGGAGGCTCACCTGATGTTAAGTGATACCGCCGCCCATGGACACTCTCAATGCCAGAGGGCTCGCGAGTGCGTTGCCGGCCTTTTAAGAATTTGTACGCTCTTTTCTTGAAGGACCCTAAGTCGAATTGGTTCGGAAATACTTCAGTGGGCAGCTGGTTCCACATAGCGGTGGTGCGCGGCAAAAATTGCCTTGAGAAACGCTCAGTCGTGGAACGTCGGACGTCGAGGTGATACGGGTGGAATTTTGTATTTTGCCTCGACGTCCGATGCTGAAACTCAGCTGCAGGTATTAATCCGAACAACTCCTCTGAACACTCTCCATGGTAAATGCGGTAGAAGATGCAGAGTGACCCCACATCTCTACGCAACGCCAAAGGATCGAGCCGCTCGGAGAGGTATTGGTCATCGACGATTCGAACCGCTCTTCGTTGGATACGGTCAAGTGGAAGGAGCTGGTACTGGGGAGCCCCCGCCCAGAGGTGAGAACAGTATTCCATGTGGGGCCGTATTTGCGCTTTATAGAGTTGCAGGCGGTGGCCCGGAGTGAAGTACCGTCTCGCCTTGCTGAGCACACCAAGCTTTTTGGAGGCTAATTTAGCCTTTCCCTCCAAATGACCGCGAAACTGAACGTCGTTCGATATGTCAACGCCAAGTATTCCGATGCTGGCTGTGGCTTCAAGAAGAGTGTTTTCGAAAAGAGGAGTAGCGACAAAGGGTATTTTTTTCGCGGAAAACGCGCAAACTTGTGTCTTCTTGGGGTTAAATTGGACTAGGTTTAGTCTACCCCAGTCCGAGACTCCACGTAAAAGAGTTTCGACTTCAGACACAAGTTTGTTCCGGTACTCATCGACAACTGCCCGAGAAATACCTGCCCGGCCAGTGTAAAGAGTATCCCCAGTGCTGTCGTCCGCATAGCAATGAATGTTGCTAAGTTGCAACATGTCATTGATATGCAGAAGAAACAGGGTCGGGGACAGAACACAGCCTTGTGGGACCCCAGCATTCACGGGTTTAAGGTCGGAACATGCTCCGTCGACGACGACCTTGATGCTCCGATCGGCTAGAAAGCTGGAGATCCAGTCGCATAATTTCTCAGGAAGCCCGTAGGCTGGTAGCTTCGAGAGCAGTGCTTTGTGCCACACCCGATCGAAGGCTTTCGCTATGTCCAAACTAACCGCTAGTGCCTCCCCCTTGGACTCAATTGCCTCTGCCCATCTATGAGTAAGGTATACTAGAAGGTCACCAGCTGAACGACCACGACGAAAGCCGTACTGATAATCGCTAATCAGCTGGTGGCCCTCTAGATAACTCAAGAGCTGGCCATTAATAATGGATTCCATTATTTTGGAGAACAAGGAGGTTATTGCGATTGGGCGATAGTTGGATGGATCAGTGCGATCGCCTTTTTTAGGGATCGGATGTATCGAAGCGGTCTTCCAGCACTTCGGGACAGTGCCGAGCGAGTACAGGTACCGGAAAAGGCGCGTCAGGACCGGAGCCAACTCAGGAGCACAAGTACGCAGCACAATTGGAGGGATACCATCCGGCCCGCTCGACTTATGAATGTCCAAGGAAGATAGTGCTCTGCGAACAGCACGTTGCTGGAATGTGATTTCCGGCATTGAGTTATCACACCGCGAAATCGCCGGTGGTGATCTCCCCCGGTCATCCAAAGTCGAGTTGGACGCAAAGAGACAGCCCAAGAGGTCGGCCTTCTCCTTCGCAGTGTGGGCGAGCGAGTCATCCTCTCTGTGCAGCGGTGGTATCGATGGCTGACAAAAATTCCCTTGTACAGCTTTGGCGAGAGACCAGAAGGCTCGAGTCCCAGAAGGGAGTTGGGCCAATCTCTCGCCAAATCTGGCGATGTGCTCTGACTTTGCCTTAGCGATTTCCCGTTTGAAGGACCTGGAGGCTGAGTTATATGCTTTTTTATGTTCGCTGGTATTGGCATCACGAGATATCGCCGCCTCCGCCCATGCATTAAAGCATTCTCGCTTTCGACGCGATGCCGCCTTGCAAGAACGCTTAAACCAGGGCTGTGACCTGCCACCGATCGGCACCGCAGAGAATGGAATAAAAAGTTCCATGCCCTGCAGAACCACTTCGGCGACAGAGGCAGCGACGGAATCTGGAGCTTCCGACGAAAAGCACATAGGCCCCCAAGGGTAGGACGCAAAGAAAGACCGCATCCCATCCCAATCTGCTGACCGATAGTGCCAAATACGACGACAACCCGAAAAACGGGGCCGAGGAGGGCGCGTAGTAGGCACAGTACTCCGGACCACACAATGATCCGATGAACCCAATGGCGGGTCAACAGAGACTTGATAGGTCTCCGGATGTGAGGTCAGCAGAAGGTCCAACAAAGAGGGTTTATGACCATCCACATCTGGTATTCGCGTAATCGCAGGGACCATTTGTGACAGGTCGTAAGCTAAAGCAAAGTCGTGAAAGGATCTTCCCGCGTGATCGGTGGTTTCCGAACCGAGCCAATCGGCATGGTGAGCGTTAAAATCGCCAAGTATCACGATTTCAGCGGTAGGAACCCCTTCGAGCAGGGAATCTGTAGCCATTTGGATGTGCTCAATGAGTCGCTCAGTTTCGGTATTTCCGCTATGGGACCTATACAGGCATGCGTAGAATCGCGGATGGTCATCGCAGTCTACGCGCAGCCAGAGGCTAGATAGGTCCCTTCCTTCAAGCGACCCGAGGCGACGAGAACAGATATCCTCTCTGACGTACACGCAAACTCCCGCCCGCGGCACAAATGAATGTTCCAATTTGTACCCCGGGTAGGAGAGGTAGGAAGTATCAGCCGGGAAGGATATCTGAGTCTCAGTAAGGAAGAATAAGGCCGGCTTCGCAGTTTCGAGGTGAAAGTGAACCGCGTTAAGATTAGAGTTGAGCCCCCTAACATTGGTAAAGTCCACTGAGAGCGTGGAAGGGGATGCCTTCGGTAAATTCTTCCGTTTGCCCCGAGATCGAAACTTATAGTTTTTTGAGCAGTTTTTGCCCACCCCAGAATACGAAGGGCAGCCTGTGCATCCACCACCGAATACTGATTGTTCCGATGATGGACGCTCAGAGGGGGATTCTCCACAGCGGAAACGTGTGGTACCCCCCTGGGGTAATCTCTGTTTAAACTGCATCTTCATATTCTGGGGGAGGGGGGAATTGATGGGCTCCGGGAGTCTCACTCACCGCACGAAACGCGAGTACAATAAGATGAACCTATTGCATCACTTCACGCCGGTTTTCTGTGAGACAGTGGTACTGCCCCGGTCGTGCCTGCCCGATTGGCTGAAGCCCGAAAGCAACAGCATGGCACTCCCACTATTAAGCATGGCACTCCCACTATTACAGACAAACAGACAACATTGTCTTCAACAATATTTGGGCAAGTCTGTTCGGCGGGCGTCTAATCACTGATTAGAGATATGCCTTTTGGATTCTCCATTCACTAGTCCTGTCCCAATCAGTAGTTTTGTATTTCCTCAATATTTGAGAAATGTGGAGGTCTAGAACTAGGACCGGTAATGGGTAAAATTAACACTTAAAAATATTTTTTGCACAGTCTGTATTATTTGTCTAATTATCATTGACATTATTTGTAAAGTACTATTTTATAAAAATATATAAACATATATTATAGAAACAATATTCTATTAGATTGAAAATCTATTCTTTTTATAAATACCCGATGCCCTAATCATAAACAAAAGAAACTTCTCATGAAATACAAACAAAAATTGTATCTGCTTTTGTTTTATTTATATATGCTTTAAAAGGAAGGATGTCTCAATTAAACAATAATAAGTTAGGAAATAGGCAAATTGAATCATACAATTAGATAATTTTTATCAAAAGCGTTGCTGAATTAATCTAATAACAACTTCCGGCGTAAGATCCAATATTAAAATGCAGATAAAAAAAATCATAAGTCCTATGAATATTTAGTCTATAATATTCCACGTTTTAGTATAAGTATTAGTGCTCTGGTTTGCGGCACTCTAGACGCCTAAATTATGAACATTCATAAGTGTTTCTGTTCATACATAAATCCGTGCAAGTTATATGTCTTTGTCAAATAAATGGGATCATATTAATTCTCATTGTAAATGGCGTAGTAGGCCCGCAGTTGGATTGCAGCCAGCAAAGTCTTACTCGAGCGAGTCAAAAGGCCCAAATTTGTTTATGTCAAGGTTCTGGTAAATCGGGATTAAGGGTGACGACTATACATAAATTATGACCTTAATTCAATTTTTTGTTAAGGGTTCAACGTAATTAAGAATTAATTACCGAAGGTATGTTTCGTCAACATGACTTAACTTTGAAACAAATTTGTCGTTTGTTTGAATCGTAATCAGTTTAAAGAATTTTATTTAGAGATAATTTTTTTGATTTTTTAAATTTAACATAATTTAATTTATTTTGATACGATGCTTTGATCTCTATAATACGTTTTCGGGGTAAAACTTAAAGATACATTATAGTATTTTTTTTCATTCTTAAAATTACCCTTTTATACGTAACTGGTATAATCTATACTTTATAACTTTTACGATAACATTTTGTTTCCCATATATAGATTAAAAGCTCTTTGTAATATAATCACAGCTGTGTATACAATATAACTATTTTTCATAAAACAATAAAAAAAGGTTTTGTTGATTTTTACATGACAATAATCCTTCAGACATAAAAAATACATAAAAGTACAGGGATAACCTTGTTTTGCCGAGACAACAAATTGCTATGCGACAATAAAACCATGATCGTAAACATACGAGGATTTTGTCAGGCCAATAAATAGTTATAGTTTAGTCTTAATAACGTAAACCCCCTTTACATCTTACATGTATGTCATCATCCTCAGTATGTCTTCACCAAATCGTCCTTCTCGAAAGCACTACACGAATGAAAGATATTTTTTACGCCCTACTCTTTGCGTCGGAAGTTAAAAATACCTATATTATAATAAAGCCTTTTTTAATTCCATATCCATTAATTTACAGTAGTAGATAGTAATATGTTAGTCCCCCGTGGATATAAATTCCTCTTGGGTAAAGGCCTCCTCCAAATTCCCTATCATTGTCAATATTCTTACCTCCTTCTTCAGTGAAGTCGGTTATAACGTAATAATATTAAACGTATGATTTTCTCAGTGCTTAGAAGTTTATAAAGAACTATAAGTTCCAAGGTATTCGGGCTTTAGAAAGTTATTCTCAGTTTATAAAAGCAAACATGAGCGCATCGTTCGATCGCGAAGCTGGAAGAAGGCCAGTCTTCAGAGACGCATTAAACCCATTATGGGAACCGGGGAAAAATTGCATTTCATACAGTATATTTTTATTAAAGTAACATTAACTTCGGATTTCGGAGACATAAAGTTATATTTTCATAATCAATTTTTAAGTAATTTGGCAATTACTAACTTTTTATTTCGACAAAATATACGATATATATTCAAATATTAAAATGAATATAGAGATAAATAGGACATTTCAATGTAGATAGATAGTCAAGATAGGATAAGAAGATAGATAGACATTTTCTTTTGCGAACTACCAATCTGTTGAAGTCTTCGACCTCCAACTGTTTATAAAAGGACCCTGCTCCCCCTAAAAGGCTGGCCATTTGCCCTTTTTGGGCATTCTGTAGACTGGTTTGCCCCCTTGTCCAAATCCATTATATAAAATAAATAGTTACACTCAGAAATAATACCCGAGGCTTTCCCAGTGAAAATGCCGGCCTTGCTTGTTCTGCTTATACTTATTGCTGGCCAGGCCTAGGAGGCTCAAGTGTTAGCACCAGTCACTAACGGCATACGCATGATATAAATGAATTTGCAGCTATTTGCAAAATCGTGATAATTCTGTTGCCTCTGCATACGTAACATACTCGTAAGCCTTAACTAGATATTGCATCGTACCTTACCACTGTCGTTCTTTGAAAGCAAATAAACATTACAAAATATTAATTTACCTTATATTACGTTGATAACGACTATAGACACATGAAAAAATTATATTTTGCCAGTCATGGTCTGCTTATCGCACTTTTTGTTTTGTTAAAAATGTTTGGAAATGTTTAGAAGTTACGCCGTTTACGAGCCGCGCGCCAAGTTTTAAAACGAGTTATTAAAAGCGTCTAAAAATAATGAACTTTTTAAACTCCATACATTTTATATTACAAGAAAGTTTGCATGTTGTAATTGAGTTTTCGTGTTAATCAAAATTTGTTAAAACGCCTTCGTTAATAAACAATGCACGACATTTTTAAATTAATTCTTATAAAATGTTTTCGTCTTGAATTGAAGGTGAAAATAAATTGAAGAGTTATTTTAACCCATACAATATGCAATTGTTTGAAATAAGAATTTCCAATAGTAGAATTACTAGTAGACATTCTAGATTTTGTGTCAATATCCAATTAATATATGAAGTGATTATAATACAGATATACTTCACCAATCATCGTCACGATACTGCGAATCCATTAATGTCATGAGGTTAAAGTCTTATCAGTTGATACGTACAGGAAAATATCTTATCAGTTAGAAAATTTACCTAACATAGCTTACAGTACTTTGGCATTTTTACCGAACATAAGCCGAGTTTCTATGAAGTCCCTTTAACTACGAAAAGGGGCTTGGGGCAGGCAACTATCAATTGTTTAAAGTAGGTACTGATTTATTTACTAGCTGGATGTTTATTTAATAATATTGCTAGCAATGCCCTGCGTTCTCAATCCGTATCTATCTCGTGGTAGTGGAATGTCTACTAAATCGGACTATAGATATATTTTTGCTATCATAAAAGTTTTATTTTACTTAGTTATAGTTTTTAATTACTTCTTTTCAGACTATTAGATACACACTTACATTCATCTAATCAATATACAAATTTTATTTTATTTTACTTTGAATGTATTATATATAATACATTTTTAAATTCGTAACATCATTTAAGTAGAATGTCCGGAAATACTAAATTTAATAATACTCTACGTGTATTGAAAAATTCATGATTTCAAGTAGGTAATGAAAGAATTATTTTTATCAGTCCAGGAATTTTAACTATTATAAATTGATTAAATAAAAAACATTTAAAATGCAAAACTTACTTCTATAATATTAGAGAAGAGATGCATTTGTAGAACTTCTGTGTCTTAGAACTTCCCTATACACAACATTCGACTTAGTCGGGATAGGCCAACATAAAATTGCCCATGTGTAATATATTCATTTTGTAGATACATTGTTCATACATTCTATAATACTGTACAACATCATCAATAGTTTACAATATTAGTATAGATACAATAATAAGTCTAAAAATAAAAAAAAAAACAATTAAATCGGTTCAATTTGGTAAAGTTACAACATAAATACACACATAAATACAAATCTTTCCTCTTTAAAATATTGTAGTAATTAAAGACAGACAAAAATGTGTTTGTTTCGCTGGTAATCGAACATATTAAAACGTATTAAAGTCATTATCTTTGATCTACTGAGCCTAAAAGTATTTTACGCCTTATAAAATCATTACAAACTATTTCATCCTACACAATCATGATATTTAATTAATAAAATAAGTGTGAATAATTCTCTAAATACCGACAGACTGTTACGGATTTAACGTTTTAATTTATTAACAAGTTCATGCTTTGAAATGCAAAAGTATTTCTTATTCCGATAGCATTAAGTAGGTCAGGGATACACGAACAATTGTCATCCAGCGTCCTTGATGATGTTCTATTTCTTACACGTTCCTACCCTCGCTATCAAATTCTTCCTGAGTAAATTGTAAATATGTAAGACTAAATAATACTGCGACATTAAATTAATGTTTTATTTCGTACCTATACTGTTAAGTATTTTGGGCAGATTGATGACCTTATAAAAATACAGAAACTAATACTGTACTTATGTAAAAGTACTTGCTAGTACTACTTTTGTGGTGATTGAACTTGAATCTATTAAAGATTTATGATATATTTATTTATTTAAACTTCTTTACACTACAATATAAAAAAATGAACATAATTAAATCAAAAGGAGGGCAACTGGTTCGTTTCGAATGTCACCTATAGAAATGTTGTTTTTCAGACAAAGTTCCCTCACTGTGTACACCTATGTATACATATGACGCTTAGGCGGCCTATTTAGATTGTAGTGTTTGTACAAGTCGCGGGCATCAAGGGTCGCAAATTGTCGTTTGATAGTGATCAAGGCATATTTGCGTCTAAATTATATTAACTAACTAAAATTTGCGTTTTACTAATTTTCTATTAGAAGTACAAATATGTATTGAATCTTATATACGTTTTATTTCTATTTATTGTCGTTTTACACAGCATAGGTCTCTCGATGTTAGTTTGTTAAAAATACGCCTATATAAGTGTACCTCGTGTATATATTTTTCTTCTATATATCACGGGCAAACAGGCAGGATACTCACCAGTTGAGTACTCGCAAGTGTGTTGCCAAGGTTCCTAAGTCGAATTGGTTCGGACATTATTCAGTGGTCAGCTAGCACCACATAAGTGGTACCCGGAATAAACTGCCTTAAAACGACTAACATCAAGATGATTCCCACCAAAGACAATCTTATCAAACAGTAGCTTATGCTGTTGTTAACTATAGGTGTTTACGAATTTCGTATAGTGTGTATATTTCTAAAAGCCCTGGTTCTTACTAGAGTGATAAAAAGCTTGGCGATTTGGTATATATAGTTACAGAGGTCTATGAAACTTAAACTGATATTAATTTGTATATTGACGAAGAAAAATCAGTCTTAACTAGGCCATGTCAATTAACCTAATGGGTCATTTAATATAATTTTCAGTTCTCATTCATTTCCCTGCTTTTTGTGAGTGTTGTAATGCCTTTAGAAAATTAATTACTAGACTTTAGCTTCGTTGTAAGTAGACAAATTATTTTCTTTATATTTTTAATGTATGTCATATTTCGTCGTCAGCAATGATAATAAAATAAAATATTTTACATTTCTATAGTTTTTAAATATATTCATTCGCATGTAAATCTAAATTAGTTATACAAGTCACTGATTAGAAGTCATGGCAATACATCCATCGTGCGTTAACCTCCTTGGTTGTGTCTATGTCTTTGACATTAAGGACAGGCAAGATATATTAAATATATTGTTGATTATCTAGGGAAATATGATAACAGTATTCAGCCATTTTTTTTCTTAAAAACAAAAACTCACTGGTATGTGGCACTTATACGGGCGACCTACGTCGCCACAATATTTAAAAAACTTTACTGTATTTAACGAAGATTCCACTATCACATGAATGTCGAGGCTATTCAACTTTACTAGACGTTCGATTGAAAAGGAAAGAAACTATTTGAAATAGTGTTAGTGAAAAATAGATGTCAAGAACTGTGCCTTCCGTCTTAATAGAAGTTACTTATTAGTCTTAAATTAGGCTAGATCTTAGTGATGTCTTAGCGAAGAGACAGTTTATATAAAGTGTTCATTAGAGCTCAATAATTGGGCTTCTGTCTTTAAAGACACAATTACAACGACATATTAAAACCATAATGGGAGACTAGGTATATTGGTTTAAAGAAAACACTTTTTTACCGGATTAAAGCTATGTATTATTATAAACTTATTACTACTATTATTTTATATAATCTAATTATTTTACATAATTTTAAATTTCTCCCGACGTTTTGACATGCTTTAAAGCGGGCGTGGTCACGGTGGCTAAATTATAATAATACATAGCTTCAATCTGGTAAAAAATTGTTTTCTTTAAATATGTAAAAGCTATGTTAACAAAAGACAAGGTTTCAAGCCACAAGTCACAACTATGTATGTATGGATGTAACGCGCACGGTTAGCAAGGCGCCACTCACGCGAGCGATACATGTAATAAATAAGATTTTTATAGAGGTGGACGTATTTGTTTGTACACTGGCTGAGGGCACAAGAGCTGCTTGTTATGTTATCTCTAAAAATATAATTCTCGTGTCACAATGTCCGTTCCCATACTTCTCCGAAACAGTTCGACCGATGCTTATGAATTTTTTATGCATATCCAGTAAGTCTGAGAATCGGCTACTATATATCTTTCAAACCCCTAAGTGATAAGGGGTGTTCACTCCAAAAAGTATTTGTTTATTTTTAAAATACATACAACCCTTAACACCCCTCTAAGATCAACCCCTATTTTTATTATATTTACCGAATATTATATATACTGAACTAAAAAAATGTTTCCTGGAAATAAAATACATGGCAATACGACGTTTGCTAGTTATTTATAAGATTTACATATCTAGATATAGATTTAGTTATTTTTAATTGTAGAATTATCGATGTGGGTTTTATTGTGTAGTTCTATCGGTTAGTAGTAACCATTAAGATAATAATTATGTAGGTATGGTATTGATATAAATAAATAATTGAATTATATTAACACGGCCAGTTGCTATCCCCACCCAGTATAAGCTTTCAATGTCCATCAATAAAACGAATAGCATCCAGTTAATTAATCCAATGTAATACGGGGATCAAAGTGAGTAACATTGTATTAACTGCGAATGAATATTTATAGCCGGTGTTAGAAATCGATTTCCATTACATTGAACTGCACGAATAACCTTAAGGATTATTTATATATAGAACAAGGATAGGATACGTAAATTAGTTTAGTTAGGACTTATTTAAATTTATGTGCTTTTTCGCTATGTGTAGTGATATAAGGGCTGACTAAGCGGTTTCGTAAAGAGGTTTCGATTTCCAGTCACAGCGAAATTAAAAATTATTTTCTGCCTCTGGTGGGATATGAATGAATCCCATTGTAGTGACTATGGTGTAATTTCACTGTAAGGAGACCAAGTGTAAGTCAGTTGTACGTCTGGCCCTCTACAGCGCTGAGGAACCCTTAAAGGCCGGCAATAAAAATTGTTTTTGAAGTGTGTATGGTATTCAGGTCAGATTTTTTACCAAACATTGCCAAATGTTCAATAGAATATAAAATGAAAATGGTAAAGCTTTTCTATAGATGCCTCTAGAGAGTTATATTTTTATGTAGCCCAGGCGAATATTAAAATATTAATTAGTGTACAAACATTCAAATATTGAAAAAATATTTCATTTTTTAATGGTGCAATCACAATAAAGTTTTAATAATTTTATAGCAAACAAAGTGCCATTTCACAACAAATTGTGGATGCTAAATGCGTCTTGCATCTCAAACTTCAGCAATAAATAAGACTTTCAACAAAAACGTAGAACTTTGGCCGTTCCGAATGATTTACTTATAAATTGTCTTTTAACTGTTTTATCACTGGATTACCTTAAGCTTACACCTAATTGTGTTACATCAGTTTGATAATATTTTAATGTAATTTAGGTAAATATAATGTGGTTAAAACAACCTCTAAGAAAAATTTACAATTATTAAAGTCAACGTCAAAAATAATTTATTCATATAGGTACACTTATGAACTAAAAAATAAATATACATTAAATGCTTCTAATTTTACATTTACCGCCAGTTCTCAAATCAAGAGCGTAGAAGAGAAGAGAAGAACTGGCAATAAATAAACAATACAATTATATATATCTTAATATATAAAATCTCTAAGTAGCTAGATTATAAACAACAATTATTCGGCGTGCTTTGTGAAGACTATCATAATATCACACCGATAACTATCATAATACATCATAAATACTGCTCAATGTATGGAAATTGTTGATTAACTGCATAGATAAACAGACGTTTTTAATTGTTGAGTGAAATGACAAAAGGTCTACATCACGTCAGTTCTCTTACTGTACGAAATAGTTAGTCTTTTTGTAAATATTTCCGTTTAATGTTTTGTAAATAATTTATAACCGTTTTTTATTTTCTTTGTGTATTGCTTTGTATGTGATATAAGTGTAAATAGTTGCCGCATTGGAGTAATCTGTAATGGTAGCATATTTTGTTAAAAAAGAAATAAATCTATAATTAAACTCCGATTTATCATTGTCATGGCACAATAAACGATATTAATTTTAAGTAGACGTTTGACTATAAGATCTGTCTTAGAAAGTAAGGTACAAATTTAGATTCTATCGTTGTGGAGCTGCGGGTCGCTAGTTATACTATATATATGTAATAAGAAATCTGAAGTTTTGGGATGCCTCCAGAGTACAAAGTTCAATTGATGAAGATCGATCTTACAAAGTGATCATACCGTAACCAAACCTTGAATAGTAGTAAATTGCGAATTGTAGGCGCTATAGAGATTTATGTAATTTAGTTCCATCCATATAAATAGCTCTCGGAAATATGAAGATTATAATCTTGCGTTTCAGGTCGAGTTTACACGTTTCTTATCTATGCTCACATCTCCAGATTATGTACTTGATATGTGTTACTTCTAAATTAGCTATCGAAACAAAAAGCATCACGTAATACCATTAATAAATTATATCGCTCTATTTCTTAGCCGTGAATACTACAAGCATTTGTAAGATTAGATTATACGAGAGAGATTATATGTAGAGCCAGAAATTAGCGTAAAATCCGGTTCAAATACGATAAGACGACACAGTAAACGTAATCATAAAAACGAACTCTAGTAGAGTATAATTAAATCATTGTACATCATTATACGAGTCACGATGCAAAATAGTTCATCTAGTATGGAAAGTAGTGCAAACCGTAAAATATAGAAAGTGAATATTGGTAATATAATTAAAAACGTTTAATAAAAAGTAAACCACAATTTGAGGAAAATTTTAATTTTTTTTTAACATAACTGATGACTTAATGACTTTACATAACAAAGCAAAAAAAAACTATATTTATTTATTCATCTTGGCAATAGTATGCCAAATGCCTCGTAATCTCTATGCAAGCGATCAAAATCGACCTATGCAAACTTAGTTACTATTATTTTCACATCATTTGCGCACCAGCTTTTGTATAAAGTACATTACACAAAAACTCGTTCGTACAATTATTACTTCTTCTTTTTATCCGGTACACTCTTGACAGAGTGGTTGTGATCGCTGTAGCAGTGGTATTAGAAGGGACAGGTGTGATGCGCTTCACGACGTTTCGCCATCGTTTAGAGGTCATCCTGCTGCCATTGAGTGAAACTCCTACGGCAGACATTATCTGGTCAGTCCAACGCGTAGATGATCTTTCTAGTACCTTCCCCAGGAGATGAGGCAGTGAGTGACCAGAAATTGCAAGTCTTTGCAAGTAAACATTATACTTGACAAAGATTTATGTTTATATAAAACAGAAATCATAATTGTATAGTTAATATTCTAGAACAAGTTTTAGTTGTTTGCAGGTATTTATACAGTGCTTTAACGCTCTATAGAAATAAACACATTTTAGCTGTCTAAACAAAGCCAGCTCAACACTACAATGTAGTGCTTAGTTCTATTTGGGCGTCGTTAAGTTGTAATCTAGGATCAACTGAACTGCAATGCACGTTGTTGCTTTATACAAAACTCAACATCCTATTTAGTTTCGATGTGTTTATGACGTTTTACGTGCAATTTTAAATCGTTTGAATGGTTTGATTGTTATAAATTTACAGTTTATATGTCACTGGCCTTAGTATATATATATGTGTGTTAATGATTTAATTATGTTCGACGTCCTGGTGGATAGAAAAACTGTGCACAGTTTGTGTTTCCACCACATCAACTACCTTTATATTAAGAACACTTATACAACAATAAATAAATAAATAAAAAATAAATAAGTTTAAAACAAAAGACAAATGTATACAATTTTACAACTGGGATAAGTATTTGCTATACACATTTCAGGCATGAGTGGAAACTAAAATCTTATGAAATTATACGAAAATTTCGTCTTTAGTTTATTTTCTAAAAATCAATATTGCTTCATGTGTGATCATGGAGCAGATAGAGAATGACGTTACCAAGTAGCATGGCATTTCAAATCTATGAATAAATCACCTCCCAAGCTTTACACTTGCGGCACACTTGCAGAATCTATGTCGCAATAAAGTAGTTAAATCAGAGAGTTAATTAAATCTCTAGACAGTTAATTAAAGATCGATATTCAATCAAGTCGCTAAAGTTCCGTCAAAAAAGTGAGTGAAAGAAACGTTTAACGAGTTTCCTAGGCAACAAGACTAACCTAACCTAACCATTTACAATAAAACAAAACACGGAATTTCCAAGCTCTCAATTCTTTTCGATAACACAGAAATAATATTAACAAATGAAATAATCATGGCGGAGTCTTATTTTACCATCTTATTTTTCGTTATTAATCAACACGCTGTCTTTCGGTCAGACAGATAGTTAAACGATTTCATCGTTTCTTTATTTAAGTCAAAATTCTAGCGACTTGATTGAATATCGATCTTTAATTAACTGTCTAGAGATTCAATTAACTCTCTGATTTAACTACTTTACTGCGACATCTACATTATCCGTTATCTATCTTTCACTTATTAGCTGAGCCCCTACATACCCTCTACGTCGTAGCGGGATGTTAATATATATTTATTAATCCGATATAAAAAAAAAACCATACAAAAAAGCAAACTGATACTGTATGTATATACAGAACCTACCTAAGCTAAATATGAACATGTTTATTTTTTATGAATCGTCTAGTGCCTTTAACATAATTAGACATTACAATTTAGTCTAATTTATGCACGTAACTTACACCAATTTTCTGAACTGCCCTTAAATTATGGACAATATAACTAAATATTTCTAATGTTCGTGCTCATCTTCACTTTACAAATAACTCTACTAAACGCTAATAATCATGTAAATTATATCTGTTATACGTTTTCATATTACGTACGTATACCGTTTACGTTGCAAAGATGATTACTTATTCCATTAAGGTACTTTGAATCTATTATGAAAGTTGACTCCGAGTGCTTTGTGAATTCCCCTCATATTACAAGATATTATACGCTTTAAAAATTCTATTAAAGCCTCACATCTCATATTAACTTCTGAGAGGATAGCATCCATAGAATGTCTTATTTAAATTCGTGAGATGAATCATTTGAATTTCATTAACTTTATGTATTACTTATTATTATTTAGGCATGAGTGAAGATTGAATAGAACAAAACTAATTAGTGAAGTGGGACACTTTTTTCTGTTAAATATAATTTTTAGTACATTAGGATAGTTTTATATTACTTATTAGTCTTAAGTTAGGCTAGATAGTTATATAAAATGAAGTCTTTGTGCAGACAACTTATAATAAAAAAATGTGTGCGTGTACTAGGGTACACACGTTGGAAGTGAATCTTCTTTATGACATTTTTTGAAAAATGAACTACTATATGCAACTTTACAGAAATTGGTTAAATATAGTTAAATAAGATAAAGTTTAACAAAAGGCTTTTATTATCATAGACTTGAATAAAAATAATACAATTATTTCATTGTACCTTATTACTACTAAGATTATTACAGAATTTCATTAATTGTAATATAATTATTTATATCATTGTTATCGTTATTATATATTTTTGTGATAAATGGCTTCTAATCTCTTCGAATCAACCGTGGTAGGGACAAGAAAAAGATGGCGCGTAACAGAAAAATGTGACGGTAATATTTTTCCAACGCCGATAAAGAAGTTTCACTGGTTAACCTTTTATTATATAGAGATTATATCTTCACCTAGGACTTTACACTTTACACTTTAACTCTTTCTTTCTTTAAATCTCTACTGTAATAACTGTACTATACAAAACCAGTGGTGCTGCGGTAAGAGCTAGGCTTAAAAATATTTTAATTTTAATTACCGTTTTAATTTAACGTAAACTTTAATTTTAATCTGTGTTCTGACATTTTGTTTTTGTAATAGGCAAGTTGCTGATCGGCTGTACCACATGCCTTCGACTATGTATGTCTAAGGCATGCCCGTTACTTCGCAATGTTTTCCTTCCATTGTGTGATAGACAGGCGCAGATAGATAGAAAGTACATTGGTCCTGCCGGGGTTCGAACCTACAACCTCAGCGATATCAGACGCAAACTGAAGCCACGAAGCCTATACTGCTCTTCATATGATATATGTCCACACCGAATCCCTACTAATGATTGTTATTCATGAACCTTTTACATTGTCTATATTTATAGGCTCTACTTGCATTTTTACAATATTTTATATTATTTTTCCCTACGATGGTTTACTTACACAGATTGCTTAAAATCATTACCCTTAATCATTTAATTCATAATCCAGATGTATTCTAACTTAAAATATGTCTAAAGTAGATGAAAACAACGTCAATAAAATTTCATCCCTTTTTTTCATTTTCCCCCACAAACGTTGACAATTTTGAAAATATTGTGAAAAACATAAACATTGTCAGTATGAATGACAAAATTTTAACACAAGTACTGTGTCGGCAGTTCTTAAAAAACAAAAATCGAATTGGGCTAACTATTAGGAAATTAATAACTTCGAAACGAGAGATGAACGTTTTACATAATTATTTGCCTTCCTTTTAAGTCATTTCAATAATTGGAATTTTGTTTTGTTTAAAATTATATTGCTATCAAATACCCTACTTAAAGAATATGATGTAATGACGGTAAATATTAGATTAACTCGACGAATCATACGCGTCAATATGTTTGATAACGATGTGATAATATAATGATGTGAGAGATCCAAAAGAATAAATAATCTAAAAAAATATGACCTTTATCAGGTACAAATGTCACTTGTAGTGGACTTGCATTCCAAAACGCAAACTTGTACAAAAATTATTAATTACGATACAAGAAAACTTTAATATTTTTAATTCCGTGCCGAGTTTCTTTCATCATTAATTAGGCAGCATCTCTTTTCGTACTTATTAATCTAGTTTTTGCTTGGAAGCAGCAGTTTGCTTGGTGAATTTCTTTTCACAGAAATGTCTCTTAGCTTCGATTTACTTTTAATATTTTTTTTAAATTATACCCTTTACATCAAAGGAATATCTGGTTTTTATCAATATAATATTGAATTCAATTTTTTCTTTTCTGCAAAGGTCTTTGGTAGGACGGTTTGGATAAATAGTTTATTAGCGATCAAACCTGTTGAAATCACACTTCACTTACGCATATATAAATGTGTGTTTTATTATTTATTTGCGGCGGTATCACTTAATATCAGGTGAGATTCCTGCCCGTTTGCATCCTATTCTACAAACACATCTTTTTTGTACTTGCATATTTGATCAATATATGTTAATCTTTGATTTATTACTTGATGAACTAAAATATTATTGCAATGAATGTCGACGCTTCGGTAAACGGAGAAATAGTTCCTATTCGTGTTCCACCATCTGTTTTATCCAAATGAATCCCTTACATTTCTGTTATTTAGTTCCACGGAGCTATCTTTTCCAAAACATTGCTTTAAATTAATTATTTATTTCGCTTTTTAGATCACATATTTATGGTTTCTAAGAATTTTTTGGTTCTGTTTGCCTCTTAAAAAAGGGTGTACTATCAGTTTTTATTCTTAAGTTTGTGTTTCTAGATAGATGTAAGCTTTGAGTGTGATGTCCGTTGGCTAACCTTTTTTAAATGCCTGTCCTTGTAGCACATGGTCTTACATGTTCTAACCGACTGCCCTATGTATTGATACGACAGATATAACACTGAACAAGCTATGGGAATAAAAGTAACAGAGATGAACTTAAAATAAATTATATAAATAGGTCAAGAGGCATCTTTCTAGAATTTTCTGTAAATGTCAAACAAAAAATTATTAAAAGAAATAGATAGTGTTTAATCATCCGGGTTACGAATACCATTTACGTAAGTTACTTAAAACCTTCGACGACAACGTAGACTGGGAATTACTTAGAAAATATTTTAAAAAAAACTTTTTTAAATACATAAGTAAAAGATATAAATAAATGTTTATATACATATACATATTATTTTTGTGTGTTTGGTTCTTCTGTGCAGTTCTATGTTTTCAGTTCCAAACGAGTTTTTAATATCTCATGATATCGTTGTTAAAACACTCTTTTGGCTAAAGTAATGTGTTGTCTCTTCCTGTCAAATATATTTAGGTATGATGTGTTTAAAAAAGACAGATGAGTATGTTCTTTTTCTAAAGAATATAGTTAGTTCTTACGAATAATGTGTGTATATACAGACTTTATAGCCGTCAGGAAATACGTGAAATTCTCATATAGTTTCTTAAGTAAACCAGTAAAGTCATTTGAATTTCTGAGGGAGCATTATTACTAAAAATGTTTACCACAACATATTAGAAACACAATATTTCACTGTCATCCATTCTTTTGTATTAAAATATAATGAAAACCCATATATTTTCATACTTGATCATGTTCAAATTTTATAAATTGCGTTATTTTCAGGTCATTTTCACAGTAATGTATTAAAATAATTAACTTTGAGCTTCTGTAATGATATCGAAAATTATATTGTTTTGTGAGTGAAATTTACTTGATTTACGGTAATTGTTCGCGAGAAATAAGCTTTGATAATATAATTTAATGAATAATCTTCCGAATCAAATTAAGGAAGTATAAAAAAAGATTATTTTAAAAAGCTTGTAAGTACTGTTTTCTGATTTATAATCAAATTTAATAACTAGTAGATTACTTTTTCCTTATTCCTCTTATTTCAAATTTAATATAAACCTAAAGGACAAAACATAAAGTAAGTACTATACAGATCTTGTCGAGAATTGCATCTAATTCACAACGCACGTCCAACGAAGGCGCTAAATATGTTAATAAATTTTATAAATGAACACTAACTGAAAATGTCACGTATAAAATATGAAACTGTAAATTTTCGCTTTAAGTATATTAAGTTTCTAAATTTTGCCCTCGTAAACTGTTTACAATGTGGACGTTGTAGCAGGCAATGAACTTAATTGTAATGATTTAAGATGCACCGTTGTACCTTTTAGATAAACTTTATACATTCCTAATACATTCACTATTCCTTTTCTTCATAAGTGAAGAATACCTTGAAACATTCTTATTAAAAATCTACGAGCATTAGACGTCATTGTTAATAATAATAACTTCATAAATGTTTTATGACATTAACTTTACCATTGAGGCTACAACCTTTTTAGGTCTGGATTTCGGTATCTGTTCTCTGATCATTTCTAATAGGCAAGGAGGTGATCAATCATATGTGCGCACACGCCGTTGGCTTTTTAGGTACGTCTAAGCATGCACTCATCAACTATTCGCTACCTTTTCGGTGAATGAAACGTGAGGAAACTTGCATACATTTACAATGAAATAAAAATGACATTTTTTTGATCTCGTGGCCCTCTTGGGTCTGGGGCCCGTGGCATGATTTGCCAGCCCTGCCACCCTATTCTATTGTGATGCCATTGGTTTGTTTTTCAGAAAACGGATTGACAGATTTTATTTAATTATTTTTGATTTAATTATTATCGATGATTTTATTTAATAATTCTCGTTGCTAGTTTATTTGAATGTTACCTACACACGTTAATGCTTTCACATATAAGATTGATTTACAAATACGTAGTGTACAGTTGTAATATATAGTAAGCTAAGTAGTATGTAAGGTAGGTATTATGCAAAATTGTAATGCCCTTTATTCTCTACTCGTAGATTGTAGAACTTTATTGTATACTCCCCATCTCGTTAGAGTCCATAGATCGTAACGCTCCCACTCTGGTGATTAGGCATCGTATTTGCAGCTGTAAAGGTAATTCGAGCATCTCTATTCGGCGTCCCTATTGGATTTCACCAATTACTGTTCGCCTGTTAGTTCAAACGATTTATGCATAAAAATATTATTCATGTGAATGTTTCTTGTTTGCTGAATTAGGGTTTGTATTGGAGTCATGCGATGTAATTGTTTTTTGAGTAATATAGCAGATATGATGTGTTTGCTAAGAGGTAAACTTTGTTGTTCTAAACTTAGTTAAAACTTAAATATATTAAATGGAGGAGACGATATTTAATTAATTAGTATTCTTATAAATCTAAAGTTTTACATGAAATGAATTCGCTACCTCGCTTAACTCCTCCGAACATTAGTAACGATTTTTAATTATTGTTTAAAAAGATACTTTAACTACAATAATATTATATTTTAAAGTTGAAGGTTCTCGTTACACCAGGAGTTGTTTTGAGTATATTTCCGTTAAACTTGTCCTCAGAACGTGCTAATTCACTTAACGCCATGCAAACTAATAGTAACAATGTTGTGTCATTGAACTCTGTGAAGCCTCCATAACATACATAGGTCAATGTCCCCATATTCTAGTATTTGCCTAAAGATACGTTGCCAAAATGCTAGTATATTTTTATAATGCCCATTGTTACTATCTAGAGAACAAAGGCAAAATTTGTTGTTCTCTATCTATGTATATCTGCGGGCATTATTCATATAAATATACTCCAATATAATGTTTAACATGTATGACGTAGTAGGGTTTAATAAAGATTCCACAAATATGAATTGAATATGAAATAAACAGGTTCAAAGTTAACTGAAAATGACGTAGGAATTAATTAAATATAGGTTATTACTCCATAAACGGCTGTATGTAATAAATTTAATATATTTTTTATTTTATTATAAGTAATTGTTTGTGCTAAGAATACTCAATAATTGTCTCATTGCTACTACAGTCTTTCTATAGCTTACCCATGCTCCATATTTGAATTTCGAACCACTTCAATCAGTAGAGTCATGTGCTGAAACTATCGGCCTGTCCCCGGCTACACCGGCCGAAAGCTTTGTTTTTTAAATATTTTATCAATAAATGGGGCCTATGTTATTTATTCAGACACATTCGAATGGTGCAGGAATTCTAAATATTTTCTACTTATTTTTAGAGTGTAAATGACTCACTAATCAAGTTTCAGCAGAGCTCTGACGAAGCTCAAGTTTGATAATTTATTTTTGTCTTAATTAACGAACAGTACCGCGAGAATGGACGAGATCGTACTTAAAATTTAAAAAATATCAAATTTGTCGTTAGCACAAAACTAAACTGGACTTAAAACTAAGCGTAATCTCAGTCTAATTCTTTATTACGAAGATAAATAATTCTTGCTACAACTGATGTAACAGATCAAAGTCAAATATAGTGCTTAATAGGACAAGAGATAGAAATGTGTCTGTTGGGTGCCACGCGGTCTGAATGGGAATGGGGGGTCAGAGGGGGAGAAAGCAGTGCCGTGAAAGCCTCGCCTCTCACAAAAGCGCACGTTTTCACTACATTGCGTTTGCTTCGGATCTCATTTCCAATGAATTTTCAGTTGCCATTAAATGACTTCTGCATCGATCGTTTGAACGGGTAGAATACTGTTTCAATTGGCATTGGCAATAAATAATTTTGTCTACGGTTTACGCGAATGCGAACCATTAAAATATAAATTTAATATAACATGATGAAGTGAATTATTAAATGTTTTGAGTATTCAAAGCCAAGGTCAAAATAACTTTATTCATATAGGAAAAAAGTACACTTATGAACGTCAGAAAAGAAATTATTTGTATATACTGTCAGTTGCCCTCCTTTTTATTTAATTATGTCAATTTTATTATTAAAGTGTTAATAAATAAAATAATAATATATTTGGTCGGAAAACGTTTTGTCGCCGTTCTTGAGGTTTCTTATTAGCCTCTAACATGGGCCTAAGTGATCATCTGTAATATTGTTCTATGAAATTTGATTCTATTATTATAAATTTGTGTGTTTGTACATTTGAGAAATTAGAAATTCCTATCATTGATAATAAAGATATAATTAGTATGTATTAAAATAAGTTGTTTAAAGACTTGAATATTTTCGAATCAAAGCAAAAATTAATTTGTGCTATTTCAATCAATTGCCCAGGAGTTAAGATGAATAATTTCTTAGCTTATTTAAAAGCTAGAAGATATGAATGAAATGTGTTATTCTTGAGACGTCCAATAAAACATACAGGTTTGAGCACAAATTCTCCAACAACCTTCCAGTGATTGTATTATGTTGTACCAAGATGAATGTCATGAAACAGATATGTACCTAATATGTAATTTTTGTATAAAAATCCTTTTAAAGAAACATACTCTTATTTATAGCTCCATACTTTTCTATTAACTTGGCAGGACGAAAAATGTCCAAAACCCAAAGTCCTTTTAATTTCCCAAGGGTGATATCGGTAGGTAAATAACGAGAGGGGGTGATGCGAAACATATTTCAGGAAACCGTGTTTTGTTTACGCTTGAAGTACACGACCCCGTTGTCATGGTAACCGCCGGACCGCGTAGTTAAATTTTAAGGAATTTAGAAATGGAACGTTGTATATTTTTGAAATCTTTTTCGGTGACCGTAGTTTGAAATGTTCGGGAATGTTCGCTGGCAGATAAATTAAGACGCAATTAGATGAAATAAACTTCTAATCCTATTATTTTGCAAATACAGTGATCATAAAATCATCCGAGTTGATAATATATTAATTGTGAATTATAATACGACTAATGTGTACACTAGAATAAATCTAGTAAGATTATTGCGTAGGTACTGTCATTAAGACTTTTCTACTAATTTCCACGTTTTAGTTTCTTTGAAAGTGTGCCACATTTTCCAACGAGGGACATAAAAGATTCTTTCTGAGCACAAAGTAACACCCATGAAAGCTTAAAGGATCCGAAATGTAAAGACGTAGTAAGTAGTCCAATAGTCTAAGATAATACCGAAGAAAGAAATTCACATTTTTTTAAATTTCTTTCTTTGTTCGAAATTTATATCGCGAATTTCTATTCTTGATGCCTAGAGCTGAAAAATAAACAAAAAATAAGTGAATCTATTGGCTTAATGAATAAGCAGTAAAACCTACTTTCTTCAGGTACCAAAACTGACGTGAAAATTACCAAAAAAATGGGTGATATAAATAAATAATTATGTAAGAGGACAACAAAGAATTAATATTATTATAATTAATAATTATTATGAGCTAAGAATTAATTAAGAACTTTTAAATGTTGCTACGCTCTTTGACTATTAGCAGGTCATGCGTTGCCTTCAGGCTGGTCGTATAATAGAAGTGCGGCTTTTATATCGCGTGTCAGCTGGTGTTGCTGTAATGACGGATGCTACTTGTTAGTATGACCTGATTGCACTTCTCCAAGCTTATAACAAAAAAAATATTAAAATCTTTAATAGGATACGATACTTAAAGTTAATAATGAGTAAGGATGTATGGAAGGGAGTAATATGCTGCGACATAGGTTTGCACGAAACTCACCAAAACTCAAAGTTATTCTGTTTCTGTATTGTGAAAGATTTCACTCGTGGAAGACCTCATCTCACCCAGAAGGCATTGTGAAGGTTCCTTGGGTTTGCCGAAGTCCTGCAATGCGACAGTTAGCACTAATGACGTCCTGAATACGTTGATCATAGGAGATACTACAGTACTGGTCTGTCTATAAATACTGTTACATAAAAACTTTTCTTTTTTTCAACTTTATAATTATTTTGAATTTGGAACACGTATGTTATTTTAAAAACTTTTTTTCCATTCTGTGCCATTTCACATACTTTTTCGTGTACATTATCAAATTATAATATGGAATGGGGTGTTAAAAAAAATAGGATTGCAACGCCTTGCACAAATTGGGTATAGAGCCGTCGGTTTTCAGAAAACTTCACGATTGAAGAACACTACAATAAGCAGAATGATAAAGTGTATGCTCATAGTTCTAAATAAGCTTCTCAAGTGGTCGGAAAGGTACAACGTGGTTATCATGCTGCGTCAGTGATGATTTGATGGAGCGTGTCTTATCAAGGACTCACCAAACTACATTTCTATGAAGAAGTGAATACTTCAGCCAGTGTATCAAGATACAGTCTTGGATTATGTGGTAAAACCTGTCAGCTATAAGAATACACTTGAAAAAAAACCGTGGACTATCCAGCAGGATTCTGCACCATTCTAGTCACAAGGTACGAACTACCCTGCCCTGCCTTGAAACCAACATTTCGGCCTTTATAAGAGCTAAAGACTGGCCCACATCTAGCCCAGACGTCAACCCTTTAAACTTCAAATTACAGGTCTAGGTAATATGGCCTGCTCTAAACGATACGGAGACATTGATTCTCTTAAAAATCTTTGGAGCAAGCAGTGGCGAAATTTTCCATAGACTCGTGGCCAAACAGATTAAAGGCCTGTATTAAAGCTAAAGGTGGCCATTTCGAATAGTATATGTTTTGCTGAGACTTTAATAAATATGTGGGTATAAACATAGTATTACATTACTAGATTTAAAAAAATGCATTTATATAGTATATGTTATAATTTTTATATAAAACTTATATGAATATTTTAACCTTAATAAAATAACTCTGACTGACAGTAACGGAATTCAAACTTAATTATGTTTTCTGATAAGCAACGAAAATCCGGCTTTTCCGCAAGAACTCCTAATGAGGATACGGAGAGCCTCAGGCTATTCTAATCCCGCTTTGTATAGAACATGTATGATCGTAGATATATTTGCTACAGCCTATAAGGCTCTATTGTTCGACATTGTACAAGCTAGGCAATCATCACTGAACAACGGCTAAAGAAAGAACTTCTTTTAAAGACGATAATGGTCTGTTGAGTAACGATTTCTCATCTACGTACATTCAAAAAAGTACGTCTATAATACATATTGAAAATCACCAGTATTGGTACTCTCTAACTTGGAATTGCTATTACGATCAATGTTAATGCGCGATACCAAGGTTGCGATAACAGCGCTGTGGAAATTGAGAGTACTACATCGAAATCGCATTCAAAAATCTTTCTCTATCGCATTTGGAAGTTTCGGAGTACTGGCGCAGGTTGTTTTATATATTTTGCGTATCCAGAAAATTTAGAGTATTACACCTATTACAGAATTGTAAAATATATTTAGATAACAAGGCCTTTCTTATGTGAACCAATTCCTGTAGTGACTTAGATACGAACCAAAAACTATTAATAAATAAAATAAATTATTACAATCCATCGCATAGATCATGTGTAGACTTGAAAAGATTAAAGTATAAAGTATGTCACAGAGTTATTTGAGCATTCAATTTTAATATTTATTACCTTGCTCCCTAAATTGTGTTTTCGTTGCACAGTATCGTTTACAGATAGACCCTGAAGCGAGGGAGCTAAAAGGATCCGCCCTTTTGAACTCAAAAGAACCCTACTTTAAAATGAATAGTTTTACACGTAAACTTCGACGCGCTGTCAATATACCATGAGTACAAAAATTGAGAGAAATATTTCACAGACTTGCTATTAAAAACATTTCGTGTCTATCAGCTTTTATTATCATGCTTATTCGATTTTTGAATAAACTCTCATAAAACATGCAGTTCCATATCTTCGAATAAGCGTATAAATACAACTAAAAAATCAAAAAGATTTATTTTATAGTTACATACACCACGTGAATTTATAACATGATTATTTAGCACTACCTTGTCTTCATTGCAGCCATATAAATTTTATTCACCTACTACTCTTTAAACATTGCCTAGAATTTCCATTATGACAGCGCCAAAGGCAGGAATAACCACTGTATATTTTGGGTCTGCCTTTGTTCTTTATACATTGTATATATTATTCACCCTTCCAGTTATTTTTAAATCTAAGTCTTGAAGGTTTAAATAGATATTCATTTTCTACTCTTCATTTTCTGATAATGGAATCTCTTTACCGAACCATATATTAATCGGACAAACGAAAGAAAACATTTGTCACCAAAACCTTCTTAGCAAAGATTGAACAACAAATAAACTCCAAAAATATACTTAATTCTGAGGTATACCATTCAAACCCTATTTGTATAATAATAATCTTTTATATTTACATAATGATCACTCCAGCCTTCCAGGAGATAATATATAAAAATTGTCATGAATAAAAATTACGACGTGTGTAATAGAAAAATACCCACTGCTTTTAATAATGACAGAAAAATTAAACAAATACAGAAATCTCCGGTTTTAGACTTAGATTATTATTATTCAGATTGAAAAGCAAACAGCTTATTATGACAATGCAAATTTCCCCTTTCAGATATTTGACAACCATTTTCACTTCCACCATAACTCCGTGGCACGACGATCTCTTACACCAGCTCATGATCACCACGGGCGGCTAGAGACAGACTCTAGAGTGCGATGGGCCAGACAACAGAAAATATTATCGAGGAAGAAAAGAGATCTTATAACAATACCAGACAGCGTTACAACAGGTAAATTATATTTTTTTTTTTTGGCAAACGGGCTAGAGCCTTATCATATCAACCATGCGATCAGGCAGGTCTGAGGTGATAAGTTTAGCAGCAGGGGCAGGGGCCCTTTCCTAAAATGGTACTTTGCTTCTCAACTGGTGTTGAAAAACACCGCCGCCCGTGGACACTCAGAACCGTGAACAGTTGTAAGTGGGTTTTTGCCTTTAATATTGATAGGCTTTGTAAATGATAAGTATTAGCATTTAAAGTTATACCTATCTGCTTTACCCATTATATTTTTCGCCATTTCTAATTTAACAATTTGTGTTGAGATTTGTTTGATTAGAGAATTTCCATCCATCTCGTCTACATCACTCCACCAACAATAGCGAGGTATTGATGAGAGACCGGGAGGATTAAATCTGTGGAGCCAAATACTTGAATCTGAAGGACTGAGTCCGCCATTGCATTCAACGAACTAATTGCGTCAGTACTTAACACCGTAACCGGTTGGTTTGTTCTAGAAAGATACTCAAAGTAAAGGAGGAAGATAAAGTATCTATAGTAAAACAACATAGAATGTTAATTGACGCAATTATTTTAATTTTCAATCACTTTAAGCGCAGTTGTCTAATTAATTATGAGGTCAGCGACCAAATTTAAGCATCTAATATATATATATATATATATATATCAAATTACAACAGCTATATACAAAAATATCGTTAGAAATGCTATAGAAACTTTTATTTATGTTATAAAACTCCATTAAACATAAAGTTGATTAAAAAGCTCTTTAATCAGGCATAATTTGTATAATTCAAATACCCAAAAGTGTAAAACTTTGAAATATCCATCTTGATTTTTGCTGAGCCCGTTTGTGCTCATTAACCTATTTAAGATATGAGTGATACGTGCCTACTTTCATTAAAACCACGTTTCAAGTTTAATTAGGAGTCGAGAGAACTACACAGAAACTGTATTACAAATTTTGTTTGAAAAATTTCATTCAAGTTTTGTTTTTGATTTAATTAAAAAGTTTAAGCATAAAAGGTTATTTGGGGTTATTTATACATAATTGGATAGTTTAAAAATATCATATATTACGTATGATACTTAGTACTAATATAATTAGTTTCCTAAAAGTGAAAAATCTCAATAATTTTAGATTAAATATAGTTTCATTGAAATATCTTAATTGAGCAAGTCTTACCCGGCTAAGATAGTTTGTAACCGATGCTGTTACAGCTTACCTTAGAGAAGTATTAAGAAACCTTAAAAATTATGTTCGTATGTATATTCTTACGATAGTCAATCATAGATGAGTCAAACACAAACAAAAAATTAAAAACTTGTCAACGAGGAATAGATAAGTACATAAATAAGAAATAAAACAAAATATATTGATGCACTAGCATATACTTAAATGGGCGGGTCTCACCGCTCGCATTAACAATGATACGACGATGATGAGGACAAACAGGCCAACAAAGTGAAAAGGGCCACCAGGAAAAGGAAAGAGACCTTGCCTTCTTGCATGGCTGTCTGATGAGCTTAAAGATGTTGCTCGGGAAGATTGGTAGAAAAATCCTCACCATAGAGATAGATGAAGCCAGTTAGATTGGCCTTTACTCTATTAAAAGTCCTTGAAAAAAAATTGTACAAAACTTAAAGTGTAGGTCTTTTGTAAATATATTTGAATATTTTAATGAATAAACGGGGCTTAATTATTATATATTATAATATTTATTCTGTGATTGCTTTTATGATTTCTGTCTGTTACGGGGATCATAATGTTAACAATAGAGACCAGAGAGTGCATCTGTGTTGATATATAGGATTTAATATATTCCGAACCCTTGATCTCTAACAAGATTGTTCATTGATGCGAAACATATGCCCTAGGAATCACGCAACTATATGCAGAGAAATTTAGGATGAAATACCGTCAAGTTGTTATTATAATTTTTTAATAAAATTATTACATTGGGATTTAAGTTTATTGAATCATTCTGAGAATCCAGATGCTTTTACAAGTGCCTTAATTGTTGACAAAGTTTGCCGGAGTCAAACATTTGAGAAATAATACGATCAATGTTTATATTTCAAAACTATTCAAGATGTCGATGTATCTTTTTAAATTAGCGTTTACATAAGTCTTACCAAAACACGCACGGTTAGATGTTTGTTTACCGTGACACGTAAACGTTAAGAATTATATACCAATCAATTATCAAGCCTCCACTCTAGACATTGGTAAAAACCGCAGTAAATGCCGCACAGCAGTGTTTGAGTTTATCGCGCACAGATAGTCGCGACGTACGGCTTTATTAATATATGATATAGAATTTAGACACACACGGATTTGTCTTTGCAGCTGAGTTTCATCATCGGACGTCGAGGCAGAATACGAAATTACCCACCCGTATTACCTCAACGTTCGTCGTTCCACAAATGAGCGTTTTTTAAGGCAGTATTTGCCGCCACCACTATGTGGAGCCAGCTGCTCACTAAAGTATTTCCGAACTAATTAGACTTAGGGTCCTTCAAGAAAAGAGTACAAATACTTAAAAGGCCGACAACGCACTTGCGAGCCCCCTAACATTGCAAGTGTTCATGGGTATCACTTATCACGATTACTAATATATATTCACGATGTAGGTGACTTGACTAGATATTTTGTTTAATCAAATGCTATCATTTCAGATAGTTTAATGGACTACTCTGAGTGCCTCACGTCATTTTGATTATTTAATCTATGATTCAAGATATTTTAATGACCGAAGGGCGAAAGCGTTTTCACGCGTTAACATTACTGATAATTGTTTATGTCAGTTAGCCTTCTGTGTCGAACAAGTATTGATTGAACTCAATGAGTGAGTTAAATTCATGAATGAACAAACGACGGTCGAAGCTACGTAGGTAAAATTTCAAGTACAGTGTAAAGAATTTTGTAAACAGCAAAACAGTTAACAAAGAGCAAATAGGTAAATAGCCAGTTGACCTAGATACCCTGACTCGGTAAGTTGGCTGAAGTTCAAGACCAACGTCATTGTTCCGTTTCACTGGGGCTTCTTTGTCACAAAGATTACTTTTATATTCCAGTATTTGTGCGCCTTAGCGAGTTTGGATTCAATTATTTCGTCTTAAGACGGACATTTTTAAAGCGAATGGTTTTGTCTTCAATCAACTTTAAAGTAAATTTACAATAGGTAAAACATTCATATTATTGTAGTGACAATTATAATATATTTATTGTAATTGTCACTACAATATATATATAACCTTACTACCCCAAAGGTCTTTAAATAGTACTTTATCCAATGATATTATTTACAGTTGAAACTAAGCCGTCAGCTGGTCCGTCTCCCTCTTCAGCGACGAAAAGAGAAGCCGGGTCGAAGAGAGAGCTCCAAAACACAAGAGTCAAGGGTCGGCCGCGATCTACGGATTTGAGATTTGTGCTAAATGATCCAAAATGGCCTCATATGTGGTATTTGGTAAGTTCTATAGTTCATCCATATTGCGTTCATCATTAACTTTTTGTAATAATAGCTTTTGATTACTGAGCTTTTTTTTGTCTCTAATTGAACAATACATGTAATTTAGCTACAGACACCAAAAAGATAGAGAGCCGCATCCACACCGTAGTACATATTTGATTACATAAAATATTACTTATTAAAAAATTGTTTATTCTAATTTTAAAAATAGAAGGCGATAGAAGTAATAAACATTAATCATGCACTTATTGAAATGATAAAAACACATTAAAACTTCCTACATTATCAAAATAATAATGATTAAAACATTTTTTACAATTACAAGACTTTATCAAAGTATTATTATAACAGATGTATCCCGTATCTCATGCTAGTTTAGCGGTTATAGGGCTCACAGTCGTCAAATACACAGAACCTTCTCCCAATAACATTACGCAAAGCGACTGCTTTCACTGATTAGTATCATATAATATATATTCGTAAGTGGCTTGTCGTGTAAAAGGCAATTTTCTAGCTCATTACCTACCTGTTTTCTCTTAATGAACATCTCCGACCCTTAGCTTCATTTACTAATGTTACACGTATAAGCTATACTTGAGTTATGGGATTCATTCTTTTGAAGCTTTTTTGTTTTTTTAATTGTGTTTAATTAAAGTTAGTTTTTATATCTACGCGGATGTCATTGGAACGACTGACTAAATTTTTATTCGGGTTTAATTTTAGAATCTCAATATAATAGGTTTTTATACTTTACATATAAAGAATATGGTACAAAAATGTTATGGTGGTCAAATCTAAAGTTCGCATATTCTGCCACACATAATGGCGGAATGGAAATTACATTATGAGTCAATTCTTATATAATTATGTGACTCGATGCAAGAATTAAATAAACTTTCATTACTAACCTAAAATCGGCAACAGGATTGCACGTTTAAATTCTTAAATAACTAACGTAACAATCAAACTAATTTTATTTACGGCACAACTGTGACTATCACGTCATCCATTTCCATTCTGAAGCATTAAAACGAAGTTAAACGTCATCGTTTAGTCGACAGTTTGTATAATAGAAGGCGTTTGAAACTAATGTCGTTAAATATATATATTTTTTATAAAACTTAATAGATAACAAAATTATTTTCTAATTAATTTCGTTTGAGGTTCATTTAATATTGCAGTATCACATCTGGATTCACAAATTGAACAAATATTTGTAAATCGAATAGTATCCATTTTAACTGCGACAACTGAAACGCACAGATAACAAATATAATTCAGTTTTTGTGACAGTTGACATTTTAATTTTAGAACCGCGGCGGTGGACTTGACATGAACGTGATACCAGCTTGGCGGGAAGGTGTCACAGGTCGAGGTGTCGTTGTTACAATCCTCGACGATGGACTGGAAACTGACCATCCAGATATAGTGTCAAATTACGTAAGTAAATAAATATAAACTAAATGAAATGATCCCTTGTTTACAGTACTTTACAAATATTTTTTATTTCTGTTTATTTATGAAAGAGTAATTTATTAAATAAATAAAAGGCATAAAAATTCAAGAACCATTAACATGTTTTGATAGACCCGCTCCGCTATTGATTTGAAAAGCCTTTTCGGATCTTTAATATTTAAAAACTACTAGAAATTCCGTTGATGTTTTCAATCAGTAAAATAAAGCGCAAACTTTTTGGGTAAAAATCACCAACAATCGGCTCAGGTACCAACTATATTTCGAGGACTTTTAATCTCCACTGTTAACGAGACCAGCCAAAACGAGTTCAAAGGATTTAAAAAAGAACGGTTTTCTTTGTGCTGTATGCAGGTTCGTAAAAAAGCGGGTTGCGGAGGAATTTATATGATAGAGAAATCAATGCGATTTCATCACAAATATGTGTGCATAAAGCGATATTGTAGACTCAATAACCATAAGCTATCTTGTTTTAATGCATCTAATAGAAAACACACTACAAGATATATATGTTTAATTGGTGAATATTGTTTAGTGCCTTGGACATATCATATTGTAAAACCGAATTATCTGTTACATAGCGATATCGGTTCGATAAAATGATATTTTCCGTATCTGAGTGTTACTGTTATTAACTAAGGTCCATTTACACTTGGTATAAGTTAACTAAAATAAAATGGAAAGTATAAATAAAATTTATTAAGGTCATACAATAATATTTAAGTGAAAATACACAAGTCAATTTAATACATTAAAAATAATAATAATAAAAAATAGCCTTCATTTAGAGTATTAAGTTACATAACTTAATGTTATTTCAAATATATAAAATAGTACACGGTCTCTGAAAGAGTGAAGACCTCCTCTAAATTTTTATACTTGTCTCTCATCTTTGCTACTATTTTCCATTCTTTCTACACTCTCTCTTTTATTCATTTTCCTAGGTAGCGTCCTCTCCGTTTCTGCTCACTGGGCCAAGGACCAATTACAATTAAGTACCTTTTTGAAATATCTGCAATCACAAACACGACCGACCGACTCATTTCCATTTTTTTTGTGCTACCACTTTTTTTTACTCGGCTTCGTTTTGTGTTAGGTGTATAATAGAATAGAACGGGCGCAATAATAAATAACGTTAATAATATAAAGAAGCCACCCAAACTAGCCTTAATGTGAATGTCGATCAGTACTGTATTCCAAATCCCGTTGTATTTGCAGATATTTTTCTCGAAGCAGTTTGGTCCAATTGTGCTTCCGATATTGTTTTTCGATTAGTTCGGTTAGATAGTTCCGCAATCTGTTGGAAGTTTTATTTACTATACGTATTCTGTGTATAATGTATAATATTCAGTGTTTCACCAAAACATAGATATGTTAATTTTAAGGCTGTCTTTATTGTTTTGACATTGAATTGACTACTTACTATTGATATAATAATCTTGTATTAAATGGTTTTAAGAGGCGTTGTTGATCCTTTTTTAACTTTTTTTATATTATGCCCCTACATACAGTACGAGAAAATAGATGTAACGGCGCTTATACGGGTCATGGCCTCAGATTGCACCCGTTTCTTTGATGATCATTATGTTTTATTGTTAAGTATGTATCTGACAGCCTTCTGAGTCTGACACGATTTTCGGGTTTAACATATGTGTGTAACGACGTTCGCCTTATGAGCGAGTGTTCATTGCGGACTAATACTGCAAACCTTTACTTGATACAGAAATACTAATGTAATATCGTTAGTTGGAATGCAGTCTGCATTGTCTCGGGTTTTTAAAATGCGGACCATAGTATCGAATGTGTAAATCGCCTTTATCATGAATATTCTCTTGTGAAATGGAATATATTTCCATGACACTGAGATATACGATTTCATTCAAAGTTGTGAATTGCATCGATTTATCGTGGATTCACGATATGTTCTGATTTTGCACTTTGGTATCAGATAAATCGTTAACGTATTACAATATATTTTATATTGTCACTCTATAAAAATATGAGATATAGTGACTTCATTATTACACTATTCATAATCAAATCTAAACTTTTTTCAATATAGTTAAATTTTCCAGTAAAGTTGTGCAGAAAACTTTTCCAATTTGCTATTGAATTATATTCGTCAACATAACCAAGTAAAATCATAAAAATGAATTTTGAAACTGAATGTTCTTTAAAATATACTGACGACTTATAGAATACGAGTATAAACAAGCAAAAGAAAAACAAAGCTCATATACAATTACTATTAAGTTTGTTATGGAAGAACTGGGAACCCGTACAAAGGGATTTTTAACATAAAAATGTTCGACAATCTTACACATTATTATGAATTGTTTATAATGAATAAATAGATTTTTTATAATTAACAAGAAAAATTGTCTTTTGAAAATTATATAACCTAGCCATATATGATTTTTAGGATCCAATGGCGTCATATGACGTAAATTCTCACGACTCAGATCCCCAACCACGGTATGACATGATCGACTCCAACCGTCATGGAACCAGATGCGCCGGAGAAGTAGCTGCCACAGCTAACAACTCATTATGCGCTGTTGGTGTTGCATATGATGCCAGTGTTGGTGGTATGTAATTTGTTCTATTAATTTAGCTATATTGTGTTTTTTTACAGAAAAGGGGGCAATAGGGCAGGAGGCTTTTCTGATGTTAATTGATATCGTCGTCCAAGGACAATCTCAATGTCAGATGGCGTTGCCGACCTTTTAACTTTTTTTAAGCTTAGTGGAATTTATATACGTTCTAGTTCTGGATCAATAAAAATACTTCCGGGTTGATTCATTGTGTCATTCTCTAGTACATAAAACATCATGTGCTTAACACAAATTATCTCGTATCTCGACACGTCGAGTTACGATTGAACAATTTGAACCTAAAATATATTTCTTTTACCGATGACACATTACTAAGTCGCAATATTTTTTTTTATCAGTACTTTTTTAGGTCTGGGCCTCAGATATCTGTATCTGTTTCATGATCATTTGTCAATCTAATAGGCAAGTGGGTGATCAGTCTCCTGTGCCTGACATGCCCTGTCGACCTTTTGGGTCTAAGTCAAGCTGGTGTCCTCACGATATTTTGCAGCGTTCGAGAAAATGTTAAATGCACACATAGAAAGTTCATTTTTCCACACCCGGGATGAACCTACGACCTCAGGGATGAGACACGCCGAAGCCACTAGGCAACACTGCTCTTAATGCATTATTAATTCGAATACCATATCATTGGATTATAATTATTCACGACGTGCAAATGATATTGAGATGTGTTTAATCTCTGATCTAACTAGGCATAATCAACAACACTTCCTTGCTACCTAGCACTAATGAGTATAAACATTTTGATATATTGTTAAACATATTTATTCGTATTGTTTGGTATAGATTAGTTTACAAGCAGTAATATCAAATGTATCATATCATCCAGACTTGACGCTACGACAAATAGTTTGTTGATATCAGATTCCTTCCTTTAATTGATATTTTTATTGCACACACACGCGCGTTATTGATTTAGGACCTGGTTTTCTAACAACGATTTCCTTTATTATTTCGTTTCGTATTCCGTAAAGGCAAATGTTAATTTCGCACATATTGAAAAACCTATCTGCCTAGTACTTGACGTCTTGAAGAATTGGGAAAAAATAAATCTATAAAACAATAAAAGGAAAAAATCAAACACATTACAATATCTACTATTTTAGATTGTAAAACCGGACGTTACAAGCATTTACAACGTAATTAAAGGTTAGCAAATCACTTGTAAGCCTACCGGGTTTAAATAGCTGATGTTCTCCCATTTCCTATTAATATGAGAAAGCGGGTAAAGACAAAAATAGAGATAAGATGTGATTAAAGAAGAAGCCACATACGTGCGAAGTTATTTTCAAATTGTCATGCATGAAAAGAACTCTACTATCATGCTGCCTCATCTCTACATGTTTATTAATTTATGTTAATGGGATTTTAACGCTGTTATTCAGACATCGACTGAAATTATGCAAATTAATTCTGCCGTTTTAAGATGAGAGCACTAAATATAAACACCTTAAACGTATATTGCGGTTAAGATTTAACGTGAATTATTGGAACATTATAGTCTACTTACCGTTGATTAATTATCGGATATGTTAATTGGTGAATATTACGTTAAACATAGTAACTTAGTAACTTTTTGGGCTTTTACAATTAATCCGTTCTACACGTTTTCGTGTTCATACATTTTTATATTAACATGCAACACCATATAATAATGATGATAGACATTTTTTTTAAATCCGTTGCGACAAGATTAATGAGTCGGTACGAGGCTTTGACAGAGTTAAAAATATTTTCATTATCCCATTACTGGGTATCACGGTAATTATTATACCTTGTATTACATACAATATCGAAGTATTTATAAAAGATTTTTCTGCGTATGCCTACCGCCATTAAAGTTAATACAACATTAAGTAACAGTTGTTGTAGCAAATTTATAAATACCTAATGACTGATAGGATATGATGACAGACTGAAAATTAAGAATAAATAACTGTTGCTATATTATTTCCTTAACATGAAATCCAGTGGCAGTTATCTAAATTAGTATTTGTCAAAAATGTTTTAATTACTCCTAAAATTACTCGTATCGCCATGATAAATAATATACCAAAACGTATTATTCATCGTGGCTATAAGCGCGAGCTCGGCCTAAAAGTAAAATTTGTAAGGGTCTCATACATCATATAAATAGTGGGGTTCCCAAAACAGTTATTTTCTTGAGTTGAATAGGATCTGAGTAAACGTTTTGGACGGGACCTAATATCACGTAGAAAAACAGGTTAATACACACAATGGATCCCCTCTACTGAAAGCTTTTATAACCGTTTGAGTATTAGAAACGAAGAATGGACAATGTTTTTTTTATTTTTTTAAATGTTTATATATTCATTTAAACATTGATTGATATTCATGGAAAAATATATCATAAAGCCGATCTATGTATGTAAGGGGATTTCTTTTCTTTGATAAACGTTGAAAATTTAGGTATTAAAATACCATTATTATGATTCATATTTATACAATATACGTTGGTCAAAGAAAGTTGATTTTAAAGATATATTGCACCTCTACAATGAGCATAAACAATAATTATTCCAGATATAATTTATCTATAAACTATTAAGTCAATTACAAAGGCATTCGACGGTAAAGTGACCATTTGAATGCCATCAAATTTGCATAATTAGTTTCAGACCAATAAAGACATTTGGAAATGTACCAACTATACAATATCCAATTTCGTCGAATAGATGCTTGAATAAATTTTATTGATATCAATTATATCAATAAAATTATTATCAATCAAATAGAAATAGAACACAAGAACAGAGTATCCTGTGAGTTCCCTGTAAGTAGTGTTATTGGACCATTTCTTTAGTAAAATATCCTTAGTAGTAAATAAGGTTAGACTTAAATTACTTATTACTCCAAAGTTAGCCTAGATCGTAAAAAAATCTTTTATACGAAGTGATTATTTCTAATCATAATGTGACTTATGATGTAAAAATCAAATAAATGAAGTGAATAATTTTAGATTTTATTGTTAAAAAATGCTTAAATTTTCGCATAATCCAAAACCTCGTTAAGGCATGGCCACTTAACCGTGAACCCTTATAAATCTTTTAATATTCAAATCTTAGAATATCAATTTTCAATGTCGAACCTTGTTAAACTTTGAGCGAGCATAAAGTGGTCAATTACCTCATAAATATTTTGGAAATATTAAGGATTAAGAAAAACACTTTTTGAACGGATTAAAGCTATGTATTATTTTTAACATTTATAGTTATTTACATAATTCTAAATTTTAAATTTTTTCCGACGTTTCGCGTACTTTTCAGTGTGCGTGGTCACGGTAACTATAAGTTTTAAAAATAGTACATAGCTTTAATCCGTTCAAAAAGTGTTTTTATTAATGTGTAAAAGCTATTTTAACAAAAGACAATATTAAGGATATTTTATTATTATCTTAATATTTAAGTTAACCAAGCGATGTTGCGGAATTTTTTGTATAATTCGTAATTAAATAATGTTAAATGATAAAAGATACGATTTGAAATGTAATTAATTTATATGTAGTTTCACAAGGATTTTAGGATTATCATATTAATTAATTAATTCCGGGTTTTAAACACCTTTATTAAAAAAAGTTTAAGTAGCCACTCATATTTGTAAATTATTTCAGGTGTCCGAATGTTGGACGGTGATGTGACTGACGCTGTCGAAGCTAGGTCATTAAGTCTGAATCCACAGCACGTTGACATCTACAGCGCGTCTTGGGGTCCTGATGATGACGGAAAGACTGTTGATGGACCTGGAGAACTGGCAACAAGGGCGTTTATTGAAGGTGTTAATAAGGTACGAAATGCAATGACAGTTGTTAGGATATGAAAAATCTGACCTCTCGACGCCGCTCATATATTTGCATGTGAATTTGTGATATACTAACAATAAGATTGAACGGTGTATAGTAAAATACCACGTTACGTTCCACTGTTGTTAGCTTGCAATGTTATACACGTTAGGACGGTCTCAAAGACTATCCGTAGAACCGACAGCTGTCAATAGTATCACAAGGTTCTATGAGTATATCGAAAAACGACACGACTTTGATCGCACAGTCCCCCGTACGATCGAACCTATCGTATACGACCTAGGTGTGTACAACTGTTAATGTAACGTGAACCGTTTTACACTCGGCACTAAAGTTTACTTGATAAAACTTGTTTCAAGGCATATTTTTATTATGGGTAGGGGCGATGAGGTAAAGTGGGAATAGTTTATTTCTATATGCGCACTTTAAAGATCACTGTTTCCGTATAAGCTTTTACTAAAAAATATCAAATAAAACGATTTTAGCGCAGATAGCTGTCCGAAGACATGACGAAATTTGAGAGCTCTTGTAAAGTAAAATCTTTATTTATAGTTAAATTCATCAACACACGAGAAAAGGCTTCTAGATTTATAATATTATCAGAGAACAGAAACAAAGCTTTCATAAACAAAGACCTGTGTAAGCTGTTCGTTTAAATTTGTTTAGGTACAAATTTAATCCTTAAGATTTTAAGGCAAAAGGATTCTTTGCATATAAATAAGTTTATTATAGCAAAAAGCAATATCTTAAAACTAATTACACGTGCTACGTCCGTAGCTATGCTACGAAATGTCTACGATGCGAGCTTCTTTGCTTCAAAGGTTTATACTTTCTTTAGAAAAGGCCGCTAATGATATTAAAAGTACGAACATGATATATATATATATGGATATAGTATCCAGTACAGTATATAACATAGTTAAGCATAATTATTTGTTCAAATTATTTCTCTATCCAAATAAGTTATAGAAAAGCAAGAAGAAAAGAAAGAAGAGGAATTCAAGAATTTTGTAACCAGTATGACCACCACCTCGTCTATAAAGCTGGCCTTCTCACACACAGACACACACGCACACATACATAGTAATGTGTCTTTGTCTAAACATGATTAAGTAATACATATTTTAATTAAAATTTATTATTTGATAACCAACGAACGTTTAACATTCGTTACTTGTATAATAGAAAATTGTTTTCATAACTCTCAAATAATTACAATAAAATTTTACCAACGCGTTATTTATCGTTACCAGAGTATTAATAAGCCCTTTTGCAGAAACACTCCTCTATTCACTTTTAATGAAATGTCACAGCTGTCTTAAATTCGCAGCTTGAATTTAACCTCATTTTGCTATTCAACATTGAATGTTATATACTCGTCATACAGTTGAAATTAGGGTTTATTATACGAGCAATTTAGTATCCGTTGACTCGGCTGCTAGCGAGGCGAGAATAATTTCTTTAATGACGCAATTATTTTCACTAACAACTTCCCATACGGTATGGTCAAGATGGCATAAAATTTACATAATAGAGAGTTCATTTGAGCAACGTCTACCAAGGATTTATCTCGTCGTCTCCGCAGCCGCTTTATTAGATCCCCGAAGTAAATGTATGTCTAACAAAAGCAATTTTCTTGGATTACGGGCATTATTTTTCATTACATCATCCTTTCATAGAAAGAATGTGTGTAAATCTCTTCTTAGTGTTTGTCAGGGGCTTAATTTTATATGCATTAAAAATCTATAGAATTTATGTGAATTAAAAAAATCTCACCGTGGTCACTGTGACCACGCACGCTGAAAAGTACGCGAAACGTCGGAAAAAGTGTAAAATTTAGAATTATGTAAATAACTATAAGTTTTAATAATAATACATAGCTTTAATCCGATCAAAAAGTGTTTTTCTTAAAAAAAATCTTTAAAATGTCACATGAAAAGTTGTAATAAAAACACCACATAATATATAATAATATGATTGTGCCCTTGTTACTTTTTAGAATTTAAGTTTTTTAGCAACGAATTTTTTTTATATTAACTTCTATTTCTATTTAATTTTTAACTTCACGCCTCATAAGTGTCTAGACACCTGACTAATCATTCAAACTAATAGATAATGCAGAAATCAAATAATAAATTATAATTGTAATCTTAAATGATGATGATTTGATTCTGCCTAATTTATATTACTAGATACTAAGTTACTGAAGATATAAATTTTATGTATTCTTGTGATTAATCTGGTTGAGTATGATGGATTGGATTCGAAAGCATTATCCATCAAAATTTTCCGGGTATCTTTCATAAGACCAAACAAACACATGCGCGAAATAAATTAATTATAAATGGATTCCTTAATTAATACTGTCATCGGTTAGAGTTCAAAAATTTCCTGCAAAATTTTAAATTTCCTACCTTTTCATACAATTTTTTATATTTCTGGTATATGTGTTTTCAAATGTACATTAAAATTTATTAGGATTTCCATTCGATTTCATTCTTGATTTGACATTGATCTAAAATCTCTATAATTGAATTATAATTAAATTTTATGGCAGCAAACTTGGTGTTTATGTCCCATAAAATATTATAACAATGGTACAATCGATACTATAAAAGAATTTCCGAGTTGGATCAAATGAAATTAGAATTATTTAGAATCCGAAATTATCAGTAATGGTCAAGTTATTGAATATGAAATCGGTAAAAAATAACCGACAACTACAAAGCCCGAGAGTTTTGGAAATATTTCCTACCTATGAAATCTCATAACTTTTGTCGATAATTCATTTAAAACGTTCTCGAAAACTACTCAATCTCCGCTGCAGTTTTTGCAATTAAAAAACATAAAAGCTTTTCACACAAGCCATAACATACTAGCTTTCCAATCGTCAAACTCATTATAATATTTAAAGAAAACACTTTTTCAACGGAATGAAGTTATGTATTATTGAACTTATAATTTTACATAATTTTAATTTTTTTCCGACGTTTCTCGTGCTTTACAGCGTGCGCGGTCACGGTGACTGAAGACAAAAGGTGTTTGAATGTCAAAAAGTATCACAGCTATAGAGAAAGTTGTGTTATCTATATTTATTTCCCCGGAGTTGATATCGACTAAAAGATGAAGGTTTTGCAGAAATGACTCACGGTGTCCTCTATTTTCGCGGATTGTTTGTCTTGGGGTTTTAGATATTATTGGATCCCAGGTGTTTGATCATTTTAGATCGTCTTCTCTATTGAAATTGGGGTGTTTTTTTTATTTCAATGGTTTCGCGTACCAATCTTGGGAAGAATCTTTTTTCTTTCGCAAGTACTTTCTGTTGGTCAAAGCGTATGTAATGATTAAGCCTATCTAGTGTGTTTTCACAGACTGCCGATTTTGTGTGTCGTCTATGTCTTATGTCCGCAATGTGTTCTTTGAGTCTGCTGGACATATTGAGTTTAGTTTGCCCTATTTAAGACAGGCCACAGTCGCAATCCAGTTTGTATATACCTGCATCTTGCAACGGGGTGTTACTTTTGATTGGTCTTAGGAATTGCTGAATCTTCTTGTGCGGCTTGAAAATTATATTAATAGAAGCTCGTTTTAAGATCCGGCTACTTCTATCTGTAACTTCCTTTACATATGGCAGGTAGGCTGGCTGGCGGGGAACTGTTTGTGTCTTGTTTTTATTTCTGTGATGCAGCCGGGGGATGCGCAGCTTGTTTCGGTGTTCCACCTGTGTGACATGCTGTAGTTCCTCTTCGAGGTGGGCAGCATCACAAAGACGTTGGGCTCTTTGAAATAAACATTTACCGACAGAAATCAGTTGTGAAGGGTGGTGGTGTGATGAGTGGAAGTTATTTTAATAAAAGACAATACTATATTTAATATTTTTTTTATATTTGGAAGCTGTCAGTATTAGAAAGCAATCTCATAGTCATTTCAAGCAACCGGGGTCCTATATTTTATTCTACGTATATATATATATATATATATATATATATGTCTTAATGTGTTGTTTATGATTTAAAATTGGTAGGATAGACTTGTTTACTAGTTTAAGATTAGAGACTAGGTGTTACCTAAAGATTTCAGAGAGAAATTTAACTGCGATCTGACACTTCGATCTGTCAAAAAATCATAAGATTTTCAGAGAAGAGATAGATCGGGCTAAGCCTTGAACGTTACCCTTTAGACTTGAGTGATGCGGTCTTGTAACAACCTATTATGAATGCATACACTTCAATTCTCAGTAATATTTTTTTAAAACAAAAAGCATATTGTAATAAAATTTAATATTTCCTTTCCTCTACAGGGTCGTAATGGCAAGGGCTCTATATTTGTTTGGGCTTCGGGTAATGGGGGCAGAGAGCACGACAACTGCAATTGTGATGGTTATACAAACTCTATCTGGACTTTGTCAATATCTTCGGCCACTGAACGAGGAGAGGTTCCGTGGTACTCAGAAATGTGCAGTTCTACTCTCGCTGCAACTTACAGTAGTGGTGCTGTGCTTGAGAAGCAGGTGAGTTATTTTTACGAAAGGGTCAGTTTAATATGATGAAAAAAATATACCTTCAACTCCATTTGATTAGAAGGTATGAATTCTAGCTGGCATTACTAGGTACCATATGATAGATAACATAAGAACATGAGTGTATAATATGAATTGAACAATCATAATATTGATAGAAACCATGAAAAAGACAGATAAAAATTTTCTAACAGATAGTTCGTAGTACTATCTAAAAAACAATTTTATACAATTGAATATAAACATACAAAAAAAAACTATTTATCATGGTAAAATGCACGTCTGTTATTTGTAGGATTAGGGTTGGTCTAGCGGCTTAGACATGCAACTCTCATCCCTAAGGTCTTCGGTTCAAACCAAGCGACTTTTCTGTATATGGGCCAACATAACTGTCGCTGTAGGGTAGGGGAAAATTACGTGAAGAAACCTACTCAACTATTATAACAAGTAAAATGATCACGACATACATAAATCTGAGGCTACTTTCGTTTTTTTACTAGCTGTATAGCTTATATATATTACATAGTTGCATCATGAAGAGGCCACTTCAAAATGTCTGAAATCTGATTGTACAAGCTGTAAATTATATTAAGAATTACTTCCTACTAAATATCAAGTAAAAATGATATTTTAAAGTACGAAAGCAATAAACAACTTTATAAATGACAATGCTGCTCGCATTTGTTGAAAGCTGTAAAATGTCTACAACAAGGCTTCAACAATTTTTATTACGTTGTCTGAAATTCCTAGTACAATTCATTCCGAACATCCTGGAATTGTATGATCGAGTTTTATTCACAGAACATTGTGACAACTCGTAACATCTGTTTATTTGGTTTTGAAACTGACATGGGACCATATGCACGTTAGTATAATTTTATGAATACGGATTTTTTTTAAACAATGAAGCAAGCTGAAAAAATGTCATATAAATTAAAAACGTTTATGGAAGTCGATGAATTAGGGAACTAAATATGTCTTTAAAGCAATAAGAAAGAAAAGAGTACTTGCTCTTGGCAATCTGAGTGTTTTGGCGGCGGTATCACTCACCATGAAGTGAGCTTCCTGCCCGTATCCCACCTGTTATATAAAAAATAAAAAAAAAACTAATACAAAGGAGAATAAATTGACACACAAATAATTAATTACAATCATTTGTAAGTTATAATGTAACATACATTTTCTAATCATACAATTAATTGTGTTCCGAATTGCATATGTTAGTATGGTTTATAACATTAGCTCTTTACCGATTAAAATTGCTAAACTAAACCACTAAACAATAAATTATGCATTGTTAAACTAAATTAAAATTTTCAACTAGCCGCCACATACCTTTACACATATATAAACGAAACGAATAATTTAAACGAAGTCCATGTAAAAGCGTAAATGTTACGACGGCTGAACCATCTACACCACCATCAAGAAATAATACAAGGATCAGAAGTTTTTTAAACTTTTGAGATTTGTTTAAACCCCTTAAATGTGCAACTGGGTGTATTGGTGAAAAAAAACTTGATAATGTTTTGAAATATATTTACTATACGTGATATACATTTTCTGTAGATTAACAGCTTAATAAACTTCTACTGTATTAAACCCCTCAAATGTGCAATTGGGTGTATAGGTGAAAAAAAACTTGATAATGTTTAGAAATATATTTACTATACGTAATATACATTTTCTGTAGATTAACAGCTTAATAAACTACTACTGTATTAAAAACATACGTGCTAATTAGTAATGAATATATAATTATATTTTTAAACAAACTAGTACAAAACAAATTAGATGACCTTTCCGTATAGTCTGAAACTTTGTTTAAACATTCGTTATTTTTATATTCTCTGTTTTTAAAAGCTTACTGCATATGGACATAAATGTTCTGACCTATTCTATTTATAAAGTGGGATTGTGCAAAGTATAACTTGCTAACCACAATACTGTGAAAATGTTAATACATTCATTTCTCGAATAAAGGGCAAGTGAATGAAGCTTATTACTAATAATAGAAATGGGGTATTTATATGTATCTTCTATAATATAAAAATGAATCGCAAAATGTGTTGGTAAGCGTGCATGACTCTACAATGCCTGGACCAATTGTACCAATTTTTTTTTAAATGTTCGTTGAAGTGTAAGGATGGTTTTTACGGCGAGAAAAATTCGAATAATTTCCGGGAATACCCTAAAACAGCCCTTTTCTTTTTCCCATACAAACTTTTTGTAAATAAAATGTAGAGTCAATTTGAACTTTATTGCTATTCAATAAAGTTCATATTAAATTACAAGCACTCACTGTTATCTATGTCGCGTTCCGAAAAACAACAAGTGATAATATCGCGAACCCGACCAAATTGAATAGTCAAAAAATGTGAGAGCCATAGATCATTAGTACTGATTTTTAATTTGGTTGGCTTCGCGATATTATTTCTTTTGTTTTAGTTTCGGAACGCGATATAAACCGCGTTAAAAAAACCGTTTACCTAATAATTATTGCATGTGACACAATTTATTTATACCTCACAATCTTCAATTAAAGATTGGATCGGTAGTTATAATGTTGCGAAATATTAACCAACCGCGTCTTTGCAACGGCCCACGGTTAGCGATAAAAAAATTCTGAACAACGTGATAGAATCAACTATACTAAAAGGAAAGTATAAAGGAGAAGATGCTTTGATACCACGCATCCCAATGATTCCGACTGATATACCATTTGAATTTGAACGACTACAGTTTCCAGTGCGGCTTGCTTTTGCTATGACCATAAATAAGTCCCAGGGGCAATCATTATGTGTTTTATTAATCTAGAAAACCCATCTTTCTCACACGGTATTGTATGTTGCCTGTTCCCGTGTTGGAAAACCATCAAATTTATTTGTCTACGCGCCAGGTAAACAAACAAAAAACTTTGTATATTACAAAGCACAACAATGAAAACAAAACTGATTTTTGTTAATTTATGCTTCACTTGATTAACAATAAAGGGATTACTTTAAATGCTTATATACGTTTTATTCCATTATTTTTTATTACATCGGTTATTAACCCGTCTATCTCTATGTTATGTGATTGAGGCATCCACTTTTCAAATATTTGTCACCTTTAGGTTCCCACTGTCCCTTTAGATTGTTTTCCGGTTATCAGGTTTGAAACTTAAGTTCGCCTCTTAGTTTGAAGCCCTCTGGCAGACATCCCAGTCGAGATTTTTTAGTGGGTCCCAAAAGGATGGCCAAAGTTCGTGGAAGCGAAGATGCTTTCGTCACCCGAGCTGACCCTCACACGCTGCCCTATCATTAGGGTGACGGTTCTGTTCAGGAGATTTTTTTGCGCTAACTATAAAATAGGTAGGAACAATAAACTGCCACATTCCAAATCTATTTGACAGAACAAAGTCTGTTGGGTAAGCTAGTTTTCTATAAAAGGAAAATAATATTTGTTTATTTTTCAAGAGTTGAAAAAAAATCTAAAAATGAACTGTTTAAGTAATTTGAATAATAGAACACAAGAACAGAGTGTATTTTCTTTAATAGAGACTGTAGGTAGTGTTATTGGTCACTTGCTTGTGTTAAATAAGGTTAGACTTAAATTACTAATTAGTCTTTAGTTAGGCTAGATCGTAATATTCCATGATGTCTCAGTGATGAGACAATGTATTAAAACAAACTTTTAAGTATTTTCTAAGCTAAATAATATTTATATATTTAATATTTATCCAACTCACTTCCTCATATATTTTTAGTTAGGAGACGTTACTGAGCTTCATAACATATTTGTTATACGACTTTATTTTCATTAAAATTTATACGAAGCAAATTTTATCAATTTGTAATTTGTTCTTCGTCTAAACAACTTGATGTAGTCATAATTAATTTTTACTTTAACATTGTCATCTAGGTGGTTACCACAGACTTGCATCACACATGTACAACCAGCCACACGGGTACATCAGCCTCTGCTCCGCTTGCTGCGGGAATTTGTGCTTTAGCATTACAAGCTAATAAGGAACTCACGTGGAGGGATATGCAGCATATTGGTAAGTCCTTTCCTTGTCGCTATACGCCCGCTACTATATTTTTTTGAAAAAATGAAGTGTCTCTAATAACCACATAAGTCGAGCAAATAATCGAGGAATAAGAAAGCAAAGAAAGCTTAATATGTATATGTAAAAGCACCTGTTTTATTATCGTAGACAGTATTGTTCTAAGACAGAGTGTCTTAGAACTTTTATGGAAGTTTATTGTAATTTTTTATATGTGATAAATAATGTTAATATTGAATGAACATCGAATAAAACATGCATCATTCTAATTGTGAAAGATATTTTGAATCCGGGATTGAGACTAATTTTACAGAAGTTTTTGAGATTATTCATTACAAACCTACAAATAAATTTTTATAGTGTAATTTCTTTAATATTAGTATATAAATTATTTTCCTTATCCTACTGAGTCGAACGTTTACTATTAATTGCTCACAGGTAAAAAAAGCCCAGAATTCGTATAAGTGTAGCAAGCTTTTTGAAACACTTTATTTGTTCAAAGAACCAACACGGAACGCGAAACCATTGAGAGAATACATCACATACAACATGAAAAAAGTGACGAAATACATTACACAACGTTAGTCTACTTTCGCGACAAAATCTACGTCCGTTAGAAGCGAACGACGTAGTAAAATAAAACTCAAACAATTACGGTAAAGCTGGATTTCAACTGGAAACAGAAAAATATTTTTAAACATTCACTTCCGTTCCATTTGACTTAAGATGTACTTAACTATTTCAAGGTAAAATCGCCTTACCTTTTTAGCGGAAAATGCTTTCAAAGAAAGATTTGGCACGAGATAAACGGTAATCCTATTTTCTTTGCCGGTTATGTGACATATTCTGTATGTAATAAAAGAAAAAGCTGCCTGCGAAATAAACTCCTTTAAGCAAATTTGGTTCATATCTACGAATGTTTAATTATAAATCAGTTAAAATAGAATTAGTTGTTATTTACATAATTTAATCTGATTGATTACTGAAGATTCATTTAGTAATAGGCAAAAAACAATATGTAATATGTATATTTGAAATATATATTTGAAGTATTTTTGCAAAATAAATTCCAATGTATACATAATGGTTTAATTATCTTAAAAACTTATTTCTCTTAAAGGTATCTTCCTTTTAATAATATTAAATTTTTATATTTTCGTTGATTGGAATTTTCAGTATTGCGATATGTATTATAAGTTTATCCGTATTAAAAATCCAAATCCATTATTCGCGTTATTTTTATCGTATGAACTGTAATAACGTTGAACCGTAGGCTATCTAATACACGCCAATTTTTTATTTTATGTTTTAAAAACACGTTTATTTTGGAAACAAACCGAAGGGTTAATGTGAGTTAAAAAACAAAAGATAAATACAACAACAAATTATAATTAAATTTTTATTACTTCCGGTTATGTATGTATGTACAATAATGTATTAACGGTCTTGCTTGCTCATTATAAAACAAGTTGGTCATTATATTAATACAGGAATTCACTCAAAAAATACTAAAACAGTAAAACATGTATATGCCGATTGAGATGGAAAATTTAGTATATAAACTAGATAGATTTTCTTAGATTGTATATTCTTTGTTTTCTATCTGTATGTCTAGAACATGGTGATTAAATCAATATTAGTTTTCCATGGGCATTCCATTTGACTAAGTTTTACCGAGAATCAATGTAATTATACTTCGATTACTGTATAGTCAGTCAGCTTTCATATTTACGTTTCAAAATTCGATTTTTAAATAATGTTAATATTTGACAATTAACATATTTATATAACCAGCCTATTTTCACTGCATTGGCTAAATTACTCGTCTGTGCTATTTCATCACAGCGTAGACAACATTTATCAGAAAGAGACGAACTTTAAGAAACCTCGAAGTTAATAATCAATATAAATCTCTTTTTAGTAAATCATACAAATATTATTATTAAGTGGTTCGAAAATTACAATATGTTTGTATTAACAATTATGCAAACATATGTTAATGTTAATTATTCTTAATGAATGTTTTGCTTCAAATAAAATTTTTGATGTAGGCGAAAATTAACTGAAATAGTTTTGATGCAATTACGTCGTATTGTTTGCGAAATGTTATCGCTTAGTTGGAGCTATTTTAAGACTGCATATAATATAGCAATACAAATCTTACACGAAATAAAACATAAGTATTGTGTTACCTTCACAAATTAATGCCCGAGCTGATAATTACCCAATTTCTATATTTTAATATCCACTACCTAAAACAGTAGCTCAAAAAATTACGAATAAAGACGTGAAATACAGATAAACAAACATATTTTATAAAAAAAAAAAAAAATATTTGTATGGAATAAATATTACTCTGAAATTGTGTTAACATATTATTACTGCAATCATAATTTATTTATGACAAAAGATAATAACATTCTACTGCATTTTTGTAGATATCGAGACGTGGCAGGTAGTTTTTGACTCGATTCCGTTTTCGTAGGAAATATAATTTTTATAAAGGAAATTCCAGTGCATAGCTTTTTACTATGTGTGGTGAATAACCAAAATAAATTCATTAGTTCTAGGGAGTACTTCCTACAAACTTATAACATGTATAAGTACGCAATTTGAATATATGAAGTGTAATACAGTCAAAATCTGATATAACGACGTCGAAGGGACTACTTATATTTGGTCGTAAAAACCGATGGTCGTAAAAGTTGATGACGTTGTTATTAAGTACCTAATATTTTTACCCGCCGCCTTTGATTTTGGTCAATATAACCGGTATGTTGTTCTAAACGGTTTTGACTTGATTATGATTGAAATGCTAAAATGTTTGTTTGTAAGTTTCTACTTATTTTAAAGTGGAAGTATTTGTTTTATGAATAAATAAATAATAATCTTAAATTAATGTCGTATGAACAGTGGTTCGAACAGCACGACCGGAACGTCTGAGCACTGGTGGTGAATGGCGAGTGAACGGTGTCGGTCGGAACGTTTCTCATTCGTTCGGCTACGGGCTTCTCGATGCAGCAGGCATGGTACGGCTTGCCAGGTCTTGGAAGACTGTACCTCCGCAACGAAGGTGTGAACTGGCCGCTTCAACGCCCCAGAGAGCTGTACCGCCGAAGTCGTCAATATCTTTACGGGTTAGTATGTGACATTTTGTATGGTTCAAAATTGATGGAAAGTATTAGTATTTATGTTTATTTATTTATATACAAGGCATAAGTACTTTACTTACAAAGAAAACATTACATTAAAAAAACATAGAACATGCATGTTCATGAAAAATAAGTATACACAACATATACGGAAAAAAACTAATACAGACCCCATAACAAGGTTTTATAACTAAAGAAAAATTAAATGTTAAATGTAATGTATCTTGTTTTCGAGTTTTATAAAAACAATTAGTAATAACGTTTCATGAGGTCTCTAGAACTATCATTCAAAATGTTTAGGAGGTGATTTGATTCATGTGTAGCTTCTATTTTGGAGAGCAGAGGAAATTATTTGAGTAGATTTTTCTCAATTAACTGTGACTGTGACGAAAGAGTGATTGGTTTTGCAAATACGAAAATTTGATATCGGTGTTTCGTTTCGTTTTAACCTGTTAAAATTTTATGTTACATAAGCGGTAGAAAATTATGTATATAACGTATTTTTGAAATATAGAATAAAATTATGTTAAGTAGGTTCTCTTAACCAAATTCAATATGACTGCACTCAATATTGTGTGTATCTAAGTTATATAAATGAATTATTTACTGTGGTCGCTTCTAACTCTTTGTTCTATCTGGATTAATAAACAATGAAAAAAATTCATCACTTCTTTAACACTTAATTTTATTTCAGTTGGACGTAAGCGCCTGTCCCGGGGTAAACTACCTAGAGCATGTCCAAGCGCGAGTATCGTTATCGGCGACTCGACGTGGTGACCTACGTATCACGCTCACTTCGCCAGCTGGTACTCGCGTCACTTTACTGACGCCCAGGTAACAAAAAAGATATTTATCTATCCATGGGATATCATTTATTCATGTAGATAACTTTTGTAAGACTATCAGAGTGCAGATACTTATATCTGCAAAATTAGAATTATTCCTTGGAAAATAACTAATATCACACGCACCTATAAAGCCGGCAATGAAATGTAAATTTCCAACTATCATCCCATTTCTCTTCTTACAACCCTCGCTTAAACTACAGGAAAATAATTTACGTCTAAATACCTAATTAATTAGAAAAAGAACTTATGCTTACAAACAATCAATTCGGGTTCCGACATAATAGATCTACAGAAGATGTAACTACTGGACTATAAGTTCTAAGATGAAGGACAAAGATGTATCGGTATTTTTCTTGATCTAGCTAAAGCTTTTGACCGTTGGTTTCAGTCCTATTATTCTAATAGAGTTCGAATTCATGGGTATTGCAATAAATTAGAGAAGGTGGTCACGTGGTTTGCCCCTGGGCAGTGTTCATAGTACAACGCTATTTTTTGTGTACTTCAATGACATATTTTATCTCGAGCTCCCAAATGCGAAACTCTTTTATTTTGCTATTACAGCAATTGTCTTTTACTGGCACTCTTGGGAACAAGCCGCACTACTAGCTTAATTAGGTCTCCGCCAAATCTCTCAAATTCAAATAATCTCCTTTCGTCAATACGTGTAAAACTAAATTTAATATTTAATATTAAAACAGATAAGGTTTAAACAGGGAATTTAATAGACGAGATGGGGTTTGGTTTGGTAAACTTTGATATGTAGTAGCCATATGCTTTCCCTTCCTGGAAACTGGTACTACCAAGTAACTGGTATTAATCATTGATTCGAGACTATATGGGTCCTCAAATAAATTACCTGTGTTCGCAAACTTGTGAATCTATTTAAATGCCTCAGAAAACCTTCCGATCCATATACATTACAAGTAGTGTGTACTGCATAATGTCAGTCGATATTATTTTACTGGATCTCGGTATAGAGTGGAGCGACATCGTTTTCAATGCTGAAAATTTAGCGTGCCCAATTCTTAATATGCACTATGTGAAACCTTTTTACTAACAACAATTACAATATTACATTTATTTATTAAAAATTTCTAACGCTCAGACAACTATATTTAATGGCCAACCATACCACATCATACGCAACGCAAACCTACATATACCGCAACTCAACGGATCGCATAGCTACACCCTACGCTTTATCTCTTTCAGAGGCCCTTTCTCTACTTTCTCACAAACAATATTCACTCTTGATTCAAAACATCTTTTTAACCTGTCTTGTACAGTACTAGTAAAATTATACTAAATGTTAATTTAGCATAATTTTACTAATTAATTAAAAGTATGTCAAATGGAAGAGAGCTGCCCGCACTACAGCGAATCCTCGAGGGTTAGTGCACTTCCTCATTTTACTGTATATCTTTTCTATTACGTGTAATGAAATTTTTCTTACTTTCTTACTAAAACAAACGTATCGACATTTTTTAAACGACATTAGAACCTAAATATTTAGATCAAATCAAATAAACATAGAACGTTTTCTAATTATCATTTGTAACGTAAATTCAGCTAATATATGTAAGTTATGTTCGAAAATTAAATCGTTCTAAGTGGCTCAACTTGTCAGTGAACTCGTAAATCCAGAGAAAAGCCGCTTGGCGCGTTTCATGTAGCTTATTTTAAAACATTACCGTATTCCTTCAACTAAGTAGTAATAAGACCGCTTCGAGCATCTTATAAAATGTACACTATACATTTTATAGAAGAACTAAACATCTTTAAGTTTTTCATGAAGATATTGAAAAGTTTTCCTTTTTCCTTATGCAGTAAATTTTTCATAAAAAAATTCTACGTTAAAATAGTCAATGATTGAGATGTTTTAATATACGCTGTATAATCAATCATGCTTAAAGTTTAGTGTATTAAGAAGTATCGCCATAACCTTTTTAGGTCTAGGCTTCAGATTTCTGTACCCAGTTCGTGATCATTTGTTTTTCTAATAGGCATGTAGGTGAACAGCTCTCTGTGCCTAACACCCGCCCACTATTTATTGATGCTGGTTACCTCACGATGCTTTACTTAACCGTACGGACCGAGTGTCAGATGGGCGCAGATAGAAAGTACATTGGCGCACACCCAGGCTTCCAAGCTACAACCTCAAGGCTGAGAGTTGCAGGCTAAAGCCACTAGGCTAACACTGGTTTATTGATTACAAAAATAAATTTACTAAACGGTCTTAAGTTTAGTTTTTTACAATAACTATAAACAAAATTGTGTAATAATACTCCATCTGCATATAATAAATAGGTACGTCATCTGTATCTGAAATTATCTTGTAAATTGCTTGATAAACAAAGCATCTCTTCTGAAACTAGGTTAAGTTTAGCTAAACTAGGTGATTATTTACAGACAGCACGACTTGTCGCGCGCTGGGTTCAATTCCTGGCCATTCATGTCAGTTCACATGTGGGGCGAATCACCCCTTGGCGAGTGGCTGCTTGAAGTTTCTAATGAGGGAAGATTCATGGGTATGTATGAAATGTTCTAAATATATGGATATTTTCTAGTCCTAAACGTATATAATAATCTCAGCTTCAATCAAAACAATGTTTTATCTAACTCATATTTGTAGCTATACAAATTAATCTTTGGAAGTAAATAATTTCGATAGTTTAATTGCACAATAAACCCTCAAATTTGCAAACTAATTATAAACGATCTTAATCCTTTATAACCAGCAAATCCTGTGAATAATGAAACTATCGCGAACGTTTCAACTCAAATGCGATCGGAGAGAAATTGCAATACAATTTAGTTACAGACTCACGGGAGATTACAAACTTTATCGATTTCAACTTTGAAGCCTCCTAAAGCGTTAGCTGTAAATCAAGATCTTTCTAAACTCCGGTGTCAATTCTATTACAGTTGAATCAATTTAAACTTTGAGAGTCGAAAAGCATTTTACCTTGTATATACCATAGGTCGAGCGACATTACAAGACTGGTCATTAACTTTCTACGGAACGAGCATACCGGCTGCTAAAAACGATCCAATACCCTTCAGAAATCCAATAATACGTAAGAGTAACGCGACGAGACCCGTCGTAGTGCAAGCGGGACGAAAGAACAAAGGGAAGACCATCCCAATAGTTCCCACCTACACGGTGGGATTAGTGAAGCGAAAAAAGAATAAGAATTCCAAGAATCCCAACAGAAATGCGCTGAAATCAAAACAGAGCCGTCCGGCAACTCGTTCGCCGATAGAAAGCTCGACATTGCGAACGACGGCCCCAGATTTGAGTATGAATTTGCGGGGAGATTTAACGGACCCTTTGGCTGACGCTAGAGGACGCAAGATGTCAAGCCTATTCGAGCAATATCCGAAAATCCAGAGAATATATCCGGCGCCGCTGCAAGCCAACGGTACATGCATGTTGTCCGTTTGCCGACCGTTTTATTTCAGCTGTACGAACTTGCACGTCAATTACCTTTGTTCTGCATACCGCAATTGCATGTTGTGTGCGCAATTTTTTCAGTGAAACTTTCATTAGGAATTCGTCTGACGGTGTGTTTTTTTTTAATTTCGCTTATTTTGAAATAGGTTGCGATTTTCGTAGTGTTTGCATTTGTTTTGTTTCTGTGAATTTTATGTAGAATTGTGAGAGCAGGTTTTTCCTGTTTAATAGTGATATTTCTAAGTAGATAGCTGCTGTTTTGTAACTGTAGGCTTCCTTCTTAAACTGCTGTGAATAACAATAATAATATTGTCTCTTTCCAAAACACATATGTTAGCATGTTTACACGTCCCTATAATTTGTTTTTAACTTTATAAGTATTATTAGCTTTATAATAATATTGAGATATAATGAAAGACCCTAGAGAATCTCCTTTAATAAAACATTTACACAAGAACACAATAGGTCTTCCTTTTTAATTTATATTAAAATAATAAAAATAAAAAGTCTGTTTATTTTATGCAAAAGAACATTGTAAACTTAATCCTATTATATATATATATATATATATTTAAATAAATTATACAATTTTATGTTCTTACATTAATTTGAAATAATAAGCCCCACAGAACACCTATTTACACGAGAATCCAAGACCATTTCCAAAATCTAACACACCTTATAAATTACAGCGGGGCCATTAAGCCAATGGGAATTAATATTCTACGGTACTGAAACGCCGCCGCAAGATAACGACGCGTCTCCTGAAAGTCCCCAGTTTCCCGAAATTCCGTCTTGGAGTGGAACAAATGAAAACAACCATCTGCCACCTGAACCATCAGAGGAACCCAAACACAACTCCATAGATGATGACCTGGCTCTCGTCTGGCACGACTCACACGCGGTAAGTTCAATCTGTCTGTATACGTTTTTTAAATGATGTAAAGAGTAACTTTACAATGAATAATTTTATTACGTATTATTAAGCGAGGTGAATGCGAAAATATACACGCAATACTTAAAAAAGTGTATTTCATAAAATCATATTGGTGGTTTATTGTTATGAAATTAATTCTCGACCAACTTTATAAAACCAAAATCATTTTTTCATGTAGGTAACACAACGACACTTATTATCGTCAAAAAAGAAACATATATTAAATGCTTCTAATTTTACATTTATTGCCAGTTCTCAAATCAATGGCATAGAACGGAAGAGAACTGGCAATGAACTCTCCGCCTTTCTTTTTAATCGCCAAGTTTTTCGTTTTACACTATGTTTGTAAGAAATGGGTAAAAGTTACCCAAATACCTGTAGGAGTATTGTGTATTTAAAGGATTTTTTTCAATCTTATTTGTTACTCACAATAACGTTTTGTTTCATTAATAATACATTCGTATTATAAAGAAAATAAATTTAGCCACAATGAAGTAATCGGTTAAGTGCAATTCACTTGTGAAACCAAAGATGGGAAGACATTATGTGCAACGCCTGTCGGTCGGACCATTTACTGCTAAAATAAATCCCGGTTAATAGCAACTGTCTTTGGCGTTTTTATTCATTGTTTTCATGAAAATAAATGTCTTTAAATATTTTCTTTAGCTTTGTCTGCTGATATTGTCACTAGACAAAACAATTAATACCAATTGTAGGAGATAAGCGTTTTGTGCCTTTTAACTTAAAATGATTATCGCTGGTAATCGAATAAGATGTTATACATTCAAAACTCAAATCGTTTTGATGATATAAAACGAAATTTAAGTTTAAAAATATTTTTCTCTTTGCATAGATATTTCGTTTATTCTGAGCTCTGGAAACGTCAATATTGGTACGAATTCAATTATAATTCTACGTTTTAACAGAACTGAAAACGTAGTTAGTTTAAACAATATATTTAAATGCTATAAATAACTATAATAAATATTAACATCTTATATTTTCTACTATATTTTAACTTATTCAACCAAATTCAAAATTTTATAACTAATACTTTAATCTTTATAAGTTTACTGTAACTTAGCCGTCCCAATGCAAGGAATTGGGGCTTAAGTAATACTATTGTAACTTACAAGTGCTGTTGCGTTACATAAGTAAAGTCTTATATAATGTATATCCAAACAATGGAATAGATAAATAAGGATCTAATTCTGTACGTAACCAAAATCCAATTATAATACCAAAAACAATGATTATATACAGTACATATATAAGCGCAGTCGCACCTTCCGAAGAGTGTCCCTTCCTTACTTATCTAGGTTTTTGTTCCACAGTATCGTCCAACCACAAATACGCTAAACGGCACTCTACAGTTTAAATACTAAAATATAATATGAAATTGACTTTACTTACAGATACGTGAAGAAAGTCCTGGAAATGGAATGGCCGGAAGCGGGTGTGCCACACACGCCGTCCAAGCTCCACATAAATGTTTAGGTTTGTGTTTACTTGTCCTCATACTTACAGCGGCCGACGCTTATTTAACACTAACTGGTATCAGCTTAGGGAGAGGCAGGTAGGTTTAATTGCCAGCCTTACTGGCGGTTCGAATTAGTTAGCCACGGGTGAGCGAATTCATTCATAATCTCATATGGAAAAATAAAAAAAAATTGTTTTACACTGCAATGTAGAAAGTTCAAGTTCTTTACGTAAAGTAATTTAGGTAATATTAGATTGATTGTATATCGTCAAGTTACTTTACATTGTTAAGTTGACTTCAATACCTATTCTATGTGAAATGGAGTAAGTTCTGGTGGTTTTGTCGTATACAATATGTCGCATCAATTAGGGACTTGCTTTTGGGTATACGTTTACATGTTTGTGATACTGTCAGCTGGCTTTCAGTATTTTCCTGAACAACTCAAATCAATTTAATTATTTAATATAATTATATAATAGCTTTCAATACGCTATTTGACAAGAATTTAAAAAAAAACATTTTGGATAATTTATTAGTGACTGTGTGTAGAGTTTGTTATTTTTAATTGTGTTAAATATTAGCTTTTAATTCATATAATTCAAACATTTCTCTTGTCATGCTTGTAAACGTGTAAAATCCAAATTATACCTTTTTATTATTATCCTTAAATTACACAAATACACATTTATTTCGATAAAAAATAGAATTCGACGAAATTAACTCCGAGATCAATATTAGGAACATCCTAATATTGGGCAGTGGACAATCAACATTTAAAGTTGTTTTTCTGTATATCATTTTTAAAGCCATGCTTTATACGGATTACTCACAATAACACTTTATTTTCCATATTGTCAAATATGCCTATTGTATTAAAATTTTACAAATACTTACCTTACTTTGAATAACCTTAAATCAAAGTTGAGCTTAAACTTCATAGTAATAAATATTTTGACTCGCTCGCCCCGTGCGTACTATCGAGGCTCGTGATCTAGTAAATTGTATTATTTATCTACATAAGTACAAGCTGTTAATTAATTTTATTTTGTACCTTTGTAACAAACTGTTTGAACTGCCACGTCACTCCCCCAGTACTTAAGATATTTTAATAAGCCACTGAAATTTAGATAATTTAGTCGAGTCCGGAGGCTTCGAAGTAAAACTTTTTGTCATAATTTATAAACTCGAGCCCGTTAACAATGAAAAAAGTATTCGAATCTTCGGACTTTTCAGTCGCAGTAATTTAAAAATATTTTAATAATAAAGAAAGGTGTTCAATGTTATTTACCTTAGATAGTTGTATTTTTAAATTACTGTGGTTAAGTCCACATTACTTGTGTATTTTGTTATATCGGCAAAATTAAGAGCTAGGAACAAGTGCAATTACATAATTTTATATTGTGTATTACAAAACGTCCATTTTGCTTGATTGACGCTCAAGGGCTTACCATGGGCTACATAAAACAGACCAAATCTATTGGTTCCCAAGGAGATGATCAACTAAGAACTGTAGTAGAAATTTCCTAAGTTTTGCGGCTAGACAAGTACCCGCGATTACGTTTCAAAATTTTTAAACAATAATTTTTAAAACATTATATTTTTTTTTCATAATTTGTCGTTGGTAGAGCTAAGCATTTTCGTTTTTGTGTGGCCCAAGGTGTAATAATAGAGGACAGTAGAAAATTGTGGATGTAGTAATAATATAGCATAATAATTAATAGATATTCTGTGGTACTTAATGTAAGTCACGTACCGATACTTCTATATCTATTTTATGAATAATTTAATTGAATGTAAAATTTATTTGTGATTATTGACCTGGATATATACTAGTAAATAGTTATTGCGTGTTTAAATCAATTTACGTAATTTTTTCCTACTATTAACAATAATATTTTTATTATGTAAGCGTAATCATATTTTATTTTATATCAATAAATACGCCTTAAGTGGACAGGAAAATGAGCATAATAGGGCCCTTGGTAAAATACTTTGCGTCAGGCGTGTTACAACCACTCAAATGAAACGAGCTCACGCTTGGTCACGTGACCATTACCATAAAAATCAAAATCGAAATTCCGTTCATGTTATTGGGTCACCTCAGTCGTAATGTATTTGCCCAGGGCCCACAGTATATTTTATAAAATCACAAAACAAGTTATAAATAATAATAAAATCGGTTCGTACTTATAAATCACATATTTATTAAATAAGTTATATATGTTACAATAGGTCAATATGTTAACATACTTTACAATAGGTCAAATTTACAACTGAACAATGAAATGTTAAGTTTATAGAATCTTTTATTTGCCATTAACCAAAGAGCACAAATTACGATGCCAAATGTACGCATTTACATCTTTCAATCAATAAATATTAGTGTTTAATCGGTGATCTGATAGCGCAGTGTGGATATTTTACATTCGCTCAAACTTACTTTAAACACTAATTTTAAGTAAAATATCTTCAGCGCGCTGTGTGGAATCATACATATCGTTTATAATAAGTTGAAGGGGATTTTGTTAGGCAGATAAGTTCGTGTTATTATAGGCTTTATATGTGATGGCCTGTGCACTTAACATTTTCTCGAATATGACATTTTACTACGTTTATTTACATTATCAAATACGTTCATTATTATATGTTTGCAATTCTAGCTACAAACAATAGTAAAAGATACTTAACTATCGTCAATATATCAGATCGCTAAAGACTTTTTATATCAGCGGTCTTGGCAGATTTATAAAGGATGGGAAGAGGAGAATCGACCGGTCGGGTTTAAATTGCGATCATGTATCAACCTTACGTACGTGACCCTCGCTTTATTTCCACCTCAAATTACATTTTTCTTATAAAATCTTTTTTGTTGTCTTCGGATTTTCGCACATGCTTAACAAGTCGAACAACTTATCAATTGGTTCGTGTTTGCATAACATTGCAATATCACGTTTTTTATGACTTAATAAGAGATTGTAAAAAGTAAACAGGCTTTTACAGAAATTTATATTATTAGTTCCAGAAACATAATGAATACTGCATAATGTGGTTGTGATCATATTGGTGATTGCCAATCCATATATATGTGAAAATTAACTGTACATAATAAGTAGATAATAGTAAAATAAAATTTGGAGACTTGTACAAATTGCTCATTAATGTAAATTTTAAAACGACTGATCGATCAAGATTTCTCATCGACTGCTAGTTAATATAACTTAAATGGTCTAAGTATGTAAAAATGCCTAGATGATGTAGCCTAGAATAAAATGCTGTATCACGTTTTAACTATCGCTCGATGTACTAGAAGTCGTTAAGAATCCCATTTTTATAACAATTTTGCTGTATACATGTAAAATTGTTCACCATTCGGCGTTAAGTAGCTACCAAAATTGTATTTATAAATGTAAATGTTAAATTTGTATATATTGAACGTGATGTGGATGGAAATATAATAAAAGAAAAACTTTTAATACAAAATCAATACAGATTTTCATTTATGTTGAAGTCTTGTCTCTGATCAATGTCGGCAGTTAAATGTTGTATAAATCAAACTGACGTATAATTGTTATTAGTCTAACTTTAGAAATGTGTGATCAATGTTATTTGTTGCATGTCCCGCTTCGCTTGTTACGTGCTTAACATTCATAGTATCTCCGCTTTCCGCTAAACTAATTCCTACTTGTAACAACTTTTGTTTCACATTCACGATTCATATCTAATTTTGCCCAGTATTTCCTGATTTCATTTAATTTTGTGCACGTTCTTTCCGGCATGCAAAAAGCACTAGAGACGTCTGTTTGTTTTAAATTTATCAACAAAATTATTTGAGATCAGTGACGAGATTTTACTAAACGTTTCCCTTCAATACCTGTTTTCATTGTCTGTGTCTACGAACTTGGAGCTGGAACTTCTGCATCATGCTGTCGACGCAAGTGCATGGAGGCTGGGACGGTGCTGGGTGGTTTCGGTATTCTTGTCCCATGTACTGATATACATGTTCTCTCTCCCATTAGAATGCGCGAAGGGTTTGCACTTGTACGACGGTCGATGCTATGCGAGTTGTCCGGATGGTACGTACGCAGGGGAAATACTGGAGCGTACTTCGAGGCGACGTAACCTTACAATTTTGGAGGCTGGACCGCCTGTCATTAAGCGACAGGGTGATAACAAGCCGACAGCTTCGGAAGCTTTAGATATGGAACCGAATATTAACTACACCTCTCCCCTGATATGTCTGTCTTGTCACTACACCTGTGCCACGTGCGTTGGCCCACACAATAGCCAATGCTCTTCCTGCTTGGATGATGCCCAAATCGTCAACTTAACAGATGCTGAACCTAAATTCTATTGCTATCCAAACATAATCTTACCTCAGCTAAATGACGCAAATTGGCAATACAAAGTTAACGTGATTCTTTCGATAGTTCTCTTTGTATGCGGTTTATTTGTTTGTTATGTACTAAGCACGTGTTTGAAGAAAAACTATGGTAGAAACAATTATAATGATAATATAAAGGTGGCGTATAAAGAATTGGCTGCAGATGATAAGCATCAAAGTGCTTTGGATATTGAAGAAGAGATACACAAAGCTATTATTGACGGAAGTGATAGTGAATCAGATGATGATTTGCGTTTATAGCGCCTTTTGTCTTTTAACCGTGATTACTGCGAGTTAAATAGTAATTTAAGTGAGTAACTTTAAATGTTTGAGATCACAACATTAATACTCAAAACGTCAAAATTTTAAGCCATTGTTTTAAACACACGATAGTTTTACTAACTAGACCAAACTATTTACTCGGGTCTACTAATTTTATCTCTTTACAAGTCTTTACAATCATTGTTTTTTTACTTTCCATTTCATTTATTTTAATTAGGAACTATTTCGTATCTTATACCTTTATTCATTATTTCTATATTCACATTTGGAATTTAACAAACGAATTTATCTATGACAAGAACATGTGATTTTACACCGTCCACGATACTAACACATTCTATTCGTTTCTCTAGTTTATAACGTATACTAAGTCAGTGATGCATAATACTTAATAATAATTTTGCTCAAGTGGCCATTTAGGTAAGTAGGCTGAGCTCCGGTGTAAATAATTGTGTATATAATAAATCAGTTCCTATTTTAAATTTTGGTTTTATTATTCCTTTGAAAACCTTGTTTCTAATAATGCACGTTTCTAGTAGACTTAGATAATGTCTTAGTATTATTTTACTACGGCGTCGTCAATACTATCCAATATAAAATATTAAATGAAAGAACAATTGAGAATCGTAAAGGGAGACTAAAATAGGCACACCACAGAGGATCAATAAAGCTAATATATTGGGTAATAGAAGAGCTCACGAAGAATAAATTGTTCTAGATGAGACAGCTAGAAAAAGCTCGATATTTATCGATACGAAAATGTGCACCGTTTTTAGCTTAGCTAACATTTAGCTTCTATATAATAAACATATATTGTAAAATCACTACGTGATTGTAATTTGTAAGATTAACGAACGGCTTAGAAGGTATTGATTCTATGGAGTATTTACGAACAAATTAATAGGTACTTTGTGCAAAAGCTTCTTAAATACGATAGGAATTCTCGAAGATCACATCTATTTACTTTACGTCCATTATTTGTCGCAGCCCCTATCTGGATTTCACCTCGGAAATTCGAGATTCCTCCCAAAAATGCCAATAATTACACAGGGCTGGGGAGTGAAATATTTTACGCACCCCGTATTTTATCCGACCCCTCTACATAAGCTTAGTTCAATTTCACCTAGAATGCAATAACATTAGAGGATATACATTTACAAAAATAAATGCTTATTATTATAATTTCGTTGGAAATGGTCGCAATATATGTATTTTATATATAAGTCCTTTATAATCACAAGACCATCGAGATTATTACAAAAAATGCGCTTTAATAATCTAAGAAATTTGTAATAGTGAAAAACATCTTTACGAAGTTTTTTAAGCCTAAAAATTATTTGATAATATATTTTTAAACTTGGTTTGTTAAATTTTTGGTTTTCTTTAATAACATGGCATTGTAAAGGCAAGTTATAATGATAGTTTAGCTCATGCCAATACGGGTCTGTATCGATATTGTAGTCACATAAATTCTAGAATGATATCAGCTCTGATGGCTGTGACTGAGGAAGTAATCAGTTCACTATCTTTAGGTAAGTGAAAATGTTTTTTTGTGATAACAAAAATATTGTTAGAACTATCATGTACTCGTAAAGACTTTAAAATCCAAAGTTGCAACGCTTTAACATGAGATTAACTGTAGATGTTTATGTTAATTAAAAGCTAGCCTTAGATAAATCCTATAGTCCTGCGAAATTCAGTTGGTCTGTCGGACACTGCCACTAGGGTGCTATATACATCTTTAGTAAGGCCAATTCTTGAAACCAGCATAGTCATTTGGTCTTCTTATGAAAGGTATACTTATCTCTACCCTACTTAGTTCTTGATCCCCCATCAACTTAGTTCTTGATGGGGGTTTTAGAGTACAATCCATTAGAACTTCTTAGGGATTTAGCTATAATCAAAGTTGGTTTAAACGTAATTAAAAACATACCGGAAAGTGCATACTTGCTGGGATAGATGACGAGACTGTAGGTTCCGGACAATTATTACCGCTGCTGGGAAGCGGTTCGGATAGCACTGTCCAGCGTCAACAAGCTCTCATTCCTCGGTTACTCTCGCTGCTTAATGGGTTTCTCGAGTCTTCTATTTGTGAAGCGTAAGTTAGGTGTAATATACTATGATTGAAAAATGTACTTGGAAAAGATTAGAGGTTTACTGTCAATTTTGTAAATAGCTTAAGCATTGTAGTTTTACGTTATTTTTAGTTAGAATTGGGCCATGCATGGGCTGTAAATCAATAAATAAATAAAATAGTTACGCACTGAATTACAGCTAAAACCTATGTAAAACACACAAATCAAAGGAAATTCTTCAACTAAGTCCGATTTAGATTTTTCTATAACTTCTTAAGTACTTAAGTATCTAGAACGGAACTAAGTTAAACCCTTCTCAAAAGGTACATAGTTTGACTTAACGTATAAAGTTGAGAGAATTACCATTCAAAGTAAGGGAGTAAGGTAGACATTTCCTAGTTTATTGATTCTTAATCGTCTAAGAGGAGGTTATTAAGTTTCTTAACCTGATATACGTTTTTCTATCACCGTATGTAGTCTATAAAGTGTGTCTATATGTATTTACTTAAGAAAAATAAAATACAAGATTTAATGTAACAAGCACTTATAGGCAAAGACACACAAAAAGAGAAAAAAATACATCAATTCATCTATACATATCAAAATGAATCCCTATTTCCCTAGGTCGCGCCATGAAGCGTGAACGGCTGAACCGATTTCGCTAATTATTTTTTTGTTGTTTTTGTTATCGTCAGGAGAAGGTTCTTATAAAAGAAAAAAAATGAAAATTTAAGATGACTTAACCACATATTAAGTAATCCTGACTTTTATTAAGATACCATTTTTTTTCAGTGCATAGTGCTTTTACAGTTAAAACATTTTTGATGTAACCTTATGGCGTTTGACAAAACATTGACATAATAAGGCCAGAAAAGCAATCAAAGAATGTTGTATATCATAAAGCATTAGAATAATAAACACTTTGTTTCTGAAATATTTTTTTAGTTAATTATACCAATTCGAAAACAATATTCATAGTTAAGACGGGACAACGTCTGTCGGGTCCGCTAGTAATTTATAAAAACTAAAAGAAAATTGATTTTAAAGTGCGAGAGGATATCCAGACCTAGCTCGTTTATCAGAATGCTCAATCTGGATATCGGTGAGTTTTGACCAAAACGCGTTTTTCTGGAAGACAAATGGGATAAAGGGAAGCTATCTAGAGTACACTATTTAAATTTAGCTCAAAGTTTGGGACAATCAACCTGACTCTTATATATCTTTAACGCAAAAGATATACCAATAAATTTAAAGAAAATCTATTGATACGGAGGGCTTACGACTTTAAGATTGAAAATGGCTCCCTTCACCACTAGAACAAAATTATATTTTATATTTATTTAAATCCAAATAAAAAATGTATAATTCAAACACAAATAAATATATAATTCAAATAAATTAATAGCGCTACAACCTTTTTAGACCGAGAAGCCTTAGATTTCTGTATCTGTTTCATAATCATAATCTAATAGGCAAGTAGGCGATGAGCCTTCTGTGCCTGACGCACGCCGTCGACTTTGGGTCTAAGGCAAGCCAGTTTACTCACAATGTTTTCCATGATGAATGTTAAATGCGCACATAGAAAGTCCATTGCTGCACAGCCACTAACATTCAAACATACTCACTGTAAAAATAACTAAACTATTGGTTACACGTTCCATTGTGCATTATTAATCCTCATAAATGACAAGATGCTCAAGGGAATTACAATATCCAACATATTTGTGACGTCTTATCCCAAGGTATGACGAGGGGTCTGGCGTCCCTTTTGAGGGATTATTGGAACTATTATCTGCATTTGAGGACCCCTTAACTCATTTATATAACATTTTGTCACTTGTGAATCGGTTATGTTATATACGTATCGATTTATCAATAATAAGTTATTGATTAACTAGCTGGTCTTAAAATTGTGTAGTAACTACGCAACGCCCGAATTGAGTGTAATGTGTTAACACCTGGTTTTGCTGATCGCTGTAAAAGATGCTGCAGGGAAATTGTGCCGATTTGCTTATGCGTCATCTGAAGTTGCTTGAATAAAATAAGTCATAATTATTAAGTTAGTAAAAAGAAGTCAAAAATTTAATTTATTATCACCATAAGATGATTTCGACTCAATGTATTTATAACAAAATTTTACATTTACAGTTGACATCAAATATCATATACATTTACTTTAGGATCAAGTGGAGTTGTAACTCCGACTAATGCTTGGTCTTTAATACATCTGATTCTATTACAGACTAGTAGATTTTCAACACCTTACAGGGCACGTGTAGGACCTCGTGGCTACCCTTTACCCGTAAACTTTTTCCTCTAATATATTATATAGTATGCCGTGTAATTCGTGAATATAGAAAATGCATTGATCCGTCAAGAAAAGTGGTTCTATATATAATTAGCGAATTATACACTTCTAGAAGTTGTTACTTAGCAAAGATAATTAAAATACGACGTTACATTTTAAAACAATTTGTTTAAAACTCTAACTGGCATGTAAATTTTATTTGAAAACAGAAACTACAGTACGACAGTAAATTTGTAAAGTTAGACAATGACGGCGTAGGCGAACTTTCCTAATGAATTAGCCAACAAGCTGCAGCTTCCATCACAGTAGGATTTATGTTCTGCTACCGACATTAGAAGCTGAATACGCCATGTTACAGGTACTTTATAATACTATTTTGTAGTCAGGATGTGTGCTAGTATACTAGTTGTGAACGTTGACCATTAAATAATCTCTTACGGTAGATAAAATATCTCTTAAGGACGTTGCTTCCTTAAAAAAATAACACTGGTTAAAATAGCTTTCATTTATGTCTGTTGTGAACTTAAATCTTTAGTGTTTTGCGTAAGTAACAGATATCTTATAAAATGTGTAGTGTGCCTATCCTTTAATAAAAGACAAAATAATTAATGATTAGATTATATTATATTAATAGAATGTCATATATTAATGTAAATAAAGTTCGTGCCCGTTCGATCTCAAATAGTTTCCATCAACATATAACCAAATAATAATATTCCATGGAGTTTGCATATAAAATCTAGAGAGCCAAAGTGACACGGGCTTTAGTACAGAATTCCATAAAATGCATTTCCAACGTTATTTGTCTCTTCCGCGTGTATGGTTAAAATAAGCTCTTCTTAACTATTATATTTAGCAATAATTAACGCCCTTGTAAGCTGCTGAGCTACTTCGAAGTCAGTCAATTACCAAAGTGCAAGGCGACAAGACTTAGCTTCCTCTATTATTCAATGCATAAGTTCGGATTTGAACTCTCAATAATTAAACGACCTTGTACGAGCTTTGTGAAAATACTAAGATTATATAATATATATATATATATATATATATATATATATATATATATATATATATATATATGAGGATACGGTAAGTAAGAAGTGCAAATATACATAACAAAGCAATTAAAACATGTAAAAAGTGATGTGGACAATATTAGAAAAAGGACACACGAAGAAGAAAAAGTGAACATTAATAACGATAATTTTAGATCAGTTTCACATCAGTAAGTTCGAAAGTTAGGGATACAGTATACATAAGAACGTAAAAAAATATTATTATAACTACACTATTTTGTTCCATCTCTATAGATTAGTAGCTCTAGACCTGTTCGATTATAGTTTAAAAATTGTTTCGGGTTGATAGTAGTCGGAAAATCTAAGTGTTTATAAGTTTTTAAACACTCAGATCATGGTGACAAACACTTAATTTTTTGCAAGGTCAACCTAGTTATTTTCAATCGGTTCAACAACTTGCTCGACGGGCAGGCAGTTCTATAAGTGTTTTATTTTACACTGATAAAGTAGCTAATCATGCATAGTTCACTACCCATCGGACAATCAATTGATTAATTACAAGCTAAATTGCCTTCTACCAAATTAGTTTATATGTGTATTAAAATAAATCTTACCTCGATCACGTCCAAAAATACAACTTTATTGAAGTCCGTCGGCCCATAGCATCGTTTCTTGCCATTATATTTTTTCTATATCTTTCTGTTAATATAATAAACAATCTTTACTTACTTGCTTATCTGGATGCCTTTCAGCTGAATTTTTAAACTTATCATATTGCTGTTATATTAAACTTGGACACCGTATTAATTAATAAAATCTTAAGTAAGCGGAAGTTTTAAAAAAAAAAAAATTTTTAACTACTGAATTTTTCCTTTAAGATATTTTGGCAGTCGTTAACCTCTAAAGAAAGTTAATTGACTTCGAGAACAAAGTTCGTGTTTATTACAAAAGCGGGTTAATAACACCACGTTCCAGTCGCTTCAAGAATTTTCTATCGATATTTTGAGTATTTACATTGACTTTAATGAAGAATTATTCGCGTTTATGCACGTATTTCTAAGAAATTAGTAATTGAAGTTTACTTATGCATCTAGAGTACTACACATTCAAATACAAATGTTTGTAAGTCACTCTCCATAAGTACGTAGGCCTTACTATCGTAATAGAAAAAATACTTAGAAACTTAGAAGCGTGTATTTCAAACTAAACTACACACAAGCACATGCATCGTTCCAATAGAAAGATGTTTATCTACTCGTATAAATATTGTATAAAACTAATGTTAGTTACATAAATAGTACGAGTAATTTTTGGGAGTTTTAATAAATAAATAAATACCACGTAGTGACAGTTTCATGAAAAACCAATGGAGCTACAACCTTTTTATGTCTGGGCCTGTGATTTCTGTATCTATTTCGTGATTATTTGTATATTCTAATACGGTTTCCTTACAATGTTTTTCTTGACGTACGGACGAAAGTTATATGCGCACATAGACAAAAATTCCAACAGCCGGGAATCATAGATACGACAGGTATGGGATTCGCACGTTTACGCAACTAGGCCAACACTGCTCTATTATTTTCATGATAATACGTAAATATGATTAAAGTAGTCATCTATAAGATGCAAGTTTTAGTTACGTACAATTTTGTTTTTAAATTCGAAATGTTTTGTCGAAATCGTTGAACAATATAAATAGAACCGCGCCCCGAATGTGACAAGCGTGAAATCAAAGTACCCGTTGCTTGAAGTCATCAATCTACACTTGTACTTGTTCATCAGACTAGATATATTAATATTTGTATTTAATCTCTTAATCTTATATGAAATATCAAGTTTCTTCACAAAGTGTTAATTTGCCAAATATAAAGGAATGAGAGTTATTCTAACGTAACAAATATTATACGAGCCAATTTAATATTTATTTAATAAATTTATGAAACACTAATACGTTAAAAGCAGTAAAATAGTAAATATCTCTTGTATCATAATTATTTTGACTTTCTTCTTACGCTACTTGACAGCTATGTCTATCCCGAATAACTTCTTAATAAGCTTATAGGATTAGCTTAATTAATAAGTTATCCGGCTATTAATATTGTGATGAATACTTCTTCAATCAGTTAATAATATACTGCCAAAAAATACCCCAGTTTTGTCTGAAGTATCAGTAATAGTTTTTTTAGAGACCTGAACAGAACCTTTTAGAGAACTGACATGTTCCAGATTTCTGAAACTGTCAATTTCATGTGTCGGTCTCTCGGTGGCGTTGACTGCTGTGCACTCGAAACGTATATAAATAGTATTCTCGAGTATATTTTGACATATAAAAAAATATTTTTGAGGATATAAAACGCATTTATTCCCAATTAAAAGCAATGAATATCTGAATCGAACCATTAATTAAAATTTAAAAGCATTTCAGCTTAATTGTGAAGGAAAATTTAAAACGATTTTAAATATCTCCTAATTAATTAAAGAACTAAGTTCAACGAAACGCAGTGACCGATGAATGCTTTAAATTTATTTGACCTAAAGTTCCAAGCTTCAAAAACCAGTTAAACAATTATTGTTTTGTATAACCATAGTTCAAACGGAGAGGTGATTCGTGTCGCGTGATTGGACAAACGGTTCTCTAAACATTGACAGTTAAACGAAGCGCGCCATTTTCGACTTATATTTTCATACAAATCCCCATATAATTCATCAGGCCGGCAGTGTCTTCTCTTAGCTTAAGTTAGCTTCCTGCAATATAATAATATAGTCCAATAGACAAATCCATTATAGTAATGAAAATTATTTTTGTACGGACCTACTATATTACAAGAACCAAAACATCTTACTTTGTAAGTGGATCACATATTTTGTTAGATAATATTAAGTTGTGTTGAGAGAATACTCAGAAGAGTAATGGATAATAAATTGGAACTCGTCCCACGGTAGATTTTTGTATGATATTGAAGAACTTGTACAATATTATATTAGAAAAAAGAAATGTGGGCACACAGACAGTTTTTTATTAAAGTTAATCTACAAAGAACAACCTTATCTACGATCGCGAGTATTTGTGACAATTCTACGTAGAATCAATTGTTTATACTGAAGGTTGTGATGTACGTCATCCCATAGATTTGATTTTGTCTAAGTATGTGATGTGTGAATTTAAAAAAAATGCTGTAATTCAATTAACTTTTGGCTCCATAATACTCATCATGATTGAATCAAATTAAATTAGAAAAAAGTTAGAGATGAAGAAAAAGAATCAATACATATTCATTGTTTCTGATTTAAATATCACATACTTAGATCAAATGAAATTCAGGATGAGTGATTTTGGTTATAGCCCGATCTTAAACCCCGACGACACAGCGCTTTAGTCGCCAAATCTAACGGAACATTGAGCCGTCAGCACCTAAAAAGTAAAAAAAAACGCTCATTCTGTATTGTAACTTAGACACTTATAATTCAATCTAGTAAAAAGTTTACTCGGAAATGATAAACATTCGTATAATCAAAACAAATCAAGTATAAAAAATATGTGCTAATTTGATAGATCAGAGAATTCAGGCGCATTGCCAAGCCTGAGGTAAAACTCATTCAGGTGCCTTCTATTGAAATAAAACCTTATTGGAGTTTGCGGGGTTTCCTGATGAATTAGCTAGCTTTTGAGGTTTGTAACAATATTCTTACGTTTTTATATATATTTTTTGGATTAGTTTTACTGTAATCTAGGCTAATAAAGCTGCACAAACTAACTAACATAACATCTGCAGTCAAACTGAGTAAGGAGTTTTGCAGAGCAGAATTTAAATGAAAGTGTAACTTTTTATGAATAAATATTAAGGCTAGGAATAAATATTAAGGCTAAGGAATATATTTTAAGGCTTTCTTACTGCCTTGGAATATTGACACACACACTAAACACTTATTTTACTGAAGTCATTAGCACTTAGATTTCCTTGTAACTATATACACCGGGTACGGTATTTAGTCAAGCATCGTTGTACATTTGCGACCATATCGACTTGCAGCATTTGACACCCTATATCGAAACTCCACCAGATTCGATCGGGACTCCTTGTCTGAGTATTCTGAGGATTCTGTCAGTTTGACGCTAAGTTAATATGATTCTTACCATTAGTTTCTTATTTCCAAGACACTTAGTATTTTTACGGAGCAAAAACCTAACCTAACACCGGGCAGAACGGGCAACGCGCTTACACTACTTTGACTAAAGTTTTCGTGTCATTATCAAAACGTAACATTAAGGAGTAACGTTCCCCAGCAATACATTAAATTGATTGGATTCACATTCGGAAATTACTGATCCATTAGCTCTTCGATTTGATTTCCACGAATTGTTTTCCGCACTCGAAACCGACGATTTTACATTTTAAGCTTCATGAATAGTTGATTGACTGGTTAGCACAGTGGCCTTGTGTTGGAGAGTTTTAGGAAAAGTTTAAGCTTCCAAAGGATTGTTTTGTTGACTGAAGTCAATCCACACATACACTTAATCATCATTTTATACTCGTAGTTCCTCAGTTAGCCCATCCTCACAAAGTCCTTTACTATTCGCCAATATAGAACGCTATAGGGCGCAGGCCGGTTCGATCAAGCACAATGATTGTTGCAAAGAGATTGTACCAAAAAGAACAATTTGGTGGCCGTTTATTCACAATTTCATTTCTCAATAAATATTAAGCCCTGTGTACCTTTTTATATCATATTACAACTCGTTGGTCAAAATAATACAAGTATAAGGATAAAGGAACTATTAGTACGGGAACAATGGGAAAGGTTAGACTGATAATATTATATATGGATTGCCTTTCAGTTCAAATAGAAATACGTTAACAACACAAATCATTCACAAAATGATATATGTATTAATATGGCGTAACTAATTAATAAGATTGGAATTGGAATTTACAAGTTCACTATCAAAACATATGTCAAAAGTTATCTGCCGTGTAAAATGCATTACCGTCATTAATTTAATGAAAATAAATAGAACAGAGATGGAAAATGGAACAGAGAAGAAAATAATTATAATTAGTAAATTACGGGGTAATGGTGATGATGATATCTTTAAAGTGATTGACACATCTATCAAGTTGCACGCGCAATGAAGTTTCAGTTAATCGTGGTCACGGTGACCACGCACGCTGAAAAGCACGACAAACGTCGGAAAAAAATTAAAATTTAGAATTATGTATATAATTATAAGTTTTTAATAATAATACATAGCTTTAATCCGTTCAAAAAGTGTTTTTCTTAATGTGTAAAACCTATTTTAACAAAAGACAATACTAGGGTTTGTCATATAAGACACAATGATTTTATATGATATACGGCTCCTGACATATATTTAAGCAAACGTATAATTTACATACCTGTATACCTTTGTGGCTTTGTGGCAGATGGTGGCTTATATTGCAACAATAATTGTTTCAGGGAAGAGCTCAATGTTTTAGCCGATAAAAACGCATAAAATAGAAGCAAAGACATCTCACCATATGCGATGTTAATTCCGATAAATGACTGAGTAGAGTATCCGAACTTCTTCTTAATTTCTGACTAGTGGCCGTTCAAGTATTACGTAAGGGGGAGGGGGGAGTCTTAGAGAGGGGGTCTTTGATTTTCTTATTTGGTGATTACATCCACAGTATTTATTTACTTTTTAACACATATTACCCACACATTGTCTATGCTTGAACACGAAATCCTCGAAAATGAGGCTTCTACTATACTATTATTTTAAGAGCTTTGCTTACTTTTGCTGACAAGAGGAGGAGGGGGGGGGGATAAATTGCAGTAAATCTGATTACTTGAATGGCCGCTAACCTGAAAAATAAAATCTCTAATAGGTATTATTATACTTATATGTTACTATGTACTCATTATCTACATACATAAGAATGTGTATCCCCAACTAAAAGTTGTCACGCAAACAAATAAGGGCTGACCGGGGAATACCATTACAGTTTCGGTCAAAAGTCGCAACTTAACGTAATTTAGTCTGAACTCAATTAAGAACTTTGGAAAGCCACAACAAGAACCCATTTCGAGTATTGAGAGGGTTTTACAGTTGATAGAGAGAACTATGACGTTAAATTGTGTTTTGTTAACGCTACGCTAGCTCTAAGTTGTCTTCCAATCTAACTAAAAGATAATGATCAGCCAGTCTAAACATTGACTGGTCGGGCTGAAGGCTGCAGTTGCAGATGTCGAGATTTAATTTTAAAAAACCCAGTAGCACTACAACTTCTAAGCCTAGGCTTTGGATTTCTGTATCAGTTTCGAGATAAGTTTTCTTAATAGTCAATGAGGTGACCTGCTTTTTATGCCTGCAACACTGGACAGTATTTAAAAAGATTTTTAGAATTACTGTGATACCGTTTTACTTAAGTTGTGAAAAATTTAATATCCATATTATTTAGATATCCAAAACCAAACGGAATATATGTGTAATTATATTACAAGCAGTTTCAACAGATATCTTCAGCAAACTGAACCAAAAATGTTATTAAAATAATCTAAACAATATTTTAGCTATCAAGAGGCAACCATTCTAGTATCAGAGATTAATTGTACTCTATCTCTTGAGATCTCTCATAATCTATCTCTATGTTATATATCCATCTCTTCAGATATTATTAGGTCTTTACATATGAAATTGGCGTTTTGTCGTACTGGCCACTTTGACCTCAAATACCTCCTCTTTGGTTAGGAATTTCAAATTCAAATTTGTACAGCTATTTACTCATGTATTTGTGCTTCGATGACCGTCATTCATTGGTTTTTTTCTTCTGTTTTTTTCTGTTTGCGTCACTCATTTTACAAAATGGAAAACTTAAAGTATCGCATTATTTACGAGGATTCCGCCGTGGCACTAGTGCTGCGGAAACGACTCGAAGAAGTCACAGTTCTTTTTTGGTTCCAACCTTTTCGTTCTGGAAATTTCGACCAGCAGAACAAGCCCCGTGGACGGCCTGAGACCCAAGTTGATATTGAAGTATTGAAGGCTATTGTGGAAGCGGATCCATCGCAAACCACGTCCGAGTTAGCTTCAGGCTGCGGTGTTAGTGATAAAATTGTTTTAATTCACTTGAAGCAAATTGGGAAGATTAAAAAGCTTGAAAGGCGGGTACCTCACGAATTGACTGAAGCAAACCGGCAAATGCGCGTCGACTACTGCGTTACATTACTGAACCGGCACAATAATGAAGGTATTTTAAACCGAATCTATTTTACCTGTGATGAAAAATGGATTCTTTACGATAATCGGAAGCGCTCAGCGCAATGCTGGGATCCTGGCCAGCCAGCCAAATCCTGCCCCAAGCGAAAATTAACCCCAAAAAAGTTACTTGTAAGCGTTTGGTGGACTAGTGCCGGTATTGTTCATTGCAGTTTTCTCAAATCTGGCCAGACTATTACGGCAGATGTCTATTGTCAGCAATCGCAAACCATGATGGAAAAGCTAGCTGTTAAACAACCTAGGCTGGTCAATCGCTCCACACCACTGCTACTTCACGACAACGCTAGACTACACACTACACAACAGACGGCTACCAAATTAGAAGAGCTTCAATTGGAATGTCTAAGACATCCTCCGTACTCCCCGGACCTTGCTCCAACAGATTACCATTTTTTTCGAAATTTGGACAACTTCTTGCAAGAGATAAAATTTAACTCTGATGGGGCAGTCCAAATCGCCTGCAAAGATTTTATTGATTCCCGTCCGACTGTTTTTTTTTAGTAAAGGGATCAATGAACTACCTACGAGATGGCAAAAGTGCATAGAAAACAATGGTTCATACTTTGATTAATTAAATATATTATATTTAAAAATATTCGACTTTTTGTTCCTCCCATACAAAACGCCAATTTCATATGTAAGGACCTAATATTTACAGCATATATGCCAAACAAAGTCAAAAATCATTAAATCCTTCTAATTTTACATTTAATGCCAGTTTTCAAATCAAGGGTGTTAGAACGGAAGAGAAGAACTGGCAATAAACTCTCCGCCACTCTTTTTATTCGCCAAGTTTTTTTTGTTTGTTTTACGCAACGTTTGTAAGGAGCAGTAACCATTACACCATGTTTCTCGTGACATCTTAAGTAATTTATAATAAAAACAAAGATTTGTCCTCTATCAGCAGGAGGCATCGTGAAATAGGATCACGCACTTAGATTCTCGTGGGAACAACACGCAAATATATAGTCGAAATAACTAACATCACCGCATACACGAATTCAAGTACGACCAGTCACCACAAGTAGCACCCGTTCACGAGTATCACGCATGGCCAGCCATCGGCCCCTCGCCATATTTTAGAAGAGAGACAACCCATGAAATATCATGCAATGTCATTTAAGCGAGCATGACGATCCTTGAAACGTAAATTTGGCTACCAAAGAAAATAATAATAATACTAATTATCTATTGAATAGGGCCGCGGGATGTAATACTACGTGTTTTAACTATCAATAATTGTTAGAGTGGTCGCCTGGAAGAGAAACGAAGTGTTAATAATATAGGTTGGGGAAAAAGTTTCTTCGCATTTTTTAAGAAAATTCACAATATATTTCAATAAAGTTTATTTACATTTAACTAAAGTACGTAGGTACCATTTTGTTCGATAACTTTTTGCTATCTTGTATGTATATATATACATGATCCCATTGCTATAGAAACTTTGGGGCTTCTGATCAAAATACCGCGACAATTGGTTTTGTCAGTCCTCTCGTGATGTTAACCTGACACTGCCTGAAGAATTCTGAGGGGACTGAAGCAGGTGGAAATCTGAAGCAGCACGGCTATATACGGGGACTATACGGCAGATGCATTAACACCACCCAGCCTAGCTCTCTTAATTTTTGCTGAGTGGCTAAATATGTGTGAGGTCTAGCGTTATCATGATGAAAAACCACGTTGATTAGAATTTAGAATGGATGGGCCTTCCTGGTGGAAACAGGCATAATGCCCTTCCAATCCCACCACACACACAGCATCACCTTGTTGCGAGTTAACCCGGGTTTCGCCACAGTCTGTAAAGACTGAACAGCCTTTGACCAAAATCTTTTTCGCACGTTCTTGTCGTACTTCTGGTTGAAAATGGTTCGGTTTCATTACGACGTAATAAAAAATCACAAATGAGTACACGGTTCATTAGGTTTCTTTCAGTGAGCTCGTGAGGTAACCAAATATCGATCTTTTTTGTGTACCCAGTTGCGCATTTGTTTTTTCAAATTTTGTTGTTTTGTGGTCATTTCGCAGCTACGTCGTAACTACTGGCATATCAGATCTTGCTGTACTTTTTCAAAAATGGCATCCACGTTATCCTTAACAGGGCGGTCAGAGCGACGTGCTTCTTTGATATCAAAATTTCGGGATTGAAAACGCTTAAACCAAATTTTTGCTACTCTCACAGACACTGCTCTAGGTCCATAAACATCGCATTTTTACCTTTTGTTTGTAAAATTATGAATTTGTTGTGTGTAAAATTATGAAATGTATGGAATTTCTTCATTAGATTCACTTATCTTGACAGTACGAAAAATAAATAAAAATCACACATTTACCTAATTTGAATTATCTTCTTTAAAATTTAAACTTTTTAAATGAATATAATTTTTTTTTAATTTTAATTTAATTATTTACATTATTTGTCAATTGTCCATTAGCTTCTTCAAGCTGCTCAAGTCTATGCGCTACGCTTTACGTTAGAACGCTAATATGGTTAATAATTTACATATAATTTGTATATAGTATAGGTGTTCTATTCGAACGATGCAGGGGCATGCTTTCGTTTAGTTCCGAATACGCTCACGTAGCACTGACCAGTTTTACTTACAAAAATAATTAATATTATGTAAAATAATTTAATATAAACATTGTTGGAGCCGTTCTTCGACTTTTGGATCGAGTCATATATTCAGCAATAATTGTAGTAATCACCTTACCAGAAGTTATAGATCACTGCCGCGTAATGCTTTCAAGGGGAAAGTAATAAATTTTTAAAGGTTTTTGTGTTTCTTTACGTGGTGTATTTAAACAATATTTTGACAATTATAAATAATTTAATTTAATTACATTATGATAATTAATATGACACTTGCATGACATATAACTGATTGTGAGGTTTTTTTATAAGTAATTAATCTGAATGTTCAATTTACTTTGCATAAAAACTATTTATTATTATTAATATATTATTGAGAAATCGCGTAAACTAACTACAATTTTAAATTTAATTCCTACCGAATTAAAATAATTAGTCTGCCGTACAAACGGCTGGAAAAATGACGCATATTGTTTCACTTCTTCAAAAGAACTAGGATACATCTCGACGGAATGGAAAACGCTTTGATGAGCAACTGTATTGTAGAAATATAATATAAAAAGATCGAAGAGTAATCAATTGAAAAGATTTTATTTACTTTCATAAATGTATGAATAGGGACTGCATTTATTTAAAATATACATTTGCTGTATAAACCGTTGGGACATTTTTGTAATTTGACATTCAAAACATGTAATTGTGTTATGAACGAAATTTAAATGTATTTTATGAACTAGATTTCGTTTAACTTAAATCACACCATTTCTTTATTGTTTGTATCATCATCAAGGATTAAGGATGTGATGGATGATGTTGTCTTATACTACACCAGCTCCAAGTTCCCGATGGCATGCGGTAGCGCGTAATTGGCAAAGGCGGAGTTCGGATTCGAAGAATAAGTCTCAGTTTGGGTCGCTGTTGCATCGTAGTAGTACGGAGATAATGAGTCATCCGCCATACAGTCCGGACCTGGCGCCCTGCGACTTTCATTTATTCCCAAGAAATAAAGATAAAATTCGAGGCAATCGCTTTACGAGCCCTGGAGATGATGTGAAATGATATGAAAATGCCATAGAAGAGACCCCTAAGGTAAAATGTGCCCACTACTTTTCTCAGTGGTTTCATCGAATGCGACGAGATTATTTGAAAAGCAATAAAAGTTTTGGCAACTTTATATATTAAGCCGTTTTTAAATCCGTCATTTTTTAAACATTTCCAGAGTTATGTAGATCTAATATATCATTAGGTAAGCGACTGACTTTAAGCATCTAATAAAACCTAACACACGTTGCTCCCAGACAAACAACTTGTTCTAAAGACTTCTGTTGTTTCATCTATCTCAAAAGTAATGAAAATTGTTCTAATTACATTGTTTGCGTTGTCTATTCCCAAACTTTTCCATTTTCCATGTATTCGCTGAACAAAACATTTTCCGGCTTGCCCAGTAAATTTTCGTCAGTTTATTTTTTTTTAATTTCGGTGCAAAAATCCAGCTCAGAATAAATTAATGCTTTCATTGATGTAAGCAACAATTCTCGCTTAATCTTACTGGATAAACATAACACCATGTGTTTATTTTTAAAGTAATATTTCACGAGAGTATAAGTTTAATTATTTATATAATTACATTAAATAGTGAAAATATAATATTTGCGTTACAAACCTTGCTTTTCGAACGCATGATTTTATCTGATCATTCTGTTTGAAGGTTGCACACCTGCGAAACAAGGTGCGTTCGATTTTCTATTCGTTGCCGCTAAATTCTGCCACAATCTATTTAAAGCTACAAACTGGTGTACGTTCAAGACATACGTAAGTTATTTGTTTCTATCGTTCAAATTTGTAACAAACGAGATCTAATTCATCAAATCTTCGTTTTATTATTAAAATAGAAATATTCAATTTAATCTGTTACATTTAAAAGTATATAAGTCATATTTTAAAGTAGAAAATTTAAGAATTATAGAGATTTACATAATAAAAGATTCTATTCTTTTACCTGCGACTTACAAATTCAATTGCCAATAACACTTGATAACATATAACCATTTTTGTCAAGTCAACATTTACCTTTTTCGTCCGTACACAATTGGATACCAAAATGGGCGGAAAAGCGTCACAGTTAAAATCAAAGTGAAAATGTATTATTGTGCGTAAAACACCGTATTGATCGCGCCTATTTCCTTGAAAGCCTCATAAATTCTTAGCTGCCGTAATAAAAGAGGCATCCTATCACTCATCGTAAAGTCGATACGATTTATAGTGTCGATGGCCATAAGTCCGCGTTATCTACCGGCTATACATTCAATCTATATTTCCGTAATGTCTTGGCATTTATCTTTAATAATAAATGCAAAAGCGTTTAATGATTTTCATTTATAGATAAAACCTAGAAGTAAAACAATGAAAAACTGTTCGTGAGTATTTAGAGTTGTTCATTACGAAAGTCTTATATAAGTAAAGATTTATTGGTTAAATGAAAGCAAAAAAATATTTTCTTTGTTAAAAAGTTATAAAAATGTCAAATTTCGTAGCTGTGTTGTAAAATTATCTTGAGGTAAGAGTATTTAATTTTAGTTATTACATTTATACATATTAGATTTAAAGAGATGGCTTTGAGTCAGTTGAACTATGTTATACATAAAAAAATCAGTGGCGCTACAACCTTTTTAGCTCTTGGTCTCAGATTCCGGTATCTGATACGTAATTAATCTTATAGGCAAGTAGAGTCTCTGCCATTTAATAAATTTAAGAAATGTATTAAAGAAAAGCTCTATAAAAAGGCTTGCTACAAAGTTAACGATCATCTATTTGATTAAAGGGCCTGGGACTAGCGCTAGACAGGCTTCTTCTAATAAATTTGCGATATTTGTTTTACAATAAGTGTTGTTTGGCATTTTGTATGACGATTTGCTATTTTAAAAGAGTAGGGTAAGTTTTTTTACGCTGGCTTTTTCTCTCGGCTTACACCCTCTGTCTTCTTTGCCGATGCGAAGGTATATCTACTGATTTAAAAACGTGGAATAAGTGATACCTGTATCTTATATTCCATAATAAACATTTTTTTATTTTGACAAACACCGTCGATTAGGTTAGGATAGGATATCTAGAATAGATAGGATTAGGATAAGTCTAGCCGGTTTCCTCGCGATATTGTCTGTCATCATTCGAGCGAAGGTTAAATGCGCACGTAGAAAGAAATTGCATTGGTGCACAGCCAGGATCGAACCTACAACCTCAGTGATGTGAGTCGCATGCTGAAGCCACTACTGCTATGTTATGCATAGGTACATTGAAAATTAACCATCGCATACATTCAATAATAAAAAGCGTCAGTAAAAGCTTTTAGACAGCAATTTAATATCATTTTTAACAAAATTTAATACCAATATTTTTCCAAAAATAACTGAAATTTCTAAGGTTAAACGAAACTTTTATACTGAATTCTATTAATAATAATCTAAAGAAAAACGCATATGACCAATTTGACTTATTAAGCGTAAATTACCACAAAAGTGGTTTTTCACTAAACATTTTAATTCCGCCAGTATTTAATTTCAAGCAACATTTGAACTAACTAAATCCGACCCATTTGTTAGTTTGTCTCTTGAAATAAGGTAAAAATAATGAGCTAACTGTTTAGAATCGGGTCAAGGGGACCGTTTGCATAATACGGATTACTCTCAACTGAGAAACAAAAATATAGCGAATTAATGTAAATTGCCGTATCACCTCCACCACAACAACGCCAAGCGAAATTGTCGACTTTTATACGATTCACGGAAATAAATTCAACTTATTTGCTAGTTTTACTGTAGTTTGACTGTCCTTTTCGCTTGATACTTTGTGGAACTTTATGTTTTATGCATACTTCGTATAAATAAAGTGATATGTATAACTAAATAAACTAAATCCTTATTTCGAATTAAAACTACGTTTTAGATCACCCAGAGGTGATTATTTTTAATTGGACTAAAACCTGTCATCTAATCCATATAATTTGTCTTTTTCATAACAATCTATCTTCGTCTTTTCCTCTAATTAATTGGAGGCCAGATTTCTTTAGCAGACGTCGAGGAAAAGTCAAAATCAAGTTTTTGTTCGTGAAATCTGCTTTTGATTTCTTTGCGCCGACTTTGAATGGAAATGCGAAAATCAAACTTATTTTTGAACGCTTTTTTGTAAGCTTTTCATGCTTGCAAGAATTCTTAAAGAATTAGCGAGCTTTCTTATACTAATTACACTGCGCAACAATGAAATTGTTTCCGTCTCAAAATTAATACTATCCTATGTATTCTCGTAAACTGAATGCAAAAAACGTTTAGAGAACCGATTAGCTCTAGTTTTAGAGATACAAGCTACTTTTTTTATTTTATAAATTCTTCTTTTATGGAAATGTTTTTCGAAATTGTTAATTGTCAAACCACACCACATTTTAATCCATTTATAAAAAAACAGATCTACCGTTCCGTTTAATAAAATACTTCTACTACTCTTCTACTAATTCAATGTACTAACTATGATTGTATGGAAAAATATGAAACAATTTCTAAATTTCATTTGTTGAGGTAACAAGTAGTTTAATATCAAAAAGCATAAATTATAAATTTAATTTAGGCGGCATCTGTTCCCGGTACTACTCGGGTGTAATTTTATTAACTGTGAACGCTGGCCTGGTCTAATGGCAAGTATATATGTAATGCCATTAAGTTCATACGTTTATTGTTTTAATATTCAAAGTGCTTTCGGGAGTGCTAAATTAATGCCAATTTTGGTTTCTCCATAATGTTTTAATTATTTATTTCCAACACATAAATAAAAATATTAACAATATTCTTAACGTAATGATAGTTATTATTATTAAAAATTAAAAAATAGAAAAATATTAAATAGAAAAATTTACCTTTTTAATAATTGAGTCAATTTACCTGATACAGTATACAGCCGACCAAGGAAGTTCTAGGCGTAATTATTTTGATATTCGTTATATCTCTTCTATGACAAATAAATAATATAATAATAATAATAATAGTAAATTATTTTAGAGATGGTCGCTGGACTCTGATTCCGCACTTAGATTCTTATTAGGTCCGCTGTGCTTATTTTTTTAGATAATTAATCCTTATTTTGTTAAATCTGAGCCATTTACTATATTAAGGAGTAATATATCTATAGTAAACAGGTGTCCCGCTCTGGATTCGCAAGGGCATCCGTGACCCGTAAACCTTGGAAAATTTTATACCTAAAACTTTCTCATGAACTACATATTGGTGAAAACCGCAATACATTCCGTGCACTAGAATTGACGCCAACAAGGTTTGGTATTTATATATCCTACCAGGTATCTAACTAAACCGGCGAACTTCGTACCGCCAAAGGTACCGTCTAACAATCAATGAATATCGTGTTACAGATTAACTGAACTGAATTTTGGATTTTAAGAAAGTAATACAATGAAGTTGAATACATTGTTTGCGACGACGGTGTTTGGCAAATTCGCCTCAATGAAGAACTTTATAAAATCCTTGACGACGCAATCGCCTAATTCATAAAATGCAACAGGCGCAAGGTTGGGACATGTACACCGAATGGAGGACTACAGAACTCCAAGGTCCTTACTGTGCTCACAACCTGGTGGCAAGAGAAAACCCGGTAGACCGAGGTGCATTGGTGGGATGGCGAAAGACCTCGAACAATAGTTGCACCAGATAGACATTACTTTGACTTGTTGTATATTTCAGTAGATATCTTTAGTTTACTATACATTTCTGTACGCATGCATAAGTAGTCCAATACTTAATAATAATATATTAAGCAATATATAATATGTCATAGTATTTTTATTTATTTCACCTTCATTTAAATATGTTCAATAGTTTGACTGGAGATTTTACCCTACCGACGGCAAGAACGAAACTGTCAAACTAAGAAATGATAAATAGAACAAATTAAATACCATAAAAATCAAAAAGTTCTAAGTATTGAAACGTATTATATAACATATAACAGATGCTGTTGCTGACTTTTTGTAGACATTAACAAGCTTAACAACTTTTCTCTAGAACTCAATCGTATTAAAGAAGCGATCTTAAAAAAAAGTGTTTCTGCGGTTTACTTTTCAAATCTAACTACTATGAATGAGACCCTTAAATTTTCGGGTTAATATATAGCTGACACTTTGTGAGTCGGTTCGTCGGTCGGTCGGCAAAATCAGTTAAGTAAATCCAACCCCAATAAAAATTACCCCCTACAACCACATAAACTTTATTCTGTATATTAGTATAGAACTATAAAATATCTTGCATATAAAATAAATGAAATTGAGTACGACCTTTGACCGAGGATGATATGAAAATCTAAATTTTATATCTTTACCCGTTGAAAGCTTTGCTTTGATCGAAAATTCACTTTTTCGAAGAACTCTCAATTTTCTTAATGCCCGTCTGTCCTATTTTACACGATCATCCCAATACGTGTATTGTGTTCTCTATGTATATATAGAGAACATTGTTGGTGGAGTGTTCCAGCGTGCGTTTCTCAATACTAAGTTCGTTGTTCGAGCTCCGCCAATAAATGTTACGAGAGAGTTCTAGTACTTCTAATTAAATTTTTAGTTAATAGAGTAGTAATTCAAATAAGAGTAATTTTTAGAACCAAATTTTGACAAACAGCTATTTACCCACTTACGAAAATACGACGTTCATTTGAAAAACAAATATATTTACGCTTCGAATCGATATGATCCTTCGAGCACTTTTCAACTATATAAATAAAATAAGACTAACAAAGACAAAACTACACGTCAACTTAAAGCTCAGCAACCCACTTGTGAAAACATTTCAAGTATGTATAGAAAAACGGTATTGCATCCCTTTTTAATAAAAATGTCTAGGACTTATCTGTAATACCGTTCGTATTCAATATCAAAGCTTTCACATCAATCGGCTTTACTGTCAACCTCATGGAAACCTTTTATCTGGTTAAACCAGTCACATCCCATGCCATTAAAATATTTGAAAACTATCTTATGGCCGGCATGGTTATTTATATTTTTACATGGTGTTTCGTAAGTACGCAATGGTTACTTGTAGAATCGTCAAGAAGTCAACAGATAAAATATTGGTTTAATAGCATGTAACTTTTTGGGTATGTTTTTTCTTCTCCTTGGCTTATTTGCACTATTAATAGTCCCTGATATTTTCGAGGTGCCTAGAGAAAGAGAGAGAGACTTTTATTGAGCAGTCTGTTGAAGCATCATTTTGCTCTATAATAATGACCAGGTATCTTTCTAGTTAGTAATTGTGGAATTTGTTTTATTCGCTTTTGAGTAGTATAAAATATTCTGTAAGGTACAAAATTGGATCTTTATATACAATACTAATGAGATTAGCTTCGGCACGTCTTGATATTTAAATTATTTAAGTAATATTGTTGGAAAATGGAAAAAATAACTTTATCGACAGCAAATTCAACGTCATCTTTTTTGCACTATGAATTTCACACTTCGTTTAGACCATTGACCGCGTGATGGGTTTTTTAGTACCTTCTTTACGTAAGTGAGATTGGCTATTTCAACAGCACGTTATCTAAAATTGTCTTTATATTTTTTGTTACTATTGAACAAGTCTACTATAAAATAGTCATGTTAAATACTCTACACAATGGCAACATTGCATCCGTTTAGTAAACATCGAGAGAGTAAGTAAAACATTTGAAATGATGTCACATAGAGAGGTGGGTTGCCATTTTGAACTATTTAACTTTCTAGTTAGTACCGATTTTATTACGAAACTTACAGTCATAAACAGAACTTGTTAAAATAAATGTGAGGAATTGTGAATATTTTTGTTAGTGAACTCAGAATCAGCTCTTGATCTAAAGTCTACTTGCTTATATCACTGAAGTGGATTTTAGAGGAATTGTTGGTTGAGGTATTGATTTTTAAAAAATCGATGCGCTACAACTCTTATATATGTTTCATTATCTTTTTTTTATAGTAACGTAGTTGATCAATCTTCTGTGCCTGACACGCACCGTCGTGTTTTTGGCATGATAGTTTCTTCACTGTATTTTTATTTACCGTATGAGCGAGTGTTAGTTGCGCAAATATAAAGAAAAAATAATTGGTACCGCCACGAACGCACCACCTTGGTTGAGAGCACGCTTAAGCTATGTATGTATTTGATATAAGTGGTTCTTACAAGCGTTATAAATTAGATTCAGATTATTTTGATATATTTTTGAATTAACTGAATACAATACAAAGCCTGTAATAATTACATTAATTTCAATTACGTACGTCCAGTTTGGTATTTCGACTATTAACAGTAATGGACTCATTAACATAATACCCGGGGAACATTCATATTTGTGTATACTCAATATAACCGTAAAACATATAAAAATAAATTATATATAAATAAATTGATTGGATTGAAACGATTCGAGCTGAAAATGTAATTGATTAATAAGATTTGAAAAAAATAGTGGCGCTACAATCTTTTTAGGTCTGGGCTACAGATTTCTGTGTCTGTTTCATGTTCATGTGTCAATGTAATAGGCTATTATCAGCCTCCTGTACCTGACACACTATGTCGACTTTTTGGGTCTAAGGCAAGCCGGTTTCCACAGGAACTCAGGGATGAGAGTAAGCCGTGCCTTGTCCATACTGCTCTGAATAATTTACGCTAGTATTATGTCTATCAGTTTTCCTTAAACATTGCAGTTTTGTGAAAACGAAAAAATATTGTTAGATAATTAGTATTTAAAATATTCTAAGATGTATAAATCTTATTTCATTACTATATTGCTTTATGAACCAAAGATTCATTTTCAAGTGGAAGCACCTGCTAAGGTGAAATTCATATATTTATATTAGATACCTCGCATGATTTATCTCAAAGGAACACGCTACTCAAAAACAGCCAAAGGACGCAAATTTTACTTGAATTTATTTTTGGGATCACAGTTAAAGTAAATTAAAGCCTTATTTGAGGATAATGCCATTGTCATAAATTATTTATTTAGATATATATATATTTATGTATACAACTTATAACTACATATAACTTTATAATAAAATAAAAAAATTATAAATGAGAAAAAACAGGTACAATTCATGTACATGTATATCAATGTTAGTTCACACTTCAAACCAAAGAAAACTGCATTGACTTAACTTGGCTACTGTAAGAGAAAACCACGAATAGTTTCTATGCATTCAATGATAAGTTCTCGCTACTTATGAAGACAACTCAAAGCTCAAGCGATCGATATAGTAATTTCATCCTTCTGGACGGATGCCAAATCTTTGTGATAGTTTGGCCTTAATTTTCCCGAGACTCTGACAATATCGTAGGCACTAAATCAACATCACTCCAGTCTAGGCGCTATACAAGCAATTTTTTCCAGCTTATAAAGACAGATGACATTTGTATAAATAGATAGTCAATCGACTAACGCTTTATTTTTCATTATGTTACGAGACACAGCGAACGAAATAAGTATATTTGTTTCGTTATATAAGAACTGTTAAGATTTATACATGAAAATAGAAGCCCTGATATAGTAACTAAGATTTAGTAAATTCAGTTCAATAATAATAATAATCAAAGCCCTTTATTCTCAAACCTTTTTAACTTACATGCTATTCTTATACAATAGTCGTATTGTTAAATCGAATGCACGTAGCAAAATAATAAATTTATTAGCAACCACTTTGGTCAGGTTGTCTGTCGACATAGGCCTCCCCCAAATGTTTCCACGTCTCTCTATCCTGGACAGACCTTCTCCAACCTTTTGGTAGATCGTCCTCCCATCTTTTCATTTGACATCCTCGTTTACTTTTCCCGTACCTCGGGTACCACTCTATTACATCCTTGGTCCATTTTTCTTTGTTATCGTTCACATGTTGTGAAACGAATTTACCACTGTTATGCCATGTATAAAAGCAATTACTCACAAAGTAACTTTAGTAAAGTAAAAATAAAAAATAAATCAATGGCGTTACAACAATTTTAGCTTTGGGCCTCAGATTTCTGTAACTGTTTCATGATCCTTTGTTAATCTAATAGGCAAGTAGATCAGCCTTCTGTGCCTGACGCACGCCGTCGAATTTTTGGGTCCAAGGCAAGACGATTTCCTCACGATGTTTACCTTCACCGTTTGAGCGAAAGTGAAAGAAAGTCCATTGGTGCACAAACGGGGTTTGAATCTACGACCTCAGGATGAGAGTCACTCGCTGAAGCCACTACACCAACACCGCTCAATATCATTGTATGTTAACATTGTATTGTAAACTCAATATCATTGTATTGTAAACTTTAGTTAGGTACAGAAAAATGAAATAAAATTGGTCTGTTACAAAAAAAATGTATTTAAACTTATGCATATAAGTTATATACATGTTGTGTATATGTTATATACATGTTGTGTATATATATGCGTTCTTATATGCAAAAATAAAACAAGGCTTAATGTGGATCGGATATAATCCGGATCTATGTTCATATTTATTTGTTAACAAGTAAATAAATAACTCTCAAAATCGACAGATTCAGTAATATATCATCGAATAGCTTTATATTTTTCTTCACTGTCCGAGTTATTATCATTAACTCGTAAAATCGTACTTAAAAAGAAAATTGGTGCACAGCCGGTAAGGCAACACGACTACTAGGCTAGCGGTTTGTTTGTTTCTATTTGTACTTCACAATCAATTCAAGTTAAACTTCTAAAGGTCAAAATAAATTCCTAATTTCTAAGCGACTAATACTTATATGGATGCTTTTCTTATACAATTTCAACCAATTACTCTACCTTTGGACAATTTAGTTGTACTCTTAGTAATCCCTTTGGTGTACGTATAGTTTGTCAGTGGGATCAGACTGGCCTCTATGCAAATTAACTGAACCTGTCCACAAAGGGTACGCGCCAATGTTTCCGTTTGATGGCTCACCAACCGCGACGATTGGACGTTTAGCCTCTTTGTGAATTCAGTTGGATAAATCGTGTTGCTTTTGTTAAACTTGAAAGGAAGAAATCGCTGGTTATCCTTTGATCTTGATTTTGAAAGCTGCTTATATCTACGCAGCTCTTCAATTTATTATACCAATAATTATATTAATTATTATTAATATAATCGTTACATTGCTTTAAAAACTTTTTTTTAATCTGACAAGATCTTTGCACTTTAAACAAATGGTAATTATATTTAAATAAAGGCAAATTACTCATAAATGTAAAATTGAATTGCGATTTCTTTAATTCTTGATCTAAATATCTATCATATCACTCCATCCATCCATCCACCTTAATCACAAATTATTTTTTTTTTTCATGTAATAGCAGGCAAACGGGCAAGAGGCTCACCTGATGTGAAGCGATACCGCCGCCCATGGACACTCACATTGCCAGAAGGCTCGCAAGTGCGTTGCCGGCCTTTCAAGAATTGGTACGCTCTTTTCTTGAAGGACCCTAAGTCGAATTGGTTCGGAAATACTTCACTGGGCAGCTGGTTCCACATAGTGGTGGTGCGCGGAAAAACTGCCTTAGAAAACGCTCAGTTGTGGAACGACGGACGTCGAGGTGATACGGATGGTATTTTGTATTTTGGCTTGACGTCCGATAATGAAACTCAGCTGCGGGTATTAGACCGAACAACTCTTCTGAACACTCCCCATGGTAAATGCGGTAGAAGATGCAGGACCCAAGATCTCTACGCAACGCCAAGGGATCAAGCCGCACGGAAAGTGATTGGTCGTCGACGATTCGAACCGCTCTTCGTTGAATACGGTCTAGTGGAAGGAGCTGGTACTGGGGAGCTCCCGCCCAGAGGTGAGAACAGTATTCCATGTGGGGCCGAAGTTGCGCTTTATAGAGTTGCAAGCGGTGGCCCGGAGTAAAGTACCGTCTCGCCTTGCTGAGCACACCAAGCTTTTTGGAGGCTAATTTAGCCTTCCCTTCCAAATGACCGCGAAACTGGACGTTATTCGATATGTCAACGCCCAATATTCCGATGTTAGCTGAGGCTTTAAGGAGAGTGCCTTCAAAGAGGGGAGTAGCGACAAAGGGAGTTTTTTTAGCGGAAAACGCGCATACTTCTGTCTTCTTGGGGTTAAATTGGACTAGATTTAGTCTACCCCAGTCCGAGACTCCACGTAAAAGAGTTTCAACTTCAGACACAAGTTTGTTCCGGCACTCATCAACAACATCAAGGTTGCTAGGTTGCAACATATCATTAATATGCAGAATAAACAGGGTCGGGGATAGGACACAGCCTTGTGGGACACCAGCATTGACGGGTTTAAGGTCGGAGCATGCTCCGTCGATGACGACCTTAATGCTCCGATCAGCGAGAAAGCTGGAAATCCAGTTGCATAATTTCTCGGGGAGCCCATAGGCTGGAAGCTTCGAGAGCAGTGCTCTATGCCACACCCGATCGAAGGCTTTCGCTATGTCCAAACTTACCGCCAGCGCCTCCCCCTTGGACTCAATTGCCTCTGCCCACCTATGTGTAAGGTATACAAGGAGGTCACCAGCTGAGCGACCACGACGAAAGCCGTACCGAGAATCGCTAATCAGCTGGCTGCCCTCTAGATACCTCAAGAGCTGGCCGTTAATAATGGTTTCCATTATTTTGGAGAACAAGGAGGTTATTGCGATTGGGCGATAGTTGGATGGATCAGAGCGATCGCCTTTTTTAGGGATCGGATGTATCAAAGCTGTCTTCCAGCACTTCGGAACAGTGTTGAGGGAGTACAGGTACCGGAAAAGGCGCGTTAGGACCGGAGCCAACTCAGGAGCACAAGCACGCAGCACAATTGGGGGGATGCTATCAGGCCCACTCGACTTATGGATGTCCAGGGAAAATAAATGTTTACGGATAGCACGTTGCCGGAATGTAACTTCAGGCATCGTAGTATCACACCGCAATAATGTCGGTGGTTCCTTCCCCTAATCATCCAAAGTTGAGTTCGCAAAGCAACAGACAAAGAGACAGCCTAGAAGATCGGCCTTCTCTTTTGCAGTATGGGCCAGTCATCCTCCCTATGCAGTGGTGGAATAGAGGGCTGACAGAAATTCCCTTGAACAGCTTTGGCAAGAGACTAGAAGGCTCGAGTTCCCGAAGGAAGGTGGGCCAATTTCTCACCAAACCTGGCAATATGCTCTGACTTTGCCTTAGCGATTTTCCGTTAGAAGGACTTAGAGGCTGAATTGTATGCTTTTTTACGTTCGCCGATAGCCGCATCACAGGATGTCGCCGCTTCTGCCCAGGCTTTAAAGCATTCACGCTTACGGCGCAAAGCCTCTTTGCACGAACGCCTAAACCAAGGCTGGGACTTGCCACCGACCGGCACCGCAGAGAATGAAATAAAAAGTTCCATACCCTGCAGGACCACATCAGCGACAGAGTCAGCGTCGGCATCCGGAGTACTCAACGAAAAGCAAATGGGCCCCCAAGGGTAGGACGCAAAAAAAGACCGCATCCCGTCCCAATCTGCTGACTTATAGTGCCACACACGGCGGCAGCCCGCAAAGCTAGGCCGTAAAGGGCGCGTGAGCGGCACAATGCTCCGTACCACGCAATGATCTGATGAACCCAATGGCGGGTCAACAGAGACTTGGTAGGTCTCCGGATGTGAAGTCAGCAGAAGGTCCAACAAAGAAGGTTTATGACCATCCAAATCTGGTATTCGCGTAATCGCAGGGACCATTTGCGTCAAGTCGTAGGCTAAAGCAAAGTCGTGAAAGGATCTTCCCGCGTGATCGGTGATCGTATAAAGGTATGACATGAATATATCAATTATATATGTATTATTAATTGCAACAAATTTATTTGTATAACTTGTACATTTTGTTTGAAGTATCTGAAATATTAAGTTTATAATAAGCAATATTTTAAAAGATACAGAGTTTGTCCTGTTTAATAAAACGAAACATCCAATTTATCTCTTTCCCTTATTTCGCAAGATATTTTTTCTCATTTACCTAAATGTTCTCCTAAGCTCGTTTATTTTCTGTGCGCTACTCAGATTCTAAGCGTACACATAAAAAGAAAGCTTCAACAAAATAACGATATTGGGTTATTTAATTAATTAACCAACAATATTTAGTATAATTCATCAATCATAAAATGTATACATTTTATGATTAAAACATATATTTAACCTATAAGTGATTCTATATAATTATAATATCAGTTTGACTAACTATAACGCACTAAATGTGTCAAAATATTGGTAAAAATAAATGACAGAGTCGCTAATGATTACGCGTAAATAATTTGACTAATGCAGTATCTATTACATCATACAAAAACAGCACATTTATTAACATTAAACAGTAATAGATCAAAATATTTTCAAAAAGACTAACTATTTCTTACAGACAATTAAAAACGTCTGTTAATCTTTGCAGTTCAGTAATTATTCCCATTCATTGTGTCACGTGTCCCCTTTTCAATAGGTTAGTTTACGCTAAGGATACCGCATACCGGTAGATGTCGCCACCTAACGTAACCAAAAGTCACCCTGTAGCCTACTGGATTGTTGTCCTTTCCACATAATGTGTGCCTTTATGTTCCATGCTAAGTTATGGCAAAAATCATACAATATTTTATTCAAATCAGTTTAGCAAATTCTACTTTTGAAACTTTTGCCACCCGCTGATAGCGGTTTACATTCATTTGTTTATATACATTTTAAAGTGCCCTTCATTTTTTGTGACTTACGCTTACGCAAGTTTATTTTTATTGTGATATTCTGTTGTATCGTCTTCAGATATGAATATGATTCATAATATTACTGATATAATATTATGAATCATAATCATTCAACCGTTCTTTACTAGTTTTCTCAGTTTATATTATATATTTTAAAGTAAAATATATTTCGAGTAGCTTTTAGGCGGTTAAAAGCGGTTTAAATAACAAGGATTTTTTGTAAGTGTTAGGTAATAAGGTTAAGTCAACATTTTGATTATCTCAAAGGACATTTTTGTAAGCGATTCATGCGAAGGAAAAAATAATCACTGAGGAGTGATGCTATAAAAAAGTCGTTTGTCCGCGTAATTGCTTCCGCTACGCAGACATTGGGATGGCTTCCCACTACAGTTCAGGTTTTTCCCACTCCTGGCTTTTCTTAGCAGAGTCTATTCTTGCTTTTAAAAGAACTTTTTATTAGAATCATTATCAATCTTTTATTATCATCGTATATAGCGTATGTCGGGAAAGCATCGACCGGATTTTCATGACAGTCCTTTTTGGCCAAAGCTTGTAAGGTAAAGAATAAAGCCTCTGGATTGTTATATATAATTCCTTAAACAGTTGATCCTATAATAAAGGGCCTATATTTATGCTATTTATAGGACACTAAATATTAATAAACGTTGGTTCTTATGATTGACACAATACATGGACATATTACTAATGGGAAGGAGGCACTTCCTCCTTCCCATTGAAGTATACGTAAGTAGTTTTGGAAGTTAGCTTGCTTGATATGATTTGAGTACATGGGTAGTCTAAATAAAGACATTATTATTATTACCTCGAAAAATAATTGGAATTTGTAAAACCAACCTGTAATTATTGAATTCCTTTGAATTCTTTTATTCAGACTAATATAAAAACGGAGTCACATACAAATTGAATCAATTTGTCGCGAGTCCATTACACCAAATGATTAAGAGTGAGAATTTTTTTAAAACAATCCTGTCTGGGTGTAGCTCAAAAAAGGTTTTATTTAAACAATATTTTGCATAAAATTTTTAATTATACCTTGTAGAGAAGAAAATTGTTTTCGTGCTAGTATTATTTTAACCTAGACGCAAAAAGTAAGGTGTTGTAATTTTTAAGTGTTTGTTATGTGTGTATTGGTCCCAGATTTTTAAATTTATGTCTTATACAAAAAAATTACAAACAAATACTTAGGCATATACTTTAATAAAAACGCAATTTAAACATATTCTGACGTTATTTTTTTTATGCTTTGTTACATCTTGTTTAATTTTGTATTTAAAAAAATGACCAAAATTAATACGCATAAGTAAAAACTTCATTTTAATTTCCTACTGTTTGCAGCCCATATTTTTCTGTATAGAAAAGTCAAACAGGCCGGAGGCTCACCTGACGCAAAGTCATATCATTAACCTAATATAAAACAGACATAATATTGCCTTGACTGTTATAATAATCCAATATAATTACGATGTTTTCAACTTCGAACATAACGTAAATAACATTTCATTTAAATGCTTATTTGACTTTATTTACAAATTCACATCAAAGAAGAAAATTTAATTATAACTAATTACTTACATACTTAGAGATGTTGAAAACTTTGATATCCAAAATCTAAACGTTTGTTATCTCGAGAAGTTTGATCAAACAACATTGAGCCGAGTAGTGAAGATACAATAATATTGTTATATAATCTACTATTATATAATTAATAGGTTTACTGAAATGTAATATAAACATATCTTGCGCTTAAATTACGAATACAGGGTTTATCCTTAATACCCATTAAAAACACAAATATTTAAGTTTTTGGTGTGAGCACCCAATGAGCGATGGACCGTAAGGCCCTAACGGAAAACGATACAGAGGAAGACCGTTCACGAGATGGGCGGATGACATTATCAAAACGGCTCGAGCTGGATGCAGTTTGCCCATGATAGACATATGCCCATGATGGATATTCTTGGAGGAGGCCTTCGCCTGCGGATCCGTTGTCATCGTGACCACGCACGTTGTAAAGCACGCGCTGAGGACTAGACAGCGAAGCGTTGGATGGCCCCCCATTGGGTGGATAGATGACCTGGCTAGGGTGGAGGTAAGGTAAATTTAGAGGAGAGGCTTATGTCCAGCAGTTGACGTGCTGGCTGAAACGATTTAGATAATACAACGCCAATAAAAAATAAATAAACGAAGGACGTAGAATAGGCGAGAAAAACTCCTGCCACCCTTGTTATCGCCAATTGTTTAATATAAGTAATTAGTCAAAAAGAAACGTTTTTCCTCTGTCAGCATCAGCATCCTTTATAGGCATGATGTAATAGAAGCATGTTCATACGATAAGAATAATATATAATAGTGTGAACAATTTTTTTTAATTTAAATAAAAATTTTAATAAATTAATAATAAATATGAATACATAGTAATAAAATAAATAATTAAAGAATAGGGTTCTGGTCTTTTTCTAAATTTTTCTTCTCTCTGTAACCCTGGCGACCTTCTTTAATTGTGTCTATCATATTTACGAGAAAAAATTACGCGCGTGAATACCAGGCGTAATTCTTAGTTATTTGAAAGAGACGATATTTTAGATTACCTTGCCAAACTCATCGTATTGTAACTTTTCACAATTGTAATTCAGGCTTCGAAAGTATTCATAACTTTCAGTTGTAAAACAACTACAAATTCCAAGATCAAAAAAGTCACAAACTGTCGACAGTGTCAATTTCGTTTCAAAGTATTGCTTAGCCGTCAATCTTCGAAAACTTTTCTTAACCATTCTTCAAATTACCAAGTTAACGTCACGAAATATGCTTCATAATACGAGTATATACGTATAATATACTAAAAATAAATAATCTAATTATTTAATTATTAGTTAACTACTAACTAGTTACTGCACGGATTTTTAATAAGCTAAAGTAAAAAATCGCTTATTCCAAACCTTATAGGATTTCGTACGTAAACTGTCGTTAGTTTTTTTATTTCACTTTTATTTATTCTTATAAATGCATGGAGTATTTAGAATAAGACGAAAAGACAATCGACGGGAAATAAAATTACTTTTAATAATAATAATTAATAGTAAAATTATAGATCTGTTAATGGTTTTGAACAAATTTGACTTTAATGTTATTAATATATTGATAATTGACTCTTATGCCCTTGATTCGACACAAAAAATACTTTTAATAAAAAATGTGTGTGTTTACTAGTGTAGACACGTAAGATGTGAAACTTCTTTATGACCTTATTTTAGAAAAATGATCTACTATATGCAGCTTTACAGAAATTTGTTAAAGAAAGTTACATTACATAAAGTTTAACAAAAGGCTTTTATTATCATAGACATGAATACAAATAATACAATTATTTCATTTTACCTTATTACTACTAAGACTATTACAGAAGTTCATTAATTGTTATAGAATTATTAATATCATTGTAATCGTTATTATATATTTTTGTTATTATTGGCTTCAAATCTCTTCAAATCGACCATGGTAGGGGAAAGAAGAAGATGGCGAGTAACGGAAAAATGTGACGCGTAATCGAAAAATGTGACGGTAATTTTTTTCCAACGCCGATAAAGAAGTTTCACTTCAATATTAATATTACTACTATAAAATAGTCGTTATTTTTTAAAATATATGACAAATCGGAAGACTACAAATATTTACATTTAATATTAATCTTTTAAATTTCTAATCAGATCACTCAATCAGACAGTTCACGACCTTAAACGGCCACGAAAGTTTGTGTGGTTTATTCATAGAGTATACCTGTTTATTAATAAAACAGAACTTTGCAAATTATCTAAGTTTACGAAAACTAATTCCGGCGAGTGTTTAATATCTCGTCAGATTTTCGTGTGCGATGTCGTAACTCAAAATGCGGTTACATGTTACGTGAATAACTTTAGCGTATATACAATATATTTCAAGAAATTTCATGAACTCCCTATATTTACGAAACATTATACGACTTTAGGTGTAGTCTAATATTATAGTTTATGAACTAAAATATTTCTGGGAATCAATGAATCAGTTATCTTTCTTTATAGATCGCCTAGTGATCACTTTTATACGTTCACTATAGCGTCAAAACTACGCTACGTAAATTTGAAATTGTTTTATATTTGAATTATAATATTATCAAACACATGCACTCTATCTATCACCTAACTATAAATTAATGTAAGAACAGGCTTCAGTTACTTTTATTATGTTAATATTTAATCCTTTTCATTTTATGTAATATAAAATATATATAATATTTCTTAAAGCTTCAACCTCTTCTTTGCGTTACTCTATTGCTGTTAGAATCGAATTTATTTAATTTAGTAATATATCTTAAATTATATACAAAATACCCAATAATAGCCAGTTTTAAAGATACCATTGCAACTACTAAACTAAGTTAGGGACGTTTATGTCACAATTACGACATCGTAGCAACTGCTACGCGCAACACTTAAGATTAACCAAGATTAATTTCAGCTTTGTAAGTTGACCAAAATATACAAGTATTTTTATTTGACAAAACATCATATAAGAATAGTGATCTCCATACCGACGGCTACGCCAATGGCTACGCGATTGTATGCAGGATGTAGTGCACAAGTATGCGCAGGGACATAAATTCACTCATTATATCATGTTTGAAATAACTAAAGTAATAGCAAGCAAGTGTAAGACCGTAAGTTTTATTATTCTTTGGCTTAGTGTTCGAAATCTTAATGTTTGAACCATAGCCTGCAAGCAAAACAGGCTCACAACTAGATCAATGTGGTATGAAAGATATATATTAATAATATATATGTATGAAACTGAACTGAACTGCATAACAAAAGCGCTCGTCATAAAAGGAAAATTAATCCCCTGAACCGGAATAAAGGTTCCTAATTGATAATGAATATTAATGTGGACAGTATTATAGTAATACCACAAAGTATATCTCATGTTAGCGGTTGAAATTGACGTCGGTTGCGGTCGTATTAAATGTTAAATGCTACATGATTTCGTATTAAAAGTTAGCAAAGCTTTGGGACGTATTTGAAAGTTTTATCAAATATGACAGTATAAAGGTAAATAACATTGTGTTTAATGTAGTATTGTTTTTAGTTTGTTCTAATCGAATTTTCTAAACACGTCGCGAAATAATCCATAACATTAATTTTTTTTTAACGTTTAAGGATAGGTAAATAATTAAATATAGTAGGTTTAATTATAAAATCGGAAGCGACAAATTTTCAGTTCCAATTTTTTAATATTACGAGCAATTTTCAGAAAAGGAAGGAAGTTTAAAGCAATTATAAAGTTCTGTTAAAAATTCGTATACAAAAAATGTGAAATATAAATTTCGTTGGAAATCTGAATAAAATATACAAAGCCAAAGAAACGGTAATTATGGAACTAATTGATTCGATCTTTGAAGTCGCCTTTTTCTCTTAGCTACAAAGAGTTTCTTGTCAAGTAGATTGCTTCATTAACTTTTTAAATAGCTTAAGGTGCATATTAAAAGATTTCTACTTTAACCTAATTGATTTACTAAATCGTATCGAGGACTAATCATCGAACTTCAGCAAATTATCGATAGATCAGTGAAATTTATTTATCCATTCATTGCTAAAATTATTGATAATTTATGTATGAAATTTGAACTACATCTAAATAACCATCATCATCCAATCAGAAGATAAAAAAGTCTTTCGATGATTTTAAATTACGTTAACTGAAGTGTATATCCATGCGCATGCGTTGATTTACATTCTTTAATTATATAATTATTAATCTACTATTAAAGTAAACTCTGGTAAATAGGAGTCTTAAAATTGTTATAGCAAAGTCTTATATTATAATTACACACGTAGGTCGGTAGGTAGGAATGCATTCATAGGCTAACATTAATTAGTGATAGCATAGTACAATTTACTTTGATCTCTGCCGGCACCCATCATATTGAGTTATAAAATAAAATTTCGCTTCAAAATATTATTCCTATAGCCGTGTAAAACAAAAGCTCTTAGAACCTTTTTTAGTTGAATATTGTAGATTGTCACTAGAAATTAAGCCAACTAGGCAAAGTCATGTAACAAAAATATATCGCGACAGAGCGACAACCACGGGCTTTCATTCAATTTGTCACATTATCTTGAACTTGGAGAATGGAGATCTCAATGTGAACACACGTAACTTTCCCATACGTGTTCTCAATAACAATTTCGTATATATGATAGATTTGTTTGGTTCACTAAAAACGTCTAGACGTCTAGGATAATAGTTTAGTTATAAACCACGGAGATTATTTTCTTCTAAATTTGTGATCACAATTTCCACGGAGCCAGAGTTTAAAATGGCAACATCAGTATTGAGAGTCACGCGCTTTAATTATAGGTATCAGAAATAATTTTGCAATCAATCAAAACAACAACAACAAAACGTATAGCCACTTAAAACGGCAATACTTAAAAAAATACTTTTGATTTTATACGTAATCGCAGCCTCAAAATTCATTATAACATTCCTATTCGAACCGTTCAGTCACACGCACGCACATCTAAATTGGCACCAATAACTACTTTCACTAATATGGACTACTTTAAGTTCTTTCGTAATACTTTTAATTTCATACTTTAAATGAGGAAAAATTTACAAGAAAAGTTATACCAAAACTAAAAATTACAGGATTTGAATAAATACAATTTCTTCGGTCTGACGCAGACGTCACTACAAATCAAATAATATTATTGACTAAACTATATTCTTATACAAAGAAACCAATTTTCTTCTAACATATTCAATATAGAACAATATTGGATATTTTATTTTATATATTAAAACGCGCGAAGATCTCTATTAGATCGAACATCAATACTAAAAATTGGTCAATTAGCTTGTGGAGGAAGCAAGGTTCTGTTCTTCCTCCGACCTAAAGGGAAGATCCTCGACCAGCCCGAAGGCCCCGGTGGAGATCGAGTCAAATTTCGAGAAGTTGTTTATGTCTTACCGATCGGAATAACTTTATTACCGAGTTTCGGGGTATGGCGTCATCGTAGTGACTGTAGTCCTAAAATGTAAGTGTCGGCACAAACTATTTTACTTTTAGTTTATATAAATTAATTTTATACATTTTAATTAATAGTTGCTATATATATAATTTTGCATTTATTTTATTAGTTGCATATACACAGGAATCACAAAAGTCCATTGAATATTGAATATAAATGTTTGCTACCACCACAAACACTGTTAACGTTACTATAACATTTATGAATATCGATAATTTGTTCTTTATTAAGTTTATTGTATCTACGTATATATATAATTTTTGTATATTTATGAAAAATGTGAAACTATTTGGCCTGAAGAGTTATCACGGTATTCGGTAAAATCAAATACAGCATTTGTCATCAGTCACAGATGGAAATAAAAAATATTTATGACTGTGTTTTATGAAACTTTCGGGTGATTGATACCACGAATCACGTTACAATCAATAGATGATTCTGCTTGTACGCGTAAAATATTGGCGATATTTTTTATACCGATGGAAATATATAAAAAAACCAGTTTAGGTCTTCAGAATTTTATATCACAAAACAGATACAGAAATCTTTTTGTATTTTTTGTATAGACTTTTTGGGCCTAACTCCAGTATCCTCAAGATGTTTTCCTTCAGCGTATAAGCGAGTGTCAAAAGAGTAAATAGACCGAAATTATATTGGTGATGAGGATCGAAGCTACGACTATGCTATGTATATATTCTTTAATAATTGTTAAATTCAAAATATACTAGAAACTTCATGTTATAAATTTGAATGATTCACGTCGCTGTGGTATTTCTTTAACGCCTAGAAACTGTTTGTATAATATATAAGTTTGAATCAAAATTTGAGACAAACCCTACTCCAAGGTAGCAGAATTACTAAGGAGAAACATTGATGTAAGAAAATCCTTAGTCCGTGCCTTGATAATATCGCCCGAGATAACAAAGTTAGTGGTTACTTAGTCCGAGTGTCGCTATCGTCGCTTTTCAGCTTCTTTGATATTTTCAGAAAATTGTGTTAACAGCGTTGAGAATATCTTTTACCTTGATTGCTACAAAGATTCATCTACTATTTTCAAGTATATAACTATATTATTTTCAATATAAAATACAATTTGTAGAACATTGAATCAAGAATTTAATATTATTTCTTGCTATTATAGACATTTTTTAGCTCTTATAGAACATTTTTTAGCTTCTGTGGCAAAAGCGTGTGTAGGTCTAAACCCCGACACTGCACCAATGGACTTTCATTTCTAGGTGCGAATTTAACACGCGCTCGTACGGTGAAGGGAAGCTTAGAGATTAGAGAATACTTTAGAATTTACGACGTATATCAGACACAAGACCGATTTCTTACTGGCATATTAGAAAAAATGTGTGCGTGTACTAGTGCACACATGTAAAAAGTGAAACTTCTGTATGACCTTATTTTTCGAAAAATGATCTACTATAGCAGCTTGCAGCTTTACAGAAATTGGTTAAATAAAATAAAATTAGACAAAGTTTAACAAAATGCTTTTATTATCATAGACAATAGTACAATTATTTCATTTTATCTTATTACTACTAAGATTATTACAGAATTTCATGGATTGTAATATAATTATTACTATCATTGTTATCGTTATTATATATTTCTAATATAGAACAACATTATGAACTTATATATATAATTTATTCTGTATATATCCTACACACTAACAAGCTCACAGCACACACTACACGACACTTATACAGATCTCTCTAGGACAAACAAAGGTTGACTGTAAGTAGCTGACACATCCACAGGCCGAATACACCATCGACCTATGGACATAATGTATGAACTAGGGAAATAAACATCTTTCTATTGCATTCTATTAAATATTTATGTTCGTAATGGCTTCGAATCAACCGTGGTAGGGACAAGAAAAAGATCGCGCGTAAGCGAAAAATTTTGCGGTATTGTACAATGCCGATAAAGAAGTTTCACTTCAAAAAGATCAAGAAAAAGATCTGAGGCCAAGACTGAAGGTCGCGCCCCTGTCTTTCTAGGACCCCTGAAATCTACCTAAAATTCTTTATTTCCTTGCTAGACCTTTCCTACATAGACTATGTTCGTGTATCATTCGAAAAACATATTCGAAACCATGGTCACAAAACAAATGCTTCGTATTAGTAGGAAGTTAAGCTTCGCTGTATGGAACTCACCTGTCTCTATTTTATTAACTTCCATATACTTTACCTCTTTAAACATCTCTGTTGAACCTTCAAAATATCGTGATCATGAATTTTACTAAATCACCTTTCTTATCTTAATTTATTATCTGATATACTGATCAGTCGTTAATTGAATCTATAATTGTTATGTATTCTCGACAATAGGGCACCAGACATGTTACCGTATCTGATAACGATGTAAATAATATTTCATCTAAAGTTTTCATCTCTGATAGGTTCCGAGAAAACTCGTGTAATAAGCACCGAGGCGTGTACGCCTGTACCTCCTTGTTATTCTCTTTATTTATTATTTCTCAGTTAGTTTGTCATTTTAATATATAATATATAAAATACATAACAATTTAGCCTTTAAAAACAGCAAATTTAATAATAAACCGCTTCTGAAAACTCTTATATATTGCTATTTCTTAATGATTCAGCAAATAAAATCTTCATGCATTTCAGTTTTATCTGAGTCACAACTGAATTGATAACTAAGCGATTCTGTTATTACGATGACCGTTTTCATCTTTTAAACATGTAATATTCGAAATTGGGATTATTCTGAATTGAAATTCTTTAGGTATGTGGAGCATGGACAAGTCTCTCTCTCATTATAAGCATAGTTCATGGCTCATCTTATCATTCAAATGTAACCCCATGTGAAGGATAAAATGAATTTTGAAAAAGGTTTGTATTTGTCAATACCAAAAAAGTGTACATTATTGTACACCATTTTTGGGTTTTATGTAAAATTTTAATATGTAATATACTTAATTATGCGTGTATATTTAATATGTATAAACTTAGTTACCTACATCTAAAAACAATTGAGATATTATTATTTCCTTAAACCTATTAAAATTATTGTGCTACTTAATAGCAGTGTTAGCCAAGTGGCTTCAGAAGGTTCGATTCCCGGTTGCATTGGGCATTCACTAGTACGATGAAGGAAAAGTCAAGTCTCAAAGCTAAATATCACCGACACCTTGTTATGACGATGATCAATGAAATGGATGCAATCTAAGATCAACACCAAGTAGGGTTGTAGCGCTACTAGGTTTTTATGAAAAAGGAGTTTATAGCTTTATATATTATTATATCCTAGTATCACATACTTTGTTATGATTTAAATAGTGAAGATATTCCTTCTTTTTAGTGTGATGCCGGCCCTATCATATGTATTTTTAATATTTTTATACAGTTTTTCAGACTAACAAACTTGAAAAGGAATTAAAGAAATGCTCTATACATTGTCGAACAATTGTAAATCGAACATAGTCCTCCAATTCAATTATAATGGAATACAAACCGTCAAATTGTGAAATTTCGTAATAAAAGCTTAATTTAAAATACTGTAAATTCTCAATATTCAGAGCCTCCTTGATGACTTCGTAAATACAGATTTGATGGATTTCAGTTTTATCTGTTTCACAGGCCACTTGACTTAATACTGAAAAGCTGTCGTCACGTCGATTTGACGGATTAGCTTTATCTTAAATCTTCAGCACTTATACAACCTTATTGTTCGAAATGAAGCCTCTTTGATTCGAATCTTTAACATAATTCTTTAACAGAATTAAGACTAAATTAATCTTGATAAGATTTTTGAATATAAAACTATACTTGTAAGATCATATGCAATATTCTTAACCTAGTAACAATAATAATAATTAAAATTGGATATATAGAAAATTAACTTATTTAAAAGTGACAAAATGTGCATAGTAATAATATGTTATGTTGTTCGTTTTCGTAGAAATTATTATACATTCACATATATAAGTTGAATCTAATATATCTCTGCTTAATTATATTCAACCGCTCTGGTGTGATATAATAGGTATCCTTCATCTTAACAATATTAATAATAATTTAATTAATCCGATACGCTAATATGTTTAAAAATGTATTTCAATAATTTTCGATAATATAAAGAAAGTCTTCTTTTGTACTTGAAGTATAAGAAAATGTAAGCAGATCCAAGAATAAAGTATTATTAAGCCATTTAAAACTTTGGGTAAACATCTTTGAATAAATGCATTTAACTCACATTCACAAAACAAACTTAAGTTTTATTTTATTGTCCCAGTCCTGTCAAGAAAAGTTTTCAACTCAAAATAGTTTCCTAAGCAAAGGCACAAGTTGAAACTTGGCAATTGCTTAAACTCAAATAACGTTTGAAATGTAATACTTAGGAAATTAGTTTATATGTATTGATCAGAGAATTGTTATCATGCGCCGTAAACATAAATCATTTCACTGTGTTATCAAGGGTAAAAATTGCCGCCTTTTTTGTTATATATTAGTTTGTATACTTATTACTATAACAATACACTATAAATTAAAATAAAGAACTTTTGGTTTTTTTTCAGACTTGGAAATTCTTCATAATAATTTAATGATCCTTAATAAATGATTATTTTAAATATTTACCTTATTATATTCATAGTCAAATTTAATAATATGCCAAACCTTAGGAAAAACAGTAGTTTATTCGTTTTCCGATTTCATACTTCTGCTAGAGAAAACTTCTCAATATGGGAGTCAAGTACGCGAAAGAATCAAATAAAATATAATCCATCGAACCGTCCCTAATCCGGAAACAATTGAAATGTCAATCAGTTAATAGCAGACACAAAAACTAAATAAAACGCTTACAAATATAATAAATCGGTATGAAAGTAATAACAGTCGAAGTTGTAGGCATGACCGAGCAAACATTGCTTCCAATAATGGAATCGGATATTATAGTTTTGATACATTTTGACTCGGATTTACTAATGGAGAGGAGAAATTTTAACAGAATAAATGCAGGTGTATTATAATATACGTTTAAGCATATCTTGTTGAGAGTTAAGACAGATTATGTCACGAGTGTGGAGTCAAAAATTTATTTAAATTATAAAATAATTATAAGGAAATAGTAAAATGGTTAGTCGACATCACAGGAGAGCGAAGAGCTGACAAAGAATTAGTCTAGTTATTCAAAGGGGGAACGCTGCCAGTATCTTCCTCCTTTTAATAATATATTTTAGTTACTATATTTTAAGGATAGTCATTGTTTTTTGTTACATTCATTTATGTAAGTTGTAGGATCACTTTATTTTAACTACATATCTCTTTAATTACAATACGGTCTATCACATATAGATTAGAATTAAATGATAAAGTTTTGTGTGTTAATAAATATTTAAAAAAATGAAACCTTAGAATTAACATACTGACAATTTACTTCAAATTCAACACATAAATTTTCGAGTTCTCGATAACTAATTGGTCATAAGATTAGCACATAATATTATCATAAGATCCGACTATAAAATACCAATAAACGTTTATGATCCAATCCTATGGACAACCATTAATTTTTAATATGTCTTAATAATATTAATAGATATAAAAATCTGCAATTATAAAAATCTCACGGTATGTTTAAATATCTTGTATGTACAGAATTCACAAGTTAGAACTTTATTGTATGTACAGCAATTTCCTTATAGTTCAAGTTTCGCTGAGGTATTTAATAAATCTACGGAATAAACAAGAAATCTTGCAGTTGCTATAGGTCAAAATTAAATTAATTCAACGTTAGAAGTTCTGGTATTCTCGGTAAATAATAAAGAGAGGAAGGAAATAGGAACCTATATTTTAGTATGGTATTATGCACACGTGATAACTGGCTGTATATTTATTCATAGATTTAATTCGGGACGAACCTGAGACCTAGAAACCTAATAAATGTTAGTATAAAGCATATTTATTTTGAATTGATTAAAGTGAAAAAAAAAAATATTTTTCATTTTTCGTGATGATAAATCACGATTTTATCACTTATGGTTAGTGACTACATTATTACATATTATGATTTAGAAGTTGGATATTAAATTAGGCTAATAGATTTAATAAAAAATTACATAAATTTCACGATTTTAATTAGTAAAAATCAATCATGTAAAAAGAAGCAAAAGCGAGAAAATACAGAGTTAAAATAAAATGCCAGTTTGACATTTCTAAATTCTAATACCGTTAAGATATCGTGAGGATGTATTTGTGTTCTGTGAATTTTAAAATATTATTTTAACATTTCTATAATAACCTTTCATACATATGAATCAAAAAGTCGAACTTTGGATACCTACCTAAATAATAATATTTTGTGTAGTTAAAACTATGTTAAGGCTTATTCCTTAAATTATCATAAATAAATATTAGATTTAACATTCGACTTATTTTATAAATAACTAAATGGCAACTTACTACAAAGGTAAACAAATAAGTGAGTTTTTTTTTAATTAATATTATTTCGTATTTAAAAAAAACACGGCATTTATTTTAAAAGCAAAGGTTTATATAAACCTGCAAAATGAATGGTTCATACGATTTATAAGCCAAGTTTAACGTAGCTTAACACGATAACATTGCGGAGACAATTATACAATGCTTTATTTTAATTGCCACCGTTTGTAAAAAATATTTCTACCTCTTATTGAATGATATGTGATAAAGAGTACCATAATTTGTATAGAGCAGTATTTTTATAGACATATTTTAGTGGTAAGGCACGCGACTTGCAACCCTCATTACCCAACCCTTATGGTTCATAATCCCTTTTGACCCCTGCCTGTGTAAAAATAAATTTCTTCACGTGCAATTATGTTCATACGGCGAAGAAAAATATTCCGAGCCGTGAGGAAATCACAATATCTAGGGCACAATATAGAAAGTAGATACAGAGGTTCTGACACAAAAAGGTTTTTTTTCTTATATGACGTTAAATATTTGCTATACATGTGATAAAAATAACATAATACTGCTAACATAAGTTAATATAAAATACAACAAAACAAACCTGAAAATGTAATAACTAAAATATATTAATAAAAGGTTCAAAAGATACTTGCAGCGTTCCCTCTTTAAAACCTAGACCAATTCTAGATGCTCGTACAGCTGCGTATTAAAAATCGATTCTAAGCTAATTTTGATTACGTCGTCTACTTGTGTTTTTTTATTTTTAATGTTACGCGACATTTGTTTCTAAGCTGCTATTTTAATAATTTCACATATTGCAGCTTACGGAGGCAAAAAGTCTTGAAATTATATATGACAATATCTAAATAAATAATAACAGCCTTTTATTTCAAATACTTTTACACTTAAACACATTTGTACTATCATCTCATTCTTTAAAGGTCTTTTCGGCAAAGGCCTCCTCCAAATCCCGCAATTCCTGTCTGTACTGTTCCAGGATCTGCCATGTACCACTTGCTGTTTCCCTAATTTGGTATATCCCCTTGTAAGCTGTCTTTCTCTTTTGCATTGATTGTACCTTGGGCACCAGTTTAGTACTTTGTTGCTCCACTTTTCTGTTCCTCTTATCATTTGCTCCGCCCATTCCCAGTTAAGTTCATTTATTTTTATTACACATGTGCTACCTTATATATCTAAATTCAAAACTACAAATGAGCAACCAAACAGCGATTTAATATTATTGTATACATTCCAAATGTTTTTTACTAATGGGATTACTTCGTTACATTAAATAATTTCAAATGCCTTCGAATTATAGTTACCAATGTCGCTTAATTATAATCCATTACATGATTGGCATTTTACGTAATCAATACGTCAGTTATATTAGTTTCAAAGCAAACATCCTACCAATTGATCAAACGGTCAATAAACAAAGCAAACAGCATAGGTATTATGACTTGCATCTGTATATCCGTACTTAGCTGATTGCAAGTTAATTAAGCATCAGTTCAGACGAACGTCAGCAACAGATCAGATGCGTCTATGGTGTTACATCATGCTATCATCTGCTACCTCTAAGCAGAATACACTTCTAGTACCAGTATTAAGTATGCGTATGAGATCTTCACGACATGTATGCGCTCCTAGTATATAATAATAATGAAAAATAAATCAATAAATATATACAATTTTGTTCGGATTAATAACTGCAGTTGAGTTTCATCATCGGACGTACAAAATACCATCCGTATCACCTGGACGTCCGCCGCTCAACAACTAAGTGTTTTTTAGGCCCCCTGGCATTGAGAGAGTCCATAAGCGGCGGTATCACATAATATCAGGTGAGCCTCCTGCCCCCTGTTCTAAATAAAAACTCTACAAACATACGAACTACACGTTATTTTCTAAGCAAATCCATTACAATTTTGCGAATCCATAGGCCTTGTAGTAATTTTTAAGCGTAAATTATCGTTAATGACTAATGTATGGTTTAATATAATATTTGTGAAGCATGAATTGACATATTGATTTTACGTAATTATTTTAAAGTTTTTGCTATGACCTGATACTCTTACATGTGTTGTATTAAAAAATGGAACTATCATTAAACCAACAAATTATTTTTTTAACAACCGGAACACATTTTAATAATTAAGGAGTTGCTGATGCATTACTCAGATTAATGTCAACTTTTCTCATAAAAATTGTTAAGAAATTTTTAAACTTCACGCATTTTTCATGAATAATCCACATTTTACTATAAACTTAGTAAACATTGTTCTTATAAAATAGTGAGTATTTTATAAGAACAATGAACAAAATAACTTTCTCAGCAAACTTGTACATAGTATACAAAGTTAACTAATTATGGTCCCGAAGACTTATTAGAAATTAATTAGTTCGACATTTTGCTTCATTATGCATTATTATCGAAGTTAATTACAAATAGAAACAGCAAACAAAACCTCAGTGGTTTTGTGGTTAACGAATGTTTTGTTTACAGTTGGAATTCTGGCGAAACAATAAAGATGCCCAACTGGATCTTGGATAGGCCACTAGTATACATACGTAGAAAAGCGTTTACTTCATGTTCATGCAATACAGCGGAATTATTACATAAAATAGGTGAATGGAGATAAAAATCAAATTAAACGTATATCAAGTAATAATTAGTGTAATTAAGGCATAAGCTTACATTTCCAAGTCTTCATCTAAACTATTTATTGTCTTGAACAATTATAGTAGGTAAATACATCTACATATTTTAATTGGGAAATATGCCTTCTCCGACACGCCGTTGACTTTATTATTTTATAGTATCCTACATATTCTTTATTCCTTTTTTTATTAATTTTAACAATTTAAAGTAACCGCCTTTCGGTTTCGTTCTGTGTCCAACAATCAACCGTATTTGAAGGAATTTTAAATTTCCTTCAATTATTCAGGTAAATATTCCACCCAGTTTTCCTGGTTCTATTTTATTTTCTTTAGAAAAGGATAATTTTAAACTGGTATTTGTAGGTGTTTGGGGGTAGATTTGCATTTTAATTTAACCCTTCTAATGAGACCTCAAAAGAAAACGAGACGTAGAGCGAAAGAAAGAATTGTGTATCAGTCAAATAAGCTACGGATCTTTTTAGATAAGATAAAAAAATATTCAGTCGCGCCAATCAAAGCCAACAATTTGTGTGAATAGGGCCTTGGTTAACACGAAGTCAAATTCAAATTCTAAGATTATAGAAATAAAATTCGCCCCTTTATTAATAGCCTGCCTACGTCGATAAAAGGTCAAAGTTGCTATTTGTTACTTACTATATTTGTCTAATAGAACACGGAAAACAGGGGTCATAATACCTTGACAAGAGATGGACATTAAAGACAACACAATAGAAGGGACCATCCGGGAGAAAGAGAATGGGTAAATTGGGGAAAAAAGGTGCCCTGATAACTTGATAAAAATAGTACGAAAATACTGGCAAAAATAAAGACACCTGGAAGTGGTTGGAGGAGGCAATCATCCGAAACGGGATCCATACTAACGACTACCGTATAGCAATAACTACTAACACCATTTGAAGTGAAAATAAAAATAAAAAGGCTTTATTATTATTAGTAGAAGTGGGGCAAGCGGGTGGGAAGATCACCTGATGTTAAGTGATACCGCTGCCCGTGAATATTCTCAGTGCTATATGTAATTTGTTGCTTTTTGTATTCTTTTTTCTTGGCGTACTTGAGCCATTGTACGTGTAATTTGTTTTAAATTGTAACAGATATTAAGATTCTAAAACCAAAAAGCTAACCCTAAGTACGCTGTATATAGAGTTATACAGGAGTACTATAAAGAAATACTTACTATAAAACGCTTAAGGAGATCGGATAGAGCTAGTAATCAATAAGGTAGTGCCTATTAGTGCCGACACCTGAGCTCGTAGCCTCGAGTGATAAGTAAATATTAATGTTTACTCCCCATCTAGACTGTTATCTCTTAGATTGCTTCGTTTCATTAGATAAACATAATTATTATCACAGAGATTTTTATTCTGTCGATGTTTTAGCGCTTTTGGTTGATCTTGTTATGACTAGACTTATATACGAGTACACACACTAATAGTTTAATAGTTTGTAACCTATAACATCTTATCATACATAACATCTTATCATGGTCCTAGGTACATATAAAAAATAAATGAATTGATTCTTTGCGTGCCAAAATTATGCACTTAACACAATAATTAAGAATTATATGTATAAATGAAATGTGACGTAGTTAGCCTTTTGGACGGTATCGAAACTTTAAAAGGTAAATTATTATTACAAAATCTTAAAATAATTAAGAAACTAGTGTTTTAGTTGGTGTCAACTATTGAGATTTATAGTGTCTTGTTTAATTTTAAGTAAGTAATAAGTACGTATACAATATATTTATAAACGCTCGGAGTTATTAAGGTATAACTTATAAACTATCCAATATAAAAAAGACGTGATTATTATATATATAAACTAAATTCCAATAAATAAAAAGTCCAAAAGAAGTTTTAAGCACGATTATTGTGAATCGCATAAAAGTTTTCTCAATTTGAAATTTCTCAAGACAAAATCCATTGTTATTAATGTCATAATAAAGTCGTAACCACTCCAATCCATATTTCATTCTACGATTTGTATGAAAAATGAAAGTCTGTCATCCATTATTCTGCATGACGTAGCAACTTAATACGACCTATATACCAACTACAATGGAACATCTTTCTAATAGCAACACAGAGTGGTAGGGACACATTGAAATAACAACATAGAGCAACATCCAGATACAAGTAAGATGTTATTATGATTCATTGATTTCATGACACGTGGAACATCGCTCGTAGAATTATGTAAAATAAATTCTTAGATTTGAAAATTAATTGATATCAAAATTAATCGATATTAGATGATCTAAATTTACCCTTACTACCAAAGTAAGGGTAAATTTAGATTTTGTAATTGAATATGTTTAAAAGACAAAGTCATTTATTGATATAGGTAACACAATGTACACTTATGAACATCAAAAAAGAAATACATAATAAATGCTTCCAATTCTACATTTACTGCCAGTTCTCCAATCAAGGGCGTAGAACGGAAGAGATGAACTGAAAAGCCGGATGTAACTTAAATGTTGTAATGATTTATGTATGCATGTCCTTTTTGACTGAACAAGATAGAAAGAGTGTCCGTAAAATTGTGTGTTTGTTTGTAGCCACTGAGTAGATAATAAGAGAGCGGTTTTGTAGGTACCACAAGACCTGCATACATTAGAGGATTTTTATGAGTGTGATATGTGTTTGGAGAGCAATATCGATTTAGATTTTTGGTTCGACCGAAGGCTTCTTCCTATATTTATGTACAACATGTGTGTACCATAAATCATGATATTTTCATAATTAAATTATATAATTATCAAGAAGATTAAAAAAAATTAATGATAATTTTTAAACAAAAACTTAAGGGTCTATATAACATGTTTAAAAACAAAAGCAATCGTATCACTATTTTTTGTCATAAAAAAAGTTTTACGCAATTTAAAGGTATAAAATCCGATATTCCGAACCACTGAACATACAAAAGTAAAATTCAATAACAAATCCCGGTTTCCTAAGGGCGTTGTTAAAAATTTTCCGATTGTAAAAATATCAAATAACACGTCTACGTGTAAGTGTTCTGTTATCTTTGCGATCGCCCGATTCCTTTTGCTACAAACCTATCTGTGAGAAGCAATTACTTTTAAGAATAGATACGGTTGGAAACTATAAAAAGAAATGATTTTTATACTAGAGATTTCAACTGTATGATATTACGATAAGATTTTATATAAGAAAAAACCAACAGTGCTCTTTATATTATTTTTAAAATATAAATAGATAGAAGTTTTTTTTGTTTTTTGCTGGAATTTTAAGAATTGGTAGGCTCTATTCTTGAAGTCGAATCGGTTCAGAAATACATCAGCGGGCAGTTGGTTCAAAAACTGCCTTTACAAATGCTCAGTTGTGGAACGACGAACGTCAAGGTGATACGGGTGGAATTTCGTATTCTACCTCGATGACCGATGATATAACTCAGCTGGAATCCGAACAACACTTCTGAACTCTTTCGAAATCGAATTCATATATTTCTATTTGTTACAAAAGAAATGAATTTATTTTTTATAAAGCGATATTATGTAAAATTGACGGCATCTGATAAATCTACAAAAATATAGTCAGATGATATTTGTATGAACCGTCTAGTGTGCGTTAAAAATATTCATTTTTTTAAACTACAAATAATTCATTATTATTTCTGTAAATTCATTTTACGAAGTAAGTGTAAACTTCAAATGCAATCGGTAGTCCTTCTAAAGTTATGTTGTTACATACCTTATATATTAAACACAAATAAAATCTTATTATACTAAAACATTTATATTTACGGGCAGGCGTGTAAAAAGACACAACCAGACGCCTTAAAATAAAACGGATGTGCACTCAAAACCTCAAAATACCATTTGTATGAGATAATGCTCTGACGGGATGTTGAGAAATATGCGTAACAACCAGCCCAGAGTGATGGAGTTCATATATCATCGCGTTGCCTCTAACAATGCGTAACCCATATCTTTTTGTGCCCAAGTTTTATATGACCGCTTTATATTTCACTAAATATGCCCTTCATAAATAATGCAACAAAAGTAACTGGAATAAGAAATATGAATGATAATACCAAATTATCTTGAAAAGTATTGATCTGTTAGTTTTCTATATTGTCTGCCATAATTTAGCTCTAACCCATATTAAAGTACTCATTTGTCTTTTTGTAAAATTGTAAAGATGTCTTTATACGTTAGTTAACAGTGAAAGCACTTATACTGATAATACTTGATGAAATTATTTTGCTCACTCCAGAGGTTTCGTGCTAATTATTGAAGCCAAAATAATACATGAAATATGTATTACGTATTTAAACGCAATGTAGCAATACACATAACTGCGTCAATAATCAGTAATTGTGCGTCCCTTATTAGTTATTTGGCCAATATATAGAGTCAAAATATTATCTATGTCTAGAGTGCATAAGATTAAGGTGGCTGCTAGTGACACAAGCTGCTCGTCTTGATTTGAGCTACTATAACTGAACACCTCAACGGCACAAGTAATCGATTCGTCACCAAACAGTAGGTACCTGAAAATGATAGTTCGTGTTGACAAATTTTCATACAAATTTAGTTATCGACTTTATATGTACACTACTGTTAAGGCATCTTGTCTAATTCTCCCCGTGCTTTATCTTGTTATAAAATGAACCCAGGCCGAAGATATGCACTATGTGTAGTCTAGTGTAAAAACAATAAAAAAGACATGAAATAATAGTTTTAAAGCGATAAGTATATTCATATTTACGAATTCCTCTCAAGATTCATTGAAAATAAAAATCTTGAAAAATATAATATTTTCAAAAGCAAATATTTTTCCAGCAACTTAACGTATGAAAGACAAATAAAAACAGAATAAAGTACTATATCCAAGTTTTCAATTACTTTATAAACGTGAAAAATAAGTTATTGAAGAGCTAACACAAAGGAAGCTTCGTATTTAATTAGTTGTTAGTCATATGCATCTTCTTTGTGGTTCAGATGCTTTAAACATTAAAAATATTCATAGTATAGCCCCTTTGGTAAGTCTGCATTTGTATGTGTGATTTTATTATAAAAAATATGTGCGTGTACTAGTGTACACACGTAAGAAGTGAAACTTCTTTATGAGCTTTATTTTTCTAAAAATGATCTACTATGCAACTTTACAGAAATTGGTTAAATAAAGTTTAACAAAAGGCTTTTATTATCATAGACATTAATACAAGTAATACAATTATTTCATTTTACCTTATAAGTACTAAGATTATCACACAGTTTCATTAATTGTAATAGAATTATTACTATCGTTGTTATCGTTATTATATATTTTTTGATATTAATGGCCTGAATCTCTTCGACCGTTGTGAAAAAGATGGCGCGTAACGGAAAATGTGATGCGTAACCGAAAAATGTGACGGTAAATTGTTTTCCAACGCCGATAAAGAAGTTTCAATTCAAAATTCTTACCTATATTCAAAAATCCTAGGGTCAAAAAATTGAAAAAAAAAAGGTTTTAATTCCTTAGCTCAGGGGTCTGATTTAATATAAAATAATGTATCTATTGTAAATCACTAGCATCAGCTACTCAATTATGGAATATACAAAGTTGGTTTGGCGTTTCCAAATTGTTTCCAAGTTGCACTGTATAGGATAAGCAGGTGTGCGACACAGGATTACTGAGAGCCTAAGAGATACATATAACTTGGAAGCAAGGGTAAACTTTATGATAAATTGGTTTACTTTATATGACATAACATGGGTTATACTATGTTTTACATAGAAGTGTAGTGCACGTGTATTCCAACTATAGTATATTGCAGATATATATAGAGATTGACTAAGCTAATAATTACAATAAAATACCAACAAACAGCATCTAAAAGTTAAAATTATAGATATGTAGATATATATGACATATAAATAAAAATTAATCGCAAAATATGTGCTAAGCGCAAAACTGAAATACGGCTGGACCAATCCGAGTATATTTTTATTTATTCCTTAAACGCTGAGTAAGTCTTTACGAGAGAACATATTAAAAAAAAAATATTATTTAGGATTTAGGTTTTTATTCCGAAAAAACGAACGGTCTTTTTAGGGTAATATGGTAAAATGTTATATATTAGTATTTCGCTTAATAAATAAATTTAAATTTGTTATACAGCTGTCGTCGACAATGAGAAAGTTATTTAGATAAAGTATACTTAATTTATAGAGTCTCTTTATAGATATCTTAAAGCGATAACTAATATTTTATATAACAGGACAAAAAGCCTATTTACGGTACACTTTCAAATAAATTGGATTCCTATCAGCCGACAACATCCAGCAAAGTAATGTTTCATTAAAAAGCGATTTAACTTGAGCAAAAAGTAAAAGAAATGTAATTTATCACGCTTAGAAAGAATAATGCGGTAATCCCGTCATAATAGATATGTTTCAGAAATTCTCAGAAAAAACTTTTGCTGACGTGTCAATATTTTTTTATGAAAACTGACTGAATTACAGCGAGAAGATATGTTTTTTAAAATAACAATTTGATAATTAGTAAAACTTTTCTTCTAAAATCTTCGCTACATTTCAATAACACCGTTCCTTAAATAATTTTGTACGTATATAAGAATTTCAAATAATTTCGAAATTTGGATCTAAGATGTATAAATCTTTAAAGGGACAAGCTAAAAACAATGTTGTATTTCTACTAATACCAAAAAGTTTGAATTGGTAGCTAAATTAATAAGATCTTGTGAACAGCTGTGCTACAACGGAGGTATTCGTCACAGATATAATTGGTTTCTTCAAAATCTTTTAAGTCATATCGCCGAGGTGCCTACGCTCCAAATGGTCGATAGCGCGTGATAAACAAAGGTTATCTAGTTTCGGAGGCTCACTTTGGGTCGCAGATGTGTGACTAAAATGTAATAAATAAATAAAAACTAAGTTAAATTTCCATGTAATTAAGTAAAAGCATTAAATCTTAAAAGGCGGCACTTATTTTTAAAGCTACTTTTACGCCTGAATCTAGTTCTTCTATTAAATTCTAGTAGTCTCTTAAATTTTTCGGTCAACTAAGTATAGACTAATATATTTTGGGACGTGATCCTAATACATATTTTATATAATATTATAATGACATAAAGGCGAAATTCTTTTACTTCCTGTGTTTTATTTTTCGCCTCACGTAGTTATTTCATTAATATTCATACAAATAAATTTCCATTTCGGCCCCGACCGTAAATTAATTAATTTTTATTAATTTCTGTATGTGTACAAAAATTCAATACTAGCCGTATCGAAATTAAAATCACACGTAAATTGAACGAAAACAAAAGCTGTTATATTATTAGGATTAACGAACAGTAATTGGTTTTTATTGAAAAACACGAAGACCGTTAAATTTATTGATACTTTTTACATTTTTGAATTGAATTTACAATGCAGGTAACTTCCTGACTTTCTACCAAAAAAACTAACTAGTTTTTTTGGTAGAAAGTCTACAAGATAGTGGCAATACCTCGGGTTTCTGTATACGTCTTCTTGGCCATTTTCCTTCAAATGTATGCCGTCGATTTTTACTATAGGCGTGCTGGTGTCCTTACAATATCTCCGATTTATGACAGCTATAAAATAAGCTTTTATAAGGGCAACCAGGTCCGTAACATATTTTGCCAGGCAAAACACTTGTTTTTCATTAAACAGTTCATTATACATTTATTAAGTATATAGTTAACCGTGCTACGGTTATTCAAAACCCCGGTTAGATATTTAGGTTATTTTTGTTCTCAATGGTTTTTTATGTATCGGATATAAACTAAACAAAAAATGATACACAAAAGGGTAAAGATACAAGGAAGAAGTGGGTATTTGATTCCTATTTCGTTCGTTACATCTTTGTAGTTTGTCACACAGACGAATGTCCTTAATTTTAAAATTGATAAGAGATTTAGAATTGATGCAAGTGCTGTATATTTATCAAATATTTGACATCCAACATAGTCTCCATGCAGAAGGCATTTAGGTTCGGTGTAAATTTAAAAAACTAGCGAGGAACAATGATGTCTCTGTGGAAGCATATAGAGGGGTGTGAACGCTTGCAAGGAGATATAGATAGAGTATGTGAGTGGAGCAATAAAAATAAGCTCCTATTAAATATTACCAAATGTGCCATGGTGACATTTAGTCGCGCCAAATTGCCTCGTCATCATAAGTACAGCGTGTCAGGGGTGATACTCAAGCGGGAAACGTCAGTAAGAGACTCAGGAGTGAGAGTGGAGGCCCAACTGAATTTCCGAGATCATGTAGTGGACATTTGCCAGAAAGCAGACGCAAGGATGGGATTTGTGCTTCGAAGGACAACACTTATATTAAATCCATCTCAAGCTTGTATAACGCTCTGGTTAGAAGTATGTTGGAGTGTAACTCGTCTGTTTGGGCTCCGCAAGAAGCTGAATACTGCCTTATGTTGGAACGCATACAGAATAAATTTACACGACACTTCTATAACAGTCTCTATGGCGTTTATCCCTACTATCCTTTAATATACCCAAAATTATTTGTCTCAGGGATGGTGGGGTACAATAAATTGGAAACCAGACGGGACTTACTGTTGGCCTACTACGCACTGAAAGTCTTGAGGAGTGTACTGTGCAACCCAAGTGTACTCCAAGAACTGGTATTTGCGATACCAAGGTCAAGAACCAGTCTGTTGCACACATCCCCGTTATCCAGGACGTTGCGCCTACTGAACGCTATCTACCACACTATCGACATATTTATATGTTCCCAGAGTGCGATATTGTGTATATTGCGTGTTTAATATTGTATGCGTACTTTATAATATTATTTAATGTTTCTCGACATTATCGTATTGGCATAGTCTGTAAGGATAATGTATGTATTTCTGTAATAAATAAATGTCATAACGCACACAGATGTAGTACAGGCAAGAAGCAGGTGTTAGCGTTTTATTTATTTTTATGATAAGCAATAATTTCATTTGGTACCTACGTTAAATTATAGCTTAAGATATAACTACCAGCTGCTAGTTTACTAATAAATAAACTGACGTGGTTACAGAAATCAAGCGGTTTCCGTTATTACAGGTATGTCGGTATGCGATACGCTTCCCATATCTATGCAATATATTTGGTCAAGTGTGTATTGAGCGGCTTAATGGCTGCGTCTGTCAAATCAATCGATTTATACGCCCGTTGTTTCGTAGCCGAAGTTAAAGGGATCACTAGGTGATTTTGACGAACGTAACGTAACACGACATACGGAGGAAAGAGCATAACGATTCAGAAAAATCCGGAAACGCAGCAGTGTCAGTATCACTGAACATCAGGTGTGCTTCCATTTCTGATTCTGATTGCAGCATTATTGAAGTAGGATATATTGAAAACAAAAAATTGACTTAGGGTCCTAAAAAATGACCCAATATGACCAATAGTACCAATTATTAAAAGGCCGGCAACGCACTTGCGATCCTTGTGGCAATGTGAGTGTCTGTGGGTGACGGTATCACTTTACACCAGGTGAGCCTAAAATTACATTAAAAAATACAAAGTTTTTAAAGTCCTAATATTATGTTCCTGTAAAGCCTCCCGGGGCAATGAATTATTTAGTAGCAAACTCCTACCAGCAACCTCCGCCAGGACGTATTTTTTTATCTGGTTCGTGGGCGTTGTAGAGCACTCCGAAAACACGACAAACCCTATAATACCTCAATTATACCTCGAAAGACATTTAATTGGGTCCTAATCAGTTGAATGCTGCTAATTATGTTCATTTAATTGTTACGAGATATCGCTATAATTAAATTAGTATTTACTATGATATGCGTATTACATTACACATATGTTTACGCTTGAACGCGAGTGAATTTAGTGTGATTGTGTCTGGACCGAGACGTCGTATATAAGGAATATTTACTTATCTATCTATTCACTACTTTTTCCCTAAGTGGTCAGCAGAGACCACGGATCTCCACTTGCTACGGTCCTTACATACGTCTCTCGCTTCATCCATTTTTATGACATTAAATATGCATGCTCGTCGCTCATGGGTACTTTTCATCTGCATATTATGAGTAATATTGATGTACATTATTAGATTATTAGATATATATTTACAATTCATGTCCATAAAATTTTTTTAGTTATTAAATATTATGTAGAAAAATATTAAAAATGAAACCTAAAAATAAACAATAGTTTTAAAAAATGACTTTAAGAGATATATAAATAGGAATAATCAAACGCCTGTTGATAAGCACTTGAAAAGTTGCCTAAATAAATATATTAACATCCAACATTTATGTTAGAGGTTTTCTTTTTATAGCGTACACCAAGGACAATATTTATATATATTTAGTTCCAATTTTAAAATATAGCAGATCTTATGCAAATACCTTGAAATTGGAAAATATTTTTTCTAATCCTCAGTGGATTAAAACTGTAATTTTGTGCGCAACTTTCAAGATCTGCTTTGAGACGGGCGTTAGTTTGACTTGCGTCGCTAGACTTGGACCTCGAAATTTAAAAAAAATAACGTCTTATTTCCGCTATCTCTAAAATCGTATTCACAAAGGAATTGATTTCAAATCGGAATTCACGATAAAATTTATCGTAAATTTTCTATTACTTTTATAAACATTTTAATATTATCGGGCACCGCTAGCCATAATCATCAACTCATATGCCTTAAAAACAGCTTTATTTAAATTATTATACACTTCTTTATTTATTTATTATTTATATGTTCTAAGACAATGTGTATGCCTAAAAAATACAAGAAAATATGACATCACAAATTTAACACATACACATCAATTATACTAGAACATAAGGAATCTATCTAAAGAGAAATATAAAATAAACAAACATAATAAAAACTAAAAAACTAAAAATCATAAATTAATAATAAATAAAATTAAAAGATAAAAAAACAAAATAACAATAACAATAATACTCTAAACTAAATGAAAACTTAAACCTCATTAAGACCATGATAAACGAGGTTACGGTAATTTGACATCAATATTGTCATCGATGTTAGTAATCAAGTTGTAAGAGCGAGATAACTTATTCACTGGACCATTCAAAGTAGAAGATAGGCGAGCCGTAGGTACGTATAGAAGACTTTTAGTTCGAGTAACTCTAGGATTACAAAGAAATGAAAATTTTGTAAGAAGATTAGTGTGGATATTAAATATAAATAAACTAGATCAATAAAGTCACATCAGAGTTTCAGACTATCTAACTTGAAATAGTCCGAACGAGCTCGTACGTTTGCAATACATCACGCAAGTGTAGACGACTGCATTATAGGATTACTTTATAGCTTTACATTATAAAATAAAAATTCAATATCCGAAGATATTTTTAACATCCTTTTAAGTCATATCTATTATTGGTTAATGTAAAAAAGAACACGCGTTGCCATGTTAATTGAGCTACTTTTGTTTTAATTGACAAGTAATTAAAATTAATAACAGTCTAACAGCAAAAATATAAGATTCTTTCACATTAATTTTGTTGCCTTTGGAGTTGAGACTTTTGGGGCACGCCTGGGTCTTAAGTGCACAGGTGCTAATTAAAGATTTAAGTTGGTAGATAGTACCGGTGACCACAGAGCTTGTGCTTGTCTCGCTCAACGAAAAAGTACCGCTATTAAGTAAAAACAGCTAGGGAATGCTAACATCAAAGGTACCAAACTTGTTAAATTTCTTTTAAATTTCTAACTATCCTTTTTTAATAAGCACTTATAGGCATACATAGCATTTAAGAGATAACAAAAAGAAATTAAACAAAAAAATAATATCATTTATATAAAAACGAAACGAAAATCGATTTCAAAGTGTGAGGGGAGCAACTATGGTTGTCCAGCTCGTTGAACAGAATGCTCCTGAATGAATGGACATGGGTGAGTTTTGGCCAAATCGTGTTCTCCGGAAAGGAAGGACAAATGGATTGATGGAATCCCTAGGAAATCTATAGGGTACACGAAATTAAAGGTTGGGGGTAGTCCACTTGATTGTTAAGTATCTTTATTGCAAACGATACATCAATTAATTTTCTGCGATTCTCCAATGACAATATAAAAATGCGCTAGCCTGGTTTCGTATATCAGCTTTTTTTCAAAATGCCTCTTATATCTTAATATTTTTTGTAAAAGCTCCAGTCACAACATATTACCGTAGTTACGAGGTTTGTTTCACGAAAAAAAAAAAAAACTTCTTACTCCATCTTTTACCATAAATTAGCGTTTGTAAACAAGTGCAATACAGTTGTCTGTATGGTCAATGGTGCAATAATATTTTCCAGGCAGCATATAGCATTGCACGCCGTTATTATCACACGGCGCTTTCTCACTTTTAAAGTTTAAGAAAATGACTGCTCTAAAGTCTAACTAACGTTTTCCATTTCTACAAAAACATTCACACGAGCCCAATTAACGCTTTATACAAATGTATTAAAACGGAGCAAGAAGAAACCAGCTACTTCTTTGAAGGAAACCGCCGAAACTATGAAATATAGCTTACAAAAGCTAGTGGTTACCACTCCTGGAATTGAGATCGAAACAACTATAGTTTTTATTGACGGCTCAGATCACCTACTTAAATTTATTAAATAACGAGTTGTAGGAATGAGTTTGCACGATTGAAGGGTTACTAAAGAAAACCCAAAATTTATATCAATGTATTAATTTATATTATAAATTTATAATATAAATAATATAATAATAATAATTTATATATACCAATCATTACAAGAAGATGTAATCTACCTATCAATAAACAATATATTAAAGTAAATCAAACCTTTATGTCCATTATTTGCGTATACAATGTGACCATTGCACTCACTAGCACTACCACTCTACTCTAGTACCAAAAGTTCTCGTATATGTGGGCTGGTAATATGCGAAGTAGGTGACCAAACTTCTGTGTTTGATATATCATCTAACACAGAAGTTTGGTCATCATCATATCATCTTAATGGGTTAGAGGTACGCTGGTTTCTTCGCAATGTTTTCTTTCTCCTTATGAGCGAGTGTTCAATGCGCACATAGAATTCCATGGGTGCACAGCCAGGGTACAAACCTATGACTTCAGGGATGAGGATTCAAATTCAAATCAGACATGCAGTAAGATATAATCACGAGATTTTAGAACGTTTTATAACAGGACAAAGTTCCTCAAAATGCACTTTACACTTCACTTAACACCTGAATGCAAAAGTACTATGCGAAAAACTGAGAGTTCATTGTTACATAGCATACGTGCTAAAACATCTCAAATTCACCTTTTACCTTGTGAAATGGAGAACTAAATGACATTCGTGCACAAAGTAACATTTCAAAAAAAGTTTGTATTCAGAATTTTTCATTGTATTTTATTCCTGCAATGAATTTAGGTCAACTCGCCTGTGTATGTCACCATATTTAAAACTAAACATAGTAAAAATATACGATATTATACCTACTATTTGGAAAATATTCGACGTGTTCCATTATTGAATATTTTTGTATCGTTATTTATTTGTAATATAAAAAACCGCATGTTATCTTAAATTAAAATAACAATTTAATGTTACGATAAATAATCTTTGAAACAAGACGGTCATAGTTTGTGCTATTTTAAGTATAAATCCTATATTCCTGATACTCCAAACATAAACATACACACACATCCTGTAAACTGTTTTGAAATTCTAATCACAAAATGAAGTTAGTAAAAAATTGTTTTACGTAAAAACTAAAATATGTAAAAATATTGTTTTCAGATACGTATTTCATGGAATCGTATTTTCAAATTGGAAATGAATATAACTAAAACTGACATTTAGGTTTTACGCGAGTGGTCATTAACATTCTTAATTATATAAGTATATTATTTCCTATCGCTTAGATACAAATGCATCATTAGTGCACACAATTTAATTTTGATATATTATATATCTGGTAAATATACTTTAAAATTATTAATATAACAATTAATTATTCAAACTTACGTACTGTGAACTATTTACCCAATTGTAATCATAGCACGCTCATTTTAAGTAATACATACATATTTTAAACTGTATTGTACGTAGCTGTATGCAAGGAAATGTTGACATTTACAGCTGACTGACGGAAATAGAAGTCTAGTCGCACTCGATGGCTATATAGATAGGTTATATAGACATTGGAGCTGCGTCTAACGTAAATCCAAGTCAAAAGTGAACGTTGTTAGATAATAGCTAATCGTTTATCTTTAAAAATATATAGGAGCAGTGTTCCAGTACTAGAGCATGTGTCTGAGACCGTATGTTTGTGAAGTGAAACTTTTTCATCGGCGTTGGAAAAAAATACCGTCACATTTTTCGGTTACGGGTCACATTCTTCCGTTACTAGCCATCTTTTACTTGTTCCTACCACGGTTTATTCGAATAGATTCGAAGCCATTAATAACAAAAGTATATAATAACTGTAACAATGAACAATAATGATAATATAGAATAATAACGGTAATAATTCTATTACAATTAATGAAATTCTGTAATATAATCTTAGTAGTAATGAGGTAAAATGAAATAATTGTATTATTTGTATTCATGTCTATGAAAATAAAAGCCTTTTGTTAAACTTTATCTAATTTAACTTTATTTAACCAATTTTTGTAAATTAGCAACTTAGTTACATTACAACTTATCTACTAGTACAGTAGATAATTTTTCGACAAAAAAGGTCATAAAGATGTTTCACTTCTTACGTATGTACTAGTACACGCACACATTTTTTTTGTATACGATTTGTGTTCGCGATTAAGCGGTGCTTTTGAACTACGCTTGGGCATTAATTTTTATTACTTCGTAAGTAGATACTTGTTTTAATGGTGAAGACTGTGAGGAAAGCAGTTAAGTCCTAAAATCAAAATCGTGAGAAAAAACACAGCCACCATAACTTAACGGTACTTCTATAAATTTCACACACTGCTTGAAATGCCAAATCATACTTGTTTTTATTTTAGGTTAGTGCTACAGATTTAGATAAAATATTCTATTAAAATTCATTCTTTCTGTCATTAGACTAGTTAATTATTATTTTATTATTATTATGAAACTCTACTATTCTTTATAGTATCCCGCCATCTAACCCGTACTCAGTGACTAATATCAAATTTACCAAATTTTGGTTTACAATAATATATTTTTAATGTGTGGTTTGTGGTGACACGTGCGATATGATATGACAATGCGTTTAATCTGTATGCAAGCTTGGTTTAAAATTGATATTAATTTATTGGCGGAATATTAAATTTATGTCAATTAAATGTAGGGCAACCATGACAGCTCTTGGGCCTAATGCATGAAGAGTCATATATTGAGTAAAACTATGTGTGTATATGATAGCAAACTGGTTGAATTGACCCTATCTTCAGTACTGTTATGATGTCTCGGCTGGATTGCAGAAATAAATAAATTTATTTTCTACTAAAACTACTAATGCATGCTTTTATGATATTATTTTTTCTCACACTAATGAATCGACTGCTTTGTCTGACAGATAAATATTATTATGTTGTGAAATATAATCTGTACTTAGTAAAACCGTTTCGCCGATCATAAAAAATAATTAAATCATGGCATATTTCGTTTTTTATTGGTAAACCGTAGACTGATTGTGTCGCCTGACATGGGACTAGTGATATTGAGCTAGAGTTAAACGGAGTGCGTCAACGTTTCGTCTTTTGATTTTTAATTTGCACCACTTTAGTTGCTGTACCGCGCACTATATTGAATCTCAACACTTGACCCCGGAGAATGCTCCATGGAAATAGACAACACGATTCTGTAATCCCCTTTTTAAACAAGGTTCAAACACGCACGCTGGAGTTTCACGCCTTCGTTGTTGACATCCCCAGGTGCCATACAGCACGATTTTGGTTGTCGTTTCTGGAAAAAGCAGCAAAGTTCCTCTCCTTTCCCCCTTCTCTCTCTCTTCTCTCCGGGCACATCTTCCCTAGACATGGGTTCTATGGGAGATATGGGTTCAAAAAAGAGGCGGTTAAATAAGCATCTAGTGTACAGGCGTGTCCTCCAGGACGAATCAAACTTAACATCAGGTGGTATTGTAGCCAAACGTCGGTCCAGTTCTCTATAAAATTAAATGTAAGGTTAAAGCATATAACTTTTGTATGTATGTTTTAAAAAAATAGACCTAAAAGACCATTTATTCGGAGAGAACAATAAAAACTCGGCTATTTATATACGTTTGTATAAATAACATCTACTATACCTCAATAATTGATGTAACATAACACGAACACGCTAATTGGTCATACTTTAAGGCAATAAATGCATAATCATCCATCTATAAGTTACGGGTATCTGGCATGGAGATAAATTGGAAATATCATCTAATTAACCGTGGCCATTATGGGCCTGATATGTAGGCTTGAACAGAATACAGATTAGCGGGACAATCACGTATTTTACATATGAACAAACGGAAATTGATACAGATGTTGTGACGTTGGATTTGGCAAAATATTTTAAGTGCATTATCAAGCGGAATGTGAATGGACATGAGGCAGACATATCATCAACCTGATAATATGTTTTATAGGCAAGAATATTTATATCTTGAATTGAATTGATTCTAGTTTATCTCACCCGGACTCAAGTTTTGGGCGGTAAGAAATACCGGAAGAAACAATATTGAAAGTAAGAGACGGAGTACTGAAGGACGGAGACCCTGAAGGCTTAAAAGGTAGACATATTCGTAAGATTTTTTTTATGTTTAGAACCTGTACCAACATTAGAACGAAGAGAGAGAGAATTAATTTAAAACAATGTTGTACGAGCTGAATTCAAACGATATCTGTCTACTAGAAGACGTGTAAAATCTGTGTTAAAAATCTAAGAAATTTCACATTAGCCTCACAAATCTCGCTCCCTTGGCTATTCGCTAACGTAGGGCTGCCTAAAAAGATTTTTTAAAGATAAATATTCTCTTTGTCAAATAAATACTTTTTTTAAACATCTCAAAATAATATTGATACCGGCTACAAGGCCTAAGCAATCCGTTGCTTCAACAGGAATAAACACATTTCTTCAAACCTTAAAATATATATTGAAAATGCCGTAGCAAGCGTGAGGAGATTAGCTCTACTGGAGAGATTTGAGGAACTTATTTAAATAGAAGGTAACGTAAACCCAGGACCGTACATTTTATACGAGAAGATCAGTCCCATCAATTAAAATGTATTGCTTAACAGTTCTTTTAGATAAGTTTTTTTTTATAATTGCGTTGATATCCCTATTAATATCCACACATCATACATCAGAGTGTTGGCACTACCGACGTAACTGACGCGCGTTTCCCGACCTGCGAACCCACACATCTTTCATCCATATTTCCCCTATTTATCGTCGGCAGCTCATTTTATTAGGTTACATTACACCAAGCGCAAATATTCGCTATGTTACGCTCGTAAGTATGAAAAATATCGGAGCTTTTGAGCGTGATTTCCTGAAAACCTAAGTTATAAGTACGTTTTAATTGAATTAAGAAAAGTTAACTGAACTTTTCCGAAGATGTTAAAAGATTTAGCTGCGGAACAGCTAATTTCACTTTTGGTACCGTTTAGTACGTAGAAACTTTTAAGAGGTAGTTAGCAGATATAATTCAGTTATGATTATCATATTTTTATATCGTATTTAGTAATTAGATTTTGTTGTCAAACCAGGCAATATCCGGCGGTTTAGGCTTTTTTCACATTATCGTGTCTATTAGTAGTGTTTATGTCTAAATAGCTAATATTATATAATTATATAAAAGTTTATTGATACCTACAGCTTTTGTATTTAATTGTAAATTAAAAATATAGCCACAACGGATTACACGATAGATAAAGAACAGTAAACACATTTAAAATAAAATAACATAACATTTAAATACTGTGTACCAAAGATATAAAAACAAAGAACTCAATAAAACTGGCCCTTCAAAGATTTAATACGGTTAGTCTCCAGGTGACCTCTCCATTTGCATATTTTCAACTTTAATTTGTAGGTAAATTACTCCTTCCTAATGTTGCTTAGTAATTGCTCCACGTAGACTCGTTAGAATCGCAGCAAATTATAATAGCTTATGTTGAGTTTGTGAATACGGATTAACCGTTTCGGATTTTATTTATTTGCGTTTAAATTAAGTTTCGGTTTTGTATAACGTAAAGATTTTGTGCTCATTATTTGAGCGGGTTATTTTAGAAAAGGGGCAAACGGGCAGAAGGCTCATCTGATGTTAAGTGATAACGCCGTCCATGGACACTCTAAATGCCAGGGGACTTTTAAGAATTGGTACGCTCTTTTCTTGAAGGACCCTTAATCGAATTAGTTCGGAAATACTTCAATGGGCAACTGGATCCACATAGTGGTGGTGCGCTGCAAAAACTGCCGTAAAATTGAAGCTAGCTGATAACTTAACTGGAATATATACAGATTAATAATATTAATTGTCTTTATATAAAGTACAATATCTGTTAAGCAACGTTACAAAGCACGTAACATAAACGAGTCGGTGATGGAGTTTTAAAAACATATTAGGGATGCCATCGGGCCCGCTCCTTTTATAGAAAGATAAACCTATGACGGAATATAATATAACACCGCAATAATGTCGGTGGTGCCTTCCCTTGGTCATCCAAAGTAGAGTTCGATGCAAAGAGACAGCCTAGAAGATCTGCCTTCTCCTTCGTAGTATAAGCCAGCGATCATCCTCATTGCGCAGTGGTGGAATTATGATTGCCATATTCTACTTAATTAAAACAGTAGTATTATAACTTTTCTGCTTTTGATTTACTACGGGCTTAAAAACAATACATTGTAAAAGATTACATATTGATATAGCTTAGTATTTAAAAAACATTAAGTAAAAATAATTTCGTACGAACAGTGTGGAACTCAAGCGTATATAAAAACAAATGAGAGCATACTTTCATGAAAAGCTTATCGATTACAACGAATGGTGAAAAATTCACGTTCTAATTAAGAAAAAGTAATGAAAAGAGCAATGATTTATACTAAAAAAATTCATACGAATGCTTGCCTTAATTAGCAGACATTTCGGAATTTATTTGCCTTAACTATCCGAGGCACTTTGCCGAGTCAAAATTACCTAAAGTAAGGAAAATTAGGTCCTAATTGCTAGAGGTTTCCTACTTTTCTAGTCATTTACGATGTTTTGTGTGGTGATACTAATACTGAACTAAACAATAAATATATCTCTTTACTGGAATAGAAACAAAAAATAATGTAATAACTCAATCTGGCATAAATCATATCTTCTTCTGAGTTCACATTAAGTCCGTACAGAGTTAAATACCGTTTTTACTGTATTTAGCCTGCTAAAACAACCTGCCCGTGCTCAGTACGATATGTTATCGTACGGCGACACAGTGACGTACTTACAAATAAATAAATTACGTAATAATATATCATTAATTATAAAAGGTTAACTGGTTTCACCCACTATATAACACCCAACTGCTAATCCTCAAACATGTTGTCTAGAAAAAAATTACACCGCTCATATAAAAATGACATTTTTAAACTCAGTAAAATACTGCCCATAACAGAAAAAGTGATTAGATGTCTTCTCGTCGTGCACTTCTTTCGAGATGACATAAAAAACGAGCATGACCTACAGACCCGAGCTGTAACGCAAGTTCGGCTCTGTACTTTTTGGCGTCGGGACGTGACGACCCCATCGCCCACTGGTGATATTTCACAGGTTATTACCTGTGACAGAGGTTATTTCACCAGTGCAGTCAGTCAACCCCCTTCCTAGTGGGAGTGCCATGCTGTTGCTTTCGGGCTTCAGCTAAACGGGCAGGCACGACCGGGGCAGTACCATTGTCTCACAGAAAACCGGCGTGAAGTGATGCAATAGGTTCATCTTATTGTACTCGCGTTTCGTGCGGTGAGTGAGACTCCCGGAGCCCATCAATTCCCCCCCCCCCCAGAATATGAAGATGCAGTTTAAACAGAGATCACCCCAGGGGGGTACCACACGTTACCACTGTGGAGAATCCCCCTCTGAGCGTCCATCATCGGAACAATCAGCATTCGGTGGTGGATGCACAGGCTGCCCTTCGTATTCTGGGGTGGGCATAAACTGCGCAAAAAACTTTAGGTTTCGATCTCGGGTCAAACGGAAGAATTTACCGAAGGCTTCCACGCTCTCAGTGGACTTTACCAATGTTAGGGGGCTCAATTCTAATCTTAACGCGGTTCACTTTCACCTCGAAACTGCGAAGCCGGCCTTATTCTTCCTTACTGAGACTTAGATATCCTCCCCGGCTGATACTTCCTACCTCTCCTACCCGGGGTACAAATTGGAACATTCATTTGTGCCGCGGGCGGGAGTTTGCGTGTACGTCAGAGAGGATATCTGTTCTCGTCGCCTCGGGTCGCTTGAAGGAAGGGTCCTATCTAGCCTCTGGCTGCGCGTAGACTGCGATGACCATCCGCGATTCTACGCATGCCTGTATAGGTCCCATAGCGGAAATGCCGAAACTGACCGACTCATTGAGCACATCCAAATGGCTACAGATTCCCTGCTCGAAAGGATTCCTACCGCTGAAATCGTGATATTTGGCGATTTTAACGCCCACCATGCCGATTGGCTCGGCTCTGAAACCACCGATCACGCGGGAAGATGCTTTCACGGCTTTGCTTTAGCCTACGACTTGACGCAAATGGTCCCTGCGATTACGCGAATACCAGATGTGGATGGTCATAAACCTTCTTTGTTGGACCTTCTGCTGACTTCACATCCGGAGACCTACCAAGTCTCTGTTGACCCGCCATTGGGATCATCAGATCATTGCGTGGTACGGAGCATTGTGCCGCTCACGCGCCCTTTACGGCCTAGCTTTGCGGGCTGTCGCCGTGTGTGGCACTATAAGTCAGCAGATTGGGACGGGATGCGGTCTTTTTTTGCGTCCTACCCTTGGGGGCCCATCTGCTTTACGTTGAGTACTCCGGATGCCGTCACTGACTCTGTCGCTGATGTGGTCCTGCAGGGCATGGAACTTTTTATTCCATTCTCTGCGGTGCCGGTCGGTGGCAAGTCCCAGCCTTGGTTTAGGCGTTCGTGCAAAGAGGCTTTGCACCGTAAGCGTGAATGCTTTAAAGCCTGGGCAGAAGTGGCGACATCCTGTGATGCGGCTATCGGCGAACGTAAAAGAGCATACAATTCAGCCTCTAGGTCCTTCATACGGGAAATCGCTAAGGCAAAGTCAGAGCATATTGCCAGGTTTGGTGAGAAATTGGCCCACCTTCCTTCGGGAACTCGAGGGTTCTGGTCTCTTGCCAAAGCTGTCCAAGGGAATTTCTGTCAGCCCTCTATTCCACCACTGCATAGGGGGGATGACTCACTGGCCCATACTGCAAAAGAGAAGGCCGATCTTCTAGGCTGTCTCTTTGCGTCGAACTCAACTTTGGATGATCAGGGGAAGGAACCACCGACATTATTGCAGTGTGATACTACGATGCCTTAAGTTACATTCCGGCAACGTGCTATCCGTAAACCGTCCGTTCCCTGGACATCATAAGTCGAGCGGGCCTGATGGTATCCCCCCAATTGTGCTGCGTACTTGTGCTTCTGAGTTGTCTCCGGTCCTGACGCGCCTATTCCGGTACCTGTACTCGCTCGGTACTGTCCCGAAGTGCTGGAAGACCGCTTCGATACATCCGATCCCTAGAAAAGGCGATCGCTCTGATCCGTTCAACTATCGTCCAATAGCTATAACCTCCTTGTTCTCCAAAATAATGGAATCCATTATTAATGGCCAGCTCTTGAGGTATCTAGAGGGCCACCAGCTGATTAGCGATTATCAGTACGGCTTTCGTCGTGGTCGTTCGGCTGGTGATCTTCTAGTATACCTTACACATAGATGGGCAGAGGCAATTGAGTCCAAGGGGGAGGCACTAGCGGTTAGTTTGGACATAGCGAAAGCCTTCGATCGGGTGTGGCACAAAGCTCTGCTCTCGAAGCTTCCAGCCTACGGGCTTCCCGAGAAATTATGCGACTGGATCTCCAGCTTTCTGGCCGATCGGAGCATCAAAGTCGTCGTCGACGGAGCATGTTCCGACCTTAAACCCGTGAATGCTGGGGTCCCATAAGGCTGTGTTCTATCCCCGACCCTGTTTCTTCTGCATATCAATGACATGTTGCAACTTAGCAACATGTCATTGACTTTACACTGGCCGGGCAGGTATTTCTCGAGCAGTTGTCGAGGAGTACCGGAACAAACTTGTGTCTGAAGTCGAAACGCTACTACGTGGAGTCTCGGACTGGGGTAGACTAAACCTAGTCCAATTTAACCCCAAGAAGACACAAGCTTGCGCGTTTTCCGCGAAAAAAATACCCTTTGTCGCTACTCCTCTTTTCGAAAACACTCTTCTTGATGCCACAGCCAGCATCGGAATACTTGGCGTTGACATATCGAACGATGTTCAGTTTCGCGGTCATTTGGAGGGAAAGGCTAAATTAGCCTCCAAAAAGCTTGGTGTGCTCAGCAAGGCGAGACGGTACTTCACTCCGGGCCACCGCTTGCAACTCTATAAAGCGCAAATACGGCCCCACATGGAATACTGTTCTCACCTCTGGGCGGGGTCTCCCCAGTACCAGCTCCTTCCACTTGACCGTATCCAACGAAGAGCGGTTCGAATCGTCGATGACCAATCCCTCACCGAGCGGCTCGATCCTTTGGCGTTGCGTAGAGATGTGGGGTCACTCTGCATCTTCTACCGCATTTACCATGGAGAGTGTTCAGAGGAGTTGTTCGGATTAATACCTGCAGCTGAGTTTCATCATCGGACGTCGAGGCAGAATATAAAATTCCACCCGTATCACCTCGACGTCCGCCGTTCCACGACTGAGCGTTTTTCAAGGCAATTTTTGCCGCGCACCACCGCTATGTGGAACCAGTTGCCCACTGAAGTATTTCCGAACCAATTCGACTTAGGGTCCTTCAAGAAAAGAGCGTCCAAATTCTTAAAAGGCCGGCAACGCACTCGCGAGCCCTCTGGTATTGAGAGTGTCCATGGGCGGCGGTATCACTTAACATCAGGTGAGCCTCCTGCCCGTTTGCCCCCTATTTTATAAAAAAAATAAAAAAAAAACTTCGAGAGCAAACAGCGTCTATGGTGAGAGACCGTTGCAGTATTTACTACCGCGGCTAATATAAATAATATTTAATAAATTAGGTCCTTACATTGGATCGATCCGGATGCGGACCGAACCTTTACAAGCAGGGAATCTCTAGCCTTTTGCTGATGTGCTCAATAAGTCGGTCAGATTTGGCATTTCTGCTATGGGACCTATACAGGCACGCCTCGAATCTCGGATGATTCAATAAGATGAACCTATTGTTTCACTTCACGCTGGTATTCTTTGAGACGGAGTGGCACTCCCACTAAGAAGGGGGCTGAATGACTGACCGATTCTCACGGGTTATTTCACTAGTGTGCGAATGTGTCCTCACGTCACGACGCCGCGCCGTCGATATTATTAAATATATATATATATATATATATATATATATATATATATATTAATACATAAATAATATTAATATGGACTACCCGGTCTGTTATTTAATAGTTAAACGTTAACCAACATTAAAAACTATACAAGACAATATTGTAATATTACTATAAAACATGTAATATCTTATGATTTAGATTGTGTTATTGAATAAATAATTGAAAAAAATAACCGCTAGGAATACAAATAACTAGTATTGCTTTGAACTTAGCTAGGATATATAGAAGTGAAACTGCTTTAGCAGTTATTGCTGATAAAAGAAAATAAACAGTTAATATAGACTCTTTTTTATAATAAAAGCATTTTTTATGTTCCATAGTTTCATGTTGCAAAAACTTTCAACTTTTTATTCAATTAAAGTTTTTTTTTTCTTTACCTATGTGTCTCATTGTTGCAGAATTCAATTTAGTTATTTGTCCGCGAAATTGACAGCCAGTTAAGCCCCCAACTCGAAATAGAATTTTTAATATCGCTATCCCGCCTTTAATATGTTACGGCTCGCGCGTTTCTAATGAAATTAAAAATTCATCGAGAACTCGCCTTTGGGCGGGAAATTTTTGTCGGTTATAACATTCTTTAGTCTATTCATAAAAGTCACTATAGAGAAGGTATTGTCTTTGATTAAGCGAGTACTACATATTTAAATATTTTTTTTAAACATAAACGCGAATCTTTTACATTAATTACATAACTTGAAGTTTACCGAATACGATTAAAAAATATCAGATTTTTTCACAAGCTATGGACTCAAAATCTAATACATTTTCGACATAGGACAGTCAGATTTTGCGTTAAGTTCTCGTTTCTGAATATTACCCTTAGACATGAGACTGAACACGTCATACTTGTATTTAGACGCTCGAAGTCAAACTTGCACTAACGCCAAGTGATGGATATCGACGACTTGAGCGAGACCACGCAGCAAATATGGCGCCACCGGTCGTGCACTGTAATGATGTACCTTATTCAAATATAAGTTTTAAATAGTTCACTACTCTAAATATATTTTGTTTTTGACAGCTCTGAACGCTTGGATTTTGCTTTTGTAAAGATAACTACTCGAATATTATACTACCAAATACGGTTCGCTCAAGTACTCCAAACAAAATTTTTGTTACTATAACTATTATTATTATTCAATAGATCCACTATCAATAGTTATTCAAATAACAATACAGGTGCTTAAATAAAACAAAGCCGAGTTTTTGTTTTTCTTTATTTGTACACGTAACCTAATAAGAAGCTTACTGAAAATCTACATCTAGATACAATTGATAATACAAAACATTAAGGATATATCGATGTTGCCTAGTAATCACAATAAATAATCTAGCAATAATAATTTCGATACTTAACTAACTATACATATTGGAACATTAAAAATCACTTCAATCGAAACGGTTTTTTATTTTAATTTTAAGTTATTTTCATATTATAACCACTTGGAGTTTGACCCTGTAATATAACCTAAAATTACTATAAATGCAATAAAATGTCTATCACAAGCGATATTTACAAATAAAATTTATATATACATCCAAATGTATAAAAAACTGCATCAAGGTAAATTCCAAATTTAAGAACGGAAAACAATTTATATAAAAGCGAGGAATATTAGGTATATTTTAATGCTTTCGCGTAAGTGACCAACAAATTGTTAAGCTTTTTTTTTAGTTTTATATATTAAAACATAATATATTGTGTAACCTTATAACATCTTATAAGAAATGTTTTATCTACGGTAAATGCCGTAGATAATCTACATGAAACCATATAAAGTGCAAGAAAAGCGTGACGCTTACAATCAGGCGACATGCTCAACAAAGGACCGATCCATAATTAACAAATAATAGATTGTCTATTAAGAAATCACAATCGGCCCCAAAAATATATCACAAATTATAAGGGCAAAATAGACAAAGCAAACATGCATATACAGGAAGTGCTCTGTTTTACAGCTTGCATAGAAGACGCGTTTTTAATCCATAGTCTCCTAAATGCTTAAATTACGAAACGGACACATATCATATTATGGATATGATTTTTTGTTTCTTTCCGTTAATTATCTTCTAGGGCGCCAAACTTTAACAACTAAAAACAAAAGAACACTAACTAGATGATTCGATTTTCAAATTATATGTGACTAACCTCTCAAATCTCTTTCAAAATTTGAGTGATTACGTGCGTAATTTAAAATTTGGAGACATGGGATTGAAAACGTCATCAAACCATTCGTTCACTCACTCGTTCACACATAGCGTGTTGCCTACGAACTAGGTGCAATATGGGTAAGGCGGGGCTCACTAAAACAAAGCGAAAACAAACGCGGGAAAAGTGCATCACGTCAAAATAGCTACAAAGTTAATATATTTTTTTTTGGTTTATATGTTTTTAATGTATTTTCTATAAAAAAATGCGTTTTACAATAACTATATGATTGGAGTTTTGGAACGCTCCCACGCCGTCGTTCACAACAGCGTTTGAGTATTCCAACGCTCGGTGACGCGAGTGGCGCCACCTATTTTAAACATTTACCAGCTGACATGAATTACGCACTTTCAGCAAAGAAAAATATGTCAAAACACTACTAACAATTTTATTTCTTGCAACTAGTGAAATCAACTCTACTTGACCATTAATCGATTAGATGTTAGATTATCGCTTAAAACCCCACTATTTACGCAATTGCACTATGTTTTAGTGTCACACCCAAATGAAGTTGCCCATCGTACTCACAACGCCATATAGCGATATACGGCGTGGACGTACTTATTTCCCTGAAGCTTCGTACGAATTATCGTATCCTTGCGAAGGACGTTCGAATTTTGAAATGCGATAGATTATTTTATTAATTCCGTTTGTATACAAAATAATGTTTAATAGTGCCCAGGAGTAATCTATACGTGATCGGTCGGTGGACTGTTGATTGGTTTGTTTGGTTCAGTAATGGTTGTCTAGAGTTGACATACTGCGGCCTGTTTGGGGCTACTCTGCATCTTCGTCCTCACTGATTGTCTCGCCCGCTTTCTCTTGGGAAATGTTTTGACCTGAAAAATATTACCAAAAAAATACAAAATTATTGAACAAACAAAAAAGGTTGAAAATTATATAGTATAATACTTCCTAATCAGATTATTTATATTGTCGACTCACCCTTTTTCGCTGATGAAAGTATGCACTTCTTGCAGCTTATGAAGAAAAAGGAGACACATTGGAATTGGGCGTGGAGGGCATCAGATCCATGGTCTTGCAGACCCATCCTGCAATGTCCACACGTTCTGCGTCTGCCGAACGGATCCAGCCGTGATTCTGCAAACCACAATGACGTGTAAACTTAATTGACGAATTTTAAATAATATAGAGAATCAGACACCAAATAGATGTTTCTAATGCGTGATTATACATTTAATGTGCGTACAATCTAGGCTTACTTCTACTAATTGTTTGAATATCGATTTTTAATTAACTGTCTAGAGATTCAATTAACTCTCTGATTTAACTAGTTTACTGCGACATATATAATACCTACTTCTTATTATTTATTATTGAACAAAATGAATAAAAAATTCTTACCATAAGCGTCTTAAGGTCAGCGCGCTCATCGGGATTCTTTTTGAGACAGCGGTCTACAAAATCCGTGAACTCATCAGAAAACACTCCAGTGGGCAACTTGGGTGGCGGCTCATTCACTATATAGTCTAGTAATTCAAATATAGCCATTGGTCTAGGGGAATTAGGTGCCTGGAATTAAAATTATTCCCGGTGTTAATATATACACGTTTATAATCTTAGCCACAGGGCCTTTGGGCCTGCCAGTCAGTTAGACTGGTTGAGAATGAACAGCATACATCCTTCACAGAACTTACTAAACAGTTTGTATGTTTAATTGTAGTTGCTAATCATAGAAACTGCTACTTTGACATTCAAAAATTAATCAAAGGATTGATTTAAATATGAAATATATAATACAGTATTTTTTGATAAATTAATGAATATCACAAGTTTACTCCATAACACTTTCAAACCTTAGTATTATACCAATTACTCTCAATAATATACATTATAATTTTTTTATAATTATCTTCGATGAAACTACTATTGAGTTATTGTGAAACATGGTGGGTAGTTTCAAAAGTGATATTATATATACATATGCTGTATCAAGTGTGCCCATAACTTCAATGTGCTATACAATACAATTTTTTTTATTTGATCTGTCATTGAGATTAATGTATGCAACCAACCAAACTTTTATGTTAAAAAAAACTAAACCACTCAACAGTGAGTATACATACACCTAAATATGGAAGGTACCACTTACAGGCTGTAAAAAACTATTGAGACAGAGATGTAACTGCTTGGATACTTTATATACTGACCTGTCCAGGTGAATGATCTTCATTCTGTCCTCCAAATATGGCAGCCAGGGTTTTAGCATCAGGCGGGGGTATAGGGTACATGCCTATTGCCATCTCTACAAGGGAAAGTCCCAGGGACCATATGTCTGATTGAACCGAATAATGTGTACCTTGAAGACGTTCAGGCTGTAATTAAATAAAACTAATGTATTATTTAAAACACTTTGCAGATTATAATGAGTTTAATTATTATATAATAAAATGGCTTTCTTGTATTTCTCTTGAAAACAGTTATAATTACTTAATTTGTCAGTATAAGTTTTCTTAATGGTTAGTACAATTCCATTATTATGAGAAGGTCCAATAAGAACCGGATTTCCCTAAACCCTATCTTTTAGATTTTATAGGCCACTGAGGACGGGAAGTTTTCCTTTCCAAAGGGCTGCTTATGTTTAATTATTAAATAAACAATCATGGCATCAATTTTTAACCCAATTAAAGTTAGTTTGAAGCAAGCAAGTTTAAAGCAGATTTAAACATCAAAACTATTAAGCACTCTTAACAATAATTACTTTAATGACTGAGAGGATTAATCATTTTTAGAAAGAAATAAACTTACAGACATATAACTCCTAGTGCCGACAAACGAGTTGGCCATAGAATCAATAAGCTGCCCTGAGACACCAAAGTCGCAAATCTTGATCTCACCATTACTGTTCACTAAAATATTGGATGGCTTCACATCTCTGTGCATAATTGCATGTTTGTCTCGCAAATAACTCAGACCTTTGAGAACGGCTGATGTTATTGTTCCTGAAAGTTTTTTCATAATTTGTTAGATTAGACATCTGTCTTGCAGTCATCTGTGGTCTAAGACACACTTGCAGCAGATAAAATTAATAGTTATATATATAATATATACCATATTAATATATTTTTTTTAATTATTGGTTAAAGTACTCCACTAAAGAACTTTAGAAATATGTGATCTTTGTGTTTGATGCTTTAGGTAAAAATAAATTATATCATTACTATAATCTTAGGAATTTAAAAAGATACCAAACTTTTTCAAGTAACAAAAGAATTCTTTAATTGCCTTCTCCACTTCTAAAGATCATGTTGTTTTCTTGGTGTGAGACCCCAAGGCCAACCTAGTTAAGCTCTTTACAGGCTGTATATTATTGCACAATTGCTAAGGCTTTTTTAAGACAATGCAAAAGGCTCAAGAAGCTTGAGATACTTTGGTAAAGCACTGAAAGAAATAGGGGTTGTCACTTGCTGTTATCACAGAATTGACATTTTTGCTGACCAAGGAAAAATGAGTCTCCTACACCATATTTTAATGGCATCTATGCTCGACAGCTGTTTTCCAGTTCATATCAAGTTTCAGTGCAGAAAATGGAAAACACTAGTGTGACACCGAAATGTTGTGAGTGTAAGTGTTTAACTATGGCTAGAATAAACTATGACTCACCTAATACAGATTCAGGAATCCTACCAGCCTTCTTCAAAATTAAATCCAGTGATCCACCATCCATATATTCCATGCATATAGAAATTTCACCATCACTATAGAATGCTCCATAAAAACCCACAATATGTGCAAAATTACACTCATGCAAAACTTTAAGCTCTCTTATAATTTGCTTTTTTATGGCTGGCTTTACTTCCAGATGTATGAGCTTCCGAGCCATGATAAGACCAGTTGATTTGTGACGTACTTTCATCACCACACCACCATTTCCTTGACCTGAAAAGTTGAAGAATTATAAACCACTTTTTAAATTTCTTCATTTTTGATATATTCATGATACTGAGCAATGTTTCTTATACATATTGGCCTAGAAAAGAATTGAATGTATTTAGTGTTGATTATATGTATTTAACATATTTTTACAACTACAATTGTCATGCAGGCAACAGATCAAGTCTGAAGTAATAAATACTTGATAAAGTAGCTCCAGTCAGTATGTTTTATTGACATATTATACATATTATATTATACATGTTATATATTTTTCTGGCTACTAGTAGCTTTAGATGTGTGTGACAATAAGAACTAGTCACACATTTAACTTATTAAGATGGTAATTGCATGAAAATTTTACCCAGTTCGCCAAGTTTCTCAAAGTCATCATCACTTAGCTCTCCAATCTTTTCTTTCTGACATAGAAATACTTCTATTCTTCTCCTTTGTGTGTCATCCATTTCTATTTGCTCCAATCTCTCAGTCAAAGCTTCAATACTAGTCTTTGACTTCCCAGCTAGTCCTTGCCTCCTGGCAAATGAGAAGATGAAATTTTTTTTTATTATTTCATTAATAACAAATCTAATACATAAGCAGAATTTATGTTTAATATTGTACTTCCTAGAATGACAAAAACCTGAAATTGATAATCGGGCACCACAGGATGAAATAGAGAATAGTCTTTTAGAGTCTCTATTAAAATTCTTCAACACTATTCATCCGTTTGTATGTAAATATATAAGTTATTACTTATATCTTCAAAACCCAAGGCCCAATTTTAACATGATTCAAGCAATTGTGAATTAAAGGATAGATTTGACATTTATAAAAATATAGTTCTTCAATAAATAAGTATATTGCATTAGAACAAGGAAACGCTGTTAGCATTTAAGATAACATATGTCACAATGAACATAATTTTGAATTTGTTTTAGTTTCTTATTTCTCCATTTCTTATTATTATAATGACTATGTAGATTAAGAATATTGTTAATACTCTATATTTGTGTGTTATAAATCATATATATGGGTTATGGTTATGGTCATATAATTTATAGAGTTGTCATTAAACGGAGAGAAGAAAAATATATAGAAAATCCATGACTCCTACTTGGTCATGGTCAACAACAGTCTACCCATGCCAGCAATACCAATTTGTAAAAAAATAAATTCTTAGAAAGTTCATTTGAATGATGCCAGATGAGTTTATTGTGAGTTAGGATAATAAAGCAATAAAGAAATGTCCCAGTTTTTACTAATTTTAGCAACTTAAAAAGTACTGTATTACTCAATTGTTGTTGTTGAGAGTGGGTGTAATGCTATGTAGATTGTATCATTGTATGGAAGACAAGGCAAACCAACCAAAGCCAATTGATTTGGATGCTTTAGGGAGTTTGTCGTTAAATTGTGGAATGTTACATAGTTTATACTGTAGGTAAGATGAAACATTTCTGTCATTTTATCATGTGAAAAAATAGCATGAACAATAGCATGATATCATTAAAAATACAACATGTAACAGGTTTAATGTTTTTTTTTAAATGAAAATGGTAATTAGCAGAATTTATACAGTTGCACTTTTATCAGATCCAGTATTGTAAAGTGTGTTATTAATTAAATGTTGTTAGTCATTGTTTAAGCAAAGTATCATTTGCTGAACATTCTATAGAATTATTTAATCAACAATATGAAATAAGTATTAATGCTAAGATACAATAGAAGCTTTCAATATTATAATTTCTATGCTTAGCAAATGCATGGAAGCAAATAATTTAGTATTATGTCACAACTATACTTACTCTGAAGCTGTTGCAGATTTCAGCTGAGGAGTCATATTAGACGGAGTTATTGCCGGAGCTGTGTCTATAGACCCCGGTGGGAGGGTCAAATTTAATTTATTCTTCGACATTTTGCTCATTTTTAGATGATTTTTGTCAAGGCATCTACACAAATTAATAACTTCACTATGAAAACGTTTAAACTAAATTTCTCCTCGGTGTAACAATAGAAATAATACAGTCAACTTCCCGTTTTTAACCATTAAAAAAGCAATATTATTTAAACATTCGGCGCACGATATAACAATAATTATTAATTCTTCATTCGAGTCGCACAGCGCACTCATACAAATTACAAATCGTTTTGTTTGAACTTTGAAGTCTTGAGAATAACTCGCAAGTTAAAGTGTCAACCGTCAACATTAAATCGTGATATGTGGCAAAAACGAAGGAAACTATACTTTTGTAATCTGTAGTTAAAGTTGTTATAAAAGTCAAAGTGTCAAGTATTGTCACTTGCATTGCGTATGTTTTTTTTGTCAGAATTTCCCGCGTTTGCTTGTTAATTGAAAAAGAAAACTTTTATTTTTGTTGTTTGGGACTTGTGTTTCTTACTGTAATAGTCGAAAATTTCAATCAAGCTATGTGATTGTTACATTACGATAAAGACACCTTACCAACAACCTTTCATTGTAATATATTAAGTAATTTAGTCATTATATTGCTACGTTACAAAATTTATTATGAAACCACAAAAGTCACCTGGTAATGAAGAAGTGACGCCTTCAAAAAAAGTTCTTAAACAAGCTCGACTTCCATTTCAAATTTTATCAGACACTTCACCAAAACCAGATGATGTTTCTACTAGAAAGAGAAAATTGTCTGCACCGGAACATCAGCCTATTACGAAAATTGGTAAAATTACAAAAGAAAACGATATCCAGGACCCAGTGATAGTGAGTGATGATGATAGCAAAGATGGTGCACAAGAATTTGTTTCTGGAGAAAATGTGATTAAAAAATTCAATCCTTTTGTTAAGTTAGTCGATACGGCTTGGAAAAAGAAACAGAAATCAAAAACAGCAAAAAATAAAAAAGCTAAGAAAGATGAACCATTAGAAAATGACTCAACAGACAATGGAAGTAAGGACAGTGATAATGGAATGGATGTTGATGAAATTCAACACACTTATCAGACCACTAGTAATTCACAGACACAACAATTAAATGATATAGTTGAAAACTTGGATATTCAGAAGTCTAATAGTATAATAACCTTAGAAGACTCTAATGATGTAGCAGAAGTAAAGTCTAATGACAAAAAAAGTGATGATGATATTTTAATTCAAAGTGATTGTGAAGATTCTCAAAAGGAAGAAGATTCTTTAAGCAATGTAGAAAGTAAAGCTTCAAGTCCTGTGACTCCTAGAAGAACACCTAGACGTAAAGTAGATAATGGTAAAAAAAGTCTAAATATGTCTCAAACAACAGATGACTCAGGTTCTAACCAAAACACACCTAAGAGGAATACAAGAAGTTCGTCACTTGTAAAAAGTGAAGGCGATGTATCAATGACTGAAAATTCTAGTACTAATTTAACACCAAAACAGGTTTGTGATAAATTAATTATAATATTTTTAAGTCATACTAAGAATAAGTAAAATATGTGATGACAGTTATAAAATAATGTAATAATTAAGTATGTAAGATAAATATTTATACTATTGTATGTGGTAGATTATGTGAAGGAAATCAGATTGAACTATCTATGCATAACTACCTACACCATATTGACATATTAAGATTTATTGTTATAGTTACAGAAGAAGCTGGAACATGCTAAAAAGAGAGAGGAACGGGAAAAAAAAAAACAACAAGAAAGAGAGGAAAAGGAGAGAGTAAAACAGGAAAAGGAGATACTACGAAAGAAAGAAAAGGAGGAAAAAGAAGAGGCTAGGAGACGAGAACGAGAAGAAAAAGAAGAGCAAAAGAAAAAAGAAAGGGAAGAAAAGGAAAAACAGAAAGAGTTAGAAAAAAGTGAGTACCTCTAAATGTTAATAAGACTAATCTAGACTTTATTATGTGAGCATAGAAGAAAATTAATATTCTTACTATAATGTTTATGGGTATGAGTTTGAGACAGTTACATAGGTTATTTCACAACTAAGTTAGTCTTTAACACATAATAATTGTTATTAATTTTCTATAATTGTGTTCTAAGAATTTAATATATGCTTTCCTTTAAAAAAAATGTTATATTTTTATACCTTTTAAATTCTAAACTGTAATAGTTTTTTTTGTCTAAATTTAGAATAAATTATACAAACACACTGAGGTCCAAATTTATATCTAAATCACAACCCGGTCTTGAGTGCTATAAAATATCCCATGAAAATTGGTGAAATGGTTTGAATGGCAGGTTGGGAGAGAATAAACCAAACAATTATACTTTTTAATTTTAAATTAAATATAATATAGTTGTTCTTTATTGCTTCAGAGGTAAAGGAAGAAAAAGAAGAACAGAAGCGTAAGGAAAGAGAGGAGAAAGATGAGCAAAAAAGGAAGGAAAAAGAAGCAAAAGATGAAGAAAGGAGGAAAAAACAAGAAGCCCTAGAAATGGATAAACTAGAACAGGAGCAGAAAAAAAAGAAAGCAGCAGAAGCATTTGCAAGCTTTTTTGTTCCAAAACAGAAAGCAGATAAAGACCAAACCACTATATGTCTTAGTAAAAATGATATGCTTTCAAATTTCACAATAAAGGCTGATATGAGATTAGCTCCCACTGTCAGAAATCCCTTAACAGAAGACCGAAGAAGTGCGCTAGATATGTTTTTGGAAAGCCAAAATGTTAGAGATCTATATATAAAGAATCTAAGGAGTGGTAAATATATACCAATAGTTGCTGATGAAAAAACATGGCCTATTAACGAAAAAGATGAAGATGTTGTTATCGTAGGTGAGTACAATCTAAAATATATTTTAGTAAGGAATAATCAAACTGAAATGGTGTTAAGAATTTTTTTTCATAACCAAATTTATGTCCCTTATTAAAAAAATTATGTAATGATATAGATGTTTGTATGCAAAAAGCTGCACTCCAGGGTGCATATAGAACTATCTTTATATTTAGTTCATATAATTGGATGATCATACAAATGTATGTATGGAAAATCTGTTTCTGGTGCAAAACTGACATTGTATGAAGTATACTGAAACTTGAGAAAGAAATCATACAAGTTGTGCTAAGTGAGTCCCATCTGTCAATTTTTTTTATTTACCATATGGAAGTCATTTTTTTTTATAAAATAGGGGGCAAACGGGCAGGAGGCTCACCTGATGTTAAGTGATACCGCCGCCCATGAACACTCAATGCCAGAGGGCTCGCGAGTGCGTTGCCGGCCTTTTAAGAATTTGTACGCTCTTTTCTTGAAGTCATACTTTGACACCATTTAGGTTTTGTAACATTGTGAAGTACCAGTTCAGGAAGTTCTGAACTGGAACAAACACAAAAGAAAAACATGGTGCAACATGCGGCTTTATCTCTACTAACCCACCTCTTCCAAGCAACCCTAAAAAAGAAAACAATATATCAACACTAAATTATCACAAGAATTTATATGTCAGAAATATTTATCAAATTTAATGTTTCATTTTGAGGTATTTTCTCTAAACCAGAGTTGTTCAATTTCAAAGCCTTTATTTCAGCTAATACTAGAGAAAGTTTACATAAATATGTATATAAAAGAGTTCTTTAAGGTTTTGTTGTACAACTTGCCTTTTTGGCACAATGGTCTCCTCTAGCTGCTTACATTGCTTCTTATCCCTAGCAAGTCTTTGCCACAGACGACCAGTGGCTCTTTGGTGTCTCCCTCTCCTCTGCTTGATGTTGTAGTGAGGGGTCCAAACTAGAGTTTACCAACCACAGATTTATTAAATTACTAGTTAAAGTTATTGACTTTTATTCAACACCTTTCAGAAGACGAGTTACCACCAATAGATGGTGCTGGAGAAATCGTCTCATGCGATTTGGGTGTAAGAGAGAAGCTCCGGCCGAAACTTCTGAGTTTTCATGAGAACAGACGACCACCTTACTGGGGCACATGGAGGAAGAAAAGTACTTTTATTAAACCGAGGCAACCATTTTCTATGGATCAGGTAAACATTTACATTGTAAAGAGGTATAGTTGGTTTGTTGACAGTAATATTTAAAATTACTGAACTGATTTCGATAATTCTTTGATCAGTTAAAAGTTACAGTATTCTATGATTATTAATTTGTGTAAATGAAATTTTATTTATACAAATTTTTGTTGGAAATATTTTTTATTTATTTAAAAATGTATATTTTCAGTAACGATATACCATCATATCCTATCTTAAAAATTAGGTTTAATTGAAAAAAACTATTGATGATAAGGCTATCTATATGAAAATATAGGCCAAGCTTCTGGGCAATAAATGTTTGAAGTTATTGTGTTTTGTCTTCCGCATGCCTCATATCAAGTATTTTACAGTATTGCTTTACAAACTATATAGGAACAGAGATATAAATTAAAAAAACTAAACATTAATTTTAGAAACAACTGGAATATGAAGTGGACAGTGATGAGGAATGGGAAGAGGAGGAAGGTGAAAGCATCGAAGGAAGTGCAGCTGGGAGTGATGATGAGGGTCCAGATGAGTACGAACTGGACAATGAAGTGTTTGTGCCACACGGATACCTTAGTGATGAGGTAACATTAAATACATTTTATAAAAAAATGTTTTGGCTTCAGATTTCTGCTTAGTGATCAAATAGGTGATCAGTCTTATGTGACACACGACGAGTTTCTGTCTAAAGTATGCCAGTTTCTTCATAATATATTCATAATATTTAATACCCGCTGGTATGGGAGCGTTCAAGTATTACGTCACGAAATTTTTGGCAATTCTTGTACCCAATAGTAAAACGTTTAGTGAACACCCAGTGACTCGTTATACCTAAAAGATACCTTTATGTGGTGTAAAGTACTGGAAAGTCTAAAATAATATTAACATTAACGCGTAATTCAATCCCCAAATCGTAATGTTACAAAAGGAATTAGTATTGTTACGAGCTAGGGGATCGGATAGAAAATGCCGTAGAATTCTTCAAGGGTTTATTTCTTGAAAAATCAATGAGGAATTTATGGGCACAAAATTAATTGCAGAGATTCACTAATAACACACAAAAACACAGTCACTAAATACTTCACTTATGCACACTTCACACAGTACTTTATCACTTATATTCACTTTATTCGCACTTTATCGCTTCGGTGTTTCTCTCGTGTAATCGCAATCAAAACTAAGTGACTAGTCGCGTTTCGGCTCGCTTATATATCCCTGGGAATAATTCTAAACAATATTCGAGAACTTTGTAGGCGGGCTTGCTACTGAGTAGCGATTGCACAATTCTTGAACGTTCGCACTCTTTGTCTCTTTCGCACGTTGCTCCGTCCTTGTCGTACGGCGTTCTAGAGTGCTCGTCTAGTTTCGAGAAAGTTCTGATCTTCTCTCTCTCTCTCTCGTATCATTTCGTCCTTGTCTCACACCTAGAAAGTTCGGTCTAGAATATTCCTTCATCAAAGGGGTATAACTAGGCCTGAAAACGCCTGAAAACGGGTCTCCTGAAAACTGCACCACTCGACTACACATGTTCTGAAACCGACTGAAAAAAGGTTTCAGCTTCCTGAAAACTAGGGTAACATTATGAAAATTACAATTTTCTAATATGTGATTGACCCTCTCCTGAAACGGTCAGAAATCATATTACAGCCTGCTGAAAAGTTCTCTAACTAGTGGAAAAATCTAGAAACATGCAGTCGACCCGTCTTCGTAACAGTATATTAGGTTCTTACATATGAAATTGGCGTTTTGTCGTACTGGCCACTTTGACCTCAAATACCTCCTCTTTAGTTAGTAATTTCAAATTTGTACAACTATTTACTCATGTATTTGTACTTCGATGACCGTCATTCATTTGTTTTTTTCTTCTGTTTTTTCGGTTTGCGTCACTCATTTTACAAAATGGAAAACTTAAAGTATCGCATTATTTACGAGTACGAGTTCCGCCGTGGCACTAGTGCTGCGGAAACGACTCGAAGGGTGAATGATGTGTATGGCGGTCATGTTGCAATTAGACTATTACGGCTGATGTCTAGTGTCAGCAATTGCAAACCATGATGGAAAAGCTAGCGGCTAAACAACCTAGGCTGGTCAATCGCTCCACGCCACTGCTACTTCACGACAACGCTAGACCACACACTGCACAACAGACGGCTACCAAATTAGAAGAACTTCAATTGGAATGTCTATGACATCCTCCGTACTCCCCGGACCTTGCTCCAACAGATTACCATTTTTTTTTCGAAATTTGGACAACTTCTTGCAAGGGAAAAAATTTAACTCTGATGGGGCAGTCCAAATCGCCTGCAGAGATTTTATTGATTCCCGTCCGACTGTTTTTTTTAGTAAAGGGATCAATGAACTACCTATGAGATGGCAAAAGTGCATAGAAAACAATGGTTCATACTTTGATTAATTAAATATGTTATATTTAAAAATATTCGACTTTTTGTTCCTCCCATACAAAACGCCAATTTCATATGTAAGGACCTAATATTTTAGATTGTTGTCTCCTGAATCTTTCCGCTGTCATCGAAATTTCATCTCAACATCCTATCTAGCATCTTAACAGCCTATCCAGCATTAAGTTTTTAAACAAAAATTAAGATAGTATATATAAGATATTATTTTATCGATCGATCGATCTAAAGTAAAACGTTTTAGTTTGTTTTGTTTAATTATATACATGTTGATATTTCTAATTTTTGAATAAAAGACTGTTTGCAAGGGCTGTTATGGATCAAAAATTTCAATATACAGTAGTATGAAAAGTGCCTCTACAAAAAGTATTAAATTATATTCTGACCATGAGAAGAATTTTTTTTTAAATTATTGTTGTATTAAATATAAATAGTTAATTTATATTTATTTTAAATTCCTATAGATTTGTTGTTTACTTCCAGGAAGCAACAATGGACGACGATGACGTCATGTCCCTTTCACCAGAAACGCAGAAAGCGCGGCTTAAACATTTAGAAGACGAATTTGAGTCGGAATTGAAGAAGCCCACGGAAAAACTAAAACCCAGACTTTATGGCCTATTCTGGGAAACGGAAAATGGAAAATCGGAGAAATGCGTCGACGCCCTTTGGAATTACTTCAGCAAAGTGTCAATGATCATGAATGATCCACCGATAATGCAGTCAATCAATGAACCTGACGATAAAAAGAAAGTAAAGAAAAAGAAAGTTTCCGACGTAGAGGCAAACAGCCCTGCGGAAAAAAAGAAAAAGGAGAAGAAAGAGAAAAAGGAACCGAAGGAGAGTAAACAAAAGAGTGAGAAACAAGAGAAAAACCAATTGGGTATTAATGCTTTTTTAACAAAAGTTAAGAGTTCATGAGTATAAATGTTTTGTTTACATTTTAATTAAAATCGAATCAATAATTTCAAGCAAATTTAATTTTTATCCTAATTTTTCAATGTTCAAACATTTTAGAAAAATTGTTATTGACCCGTAAAACCTATTAAATATGACGTATAGATGGCGTTATATAATTTTTACTCAATGTTAAGTAATCTGAAATGTATTTATCTTTAATTATGTAAATATTGCCCATGTCATGTAAAATATATTATTGTAACAAAAATGTTTTTATTTTAATCTATTATTCAATAGAATAGCTAAGGACAAAACTCCAACTCAAAATTTACTTCATTCATACATACCTATATGAACACTTATGAACGTCAAATTAATTATAAATTTACATTTACTACCAGTTCGCAAGTCAAGGGCGTAGAGCGGGCGAGAAAGAACTGACAATAAACTTTCTGCCACTCTTTTTAAACGCTAAATTTTGAGCCATAAAATGGCTTGAACTGGAGCAAATCAATTCCAAGGATTTGGATCATCTAAATATTCGTCTAATTTTCAAATTACCCTTTTTCGAGAGACTACCTAATTAGTGGTAATAATAATAACTAATGTAGAAAAATATCCTAGACTAAGACAGTACAGTAATAAAGGGTAATATTATTTATACACATAAAATGTTCATTCAGACCTGGGGGTTGACGAATCCCCAATCACTACGATTAAGCACTAATTATGATTAAGACTTCGACTGCCTTAACAGATGCCTTGTCGGACTACGACCCTAGGGTATAATGCTTAAAGCAACCTCGGCTCTAGTACTCTACAACGATTTTTTGGACATAGTACAATTGTAGCAGTAAGAATATTTATTTTTAATCAACTTTTATAAAACCTTTAGGCGTTGACCACCATTTTTGTATCTGGTTTCGTGATCAATTATTTTTCTTCTGTGCTTGATATTGGCGGTGCGAACGAACTTAAAACCTCAGGGATTAGAGTCGCACGCTGAAGCCATTAGGCCAACAGTACTAGTCATTATACATACTTACATATATTAAAACAAAAACTTTTTGAATCTTTTTCTAGGCCAAAAACAATTCACTAATCAAAAAAATATTAAACACATACGTACGTCAACAAAACAACTATAATTAAAATATTTTTCTAATAAAGTGCTAACGTTGACGTTTTCTACAAATGGGTACAAAAGTGCGTGATGTCGGCGCTTTTCTGCAGAAAATACGAGCAATCCTCTTAGGCAGAGAGCACAACTTACACGGGCGCTTCCCGCCATACATTTCGCCTAGAACAATTCCGCCTCCCGAAATTACGCGTTGTCCGGATTACAAGTATTCCAACCAATATTATCATGAGCGGAATGCGTTCCATTCCGTTCACCCTCCAGTTGTGGCACCAATCGCCGAGGGACCACCCCTTAAAATAGGCGGTCCTGGACCTCTAAAGTCAGATGCTGTAAGTATTTTTGAACATACCTTTTATATAATACACTGTACTGTGGAACGTAAGTGGCGCTTCTTTAGACAGCCTATTGAATTATGTGAAATCCCAATAAAAAAAAATATCACGTTGATGCCGCTATAATTAAAGCACATGTCTTGAAGCCGGAGCTAAGCAAATTCTTTATTGGTCAGATTTAAAGGATGGTGGCTAATCTTGTATGATTTGTAGATTTGCTTCAATAGTCCGCCTACACCCGGTCCTGCTTGGTGGTGGGATGGCCACTGCTATTACGAATGCGCTCCCGACCCTCCACCATTACCTGTAAAACAATCTAAAACCATCGATCGTCACACTCCCTGTCCACCTCCTCCTAAGGAATAGCTTTATTGAGTGACAATGTTTAGTGGTTTGTCAAATTAGATACATTATTTATTACATTGTCTGGATTTATATTCTTAAATTTAATTAAAACAGATTTTTACTTTTATTTATTTCTTACTCGTAGGCTGTGCTGTCGAAAAAGGTAACAAAAGAAAGCTATCAGATGGAACTAAATGCTAGTAATGGCTTTTCGTACGTAGTTAAATTTACCTCATTCTATTTATAGATCAAGATGCTATTTATAGAAAAAGTGTAGACATACCATAAGCACTTCTTAGTTATTGAAAACGTGTGCCATTTCCTCGATTTAAAGGCAAAATGGAACAAGTAAAAGAATGGATTGCGCCGACCTGAAAAATAGGACAAGGACATGGGATAGATAGGAATAACTGATACTCAGTCATGTTCCTTAATATAATACGTTAGTGGATTTTCTAGGAAAGGCTTTTTACGTCAATGCAAGTGTTTTTGATGCAATAAAAAGGACACGACTTACACAACTTTCTACTTATAACTTTTACGTGTACAAAACACAATCTTTCGGTGTTTCTGCACCTACTACCATTTAATAGAGCCTGAATTGTGTTAGATGGAGCATTTTAATAAAATTGCTAATAATTTTCATGATCAGAAATGAACTGACTTGAGTGTAGAATGGTTGTAAGTCAAGTTAATGTTGCTTTAATGTTTCTGGTATTTTTAAGAACGCCCTCTAGACTCTAGAAAAAACTGAGCGAGTCATAAAGGAATTCCATTTTTTCCTTTTTTATACAGTACGAATATCACTGTGTTCGAAATCAGCATATCTTCGGAAAATAGACGAGGTGAGAAGCTAGTTCATATGAACTATCATATGACAATACTATTATATTGAAAACAGCTGTTTGATATTATTACTTGGTACTTCATTGCCATAAGTCAAGGCGAGGTTGTGACATCAGACAATGATTCTATGTCATACATTATTTATTAACACATTTATTTCGCAAATGCGTGTATAATAAATGTACGTAAATGCGTGTACCTACCTATAATTTATGCCAGCCGCTTAGTACCATCTATAAAATTCAGTGATTTCTTACAATACACATACGAATTTAACTGTAAAGCCATAAAATATTTCATACACCAATTTCAAAATTAAATATTAAACGCTTTTGTTTAGTTTTTCCCGCGACGCGCTGTTACTTACAGGCAGTTGCCGGCTCTTGGTTGAAGGCTTATGTCGTAATGACAAAGGTGTATTGAAACTGAGAAGCCAGAATACAAAGTTGAAGTCATAAATCATAAATATGTACTCGAACGTTCATACTTTTGGCGGCAAGTTCTTAGAGGAGAATTCGTAGAAATTCAACTAAACTATGTAAATTATTTCATGCTATTTAATAACAGAGTTAGTACCTAATGAAGTTTGCATGTTTAATAAAGCAATGGCGTAGTCTCGATAGTATGGCAATGTTGATCAATATTAACGTTACTTTTTTTGTTACCGCTTCACTGAGAACGATCAATGTAGTTACTACGTTAGGTCAGTACGTTGTTTTAAAATTATATATCCATAAACGAGGGTAGGATTGGTAAATTCATAAACATATAATTATATGTATCTAACGTACAGAAATACGTAAAGAATGAAATAATCTTAAAAGATGTATGCTCATATGATTCAAGCCGATTTTAACACGCTTTAGTTACACACGCAAATACATGTAAACCTATTAATCGGCGCTTTGATTTAAAAAGTATTTTTTTATCTTGTTTTGTATGCTGTAAGGTTTTCTAAATAAATAAAATAAAAATCAGTTTCATTGTAGTTTTTTTGCGGAAAAAATAGTCGAAGTATTGTTGGTATCATGTCCCAAATTTCTAGCTAATAAAGAGCGCTCTGATTTTTAAATGTATGGCAAAATGGTATGGTATATACTAGAAATTATAAAAACTATCTAACGTTTTGAATGAATAATATGATACATCTAATAACCCTATTATATTGTATGATTAACTAGTTTTCTATAGGCTCTTATCCTGTTCCTCATAGATAAGAGATGGCGATTAATATCGGATGCCTATGATCCTCGAAGTACGGAGAGCTCAAGAGCACTCATCGCTAGTGATTAGGAGTAATCTGTTGAACCGTATCTACCAGTTTACGACAGGCGGTTAGCGCATGAGCGAAATTACGCCCGGCCAGTCAGTCCTTCCAACATTATCACCCGCAGCACACGCATCGGAATCTCCCTCGTAACCGCGAATAAGATACACCCTCGTACAGCTTGTGATGTGAAATCAATTTGTTGTGTGTTTTGGAAAAGCTGTAAAAATGATACAGGACAGTGAAAATTCTGAATTAGCAACCCGTATTGCTGACTTCAAAAGCGATCCGGAGAAACTCCGCGAGGCCTCTGAGTTTGTAGAACAACTGATTCAGCAGGCAAAGAAAGAGGCAGAGATAAAACATAAAGAGAAAGAGAGAAACAAATTCGTAAGTATCAATGTATATTTATCCCGGTAAGGAAATGTGGATGTGCTAGGTTAGGTGAGTTTATTGTAATTGCAATAGAACGCAAATCGCTTCGTCGTTAGAAATAGCAGGTAGACTGAATCTGCATGCTATATAGCACTTCCATCATTCTGAAATTTCTATATATAACGATTTGATCAGGGCCAATGTTGGGACAATGGACATCGACTGAAATTATTTTTACACTTCAGGTATAAATCACTGCGATTCAACCCTATATAATAAAAAAGCCTACATCGTCATAACTACATTTTTTCTGAAACATAAACTGCATTGCTTTAGGGAAATCGTGAGAAAAGTAATAAAATTATTAATGTAACTTATCGTACCTGTATTGTTTAATTTGATGTTATCTTTGACGTTATCTCTGATCAAATAAGCGATGATGCGACAATATTGGTTATTTTTTGGTTATACAGTAATTACTTCTCAAGCCTACTTTAGATTAGTTTCCAAAAACGTATTTTCAAATGTACATAAATATCACTACAACAATATATCGTGTATAAAAAACAGCAGTAAGGATAATTGGGTTTATATAGAAACGCTTTATTTACCTACATATTGGATTTAATTTGTTCCGAACTATTAGTACACCTATTATATGCTAAGCTATTTTCTCGCATGTTCGTGACTTCATACAATTCTGCCATTAATATACAAAATAATTCTATTGTAATATCTGCATTCTACATGGCATCTAGAAATTATTTTCGTTGTGACTTTTCATTGCTCGCTTTTGCAATTTTGTAATTTCATTTGAACTTAACTTAAATACTTGATTCGTTTGTTATTTGTTGCAGGAGTCGCAGGAGTCGGGCTCAAGTAAGTATATTCCTATCTTTTACCATTTTGTTACCTATATTTTTTTAATTCAAAGGGCTACTTAGAATTCCGCACCACATTCCGAGCGGAAAGCTATGTTTCTTCTTAAGAAAGTCTTCACTAAATTTAATCGCTCGTAGTTATACAGATTAATTTATGAGGTTCTGATTAGTAATATTATTATTACAGCTAAGCTCGTCATTGTGAAATGAAATTCAGATGAAATAATAAGGACATAGTCTTTAAAACATCGTTTACTGTCAATCCTTTGACAAAAACCACGTGGTCTACAATTTTCTAAATCATTAAAAGCGCTATGAAACATATATTATTAAAAATTATAAATAAGGATTTAAATTTGCAACTTGTTTCCGATGGAAAATATCTCGTGGAAACATTAACAGTACACCAATTAGAATCGCCCATCGTTTCCGAAATCTATGTTATTATAAATGGCGACATTTTAAAACCATAATGAAATAGCTAATTAAACAGCAACGTAAGTAATCCGAACCCCTTATAAAATTGTATAAGTATAAATGACAGAATCCTAAATTTTCCGAGCTCGGGCTGCGGACTTCTGGATAGCCCTGCTGCTGTAAGAACCGACTTCATGAAATCCATGCGATTAACTTGGTGAAAAAACCGTCTTTCTTTTCATTTACTTTAGGTTTCAAAATACTGAAGATTTCGCCAATTAGACAATGGTTATTTTTACAAACATCACTGAATTTTGGGACGCTTTACGAGTTCTACAAAAAAGTTCTTTGCAATAGGCGTGTCGCGTGACCCATTAGTGCCAGCCGACAGTTATATTGTGAAGCGTGACCTAATACATACATACAGATTTATATGGAAATCGCCCGTATCACAGAAAATAATTTAAAGTTATGGCATATTTCTAAGTTCACATGAATATGATATTCATATTTTTTTACACATTGTATCGTCTACTAAATGTTTGTTATTAATATAATTCTTACTTATTCGGTTTAACGTCATAGAGAAAAGGACTAGACTATCACTAAAGATCATTCCCATATTCATACCTTCGTCTCGTTTCATCAAATTGAGTTTACACTGTGATGAAAAGAGTCAAATGAATTAGTTGAAACGACTAATGTTTTTATTAATAAGGCGGTGAGACTTCGTATATATTTTTTGCAAAGTAGTTTTAAAAACGGAACGTTTCTTTGTAATCGAATTTGTAATTTCCATTAAACACTCGTCATAGGAGTATTTTATCATAAGTCACTCATAAATACAACTGTTATGTATTTGCACTCCGAGAGTATTTATACTTAGAGCCACTATGACTTGAAAATCTAATCTAAAAAACTATAAACGAGTGTGAAATGCTATGGGCATGCTTTCCACGATGTTATTCAAAAAAGTTTCGAGGAACGTTCCCTTTCTGCAATGGATCTTTTCAGCTCCTTGATGTTTTGTGCAGCAGTGATCTTACTCGTCACTTTAGAACATCCTAGACATGCCCAATTGTTCAGAACTTTGGTCTGGCCAATCTAATCGACGGATCATAACTTCTTGCATGAACGAAAAGAGAAAAACCAAATGAGTTTATATTTATTAGAACTAATAACAAATTATTAGTTCTCGTCCGTAAAAAAATTACGGACTTTTTTTTCTTTACATTTAAATATAAATAACCGAGTTGGTAGCTATCATTTTAGGTGGATGTATTGTATATTTTCTCTTTTACCTTTTCTTATTTAAAAAAACACCATAACAACACAAATCATAGTCAAACACGTTAATTTAAAATAAATAATAGATTGTTATAGATGTTAACTGTTAAAACTTTCATGCTTAACTTAACCGTGCTTAGCGTAAACCTCATTAACCCTATTAGGAGCTTGTTCAAGATTGTAATATGTACTCGTTTAGTTTACCTACGATGCGTTTAGATATCGTTCGGTATTCATAATTATCTAATCACCATCGCATTCGGTTCATCTGAAACTCCACATAACCACGGAAATACGTAATAAACTATTTCATAGCTTCTATATATATTTACCACCTATGCCCGGAGTGGAAATAAATTCCTTATATAATCAGTGTTCCTGTCAGCTGTTCTCTTTTGAGAGGTTTTTGTATGCAATTTCGAAGTACGTCCCAATATACTTGGTGCAATGTCCCAAGCTTAGCATCGCGGACCAAAAATTCGTCATTCTCATCATTGCTCTCTCTCAATTACATTTATTTGACACTACGACGGGACGGATATAAACGCGACTGCAGTATCACCAGCAGCTTCCTGATCTCGGGAAATTTAGATTTTAGTCAAAAACCATATTTTGTTATAAAGATTACATATTATTACTTGTAGTTAAAGTTAAAATCAAAAGTGGTTCGGGTTTTTGAATTACCTATTTACTATGGATTTAGAACCGAAACTCAAAGTTCTGAAATACCAAAAACATCTAACAAGTCAGTTAAGATGCACAATGACGGATGCCAACAATCAACAATAATTGGTAATGAGTCGAAAATAACAAAGCGAAGTTAAACATTACGAAGCGCTGACGTCAACATTAGTAGTAATTCATAAGAACAATGGCTTTGACAAACTGATTTTGTAATGAAAGATTTGAAAGTTTTTAACAAAACAAAATCGTAAATTACTTAGATAGTTATACACGTTAGGAACCTAATTCGGAATGACATACCGTGCGTGTATATAACACCTAGGATGCTGGAAATAACCCTTATTACGAAATGTAGATTTGGAGTTAAATATAGTAGCAAACGTGAGTTCCTTGAGTTCACTGAATTTTGCCCAAAATACACGGCGCGCTTTTAAGGTCTATGTATCAGATTTCGGTATCTGTTTCGTGATCATTTTTCTTAATAGATAAGTATAAGTCACACTCACACATACTTGTAGATGTTTGTATATTAACTAAAACTTGACTCGTGTTACGATTTTTGGATCAATATATTTTAAGTAGGATGTTTCTCTGAGTAAATATTATAAACATATAATCTAGGATTAGCTGTCACGACTTTTTATTTACTTGCTTAATCATAAATTACACCATGCTCGCTAATAAAAACGCACTTGGATATATGTTGACAGCTTAATATAGATTTGGAATTTATTGATTTACTAACATATGATTTTATACGACATTCAATTATATCTTTATAAATAGCAAAATATTCCTGTATTATTCAGAAAGTCTATTAAACCTATTTCGTGTTTAAGGGCCTATACGGTCGCACATTAGTACATTGTTTCTTTCCATTTTTGTCATCGTTTCTTGAAGTATGGCGAATGGAAAAAATATATGGTGGAGTTGAGTTGTTTATGTATCCTTTTTCAAAAATCGATACACGATTTAAATAACTTCGCTCGATAGAAAAAAAATCTAAACATAGCCAATTTTTGACACTTTGAATTCATTTTAAGACAGAAATGTATATAGAACATGATTTTTAAATTTACATAATATATTATATCGCAAGCCAAGTAAGTAGAGCAGTGTTGGTCTAATTGATTGAGCGTTCGCCTCTCAACCCTGAGGTCGTAGTTTCGTATGATGGATATGGACCAATGGACTTTGCGCATTTTACATTACAAAAATCTTGACGAAACTTGCATACCTTAGACCCAAAAAGGCTGGTAACATTATTGTTTATTTGAAAAACGGAAATCTGATGTCTAAGCTTTATAATACGTTTATTTTATAAGTGGTTTGTAAACACGATCTTATCTAATCGCCTGAGCAAAATATCTGAAACTTGCGATAAGAAGTTTTGCATGAATGATATCAATGTACTAAATACGATGTTATATAAGAATAAAAGATCTAAAAAAATATATTTATATGCAATTAGACATTATAAAATAAAGTAATGCTTTGCAGAATACATATTTTATTTAATCAAATCAGGTTCATAACATGTACGTATACAAGCAATACACAATTTCTTTACAAATTAAACAATCCAGTGGATTTCACTTCAAATAACATGAAAAAGATGACTGTAGTTTCTCTCGAACTATTTGATGTCGTGCTTGCCTTGAAGCGTCACTTAGGCTTCCTGTCTTTATCATGGGTAGTTCAGAAGGAAAGCCATGATCCTATATCCTCCACATCTATATTACATTAAAATAAATTCGAATATTTCTAGATGTGGAATCATATCTGAAAAATGGGCATGTGTAGATACATTTTTACAGTAAAGGGATGCGAACAAATGATAGCTAATCTAATAATCTGAAATAATTGTGACAAGAAAGTGATCGTCTAGTATCGTGCTTATATCATAATGTTAGACGTTTTATCTTCACGATTACATATCTTATTATGCTAAACTAAGTATTTTTAAGATCCTTAAAAATCGTATGCAAGATTTTGTTATTTTAATACAAATGTACGTAAGGTACAAAGTAAATAGAAATATGCAACGGTCTGAGCTTTTGCCTGTCATGTCCCTACAAACAGGATCGATAGTACACCTAACGCCACCCTCGCATAATCACCCCAGGCTCAGAGCACCTATTTTAACAATATTATACTCTATATATCCGCCGTGGCTGTTAGAACTTGTTATATTCACCTGTACATACATGAGGTTGTTAGAATGCCCCTGGGTGATTGAATAATTTTGAAATTTTAAAATAATTTCATTCATAAACTAATTGTTCGTCTACATATGGAAGTAGAGAAGAGAGAATCTCATTTTGAACACTCCCGTCATTGAAGTCTTGTCGTTATAAGAAACATAATTATAAAAAAAACAAAAATCATTTATTCATATAGGTAACACAATGTACACTTATGAACGTCAAAAAATAAGAAATACTTATACATTAAAAGCTTCTAATTTTACATTTACTGCCAGTTCTCAAATCAAGGGTGTAGCACGGAAGAGAAGAACTGGCAATAATATATTCTGGCGCCATGCATAAGTATGTTACGTTTTAGTTTAACAACATAAAATCTAACACAACAAACAAACATCTCTGCACAAGTCTACTCTATACACCTCCCGGGAAACATTTCATTCAATCAGGTCTCAAAATCCGTACCTCAGTGAACCCCCGTTTTCCGGGAGGGGGGGAGATAATTTTATTGAAGCTAGACACAGCTTTGAAGTTCTACCTCAGACTGAGTGTTGTGTTATGTGTATGTGATTCTTAAAGTTTTCTAGTATTTCTCTTCTCATGTGATATACATGTCGCAGCCAACTAGCTTAATTAGCCGTTCAATTATCAGCCTAGCCTTTTAACTAACGGCCTGAACGATATTTAGCCATTTGATAAAACAGCGATTAATTAAATATATGCGTTATGTAAAACATATTATATAGTAAACCAGTACCTAGATGGCTAGGTGCTACCACTAAGTGCTTTGTGAACCAATATGTTTCTATGTGCGCGTTTTAAGAGGTACCTACATCTAAGACTCTTTAGCGAACTTTGTAATATTGCTTTAGTTAAAAATTATTTCGTGACAGGCGAATGGCGCCAATCGATTTATATGTAAATTATCACGTGATTTAACTTACTTTAGAGTACCACTAGTTTCACTCGCATTACCGTAGTACCATATATTTTTTGTATAAAAAACTTGAGTAGCAGTTCTAAGGCGTGTTTATCTTAATTAGTATGAATACGAGTAGTCTATTAGGAGTAGGACTTAGAAATTCTATGCGTTCAAGCTGTCAGACTTACATCCTGTTGATATTTACGAATATTTGAAACTGTTTGTGAAGGTTTAAACACCTGTTATCAAATTTTCTTTTTCTAAATAATACTTTTCCTTTTTCAGATAATGTAAAAAGGCGCCTTGGTCGGGCTAGAGGTTTTGTTTTACGAATGTTTGACGCACTCTGCAATTGTACGCAGACTGCAGCCGCTGCCGCACGCACACACGCAAGGAACAACCCATTTACAAAACGTTAGACGCACAATCAATTGTTAGAAAACCAATTCAAAACTATAGGTATGAAAACCAGATCAAGTATTGGCTGACACGCAAATAATAGTAGGAATTATATAAAATTGGCGGATAATCGCTTGCCTATGAAGAAAATAATCAATGAAATACATAAATAAATAAGAGGACAACATAAAGAGTCGAAGCGTTATAAGATATGATGAAACCCGCCAATACTAGAAATATGTTCTATTAAAAAACAATGTATTTCTTAAACTCATTCGCCTTGGAATACTCCGCCATGTATTACGACGACGAATTCTAGTGGAATATAAAACCAGCTGGAAATTTTTATGGGAAACCATATTGTACCGGGATTGCTTGCAACTATAATTACTTTGATGATTGTCGAATACCTACTTTGCATACTTAATAGGTAATAACCAAAACGCAGGCACAACGTGGATGTTAAGGAATGTATTAAGTTATGTAGTCAGTAGTCTTCCTACACCTAATTTGTGTTAATGTGATACCCCATATATTAGATAAGTAGATATACATATACGCTTATATATGTAGGTATCCAATTTCATATCAATGTTTAATTGGTGTGGTGATTATATGAATTTTCAAGAGATTCTGACTTATTAAAAAACTTATCAGGTAATTTCCTCATTACATATATTTTCTAATGTGACTTTAAGTACACATATAAGAAAGTACATATGTAACATTTATAACGTAATAATGATTATGTGACCAAAAAACTCTCGTTTAAGCTTACAGACCGCTCTTTGGCCCAGTCGGAATTTTCCTGTGTAGACTACAACAGCTATAAAGTTGTCACTTGTACTGCTTAAACAAATGTAGAACTATTGCAAATTGATAACCAAATGCGCCAAATGCTGATAAATTCAGAGACAATTATAGCGTGAACTAACTGTTATATGACAGTTCATGCCAAAAATTGTCTCTGATTTGCCAGTGTGATGTAGGCTTAGGCTTGTGTATAATTAATTAGTTTTAAATATGTACTTATTATATGTACGTAGTTGAGAACTCCAATTTATATAGCACTAGTAATGATATATATAATAAAACGTGTCTAAAATCTCATATAAAGAAACAAACCTATTCTTATATCTGAATAATATCTTCTTTTATACAATGACTGCAATATTAAGAACTTACCTATATATTTCGATAGTTTTATTCAGGGTTAAGACATTTTATACCTAATATGGACTTATTGATGTTTAGATTTAAGACTAATTTGAGCACAATTGTAATATAGTTTTGTTAGTGTATGAAGGGTTATGAAATTTTGAAAATATATTACTTTTCCGGCAAAAATTACGTTTGAAATGAGGTAATACGTTTTTGAACATCTATATACAGTGTAAACTTCATGTAACGTCAGTCAATTTAACGACGAAGTCACTAAAGCGTCGAAAGCGCTGCGCAGCTTTGTACGTTCTTTTGTTGCTTTATTTTCCTAGCCCGTAATAAACTCGACCGTCGGCATCATACATACGAACTTTCTAAGAAATTCGTTCTTTCGTTTACAAATTGGGATTACTTGCACATGTAGACTGTTGTTGACCATGACTAATAAGTAGGAGTCATGGATTATCTATGCCGTTTTCTTATCTCCATTTATCGAAAGCTCTCTATAACGCCATAAAATGCACAGTCTTTCAATGTCGTTTAATATAGAGTTTACACTGTATTTGTAAAGCATAATTGCAACATGAGTCTTCTATTTTATTTTAATCGACCCTAAACAATGTTTAAAGAAACGATTGTAAAGAAACGTATCTACTAATTAAATATACCTTTGATGTGTAGATAAATCCGATTAAATAAAGATCGCCTGAGTTGATTATTGTAAGTGTTTACTGACAATGAAATACTGAGTAGTAGGAGACAAAAACTTACTGACCGTGAAAACGTAAAAAAAGACAATCAGTAAAAATATATATAAATTGTGCACACAATATTAGCTATTCGAATCATAATATCTACCTCGATTTAAAATTTTGTTTTCTCTAAACCATTTAATTAAAATCCAGAAAAATTCAATACAAAATGTGTGCAATATGTCCTTGACGATAAATCGTCTAAAGATATGAAATTGTAAACCAGGAAGACAGTGAATTGAAATCATTCGATTTTAATGGAACAATACACGTTTCCCTAAATCTCTATAAAAGTTTGCGAAACTTCACTTCGTATCGACGATAAAAGTAATGATTTTTGGCTAACGTAAGAAACGTTTTCATTGTTTGTGGACAGCTCTTAGACTTTCTTAGATAAGTTCTAGAAATGAATGTTAGGATTACGTTTACGAAGACTCAAAGATTGGTGTATTAAAATGAATGTTAAATGTGATATCCTGCCTCTAACTTCCCATGTGATCTGACCTGCGAATTCTTCTATCTAATAAATAATTTTGTGAATACTGTTTATCTTTTTTGACGGTTTTAAAAAAAACTTTCTTTCATGGTCCCGATATTCCAATGGAAGTTTAGGGACTTAGAAGGTAAATCTTTATTTAAATTGTGATACCCCTGTGGCCCGAACGAACCTCTTTGGGTATTATCAGATCCTGGTCTGTGATCTCCGTACGAAACTCGCTGAACTAGTTTTATTATATTTCATACATTTATTTCCACTGCAAAAGAGTAAAGCAGAGCGGAGCAAGCGAATAAAGCGGGGTCCGTTGCGTATGATCTTGAAAACTAGTTTTGAACGAAGTCGTACTCCAAATCGTTGTACATTCCTAATAAATCTCATCTTGCGGGCCTTCCTCGAATGTGATAATTGATCTAAAATCTTGATTTGCCCCGGATATGGTCCTTTTTATAGTAATACAGTAGTTCGATTTTATTTACCATATTAATATAATCATCTTTACTAGAAACATCTGACATAGTGAAATTCACAAAAACGTATTGATGCTACGAAGGGCTGCCCAATACTGGTGGTGCTCAGCTCCCCGCTTGCAAAAGGACGCACAACCTCGCGAGAACTAGGCAAAAAATGAACGAAGTAGTTCATTTCTCGCTTCCCGCTCCACCTAGTTGACCTCGTTGTCAGTGGACGGCAAAGTAAATTATTTTAAAAAGTCTTTCTTGGTGGAAGGCAAAAACTATTATCATTTCAAAGTCATTCCTATCCTCCTATCAGGTCAACTATTTCTCGCTCAACACTTACGCAGTGGAATGCGGGCATAAATGCGCATATAGAAAGAAAAACCATTGGTGCACAGCCGGGGATCGAACCTACGACCTCAAAGATGAGGGTCGCACGCTGAAGCCACTAGGTCAACACTACAAATTTTAAAACAGTAACATTAATAGAATCAATTCCATATATTAAATTAATTAATATACACTTCGTTCCACTTCTTTTTGATTTTTCTATTCCAATTTCAATTTTAACTATATGTATATTACAGTTCCCTCTGAGGCTTGATTGATTAGTAAAATGCATATCATATTTCAATAAAATTTGTTGATATAGATGTAATACCTACCAATAGAGGGCGCTTATACAAAAATGATCTACACCGCCATTTCAATTTTCGACTCTAGGTAATTGAATAAAATAATAAAATAGAACTTAAAGTTTTAAATGTATTGTCATATCATTACATCTATTGTACAATAACATAAGGGCATAACTATTATTGTTTGACTGCCACCTGTCGGTAAATGTGAAAACAATTGTAACTTAATAAAACTCTACAACCCAAATTTCAACCAATTCAATTGCTTGGAGTTTGGGTTTTAGTTTAACACCATCTATACAAATACACATTAAATGGAATACTGAAAATATAATTAAAAACTAATATAATCTTTAGACATTTAAGAATGGTCACTTACTTCTACCCCCGCCTTAACCACGAACAATATCAAATATCGATCGTAATAGGAAGATAACAATATATGTATGTATTTAAAACTTATATATTTGAAACTAAACGGAAGCACGAAAATTCAACTATAGGTCTAATCTTTATACTAAAGCTTCACTATATCTAATAGAAGAAAAACTCTACAGCACCTCTGGTGGATACGCGTAGAACTAAAGTTTTCTATACTCGAAAGACGTTCATGTTTTTTTTTCTTATATGACTGATCATGAAAGATGTTGAAATTTTGTTTAACTCATTGTAGCACCAGCGTTAACCTAGAGCAAGCGTTATCGCGCAGCCACGCTTCAGAAAAAAAATACACGATTGTCAGTTAATTGTTTAATCGTCAATATTTTTTTAAATATATCCCATTCTATAGTCTGCCCACGGTTGACGTAGATCGATGTAATCCCGCTAAAGTGCTTTGATGCACACTACTAGGCTGGTACTTAGAATTACGTAACTGCTCATGGACCCAACGCCAGGCTTTTCTTATTTCTGGGATGTACTGTAAACTATTTCTTCTTAGAAAGCGTTCGTTGTTTTTCGGCGTGTTGAACCAAATGTTTGTCTGTGGCCAGTCCCTTCCTCGTCCGCACTGCATCCATGTAGGCTTTTGCTTTATTAACGCCATCCCATTTTTCACCCCATTGGAGGTACTCCTCTTCAGTGCGTGGACGCCAGAACGGATCGATGTCTATCACCTGAAATATATTATTAATTTAATTAGTTTTAACCTATTTTGTATGTTTATTGCAGTTTATGGCTTAATTAATATATAATCCAACAATAGGGCTACGTTAAATTGGCGTGATGCCATACGTTATTTTACTGCTTGCGTGGAATTATTCATTACATCAACCCTATAGATATATCTATTTATTTGTACAAAATTAATAAAAATAATTGACCATTCAATACAAGTCAATACTAAATGTTTTAAAAAGCCTTCCAAAAATTGTTTGGTTGTTTAATAATAAATCTTAGAAATCTTTTACAGAAATAGGTTATCAGCAGTCTGTGACATGTTGCTGATTTCTTTGTGAGAGAGTGAATTGCACTATATAAAGAAAATCCATTGGTGCACAGCCGTGAATCAAACGCTTGACGTCTGGTTTGAGAATCGCACGCTTTAGCTACTAGGCCAATGCTCTCTGCTCTTTAAGGAGGAAAAGAGACATCAAAGCACAACCAAAAAGAGCAAACACTAAGTTGAAAACGTGAACCCACCTCCCAATGACTAAACATCATTTGCGGCGCAGCTAGTCCAGAGGTATGTGTCCTTAACTCGAGTGCAAACTTAAAACTTTCAGCAACAGGCATCAAAGCCTCTACTCGGAAGGACGAAGACCCACTCTGCAAGTCGCTAGCTACCACTCGACCATTGCGGCGACCCAGCGCTGCGTACAATTTGCCTGAAATCAGAAATTTACTCATTAATAATGCAAAAATATACGAATAAATAAGTTAGTAATATTATTTATATTAGCACTAATTTTGATAAATATCGGTACAGTCGAACTAAATGTTCACGCATCTACATATAGGAACATATATTACGTATATATTTGAACACTGTACAAACTCAGCTGCGACCAGTGCTCACTTATGGTTCTGAAACCTGGCCTTTTAGCAAGAAAGACGAGAAATTTTCTCCTTATTTTCGAGCGGAAGATTCTTCGATGAATTTTTGGCCCTGTTTGTGAAGACGGTGTTTGACTATTCGCTACATTGAAGAACTTTATAACATCCTAGACAACGCCAACATCGTCAAATTCATAAAGTGCAACAGGCTCAAGTAGTTGGGACATGTGCACCGAATGGCGGACGACAGATCCCCAAGGTCCTTACTGAACTCACAACCCCGTGGTAAGAGAACCGAGAAAAAAGACCGAGCCTGCGTTGGTGGGATGGAGTTGTCAAGGACCTCAAAACAATAGGGGTTCGAAATTGGACCAAGAAGCACTGGATAGATTGCGACGGCGAAGTATACTTGAGGAGGTAATTTTTTTACAATTTTTATTTCCTTTTACAGCTAAGCTCGGGTGTTTTGGCGAGCGTAGCTCGGCCTGAAATGGCGTTATATTCCGCGGCTAGTACGAGGTCATCTCCTGTGAGACCCGAACCTCAGCTTGGGCCGTCGCGGGGTGGTCAAACTCCTGAAGGGCAGGACGGAAGCTCACTGGAGTGAGCGAAGTACGCAGTAAAGGTCCTCGCCTTCCCCGGTGAAGGCGGTTTTTTACCCTAATCTGATTTTGGCTATTTTTATTATTATTGGCCGCGCTTTTAATTTGTTAGCTACGGTAATTGGATCATCCGGACCCGTTTGTATGTGTCGGGGCCTCCTACGAGCCTTTTTTGTCGGGAAGGAGGAGGCTAAAGCCTACGAGAGGTTTATAGCCATTGATGATGATGAAATATTCCAAGGTATCAAAATTTAGGGTCATAAAATATGGTAATGTGGCATATGTCCTTTCCCTCATTTGGCTATTATCAGACTAGTGTTAAGACGAAACTAGTCTGCGCATAAAATTTAATGGTTGTGGGCAACTTATTTGGGGCAGTTATACAGTCTTATATACCAACATTTTAAGCTTTTTTAAGTACACCTATTAATAAGTTGTATCAGGTTTTTAATTGCGTACGTTCGTAATTATGTTCTAAGGTGCATATAATATGAATATTATAAGTATAAAACCCATGAGGCAGATTTATTTCTTAATTCAATATTAATATTTTTCTAAGTAGAAGGCGCTAATATGCATTCCAAATCCAAAAATGATATATAACCCAAAAATTATAAAGGAATATAAACGAAACTTACTTATTCAGATCACAATTATCCTAATTTAAAAGGCAATATGAGTGATAAAAAAGCTTCATGCGTTAAGTGATACAGTAAGTAGAACATGTTTTATATCTCCTTAAAAAACCAATTGACAAAAAATATCTACAAAATCTGCACAGAACACCTAAAAGTTCGATATAAAATGTCATACAAAAACGGCATCTGCATACGAAACGAAATACTTCGTGAGCAGTCAAGTAGAAAATTCCAAGTTTAAGCAGATTGGTTATGGTCATTTTGAGAAAGGGTGCTTTCCGGAGTGGACCGTGCATCCGGTCACATTGCAGACTCCAAGACAAGTTTTTTGATAAATCTCGACTTTTTATGTTGCCTCAGGTCAACGGGTCAGTACTCGGTATGCGTTTTTGATGTTTGATAAAAATATATGCAACTTCAAAGACAGCAAATTAATATTGTCTATGATTAACGCGATTGGTACTTAAATAAATTTATTTGACAAATAGACTTTACCCTTAATGTTTCTTTTTTGTTGTTGTTGTTTTCTTACTAGAGTTGCCTGAAAGAGATCGCTTGTTAGCAATAAGGTCGCATAGTAGTAGTACTACATTGTATCCCTAATTATTTGTTTTATTTGTTTTTTTTATTATTTTAATGTGAAAATAAACGAGAAACAAAAATTACGAGTCATTTGCGAGTAGTTCTAAAGTAAATAAGTAAGTAAGTAAAGTAAAAAATATCTGTTTCTTATTTGAATTGGTCCAGTTAATTGAGAATAAAATCTATTAAGTATTGTGTAATTTAACTTTCCACTTAGGTAATAACTTGATTCAGTTTATTATTTCTAACTAGCCGATTTGGTATTGTATTTCACACACTCCGTATTAAAAACGGAAGTGTATTTAATACAACTGTAACAGTAAGCATTTCCTCAACTGTACTGATTAAGAAATGCAAATTGCAAAACCATTTGGCATTTTACTAATTAAATATTTAAATACTTGGAACTTGAAAGTGTTTCGTGTGTATTTTTTATACTTTGACATTCTACCAATTAGAACAATAAATTTATTGATAGTATTGATTTGGAAATACCAAAATGGCGGTAGGTTAGTATTGTTATAAGGCGTTATTACGTGTTACTTCATAATATCAACCCAAAGACAAGATCTTAGTTTCAGGTCAATATGGATAAATCTAAGCTAATGTTTATGCTTGTTTTTTTATATAAAATATATATATAACAATTAAGTGTACTATCCTTTTGTCAACTACTTGATTTAAACTATTAAATAATTTTATTCTAATAAACAATAATAAATATTATTTTATACAAAACTTATTTTTTGCTTTATTTTTTAAAAATAAGTCAAAATAAGCGTTACCCTTATATAAGCCACTAGCTTAATATTTCCCATTCAATAATATCATCGAATGATATTTTTCCAATCAATGAATGCGTAAATATGCGATGTCGTAACAGTAAAGTTCCCCGGGAAACTAGTTTATCAATGGTTGACATTTATATAATATCCAGTTACTGCCTATTAAATACTGGCACGAACTTGCAAATGGAATATTCACGAGGTTTTTCATATAACTAGAAGTATTTCTACGAGTTGTAGAATGTATAGAATGAAATGTTTGTATGTTCTTAAGTGAGAACTTATGTTGCTTTGGTTTTTGTATTGTTAAAATAATATTTATGGTTGTTTGTTGGGTACACCTACAAACATTCCTACCGTAACACCGTTTGTTTATACCAGTACGTAGGAAGGACCGTCTATTCGATATTATTTCGATAACTAAGGAAATAGACTAAACTAAAAATAAGAAATGGTTGTTATTTGACATGTGTTTATTGGTTTGCAATAAGATTATTATTAACCACTTATTCGTATTAAAAACAGGGCCACTCTTTCCGTATATTGGGGATTTAATATAGCAAAATATACGCTTCAATTAGCTATTGAGTGTTGTGTCCTTATCACTCTTATGCTGTTTTAAACGTAATAAAAGAGACAAAGAGGCTTCTTATTAATATGCCAGTTGATTTGGGCTTACTTCAACTCCATACATGACAAATTAGTATTAATAGTTTAGGATAGAACGGTATGGTCAAAATTATGGCCTATGTCAGAAAACAATCTTTGTCAACTGTTTGCTAAAAAAACAAATACCTAATATTAGTTGTTTTATCCAATTATTAAGTACGGTCAGGAAATAAAGGCTTTAAATATATGTAATATAATAGTACTAATAGACAAATATAATGTATTTATAATAGGTGAAGTGAACATCGGCTTTTTATAAAATGTATTTAGTATTCTTAGAGCGTACCTACATGGATTTTATAAGAATAGACCCGCAATGAATGTACTAGAATGGACGAGGCAGGCGTAGGGATACAGTTTATGAAGAAAAATACTGGATTATGAGCACATGAAGTTATTCCATAAGAAATGCGGTTATTGAATTATCATGGCATGATGCGCGCGAACCGTTGCTCAGCCCTATATCCCTATCCGTAACGGAGATATTCTTCCGAGGAATATGAAAACGTACGTACAACAAAATAATAGTATTAATACTGGTGTTCATAATTTCATTTATTTAGTAGATATAATTCGGCTCTGATTCGGTTCGATAATAATCCAAGTGAAACACAGATTTATATGTACCTACAGTCTATATATAACATGTGTATATTTATCAGTGTTAGCCCAGAGGTTAAGTGCGCGAGTCGTTGTCGTCGTTGCGACAGATGATAGTAGGTTCGAATCCCAGCAGTGCACCATAGACGGTGAAGGAAACCATCGCAAAGAAACCGGCATGCCTTACACCCAAAAAGGCTCAGACAGCTAATCACCCACTCGCCTATTACAAAAAACAAATGATAATGAATCGCCCCTTTTTATTTTTATTTTAAGTATTATCTGTAAAGCTACGTGTAGAATAAATTTCACTAAATATTATTAATCTAGTATGTTTAGTAGGTAGACTTAATTTCTTCCTTAGTAAGATATTTTTCGCTTTTCCAAAGGTATTCATATACCTACTCTCTTATAGAAAATAGACTTCTCATTGTTGTTAAACATTGTTTGTTGTAATGTTGTGATGCAGAATCCTATTTCATGGTTCGCAAGGGTTGTGGCACATAGCCATTAGTCTATCAACGCTCCATTTAGTTTATATATTAAAAATATTATGTAATATACATAACTTATTAGCTTTGATTACGCGATGTTAGGCACAAACTTCCGTTCAGTTATTATTTATAATTGCATGGTTCCGGGAATATTGCAACTTATGTTATGTTACATAAGTAATTTAAAAGACTTGTAATCATAAATATTCTACAAGAAATACAATTATAATAGCGTTGTGATACTTTTACATTTAAACACGTTTCTATTTCAATCTTCTTTTAGGTATCTATGTGCTCTTTTTGGCAAAGGCCTCCTTCAAATCCTGCCATTCCTCTCTGCACTGTGCCACTCTCTGCCATGTATCACCTGCTGGTTCTTGTTTGCTGTACGTTGGGCATTAGTTTAGTACTTTTTTGCTCCACTTTTCTGTTCATCTTGCCATGGATACAAACAATTTTAATTGTATCGTAAATGAATGCATCGTAATTTGTGAATATTATCAAATATTGAAAGTGCAATTTTGAGCTGAACTCTCAGACAAATAGCGAATAATTCAGTACAGAAATCGCCATAATCTTCTAGGTCTGGCCCTCATATTTCTGATTCGTGATTATTTGTTTTTATAATAAAGACCATGCCTCTGTGCCTGACCGCCCCCCGCCTATTATAAAAACAATATATATATAAACAACATACACGGGTATAAACATTTTGGTTTCCTCACGATGTTATCCTTACGAGCGAGTGTTAAAAGCGCAGATAGATAGGAAGTCTATTGGTGCGCAACCTGGAATCAAACCTACGCGCTCAGGGATTGCAATTATATACTTTTGGAATTCTGACTACGATTAAAAATGTAGCAAATTATATAGTAACTTGGTAATGCCTACATTTCTATGCTTCTTGGGTACTTTTACCGTAGTCATAAACGTATTGGGTACCCATTACTGTCGCGCCACTGCGCTTCCGCCGGAGTGTTGGCACAAAATAATTGCCCAAGAACAAAAAGCTACACCGTTCGAAGGACGCTAAACATTAGCTATAATTACCGGCCCACTTCGCGCTCACTTGATAACGTTCACATCCGCTATCGAGAAAAACCAGCACAGATTATATGCTATCTATAATCGCTACGGTGTTTCGTGCACAGGTTAAAAATAATTTTAAATATAGACTACAAATATAAATAAGCATATGAACGTTGGACTTAATGTCCTCTGGATGGAGAGAAGGCGTGTGTGGGAGCACTTAAACTGAGCGTCAAAACTGTTTAGAGTGTCGCTCTACTTTTGACTTTGAAAGAAGCTTTACCATTCGTAAACACAGACACAAAAGTAGTATGCTATTTAGTAATGATACTAAATCTCAGGCAACATCTAAATTTCTACTCAAAGTTTATAGATTTATACAGCTTTAATCACGCTGAACCCGTTAAGACAATATTAACACCCAAAACTAAAAACATTGCATTGAATGCATGCACCGTAAAATAAACAATTAAAGGACTTTACGAACAACAATTTAAATGTTCGGCTAATTGATTTTTTCTAAAAATAAGCTGTTAAGAAAAAGTAATCTAAATGCGATAAAGTTTACATTCATAAATTAGTTCAGAAGCAACAAATAAAAAAATAATTACATCCTTCCTCAACACAATACATAATGATAGGTTGTAATAATTTTCAAACCTGCTATCATAAATCTTAACAAACGGTAGCCAATTACTATTAGCCGGGTTCAAGCTAATAGCATAGAACCTTAAAATGTATCAGCGGAAATGCGAGCTTCGGGCTGTGATTATCGAATATCCATGTGTTCCGATTGACTTTCATTTGTTTTATGTTATTTAAAGGAAGTCAGCTTAAAATGGGGATATAAAAATTACAATTTCTACCAAATATTATGATTATGACGTTTCCGTTATAATCAAACAGTGCAGCAGTATTGGTTTGGATTTTTCATTCTATATGCACACACCTACGGTGAAGACAAAAATCAATGAAAATCTTTAAAAATCGACTTGTATTACTCATGGAAAAAATGTATTACTCAATAAATGATTATTTGCGTGAAACACTGTAGTTGATATAAATAAAATAACATTTGATATGATATGTACAATACAAATAATATAAGAATTGACCAATTTTAATATGACTAATAATGTAAAATGTAAAACTCCTTCAAAGACAAATTTGCGCGCCATTGTATGGCAGAATATGCGAAATTACTATTGTACCACCTATTTGTACCATATTCTTGCAATAAATTATTATTATTATGACATCTGTCAGGCACAGTAGGCTTATTATCTAGTCAAAAAAAAAATGATCAAAGGAACAGATATAGCCTAGGGCCAAGATCCATATAGGATTGTAGCGCCACTGGATTATTATTAACTCCCAACGAGCCGAAATTCTTGCAGCAGTGAGCTCGCTCCATGAAGCCTGCGAAGTGCCAAGGAACCTTCTGAGCTTCTGGAGGGAAAAAGTCTGGCTTTATTAGCCAGGACTTAACGTATAACGTACTAAATGTGCGTCTACGGAAACTCAGTCCATCCTATTACTACTACTACTTTTTTTTTCGATGAGGTCAAAAGGCGCTTATGCAGTTCCGAGCCATGGATGTCGAGCTTGACGCGGGGACCGCGGGCCTGGATCTACACTCAAAGCCCTCTACTATTCAGCTTAAAATCAAAGTAAAACTCAAAAATCATTTATGCATATAGGTAACACAATGTACACATATGAACGCCAAAAAAAAAGAAATATACAATAAATTTTACATTTACTGCCAGTTCTCAAATCAAGGGCGTAGAACTGAAGAGAAGAACTGGCAATAAACTCTCCGCCACTCTTTTTAATCGCCAAGTTTTTTTTTGTTTTACACATAGTTTGTAAGTAGCTGCAACCATTACACCATGTTCCACATGACATCTTTAGTAATAAATAAAAATAAAATAAATTAAAAACAAAGATTTTTCTAAGATTGTCAAAGATCCTATATCAGCAGGACGCATGGTGAAATAGCAATATAGAAACGCTCGTAGGAACAACACGCAAATACATAGTCGAAACAATTAGCATCACCCCATACACGAATTCAAGTACGACCAGTCACCACAAGTAGCACCCGTTCACGAGTATGACGCATGGCCAGCCATCGGCCTCCTCGCCATATTTTAGGGAGTGAGACAACCCGATAATGCATGGATAATTTAAGATGGGCCCTCGGGGGGCAACTCAAGGGATTACTAATAATACTACTACATTATATTGAACTGGCCAATGACCAACTATAAGTTCTCAAGGCAAGGAGTTTATTCATTTTTTCTAGCTTGTTACGGGCTATTGTTTTGTGACGCTTAACGTCGTGAGCACAAATAAGTCGTGCTTGTAAGAACCCGATCGCATCCGCTCTCGTGCACCGCTAAGAACCTATATCCTGCCTCTAGGGCTATCACAAACTGTTGGGCCTTAAGACGAAATATAAGTAACTGATCGACAATCTGGACAATGGTTTTGATGTCGTTGGTTGGCCACACTTGTATCGGGTGTTTTTTCTTTTGTCAGAAAGTTACTAATTGAAATTGCCCTGTATTGGTACAAACTATGCTCGAAATAATAAACATACACGTATTGTAAATGTACAGATATAATAAGGAGTACGAGATAATTAAGCAAATCGAATTAATTTTAAAGATCACACGTTTTTAACGCACACACACACACACACACTTACACACCCCCACACACACATCTCAACCAATATATTATTAGTAGTGTCGTTGTTAGTTCGTATAATCGTTTTGGCTATATTTTAATTTAACAATAGTAAAATATGAGCTGTGGTTTATTAATAAACTGTTAAATAAAATAAATAAATTATCTGTATGGTATGTATCACTTTGCATGGCAACCCTAACGATGTCATTCGAGACAGCCAAGACGTGGGAGTATAGCCGAAACTTCACTTGCAATCTGTTAATTGGTTTTGTTTTACTTTTAACCTTTCATGAGAGCATGTGCATTCGTTTCCACACTCAAAGTGATTCACAATTTGTGGATCATAACGGTCCGTGTCACTGCATTACATAGTATCTTCGAAACACGCGTTTATCATAGGGACCGAACTAAGCCAGTGCAGGAGTGCAAATAGATTTTGTCAATTCATTATTAAAATATTTAATTAATTGTGGCTAATTAAAATTAATTAAGTATTTACAAAAACCTGATTTTTTTAAAGACTTTTAAGACATTTTTGAGAATGTACACAATCTTCCATAATAAAACCTGGAGACGGTTATGATAAATTTTAATATATTCTTCAGATAGAAATTTATTGAGATGTAATTGTGCAAGCGTGTACATCAATTGAGTTATTTTTGGAGACTTCAATAGGTATTTGAGGCTTCAAAGGTCGCACGTGGGCAGAGGGGAAGGTTGCACGTGTAAGTTAGACAACGTAAACAAGTCAATGTTAGATTCGTCTATTTATTATTAAATTTTTCTCATCATAGAAATAAACAACTTTATAAGCTAAGACTGGAATTAAGTTCGGTCGCGGTTGTTGTATGGATATGTTCAAATGTTTGTTAAATGAAACACTTTGTTTGAAGCTGTGTAACAACTTTAATTGTTTAAAATATGAGCTTATCACTAAGTTAACACTTGGGGTAGTGGGGTTGCGACGCTGTATTAACAAAAAACTAACTTGACTTATTGAAGAGTACGTAAATCTAAGTAACACTTATGTTATTGGACATTACCGGAATCAAATGTTAAATTACAATTAATGGATGTGGGAAAAAATAAGGCCCATATTGGCTTCAAGTTTTATTTAACATTTTGTCTACGCTTTTAAATATTAACTAAAATATATATATAACTTAACTAGGTTAAACTGAAGAATGTTAAACTTAGCCGGAGTTATTAGTTAGTAGTTGTTTTCTACTACAAAGTAGACAACAATTTAAATCAATCGAGTAGTTATCATCTTTTGCACCAGAACTAATATATATGTAACAGGTTTACGAAGACTGAAATGTAAGATGTTTTGTAATAATACAAATACAAGACTACAAATATCCGCACAATCAGCCATATATAAATAGGCATGCAAATGTCATATCAATTTTCACAATGTCTTATTAAAGAACATAAAATAATGTCAACGTTAAGTGAGTTATTTACAATTGGTGTCAAACCTATGGTCCAAATACGCTGTAAAGGTTGCCTTTAAAAGTTTAATCACCTTATATTTTTTAATCATAAGAATAATAGCATTATACTTATTGTTTGGCATTTATGCTGTAAATAAACGTCATGCATTTGCGGCTTCATCGTAATTGCACAATTTCAAATGCTAAAGTGACAGATTCCTATAAAAAGAAAATATAAAGAAATCCGTGAAACAGATGCAAAATGAACTCTTTCATATCCACTGTTGCTTATGGGAAACATGTTCATCTGTTTTTTATTTTCATAAGGTTTGTAATATTAAATAGCACAAGTCCATAGACTACGTAGTGATCCAAAAATATCATAACTGTGGGAATTTATAGGATGAATTGACAAAATTGATATTTGCTATTTTTTACACGTGGCAAATTTTCCTGAAACTTGACACGTTCCACGAATATATTCATCAAAAAACTTTTAAAAATGCATTGTAATAATAACAATATTGCCATTATATTCCGAAACTCTGATCTGTGATCTTTAATATATTTTCACTACAGTATATCTCGGAGTGCGCTGTGTCTTTTGGCAAAGGCCAAGTTAACTAAACTCTTTCCACTGTTCTCTATCCTTTTCGACTCTTCTCCAGTTGGAGCCTACTATTAATTTGAGTTCGTCCACTCATTTTTTGCGATGTCGACCTTTCCGGTTTCCGCCTCTCGGGTACAACTTTGCTTCATTTTTCAACCCGTCCACCTCCATTTAATTTGTGAGAATGTCTGTCACACCTGTTCCAGCTCTTATGTCTATGAATCTTTGCTTGTCTAATTTTATTATTCTCAATAAAATGCATTACTATTTGGAAATAATATCGCTTATTTAGATTGGTCTAATATGATTCAGATAGCATTGATAAGTTAATTCATACATATTACCCTACCTATTTGAAGAACAAAGAACGCTATGAGCCATCGTTCCTTTAGCATAATAAATTGAAAGAACATAAAAAGTACATACTAATATTAATTTCTAATATATTTAATTTATTTCTTGAGTAAAAAAGTATTAGCCCTATCTCACATAATATTAATGTACAAATTATAAAGCCCTAAAAGGGTGCTATTGCGTGTTTGAATTTGTATCAAAATTACTGCGAATAAAAGTCACGATGTTCGTAATTTAAACAGAATATAAAAATAATTTGATAAATGTTAGAAGTTTTGTCGTCTGCTTTTATTACCGGGGATTAGATCATTAGATTAAAAATCTAAATACATGGTAAATTTTCCCCGTTTATATCCCCTTATTATAATCTAAGGCCAATAATAATTATGGTATAAATTAAAGCGAGTGAAATTATAATTTAAGATATTATTATAGCTTTTTGTAGTAAAAATTAGCCGAATCAACGGCATTTCAAGAGCAAAAATGTATTAAAAATGAAATAGTACTAAATGAACACAATACCTAAACATTAAATTACTTACTTCATTATACATTCCATATTCTTTCGACGTCTTAGAAATAAGTATATTTCAAATATGAAACAATTAAACGAATCAAACAACAAATAAGTCACACTTTTTGTAGCTAGTAATCTAGCTTTGTCTTTCTTTCTTATAAGGGGTTTATTTATTGATTTACACTTCGGTACATATACCTATAGAAAAACAAATAACACAACACACTAAAATCATAAGGGATGTAACGGACAGCCTTATCGTTAATAAGCGATCTCTTCCAGCAGCCCTAAGTAAGAAGTACCTAAGAAGTGCTGAACCAAATATTAGAAAAATATAGAATTACCAACCTTAATCTAAAAAAATACCTTTAACATTTTTTAAAATTAAATATACCAAAAAAATATTTGTCTCTTCTCAAGCCATTTCTATAAACCATATGTTTATTAAAGTATACAGTATAATAACATAAAACATTTCAATGCTCAAAGCCGAATGTATGTTTGATAAACTATAGATCGCGTGAATGTGATTGGTCCACAGCATTTAGACCAATCGCAGCCAGCATCATTTCGGTTGTTTTGAAATGTAAATTGAGCATTGTGAATGCAATAGCCTTTTTGTCCAAGTTCTCCTCGTCCAACGAGGACGTTATCATACGAGAACGACCGACCTATACTTAGAAAAGAATCAAGAATTTGAACAATGCAAGAATGATATCTTAAATCAAACTTGAGAAGTTTATAGGGCAAGTTTCTCAGTATCCTTGCACGGCGAGTACCGTCGCGTGATAAAACTTTGTTAATAACAATCAAGATAGGACTAATGTGTTAGTTCAAAGTTTGTTCTTTATGTTAGCACTGTTGAAACTTCCATACTTAGGTTACAGATTTTTACTATTTGCATAAAAATATAATCAAAATAAATGAATAACGAAAAACAACACGTTTTTTAAACTATATTACGACAGAAAAGCTGGTAAGGCGAATATTACATACATAATATTTTTAATATTTATATATATATATATAAACAGTTATATATATATAACTGTTTACCCTCAAATCTTAACATAGGACCTAAGGATCGTCTCAACAGGCATTTGTTGGACAACCTCGCATGTGATTGCTTGGCTTGGAAATTCAAAATAGTTATAGGTACTATGAACTATGTATAATAATATTTTTTTGCTCTATATTTAGTAATGGTTGCAATATTTTTTTTATAGTCTTTAGTTGTAAGTAATGAAATGTGTAGCCTGAAGGCTTCCAGGTTCTTTTGTCCCTTTTCACCGGTGATTTTTAATGCTCCAGTTTTATTTATAAAAAAACAATGAAATAAGTCAATTAAACCAACATTGAGACAAAATAAAAGTAAATTAGGTACACAATATGAGGATTTTTTAAAAAATAATATTATAAATTATATGATTTATATTCATATATAGAAAATTTATTTGAGATACCTGCTTTGTGAATATACATATGAAATATATTTTAAACTAAATTATAGTGCAATAACCTCTTTATATTTTTAATCACAATATTACTTAACATTCCAGGTTCATCTTGCTTACATAGTACGTAAACACTGGCTGAATTTAAAAACAAATGAAAAATACTTAAAATAAGAATAAAAAATCTAATAATACCAAGAGTCTTTAGACATCTAAATACTAACACACGCGTGCCACAGACTTAAAGGAACAAAAATTTACCACTTCTCAAGTATCTTATTGTCTATATGTACAATACCCATGGTTGACCAGCTTAACACTTTTTTGCTAGTATTTCCTCTCTTTAAACAATCCTATTTTATGATGCACTTAAAATACAATGGCGTGGTTAAATATTTATTTTAGATACTAAATTTTTAATAGTATAGCTAACGTCTAAGGAGAACGGAGTGAGTTATTGATTGTTGTATCTTGCTGCAATTCTGAGAATATGCATTTCGCTTAAAGGGTTGCATGTGTCAAGAAAATAGTAAAATACTATGTAGGATTACTAGACCTATTTTAATACTGAAAGTTTAAAATAAGTCTCATCTTGGTCTATCAAATTAATATAATAATTATTGCTACAAGAACACAGATTTAAAAAGAATATACATAACAAATTAGGAGATAATCGAGAATTATATATCAATTCGCATACGAGCATGAATAAGATAGATTGTAAAAAACCGACTGATAACAACAACCTGTTTTTAATATATATTACAATGTAATGGCGCCATTATTAATTTTTAAAATTCGCCTAATTATTTCAGTTTCCTGTGAACCGTTAGTTTTTAACTGTGATATTCGTAAAAATAGCATTTATTAAAATTAGAGTAGTTAATAAAATAATGCATTTAATATTTTGAATTTATTATTTTTGGAAATAGAAACGTAATCGTTTAAAGTATGTCAAAGTGAACTGGAAATGAAATAATGCATTTTCCTGTTTTGGATTCAATGAAGGGGTTTTATATAGACATTTTTTCATAAAAATAAAAATTTCATGGTGTTCTATACCTACTACGTTGAGAGTATGAAACTTCAGATAATATTTTATATATTTAAACTGTCGTGATCAAATAAACGTTTGATCTTCGAACATGCCTGAATATTGATCGTCTAGTTTATAAATACAAACTTGATGTAATGACATTCATGACCGTTACGAAAAAGACGAAATGCCAACGGACCACGTGCCAAACCTACCTATATAACTCGAAATGACCATCACAAAGATACGTATACATAGTACTATCCATTCATAAGAAACAGTTCATTCATACGGGCTCGAGACTAGTGAATGGGAGCGAGTGAGAGGCAAGACAAATAAGCTCGCGTTACAATGGTAAAACAATACGTTCACGAGAATTGTTTAAACAATCTTCTAGGAATTTCCGTTTCGAAACGATTTTGTTTTTGGACGATTGTACGGTGGCGTTCCGTTGAAGTGGTCATTGATCGACGTAAGTGGGATTATTGTGGATTCATTGTTTACGGGAATAACTATGGATTGTAAAATACAAAAGATTTTTTTCATGCTGCCGGCCGATACTATCATCCTTTCAATTTTGTAGATAAAGGATTAATATCGAAGTAGGTTCAGCTTGCATTAGTTGAAGTTTTTATTTTGTATATTTATTATGAATCTTAACTTTATTTAGTAACTTTGAACTGCGAGAACTTAAAGGAGATTTTTTAAAATTCTATATAAAACTTTTATTGAACTATTTTTAATGAACTTAATAAGAATTTAATTATAAACAATATAAACGCAGCTTAATACACAAGCAACGAGATTGTGTAAAAAAACATCTTCGGTGGAAGTCAACCCCAGTGGGATTTAAGAATTTTGATCCGTTGTTATTTTAATATAGCATTTTAAAACACGGCAACAAGTATTATTAATTTCTGATCTATAAATATGGAAATTTATATTTATAAATTATAGTTACTTTCAGATATGTGTCGCCCACGTTTAAAGAAATACATATTATATAAATTAATACATGCAACATAGAAAATCAAGGAGCTTTGGTGGTATAGCGAAAATGTAATGATAAGTTAAACTTCAAAACGAAGTCTCTCAGTATGACGCTTTCGAATCGATGTTAAAGTAAGTTTTTGCTTTAAAGTACTAAACCGATACAGTCACAGTATAAGGTGGTTATACCGAGGCGTAGGCCAAGTCGTACCTGCGACGAGCGTGCCACAGCCAGTCCGAACTTAACCGACCCGCGAACTACTCGCGCGCTACCAAAGACTTTTTGTGACGTGATCATGCAAGTGCTAGCTTTATTCGCCCTCGTGTGGCTCCTAAACGAAGTCAGGGGCGTTATCAGAACACCCCTCGAAGCCTTCAGGCCCTCTGCCGAAATACACATACGTCGACCGGACAAATTGCCTCTTTTGCCTCATAGAAGGACGATGCAACAGAAAAGCGGACTCAAGATTCTGTACCAAACAGGCGTAAGTATTGTATGTAATCTATACTTTTATTAAAGGTGGATATTATTTTGCGTCTTGCGGTATGAAGGTATTGAGTTTTCAATTGCACTGCGAAATACCTTTGCCAGTATCTTATGAACTTCAAATAGGACGTGTCTGTTATGTATGAAATATAAACGATGCTAGAAAATAATTGACACACATTAGAGGCGAAATGTCGAAATTCTTGTTTCAATTAAGTTGGTTCAGCAAACACGCGAAACGAAAATTAGGCGATAAATATAAATCTAAAAATACAACAGTTGTACCGGAAAAATAACATTAATTTAGGCCGTAAAGCTTTCAAAATTCTTCTTCCTTTTATAAGAAGCTTATTAATGATATATGTATTTTATAAAACTTTCATCATAATACTACGCAGACGTCATCAGTATAACAAAAAATATTAGGTCCCCATCAAAAGCTATTCAAGCAACATTCCACTACTCGCGAGATCGCTTTATCTTACCAAGAAGTCAATTTTATTAAGCTCTCGGAAATAAGCTTGAGGAAATTATTCGAATTCGTTTGCTGTTAGAGGCAGAGAAACATCTGGTAAAAATCTATGATTCGTCATACAGATACCAGGAAGGGAACACCCGACAATTAACCCAATTAAAATTGCTCTTGCGCACACGTGTTCACAAGTGCTCGTTCCCGATCAAACTCTTATTTGTACCTCCAACAAATTTCAAACAAAATTAAACTGTCACCGATTTCCTTCAAGCCGGCCATGCGATCAACCGCAATAATGATACCGAGTTTAATAAAAATAGAAAAGGAGTCACGGATATCAAGTTTTGTAAGTCATATTAAAAACAACGTTAATCATATTATTATGCCTAATTTTAAAGTCGATTCAAGATAATCGTTCTAAGCTGTAATTGCGTGTATTCGAGTTGTAATGTTAGAAACATGTTTTTATCATCGAAAATGAGCTATATCTTACGCAATTTAAAAGTCAAAATGCTGTGAGACTTCTCGGTTTTTAAGGGTTATATTATGGATTTGGTGCTGTGCACGCTTGCGTAGGAGCATGCGTAACACCGGTAGCGGCAGGTGTTCATTCACTCATTCTTATCTTGACAGCTTTGATGACTTACGAGGCTCCGTCCCGGGCAGTGGGTACAATTTGATAAAAAAAGCTTTTTTTTTCTTTTTGTGTCACTGGCTTGAAACTGATTTGTAACGGTAACCTTTTCGTTTTACATCTTATTGTGGAATGGAATTTAAGAATTATCTTCGTTTATTCATATGCCAGAGACAGTAATGACGTTGATAAAATATCAAATATTTTGTTAGAGAACATACAAGCATACATATGACAGAAATGTCTCATTCTATTAGGGGGCTTTTCAACAGCTTCCTGTACTTTAAAAGATCAATGGACCGTTCAAACAAAGAGTAACCAAGCTAAGATTTGTATAACAAAACCACAGAAGGGAAGATCATCCGCTTTGGTACCACAGTTACAAGTTCAAAGGGTTAAATTACACTTAGATTGAACTTATTATGCATGCCTTTAGATTTGTTGTTAGAATAGGAAGGTTGAAATTAATATCTTTACGTGTATTTCACTTTTGGAAGCCTTTTTAACAGTTTTTGTGAAAAAGTTAGTCAGTCGTTAGTCATTAATAAATATTGCTAAAAGAAGTTGGTACTACAATAATATAATGCATTAGGTTTTATTTTTATAGATAATAATACATAATTTATTTTAGGTTATAAATATTCTGTTTAGACTTTTCTGTGTAGTGTCTCTCTAGTGCCGACGAAAATAATACAATAATAAATCTACTGGATTAGTGTGAAGGTCTAATTTGGGCTGTTGGTGACAGCTAATAGAATAATGTATACAATTGAACCATTACTCAACAATGCCAATATGATTGAATAGACGCCAATCTAAATTTAAACTAGACTAATACTAGGTCTAGAAAATTATGGTTTCATAACGTCTGTTATAGATTAGCGTTTTCACGGAATATTTGGCTTTTGATGAAAATAATGATGACGCAGTATACTGGTGATACAAATTATCAAAATTAGACCATTATGTACAATTATGCGATGTATATTTTTTTATTTATTTATTTACACTTCGTTACCGTAATATACAAAATTATACATATAAAAAATATGTATATTGCATCTGATTAAGTGTGTGTATTTTTGTTACTTAGCAAAATATAATTGCTTTTATGTTTTGCCACAGCCCACAACCCATAGTTTTCCTATTTCCTTTCTTAATTTTATTTTCCAATTTTAAAAGCTACCCAAGCGTGGGAGAAAATAAAGGTTGATTACACCTGCATAAAAGTAATGCGATTGCAATTAAACGAATCGGTTCATTAGTCGAAATGAAATCGCAATTTCCATGTGTCGTATAAATATCCGATAGGATGACAAGAAACGTCGAGACGGACATAACGGGAGCCCAGCAAATGATACCGCCGGACGCCTGCGCGGACGCAGAGGAAAAAATATTTAATGCATGAAATTTCCTTTCCACTTCAATCTTTGCTAAATCAACTGAGAACTTAAAGTAAATTTTCCGGCTTCACATCTTAGAACATTCGTTTGGTTTAACCAACGATCGCTATCTAGCTACTATTTTCTAGCTACATGTAATTTATGTAGGTAAAAAGATATAATTAGAAAGGTTTTACATGTTCCAGATATTTCTTTCATATATTAATAAATTAAAAACAACAAACTCAGTAAGTTAATCTTTTAGTCCCGTAAATAAAGGTTCATTAATAATAATTTACAACAAGTGGAAGCAAGTATATTCGAAATTCGAATTTTGAATCTTATTTTTGCCATTACATCAGTTGCGTTGGTTGCTATTGACACAGATTATAATACAACCATATAAACGAATGGCATGCAATTTAATATTTTATGCAACATTCTATAGTCTATAGCTATCGCGGCCTACGTGATTGAGTCTATGGGGAAGTCGCCATATTTGGTCGAACTACATTTTACGGAAGCCTGTTTATTGTGAATATTTACATACAATTTACATCTGAGCGGAGGCGGTAGAACCAACTACTGTTATATACATATCTATATGGTGAACAGAATGAAGTTTATATCAGTATGGATATTCTAAGGGCGAAGTCGGGTTAGGTAAACATTATATTCTTATTAATTTATAAATTACTTTTAATGTAATTTATTTTTAAGTCAGTAAAAATAAGTTTTTGTACGCAAACTCTAGTTAATATTTGTATTAGTTATTATGTTTAAGTCCAGGCTCTATACAAATGACTCAGTCTGTTTAATTAATTATCAGACCAATATACAATGTCTGTTTAAAATAAACAATTTTGAATTTCGAAAAACAAAATCCTTGAGGTTTTGAAACTTTCAAAGGGTCTTTCACTTGACTGCCCTTGATATATTTGCAATATTACACAATATTCTCGTTATTCAACATTCAAAAATAGTAATTAATTCAGTTGAAGACACGAGTCTACGAGTAAAGGTAAAGACAGATGCTTAAGGCGAGGACAAATTATTGCTAATATCAAGCAATGAATTGTCTCATATCGCATAATAAGATAATAATACATTATTTATTATTAAAATATTATTTATTACACCTACTAAAATCAACATAAGCGTGTGTTGCATTCCATATAGCAATTTTTAACGAATTACAATTTGGAAATATTGATACAAACGACGTATCAATATTAAAATCAGTTTAGAAGTTTTTATTTTCAAATTTCTTATTGGTAAAATTTCCTTACGGAGTCAGTACAAGGAGTGAAAAGCAAAAAATTATAGGAGATTCGAAGCACCTGCCTTATGCGACAAAAAAAAAACTAATACTTTTTGTTACTCTATCTTAGAAAATAAACAAATCGACTGAGACCGGAAAGTTTTGATTTCTGTTTTTTCACGTTCTATTATGATGATTGGTTTTTGTTTGTAAAAAATTCAATCTTAAAACCTGGTACTTGGACTTAGACTTGGCTTAGGTGTTAACAAAGAAAACTTAGTAGGTACATAATTTTGTCAATTGTATTTCATACAGATTGTACCTCACTCCATACGAGATTTATAACTTATATAGTAAAAATAATTGTTAACTGCTAAGCTGTTCTTTTATACTACATAGATATATGTAACAAATTAAAATTGTCATTTTTAATACAACGCTTCACCAATATTATATAAACATAATTGATATTATACAGTAAAACATTGTACGGGTCGCATATTGAAAATAAAAATCCATTTTCAAATAAATAAAGAATTTCATCCATACATAGTTGCTCAAAGCGTCTCGATAAAATCTCGTCTTTTATCATTCCCACTCATCCTTTTCAGTTGGGCACACTTGAGGAATGGGCTTTTCGATTGAGGACACGTGTACCATCAATGCCTCCTCCGGATGCCCATACAATGGTGTAAGATGGCGTGTCTCAATACTCTGCGGGCCGGTCTAATGTTACGTACATTCAATAACATTTATCAGAACTGTAATGCAATACATTACAGTGGCATAAAACAAAATAGAGGAAAAAAATATTGTTTCGCGTATAGTTAATATATAAGTTGAAATTATTAATGATCAGTTTCCTAGCTTACAAGTAATAACAAACATCTTAAAATCGCAAGTTGTCTAGTGAATGATCAATCTACTATAAACAAAATCGAAATACATAATACATATGTTATTTAAGACTAGCGATACATCAAAATGTGTCTCAGACACAAAATATAAATCTTATATACAGACGACTAATTAAATGATAATTAACATTATCGTGGCAGTGAATATGTGCAAGTACTAAGTATTGATGTAATTCCTGGTTATTGGACACCTATTGCATACAATGAGCTATATGAGACGAGTTAATTAAATGGCGTGCGTGCGCATGAGTTTCCGGCGCCGTTGATGTCTTTTGAAGGAACAAATTATACGTAGGTATTAGGAATAATAGCGTAGTGAATAAACCACATTCTTATGAAAGTGTATTTTACGTAAATGACGTATAGTATTATAAAAATACGCTTACAATAATTTATTTTTAATTTCTCGAGATTTCGTGTGCTTTATACAGCACGACCTCAAGTTAGTTACTTAGATATTTAAAATAATATTTAAATATCTCGATTATATACATATACATATACATTATATATATATATATATTATTTTATTAACAATCACTTTAATTTCTATAAGAGATCATTGAGAAGACTATATAAAATTTCCGAGCCTCGTATAATATACGTATGAAATACATATACCTACAAATATTGTTATTGGTTACAGTGTGTATACACGACCTTACGAAATGTAAATAAGTAGAATGTAATATTAAACAACAGTTACACCTACGGGCTACGATACAAAAAACGGAGATAATGGAGGCGTGTGCCCACATAGCCCTTCGAAGGTTGTGGAAGGTCGTTTGGTCATAGTTTACTATAAGGCTATCAACACGCGAGTTTGTTTAATATAAACAAGGAATATCAGAAGAACACACTAATATTATACTGTAGCCTAGAATAGGGTTCCGTAATAAAATAAAATACTTATAAGATTAACCCAATTTTTAGTCGATTATTATTTGTGTAACAAATCTTTAAGGCTTTCCAAAATCGGCAGGCAGCCGCAGCCTGTAAGAATAATCTTCTATAGGTGCGTGTGTTCACACCTGTTCACACCGGATACCCCCCTCCCACGCCTCACTCAAGAGAAACATCTCGAACAACAAAAAGATATTCTATTTTATCTCGTGAAAGTCCATTTTTACATTGCAAATGCGGGATCCAAGTTAAAATCTTCATCCTTTTAATGTTCACGCAAATATAGTTTCTATAATACACACAATAGGGTTTATATTAATATCACCAAAAACGGAAGCGTGCTTTAAAATTGTCGCCAGCGGGGCAACGGTCAAATTGCGTTAAAAAAACCAAATGAATAGGTCCAGGGCACCCCAAAAATTATGTAAAGTACTTAATAAGACACGTTATAAAATATAATTATTGATAAAAATAAATTTAATAAATGACAGAATGAAGATATTGTCTATTGTCGTAGCTTTAAGAAAGTCACTCTATAATAAAATTTTGGGTTAAGCATAAGTGATACATTTAAAAATTTATCCTATTCGCCGTTGGATATATTCTAGAAAACCGTAGGAATTTAAGTGTCAGTCTGATTCAGACTTTGTGGAGATTTTTAAAGTCTCAAAACATGCTTGGATATGATTGACAGCTAGTCATTTCATGGAATGGTTTCAAAATATACGCAATAGGAAGGAATTGAGCAACGTATAAGCCACATTTGAATATTATTTTAGTGTCTAAACTTTGTATTCAAAACATCTAATAAAAATGACTTATGTATTGTCAACCTCGATTGATATTCATCGAAGTCTAAAAAGCGCATTTCTTATAAATGCGATTAGCATTCAGCGCGATATGCAAGCTCCGTTAAGCCCATATACACAATAAACATTATGATTTATTTATACATTTATTATTTTGGATTAAATCCATTGAAGGGTAAATTAGCAGGTGGCTCTCAAGTCAAGAACTCAACAAAACATGTATTGTGTTTTTGTTTTCGTTACAAAAGGGCTATCCGGCTTTTGATCCATCCAAGGCAGTTTCCGCGAAATACATCGCAACGCACAAGAAACGGAAGTATATCCGGAACAACAAAAAACGTTTTCACGCCCCTAAGGGCTTAGGGCTGTCTATTTGAACATTAAATTATACCTCTCATGTATTGCTTGCCTCGTTTTATACATAGCATAAAATTCGAATTAAGAATATCGTCAAATCCATTCAGAAAAAAGCCCGAAAAATCTGTTAATTAATAAAAAAAATGTAATATCATAAAAATATCTATTGAAGAATATGTCATAAAAACGCCGTTAAATTTTAAAATAATGATTATGGGTGGCGTCCACTGGAACTAGGACTAGGTTGAGTTATGTTTGCGTTGAAAAAATGTTCCCACAGTCAACAGGTCGCCGGTAATTCCAGCCGGAAGTATGCCACGACCGATAGTCCTTGCCTCGAAAAAAAATTGAATAGAACACATGTTCATACAGTATTATGATTAGCTTCTTTCGATGTAAAATCACCATGGCAGGTGTTTCCCAATTTTCTCCCACACGAAGATAGCACTACATGATACAGAATTTATTGGGATTTTAATGATTTATTGATGACCTATACCAATTTCGTGCGTCAAATAGAATGTTATGTCCTTATCGCTGTCGACTCTAACTAAACGAGGCTTAGGAAGGAAAGTGTAATTTTTTGTTGTACCTATTCCCAGAATGTTTTTCAGTATTAGCTTCCGCAATTCTTATTAATCACGGCATGCAAAATCCAACAACTGCACGCTAAATAAAAATACGCGATGAATGTACAAAATGTATCAAATCGATTTTAAATGCGCGAGATTTAGGAAAATTACACTAAATTCTTGGTAACTTTCAATAGGTATATTAATAGGTATAGTAAAATATAGGTTTACCGGATTATATCACGGCATAACAATTAAAATCTCAATTCTTTAGACAGTACAGTTTTTTAATCATAAAACCGATATAGAGTGTTTGTAAGAAATACTTTATTTATATTCAATACATTTTTAATATTTAATTCTTTACAAACGATTGTTTGAAACATGAGACCAAGAATAAATTAATAATGCAAGCCTTTGACTTTAATTATTTAACAAATTGAAACAGGTTCTATATCATCCTACACAGATAAATAACATAATATAGTGTATTATATAAACGATTTTTATTTCTAGGTGTCAGAAGAAGACTTACCAGATTGCAGAGCACGACAAGTCTGCAGTAAAGTCGACCTTTATGATTCAGCCCAGCCTTGGATTGAACGAAAATGTCGGTGTTTGGGACACAGGCCTTGTTCTAGGTGAGTAATAACAACTTATATTGAAAGTCACACTATTAAAATAATTAACTCACGCCTATTCAGCATGAAACAGATGTCTCTAACATATATAGATTTTATTGTACGGGAGTGATACTAAGTGTTAACTCTCGATCTTATTTGTATGGTGATCAGCACCACCAATCATAATGGGAAATTAGTAACGTCGGAGTCCGTTGACGTGCAGCAGAAAATAATGACAAACCCAGTCGTAACGCTGGTATATATTGTGCCATTTACTGTGTAGTACTCAAAGGTTATATGATCTGGCAAAATAAAGCAACACAGGGGAGCTAGAAAGTGGTTTGCGTTACGATTATGTGGGAGTATAACGGTGTTAAAGTGGACATTTTACATTTCTAGCGATTATAAGAGACTAACTATTCCATTAGCGTGTGCCGGCAAAACAATACATATTTGAATGAGATAGCTAAAGCCCACTTAAAATTTTGCAAATTATTCCACACATTCAAAGTATCTTTGCATTAGACATAAATATATTTTGGTACGTTCTTAATTTTTAATTTTTAATTTCAGTGATTTGTCGTCGGATGATAACCATACTCTCGCAGATAAGACAACACTATACAAGACCTGTGAACCAGTGAGGCGATTGCCAAAATGCCGGTACTTCAAGGACGCGGCATGGACCATATTCTCATTGCCAGATAGCAATGCTACTCAACAGATAGTTAATTGCCACTGTCCAAAGTCTTCAGTTACATATCTTCTCAAGAAATTGCCTTACACGACACCTAGCGGTGAACAAGGCAACCAGTATCAATTCGCGTGCTCGCCACAAAGCGTAAGTATCTTTGTTGTTGTAGTTTACAAAGTCACCACTAGATGGTGCTTAAATATTTTAATCTAAAAGTCGAGTCGAGACGAAGAAGTTAAGGAGTCGTACATAATATGGAATTTATTTTCTATAACATTTGCATCTGGAATAAAGAAAATTATACGTTTTATGACTTTTTAAATCGCTCTAAATAAATTAATGATAGTTCTTATTTTTATGTAAGATTTAACAACAACTTCTATTTATTACAGCGATTGAGGTGTTCACGAAAAGAACCATGCCGGCTGTTCAGCGCTAGGCGGCGCCACGAACAGATAGACGAAGTGAACGCAAGTACAATCTGCCAATGCCCACGAGACCACACATGTCCCAAACACCATACAGAACCAGGTGTGCTGCCAGGAGTCACCTACGTCGCTGAAGATATCCGCACCTACCACGGCTACTGCATGCCAGAACCGCCCCCTGATAGCTACAGGTTCGTTGGAGACAAAGACTGAAACACCTAGTCTAACGCTCAAAGCTTCATATTTCGTTAATACCTGTTCAGTACAAAATTGTCGTAAGAATACGAAAATCAAATCGGTAAAGGTAGTTTTAAAATATGAACATACACGGACCGGAATCAATATAAAATCACAGATATTGATGCGATATATATCTGGCCAGTTAAGCATTGATTTGTCTACATAGACAGCTATGATGACCTCAGTGTAAATATATGTAAGTTAAAATCGCTATTACATAGTAATTGTTTCTGTTATGTTTTGTAAATAATATTTTTAAGTATCATTCCAATCGGTTAGATTAAATTATTTTTATATAACTTGCCATACTGTATCTATTGCGTGCATTTCATGTAAACAACGGAAGTGTAAAGGACTTTTTTATATATACTAAAAAGTTGACATAAATTATTTCCATATAGGGCCCTTCCTCTGTAACTTCCAATAGCGATATCGAACCCAATTATGATATTTTATAAGATGTTTTTAAGGCCAAAAAGGTATACGTATGTATGTTATTATGTCACCTATATTCACTTATTGTGTGATTTTTTACAACATTTATAACTGTATATAATAAAATTACAAAAAATAGCTGCAATCGTCATGATTGTGGTACAATAGTTTTTCGAATAAAGGACTTTATGATATAATCGTTATTTACATGCAAAATGTTCTAAAGATATATTGTGTACTTTAAGACTGTTGCCTTGTTTCAATGTCTTCCATGGACAAAGTTTATGTTTGCGATATTATTGTTTTAGATGAACCTTATTGTTAAATACTATTTTTACGATTGTGTTGCCTTTTGTATTGAATATAGCAATCGTGTATTTATGTAAATATGAGAAAATGTTAATATTTTGTATTGTACCGAGGTACGTCTTCCTTGTTTTACGTAGGTTTAGTTAAATTATTGACACAAAGCGATTAAATGTTTCAATATCTTAAAGGTTATTTCATTTTGGCTAAATTAATTGGTTGTAAAAATTTATACCGGCAAATGTTTGCCCGTTACGTCACAACCATCTCGGGTATTTTCTAATGATCACACATCTAAGGTTCTTTTGGTAGCTTGCTCAACCAGGACTTTAGCTGTAAAAGAACATCTTTTTGTCTTAGTCTAAACGCAGTAAGAGACGGGGATGGTCTACCTCTGTTCACTCCCTTTGAGGAGACCTCTAGACCTGAATAGGCACTGCGTCCTTCTATAGCAGTACACAGAAGGAAACTATAGCATTCCAGGAATACCTGGAATAGTAGTAATAGATACTATTAACAATTTTTGAATATTATATTAATATTTATTATAAAACGAAAACAATTGTTTACACAACCTGCTATTATAATCTATGGATTATTAAAATCACGACTTCCTTCAATATAATGCGGAAAGTATGTTATATGTATTAGTTTTGTCCAACAATATAGAGTTCGAAATACAGTATCAACGCTCGAACTATATTGGTATACTAATATATATATATATATATATATATATATATATATATATGTATATATTCTTGTAATGCCGATGTAAACAACCATCACGTGAACTTCCTTATGGGAAAACAACTTTACTGTATAATGAAACAATACAAAAAGCGTAGGCACTTAGAAGTAATTCCTTTTCTTTCGCGTAAAAATACTATTAGTAACGACTATTTATTTAATTATTTTCCCCCCATATAACATTTACAACAATAAATAAGATTACAGTTGGGAAGGTGATGGGAGACTGGTTTCCGAACTAGGAACCTGTGATATGGATAACCAGGCGTTCATTCCACAGCAAAGTTATATTTAGTGGTAACAAAAACAACTATTGTTTCTAGGAAGTTTGGTGCAACTTGAATGAATGTGAAAGACAGACAGACAGAAATGGGCTATAATTGATATTGTACCGCCACTATGGTTTAGTCGAGAACATTAGCTGTGATTCGGTCATAAAATCACAGTCGAGTCTCAGCCTCATGCCTGGCACCAAGATTTGAGACGGATATGACTTTATTTACGAAGAAGCATGGTTAGTTAATTTATGTATGCGTATATATCATAGTATATAAAATTATAATGAATTATGTCTAGAATAACCTCATACAACCATAATATTAAACCGACTCGGTAATTCATTGTTGCATCAATGCATTCTTTGTGTGAAGAAAATGTGAAGGTTTTAAAAGCTACCGACGCATTTTTTTCCCTAACCATTCCCATAACCAATTACAAAGCAGTTGAATCCCGCAAAGCAAAGGTCCTGCGCATTACTCCGTAGCCAATCATTGATTGCCAACTAATAACGAAGAGACGAAAAACCATGCCTTCCGTTAATGCAGGACTTAATAGAGCAATTTGTACTTTATAAGAAACTTCTAGCATAGGCTGAAACGTATAACAATGTCTTATGTACAATATGCATAAGAAGCCGATGTTGCCATGTTATCAATTCATTAAATTCAAATCACAGTTAAGACATAGATATTAAGGAGTTCAAGCAAATTCAGTCGAACGTTTTTTTCTAAAGTACGAAACTTGCGCTCACATGGACTCCGAATCTGTGGTTTCTTGATTATGTATTTTCATAGGCAAGTAGGTTATTCTTTAGTGACTGACACACGTCAAAACAATGCTGGTTTCCACACGATGTATTGCGGAAATGTATGAAATAATCCACTGCCGGGGTTAGAACGCACGACCTCAGTAAATCCCATACGCTTTTCTAACAATCATCTCACATATACAACGGAGATGTTTAAAACAGATACCAAATCATAACACTAAATAAAAGATTTAAGAAAAAAGACACTCCTGAAGATTTAAGAAAATCCTTAAGAGAACATAGGATTGTGTCAATACTTCACTTCTTAGGAATGCATTAGTCTTTTGACCCGATCGTAAGACCGTGTCAGAATTTGCTGGAAATAGCCATAATGTTATAAAATCTAGGCTTCCAACGAGATCAAACAATCGGTACAGTTAGGTCACCACGACTTTACTGAATTAAACTGTAATCTTACTAACATCATTTCAATAATTCGTGATTTTCGCGCCAATATGACATAGTCTTAAGTCCTATTTCATATAACAATAAGATGCATTTTCGAATGTCTATTAAATAGTTGATTAATACTAGACGGTTTTGGTACAGTGAAACCTCTGTTTAGCATTATTTGATGCGTCATATTAACGCTATTGTGTTGATTTCGCTTCACTAGTTGAGCTAATTTGGATAAATTTCGTATACAGATAATAAGACTTCCGTGGAGAACTTACTTTCCCACGTCTAAAAATAAGCTAAGTTATGAATAAAGTATTATTAACAATCCAAGACCGATTAATGAAATAATACTTCTGCTATAAACGAGTATCTATACTAGTACTGAAGTTTTTTCCTACGATATCCCTGTGAAGCCTGGGTCCAACGCTTTTTCGCGTTATTGATAATTTATAACCGTAAGTAATCAGGCTTCTGTGCTTAACACGCCCCAGTTCCAGGAAAGATGCCGGTTTCCTTGTAATGTATATTTCCGTAAAACATTTGTTAATTCTGAAGAAAGAAAATACCAAGCTCAAGATTGAGACCTTCAGCAAGTTAACTCTTCTATTGAGATAATAATAATAATCTTTTTAAGAAATGATTATGAATTCCTTCTCTCTATAGAAATGCATTTTATAATTGGGAATCCCCTCCAATCATAGATAAGTTTCTAAAGACTTTATAGTTTCCCTGAAACAGATATCATGATAAGTAATCCCCTTGCGGTGAGAAATGTATGAGTGGAGCGAATTGCGGTTCAAAACTAGGATTCATTAGCGGAGCTTTATATTTCACCCAATTTCACCTTAATAACTCTGAACTTTGGCATACTCATATTCTTTAAGCGTATACACAAGAGAAAGGAGAATGTTCATAATTATATTATAAAGAAAATATAAAAGTGATACACTGTATTAAGAATATTAATGGAACATTGCACCGTGGTATATTAAAAATAAAAATATCTACACGTATCTAATGTGGCGGCGAAACCTAAATACCATAACCGTCATTGCTGAGGCAGTCCAACTACTTGATACAACGGGAACAAGACGCCTTAAGAATAAAACCCTTTGATATACTAAAACTAGTGTAGTTATAAGTAGATATAAGTGCAAGTGTGGTGTTTCGGACTCACGAACATAGTGTCAAAATATTATATAACATTACCTTAGTTTAAGCTTTACACTAGTATTGTAGAAATCAACATAATATTACTTATTAGCCCCAATTATTATATAGGCAAGATTGTAATTCATTAGTCACACTCTCTTGTGAACTTTATAATACGAAAAACAAGAATATTAATAAAATCGATCAACGTATACGCGTAAGAAAACTGGCAAAAGTAGACCCTGAAATCAACAGGTATGTGAGGTAAATATTACGAAGCATTAATGCCTTTTGGGAGGTTTACTATATTTCTTTCACTATTCTCAATATTTGTAAATAGCTAAAAAAAAATTCCGTTTGAAACGTGGATTACATGAAAAGTACGATTAAATGCTAAAATACAGTGAACGTTTCCTATTTGCTGACGCCATGATTGAATCCTTAATGGGAGGACCACCCGGGAATCAATTTTCCCGTAGTAGAAATGTGCTATTGACGTGAAATTTACTTTTTAGTACCATTCTGTATCCGGACAAACGAGAAACTTAATAGCATTATGTCAAGGCAAAGGCAAATTATGTAGTATTTTAATAGTTTAATAAACACCTAGTATTTTATGTCAAATTATTCAGTTCTAGTAAAGATTATAATAAGTTAACAATGTAATATGGTTTTACCGTCCTAGGATTTCTTATGTTCGTCGTAAAGTAATTTACTCAACATCTCTGAAATTCCATATCTATAAAAATCCACTGACCGTATGGCAGCCAGAGTTTGATCTCAGGCCTGATAAAAATAGCATACTAAAAAAAATAAAAAAGTCATCTATTCATCTGGGTACAATTTGCATGTCAATTTACGCCATCACACTATCTTATAGCGGCATTAGTGGCCAGAGTTTCCTTGATATAAGGCTTAAACTATGTAGCGGAAGTTTGGTTACATGACCTGGAATTTTGTTATATATTTATATACATAAATGAGTGAGCAGTTTTATGATGTCTGAAAACTGGAAAATCAAGTCTATTCTTACTTCTTGTGTTTAAGTTGTGACAGTCCCTGAGCTTTAGAAATGTATTTATGTTTTATAAAAGTACATAATATTTTCATACTCATATTGGGCGGCAACTGTTAAAATACTAATTTCTTTAATTAATTCAATATATATAATTTACGCGATATATATATTTTATTTATATATACCGCGTATTGCACGTTTTGTAATACTTAGTTGTTAAGTAATAGATGAGGTTCTAACTACAGCAAGTTATCTCTGATCTTAATATAACATACAAACTCTATTAATAAAAACCTTAGTTAAATACTGTTTATCAACTAGTGAAACTGAAAATTTATTTAATGTCGAGACTGAGCGTTTCTTTAATACAAATTAAACATATTTAAATATTGTGACGTTGTTAGCATTCGGTATCCTATAAATTTATTTACTGACATTTACGAGAATGTCGATATTTTTTTCAAAATGTCCAATTCAAATTTTAAGAACGGCACTTCACAGTACAACATGTGACGTAAATGCCTCTATTGTATCGCATGTAAAAGTAATCAAGCGATTCGATCGGCAATCTCTGGATAATGACAGGGAGTTGTTAGGTCAGGGGACTGAGATTATGAGGACAGAGGAATGATGAGTAAAAGTGTTTGTTGCATTCGCACGATTATCATCCCCATGAGGCTATTATTATGTTCTGTTATTTCCTTTCCATGAGAATCGGATACGCTTGAAATAAATACAATCAATCGAGCTTTCTACGCCTTTGATACCTGGATAATTTAGTTGGTATGGCTTGATATTATTTAATTTTTCCTTTGTTTATTTGAGAATTTAACTAAAACGTGCCGTCTATACGGTAAACCATAGATTTTTTTAGTAAGGCCGGTTTCTTAACTCATTTCTTCCGACTTCTAAGGACCCGCACAACCTCACCGATACACACTTTGCCAGCCAAGAATATATTTATTTATTTATTCACAAAAAGGCATACACAATCCTAATAAGCCAATACGATGATGTCGACAAAATATATATATTATTAAATACAGAAGATACACAAAATCGCTATTTTGAACTCGCTCTCCGTATATGTATAAATATAACATAAACTATAATATATTCTTATCAAAATTTGTTACTATTGTTAGGAATGAAAATATAACAATAAAAACATGGCAGTCTTAATTTAAAAAGCTCTCAATCCGAAGAAAAAGTGCGCTTGTCATTCGCAAGCATTCACTACTGGTGCGGCATTGTTTCTATCCGATAAGAGAGCTATCTTGTGAGAAAATACAAGTCAACCACTTCATATTACGTGGTAATTTTAGCTGTAAACAACGTGAAAGTTCACATTTTAATCTGATGTAATGGAAAAATGATTATTGTGGCCAATGTTTACTTGCTCAATTTTGTTACATTCGAAACTTTGTAATTTACAAAGTTTTAAGATATTACTATCCTAAGTACACAGTACGCTACATCGGGCAGAAGCCTCAAGAGATAAATAAGTATTTCTGGCAATATTAAACTCTCTTAAAGTATAAAACTAACATAAGCGATAGGACGCCGCATTAATGAAATAAAGCTCGACATTTAAAGAATTAAAAAAAACACTGTAGGAGAAATAAAAACGTGTATACTACTGCTAAGAATACTGTATACCGATATAATAATTTTCAAGCGATTAAGCATCTTACAATTAAATCAAATCATAGTTTCACGGGGCAGAAGTAAACTGATAGATATTGAGAGATATTGACTACATGTATTTAAAGCAATATTGCTATTGCCACACTATCATCAAGGGGCGACTATGTGGAGTTTACTACGTCCGGAACAACTTTCAGGAAACCAGTTACAAATAGGTAAAAATTCTAGATGCACAAAGTGTAGTTAGTAATTAGGTTCAATTTACATCATTGTAATTTTGGTCATAAAGCAACACCACATTGTCCGGCCACTAATGATAAACTTTGAACATCCCTAAAGAAATTTCTCTTCCCAACAATCGCGGTCAGACAAATGCTTAATAACTTTCATTGTATTCTTTAAGAGCTTTTATGTTTGCTAATTCCCTTTAGAGAAACCAATAAGGCGATTTGCACAATGCTTTGCCTTTTCTATATATAATCACAGTTTCTTTAAAGTAATTGAATGATCGTTAAAAGGAAAAGTTAGCTCGTGACATTCAAAAATACCTACAGACAATGGTGTGAAAGGTTCTAGTTAGGATAGAGGTAATGATTTTGAAACAATCGAAGTGGTCCATTTTGGCTATTATGTGAATTTTACTCGGCTCGTTCAATTATCGCTACTCGAATAGTGTCAGTAGGTAGAAATTGTTATTGCTGTTCGTTACGTTAATGTAACATTTTTATATATGACTATTGCCTCAATGGGATTTTTTCTATCATATACTAAGAAGTCGTATTCGGTTGTAATGCTAAAAAGAACTTTATCTGCCGTAAGCGACGCTTTGAGGACATGCAAGGCTGATCAATTTTATGACAGTCTTTATGTCTTCATGCTTAGTCACCAATACGAATTGCAAGGAAGAAATACATATTAAAGTTTAAAATTTCATAATTTATTTCATATTTGTTTTTTTTATCATAGATATAAATTTGATATGGCCTATAGACTATACTAATATTACTGATTTGTATACTACATACATAATATATAAGGTACATTAATGTCCTAATTTATATGAAAAATTCTAAGAAATAAAGGAAATTTCATCCATTCAAACCTAGATTTACTTCACCTTTGTGACAGGATATATTAAGTTTAGTATCAATTAAATTAAAGTAATAAAATTATTTTATAATGACTTATCATTGCGCATTCAACATTTATTACCCAAGTAATAATAAGTTAATTATTAACTTGAAATTACTTCAGTAATGAATATAGCGACTCACATCCTTATATATAATCTTAAAAGTGCAATTATTTCAACTCTAGCACAATAAACAATTTAACTTTACAATTCTTAACTAGACCATGATGCATCGTGGGAGCTTTAAAAATGGAAATATAAATTAAGAGTTTAAGTTTAAATAGAGCGTGCAAAAATGATCAATCTATGAACATTACACGGATTGCGGTGACGCCGTTCAAAAATTTATATTTGAGGTGTCGAACGTTCTCTGAAACTAAAAAATAAGTATTGCACAGCCGAGTACTTTTCAGAAAAAAACATAAGTTTGTCGTATATTGTTGCATAAGTCTTTGAAAATGATTTTACGTTCCAAAAATTAATATCAAAAAAGATTTCTACTTGCAATTCCCGTCCCAGGTACCACTTAGCAATATCAAGTAATTTTGTTATTTCGTTCACGTCTTTCACGTGTATCTTAACCACCAGTGGTTTTATAAACGAAATGATCGCTACTTTCACGCGTATGCGTTTCCTGCGTGCAATTTGCAGCGCGACCCTATGAAATGAACCGGATGAACGGTGGTGGTGCTGTCGATGCGCTAGCGCAGTCCCGCTCCAATCGTCAACGCGGCCGCACGCACGCCGCGACATGCCTCGTCTTTCGTACGTTATCCTCGCGCTCGTCGCTCTCGCTTCAGCATCCGAACCTTCAAAGCCGCGTCTTATAGACTTCAATCCCTGGTCATGGATCCCAAACAATCGAAACAAGTCGCCATCAATCATGGATTATTTTTTCCCGCCATCCAGAACCCCAAAGCAATCTAACTTAGACCCTCCGGCGGACAGACAGCCTCCCACAGTACAAACTACCATGGATGACGCTGCAACCATGACAACTCTTAATGAGCGTCCGACTACTATGGCAAGAAAATCCCACAATAAAATTAAAACCACTATTCCAGCTCCTCGTCCTACAGCCACTGCTTTACCAAAAATAAAAAAGACTTCCCACAAGACTGTCCCTACTGAGACAACTGTTGAAACAAAAGTCACCCAAACAATTAAATATGAATCGCAAACTACTAAGGTACCGGTAACTTCGCGGCCAACAAAACATTACTCCATCCGTCCATTGCGCACCACTGAGATACCATTTGTTCAGGAAACTGCCTCTACTATGAACTTGAACAGCGATATTACTGAAACTATTGCCGTTGAAACACTGGGAACTACCAATGAGATTGTGAAGGAAACTGTTGTGCCGACTCTGAGTACAGATCAGCATTCAACAGAAGGATCTTCAACAATAACCATGGACTCCACGACGTTTATTGACAGCACCACTGAACCAGCAGATAGCCGCGAAGGATACCTTCCGTTGAGAGACAAGCCTCAACAGACCCACGTAAAGATCAATGACCAGACTAAAAAAGAGGTAAGAGATTTTTTTTTGCGAAATGACTAAATATCATAAAAATAATATTAAATTGAAGATTTGTCTTCGTTAACGTTAAAGTGTCTTTAACTGAAAGTCAATTATGAGAAGTATTAGAAGAAATACAATTCTAAGCCTTAGATCGTTTAATATAAAAGGATAGAATTAGGTTGCGTTGAACTATTTACTCCTTTTTTGTTCCCACCAACATTATCGTGACCATCCTGGCACGACTCTCCTAACATGCCGTGTTTCAAATATCCCATCTATTTCTAAGCTTCACGTGATCCTTTTGTTATTTCACAGTGAAAGTTAAAACAAAATAATTCCGTGATATAATCTAAATAAATATATTAACAGCAAGATAGTTTTGCGTGCTTTCATTTGCATTTTCACACGTATCTATAAACAGTGGTTACTATTGTCCGGAAATGCGTAAAAAATCTCACAACACTCTCAAATAAATATTCATAATTAACAAAGAAAAGTTTTACATACCAACACTTTTGAATAAATTATCAGGCGTCATTAGTTCTCTTCTACAAAAACTGCGGTAATTATCGTTTAAAATCATCCAATGGTTAGGTCAGCTCATTTGCAGGGCAAAAACGGAGATCTCAATAATTTTAAGTTTTGGTAATGAAGGATGAACAAGAGAAATAATAGATGACGCTTTTTTACCATTTTTAATATAGATAATAGCGTCGAGATCTTAACAAATATTATTTCTTTATAATGATTCCGAACTAGTTTTTTCAGATTTGTCTTAACAATTTTAATAATTAATTGACTAGACACTATTATTTTACCGCCGTGAAAAGTCTCAACTAAATAAGGACGGAAATAAAATAAATGATAATATGATTTTTACACGGACATTTTTTTAAACAATTGAAATTTAAAGATTTATAATTTTTTTAATTTTTGTCCGACGAAAATAATTGTTAATGTAAATTAACTTTATTTAAATTTTTCGTGTTAATACTATTTGATCGGATCAAAAATATAATATGTACCTACATAAAATTAACATAATTAGCATTCTCAACCCTATCTCACACAAGCATGAAATGCATAAAGTTCTAAAAATTTCTTAAACGAACAAAAGGTCAAAAAGAACCAAGCGAGGCCCCAACTTTCATCTCATTAACGCTAAGCCACATTGAAAACCATCTTAGGATAAACAAATTTTCTTTCCGAACAATATTCTTAACACTTTCACTACAAGATAGTTCATATACAGAAATTTCTGAATGCCAAACAGTTTAATGCATCGTCACTAATAGCTTTCCTCCGTATTGTTAAACCGAAAAAGATTTGAAATCGTTTAATTTCGTTCTGATCGTAAAATTTTATGTGCAAAACTACATCATTGGATAATTTCCGGCTGAGGATTTCAACTGCGACGCCAAATATTAAAACATTAAACACTCAGTAATAAAACGATACGGTTAACGAAATTGCATACAATTTCGGCAAGCTTTATACATTTGCGATTAATGTGCTAAACATCACGTATCTCTAGCAGTCTCACGAATTAAAAAACTTAATTAAGGCATCGTTTAGGAACATTTGAATCCGGGGAACATATTTCAGTGGGGTCGATGTCTTTATTTTATAAATTTGTCGACTCAGAAATTTATTTATGTAATAAATGTTGATAGCGAAAAATTACTCTTATCTCTAGGCCAATATAATTAGATATATTAGAGTATGGTAATTATCTTCTGTCTGGTGGCAACTTTATAAGGCGGTCGAGGAGTGTAGTATGTTAGTTAAATGTTCTTTAGAACAGGTGCAATTTAGCAATAGGAACATTTGAATTATATACGTCAATAAAATCTATCTAGGAATTTGAATCAATGGTAATCGTGTCCAATTAATCAGCACGCATTACGGATAGAAAGTCGATAGTCGTATTTGTATTACGGATTCTAAGAGAAAGGGTGTAGTTAGTACTTTAGGTACGAAAGCAAATAACTAGGTTGCTAACTGAATGAAAGTGTTTGTGTCAAACATTTAATATATCATGTACTTTCCCTTGAAATTAAATAATCTTTGCTGTAGCGATTGTAGACACACCTGTAATTGTTCTCGGGTGTTTTTCATTAACTGCAAAATCCCTTACATAATTGCCGCCTTAATACGTTTTCTCAATTCAAAAGATCTTGTTACAATTTAATTGTAGAAAGTATTGCTATTGTAACTAATAAAATTAGATATGTGTGACATTACCTAAATCAATTACAGCCTTAATTCTACTTTCAGTCGCATTCTAATTCGTTAAGTAATATATTACACAACGCGATAATCGAAATAATATCATTCACTTATCTTGAAGTGTATTAACACTCACTCCTTAACAATTGCGAATAAAAGCTTTTTGATCACGATTCTCTAAGACATAAGGAAAGCTATTTTAGAGATTAGAGATTGTATCGCCAATGAGATTGCCAAAATTTGGGATTGAAGGCTTCTAGTTTGTGCGAGCAATATAGACAATGAGGACAAAGATTTTGATTATTGATCATACAATTATTGAATACAGTCGTTTACAACGATATCGTTTAGAACAACATACCGGTTACATTGACCAAACTGTTAGTAGCTGTTACGACTATCGGCTTTTACAACCAAATATGAGTAGGCCCTTCAATGTCGTTATAACAGATTTTGACTATAATCATTTTCGTAGAATAATAATGATTTGAAACAACATTGAACAGTTTTAATCAAATATAGTAATAATTGCGTATTGTATGACTAATAATAATGTATTGATCATACAATAGACAATGGTGATCTTCGTTCATATTAAAGAACTTTTTATGTTAAATCTAGTTGTTAGTGGTTTTACAAATTATTATCAATTACAACGTGTGCGTGATGATTTCGCGACAGCTCGCCAAAGTTACGGTTTACCTCTACGTGCCAGGTTGTGGGTCGTCTATGTATGTCTATGGATCAGGACAACATGTGTTATCATAGCCTGATTTACATTTGCCGTATCATTAAATTAACGGTCGGTATCAACGATTATGGATAAATTAGTTCAAGCCTATTTGGAAATTACACGTAGACTTGTTACTAAAACTTATCCAATAAATATCAAAGATGTAAGTAATAATAATAAAGCCTTTTTTATTTCGATATGCTTAAGCTCCATTTCAAATTGTGCTAGTATTCACTTATTGCTAAATGTTAGCAGTAATATGTTACTCGCCTGTGGATGGAACCCTTTTGGGTAAAAGACTCGTCCAAATCTTTCCAGATGTCTCTATCTCTGCCAATCTAGTCTTTTCCTGATATTTCTATAAAGTCATTAGCCCACCTTCTTTCCAGCCTGCCCAGGCAACTTGTAAGTTATATTACATACAAATTATTGATGCTAGGCTATTCACAGACTCAGGACTAGAATACAATTCACATATGAAATCACCAATTACCTTTAGCAAGTAATCATAGAGATGAAACAGAGAAATGCACAAACAATTTTCAGAAGCTTCGCAAATCTTCCACGGTGACACGCATTATAACAATTTATACGCTTCTAATTACACGACAGTAATAATAGGTAATATGAAAGCAACAGACTAGAAACACGAAGAGATGGACAGGTTCCGTGCGTAGTTGCAATTTGTACATCCGCCGTGCGGCGACCGACTTTGACTTCTCAATTATCAATTCAAGGCCATTGCTGCATTATTGCATAACGATTGATACGTTAGCCATTGATTCACTTACAACAACCGGAAATTCTATGACATGCCGTTATTTATGCACTATTTATGATCTATAAATTTATTTATTAAAGTTCACATCATATGGAATGCTTTTTCTATTCTAAATGACAGCACCATTATGGTAAACATAATTGTTCCAAAAAATTAAAAATAATGAAAATATGACACTTCCAATTTTAGATTTTAGTAGTACCATTTACTTACCAATGCGGATTAGGTATCGGCATTGTCAAGTAAAATGTACTACTATTAGATAGGCACTTTACACACGCTTTTAATTTTTTTTATTCATAAAAGCTTGCCAACGCTCGGCACATTGATACATTGGTAAAAGAACCACAAAATACTTAAAAAAATAATGGGTCAAGAAAATATGATATACCCGAAGAGATCATACAAATTTCAACAGAACAAATATTAAACAAAACAATTACTAATCAAAAAGTTAAAGTAACAAAAAAATAAAAAAGCTCGTTTATCAGAATGCTCAAACTGGACATTGGTGAGCTTTGACAAATGGGGGACTGAAATTATAAATTTAGATAATTTTTTTTAATTATTTTCAAAAATTGGTCGGCCCACTACCGAATAGTTCTGGATAAGTAGTGTTTATTCTGTTATATTAGCGAAGAATTGAAATGAGAGGTGCCTGCACTCCTAGGTTATTTATTAACCAAACTATACCCTTGCGTCGTATTAAGACGATATATAATTATTATTTTCCTTTCAATGCGTTTTGATTACGCTTCACTAGGCATGAAACAAAAACGATGTATCAATAACCCATAGGGTAATTTTCTTAGTAATGTTAAAGAAATAATAACTATTTGGTATAATACATTGGTACTGTGGTTAGATTTCCCACTACAAGATTCAATCTCCAGTACAGGAACGTACGTTTTTATTCATATTATGGTTGGTTAATATCGTGTAATTTGTATTTTTCAATTACTTCATTTTTCTACTGCTTCTTACAATCATAAACGGCGCATGCATTTATAGAAACTCATTTATTATTTACACTGTTATTATGTTAGCTTCAATCTCGTGAAGGAACAACATGACTGATGAAAATAAGTTAAATACAACGAGTAATAAATTAAGAATGACCTATAAAGTTAGAATGTCACTAGTACTCCTTACATAGTCTTATCTCCTCAAGTGTTAAAGAAAAACTCTGGGACGTGGTCCATAAACATGCCTTACGGGACTTAGGTAAGTAAAAAGTGGTTTAACAGTGCAATCGCTGTTGGAAATATTTTTTACAATGAAATACGTAATCCAAGATTTGCTGATAGCGGCTCACGTCAAGTGTTACATTTATTTATACAGTTTCATCTACATAAGTACAGTTGCGAATAAAATGGCAATTGTACAATTGCGTAGAATATTAAATGAAGAAAAATCATTTGTGCAAATTTCACTTGATGAAGTTGTGACCGTTTAAAATCGTAACTTTTGTTATGACAGTAATTAAGAAAGTTCTGATTTTGTTACCTTATATGTAGGTTAACAGTGCAATGAAGATAAATTAAAATGTGCTATACAAATATGTTTCACGAAAGCGAAACTAACAACTTTATTGTAGAAAGTGTATGAAATCAATTAATCTGCCGAATTGTATTCGATTAGCTAAATTTATGGTATTTACAATTGTAATGGAAATGTTGATTTAAAGGTCAGAGTACTTTAAAGCGTTATACAACAATTAGGAAACTGCAATTAAGCTAGCTTAGTATTGAATAGCAAATAGTTCAACTTACATGGTAAAATATGACCAGAAGGAATACTGGAAAGTAGTGAAAAATACTACTAATACCTAGTCTATACTATATAAATATAATTAAATAAAACCCCGCGACTATTGATTGCTTAGCTTATTAAAAATATATTTTATTTATGTTTCTGATGTAAAATATACTACAATAAACAAACTTACATGTTAATAAGCTTGATAAAAACATACAAGATAAGATTGAGTTGCTTTAAGCTCTTGATTAAGATTAATAAATCCATTCGTGATTGAGTGGTTTTTAATGATTACTTTAGTGGTATCCCTGAATGCTTGTAATTACGCAGCCTATGAATGACAGGTAATTAAGCATATTATATAGGCTTCGAATTGACATTGCTATGGCATTCGGTAAAAGTTTCGTTTCGTATGGTAATATTTACTAATTTTATGCGCGATACTTTTTCGTAAAAACTAGTTTGTCACTCCTTAGTTTATCTTTAGTCTTTACACCGAATACTTATTTAATCAAACATATTTATACTCAGGTATAATAATCAACCAATAAATGCGACACTTAATAAACATTTTCTATCTCCCCATTCAAAATGAGTCGTTAAATAGGAACATAAAAAAATAACAAGTAGGTATAATTAAATAATATTAAATATTACAAGCTAATATTGCATCTTTTTAAATCGTAAATATAATAATATATTACTTAATTCAAGTATTTTTATTAGATCAAACCTAATTTCACTTTATATGTATTTCAATGGAAGGAAAGTATAGAAGTATGCTAATTGTATGTGTTAGAAAACATTTTCACTCTCAACAAATCGTGAATGTGACCATTAGGTATGTATTTAGAGCACCATAGAGCTCTTGTGACAAACCATTAATGTTCACTAAACATACGGTGCATTCCGAACAGAAACCGAATTACTTAAAGACTACAAGCCTTTGGCCTCACCCTTAATACTTTATAAGAATTTTTAGAAAATTAATTATCATTTACTAAAACTAATGTTGACAAAGTTGCATGTTATAAAATATATGACGGACCTGAATTTATAATTCCGCGTTCGATTATTGAATTTTATTAAGCCACACTTTTATCAAGACAGTATTGAACTAGTGGCTTGAGCGTGTACCTCTAGAGCCCTTGCGATTGAATAACGTCTCTAACGGACTTTTCTTCGTATGTGTGCAATTAACACTCGTACGGCGAATAAATTGGCATGCCTTAGAACTATAAATCGAGGGCGTGTGTCAGGCACCGCAAATCATCTACTTAAAAATTATCACTAAACATACAGATATCTAAAGCTGAGTCTTAAAGGTTGTAGCGCTACTGTTTTTTTTATCAAGAGCTTTCTGATTGCAACAATGCCCTATCAATATACCTTGTCAATTTAAGTGAAAGTTAAGAAGGCCCAATTGATTACCGGTAAAAATGAATTAACTTTGAAAAGTTCGATGGTTAAATATTTGATTGGATTGTATAATGAAACAAGACTTTTTTATAAACAAGGTACTTTAGGTAAAAATGCTAACTGTCTTGTGTACTTTATCAGTGGAGATAAAATATGTTTAAATATACTCGTAAATATGGATATTATAACGGCCTTAAATACGTTATGATTTAAACTACAAGTTAGATTTTGCTACCAAAGTCGAAAATGATCATATTTTCAGAATCAATACAACTTGTAATTGATAACATTTCATCTTACCGTATTCGAAAAACAGCTTACCTGAAACAAAATAATAAATCCACATCACACGTAATATAAACATCAATCATACAGGCATTATAAAAACTTGTTTGTATGTCATTATGTCATAGAAATAAAGCAATACAAACTGACCTCTTCATTTATTAGTAATCGAAAGTTATGTTTGAAGTTATTTAAGAACACGTGGTTGGTATCACAAAAAATTAATCAAAATTATGCAAGAGTCTGACGGCTTATTAGCATAGAATTTTTCATCTTTGGCTTTGGTCTGACGAGTTCTATCGATAAACTATCGAGTTAAGGAATTTTTGAATTCGTATTGTCTTAGTCATCTTTCAAAGGTGTGATTTTTATTGTTCATTCATAACAATTACTATCTTACTCAAATCCGTAAATTACTAAAATATTTTTATAAATAAGGGTGTATCGTTTGCCATTTCTCCATTATTATGATTTAATTATCCTTATTAATAGTTACGAGCTCTCGGGCGGTCATAGAATTTACCACATTGGAAGCATATCAAGCAACCCACATAAATGGAACTAGTTTTTCATAACGGTCAAGAAAAATAAATGCAATGAAGTATCATATATGTTACATCAATTATCTCAGAACTATTATATAAAACGTATATAATATAATTACTTTTCTCGTATCCGGTTGCCTGAAGCACATCTTACAAGCCAATTTTAAACACATTAATATACAATTAAAAGGTGCGGAGTCTGTCTAATGAAGTAATGACTCAAAAGATGAATCGTTTCGAGATCTGAACTATGGCTTTTATACTTGAGAGCTTGTTAATATGGCTTGATTTACAAGAGGTTATTAAATACATATATTTAAATGAAAAATGAAAATGAAAAATATTTCAAGAAAATTCCGTGAATTAAAAAAATCGATTAATAGCTGGTGTGTCGATTGCGTTGGCATATTGTCTTTATAGTCAGCAATGATGTGCTAATAAGAGTCACTGACTCATACAGACACACTGAAAAATTTAGTATAGATAAAGTACAAAAATATGCTATGTATATGACACATCCATAAACCATGCATTCTTCGGATGTGAAAAATGTGATAAAAATACTGTCTATATGGTACAAATTTTCCTAATCCTTTATATAAGGATTGTGAGAATAGTCCCTTTACGGATTGTAAAACGGTAATCGTTACGTAAAAGTAAAGAAAATCTGGCACGAAGTTTTCTAAGAAACTATTTGCTATAAAGCGGGTTAATGTTGACTTGCAGCTGATATTTTTGGCACATCTAATGCGCTGTACTGCTACTTTTCTCGTATTGCCGTTATGTTACAGTAAGGTCTGATCTAGGGTCATCAAAAGCTATGTGAAGCGTGATAAAATCAGTAGGTGTTAGGCAGCTAACGTTAGACAAAACACACACGTCATATTTGGAAATACGCACAAGATTCTGATTTGATCTGCGGTGAAATTCAACTTTCTCTTCGTGAATACTGCAAAAGCGGATAAAGGATTTTATCACTGGGCGGATACAGTAATGTTTATTTTTTATATTACACGGTTTTAACATACTCTCACTGTATAGTGGTTACATACATTTTATATTAAATAAATTTGAATAATTTTTATGACTACATTAATGTAAAAATCTCGGACATTAAGGACCTGTTATGGTCTTTATTTTTAATTATAAGAAAGAGACGTAAAATTCTCAATACCTCGGCATTGGTTTGCGATAGTGCAGCATTCAATATAATAATGCTCAATAAACCACTGTGTCAGCTAGCGGTATAAGGTTTTTTTCCCTTTTCATGTCTTAACCGTTGTCCGTCTAATGATTCGATAAGCCTGTCTTAATAGATACTAACAGAGGTAAGTATTTTTCAACATTTATCGTTGATGTTGTAATCGAATTCGGTTTATATCAGGTGTGTGTCATGATTTGAATTTTGAATCAATTTTTCCAGGTATTTGTTTACAGTTCGCAAACTTGCACATAAATTCTCTGTATTTATATGTAAAGTTATAAAAATCTTGACGGTGCTAAGAGCAAAGTAATGACTAAAAGCAAAAGTTTGTCAGGATAACATGTAAGTAAAAAATCTAGTTCACTTTTCGTTTCAAAGCTTTAATGATGATATCGATGATAAATAGTGCGATCATTCAGCACAAAAAGTGGCGATTGCGTACTTAAATGGGCAGATCGCCTCTCACTACTAACAGTAGCAAACTGCTTTGTCGCCACTTACTCTAAGTAACATGACAACTGTATCTATGTTTAGGAAGGTCGATGAATACTTGTATTCGGTGCGTTCCGGGAATTGTTTGTTACTATATTTTTATTACCTGGTTAATCGTATCGTTTTTTATTAAAATTTATATGTTATAAATGTTAATTATTAACAATAAGCTTAAATCAGCACCCTACGATGCATTATTAATACATTGACGATGACACTCGTGGCATTCACAGTAAAGCATTTTGAGCGAAGGTAAAATCATTAAAATGTAAGCACGTCCGATATAATGAAAGCTCGCGATTTGAATCGAAAGTTTCGCCTTATGACCGTGAGAAGATTTCGTTCACGTACTAAATATAAAAATACAGATAAATAAATATCACATTTCACCGCAAATAATTATTGGGATGATCACGATATCAATTATCCGTGTTCCACAATCGGACATTGCGTGAAACGTGACCGATGTTATTTGTTATGCGGTTGGTAACGAAAGTCTACCCACATTGGCTATCGAGTATGCATGTATCACTTGACTTAGAATTTTCATGATTTGACGCGGGTCAAGCGCTCAATCAGAACAATCTATTCTCTGTATGGAATGTAAATTTGTTCTTAGGATTGATCTGCAACTCGATCTCTAATATTATAACAAGATTTAGCCTTGTAATGATTTCCGAATACTTTCTTTATAAATTTAAAATTCTGTGCAAAACCAGGGCGTTTATGGCGGATTTGAAACCAAGTCCTACGTTTGTGATCCATGTCATTAGGGTACTTACTGTCGGAATGAATATAAATAATAATTCAAATCACGTGCAGCGAAATTCGCAATACCAACGCATACTATCTTGAGTATGCATGGTTTGTTTATCTAGCCGGAAAGGAAATAACACAATTACATCTTCGATGAGAAGTAATTGTTTGTTTTCTAAAGAAATGTCCCATTGAAAGAATTTTCGCATTATGGAGATGAAAGATGAAGTGTTTTGAAGAATAACAATACACATGAATGGGAATACATGCACATGTTGAATATAGAAATAATAAAAGATTTATCACCAGCTCTTAAAATCTCTAGAGAGACCTATCATAAAGGAGGCTTTATAGGTTTAAGTTAAAAGTATTTATAACAATTTGCAAGAAATTACTTATATAAATAATTAATAACATTGGCCTTAAACGTATCCAGTAATAAATTAATACAAATAATTCTTATTTTACATTTACTTCCAGTTCTCAAATCAAGGTCGTAGAACGGAAGAGAAGAACTGGCAATCAATGGTAACTTTAAAGCAGAGTGCTTATAGTGAAAATATTTAATATAATTGTAAAAAGAAACCATTATAAAACATATCAACGTGTTATTGTAAAAATTGGTATTTCATGTATGGACCTGTTAGAAACCTCTCTTAATTATCTCAGTAAGGATAACAATATATAAATTATTTCAATTACACATAATTCATAACATTGTGTAACTATATTAATATGCGTACAAATCGGAGAAAGCTATTGTATAGTTCCATTCGGTCTGATAACCTCAGATGCTATTGTGGTCATAAAAAACAGTGACGTACAAGAAATAGCCTCTTCATTTTACTAAATGAGTTGCCACTTGTAAAATTGAGCTTCATACGTCGGTAGCATTGAATGGCTATTTGATCGCCATAACACTTTCTCGCCTTTTGTGTTGAATAAACATAATATCATTATGGTAGTTTGTCATCCCCTGTTCAATTTACCTCGGATAATTGATTGGGAATAATGTTCACGGCTCTACAAGATTTCACTGAGCGCGTCGAATGTTAACTGTTGTTTTTATGTTCCCCAGTTTTTGCTCGATGCTTTAGAAATGGATGTCAATGTTATAAAATCTTCTTTGTTTTTATAAGACATCGTGAAATGGCAAAATAGCCTATTTTAAATTAGGTCATATGAATTCTTTAACAACAAGATATAATTATTATAGTGTATTACACACATATTTAATTCACAAGGTACCGTCCATATAGTTCACAAAATCATAATAAAACAATTTTTATCCAATGTCCTCTTCAAAAGATATTTATACCGCTGGTGCGTTATAATACACCGATCGTCATATTAGCATAAGGTCACGCATGCATGGAGCACGGCGCACGCATATTTTAGTTTATGCAAAAGCAAAAATATTGATTATATACTCAACCTTTGAAACTTCACAAGACTGTACCGTTATAGTGCACAACTGTATAGTATGGGCCATACGTGAGAATAGGTAAATAATTAATAATAATTAAAATAGCAATATTGATTACCTCTAGAAGAACATACATCGTATTTAAAACAAAGGTTTACCGTAATTACACATAAAACTGATAAATTTACTATTGAATTATTGATGTATTTTTTGTTAATTTACTAAGTGCATAATCCAAACGCATATTTATAAGGGTAATGTTTTTATTCTCGCGTAATAAAAACGATTATACATAGTAATTCTAAAATGGTTGATTAATTAAGCACAACGCTATTATTAATTGTAGGGATTAAATATTAATGAATTATTAAATTACTGTGTAAGTTACGGCGTGTAATTATCATGCAAGCCATATTTATTTGCCAAGAAAAGTAACTAATTAACTAAATACTAGTAGCCTGATAAAAAATATCAAGCGGCGCTACAACCTTTATTGATCTGTTTATTTAATTATTTTGATTTTAAAGGCAAGTAGATAACCATCCTTCTGGGATACAAGTCGTCCATATTTGGGTAAAACATGCCAATTTATTCCTGATTGCCTTTACTGTATTAGCAAGTGTTACACCTCAGACGGTTCGTTGACGAAAAGCAGACACCACTAAATACTAAATAATATAAAAATAGTTATTATTTACACCTTAAAAATTCGTACACAAGAATAGAGTGTCTTCCCTCAATATAGTCTGTTAGTAGTGTTATTGGACACGTTCTTATGTTAAATATCATTTTAACATTTGAATTGCTTATTAGTGTAAAGTTAATAATAATTTCTCCGTGCAGAGGCAAACACAGCCAGACACATCTTCGGGACATATAAATAGTTTGATGATAATTTAGCCATAGACGTAAGCAAAAACACCGAAAAAACTCATATTCAATTTGAGTTCTCGTCGCTCCAGAAAAACGCATGTTTTTTGTAATATACCGTTAACTTTTTACGTTATTTATAAGTACAATAGCCTTAATATTTACTATCGAAGGGCTTGTAAGCATTTCAACCGTAACTTCGTCATTTAATTGAAATGTCGTAAAAAGCTTTATAAGTATATTGGTGAAATGGGCAGAATCACTTCGATGCGGTAGTTTTTGTATTCATGAGAGTTTATTTTAAGACCTCACAAGACTCACCTTCGAAAAAAGTAATTGAAAATGAAACTATATTTATATAGCTGAATGAATGCCACCTCAGAGTTGTAATAATTATATTGCTTATTGTTGCTTAATGACGCTTCACTAGAATTTATAACCATGAAAATATATTAACTGCAGAAATTTCTAAAGGGTAGTAAAATATATTCACATACACATGTTGAATTTTCTGAGACTATAGGTACGTGTTGTTGTTGTTGTTGTTGTTGCATGTTTTTACGAACAAAAAATAATGAGCGCTTATGAACTGTGCTGCTGTGAACAAACTCGATCCATTATACAATTTAAGCTAGAATTAAGTGATAGTAAGTTAGGAAGGAGTAAAGTAACACGAGAACCGCCTTGGGCTCACTTAATATCCCCGTCACGAATGGACGTGCACTCACTTAGTAAATGAATTTCGCACAATTTAAACTCTTACATAGCGACAGGCAGATAGGTGGTAATTGAATCCGTCAGTTAATACGCCCAATATCTCTTGTTGAAGCTTTAATAATGCACAAATGAAATAACAAAAATGTTATTGTAACAGATATAAAAGAAAACTCTCATTAAACTGCAATTATACTTTGAAAGGGAAAATTTAGTGTAATTCCTTGTTGACACAGACAAGAAATAGCGCGAATAAAAACAGAAACAATAGATTCCGATGGTCTATAAATATGATCTAAAATATACAAGAATCAATGGGCACGAAAGTTCGTACTGGAGGGAATCAATTTAGTACAGATATTATAATAACTATGTCAGAAGGTTATAGTAATCCGTTACTCGTAGTTCACGCGGCACCGTGAGATCACAAACCAATCACGGCGGGTTTCATCTCGACCTTATATGGATGTAAATACAGTGGAAACGTTATTGTGTACCTAATGACATCAGCACGGGCGAAAACATTGTTTTATCATAGCAATTTGCATTGCGGTTGAGCGGTACGGATTTGGTTGCTAAGCTTTGACGTTGATAACCCTAGATATCTTTCTCATATTATTTTAGAATTCAATTTTGAAAATTGATTTCGAATGTTTAGGTGTTTTAAGAGTATTACAGATTACTCTAACGCGGCAACAATTTACATTTATATTTACAACAAAGGTAATACACTATTTCTCACAGTACAGGAACTGACATGCAGCAGGCCGTTTGTCAGTTCACTCAACGGTCTATAAAACTGTATCCAAAATTGTAAAATCTGCAGCAATTTTTTTCGCATTTATGCTTAAACTGTTCAATATCATAACAAATTTATATAATATGACTTTACATATCTAACTCATTAAACGTGCAACTAATGAGAAATGATAGTAAAAAGCTGATTCTAGTTCGATTTATTCTCAAAGAATATTGATAAAAGCCCTAGTCATTATTACAACATAATATAATGTGGTATAAAAACTGCTCTCGTAATGGTCATCATTCTTGTCATTCCCTATGCAATATATTTTGCAATGCAATTGCAGTTATTTTCATATAATATAGAGTAAATGCAATCGGTTTAGAAGATAATCTCGTAACGGGACGCGACAGGTGAGGACATCAACCATCCATGTCGGAAACACGGAACGCTATTTTAGACGGGGAGCTCGTGGTTGCTGTAGAGTTTACTATGATTTATATATTGTTATGAGTAAAACTAACTGGATATTACGTAGAGAAAATCTTATTAGCTTAAATCACGATGAAGTAATTACTAGTATATCATCGTGGTAATAGATTTTAGTCGAGATTTTTTTAATATTTGAACGTTGAATTAATTTTATGAAATACCCGACAGATCCTGTCTTAACTATGAATATTGATTTCAAATTTGGAATAATTAACTAAAAATGCTTTATGATGCAAAAAATTAGCGACTATAATTATTTTATATGTATTTTATTAATATAATAACTTCGATCGAAGCTTCAAAAGTTTGAATTGTAAAAGCGCTATCTATGCACTGAAAACAAAATTTGCTATTGAAAGTAAAGTCAGGACTACTTAATATGGTGGATAGGATTCTTAAATTTTCTAATTTTCCGTATAACTTTCTTATTTTTTCTTTCATAAGAACCTTCTCTGACATTAACAAAAACAACAAATAAGGAAATAGCGAAATCGGTCCAGCCGTTCACGCGTGATGCCGTGACCAAGGGAAATAGGGATTCATTTATATATGTATAGATAAGAGAATGTTTGGAGACTTGTAGGACTCTTCTATATAAAGCTCTTCGTCTATATAGAATTTTGCGATAGACACGAAGTATAGACTATTTGTGGTGTAGGCTGTGTCACCGAACGCTAACGGCAAGCTCATTTCCAGTACAAATTTGAGCCAAGCCGCAACATTTCGCACTTGACTCCGTCGTCAAGTTTATTGGCCGTTAAGCCATGAATTGCGGACTCTTTCCTGAAGTTTACGATATTTTGATAATATATCTACATTGTTGTAATTACGTCAAGATTATTGTAAAGAATTAATACTTTTAAGATATAATACTAATAATTGAGATCGTAATCAGTTTGGAATAAATATTTAATCAGGTCTGTCGTGTCAAAAGAGTTCTACTTAGTACAAAGCCATCACCGATATTAATACCGTTTTGAGTACCGTCGTAATTTTACGAGAAAACATTATAAAATCTTTTGTTAAATATACAATTGAAGAATTCGTGAATGTTATCTTCTGGATAAGTAAGCGATTTGATATGGATTAAATGTAAGATACAATAAACTATTTCCCGGTCAATATTAAATATTACAACTAAAACCTGTAAATAGCAGAATATTCATTTGGACATTATGACATTAGGGACCTCATTTAATCGCATACATTTTAACAAGAGTTATTTTTAAAGAAGAAAATCGTAATTTTTATTAATCTTCAAAGATTAAAATAAGCTAGATTTATAAGTATGCTAACCTATTAAAATGTCATTTAAATTTAAATAATATGACAAAGTTAATGATTGATTGAAAGAAATCGAATGCAATATTAATTACATATGGAAATAGAAAACCCTTACTTTCCCCATCGAGAAGAAAACTAGAAGTCGAAACCAAAGGTTAGACGGATATTGTAAAGCATTCAGACCGTATCGGCAAGAGCAGCCGACAAAACGGCGCGTTACGCCCAACTACACAACACCATCATGAAAATATTGCAAATGCAATTTTTACTATAATTTGAATTCAGTTGGTCACGAAGTTGGTTTGAATAAATTAAAAAAAAATCACTAGAACATCGAAGGGCATCGAGACCGTCCAATTTCAGCATTAATTTATTGCATCTTGCTTATATAGATCTGCGTTCAAAACAATCGTTCACCAGGTGACTTAAAACCTTTAAGTTTTTCTTCAGTTTTTCTTCTTTAACTAGTTCACACTGCCTCAGTCATTTAGTTAAATAACTGTGGCAGTGTGAAGTCATAAGTATTACGTCTTACAATATCACAATAAATAAATAAAGAAAATAAAATAACAAATGAAAGTTATATCAGTATAATCGCAATTGGAATTAGAGAGTAAATAAGATGGTTAATAATGAGAAAACAATAGCGGACGATATTTATCGAAGACGTGCAAATGTAACTTAAGCAACAGACAACAAAGCTCGTTTTAATCAATAGCGATGTTCGAATAATTGTTAATTACTGTTGAAACAACCACGGAAGTAACAAGATCACGAGCAAAGATTTAGTACGAGGCAAATTAAAGGGGTCAATAGGTGTTTTAAATAATAGCAGAGCGTAGAATGAATTCATGTTACCATACATTTGATGTGTCCAGACTAAGTCTTAACATGTTGATTCTAATCAATGCGTTCAAAAACCGGCTTCGACACATCCAATAGAACAACCTAATCATTTTGATTTAATATATTTATTGATGATTATTTAATTTTAGTAATACGTTGAGTTATATATTTTAAAATGTATATTTTTTTATCAATGTGCGTAAACGATACTTTAAAGGAAAATATCGTAAACAAACCGATATGTATCTGACGCAAAAACTACGTGTCGTACGACTTAAGAAGTCGCAATCGCCACACCCATTCACTACGAATTCTATAATTTTTAATATTTTTTGTATTACAATCTCCAGATTGGAACAAACAAACATCTTATTCATCGATGACTATTACAAATGAAGGAAATTATACTATAATTTCTCAATTAAATTCGAAATATACAATACTGTATAACAGTAGTAATAATTTGAGTTCCAATTTCCGTACAGAAAGGTGAGAATGCGCGGGCACAAATTATCTTATTGTTATCTGTAATCTATAATTTCAATAGTTGATGTGGAAAATCTTCAACGGCATCTTGGTAAGGAATCTTTCTCACAACTGAGATTGTTGCTTATAATTACTGGATATTCACTAAGATTTTCTGATAAATTACCAAGGACTATAGAAAGATTACGGTAAAAACTATAAAGATACTTTTAAATACCACAGGAAAAATATATAGTCACTTATACACGGATGACCCTACTGAGAAATAGGAAACATTTGCACATATTTTGTCTTATAAAAATATAATAACTTCTGAATAATGAGCAAAAAGTTTCATGGCTATTTGACTTTTTATTTTAATTTCGTTTAAACCTTTTTCAAAAATATTGTGGTTCAACGCTTTATACCACGACGGGAAAGGAATTTTTATCAAGATTGCAATTAGTCTCAATTAACGGGACCATGTCAAAGGAATAAAATGCGCAATTAGCACATCTAATCATTTTGATTGAATATATCCTTTAGTCGATTAATTTTTAATTTTAGTATTACTTCAAGAAATTATACACTTGAAAATTTATTATATTTATTATTTTTATAATAAATATTTACATTTTAATATGATTTTAAAGTCACGAATTCCTCAAGAAATAAAAACGGTTCTATTGAAATTGCTAGAATTGTTTTGTTACAGCTTTTTGCCGTGGTTATTATCCGCGTTTACTCTTATAACATTAGTAAGTATAATTCACATTAAATCGGTAATTCCACGAGTAATTGAAATGAATATATTAAATTGGATAATTTCCAATTTCAAAGTTGCTGTGCCATGATCATCATCTCTGAGACAACTGCAAGAAAGTGCAACGCGATGCAATGTCCCATTAACCTACAATGAACCGACCCACATACAAACTCGCTACTTTTAAATGACTTACGGATTCCAAGTTCGTGGAGATGACCTTTTCGATACACGTAAGCACGTCTCTCGAATGGGAAATAGCTTATGAAGGACGGTAGCTAAAAAGTTACATAGTAACACAAAACAAATGTTTTCGCGTATAGGTACCGTGGTGTAAAGATTTTCGAAAATTTTAACGTAGACGATACATGTGTGTACGTACTTTTTTATCTGGGATTGTGACGCAAATATTGTAGGAAATTTAAAAAAAATATTTGTATTTAAAACTATAGATAACAGGAAGGAATTATAATCTTTGCATAAACGTAACATTTTCAGGTTAAATAAAAATTTGCCATTAATAGGGTCAATAATGTAAAAAGCGTTGGTACTGAAGCGAATAATTGAGATAATATGCAGAAAGTTTGCAAAAAGGCGACAAGAGTCGCGAAACCGCAATATTCCAAAAGAAAAAAATCGTGAATCTTCACTGACAGTTAAAGAGGCGTATAAAACTAGATTGTAGTGTATAATGTAATGACATAGATTAAGCAATATTAAATCTTTTTAAAGATTTAGGATTTTTTCTCCTAAGCGATATTTTATTTTAAAAACCACATATAATGTTGAGCCAATAAATTGCGGAAAGCGATGGACCAAAGTAATAAAAGAGCTAAGGATTTTCCAAGCAATTTTGTCGTCGCCCGGATTCTTTTTAATAAATAACTTTTGCAGCTCACAAAGCACTTATTATCTGAAATGCACAATTACCTCACATGTAAATCCAATAAAAAGCAGCCGTTCAAGGTTGTCGTGCAGAAAAACACAAAGGTTCAATGCACTAAGACTATGTTCCCATAGGTTATAAAGGTACTTATTGTAAACCAATCAGTTGTATTTAATACGAACATGATTTTCAGCGATGCGGAAAAATATTAGTGTTTATCACTTATGAGTCAATATTAAGTATGAACTATGGATAAAACCGTTGAATGTTGACTATGCTACATGAATTGTTTACTTGAGGCACTACTAAATTCTAAAAAGCGTACCTTTACTTAGGCTAAGTTTGAAATTGTCGTATTACAGACGTAAATATTGCTAGTGATATAATTAAATAAGTGCTTGCTTCAGTATCAGTAATTGACATATACATAAAGAACAAATTCGGATTTAGCGAGAATTATCTCCGTTTTGAATTACTAATGTAAAGCAAAATAATCGACCATGATTCCGCAATACTAATAGTATTTTAGGTTTGGGCATTTTATTTATACTTTGATCCAATATAAATACCTAGGTAACACTGAAAATGCTTAGAAAAACGGCTTAATGACCACATTAAGCCGTTTTTACTTACCAAAGTTGCCAAAACTTTTATTGTTTTTCGAAATATTCTCCGTTCCTCTTTACACATCGTCGCATTGGATGGAACCACTGATAAAATCAGTGGGCCCATTCTTCCTTAGGGGTCTCTTCTATGGCATTTTTGTACGCTTTCACCGCATCTTCAGGGCTCGTAAAGCGAATGCCTCGAATTTTATCTTTACTTCTTGGGAATTAATGAAAGTCGCAGGGCGCCAGGTCAGGACTGTATGGCGGATGACTCATTATCTCGACACCTGCCATAGTCAAATATCCACCAGTATGGGGAAACCATATGGTAAAAAGCTTCCTGACGCCTAAATGTTCGTGTAATATTTTTTGAACTTGACTCATACCAATGCCTAGGCTTGCCTGTAACTGCTCTATGCGTCTCACAGCACTGGTATTATCTGCTGTAGTCGCTGTTAAAGGACGTCCCTTACGCGGATCATCATTGACATTGCTACGTACACGCTTTAACTCGTTAAACCAAATAAATGGGCATATTAAACTTCCACTCTAAAATGTAAAAATGTATTTATACAAAATTAAGAAGTATCATTCCAAAGACATTGAATACGACTTGCTTGACATTAAATTTAGTGTAACTACTGTATGACGCCCACGGGTGTATAACTATTTTATTTGACCAGCCTCTTTCTGATGAGTTCAGCCCATCTGTATTACGGCAATATTTAAATTTAGACTAGTTACTCTACTCTCATACACTTTCACTATAAGTCATCTGTAAAACTTCAATTGTGCTTCTCGTATACCTATTCGACCAAGGCGGCAACTAAGATATATATATCTAAGGCTATATCATGTCGAGTTTGTCGGTTAATAATCGAAAATTCGTGATCACGATTTATTCTTTTTGATGCATATATCAAAGACAAACCGTTGTAAAATGTCGTTATAGATCAAAAATGTTCGACAGTTACAATATACAGATAGTATAAAACTTAAACAATTATACGATAACATTAACAAGGGTCATCAAAGTAACGCTTTAAACGAAATAGCTTTATAATTAAAGGCTTTAACACTTACCATAGTTACGTATTCGTATACGTAAATATGATAAATTCCGTTTTTGACAGATTGAGTAATACAATTTGACATCTCAATCGAATTTGTAGATTAATCGAACGGTGCATGTTCGTGCTTCAGTTTAGTTTGGAACTTAGAAGCACTTCATACTTGTTCCATGCACATAAAGACACAATTATATAGTATTAATTTTTTCTATTACGATAGCTATTCAAGATACGTACTTCTTATGTTTCTGGTGTTATTCTTCGTAAATCATAATTACTGTTTAATGCGATACGTATGTATCGTATAAATAGAAGTAAATATAATTTTCAACTATTCTTAAGTGATTATAAAATGCTTTCTACCATTTACTGTTATCAAATATAACTATGTTTAAGCGGTTATTTCTGTAATTGTTGGATAAAAGAGCTATTATTTATCTATTATCATGTTACTTTAGAAAGGAGCTTTGCATAATAAGAAATTATTTAAAAAATGAAGGTAAATAGTTTTTTATTACTATCGAATATTTTAATCCTATATTTTAATTGCGTCTGAGAGGAATGTTAGTGTAATATGTAGTAATATTTGCGACTTGAATTCTTAGAGAAATCCAGCGTTTGAGCAACGAAGGATAACATCGTAACGAAACCAGTATGCCTTAGATAAAAATAATGTCGGTTTATCAGACACAGAAGGACATACCTGAGAACGAAGACGTTTCAGCTTTACCATACATTGTAAGCGTCCAGTTAGATTTGGTGTTGTTTCAAAGGGCCGAAATATATCCTCGAAACAAACGATTTAGATATAATAACAAATGAACAGCGAAGGTATTTTGTCAGTAGTCATCAATTAGAATACATTAAAAAGCGATTTGTCGTGTACTATATATTACAGCGCAGTGTTTAAGGACGTTTGAAGCCTGGTTGTGGTTAATGAGACTGAATATTAATGAAGCTAATTATTGTAACCTATCACCTAGTGTAATTATTTCAATTATAAAGCTTCAAACAGTAAAATATCTTTGGCCTTTTAAAACTTACATTTTAACTTGAGTAACGTTTTTATGCCACATTTTTTTTTTATAACCACAGCGGTTTTCTAATGTAACATATTCTGATAATATTATATTATTTTGTATAATAAAGAGAAGAAAAAATGTATTAATCCGTCTTTTGTTTTTTCTTAAAACTCACAACTCGGAATACATTATTTATTTTCATTACTAAAAGTAGTGTATTATTTGTAATTATAAATTCCCGATTACATATCGAGAGTATAGCCGTGACCGCTTAAGTGAATATTAACTCGTAAATATCAACTTTGGGCACAGCCGTAAAAGGCATAGTCGTATTCACTGCTTCTTATTACTTACAATTTATAATAAAATTTTCAATCATCTAGTCACGATCAAAATTATCAAGTCAATATTTGCTCACCGCAGCAAATATTGGAATCACAAAATCTTCATAATCTAGAACAAATTCCTACACGTCAATGGGTGAAGTGGGTCGCCCAAAACCGCCAAACGCTTGATCGACTATATTTTCGTAAAACACGTACTGCTTCGATCTCCATTAGGGACCGCTAGAAAGTAAACATTCCTTTTTATCATACCTTTTGTTTACAAAGTCTTTTAGAATAATCGAAAGAACCTTTGTTGAACGATGAAAGCGAACTTCAAGTAATGAAAGTACGCGTCGAAACCTTCGTTAATTTAAATTGTAAATGTATGTAAAAAGCAAGAATGACAAAGCTAGATTTATATATAACATATTTAGTACCTAATTAAACGTATAAGGTAGAATAAGTATTATGTATGTAAAGGGCATTGACCGCATGGCAATACCTATAAATGCAATATATATTAAGGTCAATAAAATATATACGCAAATGACCAAAGATGTGTTTCTTCAGTAACAGCAAGTATAAACAATTACTGTCTCAAAAATTATGCACACAATATTGCCCTAGTTAGTTCTATATACATAGTTATATCTAGCTAATTCACTATATTATTAAACGCTAAAGGTATCTTTAAATGTGACGTAAACCTTGCACAAAAAGCTTTGAAGATTTTCAATCGCACAATAGTATATTACAGCGCCTACAAGCCTTCATTATAGATAAAACTGTCTCTATAAAGTCTCTTTTCGATACAATCAACAAGTGCAGCTTAATTTAATAAGAAGACGCAGCTAGATACCTGATTGCGGCGTGAAATACACCACGAAAAGACATATATTTCTAGTTAAAGCTGAATTAAGACGAGGAATATCTGGCTAGTGAATATTTGAGAAGTACAATAATAAATAGATACTGAAAAAACTCTTATATTAAAAGACTTGAAGGCTTAGGGGCCGTTCAAGTATTACGTAAGCAGATTATCTCCCCCCCCCCTCAACCCCTTGTCCACAAAAGTAAGCAAAGCTGTCAAAAATAACAGTACATAAACGTATTAATTTTTTTATGTAATTTTTAACGAATTTCAATTTCAAGCATAAACAATGCGTAGGTAATATGTGTAAAAACGTAAATAATTACTGTTTACGTAATCACCAAATAAGAAAATCAAAGACATATCGTGCTTACGTAATACATGAACGGCCCCTACTAATTAGAATTTTGAATGTCCTATTTTCCATTATTCCAGTCGATATTTCCGTTTTAGTATTTCCAGTTGCAAGACCAGCCGCCAAATACTCTGATAACAAAGGACTCGTTCGGTTTATTTCCGTGCGTTCTAATGCGGTCTTAGCTTGGGATAATATTCAGTTTATTGCACCGAACATGCGCATATTTGTATTAAAACAAATCTTAAAAGATACTATAGAGAAAGAGGCGAATATTTCTTCTTTAAACTATTAATACAAATATACTAATACCACACACATTGCAAAAAGTTCAAAGCATTCTTGCGTCTATTGATATGTCCCTCGATTATGGTCCATAATAATTAACTTATTATTCTTGGCGAGCCGGCACGAAGTTGTCAGGGAAAAGGCAGCAATGATTGTACAGATGCCTCCTTATATGATATAACTTTAAGCATTGTGTTGGGGTTTCAGAAATATTATAAAATCTTATTTACGAATTATTGTGAAATAATTCATTATATTTTTCTGTGAAATTACTCACTAAATGTAAATTATAAAAATCTACAATCAAAGATAAAATCTCAATCTAATTATGTAAGGCTACTGACGCCCGGTTTTCATACCCCACGGACAAAGCCTAATTGCGTATCGTAAATTAGAAACGAACAGTTGTCAAATTAGCTTTCTTTAGAAAAATCTACAACTCGAAGCAATTACGATTTGTGAATGAAATCAGGCGTCAATCAAAGTTCCCAAAAAGGTTTTAATTGACGACTGGTCTTTGATTTCTTTAGCGCGAAATTAAATGATATATTTTAATAGACAATATTTAAGAATATTCATGATTAAAAAGTAAACAACAATAATTGTAGGAGTAAGACTACCACCGCCTCCTAATAAATCAATTTAGACAGCTAACACTAAAGAAAATGTAAACCACAAAGATGTGTACCTAATGACTAAGGAAACACGGAACTAGCAATTGCCTTAAAAATAAATATTTCTTGCCCATGCGGAAGGCAAGACTATTATTTCAGGAGGCATTAGCTGTGGTAATCACGAGCGGTAATTTACTAGCTTAGCTAACTTTAAGCACGAGACTAGAGAATTAGAAATTGCGAAGAGCTGTGGTCGAGGTAACAACAACATAAATCACGATTTGACCACAACTATGATGCGTTTGTTTAAGATAAAGATGTTTAACTTGCTTTTACGAATATATGTACCTTCAGCTTTACTACTGAGTGTAATGAGTTATAAAATATTATGGCTAGTGCTCAACACTACTCATTGAATGTGTCAAAATGATATTCAAAATTGTTCCATGTGCCTCGTACGAAATTGAATTACCTGCTTAAATCGCCAATGTTTTGGGTTTTATCTAACTATGAGGATATTGATATTTTCCACCTCACCAAAGAAGACGTGAGGAAGTATTTGAAGAGGCGGGAATACTCTGATTTTGTTTAAGCAGTCATGAAATATTAAGTATTATATGTTGTTTCAAATGTTAAATTTCAGTTTTCTTTAGTTTGTCTATTACTTGTTTTCTGTTACATATACATATATTGATTATCTATGTAAACTGTTTTGGTTTTCTGTATTGTCTAAGTGTTTTGTTTTATAATATGTATATTAGCTATAAGAAAAGGCAAGACTATTTTTGATTTAAAAGTGATTTAGAAATACATATATAGTTCGTGCGATGGTGTTCAAGCGTTGTTTACTAGTCAAATGAAACATGCAGTGTTTAAAGTATATTTCTAATAGGCTTACATACGCCGTTAACTTTTTGGGTCTAAAGCCCGCACGGTTTCCAAACGATGTTTTCTTTCGACAAGCGAGTGTACATGGACAGTAAAGTCCATTGGTGCACAGCCAGGTATCGAGCACCTCAGGAATGAGTGTCGCACTATACGTCTCGCTTGCCTCGGTAACAACATTGGAATGTATTTTAAGATTTATTTCGACGTTAATATACATACATTTATGGACGAAGCGTTAAGGTAGCATTCCTTTGTGACGAGCGTTGAGCCATACCACAAAATAAATTTTACACTCGACGCAAATGTTGAACCTAACTGCCATTTTATACTTCATGTGTACAATCTTTACTCTTCACCATTGCAAAACCATTGTTTGGATATTGAACAGTTATCCTTAACTCACGAAGTTTAAATTCCACATCAAGAGTATGACGTCGAGTACTAGACACGCTTAGACATGCCTGCATGTGCACAATACACCACCCACGTATCGCAATTGAAAGATGGAAGAAATAGATACGAATCTATTCCAGACATTAAGTATCAAACAGGATCTGTAAACCCTTCTCATCCTTCATGCAAAAAACGACTTTCATATTTAAACTAGGACTTACATCGCAGACGTGGCGACCTGCCTCGGTTGACATCACAAATTAATACTAAAATATTCACTATTTAAAGTACTATGATAATGTTTTTATACTGGCGTCAGAGCCAATTCTAGCATAGTTCATTACATTCTTCGGAAACCTGCAAAATGGAAACAAAAAAGCAAGTGTTTGCAACCTTCGTGACCGGTATCGATCTATGGTTTATGGGCTAACGTTAGATAGGGTTCGATACGCACGATCCGCCATTAGAGCATTACACGTGCTATACTGACCAGTTTGCGATAGAGGAGGCTGAGGGAAGTAATGAACTTCGATATAAGCGGTTATTGCAATCAATGAGACGTTAGAAGACGCTGGGTTACACAGCTACGACCTATTATTGGCGCTAATAAATGCTTGTGTAAGCTTTATGAAGGATATAAAAACAAAAGCCGTCCACTGTTAAGTACATATCTGTCATTTTTCATCAAAGCGTAAACACAGTTTGACAAAAAGAGAAGACTTTTGTTAAGAAAGCAAGGTAGAAGGAATAATATTCGTTTATATTGTACTGCATAATCAAATGTAGGTAACATAAATTTATATTGAACTTTCTAACAATACCCTCGGCATGCGCACATTATGGTAGTTCCACGAGAGAAATTCTCTACAACCAGCCACGATGTAAAAACAATGCCTACTATCGCGAAACGTTCGTTTGAACAATTTATAGAAGCGACTCGAGATGAGAGGAAAATAAATACACATTTCTTAGACTATTTTGTTTAGAAAGCTATTTTACGAGTTGATTAAAGAAAATTTAAATTTTCTTATAAATACGTAGGTGAATATTGTTTTATTACTTTTCTATACGAATATTTGTTCCAGGAAATCTCAGTAACGACTAAAATATACTGTAAACTATGCTAACGAAAATAAAATTACAAAATTGGTTAATAGTATTAATATAAGAGTATACAATAACTGAATTAAATGAGGTTCTTACTGTAGTATTATAATAAGTCCTAATTTAAAAGCTTGTAGAAAATAAAGAAGGTATTTGCATTGCAAATAGAACAAAGCTATCTCTAAAACATCCAAATAAGTTCTAAATCCACGTAGTTAAATCCTTCGGGAAGCTAGAAGTTTGCACTCAATTTACATTCGAAATTCAAATTATCAGGCATAGTATTGAGGTCAAGCAGAAAACACCAGATCATTGAAAAAGTATTGAAATGAGAGTTTCTTGAAGCATAACGACATTGATTACCGTAAGACTTGTTAAAACGGGATCCCTTTATGTCTTCCTTGTCCGACCTAGCGAATATGGCTAGTGACGCCAGCGCCATTACAAAAACTAACGAGGACGGACGACGCATTTCTTCTATTCAACTTATAGTTTTTATTACTTACGTTTTTCAATCAATGCCGTAACTTTGTTCGTATTCATCCGTCATCTAATTCTAGTGTTTAACAAGATGGAAATAATAATATGATAAATGAAAGAATGTGAACTTCACACACCAACGCACTTCCGAGCCCAATCGCAATGATTGATTTATATTGAATACAACTGCACGTTTCGAAGCAAGGCTGTGTTGGATGAGGGTTTATTATTCTCTTTCGAATGCAATCGTTTACGGGCCGTATTCAACGTCACAAGGCAATTACGGATTGTCGAAGTATTCATTACACGGGAGATTCCGAGCAAAATCTGAAGGTGCTCATACCCGGCGCGTGACATACGATCAGTTCCGCCTTATCGACTAGATTCTTGCCATGCGCTTGCATATTCTTCGATGTTGCTATCGAAGAGAATGTTCACAATATAAGGGTATAATATGCATATCTCCAATGTAAATCTACAATTTCACTGCCTCATTGTTTTGAATGATACAATTGAAACTATTTTCACTGGCTTTCAATTGCAGCTATAACGTGCAAACTATATTTGATATTTTATATCTCTATGCGTTTGTGATTTAACTCTTCTTAAACAGCTGGACCGACTGGAGATAGATTTACAATCGGAGAAGGTCGGGTCTGCTAGTTTGAATACAAACATTATACAACCCAATTTAAATGATAATAATGTATTAGTTATTATAAAATAAATAAATGAAGAAACATTTAACCAAAGCATATTTTGTATTCCATGCCACGCGTCGCAAAATGTAAATTTAGTGCTAGTGTATCATCTATCTTATTACAGCCCATTTATTGAGGTAGGAAGATACTACAATGCGTGGGATGTAGTTTGGCCATAGTATCTATAGTCAGATTTGCTTGTCTATCGATGCTCCTACGCATTGAATTATTGGCCCTGGTTACGGACATTTGTTTGCAAATTTGCCAGATTTATGTCTCCGGATATAGAAACAATGTTTTCACCTTATCTCACTATTCAACTCATATACATAATTCAAATATCAGTAGTGTTTTACATTATTTTTGTTACATCAGAGCATCAGCTATAGATTAAATTAATGATGGAAACTAAGAGAAGATATTTTAGCTTAAATGCCTGCGCCAGATTTATGGGTTTAAAGATTAATATCGCTTGTAATAGTTCTATTACACGAAACGATTAATATTGTGTCTTGGTTACGTTTAGCTCCACAAAATCTTAATCATAGGACGGTTTCTAACTATAACTCAGTCACTAAGTTCCTTGTAACGTATAAATTTTACTTGCTGTAAAAAAAAACATTTTTAGGTCTGGCCCTCAGATTTCTATATCTGTTTTGTGTTGGTATTTTTTCTAATATGAAAGTAGGTGTTTAGCTTTCTGTGCCTGACTTACACCATCGACGTTTTGGGTCTAAGGCAAGCCGGTATCCTCACCTCCAAGCGAGCATTATGCGCACATAAACAGAAAGTCTATTGGTACACAGCCGACGAACGTACGACATCAGGGATGAGAGTCGCACGCCGCAACCACTTTGCCAATTTTACTTACTCTAAAACAAAGTTATATATATATATATGTTGTAAGTAATATACTAATATACGGTAACGCACAAAGGGGCCACAAGTTCACTACTCATAAATGTAAAGACATTTGAAATATCTTCATTATTGTAATAGGCAAGGTCTGACAAGCCATAATAACAGTTTTCTTCGTATACGGTACTATTAGGAACCTAGTCGGTCATAGGCTAGTCGTGACTAGATAAGCATCAATGCCATATGAGTCCTTCGTTTCTAGGGACAATCACTAGACAATGTTTCTAAATTTAAAGGTTAGGTTAGGTTCAAAGATCTGTTTGCTTTATTGAATTTATGAGTTAGTTCTTACAAAAAACAGCGCTACAACCTTTTAGGTCTTGGCCTCAGAGTCGCACGATTAAATCAAAGGCCATCACGGCTTATATTGTAATCAAGAAACGTAATAAATAAGAACACAAAAAATACTAATGGATAACTAATTCTTAACAGCCGAATAAGTTCTTTAGTTAAATGCATATAATAATTTTCTAATTGATTTTTCCTATATAAAACAAAACATTTTTGGGATTAATTTTATGAATTACATCTTTGCCTATATCTTTTTTTGTAATAGTTAAAAATGTTAGCTTTAAGATTGCGAAATAAATAAATAATCATCGTCTTAGTTACACAAGAAATAACGCACAAGAGGTCTCCAAACGATATTTGAATATCAATTACCCGATTTACCAAAAACCATTTATTTATAAATATAAAAGGGGGCAAACAAACCTACGGGATGCTCAAAGGCAGCCCATAGACACCCATTCTTAGTGGGTGCGTTGCCGGCCTTTCAGGGAGGAATATACTCTAACTTTGAATAGTTGGAGGTCGTATGTCTCAGGGAAGACACCCACCGGGAGTCGATTCCACATTTCGCTAGTTCGTAAAAGAAAGTGCCTTGTGAAACGGACTGTGGAAGACAAGCAATCAAGGAGAGATTGATGAAATTTTTATTGCATGAGTAAGCTAGAGTAACTTTATACTAAGCTACTCAAGTTAGAATATGCCTTGGATTATTTTATTTAATACAATTTATTGGCCTACCTTTAAGGATGTTCGTCCTTAAAGCAATAAATTCACACATTACGATTCCCGTCATTCGAAGACATTCCAGCGTTGGCCGCAATTTCCTAGCTTTATTAGAATTTCGCCACGTTTGGCTTTATCAGTAAATAATTAATTAGCAATACGATGCAATGATAGTTGTTATCACAGTGTCGCTTATTTTAGCCTCTCGTCTGTTACAGCCAAATTAAATATTATTAATTATTATATTATGAAGCTTATAGACGTATTAAAATGTAAAATTCGCGACTTCATATATAATGCATGATTAAGATTTAAGATTCTATTATGACGAGTCATTGTTCATTTCGTTTCAGCCTGTTAATGTCCACTACTGGACATAGACCTCTCCCCTAAATTTCCAGTACGACGTTTTCCCGCGTTTTTCGTCTAATAATCATCAAAAAAATACAACAATAATAATCAGTTATAAGATAGAGTGTAGTCAGTCGGTAAATATTTTTAATTAAGATATCAGAAATAAGTTTAGTTTAAGTAATTCACCATAACCACAAAACTATGAACATCTACTTCCTCCATACGTCAGGCCCATTAGCAATAAGCTCAACGAAAAAGTTCACATATTTGTTTACACTGTGAGCAAGAACGAAACTCTTAGAATTGAAAACTAAACATGCCATTGCAGATTTATCTTTTGTCTTTAAAAAGTGTGTAACAAAATAGTCACTGTACTTTAACATTTTCCGTGAATTGAATTCCAGTCGACTCGAAGATAACATTGTTAAGTCTAGTTAGTTAGCAATTAGAATCCTTTGAAACTTTGACGCTAATTGGGCAGAAGATGCAGAGTAATTCCAACAGATATTCTAAAGAGCTCACGAAGTTAAGTATTTACTAATATTACCTTATAAATTGTAGTTATGTTTAACAGGTTTCTATAGCGGTTTGATATTTTAAAACATTGTTCCGGATTAGCTTACCTCATGTATTTAATATAGGACAAGCAACTACTAGTAAAAGCCTTATTACAGGAGTATTATATGAAGATACAGATAATCTAACAGAAGCTATGTTTACATGTGACTTTAGATGAGCAAAGCATACATGTAACGTGTTTCCCTTAAAATATAATGACGCTATAAATTATGCCGATTTCTAACAAGATGCAAGAGCATTGTTCCAAATTGTGATAAAACACCTCTTAACAACTCGATAATTTATAATAACATTTTTAAATAATTCAGTTATTCACTTGAAGCTTTTATATTACCAGTCAAATGGAATTGTTTCCAGACGTAATTAATCCCATTATTGCGGCACTTATACAGCAATAGCAGAACTATTTTTATCACTTACATTCTAGGGTGAGAGTTAATTTAACAAATTAAGTTGCCATTACCGGTTTCACCAACCTATAGAAAAAGTAACCACAAAAAGTACGACAATAACTGTCTATTAGTAAAAAGATTAAAATATTTAGAAACACCCACTATAGGAATTAACATAAAGCACACCTTTTGTCAGTTAATTCAACGGACAATTAAAAACGTCCATTAATCTATGAGTTAAGAATACTTTGAAATGTCAATGCACAAAGCATCAATATTATAATTTTCTTATTTTGATTGTTTCAATTTTGGCATGACTTTTAGATAGTCATACATCTGACACACATCTAATTACACCACTACATTTTGCATTTTTGTTGTAATATTCCAGGTAGCATGGCTTCGCGTATCGCTATTACACGGGTTTGCATTATGCTCTTTTGTTTTTAAACATAAATCTATTCACTGTTCGTTATATTTCATACCTCTTTATATGAATTATAGAAAGTAAATGAAAACATTTTAATAATAATTTATACTTTTAACGAGTCAATATATAAGACATTCCTTTGAATTAGATACATTTGTTCGGCTGTATAGAACACAGTTTTACTTCTCATATGTATAGTAAATATTTAACATTGCAATGCAATTTCCTAAATGATAATTACACTATGGTTTTGGATACTTTGTAACAATCATGTCTATACTTAAAATATTCAATATTATATTAATAAAAAAACGAGTTCACACTGTACTTTTATCTCATCGTCTTGACTTAAATAGCATGAGATAATTACAGTAAAAATGTCGGAAGCAATAATCCGGTTACAGTGCAAACGCGAACAAGCGTGCAGCGCAAATGCAATGCAGAATATTTAATATAAGATATTTTATCTATGGGTTGTATCGTTATACAACAATGGCGTAATGAGAAATAATATGTATATATTGAAAATATTTTGAATTGTATTCCAATACTGAGCGTATTGTATGGCAGTTTCTGCCGCTCTCTACCACTATATGGATCTAGCTGTCCGCATAAGTATTTCCGAACCAATTTTACTAAGGGTCCTCCAAAAATAGAGCGTACAGATTCTTACTAATAATCAAATAAATATAATATAAATTAAAGTCATGTAACGCACTCCGGAGCCATCTGGCATTGAGAGTCCATGGGCATGGTGGTATCACTTACTATAAAAAAAACTATCAATAAAAAGTGAATCTTCTGTATTTCCCTCCTCCTTAATATCAAATACAAAAATCTTAGTAACTTTATTTTCGTAAATCGGCACGTAAAGGATAACGGTAGGAGGCATAACAATATACAATATGCCATTTCATAATAATGACGCAAACATAATCTATTTAACTCCAACATGCCAATGAACTAATAAAACTAGACGAGCAGCATTACATCGTATGCAATTATATCAGAACAAGTCGAAGGCACTTGCTAGATGCGGTTGATAGTGATTGCAAAATTAATAGCCCTAATATATAACAATATACACGGTGTTTTATGTCGTATAATATTGTCATCGGTACTTACCGTACGTCAAAATATCACCTTTAAATGTACTTAAAAAATTGTTATAACAAAAGCCAGCAATGCAGCTGCCTTTTATTCTATTCTGTTCTGGTTGTTTCGTAGGCGCGTTTGGCCCCCTATTAAAAACAAAAAAAAAACGTAAAAGAGAGACATTAAATTAAATATATAATTTAATTTCGTCGTTTCGTCAAATATATAAAGCTATAAAATTGATAATTCATAGAAAATTCGATAAAACCTAAATATGATAAAATCTTAACAAAAGCATGAAAATATATGCTCCGTCATAAATATTTTATGACAGAGCCTAAACACAAGGAAAACTCTCAAGGCGTGAAAGTTTTCCATCCAGTCACGTCAGGCTCGCCATATATGTAAATAAAAATAACAGCATTTTTAATCAACGAATCAGTGGAAACATTAAATGTATTTTACCAAAAATAACTTTATTTATTTTATTGTTTTTCTATAATGTTTCTAATATGTAAAAGTACAAAATACTTTGCGATAATACAAACAGTCTGCATATACATAATAATAATATAATAAAGCCCTTTTTTAATTTCCATATCAAATGTTGTTATGAACTTATAGCTATATCTTAGTAATATGTAAGTCACCTGTGGAAGACCCCTCTGGGGTAAACGCCTTCAGAACTTTCCAGGTGACTATTTCCAATAGTCTGCCAGTCTTTTCCTGCTAATTATTATAAGATATTTAGTCCTGCTTTACATATTCCTGCCCATTAGCCCACCTTCTTTTTGGCCTGCCCACTCTTATTTCGCGGGTTCCATTGTGTTGTCTACATGTCCATATGTTGTCTCGGTATCGTGCTATGAGCAGTCCATTGCCAGTTAGTTTCAAAGAATAGGGCATAAGCGTTACTTTACGTTTTTGTTTAATATAATCACTTTTGACTTTGTGTATCTTCTTTATATTTCCGAAAGCATGCATACATCAGGTGATTGGAATTGAAATTGTCGAACGCGTATTAAATCGGAATTCGATACGACGAAATGCGAGTATTTATTAAGTATTTAATTTAATAATTACTAACATAAGAAGTAAAAGATTACATAACAATGTTAGGTGACAAAAAGCACTACCGTAATCACATATCTCGATGACGTATGCTAATATGCTCAAACGTCGGAAGTAATCACACACTGTAACCGTATATTTAACGTACGTGCATATAAATTCGTATTGAGGTAGATCAGGAACTTGTTTCGTAGCTAAAACTTGATTAATCAATGCAACTGGTTTCGTTATAATATAAACATATCTTTTAATAGCGTGACGTAGCCTCAGACATATTTCATGTTTGGAATTATTAAAAGAATAATAGTAACAATTATTCGGTTGTGAATACACAAATATCTAATGATTTTAATAGGCAGTGCTTGTATGATATTTTTTTTAATTTAGAACGATTGTTTTCGACCACGAATACGAAACATTGCCTAATAATTAATTGATCTTAAAGCTATACATAAAGCTTTTTATTATATATATAATAGGCGTACAGCATTACGTTGGTGTGGGAAGTTTTACGCCTGTCAAACAAGATTATACACATTAATAGGCAAAGTAGATTTTATAAACGGGCAACATTTTTCAGGTTCGTTACTCTTTGATACATTAAATTTAGAATGAATTAATGAAAATACTTATGCTATTTTCTCTTAAATTTTTCTACGATTTGTGTATTTGATTTATTTATGATAGTTATAGACAAGCAGATATCGTTATATTTGCTCGTTTCATAATAGTGTTTCCCCTCATTAATATGGATGAAAATACCAGAGTGTCAAAGGACCGGCCGGACACATTTGCGAGCCCTACGGCAATCTTGGTGTCTTTATGGGCGGCGGTATTTAAGGTATCAGATAAGCTTCCTGCCCGTTTGCCCCCTGGTATATTAAAAAAAACAGGGTTTAGGGTCACGCAAAGTCACTAGGCTAACATTGGTAATAAACATTTATGATTAGAAAAAATAAAATATCACAGTTTTAATTAACATATGAATAGGACTTGCTTAGAAATCTAATGAGCCTATCTAATAACATAAAAGCTTAAACACAAGGGATTCATTAGTTTCACTATCCGCTTCCTGCCCTCAATACTGCTCTGTGGTTTGTATATTGATTGACATCATATTCAGTTTAATTTATTAATATTAATAAGAATTAATAATAAGGATAGAGGTACATTTACAAAATGTAAGGTTTGTAAATTTTCAAATTTCGTACAAATTTTTTATAATCATGTTTATATTTTTAAACTTGCTTTTCTTTCTGTTTTAGTAAGTTTATAAGATTAATATTAGGATGTCTCAGATTACAATTTAATATTATTATTTCATTATTATATGATAAAGTTTTCCGTGTGTGTCTCATAAATTAAACAATTTAAGAAACGATACCTGAAATATTAATCATTATTTTTCAAATTCAAAATAAGATAGACAATGCATTTTTTTTTAATCATACATTCAAAACCAACGTTACGGTGGAGTTAATTTAACAAAAAAATTATAGAAACGATACAAAGTTAACAATATATAATGTAGACAATACAGTGCATTGAACCTTACCATCTCGATTTACTATTGCAGGTTGCACGAAGTTCAGATCATGTCAAGATCGCGATTCGAGATAAACATTTTAGGTAAACATATCGTGAGATCTGACTCCATCTCGGGTGACCTTACGTAACGGTATACAAATCGATTTATATCAAAGCGATTCTTTCTTGAAACAAGATACGCATCCAAACGAAGTGTTGATTGAATTGTTCTACCGATTATCGACAACATCGACCATTCAACTCGCAAGGACGTGACGTCCGGTGGACCACATAGAATCCGAGGATCTCACCTTGATTTCTCTAAAACAATTTCTCCGAACATTGTTGTACAGTTCCACTGAATAAAACGCTAATTACGCAAGGAGTGATTGAGACTAATTCACCGTATAGTGCCCTCATTTAAGCTTCATTAACGAAATTAATCGCTGTGCAAGCAAATTATAAGTCACCAAAATATAAGGTGAAAGCAAAGGAAAAGTCAAAGAAAGCAATTACGCTCTCGGCAGATAACAGTTTTAAAAGTAAAAGTTAATCAGAACACTCAATAGTAACGTACCAATCAAATGAAAATAATAACGAGCACTGCAAACAGAGATACTATTGTCATAAATAATTGCATTACTTCTACGAAATGAGTCTAGACAGCATTTTTAGGTAAAGTTAAACGCAACTTTTTAATATGATTGATAGCAGCTCAATTTTGTCCGATTTAGTCAAGTATAGTGAGTGCCGGATCACGTACAAGAAAGTTTTGTTGTGAGTGAACAGCGTCAACAATCAAGATACGGGTCACTAGAGCAGATATAACGATTGCGAGATTTTTATCAAAATTAAACCTCACAGCGGGTAAATGTAGTAATTGCACTACAATGTAAACTAACTAGAGAGCTGGAGGAACCGTTACGCTTCGCTAACTAACTACATTCTAGTGTTGGCGTTTACACGATCATCGATTGTTTTCAACATCAATGAAGATGGTACTAAATGACAAGCGTGCGAGGGCAATTATGTGTTTCACTTTACGTCTTCAGATTTAAGTTGTTCCTTATAGTGATTTTTTTATACGGATTCAACTGTAGGAAGTTATTCGGCTTCCTCGCTTAAATTCATGTTCTTTTTTTAAATATAAATAAAATGATAAACAAGCGAAGGGTGTATTTGAGATACTGTAAAGCAATAACAGTATCAAGCTACGCGATCCATCATTCCTTTTTTAGAAGATTATTCTACCTACATCATAAATTGTACTAATAACTTTTCTTCCGCACGTTAAATGTAACCCCCGGAAGAAAAATGTCGATCGCAAAAGATCAAAGAGCTCGAGTTCAATCAGAGGACATAGTTGGAAAGATTCTCAGAGGGGAGATGAATGGTACCTCGTTCGGACCGACATCTTTCCCATCATTGTGTCGATAATTAATAACCACGTCTGCAGCTTTTGATGGCTTCATATATTTCTAACATCATTAAGAGCAAAAGTAACATTCCGTAACAAATTATATTTAAGTATCTTGGTCTAAATATCTATTTATTAAAAAAAAAACAAAGTATTACATTGCGTTACATCTCTTATACAAAAATACCGCAGGTACGTTTCACTTACGCACGCGTTCGATTCCCGGTACATCGTAAATATCTTGCGGTCAGACATTATCAATTGTATTAAGATTCAAATGGATTTCGGGATTACACTAATACACAGAATTGTTACTTGCGTAGTTAACGGGAAACGATCGTGCGATTCGAATTGTTGATCTAAAATTCTTCTGTTTTTAACTTGATATAAATTAATGTTATATCCAGCAAATTTGTTTGGTTATAAAATGCATAGAAGATATTCAACAGAAGTGACAAAAACTGAATCCTTATTTACGTAAGTTCTGTATTAAGTGAAATGTTCGTTTCAGACTGTTCCATTACCAGCCGGCTCGACATCTGTACTGGCGAAACCGACGAAGTACCACTACTATCCTCACAATCAACACATTTATTTGCTGCCTGAATGTGCCATTCAACAGGTAAACTTATTGAAATGCTTCCTGATTTGTACCTACAGATACATTTGCATTTAGTTGACTTGGCTAAACGAATATCTCTTTGCTGTACTGTACTAATATAGTACATTTTATAAATAAAAAATCGTTTGTGTCAAATTTATTATTAATTCCGAATAATTATTTTAAAATATCACAGGATAAACATATTTTGGCATAGACCGAAGTGTAACGACAAATGTATTATTAATTTAAAAAAATTAGCAAATATACAAATAAATTTGCAAAGTAGACGGGGATTATTATTTGAATTTAATAATTGATATAATCATACATTGTACTTAATATATATATGCATGTTTTATATGGAAGATCTACGTAATATCCTAAACTAGTTAAGCTGCAGGCAAAGTGTCTAATAACTTTCCTAATGTATCGGACGTACCGAGTACGAGTAATATTACGTCAACTAGTTTGTCTCAAAACTGTTTCATCTATATTCATAAAAGGACTAAATACTTTCTGATTTCTTACTTAAGACAGACACATTTTGTATCTGTTTTAGTGCAATGTCAAAATCCGTCATTTACGCTATGAGCACGTAAAGGGAGATGTACAGATATTTAACTTCAAATTGTTTATAGGTGTGTAATGCAGTTTATGTTCGTCTGAATTACACTCAACCACTGTGCGCCTGTCCGGCGAGATACCGGGACCCATGCTCGGCAAGCCTCAACGCCGACGACCTGCATACTACGCGTCTTACCACAGATTCAAAAAAGAAGGTAATTTATGGTTGTGTACGCATCAACCATAGAGGATAAATTGAATTCTATTAACTTCCTTTTTTAACTTTGACTATAGAGAAAATATTTTTGAAAATGGAATACTCTAAAAGAATAGGTTTTATTTAATTTTAAAAGATTTGATTTTGCAATTTGCCCTCACACTTAAAGCCGATAAATAGGTTAGGTAGACAACGACAGACGACATTAGTTTATTTTTAAAACTCGAGAGAATTTTGATATACTTAATACTTTTAAAAATAGAATCTGAATCATATCGATATAGTTTTAGTATATTCGTAGACAGATGAAATGAATTTAATGTAGAGCCAAAGTATTAATGATACTCAAAATAAACACACACACATATACGTCAGGATATCAGTAACCCAATTTCCTTTATAATCGTTGCTCACCTAGCCGATCACATTTACTTGCTATAACCTAACGGTTACCTTCAGAAGCATCGCTTAACATTGTATAAAGTTGACTAACAGTTATAAATGCAGGCATTTGTTGCAACAATTTTTCAACGTGAAATTGATGTTGTGGGATCATGACATCAATTTCACTATGTTATTATTGGTAAACTGTTTTCTTTCTTACGAGATAGCGGTAGGCCTATCCAGGGCTGACGCAAAGAATAACCTAGTCTCAATAAGTTTAAATTTTTCTATAGAATAAGAATGTAAGACGTTAACGTAAGATGCATAGATAAAATACAGTATACAATTAATGACATAAGATTTCTGTTTTCTTGAAGTTATAATTTTTCCTTATAGGCGTGTATAAGTTATTATAGGAGTGTACAATTCGCTCTGTCTGAGCTGGGATTCAAAAAAAGCTCCACCACCGGCTCACCTAAGGCAGTCCAAAGAATATCCGGGGCCAAGAACACGTAGCACCTTGTATGTCAAAATGTGGCCGTGTATAATAAATTACTATCTTAAACATGAGCAAGATACTAAGAACAATATTAACATAAGTAAAGTTTCACTAGAACAAATACAAGTAAACATAATAACTTAATACACGCACTTCACGATAATGCTATTACAGTTTCTTATGTTAACATATATTATTGCAGTACGCGAAGAAAGCAGTAACATTGGTAAAGACATGTGAAGCCGTTTCCGAGATGAGAGAGTGCCGAGCCCCTCGGGATTGGTCATTACTTGCCTTGCAAAACATAAGGACTGGAAAATCACACTATTTAGTTATATGCCGCTGTCCGGATACTCACATTCTTGGTAAGGCTGCACGCACAGTTACCTGTATTTTTGTATTCTATATAAATAAAAATGACGCTATATATACTGCTAAGTTGAAATCGTGAAGACGGCTGGACTAATTCCAGGATTTTTTTTTATTTCTTGAACTCTGGTTTTTAATGGTGTGATTTTTTTTTTTAATATTTAAAATTTAGTTTTTGTTTTTATTCCGGAAAAGCGAACAGTTTTTATTGAGTAGCGTAACACAATGTTCCATATGTCGGTATGTAGGTAACAAAAAGGTAAGAGAAATAAAAAAAAACACATTAAGGCGAAACGACGTTAGTTCCAATACTTTCGAGTTTATTTGTAACAAATTTTTCCTCTTCATAATATTAGTAGAGATTTAGTAAGATAATACTGAAAACCCATTAAAAATAGAAATAAATGTCACGGGCGCTACAAAATTTTTAGGTGTATCTGTTTCGTTATCATTGCTCAAAATAATAGGCAAATAGCCTGTGCTTGGCACACCACGGCTTTTTGGGTCTAAGGCAAGTCAGTTTTCTCAAGAACCTTTTTTTAGCGTTGTGCGAATAAATGAAGAAAGAATTCCATTGGATCCGCAGATCGAGCCTATGACCACGCCGAAGCCAGTAGGCCAACACTTCTCTAGGAAAATAAACAAAAATAATAAATGTGTTATGGAAATCAACTTTATACCCAAAAAGATTTTTCTTTTCGTCATCAGGATGTTATATCATTGTTGTTATATCAAGATTAAATGGATATTGGCAAGGCATTTTAATTAATTTAATTACTTTTCTCCAGTCTTGCGAAGGCTTAGCTTGAAATGCGAAACACTTGTTTCGTTAACCGAATAGTTTAAGTTATTACTTTGTATAAGTCGCAGAATTGTAAAAAAACATTTTCCATCACACAATTTTTTTTTTGTTGTTTTTTTAAATTTAATGTTCAAACATTTTGTGTGCTTGCAAACATAACTATCACGACTCATCTACGACAAGACTATATAAAATATTGGAACTAATTCAATATATTTTTTTTTTCGGCAATCGAAGTCAGCCACGCGTTTATGAATGTGTGTTTGTTACTGTGTAGTATTTGTTTTAACCAAATTACTTTATGTATTTCCTTTAACGTCTCAATTAGATAAGACATATATATTAGGAACGTTATTCCAAACTACGCATTAATTGTATATTAAATCGTAGATTAAATCCTTGACAAACGTTTAACAAGGAAATGACGCAGTTATGTTAATAAGTTAACAGTTATTCTATCCAGGTTAAGATTGTAACAGGATGGCTTATAAGCTTATCAAATGAATTTCATTATCGATTACATTCAATTACACCAGTCGTACTGAAACCTGTATTTACTTGGATTAATTATTTACTACCTACAAATTTGTCCTTTGAATTTATTAATGGACGTATAATGATTGTAAATCGTTTTCGAGAGTAATATAAGTGGCCCTCTAGATCTCGAATTCATTTAAATTAGATACGTTTTTTTATTGTACGACAAAAGGTTACAGGTCCTATGAACTGTTTTATCAAGTAACTAAATAGTTTACTTATATAAAACATTGAGACAGGAGGCTCATCCGGTATTAAGCAATACCGCCGCTCATAGACACTGACACTATTCGCAAGTGCGTTGCCAGCCTTAAAATCTTGGTAATAATGTATATGACATTTGCATGCCTATATATGGCTGATTGTGCGGATATTTGTAATTGATCCTTCTAACCACTGTACCACTTGGAAAATAAACGATTATTATTATTATATACTTATCTATTTGATTGTAATTCATTATTATTAACAGCAATATTTCACTGAATATAAGTCTCCGTTAAAAGGTATATATATAATTCAGCTCAATCACGAGTAAGAGCACGTTGCCGATTCTTGGTTCAGCGCCCTTACTCCCGTCCAATAGTGAAAGGGATATTGATCCTGTTTTATATGAAAATTCTATGACGCTCTTAACATCCGTAACAACGCGTACAAATCTTATTGGAATCGGTATCGCTATTGAAAGTTACATAGCAAAGGCTCTGTTCCGTGCATCGTAAATGTTATTTATGCAAAAATATTTAAATACCAATGATTACAAGGAACAATATAGACACTTCTACGATTGAATTAACTTTTTGTCATTTGATATCGGTGACTAGACTAGATAAAAATTAGCTTTATATTCCAGAAGGACCAATGTCACACGACCAGCCAACTTACGCTTCTGTGCCTGGCATCAGAGTTTATGGAATGATGTGTGTACGGCCTAACACTATCTACCATTCAGGTATGTAATAAAAAACCTTTAATAAATATTAATTATATACAGATAAATCGCGTAATATACTTCTCGTATATGTCTAGAAAAGTAATAATACTTAAACGTCTCGTAAAGTACATATTGACTATCTCTTCGTATCTTCTTAACCATATCTTTACATTTACAGGCTTCACAAATAGATTCCCAAGCGGAGTGTCAAGTACTCCAAGCACATACAAAGTGGACTATTCTCAACAGCACTCCTACGATAAACCTGTTTACAATCGTTTCCAAACTCACAGTTATCTCGACTCAAATTACTACAACAGGCGAACTCGTTCGTCACGTATGAGACGAGACACAGAATACCCCCCTTTCCCATGGTACAAAGTTATAGAACTAGCTCGATCATTACATTGGATCAATTAAGAGAAACTATTGTTTAGAAAAGGTATGTTGGGTTCAAAGTAGGCCTTGTATTGTGTAAGTGAATTCCGCCTCATTGAATTCAACGACAACTATAGTTAAATAGCTGTTCTATCTCAAGAGGGTGACTGATGTGAATATAATGGACTGTATTCAGTTCAAGATAAAAATCAAATTCATATATACCCCTTGATATCTGTTCTAATTGAATGGCTGATGACTTTGAGTGTAATATTAATAATTATTGTCAATAAAGGTTATATGTTGAAAGCCTTTATTCTAATTGCGCTGAAAATAATAATAATGTTGATTGGTTTAAATCAAATTTTTATAATTAGTAATCTGTATTTTGAAAAAAGAACACTCAAGAGTATCTTAGTCTGTGGTCACTTTCATGAGATGGATGTTTAATATCAAAACGCTTTAGCTTTCATGTACCAGTATATAATAGAAATAAGTTAATTACCTTGAGTCTGTGAAATACTCGTTCATTCTGCATTTAATAGTTATTATAAAAGTAATATTCTAATGTAAATGGAGTTGAAGCGCACATATTTTACGTATTGTTCGTAGATATATTTTTGTATTAAAAAAAATAATTAAAATGCTTTGGCGCCATTTTGCCGATCATTGCTATTGAAGGAAATTGAGACATCGTACATTTCAATTTATTTATTCAAATTTCGAATGAGTTTCAAAACACTCTTGTCGGCCAAACTTCGAAGGCGCTTAATTCGAAATTAGAATCCCGAACGACAGCTTAAAATGTTTAAGATACTCCTGCAAACATTTGTATAAACATTCTTAGTATTGCAATTTTTATTGAAATAATTACGGATGGCGCATTTTATACTTTGACAAAAAGGTAGAGCATTTCAATATCGTATATAAAAAAAAGGCTTCTGTAAATTTAAAATGTGTGTTAAAACTCCATATACGTTTTTGCCAGAATGTTAGAAATACTGCGCAAGTAGATTAAGTAAGTATCAAGATTGCCAAGCAGACAACTGATTATTTTAAGATATTAAAATGTACACAAAACAATGTGATAAGTGTTCAGTGCATTTCTATGTAATTCGATGCATTTATAGAAAATTAAGGTAGATTTAATATTATTTATACTAATCGTATTATACTGTAAATAGTAGAGATAATTGCAATATTTGTAATTACAGACAAATAAATTTGTAACAAAATAATATGTATTTAATTATTTACATAATAATATTATAATTTAATTGTTTACTCCTTTTTAGTAACAGCAAAGTAGGTAGCAATATTAATTTCTTATATTAAAGACACAGTTCGCTTTAGTACCAAATGAAGAGATCATTAATATTATTAGAAGAGTAATAACTAGCCAAATTATTATCATCATAAATAATAATTTTATTGTAAATTTCTTTACATATATTAAAAAGGACGCTACAACATTTTAATGAATTCTAAGACCTTTTGGGTCTAAGGAAACGTTTCTCCACGATGTTTTCCTTCCCGTACGAGCCAGTGTTAAATGGGCACACAGAAAGGCCATTGGCACAGCTGAAGCCACTGTACGATTTGGAAACCATTCATTTTATTTCTCTAATTAGTATCACATAAAAAATACATTATAACTAGTTCACGTGTTCATAATATTTATTTCGTTTAAAATTGTATATTAACCTACCTAATACTTTCTGGTCGACAACGATGTCACAGGAATACATTGCCGCCATTAGTCTCTGAGGCTGCAATTGGAACGCACGTCGACATCCCTCCTTGACAGCTGACATAATTTGACCTATACATGGAAGATGAACTATAACCTACTTGCATATTAGAAATTATCAATCAATAAGTCCCTCGACAGCTTTTGACTGTACGCGATAAACTGAAAAGTAGATAAGCAGATTTCTGATGACCGTTTAGGTGTATTAATTATGGTTTTATGTAAATTTATTGAAATATAACGAATATAATTGAAAGGTCTCAAAAAATCTATGCGTACGAAGTGGCAGATGGAACGAATTAAGTCTGTGTCACTTGTGATTTGTCTAGACGCGTTGACCAATCACAGTCAAGCGACAAATCTGATGGTGTTTTTATTATTTTTCAATGTAACCTTTTCTTTCTTCTTAAAAACTGCCAGAATAGAAACTATAGATTGACAATTTAACATAAATTGGATTCTATCAAATAGTTTGAAGCATATTAAAACATCAAGTATTACCAAGTACACTATACAATTGTTTTAAATTTTAGATTAATGTTTTTAAATTATCCCTTTTTAATTTCATAAAACTCATTATTTTATATAAGTATAACTTACCCGATAACCCAAACGAATGTGTCTCATCATTTTCGCTTTTATCCAAAGTCCATTCTTCAACACAGAAAGCGACACCCATCATAGGTTCCTCACACAAAGGACCAGCCAATGTTGCCAGTTGGAAGCCATTAACAAAACTGCCTTCATATTCAAACCGTGAATCCTCTTTCAGAATTTTCTCATGGTGTAAATATTTTGTACTGTAATCCTCAGTTTGGTTGAGAAGCAAATTTGGCCCACAATTTCTAGGCCCGACAGACCAGATTTGTTTGACGATATCTTGCCACTCAGGTCCGAGTTTTGTGCAGATATTTTCTAGTTCCGTTATAAATGCTTCTATCAGCTTCAGCATTCTATCAGATAGATTAGACTTCCCGTTGATTTGTAGATCTGTGAATTTCGTTTCTATATTCTCGTTGGAAATTCCTTGTAAATACTTTATGTGCTGAGAGATAGCTTTTAGTAAGTCTGATGACCGGTCCAATAATTCTGTTATTTCATTAGGTAGAGGTCTCGCTCTGATTTTAATTCTACTCTGCTTGTTATTTGTATAGATGGTTACAACCGGATCTTGCTCTGTATCGTTTCCTTTGTCTATGTTCTGAGAATCGATTTCTTCATTCGCCATATCCATTTTTGGCGGATCCACTATTGTTTCCTTGAATGGCACTATGGGCTCCGATACAGTTAATGGGATTTTTGCATATATCCTGCAAAAAGTATTTATGTGAATTTTGATGAAATTTGATCGTTCTTAACAAATATTCAAGCTCAAGGAATGTCAAAATATATTATTTCCATTGGATAATTGTTTAACTGAGATATGGCAATACATTTATTCTTACTCACAAATTTGTAAACATAAAATGCTCTATGATGAGGAGAAGCAACTAAGTTACGACCATGATACTAAACCTATTTTGATGGTAATTTTTATTTTAGAGTGTTTAGTTTCACAAGAAACTCCGATAGATGGCGTAATAAATTTTTGCCGAATTAAAAGTTATTGATCTTACTTCAGGTCTTCAAGACATCTTTGCAAGTGAACTTCACCAGCTGTGACAAGCACATGTTCACCTGTCTCTTGAAGCAGAACTTGGACACAGGAGTCCGACTGGTTTAGTAGCCGCAGACCTGAAATGTTACTTTCATTAGTGTTTTTACATATTTTCAAAGTGAAAGAACTTCATGATCATTAACATAATAATTATTTAACCGACTTCAAACTTATTAAAAAGGTTAGGTTTATATTCTTAAAGTTAAATGTAACTCTTTATGGCATTGTATATAATAATTATTTAAAATATAATCAATACTGAATTTGATTAAGTTTATTGACAATTTGGAGTATAACTTTTTTTATATTTAGACAATAGTTTACCTTTAACCAATTGCGGTAGCTGTGAAGGGCAAGTTGGTTCAATAGCTACTCTAAGTATCGGCACAGCAGCGTACTGAATTTCACTGAAGGCCGGACAGGCCAGACTACTACTTAAGATGGCAGTTTTTAGTATATGATCTTCTAACCCTCCAATACCTAAAAATTAATATAAATATACAATCTAGAAATACAAATTTTCATTACCAAAGACAACTTTTGAAAATATATATAAAAGCGCCCTCTTACCAATTATATTACCACTGACTGCCTCATCAATTTCTTCTAGTTCTCTTCCCATAAGAATATAAAGCGATTTTATTCTGAAAACAATCATACTTTTTAAAATCCAAAATTTAGGAAATATTAAATTTAAAAAATATTTTCTTATTAATAATTGAATTATTCACATGATGCAAACTTAAAAAAATAATTATTCAAATCAAATTTAATTGCTTTAAAAACTGTATTGACTTGTGTGTAACATTTGAATATCAAAACTTCAAAAAGGAGGATTGGTAGTTTAAATCAAGTCAACAAACATATTAGGTCATTTTTCTAGAGGACTTTGACCCATTGACTTTTCAGCTGAGAAGAAAATTTTAGTGTCATCAAAGCCACTAGAACAGATTCAATAAACTTACTCAGCACAAGTAATGTGTTCATCACTTTGCAAATCCTTTAATTTCTTACTAAAATCTACTTTAAAGTCTGCTGTACTAAGTATTTTGGATGGATCATGTTTAGGTCCAAGTACATATACTTTATCGCCCTTCCTTACTTTACCACTGAATATTCTAGCAAAAGCTATAAATGTTGTCTCGCTTTGCTCTTCCTTTTCTTCCTTCCCCTTCTCATCTTCAGTACATTTTTCTTCTGGAGAATCTGTCTCCTTAGACATAGAGATTGCATCAGTATTAACACTATTCTTTAGTTCTTCACGCATTTGTCTTGCTTTTTCTCTACGTAATGCCATTTCTTCTGCTGTTAAAGCTTTTGGCTTATTTTCCGGTAAAGAACTACGTTCAACACTAAACATTTTGGATACAAAAATAATTAACGGTCTATTATTACTACTATCACAGGCTAAAAAGTCGTCTTTTAATATTTTTGTTTCATCTAGATAGGAATCAAAGTCACGTATTCGTGAACACATGAGTTTTTCAACTTTCTCTGGTAATATTTCTTTTGGTGAGGGCAATTTTGAACAGACCATATTAAGAACTGTTTGCGACAGAGGGAGCCACTGCATCATAAGAGATTGAAGTTGAACTCGGGCATCAGTGTGTCTTAGATCTCTAGTTGTCAATTTTATACCAAGTTTCTCACAAATTCCTGGTACTTCTTGCTTATCATTTCTCAATATAATAGTTTCATAAATATTCCACAAATTATCAAAAACAACTTGTACAAAAAGAGGTTTTTTTGCCTTTTCTTGAGCACCTTTCATAAATCGTTTTGTCTTTGAATTTAGATAAAAGTCACCCCAAAGGACTTTCTTTAATAATTCTTCCTTAACACCTGAAAAACATTAAGTTTTTATAATGAATTATTAAAATAGTACAGTAGAGACTAGCAAAATTGTAAATAATTTATTTTTTAGTCCATGCTATAGATGCAGGAAGCAAATCCAGGTTAAGCCCTTCAGACTCCATTATAATTGGTAAATAATGATGCAATCCCAATAATAAGATAATACTGTACACTTACCTAATTTGTCTGAAAATAGCTTTGCAAATGTATGTGTTGTAAAGCCCCATCCATCAATTGCGCTTGCAAATACAACATTGCCTTGGTCAGGTGAAAAATATAGATTTGAGTCATCAGCATCCTCTAATGCAGATGTCCAGTCATACAAGTTTTGATCTTCTTTAGAAGGCAGATTGACTTGCTGAAAATAAAATGATAAGGAACCCATCTACAACATAATTGCAGTGTGTGTAGCAAATATCCTTATAGTTGACTAAGATTGGTATATATTTTACAACTGATAGGGTGCATGTTATATATAAGAAAACCCATAGGATGTTAAATAGGAATAAAAACAGGTGGTGCTCCACCTTTTCACATTTTTAAATATTTCTTTCGAATAGTGATATTATTTAAATAAATGTCATACCTGCTTATCTATAGTATTTTCTTCATTTTCCAATACTTCAGATGCAAATAGCTCCCCCGTGACTGCATTTACTTGTTCCAAAACTTGTGTTATGTGCACATAGGCATCAAGTGCTGTCATTCTCATTTCCACTATAAGCCTATCAATCTTGTTAAGCACAAGAACAGGCTTTATATTTTCAGAATAAGCTTGTTTCAGCACTAGCTTTGTTTGGGGACATACACCTTCAACAACATCCACCTGAAATTTACACATCCAATTAAAAATATTGTGCAATTTATGTGAAAGTGTTTCAATTTCAATTTAACTTATTTTCATATTAGATCAACTCTCAGTTAAACTAGTGTGGTTTTCAACCAAAGTAGTTTTATCATGATGTTATATGCCTTACTCTTGAGTAATTAACATAGACTATGAAACACTAAAAACTTTTGAACTCGAAACAGTACTTGAGATTAGTGCATTTAAACAAACAAATAAATTATTTTACTTTACATACTATTGCACAGTATTGTATATTTGTATAGTACAAAAAATATTTAAAAAGTAAAAACTGGGATTGTGAAATATTGCGAACGTCTTACTAAATTCGACATACAAGTGCTAAACTTGGAAATTTGAAAAAGCAAAAAATGGAGTTGACAATTCTCAAATTTAATAATGACAAAAACAATTAATGCCTTGAGGTCTACAAAGGCTGAAATAAATAGGCCACAAAATTAGGCTTTTTGACATGAGGTGGTATAAAGGCAACTGTGGAAGGGACGTCAGGAAACAAGAGGTAGATGGTGACCACTGAATCAATGGGGAGACAAGATCAAAAGATAAGCAGGCCCACACTGGAGGCAAATTGCACACAACTTCATCCTTGACAGATAAGTAAGTAAAGTTAATTGACATAGGATAAAATTTATTATTATCATTAGATTAAATTATATAGTTACAGTCAAGTAAGAAAAATACAGATACATTAAAATATTGTTTTATGAGTTTTCTTTATTTTTTATATTGAATTAAAAATGCAATAGATAATGGTTACTTACTACAACAATAGCGCCGTCACATAATCGGACTGCTGTGGATACTTCACTTGAAAAATCTATGTGTCCCGGTGAATCTATTAAATTTACAAGATATTCATTGCTATCCAATGCATGGTAGAGAGCAATACTGCTACTTTTCATCGTGATACCCCGTTCTTGTTCATCAGGCCTACTATCCATATAACGAAGCTTACCGGACATTCTTTGAGATATAATACCATTGCTGGATATCAATGAGTCAGCTAGTGTTGTTTTTCCATGGTCCACGTGTGCTACAATACATATATTCCGAATATTTGAAGGTTTGTTTTGAAGCTCAAACAACTTCTTTGAATCAACAAGCCGCATGTTGAGATAAGTTCTTAAAAATTCACGTGCGACACTTCAATTTAATTAAGAAATGTTCTAATAGTAATTTGACACTCAAAGTACTTTAACTGGTACAATAATCTTCTAAATAAAAATTGCACAACGTGAGCGAAACATTTATTTTGAAATATTTGACTTGTGTGTAGAATGTTGATAAGTCAAGTTTCGAAATTCAAAGTTTCATAACACGAGTCAGTTGTCGTTGTCAAATGTCAATTAGGCCCTACGTTTAGAAATGGTCGCAAAGGCTGCACCAGTAGAGTATGTCTGTGAAATATAACAATAGATGGCGCGACTTAATTTCACGGTATTTTTCCAAGCAATTTATTACAATACTACAAAATATAATAGTGGTACACGCGCAATTTTTTTCATTAAATTATCCTTTTATCTGCAAACTGAACTGAAAATACAGTTTACCTAAAACTGAAATAAAAAAGGTACTTATTAGAAATAAAGCTGTATTATTAAAATTTTAGGTGATTATCCATTTTGTCCGTAGAGTAAGTTACTTAATACCTTGAAAATGCCTGCGTCGGATTAAGGACCCATTCTCATTATTCATTTAGAAGGAAACTTCGTTGGATACGCTATAATTTATTTACTTAGATGCACTTACTATAGAGTTTTTAGTGGTTTAGTCTTTGAAATTAGTTCTTGGCAAATTTAAATATGACAGTCTGTATTAATATAATCCTTATTTTGTGTAGTACGGTAATTACATTAAAAATATATTTAAAGTAAATTATTGAGCAATTTTTCGAAACAGAATAAATATTTATAATAATAATACAATTGAAAACTGGACTTATAACTAGAGAACGGCTGGACTGATTTTTGTGTTTGTCGATTTGTTGTATTTGTGGCCGTACCCAATAGAACAATAGAAATAATAAAATATTAAAAAAGATCGAAAATGTAAGAAAATAAACCAATTTATATTATTTAATGTAATCCCATCGATACGGTAAACTCTCACCTCAAATCAAAAAAGTAATCGACAGGGTATATCTCGCAGCCAACTAAACGGCGCCTTTTAGCTTAAAAAATGTAGAATGTCAGTAATGAAAAAGGATTTACGTATAAATTGATTGTTATTTGGTGTAAACCTAGGAAAATATATGAAGCTACTTAAATATATAACAATTTTTATTTCTTTTTGTGTTATTGTCTTAATAATGTAACTTGTAACTTAATATTTATTTTGTATTTTTTGTACTACTTTCATAAAACCATAAAGAAAGTTCAGGTTATCTGTAACATGACATTCATTGACTGTTCAGGGGTTACGTCCGCCGGGTCAGGTAGTATTACTATATTTAATCAAACTATTGATTAGGTCTAATTATTTGAAATGAAGTTGATTCTTTAACCGTCTTCAAGAAATACCCAAAGCAGCAGGTTTAAAATTTCATCTGTATTTTTTTATGTAAGTACAGTCACCTACTGTATGCAAATTAACATATTAAGTTCAGATGGTAAAAGAAAAATATTGTTGCAAACATGTGTTAGATACATAAGGGTGACCACTTATTTGCTTATCAATTATATGACACTCGTATGTATCTAGCCCCACTACGGGACATAAATTCGAAGTTTCTACAATCACCTACTAGAGTGATAACTCTCATTTATAAGCAGCGAGCTTCTCATGAGAAGAGCTTGTATGTAAATAGGGTACTTAACCTACTAAAATTCTCAAACACAGCTATTAATTTTAATTCTAGATCAAGTTCACAGTAAAGGTGAATATAACCTTGTCGCGGTCACATGAAGCTCAATCTTTTATTTTACATAATAATATTCTGTAGACCAGTGTTGGCCCTGTGGTTTCATAATGCGACTCCCATCCCTGAGGTCATAGGGTTGATACTCGGCTCCTGTCCTTCTGTCTATGTGCACATTTGACACTCCCCCATACGATGAGGAAATAGAACGAAATGTCTTCGACCCATAAAGTCTACGGTGTGTGTCAGGTTCTGAAGGCTGATCGCGTTCTTGTCTATTAAGAAAAATAAATCACGGTGCATACAGAAAACTGATGCCCAGATCTGAAAGGTCCTAGAGCTACTAGTAAAAAAAAAAGCTGTACTACAATTAAACTGTTAGTAAAGAAACACCAAAGCATCAGTTTTTCAATATTTTTTAGACGTTGATAATTATTTTTATAATAGCACATCAATACTTTATAAACTAGATAAGTTTGTTATATAATATACAAAAAAATCACATGGTGTAACTTTCTGTAGAAAATTCTGTATAGAAGAAGATATATGTGGAGTAAAATTGGCAAGTCACATTTTGTACACTTTGTTTTACTCAGATATCACCGTTAATTTGTATTTATTAACCTTTTGTGTTTTATTAGATATATCCTTTGGCTTTATCATCATCATTAATCATGTATTAATTGTAAGAAAAAATTTAATTATATTCTAAAAGAATACCCAGCAATAAAGAAATCAAGCCATAATATATTCCTTTGTTACGAAGAAAGAAAGGCGCCTTATTAGTAAGCGGCGTTCAATGATGCTGTTTCAGTTTAAAGTTTTCTCGGTATTCAGGCTAAGTTTTCTTTTTATTCGATGTACAACAGTATCGTGCCCGTAGCCTCTACGATGCATCATTACGAAGTTTTGCGCCACTCTTTTCTTGCTGCATGAATATTCATTGGAACGTCGTTAATGTCGGCTACTTGAGTTTGGGTTCCCCGAGCACCTCTTAACTGTACTCAACAGAAAAAGCGTAATTTTGCAATGCTGTAACCTTGACTCAAAGTTCATTAACTATGCTAAATGTTGTAATTAAAAAATGCTATCTCGGCTCGATCGTAGACTTTTTGGAGCGTTGTTGGGGCGAATCGTTGTTTTTAACAATATGGCCATAAATCTTGTTGAACAAACTTTTACATCGCAGCGATAAAACTACATTATCAAGAACTAGAAGGCGGTAAATAAACAAGTGGAAGGGGAAGCAATTTTTCCAAGGAATACCATTATTCTTACCACGTCTGGCGCGCAATTAGTTCGGGCGTTGAGTTCTTTGTATGGTGAGTCTCAATTATAAGGAACGATTAGAACTCATTTTCAAGTTCCTTTTTGATTGTAATTTAATGATGTATTTTATAGTCTTACTAGCGAACTCGACAGGCTTTTTCCTGTACATAAGTCTAAATTACAAAATAAGCACACGCACAGAAGGTTCGTACACTGAGTTATAGTATGACTTACGTATAATTCGTACCTATTTTGGGTTGGGATTACATACTTTCAGCCATATGTGAAATAGGCACAGAAATACGTCTGCCTCACAACGAAAACGATTTTACAGCTAATCGGATCTATAGCATATTTTAGCGTAATAAATCTTTATCACAAAAAATTTAATCACATTAAAAAATCACTTTTGAAATGGTAATACTTAAATGAATTAACAGTAAAACTTAAGAATTGTTCGCCGAATGCTCGCTTCAATACCTCAGTCCATCCCAACCTTTATCTAACCACTATTACCGCGGTTTCCTTGATATCGCTTAATGCAGAAGGCGTGTCTAATTTAACATCAAGTGTTTACTAAAAGCTTTTACCTTTTCAATACTATAGAGGATTCAATAAACTGTAACCTAGTAAGCGCGTGATTAGGAATTCCCTTTAGTTGGGTTATACAAACGGGACGAACCAGGTTTATTTTAATTAATACGACAGTAAATGTACGGAGCGTATCATTAACAAAATACGTGATATTTAGCCATATTATGTTTCTGAGTGATTTTCGTAATTAATTTTGGTGCGGTTAAGTACGTATTCGGATTTTAAATTGTATTAAAAATTTATGCGATCACATTAATGAATTTGAACACAATTAAAAGGATGTTTACAGTTACAGTTTAAAGTAAAGTGGCAATATTGGGGTTTCATTCAGTTAGCGAAATTTGTAATGTCAGTTTCTGACAGTCTAATCGCGTTAATTTTTAATAGAATTTGTATATTTTATACTAGAACTATTTTAAAGATCTCACATTCTCTTCTTTCATTTGGTTCTCACGGAGCACTGCTCACATTGTCGCTACTATTTACTCAGTATCTATGAATTACATTTGGTAGGTTGTACGTTATTATACTTAGTTATAATATAGATTTACGATTTAAACAAAATATATATGAAACACACGCAGATAGACGAATGCTCTGGGGTCACAGGACTTCATTAAAATTTTATTACAGATTTGAAGAATTTGATGTTAAAAAGATATATGACGTTGAAACTTTTGTGAGTGATTATTTTATGATCCTGAATTTACTTAAGCACAGTCCTCACTAATCACGTAAAAGTTTTGAGTGGTCTGAAGTTGATGAATGTACGAAAGCAATTTTTCTTGAGAATAATTCTTTTAGAAGTTAGTGCTAATAATTTAAGCGTCGAAATTTTATACATTTGAAGACCTAATAAATCAATGGATATGGCGTTATTTTCAATAACAATTATTAATATAGTATGAGAGAATTTTCTATATTATTTTTTTTACGTAATAAATTATTATTATATTTGAAGTTCATACTCGTTAGTTTGATAAAAGGAGCAAAATAACATATACGATCAAGGAATGATTTATTAAATATGTGAGTTTCCAATTGTCGATGGTACAAAAGTTAAAAGCCTTTAGAAAAAATAACACTAAGACGCATTAATGCCTGCCTACTCTCTATACAATTTTTTTAATAGATTGATTCTACTGAAAATGTTTTCTCTTTAAAATACAATGTCCAAATGTAACTGTATTTTGCTTAAAATCCAAGAACAAAATGCGGGTGTTAACAAAGTGCCAGCTCGAGAAACACGTGTTAAGCTATACTTGAGGCAAAAAGATAATTCCACGGTCGTTAGATTCACGGCACTGCGATAAAAAGCTGTATAAGCGTTACTGCAGCGCACTACCGCATCACTAACTCGGCGCCAATTAAGTGTTTTTTAACGAACTAATTACAAATGCGGGCCTAAGTGCACACTTTAATTGTTTTATCGACCTGACCTACCTTATAGGAAAACCGTTTATGTGAAAAGTGTTTTTTTACACACCAATGGATAGCTAAGCTTTATATTTACGAAAGAAGGAAATAGTTTGTTAAGTGCTTGATGTATTGGCGCTTTAGTCTGAAGATATTCCGTTCCTATAAGTAATGATATCTTATGCGGCGTACAACAAGGATCTACATTAGGTCCGTTTTTTTAAATCTGTACAAACAAAATTCACGAACTCGGTTTACACGGATAAATCACTCTCTACGCTGATGACACCTGCTTATTTTACTTTGGTTCAAATATCCAGGTTATGGTTATTCAAGCTCAAGCATCTTCTTGGTTTCAATTAAATCTGCTAACAATTAATATTTCAAAAACATGTTATGTATCAACAAATAAACTCATTCTAATCTTTCAACCGCTAAAAGTTCAAGACGTTGAAATCACTAACAAAAAGTAGGAGAAATATGTGGGACTTATAATTTATACATATTTAAAGTGGGACTTTCATATATTACAAATAATAATTACCAAACGAAAATAACTCATAGGCAGATTTTGGTCAGTATCAAAATGCATTCCGCAATCTGTATGTCATTTAATTTATAATTGTTTAGTCAAGCCACATTTCATATATCTAATTGAAATATGGGGTACAGCATGCAAAAACGAAATGTCTAACATATACGTACAAACACTACACAATAAATTAATAAAAGCACTACTTAGATACAATTTTTTAACACAGACTAATAAAATCTACCAAGAAACCAAAATCATGACGATTAAACTAATGTTTATAGCACCCGTATCTTAATTTTAAAAAATAACTCTCTCCTAACAAAAATCAAACACACACCACTACACGCAATACTCGTTGAGCGAGTTTGCTTATGCAAGATAAGCCGCGTACAAATTATTTGAAGAAGTCTTTTAAGTGTGGGCGTGTGCAATTATTTAACCAATTCCGTCTAAAATTCGTCATATTAGCGCGTTTAACCAATTCAAAAGGGCATTAAAGATACTGTATATCTCATTTGCATATATTAAGTTTCTCATGTAAATAAAAAAAAATTGTAATGAGAAATAAAGTTCTTTAAACATTAAACATTACTTTGAAGAGACTGAAGGATGCTAAGAAAGAAATGCTCACGTATCGATATCGATATCCATTACAACATTTCTTTAATAAATTTATTTACCAATTAATCGAATAAATAATTACCCTGTAAAATAAGAATGTATGAATTAAATTTCTGCCTAAAGTACTATGTACCGTGTAACGATTCAGATTTGTTATTTGACCCAATTGGCTGTGGTCAACGTAACATCACTGGTGTGTAAGAGCGCTACGAAATTTGTGTCGTAGCACGTTCGTAGCAAATTCGTAGTGCCTTGATGTATGCAGCGTATTGGAAATATCGTATGTAAATCGAATTTTGTGTCAGTATTTTATGCTTATCTGTACCCAACATATAGCTTATATATACAAACATCATAATTACGAACACGTACACAAGTAATGCTTCCACAACCGATGGATAAACACAGACAAAAATATTTTTTAATCCGAATTGGAAGTGCCAGAGATAAATAAGCCTTTCCCAAACTTTTACACCACAAAAAATCTCTTAGAAAACCCTTTATAAGTATATATTTAACTTTAATTTTATTTATTAATTCATAGCATAATACAAAATCGAAATTAATAATTATTCTTTAATTATACTTAATTATTTATTGAACATTGTTTCAAATTCCATTCTATTCAGATACTAGTTGAAATATCTAAATTAAATAAATGAATATAAACGAGCCTGATGAATTAATTTGCAGCTAAACACAGGGACTTGAGATGGCTTTTCATTGAAAACTAGGTCATTAATTATGTTTGTGACCTGTACTTAGAAGCTGTCTCGATTTCTAAGCTAGTAGTTAAAACAACAACAGTTTGTACCTAAGTTTGACTATAGCCTAGTAAACTATTGAAACAGTCACTTTAAAAATATTCTAGAGCTGGTACCCGCTTGTAAACTTTCCTAACTGTAGTGACACAGCTGTAAAATGGCCTCACCGTCCACAGTTACGGGCTTTGTGGGCGTTTGTATTCTGAATCAGCGTGTTGGTAGAAGGAAGTAATAATGTTTTCGCATGTGGATCCTCTCCGGTAATGGAGAAGCACTAAAAGAAGAAGAAGGATCCTGAACATTGTTTGGAGTGCTCTTTTAGCTGTATATGAATTAGTGGATTGGATTACAATGGTAACGTTTTATTCTTATGTCCTAAAGGCTTGTAACCCTCCGCCACAGGATCACTAATATTGCCAGTCAAGTGTGAAACCCTGACTTGCTACTGTGAGAGACACGGATGGATGACAACTTCTCGAGTTTTATAAATTTTTGTTGAATAATGTTATGGTTTTCTTATTTTATCGAAATATTTAATGTTACTACAAAATATAAGTTATTCTATAGATAAATGCGTCGTCTGATGCACTTTTAGATGTAATGTTGAACTCATTTATTACAGCACCGATAATTTTTACGGCAACACACTGAGCACAACACCTGTTAGTTACTAAAAAAATAGATTGCTTGACTATTCATTCATAGAGACGTAAACAAAGGCACACGACCTTTTAACATTTTATTTCACAAAGTTACATCCTGCTAGTTAAATATAAGCTTAAGAATTTTCAACGATAAGAAATTGTTCTCTAAAAACTCCAAGCACGTGTTCCATGCTTAAGGTAAGTCGTAACAAGCGGCTTGTGCACATTTCAGATTACCTCTTCCTCTGTAAACTTACAAATACAAACACTTATTTGTATTTTCGTGAAAGTTTGAGAGCTTTGTACTTAACGAGCAAGAGCTTTTAAAATAATATACTTAATGACGAATGTGTACGATTTTGGTATTATTTAAATTTTAATACTACTTATTGTTTGTAATAGTTTTTTGTTTATTTATTGAGATGTATGGAGTTAGATTGCATAGAAAGAATCATATATATTTATAAAAATATCATATGAACTCTGTTATTTTTTATGCAAGTGCAAGAACAAACTTCTTACATATTTAAAGAATCAAATGAGACTGCTCTGTTGCAAAATGCTTCTAATTTTACATTTACTGCCAGTTCTCAAATCATATTTAAATAACTGTTCGTCTTAATTAGAGCCTATGATACGCAAATAAGACCGGCCCTGTTATTTCAGAAATTGACAGCCAGTTGGCAATGGTCAGTGTACATAATTTTGGCCTAGTATACTTGGCGGAGCTTCATCATTTAGGAAACGAAGCTGCCATACATTCATGACTTAAATGGCACGCGTACGAAATATGTCAGCATGGTTGGACATTTGTGCAGCACATAACTTACGAGTTTGCATACCAGTGCAAACGTTTGAGCATACGTTGTAAAGTTTTTTTTTAATTTGGAAATCTTGATTAACCTAATTATTTAGAATTTTATATTAGGAACGCATATGATCTACGCCCGGCACACTGTGACGCATGGAAGCAAGGACTAGAATAGAATACATATTTTATTAAAAACTGAGTACATTGTTTTGTTGGAAATGGCTGGATAATTCCTACATCGAATCTGGTATGTGGTGTGTCAAACTTAAAAAATAATAATATCTTAAAACGTTTCCCAGAAAACACATGATAATAATGCACAAATGATATATTGATTCATATTCATGTATTGCATGGCTTTAGACCCGATGCAATAATGTTTCTATTCAAATTTGACGTGTTTTGAGGGAAATAAAATATTGATATTCAGACCGCTTTAAAATTTCATCAACTTTCGTTGTTCGAATGATATTGGTTGTAAAACGCCGAACGCGCTTTATAAAGTAATAAACAAGGATTTATTAAAATTGTAATTTCCTGCACATTATTAACAAAAATTTTCTGCAGAACCTTTCGAAATTTACATGATACAATTTGTATATTAGCAGTAATTTATGCTCTTTGCTTTGATCGAGAGAACTAATTACAAGCTTTCGATTTGACCTTGTTAATTATCAATCACCTAGGTATAGATGTATTTACTCCGCTGATTGAACATACAATGTAAATCACCAGCCACATTTTGTTATTGTCTTGATTATGAGGTGGTGAATATGGTCTAAATTTGTGTCTATAATTTTAACTGATATAGACGAGGCATTTAAATGTTTGTCCAAGTCTTCGATATTTCTATAGTTATATTATTAAGTAAATCAGGTTTTGGAAAATTAAGGTGAGATTTTGTTTATATTTTAAAATTTCAAATCCAGGAATTTGACTAACTCAAAATGCTGTTATATGTTTAATCACAGGTAAATGGCATACACAGCATATATTCTAATAACCTAGATATATTCGATTAAGTTATGTTGCATTGCAGCAATTTCTATCTGAAATTTAACCCTTAAAATCAACATCAATATTTATTATCGTTATTCTCCAATTCGCGGATTGTTAGCCGTGGGCGAAGGCGCCGTATTCAATTAGTTGAGTCTGGTGAAACTTGGCCGAATCGTCAGCAATTTCTTCAAATTGGGCGTTGGCAAAACTCCAGACGATTAACAACTTAGTGCAAGCTGTTTAATTTCATGCCTGGATGCCCGCGTTTTGTGTCGCGCCCTTTTACGTTCACCAACCTCGACTGCGAAACTTAAACACTCCAAGTTCTACAAAGTTTCTTCATATATCTCACGGTGATGTTTCTATTAACTTAACGTACGTAGAGAATCTGGATTCTGTCAGTCACCAAATTTAATTTCGGTGTGTTACAAACGTCTAAGTTCCTACTCAAGAACTGTAACAATATAGTGGAGTACGCTATATTGAGTAACAGTAAAAAAAACTGTTTTTCTTTTGTATATCAATTCTCTTTTTATGGATTAAAAATTAAAAATACCATATAGATTTTTATATATTTCACTGGCTGAGGAAACTTAGCTTATAGGGTTTGTAAAAAACAGTTATAGAGAAGAGCCTGATACCCGAACAGTTCTAAGATTTGGCCTTCTTTCTAACTTAATTTTCGAGAATCATAGAAGATTATCTTACAAAAGAAGTTGAAAATTATTGTTATTTAATACTTCTTAGGGTATTTAAAAAAACGAATTTACCAACTAAAATTGATATCTAACTTTTGAAAAAACCGTTAGAAAGAAGGCCAAAACCACTGGAACTATAATCAATTTGATTATTATATTTGTACCACAGCACGCCTTCTTTCACCCTGTTACTGAACCAATCCATTTATCAATTTACATTAGTACTATTAGTGCACTTCTAGAACTAATCACGACGGGGCAGCGAGAATTTTGTATTTTTCATGAGACATTTTAGCTTATATCGTACAAACTATCAGTCTGATTACAAAATCCTGTCAGAATCATTTGACACCTCGGGTATCCAATCGGTCCACGCGAACTTATGCTTGAACGTACAAAAAAAATAGTACACCTGGAATTTACAAGTCGATTTTTTCAAATATTTTTTGACAATACTATACTATACCGATAGGAATTAGGTTTGTTTACCATTTCCACTTTGTATTACGTAAAGCGATTTTACTGTTAATAACGACCAAAAATCAAAACACGTGTATTTAGTTTAGGTGCCTCTTAGCGCATGCTTATGTATGTAAAAAACGTTCACAATATTCGCGAAAGAGCAAAACTACCAGGAGGCCTTGTTCTGAGAAGAACGGGCAAGAAACTCGGCAAGTTTCACCCTCTCTCTACATTATAATTATTCAAAGGTAAATGTCATAAACCACAATATAACCTCTAATAATATTATAACTTCTATGGTCATTGCGTGGTCTTGGGAGTCTTGTTAGCTGTTTTATTAACGCAAGCGGTTACTTTTATTCACTCAAGATCAAAGAGTATTATGTAAACGTATACTACGTTGATAGTGCTTTACATGTTTTGACAAATGAACAAAATGTAAATAAATAAATACGCTGGAAGCTTGTATTCATATAGATAGGGTTGGAGCAGACAACTCCATTCGTAAATTGAATCACTTAAGAAAAGTCGAGTGGAAAGTTGTACTTCAAAACTGAGTATCCAGTGGTACAATAACGACTTAATCTTTGGATTTAAACTAAGACTGTGGTCGTTATTTGCAGTATTTCTATTTATTTTGTAAACAATAAGATTCCTAAGCATATTTTTAATATAATAGCTCACTGTTTTTATACTACTTTTTTTTTGTCTCGCACAAATTATATGGTAAGCAGAAAGCAGCAGGTCAACAATATATATCTTATAACGTGTGTACTTTCAAGGTCAAGTGTCTTTTAAGACACCAGACTTTTTTTTAGAACTCTTGCCTTGATAATTTGTATAGGTAGTGTACAGATCAAATATACACAAATATCATGAACTTAATCATCTATATATAATCATAAACTTATTGGTTTATTTGTTACATACATTTTTCAAGGTTTATAAATAAATTTATTAATAAAACGTGTAATAACTTTCTCGAAGCTGTGTTTTCGGAGGCCTTTCGGAACTCAATTACAAGGGTTGTCTAAGCAAACACAAGTGACCTTTGAGATCAAGTACTTGTTTCCTCTTTACTAAAGTAGTTTCAATATTTTACTAACAAAAATCACTTTTCAAATTATGGTAATTGAAATATCCGTTTTCGTAAACGTTTTGTTATTTGTTTGTGGTACATTGTTTATACTTTTGTATTATTCATATTAATATTTTCTTTTATTTAATATACTAATGGGATCAGTTTTCTGTACTACTTTTTACCGTATATGAAAGAATTTTCTTTTGTGGTTTGCGCATTGAGAAAGAAAAAACTGCGGCGTTCGAAGACATACCCTTGGAATAATACATTTACGAAGCTAACTTTTCAGCAATCTTTTTACAAACTTTAGTGCATTTAGAAAACTTATAATATAAGGGTTTCAGAAAGCATAGTCAAAAGGAAAACACTTCATTCCAAGGCCTGGACATGACACGCAGAAAAGTTTCCTTGATTGAGAAGCCCTCGAGATATTTCCGACGGGCTCGATTGGCTTACTTGTCTCAAGGAGGTTAAAAGCAGACGCTAATGACACTTATATTGTTCCAATTTTAATTGGCCGAAATTCGATTCGAAAAGGTAAATTCAATTTCGCTAGAGTTTTAACCAGTTTATTCCCGTAATTTGATATAAGAACAAATTCATTTGAATGATAAATGACGGGCGACTTGGATTGAAGGTAAAAAGTAGCATATTAGATATTTTTTATTAAAAATAAAACTTAAAGTTTACAGAAATTGCAAATCAGATAGTAAAACTACTCTACTTTTTACGCATTCGGAGTGACAATATGCACGGCAATACTGTTAAACAATATAAAGATAAAAATCTAAACCTATCTCAAATCATTATGTCTAACAACTACAGTAGCTAGGCTAGCTGATATACAGTTGTCTATCAACATCAACCGATTTTTAAAAATCAATTACAGTGTAGTCATTGTAATACATAATCCAGCGAAAGCTCTGTTACAAATGAAAATGCATTTTTTTTAATGAAGTAATGTAATAATATTAAAATGCGTACCTACATAATTATTAAAGACTCAGTAAAAATTAAAAAGAAATATTCTATTCGAATTGGACATTTTTGGCTTTTATACAGACTTTTAATCTGTTTGGCTATAAATCTATGGATTTACGCTCACTTGGAAACACCAAGGGAAATTTCACCACTGCTTGTTACAAAAAAATTTAAAGACTCAATGTCACCGCGTCGTTTAGTGCAGGCCCTGTAAACTGACCATAATTTGAAGTCTTCAGCTCTTAAAATTCTGAAACGTTGGTTTCAAGCCAGGCTTGGGTAATCCGTGCCTTCTGACCAGGTTTGATAATGAACATGAAAAAACGATGTTGAAACGGCGCAAAATCGAAAGAAGTTTTTAAAATAATATACATGTTCCAAATTCAATATAACTAAAAAGTGAAAAAAGATAAGATTTTATGTAACAGTATAATTACGGCCAGACCTTCATAACTTCATCCACCGCTGCGAGACAGTAAGTTATTTTTTAGGCTTATTAAGTGTTAACCGTTTATATGAAAAATGTTAAAATTCCATGTGAAATAATGGGTCTACTGTTAATGTTACTCAAATATTAGAGGCTATTTAATTTATGAAATACATACTAATGTTTATTCATTTTAAGTACATATATGCATTACAATGTGTAAGATTTGAGAAGTCTTTTTAGTAAAAAATACCTGTATCAGGGTTCCCAGCTCTTCCATAACAAACTTAATTATACATTCCTTAAAATATATTTATAATATAATTTAATTACATCTTTTAGTTTATTTATTTTTGTTTTTGATTTTCAACTGTTATCATCAGTGAGTGTGTGAATGCAAATGTGTGAGTGAGTGAGTGAGTGAGTCTGTGGCTGAATGAATAAATTGTGTAACTATATACTAGGTCTCAGATGAAGCTCTAACACTGCGTAGGTTGTATTTATAAGCCAGTCCTTTTGTCGTATTTTTAGATTGAAGACGGTGAGCGGGTAGATGTTAAGCAGCCTATTTAACTTATTAAAATTTAAAAAAATATACATACATGACTATGATAGAAACTTCTTTCTTTGTCTATCTTATAAGACTCAAAATATTACTTACTGAACATCAAAGACTTTGAGAGCCGAGTTATTTAATTGTCTTCAAACTTTAAGCGGTGTACTTAGTTCCAAGACACTTGTAAAGTCCAGGATAATCAAAGCTTTAAAAGTAACGTTTATGGCAAGAATTCTGTTTTAATTAATTTTTATTAAGTGCACTGGTTTTATATCGCTCTTCATTTAAGTTTAAAGTCGGGTACTTTAGTTAGGTAGAAACAGATGATAAGACTAAGAAAATAATACAAGTTTTGATGTTTCCTTGATACAGTGATCAAATAAGTCCTGGGTTCAATTTCAAAACATCCCCAGTCTTGAGATCTGAGACGCTAAAATTTTCTTCGTCCGTGGTGGTTTTGCATACTCCGTTGGGGCAAGGTCCCAAAGTTAATCTTGTGAGTATTTGTGTGTTATGGGAACGTATTATTATTTTAAGTTAATATAATAATAATTATTATATAAATATTATTTAACAAAACACTACAGGCCAGTGTCAAATTAGATTACGTTGGGTTTGCCTGGGGTAGATTTTCTATTAAGAATAAAAGTTGAGAGTGACAAACATAACCCTAATAAAACCTTTTTACGGGCTCGGTAACATACTTAATAGTTAATTTGTTATAGTCTATATCTGGTAGTCCGGCCGGTATGACGACCTCACTTAACTTCACAGGTAGGACTGCTTCGTATTCTGGTGAAATAATCCTAAAACAAAAAAAAACTTGTGACTTTCTTAGATATAATTTGAATTATGGCTGTCACGTAAATAAATAAACAAAAATAAATCTTTGCTAATTATTATTTACGAAACTAAACAGTTGAACAGATTTTTGTAATCATTGATTTATATATAAAATAAGGTTTAAATGTAATGAATTCTATGAAACCTACTTCGGCCACACAAGGTTACCGTAATTGTTTTCCATACTTTCCTCTCATTTTACGCCTTTAGTTATTTTGAATACTTTAGAGACAGAATAAAAGTATTGACTGACGATGAGTTTTAAATCTCTGACTGAGCAGAGAGTAGTTTTATTTATATAACTATTATTGATAATATTATATGTTTATACACGGAGCAATTATCGAATAAATCATTTATATTGTGAATTATTTATCTCCATTTTCACAAAATGTTTCTAATTCACGCCGCTTAATTTTCACGTGGTCCTTACAAAGTTTTGATGGAAATTTTCGAGTAAATCGAATTTAGTTGATTAATTATGATTTTGTTTGAATTACTTGGTCGCGATAAAAGCAACAGAGCATAATAAATTTTGTTTTAAAATACTTCGGTTTTCATTACAAAATACTTGTTGTATTTTAGTTAAATTGAATAGTTTAATTTGGTTCAATTATTTTATGTTTAGTAGTAATCGTTCTTATTCATTAGCACTCAGAAACGGCTCTTAAATAATCTGTTGCTAAACATTATTATGAAAGATTCTTGCAATGTTAATAGATATTTCAAGTACTTTTTTATGTTTTTATCCTGTATAAATATAGATCAATGACACTATGTATGTCCTTTATGTGCAGATTTTTCGTCTATTTCATTAGTTATATTTCTGTATCAGCCTGGTCCTGTGGTCTATTTTTATGTCGTGAGAACGTAGCACGATGAGAATCATTTTTCCCATATTATTCATGGTACGAGTATAGGTTTATTGCGACAAAAAGTGTGACATTCAGGTCAAATTTTTTGACAGGTTAAAAATGACAAAATATATTCAATTACGCCAGCATGATGAATAATGGAACATCGACGTTTCACAATGAACGGCTGGTTGTCTGTTAGTAATCCGCAATGCGGATTTAGAAAGGGGATGCTAGTTACACATGCATGAAGCCATAAATTAATTTTCCGTACTTCAGCCTGTGTCAGACATTATAAAACTAGATTGCATTTTCGGTTTCCCGACAAATGACTTGCTGCGGTGGAAATTCGGCGAACAACTTAATTAAAACGTTAACAATGTCATTTTATAGCAATTTCCTTTTCCAAGTATTTTCACTTTAGACTTTAAAGTTATGGTCATTTCAAAGTAACAATTTATTTATACATTACTTGCCAGCATTTGTTAACACGAGCGAGCGTTAATATTAGCGTTAATTTTACCGTCTACAGACATGAATTTATTTATGCTATTATTGATGTGGAACGCATTAAGAATGTTTATAATGTGGCAGTATGAGCGTCCCGCTGCCCGCTACATAAAGCATGCCCCATGTGATCAAACAATTATATATCGGTATAATAACAATAATTCAGTGGAACAACTGGCTTCAGATTGCATCAGTTTATTTAAACCTTTTTTCTGCGGTCCTCTCAAGTATTAGTAAGCACATTTAATAAAATTATACCCCCCCCCTCCTCTTGTCAGAAAAAGTAAGCAAAGCTATCAAAAATAATAGTACATAAATGTATTCATTTTTTGTAGGAATCCTCGAAAATGCATTACGTTTTCAAGCGTAGACAATGTGTCAGTAATATATGTAAAAAAGTAAACTTACTGTTGACGTTATCACCAAATAAGAAAATCAAAGACCCCTATAGTGCTTCATAACACGGCATCGATTTTTGAGTTTCCTCACGACATTTGCCTTCAACGCAAGAAAATTCGATTGGTGCGCGTGATTCGAACACACGACCTGAGAGGGTCGCACTCTTAACACTGGTATACATAAATGTGAGTAAAAATTCTAGTACCTAAATCAACCATTTGGCTTTTAACATTATTTATCTGTTTCGTATATACAACTAAGGTTTTTAAAAAGACTGATACAAGTTAATCTTAAGCCAGCTAGAAATATCTATTTCTGCTGATAATTCCGAATACAAAATATTAACAATGTCGTCCCTTATTCATTACCAATATTAAAGATCAGCAGATTTTCCAAATTCTGTCTGTAAAAACCACCCTAAGTTCAGGCATTTCTTATTCGAATTCTTCGCGAATATATACGAATAAACACTACTTATCTAAAGCTTGATATAATCGGTGGTTGGCTGATTAATTTAAAAAAAGTTCTTAAGCACCTATCCGCATTGTGAGGCAAAAAATTACTAGTCAAAATTGGAAGTATAATATTTTTTATTAAATAGATTTTGGTGTCGTTTAAGGATAAATAGATTATAACTTGTACTATAGAAAATGCATTATATATGTAGTATACATTGCAATTGTGTCAGAAATGTGTGACCTGCATACTCATCTGTTTCTTATTTTATATATATTATTGATTCTATACTTCTGGTTTTTGCTTTCTACAAATTACAAACTTTTTAATACCAGTTTAGATTTAAAACCTTTCAGTTGTTTAAAAATCTGGGCTACACTATCAATATTAATAAATATAACGTCATGGAGCATTGGTGTAGCCGGAATTCGGCATACCCATGGTTTGAGGGTAGATACAAATCTAACTGGAGTATCATCAATATTATAAGTTAGGATGAAAATAATGACCCAATTTCCCTTAGACGCCAATTTCTATTGATTCAGTAGAAATTATGAAACCTACAAAAGATGAAACAATCGGAAATTGAATGAGATTCAAAAGTGCAAATAGAAGCGTTGGTTTAAAATTGTGTAGTAAGGGGTAGGATACGTGACCGGCATAATTTGGTTGATGTTTAAAAAGAGTTTTTTGAATTTGCAGTGTTGCCATGCACTAGGCGAAACGTATTCTACAAAAGTTTCGACTTTTTGCATACAACCACTTAGGTTACGATGTTTACCTCGTTTGAGTAGGTATTTCGTTGAATTATATTTAAAGGTTATGTATTTGTTGTGGGTTTTATATTACTTCTAAATGGCATGTTTGGTTTCTTTGACACGATTATATTATAACTTTTTGGCTTATTTCATAACTACGTATATATTCCTGTCGAACTGTGTTGATGACTAGCACTTGTTATTTCTTATCTGTATATACACAAATAAATGATAATTGATGTATCATTGACATATGATAACTTAGAAAGGATTATTTATTGTATCATACTGTTATCATATATATATATATAAAGAAAAATATAAACATAATATTTCATGCAGAAAGCTATGCAAATAATTTACAAAAAGTATTCGATCTTTTTAAATATATTTCTAATTTTAATATCGCCGTTATCCTCATTGTCTACAGAACATGCGTAATATTATACATATTAACTCTAGATTAATAACAATAAATTTGTATGAAACACTCACCATTGTATACAAATATTTCATTAGTTAATTCAATTGTATATTTTTTCTAAAACAAAGCGTTTTTAATTATAACTGATGCATACAAATGTTCGTTATCCAAATGTTTTAATAAAACAACATATTTTTCAAACGTCATATTATATTTCCACACAAATGCCAGGTTTTAGATAAAAATGAACGACACGATCACTAGACCGAAAATAAAATCGCTCGTGCGATATACTGTTAAATATTTGGATTTAAAATATTATTGAGATGTAGAAAGAACGGCAATATAACAATTCTTTTACTTCCGAAAATTTATATAGAATGTTTTATTGCGGCATTTCATACTACAATCCGATTATTAGTATTTATTTTCATGAGGTCCATCTCTAAAGAGTCACAATATGCTTTCCCGCGTAAGCCTTAAGATTGACAGATCAGATAACAGATGAGTTAAAAACCGCCTGAAATCTGTTGTATATATTTAAAGCCATGTTCTTCATGATAAGCAATTAACACAGAGATCGCGCCTATGAATCCTAGCTGTGCTTAGTCTTGACGTGCACATTCTTTCCATATACGCAATACCACACAATTAATACGTAATGCGAAATTGTTAGACTCAAAAATCGATGCTCTCGATCTGATCAGACGATATAGCCTTTCATGGCCATTTTAATTTTCAGACCCATTTTAATTTATAAATTAATCGATAATAAATCGATGCCACTCATTAAAAATATTACTATTATTTATGACGATCCCACGTATTTTTCTTCACTATTTGAAGTGACTAAGACCATGCAAACTATTGGGAACGTAATAAAAATGTATTTAAACGTGCCTGGATTAAGCAACGCGTTCGTTCGTAATGTGGGGTTAGCCGGTGCGGTGAACTCCCCATTCTATAAATTAATAGGGATTTCGTTATTTGTGTACGCAAAGATAATCGGAAATAAATGTGGTGTAGCTTTATAGATTACAGAATGAACTTTCATTTCACGAAAACAACGGTATTTAACGCGAAAACTGAAGGTAATTTTTGTGATGTGTGTGATTATAGTTAAATAATATAATATTATGAATGTTGACAAATGTTTTGTAAATTAAAAATGGTATTGATCAGTGTAAGCTTAGTATGAGCAACCATATAGGTGTGAGGTCGAAACTAACTAACTTTATTATTATATTCTAAATTTAAATTTACTTTACCAGTTTGTAAATCAATGGCGTAGAGCGGGCAAGAAGCTCTCCGCCACTATTTTTAATCGCCAAGTATTGAGTCATACAAATTGTTTGAACTTTGGCAAAGCAATCCCAAGGATTAGAATTATTTTAATAATCATGAAATTTATAAAAGGCTTTAATGATTAATTTACGTATATTGTGTGTTCATACCCTATCCATTCAGCAATTTTTCTATGTGTAAAAAAAAGACCAGGTATTTTGAAATGTAGAAAAATTTTAGAAAACGATAAAAACCTACAGTCACCTAAGCAAAGTTTTATAATGCAATAAATGCATGCTACTTGATTATTTTAAGTAATTGTTATAATTATCGCACGCAGATCTACGGGTTAGTACGAGTTATAAGTTATTAATAGCCTGCCTGAACTAATTGAAAGAGCCAATACAATTGGGCAATTCAAACTACAATCACACAATAGTTGAGATTGGGTTATCCCTCCCCATGGTGTGGTATTTGTTTTTTAAATGTTCCTGAATAAATGATTGTAATAGGAGCTTATAAAGACTTTTAGAATACAAATATTTTTCTATCTTCATGTTCGATTCTGCAGCATAACCCGCGTGGATTTCCTTTAGATTGTCTTTTGACAAGATATAAAACTGTAATGAATCACAATCTATGTATTTATGAAAAAATTGTCAGCGACCAGGGCGGCCATTTATAATGTGTAATGATGTAATTTAAAACTTAATACAATAAGTATACGCGTTTCACAATACCAAAAAAGTTATTGCAATATACAACTCAAATTAGAAAGACTATAAATAGATAATGTTAATTGATTTTCGGTAGTTCGTTAGAAACATTTTATCGATGTTGTTAATAGCCCATAAATTCACCATTAGCGAATTATACGCCCCTATCAACGAGGGTTAGAAGAGTTATTTGTTGATATAGCATTTTCGTATGAGTAATAGGTTTATCGCATTAATATTTTCTACTTAATTTAATGATTGCGTATGAAAGAAGAAATATGAATATCGTAAGTTCAGCTTGGAATTCTAATGTCATAGTTTGGATTGTTTCACTCGGTGAAAATATCTAAATAATCATAATAGCTAACAATGTTTACTAAACTAAATGTTGCACGAACCCAAAAATATTAACTTAGCAATTACACATTAAACTTGGAACTCGTAATAAGGCCGGCACGTGTACAAACACTTGGTCGAGGGCCACTACTCTGTTTGTAATACTCTGTTACTATTTGAAAGACATTTGAAATCTATGGTTATTTTTATTTTAAAGAGATCAAGAACTAATTATATTGGTAAAATATATTTTTTAATTATTTCTTTTATTTTTTAGTTAACGAAAAACTAAACAAATAACTATTTTGGTTCTTTTTATAATGCATCATTACATACAACTTAGTGTGTGATCATAAAAGATGTTGCAAATGTTTTATATAAATTTTAAGAGTTAAGTGATATTTCTTTATATTTATATCTTTTCTTTTTTTTATTCTTTAATTTCTTTATTTTAAATTATATTATAGATATTATAGTCTTTCTAATTTTGTATATTTCAACACCATCGGTAACACTATATATCTGTTCACTTTATTAAAAAAAACTTAAGTTTTCGTCAAGACTATATATATCTTGTATGGTTGCTAATTGCTGCACTGTTTTATAGAAATGCAAATAATTTTTAATATTAATAACAAATATACTTTGAGGGTAGTAAATAATTGTCCTATATTGATAAACTATAAAAAGATTACACATCGAATCCGTTCCACCTCCTTCAGTTTTTGTAGCTTTGTTGTTTGTAGTTTTGTTACATAAATAGTTTAATTTAAAGTACTTTCAATCTATACGACTTTCAAGAATAGCATTTTCCTGAAAATAATGTTTACAAAAACATATGTTAAATCATTATAACATACACATCAAGAACCGGAATATCCAATTGTGATGAGACCAATATAAGACTCCGTAAAGAATTTCGGTATTAAGTGATAAATTCTTTATTTATTTACACTGCATTATGTCGAGTTTCGCTTGACGCTATTCAGCGATCAATCGCAAAATCAATCAGGAGTAAAACATGTCATGGGTGGACGAGGAAATACGTCCCAGTTTTAGATTTATGAGTACTTTGTATTGAAATGGAAGTATTTGTATTGTGGACCTCACGAAGTGGCACAAAATAAACCACTATATTTTGTGTAAAAACGCCCATCCAATGTGAATTTATTTCACGAGATGGATTTGACACATCACTTGTCATCCCTTCATCTGTTGTGTGGAAGTTACAATTTGTACGCTTCACACAAATGATAAAGCTTTCAGCTTCATTATTCTCGAAATAATCTCACAACTTTTTAACATAAAAGAGTTCTAAAAGCTCTTTAGAATATTTTTTAATTGCGTTATGTTGACACGGTTCCTGTTTTAGAGGATTCTTGTTAGGAACTTTTAATATATAATGATAGATATATATACACAAATGTACTAGGTATAATAATGGCTGTTTTCGTGAAATTACAGCGAACACGAGCTAAATTTCTTAGAATTTTCCTCATTACTTGAAATTTTACGAAGAAATTATTATGGTCAGTAACAAATTATCAAATATCGTTTTTAAAGAAAATTTCTCTGTGACTACTTTATACTAAATTACAATTTATATAATAACCTCACACTTTAATAAAATGTTAGAAACTATAAAAACAGCGTTTGGTTCTAAGGGCAAAAACACAAATAGATAAGAACAAAAAAAAACTTTTAAATGAGAGAAATTTCGTTTTTAAATTTATTGCTTTGTTTTAAGAAACGAGCATATTCATAAAGGGCCATCAACGCTCTTGCAATTCTTCTAGCAGTATATGTCCATGGGACGCGATCTCTTAACATAAGATGAGCCTCGCCCACTTATGCCTTGTTACAATATAATTACATATCTTAATATATTAAATTAAGGATTATTATTACTATTAGGTATGTTATTTGCCTATAACAGGTAATTTATCATAGTTCCTATTATGATATATTGGAGTATAATCACACATTGTTTGATAAACCACTGATCAATGACGAATTAGACTGGCGTATTCTATGACACGCGAGGGCAAGTACGCTCTTAGCTTGACATCGCTTCTAGTTAATTGAACCAATCAGTCTCGGTATTATTGGAATAATGTACTAGTACTAATTGATACTATCATTCACTAAAGCTTGTTTGATCACGAATATTAAGGGACAAGAAGAGGTTATTGTTTAACGGTTTTAAACGTGGATCTAATTTTTAATAGACTAGCTGCTGCTGTCAAGAAAAGCACAACGATCCAACGTGTTGATACCACATATTAAAGAGAAGAAAATGAAGCTTCGTATAATGGTCTGAAAAATTAGTAGCTTACGTGACAGCTACAATGCATCGTATAAGTATTTTAAATTCAAGAATTAATTCGGAATTGAATTCTAGTTTGTTAGTTATTATATGAACACACTATAGTTAGTATCAAACCAAACGATACGTACGTATACCAAATTCCATACACACATATATCAACGAATACCTATAGTTCATTATATTTTAAGAAATTACTGAATCATTAGGTCACGTAAAAAGTTTGTAGACAAAATGAAAGATGACAAAAGTTTTTAATGTTTTTCACGACTTCTAAACGATTTTGACACTGAATGGCTCCTCAGGGTACGAAGTGGAAATTTTATCATTCCAACATAATGGAAAAATATATTATGGCCTTTATTTCTTTGAGCGGCAATGATATAATTTATTTTAATTTTTCTTAAAGATAATTTGTTCATAAGAAAAGCTATATTTTTCTCTAATTAAGTTAATGAATCTTATTAATAAAGTTATAGTAATCTACCCGCGACTTCGACTGCGTAGATAAAAAATGACTGGAATTCTTTGATCGCCTCCACGTTTTAATAGTGGTTGATTTATATTAGTTTAGGATCGGTTTTATAGGCCAACAGACTAGCGAGATAAGTGATTGTGAATATCTCGAGATGTAACAGAATCGCAGACAAGAACAAGCCTTCGCGCTAAATTAGACTCTCGTACGTCTAAAATGTATTAGATTTTGACTTACTGGAGCTATGGCTCGCGCTTAGTCTAGTCTCTGAAGCTCATCCTAACAGAACTAAGTAATAAAGAATCACAAAAATTTTATCTGCCCCATAAATTATTTGTGTGTTACGGTTTCTAAGGTTATTTTTTATCTGGAGAATTCATATTTTTGATGCAATAGTTACTGATTGATTTTCGTAGATATGTATCTAACCATTCACTCTATCTATTAAAAACGTAATTACTAAACGAGAAATTCTAATTATTTACTAATATATATGTTTTTTTTATATAGAACAAACGGTCAGGAGGCTCACCTGATGTTAAGTGATACCGTCGCCCGTGGACACTCTCAATGGTACGCTATTTTCTTGAAGTATCCTATTCTCTAAGGACCCTTATTGAATTCGTTCGGAAATACAACAGTGGGCAGCTTTGGGCCGCAGAGTTGCTGCGCGGCAAAAATTGCCTTAAAAAACGAAACGAAACGAGGTGGTACGGGTGGAATTTCGTATTTTGCCTGGACCTCCAATTGTGAAACTCAGCTGTAATTCGAACAACTCTGAACACTCCCCATGGTAAATGTGGTAGAAGATGCAAAGTGCCCCCATATCTCTACGCTACGCCAAGGGATGAAGCCGCTCGGAAAGGGACTGGTCGTCGAAGAATTGAACTGCTCTTCGTTGAGTACGGTTAAGTGGAAGGAGCTGGTACACGGGGGCTGACACCCAGAGGTGAGAACAGTACTCCAAGTGGGGCCAAATTTGCGCTTTAAACAGTTGCAAACGGTGGCCCGGAGTGAAGTAAAGTCTTGCCTTGCTGAGCACACTGGGAGGCTAATTTAGCCTTTCCCTCTAAATGACCGCGAAACTGAACGTCGTTCGATGTATTTGAAGAATAAAAAAAAAATATATATAATAAAATATTAAGTTAAACTTAACAAGATAATTTATAGATATTCAAATATAGGTATTTATAAATAATTTAAAGATCAAAATTTTCGATATTTTATAAGCCTTTAAAAATGAAACTTGCAAATTGCATTTCTAAAAACCATTAACAATATTTGGCACACTGCTCTATGGACCTGTAGCAATCACAAAATATATATTTAGGCTGATCCATTTGAAATTGAAACATATCGCAGATAAACCTATTAAAATCTGTTTCATTGAATTCGTCAAATGATCCTGAATATGCTTCGGAATTTGGAAATTTGAATGAAGATAATATTTTGCTTATTCTCATAAGTTATTTAAATAATAAGAACTGCAAATACGTAGGCAAATTTCATAAAAGTAGGAATTTTATTAGAAATGGAATGTTCGCTTTTAACGTAGAAGAATATTTAGTCATCTAAAAATTACGAACCATATTTTCCATACTATGATATATGCTTAGAGCAGTGTTAATCTAAAAGTAAGTGAATCAACGGGCAGGCGTCCGATATTTCGAAAACATTGTAAATATCGTGTGGGTGTGCTTTATTTCTCAAAGAATTACATTCACTAATTATATAAATTTTAATATTAAATAAATTTGAGGTAGTTTAGGTGTGACTATCGTGTTATCAAATTATTGTAAAGTAAACTATATTAAATAAAAATATTAGTTCCTCTGCAAATATTAAAATATAAACTGACGTTTTCGGGCTTAAATCGATATAAGCAAAATTTAAAAAGAATCATATAACTTTTCGTATGCTTTGCCTACAATATATATTCAGCGGCAAAGTATATAGGCATAGCATAATAAGGTAAAACAGCAGACTAACAAAAAAGCCAGTGCAACGAGCTTTCCACTAATGAGCAATGAGTTCAATACGAAATATTTCTTTAGACTTAGGTAACTAGGTCATAGCACACTGTTCTATATTTTTTCTTTCACAAACACTTTTTACGAAAGATAACAGATTTTAAAACCTATCAACTGCAATGATATCGGTTGAAATGTGAGGTTGTACATTGTTATTTTTAATATTTCCGTTTGCAATAATAAAAGTATGTTGGCAGCAATATCAGCATCGAAATAACAGTTGTTTTTTATGTTTGTTTTTTATTAAAATGGTTTAGCGTGTGTTTTTTATTTTATGATTTTTACCACATAAAAATTATTCTTATTTGTTGAGAAGCTTTTCGATAATTATTACTAGCAGATGTATTGTGAGAACCGAATGGATCCTCTAAATTGTATACGGTAATAGTTTTAAGTGAGGGGGACCTAGAAAGTACACTGCTAGATCAGACTTATATCAGCAACAAGGAATTGGGCATTTATATGATGCCTTGATTTATTCATATTGTATCATAAATGATCGCTGAAGTGTGAAGCTTACGCTTAAACCCATTATTTGCTGAAGACTAACGTAATGTAATTCAATAAAAAAGCCAAAATTTGTTAAATCCGAAAAAAAACAGAAATTTTGACGAACATAAATGAAAATTGACAGTAATGTGTTCACTGTAGCATTTCCATTAAGTGACATTCATGTTATCCTTTTCCCACTTCATTGAAGCGCTACTACGACAAATATTGTCTGTAGATAGCGGAAAGTGCTTATATAGCTGTGTAACGATTTTGAAGCTTGACTTGTTTTGATATTGATTCATATTTTCTGATGTAACATATTCACAGAGAGCACAACTACTAGCTGTCGTTTAGTCTACTCTGTCTGACTCAAGTGATTCGTAGAATTACACGTTCAATAACACAAGTTATTATTTAAAAAAAATAAGTGCTATATAAAAAAATCCCAGATTTATATATTTGTTTCATGATCATTTGTTTTTTTTTATTATAGCCAAGTAGGTGATCTTTCTGTACGGACACGCCGGTACGTTTCTTCACCTTATTTTCCTTTACAATACAGTGTTAAATGGACATAGACTGAAAGGATTAGAGATGACATTCGCACACTGAGGCTGCACGTCCAATAGTGGTAACTGTAAATATAGATGTGTAAAGTGGAAAGAAAATAATCGTATAATTCGGTTGCTTTTTAGAAATATTTGTAGCTTCCAGCTTCTTCCTTCTGACCAAATTCAACAGAGTGATTTTATTACTGAATAATTTGAATATCTCTCTTTGAGCAGGCACATTGCGTCACTATGCGCATTTTGTGTGTACTAAGGAGTGAATAATTGTTTAGGCTCCTCCCTGCTGCCTCCTTTCATTACCACACAAGCCAATATTTCGAGGTTAGATCGCCACGTACTTCTTTTAGAGAACTAGAGGTCTTTATACGGAGACTAAAATATAGCATACTTCAAAGGCCAGCAACACACACATTAGTATGGATTGTCAGTGGGCTTGGGTACTGCCTTTTATGAATGTCACGTAGGCGCGTTTGCCCCCTGAGGTATAACGCTCAAATACATTAAATGTATTTTTAGCGTTACAAAAATATTAAGCAAACATTTTACTAAAATATGAAGTGTTATTCAAACGGATAGGAGAGTAAATGGATTTGTGACACAAAAAATAATTGTAACATATGCAGATGCTGAAGATAAATGAAACTGCGAGGATGAAATGTGTTTGTTAAAATGTTTTCATTTCGCGAATGAAATTCTGTAAGATTTACGTAAAAGCATTATATTTATTTTTCACGTGTAATGTTACAAAAATCTCATATCAAAAAAAAAAATTGAGATTGAGGTTTCTAAGTCAATTTTTGTTGCTAAACCCTAAATCTTTAATTTATTTATTGACTAAGCCAATACGGTAATGTCGAACAATTAAAATTTCTTAAATATAAAATCGATTCGATAAGATCAATAAAGGTATTCTCTATTTCTAATAACAGTAATAAAATACTTGCATTAGTTTTAATGAGCTTATTAATAAAATCTGTTATTTCTTTCAAAAACTTATTTATTTTATTGAATAAGTATCGTAGCCATGGTAACAAACTCAGTACTATATAGAGCCTACGTTATCATTTTATGTCTGTTAAATTATATTTACGCTTGTGTAATACATGCACAAAAAGAAAACATACTGGACACGAGTGTTATAGATAAAACGGTGTCCCGCTAATTAAGGGTTTATAAAAAGGGGGTGAACCATTCGCAGTCCAGTTGAAATTTATCGTAATAAGTTATAGCATCACAGCAAGCCTTTTATTAAACTTTAAGTACCCCATACCATTGGGGGTAGCCCCTAAGTAGCATGAGGAAATGCTATAAAGTGATAATTCCCAGTGTCAAACGCAACGTTATGTAGGCAACTGGTTAGTAGACAATTTGTAAAGTTTTGTAAAAGTAAACACACAACGAGATCTTTGAATTAATACAAAAGTTTAAGTTTAGTTTAGTTTCTAGCAAGTTGTGAGAAAAAACTCACGAATGCACTAAAAAGTGGTTAGTTGAACATCGTTTTAAGCCCAGCACAACTTCCAACAACAAAAATAACTTGCAGTTCAAGTAGGATTCATCGGATCAGTTCCCCGAGTACTTTTTACATTTGCTTTTTCGATACCGTATTTTAAAACCAGAATGATATTAAATTCAAACTCTTTAATATTAAAACAGCCTTTAGCAATACGATTACTGAATTTACACCATGAAAAATATTTATTTTCACACGGCAATATATCAATACGGTAATGTTATTAACAGCCAGAATGCGTCGATTTTCCTTAAAATTTAATTTATTACACAGATATTATTACATGTATGTTTACGCTTCTGCTTAGTTTCCAATAAGCCCAGAATTTCCAAGTTACATACTATTTTATTACGGTAACTAAGCGTATATATTATTCGTGCTATTGTGGACATGTCTACGTACACTTTCAATAGAAGTCCACTTCGCTTTGCAACATTCAAAGATACTAAAGCAAAGACCAGTTTCATAAATCATTGGGAAAAATTCAAAAATGTACCTGTTTCCATAAGGGTCTGCAGTATTGCGGATAACATCACCCGACAGAACATAAATCAAGACAGGTCATTACAGATTACAGAATCGTGCCCTCATTTGTTAAGCACTCGTGTGTTGTAAAAAGTAACGTAAAAATTGTTGCGAGATCGAGTTTGTTGTCTGTGGTTTAGATACCATCGGTGCGTTGTTTTTCCCTAACCCTTTTTTGTTGTTGTTATATGTACAAGTATGTTTTGTCAGATTGTTTTCAGATAAAAAGATTAATAGATATAGAAAATTTGGTCAAACGTTCTTATCTCAGGAACTACGTGTCCAAATGGAAAAAATAGTAAAGTTGTGTTCATTTCATGTTCAAGTTTTTTCCTTAAATCTGAACAACAAAAATTATACACAATACAATTCAAAAATCCAAAAACATCTGTTAAAGAAAAAGTAAAAGGCACAACTAGTGCTAGATAATCATACTTTTTTAAATTTCTTTGTCTTACATTTTCAAGATGAAAACAAATGGGATTGTTCTAATCTAATCTAAGGCTTCGAAAGTTCAATCCATAAATATAATTAATTTATCAAAGGACTGTTTGACAATAAGTTGTTTGTTCAATATTTAAAAGTTTAGCTTAAAATATTTTTTAATATTGTTTGTTTGCCCCCATCCTTAGATAACGACGTACTTTCATCGTCACTGAGCGTTAAAGAACGCTCTTTGCGGATAATAAGCAAATATATAATGTGTACAAAAACCAAATAAATAATACACTAAATATCTTAATAACACTAAACATTACTATAAGGGGACATCACTTGCTAAATAGTACGTTCCACCTATAGTGGAATGCTGATCAAAAGGGGTTTTTATCAAAGATGAAAATCGCATCTAAGTACTGACCATAGCCCACAATGAGCCAACTTCACAATGACTACATCGAAGCTAGCTGACCGATGTGTGCTTAGGCATTAACTCTCCAGTTCGACCGCAGGTCACGTAGGGGAAATCGGAAAACAGACTTTCCAGCATTTATTTTCCCTTGTCTAATGAAGGCATCTATAGGCCAGATAAACAATGACTAGCTCGTTCATAAATGGGTGAATTTACTGTTTTGATTGAACTCCACTTATTGGCTTACGGAGTATTAAATCCTAACTATTCCAATAAAGTGGCATAACTTTAAGAATATTTTTATCAACATTGGTAAAATGTTATATATATTATATAAATTGATGAATACTCTGATTATACATCAGTGTGTTTTTGCTTAGTGGATATAATTATTTTGCCATTGATGGCAAAACCGTATACGACAAAGTTTTAGTTATAAGCCACATTAAAATCTATTGCAACCTATTAATTACATACATTGTTGTTTGTGACAAGAGTACTTTGCGTTTAAATAGAACTTAACGGGTAAAAGATTATTTGTTTAACGAATTCTTAATATGTTTTCTTTAATTTAATCCATATAACAAATAACGTTGGTAAAAAAAACTCGGCAAGAGTCGCGCTGTCATTGAGTTTTTACACACAATTAAGGAGGAAGTACAGATGACGGAACATATGTAAACTAGCGTCACATCCACCCAGAAACTGTTACTAGCGTAAGATACCAATCAAATTAAATTGGTGGTAGCTAACCATCAGTGATGGTATCCAAAGAAGTACTCCACAAATATATTCATCAACCTGGGTGCTACGAGTACGAGCACATTATATACGTATAGTCAACGGTTAATTCAGTTGTTGAACTCGAAAACACATTTAATCCATTACCGAGCGTCTGCAAGCTACACCAAAGTTTTGCATTGAACTTCATATAGTAAATTAAGTGTTATAAATTCTGAAAGAAAATAACTATTTCAGTGTAAATCACGTAAAATTATTAAATTCTAAAACATCTATGCACAGCTAAAATCGTCATGTTTATATCTTTTAATATAAACATTTAAACCCGTTTAACTTCCTTAATCCTAACTCACTGAGTTGGAAATAGAATCTAACAAAACCAAATGTTATTTCATCACGTAGATACGTGAAATTTGTGAGCTTTTCGAAGTAATCGAAGTTAGATTGTAGGTTCCACAAACTGCTTCAAGAAGCCAATTTGTTACGATGGTTTTACTTGAAAACTTAATCTGGTTAATGGCATGTAAATACACATACCTTTTGTATTATATAAATATTTTTATCTCCTTGAAATATTTTAGTGACTTTAGCTCTTTATTACGACAGAGTTATATATACCTTTCAAACTAAACCAGCAGGAATATTTTTATATTCATCAACATATTTTAACTGTTCGAATATATACGCTGTTAATAGCTAAATAAACCATTTAACATATTGACAGCACTTTTAGCCTAGTGGCTTCACCGTGTGTATATCATCCCTGAGGCCATAGGTTCATAGAAAGCCCATAGGTCGGCACCAATGGACTTTCTGTCAATGTGCGTCTCCAACACACGTTCGTAAAGTCAAAGAAAACATTGTGAGGAAACCGTCATGTCTCAAATTAAGAAAAGACGACACATGTTAGACCTTCTTTCTACTACTTTGTCTATGAGATACAAATGATCAAAGAAATTATTATCACATATTTACAATTATGTTGTTTACGTACGAAGTTCCTTGTAAGATAATAATAATCATTAGAGACAATATTTTTGCTACTTACATTTACTTTTAAAAAATGGTTTCTTATTCCGAGAAATTTAGTTTCATTGAGTATTTAATTAGAGACAAGTATTCCTTCTTACTTCCATTACAAAATTTTAACAGATATACCTAAAATATGAGTCGTATTGCAATTTTTTTCTATAGGAAGCGCATTTAATAACCATCCTTGATTGAAATAATTAACACTACGAATTATAATACTAGTAACCAAACTTAACTTAACTTTCCAGTAATAAATACTATTCAAAAGCATCTTATTAACTCCATTTTCTGTACATAACAAAAAGTGATTGAGATATGTACAAACGGAAGTAATATATATAACGTATTATGCCACATGTCAATGCATGTTGTAAATGCTGTGGACATCAGAATCTAACGGAGGGCGCCGTTGTTTCGTCTTTTGTTTTAAGTTCACACCGCCCTGACCTGAGCGAGTTAACGTTAGGAATTAGGGAAGTATAAATCGATTATAGCTAGCTTTTGCATTTTATTAAAGTGCCATGTTTAAGTGGGCTAAGAAAAAATTTCCCCTATGTGATATTCATAAAATGTTCTTGATATCACGTGACTGTACTAAATGCTAAATAATAAAACAAAATTGCAGGTGACTTAATTTTCATTTCACTTTTTAATTCCATGAATTATTTTTGTGTATAAGCGATAATAATGAGATATTAATGTTGAATTAAATAGAAAAAGGAAACATAGGAAAATATTATAACAGAAATTTAAATTGGTATATTTTTAGACTGATTTTACTTAAATAAGTCGGCGAATTTTTTTTGTGTAATAAAAAGAAAGTTATAGTATTTTGTTATCTTGCCAATAGCCCCTCTAAGGTACACTATAAAAAGTTTACATAATTGTGAGTTCATTTACTTTCAACGTATACCATTTTAAAAAAGCATAATTCACATTATTTTTTTTACAGCAAAACAAATAATTTTTACTTCATTAATGTATAAAAGAAGCAAAATAAGCCCGCAAACATAACACGAATTCCGCATGATACCAGTCATATTTTAATAATCATCATTTAAGGTTAGTTCATTAATTGACGCCCGTGGTGAAAGAGGACGCACAAACATATCATAAATTTTCATGTACAACCGCTCGTTTGCTGCTCATTAAATGTTTCATAAACGAGCTTTATGTCAAACCAAGTTGTACACATAAGTCTGTAATGCGGTGCAAAATTTAAAGCAACGACTCACATTTTGGGAAATTTAGGAGTTTGCTTATTGTCATTGAGTTGGATTAATTATGTTTTATTGACTTTGTGAAATAGAATTAACGAGTGTTAAATTTTCAACGGTTTCATTTAATACTCTTTATGTTGTTGTAAATAGTCAAATCAAACAATCGTTGTCAAAGTAAATAGACGTAATAAAGCCGGGACTATGGAGTTGATACAAGAGTTGGGAAATTAATTTTGTTTCAAAACTAATACATTCGTATAAAATCGATTAATATGTATGTTTCACCACCACCACTTTCCTCTATATTATAAAAACATAAAGTTACTTGAATGACAATTAATTCATATAATATTACCGATAATACGTTACATTTTTTAATTTGAACAGATTTTACATGAATTTTAAAAAGTTTTATTACTAAAGTTTGAATCTAACAAAAGCGCGGAAGAACCCGCCACTGTTCCTTACTGTGTGTTTCCGTTTCTATTCAAGTTCTCCTACAAATGTTTGCAAATTCTAGCTCTAACAAATCACAAAGTCGCTAGCAGTTTTGAAGTTTTATAACTTTTATTCTAACTTGAAAATACTTTTAATATGTCATGAAAAATAACATTTGGGGTTCAATCATGTGGACTTGTAAATTGAAGTAGTATTTATTTTAATAACATTATTTATTATATAAGTATAGTAGATTTAAAACTGCTTTATTCAATAGCTGAACATTGCAGTTTTCATTATATTATTATTATTCCAAGTCATACCTATAAATATTAAAAATCCTATTTATTTATTTTATATATAACATTATTTATTACATAAGTATAGTAGATTTAAAACAGCTTTATTCAATAGCTGAACATTACAGTTTTAATTATATGATTATATATATAAGTCGAACCGGGAAGCATAAATGCAACTGAACAACAAACAAAAAAATATCTACAAGTATAGAAATATAGTCACACAACAGTATGTTATACAGAGTGTAGGCGTCCCTTGCAGAGTGTCAGTCAGTTCAGTTTTAAAAGAACCATGCAACAACTTTTCTATGGCTCACAGTACTTTCGAATTTATGTATGTTATGTCTGGCTTGTTGCCAAAAAGCTGGTTTGGTGGTATTCAGTAGGCAAGCTATGAAAAGTTATTACTGAAATCAGTTTTAGGTACAATACACGAATATGAATTGTCCGTGTTTGCCTCCAATCAGAGTCATTCATTAAGATATATTTACGGTTACTAAACAATAAAAAAGCAGTGGTAGTATATATTTTAGGTAGATTAAGCCTCAATCAATGTTTCACAGCTCACTGTGGTGCACTGAAAAAAATTTTACATTAAAGGTGGGATCACTATCACCTTTGCTGTTCTCATGATACCCAGGCAGTGTTGATAGAGATGAGACGCGGTGAATACAAAATACATTTTGTCGTCTAAAAATTCAAAAAATTCTAAATTAGCTACGATAGCTCAAGAAAATCTTTCATATAACAATAATCTAACTTAAACAAATCAAATTAAGAAATAATAATCTAGACATTACACAAATTTAATAAGAGTCTGTTTGTTAAATAATTTATACATACATATTATCTAAATTCCAAATTTTAAAAATAATTTAGCTGTTATATTATTTTCTGAAATTCAAGAATGAGATAGTAACTCAATATCATGTTTAATAATTGGTCTTATTTACACATGTAGCCCTAGTAAAATTAAGTACCAGTGATTTCACGGTGTTAAATTCTGCAAGATGAAGACCATGGGATATTTTAGTATCGGTCTCTAAGAATATAGGTATAACGTAAGCTCCTTCTCTATCTTCATTTAAATTACTTCTGTACGAACATTACCTGTCCACATCGTATTCCTAACTTTCGTACTAACTACTAACTGACGTGAGACTGATCATAATTTATCGTGATTCATGTGCACTTTTTATTTTTATTGTATCCTTTTTTTAGTTAGTTTGTTTTTTGATCCTGTTTAGTTTTGTCTTAATAATTATATGTAATATGTATTTTTGCACTTCTTGTCTACCTTATGTAATTTAATTTAAAAAAATTCTCACTGTGGTTGCCTGGGTTAGATAGCTCAAACGCGATAATACCGCCAGTTGCTCTCCTTTTCATTTAATTATGTTTAATTTTTATATTGTAATGCAACGAAGTGTTAATAAATAATAAATAAAAACGTAGACTTGTAAGAAATCAAACATGCACAGCATCGAGCTTCCACACTCTGTAATTACATTATAAGTGTTGTTTTAATTAAGATTGTTTAAAGATCGTGTTTTTTAGAGACTTCCGGCGGCAACTAATATAATTCATAATCAATATTCTTGTTGTCGTAGGTTTGAAATAAACAGAGAAAGGAAACTGACGACCTACATTGCGTGCTAATACGTAACGCATTAAACGAATTATGCGATTGAGTGTTTAATCGAAGTGTAACAAACATGTCGTCTAGGTTAATCAAGGAGGGTGCTTCACTCGGACGTGATGAAGTTGAGGGGACATGTTCGTCAAAGTAAGTGGAGAATGAAAGAAAGTCTCGAGTACGTTAGAAAATTACAAAATCAAGATTTAAATATCGAACAACATCGTCTTATTAAATTTCGAATATTGTCTATCAATGTCAATTAACATTATACTAATTAAATCGCTTCTTTGTTAATGGATTCAAGTTATTTAAGAATACCAATTTATCGATAAAGATTCAATTTTGTTTTCCTAGACATAGAGACGTATATGCCTTGAAATGGATAGGAATTAATAATTAGTATTTAATTAAAGAAACAGATCCACGACCGATTTATTAAAGAGTTTAATTGTGTAACTGGAATGAGTAAAGAAGAGTATATGAAAATAAAATGTTGAGCATTTTAAAATTTTTTTTTAAATTATTTTGAATTTGGAACACATATTTAATTTTAACTTATTTCGATTTTGCGCTATTGCACATATTTTAAAAAAAATAGGTATGCAGTGATCTCTTTGCACAAGGTGGGTATGAAGCCGTCGGTCATATTCCAGACACTTCAAAACCTTGGTATCAGCCGTATGTTCGTATCTGTCAACAGATACAACAAAACTTCGTCTGTCGAAGACCAGAAAATATCGGGGGTGACCGATGTTAGAACTACAAAGGCGACGGTCATTAGGCTCACCTGATGTTAAGTGATACCGCCGCGCATGGACACTCGCACTGCCAGAAGGCTCGCAAGCGTGCTGCCGGCCTTTTAACAATTGGTACGCTCTTTTCGTGAAAAACCCTAAGTCTAATTGGTTCGGAAATACTTCAGTGGGCAGCTGGTTCCACATAGTGGTGGTGCGCGGCAGAAATTGCCTTAAGAAACGTTTAAGCAACTACATTTTTGTGAAAAACGAGTGAAAACTTCAGTCAGAATGTATCTATCCGTGTTGGATACTGTTATGAACCTATCAGCAATATACTTTTTAAAAACATACCGTGGATTTTCCAGCAGGATTCTGCACCTGGTCACAAGGCACGAACTACTCAAGTCTTGGCTTGGCTTGAAACCAACGTTCTGGACTTTATAAGAGCTGAAGACGGGCCCCCATCTAGCCCAGACTAGTCAGTCTAGAGGACATCGCCCGCTCTAAACGACATTGAGTGTCTTAAAAAATCTATACACCAAGCAGTGACGAAATTTCCCTTCGATTAAAGGCCTATATAAAAGCCAAAGGTGGCCATTTTTGTGGTGAATATATAATATTTATATTATTATTTGAGACGTTAAGAAATATGTAATTATAAATTTTATTAATATTACATTACTTCATTAAAAAGATACATGTACCTATAGCTGGACTAGGTACTTAGGGATCTTGAACAGTAACGTATATTAATAATGTATTGCAGAAGATAAACTTTGTTTACATTCATATTTGCTGTAAGTCCCTATGATATTCAAACATATTAGTCGTAAGAGCGAAATAATTGTTTTTATGATGCCAAAAGAGCTTTTCTAAGAAAAAGTAAATCTATTTGCTACGTGCTAGTTACGAGTCACAAATATATTCAACGTAAGAAGTGGATACGAAGAGTTACCTAAAAGAAATCTTGATGAGAAAAAAGCCCACGATATTAAAGATATAGATGTGCGTTTACAAAGATGTTTTAGTTACTTTGAAATGGGGCAACTGCAATGGGGAGCAAATTTTTCTTTTAAGCTTGGTGGTCAGTTTTCTATGTATTTACTAATCTAAATGTGTAATTAAACATTCCTCGGGAATCACTCTATACGAGAACATATATTGTTTTAATATCTATAAATCTTCACATGCACAAAAAATCCTTATTTAAATATGAAGATTCTTATATCTCTGAATTCTTAAGGTTAGGTTAAATATACATGCTATTAAGTACAGTTAAAATTTTACGTAGAGTACATGTCTTTTAACTTGTGTATGGCGATCATAATTTATTTATTTATTCATTTAGGAAACAAAACAGATACATCTTTATACAATAAAAGTAAAAAGAAAATAAATTGTAAAATTAATACAATATCCGTAAAAAGTTTCACTGATAAGAAATATACAAAGCAAAACAATACAAAACTTGACAGCAGAATGTTATTTAGGTAGACAATACAACACAAAATTTATAAATCAGGCGAATGACAGACATGCTAATAGCTATAATAAGGAAGAAAGATACAAGGCTTAGGACATCAATAGTTGTTTTAAACTATTCTTAAATGAAGTAGTAGAGGAGTGCGAAAAAAGGTCGATATTAGTATCAGAATCCAAAGTAGATCACATCCTGTGAAGAGGCTCGCGGAACCCAATGTTGGTTCTGGGAGTCGGAAGGTTCAGTACGAGCGTAAAGATCTGACAGGAACATTGAATGTTATGAGTTCGAGAAGATCTGAACAAGTTAGTTCATGTACGCATATTTTTCTTATAGTGACACAATCTATCAAATTACGCCTTGTATTAAGGAAGTAAATTGTAGTTTTTTAAAAGTTCCTTGTATTTAGCCCTACCACCTCAGCCTCCAGTTGTGTGACATATAGTAAATAATAAGTCAAAAAATTCAATATTATCAAGTCCAGTTTTGTTTATCTTTGTAAATGTCGCGGAACATACACGGAATACAATGCGTACGTGACACGGTCTAGAAATAATTCACGCGATGCCGAAGTGCTTCCGGAAGTTTTTTTACTTTGTGATTTCGCTTGATATCTTTTATATATGAGATATAAAAAATCTGTGATTCGGAATAATTTAATTATATAATAAGAAAAACACGTAATATATGCTACAAGATAACTTTAAGAGACTTCAGAATAAAATACAAAATATTATAACGTTCTAAAACTATAATAACTAAATAAATCATGCTATCTCCTTCTCGCTTACAATTCTTGTTTGTCATCTATCCATGCATTCCTTCCACCACTTTTCTTTTCCCCTTCACGATTCCACATACCTTGGTAGACGTTACTAACTTGTCAAATTTGTCAAACTTGTCAAACTTGTCAACTTGTAAAATTTATCGATATATCGTAATTATGCTGATTTATGACAACTATACTACTAAAGAAATTAACACGGCAGACGAATTCATTAATTACATTTATCTCAGTTTTTGTAGATTTGAGAGGCTTGGTGTAAATTGAAATAGTATTTATTTATTTACCCGTGTTAGTACAATCTAATCGTAATATTATGTGCTTTTCTAGATAAATTAATATGAAATTGAGACTTTATATAATACCATATAACATAGGTCTGGTATAATTAAAACCCTATGATGATCCAAAAAAAAGCGACGAATCCTTTAAAACAACGCTTAAGAAATTTAGTAAAAAGCTTATTATCTTAGATGAATAAAAGATATTTTAAACCGAGTCAGGTTGAGTTATGAAGTAAAACCGATACAAAATATGCTTCAGCTAAGCATTATGCAAATGTATGAAAAGCGTAATGTAAGTGACGGCTTAATGAATATTCAAAAGATCTTTGCAACAAAAGTTATATTTTTTCACCAGACAATTAAAATGTTGGGTTTTAGTAACGAGATTTTTAACAGATACAAATAAAGTTTTAAATAACGTCCTTTACTCAATAGCATACCCAAAGCTTTATAAAAAATATGTATTTTATATCAATATATATACATTATATAAATAAAGTCGGATAGTGGTTCCTAATTAGAAGTAACAGAATACGCTGGTCGTGTAAGAATCTCTAGCCGATCCTGTTTTGTGGTTTTTTGCTTCCAGTCCTTGATTCCATCTAGTTGTATATTTATATCGATTTAAAACTTGTTCAATTCATAATCGCAAATTGATCTCATTATAAAATTGTAAAGAAATAATTCATTTTATAGGTCGTAAATAATCGCCTTGAAACGAACTTTCTGTACCTTCAATGAACATTAACAAGTATTCAATGAAACAAATTGTATGAATTCAAAATGTTCAAACTCTTCCAATGAGATCTTAAAAATAATCTGATAAATTAAGGTTAAAGGCCTGAAGAGCATTACACTCTAAATATAAAGCTGATTCAGCGTGAGGTACATTTACACTGATTGGAATTAAGGATTAAGATAGTTTCTCAAGTCAGTTAGCTAATGGAATATTGAAAATTTCAAAGTTACATTAAGTGAAACTAAAGTTTTTCAATCAAAACGCCGATTATGTTTGAAAATATTTTGTGAGCTCGATTATTAATCAACCTTTATCGTATTGCTTTTCAAGTTCTTGTCTTCTGTATGATGAGTTTTTGTAGTATTTCTCGACCAAAGTTGTTCTGGCAATATGGGATTTGATAAATAAATGATATATACATTTAAAAAAAAATCGATCAATCCAATTTAGAATGATGTATAGACATGTATGGAAAAAGAATATGCTTTCTTCATTTTTTTCAAAAGCTGTCATGAAGTTAGGCTGATCTATTTATATATATTATTCGAAATGAAACGTTTTCGTAGCGTTTTCGTTCAGTGTATTTGTTAAAACCTATGCTTTACAATAAATTCATATTGTCTATAAAATATTTCTAAGAAATATATTTTTAATTTTATTACTATAAGATTAAATCCTTGGGAAGTCAATTGTCATATTTCATCAATTGTCATTATTTATGTCTAATGTAAATCAAGTTATATTAAACAGATTCTTCATATTTCTTGTTCGATTGTGCAATCTATAATAATTACCAAAAGTATTTTTTTTTTGTTATTAGAAAAAAGAACCAATTTAAATTGTGATATAAATACATCGAAGCATATTGCTGACATTTAGACAGCGTAGACAGTTTTTTTTCATTTCAATAAACAGAGGAATAACTGCCAGGAGGCTCAACTGCGTGCGCGGTGTATATAAAGGCTTAAAAATTAGGCTCTTATTTGAGGGATCCACGATTGTATAAGTTCACCAAACCTTTTGTTCCAAACTTTAATGTGTTTCTCCCCATTTCCACAGATATCCATAACTTGCGCTATCAATGTTATCCCTAATGAACTGATGGGTCGATGCTGGTCAGAAGTGGAAAGTTAGGGCTCAATAATAAAAACACCTTTTCCCACTTTAAAGTGATTATTTTTATTTCATTTTTTTTAAAACAAAGAGTATATCCTTAAATTCATTAAGATGTTTTAACCTCGTTGCCTAAACAGCTACAGCACAGTGCAAATTCCTTTACATCTAATATATAAAATTCTCGTGTCACTCCTCTGAAATGGTTCGGCAGATTTTTGTGAAATGCATATCGGTTAGGTCTGCGAATCAGACAACATCTATTTTTCAGCCCCGTAAATGTTAAGGGTGGTCCACCACAATTTTTTTAAATTATCTTTTAGACAATTTTTTTCATTTTTATTTTTTATGGTGACTTACTTTTTACTTTGACTTAATGTCCTATAACCCCTAGGTGGGGCGTCCACAGTGAGTCTCCATCGCGTTCGGTCTTGAGCCTCGTGTTTCACCTCGCTCCTAGTCTTTCCGGCTCTCTTTGCCTCGGCCGCAACTGTTCGGCGCCAGGTTAGTTTGGGACGGCCACGCTTCCGCTTTCCTTGCGGATTCCAATCAAGCGCCTGCTTGGGAATATGATTGAGATCCCTTCGGAGTGTATGGCCTATCCAATTCCATTTGCGTCGCTTGATCTGCTGGCTGATCGGGGTTTCTCGATAGCGCTCCCAAAGTTGCTCGTTAGAGATCTTTTCAGGCCAGTAGATGTTCAGAATACGTCGAAGACAGCGGTTAACGAAGACTTGGAGTCGGTGCGAGATGTGTTTGGTGACCTTCCACGTTTCACACCCATAGAGCAGCACAGATTTGACGTTGGATCCGAATATTTTAACCTTGATTCGACGCGTCAACAACCGTGACTGCCATAAAGGCCGAAGTTGTGCAAAGGTTGCTCTGGCCTTGGCAATGCGCGAAGTGATGTCCTCTTCTGTACCTCCAGTTTCAGACACGACGCTTCCGAGGTAAACAAATTATTGAACGCTTTCTATGTCCTCTGCACCCACCCGCATTGGGGTGCGATTCTCAACTCCAACACGCATTTCTTTCGTTTTCCGGGTGTTGATTTTGAGTCCCGCAAATCTCGCCTCGCGTTCCAGGTCGTCCAACTTAGATTGCATGTCGCGGTGCGTGTGACTCAGCAGACAGAGGTCATCGGCGTAATCCAAATCTTCTAAGATGTTGGTTAATCCCCACTCTATTCCGCGACGCTGGTTCTGATGTATGCGATCCATAATCCCGTCGAGAACAACCAGGAAAAGTAGTGGCGAGAGTAAGCAGCCTTGCCGGACGCCTGCGTGCACTTGAATATCGTCTGAGACGAGACCATCGTGAATCACTCTACAAGAATAGTTCCTATAGCTGGCCTTAACTAGGTTAATTATCTTTGGCGGGACACCAATGTTAGAGAGTCGCGACCATATGCTGCTCCATCTCAACGTATCGAAAGCTTTTTCGAAGTCAACAAAGGTAAGATAAATCTCTCTCTGCCATTCTGATGCCTGTTCGAGAATAATACGAAGAGTGTTAATTTGGTCAGTACACGAGCGGTTTTAGGCCGGAAGCCAGCTTGTTCTATGCGAAGGAGAGGCTCGACGGCTGCAGACAACCTGTCCAAGATAATTCTGCAGAAAACCTTGGAAGGGGCCGAGAGCAAGGTGATACCTCTCCAATTGCTGCATTGGCTTAGATCACCTTTTTTGGGCACAGTAATAAGAAGGCCTCTATTCCAGTCCTCCGGAAGCTTCTCGCTGGCCCAGATTTTCCCAATCAAAGGTGTCAGCGTGTCGACGGTAGTAGCCAAGTCCGCTTTTAACATTTCTGCGGCTATTAAATCAAGCCCTAGTGCTTTACCAGTCTTAAGACCCATGACCGCTCTCTCCACTTCATCACGTGTAGATGGTTCGATATCGATGTCTAGTGGCCTGGGTGGTGGAAATGTGTCATGCATTATTACCATGCGTAGCTGTGGGACGAAAGGTTTCCTCGAAGTGTTCACGCCAGCGTCGTAGTTGCCCTTCTGCTGTTACGATAAGTTGACCGTCTTTTGATTTTAGAGGCTTTTTATGCTGACTTATCTTTCCTGCCAAGATTTTAGTCGCTTTATACAGTTCTCCCATGTTGCCAGTGTTAGCGGCAATTTGAGCGTGGTTAGCAATACCGTCAACCCACAACCTTCTGTCCTTTCGCGAGCTTCGATAGATTTTCTTACGAATCTCCCGATACTGCTGTCTGAGGTCGGCTTGTAGTAGTTCGTCGTTGGTTCCTAGCAGTTTTAGGTGGAGTTCCCTACGGTCGTTTATCAGCTGCCAAGTAGCTTGTGACATCCAATCCACGCGCGAGTGCTTAGTATGACCTAAGACAGAAGAGCTGGTCTTTAGGCCACTTTGATGCGTTTCCATTCTCCGTCTATTGAGTCATCGTCGGCGTGAAGTCCGGTGAAGCGGTTACGAAGTTCAAGCCTGAACCTGTTCAAAATTTCAGGATCTCGCAGTTTAGTGACGTCAAACCTTCTTGACCACCTTCGGCACCAGCTAGTCGCGCAACTGCAATCTTGAGTCGCATTTCGGCTACAACCAGATGGTGGTCGCTGTCAATATCAGCGCCTCTTCGGTTTCGGACATCGAGGAGTGACGAGCGCCACTTCGAACTGATCGCAAGGTGGTCAATTTGGTTTTTTGTGGAGCCATCAGGGGAGTTCCATGTGTACTTATGTACATCTCTATGAATAAAAAGTGTCCCACCGATGGTCAGGTCATGGTGTTGGCAAAACTCTATAAACCGTTCACCATTCTCGTTCCGTACTCCGAGTCCATGTTGCGCTCACAGTTACTGTTTTCGCTTCCCACTTTTGTGGTTCGTTAAGGTCTCCCATGACGATCACAATATCTTGTTTCTTAATACCTTTAAGTGTGGCATTTAGAGCGTTGTAAAAGTCATCCTTGATGTCCTCCGCAGACGTGTTGGTGGGAGCGTAACACTGCACAATGGAGATCTTCCGTGCTCTTGAGTTGAAGCGGGCCCAAATGATTCGGTCTGAGATCGGTTTCCAGTCCAAAAGACTTTTCTTTGCGGAGTTAGAGAGGAGGAAAGCGACGCCATATTCAAGGTCGTCATCCTCATTTTCCTTCCCGGAGTATAGAAGAGTTAGGCCTTTGGACGTTCTCATTTCGCCAAAACCATTTCTACGCACTTCACTTAAACTAAGTATTTGTAGATTATATCTTATCATTTCTGCTTCTGCTTGTGCTAGTCGAGTGTCGTTACTTAGCGTTTTTATATTCCAAAAAGCAATTCGTGTCCGTGATTTAATGCCAAAGGTCGTCGGTAAAAGATCGGTCCGGTTTCTCACTGTTTCGGTTTCTTGAATCGTTGATTTTTCAGGCAAGCAGGAGATTAACCCACTGTGCCCTAGTCTGATAGTGGGGCTGCCACTTTAGAGCATCCAGACATGCTCGGTTTTATACGGGTTACCTCCCTAGTGAGTGGATTCTGTTTTAAGGCGCAGAATATTCGCCTTTTGCCCTGCATCCTCAGCTCATCTGCAGCTCTAGGTAGGGGGCACGCGTGAGCGTGGCTGCAGTAGGTCCCAGGGTGGACGACTAGGACGTGGATGACTCGGACTGGTCGGGGTTCTGCTTATACTAGTGTTCCACTACGTAACACAGCAGAAGGTTTTTTTTGTCTTTTTCTAGGCAATGCTGACCTCACTCCATCAGCGATTCCCACCAACACCAACCCCAACTTCCCACCCCTTTTCCAACTTTTATGGTGCAGCATACAAATATACATACAAAAACCCCTCTACGATCAACCCCTATTTTTTTAAATTAAAAACATATGACTTGAACTCTGAGGTTTTTATAGAGCAAAATTCACAGAAAATACTAAAAAGTTTTAATTCCGGAAAACGGAACAGTCTCTGGGGTAGCATAGCAAAATGTTCCATGTTGATTCATACTAAGAACAACTAAAAAGGTAGGCTAAGTAAAATCACATTAAGGAGAAACGAAGTTCGCGGAGACAGCTAGAAACTATGTAAAGAGAAAAATTAAAAACATACAGTCAGTAAAAAACTAAAAGAAAACAGTAAACAAATAGAGAGAAAAGTTTAAATTGACGGCGTCAAGCAATCACATCTTATCTAGTCTAAAAATACCTTTTTAGATTACTTTATTATGTATGATCCTTACAAAGATTTGAGCCTCATGTGTCTATAGATTAACAATTAAGAGTGGTAGTTAATATGCAAATACGTTCCAACCAGGATTGTCTTGTAGCAGTAAACCGCTGTGTAGCGACAAAGTTCTACTACATATGAGTTTAGCAAGATATACCTCTGTATTTTATATTATATTTTTTTAAAGTTGTTTTTATTATTTAATTTGTATATGTAGTATTCCACGTGAATCTTTAAATATTTAACCCGGAGTTTCAGATTACTCCGGCGGATATTAACAATTTATTAGTATTATTTAGACTCAAATAATCAGGCTGAAATGAGTAGTTAATCAATCCTTAAAAACAAAAAACATGCAGTAAGACGAAGGTGGGCGTGGGGTTTAATATTTAAAAATATAATATTGTAACTTTACGTAAGATACCTGTTACCAAGGCAACGTGTAAAATTATATCGTAACCATGGTAACAAACATGTTGAGTACAAATAGCATAGCAATTGTTTATAAGCAATAAAACAAATTGCAAACATTGCTAAAACAGACCCAGAAATACGGCCACGGAAAATCAATATACAAACAATATCTTTTCGAGTCGACAAACTCAAGAAGTTCGCAATTGTTTACCAATTTAGGGAAAACAATTCTTGCTTTTATTTTGAATCCATTAACTGTTTATGAATATTAAACAGCTACTCTTAACAAAAAAGATTCAGAATTTACTTGAGGTTTGTTAATTTTAGAATCTTAATATATATATATATATATATATATATATATATATATATATATATATATATATATATATATCTGTGGCATAATAAGGCCATTATGGCGTTAATTAAATATTACGATTGTGGTAATAAATTGATTAATTAAATTAACAGTTCAGTAAATTTTTCATTTTCATACACTTCTAATTTCTTTCGTTCACGTACGTACAATGTATATATATTTTATGACTTTAATTTTTTTTTCCATTATCAAATTAGTAATTTTACAACTTGGTGAGTTTCTTGCTGACCATATTTGATATAAAGCTTTTATATTTAATGTAAAACACACACATATATATATATATATATATTAATAGGAAATTTTATTGAGTACCTATAACATATAGATACATACAAATTTTATCTATTCCGCGTACCCACAAATCTTATCTTAATAATTAAGAAGGCGATACAATTAATAATTATAAGAAAGACCAATTAAGAACTTTTATACCGAAGTCTACGTTTCAATTGAGAATACTTATTTGATATCTGAAAACTGACACACAACAAAACTAGTTATTGCTTAGACATGTAGATTTTTAATTACAGAAACCATAATTTTGTAGCCAGTAAATTTATTTTGTACGTTGCAGTACTCAGCACAGCACTGTACGAACGAATGTTAAATGTGCACAATGCACATAGACAGAAAGTCCATTGGCGCCCGGAGACGGAACCTGATCTCTGACGATGATCGCAGGGATGGGATCGCACGCTGACAATACTAGGATTACACTGCCCTTTCATCTCTTGAGAGAAGCAAGATAAAAGAAACAAAACAAACCTATGTACATGATGTAGACCACAAATATGAGACCTTTATTTCGCGATATCTTCTGTTAAAAACAGAAAATATTAATTGAAATTCAGTAAAATTTATTTTTTCATATCAAGTTTTTTATACGACGACATAGAGTGCCGTTCGCCAACGAATATTGTAAAATAAAAAAAGTCAACAGTATAATCAATTACAAAGCAGCCGACACACGACCATTGCCTTTGATCAAATCAGTACCAAAATATACTTAACGAAACTTTAGTTAGCAAACGTTCATGAAATATATAAACGCATTTGTCTAGATTGTTTTATGTTTAATTTGAAGCCACGTTCTGGTATTGAACAAGGATCGCACTAGATGCAGTAACTGTGCATTCGGTTGGCTTTAATTAGAGCCTCAAACCTGTTGGGAAACGCCGTCATCCACATGCTCTCATTTGGTACCCGATTTGGGCCAACAGAATACTTGGAAATAACATTCCAGTATCTTTAGTTAAATCGAGGGCCAATCGGTTGTAGCTCGTCAAAAAGGCCCCAGTTGAGTTAAAACGTTATATTTGAAACCACTATAAGAGTCTTTGTTTATTTATGACATGATTGGACATTTCGGATGATTTACAATTGCGGTCAGAGATACCGTATCCAATAGAAAAGTTTTATTTTAGATGTTATTGGAAATTCAGAAGAAATTCATGCTTATATCGTAGTTAGCGTGTTTTTTTTCTCATTGTCATAATATAGTTATGGAGGACTGTGAATTTTTAAATTTAAATACAGATGATAAGATAATTTATATTGCATTAACGTAAATATAGATTAATGAGTATCGAAAAAATAGTATAAACTCATTGTTATTTCTATAAAAGGTTGTTAACATTTTTCATTCTTAATTCAAGGTGAAAAACTAGAACCAGGTGCATTCTTCAGATAAAACCTGTCACTTGCCAAGAAACAAAAGCAAAGTTATTATTTATTCTGTTGTTATCATCGCCTTTAGTTTTATATTATTTAAAAAGTACCTGTTCTTCTGAAAAATGTGCTTGAAAAAGTTACATTAACTAATAGGGCCATGAAATATGGTAAACAAAAATTAACTCTAACTAATTAATTAAGTATTAATCCTATATTTCTTATTTTAATTAGTTTTTTAAGCCGGTTAAGAAAAAAATACATTAACCAAAAAATATAAGGCTATAAAGATAAACAATTAAATTAATTATGAGAAAACAATTTGATTTACTTGTTAAAATAAATATGTAGAGTAGTCCCTACGAAGTATTAATAATACATATATTACTCTATAAGTCAAATTTCAAAAAAGAGACTCAGTAAGTCATAGTTAGTAAAATATAATCACGTCTTACTTGGAATTTCCGGAAATAATAGCAATAAAATTCAAAGTGTATGTTCGAGTCCAGGGCTTCAATCTATTGTTTTTGTCTTGTACATGTGCAAAGAATTATTTATTCTTATAGTGCCTACTTATATTATCAAAATCGAACCTAAAAATATATTTAGATATCGAAATCTCGAAGTTCTTGTTAAGTCAAAATCTCTTTAACTCGATTTTTTGCATTTCCCTTGCCATTCAGATAGATATAGATTTCACTGTATATAATATAATATAATATATAATAATTCAATTACTTAAACCGCGCTGACTTTGACAGCTAGGTTAAAGTAATGACAGCTGTGCTAGTTGACAAAAGTGTAATGATGTTTTTGAAATACTTTAAGTTCATTACCAGTAACAAGGACCAGAACTTTGAAGCATAAACAAAATTTTCTATGTAAAAATACGTCCTTATTTGCTGCATTATATTAAAGGCAAATTAAACTTAACCGGTGAACCGACTCGTCTCTTGAAACGCAACAGAACAGTTCTAAATGCATCACTCACTATGATGAAGATCATGATGTAGTTAGACTCAACACATATTACATACTCATATTAGCCATACCTAATACAGACATTTTTTCATTGACAAAACTTGTAGCTTTTGGGCCAAAAGTTCAAATATATTAAACCATTTTTTTAAATAAACAATTTTGCTTATGTACTTTACTATAATACTTATAATAACAAAGTAAAAATCTATATTTGGCCATTTTTAATAACTAATTATAATCTGTAAAATATTAGGTCCTTACATATGAAATTGGCGTTTTGTATGGGATATTATTTAATTAATCAAAGTATGAACCATTGTTTTCTATGCACTTTTGCCATCTCATAGGTAGTTCATTGACCCCTTTACTAAAAAAAACAGTCGGACGGGAATCAATAAAATCCGTGAAGGTGATTGCCCCATCAGAGTTAAATTTTTTCCCTTGCAAGAAGTTGTCCAAATTTCGAAAAAAATTGTCTAATTTTAATTGTCTTAGACATTCCAATTGAAGCTCTTCTAATTTGGTAGCCGTCTATTGTGCAGTGTGTGGTCTAGCGTTGTCGTGAAGTAGCAGTGGCGTGGAGCGATTGACCAGCCTAGGTTGTTTAGCCGCTAGCTTTTCCATCATGGTTTGCAATTGCTGACAATAGACATCAGCCGTAATAGTCTGGCCAGATTTGAGAAAACTGCAATGAACAATACCGGCACTAGTCCACCAAACGCTTACAAGTAACTTTTTTGGGGTTAATTTTCGCTTGGGGCAGGATTTGGCTGGCTGGCCAGGATCCAACCATTGCGCTGAGCGCTTCCGATTATCGTAAAGAATCCATTTTTCATCACAGGTAATGATTCGGTTTAAAATACCTTCATTATTGTGACGGTTCAGTAATGTAATGCAGCAGTTGACGCGCGGTTGCCGGTTTGCTTCAGTCAATTCGTGAGGTACTCACCTTTCAAGCTTTTTAATCTTCCCAATTTGCTTCAAGTGAATTAAAACAGTTTTATCACTAACACCGCAGCCTACAGCTAACTCGGACGTGGTTTGCGATGGATCCGCTTCCACAATAGCCTTCAATACTTCATTATCAACTTGGGTCTCAGGCCGTCCACGGGTCTTGTTCTGCAGGTCGAAATTTCCAGAACGAAAACGTTGGAACCAAAAACGAACTGTGTTTTCTTTTGCAACATGACCGCCATACACATCATTCACCCTTCGAGTCGTTTCCGCAGCACTCGTGCCTCGGCGGAACTCGTACTCGTAAATAATGCGATACTTTAAGTTTTCCATTTTGTAAAATGTGTGACGCAAACAGAAAAAAACGGAAGAAAAAAACAAATGAATGACGGTCATCGGAGCACAAATACATGAATAAATAGCTGTACAAATTTGAATTTGGAATTCCTTACCAAAGAGGAGAACATCGTGATTAAAGTGACCTAATATGTAGAGGCTAATAAATAATATGAACCTTAAATCTTATGTAAAGGACACGAAACGTGACAGTATTATAATTTTAAGTTAAAAGTAAGTGAATATCAAATTATGATAAATAAGATATACTAGAGGTGATGAAAAATTTACAATGAGTACGACGCAATTATGATTCATTAATCGATGTAGTCCTTGTAAGGTTTATACAATTAATAGATCTTTTTTCTGAAGCTAAAATTCCCTTTAAAAATATGTTGTTGTTGTTCTTTATGGCTCCGATGTTACTTTCAGGGACATAGCTAGAAATCACGTCCCTAGGAGCTAGGTCAGGTCCGGAGCTAGCCAGCTTTTTGAATGGCGGCCATATCAACTCTGTACTTGTTCCGTGGGACTGCAATCTTATAACATCACAACTTTAGCGAGCTTCCCACGTTTTAGCTTGAGTATTTCCTAGCATAAGTTTGTTAATTAATCTGCTTACAAAGCCTTCTTAACATGGAGCCATATGATTCCATGGCTACCATGATTAAGATATTCAAACGTTACCACCCCTTGGCTGTCAGAGAAAACCGCCCATGTTAATGTAAGATACCTTAAATTTCTCGAAGTTGGACGGTCTGTTTTAAGCCATGCTCTATTTTTTCGTTTCCGGGTCATAATGGTGAAGCAAAGTTTCGTCCATAGTTATAAATCGAGCTAAAATAGGTTCTTGTTGTAATAAACTCAAAGAGATTTGTGAAATTCTCAGCCTCTTCTTCATACCCAAATGATAATGTTATAGACACTACTTACATACGTCGATCCGCCAAGACAATGTCTCGAGCGGGGGTCGTTAATGGAAGTTCTTCCTCATTTGAACGCGCAACCGTTGAATATTGAAGAACATGAACTCCTAATGTTGCTCTCAAGTATCGGTTTACTAGTAAATAACAACGATGCCAACAAATTACTTTTATTTTTAAAAAAACAAAAGCGAATTGATTGCTTTTTTATTATTATTACTAATATCTGAAATATGTCTGATAGTATTTTTATCCTTTTCAAGGTGATTGTATTGCATTATCACTATTTATTGAATACCTCTCGTACCTCATCGTATAGAGCAAAATGTAAAGGGCATGTAAATTCACGTAAATAATAGTGTATGTAACTGTTTATAATTAAGGTATAGAAATAAACAAACATGTTTATAAGTGAATAGCTAATTTGAGCCGTACATTATTCAAGGAGACTGACAGTTTGGTAAACTCATAAAGAATTTATAAACTCACGAATGTGAGCGCTTTAGCAAATAACACTCCGGATCTTTTGAAAGAATGTCTTAACTAAATGTATGGGATTTTATCTCAAATGGTTTTGTATATATTTTGTCATATAAATGAAACTGAAACACGTGCGTATGAAACACATTTTGTGATTTTATACAAAATTTTAAAATGTTTGTTGTTTTTTGTTAGTACTACATCTGCTTTGTTGATGTTTTTATAGCCTACCGATCAAGCCGACAGTGACAAATACAAAACAATTGTAGCGGTAAACAAACTTGTCCATATTTTGAAATGCAGTACTACATCGGCCATGCGACGGACATGCGCCTAAACATGCCAAATTCCTCTCATATATAATAATTGCACACACAAGTATATTACTCATTGGTGTGAAATAATTACAATCATAACAAGTATTTATAACTGTCCCTCAATTACGTAATGAAATGCGTCATCAATCCTTCACCCGGCCACACTTCGCCCACTGCGAATCCTGCCAAGTATTAATTGGAGTTTATTGTCATCGGTCACAATTACCAATTCTATAGCCATTGCCGGTGTTAGAGGCTTGTTAAACGGTGAATTGTGTCTAAACGTTGATTCGCTTTGAACCGGTACCACAATTCATAACCCCTTATTGCACAAAGGCATGCTCGATTGTAAAATCTGGTTTATGGGTATTCAATTGTTTGGAGTTTGGAAGTTGTATGTATGGCATAATGGTTTATTTTGTGGTAAAATAATAAAAGCACAATTTCGCAAACGTGATTTGAACAGCTAATCGTTGACGTGGATTCTTTTCAGTTTAAAATTGTTCTACATTTGAAATAATAATCAACCATAGAAAGAAAAATCAATGTAGGAGACTTCGACTTAGGTATAAAATAGTTTTATATTATAGGCTTTAATTTATATCCAGAAATTAAAAGGAGAAAAAGAAAAAATGTCACTAAGAATAAAATATCTTAAAGTAGTAATATTAAATATGGGATAAGTATGGATGTTTCTTACAAGTGCGAAATCATTGATTGGCGATTTGTATGTCATATACAAGTCTGCAGTAGTTACCACAATCATGTGAAGCTATGTCGTCTATCAGTGAACACTAATAATATATGTGTTTATTTTTACAAAGGTAGGTTTTTACTCATGCATTTTAAGAAGCACGGTCACGTTTAATGTTTATGTAAATTACAATATTAAATAGCGTGAGTAAAGCTATTAAAAAGAAAAGTTTCTAGTTAAAGGTAAAATGTATTGTTTTTAATATTCTCTAATTTAACTAATATTTCTGTCAGCTATATACGTATTGTAAGTACCCATATGATTGCTAATAAATGATATGCGTATTATTAATAGCCTCTAAATATCTGTTAACACTTAGAACATACAGGAGACATGAAATTTTGTATAATCTATAACTTTGATTCAGAGACAACTTTTAAGCGACCTAACTATGACACTTGTAAAATACGAAATGCATCTTAACAGATGTCAGAGTTACGCTTTAAAACTTGTCTAAGCCTATGTTCTTTGATGATATTCTGTAGACAGAACACATCATGTCTTCTTATTCTACCTAAATTATGGCATAAAAATGCTAGTATTCTCTGGCAATAAACTGACTTACAATTGGAAATTCATACAAATAACAAAATGTTGTACAGTAACTTGATAGTGAAAAAAATATATGTAAATTGGTCACAAGGAGGATAATAATAAATAATTTACTGTCATAAATTGATTACATGAAAAACGTTTCCCAGGCTTCTGATGCAGTGACTTCCCAGTTACATTTATTGTGTAGCAATATAAAAATTTAATTACAATTCAATAAAAAAATACGATACGTTTATGTTACTCTTGTTTATTTTACGAGAAAGGAGGCAAACGAGAACACGGGTTACTTACAATTAAGTACTTACCGCTGCCCATGGACATAGCATCTCTTCATCTGTTCTATAAAGTGCTGGTGCGTGGCAAGAATTGTCCTAAAAAGCACTATGTTTAGCTTTATTATTTCCAATACCATGATAGACTGCATTTACTTCTAAATCACACTTCAGTTTAATGGTATAAATAAAGATAAGACATTCCAAATCTCTCGAGCCATCCATAACGACTAATTAGGCTGCAACCTCATCAACTAGCTAAGTTAAAAATACTCCTTACTTACAAACTTGGCACCTCGCCTAATACCTATTTCGCTCAAATTTGCGTCATCGTTTGAGACTGTTGCGTCCAATTTACTGTTCTGCACTATTTATGACCTAAACACCACAGACCTTGTACTTTAAATGCAGCGTGATATGAATTGCAAATGTAACGGACGCTGGTAGAATAGTGATTTGTCAGGTTATCCTTGTTATACTGTCTGTGACATGTGTATGTTCAAGTGTCATGTTAGTAAGAGATTTATTTTTAAATATCGAATGCTATAAATACATTAAAATAAATATAACAATATCCAAATCAGAACATTAACAGATATGTCATTTTAAACATCGTTTATAGACATAGATTAACACGAGATACTAAAACTTTTGTTTTCGTGGTTACCTGGTAATAGCATTATAACCATGGTAACAAATACGGGGCTCTTATTATCGCTTCATATTTAATATTTTTAGGATCATTAACTAGAAATACATTTCGCTTCCATAAATACAACATCAACTAACGACTAATTCTTTTAAAATAATAATTACTAACGTTGTACGTATTGAACTATATTGATTATCATTTCGATTTATAATACTAAAAATTTACCCAAGATTAAATTATATTAATTTAATGTTTTACATAACCAATTGTTATTAAGGGCCGGCGCGGCTCAGTGCTCCAGCTCTCCATTGCGTACCGCGCTCCACCCCGAGACACTGACACAGAAATTAAAAAAGCTTATCAATTAATCGACAGTTCAGTGTAAACGACAGAAATGTATAACCTTCTATCTATAAATAAACTTCTCAATTGGTTTTCAAGTTTATATACATACAGTCGACGTATCTATTCCTAATTTCATCGAACCTAGTATAGCAAAGTAAACATTATTAATACGTATTAACGTATATATTATTAATAGTTCTTTGCCGGACTCAGGATAAGATTCCAAAAAATAGTATTTTTTTGTGATGGTGCGCGGCATAAACTGCCTTAAATAACCCTCAGTTGTAGAACGAGCTACGTCGAGGTGATAAGGGTAGAATTTCGTTATCTGCCACGGCGTCTGATGATGAAACTCAGTTGCACGGTCAATGCGGTATTGGTAACAAGCATATAAACTAATCCTTTTAATAAATGTCAAAATTATCACCCATGTCATAAAATAAACATTTGAATTTAGAGCTATATCAAAACAGTTAATTATTAAATTAAATATCAGAAGGTTGTATTACGATATATACTGCTAGCGAAATGTCATTTATCCCTAACTCGCTGCGTAATTAAGCCAGATACATCACTGCTGATATTCGTAAGGTAATTTCCAGCCTAAAATGCCTATCCATGTTTTGGTATAATACAATTTAGTTAATCATTATAGTTACTCTTGGCATTTCAAGTAAACAACAAGTTTATAATTAGAATGCTATAAAGGCACATTACGTGAATAATGTAGTATTTGATCGATCAATTGTTTATTAATTTTCTTAGGTTGTCTGTTGTCTTAACTGTACATGTCACCGTAAAATTGTAAATACCATTCTATCTCAGTTGTATTCTATCTCCCGAGATTATGAACCGTCGAAAGATTGTGAACCTCAACGTACTGCTTACAATTTAACGCAACGTTAACAGCCTTCGGACAGTTGACAATTCTAAGGTTGAAATTTGACGGCTTCACTTCGATAGATCCAATCTATCGAATAGTAATACGTTAAATTGTAAGCAGTACGTTGAGGGTCACAATCTTTCGACAGTTCATAATCTCGCGAGATAGATTATAACCTAACGGTATTTACAATTTTACGGTAACATATATATGCTAAAAACAAATACGGCCGTGTGAAGGGGCCAATTCAAAGTCGAGACTTAGACGAGTATAGCTACCGTAGATCAAAAAAATATTGGATTAAAATGTAATGAATGACGTCATAAACAACATAGGTCGTTTCTTTTCTGCTTCTCTCAGTAGAATTTACTCAAACGGGTAAATTTTTAAAATTTGTGTCTAAGTTGTGAAAAAAATATTTGAATAACTTTTGCTTTGACCTAAAAGTAGCAATACACCTTCATATCCACTGTTTACATATAATCAAATAATACAAATAAACAAACCAAAGTAGCGGTAAAGAAAAAAGTTAATTTGTTTGTTACATATCCATTGCACTCCCTTTGCCTCGCATAACCAGTACTGGTACACCTCTGACGCAAGACCGTTATAAAAGGAAATGGACAACAGATTCGGAAGCTTTTTGATCGGATACCTCACATCGGACCTGTCAATTCTCAACTAGTAATAAGTCTAGACTATAGATAATTGATCGTGCATCTCTTATCAGGCCGATTCAATTTGCATATTTAGTTAAGTCTCAAATATTGTTCTAGTAATTAATTAAAGTAATTTAAATACATTTTAAGAAAACACTTTCTAAATTTTAAATTTAGAATTTTCCGACGTTTAGCGAGCTTTATAGCGTGCGAGGTCCGTTTAAAAAGTGTTTTCTTAATGTGTAAAAGCTATGTTAACAAAAGACAATAAATACATTTTGTTTTTTTTTTGGGATTCACCGCTGGCCCTCACTTAATTAGCTTTAAAGGTTTATGTTTTATAATTTATTATGCCTAATATGTACACGAATGAGTACCTAGTCACCTACAACAGGGATTACCATTCCTTGAAAAACATTTTGTTTTTATAATAAATTTACTATTAATAATCAAAATGCAAACCAATGTAACTTTGTTCCTTGCGAACTCATCTTCGGAATTGTCTAGCGCTCTTGACTCCGTGTTCCCCAGAGTAACGAGTAACAGTACACGTAGCGTAGTGGCATCTTTAATTAACGTTGTGTAGACAATCACGGTACACTGTGAGAGCATAGTCTGTGGTCACTGTACGCCAATAAATCTCACAATTTCTATTGGTTTCGTTTGTATCGAGCTTGTTTGGGCAATTTATAGTAAAGTAATATTGATAGTAATACACTCGAACATTGCTAGAGGAAAATTCTGTCAATTACGTGCGCTATGGAAATTAATTAATCGTTTTAATCCCTTTACAAAACATAACATTGTTCACCACAAATTATTAAAGTAGTTTATGTATTTTCTGTGCCGTAAAAGTCATTGACCTGCAAATTAAGAGTTGCAAGTAGAATTGGATAGGTCTAACACTCCGATGAGATTCCAATCATATCCCCAAGTAAGGGCTCGATTGAAATTCCCAAGAAAAGCGAAATTGTGGTCGTCCCAAACGAAACTGACAAATATTGTTGTGTATGAGGCGAAAAGACTTAAAAATAAAATTCGACGCTCAAGACCAATTGGGGATCAGTGTGGATGCTTTTGCCCCATATAGGATTACATTTTTCGGTTACGCGCTATCTTCTTCTTGTCCGTACCACGGTTGATTCGAAGAGATTCGAAGCCATTAATAACAAAAATATATAATAACGATAACAATGATAGTATTATAATTAATGAAATTCTGTAATAATCTTAGTAGTAATACGGTAAAATGAAATAATTGTATTATTTGTATTCATGTCTATGATAATAAAATCATTTTGTTAAACTTTATCTAATTTAACTTTATTTAACCAATTTCTGTAAAGTTGCATATAGTAGATCATTTTTCGAAAAATAAGGTCATAAAGACATTTCAGTTCTTACGTGTGTACACTAGTACACGCACACATATTTTTTTCAACGCCCATAAAAAAGTTTCACGTTAAGTTGTTTACAAGTCAATGTTAAGTTGTTTACAATTGATGTCCGTCCTAAATGCTCGTCCACGCAATTAAGGCACCTTGCCTTTAAAAATGTATCACCTTCCCCTTGAAAGACTTACTCGGCAGTGATCTATAACTTCTAGGAAGGTGATTAAACAGTTTAATAGCCATGGCAAAAACTTTTTTATAATACATGGTGGTGCAGCAAGCAGGGACCCACAGCCGTGTTGAATCTCTCGGTATATATAATAATAATCTACCATAAGAAATAATATACATAGCACAGCAGGTTGGATTCTAAGTAAGTTGTATCTTTTTTCTACTTTTTCTTATTACTACGTAATAAAACCGCTATGTTTTTACTGCATAGATGTAGATTCATTGACAGAACTTGATAACGTAACGTTGAATTTTTCTTTGTAACCACATTTTACAGCTAAAGTTTCTCGTTCACGACTAAGAGATTGGCAACAGCTATCCTGATGGCCACTTAAGCTTGTCAAGATCATAAACTTTAAAATGTAATACACAGTCTTAGTTATAAGATAAAATTTTGTTACTTTAAACTGGGAAAGTGTTTTTTGTTCTTACATATGTGTTTTCCATACAATTCATGAAGATGATAAGGAAAACTTTACTTATAATAATACTACTGATACTATGCTTTTTTATTTATTGTTTAATAGTTTATTAGTTAAAATAAAGTTATTGTAAAGTTAAGAACCAGGCAGACACCGCCTGGTTCCAGTCTGTACGCTAATAAACTCAGAACTGACCAGGTTTTTTGTAGTCTTTACCAATACTTTACAGTATACCGATTCCTAAAGAAGGTTTGGGTGTTTAATTTGTTTTAATATACGGAATTATCGTTTAAGAGGCCACAAGAGATTTTGGTAAAATACACGTAATCAACCCTGGAGGAAGCTGGTTTAAAATAATATATCATATTGTAAGGAATAATATTTTATTGTTTTTTTTTTTTGTACAATTGTGCAATTGTGTGTATCTATACTGGATTTTTGCTTTTTTAGCTTGGCGTGCTAGTCACTGGTAATGGGACCTAAACGTGCAGCTGTGGTTTTCAACACCGCCAACCTCTTAACTTAATGTAACCTTTAAAATTGAAAAATCTAAATACAGTTATTTTTCAGCCCCACCCAGGAATCGTATCCGAGATCTCAGCAGTCCATCATGTCAAACTTTAGACTAGTCAGGTATGTGGAACAAATATGGAATTATTTGATATCCATCAGAGGCAATGGCCTTCTTTATAAATATAACAATTATTAATATTTTATAACAATTTCTTTATCTTAATATGCAAAAAAGAGATAAAAATCGCTTAAGTAAACGTAGAAATCTAAATAAACACAGCTTCGGTCGAGCACGCTCTGATAATCCAATTAGTGTTAATAATTAGATTACTTACACTTGTATGAACAAGTTACATTTTTTGTTGAGAAATGTTAGACTAGTTATGCATACGATTTCATAACCTTAAGATGTGTTTGAGCACCGACCAATATATTTTTCTTTCGTCCTTTAATACTTGCCTAACAGTTACACTAAACATGAGGCATTATTATGCCACAGACTCAAAATCACCGATGTTTGTCAGGCACGAAAGAAACAGATGCAGGGTTAAAGGGCTATTTTAAATAAGTAAGTAATAAGAATGCCTTAAGTATAATCTAAATAGTAATTTAAATAAATGGGACCTAAACTTAGAACTCATCATACTAGTTTTATAATTGTTCATAAGAATGTAACGCCATATAGTATACTTCTACGACTTTTATTTTATATAAAAAGTACACATTATAAGAATATTTATGTTCTATACGAACAGCTATAGCCAACTTCGTTGTACAAAGGTGCATGATACCAAAATAAATTCCGTCTAGTTAGTAATTTCTTTCATCAATTCAAGTAAATATATAATTATTTACCCTCATTCTTTTTTTGAAATGCGTTGATTTTAATATCAAAAAGACATTTTGGTAAGGATATTCGTCCTCGCCTCTAATTGAAGGCTACAGTGATCATTATTTATAATTATTCTTCTATCAACCAAATGAGTATGGATCGCGTGTCAACGGCTCCTAAACGAGGTTTCTGGCGAAACGCCAGCTCAGCCACACTTTAGTGTTTCATTTGTTCTCTACAAATATTTCCTTTTTTAAAGAGTGTTAGGAGATTGAGAGCCTTGCATTGTTCCAAGCCGCACAGGAAAACAAGTGTTTAATTCTTATTTTAAATTTAAAATAAGAACACGGTTTTGTTGTTGAAACTTTTGAATTCGTTTTTTTTTCAACTTTTGTTGACTATAATTAAGACGCACACTTAATGTTATGGAATAGTTGGTTTTAGAGATTTACCTTGAACTTAGATATTACCTGTCCTTTGACTCATGACATGTTTCAGAGTGAAGACTTAACTTCAAGCACAAAATCGATGGCCGTTAATGAACTAATAGTTTTTCAGTAGAGAAATAGCGCTTATGACTTTGTCAATAATGTATAATATTCAAGCCATGTAAGTTAGAAAGCCAATTTAGATACCGCTGAGCTGTCACTCACAGTTCGTCCGAAAGTTATAATACTCTTACCGGGCAACATTTACGTATGAGCGAAGTTGGCTTATTCACTCAAAATTGTATAGAAATTGGTTTATTAAAATTGGTTTACAATATTTATGATTTAAATACAAAAAATAAAATTAGTTGTTCTGAATTTTGAAAAAATGTAGTAAAAATAAATTGTAATAATAAAAATGAATTAAGTATAAATAATCTGTAATAATAAAAATGAATTAAGTATAAATTCTTGAACGATTGACCGTGAAACTTATTTTTTGGTAATTATACGCTTAATTTTATTTATGAAACGCACCTAGATACGACAAACAAAGATTCAATTTAATATAAACAAATGCAACTAATTAGAAACAAAGTTTTCTCTTGTTTTGTTAATAAACAATTATAATTTTCATCTATCATTTTATATTTTTTAAGCAATTTCGAATCCCGACTGTATTTTAACACAATGTCATTTATATCCGTTTTCATATCACAATATAGTATTTTGTTAGAAATTCTATTCAAATATACCGATAAAACAAATAGACTTTTCAAGCAAGTCAAGTGCTGGTTAAACACAGCCTGCAGAAACGAGGCGAGCGGAAACTTTTGTCAGGAGGGATTTTCGTTCGTTACATTTTTGGAGTTTTCTTTGCTCAGTTTTTATAGTAAGCAGAATACACACATTAAGGTAAAAGCTATCGCTATTATTTTGAAGCATGGGTTTCATGGCATCGATGACCGTCGTTAGTTAGTCGGTTTTTAGATAGTGCTGAAGTGAATATTGTCAGATTCTTGTTAATCATAAGAAATACCTCAAATATACGAGTTTTAAACGTCTTAACATTGTTTTATTTAGAAAGAGATAACCTGTATTTAAATATAAATAACAAATACTTAATAATTAGAAATATTGAATACCTAAACAAATATCTATCTGCTATGAAACGTCGTATATTTATACCATCAACCTAATTACTATTTAATTTTCTAAGTGTATTTATGAAATTCATCAATTAATTCGTGTAGCATAGCTAAGAAACAAAGAAATTACATCTAATCAACGTCCGACTAGAATTTATCTAGATTACCTACTTGCGATGTGTTTTGATTATTATTTTAAAAATGTTGCTGAAAAGCGAAGGCGATAGCCGCCAAACCACTCTTTCAAAATCAGAACGTAAATATTATGATTAATGATAACATTATTCAGTCCATTTTCATGTTTATTCGTATATAAGTAGAGCTTACACACGGTCAGTGAGAAGCCTTAAAGAACCTTTCAATTTACTAAGTGTAAATTGTAACGGTGTAAAAGAAAATTAGATGGACATACGAAGTCTTTTTAACTAAATCGTGTTATTAGTCATATTCTTATTATTAATCTATCTATACTATTGGTTTGTGGACTCAGTTTCCGCACTTAGACTCTCAATACTAAATTTCTAAGGAAATGTTGATATTTCTGTTATTTTTAAATAATTACGTAAATTTCCGTCTAATATAAATTTCACCATTTAGCCAGTAAATAACAAGCAACCGAGCAGCAAGTAACCGACACTGGCCGCTTGTATATAAGCAATTTCAATCTAGCAGATAGTACTCAACACATTGCCCATATTTACAATCCTTTAAAACTAATTCGTTTCTGAGTTACGTTTTATACACATGCATTCATTATTATATTTTTAAGTCTTCTCAAAAATATTGAAATTATTGACAGTCCTTTCATTTGTTAATATGTTTAATCAGTTTAGTAAAAATACACTTTACGTCCCTAGTAATAAGATTCAGTTGCTAAAAGTTTATGAGCTTACGGTGTTGGTATGAAGATTATGCTAATAGGTTACATTGTTTGTAATGTCGTGGTTACTTAATACATTAACAATTAGGGCGGTCTGCGGCTAACTTAACTAACCCTAATCCTTATGAAGGGACCCTAATCATAATCATATTAATCACACAAATATGTTCTGAAAATTAATTTTATAGATGAGGTCTATTTTTAAATTAGTGTAACCAAGTGAATTTTGGTCAGGTTTATATTTACGTATCTTAAATATATATCCATAGTTGATATTATAAAGCTCGTTCGTTTGAACAAGCTAATGTCTATTTATCAGGATAGCCTTAGGCTGTATAAGATCAACGCGATACCGCAAGGCACAGTTGGATGTTGTTATAATTTCGCTAATACTTCATTTTTTTACATATAATTTTATATAATTTTTTCCTTTAATTAAAATGGGATTGTCTCAAAAGTATAATAGGAACTTAGGAACCCATATTCATATTTGTACTTTTAAATATTCCAAACTTAATATATTTCTCTCACAAATTTATAGTTTTTAATTATCCCATTCTATTAAGAGCAGTGTTGGCCTAGTGGCTTCAGCGTGCGACTCATTCCTGAGGTCGTAGGTTTGATCCCCAGCTGTGCACCAATGGATTTTCTTTCTATGTGCGCATTTAATATTCGCTCGAACGGTGAAGAAAAACATCGTGAGGAAACCGGCATGCCTTAGACCCAAAAAGTCGACGGCGTGTGTCAGGCACAGAAGGCTGATCACCTACTTGCCTATTTGATTTACAAATGATCATGAAACAGATACAGAAATCGAAGACCCAGACCTAAAAACGTTGCAGCGCCATTGATTTATATTTTATTTTTTTAATAATCCTATTAGTAAGCAATAGTTATTCAGTATAAAGCATGCTTTTTGCCTCTTAAAAGGTGTAATCAGTTTTATCGTAATACTTTTTCAAAACTTTTTGCATAAATTTATTGCAATCGAGACTTTTTAAAGAAATTAGAAGCTAAAGAATGAGAACAAGCAAGAACGACTACGAAACAAGCTACGTATATCACGCACGAATACTTTAGCATTAAATTAAGTAATTTATTTTTTTATTTTCGGTCAAACACGAGCGAATATTAAACTATTACGGTATTCTGAATGTACACCTGGTCCCCATTTCGCGAAACCAGGATAAATTGCACGTATATTGTTGTTGACTGTTTGTTACCCCCTGTTTGTACACGTCAGCAAAAATATACGCGAATAAAGCTGTCATTTATACACACTACATCGCATAGATTTATCTTGGCAGTATCGTCAGCTTAAAAACATATGTATTAATTTATACAAGGCCAGACAATATGCCTATAATTTATTTTTCAAAGTTGCCAAGTTGTCTTTTTTAAGTCACGTTGTTATATAAAATATGTTATGGCCGTGGGGTTCAAGTGCCAGGTGTACGCAAAGACTTAAGTTGACGCCTGGTAGATATAACCAGTGACCCCAGAGCTGTTGCTCATAATATTATTATACAGCGAGGAAATACTGCCAGCGTTATGGGTACAATGCCACAGGGACCAAACTTTTAAATTTGGTGATAATATTCTTGTCATTAATTTTTATTATTACTATGTTAGTTTAATTATAATTTTCGTAACCTTTGTTAACTTGTGTGTTGACATTTTTATTCCGTAAAATAGTATTTTTGTGTATTTTTGTGAGTAAAATTTTTCTAGGGCGCATCTATTTATATTATGTTTCTTAAAAGGTCGCACTGGCAAGCCCTCTGTCAATGAGTGCTCAACGGCGGCAGTATGACTTAACATCAGGTGAGCCTCTTGCCCGTTTTCCCCCTGTTCTATAGAAATCAAAATTATGTATTTCTTACTATCTTTTTCTGATATGTTTGTTATGCATCCATATAATAAGGTAAAGCATAAAGCCCTTTAAATGAAATTTAATATATTTAAATCTTTATTACTATTAATGGTACTGATGAACTGATTTCTGTGTTTGATTCCGGACTAAATTTAGAGTTACGAATCAAACAAACAACTAAGCTGTGTATCTAACACAGATACATTTATATTTGTGTACCAAAACAGCCATTTACTCAAACAAAAATGTAATTTAAGTAAAAGCGATTTTGTATATGAACAAGAATTTACATTTTTATGAATCTACTTTACTACTTATTTTTGTGCTTTAATGTAACAATAACTTGTCGAATCATCGAAAAGCGATTTCCCTTCCATTCAATTAGGACAATATGTTTTGTTGAGGCTGATTTGTTCCACTCTATTCATCATTATTCCAGTCTGCTAGTGCTGTACAAAGCACTTTATTCTTGACTGGGTCTAAGCATACTGTAAGGTTAATGTTGAGAAGTTATATTGTATGTAAGAATGGAATCGGAAATAGAAAATCTAGCCTGCATCTGCGTAAATTTATATAATGCTTATGCTACAACATATTTTTAATTTAATCCATACGTTTCATATGATACGCTTGCTGCAAAGATGGGAAATGCAATTAATAATTGTTAAAATGTGATAGCCAATCATACTTTTTTTAATAAGTCTTACATATAAAACATAATCGACACTAGTTATCATTTCCTGAAATTTCTGTTTTACAATACGGATTTTATATTATTTTAAATCTACTACTTAACTAGAAATGAATATAATTTGTTATATGAGTATAATTAATAACATTATGTGATACTATAACAACTAAGATCAGGAAGGTATAGCAATCAAGAATTTTTAAATTCCTTGCCTTTCTTGCTGTAGCCTGGACAAGGCTACGCTGTTTCCGTGTCCTGCCCTGGGCAATTACTGGCGGTGGGGTTTTAGTGGGTATGCACAGCAGTGGGTCCCACATAACCCTTCACCACGAAGCAACCGTGCCGCGGGAGGGTTTTACCGCGAAAAAAAAAGTGACTTGAGCGTGTGATCCTCAGCCATGTGGTCGTGTTCAATGCTCAAACGGTACTTTCTTAGTGCTCTATTAACAATTACTGTAGCTATAAATATCGACATGTGCCATACACATGAAGGCTGACCTACTTGTCTATAGAATAAAAAAAATACCGAGAAACGGATGCAATCTCAGGGCAAGACCCACTTAAGGATGTAATGCCACGGGATTATATATTTAACATTTTTATAATTCTACAGAGAAGTAATTAAATATTATATAGCTCAATGTAATAACATCTTATATGAACTGACTACCTGGGCTAGTCCTGTGGCAACAGATATGGTTGGTAATGTTAGAACTCTTTTTCGATTTAAATTTTATTGATATTTCTCCGTAATCCTAACCGAAATGAACGAAATTCCTTCTTGATTATACAAATTATTCTTATTTTGTATAACTAGTCGATCGAGCACATAGTCGATTATAGATATTGGCTCTATAACGCTGGGTGAAGTAAATTCCAGTCTAGTTCCCTGAATCGACATGAATTATGATTTTCTAAGCCTTCCAAACCGACCCGAAACAATTATTCTCGTCTCTTGTTTATATGTGCTGATGAAGACAGACGACAGTACGTAAAAACATGCATTAAGTGTTGTTCAACAAACTAACAAACATTACTTTATTGACTTTTTCATTGCGCTTCATAGAAAAAAGAAAGAAAAATTTAGGTGTGTGTATCATTATATGAAATTTGTTCCTCATTTAACGTTCGTCAGTAAACAGATGTGGCCTCAGATTGCATATTTAGTTCATATTTTAAGACAAAAACGAATTCATATCGAATAAATTAATGACAGTTATTGTTTATCGAAAAAACAATTCCTATATTGCTTTTATTTTGCCCCACGCATTACATAAACAGGTACATACAATTCATCATGATAACAGTAGATATAAGCGTGTAAGCTCGTTTTCAATACGTATTCATGACACGATGCCTGCACGTGGAGGCTTAGGTGAAGCTAATGTTTACCTGAAGATGAAAGGAATTTTGTATAGGTAAAAATTGGAAGGTCGAATTCCATTTACAAATTCAAATGAATCTTTTGACTGTATGTGATTAATTCAAATTAAAAGTTACGAGCACCTTGTTTATATGCATTATTATTTCGATAGTAGATATTAGATTATTTTCAAATTAGAGCAGCGGTAGACATAGGTGTACATATAAATCCTTAATAGGTGAATAAAAACATCGTAAGTCCTAATAGGCTAATAACTGAATATTGCAAATGACATATCCAATACCTGATGCTTACTTACGGTTTACCTTTGAGCCTGTGAACGCACAAAGACTGAATGTTTGTTCTCGTTGCATCTATATGGTTTGTTCGATCGCTTTGGTTCCTAAACTATAGTTTCACCACCATTTTATCATTTGCGAGACTGTTGGGGTGAAATTACTAAAAAGAATATTCCTTTTGGCTTAGTGAATGCGAACTAGTAAATGAAGATGTCATCGTCTATGTCCGATATAGATGTAAGGCATTCTTTTGTTTAATTATATTCTTAGCAAATTATGTTACACTAGTAGAAATTGTATAGTATCATTATGGGTAAAGGACTGATTTTATAAATATTTATGATTGATTAAATAAATATAATTAACGTTGTCAAAAATTACGTTAAACAAAAAAGTGATTTCTTAAAGAGGAGTTTCTGAAGAAGAAATTTGTCAAACACCCCGAATGTTACCTCGGGAATCCACCCCAGGACCTCCGGTTTACAACATATGCGTAAACGCACAGTAAGTCTTACAAACTGTATTATTTTAGTTACTGACATTCAAATGAAATATCTGAATATTCCTAAACGAATAAATCATTATCATAAAATACATACATCGTTATGCATCGCACTAGTATGATTGTTTATAATGTAATTGTTCCACCACATATAACTGTTACGGGAACATATTGCATTATGTTATTCCCTGAACTAGAGTTTCTAATAAAATAATGTCGATCACTAAAACTACAGAGTATATCATCCAATCCTTCGGTGTCAGGTGAATAGAAGCATAATTAAATGGAATGGTTTGTATAATAGTTTTCGATTTTAATCTTAGCTAACAGTTTATCGTTAAATTTCGTGTGCAACCCAAAGATTGTTTTGGCCACACGAAATATCTTCATCGCTCCATGCCCTGCAAGTAAGGCCTTTAGTCCTTTACCATTATGTCTTGACTACTCTCTTTGGTTTATTTAAGACTTAGAAGAACGTTAAGTATTCACAATAATATTGTTTAATAAATAAAAAATAATTACCTAGTATTTATAATATTCTTAACCTATATAGTGTAATAATAATCAAAATATATAATCATATATTAATAAAAAGAAAATTAAAACCAATTTTAGAAGTTTGATCCCTTTGGTAGTGTACCTTTAACGCTGGCAGCATTTCCTCACTGTATTGCGATGAGCGAGGAAACTTAAATCTTTTATCAGCGCATGTGCACATGATGCCCACGGCCCAAGAGTTTTTACTCCAAAGGGAACAAAAGCAAAGTTTGAGTAAAGACTCTTCTTTTGTTCGGCTTCATATGATGAATTTTGATAGACACGCTAGACCTCTGTACGATTAAGCAGGGTGACTTATTTGTGTAATCTGGATCCTTACATTGTAACTTCCAATAGCGAAAGAGTTTTGTTGTACAATCCCAACTTCCACATCAGCGCTACGGATATTGAGAGAACATCGAAGTTGCATACAAAAACATCGGATGCTCTTGAAAAAAAGCAAGATTAAAACGTCAAGTGTTGAATATTATAACAGTTAACTCTTATACATATAAAAACATGTCACAAGTTTTTGGAAAGTAAGCGTGATAAATAAAAATACATATTTAAGTTACAGTATCGTTGACGAGATGGTCAATAATATTATGACAAATTAAATGAAGAAACTAATTTAAAAATCACCGTTCGTCCATTAAAATATGCCACAGCAGCTATCGCAAACTTTGTAAATAAAATCGGGCTTTGTGGAGGACAAAAAAACTTTTGTCTTTTTATGAATTTAGTTATTTAAAAAGTTGCAATCACAAGCAAATAGTTGGCCTTTTGTAATTAGTTGTTGCCGTACATTTTGTACCTTCTGCTTTAACTTTAGTTGTTTATCTGAAATCTCGTGATATTTTTATATTACATACATATTTACATATTTATATATGTTTCGTATGCTTGTTAAACACACGTTTTGCTGTCATCTATAAAAATATTATTAGTAATAAAAATTAAAATAATATTTTTAAAAGTAATATTATTTTAATGTAGTTAGCCTAGTGTTAGTATAGTGGCTTCCTCCTCATCCTCATCCCTGAGGTCGTAGGTTTGACCCCGGCTGTGCACCGATAGATTTTCATTCTATATGCGAATTTTACATTTGCTCGAACGGTGAAGGAAAACATCGTGAGGAAACCGGCTTGCCCTGGACTCAAAAAATTTACGGCGTGCGTCAGGCACAGAAGGCTGATCACCTACTTGCCTATTCGATTAACAAATGATCATGAAACAGATACAGAAATCTGAGGCCCAGATCTAAAAATGTTGTAGCGCCATTAATTTATTTTTATTTTAATATACTAATAATAATAACTTATTTAAATGTTGTACAAAATTAAAAGAAATACGTTTTATGCCGGTTGATTCATAAGATGTGGCCTTATACACTCATTAAGTAATACAAAAACTTAACTTTGATAATAGTTCAATAATAATAGCCTGCGAAAAGTCTAAGTCTCCAAATTGTCAAGTTTATTTAACAAATTTGTCGTTGGATATTTTATTTGCAAATGTTATAGATGGCCGAGGTAGTCTCGTTATTAAATTTAAATCTTTGATTTTATAATGTACAAAATACTAAAAGAGTTATTACATTTAGAAACGATTTGTCTTATTTGTGTGTTACTAAACTACAACTACGACTTACTAAAATTTACTATAAACTAACTATAACTAAAAGTTCTCCCCTATGAGTTACTTGAACGTAATCGCATACAATACATTCCTCCATAAAACACAGAACCCTTTTTAAAATTCCAAATTTCAAATTTAAAAATTTCGTCTGTCAAAGGTACAAAGTGAAATTTTTGTAGCAAAACATCGGCACAATCAACTTTGTAGTAATTATAGCGTGGTCACGATAGAAATCGTTTTGTGGCGGATATCCTGGTATTTGTGACATCACACGAAAAGAACCTAGTAAACTCACACATAAATTGTTTAATTTTATAAAAGCATGTGTTTTTACATTTACATAGTTGTTTTATTTTACAAAGTTTTTATCTTATCAATATGATATAAAAATTAAAAGCAGTGTTGAGTGTGCGACTCTCATTCCTGAAGTCATAGATTCGTTCCCCGATTGTGCACGGACTTACTGTCTATGTGCGCATCTAACACTCACTCGAAGGAAAACATCGCGAGGATACCGGCATGTCCCAAATCTTAAGATCAACGACATCTGTGACAGAAAGCTGATCACATGTAATTGGAGGCCAAGACCCATGTAGGGTTGAGGCGTCACTGAATTACTTTGTACTATTGTTTACTTCTTTTAACATAATTATTTGCATAACCTAAATAGCAAAAGTACCATTTTAAAACCCCGTTCTTAATATCGTAGTTTATGTGTGATGGATTAATGTTGTCAACATAAGTACGCTTCAATATAATTTAAGCTACACTATGATTTTTCCTGAAAGCCTTCTAAATCCCTGTGTTTCGAAATCTTCCGGAAAAGTGTATTTAATAAACCAAATATAGTAATAATAAAAATGAGTGCGTGTACTAGTGTACACATGTAAGAAGGGAAACTTCTTTATGAACTTATTTTTCGAAAAATGATCTATTATATGCAACATTACAGATATTGGTTAAATAGAGGTAAATTAGATAAAGTTTAACAAATTTTATTATCATAGACATGAATACAAATATTACAATTATTTCATTTTACCTTATTACTACTAAGATTGTTACAGAATTTTATTAATTGTAATATAATTATTACTATCATTATTATACGACATTCTATCCATACTTCGCTGGAGAAACTCGAATACTCTTTGAATCAACCGTGGTAGGGACAAGAAAAACATGACGAGGAACCGAAAAATGTGATGGTAAATTTATTTCCAACGCTGATAAAGAAGTTTCACTTCAATAAATAAAAACTAAATACTAATAACTTTTCTTCTTGTACTCAATCAAAATAGTGTAAATTTTCTGTCTTGTTACAAAATGACGGTAAAATTAATAAATATTCAAATAATCATACAACTCTTTCCCATAGTTTCTTCCTGAATTCAACAAAATTGCATATAATTTATAATACCCAAATAACAATACACATAAGTACGACTATTGATATATTGACTTTAATTATATGTGAAAACGTACATCACAAATAATGATCACAAACGTAAATAACTATTTACGCTGAAAATGCAAAACTCCAGTTGAAAATATCTTATACAACACATTATTTTGATTGAAATCGTAAAATATTACGAGCTGCGCAGTGCTGTAATGGGTTATAATTAATGTGGAATTATTTCACTTAATAACTGCGCAGCCGAGAAAATTGCACAACGCTGTTACCTTGCATTTAACGTAAACGTGTCGCCCACTTTATAATGTGAATTATGGACACTATATCAACAACTTTACTAGATATTTCAATATAAGTATGTATACTTATATCATACATATATGACCTAGTTTATGTAGTTAAGGAGGGAGGGGCCTTACTATCACATTATATTTTTTAAGGTCCTTAAAGGTAAAATATATAATGTAGAAATGTTGTAGAGACTGGGGCTGTGTTTGCCAACCGATCGCAATTGCTGACAGTGCCTCGGGCGCGTACGAACTTACTTAGAGAAGCACCATTTACGTGTCTTGCGCACCCTAAATATTATTGCTTGTGAGACAGATGTTTCTATTTGCACACTGGCTGAATTCACAAAAATTGCACTATTTATAATTAGTTATAAAAGAGTTTAGATTTTAAGTTTTTACTTGTATGTTACATTATGTTTAGTTTAGTGTTCTATTGTATTAGTATTGAGTTACTGTAAAAATAGGAAATAAGGAAATAAATAAATAAATGTATGGTCTGGCTTAGTGGCTACACGTATTACTCTCAATCCTTAGTTTTGAACTTACTATACACGAATGGAATTTACTGTAGGAACCGGTATGGAAAAAAAGATAATGGACAAAAATAATAAATAAAATTAACCCGTACGCCATTCAGGGCTGACAGGAGAAGAGGAACGAATATGAACATGAATACATTAATTTTATGTATATGGGCATCTAGCTTATAAAAATCTTTGCCACCACGCAATCCATGTTCACATTAAAGTTACGTGTATTGCATGATGATGAATTATTCTTATGGTTAATCGCACTAGGGAAAATTATAATACATACGCAGCTAAGTGGAAAACAATTTGTGTCACTACAGTCATATAAATTTTATTTTATTTGTTAAAAAGTTCGGAATTTAAAGCTGACAAAAGTCTCAAAATTTTCCAATGTATAAGACGTAATCAGTGATGTTCATTTCCGTTGGTTTATTCCCTTTAAGTGATTAAAACAAAAAACGGAACTCTCAAGCTAAAGTTTTATACACAGTATAACAAACCATATAATTCTGTAAGCACTGAAAAGGTTCGCCAAACGTTACTAACTTCGCTAAGTAATCAAGTAAACAAGGAGCGTCTGAAATATAAAAGTAAAAATACATTGTTTCACTTCGAAAAAGCATCAAAATAGTAACACGTTTGGAAATCCGCAAAGTTTATGACTTCTTCTGTAATAAACCAAAGATCTGGTTTCAATTCTATTTTCCATTTATATGTCATAAATACTGGCTGAGTAAAATGTAACTTACATTTTGTAGAACCAATCGATAGTAATATTCTTGCCCGAAAAATTATTCTAGTTATATTTTCATGATATTTTTATTAGCCATTTCAAGCTTTCAATACTGAAAATAGTTTTCCATACAATTATCCGTACTGCTTTGGAGGCGGAATTTACTAACCTTCTAAATCTTTCCATCATAAAATGCATCAAGAATTTTTAATATTATAACTGTAATTTATAAGTTGCCCGTATCAAGTAGATCGAGTTTAGTAAAATGTAAATACAATATACAAGATAAGCAAACGTTTTGAAGCAAATGCGGTATCCTTTATAAATAGATAATAACAACGTTAACATGCATAATCTGCTGACATGGTTGCACTTATTTTTTACTTTACTGCAAATTGGATATGCTTTCACACTGCTACATAACATATGGTTGTATAATTCTTTGATAAAATCAAATACTATTAGAGTATCAACTTTGATTGTTTCTACGTATACCAATATGACGAAAGGGAAAGAATGTGTGTTTTGTAACGACTTCAAAACTACATAAACAATTTATAATTTTTTTAATAATACAATAATCGATATAATACAATAGCCGAAAATCGAAGCTCACCTTAACTATTTGTAGTGTTCTAAAGACACGAAGGTTTCTAAAATATTTCCAATTTAGTTTAGTTTTAGCAACTTTGTCTGGTTTTATATAAAGGTTAGTTCATCTCGTTATTTAATTGACCCATAACAGTCTAGTGTAATATCGAAATCAGTTGTCCCTTCCAATCACATTATGACACGTGGAAACTATTAATTAAAAAATAATGTAATCACGCAATCGTTTATAAATATCAGTAGTGTAGAGTAGTAATATCACATAACATACTTCGACAGAATATGGTATGAATTTAGTAACCACAGATCTCGACTATATCGGTATAGACTAGAAGTTTATTTATATAAAATATTTCTCATTATTATGCCAGCAACGCTCCAATTATCACAATAGAATTCAGTTACTTAATGCCCGGAAGTGAAGCTCAAAGGATTTCCTATATACTCAAGTTAAACTACAGAAGTGGATGCAATACTATTACTAACTTAAATAACTGGTAACTGGTCTTAAATGAAACGCAAGTTTTATTGTACACATAAAAAATATATTTTAATTTATTTAAAAAAATAAAGTTGTGTTTTCCGATGGGAAAGCGTAGTTCTCTGTTGAGTAGGTCAAGGCCAACTTTCTTTAGAATTCCACTGGCTAAATTGTCTATTGATCACGCTAATAACCAAATAACTGTTTTGTTTGTTAAAAGTCACGTAAATGTTGGGGTTATCGTTTTAATTTCATATTACTATTATATTCTTTAGTTACATCTATTTATTGTATACATAATCTGAAATAAAATAAGAAGTATATAACAGTGTGGTGGAAACACAAACTGGTCACAGTTTTTCTGTCACTTAGGACGTCGAAAGGCCAGTGACATTCACACCACAACAATATAATCATTAAGTTGTCACTAAAATATGAGATATGCAAGAATAATATGAATTCTAATAGTTCGATAGTTCAATTATCCATATATATAGAAAAATGTATACAGAACTGGATAGACGATTGGCCATAATCCCAAAGAGATGCTTATTTAACCGTCGCTTAAATGAACCCGTATTAAACTGCTGTTTGCTGTTGCTGCTTTTAAAAGATACAACCACCCGAATCGATCAGTGCGGCGCCTGGGGATGCCAACAACGAACTCCAGCATGCTTCTAGATGAGCTCTGTTTGAAAGAAGATGAAAGGCAGGAAACTGAACTTACATTCCTCAGAACCTTATATAAAAGGAAGTACTTCTTATCATCTCTTTCTTACCTTACTTTTACCCTACTATTTAGGGTATGACTTCCTAGAATTGCGTAGGGATTTATATTTTATCAAATACGGCTTCAAAGTTAATAACGAGGCATAAAGCGCATACTTGCTGGGGAGAGATTATGAGATTGTGCGTTCCGGACAATTGTCACCGCTGCCGGAAACATAACCTTTTTTGCTGTGTATTCTACTCGTACAATCCAGCGACAACAAGCTCCCATTCCCAGCTTCCTTTCCCTCATCTTAATAGTTTTGTCGACTCGCAGGAGTGCGACAATTTGCGAATTGTAAAGGTTTAATATACTAAATATCTAAAGAAAATGTCTCTTAGAAAATACTTAATTTGACCTTCGTTAGCTAGATGACAGGTGAATTTTGTAAAGCACAAAAACATGTACAGATTGCCTAATCTCGGACTATTTATAATGTTTTCGGCACTTTCACAGCGGGGAACGTTGCGTTCACGAAAAACTACGACTAATTTACTCCGCGTTACCACGAAAATTGACTAATCGCGTGTATTACTCAAATAGCTTCGGCTGACCTGAAGCGATGTTATCTGATTCCTTAGCTCGATTAGCAACGAAATGGCCACTGAAAGACACATTAATGGGACAATTAATCGCCTTGCTTACAGGGAACTTACTGCCTCTGTTGTTAAGTTGGTCACGCATTTCGTTTCTCTTATAAGCTGAGGATATTTTATCTGAACAACAAAATACTGTGTCTATCTCACAGTCGTAGCTAGATGGCGTCATTCTACAGACGCTAAAAAGACTTCACCGCGATTTTTAATACCTGTTAGTAATAACAATTATTAGGTGTTTGTCTTACAGAGTTTTGCTTTGTTTTGCACAAGGTTTTGCTTGGTGCAATGTTTCCAGACAACTGCCTCTATAGATAACATTTAATATATATTGACTAAAACTATTAAATACATAATGCCTCAAACGAGTTCTCTATTATCTCTCTAATATTAGATCCTAATATATCGTCATATGACGGTAAAAAGTATTTTGTAACGCACAAAAAGTTTTTGAAATAAAATAGCATCAAGTGAGTTTCAGTCTCAGGCTACATTTTCATATTACATGTGCATCATTATTGCCTTTCAACACATTCGCAATATTGAAACACGCTATCAAAATAAACCATTTCTTGGAAGCGTTTTCTTTCTTTGTACCGTTTTGAAGAAAAACTCTTTCTCTGAAGTCAAGGTGCTATTAAAACGAAATTAGTAACTACTTGTAAAACTTTAGTAGTTTCTTCTAAAGGTACCGAAGTATTCATTACAACTAATACTCTTTTACGTCAGACACACTGTATACCTATATTGTGTTTGAGGTAATAATAATATAAAATCAATATTATATCCTTTACTTTGGAGAATTGCGTATTAATAATATTAAGTCTTATTCTAATGATATGACATCAGCCTCATCCGCTTGCCAAGTGGAAAAGGCCAACCCTAATCTTCTTCATTTGGTTTCATTGCGTGCCGCCATAAATTTTCCATCGTGTTTCTGAAAACGTATTATAGGTTATGTTATATATGTACTATGATACATGTTACCACTAGTTATCATAGTACTATGTACCGCGTTCATAGTACTATGATACGCGTAGTACTATGAACTACGCGTATCATAGTTATATTATCATAACTATGATACGTTTCACGCATAACAGCAACGCGTAACGTGCTGTTCACGTTACGGAACGCGTAAGCATTCTGTAAGTTTACTGGAACATTTCTCCTTACTACCTAAGCTATAACACGATTTGTAATAAGTTATAACGGTATAATGCGATGTCAAAATAAAATGTAAAGGTGGATATATATATAAAAGTGTACATACTATGTACCTCGCACCCAAGTGAGCAAAAAAAACATGAGATGTTGGGAGTATAATAATAATGTAAAGTTAACAAGAAATGGCCATATTAGGAGAAGACCTTTGTCGAATGTCCCACTATAAAAAGAGTTTTACGAAACTGAGCTACAATTTAAATTTATCCATTAAATTTTTCACCTATCGATAATATTATTAATATCTCTCTCAATTCAAATATTCAATACGGTTTGCGTAAGCTTTCGTGATTAATGAAAACCCGACAAATATTGTTGTTTTTCTCCTCAATTAATAATTTATAAGATTCCTATGTTTATTCAATGAATGTCTAAGCCACTTGGTTTAGATACGTTACGTAATTTGCCAATTTATTTATAGATCTAACTAGTAGTAACAACTTAAAATATGCTAAATATTTATATTTAAATACAAAATAGTAATAACATTTTTTGTATTGTTGTTTTTTACGATACCATTTTTTATATGTCCTTCAAAGTGTTTCGGGCAATGCACTTGCGAGCCCTCTGACATTGTGAGTGTGCATGGGTGGCGGGCGGTATCACTTAACATCAGGTGAGCCCGTTTGCTTCCTATTACATGAAAAAATATATGTATGTTATTATATATAATTATTCTATTTTTAGCCGACTTAAATCAAAACAAAAAAGGTTTTCAATTAAACGTGTACTTTGTTTCTCAAATTAAAATAAGTAAATTTTTGTAATATAGTTATCTTTAGAATTAGTGGACTAATGACAAAAAAATCAAAGTCTCAAAGCTCAGCAACACACACGCAAGCAATGCCCGCGGCGTTGTCGGTGTCCATGTGCGGTGGTTAGCACTTTAATTTACCCGTATGCTCGTTTGAATTTTGTCCTAAAACCAAAAAGTCTAGATCATAGTTTACGGCTCTATAGATGTTATCATGAAACAGATGGATCATATGTAAAGCATAGTTATTAAAATTTGATATTCAATCATTGTTCCTCGCAAAAGTTACCTTACACAGTTCAAAAGTCCAGCCCATAACAGCTAAATCCAGTAGAGAATCTAGTTCAATTCGAGGGAACGGTCTCACATCAAATATATAGACTAAACAAACAGCATACCTAAGTATACAATGCACAAGAAGATATCAAATATATCAACTAAATCGCACCTTTATAATATAATAGAATAAAACATATATTATTTATATAGCGTAAACTAAGTAGATCAGATCTAAATTATAACCTCAAACAACTTAACAATATAATGTTAAATATTATATTTTTCAGGAGTTTACTTCATTACCAGCGTTATAAAAAATATAAATTGTTCAATTAATTACAAATGTTTAAAAGGAATGATCCACCAGTATAATGTGTTTGCCACTCTTATTACGGACCGGACTACCACTCGGATACCATTGCGTCTTGGCAATGGATCTACAAAAGTCTGTATCTTAGTTACACTGTCAAATAAATTAACACTTGTTATATATTGTAGTGATATAACTATTTATTATCATTTGGATTAGCTGTATTTTATAAGCTGTGGCGTAGTGGACAAACTCCGGTCGTTCCTGAACTAAGCTATTTGTTAACGAATCGTGCCAAAACGTTTGTTGTGTATTTTTGAATTGAACTCTGTTTTCTATTGACGTGTACTCGATATTTTACACATCAGATTCCGTTTGAACTATTTTTTCAGTTATGAAGGGTAGAGGTATTTTTGGTAAGCTTACGTTTTAATTTTTGATAGTTGTCGACATACTCGTATACTATAAATATTACTTTAAAGGAATATTACGTAACATCAGAATGAAACACAATGCAACAACCAATTTCATGGTTTTCTACGTTATGTGATTATTTAGATTCCTTCCAACCTCTCACTTAATAATTATTTGTTAAAATTCGGTTTGACTTTGACTTTGACTTATGGAAACGTTAACAATTGTAGCTAAGGATTCATTATTGCAAAAATAAACACCAATATATAAATATTATTCGAAGAAAATCTATTAATATTAATTACCAGTTCCCAAGGGCGTACAGTGGGCGAGAAGAACTGGGAAGAAACCCTCGGCCATTTATATAAACAGAAATCAAGGCGTCGAATTAACTGTAATAAATTTTGGGTAGAGACAATAGAACCAATACTTAGCATATAATAAATAACCAAAACGCAAGCCAACAAACAGTCGACGTGATTTGTGTAGGGGTCTAGACTACAGAGTCATATTTTTTGTTGAGATTTATTTGTAAATAATTACATTTTATATATTAAATCTTTCAGTTTATTTATTAAAGGCTTATTATTTATTATTGGCTACGTATTTTCCTAACCTACAAGGTAATAATAAAAATTATTGAAACAAATTTAAAAAATTGGTCCCTGTCCCCGTGTACCTTTAATAAGTCTTTAATTAGCACCTGTGCACTTGAACCCCACGATCCAAGAGTCTACTCCCAAGGGAACAAAATCGAGGTTATAGGATAAAAAGCAGGGTTTAAAATTGTATTCTCTGAAAACACTATATCACTTATGAGAGAACGCAAATATAAAAAAAACTATATAGCTACTTAAGTAAAAGTGATTGACATTGAAAAAAATCTATTTTTAATTTATTGGCTAAATTTATTTAAGATGTATATAGATGTAGATAAAAGGAAATTATACGTTTTTAAATGAATAATATTTCTTACACTTGAATATGGTACCCATAAGCCAAATTTGTACGTAAAAGTAGATTGTTGCTTTTTAAATTAGAGACACGTAAATAACTTAAGTTTAAAATTTGAGTAAGCTTCGTGTCTAACCTAGTATTGAAAAATTTTCTTCATATCACTATTATTATTTCGTTAATTTTGTGTAACAAGTTTTATTCAATTAAATAAATCCATATTTTGTTATGTACACGTAGGCTATGATTTCATGGATTTCATTATTAATTTCCACAAGAGCCATACGTTTTCAGGTATAAAACTGTGTGCTATTCAAACTGTACTCTAAACCGACGAGAGATTTTACCAAATCCATTAATCTGTTTTGACGTGATTGAATACCACCATCAATAAAAGGAAGGCACGTGTTCCATTTAACGAAAGTTAATCTAAATAAATCCGTAGTGTCCAGGATATATGAAGTGAATCCCCGTGTTCTACTACTTCAAAAAAACATACAATCTAACCCCGAACGTGATAGCTACTTTGTCCTATGCTACTTTCCTCCTTTGGTCATCTTCAGTTACACTATGATTGCTCTTTTGATATTCAACACAAAGTATGTTAGCTGTTGCCAGCTAAGAATCCATCTTTATAGAAAAAAGTGTAAGAGATAGAAAACAGTCCCTGGGCACAATGGCTCCGCTGCAAAGACTATTATTATTAAGAAAACAAGCAAGTTAGTCATTCCAGAAACCTTACGAAGTAATAAAGTCCCGATATAAGTGTACCTTGAAAAATTAATTTCATTCACCAAAAGAGTAATTGTACTTTTCTATTGTTAAAAACTGCGGCTAAATAACTCGCCGTTGAAAATTACATATCACGGTATATTTGTCCGGACTGTAGCCGCGCTTGTGACGGGTTGAGCGCCGCAAATTGAATTGGAGGGGTCGATATGACCACCCCCTATGCTGCCGACAGCCCGCTCTCATTTCTCACTAATTCGTACCGAATAATGTCAGAAACTTGAAATTGTATCTAATCCAGTAAACACAAACATACGTGGTTTGGTTTTAAGCTCAAATTTGATTTTGGTATTGGAATTAGAGTATTTATAGGGAATAATAACAATAAAGTAAAAAATCCTATTTATTTCTTGCTAAGAACAAAGTAAACTTAATACTATTTATTACATATATATTTTTTAAGAAAAGTAAATTATACTAATTATTTTACTTTTTTTTATATCTATTTCCCAATTATTTTGCAAGAACCCTTAGAGGCCTTCACCTGTGTCCACAAACTCCAGGTATCTCGGTTTTGGGTGAGTTGCATGCAGCTCGAGCCAGCCGTTTTTGCAATGTCGTCCGCCCATCTCGTGAGTGGTCTTCCTCTGTTTCGTTTCTCAATAGGGCCACCCCACCGGGTCACTCTTATGGTCCATCGATCGACAGAGAGTCTTCCTACATGCCCTGCCCTAAAGCTTAAATGGAGATGCAATTTAAGCTTTAGCATCAATAGCTTTAGCTTTATTCATTTTTCTAATGTTAAGCATGCTGCGTTCTGGGCCCCTTTAACAAGTTTAGATTTTTCTTTTTACCTTTTCTGTATATTTCCAAATCCGGCAAGCATATGTTAGACATAGCGAGGGATTAACTATATAGAGAATAACTTCTAATAAATTATATATTTTTTTGTAATTATTTATTTATACTGATTTGCGCGTGCGCGTTCTATCTGGGCTGCAGACTGTAAACGATATATCTTCGATACATCTTTCATTACTAGCAATTTATAATAAACTGAAAGTTTAGATAATTTTGGCGCAGTTTGATCCATTTTTTATTACGCTGCCCGCTTAAATGAAACAAATAGTATAAAGACGTAGGCTTTAGACCTTCATAAATAAAATAAAACGTTGAACAAATTTAATAAGAATTCTTTATGAAAAATCTTATATAATAAATATGCTTTTAGCGTTTTTAATTATTTTCTTTAGCATGTATTTATATACAAATTCAAATGTTTAGCATCTAATCTATCTGTGTGCCATGTATTCATTAGTTATACAATAAACGGGTATTATATATCGTGACGGGATTATTTAATAACAAAATACGTAATTCTCAATAACTTCCGACTGTCCTATGTATTATGTTTTAAAGCAAACATTACTCAAAAGCAACATTATCTATTATTATGTAATTACACGTACACAAGATGTCCCTGGCGATATGACTAATATCAATAGATCGTTATTATAGAACGTGTATTTGTTGTTAGAATGATTCAGTATTTAGTGGAATTGTAAACTAACTGAGGAGTCAAATTGAAATCCCCTCACTCCGCTGTGAAACAAAGACACGATACATCTATAAAAGTTAAAATGAATACCAAAACGTGTGGCAAAGATCGAAGGCGCCTGGCTAATTTTAGTAATTCTTTTTGATTTATTTGAAATCAAAATCGTGAACACTGAGGTAGGTTTTTATGAAGAGAAAAATTGGAAAAATATTTTAAAAAAATACACGGTTAATTAATGAAATAAAGCCCTTAGAATTTTTACAAATCTAAAATTTAATATGATTTCACAAGAAAACAATTTATAATTTGGAATGACAAGTACCTGCAATCACTGTTCCTTTAAAAAAATAAAAAAAAACGTTTATAATGGAATATATGATATACAGGTATCACTTATTCCACGTCATTAAATTTGAATCGGTAGACATCCTCATCTACTACTGATCGGCAAAGAAGACAGATGGTGTAGATTGAGAGAAAATGCCGGTGTAAAAACGAAGAATACCGAGAGGGTACTCTTTTAGAATAGCAAATCATCATATAAAATTACTATGGCAAACAATACTAATTAACTACTTTTTAAAACAAATATCACAAATTAATTAAAAGTAGCCTGTCTAGCAGTATTCCCAGGCCCCTTGATCAACTAGATAATCGTTAACTTTATAGCAAACCTTTTAACATAGCTTTTCTTTAATACATTTCTTAAATTTATTTAAAGGCAGAGATAAAAGAGCCTCTGGCATTTTATTAAAGAAGAGTATCCCAAAAAAGAATGACCAACATTAGATAGATATCTAGTACGCGGAAGTTGCATTTGTTCCGATTATATATTTACATTATGCGTATGTTCTATTCTAATAAACTTATCACTATTTTTGTATACATACATAATATTTTCATAAATAGATTGCGAGGGAAAGGTAAGTATATAAATTTCGTTGAATTTATCTCTCTGATATTCCCTACATTATAAATTATAGATTTCAGGAATAGCTCTTACAATATAAGAAGAAAACATGGTGATGCTTAATAATATCTATCCTAATAACAGAGATGACCTTCAAATAGTTTATACTTTATAGAACTATAATAAAATGATCAATAAGCTAATGTATATCTTCAATCGATTGAAACGAGTAGCGGAGGACGAAGTTATTAAAATAATATACTAAAGACTTTGTTAGTCCATTCTAACATACTGTCTACCTGCGTGAGGAGTTCAGGGAGAGCAAAATGGAGGGAATCTCCTGAATGAAGAGCAATTCTTAAAGTTGCCTATCGCAGACCGTTTACATACCCCGCACTCAAACTTCACCTGTAGGAAGCTGTAGGAATGCTACATCTTAGCGATCTGTTTAAGATATCAGAAACTCTATGAACTAACAAATCCGGACACATCAAAGAACGGACGTTTTGTATTCCCGACCCCAAAACGAAGGACTGTGTTTAGCCAACGCTTCTTTGCATTTTCAAACTCGCAGATCACGTAAAAATGACGCGAGCCAAATTGAATTTCAAATCTACGGAGGCCTTACTACGTATCTCAGCATGAGTTTAAGGTTCCAAACACTAACACATACACAATGCACGCCCTCTCAGCTACTCTCAAATACATACGCACAGCCAGCCATACACATACCCACATTCACGCATACTTAATCTCGTATAAGTCTTGTTTTTGATTGGTTGAAACACTAAACCTTCTTTTCTTAAATAAACTATTTTAACATAATTGTTATCTAGTTACCCCTCAAACGGGGGGGATTAACGATAGATGACTTTTAGCACATCACATTTCAGCCATGAATAAAGTTTTTATTTATTTATACTAAGATCGTATCATAGTATTACAGTACGAATATTATTTGCTAGTAGACTATGATATCTCCTACGTAATTGTACATGGCAAGTCTCAACTGCGATATGTTATGCGTCGTAAAAGTCCTTATATTAGATATCACATAAACAAGGATAGTTGTTGTTCTATACAATTACAGTAGCTTGTATTATTTACTCCTATAATACTAGAAGCTAGTAGCTTATTAGAGAAACTTAATCTCGTAAATAATGCATCGATCCGCTCATCAATACAGGGGGTTGATTAATTACAATCGAGCCGGTCGTCTGATTGCAGCAAACATTCGTTACTAATGGACAAATCGCTTATTCCTATTGCCTGATGCTCAGAAGCCCATTGTCCTCACATCTGCTACTCTCATTGCATACTACTTATCAACAGGTGTTTTTACGAAATTTAAATTTGGAATCTTAATATTAAATATCGCTTCTATATGGATACTTAAAACTCATAATATATGTCACAAGATATAAGGATAAACGATTTTCATTTTTTATATTTAGCACGCGTTTGTTCAGTAATAGTTTTAGTTAAAGTATGTGACTATAAAGATGCTAAAATAGAAACTGGAAGTAAATAATGGAAGGTAACAAAGGTGCAAGCGTTTGGGCTTGTTGCACCTTTGTAACCTCTTGCAATACCCGCCTTAGGCGTGTGAGTCGATTGAGTTATATACATAACGGTTCTTATTTAAATGCAAGTAGACTGGTTCGTGAAGGCATAGTAAGCTGATGGCTGGTCTAAACCTAAGACGATTAACAATCTAAGGCATCATTTGGAGTGACTCGGGAATGCCGTATAAAAAGCAATAAATCCAGTAACATTAAAATTTTCCCACCAAGTATACAAATAGCTTACAGGTATAAACCAAGGGATCTTTATATGTTGATAGATTTTATCTTTTAAAAGCTGTCAGCTGACTCTCAACAAATTTATACTGGTTAATTAGCATTCAATATTAATATGGAGATAGTACGTACCGTCGCACATACAATTCAATTACAAAGGTAGTTAATCTCAACCAGTATCCCAGCAGACTCGTAATGTGAATAACTAACCATATTACAAAGTTTAACTGGATACGTAGCAAACGAGTGGATTTCACGTAAACCGTAGTGTTTCTGGGCATATGGAATTATAAGAATATTATAATACTCTTCCGAATATATTACATGCACGTCGCAGGGTAGTCAGTCGCCTTAAGGGATAGACGGAAGCTCACTGGAATGAGCGAAGGACGAAGTAAAGGTCCCCGCAGTGAAGGTGTTTTTTAACCTAATCTAATTTTTAATTTTTCTTTGATCATCGGGATCCGTTCGGTGATTTCGCTCATTTCGCCTGGGAATTTATAGTAAATTTCCATCTACCTGTATACACAGTGTGTTATTTTTATATATACTTACAGTGTATTCGTTAGAAACGTTCAGACCAAAATAAGTAATATTTTCGCCCCAAAAGATCTTAAAATTACCTTTTTGGACGTTGTTTAGAGAGTGATTCGCCTCATTAACAATATAAGCACATTACGATAACATTAGTTACAACAATTCATTGCAGATAATGACGATGGAAGTAATATTATGTGCTGCCCAATTGTTAATGTACCTTCATATTAGATGTTTAGCTAATTTTGTCGAATAGTATACCACTTTAGTTACCAGATTACTTAGTAAATTATAATTAAAATATTCAAATTGAAATACAAACGTTCGTACAAATATGAGTAATACTCGTAGTTTCAGTCATAAATAACTTTACGTTTAACAAAAAACATTTCAAATTATAAATAAGTGTAAATTATTGCTAACAACTTGGCTTAGCAACACGCACAGCTATGGGGAAATGTAAAATGTACTTTTTCTGATAAAAATGCGATAACGTAAACCTACACTTTTCTGTGGCAGCGTACTTGAACTATGGTAATTCATATAGTATGTTATGCAGCAGATTAAAAGCTGCTGGTGTAAGTAAGAGCGGTGTAAAATTGTCTAAAAGAAAATGATAGAACATTTAATTTATTTCAATACTTTATTATTTCATAATATCTAAGCAAAAAGTGATACATAAAATGGTTTTAGGTAGCTTAGTACTAAAAAAGCTGCGAAAGTGACAAATCACAATGTTCCTTAAGTTTAGCCCAAATGACTAGAACTATGCCCGCACTCAGTGAATTTGAAAAAAAAAATTATCGTATAAAATAAATGATGTTTCAACTACTTCATTATGTACTCTTAAAATTGTGTAGTACGTAAACTTCATTTGTTTGTGTATACGATATTACACATTACACAGTTTAGGCCTTATGTGTGGGATCACAACTTACACTAGGGCGGAACTATACAAAGGAACCATTACAAAATCATGCATAGACCACATATACGCTCGATCCCAAACACACGACCTATACACGGCAACGGTGGGCACAAAACTAGCGGACCATCGAGCGATCGTGCTTGCTTGCACTAAAACACAGCCACAGGTGTTCCAACATATAAAACATTAATAGACGATAATAAATTAACGATCCTTCTAGAGCAAATTGATTGGAAGCCAACAATAGAAATGAAGTGTCCTATTGGTATATATAACTTCATACAAAATAACTTAACACAAGCATATAAAAAATCTGAATGTACAGTTAAACTTAAATCTAACTCTCTTCGAAATAGTAACCATTGGATTAATAATAGAATTATTAAAGGTTGTCAGTACAAAGATAAACTTTTTACTCAATATATAAAAGATCCAAACAACTTAATACTCAAACAAAATATAATAAAACCAGAAATTATGTCAATAAATTAATAAATAAAACTAAAAATAAAACAATTAGAACCAATATAGAAGCTAATAAAAATAATCTAAAAAATCTATGGGACATATTAAACCAACTAACAGGAAAAATTAAAACATCCATGGACGTAGCTATACAGAACGCATTTGCAAACCAAAATATTACATGTAAAGATATTGCAAATAATTTTGCAACTTCCTTCCACAATAGTATTAGTAGTATATCAACCAACTGTGTAAATCCACTGTTAGATAAAAGCTCTTACCAGCATGCAGAAAATACTAGTATGAAATTTCAGTCAACAGACCCTAAATCAGTTGCAAAGATAATTAAATCATTAAACAACAGAAAGTCTCCAGGTGCAGATAAAATACGAGCTATGGATATTAAAACATTATGTAATAAAATCAACGTAGCCATAGCTAACCTTATTAATACGAGCATTTATACTGGAAAATATCCTAACTTACTAAAAACAGGCATATTTCGACCAATATACAAAAATGGTAGCAAAAAAATCTATAATAATTATCGTCCAATAACTATATTGCCAACAATTAACAAAATAATAGAAAAATACATATGTGGACAAATTCAAAATTATTATAAAAAACACAATATTCTTTCTAACAAACAATATGGATTCCAACCAAATAAAAATACCACACAATTGCTATCCGCATTCACAGACCACATTTATAAACATTTAAATAAAAAAGATCATGTTCTAGTAGTGTTTATTGACTACAGTAAGGCATTCGACACATTAAAGCACAGCGTAATCCTACAGAACTTAAATGACTGCGGAGTACGAGGAAACCTACTCAAGTGGTGTGAAAACTATCTGCAAGTCAGAACTTATCGTGTTAAAGTGTGCAACGAAGAAAGTTTTCCAATATCTATTACAGAAGGTACGGCTCAGGGCAGGGCTCAGTCATTGGGCCTTTACACTACCTTACCTATGTTAACACATTACCTAACATAATAAAGTATTGTCAGATATTCCAATTTGCAGATGATACATGCCTAGTAGCCGCAGGGCCTAACATCCAAAAAGCAGAAACAAAGCTACAATCTGATTTCGATACATTGGCTAAATGGTCCCACGACGTAGGACTTGTACTAAATCCTAACAAAACAAAGTTCATGCATATCCGATCCAGTCACAATCTAAGCTCACGTACACCCATCTTAATCTTACACAACCACACATGTGCACATTCTTATAACTCGCCCCCTAAAAGCTGCAACTGCAACGCCTTAGAATTAGTTCATAACCATAAGTACCTTGGGCTTACAATAGATGACCGAATGTCCTGGAAAATGCACATTAATTCTGTCTGTGATAGGCTAAGAGCGATACTTGCCAAATTCACTTTAATAAAAAATAAAAAACCTCTTAAAACTCTGCTACTATTATACAAAGCACTAGCCGAATCCATTATAACATATGGACTTACAAACTATGGGAGAACATGCAAAACTTATCTAAATCAAATATTTGCAATACAAATACGTATTTTAAAAACAATTGCTCCCATAAAATTAAAATCACAATATAAAGCGGACTACAGAAAGCTATTTGCATTTTTCAAAATTATACCTATACACGAGAAAGTGCAACTAGGATTACTAAATGAAAACTACTTTACAGAAAATTACCTCAAAACAATTAAAACTCACTATCACTATTCAACACGTAGAAAATTAAAAAACGAATTTCTATTACCCAAATACAATAATTTATATGGGAAAAAAACATTAGATTACATTATTCCAAATTTAATAAACTCGATACCAGCTACACTTCTTACTAATATAACAAGAAACAATATTAAATTTAAATTAAAAAAATACTACATAAGTCAAACAATTATAAATTATGCATAACATAAATTATGCTATATACGTCATTAAAAAATAAAAATAAAAAATATTCGAATATAGGAACTCATCCTGTATGTGAATGAGAATTCTCGACAAGAACAGGTTTCTTGCATCGGCTATCTATGGCGCGTCAGTGTTTAGATTTGTTTATGACGTTTTACGTGCAATTTTAAATCGTTTGAATGGTTGATTGTTATAAATTTACAGTTTATATGTCACTGGCCTTAGTATATATATATGTGTTAATGTTTTAATTATGTTCGACGTCCTGGTGGATAGAAAAACTGTGCACAGTTTGTGTTTCCACCACATCAACTTCCTTTATATTAAGAACACTTATACAATAAATAAATATAAATATATTAATTTCCTAAAAATTTGCCATCTATGAATAGCATTAACTAAGTTGACATTTTTCAGCTTCTTCAAATTATTGAAAAAACCCTACACCAATACAATGGTGACATTAAATTTTGCCAATTATTAACTTCATTATTGAGAGTTACATATCACTTCAAGTTGCATTGGATGAATTGGCTGAAATTGGCCGTAAAAGTTAATTGGTCACGTCAGATTAATGAATGAGTTTGCTGACAGATGTCTTTTTTTATAGGGTAGGGGAAAAACTAGGTTACGGCACGCACAAAACGACTGTCATTGCAGTCCATGTACATCCATTTTAGTGTTAGGGGTAGGATTATGCTTTGTAGGCAGCAATGCATATTCTAGTAATGCGCGTTATTCAAAAGAAACTTACTACCCCGAATCAACCTACTTTACATTGTATTTTATAGTGTTATAAAAATAATCAAGAACACACGTCATCAAATGTAGACTGTACCTGATTTTGTAATTGTCTACGATATGGTACATTATGAAATTATAGAAAATCTAACGTGTTATTATTTGATCTCTATTTAACTATTTTCAAAAGTGGCCATGCATTACCTGCTTATATTCATGAACGTTACCAATTATTCATTAAATAGAAGTATTTCATAAAATTGTATTAATTTTTTAATTCATATCTAAACACATAAATAATTTAATTCTATCATCGGTCCATGACATGTATATAATAAAACAATTAAGTTATTAATTTAGATTGTTTAATGTAAAATAACGACAGGTTTCATGAATACAAAATTAAAGCGATTTGTCCGTGTCGCCGTTCACAAAACCATTCACTCCTTGTTTTTGTCACACAAAGGCTTAACCCCCGTAGCCTTTGATAAATATACGACAAAATTGTCTTTTATGAATTATCTGCATGAAACAGTATAAAATATAAGTTTGAATAATACGATTACAACATTTTTATAATCATATTTCTAGCTATTTGACTAGACTAGATAGCTGTATGTGTTTTTCCTAACATTTAATAAGTTATAAGTATGAGGAACTTAAAACTTACTACATTTAGTTATTATTATAAGGGGAGTGCGTAGGCTTGTAGGAGGCTTACATGGGGATACAGATTCAATACAAAGAGACGGCCTCCTCAGCTTATTATTATTAAATATTGTCAATGTACAAAGATAATCTTTAAGCCTTATTACTTTTAAAATATTGCAAAAGCTTATAAATGAAAAGAATATAACGTAAGTGAATTGTGACTTAAAAAAGTTGTAGAAAATTTTAAATTAAATATTCTTTTAAAACACAATGACTGGATGTCGGGTTCACACTTCCAACACTTCAGTGTTAATAAGAGAACTAAAACAATAATAATAATAACAATAAAATTCTTAAGTTTGCGTTCTGTCGTTTATTTTCATAATATATTTTTAGTATAGTACATACGAGATTTAGTTAATATTTAGACACGTCTAAACGGAACACACTGATACTATATAATAACTTCTGAATACTATTTTATTTTTTCCCATTAATGGGTAGTTCATTATCCGTCATCATAGATCCGTACTTTAAGGAAAGGAAAGTAACGGAAGAAGGAATCATTATGTCAGGTTTTTTTTTTAAAACCTCCCGCAAACAGCCCGGACGCTCCCCATCATGTATGCGTACAAGCCGCACTTTACTATATAGGTTATACTGATAACACAATTCATTTACGGCATTATTTTAAAAGAAACTCGTATATTAAGAGATAACTATATAGACTAGATATATTGTTATTTATTTATTTATTTCCTTATTTTCTATTTTTACAGTAACTTAATACTAATGCAATAGAAAACTAAACTATAATTAAGCCAGTGTGCAAGTAAAAACATCTGTCTCACAAGCAATAATATTTAGGGTGCGCAAGACACGCGTAAATGGTGCTTCTCTGAGTAAGTTCATACGCACCCGAGGCACTGCCAGCAATTGCGATCGCTTACCACGCCGAGAGTGGTTATTTGGCACACGCAGCCCCAGTCTCTCCATTCCTCTATTTTGCCTCTAAGGACCCGAAAAAAATACAATGTGATAGTAAGGTCCTTAGCTGTTAAAAAAATACATTATAAAATATTGACATATTAAAAACCGCAAAGTATACTTTGCATATCTCCGTCGACCAGCTGAGTAAGACATATCGCGCTACGAAGTCACCAAGTCAAAGTAAGTTAATTCAGCGAAAAGATTAGTAGGTAGTCGTTTACATTCAGCGTACAATGTTCACGGTAATACGACTCTGGGAAATTACTTTTAAGGCTACAAACGTCAACCGAAATAAATTGTGTGAGAAATTAAGAAATATTGTACATACGCGATTGAGCTAAATTCGAATAATTTCAGCTTGTTTGTTCAGGGTTAATATGAATTCCTGTGGATTTAATTGGATCCAGGATCAATGGTTTTGATATTGTATTGAAGTGATTATTATAAAATAAGTTTCCTTATTTTATACTATATATTGCGTAAATAAATATTTATAAAACGTACGCTTTAGTTTAAATCGCGATTTTAGACTTCAGTTAATAATGTATTAACCTGTAAATTGTATTTCTTTACATACGACGGTTCAATTCATTTTTGCATTTAAACATGTAAATGTAAGTTTTATAAATCCTAATTGTAAATGCTATTTCTTTCAAATTAAAAAAAGAAATCTTTATGAGAAACAGTCGACCTATATTTGTTTTACAGTTTGTGTTTGTAATAATAACTTTATTAGACCTTCGCAAATGATATTAAATCAATGATTATTTATGAAATCAATATCATGTATATACTTTACCAAGCTTTTCTTAGAAGTAATAAAAAGTTGAAGAAACTAATTGATTTTAACTTTTAGAATGACTATTGAAGCGAATACATTTTCAAAAGAGTTATCAAAGCGATACTTTAAAAAGAGTTTTTATTAGTTTATTTTTGCCCTATTATAAAATGAACAGAAGTCTTTGAGTAAGGTAGACAATTGTAAGCCCACAATATAAACATTAAGAGAGAAATACGCAAAAGTAAGTTATACAAGATACAAGACCCACATCAGAGCATGTTTTCGTGAGTCTAGCGTAAAGCATAGGTAACCGCATTTTTAACCGCTTTTGTTTATTTGTCGTCTTGGATAAAGTCATGCTCAATGGACCAAAATTTATGTTGAAACATTGACCTATGTTTTAGATATCGTCTGTTTGTTGAGTCATAGTCGTGCTGATATGCAGACGAATTCAGACCTGATCTACGTTAGGCAGAAACAATCGACACATGACTCGCGAAAGACAAAGGAAACCGGTGCGGTTACTTACCTAAACTGGAGGAACCGAAGATGGCAATCACGGAATTTAACACGACGAGTTAAGCTCAAAATCATCCGATCCAACATCCAGTCTTTACTGTTACTGTATGGTTGCCAAATGTGGATAGATACAAAAGCACCATGCAACAACTCCAGGTCTACGTGAACCGCTGCTTTCATCAAATCCTGCAATTGGCCACACGTGGAAGCTATAGGAGGTGCCAAATGACAGGACTATAAAACGCGAAAAATGGAAGTGGGTCTCGCTTCGCATGCATCCAAGTCACATTGCTAAGCAAGCTCAAGACAGGAATTCTGGTAAAAGGAAACGTGGTCAAATATAACAGACCTGGCAACAAAGCATCAGTGCGTAGTCGAAAAAAGTTGTCGAAAGAAGTGAAGTTAAAACAGCTGCCCAAGAGTGATCAGGCTGGTTTTCAACGCTCGATACTTTTTGTCCCAGCTGGGACACATTACCTTAAGTCAAGTACAGATACCGGCAAACATCTTGAACAAATGTCCTTGCCTGCGCAGAAGCGATTTTTAGGCATCAATTGTAGGGGGGGGCAGAATGACGTTTCGATCGCGTGATTGGTAAATCAGTTGACGTTTGTGTCCCGCAATGAGTACGATGCCCAAGGTTTCCCCCACTCCCTTGATAATGCTCTAGAAGTTTTCCGGTATCTGTACGTCATGTGGCTATAGCTTTTGCAAAACAAATCGTTTATATCTGTGCAATTAAAATTACGGTCATTGTGATCACACGTTTGCTTCAGCCAACAATTCCTTACGACAGCTACATAACAATTAATAAATACACGTGTTGCCGTACAAACGTAATTTACGTGTTGCCTACGATGCTATAACTCAAGGATTGTAGTTGCAAAATAGTAGCTGAAAATAAAGGCAGACTTACTATTTATTAAGAATATCGTTTCGCTTCATACTATTTTTCGTGATTCGTACCCGTCTACCAAACTACTCTACAGAGCTGTTATTACCTTCTTATAGTGTCATCTTCTTTGGAATGATTATGATGATCGCTACATCATGGTTTTTAATTTTGGATGCCGTGCTTCTGAACAATGACTTGGTGCTTTGATCAAACCATATAATAGCTTTTGTTAAAATAGCTTTTACACATTAAGAAAAACACTTTTTGAACGGATTAAAGCCGTCATCTTTTAGTCGATACCAACTTCGGGGCAATAAATACAGATAAAACAACTTTCTTTGCAGCTGTGATACTTTTGACATTTAACACATTTCGTCTTCAGTCACCGTGACTACGCACGCTGAAAAGTACGCGAAACGTCGGAAAAAAATTAAAATTTAGAATTATGTAAATAACTATAAGTTTTAATAATAATACATAGCTTTAATCCGTTCAAAAAGTGTTTTTCTTAACATATAATAGCTACAGAATATAAAGCATTTAAATTATTTAATTACACAAATTGTCCAATCAACTAAAGTCCTTCACAATTTATTCATGATAGCTGCGTATTTATAATGTGCATAAATATTTTATGTACATTAATTTTTTCAAAATGCCAAAATTATTTAAAGGTTTACTGAGAATATAATCATCGTATCATATTGAACGGTAATTAGTGTAACATTCAAATAGCTGTATGTATTTATTAGAGTAGTTGAGAGTTTATTCTGATATTTTATACTTCGATAAATAGTTTTGATTTTTTGATATAAAAAATGTAACTAAATTATTAAATTAATATATAACACCACAAGACGAGAGATTTGGTACAAAAAATATTTTTCATTCTAATTCAAGTATAATATAGTATAGTATATAGCCGGTTAATTATGTAAAAAGATACCCAGTACACAATAAAGAAGGCTTCATGTTTATTGCATTGGAAATTAAATCTAAGTCAAGCGTGTGAATTGCACAATAGTGATGCTAAGAAAAAATCGTTTGACGAGCTACTAGCTGTAATAATCGTAACTATGTTACATTCAGGAAATCTAAATCAAGAGTAGCCAATGAACGTCACAAGGTAAATGGATGGTCTCAGGGAATACGAACTTTCATAAATTGTTCGTTGAAAACTGCTGCGTCAAAGTTATTTTCTCTTAGATGGCTTTTGCTCGCTTGCGATCCATATAAGTACTTTATAACCTTAATGTTGCCTCTGGTAACTGTTACTACATTTTAATTTTAATAGACGAGTGACCTTCTGCCATTGGCCGTTGAGCTTTGAGTCTAAACCATACCGTCACTGTCGAACTTACAAGTTTATTTAATATTTTACAAGTGTGACGCAACTTTAAAGTTGGAAAGTGTTAAAAGGAAAATCTCGGGCACGCGCCAGCACAGCCACGACCAATCACAACACAATTATCAAAATATATAAAACTCTCGTCTTACGTGTTTGTAATTAAGTTCCTCCGAATTGGCCCTACCGATTTTCGTGAACTTTTGTTTGCATATCGGTTAGGTCTGCGAATCAGACAGCATTTATTTTTCATCCCCCTAAATTTTAAAGGTGCTCCCTCCACCCCAACCTTTTTTCTTTTCTTTTGTATGATACAGCATACATACATACAATTTTCACTATCTACGATCACAAAGAAACTCACAGAGAAACCTAAAAAGTATTAATTCCTGAAAACTGAACAGTCTCTGGGGTAGCATAGGAAAATGTTCCATGTTGGTATGTACTAAAAAGGTAGGCTAAGTAAAATCACATTAAGGAGAAGTTCGCAGGGCAGCTAGTTTCCTAAAACAAATTCCCTTAGTTAAAATCTCTGACTGATACTTATGCAATCGTGAAATTGAGTATATTTGTTCAGTCTTTGAAACTTATTTTAGGTAAATGTGAAGTGGAATTAGCTAGGTGATCGGACTACAGTTCACTGACCACCTGTAGATACCTGTATACATGAGACTAGTGATTAACATTAATTAGATATTATATCGCATGTTAAATCCGTTGAAAGGTTTCGTTTAAGAGATGTATTATTATTTAATTAGTTATTGCTTTTGTTATATTAATTATATTATTAATAAGGTGTAATGAATAGATTTAGATTAAATAAATATAGTAACAGTTGTTTTTAATTACACATTTCAAAGTTTTTTTGTATTTAATAATAACTAAATATTTTTTATATAAATACACCAAACCAAGGTTTTTTGTACCACTTTCTTTTTGTTGTAGGGCTGCGAAGGCCAGCGTGTATTAGAAGACCACAAAAACAGCAAGCAAAGAAGAATCTGACAGTGTACTGCTGAATTGAAGAATTTACTCAGGGTTGAGAGTCGCGCGCCTCACCATAATGACATGCATGGCGAAGCACGTGACTGTATTGAGATTGGACTTAGGTTTGTAAAGCCAACGTATTGGCATTTTATAGATAGGCAGAGTAACTTTCTTTCCTTTTTACAATTATTAGGTATTTTATCGGCAAGTTCATATAGTAACGCTGTAATAACCTGAGGTACAATCTAAGATTCCCGAAAACTAGGTTAGATGCGCAAACTAAACTAAAATGCTAGATGTGCACCACCAATGTTATAAATATTTAAAACAGGTTAAGTAAACCTGTTCTTTACTACTGTAATCGCAAGATATCTCTACAGATCCGTTAACTTAGTATTTGAAGCGTAATGGGAAAGGGAAAAGTGAAACAATTCTATTACAGAAATCGGAATTGCCCTGATTAAATGAGTCTCAGAAATTGGAAATGGATGATTTGAACCTAATCATTGTATCACTTTTAATTTAAGAGATACAAATACCTAACTTCCATGTATTTCTGTTTTTTCTATGCTATTGTAGAATGAAATTTTAATACACATATCACACATAGGCGTATCGTACGACTTTTAATGTTATCATACAACCCATGTCAAAAAAGTGAAAACGACCAGTCCTACCACGTAATTCCAACTTTGATTTGAATATTAAGTTTTCGTACCGCTTGATTTTAGGTTAATTAAAGGTGGTGTACCTACAAATATAAAAGACCTCAGTTCAAATTAAGTGTAATTGTGAAATCAGACTACGTCGCAGAATTAATTTTGTATATGAATTAATTTATTTACTTGCTGACCCGATGAACTTCGTGTCACCTTTTTTTTTTTTTTTAATGTAATAGCAGGCAAACGGGCAAGAGGCTCACCTGATGTGAAGCGATACCGCCGCCCATGGACACTCACATTGCCAGAAGGCTCGCAAGTGCGTTGCCGGCCTTTCAAGAATTGGTACGTTCTTTTCTTGAAGGACCCTAAGTCGAATTGGTTCGGAAATACTTCAGTGGGCAGCTGGTTCCACATAGTGGTGGTGCGCGGCAAAAACTGCCTTAGAAAACGCTCAGTTGTGGAACGACGGACGTCGAGGTGATACGGATGGTATTTTGTATTTTGCCTTGACGTCCGATAATGAAACTCAGCTGCGGGTATTAGACCGAACAACTCTTCTGAACACTCCCCATGGTAAATGCGGTAGAAGATGCAGAGGGACCCAACATCTCTACGCAACGCCAAGGGATCAAGCCGCACGGAAAGTGATTGGTCGTCGACGATTCGAACCGCTCTTCGTTGAATACGGTCAAGTGGAAGGAGCTGGTACTGGGGAGCTCCCGCCCAGAGGTGAGAACAGTATTCCATGTCCGAATTTGCGCTTTATAGAGTTGCAAGCGGTGGCCCGGAGTGAAGTACCGTCTCGCCTTGCTGAGCACACCAAGCTTTTTGGAGGCTAATTTAGCCTTCCCTTCCAAATGACCGCGAAACTGGACGTTATTCGATATGTCAACGCCCAATATTCCGATGTTAGCTGAGGCTTTAAGGAGAGTGCCTTCAAAGAGGGGAGTAGCGACAAAGGGAGTTTTTTTAGCGGAAAACGCGCATACTTGTGTCTTCTTGGGGTTAAATTGGACTAGATTTAGTCTACCCCAGTCCGAGACTCCACGTAAAAGAGTTTCGACTTCAGACACAAGTTTGTTCCGGCACTCATCAACAACAGCCCGAGAAATACCTGCCCGGCCCGTGTAAAAGGTATCCCCAGTGCTGTCGTCCGCATAGCAATGAAGGTTGCTAAGTTGCAACATATCATTAATATGCAGAATAAACATGGTCGGGGATAGGACACAGCCTTGTGGGACACCAGCATTGACGGGTTTAAGGTCGGAGCATGCTCCGTCGATGACGACCTTAATGCTCCGATCAGCGAGAAAGCTGGAAATCCAGTTGCATAATTTCTCGGGGAGCCCATAGGCTGGAAGCTTCGAGAGCAGTGCTCTGTGCCACACCCGATCGAAGGCTTTCGCTATGTCCAAACTTACCGCCAGCGCCTCCCCCTTGGACTCAATTGCCTCTGCCCACCTATGTGTAAGGTATACAAGGAGGTCACCAGCTGAGCGACCACGACGAAAGCCGTACTGAGAATCGCTAATCAGCTGGCTGCCCTCTAGATACCTCAAGAGCTGGCCGTTAATAATGGTTTCCATTATTTTGGAGAACAAGGAGGTTATTGCGATTGGGCGATAGTTGGACGGATCAGAGCGATCGCCTTTTTTAGGGATCGGATGTATCAAAGCTGTCTTCCAGCACTTCGGAACAGTGTTGAGGGAGTACAGCCGCATCACAGGATGTCGCCGCTTCTGACCAGGCTTTATAGCATTCACGCTTACGGCGCAAAGTCTCTTTGCACGAACGCCTAAACCAAGGCTGGGACTTGCCACCGACCGGCACCGCAGAGAATGGAATAAAAAGTTCCATGCCCTGCAGGATCACATCAGCGACAGAGTCAGCGACGGCATCCGGAGTACTCAACGAAAAGCAAATGTGCCCCCAAGGGTAGGACGCAAAAAAAGACCGCATCCCGTCCCAATCTGCTGACTTATAGTGCCACACACGGCGACAGCCCGCAAAGCTAGGCCGTAAAGGGCGCGTGAGCGGCACAATGCTCCGTACCACACAATGATCTGATGAACCCAATGGCGGGTCAACAGAGTCTTGGTAGGTCTCCGGATGTGAAGTCAGCAGAAGGTCCAACAAAGAAGGTTTATGACCATCCACATCTGGTATTCGCGTAATCGCAGGGACCATTTGCGTCAAGTCGTAGGCTAAAGCAAAGTCGTGAAAGGATCTTCCCGCGTGATCGGTGGTTTCAGAGCCGAGCCAATCGGCATGGTGGGCGTTAAAATCGCCAAGTATCACGATTTCAGCGGTAGGAATCCTTTCGAGCAGGGAATCTGTAGCCATTTGGATGTGCTCAATGAGTCGGTCAGTTTCGGTATTTCCGCTATGGGACCTATACAGGCATGCGTAGAATCGCGGATGGTCATCGCAGTCTACGCGCAGCCAGAGGTTAGATAGGTCCCTTCCTTCAAGCGTCCCGAGGCGACGAGAACAGATATCCTCTCTGACGTACGCGCAAACTCCAGCCCGCGGCACAAATGAATGTTCCAATTTGTACCCCGGGTAGGAGAGGTAAGAAGTATCAGCCGGGGAGGAAATCTGAGTCTCGGTAAGAAAGAGCAAGGCCGGCTTCGCAGTCTCTAAATGATAGTGGACAGCGTGGATGTTGGAGTTGACCTACATGTCTTATTAAGAGGTTCAAAGACTCTATGCCTCTGCTAGATGTGGCTTTCATGGATGTGGGGCTTTCATTATCTTAGTTTAGTGTTTAACAACCTTTTACGTAACAATAAATAAAAATGTGCGACCTATTTATGACAATTTTACAATAATGTTATCTTATATATTATACTATATATAATTTTTTTACACAGTTTGAATTTTTATAACATTTTAACAAAGAATACCTCGTCAATTACACTATATCATATGGCAAACTAAAATCGTTTTATCGTAGCCTATATGTGGATCAAACCACCAGAACAGTAAACCTAGCATGTAACAAATTTTGGATATTAAAAGAAGTTCTTAATTCCGACCCTAGCTTGAGTATATAAAGTACAGTCATGGACACATGCATACTTCCATGTCTATCACATGGATGCCATGCACTAATAAATAAGATTGGAGTATGTCAAAGGGCGTTCTATTCTTCAGTTGAAACCTAAAGACAAAGCTATCAGAAGTCGTAACACATTCAAAAAGTGGAAATGGTTCGGTCAAATTACCCATTGTGATAGGTCAAAAGACTCTGAATGGCCCAGTGAGAAGAAAATAGAGAGGACGCCCACTAGAAACCTGGGAAGATGGAATAAAAAGGATAGCGGGGAAGGATTGGAAAATGGCGAGGATGAGAGTGGAAGAATTTGGACTAGGCCTTACTTCATCAGGTCGTGTACTAATATTAAACATTATGACTGCATGTAATCCTGATTATGTAGTACTCGGATACAGGCTTCTTTTATTACCTCGTGCATAATCAATTATGCCATTTATGTACAAACAGCACCCCCTGTGCATAAAGGTGGACATAAAATGTGTACACTTTTGTTAACAAGTCTTTTATCAATAGTTTAAACTTATAGTAGGTAGCCCTATAAGTAGCCATATATAAAATAAAAAAACTCCTATAGAGTGACCCTCTGAGTTGAAAAACATTAGGTTAAACAGTGGTTTTATTATATTTAAACATAAATAAAAACTCCAAAGTGAAACCTTTTTTATACTAAAAAGAAAACAATGACGCAATTATCTTTCCAAATGACTTTCTTGTTTAAACAATTTTAACGATTACCACAACGCATCTGGTGTAATTTATATAATTGTTGAACAATTAGCGATATTAAAATCTGTTTTGCGAGGGGTAAATCGCGTTAAATATTATCAGTATGTTATCTACGTTTTATTTACCCATTTACTTTTCCTGATATTTAATGAGTAATTTAACAGGTATTATCAGGGAATGTTACAAACAACGTTTGAACCGCAGAATTAAATAGTATATTGTGACATTCTGCATTTGCTTGTTCAATTGCGGTTATGAGTTTACCATTATTGTTTTAGTTTGTGGATAATAATTGATAAATATTAGAGTGTAATTGATTTTAATATTAATCGAAATTGTTATCGCAGGATAATTGAAGGGAATTTCAATTTTATTATTGTGATATTTACCTGGGCCGAAGATGTAAATTATTACGCCACTATTCTAGGGATACAAAATTCAATGATTGCCAGCATCTTGATGCTAATAAAGTACCAAATTGCCAAGACATATATGTTATACATTAGATTGTAAAGAGCCACATCAAAAAGGGGACTATCCCCTTTTTCGCATAAATAAACTAGAGCATTTCTCGATTTCATCTACGTTTTCCTATTAAATACTTAGCCATTCCCTTTCGTAGAACCGTTAGGCTAACCTACTCTGCTGTATAAGTTAGGAATTTAATTGAAATTGACACCATCCACCTGTCTTCAAATTACAAACAGGAGTCTCGTGCGTACAGTTTTACAGAGCTATATTTTACAAAAAATTCCAAAAAGTTCTCGCTTTTAAACCGTTTAAACATGATTCTTTGTAACAGGTTTTTTGCTTCTTTTTGTTACGTTTGTTTATTTCTAAATGTAAAATTTTATTGTAATCCCACTGAGCAAATTATTTTTTTAAATATATCTGTTCGTTTTTCTTGCTAAAACTTGAGAATGTCTCAACCGATTTGGCTTCTTTTAATCATGACATGACTGTGGAAATTAGAGAAGGTAAGAAAAAAGTATAATATAAAATTTAATTTTCCAAAAAAAAACCCTTGGTTGCCAAATATTTTTAGGTTTGTTCAAAAATTTACATTTTTCGTAGACGTTTGATGCGGTCCGATCCCTTTAATCTGTTTTAAAAACAGTTTTTTTTAACAGATCTGTTTCGAAAAAACGTGCAAAAGTGGTAGGTTTATGTCGATATAAGAAAATAAATAAATTTCAAGACTATGATTTACATCGATCATCAGTTTGACGTCGCGAGTCGGAAAATCATCATCTTTATCTTTATACACGGCAAAAAAATAAATAAATATAGTAAATCAGAAGGTGTTAATTGATTTAGTGTATAACTGTATTATGTTAAGTAATGTAGATACCAAAACTTTTTACTAAGGTTGAACTAAATATATTTTTTATTTACAAGTCTTCGGTGTTTTCTTTTATCGTACGTGTTTTATTTAGGTATAAATAAATAACAATATTTATCCAGAGGTAGAAGATGAATAGTAAGCTGAAAAACTTGAAGTGACGTTAAAAGGAACATGATAAGTCAAGCTTAATATAAACCTCTTATAACCCTCTGCCTAGCTAGGGGAATTATGATTATGAGAAACGTTTCACGTGTGAATCAGGGTATACCATAGCATAATATCTCTGTCACATAAAGCGTAACGTAATAAAGCTTGGTGATTTCGATATGATATATTTCATAATGAATTGGGCAGAGAGGGCTAGTAAATTATTTTTCTCGTGTTTTTCGAATTGAAACAGTTTTTATTTTGTCGGAAAAGTCAACGATAACACATGTCAGTGTGTATTCATGATTGACATCTGAATACAATTCAACGTAAAATATATTTTAGTGAAGGATTTTCGTAATTTATATTTATAGTTAATTTGTACGACTAAGTTGTTTTTATGTCTAAGACGAAGACGATATAGAGAATATAATAATTTTACAACCAGTTGTTTTACCAGCCATTTATAAATGTTCATTAAATTATGAGTTTTCAAAATTCAAAGTTATTAACTGGATTTTCAAAGTGTGTACATTTAAGGAATTTACTATTCATCTCACAAAAATAATTTACATCAACAATCCTGGTCTAATCTAAAGAATGGGGAAAAACTTGGGTTTCATTTCAACATTTTCCTTTTATCCAAAGAAATAAACCTTGCCTCGATACAATCTCTACTAATTAATTAGTTAATTATTACTACCTCGACATTGCCTCCCGATGTTAAACGAAAGTATAATTATTTCTTAATACAGCTAAACTAATTAGGAGTATACCATTTTGTTTTTCTATTTCTACGGAGTTCCGAGTAACGGCACAGTTGCGGAATCTCACAGAGTGTCGTCGCCTATGAAACATTTATTAAATTGCAAGACCTTTGCTGCCTATCACGAGTTGGTAGCACCATTCGTATTGGTTCCCGAAATACCACAACGGAATGTTAAAAATATATTTTTGTTTTATAGTTATAGATTGCTTAATGTCGGTCCATTTTTTTTGGTCTACTATTTCTTAACGCTGACCGCGTCAAACTCATTAAACGGAAAACATGCTTGACTTAGAACCAAAAATTGAAACTAGGAAACATTATGAAGAAAAATAATGATGAGAAATGAAACATAGATGGCAAGTACCTATAAAGAGTATGTATGTCATGTATGAAATTACATTACACAACGAATAGTTAAGATTACGTTAATCCATAGAATTTTTGATAAAAATGTCCAAGACAAATAGTTCTCATAAAACTTTCTTTATCGCACTCTATGAATCAAAGAGATCTTAAACATTAAACGGCGTGGTTTGGTCGAGCATAATATTTAGACGCGCATTGAGATTCAGATATTCCGTTCTGATCTTGCAAATGAGCTCACGTCTAAAGGCCGGGCAAAGGTTTTAGTTTTAAGAGACGAGGGAGCATGGAGTGGACCGGAATGGAATAACTTGTGCGCCGGCAAACTGCCAGAACCGAGTACAGTACCAGTTCAAGCAGTATTCCGAATTTAAATTTGATATATTTATTTGCAAAGCGCGTTCGAACTTTGAATTTGAACTGGTGCGGCTAGGTTATTTTTGTATAAATAAAATATTGAGGGTTATTTAGCTTAACATGTGTGCTTAAAATTACATTATGGTTACAGAACTTGAATCCTTCTGGGCATGCTTTCCATGATGTTTTTAATAAAGTTTTGTGGTTTTACTTCCTAATCCTTTTCTATGACTCTTTTAAACTGTCTTGAGTTTGGTATATTAGAACAAAACTTTGGTAGTATAAACAGTAATTTCAGAACTTATAAAATATTACTTAATGATGGCAACACTTTCTTGCACACACGAAACAAATATTTGACCTTACATGACTTTTGTAGCAAAACTGTTTTTATTTCACACTGTGTTGCTCTTCAGTCGCTTTATTTGTTGGATCACCGATCGGCGCTTGCCGTGTGCATTCTAACACCGCTTTCATATAATCGATACTCATACGCATTTTGCAAAGTATAATCCTACCCTAAATCAATTTATTTGAACTGTTTTAACTATATATCATCAAACATAATTTACCAGATGATATATTTAAAAATTAGTTTTTATAATTAATGTAGTCTAAGTGTAGAAGTTTGGTAGAAGTCTGATCGTCCAAAAAGAAAATAGGTATCTTTTTGGATTCCTTAAACTCTGCCTTATTATAAACACATTAATATTAAAATTTTATAATTGTGTGCGATTCGCTAGTATGATCGCCACGCTAGTGATTTCTTTTTAATAAACTTAAAATATTTAAAAATATTAAACAATATACATCGCATATATATATTTATTATTATTATGAGGTACGTCTCAAACTTAAATTGTAAATATAACACGAATATTTACAGCGTTAAGTATTTATCTAGATCTTCGTTAAGATTCGCAAATGATTATTTGATTGCAAACTCGAGTCTGGCAAGTTTGAAGTACACTGAAGAAGTTATAAATATGTTCGCAACTCAGCGTCGAATAAAACTGAATGATAATGAGGCCCAACAACTTTTAGGTTTTTAATTAATAATGCTACATTTTCATGTTGATATTAGGCCATTTTTATAGTGTGACATAAATTAAAATGAAAGTAGATTTAGTCAGAGGCGGTGAAGTGAGATATCAAATTATGAGAGGTTGTTGACGCATGCGCGCGTTACCCTGTCATCCCCTACGTCCAGTCTGCTCGACGCTTGTGGCCTCTTCGAACGAGCCTGCGCGATGAGAATTCAAATTTCGAACGATTCAAAAACTGACATTCAATTCGAACTTTAAAACTCTGTCAGTAAGACAACGTTTTTATTTTTTTCATCTGGATTTTAAAAACTGTATGTGTGTGAACTTTGTGTTGTGACGTGTTGTGAACGACATTTTAAATATTGGTTTGTAAAAACAAACGATAAATATAATTGCTTTTGGTAATTATTATATATTTAAAATGACACGTAAAATTTTCACTCGTAAGATATCAAATTAAATTTCAAAAGCCCGATCACATGCCGTATACTGCTACAACTTATTAATTAATTCATAATTTAAATATTAAGTAATGTATTAGAGAGCAACAAAATTGCGCTAATCTCGCAGAGTGATTATACCCAATTAAATTTGAGGTTGACGACAGTATTTATTGAACTCAAAATTTAAAGATTGCAATGGAATTACTTGAACAAAAATTGTTAGTAATTCTAGAGAAATAATTGTGAATATATCTGATATAAATCTAAAATTAGGTACTTATCAATTTAATCTCATTTAAAAACAAAAGAATATGTAATGATAAAAAAAATTCAACACACCTGATTGATTTTTCTGATTCTTGAAACATTTCATTAAAATAATTGGCGTTGTGTCATCTTGGTTCATAGTACAAAACACAATTCATAGAACAAAAGATATTTTGCTTTTTTATAATTCTAAAAAAATAATATTTTTAAATTGCGTGTTTAAATTGAATTCGAAGACTAATATTTTAGAAACGATGTTGCAACCTTGTACTTGGTACTTAACTAAAATAAGCTCATATATTTGGTTTAATTTACCCAAGAAATCTTTTACTATAGTTTTTAAGATATTTCCAACAAATTGATAGCGTTATATTTTCTTCTTATATAAAAAAAGGATTTTAAAAATTTAAAATAATATTTTTATTCTTGGAAAATTCCTATTACAATAAATAATATTTAAAAAATATTATATTTTACAACTACATTTTTTTTACAAACTTCTCTATTATTAAAGACTCATTTGTCTGTTTCGTTTTTAAGAGCAATTCAATCCGGTAAAGTTGTATCTTACATATTTTGTTTCAAATTTTGAATTAATAAATTAGTAGTTAAACATTTTTTTCGCACTAATTTGACCTTTAAAATGTCCTACTTGCATCACCTGAAATACCTTTAAGGACAATTTATATACATTCTAAGGAAAATGATATCACTATGGTCAGACACGATACAAATATCCCGAGAATTGTGTAAAATGTGACATTCCTTAATAATTGAAATTCAACGAATCTGCAGAATACTTAATTAACATATAGTTAATTCTAAAATTTGTCTCTTTTTAAATTAGCGTTAATTACTTTATATTTGAGAGTCATCTAACATTATAAAGGTACTACAGAAGCTCATTAAAATAATACCACAATGTGCAAATTAGTTATTCTTGCGCATGACATAGTTATGTAAAATTATTTTTAGCTGTGTTGTTCTGGTAATGATATTTTAAACTGTCATTTCAGGAAATGTTATTCATATAAATTGCATTATGCAATAATTTCCGATTGCAGTACCGGTACCCATTGGTAAATCTGAGATGCACATTTCGCGACACTTTATTCAATAATTTAGACATTCGAACATCTAACTTAATCTGAATTCTATTTCGTGTAACGCTTAATTTACTTAATTTAAAATACTAAGAGATTGATCAGACTTACGAATATTTCATGTCACCTGTCATGGGTCTTGACCCTTAAAAGCTTTATTTTATTAATGTTTGTATAAACTATCTTTTTTAACCTTAAAAGCATTGCCCATTTAAATATTTCTAAGAACCTCATACCATTAAGGTGTTACGACGTTTTATTCCCTTAAGTATACGTATATGGACATTTTTACTTTTATAAATAGGTCTTGATAATATAGAAGCGGGAATACTATAAAAACTCAATATGAATAAGCTTTTTATATTTTTTGGGCATTTCCCGAATATCAAACGCTCTTTGACTTTCCAAACGGGCCTTATTTTACAAAGAATGATTGTGAACGGGATTTTGCCAAAATAAATAAATAAAGTTGGACCAATTCACACTAAATATTTCACACATAGTGTAGACTTTTACGCTTAACGCATAGTGATTTTAATAGTAGAGAAAAAATGCGGATTTACTCACCATAATTATATTATTCAGCCGTGATTATCTTGATCTTGGCTTTCCGTAAGTCAAATTCAAGTCATTAAAACGTAATTTAGTTATTAATATTGTATTAGCATATTACAACGTACGTTTATACAGCATTATTTAATATTATTAATCGAAATTTGTACAGGTAAAATTCAATGAAAATCTTATTGGTCATAGCATACTATTCGTATATAATTATAAGTTTGAAAAACAATGCTCTATTGTATAAAATAAAGTCGCATTAACACAACAAATTGTAAATTTGATTACTCCCTCGAGAGATCTACCACTTCGCGTCGTCTACCAAAACGCTCCTTCTGGCACTATAGTGTATACTTTTACAGAGACCTCTTTGATGCATACCAAAGTAAACATTAGTATTTAAGTCATACAGATTCACAGGATACTAATATTGCTAATATTTTTTAATACAATTTTACAATAAACTAATCACGCCGATTAAGGCCCCGAGGCGTTAAGTCTATATTCTAAAATTATACAGGAAGTAGATTAATGTGTTTTATTAGTATAAATATAGATTTTTGTTTTGATATTATGATTACCGATACTATAATATAGCGTTAGGACTCGTTTTATAGCAACTTCCTCTTTCCAAAGTATCCAAATGCCAAAAGTTACTAGCAATACTTCAGACTACAGAGAAACTTCATATATTAATCCTTAAATATATTAAAGACTAGCAAGCGCTTTATGTAAGCACAACAGCTCTACCCAATTTTAACTAGCCAATAGCCTATAAGTCATCAAAGGTATACGGAAACTCCTCGTACATTGAAGTTCAAAATCAAAGCCATGTTTAGCTTCTTCACGTTGACTGAAGAAACTTTAATATTTATTTAGTTGTAAGTAGGAATTTAAAGTTGGAATGTAACCTTTTTGGCTCTCAACTTAAAAGTTTTCATATTTATCCTTTTGGGTTATGGACGTGAATTTATTTTTGAACCTAATATTTTTAATCATAAATGACTAGAAATCTTTTAAATGTTTCCATCTTTATCTTACACTCATATCGTATTGCTCTTTCTATCGATTGACGCCAGTACGATGGGGGACCTTGTTTGAGAACGTAGAACAATTTATCTAATTAGAAGTTGTGAAGATATAAAAACCTGATAATATGTTACATACGATTGGTACATCGTAAAATAATGAAAGAGTAAAAACTTTATTCATTTTTAAATTCTCCTATCATCGGTCTTAACGCGATAAAAGCATTGAGAATGTAATTAACAATAATTAAAAAGAAACACTTTTTTGTAGGCAAAAGTGCACTCATCTATAATTAACTTGGCGTATCTGCTTAATTAAGCATTGCGTTGAGAGGATCTCTACTGGATATTAATAGCTCTGGAAAAGCTTGATAAAAATATAATCTTTTTTTTGACATGATTTTTTCTATATATACGTGGTCATTTTAAAATATACGTATAAAATTATGAATCATTTACGTACTTTAAATTTGTGATAACACTTAATAGGATATGTTCAAGTATGCTGTAGTCAACGAGTTCTTTGTAGTTACAAAAAATTTCACAAAAATTTGTATTTCTTATATGTCCAATTACTACAACAACTATCTTTAAAAAACATGAATGAAAGTCGAGCTCTTTTACATACGCAATTGGAAGAATTTATGGAAAAGCAGAAGTGCCTTGTTATCCTGTTTTATAGCTTCCTTAACTAATAAGTCACCGTATTTATGGATTTATGTATTATAGATGTAAAGCCTTTAGCTGACAGGGTGGGGCGTTTATTTAAAAAGTAGATATTCTAAATTCAAAATTAAGTCACTCATACAAATTCAATACCTATTTGAAAATAGAACACAAAGAAAATATAAACAAAAGCAAAATTTGTGGCAATAATATCAATATGCTGAATTTAAAATTTGAAATAATAGGATTCCTCAAAACATGTTTTCCGGTAACGTGGCTAAGTCGAACCGCACAATCCGTTCTGATTGCACAAACGCTCGGCCGATGTGTTAAATTTTAACGTTCGCGCTCTACGCCCAGGGAAGCCGAAAAAACGTCTGAATCCGAGGCGATTTGAAATATTTCAATGTAATTGACGGCATGACGCGACAACGCAATTTCATTCAATTACAGGTGAAATGTTTGAAAAGTTTTTCTACATTTTATGAGAACTCAAACTTCGTATAATTAATTGTTAAGGTAAACGCTGGAAATTGTTTGAGGGGAAAGGTTTTGAACCACAATAATTTAATTAAAGTGAGTGGTTACAATCCTAAAAGATCCATTAAGAAAAACTTATATATAACTTTTTAATGCTCTTAAAATCGTAAAACTAAAAATCAGCCATATTTTACGTCTTTATATAAATGAATAGCGCAGAGGCGACAGAACTTGGAGAAACTGATCACGATCCACGTTCTCCTTCCAGTTCGCCTTCTGTGGGCAAGGCAAAAAATCACGTGACCGAAACCCGTGGAAAATGATATTCCGCTCCAAACGCTTTATTGCTGTCCACGACGCTCAGACATAAGCTGCCGATTAAAGAGAGAAATAATTTCAGAGAAATGATTTTCAATGGTGGCGTGGTTGTCAAGGATTTCCCTATTTTGAAACTATTTTGAAGTCTCACTATAAATCAGACTTAAGAATAGAATCTACATGGAGTTGCCTAAGTAAACCTTCTTAGTCACAAGTTTAGTTGTGATGAGTAATTGACTCATTGTTCTAAATTTTGTATAAGAAGTATTTTTCTCTTTAATCTCTATTTGTTTATCATTATAAAATTACAATTCTTAACGCTTCATATTATTTTAACTCTGAAATATATTAAATATAAATGCTACGGGATCAATAAGCTACTTTAAACCACACACCTTTAGAACACACAAGCATAACGAAAAGTTTCTAAATGCTTCGTATTTTGCAAAAATACGTTTAAATTTTGTTGAACTTTTAATTAGCTTTGGTGTGAAGCTTTTCAAGATAAATGTAAACACTTCATTCAATTTAAAGAATTTTTAGACTTAGTGCACTCACTCACTTATAAGTGTTATTAAATGCAGCTTTCCATTGTATATAAAAAATAATACACTTATATATTATCCTTCTATTAATAAACAATATCAATTGACAATTATTTTGTAACGGACGAAGAAAGCTTGTATGTGTTGTCTTGTACGCATACACGTTCTTACAAACTTTAGATGGAAATTTGCTAAAACTTCGCCTTAAATATTATATATGAATAAAAGCCAAGCGTTGGAAACCCAAACTGAATTATTATGTGATGCGCATATACATAATACTGTATAATTTTACTCTTTCGACCTTACATCACTCGAATTTATATATCAAATACTTTTATTGTAAAACAAAAACATCTTGTGATTGATAACCTAGATTGGGTAGATAACCCATATGGTTTTCAATATTAGAACCCAAGACAGAAAAAGTGATAAGTAATACAACTGATAAGTCATACAAACTAGTAAATTTTGCTTGAAATTCCTATTTCGAATATGGAGAGTAAACCCGTTATCCATCGTCTAAGATCTAAAAGAAATCTCTATGCAAAATTTTAAGTTCCCGGCGATATAGCTTGAACGTAAGTCATTCAGGATTTTCACGTTATTCTCACTGTTTTCTCTTGGCGAAATTGCTTTTTTAAGTATGTATTATTTTCTACTTTTAAATTCACTTTGTACCTTATTTTTCGCTTATAGTGGAATATTACACTGTAAGACTGCTCATCGTTTAGTGTTTAACTGTTCTGACAGTTTAAGATATTATTCAAGAAAGTTAACCAATCAATAAATGTAAGTTATGTGAATAACTAAAAGTTCATAATTTAAAGTTTTAAGTTTTAAAGGTTAACTAAAAATATAAGTAACAATACACCCCGAGCCTCACAAAATAGTTTGCAATTTAAAAAGTAATCGCGATAAAGAAAGATGTATAAAATCCAGATTCCCCTTACAAATAGGTAATAAGCTATGTACATCAAAGAAAATACGAATATTTATTGTCAAACAAGGTCTCAATAGTACTATTCAAGGTTTTATTAGGTACTTCGTAAAATGCCTTCATTCTTGCAAATTTATATCAAGCCCCGTAGCCGATTGGGAAGTATAAATTCGCAATACTCGGGACTTGGGATTCTTTTCTTCCGCTATTCTTTAATGAAAAATATTAGCCGTAGTTTCCGTTTCCTCGTATTTTTTCATCTTGATAAATACTCGAGTAATATTAAATGTACTTTTTGTTGAATTTGAAACACCTAGGAATCTGTTCTATGTATTTTTATTAAAATTATATAAATTGTTATGTAAACTGTGAAATGTATAGTCTTGGTAGTACTGTGATCTAACTCGGGTTCAGATTTTAAACATAATTGTAATGAAATAAAGATGTGATAGAAAAAGAGATTCTTTTGTGATATAAGAGTTAAGACCTCGTACACGTGAATGATCAGTGTTAGCTCCAGTTGTACTGTAATGAATTTTTCAATTACATCCACAATAATAATACTTGCTTAACGTCATGTGTAGAAAACATCAGAAACCAGCAGGACGAAAACCTTATCTACTTGAGAACAAAAACTGTTAAAATAACAAATATTTTACGACTAAGGCGTGTTTATCTCAATTTTCATTTTAATAACGTAATATCTATTCCTCACCAACGCAAAATTTCCTAGTACATGCACAGATTACGCTTGGATATATACGATTTTATAGGCTTGCACTGTAGCTTTGATTCTAAAGGAAAACACAAACTAGTTTTCCATCCAAGATAGGTATCCCACAAGCATTGATTACGTAGACGTTCTCAATCAATTCCGTATGAAGCTTTGCTTTGCTACAGATTCAAACGGCTATCGGATTTGAAGATTATAGTGAATAATTTGAATCTAGAGTGATCAATCACACGAAACATAATGTCATGTACCTATAAATATGTTATTCTGCAATATTAGTAGCAATATGTTAATTATATATTTAAATATAATTTAGATTTTAAGAGGGGTATTTATAGAGCAGTGTTGACGTAGTGGCTTCAGCGTGCGACTCTCATCCCTGAGGTCGTAGGTTCGATCCCCGGCTGTGCACCAATGGATTTTCTTTCTATGTGCGCATTTAACACTCGCACGAACGGTGAAGAAAAACATTGTGAGGAAACCGGCTTGTCTTAGACCCAAAAAGTCAAAGGCGTGCGTCAGGCACAGAAGGCTGATCACCTATGCCTATTCGATTAACAAATGATCATGAAACAGATACAGAATCTGAGGCCCAGACCTAAAACGGTTGTAGCGCCATTGATTTTTTATTTATATGATAATAAAAGAGGTTATTTAAAGTAAGGAAATAAATATTATGATACAAAAGATAAATAACCATGAATTATACGATTAAAGAAGTGACGTGGTAGTTAGTCGTTACGTTGCATTATTCTTTTATTTACACCGAAACAAGAACAGATACGAAATGTGTGGTATTTTAATTACCATCAATCGTTTATCAATACATTTTTTAAACATCCGTTATTTTAAAAAACATTCCTTTTCCAAGATTATAGGACTCAGAATTATAATATTTAAGATATCTTACGATTGAAATTAACGTCTCAAATGAAATAACATATTACTGTAATGTACAAGTGTTTAAGACAGTACAAGTGAAACATTGTGATGTGAGTGTGGTTAAGCAATTATGTGAAAAGGTATAGCAGTAATGTGGCTCCCAGCAGCGCTCTGTTTACTCAGCCAATTGGGTGCGTACCCTTTATTATGGATATTGCTTTTCTATGTTTTACTTGATAAAGTGTCTCATGAAATCTGCCAGACCCGAGGCCGAGATCCGGAACAAGAAAGGGTATTAAGTGGCAGTAATTGTATGTTATATATATATATATATATATATATATATATACCTTTTTGTGTATGACTGCGGATTCATTCATTTCTGTCTCTGTATATAGTAGCTAACTGTTGTTTTATACTAGTCAATTCCTAGCTTTTCTAGATAAATGGACTATCCGATATTTTTTAATTTAATTTGCATCTGTAGTTTCTGAGAATAGAGCTTTCAACAACAATTGTGAAATATTTGAAGTGCGACGGGATAGAGATATTTGTGTGTTTTTGTTTTATATCCCTATGGATATTTAGCTTTATATCCTTATATCTATATATAAGCTTAGAAAAGCAAATTTTCAGTAACAAGTCCAAAGCTTAGTTTATTGAATTCTGTTATATAACTTTTAGTTTATTTAATTTACTGAACGTTAACGCTGCCACGGAGAAAACCAGGCCCAGATTGTTTTATGATTGCAATTTTTTATTGTATTGTATGTCTGAGTGCTTTGTTTGAATTATAGTATATTTTTAAAGGTATGCATTATACCTTTAAAAATATGATGTATTTTTACTTACTTTTACGTCTATATTAAACCACCTTACACGGTTTATTTATTTATTCTCACATTAAAAAATAAATAAATTGCATTAAAATATTAAAATACATAAAAATTAAAGGGATGCAATGGGCGGCCTTATCGCTAAGGGTTCCAGGCAACCCTAGTAAGTGAAAAACTAAAAATAGAAATATGATGAGTAAAGTGCAAAAAAACCTTACCAAATATTATAAAAAAATATAAAACCTCAATCTAAAGTAATACAAAAAAATTATATTAATAAAACAAACTAAATGTAAATGTAAAATTAGAAGCATTTAATATGTATTTTTTGACGTTCATAAGTGTACATTGTGTTACCTATATAGATAGATAAATGATTTTAATTTGATTTAATTTCACTGAAAACTATAAATCTTATGGATTCATGAATGGTGATGCAATACAGAAGAAAAGAAAATACAAGAATTATACAAGTCACGATTGTTCTAGATAGAATTTATGGTTAAGAAATAAACATAAATTAGTTGGGTTAATATAGACTATAGGCTTTAATTATTAACGTAACGCTGAAAATATTACTAAACAAAAGTCCTTGTGATGTATATTTTTAATTGTAAAAGAAAAAGCTGTTTTGGGAATTCTATAATTCATATAAATCAATGTCCATTGAATACACATATTCATTGTTATTCCCATGAACAGTTGCCAACAATACAATATGTAGCGGCAGTTGGTTAGGCGTGCATCTCTTAACTCGGAGTTCGTCGTGACGTTTGTGAACTAAAAGATTTTTCTTTCTATACACCCAATAAACATATGCTCGGAACACAACACGGTGATCGAAAACATCGTAATGGCATGGTCTTAGCAAAAATTAATGACGTCCCACACACAAAAGGCTTACCTATCTGCCTAAATTAAGCATGGACAGAAATGTATTTTCATCTTTGGATGGTACGGGACGACTTACTAGCTTCGTCATACCTTAAAAAATAGCCGCCGTTGTCAATGTTCTATATCACCATTGTGGTAAAATCTAGTAGTACTGGTATGTACTGATAAGCGAAGACTAAAAAATCCTTCAACACCAGGAGACTAGCAAATGCGTTACCGGCCTTAAAGGTAGTGGTAAACTCTTCCTATGATGGCCCATAAGTCAAGCTCAAATCTGGATTGGCAGCTGGTTCTATAAAGTGGTGGCACGCGGCAAAAAAAAACTTCACTACTCCTATAATATTAAAGTGTAACAATAAGAAAATTTAATCTCTTATTCGAGAACTAACAAAGCATCGAGCCATAGCCATTCTATACTTATCAAGTACTTTAAAGATAAACTTTACAAAACATTATTTAACAATCCGCATCCGTTTCTTTGATATTTTTTCCTATACAAAAGTGATGTTGGTGGATGAAGATGATCAATCAAAAAACATTGACACATGTCGTAGATTTCTTGGTTTGTAAGCTTGTTTCCTCACGATCTTGGCTTTGTAGGAGCAAGTGCTAGTTGCGCATATACTATAATCATAGATGCACAGCCGTTAATCGAACGCACGATATTGTGTGTTAAACGAAGCCACTAGGCCAACACTGCTCCGGTAGACAGTCATATTAGGCCTATAGTACGAACGAACATTAGAAAACTGATTTATCTCGCTTCATCATAATGTGACACCATCTGACAGCTTGCAAATAAGTACCATAGTGATAACGGCGTTATAAGAATAAATGAGACTTTATAAACGCCACTCATAATGATACCTCACACATAAATTATGCAAGTTTTGCGAATCTTCTAACTAAAACCAACGTTATTTATTGTTTGTAACTTCGTGAGCCACATTTATCATATTTTAAGAAATTAAAGGAAATTTGTTCAAAGTATCGTATTTATTTAATACGGGTTTATCCAATCTCAAAAGAGTAAAAGAATTTCTCGTTTGATTCGAGGAAAATGTTCCTTTGTCAAAAACAAAATTGATTTGCCATTTTAGCTCACTATGTATGTAAAGGTTTATTCTCAATGTGTACATATTTTTACGGTACGGCGTACGATTACAAATACAGCGGAAGAAGAAAGTTATTAGAACGAAATACGTTTTTTTCTTAGCTTTAAAAATGTAAGTAACAGATACGTTGATTGATATTATTGAAACTGTGAGGTTTATAGTGCAAATTACCAACAAAAGTGTATAAAGTATGTACTTTCAAGGTGCAAATGTGTAAATGCTTGCTGTAAGCGCTCGCCCTATACCATAACTCTCATAGACCTTCGGCATGTATATCTCAAACACCATTGGAGTATCTCAAGTGAGAAAGAGAACCGATTTCTATCCGTGCTTATCTGGTGGTATTTATACTGCAAATTATTCAACTTTGGGGTTACCAGTAAAACTTTCCAAGCTTTTCGTAAAGAAATATTACAATGGTTTATTTTTACTTGGTATTTGAACCTGAGACCTTCGACCATCTGCAATGATGTTAACCAGTCATAAAGCAGGTTTACCAGCTGTTTAATTTAAAATTTAAATAAAATTAATATGTATTGTTTTAATTTATTTTTGTTTAAATTTTGCTTCTACTATTTAGCTAATAATATAAGCACGTTAAAGAATTATAGATAAAAAGCCCTGTCGCGACGGCTAATTTATAAAAATAAAAAGATAATTTATTTTTAATTAGTGACTTCCATATCACGTTCCCGGGAATCATGAAAGGAATTATTATTTATGAGGGGAGCACGTGACATTAATATTTTGTCAGCGTTTTCCTAGAATATTGCGTTTTATTAACCGTATCACATATAAAATGGGTTCCGAGGTTGATTAGTTATCGAAGCTTTTCAATACCATAAGACAAAGTTATATTGATTTCTAATAACAGTTTAATTTTGACCAATATTTCTAATTAGATTGGTTTACGACAAATATATTTCTACTTATTTATAATGTTTCATCTTGTGTTTTGTTTTTATTTATCTTTATTGTAATTTGTGTTAAGTGCAATAATAGTATAAACTGCGCATAAACATGTTCCAGATTCGAAAATATAGTTAACCACATGGTTACCTCTGTCATCCATCATGATGAATCTAAAATAAGTCTGTCCGCACATCCGGCACAAGCGCCGATCAGAGAGCAACTGAAACTCAACGATGGTTCCAAATTCCAATGCACTACTGACAGATTGACGTTGACAATTAAAACCTGTAAGATGTCTATGATATTTTGTGGTGTTAGCATTCTAGTATAATTAATGACATCATATTCCCTTATTACGTTATCTCCCGTATTTTGGCACGATCATTTACCTTCCACCACGAGTGTAATGTTAACATAAGTAAACATTTTAAACCTGCAATTCCTTTTAAATGTCTGAAGAAATACATTATGAATTAACTGTTCTTGACTAGCATTTTCAATATAATACTCGCTTTGGCATAAATCAACATATCAAAAACGATTTTAAGAAATCAAAAACATATTCGGAACGATTGTATGCATCAGTGTATACAAACTGGCCCCAAACTTGCCTCTGTAAATTATTAACATTTTATACATCTGACGCTAGCGAATGGTCCTATTTATTTTTTCGTTCGCTTCATTTCCAGACCCTAGTCGACCCATCTATGAAATATAACCTAAGAATGTATTTATACTTTACGTTAACACTTATAAAACGTTATACCTATTCTAAACGGTGTCATGCTTATGTATTAATTATCATTATATGCATTCATTTAGTTAAATTTTGTATTTTTAAAATACCTATGAGAGATAAGGCAGATGAGCAGTGTTGGCCTAGTGGCTTCAGCGTGCAACGCTCATCCCTGAGGTCGTAGGTTCGATCCCCGGCTGTGCACCAATGGACTTCCTTTCTATGTGCGCATTTAACATTCGCTCAAACGGTGAAGGAAAACATCGTGAGGAAACCGGCTTACCTTAGACCCAAAAAGTCGACGGCGTGCGTCAGGCACAGAAGGCTGATCACCTACCTGCCTATTAGATTAACAAATGATCATGAAACAGATGCAGAAATCTGAGGCCCAGACCTAAAGAGGTTGTATCGCCATTGATTTTTTTATGAGAAAGAATGACAAAACACTCAACAATACTCTATATGACGTCCGTTAATATTTAGAAGAGTCGAGTTAATATTTATATAAAACGTGACAATATTAAATGACTTACTTACTCGACTTGAAGTCCTATGTCCCTCAAGTGGGCATCTAGCGTAGCGCATGGCTCACCCATTTTCACTTTCGGCCTTTTCTAGACCTGTCAATTGGCACATCACTGCACAGCTGATGATTAGAGATTCTCTCGGGCCAGAATATTCCAAGGATTTGACGAACGCGGTTCACGAAGACCGAGTTGTGGCGTGATGCTTTTTGTAACTACAATATTGAATAACCGTTTCAATATTTACTGCGCCGACATCAACCATTGTTATTTGATAATAATTATAATGAGCACACAATGTAATTAATCTTGCTATTTAATAAGATACAAAAGAGTTAAACATATTGTACAAAAAAATTTATGAAAGGATATATTAAATACATATCAAGTGCCATGATAATATTTCAAGGGTCCCATTATCTGTTTATTTGTTAGTATTTTTTTAAATAATTGGTGATCAGCCATCGATGCCGTATACTTTTGTAGGTCATGCTGGATTCTTCATGTCTTCACCATTTCATGTTTTACTAAAAAATTATTGGCTTGGCCCAATTTGCAATTGGTAGTTAACTCAATAACCCAAGTTATTGAGTTAACTGCTAGTCTGAAACTATATTCATATCTAAATCACATTCAAACAAAAATATAGTACTTTCAGCTCGTGTTTTTTAACTATTAAAACATTATTTTTAATGGTTAAATACTTTTGTGTTTTTAGTTAGTTTTATTTGATTGAATTAATTTAAATTGAGAGAACTTATTTGTGTGTACTTGTATATGCTATCTGTGTTTAGTTTATTTTTTTGTCTAAATGTGTAATCCATAGTAAATTTTGATCTGACATTGATTAAAATATTCCAAGATATTTTCGGCTCAAGGTATACTAATAAAATGGAGAAATATGTTGTTAAAAATTTAAATTATTTGAATGATGAATGATCCTGGAGTATTAATTATGCGGATTTCAATAATTCATTTACCATATTAACAATTCAAAAGCAATACCCGAAAATTATATATTTGTAAAGACTCTTCGCAGTGATCATGGACATTTTAATAGTGAATGCAATTTTTAATCCGTACTTAGTATACAGTATTTTCTGAAATATTTACGAAATTTTCTAGTATTCCCTTTATTATTATAGATTTCTATCAGTATTGATAGAGACAGAATAAGTTCGCTGCTAATATTTATATAATGGAGATATTTTCTAAGCGCTAATAAACAATTGTTCTTATATTTTGTTTATCTTTATGACTTCACTTATTATGAGCCCCTTAATGAAAGTTACGATATAATATTCCGCCCACGCGATCGTCGCTACCGTCTTATACATTTTACCGTTTTCTGCATTTCTCTGCAGCTGTGATACTTTTGACATTTAACACCTTTTGTCTTCAGTCACCGTGACCACGCACGCTGACAATGCTATATATTTGCTAACATCAAAATAAATCCATGATCAATACACGTCTTAATACGATAATACGATAATACGATAAATATTAATATTAAATAACCAAGTCTATTTGTAGCCTACTTGTGGACCTACATACCAAATCTATATGAATTGTTGAAAATTAATAGCAACGACAACATAAGATTTATAATTAGGAACACAGAATACTATGCTTTGGTTAATATTGTATTTGTTATGATAATTTTAAATAATAAATCCTTATTTTGATTCCTTGACCGCTTGTTCCTTTATTATTTTATTCTAAGTCAAAAATCAAAATCATTTATTCATATAGGTAACACAACGTACACTTATGAACGTCAAAAAGGAAATATATATTAAATGCTTCTAATTTTACATTTACTGCCAGTTCTCACATATAACGGAAGAGAAGAACTGGCAATAAACTCTCCGCTACTCTTTCTTATACTATATAAATAAATACATAATTGTAAATACATATACGTTATCTTATTGTAAACAGATTTACGCTCAAAATGCCCCACTAGAAATTCGTCGCTAAGGAGTAAAACCTTAAAGGTAAGGTCAATTGAAGGTGGCATATTGATTCTAGAGCGGTAGGTTTCACGAATCACTTGACATACAACCTTCATTTTGATCGAGCCGAAGGCTTTTACAATTCAATCTCCTAATAATGCTGACCGATGAAACTTAGATCCCTTTGATAACGCGGTGTTTGCAGAATAACTAGATAATTATCAAATAAATCAGCAGATTTATTAGTAGTTTATTTTATTTTAGTCGTATTCATCACAACTGTAAACAAGAAATATATTTTAATATACAGAATCCTTTCATTTGTTGTTAATAAAATCGATATAACTTTAACAATATTTGTAATTGTCTTTGGTTAACATAGCTTTTACACATTGAAAAAAAAAACAATTATAAACTTATAATAATACAAATAGCTTTAATCCGGTTAAAAAATTGTTTTCTTTAATATTTGTAATGTCGTGAATTTTACGTCAATTGGAAAAAATTGTGGGAAATAGAAAGCAATTCATTGTTTGAGAGGTATATTGTGAGGTATTTAATATTTTTGCTTAATAAAGACAGCGAATAAGTAAAAATATAAGACTGTCTTGCAAAAGACGAAATTATTTCTTTCATTCATTTTACCCTCTGTTTCTAGCAATAAATTAATAATATTTAAAATTGTCTTTTGAGATATGTATGGAGTTATATAACCGTAATAGTTATTTGCTTGAATTTCAACAGAAATTTCGTGTTTCAAGTAATATTTAGATAGTATATAATCCATTAATTTTCGTACATATATCCTTCACTGGGATGTCAAAGGGACGAAATGGGATACGGGATGTGGTGACAGTAATAGTAATAAGAGCAAATGGTAAAAGGGTCTTCTGGTGTACTGTACCTTTAGTAAAAAATAACGAAACATAAACATTAAGCGATAAACGTCTTTCTTGTATTTCACATACAGTTGATTTTCCCGTGTACTAAAATGAGATATGGCTTTTCTGTATGTGAGAGATCGTGTTCAAGATAGTTGGTCAGATAGGAAAGGACCCAGTTTTTATCCTTTTTGGGAGGCTCTATTTAGATTTTTTCTGTGGCCTATACACACAAAATATGGACTTGCGCTGATAAGATTTATAGGCTTATTTAATCAGGGCACATATTTTTATCTACACATAATGCTTGGAAGATACAGCGTTTGTTAAATCTGAGGTCACGTGATATGCACATACATATTCCTAAACTAAAGAAGGTATTCGGCAATGGTAATAGTTCCAAAACCAACCTAGGAGTTCAGACACCTATAAATCGAACTTGATATATTCGGTTACTGAATATGTCAGGGAATAATCAGCCCACGCTGATTAATTTAAAAAAAAGCAGTGTTACGTGCCTATCTGATACCTAATCCGCTGTTTACGAGTAATTACTTATTAGCTTATTGTTAAATAAGATGTATAAAGTGTAAGAGAAAGTTATATTTTTGTTATTTGCAACATTTATGTTTGCTATAGATTTCATACATAAAAAACCATCTTGTAACGTATGCTGTACATATGATGTAGTGAACTTTAATAAAAAAATAAATAGACAAGATTGCAATTCTCCTTTATATGACGTATTCGGTACAAAGTTTAGTACAAACAATATTTTTATTCAGCACATTATTTTCCATTAGCCAGTTTGAATTTCGACATAAAAGGCTCTTTAGAAGCACTTAGGTTGTTGTAAACAAACGATAACGTCGAGACAACAAACGCCAAATGCTGAGTCAAAGACCTAACTTCGCTAACTCTTAAAGAAAACAAATGTAAAGTACCAAAGCTTATGTAAAGCTTATGACACAACTATATAGAATTCTGGGTCACACATATCCGTAGATATAGTTTAATATGTATATTTTAAAGTTAAAAGTTATCGCGAGCCTTCTGGCAATGTAAGTATTGCCGATCGGCGATATCACTTCACATCAGATGAGCCTCCTGCCCGTTTGCATCCTATTACATAAAAAAAGTTTCAAATATTTAAAAACAATGGTGTCAAAACAAACTTTATAAATAAAATCTTAAAGACACATTAGTCTTACATCTCATTCACAAATTCTCTTCAAAAACTTTTCCTGGCAAACAAAACAAAAATAATTTGGTGCAATTGGAAACTACGCGAATCGCAATATCTAGTATAGGATTTTATTTAAATAGGCTGACTATATATTATTCAACTTATATAACAAGTTGAGTGTCAAGTTAGCCGTTCTAAGGACTGTTATGATATCTTTAATTAATGTTTGAATCCACGCGAAACATGCTTTAGCAAAATATAGGTACATCTCTTTATTTAGAAACACATTATGAACCTTGAGCTATTAACATTTTGGTCAAAATTTGTGGCACGTCATCTCTAAAATTTATGAAACAAACAAAATATTATTTTTGTAATCATAACAATCAAATATACAGTATTTACAATTTTATTAACCTGCATATATAATATATATAAATAAAAAATTAAAACAAATTAATTAATTTTCCTCATCCACTGACTTGGACTTTGGTAACTTTAATCTTATACAAAAGCGCGCGATTGTCTTGTTCAGCAGTAAAAAGCTATGAATTTCCGTGTTTTGTTCGTGGCAGTAGTGATTAGTATCTGACATATTGTGTCAACTGAGGAGAAAGGGCTTAATCCGCGTCACTCAAACTATATTTCTTGTCAATTCCTTTGTGTTGACGGTTTTTGCGAAAACAAATTAAACCAGAAATGGTTGTTGTCGTTCAATATTTTCATGTAAATTTTGTAGTAGTGTCCCTTACTTATTTATTCACTGGAAAAAATACATTTTTGAAGGGGCAATTAAACAATTTCGATATTATCGTTTGTTGAAATATTATCAATATTTCTATATTTTTATAGAAATACCTTATTTTAAACTATGAATCGTAGTTTAGGAAAATTAGATTGTTAAACAAAATAAAAATACCAGGAGCACTATAAGCCCCTTGAGCCATTACATCACATCCACCACCAATTTTAGGTTATTATTACCGAAATAATTTCCTTGCTTATCTATTGTTTATCTTTACTGTATGACTCGAGGTTCGATAAAAGTCGCGTGCTTAGCTGTCGCTGCATAGAAACTTAGATGTGAAGCATTACAATTATATCCTAATCATTACAAATTCACAAAAAAGCTTTTATTTACTTTAAATATTAAATGTACATAAAGTCAAAGTGTTTTCCTCAAATAGGCAATGACATAATTACAGTATACATTTTTTCTAATAAAATACAACGCTCCAAGAAAATGTGAAATTTAGAATTTCGTATTAAGAACGTTACGAAATATAATTCCTTATTTCTCTGAAGAGGTGTTGAAATGTCAACGTTGGTCATTAGGTCGTAGCCTAGTTTCAGTACAAAGAAACCCGAATACTGAATGTTCAGTTATAATTTAACAATCCCAAATTTTCAAAAGTACTGAAGTTCTATAAAGTTATATTCAAAGAGACTCACATACGCGAAGAAGTGAACATGTTTTATTTACTTTTCAAATTAGGGATACATCGATACGCTTTTTTGCAGATACGATACTGATGCCGATATTCTTATAGAAACATTGTCGATACCGATACCAACGCTTATTAAATTAAAATTAAATTAAGGTAAAGTATATCAAGTTTGGTTAAACTTTTTAATCTTACTAAAAAATATAAACAGTCACAAACTTTGAATAAGATTAAAGGTTTAGTTATAAAAATTAAGAGTAAGTAGCCGTTCAAATATTACGTAAGTACGTAATGGGTAAGAGGGTATGGCGGAGTCTTTGATTTTCTTATGGTGATTACGTCAACAGTAATTATTTTCTTTTTTTACAAATTACCCACACATTGTCTGTGCTTGAAAACGAAATGCATTTTAGAGAATTCCTACAAACAATTAATACGTTTATACTGTATATGTACTATTATTTTTGAGAGCTCTGCTTACTTTTGCTGACTAGGGGAGGGGGGGATAAATTTTAGTGAATTTGCTCACGTAATACTTGAACGGCCCCTTAAATAATTAAATTAAATAAGTGTAAAGAATTAAAATTAACATTGATAAGAATTTTGTAATTGTGTATTTTACGTAATTTGGTATCGAAAAATACTACGCGCGATAGTCAACTAAAGTGTCTAGCGAAATAGAATACGCGGGGACAAAGCGGATGAGAAGGACAACAAACTGAATAAAACGCCGTGATTCCCAGGCATAGATAGTGCGTACCTTGTTTGCAACGAACTACATCAAACACGATGCGCGGTAGCATTACATTTTTAAAGCGCGTAATTTAAAAAATAGCGTTGTATCGGCAATTAAAATATGCCGATATATCGGCAAACCCAAAGTATCGCCGATATATAGGTATCGGATACATCCCTAATTAAAATGTTCCGACCGCGATGTAAAGTTTCGAAACGCGTTATTTTAATCATAAAATAATTAAGTTAGGGGACTTACTTTACACCCTCATTTATTATTCCATACTTACCGTAAGTATCAAGTTATTTTGTTGGACATATTTTTAATAGTATATCACCAGACACAATTTAAAAAAATATCTTCATGTGTTTTAGGGCAGATCTGTTATGAAAGCTTTACTGTAATATCACAAAAATAAAATACATATTTATTCAAATACAAATGAATTTTTTAAATATAACAATAAAACCTTCATTTTAAGTTCAAGTCAGAGGTAAAATGTTTAAGAATGCTTTAGGGAAATGCCTTGACTGTAAATTGACACCTTCTTTCTCGTCTGGCATACTAATTATACCTCAGAGAGAGATCCTGTTTTAGTGAAACTAAGAAACTATATATATTTCAAACATCCAAGTGGGTTTTTTATTCATATCTCGTAAATCTTCCACTTAAATTACTTTATATATTGATGTCTATTGAAACCTTTAAATCCTTTGTTTGGTTAAAAAGGTCAGAGACCTAAAATTTCGTCAAACTTCAAATAGATTTAAATTTCATTGACGTTCTATTTCGAGGTAGGCCGTACATACGATTGTAAACGACTTTGTTTTATGCTACAAAGGTGAGATACAATGTATTTTTGACATGTGATTAATCTTTTAAAAATAGTACTTAACTAAATTCTCTAAAGCTATATAAGTGAAAACAATTCGCCTCTGTAACACTGCGCAGAGCCAGGCTTAAGGCTGAATGAGCTCGTTGGAACGGTGAAACGCCGACTTTCCCAACACATTTACATTTTCCTCCAATAAGGCTGATTACTGCGTTCTGCTTCATTTATTTGCTATTCAAAGTATTGACAGATACCTCTTTCAATGCTCTCTATAAAGCGTATTAAACGTATTAGATGAAATGTGCCATTTAAATAAAGATAAATACGTTATTTTTTAATATAAACGATGAAAAGGTTCATATGATAATAAGTGAAACCACTGCCAAATAGTTCTAGTGATACGTGAGCACGAATATTTTATGTGTAAGGAAGGAAGGCAATAATTATAATGCCAAAAATTTACATTGGTATTGTTGATAATCTTGTTGTACTGGTATTTTGTAGTAGGGTTGTTTTTAAGTGAATTTTATACAGCGAATTGTTTACTAACTTTGTGTGTTTATACGACTTTTAAGAAAAATAATAAATGTGTTCCACTAAAAATAACAGCCTACTCTAGGAAAAGGCTTTTATAAAATCAGTGAAAGATATAAAACACTCAGCTTTTTGCAGTTCTGCTCTTTTAAACGCTGACGAGTCCAATTCTATCTCTCACAAAGAATAGTAAATGAAGCTATATAAAGTCATATTCCAATTTCAAACTTGTGCTAATTTTGATGTACTCTCAGTAAAAATATCCAATTTAGCAGTGGGTAAAATACAGTAAAACTATTTTAAAATCTGTACGATTTATAATTTTCAGCACTATTGACAGCATTTAAAATTTTATAAATTCAATCAACTTTACGGTCCTTACAATTTTGCATAAGTTTTAATAGATATCAATATTTCTTTCTGGATCTAATAATCATCATTATGTTTTGTGTCCAAAATGTTGACATTCTTAAGATTTGCTTGTAAACTTTTTACTGCGCGTTTTCTATAAATTTGTTGTTGACATAAAACACAACCATGCTGTCAAGATCTTAGAGCCAATACTACAATTTACGTATGTAAATAGTGAAGTAGTAGATAATCGATTTTACATCCAATTGATATTCAGGGCAAATAAACTGATATATACTCTCAATAGGCAGGTAATATGTATGCTTGAATCAACTCTAACATAAGGTACGATATGCAGTATAATTTCCGGAGGGGATGATCGATGAACTAGAGAGGGAATAATTTCAATCCTTCCTTTGCCCTCGTTTATCGTTATTCTGTATTTACGTCGTACTCGACTTCTGATATAGTCGTTTTTTATCTTTGGAAAAACCTTATCATTTATTTTCCAACGTTACAGCTGACAAATATCTGCCTATACACTTTTTTCCACAACGGAGAGACAACGTTTTTTACCACACATCATGAGGAACCGGCTGCCCACCGATGTATTTCCGAAAAAAATATGTCTTAGGCGCCTTCAAGAAAAGAACGTACCAATTCTTAAAAGGCCGGCAACGCAGCGGTATCACTTAACATCAGTTATAAAAAAGAAACAATAGGAAGCGAATGGAAAGCTGGCTCATCTGATGTTAAGTGACTCAGATCCATATTCTAAATCGTTTCGCAAGTCTCTCGTATTGAGCGATGTCAAATATGTCAAACCTCATACAGAAAAAATGGTTTGAAAACCCTTGAAACTAGATTTAAGTTGACGTACTAGAATAATTATAGAATACGAGCCTCACACTTTCACAAGGTTCGCGAGTGCGTTGTCGGCATTTAAATTGTGAGACGTTGAATTGGTTTGGAAATACTTCAATAGGTAGCTGGTTCTATATAGTAGTTGTGCACGGTTAAAAGTATCTTAAAAACGCTCGGACGTTGAGGTGATAGAATCAATCAAAATTACCTATATTGTGTTAAAATTTAAAGGTATTTAAAGGTTCGTTCGTAAAGGTATTTGTAGTGCAGACAGAAATGGCGGTATTTGTGGGAGGCGCATATGGTATGCGTAATGCGTTCATAAAGACTTTATGTAACGCTGCCCACGTTTTTGGTGCCCATGATCGAAGGCACTATATTCCAAGCAACTCCTGAACCCAAAAATACACTTAAAAGTTTATCAGAATTATATCTAAATTTTGTAAGTGATTTCACTTCTAATTTTGCCGAATAGTGCACTACATACGACTAATGACCCTCTAAAAGCTACCTATTGTATTTCTACATTGATACCATAATATAGTAAGTGCATGGGTAATTGCATTATACGTTCCGTGTACGTTACTTCACAATATGAATGCAAATTATATGTATTTCTGTGCCCAAAATGTTAACAGATGCAGAAACAGTGCGACTAACAAGAGATTGCAAATTTGAATGTAATTTACATAATTTGTAATACACGCGACGATGTTATATGTTTTTTAAATTTTTTTGTACCTGGTACGAAGCCAAAAGGTTACAGCTATACTTATAGTCATTCATTAAGTATTCCTAATGCCATATATAAATGCATTGATCGATTCCGATATTAAGAAAGGTCTTTCTTCTTATCTTAACTTCGTGGCTAATGTAAGCGCTTTAATTATAACTATGTAACATATCTATGGTAGATATGTAACACAGTTAACTTTAATTGAGAACTCTAAGAATCGATATCTGTTTACAGAAGCTACATAAGACAAATCAACCGACAATTTTTTCTTGAAGTGAAGTAAAGTATTCATATTTTTCAAGGAGTTTGTTAATCATTTCGACGTCACTCGTGTATTACTTCGTGAAATACAAGTCAAAATATATGCCTACCAATAAACATATACCTACTGTCTTAGTAGGTATATGTTTATTGGTTTAATATATTATAAAGATAATTATTTAATTATATAAGACTTATAATTATATAAGACTTCATTCCGAGCAGAACAAGGAACGTGTTATCGAACACCGTTACTCTTAAACATAGATACATCGTTTCTAAAGTTCTTAGTACTCGCCCTTGTTATATGTTTATGTATCAACGTAGTTAACAGTTAAGAGAATTTTCACGGATTTCTGCTTCAAATTTCATTTTAAGTTTGATTTTTCTTTGGATTTTGGCACTTAATTGTTCAGAAATAAGTAAGTGTAATAAATAACACTATAATATTTAATGTAAAATATTAAATTGATTAGATAGGACCTCAAAACATATCAGAAGTTTGACCAGCGCAAGCCTCCGCAATACTTAGGACCTGAGTGCTCTTTAAGCCCCGGCTGTGAACTACATTTTTCTTTTGTCTTTGATCAAAACTGGTTGATACAGTAAACATTCAATAAGTTGATCAAGGACGTGGAATCCCCATTTGTGGCTTACAATGTTTTCAGTTTATTCTAATTGTACGTAAACTCACGCTCTCTAGTATTAACATAAATTATCCAAATAGCGTTAAATTCGAGGATTGGATGTGATCAGTTTTGGCTAGCCCAGATAAAACTTGTTATTAGGGGTACTATAAAACTCGGTTCGGTCTTGCGTAACTCGTCAGACCCAATCGATAAAGAGGAATAAAAAGGAATTTGATTGTTCTTCAATTCCATGATAGTCAAAACTTAACCTATAAAGAGATAGATATAAACGATACGGGTCAGAGATTTATCACAACAAAGGGAGGATTATTAAAGTGATTTGGTTTCCTTTAGCTTTCTTTATATAATACACATTACAGTGTTATTATTGTCATTTTAATTGAAGTTTCCAATCAAGTAAATAACGTTTACTGTTATATCAATGACGAAGCGTTGGTCTAGTAGTTACAGGTGCGCTTCAATCCTGAAGATGTGTATTATGTTACCACCAGTGTATTTATACGGATACAAACATTTTATTTAGTTTTAGTTAATTTACTAAAGCATTTTATTCTGCTATTATTTTTATAATGAAGTCATTAATAACTCTTTGAATGAAATTAGTTCACCTATGTTTGGTTATTAAATTAATTACCTTAAATATATTCATAATAAATCGGTTTCCAAAATCTAATAAAAACACGTAGCAGTGTATAACACGAAGTTCTGAAAAATATTAAAAGCAACGTTAATTAACACTGGAAATTCATTAAGCAAACTTTAAAATTGGGTTCAATTATAAAATTACATGACGGTTTATATTGGTATTGGCGCCAAGTACATTTTCATGCTTCCGTTTCCACGCCAATTAGGAAGCGTATATATGTGTCTTATTAAACTAACGGGTAACACGACTACGCCATTATCACAATTCCTAAGTGCTTAAAGGATATTTAAATGGAACAATAACTGACAGTAGTGACAATGACTAGATTATCAGTTATAAAACAGCTCACTTAATCAATAAAACAATGTATCGTTTCGCCTATGTTAGATATCAATATTATAGTATACTAGCCGACCCAGCAAATGTCGTTTTGCCATGTATATTATTTCCAGGAAACATTTTGTTAGTTCAATAAAAATAACCTATCTACCAAAATAATAAAATAGGGGTTGATCGTAGAGGGGAGACCATTAAGGGTTGTATGTTGTATCATAAAAAATAAAAACAAAAAAAAATGTGTACAACTTTAGTGTTTAAAAGATAGATAGTATCCGATTGTTAGACTTACTGAATATCCATAAAAAATCATAAGCATCGGTCGAGCCGTTTCGGAGGAGTATGGGAACGAAAATTGTGACACAAGAATTTTATATGTATAGTATATAATAGTAAATCCACTTGAATATCTTTTGTGGATGACAATAGACAATAGATTCAGTCCGCTTTAAAAATATTACCATCTCCAGTACTTACGATATTAATAGCAGTGTAATTTTGAAGTGACATTTTTAAAAATGTTAAATAATTATGAGATGTTTAATCAAACTCTAAATACGAAGATCAATTATAATCGCAACCGAGCCTTCCGCTACCGACTACAAATCATTTATAAGACACTAAAGCCTTATTCATAAAAACACTATAAAGTGATTTTACGAGCGATGTCGATTGTGGAAAAAAATTATAGCTTTTTTATATTCGATTGTAAATAACTATGGGAGCGAAGAATAGAATGGAAACTGGAGCAGGCCTTGGTACAATCCTGACGCCTCATCTGAATAACGTAATAAATATTGATTGTGTTTTATTTTCGTTTAGAAATACCTGGAGATGTACTTAAAAATTTCAAGTATTTTTAAAAGTTACTTTAGCGCTATGTATGAACACCTATGGTTTTAAATATAATGCAATATGATTTTAACAAATTAAAGTCGCTGACTACTCCTGAACTTGCATATGTTGCACAATATGTGCCTATCTGCTGGTATTAAATAAAGGCTGATGTATCCTCGTAGTTTATTTTGACAAAATGTAGTTTCATAAATATATCTGAAAACCATTTAGTAGTTTTGTACTTGGACCGACATAATATATAATACTGATGACTACATTATATTTATTAAATAACTGGATGTAGCATTAATTGATATATCGGGTCGAGTGACTTTATCAAAATTTTAGTATCGTTAAGATCTTGATAAGTACTTCCCGAGTCGTATTTCAGTAGTTTTATTAATTCTTATCTTCAAATAGACATTTTAAGTATCATGATAGAGTTTTTTCCAATAATTTCACCTGTTCTGATCACCTGGTTTATTGTTTGATAATAATACTTACTGGCCTACATTTACGACGTATTACGTAAATAAATTAATAATATTCATGACGTTCAGAATGACGTTTAATCACCAATCACCGGTCCAATTCCAGATCATTGATCACCAAGCGCTTTGAAAAGTAAATTGGAATCACGTTATCAGTTCCCGATTCCTTACGTGAGAAAAGTAAGTGTTATTGGCACCTGTCAAGATGATGAATGACGTGTAGACTGGAGCTCCCAAGAGCGATCGAATAACGCGGACCCATTCGAAACCGGTCAAAGTCAGAAATTTCATAAAACATCCTCTAGGGACAAATTGCTTTCACGTCTGGAAAGATTTATTATCTACGAGAATATTACACTATTATTAGAACTATATATTGTTTACATTACTGTATTTGTTCAAAGTGAAAGTGTTTGAATGAATACTCTTATGTAATTAAAGAAAACATGATCTATTTAAAAGCCTTAGTCTTAAATATATGTTTAATAAAAAAATAAAATTATATATTATTTTTATATATGTCTTCGGACGAGCAAAAAAGCAGGCGGAAAATAATAAACAGCTCAAATAGCCTCTCCTCCAACTTTGATTTTGTTCCCGTTGGGGTAGATACTCTTGGGCCGTGAGGTTCAGGCACAGGCGCTAATTAATGATTAATGTTGGTGCCTGAGAGATAGTACCAGTGACCCAGTACTATCTACCAGGAATATTCTTTTCTTCTTATCTATTTATATGAAAATAAATTGCTGTTCATTTGTTTCGATAAAACTGAAGAATTGCTGGACCGATTTGGTTAGCTATGATCTTGAAATATTAGTGGATGTTTAGGGAAGGTTAAACATAAATAATAAGTAAATAAAAATACTAAAAACGACAGTTGAATTTTCCAAAAAACATTTTTTTAGCTGGAAAATATTTGTTGTCGTTTGTCCTTTTTTTGTTTCATAGATTAAGAAATTTGTGTTTAGTTTTGACACAAATATATGAAGGTAAGTACACGGGGTCATCTAGTGTCTTCATTAAACAGCTGTAAAAAAAAGCATTACCAAAAGATAATTTTTAATATTTTTAATCAAAAATTATTTTTTGGTAATCCTATAAATAAATAAATATAAAAAGATACATGTGTATTAAGGTTATATGTTTTACAAACTTAGATTGCATCTCCCATTCCCATTTCCGATTCATCCATTAATATTCACGATAATTTAAAAATTGCATTAAACGAAATCCAATCAACATTATCGAGAAATCGTAAACGTGTACAATTAGTGATGGTAATGCGTCGAAATATAATTTTATGTTAATTAATTAAAATATTGAACTTAAAACGCATATAGGCGTTCTGCTTCATTAAGAAAATTAAAGTTATGTAAGTGTTAAGTATTTAGATTATTTTAATTATAAATGATACTACTATTGATTTTAAGTTTTTATTGTTAAAGTAGGTCAGTTAGGAGGAAAAACATCGTGAAGAAACTAATAACTTCACCATAGATAAAAAGAAAAATAAATTAGTTTTAAAAATTAAAGAAGATTTCCGGTTTGTCTATGTTATCGATATAACTGTGTGGCGTATTATTATATGGTATGGTATTTAGTAACAAGTAGTTTATACATAAATTGCCTTCTTTTCTCAGTTCCTCGCACAAAATTATATTTATTTTCGTTTCGTTTCTTTAAAATTTTTTCGTTTTAAATGAGTTTTCTATAAAAAGTATACCTACCACTTACAACAAGAAATTATTCAAACAGTGAAAAAACTTAATTAAAATCGCATAAATAGGTGATTTGTCTTAAATAAATGCTTTGCTGATATCGAACGTAGAACTCACTCTAGTTCGTACTACTCAGCCGCAAACGCAGTGAAGAAAAGATAATAAAACTTAATATTGAACAAATACCTTCTCCAAACTGATTCTGAAACAATATTGGTGAAAGGGAATAAAATATTTGGCATTTTCGCAATGGAATTCTTATTCGAACAAGGTTCAGGGGTTGTATTATATTACATTTTTTTACAAAATATAATTTAAAGCTTACAATCATTATTTTTAATAATTATGCTATGCTTACTAACGTCGGAATGGCTTAGTGCTTGAAGCACATTTTCGTAAGACTCCTGGATTGGATATCCCGCGGTTCTATTTTTTGAGTTCATAGATTAAAAGGCTGATGTGTGATATGGTTAAACTAATGTGTGGTATATGGTTGGTGAACTCAGTTTCCGCTTCATAAGGTCAGTTGTGCGTAAAGTCGTGGCTAAGCCATTTCATGCCTCTTGTTTCTATCACTCCTCCTTCACTGTGCAAAGTATCCTACTATGGAATTCCTTACCAATTGATATCAGACGAGCTCAGTCATAAAATTTATTTAAAAATCTTCTTTTTGATCATTTTTCTTTTGTCTCGTAATTAGCTACTACTTATATATATATATATATATATATATATATGAATTGTGAGTCAATTCACCTTTGGCAGAGCTTTTACATGTCTGTTTATACATATTATTATTTATATTTTTTCTTTGGATTTTCTTTTATTTAATTTTAGTTATAGTTACATGTTATTTTGAGTTTTTTTTTTGTTAATTAATTAGGCACTTCTTGTACTTTACCCTCTGTAGGTGTTTCTTTTTTTTAATTGATCCATATTAGGGTTGCCTGCAAGAAATCGCTTGTTAGCGATAAGGCCGCCTGACAAAAGTTGTTCATTAAGAAGACAGTGGCCCGTAATTATCCCTAACATTGTTTCGAGATTAGTTATGAGAAGTCGCTTTGCCATTAGCGGGTTAACTACTGGCAGCGCCATTTTGGACTGTCTACAGTCCACGTTTAGCGGCAACCGGTGATGTTGGATTGCTGTGGATTGTTGGCGAAGCCAGGGGAATATCGTACTTGCGAGAAGGGCAAGGGAAGAGCGGATGCGAGCCTTCCAGAGCCGGAGCCTCTCCTCGCAAGCTCGTTGGCAGTATCATTACCAGAGAACAAGATCTGTATTCTTTTTTCCACTTATTGGCTCCAGTGCACTGTGACACTTCAGCGTCAGTTTGTCCTTTTTGGTTTTTAGCGCCAATCATTATTTACATCCTACTTCCGAATATGTATTGGATCCTAAAAAAACCTCACGACAAATAAAATTGAAAATGTAATAAAATAAATATTTTATAGTGACTTTGAGAACACTGATGGCTCAGTAGAAGCGGATAATATATAGTGAGCATAGATTCAGCTCAAACCGGCTTATGCGAAAGCTGTAGAGAAAATTCTTCAACCGTATTTATGTCCGTCTTTACTAAGAATTGAGCTGATTCCTTTCCATAGCCAGTCTAGACTGGGCCTTGAATATATTAAGCATTTTACGAATATTATATGGCCTATAACTACTTTATAGTCTCATGTATAAAACTTAACTTTGACTTATAAGGCTAGTGTGATTTTTTTAAAAATCGAACAGGAGTTTCACCCGATGTTGAATGGAACGCCGCGCCGTTCATAGACACTCTTAATGCCAGAAGGCTCGCGAGTGCGTTGCCGGCCATTAAAGAATTGGTACACTCTTGTTCTGAATGGGTACTTTCCATATAATAAGGTTTCTATGCAGGTTGTATTTGATTGTACTCTGAATGCGATCACAACACTTGCCAGTTTTGTTATTATTTACAGGATTTAGGTAGCTATATTTTAATTCAATTGAGGTTGATTAATTTTTTGGATTGTATTTTTCTTTTTTTTTGCACAGGGATGTAAAGTTAAGTTTACTTTCGCCTGTGAAGACATGCAACACGGGGCTATTTGTAAGAGCGTTGATGGCCTTTAAGGTATAAAGTGGTGGTACACGGTAAGAAGTGTTTTCGCTAGCATAAAGAAACGATGTCTGAACTTCCCTTAGGCACTTTAAAATACCAATTTATGATATTTGTATTAAACCCATATATAAAGCTTCATTTAAAATACTTGGCCATCGGAATCAAGCCTACGTATTCAGTCGACCTAGAAAAGTATAATTATATTCTCAAAGCGTTTGGTCTATAAATCTTCAACATAAAATAATGCCATGCATCGTGAGTAATGTCATTTTACAATGAGAATGCAAGCTCGCAAATGAATACGAAGAAATAAGACGAAAAACGAAGAAAAGCTTGGATTTAATAGAATTCCATTGTTGGTACCCCTTTGGGAACAAACGTGCTTTCAAAACTGTACATATTAGATTTTATACAAAATAATAAAGTTGCGTCGCTTGTTATTATTCGTAGCAAGCGATAAAAACGTAAAATAAACCTAATTCGTTAGTTCGCTATTTTTAAGTAATAACTGAAATAATAAATGAATTACATAATTACAAACACAATCGTTGATTACATGTTACTGAATATAAATTACTTATATGCATCTCAGTTAGTCGTAGACAAGTCACCACCACGATATTTCGAGCCCGTAGAAGCGTCACTTACAATACGATGTCAAATGCAGTTTAGTGCAATAGGCTTAAGTATTCATATAGTAATCCAACTAAAAATGCGAAAATGTATAATGTAGTTATATGATGTTTCCTTTTTGGAAAGCGAGATACAGGTAGAATATCATATTAAATCAATTTATGGCACGGTGACTTAAAGTAAGTATTTATTGTAATTGTTTGTGTTATTTATAGTAGGTATGGACTTCACGATAGTTTTATCAAGTTAAAACAATAAGTTTTGTCAGTTACAGCTCAAACTCCATGAATTTCATTTGGTCATCATCCTAAGGGTGAGTTCTGTTTATCTGTAAGAAATATTGTATTACTATTTTATAACGTTAAAATATAGTTAAATAAAGTTTATCGTATTGTCTTAAGTTTAATTTTAAGCACTGTATTCAGATTTTTGTATATGTTACATGATTATTTGTTTATTCTTATATACACACGCCGTTGACTTCTTGAGTCAAAAAAATATCGGTAGGTATCATTACGATAATTTCTTTCACGATGTGTTAAAGTGAAAGAAAAGTCCATAGGACAATAGGTTTAAAGCTCAAGAATGAGAGACGCACGCTTAAGCGACTAGGCTTACACTGTTCTAGAGAAAAGAGAGTAGTGTACAAATCGAAACTCAATTAAAATACTTGTAAATGCTATTTCATGGCTTTAAATAGATCTTGGCCAGAGCTTGGTCTATTCAGTAATGGTCTGATCGATTTTAAAAAAGTTGTTAAGCACCTATCAGGTACTTAATCCGCATTAGGCGAATAAATATTTTTACATAGGTAGTTACGTAGTAAAATCTAAAAAAAAAATATTGCCAAGTAATCGATTTTGGAACACAATATTTTATTTCGAAATTATTTGTATGTTAAAAGTAATTGTCATGTATTTTAGAATAGATCGATGGTTACTTATTAGTATAAATAAAGATAAATAGAATAATATAATAAATAGAACGTGCATATATGTGGTGTAAGGTACAACACACATATGTGAAAGAAATAAAAATGTTACAAATTAAAAAGTTTGTAAAATGAGTCATATAGATGCAAAGGCAGCATCATCCAATTTTATCATGATAGCAACTTTGAATGCAGTCTGTCAGTTTAAAATCAGCTTAATTGGTTGACTTATTTAGTTTATAGCAAATCAAGCAATATACCGTACAAAATGACTTTTAAAATTTTAGGTTTGTAGCAAAAACAGCATTATCCACTTGAGTAATGCCAAAGACAGCAACGTCCGATTCAGCCAATCAGGTGTCTGTATTTGGCCACCATGACACTTTATTTAGTATGGCGATTACTGTTTTGTTGTTCTTGGTGTGATGTTTATTTTTATAAAAATAAACAGGATTAGGTATACTTTTCCCAATAAAAGGTGAAAAACAACACGATGGAGTTTTTTACTACCCCATGTGACAAAAATTCTAGTAGAAAAAAGCAAGCTGACCCCGATAAATGGAAGAGAAATGAGGCTAAAAAAATGAGGTAAGTTATAGTGTGATTTAACGTTTTTGATCCTAATAATGTTTTTTAAATGACACAAAAAGGAAGAGCTTCTTAATTCGATTTGTGTTTTTAGTGTAATATTGTTGTGATGTCTTTCTGATGATTTTAAAATAAAATAAAAATAACTGTATTCAGAAAATCTATTTTTGAAATCAGTCTAAAAATTCCCCTGGGTGGGCTTCTTTTAAATATATCTAAATCGGTTCAGTGTTTTTTAGAAAAATGGACAAACACCAAAAATAAGGAAATTTGGCTCTAATATTGTCTTTTGTTAACATGGCTTTTAAACATTAAGAAAACACTTTTTAGTGTAGTTTAGTCGATACCAACTCAGGGGAAATAAAAACACATAACACAAATTTCTCTACAGCTGTGATACTTTTCACATTCAACACTTTTTGTCTTCAGTCACCGTGACCACGCACGCTGTAAAGCACGCGAAACGTCGGAAAAATTTAAATTTAAAATTATGATAAGTTTATAATAATAATACATAGCTTCAATCCGTTTAAAAAGTGTTTTCTTAAATTTGGCTCTTGCAATTATTGAAGTAGTTTGTTACTAATTTCGTTGTAGTTTTGTTATTATTGTTGACACCTGATATTTTTTTGTAATTAAGCTGGGCTGTGTGAATCTAATTTGATTAGAGGAATATAATGTAGGTACTACAAATGGAATTGCAGTGGATATTGTAGAATTTTATTTATATTATTTAATTTAATTGTTTTAGGTATTCTGCGAAGACTCTACCAAAAAGGTTGCTATGTCAGCACAAGAAAGATTTTGGCTGTATGGCACTAACTTTGTCTGATTTAAAGCGATTTTTTGATAATTTTTATGCAGACCCAGACAAGCATAAACAGGATGCGTATATTTTAAAACATTGCACACCTTGCAAGGTATCGCATCGCCGTCCTACTACATCAAAATATGCAAATAAAAATTTTCAAACAAAATTTTACATTTATAGCAAAATGCTAAAAAAGAAGTGAGAGTGTGTCAACGATATTTTTTAACAGTATTACAAATCACAAAGTACAGAGTTCAATCTGTAATGAAAGGATATTATAAGAGAATCTATTATCAATTTTATCAACACGATACCATGCCAAGAACCACATTACTGTAGAGGAAATACTAAAAGGTTGTATTTGCCGTCAGAATTATCAATAAATAAGTTACACAAAGAATATAATTTGAAAGTTGATGATGACCTGAAAGTGAAGAAGTCTTATTTCAGGCATGTACTCAATACAAAATATAACCTTTCATTTGGAACTCCGCGTACCGACGTTTGTGCAACTTGTATAAAATTCAACGAACAAATGAAAAGTGAGCAAGACACTAGTAAAAGAAAATATTAAATGGTAGCCAAAAGGCTACACAAATTAAGAGCGAAAGCTTTTTTCGAAAAAGATAAAGAAAAAAATGAAACGCTACAAACCTTCTCGTATGACTGTCAAAAAAATCTTAACCTGCTAAAAGTGCCCGATCAGGTGGCATATTACTTAAGAAATGTGTATTTATACAATTTTACGATAGTAGAGGGATCTTCAAAAAGCAAATTGATTCCTGAAAATGTGTTCGCTTACTGTTGGGCCGAAAATTTGTACCCCAAGGCTGCAAATGAAATTGCATCAGCCCTTTATCACAGGCTTAAAAATCTATAGAAACAGTAAGACTTGTCGCAGATGGATGCGCAGGTCAAAATAAAAATACTATCATGTTGGGAATGTTGTCGAAATGGCTGACTGAAGCTCCGCAAAACGTCAAGAAAGTTGAGCTTGTTTTTCCTGTTGTCGAACATGCATATATACCACCTGACAGGGTCTTTGCCCAAATAGAAAAACAAGTGAGAAAACAGGGTAGCGGTCCTGAAAAATATATCGAAATAATTTCGAAATTTAGTACCGTTACCGCCTTGGGAACTGACTTTGAAGTATTCGATTGGAAGACAGCTTCACAGGAAGTCTTCAAGCCTGTCGGTAGTTGGAATTTTCGATTCAAGCTCTGCAAACGTTCTAAAAGGCCTGGAAACGTTAAGATTGAAGGTTATCTATACTACAAAACAGATGATGGAGTTTTGAAAAACTTTTGTCAAAGGAATAAAACTACATCCATGATAAATCCAAGAAAGATTAATGCTTCCAATAAAATAACGGATAGTAAGAAAAAAGATTTATTAACATTGCTTAGAAGCCATTGGGGAAATGATTGGCAGCAAAATGGTCATTCTTTGTAGCGTTACTAGAAAGTAACAACCAACATGAAGATGAAGAAAATGAAGACAAAGAGTGTAATTTAGAGTGTGAAGAATATCAGGAAGTGGATGATTTGCATGTTTAATAACATCATTTTAATCAATTTAATTATAGGTAGGTACGCCAAATAAATAAAAATAATTTATAATTATAGTAGTTTTATTTCATTCCTTCCTATGCCTCTTCTCAATATCCTTACATATGAAATTGGCGTTTTGTATGGGAGGGACAAAAAGTCGAATATTTTTTAATATAATATATTTAATTAATCAATGTATGAACCATTGTTTTCTATGCACTTTTGCCATCTCATAGGTAGTTAATTGATCCCTTTACTAAAAAAACCAGTCGGACGGGAATCAATAAAATTTGTGAAGGCGATTTGGACTGCCCCATCAGAGTAAAATTTTTTCCCTTGCAAGAAGTTGTCCAAATTTCGAAAAAAATGGTAATCTGTTGGAGCAAGGTCCTGGGAGTACGGAGGATGTCTTAGACATTCCAATTGAAGCTCTTCTGATTTGGTAGCCGTCTGTTGTTCAGTGTGTGGTCTAGCGTTGTCGTGAAGTAGCAGTGGCGTGGAGCGATTGACCAGCCTAGGTATTTAGCCGCTAGCTTTTCCATCATGGTTTGCAATTGCTGACAATAGACATCAGCCGTAATAGTCTGGCCAGATTTGAGAAAACTGCAATGAACAATACCGGCACTAGTCCACCAAACGCTTACAAGTAACTTTTTTGGGGTTACTTTTCGCTTGGGGCAGGATTTGGCTGGCTAGCCAGGATTCAACCATTGCGCTGAGCGCTTCCGATTATCGTAAAGAATCCATTTTTCATCACAAGTAATGATTCGGTTTAAAATACCTTCATTATTGTGCCGGTTCAGTAATGTAACGCAGCAGTCGACGCGCGTTTGCCGGTTTGCTTCAGTCAATTCGTGAGGTACCAACCTTTCAAGCTTTTTAATCTTCCTAATTTGCTTCAAGTGAATTAAAACAGTTTTATCACTAACATCGCAGCCTGCAGCTAACTCGGACGTGGTTTGCGATGGATCCGCTTCCACAATAGCCTTCAATACTTCATTATCAACTTGGGTCTCAGACCGTCCATGGGGCTTGTTCTGCAGGTCGAAATTTCCAGAACGAAAACGTTGGAACCAAAAACGAACTGTGTTTTCTTTTGCAACATGACCGCCATACACATCATTCACCCTTCGAGTCGTTTCCGCAGCACTAGTGCCACGGCGGAACTCGTACTCGAAAATAATGCGATACTTTAAGTTTTCCATTTTGTAAAATGAGTGACGCAAACAGAAAAAAAACAGAAGAAAAAAACTAATGAATGACGGTTGTCGAAGCACAAATACATGAGTAAATAGCTGTACAAATTTGAATTTGAAATTCCTAACCAAAGAGGAGGTATTTGAGGTCAAAGTGGCCAATACGACAAAACGCCAATTTCATATGTAAGGACCTAATATTATGTGGGTTTCAAGACATAAATTCCGTCCATTATTCTGAGTACTAACCCAGAAAGTAGCCATTATAATAAATCTCCTTTACTGTGCCAATATGTATTTTCTTTCGTTCCCAATGAAAAATCCACTGATTTTTAATTTAGAATTTAATGATTTAAGTTTATAATGTGATTTATCGGTATGATATCCAGTAAACTCCTGACGTAGACACCTGTGGTATGCACTCTACACCAAAAGTATCAAGATTATTCAGTCTAATTATGATGTAAAATCTATGGTTGCAAATGCAGCAACATCCTAGAGATTTGGCTGCAAATGTTGCAATATCTACGAGTTAGGGGCAGAAACAGAAACATCCAAACCAACCTTCTAGTTTTTAGTCAGAATATGATATTACTGTAAAATCGTAAATTTTGCTTTTAATAATCACATGATTCTCTAAATTTGTATGTTAAAAATAGCATCATATATAGTTATATTACTGCTTTAAAACTAAAAATTTGTTTACTGCCATTTTGTTAAAACTGGATGTTGCTACCTTTGCTTCTATATGACTCAAATATTCCCATTGCCGAGCTTGAAAGGGAGCATAATGTACTAATCACATTATCATCCGGGAAGTGTTTAATATTTAATGAGACAGAAACACTTTTTGTGTATAGCTGATATTGAGTAAAAACAACCCCCTTTTCCCTTATCTTAATGACGTCACATACTTTTATTTGTAAGACAAACAAGCCCAACATTGGGAGGACCTAATAAATCTGTTTTCATTGTGTTTAGTTATCCGAGAGCCATTGTGCGGGTTTTGTGACTAATATGATTACAGAGTTTGTGACGCCGTATCTTCGGTATTTTTGGGGAAGCTTATGTAAGTCTAAATACTTAATCCACGTAAAAGTAAAAAAAAGTAATGGATAGTTTTCGGAGTATATGCATTGTAATAACAGACTTTACCTTATATAAAAACTACATTGTCAAAATTTATGTTCGCGTGAAAAACACGACATAAATTTCAAGATTTTATATAGCAGCACTGTATAAAATTAGAAATTTATGTCGTGTTTTTCATTAGCATTTAAAATAAGAACCACATATTACAAGTATTTAAACTTAATCCTAAATATTACACATATGAAGAATTTTGAATCAACAGTTCCAAATTCAAATCATAAATGTCACTGCATAATTGCTCTCTGGTTTATCACCGGCTGAAAACAAAATGATGCCCGTTTGCCTCCTATTACTTAATATATAATAAAAAAAACATATTCTGTGTTTTTAAAGGTATTGAAATTGTGTCATGATTGCACACTGCTGACAGACACTAGTACGAAGACAATTTTTTACGGAGTCGATTTATTTTTGTTTTGATAAATTTTGGTTCAAATTGATTACTTTCTCCTTGTTAAAGTTGATTAAAACTCTCAATATTATTTCTTTTATTCCGGTTATTAGGTTATTCTGTAAATATTGACTAGTGGAAAAGTTCCCAGAACGTCAAGTGTCATTTTGATTGTTATGTTTGTGAAACGGGATAAATTGTCCTGTCGGACGTTGTTTTTAAGTTTTACTTGCACTGTATATGACACATAATTGAAAGACGATTATTAAAGTTTAATCAATGCCTTATTGTCTGGTATGTATTTAAGACCAGAAATGTAAGACAGCCACCGTATATTTGTGATACAAACATTTTTCGTAATATTGTTGTTACTAAAATGTATTTTTGTTGTCATTTCCATTTCGGTTAGAAACGTCGCGTATTAATTATTGTGACCAAATAAGTGCAACGCGCTGACGGAGCGCCGCGATCGCGTTACGATGAATCGTAGACCTAATATTTGTTATTGTGTAATGAATAAAGGCGAGGTTTTGTCTTTATAATTTTAATTATTATATTAAATTTATGATGTCATCTCCAAGTGTTTTTGAAATTATAACCCAAAACAAGCAATTTCTAGTGGCTGAACTGAAAAAGGAAAGAGCCCGATGCTCGGACCTGGAAACTATTGTCTATCAACTGAAGGAACGAATAGCTCAGCTCGAGAAAAAAATAGAGCAGCCCTTAACACAAAGGGACGAGGCAGCCTCTGAATCAATTCAGTATGAGACGGACGAAGAAGAACTGGCTAAAGAAACGGAATGGGTGCGACAAAAAAGCAGAAAGAAAAGGAAACTAAACACCTCCCCTTCCCCCATGAAAGAAGTTACTTGTAATAAAGTAACCAAAGAAAAGCCTAAAAAGGAACCCCTTCCACCCCCGATTATTGTCGAAAATGTAATTGAATACCAATCATTCTACGATTCTTTACTTAAAAAAGAATTGAATAAAGACTCGTTCATAGTAAAAATGCTTAGAAATGGATCGGTGAATATTAACACCAATAGTGAAGCTACCTACAGAGTGATCACAAAACATCTTAAAGAAGAAGATGCCTCGTGGTTCTCTTACTAAAACAAGCAGAGCAGGCCAATAAGAGTAATGGCAAAAAATCTGCATGCTTCTTGCAAGCCTGAAAGGATAGTTGAAGACCTTACTCGCCAAGGATTTAAAATTTTAGACGCAGCCGTCAAATATAGCTGGAAAACCAAAGAACCGCTTAACATGTTTATTCTGTCTTTCCACCATCAGGAAAACATAAAAAATATCTACGAAATAAAATCCATACTTGGCTGCAAAATTGATGTACAGCCACTGAAATCACCGAAATTGATTCCCCAATGCAAGAGGTGTCAGGCTTATGGGCATACACAGAAATACTGCTCCAAGGAGCCGAGTTGCGTGAAATGCACTGCAAAGCATCTCACAGTAGATTGTAACAAACCTCAAGACGCGAAACCGAAGTGTGTTCACTGTGGTGAGTCACATCCAGCTAATTACAGAGGCTGTGTAGTAGCAAAAGAATTACAGAAAATGAGAAATGTCTTAAAATCAAAATCAATGATAGAAACGGACAAATCGGTAAAACCAGCAAAATTAGTTTCCAAAACTGTTTCCTTTGCCCAGGTAACTAAAGGTCCTAAGACTCTATCCCCAACACAACAAAATGAGATAGCTAGCACAGGCATGGATGAAAAGATTAACACCATACTTTCATTATTGACATCCTTTGATGAAAGACTTAAAAAACTAGAAAGCGGCACCAAAATAGCTGCTCCCAAACGTCTTAAGCAATGATGGCTTTAAAAATAATGGCATGGAATGCTAATGGGCTTTTAAAACACCAAAGAGAACTTCAGATAATTCTTAAACATGAAAACATTGACATCTGCTTGGTATCGGAAACACATTTTACCAGGGAGTCATACATTCAATTTAAAGGATATAATGCCTACCATGCCCTTCACCCAAGTAATAAATCCAGTGGGGGAAGTACAGTTATAATAAAGGATAGCTATACCATGAGGTCTTTAAATATGAAAAAGAGCATATACAGGCTGTGGCTGTGAGCCTATCAATGAAACGGTATCCATTAGCAATATCATCTATTTACTGCCCACCAAGACATGCGTACTCGACTCGACTTAAGTACGACCAGTACAAAACCCTGCTAGAAAGTCTTGGAAATAGATTTGTGTTGGGAGGCGACTTCAATGCAAAACATACTTACTGGGGATCAAGATTAATATCGACCAAAGGAAAAGAACTGTTCAATGCTATGAAAAATTTGAGATGTGATGCAATTTCGACAGGAAGGCCCACATACAGACAAGAATAAAATACCAGATCTTATAGATTTCTTCATATTTAGAGAAGTATCACCAAATGTTCTCCAAATAGAGGAAGCCTATGATATGAACTCAGATCACTCACCAATCTTACTCACAATTGGCGAAGACCCTATAAAGCGAAAACTGAATCCATCTCTCGTGAACACGCATACGGACTGGGACAGCTTCAAAATTTATCTTATCAATATGGTAGACCTTAGAGTACTTTTAAAGACTGAGGAACAATTAGATTTAGAAGTCAATAGATTTACAAAGAACATCCAACAAGTTGCGGAAGTTATAATGATTCCCAAGCCAGGAAAACCTCCACACGAAGTCACGTCTTACAGGCCAATCTCACTGTTACCTGTTATAGCAAAGCTATTTGAGAAAATCTTTCTCAAACGTCTTAACCCTATTATTGTCAAAAAGCAGCTCATACCAGATTACCAATTCGGTTTTAGAGAAAAACATTCTACCATAGAGCAGGTTCATAGAATCACAAATAATATTGAAGAACAAAAAGTATGTTCCACTGTCTTTCTGGATGTAGCTCAGGCAATTGATAAAGTGTGGCATCGAGGACTTGTTCATAAATTAAGGAAATTACTGCCTCGTCAATTTTCAAATATCCTTGAGTCATATTTAACACAAAGAATGTTTAGGGTACGACAAGATGATGATTATTCAGAACTAAAAGAAATAAAAGCTGGGGTGCCGCAAGGGAGTGTATTAGGTCCGGTCCTGTACCTCTTATACACATGCGATATTCCTGATCTAAAAGATAACGTTATCGCGACCTTTGCCGATGATACTGCTATCATGTCTACGGCGGCTACTGAAAAGGAAGCGGTAGTAAAATTACAAAAAGCCATAAATATTGGTGGCTTGTGGACCAAAAAATGGCGGATCAAACTAAATCAGTTCACATAAACTTTTCCAACTAAACATCAAATTACCTGCCAGTATATATTAATAACGTCAAAGTGCCGTTCCAAAATTCAGCTAAGTACCTAGGTATGACGCTAGACACCAAACTCCGATGGAAGGTCCATGTTAAAAAGAAACGCGAAGAGTTGGATCTCCGTTACTCTAAATTGTACTGGTTACTCGGAAGGCATTTCACGTTATCAGTACAAAATAAATTATTGATCTACAAACAAATCCTGACACCTGTATGGACTTATGGTTGCCAGCTGTGGGGCTGTACCAGTAATAGTAATATCCAAGTAATCCAACGATTCCAAAACAAAGTGCTCAGGGGAATAGTCAATGCTCCCTGGTACATTCGCAATTATGACCTCCATCGGGACCTTAATGTAGAGGACGTCACCACATTAATAAAAAAGGCTGCTGGAGCACACGAACATAGGCTACACCATCACGTGAATGTCGAGGCTATTCAACTCCTTGATACCACTGACCTAGTGAGAAGATTGAAAAGGATAAAACCATTTGAACTAGTGAATTAGTGTTAGTGTACTTTAATATTAAGTGCTAAACAGTGAATGAAAAAATGAAAACACAAGAACACAGTGTCTTCCCTTTAATAGAGACTATAAGTAGCGTTATTGGACACTTACTTATGATAACAATCCTTTTTAGTAAATTAGGTTAGACTTAAATTACTTATTAGCCTTAAATTAGGCTAGAATGTAATGTTCCATGATGTCGTAGTAAAGACACATGTATATTAAAAGAAAATGGTTATTTTAACGAACATTTTGTTCAACTGTTCAGCGTTGATAAAGTCTGAACATATGAAAAGTTAAGTAACTATCTATTTATTATAAGTTTAGTGCACCTTTAGGTGATCCATACTTTTTTATAATATTAATAGAAATGCTTGCACAGACAGCACTTCTATAAATATGAACATTTGTGATTCGCTGAACTAAAAATCGTTCATACTAAATTGTTATGATTGTATATGTTAAGTGTAAGTTTTTAAAAGAAACTCGTTAAAAATTGTTACTTATCTTAGGCGTTCCGCGTCATGTATTGTAAAGTTCAGTTAAATAATACTAAGATATTCACGAAGGGTTAACAATAAATATCCATTTTAGCCTTATTATCAAAACTATTTTAAGTATTAATAAAGAAAACTTTGTTTATTACCTAGTTTGATATTCAGTGAAACAGAAAAGGTTCATATTTATGACTATTTTATAGTTCTCATATAAAATTCACGTTGACATTTCGTAGCCTTTAATATTCTCATCTAATAAAGCTATTTGAGATGTAAATTTCAACTGACCCTTTCGACTATACATGACCCAGTTTTCTTAGAATAAGCGATATAGTATTTCACTTGAGGGAAAAATCATATATCGCTATGTAAATAATCGTTTATCCTCATATAATAGATATCCGTATTATTTCCTAAAATATTTCGTATCCATTATTTCTTATCAATGACATACAGGAAGAAGCTTCATTCGTCTTGGGGTAAGTTTCGGAAAGGAGACTTAGCGCTTAGTCTTACTTCCATACGTCAAAGATTTATTGGGTTTTGGCAAACGGGGGACATAGTTAACGCTACGTCTCGTTTCTGAATCTTATCCTTAGCTGAAACTTTAGCTTATCGCTTTACCAAAAAAACGGCTAAACTTTAATTAAGGACCTTTTTAGTAGATACATATTGGGTCATAACTCCTCTTTATATAATTATAATGAACCAAGAAATGTAATTTTTTTTACTACACTTTTTGCGGTGTAATAACAATATATGTATGTCTTAACTAGAGCAAAAACACGCAATACAAAAATTACAATTTTTTTTTTTGTTTGCTGTTCGTTTTTGATCCGATTCTAATAATAATTGTCACAATTATTGTGTACATCTATACTTATGTTATACAAATGGTTTTGCAGGTCTGTCAGCTGGCGGGGTTGACAGCACAGACCCTGACAGCATTTTCGCAGTGAGTAACGGCACTGCGGAGACCGAGCCCGCCGTACAGCCACACTTTGACAATGCTACAAAAAGAGAAAACACGGCTGCAGTGGGGCAACCGGCTTACCTTCACTGTAGGGTGAAAAATCTCGGAGATAGATCTGTAAGTGTTCTGAACTCTATTCTATATACAAATTATTTGCACATTCAAACATTTTGTTGCACGTTATCTATATATACCTACATGTAAAGTTGTGTAAAAATGTAATAATCACATGTTTGCTGAGACAAAGATATAAAGAAATACCCTATGACGTCGGTGACTACGATTCACACATTATCATTACTTGCAGTCTTTCACTTCAAAGAAATTAATTTTTAATTTATAATACTAACGGTTGCCGCAACGCAGTTTCACACAAAGATTAATAATTGGCTGAAACGTATATAGCCTTGATGGTAGTAGCCTTTGTATGGCCTATCCATATAAAGTTTCTTGAAATTTGCTGTGTCATACAAATAGAACCTCTTTAGCTTGTAATATGAGCTATATTAGAAGCGGATAGCTCGCGGCATGACTACCAACATAGCTGTCTTAAAAATACTATTTGCCATCAATGCGACTTTCATAACAGTTAAAATGTAAAGCACTAAAGAGAACGAAACACATCAGAATTTTAAGTGTTTTAAGTGAAGCTCCAACTGACGTTACTCTTCGCTTTAAATTTTAAACAATCAAACGGATTCATAACACTGTTGAATTTTAGTGAAGTTGTGATGTTTAGTGCTAAAAGTGACTAAAGTGCATTTTGTAAAATCTAAGTTCAAAACGAAATACAAATAATAAATAGACATTAGTATTACATACGAGCTGTAAAGCAAGCTATATTTTATACTAAACATTTATTCAATACGTCATAATCTCAGATGGCCATTTACATATGGGTATCGACTAAGTGTTAAGCGGCCCATGTTCGAATAAACCGACATTATATTATCTCCTAAGAAACAAAGGATGGACAAATTCGTTAAAAGTAAAATTTTGAGAATTAGATATGTATAAATTTATCGACTACTTTCCTAAATCAGTTGATAAATTCATATTTATTCGGATACAACATGGAAGAAATTCATGAAATGTTACTGAATTAACAGCAAGACATTAAACAATAAAAACAAGATATGCTAGATATGAAATAGGATTTAAAAAACACAATATTCACAAGAAATATGCAAACCTTGAATTGAAAAACGAACAATTAGAGAAAACAATTGTTGAAGAAAAAGTCAAATTAATTACCTTAGCCAGGCGTTCACGACGAAAAAACCTAGTCATATTCGGAGCAGAAGGGGGTGAGAATACCTATTTAGAATTGAAGAATATTATAGTAAATATAATAAAGATGTACTTTGGATTTTAGTGTGACAAAAATAACATTGAAGCTGTTAGAAGGTTTGGAAGGAAGGGTGAAAACATTAGACAGGTTGTTATAACGTTTTATACCATGAGTTTCAAATTATAATTTCAGAAAAACAAGTCCAGCCTAGAAAGTATTTAGTACTACATTAAGGAGGATTACACGATTGAAGTCCTTAACTCGCGGATGAAACTCCAAGCCCAGTTACATAAAGAAAAGGAGGCAGGCTTTATTTCTTTCATAAGATACGCTAAACTTTTACACAGAAATGTAGCCAGCGCAGTTCACACTTCCTAGCCAGAAAGAGAAATACGCAACGAGACAGCCATCCAATAAAAACAGGGTTACCAACTTGTGAAATGTCGTTATCTAAAAACCATTAATTTAACGCCAAAATTTCTCTCAATGCCAAGATTTCCACAGTTCCGAATAGCAACCACTAATAAAACCTTCGGTCCCTCCACATCTTCCAGTAGGTATGGCCGGTCACCGCGGGTGAATGAAGAATAGCCAATTCATACATATAGAATAAAAAAGTAATACAATACTACAAACTTACAAACACAGAGAAATATATTCCAAAAAAGTTTTTTAAAATTCTTATACTTAATTAAGCATTAAGTATATGTTAAGGAAAGTTTGGTGAACCTAAATGTATCCTGAACTCATTTAGAAATATGATTCACATTGTGAGTCAAAGGTGAAAAAAAGCAAAAATACTTATTTTACCTTGTTACATATACATATATAACAGAAAATATATAACTTTAGAAAAACACTACAGGCGGTGAAGCGTCAAATTTTATTGATATGTTTCAAAATATATTTTACAATTAGATTTATAGTACTTTAGACTATAATTACATAGAAATATTTAAAAAACATAAACGAATAGTAAACAGTAAAATTCGAATAATCAAAATTATACACACAAGGTCCAGCTAAAACTGATTGGGTAAATAAAAAAATATAATGATAGCCAATAACGATCGAAATATTTTAGAGTCAAGGCAAACCAAAAATATTAAATTAATTGCCTTATAGTTTGAAAGAAATAAAACTATTTACAAATTTAAAAAAAATCCATATAGGATATATATGTATACGTGTGAATATAAATCGTAAAAGTTCAATATAAATTAATAGAATAAATATGTATTTACAAAACATCAAAAAAGTAACTACTAGCATTTATTTATATCTGTGAACGAGAGTCTAAGAAATTATTATTATTCATTAGTCACACAATGCGTGTTGTAACATCTAACTACCTGAACTTTTGTAAAAAATATTTTTAAATATTGGCAACTAATATTTTTATTTTGCATAGCTTATTTTTAAATAGTTTACATTAATGTACATTACTAACCTTCTCTAAAATTTTAACTAAATGAATGCAATTCATTGAGAAATTTACTACACACTTTGTAGCTGATAAAATTAATTGAAATTTAGGACTTCTCGAATAATTACTTACATAAGTAATAAGACAAAGAATCCATTACCTAAAAGCCCTACAGAAATCAAGCCAAGTTGGCCAGTGGGTTTTAATAATCTTGTTTGATATTAAAAAAATCCGCATTGTCTTCAAGTTTAAAACTGTGCAGTAGCTAAATCTTAGCGTTGCTTTCACGATAACAAGTAGAAGGCTTGGAAGAGCCAGTTTGCCTGAAGGCTTCGCTCCCGGTTTCTTTGTAAGTTACGAGTACCACAAATTTATGTTAGGCCTAGTTAACGGCTTAATCTTGTATGCGGTTTTCTTTTTGTTTGAATATTAGTATATTGAGCTTTTAAATTTATTGAAGTTGATTAATGAAGTCGTTGAATAAAAATAAACCTAATTTTCCCAACCAAATTGTTTTTATAACAGCGTAGCAGGTTTTTTACATACTTTGTACATTTCGTATAGGATTTGTCATATTTTGAGACTCGCTTGTGAACGTTCATAATTATATACATAAAAAAACTTATATTGCCATTAGATATTCCTCGATTTTTCAATAAATATTCTTGCATTTGATAGCAAACAATCCTATTAAACGACAAATCTAAAGCTGCCTGACGATTTTTGTCGAAATCCGCGCAAAAATTGTATCAAAAAAATTCTCTAACGCAAAAGCGTTGCCATTTTAATTATTGATAAACGCCTACTGGAAACAATAGTAGCCAAATTCCAGTGGAAATGAAACGAATTCGATACATGTGCCATAAAACATCGTCTACACACCACATAGAATTTGTGTAATTGTCTAAAAGTTCACACCCCGTATTTTGTGAATGAAAAACTTTTACTGCGTATAATTTGTTAAAGGCTCTTTGAATTTGTGGAGTACGTTTGAAAAAGCCAATTTTATGCTGGTTTCGCTAAATTACTTTTTACTTTATCTATATTAACTCGTTGACCTGATAATATGCAAATAAAAACAATTTTTTACGAATAAAGTACTTGAAATATTAAATTTTCGTATTAATACCACATCTTTTTATTTCAATTTTACCCAGATTTTATGCCGTGATGAAGCATGATACTACGTCTATTTTATAGTTTTTTTTAAAGGCATAGGTTATTAGTATTCTTGGCCTATTAAATATTGCAAGCAATATTTACAAACTACTACTATATTAAAACTTGAAGAATTTTCACACCTTGTCTAATCTTCTAGACAAATGAATATACAATTAAATATAAACATAGTTGTTTGTGAATGTGTAAACCCTACAAGCCTCAAATTGTGTACCTTTTTATGTTGTGTAGCAGTCGTGTTTCAAGTGTTTTGCTCATTTTTGCCCAACACTTGATCTTTTTCAGTTCATTTTTGTACATTTGCACTAAATTTATATTTAAAAACTATAATGTATTCTATACAATATCTACCTACTTTATTGTGACCACTAGTGTTTTCACTTTTTTTAATGTGTGAGACAGATAAGACCTTCATAAACGAGTGCATCTGGTTTTCGAATTTTAATCAAGTAAAGTTTCTTCAGGAACCAAATCGCATAATAAAGTGCCGAAAGATAAAACAAGCTACTTTAGCCTAATCCTTCCTGAATATAGGTGTTTTAATTTATACATGTTAAGTATATATTCTTTATAATTTACAAAAGTAGTTCAACATACAAGTAACGAAACATCGCTGGCTAACTGAATAACACTAAATATATCCGTTAAAACTATGATTCAACAGTTCTTTATTGCTTATTTGAAATTTAACATGTTTAACATTTATAAAACATCAATTGATAAAACCTACGTTACGGCAAGTTATCCTGAATAAGTTATTAATTATAAATAAGTGCAAAATTGTGACTTATAAATGCGGAGTGTCTATTCAAGGTGAGAATTTATAATTAAAGACGAAAATCGACTTATCATGTCGCCTGTCAACGCGTGTTGGACTAGAGATGAACATTTTCTTGAACTTGTTCGTTTTGCTTTCTCAAACAGTAGCCCGCGGATAAAATTGTCGATCTTGTGGCTTCAGTGTGAGACTATCATCCTTGAGCAGTTTCAATCCCCGGCTGAGCTGTGATATGCGCATTTATACTAGCTCGTGGTGATGGAAAACGTCGTGAGGAAACTGGCATTTCTTAGACTCTAGAAGTGAACGGCGTGTGTCTGGTTCAAAATAATGATCACCTACGTGTCTATTAGAAAAAACAAATACAGAAATCTGAAGAACTTAGAAGTTGTAGCGCCTTTTAGAGTACTTAATATATCCGTTCTTTTCTGGACCTAATGTCTACAATGAGTTAAGAATAAAACGAAATAGTAGCTGATTATGGATGCTCACGAATTTAAAGGGATATTAAACATAATTGTTGTCACGTCTTATTTATCAATAGGATTATGTATGAACACCCCACCCCACATATTTCTTTAGTCTATAATATAACAAAGAGATTTAGTTTCTGAGTTTGGCTAAAGCTCTGGTAATTATAATTTTAAAAATAAAAATTATACACTTTACAATTTATAAAGTAATTTGTTGTAGATTTCTGTGAGCTTTCATTACAGACGCTGCCATAACATATAACACAACAATGCTATCCACTCATATCTTCGTAGAAAGGTCTCTTAAGAAAATAATCCTATACCTATTAAATATTCAAGAATAACTCATTGGCATCTGTTGATGCGAGTCAGTTACCGCAATAGCCAGAATCATTTAAGGCCCTAGCTGCTGTATGTCGTTTTGCTAGTTGTAGCTTTTGCTAGCTAGAGTTTGTTTAATTATGTAAGTTAAGGTGTAACAACTGACCTTTGTATTAAATAAATGTATAATAGAGAAAACGCTACTCAATAAAATAAGCGCTCAAATTAGTCTCGTCATGTATTATGTTTTAATAATTAAGTATTAAAATTTGTTCACGTACACGTAATACGGTTGAAAAACTTCCCCTTTGCGTATATAATATAGGAGACAGGAAGTTCGTAAATACAGCTTATATCTAAATTAAGTCGTCATTTGCATACTGATAGCGAACACTTGCTCCAGATATGCAAAACCATTACAAAATATAAAATAATGGCGTACACAACGGTGTTACGCAAGTTCGACAGTGCTTTTTACTTCATAATCAGCTCTCTTTTATATCATGTGCCTAAATGAAGGATAAAGTGACACCGAATTAACAAATACTTGGGATATGCTTCAGTTTTCAACTATTTTTTCTAATCAGTAAAATCCTGTCGTCTATGACCTGTAAACATTTTTTTGTAATATAGATATCTTATTTTTTATGTTATTTACTAATACTTAGTTGCATGTTTAAAAAGCGCAATTAAAAATAAGATAACAGTGAAATGGACAATAATGAAAAAAAGAATTATGAAAAAGAAAAAGTGCACATGAATCACGCTGATAGTACAAAAGTTAGGGATATGATGTTGACAGGTAATGCTCTAACAGTAAAGATTTAAAGGAAGATAGAGAAGGAGTTAGCGAACAGGGAAATTGTCTGAAGTGAATTCCATAGCCTCACTCCGGAGACTTTGAAGGGTGAGATGGGATTTCAATATATAGTTTTCTGAAGAGCGCAGGCTATAGCTATGAGCTCCCAAAAATAAGAAAACGTTTTTGAGATAGGAAGTACTTTTAGGATTGATCAGAATGGAATATAAGAGATAGAGAGCGTGAGCATCACGTCGCTGACGAATGGGATCAGCCTTGCCGCTTACAGAACGCAGAGATGTGGTCGTATATTCTTAGACCGAATATAAAACAGGATACAGAAATTCGAAGACGCTCCAATTCATTAAGCAATAAATTCCTTGTTTAGATCGGAAAAGCAAGAATCGGCATAGTTCAGTAATGGCAGGGAGGGAGAGTTTTATTATATTCTACTGAGAAAAAAGAAATTAAAAAGCTTTTCTATTCATTGTGTATGTTACCATTGTTGACGTGTGAATTAGGTCTCTACTTTCATTTAAATATTAAATTATTTATACTTATACTAGTATAAATAATTTAATATTAACTTATTTTAGAGCTCCAAGGCAGCATTTTTCTCGTAATTTATTTACACCTTACGAGCAAATACTACCCTTTCAATGTACTAGACTTTATCGCTAATACTTATACTATACATTTTTTACAACTCGTGCTTAATTGATATATTCATTTTATATGTGCCTCACTCACCGCATCACGATTTAAAATGTATAATGTTTTAAATTCGTAGTTGAACTCAAAAGAGCGAAATATTTATTATTTAACGAAGGAAAAGTTACAATACAAAAGTTTTTTGTAATATTTAAAATGTAGTAAGTTTTATAAAACTCTGTAAACTTGTATATTTTCAATCTTGAACCGTAAAAAAGTATTTTTAAATGGAGATCTGCCCCATGTCCATTTAAAGTTAGTTTTCTAAAAAACCTCATTGCTCAACCAGATTTTTTTTGCTGGTCTTAGTGCCCAATTGTAACGGGGTTCTCCAATGGAGCATGGAGCAGAGAGATTATGCGTTTGTTATTGATTTTAACAGTTTAATTTCGTAACGAATAACGTTTGGTACAATATTAAAAAAAAACAAGTGAAATCTACACAGTCATAACTTTCAATGTTAAAGGTGTTCTCGTTGCAAACAATAGAAGTCATGTCACCAATAGGAATATCGGATCTGAAAGGAAAACGATTCAAAGTGTTGAATCTGTTCGTTTCATGATTTCCCAGTCGATTCGTACTTGGCTATACAATGGAACAAAGGGTTTAATGTTAGGCTTTAGATCTTAAGAGTTTGGTTAGGTAAGCGTAGGGAACCGCTGGACATCGATTCTTTTGCTGATCGATACATTTAATATTTACATTAAACTATTTATATTTTGTCGATATAATATTTTGCGGTAAAAGGTTTTTTTTAATTTTTGAAGTAATTTGGAACCACTACTACTTTTATTATGTGATTTCCAATATATATCCGAAAGAAATTTCGTGTAGCTAGTTTAGTTTTTAAAACCACGATAAAAAAGGAGTTTTAGTGAAAAAATGCAGCGAAAAGAGCAGTCTTGCCGTAGTGGTTTCAGCGTGCAACTCTCATCCCTTAGGTCGTAGGTTCAAGCCGCGGCTGTTCCCCAATGGACTCTCTTGGTGCGCATTTAACATTTGCTGGAACGGTGAAGGAAAACAACGTCAGGAGTCAAAAGACGACGGCGTGTGTCTGGGATTTCTGATCACCTACTTGCCTATTAGATTGACAAATGATCATGAAACAGATACATAAATCTCAGGCCCAGACCTAAAAAGGTTATTGCACCACTAATTTACTGTGTTAGCTTAGCAAAGTGTAAATTTGGCTGACACTTGCGCAATCACTATATTTAATTCACCATAACTTTATAAAATCCTTGTTTAAAAATAAAATGATATTGTATATAGTTTTATATAAAATATAAGAATTTTCAAATTAAAACTATAAAACTAAAAAGAATCGTAAAATATCTACAGAAGGAAGTCTCTATTTGGTGATATCACGCACCATTAAACACATTGCAATCGCATAAACTTGTGTGATGTACTATCGTTTCAAATACCACAAAATGTTTAACGTTCATTTGATTCTTATTCTACTTTATTTCGGGACTTTTATTATTATTGATCATGTTATTAATATGCCTAGAAAGAGCGTCAAATGGCAATAAAGTGTCCAATATTCAAGCTGATTTATATATCGAATTATATTATTTGTGTCACCTCACTGTCAAGGACCTGAAGTAATAGGTAGTTTTACACCCCTAGATTCTCACCACTAAGATCCCCGGTGGCGTACTTATGAAGTTTTTATCTATGTGCGCACTCGCATGTGTAAACACTCGCTCGTGAAGGTCAAAGAAGTCGCGGTGAGGAAACCGCCATGTCTTAGTTTGTAGGCTTGTGTCAGGCAAAGACTGATCATCTGTTAACCTATAAGGAAAATACTGTATGACAAAAAAAAATGCTTTAACCACATTCATATATACAACGCTATATATAAATAGTTGTATATTGTAAAAGCTGTACCTATCTAATTTTACCACCACCACCACCAGTAAAAGATGGCATTATTAATGTTATGTATTACTGATGGGTTTTTTATAGTGATTCAATACTTTATCTATCCTCTTACATAATGAAACAATTTTAAAATTCATTACTTTCGCGATAACTTTGACAAACATTATCCTTTAATACAATAGATCTTTTGTTCACAAAATGTACTTGAGACAATATTTGAATAGAACTGACGCAAAATGAATACTTATTTTCCTTAATAAATGGTTCTTAGTAATGACTGCTTATTTACGCCCCGACAAGCCCAATAACATCGTCTTTCCGAAACTTGATATTCTTTGTAATATATTGTGCGACGTTAATGATTATCTAAGCCCTAAATCTTATGTAATAAATAGGAACACGACGATACTAAGAAACAATTAAAGCTTAATTTGTATCCCTAATAAAGTTACTTGAACAAACAATTTAATCAAGGGCAAAGAAAGATTATACCGCCAACAACTTTTTGCATATTTTTCCCATTTTTCACCTTTTATCCCGAGGTAACTTAGTCTCAAGCAAATATCGGAGAAGAACAGTTTTATAAAGTTAACCAAAGTATGAAAAGATTTTTTCTAGCATATCCCGACAAGTTAGACGAAATTGTTCTTGTCTAAGTAGTAACTCAGTTTAGCGAAAGTTTGCTCCTCGCCGTGTTCTTTCTCGTTTCCATTATGTACCGAAGTTTTATTCACTATTATATGAGAGATCGAATCAACATTTGCTAAATAACGAAGGCAATGAAACTTTCCAATTGTATTCCCAGTCGTTATGTGAAACGTGTCGTGCCAACCGCTGACGACCCTGTTGATGCGAATTTGATTCGATGATCGCTCTAAGCACAGGAAATGTCGTATGTACGCCGACGCGCGAATAAAGTACATAGAAATAGGTCGAAGCTCGCGAAGTACATTTGGAATGGAGCCAACAAGCCTTGGCGATTTTTGTTTATTTTCATTTTGTAAAAATATTGTATGACAATTTTTCCTACTTAATAACGGGATTGTCTCATTTGTGACAAGTATAGAGCGACAGTTATTGGGGACGAGGCTTTGCTGTACTTTGTAGGGATTTGTATTGTCGGAGTGAAGCGATGTTGCGCGCGAACGCGTTAAAAGTGATATTTATTTGTCACAGCTAATAAAAATACTTTGTCAATATTTGTATTTTGTTGGTCAGCTATATTCAATTTACATTATTCAATCTACATACATTGTTCGTATACTAAGTATTGATGGATAAAATTCGCTTGCGAAGCTGTTTTCGTATTAGGTGAAAAAATAGTCGCTTAAGTAATTTTATATTTCATATATTTTATATTCTACATTTTTGGCGTTCAAAATTAATAAGAGATGTTGAGAGCGAAATTCGACTAAGCTAGTTCAAAACGAGAAAAGGGCAGCGAAGATTTCCCTGAGGGTAAATTTACTTATTTAAGCTACATATTAGACATAGTCTATTCAAATAAAAACGCGCATATAAACAGTGAATTTCTTTAACATTAAGTTCTTTTGTAGCGCTTTGGATTGCTTAGAGCTAAAACAGATCATTTTAAAGTTACTTTAGAGGCCACAAATATTTTGCGGTTTATAAGCAGTATAAATGTATCAATGTTATTCCAGGCTATAAACTTGATTTTTGGCACTTTTTACCCCATTACTAACTAAAATTTATTCATCAAAATTAAGGTTTATTATTTATGGAAATTTATGTGTCTACGGAAAGTGTGTAACACTACTTATCTACATAAGATTGTTCATATATGCCATAAGTGGTACAGTATAAGTATTACAACGAATCAAGCTGTTTTAATTATTGTATAGACTGAAGCTACACTAAAATAATAATTCAAAAGGCGAATACAACTCAAAGTCATACAAAGTTTTCCAAAATTATGTTTATATATATATATATATATATATATATATATATATATATAAATATATATACGTTTTAGTATAATAATATACGAATACTAAAATATGACATCTTAGTATATAAACCAATCACTCGCGGTAACTCGTTTTTTTGTAAACTTACTCGCATCAATTTCAGATACGTTTTACGAACATGTTGTAGCCGTAAAAATTTATGAACACATCGCTTACAAGCTAACATATTTTCATCAAAAACAGAGTAATCGGCTTGAAAAAATCCTTCAATATTTTGTAAAATTCATAGATGATACAATGTATCTAAATGTATGGTATTGATTTCAAGTTTAAGTATATTTTATAATTCAAAAGTCAAAAGTCAAAAATCTTTTATTCATATAGGTAACACAATGTACACTTATGAACGTCAAACAAAAAAGAAATATACATGAAATGCTTCTAATTTTAGATTAACTTCCAGTTCTCAAATCAAGGGCGTAGAACGGAAGAGAAGAACTGGCAATAAACTCTCTGCCACTCTTTTTAATCGCCAAGTTTTTTTTGTATTACACTCCGGTTTGTAAGGAGCTGCAACCATTACACCACGTTCCACATGACACAAGTAGAAGGCCTCGAAATTGTCGTCGAAATTGCCTCTTTGTATGGACTTTTTCAATTATTAATCTTGTGTGTCTTAAAGACGTATTAGAAAAAACAAATTTTACATTGTATTTTAGTAATAGAGCTTTAGAATTTTGGTCGGAGTAATATAATCTGCGTTATCTCACGACCTTACATTACTATTATTATTTTAATGTAGTTCACCAACTCAATATACAATGATATAATATAAAAGAAAGTACCGAGTTACAATATTATAAAGATGAAATATGATATTTTTTATTTTGATTAAAAAATACTTCCATTCAAATAATTAACAGTTTTGTTTTACCAAGGGAAGCTATAGTCGATATAAAATTGCGCTCTAATCTAAAATTCTGTCAGTGACTTTTTCGCTATCAATATTTTTGGCAATGTGAACCCTATTATACTTTATTAAAACTATATCTAATGCTAAAATAATAACGACTATGCTATAAAATGCGGTGGTCGTTTGAAAATAATGGTGAATTAATAGCTCTACATAGTAGACTAATAAAAAATAATCGAAACATTTGAGTTACTGGGAATTCGTTTTATAACCTTTAATGTGTAGTGAAAAGCTATGTTTTTTGTTTATGTGCAATAAAATTAAATTGGCGTGAAAAACATAGAAATATTTGATAAATTTAATGGATAGTTTTAATACGAATGTAAGCATAAAAATATTTTTATCGTGTTACGCTGCAAATTTAAAATATCAGCATTTTTACGGGATATGATTTACAATTTTCTAAACATTTAGAAATACGATAAATCGAATACGCCAATATAAAAGACTGATTTGTATTATGTACTTTTTAATTTTATTTAAGGTACTTCGATAATAGTTTTTAAAGGAAAAATATTAATAAAAATAAATTTTAAGCAATAAGTTTATTATAATAAACTTAGTAAACAAATGTTCGTGTCTACTTGAAGTCATAATACATTGCTACAAATAAATTACTTTTTACAGTGAAAAGATATTGAGGGCAAAAAGTTAATTTTCGTATAGCTTTGTGTATTACCCTTATTATCGGGTGAGTCAGTACGTGTCTGACTTCGACAGAAATCGACCGATACATGAAAGAAGAGATTATCGGATTTTTGTATAAGAATGTTTGCCAAACCTGTGACCGAATTTCGTTGGTTTTAATATTGGACCATTTCACTTAAATGTTTTTTTTTTATATAATATGACTTTGTACATACAATACAATACATGCCTGGAAAAGCCTTAATGTTTAGGAGTGCTTTTTCTCTTTTTGAGCTCCGTCCCTAGGCCGATCTGGATGATGCAATAAATCAATATGTGTATAAGAAATTAAATTTTCAACCTGTTTACATAATAAATATGGCTTTATGAATACATATTGGAATAATATGAAATCATAACAAAATTTACTTAATCATATTGGTAACTATATACACTTATGGTTGTCAATATTTAAAAAAAGAATGAGTCTCGGGCTGCCTGACAGAAGTGATAACTTAAACTAATCTATGTTGAACTATTTTATTCTGTAATGTTCCGAAGATCATCTTCTGCTTCATTCATCATATTTTTTATAATCACTTTCAATAACCGTGATAGTTTGAGGTATGCTCACTGTCAATAGTAAATGTGTAACGCACACTAAATACTGAGCCGAGAGAGGGGAAAGTGTCTGTCCAAAATGCCTAAGCTAGAGCAGGAGCCTGCCTACCGCGCCGTATTCGTGAGAGTTAGAAAACCTAGACAGACTGGCGCCGTAACGCGTTACGTCATGAAGCGGTTTACCCACTTTAAAAGAAAAAAATTACATTTACCACCAATTCCCAAATCAATATAGTAATAAACCACCCTTCTTGTTAATCGCCAAGTTTTGCTGTAGGACATTGTAAGGAAATGCAAACGAATCAAAATGTTAACAAACGCTTCGAATTATAGTGAGAACAAAACACAAATACGTAGTCAACTAATGTTAAACAATGTAATGTGACTAATTGAAATTATAAATAATATCACCATTTACACGAGTTGCCACAAGTAGCACAATTTCACGAGCATGACGCATGGGCAGCCATATCCACCACCTTATCTAAATTGCGTTCCATGCGTTCAATCTCGCCCTGCAAATTGAAAAATTTCTAGATCTTCAATCACTCTTCTTTGATTAGTTTTATAAATGCTTAATTTAGTTATAATATATTCTTCTCGTATACCTGTTTGAAATCTAATACCAAACAGTACATTGCTTCAGGTGGCAAATACTGCAATATTGGTTGGGCCTGCAAGTAATTAGATTATATTGTAATTTAGAACAGTGGATGCCTGCAACATTTTCGCGCATACATTGCAAATGAATATTTGTTATAGCCGATGTCTGTTTGGACAAATGTGACTTGAATCACAATTTTACGCAAATGTGTCTTTCAAATCCTACATTGAATTTAAGTATCACTGACTTTCTCCGCTGTAACTATCTTAATTAAAGTTATACATAATACAGTAGACTCTAAATGAATATTTTTGTAGTTATATTAGTTTTTTTTTGTTTCGTTGCGAATTGGTTGGATTCTAAAATTCTAAATGTCAAAATTCTAAATTACTTTATACAATAATTTTGATGAATCTTGTGGAAATAATTATATATAATTATAATACAATTATTTTTTTGGAATAGTTTAAATATGCAGCAATATCGGCGTATTCTCTTTAAAATATCCATCATATTTTTTTATTTCACTCATCAATAAAATAGCCTTAAAGTTGAGTTATATGTTTGCTATTTATAAGTTTTCAAGCCCAATGAGATTTATATTACAGTATAGTTTCCGAGCTCGAAGCAAAGCGACGCGGCAGTAAAATTAGCAGGTTTAATGAAAGCATTAATAGATTTAATAACGGCCCCTGCTACGTTGAAGCCTACATTATGCTGCCCCTGGCGTATAAATTAACAATTTTCATTTTATGCCAAATAAAGTTCACTATAATTTTTTTATTCTTTGGTGAGAAATCTCGCAGCTTCAACTATAATCGTGTTTGATTAATTAAAATCATTTAATAAAATTTAATTAATTTCGTCTCGGAGTAACATTTTGCAACGTGGATTTGGAAACATATATTAAGACGATTTTAGAGTTGTATCACCTTTTAAAAGTATATCAAAATCGTTTTGCGTTATGATCCAGTGGAAGTTATATGCATAATATGACATGCTTGGTTCCAGGTCTCATGGATCCGGAAACGAGACCTTCACATCCTCACAGTTGGTGTGCATACATACAGTAGTGATGCACGCTTTGCAGCACTTCACACGGATGGCTCTGACGAGTGGACCCTTCGAGTTGCGCACGCGCAGCCTCGAGATTCCGGGGCGTATGAGTGCCAAGTATCCACAGAGCCTAAGATAAGTCTATCTTTCTGGCTTACTGTCGTTGGTAAGATTTTAATATCAATAAAAACTCAACATAGTATAGGACATGGGGTGATCACATCTTTGCGTGTATTTGTTGATATAATAATGATATTTAAGTAAGATGAGGTATTTCCTTTAAAAAGCAAACATAAAACTTTGATATATTGAAATTACATACAAATAAACTCAATTTAACACTATTGTTCGTTGTTATTACTCTTGACTTATTATACCTAATTTATTATGCCTGACAAAAACCCAGATGACGAGGGTCTATACTAAAAACTATTTCGCAGCATCTGTTATTTGATATTGATTGAATCGTTAATAGAATTTTTCAGTACAATAAATGCTTTCCCTTTTACGGATAAAATACAGTGTTAACTCGATATGTAACGTCCTTCGATTTAAGGACAACCTCTCTAAAGCATTAAAATCTTTCGGCTTTGGTTGGTTTAGCATGCCTTACATACGACAATTACATAACAAAAAGTACTTTTTAAGTTGCCAAAAGTAGTTAAAACTGCGGAGCTGTTTATGTTCTTTTGTCGCTTTGTTGTCCTAGCCCGTATTAAACTTCACTGTCGGCATCATACGTATCGAACGTAAAACACTAATATGAAATAAACTTTTTCTTTTTCTAATAGATTTTTCTTATTTCTATTTAACGACGACTCTTTGTAACGTCAAAATATGCACAATCCCTTGCGTGTCGTTATATAGAGTTTACACCGTACTTACACCTCGTAACTGAACTTAGCATCTAAAAAATATCTAGAAAGTATCCTATTAATAAACCACCTTCCACCATATTTCAACTATATATATATATATATACTCACCATGCTATGATATTCATTTGAGAAATAATCTTTACACTTTTATTCCATAAAAATCATCTCTAATATTAACAAACAAACAAGGAAGTTAGGTTTTTAAACTTTGATTTTGACAACCCCTTTCAACGATGCCTCGGTTTATCCGTGATATATATAAATAATTTAAATACAAAAAGTATGAGTACAGTAAAGGTATCCCTTGAAGTTAAAAAGCCTTTATTAGTAGGAGGTTAATGTATTGGTGTATTATCTTAAAGAGTTTAATAGCTTTAAAGCTTAAATAAAAACTGATGTAATACAATTCACATCCGAATTATATTACTAAAATATCAGTATTAGAATATATAGTTATATAGGTTTTAATAGTGATAATAAAGACGTTTAGTTCTCGTTTGGTGCTCAATAGTCTTCGGTCTCAATAAACAACTGACACTCGCATGTCGGGCGAAATTAATTTTGACTCGAATAGTTTGCTCCGGACAGTTGAATACGACTGAGGTGGGAACTGAGACCACGAATAGGAACAAGTTTCCTTTCTTGCTCACACAACCTTCAGAGAACACCTTAATGGAAATGTTTCACGCGAACTCTAATTAATGTTTTAGTTTGGTACCGAAAGTGCATCTAAACTTAAGCTGTTTAGTTAAAATACATTTATTCTAGAGTTTCTGAATCTTGAGATTTCAATTAGATCTAATTACACAAGTAACTGTAGCACTTAATTAAGTTTTTCAATCGGATCATTAAATACGCATCTTTCATAGACACATAAATACCAAATTTAATGTTTAAATTCTACTTTATTAAATACTTTCACATTAGTTTCATAAATCATAATTAAGTAAATAATTTGCCTTACATACGTTTGTCGAGACATTCCGGTTATTTTCCTTCACCGTAAGAGCTGTTAATTATATGCCTTAATAAATCTATTAATGACCGGATCTGAAAAACTCGTTAATTCTTTAAGCCAGAAATTTAGTTAGAAATTATGTGACTAATCTGAATTCTCGTAGAAACGTAAGAATTTATCCGAGTGTGTATGTAGAAGGTGAATTCTAAGAGGCGCAGAATTGAGTGAATCTTAGAATTCTATCATTCGTGAGCTAAGTACTTGTTAGCTTAAGTTACTAAGGTAAATGCTTAAGGCGTTCTCTAGTATAGATCGGCAAAATATAGCTACAATATTGTTGCAGTATCCAAAGCGGAGATCCTGTCTGGTCCAGAGTTGTTTGTGAGAGCTGGCTCCGACATTAACTTGACGTGTATTGCACGCCACGCACCAGATCCACCTAGGTAAATACTAAAATATCTAAAATTATATTTACAGTTTTATTTATAAATATTAAATACCTTAAATTTTCTAAATAGGTTCTGTCACCTTTATGTTGTATGTCTAAATAATTATTTATAAGTTTTTAGTAGGTAAGCGCGTTTTTGTCAGATTAAATAAAGGCAGGTAGGTAATTTGTAATTACCATACCTTCGAGCCTTTTAAAGGTTTAACAAATTCAAGCTTAGGAATTTCAAATGCCGCAAAAAGTTTATACCACTTTTACTTTAAAAATACATAAAATGTATTAAAGTAATATGTAATAATCGCCTACAAAATCGCACAACATATGACAAACTCAAAGTGAAAATCGAATAAAATATAGAAATATGTAGTATGTGGATTTGTTTTATTGTTAATGATCGCTGTATTACGATATTAGTTTTTAATTACAAGGGACTGCGCTTATAAAAGTATTCATTAAACTCCTTTTGCAGCTTATTATGTTACAAATAAACAATTGAACATCGCACATTCTTTTGTCTCGTTTTGTCAAATTGTATTTACCTTGTGTAAAAAGACGCTCCAGTTAATGCCAGAGTGAAATATTTGTACTTTTTCTAGCTTTATATACTGGTATCGGGGGACAAATGTGGTGAACTACGCACAGCGTGGTGGCATCAGTGTTGAGACTGAACAACGGACTCGAACCAGTCGCCTCCTTATAGCTCGGGCTTTGCCCCGTGACTCCGGAAACTATACATGCGCTCCTAGCAGTTCTGGTTAGTAATGGACTTAGCAGTTAACACATGGCTAACACACGCACATGGCTGAATTCGAATCATAGCGGAACAGTAGTTGTTTTGTGTCTTTAAATACTATACTTAAAATAAAACCATGGTTAACATTATCTTATTCTAGAAAATAATTCATAGTGGACGAATAATTCTTAATCGCCTCGCTTAGTACATCACGAACTCGACTTACAGTTGATGGGAAATAAATTACTACGGTTTTAAAGCTGTGTAAATAATTCAGTCTTAAATAACACAATAACAAATTTGTCTTATTATATTAGAAGAGAAGTTCTTAAAATAATAATAATTTTATTTTATAAACACAAATATATATGTAAATTACACATTATAATTAATTGTATTCAAATGAATAAACCCTTTTTTCTAAGAGTAATGAATGTAAAATGAAATATTGATGCAAGCTACTAAACAAAGCTACTCCAGCTCAAATTTCTGTATCTGTTTCGTGAACATTTGCTTTTTCTTACAGGCAAGTAGGTCATTAGTTAGTGAACTACTATGCCTGACACACACCTTAGATGTTTTGGGTGGTAACAAAAAACTATACCATTTCAACATAATTTAAATTATACAAACAGTTATAGGAAGATTATAAAAAATAGGCATCCAAGACGAGATAATTAAAACAATACACGTTATAAAATTTACTTTATTTTAAATGTTTAATATTAATCTAAATGAAACATTCCATTTAAATCTAACAAAATAACACTATGCAATTACAATATGCTAAAACGCTTGTTACATTTTATCCTTTAGGGATAATCTCGTTAAGTACGCTTACGTAAGCTTTTCATATATGACGATTATAAAATTACACTTGTTTTAAAAATGCATGCGATATAAGCGGAAGTTTTAACAAAATTTGAATTTTGCCGTGTCAGTTATTACAAAGTACTGCGGCAATAGCAGCTCCGAACAAACTCAAAATTGAGTAATAAAAATTAAGAATGGCATTATATTGTAACACTCGCCTAGAACGTTTTATTAAATAAAAACTTTGGACGTCTTTTGCTTATTCTTTGATTTCGGAAGGGTGCTGTTTTTAACTTGCATGGTTCAATTAGGGAAAGATTCAGAAATAAGTGTTTGCGCTAAGTGTGACAAATAACGTTTATTAGTAATCATAAAAACAAATAGTTAGTGCTTTCCTCGCTCAACAAATGAGTATCGCAATACAGAGAGGAAATGCTGCCAGCGTTAAAGGTACAATCCACAGAGACCAAACTTTTTAAATTTGTTTTAATTTTTTTATTATTAATTTTTGATAATTTAATTAGCACATATATATATCCAAAAATCTAGCCTAAAATACTATATATATTTAGATATAACAAGTATTTATTAATACAGATAACACTTAATAGTAAAGTTTTTACAAAAAAGGAGCTTTATTGGAAACTTGTCTTACAAACTGGTACTAGTGTTTAGCTGGTTAATTAAATCAATTATGAGTCTGAAACAATTTCTTATTAATATTTGCTTTATGATTGTTTAGATTAAATCAATGTCATAATGAAAAACTTAATATAAAACATCAAAAGCAATAACGCCCATAATAATCAAAATGAAACTTTAAAACAAATATTACCCGTCGACTTCAAGTTCATGACTTTGATCAATTACATGAATTGTGAGGTGAGTAAGCCAGCCTTCAAAGACAAATAATTAGTAAATAAATAATCATTGAAGCGGCTCCATAAACTTGAAAATAATTACTTTTTTATTACTTTACTTCTAATAAAAAAAGTAATTATTTTCTTACTTATTTATAGTATGTTTCGGTCTAAATATTAGAACTTATCGAAAACAATAAACAGCTACACCTTTCATCGGTTAAAACATTAAAATCATTTAATTTTTTTACAAATTTTCTGCTCTACTAAACTTAAAACTTTGCACCAAAATTTAGTTACAACGATCTGTTAATGGCAAAGTGTTATTTGTACTTCGTTTTAAAATGTATGTAGAAGGTTTACGTGGGAGTTACAAAACATAGGTCGTACTAATATAAAACTTTGGTTTAAATGTCATTTTCTCCACTAGATTCAGCATCGGTGGTTGTCCACGTGGTTAGCGGTGAGCGTCCGGCTGCAATGCAAAGCGGGGCCACAATTTCTGCGCCAACTCTTCTCTGCACATTATTCACACTTATTACCTTCTACTCCCATAGTCATTTTCTAGCAAAATCCCTGTATAACACTCGATCGCTAACTTTTATTTCATTTCAAAATAAGGCTTTAGCTCCTAGATGATACAATAAAGCATAAAATGCAAATTTAGGTAAGAAACGAATTACTATAATATATTTTCGTTGATCTTTTTAATCTGAGTGTAAATAAAATTTTATGTTCGAGCAATATAATATGTTTTATGGCGCATTATATTACGATGTAATGCCACGCAATAAATTTGTAAGGTTCGTTAATACAAAGTTTGTGTAAATAAGGTTGGTGCCCGGAAGGTTTGAGGAGTTTTAATTAATTTGTACTCAAAGTTCTATATTACTTATTATTGGAGTCGCTTATATATTAAGACAGAGCCTAATAATTAAGATATTATTGGCTTCTCTTGTGATTTTGTCTTGTTCTACGCAAGTTAATACGCACGCAATTTTACAAGATGTGAATTATATACCCTTACAAAAGATTTGAAATGTGAAAATTCTTCTTTTTAACTTATGAACATTAGCGGATTGAACAGACGTTATCCCGTACAGGCATCTTAAATTTATAAAAAAACAACGAATTGTAAATCTAAAGTAATGGTAAGTCAACACACATAAAAACATTCATCAAAATCGATCCAGACACGCACAGAAGAAATACGTATGTATAAAGTGTAGTTAAAATTAAATTTAACTTTTTTTTCATACAGCAGCAACACGACTGACGAATATTCCTCTCTCGTAGCATCTACGTGTAATGAGATTAACTTGTTCAGGTTCAAACAATTATTCAATGTTTGAATTGGGAATTAATTCACACTATTTAAATTGGTACAGTTTTTAGCAAACATATCAATTCCTTGTTTAAATTCAATTAAATTATACGCATCTATTATTGTTATCAGACATTTTGTTGTTGCTAAATCAGCTAACAAATTATGTACATAATAATTTAAATGAATTAATTCAATTTGGCCTGTTTGCTGTTTATGTTTGACTGGTAAATGAATGTGGTTTGATGAATTTGATGTAAATGTTGTCCGGTAGTTAATTACAAGTGAAAATTATGTTTCGTGATTTATTGAAATATGATGAAATGGTTTTATATCTGTAACTGATTGACTCATTTCAAGGCAGAATATTTTATCAAATGAAAGTAATTTTTATAAGGTTTTGACGATGACGAACGAGAGTAGAGAATTGCGTTATGAATGTTGTACCGCAAATAATGTAGAAGCTTTCACAGATTATATTACTTTTGTTATCTGTATTGTCTTTTTTGAAACGTTGTCGAATATGTCAAAATTTCAATGAACTTTTGTAACATTATCTGTCGAAAAAATTTGATTGGAAGTCTTTTGTAATATTTGTAAAGAAACTAACTCGCTAAAATTTACTTAACAGTTTTAATGACTAAAGAATCGCTGTATATAATTGTTAATTAAAACCATTCAACGTACAGTGGCAATTCCTATGTTTAACCTGATTACGGGGCGTAATTAATTATTGGTCTTCCTTGACAAGCTCTAGAAATTTTCGCTCCGTTATTGAATAGTTAAACGTAAGAATCGGTCATGAAAGTAAACTGCTTCTTATTCCATACTATCTATAGTTTACTTGTAAATAGTAGAATCTGTACTAAAATGTAAAATGTATTTACGAATTATGCATCTTAATTATTAATAGATTAGTATTAAGTTCAAAACTGTGAATACTTTTGTAAATAAAATGTTTTAAGTGTTACAACTTTGTGTTTTATTTCTTACCCAATTTCCTTTATAATACACATTAACCGAGTTTCCTCTAAGATATCTAGTATTACAATTGAGACGGACTTGAACATCCCAATGAATTCGCTACTGGATTTCAAATACCATTTTGTATTGTTTCCTCTGAAACATCTAACCCTTGAATGATATTAATTTTTACTAAAATACCTAATAATGTATGAAAATCGTGTTTATTGTCCTTCATTGTTCCCGACCCTTATAAGCCCTTAATATCCCTAGAAAAGGGTATTTAATAATGTGAAATTTAGTGATACTCTATTATTGTGGTAGAACTTTGCTTTTTCTGTGTATTTTGTGTCTTTAATTAATCGGTGTAAACATCTACGAATTTTATATATGCTCTTGAAGTTTGCCCAAATGCCTTTCGACTTTTCGAAATTTACTCACTTGATTATACATCATTAGCGCGTTACCATGAGTCTTAATAATAATGAACATAATTCCTATATGATATCCTACAAATTTCAAGAAGATCAGGTTCAATTAATACTCACGCTTAAAATAAGAAAGAGTCTTTGATAATACAAAACAGTATCGTGTAAATATCTTCCGTGATATTTTTTAGAACACCAGAGAAACATATAACAACAAACTCAAAGTATTTTTTTACTCGAACACTATTTTTTAGAAATACAATTTTTTATTTTGTTATTTAAAGTGTACTGGACAAACTATAATAATAGCTTCATTAACTCCTCCTTTTTAATCATACGTAAATTTATTAATACAATAAAATCCAACAATAAAAATATAACGCGTAAATCCGTAACGGTACTTAGCAGGTGTATAGTGCGAATGATTGGCAATTAACCTAATTACCCAGTTGCAACCCTGTTTCCTATAGATGTGATAGACACTCAATTTTAAACGGCAATATTTATTAGCGAAACAGATTTCTACTATAGACATTATTAAAGGTGTTGAAAAAATTCTGGGCAAAATAAGATTATTTGCACTAACATGAAGACAAAATGATGGTATGTTTAACATAAAGCATACTTTAAATAAACTAACTACTTAAAACCCTTCTATATATAATACAATAATTAAAAATGTGAGCCGTCACGGGACGCCTGGCAGATGTGAAACATCGACATTATTTTGTAAAAGTAATATGCAGAAAAGAACATATTGTGATAGGAACTAAATATGTCAAAATTATAAAATAAAATATTACGATTTTTTTTCAGATATCGATGACTATTTATTGAATAAACATTTATTTTCATTAAATACAAAAATTTACGAATTTATTTCAAATCAATAATATAATAATATTTACTACTTAATTCGTTTAATCAGTGACTTCGGTAATAGTTATATTCGATGTTGCCTCTGAGGACGGTGACAATTGATCGATGGTAACTGAAGTATGTTACAAAAGTATTGGACATAACATTAGTAAATTTTAATTGGCTTCAATATATTAGTAAACTCAAGATTCTTAGCTAGTTATTTCAATATATTACTAAAATCGTAAATTATAAGTATCAATAATGAATGTTTCACAATAAATTTGTTTGTTAATTGTTATAATAATAATTATTATTGTAACAATATATACGATGGTATATATATATACAGTCTATATGCAGTAGTGTGTACGGTGTGGCGACGCGTCGCCACGCCAGAAATCGGTTTTACGTGCGGCTATAGATGTTTCACATCAATAATGAAATTGAGACATGCTGGTTTCCTCAGTGTATTTAACACTGACACATAGATAGTACATCAGTGCACAGCCAAGGTGCAAATCTACGAACTCAAGGAGCTCATTTTAATACTCTACTGCATTAAAATAACAAAATAATTGTCTCATAGTTTAGAAAGGCAACGTGGTAAAGTAATTACTTCGGACTAACTTACGTAAGGAAACAATTATAATAATAGTATGGGAAAAGTGCTAGAAGTGATATTCGGTGTTAATGAAAATACGAACAAAATTAACTTAATGTTATAAGGTACAACATTATGTTTAATTTAATTTGAAGGGGCATGAATACATACTTCTTATACTTACTCCTATTATACTCAGTACAACTATGAACTTGTGGAGCTTGAAAGCGCATGTCATCATTACCATAGAAACCTATTCACAATAGATCCTTGGTAGGCATGTAATGCCCAGATATTATCGCAATTTAGTTCGATGCCAATTAACATGATGAAATTAATAGTCCTGTGACTATGAACATGTATGACGAATATGCATGATTCAAGATAATTTTATTACTTAGTTTTATTTAACTTTTAATGCCATTGGTGACAAGTACCGAGTAACCGTCGTCGTCTACAATTGTTTCTGGCTCTAAGTATGTCTCGTCTGAATGCTATAATAAGACGTTCCGATATAATATGACATACGATGTTTTACATGCATACCGAAATAAAAAATAGTGTACAGCTGGGATTCGAACGCATAAATTTATTTTTTCTTAAAAGGCCAGCTACGCACTTGCGAGCCTTCTTGTAATGTGAGTGTCCATAGATGGCGATATCACTTAACATCAGATGAACCCCCTGTACGTTGATACCTAGACTAGCCATAAATACTGGAACAAAGTAAAAAAAATCTATTGCAAATAACATTTATTACTTTTACAGTGTACTAGTTTAATACATAAAAAAAATATATAAAAGCTTATTCGAAGTGGTCTCCATGGGCTGCAATGCAGTCCTTAAAACGTTGAGGCCAGATATTAATAGAAGCACGCACTCTTTCCATGGGAAAATTCTTCACTGCCAATCGTACGGATTGTGTTAGGGACTCCAAATTATCATGGTGTTTAGATCAAACCGAACTCTTTAAAACTTAATCCAGCTGATTGAGATTGGGACTAGACGACGGCTAGTCTACAGCTCTGATGAAATCCGAAAGGTTCGTTTCCAACCAAGACTAGTGCGTAGACTGAGCTTTATGACATAGTGTTCTCAAAAATGGTATATTGATACCTTTGTGCCGATGTTTTGATACCTTTTTCATAAAAGTATAGCTTAGTCACTCCTTTATAGCCCCCCACCAAACCATCACTGAAGCTGTAAAGTGCCCACGTTGCATTCTGTCGACTAATTGGAAGCTTCCTTAGACGTATCATCATAAATACGGTCAGTTTCTTTGTTAAAATATTGCTCAATTATCCAAAAATTCTTATCCGTAAACATAAACTTTTCTGTGACCTTCCTTTGCGTACCTCTTTAGTATTTGATCTTGTAGGCTGCAAGGCCCAAGTCATTTTAAAATACGCGACATGGTTCTAGGTTCTATCTTCATACTGCTTTGATCACCTTTTTCGTACGAACACTATGTAGACGGGCAGATCATTTTCTGTCACAAATAGAGGAGGTCTCATTGTACCCGGTATATAGCCCGGTACACAAACATTTTACTAATACCAAGTGTATAGAGAGTTTTAAAAAATTGCATTTGTACGTACTTTGTGTAATGCAATCACAGTGATTCGGTTCTCTTTATCACCCCAGTCCATATTGCAATATTGTGCGCAAAAATGAGAAAACCCAATGAACAATCATTTAAAAATGACAGACTCCAAATTCAAATGTAAAATTTTGTTTATTTTTAATTGTGACAGTATTTATGGCCAGCCTAAGTAAAAAAAAGTCAACTTAACATGATGATTTTCTGAGGACCAGCTAATGGAATATTAAATTAAATGCAAATATTAGACAACTTTAATTTAAACTGACCTCTCGTCCAGCCTAAAGTCTACATTTTTAATATTAACGATTAATTTCAGTGAAACGAAATACAGTTGTAAACAATGTTTGAAAATTCAGATCGTTTATCCCGTACATTTCTTAAATATTGGGGTACTTTTGATAGCTTTAGGTATTGGTGTAATATTTTTTATAAAAAAATAGGAACACTTGTTACTAGTTTGTTACAAGTGCTCCTAATTTTGTGAGTTGACTTGAAAGTCCCACAGCGAATTGAATTATTTATTTGAATTAAAATCGCTTTTACGTTTTGTTTCCCTTCTGAGGAAATCTACCTTCTACCTTCTAGCGCGATATTGAAATAACTGAATTAAAATTGGGTTTCAACGTTAATTGACGTCATAATTGTTGGGATCAGTAACTCATTAGAGAGTGCCAGTACGCGGTATCGGTATAAAGTATGTCTGTTGTTAAATAATATATAAATTCAATGTACTATTGATTATTATTTGGTAGACACACGAACATCTAAATTTTTTTTTTTTAATTCTCACTGAATTTAGAGGACAGGATAACATTTTTTCAGTACACGTACTCGAATATGTTTTACATATATTCTTAATGTGCTTAACATTATAATACTCGTAGACAGAATGTATGTTCCTATTTGATTTCATCTTTCAGTTTATAAGAAAAGTTAGTCTAACCATGTGTGCTGACCATTTTTGTGGCCTGGCCCTTCCATGTCCACTTTTAAATATTTCTTAAGTTAAGCTATTTCTCTTGAAATTGGGTCAGATGATATAATCATGTTCCGAGAGTGGATGTATGTAACTAAATAATAATATACGTAAAATTACATGAATATAAAATATTTATGTACATGTGAGCAATGTAAATGTTGGCAGATGTTGGGATTTAGGGGCACCTACGTTCATCGTCCTAAAAACCTAACGAGCAATAATGTACCCGTTGAAGAGCCTTCTAATGTTACGCCAAAGTGGGCTTTGTGGATACCTTTACTTTGATGTTAATAATTAACAAGGTTATTTGTAAGTAGATTTTCTCTTTATAATGGGACTGATAAAAAGGCTATTGATATAAGACAATTCTATGCTATTTAAAGTAATTGTCAGATAATAAGGAATATTTGAGATATGGTATATTCATTGTTCACATAATGGATCAATTAGATAATCTTATTTATCTTAATAAACATATGTTTGTTAATTTTGTATATGTGTTAAATAAAATGGTACCAAATGGTGACAGGTTTTAGCAACAAAATAGACTAAATGTCCGTCCTTATTAATTTCGAAGTATTTTTAAAGGCGGAATCGAAGTTAATGGAAAACACATCTTTAATGCCATTATTATTCAGTTGTAAAATGTTTAATAATAAAAATAATTGTGCGAGGCATACATACAACTTTTTTTTGTACAGAACTGGAGCCAAATGGGCAAGTGCGTTGCCAGCCTTTTAAGAATGGTATGCTTATAGTTTCATTGATTCATAGAAACATATTGTATAACGATATACGAGTTAACATAGTTTACTAGTATACGTCAATCTTACATACTTACGAAAAAAATAGCTATGATGGTCACGATCTTTAGGTCTATTTAATGAGGCCTTATTCAAACTAACTTAATAGATTAAAATTGACATTTACCTAATAATTGTTGATGGGTCTTAACTGGATTTACATAACAAATATATATATAGGGGCGTTATATTTTTGTTTTTCCTCTTGTAGAGAAAGAACTCCGCACAGCTTAATGCTCCTTCAAAAGGAGGAACGTGGCTTAATTATTTTTACGTTAAATAAAAACATGAAACAAAGGAATTAAATGTTTTGTTACTAATTCACCGTTCATTCTATATCCAAAATTTTCTTTCTACCATTAGTAGACGTGTCAGTTCAATCTACAAGTGAAATAAAAATAGTTTAAGTTTAATATAAACAGTAATAAAAAACTCTTAAGCTTAGGTCATTTATAGTAAAAGTAAAAGACATTTTTTAAATAAATCTTCTATTTGTTGACTCATATTAATGATTATTATTAGGGTTTAAATTTTTTAGTTAAAAGTGCTTAGCAAATGGTTTTGTAATTAAGTAGATAGTGACACCTAACACTGAGTACTGAGGCGCCCGTTTTATTATCGTATAACATGTTGGTGTAACGAAGTGTATGGAATTAACACACCCAATTTTGATAATTTCCTATTTGTATAACATTTTTTTTATTTAAATGTTAATTCAAGCTTAGATGGTAACGAGCCTTAATTTAAGTTCGCGTTATTTAAGCGCTGATAGTATACTATTGCGGCCCTAACTTAAATCAACGGTATGTTCAAGGGTAATATTTAACACATAAGTAAATATTTGTGTTCGTATTTATTTGAATAAGCATTAAAAACTTCGCAAATATTACATCACTTAAAAAGAATTTTTTTACCATAAAGTTTTAGTAGTTCAACCTTAACAGATAAACACACTATTATACAGTAGTTTTACACGCCTTTCTCCTACAGCAGATCGAACTTTTCAGAGAAATGATCCTGTTGTTAATAAATTATGCGTAACGTACGTAAAGTAAAATATTGTTGTATCTCTTCTTGCAACAATTATAATATAAACAAATATCTTTTGTTGGTAATGTAGAATAGATGGTATATAAAATAATGTTTAACATCAAAATTCTAATCATTTATTCATATAGGTTACACAACACTACACTTATGAACGACAAAAAAGAAATATACATGAAATGCTTCTAATTTTACAGTTACTGCCAGTTCTCAAATGAAGGGTGTAGAACGGAAGAAAAGAACTGACAATAAACTCTCCGCCACTCTTTTTAATCGACAAGTTTTTGTTTTACACGACGTTTGTAAGGAGCTGCAACCATTACACTATGTTCCACATGCCATCTTAAGTAATTAATAATAATAAAATAAATTAAAAACAAAGATTTGTCCTCTATCAGCAGGAGGCAAGGTTTAATAGGAGCATGCACTTATATTCTCGTGGGAACAACACGCATTTACATAATCGATATAATTACCATACATCGGTACAGTAGTTAGTGTTTATGCATTAGAAACAAAAATATAATATTAATAAATAGAAAAAGATTAATATTAACATTAAAGACAAACCAGTAAAATATGAAAACATAATATTCTTTGCAGTAGCATTTAATTTGTCACGTATCGTCCCAGTTTATTTAATAAATGCTATCTTTCAGACACATTTAGTCCAATAACCCGGGATGAAAAGAGGAAATTCCATTTAAAATGTCTGACACGAAGCTGTGAATGAAACAAATTACAAATTAAAGTAGCCACTTGATTCATTTAAGAGCTTTTAGTCTGCACGAAAAAGACATTTCGAATTGTGAACGAAAGCAGGTTATAGAATATTCTTTCTCATAAATGTTATTCATTGAATAACCTAAATTACTTATAGTGTATCGTAAACTCGTTAACAAGTTTTTAACATTTATGTTAAAGAAAAGCCTGTTCTTTATAAAGCTGTTTTTCAAAAGACGTACAATTTATAGATTAGATTTCATCCATTTTTGGATTAGGTTTTATGGATTTATATCATATAAATAAATATAAATTTACTAAAATATTGGATTTATATAAATATTTTAAAGTGTGTATTAGTGGGTTGGTTCAACATTATAGGCGAATACAAAGCCCATCGATTAGTCGGCCGGACACCAGTAAGTCGGCTGACGCTAGATCGACAGAGTAGCGGAGGATCTGATGTAGCTTAAAAGCCTGGGAATCCCGAGAGGTAGCACAGGACAGTGAGCGCTATAAGTTTCTCGTTCTGAAGGCCAAGTCACTTTTTGGGTCGCAGACCCAGCGGGCTGATTGAATGAGTGAGGATATAAATAATACATAGTATTTGTATAAGTAGGCTTTAGTATGATTACACAAAAAATCGATTTTGTTAAATGTTGAATTGCTCGATTTAGTGAAAATGTAAATTCAAACATCACATTGTCAAAGGCAATAAAAATAAAATCAAATGATTGTGTCGATGTTAACTGCTATCTTCAACTATTACCATAAACATATTAATAAAATTTACACTGGTTTATTTTACTGTATATATTTGATATTAACAGTGCTCTTTTTAAGTCTATTCGTATAATAGTATTCAGCGAATAATTGATAGCCTTTTATTAGAATTAAATCAGATAAATCCAAAATTTGTGGATGCCGCAAAAACTACGATGGTTTTTCGGGATAAAATGTATATTCTGATTAAAGTTGTATTGAATGAATTATCATATTTTAGGTGCGATTGTATTTTGCGATAACAGATTTGGTTCATTTATCGCGCATTTAAAGGGCAATATAATTTGGCTAAATACTATGTGTTGTCAATTTTGCCAATACATTTCTTTACAAGAGTTACTTTTAATTTCTTCATAACTACACACGTCCTTATATCCATCAAATAGCTTTTCCAAACAGTATTCCCTACAAGGCTCCTTACTGTTTGGAACGTTTTTTTAAAGTTTTAATTGTTGTATAGTATATATATATTTATTTCATAAACGTAGTAACGAGTTATTGACTAGTAGATTTTCTATTGAAAAAATACTTTTATAACCTTGTTGAAAATACAAAAGAATCGATCTAAACTGAAATTTTACTAAATTGGTTTGAACCTTGTTGAAAACACAAAAGAATCGATCTAAACTGAAATTTAACTATATTGGTTTTGCTTGAAGCATTGGCGAATAAACGTTAATAAAATTTCCAACGAAAGGCGACATTTTTATTGTAACATCACTTCCAGAACATTTGCAGTTTCCTTCCTAATGTACCTATCACGAGTTGAAAAATGGGGACGCCCTCGTTCGAGTGACGAAGATAATATTTTGTTGACATCATTGAGGATAAAGAGGGAATCAGAAAGTAATGCGTGATTGATGTATATAGCAAATTAGTTACTGTTTTCACTTAGCGGTCAATATAAATATTTTAAAAAAGGGATTTTTTTAGAACGAAGCATTTAAAAAGGTCAATTTTTCAATCAGTCTTCTCAGATTCAGGTTAAAGATATACTAAGTTGTAAACAAATGAAGCTTAATGTTAATTAAATTAAGTAAAGTTACTCAGTCACTAGATTTTTTTTTAAGAACAAGTGGACATCACGCAGGTGACTCACCTGATGTTAAGTGACACCGCCGCCGCCCATGGACACTGTCAATGCCAAGGGCTCGAGTAAGTTGCTGGCAATTTTTTTTGCCTAATTCCTGAAAGACAGTTAAATTAGTTTTTTAAACTTTTTCGTTACATTTAATCAATCTTTTGGCCTTAAAGTGTAGAGTACTTGCGTTTAACAATCTTTTACTAAGCTGCCAATAACTACTTATTGAATAATACATCCCAAATCGCTATAAACAAATTTGTATATAGAATGTTCAATATTGCTACAAAGCTGGCGTAGTTGTTAAATCCTTTACAGAATCCAGCAATTCGTAATTAGCTTTTAATGTGCTTAAATTAGAGTCATGCTGAACATACGCCGGCTATTCGGAAATGGCCGACGTTAAGCTTATTCTAAACAAGTATATTTGAGTTTGCATATGTTTAATTAAAACTATTTTACTATACTTTCTAAGATAATAATAGAACTTTTATATTTTTTCATTTGTTTCATTATTAAAATGAAGTATTTTTCCTAAATTATATAAAGGGAGCTTGAAATATTATATTATTAATATTTATATGTATGGACAGCACATTTCGTGCTGATTACCTCAACTGATTCCTTTCGCATTCGGGTACTTAACGCGAAGCCCCTCTTTGTTTGATTTGTTTTGTAAATTCCCCCTTCTGATTGTCAAGAATATGTAAACACTGACCCATAACTAAGGCAGGTTTTAATTCAAATTTAAAATAATATTTTAATATATATAGCTTTGAGGAGTGTTTGCCTAGTGGCTTCAGCGTGCGACTCTCATCCCTGAGTTTGTAGGTTTGACCCCGGCAGGGCACCAATGAACTTTCTTTCTATATGCGCATTTAACATTCGCTCGAACGGTGAAAGAAAACAACGTGAGGAAACCGGCTTGCCTTAGACCCAAAAAGTCGAGCGCGTACATCAGGCACAGAAGGCTGATCACCTACTTGCCTCTTAGATTAACAAATGCTCATGAAACAGATACAGAAATCTAAAGCGCAGACGTAAAAAGGTAGTAGCGCCATTGATTTTCTTTATTTTTATTTATATATTCATGAGCACTGAATATTCTTTATTAAATATCTTAAATATACAATTTATCATACAATCTTAATGTAAGCTTTATTTCACCATTCGAGAAATTAAATATTTCATCTTTCATAACTTCTGATATTCACATGTAGAAACTACAGTATACTAATAACTGAAGTTAAAGCATTATGAACTTTAGCTTCAGTTTAACAACTTAAACACACTTCAAAGGTGAGATATCTTGTATTACAGAAATTCATAGAAACATGCACGCTTACAGTTTCCGAGCTCATAAGCTGCAAGCGTTTTAAGTTTAATAAATATATTAAAGTTGCTACTTTAGAGCTTGTCTTTTATAAATATGTGACTGTGGAAGGGTCTGTAAAAATAGTTTAAGATTAAAACGATACTGAAAAGTATAGCAAGACAAATATTTGGCTTTAACTAGATTAACCACTTGATAGATTCCTAATATTATCTGCGTTTTAGATATAGTATTCAATATTCATTTATATCACAATTCATTCTTGCTGGTTTTTTGGCTTGTTTTGTTCAACACCCTACTAGGTCTAGGTAACGTAGAGCTATTTAAATATAACATTAATGTATATAAGTACAAATTTATGGCATTATTTATAATAATAATGAAATAAAAAGTATGTAGCACATTGCCGTTTATATTCATATCGTTTACTTCGATAAGAAGAATATACGGCATAACCACTGTTATCTATTCTTATAAGGTTAAAAATCGTCGCTTATATAATTCGGAGCAGCAGTTAAAAGTAGCGATAATCGTAAATCTAATATTCCCTAACCTAACTCTACGTAGAACGTGATTATAAACCACAAGTAAAGTTTTTATCATTTTATACTTTTGAAGTCAGCGTGGAAACAAAATTTAAAGCACCTCGCCCGAGGTCAGAGAAAAACTCGTATTTCTGGGAATGCATCGTTTAAACGAAAATTCACCTTCAGATAGCAGTTTAAGCACCATCTAGTGGCGAAAATTTAACACATTAACACATTTTCCTATATATATTATAGCTAAATTTTGTGTTTTATACTAAAAACGTTTTTAACTCACTCCACTGGCTCTGTGACCCAAAATATGTCTTGGCCGTGCGCTTCCTATCCTCTGCTACCTCCTACCAGCCAGCAATTCCTCCACTCTATCAAACCAGCAACCACTAGACCGGCTTAGGTGAGCTTCCTTCAACTTTAAATAGCGTTATTATACTAATAATAGTATATTTTGTATCGTACATTACCATCGAAAAGCTTACACTTAATTAACTTCATCTTATGTAAATTTTTCCCATGAAACGGCAAACCCATCTAAGGACCACTTTTATCGAGTTATGAAATGCTTATTATTTTACATAATAAATGAATTAAAATAGAACGGTCTCGAAATGGTTTGTAGACTTATTTTGGTTCAAATGCACAGTCGCTAATCAAAGATTTAAGTTAGCGCCTAGTAGATACTAACGGTGACCCCAGAGCTGGTGGTTTCCGCGCTCAACGAATAAGTATGGTAATACACCGAGAAAATTCTGCCAGCTTTGAACGTACACTGCCACATCCCACGGGCTACACGTAACAAGAGTGTAAATACCTAACTTAACTTTTAAATATTATTACATATTCAATTTATGTTACTCAAAAATATTTTCACCACTAAACGTTTCGTATACTATGACAATAGTACATAATATAGTGAACATTTGTCGCCCAAACTAGCCGGGCAGCAATTGTATCTTGCTGCTATTGTTTTAAGTATTTTTTTTTCGTTTTTGTAATTTTTCAGGTTTTTCTTTTTAGCATCTACCGTAGTTTAAAGATTCGATAGCACGAAAATGGACGTATATAGTTGTCTGTTTTAATTATCATATAGTATAACATCTTAATTGTCATTTGAATCGATGCAGTTATCATTAAGATTGAGTCTAAACCAATTTGTTCAATGTTTACTTTCACCGTGCGATCAAGATTCAATTGGTTAATCGGGATTTAAACGGAGCACTTGGCGTTTAAGAACCACACTTTTACTACATGTACAAGTTAGAAGAGTAGATTAACGAAAAACATAATACACTAGAAAAAGATTTGTTGAATCTTTTCTTGCGGGTTTTCTGAACTCGGCTAATGATAATAATCTTAGGATACTAAAAATGCGCATTATATTTTGTATAAATGATATTAAAAAATATTTTTATTGATTTTGACGCGTAATTAACGTAAAACAAATATAACTTTTAAACTTATTAGATTATCAGAGATATCATATCGAATCGGTTATTAATCAGTCAAAAGGCAATCATCAAAGTAAAGGAAATTATTACACCACATTTTCCGTTCATGGTTTTAAACTATTACGTCTGACACATCTAGTGAGCACTGCGTGGTACGACACCATTATCATATTAAGACATATCCAATAATGCATATTGTGTTACACCAATAAATGTGATAATACTATTAGTCCTATCGTAATAAAGAAAGTTAAAAAACCACGGTATTAAAGGTTGCCAACAGTAAGCTACTATGAATTGCAAATCTAAGCCCACCTAAGTATTTCGGAACTAATTCGACTTAGGATTAAGAAACGCGCAATTCATAAAAGGCATTATCACTTAAGATCAGAATAGGAACTTCACTTTTTCTTTACGTGAGAAAATACCTTACGCGTACACTCATTGCAGCTGCTTGTGAAGGGCTTTGTGGGACTCGGTCACTGCACCCTTCCCACTAAAAGCTCCACGGCGCCATCTTGTCACTTTTGACAGCGCCACGTAACAGCTAATCACCGCCGCCCGTCCAGGAATGATCCTCGCATGGTTTTAAATAAAAATCTAATATCGTCTAGAGACTTGTTAAACAGCACCAAGTCTTTATATAATAATAAATAAAAATGCAAATACAATAGAAGAAAAGCTTAACTGATACTGCACATCTAGATTGCAAATAAAGTTATATAAATCCTCACCGACTAGAGACTGGATCGTGTTCCGAATGCGGATTTGAGAGATTTTTTTCTTAACTTCACGAAGCTTTGTAGCTTTGAAGATACGCAAGCAGACTGCTCCTACGTGTGTGACGAAATAGTGTTAGTACTATTTCTGTTTCTGCAATGGCAATATAAATTTACATTTATGCCGTGCCGTAATTTATTTTATAGTTTATGGTTCTATGTAGCTTAAGAATACTGTAAAGACTTTATATTTTTATATATATTCTTTGTTACATTTTAAGATTTACAAATAATTTATTGTCTTATTCAAATATCTGAAACGGATATAAACGTGAAATTATTACATATTTCCTAGTCGGCGAGAGACTTATGCAAGCCGATTTTACCTTCTATTTAGAATTCGAAACAGATTTTTATGCAACCGTTATGGTGAACTGTTAAGCATTTGTGATGAATAATGGAAAATAAAAATCATATTATACTATTATTATAATTTAATAACTAAGCTGCATAACAATACAGATAAATAACAAAAAATCTATTTATATTTTCTGAATATTTATTTGAAAATTTTGTCAAATGCAAACAGTGTAATATTAATATCAAGACCCATCTCTTATATATATTTATATTGTTTCTTATAGGGAATAGAATCAAAGTTTATTTTATTAGTAAACTTATAGTAACGGATAGCAGCTACTTCACAAGTATAAGCACACGCTCAATTTTGTTTTGTTTTATTAATAAGTTTAAGGCAGTTTATGCCACACACTATGTGGAACCAGCTGCCCACTGAAGTATTCCGTGAGTGTCCATGGGTGGCGGTAATACTTCACGTGAGCCTTCTGCCCGTTCCACACTTATACTTGTGAAGTGGCTGCTATCCGTTACTATAAGTTTACTAATAAAATAAACTTTGATTCTATTCCCTATAAGAATCAATATAAATCGAAAAAGTAATTATTAATTACATAAAGCAATTATAATACTTTTTCTATCCAAGAGATGTATGGATTGTGTAAGGATCATGACAGATTTAGATTGATGATACTTCGTAGTGTTGAGGCACATATTTAAATCACATGGGACACGACGCTGCATCTATAGTAAGGGAACGAAACATACTGTGTTTAGTGAAATAAATGATATTGATTTGTAACGATACATCAATCTAATCGCAATGATACTATATAATCTGTAACTTAAGAGGCTTTTTAATATAATTTTTATTATAATATAATAGAACATTTTATCGCAAACAAAGACAACATGTTTTTGATACATTGTATATTAATACTTCAAATATAACCCGTGACAATTCGATGTGAGGGTCTATATCAATTTATTGTAGAAGCCGATTGTTTTTTAATTTTATATAGTCCGTCGATACTATGTCGATACAATTGTCATACTTAATGTCACTTTTTGTCACACAAATAGACGAGTTAATAAAATAACATCGTTTCTACGAACATAGGTTTCCGAAATTGGACATCATAAAATATTTTGTTTACAGATTTGGCCATGAAGTCCATTAAAAAAGTATACAATTTTGATAAAACTTAGTAACAAAGAAAGTACTGCAACACAATATTAATGCTAGATAACAGAGATGTGCCGTATTTTTAGAACGTCTTATTTTTAAAGAAAAATAAAACGGAAAAGAACCCTCATGCATTTTGTTGGCAGGGTCTTGTCTTGACAAATATTGTTTTAAAAGATGTAATACTCGAAGCGGAGTTCCAGGCCCGCAGCATCTAATTATTTAGTTCTTAAATGAATCTTGGAAACGTAGTTCCATTGTCCATTAGCGTAAAGAATACGGAATATTAATTTTGTTTTTAGTGAAACTCTATTTGAGCTTTTAGTTTTATGCTTCGTTAAAAATGATTGTGTTTTCGAATAAAATACAAAATACTTTGCTAGAAGTAATTTCAGACTAATTCACAGACTTATATACTTACAGTATAACCTAAACATAAACATAAACTTGTACAATATTTACATTTAAAAAAATATAACATCGAAGTCAAGTATTTAACGTTGTTTTTTTATTATATAATAAGGGTAGAACAGTATCGAGACTAAGCTCAGCCAAATTACTTGACTTGATCAACATTTACAATAAAAATTACGAAAACGACGCAAAAATTTGAATTTACTTATCATTAAGCGTTTTTTAAAGTTTTGTAAAATACTTGAAACATATTTCCTGTTTAACTCCCAAGCGTATGTCAAATTTCAACATTTTCTAAAATACTATTCAAAAGAATAAGTTTTCATTTCTATGTAGAAATTATTTCGGATAAAGTTATAAGCACCTTAAATATTTTCTAAGCTCTAAAGCAACTGTAAAGCTTGGCCAAAATGTAAGCAGCCCCAAGAGATATGGCTGGAAGCTGTACTCTATATTTAATCACGTTCTAAAACGTAATATCTTAGATCCAGTTAATATGTATTTAGAAATTTGAAATTTACATTCATAAGTTTTTTTTAAACTTTTATGAATGTTAGATATATACATATTCACCAAAATCATTGATATATTCTTTATAGACTTCATCGTCAGTTTTATGACTTATATATGTAAAAAACATTTAAAAACTTATAATGAAGCTCTTTACTCTGATTATTAACAGTTAGACAACACAAAAAAACAAACTTCTTCTTCGGATACCATTATTACCAAAGGTAGATTGTAAAAAACGTGAATTGCCGGGTATCTTGTGCTAGTCTAAGCACCTCCTCGGCGGATGTGATGCCCGTCCACTCCTCTATGTCCCACAACCATGACTTCTTCCTTCCACTAGCCCGTCTCTTGCCTTGAATTTTGCATATATATATGCTGCAATAAGTCGTATCGCTGATGACGCAAAACGTGCCCGACATGCGTCTTTCCGTTATTTAACAGTCTGCATTAAGGTCTCTTTCATTCGGCGCTCTTATGTTCCTGCTGATGCGAACCATACCCCTGTCAAACCACATCCCAAAAGCGTCTGTGTCTTCTTTAATATTCCGTGGCTCACAGCCTGTATTGAGCCTGTATTATACAGAGTGTACTGGCCAGATGAGTAAGAGTAGAACCCTACATAAAAAAAACAACAATGAATAATGAATAGAAGTTATTTAAGAAATTACACATAAATCTGTAATTTATTGTCAGTCATAAAGCACATAGTATAGACATTGAGTATACATAGCACTGGGTTTTTAGAAAGAAGAATCTATCGGTAGGTACTCATCCTAATGGTTGGAACGGACGGCTTCGTGGATTGAACATTGCTTCAACACACGCTCTGATAATTGAATCAAAATGAAGACTTTATATAAATGTCAAGTATTTCTTGTGTTTAATGAGTGTTAATTTATGATGGCTGATGCTGTCACTTCTAGATTGTGTGAGCCAACTGAAAATGAGTGTCGTTTATTTGGTAAAAGTAACTGTGCTTTTTCTGTAACATAATTTTGACAAAACAAATTTCTTTTCGTTACAAATATTCCTTACATGAGTTTATACCCAAAATATACTGAGTAGAAAATGGAGGCACCAACAACCTGAAATTCGCATATAAATCAATTCAAAGATGACACAGGCATCCGTTGAATCCGCATACATATTAATAAATCATTATTCGCATGGATTCGGGCCATATCGGGTACAACTTGAATTTCCTTTCGAAACGGAACGATATTGGATTGTAATTACGACTCGTAAATTCAATAACGATGAAGAATATGGAGAACAGAGCAATGGTTAGGCGAAATGAAGATTTTTTTGTTAAGGAGACTTAATTGCATGAAGCCTTTTTATAATGTTCAACATGAACTTTATATAAATGAAAAAATACATCTTAGGGATTTGTATTTGTATAAAGAGAATATTTTATACTTGTATAAAGAGTTTGATAGTGTATGTTCATTATAATTACGTTACGTATACTTGAAAGCTATGTAGTTTTTAATAGAATCATAGAAATACATAAAAGTTACTTATAGAGTGACTCTCATCCTTGAGACTGTAGGTTCGATCACCGGCTGTGAACCAATGGACTTTCTGTCTATGTGCGCATTTAACATTAGCTTGAACGGTGAAGAAAAACATCGTGAGGAAACCGGCTTGCCTTAGACCCAAAAAGTCGAAGGCGTGCGTTAGGCACAGAGGGCTGATCACCTACTTGCCTATTCGATTAACAAATGATCATGAAACAGATACAGAATGAAGGATAGGATCGTTAGGAGCAGCTTGTCTTAACCCAAAAATTCGACGGCGTGAGTCAGGCACAGGAAGTTGATAATTATATATATATATATATCATGATAACTTGCATATATAATTGATTGATTGATCATGAAATAGATACAGAAATCTGAGGTTGTAACGCCATAAAACATGGTATAACAAAAATACAGATAGAGTACTGATAAGAAAATAAGGTTTTCATTCGGGCAAAATTTACAATCACGAAACGTATCAACGAAAATCCCTTAAATGGACTTGAAGGAGTCTCAAGAAATTATAAGCTTTTCCAAAAGCAAAAGCTGTTGAAGATAGTTGAATGGAAACTATGTATTCTGTAGTTAAGTACACGATTTAATAAAAGTATTTTCAAATTCTTGTATATAAAATAAGAATGATTAAAATAGTTATAACAACTGTAAGTTCCAGACAACAAAAAAATTACAATTGACCCCTATTTGAAACCAAATCGTATTTAAAGCGATTAAAAATCTTTTAAAGCCGAAACAATAACTCTCCCCGAGGTTGTAGGTTCGATGCTCGTGCACCAATTGTCTTTCCTTGTGCGCAATTAACACTCGCACGGTGAAATGCCGGTTTTATCATATTATTTTCGGTATCGTATCGGCATGACAAAAGAAAATCGTTGGTGTGAGGCACAGATAGCTGATCACCTACTTGCCTAATAGAAAAAAACTAATATTCACGAAGCAGATCATAAATTGGAGGCCCAGATCTAAAAATTGTAGCGCCACTTGTTTTTCTTTATAGCTTTAATAACGCTTTGTACATTTTTTATTTAGCCACTATTATATATAGGTTATTCTTTATGTCTTTAAACAACACAATGTACAATTATTTATTTAATAAAGTTTTACCACACGCGTTACGGAATAAAATAAAAAGTTCAGTCTAAGAATAACAATAAAATCTGTTTTAAGCATCTTTAACGGGCAAACATAGCATGCTTTATACTTAACTGTAGCTAATAAAATTCTTACAGACTATACTCTTGTTATTAGATTTTTTATATGTGACTTTAAATAAAAATCTTGTGTTTATTACCGACGACTTCTTATTGTTTTGCTGTGAAAAATTTGGGTTTTAAAATAAAAAATGCCCGAATTCACTTCACGCGTATGTATACGATTATACGTCAGACAATTAAATATCATTTATTACACTGATACTTTAAAACCTATAATAATTAAATTAGGCCCGGTTTTTTTTTGCAAAATATTTTATGCGACTTAAAACGAAAGAGATCACAAAACACAGCCGAATTAGATATTACGTCTTTCTCAAATGTTTGAATCCTTTTGTGTACTGTATATTACGTATTCCATATTTGCTTATGAAAAAAATAAATATATCATTTCGATAAGTTATTGTACAGTTTTGTAAAAGTATATTTTCCTATTAGTCACAGTATATTTCGATTGGTATTAAATTTTCCTCAAACCAAATACCAATGTTATCCCACAAATATTTCTTCGAAGTTCTCCGACTTAACCGCATGTTTATTATTTATTTATTCCGCTCTGTGTATATTCTGTAGTCGACATACGATATATTTACTAAGATTCCCATGAGATCTGTGCTTATACAGGTTCTTTAAGTAACAAGGTTTTCATCTGGGGCGTGTCTAAACATATTTTAACATCCATAGCTGAACATGTGTCTTAAATAATAAATATGTGGTAAACATAATTTTTTATCAAATTTTACTCAGAAAAAACCGCATTCATAATACTTCATTTAAGATACATGACTGATGACGAGATTGACATATGTCAACACATTTTGTAATGGGACATACAGGAGCCATAGAGCTTATAGGATGTATATGTACATCCTTCCATCTGTACCCGTCCTGGGTCTGTATTCAGGCAAAAAATATCTTTCTTAGTAGACATTTCAACGATAAAAAAGAATCAATAAGAAATATCACAATTATACTATTCTAGATGTACTCAAGTTAAGCAAGTACCGTGGTGTAGACAAAAAATAAATTGAGGTTATGCGTAAAATTGAGGACATTCAAAGCTTTATACCTTCTAGAATTTACTTTACATTTGCCTGAATAAATACTGGTAACTTCTCCACGTAGATACGTGAAGCATTAATGGGTCGCTTAATTTCCGTAGCCCGGGCTTGATGGCGGCCCCACTACTATTTGTAGATTGCCTTCTTTTGTCACTTTCATCCCGTACCCTGATAATAGATGCGTGATAAACTATGGGCAAAACTTACTTTTTGCGCAAATTGTACTTCAATATGGTGATTGTGTTATAGTTGGACTTCTATTCAACTTCTTTAACAATCTTCAACTTTCTTTGACTATCAAGTCTTACACATTCCAGTTTCCTCAGGATGTTGCCTGCATCGTAAAGTCACAATTGCCCACAAAATAGTAGTAACACAGCCAGGATATTGTCCCACGACCTCAGAGTTAAGTTGCACGCGTAACATATTATAAGTGCTAGGTCAACAGTAATTAATTTTTCCATCGATGAATTAAAAGTTATCCCCAAAATACTAAAAGTAACATGTTTTTCTAAAATAATATGAATAAACCAATTTTGTTTGCCTCTTAACAAATGTCAAAAATAGCTTAATACAAATAAACAGCTATTGTCTACCAAAGAGTTATTTTAAATTCATATTACACAAAGACTTTATCATATTAAATTTTGATTTGGATAACATTTTGCATGCTTTCACAAAACGTATTCACACTAAAGTTATTATAATGCAATCTACGCAAAGAAGCGTCCAAGAAATGAGGACGTTATTATAATTGAAATATTGATTTGAAACAGCTGCCAGCTTTCCGGTTTTATACTTTTATTGTTATCTGGACTCATATTTGACAGCTTAGGGAATGTTCACGCACGTAGTTATTAAAAAGTGTGTGCTAGAAAGTCGTGCCAGCCTTAGTCTTAATAATAGATAATTTTTGTTAAGAAGCAAGTTAGTGATCACGCTTCTGTACCCATTGATTTTTACGTGTTTGATGTGGTATTTTCCTGGTGGATATACAGAAATATATATATATATATATATATATATATATAGGTACAGGGTTCAAATGAATGATCTTACTGCTAAGAGCTACGTGCCTAGACGCTTAGACCACCAACGTATGTAATCTATAAAATGATTTCTACGCTGACTTATTAACTAATAATTTTATTATATAACCTATATACCTATCTGATGTCAAAACTGTAAATGAGACGTAGATATTGAATTCGTACTCGGGTCCCTCAAACTTCGCCGGTACAAATTATAACGTGCCTCACCGCCCGTCACCCACAGTACCTTGCAAATTGATTTGGGTTTGTATGTCTTGTTAGTTTGTTTCAGTGACTAAGCTAACTGTCGTATTATTTTATACTAATTTATGTTTGTGATTTCATCTGTGTGAATTTTGTAATAAGGGGTGAGAATGTATTGCTTTGGAATCTGTTGTAATATCTAAATCAACATAACACATAATAACGAAATTAATACTCGAACAACATTTTGTTATAGACATAATAGATTGTTGAAAAGACAGAAAAACACAAGAGCAAAGGTATGCTGCAGATGTGTATAGTTAGTTCTACATAAAAGTATATTGGAACATATTCCTGTCATCATCATATCTTTGAGGCTATGATGAATTCTTGAAAACCACTTTCATCGTCCAGATTTCAAGCCGAATTTCAATTTAAAGTAAAAATTCTTAAACGCAAATGTACAACTATATTGAATTTTAGCTAAGTCACAAGTTCTAGAACGGCTCCTTGTTGAACCAAAGAAAATATTATTTTGAAAAGCTGACTTACTAAACCTTTTACTACTTTATTTTTCATCACTCTATGCTTTTCTACAGGCCTGAATAGATTGTATGTGTTGCATTGAAAGCTTGTAGGAAATATTAATAAGAAAAATTGAGTTTTTGAACAAATACATTGTAAATACGCCAACAATGATAATGAGTAAAACAAAATACGAAATACAGGCGAGATTATTTGATTTGACCAATCAATGGTAAAACGGATCCTCTCATTTGTCAATTATTTGACAAAAGACGTTGACAGATTGCCGTCGTCTCTCTTTACATTGGTAATGACTAATGACAAAGACAATTAAATACTTTGTCTCTGGTACCACCTAATAGTATAGTCTATATCAAAAGTCATGAAGTACGTTTTGTATTATTATAATGAAATTATTTTTTTTAAATATATCTATTAATAAAAGAGACCTTACAAGTATTAAATGCTTACGTATTTAAATATATTCAGCTAAACATTCGCAATATCATCCTCAACTCGAAATTAGGTTTAACAAATTTTCAACTGTGACTGAGACAAGCTTTCGTCATGAATATTTATACCTGTAGTATTGCAAATGTATTTAAGTCCCGTATCTTCGAAATAGCTCGAAAAGTCTATTGGTTAAGCGTGCAATTGGGAACTCTGAGGTCGCGCCTTCGAAAAACAACGGTTTTTGTGCGCAATTGACATTAGCTACTTCGGTTTATTAGTAGACGTCTTCAGTCAATCAGCCTTTTGTGTAACACATAGAAACGATTTTGTTTTTAAGGTCAAGAAATGCCGGTTTCTTTACGACTTTTTCCTTCATGCCATCCACTATCTATCTGACAGAAAGTGCTACCTACGACCTGATGGATGAGATTTGCACGTTGAAGCCCCTTGGCCAACACAGCTTGTTCTTAGTTAATATGTATATCGTGTAAGCTATCATTTTAAATTAAATGTAAATGTGTGCGTGTAGTAGTGTACACACGTAAGAAGTGAAACTTGTTTATGTCCTTATTTTTCGAAAAATGATCTAGTTTATGCAACTTTACAGAAATTGGTTAAATAAAGTTAAATTAGATAAAGTTTAAAAACGGTTTGAACAAAATAAATACCATAATCACACCCACGTGTTGGTATATCGAAAAATACAATCAAAAACTGAGGTTAACTTTAAATAACTTAGAAGAATAAATACCACAATCATACCCAAGTATTAGAAAAAGAGATATAATTACTATTAAGATATTATTATCATTAAGATATATATATTTATGAATGATATAATGATATCTATATTTATATATATATAGATATCATTACATCATTCATAACGTCACTATAGAGTGTTAGAAATAAATAAGGGTGCAATAGAAAAACGGTCAAGTCTAGTGGAGGGAGTAAGTCCGCTTAAACGACTTGCTATCCCTACTCCGCTAGAGAAAGTACTCTTCAAATTAACCGTGGTAGGGACAAGAAAAAGATGGCGCGTAACGGGAAAATGAGACGCGTAACCTAAAAATGTGACTGTATTTTTTTTCCAATTCCGATAAAGAAGTTTCACTTCAAAAATTTCTGATTTTTTAAATTTCTTTCTGATTTTTGAAGAAGACAATGAAAAGAAACTTCATTGTCAGACTAATATAGTAGTATCAAAATTAATAAAATGCAAAATGAGAAAAACCAATAAGCATGATAATCAAAATAGGCATTAAATATATTTTTGTGTCCGTTTCTCCATTTTTAGACATAAATTTACGAACCATTTCTAACTCACGACATTCTATTCCGATTCTATTTGCCTATTTTGCCACTTTGCTATCTGGCATTCCGATTCGTATTGCCTTTTATTCTTATTCTACACTTTATACTCTTGTATATTTGTAGTCTTATTCATAAACATACATACTCAATTAGCTTTGGAATTTTTACCTCGTTAATTTAGTTAGGTACTAAAAGATATCACTATTAGGACTATCATTCTAATTATTACTATTAAATTTAATTACCTATTATTATTGAAACACATGTATAAACTTTTTAAGGTTAAATTTAATGAAAACATACAAATAACTTTAGAGGAATATAATATTTTAATTACCTGTAATTTTTGACGCGAACTTAAAACGCAATTTTAACTGAAACAATAAAAAATTATATGTATATGTCAAAAAATTCGGAGTGCTTAGACAACAAGTTTGACAAAGACTTTAAAAAACGCGCAAAGTGCATTGTAATGCTATCATAATATTTTCCTTTTCAAACTTAATGCTTCTTGTGTACCGTACCGTGCATGTAATTAAGTATAGTTAAAACCTGGTTTCTTGAAGGATTATCAATGTTCTGATTATTTATTATTAACTTAAAAGACAACTCGATTAAATTTGTTGAAACGTTCATTACTTGACTTGACTTAATGTCCCATAACTCCTAAATCGGGCAGAGGGCGTCCACAGTGACTCAAAAAAATGTTCTCTTAACATCAACGGAATGTTGTTTTTAATCCAAATAAGAAGTTTGAAAAGTTTAACAAATCTATAAGAACCAAGTTTTTAGTCATCAGATTGTGGAGTTTGCTAGAGATAAAAGACTAGCTTGGCCTGAAGGGATTTTTTTACATTTAACCGAAAAGTTGTAAATTGTACCTTACAAAACTGGACATAAAGTGATCAATGTCTGTGCATACTCTGTGCGGCGTTTAACTTTATAACAGTAATAAGGTGTTCAATTTTACGGATTGCAATCATTTGGTTCATTTGCAAGTGTCATCACAGTTGAATAAGTTTAATTAGAAAAGCGAGGCAATTTACGCGGATATTGGATCGTTCTTCGATCTTAACTTAAACGAACACGTTAGAAACACTCATCCTATTCCTTCAATCTTAATATTCATGTTAATCACTTACTAACTAAAACTTATAGATTCGTTACACTTAAGTTGATAAACCTATGAGAATTAATATTGTAATTAATTGGCTACCAACAAATAAAACATATATCAGGGTGTAGTGAGGACTGTACTTTAGGATTATGTATATCCCAGTTATAATAAAATAAATATAAGTGCATTTACAATTTCATTGCAAATATTTGTCGTTTTCTTTCATTTACACAGTATTGTGACGAATCATTTTCAAGGAAGTTTCAACCATCAAACCATTTTTTGGATGAAGTTTATTAAGTAAAAATACGGACTTAATTACATGAAGAAGATTAGTGAACATTGATTGATTATATTATGGTTTTAGTATCCTAAACTAGTATCTAACTTGCGTAAAATTCCTTGATTGTTTCCGACTTACTTCATTCATTTGTTGATTGTAAACATTAAATTGAAAATAATATGTTCTGCTGTATGCGTCGGAAAAATATAGATTTTGAAGTTAAACTTTTTTATCGGCGCGGCGTTGGAAAAAAATTACCGTCACATTTTTCGGTTACGCGCCATCTTTTTCTTGTCCCTACCACGGTTGATTCGAAGAGTACTTTCTCCAGCGGATTAGGGATAGCATGTCGTTTAGCTAGACTTGGCCGTTTTTCTATTGCACCTTTATTTAGAGTGTTAGAAAAACACTCTATAGTGACGTTATAAATTAAAGTAATCAACAAAATCAAAGGGTTTATTTTAATTGTAATTCCAGGGATTTTCTAAAAAAAGGAATAATATCTCTTTTTGTAATACTTGGGTGTGATTGTGGTATTTATTTCTACGTTAAGGTTTATGTTAAGTTATTTAAAGTTAACCTCAGTTTAATTTCTGTAAAGTTGTATATAGTAGATCATTTTTCGAAAAATAAGGTCATAAAGAAATTTCACTTCTTACGTGTGTACACTAGTACACGCACACATTTTCTTTTACCTATGGAATTGCAATCAAACAGTTTGGACTGTTATTAATAAAACATGACGATACCCTTTGACGGTTGGTAAAAGGTCCTATGAATACCAAAAAAATCTAAATGTGATTTATATTTTTCGTGTACCTTGATTTATGTATTTTCTCTAAAGTACGGATGCTTGTACAACGTTAGTGCTTTGACTATAGCAGTATAGAAATTTCAATAATCCTCTTGAGGGATTTAAAAGTAGAGCATTGTCATAGAAAGTACTAGATATGAAAACCTTTCAAAATTTAAATATGAACTTGTCATTGATTCATTTATATTTATTAATGTAGTAGACCCGACAGACGTTGTAGTGCATGATATTTCAAGCGATTAGGATATAAAACAAAGTATATACAGACTACAGCGCCATCTGCCGGGCTGATTTGTTAATCAAAACCACCCAGGGCTCCACCCAAACGCATACAAAAAAACAACATTCAAATCCGTCCAGCCGATTAAATGGAGTTCAGTGACATACACACGTACAGTAGTATTATTTATATATATGTAACTATAACAACTAATACATAACTTAACCGATTTCAATCAAATCTGCAGTTTGATCTAACTTAAAAGATAGGGATAGGATAGGATAGTATAGCTTATATATATACACCCCCATATAATACAGTAAGCGCATTAGAGAGACCGTTGTAAATGAAAATAGTTATTTTTAAGTCAAAAACTATAGTTCTACAATTTAAACCTCTAGAACTATTTACAGTGGGGTAACAGATGAAAGTCACTTTAATTACATTATATAGATTAACATACTATTTGCTTTTAGTATAAAATATTTCACACAAGTGTATCTTTGACTTTACATGTAAGAAAACATTGTTTATCGAAATTATATATTTAGACTGTATTTTAATGAGATTTTTCGCGAGAAATTTGAAAAAAAAATTCATACTTCTTACATAATTGTATATTTTATTTCAACAACAAGCGAGTGAAAAATAATAATACTGACGAAACGTTGATTATCTTAGAAATATTATAAGTCATTTGACTTACTGCATTATATACACCTGTATACCAATAAATCTGTCCTATGCAGTCTGTTATAACCATTTTACCATAATGTCATCGGTTACACCGTTATTTTAATTAAAATATCTCCTCTTTTTTTCGTCTTCTGATTAATAGTTTCAAACAATTTCAAAGCCTTTTTCATGCACCATGCGACTACTTCATATGCTTTGTGCACTAACGATCATTAAAAACTAAACGACGCTCTCCGGCGTCCTATAAAGAAGAGGCTTAACGAGGGAAGTAGGCTGTACTTATATTGAACGTATCTTCAATAACACCAACACAAAGATAATGCGGAGTTTAGCTTCGTAATCACGAGGATATTGCGAAAAAGCTTTTTAAATCTTGAATTTCGTGTATGTATGTTTTATAAAATGCTTCTTAGAGCTTCTGGTTACTAGACACTAATTACGAGGAGAACATTAAAATTTTGTCACTCATCTACTGGCTTAGTAAAAATATTTAGACAACGGTAAACTTGAATATTTGCTTCAATGCATTTGAATATTCGAAATTTAAAACTATCTTTTGAATTTGGAACACTCGATTACAGCACCCGAGGCCCTTAAGTGCATCTTGATTTCTTTTTATTAAATTTTAGTACACATACCTGTATCATACTTCTCTGATCCAATCACTCTACGACAACTGTATTTAACAATATATCTCGTCCATATACCGATACTGAAGTAAAACGATATTCAAATTAAGCGCCAGTAAAACGAAATTGCCTCATTGCCTGCATAATCCTTATGTTTCAATTCATTCGAAATTCAAAAACAGGATCTTATTACGCACATTGATGTCACATTCACACAAGATGGCGTCAAAGAAATTTTCCATACCATTTGCCAAATCCATTCTCTGGAAGTAGCAACAATAAGCCGGGATGTCGGGAAACGAATTCGGCCTCACTCCGTTGCACTGGTATTTGCATCTATTTTACTACGACACTATCGACAATCCCTTAGGACTCATTTCTGTACTCTTTCCCGAATTGCTTGTTAGTTTTCATTTGGTTTGACCTCTTTATTGCTGGGGTTAACTAGATTCGGACTAGTTTTTTTATAAATACATCCTCCTATGCATTTGTTTGAATCTTAACGAATAATACATCGGAATCTACCATATTACTTTTCTTTTACAGTTTCTACATAGTACACTCAGATTCAAAATATTAGATTCTAATCTTATATAGGGTGACTCAGCGCCGATTTAAAACTTTAAATATTTATATTACACTGTCTTCGTAAGATGTCTTCTATCACGGTGAATGCACTCTTTGAAGCGGACTAGCGGAATTTGCCGAGACACGCCGCAGGACGTCAACTGATATGGCTCTCACTTAAGTCGTTATTTTAGTCTTCAACTACTCAAAATTCGTAATAGTGGTATCATAAACTCTTGCTTGCATAAACTCCATAAAAGAGTGGGTTAAGTCGGGAGATCTGGGCCACAATAGGTCTCTAAAGCGGCTTATGATTTTTTCTGGAAACGCTTTTAATATGTCCATGGAGACCCTGCTTGTATGGGCTGTGGCCCATCTTGTTGAAACCATACACCTTGTCTTGTCCATTTTCTCTTCTTGCAGCTGCGGTACAAAAAAGTTATGAATCATGTCAATATACCGCTCGCTCGTGTAACCACTGCACCTTATCGGTAATTCTCGAAGAAATTATGATTGATGATGATTTTCTTCGCCGATGTTGCACACCATACAGTAACTTTGGGGCGGTGTAATGCTTTCTGATATTTTTGTTTTGGATTGCTTGATCAGTTACGGCGATTTTCATGATTGACGTACCCTTCGAGGTGAAAGTCTGACTCATTACTAAAATAAACATTGTCCATCACATTTTCCTCTGAATCCCTAACATCTTCTGAAAGTAAATTTTTCGATGGATATAGTCTTCTGGTTGGATTTTTTTTACTATTTGGATCTTATAAAGATGTTACCTTCAGTCCTAGGCCAAAATTCGTTGAGGACTTGAACGGTAGAGACTATATATATAGACTAAGTTATTAAAATAAAACTCTCATTTCGTCTCGAGTTTGAAATGTTTAATAGCTAAAATGTATTATACATTTTTAACCAGAAATAGAAATTAATCTACATTCGTAGAAATGTATGAAAACGTTTTAATACCAAACGCAATTTAAAGTAAACGGAGCCGTTCCGCGAAGACCACAAATTTTTCTTAGAATTAATGTTATATTTCAATAACTGCACCGTATCTGCACTGCACTGTATCTAACAAACTTTTTAACAAACAAAAGTTCCTTCACTCAAAATACTATATTTCAAACGTATGACATTGGACAAATTTATACAGGTCTTTTAAAACATAACTAAAAATCATATTAATTTAATACTAGTAGTGCCATCTATGATACGTACGTATACATTTTCAGCCCACCTAATATCTGAAAAAAGAGTACTAACTCTTGAGATGAATAAATATCGGAACAGGAATTGTGGAACTGAATGGTCCACACGATAATGCTTCATGTTCAGACGGATTGGTACTCCTAACAATTCTCCTGAATCAACCTGAATTCCACAGCTTACGGTTTTAAATCCTTTATTTTAAGCGCGCATTATTATTATTATTTATTGGTACTCCTAACAATTCTCCTGAATCAACCTGAATTCCACAACTTACGGGTACTTAAGGGTATTAAATCCTTTATTTTATTGTTTTTACATAATAAAGGGTGATACCTTTTAAATGAAACTTTAATAGATCAAAATGAGCCTATTGCAATAATAAATGTCTTTAGCACGGTCAGTGGCTATGAGAAAAAACTGTATTTTGTATCAAAAGATATAGAGCTACTAGATCTTTCAAGTGGATAGCAGTAACATGCCTTGCCTGAATAAACACATTCAAACCAATGACATATCTAAGATATCGGAGATCAAGGCATACGGCGTCACCTGTTTTGTTCTAACAAAATCACCTGAAACACGTATATAAAATAACTATTATGTCAACCTCATTAGTACGTTCCTCGAACGTTTGCATATCATTAGGCAGAGTAGCAGCATAATTACCGGCTGAAATATAATTAGCCTCGAATATTCTCAACACAAAACGCATAAGGATAAATATCATGGCAGACTAAAATTACTAAATGCAATTGAGTAGGTAATGGAATCACTAAGCGAGGAGTGAACTTAGTGAGCTTAGGAAAACAAATGAATGTTTCATTTGTTTTATTAAAATTCCGATTGTAGTATAGAATTATACCGAATTATTAATAAAAATGCTTTATTCAAACTTACCGTTGTACTCATTACTTCCATTGACCTGTAAATTATACTTTAAGACGCATACGAAAGCAATTAGTCGTTGAGTTAAAATCTTACCCGAGAGTGTCGATGTAATAAAGGCCGTTCATTTCCAATCTTTACAAATGTTGACTATAAAGTTATATTTGTAGCATACATTTATTTATAAGTATAATGCATAATGTAAGACTTCTATTAACTTTGTTTTACGTTTGAATTTTTCGCTCTTTAATTTATTGCTTTTTTTGGCTTATTTACACCTTTCCTCCTTTCTATTGTTGCTGTTTATTTATAATAATGTTTAGGCTTATTCATTGAGACGGATTAATAGATGTGTATCAATTATTGTAATTTATCACATTATATTTTTACATTTTATTTTCCTTCTTTAAATGTATCGTCAAACTCTGTTAAGACACTTTTTAAGTATATTACTAATAATAATTGAGTGTCAAGTCTTTACTTTTTATTAATGCAACATATGTAAATAAAATTTTATAAAAATTAACTCCTGTTCCATTTTACGCAATACGTAACATATGCACAGAATGCCACAGTCTACTAATCGGTTTACCATAAAATTATACGATTCTACATAAAACTAGCGAAAAATTACTATTGGCAATATGAAGATGGTTTTGTTAGGTAATCGAGAAGCTTCCCATTGTTTGTAGTTTAGAACGTATGTTGCATAACAAGGCTAGGATTAATTCGGTGCTTTGCTAATGTTCGGTACGTGACAATTACTGGGTAATTTTCCGGATATTATTATCAACTTAACTCTATTTAATGCTACGTTTGGAAGATAATTCGACCTGAAAACGTACGTGTTTTATTTGTGATACATAATAGGGGTTTATCTTTTGTTTCGAGCTGGAGGATCAAATCCTATTCTGTTTTAATTATTTTACGTATTTGTAAAGCTCTGTTTGGCTGTAACTGGAATCGAAAATACCAATTTATTATGTAAGTATACTGTCGAATTATAAAGAGCTTAAAGATTCTCTCTTTTCTGTTTATAAATAGAGTATGTATAGAGCGTAATAATCTCAACATACAGAATACTACAATGTGGGTTACCCGCATTAATTTTTTCATAGCCAGGTGCCATATAGCCTTCCTCAAAACATGTTATATTCAAAACAATAAAATTCTTAACTAAACCCTTTAATTTTATAATATTTAATAAAGTTATATGATTATTTCAATACTTTTAATGTTTATTTGGCATCTCTATTATTTTAACTTTTTATTAACTAAAATTATTTTTATATTCCGTGAAAACTATCATAAATAATACTTATACAGTTATTTTAAGCATAAAAAAGCTAATATCCCTATGTCAAATAATTCAAGTATTATTTATATTTTTTAAAGAAAATGTCGGTATAACTTAATATTTATTATAAACAATAGTATTGGCTTTATATATTTGTCACACCAACCACATAAACCAGCTATAATTAATATGAAATTAAGCTTCACCACAAATATTACGCGGATAAACAAACCTGACAAAATATTTCATACACAAAATACGATTACGGAATAGATAATTATGATGGGATAAAGTAGGCATCGCAAGTATGAAGCGTGACGAACGATTAAGCAATACTAATTTATAAATACGAGAATATAAATGGGAAGTGGAAGACAAATCTCGAGTTGTTACTCGGACGTACGTTCGACTCCTGTGTGCAATGTAAATTTTCTTTTGTCCCCTTGTATGTATTGTATGTAAGTGTATTTAAGAGAATGTGTCCTCTGAATTCAACAAAGACTACGTTTCATACTCTGTAGAGCCAACCCAGGATCTTTGGCAACCGAAATTCTAGGCTGCATACTTAGGAAATTTACGAAGAATACCCCTGTAAAATAATCATATCAAATCAGCGATCCTGGTTCGTACAAAGTGTGAACCCCTTGTAACTTCTATAATCTGTTCCTTATATACAATAAATGTATATCAAGTCACCGTCTTTGATGTTATTGTTACCCTAATCTACCTCGACTCGAGCCCTCCGGAGAATTATACGTAAAATAACACAACAATTTTAAATACATCAATTAAATTTGGGTGTTGTGATTAAAGGGTCTGATTTCCTGTTTGGCCATTCTTTTTAACGAAAACTCTCCAACTGATTCCGAAAAGAAATGGTAAAATAGATGAGACCTTGCAATGGAACATAACATAAGAATATTATATTTAAATAAATTTTTGATAATCATTTAGCTAATTTAATTTTTTTATATATTTTTTAATTTTTTTTTTACTAAGTAATAGAATTATTACATTCTTTTTCTGGGACTGAGGCGCAAACTAGCTGCCGTGATCTCTGGCAGAATAACCAGCTCTGTGGAAAAGTCTGCTCCTCGGGATAATCCTGATCCAGGGCCAATTGCAACCACAACACACACGCATTACACACATAAAACGTACTTTGTTCATTAAAAGAAAAAAAATTGTTATCTCTGTCTTTTTTTTTACTATTGTTATTTTGTGTGTTTCTGTGTGTGTGTGTGTGTGAAATATATTTGTCGACCTCGATTATTGTTTGACTTTGTGGGTTTAATTAATAAAAATAATATACGGTACATTCTATTTATTCATTTTGATTTCAGGATTAATATTCAGAGGAGCTACCGAATATTTGCTTACCTAGGTGACAACATTATTTACACCATCATCATTTTAATAAAATTTTACTAACTGACTAAGATAATTTTCTAAATTTCGTCAGTAATTCAGATAAAGCAACTGAACTTTTACATGTTAATTTTGTAACACAAAAAAGCTTCTTAGGAGATTAAGCTATCCGAATTCGGGGAGGAAATAAATTTCTCGCAGAGATAACGGCGATGAGCATATTCGTTTATAGGTTAAGGTAGACGTGCCTTAGAATATTACGTCTCATAAATTAGAGGACGCGTTCTCGTCTCGTTTGCTTCAGACGGCAATCGTCCCAATATTACACGCTCGTAAATTGACGCTATGTGCGTTTCCACTGCTCCGTACACTTTGTACAAAATGTTTTACGTAATCACGAAAGCAAATACGGACCGAAAACAAATAGGATCAGATATTATGGCCTTGTTATTTTCCTTGGCGTATGTAAAGTTGAACTATTCTCAATTTTAGATTGATCATTGTTGATTGAATCGAAATATTTTTTTTTTAGTTTTTTTTAATATTATTAAATGATTATTAGAATCATTTTGGCGTCCGATGAACTACTGAAATCAACGCTGTTATAAAGCACCGGTTATCACACACTTCCTAACAAATTATGACATAATTAAAAAATACAGAATCGTTTATTAAAGTTAACGGTTTTTTGAGCATTCTTAATCCTACTCAATTATTAACGAAGAATTTTTAAAACACAAATATTTTTTTGCTGAAAAATGGGCTCAAAAATAAGCTGAAATTTTAATATTAGTAATGAGTGCCATAAATTACAATAATTTAGTGGCCAAGCCTCATCCAAAGAGAATATTAACGGTGACATCTACAACAAAGAAAAAATATAAATTGTCGTGTTTTACGAGCTTAAATTAAGTCGCTAAAACAAATTTTTCACTCGTTTGTTACAATTTTGTGTACAATTTGGGGCAAATGTAATGGGACAAACAGGTGCATTTAAGGACATTTTCACTTTCATAAACATTTCGACGGGTTCAATAAAAGGGTCGGATGCTGACTTAATAAGGTAGGATCACTAGGCGCTTGCTATATTGTGAAAAGTCTTTTTTACGATTCTCCAGTTTGACTGCGGCTTGAGAAACCCTTTTATGTTTTTATTTCTTATATTCCATTAGCTAACATCGTATGGGATTACGTTTTTTACGATTATCTCATTATGCGCATCTCTTTATTAAAATGTAATATTGTATATGTAATAATATGAATTTATTTTTATTCATTACTTTACGTCTAAGTGGCGGATAAAGGTACTCCCCCTTTATCCTAAAAGGGGTCGGGTTTTGTCTGTTTCTTAAATAATAGTTTTATGCAACAACACTGATTACTTTCAACAACAACAATGATTGTTGCATCGGGAATTGAACAAAAATTGTACTGGTTATACGCAACGTTAACTCCTTAAGCTCATTACTACGAACTATTAGTAATGGCCTATATTTTAAAGCAACAACATGTTCTTATTTAAATTCAATTTGTCATCTTCCAACATTTCAACTTTGTAATCTTATTAAAAATTGTTGGCTCTTAAAGTGTAGGTAAGTGTACTTACGATTTCAGTTAAGAAGAGCAATTTCCCGAATGAAATAAGTAGATACTTCGCTTAATAGGTAGATCGTAAAAGGTCAGTGCTAAATTCTCCACCTACAGTCCTAGTTAAATAAATACTGAAGAAATAGTGCTCTTAGACTGTTTTATATGAAGGTGTAAATAAGGTAATTAAGAACGAATACTTACATTTCTCTTAATTTTTTTTTCTATTTCACACAGAAGACACGCTTTTTAAGATGGTCTCTTTTACTGATAAAAACAGTTGTTTACAACCACGTTATAGACACATTTTGTGGATTTTGTGACTGGAACTTAGAAAATTACAACTGTTGTGGCGCTACAACTCCTGGGATTTTTATATTTGTTTCCTAAGAAATATTTATTTAAAAATTTTAAAAAGCAATTTTCCTATATATACGAAATTTGTTTGACTTCAATATTTGTTGTCCGTTGGGTTACAGCCAGAGATCGAATACACAACCCTAAACTACAAAAAACTGGCCACTAGACTTGCCTACTCCTATTCTTGGAAATCTAGATATATTCTTTTGTTAATCCATCAATTTTCCAATTTCTTTAACAATTAATATGCCTACTCCGTCGACTTAAACGAACCTCCCATTGTAAAGTTAATATACTTGACTGGTTATGGACTGGAGATTATCGAAAATAGAATGAGATTCGACAGATACTCAGCCGATTCTGCTTAAACTGAGAATCTAAGCTGTGCATTGTTTACTATATTGGAATTTATCAATCGGATGTGTCAGTAATTGGGTGAACAGCGAACGGACTGACTTGACGCTTCTACGTAATTTCGTATTCCGACGGGGCGATTTTCATTTGACGTTATTCGTTAAGACTCGATTTTAATTAGTGGACTGGTTTTTATTTACGCTAATAAGAATAACTGAGGTATATATTATAGGTTTTTTTTAATAATAGTATAAGTTGGAGAGCAAAGGCAAAGGCTGTCAGCAGAGCAAATTGTAAATAATAAACGGCTCAAATATTAGAGTCTTTCTATAACTCTTGGCCGCTAATTAAAGATTGAAGTAGGCGCCTGGTAGATAGTACCGGTGACTCCAGAGCTTGTACTTGTTCTCGCTCAACGAAGTATCGGAATACAATTTTCCAATTATTACAATTTTTTAAATTATTATTTTTTGTATTATTGTGTAGGTTAAAACTATAGTGAATACTTTATGTTTTTGTGTTGGAAATAAATATAAATATAAGAGATAGATATAGTATAGAGTTGAGAGAGAGTTTTAAAACATAAAAAGTGTTTGTTACCAGGGAGTATGTCGCTTACTTTACGTTTGGGTTTTTTATTTCTTGATATGACTGGTATAAGTATTTGTTACCTTAAGAACATGATGTATAAACATAACAAAATAAGCAATGTTGGTCAAGTGGCTTCAGCGTAAGAGTCTCTTCACTTAATGGACCTATGTACGCATTTAACAATCGCTTGTACGGTGAAGGAAAACATCGCGAGGACGCCTTAGACACTTAAGGCTGATCACCAATTAGAAAAAAATGATAATGAAACAGATACAGAAATCTGAGGTGATCCTAAAAGGTTATATAGAATATTTCGAGGTGGATAATTAAGATATTTTTTAAATTTATATTACTTATCTCCGTCATATCCAAGAATGTCATATACATTCTTCTTAGGAATTCAATTCACAACAGCAATCCTCTCTATTATTCAGGAATCAAAAATTTATAAAAACATTGTGTCTTTATACTAAAACATCACAGCACATCTTATATGTATTGTAATAATCGTTATATTTCCACTTAAACATGAAATTGTTTTTTTGGATCTCATTCAATTCACGTAATGTACGATCGTTATTTCTCGTAATAACGAAAATGAATCTTGATAAATTTAAAATCCAGAGGTGTCATTGCGACCAAAAGCTATTTGGAAATGAGATCGTGGGTATTCATTGCGAATTTGTATTAAAATTCCATCCTTGATGTCGATATTTAGTGCCTGTCTATAATGCCTAGTAGGTCGATTGATCGAATTTCTCCTTTTGATATTGGAAAAGCAATAGATCTTGTTCGGCTTGATGAGATACCAAATACCAAATTGGTATAATCGAACTTAATATTCAATGAAGATCAGTTTTAATGAGTAAATACTATATAAGGGTTAGCCTCCGTCGCCGAAATTTCACCTTGCTGTAAAGTTTTACATGAAATTTTATGAAACAATGTACGGTATTCGTCAATGTCTACATACTACCTAGTGAACTTTTTTACGTAACTATATATACCTCAAAATAATCGGTTCTACCTTTGTCCACGGCTTCATAACTTCGTCACGTCCTGGGTTGCCGTTCATTTCATTTCCGCTGCAACAGGGAATCAAACCCGATACCCTAGGTGACTCCTTAGCCTTAGAACCTCACAAACTCTATCTTAATTATATCGGTAGCTATTAACTATATTTTAATACTTCGAATCATATAAACCTCTAATACACTTTAAATGCAGAAATAAATTCATATGCTGTGTAGCAATATTTTCAGTACGTGTTTAGTTTCTGAAGACTCTCAAGTCTTAACTGAACTCGTTCAAGCGCAGACTACAAGACTCGTACGAGGGCGAGGAAATGACACGATTGTACTTGTTTCTACTCTGCTGAAAATTTTTACGCAAGCGAAGAAATCAACAATATACGAAAAAGATGGAATACGTGAGGTGCTTAGTATGTGTAATGTGAACCATGAAAACACGTCTAATTCGGTATATGGTACGTTCAAATGTAAGCGCTGTTATGAGGGTTTTTTTTTAAATTGTGCTATTGAATTATATACAATATTATTCATTGATCTAGATTGAAAGTAATGTGAAATGCAATTACCTAATGTAATGTAATGTTTTACAGGACGTAACGTGTTTCAGAAAGAAAAAACAAATAACAAAGGTTAAGTAGAGAATATCTATGTTTCATTACATTTTTAAGCTAACATATAATATAATAATAAAAAATACTTCTTATCTTAATTGATAAGAGATTATAATAAACTAGCTTACATCTCATTTTATGCATAATTGTAATTCAATACGTCAATACCAACATTATATATTACATTTTCAATTCAATTTCAACCTTATTGTTAGAACATCAAAAACATAAAGATGTCCCTGTTTTCTTTGTGGCGAAGTAACTAGCTCTTGTTTAGCGTCCCTTTATTGCCAATAGTACCTTTGTATCGACAGAAATTGTGTTAGTTCAACAAAGGATATTTTATTGTATTTCCAACTTTCTGACGCTATAATAACGGGATGGGAAAATGATCGCGAAACATTTATTTTGCTTATCTCGTTGTAAAATGATCCTATATTGAATAGTTTTGGTTTTTATTTCAATAGACCTATTTTAAAGGTTTTATAAATCATCAACCATTTATTATAATTTAATTTTTATTTTACAACAATCTTCCTACGTATCGTAATTTTATTTATTACATTGTAAATGAGATTTAGGTTTCTATTATTTTTTTAACTGTTTTCTTGATGCTAGTTTTAAATTTCAAAGTTCTAATGGAATAAATGTGTTTAGAACTGGTCACGTTATATTTTCTTGTATACTTTAAGCACAAATGTTATTTTAGGACTTGTAAAAAAATAAATAAGGGTTAGTTCATGTGGTGTAGTGATATTTATTATTTTCAAGAAGAATTTAAACATTCAAAATACACACAGGGGATAAAAATAAATATTAAAGAAGCAATAAACTAAAGGATATTTATAAAATAAGTATAAGCAAGTGCCTAATGTATATTTAGTGGAACTTTTTTTGTCAGTTTACTCAACGGACAATGAAAAAGGTCAGTTGTTATAAGATTCACAAGCACAAGTTCTAGTTTATCATTACCTACATACCTATTTGACTAGAATATAAATAATTATAAATGATTATGCGCTAGTATAGTAGTAGTAGACATGGAATCAAAGGATTCAGGAAGCTGGCACTTTTAATAGGGCAGTCGAGCTCCCCTTAATATTTATTAAACGGAACTGGAAAATGCTTTTCATTCAATTTCAGCATTGTTTTTATCTGAGGAATTCGGCTAGCAGCAGGTTGCAAATAAAGTGTATTATTTCTAAGAAATCTGACAACTAGCAGTTTCATTTATATTTTTCTTTACGAGCACTCTACTTAAATTGCCTTACAAGCGCTTTTTAATATAACATGCCTGGTAAATATTTTATTATTCTAACTTAACTCACCAAAATGCCAAAGGTAATTTGCCTTTAATTTACTTGAGTAACAATACATATTTGTAGCCAAACAAAATACTTAATTATGATATCTGAGCGAGCATTATGTCAAACGGAGCATGTAGCCCCAAACAATATCTCAGGAGCCGAGATTAAATTGTTTCATTCAAAAATAAGCGTTCCATGTTTACTCGGCCCGAAAGCAGAAATTGTATGTCGAAATACAAATTGAATAGGAGAAAGAAAATGAAAGAATGATTCGAAAGTTCTGCGATAAAGAATTATTAAATTATGAGCATGAATGAGTTTTGTTTCCACTTAAGGGAGATATTGCACTTGTGGGCTTGAACTTTAGGAAAATCTCGAATAATGGGAGAAAGACAAATATTTTCCAGACTCGACAAATTCCTGTTTTACGAGGAAATATTGTAGAACAAACATCAAGGATACATGAAAATTCTTTCAATATTTACCCCGTATTACGAACATATTGTTGTTAGTTTTATTTAGCAAATACGATAGTATAATAAGTAGGTCAAAAGTTTTAAACAAAGTTTATCAGATACTTATTAGATAGATTTGACCACATCGAAGGCATAAATAATGTTACATGTCTTTACTAACGAAAATTTGAATTTAGAACATGCTGGAGTTGACCTAGCAGTGTATTGCAAAGCTTTTCAATGACAAGTACCAACTCTGTGGACGTACCTTCAAAGTTTATAAGACGGGATGATCTCATTGAATAATGTAGAGGGTAAGGATGGAAATGGCATCCATCGTTTGAAAGTGCTTTAAAGTCAGTTCGTATGAGGCCCTATCCAGTGCATTCGATAAGTGAAAAGTGCTTCGTCATTGTGTCATGCTATTTTTGTTAAAAGTTTGCCGCTTTGAGCGCTGAGAGATTTTGTTCACTACCCGAATCCATTTACGAATTGCACAATTTTAATTTTAGCTACCGCCGGCGAACGGTTAGGTTATAACTTATTATTTACTAGGTATATGAAGTAAAATATATCAACATGTTATATAAATTCCAGGTATTTGTCTATCTATGACCCGGAATCAGATATTTGTATTTGTATCATTATAAGGAATGAATAAAGTCCTTTTATTTATGCGAGTAATATCATATGTCTTACTTGATAAACAACATAACTAAAAGCCATAATTTTTTTTCAATGACATACTTAGTCTGGCCATAAATACTGTTACAATTGAAAATTAACAAAATATTACATTTGAATTTTGAAACTGTCATTTTTATATCAATTCATTGGGTTTTCTCATTTTGGCGCCAATATATTGCACAATATTTTGCGATATTAAAATGGAGTGGGGTGATAAAGAGAACCGAATCGCTGTGATTGCATTACACAGAGTAGGTATGGAGCCAAATGCAATTGTTAAAACTCTCCATACGTTTGGTATTAGTAAAATGTTTATGTACCGGGCTATTAATAGATTGTCTCGGGAGTGGAAGATAACACCTAGAACCATGTCGCGTATTTTAAAAGATGAATCAGGACTTGTAGCCTATAAAAGATGTACTAGTCATTCCTTACTGATACTGATATTATTTTTTAAATAGGGTGGTAAAACCGGAACAACTACTGAAGCGATACGCAAAGGGAGGTCACAGAAGAATGTTGTTTACGGATGAGATTTTTTGACAATTGAGCAACATTTAAACAAACAAAATGACCGTCATTTTGTTTGTTTAAATGTTGCTCAAATGACCGTCATTTTGTTTGTTTAAATGTTGCTCAATTGTAAAAAAAAATATGCTCAAAGCTCTAAGGAACCTTTCCAATTAGTCGACAGAGTGCAATATGGGCATTATCCGACTTCTGTGATGGTTTGGTGGGGTATTACCTATAAAGAAGTGACTGAGCGATACTTTTATGAAAAAGGTATCAAAATAAAGTTTATCAATATACAATTCTTAAGAAGGTAGTGAAGCCCCTTAACAACACCATATTCAATAACCAAGAATGGTCCTTCCAGCAAGACTCGGCGTCGGGTCATAAAGCTCAGTCTACGCACTAGTCTTGGTTGGAATCAAACGTTTCGGCCTTCATCAGAATTGAAGACTGGCCGTCATCTAGTCCCGATCTTAATCCGCTGGATTATGTTTTTTGGACAGTTTTAAAGAGTACGGCTTGCTCTAAACGCCATAATATTTTGGAGTCCCTAACACAATCCGTACGATTGGCAGTGAAGAATTTTCCCATTGAAAATATTCTATTGATATCTGGCCACAACATTTAAAGGCAGCCAATGGAGACCACTTCGAATAAGCATTTCATATTTTAAATTGTTTTATATTTATGTATACACTGTAAAAGAGATAAATGTTATTTACAATAGAATTTTTTTAGACTTGGTATAATTGAAAATATAATTTAATTTATTATACGTAAAAAAATGATAGTTTAGCATTTAAACATATGTATATATAACTTTAATATTCTATATTTTATATGCAAAATGTTTAGCCATACTGTGTATTTTTTTATATACTATAAGACCCAGATTTTATGTTTAGTTAATCAATGACTTGCTATCGGTTGGTCCTACTACTAAATCTTTCTAATATACTGATAAGTTATTTTCTTCTTCGTCTGCGAGGCTTCTGGGTCGCGATGCTCTTAAGATCACTGTGCTGTGTCCTCAGCAGCTTGGCATACATCTTTTTAAATATAAGTTGTTAAAGGGAGTTAAGTTCGTTGGTAGTTATTGGAAGAATGTTCAAATAGGTTAACTGGCTTTAATCGTTTAAAACATGAGCTTATAACTAACATAAAATTATAGTGGGGATGCGACGGCAGACTAACAAAAAACTAACTTGATTTATTTAAGGGTTCTTAAATCTAAGTGAATGTTATTTTAAAAATTAAGAGTGTATGAAAAACTAAAGGCATGTTAAACTGACGTTTTACAATTTATTGGCGTGTATACGATGATTGCTAACATTTGGTTTGCGCTTCTAATTATTATACTTTAGTAAAATATAGTTGGTAACTTAATTAATGTTAGATTACAAAACGAGATACTCGTTATCTAAAGTTGATAACAAAATTTGATTAATATTACACGCTATTTTAACCTAGTCATTCAGTTAGTTTAGATTGTTACATTTGAATGAATTAAGCAAATTTTAGACTATGTAAACGAAAATGCATTGTGTATTAAACATAGTTAGTCCTCGTCGCACGTCGAACGTTAAAACTAAGGCCTTTCTAGGTATTTTAAATATAAATAAAAAGGCCCAAAAGCCGGCGTACTTGTGACGTAGACATGTTTACCCTACAACGAGAACCCACGTTCACTTTGATCAAAGTCTCTTCACGCAAGTAAGCCTATATTAAGCCAAAATTAATTACCAATTACAATTAAATGTTTACGAGGCGAAGCGATTTTCGGTATGCATGTATTTTTAAAGGATTTTCGTGCCAACTGTCTGACTGCTCCGCATAAATCTTCGGTGTTTCGTTGGGAAATGGGCCCGGCTTGTTTTTCACCTAGTACTCTATCCATCACTCCTGAATGTACCCTTTATCAGTTTTATTAATTTCGTTTATGGAGCGTGAATGATACACGCGAACATTTGTCTTATATATTATATTTGACCAGTTCTTATGTCCATACATTTTCATATCTTTAAACACACAATGAATTGCAGTGGTGAAATGGTACGATTGTTTTCTAACCTAATATATAAGATGTTCCAGAAATTTCTTTGTCTTCAACTTATGCCAAACTAGATTGGGTGGTAATCTCCCATCACAAGCACACATTTTTCTTAATGGGAGGTCACATTGAATGATTAGTCAGATCTTACTTCTGTGTATGTATTTTTAAAGAAATAAATTATTTATACTTGTATTATATGAACATTAAAAAACAATATAATTTTGAAAGACGTCCATGTTTTCCATTTTAAAATTCATTTTCCATTAATAATTTAGCATAAAAAATTACGCAGTCTTTTTGTGATTAACATTGAAATCTAATTTCAAGTAATATTCTTATTGAACGTCTAAGCTATTTTTATGTAACTAGACATACCAAACAAATATATGTAAACCAGCACTTTCTGGCGACCTAGTGGGGTTAAATGCCGGCGAGTCATTTATTGGCGTTGCTGAAGCTGTACCATTAGTTTAATAGTGTATTATAAATTAACTTTAGTTTTTTTTGTAAGTCACTTGTAAGATTCTCATAAATAGTAACGTCATCAGTTATACTAGATTTCAAAATGAACAATATCGAAATACATAAAAGACCGTTCCAACCAAAACTGTGATTCCAAACATCCCATTCGGTACACAATTCATTTTTTATCTTAGGAAAGCTCTTTCAATATACCATTTGTTTTTCGAAGTGTCTTTTATGGATACTTGAATAATATGGGGAACTAGTAAATGTAATACGATTTGGAAGATATAGTGTGCGAATTCCATAAGAAATATTTCAAACGTTTCGATCGTATTGTATGCATAAAAACTTTACAAAAGAATTTAATATTGTTTATTACAAATTCTAAATTATAATCTATTAATAAATAAATATGTCTAATATTAGAGTTAACGGTGGGTAAACTCAAGTCTTAAGATATTTTTTTAATAATAAGCAATGGATCCAACCGAAAGAGGAAAAGGGTCTTTTACTGCCGTATGCTTCTCAAATAACTCGTTAATTGGGTTTTTTTGTAGCTAAAATGCACTGTTTTTAAAATTTGTCATTTTTAATCTACAAAAAGATATGCATATCTTAATAACTCTTGAGTCCATCTATCTTAATATTGAGATGTGTATCTATGGAAAATTTATAGATCTTATACTATGCAAACTTTGCAACACAGTATTGATGAGATTCAGGCAAACTTTGGGGACTTTCGCGTTTTCAATTTCTTGGGATTAACGATTCATAGCAGATAAATGAAACCTCCGGTACTTTGCTCACTGAACGAATGAAAAAACTTTAATTACTAGATCCATTTCTTTTAAACTTTGCTTTATAGAATTTCTTTACAATTACAACGTTATAGAATAACCCTTTAAGAAACAATTAATTGCTGAGATTAAAAGACGTGGGACACAGTTAAAATATTATTGTAAGGCCTATTGTTGTAACCAAAGGCTGATTACTGTACCCAAGCTCATTTAATATACCTATATATATTCTATATTATTATATATATATATATATTCATGGTGCATTACATAATAAATAGTGCGGGCATAAATTTAATACATTTAACGTTATTTCGAAATATTATTGAAAATGAGATTGTAATACATGTTTGATACATATATATCCACTTACTTTTAAACCATAGTTAACCTAGTAGTCACTTTCAACCGTGAATTATGACGTACGTACGTTTGGATCCAGGGTATACAACAGTGGACTTTAATTGTTTTAATGCTTGTACGGTGAAGGAAATAATTGTGAGGACCTGTGAGTGAGACCTCATTTAATCGTAACAATCACTAAAGGCTAATTTCGTGGATACTAAAAAAAACTAATTATAGGGATATCAAATGACAGACATTTAAACATGACAAAAACATAATACGTTTATTACTAATATAGCTAAAGTTCTTTGAGGGTACTTGCAGAAATTCCATCCATCCTTAATTGCTGTTGTATACGTTTCGTTATTCACTAACAATAACATACAACGTTATAGACTCCATAATACTGCAGAATTACATCAAAATTAAGTAATTTATGACCTGTCGCTTTAATTTATTTTATACTGACTAAATCACACTTACATGTAGGACATTCTATGAAAATACATGTCACCTATACATTGATTTATCACAGTTTTTCGTTATTTAGACAAGAATGGCCCTGTCTACTCGCAGCCGGAAATTAAACTTTGTAAATGCAGCCTTCGCGCAAATACTTTCCTTAACGATGTTTGGACGCTTAAAGCTTTCTATCGAAATATTATAATTGTAGTTCTTGCTACGTGGAAATCTTCGCTTGATGAATCCCGGAAATCAAAACGGTAAGAAGTAAAAGAAGGATGGTTATTTTGAAAGATTTTGAATATATTACAAGTAAATGTTATCTTCTTTAACCTGGTTCGGTTCCTGTGTCAGCTACCGTATTTTCTAATATAATCACAGAGTTTTATTAAACCTTTAAGGAAGTTTAAGTGCGCACTGAGACTCTTAACAGCTGTCAAATGGAATTTTCAGTACAGCCGCACTAGAGATCGTGCATTTTATAATAACCAAGGTCATTTGGTAAACATTTGAAAAGGACAACAGAAAAAATTACAACTGTAATCTAATAATTCCAAATAAATTCATTCCAACCAGGCATTAAATTTCAGGAAGATGCATCAATTTATACGCACGTATTTTATTTCATCTATTATTACAGATAATAACTGATAAATATTGGTATTTGTAGAAGTGCCACTAAAACTGGTATTGGACTGAGAAATATATGAATGTATAAAGAATTGATTCATTCAATTTTTATGATTTCAGAGAGGATTTATTGAAAGTAAAACCACAAGTTTCCTGCATAAACACAAATATTTCTAAAACTGCGCAAATATATATATACATAATACATATACAACAGAGTTTTTTGAACTAGGAAGACATAACAATAACTGTCAGAAACATTGATAGTGTACGGCACATATACTAAAATAGTAATACCCCAGGATTACAGCATTACAAAGTTTACAGAAATAGAAAATTATTATTCATTAATGTTCAATTAAATTTCATATAAAACACCGTTTGAATCAAGATTAGTTATTTATTGACATTATATATTTATATTATTGACATGTAGCATACATTTAGTGGACCTACTGATAACTTTAATGATTTAGTTGCAAGATGGGCTACATGACAGCTTTCTACAGTAGAGTGGCGAAAATTTAAAATACATTCAAAGAGTGTACAACAGAAAAGTTGTTGGTGATTGAGAGTGCCCTCTATCTACCTTACCTGTTAACACCAGTCCTGCTAGAACTGCTGCTGAAAAATAATATATACGTAATACTGTACATACTATGTATATACTTCAATGGATAGATACATTGTAGAACTGACATTTGGGACGAGAAGATAAGATCGCTTACAGACTTACAGGGTATCAAAATAGCAACCGTTTCAGATGTTTTTGCATGTGCTGTTTTAACCAATATTTCATTATAGATGAATGAAGAATTATCAATAGAAGAGAAGACATACTAAGCCTATTTACGATATGAGTTTGCTGCTTCCTGCGAATAACTCAATATTTAATTTTTATTGTAGTTAAAATATAATCTACTTTAAGTATTTAACTAAATTAGTCTAATAGCACTCTCTCAACCAAAGAACTCTTATTGTCAAATTGTGTTTCATTAATTTAGTGTAATTTCACTTATATATTACTACTAGTATGTACTAATGTATACTATATATTTTAAAAACCTCAAAACCTTTCAGCGATTTGCTTCTGTTACTTCAGGAAACAATGTTCAATTAAAAATATAGTTTTTAACTCAAACAATTATTATAGAAACAATATTCATTACAAATATTTTGACGCCTATATATACAACAACATAATATAAAGAATTTGTTCGGTTTCACAACTCTCTAGATTCTTTAACACTCCTTTTATAATAAATTGCTACTTTCATTAATATCTACTAATTTTCTAAAATATACAAAATAATTTTTATTTAGGTATCTTTTAAATTATAGAAAATTAAAAAAAGATAAATTTTTATTCACAAAAAATTGAATTAATATTTCTTTCTTCTAGAAGAAATACTCATAAATTAAATGTAATAAATAAAATGGACATTCATGAGACTTCCATTTCATTTTAGATAATTTCTTAGTAATCATTTTTCAAGGAAAATAATGTTTAAACCATCAAACGTTTAAAATTTTATGAAATCGTAAGGCAAGATTTTATTAAATTAAATAAAAGGAAAAGTAATTACTTATTAAATCTGATTATAGCGTGTAATGACGTCGAAGTTTTCTTTGAAAAAAACGCAATGGAATGCGAATGCTCCACAGAATAAAGCAAAAACGTATTAATCATTGATCTAAACTCATTCAAAACTAACAGCGGATCGACGCTTAAAATATATTCTGGAAAGTAGCTACTTGAGTAGGAATCTGTTTTCATGTGATTTGATCTGATTGATGTATCTGAATACTTTACATTTGTATATGAATCTTAACAAATGTATAACATGGAAACTAGGATATATTAAAAAGAATTTAAAAACGTCTTAAATAATGCACACCACAAACTGTAGTCGTTATTATGTCCCGCAAGAAACCATTTGTAATGCTGCGGTTTCCGTGGTAATGCTGCGTGAAATTTAAACTTAAAACTGACTATATCAATTTATTCTTATATTTTACAATCAAAACTTCATTTTGACATTTCATTTACAAGCTCTTTACTGCATGTTTTAGACAATATATACACGTAGTTGTTAGACAACAATGGTGACGGCTTGTATGAGGAACAAGGGTTTGATTCTCGGCAAAACAATAGTTGGCTGACATAAAAACATCAAGCAGAAACCTGCATGGATTATGACAAATTGGGCTTTTTTGGCTCATTATATGTTCGTATATAAAAATAATGAGATATATTTGAATACCTAAACCTATTCAAGTAAACGATAACTGTTGCCATGGCTCAGTTTGTTAAAGTTCGAAGTTATTGGTCGAAGGTGTTGAATTCGATTCTCGGTAAAGTATTAACGGTTCTATGTTGAAAATAAACGTTATTAACGTTTGTCGACATCATAGTATGACGTTCACATGTCCTGGAGGTTCTCTGTCCTATTCCCAGCGAAATATCAACTCGTCTTAAAACAATCAACCAAGGCCTAATTACGAGCGTACTTCATACATCCAAAGTTTTAAGTTTGATCGAAGAAACCCTGTTTATTCTTTTTAAAGTAACAGCGCTAATAAAGTTGTGTAAGAAGTTGAATTTTTTAAAAGTTTCCATAGTTAAGCTCTAGTATACTGACCTCATATTATGAATTAAGAACTTTTAACATGAAACCATCAAGTTGGATGCTTATAAGAGATAGCAAAACTTTTAAATGTTAGTAAGGAAGTGCTTAAGTGGTACAATGTGCGATATTACTTTATTACATTTGAATTAAAATTACTGTTTTTATACGCCACCCATGGAGAACCGCAACCCCAAAGGTTTGCAAGTGCGTTGCCGGCCTTTAAGTAGTACACTCTTTCATTAAGGGCCGATAAATTGTAACGGTTCGGAAATACCTGGAATTGCAGCTGGTTCCATAAAGTGGTGGTGCGCGTATGTCATAAAAATGTCATAAAAAGCGCTCTGTCGTGAAACGATTTTATTTCGGAACACTCCCTATGATAGACGATCTTATGCAAGGCCCTGTATTCGATATTCAGCGCATCATATATTAAGTCATATGACCCTACCCGAAATTAAATCCCAGACCATATACATGCAAGCCAATAACCACATGACCAATAAGGCTGTAATTCAATTGAAAATTTTAATAAAAATTGTAATAAATAATAATAATAATTTATTTTCATTACAAGAACACAAAACAGGATAAATATAAAATTAATAAGTGGAATAGACACGTGGAATGGTCGGTCTTAGTGCTAACAGTTTCTTCCAGACATCCCAATCCTAAATAACACAAACATTAAAAAATACATATAGTAGTTTACAAATTAAAGAAAAACAATAACAAAACACCGCGCATCCTATACATAAAACATAATTCAAAGTTCCTTGCAAGGAATACTGAAAAATCCACAGCTTAGCTACAAAATTAACATCCCACACGTCGAATTTGAAAAATAGCTCGTTCGGGAGCTATCTTGTTGCGAAAAATGAAAAATGCTTGAAATATTTTGACACGTCAGCGTGTACTGCGCATCAATGAGTATAGAGGTGTAGATGTGATCTGTCAGGGTTGAATAACATTCGCTAGAGATATATTTTTGTTTTGCTCTATTGCGGCAGTGTATCGGCCGATATTGTTTATTATTCATTAATTTCATATTATTATATGTGTTCTTGCTATGTTTTAGACACAGTGCTGTAGCTGTACATTTTTGTGAGGTTTATGTATCATAATTTACTTTTTTTTAGAGAATTTTTTTACTCCGCTAACCGGTAAACGGCTAAGAACGATTCAATTTATTTAAGCTATCATTTTCTTATATAGGCAAATTATTATAATATTAAAAAAAATTCATAGACAAATAGGATAGGATCCTCTATAGGTAGCCTATATATACCTTTTATGTAACTATTTTGACTCAAAACTTAATTTTTGTTTCAATGGCAATCGAACCCATTATACGTTATCAACTAAATTACGGAAATGCTTTAGTATTAATCCGTGGCCAAACGCGCCTAGCAATATGCTGACTGTAGCCACATATACAACAATACAATACAAAAAATATATTTATAAAATCAAATTACAGTTGTTACGGAATAAAATATTCCACCAATTTTCAGTCAGCTAAAAATAAATGTTTCAAAATATTTTAACTGAGCAGCTTATCATATTTTTGTCACCGGATTAACTAAAAATGTTTATGTATTCTTCGCATTTTATTTACATTATTAATTCACAAACGACTATCCGTTTCTGGTTTTCAGTTGCTCGAAAAATACGCGAATTCGCGAATGCAAACTGGCCACTTCGACGTAGTTTTGTTCTGCTAATATCGTACATTATATTTGCATAAGCAAGGATTTTGCATCGTGAAAACAATGCAGAAAACTTAGAACAAAGATCTTCGCTCGAAATGCATTCTGGTTTCTTGAATATCAAACACTGGCTTTCTTCTCTTCATAATATTATATGACGCATAAAGTGAACTTTTGCCGTAACTTACATAGGTTTTTGAAGTTTATACTGAACTAGGCAGTGCAATATTGTTCTTACCTAATCGTAAGTAATAAGGAAATTAAGGATTTTATTCCTCTAAGGTCCTATTGTAAGCAGTATTCGAATTATAAACGTCGAAGCGATTGTATAATGAGGTACTTAATAAACTTTATTGTGAATTCGAGATTAAAAAGGTCATTATAACATTGTCGCGTACGGGTATCAACAAAGTCCATTCAGTGGTATATTAGGATAGAGATCAAAGGTCACGTCTACGAAGTTTGTATCACTATGGAGTTTCAATATTATGTTTTATTACGACGCATGCCAAATAAAATATCAATGACATTTATTTTCACTGATCTGTGAATGCGACAGTTTTAGCGCCACTTTTACTTTTTATAACATTGACATTTTATCCATTATTACGTTCTGCCTCGGTTAACGATATTAGATGAAGATAATTGTCGAATCGACTGACATCAATAAAGCCGAAATGTAAGTTGTTATTCAACGCATAATATTTTTATTTAACATCAGTGCATTTTGGAGTCTGTAATAAAATAAGATATATCAAAATATCTTTTCATATCTCTCACTACAGATGCGTAAATCTCTTAGATATTGTTCTGGTAACGATGTCCGGATGTAGATGCAGGTCAAAGCTTACCACACTTCAGTTGTTTCACTACGCATCAATTACAACTACGAATAATTGGATTATGGATCTACGCAAAGGACGATGAATTAAAGAAACTTCTTGTATATACTAAATTTCGTAAAGGCTAATTAAGCCATTTAAAAAAAATATTGTATCTTCTGCCTTATTCTGCGTCTGTAGAAAAAACGACACTAACAATAGAAAAAAGGTATTTAATACATTGAAAGTTTTATTGTAACGCATTATCTAGTTTTATAAAGTTTATTTAAATATCACAAAAAATATTCGTAATTAAAGAATGGATATTTTTTATTTTAAAATATTGACTATCCTAAGTTTAGGACTTTTTTGACGGTGTGCGGTGTCGGTTTTTTTGTGATGGCGTGCGGGTGTCAGATTTTGGGACGGTGTGTGCGCGCATCGTTAAAATTTACTCTCATCATTTTTCCCTAACGCGCCAAAAGAAGTAAAACTTCAAAAAATTATAATAGTAAAAATAAAAACGTTTAAAAATCAGGTATACTCGTATAGGCTAACGTGATTTTTACTTATTAGTAGTATTGCTCGGGTGCATAGTTAAAATCTGCAGGTTAAGGAGTATTATACAAATATTCACAATTGTACTATACTAGAATTGGACACCATGACCCGGGCCTAAGGAACCTTGACAAGAAAAATCGCTCACCATATCCAATCGAAGGACCAATAATATAATCGTACTTTTTTCTTTGAAAACCTATAGAGCGTGGAATGGCGAATATCTCGAGGAGCACTTTAATTCTAAGCCGGAAAAAGCTTATAAAAGGCGATTATAATCAAATAGGATTCCCGTCGGAGCGATTTATCTGGAGCCTGAAGTGGCGATTAAACCCTGAAGATGCTGATATTAGAGAGGCTCTCTATTAATTTCGTGCGCCTTTTCTCTTTAAACATGAAGTGACTTTTCAATTGGAAGATATTATTTGAATTGTAATAGACGTTGAATTTTTAAAAGGCCCACGCTAAAAATATTATATTTATTTTTATTTTAACACTTTATTGATAATTCACTGCTTTGTTTTAGTTTAAAAATATAGCCGAAACGGATTTGATACAAAAACATTATGTTCTAACCAAGACTATTTACTAATAATTTATTGTTAAGTATGCGTTTTATTATACAATTAAGTATGGTTGGAAGAATGGAAGTTACTCATCGAAATTGGAATACTTATGAGCTCTGAGCTAAAGACATGCTTTGAACTCATGCCACGTAGAGAGTGTTTAAATTTGATATATGATTAACTTATCAAGTAAAAGCATGCACGGGCAATAAATAATAATAAATTCAGTAAACAAAACAAATAATAACATTATTTTGCTCTGGGAAGTACAAGAATTGCTTACATGGCAACGTAAAATTTAAAATAAGTATATCTATATACATAGTAGACAATATCTTTAATCAAACACCTAAAAGAGACCACACAGAGAATTGTCACATCTAGCATCCCCATTATTCCATGGAAGAAGGAACCATCAATCAAATTGTACCTACTCAGGAAAGCTTCAAGTTTCACTCATGTGCTCAATCCTACATTTATATTGCCCGGTCCTTTTAGTTTGTTCCCATTTTAATATGTCCACGAGCGGCCGACGGCAAAATTCTGAATCCCCTCATAACTCAGATTTGTTAACTTATTTTTAGAGTATGAGCACGAATCGCATTTTATTTGAATATTATAGAATAATTTTGGCATAATGTGTTTTCACGTTGTTATCAAAGTATTGCATGTGAGTCCTTAAGAATAAAGTGAATTATGTTTTCATTTACTTTAAACAAAAGATAAGTCAGATGTCAATTTAACAGAACGTTGCCGAAACTATTGCAATAAACATTTGCGGATCGCGAGTCATTTTGAAAACGTTGTTTTTATTAAATGCGAGCTGTACGTCATAGCTTGGTAAAAACGTCCATTATTACATTCATAATCTAGCATTTGGAGCTCAAATTCTCATTTACTATCCACGGAACATTTGTCCCAACATTCGGAATGCTTTTGCAATCTGTTACCAAAAACACGCTAGGGAATATGTTGGGAACGAAAATATTTTTCATTCGTATACGTCCAGGTATATTGGGCCGAACAAAGGCTTACCACGTGTCTGAGAATACCTGAATTTTTTCATCCAAGTAATATGTTTTCGATTTCTGGTACGCGCCAGTGGGCTATTGTTAAGCGTGTCGCGTAAAGCAATAACGCTGGAATTCCTTTTTTATTGACTAAGCGTTTACCGATTTATATTTGTTTTGGTCGGATAAGCGAATTTTATTATTTATAACTCCCATAGCGGTAAATAGCGCTTTATCGCTTTAATGCGTGTTCAGATAATGTTACTTCTACGAAATTTCTAGCCCTGAAACGTTATTTATTTTAGCTTATTAACTTGTTGTGAATTCGACTTTCGTCGCGACGTTTAAGATATATTAAAAAACGATTTCGAGAGGATATGCAAATTTGTGAAGGAAAATGTCTGTTTCTATAGCCCACTGTGGATTTTGTGAAATAATAAAGACAATCCTAGGTCATACCTGTTTTTACCTTTTTATATTGTACATTCAAAAGTTTCTTTCTGATTCTATGAAACTATAATATTTCAGGAATCTATGAACAATCTAGTAAAATGAACTTGTAAAATGAAGGTTGTATGTTTAGATATATCCTCAATTTTCCTAAAACATTTTTACAGTCTAATTTAGAAAGTCGTCCGTGAACTGACGGAAGGAAAAGCCAAAATATAATATCCTTCAAACACTATTAACACTGACCCTCATCACAAGTTTCCTTCATGTTTGTTATACGTTAGAATGTTTGGAATTAATTTTATACATGTATAAATTAGGTAATATGGCTCTATATTGTATCCTAAGAAAGTTATATGGCTTGGCCTTTGTTCATTAACTTAAGCATAAAATTGAAATTCGAAACGTAAACGTTATATCGAGAAAGTTCAAAAAAATTAATATACCTTTTAAATATGAATTATTGAGCCTTTTGTTAATGCGCATTTTGCGGTTCAGAAATTTGGCTTTGTAATATACATAGTATTCTATATAACAATATCCAAATTTACTCTGAAAAGGTATACCTTTTCATAATAGTATAAGCATTTAGTTAAATAGGTAACCTAATAAAAAATATTTTACGCCAATACAAAGCAATTCCTACCTTACAATATCCATGATGACTGCTTTCTGTCCCTGTCACATTCATTTATTTAATAAATAGTACAGTTATTCGTGGAGTTAGGCTAAGAAAACAAATATTTAACATTATCTCTTATATAATTTTTGTAGTAGTTAGAAAATTAAATAATAGTTTACGAGTCTGAGATGGTATAGATATAATGTTATAAACTTTTATATATCACAAACATCCATCTACAGCAGAGTTTCATTGTCGGACATCCAATATGAAATTGCACCTCGAAGTTCATCGTTCCACAACTGAGCGATTCTTACACTTTGTGCGTGCTATGTGAAACCAGCTGCCCTTCGAGGTATTTCTGATCCAATTCAACTTAGGATCTTTAAAAAATGAGCATGCTAATACATACTGGGCCGGCAACGCACTTGCAAGTCTTCTGGCATTGTGAGTGTTCATGGGCGGTATCACTTAACTGAACATAAAATGTAAACTGGTAAGAACAGTTTCTTCCAGACAACCGAGACGGCGATGTGTGGTTTTGTGTTAAAAGTAAAATATAAATTAAATAGTACAAATGTGCCATGGACCCATTTGGTCAGGCCAAATAACCTCATCAGTACAACTACAACGTCTCAGGGGACTGAAAGAGATGAGGCAGTGCGAGTAGATGCCTAACTATATTTTCGGGATCACATAGTAGAAATTTTCATTCGAAGAATAGGATTCGACAGTCAACAACATTTACTAACTAAGGTCATCTCAAACGGTTAGGCGTATGTCAGAGTGTAACTCGTCTGTTTGGGCTCCGCATGAAAATAAATACCATGTTATTGGAGAGTATTCAGAATAAGTCTACTCATTTTCTTAAATACTGTATGAATATGGCATATGTGTCTGACATATATTTCTACTATCCCCTACTGTACCCAACATTATTTGTCTTAAGAATAGTGGAGTTATAAGAAACAGGACAGGACCTACAATTGGCCTTTTATCTGCTTAATACTTACGGAGGTTAGTGAGCAACCCAAGTGTCTTTCAAGAACGGACTCTTTGTACCATAGGGATATGAGCGACGGGGTCAGTTCGACAGATCCTCGTTAATAAAATCGTTGCGTCTACTGAACGCTATCTCCGACACAATGGCCATCTTTACATGTTCGCATATTGAGATTATATATTTAAAATTATATAAATTATTTTTAATTTCGTCATTATTGGCTTAGTACTGTAAGGATATGTATTTATGAGAATAAATATATAAAAGAAAATAATTAGTTAAATAATAATTAAGTACAATTTGTGGTTCAACAAGCTTCTCAGTATAATCTGTAAAATATCTCTTTTTTGTTTTTAATCTCAGTGTCCATAAATTATTGTTATTTTGTTCTGTCTTAATAAATAATAAATGGTTTGAAATGGGCCGCTACGCCTCATATTTAGTTCAAAGACACTCTAAAACCTGCCAAAATAACTACGTATCCACTTGAAAGCTATGAATAAAATTATTTGCAACTAGCTCTCTGTGTCGGGGCAAAGTTCAAAAGCACGCTCCAACCCCTAGAAATTACTCAAATTGTCTACATGTTCCTTTACACTCAAAACGTATTCATTTCGGTATGATTAATTCACGTAAATTCTAGAAAATACAGCTTATATGTATAAGAGTTTTGTTATGGAAGTGTTGGTACATTGTATTCAATTTGTCACGTACTAAGCCTCAAGTAGGACTTTTCACTAGAACCGAGGTGAATCCAAAATGTATTCAACTCGGTCGAATTAATACACTTATATTCTAGAAAATATAATGATCATAAGCATACGAATTTTGTTTCGTATAAAAGTACACACACGTTTAATTGGTGACGTACAACTTCGCCTCGAATACTTGCAGAAGAAAGGTTTACACTGTCATTTACAGTGAATAAAAGAAAAATAAAATTTGTGAAATAAATAAAAGTGTTTTGTCCCTTTCACACTCGACTCACCTAAAAATAAGTGTACGAGACAATTTATAACGGTGATTCAAGATTTTTGCCATGGTTACCATTATTTTAACAGATAATAATTAGTAACCATGCGAACCATGGAAATAATGTCAATTGTTACAACAACAACAAACACATTCTATTATAAGGTCAACGTTATTTTAATAATATTCTTCCACATATTTCAAGTTTTGTAATATAATACGAACAGTGTGTTCTAAATTTAACATTGTTATTGGAAGAAGGAAGGTAATTAAATGTAATTTTATTTTCTAAGAAAGCGAAATTTTACCGAAACAAGAACAATGTTTTTATCTCCCAAAAGAACCTCCGTTGTCTTTAATATTATTAATGTTATAATTCGAATTATTTGACAGTTTAGACTTTAATGGTAGACCTGTATGATTTATAGGAAAAACATAGGTTCTTTTAAATACACGTTAACTATGAATGTTTCATTTAAAGAAAACACTTTTTCAACGGATTAAAGCTATGTAAAAATTATAAACTTATAATTATTTTACATAATTTTAATTTTTTCCCGACGTTTCGCGTGTTTACAGCGTGCTTGGTCACGGTGCCTGAAGACAAAAGGTGTTGAATGTCAAAAAGTATCACAGCAATTATGTAAAATAATTATAAGTTTATAATTTTTACATAGCTTTAATCCGTTGAAAAAGTGTTTTCTTTAAGTGTGTACAATTTATGTTAATAAAGGACAATACTATATAAATGTTTCAGTTTAAATACGTAATAAAATTTGAATATTTTTGAGATTTAAGTGATACAAAACCTCAATCCTTAAATATGCTAAAAGTGTCGTAATTTAGTATAAGTGGAAATCCCTGTTAGGTTGCTCTATGATATAAATATTAACTATTTTAATCGAAGAGAATGTAAAAAAACAATTCTATACTTAAATGTACCTGTAAACTACTATTTCCGTATGTTACAATTCAATTCATCTTTAAAAGTGGTCAATCTAAACTTTTCAAATCTCCCTTTTTTAATGTGTTTATCTTTTATTCATTGACATTTTATAAAAGTTTCTTCCTGTACGTTCGACATCAAAGGTTCCTTATCGTTCCCTCGCAACCTTATTTTACAACTTTTCGGAACATTTGTATCAATGAGTTTTTTGACCTTCATTTAAACTTTGCATACTCGTTAAATAAAGATATTTTAAAATGCCTAAACAATTTCTGGAACATAAAAAGTATTTATTATATAGATACTCGTAAATAGAAGTTCGGCTTTTTCCCAAAGGGGTAGGTAGCTATTCTACAGTTTTTACAACATTTCGCTTTCTCTCTTAATAATTACCATTTACGCACATCGGTTATGGGGCTTTTGTCCTGCTTATTTTCAAGTTCGTTCTAAATCACCAAACACATTCGAGTATCCTAGTCCCAGCCTCAGCATCCAAAAGTATTTAAATCGTTAAAATAAATACTACAGGTTTCTTTACAATATTAATTTGTAAAGTATCCAAGAAAACATAGTTTTAACCAATTATGCTTTTACTGTTGAGAACGATAATCAGCTGAATGTCAATATTGTCATAATTATTTTTAAATATTATTTGGCTAATTTAGACTTATTTCGTGTCTAAATAAGATCGTACTTGGGTAACACTGAAAATGTTTAGAACTGGCCAGTTAAAAACATTGATAATGAAAACTTTTTTTGAATTTCAATTATACAACTCTTTGTTAACCTAATGTAGTATATTGCATTCATGTCATTTGTATTTGCGAATTGGCGGTGCACTTTGGTCTTGTTACACGTGAAAACGAACCTAACGCGAGAAATGATTCTCAAATGAACGGTCAATGATTTATTATAACTTTCGTTGTAAGCTTACTCAAGAACAAAGCTATGATAGGCTGCGATTAGCATCTCTTAATGAATCCCCATTTCGTGCCACTATTTATAATTGGTTTAACGAGTTTAAGCGTGGACGTAGCATTCTCAATAATGATCCGCGTGAGGGACGTCCTTTAACAGCGACTACTGAAGATAACATCAGTGCTGTGCGACGTATGATAGACGAAGATAAGAGAGTGACATATCAGCAGATACGGGCTAGCCTAGGTATTGGTATGAGTCAAGTTCAAAAATATTACACCAACATTTAGGCGTCAGGAAGCTTTATATCAGATGCATTCCCCATACTTTAACCGATAACCAGAAACACCTTCGCATGGACTGGTGTCGCCAAATGTTAGATAAGTTCAACGGCGGTGACTGAAATGCTGTATTTGACATCGTCACAGGTGATCAAAGCTGGATATATTGCTACGAACCCGAAACCAAAATTCAATCAGCTCAGTGGGAGTTTCCTTTGGAGGATCTAAGGTAATGAATGGAAAATGTCAAGGAAAAAAGATGATTGCCTCTTTCTTTGGTTGGAAGGGAAATATAGCGAGAGTTGTGCTAGAAGATGGAAGGACAGTTACTGCAGACTGGTATGTCAATCACTGTTGGCCTGTCGTCTTGGAAAAAAATCGACAGCAGCGCCCTCAAAGCAGGATCCTCTTTCACCAACGCAATACTTCAGCGCACTCCGCAAAACGGACTGTTGAATATTTGACTATGGCAGGTGTCGAGATAATGAGTCATCCGCCATACAGTCCTGACCTGGCGCTCAACTTAACTAAAGATAAAATTCGAGGTATTCGCTTTACGAGCCCTGAAGATGCGGTTGAAGCGTATTTAAATGCCATAGAAGAGTGGGCTAAGGAAGAATGGGCTCACTAATTTTCTCAGTGGTTCCATCGAATGCGGCGATGTGCAGAGAGGACCGGAGATTACTTCGAAAAACATTAAAAGTATTGGCAACTTTCTACATTAAGCCGTTTTTCAATTTTCTAAACATTTTCAGTGTTACCTAGGTATAAATTAACGCATTTTATAGAAAATGTATATACATTTCCTTCGTTCATCAATAAATATATATATTCAGATTAAAAAGAGGTTAACAATATACACAAAAACATTACAAAGCATGTTTAGTTTAATCAAATATGATACAGGTTATAACTGAAATTTAATATTTGATTACCAATAGTTGTTGATATATAAGAGAAACAGGTATTAATCGTATTACATTAATATAGATGGATCCTGATTGCTATTTATACATAACATTGCCTGAATTGATATTGGGGTATTATTGCCTGTGTATTGCAATTATATGTGTAATCAGCTTTTAATATGTAATTTACTTTGAGAAAGGAATTTATACTACATCAAATGTGCAATTTGACTTTATTTACAGACGAAATGATTCGTAACGTTCATTTATTTTGTAATCATTTTCAAATAGATTTGTTCAGTGACAAGGCTGTGATGTGGCTATTTAGCAGTTAATTAGTTTTGCTTTTTGTAGTGTCTTTAACATCCATTCTTATAAATAGAGATTAGCAATGTCTTAAACAAACAAAAGAATTCCATATTACATATATTTATTTAGTATATTTGCAAAGTCTGTAACTGGACACTGATGAGGTAGAACATATTATCCGACATATTGTTTATATTCTTGAAGTCGATTTTTAGCAAGCAGATTAAGGCACACATAGACCTAGAAAACAATTAAAAATCGCGCTCTTAATCACTAGATCAAAACTGCTCACATATTATCATAAAAATTTCTTATAATATTAAATTTTACCGGACGTACATACATTATAATTTTTACATCGATAATTCCAAAAATATATTTATGCTTAACGAAGATAATTTTCTTAATTAATCCCAACGATCGCTTTTTCTGCTTAATTGATGTTTGATAATGAAGATAACTCTTTGCCTACTCCGGACCACTAATTTGTAATATTGAGACCTGCCTGCGACACTGTTCGCAGAAGCGGATTAGAAAATCCGAAAAATATGCCGTTTCGTGTGCCTTGTTATTTTTTAATTTTATCCTAATTCACAAATACAAAATAAGCCCGTCAGGTTTTTGTTTTCTTCTGGTAGAAGGAAGAAATCGTGGGACAGGAGTGGACCGCAATAATATCCGCCCAGGAGATTTTTAGACAAGCAAGATCAACCCGGCAATTCAAGTTGTAAACAACCTTTAGCAATAACGTTACCAGAAGAAGAAAGGAAAAGGAATGTTCTCTTTTACAATAGGTTTTATACCATTATTTCAGAAAAAACAGCTTCAGATGCGGTTTTTTTTCTGGCCCTTCTGAAAAAAACAACATCTTAATTTATAATATTTTATTAACCACATACGTTGATAAGGAACCTTATTAGAAAGAAGTTTGTTTAAAAAAATGTCTGTGAAATCTCGAATTTACTCATTGACAGTGATAGTTATTATCTGTACGTATAGGGGACTTGCACAGAAAAACTTTCAGCTTTTATAAAATATACGAAGTCTGGGTGTCGTGGGCTCTTGCCTAGTAGTCGTTACTGTGCGAACAATAAAGTATATACAAAAACTTTATAAATATTTTATAAAATGTTGGAAATCCGTCCCCATATCTAGCTAATCATGAGAACGCCTTGACTTAGCTGAAAAATGAGCAACTCAAATTATTAATTTATAATTGCTAACATTACATTAATACTCACATGACATTTTACCCTAGAAATTTTATAGGTAATAAAAGTACAGGGTACCTAAATCTCTGCTGGGTATACATTTTCTTTAAAAGGCTTCAGTGTATAAAACATTTTATTGTAATCTATTAACATTTATATGAAAATGAGAAAGTAACCCACTCGATTTTTATGCGTATTTAACGCATAAAAATCGAATCGAATGTTATCCAAAAGAAGAATTAATAAATCATATTAAGGACATATACGATGTATACTTTAGTGGCAAACAAGACTGCGAGTCCAATAAACCGCAGTACATACAAGTAAAGGATCTAAAGGCCCTTTAGACAAATATGATTTACAATCCAGTTTCTTCATACTAAAAAGAACTCAATATTAAGACTTCACACGCGCTGCCTGATTTAACTTAAACATTGACAGCTATGACGGGTTATGTCATAGAGAATAAACCGAATGTTTTATTGTGAATACGAAAGTTAAAAATTCTGAAATGTGTATCGGCATTTTAGCAATATCCCATTGTTACCGAAAGTATTGGGTAGTTTTATTAAATATTGCAATTTTATTCTCCATATAAATGTACAGCAATAAACTACAAGAGGATAAATGCTAATTTAATTTATTTCTGAGATAAATAATTACGGTACTAATATATTATCCTCACTCCTATGGTATCCTAAATCGTCCCTTGAATGTTTAGTATTTTTTTTCCATTGGAAGCAAACAACCTTACGGGACGGCGATAACGGGCAGCGCATGGACACCCAATTTAGTTCCCGGCCTTTGAGGAAGTATTAAGTTCTCCTTTTAAATAATTTGAGGTCGTGTCTCCCGGGAAAGACCTTAAACGGGAGCCGATTGCACAGTTCGCTAGTTTGCAAAAGATATTACATAGTGAAGCGGACCGTGGAAGACTTCCAGCCATCAGCCACAGCTATGGAAGTATTACGGCTCGTGCGGTGATGAAATCAATAATCAATCTGATCAGTAATGCATTGGACATCATTACATACATTGGAGATAAACCGGCAAGCCCTCTGCTGAATTTGCTCGAAAGGAATAAGCTTGGTTTGGAAGCACTGGCCTAGTATTCCATGCGACGTCGTACTTGAGCCTCTAAGAACTGCATACGATCTAAAGTCAGTTGACTTTGGCGTCACTGCAGGATTATCTTTATAGGCAGCAGTTAATGCGCTGATGGTCAGAACATTTTATGTGTTTATGTAACCACCAGGAAGTAAGGTAAAACGAAGAATTATATCCTCTCAAATGTACATATACTATAAATGTACATATATAATATTATGCTCAAAGCTGGATAATGTAAATCTTCTTCTACTTCTACTTGAGGGAAGTATCATGGTCTCCGTTAGAAAAAATGAAGCCTGCCTAACCGTCTCCATGTTAGTATAGTGTATTAAAATGCGTAGCCGTGAGTGATTTCATATTAGCACACCCAGGGACGGACCCACCAGCAGCAGAAGTGCAGACACCCAATGTTATGTTTTCAATAGAAAAGTGGTATTTCCCCGATCGTGCCGGCTCGTACGGCTGCTAATATCGCGTGACACTCCCACTAGTTTGTGAATGATGACTGACTACTAACTGACTGATGTTGGTGACATAGATGTAGCTCAATTATCTCACTGGAGGGTGAGGAGGTCGTCACGTCCCTACGCCTTAATAACACTTAGTTGCCTTTTACGAGACCCACGGGTAGAGATGGGGTGGTGCTATTCAATAAGTCGGTTCGACACGGCCAAAATCTAGCTTCGCTATCAAAATAAAAAGAACAAAATGCCCTACCATAATTAGGTGGTTGTATGATGTTATATGACTTAAAAGCCTTTCCCAATAAATGGACTATACAATAATAAATAAAAATAGAAAATCCTTTTAATTTTTACCTATTAAACAATAAGTTAGATTAAGTTAGTTTACTTACATACGATTATTAGTTTTGTTAGTAATTAAGTTTGTATCCTAAATTTACTTGTCTTAGTTTTTCGTTAACCTTACTATTAAACTATTATTCTTCATTCTGTAAAAAACTCCTCTGTAGGTGAAGGCAAAATATAGGCAGTCCTCTCTAGATTGGGCTACTTGAATCCCGTTCGAACCAGCTGTTTTATGATGTCATCTTCCCAGCTAAACGATACGATACAAAATTTAAATCGATCCAGGCTAAGTGCATTCAACGAAACATAATTTAAATATGCCTATTTATGTAATAGCTTAAAATTTCAGCATTAACTTCAAAGTGTATCAATTGGTGTGACGATTTTCACGAGCAATGGACGAGGAGATTTAACATCCCGTGCAAAGGGTGTAAATTGGATTCATTCCTGCCGCGAGGAATTATCGCTGCCATTTATTGCTTTAGGTCTTATTGACGAGCTCGTAAGTGAATTCGTTGATAGTGTTATGGTTTTAATTACACACTCTATGAACAAATTACTGAATGAAGTTTATGTTTTGGCAACGTTAGCGAATATTATAGTATCCTATTGCAACAACCCTAGTTTACGTGAAATGTGCATTATGCTTATGACGTTATAAAATACGAAACGATGTAATGAAATTTTGTTTACCTTTGGAATTCAAAAATAAAAAACACAATCATAAATAACACATAGTTTGTTGTATTGAATACTAATAACTTTCAAATCGATATGCTACAAATTGAAACAATGAATTATACATACGTTTAGCCCCATTCAGTAAAAATATACAGAAACTTCAAAGATACGGCATTTCCGCGCAATAACAATTTTGTTGGCGTACCAAAGTGCGGTATAAGCTTTACCTAAAGTCGAGAATCCAATATGCTTGCAAATATGAAGGTGTGACATTATACCTCTGTATAATAATATTATGTTCTGTGGCTGTAAACTTCTGACTGCCTCTTTAATATTTCAGAGCGATTTGAATAATCCTAAGTACTTCGCTGTTTGTAAATCGTATTCAGTATTCTTGGAAAATTGTTTATAAGACGATAATGAATTTTGAGAAATAATTTTGGTTGGTTTTAATTACGATATCGTTGCTAAATTACGAAACTGTAATAATATAAAGTTTGACCGAATCATAGACACACAACTATTTAGTTTTAATCTTTATTTTTACTTGGTTATACGTTAGGTATCTACCAAATTGATACTAGAAACACAGCTGAATTATACTTTAAGCACTCATCCATACATTTTTTTTAATGACGTGCTCCTTCAGGGTTTGCCTGTCGTCTGAAAGCTATCGTAATAGTGTCTATATTCATATATTAACTATAGCTTTAAGACAATTGCCTGATATATAATTTTGACGGGGCTTTAAATCTGTGCAGTTATTACACGTTTGAATTAAGAACGCACAGTTGAATAAAATAATGAATGCACATTGATTAGTATTGTCTAAGATATTAAAACGTTACACAGTTAGTCTAAGAATAGGTAGCAAAGTGGGTCGCGAACTAACCTCTCGTCTCGGCATGAATACGAGTATCACTGAATGTGAAAACAAGTACGCCATATTAAAAAAATGCAAGTAACGCTTTGAGAAAGCCGCTCTGTTCCATACTTTTTCTTGATTCATAACAAAGAATTGAGCTTCCTCTTACAAAAGTTCTTAATCTCTCAGCATTACATAATAATTGTTTAAAAATAGCATTGATTTTTTTCATCACCGAACATCGTATCACCTCGACGTCCGTCGTTCCACAAATAAGCGTTTTTTAAAGCAGATTATGCCGCGTACCACCACTATGTGGAACCAGCTGCCCACTGAAGAATGTACGAACCAATTCGAATTAAGGTCCTTCAAGAAAAGAGCGTACCAATTCATAAAAAGCCGTCAACGCACCCGTGAGACCTATGGCATTGAGAGTGTCCATGGACGGCAGTATCACTTAACATCAGAGAGGTACTATAATTATGAACACACAGTTATAGTTTACACGGATATCTGTCTAGGCAGCCAATGTATATTTAGGCAGGAATTTTGCAATTGCTCTAATCCAGAAAACCATTTCTTTCGCTACCATAAAACGATTCGTTAGCAATCAAAATGCGCATAAGAAATTAGTAGAACTCCCCTGTTTGCGCTAAAATTGAATTCAATTCCCAATATACATAAATAATTCATAAAGATTATATTAATATTCACTCGTTTCACTTGAAAATAAATTGGGTTTCGCATTAATCAGTAGGAATGCAATATTAAGAATTATTATTCTTATATCTGGTAGCTTTCATTTTGAGACGGTTTTTACTCTCTTACTGTAAAAATATCTCACAAACATAGAATTTTGGTGGCCATCACACGTGCATTAATTTTTACCAAAAAGTAAGAAATGAACAAACAAACGCACCAATATCATACATTAGACCTAAATAAAATGCTTTCAAATATATCAAAGCAAATCTTATAATTTCAAAAAAGGAACATGTATTTAAAAAGATTTTGTAGCAGTTTACATGTAATAAGGTTATATTAATGAATATTATGAAGACGCTATTTGCCTCAGATATTACGAAGCAACTACTTGCGCTACGGGGATTTTAAGCGTCGTAAAATCAGTTTAAATCTTTAATGTTGTTACTCAAGACTCTCGGCTATCCGACTTCTGTTTCTCTCAGATAGAAACTTATTACTTCGCAGCCTCGTTCTGACTATTAAAGACAGATAAAAGTAAATAGGTTGTATTTACTTTGTGTAATTTTTCTTTTCTTGTAGAACAGGGGGCAATCGGGCAGGAGGCTCACCTGATGTTAAGTAATACCGCCGCCCATGGACACTCTCAATGCCAGAGGTCTCGCGAGTGCGTTGCCAGCCTTTTAAGAATTGGTAATTATGTTTTAGTGCAAAAAATTTCCCATAACCAAAACAGCAACATTGTGAAATACAAGTTGTTGATGTATAGTGAATGTCATTGAATAATTCAGCTAACAAAACTCCTGGTGTGAGCTTCTTAGCGACTTTACAACGTCAAGGGTCTGTGCCCGACGACGACTCGGTGAACATTCAAGAGTAACATGGGAGTATGTTCCGGTTTTTCCGCTAGAAACGGCTCTTCAGGGCGGATTTGGCATTCGCATCGGAGATCACATATATATAAATGTAAGATTTTTATGAATAGGATCGTATAGTTCTATATACATTAAGTGACTATTGTGATATTTTTATACAGAATCTATAAATTTCCATTGATAAAGGTTTTGTATTTTAAGTCCGTTTATAATATGTTTCGTATAATCAATTGGTGAAATCAGTACTTTTAACTATCCACATCCAATACGCACTCGCTATAATAACAATAGAAGTTAACTTATTGCGCCCACGCCCACTTGCTATATTATTGAATGACCAAATGAGAAATATCAAGTTAAAATGGTCAAATATTTCAGAATGGCAACTACGAGATGGAAAAAGGAAAAGAGAATAGGAGGCACAACATGGACAAGAAGAGCTGACATTAGAAAATAATGGAAGCAGTTAGAAGAGGCTTATGTGGACACGCTGATCACCAAATCCGGCACATCAGATGTGTTAAGATAGATTAAGTTAGGTTATGTAACTAAAACAAGTGTTTATATATATTATACTGGGCTTCAGCAATAAAGGCTTAGTAATAATAATTAAATATTAATTTTTATTTATGTAAGTGTGTGTCATGTGTTTTGTATACACATCAACAAATTTTAAAAAATAACGTATTAAAAAAATAAAGTATTGGTTTCGGCGCGGCGCTTAGTTAATGTTGGTAAGTTGCAACAAATATATGATAACTTCCGTGAACTGTATACACCTGTGGACTGATTGAGTGAAGGTCCTTACAAGTAATACCATCATCCAGGCGCTGATGCTTGCGAAGACAGAAGACACTTACACGACATTCAGAAATGAGGAGCGCGACTGAAAAAGAAGTACACACTTTATAAAACTAGCACAATATATATATATCCATTTATACAACAAACAATACAAATTATACCAGGTACATCTCTTCAGTGATAATATCAAACATGAAATAGGTTCATTATGATGATAGGTCAGTTATGATTACGTCATAAATCCAATGTCGTCTGAAAATTGCAATACCTAATATTATATTCACTCTCACTTACCTTGAACAAAATGTTCCAAATAATAAAGATAACCTTGACGGATCCAATAAAATCTTCGTGATATTCTTAACATCGCAGCTTTAGTATAATACATTTAATATTTTCGTCTGTATATTTTTTACTTAAGGATTGTGAAAAAATTATTTGCTGAACCGTTTTAGATGCATTTTAGTCTACATTATGACATATTATTATGACGCAATAATTTTCGAATCGAAGATTTCGAAGACTACAAATTTATTAATTGATTTAAATAAAACACAATTCTGTACTAACAGGTGAGTACTTTCAATCTACAATAATACATTACCAATACCTGGCCATGTAACATTTTTATCAAATACATCGCAAGCGCGAAATCTAAGCATACCTATACTATGGTCGTTGTAGTCCACATAACAGAACAAATAATCCTAAAATAGAACATTACCTTTTACTTAGTTTCATAGGGACCCCAAATCTTGAAATTATGTTCCAGATGACTCCATACCAGCGCATCATATAAGACTCTCGTAGTGAAATATTCGTGAAATCCTTTGATTAGTTCAAAACACACATATATCTTATTTGTTTTCAGCCAAACAAGTTTTATTTTTCCGTATGATTGTGTAATATTAGGTCCTTACGTATGAAATTGGCGTATTTCGTACTGGCCACTTTAATCACGATGTTCTCCTCTTTGGTAAGGAATTACAAATTCAAATTTGTACAGCTATTTACTCATGTATTTGTGCTTCGATGACCGTCATTCATTTGTTTTTTTCTTCTGTTTTTTTTCTGTTTGCGTCACTCATTTTACAAAATGGAAAATTTAAAGTATCGCATTATTTACGAGTACGAGTTCCGCCGTGGCACAAGTGCTGCGGAAACGACTCGAAGGGCGAATGATGTGTATGGCGGTCATGTTGCAAAAGAAAACACAGATCGTTTTTGGTTCCAACGTTTTCGTTCTGGAAATTTCGACCTGCAGAACTAGCCCCGTGGACGGCCTGAGACCCAAGTTGATAATGAAGTATTGAAGGCTATTGTGGAAGCGGATCCATCGCAAACCAGGTCCGAGTTAGCTGCAGGCTGCGGTGTTAGTGATAAAACTGTTTTAATTCACTTGAAGCAAATTGGCAAGATTAAAAAGCTTGAAATGTGGGTACCTCACGAATTGAATGAAGCAAACCGGCAAACGCGCGTCGACTGCTGCGTTACATTACTGAACCGGCACAATAATGAAGGTATTTTAAACCGAATCATTACCTGTGATGAAAAATGGATTCTTTACGATAAACGGAAGCGCTCAGCGCAATGTTGGATCCTGGCCAGCCAGCCAAATCCTGCCCCAAGCGAAAATTAACCCCAAAAAAGTTACTTGTAAGCGTTTGGTGGACTAGTGCCGGTATTGTTCATTGCAGTTTTCTCAAATCTGGCCAGACTATTACGGCTGATGTCTATTGTCAGCAATTGCAAACCATGATGAAAAAACTAGCGGCTAAACAACCTAGGCTGGTCAATCGCTCCACGCCACTGTTACTTCACGACAATGCTAGACCACACACTGCACAACAGACGGCTACCAAATTAGAAGAGCTTCAATTGGAATGTCCAAGACATCCTCCGTACTCCCCGGACCTTGCTCCAACAGATTACCATTTTTTTCGAAATTTGGACAACTTCTTGCAAGGGAAAAAATTTAACTCTGATGGGGCATCCAAATCGCCTTTCGACTGGTTTTTTTAGTAAAGGGATCAATGAACTACCTATGAGATGGCAAAAGTGCATAAAAAACAATGGTTCATACTTTGATTAATTAAATGTATTATATTTAAAAATATTCGACTTTTTGTTCCTCCCATACAAAACGCCAATTTCATATGTAAGGACCTAATAATATACTGTATACCTATTACTATTAGCCCCATGGAACTAGCACAGATTTGATTGATACATTGTTATTAGCGGCTTTTTCATTTGTAAATTATATTCTACTTTTTTAACTGAATGATGGTGAACTTGATTATTGGCTTTCGTAACTATTAACTTTAAATGGCGACATCTCTGAGGACGGCGGAAAGGATTTAAACAATGGAGCTAGAGCAAAGACATATCTCACTATTTCATTACTTCATACAAATAGAATCTGCAGCAAGGCGGAAAATTTGATTAAAGTCCAGTTGTGCTGGAAACACTTCGAACAAGAAACTTAGCTTAGTTACCCATTACTTTCATGTGAGCATACCTATACATAAGTTGCTTATCATATTAGTTTAAACTGTTCAATGCTTTATGCTAGTAAATTAATAATCTCCATATTATGTTACTAATACAATAGGCTTGTATTGTCAGCTAAATTAATGATTAGGCTATTTATTATAAAGAGGAGTTCGTTTCTATTTTATGTAATCTATCTCATATATTGAACCGGTTTTAAATATTAACCTAAGAGTGATGATATTTTTGCAATTGAAAAGAACATCCTAACGAAGTATTGCATCGCGTGTACTTTGCTGTCTCTCGTATTTACACCACGGTCGGAATCAGAATTCGCGTCAGGGGATCACGCAGTCAAAGTTTTAATTTGATGAAGTAGACCGTATACAGAGGTTTGTGTGTTTAGAATGACTGATTTGGATCGTTTTTATACAGACTGTAAATTTTCAACACTCCTACCAATTATGTATATCAATTAATAACATGTAACCCTTGACTTACGCACATACTTCTTCAGAAACAGGCCAGCCTCTAACTCAAAAACAAATTCATCTCTTAATCAGATCTGAAATAAGAATTTTACAAATTGGTATAGACCTTTACGAGTAGGCTATCGAGTACTTAAAATATATATGAGTTAATAAACTTTTATGAACTTTGAAGACGTTCTAATGAAGTTTGGGTCGGTTTCTACAGGCCTTTAGAAAATACACATAAAATTCGAGAACAAATTTTATTTTTCTGAGTTACGCCTACTATTCAAGTTATTTTTAAATATAAGTAGGTTTATAAACGAATATGCTGTCTTCGCTGTTTTATGTCAGTATTAATGTAACAATATCTTAAACAACGATGCAAACAGGGTTTTCAAAACAAATGAATAACTTATAAACAAACGTTCAAGTAAGTAACGTTGAATCTATGAATAATTTTGGCTCCATAGATGTCTGGATTAACCCATCTTGGGATTTCAACACGACCGACCCGAATTGCTATTTACTCTTGGGACCACAGGAAATTGCCATTAGATAATAATCACTGACTAACGCTCTCCTAATACTAATCATAATTATCTCTAACATTAAAAAAATATATATATTATGATTAAATTAGCTAAGAAAAATATTTATTGGCTATGAGTTTTACAACCCTCGAAAATAATTAGATTTATAAAGGATAATATATATAAAAATTACCTATCTGTTTCTCAAGTACTGTAGCCATTAGGATTCGCTACAGACCATAGAAATATAAGCCGTTTCAAAGTACCCTTCAAGCAAAACTTCTCAGGTGTAACACGAAGGTTCAATTACGAATTATGTTTTTTTTTTGCTATTGAGTATTCACTTATCCCATTTACAAAAAATACAATATCGTTTTAGAAATTGTCGTTTTTCTAGGTCTAGTTATAGTTTGTGAGAGTTAGGATGAGGGTGATTCACAAATGAGGCTTAGCGCGAAGTATTACTAAGATTTATTATTATATCTTTTTGGCATACGGGAGTCTCACAGTTATGCCTTATTCCTAGGGGTTTAGACAAGATGCCTTAATAGTAGTGTATGTAGAAAGTCGAAAACTAAATTTGTGAAGGAAAATGACAGTTTATGTGGACAAGTTTTCATTCAAATTTAGTTTTTGACTTTCTACATACACTACTGTTAGGCCATAAAATTATTTAAAAAAAAATACACTACTGTTATGGCATCTTACCTAAGCCTAGGGGTCAGCCATAGTCAATAATTATTGTATGTATAACAGGGTTGTCATAAACTAAATCAAAGTACAGTATAAATTTACAATTACTAGCAAGTGCAATGATTTTTTTTCATTCCTGAAACAAAGCTATTATACATACTATAAGGATCGACATTTATAATAAGGCGGCTATAGCAATAAAAAACGCGAGGTCACCACATTTCGCCACATGTTGGCCAGTGCCCTGGGAGCTTACTATTAATATGGCGTACTATATATACCCTATACTTGAAAACTGGGTAAACTATTTTTTTCTAATTTAATTATTAGGGAATCAAACGTATTTGTCTACATCTAAAGATGCGTTAACTATTCACAGAAGTATTAAATAATAGTTAATCTGTGCCCTGTGGCTTATGTCACCTGTGGTATTCCAACATTTCATGCTAAAAGGTTAGCATTTGCTATTTGCTTTGAGTTGTCAAATGCCAAGTTACAATTTACATTTCACGTCGCCTTTTACTTTACTTATTTCTAGTAAAGTAAGTAAGTAGTTTAATCTTACAGCTTACGTTTTATAGAATTATTTTGGTTAAATGTGAAATATAAAAAGACTAATAGCGCAACAACAATATATCAAACTAAGTTTTAATCATGATTCAAAGGATTCCTAGCCTGGAATGTGTTTATTTCCACTTTCAGTTGTGAATGTTCATATTGCATTATTTTAATTATAATAGAGCTGTAATCATTCCTGTCTTTCAAAGTTTTCTTTATTAATCGTGCAAGCCTTAAAATGGAGCCTAAGAAAATATCATTTGGCTTTATGAAAACTAAAAAGCAAGATAAGCCTATTGTAGCTGAGAAGAAAGACTACATTGAATGTGTGGAAGAGAAGTCTATAAAAGTTGTTGGGTTAGTATTTTGTAATTACGTTATCCAAAACATGTTGGTTGCAAACATCTTTTTCCACAATTGTACTATTTGCACATAGTGCAAGAACACATATTTAGCAATAAAACAGAATTATATGATCTCAATATTGCATCTTCGATAAATTCTTACTATACACTTAATTCTAGGGGAGAAATTGAAGATAGAGCACCTTTGGTAATACAGATGAAGCCAAACACACTTATAACTGCTGAAAGGCTAAATCAAATTGCGGCAAAAGTTGAAAACTTTGAAGATGAGAATCCAGAAGTAGATAACACTCAGACTATATCACCTGAAAATGAGACACTAGACCAAATGGCTGCTCGGGAGCTCTTAGAAGAAGCAAAGAAGATAGAAGTGGTTGATGCTTCAACGTTAGTTGTACCAATACCAGCTCAGCCAATTCTTGAAGGTAAAAAGGAAGTAAGTTGTTTTTTTATTGTATATTATGTTGTAAGTTGCTGTCCCGAAATATAGTTTATCATTATTTAACATTTGTAATATTTCAGTCAACACTAGATGATTATGAATCTATACCAATTCAAGACTTTGGTATAGCAATGCTTCGTGGTATGGGCTGGACACCAGGGAAAGAATTGTATGTCAGGTTATTTTTGATAATTTTTAGTATACTTAGCTGGTCACCATTTACTAAAAAGATTTTTTTAGTAACAGTGTTTTAAACAAGAAAATGTCAATACATTCCCAAAAAATACTAACTGTAATAAGAAGAAATTTTCTACTCTTTATATTATAATAACACAGATAGTAAAATATGCAAAAGGCGTAAATGTGTGACAACAGGTATCATCAGTCATCACTCATCAGTAATAATTTTTAAGGTCAAAGTATAAACTACCCCAACTCCGTCCCAAAGGCCTTGGTTTAGGAGCAGACAAAGTTGTTAAAGAAAATCAAAAGAAATCAACAAGAGAAAATGATGAGGACCTTGCAATAGTAAAGAAAGCCTTTGTAAAAATAACAATGGGGAAATATGCTGGCTTTTATGGACAGGTACTATTTTATTTATTAATTAAAACATGAGATGAGATTAATTGGCTATATTCATTAATTTTTCAGCATAAAACATTTTAAATTGAATAAATATAATTTTACATTAAATAAATTAAATCCAAACAAAGAAACAAAAACTTTCCTTTCAAGGAAAGCATTCAGTTAAACTGCTAAATCACAAGTTTTTAGACAGATAGCTTTAACTGTAGATGTCAGTATTGTTACGAAGACGGGTCGACTGCAATGTTTCTAGATTTTTCCACTAGTTAGAGTACTTTTCAGAAGGCTGTAATATGATTTCTGACCGTTTCAGGAGAGGCTCAATCACATATTAGTTAATTGTAATTTCCATAATGTTACCCTAGTTTTCAGGAAGCTGAAACATTTTTTCAGTCAGTTTCAGAACATGTGTAGTCGAGTGGTGCAGTTTTCAGGACACCCGTTTTCAGGCGTTTTCAGGCCTGGTTATATCCCTTTGATGAAGGAATATTCTAGACCGAACTTTCTAGGTGTGAGACAAGGACGAAATGAGAGAGAGAGAGAGAAGATCAGAACATCAGAACTTTCTCGAAACTAGACTGAGCATTCTAGAACGCCGTACGACAAGGACGGAGTAACGTGCGAAAGAGACAAAGAGTGCGGACGTTCTAGAATTGTGCAATCGCTACTCAGTAGCAAGCCCGCCTAGAGAGTTCTCGAATATTGTTTAGAATTATTCCCAGGGATATATAAGCGAGCCAAAACGCGACTAGTCGCCTTTAGTTTTGAATGCGATAACAAGAGCGAAACACCGAAGCGATAAAGTGAATACAAGTGATAAAGTACTGTGTGAAGAGTGCATAAGTGAAGTAATAAGTGATTGTTTTGTGTGTGTAATTAGTGCATCTCTGCGGTTAATTTGTGCCCATAAATTCCTCATTGATTTACCAAGAAATAAACCCTTGAATAAATCTACGGCATTTTCTATCCGATCCCCTAGCTCGTAACATTTTGGTGTCAGAAGTGGGATAGAAAAATGCTAATTACTCCAAGGGAGAATCGTGAGAAGTTTGTGGCAGAGTCTGCAGCAGCTGCGGAGGTAGAGACAATGAAAACTGATTCGTTAAAAGATAAGTTTGAAAACCTGGACAGAAGTTTATATAAACAGGAGAAACTCTTGCTTGAGTTGGAAAAGGAGGTTCAGTGCCTTAAGATGTCAGGTTTTGTGGAATCATCTGGAACGCTGGAAACACCTACCTTTAATGGTTCTTCTTCTTGGGGGGCCTATAAGGTACAGTTTGATGCTCTGTGCAAGATGAACGGTTGGAAAAATGATCAGGCTGTAGCTGCTCTTATGTTGGGACTGCGAGGCGAAACCTTGACCGTTTTAGAAGCCATGAAAGGTGATGTGACACTAACGCGACTGCTGGATGCCCTTGAGTCACGTTATGGGGACTCACATTTGGAGCCAGTCTATAGGGCTCAATTACGGGAGAGAGTGCAGCAACCAAATGAGAGCTTACAAGAATGGGGTCTGGAAATAGAGAAGTTGGTAAGGAAAGCCTACGCATCCTTGCCAGATGTAGCAGACAAGATATTAGTACAAACCTTCATTGATGGAATAAGAGATCGTAAAGTCAGGATAAGTGTAAATCTTGGTCACCCCAAGAACCTGAAGGATGCTCTAGCCCATGCGTTGGAGGTGGAGGCGATTCGGAAAGATCCTCAACCTTACCGCATTAGGGCTATCACGGAAAAAGCTAATGGTCAACGTGGGTCAACCTGTTACACCTATGGGGAAGTAGGGCATATGAGGTTTTCGTGCGACTTCCGAGGTGATGTGAAGGTTAGACGTGGGAATACCTTAGTCATCGACGGAGAAGTGAATGGAACTAAGTGTAACCTAACACTCGATACTGGAGCTTCACGAACAGTGATCAGATACCAGCTTTTGAAGACATTTTATAAAAGCCCTTCTAGAGGATTTGTACAGCTTGTCACGGCAGCAGGTCAGCGCATAACCGATCGGGGACATTAAACCGATTCTGGACTGGATGAAATCTTCAGCTGTCAAGCCGCAATGGAGTAAAGTTGCATTTACAAGTAACACTACTAAGAGTTACTGGGCTCAATGGGATAGTTTAGTTCTACATAATGGAGTGTTATGTCGCAAATTGAAAAATGCTCAAGGCGATCATTTGCAGTTTGATGTGCCAAGATTCAAGGTTCGCGAAATATTAGAAATGTGTCATAGTGACTTGTCTAGTGGACATATAGGAGTAAAACGGACTCTTAAGAAGGTTAAAGAAATGTTTTATTGGATTCACTATCGTAAAGTTGTAGAAGACTGGATCAAGAGATGTAGAACTTGTGCAGCTGTTGAGGATCCGCAGACTCAATCTCGATGGGAAAAGATAATGGCCACCTATAAAGGAAGTATTGATGCTCGGGACGAGCATGTCTAAGGAGGGGGTAGTGTTACGAAGACGGGTCGACTGCAATGTTTCTAGATATTTCCACTAGTTAGAGTACTTTTCAGAAGCCTGTAATATGATTTCTGACCGTTTCAGGAGAGGCTCAATCACATATTAGAAAATTGTAATTTCCATAATGTTACCCTAGTTTTCAGGAAGCTGAAACATTTTTTCAGTCAGTTTCAGAACATGTGTAGTCGAGTGGTGCAGTTTTCAGGACACCCGTTTTCAGGCGTTTTCAGGCCTGGTTATATCCCTTTGATGAAGGAATATTCTAGACCGAACTTTCTAGGTGTGAGACAAGGACGAAATGAGAGAGAGAAAGAGAAGATCAGAACATCAGAACTTTCTCGAAACTAGACTGAGCATTCTAGAATGCCGTACGACAAGGACGGAGTAAAGTGCGAAAGAGACAAAGAGTGCGGACGTTCTAGAATTGTGCAATCGCTACTCAGTAGCAAGCCCGCCTAGAGAGTTCTCGAATATTGTTTAGAATGATTCCCAGGAATATATAAGCGAGCCAAAACGCGACTAGTCGCCTTTAGTTTTGAATGCGATAACAAGAGCGAAACACCGAAGCGATAAAGTGTGAACAAAGTGAATACAAGTGATAAATTACTGTGTGAAGAGTGCATAAGTGAAGTAATAAGTGATTGTTTTGTGTGTGTAATTAGTGCATCTCTGCGGTTAATTTGTGCCCATAAATTCCTCATTGATTTACCAAGAAATAAACCCTTGAATAAATTATACGGCATTTTCTATCCGATCCCCTAGCTCGTAACAGTATTAAAACATTTAAACAAAAATCTTTGGTAGAGGCACTTTTTATAGCTTTGGGAGATATATAAAATTAAGTTTTCGGGATAAAACACTGGTTAAAATACACACTCAATTTCAGGTAGTGAGTTTAGATGAAGAAAATGGCCGTGCAATGGTGGATATTTCAATTAAGAAGGAAACTGTCAGTCTCAGTGAATTTATGATGCAACCTGTCTCCAAGTCAGATTATGATAAACAGTCAAAAGTCATTAGTAAGTTTTGTTTTAACTAGTTCTTTTTAATGGTTTTGTCTTGCTATAGTTCTATTTATTTATTTAATTTAAAATATCTGCCTATGTTGGCATTATACATTACAAAACAAATATTTCATTTCTGTATCATGTTTGTGTTCATCAATAATGCGGGCTACTCAATAGTAAAGAAGTTACAGTGTTTTGGTTAGCAACGCGCTGTAATTTCTCATGTTATTTTCACATGTATATCCTTTTTATAACATATTTTCATAATTCAAGTGTGATTATTGAAAGCATAAATAAAATAAAATATAAATATGTTTTTTTTATAACTAATAAATTCTATTATCCAATTATGTAATGCCCTTGGAAATAATGCATAAATATTACAAAGTCCTGATACTTTAAGATACTGAAAAAAGTTTTTATTAATTAATTAGTTAAATAAAGTTAATTAATTAATAAATAATTACATCTATAATTTCTATAATCATTATATGATTTTCACAAGTTTTAATAATTTTCTTTCAGATGCCGATTCTTATGAAAAATATAAAAAAATGGAAAACAATCCGAATTCCCGCAAAAATGTTGAAAAAGAGTCTAGGCAGAAGTATGTAAGTGATAGGAACCACGATAAAGAAGAATCAAATAGTAGTAGAGATAAAAGAAAATCTTCAAAAAAGTACAGTAGTAATGAAGACTCTTTAGAGTTTGACAGGGCTAAAAGAGAAAGTCCTAGCCATGCCAGAAATGAAAAAGGCAAACCTTCAAAAGAAAGAACAGATAGATACCATGATGAAGAGAAAAGAAAAAAACCATCTAGAAAATACAGTAGTAGTGAATCTCTTCACTCTTCAGAACACGAAGATAGAGGAAGACGAAGCCCTAGCCGCGGATGTAAATATAGAAGAGAAAAAGAAATTAAAAACTCGAAAGAAAGAAGAAATAAAGATATAGATAGAAGAAATAAGTCAAAATACAGCAGTAATGAATCACTAAATACTTCTGAATCAGACTACAAAGGAAGGAGTTCCAGTAGTGAACCGAGGAGACATAAAAAAAGTAGCAAGACCTCAAAAGATAAGAAAGATATAGATAAGAAAAGGAAAGGTAAAAAGAAGAAAAGAGATAGAGATCGATCACCAAATTATAAAAAATGTAGAAAGTAAGATTTAGTTTTTATTAAATTACATTTCTGAAACTATAGTGTTTTTTGTCTTTCAAAATAGCAATGTTGGGGTTTTTAATTTTTCTTTTTCATTAAGAAAATCAATAAAAAATGTTTTGACTTCTATAAAATATATTCATATTTTACTCTCAAAGGATAAAAAATCACTTATTTGGGTCAAAGATATTAGATTTGCTCAGAATATTAATTCTTAAAATGCAGTATTATACACATCTTCATGTATAATTACAAAACTCATAATAAATTGATTTATTACAAATTTTGTCAGAAATAAGATTTGTTTGGACTGTCCCTATTAACTAACATCCTGATTATAAAATAGAACAAGATAAAAATTAGACTTGATTTTAATATATAGGATGTATGTTTGTGGACTCAGTTTCCGCACTTACTCTCAATTTTTTTTTAATGTAATAGCAGGCAAACGGGCAAGAGGCTCACCTGATGTGAAACGATACCGCCGCCCATGGACACTCACATTGCCAGAAGGCTCGCAAGTGCGTTACCGGCCTTTCAAGAATTGGTACGCTCTTTTCTTGAAGGACCCTAAGTCGAATTGATTCGGAAATACTTCAGTGGGCAGCTGGTTCCACATAGTCGTGGTGCGCAGCAATAATTGCCTTGAAAAACGCTCGGACGGGTGGAATTTTGTATTCTGCCTCGACGTCCGATGATGAAACTCAGCTGCAGGTATTAATCCGAACAACTCCTCTAAACACTCCATGATAAATACGGTAGAAGATGTAGAGTGACCCCACATCTCTACGCAACGCCAAAGGAACGAGCCGCTCGGAGAGGGATTGGTCATCGACGATTCGAACCGCTCTTCGTTGGATACGGTTAAGCGGAAGGAGCTGGTACTGGGAGGCCCCCGCCTAGAGGTGAGAACAGCCATGGCCGTATTTGCGCTTTATAGAGTTGCAAGCGGTGGCCCGGAGTGAAGTACCGTCTCGCCTTGCTGAGCACACCAAGCTTTTTGGAGGCTAATTTAGCATTTCCCTCCAAATGACCGCGAAACTAAACGTCGTTCGATATGTCAACGCCAAGTATTCCGATGTTGGCTGTGGCTTCAAGAGGAGTGTTTTCGAAAAGAGGAGTAGCGACAAAGGGTGTTTTTTTCGCGGAAAACGCGCAAACTTGTGTCTTCTTGGGGTTAAATTGGACTAGGTTTAGTCTACCCCAGACCCGAGACTACACGTAGTAGAGTTTCGACTTCAGACACAAGTTTGTTCCTGTACTCACCGACAACTGCCCGAGAAATACCTGCCCAGCCAAATGCCCAATGTAAAGAGTATCCCCAGTGCTGTCATCCGCATCGCAATGAATGCTGCTAAGTTGCAACATATCATTGATATGCAGAAGAAACAGGGTCGGGGATAGAACACAGCCTTGTGGGGAGCATTCACGGATTTAAGGTCGGAACATGCTCCGTCGACGACGACCTTGATGCTCCGATCGGCCAGAAAGCTGGAGATCCAGTCGCATAATTTCTTGGAAAGCCCGTAGGCTGGAACCTTCGAGAGCAGTGCTTTGTGCCACACCCGATCGAAAGCTTTCGCTATGTCCAAACTAACCGCTAGCGCCTCCCCCTTGGACTCAATTGCCTCTGCCCATCTATGTGTAAGGTATACTAGAAGGTCACCAGACCAGATCGCTAATCAGATGGTGGCCCTCTAGATACCTCAAGAGCTGGCCATTAATAATGGATTCCATTATTTTGGAGAACAAGGTTATAGCTATTGGGCGATAGTTGGACGGATTAGGATCCCTTTTTTAGGGATAGGATGTATCGAAGCGGTCTTCCAGCACTTCGGGACTGTGCCGATCGAGTACAGGTACCGGAAAATACGCGTCAGGACCGGAGCCAACTCAGGAGCACAAGTACGCAGCACAATTGGAGGGATACCATCCGGCCCGCTCGACTTATGAATGTCCAAGGAAGATAGTGCTTTGCGAACAGCACGTTGCCGGAATAAACACACCGCGAAATCGTCGGTGGTGATCTCCCTCGGTCATCCAAAGTCGAGTTGGACGCGAAGAGACAGCCCAAGAGGTCGGCCTTCTCCTTCGCAGTGTAGGCGAGCGAGTCATCCTCCCTGTGCAGCGGTGGAATGAATGGCTGACAAAAATTCCCTTGTATAGCTTTGGCGAGAGACCAGAAGGCTCGAGTCCTCGAAGGGAGTTGGGCTAATCTTTCGCCAAATCTGGCGATGTGCTCTGACTTTGCCTTAGCGATTTCCCGTTTGAAGGACCTGGAGGCTGAGTTATATGCTTTTTTATGTTCGCTGGTATTGGCATCACGAGATATCGCCGCTTCCGCCCATGCATTCAAGCATTCTCGCTTTCGACGCGATGCCGCCTTGCAAGAACGCTTAAACCAGGGTGTGGTCAACGCAATCTACGCGCAGCCAGAGACTAGATAGGTTTCTTCCTTCAAGCGTCCCGAGGCGACGAGAACACGTACTGACGTACACGCAAACTCCCGCCCGCGGCACAAATGAATGTTCCAATTTGTACCCCGGGTAAGAGAGGTAGGAAGTATCAGCCGGGGAGGAATAAGGTAAGGAAGTATAAGGCCGGCTTCGCAGTTTCGAGGTGAAAGTGAACCGCGTTAAGATTAGAGTTGAGCCCCCTAACATTGGTAAAGTCCACTGAGAGCGTGGAAGGGGATGCCTTCGGTAAATTCTTCCGTTTGCCCCGAGATCGAAACTTCGATCGAAACCCCCCAGAATCTTATGTTATTTATTTATGTTATATTTAGATCTTAAAATACTAAAATTATTGGGGTTCAATATTTTTTCAAAGCCAGATTTGTAATAGGCGTCGCCTTTTTCATGTAAATCTTTGTACTATGAAAGATAAATAATATTGAGGGGAGAGTAGAAGTGGAAAACGGGAAATATCTTTAAAATAAAAAACAAATCTCAATAAAATCACTATCTATATTTACATCAATCAGATAACATTCAAATCATATATACAAATGACCAATTTTACATAAACCCATAACAATTAGTAAAAAAAGTCTAACCAATATACATTTTAAAACAAGAAAAAGTAATATGAAATATCTGTCAGAATAGCAAATTTTAATGCATTCCTATATTCTACTAACAGCTGTTTTTAAATGGTCCATGTTATACCATTTTTGTATATATATATATTACATTAGATACATAACCAATGATTGAAAAAAAAACTTCATCAACCATATTTCACAATTGTTCCAACTAGTGTAAGATGAACCCTACCCGCTAGTATGACAGTACTAGTCTAGGTGTCTTTGGCAATAATATTAGTTTTCATAGGAAATATACACAGCCTAGCTATACCACTTTGGCACTAATTAGTGGTAACTTGGTGTATTATAGCAGAGTGGTCACATTAACATGATATTGTTTTAGGTAAATATAATATACTTAAAAATAAAGCAGATTTACTATAGAATATATTATTTATTGAGCCTACCATATAAAAATATACAATTCTCGTTATAATCTGCTAACTAAAGACTTGTAAAGTTAGCGCTTAAATTGACAGCTGCAGTAAATTACATACGAAATTCAAAAGCTTTTAAAAACGTGTTTTAATATTTGAATTTTACTGCGCAAATAGGTTAAAACCTCACCAGATGGCACCACTGTTAAGGGCTTCCCTTTTAAAACCTTTGCTTATTTCAATTGAATATAATATATAATTCTGTATTTTTTGCACACAATCTATATTTTTGTAACTTCAAATCTCTTAAACTTTATTAAACGAAACTAAATGAAATTGAATTTAAGAAATTATTTTTTATTTAATTTGTTACTTGACAGTGGATACTAGTCCTTTAGCTGAAATAATGGTTACAATTTCGCCTAACAGTGTTGTCCTCTAAAGTGAACAATAGTTACTTTTAATTCGAGCATACAGCTGACAACTTTTGTTATTTAGTACTACATAAACTAAAATCTTATTAAAATGATTATAACAACTGGAATAATTTATCTAAATGCTTATTTCGTACATCGCAACTTTTGAAAACACGTAACAAAATATATATTCATACGCAACAAAATCAACGAAAATAATCTTAAAATATTTTTGATTAGGTAATATTTAAAACCTTCGCTAATAGAAATGCGAAACTATTAAAACCATTTTTTATATTAAGTTTCGCACATTAATTCACTAAATATAAGTACGTAAACATATTGACTTGAGCTTGACTAAAGACTAGAACAATAAATTACAACAAACTAAATATATTACTGAAAATAATATATGAATAACTGGCAAGAATTACTTTTTCAGTGTTATCAAAAATCTGTTATAATATAAATATACACAGCTCTTCTCATGCAATGTTTAAATCTTTATAAAATAAAAATAAAAAAAATCCTGTAGAAGTTTGCTTTGGTTCTGTTAAAATTAACCTCATATTTTGGACACAGATTACAGTACATCTGAAACCTGTATTGCCATCCCTTTCAAACTTGGGTGTTGTGAGCAAGACGGCAATAGTTAAAGGGTTGAAAAAATTCGTCAAAATAAGGCTAACAAAAGGAATGAATACAATTAAGGAATGTTAGTATTTATAATTTCTAGCACCGATTTTAAATTATGCATACCCCAATTACTGAAACTACTTAAATTATTTGATGGAAAATACAACCATTAATATAAAATTGAAAAATATAGTTTTAAATACTGTATTATTTAACGCTTTTATACGCAATGAGAGTTACTTTTATTAATATTGAACAATTTAATATTTTTCAGCTTAAAAAGCTATAAAACATTATTTAGCAACCAGATAGCTATTGCATATTTCTAGTCAAAGTTTAGGGGTAGAATTGTCTAGCAGTGACAGTTGCACAACTCAAACTTGATTTAGGGGTATAAATAGCCGCCTAATAATAATAAAGACAGCCAATCCCCGTTTTAGTTTTTTCAATTTTCAAAGTTTAAGATAGAGAAAAAATATATTGATATTTGTAAGAGAAAATAAGTCTGATAACAATATAACACATTTTTATAGATCATCCCTCGATGACTACAAGTAGCGCGTGTCTGACACATGCTTTAGCCTTTTAGGCGAAATCGACTGGTATACAAATTAAATAATGGTGATCTTTGGATACAGTTAGAAAACAAATTCTTACACACAAACCTTATGTAACACAATCACATGTTCTGAAAAGCGCTAATACCTCTAATACAATAAAATAATGAATAAAAAATTCAATTATAAATTAACATTACACTTCAAATAAATATTCCTTTATTGGCCTGTTGTTAACATTAGCAACTCTAAAACATATGTAAGATTTTTAAAAATCGAATATGAAGAAAGATAGCGCCATCTCGTGGCATACGTAAGTGCAAAATCAACATCAAACTTTTTTTGAAATATTGCAATTTTACATTTGTTTCGGCTATACTTAGATTTAAGTTATTCTATTACTTTTGTAAGGTAGAACCCAATAAAATTGTCTATTGCGCCATCTAGGGAGGAATAGAGGTATCAGCAACTTCACGAACTAATATCACTGAATATCACGTGTCAGTCACTGGTCTACGCTAACTAAAGAGGGTGTCATTGGGCACATCCGCGTACCTGTGGCCTTGCTCTGCCATGTCTGTTAGTATCACACCCGAAAGGGCTTCCAAAGACTGTCGCACCTGAAAAATTCTATGCTATAGATAATTGTAAGTTAGTCTAGCTAGGCAAGGGTCTGATTTCGTTCCTTCGAACGTCAGCTGCCCAAGCATTTCATGTTTGCTTGCTTGATTAAAGAAAACATCGTTCAAACACGATAATACAACAAAAATCGAATGCCTATATAGAAAATTATCAAATCCAGAAATTTAAGACAACCCGAGCAGCGCTGCGTGAGCGCATTTGGAACACAAAACTGATATAGCCTTAAAGGAAGTTGTCTTACGTCCAGTTCTTGAAAAGTTAAGCCTAAGTTAGTAAATTGAGTTGCTCAAAGCATGATTTTGTGTGTATACAACTCAACAGACACGTTTAAGTTAAAATTACTGTGTATTCGAAATTGGATAATGCAAGTAGTGATTAATCTCAGTACATTAATATAATATTATTGAGACATATGTTATAGTACTAAACAAATCTTAACCATTCTAATTTTAATTCATGTCACGGCGGAAAAAACTTCGTATAACAATAGCCTGACTTTCAAATAAAATAGCACTTAATGCTAAAAATGATTACCAAATGAACACGACCGTGTTGAAAAAAAAGTACTATATTGCCAAGTTACCTGCCCAAAATTTTGGCTTGAGCCTGTATATGTAAATACAGTTTAATATAAATGCTTAAATAAAAAAAAACACTGTCTTTTAGAGTTAACATATTGTCAAATTAGACATCAAAACAATGTCTAGTAGGACTTTTTAAGTTCATAAAAAGATGTATTAAACACTAGCTGTTCTCACGAATTGCGATTTCCCAATATGATTTTTAATTAACCTTTATGTTCTGTTCTAAACAAGTGTTCGCTTTTCCGGAATAAAATCGCGTAATAAAATCTTCAGTTTAGTTCAATTCAGAGACCAAGGAATAAATTTAAAAAATACTCGAATTGGTCCAGCCACATTTGAATTTTTCGCTTGGCAAAGTATTTTGCGAATAAATTTTTATTTATATAGATCACAGGTTCATAATAAATAATTATTTAAAAAACCTTAGTGAGCAGCATCAGATTGGTAGAGAGGAAGGCGTGCAGCTCATTAGCAGCTCGTCCATGGAGACGGGTGCGCCATCTGACCAGCTCCGAGTACAACTCTTCGCTGGACACGCTCGTTGCCCACTCCTGGAATATGATTTATATTAAGAAAACACTTTTTAAACGGATTGAAGCTATGTATTATTATTAAAAACTTATAATTATTTACATAATTTCGCGTGCTTTTCAATTTGAGTGACACCGTGACCGCGAATTATGTAAATAATTATAAGTTTTTAATAATAATACATAGTGTTACGAAGACGGGTCGACTACAATGTTTCTAGATTTTTCCACTAGTTAGAGAACTTTTCAGCAAGCTGTAATATGATTTCTGACCGTTTCAGGAGAGGGTCAATCACATATTAGAAAATTGTAATTTTCATAATGTTACCCTAGTTTTCAGGAAGCTGAAACCTTTTTTCAGTCGGTTTCAGAACATGTGTAGTCGAGTAGTGCAGTTTTCAGGAGACCCGTTTTCAGGCGTTTTCAGGCCTAGTTATACCCCTTTGGTGAAGGAATATTCTAGACCGAACTTTCTAGGTGTGAGACAAGGACGAAATGATACGAGAGAGAGAGAGAGAAGATCAGAACTTTCTCGAAACTAGACGAGCACTCTAGAACGCCGTACGACAAGGACGGAGCAACGTGCGAAAGAGACAAAGAGTGCGAACGTTCTAGAATTGTGCAATCGCTACTCAGTAGCAAGCCCGCCTAGAAAGTTCTCGAATATTGTTTAGAATTATTCCCAGGGATATATAAGCGAGCCGAAACGCGACTAGTCACTTAGTTTTGAATGCGATTACAAGAGCGAAACACCGAAGCGATAAAAGTGAATATAAGTGAATATAAGTGATAAAGTACTGTGTGAAGTGTGCATAAGTGAAGTAATAAGTGATTGTTTTTGTGTGCTATAAGTGCATTTCTGCTATTAATTTGTGCCCATAAATTCCTCGTTTGATTTACCAATAAATAAACCCTTGAAGAAATCCACGGCATTTTCTATCCGATCCCCTAGCTCGTAACATTTTGGTGTCAGAAGTGGGATAGAAACATGCCAATTACTCCAAGGGAGAATCAAGAGGAGTCTGTGGCAGAGTCTTCAGCTGCGGAGGGAGTGCAGACAAGGGCGCAATCAGCACGCGACGCCGCCCGGCGACAAAGTTTCGATGCGAACCGCGGGATGGGTGAAAGTAACGATGGCAACATCCTCCTTGCTCTGCAGCAAATGATGGAAGCACAGGCACGCCGTCAAGAAGAACAGACACGACAAATGATGGAAGAACAGGCACGCCGTCAGGAAGAACAGGCACGCCGTCAGGAAGAACAGGCACGCCGTCAGGAAGAACAGACACGCCAAATGATGGAAGAACAGGCACGCCGTCAAGAAGAACAGGCACGCCGTCAAGAAGAACAGGCACGCCGTCAAGACGAACATACACGCCAAATGATGGAAGAACAGGCTCAGACACGTCGCATGATAGAGGAGCAGGCACGACGTCAAGAGGAGCAGGCTCGCCGTATAGGAGAAAAACTTTGTGACCTGAAAATACAGGTAGATGAAAAGATCGAGAATTTGGAATCCAAGCAGGATAAACGTATCCTTGGATTAGAAAATGAAATCCAATGCCTGAAGACCTCTGGTGTTGTCACGACTGTAGCACCAGCTGGAAATGTGAAAGTGCCTCCCTTTGATGGTACATCTTCTTGGGGCGCGTACAAGCTGCAGTTTGAGACTGTAGCAGAGTCAAACGGGTGGACTGACGATCAAGCTGTTACCGCCCTTATTCTGGGACTGCGAGACGAAGCCCTCTCCATATTAGATACCAAGAAAGGTAAGGTGACGTTGAAGCAACTGCTAGATGCCCTGGAATCACGGTATGGAGACGCACATTTAGAGCACGTTTACAGGGCTCAATTGAAAGATAGAATACAGCAGACAAATGAAAGTTTGCAAAAATGGGGACTTGAAATAGAGAAGCTGGTAAGGAAGGCCTACGCATCCTCACCAGATGTTGCAGACAAGATGTTGGTTCAAGCTTTTGTCGACGGTATTCGAGACCGTGAAATTCGAATGGCTGTGAACCTCGGTCACCATAAGGACCTTAAGGATGCTCTTGCTCATGCGTTGGAAGTGGAAGCATTTTGCAAGGATCATCGACCTTACCGCATTAGGGCTATCACGGAAAAAGCTAATGGTCAACGTGGGTCAACCTGTTACACCTGTGGGGAAGTAGGGCATATGAGGTTTTCGTGCCCTAAGAAAGACTTCCGAGGTGATGTGAAGGTTAGACGTGGGAATACCTTAGTCATCGACGGAGAAGTCAATGGAACTAAGTGTAACCTAACACTCGATACTGGAGCTTCACGAACAGTGATCAGATATCAGCTTTTGAAGACATTTTATAAAAGCCCTTCTAGAGGAATTGTACAGCTTGTGACGGCAACAGGTCAGCGCATAACCGATCGGGGAGAAGGTATCGCAACCTTCAAGATTGGTGGAAGTTTATACAGACACAAGGTTGTTCTTGCCGACATAGTAGATGACTGCATAATCGGATTAGACTTCATGAAGTATTATAAGTGTAAGATAGATCTGGAAAAAGGAATGTTCAAGTGTGGAGAGCAGGAAGTTTGTTTTAAAGGCAACTCTTCAAAAAGTGGTTATGACGCCTGTAGAGTAATCAATGTAGACGGACAGGCTAGTAATCAACAAGAGTGGAACGCAGTTCGAACAGTTCTGGATAACTATAAGGAAGCCCTGTCAATACTTCTATCAAAGGCAGAGGGACAATTAAAGAAATTTTCTGACATGTTATCTACTCATGAAAGAGAGCTAAGGAGTTCAGATGATGTGTCTCAAGGACCGTGCGATAAAGTTAACGAAGAGGATGGAAGGGATAATGAACCAGTGAGGATACTAAGAACGGATACCATTAGTCCAGATTGGTGTGGTAAATTAATTCAGGAAGAGCAACATCAAGATTCTGACATTAAACCCATTCTGGACTGGATGAAATCTTCAGCTGTCAAGCCGCAATGGAGTAAAGTTACATCTACAAGTAACACTACTAAGAGTTACTGGGCTCAATGGGATAGTTTAGTTCTACATAATGGAGTGTTATGTCGCAAATTGAAAAATGCTCAAGGCGATCATTTGCAGTTTGTTGTGCCAAGATTCAAGGTTCGCGACATATTAGAAATGTGTCATAGTGACTTGTCTAGTGGACATTTAGGAGTAAAACGGACTCTTATGAAGGTTAAGGAAATGTTTTATTGGATACATTATCGTGAAGATGTAGAAGACTGGATCAAGAAATGTAGAGCTTGTGCAGCTGTTAAGGATCCGCAGACTCGATGGGAAAAGATAATGGCCACCTATAAAGGGAGTAATGATGCTCGGGACGAGCATGTCTAAGGAGGGGGTAGTGTTACGAAGACGGGTCGACTACAATGTTTCTAGATTTTTCCACTAGTTAGAGAACTTTTCAGCAAGCTGTAATATGATTTCTGACCGTTTCAGGAGAGGGTCAATCGCATATTAGAAAATTGTAATTTTCATAATGTTACCCTAGTTTTCAGGAAGCTGAAACCTTTTTTCAGTCGGTTTCAGAACATGTGTAGTCGAGTAGTGCAGTTTTCAGGAGACCCGTTTTCAGGCGTTTTCAGGCCTAGTTATACCCCTTTGGTGAAGGAATATTCTAGACCGAACTTTCTAGGTGTGAGACAAGGACGAAATGATACGAGAGAGAGAGAGAGAAGATCAGAACTTTCTCGAAACTAGACGAGCACTCTAGAACGCCGTACGACAAGGACGGAGCAACGTGCGAAAGAGACAAAGAGTGCGAACGTTCTAGAATTGTGCAATCGCTACTCAGTAGCAAGCCCGCCTAGAAAGTTCTCGAATATTGTTTAGAATTATTCCCAGGGATATATAAGCGAGCCGAAACGCGACTAGTCACTTAGTTTTGAATGCGATTACAAGAGCGAAACACCGAAGCGATAAAAGTGAATATAAGTGAATATAAGTGATAAAGTACTGTGTGAAGTGTGCATAAGTGAAGTAATAAGTGATTGTTTTTGTGTGCTATAAGTGCATTTCTGCTATTAATTTGTGCCCATAAATTCCTCGTTTGATTTACCAATAAATAAACCCTTGAAGAAATCCACGGCATTTTCTATCCGATCCCCTAGCTCGTAACAATAGCTTCAATCCGTTTAAAAAGTGTTTTCTTAAAGTGTAAAAGCTATGATAACAAAAGACAATACTATATGATTTATATTTATTTTTAAAAAAATTATTTGTTTATGTACTTTGTACAGACTGCTACATAGTGGCTAATATAAGCTAGCTAGTTAGTAGTAGTAGTCGGTATGTTTTAAGTGGAGTAACTAGACTGAAGAAAGTAACATAATAATTAAACATAATTTTATCTAAACTAAATAAATAAAATGTGTGACCCCCGACAGAAGTGACAACCTAAACTAATTTAAGTCGAACTATTTAACTCTGTAATGTTATCCGTCCGGGATCATCTTCTGTTTCGTTCATCATATTTATTATAATCACTTAGAAACGTTGATAGTTTGTGGTTATATGCTGACAGAAAACAGTAAATGTCTAACGCACACTAAACGAGTAGAGAGAGGGGAAAGCGTCTGTCAGAAATACTGCTAGCGCTGCGGATTAGAATGAGAGGGGAGGAGCCTGCGTACCGCTGCCGAATGAGTGAGAGAAAGGAAAGCTAGACAGACTAGTTCTGTAACGCGTTACGTAACGAAGCGGTTCATAAGAACTTATCATTTCAAGTAACGATTAAACAAAAATGATTAAGAGATGTTTATTCAGAAGACTATTTAAAGACGTTAGACGTTAGAGCAGTGATGGCCTAGTGGCTCCAGCGTGCAACTCTCAGCCCTGAGGACGTAGGTTCGATCCCCGGCTGTGCACCAATGGATTTTCTTTCTATATGCGCATTTAACATTTGCTCGAACGGAGAAGGAAAACTTCGTGAGGAAACCGGCTTGCTTTAGACCCAAAAAGTCGACGGCGTGCGTCAGGCACAGAAGGCTGATCACCTACTTGCCTATTCGATTAACAAATGATCATGAAACAGATACAGAAATCTGAGCCCCAGACCTAAAATGGTTGTAGCGCCATTGATTATTATTAAAAGACGTTAGTTAATCGTAAGGGATCGGGGAGCGTATTCGGAAATCTTAAAATACTATACTAGATGCTAGATGACCTAACCAAGGATGAGCGTATGTACTACCAGTTCTTAAATCAAGGCGTAGAGCGGGCGAGGAGAACTGGCAAGAAACTCTACTCCTTATGATCTCTACTCCTGATAACCAACTGTAATGACGTAACCAGTTGTAAACATAAACAAAGGTAATTACTGTAACGTAACACTAAAGCTCAAATCTTTTTACTTCAGACTTACTATCATCATCATCATCAAACATCACGTAATTTTAAGGCATAATGGGGTGAAATACTTACGTGGGGTCGATACGTGACGCAATAAAGCCTATATGAGAGGAACATCGCTGAGCAGGTAAGCAAAGCCGCCAACGCCAGGAGAGCCAGGTGCCAGTACGAGGTGTCTCGTTTCAAGACTGTTGTGCCCGTCAGAAGCGCTGGTTGGATCACTGCCGCACTCGCTGAGAAAAAATTAAGATGATGATCCTAGATTATTTACACTATTTTTTACGTTAAAATGTGTGCTTAAATAAATCTTTTCCAGCCGCATTCGGCGCAGAAGTCGAATAACAGAAGTACTTATTTCTCTTTTCATAACAGCGTAAACACATTTTGACCGAAAGAGACGAAAGTATTTTTTTATAAACAGGTATGTACAATTGTACAATGTACAAAATTTTAGTAGAAAAGTCAAATAAGTATAGTTAAGAAATATCGTTGAATTGCGTCCATAAAAAAAGAACATGTATGTATACGCATGTAACAGCAAATCGATAAATTACTTATATAGAAATCGAGTAAGTGTTTTCAAGTTACCGGCTGCCATAATGGCCTCGGGCTCCGGTCGGGTGGGCTGCGTAGAGTCCACGTGGTCAGCACCGCCAGAACTGCTGTCGTCCTCTGGGGAATACTCCGATATTTCCGGCGTTCTCAGATCCTGTTGAATAATACAATATAAAAAAATCTTACTTGCAATTTTTAATAGGGGTAAGATTCAGACTCGGGACTTAGGGTTATGTTTGATGTATGTTAAATCCAATACGTAGTCATTCTTTACGCCATTATTATTGACGAGAATATAACGTTTTTCTTTAGAAATTGATATAATTGAAAAAGCTATATTAAGAAAACACTTTTTAAACGGATTGAAGCTATGTATTATTATTCAAAACTTATAATTATTTACATAATAATACATAGCTTCAATCCGTTTAAAAAGTGTTTTCTTAATGTGTAAAAGCTTTGTTAACAAAAGACAATACTAAAAGCTATATAAGAGTTAACCGAAGTTTAACATCTCATACCTAAAAGTTACATAACAATTAATATGATTTATTGTCAAAAATCCAGGATGTAACATAATATTAGATCAGTTTTTTTTGTAATAGGAGGCAGAAGGACAGGAGGCTCACCTGATGTTAAGTGATACCGCAGCCCATAGACACAGACTCGTCAGAAGCCTCGCGAGCGCGCTGCCGGCCTTTTAACTTATCTTTATATTCAGTTGTCTGAATATAAAAGACACAGACCATCACATTTATCATTAAGGTCTACACATACGCATAAATAGTATGGCCTAAAATAACAATTCCATAAACAAGTTTTTCAATACATTATAGCCTAATATTGAAACTTACGCTTCACTACTTTACAAGATAACAACTGATCTAATAATATTAGCCGAGCAAAATAAAAACTGCAAAACGTGACGGTGATGTTAAACGATTTGATACGGTTTCATCGTGCGACCACATGTGACATGATCATTCTATTATAGAACATTTTACATGTGAACTGGATGTTTGAACCACACGTTAACTAAACCACAATTTATACAGAAGATACAAAACAAAAATTAAGATATTATAAAACGCATATAAAATTTATGGTATTTTTGGTCAATATCGTAATTTTAGAATGCACTAATTTATGTTTTTATACAATCGATGGCTTTACCATGACTTAGACTAAGTCTTGTTTTATTTGCAGATGTTTTTATTTTATATTTCAATGAAAAGCCTTATTTTTGCGCTACATTTAGCATCATGTGTATTTTTTAGTACTTTTTGATATTATATTTATGAGCTGAAGTCACTCAGCGTGCGACTCTCATCGCTGAGGTCGTAGTTTCGATCCCTAGCTGTGTGCCAATGGACTTTCTTTAGCATTAATATTCGCTCGAACGGTGAAGGAAAACATCGTGAGGAAACCGGCTTGCCTTAAACCCAAAAAGTCGACGGCGTGCGTCAGGCACAGAAAGCTGATTACCTACTTGCCTATTACATTAACAAATAATCATGAAACAGATACCGAATCAGAGGCCCAGACCTAAAAAGGTTGTATTGCCATGGATTTATTTTTATATTATATATTAATGTTTTTATAAATAAGTCTACTATAAGATTGATTATTGAACGTCGGCATATAATATTTGTAGGAAAAGTACGTAACCTGGGTCTTAATAAAATCATAGTACTATATATACAAAGTAATCATAGACTGTATAGTAATATTTATACATTTATTTTTCTAACAATATTTAAACACCAATTCAAATATAGAATAACATCTTTATCAGTATCAACGGAAAAAAGGTCATTGCGCATGAATATGACGTAAATTGATTAACGGAGAAAAACAACTTGTGTTTTACTTGCTAATGTTCTAAATTAATTACGTAAACTAAACGGCTTCATTAACATAAAAAAAATATGACATCGGTTTTAAAGTACCTCTTGCTTTTTTGTAATTGACATTTTATTATAATTAATCACATCACATATGAAGCATTGTTGTCGGTATTGCGTCGTGTGCATGGCACAATTGTGAAAACTTCTTTTTCTTTTTCGTTTTCTCTTGAAAACAAAATAGTATATCGCTTTGATGAGTTTTATATTAAAGAATGCAATGAATATAAAAAATGTGTTTTTTATTTAATCTACGCTGTAAAGAAATCTAAGTTCTTTAGTTAAAACGGTGCAATTAGACTGTTTTTTTCTATGATACAGAAAACCCAGTGGCGCAACAACATTTAGGCTTTGGCTCCAGATTTTCTGTACTTTCGTGATCATTCATAACAAGCATGTTGGTGATCAGCCTTCAATGTTTAACAAGTGGCCTGGGGTCTGAGGCGTGTCGGTTTCCTATTTTTTCAAGGTGTACACATAGAAAGAAAACTCAGTTGATTACCAGTCGAGATTCCAACAAGAGTGAAAAGTTCAAGCCACTAGGCCACCTCCATTTAAACTGCTTACCTGTGATTTCGGTACCGCAAGCTCCGGAGCCTTGGACGACTTCCAGACCAGGGTCATCAACTTGTAGGTGGCGTCCCTCGAGAGCAAGGAGCCAAACACGTGTCTCTCATCCCTCGTGCACACCCCTACCGCATTAGGGATGATTCGGGCCACCTTTTCCTTCGTTATCCGAAGAACGGAAGACGTCGGTATTAATAACTGTAATAAAATAAAATATAGTAAATAACCTTGCAAAAATATACAAAATACTGTTTGACACACATTCACGAAATGTGCTTATGCACATAACATTATTTACAATAAGTATATTGAATTTAAAGTAAATATATGAAAGCGTTATATTCTTATCCTCTGATTCTCACAAAACTATTTTCTTTGATATTTAATATTCAATACTTATTGTTTATAATATTTTTTTAAACGGATTATTTTGTAAGCCAGTCCATAGACTTCACTCGTAACTATAATGAGAAATTCATTCCCGCGATCGTGAGAAATTCACGCAAATTTCGGAAACTTTCTTTTTTTCTTAGAAACGCTGATGTTTCTATCAAAAGTCTAAGCTTTTGTAACAAACCCGTTCAGTAACAATTATTAAAAGACAAAAATATTTAAAAAGGGTTTTAGTAGAACCTTTTTTCTTAATATTTGGCAAATCCATATTAGATTTTTTTTAAAGAATAGGGGACAAAAATGCAGGACCCTCACCTGATGTTAAGTGATACCGCCACTCGTGGACACTCTCAATGGCCAGAGGGTTCGCGAGTAAATAGCCGGCCTTTTAAGAATTATTTATTTATTCAACACTCTATTATATCTATGATCTGGCATTATCGCGATCAAGCGATATTTTTCAGGTCTTCAAGGCATATAAATGCTGAATTATTTATATAAAAACTACTTACTTTAGTCACATATCCAAATACATTGGAATAAAATGCGAAATAATTCTTCGTTATATATAAATGCCCTTGCAGAAGTATGTCGCCTACCAGTGCACAGGAATAATCTGAAACCATAAATTACTTTGTTGTAATACAATAAATGTTTAAAAGAAAAAAGCATCTTACAACAAAAATAATACAACATGGAGCAGTATTAACCTTATTGTAAGGCGTGCGATTCTGAAAATTGCGTTTGAAACTTTGTACTCTGTAACTTCGCTATCAAATTAAAAGTTATAAGAAGTAAGGAGTTCACTCAATATCTGTAGTACTGTTCTGTAAGTATGACTTCCGTACGTCAAAAATGGGTTAAACATACTAAACACTAATTTAGAAATGAAAATCAGCGCTAAGGAAAAGATTCAGAAATGAGAATTTGCGCTAAGTCTGACTCTCGTGTGTCAAAAATCAATTATATTTTGGCATATTGAAGTCATAGCTCGGTTAAGTCTCGGTTCTGAATCTCATAATAAGTCTCGACTTCTATCTTACGCTTACAATATTAGAGTTAACTATTTGTTAAATGCAATATTTACTATCAAATATAAATATATAGTAAATAATATAGTATATACGTAAATAACGCAATAAACAGGTTAAAAATCAGTCGTATTAGTACTGATTCACAGCTTTCTGTCGAACCATTTGCTAAAATTAGCAATGCGTTAATGACTTTAACATCCAATTTTGGCTACATATTTAGCTAAGACACTGCCATGAGTACTACAACAATATTTGTTGTTTATGAAACATTTGGCCCTGTATGCATATGCATATATATTATATAGATTAAAAACGGTAATATTCGTGTTTTTAGAATAAAAATATGTATTTACATTGACATGTATGAAAGTATGTACTTTTAGAACTAGAATATAGTAACGGTACATTGACATTTTTAGGTCTGGGCCTCAAATTCTGTATCTGTTTCATGATCATTTGCCCATCAGCCTTCATTTGATCAGCCTTCTGTGCCTGACGCACACCGTCGACTTTTTGGGTCTAAGACAAGCCGGTTTCCTCACGATGTTTCCCTTCACCGTTCGAGCTAATGGTAAATGCGCACATAGAAAGAAAATCCATTGGTGCACAGCCGGGGATCGAACCTACGACCTCAGAGATGAGAGTCGTGTGCTGAAGCCACTAGGCCAACACTGCACATTCTTACTCACATTGAAACCTATGGTTTAACAAAATAAATACGTAGAAATTTGGTTTAAAACTATTATATATACAGAAAATACTTACAGTTAAGCACCCTTTCCTCGGGCCCGACCTGCGGGAAATGCCGCTGGAACTTCTTCTGTCTCGACTTACTGGGCTGCTTGCACTCCGTCGTATCATCCGAGCCTGCTATGCCCACTCGCACCGACGGCGCAGAGCCCGACAGGGGCTTCACTGCATGTCTGAAAGGATATTAAATATTTATTAACATTATTTCTATTTCTAAAGACAATTCTAGACCACAACCTATGTAGACAATAGGACAGGCTGTATATTCTCGCTGGACCAGGCCTAGCCACGATGGGCTGTAGTGTAGTAATTAATGTGAACAACCTTACCAGGTTGTTCACATGGTTGGTTACCACCACATACATTAATTTTATAATCTCGTATTATCTTCCTACTTTATTGTTCTGATCAGTTACTAATGCATATGAAACATTATGTAAATAATATATATGAAATATTAACGCAATTTAAACGATCATAGCACATGGCAGGCGGTCACGACTTTTACAAGATGTCAATAAAAATATTATAAATATTGTGTGTTAATATTAGAACTGCGTGTGACAAGAATTCTACTACGGTGCATTACTAAAAATCTGATCGTGCAAAGTGTTATGTAGGTTATTTTTGAAATTAGAACATATTTAATACCACTTAGCATTTACTTGAAGTGCTTATTAAATCGTCAAATATTGAAATTGTATATAATCAATCTATTATGCCAAGTAGATAAAAAATATTATCAAAATTTGCAAATTCTATATTTATATAACATAGTTCAATAACGAAAATTGTAAACCGTCACAGGACGCCTGGAAATTATGTTGTAAGTAATATACACTAAATAATATACTGGAACTAAATTGTATGTAATAAAAATAAAATATTACAATTTTAAACAAAAATTATGGCTGTGCTTTAAAAAAAACGTGTGTACTTATGTACAAGAGTCACAAGTTATAATTTTTTGGCGTAACAAGATAAAAATCTTTTCAAACATTTTATTTTACGTTTGTAGAAAACACGACACTAACAATAGAAAAACCTAAAATATTAACTATAGCTAACTCCAGGGTGTCGGTTTTTCGTGACGGTGTGCGCGCGCACACAAAAATTTACTTTCATTATTTTTCCCTAACGCGCCAAAAGTTTATATTTACTTAATAAACTTTTCATTACCTAATACCAAATTCTAAAATGTATATGACTTCAGTAATAGTAATATTCTATGTTGCCTCTGACGACATATATGATGTACATTTAGCATCGTATAGCCAGGTACGGCAGGTACACCACGCCAACAGTCAATTTTACCCAAACCATGTTTTACATCAAAAATACATTCAAGGGTAAAATATGGATTACTAAATTAATTAAAAATATTTTTCGTTGGTTTACTCTTATCTGAACAGACAAACGCACGATTTGCGCTTACACTATGAAGATCGCACTTTACTACTGCTGTTGAGACAGTAGGTCGACAGCGAAGCTTGCATCAGCACCACATACATAAAAATCTCATACGAGTTAAGGTACGAAAACATCCAATACGACAAACATGTATTGGCTTTTGACATACGAAAGTAGATAAGTAAAGATAGGTCGTTGTAATTCTCGTCCCTGATGCTTACTGGTTACTGGATGGTTACAGGCGCTATGCGATTAGGTTATCTATGGCCTTTGATAGTCGTGAAAATCAGCTGATAATATTGAACGAAACGTGACGCTAATACTTGTGTTGTTATTCAAATAGCGTTAGTTAAAATAAGTTAAACGGCGATTTAAGTCATTTAGGACACAGAATTGCAACATCGTATGGATAGAAAAAGGTTTTACCTTTAAAAAATATCCGTAAACAGCAAAAAAAAATTTTAATGAAGATTTTTAACTTATTATGTTGAAGTTTTTACGAATGTTTTATTTTTTTGTGACTTACCTCAAATGCCTTGAAGGCGCAAACAATTTTCCTTATGTGTGGTATCAGCATCTTAATTATAAACCGTAAAATTACTAAATGTTGTTTCTCTTTTATCGCAGTAAAAATATTAAGCACCTCTGTTAGACCAGTTTAAACATAATTCCAGTAGTAACAGACAATAAATATACTTAGCGTAACAAGCCACAGTAAACCTAGAACCGCACTTAGTCTAGTCTATACTTATCTATAGTAACTAGAAAATATTCTACATTCATCTGTGGGAAAGTACAATTTACAAACATATTCCATATCCGAAATACCGCGTGAATGATTTAAAAGTCTCTATGTAAGCAATGTAATTCCATTATAAATCAAAAAAACAAGTAATAATGGTCCCAAATGTCAAAACGGCAAATATGCGCAGCGACAGCCTCATAATGCTAAACACTGTCTGTGGATAAACCCGTGCTCTGTTACAGAGGCTCAGAGGTCATTAGCGAGACGAGGCTTCAAAATCAAAACTATTTAAAATTATTAAATTCATCGCCTTTGAAATTTTATGAAGGTGTATGTAAAAAAAGCTTACTTGTAAAACTGTACTACGTACTTCGTCAAAACAATAACGCCCATTTCAAAACAGTACACTAAACAGGACCAAGATCAACTGATTGAAATCCTTACCTTACCAAGTTTATATTTGTAAGGAATTTAAAATTCAGCATAAACCGACCGACTTTTCAAGATCATTTCTTATTCCCCCAAGCTATAGCGATCTTAATACATAAATCATAAATGACGGACGTCATTGAATTTTAATATGACTTCATTTTGAATGTGTTGTTTCATAAAATCTATAGAATACATAATAATTTACCAGGCCCACAATAACAAACATGGAGTAACGTGTGCAGTTGCTTATAAGTATTTTTTGACAACTCGTCAATATCACAATAGTACTAATGGATTTTAAAATAAATTGGTGGGAGTTTAATTCACTATTTAATTTCTTTGTCAATTGGTAGAACTTCAGATTGAAAAACCTAAAAACATGGAAGTCTATGGTTACTTATTGGTTATAAATTTAAAAACATGTTTCGAATTAACATTTGAAGGCGAGTTCAGCGTTCCATTTTTTAAAATCGATGCGGAAACTTCTTAAAATCATAGAAATTAAAACATACTATATTTTCGTCATTTAACGTTGGTCTGATTTGAACTTAATTTAACATTTACTTTAAAGAAAATATAGATACCTACAGACGTTTCTTACAAAATACCTGTAGTCTACGTGTCATCATCAAATATTTATAACTGTTCTAAATGCAGTCCGGTGTCCTATATTTTGTGTTTATCAACGTAAAGATTAAAGTTTAGATTTCACATCCGCGATTCATTTCCCGGACGCGAGAAGTTAGTACTTGTTTTCGACTTTCTTTTGTTTCTTGCAAAATATCAATAACTGGATAATATGCAGGAACCCGCATAGTATTGGAATTAAACGAAGGTTTTGTTGTAATACAATACTTAAGGAATTAACAGTCACTGCAGCCTAGGTAAAGATTAAGAAATGTAAATGATTGGATAAGTTTAATTAATAATAAGTTTACGTTTATTGACGGTATGATTTTTTTTTATTTTCGAAGAGAATTGAAGTCAAAGTATAAATAATACATAAACTTACTTCAAAGTTATTCGTGACTTCGACATTTAAAAGGGATGTACGTTTGTAAGCCTGACAGAATCGACGACTTTTTAAGATTGTAAACACAGCATAGCTTCATATCATTTATTTGCGGGTTTAATTCTTTTTTAATAATATTTATTTCCTTAATAATAATTGTTTCGGGTTATTGGGTAGACCCACCAGAGACAATACTCTATCCTTTATAAAAAACGTGTCAACGAAATTGGCGCAGAACCTAATATATATGTCTCCGGGGAAGAAAAAAACCACATAGATTCAAATATTAGAATTATATTATAGAAACGTTTTAAAATTGTAACGATTATATTAATGACAGTTGCCTCGACCTTGCCGATAACACTTCAGATAACCTATAGTAACAACAAAGTATTGATTATAAGTTTCTTAGCGGGCCTTCAATATTATTGTAAAAGAAGAATTTAAATCGATTGGGTAGTTCTAGTAACGTATGTTGAATGCTCAAACCTCACTTGACAACATCGCTTTAATGTTTTTTCTCAGTTAACTATGTAGCACCACTATGTGGAACCAGAGGCCAACTGAAGTATTTCTGAACATATATTTATAGAACATATAACTGAAGAACAGAACACAAACCCATCGCCACAACTTTTGTGTAAGCAAAAATAAGCAATGCAATACCTGTCATCTTGGCCGACAAAACTGCCTTCGTTGCTTGAATCCTCTGAATATTCAAAGCTCGCGTTATCCATCATTGATTGGTCACATATCATTCAATATCATAAAATAAATCACATTTTACGATATTTAACACTACACTTACACAGCACCGTTCCACGTGCCACTATCCCGACGAAACGAGCGTTCAGCTTGCTGTCTAAGTAATATCTATTCGACTAAACACGTTTCACTCACAATTCCTTCATATTGATATATCGAAATTAATTTATCAAAGATAACATAACTTAGGCAAGTGAATCACATTGCTTCGAAACGGTTCGTCGAACTTGTTCGCGTCTACGCTTTTCTAGTTTGCGTAAAGCAATTCAAACTTTGTTATGTAACGCATAAAGTATTGTTTTGTCTACCACGCGTGATAGTACTCCGAAATAGTCGGTGTGAGTGAGACAAGACACCTGAGTCAACAAACCACGACGCAACGGTACCGCTTCATAGCGAATACTGCATTTGCACATGCAATAATGAACGATCGTTTATAAGTACCGTCAGATAATTGCACAATCTATTGTTTTGTACATAAACGGTAAAAAAATGAATAATGTTGCTACCTACTAAGACATATTTTTATCTTATTAACGTCACACAAACAATATTTCTATAATGAATCGTATAATTATAAATAGGCGTGTTAAATATAATTTGTAGTAAAAGAAATATACAGTTTTAATTACAATGCGTTTATGTACCACAATTGTCAAAGAATATTATAATATGAAAAATTTAAGGACAGTGCGTTTCTTTTCATCGTCATTGGTCCGACGAAAAGCGTAATCGCATCACGTGTAAATAGACTAGAGATGACCAATCATAATCAAATGAATCGCGCCATCATTTATTTATTCAGATGCTATGTTGTCTTAGTAGTATTTTTTTAATTAATTTACATCAGTACTAAAAACACATTATGATTTAGGATTACTTCAGTTACAGACATATAATGTACTGTGTAACTTACCTTGAAGTCATATATGTGCTGACGGTACATATTGGTATGAATCGAGGGCAAACCGGGAACATCAACATTATCTACATTGATTGGACAAATGGGTACTCACGCGCAACTCGCTCTCAACACGTGACAAGATTGCGTCATTAAAATTTCATTCACCAATCTTTTACGACTAAATAGTAAAATTACCTAGCCCCTGTAGCACAGGCTTTCTATAAAGGTGACATATGACTTTAGATATTATAGATACGAAACTAGGACCTTTTCCTTTCATGTCCTTTTATTATAATTAATGAAATTTTGAAATAAACTTAGTAGTAATAAGGTAAAATGAAATAATTTTATTCTTGATATGATAATAAAAGCCTTTTACTTTAACTTTATCTAATTTAACTTTATTTAACCAATTTCTGTAAGGTACATATAATAGATAATTTATCGGAAAATAAGGTCATGAAGAAGTTTCACTTCTTACGTATGTACACTGGTACACGCACACATCTTTCATTGTTTTAAGGTTTTACTGACAGCAGCTTTTTTAAATATATAATTTGGTTTGAGCCACAAAATAGGCTTCAGTTTCGGCGATTACCTTATCATTATTGCAAACTTTCTGTCAAGCGAGTATTCTCTTGAGGCCTGAAAACAGGAAACCTTCGCTGGGGCTAGCCCCAAACTACATATCTTTCCATAAAATTTTATTAGAATTTATTATGATTCAAACACAGCTCAATATCATCAATTCGTTGTTGTTTTTGATCGATTGTGAGCTCGCGCAGCAATTTCATATTCATCTAGAATATGTCCAACATGTTCCTTTGATATCTTTAGGATCTCACTTTACGGTTAACCAAAATTATTTTGTGGACTGTGGACTGTATGTTTTCATCGGTAACAGACTCTTTGGGGCGTCTACTGCGTGCATCCTCCTCGGTGCTCATTTTACCTCGTTTAAACTTAGCAAACAGCAACGGTTGGTTTTCCTGGTGCAGAGTCCGAATAATATTTATCAAGCCAAACCTAGGCTTCAATGGTATTTCACCACAAAGCAATGCTTTATGAACACACGAAATTCCTTTTTATTAAATTTGTTTAAACAAACAAAAGTTCCTTGACTCAAAATACTATATTTCAAAAAGTAATAGTACGTCAGTGGTCAAATTTATACACGTGTCAAAAAATCATATAAATTTAATATCAGTATCGCCATCTATATAATATAAGCCTACGAACTTTTCAGCCCACCGATTAATTTGTGTGATTATTATAACTGAAATTTTTAGTAAGTCTTAAAATAAGACAATGTTTTGAAGCGAGTTATATAACTGAACTAAATATTTTAGTTACTAAATAGAAGCGTAAACAAAATGTATACAATCATCACACGTGAAGCCAATATGAGCCCTTTAGTTTTTACCACTTATAAATTGTATTTTAACATTTTCGTTTCCGATAATGTCCAATAACGTGTCTTGCAGATTTATGAGCCCTTAGATAAGCCAAGTCTGTTTTTGTTAGCGTCACAATCCCAAATTTTGTGAAGTATAACTACTAGCTCATACTACATACATACTACAATTTTATTTAAACATTTTCATACAAAAAACCGAACTTAATTAGCGTCAAGGTGTATAAATTATTAATGCAAGTTTAAATTAAATTTGAAACATTATATCGTCACACATTTAACAAGTCTACGAAGTTGGCCAACTCTACCAACGAAAATTTATTCCAGGAAAGGACAGTTATATATAAAGAAAAAATGTTTCCCTAAAACAGAAATGTGTCAAAGGTCTACGTGGAAAAAATCATAAACATATAATATTATGTATTTTTAACTCATAAGCACAAATTATATTATCGCAAATAAAATTCAGCTTTTCAATATGACAATTGACGTCACATGAGCTTCAGATATAAACTTGATAGTGATAATATTTTTATAATACATATGTCTAACTTTATCTGATTGCTTAACGACACATCTTATGCTACAGATTATATCCTACAGCTGTTAAATTAATTGGGCACAACATAAACCAGACTAACCATAACGTAAACACAGGTTTGTCATGATTTATTAGCGGATCTAGCTCAGTAATAACATTAAAACACCATACACAACAGATGTAATGAACGAAATTTATTACCCACCGCAACAGATTAAATTTGCGTGTAAGAAACGATCAATCGGAACAAAAAAGCTATTTCCAACCAAATTACTATTTAATATATAGGTCTTAAACAGAACAATATTATAACTGTAAAATAATAGCTAATAAACAATACTCTATTTTTTATTTCTGTATCAAATACATTTATAAACTTTAAATGGGTGTATAATTTTCTTTTATTCTTTCTTTCATCTATGTACATAGAACTACCATTTTTTTCTTGTTAATATTAGTACTTATGACCTCTAATAGGTTAACAACAGAACAGAGAACTAGACTAGCTTTTGATACATTTGATTAAATCTCAGTACATTAAATATGTTTTCATATTTACCAATTTGATAAGGGACACGAATTTTTTGCCTGCCCCTAGCTCACGATGTTATGCTTAGGACTAGCAAGTAATTACTCTACGCAAAGTATTCATTGAATTTAAATTTATTTGCTCCATTAACCGTAGAACAAGAAATGCGATAACAAAACCAGCTCAATAGGTATATTGTTGAGTTATAATTGTAGCGATTTTCAAACTTGGCAAATTGAATAATTCTTGTTGCCTAAGACCTAGAATATTTAAAAGGACAAAACCATTTGAATTAGTGAATTAGTGTAAGAGCACGTTAGTTGTAAGTACTAAACAGTGGTAAGTGACAAAATATATCACAAGAACAGATTGTCTTCCTCTTAATAAAGACTGAAAGTAGTGTTATTGGACTTTTTCTGATGTTACATATCATATTACTAAACTAGGTTAGACTACTTATTAGTCTTAAGATAGGCTAGATCGTAATCTTCTGTAATGTCTTAGTAAATACACATAGCTTATTTATTTATCATAGCTTCAAATATAATAATAATAACGTTTACACAACAAACCTTAATCCATCATAAGCGTAATACAAAACTCTTTTGATTTTCACTGATTCATTAGAGTATGGCGACATTTAAAACATCACATAAAAACAACGGAATATGTAAGTTCGCGAGTAAACACGATTAGCCGACATCGTGTTGGAAGCGTTACTGAACTACTGGAGGTTATATTGCTAATCGCCGGTAATCACCAATATTACTTTTATATTGATGACCTGATAAGTGATCTCGATAAGGCCTAATAGGTTAGTACATCAGGTACATCAATAATGCATGTATCATTATTCTAGCACTAACTTCTTTATTCCGAACTAAGTGTAGAAATCAAAAAACTACTAGCCAAAAGTTAAGAAGGTTAGGAACAAGTGTAACCATTAGATTTTGAAAGTTCTAGAACAACAAAGGTTCAACAAACTGGTATTTATGTACAAAACCAGAAACCCTTTTTGATCTCAGACTTCTGTTCTGTCAAACCGAGCTGATTTGACAGAACAGAAGGCAGATGTTAGAGTTAACTGCCGCCCATGGACGCCCGCAAGACCAAGAGGTTTGCAAGGTCGTTTCCGGCTTTTGTGGTAGTGGTAAGCTCTTCTCCTGATAGAAAACTATCATGTATAACCCGGGTGATAATGACGAATCGAGGATTGAGGCTCCTAGCAACTAGTCTAACAATGCTACCTTTTAATGTATTTATCGTTTCAGCTGTGTTTTATCTGATCTTTTACATCAAAGTTACATTACATACATTCCATTATACGCAAATTTTAACCGACATAAACATGTTCACAAAGTATCGGCTATAAAAATAGTTTTTGATTATTTATGAACATTACGTTTCTACGCAATAATATTAGATGAAGTTTCTGTGTCTATTTAAATAAAGAATATTATTAACTAGCTTTTTTAGCTAAGCCAAATTGAGAAACACAAACTAACTAGGTCACATCGCGAAGTATGAGGATAAGCGCTGTTTTGTATTTCTAAACTAAACTATAGATAAACACACATTACATATTGAAATTGATTTTACATGAAACGTAAAGGGACCGTGACGGCTGTGGTGTCGGGTTCGTTACCCAGTCGGAGCACAAATAGGTTCCTACGGAGTTTGTAATTTGTCCACAGCAGATTAAGTGTGATGAAATGGTTGCTTCTCATAAAATATCAACAACATAACATATTAACAAACATATCATAATATTTCTCAAATTGAACCGCCTAGAAACTCTGTTATGTCAAAGAGGTGCCCTACAATTCCAGTCGGCCGTGTGAGATCTTAGATATACTTACAGCATTAAAAATTACACTAATTAAATAAAGGGTACTCACTTATCATGTTTAGTGGCCCTGGCTTGAGGCTCAAGCTGAAGCGGGGTGGCGGGGGCGGAGCGAGGCGCCCCTCCCCCGCCACCCGCACCCGGCGAGAAGTTCCCGGTTGACCTGAAACAAGCAGTCGTTTAGTAAACTACACAAAACAGAACTTATAAAGAAAACATATAATAATATATTCATATAATTCAGACAACCATATTTAGTCGTGACGAGGATTAAATAGCAGTTTTATTGTTCATTATAATAAAATAGATCTACTTCCTAAGTCGAATATATGTCGGGAATCAAAACGCTGAGAAGTTAGTTCAGGACTTGAAAAAAATCATTGGAGGAAGAAAATTATAGTACATTTTTCTAAGAGGCATTGTGTAGAAAAATCTAATATCGAAATTACGTAGTCCAAGCTACATGTTATTTTTTTTTTGAGCTCTAAGCTCATCTGATGATAAGTGATAAGTGGACACTTAATACCACTAGCGTGAGAGTTGCCGGCATTTAAAATTTATTACGCCCTTTTCTTAAAGAACCCTAAGTTGAATTCATAAGGAAATACTTCAGTGGTTATGCTTGTTATGAACAAATTATTTTAACGTTACGCTGTGTAGTTAATGTAGCAACAAATTATCCTGAATATGTTCGTTATAAAATAATGATTATATGGTAATCAAATACGACCTATATTAATGTCCACGGCCATTTCTTAATTAGGATATCACTGAAATTTAAAACGCATTATTGTACTGTTTTACTTATACAGACAAAAACGTGAATATAAAAGTCAAACTAAGCACTGAGCCCCTAAATCTCACCGTAGTCTCTAGTCGCTATGGAAAAAGAATTATGACATACGGGAATCATACTAATTCTCGACTCTAAATCTTAACAGAAACGTGTACTGAATTTAATACTGTTTTTATCTGAATTAAAAAGTACAACAATTATGAGCTTTAAATCTATTTTTTCTGACTACGTAATACGTATAAACATACGTAAAAATGGATTAGATTTTGACATACGGGAGTCAGTCATACTTAGCTCTAAGTTCGTAAATATTTCCTTTAGTATGATATTCATAGCGCCAGTAAGTCAAAAACGTAATATATTTTACTTATCCCTAATGTCAGTATGTTTACGCTGTGACGGAACACAGTATAGCTCATTGTTTCTTTAAGTAAATATTATTTTTTGATAGGAATTTAATCTGACATAACCGATCTATAAAGCTTAAATTTGCCTGCATCAACGGACCCAGTAGTCAGCTTTGCTAACCGCTTGAGGTTGTTGGACCCTATGTATGACCTCTATGTTTTGTGATATTGTTGGAATTGAATAAAATTTGAATAAGATGATCTTTTTGAGCTTTTTTAACGCATAAATTTCGGAATCACGGAATTATTCTACATATTTTCATCACTCGGCAATGAATGAATTGAAATGATTGAAATAAAGGTAATTTTTTTTGGCTTTAACCTAACCTAACCATTTTTCTATCATTATTTACAACTTGTATGAAACTTGTAAAGGAGGCGCATGGCTTTCGATGCCTTAATTTTTTTTGCTGTTTATATTACATGCATGATGTAACTGATATTGTCTCAGTTCCCAGTGGGTCCCAGCCTAACCCTAACTTTATGTTAGGTTAAGTTAAGCTCCTAGCGGTCTTATTAAGTGTTCGTTAGTTGAGGGGTATCGGGTTCGATTCCTGGCCGTAGCGCAAGGTTATTTCTATAAATTAAAAAAAAACCTAAACCTAAACCGACCACGAAGGTCTGAATACAAATCTTTTAGAAACACTAATATCCATATAAAAATGTCTGTAGTATATATATACCTTATATTTAACACATTTTCCTTAAAAACATCAGTCAACTAGTGCCATTATTATAAATATTGACCGGAAACCGACATAACTTTATTGTGGCATATAATTTTCCTGCGAAAATTAATTTTCCCAAAGTACCGTACGACCTTGTATCAGATGCCGTCAAATTACCGGAAAATTCATACAAAGGCTTTGGCAGGAATATTAAGATTTATACGTCCGTTTGAATCTTAGGGATATTTGAATATTGTATCAATATATTTTTATTGGCATTAAAAATAATCATAAAATTTCCTTTTATTTATGTCAACATTGAAATAGTATAAAAGAAAATGCTCTAGCTCCACTAACGTATGTGTCGTGGGCAGCTAATCTCTTCCTTTGACATATTAACGGTACTTGACATAATTTCTACATAAAACTACATTATATAATAAAACTATTGTTGCACAATAAGATTTTTTTCTGTTTCAGCAGATTGAGACTTTGTTTTTTAAGATAGTGAATGTATAAAGGTCGTCAGTGAAAATTGTGTTTTTAAGAAAATGGTAAAACATGAAGGCTCTGAAGGAGAAAAGGCGTTGGTCGAAGAAAGTGTATTTTTGGAGCTTATTTGGTAAGGTTTGCGTTGTGTATGATGTGGTGTCGCCGGTGTTCGTTTCCAATTGTGCATATTCCTATTAAGTATAGTTGTTTAAACGTTTGAAGTTTTGTTTCATGGTAATAACGACTGTATTAGTCTATGTTAAGTTGTAGTTTCCAATACATAATATCGAGTTAAAACGGATTAGAAAATCGTGGCGCGTGAGAAATTCTGTGGACCAATCACAATCAAACGAAACGTAGCGTAAGTGCAGCTGTATTAACGTGTCTGCTCGCAATAACTTAGAATCTGGAAGCCTATTAGACGTTCATTAAATTGGCATACATAAACAGATATAGGACAGTATGTATTCTCGTACTAAATCGATAAACATTATACTGGAGTAGGTAATATCAGGCGCAACACTGTTCATTGTTTGACCGAAAGCTCACAGAAACTATTCGAGTTGTTCTACAAAACATTACCCTATTTTATGAACTAAGAAAATAATAAACATCGCGGAGGCAGCACCGTAAAACACCGCGGTTTATTGCTCGTGAGATCCAAGGAGATTTTTACGATCCCACTTTTTCTTCGCAAAACTCGGGAAAGCTATGCATGTAAAAACTATTTGACTTCTATCGTCAGGAAATTATTTCTCGCTTGAACAATAAAGTAAATAAATATTAAAAGCTAATAGTTTGACAGCTAGGTCAAATATTAATATAAAAATATTATTTTAATTATGCAATCGAATGTGCAGTATTCAGCCTAGCGGCTTCAGCGTGCAACCATAATCGCGTTTGAATCACGCCTGTGCACCATGAAAGTTTCCGAGCACTTAAATTGCTTCTAAACCGGCATAACACGTGTTAAGACACATAAGGATCAGCTACTTGGCTATATAATCAAAAAATTACCGAGAAACAGGTGGAAACTGAGTTCAAGACCCACTTAGGGTTGTAGCACCCCGAGATTATTATTATAAACATTTTAACTTTATTAACACATCACAATAATACTTAAGAGAAATACCTTAAATGCCGATATCAAGAGAAAAAATACAACAAAAACTGCCATTGCGTTACATATGAAGTGTATTACTGAAAATGGGCGAATGATATTGGATTTGTTTAAAAATACTGTTTGTTTTGGGAAAAGCGATTTAAGATATTTGACTCTATGTTTATAAAATAGGCAAGTTATATATATAATGTTAATTAGTCGCCACAGTACTTTCATTACATTCACAATGCAGACTGGAGTTGTTATTTTTGTCATCAATATTCTACTTGTTGAAGGGGTAAGCTATCGTAGACTTAGGATTTCCTTTGGTGCAATATACTTTGGAATTTGTTAACGAAAAATCATAAAAATCGAGTTCATTTGTTTCAACGCGATAATCCCAGGAATTTCAATTATTTTTATTGGATAGTTCATTTATTAAGGCATATAGCACACCACGACCGAATGAAGTCAGTAAATTGCTAGTAAATGTACTACAAAAAGCCAGTAGCAACAAAATAATATTATTTTAAATTGATCATCATTACAATATCAGTATTAATTATCACTAATTTTGTCTTTTGTTAAAATAGCTTTTACACATTAAGAAAACACTTTTTGAACGGATTAAAGCTATGTATTATAATTAAAACTTATAATTATTTACATAATTCTAATTTTTTAATTTTTTACCGACGTTTCGCGTGCTTTTCAGCGTGCGTGGTCATATAAGTTTTAATAATAATACATAGCTTTAATCCGTTCAAAAAGTGTTTTTCTTATCGCTCATTTGTTTGCAATGTGGATGAACTCCTTGTAGCTCGATAAGGGTTTTATTTCAGCATTCGTTTAAAAGGATATCCGGACAATAACCGGTCAAGGGCGAAGAACAAATAATTATTTTGCAACACTACGTAGGCACATCCATTACGATAATCATGGCGTAATATTTTGTATATATTTTTTACTTTATAATATTTTTACGTGTTTTATTAAGTGTCTTAAGAATGATACAATATCCAGCTTGATAATTCATGGAAAACATTAAGATACAATAGATCTGGCCGTAATAGATGCTACAAAAAAATTACTTTCGTCTTTGTCTGCTGTGGGATTCAACGATTTAAAATTCCATATATGAAAGCGGAAAACATGTAATCTTACAGAGAATGATACTGACAAAGTACGAAGCGGAAGCATCAACGATTGATCAAGAATCAAATCCTCTGTCGATGACAAATTTCGACAAATCACAGGAAAGATTTACAGAATTAAAATCATTGGACCGTGAGGAAAACGATAGTTCTTACGAAACTGAGTACGACAGGAAAACGGATGACAAAATTAAAAAGGTAAATTAATAACCTAAAATAAAACTGTAATTATCCTGATTAATAAAAAAAGGTAAGGATTTATTTAGTTTTTTGTTTTTTTTTTTTACTTCGCCAACCTCTTTGATATGCCATAGAGACTGTTCGCTTTTCCGAAATAAAACTGTAAGTACGCATTAAAAATTAGATACTTATGACTCCGATTGCCGATTACCAGGGAATTATAGATAATATTTAATTAGTCATAGAAGTCGTATAAATGTCGAGATTGGAATGCTCATTATTTTGGTATACGATTAAACATACAAAATAACGCACGCAGTTTCAAAGACTATCACGATTGCAAGTTATTCCTTTATCATGTTAAAAACGAATAAAAGTACCTTTACGCATTATAGATAAAATTTATTCAAGTCGTTCAGAATGAATGATTGTACTATGAACGTAGATCACTTACTTTTTTATTGTTAACTGACATAATTATTAGTTACAACAAATTCCTAGGCTTAACAAAGCTACAAAGGCAAGATATCTGCGAGCCTTCTGGCAGTGATACATATCACTTAACATTAGGCCTCCTGACCGTTTGTTTGTTCTATAAAATGGTATCTCCATCAGTGTATGGAACTGACACATTTATCCGTCTGTAATGTTTATTTATTCAGTCTGTTGTAACAATGTGCAATCTGTACGAGTGTACATCTAAACAGTGTATATATATTTACACACTCTTGATATCTGTCTTTTTCTATTTAACTGCGCACTTAGAGAGAAACATCCATAAATCTATATGGATGCTATGCTATATTAACACATGACAGGGTTTTGAAGCGCCATATTAACAAGAATAAGACTTTCACTTTAAAATTTTATTTTACAGCCATGCTCCATAGTGGTGTTATCACACATCCAAAACCCGAGTTTGCAGTCATTATTGAGAAAGTACCGATACGATGCAAATGGTAAAGTTGATAATCCATAAATTATACAAATAATTTATATAATATACCACTTAAATTAGGCTAAAACCCAAACTGGTATTTTCTATGTAAAACAAAGGCATCATAATGAATGAAAAAATGTATTCTAGCAATTTGTAAAGTGAAATGAGATTAACAAGGATGAAACATCAATCTCAATCAGCTATTTGAAGAATATAGTACATATAAAAGTATATAAGCTATATTATATTCTATTAATAACACAAGCAGTATGCAATTAAACCTAACGATTTAAATTGCGAAATTATTCTAATAATCAAATTCAAGTCAGAGACACAAGTAAAATATAGTAATCTAGTAAGCTAGTTTATTTAATACTAAATCGAATTAAAAGGTTTCGTTTTTAAGTCATATTCACCATCAGGCATCCTGATACCCAGTAGCGTGAAGTACTTCATCAAGATGCCACAAGGTTTAAAGTCCTCACCGCTACTAGTGCCGTTAAACGACAAGTCGTATTCACCACTGGGCAGTTTTGTAAGGTATCCCTATAAGATTGGTAAATTTTGCTTACTTTTTCCTTAGAATAAGGTATTAGATGATATTATGTGCCTTGCTTTCATAAATACAAATCTTTTGTCTTAATTCACTTAAGAACCGTGTATTGACATTATCAAGAAGACAATGAAAGTCAAACATTTCATAATATTGCGCTAGTTTTTATCTCAAATATTGAATTACAAAATATGTGCATTTATCAATCTCTGGTGTCTGGCAAAACGCCCACTTGGAATGGCATTATTAAATGATTTTTTTTCTGTCAAGAGAAGCAGGAATGTACTGAAAACTTGGATTTTTTCAGCTAGATAAGTGAGAAATCATCCCTGTGGTATTTTCGAATCCGTACCATCTTTAATTTCCCATAAAAAGTGTTATTGAGAGTTATCTGTCCATATTACATGGCTTTAAAAAGCAACATAATGTAAAATCAATTGTAAATAATTATTAATCTATTATTTATTTTTATACGGAAATCACGTGACTCGAAATGGTCACCCATAAGTCGAATCGGCATAGGCCAGACATTGGACATGCCAGTATATATATAAGACATACGTCTAATTCTAAAAATGCCTTGGAGTTAAATTTTGTCGAACTGATTAACAACGAAATACAATATGTGTATGAACGTAATTGAGGAATCATACATGTAGAATCAGGAATGGTACGGGTGCTTTAAATTATGAATCTTTTAAAGGCAAACTTAACAGAATCAAAAATAAAACTAATAATGGTTTTTAAAATCTTGTCAAATAGGCCATTCCGTGTTTATTACGGTTTTTGTACCGCGCGATCCCAAGATTAAGACAGAAGTTACAAAGTACCTACCGGCGGTGGCTTAGCTCTCCTTTACGCCATGAATATATGCTTGAGTAAGAGAAGTACTAAGGGACAGATCATCTCAACTAGGCCAGGCCTAAAAAATAATACATAAAATAAAAATAGAAATGTTTCTGACGCACATCTATAATTTATTAGAGTGCTTTATAAAAAATGTCCCAAATTTTTCCCATAAAAAGAATATCATCGAATTGCATTTATTATAGAGTATATAGGCAAATTATTAACATACATAGTTAATATATATATAAACATTTATATTGCAAACGAATTCCTAACATTTCAGATATTATAAGGAAGTGCCGCCGATTCCGCAAGCTTGGTAAATGATACAACAATCATCGTTAGAAAACCCATTTTGTATTTAGTATAGGATGAATAAACTTGAAATCTTAGTTTGTTTTTTTTTCAGACTATCACATTATCAGCTGCCATTGACATATAAAATGTTGTTTTTCAATGTTTTATCTGGGGTTATAATTTCGCGTTTATACCCGTAAAATTGTATTTAAATGTGGAGTACTCGCGTAAATCAAAGAACATAATTATGGATTAGAGAGAAGAGAAACATTTATCATTGTAAACGTCGTCTTTATTGGTTTATGAAGGTGTACGATTTACACAAATTGAAGGTATTCAGTCTAGCTTTGACGTTTATAACCCCTGGAGTACACAACAAATAACGAAGCTGCCAAATATAAAGTCTAATTTAGTAAAAGTGTAAACAGTATGCAATAACTAAATGCCAACATCTAAGGAGTGTATCTAGCAAACGGCCAACAATATACACCTGATTGAATATGTCCACAGTATCAACGCATATAGCCTATATAAAAACAAATAGATACACGACAAAAAATATTAAATTATCCTGGTATCATTTGTATGTGAACATCTACGAAATGTAATATATTTCAGGATTTCATGGCGTTTCACAATATTTAAACTATCATTGATTGGTTCAAAACGTAGGGAAGGACTTATTGTCTTTACAAAATCATAATTGAACGTAAATGCCATTATACTAAATGCACCGTTTTCATGACACTAAACAAAGATTGACAGTATATCAATGAAATAAAATAATAGTTTGCACAGAGCAATGCATAGAATTGATGTAATAGATTATAGAAGAACGTAACGGCCACACAACATAAAGGTGCTACCAGATATTGATATTTCCATATAATAATGTAAATAATGATAATAAAATATATATTTAGGCAGCAATTAAACCCCTTAATACTAAGGTGGGTAAATGGTGGTAATCTTAATTGATTTATATTGTTTTAGCAATATAAATCAATTAATATATATATATATATTTAATTATTAAATAAAAATACGTTTTTTTAAATTTTAAAACCTGTTTGTGTCTAATTATTTTATAAAGTTGTTTTTTTTTTGTTGTTCTTTTTAGTTTAGGGAAATTCAACTATGAGTTCTATTCTATGAATATGGGAAACTTAAATATTTAATTTTTAATGTGGGCAATAACGAGTCACATTAAATTATTGTGTATCGACAGCTTGTCATCAATTCTGCGGATAATTCTCATAGAATTGTCAACTCTTTTGTGATAAAAAACAAATTTTAAATGTGATTAAAAACAAGTTGTAAAACTGCACAAATGGCCTAATAACAACATTTCACGTACTGACGTTCTTTAATACAAGTTTGATTTAAGCAAATGTTACTCATTTGACTAGAATAAATAAACGTCATGAGAAAGCACCAGTTCATTGGAAAATTACGAAAGACAAGGTTGTATTAAGTGTACTTATTTTATCTGGTCAAGGTTATTTCCTTACTTTATGACCTCAAAGCTTAAGATTAAGTTTAAATTAATTAAATATCTTAATTTAATTAATCCTATAAAAACAGTAAAGCAGATTTCTCTATTGTCTATCATTTAATTCATCTCTTTTTTCGAATAGGCAACCAGCATTCTACTAGACACAAGTCGGGTGTTTGTGTGTAATTCCTACAAAAGCCGCTTATTAGCTATCTCTCGATCACGAATCTTTAAAACAAATTAGCTTGTTGTTAATATTAATTTTCAAGTTCATGTTCGTTATTATTGAAATAATACTAAATACTTGTAGGGTATCATAAAATAGGCCACTTGAGATAATTTAGGTTAAAGTATTTCGTGCGACCTCCGCCGTTTACCCTACTAAACCAAACAAACCAGTTTCTAACAAACAAGATTAGTTATCGTTCATGTAACATGTGTACTGATGTAAACGTGAAAATACTGTTACAGTAAGCGGGAAAACTTCATAAATTTTTAATCTATGTACTGAAATTCTCGTAATAGCAATTTACTTATAAAAATGTTAAGAAATTTGTTTGTATAGTTAGGAAATAATAAAAATCAGCATTTAGGCAGGTTTGCAACTTTGAGAGAGAAAACGTATTGAGTGTTTTGAATCAAATAAATTACGCTAACATAATTCTAAAATATAGTAAAAAACGCTTTATAGACCTATGACAATAAGGAAATAATATATTCAACTGTTTTAAACAATTGTAATCGGAGTTTTCTTCCTTAAATAATCTTTGCAAAGGCTAATTCGTCACATTTCTCTTAAAGCTTACAACAATTATGATTTGTAATCGGAAAATCCTAAATATTGCTCATTGTCAAAAAGTCAACGAAAACCGGTTAGAGGATATTTAACAAACTTCTAGATTTAGAACTGAGTGCGTCAACTTATACGTCAATAAACAAAAAATAAAACATGTTTCTTAGAATACATTTATTAGTGTTTAAAGTAACAAAGTCTTTTTGTCTTCAAATGTATATTCATTTTCCACAGAAGTCCAAAGATAATAGTTGATTGCAATAGAGAACCGTTCTAATAGGTGAAATAGTTAGGCAATGACTGAAGATCAATAGAATGTAATAAAAATCGGCCTATAGCTCCGTAATACAAAGATGGACGGCTTTGGCACATTGCCAACGTCCATACAAGATGAACTTCTATTATGGGACTTGCAAAGCAATTTTAGGACGCTTCTTATGTTTTGTCCTTTTTACATCCTCGTGCAATGAGCAGGATACTACACGGACTTGCTCCTATGAGGCGCCCAAAAATCTTGTTGTAATGTGTTTAATTCTATGTATAGTTCATCATAAGCGCAAGACGTGTTTGGCTTTTCTAACGAATCTAAGCAATTTTAACCTCTCACCTATCACGCAAAATGAAATGAAATTACTCAGATTAATACAACAATATAGCTTACAAAAACCAATACTACTGCTATTAGTAGATAGTCTTATCTTATTAATAAAAAACCAAAACTCGAATAATTTATACTTCATTTGGTATTCATCTGTTAAAAAATCGTTTGCGTAAAATGGTTATGGTACTTCGGAATTCATGTTTAAACTGGCTTCGAAACCTCATTTGAAAATCGTCGCAAGACTCCAATGTTACTGTTCTCAAATCGACATGTTTAATTCAACAGCGTATTTAGTCACACCATAACGCGTTGACCTTGCTAAAGTCGTGCATCTATTAACTATTAGAATATGTGAATTGTCAGTTGCTTAAACCACACAAAACCCGATCAATAGATGCTGTTATTAACATGCCGTTTACTTAACCGCTTTAATACGTACTGAGAGATTGCTATTTGTGATCGAACTAATAAGATAGAAAATTAAGGTTGTAACTGTATATACTGAACATAGTTTTAATTGAAAATAAAACCCCAGGTTTCAAGACACCAAACATTTCACTTTTATAATAAAAAAATAATTTTGCATAGAAAACTGTATACAGCTTTAATAATATTTTATATTTACTGAAACATTGGCGCAAATATAAATACTGATTTATTTGTTTCTCTTAAATGCTTGTATCTACCTATGTATAAGTAATATAGTAGTTATAATTGAATAAAAATTTTAAGTGACAATATATGAATTTTAATAATCATGTTTTAATCTTTACATTTGTATTTTCTTGTCTGAAGTGATTGTCTGAATTTGTTTTGGTAAGTTTATAAGTTATTAGTTGTCTTTATCTATATTAGAATCTGTTAGATTTTTGTATTATTGTATCTGTGTATATATTACTTATTATAATTTTTCTATTATAAATTTGATATTGAAATGTTGCACTTCTTCACAATTTCTTGATTTCTTTAATTACCTAGAAGAGTTCACTAAGTATAAGGCCGTCCTAAGCACTGTTTTTTTTAATATTATTATTTCATTCTGGTACGAATTTATAAAAAAAAACATAATTACATAATAACACAGATGCAGATATATTGGATTTCATAAAACTGCATGAAAACCTCGGCTCACGTTGCCAAGGCACGTATCCACGTGGGCGATGCAGAGTTGCAGACTCTAAGGTCATGGACAGATACTAATTATTGAGATGACGACTCACACTAACATAGCCTACATCTCAAGTGGTAAGCATTTTCCTTTACACCTTGGCTTGACATAAGTCTTATGAAAACCGAAACATTTTATAAGGATTGATATTTAAGCAAATTTGATGAATTGGATCTAGATAAGCTGGATTCACATTGTTTGGCATTTCTTAATTTTCCTTGCTTTGTCTTGTATTTTTAATTTAATAAATCAAAATCAAATATTTTAAATTTACAATTTGAAAATCGATTTTAAATTCCAAAACGATATCAATCATAACATAAATTTATATATTTTTCAACAAAAAAATAATAGATATAATTAACAATTTAACCTCGTTAATATAATTAAAAGTGGAACTAAGAATTATTAAGGTCATTACGAATCAGTCTACAACGCGTATATCCTTTCTATTCCTATTTACGGTTTCATTTTGCAAATTGCAAAAACAAGTTAAGTTTAATATTTATTATATACGACATGCGTCTACGGGCCATTTTTTCAAATGCCACAAACGCTAGAAGTAGTTTAAAGTGTTTATAATAATTTGTTACCTGCATACGTATCTATTGCTTGGTCCCGCTTTTTTTTATTTAATAGGGGATCTGCGTAAATACGTAATTATATATAGGAGTGAGCAATCAGGTATTTAGGTAATGTGTGTGTAGAATGTAGTAGAGTTTATTGTTGTTTTTAATAGAAATATGGCCTTATAAACTTGGATTAAGAGTATGTTATGGTGTTTCTTTTTATAAATGGGAACAAGTACATAGGAAGACTCCTAAGCAAAAATATTGACATGGATGTCCCTCTATTATTTATACTTGTGTCCTGTTGGGAGTTTGTTACTAAAATACCTTAGTACTGTAATTATATATAAGTATAATCAATTTAATAAATTAATAAGTTATTTCGGTACCCACAGTAAAACTAGACCAGTTAATATGAACTAGGATTATGTCATAGCAATATGTATTTAAAATTGTTTTACATGTTCGAGGAGTTTATTTTCCTTTAATCTATTTTATGTAACACTTAAAATAATTCTGATAAAACAATCAAATGATCTAATAATTAACTTAAAATTTTTAAAAACACAAAATAATTTACAATTCATTTCTGAGTTTCGTTTTATTTCCTACTATATGGTTACTAATTTAAATGAAAGCATAACCACTTTATCTTATAAGAATACAGTTTATTAAAATACTAGAGAATTATCTTTATAGTGTAGGTGGCCAATCATCTTCGTAATTGACCTTTAACACTAGGTCAAGTGATATCCAAAATTAATTTATAAATGATAATAAAATTGTATCTGGGACCTGCCCTGTAAATTACTTTTTTATTTCTCAATATATATCACTACAAATGTTAGGGTCAGCTGTTATAAAGCTATTTAAGTGATATTTAAATACATATAATCTTGATAAAACTTAGCCTTTCTAAGGATATCTGGTATGAATAAAATCTAATATTTTTTTTGATAATCATAATTTAAATTTACCTCAGTATCTATCAAATAAGTTACATCAAGATTTTTCTTGATAAAATTTATTTTATTGTTTAATAATAAAAAAGAACTAATATTTTTAAAAGAAAATTTGAAATTTAACAGGTCTTAACTTATTAGAATTACTTTGTGTAAATAGAGAAATTTATGATGTAAAACAAAATTATTTAAGAACACAAAGAGCAATATGTTAATCATAGTCTGACACTTGTTTATAAAATGTTCAGTGAAGATTTATGCCAAATCTGATAATTTTGCACCTGGTTATCTTATCACTGATAAATAAATATAGGTTTAACACAAGTAACAGCTACATATAGATAAAGATAAATTTATATAACTCCAATTAAGAAAAAATATTACATTTTAAAATCCTTGCATGTAAATCAAATATGCGAAGTAGCGGAAAGCTAAGGGTTTATTTTTTACAACCAAGACTGGAGAACTTAATTGATGTATTACAAACTCAAATATAAGAAGCTGATTGTCTGATAAGAACTTAAGAATATGCTTTTTATGAGATTTTTTAAGGTATGAACCCAAAAATTCAACATTACTTATGCTGTAAACTGAATTTTTGACAAGTGGTATTACTGTAGTATTATTACATACATAGAAAAATAACATAGTTACCATGTCTTTCTTATGGTCAATAATCCTTTTCCAGACTTCTTTCCACTAGTGTCTGATATGACTGAGAATCGGTCGCTAAAACTCCGCTTGACGTCAGGAATTTTTTTAAGAATCTTTTCTCCTGACGAAAGCCTTAAGGACCTGCCTTTGCTTAGCGGTCTCTCCCTTAATTCAATCTCACTGTCAATCACTTCCGACAAGTCGTTCACTACGGCAGCTCGCTTAATATTTGTTTTGCTTTTGCCCTTTGTATTTTCGTTTTCGGTATCAATATTTTTGTTATAAATATCACGATTATCACGGTCACGAGCGGCTTGTACGAAACACAACATAATTTCGTCAGAAATATCCTTCATTGATTTACCAAAAAGAATTCATCCATAGCTTGTATTGGATACACTAGTAGGATTACTTACTTTTCAAAGGACTATCAAGTTCCTTCCCAAGTATCTTTTTCGATTTCAGATTAAATTTAAATTAGAACAATATCATATATTTTGTTACAACATAGATGAAACTGTTACAAGTGAACTACTTGGTACACTCACAATTCACGAATCTTTTTTTCTGCTAAGGTGGACACGTATCTATCTTATTAGAACGTAAAGTTTTGCAATTAGGAAACACTGTTTAGTTATTTGGTAAATATAACCTACAAAAACACTTTTTGACACTTCAGATTTGACGTAAAAATTTAGGACAAATAAATTATGAATTCACAGATTAAATTGAGTGTCGCATACTTTCAAATGATCTGTTTATTCTTTATTAGTTTCCTGTTTATTTTTTAGGAGAATTACCGCTATTTAACCACGACTACTAAGATGATCACACGACCGCGATGTATCGACTATCGACAGTAAGCGCCGATCAACTGCCAGCCACTCGAAACAGCTGTTGACTAATACTGTAGTGTAGTGGATTGTGAACTCACAACTACCGCGAGTTAAGCGCGACATTGTTGTATAGAAGCAGATTAGACTACCTAAATGATGATTCGCGGCAGAGAATAACGTGATTGGTTATTTTTTTACATTAACAATATCCCCGATTACCTTTCAGTATTTATCAGTTTCAATGTGTATTTGTTTTTGGTATGCATTATAAAAAAAAAATGCAAACATGGTTACAAAAACGTAAGAAAAGAAAAGATACAAAGGAGTCCTGCGACTTTACGGATTCAATTAGTTATTCAAATATATTATGTAGGGAGTAGAAATAAACCTAAATTGCACGTTGTCAAACAACTACACATTTAAATGCTCTGTCCGACAGGAATAAAAATCAATACCTTAGTAATGTTAGGGAAATACGCCAAAGAAGTGGGATCACCAGGGTTACCGAGAACCACAAACTCTACTTATATCATTGAGCAACATGCTTTCTTCGATTTCTTTGCTTTTCTGTTTTTTACTGGGTTTAGTAGTTGCCTATGTAAACTTATCAATCAAAGAGGTGCAGATTTTTTTCCCACTCCCATTGGTAAAGAGACTTCCTACATACTATTATTATAATATTCATCATTCAGTCAAAATTGTGAGAAAGGTTCATGCTATAATTATGAGTATGATGTCTCAGTTATGACAGCGTTCTAAATTATCGTTGAGTACGTAAAAGAAAATTTTCACGTTATTTAACTTATAAACAATTGCCTAATTGTTTACTCATGAACGTATGATGAAATTTTCTTCCTTACAAACTTAGATCAAACGATTCGGTAATCACCTTCATTAAACTCATATAAATTGTCAACTGTCAACTACATACATCATGAGTCAACGATGATGTTAAGCGTATCTGCCAGGAAAAAATTGTTCACTTCTAAAATAAGCACATTAATAAAATCTTGAGAAGTACCAGCCCACAACTTACTCGTACAAGTTTTATAAGCCTTTTTATATTTTAGTTAAAAAATTGTTACTTAACTTATTCAAAATATAGATACATGTTGAGGTGATCGATCTTACTATTTCATTGACCGCTAATAATAGAAGAGAAAATACTTTTGTACTTTTTTGTTTCTAATATTTTAAACAAAAACTTACTGAATACGACTACGTATATATAATTTGACAAATTTATTATTATCTGGTTACTGATATAAACAACAGTTGGAACGACTTTCGAAGTAGTTTGGAGGAATGAAATAATTACAAAGTGTCTATATACTTAATAGCGTAATATTAAAATAACGATATGTAACTTGTTAGCTGTTTTGTATTATTGGATCGGGATAACCTACACTAAACGAATCCCAAAAAGAACCTACGATAACTAACTGCAAAAGTTTGATTTTGTTTAGCGTCAAAAAATAATTATTTAGTGGTAATGTTGTTTTAACCTATTTTCATTTGGCCTACCTATGTTACATATTCAATTGCAACCAGGCAATGACCTAGTCCACAGATGTAACCTAATTTTGTACTCAGCCACGATATTTGTTTCCGATGAATAATTGTAGTGTTTACAAATGATACAAAATTAATGGAATATTGTTGAACAACATTAGGATGAGAAATCAAATGACGTAACGCAATGTGCCCTACATTATTTCCATTTCTTTATATATATTTTTTCGTTAAAGCTTATTAAAGTGACACGATAAGTTCCTTTACTAAGTTCATTTGTTTAATTATACATATATTATTTTCATAAATTTACCTAATATTACAAGATCTACAATTAATAGATTGTATTTGATTAAAAATCCCTTATAACCTCTACCAAACGTACTTTCTGTGTGCGCATTTCACACTCGCTCGTACGGTGAAGAAAATCATCGTGAGAATACCGGCGTGCCTTGGACCCAAAACATGGACGGCATGCGTCAGGTACAGATGTCAGACAACAAACAAAAACAGTAATCTAAGGTCCATACCTTTTTGGTTATACTATTAAGTTTTTGTTTAATCTTTTTATGATTATGATAATAATGCTATTTATTAACAAGTACGTCGTGACACAAAAATCGTGCGTTTCCAAAACGATATATTTTATTATGGTAAATGTTCGGTTGAAATATAATTTCGATATTATCATTTATAAATTACTTCAAATGCCAGAATAAAAGCAATAAGAAAATTTTAAACTGGCACTAAATCGAAGGCAATTAGAATAACTTTAATCAAAAAAGGAAGGATACTACAATGTTCATGTTTGGTTCAATTTATCTGCCTCAGTGTAAAAACATATGTAGGCGTAATATCTTAGGTTTTTCTATAGCGAGCGAATGTCACATGTTAATTACAACTTGGCCATTTCAAACGCTCTACTGAATCTCAGAAAGTTCACGGATCACCGGATATTGATTGTATTCATTTACGTCTAGTTCCCATATACGTCTACGTCATATGTTACAATTATTATTTTGTTAATAACATATTTCATATGCAAAGGAATTAGACATGAATAACTAAATTTATTTTATGTTAATTGTAAGAAAAAATTCCAACGTATTAGGTCAAAGGTTTTTTAAATATTTTAGCTAACTGTAAAACAATGTATATGAACTGATAAAACAGTATGATAATAATGATGATAATAGAAAAGGTCAGTTGATGGTTCACTGAAAATAGGAACATCATCAGTTGATACGTGGAACTAAGAAATTATAACAAAGTATTATTCCTAACCTTTTAATATAAAATAAAACATATCATGCGTTATTTTATATATGTATCTCTGTTCTCCGTCCACAAGCGGTCAGTGCAGCCTAGCCGTGCTCACAAATTTTCTCATTAAGTATTTATGGTTACTTAAAAAAATTATATTAACACCTCGAACCCATATGTAATCTGAAGTTAAAAAGAGTTATGAGAGTCGTACACCGTACAAATATTGTAGTTGTTGCGCTATAATTTATTATAATTATTAATTAGTAAAAACACAGTACTCTAAGTAAAAGTTGTATTTGATGATGCGGTGACATTCACCTAAAATACAGGTTTGGCCAAATACAATTGTTTGTATTAATACTACCTACCCTCTACGACAATCTCCAGGTGAATTATTTCTTCTACTCCTAAGCCAAGCCTTTCTTAAGTTAACAACAGGCAGGCTATCTCTTCGTAAAGACCATTTTACCTTCCCACTTGATGGTAAAGTCGGGGGGTGCATGATAACATCACTTTCCATTTTTATCGGCTTTTCCTTTACATCACATCTATAACTCCCATAACCATCAAAACTAAATTAGTCTAATAACACTGCTTTAACCTGTACACAGAGATTTTAGTAATAAGAATTAAACGGGGTGAAACTTTAAAGTAAGACAAAAATATTCTAAATTTTAGATACGATAAAAACACCGTAATGTCGGTAAAACACTAACTCTGTTAGTGCTTATCACGCATACATTCGTTTCTTATTTGTTCAAAGATATTAAAGCGGTAAATAATGCACCGTTGTCTTTTCACTTATAGTATTATGAGTTTCGAGAACAAGTTGTTTACGTGTTCATTTTAATTGAAATAATACGACATGACGTACGTATGAAAATCTAAACATCAGGTAGACGTTAGTGAGAGATACATATAGAAAAAAAACCAATGGCGCTACAAGCTTTTAAGTCTGCTCCTAATTCTGCATCTGTTTTATAACCATTTATTTTTTTCTTATAGGCTTTCGTGACCATTTGTTTTTTTCTATGTCTGACACACGCCGCTTTAGCCGAGCGAGTACACACATATAAAAGTCCATTGGATTAGAGTCGCACGCTGTAAGTGCACGAGTGTACGCAAGCTCTAAAAGCATAGCAATGTTCTTATCTCACTCAAATACTCTTCGCTATGACATCCCGAAAGTTGTTGATTAATTTTATAAACGTCAGGTTTTGCCAACAAAAATTGGTATCAGCCTCTGTGATAACACCAGGAACATAGGTTGATCGATTTCGTGGCATATTTTCAATTCTGATAAAAATAAATGTTTTAGCTGTATAGATGCTGTATATCATGTTTTGTTATTAAATTATATGACAATATTCACTTTCGTTATTATATAGACTCCAACTGCGTCTTTTATCGGCACACGCTGCTTAACCTAATTCATAACGTAATAAAAAGTTTATTTTGTCCTTGTCTTAATTATATTTACGTCATCACAAGTAGGTATTATTAAATTTAAGTACATGCTAGTTCAGGCTAGGCACAATTAATTGCTTCTGAAAGACGGGGCTAGATTGGCGAAACGCCAAAGAATTTTCAAACTGCATAGTGCAAGATAGCCTAATCAAATTATGATAGAAGTAACTTTGAAACTAATATAAATATTATGAGAATACTCGAGTTTTTTGACATTCGACTGAATATAATTTCTTTCGTTTTATGGTACACAGTTTCAGCTTGAAATATTAATAAGGACGTGTATGTGGCAAATGTTTTTATTGGGCCAAGCTTCAGTACTTCATAATTCAGGTAAAGTTTGAAAAATATATTTGTTAGAATGGCTTAGCAAATCCAGCTTAAATGTGCAACATAAACAGACTATATCTATGGGCAAGGCACTGCGCCTGCCAAGGCGAGCGAAAAAGTTGGATGTTAGATGACCAAGTCAATGTATTTTTTTTTAAACAAAAAAGATTTTTAATATTGATATGGTCAGTATTCGATGTTGTTAGGTAATTGCTTATTATATTGCTGATTGCTTAATAACTTAAGGCAGAAGGTCCCTTAAATAGAGGCTGAATAAAGTAACCAACTTGGTGTTACATAGATCTCACAACTTTTTACGTTAGAAGAACTACTTTATGGAACTTGTTTTGTTTTACAAGCTATGTTTTTTGATTTTTTAATAATAATATGTACTCTTTTTGATATGGATGTTATTTCTTTCTTCTTTTTATTTTATTTATTGACGTGTAGGAGTTAAAGAATTGTACATTTTATACCAACATTTAAATGTTATCGAATACATTCAATAATAGTTATTATATACGTAAGTGTATTTTTATTGCTTTCGTGTTCGTGTTTGCATTAATGTTTCAATTTATGCGTAAACAAATTTTATGTCTGAGTATGCCTTATAAACATACCTTTATTTTTAAATACCGTTGGACAAAAAAGATAATCCATAAATGTAATGTGGTTTGCCACGGCACTGGCTTAATTAACATACAGCATAACAACTTATTTTAGCTATATTTTATAATCTTAGGTGTTATATTATAAAAGTGACCTACCCACCAACCTTGGAACACACGCATAACAAATGTTAGGATAGGTAAATATTACCAGAACAACAACTTTCTGCAAATATCTCGCTTCATCTTCACATTAATATGATATTTCATATGGTAATATTTACAAGTATTATCTATACTTATTTAACGATAATAAATCACGATAAAATTTGTATATAACATTTTTGTAAGAGTTCGTAGATACAGAAAATTCGTTTGACCAGAACAACAACTTTCTGCAAATATCTAGCTTCATCTTCACATTAATATGATATTTCATATTCCCGATATAAGCCACCTACGCATGTCTACAGTGCTACGTGTGCTACAATGACACACACTCACACTACATGTATATATATATATATTTGCGAACGGATATTAAGTAGATTCCACTCCTACCAATAAACGTATCATTTTAAAGACGAGATTTTATGGTCAATGGACGAATTGACGACGTAAAACAAAAAAATTACTTTCCTACTTGGATAACATTTGTTACTAGAATTTACCGACGTTTATTTATTTATTGTTTGCATAAACAGAAAAAAAAGTTTACAATAGTGTGGTGGAAACATGAACTGGACACAGTTTTTCTGTCCAGATGACGACCTGGCTTTACACTTATATATATATATATATATATGTGTGTGTGTGTATATATATATCATAAAATTATACTTTATATAAAAGTTCTTAATTTAATTATGTAAATAATAGCTACTCACTGTCCCGGATATACAGTGGTGGGAACTCGTAGGTGCCTGCGTGGACGGTCGGCGTCGCTGCCGTCGCTGGCTTCTTCAAGCCCGTGCGAACTACCCGACCCACCTGCCGACCTTTTAAAATAAAACCATAATTAAGTCAAACAGACATACACAACTGAGCCGCAGATGACAATGAAATTTATCCTAAGTAAAGCAATCCTTCTAAAGAGACTGTATTAGCCGTTTCTATTAGAGTTAACACATTTGCAGCTGTGGAGCAAATATAGGCCAACGTAAGATATACATATACTGGTATTGTAAATAAACATGACTAGAGGACACAGCCAATCAGATAATAACATACGTTATAACATTATAAAATCTATTGGCGCAGATATATTATTTGGAAGACGGTATTATGTTGAAGAAAACATACATAATTTTCTTTTCGTTGTTATGTATAAAATTCAGTTCAGCTGTAATTGAATTTCGCTGTAAATATTTTATAACTTTTATCGACATACCATTAATAGTACCAAAAACAAAGTATCTTGTGAAGTCATTGCAAAAAATTCGAAGTCAATATTGACGAAAATTTGACTTCAAAAGTTGTTCTAAAATCTATTACTTTAATTGTATTATAGTAACACCGAAACATACATAGACATTTATTACGTATACAAATAAACAAAAGATACAGCGAGCAATTTGTTCAAGCTTAGCTACACATTTCTTACCTCTGCTTACTAAAGACAAGATTAGTGTAAATTGCAAGGAAATATTAAGCCAATAAGCAGTGACTTGGAAAGGAAAAATAAGGTAATGTAAATAATTTTGTGCTTGCTTGTACCTTGGCATTATAAGCTTTCAAGCTGCAAGCAGGTTAATTCTGGAATTCTAGATGAGATATGGAGGACCTCGCCATGCTGTTACCTAAAAATAATGTATGCGATCTAAGCTATACAATGTTTCAAACACGAGTGATTAAAATCGTTCGCATTTCTGTGGCTGCATTAGAAGGTCTAATCAAGGTTGTTGTAATTGGTTTTAATCTTAATGAAATTTATTAGTGGAATGTAAACAATTTTTAAATTTAATTAAGTATTTGACAACACCTTTATTGAAATGAAAAGTTTTCTTACCATTAAAAGTATCAATAAATAAAAGATGAAATCCTTATAGTATATATATAATGCTTTCAGGTATATGTACAATATTCTTCTATATATTACACCTGCTGAAATGCTGCCGCAGTGCCCAAAATTTTTAAATTTATTTTATCTATTTAATGGTTGTTAAGAATTAAGAATATTGTAATTACTGTATATTTGAGTGTAGAATATATTATTAATATCTCGGATTGGTGGAAGATACCAAAAATTATATGACGCTATTTGTTTGTTTTAATAAACTTACCGAAATATTCTCTTCAAGCGACTAATGACGTGATATTTTATATACACTTTTACAGCACGAAATTTAATGATTTAAACTGTTTATCGCCACTGAGTATTTAAATTTTGCATTTCATATGATTTTGTTTCAATTATAAATAACATTCAACTGGTATAGGGGTACTCCAATCGAAGGTTCGAAGTAAATTGGAGTCTGCTATTACGCACCGGCACCCCTACAAGTTTATAGGATTATTACTAATATAGACGCAATTCTAACACTGGAAAATTTAAATTTTAAGAGGTTTTATTATGATATTCTTGCGTCTATCGTGTAACAAAAGGATTACACGCCTACGCTTATTTCAAAACTTGTAATATGAATTTATGTTTTCTTTGTGACATTGAATTTCGAACTATTAGAAGGAACTTTGCTTTACCTAGATTATGTAATTAAATTTTATATACGATCGTGTTAAGTTACGGCAATACGCGCACATTTTCTAATAATATTTTTATAACTTAAAAAAACATATTATTTACTATCACCCAAAAGAGATAAACGTTGGTAAACACTTATTCATTTATATTGCACATTACTGTTTTAAAATACAATTTATTATATATTTTTCTTCACAATACACGCACCACACTGTACCAATCCCTAACAAATCGTGGCCGTCATCTGGGCGTAGAGGATGCATTATATAATACCTCTAACCCCGATATATTTAAAAACTATATTGGAATAAATACTTTTAAATCCTAGAGATACATGCGCAAAGGTGCATTGCGCATATTATTGATTGGAATCATATGTACAACTTGGAAATGGCGGCAAGTCGAGTTTTATTTGAATTTTATGTTGCTTAAGTTTAATTTCTTAAACACTAGTAATGTTAAGTTAGCAAAAATCACTTCACCCGAAACTTAAAAGTAAGGTAAAAAATAATATATGTTTAAAACTTGCATGCAAACTACTTCATTAGATAAACTTACGTAAGAGATAGAGATGGTACACACTGAAAAGATCTGCTATGAATTAACGAACACCGTTGACTTAGTTCAGGAAAATCTATGTAGCCGATATCTAAAAAAATAATACACGTAAATTGACAATCTCCTGCTTCGCCATTTTTTAAGTCGGTTAAAAAACCACAGCAGACCTGGTTATAACATAGCCTTTAAATATAAACTAACAAAATTTTAATATATCTCCAGTAATGAAGAAATATTTGTTTAATCTTTGTTCTTCGTGAGCTCGACCTCTGAATCTGAATTATTTATTGTTTTAGTAGTTTAAACCTTGAACCTCCAGACCTAGTATAATATAATAAATAGCCACAGAAGCAATACCCCTAGGAAAGTAAAATGTTTATTATAGAAATTTACAATGGAAAATTTCGGAACTCCTACGAACTTACACGATCCAACAAGTTCCAAATTCAAATTAGTTTAAATAATCAAAGAAAATTTAGGTATCGGCAGGAACTTGGAAAGAGTTAAGGTAAGTGAAAGAGAGCATCGTAAGGGAAAATGTTTTCAATTAATAAGACCTTAATACAAGGAGCTGCTTATTTCCCTTGTAATGCCGTTCTTCTAACTTACCATTATCACCGATGTTACAGAGTCCGGCAATGCTGACTGATCGTCCCCTGGTCTTGAGACCTGCTTGCTTTTTGAAGACTGACCATCGCCCAGCTACGGCTCTCCGAAGCAAGCGGTTAAATCTAAGTCCAAGAGAGAGACAAATTTAAAGTCGTTTCGGCAATGAAATCTTAAGTATCGTCGCTGTCGTAAATTTCGGATCACGCATTAAAAAATCTCAATATTGAGATCAAGATCGTTATCACCGCTGTGAGTTGTACCGGCGCAGGAACTGTGAAACAATTTTTTCTGTTAGAAGATTTATTTCAGAAGATTATAATTTTAGAAATCGTAATAAATTATGGACTATTAAAAATTGGTTTTTTATTTGGTTTGCCTAAAAAGTGGGTGTTTCGCGAGTTGTTTATGGACCTTAATAATTATAATGACAGTTCCGGTGACCCCAGAGCTGGTGCGTTCAAGCCAGGAATTGATGCCAGCATTAAATCTACACTGCACCAATCTTTTTAGATTTAATTTTGTGGTCTAAATATCTTAATTCGCGGCCAATTATGAGCAATATTAAATAAATATTGTTGATTTAGGCATATTGTTACATCATTTGACATAACAGGCCTTGTATTGAAAACATTTTCACGTTTAAAAAGCGAAATTTCTAACTATTAAAGACTAACTATTAGAATAATCTATGAACTATGTAGAGATTTATCATGCATATTAAATGTCTTGCTTTATATTTACGTGTTGATCTTTCAAAAAAAAATTAATATAAAAATACATTACGCAATGTATTTTTTTATTAATTTTTCTCCGAATTTTTTTAATTTCAGCTTATAAAATCATGTGGTAGCAGATAGTGTGGAGAGTAAATTCATATCTATCTAAAATGCGTATGTGTATTAAAAAAAATTGTAACATAATAATTTGAAATATGGCATATTGATTATTCATACTATGAGGAATAACAATATAGTAAAAAAATTGACAACACGAACTGTCCTATTCATTAAAATAGTTTTTGACTTTCTACATACACTACTGTTAAAGCGTCTTGTCTAAGCCCCCCGGTCAACACCCATTCCCCAAAAAAATTTGCACTTTGTTAAACAAGTATACAATATTCTAAAAACTCTAAAATTTTCCGGAAAATTCTGATTCACGCATCTCTGCTTACATTTCAAGGAAAATGTGTTAAAAAGCTTTTTGTTCTGTCATAATATACATACTTCCTCAATGGTGTGTCTGATCCCTCTGACGTGCTTGATGACGTAGAGACATCGCTGGTAGCTGAACTCAAATGTCGGCATTCTTGGAAACTTGCACTTTTACGAACTTTTATTCTCATTTTAACAACACGTAATGCGTTTGTTAGACTGTTAACATCATACTAAATTGATCACAACACTAGTTGAAATTTGTCAGGCGAATCTAAAATTAGTTTGTGGGTCGACTCGCACTTTTCGTCCGCCGTTGATTGAATTGAGTTTAGATAAATTCCTCAAATTGTACAAGGTTTTGTTGTCTATTTGCATAATATCGATAATACTTGACAATAAAAGGTCAACTACATACGAAATTTATTCAAACTTCATGGGCTAAATAGAAGCTAAAATATAATACTATTTTCGCTTTTAGAATTTATATAAATGGATATTTTAAAACTACAAGCAAAGGATGTCTACGTTGATACGTATTGGAGCTTATTTTATTTGTAATAGGTATTTTCCATTTTAAAATATTATGCAATCGCTATACCTACGTAAGATAGGAGACCAAGGCGCTAAAGTTGATCTTGAATACGTTCTGAATACGACCTTCCGTGTTTATGGGCATCGTAAATGTCATTTTGATGACATGTACTTAATTGAATCTAAAAATACGTGATTATTCCGATACGTTGCTTCATTATATAACCCTTCATAAACTTATAAAAATATGATCATAAATCACGAGAGTCCAAGAGAAAAATACGTTTAGTACATTTTAAATCAAAGGAATTATTAAATCCTTTTATTTCTGTAATATTTGTATATATTTTAAATATAGTATAACAAAAAACAAAATATTTGGTCTACATGTCCTGGGACACGCAGGCCTCTTCTAACTGTTTCTAACCCGAGTAACTCTAGGCCACACCTTGTGGTTTCCAGATCACCCTCTATCACCTGACCCGTATACCTTTTTCTTTACCTATCTCATAGCTACGATTCGGTAGCGATTTTTGTAATTGTTTTACGAAATGGTATTGTCAGGCAAGGTGAATGCATTTTATATTAACTAAATAATTGTGTAAATCTTATAGTACATAGATCCAGTTAAAGACTACGTCTGATTGATTTTCATATAATTAGGGGCCTCTTTGATATGACTTCCATTCGGCTAGCTACATAGATGCAGTCACAATTTTCTAGTATTTTAGAACGTGAAACGTACCTATGTAGATAATCTAGCTGAAACTGTCAATTTTTTCTATATGATCGTTAACAAACGGAGATGGTGACCTGAGATATAAATTAGAAAACGAGCCAAAGAGCCCTTATATTTATAATTTGTCATCGTTAAAGCAAATATTCGTCAATATTCTTAATAAACAAACAACAGCTTAGTTAAGATCGGGAATTAATATATAAAATATACTGTTTTAAATCTATTTATTAAAACACAGAACACATATAATACAAAAATTGGTTGTGTACTCGGAGACCTATGTTTAAGACAAACTAACATTTAGTATACAAATTAAAACAAAGCTACCACAGAGTATACGAAAAATACATTATCTTGTACCATACAAATATTAAAATATTACCTACTATGAAGGTATTTATACCAGTATTTTGGAACTATTTTGATAAATATAATTTTTCGACAGCTAAAGCAACAGTCAAATTGTAATTTAAAATATTAAATTTATTAAATTATGATAAACACGTTTTAATCTAATAATGTATATTTTTAAAACTTATTTTAGCTATAATATATGATACAATATTTGATTTTTAAAGATTAGTTGTACGAGTTCTAGGCCGAAAGAAATATAAACATAATTAAAAAATTACAGAAACTGTATTTATAACGGCACGTGAGTTTAAAACAGGTAAAGTTCCCTTTAAATAACACTTAATAAAAGACAATTTTAAAAAATCTACGCCTGAGTATATTCAATGCTATTAAAGAAAATTGTAAGTAACAATTATTTTCATATTTCTTTCATTAATAAACGACATTAATTTGTAATAATTGTTTATACAGACAATTTAAAATCCAAATGATTCACAGAAGTTCCGCTGTTTCTTTAATAATATGGCCGGCGAGGATTGTTCTAAAAAATAAAAAATAGATTAAATATGATTAATAAATCTTATAGAGTATCTGCTTACTAAATAAATTAACGACATGACGAAGGTGCTGGGTTCGATTCCCGGCAACAAATGTTTCTGGTTGATGGACACAAGGCCTATCACAAAAATGCATAAAACTCATCCATACGGCTCTATATATATATATATATATATATGTAGCCGTATACATAGATATAGATATATATATATATATATATATATATATATATCTATGTATTTGTATAGTTTAGTAATAAATTCTAAAAGTATTCTTTCTCACTTGGAATAGCACGATTCCAAAATTTTGCAGTAACTTATCATATACAGTGGAATCTCTATAACTCGAGCGTCACGGGGAAAAAATCGAGTTAACAAGTTTTCGACTTACAGACTTCTACATCTATTTATCGAATTGATTTTGAGTAACAATACAACTTAAGTTTTGTAGTAAATATATATTTTTTACATATTAAACGAATTCCATAATGAAGTAAGTGTACAGTACACACAAAAAAATCCGTTATCTCATTGTGATTTAAACTATATTTGCAGAACTATATACTGGCGTGCGTGGTCACGGTGACCGAAGACAAAAGTTGTTGAATGTCAAAAGTATCACAGCTGTAGAAAAAGTTGTGTTATCTGTATTTATTTCCCCAGAGTTGGTATAAACTAAAAGATGACGGGTTTTTGCAGAAATGACAATACGCGGTGTTGAAGAGACTGGCAATTTCGACTTAACGAGGTTCGAGTTATAAAGATTCCACAGTATAACGCTTTTTAATTAACAAAATTATAGTTTGTAAGAACTCAGTAATAGTTATTAAATTTGTTTAGTTTTTTTTTAATTTATTACTTTAAAAAATTTGTTAAATCGGTAGAAATAATTCATATTGACGGGTGAGTACACACTTATCAAATATTATAATATATTAATTTAAGTAATTTTTGTTTGAGAGTAACAGTCCACGGTCCATAGGGAAATAATTTATATAATTTTGAATGTTAATATAAATGAAACTTCTGTGATTGTGTAATTAAACTCCTACAAAACCGGTGGACCGATTGTGATGAATTTTTTGTGTTTTCAGATGGATTCGAGAATGGTTTAGACTAACAATAGCATGATTTTATTCCTGTTCGACATTGACTGTCGGGTTCGATTGTTGTATATAACTACTAGTATTATGTACTGAAAATAATATAGTAAATACCAATGGGTTCGGCCGGAAGCGGTAAGCGAGCATCATCCGTTTCCGGTACGCGTCGAATTCGTCGTCATTCGGTGAGACGTGCTCAGACTGAGCCGCTCCTAAGCCTAAGTTGGATAATGGCTGGTTGGCTCTTAAAATACAAATCATTTTTTTAAATTTAAAAAAAATATCCTAATATACTTACGTTTCAATAAAAAAACATTCAGCGATTTGAACTTATATAAATAAATGTAACAAGTAATTCTTTTAATCTTTAAAAAAAAAAGATTTTTTAGTAAAACGCAATTTTTTACTATAATCCTTAAATATTTTGTAAGAAATAATGTTTTGATTATGTAAATTCCTAAACCACTGGACCAGTAAATTTATACATACTTATTTATAGGTTCAATAATTCCCGTTCCTTCAGCCCCAAGCCCCTGCCCTTCATTCCATCCCAACTTTTGAAGCATTTTAAATCCTAAAAATATGAGATTAATATTTTAAAACAAAAAAAAATACTCTCAGTCTCATATAAATTAAATTACCATTCATAATAAAATCAGATGTTATTTTGTATTTAAATAAATAATAGACATTTATTTAATTAAAGTAATTAAATTAGTGAGCAGTGTTGGCCTAGTAGCTTCAGCATGCGACTTTCATTCCTGAGGTCGTAGGTTCGATCCCCAGCTGTGCACCAATAGAATTTATTTCTATGTGCGCATATAACATTCGCTCGAACGGTGAAGGAAAACATCGTGAGGAAATCAGATTGGCTTAGACCCAAAAAATCGACTGCGTGGGTCAGGCACAGAAGGCTGATTACCTACATGCCTATTAGATTAACAAATGATCATGAAATAGATACAGAAATCTGAGGCCCAGACCTAAAAAGGTTTTAGCGACATTGGATTTATTTTATTTTTTAATTAAATTATTAATAGAATTAACACAAAATTAATTTACCAATATTGTCCTCCTTGAGTTTGTACTCCTTATAATCAGATAAATCAGGCTCCTTGCCACCACGGGCTGCTGAATATTGCTCCATAAACCTATAAATGACAGCATTAAGGTTAGACTAAACACAAAATCTTTTAATTAATTATATAAAACAGATAATTTTCTAATTATATACTAAGTAAATGTATTAGTAGGTAATTTATGGACAATGCATTTTTTTCTATTTTGTTACAGGTTAATATTTTTCTAAAACTGAATGATTTTGCCAAAAAAATTCTGCCTAAATATCAGATGTATAAAAATTCTTTTCAGACACTAGTTTGAATACATTCCATGAAAATCTCAGTATCTATATATATTACATGGCATTTATTTTTGAAAGTACGGAAATAAACATAGCCTATCAGGGTAAATGAGAATGGTGGTAAAATAGTAAATCAATACGACATGGTAATATAATGGAAATTATTAAAACTTACTTTCTCAGTTCTTCCGGAGGCAAAAAGTCACCAATATGGTGTTTCCCAGCCGCTTGCTTTGTTAACTCATTTGCCCATTTTTCAGTGGCAAACATTTCTTTGGCGCGCAATCTGTAAAGCCAAGATAAATGTTTTAATTTTAAATTAATCTTATATTTTTACTAGCTGACCCGGCACACGTCGTTTTGCAATGTATATTATTTCCAGGAAACATTTTTTTAGTTCAATCAAAATAAGCTATCTACTATAATAAAACTAGGGGTTGACAATTAAGGGTTATATTTATTTTTGTATGAAGTATAATAAAAAAAATTTCTAAAACATAAAAATAGAAATAAAAATTTGGGGTGGACTTAGGCATTTGGAAGATAGATAGTAGCCGATTCTCAGAGTTACTGAATATGCATAAAAAAATCATTATCGGTCCAGCCGTTTCGGAAGAGTATGGGAACAAAAATTGTGACACGAGAATTTTATAGAATAAAGGCCTAAAACATATTTTAATACATATTCCTTTTGTTTCAAACATGAATCATGTACCATGAAAGAACTGTATCTGTTCACGCATAGATAGCGACTGTGTGCGACCAGATAGTGTGACGATGAAGTTCAATTTTGTCACAACCAGATTTTGTTATTAATAAAGGTTATTATTATTATTAAAAGGATGCTAATAATTACATTTAAATGTCAGTCTCATGCTTTCTTATATAGATCAAGAGACTAACTTTGCACCTACTGCAAAAAAAATCTATTTGACAAATTTCTTTTTTCATTTATCTTCTTATAAAAACGAGTGTGTTTATGATATTGAACAATAGTACTAAATCTGATGGCAACTGATAAAAATATTAGAATTTTTCATGAAAAAGTCCCAAATTTTAGATTAAGAACACTTATCAAAGATTTAAAAAATAAATGGTGGAATGCATACCTGTGTTCCCAAGTACCAGTGGAGGTGTCTTCGTCACTGTCATATTCATATTTGTTTTTCCCCACAGCATTCATACGCTCCACTTCTTGCCTCTTTTTTAACATGTCCTATAATATTTATTTAAAATTTAATGTACATAGACAAAATGGACTGCTCTGATGTTCCACCCCGTGTATATGGTAACGCAAAAGTTTTAGTTTAGTATTTACAGTATTATTAACAAGTATGTATGAGATATACATATATATATACTATAGGCAAAACATATTTATATAAATTTTCTATTCGTGTCTTTGTTTGTTCTATATGGCTAAAAATTAATTGCATTTGAATTTTTTTAACTATGACACCTAGATATGGTGTCTGTCGGGCTAGTTTTTATAAAAATTGCCCCTATGAGCGCAGAGTATTTCAACCTCTTGATTTGTATTAACTTAATTTTTTCAAAGATTGTATAAAAAGTTATAATAGCGTTTTCTGACAATCATTAAATTGTTGATTAATCATTGAAATCGGATAACTTAAAAAAATATCACACACCAACTTCAGGAAAAATTTTAAGTGCAAAAACTAAATATGTAGTCTAATTGCATATTGTGTCATATTGTGTTTATGCTGTGATGAAAAGAGACAGATGTGTTCCATTACAACCGTGCCTACCTATTTAAATTTCATGAATAAGGGATAAACTTAATTACATAAATGCCAGAGAGAGACGTTACGTTACGTTATTTATACCTGATATAATAAATTCAATTTGAAGTTGTCTTCACACTTTTTCCAGTCGTCAATATTAAGATTTGTTGTTCCATAGTTAGTCATCGCGTACTGCATAAGAGCTGGGTTATTTTGGTTCAAACTGGTAAATTTTAAACCATCTTCATCTAGTTTGGAGAGCTTTGCTCCTGAAAGTGTTAGATACACAATATTTATTACATTTTAATACAAATACCTAATATCCTCAAGTAAGTTTGAATCTATTGACTTATTAAAAATCTATTAAATAATGTAAACCTTTGTTCTTGTGAAAAATCTATGCAATGAAAAAATTTTTTGGACAGTCTTTAGCTCGGAGATCCTGGGCTCCATGTGGAAATAAACATTTATTTAAAATTAAATAATGTGTTATTCAAGTTAAATAGAGTGAAATTATATTGACAATCCTTTAATAGAAAGTAAACATTTGTTTTGTTCAGTCTTAAGCACCAACATCCTGGGTTCAATGTGGACTTAAGACTTAATTGGTTTAAGCTTTTATTTAACATTAAATAATCTGTTGTTCAAGTGATTATTATATTGTCTATTAAAGAATATACGAAAAAGCATCCTGATTCAAGAACTGCATAAACCTAACCCAATACAGAATTAAAATTTCATTATTCTGAATTGAATTATATATTTTTTAATAAAAATTATTATATATTTTATGGGTTCTCGTTCATCTGCAATCAGCCATAATGAGATATTTCATGATGTTAATTTGGGTTGGGTGATATATCAATTTTTTCTGTATTGAATATAGACAGTATTAAAAATTACCAGGAAGACCCGTTGGCATGGCAATCATAACGCCCGGAGGTTTAATGTCAGTTACCGGGGGGTCATTACCCCATCTACTTTTCTTGCGCTTGCGTCGCTCCTTCCTTACATCTGAATCCTCATCACTTTGTGAACTAGTTTGTTCTGCTTTTACATTCGACATGTATGGGTTGTTGGCTTTCCAGTCATAAATGTGGCTGAAAATTTTCAATTTAAACATTGGTTATAGCCAATAACACCATGAACAATTTAATTAAATTTTAATACAGTTGCCAGCATAATGTACCAAACTTCTTAAATTTATTGTAATTTTCTATTGATTCATTTTTAATAATAATTATTATTACTATGGTTCATATTGAAAATGCTTTATGTGCGTTGTTAAATAAATCTTGCTATTGTTGCGTTGCGTTGTTAAACAAAAATGTGAGCTATAGAATGTGACAAAAATAATTCAATTTTGGCAAGGTTTTTTTAACTTACCTGTTTGTCTCCTGCTTAATTGGCTTTCCATCATTACTGTCATCATCTTCAAGACTGAATTCGGGCTCATATTTGTCCTCAGGTTTCACCTCTGGTTTAACTGGTTTGGAGCCTTCTGCACGAATTTTGATAACGAGGTCACGAAACGACTTATACTCGTTTGAATTAGGGTTGTGAAGGAACCTGAAAAACGCACTCTAAGTCATAACTGTTGATAGAACCTAAATTATTGGATTTTAAATATAAACCTGCAAATGCGCTATGAAAAACTGTTGAGATTAGAAAAGTGTTCACTGTGTGACAGCGGGCTTTAGTAGAATTATTTTATAAGGCGAATATATATATATTATAGATATTTTTTTAATTTCGAGTTGCCAGTATCAAAATTGAGTACTATCGATTATGAGAACTTTTTTAAGAACATTGCTTTCTAATATAAAGAAGAGTAATTCAAAGAGAATAAGATTTTCAATAAATAAAAATCTGTCACAAGTTAACAACCGAGTCATTATAATCACGACAGTATTTCACATATGTTTTATTAAGTAAATATAAAAATGAATACAGCCCGTATCCTCCTGTCGGGGAAAACTGTTAAGAGTGGCATTACCACATATTTTGGTCTTGGGAGTGAATGGCTTTCAGGACATTTTCCCATTGGTCGCCGTTAGACGCGACTTCGACGGCAGCTCGCTGGACCACGGGAGGCATCCGATCTGCAGAGAAAACTGCACACCACGAGTCAACAAACGCTCTTTAGCCGCACGCTCAATACGCGGGACTAATTCATTTTTTAACGATTTTCTTATTATGCTTAAGGCCCATTTAACTACAACTGTTTGACCTCCACAGTGCGAGCGGCGTATATAATCCCATCCATAAAGACACATTTTTGTATAATTGCATATTTTGACTTGAACTGATGTAAATACCTGATAAAGTTCAGATGATTAGAAGCAGTGCATATTCATGGATGACACTAGTAAAGCACTCTTATTTATAAAATAAAGTAACAATAAAGAATATCCAAACACATTATTAGAATACTTTAAACTAAAAATGTTCATTACATAATCTTGCCCGGTAATGATAAGATTTCTCTGTTAAACAATTTACAGAAAACATATTGTTACAGTAGTTATGACGTTAACACGTAGTCTGCTCCGTGGAACAGGTTATAAAATAGAACATAATAATTTCTTGAAATGCCTTTTACTTATGACAGATAAAACAAATATAATATTTGCACGAAAATACACATTCAAAGTTTCCAACATGCACAGACAAGTTTCATTAGATATAATCATATTATATGTCATGTTCCTCACTTCAAATTGAATATTTTTACGAATTTGTGGTGCTGAATTTACAACAACATTGTCATTGTGAAAATGCTTCTTACCTTGTGACATATTTGGTGGCATATTTCCTGGTCCTATATCTTTTAACGGTGGTATGCGGTTAAGGTGTGGCACTGGTGATGGTACATTTTGTGATTTATCCACTGTAGGAATAGACCCTAATTCTTGCTTTGGATCGGAATTTTGTAAGGGGTTTGGAATACTATTAGGATGTATACCAGGTGGCATAAATGGTGGTGGTGGACCGTTAGCTCCAAAGTTAGGAGGGAATGGTGGTCGAGGCCCCATAAAAGGCCTATTAGAACTATTTGCATTGTCATTACAATTCGGGGGCATCATTTGATTTGGCCCTCCATTCGGTCTCATCATTTGAGGATTAGCAAATGGTGGATAAAAGGGAGGCATAGGACCATTTGGGCCCGGCCCACGCATATTTGGGCCACACATGTTTGGCGGCATAGGACCAGGTCCACAAGGCCCACGTGGGCCATTTGGTCCATTTGGACCCATAAAGTTTGGTGGCATGGGAAAATTTGGTCCTCCCATAAAAGGTGGCATTCGACCTCCTGGCCCCATCATGGGTCCAGGACCCATATTAGAAGAGTTATTCATTGGTCCATTACCGCCAGGACCCCACGGTCTCATAGGACCAGGACCCATTGGGCCGGCATTGGGTCGCATCGATCCTAAGCCAGGACCCATGCCTGGTCCTGGCCCTAATGGTCCAGAGCCAGAGCTCATAGGACCGGGGCCTGATCCCATAGGACTAGGACATATACTCAATGGACCTGAACCCATTGAACCAGGGCCGGAACCCATTGAACTAAGGCCTGAACCCATACGACCACCAGGGCCTGATCCCACAGCACCACTTGGGCCGGAACACATAGGCCCAGGACCTGAGCCCATTAGACCAGGACCAGGGCCCATCGGTCCATGACCAGGGCCCATAGGACCCATAGGAGGTCCACCCATAGGACCCATAGGAGGTCCGCCCATAGGCCCAAATGGCAATAGATTAGAATCCAAATTTCCCGATTGATCAACAGAATCTGAATGTGGACCAGATTCATCTGGTTTCCATAGTTCTTTATTAAACGGTAATGGAGAGGTAGGCTCTGGAGGCATGATAGGAATTTGCATTAAAGGTGGTATATTCTTTTGATCAGATAATTTCTGTCTTTCTTCTAAAACAGGCATAGGTGGGCTATGTGTGTTGTTTCTTCCTTTGTCAGACCAACGGTTTTGTCTGTCTCTAAAAAACAAAAAGTTTTTTATAATTAAATAAGTTCAGCTATCTACTACAAGTACTTTAATGTTTTATAAGCAACATATTTAATCAAAATTATGTCTCCAAAATTTTAGTCCGAGACAATGATCATGTAACATGGTCAGTTGATATAATTTCTTATTTTGAACAGAACATTGAGAATTTTTTCTTACCTTGCCTTCCTATCATTAGAATGGGTTTCATTTGATCCAGTAGCCTGAGTTTCGAGTTGTATCAGTACATTTTTTTTTTCATCTTCAAGAGCTTTTTGCCTTTCTATTTCTTCCTTTTCTTCTTTTTCCTTTTTTTGTTCTAAGAGTTTTTTATATTGATTCATAAAACTACCATCGTTAGAAAAAATATTAGGGGAATCACTTTCTTCTTTTATGCTGCTACTAAAAATGATAGAGAAGCTATTAATCTTTAAATTAAGCTGACATATTTTTAAATTTATATAGATGAAGGGAAATAGTGATATAAAATTGTCACAAAGTATGTTATATTTTATATCTTTCATTAATGACATAATAATACCCAAATGAGTGAAAATTATCACAAAAATTAATATGATGATAATGATAACACAGACAAAGAACTATGCTACAGAAGAAGTGAAACAAAGTGCTTCCATGACTTTTAATGAATAAGCCAGATAAATAGCAATGTTAAAGATAAAAATTGTTTTAAATCATTGTTTCACAATTGATTATATATTTGTTACAAATAAATCTTTTGTATATTGCTGTGTGCAGCACATAATATCTGTATGTAACTTATACATCGATCTAGCCTATCTGTGTCGAATGCCTTAAGCTTTTTTAGCCAAAATTTATTGGCTTGTCTAAATAGGTACCCAGTACCTTCTACCACTTATAGCTACTCAAAATCCAAGCACTTACTTGATTAGTTTAGCTTGAGCCGCTAATGCTGCAGCCTGCTTTTGAGCTTCTAACTTAGCCTGTATTTCCATCTTTTTTCTTTCTATAATTTGTTCTTGTTTCGACATTTGCGCCCATCTTGTAGTTAACGCTGAAGACTTATTCTTACCGTCTTTAAAGTGTAACATTATTATGTTATTACAGACTTACCAAGGGCATTAAAAACATTACAATACCAATGATAATTGGTTTTATAAATATTTTAATTAATCTTTAGTTAATATGTGAATATCGTTTTATTTTACAATAGTTTCGATAGCTTCTTACTTGCTTATTGAACTGTCAAGTGTCAAACTAGAGTCTAGAATCAATGTAGGTGCATATGTCAATTGACACTAGGTGTCAACAACTATCAAGTTTTAATCAGCATGACCGCAGAAAATAAACATTCAGACGGCAAAACTCAATGATTCATGAGATAGCAATAGTTGACTTTAATATGTTAACGTACACTTATATAGGTGTCAGGTTGTCACTTATATAGGTGAAAAAAAATATATTAATATAATCGAATATTGAAATGCATACTTACTTAATTCTTTTTAAACTACTCAGGGCCACTTAAATACGATTTTTTTTCTTATGTCAACATTAACCCGAGCAAGACAAGTCTGTGAGGATTTTGAAAATCGCTACATTTAACCCTTATCGCTATTTAACAAAATAAGATGAAATATTTATAATTTATAAAAATTATTAAAAAATAAAGCAAGAATATGTAGATAATAATATATTAAAAGGACATAAAATTATAGACTAGCAAGGATGTTTTCTTTCAAGGGTCTCTTACTTACAGCCTGGATATAGATTTCTATTAAAAGTAGTTTTGCTTTTTCCTTTTTTTGTTTTCAGTTATTAAACCATAAAAATCTTGCATAAGTTTTACAGCTCTTTCATTTGTATCATTGACTTCCCATAAGAAAACCTTTCTTTTTGCTTGCAAATAGGCAACATCTTCTTCCCAAGTAGAAATAGGTTTCTTCGCGAAGCTTTCATAAAATTTTAAACTAGAAAATAAATTCTGCTCTTGACAGACACAAAATCACTTTTCACGTGGTTTTTCTGTACAAACACAACAATGCAATCTGAACAATGGACAAGATAGTATTCAATCATAAAGTGCGTTTAACACAGCTTTAGCTTAATCGTCACCAGAAGGGCTCTCCAGCTTGGGTACAGTCAAACCGACCCAGTTGTTCCTTTTCTCCAAATGACTTACGGATTGGCAGGCATTCTTCTTTAGATCTTCTTACGTCCAGTCCAGGTAATAATTTCCCATCCCAGTGAATGGTCACAGTTTCAGGAAAATTATTCTCCAAAAATTTGATTTTATAGATTCTTCTTATATCTTTTCCAAAATCTACTACAGTATGAATTTGTATATATATGCTTAAACAAGGCTGTGGGGGAACGTTTGCGCATCGTACACAGCGCGGGACACAAACGTCAACTGATTTACCAATCAAGCGATCGACACATCACTCTGCCACCGCCGCGTATCACCTCCTGACGAAATATTATCAGTCTTTTCCTTAAATAAATCTGTTGTAATAGGTAAAACGTTTGTCTATTGATAAAAAACATAGCAGAGAAACAAATTTTGAAAAACATAAAGCAATCTGCTTTGAAATTGAATTTATTAACTTTATGATCGAATATTAATTAAATAATATCTGAATCTGCAGATAACATTTGAAATTAGTGATCACCACAGACTTACTTGCATTTACGTTTTGCTACTTTTATGGTATAAATAACTAGCGGGTAGCTAGTTCCCGGTTTGGCTCGGGCAACCTTGAAAATGAATAATTCTAAACCTTCCTCATAAATCATTCTAGATGGTGATGAAAACCGCAATAAGTTTCGTGAATGTAAGTTTATTGCGAACAGACAGACAAATTAGACTTAACTGAGACAAATACTGTCGGCGACTGTCTATGCTGTCTTTTTTAGATATATCAAGCTCTAAAACTTTCCTGTAGAACACAAACCGAACTCTCATCGTTAAGGCAGTTTTGATAGGATTTCGATTTAGCCCCTACAACTAGTATTTGTATAGATGAGCCAAATAGGACTGTATAATAGGAAATAAATTCACTAAACATATATATATATTGTTTTTTTTATATATGTTCGCATCCAGAATGTTTTGTAGGCTAATTTCATACTGACATGAAATAGATAAGTAAATAATCAAAATCTTTCCGATAACGACGATAAGTGTGACGACTTGTTATAGTGTATACTTGTTACTATAGAATTTATTAAGTTAAATGAAACAGCCGAAATCATTGCATATTATTCTTTTTATATTTTTTTTCATCAGTTTAAATGGAAAATACAATTTCATTTTATTTATAATGTTGTCATTTATTTATTGTAAACAAATATATTATAAAAGATTTACATATTACTATCAAAACAAAATATTCACAAAATGGCAGACTAACTAATTATTTAACTCAGCTGTTTTTTCAAGCATGCTAACAATTGCATCGTTTTGAGCTAAACAATAAAGAGAAAGTTTGGCACTGATCCCATAATAATTGAAATTAAAATGAAGATGGCGTAAATGCACATTGCAGCAACACTATACGACTTCTAGCATCTGATAGTTAGTCTGTTTCCCCAGATTTGGAATAGGTACCTTTTATAACAATACTCTAACATTTCCCTTCAGCTATTTGCACGAATATCCTTCAAGATCTTATATGGACCGTTGCGTATGCTTGTAGGTCAAGCCACTACAAAAGGACACCGCTAAAGAGAGCCTACATCTGACTATTGATTTTGTGGTAACTTATCGCTGCCTCATTATATTCGAAATTCAAAATGACTTAATTAAAAAAAAACAACAAACTCTTGTTCCTTTCATAACAATTCAAACTCCATTGAATGGATTAAATCAACTCAATTTATACATTCAAATTTCAAACAATTCATCAATTTATTTAAAAATAAAAAAAGTACCTCTTCTCATTTCTGCATTACCCTGCCTTAACAAAATTATATTATACAAATAGACAGTTGGCGAAACAAATAATAAAGCAATGGAAGAGGACATGAGCAAAGAAATCACACAATACAAAAGGAGCATCCTATGGGTTAGCTTCACGAATGCTCTCGAAATAATGATTACAATACAATGCTTTCCGAGTAGCGAAGCCGAGTCCCTTCCACTGTTACATGAAATGCCGAAAAGAAAAAAAAGTATAATTCATAAATTGTACCTATACTTTGTTTATAATCTAATTTTTTTTACATTTTAATAATTTAAAAAAAAACAACCAGCACTTGGTCGAGAAATTTATATCCATTTTTTTTGTGTATTTTATATTTTGATGAAATATTTAAAAGCTAATTAACGTGAGCCGATGTCAGGATTTCATAGCTTGTCGTCGTTCGCTCGAACCGGCTGGCAAGCGTCGGTCCCGCCTGACTCGAGCTTGTATAAACACATCTATACACAATAACACTACCACATCGTCTATACATCTTGACTCATATAATGCACTGATATCTCAAGGGGCACAAGGAATATCGCAGCATTGTTACGACACAGCCGCCGTCGAGACCCGGCATTCGTATCTGCCCGTCCATATACTATATAGTTATTATTAAAAATAAACGCTACGATTACATCCCTTAACAATGCTAAATGTCTAATTCGTACTCTATTTACACTGACATAATACACAGTATTCAAATTGTTCGGTAAATCGGCAGTCTTCGGAAAATTCACTCGGCCTATCTCGACGGCGGCCTGTCTCTCTTTTACTGTACAGCAAATTTACAATAACGTTTGATCAGAATACGCAAACTCAATCATCTACATCTAAACGAATTATGTAATGTTCACGCATCGCCCGCCATTAAGCCGCTACAATATCAGCTGTGTTAAGTATAACAATGTTAAGTTTGCACATGACAAAGATGCCACGATCTGCGATTCTGTACTAAATAAGAATACATAATATACATAAAATTATCATAAATAAAATAGGCCATTTTCATTGTAATCATCGCAAGTGGGGTTAACACAACCTTGACTACGCGGTCTACTTAATTAATTATAGAACGTAATATAATAAAGTAACATTTAAAATACATGTGGCGAGTTTGTCATGCCGCAAAGAACGATACATGTTTGGGAATTATTACCTTTAATTTATCACTAACTAGGATTTTATAAAATGATGACGTCACTAGACTAAATATCGCCTACTCTGTACAATGGACTATGATATTTCATAGATATTCAATTGGTATAAACATGACAAAATACAAATATATCTGTCCAACCTTTCTAATAACTTAATAGGTAACAATCGAGTGAATTTCACACTTTATACTCCCTTTGTGACAGCTTAGCATTAAATTCATGTAGAAAGGGTTTTCTCTCATAAAATTTGTATTTCCATTGTATTTCTGGACTGCATAAATGCTATGCAATGACGTGCCGCTACGAGTACATACAAATAGAGGGGATTACGATGTATGGACATTAACTCGAGGTGCATCAACGAACAGTGCTAGGGTCGACGGCCAACTGGAATGCATAACCACTACATCCACTTCATTCATAACAAGTCAACATAATAGAGACATCTCCACGTCAAACAAAATGTACTACTATATTTATTATTTGTAATAATCAATATCTATAATATAATAAAACAAACGACACTGCTTATACTACTGGTAACAATAACATTCTAAACGGTGTTCTTAGAAATGGTTCGAAATGAAATGTCTACTAAAATAAATGAAAATGTGATGATCAGAGAAAGGAGAGCAAAGAGAAAGTGCGGGACAGATCAGTTTTATCGTTAACTACATTTTAATAAATTAAGTGGCAATAAATTAAAATTTCCAAATTATCATCTAATATCATGATGTATTGAGCATTTTTATGAGTAAAAGAAAATCAAACGTGAGCAAAATATGTGGCACTTACGCGAGAATTGACCAGAAATCTTGACGCATGTTCACATTTTATTTACGAAACAATTGACCGTTAATATAAGTTAATACTACGAACTGTATTGCAAAAAAAATTGTATCTGACATTACGGAAATTCAGAGGCGAGACTTAGTACTTAGACTTACTACCATACGACAAAATACGTTTCTGACATAGAGGACATACTTAAGCGTTAAGCCTCGACTCGGAATCTCTCCCTATTGGGCATAGGGTTTTAGACTAATTAAGGCCGCATATATTTCTGCTAGTGTGAATATAATGTTAAATGGAATTTTATGTATGCATGTTTTAACTATAGTGAAAATGAAATAGCAACGCCGTTTGATAATTGACAAATTAACTGAAACCAACAACTATACTGCTGTTCTATAAATATATATTTCAATAATAATGCAAATAAACAAATATATTGAAACAGTTCTGGACATAATTGCACTTTAATGACGACTTTAAGCGATTATACTAATTAAATTACTTTAATCGTGGTTCAAAAATGAAGTTACTAATCATTTCCGTTGATAGTTATCTGATATATTTATGATAATATTGGCGCGTCCTTAACATAAAATGCCACCAATAATGAAATTTAAGAATACGTGGTATCAAATACTTTGCGGGTCAAATAATTACTTAATACTAAATCATTTTCAAATATGGACGTTAGAATCAGGACATAGTAAAGACGGTTTCCGACTAACACTCAGGTCATTTTGTATGTTTTATGATGCATGATTATTTGTGTACGAATCATTGCATAAAAAGAATTCAATGAGACATGCTCTTGTCAATATTGACAACGGCAATATCCGGTAATATAGAACTCAAATGACCCAGAGCGAGGACTAAAAAAACTAAGTTTTGTATTTTGGAGGGTTACGCGAAAAGGACCAGACTTAACTCTAGTGGATGTTCAACACTGGCCGGTTGCTAACTTGCGAGACGTTTGTAATTAAAAACTAATTTATTATGTAAAATGTATTTATAATTTGGCAAATATATGACCACGTAACATAGAGAACTCGCGTCGTGGCCGCACCGCCATTCTAATACTTTTCGGTGCGATTTATATACACGAGTTATTTTTGTGACGTTCACGAGTTTTTCACTTACGAGTGTCCGTTGAGATAGGATTTTTATTGTTTTCTAAATATAAAAATATGATTTATGCCATTGAAAAGTGGATAGGCATATTCTAATGCAAAGTGAAGTAAGTAAAGGTCTGCTTAGATACACATTTCAAAAAATCATCTCAACGAGCACGCACGCGATTCTGGCACGATCACGACGCGACTCCCTCGAAGGAGCAAATATAATATATTATTTTATTAAAGAAAAGTTGAAATATTACACTACCCATAGTCAAATTTAACAAGAACATGATAAATCTTCATAATGTACTATATACAACAAGCAAGCGGGGCAAGACGCGTATATTAAACGTCCAATACGAACATTGGATGGTAAGCGAGGGACGACGCGTTGTACGGCAATAATTATAATTGTTTTAAAGGCATTTCGTCCTTTAAATTGACATTTTCAATTGAAATTTAGTATCCATCCAATTCCTTAAATGATAATACCAGTAAAAATATTCATCACCAATAATTGGCAAATAATAATTGAATTTTGGACAACGATAACAAGACGGCAATATTTCAATGGAATTAAACTTGGACGAACAAACTACTATTGGACTATTATGTACTTAATTATAGTATTTTCAGTATTTACATTAAAACAAAATCAAATGAGATTAAAAATGAAATATATCACCTAAACATCACCTCGATAGTTTCCCACAGTTACAACTTAAAACACCATTTATACAACCGAGCAGCGTTCAGCTTTTAAGTTCTACTATAAGAGTACTATCGAGACTTCTCAAGGCAGTAAAATGTTTCTTGCAATTGTCAACTACATGAACAAGAGCAAATAACATCGATACCTCCCTTTATATTTCCACTCGATCACTAAGTCCTATGACTAAGTAGAAAGATAAAAGCTAACGAAAATAATGCTCCATATATATGAAATACAGTTAATGTCCGAAAATATGTAATATTAATTAAGCTAAGTATCCTTATAAATGTTTTTATTATAAAATTCGTAATGGGCCCTCATGTCCGGTATACAGCGGTAACACGTCACTCGTGTTCCAATATATTCCAAATCAATATTTTACATCAGATAACATAATGGAAGAACTCTTCAACTTAAAATAATATGCCGCAATATATACATCTCGTTCCAAATCGGCAGGTGTATGTGTGTTTTTAATTTTGATACTCTCATTCTCCAATAATTTCTGATAGAAACTTTACCGCTCCACAGACTCACATCTAGACTTTCGTGAGGTCTATGGTCACTACGAAATTACTAATAGAGAATAAGGTCCGTACAATTCGTACTTTAAGGCAGCGTCGTTTAGGAAACATACAACCAATTATACACACATTTACAATACTGCAATTTGGCTTACACTGATCGTATTGACCTTGACCAATGTTGGCAAGCACAAAGGTCACCCATATATGGAATCACGAAATTATGCATAACAAATTGTCTAAAATTCATAAATATATACGTTAAAATAAGTATTCAATATAAATGATATTTAGCTAAAATTACAATAAATATATTAGTACTCTTTGATACTTCCAACATTAGTAGCAAGGTAGTCAGCGCGTACAAACCCGACTAGCAGTATCGTGACACAACATATAGCTGTCTCTTTCTCTTGCCTAGCAGCAAATGAGTCAGCTATACATTGATCCCTCCTAAGCGCACGTGCACGTTAAGACACGAATGGATATCAAGAATCGTGAAGTTAAGTAAAATATTTAACTGCAAAGATGTGAATTGGATAAAGATAATTTGGTCACTAAGCCCATATTTCCAAAATCTAGTTTACACTAAAGTTAGAATCTTTCATAATTTAATTATTAGATAATCCATACAAATTGTATGACCTAAGGTGTTAATTATCACAGACTTAGTATAGTTTATTTCATGCTCTTAGCCTATCATTTACAGTACCTATAATACCAAACGTCACGATTCTCGCATAGTATTAAATCGGGGAAGTCTGCCACGACCCTTGCCTTGGATTTTCTTGTATAAACCGGGTATATTCTGCCACTCGGGAGTTGTGAGTCCATAGCTGCTCGACTATATGCAGCGGGCGGGCGGCGGCTTGCCCGAGTGTCAGTACGCTTGCGTCGTACTCGCGGCGGACACTCGCTCGGGCTTAAGGTTTCGCTGAAACAATATTTTATTTATTAACTAATATCCAATTTTATTCAGGAGGGGAATTCTTATATCTTTTTAAATCGATCCACTAATATGAGTTTACCAAACCAACCAACCCAAAGTACATTGGCCACTTCCATAGACATGCATAAGGTGCAAGGAATTGGGTTCTGAAATTTGTTAAAACTTAAGGTCTACACTACTACAACTACAATGTCAAAATTCAATACGTTTTAGCCATACAGAAGTCTCTCAGCCCCCCCCCCCCCATAACTTCAGAAAATATTTTATTACGTTATATTATCTATACAATCCAACATTACTTTCAGAGTAATAGATTTTTTAAGAAATTAAAAATCTATATAGAAGACAATTTTATAGCAATATTATTAAGAATATAGTGCAAACATGCCTACGTTGTGCTTTAAGAAAGTAAAAAATAACACACATATTATATTTAATACACCTACGTACATAAACCACTTATATACCATATGTATCAACATTTGACGTGTTAGACTTGCTTATCATTTTGTTTACATATGAATCAATAAATTAACGTCATATCATTACTATTAGCTGCCGTTATATCAAATATTAACAGTTATTTAATAGATATTCCAGAATATTTGTACCAAGTAAAAATATAGATTTCAAAAAATATTTTTTTTTTTAATCAATTGATAATGTGATCCTCACTTTTGTTATTGAAATAAAAGCTATTAAATAAACAGATAATTTAATGTCCGACTAGGATGAGTATTATACGGGTCACTCCTCTTAAACTGACCTATTTTGAGATAAAGCCAAACATTTGACAGCTGTTTGAAGATTATAGAATGTTTATTTAAAACAATATTTTTGGATTGTTTATTTATTGCTCTGCTATAAATATGCCTCAATTATTTTTGTAACAAGTAATATTTTTTAGAGTAATATACAATAATTACAAAAAAAACAGTTTCTAATGCCTAACTACACATTTCTATATACTCACAGGTAATTCCCCGTAGTCCTTTATATGCGTTAGAGACTTGAAAAGCAAGAATGAGCAATACAGAGCTAGCAATACCAGTAGCCAAATATAATTCACTAAATACAGTTTTTGCAAATAATTGCTATTGCTATTTGTTAAAATCAGATAAAAACTTAACATTTCAGAATTAGTGGGAATGATTTTTTTTCTCAACTAATCCTTACTTGAACATTTAATAATAATAATCCAGTGCTACCCTATTTGGGTCTTGGACTTGTCATTGTCAAAAATGATGAGCTTTCTACCTGACACATGTTAATTTTTGGAATTGAGACATGCCGGTTTCCTCATGGTGTTTTCCTTCACCGTTCTAGTATTAAAATGTGCACGTAGACAAAGTCTATTAGTGCCGTGGGTCCAAATTACGACCTCAGGTATGAGAATCGCACGCTGAAGCCACTAGGCCAAAATACTACTAGACATATCAAACAATAATTATATGCAATTACCGTATACCGAATTAAAAGTATAAGATTAAATTAAGTTTACTTGATTATATAATTCAGCATTATTTCTTACCAGCTGATCGTATTGAAGCACCATTCTCTTGATGTGGTTGAGCTTCCGATGCAGGTAGTTGACTCGCCGCCTTTCCTTTTGGTAATCGGCGTCGTTGCGCGCGCGCTGGTATTCTTCAACTATACGCTGCTCTATGCTCTGTAAGGATCGTTAATTAGGTCAATATTTCATGATATTAAAGCTTAGTTTCAAGTATGACTCCTGTATGTCAAAGACGTATTGCATTTTGAATCGCTTGCAAAACATAGGCTTATTGATGAAAAAGTTAAAGATTTTAAAATACCAAGTAATGTATTTTTGTCTTTGTAACAAATTATACTATACATAACTTGTATGTCAAAAATACTATTAAAGAAAAGAATAAATACCCGATGGTGGGGCGACTTGGGCTCGGCTCGCTTGAGCTGCTGCTCTAGGCGCGTGAAGAGCGCGGCGACCTGCGCGACTCGTGCGTACAGCGCCCGGTACTCCGTGTACAGCGCCGCAAACTCGTTCTTGTACGCGCGACGCGTGCTCGAACTCGTTATGGGCGGGTATTGCCTGCAATTCATAATTTATTAGTATCTAATCGAATTAATAAAGAGATTTGATTTTTTATTTGTAACGGATAAGTTTAAAACTACTGAACCAATTTTTAAACTATTTCACGTTGCTACACCAATGAAGAATGAGGAAGATAAATCGTGTAGCAGGTTAAGCCCACGCGAAATAATTTTTGTATCGTCAAAAATCTAACCCTAACCCGAGTTAATGAACTCGGCATTACACGCCATGTGCGTTAGCCACTAAGTCAGTACAATAAACAAATACACCTAAGCAAGACATCATTATAACTATAAAAAGCGATAGTATTGCTAATAGTAACCATAGCTCTGTCGTCACCTTCATCAGGCCAGGGTCAGGCCCATATCTGTATGAGATTTGATTAAATATTCCATAAATATCTTACTAAGAAATATTAATAAAAATATTACCTTTCAATTTCTACGAGGTCATTCGTCGTATTCTCTTCAGGGACAGACGTTAAAGCTGTATTTTCTACTAATGGTTCTGTGTTTGTGATGTCTTTTACTGAAATACACATATTGTCTTGTATGAAATAAATCAAATTGAGCTTAAAAGTAATGGTTAAAAACTATAGTTTATGGAAGGCCTATCACTATTCTCATTAAATAAATGTTAACATAGCTGTCAGATCAATTCGAGATTTACTCTAGGAGATAGTCGAGACTTAAATCCGTATCAAACTTAAATCAAGTTACAAGAGCTGTCAACCCATTATATCTGTAAAAAGTTAAGACTTATTTGACTGCGCTCAAGACGAGATTGCTACTTAAGATACGAATTAAAATATCGACCTTAGCACTAAGTATGACAATTAAATGTCAAATCTAGTACGTTTTTGACTGCACTAAGTCCGAAGCTTACTATGTTCGGTCTAGTTAAAAATATAGCAACAGCATATAAACCAATCATCATCATTAAATGATTTGTATAATTCAATTAGTTAATAATTAAACTTTTAGTAATAACTTACACTGAACCAGAGATGTGACACTTTATGAGTTAATTGAATAATAAATACCTGTGATACTAGTTTGCTCTACGGGCGGACTATTTCTAAAACCGTTGGGTTTCACAGGACTCGGGCAGATGTCCTTCACTGTTGTGAAGTTAAGGGTATAGCCATTGTCCTTTTTCACTGTAAATTTGTTTAAATATAAAATAAATTCCAATTTACAATTAAATATATTTTCAATACAAAGCATCCAAATTATTACATAACACATTTTTTAAAATTTATACTATAATTATTTATATCATATAAGATCAACTGTCAATTGTTTATAAATTGTATGTCTGACATAATATCTAAAAGCCATTTTTGCGACATTTATAGAAATTGCATTTAGAGTATTTTTTTCTCTATGTTCAAGTAAACACATTTATCATACATAAAAATGCAGTGGGTAAGAAATTTCATTACTATAATCTTCCTTCTATTACAGGATAATATATTAGCTAATGTTTGATAAGCATTTGTTATTTTTAAGACTGTATTGGTATTTCTATATGTTTTAGTGATATTACCATACTTATGCCTGCAATGAATATGGTTATAATAAGACCCGAGTGGAATTTTAGGATATAAATAATTCTTTAAAAAAAATCGGTAATTCACAATACCAGAACATAGTACTTAGAACGGAAATGTAGTAATTTTTATTGCATAGTCCTAAAATATCTTAAAATCTAGAGTACACATTTCTGTGTCTTTCACTATACATATCACAAAATGATACAGATTATGTACCATATATGATAATCAGGAGGAAATTGACTACCCTCAGGAGAGCAAAACTGAATATGATATGCTCACCGGTTCTATCATCCTCGTTGTCCGACGCATGCCGTTCCCCAGAGGAAGTGGTGGCGTAACCTGATGAAGGGGGCGAAGGGCGGCGATAGTGCGAGATGCGTTGCTTCTTAGCGGCTGGGGGCTCCTCTGCGCCTGCGCCGCTACGCTTGTTCGCCGGCGAAGCTCGCGGGGAGAGCGAGTTGGCCGAATCGCTGCTTAACGGCGGTGTTAGATTTTGAGGTTTCCGCCTGAAAATGAAGATGATTTTTTAGATTTACTTACATCCCTTTAATACAAATTCAAATGGAAGCCTCCAGCACATTTGTTTTATAACAAAAAATCGCACTGGCATTAAATCTTAAATTTTCTTACTAGATATTAAATAATTCAATATCGTTGATCAATTACATCAATGACAAAGATACACTAGCTTACAGACAAGCTTTTGTTGGCGGCTACGCTCGCTATTAAAGCCAGCTTTTAAATGAAAACGACGACTTCTTCCAGAGGCCGTTTTACTTAACATGTAAAGAAAATGTGATGATTATAAATGTAGATAGCATTCATAAATCAGTGAAGGCCGGCATAAAAGAAGCAAAAAATATTATGTTAAAAATAGTATTTTTGCTACACACTTATAATTGATTAAAAATCCGATAGTAATTTTAATCCGTCAATTTTTTTTATCATTAAACGTTGTTTTTTATAAATGTGAAACTTTAAATTGAAAGTCATACTTACTACTTATTACTAACATTACTCAGCTTTATTATTAACATTACTCAGCTATTATAAATACAAGCACTATACTGATAGCGATTTTTCATATGTATTATCAAATAAAGAAATCTCATGAAGACTTCCAATAGACTTCCCCGTTTAAAATCATAACAGTAGATAATCACGAATAATTTATTTACAAGGACATATGTACAAAAAAGAGAACTTTGTCTTAAACAATTTTTTAATACCCTTTAATAAAAAAAAAAACAAAAAAACTCATCTTTTATGATATCACGTTGTCTAATATAAAAAGTGCTAGCTAGCAAGCATTTATAAAATAACAAATAAAGTAAATAGGAAATACAAAAAAATATATAAAGACTCTGTAAAAGTTTAGGTAAGTCCTAATAAAGTATAGTTATATGGAAAATCCATCATACCTCTTGAGCATACGTTTCTCCTCTTCCGAATAAAATGGCCAATCTTCATTGACATCGTTCCAAATGTGCCTACGTAAGTGGTAACAATTGTCTTTCGCCACCGTAATCTCTGTCAAAATCTTGGTCACCATACTACGTTCCTTTTCCTTGATACCCTCTAAAATATGATATTGTATAATTGAATAGCTATTTCAAACTTCAATTTAATGTTTTTGTGTTAGACATTTAACTAGGAAGGTTAAACTAATACGGTGTATAAATGAAAATATGTATTTGAGAGCCAAACGCTTACCACAACAAAGTCGGGTGAACAGTTCCGGCTTCTTGAAGGGTTTCAATGCTAATAATTGTATAAGTCTTTCTCTGAAAGGGGAAAAATATGTTTATTAGATGGTTAATCGACATTCATGTTCTTACATTATCATGTTAAGTATTTATTGTATAGTAATATCACTGTAACATCTGTATAATATATCTTATTTCATTATGTATAAGTTTGGTTTAGTTTTCTAATTCACAGTTTTTACAAAATGGATTGAACATATTAATACGCTATTAACATTATTTTATTCTTAAGAATACTGCATTATATCAATTACACTAATCACCAACACAGAAGTTGGAGTTCCCACAGAATTTGTTAAACTATCCGGGGCTTCCTATAACAAGTATTACGTCTTGGATGTTAACCATTCTGTAGAATGAAGTAATACTTGCGATTTTAATTCCAATTTAGAGGTTCAGTTCTTTTTTAGACTTTCATTTGTTTATTTTTACTGCATTTGTTTATTTTCGTCAGTATAGACATGATCAAATACTCGTAAGTATGGTACCCATATGTTTAACGATTCTTTTAATGAACCAATGAATATTTAACTCGATTATTCAGCGGTATGCAAGGCAATTTTGATTTATTACCTTGAGCCGTTTTCGCTATACAATAATTTCTGCATAACCTTGACTATGTATGACTCAGTAGGTACTAATCGCCCGCCTTGGGGATTGTACGATACAAATATTACTGAGTTTGTCGCAAGATTTAATTTATGAAACCATATTATGCTTTAATTTTTGTAGGTTTAACTGGAGAAATAAAACAATAAACGCACAGAAACCTGATATACTTGGTATAATATTGACAACAGAACCAAGGCATTCTCATTTGTATAGATTGGCACAAAAAAAGTTTAAGCTACTATGACGAGGTAACTTATTGTTACCAAATTAATTGCATGAAGCTGGAAAGTACTGAATAATAAATCGTAATTGAGTAATTTGCCCCATTTTGATAACTTTTCTATCAAAGGAAATTAATTCAACATTGTGTTATCATTTCTTTGGTTTAATTTTATTATCATATCCTTGGTGAAAGTGTTTTGAAGATAAGGCTAGACGTACCTATTTTATATTTGAAAGCTATTTAAAAACAAATTTCATTTATAAAAACGGTTTGCTTGTTTATGGAAATATTTGTTACCACAAGCAAGCCGCAAATTATCATTGCGATAACGATACTAAAAGTATATCTTGAAACGTCTATCGAAACTATTCATATTGTTATTCATTTTTATGTTATTTTAAATACATAAATAGGAGCCTGAACTCGCAAAAAGGTCTCTTTGGTGAGAGGGCCTTGGGCATTCACCAAGATCCAAGGAAAGTGAATACTTTCGAAAAGTTACAATACAGTATTACATAATAATGATTGCGATTTATCACTGTACGTGATAATTTCAATGTTGGAAAAATTCGTGAGCCGATAAATATAATGCATGCAAATCGCAACCTATTGTTATCATGTATTATTTGTTTTGACGTGAGCGCTGTATAAGTTATAGTATTAATTGAACGATTCGATTTTAGCTCACTCGGCTCGGTTAAAGATCCCCCTTGAGACATAAACCTTCCAATTATCACAATTTAGAGCAGACCTTATTATTTTGGTTTTCTTATGTATCTTAAAAAAAGTATTTTGCCAGAATTCTATACAATAACAATTCGTTCAGGTAAAAGTAGAGAAGCCATATAGTCAACTGTGTAATATAGATTAAAAATATATTTTACTTTTAATAGTACATGATACATATACATTATAAATTGAATCAACGTGAATATTAAATAATAATTTTCGCTACCATAAGCCTTATCATACTGTGACGATAAAGTAAAACACGCGATTTCACGCGAGAATGGAAAACACTAATGACTTACGGCAGCAATTGTTAATAAGCAGTTGTCGAAACTGCGTGATAATTTAAACGCCATTTTATAATTAGTACGTTTTTAAATATCTAAGTAGCTTTCATTTTCAAGTTCTAATAATACTTAACTAAGTGATGATTTGTATCTATCAAATATTTCATCATAGTCAATTGAGAGATATTGCAAAAGTAATATTACCAAAGAATATGATGAGTAATAGACTTAGAGTAAAGTTGTGACATACAGAAATGTTGATTTAAGCACCGTTTATACTGTAGGACAATTTAGCAAGCAGTTTATAAGTAAGGAGGCTACTACTCACTTAATAGGTCGCCTTGTAAGGTCAGGGTTGGATGGAGGCCGTTGAGGGTTGGGATGCGGCTGCGGCTGCTGCTGTGGTTGTGGACGACTTGTGGGAGGAACTACGGCAGCAGGCCGTTCTAACCGCTCGGGCCTTTCCAGGCGATCTGCTCTCTCTGGTCTTTCGGGACGTTCCGGTTTCTCGGGACGGTCCGGCCTTTCAGGACGTTCAGCCCGATCCGGTCTCTCGGGACGTTCAGCCCGTTCTGGCCTATCGGGGCGTTCGGCCCGTTCAGGCCGCTCTTGCCGTTCGAGCCGTTCCGCAACCGGTCCATTTGAGTACATAGAATGCGTTGCACGCACTTTAACACGCCTTCCAATGTCTGTTTGATTAGGCTTTATTACGCGGGTGCTGAAATAATTAGGTGGTTTTCTATAGGTAATCAAAACATCTAAGGAAATGTTGACATAGATGTTATTGAATCAAGGTCTGATTGCGCAAGATTGTAGTGTGTACATAGTTTACATGTAGTAATTAATGACTTTGTTATTGTTTTACATCGATGGTTGAAGCTCTATAGATATTCTATCATGAAATTACCTTTCGTCTCTATTGAACTCTGACCTACGGATTTTTATTATGCAAAACGTAGCTTACCATTTGCTCTGTTCCGCAGCTATGGTTCTCGACATCCGGTCTTTTGTGGCCTCATACGAGTCATCGTTGGCCTGCACCCGCATCCTTCTGGGCAACGGCCCGCACGACTCCAGCCTTTTCGTGCCGCCGACTGCATTCCGCACACATTCAAATGAACCCTGGAACATATACGGTTGAAGTCATTACCTAACATCCCAAGTAAATTGTTGGTCGGTTTAAGCCAGCTGTATTATTACTTAAAGCTTTAACCACTTAACCTTTTGAAAACATTTATACAAAATTATGTGTACCTAATCAATCTGAATTGGATCAATTTAAATTACAAGGCAAATAAGTTGCGGGTCTAGCTTGTATACTGTTTCTAGTAACCTGATGTAAACAAACAAAACGATGGGAGAATTAGAACTCGTAATGATACGGGAATGTACCGTTATCAAGACAATTAAATAGCAGTCAGTAATGCAATATTAATTGTTCCATAATCCCAAGTGTTGTAAGTTCACTAAGGAAAATATGATAAAATAAACCTACGTCATACGCAATATAAAGGCGTAATTCGTAAGAAATAATTATGAAACATCACAATTATTGTATTGACGTACAATACAATTTTGAAACTAAAGGGAAACTGAATGTACAGATAATATATAGTATATTCTTGAACATTTATTTTTTATGTATCCTTGTAATTTAATCAAGTGGATATGAATTGTTGCAATAACCAGTAGGCAGGTATATATGGATTACATTTATCGCCAGTGCTTAAGATTTCGATAATTAGTATTGTCTTTTCTTAACATAGCTTTTACACATTAAGAAAACACTTTTTAAACGGATTGAAGCTATGTATTATTATTATAAACTTAATTTAAAAAGTGTTTTCTTTCGATAATTATATACAGGGATTTAAGAGTTGGGTAGTCCTTGTACTTCTACTATAGTTAAAAATGCTTTTCATACGCTTTTTTACTCTCTTTGACTTGCATAAGTCAAAAACATAAACAATTCACGGGCAGTCTAATAAATAATAGCTTGTGTCAGTTGCTGCCTCCTAAATATGCTAATTAAGATATATTAGTTCTACTATTATCTGATCGGATAATTCCTACTCTGAAATATTAGTCGAAATTATGCTAATCCATGGTGTTACCTGTGGACCCTCCATCTCAGCATTGCTATTAAGGTTGAAGTGAAACGTGGATTCGCCAGCCGATCCATTTCCGCTAGACGGTGCCGGAATCGAGATTTTCTGGAATTATTAAAAAGTAATGAGCCATATATTTTTGTTGGCAAACATTTATGTATATGTGTGTGACTCTACAATTTGAAGATTTTAATACCTAAAGCCTAAGTTTGTCGATAAATGTCGCAATTCGTTTACATGATTCATAGATTGCAATCATCGGATCACAAAGAGTATGTCACAAAAGTTCCATTGTAGTGTTTGCACCTGCGCTCTAATCAGTTGACGCCCATGGCAAAAAGTTAACCGTATAGTGGAAGTAGGGGACGAATAGGCACGTAATACGTTTGGGGGGGATACGCCAGTACCAATGGTTTGTGACTACTTTCATCGCCAAGAATGGCAACGCGACTCTGCAATACGAGTAAGCGACGCGGGCGCATCGTACCGTTTCACCGTGTTGGCATAACACGCAACATTCACAAAAAACTCAAACTTGTCCGGCCGAATCAAAAAATATTCAAACAAGACACATTCTAGAACAATTAATATTGTATCACAATTTCCTTATCAATGTTATCATTATTAACAGATATTGTAATTATTTATATTTATTAATTATTAGAAGTCAAGTTTAATTAGTTATCGATTATACCGAGATACACGGGTGACATCTTTATACGTGGCCCCGAGCTGCTTTTAAGGTCGCGGCTAAAGATGTCTGCCAGTAACACAATGCCAGGCGATTAACCTATTATAAATCTGCTGTGTGGAGCAATAACCCAACATTGGATACACATTGACTTGAATCTTTATTTATTTAATGTGATTATAAATTACAAATTGAATAGTTGTTATAAGTTATCTTAAACATTAACTTAATGCCTAAAATACAACATGTCTCCACAAGTCTCATTGAAGCCTGAATTCATATGTTCGTAACCCAAACTAGCGTTTGATGAACCCCAGGTGAGATACACATATATTGTGCTCAATTATATTGTTGATGAAGGAAAAAACCCGCCAGAGGAGCACGCAGGCAAGCGGTGTAGTGCGGGGCGCGGCTTTCTCTGCGGCTCGCGGCCGCGCGTTATAAAGAGCGCGTCGCGATGGAATACTTCGGCATTCGGTGAACAGCCGTCTCGCCCGCTACATTTGTGTACCTTATGTCATTTCATTGTCTTGTAGCTTTATTTAAAGGCACACCCATTAACGCAATAACAACCCATAAGATTAGACTAGTATTTGTAGATAACGAGAGCGATACATGAGCTGCAAATTGTAATAAGTCAAGGTCGTAAGTCTCATTGTTTGTCTTTTAGCGAAGGTCATTCGACTGTACGCCTCGGTTGGACCGGAAAATACGAGGAAATTCATCATCCGTTTTTCAAGGCACTTCTCGAATGTTGTTTGGTCAATTAATACTTTAATGCTCTGCAAGTATCTCTGTGACGATTACGTCATTGCTACTTACAGGCAATAATTTCACATGAAATGATTATCTATTGTAGGAAGGATTTCTTTATTGTTTCGCCTGCCGTGCGCAGCGACCGTGGCTTTTGTTGGTTACCTAATTTCACAGCGAGCGGCACACAAAGTTGCGAAGTGAGAGGGCCAGTGCAACCGGTTTGGTTTATTCAACCGAAATCTGTTGGTTTCTATAAATTTATTTTATAGACTCTTGTCAACGTTCGTTAAAACTAGCTAAACGTGCATGAACTAGTTTTTAATTCCAGCCAGTGAGCGTTTCGATAAATATTCTATGACGGATTTTACGCGACAAACCCGGACGCAAAACAAGCAACCGTACGCCCCAACCTAGCCAGTTAACGTGTTGTAGCTTATTGACGTAACGTCGTGGAGGTGGCGTAGGTCGTTCGATAGAAATTCAATCGTAATACAGAGGCATAAGGCATATTGTATTTCGGTCCCATAGCACCACACGTCAGCAGTAAACGATAATAAATAGTTCTACTCAACACGCATCGTAGCGGCAAATCCACGCAGGCGAGCTGTGATCGGCATCACGTTAATTGCTTACCGGCTCTTTATTATCTTATTTTCTATATAAACAGAATATCTGCATTTATTACTACTTTGTGAACTTGTTTATGTATGACCTTCAATGTCGACGAATGAGTTGAGGACAAAGAGAAAACGGATTTGAAAACAATATTAATTATTATGTCGCTGAGGCTGCATATTTTTAGTCACACTACATTTCTTAATTTAGTTCAAGATTTGTTCAAGATTCCCAGTTCTTGCTGTCGTATCAATGTCGCTACAATTGTTTTAAATTTACTTCAACTATGAAACCGAAATAACTTTTGTAAAAGCGTCGTGTTCAAAATATTTAATGCGTATTTTTCAAAAGAATGTCGATTATAAGGTTTCATATGAAACTCCCTCTTACTTAAATCAGTACTCGGCTGAAACTTCATTCTTTATTAATTTTGTATATTCCATTGCGTAATGTAAAGAGGCCAGTTTAATGAAAACATTATTGTTGCCATTAGATAACAAGTTTACATAATCATACTTGTCGAAGGATTAACGTTCACTTTAATGTAATACCTAATTAGCCAAACAGAACTAAGCTGTGTATTTTAAATATGTCGTAAAATCAGCATAGTAAACTGACATTACTTAAAAAATTAAAATATAGAAAGATTAAGAAAAGTAATTTTGAATCAATTCAATCTGCGAACAATCGTGAGAAACTATAGTAATTATAAATAAACAAATGAATGAATGGTATACGTCCAGCCGACACGTTGATAAACAAAATGCCCTGTTTAAACAAGATGTTTTCAATTTGAAAATATCGTTAGTGGATAAAGAGACTAATTACTTTCTGATACAGGAAATTTTATTTTATATATAAAACATCCGCGAACTAACACAATTACTAACAGCGGCCGTCACTTTCATCGCAGACACATTTAGACGCGAAGTGAGTGGCCAGTTATTCGTGAGGTTTCTACTATACTATTTGCATATTCACCGACTTTCTAATGGACGATACGGCCCTCTTGTCGCAATCGTGGTGAGGTAACACTACACATTTAATTATATTATGTTCCTGTAATACAGAAAATTTATTCCAACTGCACGCTTTGTTTGCAAATTACCTATAGCTTTTCACCGAATGCAGTTTGATATTACATTAATGTATTAACGCTATAACTTTGCTTTACAATTCTCTTATTATAGTTTTTACCAGACTACTGAACCACGGAATGCACTCACGCTAACCAAGCAATATAATTATTAGCGCTGCATTGTTTCTAATCACTTGATTTATATGCACTTGCAAAAATTCCTGTCAATAAAGTGCTTACAAACATTTCAGTATTTTCCATTACGGTTAATGAACTATTTACTTGTTAATTGTCATGCGCGTGCTTACTGATTAGATTAATACGGCTAACGTCTACCCAAATCTACAAAAACAAGTAGTTTCTTATCAAGTTTTATTTCCTGAATATTTCGATCAAATTATTTAAAATTTGTTGTTTAAACGTGAACTTTGTGACAAAATTCAGTATATTACCCGTTCCGAGGTTGAAATAATTTATACATATCGATTGAGGGGAGTGTCTTTGTAAGGATTCATTTTATAGTGCCGTTCTCTTCACGATATCTGCTCGACCTTCCGCAGGAGGTGGGGCGCCTCTCACCGCCGACGTGACTGCAACCACGGCCTTACATCGAGGCTGTATCGAAACCTCTACGTAACGAAGCTCTTTCCACTGGTTACCCAACGATAGGATAGTCGATAAAATTATAACCTGCAGCCAATGATCACGTGAACACTGTACATACACCTTGCGCAATAAGTAGCCGACTCTTTGATATAAAAGAAAAAATGTGCTATAGACATTTACTTCAACTCACTGAGGGTGAGGCTTATGCTTTAAAAAAACAACAATCTTGAAAGTCTATAAGGCTGTGATGATGATTATTTAGCTGATAAAAAATCGAAAACAATGGCAAGTAAAAGGCATGGGCATTCTCAACGTGAGATGTTCAACGTCATTGTGCGAACATTTACTTTTACTAAACGACAAACAAATATCAACCCGTGGTGTTACACACTGGCCTACTTTTCACTTTTCATACTAAAATACCTCACCAACAATAATAATTACAATCTGAACTGTTAATCTTAAAATAGACACGATACATATATTCGTCCGTATTATGTTATGATAACTCGCTTCCCAAAAATAGTCGAGATGTTTTTAGGGACACACGATAATTTAATTTAGGTGACCCGAAACTATTTCATATCCTCCTGTATATTAATTATTTATTGTTCTTATTTTATTAAGGTTAATTGAATACAATAGAGTGATAGTCAGTTTAAAAGTTTAAAAACGAGCAAAGCGTCGCATCTAGACAATGTCGCAAGTATTTAGATCAAGGTGCGAATCGCGTATTAGAGAGCCGAGTTCTGTGAGGGCTTTTTATGTGTTTATATTTAAAGAATTCTATTACCTCATTGTTGACTTTCTCGAAAATATTTAAATTGCAAATACATTAATTAAAATATTAAATTCAGAAATACACAGACATAAGCAAAGGTATATAACAATATAATAATACAACACAATCAGTTGAGCCTGTACTTAGCGAACACAAGATACAAATTATGTTGAATATAAGTAACACAACCTTAATCTTTCAAGTATTAGTTCAAGATTACAGTTTTAATTGTTCTACGCAGATTTCCTACAGAGGATGGGTGTGAAATTGTATCTAGAACAATCACGTAGACGCGGCGCCGACGCGGCCTGACGGGCACCACGCCTCCCTCGGTCATACTATATCCACGCGCGTAAATACCCAGATAACACTATATGTACATTATGGTAACGTTACACATACATTTACCACTAAGAACAGACTTTTAATAATAACATCCATTTAAATACAAAACCAATTAAACATCTCTGAGCTATGTTTTATCGGTTCTTTTTGGGGTTTTGATTTTCATTCATACATAGTTGTAACAACAGTGTTCGGATATAATCCTTAATCTCGTATCTCTATAATGTATTTTTCTTTAATTATGCCTTATTTTTGTAACAAAATGATGCATGTATCTTACAGATAATATTGAAATGGCAAAGTAAACAAGTAGCGATCAGTCCACACAATAAAGCAGACAAATTGACTGCGAAACAGCTTCGTGGTTCAATTCAATCAATCGTATGACTACCACAAGACGCACCTTTTTATTGTCACTATGCGGATACAGTTACATACTAAACTGTATGGGTTTATTAGGGCCCGTTTAGCATTGGCACAAACCGCGAGTGAAATACAAATTAGGTATAAATTGGGTTGAATATTTGGCTAGCCAAAATAACCAGCAAATTTTCAACGACAATAGAGACATGTTTTATGATATTTCAGAAAAACGAGCCCAACAAACAATAGCCAAATATACTACCACAATTAAAATAATCAAATTAAAGAGGTACCTGTTTAATGTACTGGTAATATTGGAGTGTAATTTTTGCTTCGAAATGCTTCTTTACAAGCAACGAAACAATTTGTACAAAACAATATTTTATCAATTGGTTCTATAGTTAATACTCGAAATGGCAACAAGATTTTACGTCGCCCCTTTGTAAAGAAAAACCTACGCTTCGTGTTTTATATATGAAATTCCAAACAAATTATTACATTTACAACGGTCTGTATGAAAACGAGTATACACACTATATTTACTAAGCCAATGAACACGAATGTCACCGTTTACCCAATTTGCGGCAAGCTGTAAAAATTTCACTTTCTTAAAACACGCTCCGATTTGGGCGATAGAAATAATCTTAGAAACCTACCGAAGTAAATGGTAATTCGAGCTCGAAATCATGTGTTTCCAATCATACAACAGTACGCCGAGGCGCGTCAAGTCAGTTATACAAATTAGACAAAAGAAATAGAGTGGTGCAATTAGTTATGTCTAGGAAATTAACCGCAACCACGTAACTTAGTAGTTAGAGTTCAGCTAATAAGATTTGTTGTATAACGAGTATTACGCGGTCGGCCAGCTTGGCAAAACCATTGTGGAAGACCGGTTCCATTTTATTACGCGGTTCTCACTTGACAGAAATGGAGACGCTCCTGAAAACAATTCGATCGTAATGTTAAGGCAACCATTTAAGGCAAGTTAACTTTTCATTTTAAAGAAGGCTTCATTCACAAGCTTAACCTGAATTAGTATTTTTTTGAACTATATTAGTCAACCTATATATATAGATAGTATTGTTTTAAGCTAAATTTAATTGACATCCTACTGCGTAGATCATCGTAGTATACTTTAAGTTGAGTTTTATGTTAGAAAAAACCGTAATTTGAACATATATTTTTTTTCAATTAGGTTTCGAAGTAACGCATTTTGGGCTGATGAGACAGTTTTCCCTACTTTTTAACGGCCAGCCTTAATTGCTCCTGTAATTACCGGAAACTTGGCAATTAGACACGACCTTATTTATCTTACGTCCTAAAATGTGTTTTTAGGTTAAGGCTAAGAAAGACTTGCATAACAATAGATGTAGACCAATGAATGAATATCTTGCGAAATCATTTTTTGTAAATTAAGTTCGAAATATAGGCGTAAGAGAGCGGAAACTTTTACCAAACTTACGTAATGTTCCCTGCCAAGTGTAATTTAGTATCGGCGCAAGTTGAGCTTTCGTAATATGCCTAAGATAGAGCCTAGAACTGCTTTGTCTCATTGTAGTTGCAAATATGATAAGAAACTTTGCTAACTAAATATCACGAGACACTTCATAGGGAGGTTGGCACTTTAAAGGTTATCTGAGAAATCTTGAAATTTTAAAAACAATTCTAATAAATAAGAGAAAGGCTTTTTAATGAATAAAATGGATAGACTAAGGTGTAATATAAATTATAAGAAACAATAAACCTAGTCCTATAGAATTCATACCAGACAATTTATTACTGAAGCATTAGTTACCGATGTATTAAATAGAAAGTCGAAATTATTGTTATGTTGTACATAAATGACAAAAAAATCATAATCAGTTTGTGAGGTACCCTACTTTTGAAAAACGAATAAATGTACACACTGACACGCCCATCAAAGTATCCCTAAGGATAATAAACAGTGAAGTAAAAGGGCATAAGGTAATACCAATCTTTCAACCATTGTATCTATGGTGAACTTATTTAAATCTTAACTAACTCTATAGCCGTTAATTATAATTTAATGAAATATATATAAAAAACTGTTTACAGTATATGCATATCAATAGATTATAGAAAACCTATACCTACATCTTTTGTCTTGCAATACATTGTTAAAGTATAGCAACGGACAAAGTGTCATTGCAACTGATTGTGCAAATATTATTGTTTCATCAATTATTTACAACAAACTCTTATCAAGCTACGAACGAATGTGTCAATTGGGTTACCGCACGTCAGTGATATCAAAAAACACAGCTGAGGTTCATTAGTAGTTTTTGTTACCTTTGATTTATATTTTTGTACTATCCAATATGATGAAAATGCTCAAAAATTACTTAATGTCATTTGCGAATATTGCATAGATGAGAATACGTTATCTTGGCAAAGGTATGTCTAGTCAATGTCAAAAAAATTATACATCCTATTTCTTTTATACAACGGTAAATAAAGCCTTTAAGTCTACAAAGGAAACAAATAGAATGACTTCCTGCAACTTATTGAAAGTAGTGATGAGTTCTGACGCACTTTCGCTTCTTTAAAGGAAGAACAACATCAAGACGGCGGAAAATCTCGTATCGCTTTCGAGTCGTTTGAACAGTATTACTGGCCCAAATGCGAAGAAGAAATTGCTTAGTATCAATATATACTAGGAGCTCAAGTTAATCTTCTAGTCTATATATATAAAATTCTCGTGTCCCAATGTTCGTTCCCATACTCCTCCGTAACGGCTCGACCAATGCTTATAATTTTTTTTACGCATATTCAGTAAGTCTGAGAATCGGCTACTATCTATCTTTCGAACCCCTAAGTGAAAAGGCGTGTCAACCCGAAAAAAATATTTTTTAGACAATTTTTTATGTTTTTATTTTTTTATGATACAGGATACAAAAATGCATACAACCCTTAGTTGTTACCCCTCTACGATCAACCCCTACTTTTAATATAGTAGATAGGTGTTTTTTATTGAACTAAAAATGTTTCCTGGAAATAATATACATGGCAAAACGACGGTTTGCCGGGTCAGCTAGTAATCTATATAATTTAACAGTATTCCGAAGTAACTTATCACTGCATTGTCTAAAAGGTACACGGCAAAGTTTAACATTTTTATTATTATATTCACTCAATATCGAAAAACGTATAATATGCGACCTTTAACCGAATGAATCATGAAATGTTAGTTTGAGGTGTAATCCACAGGTTGATGGTTAGTAATATGAGCGCTACTGTGCGCGGTGCAAAGTGAAAGTAAATAGCGAGCACGTTCGAAGTCCCAATAAGACGAGTCGGCCGCCGCGGCTGTGGCTGTCCGCATACCTCAGCAATTACCACGAGGAAATCAAAACGGTTCCGCTGCTCCCAGCACCCTCGCGAACACTACTCGTAATATACTTCTCTATACGTAACTAATGGAAGTGGCCTTATTTACATCAACAATTGTTGCACATTATTACTTTGATACACCACCTACAGATTTGCCACTACTTAATGTCATTTGTCCTTTCTGACACAATATTTTTCATTATAACCAAATAAACAAATAATGAAAAATGTTGAATGCAGAAAACAAGAACACAGGAATATTAGGGATACACTAAAATTTAAATACAATACTTTTATTAAATGCATTTGATTTGCATTTTGTTTTTGTTTAACATTTAAAACAAGCACTTTATACTGGTAAAAGTTAAAACCTTTTATTTAAATTCTTGGTAGTTTAGATAGTCTCGGGATACAGTCAAAACAAAAGACAAGACCTAGACTAGAATCTATTATATTTCCTCGCTCAATTCTAGCTATCTGACAGCAAACATTCCATCGAAAATTCAAGTATTTTAGAGAGTTATACCGAAACTTCAATAGAAAATATTTTACCTCTTATTATTATAATATATATATATATATATATATACACCTATATGATAATATTAACTTTTATATTTTTTACCTAGTTCTTAAGTAGCTTTTACATCGTAAAACTTTGCTGGATTAGGCAATTCCGTTTATTAAAGATCTCAAAAATGTATGTGAACTGTCGATATCGGTTTTACCTTTAATATTTGACTTTATAGGAATCAATGTACAATGGTAACTGATTAACTTAACGTCCTTGACAGTAACGTAAACACTTTTGTTTGATCACGTGCACCATTATTATCATGGGATTTAAAATCACCTTTGTTCGAATTGGACTTCACTAACGTTTTAAGCTTTTACGAAATTACATTAGGCCTTTATTTAGGTTTCGTGACAATGAATACTTCATAGATATGTAATAATAATAACTAAACAACATTGTTTTTGCAATAGATTACATATTGAATACTTTGTTTCAAGGACCAAGTGTAATTAGTGTAAAGCACTCTTTGTGGGAGTTTTAATCCAAAATTATGCGGGTAGCAGTAAATTCAAATAAGTGTTCTTGCTCATAATAAAATGGAGCCAGTTTTCAAGGTTTGCAATAACGGGCCAGTGAAGTGATGGTGTTAATAAAGCGCAGGACATCGACCTGTGTATCAAATATTAACCAAGTTATTTAATAACAAATGATACTGTGTAATTAATATGACAGAAGTAATATCCTTTTTAAAAATTTACAATAAAAGGAAATTATAAAAACTATTTAGTTTAAATCAAGTCTATTAATTGAATGTATTAACGATCTCGAATCAAATTGCAAATTTCTAAGAACTGTTATAGTATTTCTAATTTTATAAAACATTTACATTACAATTATGGTTTATCGCACAGATTATGATAGATTGCAAAGATTGCAATCGCACGACACGAAAGTTTATAAAAATAAACGGGAAATGTCAATGCTAAGCAAAATTACAAAATAGATGTGCTACTAAAGATTAATCGACGTCAATCATGGCAGTGTTGTAGTGAATGATAAATTTTATGTTTGTGCATGTATGAAGTAACCATATGTACTTTAATACCCATTAAAATTAGTAGAGGAAATCGTTACTCTGTTCAAATCGTAAATCAGTCGCGAGCTTCATTACTGCTAACTCGACATATGGGATTTACGTCAGGGTAAAGTACCTCAACTCTGTCCTAGGGGACAACGGCCGTATCACCTGAGAGGTGGAATCGTATGCTCGCTAAGCGACTGGAACTGTTGCTATTTTTACACCGTCCACTCGTATCTTATTTACTATTCTGGTCCCGCGACTCATTGAATCGTGGTTATTATGTGCAAGTTGGATACGAGCCAGCGACTCGGCCCTAACACACCGATCGCGAGATATTCGAGGAATGATATTATCTCAAGTGGTTCGCGGAAAATGATCTTTTGTTTTATCGGGCCTTTTTCACAACTTACAAAGTCAAGGATGTAGGGCGAGTTGTTAAGTCGAGCATGGTCGTATGGTGAAGTGAAAGAATAGCGTTTTGAATTGAAATGTTTGTTGAGGGTCATTTACATATGTTGCGGACAAGTGGCGACGAATAAGAGAGGTGATCACGTCAAACCGGCGGGCGAGAGACGGTGGCAACTAAACCGGTTGAAGGCGCCGCTTGTGCCCGCCGGACAGGGGATAGCGAGGATTATCGCCGTGTAAACAATATTGCATTAGTTACGTTTTTATATGATCACTTAATCAGCGTATTACATGCGGGCTTAGCATTAATATGGCCGCAAGAACTACAAACGTGAACCATCTAAATAATTATAGAAGTGTCACAACCGACGTGTCGATAAACACAGTCGATAAATACGGACTGATAAATACAACTGAATTAATGAAATTAACTTTTAGTTGGGAGCAAATAATTTTCGAAACTAGATAAAAACAGAGACTTAATAGAGCAACCGCAACGTCAAGCAGCAAAACGAAATCGGTAAAGTGGGTCATCATATAATTTCGCAAGCGTATCGAGTGCCGCAAGCGTTAACTGGTACGAGCCTGAGGCAAGTCAAGGCTTGGCGGCGACGTCTGCGTCTCCTGCCTCACCGTAAGGTGCTTTAAGGACTATATAATAGGGAGATTGCATACCTAACTACTGAGTTAAATTGCTTGTAATAATTCTATTTTTGAAAGCTATCGATTAAATAGATACCAAGTCCTCTTGTACTACCATGCGATTACGAAAAGAAATGTATATTTAGACTGAAAAATATATTTTAAAATATTAAACTAAACAATTAAATACTTCGATCAAATAAAAATATATTCAAAGTTATCACTATAGTCATGACGTTTCAATGAATCATGACAGAACTATATTGTTTAAGAGCAACATACTACTACTATCAATCCAATTATTAATAGTATTTCTCAATTTATATTTCCTAATAGTACATGATTGTCATGACATTATGTAAAGTTGTACGTGCCTACTTATATCGGAAAAAGTCTTAGTGAAAAGTATTATGTTGCAATGTACCTACTATTTTAGTGATTAGTTTCGAAGATTCAGAGTACAGACTTGGTTCTAATGAAAGGTATGACGAAATCTATTTGATTTTGACATACAGGAGTCATAGTATGGTGAATGTGTAAAACACGAATACTTTTATTATACACGAATATTCTATAAAATGAACCTTTTATACCTACGTATTAACAATAAACGTCACTTACCCCCTCATTTCCGGGCAGGAACTGTATTTTAGGTGTTGCAAATCGGTCCTGAAAGAAGAATAAAAATGAATACACTAATAGAAAATAATAATAGCTTGCTTACATTAACATTAACTATCACAACTAGTGGAAAACTTACTCTAAATTTCCTTACATAGTCATGTGCATTAGTGATTTTTATATGTTAAAAAGATATATATTGCAAGTATATGGTAAACTCTAGAACGACTACTGATTTTGAATATTATTTCACCACTAGAAAGTTCTATTGGTTCCTGAGTGGCTTAATGTATTTGATTAAGTGATTAACTACATATTTATATTTTCTTCGTATTCACGTGAACAAATATATGGTTGCAATAATTTAATTATAAGATAAACTATGTATTAAATTATTTATATATATATAAATAATTATATATCTATATATATATATATATATATATATATATATATATATATATATTTGTGGAATATATATATATTTATATTCCACAAATAAAGCGATACAATGAAGATGGTCGTGATGGTAACGGCTAGAGTACGGTAAACAGGATAAATGGGCTTAATTAAGTTGGAAAACCACTAATATACCAAGGAATCTATCGCAAGATGCCACTGTTAACACCAACTATGATTATACCAGCAAATATTCGATCTGCACTGACATACGCCCGGTGCTGTCTTCTACATCTCAATGCCTTTAGTGTTTGCGTGACGCGCATACAAATACATACAAAGACGCGACAATAACTTTATTATATTTTATTTTTTTATATATTACTCGAATATATTTACTTTGGAAAGTCACGTCACATTTTTATCAATGGTACCCACAAAATCTAAGGAATGACCACATCTAAATAATTTTTAAGTGTCATAGGTACGTATAATTAATTGCTTATTAGTACGGTATTTATTGGTATACAAATTTTATTTTGAGCTTACGTCAATAATATTGGTCGTGGTCTGAAATGATGCCGACTATTTGTGCCATATTTCTATTTCTCTGGTCTTTAATTGAAAGACGATAATTGTTATACCAAGGAAAATAATAGCGCTATCATAGACTTGTACATAGAATATATAATATAAAAAATAAAATTATGCTTGCAACATTAGAATGGTTGATTATTGCGACATTGAAATAAAATTGAGAATAACTACTTAACATATATGTATAATCGTGATGTTCAGTTGTACTTTATTACAACATCACTCGATCGAAGCTTTTAATTTATTGTGTTTAACTGTAACTGTCATGTCTTTACTCTTTAGTACAAATATAAAAAGAATTAGAAATTGGTTCGTAGTATACGAACAAAAAAAGTGTAGAGCCAACAAAGTCTGCAAGTAATTACACAACCGGCAACGGTCGAATGCGAGAAACATAACTAGGCTGGGCAACGACGATGATGTAAACTTAAAAATTGCTTTAGTTACTTACTTAACAAGCGAGCTCAATGTGAAATTTAGTTGCATCGCGTCCATGCAAGAGGGGATGACCCGGAACTAGCATTCATGGCCACGGTATCTACCTATTACTTGTCTTATAAAACAGTACACTTGCCTTTAGATTGTTTACAATAAAATATTAAAAAATAATATACATTATGTCCATACTAAATCGTGATCTTAAAGCATTTTATAAGAAACCAGTCGAATGCCAAACCGGTCGTATTGGCAAGGTCGGTACATATACTTAATGTTATTCAATTATTCAAAAATCTTAAATTGTCACAATACATAATTGTTTTGGAAACAAAATGATAATTACTTCAGTGTAACCGAAGTAATGAAAAAAAAACTAATATTATTTCTAATAGAAAATAATGATAAAGAAAACGTATAACATAATCATATAGCTATCAAACGTCATTATGTAAAAGTAAATTGCAAATTGTATGAAATATAGAATATTTCACTATGAAATACCAATGTTTTGGATTAAATTTAGTTCCCAATTAAATTACGTTATCTATAAGTCATTATGTATTTTTAAAATTAACTAATTTTAGCCTTGGTTGGAATTGCTATGTGGTATGGTGAAGCAATAAAATAAGACAAATTGACCTTAGCGAAATACAAGCGACCTTTTAGGAAAAGTATTTTACAGCAGATAAGATATGTATACGATTTATTTTAAAGGCAGTACCAGTAAAACTATTATATTCTAACACTGTATTGATTGTTTTTGAGTCATACCATTATGGAGTAATAAGTGCATACGTGAAAACCCACACGATAGCTATTTTCAGGAATTTCCAAGTCTTCTCAATACTACATCGGACTTAATTTGTTTTATAGCTGAAAAGTTAACCAGGTATACCACTCTCGACTTCACAAATGTTTTTAAACCAGAGAAAGTGAACGACGATCAGTGTTACGCCACCAAAAATTCCAACCTTCATACGATACTAAGACCTAGATGACGTCAATACTACAGAGAAAATCTTAAGTTTTTATGTTATTTTTATTATTATTATGCCCTTAGTTTCTCACAAGTATTATTGAAATATATTTAAAACATGTTTCCAAATATTAAAATGCTTGATTTACCTACTGATGTTGAAGAATTCTTAAGTTGTCGTCCTCGCCTCTAGCATGTGTCGGTACATATTAAATTCTTCAATCAATTCAATGTCAATTAATTTATAATCTTATTTCTTTATTATACACTTAGCGTTGACCGTGTTACAAATCAAATACCTATCGTATGTTAGATTATTTCGTTTTCCAATATGATTTACACATATCCTGACTCAAGTTTCGTTACTGCACCGTTATCATAATATAAAAATTGATATTGTCAAGTTATGTCTACAAAAATTGTGGGCTCGCACTAGTAAAAGTGAGCCCAATTCTATCTTTAAACTACCAAAAGCCTATACTTAAACGCCTATAATTATCCATACAATGATTGCTAGGACATCGTGCTCAATACCGTGGCTTATACGTTAAACTATTAACATAGGTCGGTGTCCCGTAACCTTCTTACTTCTAATTATTAGTCTATCTCTTTCTAGACTTACTTTTCAATAAAAAATGTCATAAATAATATAACAAGGAGCCACAAAACGTGAAAACGTGAATCCATCATTTAAACGTATGAAAATAACGTATACATGAATATGAATAAATACAGCTCGCCTGTTAATTTATCACTCATTAACATCAACTTACTGATATCGTCAATAGCGATAACAATTACCTTTTAAAAAGATTCCACATCTGTTAAGGAGGGACAACCAGGTGGCAAGAATTAAGAGGGGAAGGAGGGTACACCGACCCCTACTGTAGTTTTTATCCAATCTTTGACGGTTACTGTAACTTATTAAAATGTAATGTATCGTATAAATATCATATTTTCATTTAAACGTTATGATTATGTTTTAGAAAAAAACGTAATACTTTAAGTAATGTAACATATAATTTATAGGTTTTTTTAATGGCATCACATTTAAAAAGCCATTGTGTAGTCACTTTGTAATTAACATTATATGTAAGTTCTAATTGCCTTATATTTTTATTGATTTGTGGCTAAACATACAAAAAATTCATCGAAACGTTTTAAAAGGTGTCGTACTATCTTGTAATCTGCCATTCAATAAGACTTAGTACCTAAATTACTAAACATACTGGACATAATTCAATATAACAATATATATTAACAATAACTTTCATTGGGCGCTATGGTCAGAAAAAAAGGCCAGGTGGCACGTCCACGACATCAACGAAAAAAACTAACGACAAATCTTACTGCCTAAGGGACCATCGAAAAATGAATCTTACTGCTATATAAACTGCCTTCAAATTCGCCATGCATGACCGCTAAGGTGCCCCTAATCTAAACGCAGTATGCCCTATCGTTTTGAAAACACGTGCATCGAAATCTGTCAGGTGGTGAACCAGCTTAGTAGACTTGTGCTACGCCCAAATCGAATGTTCGCAACTTGATTATTTTGCGACAGCATCTGCTTCTTTCAGGTACATGCTAAAACGGGGATTTAACTTCGAAAAATCTCACTACAATGTCATAAATTGCGGAAGTACTTTAATTACTCTACAAATATTTTGAGCTAAGGTTGAATGTTGTAAATTTTATTATATATGGTAAGAATATAAGTGATTCGTAAATTAAAAAGCATTAGAGTGAAATGGCCTAGAACCATCGAGCGCCATGCCAGTTAACGATTTCCTGGGGGCCTCGTTAACGGCGTCCAGCGATGTTGACATTAGTCATAATATTTGTGCCGCTAACACATTAATTTTATGATTAGCTTAGTTTACGACCTATTTTAAAATACAATAGAAGAATAATAATTAGTATTAAATTATTGTGTATGTTGTAATTGAAAACCAGACCCATCTAGAACTTTCTACAGTTTACCCAGAATATACGAACTTTTTCGTATTGCAACAGAAAGGAAATAATCTTCTGCTCTACACTCTGAGAGTGACAAAAAAGTACCTAAAACTATACAGTTTTACTTTATTCTTTTGTGTGCATATTTTATGTATTCATTCTATTAACACCATTATGTAACATTAATTGTGGTATTGAAATAAATTGCTCAAAGAAAATCTATTCATCACAAATTACTGAAAATGTAAAACTACTACAGATCCTATAGAACATTCCATAGTGAATTCATATTTTAAATAATAACAATTCTGTATTACTTTTTATATTATCTTGAGTTTACCAGACCTTAAAACTTTCAACAACAAAAAAGTTCAGAAACAGAGCTATGAAAAACTTTGTTGCAATTCTGTTATTTTAACTAAAAGATATCTTTGATTTTATTGAATTAAGGACAAATGCCATAAGTTCTAAACCTATTGCAACACCAGCATATGACCATCTAACCTATAGTGGCAATTTTGTTTCTTAACAATTTGATAGTGAGTTAGTAGAGTAGAGAGAGACATTATCTTTAGTGGTTTCATTGAGCATTTAATAATAAGATTCTAGTCTTGTTTAATATTAATGATCTTACTCTTACTACTAAAAAAAAAATGAAACAATAAGTTACTAGCATTTACCAAAAGTAATGATTAGCGGACCATTATATGGTCAAGAAGTGGTTATAGTTGACAACATAAAACTGACTAAAAAGTGTAACAGAAAGTGTAAACTTCTTATCATTGCCATAAATATTATGAGACTGTTTAGTTAAATTCAATTTTATATTTGCAAATAATAATTTATTATACTGATACAACCATCTTCATAATTATGATTACATGTCTCTTACCTAAATTATTATAAATTAAAAGTCATGAAATATATATTGGTATATTAATTATAGTTTTTTTTTAAACAATTGAATGTGGCTAAACCAATTTCAACCACAGATTATTCTATCCTATTCAATTTATGTATTATCTTATTATTATATGAATCATATTTAAATGATTATTTAAAAACTTTGTAATATATTTAATGCAAATAAATACAAGTTCGAATAATATTTTGGAACTATAATAACAGTGGTTCCACAGATATGTTAGCCTCAGTTGGGATCTATTTCTTGATTTTTCATCACCCTTCTTTGTATGCCAAATATATGTCATTTGTAAATTTTTGGTTCTGGAAAACCACTGGGGTCACAGTTATACGGCTAGATAAACCTGACTATTTTGAAAATATGTTATAAACTACAATTGGTAAAATTTTATAAAGTAAATATCTGTTTGTTTTAAGCCAAGAAACATTAAAAGTTTCAAGCAAAAAGAATTGTTAGTTAGAAACTTAATAAATATATATATTAAGGTTAAATGAAGCTAAGCATCAACTCTATAATTAAAATTGCACAACAAACTCGTATTCTGCTTGCTTACAACCCAAAATATGTCTTGGCCTCCAAAACAAGAAACATCCAGGAAGAAACAACCTAAGCTGACATTTTGTTCTTTAAATGTGTAGTTATGATTTTACATTGAGTAAATCAATACATATGTTTCTAGAACAATTTTTGATTTACACTGAACAACATAAACAGTCATATAAAGACACTTATAGCTTTCAAAATCTAAAATTAAACATCTATCAGTACTTTATAGCTAGAGTACTAAAATACTGCTATACATTATTATATATTTAGCAAGATTTCTGTTATCCAAGACGCTAATCAAATCTAATAATAAGACTATCTCTTTCACTACTAACTTACCTAATAAGTAGGCTTTTTTTTATATTTAATATGTTTATAATCTAAATATAATTAAGATAGTATTTCATTTAAGAATGAGTTATATAATTTTTGAGAGAATTGACTTTTATAATTTTAAAGATCAAATGCTCTTTGTTAACTTTTAAAATAAGTTGCAGTATGTATAAGTATTATATAAGAAGAATAAATTTGTTTTAAATAAATACTTTTTCTTATAAATTAAGCATTTAGCAAGAAATTACTATTATAACAGATTTATAAAAATACATACTAAACTGGCTTTGCTTATTAATTAAATATATTAAATTTAATGTAATATATTACACATTTCTATTTAAATTTATTTTAATATTCAATTAAACTGAACATTATAATTACATAATCTAACAATGTTTTAAAACTTTGCATGTGGGCCCCAAATTAGGTTTTTCTTTAATTATATTCATAATAATATTATTTGATTTTCTAGTATTAAGTTAGTACAACCATTAAGGTATTAGATCAGTCAAATTGAAAACCCTATTAAATTCATATTTTTCATTGTTAATTTGTGCATTTAATATACTGAATGTTATATACCAACGATTTAATTATTAACAGTAATTTTTAGTCGTGAACACACACACAACTAAAACAGCCAATTGTTTTTATCACGACACGAAGATACCTAGTTACTTTCTAACTTGGTAATGATGCAAATTCATGACATCTAACATCTATACCAATCTATATGTTTTGAAATTTATGCGACAATAAGTTACAAGCCTCTAAATATAGACATGAAATGTAAATGTGAGAAAATAACAGAGCAAATTTCTACATGTTGACGTGGCGTGACTTTGTAGAGTAGACAGCTTTTGCAAGACTATAATATAAAATTTTGTATCTTGTCGTAAATATGATTACTTAGAAAAATACCTCATTTGCAAAAACATTACAATTTGCAGTTTCATTTTGATTACTTGAAATATAAGTATGGCGCCTGACATTGCTGGCCTGTTTTGGTGTTAACAATATGGCGTAGGTACTTACCCTATTATTTCTAATGAAGTCTTCTATAGCTTTTAATGCTGAATCCGTTAATTTCACAAACACTAGTTCCTTGTTTTCTTTATAACTAGACTCTGATGATAACGCATACTGAACACCTGCTGGCAAGGCCGCCATTTCTTATTCACTATTCGCACTTTTGACCAGCTGACTTCTTTGCTAGTCGTCACGATTCATATCATTCACACATTTCTTAACGTAATCACAGATTCACAACCTATTTAAAATTATAATTACAATAACAAAAGGGTTTAAGATGATCAAATAATATTTTTTTTTAACCCCATCGACTCGGCCTTTGTTGGCAGCGCTCTCAGTCTGCAAGGCCGCACTGACTGTCATGCGCAATGGCGCTTTTGACAGGAAATTCAAGCATTCACTGCAACAATGGCGCTCAGATTCAAATTTTAAAAAATGTTGTTTATGGATAGTTTATTATAACCATATTAATGTAATACCTAATATGATAACATTTTTGAGTATTACAGTGAAATTATAATGGTTTTAATTCCTCAAATAAAACACAGTATTATAGTTTTTTACGACTACTTATTTCTAATCAAATTAATAGGTCTCTTAATATATTATATGAAATTTAAAAATGAATGAGACTTTTTGTTTTCATTTTCTACAATTTATAAATAAACAAAAAAAGGTTTTTTTTTTAATAAAGCAAGGTAGAAAATAATTTCATCTTTAGCAAATGTTTACCAAAAATATTTTATTGCTTATATGTGTATTAAAAAAATTAATAGCTCGGCATATCGTTTTTTTAAGTGGAATGACTTTTAAACATTATTTGAATCGATAAGTCTAGATTACAAAATATTCAAACCCTTTACTACATATAAAAGTGGGTTTGGACATCGTTATTCAAATGTTCTAGTCGGTATACGCCTTCAATAAAATCCAACGATAATCTAACATATTTACATCTTAAAAAGTTATTAGTGATGCGTAATTTTTAAACAAACAATGGTTTAACATAATATTATCAATGAATTAATACGTATTGAATTTCATGGTTAAAATTGATTATCTGTAGCTATTAAAAATGATATTGTAACATTCTGTGGTACAGACTAAGTATAACTTTAACAGATTATAATTTCCATTTTCATCGATACGGGTTTTTATCAATCTAGCTACTCTATGATTTTTTGTGGATATTTATAAAAGGAATTCAGTATCAAAGATAATCTTAAACCATCATACATTAACGGTTCATCATATATTTTATCACGGTTATAGCCCTTAGTAATATTTTCTTTTAAAATGCAAAAAATATTCTTTTTGATATATATAATATCCTATAACCTGTTTAATTGCTGCCCCACGTCAATTTTTGGTAATTGCTACTAGCTAATAGACAAACAACTTACATTTCGAAATAAAGGCGAGCAGGCAAACTCCAATGTTATTATATAGGTAGAACAAAAATTGGACAACAAAAGGCTTGCTTCTTATAAAGGTGAAGCTGTTTAGTATTGTAGTAGTTCATTTTGTTTATTTGTTTGAGCGAGCCTATGTCAGACGTTCAAATTGAAGAATTACATTAATGTGCCATACTCAATTTATAGAGGAAGGATATAAAATTAAGCATCACGCTACAACTGATTTCATGTCAGTAAAAATAGTGGTGACTGATTCCATTCTACGTGCGTATTTATAAAATGTTGTTTTTAGACATACTATTATTGATTTTAAAACATGTCTATATATTGTAATGTCTACCGCACAATGGTAATTGTAATTGTCAAAATTTAACCAAAAATATTACACTTACACTGCACAGTCAATGTCATAATTTAAAACTTCAAATCGTATGCCGCAGCTCTAACGTCAAAGTGTACTTACTACTTAGCAATCACCACGAATACGTAACTATGAAATTATGACGAAATCAAAAACGGAGAGTTCCTAACGTTCTCATAGATAGTAGTTTTTATTTAATTAAATTAAATACATCGGATTCAAGCCCCTTCTTGTAGTTATTAAAAAAGGTAATACGTATAATTTATTACTTCACATTTTCACCTTCACCTTTTCTTTAAATATGGTTTAACCTCTACTTATTATTTTCAGTTGGACCGTAGAAATGGCTGATTGGGAAAATAAGAAACATTTAATTACCCGAAACCTTCAAGAGGTGTTGGGTGATGAAAAACTGACTGAAATCTTAAAAGAACGAGACCTAAAAATTTACTGGGGTACAGCCACTACGGGAAGACCTCATGTAGCTTACTTTGTACCCATGTCAAAAATAGCAGACTTTCTCAAAGCAGGCTGTGAAGTCACAATATTATTTGCCGACTTACACGCGTACTTAGACAACATGAAAGCTCCATGGGAACTTCTTGCTCTACGTACCCAATACTATGAAGCTGCTATTAAAGCAATGTTAACATCTATAGGTGTTCCCTTAGAAAAACTTAAATTTGTCAGGGGGACTGAATATCAGCTCAGTAAAGAATATACTTTAGATGTTTACCGTATGTCATCTGTGATTACTGAACATGATGCTAAAAAGGCTGGGGCAGAAGTCGTAAAGCAAGTAGACCATCCATTACTTAGTGGACTTCTCTACCCTTGTCTTCAAGCTTTAGATGAAGAATATTTGAAAGTGGATGCCCAATTCGGTGGTGTTGATCAAAGAAAAATTTTTACAATGTCAGAAAAGTACCTACCACAGTTGGGTTATGTAAAACGTATTCATTTTATGAATCCTATGGTACCAGGATTAACTGGTGCTAAAATGTCTTCATCTGAAGAAGATAGTAAAATAGATTTATTAGATAATCCAGCAGATGTTAAGAAGAAGCTTAAAAAGGCTTTCTGTGAACCAGGTAATGTGGCTGAAAATGGAGTACTTTCATTCACTAAACATGTATTATTCTCTTTAATGAAGGAAGGAGAAAGCTTTAAGATTTGCAGATCACCAGATCATGGTGGCAATTTAGAATACACAAAATTTGAAGATCTTGAATTAGCTTTTGCTAACCAAGAGATTCATCCTGGTGATTTAAAAGCATCTGTTGAACTAGCTATGAATAGTCTTTTAGCACCTATTCAAGAGATATTTAAAGAACCCAAGCTGCAAGAACTGGCTATAAAAGCTTACCCACCTCCAGCAAAAGTCAAGGGAAACATTGCAAGTACTGACGAGGTTACACCTAGCAGATTAGACATAAGAGTTGGCAGGATTGTAGAAGTTTCACGACATCCAGATGCAGATGCACTTTATGTGGAAAAAATTGATCTAAACGAGGAAGAACCAAGAACAGTTGTGTCGGGATTAGTAAATTTTGTACCAATTGAGGAGATGCAAAACCGTGACGTTGTGGTATTGTGCAATTTGAAACCTGCTAAAATGCGTGGTGTGGAGTCTAAGGGAATGGTCTTGTGTGCATCTGTTGATGATCCTAAACAAGTAGAGCCATTACTACCACCCCAAGGCAGCAAGCCTGGAGATCGTGTTGTTGTTGAAGGCTATGAAAATGGTCAACCTGATGAAGTGCTTAATCCCAAGAAAAAGGTTTGGGAGAAATTACAACCAGATTTAAAAACAAATGACAGCCTTTTGGCTGTATGGCAAGGAAATAAGCTTATTAGTAAATTGAATGGAAATCCAGTTACTACTAAATCCATGAAAAATGCCCCTGTAAAATAATTTTATGTTTAATAAGGAAACAGTGTATTTTTTAATGCATTTCTTTTGAATTTTTTTTTCTTCCAGCATATTCTATTTATTTTTGTCTATTTTAATAATAAATTATAAAAACTCTTTACTAACTGTTTATGACTACCCAGTTAGACAAACTTTGTTAGCTAGCTTTGTAACTGTTTATGACTACCCGGTTAGACAAACTTTGTTAGCAGTTCTTCTCTGATATTTTATTTGTGTAGAAAATGTAAAAGATGATATGAAATTAAAGCCAGATTCAATATTATTATTATACTAAGCACAAAAAATGAGGATCAATATATTACATTTTACAAAGTTTAAATTAATAATGTTTCGTCCAATTTTAATTTCTTTCTTTTTAATAGCTTACCTAATTATCACATTTTGTGACCATTTGTTTTAACTTTGAAAATATACAGTCGGTGATCCATAAATGACAGTCTAAAGTAGGTACTCTACGACATTGCAGACGCTTATGTGGAAAAAAAGAGCGAAAAGTCCCTCCATTATATATTGTCATGTCATTGTGCTGTCAGACAGAATTTGGAGAAATTTATTTTATACATTCAAAAACCTCTTTTGATTATTAGTTTCTTATAGAATAATAAAGTATAATAGTAATTTATAGGATCGACTCAGACCTGCTTAACGTACCTATTTGTAAATTCGGGTTTCAGTTAGTTATGTTACGTAAGCCGCATTATGCAAGTACACGTTTAAGTGCACTGAAGAAGCACAGTGGAGCTAGACAGAGACTTTTATCTGTTTAATTAAATGCAAGCGTTGTATTTTAAAACTTAGTAGTTTCAAAGCTCTGAAAGCCTTTGTGATTATGCCCGACGTTTAAAAAGAAATTGAAACAGAGTTGATATTTTATTTCGTTGTTCTGTCATTATATATAACTAGCGGACCCGACAGACGTTGTCCTGTCTTATGTATGAATATTGATTTCGAATTGCTATAATTACCTAAAAACGCTTTATGATATACAACATTCTTTGTTTGTTTTTACCTGGCGCTTATATAAATAGTTTTGTTGGTATTCCGACATGAGAATAGGCGACATATAACTGGCCTGTGAAAAACATGGATTTTTAAGATTAAACAAGTAGCAACTGTAATTATTTTATATGTATTTTATCAACTAATAACTCCGATCGAAGCATTTGTTTTCAACGATATAATTTTTTCTCTCTTTGACGAAAGTTGCAGCACGCATTCTATCTTTGTAATGTCAAACGCCATAAGGTTACATGAAAGAAGATTGAGTTGTAAAAGCGCTATGCACTGAAAAATAAATTTTCTATAGTAACAAAAGTCATGATTACTTCATATGGTGGTTTACTTAACCACCATATTAAATCAACACATCAAAAAAAGAATTAGCGAAATCGCTCCAGCCGTTCACGCGTGATGCCGTGACCAAGGGAAATAGGGATTCATTTATATATATATATAGATTATAATTATTGAGATTTGACTTAATTGTTATATTTATAGCATAATATCTTGACATAAGCAAAGCATTAAACGTTAATTTCTAAAAGTCGTAAAGAGTTGCGCACAAAACTTGAAATTAATTTACACGTCCTCATCCGTTACCTAATCTACAATTCAATACACTAGTTTACACTCATAGTAATCTTTTTGTCAATTAAACTGCATTTTGTGATGTGTACTTTATCATCAGTTAGTTATGTTATTAATTAAGAGATGAAATTTTATTCCAGAAATATTCTGCATAAGAAAATCTCACTTTTCACAACAACAATATCTACTTATGATGTTTTACCTTCGAAGTACAAGCGAGTATTACATGCATACGCAACAGATATAAATCAGTCAATGTTGAACTATTTAATTTATTAGTTTGCGGTTATTTATTAATAGGGCAAAGTTTTATCTTCATTTTCACTTATTTCGCGGTATAATTTACACATTAACATACATATTTTTCAATTACTTAAGTATAAATTGAACAAAAGTTAAGTTGCACAAAATATGTATTTTTTAACTTTAAATATTTTATGAAAGAAATACACATTAGTCATACCTTTAAATTCCTTATTGTAATAGGTATGAGCTTTATTATTGTTGTTTCATAAAAAAGTAATAATAAATGTCTTTTTATTCACTATATCGTCGATAAGAAATAAAATAAAGTATCTTACTTTAAATTGTTTAATAATTTATTTATATTTACATCCATATACTCTTTTTAATATTCTATACGTGTGCAAAAATTCAATCGTCTTTCTTGACAAATAAAAATCGATTTTTGATATGAAACAGAACTCGATTTTCCATGGTTGGAGGGTGGGAGTAGTCAGAGAGATGTCTGTTCTCGTCGCCTCGAGTCGCTTTAAGGACCTATCTATAATCTGTCCGAACAAGATTGGGACGGCTCCTTCTTTGCATCCTACCCTTGGGCGTCTATTTGCTTTTCATTGGGTGTTCCGAATGCCATTGCTAACTGTTGCCGAGGCGAAAGTCTGGGCTGAAGCATCGTCATCTTACAATGCAAATACCGGTGAACTCAAAAAGTAGAGCACATTTTCAAGGCCTCCATTTTACCACTGTACAAGAAGGATGACTCATTGCCTCAATCCGCGAAGAAAAAAGCAGACTTTTTAGGTTGCCTCTTTGCGTCCAACTCGACCTTGCAACAAAAAGAATCCAGGGCAGTCACCACTGACAATAGCCACCGGTGTGATGCTTCGATGCCGGAGTAGCAGCAACTTTGCAGATAGCATCTGCAAAGTTTTATCCTCTTTGGACATTCATAAGTTAAGCGAGCCTTATAGCATTTCCCCAATTGATCGGAGTCGCTGGCGGTAAGTCTGGACATAGCAAAAGCTTTCGATCGGCAATGTGCGTATGATGACACTAAATGTTTCAAAAACGTTCAAAATCATATAACTTTATTCTCTGGTCCGTAGAATTTTGGAACATGATAGTTTTGGAATACGATAGACGCCGCTTGATTGACATTATCTTTGTCTTCAAAATTTTAAATTACTGGATTACCAAATCTTTGAAATCAATTTAATTTTCAACAAAGAAACACATCAGACCTTTTTTTAATTTCGGGCGGTGAGGACCAAATGCTTCTCTAAACATATCTCTATCTAGAGTAAACGACGCTTTGAGAATATGCGAGGCTGATCTATTTTACGATAGTCTCTATGTATTCTGACGTAAGATGCTGCCTTTCTTAAGTCACCAAGTACAACTGCAAGGAAGAAATATATAAATTGTTTAATTGCATATTTGATTTAATATTTGTATTTCTTAATTATTTCCTTATATAGTTTATTGTCCTTTATTTTTATTGTATTATTTATTTACTCTTTTATAATTGTAATGATTTCCTTTTAATGTTGTGCACTCGTGTGTTTTTTTTGTACACATTTAAATATACAAAGGAAACATCATACATAGTAATAATTTGGGACACAATTACTAAATTTAAAATGCAATGTAAAAACGCCTATAAATATTTTTTTGTTATTTTTCATATACAGATTTTAGTACGAACCTAGTCATTTTGTTAAATTTTCATGACTTTATATATATTATAATAGTCTACGGTTATGTATGAAATAAGTTATTTTCTATTTCTGTAAAACAAAAAAAAATTGCAGTCCCAGCCTTCTCAGACTGCTAGTAAATCCGCCGAATCATGACGATTTTATTTAGTAAATTAGCCTTGTTTTATAAGTTTAGTGCAGTGGTATATATAAGTGTTCTCCTAGAGTCATTTAAAAGACACAATGCGGTCGCATGAAAAATTAACGTTATTTTTATTATTTGGAGAAGTGGTTGAGATGTCAATTCCAAATCAAATGGTGTCATTCAAACGGTAAACAAAAAATATCACCTATTCCATATTATGACTATGACAGAAAATAAATTTATGTTTATATGATATCATGAGTTCAAGCTAATACCAGTCAAGTCAAGTTCAAGTAATAAATTTAATAATGTAGCCAGGTTTCTAAAGAAAACGTTATTTATTAAGTACTATTGCATAGCAGATGCAGGATAAAATTAGATATTCAATAACCGCTTGGGAAGGGGGTGAAAGATCCGCCATTTTCGACTTTGTTTGGCCGAGGGCTGAAGTATAGGTAACCGAGGGGGACCACGCATGCGCACACTGCACCCGCACCCTGTCTGTAGGGCCGGGACCTTATGTGATGTCAAAAAACAAGTTATTCTTTCCTCTCATTCCATTAACCTAGTACGTCTTAATAAGGTATTAATTACTAACGCCCTAATTTGCACGTTACAGTGAAATATCCGCAATCGGTGGCCTGCAGTCCGTGAATATCGCGACTCGCGAACAATGAGTGTCTGATCATTCAGTGGCTTGTGACGTTATTTCTATTCATAAAGGCATGAGGAGTACATTCATTCAAGTGTGCTTGAACTATTGTAAGTATGTAAAGAACTATTATGTTTAACTATTGACGTGTTCAGTGCTCGCCGTGCGGTTTGACGGCGAAAATATAATGGGATGACAGGAAATACAGATTCATGGAAAAGGTTTGGCGTCGAGTTGGTCTCCATTCCTCCCGCAAGAAAAGGGATGGAAGTGGAACCAGCACAGAAGTGACGTCATCCGCCCCGCCGGAGGCTGAGTATCAGAATATCCATACGCTACGAACAGCTGATTTGATACGTCAGAGGCAGGGAGAGGAAAAGTCGACTTTGCGGTCGTCGTACATTATAAGAAACGGGGATAACTTTATTCTCGTTGAGAGAAGACGCCGTAGACGACGCAGAAGTGGTACTAGAGCCTCATCTGGAGGAAGACATCATACACCACCCGTCGAGGAGACAAATACTCGCACAGAACAAAAGCGGCGCCCTCCTGCAAAGTTGAAAATTTTTGGAATTCAATGGCCTTTACATTCGAGTGATTCGAGGTGAGTAATAAAATGTAAATTAAGAATCTTTTAATTATCGAAATACCTAGACTACTACTAGGTTTATGCTGTTTGGTGTCAATATTATCCACAGAATTCAGTTCTTAACATATAAATACGGTCGTTCACTCTTACACAGTCACACAATCTAATATGCTCATAAAACTTATCGCGCCATATTTAAACCAGTTGTAGACTTTTTTTAAATAAATCATAATAAATATTTTGGTCAAAATACTACAATAATTGTATTATATACATATTTGCCTCACAAAAGTTTTGTTTACGGGATATTTACGTACTGCCTGTATGTCGCAAACCATAGTATAACAAAAACAATATTTAAAAATATATATTTTATTATAAATAAAAATACAATGTAACTCGACTATCACGTATTTACCACCAGGTGTGAGAAAGTAGTTACGTTTGATTGTTGTTGGTCAAAAGGACGTTATAATATGAAGTACCAAGCCGTGTCTCAACACGTATTCGACTAGATGCTGTGGCCAATCACAACCGAACGGAGAGCACAATCGTTTTGTCTCTCGTTTTACATTCCCCCCACCCCCTGAGTAGGTTTGAGAGGTTTTACATTTAAATTTATTACATTTACAAATAATTTTCACCTATGTATTAAGTCACTTTCTAGTTATAAGTATAAGTCAATATATATATAGTTCTCAGTTGGATACTTAATATTCATATATATCTTCTTTGCAACGTAACAAAATCATAGCACCCCGTGTATTTACAAGGGTCAAACGATTTTATTGGAATCGCTATATTGCAGGCACACTTCAATTGCTCGACGGTTTTGCCGCGGTCGGCGCTCGCGGGAGGACAACGAACTTTACCGTTCCAACAGCTTTAAGTTCGAGAGGTTTGCTCGGGAACCACCCGCCGACGAGTTTAGAACTAGCTCACAGGTAGAGTTGCTGCAATTTATAATTATGTTTTTTTTTTAAATTATGTTTGCTACTATAATAATATAAAGCGGTATGCACAACAATTTAAGTATAATATAAAGAAGATAATAAAATACAATATGAGTATATTAAATCCTACGATTTCAACAGCTCCGTAATTGATAACGTTTTATGAGGTGCTTTTGCGACTGAAAAACTCTAAAAAAGAGGGCGTAGTTCTGTATGATTTTATACCCAAACATGAATTTTATTCAATGACTTTATGCTTATTTAGGTACTACATCTTTTGAAATCAATACATTACCAGGCAATTTCAAAAACTTTACAGTACTTAAAGTGAAATGACAATATGGTTTTCTGTTTAAGAGACTTAATATTTTAGAGATACTAATTAAAGCTTGTGTATATGTCACAGTTTAGGTTGTAGTATTTGTTATTGTCTTTTACAACAAACGATCAGAGATATCGCTGCCCGAGTCAGATTCTGGAACTTATTCTTTAATAAAATAAAAAAATATATTGTATAATGTGTGAGGTCGTTCTTAAATAATTAAAGGTTTATTTTAAGCGGCCATTGGCCAGTTTTTCTAGACTAGCCTCACTTTTTCACTTCAGTATGAAAGCCTCACCTACTTATCTAAATGAGCTATCAGTGAAAAGGATATGTTTACATACCGCTCGCTTTCATAGTAACTTCCTGTTTCAAGACATTGCACTAATAGAAATTTTGTAGGAAATCTCATCAATCAATCATCAATAAAATATTTTTTTAATATTGGCCAGAATCTTATTTTTGAATCAAAACTATAAAATAAATTATTTTTACTTTCGTGGATCTAACCACTATCGTATAGACAACGGATAACTATTTATTATAGTTCATAGTTTCAGACATTTTGTCCAGATTAATGTACCAGAAAATACCTGATGAAATGTTTTTTAAGATAAATGTAATTGTTTTGCGATATGAATGGCCTTACAATAGATTATGGGGACACGAAATAGACATAAACTATTTTGTAATAATTGAGTTTTTAATTTCTTATACTTAATAATAGTACATGGTAAACTGTCAAGATTCTCATAATGTATAGAACATATTGTCACATAAATGATTAAGAATGTTTAATATACTTTGTTTGCTACAGCGACATCTATGCGTCAATATTGAAACCACGTTAAGTAAGTTGTAGTATATAATTCATCTTCCTAAAAACCACTCTGTTTGAGAATGCGTATCACAGATGGCGGTATTTTCGAATTGGAAATATTTATATAATATTATTTTTAAATGCGTTCTTTTACTTACTATCACTACTTTAACCACAAATTATTGTTATTTTTTTATTTTGATTGTTATTTTTTTTCATTTTGATTGTTATAAAACATTTCTAGACAATCAAAATATTATCACAGCAAACTAGTATTTCTAATTCCCAGTTGGGGCGTTGAAACTGTTATCCGATAATATCCCCATATTTTGTGGGATTGGGACATAAATAATGGGCACGCGTTACACTCAGGGGGTCATTAATTGCATCAAGTCTTACTAATGTTACTTTATGCATTATTTGCATAAATACTATTGCTTATTTTCTAATGGAACCAATATGAAAATCGTAAAGTAGCATAATTGGACAATAAAATTTTTATACATTTATATTTTTGTATACATTTTCATATTGTAAGTTATGTTCTTATTATGATCTCACTTAAATAAATAAAAATTACGAAAAAACATATAGTAATTTTTAAAATGTATATGCGAAACTAGTACTTCATGCAGATTGAACGGTGAAAGAATCAAAATCTACGGTGTGTCAGATCAAAAGAGTCATACATACTATACTAGACTCTACTTTCCTATAAAGAAACATGATCAAGTAAACATAAACAAAAATTTAAAGCCTAGTTAAGACTTGTACACAGGGTTGTAGCGCCACTTTTTTTTATAACTTGCGTCCCTCGTAAAAACGACTTTACTTTACATGATTATTATACAATAAATTACAAAAAATTGCACAGCTCAGAGACCGTACAGAAAAAAATCCATAGATTTGTTTAACTGAACTATTTCAGCGTTCGATTAATACAACGTTGGACACCCTAATTCAATTATGGATCTAATGTATCATTTTATCCTCGTTACTGCTGTGATTGGCTCATCAACATACTAATGTGTAGCAGATGTACGGCCAGACTGAAAGAAATGTACAATTTATCGACTTAATAATATATAGTATGTAAGTCCTGTAAGAGAGCATAAGACGGACACATTTCTACTCCTGTTTTTTATCCTGATCTTATTTATTTAATCTACTCAAACAACGCTTATCTAGAAGCATGCTGGAGTTTCGCCCCTTTGTTGTTGACGCTAGGTGCCGCACTGCACGATTTTTCGGTGGTTCATCGTTTCTTATTAAAATTGCAAAGGAGTGGAACTTCTGGCCCCCTTCTATCTTCCTAGACAGTTTAATATGGGTTCATTTTAGCGCCAATTAAATAGGCCTGGTGTGCCATCATTTGCATCCGGTGGGATTGTGCCGTAACGTCTGTCCAGTTCTGAATAAAAAACTAATACATCAGACAAAGAAGACAGAGGGTGTAGGCCGAGAGAAAAGGCCGGGGTAAAAAACTGTCGGTACTCTTCAAAAATATCAAATCATCATACAAAATTACTATGGCAAACAGAAGAAACCAGAAAGGAGGGAGATACGGTTATTTGTATTAAATTACAAAACTGGACTGCGAGAGTCCAGTTTCCGGCAGCCTTGACGTATGAGCCAGTCATCGTTTTACTCAACCATATTTGAGGGAATTAAATGACCTGCCACAGTCACCGCTCCAGTCACATTTGAGCAAGCATGGCTTCTCTGGCTTCCCAGTTAATAATACTAAACGCATACCATGCATCTCCCTTCCTCCAGGCTCAACAAGCTGGCACGAAGAAACAGCACCACAAGTGGTGCCGAAATGTCATGCGCAGTGGCATGGCACACAAATATAATAAAACAAATAGAATTAAAGGCTGCGACTCAGATTTTTATTTTACGACTGACATGCAAACGTCCTGGTGTTGAGGATGTACCTGTGCAGTGGTAGACATTGAACTTTAAATGACCCATGTGCTTGTTTGCCTTCTGTCCCATTAAAAAAACCATTTTAGCCTGACCATAATATTAGGTCCTTACATATGAAATTGGCGTGTTGTATGGGAGGAACAAAAAGTCGAATATTTTTCAATATAATATATTTAATTAATCAAAGTATGAACCATTGTTTTCTATGCACTTTTGCCATCTCATAGGTAGTTCATTGATCCCTTTACTAAAAAAACCAGTCGGACGGGAATCAATAAAATCTGTGAAGGCCATTTGGACTGCCCCATCAGAGTTAAATTTTTTCCCTTGCAAGAAGTTGTCCAAATTTCGAAAAAAATGGTAATCTGTTGGAGCAAGGTCCGGGGAGTACGGAGGATGTCTTAGACATTCCAATTGAAGCTCTTCTAATTTGGTAGCCGTCTGTTGTGCAGTGTGTGGTCTAGCGTTGTCGTGAAGTAGCAGTGGCGTGGAGCGATTAACCAGCCTAGGTTGTTTAGCCGATCAGAAATTTATCAGAAAAATGATTGAAATGTTTGGCTTCGAGTTTGCTTTGGAAGTAACAATACATTTTGTGCTAGATTTATCAATGAAGCAATAAAGTTTTCATATTTTGGCAGTATTTAAGTCTTGTAGTTTTGCAATATGTCACTGTTTAACGTTACCTTATTTATTTGAAAATATCATATATTTCACCTGTCGGAAGTTTACGACGGATGTATATGTGTTATTTAAAATTGTCTTTATATATTATACAAGATTTCAAAACTAAAGAATAAAGCTGCTTTCAAACTTTTGTTGGATAGACATATTGGCCACAGATCACATTCGTATCTTTGATCATTTTATTTCATTTGACCATCACCTAGATCATCCTTCTGTTCTCGGTTGATTTGTTGGTTACGGAGAGCGTACAAGCAAGTGTTAGATGCGCGGCAGGATATCCATTGGTGCACAGTCGTGGATCGAATCTACGATCACAGAGACGAGAGTCGCTCGCTTCTAGTCTAACTAGACCAGTGCTCCAAGTCACTATGATTATGTAAAATATTTATGGGTCATAAACAAATCCAGTATGAAGTAAAGAAAAAGATAAAATATTCATGGCAACAACAATATCAAAGCATTAATTTGTACCGATAACTAGATATTTTCATTATTAACTGTCCACAGAAAAGACTACAAAATTCACAGAAAAAATAATATTGTCTTTTGTTAAAATAGCTTTTACACATTAAGAAAAAACACTTTTTGAACGGATTAAAGCTATGTATTATTATTAAAAAATTATAATTATTTACATAATTCTAAATTTTAAATTTTCACCGTTTTTCGTCACCGTGACCACGAACGCTGAAAAGCACGCGAAACGTCGGAATTTTAGGTAGGTAGTCGTAAGGTTGTATAATCAAGTCGTCTTCATCGCTGCCGTTTGTGTGTAACGGCTGAACACGTTGTGGAGGACAAATTACATTTGAATCATCAGAGTCTGATAGGGAAGTGAAGGGGAATCCTGAGAAACTGTTTCTTCTTCAGGTGTAACCAGATTTGACCTATAAGTAACTGTAGAAGCATTGGCTGTGTCTCCACTTCTCGGAGATATATTTCTTACGTCAGCTAAACTCGCGTGACTATGTGATCGCGTATCATCGAATGGAACCTTTATCTGTCCAATTTCCAATAAATTTTATATCTCAAGATAATAAAGTTTATATCTCAAGTTAATAAAGTTTTTGTCTCAATTTAATATGCTTTATTTCTCAAGTTAATAAAGTTTATATTTCAATTTAAGTTAGGCACAGATCATCAGTAACTGACCACAGAAAAGTTTGTCCACGGAAGGGTAAACCAATCAAAACAAGCGTTATAACACGTGACATTTATATGTTAGCTCATAACGAACCTAGTTTTTGAAAATGGACGCCAATAACAATCGATATAAATATATTTACGTATATTTCAATAAAACACTTACCGTACTATCGACGTCACAGAAAAGTGGCAACCATCTTTGACATTAAAGTAAAACAATTACTAATAAGCGAGATTTCTATTTTTATAGACAGAGCTCTTGCATACTCATGGACTAAGCTATAATTGAACTGACAGGTTGAAATAAAGCCAGCTAAAATAAATATTCTAAGGTTGCATTCCAATTATCGACTGCTCAGAACCAAATTTATTTGGACCACGGAAGTAGTGGCGGTTCCGATAACAACTTGTTTATGTATCATAATTCGCAGGAATTTAGTTTAAATATTATGTAGCAGTGGAAAACAATATTTTGATTATTTGAATAACAAATACAATATTCGATGTATTTCAAATTTTAAATTATTATAATTTAATTTTGTTCATGAAGTTCGAAACCTAGGAAAGGAACGGTCCACGGAAAGGTACCAAATGGATGTTTTTATTTTAATATTTTTAAAAGTAATAATACGAATGTAAGTATTGCCATGCATGGCAGTCATATGTACTAATAGTCAATAATTGAAGGTAATATATGGCGGATTTTCATTGTTTTAGTTAATTTTGAGATAACTCACACATTTTTTAAATGTTCTGTTTATGACCCTTAAACTACTTTTTAATCATACAATAATCAACTTAAGTAAATAAGAACATATTTCGTAGTTTTTAATTAGATTTAATGATCCCTTCGGCCGTGCGGTAATCAAGTTCCGTTTCCGGATAACTGTAATTGAAAATGTCGAACGGTGTGATGTTCATTTTCCACTAATTAATCGTCCTGATGACATTGCAACCCTTGGGCTTGCCGTCTGTGTCCCCTCCATAGATAGATTTATTAGTCTAGATATACCTATCTAAAGCCTTTTCAAATAAACAAAGTTAGATTTTTTTTTCAAATTTCATCGTAAATGCTCGCATCATTATTCTGCGTTTTTAACTTTTGTTATAGAAATCTGCCCAATTTAAATATTTGCTAATATCTCTTGGTATTTGACTACAATTTTACATTAAGATGGTGACCGTGGCAGTGTAGATTTACTTTTTAGAAGGTTAGGGCTAGAACGCAATCTTTAACTTTTCTGATTCACGAATTTATTAACATTTGGTAGTTGGAATAAAATGTAAACTGCCATCCATAGACACATAGAACGAGGCTCGCAAGTGCGTTATAGCTCTATAAAGCAATTGCTTTTAATTTAATTAATTTAAAATAGTAAATCGTGGATGTAGTACAAAGATGTTTTCCTCCGTTGAGTAATTTATTTTACGAGTTATTATTTTGTACCAAAAAGGTAAAACCATTATTTATGATTACAGACGTAACATTTTTATTAATCAATACAAGATTGGCTAATAAAATAAAGGACTAAATCTAAAGCACCAACACATTAATAACAATTCGTTATATAAATGTTAATATAACTTGCCACTTTTTTACAATATATCACAAAATCACAGTTCAGAGATCTCTTGCAGCACAGAACCTTTGAAAACCCTCTTGATAATTGTACTATAAACCTTAAATATCTATTGAATGTTTTGTCCTTACCACTCTTCTGACATTTCGGAATAAATAAAATATGTATAATATTTTACAACTACGCATAGTCAATGTTTTTTAAAATATAACATTCTAGTAACACAGGACATGAGGACATCGTTTCAATAAGCCAAACTATCAACCTTATATACTTACCAACTCAAAACTATTATGAATCAATAAGTCGTAAATCGAATGTCGGATCCCCGTACAAGCCAAAGTGTGCGTTAATCACTAAGTCGGATGTTTATAAATGCTCGTTTATGTTAACTTTATAATATATTGCACATCTAAAGAATAAATCAATACAATAATCTGTGAGAGTTATTATGAATGAATTAAAAAAAACTGCACAATCAGTCATATCAAACTAACAATGAAAAACAACAAAATTATTTAGTATGTTATGTTCTATGTTAGTATCTCAAAACTTATAATCTTAGAACTCCCTCACATTATAGAGGCACTGTGCCTTTAAAAATATAATCACTTCATATAACATAACCCTTTTATATGTACGTTACGTAAAAAAATCTTTTGAACCTCATGTAACCGTATACTCGTATTATTGAACCTATCAGGACAATAACTTCATTTTATCTATATTAATTCTAAAATAACGCGATAAAATAAAATCTCAGTGTCTATAATTGTAACTTGGGATGGTTTTACTTAAATAAAAAAAGCTCGGAATATGATTTAATGTTAAAAAAAACGCAGCGAAACCTTTTCTCGGAATTCACTCAACATTCAACAAGGTTTGTTGGCCTCATAATTAATCTTTGCGAGTTTTAGTCAATTGTTTAATAAATAAGTATTCAAATTCAATCAAAGTATGTTGAAGGACCTTTAAAAATTGAGATGTCATTTTAATTTTAATCAGGTTTATGATGACAAAAATGAAAAATGATTTTTTTTTAGATTGAGATAATAAAATGAATTTTAATAAACTATCACAAATTATAACAAATAAAGTCAAGAAAAACACATTTTGAACGGATTGAAGCTATGTATTATTATTAAAAATCAATCTTCAATCCGTTTAAAAAGTGTTTTTCTTAATGTGTAAAAGCTATGTTAACATAACACAATACTAAATAAAGTCACATTTATATATTATATTTTTATACTTTTTGCGATAATGCCTTAGTACGTATTGTTTTAACAATGTAAATACGGTCATTGCAGTGGCAAATTATACAATCGTATGGATCACGTCTAGAAATCCCTAAGCTTAATCCGACTGTTTCCTATGAAAATCCGTGTAAATTACGTTCTACGATATTGACAAAGTTTCCTACTACGGCGGCGAATAAAGTTAGTTGGTAGCCTTTATTGCTACGAGTAATTTAGCTGAATAAAACAAAGGTCATTTTTTGTTTAGTGATAAAAACAGTCGCTTTCTTTAAACAAACCTGAGTCATTATCTACTAATAGGATCTGTCACTTACCATTTTACGTACGGTACGAGTAAAAAAGATATCATATAAACTTAAAAAATAGAAGGGAAAAAAGAAATTTGACACGTGTAATTATAATAAAGCGTATTTAGGGTTCATATAGGTTAAAAATAAACAAATATTTACAGCCTCCTTTACCGTAACCACCGAATCAGCACTTCTGCTTTTTTAGCAGTTGTTATTACTGGTGCATGTCTAAATTCGTAAACAAAAGTATTCGTATCGAAATATCTAATTATATTACTCTTTACAGCCCAACTTTGATCGTTAAGGTTGTTAGGGCTAATCGTATCCATATAACACTTCATACACTCCGCAAAACCGCTCATAAATGATTATCTTTTGTTTATAGACTTGATAAATAAAACTTCCACATAAAATGGGAAGGATAAAGTTTAATGTTTACGCTGTGAAACTTTTGCGATGCAATATAAGTTATTATTTGACGTTGTAGTTTTATCTCTTTGAAGTAATATAGGTTCTTTAACTTTAAGTCAACTAGCCAATTTCATTAACAGTTTTGTTGAGCACTAGCGCCTCGGCTTCACATAGGCCATTTAAACCTTTCTATTGGATCACTCGAAATATTTTTGACTTTTTCGCGAATATATAGACGCATAGACACGGTAGAAGATTTGTTAGACATGCTTTCCACTAGAACTTTATATATCTCTCGTCGATGAAGCAGCGTTCGTAAGAATTATTTTCGCTCGCCGATAAAGTCTTTTCATTTATATTATATTACCCATTAAATTCACAAATAACTTGGCTTTATAATGGTAAAGTTTTTAAAATCCAAATATAACCCTCTAAAACCTAACAAACTTTATCTCTTTATAATATTAGTATATGTAAAATACAAATGATTTTCACTTACGATTCAAAACTTTATACATTCACTAACAATATTAAAAACAACATCTCGACCTGTCTTATGCTGAAACGGACAGTATTCTTTTTGTGCAACAGTAGTTATTGTAAAACTGTAAGTGTTATGTAGAAATTATGATGTCAAGTACCGTTGATATGTCAAATTCTGCCTAGCTGCCCACAGGGAATCCTAGTGTGTGAAGCGGAGCTATTGCACTTTCTTTTTGAAATAAATTCCTTTGTTATTATGTAGAATAAAGTTATTTCTTCTCTTTTTTTCTTATTTAAATGTCTGAAATATGTTTGTATATATATTTTGTAAAATGTGTTTTTAAATATGCTTTGTCGAATGGTAAACATTATTATTATTTAAAATAGATAGTATTTATATTGAGAGAATGTACCAAGTGGACATCCATGGTCTCTTCCGGGATAGGCATGGTCTCATCGAGAAAAAGGCGTGACAATATAAATATGTAAAATAAATAACTATTTTTTAAAAGTATTTCGCAAGAAACAATAGCGGAGTTAGGTTTCTGAGAGTCACTAATAAACCGATAAACTTGTATTCCTACTGATGTATTTTTATATGGGTGTGTCATTTGTACTTTTATAATTTTCTCGTATTTTAAAGCATACATGTTTCAGGACTTATAGATCTGTGGCCATAGATCAGAATATGATAAATGAAATTTCATTACTTTACAGGACTTTAAGCAATGCAATTATTAAGAAATCTTGAAGCACTATTAAAATATGAAACACTCGATATATTAATAAGTCATACTGAGCACAAGTGTACTTATCATTGTCTGATCTATGACCACAGAAATATATCCTAAGACATAAGAAAACAGTCACTAGCTTGCGAGAAATGAAAAGAAAATCAAAATGCGGTTTCACTTTGATCCAAACATCGGTTGCATTAAAATTTACATACTTTCTGTTTATTTCGTTTCCCACTTTGATGTCCTTTTCAACGTGGCTTCTGACTTTGAGGGAATCGATCGGTCTAACTTGTTTATGCTAAACATAACTGAGTTTGTGGCTTTGAGTTTCTCTTACTGTATCATCTTAATGGGATGATATTGTAGAAGGTTTTAAATCCAATTTAGAGCTTCAATGTACTTTATTGTGAAACCAGCTTAGTAAAATATAATGCTTAATTCTAACAACCACCTTATTTTAGCTTAGATATCATTTCCTTTATAACAAATTTGCGATCCGCCCCGGCTTACACGAACAACCCTGACCCGTAAACCTTCAAAATTTTCGTAAACCTTCCTCGTGAGCCATTCTGATATTGGTAAAAACCGCAAACAATTCCGTTTTTATGTTTATTGCCTACAGACAATAATGATATGAATGTATAATATAAAAGTTATATGGTGACGCTGACTGTTTTGTAGCCATTTTCACGTTCTTACCAATCAATCCGTTTGAGTTCGCTTCATAGCGTCTAATTACCAGAAAGAGAGTCACAGCCAGCCGGAACTAGCAGGCGGGCGATCGTTGTTTCCAAAATGATTTCTTGATAGTTAGAACTTACCCACATTTACATTACATCAAGGCAGCCAGTCCATCAAGGTCATTATCATTAGTTATAGTATCATTAGTCCTTAGACTTTAGCTGAACTAATTTTGTCGTCCTCAGCTTCGAGCATGTAAGGCTCAACGGCCAGTAAGAAAATATTACTTAACTTTTTCGTGTGCTTTATAACTTTGCAGCAATAAATGAGACCCCTTTATAACAACGGATTCACGCAGTCAAGGGAGTTAATGTCTGTTTTTGACTTTTTAGTTTATTGTTCTTTTTAATGACGAATGTATTATAGTGGCTGAAAGAGGCTTTAGTGCAGCCTGTCTATGACAGGTTAATATTCTGATGGTGCGATATATGCGTTCAAATATTCAGCTTTATATGTAGAGAAATATGTTTTTAACTTCTGGCGTTATATGTTAAGTTCTATTGTTCGTAGACATCTTCGATATAAACTAAAATTAATTAAATTACAAATATATTTATTACATTAATCTTTGCAGGACAGTTATCGAGGCTTCTAGAAAGTAATCAATGCATACTTGTTTAGAGAAAGCTAGCTCTTTCTACGTGAACACAATTTCATCTTGGGGTGTGTATGAAGGTTTGGGCCATGGGCCACATATAGCTACTAATTGGTTTGTGTCTGGATATATATGAGGCATGTCGGTATAATGTAAATTACCTAAGCTGCACTATAAAAACTATTTTAGTGTGAAAAATTTCCTCCTCCATATTTGAAGGCCCGCGTGACTAAAACATTTGTTTTGTCATACAAGGTTAAGGCTTACAAACTTTATTCTAAGGTCATTGATCTCTGGAGCTTTTTTACCATAAAGCACTCGTGAAGGTACATTTATAAATGTGTACATATGTTTGTTTCACGGAAAAAACGATGTCATATTGATAGAACGTAGATTAAAGTATAAACGTATAATTTTATAAAAAACCTATATTCACGAAGTGCATTAGCCAAAGAACTTAAAAATTCATAGACAACCTCCCTAATACTCTGCGGAGATGTTTTAATTAAATATTCCTTCCAACTATTCCAAAACAGATTTTTCAGAAATTAATGAGAGTGCTGGTTAATGATACCTTAAGTAATTGAGTTTTTTCTAGGAATGTTATTGGAATTGGGGTGTAAAATATCCCGAAGCGTTTCTGATTATTCAGAGAAGGGTGAAAGTTAATGTGATAGAAAGAATCGTGATACGAATTGCGAGGCGTCAATTTTTTTAAGGTCAGACAGAAGTGTAATTAATATCTTCAGACACTTAGATTATATATCTGATAAAAAATCACGTGAATTTCAGTGTATATAAATCCATACATAAAATAAGAGGTTTGTAAGTAAAAGAGTAAACTATGTAATTTAAAATATTTAAGCAAATCAAACTGTAGTCCCGGTTCATATTTATTCATAATTCATAAGTAAATTTGAAGAAACTTGAAAATTAGAAATATTTTGCTCAGCAAAGTACATTTTTATTTACCGTTTTGTCATTAAAGAAATCTTCTAGTGAAAGCAGTTAAATGCAATAAACGTCATAATAAACATATTAAAGAATATTTGAGACAAACTAAATATAGAAAGTAACTGTATTTATTCGATACAGTGCAAATCGTCTACGCAAACAATACCGTTGTTTAGAAATTCGTGAATGTTTAATGAGGAGGTAGATTTCGGCTTAATTAAGCATCAAATAAAAAACATGCAATTTGAATAACAAACGTTCCCCGTCTGTGGACGAGTTTGACTTAAGTTTTTGATTCAAACGCTGCGAATTGGATTTTGTAATTAAGTTTAAATTATATTTTCAACGTATTAAAGAGCTTTGATGTCATAATTGTTTTATTAACTTTTGTCTTATACGGAGCGTCCCAAAGTTATGGGACATGAAGGGAAAGTACCTTAAATATCGTAGTTTGGGTATTTTACTGGAAGAAGACTTTATGTTATTTTTAAAAGTAAAGAATTCTGCATTCAGAGACTTTCTAAAAAGTACTTGCCTCGTCTGGGAGTCGAACCGACTTAAATGTAAAAAAAAACACCCCTACTTTTATGATGTCAATCGAAAGAATGGCCAAAAACTAATGACTCTTCTCGAGTAACATAGATTTTAATTGAAATTAATCATTTTAGTCAAATTAAAATCATATATGAAACTGCCGTAGTCAATTAAGTGGATATTTTTTTGTTAATTTTAATGAGTTCGCTGCCTGCTGATTTTCTTATCATTTTATGGTGAATACTCGATATGATATGGCACAATTCTGTTTGTAACTCGCCCACGTTCTCGTATCGCTTTTCCCCAAAAGAGGAAATTTAATGGTGTAAGGTCCCCCGGACCTTAGATCCCGGCCATCTTATCAGTCCATTCGTACCAATCCAAGTAGCAAAACATTCATTTAGAAAATCTGCTGCTCTCCGACTACTATGAGCCGAAGCTTCATCACTTATTCCAGGATACGTGAAAGATATGCTATACAATTTTTTTAGAAAGTCTTTAAATGCAGAATTACTAAGTTTTAAAAATAACATAAAGTTTTATTCCAGTAAACGATACTTAAGGTACGTTCTACGATATTAAAGGTACTTTCCCTTCATGTCCCACAATTTTGTGACGTCCTGTATAAGTAAGAGTATATATAAACGCAGACACTTTGGCACCTGCAACTCCGATGGGCTTATAGCTGTTTTGCCAGCCGTTGATGGAGTGGTACGTTCTTCAAGGTCCTTCAATGTTGTATCATTGTCACGATTTGAACCTGAAAATACCCATTTTCCCTCAAATAGAATCTACGAAAACCCAACTGTATTTAGCGTTATGTGACGACTATCAAAATATAACGAAAATTTCGTATAAATGGATGGTTAGATTATAATTACTTATTATCTAATCAACGATATTTTAATATTTATATGAATTATCCTCCACTTATCAATCATACAGAAACACCTAACATATGATGGCGTATTAAGGACGTATTACATTTTTTATAAAATAATTGATAAATTTTCTACAAGTATAATATATCTCATCGTAAAAACGCGGAAATAATAAAATTCATAGAAGGATTAAAAATGATTACAAAACCCCAAAATATTTCAAAAGAATATACGTAATGTATTTATTAGATAATATGAATTTGTAAACAAATTCAAGGATTCAGACTTACTGTATATGGTACTATCAGTAGAATGTAATACAATTATATTTAATAGGGTATCTGTGGCTGAGTTCGCGGAATGCAACTGCTACACGCTTTCGACTCTGATAGTGAAATTACTGCGTGCTATACTAATTTGTTGTATTTTATAGTTTTCTTTTTGAAAATATAGTAATGAAGAAATTAGTATAACTTCTATAGACAATTCAATATAATTAATATTCAACTGTGTTCATTCAAAATGAATGTTGTTGACAAAGTTGTTCATTCTTGATATTCAACAATAGAACGAGTAAATATGATTGAATTATTTTTAAACTGGTTTATTTAGGTCAGTCAGTTAGTATAATAGATCAGTCAATTTTCACATAAAGATATTAGACGAAACAACTGTTTAATTTTTCATAAGTTGAACGTTAAAATTCCATAAACATTTATACAAAAACACTACGTTACCTAATATTATATACCTAACATTAGTAAATGCATTTTGGAAAACTATTTACAAAATTAATCACATTTCAACCAATTTATAAATATGCTGGAGGTAAATAGCTTTTCATAGAAGGTCCTGCCCGTCCCAAGGGGGGTAAACTGTCAGACTGAAAAGTTTTTACGTGTCTTTGCTGGGATTCCGCGTAATGATTCAGATTTTGACCGGAATTTCTTTGTCGTTGAAGAACTTTATAATTCTTTATCATACCTTGTAATTCTTCTTGTTGTTGATTCACTGTTCTATGAGTATTACTTTCGTGTTCAACCCTTTCACCGCTTTCCCGTTTATCTTCACGTAAAGGAATGAAGTTGGGTGAGGGTTTGTTTTGATAATTATTGCTACTTAGAGATTTGGGCTTCGTCTTTGCAAGTTCGAAATGATTTTTCATCGCGATGTAATTGAGTACATCGTTCATGTCTAGTTTTTTCTGTAAAGTTTTTAACTCTTTTTGCGGCTTAATAAGAGATTGAATGTGTTTAGGCTTTTCAATCTTAACTTCATTTTTAAAACTATTTTTCTCTTCCTTAGGTTCGGCCTCATATTTTTCTACGATTTCTTCTTTTTTACTACGAAAAATATTCTTTAAAAATATGTTCTCTTGAAGTAATTCTTCCATGCTTTTTTCTGTGGTTGTGGTTGATTGATCTTTTGCAAAAGTAATTGGTCTAAAACTACTGTTTTCTTCAGTTTTTGTTATGTCGGTGGATTGTATGTTATTGAAAGTACTATATTGAAAAGGAGATGCCGTTGTGGTTCTGCTGATATCATTAAATGTCTGCCAATAACTACTCGGTGGTATGCTTAAATTTTGCTGATTTGTGTTGTGTCTTTCATTATTAATGAAATGTAAGTCAATCGATTTCGTAACCTTTTCGGGTTCATATGCCAGTTCTTCATAATCATAGGACCGTGTTACTATTTGATTAGGTGGTAGAAAATGTTGCTGTCGAATTAAGCCTGTGTAAGGATTTGGCGTTTGATTTTTTGTTTGAATTTTAATTTCTTCATTATATTTGTTATTATTGTTAATGCTCTCGGTTGATGTAGTGTATACATGTTCTGTTCTTAAGGTAGAATAGCCATTGCTAATTTCCGGTTGAGCTTGTATATTATTCATGTTTTTAAAATCCTGGTTATTATTTGCATATGAGTACATATTGCTCTTTGGAGTCGAATATTCGATTTGCTGGTGTTCATTTTCATTATAATTCTTCATTGTACTTGTGACAAAATTAGGAGCTTTAGTCACTATTGAATTTGGTGTAGATGTCGGAAAGGTTTTTAAACTATTATCATATACTGCTCCTCCATTTTGAACTAAAAATTGTCTTTGAATCATATCTGTGTATTGCTGCGGAGTCATGTCATTAAAGTTTATAATAACGTCATCTCCTTCAGCAAATGATCGTGATATTGTATTTTTGTTTGGATTTTGTTCAGCGTTATTTACATTCATTCCGTATTGCCACCTCCAAAACGGTTTGTTTTCTTGATCCATATCTCTTGAATTAGCCTCATAGTTCATAATTTGTGGCAGTGTTTGTTTTTCTACTGATATTGTCCTTGATGGTGATTGTTGCGATTGTGACGTTGAAGATGGATTCCGAGTACCCTGTGAAGCTGAAAATGTTATTTGTGGCGATATTGGGATTGATTTGGCTTTACTTAATTCCACAGCTATATCAAAGTTTGTTTTTGGTATGTGAGAAGGTGCTGCTGTTACAATTTGATTATTTTGTAAGTTAGAATTCTGTGTAAATCCAAATGAAAACGCTTCTGGAGTTTTTCCTGTAAATAATCCCCGAGTAGGTGCATAATGTGAGACCTTATCTGCTACGTTATTTTCGTTGTCTGAATCATTTTCCTCCCAAGAAGATCTCATGTTTGGAGGTCTTCTTGCTTCTTCAGCTAAGTTATACTGAACAGCTCTGTAAAAAAATAGGTTTTGGTCGTCTTCAATTGGAAACAAAAAAAAAATATTCAAATATAATATATTGATATTTATTACCTCTGTATGATCTCCGGTATTGGTGGTGGTGATGGTAGATGATCTCCACTGGCTCGATATCCATTAGAATCTGCTATGTAATGGACTGTATACGTTTGTCCATTATCGCCCACATAAGAGTATGAGCCTTCTACTACTTGTTCTTCTTTACCAGAGCCCATATTTTCCATGCGACTATGTTGCACGTAATGGGTCTGGTCTGCACCTAATGCTCTGTAGTAAAATAATTTACATTAAAACGAACTTGGAGTAATGAATTTAGTTGTATCTAAAAGAAATACACTTTAAAAATAATGTACTTACTCATAACTGAAACTACCATCTAAGTCCATTTCGTTGGAGAGACGTAGTATAGGAATAGATGGCTCTGTTGTCGATGAAAAGAATATATTGGGGAGTTGAGAAAATTGTGAGTTATATGATTTTGAATGGTCATTAACATCATTTCTCTGCAGTTCACTTGTTAATATCATGCGTCTAGAAGCTGTGTTTTGATTGAGCGGTTGTTGCGTTGTAACGTGTTGAAATAATGCTGGCTGTTTTCCGTCAATTCTATTTTGAGGGTTTTGTTCAAAACTGAACATTTTAGGAAGAGTTCTTATGTCTCTCCTTTCGTGCATCTGTTCAGTTACGTTTTTTGGTAATGATCCTTGATTTTGTTTAAATATAGGTTTTGGTGACGAAATTCGTATTTGGTGTTCATCGTCATCATCATCATCATCAAAGTTTGGTCTCATTGTAGAAGAAAATACAACTTGGTGTGCCGACGGGTAAACTGATGGTGCTTTTGTGGCACTCGGTGGCAAAAATTGGTATGGTAGTTTGTTCATGTCATTGACGGCAAAATACGGCATTGCCGTATGGGGTTCAGGTGGCAAATAAATTGAATTGTCTGAAACCATTATGCCTGAACTAGGTGTTTGAAATTGCGGTGGAAATGGAAATTGATCCTGTGTTCGTTGACATTTTGTAAGCACTCCCAGATTTGTTATTATAAGAAAATGTGTTACCTGAAATGATATAATAAATTCAGTATCCACCTGATTTGCATATTTATTGAGACACAAACACTTCCACTTACCAGCTTCATTTTAATTGAAGCTGTTTTTATTTTACAATAAAGCATCCGTCACACTGAAACACTGGTATAAAATAGACTGATAATGAAAATGAATTCCGAATACATTTATATGCACGCGATGTCCAGGCATTCGTGAAAATCTCGTGCGGATTGTTTTCTCCATCTCCAGCTTTAGATGTATCAGCGGAACTGAGATAATAAATAATTATCCTACTATTCTCTAATTTTTTGATGGTGATATCATTTCCCATTGTCCTATAAAATACGTGTGCTATAATCGTAATGCTGCGAAAATAATATATGGAAACATACAATACTTTCCAAGATGCCACTACCGGTTAAACAAAATCGAAAAGAGTTTAGTATAACCGATTGAAAAAATCCTGAAAGAGATTTAAAATTCAGTCAATCATCAGTCTCATAGTATTGTCGTGCCCGTGTAATATAAATAAATAATGCACACTATAATGCATATTTTATTTATATAAAAGCGCATAATTATTTTAAAGAAATGCACAGGCTTTGATAAATATTGATATTGCAAAAACAAAACACTACAAACAAAATGACACACGATCGTCTTTTTGTGGCCCTTGCTGTTTTATTAATTAAAAAGGGTATAACCGCAGCAAAGTTTATTTGAAAGGGAGATCCCGATATGTTTCGATAAATTGAACATTCTAAACAGAATCCGAGTTATTTCGATGCGTGATTCTGAAAGTGTTGCAGTTCTTATAACGACCAATGTCAATGACCCGTAAGACTGGTTTTTAAAAATATTGATATTCAAAGGGCGGCCTCGATTTTGATAAATTAGTAATCGGTACTTTTATTTTTACAAAATTAGTTTCGAACCTTTTTCGCAACTTATTTATTAACCCTTTAATAATGTTTGTTATGAACATTAAACACTAATAAGTTTTAGAGGTAATAAGAGTAAGAATATTTCTTGAATTCATTTAAACTTAATGAGTAAGAGGTAGTTTGGTTGGTTGTACTTGGAGACTGTATTTTATTAAGAAATTTTTCCTTTTTTTAGGTGTGAAAATAATCAGAGAATTACCTTCTGAAAATTTAAATAAATTTATTTAAAGGTAATTTTTGGGACTTACGTTGTATGTTCGCGTAAATCATTGAACTATTGAGCTAAATAAATAAAAGGAGTTTTGTTATATGAATCATTTATTAAAAGTAAATTAAATCTAGAACTGGCATCAAATATCAATATCACAAATGGTTTCGTCGCATGCAGATATCGAGTTCACAATTCATATCGTGAGCAAGATATCTGCTATTCCTTAATTATAGATTATCTCGTAAAAAGGCCTAAAATAGACCAAGACAACTAATCTGAGGTAACATTAAATTTGCGACTCGTAACCTACTTAACATCTGGTAACTACTTTCCGTATGATTGAGGAGGGTAGAAGTTTGGTTGTTCTTGAGGGTAGGTCTGTTGTTGGCTAGGGTAGCCTTGGTTTTGTTGTTGGCTAGGATAACCTACGTTTTGTTGTTGGCTAGGATAACCTTGATTTTGTTGTTGGCTAGGATAGCCTTGGTTCTGCTGTTGGCTAGGATAACCTTGGTTTTGTTGTTGGTTGGGATAGCCTTGTTGCCAGTTTTGCTGTTGTCCGGGGTAGGTTGCTTCTTGATTGGGGTATTTCTGTGGCGGTTGTGGTTTTGGCTGAGGTTGGGGCTGGGGTTTTATTTGGGTTGGTGGTTTGATTGGCTTGGGTGGATTTAGCACTTGCTCTTTGTTTTTCTCAGCTTGAGCTTGGGCGTTTTTGTCAATGGATCTGTGAAAAAAATAAAGTAATGAATAAAACACATGACTTAGATATATATCTACAAGTAACACAAATAAAAACATTGATTTTGCTTTATTATTTTATATCGTTTCTGGTATGATGTTAATCGTGATCCTAATTATAATTATATTTTATATGATATTTTTAATGTCTGACCTCTGACCTGTCTAAAAAAATATAATTCTTAGTACTTACTCCTGAATCGCTGGTGGAATAGGGTGGGGTGTTGGGAGGTGGGCTCCAGTTGCGTGGTAACCAGTATCGTCAGCCCAGTAGGTAACTGTGTATATTTTGCCATCAGCAGCTTTGAATGAGTACATGCCCTTTTTCACTACAATTTCATTCTCCGTGTTGGGGTTTAACACATAACCTTCCTCCATAACGTGAGTGCCGTCAGCAATTTCATATCTGTATCAAAATAGTAATATTAGTACTGTATCGCTGTATAAAAATGATGTATAATATATGTAAATGCATGATCTAAAAAAAATGCACCCATCGAACAATACACTTTCGCATTTTATTATTTGATATTTTTAAGATTAATAGATGTTTAATTAATTGTTTTATTTAAGTAACAAAATATATGACGTGGGAAAAGCAATGATTAAATTGAATCAGTTCAATTACACGTCCAGTACACGATTACACGTTACATTGGAAAGATGTAAAATGTCCGCATTTTTATTATAATTACACCTTAAGTGGTATGTAAATATTTTGACGTCGAACTTTGCATAAAAAAAGGTATTAGATAAAACGGTAGTTTCTAAAAGGATTTGGCCACATTTATTATTTATTTATTATACGTTTTATGCTTATTAAGCTCGCGAATACAGTTAAATTAGTTATAAAATAACCGGCTGTCTGTGGATATTTATGTCAAATGTATACAATAGCGTAAACCGTTACATACTAATATTGCTTTTTATAGATTTTTGTAATTTACAAGAGTGAAAAATTGTTTTAATTATTTACTAACGGTAAGTAATAAAATTGTTTAAAATTCGCTATACCATTAAATATAAGAAAAACGCTATGATCTTCTGTGAAATTTATATTCCACAAAAAAATACTTAAAAATGGCTAAATTTTATTTAGTTATACTTTAAAGTCAATTTCACACTCATATTGTTATACCCCTTAATTTATGGTGCGGTCGGTATAAATAAACCCGAGAAAGGATTTGGTCGTTACGACCACGCGTTTATTTCCTTTGCTAAATTAAAGCTACCACGAATAACCTTGAGCAGGAAAGTTCAGGTAAAAAGCTCCAGTCTAGATTTATTCAAGTCGGTCCGGACACAATTACGGAAATAACTACTAATTATATAAATGACTAACAAGAAAATATAAAATATTTCTCTCTTTTCATTTTAGTATAAACAAATAACATTCAATACAACTTTATTACAATTAAAACAAAACCTTTCGTATAATGTATGCTTAATAAACGTTTATATTGATTTTTCATTTAACAATCGTGAGTTTTTAACTCAAACACCTGAATCGCATTAAAATATATCTATATCTTGAATCTAAGTTCGTTCTCACGGTAAATATAATTAGCTTTTTGGGTAAGCGTTTAAAAAATAAACATGCAGTTACTTACTCGTATTTGTAGCTACCATTATCACCAATCGTGTGTTCGTTCTTTATAACTGGGATAGGTGTAGTGGTTGAAGAAGTGGATGCTGGAGCCTGAGGCCACGTGGACTGTACCGGAGCACTTGTGGTCCAAGCAGGTTGGACTGGGGCGCTGGTAGGCTTTTCCCAGTTGTTTGGTGGATAACCGTTATTCCATGAATCCTGGTTGTTCGACCAGTTGTTCTGAGGGTCTGGTTTGTTCCAGGTATCCTGATTGTTTGACCAATTGTTCTGGGGGTAACCTTGTGGGGTGTTGTAATTGTTTTGTGGTTGGTTGTAGTTGTTCTGAGGAGTATTTGAACCGTAGAACCTTGGTCGTACAACGCGTCGTTTAATTTTTCTTCTTGGCGTTTCGCTTATGACGACTGGTTTAGGTTCGACTTCCGTTGATGGCAATCCAAGCAAGCTCTCAATATTTTCTTCAGGCTTTATTTCGTCCGCTAACGAAATAGCAAGAAGTACGGCGAATATGCAAAGCTGTAACAATAGAAATGAATAATAGTAAAAATGGCAAAATAAAAGTTTTCTAATAAATGACTAACAAGGTAACAGACGTTGTAAAACAACATCTCATTAAAGTCTATGTTATAAATTATTTTATGTTAATTTTAGAATTAGTTTGTTCACTCGCACTTTTGACTAAATATTTAAATTTTAAGACATGAATAAATTCACTAAGCACTGTTCACTGAACGCCAAGGACTCACCAGTTTCATCTTGATGTCCTTCCGAGTCCGCGTCGTGTTCGAAACTGTGTCTGTTTGGGGTCCTCCGAGATTTTTATAGGAAAATCATCCTTCGTCCTCGCTGCTCATCATGGGCCTGACGACACATTGACCTCACAGATACCTAAATTTTGGAGTTAGGGAAACGCATTTAGTTCTAAAGATATGACATCATGATTTATTTTAGCGGATTAAATTTACAAAGCAGTGTTATATTATGAGCTTTTTGTTGGAATTGAATTTGGAATTGGTGAAATATCAAGTTTATTTCCATTTATAATTGAAAAAATCTCGCTAGTATCAATGAGTTGCAAGGTTAGTACAGTCATTCATAAATATCGTAGGAGTAAGAGTAAGTAGGTTAGGTAACGCGATAATATATGTGAATCAAACTAATTGATATAAAGGACAAATGTTAGTGAACTAAAAAAAAAATATCTGTTGTCTCAGAGTTAGTAGTCTTTTAACCAAGAGGTAAAGACGCGATTAGAAAAAAAATTACACTAGACATAATTAAGGTTGATCGTTTTAGTAATTGAGAAGCTATTAAAGATAGAGGATAACTTATTACTTTAAAGTGAACATTTCGACCATCTTATTTAGATTGACAATAAAATCAGAAGAAATTTAGTAATGTAAAGTTAGGAAATAAACACAAAACAATATAGTAATCTAATTTACCAACTACCAACGAGCTTTGTGGTTTGACAGCACTTTGACAGCTTATTATTACTTCCACAGTAGATATCGTCGCCGCAAAAAAGCTTTTTAAATTGCTTAAAGCATTGTCAGTCTTGACGTAAAGTAGTATTGTTGAACAAATTAAGTTATCGGTTGAAATCAGGCTTTGTCGTCGGTACTTCAAGCCCTCAAAATACGTGAACTGACTTCTCATCTTGTTATTTACAGCAATGTGGGTTGATAAGCTTAACCGGGTCTCGAAATGAAGATTTATAATAATAAAAAAACGCTAAACTTGCTACCTATAAATAACTTGTCTGATAGTCGATCTTTTTCATAAACAACATAGGAATGTTTGGTCCTTAAATTTGCAAATTAACACGAATGGTGCGTTTTTAACTAGTCTCATTATTAACGCTTTTGTTTCTTCAAGCTTTAATCTATGTGTGATATTTCATCTAGATCCTTTGCCTATCAGGCGTGATAGATATATATTTTATTTAGTGTGTATATTTATTTAGTATTTACAGCATATTAAAAATATACGTTTTGTGAAGGAGTGCTTTAGCCAAACAAATATAATTTTTGATTAGTGAGTATCCGGATCCTTAACTTATTTATTATTTCTGTAATATTTAATGGCTTAATCTAATTTATTAATCTAGACTTGCTCGAACTTAGCTTGTTATACTAAATTTTTTTAAATTTTATAATATCATGAATCACACAAAATATATGGATTTCTTGAAGTGTTTTCCTAAATAAATGTAAGCGATCCAGGTTATACCTGAGATCAAAAATTATTACAAATCGTCATTTAACTTTGATTATGTGATTGTGTTTACACACAGAATACCTTGCCATATTGGTTTATGAAAATCAATAACTTGATATCGTTAGAACATATTTGTTCGTTTTTCCGCATCGAAAACGAATGAAAAACACAAAGTGAAATCAACGATGTGTAAACTTTCATAACATAATACCTTATTGGAACCTCAATAACATGAAAAAATTGTTAAAAGCCTCTTATACTATTTGGTTTATTATACGCGTTCAGCAAGTTTTAAGTTCCTTAAAAAAGAAAAATTTAGATACAGAAGTAAGCTAAAAACGTTGAGTAATTTACAGATTATAAATATATAAAATGTGCAGTTTTCAACCACTAAGGCAATTTTGTGCCTTTATCAATAAAAAAAATGTTTTCTGATTAGAAAATAAATACAACTTCCTTTGAAAAAAATTAAAATCATGTCATCCATAGGGTAATTTATGGTATATAATTCTTAAATTTAAATTCTTAGCTTACCCAAAAATACAGGAAAAAGTGGAATTAAAAGTGAGTCATATCCGAGGACAAAATTATGGTAATTTTTGTTATTTTTCATATCAATGGATTAGTAACAAAGTTTTCGGTATGAATCATAATTCATTTTATTGTGCGTTTAATTTTAAGATTAAACATTGTTAGTTATTTATAAAAAATCTTCGGCTAATGTTGTAATGAAGCACATAATTCGATTTTAGACTTATCGTCCTGTCCTAAGTGGATTTATATCTTGACAATAAAATAAAAGTCATATCAAGGATGGAATGCATTAATATGCTGAGATGTCCCCTAATTCGTCGGCCCGTCAGTATAAATGGAACCAGGGACTGCATTAAATGCATCACTAAGTAAACACTTTGCAATGCAAGATTTAAGTTTCTCTGCTTTTGTTTTCGGTGTTCCAATTACGAATTAAGTTATCAAAAACTAGAGTTCTCACGGTAGTTGTGTTCCAATATTTTAAATTCAAATTTTAAATTATGGAAGTAGGTATTACTATTAATTAATTTATTTTAAATAAAGAAAACAATACAATGTTCATGATACGCACAGTGCCTGATTAACAAGATGTAGTCATCCATTCGATCCTTTATTCCTGGAAACTAATTAACCTTAGAAATATTTTCAAGTTCATTTGATTACCTAAAATTTAAGGCTTCGAAACCATGAGTATTTTGCCCCTCGATAAGGAGTGAGCCAATCCCCAAGTTTATTGCTCAGCCTTTGTCCCATAATGTATTGGGCGCAATCCTCATGAAACATTATTGAGTTACTGGGATATCTTGGAATGTATTTGCGGCTAAATTCGCTTATATATAAAAAGTATAAGAGCTCTTAAAATTATTGAATTATATGAATCCTTGTATGGGGTTATTTATTGCACTTATTTCAACATCCTATCGCTGTTTTAATGGCAGGTATGCTAATACTATCATCATTCAAATGTTTGTGGTAAAATTAATGAATCGGTAATAAATTATCGGGTATCTTTTTTGGTATGGCGATTTCCATAGTACTTAGACGCCTTAATTTATAAAAAAAAAACATTCCCACGACATTCTCGTTCAATTTTTTTTGCCTAATCTAAAACAAAAATATAATATTTCTTTAAGAGATTCAGGGACAAATAAAAACGATTCCAGCTGTTAAATGCTAACTGGATTTTGGCTATATACTTGTTTGAATCCTAAGACTAAGAGTTGTACTACTCTTTACGTTTACGTTCGTTTATGTTCTTTACATTTTAATAGCTTATAAATTAATAATTATTCATATTTTAAAATATATGTCAAATTGGACTAACGGCAGCTATTCTAAAGTTATTCTTAACAGTATATTGATGAGATCAACAATGACGAGGATAATGTAAATAATGTATTTGGCAACAAATTTTTTAAAGCTTCAGGTTCAGACTTGTCGAATAATACAAACTGCGCATTAAAAGTGATCTATAAACGTTCTGAACAACGTCGCATAAAAATAAAAGAAAAATTAAAATACCGTCACATCACTAATAAAATACAATAAATAATATTAATTTAAAAAAATATTCTTAAACTTAAGACTTCTGATTCAAGTAAGTGAGTTTGCAAGTATTAATGTGACATCTATATATATAGAAATGGATCCATATTTCCTTTGGTCACGGCATCACGCGTGAACGGCTGGACCGATTTCGCTATTTCTTTTTTTGTGTTTGTTATTGTCAGGACAAGGTTCTTATGAAAGAAAAAAATAAGAAAATTGCACGGAAATTTAAGAATACTTTTGTTACGATAGCAAATTTATTACAATTCAAACTTTTTTCATGTAACCTTATGGCGTTTAACATAACCTTGACAGAATGTGTGCTGCAAATATCATCAAAGAGTATGTAAGAAAAATAAATATCGTTTAAAACAAATGCTTCGATCGGAGTCAATCAATCAATATAATAGATAAAATACATATAAAACAATTACAGTTGCTAATTGTTTGTGGCATTTATCTTGAAAATCCATGTTTTTCACATGGCCAGTTATATGTCGCCTGTTCCCGTGTGGGAATATCAACAAAACTATTTATATACGCGCCAGAAAAATAAACAAAGAATGTTGTTTATCATAAAGCATTAGAATAATAAACACTTTGTTTCTGAAATATTTTTTATTTATTATTATATTATATGATATTATATTATATTTAATGATATTCATAGTTAAGACAGGACAGCGTCAGTCGGGTCCGCTAGTATATTATATATATAACCTTCAATATATAGATCAGTTGCAGGATTTAAAGATTTAAGCGCATTTTTAAGATATTTGCAAACATACAAAAATACACGATCTAGTACTATAAAGATCCGAAAGCTAATAATCATATAAAGGAATTTTTATCACTCACAGTCTAATAAACTTATAAGTAGACGAAATGATATGATTGTGATCATTTAATTGGTATATAAAATTATACGGTATCGAATATAAGAATTCCAGTTTATTAAACTATAACGTATAGGATTTTTATTTAATGATACTTTTGACTTCAATGATACATTCTATACAAGTAGTCACATAATACATAGTAATTTGAACTACATACATTACATAGTACAGTATTTAACTCCAGTTGCCTTGTATAATGTAAATAAATTGAACTAAATTCCTGAATGTTTCAATGAAGGTTATGGACTATGGACCTATTTGAATTTAGAACAAACATAATTTTAGGAGCTGAGTCTGATCATATTCAATACGATTTTGACATACAGGAGTCATACGTTGCGAGACCCACTCCCGTACGTCAGAAAAGTATTGGATTTGTAGATAGGTAAGTGATGGTTTGCGCAGGGTCCTTTGTGAATCTTAATTTTAAAAAAGTTGTTCAAGTATTGATTGTAAAGTAATTGAACGAATTTTTATTATGACCGACATAATCTGTTAATTTAAACCTATTTATACATTAATTAATCACTTAATAAAGATTAAAGATCTTGATATCTCACTTAAATTATTAAGATACAGCAGAAAGTTGATATTTACAATTTTGTAGCTTTTTAAACCAAGGTCTCAATGTGTCATTCATTATAACGGTCGTTTTGACACATTTAGGAACGAGGTGTTTGCTTGGGCTAAATTATTCTTTATTTATTCAACGGTAAGGGCTACTGTACTGAGTAAATACGAGCAGGTAACGAGATATTTTTAAACTGTTTATAAAAATTAGTCCTGTACAAACAGTTTAAAAAAATATAATTGAATATTTATATGTTTCATTTAACGTGTCTTGTTTTAAGAAATGTAAAAATTTATATATACGTACAAAGTACAATTTATCAAAATAAAGATTTTTAAACTTTCCTATTATTACTATACTATTATATTAAACTGTATTTGGCGTCTGCGCGTTTTTGACTTCCGAGTTATTTTTTTTCCCCCAATAGATTTTCTATCCATGTGCGTAAATAATAGGCTAAGTTATATAATAAAGGAAACCAGTATGAAAATTGATAACAATCAAATTATATGCAGAAATCTGAGGCGAAGACCAAGGTAGCAGTGCTGTTTTTTTGTCCATAGTCATGTCTCGCATTCCGTATAAACTCTCCAGAATCCAGACAGAAGCCCTAATTGTGCTCTGGTATATGAAACCTCAGTGGCTAGCAAAATTATATAGATGTCTTCAAGAAAGCAGTCTACTGTAAAAAAGTTGTATGGTTTTACTCAGAATGATTAACTTCGATAATTTACAATACACATAGAAATACCTAAAAGCTATATAAACAACGGTGCAACTTATTAAAAATTCAATGCAAATGGCCGTAATTTTTTTTTGAAGTTGGTGTGGTTTTTTCAGTGGTGTCGTGCACACCGTCACAAAAAACCGATAACCTGAAGTTAGCATAGTCAACATTTTAAAATAAAAAATGTCCATGTTTTTTAATTAGGTAGATTTTTTTGTGATAGATACTTAAATAAACTTTATTTAACTAGATAATGCGTTATAATAAAACTTTCAATGTATTTAATACCTTTTTCTATTGTTAGTGTTTTCTATAAAAGTACAATAAAGCGAAAGGTAACATTTTTGAAAATATTTTTAATTTGTTACACCAAAGAAGTATAACTTCTAACGCGAGTACATAAGTACACACGCATATTTATTTGTTTAAATATTTTTTTTTAAATTAATTAACTACGAGAATCTGAGCGTAAGATTCAGAGAAAAGATAGCGCTAATTATAACCTCCGATTTGATTAAAAAAATTATCATGAAACAGATACAGAAATCTGAGGCCCAGACATAAAAAAGGTTGTAGCGCCATTGATTTATTTTTTTATTATAACCTGCATATGTCTCTTATGGAGTCAAGTTTAGTACTAGCACTCGACCCTGAATCTTACCGTTACAGCCGATATAAGATAACTAACCCGTTTTAACAAAAACTACTCACATAAAACGTTCTTATTCGTACCAAGGCCAACACTATAGTTAAAATAACAGGTAATCCTTATAAAAAACTCTTTTCGCTGTTGTTCTAAGAAATTATATGATTATGCAACAAATTATGATCTCTTCTAACCGTGTCTACAATACAAAAAATAATATAAATGCGGTTTTTCACTCATCGTAAAAAAGTATCTTGAAATCATTAATTATCATCGTTTATGCAACACAAAATTGCTGAACAAATATATTTTTCCTAATCACAACGTGAGGGAATTGACAATAGAAATAATTTAGTCAGTTAAGGCGAAGATATGTGATATTTTTGTTTTGCGTTATTCTTGTGCAGAGCAATCTGAATCTATGCATTGACGCATTCTTCCATTTCTTTCTCCATATGCAATTTAAAGCTTGTTAAGGCATTTTGTACTATCAATTCTGCGGTGTACAATTTAAATGAAATGACCGATACGAAGGTTGAAAGAGTAAATAGTTACTGAACAAATTTTAAAAATAAAATACTTTGGGCCTAAGATGCTCAATGTTGGTTGCGTTTTACGCGATGCTAACAGGCTGTGCGACGAAAGTGACAACTAAAGGCTCCGACTACACGCCTTATTAGATCTGGCTAAATCCTTAAATATATCTACGAGTACGACTAATGAGGAAATTATTTTAAACAAAATGGTAAAACCGAGCTTTAACCGAAAATGTAACCCTTTCTGGTTTTATTAAAAGATCCATTAACACTAATAATCATTTATTATAGCAGTCAAAACGTGACACGAATGCAATTTGATATCATTATCTGTTGTGGTGTAATGTATGGGTTGAGATAGCAACGACCTGTCCTTACTCATAAGTAGACTGACAGGGAGCCGATATGATTACAGGGCCAATTAAATTTGGAGTCCCAAAAATCGTTGATAGAATTTGTGCGAATAGAGTGACGTGTAATAATGAGCCAGACGACTTCTATTCGTCGATAGAGTTAGTATTCATATAAATTTTCTTTATGTTCTGTAGTGAGACATATCAAATATTTTTGTTATATTTAATGAATATCGTAAAAATAGTTGAATTTAGATTATTGAAGTGAAGCTCAAATACTACGCTAAAGTTTTCATTCGTTTTACAGTAGTAAGTTCTGATCTTGATACTGAGAGTAGAAATCCGTTTTTTTATTTATTAGTAATCTTACAACTACACATATACATACTAAAAAAGCACTTAGACAATATACAAAGCCAAAACAGATTACAATTTTAAACAAAATATACGAAACAGAACATAAGTCAATCAATTACATTAATAGATAAAAAAAGAAAACTAAAATTATGAAGTCGGTTACAGACGCTTCTAAAGTATTTCCTCACACCCTCTTTGGTAAGGTGGAAAATGTCTACATCTTCATAAATTGTATTATAGTTAGCTAAAACCCGATATATTGTCAAATTACGTTCGTACATAGATAGATAATTGGTGTTCGCACGAGCCACCATTGAGAACATCTTCGTTCCTTCTCTTCCATTATAGCGAAGACCGAAAACCGTCTAGGCTCAAGTCATTTTTTCTAATGATATAAAGTTTGCGCTATTATTACACGAAAATTATTTAACAATAAATGTTAATATATACGCATCCGATAGAATTTACTCTCCAATTCACGTAGAATAGTTTTTATTGTATTTCTTACATTGATTATATACCTAAATATACACAGAGGAAGAACAGACTCGTTTTTATCCCACCCGCGCTAAAGCTATATAACTGAACCACTCGAGCCGTTAATAAAATATTCATTTTAATAAAAATTATAATATTGGAAAAGAATCCGGTTGATTTATCACAAGTACAGTTTTGACCTATTTTGCTGTCCACGACTTTATACGCACTTCGGCGAAGACTGCCATATATTTTGAATGACAAAATATACGTAAAGTATAGTAATTTAGGAACCAGTTTCGTGTCAATGAACTGTGAATCATGTATACAAAATGTTAACACTAGTTATACTAAAATTGATTAATTTCGTTTACTTGATATTTTTTGGTAGTTGTTCGTAGTTCAGTCACTCACATTAAAAATAGAGATATTGGTTTTACTTGTAGATAGTATGCTAATTGATTGTTTAACGTGATCATGGCATCACTGTAGGACTTGACAGTTATTTATAAGCGTTTACATCCGTGAAAGAGTTTTATGTAAATATTTTAAAGTTGTTTTGAAAATTATGAATTAGTAAGCTTGTATATATATGGTTTTATCAGGAATGAAGATATGTTTTGCCATTGAAATATTGTATTCGTATTTTCAATATAGACGAAGAGAAAGTGTGTGCCTAATGTTCATTTGTCTTTTTTGTAAATTTTAACATAAAGGATTTCCTCTATATATGTTTATTTTCGTTATTATTTTAATTGAACATACAAGTTATTAGACTGAGGATTTACACATAGTTTTGATCATTAAGGAACAAGCGGCATAATGTAGATCTCAATGAGTATCCTATTTATGACGATGTTATTTCGACAAATTTGCAACAAATATTCTATTAACTACATGCCATTACCGCGGGGGCGTAAATCACAAAATCTTTAAAAAAAATTAATTAGTCTATAAAGTGTTATTCTTTATCTGCATTTAAAATGTTATTCTTGAATAAACCTTTCTATAAATTAAACAAATGAGCTCATAATGTGCGAGTAAGAATTCGTTTTTGTATTTTAAATGAGGTAAGGAAAAACCTGCCTTAACTGAGTTTGGGTGGAACAATATTGCCCACTCATTTAGAACGGAACGGAAGTAACTTTTTTATTTTAGTACAATTTAGCTTACAAGCTTACCATGCATTTTAAATAGCCATTATTTACCACAATAATTAGTTAACAATTTATTAACATTTTACTTTACTTTACTTATCCGTTTAACCTCAATACCTTTATGCAATATTATGATCGTAAAACAAAGTTGGAAAATGCACCAAATATTTAAAGTAGGATGTTATACATTTGATTCTCGGCATACAATCAAGCATTTATAAAAAAAAATCTTTCATACACTATTGTTGGGTGACAGAAGTCTATCATTAATATGATAACACGAAGTATATTGAAAATATTTATTCAAGTATGAATAGTAAATCAATTTTCCTTTACATACAGTTTTTAAGGAAGCGGAATCTTCTGATCTGTTACATTATAAATTGTATCGTACATCAAGCAAACTTGCTGGAGGCTCACCTAATGTTAAGTGATACAGCCCTGTTGTCTATGGACATTGTTAATGCAAGAGGTCTCGCGAGTGCTTTGCCGGCGGTCAGTTGTGGAACGACAGACGTCGAGATGATACGGGTGGAATTTCGTGTACTGCCTCGATAACTAGGGAGGTGGCGAGCACTTAAGTATATGATTTGCTCGTATTTCGTATTGATAGGAATTAAAGTTCGTACCAATGCAACAAAAAAGTATTTTGAAAATATTGAATATTAAATTAAAGTCGTACGTTTCTGCGTTTTTAACACACTTTTTTGTCAAAACTTTTAAAGCGCTCTTAATAGAAAAAGCAGTGCTGTCGGGTTTTTTCTTCGGTCGTTCGCAGGGTTTTTAAACGAACAGTGCGGGTCTGGCAAGCGTTCATTTCATACAATTTAAATTAAACAAAAATCTTTTCATTTTTTTTTATTTGACAAGTTTTCTAAACATCAGCCTTTTTTAGGGGTCGGTCAATTGACAACGCAGCGCTAACATTGTGGCAGACGTGGTACTGCTGCGTACTGGTAGGGTGATATTATCGCTACAAAAACAGTCTGCCACATGAGCAAACTCATAGATATTTTGTTTGCCAGCTCCCTAGCTACCACCGATGATGAAACTCAAATTATTCTCAAAAACCTTTTAGGAAATACCTTATATATACATACTATATTTAACTACTAGAAACATAATATATTCAAGACACGTTTAAGTAACTTATTGAGGTAAAATACACAGTAATATGATATGCTGGTAGACGCTTAACATTTGTCTGTTTTATTTAGAAAATTGACGAAATCTACATGTAATAACAACACGGGCGCGTAAACAACAGCAATGCTCAATTTCATTTATTTACTTTAAAACTTTTCGTATAAAAATGTGAATTGTCTGTTTATAGAAGCTGTTTTTTTTTAATATAATTATTTCTTGTTATTATATATTATATAAAAGCAAAAGGTCATTATGATCTGTCGAAAACCGCATAACGTACAAAGATGAAATTTGGCATGCAGGGAGTGTATAGTTAGTAAAGTCCGTTAAGAAAGGATTTTTGGGATTTTACTCTGGAAAATTTATATACACACATACGTTATAGATATTTGACTAATGAATATGAATAAGAATGAGACCCGCTCAGGTCTAAAACACGTATTCATATAAAATTATGCGCCCATAAAATATTGTTTAATCAATAGTTTGCAACTTCATAAGTTTATATGATATAAGTATCGGCTACCTTTGTGAAAGGCTGATCCCTATAATAGAACTAAAGAAGTCCTGGGGCAGCATGTCACCAACCTTCCATAGAAAACATTCAGCGTTAGAAACAAGGTGTAACTAAAGTAACAAAAGATTAAAACAAAATCATTTAGAAAAAAAATTCTGTCCCTGCTGAAATAACATGACGTATTACTATGCCCGTACAATTCCACTGCTTCTATGATTTGATATATAATTTAAAGAAAATATAATGAAAATAAAGATTCGCTTATATTTTTTGTCCCGTACCTCAAAACACTTGATGAACGTAGCCTTTTTTTAGCGTTGCAATAAATTTTACTGCAAGTCATATCATTAAAGGTTGTGATGAATTGCCATTCAATAAAATAAGGAGCAATGTACAAGGGAATTGTATAAAATATACCTGACGTAGCATGACCGACGGTCTCAAAATTTAGGATGAATAACTGACCCCAGGTGACCTGGCCTTCATAATATAAATATTTATTAATATTATTACCCTTCCAATTTATTAACAACGTGTTTGTTGAATAACCCAAGGTAGACAACTCACAAATTACGTATTTATTTTTCTTAGTTCAATTTTGGTTTAAAAAAGCTTTAATCGACTTCTAACACTGAATACTTAACAATTAATAACCTTAATTATCGATAAGGTTTATTGATCATTCGAACCCTATAAAGAAAAAAAATATCGCTACAAGCGTTTTTGTAGTTACTACTTATTTTGGCACGTTAGGGCAAAATGATGAGAGTAAATTTTTACGATGCGCGCACGCCGTGACAAAAATCCTACACCCTGAAGTTAGCTATAGTCAATTTTTGAGTTTTTTTTTTTAAGTTACCAACGAAGTAAAAGTAAGGACATCTACGTATGTTTGCATGATATTCACGATATTTATTTATTCAAGTGTTTCTGAATCAGTTTTGTGTCAGTCCGAATAACATATATACAAATAAACATAAATATATATTTTCTCAAATAATTTTATAATAAATTTAAATAAACTTTATTTAACTAGATAGAGAACTAGAACGCGTTATAATAAAACGTTTAATGTATTGAATAGCTTATAATGTGAGTGTCGTTTTTTCCACAAACTTAGAATAAAGCGAAAGATAAAAATTTTGGAAAGATTTTTATCTTGCTTCGCCAAAGAAGTAGAACTTCTAACGCGTGTACATACACCGTGTGTGTGTCTTTTTAGTATAAATTGGAATACTCGGTTACAATTTGTGATAGAATTAATAAAACCTGAAAACTGAGATCGTTTTAATATTATTGATAGCTTTAATGAGTCAATTTTATAAAGCATAATAAAAAAGCCCATAGTAAATAGATCTTTAAGCTGATATTACAGAGAGCACTCCAAAAGCGTTTGAATGTTACATGACTTGTGAAGATCGATTGCTCTGGAGCGAATACAAAAACATTGATCTTTTGGAGAGTAGAGATTCTTAACTGTGAATTTAAAACTAAATCTGTAATCCCATCAATTAAGGAAACCTGTTTTAAGTTATTCAATGATATCGAAGTTACAATGTATTTATAATAATAATACTTCCATTTCGAGTACTCCTAACAATAGTATTTCCTTGTTGCTATGATCCAGTAAAAGTGACTGAAAGTAAAGAAAAGTGGCTAAAATACAATATTTGTTTTAAAGGGAGTTTAAGGGGCTATAAAGGAAATTTATTTTTAGTAAATTAAGTTTATTTAAGTGGCTAGGTATTGGCATTATTAACATTTTCATACTACCAAATTTGCTAATTGTATTGCTACTTGTAGGTCACGACAATATGCCATGGGAACATGGGATATTTGACATAAGTCAAAATGGGATTTTAAAATTTAATTTCTTCGTAACACCCAAAGCGTTGTGGAAAAATGTTGGTATGCTTGGGTGTTTATTGGTAGTGGTTATCAGTTGAGGCCGCCCTGCCATATATAAAAAGAATATTAACGGGATATGAAATGAATATAATGAACTGCTTTATATAATACTGGCGAAAACAGTAACTAGTTCAAATTTTGATTGTATCAAACCGTCATCAATCATCTCAAGTAATGTACAGGTAAGTGCTATCATGTGCTCTGGTCGTTTTTTCTACTTAGTGACTTGCAAAAAACTGAATACCATAGCGTGTTTAGTATAATGCCTTGCCTATAGATGATATCTTGGTTCACTTGACATTGCAAATGCTTTGTCCGTCAAAATCTCGAGAATCATGCTTTTCTTAATATTTCGAAAGGTAAAATGAAAGTCATCTTTGTAGTAACTAGTAATAGTAAGACTTATAAGGATAATCTTTAGACCTAGTTTTCCTAATGTTTTCTTTTTTATATTAAACATGGAGCTTTGTGCTTTCTAAAACGAAGAAATAAACTCAAAAACTGATGCCAATTTCAACAAGTATTTTTCTAATGAAATGCTATATTTTGTTTGAGTAAAATAGATTTAATTTATTTTCAAAAAGTGCGAATTCAACACATGTCGCTAGTACTAAGAATGCTCGCTATAGTCGGTCATTCTCTTTATGTTGCTTTTTTTCCAATCAAAAGTAAAAAGTTTTGTTAGGCATAGAAGGCTTAAGATGGCACTCTAAACACTGCTTGATATACTGCTAATTTATGTAGCAACCCCATATCCATATTCGCGTTATATTGAATTCATTTTTAAAGGAATATGATTAAATTAATAATATTTATTTATTGCCGCACCAACCAATACATAAGAAAAAAAACACGTTTTACAAATTGGAACTAAAATGTGGAGCGGACGGCGTGCACAAACAAAATGCTTATAATAAATTTACATACGATATTTCGCGATGAAGAATGTCAAAAAGACACCAAGAATACCTTGCCTATAATCAGATCGGCGGTCAGAAAAAATAGCCAGATAGTTCCACCCTGCAATAGACAGCACATTCTAGCGATTCTATAAGTTTTCGTTAGTTGATATAGGTATATTTATATATACCTATATTTTTTAAATATACTAAAAGCTTGCGTTGCACTTATAGTGTTACACTTTATATTATATCCAGGTAAGGCATTCATGTAGCACTTGACTTAGGTTCTTCTTCGTTCTCTTTTTGTAATTTCAGACTAAAAAAATTGCCTCAGTTTGAATAAAACTGGAACTTCATACACTTTCTAAACTATTTGCAATGCAGTCAATGTAATTAACGCCAAAATATGATAATACATTGAGAGAATTTAAGTTCTATATTTCGTTATTAAATTCACCTTTCGATACCTATATAGGTCTTTGCTAAACGTTTATCATAAACTTTCTCTTTGTACGATAAAAGTATGATTAAATATCTCCATACAAGCACGTCGTATGAAATTACATCGTTCACAACAAATTGCCGAAGCAAACTGACAATCAGTAAAATTCATAAGCCTTCAAAAGACCTAACTGTTCATAACAGGAGCACAGTCTCAATTGGAATCAGCGAGTTGATTGCTGAATCGAAACGATTTTAATAAACGACTATAAAATATATAGTTTTACAGTTTTATTAAATGTAATGGGCCAGAGGTAGTGGATCAGATTTTTTAATCGTATTAAGTATTCACGATTTGTGTACAGTCAGGAAAGATTATTTTGAAAAAAAATATCGGGCCTAGTTATCCAGTCAACTGTATGTTATAAGCTCGATTTTGCTAATGATTAATAATAAAAATTTATGTTTAATACTTGGAATAATATTTGAATATTTATTCCTTGAGCCTGTGGTTCTGGGGTAAAATTGTAAATCTAAGGTGAACAGTTCCGTCAATAACGCTGATAGAATTTTCGACAGATTGAGTGTTCGTTCACGCTTAGACTTGTCATTCAAGTTTAATCTTAGACTGTACAATTCAAATTAAATTCTTACTAGAAGGTTAATAACAGTTGGTCAAGTGACGACTATAATCAATCACAATCTAGCATCGTCTCCTTTTTAAAAAGTAAATTAAATTTAATGCCATCCGGAGTATTATGTGTTCGAATTTTTCCGTAATATTTTTTTGTACTGTAAACTCTTTAGGCCAAATAGCCAAGTAGGTCATCAGCCTCCTATACCTAAAACACGCCGTCGACTTTTTGGGTCTAACACATGTCACTTTCCTCACGATATTTTCCTTAACTGTAACTGCACACATAGAAAGAAAGTCAAGTGATATGGAAACTCTATTGAAATGGGAATATCAATTAAAGTTACGTGGTTAGCTGCCGTGGATCAGTGGCGATTATGAGACAGAACATTTGTAATGACGTCCAAAAAGATTTAGATGCTGGCGTCTAATAATTTATTACAATCACACTTTGTTTAATATATTCAAGAATTATTCAATATAGTTCCACTCAAAAAGACGTTAAAACAACTGTATTTTCATATCAAATTTCAACATTCTCAATAGTCGTTTTATGTATTAATTTTCATAGAATTTTTTTTGATTATACATGTTGAGTTTTGAGAACGATTTAGAATACTAGAATTTTATTTTATTCAAAATATAGATTCAATAGATGAACTCGTACATTTATTATTATGAGAAAAGAAATACTTGTAACAATAGATAGCTGGGTAATGGATAGTTATTAACTTGATGTCACATTCTCCAGACCATGATTTCTCTAGGTTATAATTCTCTAGGTTAATACGCTCATAGCTGTAATAATTTTAAGAAAGTTTTACATTTAATTTTGACTTTTGTTCTCAGTTAATTAAGCCTCGAATTGTATTCGACTGAAGGCAGAAATAACATGTGTAATGTAATACTTATATCTATAATAATGTAATAGTCCTAGTACGTAATAGTCCGGGAGGTAGTGTTGCATTTTAGGTGGTGTTTCTACGCCGATCCATTGCCATCTTTTTCCATATATCTTGACTGACTACTGACTTGAGTGAAGTGGTAAAAACCATTAAGTAATAGTACGCCGGCCGAAACTTTTGTCATGAATAGTTGACATCATACTGAGCTGAAAAAAAATTGCTGCTCGCTTGAATTTGTAAAAAAATACCCAAAATAAAGTTAAAAAAAAAAAAATTTGTCTGCCTTCTCTTTGTTTTTTAAACTCGAAGAAATATATTTAAGACTCACCACTGAATTTTTGAAAGGGTCATCTAAAATTTGCAATGTGCTCTTAATATATTGTATTTTTGACTCATTCCTATGAAATGATAAGATGAGTATCAAATATATTTAAGTAGGTAATTAAAAACTTTGCAAATGTATAAATGCTTTTTATACACACTGTGTATGATTTTATAGTTCTCAGGTAATTAAAACGGCCATAACGCATTAGTATTCTGTTAACAATTTTATTCGCATATCTCGGTGATTTATTACAAAAAATCTCAACAGTATCATATTTCCTTTTGGTGAAAAAGTTATTTATGAGGTCTTGCACCTTATCAGGCGAGAAAAATAAGCTAAAAATTTAGATGATCTTAAAATAATATAAATAAGTGATACCGCTATGCATGGACACCCACATTGCCCGAAGGCTCGCAAAGGCGTTGCCGGGCTTTAAATACGTCTTGTTTCTTAATTCATTATCACGCTGGACTATATTTTGTTAATTAAATATATAACAGTGTCGATAACAAAATAAGAAATATATTCATTGTAATCAAGATACATTTATAGACTATATAGCTCTAAAGAAGCTTTTTGTGTAACAGATTACGTAATTAACTATAATACGTATCAAAAACACACACGGTAAGGCATATTATATGTGAACACTATACATAGCCTTAGGCTAAAATCAGATCAATAAATGGGCTTACTCAGATTTCTGAAACGTGTAAGCCCTAGAGGGCTCTGCTGGCTAAACTCACCCTTTGTTCACAAAGTACCAAAGCGTAATGAGATACAGATATTATAGATGTAGTTTAACTATGAAATTGACAACCTGAAGTTTTTCGTATACATACTTGACGCCAAAAACGACGTCGAAAAATAAACGAGGTTAAAAACGACGTGTACTCTTCTCCCTTCTGTCTTTAAGCTCTTGAGATATTAAATAAAATAATCGTCAGATAGTAGGAGTTGTGGGTTGTTGTAATATTGTGGATAGTTTTACGTATAGGAGAATTTAAATATCTTATAAACTCTGTGCGTAAATTTCCTTTGTACCGTGTCAAATCGTTCAACTCGCAATCATCTTACAACTGTATTGTTCCTATTCGAAGTATTTACTATGAGTATAACATGAAGAGTTATATTATTATCAAACCCTCGACTACATAGATTATATATTCGCTCAACACCCCATTGTTTCGGCGATGATAAATTAGCTCAGCTTACCTGTCGCTAGGATTAGCTGTCGAGAACTACGCTCCCCATACAACTCACTTTTTATTTGCATTTGATTAATCTGTTGACGATATAGGGTAATACATTCGTATTGTTCATGACAACTTAGTAGATATAAAAAAATACGTCTGATATTATTGTTTAAATTTAAATAAGTAATTTACCGGATAAACTCATAATTGATAATTTTCAATGAATATTGATTGACGGATGTCAGCACAAAGTTCTTTTTAATATGATATAATTACCTTGGGTTAATAAAATACATATCAAAGTTTCGACTTATTTACATTTTGGTATTGAAATGGCAATGGGACGCTATCAAATCAGAACTGAACATACAGAATTTTCATTCTATGTGCGTAACACTTGTTCGGAGGCACTTGCGAGGAGATGAAAGAATATTGTAAGGAAATCGGCATGTCCTTATTTTAGGTTAGACTTATCGAGACATTCGTGTGCGTTGTAAAACGTTATATATCTTGCCAACTAACGCTCAGTTGTTCGTTGAATAAAGGGATCGGGTAGTAAAGTTGAGTAAATTTGACGTAGTTTCGTTTATCCCCAAGGAAACAATTATGCCTCTTTAGTCCGTCTCGCCGGGTTTTTGTCGTAGGTGAGTTATGACGTTAACGTCAGCTATCTTGACGATAAATCACTTCCCGGCAATTTCCACGAGTTTTAGTGTTAAAAACGCTTAGCATTATCGTGATTTTTAAGTTAAGGCTATTTCTATTGCCGAATGTTTTTATTTATTATACAATTAGAAATATTATAAAGTTGAAATTTAAAGTCGCACATCTGAGTAACTACTACTGAAAAGACTATTGGCGGCTACAATCGCGTACCAATTCTTAAAGGACCGACAACGCACTCGCGAGCCCTCTGGCATTGAGTATCCATGGTCGGCGGTATCAATTAACATCATTCTTCTACCCGTTTGCCCCCTCTAAATCATGCGAGTTTTCAATAAAGCACATATAATGTCAGTTACTGAATCTGTTAGCTTTAATTTAAAAATTGTTTTTGAGTTGATATGTTATTTATTCAGGAAAGCTACATAAGCCATCATGCGACCGCATCAATGCTAGTAAATTTAGCATAAAGCTCCAATAATTTGGTTTATCAAGTTATATTTATAAAACTACACCTACGGGTAAAATTATGAAGTTATTAGAGGCCTGGCGCCTTATTTATAAAAAAAAATTGTAGTTGTTCTTTAAAACGGTGAATCTATAGCAACTCAGTAAACAAACACTATAAATATAAAAAAAGCTCTCACTTAACTTAAATCGTTTATTCGGGTTCAATTCTCAAGTAAAATAATGGCATTCATAACGCAGGTTAACTGTAACCGAGAAAATCCAAAAAAAAAATACAACATGTTTTTGTTGCAAACTTGTGCATGTGTATTTATACAGGCTTTGTATAATTGCAACACATTTCAAGTTATGTAATATACCGATTTTGTATATTATATTAAAATATGGAAGTTAGAACAAAAACAAAGATATGTAAACAAGAAGCCTTTTTGTTTGTGTGTCTACTTCACACGAGCCTGTAGCCTGTAGTCTGCACCAATGTTAGATAATATTTCTTCATACATATATTTTTGTTTCCTATTGTTATTTCTTTAAATGAATAAAATAAAGGTCTATATAACATATCTTTCAATGTATGTATAGGATTAAGGGTCTTTGAATTTTCACAATTCTTATAAAATAGTAAAATTGTTAAAATGCAAGAATGCGATGGAATGTAAAAATAATAGATACGATACAAGTATATACGAGTATATTAATTATAGCGAAAATAGAAAAAAAGGTTTAACGTACCTATCACTACAATTTCTAAAATGGAAATAAAACTTACTGAGAAAATACCTACGAAGTCTTTTATTGCATTTCAAAATATTGAGCCAATTTTTCCTTTAATTTTTTTTAAAGAAAAATAATGATCTAAACAAAGTAATATTAAAAAAAATATTCACGAAATGGTACCCTAAAGTTGGAAATTTCAGTTAGACTTGGACGAACTGAAATTAACAGTAGTACAACTGGAGAAGAATCGCTAACGATAAAGAACATTCTAAAGCGTTAGAAGAGGCCTTTGCCAAGAAGCACACCGAACTCCGAGATATACTGTAGTGAAAATAAATTATTGATCATAGATCACAGAGTTTCGGAATATAAAGGCTAATATTATAAATATTCTCAACCCAGGATAAAATTCATTTAATCAGTGCATCTCTGTTTTAGAACATTCATTTCATTTTATATGACAAAATTAGTCGAATGTTCTATAATATCAGTCTACTTTGAAGCGTAAATTTCTCAACATATCAAGAATAGTGTTAATTGATTCAAACATTTATATTTAAAAAAAACTTTATCCTCTCTTATCTGGCACATTGTTTAATGAGTAGGAGCTTATATGATTGTTATACATCTGAATTTGAAATTTCCCTATTGTTGTACACTAAATGGTTATAGGCTTTGCAGAATGAAGTCCCATTATTTGGGTCGCCATTAAATTGGTAATTTTATTGGAGGCAATTTTAACTTTGGATGATCTAATTTCTCCTCAACTGAGGTACTTTTAATTTCCTGTAGCTTATCTGTATGGTTGCTTACAGGTCCTCAAAGGACTCCCATATGTGAAAAGAAGGAGTGAATTGAGGATTATGCTTCATTTGCTCAATATTTAATTGAGATACTAAGTCATTAAATTCAGTACGAAGTGCTTGAATATTAGACGTTTTGATTTGGTAATTTTTTTCGTCTTCCTTACTATTAAGGTTTAACGTCAAATCATATAATGATTGAATCATAGGAAAATACGAATTTTGTCGTGCTTGCAATAATAATATGGAACTTGGAACATGTTCCAATTCGTTTGGTGAATATTCACCGGCCTTTGTTCTTGTTTTTTATCCATGTTATCTACAAATAATTATTAATTATTCCAAAATTAACTTTATAAAAATATTAAAATAAAATGAAATATCAATGATACGATTAAATTCAACCATAAACAGATTTATTACTAACGTTAACTGTGAAACAATTTTTTAGAAAAAAGTGATTTAGGTAGATATTAATTACGCATGATCATTCTCACCAAATCAGGCACAATCTATTATTAAATACGTAAATACGAAATACGAATAATAGATTTATAAATACATATAATATTTAAAAAAAATATATATTAAATTTGTCGTTATACAGGTAAGAAAATACCCACCGGTAATTTAACTTAACGAACCTAAAATACGTTAAAGAAGATACGAAAAATAAATATGCCTAACTAAGAGATATGATACATATACGGCTCAAGAAGGACCAAAAAGCTGTGTGGGCCTGGGTATCCGGAAGCTATATCCAGGATGCTCCCTTCCCTCGGTGAAATAATATGTAATAAAAAAAGGAATCCAATAATCGATAAGACTAAAATTAGCACTTATCATCAACGGTGGCGTATCACACTCCAAACGGTATACGGTATGCGGTATATATTTAGTGCGCACGCGACAGCGGTTAAAATTTTAACTCCCTTGCGCCATTACGCCGGGACACCACCTCCCATCTCCGGTTCGTGTGTCAAAGTCAAATCGACAATTGTCATCCTTCTTTGATTGACACCGATTTCGCGCGAACAATAGTCTTTATTTATCAAGTATTATATAAAAACGTATTTAGATTTACACAAGTTTTCATATCAAATATATTCATTTAAAAAGGTTCTCGAAACCCCTGTTGTTTTACAGACCATTGCATAACAACACAGCTATTCTAATTTAAAACAAAAAAACTGCAATTCTTTTATTTCAAAACATAAAAATGTATCAAAGCCGTACAGAAATAACACGTCATCTATGTTGTGAACATAAAAGAGCTCAGATTGCCTTCCACCGTCTACTGGTCCATTGTTGAAAGACGGATGGCAAATTAAAACCTTACGTATAGTTTGCTCGTAGTGATTGAGTGTGAAAAAGCACTTGGATTACTTTTAAATCCGTGGAAAGCCGTCTGTCCGATTATTTTGCGATTGCAGTTTGAAAAGTCGTTAGAATGATTTGTAGATAAGTTGGTTTGGCTAATTCATTATTTCAGAGCTAAAGCTGGCTGTTGAGTTAAAAGTCAGTGGGGCGTTGTTTAGAAATTGTAGCATTTGATCAATTATCCATCCTGTTATAGTTGATATTAAAAAGAGGTAAAGGTGGTGGGGTGTAAAGCCACGTTTTTGAAAGTGTCATATATATTAATCCGAAAAATGAGAAAAGTTTTTCATGGTTGTCGGATTTGCAATGTAAATGGTTCCGAGATAAAACGGTCGAACGATATCTTTTCTAACGAACGCTGCCTTAATGAGAGATATATGATTGAGTTCTAGAGAGATCTGTTGAGCTTGATAGCCTAGAAAAAAGTTGTCTAACATTTATAAAAACATATTATATATATAATATCGAGGAAGGTTAAGGTATACAATTTTGTAAGGTTTACTATGCGAAGCCGAGGTGGGTCGTCGTATCGTATAAATATGTACAAAATGTTAATTTCGAAAAGGGAAAGGAGCTTTAAATTATTTGTGGATGTTCCATATTTCTGGAGAATAAAAGAAGTTCCTGTCTCTAATATTTATATTTAATACTCGCGCTAACGGCGAAACAGCTGCATTAACTATGTTATTAAACAAATATTTGTTTAATAACATAGTTAAAGATGGTTATATAACCATCTTTACAGATTCAGGGTTATAAAAAGTGCTGCCTGTCCTTGTAGCAATACAGCGGAAGAGTCGGTGGTCGGTGTTACATGTTCTTACCGACTGTCCAATGTATGGATACGACAGTTAATGAAACACTACACAAGCCATGGGAATAAAAGTAACAGAAACGAATCTAAATTGTTTGGAATTTGCTGTAAGAGTCATACAAAAAGTTGTTACAAGAAAGTAGTAGTAGCGTTTAATCAGCCGGGTTACCAATGCCAGTTTTGTAACGTATTTAATACCTCCGACTACTACATAGTCGGGTAGTTTTTTAGGAAACATTAAAAAAATATATTCGAGCTAATTGGGTGGATGAATCGGATGGGATGGACTTTTAATCCTAAATCAGTATAATGTAATTTTTCCGTTATATATATATATATATATATATATATATATGTATTACTGGTTTTTTTTTTAAATTAGTATTACATATTCTGATATATGTATAAACTTTTAAGGCTTTATTGCACGTGAATTACCTTTGCGTCCGACATGTTAATTGGCCTCTTGTTATGGCAAATTGTCCATAATATGTTAAAAGCAATACGAGAAAATGTTCGATCGTTTCTTTTTTATTTTGTTTTCGCTCCCCTTCTCTAAATCCTTTCATCGCCATATTTACTATGCATTTCCCCCAGTGTAAAATGTTTAGCCCCGCAAAGGGCAAATTAAATCATATATACGTCTCAATTATTTGAAAAGCGCGCCACATCCACAGACGCAAAAAGAATGTTAGCCTTTGAAATGCCCAACGGGGGCGGACAAAGCTGTCACTCCCAGAAGCTTTGAACAAAAATTTCCCTATCCCGCCTTTGCTATTCACTGCCGCGTCTACAGCATAAACTTTGAAATCAGTACGGCACCCCGGCAATGTATGATGCATTATTCGATGTTAGGATTCTTACCGTTCTGAGATTTTATAGGCGCCGCGACGGCTAGTATGCCACGCATGCGTGGAAAACCTCCCCCTATTGGTCTAGGGTGACGTCATCGGGGTGAAACCGTAGCTATGAGTGTCACTAACAGTCACCCCGCGGCAGTCGGAGGGTTATCTCGTGATTCCAGGGACGATAACAAAACAATCGGATACTGGACATTAGATATCGGTGATAAACAATCAAAAGTGGTAAAGTCGTGTGTGGCAAAAGTGGAGCTTTTAACGGGAACTCTTTAAAGGTAATGAATGTTCGTAATTCGAAACGAAAGCTGTACGAATGTTTTTAGTTCTTGTTTGTATTCATGTTTTGGAGACATTTCTCGGTTGAGACGTAAAGTATTTTTGAAGCTGAATTCTTTTTTAAATAGGGGCTAAAAGAGGTTAAGTACCGTCATTGTTTCGACGAATTTCGAATGTAAATACACTAAAGGGATTCCATATTAAAAATCAAAATATTGCGTTGTAGATTTTATTGTAGTTGAGGGTACTCAGGTATTAATATGTATACGCGCATTTTTTTATTATTGAGAATATATAAATATGGCAAAAGTATTCAGGCGTATTACGCTGTACTTAGTAAACAGCTTGTTGAACGGGAATATAAAATGCGTAGCCACATAAAAACTCCGACTTTATTTGATGTAAAGCTTGTAGTGAGGTAGCTGCATTGCTTTTTACATAATATTTTAGGATTTTTCATGTTATAAGCGACAGACACGGCCCTTTATATTTACGACCTTGCATGAAATATAATTAAAATAAAATAAAATTCAATTCTTACACGCTATTATTATTCCAACATTTGAATTGTATTCACTCTGGCTCCGTTTATATTAAATTACTCGAAGAATAAATAATAAAAAAAATTGTCCTTCCCGAGGGGACTATTTAAAAGGGTATATATAACATATCGTGTAAACCTGAATATTTTCAAGTATGAGGGACCTGAAGACAGAATATGTAGTGTTTAAAAATATTTGAGTATCCTTGGCCAAGCGCTTTTTAATTTAATTAATTTCCTTCTTGAGGATAAAACATAATTATTTTTTAAGTCAATCCGTGATAATAAAGGCAAAAAAGAAATGTTGGAACGGCTTTAGAATAGTAATAATTGATTAATTATTTTCTGTACGTTTCTATAATTTCTACTATACTTGAGAAAAATTACACATTTCATAGACTATAATAATTCAAATGAACAAATTTCTGAAAGAGCCGACCCACTAATAGGTGAATTTATTTATTACTTTCAACTTTAATTAAATCAATTAACTATAATAATCATTAAGAAACTGTGTAAATGCCAAGTAAAAACATTTAATTGCAGTGCCAAACGAATGCTGTGTTAACAAACCACTGCCGGCACTCGACAAAATATTTGAATATTCAGAGGCTCAGGTATTGAAATTTAGGTATAATGAATTTCAATGTGGCACAGGGAACTTTATAGACGTAATAAACATATACAAATTCTATTCAAGGTATTGCAACATGTCGATATTTTTTAATAGAACAAATTTTAGAGCAGTTAGGCAGGAATTATTATTTATTTTTAAATCAACATTAAGTCGTACGTGAAGACGTCTCTGAAGGCTGATCTCTGACTTGACTATAAACGTGAAGCTAAGCACTTTTAAGGGTTGTTAGCTTCTGTTTATTATTTTAAAATGTATTTAGAGAATTGGTAGCTAAGTGTTATACTGTTAATTTATTGTACTGAATTGCACTATCGGTCAGTCGCAGCTTGATGTCATTTAAAAAGCTGGAGTAGAACACCAGTGGAGTAGTTATTTATACACCGTTATCTACATTATCAAAATATTTCTTCCTATATCTTATAATTATTAGGGATAACATAGGTTTCTAATGGGGATAGTTAAATCAGTCTAGTATGTTGAAGCCTATGCAAACAAATAATCTAATCTCTACTCTATATAATATGACTGTAGGACCAGCGTAGCGGGACCAGTTCCCTGGTAGATTGGACTAAAAAAAAAAATTCATAAACTGTATAGAGTAAGGAGGTTTTATTATTTGCCTTTGTTATATCATATTACAACAACGCTAAGCAATCGTGACAGTTCCTTCAATTACATTTTAAAAATCGAACAAATTTCTTTTGAATTAAAAATGTTTGATGTTAAATTACCAGCATACTTTTAAATGTACTGAGTAAAAACATAATCGTTCCTCGTAAGTACTTTGCGGAAGAAAGCCTTAATACATATTGTGACCTGAATAAGGTTTTAACTGCGAGTATAATGAGTTTTTATTTTTCTTTTGTATTTCTTTAAACATTTCTTTAATCTGTGTTGCCTTGAATGTTGGGTCAATAGCGGTGTCCCTGACATATTTTATTTGGTAACTGGTGTTATTTTGTGAGCTTCAGGTTTAACAGAATGAATCGTGTACTTAGATATTATTGCAGGAATTCAGTAAGGATTAATAATTATACAAAAAATAATAAATTTAAATAAAATAATAATAATAGATACACTATCCCAGATTAAAACGCCTTTATTTACATACAGTATATAGCCTTTGGCGGTGCACGTCAAACAAATTCAAAACTAGTATATGTTATAATTAAACGTGACTAATACTGGTATTTAATATAAATTACAATATTGTACTCATTTTCTGTGGTATGTTAAATCTTTAAAAGCGTAATAAATCAAAATCTAATTAACGTGTGACACAAGGAATTAAATGTATACTTCAGTATCATAAAGGTCTTAAAATGAAATAAATCATGTAATCGATCCAATAGGATTCACGTATTACATAGAAAGGTTATTACAGAAAACATATGCGCACAGAATACCAATGTTTCGACTAATCAAACAAAAAACTTAGAGCTAGAAGATACTTGTTCTTACAGAGTTTTGCTCGTGTTGTGTATCGTAGATCATTAATACTAAAAAAATATTTTTTTATGAAACCTTTCTCTTTCTGTTTAATTGTTTTAAGACTGTGTTAAAAGAAGACAAATATTAATTCATTGAAACACAGCCAAAATAATTGAAACGGTGTTATAGGACCATATGAAACTTCTATGAAAAGTCACAGAAAGGTTATCTCTAATTCAGGTTTGTTTGTTTTGTTCTAACACTGGCACATCGTGATTTATGCTATAACAAAAAAAAAAATTGTAAGGAATTGTTACCCACTATTCTTCGAAAGATAGTCTAATACTTTGTTATATGTACAAATTTAATATACTAACGGATCCACAAGAGCCGTGTAAACATTGTATAAATGAGTAACAAAACTAATTTCTCAAAAAAGTGTTATTAAAGATTTAACCTTAAATCCTCTTTGCATTATCCATTACTATATTCAGCAAAGTGAAACGTTGCAACTGTAAATTGACCCAATTCGTCGTGTAAATATTTGCACTACTAACTAGGTACAAACCATTCCTGTGTATTGCTATCTGCGTGAAACGACGCCGTTCCCCAAGAAGAATTTAATCCGTAGATTGCCATCCTGTCCTCTATCGACGTTTTGGGATAATCACACCTAATTTGATTGCCTCTTGAGCATCTGCCAACGACTTGAGCATTTCGTACGTCAGTTTATATGTATTTTACGTCTCTCGGCTATCGTATCGTACTAGAAAATTATCGATAAGCTAACTTTTATCTAAACAAATAGTGCATAGAAATAGTGATTTCAAATTTCGAATTTTATCACAGCTATTCATCATTCGAATGTAAACCACCGTGATCATTCGTGATTTATGTTCTGTATTGTACAGAACTATCAAGCAATATTTCAAATTTCGAACTCTGTTCTATGGTTTGTAATTCATAATATATGGTTACCAAATATCTTCCTTTGTTTTATAGCACTTCTATATAAATTATATTTGTACTATTGTCTGTACATATATGGACTGCATCTAAAAATCCTTTTACGTGTAACGTGATGAGTAACATACTTATTTTAAAAAAATATAAAAACATACGCACCATTGGATGTGCGAAAATAAATAATTGAAAATTAAGCGAATAAATTTTAATTATATGAAAAATACCCCACTTTAAAATCAATAAAACACAAAGATAAATCTATATTGCCGCAATAACATTAAATTGACGCATTTAATAAAGATTGATGACCTATGTGCATCGTTCATTGATAGCTATTTCTTTCCCTTAAAAGAAACAAGAGAAACCACTCAGCTTGTTTGCACTCATCAAGAAGCTCCGTGGAGTGAGAATTACTTCCTTTTATATACGCTTTCCTAAATATAGATCTCCATTCTCATTATGTAAGCAAAGATTAAAAAATTACCTTTTCATATCTCACGAATTTCGTTATCATATTTTCGTGATTTATAAAAGTATAAAAATATTAAAAAGTTTTCTTCTAATTTTGAACAAATTTTCAGCCGTATGACTTAAAAAAATTACTCAAAGACTGGCTATTTAGAAAAAGAACTTATGAGAGGCTTGGTATTCTTTAATGGTATTAAAAATATCACATAATAAGGAAAATAATCTTCAAAGTAAGTTATTGAAAAAGGTTCGTAAGCGTGTAATGATTTGGGCGAAGGAATGACTAGTAGGGAATTCCACGGATGCGTGAATAAACGCAATTTATATAAATTTACCACAAATTTTACCCGTGTCAGGTGAAATTAATTTATGTATAACCTTAAAATATTTTCAACTCTGCAAATGATGCGTTCATTCTAAATTTAACCATTATTTTTTTTAAATACACCTCACAGAGGATTATACACAGCTTTTATACTTATAACATTTTATTTTATTAGGTATTAAGGGCGGTTTTACTACCCCCTAAGTGACTACCCCTTAGGCCATATAGCTTTTGCAATGGTTAAAAAAAATCTAAGCCTATTCGTCGTAAAATTTAATTTTTGGTTCTTAAGGTCCTGAGGTTCGACGTGTACCGCACACGTCGAACCTCAGGACCTCTTAATTAGACATTAAATCGAACTTTTTACCAACCACGGAGGTAGGACAGACATTTTTCCTTAAAGTCCTCAGCTTCTAGTTACGTATTCGACACAATATTATGTATCCTTTATAGTGTTTGTATGAAAAGTTTGATGTTGATTTCTTGTTTTGTTTTATCACCTATACTTTACATATTTGCTTTTACGACAAAAGAATAGTGTGAATCATAAATGATGTGCCGTATACTATGAAAGATAGTAAATTATTATCTATATTGTTTGTTTAAATACTTTGGTTACCACTGAAGTATATCCGAACCAATTCGACTTAGGGTCAAGAAAAGATCGAACCATTTCCTAAAAGGCCGGCAACGCACTCGCCAGTCCTTGGGCATTAAGAGAGTCCAAGGGCGGCTGTATCACTTATCATCAGGTGAGCCTCCTGCCCGTTTGCCCCTGTTCTATAAAAAACTTAAATAAATAAGAATCGAGCAATTTTTTATCCGCCTTCATATACCTTGCCACCTTGCCATCGCTGATTGCAATATAAATTAATATTTTTTAACAGTTAAGACATAAATGACTAAGCGACGAACATAAAATTATTTATCACTAATGAAATGAGTGTATCAATCTTTTGTCTCAACCGTGACAGCGGGGTCTCGGAAATTAAGTCTGAAAAATGCGTCGCTCGTTAAGGAAATTACTATTTATTTTGTTTTGAATTTTTAAAAACAGTCTTACTTGACTGATAATTGAATGTTTTAGCCATAGGGGAAAAGGTGGTCTGTGGTCTCTGCCACTAGTAGTTATTTTCATGTGCCGATTTTCTTACAATTTTGTATGAAAGTATTTATTTCGCACGTGCACGGCCGGAGTTTGAACTGTTGGTTGGGTGTCGTGCTAGCCACTACAAACATCAATTTGAGTAGAATACTGATAATTAAGTCGAATACGAATTCAATTCAATTCGTTCTTAAAATAAAGGCGTTCCTTCATACAAGTAATTTTTTCGCTTAATCCATCACCTAAATTATTGCTAAACATTCCCAATTTATTCAGCGATCGAGGGTGAAGGCGTTTTTGCTTCAAGCGAGATGTGATTGAAAATTACACTGATGTGTAATTTTCAATTCCACGGTGATCCGTGGGCCACTAAATATGACTAAACGCTTACGTGGGGCTATGAATGATTATTACCTTTTATTACTCCATAGACGCTTTCTGGCCGCATAACAATCATATGCCTATTTATTTAGCCGCACAAACAATGCCACACTTAAGGGAAAGAAGAAGAAAAAGTAAATAAGTTGTAAATATCCTCGAATAGGACGGCGTGCACAATGTAATAATTTTCTAAAAACCAAAAATAGCAAAACAATTTTATGATCATGCACACAGTATAATAGAATTTATATAAAGAGTTGTCGCTTTTAACCAAATTGTGTTTACGCTGTGGAGAAAACAAACTTATAAATAAGGAGGTCACACTCTTGTTGTCTAATTGCTCCGCTTTAACTCATGTAGATGTCTTTTCATACCAGCGAAAACAGTATTGTTAGGGGGATAATCTCTAAATTATGTTATAAATCCATATTTATATTGCGATTATACACTGTCGTTCATAAAAAGCTAATATTAACCGTATAGCAGATATTTTTTTCTCTGGCCCACAGCCTATTTTGTATAATGCTTGGGGTGTACACTCATTGCTGGAGGGTGCTTCCCAAAACCCTTCTCGAGAGGTGACGTCACCAAATTTAAATTATGATACGTTTAATCGTTATAATTCGCGTTGTACGTAGCAATATTTCACAGAAATTTAAATCCAGGGTTAGACAATTTTGGTCTTTAACGATCAGTTTATTTATAAAACTCGTAGGTCATGTTTCTTTATACATTATGTATCACCTTACACGTAGGTGTTTAATGGTTTTTAAGATTAAGCATATTTTTCAACTTTAATATATTAAATATTTAATTTTATTGAAAATGCCAATAGTATGATCAGAGCAAATATTTGCGCCCAGTTATAATTTGTTAATAAAGAATAATAATATTGCAGGTGAAATGTTATAGATATTTTATAAATGCGCTGCTGTTAGCAATGTTTTGTTACTATGTAGGGACGAGGTATTTATATTTGGATGTGTGATCATCGAAAATAAATTAAATTATCACATATAGGTAGATAAGATACAAGCAACATCCATAAAATACTCATTATTAACGCGCAAAGCACTACGGCCGCTAGTTAGGTACATATAGATTATAAAAAAGCACCCTACCGAAGGTTAATCTTTAGTTGTGGGGACTCGTGCAGACTCCAGATGATGTCAATGGGATCTCATTTGAGATTATCTTAGATTGGTTTACTAAAGAAAATAAGTTGAAAAGTGTCAAATTTAGGTTTTTTATACATTTATATTAACATTTAGTTTAGTTGGCTCATTTTGTAGGGGACTAAAATATAAAAATACCGTTTCGTTTCTAGAATTCAAATGGTACTATTGTCATATCAAACCCATCCATCCCAACCAGCTTTAAGATTTATAAAGTGGAGAGGGTCAAATCTGTGAACACATAGAGTTTTTTTAATTTAATCTGTGTAAATGGCCGGTCAACATTGATTAACCACAGACTGAAACAGTCTTGAGAGGTTTTATCCTATGTTACAAGTTCTATATTAAAAGCGTTCATAATTTCTTTGTTTACTACCAACTGGTTTTGGATTTAAAAATAAAACATATTATTTCTAGTACTTAGTATTCAGTAAACAAGATCCCCACATTTTGGCAGTCTGCGACATGTGTTGATATAATATTTTATTCAGCACGGGGTCGCTCCTGTATTGTCTGTGGTAAGTACAGATTGTAATCATAATATTGGACATTTTATAGAGGGTAAACTGATTTTAAATAGCCCTGAAGCAATGTTTGATATCATGTTATTAATAATTTTGTAGCATAATTATAGATATACAATTCAGTAGGCGTTTATTTTCTTAAATAGCCATTGAACATTGTAAATATTGTAAATAAACAATATAGCCATTAAACACTATTATACAACAATGAATGGCGTAGAAATAAAGCTAGGTTTTGAAAATAAAAAACGGCTTTTAAACACTCGATATATTTGATTATAAAGTATTTGTTTTGGGTATCAATGATTATTAAGCTATATCTAGGATAGTATTTTACTGTCAACTCACTAAACATTTCATAAATACAACCAAAACGCGCTAGAATTAACGCGTATAATAGTATTATTCTCTGCTGAGGGATACCATCAAATAGCCAACTTTTTGAAATTATTATACGTGTATATAATAGTTCTTTTCTCTTATGCATTAAAATAAAATTAGTTTATTATGCTGATGAAAAATCGGCTACAATGATGTATGGGCCATTGCCCGTTTCTATTTCATTGATTTTTATTTAAAAGATCAACCTTTTGTGACATAGATATGGAATCATTGGTGTAAAACATACTAACTTACGTCACCTTACCAGCAAGTATTACCAAACTGCGCATATTGAAATAATATATTGGTAATTGGATTGAAAAACACGAACTCAAAGCTGCACTTATATTGGTATATATATATTACATTGGTAAGGAGTTTTTTCGGGTCGCATCATCACGTTAGTCTTTTGTAAATACACAATGGTCTAGGTCAAAAGAAAACTATATAGATTAAGAACATACAAAATATATAACAATATATTATAAAGCTGCAATGGGTGACGTTTCGTTTTCGACGTTTCAATCGTTGCAAACAAAAATGTTTTGTTAACATTAAGTTACAATAAAGTATCAAAGAAAACTCGATCAACGGGGTGTAACCGAGTTTGTCCATCACAAACTAAAGGTCCTTCCAACTTTGTAAATATTCAGATAGTTTCGTCGACTTATCCGCAAGACGTGACAGGAAAGCATTTGCAAATTGTCTAAGAGACCGTCGGGTTGATTTGAAATTTGTTTAATACCTACTTTATATTTCTGATAATAGCTGAGCGGTTTAATGTACAATAGGTTTTTCAAGTACCTTAACATGATTTAAATTACAAATATTTTTAAATCGCCCATAATTGTCTCGATTGATAATAACTTATAACAAATATGTATTTGAAAAAAAATCAGAAGCGCTACAACCTTTTAAAATCGGGGCATCAGATTTCTGTATCTGTTTCATTATCATTTGTCAATCTAATAGGCACGTAGGTGATCTGTCTCCTGTGCCTGAACACGGCGTCGACTTTTTAGGTCTTTGGTTTCCTCGCGATGTTCTCCTTCACCGTACGAGCGAATGTTAAATGCGCCCATAGAAAGTCCATTGATGCATTGCTTGGGGAATCGAAGATCCGTCCTCAGGGTTGAGCTAATAGACCACCACTGCTCATAACCAATATATACCTTAAGTACAATTGAACTGAATATATTTTTTTTATTTTGCATTTCATATTATCTCTACCCAACGACTAAAGAACACCACGCTATATAAAAAAATGTTAATTAAAAATCCTAATATGTGATGACTTTCATATGCGTATAAGAGCGAAAAGAATGTATAGACATAGCGCCTAAAAATTCGTTATGAGCAATGTGCGTATTATTGCGGCGAATAAAACGTAGGCGCTGTGAATAGCAATGTTATTGAGGTTCTTTTATTGGCATTAAAAATTAATTAAAGCATTGAAATTGTTTTGGTTAATTTTTATGCATGAGTTATGGTTGTTAATACGTAGAATCCTTGTAGCAGACATTAATTAATGTTATGAATAGAATTTACACATTTTTTTTATAGTAAAAAAGTCGCTTTCCGCTCTGTGAATTTTCCTAATTATTTTAATTGAAGCTGTAGAGACTGTACATGATACTAATTACTTAATTATATTTAGTGTTATCTAAAATAATATTAATTTATAAATACTCGATAAACTCATTTAGATAATTAATACAATCGACTTTAATCTAGATATATTTAATTTGTTTGCTGTGCATGGCTTTTTCAAACATAATTTCTGCATGCCCTTGTACAAACAATTCTTGTTATTAAAGTTGTTGCCGGATGAGGCGACGGTCATTTGCGACTAACTTTCATATTCAACGCTTCATTTCACTAGAAAATTGTCTTACTCGCTCTTTGAAGTTAAGTCCCTAACCACTCCAAATATGGCTGTATTACATGTACTCCTATATATGTTTTGAGACAGTTGTTGCCTTGATTTTACCTAAAATGATTTATCATTGATGTTTCAGAACTCTTATAATGTAATAAAAGTTAAAACCGATTACAATTTTATTTTAAGTTAGTATAAAGTAAAGCTTATTGAGATTATTAAGATGTTTACTTATTTATAATAAGAGATTGGTACATAAAGAGAAAAATAATACAAGATTTAATGTGACTAGCGCTGATAAGCAACATAACAAACACGGAGATAAAAAATACATAGATTCATTTATTTAGAAAATTTATTTTATAGTGTATACGCAAACATACACACACATATCCTATGTGTTTGGGTGTGTGTGTATGGATATCTAAACGTAACTCGTTAAACAGAATCCTAAATCTGGATATTGGTGAGTATAGGCTAAAACACGTTCTTCTGAAAGGAGGGACAAATGGGATAATCCAGGAGGAAATTTAAGAGTAGGCTCATTTATATAATACGATTCTCCAATGACAACAAGTGGCAGAAATACTGGAGAAAAATGGATGCCAGATGAATCTTTACGTCATTATAAATGTGACAATAACTTGAAATTACTACAAGTGTGAATCAATTGTTCCGAAGCATGCGATTTTTAATGTGCTGCATTGATTAAAAATACTGGTATTAAAATCTAATGACAAAAATAGTCGTGTGTTTTTGACATGTAAAACAATTGAATGAAAATCCCAAATATTCTCGACATTTGGTGCTGCTGGCAGAGAAAGTGTCCATGAACGACTGTATTACATAACTTCATGTGATCCAGCTGGCTGTTTGCTTGTTTGCCTTCAGTCATCATTTTATTGTTTGACCTTTAATTTTGTTCTATTGTTTCAAACTGCTTTGTTTGTATTACATATACGTTCTATTTAGCATGAAAAATAAATATAAAATAACATATTACAAAATATGTTAGACTAAGTTAACAACGATTAAAATCTATACGTACAAGAATGAAGCCACTTCCAAACCAGCTTTAAGCAAAAATCTCATTAGTTTGACTCGTATTTCTAATTTCTATGCTATATCAGCCAAAAGATGGTAAATACGTTTTGGTATAGGCATTTAGTTACCACTAATTCCGGAATGTCGTAAACGAAACAAAGTTTCAATAGAAATGCAGCAAACGTGTTAATTTATTCGTAAGCTTAGCGTGGGGCGACTGTAACATTAAAATTTGCCTCTGTCAGGTGTTAAGTCCATAATTTCCCCAGGGTACAATCCTGGATCGCGTTTTAAGGGTTTTCATGAACGCCAACTCTAATTTCTACTGTCGGCTGCTCTCAGCGGTAATGTAGGAGCCTCTTGTAAATTCATGGTGACCGTGAAACCTTATACGTACAACTTTACTAAGTTAATGTTATTTCAGGCATTTCAGCTTCAAAATTTTGAATTATTTATGTTTTCTATTATTTGTATATGTCATACACACATAGCCAAAAACAAAATACACATTTAAATACAGTTATTATAAAATAAAGTTAGTTTACAGAAAATATTAGACAAAAATACAATTATGATAATAATAATGATTAATTATTTCTACTTAAATATTTTTTTTAATATAAAGCGTTGTTTATTAATGCCAAGTAAATAAGAGTTAATACCAATAAAGCAATTTTAATTTTAACAGAAGGTGCCGAGTTTCCTATATGGTTTAACATTTTCTAGTCAAATTAAATATGTATATTTGTCTTGTCTTCTAAATATTTAATGAATGTTTATAATCTCGTATGCTCAAAGACTTAGGCCTAGGAGACAAAATTCCTTTGCTGAATGTTCACATTTGGTTGATCACGCTCATTACAGAAATCTTGTGAGAATCAGGATACCCCGGTCTTGGATTTGATGACGGTGAAATAATAAATGTTTCAGGTTCGCACAGAGTATTTTCTTCCAACGCAACTTTCCTCAAACTGACGCAGAAATGTCTCTGCCATATACCACATGCTCCATTGGGCTAATTCGACCATTTAACAATTACATACTTAATGAGTACTTGTTTTAATATATTTTATTATATAATTGTTACAGGTAAGCCGAAAACGAAGCGAATTTATGTAGCAATTAGTTGCTGACAAACTTTGTTACATTTCACGTAAGTTGATTTAAACCTTTGTTGTTAGTTCACTTGAGATGTTCACTAGAGTTTGAGATGCACTTTGATCCGAACAACATTTGTACTGTTAGACTACAATCATGAGTCAAAGCTTCATTTTCTATGTAGTTTTTTGCGCCTGCAAACATGTTGAAGCTAAATTGAGTTCTTGAAACTTTGTGGTCGTTTGACAGAGGGATTATTTGTTTATATATATATTGCAAATATATTATGACAACTCAAGCAAGTAGTAAAGTATAATATTAAATTCTTAAATATTTTCCCTAACATAGAGCATTTCTTCTTGTTACTTTAAATTTATGACTCAAAGACTTAACGTCAAGCATTATTCCCGTATGCCAAAGCATACGCCTGCCTGTTTTGTGTCTTACTGACCCTTTACCTTAAAATTTAAGTACAATTACACTATTTTATATAAAGATTCCCTCCGTCTAGTTGTGTTAAAGTTGTGATGAAATGAGGTATCAAATCTTGAATGATATACTATGTCGACTGTAGATGTAAATAAAATATCAACATATTTTGCTTTAAAAATCATGTAAAGTTGTTCAGAGTGTTTTGCAAAGTTAGGTAGTTCAGGCTTGTTAAATTGTGGTAATTAAGGAAGTTTGTAAAATACTTTGGTCTGGCCAGTTCGGACAACAATGCTTAAAACTTTTGTTAAATGTAATATATTTTTAAAAGAAAAACATTTCGAGTTACCTAATATTAGTATTACTTTAATTTTATTATTTTTTAAAATTATGAAAGGTTTGATCCAAGGGTTCGAGAACAAGTGTTCTTTTATATGAAAACTTGAATCTCTTAACGAACGTATACTCGATAATAACCTTCTTTCAGAAGATCATATTAATATTAAGTATTATATCTAATCTTCCGGGTAATCATTGACATAGTCTCTTGCTAACAACGACTGCTGTAAATCACCTGAAACCCCGTATATGTATTGTTTTTGTTTCTTTTTAAATCAATAAACATACAATAAAAGCCTTATAATGGAATGTTTACAATCGTTAATTATAATCTACCCACTACAACAATCACTTGCTTAATATGTAAAAAAATCCGTATGCAGCTGCGCTTTTGCGATAGTTCAAAGCTCTAATTAATTTAGATCGACTTCTTAGCGGAACAGCTTAGCTCATTGAACTGAAAAATTCGTTGACCCGTTTATTGGTGGCGAATTAAAATATCCAATTAATATTCATCGTCAAACTTGAAAGGGCCAGGAGTTTTCATTTAAACTTTTTGATTGGCTATGACATTTTTTTTACTTTTATTTAAACTTGTCTAATAATTTAGAAATCTCGACAACTTGTGGTCGAGGATTTGATTCTCTACTTTATTATCCCACAGTTAAATTATTATTATCAAAAATCCATTTAGTCCTCGCCTGGTTTCTTCTTGAAAATAATCGTGTCAGATACCAAGATTCATCATTATATTAAATTCTGTGTATTCTTTATTTCTTTATGTTAAGGTGCATATTACTATATATAAATAGTAATTCCTTTAAGATTTCACGGCCATATTTAGACTGCTTTCGACGTAAGAAGTGTCAAGTAATAAGCAAATTGAGTGGTATATATACGAGTACTACTATTAATTTTATAAAAATATAATAGTTCTATAATTCTATATAGGGTCACTAGGCGAGCCGGAAACAAAACATTTTTTGGTACAATAAAAATAACCTATCTACTCTAATAAATAAAAAAATAGACGTTGAGGTAGTGGGGTGACAATGAAGGATTGTATGTAATTTTGTATGCTGTATCATAAGAAAATAAAAACAAAAAAAATATCTAAAAAATAAAAATTTAAATTTGGGGTGAACACCCCATATCACTTAGGGGTTTGAAAGATAGATAGTAGCGGATTTTCAGACTCACTAAATTTGCATTAAAAAAATAAGCATAAGCATCGGTCGAGCCGTTTCGGAGGAGTCGTTTCACAACGAACATTGTGACACGAGAATTTAACATATATAGGGATTTTATGATTAGGGAGGAAGCGTTAACAAATAGCTATAAATATTTTGAGCACATCGTAGGACAACTACGTATTATTTATTGATGTTAGGTTGGAAGTAACAAGCCATTTCAACACTTAAGAATTTCAATAACCCACAAGGGCTCCGAGGTCCCTTCGCCATGGGAGTTGTACAATTGCTAAGGGCACTGTACCCTTACATGCATACGCGTTTGAAAACTTTCCTAATAAGGGTCTAATATTGAACATAATGGATTTCCTGTCGATTTAAAAATGGAACGATTCGTTTTATATTTATGGCGTTTACATGTTAAAGAGCCTATTTTGTGGTATTCCTTGATGCATGTTTTGGTAAGCTATTGAACCGCTTTTCATTAATTTTAGTGTTTTTTTAGAGCTGGTACCTTACAGGAAGTAAACCATACTATGGAGGTAAACCATACTATGGAGGTAAACCATACTATGGAGGTAAACCTTACACTACCCGAGATCTTTAGATTCGACGTTAAAATCTCTTAATTAAGATAAAAATAACTCATTGCCAAAACTATCTGTCGTACGTCTTCCTAGATATCTTATCTTAATATAAAAATTCTAATCAATGATTGATTCATGTTTTTGCTCTGTATCAGTATTCAGTTCAAGTCCGAAGTGATGAGTCAAAAAATCAGATTAAATCTACAAAGAGTCACTCAGTGGCACTGCGGAATCCGCCCAAGTGATCGGAAACTTTGTCACGAGCGCAGAATTTCAATAAAGGCTCCAAAGAAATATCAGCATTGGGTTTCATGATTGTAGGGTCACCATGCTGAGATATTACGTAGATTATTGACAAATAAAGTGTCTAATTATTTTTGACTTCTGGATGCTATTTGTCCAAAGAAGCACACTTTGGTAACAAAATATAGACGGGTTGCCAATTTTTTATATTGACGTTCACAACCTAGTTACCTATGTCAGTAATTAAATTTTGTGTAATAAACTGATACACAAACACAATTAAGACAAATCTAAAATCCAATTTGGACATGGGAAACATAAAAAAAACAAATAACCATTAACATTAACATAAAAATTATAAATGATCGTTGCTTGAAGCGATCTGTTCCAGGCAACCCTAGTAAGTGAAATAACTAGTCAAAAAATATGATGAGTAAAGTGCAAGAAGTAACAAATAATTTTAAAAAAGCAATAAAGAACCTTAATCTAAAGTAATACAAAAATAATATTAATGAAACAAACGAAAAACTAAAAAGCTAATCTCAAATCTAAAATACACAAAAGTATCTTATATTACTAAAGTACTTGGCCTCCCTACTTGTATAGAAACTAAAGAGTAATAAAGGCCCAATATGTTGGTTTTATGAGAAATTCGCGGTACGCAATATGTTTATTTAATAGCGTAATAATTTTCGGAAATAGATACGGCACTTACCGTGTTATTGGACAAAGTACGATCATCTATTGGGGAAATGTGATTTTTCTTAATAACATTACCTTAATGCTACCTATAATGTATTGGGAGAATTTAAAATTATCTCTTATATTTTAGTAACAACTACATAGTTTAGGTGTATCTTCTTATATCATGATTTTTGAGTCTAGACTACGAATATAAAATATAAAAGGCGGTGATTGAACTTATATAGAAGTCATATATAAATAAGATATTATATTAAAATTCTTCGTATGTCAGATATTACAGACAAATATTTTTCTTTTCGTTGAACACAAGCTTACCCTTGAATGAGTAAAATTCTACGTACTTCATTGTTGTAACGGAGTTACTTAATATTTAAAATGCTACACGTAAAATTCAAAGTAAGACGAATAATAAAAGGCTTTATCGTTCATATGTAAATTTTTAAGTAAAAATAGAATTTATTTCGGAGTATTTTAAATAAGTAGTTATTAAGAACATCTACCGGGAAAAATATTATTTTCGTAGGTGTGTATTTCCATTGCTACTAATATAAGGGTTCATCATGAAAGTATAACTTATTATTGCACAGTTCATGGTTCAGAATGTTTTAAATTATAGATAATTGAGAAAAATGTATTAACGTTATTAATTCCAATTAAAACGGTAAAAAGGGATCGGGTTGTAACTCCATAGTGACAATCACAGCGCTTATAAAAATAGTAATATCTTCGTGAGCAGAAATGTACAGAGCCGGAACAATTACTTTACATTTTTGTCTAGGTAAAACACCATTAGAATCTATGACACATAAGAAGCACTTTAGATATTAGAAATTAGTATTAACCTGATCATAAGCAAAATATTCAAATGAGCGAGTCTACACGGCCCCAAAGATAATAAATCGCCATTTAACTCTCAGTGTTCCCGCTTTAATACGAGGACATCGGTATTTCGATAATGTCCCGTTATCTCCTCAATCTCCCCTCAACGGAATTTATCAAGGGTGAGCATGCGAAAAAATACTCTTAATAATGAGTATTGGGAATAGATAACCAAAATCCACAATACATATTGCACTTCATTATTGTGTCGCCATTTTGTCGGGAAGGAAGTAAATTATTATACATAGTTGTAAGTGATCTCATCCAAAGGTTTTGGTATCACTTTTTTGTATCTGTTTCATCGGTTATTTTCTTTACAAAAGTTATAGGCTTTCGTATATAATTAAAGCTCAGAAATTATAAATGTAAAATGCCTCAATTTCTCTAACATTACAGGTAAATAAAATTTTCATAGCCACCTTTATTTTCTCTTCAATCTTAAAAAATAACATACATCCAACAATGTAAGATGTGATCTTTTAGTTTGCGCGTAAAATATAGCTTTTATCTCAGAGATACGTTGATTTTCGAAAATAATGGTCGCTGGTGTATCATTTTAAAATTTTAGTTAACTTTGCAGGCCAGTAATCTCTTAATCCCTATAGTTTTTCTTCTGTATATATATTACCACCTGTATGTGCAAATCCATCAAAGCTGCCACAAAACTCGTAATAATTCTTTTAGTTTACGTCTGACTAGTCGCTAGATATGTTGAACGACTAGTTGGCTTTTCATCTTTGTCACCGCGGCCTGATTGTGGCTCTACGAGTCATCTGCCATTGTGTATGGTGAGTGGCTTGTGCTACTGGACTATGTACTGAAAATATACGTTTTGTTTTCAGCTCTGAAGATTGCACTTCTCTTGATTAGGCATATCTGCCTTAATTACATTAACTGCAGTTGTGTAATCTAACGAGGTTGTATCACGTAGAGCTTACTCTTAGGCCGTTGCGCTTTTGTTATTTTTATTTCGCGGAGCCCCTAAAATCAACTTGTTTTTGGTACACTGTGACTAAAGCTAAGTTGATACATGTTCTGTGTTCACGTACATATGAAAGGCAGCGAAGATAAAGATGATTTTTATTATATTGTATTATTAAAGTGAAAACATATATAGTGTGTAAAGAAAAATCGTTTAATAATACAAGAGCTTGATTTTATGTTTACATAAAGTTCAGATTTAGATATATTCTTACGAAATATTTGACGAGGGAAATTTTAAGCTTTATGGAAAACCCACAACATTCACGTATATTTTGGAGCCGATAAATTCATGAATCTGTGGGAATTTACGAGATACCAACCGAAGCATGTCGTCAATCTGTCAAAGAAAAACGTCAGCAGATATAAAAACGAATCGATATCGCGAATTTAACCCTCCGTTTGAGACCCTCACATTTTCCGCATTTTGATTTTCCATTCATTGAGTTTAAAATGCCTTCTCGCTATTTTGATAATCCTTGAAGCCGTGTCAGTCTATTTTAATTCAATTAGTTTCCATACAATAATGCATTTTCAAGTATAAGAGGCAGTAAAGTTTAGCTTGGAGTCGGATTCACTCCTAACGTCAACTGGAGGGAGCAATGTAAAGTTACAGTATCTGATAAAAATTATAAGGTTGCAGTATCTTCATACTTCCTATATATCTACCATACTTCCAGTTTTCGATTTGTAATATTTATTTTTGCTTTTAACTTTTTGTAGTGATTTCTACTATTCCTACTGACCGTATCTTCTTTTGCTTTACAAAACACATTATAAGCGCCTGTTGTTGTACGTAAGATGTTAAAGTTCACATTTTCTTTAAGAGATTGGAGTTTCTTACAGAGATCTGGAAATAAACGAAGACCGAGAAAGAAACAAAAATTAAGCTTATTGGTCTTTCACAATGTGCGTTTTGTATCTAATAAATATTTTTTATTTATAGGGTCATGAAAAAAGAAGACCATATTAGACAAGATTCAGAAATTCCTGCCTTTGCAGAAATTCCCAATTTCGTTATTTCGACATTTGAATTAAGAACAAATGTTTTGTTGCTATGTTGTTATTACATAGGAGTCTACCTTTTAAAATATTGTTTCGACTCCGAAAGCGGATAATATGTCGATTTGTATTGGGGTGAATTCATTGATGTCATCCTGACTAAGAACAATGACTCAGCGATACAAACAGGTGGATTCTGAGCCCGTACAATTAATCTAAATAAACGATTAATTGTACAAAATTAACGTGGTATTACATTTTTTATGTTTTTGTGTGAGTTTATTTTTCTATAGATTCTTTTAGGCGCAAAAAAACTTATTGGAGAAATTTATCCCTTTGTTTATAAAATCAAATTTATCAAAGAGATAAAATGTAATGATCAATAAAATATTAGAAATATACCGGTTACATTATTTTATTTTAATTATTTTTAAACAACGAGTGGCATATATGTGTAGAACCATACAAACAATAGTTTTTATAAATGAGCCAGGGTTGTACTTGTGACGTCGAGACTCAGGGATTGCTAAATAAAATACAACCAGCTAGTGTCTTCCAAGGGAGACATTCCATGATTTCGCTAATTTTTTAATTGTGCTGACGATTCGATTGCATTTGTTGTGCTGTAAGCGTTGGATAAATTGAATATTACCCTTATAACAATAATTTTATTTAAAAAAACAGTGGCGCTTCAAACTTCGAGGCCTCAGATTTTTCTCTCTGTTTCGTGATCACTTGTTTTTTCTTGATCGCCTCAATCATATGCCTGCCACACGTCCTCGACTTCTTGGGAAAAAGGCATCCCCATGCATGAACCTTGGTTTTATTAGACTTGTTAGTAAAGGGAATGGGTCTAGAGAACAATCATAAGCATCCTTGTTCCTTGAACATTTGGCAATTATTATTTTTTCTATGTAAGGAAGATCCAAGTATTTGTTTCTTTTTGACGTAGCTGATTTAGTATAGTACCTATTTGAACACTGGCTGGTTATAGATAAAAAAATAACAACTTAAAAGTTTATAATTAAAAATTATTTCGTGCCAGGATTATTTCCATAATACGAGGAATGATAACATTAACTAATTTTATACTTCGCCAGTTATCGTAATAGCAAAAACAAATTCCATTATTGAAGTTTTAAATTTTATACTAAAATTTCACGCGACTTCTACCCTAAAATGGCTATGTATAAGGGTGTTTTTTTCGTGCGAACAGCAGTTTTTCATTCTTGCATTGACAGGAAGGGAACGTATGATGGGCGTCTCTAAAATCCAATATGACAAATTCGGTGGTACGTGACGTGTATAGAATAACTGGGTGCGAATTTTCTCCGTCAAATGGAGATGTTTTAAAATTTGACACTCCAATATTTTAGTTTGACAATATGTTGGTTTCAATAACATTCACTTCGTTATGATGCTATACAATAGTCGTTATATGTTATGTACAAAACATTTCTACAGCTAGCATTTTTAACCCCCGACGCAACTAAAAATGTTAAGTTGTTCTATAAGTTTGATGTGTTTTCATCTGTTTGTCTGCTTGTGGCACTATAGCATAGTAGTTCGAGATGTTATACTTTAAAACTAAAACTATATAGTGTGAATGTTACGTCTATAAAATATGGCCTGTATGAGTAAAGCAGGCAAAGATGTCCGGCGAAACATTCTTCCACAAGAAACAGAAGGCTGTCTTTTTCTGTATTAGCCTTTATATACATGAGTAGTATACAAAAAAATGTTTTTCTATGTTTCTCCTATTTGTATACATTTTGCATAATATTTTATTATAGATTAAATAAAATGCTTGGGAAATAAACAGCGCTATTTGTTAACACTGCAATAAGAACGCAAAAGGTTCAATAAGATAAATATTTGTTCGGAAATGTCCCGGGGCCTTAAGGCATCGATTGGGACGCCTTTCGACCATCGCGATAAACTGAAACTCTATTACAACGATCCTTACAATTTCCCTTATTTACATTTTCTTCCATTTCATGTTAAGGTTATTGGCGCGGTAGATTTATACCTTCAAAGCCTGTTATATAACTTGCGTATAGAACTGGATCAATTGATTAAAATATACCTCTTAAGACGTATATGTTTAGCGAAGTCAATTGAACGTTTTATGGTTTTAACAAGCAATCATAAGAGGAAATTTCGTAAAATACTAAATCAAACAGATTATGTAAATTGAAAACTTCAGAAAATTTATCTTCTTTCTTACATTTGTGACTTCGTAGGCGAGGAAAGGAACAAATGTAGTTGAAAGTGTATTCTTATTTATTCGAATAAATTGTGTATTTATCACATATGCCCTTACAAGTCTCGCGATATAACAGATGTCCGACGGTCAGCACTTTTAAACTGATTTATGTATCATTGAAATGTTATACTATTTATCTTTATTTAAAAAAAATATTTTTATATTATATAAATTTATATTATTATATATATATCTACAGAAATATTAACCCAACACACAAATACCCATTAGGTAAATGTAACTATGACCCAGGTTAAATGTAATCTGAATAGATCCCAACAAAATCCCCGACAAAACTTATTCAATCTCACATTACATGCGTGAGAGGACATAATATTGTATACTTTACGCCTAAAAAGCCTAGGGCAATAGCCTCTGGGTGTTTGGAAGCTTACGAATTCCGAGAAAGATTTAGTGGCAATAATGCTGTGAGCAATTCGATCTTTCTGTTCGATTGGATTACACCCGACGATTGCTTGATCTTGTGTTAACAAACCTACGTCGACTGTGGATTGGTGTTCATTAGAATATACAGTGAGATCGAAGTAAATAAATACACACTTCTGCTGTACTCTCTTATACAATTTAATACGGGATAGATAATCAGAGTAAAACTCAATCAATCGATCAATATAATAATATTGTATTTTTTGAAAACAATATACGGACACGGTAATAAAGTACCAATAACGTTGTTATATGTACGACAAGATTAATTTTGTATTTCTAATCAAGACGAAAATTCCTTTAAAGAATTTAATGAAAAATATTTATTTAAGGAAATGATAAATGTATATATTTTTTTAAAATTCTTTTTGATTGTATTACGCGCAATTAAGTGTAAATAAGTCCAGTATTTCTATTATTTTAGTGTCGATAGAAAATGTTAATAGACAATAACGTCTTATACCCGATATAATTATAGAAAATTCAATAGACCGAATACATATAGTATACAGATAATTGAATTAAAACCCGTAAGTAAAAAGCTCGTGAAAGCTTCATTAGAGCTTACACTCTACCTCAGTTTAATGGAGTATTCCTGGAACCGATAAGTACTCAGATAGACATGTGATTAAATTAGGTTGAGGCGTCTCAGTTCGTACTTCGGTATAACTTTCGCAAATTAAACTATTACTATGAATGGGGTTTAAACCTCTATGATAATTATCTATAGCTTTATCACACAAAGCCTTGAATATCGAGGCACGTTTTCTTTATAGGATGAATGATGAACAATTAATAAAATGTATTGAATTTTGTAATCCAACGGGGCAGAGACTGACTTTATAACTGTTTCATAGATGATTTTTTGCAGGTACATAAACCTGACATTCGTAATGATTCCTTTTTCCCACTATTGGTCCACGAGTTCTCAATATACAAATGTCAACTTATACATATACCATTGCGACATGTCGGGATTCGAAGTTTGGTAAAGACTGAGAATGCCTCGCTCTTTTGTTTTAAGTTTCATATTTTTTTTAATAATAACATTTATTTGCTTTACTTGTTTGAATTGCTTGAAGGAACTGTTAATTACTATTACGCCTGTGAGGACTATAATATATCTAAATAACTCCTGGATATTTTTTTCAATACGATATTTTTATTTATAAGTTTATTTTGTGCTAAAAGTTAAGTTAGGTTGCTTCTTGCCTGCAAGAGATCGTTGTTTTGCGATATGGCCTGGCTATGTCTTCCTTGTCATTTAAATTATGTTTTGGTACGCTTAACACAACGAAGCGTTAATAAAGAACTGAATATAATTTTGTTTAAGTATTTTTTTATTGAAAACAAAAGAGCAAAAAAATCATAATAATCAAATGAAATATTATTCCTTACCTTCCCTGAAATGGAATGCAGACAGTATTTTATGAATAAACGACGCACAGTATGAATATATGATTTCAGTTAGAAAGTTTGAAAACATAGCATAGGTTTCATACATAAACCATGAAATTATCTAGACTCATCCGACGCAGGTGTAATATTGCTCAATGGGGATATGTATAAGAATGAATGTAATATAAATAAGAGCGCAGAGATCAAACCCAAACTAAACAGACCCATTTTCTGATTGTAATTCAAATTTTGTTTCATAAAAAATATATTGTATTAATTTTTCTCAAGCTTTATATGTCTACACTTATCATAGTTTGTGTAAGCCTAAACCAAACATGATAACTACCATGAATCACGCTGAAGCAACCAAAAGTATGTGAATTATAAAACGCTCCCACGCTCAATATCACAGAACATAAAAAGAACCATTCTAAATATACTTCAACAATAAAAGCTGACTGTCAAAAAAAGACGTTTTTATTAAACCTTTATTGTCATATCCCTTAAGTCTATGGAGTCTTTCGGTCATTCTTTTCTTAAGACGAGAGGGTGAAAATGAAATTAAATTCAAAATGAAAGGCGAGCTTAACTGGCGCCCCTCCTAACTTATCCCCATGATTTAAGGGGCGAAGAACAATAGTTTAATCGTCCAATTAAGCTTTTGTATGAGGCTCGAACTGAACGCGTCAAATACTTGAGATTTCAAAATCTACAGAATGTCAACAATTTATTAGATATTTCAGTGGCGGGACGCTTTTTGTTATGCTAATATATTTTGCTAATTTCGTACCATTACCGTAGTTGCAAACATATTCTTCAAATTCATTCTGAAATTCAAAATATATTTGTCATAACAATGCGTTATTCATGTTCATATATTAACTGTATACAGATTTATGTAATTGGACTATAGTAATATAATACATTACACTTGTTAAATTGTATTCGATGTAAAAGTAGATGAGATATTTGGGCTACTTAATTTCTGTATAGCCACACTAGTACTTCGGTATTGTGAGGATAAAATATGCTAATAGACTCACTCATAATCTATTTTACCGTTAAAAAATATCTAAGTTGTTTAAACATTTTTCGACTAAACTGCTCCGAACATCTAAAACTTGTATCGTAATATTTTAAATTAAATTGCAAAAAAAGAATGCATGAATACAGGCTCAATCGCCACTGTTAGCCTAATTTATACAAATTTACACAGTTATAGTAAATTAAAAACTACATATTTTATTTACTATGTTACTATACTATTTTTCATGTATAAGAACTAGCCTTATTTTGGGTAACGTTAACTAACCTGTGAGTATAAAGATATCATAAATTCGACTTATGACTTGTGTAACAGACAGTTTTGCCATGAATTGGTCATAATTTTCGATTTTACGAACAATTGAACTGGGGTGCTTACAGCTTATAAAAGATATTCTGTTTAAAATGTACTTTCAATTTTATGGGTATAAATAAAAACTAGTTGTGAAGTTGGATCTTTTTACTCTTTTATAACATTAAAACTTGTACAATCATACTCTCATAGCAGGCTTAAGATTTGTCTCTTAATTTAATAAAAGATCAAGAAGCTAATGATCAAGTTGGCCTTAATATAATTTAGTCGTAGACGCTACACAAATTGAATACTGAATACAACTGATGAGGGTGGCTTTGCGTTTTACATTCTATTTACTCATTTGTCCGAAGCTCTCTTTCAAGATGTAAAATCTGTATGGAAGTTAAATTGGTTCATTACTTCGAGACGGAAGTTTCAAGTGCAAAAGTGACTTATGGTTTAAAAAAATCTGTTGCTGCAATCAGCCATTTTACTAATGTGGTTAGTCTCATTTGAGTTGTTAGGTTTCTTCTTCTGTTGTGTAATGTGTTATGTTGTAGCTCTGAAGAATTTTATCAAAATTATTCATCAACTAGCGCGCAAACTTCGTTCGCGTTGAAAAAGGAAAGCGTGGTCTAAAATATATATGTATGGAAAGCTTTGTTTTAAACTATAGTACAACATTTCAACCTTTCACTTAGTAATGCTGTCTATTGTTGAAAACGGAATTAAAACTTATTACGTATATGGAAAGACCTAAGCGTACATATGGCGGGAAGAACTTGCTTGCTTAAATTATGATATAGTACAAAAAATTATCTAAATCTCACTAGTTTTTGCTTCTTTCCTCTTGTCGTCAATAAATAGATACTAAACCCCTGTTTGTTCCACAATAAATTATTCTTTACAATATTGGCCCATATACAAATAAGGTTAAATAGGAAACATCATTGTTTTCCAATTTCTTCCATCCTTACGTACATAAATCTTGATAATATGCAAATTTTATTTCATTAAAACTGTAGGCTATACGCATTACAGCCGGTTGAATTACTGCGGGCCCGCCCTTGGATTAACTAATGGCTGTTTATCTTATGGACCCTCTAAAATCTACTAAAGATGTGTTTCAATAATTAATTTATATTGAAACTTGTGGTTACGATGTGAAGCAAAATTTAACGACGCGGTTATAAAAAGTCTACATCGTTTTTATCAGGTTACATAATTCATCTAAATATAATTTTATTTATTTATTTATTAACACTTCGTTACATTACAATATATAAAAAATTGAACATAATTAAATCAAAAGGAGGGCAACTGGCGGCCTTATCGCTTTCGAGAGATCTCTTCCAGGCAAGTCTATTTTAGTTTACCCTTCAAATATTTTAAATATCCGTGTAGTATTAGATATTAAACAATATATCAACGAGGAGATAAAGAGGCATAAATTATGCACCTCATTTTAATTAATCAGAGCTCGTGATGCGTGTTAAAACCCTAAAACAATAGTAATTATAGACCACAGTCCATAGAGTACACTAGCCGACGGCCAGACTGAATTCAACTGTATTCATTCCATATCGTACGTGATTCAATCATCGGATTCATTAGCATTCAAACTCGATAATAATCGTCCACTCGTTTTAATTTCGAATCCTCCTAACCGGAAAATGTAACATAAATCTCCGATTCAATGATACAATTTTGAATTATGGATAATTGAATATCGGACCTGTAGTTTTAAAGTCTACATATTTGAATATTTTTTTTGAAATATTTATGATTGGGATGTATGAAAAGAATACATTTTTAACAAAGGCAACACATATTTTACACCTTTCATGATTGTTGGAAAACATTGCTCTTTTCGAAATGAAAACGCGACTGTTATGTTTTCACACAGTGATTAAAGTGAAGTGTCAAAACAAAATACCAAGATGGCGGCTTGGGGTGTTGCCATTTTTCACGCTGTGTGAGGACGATATTACGCCTTTGACGGGGTGTTGATAGTTAGAAACTTGAAGATTATAATTTTGCTTTCTTTCTTTGTTGCGTTCAACAGCGTGGTGTCAAAAGTGAAAACATTTTGGCATCCTTTGTGTAGTAGTGGAATTTAGGGGTTTAAAGATTACGATGGCTTTGGGGTTCACATCTTATCAGTTTATAGCAGAGTTTAAAAAACAATGCGCACTTCATGTCTAGGGTGCCAAGGTGCACAAGATCCTCAGGAAATCCTAAGAGATTACACGCTGAGTGATTGCTTTTTCTAAAGTTGAGGTGCTTGTGGAAAGTGAATGTTAAGGCGGTTGTATATAAAGATTTATGTGCCACACTTGGCAACACGATATATAAAAGAATAGACTAAAACCTTAAACTTAAAGTCCGTTATCGTTTGGCTGTTGCTTCAAGTTATGAACCAAAATTGTTAAATTGCCGTCTCTCGACGTGATGTCGGAACACTGGAATAGGGAAAGTTTTCTTATTATTTTTTATTTATTATATCTCCTGCTGCTTAGCAAGTTTCTTTGGTTAATCGAATAGTGTTTTCTTGAGTTATCTAGTCTTAATTCAGTGGTATAAAATTACGCGCCAAACTGGAGTGTTAGATAAAGCATTACACGCTAAACAGTTTGTTTTTACTGATTTTCCACATGAAAAAATACCTTTTAATTTAATTTAGTAAATTTGTTAAATTGCCTTTTTTTTCTTCCATATTAAACAAATATAAATAAGCCAATGTGTTCATTTTATGCAAACATTACTGTAATATATTGTCAATCCTTCATACATTTAATTATTCTCCAATAGAAACGCCATACACAGAAAACGTTTATCTACACAATTCTAATGGTTTTCAACCGTACTAATCCAGAGCGTTAAACAATTATTTAACCGCAAAACGTTCAAATTAAATGAAATGGTTATTACTTTTATCTTGCAGCCTGCTCTAACTAAAAGATTTAAAGAGCTAAAGTTTTAACAATATTAATAGTACTGTCCCGTGGTTTCGCCCAGCTAAATCGTAGCGTGATTTAATTATTTTAAATAAGAATTTAGTGATGGCAGAAATTAATTTTCCATTAATTCAAAAAAAAAACACTGCTGTACAATTTTGGAGTTCGTTATAAATCTCAATGGGATCAAAAAAGGCGTTCTTTTGAAAGTATATCACAAAAACATGCGGTCATCTCACTTTATTATAAAGGCACATATCGCAAAGGTATTTTCACCGGTCATTGTCGGAAAAAGTCCGGTCAGCAACGATAAAGTTTGAAATAAATTTCCCCCAAATGAAAATATAAGCCGGATTTGTAAACATTTGCAACCGTGATAACGTTAGCTTATACAGCAAAATATACAGTAAATTAATTTTAGATTTAATTTGATATTTTGCAATTCTTAATTTTTTTCCGATAGCCATAAAGTGTACGGTTTTTAATACTGTGCAAATTTGAAATTTGTTCTTTGTATATTTCAATTGTGTAATTTTATTTTCTCCGATAGTGACATGTCGCTAAAACTTTAGGCTGGTCTTAGCTGGACTTATAGCTGGAATGTCTTAACCGTTTTGGCTAAATATAATCTTGAAATATTCGTTGAAGTTCAAGGAATGTTTAAACGGTGGGAAATATAAATAATAAGTAAAGAGAAATACTAAAAACGTCAATAGAAGTTTATATTAAAATCTGTTCCTAGCTGGGAATTGTCACTTGGTGGTCATACATTTATGCCTTCTATTATATATGCCTTCAGAAATTTGTTTCATACATTTCAGAAATTCGTATGTGGTCCGATTTGTTTGGTCAATTTTAAAAATGTTGTATTAAAATTTGACACAAACACGAGCCCCGATGCAAAATAGTTCGTCTAGTATGGAAAGTAGTGCAAAGCGTAAAATAATTAAAAACGTATAATAAAAAGTATTATGTAGGTGATACAAAGTTCACTGGGTCAAGTTTTTTAATAAAAATGTATTTATTCAGAAGGCATGATAGTAACCCTATTCCAAATTAAAAGTAAATTGCGAATTAAGTGAATGTGGTTACGTGTGCGTAATTAAAAAAAAACTGACAGAAATCGGCGCTTTAAAATGGCACGTTTTTTATATATTATCTTTAGACAGATTTGACAAGAGTTACTATTTAAAAAGACATAATAAGAGATAAAACAGATATGGAAATGGTTTTTTAAACTATTGTTCGGCTTAGTTAATTGAAAAGTGGAGGCTTTGTTCTAGACAATGCTTGTACAATGAATAGTAAAACCATTATTAAAGTGAAAGCATTTGTAAAGGATGATACTAAGGTAATTTATGACTAGTTGTTCGTGGCTTCACTCCACAACTAATATCATCAAATCCTACTTATATGGTGTGCAAATATATGTATATGTTGTGACCAGATCTTAAAATCGAGGACGGTCTGCCCACGAAAACGGCCAACCATTTCATGCTGGGCGGGCTGCGAGAGACATGCCAGTATGTTGTCCAGGTTAATAATATTTTACCAGTTCAAAAAGTAAGAATGTAATTGAATGTGTTATTTATACTGTTAATGAGTACAATAAACATTTATAAGCTCCATAAAGCTCAGTTTTGTTGCATCTAAGCGGAATTATTCGAATCTTAAACAATAAACTCAACAAATGAGAGTTTGGTCCACAGGCGACGTATACCAAAAAAAGTAATAAAGACTTAAAGACCTTTGGGATTTTTAGAAGTGGTTAATCTTTTCTAATACCATAAAGTCGTAAAACGTATTTTCTAAATTAGTTCAACAGTCGTCGTGTGAAAATGCATTTAAAATCCATCAACTAATCGTTAGCAGGCGTCATTACTGTATATTAGTAGTAAATGGTTGTACGTGGCCGAGTGGAACAATTAAGCGATTTTTTTCAGCGGAAAAGAGCAATTATAAACAGATGACGGTCGTTACGTTCTTATATATAAATATCACTTGACTTTTATACAGGGAAGTCACTCGAAAAATCACTTTTAGATATTCATTTAAAATTCAAAATGATGATTTTACTAATTCATAATGTAGAACAGTGTATTACCCAACGTACTATCCAAGAATTCCTCATGCATGACTTGCATGTGACTCAAGATATCTTGAGAAGTCTTCAAAGGTCTTGAATCCTTTGCCTTAAGGACACGAAAAGTGCGAGTCATCGCCTGATTCATACAAAGTGATGCAAATTTGTGTGTAATTAATATCCCAGGAAGTTACATTATATTGTATCGCTGACGACAGGTTTCTGGGACCCAATATAAACTAACTAGGGTTTTGTATGAGTTCCTACCAAAACTATCATTTATATATTTGGAAGGAATCTTTGCTAAGAGTACAATCTTTTCAAGCAGCCTCGTTTATATGGTTTATATGGTACAGACTTATATATATTACTTACGTACAGCTAACTTGAATTAAACATTACTACAACTATCTTAATAAACAAAAAGGATAAAACATTTGAAGAAATTAAAAAAAAATAACATTTATTAAGAAAACAAATGTATCCTCTGCTCTTACTGTTCTTCAATGTAAGATCATTATTAACCTATAATTTATATCTATCTTATCTTCAGATCTAATGTGGTCCACAACAAAAGCTTTGTAGAAAATTCACAACAATGAGGCAGCTGACGAGTTACTAATAGGTATATCAGGATTGTGTCAACGTCATAATCGATGGAAGGCGTAATTAATCACGTATCTAGTTTCAGCTTCGTGTCATCGTTACTTTGCGCAATTATACAATATTATTAATTAAGATAATGATTAGATGGGGGTGGCAGTGTTCCTAATAATATTTCTGCTACATGACAATGTCGAGTTAACATTATTTTCATTCATTGTCAATAAAATGGAAAGATGTCACTAACTGCTTGAAAAGATTTTCAACTTTTTTTTATATATAGCAAGGGGCAAACGGAAGCAAGTGCGTTGCAGGCCTTTTAATACGCTGTTTAATACAAATTGATACGCTTTTTTTTACTTGGATCCTATGTCGAATTGGTTTGGAAATACATCGGGGGTAGTTTGCTCCACAAAGTGGTGGTGCGAAGCAAAAACTGCCTTAAAAAACTCGTGTGTTGTGAAACGGCAGTCGTCGAGGAGATACGGTGTGAATACGGTATTCTGCCTCGAAGTCCGATGATGAAACTTACCTGCAGGTATTAATCCGAACAACTCGTCTGAACGCTATCGTAACGTGGTCAATGCAGTAGAGTATGCAGAGACACCCCACATCTACGCAACGCCAAGGGATCAAGACGCTCGGAAAGTGACTGGATTCGACTCGCTGTATACATGTTATATACATAAATATTAGAACGAAGTGTGTTCGTACTTCTGTTTGATATCACAGTTAGTTTACATCAACGTTTACATTAAAATATTAAATTATAACAAAATTTAGACATTGAAATTATTCAATTTAATAAGGAATTTCAACACAAAAGGTTTTTAAAAATATTAACAAAAAAATTAACTGTAACAATCTAATAATGTAAAAGCTTTCAAAGCTAAAAAAGTGGTCGCATTTCCAATTCAAATTATGCAAATAATTAAGGTCTAAACAAACTGCATTACCATATTTTAGCAAACTTAACGTAGCACCTCTACGTAAGCTATTTTAAACCGCTCGAAGCTTAATTTTGACAGTTTCCTTAAAAACATTAAAATATCCAATAACTATAACAGTTAATATCAATATCCAAATAATTATAATGTTGACCATATTATTTTTACTTTATATTTGATATTAATTTTGATATAATTATAAAATACATTCTTGAAACCGTACACATATATTTAAATATTCTTATTTAGTTAGTATTTATATTTTTATTTTTAAAGTATAATTTTATCAGAATTCTTTAAAGAGTCTATTTTTTTATAGGAATTATTAATAAACAATATTTTATCGGAAAAGAGTTAAAATTCTGGTATTTAAAACAAGTTTAGTTTACAACTAAGTTCAATCAAAAGAAAACCTTTCATATTGTTAATGTTACCATGAAAAGATAATATCTCTCTCACAGTCATGGCAGTCTACAGGTACTTTATTTAAGCACTTTTCATTATTTATTTGTTCATTACCCTTTTACCACGCGAACCAATTTATTCTGGCAATGTTGATGAATGAGGTCTCTTAAACTATTCTGATTTAAAAAAACATAATGCGGCCAGCACTAAAGGTCCAGTTTCACAGGGACAAAACTTTTAAAAATTGTCTTTATTTTAAGAAAATTGTCAATAATATTATAAAAAATATGTAGTATATGTGTGTGTTGAAAATAAATATGAATATCTGAAAGACAGCTTGGTTAAATAGACATAAGCGCTCAAAGAAGTCGCCTCAATAAAAGTCTTTCCAATATACTTTAAACTAAAAGCTGTTTAGAATATTCATGAAGTGTCTTGCTTCAGGTAAGTCAATTTAATCGGTGTTGCGGCTCCAAAGGTAAAAGTTTCCTTTGTATTTTTTTCTATCCTGAATTAATTCAATACATTTTTAATTCGTAGTTTCTTTCAAATTGTTCCTTATTCATTTAGTTACTTTAAATTCTAAAGGTATCACTAAGTTACTAAATTAATTGTTGAGAGCAATTTAACAATGTTTTTAAGATATATATTCTTACGAAATAAAGTATCCCAGTGTAGAAAGAAGCATGCAACTCTCAGCCCTGAGTTCAAACTACAATGGATTTAATTCTTACTCATACGGTAAAGGAGAAAACAAAAACTTGAGATTCCAAAAAAATCGCTTTCATTTATTACTAATATATTTATTTACTTTTTACCCGAAACGCTTATTTTTCATTGGAATTAAAATTCAAGATGCCGTAGACATTGTCTTCTTGTACGTTTCGGCGGTTTTGACACAAATAATACTTAAACTTACCCCTTAGCGATCTGATGCTGATAGTATTACTTAACAAATTAATTGGTCCAGGCTACCAACATTTTATACCGATCATGATAATATCATGTTAGGGTCAAATCAAAATAATTAGTAGGACGTTGACAGTTGAGATCCTGTGTCCAACAACCTCTGACCTAATTATGAAAATTAATGTCATGTAACTTGATGAGCTTAATGTTACGTTGAAAGGGATAACTAATTAAAATCTTGCATTTGAAACAGGAAATTTATATTTTTATATAACAAGAAGTACTTTTTATTAAAAATAGGTGTTTGAGGTACTGGAACATAGTATGTTTTTTGTTAACCTATATTTTTAAGAAGACAGATATCCAAAAATATTTAAGTAATTAATAAGTTTTTCAACCGCCTATTCTAAAATCATTTTTTAACAGATTATCTTTGGAGAGGAATTATAATTTCGGTAATTTTTTTTTCAAAAAACTCAGGAAATCACGTAGTGTTAAGGAATCGGTAATCACGCCCAAGGGAGAACCAAGATTAAGGTGGCACGTCTGTCCTGTGCCTTAAATCACATTATACCCTCACTGGGTGTTTAATGTTCTCCACGTTGGACCGTAAACTCGAGAGATTTCATTTACCTTTTACACACGATTCTTTGTGTTCATATTCTATTTATAACTTTAAAAAACCGAAATTATAAATTCGAAGTGTAGATTTTATTCCTAATTCAAATCAATCTCACTGCACTGTTTTGACTAAAGAGCTATTCTGTCTCTTCCCACCACAGCGTAAATTCAATCTGACATAGACTATAGCGCATGATAGATAATGAAATATTGATAAATAATAAACACAACACTTATATATTTAATACTGTTCCTATTCTTTTATTGAAAAATGTCTATGCAACTTTAATTAATACTAGAAAACGTTAAATCCTATGCTTAAAGGTTTATATTGTAATTTCACGAAACAAGTATTCTTATTATTATATAAGAATTCTGTACTCGATGTCCATTCAAATATAAATTGGTAAAAAAATTGCATGTTCCTCTTCTGTTGATTGCGAAACTTTCTCGGGTCGTTGCACAACAAAAAGTGTCTCGTTATTTTTTGTTACTGCAAATGCGTGTAACGATATATTTATTGCGATCACGGAGGCGGGAGTGTGGACATAGGCTAGGGTTGCCAATAACATCGTGAAATACGTTATCAAATACCTTTACAATATAAATATACAAGTAAATATTGCTGACATCGTAATCTTTTGACTTTAATTTTACCTATTTATATTACACATAACACATTCTAAATTTTTATGGAATAATTATATGTAGTAACCCTCCCTATGTTATCATGTACCCTTTACTATTATTTGATTTTTTGCTACTATGAAATAAAATGACTAACATTGCTGTATTTTAATCTTTATTGTCTTACTGTGTAAAACAGTTTATTGTTTATAGCTTTGTGCTTTGATTACATGGAACCATAAAATCAAAGACGAAAATGTTTATTACAGATGACCCATAATCATAAGGTGGAGGTAAAGCACTGCTGAGAGAATCAATGTTAAATAGATTAATGCCAAAAATTTTTAGTAATTTGATTCTAAAAAACATAATTTGTTCAGTTGGTCTATCTAGCAACTACAGGTGAGTTCGCTCTCGAAACGAACTTTTTTTACCAAACTCCTATTCCGGGATATAGGTAAGTGAAGTCTATTACAGCTTGACATGTTTCTAATAAAAAGAAATGCAAGTGTTGAGACGTTTTAGGTTCTAGTAGCACACTCTTGATCATTTTACAAAACCATGACTAAAATGGTTAGGCAAGTATGGTTAATTATAAAAATATTTGTAAGCTGACAAAAGAGCAAACACTGTACCAAATTACGATAGTTGCTTAGCCTATAATTCCAATACATAATAGCTTAATCTGTATCAAGTTATAGGCAAACTATCAAGTACACACGCACCTAATAGCACACATCAATAACTTGTACACGTCGAGCATGTGTAATGACGTAACACATGTGTTTCAACATGGCGGTCGAGCCCTGCGCCCAGGAAAATTATAGTCGCTTAATTAAACGGACTACGGAATAGTATAATTAAGTTTCAAACTAAAATTAACATGTGTATAATGTAAACTATAACACATCGAATAGTTTTTTGAGTTATTTTCCATCATGTTAAACGTGTCACGATGACGACTGCTGTAATGTATTCAAGAAAATCATGGTAATAATAAATAATAAGGTTTTTTATTTTTACATTAATATTAATTAAATTATGCCACGAATTTTTATACGTTTGATAAAACATATAAAACATGTCTTATTGCTTTTGAAGTTCACAGAACTTTCCGAGTACAATTTGAATAAAATATATTTTTGATTTGGCATCTAGACATAGACAAACTCTCTTGAGAATCTGTCTGTATTGACAAGTTCTTAAAATCAATTTTACATGGTTTTGCCGTAAGAGATGTTTTATGTTGTTAAATCTTTATGAAGCCAAGCGTCGCAATGTCCTTTATAGTAGAAGTTTGCATGTTTAAGCTGGTTTAACATCAGCATGTACTGTAGGTATTTAATATTTTTTAATGTAGACGCGAAATGACAAATATAAAATTATAAAACTTTTGACACATACAGGCAAAAAAAATAATTTTCAAAAATCTTATGTTCTTTTGTAAAATCTAAAACAGCCAACGGGTAACTATCGTGATAATTTTGTAATAAATCTGTGAATATCTATCTTTATTGCGCGTGTTTCTTTATTCGTGTCCTGGCCAGTGTTCGTCACGTTCTTTAAACCCCGAGAGAAGCGTTCGATTCCACATTGTCAAATGCTTTCAAAGTATCAGGTGTTCTTAACATGAATAGCTAATCTTAATGGTACCTCCGGATAAGGGTGTAAATCATCCCAGTATTTTATGAACTTTCCTGTGGGAAGCAACAGTCTGTATCGAACAAGTTTCGAAAGGGAATGGATTTGTATTTTATCGAAAGTTGAGGCACTTAAGTGTTTTGGGTCGGCATAAATTTTTAAGGACTTAAAGGATTGTCTAATTCGTTCGATTTGTATCCTGTTTACCGGAATTATATATGGGTAGGATTTTGGCGTTTAAATGTAGGAGCTTTAATATTTGTTAGTTAACTTAAGCACATAATAGGTATGATTGATAAATAATAAAACTTTTTTAATCGGTAGGGGCTTTTCATCCCGGAGGTAGCTTTAATGTCCAGCAGTGCACAAATGAACTTTCTGTCTGTGTTATTGAACATTCGCTCGTACGGTGAATGAAAACATCGTGAGGAAACCAGTGTGCCTTAGACTCAAAAATACGATGGTATGTATCAGGTACAGAAGCTGCCCACCTACTTGCCCATTAGGAAAAATTATCAAGAATCAGATTCAGAAATTTGTGGCCTAAAAGGTTTAACATGTTATTTTTTTTATTACTTGGTGCATTTATTATGTGACTTAAACAAAGTATGTTTGATAAATAAACCAATACAAATATTAACATTTATTAAAAATTTCCAGTGACGTACAACCTTCGTGAATCGATTTAAATCAAATTATGTAGAACGAAACTGATTACCATACAATATATTTGTTTATTATAATGTAAGATAATATTGAAATTGACTGACGCAATACGTGTAAAATAACTAAGAATGATCGGAAAACTCCCAAGTTTCTTGGCCTGTTCTTCTCAGGGCGCACTCTTGAACATATGATTTATTTTTGTAGAAAAAAATAATGATCCTCAATTACATTTACTGCTAGTTCTCCAATCAAGGGCATAGAACGGACGAGACGAACTGGCAGTAAACCCTCCTTCACTCTTTTAAATGGCCAAGGTATTTTTTCAAAACCTTTGTAAGGTATGGGTTGCAGGTTCATAATGCTCCTCATATTGTAATTAAAAAATAACAAATAAAGTAAAATATAAGCATGCACTTACATTACTGTGGTAACAACACGCAATGATGTATATTAGTAACATTCTTACCAAGGTAAACAAATGCAGACTATAACATACGTGACATGGAAACGGTAATAAGCAACGATCATCGACGTAAAATGAATAAAACTTATTTTGTTATCTAGAGAAAATAAATTAGATACTAGGGAAAAACCCTGTGATGTGGTGAATGCGGCTAACCAGGCATGCGCAATGCACGCTAGTGGAGAGGATTTCTGTTGAAGCTGAAATTGCTGTCTGATGACTTGCTGCGGAAGAGTAATGATTGTCTAGTCTGGTATTCTAAAGGTTACGACATGATAAAATTATTAGGTCCTTACATATGAAATTGGCGTTTTATATGGGAGGAACAAAATGTCGAATATTTAAAAAAATAATATATTTAATTAATCAAAGTATGAACCATTGTTTTCTATGCACTTTTGCCATCTCATAGGTAGTTCATTGATCCCTTTACTAAAAAAAAAACTAGTCGGACGGGAATCAATAAAATCTGTGAAGGCGATTTGTACTGCCCCATCAGAGTTAAATTTTTTCCCTTGCAAGAAGTTGTCCAAATTTCGAAAAAAATGGTAATCTGTTGGAGCAAGGTCCGGGGAGTACGGAGGATGTCTTAGACATTCCAATTGAATCTCTGCTAATTTGGTAGCCTTCTGTTGTGCAGTGTGTGGTCTAGCGTTGTCGTGAAGTAGCAGTGGCGTGGAGCGATTGACCAGCCTAGGTTGTTTAGCCGCTAGCTTTTCCATCATGGTTTGCAATTGCTGACAACAGACATCAGCCGTAATAGTCTGGCCAGATTTGAGAAAAATGCAATGAACAATACCGGCACTAGTCCACCAAACGCATACAAGTAACTTTTTTGGGTTAATTTTCGCTTGGGGCAGGATTTGGCTGGCTGGCCAGGATCCAACCATTGCGCTGAGCGCTTCCGATTATCGTAAAGAATCCATTTTTCATCACAGGTAATGATTCGGTTTAAAATACCTCCATTATTGTGCCGGTTCAGTAATGTAACGCAGCAGTCGACGCGCGTTTGCCGGTTTGCTTCAGTCAATTCGTGAGGTACCTTTCAAGCTTTTTAATCTTCCCAATTTGCTTCAAGTAAATTACAACAGTTTTATCACTAACACCGCAGCCTGCAGCTAACTCGGACGTGGTTTGCAATGGATCCGCTTCCACAATAGCCTTCAATACTTCATTATCAACTTGGGTCTCAGGCCGTCCACGGGGCTTGTTCTGCAGGTCAAAATTTCCAGAACGAAAACGTTGGAACCAAAAACGAACTGTGTTTTCTTTTGCAACATGACCGCCATACACATCATTCACCCTTCGAGTCGTTTCCGCAGCACTAGTGCCACGGCGGAACTCGTACTCGTAAATAATGCGATACTTTAAGTTTTCCATTTTGTAAAATGAGTGACGCAAACAGAAAAAACAGAAGAAAAAAACAAATGAATGACGGTCATCGAAGCACAAATACATGAGTAAATAGCTGTACAAATTTGAATTTGAAATTCCTAACCAAAGAGGAGGTATTTGAGGTCAAAGTGGCCAGTACGACAAAACGCCAATTTCATACGTAAGGACCTAATATATAGGGCTTACCAATATATTACTTTTAGTATTTATAATTCTGCTCACGAATTAAATAATAATATTAATAATTAAAATATTTGTATACGCTACAACCTGTCCTAGAATAGTACGCCCTTATGATGTGTTAAAACGGGTGTAACAATGCTATGTAAGTGTGGTTATCTAACAACGTTGTTAGTTGAAAAGCTAGAGGGTTCAAGGCCATCTTCTGTTTACTTTTCCGCATACGAGCAATTATCTACTTTTAGACGAGAATACGAGCAAGCTTTAATATGTACATACATGATATTATTATTTAATATTCTAACCTCAAGGCCCGGAACTCCCATTTGTTAGTGACCGTGTTTCCAATTTGAGACTAATAATAAATAATAATAAGTATTCGTTTATTTAATTACTAGTTTAAATGTGTTTATAAAGTTTTCTCATAAAAAATATAACTCACAAGCGTAAAGAGTGCCATAGATGCCATTTGTTGTATATTCAAGAAAGATCATAAATAAAATAGCCGTTATGAAAACTGTTTCCCTAAAATATTGTTATCAAAAGCGGTCCCGATCAAGAAAAGAGCGAACCAATTCTTAAAAGGCCGGCGATGCACTTGCAAGCTTTCCAGCAATGTGACAGTCCATATGCGGCGGTATCACATAGCAGATAAGCCTCCTGCCCCTTTAACACCACTAGGCAAAAAATTGCTACAATCTATTACTTGTACCACACCAAGTATGATTCAGAAACATGGAAAACTCTTCAGCGTATCACGTGACTCGCGTATGACGTCTGCGTGTACGACACATTGACATTGGAATTTTATTATGCAAATGAGATTAAACAAAATAAAAATACTCGGACAAAGCGATGATTCACAGACTTAAGATTAAGATGTACGATATATAAATAAAAATAAATGTATTTACGCATGACAGTGTCCTTGTTGGTTTGAAGATTATTTCCGGCCAATATAAATTATGGAAGTAACTATTTCTTATTAATTATGATCTATAATAGGACCTGATTTCTTCATCTGCTCTATAGTTATTCGATATAATAAAAGTGAATAGTCTTACTTAATAATAAATAGTTCTGGGAGGCGTCCTAGATTAGTACTAACATTTAAGTCCTAGTACAAAAAAAACATTGTAATTCCAACTACGAGAAAAACTCAAACATAGGAGTAGTATCATATCAAGTATCATATTGTTTCAATATTCTTGTTGATTTTTTATGCTTTTTGATTTTGATTGAGATAGAATTAAGGCCATAATATTACAATCATTGTTTTCCACTGTTTCTTAGCGTAACAATATAAAAGATCATTTAGGTTCATTCACTTCTCTGTTAGTAACAACATATTACAAACAGAAGATAAGACAGTGACTCATCCGTGCTTTTTGTGTTTGACCTTTTAGTTATATGTGGACTGAGCGTCGAAATTTTTGCAAAAATAAAATCAAGGTTAAAAGAAAAGTCATTATAATATAACGTATTATTTTAGGCTTAGAGTTTTTGAACGAAAATCTTATATAAATTATTACCGAGCTTACGCATGTAGCGTGAAATTCTTATATGATTTCTGATAAAACAATTGCATCCTACTGGCATAATCTTCGAATCAGACACAGAAATATGTCTGGCCTCCTTGGGAGCTTATAGAACCAAAATTACACACCAACAAACGATGACATACAATGCTGCTTTTAAAGTAGTAATAATATTAACGTGTTTATGCCTGTATTAAAATGAATGTTCTGTTTTAAATTCTTCATTTTCCTTCGATCCCGTGTAAATACGAATGGTTGGGCATTTTAATTATATAGATTTCTAATCATAAAAAATGCCTTTACTAAGAGCCACAAAAAACAATGTGGAATAATTGTTGGAATTTAAAAAAAAATATATATATAAATTGTTTGATTTTTTTACATATAAATTTACTGTTTTACTTGTTTTTTTTTACTACAAAGTATCATATTGTTTCAATCCTAAAATATCTTCGCGCTATAATATTCAACAGAGTGATTTATCTCCCTCTTAATTTACCGATACCTTACAACTTTGTTACGGATGATGTATATACCTAATATCGAGTATGAACTTGCAATTTGGTCAGTACAAAAACGTATGGATAGATATTGTTAACAACCTGTGCCCCGTGTTTTCACCCTCATATTATATGCTTCCTAGACATAGGGGCCATCGAATACAAAAATATATTTCAATTTAGCGTGTTTAACACCATACAAGCATTATTTTTTTAGTTAAATATCTATTTAGTATTTATTTGTGTATTGCGATAAATCAGTACTGCAGACATAATCTAAAGGAAGGTGCTGCTCTTTCTGAAACTGGTCGATAATCCTCGATTCTGTATTGTAAATATCATTTGCGTTCGTAAAAATTTCATTAGGGCGTTTGTGGGTATGACGTTATCCCAATGATTGTAGCAAGATAGTAGGAGTCGCTACATACATAACCAACTTCAATTATGAATTAATCGATATCGTATCGTGGGGTAAATTTTTGCTAAAGACATCACAGCACAGTTCTTAGACTGTTGGCCAAAGTGCAAGGTGGCTTAGAATAATGGTTACAAGTCACGCGATCTTATTTTAGGGAATATCCGTCTACAGATTAATTGGTCTTCATTTAGGGGTAAAAAGAATTATTGAGGTAAACTCGGAAAAATCTTCCTAGATTTTAGAAATTTCTTTCAGCGTTAACGGCTTTATCGATTTATAATAATTATTTGAGCAAATATCACACAATTAAAAGACCATACTATTTACCAGATAACGTCTTTAAGTGTCCATGAACGGAAGTGCGACTTAATATTAGGTGACCCTCCAATACATACTTTTGCTTTTACATTTTGCTTCAAATGCTAAAAAAATTCATTTTTTTTTTGTTAATATTTGGGACGTCGTACCGGCATATATATTATAGTTAAAAAGTGTTAACGTGTATCAAATGTTGAGGACTGAATTTGTTGTCTGTAAAACTTATAGCCAATAAATTTAAAAGGCAAGCAAAGGTTTTTTAGATTAGTGTTCACGGACATTATCATAAATATAGAATTATTAAAACTATGAATATATGAAAAAACATAAAAATTATGAGAGTGGAAAAAATGTTAGCTCAATTTAATTTAACCCGACGTAAATTTTTCATTTTTCGCTTAAACTTATACTTCGATTTCAGGAAATGCAAAAGTTGTTTCTACTTAGTTGTAAACAAGCTGTGCATGATAACCATATACACATAGGAACAGGAAGTTTATATTTTTATTTGTTTATATTATATCGGTCAGTTATTAGCTAGCTTAACGTAAGCAACATAAAAAAAACAATTTGAAGAATTATTTTTATATGCATTTTCGTGCTCCTAACAAGACTGCTATTGTTATATAGTAGTTTTCAAATGTGGTGTTGATTCCTATGGGACACTTAAATTTTTCTTAAATAATGAATTGTATATTCTTATTTCATTACCTACCTCACTTATTTAAACGCAATAAGTAGAGGACATCTGACTAATTGCTATAGAGTGTAAAAAAAACAAATCTAAAGAAAATGCGCCAACCTTTTTTGTGTTAGCTATTTTCTCAACGTGCTTTTTATTTCTAGCGCGTGTTACGTGCTTCCCTTTGATCAAAGAGAGGTTACTTATACAATAGTGGACTAATTAAGGGTGGAGAGAGCACAAACAGTTTTATTAAGGCTCTTCGTCTTGGGCCCTTATCACTTTTGCACACATTCGTGTAATATATATCTAGACATGATCAATAGGTTTTGTTGTATACTTCTATGGTGGACGGTCACATTCTTTTTTTGAATCCGATGAACATTAAGTAGAACAAAGATTTAAATAGTAATAAATAAATTATTTTTTGTGTGTATATGACATTTGATAAGGACAAAAGCGGCTTCAATACAAGGTTGTATATTGATACAGGTACCTTTGTATATTACTTACCTTAATAGAAAGGATACTAGAAATGAACTTCTTCCTTGCTAGTATATTATACAAAGTTTGATATAGCAATAAATAAATCATATTTTATGTGTTTGATGATTGATTTTTGACAAACACATAACACAAAGACGATGGGGTTAATGGTTTTAACCTCCTGACCGGATCTCACTTTATCCCAATTTGTTGATGCTGTAAAGTTAGTCGATATGTTTATCCGCGTCCGCGTTATATCCTAAATAGTAGGTCTTTATTAAAATTTAATATTGACTAAGTCACGCGAACCAAAGCCGAAGGCTAGATCTGACCTTGCTCCAATATTAATTAGATACCTATGAAACTCTTTTTTCGTATAAGGATTTTTATAGATTTATACTTAGCCAGAATTAGTAATCAAAGTTACTCTGACTTAATACTTGCGTGTTTATCCTAATACTAGTGATGCCCGTCCCATGGGGCCTAATAAGAATTACAAGTTCAGATTCGACATGCAAGATGTCGTGATGCCTAAGTCTAAAATAATCCAATTAAGTTCTAGGAGAAAAAACTTAAGTCTTCTGGGACTTGAGCCTTTGACCATTTCGAAATTAGATTTTGACAGACTAACTATTCTATTTCAGAGTATTCCTCATAAAAAGTTTTTTTGCAGCATGGACACAGTATTATAGTTGTATTTTTTATGGAACAAATGCAGATATGACTATGTTATTGATACACGGACTATAACGTGACGTTAAAACACAGTTAAAGTAATTAATTAATGTACCTTCTAATGTTTGGTTAATCTCATTGGTTTTCAGATGTAATAATAAATTATAAATAGTTATACGAATGTTTCAATCCTTCCTACGTTTCTGATTTTGCCGCCAATGTCACAGACCATAAGAAACTCTATCCATAGATATTTTACAGATAAACATAAACAAGTTTATAAACTGTTGCGCTCATAAAGCTTTACAGTCTATCATCTATTCTTTATGGAAATAACACGAAGTACTGAGTCAAGTTGAGTAAGAATGAAATTTATGACGATAAATAAAACACAACATTAATTTTATTCGTAATCCAGTCGCTTTATTACATTTGCATAATATTTTTGTAAGGTCAATTCCGGTCGCAATTTGCGTCACACTGATACGAATTTTAATATCAATAAAGTTTTATACTCTGTATTAACCTTGAATATTACGAGCAAATTTTCTTTACATTACAACAAAGACAATAACTCGTTTATGGGTATGTACTATGGGCGAGAATTGCTTTAATGCAAAGTCGGTAAATTGCAATTTATTATTTTTCTCTGTCATGGAAATCCTCCCATAGCATAATATCGCCAATCTTTACACGAGATGCGTTATATTTTGCGTAAAGTTTTCATGCAGAAAAATAAATCTTCGTAATCCAAAGAGATCAGTTCGCCTCATGACGAATACCGTTTTACCAAAGAAAATGAAAAATGTACGCTCCACTTATATGAATACTTGCAAAGAATGTTTTTATAAATATTTTTCCTGAAGAAATTACTCACGTTATTTTGTCTGCGGCATAATGTACGCTATTGTTTGTATAACCAGACTTTAGTAATTTAAAGCTTTGTTTGTAACGTAAACACAACATATTTACCTTTTCATACTGTATTGTACCTACCTAGGTCAGTGACACTTTATAAATAATTTGTGAACAATAAATATATTTTGATTCTTGAATAGCTTCCGTTTTTAACCACATTAAAAAAAGGAGTTATGAGGTAGTCAATTTGTATCGTGTTTGATATGTAATATTCGAGTATAATTTAGCAAGTGTGTTGGACTTCTTAATGTATGTAGGTTGGTCTATAAGTCTGGAAAACTGTAAGTCATATTAAAATTATTATGTGATTTAAAGCCGGTAAATACATTGTTTTTATTTAAGAGGTCAAGTTTCATCAAAAATTATGAGTTGTCCATACATTTGCAATAGATATGTAGAATACAGTTGCTTAAGTAAAACATAATATCTTATATCTTTATTGTTGACCGGTATTTCTATTATATTATAGATAGCCTGTGAAAAATATGTAAAATGAAACAAACGAGTGGACGAGAAGATCAGTACAAACGTGTAGTAATTAAGTGATTATGTAGTATTTACAAATGTACAATTTAGTATCTAAGTAAAAATTAATCGCAAAATACAAATGCACATAATTAATCTCGAAGATATCTGTACAAATTCAATTATTTTTATTTATTCCTACCCTGGGCTATAAGGAAGGTAACTACTCAGTTTTTTTAGAAATACGAACAGTCTCAATGGGGTAGCAGAGCCAAATGTTCTATATGTTGCTATGTAGCTACTAAAAAGTTCGGCTAAGTAAACAAATCATATGAAGACCGCTAGTTAAAAATAATAATAAGTTCCTTATTGTTGTCTTTTGTTAACATAGCTTTTACACATGAATAAAATACTTTTTAAAGGGATTGAAGCTATGTATTATTATTAAGAACTTAAATTTATGTATATTATAATTTACATTAGTTTATAATAATAATACATAGCTTCAATCCGTTTAAAAAGTGTTTTCTTAAAGTTCCTTATCTTTTGTTCCAATACTATGGTTAATATCTAAAAGTTTGGTATTGAAAAACATTCATGATTACAACAAGAAAAACATTATTTCTACTAGTTGCTGATACGCGTATTATTGAAATAATTAATAATATAACTATTAACCATTTAATAATATACATCGAATTAATATTCGAGGAATTTATGACACATGTCGGATGGAGATTTTTCTGTTATGATTGTTTTTGAATTTTGAATCATACTTACGGATGTAGTTTTTAGAAACAGTGGTGATGAAAAAGTTCTTAGAACTAAAAGGGTTCTACGATAACTGTTTAACTGATCGTTTTAAATACTTTACTTTGTAGTTCTTAAATATTACCTTATTGAGATTAGTCGCTTACCCCTTCAAATACTCAAATACTATTCACGGTGTGATGAAAAGAAATAAGATTACTTTTGTTAAACGCTAGAATAAGAAGCAGGGGCTATCTCAATAAATGATTTTAATGATTATTTAATATCACTGTTTATATTAATATATACATATATACACTGTTTTGTAACGTCTCCGATAGCTCATTAACAAATCTTGGAATTAAGCAATCCAAGGCTGATTATTGGTTGCTCACATCCGTTGAAGACTCCAACTTGAACTTGGAGTGCAAAACCTTTTCTTAAATTAGTCTTCGATTACTTCTTTAAACAAATGGGAACAGTGTCAGTTTCAAATTTCCCTCCAAAATCCTCCACACAACAATATAAAAAAGGCTTTGATTGTTTTTTCCTTACATACCCAGGTATGTGCAGCCAGTTATTATAAACGTGCGATTTGGTTTTGCCATATACTGCAAGTTTACGACACCATAAACCTGCATGTAGCTCTGAGTCAGGGGATGTTATAATTATACCATTTTTGGCTCGCAGGTTGTACGTGATTCACTTTACATAGAACTAACTATTTACGTAGTTACTTAAAAATAGCATGAGATCATGTAAGCTGAATCACAAAAGCTCAAAGAAAATAAAGTGCGTTGTTTCTGAATACTCTTTGTTTGACACTATTATTTAATTCATCAAGGAGGGACTTAAAAATGTATATAAAATTAAAAATAAATATTTTACTAAAAACAAAGGGGTTTATAAGCTTACTGGCAAGTAATACATATAATTTTTTATTAGTTTTCAAGTAACGTTGTTATACTACCAATTAGGTTGGTTATGGTAGCAATAAAAATCTTTTTAATATGCGAATTATGGTCGCAAATTGTAGTTTATGAAACTCTTAAGGGTTATAAAAACTTGTTTTTAATTACCTAAGTTTTGTTGAATAATGTGTTTTAAGTTGTGATATAATGTGTTTTTTGATTTTCATATTCTTCGTATACGTCACTGCTTAATCGTTTCGACGTTCGTAATTCATGTATTAAGAACTCTTTCAATTCAGTGTAGCTCTTACCCATAGCAAAAATTGTTAGTAAAAACAAGATTTCGCCACAGCGTAATGAATTTTACACTTCCGTTCAAGGATCCGGTCCATAATGCGGCAAAATTGTACATTTATTTCTATTTTTGTGTATAAACAAATAGTATCTGATTCAATTCTATATAAAGGCAAGCAAATTAGCTGTGCGGTCGATATGTAAGGCTATCATTATGTGGAAGGTCGCGAGGATGACTCATACTTAGAAATTGGAGCACATTTATTTCAGAATTTTGTGTTGAACACGCAACGTTAGTTGTTTATAGCTCAACTTATGATGTTCTATTATTGTTATGGGTCATAACTTCTAGACAGTGTGGCTAGAAGATTCGGATGACAAGTTGAAATCACCTTCATGACCACGGATTATTTAAATAAATAGAAGGGAACTGGAATAAGATATTGATTGAGAAATTCACTTTTTTATATTTCGAAACATTAAAGTATTAAGTATTTTAGAATCCACTTCAAAAAGCAGGTAATAATAAAGTTTAACCTGTATTTACATGATATTATTGTATTATATATCGACTTGAGGTTCTTCTAGAATAAGCAGTGTCCCTCTTAAGTCCCCCGCGAGGCTCCTGGCATTGAGTGTGTCCATGGACGGCGGTATCACATAAGATTAGATTACTTTTTGCTTTGCCCCCTGTTCTAAAAAAATGAGTAATAAGATAGGGTTTCAATAACGTGTCCTTAAGTTCGAAAGAGTAAGTCTGTCCACAAATTACTCGAAAACTATAAGTCATAATGACATGTTTAATCATAATCGGTTCAGTAGCGAAACACATGGGTATACACAAATTACATATTATATTATAATAAATTAATAATAAGAAATTCCTCTTTTATGTATATTTATGTTTATATGTGAAACCAGTAAAGCAGGGATTTTTTTTTAGTAGAAGTACTATTAATAAAACGTGCATGTTATTTCGTATTCATTCTACAGCTGTTTGCATAGCAATCACATGAAAACACTTGAACATGCGATTCTCCATAGCTTTGATCGATACGTTAAGTTTAGTCATAGTACACTTTAGTCAGCGTTTAAAGCCCTTTTATAGTTAAACAGAGGAACGTTTTGTGAAATATTTAAATTTCGAATTTGGTAGAAGTCTAAATTAACTACAATACTCTATTTATGTCTGGAACATCATTTAATGTTTACTTAAACAAAAATATAAATTAACACAAAAAACTACTAAATATAGAGCTAACTTTGGTACAAGAAAACACGAAATCGCAGTATATATTTACTACTAAAAAGTACTATAAATACAAAGAACCTAAACAATTCATAAAAACATGATTCGCACTGTGCACCTATTCTTTTTACTGTATATTAAAAAGTGTAAAAAGACTGATTTATGTCTAAGAAATACTGGGGTTGATCTCTTACGTACTACGGAGAAAGTTTTGTTCGGAATTTATATCCTAGCATAAAAACATTAAATTAGCAATTTCAAAATAGATATTGGAGTTAAAAATAGAATCTCATACATACGAGATATTTTTTTTTCTACAGCCTATTACTCATATTTTTATACCCGAAGACAAGTCATCTCTAGAAGCCACCGTTGCTCGAATGTTGTTTAGGGAATTAATTTATTTACCACCTTTCGGGGATACAGAGGGCAAGACATACCGCCATCTCAACTTAATAGCTTTCTGTCTTGTGACCACGGTCCGTCAGGCCAGCGACACTTTGATTTGTCTTCGTTACAATTCGTCTTCGTTACAGTGCGTTCGAATTTTACCTTTATACATTCGATTACTTTGACAAATTGACTTTGAGATTGTTTGATAAATTATCGGTTTTCACAGTGATTAGTTTTATCTTGACCTTCAAATACTAACTTGGTCTAGCATTTTGTGAGTATGGAGTTGTTGAAGTATACTCGTATAAAGCTATAAAGATGCTAAAGTTTAGACTGTACTAAAGAAGTAGTAATATTTACTAACAAATTATATAATATAACGAAAAGTTCTTAATATTTCTTATTACAGTATCTTATTCATATATTATATTTTATTTAAAGCGAAAACTTATTTAATTTATAAAACTGTCAACCTGCAATTAAAACACGCAAACTTTTGAGACATTTTAGAATTTGATATTTATGTACAAACAAAAATGTATTTACAAATCTGATATCGTAAATAAGAACTACAATATTAAAAACGGTTTCGATTTACTTAAACATTGATAAATTTCAGACACTTGATAGATGTTCTGAACAGTCTCTTTAAATATTTAAGAAGTGAGATACGTTCTGGCTCGGGTTATTTTGCACTACTTGTTTTCCACTTGCGAACAACATTATACTCAAGTGTTGTAATGCATTTTCCTGGCTTCGCGGTTGTCATTGTATTTTGTACTTTTTTCCGTTGTTATAAGGTTCAGTGTGTGTCGTATGGGGGCCTCGTACATACGTCAGATCGTCACCTGAGTAAACGGAGTCTCCCCACAACAGGTTTATATCAATTTTCTAGTGAGTGCGTCTGGATCGTAGGACTCTCATCTGTTGTTGATATGGTCTACAAGACATTTGAGATCTAAGTGGCTAGAAAGTTAAGATATATCGAGGTACCTCGTAAATTTTTATTAAGACTGTATATAACAAGGAATTAGATTAATAACAAACAAAAGAGACCTGAAAATTTGAGAAAATTACTTAACTATATGCATTATAAGAAAACAATTTTTTAACCGAACTAAAGCTATTTGTATTATTATAAACTTATATTATTATTTATTTTACATAATTTAAAATTAAAATTGTTTTCATTCAATGTGTAAAAGCTAAGTTAACCAAAGACAATACTATATGCATTATATTTATTAAAATGTTCTTTCAGTAATATATGTTATTCTAAGTTGTAAGACTATTAAATTATTACAAGTATTTACTACACTAGTTCGTGACACGTTTAAAACGTAAAATAAATCTTTCCACATGAAATCATTGTAATCATTGTTGCTATTATTACGATGTTTGTGTTGATAATACGACGCAATCTTACCAAATGACGTAAACAATCCCTGTTTGTGTATAATACAGATATATTATAAATATTTATACAGATTTTGTCATAATAATTCGAGGCATAATATAGTTATATATTATGCCTATAACCCAAAAGTTTTGGGACTATGTACCAAATATCTAAGTGTGCAGGTGTTTCTGATTTTTGTAATAAAATGTAATTCTAAGGGATTTAGTAGTAAGGATGCTAAACTAGTACATTATTAGCCTGGTTATAACAATCCGAAAAAAAATTGTTTCACTTGGATACGAACTCACGAACTCCGGGTTTGAAGGGGCTTAGTGTAACTACTGTTAGTAATTTCAGATGTTCACAATATATTTTATAAAATCTGCGTGAATATCAGGAACTAGGAAACAGGAAGTATATTTATTACGCGAAATGGATTTATATTTAATATATTTAAGGTCATATTAATTTTCAACCGCTTCCGTTTCTGAGCAATGCCACCTGGAGAACCCAATTTGTTTCCCGAATGTTTCGAGTTGGTAGACACATGTTATACTCTAGTTAAACACTTTTTACTAATCATACAATACTGTTGGTTATAGAGCGCTCGCTTTTTTTTATTATTGTATGCGTATTCTGTTCGAACGACAAGTGTTTCCGTTTAGTTTCAAATACATGCACCTACCGCTGCACAAAAATCTATCGTTGCTACTCTATTACATCAACTAATAGATATTACCGTACGAACCTATAAAATCACCTATCTTTACCTTGCCGTGTCAGCATCGGTGTAGTTACAATAGGCTTTACGACCTCCAAAAACCCATGAGCTTCACTACTAAGGCACAGAGACAGTCTTAGCAAGCCTTAAAGGGGACAATTTCCACAATTGTCAAGGGTGAAAATATAATAGCACGCTAAAGCAGTGCCATTATAGCAATTACGAACTTTTTGCGTCTACCGTCATATTTTTAACACAAGCTCAGGAAGCGATTACTACGACTTAAGTAGGGAATTCTTAAGCCCAATTGCATACATTTGTAACCATTCCACCCTATAGTTACGTAGTTTCCTCCTTTATGTATAGAAATTTTTTTAATAGACAAACTTTGACTCAGATAAGCACAAAAGTTAAAATGAGACGCGATATAGAACATAATAATGAATATATTTTTTAACTTACACTAGTTGTAAGTTAAGTAGGATAGGATAGTCTCGTATCAAAACTTTAGGACCTTTCGATTTCTTAAACTTATCGACAATATTAAGCAACGGAATTTGGTAATATGGTAACCACACAAATGAAAGCAACACAGTGCGGTACTTACTGTAATCCATATAATAAAGCCGTAAAATTATCACGAGATTAAAAAGTCAGTGACAGAATGATAACGTGCCTAAAATTGATAAATAAAACAGATGCAGATATTCAAGGTAAATTTCAGAGTCAAGACTTAATGCTAATTCACACTTCTGTAAAACGTTTCCGTAAAACTTCGTTAAAAACGTATATGCTTTTGATAGATGGGAATTTTACACTAGTCTCTATTCTGAATCTCAACCTAAGATTGGTAGTACTGGATGGATCGTCTTTGAAATAAAGCACAAAATAAAGGGCCTTTATTTTTCTCACATAGCTATAGTATACCGTCAGACAATTCCCACTTGACACAGTATAATAGCATTAATTAAAGCAATACATAGACGACGCTCGCAAAAAAACTACAATTAAGGGGTCTCGCTAAAAGCTGCAATGTCAGCGCTAGTTACCGTGCTTACGGGAAAATAAAATATATTTCGGTTCCTAGCAATTTAGGTGGCGTGTCCTAGGCAATTGGTGCTGTCGTTGAACAAGGGAGTTAATTGAAATCGGTATTTGTGCTCAAGCACCGCTGCGTACCTAGTTTATGTTCCTATGATATTGGATGAAAAGTTCATTTATTTCTAAACTGTGTGATTTATAAAAATCGAACACAGCTAAAATATCAGTGATAATTAAAAATACACAAAGAGATTCGGCCACTTTTTCACACACACAAATTCAAATTTCGAATTCCAGAGTTCGATTTTTGTAATTCACATTTTACACATTATATCGATTAAATTAGTCGTAGGTGTAATAGGTTGGAACTTTCTACTGATTTAAAGGCGGGCTACAGGATATCGTTTACGTCACGTATTCTTCCATCTCGCAAAACATCTAAAACATTAGAAAAGTCCTTGGAACTGTCAAAGTGTTTTTATAGATGACATTTCGCTGACATAGCGAGTGTCTTACAAGTACACTCGAACTAAGCTTTTGTCAGATCTTTCAACAGTTCCCTTCTATGTATTTGCGTTTGGCATTCATTGTTGGGTTTAAACTTCATTTAATAAAAATTAGTCTAACAAGCTTCCCCTAAACAATAACTTCGTCTTCTCTATGTTATTACAGGGTAAACAACCCTGTAATAATAATATAGAAATTATTACTTATAATAAAACTATTTAAAAAATTAATATATTTCTTGAATAAGGTGAAAGTAAAATATATAAAATCGTTATAAAGCTACACTTGTATTTTTAAAATTAAGTAGCAATTAATGCATTACTTGTCTAATTGACTCTAATAATACTTTATAGCGGCGTTTATATGATTTAAATGGGCTAATCGAAAAACCGGCTTACCTCGCGAAAAGGGGATTATTGCAGCTTAGCTTATTTCTATTTCTTGTAAAAAAACAATTTTTTTTTTTATTTAGGTACAATACATAACTGATATGTATTATAAATATTTGCACAAGTAAATTTTTGTATCTTGTCTGTTAATTTTTCTGCACCAATAATATAAAGTCCGTAACAAACAATTGGATTGGAAAATAATTATGTAATTATAAAGATGTATTTTTTTTTGTTTGTAAGCAGAAAGGAATGACTTATCATTTTCTAATAACGAAGTAACATTGTCATTAATATTTCAATTTAAATAATAAACGAAGTGCGCTTTAGCGCTTAACCCGTTTATTTATTATAAACCCGTTGTAATAACTATAAAACATAGCTTTAACATTGAAAGATACCTACAAATCTGAATGGCAATATTAAGCGCATAAACTACACATACTGCTTGCAAACATTGAAGGGTTAACAGTCTGCTGCGTCTGCTACTCACAAAGACCCCACGTGGGGTTTAAATAAAAAAGCGAAAAACGTTAAAAACAAGTGAATTTGACGCAAATTGTTTCGTTCCTTTTAATGCTTTGATACAAGTTGACGGATTTCCTCTGTCATCGATTACAAAGGAAATTCCATTTAGCCGTGCATTTGTTTGTTTGGGAACAGTGCAACAGTGGATTTGACTTAAGTATAAACATCGAGCAGTGTTGGCCTTGTGGCTTCAGCGTGCGACTCTCATCCCTGAGGTCGTAAGTTTGATCCCTGGCTGTGCAACAATAGACTGTTTGTGTAGGGACTTGCGAACTCCAACTCTTGCTACGTGTGTCAGGCTGGCCACTATCAGGCAGCAAAATATTCACAACATACCTGACATTATTTTCGCACATTAAGTTTATACGATAAATTATTAATAGGTCCAAGTAAACATTGCACAAAATCACTTGCTAATACTTAAATAAATAAGTGAAACATCAGATTGAATTATATGTATAGCAATCTTAATACAATATTATAATCTTTTTATAACCTTTTCTTGATTTATTTTTCATGTTTATAAAGCTCAAGGATTTAACATGGTTGGCATGCACCGTGTAGAGCACGCAAATCGATAAAATTAACACGAAATATTGTATCAAGAGAGAATTATAAGATATAATTCTCTCTCTTTCTCTGACTTAGTTATGAAATAAATCTTACACTAGTTTTAATGAACACAATTAAAATTTATTACTTTATTTATTAGCTTTTATTTTTCTAGACAAAAACTAACTTTATTTATTCCTTGAACGGGATAAAAAGTATATGCCTAATCCCCTAATTCTTAATTATATATATTGATTATAGACTCAATGAGGGGTTAGAGAGGGATAAATGAGTACTTTAGTTTATCATAACTAATCCATGCTGTTTAAATTTAAGAAGTATGATTCATCTCTTTCAAATTGTATTTACGATGTGATTGATAGAGACAGATATTATTGCACGATTTAGTTCTACTTTTTGGGTTTCATCAGCTTTTTCTACAAAAGTAATTGAAAAATTAAAACGGCAAAATATATTTAATTTCTTCCTGTTACTGGTTATTCATTTTTAAAGACAAAAAAATAATTTACCACGAAATTACTGAAAAATATCTATTAAGAAGAACTTAAAAACCCTACATTTGGCAGCTCTATTGCAATACCAACAAATGATATAAGAATTCTTTTGGTCTTTGAAATAAAAAATAGGTGTCTCTATTAACATACGTAATCCGAGCCTTTATACCAGACCAAAAATAAAAATAGGTCACTTTGAAAGCCCTCTAATATTCAAGTTCTGCGTCATGGGATTTTATTTGACTATTTCACGGTATAAAAGGCACGTCTACCTTGGATTATAGTTGCCTATGAAAATACCAAATAGGACATGCCATTAGGCAACCCACGCGCCACTTACCATCCAAGTGATAACCACTTTATTTGGTGGCTTTTATCTGGTAATCTTATAGATAAATAAACAATAAATGTTGAATATTCAAAATAATACTGATTTGACTGGAATAGAACCAACTATATGAAAAAATGTGTTGATATGTGTTCTCAGTATTATATAAAGTACCTACTATGGTTAATAAGTACCTTCTAAGCTTCCGCTCGCTGCCGCAAACGCGTGAATTTCCTGCCTTCTTTAAAATAATAGTTATATTAAAGTTCATAAAACTTTATTGAAATCCTTCAAACCATAATGAGTACACCTTAGAGTCAAAACCATGGAGCATTTTATAATATGAAAATACTTTTTTGTATGATAGTTTTAAGGAAATGAAATTATAAGCGTTTCCATGACTTTGTTCGTCAGGTTATTTGAGGTATAAAATACTGAGCAAAATTGCTACAAGAGCCTTGGAAAGATGTCGTAAGAGGTTGATGTGTAACCAATTTATAATAATCTTATTATAGCTTCACAAAATAAGAATAACTAATCGAGGTATAAACTACCTTTGTTTATTAATAATAACTAGATAAAGGACGCGAAAGCTTACATTCTTTGTCAACACGTAAAATATTTACGACATAACATTTTGCAATGGGCATTACTGACACTTATAAATCAGCGCTTCAGCAATCGACTACTGGGCCATCAACTTGATAAATGCATGTACGCGAGCCCCTTACAGCCCCATATCGTAATATATATACACAGTACTTTTAAGCTTCGTGATGCGTATAATTTTTAATAGTTTATCTCGTAATTTCTTTTGATGTGCGCTTGAGGGGTTAATGCGTTTGAGATATGCGTTTTATAAATATTTTTATGGAACAGAGGACTTCAATGTATGAAGGTTTACTCTACGTTTCAGGTCAATTTCCGGACTATATATACTTTATACTTTTTAGTTATGTTCTTTTAATTTTCTTAGTTTGGTTTAAGATGGACACATTTTGCTTATTGGTGGCTGGTTATGAAAGTAAATTTTATTAAAATAATTATTTTATCTAATGCCAAATGAAGATACTTTTTTATTATCATGCAATTTGAAATCCCGTGGCATTATTCCTGAAGAAAATTAAACTAATTGAGGCAAGCCACGGACACCTTTTCACCATTTTTTTCTATTCACCATTCTCTTCAAAGTCACTATTTCATTCAACTTTATCCAACTAACGATGCCAATTCAATATCCAATTTATCGAAACGAAGTTCGCAACAGGATTGAATTCCTTTTTCAACTTCCAAACACTTACAGAATATTCAAATGATAGTGCGGGCTATTGACCTATTCTAATCCCTCAATCAATACCAAACTCTTATCTGCTGCACTCTGAAGCTGTATACTTATTGTTCAAGTCGGAATTAAAACCAACCCGTAGTAATGGGGTTCTCTGAGGTTAGGGCGTAGGGCCGATTGAATGTGGCTTGTGGCGGAATCGAAGTTTAGAATTCCAGATGCGGTTTATTAACTAAGGTCGAAGAATAGTATAGCGTCACATTATTCACTTATTGGTGGGTTTAAGGATAAAAAAGTCTGTCATAAGGCTGAGGTCAAATTTTATGATGATACACGATTACTTTTATCTGTAAAAATATGCATTTATATTGGACTAATTAAAAACATAAAATTTTATTGTAAATTTGAAAAACTGATTCTGTCAATGTCCAGTAAATAAACTCTCCAATATAAGCGGTCGTGAAAATTTCAGGAAAACGTATTTGGAGCACTTCCGTGTTTTGTGTTAAAATGTCCTACGGAAATTAAAGTTTGCAGTCACCAGTTATCCCTTTCTTGATACGAGGCCTGTAATACCTGCGGGGAAAGTTTTTAATATATTCTCCGATCCGCTTATAAAGTTCAACGTACTCGTGTACTAACAACCCACTCACTCCGGATCTGCAAGACTACTCTGTAAATGTTCCAATAAAATAATATATTCACTACAATTATTATAAAAATTATTAAACGACAAAGTTTAAGATGTAATCACTATATAAAGCGCGATGTCACATTAGTATTATATTGTATGACAAGTCATTGAAATCGTCCTTGGTATGACATTGTAAGTTCTATATACTTCAAAAACATTCTGATTGTGACAATGCTGTTTTCTTTTATTTCGTGAATTATAAACCTACTATAGTCTCAATAAATTAAAGTATGTCTTGACACTTTCTTGGTAAAAAACCGGGTAGTAGACAAAACATTAAATAGCTTTTCGAAAAACTCTGCCGGCTTTCGTATATAAAATTGACGATGGATATATTATCAATGAGGACAATATAGAACTATACTACAAGTTTCAAAAAACTGTAATACTTACACATAGATAGGGTCACAATTACATTTGTAATACGCTTTGTGGTCTAGCTCAGTTTAACACCGTAATCCGATTAAAGCATTATTAAATCATGATCAGAAACAAAACAGGATGAATGGTCAGCTCACCCTACCTGTGGTTTTCAGTTCGAGCTACCGAACTACTAAATACCTAGTTGACGGTAGACGTTCACTTCACTGTCACAAATGTTTAGTTATTTTCAAGAATCAATTTACTTAGAACAAGGAAATATTAGTTATTTCTATCGGGAGTTTTTGTTTGGTAGTTGCTTTGCATTAATAGCCTTCTTGATTTCTTGGCTAAGGTGGACATTATTAATAAAGCTAATAAACTGATATTTTGGAATATAGATAATAGAGCAGTGTTAATAAACGCTGTGTCAGTATAGAATATACTTCATAATAATACACCAAAAAATATTCATGAAACAAAGATTTCATACCATACCAACTCATCAAATAGATTACATAACATAATAGATGTTATCTTCTGTAAACAACAAACATCTATCAATAATTCACCAAAACAAAGGGTTAGCTCTATTGGTGCAGTTAATTAAATTTCGGCCTGTCTAGAATTTCAACCATGCGTGTTAGATGCATTCCAATTACATCTAATGCATTATGTGCAATCTGTGGTGCAAGATAAACAAGTCCAGTTATGACCTTTATTGCTCTTCAACAAGCAATTTTCTTTCTCTTCTCTTGCTTTACTTTGCTCATGTTGTGAGATTATTGTTAAGAACTAAGTAAAAGCTACACATGCATGGGTAAATACTTTTAAAAGGTTCAATACTTTATATATGTATGTTATAACAGTAAGATATTCATAAAGAAAAATCGAAGTTCAGTACATTAATGAGCTTGTTTTAAATATTGAGTCTGGTTATACTAACTTGTACGACATAAGGTTGATTTTACACAAAAAACTTAGAGCAGATGGTACATGAAATATAAATCATTTTGGAGACCTCAAGTATGACGTTAGCTCTAATGTCAGAATTAATGTATGACACCGTGATAATTGTCAACTGTCAGTGTCTTAACTACAAATGTCATCAAATAAACCGCCAGCGATAATTGTGTCTGTGATTGTTACAATTTTATTTATTCATTTGTTTTATAGTATTTTAAAGTTGTTAAAATAATAACAAATCTATTTATATCTAGCTATAGAAAGTAGCTATACATTATTTATGAGTGTAAGTGCGATGTAAGTATTTTCGTCATGTTTTTAAATATAAAATCTGATTTTTACATTGAATGCAATGTACAAAATATGTATGTATAAAATTACATTATTTGTACAACTTTTGAATTATTAAAAATCCTAGGACCCTTGTAGTTAATTTGAAATAGGAACATATCGAGAAACCGTCAATTTTCACTAAAATCGGTGCACTGACTTTTTGAATAAAATTAATAGATAGTTATTTGAAGTTGGTTTAATGTACATTTATTGAACATTTGTGTTGTTTGCTGTATCGTTAATTCTGAGAAAATACCAAACATAAATATTCATGAAAGTGTTTATCATACCTTCCGCTCGATTAGAAAATAGGATAATATATCAAACTGTCTGCGTCAGCTTTCGACTCCCGACCGCAGTTCAGAGGTTATGTTCACTCAATCGAACGTGCCAGATTTGGATAGCTGCCGAAACAAAAAGTAGTTTTATGGATACTTACGCTCACGACTTTTCGCTTTGTGGAAATGAATTTTTCGGAATTACCTTATATTTGCACTTCCTTATCTCTTAAATGTTCATCTATTCATTGGTAATGACTACAATCATATAAATAAAAGTTTTAATTACCATTTTTCAGTCTGAAGGTGAACGTAGCACGCGCACGTCACAGGCTGAAAGTATGATTTTAATGATATTGACACAGAAATCTGTTCGCCCTATACTATTTCGGGTATGGGGATTTCATGCAACATTTATTGTATACATTTAGTAGTATGTAATATTTTTTTCTTAATGACATAATCTATAAGTACAATCCACTTAATTACTGAAATAAATCTTATCAACCCTCCTGACAATTTCCTTTACTATCAGTTTTCGTGGCGCAGTGAACTGTGGCCAGTTGATAAAACAATTAACGTGCCCTTTGTGATGATAATAATTTTATCTGCACGCTCCGCTGATCTGTGACTTAAGATAATCTCAAACTTAAGGCGTTAATAGAAGGCACAGGAAATAAAAGAAATCATAAAGTTACGGGATTAAATTGAGGACATTAACGTATTTAAAGTTAGAACGTTTGATGTTTCTCAAAGGTTATCATTTAAGTGCTCAATCTTCGTGGTTTCGACGGCAGTAAGTAAGAAAATTGATTTACGTCTAATTACGAGTTTAAAATGAACATTTCAAAAAGAGACTGGCTATTGTGTATGTTCTAAAGCGGTGACCGATTCATGAACGTTTAACTAACTCAACTTTGTTTTTTTTATAACGTTGTTCTTATACGGAAGTCTTAGTCATAGGCGTACCGGACTCCTTAAGATGTGTTTTAAGAGGAAAATTTCCATAGGAATTGGAGCCAGGCATTAAGCAATCAATATTTATAATATTAACACAATATGTTTACCGAGATACTATTGAAAATTATGATGAAATTCCAACGACATCATTATTAAACTTCAAAGAATGAGCGTAGGTGTTTGTCCACAAAGGGCAGTTTTGATAAGCTTTTACAAAGAGTGCGCTGACGTTGACAAATCTCTTTCGACGATATTAGGCTAAATAGAATATCTAAGCACTAAGAAATAGCCAGACGATATTGGAAAAGCCATCATCTACAGCCTGTCTGCATAACTCGATATTTGAGCTATGCGGGTTTTAATATCATACATGTAGTCAAACGATAGTTACCTACGATAGGTAAATGCTTTGATGATGTACTCTTATTGGTATAGTACGTTGATTGGGTAGAGTGCTCACTTTTATTGCGTTGTATTTTTGAAAAATAGAGGTTAGAATAATATTTATTTCTGATCGCGTAATTAAACCGCTTCTGCTAGTTCATCAAGCCGAATAAACCTGAGGTAAAATTGACTCGGCGGTATTTGTTTTGATTTAAAGATAGTTTGTATAAGTTTATACCTAAATAATTTAAGAAACTTATTTCTTAATTAATAAAGATCTATTAAATACAAAAAACCACTCAAACATTTTTCTACTTACACTTAATAATTAGGAGACGGTAAACATTATCTATGCGAGATATTTTTCATACTTTGTGAAATAATAACAATAAGTACTTGAAAATTGTTTTTTTTGAAATAAAACCTCTTAAAAGTTATTAATGCGAGTTCCACAAATCGATAATTACTACCAATTAATTGGACTACGAACGTGTATCGAATTCCTTTTATATTGCGTCTTTATTGATGCCGTCGGATCTAATTTGTTTTAGCTATTGGATTGATGTGCGCTATTTTTAACCGTGTACTCTAAATGAAAAGATTGTAAATGATTCGAATATTCAGTAGGTATTTCTGTATAAAGCTTGTGGCAGTTTAAAAAGTAATTTGTTTGTCTGGTGGGTTGTGACTTGAGCGAATGATCAAACTGGCAGCTACAGTAAAATTTATATAGCAATTGTACTTGGGAAAATGTAAGGTAAGCCTCTGCCTTAAAAGTAAAAAGAAGTTACTTAGGCACGCGCTAACCAAACCTCACAACGTTTACGATAAAAATCCTACTTGTGAATGTTTTCTTTTGAATTTTGTTATCACTTATTGTGTTGTGTTTCGGGTAGTAACAGTAGTTGTATGAAGTAGATAAATATTATCATTATCAAATTTTGATACTATTGAAAAAAATCGTCCCTGAGGAAAAGTGGCCGTGCTAGGAAAATGTGCCAACTCTGGGATCTCAAGCACCGTTGATTAGGCGTTCTAGAACCTATAGTCCCTATGGAACATATGAAAAAACAGAAATAGTGAAATTTTATTAAATAAATTCTTTTTAAAAAGCCGTTAAGCTACATATTATTCAATGTTATTTAACCGTACAAAGTTTAATTATTTCATTGAAAATATTGTCTATTGAATTTTGAAATGTTATGACAAAGGATACTGTTAAACAGTTTTAATAGGAAAATAATTTCGACATAGTATCAAGGATATTAAATATAGGTTAATTTCTCATTTAAAGCGCAGTCAAGGACATGAGCATGATGACAAGAGCTATTAAATTATTAATTATTACTATAATTTTTAGGCGTATCATTAACTATTTAGGTTATACGTATTAAGTTTATGTTCTCTTAAAATGTACATAAAGTGACGATTTCTTTTCAGGCGGCGTTGTGCGCAGATTACAGCGTGCCGGTTGACTGTGTTGCTGCTGGACCCGCGCCCAGACCGAGTTCCTTCCACGAAATATCCGCCCCCAAGGTAATACATTCAAATGCATGTACAAAATACCTTGAAATGCCGTCAATTCTCGTACTAAATTTACAGATAAGACACGATAAGCAGTAACTAATCGCCTCGTTTTTTGCTTATATTCGGATAAGGCACAGATAATGAAGACGGTTACATTGCAAAAAAACCTATATTGAATCACTAGGAGCTACATCCGATAAATATGGAGGATGTTCCATCAATTTCAAGCCAGCATCTTTAATAGCAGCCATCGCATCTCTGGACTTGTGCGCGTTATGTTTCTGTTGCTGAGTTTGCTACGCCGTTGCTTGCGTATTTCCTCATGCAACTTTTTTTTGTCCTAGATGTACATAATAGTTAGTCCATAAAGACTAAAATGTCTTAGAAGTTGGAGCTGAGGGTCTTTTCCAAATCATGAACTGTTTTTCGTTTCCGAGTCATAAATATTGAAGTCATGTCTTCCATAGTTATGAATCGAGCAAAAATTGGTCTTGACAAAACAGTTATGTCTATTATGGACATTTTCTATAGAAATCTTCATTTCCTCCGCTATACTCGTAAAACAAACAGTAAAACGACGATCCACCAGTTCAGTTTTTAAAAAAATTAGTTTTTGTTTGTCACTTAGTTATTAAGGGATCGTCGTTAATGGAAGTTCTTTCTCGCACAAATGGGGTAACCGCAGATTATGGAGGAGCATGAACCCCTAATGTGGCTCTTAAGTCTGGATTTATCAGCTCCGTACTATTATTTTTCAAGCAGAGATATTCCCGAACAGCAGTGATATTTACTGCTCAAACTTCAATTTTATCAATTTCAAAACATACAAATTCCGACTTTTGCTCCAAGTGACTTTTATTAAAAAAAGTTGAATTGATTGTTTTTTATGTTTCCTTCCAAGAGGAAGTGTCACATCACAATTGTTCATAAAATAGTTACTGGCACTTTCTTTTTGTTGTATTTCGAAAAATATATTTATATACCGTACGGTATACTGTAGTACCTATGTACAGGACTGATCTATATCAGATCTATGCCTATAACTACATACATCGTAAACCGTTTTAAACACAAGTGCGTTGACATATAAAAATATTAGGACTGCTTCTTACAAAAAACAATAACAATGTATTATGAAAAAGTTTTCATAATGTTTCTTTTTACTGTTTCATTATACGTACTCCTATGAATCATTAATGTATAGAATAGTCTTTGTATGGCACTTATAAAGCGCTAATCTGACCTTTCAAGTACATAGATAGTAGCTTAGAGTGACTCAGAGTCGTTCAACTCTCGAATGATTGTTTCTGTCCAACGAACTCGGTCACTCGTACACAAATGTTGAATGCATCCTTTTTAAGTTGCCTGAGTCATGTGCTTAATGCTATAAACAGATGATGCAATGGCCCTTAATAAATGTTCATTCATTCAACAAATTCAATTTATTTAGAACTTTCCTTAGCATTTCTGAACTATTGTGTCCATTAAATTTTTTCACAGTATTATAAAAACTGGACTATTATTTAAAACGCTAATTATATATGAAACAAGAACACTCGAATCAACTGGGCTCATTTCTAAATACTTCATGAAAATACTCAATCCAGTAAAAACGTCGTACACAGTTCAATTGTTTAAACTTTAGCTTTAGTGAAATAAAATAAGAAATATTTATTTATAAACAACATATGATAGGTTGTATGGTATACATCTGCCAGGAATTCATAAAACAAGAACACAAAGAACTGAAAAAGAATATAGATTTGCATCTTAGTATGTACTTGATAAAGCTCGTAATTATCATTATCGAATACATATCAAATAAAAAATTGATAATATACCTAATAATTACCGCAATAATCTATTTTATCTGTAAACGTTAATTTGCTTTCTAGTATCATCGCCGATTAAATTATGTTTAATGAATCGTAATTTCTATTATTCCACAGGTGAAATTTGATTTACAGTAGCGTTTGACAAATTAATAAATTTATTTTAGTAATAATTAGAATTACCAAGGTGAAAGCGACTTGTGGAACTTAAAATAGAAAATGAGAAGTTAAACTCGATTTTTTTTGTATTGTGGTCATAATTTGGTTTACTGTAAACTTCATTTATAAACCTTTTGTTCACCTCTTCAGACGCAATGGCTCGAACTCTTTGACGAATTTTAGTCTTGTCCAAATCGTATAAATTTTGATACTTTCAATCACATAAAGACTCGAACTGATAATAGATAGTTATATTATGTTACATCTAGCGCTAAGTATGAATCCCGAATGTCATCATGGGATCATGTATTATATTTGACATGCGATTTATAACAATAAGAAGCTTCTCAGAATCTTGCTGTTGGACATCGTCGTAGTATAACGCATCTCTTTAGAACGCTATGGGAATCAGACAATTGACGACTTCGGTAATTGTAAAATATTCTTTGAAGTTCGTAACGCACCAATTATCCTTAAGATATAGGACAGAAAAGCAATATCGTGTTTCAGATAGAATATCACTTATTTTTACAATAATTAATAAGTATATATACATAATCACTAATTAATAATCTTTAAACACCCACTTATAACGGATTTTACTCCTAGAAAGGACTATTATTCTAATTTTATATAATTTAACTGGCAAGCATTCGATGAAAGACAGTTTAATTTTACTGTCTGTTTCTGAAAAGAAAATCAGATGTAGAAAGATACCACTAACACTTTTATTATTTATAGTTTGTTGCATAAAAATGTCAGGTATAAAGATTATAAAGGTCTTGTCGCTAAGCTGTCTAAAGACTAGTCAAAAAAATAAGACTAAGGAAATGCAAGTAGTAGAAAGTAGTGCCTTGCTTAGGAATCTATAACTAAAACATATTTATTCCACAATTTTAAGTTATTGATTAACTACATCTTTAAATATATCTTCTGTAATTTGTAGTTAAACTCCTAAACGGCTGGATTTTGATTCGTGTATGGTTAATTAAAGGTTTTTTTTGTATGAAGGACAACATCCGTCGGGTCCGTTAGTATAATTACATAATGACAACATTCACGTAATCTAATTTGAGTCACTACCTACGCGTTTAGAATTTTTATAAGGCTATACAATAGCATAAGTCATTCAATTAATAATGATAATGATTGATTGTAAATGAGTCACGTCTGAGTCAGATTCATCCCCATGGACGGGGTTTCGTCATTTTGTAAACAATAGGGGTGTGTCACGCTTTGATTATGATTTCAAATTGCATATAATTGCAACTGGTTCATCCTTAATTGAAATGTTCATGTTGCTTACAGAGTATAGATGTATAGTAACGGAATTGATCAAAGGCGAAGGAATATTACGAGCCGTTAGAAACCTGGTTGGGGCCGAAATATAGACGGTCTTGTCTTCCATGAGTAAATATAAATTGGTTCCTGCTCTCGTGGTACTCGGAATGTTTTATTTTATTTGTTTTTATAATACAGGAGGCAAACGGGCAGTAGGCTCACCGGATGATAAGTGATACCGCCGGCCATGGACACTCTCAATGCCAGAGGGCTCGCTAGTGCGTTGCCGGCCTTTTAAGAAGCGTACCAACGCCTTAAAAGACGCCCAGTTGTGGAACGACGGACGTCGTGATACGTGTGGAATTTCGTATTCTTCCTCGACGTCCGATAATGAAACTCGGTACTATTACATTAGGTATTAGTCCGAACCACTCTTCTAAACACTCCACATAGTAAATGCGATAGAAAATGCAGTGAGATCCCATATCTCCACATAACGCCAAGGGATCAAGCTGCTCCAAAAGTCGTCGTGGTCGTGGACGATGCGAATCTCTCCTTGTTGAATACTATATATATTTATATAAAATTAAACTAATTGCAAAATATGTTGCTTAGCGCAAAATTCGAAGAAGGCTGGACCAATTAGAGTATTTTTATTTAAATAAATCCTTGAAGGACTATTTGAAATATTGTACGGAAAAGCTTTAAAACCAAAGGTATCATGGTCCATATGTTAATATGTAGCTAAATAAAAGGTAGGCTATTTAAAAAATCATATTAAGGCGAAACTATGTTCGCGGGGGTTAGTTATAAATACTTAGTAGTTAGTTATATACATATGTATATAACTGCGATGACTGCCCTCTTTGGTAGTTTGCCCTTCTACTATTAAAAACAAAATAATAATATAATAGTTATAACATATTTAACATACTAAAATTGCAGTTGGTCAGTAGAGGTTATAAGGTGTAGATCATCTGTGCTTCAAGGAAACCCCTTCAAAGTCATGTTATTGTAATGCGCAATGCGTCACATATACACGTAATGGCATTTTTTTGACGTCAATGCTTAAACAAATAGCTTACTGCTTAGGTTAATTCAATTACTTTGAATTTATTTTTATTGTTTATGTAAATATAAATTGGATATCGCATAATCTTTTGCGTAACTATAACTGCGCGTCAGTAAAATATTATCAACTAGTTTTGCACGGGCAACCGTGACCCGTGAACCTTAAATTTAATTTAATTTTCGTTGTTAATCTTTTGTTATAATCATTCTAGATATATCTAGAATAAGCGTACACCGCAATCACACAATACACAACAACTATTGTGACGAATCTATAAAACAAATAGCGTTATAAAAATAAAAATAGTGACGCATGAAGCGGCAATAAAATTACAATTAAGGTCCCCTCTAATAAGTAACGATAAAAACGTGTACATCTAGAACACCTGTACCAAAAATGAGTCATTATCCGCATGAACGACTCCAGCCCATATGTGACTTGTGACATGCGTCACATTTGGTGTTTTGGGGAAAACGCCACTAACTGCGGTTAAAATATTATATTATTTACAAGAATATTATATTAAATTTGAAAATTACAGAGTCTGGTGCGTTTTAAACGAGTGGCCGTGCCTACGTCTAGGAAGTTCCTGTTACCTCTAACATGTAAAGTACGCCAATATTATATATAATAAAATATTAGGTAAATAAACGCGTTTTAATTCGATAAAGTGTTTTTAATGTAATCAAATGTGTGTGACATAACACTACCTTGTTATCTTTGTTTATATTTTAAATTTTATGGTCGAAATCTCGTATTCTTTTTACATCGATTTTTTATAGTCTATTCTGCCCTAATATATTTTATATGAAAATTTACTTTGAAACTACTTATCTCTGTACTTAATTTATAGGTTAAACCTGGAGATACTGTGTTAAATTTCCATCAAAGTCAAAGTGAGGAAAGAAATAAATATTAGTAGAAAATGTTTGCCCTTTGTCGCATTAGATAGTTGCTTTATTTTCTAAGCTGAGATTTTAGTAATGATTAAAATAAAAATAATAAGTATCGTTTAAGAAGGCTCTTATCTGAAGAGGCTTGAGACGTGACCTATCTCATGTCACGAAGAAGCTGAACGAGGCCTTGAACGTTTATTCGTCTTGTAATTTTTTTACACGAGTACGATATACTTTTTACTGTCCAAAATTTAGTTGACCTAATGGTTTAAGCGTGTAACTCAGCATTTTAATTCCGGCTGACCACCAATCTGTATTTTTTGTCTCACTAGCGCATACGACAAAACAATGGCACGGTTAACTCCAAAATCGACTACAAGTGTCAGGCACAGGAAGAAGATTACCTGTCTTTATTTTAGTTAGTCAGGCATTAGTCAAAGTTCTGTTCCATCATCTGACGGTAAAAAAAACCGTAGCGATTTAAAAGAGTGTTGAAGACATTATTGTAAAATTATTCAAAAAAATTAAAGATAACTTTATCTACCACAATCCAACATGACTGTGGTCCAATTTAAAAAAATTGTTACTCCGTCTATCAAGCTATTTAATTACGTACCCAGAAGTTAGCGATCAAAGGGAAGGTGATCAGATGTTTAATGTTGGAGAGTTTTAAGAATATGGTCTTAAAAATCTTATGAGTTTTGATAACAACTATAAATATCTTAACTGTTCTTATTATTAATAATATGACTTTTCCATGCTTATTTTAATGTCTTATTGTTCGGTTTTCTTTAATAATCACTGTGAATGTAACAGTTTCATTATAAATAAACAACTCATTTATTTGTTCTTCTCGTCTATTCTACGCCCTTGTTTTGAGAACTGGCAGTAAATGTGTATTTGGAAGCATTATTTTAGTTACCTATATGATAAATTATATTTTGTAACTGGATTATAATTATTTTAAATACTTTCATTCATTTTAATTAAAACTCCTTAAACAGCCTGCGTCAATACGTTGAATATTTCGTCTAACGTCATCGATACATATGAGTGCATTCACCCTCAAACTTAGATCATGGTTTTTAAGTCCGCCCACCACTCATCTCACGAAATCAGGCTTTGTTTTTAGGCGAAAATATATTTATTTCGTTTTGGTTATTTACGTATTTGAATTTAATTTAAGCAATTTATATTATCTATGTTTTAATATAAACTAATTTTAATTGAACTTGAGAATTATTTTATTAAGTAAATATTATTATTAAGGTACCAAAAATATTTATTAACTGACATACCAAAATTATATATGTTTTGGTTCTTATAATTAAATTAAGTGAAATAATATTGTTACGAGCTAAGGGATCGGATAGAAAATGCCGTAGATTTATTCAAGGGTTTATTTCTTGGTAAATCAATGAGGAATTTATGGGCACAAATTAACCGCAGAGATGTACTAATTAGACACACAAAACAATCACTAATTACTTCACTTATGCACACTTTACACTGTAATTTATCACTTGTATTCACTTTGTTCGCACTTTATCGCTTCGGTGTTTTGCTCTTGTTATCGCATTCCAAACTAAAGGCGACTAGTCGCGTTTCGGCTCGCTTATATATCCCTGGGAATAATTCTAAACAATATTCGAGAACTTTCTAGGCGGGCTTGCTACTGAGTAGCGATTGCACAATTCTAGAACGTCCGCACTCTTTGTCTCTTTCGCACGTTGCTCCGTCCTTGTCGTACGGCGTTCTAGAGTGCTCAGTCTAGTTTCGAGAAAGTTCTGATCTTCTCTCTCTCTCTCTCTCGTATCATTTCGTCCTTGTCTCACACCTAGAAAGTTCGGTCTAGAATATTCCTTCATCAAAGGCCTAGGTATAGGCCTGAAAACGCCTGAAAACGGGTCTCCTGAAAACTGCACCAATCGACTACACATGTTCTGAAACTGACTGAAAAAAGGTTTCAGCTTCCTGAAAACTAGGGTAACGTTATGGAAATTACAATTTTCTAATATGTGATTGACCCTCTCCTGAAACAGTCAGAAATCATATTACAGCCTGCTGAAAAGTTCTCTAAGTAGTGGAAAAATCTAGAAACATTGCAGTCGACCCGTCTTCGTAACAATATTATCTCACTCCTATATCTTCAAACGCCACGAGAGTAAAAGGATAAAGGTTACGATCTCTATTTGAAGTTAATTTGATTATAATGAACCGAATTGTTAATAAAAAAGCTATCAAAATTTCCATAATCTTTTTTTGTCAAAAAAGTGTTATTTTTCCTAAAATGAAAATGTACCTTCGCATTTTTTTATAGTAATCATTAAATTAAATCTTATTTATTATTATGTCAGGTAATTTTTTTACCGTGACATTCATTGGGTATGACCTATTATGGTCTCAATTTTTCAACTTTAATATGTAAAGTTTCCATACAATTCGAAAGGAATATAACATATAGGTAATAATTTAATAAACCAGTAAACAAAACAAACACATCTAGTAAATTACACACTACATGCTCAGAGCATTATCTATAATACAAAATTGATTATTTAATTAATTATCGAAAATAAAATGCCATTTAATCTAACAATTTGTTTATAAAATAGCGCTTGATAATAAAACATTATTATTACACGAATGTACTTGAATAAATAAGTAATTATTTTAATTATAAAAAATTGGGACCGAATTCGGTACGATTAGTCACTCAGCACTGAAAGAACCAATTTAGATAAGTTATTTAAAGTATGTATCGCGAAAACGACCTCAAAACGGCATTCGACCTAGTCGTTTGTAATCTAACATAACAAGTCGGGTTTTAAACGCGAAAGTTTACGTTTCGTTTCCCTGGCTACTTTCATTGCAAATGAAAGTAACTTTTAATACAATCTCGTATAGTTCAATACAGCGTAGCTATATAGGGGACACGTGCGGAATCGAGGTATTAATGGAGTCGACATCGTACAACAAAGCGCTACATAGCTTACAAAATATGCATTGTTTAATGTTTGCTTTGTAGCGTGGCGCTGTTAAAGCGCTTGTATGCTTAGTGGTATGCTACCGCACGATGACTCAAGCTTGGTAAACAGTATGCGGGGCCGATGAGTCACCGTTTTACACATTCGCGTATAGTGTTTGAGAAGTGTTGTCAGTCTACACTCCACGGTTGGACTCTTCAAGTAGTCAACCAAATAGTTTCAGGCGTTTATATCGCAGATTTACTGCTAAACGCGTATATTTAAAAACTTGATAAATACAATAAGCTAAGGAAGTTTTGTGAAAGTGTGAGTTCTAGATAATAGTTATAAGTGTGTGCGTATTTAGTGAAACGGTCGATACGTTGGAAACAGAACTGGATTCCGTGAAGACATTAAAATGCCTTCTAATAAGAAGCTAATGTCAAAGATGAAGCAATTAGCACATTGTATTTTAGTTGTGCATATGGTGAGTTCAGTGATTATAATACAACAATTATTTAACCTATAAATTTAGGATATATGTACTTCATAGTAAGTACTCTAACATAAGACTTCAATTATAATTAGACGATATCATTTATCTTTACATTGTCATGTAGGTACTACAACAAACAATGACATGAGTAAAAAACCTAAGAGTAAGGAATTGTAAGCAAACTTAGAATGGAATTTTGATTGTAACATAAACCTCAATGTTAATCGGTATGAGAATATTAATAGAGGCCAGCATTCTAAATTGTTGATATTAAAAATTTATTATTGCATATAATTGAAATTAATGTATTGTACACATGACATTATGTAACAAACTATACACGTCAAGTATTGACATTGTCTCATATTATCAGTAGAAATCATATTACAGAATTTTCCACAAAACCATTTCATAGGCTAAGCTAGTTCGATCAATACTAACATTTGTAAATGTACCTAGGCAGGTTTTGTAGAATATGTTTTATTTGTTGTATCGTACAAAGCAGTGGGCGAGAGCTAGTTCTCGTTCGTTTTGTTTGTCTTCCAAATCGTCGTCCTTCAAAACCGGTCTGAAATTAAACGCCGGACAAGTTATAAGTCCGTGTTACTGACCACGGAGTTGCTACCTCATTCGTCGCCACATAGAAGAACGAAATTTGCAAAGTCTTTTATACATGATTGTGAAAGATAACATCACAAACAACGCTAAATAATGCGACAATCTTTAAGTGAAATCGTTACTACATACTTTAATAAATATAACATTGTTTACGAAGCGCTAGTGGATATTGATTAGGACTCTAACAAACCCCTGGGTTGACTTAACTCTGTTACGAGTTGAAAGAGCAAAGTTTGTTTTAGCGGACGCGTATCTTATAGATGTGTTTTCAAAAAAAGTTTCTAACATTCGACCTTAACAATAAACGTTTTTTTCTAACAGGAAAACAGATGTTTCATTCCGAAACAATTTGCTCACTCAGCTGCTTACGAATAAGGATAGTCCTTTCGTCATTCATAATGATTTATCTCACCATCCGGTCTTTCCTTATGTCATGAACACGCATTGAAATCGCTGAATGGGCTTTTCAAAGTTTCTTTAAATAAAGGACAATGGGTATGAGAAGCATCTAATCTCCAAGTGACGCGTCCTTAGCCCTCAGATTGGTTGAGGTTAAAGTTATATAGATATAAACATAATTTTCATCAAGGACTTTGCTAAGGAGCGTTGAAAATTTCCTTAATTGTTTCCTCCATTTGTAAGGGTCTACTTAAGACCCCAGGCCTGGACGATTCGGACTGGCAACTTAGTAATTAAGCTTATTTCCTCCGCTTGTTTTGTCGTTTACAACAATTGTGTGTCTAATTTAGTGAAGTTAGATGAGTTTAGGTTCGCAGAAACGTGATATTAGATATGACTAGAAGACTCATTAAAATATTTACATGCCTGTTATTCGACTAGTCAGATAATCAGAGTATGAAATTTTAGAAGAGCACGTCCGTGGGTTTTGTGAAAGTGAAAAGAATAAAACGATGTACAGAGCATTTAATTCAGTTAGACCTGTTTGCGGCTTCTGGTTTGCAGAACGTGACCAGACAAGGTTTGGCGACGTAGGATTGACCGCAACGATTGTATTCTGATTCCAATATCATTTTCCATTTCTTTACTTTTTTAAGAGTCGGTTTCAAATATTGCTGTTTTCTTTGCCAACAAATCTGTTATCGTATTAATTTTCTTAAATTTATCAAAAAAAATTACTAAAAAACTCTTGTAGTCGCTTCACATATACAAGATGTAACATTATGTTATGCATTCCGAATTATTTTTGTAACCCTCAAGGTTGTAAATTTCATTTTAAATTCATAAGATGTGATAAATTTGTAGAAACTGAATATTTGACGGACGTATTGCGAGGCATTTATTTATGTTATACGACACTGCAGTGAACTATTTTAGTTCGGCGAGCCAGGAGGCGTGTCTCCGGTATTTATACATCGCTGGGCTGAGTCATGTGGCCGTCTGAAAGTTGTCCCACATCCTTAATACTGGATTACTCATAGCGAACCCGGAATAAAAGCTTTCTATATATAATTTAAATTTATATCTTGTTATTTTCCATGTCATGTATAGGGTAAGGTTATGGTGTTCAGATTTTGTGTTTGTTTTCTTTTGTTCTTAATAATGATATTATGAATAATGACTTTCTATGAACGGGATTTAGTAACAATCAAATATGTAGTTCATAAGCACTCTTGGTTAACCGCTATTTAATATAACTATAAATCGACTTACTACGCAGCTTGTAATTAACTGCGTTCGAGTAGTAACGGTATAAAACTGTTTCTTTGATTATTTTTCTTTAATAGGTCTTCAGATCACCTTCTGTGTTTACGTTGATTTGGTCTAAGACCCACGACAAGACAGATGCCACGATGTAATATAGTTTAATGTTTACTATCATCAATTGAGGCGCCAGGTGTCTGTGCGATTGCGTATGTCACAAGTGTTTATTCGCGGTGAATCACTCTTAATCTTTTGCGTTTGATTTTTTGGTTCAACATATATATTTTGTTTTGAATGGCAATATTGTCACTGTATAAAAACATAGATAAATTCTATATATGTACCTAAAACAATATTTAGACATTTTCCTTGGCGACAATTTTGTATGTTTGATGGTACTTTTTAGTAAACTATAATCACAATGACGTGAACCGTTTCAAGTGGCAGGCAGATCATTCTTTATCAATATTATCCTTGATAAGATACACTGTACATATGACTCAACATTTTAATCGGCTTTAGTATTGTTAGGTAAACTAGGGTGTTTCTGTGTTAATACTTCGATTTGTTTTCTATTTCTATTTCATATCTGCTATACTACATTTTTCTGTATTCCGTTTTGTTAGTCGTTTTTTATATCCGTTGCTGTTATTTTTTTTAGCTACATACAAACAAACGACTATAGAGACTGTTCATGTGTTTCACGGTTTTTAGTTTTCCGTGCCATTTTTATATTTTTTCTCTTCATAGAAACTTTCCTAAGAGTTTAAAGGATACATCACAAAAATACTCGAATTAGTCTTCAAGTGTAGCGCTTAGGAACATATTTTGCGAAAATATTTTTGACATAAAGATAGCAATTAATATATGAATGTTGTGGCTTACAATAGCAAATTAAACAAAGTTTGGCACTTATCGGAAATTATAGCTGTCTTCATGTATAACACAATGGACTACATCATTTAAGCGTACCTAGTTTCACCGGAAAACGAGCAGTAGTGTACTATTAACCCTTTACAATTTCACGAATTGTGTTTGAGCAGTATTCAATCAGATGCTTTCAGAGAACCCTTCCGATTCAGGGCTAACATTGATTTGAATTGGTAAATACAACGATAGGGATATATTGATGATCAAATTGGCTATTTTCCCGCAGCTGGCTCAATCTAACGCAACACATTCCAACTGTAAATTTCGCATATTTTTAGATAATTATCTTAAATCAAAGTCTTGTTAGGTTGTAAAGTGCGTACTTCTAATACGTTGTATTGCGTTTTATATTTGACTTCTAACTCATTGTGTCAAGTATAATTAATTCGAACTATTCTACTAATCCACTGTATGAAACAGTTTTTCCCAATTCTGAAGTTTTAATGAGCTATTGTAATACAATAGAAGCAGTCAGTACACTAACTAAGCGTCAAAACAAAATATGCAAATAAAATCTCTAGACAACGCAAATCACGAGGGTGGCGAGGTCTCTTAATTATGTAAATATACATGTAGGTACTTAGGTACAGTGTTACAATGCATCAAAGTCTCTCGATGAAGTTTGAATAAAGAAATGCCTCCCGGCAATGGAACCGGTTGCCAATCCTTTTTCCTTTTTGAAGACTCCCCATGTTTAATGACGTTAAAATAATTATGGTTAAAGGTTCCTTGAATGTATTTGTTAGGTGTCGATATTTTTTGCAAGCATTGCATAATGCAGTACATTCAACCCATGTTTACGTAAACGTTTCGAGGTCGGGTGCTTAGCAAGATATACTTGGTGCTTTAAGTTACTTACTGTTTGTTAAATATACATTTTAAATGTTAAGTTTTGTACTTACGTTTTTACACGTTGTTGACTTAATTTATAAATGGAATGAGAACTATTTACGAACTCTTGTGTAAACAATGTGTCGGTATACCAGAAAATAACAAAATAATCTTAATTGTGAGCTAAAATTAGTTTACGAATCCCGTGGGAATCTCTAAATTTGAGAGACATCTTCGGTCTGTTCAAACGTTATCACCTAATCGAGGACAATATCTCATAATATTCTTTATGCTCATTCTCATAAACAGGAATGGTCCCTAATAATGATCGTACGAGGGGAGAGGACATCTAACCGACCGTTACGGTCTACGGATATGTGACCGCTGCATTTTATTACCACTTTACTCTGCCACATAATCGACCTTCGTGATGAAGGGCTTCTTTCCTTATTTGAATATTTAGCTTTGAAATATTCACGCTTTCAGAGAGCCCTGACAAAATTTTAGAGAGTTCCTGGATGTTAGTTGCGTAAAACTCGCAACACACAACAAACAAAATTACAGTTGTTTAAAAAAATAGTGACAAATTAACACGGTATTATAAGTAATTACCAAGTTTTATACAGCTTATTTAGGATATATTTGTGTTGATGAATGAATGTGAATGTAATATACACACATAAAAACCTTCACGATAAACACACAATTATATTTTGTACACACGAGAACGTGAGAGTTTTCGTTTATTTTATTTTGTTCTATTGTAATTACATTATGTAATTATGCTTTAATTGTTACAGGTCGAGTTTTTAGAAGCATACTGCACACCTCGGGACACGGCCCGTAGATCACCACAACACAAGCGCCGCTCAAGAGTGCCGCGCCGTTCCCCTGATACCAAATGGCGATACGATTCCAGACGTCAAAACTACGACTTGGATAGGCGTTCCTACGAGTACGAATCCAGGAAATACTTTGGAAGAGAATACGATAAGGATTCGGGACGCCGAGCTTTCGACGCTGAGTCGGCGAGGCGACGCGCTGACTACGAATCAGCTAGACGCACAGATTTTGATTTATCCGCACCGGAGTCCAGGCGAAGCCCCGAGAGCGCTCCAGAAGGGTCTGCTGAGTCACCGCCCGAACCAGCACCATCTGCGCCTTTACGACAGGAAAGGCCCTTAAGACATCGCTCACAGCCGTATTACGAGTCTGGTGAGTTTATTTGTATATCACTTATAAATACCCAGGGATCTTCGACATATTACTTTGAAATATGGATGACGTACATGCCTGATCACGTGATTGATATATAAGTTAGTTCAGTGGGACACCTGGTGCAATGTTACTTCGTCTTTCGCCCCCGTAAACGCTAAATGGAAAATATATAGATGTATCTTTGTATACAGTCTTAATTTAGTGTTTCATGCTTCATTCATGAGACACTAAATAATGGCAATGATAAAACTTTTGTTTGTAAATCTGTTTATGTTGAACATTTTGTTAGGGTTATTAGCTGTTAATATAAATATAAAAATAATGCATGTTTATAATAACTCTTTAATAGCTTGTACATTTTGTAATAATATCGTTAGGCATTTTATTTTGAGTGTAACGTCATCTCATGTCTAAGGAAATGGGAGCAAACCGTCTATTCTTTTATTCACAATCGCGGCGGACTTGTTTCAACCATTGTTCTCAGCTCCAGACTAGACCCAAAGAAAAAACTTAAATGTTTCTCATTTTTATCAAGACAACATCAAGAGCTATGAATTATTTTATAAGTAGGCTGGAGCTCGCTAAGCTTAAACGGGATCTTTCTAATTATTACGAGATTTAAAAGGAAATTATTTGAATATTGAATAAAAGATAACAAATATGAACAGATCGTATTGGTAAAGATTTTTTATTATTCTCTTAATTGAACATATTTTGTTAAATTTAGTATATAGATACGACGTTAAAATCCGTATTTCGTTTTGTTTTGTATCTGATCGCGTGTTCCTAATAACGATTGAAGGGAACAGTTACATTGGTAAATATTTTAATGAGTTGAATATATCACACATTATATATTATCAGTTATTTAGTCTAAATCTATATTCTCGCAGCTCCGCCCACGCAGATTTCGTGTAATGTGGCTTTGCGGCGTTTATCAATAGTCGCAATGTTTTATAGTCAATTTATCATCAGTCAATCATCAATCACACTATTATGAATGATAGATAAGTGCAAGTGCGGTATCTTGCACACATACATGAACATAGTGTCAAAACATTACAGAACACTAAGACTGTTAATGAACATTAGCTTAGTTTAATTCATTAGTATTGTAGAAAATTAAGTCAACATAATATTACTTACTAGCCATAATTATTGTATAGGCTAGATTGTAATTCATGTAAAGTCGCAGTCTTTTTTGTGAACTTTATTGCAATAAAAAAATACACTATTGGTGAAAAACGTACAAAAACGTATTAGTATTATCCGGGGACTTCATTTGAAAATAAATCTGTACCAATAATTTGTATTGGTTTGAGAGATAATTGAGCAGTGTTGGCCTAGTGGCTTCAGCGTGCGTCTGTCATTCCTGAGGTCGTAGGTTCGATCCCCGGCTGTGCACCAATGGATTTTCTTTCTATGTGCGCATTTAACATTAGCTCGAACGGTGGAGGAAAACAACGTGAGGAAACCGGCTTGCATAGACCCAAAAAGTCGACGGCGTGCGTGATGCACAGAAGGGTGATTACTTACTAGTCTATTAGATTAACAAATGATCATGAAACAGAAATCTGAGGCCCAGACCTAAAAAGTTTGTAGCGCCATTATTTTTTTTTTTGAGAGATAATTTGATGTTCTGTGAATGCCGCAAATAGTCTTCAATGTCCCACAAAGTAGGTAGTCGATTGGAAATTTACAATTAGGCTAGATAAAACCTGCGCTAGTGATGAACAATGGCAACTTTTAATCAGGCGCTGTTCGTCTAGACTGAAAAAATCCTCGGACGTAATAAATGAGAATTTCCATTGTATTCTACAGCGGTAAATTATAACTGCAATTTTGATTATATCCTTAAAATGTTATTCTGGGTTATGGGGATAAAAGTCATATTTATCTAACGAATAACACCAAGTATTAATTACAATCTAACATGTCCTTTATAAACTATGTTTTAAATTATTTATTTTTGTAGTATATTTTTTGTTTGTATAAAGTAAACGATTATAATTTCACTTAAATGTCACTTGAAATTTAGAAAAATCAAATAAACCAAAAATAACGTGATGTTTGAGAAAAGCTTTGCTCATAATTGCTTTTAATTAATAAATATCCTCATGATGTAGTAAGCTTTTAGTATATTCATAATTAGTTTGGTGAATGACAACCATAAATACAGCATATAACTTCGTAATTACTTATATATATATATATAAATATATATATTGGTGTTGAATCCACATGGACCACCAGGAAGTCTTGATTAAAGAAATTAAAAATGGTCACATTAATGTGGTTCCTGAACCAGTTTATTTTCCTTCTAGATTGTGTTATGTCCATTAATCGTTGATCGGATTTCCGGCTTATTGAATTTATGATGTCATGTTACAAGTATTCTCAGTTAAGTTTACATTTCCGCTCAAGCATTTGATTTATCTCGAATGAACCAGCTCCAATTTTGTAATGTACTTGGTTTAATGCGCAAAAATACACAAATTTAATAGCTTAGCAAGATCCCAGTCGACTGGACTTTTTCCAACATCTACAACATTTTTTTTCATATTCCTACCAATGTACATAAAACCTTTACAAGTTATATACCTAAAGCTTTATCGTGAATGTCTATTGGTGAAAGCATTCGTTCAGTCGTGTTTGAGTTTATGGCGAAGATACTTAGGAAGTATGGAAGAGGACTTTGTTTTATAATATGTAGTGATCGTTTATATTTATATAGATGCATAATATAAGTAGTTGGCTTTTGATTTATCTCTAAACAAGCTTAAATTTTAATAATTTCAGTCCGTTAGTGTCATTTAATCTAAACGTAGACGGTGAAATAGTTCGAAAAGACATTAAACATGTAAATCGTGTCAATTAAATAAATTCGTGCTCATAGGCTACATGTCCAGTCACGCGGAAAAGTAATTACGTCACGTAATGACGTCATATTACACACCCCTCTAATAGTCGATTTTGGGTAACCAATCAGAAATTGCGATTATCTTTAGTAGCGCAATCTTTGTCTACCCAAGTAGATTTAGGTAGCGGCTTACAGCTGTACTAATAACAACAAGTTTACGAATATAGAATTAAATTATCAACGGATAAATTCCAGATAAAAACGGTTTTAAAATGCCAAAGTAGGAAAATCTAGCGTATTTCGTAGAATTGTGGATAATAAATACCTACATATATATTCTGTATCGTGGTGATAAAGACGTAGTAATTTTGTATTAAATACACGTTTAAGATTAAGTACACAGTTATTTCGTTTTCAATAATTGATAAACGTATACAATGCACTATGAGTTTTGTCTACTGTCATTTATAATGTTCCACTTGAGACGATTCGTAGACGCAGACAAGTAGGTTTCGACATCATTACTCACATTTTATTCATAAAACGTTCTTAAATTTTGAAGCGCTCCTTTTCGCGGTTTACATATTAATATACATAGCCAAGAGGCATATATTGTATAAAAGCAATTGTTATTTTTGACTTTAGATTATAATCATTATTTATTTGTTTCAGAATCATCTACAGACGATAGATCTTCATCTAGTGAAGAGGAAGAAGAAGACGACGAATTTGGTGAATTCGATCCATTTGCAACTGCACCGTCCTTACATTCGCCCGACAGTGGACGCTCTGATCCACGCTACGCTAACGCCCCTCGCAGAAATCCTAGTCCATACTATTACGGCGATCTGTTTAAAACCTCTGCACCAGCTCCAGCTCCGGCAGCTGCAGCATCTTCAACGTCATCGTCGCGAGGTCCGAGATACAGAAAGTCAGCCAGCCTTGACGCTCCCCACGTTGCTCAAAGACCAAATCTGCCAAAACGCTTCTCAGTGGCTGAAGATGGCTTTCGTGAGCTAGAACGATCGTCATCTTCGTCTGGCGAGAGCGCGTGGATGCCGCCGAGGCGTCGTGGGCGCGACGCGGCCGGCTGCGCGTGCGCCGCGCCCGAACATGTAGATGAGCATCACGCGTCTCGTAGTGTTTTTTATGTGCCGGCTCCTCTGCCCCGCTGGCCTCAAGAGATGACCACTCGAAAGATATACGAGACCGCTTTTGACTGCAAAATTGCACGCTCTGATGACGACTTGGACGATTTTGATCGCGTCAGCAACCATCCGGCCCTATTACAGGCTGAGGAACGTAAACTTATTACCTCGGCACAATCAGCATTTGAAGCTGTTGAACGCAGTGAGCCTGACTACAAGGGTCGTCGCAAGGTGACCATGAAAACGGATAGTGTACGACGTTCCAAGATACCCACGATTCGTCAAAAAAGAGAAAATGAAACAAACACTACCGTATTATCCGAAGACTTAGAAAAATTACACATTATAGACGATGACGATAGGACAGCGTCTACGTCACAATTACCTTTAAGAGGTTACACACCGTCACCACCGTCGACAGCGCCACTGCCGACAAAATTTCAGCAAAAAGATGGCTCTGCGATGAATAGTATTAAGAGTGCTCCTAATTTACCGCAATCCCAGCCGGCTCATCCACGTTTGAAGGACTTAAGATTACCTGTAAAATCACTACGGGCTCGAGACACGCCAACTAGCAGCGACGCTAGCATGACAGACGCCAAGGCATCTGTCTCAACTGACCTAGACCTTGGTCAGAGACTCAGGGACTCATCTCGAGAGTCCCGTGATGGTGACGATGAAAGAGGACAGTCAAAAGACGGTATTTTTTTAGAGATTAAGGGTCGACCCACTTCCGATTCAGACACCCCAGAATTGAATCGGTACTCAGGGCCAAAGGGGGTCGGCCCTATAATGGAGTTTAAAGGCAGGCCCGGTATAGTGCGCCCTCGTCGAAAGTATTCCAGCACTGAGAGTATGGCTACTAGCAGCAGTGGAGGAAGTATGGAATCACTGAGAAGCAGCAATAGCGAAGGTGATCGAAGTAGTAGTAGTTCTGAAGGCAGACATTCTTCTTCTCTCAGTTCACACAGCTCGGATTCTGGAAACGTTCCATTTGCTAAATCACACCACATGCATTTGACGGGGTTTGGGCATCATCCGGCTAAACTGCATATTTTAAGCCCTATATCTGATAAGTCTTCACAAGAGCCAGCGTCGGAAACGTCTGATAACAATAAAAATAATAATTCACAAAAAGTTTCACCCGAGGACGGCGAAATAGGAAATAACACCGTACAAACTACCGTGGAAATTGTGGCTAAGCCTAAACGACGGGCTTTGCAAAATCGGAATTTATTGAATCTCACATTTAGACATTCGACACCTGGGGATACTGAGATTCAAGGCTCCGACAGTGGTATTTCTATTCACTCCCGAGAGGGGGTCGATTCGAGGAACGCTTTCATCAATTTTAAAAATAGCAACACGGAGGAAGTTCGTAAGGATGAAGCTGTGGACCTATCCGATCTTCCATTCGATATGCCAAAACTACGTAGACGGCGGGCCGAGGCCGAAGTTGATCTACGTACCTTGCCATTTGATATGCCAAAACTACGTCGAAAGTTGCGCGGCCAGTCTTTACAACTAAACAGTGATTTCGGTGACGCAATATCGAACGCTTCATCCAGCCAAAGTGTTCAAGACTTAAACCGAGGTAATTTGTTTTCCTTATAGCTTATTTACAAATTGCGTATTTGTCGGTAAAAGGGTCTTTCACATTAGATTAAAGGCTCTCGTAATTTGACGTGACTTACTCAGAATAATAAACCGATTAAGATATATGAGTCCAGATTGAACCACACGAAATGTTCTAGTCGGACGCCCTTATATTTAATTCACTTGAGTGCCTTACGAGGGAACTTTTTCCTTCAAGTTGCAGGCAATTTGTAAACGTTCAGTCAAGTTAGGAGTTTTAGATAGACTCCCGTTTGACACATAAAGGCAAGTGACTTATATTGCCTCCATAATGCAACCTTCTTTAAAGCTTTATGACGTGAGATAAGATGTATCTTTTATATTTTAGATAAACACCGAGAAAAGCTGACATTGAATTTCAATAGCGGCAGCAGTGGCTCGAACGGATCTAAAGGATTACATTTGAATTTGGGACCCATCGCTCCGCCTCGAGATTTGGTTGATGCATCACTTCCACTTGACCGTCAAGGGTAAGTTTATTTATTTTGTTATTTATACTGTTTATTGTGTATTTTTAATCGGCAAACTGAATGTATGTAGAGCCTACAACTGTTATACGCAGTCATATTATAAAATAGTTGTTTTTTTTTATATATTTGAAATTACCGTACAATCAGCCATATCAAAATACCATGCAAATGTGTCAAAATAATTCAAAGGAATTAAATTGTTAATTATAATAAATACCTGACATTATAGAAGATATAAAACATTTCTAAATAATTCCTTTAAGTATTAAAAATGACAATGAATAAGTAATGTGGATGTTTTGTATTTCAGGTGGTATCATGGAACGTTGTCGCGCGTGGAAGCTGAGAGTCTGTTGAGAGACGCAGAAGAGGGCGCTTTCTTGGTTCGGAACAGTGAATCGGCCAAACATGATTATTCCCTTAGTTTAAAGTGAGTAAATATTTTTATATATAAATAATGTTTTTTAAGTCACGGTTTTTATAGCGTTGACCGCATTTTTTGTTTTTTAAAAATAAAAATAAAAAATGTTTATTTTTAGTTGTTTATGAGTATTTTTGATTTCCAGATCGACACGTGGCTTCATGCACATGCGTATATGTCGCGGGAGCGACGGATACACCCTGGGTGGGGCTTCGACCGCCTTCCCCACGGTCCCGGCTCTGATGAGGCATTACGTCACAGCTCAAAGGCTGCCCGTCAGGGGTGCAGAGCACATGGCGCTGTCAACCCCACTACCGGCCGTCATGCTTTGAGGCCTCGAAGCGCGTGGAACTATCCACTGGAACCATCCGTTTTTTCCTGGCCTTGAAAACCCAGGAGGTGTCGATTTCTTTGCGTTCGCTTCGCGTCAAGGCGAGTGTAAATAATAAGGTTTTTTGATACATTAGAACCTGTCTAGATGTAGGTTAGTGCCCAGTTAATACCAAAGACTTAGATTAGCTTAAGGGGCTTTTGTATTGCGCTCATTTTTTTATGCTAGTCCCGACCGCAGCCTGTATTATTTATTAGTGATCGTAATTTATTTAATATCTGTATAACATTGTTTGTTGTAGCTTATCACTAAGATATTTTAACGATACTTATTCATTAAGCGATAATTTAGCGGTTTTTGTATATAACGAAAGGCCTAAGGTTCTGTTAATGTACTAAAGCACAAATTACGGAAACGTGAAATAGACCGTTCGTTGACTCGCCTATTAAAAGTGAGTCATAGCTTAAGCTGTCACGACACTATCGATTTAAGGTACGAGCCGGTACCTTATATTTTGTACTTCATACAGCGTTGGTACTCTGTTACTTCTAACGGCGATATTGACTTTTGCATTCTCGCGATATCCGTGATGGTCTCGAACGGTAAAACTCAAAATTGGATTCGGGATCGGGAGATACAGAGTACCGAGGCAGGACTATTTTGCACCGTAGTTGATCTAGATTTTTCACCCACGAGCTTAGGTTTAAGATGTCTATGTTGAGGAAGTAGCGACGCGTGTACAACGGACTATGTTAATCAAGTAGTTTCGGCACATGCGCGTGCGATCAAATAGAGTGCACATGTTACGTAACAAACACCTTGACTTATTTATATTTTTTGTTACATTAGACGTAAGTAGAAATATTTATGGGCCTTGTTATGAGGTTTTCTTTTGGGTAAAATGGTCCAATACATTAATCGCATTTAAGGTTAAAATTGTTTACTGTGATTTAATTTAATGCTGGATTAAAATATGTTTTGAAAATCTGGGTTTTAAGGATTTCATAAGCAAAGTGATCTCGAATTCTTCCTCAGCGATCCAGTTACCTTAGTTATATTTTTGTACCTGATTTTGACTAACACTTCGTTTGAGACTTAAAAATACATTTTAACATATTTTTTGTTACGTGTATATCGTTAGTAATAGTTGTATATGGGAACGAGCGAATTTTATGTATGTGAGACATTTTAATGTGTACCAAGCCACCGCAGTGCAGCTTCTGCAAGCGAAACTAATTTTAACGTTTGGTGTTTGATAAATTTGAGAATTTATTTGTAACCATTAATTTATTTACATGCAAAGAAATGGACGATCTCAAAGTAACAAATGTTCCGTATTCCAAACATAGAAGATACGCGAACACATATTACAAGTTAATTCTCAAGTTCCTCTACGCCTAAATTAAACCGTTTTAACTTAGTAGCGTGAGGAAATTACAGTAAAAATATTACAAATGAATGATAATAGGGCGGATTCATGTATGTGCAGTTGTATAAAAAATTAATGATTATAGAACTCCTGAACTCCTACTCTTAAAACAAAAGAGGATTGGAGTAATTTTTAACTCCTGCAAATACTGAATCTATAAATCAAGAGAATCGTCGGCTAATAAATTTCGGACCGTTAATTTGTATACATTATATTAATTGTCACTATATAAGGGTGGTTGTTGTAAAATGATTAATACTTATCAAAGTTTCGGTATATTTTTTTATTGTACATTCCTCATGTATTTAATATTTAACGTAGTAAGTATATAATGGAATGAATACTTAGTATGGAAAATCTCTTGGAAGTCTTAAAACGTGTCAAAATTTTTTCATTAAACATTAGGTTTCGGTCAAATGTTAGGTAATGTTATAGCTTATAGTAGTTATAATCAATACAGTTTGAAGGTGTAGTTTGAAATGAATGACGTAATAAAGTCTTAAAAAATATCTTGGTGTTATTTATTTTTCTTTAGCTATCTTTTATACATGCAACCGTGCCCACAATCACAATTTTTGGTCTCCAATTAACAACAACTTGTAACAGATTGCCAATAATTATTCAATTAGCATAATGTTAGTATGAAAAAATTGGTAGTGAAAAGAATAGTTGTTATTGCGTTATTAGCGCCATCTATTTAATTATAAAAGAAGACAATTAGCATTTTCTATCTAGATACCATTTGGATACATATACCTAACACATGGTTTGTGTTTTAGCGCCATCTATTATTAAACATCAACACTACAATCAAATGGTAACTTTGAGTAATTGTGTTCTGCGCCATCTAGGAAATCTAATCGTAACTTTACTGTTTTGCGCCATTTATTTTTTTATTAAAACGCCATCTATACATTTTTCACTAAACTTATGGTACAGTTTCATTATTTTCATCTAGATTTTGTCTTGGCGCCATCTTAATGTACACAACGAAATGAGAAATAGGAACGAAGAGGAAAATATAGGGGGTTTTTAAATATCTTTTACTAATTTATTAGGTTATAGCTGTTCTATTAGGTTAAAATTGTGGAACAGATACAAATTTTTGGATTTGCCTCATGCCCTCATAGATATTATGGAATTTGGCTTCTAGCATTTCACTCTGTACAATAGCCTTCGTCGATGATACATACACATACCTAATTGTTTCTGCTCCATGTTCCTAAATATCTTGGAGAACTAGAACTCCTTAAGAATAGTAAGTATAGTAAGTCAACTGAGAATTAAGGAATATGCAACTCGGGTGAAGTATAAAATTCATGACGGCTGTTAAAACCAATTAATTTAGTGAAACAGACAAAATGTGTATTGTTCTCTTCCTTACTATAATAAAATTGCCCAGCAAATTTAATAATGCCTCACAAAGAAATGTGTCTGCCCTATTAACAGACTCATCAATATTGTGTACAAATGATAAATATTTAATTCAATTGTATATAGATGAAAAAGGACTTATCTGCAGTCAAAGGCTAGTAGAAATTCTTCAAAACCACCAAAAAGGAATAAATAACGTACACGTGTGTAAACACGGTCGTGTAAATACTTTTCATTCAATAGGTTTTTGAAGTCGTAAATATTTAAAAACGCTTTATGGAAATTCATAAGGTTCGTGTCAGTAGGGTGATTTCCGAAAAATGCCTACGGAAATAGCAAGTTAACCTGTGACCTACTTCTTTACATATTGGGTCGATATTTCAAGTCATTCACTTAACGCTAATAGTTTGGCAATTATGTGTGTAAATACTACTAAATATTAAAATGTATAAAAAATATTATGTCCAATAGTAGTACTTTTTAAACGTGTGTTATGCTGTAAAAGAAATTTGCCGCCGTGGCCGTATTAGAATCTTTTTATTTCTATAAATAAACACGACTTAAATAATATATAAAATATACATACAGTCAATCGGGCTTATGTATTGTGTACAATGCAGTACAGGAGTTTCTAGGATACTCCACCTGTCTCTTTTCATCACAGTATAATTTTAACAGAAAAAGTTGAACGAATAATTCAAATGCAACATTATTTATCTGATATGTAGTGACATCATACTCAGTTACACAATAATATTGCACTTGTGTGTATGAGTTATAACCGTTTTCCTTGTTATTTATGTATTAATTTTCTCCAGTCTAGATCCATCCAGTGTACCGCAATAAATCATATATTTTTATTAAGACACGGGTAGGACGTAACTCAACTTTGTCTACATCAGACAGTTCTTACAGATACATCGTTAAAGACACCAACCTAATTCCCATAATGATGTCTAATAATGAATTATTCACAACCGCTCCACTGAACTTATATTCTGACCTTAACATAAAATCAGTGTGGGCCAATCGATTTACCAAAATCGTAAAAAGATTATTTATTTGTTGAAGGTTTATTTAGGGCGAAGTTCTAAAACTTTAACTTGAATTTATCTATCATAATTATAATAAGTTATGTAGAAGAAAATATAAATGACACTTTATGTGTATTTACCAAAACAGATATTATACTAAGACAATTTTACTCTTGATTAATATAAGTCGCAAATGACAAAATCTTAAATTTGTCGTGTTCACATGGCTACTTAAATATTAAATGATCAAATTTCATCGTGATAGTAACTAAGTAGCAAATTATTACATGTTGTAGAGTTTTACATTTTTGCAAACAAAAAATTATTCGTATTTTTTTGTTATGCTAATGAGATAAGAATAATTTTAACACGCTTAATTCAAAATGAAGTTCTTATTCTTTTTTCGGAACAAAACGTTTAAGCCTTTTAATCCACAGATAAAGGAAATGCCCCAAAGACGTTGTCCATGTTAATGATCTCTTTGAAAATATTGTATTACTAGAAGATTCATTCCCAAAGGCAAAATTAATAGATTTTTAAAAATTTTAATAGTATATATACTTCTTATTTAAACACATAATTCTGTTATGTTATGTAATTTTTTAATTGAGGGATTTTTTGGTTTTGCTTAAAGTTTATAATAACTATTATTATCCCGAAGAATGCGGAAGTATCCAAGTTAAACAAATACAATTTATAATATTAGGAAATATTGTTAGGAAATCTACGATGTTTATAAACGAAACTATTATTATCCTTTTAAAAATGTATATCAAAAAGGATATAATAATAAATAAGCCTTTTTATGTCCTGTTTTACAATAGTTGTTATGTTACAGTAACCAAAAATATTGATTTTTAGTAGGTTAGCTTAGATTATGTTAGTAATAGGCCTCCTTCAAAGATGCCCATTTTTGTGGGTCTTGTGCAAAAATATAATTCATATAATATTAGCCAATAACTCTTTATTTCCTTAATGTATTTATAAGTTATGGGAAGTATATTAAACAATAAAAACTTTTTCATGGGATATGAGGTGTTCTAAGTTCATATAAGAATGTGTACAAATCAATTTTACTTTGTATTTGTTTCTCATCATTGGTATTTACATCTGTGTTACATTTAGGTACAGATCTTACTCAAACTAAGGAAACAATTAAAGAACAAAGGGATTTCGATCTCTCTTTAATTATAACAATTACGTAAGATTAAATCATATCTTAGTAATAGGTTAAGTACGATTTCGAATATATATGTAATAAAACGTATTTTATTCAATAAAAAGTTTAGTCTGAAAATGATTTATTATGACATGTCAATAACGTTGCTGTTTAAAAACATAAGCCTTTTGCCGAGTCATTACGTGTACTTTATGGGTTAAAACTTAAAAGTTATTCAATTTTCAAAAAGTGAATCGTACTCAAGTCATTCACTGTTCAGGTAACATACTTTACATCATATCTTCATAATAAAAGAAATATTCACAAAATTAAACAAATATAATTCCACCAGTATAAAAATATGCACGAATTTTTGGTTACAGGCATTTTTAAGGAAAATCTTGAAGTAAAATCTCAAGATCCACTCCAGATTTTCTAAGGTCCAAGGGTAAGGTATAACAACTGCCTCGCGGCTTGCTGCGACCTGTAACAGACAATAGAATGTGAAATGCTTGCTATTGTCTTAGTATACAAGCATGTTTACGGTTGTTGCTTTTATATGATTTTTTTCTGGTTTACGCGCGTACAACGCCTTGACGTCCGTCGTTCCACAATTGAGCGTTTCTTAAGACAATTTCTGCCACGAACCACCACTATGTGGAACCAACTGCCCACTGTAGTATTTCCGAAACAATTCGACTTAGATTTCTTAATTTTTAAAAGGCCGGCAGTGCGAGTGTCATCAGGTGAGACTCCTGCCCGATGCCTAGGGATGATGGGGATGCATATTTAAAAGGACGCGAATTTAATGGTAGACTCGCTTACCACAACTCCTTGCAGCCCGTATGGAGGTTTAATAAAAGAGGTTACTGCAGTGAAGTGAAGAAGTTCAATTATAATATGTTTTAAGAATTGAATTAGTAATGTCATATCATATACTTTTAAAAGTAAATTTAAATCTAGGTATAAAACCTTGTTTTATTCATTTGGGACGTAATCTATTCTCTATTCCTTTTCACCACTGAATAGGGACTCGATTCATAAATTATTAGTGAATTATGCAGTTATATGAGCATAGCATAGCTTTGAAATATTTTAAAACCTTTCATAGAGCTTAATAAATATTAAAGGAATAGTGACAAAGACGTGAACTAGCTGACTTCAAAAAAAGGGAAAACGTATATCAGTTACATTTAGCTTTATTCTGTTTTATCTAACCCCTTTAAATGAGAAGTCTTATTATCCACGATTGTGGATCGGTAGACACAATTCCAAGTCGTCTTTTTTGTTATTTATAAGGCGAGTGGACAATATATTTTCGTCCGGACCTGTAACGTCGTTCCGATGCAACATGATCGTTGCTGAGCCACAGAGAATGGATGCAATGTATAAAACAATCAAATAAATGATTATTAAACACTTATATAAGTGTTAGCAAACTAAATATTATTAGTTTTTTTCAATATTTAAAAGTGGTTGTTTCCGCATTTAATCCGCTCACCGGAAACGAAAGCAAATATAAAAGTTTGAAAAAGGAATGAAGCTGAACTTTTGAAAACGTTCCATAGACACGTAAATCTACAGTACGGAGCTCGGTATTTAGCTCACAATCTACGTCGCAGGTAGGCAATTCGCAATTAGAATCCATTGTATACTAGCAACTTGATTGTTTGCGAATGCTGTTACCATTGCCGTCTAGCCATGTTAATTAGTTTTCGATGTTCCAAGAATTTTACACCTAATTGCTTTTTATTTGACTGACCATGATTTCATTTAATGGATGATGTCATATCACGTTATTTTTAGAATTAATTCACTCAAGCTTGAATATGTAAAGGTCGTTGCCTACTTCCAATATATCATAAATACTAATATACATTTTTATAATTTATAGTATTGGAAGTCAGAAGACATTTCTAATATTTTGATATTTATTTATTAAATAAAAATCTTACAAAGTTGCGTATGAGACATATCATCCTCCTTATAAATGTTCGTAAAAAGAATCAATAAAACAATTTAGAAATGTTGAAAAATATATACAAAACAATTGCATTTAACACATTGAGCCTTTAGGTCAACGCCCTCTCATTTAAATACATAACGATGTGTGTAGTGTACTCCGAAAGCCTTAAATTAGTTGCGGCGAGACAGCGTTATCTACCGGATATCCTCCATCAATAAATTTAAAGTGAGCCTCGGTAAAATCTTGAACATGAAATACGAAGTGGTAAATGAACCGAAATACTATGTAATAAAATATAATATTATATAAAGCAAAAAATTAAGCAACAATAGTTATTCTCTGTTTTCTTGACGATGTTGCATGTCTCTTCCCCGTATTAACAAGTGTTGCCTGAGCCTGAGACCAGACAACACTAATTAGTGTTGTCTGGTCTCAGGCTTACTGTAACATTACCAGTGGTGCACCTTTGAGGTCAGGGCCTCATATTTTGGTTATCGCTTTTGTTAATAAGCCAGTAAGTGATTGTGAGTCAGAGAAGTGTATTTATTTTAAATTTTAGGAACCAGATGAAACCTCCGGTATTTTTCAGTATGCAACTTAAGTCTACTTATGATTTAGTATAAATAAAATAATTTTTACCAAATTAAAGTTTCAACCATAAAAACCTCACAATCTACATTTGGCCATTATATTTAATTAATAGGTTTATTAAAAGCTTTTCGTAGATTCTTGTTGAAGTTAGTTGCATGCAGGGGTTCCTTCACCTTTGACCCGGTCCAAACAAACTCTAGTGCATCGTCGGCACTATTAGTGCAAAATGCTTTGAAATCCTCATCGCATGCAACACTTGCTTTTCGTTATGTTAATGCCATATTCCATCACTTCGTTGCCTTATTTCAAAGTTTAGCTTACCATATTTATTTTTTGTCCATACATTAAGACCCAGAGACCTAGAAGTATACTGTTCTTTGAAGTCTAACCAACTTTGGGTCATTCAGGTAATAGAGCGTACCCATTCTTAAAAGGCCGGCAACGCACTCGCGAGCCCTCTGGAATTGTGTGTTAATGGGCGGCGGTATAATCTAACATCAGGAGAGCCTGTTTGTTATAAAAAATACATCCCAATCATTAACATGGCGCTCCCAGTAACTCTTGTTGGCTTACTACCGTCATGCTACGCAATTCAAACAGACATACTACGTATTCATAACGGCATACATAATGGTTACTGTCAATAACATAATAGATATTGACTTATTGATATTACGTTCTTATTACATAAAATTATGATAAAAATTTGTACAAAGGATCTATAGAATAAAACACTAAAAACTAAAAATAATACATACCCGCTTACCTTTTTGGATGATAAATGTATGATATGATCTTTAGTGTTTCTGGCATATTATCAAAACCACACATGAAGTAGATCTCAATAGTTTATTTCAAACTGACCTGATCGTTATCTGTGGTATGGCTGGACATGTTTCGAATTTGGGCCAGATATATCTCGATTCCAAATCTACATCGTTCTGTTAAACGCTTTGAGAAATATACTTATTTCGTCTTCTATTTGAAGAAAATTGGTATTGGATTTAAAACATTGATAAAATTAAAAAAAATGATTTTATACGTTATTTCATTTAAACTTATATTTATATATAAGTAAACTTCTATAAGTATAGTTTATATATAAGTATATATAAGTATTATATATTTATATTACCTATGAGTATTATTTATAGCTCATACTAAATATATAATATTTCGTTAGTCCCAATCGCTATATTTGATCTTCAAATAATTAATTCGTTCGTCGTTTCGGTGGTAACAAAAACATTGCTGATTCAAAAGTTCTTTGTTCAAAATTTATTTGAATAAACAATGATCTGCCTTTGAGATATATAGCTCATTAGCGTGAACCTCATAACCACGGAGGAAACAATTTAAACCAGAAATAAAGGTATTCGAAAGGAATAAACACGTCAAAACCATTAATTCAGCTTTACTCGATCTTCATCTTTATTCATATAGATCTTCGTTGTTTCAGCTGAAAATGTGGCATAAATTTCCTTACAAGAAGTTGATTTTCGAGTGATTGAATTTACATAAATTAGACACCGCATTTTCTCTTATTACGTACGTGTAAAAGTCATTAATTGAATAAACTAAAAAAATGAATCAGTGGCGCTATAACATTTTTAAGTCTGGGCCTCAGATGTCGGAATCAGTTTTATGATGATGTGTTAATCTAATAGGCAAATACGTGATAAGCCGTCTGCGCCTGACGCACATTGTCGACTTTTGGGCCTAAGGCAAGCCGATTTCCTCACGATGTTTTCCCTCAACGTTCGAGCGAATGTTAAATAGAGAAAGCTTTCTTAGGTATAACAAATTAACAATATTTGAGATAAATTGTTCTACGTTTTAACTATCTCCGGATCAGTCTCTAAAACTACTTTGGGGTCTTACTTTGTCCTTTGTAGTATAAGGACTTACTTTGTCCTGAACTTTGCTTTTCTATAAAATTACCAATAATACTATGATTCCTGTCTCGGATAATTAATTTTAACATTTAGTTTTTGATACTTTCAGCTTTAAAAAAATAAAAAAAACATCTTTGGTTTATGTAGGGTTATGATTAGATTTTTTTGTAAAACGAACGGGTTGTAGACTAAGGATAAGTGACATTAACCCCTGTAAAACTTACAGGGCTAGAAGGCGTGAATAGATTCCAGCTGGCCGTCAAAGATTAAGTACGCTCGTTATAGGACTAAGGAAATATTGTCACGGAAATAAAATGGCAACTGACAAAATTTAAGGTAAACACTCTCAGATAGCTAAATACAAAGTATGACAATTTTTCGAGTAGTTGTAAAATTGTCATAACTGATATTATGGTAATGGTATGGTAAAAATCATTACCATAATATCAGTTATTGAAATCCTGGCTGCATCAATTTTGCATGCAATTTGTTTAGATGAATTCTGTTCAATCGATACAATTTCGTGCATTCGTAGTTCCAAATATGCACAGATCGCTGCTCAGGATTTCGGTACAAAAAGGTATTGTTCATTATGTTCATTGTTCAGGATGTCTATTACAAGTAGTGTTTCTTATGTCGATGGGTAGGTATATCGACTAGCGTTAGGCAGTAATACTTGACGCTGCCTCTAATTTACTCACTTTCTTAAACAAAACGTATACATACTACATTGAATTTATTTAAAGACCATTATTGTGTGATTTATCAACATCAGTCAGTAATACATCGCTAAGTAATCCGAATCTCCTTAATAGCTCTCTCGAGAATTTAATGTTACAATCTAATCCTTTCCATTTGTTAGTCTTGACAGAAACTTAACTGGTTTCACATAAATTGCTACACAGGCTATATAAGACTCTTACGCAATCTCTTGAAGAGAGAATACTGACGAGAGACGATTGTTCTTTCTCGTAATATTTAACTACTCGTCTAATGCTTAGTAGGTTTTACTTAGAGAACGAAATAATGAGTGATATTATTATTTTAATATCACTATCATGGCAACAATGACTTCTATGAATATCAATACTTCATATTAGTTTACATCGCATAACAAATTTTAAATTTAGATTACATTCTGTACAAATGTCGTGCGTAACTGACTAAATGAATGACTTCAAATTAAAAGGAAGCAATCACTATGTTGAACAAGTTAATATTTCAAATTAAGGCTTGGCCGACATACGAATACGCGTAACCACTTATTTTGATTAAATTAGCATAAAAAGTTGGGTGAAGTAGCTGGTAACATTAAAATGATGAAATTCAAAAATTGACTTTTGCATTTATCGTTTTTCAGTAACTAATCAACGAATGACAATATTTTTTCGTTTTACTATAAAAACAATAAAATAAGCAACTACATGGAAAGCAGAAGTAAATTAATATTACTAGGAGTTCTCTTTTCATCATAGGGACACTTGGATCACATTGATTTTCTGAAAACAGTTTACAAACGAATACAATTTGAGTCGAAAATAAAATAAACCATTTTAGATAGTTATATAAAAAAATCATATAATTCTCGATCTTTTTATTTAATGATCAGAGTTTATTTTATAGCCAATTATTATGCTATCACTCTCCTGACTAAACCACTCAGTGTCTTCACTCATACCCTAAGATTCAGACTCGAGACCGAGAGTGAAAAGTATGATTTCCATATGTAGAAAGTATTGTTTTAGACATCTTAATACTAAATCTCGACTACAAATCTTATTAGTACAAACACACACTCAAAACACCCTACTTACTGAAAGTCTTGAGGGGTGTAGTGTGCAACCTAAGTCTACTCTAAGAACTGGGTTTCTTAGAACCTATCGGATATGTGCGACGGCGAAGGTAAGGATCTGTAAAAATATTGTATGTATTTCTGTAATAAATATTCGGTCATTGGAAAAAAAGAAAAGTGAGCTACATTTCTCTGTTTGCTATTGCCCATTATTTTTTCAATATTATATGTAGATCCATATAGATAAACATATATGGAATATAGATATGTATCATGGATATGCAATAGCATTAAGCTTTGAATAATGAATGATCACTATGTACACAACGGAAACAACCACACCGCAAACACTGACAATTTACATTGCTGTTTATTGAAAGAAAATGGCTTCCATTGTAGTCAAATGAAACTCCATTGTTAATACATTAAATTTATGAACGAAACATTTTCTTTGTTTATGTGAGTATCAATATAAAATTAGTCCACTCATATTGCAGCTGTTTTTGTTACTAAAGGCTCACTACGTTGCATTTCAAACCTTAAGTAACTAAAACAATTATATTTAACTTAAATAAAGGTTACATAACTGGCGTATTGGTAAATTAGAAATAGACGAGTTTATTTTAAATATAATAACATAGCAATACAATTTTAGTCATAAGTTTTGTAATCTAATGTTGTAATCTCAATTTGTATTGTGAAAGTTGATTGAAGTGACATTTATGGATCATTAAACATGTACTTGTTAATTATACAATACCTAGATGCCACACAATTAACCATTATTTACAAAAAACATAAGAAACATTAGCGAAAAATTACAAAAATGTTTTCAACAAAAAATAATATACGTATTATTCAAAATTGCAAGGATATTTAATTTAAGATATAAGTTGTTAAAAACATCTATCACCAAATAAATGGGCATAACATAAATATTCCATCTGCTTTTATTTCATACTAGATTACCCAGTGAACTTTGTATCACCCACATATAGCTAAATGAAGCATATGTTTCTAAAGGCAACTCTAAATATGTAACTACCAAGTGACAATTCTTTCTAAAAATATTTAAAGGCTTCAAATGTATCCCGAGCCAGGAACTTGTTTTATTGAAAAATTTAATTGTCATTTCTAGTATTTTTCTTTACTTATTAATTTATATTTTCCACCGTTGAAACCTTCTCGGAACTTCCACAAGTATATCAAAATCTAATCTCTATCTCTATATTTGTATAAGTCATAATTAACCAAATCGATCCAGCTATTCTCGAGACAAACGAACAGCAATTCATTTATATATATATTACATAAGTCAGAGAATTATGTTAACGGACTGTTTATTCTCCGTTAACTTAACTTACGCAAGGTCTACTTTTTGTAAGTGCCTATAAAGATTAGTTTTTTTATTTTGTGAATAAGCTTTAGCTTTTTTTTAATTTTGTTTTTCTTTGATTTAACGTTTTTGTTATTTCACCTGAGATTTTTTTATCGCATTTCCAGTGTTATTTTTATAGTCACCTGTAAAACTAAATTGTGGTTTTGTAAATAAAAAAAACATTTGATGCCCAAAACTCCAACACATGACAACAATAATTTACTCTTCAATATTTCGATTATTCATGAGCCATGACTATCTCATAGCACCAGCTATACGTCCTTGTTGCACAAGTTGTTCTAACATTAGTTTCACAAGTATTAAGCGCTTACCAGTGCGTAAAATATATGTATGAAATATCTTATTTCTATATTTTTTTATACTAATAGGCAGATATTCAATTGACTACTCGTGAAACTCTATTAATACTGATCGGTCTCAATAAACTTACAACATTCCGATAGTCATTAGTGTTTAGAATTTCTGACCTATATAAAGGCATTCTCTTGAACTGGCAAGCCGTAGTAAGCCAATCGATTTCAGTAATTATAGTAGGAGACGGTGAATGTCCGCCTCGCTAGCACTATACTAAATTGTATACATTACATACATAAACTGTTTGGCGGCGTATTAGTAGAATTTTCTTCAAATATAAATATATTTATTTTTGCTCGAATTATTGTTGTAATCTCAATTTGTATTGTGAAATTTAAATGAAGTCACGTTTAAGTATCATATAATACATATGAATAAACTTGAAGTACTCGTAAATATAAGATTATTTTTAATGAATGAAACGTTAAATCCAATAGGACCGATACATTTGTTTCGCCAAATCTGAGTTTATTAGCCACTAGTACAACTAAACTGTGTAGGGACTTCAATGAAAGATAATATTTTGTACAGAAAAAAACGCGAAATGCTAATGCAATATTAATCAGAAGCAGTGTTGGCCTAGAGCCAGGAGCGTTTACGCTGAGGAGACGTCTGCTAGATGTACTCCAGGGCGAGGACTCCAGCTATCAAACGTAGTAAAAGCGCGGAAAATGACAGCCCGTGGAAAATCCCCACAATTTTTGCGAGGCGATCATGAACAACAAAGAAGAGGCGGAAAGTGCCAGGTAGCTTTGTCCCGAACCATATCCTCGCCACCTAAAAAGTAACCTAGCGAAGAAGCATGTGCTCAAAGGAATGGCGATCCTTACTTACAGGTACTGGACCCCATCTCCCCAAGCTATTACAAAAGCGAATGGCCTGGTCTGTAAAGAATACTTGTTGTGTCAAGATCGTCAGAAACTAACAATGGGAGTGGAGTGGCGGACGCAACCGCCGCATCGCATGTCGGGAAGCGAATAAGGCTCTGCTGTCCACATTGTCTTGGGGTGGCAGTGGGTATACGCAATAGCGAGTCCCACATAACCCTACCGCATTAAAGTGTCGCGGCGCGAAAGCTTAAGGGGAAGTAAAAAAATTTTGACTAAAGCGTGACTAGAGTGCTTTTGGACCTCCATTGACTATTCTTTCTATACGCGCAATTAAGACTCGCTCGTACGTTGAAGGAAAATATAGTGAGGAAGCCCTCATATGCACGGAAGGCTAATAACCTACTTGTCTATGAAGAACAAAAAAAATATCCTGAACGACTGGACTTATTCTTTGATATTTTTGAAATCTATTATCCAAATAATTTTCTTTGGATCGACCATTACATATTAAGGTTTTTCCCCCAAATATACAACAAAACTAATCGTTACTTTGATTATGTTAGTACAGATTTATGCTTATAGTACGTTTATAAACAAGTTGACACGTGTCAATTAAGCCGTTACTATCTGGGTCACATCGAGCTGATAGAAATATTGTACATTGTATTTTGATTTGATGTGTAATTAAAAGGGAAATATTAATTAGGTTAATTGGCGACTGTTTGAATGGCGATATTCACATTCCGGAGTACTAAAATTCTTTGCAACTCAGTGTCGCATTCTTTTCGTGATGGATTGTTTATTTTTATTTCATACCACTTTAAAAACAGCTTTGCTTATGTTATAAGAACCAGATTTATTTTTAAGAAAGTATGAAACTTTTAACTTTCGAAGTATTTTAACATTTTAAGTAAGTAGGAAACTAAAAATATTTGTTCGGAGTGTGGTTAATATTGAATTTAGTATATAGTTGTCGAGAAGCATGTTTTTATAACAATAAGAGCAACAAGCTTCTACTACTATCAAGTTATATATAACAGTAATTGCTTTAAAAGCGCTTAAAATACTATATTTTATCATAATTATGGAAAATATTCGCAGTTTTATTCAAAGAAGATAAAATATTTTTATTTTTATCTTTTTTTAAGAGCAACTTTTAAATGCACCTACAAAAATTAAATCAAATCGTAGCAATCCCACCCAATTATGAGTACAATTATTTTGAATATTGAAGTCGCGTATGGATTAAACTAATGGAGTATTATTACGTTTGCAAACATTTGAAACTCAACTGTCTCCCGCTGGCGCTACAACGATTAGTGAGCTACAGTAACCTCAGATATTTATTTGACCCTCTTGTGACACATCTTTTTTTACAAAGGCTGACAGTTTTCTCAACATGTCTTAGACATGCTAGGCGAGTGTGTTATCCGTTACAGGTAAATAATCACGCACCACTCCAGGCCTAAGTATCGCCCGTTAACGGCTGCGTTTAATATTATGTTTTATTACTTTGAAAATATTTAAACAAAACCCTCATACTTATCGAACTTCTTATCGACTTGTAATTAGTGCGCCTGTACTACGAATTTAGTTAATGTTATGTTGTAAGCTTAATCTTTATTGTTTTATTGAAGTAATAAAACCAAAGAATATTATAATTAATATTAATTCTGATAAAGATTTAATTATTTTTTTTAACTTTATATCGTATGTAAAATATTAGTTACACGATTATAGTGTAATTCGTTGTACTAGTTATCACTACTGTATATGTCCTACTGTAGGACATATGCGTGTCCAAAACAGCTCTTAAATAATTGTTTTGTGTGCGTAGCCGTAGCCACGTGAAAAATATGAATAACGAGAAGTAAAATGAGAAAGTAATAATGACAAAATACTTAAATTTATTGCTATTATTACTATCAATTTATTGTGATGTGTAAGTAAGAGATATCTTTTTTGTAAATAATTAAAAACTTACTTTGTTTAATTCTAGTACGTTAGGTGTAGAATAACATGGCACTTTCAAAGGCTTTTGAAATTAATATTCAGAGCGACATCGGTCTACAGTGACGAGATTATTAAAACAGAACGTTTTAATGACGACATCAACACTTTGTTAGTTATAATAATCATTTTATTTAAGTTTGAAACTTGGTGATTTTGACCTCATTACTGTAGTCGTTATCTAGTTGTCAAAGCAGTGTTAGCCTAGTGGCTTCAGCGTGCAACTCTCATCCATGAGGGCGTAGATTCGATCCCCACGGGCATCAATGGACGTTTGCATTTAACATACGGTCGAACGATAAAGGACACATCGTGCGGAATCCGGCTTTCTTATAAAAATTGACATGCGCGTGAGTCAGGCATAGAAGGCGTATACCCTATTTGCCTGTTACATTGGCAAATGATCATGAATAAGATACAGATAACGAAACTGAGACCAGACCTAAAAAGGTTGTAGCGCTACTGCTTTTTTTTGCTGTCCATTAAACTTAGACCTAGACCTAGTAGATGGGATTGTAAAAAAAATACACTACTGTGATTATTTATAAGATTTTTGAAGCCCTACTTCCAAGTAATATATTATGTTTATTTAATTCCATGAGGATTAACACACACATAAACCTACGGTGATGCTCCTTATCGTCTAATAGCGATACCTACCCAATATAGTTATTTTACTGTAGCGCTTATGAACCCAATGTAAGGTCGGATATAGTACCAGCGCTGGGTCGGCATTTGCTTGTTGTGACGCACATCCGATCCAACAGGGTAGGAGTTTTGAAATAGTGAGTCCACATATGTCTCTTACACTTGTAAACTATAATATTAGCTGCGCATGAGATGTTGTTGTGTATTGACTACACATAAGTAGTCCACATAGATAAGATAAAATTTGTTATTCAAAACTCGAAAAGAAATTCTTGATTACTTTTCCAGTCACTTTTAAGTAAGGAGCAGCCAGATTGAAATTACTTAATTTTTAATTATTTAAGAAAAATACACAGAGAAATGGCCACTAAGGGTCACTTCTTATGTCTTCTTATACTTTAATCAATATCAATTTGTGAAATAAACATACTTTTTCTCATTCATTCTTTACAAAGTCAACAACAAAGGGTGCTGTCAGTACTGTGTACTCCCACATCTATTGTCTGCCAAACAATGACGCCATACGACGAATTAACAGTCCCATTATTTAAAAAAAAAACTGTGACTGTGATTCGTATCACCTTAACTATTAATAATATCTAACAGTTTTTTAAAACTAATCCTATATCTACATATACTATAAACTGGGATACTTATGTAACATCAGCATTATCGCTTAAAAATTGTCTAATAGCAACCAAATTGTGCTTTAAATTTAAATATTCTCCAACATTATTAATCCTTCATGGTGCCACGGTGAAACTCGTACTCGTAAATAAGATGATATTTCATGTTATTCATTTTGTAAATAGAGAGGCGCAAAAAAGCGGGAAAATAAAATTACTACAAGGCGTCTAGCTTAATTTTGGATTTTGAGATGTCAACTAAACTTTATATATTTGAAATTTCGTAAATTTATGGTCATGTAGCGACACCTAACAACTACGACTAAACTCTCTGCGATGACGTCATACTCTGGAACTCGTAGCCGCTGGAGAATCTACGTAAACTACGAGTAAAGAACAAGTGAGAAACTTGAATAAGCCCATTCATCACCCATTTTACATTGAAGCAAATTTGTCATATACCTGTTTGAGAAAACTAACATTTGTTTGAAGAAAGGAAAAAAAACTAAACTTGGTACAAAGGTAGTAAAGACATGTAATTTTGTACTTCAATAGTTTATAATAAATTAAATAGTGAACTTATTGTGAAATTACAGCAAAGTTTTTTTCGAACTAGTCTTGTTAGTTAGATCGTCATTTCGATGACGTCCGTATCAAGTCCAATTGCAATTAGCAATGGTTCGATGGGCAACATAATGAGTGATAATGACGCTCAGTTGATACAACCATTAATATTGGCCCTTATCTACCTAACGAGATTGATAACGGATTATTTTGCGTTGCAAAAATAATGATATAGCCTTTTTTAAATGTATATAATTTAATTTTTATTTAATATGTTGGTTTCATGTGGATTTAAAACGCCATCTGGGCGCACTGGTACTGAGTGTTTATTCATGTCAGCGCCGACCATCCACCTCGCTGTCTCATAGTCAATCTCCAGTCTGATTTAGTATAAATATTGCTATATGTTTACAACATATATTATTATAGATACACATATATCTTTTGCATCTAAAAAGGCACATATCTGTAGTTATTCATTCAATCGTATATTAAAAAGATTATTTACGATATTTTTTTGATGGTGATTTTACTTATTTCGTCAATGTATTTGCGTGTTGTTCCTACGAGAATGTAAGTGCGTGCTCCAATTTCACCATGCCTCCTGCTGATAGAGAACAAATCTTTGTGTTTTTATTTTTATAATGAATTAACTATTATTTACTTAAAGAAGTCAGGTGAAACATAATGTAATGGTTGCAGATCCTTACAAACATTTTGTTAAACCAAAAACTTGGCGATTTAAAAGAGTGGAGGAGAGTTTATTGCCAGCTCTTCTCGTCCGTTCCGCCCTTTATTTTAGAACTGACAGTAAATGTAAAATTAGAAACATTTAATATGTATTTCTTTAGACGTTCATAAATGTACATTGTGCTACCTAAATATTCATTTATTCAAATGATTTCTTTTTTGAATTTTCTTCACACGAGCAAATACATACATAAAAACAAAGTTCGAACATATGATGTAAGCGTTTGGCTAACACTGCACGTACCTAGAGACCGAATATTCCAAACCTTCATTTATATTCTTGAAATTTCGTAAGTCAAAGCATGTTCAAGAATATTCTATAAGTCTTACAAGCTCGTACAGGAATGATTTAGGACGCCGACTTAACTAAATGCATCATAAATTATTCATAAATAGTCTATCGAGTGTCGCTTATCATGAAGGGTCGTATAAAATGATTTATTAACTACGAATATTTGACACAGGTTGAAGAATTCAAGGTCTTTACGATCCCCAAAGCATTTTTAAGATGATAAATGTTTGCCTTGAATAAAAATTTTGAATAAAGTACAGCTATTGATTTTTAATGATAAGCTTTCATAGTTCGATATAAAAATGTGTTAAAATAAACATAAAAACTAAATCACTGGATAAAAAAATCCTTAATTCAAATGAAAGATGTTGATACTGTTCTATATAAAATAAAAATGTTCTACTAGATAGTAGAACATTTTTTGTTATGGAATCTTTATCTTCAGAAATTACCTCTTATATGTATCAATGTTATGTTCCTAAAGTCCCTAAACTTTTCATTACAAGTTCATTATTGTATGACTGGAAATTGAATCAAGTACATTCGCTTTATACGCGTGTTATAAGCCCTGGTGGCGGTTAAAATGTTATAATATCAATTAGAGATTTTCAATTATAAGTGAGGACCTTATCGGATATAAAACAATGAAATAACATTTATATAGTTGTGCGATTAATACAAAAAACATGTGGATCCAGTGTCAAGGATCCTTCCTTCCTTCACAGACACATTAACAATAACAACAGTAGTATAACTATTATTTAAAGAAAATAAGTATATTTAAATCTATACTAATTCCACTACTTTTTATAAATTAAACACAAACATATATTAATAAAAATGGAAAATATATGTATGAAATAAAATTAATATAAAAACATTGTCGATGTGCCTATTAATGCCCCCTACTGCCATTGAATTTCTGATATAATAAGTTTGTCTGAATCTTCATTGTTAAGGTATCATTTGTTTTATGGAAATTGTATTAAAAATTTGTTGGTAAAAACTTTATTGTTAAAACGATACTATGCGATTTTTAACCATACAATATTAATTGATTTTTTATTGCTCGAATATCCTGCTCTGGTTTTAGAAGGGGAGTCATAAAATGTCAGCCGTGAAAACATTATAAAAACCTTGAAGAGTAACTCAATTTTCACATTCGATTTACGACATTTCAGTGAAAACAGATGCAGATAAACATATTGCTATTTTAAAGTATAATATGTTTATCTACAAAAGAAGAATCGGCAAAAACAAATTTATAAAATTTACCACAACCGTTGATACCTGTTAAATCGAAAAAGTATTTAATGTAACATTTTTACTTAATTTATTCAGGAAACAAAAATACTCAAATAAAAATATGTGTGTGTACTTATGTACACGCGTGGAAGTTATACTTTGAAGTAACAAGATAGAAGTCTTTTTTGAATTTTTTATCTTTTGCCTCATTAAACGTTTGTAGAAAAAAGCTACACTAAAAATAGATAAATGGTATTTAATTTGTTGAAAGTTTTATTATAACGCATTATCTAGTTGAATAAAATTTATTTAAATATCACAAATAATATCTACATAATTAAAGAAATGAACATTTTTATGGTAAAATGTTGATAATGCTAACTTCAGGGTGTCGGTGTTTTGTGCCGTTGTCCGCGCTCATCTTAAAAATTTACTCCTATCAATTTCGCCTGACGCGCCAAAGGAAGTATCACTCCAAAAATATTATTTTATCTTTAAAGTATAAGTTTATGTTAAATATTCTTCGTTTCATTCATGAAAATTACATTTAGATTTAGTTCATAGGGCGTCATAATTCGCGGCAAGTCTAATTTAAAAAACTTGAAGAAGAAGACATGATCTCACGGCATCGAATATAACCACTAAACTAGCTTTATACTCCACATACAATTAATGTGATAAATTGAACCTTTAAAAGCAAAACAGCCATAATTATTTAATGACTTAGTTATGTCCAGTTTCGTGAATTGTGTTTGAGCTTCCAATTGAAAGCCCGAGAGAGTCATATTTAAGTTGCATAACATAGAATTGCACTGACGTAAATTGAATGAAACTAGTTCTATTAATCAGAGACCTCCCAGAGGTGCAGTTTTCCTTGCTTTGTTTGTTTAATGAACAAAATTAAAGTCCTTCGCAGGCATAAAACATTATTTACCCAGGAAATTAATATCCTCATGGCTAGCAATCCGCTCGCCTTCTGGCAGTATGTGACAATAGTATCACTTAGGGGCAGGTGTTTCCTGTCCATTTTCTTTGCTCCCGTGAGTTACTTACTCTTACTACTTACCGCGTATGTTTCAGTTTCAACGGGATATTGAATGCTGATTCTGATTAACGAACAATAAGCCAAGTACTTAATCCCATAGAGCTTCTGTGGTTACTGTCTGTAATATAAAGCCAATTCAATGGTATAGACATTGATACAAAACTTTTGAAGAGAATTAAACCATCTTCAAAATCACATAAAGTATATACTCATTTTGTAACCCTACAGATAACATATCTATCTATACTTATATTATAAAGAGGAAACATTTGTGTTGTGTTTGTAACGTTTTCACTTAAAACCTACAGGGCTGATTAAAAAAATTCTTTAACCATTAGAAAGCAAGAATTTTTCAATATTGGTAGAGTATTATTTAATTTTTACTAATGTCGGACATTCTACGTAAACTATGTTACGAATTTAAAAATGCATTCGATATATATTATTTGCAAAGTAAAATCTATATATACGCGACACATTAGGTATAGTTGAGATTTATTTAAATATTCACACTACACCTCTGAACTTCTGAAATCTAATAAACAGTCGTATCCTATTAAACTAAATATATTATGATTTGCATCTGTACATTGGCACTGATATCCTTTAAATAGAAAAAATGCCATAACGTATAAAACACATTGTTAACAGAACACACACAAAAAGGTTCTCAGATTAATTGCCGGAAAAAAATCAATAAAAATTATTATAGCTATATATAATAGCTGTGTTTTGTGCACTTGTGAACATTAAAGTATGTATGTGCTCATGATGTTTGAAATGAGGTTATAAATAACCTATATCTATCTATTAAGAAGGCTTAAATAGCTCATATATATTATAGCAATGAGCGTTGTTTGATCGGGTTGCCCGATACAAACCTGAATACTTTTAGATTACATTATTTCTAAATTATAATGATTCTATTATGAAGATCATATTATATTTTATATTAATTACAACTCAAATCTTTTCTCGTATGAGGAAATTGGGTTGTCATGCATTGTTCGTTGTACAATGGCACACGTATTGCTAGAAGTGCGAGTATGTACCTAATTCGATTGCACGTGTTCAACTCGTTACTTTCGCTACAATGCAACTTAATAAATTGTTTCGTGGTCCGGAACTGAGTGATACATTTTTCTTCGTTTAAAGTTCCGTTGGGACTCCGTTTGCGCAGGTCGAATATATTTTCATACTTTTAATATAAAGGACGTCAAATTGAAAGTTGAAATAATAATAATATTGATCTCAAATGACCTAAAAACACCTTTACTAGACCAACGAACACATTTCCGTTGGAAAATGTAGGAAATAGTCTACCATCATATGGCGACGTTCGAGCATCGGTTGGAAGAGTTCTAGTAAGAAATAGTTCTCTGATAAAAGCTATATGCAATCCATTATATAATCTTAATAATTAAACCAATTAAAGAATGTATATGCAGTAGACGTCATTTATAAAATACACACACTCGACCATCTCTCATTCTATTCTTTAGGTGCCACTTTATTGCTGTTGGCTGTCGGATGCGATGACGGTCCACTCCCGTACGTTCCGCAACCACGACTTCTTCCATTTCCACTCGTCTCTTGCCTTGAATTTTGCCCATAAACGGCAACAAGTCGTATCGATGATGACGTAAAACGTGTCTGATATAGCAACTTTCTATATTTTAACAGTGTGCATAAACTTTTGTTTCGTTCGTTGAAGGACTCTTTCATTCATCACTCTTGGATCCAGCTTCGAGGGCCTGCTTGTGTTTTCTTTAATAGTACTTGTATCACACGCAATCCAGTGTTCTACTTGTTACGACTATGACAGGTTTAATAGTATGATAGTGTCATCGGCTTATGATCTATATATCTCGACCTCTCATTAGATGTAAATAGGTAGTAATGGGTTCCTGATTGAAAGGTAGGTAACACTTTGGTAAGCGGAGGGCAACATGACTTTGTATTTCCTCTCCTTTTCTGACTTGTCCTAAAGAACCAGATATAAATGTTTTCAATAAATAAAGATCCATCCATACAACGACGCGGTATTCTATCGTGATTGATTGATTAATAAAATAACGATGAATCACAGCGTGACATATCGACAATTGAAAGTCACGCACTCGTAAAAGAATATATAAAATACAATACTAACAAAAAAACTATTTTCTAAAAAAATAAATTATAGAAAAGTCTTGTCCCGTATCATTAAATATTGAATATATATGAAATTGAACTTTTGTATAAAAATTTTGTATTTTTTTAATTTCAGCGAATCCGAGTACTGGCCCAAATTTGCTACACAATTTTGACATTTTGATAGAAGTTTGTTTATTACTTACCTGTAGAAATCCCCTTTTCGCGAGGCGATAAAGTCAGCAAAATCATTTTGTACGGCCTCTCGAAAGTCAAAATATTTCCCACTCTAAAAAAAATGCAATCTGATGGGGCAAGGTCCAGTGAGTATGGTGGGTGACAGACAACTTTTAGCTGTAATTCTAGTAGCTTTGCGATGGTCTGTCATTTCGTGGAGAAGCTTGATGATTTGAAGAAGTTGTTGATTTGTAAGCGTCTCCATCATTGCTTGCAATTCTTCGCAATAGACATCTGCCGTCACTGTTGCGCTATTCGGTGAGAAGCTGTACAAATCCGGCACTGGATAGTCACCATCACCTTCTTATGAGTAATCTTTTTTTAGGTTCATTAATTAGGTGCTGTACCCGTGTCCACCCATGGAGACCAACGTTTATGGTTGTCGTAGAGGATCCACTTTTCATCGCAGCTTGATTCAACCAGTACCAAAAACTACAATTATAAATTATTAATGCTTCAATTTCACAAAAAACAAATAATGATCTGAACAAATGACTGAATTAGAAATTAATATAACAAGGGTTTCAAATTAAATTTATTTGATATAGTATTGCGCGCCAATCCATACATAACTAAATCTGGTTATAGAATTACCAATATGACATAGGTAATGACATTTTATAATGAAGTCAGGAAAGACATGATGGGTTCTTAGCTATTCATGTAAATGTATACAATTCAGTATTATATAAAGTTATCAATTATTATTATTATTAATAAGAATTTGCAAAATTGTCAAAGTACACGATATGCTACGAACAAATCTGAGGGCCTTACGAATTCACTTAAACGGTTTCCCCTGCTGTGTAAATAAAGTTCCAACTTCTAGGTTTATTTTGAGAATATATGAGCTGGAACTTTGTTATTACCAATACTGAAAGCGATACGCAACGCTTTAGCAGGTAAATTCTATAATATTATTCCACCTAAAACTTCATGTTTCATGGAAGTCAGTCAGTAGTTTTGAGTTTGTGTGATTTGACCTTCATAATATGGACAGATTGTGAATCGTATGTAGTAAAATATAATTCTTGACATCACTGTAATACGCTTAAAAGGGATACAATATGAAGACGAATTAGCGCGAATATTTTATTATACAAAATAATCTGTGAAATCGTTATCCAAACAATAACAGTAAGTCATTGTATCAGAATATATTTATGTTATCAGTTTTTATATAGTTCTCTTTTATGAGGTTCGGGTTCCCAAATCCACTGTTTCCGCACCTGCTTACGAAGATTTATAACCCTTAGGGTCTTATTTGGAAATTGAGAGAGAAAAAACAAATATTTACAGTCTCATTCTGGTCTACTGTATTTCAGATTTATATGGAGTAAACCTATTGACGGATTTAAATCAAAGACTTTTATATCATTAAAAAATCTGAATAAATTATATTCATATACGTCATGCAATGTACACTTATGAAAATGGATACAAGAGTTTCGTTGAAATGAATTAGCATTTACTGCTAATCAAAATCTCAAATTAAGGTCGTTGATCGAACGCGAAGAACTAGAAAAAATCTCTCCTTTAAATGAAGTAATTTTTTGTCAAAATAGTTGTAAGTAGCTGCAACCATTACGGTGTGCTTCTAGTGACTCCTTAAAACAATTAATTATAATAAAAAGAAAACAATTGTGTAGCCTCTATCAACACTAGCACGCACATTCTTTATTTTCAGCATGTAAGCAATGTTACTGCGTGATTCAAATGAAGTTTTAGCTTATTTGCAACTTCGTGGCAGAGTGAATTTTTATATAGAGCTATTTAAATGAAATGTAGTTAACAAAAGTTATTAATAACAATAGAGAGCAGTGTTAGCCTTGTGGCTTTAGCGTGCGACTCCCATCTCTGAGGTCGTAGGTACGATCCCCGGCTGTGCACCAACGGAATTTCTTTCTATACGAGGAAAACATCGTGAGGAAACCGCCGGTGCCTTAGACCCAATAAGTCGACGGCGTGTGTCCAGGCACAGGAGGCTGATCACCTACTTGCCTAATAGATTAACAAATGATCATGAAAAAGAAACAGAATTTTGAGGCCCACGCCTATAATGGTTTTATTTTTGTTTCTATTCTTATCAATAAAGTTTTCCCATTATTATCAATATCAATGGAAAAAAAACTAATTGTGCTACAAATTGTTAGATTTCTACCTGAGATTTCTGTATCTGATGGTCTTTATAATCACTTATGTTAGGCATGTGGAACTGATCACTGATATTTTTGTGGCAGTGATAAGCATCAAGCTGAAGAGATGCTAGCAAAAACCACCGCAAAGAAGACGTTGAATGTCCTGAGACTTGAGTGCTTTAATCCAAGGTGGCTGTAGCAAACATACTAACCCTCTGCTATAGTATTAACACAAAGTGGATCAAATTCAAGTGTGGTATGCGGAAGAAAAAACACTTTTTGCAACAGAATCCGAATTGTTCAAGTTATCTAGTAGTTAAAGTAAAGTTAGACTTGCCAAAAGAACTAACCAATCAATCTCAGATCGTTTCAGAGTTTGTATAAGACTCAACGACATACAATAAAATAATGTAAATTTACTTTGTTCATATCACCCGTCGCGAATTAGATAACTTGAACAAGCTGGTTGTCGTCGGCGAAGTGGAAGGCAAAATACCGAGTGCCTAATTGTCCTCCCACTGGTGTTACCAAGTCACGATTCTCACGGACTTCCTCATAACAGCTGTGCTAAGGGAAGCTGCAGAACGAACAAAGTAGAGAGACATCACTAACACGGCAGCAGGCCTGATACCTTGCAATGACGCAACCTTCTGCAATAAAGAACATGGCTAAAAAGTTCTACGGTTCTTTATCGATGTTTTCTTTTTGTGTTCTTTCACCGTAAGAATAAGTGGCAACTGTTTATTTTAAAACTAAAAATCCATTACACTAGTCTTAAAAAAATTGGATGTAAACATAAAAATTCAAACAGTATTCAGAAATGGGATTATTTTATTGCAGTAACTCTATTTTCTTTCTATTTTTCCTTACCGTAGGATGTGATACGAATACTTTTAACGCCATTTGCAGCAACCACTACACCACAGTGCAGGTTTATGTATTTATTTGAAACATTTGTGTCAATAAAGAATTCATTGCCATTTAGAAGTATTAATTTGTGTGTCATGTACGAGTTTAGTTACAGTAATATTTGTAATTTCCCACAGGATTCTCGCTCGTCGTCACCTAACGCAATTATTTAAGATAATGGCACCCTCCCTTTGCTGTTAGTATAAGGCCTTGGACTCATTTTATTTTCACTCAGTGGTATAAACTATTATCAATTGACTAGCTATTTTAAAAAGTATTTGACTGGATGTTATTGTGTAATTTTCGCCCCCGGGTGAAGATAATTAAACTAAATCAGCAAAAAACAAATAAACGCATAACGCAATTTATAAATACTTTTCCTTCTATGGATTCCCAAAGTATGAATCAAAGCTGGAATTTTAACTAGATTTAAAAACTTTCGTAGTTTATAAATAAAATTTGAATTTCGAATTGCTTTTCTCTATGATAAAAAATGGAATTATAGATAAATTAAAAATCTTTCGTAGTTTATAAATAAAATTTGAATTTCGAATTGCTTTTCTCTATGATAAAAAATGGAATTATAGATAAATTAAAAATCTTTCGTAGTTTATAAAAAAACAATTGAAATTTGAATTGCTTTCTGTACGATGTAAACCTGAAACAAAATCATATTTCGTATTTGGAACGAGCTGTCGTTATTTAATTTATAACCAACGATTTCAACTTTAGAAGGCGCGCTGATTTATCCTCATAGACTCGGTCGCAGCGCGATGTTAAAGCCATTTTACTAAAATACAAATAATCAGTTTAAATTGAAATCAATAGTTCTATTCAGCTTTATTTTATTATACATTAGATAAGAAAATCTACTCTGTATGAGTAGCTATGCATTGTATCAATAAAGGCACACGTACGATAAACTATTTGCAAAGGAACAACAAATATTGATTATCTGGGGTCAAAAACGTGACCGTTTTGTTCAATTAGTTTGTGGGTTGTGACCATAATAAATACGTTATAATTACAGACAATGGGGACTTTTACAAGCTAAACAACCCTTAGTAGTGTTTGACGATTTAGTTAACGAAGGGTTTTTTGGTAAGTTGTTTATTCTTTCCAAAAGAGTGTTTGTTTAATTTTTTTTATTAACACTTCGTTACATAACAATATAAAAAAATTGAACATAATTAAATCAAAAGGAGGGCAACTGGCCTTATCGCTTTCGGGCGATCTTTTCCAGGCAACCACTGTTAGTTAAGAATAAAAATAAAAATGTATTATAATTCATAAGTAGTAGTTAGTAAGAAAGTAACACATCACATACATAACAAGTGATAAGCAAATGCAACAATATGTCTAAATACTTATAAAAATTCCAAAATTATTTAACATTTCTTATAATACGTCTATGAAACAGACTGAATACTGTTGTATAACGAAACTGACTTTTTAATCACGTCAGATGAAATAGTCTTCATCTGACGTATTTATATTGAGAAAAATAACTGGTAAAAATTGTTACTCGAATCTAGGTTATTTATTGAGAAAGCAAAAGGTACAGAGAGAAATACGTCGACTGAAATAGCATAGTAGCTCTGAAAAGCAAGTGGATTGTGTTTCTTTGAAAATATACTTTATTATCTTATATTGCTGGTTTCAGGTTACCCCTGATTATAAGTTGATATTCTTATTTCAATTAGTCTTCTGTATCTGAAATGAAAAAGTGATTTTTACAGAGATAGAACCTATGACGTGCTCCTGTCCCTCTCGGTCTAACAATTCCTTAGTTAAATGTATTAATAATAATTAAAGTTATCCATTAAAAACCCTCTGACGTTGAGCTTACGTTATTCTCAACTTAAAGAAACTTTTTCACGTATGTTCACACGTTCTTCATAAGAGCTTCTTCCACGTGACGCATTGATAAAGCTACTTCAAGCAATTAATTTGAACACCTTTTGAAAAATTTCTATGAAAAATATATAGTATGTATCTCAACTAAGTTTGGTTGTAGGTACAGATTTATAGAATTTAGAGGGCGAATAGTGAATGCAATTAATCCTTATTTACCGTTCTCATAAACGGTCTTTAATATTTCCTATTCAATCTACCTTATATTTAATAGATATTGCTTAGAAGTTATATTGTACATGCGCGTTATAAATTATTTTTAATATTCGTTACTTTCCCATGACATCACATTGAAAATAAACAGAGTAAAAGTGTTGTCCTAGCGGCTTTAGTTGCGACTCTCATTCTTGAGGTCAAAGGTTCGATCCCCTGCTCTGCGACCAATAGATTTTCTTCCATTGGTGCAGGGGTGAACGGTGCAGGAAAACATCGTGAGGCAACCGGCTTGCCTTAGATCCAAAAAGTCGAGCAGCGAGCGTCAGGCACAGAAGGCTGATCACCTACTTGCCTATTTGATTAACAAACGATCATGAAACAGGTACAGAAATCTTAGGCCCAGACTTAAAAGTGTTGTAGTGCCATTGATTTATTTATATTTTTTAAATCTTAAAGCTAGTCGTGATTTATTTGTTTATATAGAGACAGGCGAAATAAACCTTTTTTGTAGTTATAAATATTTTTTGATCAAGTTGATTAATTATAGAGCTAGAAATTAATTATTTCAATTTTTCTATGGTTGATTGTTTACTTATTTTTATAAGTTAGTTAAGAATTTATTTATTTATAATACATACACTATTCTTACACTACTAAGCCAATACGATCATGGCAAAATTAACTATGAAATGTTAAGTTACATTAGATACACAATATTGCTACTATGCAGTCACTCTGCGAATATTTAAAGATGTCGATAATGTCGCAAACTGAATTTAGTAGGCGTAACGTCTTTGTCAGCGGGGATCTGTGATCTGATTCTGGCCTTTGGTATCGAAAACAACCTTGCGTCTAGGTGTTCTCCCAAGAACACCAGCGTTTCTGGATCTCCGTAGGTATGGGAGGTCACATTTTTCATCTGCTCGAGGAGCACGTCCTCAGGTTAGTTAACAGAGGCATCCTGAAAGAGTAAGACTCCTGGATTATTCACACCGACTTGATTGAGCAGAGATAACATGTAAGGAATGTATTACGCTCACTCAACAGAGTAGACCATAGAGGAGTACGGCAGGGTAGTACTACTTCCTTTTAACTTTCCCCTTGCATCCGATCTATTACCAACCTCACACGGTCACAGAATGACATTACATTTGACATACATAAGTTTGATTAAACGAGGGGCTAATATCGTTTCTCGGTGCCGCTAATACCGATAAAATTATGCTCACAACTTTAACTTTATGCAAATACAGCCATAGTTTAATATAACATTCATGCAAGTAAATCTAAGAAAGTTTGTAATTGCTGCCAAAGGCTAATTCTCAGGATACTTGAATATTTCCTAACTTTGCAGATCTTCAATATGTTCCTTTAGTTGTTTACTAAATAATTAGCCATCTTTTGATTGAAATGTGTTTGTAGTGTTATTTTAATTTTCAATAGTCTAAACTAATACTCATGCATTCCATAAAAGAAGTTTTGTGAATGTTCACGAACTACTAACGATATTTACGATTGAGATGTCAAATCTTGAAAAAGGTGTATGAAACAATATACAAAATTGAACGGCTAGATGTTATATACTTATTTGCACAGTGGCTACTATTATATATTATAAGAAACATAATTAATATATTTAATTAATTTTATTTATTATTTTACTCATAATTAAAACAAACCAGTGGCACAACAATCTTATAGGTCTGTGCCTCCGATTTTTGCATGTGTTTGGTGTTAATTTAAAAGGATGACAATTGTCGATTTCACTTTGACACACGAACCGTAGATGGTAGGTGGTGTCCCGGTGTAATGGCGCAAGGGAGTTAAATCTTAACTGCTGTGCGCACTAAATATATACCGCATACCGTATAGTATTTACTTTTTTTATTCATCAGTGAAGGATTCAGTGTTTGGAGTGAGATACGCCACCGTTAATGGTAAGTGCTAGTTTTAGTCTTATCGATTATTGGATACCTTTTTTTATTGTACTGACACGCGACAGCCGAACCAGCGCATATTATTTCACCGAGGAAAGGGAGCATCCTGGATATAGCTTCCGGATACCCAGGCCCACACATTAACAGATAGGTAGGTGATCAGCCAGACACACCGTCGACTTTTTAGGTCAAAGGCACGATGTCTCCAACGTTAACCTGGGATAGAACCTACCACCTCAGGGGGAGAGTTGTCACTAGTTTATCGTTGCTCATCATTGATCATACATTTGACATTATTAATTTTAACCAATATAATATTTGTACAAAATATGAATCATGGACTATCAAACTATCATTAAATTTTCTTCACGGAAAAGCAAGTTCAATATGCAATTTATTATGACACCATTATCAATAAACTGCTGAGGAAAATAATGAATTATTTTATCATAGTAAAATTAGGTTGTCAATACCCATCGCTGTAACGCTTAAAACGAATCGAATAGGATTAATGCGTCGGTTAGCCACGTCTATTGAATTATACAATTGTATTACAATTATAAATATATTTTTATTATTATTATATTATTTAGTACATTTAAAATATTTAAAACTCAATAAAAGGATGTCTTCCAGACGACCAATGTAAGGAAAAATAACATCAAATATAAAGAAGTCCAAAACTACATAATATAGATTAACTTTGACATAAAGAATATAACAAAACAAAATCTTTAAAACATATTTAGTCTAGGAAAGGACAGTAAAAAAGGTCACAAGATAATTTTATACTTTAACTAAAAAGATTATTATATAATTAAAAACTTCGAACGTTTACATCATGGAAGAAAACTTAATATATAATATAGTTACAAACATCCACTTATCTTCCGGGGTGGCAATTTAAGACCTGGCTCATTTTGTTAATGGTTATGAAGCTATAATTCAGTAACCATAAGGTCTTTACTGCTCATGAATCTTTTACTTGGTTTTTGTCGTGCACGAAACACTCATAAAATCTTATAGATATCCAATTTCTTTGAATCGAAACATATTTTTTTCATTGTTTCACGTATATTTTTGTACCGAAAATAGCGTCTATTATCTACGAGTCTTAGTAAATACGACTAGCATTTTGGACATAGAATGTAAATAGGGTGATCGGAAAACGTGAGTTTCTTAATAATTCATAATAAGTTTTCATTATTTATAAAGCCCTGTTGCACTCTGTATAGGGGTGGCAATGGCCCAAAAATAAAATACTGTTTGGTACAAAAGCTTGCTTGTCGCTGACTTCCCTTTTACATTCTTAGCCGTATTTACCAATTTTAATATGGAGATTATCAGGTGAGCCTTTTTAGGCGTTACTGATTAAAATGAGAAACAACTTTCTATTAAGATTTTCAGAAGAAGATGATTATGTGAATCTTTGCTCTAGGACCACTATTAACTTATCGATATATTATGAACTGATTTTAGTTTATACCACAAAATTAATGTAGAGTTTAATTATTGGAAAGCATTGTTCTATGTAATGTATTATTCAGTATAATATACTGATACAGAGGCGGCCTTACCCATTGCGAGGCTCCGGGCTGCGGCAGGTCTTTACGAGGCTCTTTGTCCTTCGTGAAAAGTTTGTGGTGCGATAGTAGGTTTGGTTCTTTGGTTTAGGTATTTGTAATAAGGTATAACTCAAACATGACAAATACCTAAACAAATAAATCAAATTTGAGTTTAAAAATGAAATATTTTACATTGAAACTTTTACAAAATTAACAAATACAAAATGAAATTGGTGTTTGCGGCTAGGAAGGCTAATATCTTTAATTAAAGCACAATAATCTAATGAATGAGCTACATAATTCTCGATTGAAATAATAGCAAGGACTGAAAGCCAATCTTGTGTTATCATATTCCTCAGATATGTTTTAATAATTTTAAGCCTTTCAGCAGACGCAACTGTAACAGGTTTGGTAGCAATAATTCTTAGCACTATTACGATGGTGGGGTAAACTTCAGTTAATTTTTGTAAGATGTAGATATAGACTCGGGCTGAGATTCCTGTTCTTGACTGGATAGCGTTGACGGTGGCACCGGTGCCCTGAGAGACACTGATGTAGTTAATTCATCATCATCTTCAGTGTTTTTACTTAACGATGGTGGTGATTATAACGATTTTGTAACTCAGTATGAGTAGCAAAGCAAGCAAAATAATTCCAAGGTGACAAGAGTTAACGAATGATATAGAACACGTGGATGCCCCGTGCGATAGAGGAGCAAAAAATTATCACCCGAGTGATATGCGGTTTCAATTATGTTTTGAGTGAATGAATTAGTTAACTAACATTATTTTAATTTACCGTATGTAATTAAGGATCAAATTCAATAGTTTTAAATTTTAAAAAAATAGTTTAATAAATCGATATTTTTTAATTTGCTTGGGTTGTTGCGCGAGGCTCATGCAAGAGCGAGGCCCTGTTCGCCACTTCCTAAGGCCGCCGCTGTACTGATATGAATTGTGGTTTAGCCGACATAATATGATTAAGGCAATTGTTGGGTAACAATACCATTCAATCATACTTCGTTACAATTAATGTATTATGGTAGTACTAATGTGCCTACACGGGTCGTAAGACGAATTAATCTATATTAATAGCCATTGTATTTAAATAATATATTTCATTAGAAATACAATTAAGTAGGTATTGGCTGACTTCCTCCCCTCATTTTATATTTACTCGATCCCGGGAGACTGTATGTTATTATTATTATTTAGCCTTTTTATATATATTAACGTTTTTTTTAGTTACATAACCCAATCTAATAATATATTAATACATTAGATGCAACGGTTTTGGTGATCAGCGTGTCCTGTGACACATACGCTTCTTTCAGCTGCTTCCATTCTCTTCTATTGTTATCTTATCCCAGTTGTACCATTACGTTGTTGCCATTATGTAAAAATTTTTGTTATCATATTATGTTTAATAACGTTTGTTTTCCTCAGATCCTAGGATCCTAGGATAACTGTGTGTTATACACAATATCAAAGAAGTTGTAATCTCAATTTTCGTGAGTTTTTTTAAGTAACTGAATAAAACGTAAAAGTAACAACAAACTTTTAATTTAAAAACGATATCGCCATAGAATCGGAAAACTTGAGCGCAAATTTACTCCCTCAATTTTAAAGTTATTTACGTCTTTATTTGTTCCAGAAATATTTTGCCGTTCTAACTTACGAATGCTATAAATTCACTCGATTTAACTGCTACGGAAAATAATAATAACTGCAATTAACACCGAATATAAGTCCCTCAGGGACAATGCGTATACATTAAAAGTTATTAAAGAAAATGATTTATTGTTTCATAAAATACGAATTATCCAATCTAAAGAATTAATGGATTGTATTTAAAGCGCTAAATGTTTAATCACCTTTGTTTTGTTAACAAAAACGGATATATTTCGTACATTCAACAACAATCTAAGCCAACGCTATCTAAATTTTAAAATATATAGTATTTATTTATTATCATTTACCCACAATAAAATTGCATGTCAGAAAGATCTATTTAATTAGATAAATAAATAATATTTAAGAAAGTGCTCTAAGTTGAGTCGAAAAACTCAGTTCGAATAGAAAATGTATATATAAAACGACGTTGGTTGATTAATTTAAGTTTAGTTGCAATATATGTATAATTTAATATAATTATTTAAATAGCCATTATTTAAATATAAAATTTAGTCGAACATAAAAGAACAATTTGATTATGCACCTAAAACTTTTTCGTAATCCGCAAATCCATTAATTCTTTGATTTAGCGGAAACCAATTTGCCGAACAAAATTTACATTGTTTATCGAACTTTTTCCGATCGAATTATTCAACAGATTGATTTTTGCGCCAGCCATGCAGATTTTGATTGAGAATCCAAACAAATCAATGTTATCATTATTTATGATTGCGACATGATATATGGAAAACAAAAAATAAAACTAAAATGTTTCCACGGTAAATATTGTTTAATTATAAAAGGATATTGATTCGGTGGCGATACAGACATACTACATAGACATAATTTTTTTATGAAATAACTTCTTTCGGTCTTGTTAATTATATACACAAACAATTTGTATCAAGCGTGAAAACGGAAATCACTCTTAGGTACTTAGTGTTGCTAAAGTATTTGAATATTTAATACGTTCAGTTCAATATTATCTAGCAATTTATCAATTTAAATTGCTGAAGTATTTCTTTTATAGTATAAATTGATATTAATGTGACGGTAAATTACTGTCCTGGGTTTGATTACGACTACCAGGTTGCAAAACTATTAACGTGTGTAGACTATGTTATATATACATATAACACATAACTAACAGATGACCAGTAAGTATTAGAAGGATAAAACGACTATTTACATTTAACATCCCATTCCATTACTGTAATGGATAAATAATGGATTCCACCAACTGTATTGTGCTATTTTCAATAATAACGTGCCTAAAAGAAATCATGTTCATTTCCTTCCGTGATATCTTTACTGTACCTGTCGGATTAATATATTGCTGTCTTTTTCATTCCCACGAAAGTTTAGATGTGGGTTTTCCACAACACTTTCAGAATAGAAGCTTCGTACTTCAGTTTACAGTCAGACCGCGTCGGTGCGGCCGGATGTTCGCATGTCCTCTGTTTTTCCGCGTAAATTTAAAAGTCGAACGAACGACAAAAGCTTCAAAGCATATTTGATGTTTAAAAATTTGTATTCGTTTTCTCAATTGTTTTATAGACGCTGTCTTTAAAAACTAGTTTGTTTTACGAGCGATCATAAGTGGTTGTGTTTGTGATGGATTCGATGTACCAATAAACTTTTGTTCCAAGCCCTTTCGCCCAAATCACCGAACCTTTACCCTTTTTCACGACAAATTGGACCAAAACCGTGACTTATTTTTCACCCTATTCATATCCTCTACCATATTGAAGTACTTGGAGTGGACCAAAGTTTAAAACTGTATATATTTTAGAAAAGTGTATAAAGTAGTATAGTGTAACTGTAGTGACTTATTTAGGTCAAACCATTAACCAAGTTATACAAACGATAATCGATATCCGACAACATATCAGGTAGGTAAATAATTTAAATACAACTTAAAAACTTAAAAATTAACTATAAGATACGTTGAAGCTTGAAAATATTAGATTATTGCAGAGGTTAGTGTATAAGTTAAAGTTTGCAGGTGACATATGCGAACAAACTTTATATTTAGGTAAAAAATATTCTCACTATGTACTGAGCGTACATATTTCGTAGATTATTTCTTGATTAAATAATTAATATTGTGTATTTTCTTTTAAACCATCGTCAAAGATAATCAAACCTGTCATCTATTACTATTGAAAAAAACATTTCATTAATTGTTCAGTCTAAATCATCATTATTTTGAAAGTTTTGAGTTAGATTTTTCTTATGTTTTTATTTGTTTTGTTTTGATTAGCCAGTCACCTTTTCAATATTATTAGTCTTAAGATGATAGTCTGTATAGTTAAATGGTATATATATAAAAGTAAATAAAGAAAAGCTAGTATATTTCGTATTACTTATTGATATAGATCTTTCATATTGTTCTTATTTTTGTGACTAAGTGTGTAATAATATCTTATGTGTGTGCCTATTTCTATTTTGGCAGGTTTGATTTAAATCATGCAACTATAAATATTTCGTTATTTGCTGCTTCATCTTGTAAAATTAAAGTGCTCGAACTCCAGGAATAATAAGATATAAAATATTATATCTCTCATTTTCTCTACAAGACTAATAACTATTTTTTTCCATATGACAATCTTACTGGCGCAAGATCACCCGCGGTATTATAAAAAGCTCTGAAAATATTTTCTTAAGGTAAAAATACACTCTATGTAGCACGTAAGCAGTTCCGCTTAGTAGGTGATTACTTTTCTTCCGTAGTTCGTTCTAGATTTACGTAATATTAAATTAATTCGTCGAGTAATGAGTTTGGTGGATTGTTTTATCCTGGTATTCGTTGTGTGCAATACACCAATATTATTTATTAATTTATTACTTTAAAGATAATATGCTGTAGTTATAAAGTTTGGTAACTATCATCAAAAATATATACATCGTATTAAATAATATTTGGACCAATCATGTTTTTGTTAGTGATATATATATACTTACAACTAGCTCAAAGGTACGACGAAGTAAAACATCACCAAAAAACTACCACATAGCTTTAGGCGACACCTGTATATAAAGATATAATATAAGTATATACAATTATTTCTAAATATAGTTTGAACTAGGAAGCCGCGTATCTGACCTATAAAACGAGAACGGCTGGAAACTACACTATTAATTCCACCTTTCAACTAAGTCTCATTATACGACAGAAGTTTTCACAGTTTTTATAACGTCTCAACAATGTAATAAGTCGTTAGAGGTGTAATTAACGGAGCTTTTACGTGTCCTTAATATTTTATGCTACCCCGTTAAAATAATACCTTGATTTCACATTGTAATATTTTTGTCGTCATGTTAGAATAATAATTTGTACATAGGTATACCTAAAACCCCAAGACAAACAATCCTCGAAAATAGAGGACACCGTGAGTCATTTCTGCAAAAACCCGTCATCTTTTAGTCGATATCAACTCCGGGGAAACAAATACAGATAATACAACATTCTCTACTGCTGTGATACTTTTTGACATTCAACACCTTTTGTCTTCAGTCACCGTGACCACGCACGCTGTAAAGCACGCCAAACGTCGGAAAAATGTCAAATTATGTAAAATAATTTTAAGTTTATAATACATAGCTTCAATCCGGTAAAAAAGTGTTTTCTTTAAATGTGTAAAAGCTATGTTAACAAAAGACAATACTATAGGTATACCTTTATAACCTTGTCGTTCTTAATGTTTAATAGAAACAATTATTAACAGCTAGCTCTAGGTATCTAGAAGTCTACCAGCTGATCAGCGATTATCAGTCCGGCCGGCAACGCACTCGCGAACCATCTGGCTTTGAAAGTGTCAATGGTTGGTTTCTTGCGTATTACTCTTGGTATTCTCCCCTGTTCTATTTAAATAAAACTTTGCCTCAAATTCCTGCATCAATGATCATTTTCGATTAGCATGTAGGCGCAGTGTACCTGCCACATGACGATTTTAGGTATCTTGCGTTAGTAGAAAAAATATTGATTGCTTCTCCGTCGCTAGCCGGGGTTCGAACGAACGACTTCCGTGAATAGTATACCGATATACCGGTCGATATACCAACTCTGTTTTTCAGCGTGTTTTATAAATATTTTCCGTATTAAATTACAGTTAGTAAACTTTTTTAAAAATTAAACCATCTGTTGTCAGAACTTTTTGAATTTCGAATATGGGTAAATGTCCGGTATATTCGTACGAAATTGTTTAATTCTAAGTATGGTCAATGTCATGTGAAGAAAAAAAATCAAATACATGTAAAGTAGTATTTATTGATCGTAGAAAATAACATTATTATTAGAAGTTTTTTGTAGTATCGACAATACATAACTATTGTTGAACATTTGTTTGTTTGCTTTTAATCTCTTTAAGCGTACTTTTGTTAAGAAAAATATCTTATGAGAAAAGATCAAACCATAATGAAATGAAACTAAAATTTTACTTTAATTTTAATCAAACCTAATGCTTTAGGAAATTACCATTAGGTTTAAATAAGTTTTGTAGGTGACGCGTTTGTTAGTAAAAGAAAACCTTTTTAACAAGTATGCAATTTTCCAACTCCCTTAAATTCGAATACAAACCGTGCAATAGATATTTATTTATATGTGCGCTATGTTTTTCATGTGTTTGGCCTCTTTCTTACTGGTAGGACAATCTGTAATCGTTCCCCAAAGTAGAATACCGACCCCAACCTAGGAGTCTCTAGTCCACTTGCCAATCTAGCCCTTCTTGTTTCGCGCTTAGCCAATTTACGCCCGAGAGAACGAATTAATTTAATTACCTGATTTATAACTAACATGTATTTTTGATGTAAATAACCTGATATTGTTGTATTAAGTCAGAATGTATCATAGAACAAGCGGCTTCTGTGATTGGCTAGTCATCGCGGTAAATATGCAGGACAATCTTTAGGCTTATTGTTAGTGTTATTTAATGATTAAATACATTAAGTATATATCGATATAAACTAACCCTAAATAGAGATATTAAATATGGTATATATAGAACGTATTCATATACAATTTTAGAAACCCTAACACTTGTACGTAAGGAATTTCTGCAAGCAAGGCTTTGAAGCAAAGGCAACGAAACAAATGAAATCATAAAGCGGTTCACCAACACTATGACGTTACTTAAATGATTGAAAATAATAAGAAATTGGCTCTGTGATCTCGGAAGCCACAACCGTCAAAGGATTATATTCATATTGTAAAGGGGAATTCATATTGTTTTTGAAGCTCGACTGCTTTTATTCCGCGTAAAAAGGGTCAAACGCAATAAAGCAATATCTTACTTCCAAAAATTATTCCTATAAAGTTTCTCAACTTTTCTGCGAGCAATGAAAGCCTTCAAAGGTTGTGTCTTAAAAGCCTTTGATGTATCTAGCGTATTTGGTAAAATTAAATGAACGATTTTATGTAAGCCTTCTAAAATAAAATTCTAAGCAAACGTGACGTTCTTTAACTTTGAAATGATAATTTAATTAAATCTCAGATATTAATACGATTATATTTGTATGACAAATTATGTATAAGTATTTTTAGTAGTCTGCGAGATAACGATCGTGTTTTCGTAGTCGGTTATATATAAAATATATAAATAACTTTCAGTAAAAAATATTCGTAATTTTCGTGAACTTTTTTTGACTGTGAAAAACTTTACACATCAAAAGGGTAATAATGTTAAACGAAAGATTTTTAATAAAACGTTAAGTCTTTTAAGAACATAATAAATCGAATAAAATTATACTACTTTATACTGGGAAACAAACCTATTAAACTTGTCATATTATTGTAATTATCAACCACTGAACTGCAGTTGTTAAAATAGATAGGGAATTTATTACTGGGATCCAGTTGAAAGCTATAATCCTCGCAAATTGGAAACCTTTTAATTTAACAAGATATTATCAATTCGTTCATTTGTATAAAATGAAAGGCTGCCTCGTTACAAATATTGAAACTGTAAGTCTGATATAAAAAGGATTACCCAGTTTATTCTTAATATAATTTTAATTTACAATTTTTAATTTATATATAGTCTCCTTATAATCAATTATGTCTATTTTTTATTTAAGAGTTTTCTTTGGAAGTTATCTTTAGACAACTAAGCATATGTATAGTTGTATACAGAAATAGTAGGCATTCGTGTGTTATGAGCTTGAGTGGCACATCTTTCAACCGACAAAAAAGACTAAAGGGGGTTTTGTTTAATTCTCTAGGATTCCTCTGTTGCAATGGTTTGAAAACAAGACAGTTAGTTCTACATAGGCGCGTTGTGTGGCAAAGAATATTTTAATTTTTGAAAACAATAATATTCAAGAACATATACATGTATGACAGGAGCTGTAACGTGTGATTAAAATGTATCGTGTATTAAAATAATATACAATTTTATAAATGGTGAAATCAATTTCACTTTTAAGTTTTGAATAATGAACACATTGCCCAGTTCAATTACATAATTAACTTATTGTTGACAAACTTTTGCAAATATCTCGTAAATAAGCTAATTTCATCGCACTTCATCTATTAAACTCGGACGTTTATTCGTGTAACCGACGATGGACTAAGATTTATGACTAGCCTGTTTGAGCTGAACGTTGAAGACCGCCATATTGCCCAAATAAAACACCCACACAAGTGCAATTTATTTCTGTTTGGGCCGAGCATACCGATATATTTACTTGATAAAGAAATTTAAGATGCACGCAGTACTTTTACACCTTTTTTATTGCGAAAACTGAGTGATGTGCGTAAACAAGTGTAATAAACATACTTTGTATGCTATTTGGATGATTAAACTCCTTTCCTTGAATTTCGTTTTGACTCACAATTCGTAATGTATAGTAATATCATGGTTTAGTTACGCGTTAATCTCAGGAACTATAGGAGGCTTTGATTGAAATATAATTTTTGTCTTGTAGTCTATTTTTCGAGCAAGATTTACGCTATATAACATTGTATTACACCCATAGTAAGTAATGTAAAATTCCGGGAAACACTTTATAATTCCCGGCATAGTATGGCACGGTAGATGCTATATTCGTTTTTCAGTGTTTCTATTTTAACTTTACCAACACGAACTACTACCAAGTTATATTAATTAACAAATGATACAATGTCAAAAAATACCTCAAGCAAATTTTGAGCAGTGTTGGCCTAGTTGCTTGAGCGTGCTACTCTCATTTTGAGGTCGTAGGTCCGAACGCCGGCTATCCACCAATTGACTTTTATTTCTATATGCAGATTTAAAACTCGCTTGTACGGTAAAGGAAAACTATGTTCGTGATGATTCGCATGCCCTGGCCCCATAAATGATGACGGCGTTTCTGACGTACAGAACGATGATCTCTTGCTCTGTTAGAAAGAACAAATGATCACGAAACCGATACAAAAACATTTTTTTTTATTTGGCTTATTTTTTTTGTTTGCTCCACTGTTTGTTTTTAACATTTTGATCATCTGCGTGGTTCAGTGATGAATATTGAATATACATTTACAACATTAAAGTTATGATTCAAATCAAACCTTTTTCTATTAATGATTATGAAATTATTATTATTGGTAAAAATAGCTCCATAATCTTGTATGCTCTGTTTCACAATATAATATTATAATCTGTGTTGAGATTGCGTTTTTGAATAGTAACTAGGTACTGCATATACATATATTTAGTTGTAACCTTTATTAAATATTATTTTAGTGCTACTAGCACCCACCAGGTTCATTATCAAATAAGCCGCAATTTCCATATTTTTTCTTGAGCGTTCTGAGACACAGAACCTTGTGAAATAACACAGATTTTAATATTTACGTGGCACTACTAAGGAAAAAATAGCTATAAATGAAACCAGCTTGGAAATTAACGTTAGGTTTCTTAGCAGGAATTAAAACCAGACTTTAATACACTGCAAATCCAATTGATCGTCTCGATCCAACGTATCGTCACTGTTGGTAACTTTCTACAAGCATACAGTGGCTATAAAGCTACTGACTCAGATTGTCATAAAGCAATTTAACTTGAGAACTTTTCTATAAGAAAGTTAGAAACGGATTGTACTATCGGGAATCTTTCGAAAGGCCCTGACGAACGATTTTATAATAGACGAGTTTTGGTTTATTGTGTTTTATTTTTTACTTTTTAAATATGGATTTTAATATGGAGAGATTTGAATATGGAAACTCACATGATTCACGAACGCATTAAGTAGGTTAAGTAAGTTTAGATACTTGTAAATCAGTTGGTTCTCTTTTCAAATATGAAGGAGTGAACTGAAGCAGGTATGTTGTAGAAACCCGTAACTTTCAAAGATGAAACCGCAAACTTACGCACGAGTGAAATCGCATTCAGTTGGTACTTGTATAACTTTGTGACGTTCATTAAATTCCTAATAGAATGACTGCCAAGCTTTAGTTAGATATAAGACTAGAAGTATAAATTTGGATAAATATAGCATAGACTATTATAGCAATTATATGTGGGGTATACTTGTATGGTTATCTAACCATACAAGTGATGGCAGGTATTAACATTTGTAGTATGTTTCTGCCAAATTTTATAAGTACTGGTATTTTGTGTACCGTACAATGTTACCTTTGAAATAAAACTCATATAAAAATATCCCCATTAACTGAAGTATTGTTATATGATACGATAAGGCAAATGAACCCGCGAAACAGCTATAAAGGTTATAAATTAAATTATTAGGTGCGTTGTCGGCCTTTAAGTCAAGAGTAAGTCATTTTTTTTAAGTTTGACGCCATCGCGGTGGTGAGACTTTAACTAAAATTATAGCAATTTTATAATTTATTCAATTTAAATTATACAACCACCCCAAAGGGTCGATTTGCGTGTAAAGAGCAAAATGAATAGACTGCGTCATGAAACTCAAATAAATGTTGAAAAACAAAACAAAAAATAGACGCTTTTCGAGATTAAAATATAATCAGCATTTTAGAAAAAGCAAATCTTATCGTCGATGAATCGATGTCTGAATTCGCGGGTCAGTTACTCTGATAAAAAGACAATTTTGTCTAGACGACAAACGGCTTCACTAATCTGATTGAACGAGTGATTGAAGATGCATTTTATGTGTACGACACTTTTTATTGTGATCTAATCTACAGTTTTTTCATTTGTCAAAAGTCGCGTATCCGTTTGTTTGAAAAAAATACAACTGGTAATTGAAATATATGTACTATTATGGCTTTAACTACTAGAATATCAGATTATTGATTGATAAAAATTATAGTTTATTTGTTAACTATAATTTTTAGCATTATAATAATGCGATTTCAAATCCGGCAATTTAGCTTAGATGAGCTTTTCTAATAGACGTAAAATATGTTTGCACCATGTACTTTCACGATTTGAAAAGTAACTCATCATTGACGCCAGATACAAAGAAAAGTCAATTTGCTCACTTTGCAGACTTGTGTGTCTCAGTTGAACAAACAATTATCGCCTGATTGCATACTTGTTTATTTAATTGCCAAGGAACAAACATTGGACGTTGCGTGACAGAATGTAAGGATTAGTTCACATTTGAGGGCTATTGTGTGAAAAATACAATGAATTGTATAATATAAGGTATATTAATAATTATTAATAAAATATTAATATATAAGAATACAAATATAGCAACCTTTCGTTGTAATTTAAATGTAAGTAGAAGCCGCCAATTTCGACGATGAATACATTTTCAATTAAATAAACGTAGAACCCATTTGTCTGTTACACCTTATTGGGGCGTTCATGTATAAGTTAAGAACCTAGATAGACATTTGAAAGATATTTCAAGAAAACATTATGAAAATTGATACAGAATCGTGCACGTGTGCGTAGAACAAAATATTTTCATATTTTCAAGTTCACCCCAATTCGTCAGAATTCAATAAATGTTTTCGTTATTATTTCGAAAACATCTCAGTTTCGTGTACTTATTTATGTTCATTGTTATAATTATTGTGAAGATATTTTTATTTTCATACATATAGGGATTCAATAAAAAAAATAACACACAATAGGTGACAATACACAAATAACAGAATTACCGAAAACTACAACATTGATTTTTATATTACAAAATTTACATGAAAAATAAAAAATATATCGAATATTAAAATTGTAGGCGTTACATAATTAAGTTCTAGTAGAATTGAAATATACGAATGCCATGACTAGTAGTACTACTTTAGTAGTGCTACTTTTAAACTGATAATGTTTTCGTGTTCATGGCACTTAATGTGGCACATTTACAGAAGAATAATAAAATGCCTTTATATTAAATGTAGGTTAATCTTAGTTTTAATTTTATAATGATTCGAAGGAGTATTACAAGTAACTTAAAATTTGTACCAAACTTTGCAAAATGATATAACCTTGATACAAGGAAATACTAGATCAACGTTTTGAGCTTGATACGCGTTGATGATTTTTGAGTCTTAAGACATGGTTTACGATGATTTTCTTCGTAGAAATCTATTTGTGGCAAGTACGAATGCGCGACCTCAATGTTGAAAGCTAAGCACTGAGCTAAAATTGCTTAATATATTAATAATAGTCGGATAAAAGATAGTTTCATAAGGTTCTATCTAATAATTAAGAATGCTATAAAAGTGTTTAACGGCCGAAAACTATTATGGTATCTATAAAGTGTATTTGTCGGGTCAGTTGCCTTCAATTTGCGTCATTATATCAATATCTCCAACCCCGACGTTGACCTATTTTACATCCACGTTGTAAAATGAAGTTAAGAATTTAAATAAAACAAGCTTAATATCGTTGTTATATGTATATATTTGCTTCTAACACTTTGTCTTGTTGTAAACGTGCGTTTACATTACGTTGTAAACGATGTTGCACATCGCTAATATCTGTGTTTTTTGTGTAAGGGCATTGTTACTTAAACTTAACTTGATTCTCTACCTTTAGTTTTAGTTTCAGTTGGGCGCCAATAGATTTCTCTGTGTGCGTCGAATGGTGAAGAAAAGAATCGTGAGGGAACCGGCATTTCATAGGCTCATGTACCTCAAACACACACGCCTGTCAAATCACCTACAAAATATAAACGATCAAAAATGAAACGGGATGCAAAGTTAAAGTGTCTGTTTGTAGTGCGACTGAATTTTCATTATAATATCGAAAACTGAATTCATCATCATCATCATTCATAGTCACCAGACTACATTCACTTACCAAACGGCTTGATCTCTTGGCGTTGACCACGCCGCGTTGCGAACAGATTTTGATAATATCTATATCTTCTGTCATCATTTTCTATGGATGGATATCAGAGGAGTGATTCAGATGAATACTTCCAGGCGAGTTTCATCTTTGTACGTTAAGTTAGAATAGGAAATTCCACCCATATAACCTTGATGACCATCGTTCCACAACTCGGAGTATTTAATCCACTTTTCGCTCGCTACACCGCTATGAGAAGACTTGCCCGACGAGACATTTTCGAAAAAATACGAATTAGGGTCCTTCAAGAAAAGAGTATACTAAATCTAATAAGGCGGGCAACGTCCTCGTGGGCCTTCTGGCATTGAGAGTGTTTATGAGCGGCGGCATCACTTAACATCAGGTGAGCCTCCAACCCGTTTGCCGCGTGTTCAATAAGAAACACAATATTTATAAATTTAGAGTGCGTTGTTCTTATTTATTTGTTGTCTCTCATATAACATTTACAATAATAAATATAATATTAAATTATAATCATTATTTTTTTACTAAAAGTCGTTGAAATTTAGAATTGCGCTCTTTTAGTCGTTGACAAAATAGGAACTAGTTTCTTCTATTCTAAGATAGGAAAAAATTATCCATAATATATACTTAACGATTTTTTGATGCAAAGAAATAGATATAAGTCACCATGCATCCCCAACGAGTGTGATAAAATGTGTAACAATGTATATAAAATTCCTTTGTCGCTTCTCTTTGAGGATATAAAGCTGAAATGTGAGCGCTATTTTATGAATAAGTGATCTAACTTGGGTCAAACGAACTGCAGAATAGTTCCGACAGAGTTAATATTTATTCATTGGACGGTTCTGTATTGGTTTTTTAATGGAAATTCTTTATATACTATAATAATAATTCTTGTCACATTTACTAATAATACTATAAACTTAGTGCACCTAGCACTAAGACAGAGGTGGTGAGATGTTTATGAATGTTTTTTCAGGGCTTTCAAAGTTTAAGTGGATTGCATTCTAATGATACTAAGTAATGTCGTTAATGTAAAAACAGGCAAATTATGCTTTGATAGATATACTAACTACGTGAAAATAGAAAAGATTTCAGATCTATCAGTTTTAGCTTCATACGACGTTTTATTTTTCTCTCTCTATAGATCAAAAGTGTTCATTAGATTTAGAGACCATTCTAAGTAAAACAATATTTAAATTTAATCGCATCGCAACTTTGATCATAATTGGCCAACTCTGCATTTCATTTATGATTTCTATAACGTACACTATAATATATAACTATATAATACTGATTTATATAATTCGCTCGCTGTTTGAAATTCTCATTATTGAGGGATCTATTTCAAAAGCTGCGTCACCTATACATCATATATGCTCATATATTTCACCAATGGGAATTCAAAATACAGTTTTATAAACATTCCTATTTAGCAAATCGAGAATTGAGCTTCTAATTTCAGTAAATGATTATTAGGCCGCCAATGATATATGGTTGCTGTGTTGGCACCTGGCATACAATTGCAACCTTTAATTAATGCGTTTAGTAATAATTATGTATGTGCGTCAAATTAAGTGAATATGACTTAGTAGGAACAAGTTGTTATATTTTTATTTATTTATTTATTTACACTTCGTTACACTTCAAAATAAAAATTAACATAATTAAATCAAAAGGAGGGCAACTGGCGGCCTTATCGCTTACGAACGATCTCTTCCAGGCAACCACTGTGAGTAATGAAAAAAAATGTATTAAATAAGATAGGCAAGTAGTGCAAAAATACATGTTATACACAGTTATTAAAACAAAAACTAAACAGGAATAACAAAAAAAAAGGAACAAACTAAACTAAAAAGATTTTTGTGTATAAGTATGCGACTCTGGCTATATTGAAGAGGTTTTAAATATATTACATCCTTACATATGAAATTGGCGTTTTGTATGGGAGGAACAAAAAGTCGAATATTTTTAAATATAATATATTTAATTAATCAAAGTATGAACCATTGTTTTCTATGCACTTTTGCCATCTCATTGGTAGTTCATTGATCCCTTTACTAAAAAAACCAGTCGGACGGGAATCAATAAAATCTGTGAAGGCGATTTGGACTGCCCCATCAGAGTTAAATTTTTTCCCTTGCAAGAAGTTGTCCAAATTTCGAAAAAAGTGGTAATCTGTTGGATCAAGGTCCGGGAAGTACGGAGGATGTCTTAGACATTGCAATTGAACCTCTTCTAATTTGGTAGCCGTCTGTTGTGCAGTGTGTGGTCTAGCGTTGTCGTGAAGTAGCAGTAGCGTGGAGCGATTGACTAGCCTAGGTTGTTTAGCCGCTAGCTTTTCCATCATGGTTTGCAATTGCTGACAATAGACATCAGCCGTAATAGTCTCGCCAGATTTGAGAAAACTGCAATTAACAATACCGGCACTAGTCCACCAAACGCTTACAAGTAACTTTTTTGAGGTTAATTTTCGCTTGGGGCAGGATTTGGCTGGCTGGCCAGCCAGCGATAATGGTCCAAGATATAGAAAAGATATAGAAGTTAGAATGATAAGCGCTCAGCGCAATGGTCCAACCATTGGCGCTGAGCGCTTCCGATTATTGTAAAGAATCCATTTTTCATCACAGGTGATGAAAAATGATTCGGTTTAAAATATATTCATTATTGTGCCGGTTCAGTAATGTAACGCAGCAGTCGACGCGCGTTTGCCGGTTTGCTTCAGTCAATTCGTGAGGTACCCACCTTTCAAGCTTTTTAATCTTCCCAATTTGCTTCAAGTGAATTAAAACAGTTTTATTACTAACACCGCAGCCTGGAGCTAGCTCGGACGTGGTTTGCGATGGATCCGCTTCCACAAACGCCTTCAATACTTCATTATCAACTTGGGTCTCAGGCCGTCCACGGGGCTTGTTTTCCATTTTGTAAAATGAGTGACGCAAACAGAAAAAAAACAGAAGAAAAAAACAAATGAATGACGGTCATCGAAGCACAAATACATGAGTAAATAGCTGTACAAATTTTAATGTGTAAGGACCTAATATATGTTTCTAAATAGGCTTTGTAGAATGTTTACTATATATTTGTTGCACATAAATAATATATACATATATCGGATCAATTACCGGGCGTTACCGTCAGCTTGCCAGCTTCAATGACTTGCCATTATGTCATAAAGTTTATTTATAAATTAACGACATCAAAGTCAACTTAGTTTAAAACCGTTGATACTCAATTTATTTGATTTGCCAATATTGATAGAACTATAGTTTTACGACTTTTACGTTTTATGGTAAACAGTAATTGCGTTTCCTTAGTCATTTTTATTACTAAAAGTAATTTATTAGCGCTTTAAGCGATGGATTAGTTTATACGTAATCACTACTTAATTAATCATTTTCGTCATCTTTATATATACAATTCTACTGTACGTGTGTATACGTGTGTTACTAAACTCCTCTCCTCCTCCGTGTTACTCCTCTTAAACGGTTGGCCTGATTTGAATGATTTTTTTGTATGCCATTGGATGGGTTATTTAGATTTACAAACTAGTCCGGAAAATGGCGCTCCAGTCGGTATTTAGATACATAACCAACGTACCGACCGCAACGCCATAAACAGCTAGTATATAAATAAATCTTCTCTGCATGTGTTTGTAATTAAATAATTAAATTTATAATAATTCTAAACTAAAGAACATAGTTAATGCATCTGCGCTTGAAGTACACGTGTTTTTTTCTTCATATTATTGTTAAATAAACTAGACCGCTCCTCCCTATGAACTTTACAATTAATTTTCAGAGTGTCATTTTAGCTAAGCATTTCGTTACTCAAAGTTTTTATTTAGCTTGGTACACATGACAAATTAATACGTGTATAAATTACCTTGAGTTCATAAAGCCATTAATCAGATTATAGGTCACTGGGTTGCTTTTTGAATAATCATAAACTTTAACATTGGTTTATTGATCGCATAATTGTATTAGCTTATTATGAGTAGGTTTAGAATGTAAAAATATCGACTAGAAAATAATTTTATAAATCTGTTCACTTGCAACTTAGTGTTAATTTTTTATTTGTCAGAATAGTTGCTGAACATTTTATATTGATCAAACTGGATTAGCCAGATAACTAATTATTCGGGTGCGAACGAAAACGAAACACTATCGTGGAAAATAATACAATAAATATGTTTATGGTTACATTGCGGTGCCATCGACGTCTTTAAATATATAAATAAAATAAAAATATTACTTGCCTAATTACGTAGAGAGATATTTAAGAACTACACGTACGATATACATTTATATATCATAGTTTTTAAAAGGAACAATGCAACGCTAATGTAAGGTTTAACTGTGTTTAAGTTGTATTTAGAGAGAAGTGCTGGCCTAGTGGCTTCAGCGTGCGACTCTCATCCCTAATGTCGTAGCTTCGATCCCCGGTTGGGCACCATTGGTCTTTCTTTCTATGTGCGCATTTAACATTAGCTCCAACGAAGGAAAACATCGTAAGGAAACCGGCTTGCCTTAGACCCAAAAATACGACTGCAACTTGACTGATCGCCTACTTGCCTATTAGACTACCAATGACAATAAAACAGATACAGAAAGTTGAGGCCCAGATCTAAAATGTTTGTAGTGATATACCTTTTCTCAGCAGTCCATAGTGAACGCAATTATGTTTGGACATGAAAGCAATACATACGCAATGCACAGCTTATTTAAAGTAGGTTTAAACTGTTGACATAAACTTGCACGCGATTCTAACGATGTTTGGCAGACCATAATTGATGTTAAAAATTCCAATGTGACCTGAAATAGCCGACAACCTATTCAACATTGATGGGTAGACTTGCAGGTAAAAGCCATGCAAAATGCATCATGTAATTTCAAAGGAAATTGAATATGAAAAATCGAATACGATCCGACCAATGGTTTTCTTTAAAATTCCATCACCGCCCGTTGGCCTAATTATTTAAGTGTTATCATTGTAATAGTTTTGTTACGAAATTAAGTGTTAAATAAATAAATAATAGGGTGTTTTAATTTCCCTTAAATACTATATGGATTAATATAATTACTATATAACACTTAGTAGGAATAATTGAGTGTAGGTAATATAACTAATACTAAGCTATCTCTTACAGTTTTAACAGAAAATCTGAAATTTTGAAACACTCAAATCTTGCTTGCTTTATTCCGTACAATGGTGTCATATATACCTTCTACGACGTCAGCAAAAATGTATAATTGTCATTAATACGATTCAAGCCAAACCGAAAATAAAATAATGTACCGGCTAATCATATTTATTGTCCTATGTTTTTTAAACTTGACTATAAACCATGATGTAAAATTTAATATATTCAGTTTATCTAAAAACGTTCGTATAAATAAGATCAATTTTTATTTCTTACAAGTTTCGTTGTCTCACAAAATGTTTGCCCCCAGTCTGAACTTAAATGACCTAAGAATCAATAAAACATTAAGTAAATAGAAAGGCTGACTGGAAGCCATAATGTATTAGTTTTACACAGACTGTTTAAATTGTATGGCTTAGAAATATTTCAAGGTTACAAATAAATAGAGACAAGTCCAACGCCAACTTATATCAACATGTATTACAATTAGTGGAGGAGCCCTTATAAGAAAAAAATCTGTAAAATAAAATTGGGTCATGCCTTGGGATCATATTTTTGTACCTGTTTCTTTAGCCTTCCGTTTTCACATAAGAAATTTTATTACGCACCATCGACCTTAATGTTGAAAGGATGTCAGGTAGACCATTGCTATTAATTATGCCATCAAATGTTATGATCATAATGTGAATTGTTTTCAGTATAGCTTTATTATAGAATATTTAATGTGGACCACATAGGTTCCAACCCTTAGTTCTGCGTTACAACTGAAAACTTAAATTTAACTTATTAATGAAATTGAACGTCCATATTGTAATCTTACGACGTAGGTGTACTTTTTCTAAAACTAAATTTATTCAACCATAAATTTCAAAAATATTATGTCTGTATAAAAATACAATAGCTTTAGAATACGAATTTTTACACCCGTAGACCTGTGTAAAAATTCGCGCATGCTTGGCCTAGTGGCGTGAGCGTGCACCTCTCAACCCTGAATTCGTGCGTTGGAATCACGCCTGGATCACCAATTGATTGTCTAAGATTCTTCCAAGGTGAAGGAAACGTGAAATTAACCAGCACAGAAGGCTCACCATCTTACTTATTAAGATAAACAAAAGATCAAAACCAGAAATCTGAGGCCCAGGCCTGAAACGTTGTAGCGCCACTGATTTTTTATATAAATTTATAGACATGATGACCCTGTATGAATAGATTACATTTTTATTCTGTTTACTCTATGTCTTTAGTAAATTAAAGTAATCAATACACATAATAATACAATAACAACGATGTTTATAAAAATGCTGCGATTGCGAATGTTACGATGCTTTCCTATAACCTACTTAAATGGCTGGGGCAGTTGAGAAAAGTACAAATTTAAAAAAATATATATATATAGAGTCAGTTTTATTACTGATAACTGTCCTACTGTAAAGTACAGTGTAATTTATTTCAACAGAAGTCATTTCGAGTTAGCGATGTCGGCTTGATGACAAATTATGTTAACAGATGTTATCCGCGTCTTGCTATATAGGTATTTTTCAAGGGATATAATTTATGTCCCAAATTTAGTCTTAGCTTTCAATGTATTCAATACAATTATTTTTACGAAGTTTTAGCAAATCACCACTGACTATCAAACCACCCACTGATAGCACTGTTTAAACTAAAGCACTCACCAGTCTCTTGTCAAGAAGGCGTAAACATATTTAGTAAAACAGAGACGAAAGTATGCAAGCATAAGTTTAAAGAGTGCAATTAGAATCCATATGAGTAATGTTAGTATAACTAAAAAATAAATTAAACCGGCGATTTTATTAAGATTTAATTAAGATGGTTTCAGTCACAAGCAGCGAACTTCAAATTAAATACTATTATTATTAGTTATAACGTTTTCCTAGATTAATAGCCTCGAGTCAAAGCAATATGTTACAATAATACGTTACAACGAAGTCCACTCAACTCAAAGCGTTCCTAATCCTATTAGTCATTACCTAGCCGTCGACCACATAATATAGGGTGCAGAACAGCTGGACTTGATTATAAATAGCGAAACTGTATTGAGAGACCTATAAAAATATATGGAACCATATGTTCATCTGAATGATGTTCAAATTTTAAAAATTTTAAATAGTCCGTAAACTGAACAACGGGTATTCCGAGTCGATAGCGCGATGTCGACTACTCTCGTATGTCAAAATCCTTTTGACATTCGCGCTTAGTTCCGACTATTAACTTAGCTAAAGTGTTGTTCGTTCTTAAAATCAGTCAAATTCGGCATAAACAGGTTGCACGCCTATATCGGGCTTGGAACAGCTGTACTGTTTTCTATTATTGTAGTTATTTATATTGATGACTGGAAGGCTGTTATGACGTAGCTTTTAAGTTATTCGAAACATAAATTATTGAAAGTTGATAGTGGGATGAGACACCATTTGTAACGTGTATTGTGTAGGTCAAACGGTCGATATAATTTAATCAATATAGGGTAACGTGTCTACTAAACATGTCATAGCCCTGGTATTTTTAAGAGATCCTTGCCAATTGTTTGATATTATCAGATTCAAACGTGATTTTTCACATTCTTGATGTTTGGAGTGCTATGCAGCCTATGCTATGATCGCCGTCATCGAGAGAGAGCATTAAATTTATAATTTCTTATAAAATTATATATATATTGATTAAATTATATTTGTAATTCTAATTATCGAGAAGAATTTTCGATATTCCGCTGCATTAAAAAACTTGTGGTTCCTTTTATTTCTAATATAGTTGGTTCATTAAGAATATTTAAACAAGTGGTAGTCGGGTAAACTTCTCAGTGTAAAGATTTTTTTATAAATAAACTAGCGGACCCGATAGAGGTCATCCGGTTTTAAGTATATATAGTCATAATATTGATTTTGAATTGGTATAATTAACTAAAAATGCTTTATGATATGCAACAGTGTTTGTTTGTTTTGGCGCGCATTTAAATAGGTTTGTTGGTATTCAGACATGGGAACTGGCGACATATAACTGGCCATGTGAAAAACATGGATTTTCAAGATTAATGCCACAAACAATTAGCGACTGTAATTATTTTATCAATATAATAACTCCGATCAAATTTCTTACATCCTCTTTGACGATATTTATTTTAAGTCTCTATGGATGTATGAAATGCATTCTCTATCCATATTGATGTTCTATATACACAAATGCTGTAAAAAATGCATTCGAAATTTTATATGTATTGCTTGAATCACCGTGGCCGAGTCAAACGAAATTGCATTGGAGGCTTCCCCTTCAAAATTTTTGACTTTTCATAAATCGGAATTGTTTATTTTAAATAGAAAAATCATGCTCGTGATCGTGATCCTCTATTGATAAGAAGCAGTACTTAATACAAGTACAACTATTAACAAATACCAAAACATTATTTTCCAATTCCCATACAATTTAGATCAAACTGAACTGATCCTTATTTGAAAGTCAGTAAAAACTGTAATTTTAAAAGATCATTTAATACAGCCTCCAACTATGAAGTAGCTAGAAAGCTCATTCATTAAGTTATTAAAAGCTGATCCATGTTTCGTGCTTTTCAATCCGTTCTTCGGCTTAACTATGGATGGCCTAATTAGCTTAATTCATTTGTGCTCTAATTTTCGGTCTTTAGAATCTTTGTTATGTATTTATTACAAACGCTACCTTTTACTTTAAGAGATTTAAATAAGCATATAATCTGTATTTTGTGCAAAGAGAAAAATACAAATAAAACTTATAAAGAAGTATGTGTAAGTAAATTTTAAAAAACCGCCTTCATTGTTCAAACCAACTCTTATTTAAAATTTTTACTTATAATATTGTTTACTGTAGATTTAATGAACATAACAATACTTACTAAAAATAACTAGTACCGATTATGTAGTGTCTATGTGTCCAAACACAAAGGTGTTTGGAATTTTTAATACTGTGAAAACAAATAGTTAAAATATAGTAAAAACGACGGTATGATGCTCAACTACGAATACGATTATATTACATGAAAGTATGAATTAAAATCGATTTTATGTTTTCAATTTATTGTTACTGCATTATTCGTTTTATGTATGCGATGTTTTTCTTATTGCTCCATTCAATGTATGGACGAGTGCTTGGGGAATGGAAAAACATTGATGCTGTGTCATATCCATATTGGAGAAGATTTTTATTAGACGGCTATGCAGTTACTTTCTTTTATTACACCTGAAATAAAAAACAAAATGTTTCCTCAGACGATTAATAAGTAAAAATACAATTCATGATCTTCTCTTTATGGGTAATGAATTAATTTAACATTGTTATGTTGTTTTTATCCCACCATATAGCAGACTTTCAACGTCTACTTCATACATTATTTTCTTTAGGTATCTGTGCCTAAAATAGGCCTTTGGATCTCATGTAAGAAAAGTGACATTTGTCACGAGACATTCCCAGTAAATCTTCAGAATGGATCTTCCAAACATAGGTGGATTTTATGATTATTACATAAGAAGTTTTACAAATGTATCCTTTCTTTAAGCGTGTAAGTAGTTACCCGAAATATTTTTTCGAAATCAATGGATTTTAAGGAGTAAGTTTTGTTTACATACAAATAAAACTTGCTGGTATGATGTAAGAAAACAGTATGAAAAACAATAAAAAAATACGTACCTACTACTTAGTACGTAGTACTCGTACTACGAAGTTGTTAGCACAATCTCTGGGGGGATCTTTAAATTGGAGGTAATCGGAACGTTAAATATAATCAATTGGCTCAAAATATATAACTACAAAAAGTATTTAATCACCACTAAGTTACCGTTAAGAAAATATCTTTAAATCATAAACGTTCGATAGAATAAAAGTTTAACGATCGCAGATTAAGCGGTAAGCTGAAATGTCGTAAAAAAATCTGTAGCGTATTGAAAGGCTTTTGTTAAAATAAATTGAATTTTTTATGATAGTTTTGTAGGTGTGTACCACACTTTTATTTTATAATCACCTTTTACCAAATATATTTTCAAAGGTCAAAATTGTTAATTGAAACTCGAAAATATCATTCGTTTGTTTTAAGAAGCGGCCGCTTTCGTTCATTATTTATCTGTTGAGTTTTTCTTAGTATTACAAACTTGACCGCTTATTAGCTCTTTAAATAAATAACACTTCGATTCTGACGACATTGTGACTCTTTTTGATCATCAGAAATAATTTTAGACAAACGCGACAAATATAATTTTATACATGAATCTTAAAATTTCGAAAAATATACAAGAGTATTAGTCAAGTCACTTGCAAGCGACTACGAACGAAGAAGATTAATGATAGCCGAAAACAAGACATTGGTAAATGAACTTGTAAGTATGTCCGATAATTGTATACGTACCGTACATTTTTGTACTTTCTAGATACTTTGAGTATTCAGAAAAAAATCAAAGCTATCTGAAAATTAAAATTAATTTAATGTCAGCGACTTGAACTTAAGAGATTTATAATATTTTGTTTCTTTGTAATCTGTTTGTTCACTTATGTAATTGTGTTTGATTAAAATAAATTTGATTAAATTAGTTTTCTTATCGTAAATTGTAGATTCGTCGGCTAGGGTTTTTATAATTGGGTCAAAAGATAAAGTATTGACTAATTCGAACTAATTTAAAAAAAATATTTTTCTATAAAATAAAGATGAATCCGTTGGTCAATTTGAAGACATAAAGGTGATCAGAGTTTTGAGGGTGACAGACGTAGTCATTTTATCGAAGAAGACATTATTAATTACATTATTATTATAAATCAGGTTAATCCATACATATAATAAAATTATGCCCATTTGTTAAGACAAGATGTCTTATTCTCTTTAATTTGTTCTAAATTCTGTTTCTCGATAATTTCCTTCAATTGTTGATTTCGTAAATATATAAAAAAAATATTGGTCTGTAGGATTAGAACTACGCTATATTTTATCACACATCACGATAATTCTATACTGCTTTTGTAAGGGACATACACATACTATACACAATTCGTTAGTACTTTACTCTAGCCTAATTGATTTTCCATTAGTGCGCTTCTACGATAAAATCCACTGTACGGAGTACCTATTATCATGTGATCGATAAATTTATCGCATAAAACTTAACAAGATAATGGAAAATACTGCAAAGGTAATTACAGACTTATCTCTTAGTTGAAATTGAGTGTTTAATTAATATTTACAGATAAGTGTTGGCCTAGTGGGTTTAGCGTGGGACTCTCATCACTCGTAGGTTCAATTCCGGATATGCACCAATGGACATTACTTTGTATACATTGACATTACATAGACTTTGTGTGTAAGTTTGTAACAATCGCTCGTACGATGTTACAAACTTACACATGGTTACAAGTCTGCTTTAAGGATCCTGACGCTAGCGCTGAGTCTGTCGCCGATGTGGTGCGACAAGCAATGGATCTCTATATCCCATGCGCTCGCTGAAAAGCTCGCGAAATTGCCCTCTGAAACCCGAACCTTTTGGTCATTGGCGAAAGAAACTCAGGGAAAGTTTTATCAGCTCTCAGAAAGCAGAGCTTCTTTGCTCTCTCTCATTGCATCTAACTCCACGCTCGATGACTCAGGGACCTTACCGCCTACTATTCCACATTACGGGTTTTCAATGCCTGAAGTTCGATTCAAATATAATGGTGTGCGGAAGGCCTTAATCTCTCTTGATAAATAAGTCGAGTGGTCCTGACGGCATTCCCTCGATCCTTATTAAGACTTGTTTGTGCTTCTGAGTTGACCCCGGTGCTTACACGGCTCTTTCGACTATTTTACTCCTCGGGCGTAGTTCCAAACTCATGGAACAGACCTATTGCAATCACTACTTTATTTTCCAATGTAATGGAGTCTATCACCAATAGGCAGCTCTTGCGATAGCTAGAGGACCACCAGCTAATTAGTGATCGTCAGTCAGATGGCTTTCGCCGGGGCCGCTCGGCTGGTGATCTTCGCCTATCTGACTCATATCTGACGTAAGAACTAGTAATAAATCCTCTGACAGTCTTTTAAACCGCCAATTTTTTTCATTTACAAAATCTTTGTAAGCATCTGCAACCATTGTATCATTAATTAAACTTAAATAAATAAGATATATGTATATTCTTTAAAAATATCCTAAATTGATATTAGCAATATGTTACTATACCTTGGTAAAGTATAAATTCTTGGTCAAATATAAAGATATACATGAAAAATTATAAATCCAACCACGCTCTCGGGTCACGTCTCAATACTACTCGAGCCTTTGTAACAGTATGTAAATGACGTGATAAGACTATCTGTACATCGAGACCCGGACCCTTGAGCCATAGCTACGGTAAAGAAAATTGTTTTACCCTCGGTTATATCTAGAGTATAATTTGTAAGTTTTAGATTGATCTTCAGCTAGGACCTCATTTTGTAAAACAAGTAATGAATGAAACTGAATTAAACTATGTTTCAAAGACGTGATCCGTCTTCAGTTAAAAATGGCCAGAGAAGATTTAATCTGATACCCATGAAGTAGTACATCAAGTATATCCATTTGTCCCTCTTTTCCGAAGAACGCGTTTTGATCAAAGCCCACCGATGCCCAGATTGAGCATTCTGATAAACGAACTAGCTCTGGATACCTATAGTTGCTCCCCTCACACTTTAAAATATATTTTCGTTTAGTTTTTGTAATTTTGTTTTGTTTATTTTTTCGTGTATATAAATACTTGACACATTAAAAATTGTATATTGTGTGTGCCGATGAATAAAAAGGAAAATAAGTATAGTAGCGTAATAATATTTTAAAGTATAAGCTGCACCAATAGAGCGTTTTCCAAACAAAATAACACAAATTTTAATGTTTAAGGGCGTCTTATAAATAAACGTCAAGCTGAAATTCATATCATAGGACAGGAAGTGATTTACCCCAGAAAATTTATTTAAATTTTTTTTTATCACGAGTTATGTAACCTAATATTAGTTAAGTTACACATATATATTTTAGTTAATAATTAGAAGCGCAAACCAAAAGTTACCAATTATCACACACTTAAAGCTAAAATGAACTTTTTAGTTTTTCTAACATTCATAAATTGTAATATAACATTCTCGTTTCCATATTGTCCAATATTGTCAAATTCGAGTGATCAAACAACCGCATCGAACTTAACTCACGTATTCTTCAAATTGCCATATTAAATTAAATTTATTTTATGCAGCCCGTGGTGTTCCTTATTTGTCATACAATTTTGGCAAGTGACAGAAAACGATGTCACGATTAGTCCGAATCCCAAAGTGTTATAACATTAAAACTATAAGTAAAAGTTAAAAAAACATAGAACAAATTAATATTATAATAGTTACTTAATTACTACTGTAATTTAAGCCGATATTTTGTGCAACCCATTCGATAATTCTTAGTACTATTGTTTTTTTTATTTAAGATGATACTGTGAATTATATTCTATTTATATACTTAATGACTTATATTTAATTTCATGAAACATAGTCTTTGCTAAATAATATATAGAACATTGCTTAGTTTGTTATACGTATGTTTATCGTGAAAATTGCGACTCGAATTTGAAAGCAATTTACCCGGAATTAAATAAGGGTTAACTGCTGTTAACGTAATAAATAATTTATTACGCCATTCAATATTGGTAATAAATTTTCTTTGTGTTAAACACAAATTAAAGGCAAATAACAGTTGCCATGACAACGTCATAAACGTCTTAGAGACGCCGCGGTCGCGTCGCCTTTAATTTTCCGCTTCAGTGCTTAGCAATAAACCACATTATACTACCTATTTTATGACCCTAATTACAATATTTTCCCTTTTTTTGAATATCTGAAATGTTTGTAAAAACAAATATTTAAATTATACTATAGCAACGCCAAAAGAAAACTTCATGTCATCATTTAAAGTCATGCATTCGGTGTATGCGGACACAGTTTTTTATAACAACCTAACCAAGTTTTAATGATTTGTAATAAACTTATTGTCTTAGTAAAAGTTCGAAACAAATCATTGATTCCATTTGTAATTATATTTGTTACGAAATTTTACATACCTATTATAAATCTAAATATATCATAAAAATTGATAAGCATTATATGTTCGTAGTAACTTTGTATTTCATTTCTGCGAAGGTGAAAGTTTGTAGCAAGGACAGGAAAGCTTTCTTAACACCTATGAGATTAGCCTTGGCCTTGATAAAGCTTTGTAGTTTTGTTGCTATCCCAGTTTTAATTAAAAATGTACTTGGGGATTCTCTTTATAAAGTACTTATCCTAATCTATTCTAATCAACTTTAACTTTCTAAATAAATTATAGTATTTCTATATATGTGCTTTAAAATGTTATTTACGAATCTTTAATGGTTGTTAGGTATGTCATTCACTGCGAAACAATTATTTATTTGATGTCGATTTGCACAAATCTTAAGTATTGCTACCTCGAATTAAAATATTTTCTTGGGTTGTCCATTTGGTAAAGAAGGCCTTATATATCCTATATAAAAGGCTACGACCGAATAAACGCAGTTAACAGAGGCACAGTAAGTATCTCAAAAGGTGCTCAAAATAACATGTAAGAGTATAATAAAATAACATATTAAATTGGCGTTTTGTATGGAAGGAACGAAAAGTGGATTTAAATAAAATAATTAATCAAAGTATGTACAATTGCTATCTATGCACTTTTGCCAGATTTTAGGTAGTTCATTGATACCTTTACAAAGAAATCCATTTCTTTGGGAATCAATAGCATCTTTGAAGGCAGTTCGTAGGCTCCATAAGAGTTGTTTTTGCCTAACAAGAAGCTATAGTAAGTAATCGTCTGGCCAAATTTAAGAAACTGATAGTGAACGATACCGGCCACCAAACCGGATTCTTCTATTAATTTTATGTCCTTCCTTCCTATTAATTTTATGTCGAAATTTCCAGAACGAAAACCAAAAACGTGCCGTTTCTGCTGGTGCCACGGTGGTACTCTCGTACTCGTACTCGTAAATAACGCGATATTTCATGTTTTCCATTTTATAAGTAGAGTGACGCAAAAATGAAATGAATCATGGTTTTCGAACAACAAATGGACGAGTAAATAGATGTAAAAAAAATAATTTGGAATTCGTAACTGTCGTAATTTGGCAAGTACAACAAAACGTCAATAACACATATAAGCAGCTAATATAACATATAAGCAATACTATTATTTTGGGCAGTACTAAATGTAATTTTAATTCTCGCTCCGTCTTTGTCAACTTGGAACAATCGTGCGAAAGTTGAATGGTTTTCCTTCCCGACACTTCTTATCAATTTAAAGTAATCAAATAAGGTGTCCGATAGCGCCGCAATAGCGATTATCTTAATTTGGTTTCTGGGGACTAAGCAATTCTGAAGCCTCTAATTTAAGTATTATCGCATAGAAAATCATTTTCTGATTTTTATTTTAAAGGAAAGATGAAAAGTTAGAAAACTGGCTTTGATTATTTTCCTTCAAGATCATTTTGTTATGAACTTTCACTTCACATTTTTAAAACATGTTGAATGTTTATTAACGACTACCCTCCAAAACTGAGACGAATCTAATGAAATGATTCCAAATTCAAAATGTACAAATACATATATGTCGGAACAACAACACACCAATGTCATACTGCCACTGTCATTTTATGTCATAGAGCTGAGAATTATCAACGTCAAAGGCAAATCAGTTTTTAAACTGTTAATACGTAAGTTTATTTAGTTTGTCATTTTACATCATCATTACATTTGATAATAATAAAAGTGGATCCATAGTTTTTTTTTATTATTATTATCATTGCGAATAGTTTATTATGTCGGAGCCACGTCGTTACTGTCAGCTGTCATTGTCATTATGTCATTATTAACCTTCGTTGTTAATATACAACCTCTGTTGTTAAGCGTTGATACTAGCCGCTTATTTGTTTTGTCAATATTAAGTAGTAATTCCATAGTCTTTATTATTATTATTAACAGTAATTACCACAAGGTTCATCAAATTTATTTTTTATACTTTTTTAGTTATTTAAGCATTTCTGTATGGTGCCTAGGTAAATATTGTTTACAGATTGAAGTTTAGTCTCATTTTTCTAAATTTCTCATTCTCATTTTTATATATTTGGGTACTGCTTCCGCGTTACACTGGAAAATGAAACATTGTTAATATGGTATGGCTAACTTTTGTTTGCCATAGTATATATCAATTTTAACGCATATCGGTTTTCTCACGATTTTTTCAATCACCATAGAAATAATAGCCATTGCTTGAACAAGACTAGTCCAACTATGGTCTAAACAAACATACTCGTAGGAATTACTTGTAAAATTCATCATACACAATTTTATGAAAAACACACGAACGTTATTGAACGCCGCGAAGCGACCTTTGACAATGGTATTAAGGTAACCTTTCCAGGAGTTGGGCGCAAGTTTTAGGCTGTTAGGAAGAAATGGAAAAGTTTTACCTTTCCTAATAACTCCTCAATGCCCTTATTTCATAAGGCTATGAATAAAACATGCGGTTCAATTTACCGCATACAAAATATAATTACTTTGTTAAATTGTATTAAATTGTTAGGAAGCTTTATAATTTTACACTTTTAAATATATACATACTTAAATATAATTACAGTCAAAACCGTTTATGACGACACCGTTTAGAACAAAATACCGATTATATTGACCAAAATCAAAGGTCCTGGCGGGTAAAAATATTAGATGCTTAATAACAACGTTATGGTTTTTACGACCAAATATGTGTAGTCCCTTCGATGTCGTTAATAGATTTTGACTGTATGTACTATTTGTATTCATCAAATTGTACAAGAAGATTTACGCAGGGCTGGGCGGTCATAACTCATAACGTTACTTTTTTATCAAACATAATTGTGGTTTTATCAAACATAATTTTGCTGTCAATGTATTCTTAAATAATTATATATATATATATCTGCCTCGGGATGCCGAGATCTACGGTCGTTTAATCAATCAATAAATAATTATCTTTATTATGATTAGTTTCAATATAATTTAATAATAATTTAGTCTAATTGTTATTCCAAGCGTAACAGACTAAGTATTAGAAACTGGGTATTATTAATCTAAAATAAAAGTGTGTAAGTATGAAGATCTTTTGGTGATAGAAGAGACAAGTTATATTTTTTACAATCTTACAATAATAATATTCAATTTCAGAAAAATCTTCTTTACATTATTAAGATTGTTACATAAAAGCGATAAATTATAAAAAGAGAACATGCATAACGAATGCATGAAGAACAAATACGGAAAGACTTTTATGATGCTGCAGTATAACAAAAATATTCGGTGTGTGCTTATAAATATTTAACCAGCGACATGGTTACCTATTCTTCTTTATGTGCATGTATCGCATGAACTTTTGTTAACATACCTGCCAAATTTTCAGCCAGTCAACTCACAGCCGAAACTTATTAGGTGTAGAATGAGTCTTCTATCTATCGTCTATATTATCCCTACATGGGCGTCTTATGTCGTATTACACAAACAGAATAACATGTTCCTAATCTTGTTACCTTAGCCAGATTTTAATCTATATATTATGTAAAAATGAATCCCTCTTTCCCTTGGTCACGGCATCACGCGTGAACGGCTGGCCTGATTTCGCTAATTCTATTTTTGTTGTGTTTGTTATTGTAAGGACAAGGTTCTTATGAAAGAAAAAAATAAGACAATTACGCGAAAAATTAGAAAATTAAAAAAAAAAAACTTTTGTTACGATAGCAATTTCTTTTGCAGTGCATAGCGCCTTTACAATTCAAACTTTTTTCATGTAACCTTATGGCGTTTTACATAACATTGACAGAATGCGTGCTGCAAATTTCCTCAAAGAGGATGTAAGAAATTCGATCGGAGTTATTTAGATATTGATAAAATAATTACAGACGCTAATTGTTTGTGGCATTAATATTGAAAATCCACGTTTCACACATGACATGTTCATATCACCTGTCCATATGTCGCCTGTTCCCGTGTCGGAATACCAACAAAACTATTTATATATGCGCCAGAAAAACAAACAAAGAATGTTGTTTATCATAAAGCATTAGAATAATAAACACTTCGTTTCTGAAATATGTTTTAGTTATTATACCAATTTGAAATTAATAACAATAGTTAAGACAGGACAACGTCTGTCGGGTCCGCTAGTTTGTTCATAAAAGGACAGTTTAATTATCTACTGTTATTAATTCGCGATAGTATAGTATAAGTCCTGTGGGAACTTAGTGTGCGCCTGCATTTTTTATTTAGATTATTTTACTTAGTCCGATAGTAGGACTTGATGGATCAATGTTACTACCGATACTGCATTCTTTACCATTATGTACGCACAAAAAAATGTATGATTTAAGAATTAAGATTGCTTTGCAATGTGGTTAGATTCAACTAAGTGTGTTTCAAGCTGCATGATATCAATTATACTGTACGGATGTGCCAATCACGATTATGCGATATGACTGATGATTATTAGATCAAAGTACTGTAATAACAGGAGAACAAGTAACTGTGGCAATAAAATTATTTGTCATTAGATACCTTTTAAAAAAATTCTCAGAATAATAATAATAATAAAAGCCCTTTATTCGCTGACCTTTTTGACTTACATGTTTTTTTTAATAAAACAGTGTACTTAAATCGAATTTGCATAGAAAAAATAATAAGTTTATTAGTAACCACTTCGATCTGATCTGTCAACATAGGCCTCCCCCAATTGTTTCCACGACTCTCTATCCTTGGCAGACCTTCTCTATCCTTTTGGTACATTTTTTCCATTTTTTCTTCGACCTCTTCCTTTTTTTTTCCATTCCTCTGATACTCTATTAGGTACATACTTAGTCAATTTTTTTTAAGTCCTCATTATACGTCCAGTCCAGTTCCATTTAAGTTTTCTTATTTTATGAAACACATTCCTTTGCATTTTTCTTCTTATTTTTGAAGTTGTCTATCAATCCATATATTATATCAGAATATTTACTACAGAATATAAAGGAAAATAACATAATATTTCGCTTCGAGTTGAATTATTATGGTTCGTTACGCTAAGGATCGAGTTTCAATTTTAACTTAATAATCTTAAGGAATGCAGCAACATTTTTATAATGACATCTTAGTAATTTTAGATGATAGATAACAAAATTCCTGATTATTTTTTAAATAAATAATGGTATTTCTATAGTCTAGTTAAGAAACCTAAATTAAATGTTCGACAAGATAATAACTGTGGGTTAGCGCACAATAATATATACTGCAGACCTAGCGCAATGTCTTTTTCAACGGGATTTGTAATCCAAATCCAGTATATCCATTCGTATGTTGTATATATAAAGAGATAGATAAATTTTGACGATGTGAACAAGACTCTTCTTTGATTGTCCATTGGTTTAGTATTAATAACCTTCTCACAAAAAAAATGGAAATGCATTAAATTTTGTGCAAATGTTAGGTTATGGATACTAGTTATAAATGATGATACCATAGATATACCAAAGTATAGTGTAAAGATAGTTAATTCTTTTTTGGGAAAACGGATACTCTTCTTTTATAAAATCCCAGAGGCTCTTTTATCTCTGCTTTTTAATACATTTAAGAAATGTATTAAATAAATGCTGTGTAAAAAGGCTTACTACAAACTTAACGATTATCTAGTTGATAAAAGGGCCAGGGACTAGTGCTAGACATGCTACTTCTAATTAATTTGCGATATTTGTTTTAAAATAAGTGTTGTTTGATGATTTGCTAGTATAAAATGGTACCGACAGTTTTTTACGCCGGCTTTTTTCTCGGCCTACATCCTCTGTCTTCTTTGCCGATGAGTAGGAATGTCTACCTATTCAAATTTAATGGCGTGGAATAAGTGATACTTGTATCTTATGTTCCATAATAAACATATTTTATTTTATTTTTTATTTTAGAAGACGAGAAATTCAAGCTAATTAGCCGATAATATACGACACAAACTTTCTTTTTTTGAGCCAAGTTAGTCACATTATAAACACGCACAGAAACATTAACCGCCATATTCATAAACGTAATATAAGCCTCAAATAGCTTTTGAATGTTTTCCTTATAACCCTTGCTTACCTTTAAAAATATATAGACGTGACAAAATATTTTTACACTAGGCTATTTTTTCTTCATCAAGCTGTGGGAAAATTTAACACGTATTATTTTATGAATCAATGAATAGTATATTTCAAACAGTTTTTGCGATAGTAAATCAACATTTTGGCGGTTTTCCAACACCACGTGTTTACACTCGGTATGTTTTGACACAATATTTTAGGATTTTATTTATGTATTAGTTACTAATAACATGTAAATTATTAATAGTTAATTTATATTTCTGCACATGTTTATTAATGTAGTTTGATTTCATACTTGCTGCCTCAGCGAACTTCTTTACGTATTATTATTGTTTTTGATATTTTTCTGTGAAACTTTTCCAATTTTTCCCCCAAAACACCTTTTTCAGAGTTCCAGGAATAAATAAAAACAATACTCGAATCCACCCGTATTTGAGCTTTACCCTTAGCGACATATTTTGATTCTGTTATATATATTTTAAACTACATATCTAGCAAGCGTCAAAACCTTACCAAAATGTCATTATGATTTGACATGGGTTAAGCAGACACATATACTACTTATTTTTAAATATTGTCATGCTTTTTATTTTATCGAGCTGATCTTCAAAGTGACAGTCATTGTATTTTTTAGAATATGAGTAATTAAATTCTTTAGAATACTTTCTGGTCAGTAATTTTTAAGAAATACAATAACTCCTCTCTCGTTACGAAATATCCAGATTTTTTGTAATCGGAAAATTACTTGTTTACTTACTTATTGTAATCCACACCTCTCACTAGACCTCGAGGCCGATCACCTTTTTGCCCGAGCAAGTAAAGGCAAATACAGATTATACCATCAGCCATGACCTGAGGCTTGCCGAAGATAGGGGGGAGTGAAGGGAATTCAGGAATGAAAAACGCTACTAAAGAAGATGTCGTCACGTTTATAAAAGAAATAATAATTATTTCAGACGTAATTCTTAATAAATAAAAATAAATTGCTTTTTCGGTTTTAGGCACAAAGACATACACTTAAGATTTAAACATATTTCATATTCTAAAAACACATCGTAAATACAGGTTCCCTAAAACTGTCTACAAAATTATGTCTACTAGCTCGAAATAACAGCTGTAACCTCGCAATATCGAAAGACTAATTTTAGTTATTACGTCGTATATTACGCCTAAGAAAGTGTAATACTTTCTTTAGTACAAGTTGTCAAGCGATTACACGTGTTATTCTAGTACATGTAACATTTTAATAATATACCAAAATCATATTTTATTTAAGTACGTGATACATTTTTGTGATTTATGCATTTTAAAATTCTTTTAAATGATTCGATTTTGGTTGTATTTCTAATACTTGTCATTTGGCAATTGCATTTTTCTATTCTGTTAACTTATGTAGGAGACAACTTATGATCTTGCAAGGTAAAAATATATTACATTTATTAAATCAATAGCTTTAATATATTTATCTCCAATGCAGAAAACAAATATTATAATTTTATATATAAATTAATTTTAATATTTTTTAAAAGGTAAAATTATTTATAAGTTTGACTTATTCTTTATTATTTAAGAGATGCTACTTACGTTGTCTAGTGGCTTTTATATTTAATTACCGTTAAGGGTATGTGGTACCCGAACTACCTCAACTCCTTGGAGATCCTTGGTGTACTCAACATGCATTAAATGTTGTCAGATACTATAAAAACTTGAATCGAGTCATCTGTTTCTAATACCGAGAAGTATGTCTATTTTGATTAGACTTACGCGTCATCCCCTAAAATATTATAAAAGACTTAGGAAATTATACTTTTTTTTACATTCTGATCGCGGTAATATCATGCGTCATAGGTCTGGTCAAGAATATTGTGGGCGACGATGTCATTTGCCACAGAATCATTAAAGAGGTGAGTGATTGAGAGCTTCTTTCTGATAATATAATTAAACTTAGATCTAAAAATATGCCTGTATAGTGAATGGCTAATTCAAGGTGTGAATACCTTTGAATTCAAGGTGTGTGGTAGGAATATCCTTTTTTGCGATTTCGTTTTTGGTAAAAAGGCTCTTTGTAAGAAGAAGATCAATCCTACGATTCTCTCTCTCTCTTCTCTGCATTTTATTAGACCACTGACCACCAAATATTAGAAGACTCAATTACCTGTGTGTCTCTACAGTTTCTTTCTTCTTTATTTCATTATTATAAAGCTAATTTGAAATGGAAATTTTTCGTTAATTTCATCTGAAAGTTGTGCATGCTAATTATTAAAATTTATGCAACGAAAATACAATCCAGGTCGTTAGTTGTTATTTTTAGATTATACTAAAATGTTAAGTAATTTGTTATGTCATAAATCATATTATTTATTATAAATATTTATATTAGTTATCGTATTATATATATTATATTTTATAGCATTTTAAATTACCAATATTAATTCATAAAACTTATGTCACGTAGTGAATACAGAAATAATAAATTAAGTAGATGTATATAGGGTTGTCGTAAATACCTCCTCGATTAGGGTTTACAGAACATATAACGAAGTCAGCAAACCGTAAAATAGTTATTTAATCTGTTGACGTATATTTAATAAAGATCACTCCAATAAATGAAGCTAAGCTGTCGTGGGTTGGCAATACTAAATATTAATGTAGCTGTAATGAATCATTCAATGATTGTTTCATTATCTTTGATTGCCACACAACTCAACAACTTGTTTAAAAGCATTTTAGTCGAGAAACTTTTATTACACATACCAAAAAATTCGTCTATTAGTAGTATTTATTAAGAGATGTATGCGAGCATTCCCAACAAAGAAGCTTTATTTGTTGGATGTTTGCATTTTACTCTTATAAGTGTATAACTCTTATGGTGAAATAAATTTTTAGAGATGGTTGAACCTTACTGGTGTGACCTATAGTGAGTATAAATCGTTGCTACCATACCACAAATAGATTCTATTTGCGCACACGTGTCGCATTTTTTCTTAAATCATTTATAATCTGGCATCACCAAAAATATTATTTGGCCCATGCTTGTAATTAATCCTCTTGTTTCCAGGAAAACCACTTTAGACATCGTAGCTTTAATGAAGCGTTGAGTTCACGGCGGTGACGCGTGATATTTTGTGCTTGCGACGACTGTTTGAAAACTCATTTTTTTTAATAATCCATGTTTTAGATAACCTCTAACAAATCATTTCATACAATAACTATAAAAAACGACAAATTGTTTTAATTACAAATTAACAGTTTAGGTAAATATTAAATAGCATTAAACTAGAATAAATTATAACTACCTGTTCGTATTACTTTTATAATTTTGTTAAGGATAATGCACGTGACACGGCCGGTCTCTCTTGTTTTCTTGTATCCCTTAGTTAGACGTTCTTGTTTTAATAATTTCCATATACATATGCTATTTAATTTGATTATTATCTACAACCATAATATTTTGTAATTTCTTCAGTGTTTTCTCAGTGTTTGCGTGCTATGAATGATATAAAAAGCGTGCGTGATATAAAAATAACAATTTTTGAACAGATGAGCAGTGTTGGCCTAGTGGCTTCAGCGTACTCTCATCCTTGAGGTCGTAGGTTCAATCCCCGGCTGTGCATCAATGGATTTTCTTTCTACGTGCGCTTTTAACATTAACTCCGACGGTGAAGGAAAAAAACATCGTGAGGAAACCGGCTTGCCTTAGACCCAAAAAGTCAACGGCGTGTGTCAGGCACAGAAGGCTGATCACCTACTTGCCTATTCGATTAAAAAATGATCATGAAACAGGTACAGAAATCTGAGACCCAGACCTAAAAAGGTTGTAGTGCCACTGATTTTTTAAACAGAAATGATGTAGTGCGCATCCAGCACAGGACAAGATACGCTTCACGAGACTGACGGCCAACCTCCAGTAATGGGGAGACACCAAAAGAAGAAATAGATATTTGAAAAATTATGTTTTTTTGAAACGTTTAGAAGTTTACATATACTGTGCAGAAATAAATAGTTTTTTCATTATTATTATTAAATCTTTTATGTTTCAAACTAAAACAATATTCAAATTAGCTATAATATAAATTGTTATTAACCGTGATTGTAGATGGCGAACATTTTGGTGAAGTTATGCTCGACTTGAGCGCATAATTCGTCTTTGTCTCCTAATAACACTTAACTAACTTTACGTTCAATAGCCAAAATTCGCATGAGTAAATATTCTATGATTTGAGAGAATAGTCTCTAAGCATCTAATAATTAATACATATGCCTGTATTCTATGCAAATAATGGTAAATGTGAGTTGTAATAATGATTTATTATATATGTAGGGAAATTTATTTATTAAATTACACATCATTCTATCTATTCATGTCATATGTTCACTATGTCATGTATGAAACATGAAAATTACGGTGATCATAAATATTACAAAGATTTGAAAAATAAATATTGAACTTCCAATTTTAATTTTAACTAGTCTTTCTTTATTTTTAAATACGTATTTGCTGAACAATGCTGATTAGGTACCAGATAGGCGTTTAACAACACTTTTTTTTTTATATAGATCAATTTAAGTAGAAGTTGCAATTGAAAAGTTATAGTGATACAAGCTTTTTAGATTTAAGACTCAGATTTGTATTGCTGTTTCGTGTTCATTTGTTTTTTTTTATAAGCAACTTTCAAAATCTTTTAACCCTTCTTGAGGCTATGCACATCATTGTCTTTACTTGTATTCGACCCTTACATACAATCATGTCGATTAAGGTTAGTTCAATACAATTACTGGATAGCAATAAACTTTAATGGTGTAATTTGCTGAACGTGTTAAATAAATGTTAAGTCGAGTGGAATTAATGGGACTATTAAATACCGGAATTAGTTTAAACTCAATATAATTTTACGATAAAGCTATATTTTACGTCTTTTACAATGTAATTTAATACCAATATAATCAAGAGCACAAATCTAAAGAATTTAATTATTTACTTTATTCAATCTAAAAGTTATTATTGGGAGGAGGTATTCAGGGAAAGAGAGGGTTCATTAACATAACATATAAAAACAATTCCCAAATTAATACTTCAGAAAAAGCTTGCCAATTCTTAAAATGCCTAAAACGCACTATTACGCAAGGTAAGTGTCCATGGGCGGCGGTTTAACTTAACGGCAGGCGAGCTTTTAGCAAAATAAAAAATCAACTATTCTTAGACCACGCAATGAGTATTACGTGCCATTTGAACTATAAAAAAGAAACATACCTTGCCCTTTTTTAATATGACGTTTATATATTATGTAAGTACAATATTCTAATTAATAATATCAAAATTAGGAAATTATCAAGAGAAAAGTATTATATCCATTTTTAAAAATCATAAAGCTTTCAACAAAATACTATTATAATTTTAAGCACGTAGATCGATTCTTTACTCGATCAATTTCTTTATATAATTAAGTGGATAGATAATGAAATAGTTTATTTTTCGTGTTTTTTTTGTTAACAGTATTGTATTGTCGTTACAAAGAATATAGAGAACTCGAAAAGTTTCCTTCCAAGTGTTGAATTATCTTTTACAGACTTGAAGAAAATATCTCTCGAAATTTGTTTGATTGAGTTGTTCAAAGACTTTGACTCTTATGGCCTGTCTCGTCTTCGCAGAACTGGGCATTTATTTTTAATATCTTTTGGAAATATACCCTGTGTTTAGATAATGTACCATTGTAAAATAATTTTTCAAATTGGTCCGGTATTTCTTGAGTTTATTCGTAAGTATTTAAGTTTAGTATGGAAAAAATATTTTTTAACAAAATGTTTTATTTAGTGTATTTAATACTATGATTAAGTATAACTAAAGTATCGTTCTCTAGATATCAGATTGTTAAAAAATATATAAGTTAAATAATATTAAAGCAACAAGATTGAAAGAGATATTCAAAAGACAATTCGAAAGAATGGCACTCGAGTTGAACATCGAGAGTTCTTAAAAAAGTCTTTCAGAAGATGGGTTGGTTCAAGTACGAGATCCTCTTTATAGCACAATACAGCAATAACGTTGATACATTCAAACAAAGTGCTTTCTGCGCCGTCATTTTGTGTTTGGAACAAAATTATTCGAAATTCAAATGTCGTATAATCGATATTCATTTGCGTCGTTGGTTCATTCAGTTCACTAGCTCGGAGTACCTAAGCATTTGTTTCCAGGACAGTAGTGATTTTAAAGCTGGTTTAAAGTGATGGCCAGTATGTTTAAATCGATCTGCAACACCTACCTAACAAATTGTTATCTACGAAGTATTTAGTTATGACAGTTCTTAACATAGCTTGCTTATAATAATAATAATTTAATAATGTAAATAGCCTAGAATTTTTGTACTTGTCGTCTTTAGTTGCATGAGTATTTTAGTTACATTCAAATAAGTAGAGAAAGTAGAAATAACCGAAAACAATTTAATTTACATATTTTATTGTAAATTATTTACTTTAAAAATTCTATTTAAACTGTGGTCTTACAGTGTAAAATAAAGAGAAAGTAATGGTGCGCTTTGTTTGAATACTATTACTCAAACGGCACAACTTATCGCAGTCTTATATTGGATTAGACTAGCTCTTATGTATCTTAAATTAAGTCAACGTTTCTTCTCATGTTTTACACTCTCATAATATTTACTAGTCAACTCGTAATAATGCGTTTTGTAATGCACGCGAAGTGTCAAGTCAATCCAGTTAGTCCAAGGTGGATGTATTTTCAACATAATTTTTAGTATTCCAAGGTCGTACAAGTTGTTATAAAGAGAAAAAGTCTTTTTAAATATTTAAAAAAATGTTAATTGAAAAGCTACCTACCATTACAAAAAATACAAAAAATTCCAGCCAAAAGTAGTTTAACTACTGCTATGAAAAGTTTTATATGTGTTGCGAGTTTTTGTTTGTGACGTAGAAATTGTTTAAAGGTCTTTTTAACGTTGAAGTTTTTAACTCAAAAAGTAGTAGTGGGTTGTAATTGAGTTTTAAATTAAAACGAGAGCATAGTAACGTAATAAAAATAAAGTGTATATGTAAAATATAACTAATATATATATATATATATATATATATATATATATATATATAGAGGGAATGATGACATCCGTAAATCTGTTCTCTATTATGATGAGTCGATATTGCGTTTTTTTTATAATGGGCAGGAGGTTCACCTGATGTTAAGTGATACCGCCGTCTATAGACACTTACATACATTGCTAGAGAGCTTGCAAATATGCTGCCGGTGTTTTATGAATTGGATTGCTCTTTTCTTGAAGGACCCTAAGTCGAAACTCAGCTGTAGGTTTTAACCCGAAACTACTTCTCTGAACACTCTCGTGGTGAATGCGGTAGAAGATGCAGCTCTCTGGAGTCTCTACTCCTAGGCAACGCCAAGGGATCAAACCGCGTGGCTCAATCAACCAAAGAGATATACGCTTTATTCACTTTCGCTTATTCAATTATATTCAACAAACGAATTCCTTTTTTTTTTATAAAATAGGGGGCAAACGGGCAGGAGGCTCACCTGATGTTAAGTGATACCGCCGCCCATGGACACTCTCAATGCCAGAGGGCTCGCGAGTGCGTTGCCGGCCTTTTAAGAATTTGTACGCTCTTTTCTTGAAGGACCCTAAGTCGAATTGGTTCGGAAATACTTCAGTGGGCAGCTGGTTCAACATAGCGGTGGTGCGCGGCAAAAATTGCCTTGAAAAACGCTCAGTCGTGGAACGTCGGACGTCGAGGTGATACGGGTGGAATTTTGTATTTTGCCTCGACGTCCGATGCTGAAACTCAGCTGCAGGTATTAATCCGAACAACTCCTCTGAACACTCTCCATGGTAAATGCGGTAGAAGATGAAGAGTGACCCCACATCTCTACGCAACGCCAAAGGATCGAGCCGCTCGGAGAGGGATTGGTCATCGACGATTCGAACCGCTCTTCGTTGGATACGGTCAAGTGGAAGGAGCTGGTACTGGGGAGCCCCCGCCCAGAGGTCAGAACAGTATTCCATGTGGGGCCGTATTTGCGCTTTATAGAGTTGCAAGCGGTGGCCCGGAGTGAAGTACCGTCTCGCCTTGCTGAGCACACCAAGCTTTTTGGAGGCTAATTTAGCCTTTCCCTCCAAATGACCGCGAAACTGAACGACGTTCGATATGTCAACGCCAAGTATTCCGATGCTGGCTGTGGCTTCAAGAAGAGTGTTTTCGAAAAGAGGAGTAGCGACAAAGGGTATTTTTTTCGCGGAAAACGCGCAAACTTGTGTCTTCTTGGGGTTAAATTGGACTAGGTTTAGTCTACCCCAGTCCGAGACTCCACGTAAAAGAGTTTCGACTTCAGACACAAGTTTGTTCCGGTACTCATCGACAACTGCCCGAGAAATACCTGCCCGGCCAGTGTAAAGAGTATCCCCAGTGCTGTCGTCCGCATAGCAATGAATGTTGCTAAGTTGCAACATGTCATTGATATGCAGAAGAAACAGGGTCGAGGACAGAACACAGCCTTGTGGGACCCCAGCATTCACGGGTTTAAGGTCGGAACATGCTCCGTCGACGACGACCTTGATGCTCCGATCGGCTAGAAAGCTGGAGATCCAGTCGCATAATTTCTCAGGAAGCCCGTAGGCTGGAAGCTTCGAGAGCAGTGCTTTGTGCCACACCCGATCGAAGGCTTTCGCTATGTCCAAACTAACCGCTAGTGCCTCCCCCTTGGACTCAATTGCCTCTGCCCATCTATGAGTAAGGTATACTAGAAGGTCACCAGCCGAACGACCACGACGAAAGCCGTACTGATAATCGCTAATGAGCTGGTGGCCCTCTAGATAACTCAAGAGCTGGCCATTAATAATGGATTCCATTATTTTGGAGAACAAGGAGGTTATTGCGATTGGGCGATAGTTGGATGGATCAGAGCGATCGCCTTTTTTAGGGATCGGATGTATCGAAGCGGTCTTCCAGCACTTCGGGACAGTGCCGAGCGAGTACAGGTACCGGAATAGGCGCGTCAGGACCGGAGCCAACTCAGGAGCACAAGTACGCAGCACAATTGGAGGGATACCATCCGGCCCGCTCGACTTATGAATGTCTAAGGAAGATAGTGCCTTGCGAACAGCACATTGCCGGAATGTGATTTCCGGCATCGAATAATCACACCGCGAAATCGTCGGTGGTGATCCCCCTCGGTCATCCAAAGTCGAGTTGGACGCGAAGAGACAGCCCAAGAGGTCGGCCTTCTCCTTCGCAGTATGGGCGAGCGAGTCATCCTCCCTGTGCAGCGGTGGAATGGATGGCTGACAAAAATTCCCTTGTACAGCTTTGGCGAGAGACCAGAAGGCTCGAGTGCTCGAAGGAAGTTGGGCCAATCTCTCGCCAAATCTGGCGATGTGCCTTTGCCTTAGCGATTTCCCGTTTGAAGGACCTAGAGGCTGAGTTATATGCTTTTTTATGTTCGCTGGTATTAGCATCACGAGATATTGCCGCTACCGCTCATGCATTAAAGCATTCCCGCTTTCGACGCGATGCTGCCTTGCAAGAACGCTTAAACCAGGGCTGTGACTTGCCACCGATCGGCACCGCAGAGAATGGAATAAAAAGTTCCATGCCCTGTAGAACCACTTCGGCGACAGAGGCAGCGACGGAATCTGGAGCTTCCGACGAAAAGCACATAGGCCCCCAAGGGTAGGACGCAAAGAAAGACCGCATCCCATCCCAATCTGCTGACCGATAGTGCCAAATACGACAACAACCCGAAAAACGGGGCCGAGGAGGGCGCGTAGTAGGCACAGTACTCCGGACCACACAATGATCCGATGAACCCAATGGCGGGTCAACAGAGACTTGATAGGTCTCCGGATGTGAGGTCAGCAGAAGGTCCAACAAAGAAGGTTTATGACCATCCACATCTGGTATTCGCGTAATCGCAGGGACCATTTGTGACAGGTCGTAAGCTAAAGCAAAGTCGTGAAAGGATCTTCCCGCGTGATCGGTGGTTTCCGAACCGAGCCAATCGGCATGGTGAGCGTTAAAATCGCCAAGTATCACGATTTCAGCGGTAGGAACCCCTTCGAGCAGGGAATCTGTAGCCATTTGGATGTGCTCAATGAGTCGCTCAGTTTCGGTATTTCCGCTATGGGACCTATACAGGCATGCGTAGAATCGCGGATGGTCATCGCAGTCTACGCGCAGCCAGAGGCTAGATAGGTCCCTTCCTTCAAGCGACCCGAAGCGACGAGAACAGATATCCTCTCTGACGTACACGCAAACTCCCGCCCGTGGCACAAATGAATGTTCCAATTTGTACCCCGGGTAGGAGAGGTAGGAAGTATCAGCCGGGGAGGATATCTGAGTCTCAGTAAGGAAGAATAAGGCCGGCTTCGCAGTTTCGAGGTGAAAGTGAACCGCGCTAAGATTAGAGTTGAGCCCCCTAACATTGGTAAAGTCCACTGAGAGCGTGGAAGGGGATGCCTTCGGTAAATTCTTCCGTTTGCCCCGAGATCGAAACCTATAGTTTTTTGCGCAGTTTTTGCCCACCCCAGAATACGAAGGGCAGCCTGTGCATCCACCACCGAATACTGATTGTTCCGATGATGGACGCTCAGAGGGGGATTCTCCACAGCGGAAACGTGTGGTACCCCCCTGGGGTAATCTCTGTTTAAACTGCATCTTCATATTCTGGGGGGGGGGGAATTGATGGGCTCCGGGAGTCTCACTCACCGCACGAAACGCGAGTACAATAAGATGAACCTATTGCATCACTTCACGCCGGTTTTCTGTGAGACAGTGGTACTGCCCCGGTCGTGCCTGCCCGATTGGCTGAAGCCCGAAAGCAACAGCGTGGCACTCCCACTAAGGAGAACACCTTAAAAATAAATTCCAAGTTCAAACTTGCCATAGATTGCAGAATTTTCGACGAAGCATAAAAGAAATATGCTTTGAAAAGGCAAAGTTTTCAAAGAAGAGTTCGCGCTTTCAACTCAATTAGTGTTGTTGATGTAACTACTTTTAAGATAGTTAATGATTCAACTCCCGTGCTTAAATGAACAGAATGCGAAGTTAACTAAGCGTTTATAACTTTTTTAATAAGTTATCAAGCCATTAGTATACGTTGCTAAAAAAAACTTTACTAACGTAGGTTTCTCCACGAAAGGAAGGAGGTAGGTGTGGACGATCCTGGACATCAAATCACCGTCCCAAAGACCCCACTTAAGATGTCGTATATGATAAGCTATGAAATGCATTCAGGATATGAAAGGGTCATCAGATGGGTCGCAGTCGCAGTTTGTAAGTGTCGCTACAGAAGTTTTTGGATAATTTGAAGTTTTACATAAGTAAAAAAACATGATTTTGTAAGATAAATATAAAGATCTTTTAAGACCAGGTATTGGACATACGCACTTGCTTTTTAGTTGTGAAAGTAAATAAAGAGTTAGTCTAAATTACATGTGTAAGATAAATTGTAAGGTACGGTAAGTAATAAAAGTACCTTAAGTTATTTATGAAGACTTAAGGTACTTTTATTACTTACCGAATTTCCTAGCAGGTGGTCTAATTTTTCGCTATTTCCTCGGCGTTGCAGTTTGAAACTTTTAATGAAGCACGGTTTACAGTTTCAGACAGTTTCCGAGTTTTGTTTATTATATTTCAATTTACAATATATTTGTTATGGTTTCAGATTCATTTAAACAACTTCTGAAGGTTATATTAGAAAATCTTGATAAACCGTAATCTTTTTTGGCTACAAAATATAGCTGTGGGAATCGAAACCCGGGTCGAGTTATTGGTTTTCAGTGGCAATCTAAGCCACATATAATATGGTGAACAATACGATTAACTGGTTTTTACAGAAAAATTAAGGTCATGGCTCAGGACATTAAAGCGAGCTTTGGTTTTAAATTTAGAGCCTATATACGTAGACGGCTAATTTGAATTTTTGAAAATATATAAAAAAATGGTTGTAATAAATATAGAAAATGTATATATTTGTATATGTAATGTAAACGGAAAGAATGTGTTACAATGCAAGTTTCTCATGATCGTTTTATAGTTCGCGGATATGAGTTCCTTTGATTACCTTAAAGGATATTACATATTACACCACTTAACTTACTTTTACTATTACAGTATACGTGAATAGTGTTTAGTATAAGTCCCATGATGTGAGCTGAATCACGGCACGACCAAGGGTTTTTATTTCAATTATCATTTTTCATATCGAAATGTTTAAATTAGTAATGAATTTAATAAAACACAAATAAATTGGAGTTATTTTAATTAACTTAAATAAAAGGAACTGAAATCAAATCCTACATGAATATAAATGGATTTGCAGAGTAATGAATTAAATGTTAATATGTTGCTAACTGTAGTGGAAAATTCAGTTTCCAGTTTGCATACAAAATGGAAATTCACTGTAGGAAAGATTCAAAAACTCAAATAGAATCTATTTAAATGTGCATTTCCATTTGATTTCCAATTGAGTCCCATTCACCTGATAAAATGATTTAAAATGGGAAGGTTTTCTTTAAATGAGCCGATATCTTTGAACGATAGCCTATTTCCGATCGGATTCAAAGCTAATCAGGCGCAAAAAGGAATTTGATTATTTTGAATTTTAATTCTGATTTTCCACATTAGCATATTATATCTCTTTTAAAGAAAGTCTTAGCCTCAATGTTCCTGATGGGTACGTCAGATCGCGACATCGTCTGTCGTTACTTCATGTGCCCACACCTTCTGAAAGGGGCACATACTCATATGATTCTGTGTATAACGTAAGTTAACGATTTACATAGGACCTTTTTTATTTGTAGTTTTGTAGTTTTTTAGAGTTGTAGTTTTTTTACCTATAGTAGTTAGTTCTTCTCTTCCGTTCCACGCCCTTGATTTGAGAACTGGCAGTAAATGTAAAATTAGAAGCATTTAATGTATATTTCTTTTTTATTGACGTTCATAAGTGTACATTGTGTTACCTATATGAATAAATGATTTTTGACTTTGACTTTGAGTTATGTTTTTGTATTTTTTAATGTAATTTAAGTTTTCCCTTCTTATGTTTGTTTTTTGTTTCACGTGTAACTTTTTTCATTCGTTGTCTATTCTTGTCGATTTAGTTTTTTATAAATAAATAATATCAAGTTTATTTTGATTTAAATTTATCGACGTACTTGTATAATCATTTTATTACTAATCTATAAATCAATTGGCATTATGTATAACTCTTCGCCTGTAGAGAATGATTTCGCTCTTAAACGTGCTGAATTGCTCTTAATTATTAAAAAAAAATATTCTTCACCACATGAGCTGGAATTGATTGTGCAAAATAGATAAAAAAATTTACATAGCTGGGATTCGAATGCATGGTTCAGAGTCACTAGCCTATTAATACACTAATACGCTCGTATCAACTCATATATTGTTGATATATGAGTTGAGACGAGCGCGACTGGTTTAAGACTAAATCCCAACATTTGATTATTCGTTATCTTTAATAATCCAATTAAAAGTTATCATAAATCATAAACCTAAAAAATCCCTAATATCTTGTCTACATACCAAATATACGGATTTAAATAAAACTCGAGCAACGTAATTAAGAGTAGAGATTTTTCCGAGCATAATTATGTTAGCACGTTTTGACGACTGGTATCCCAGTTTGCTTCAGTAATTGGAGCTTGCTGTGCCCTTTTATTACGTATCTCAAAATTTTCCAATTCTTTAACAAACGCATTAATGATGATCGAGTGCCGTTCATGTATACAGAGGAATATTTTAATTTAAACTTGCCAGGGACCTATAATGATTTAAATTGGTAATCGGTCAGTAAGTTGACGTAAATATATCCAAACTATACCCAAACACTAATTACTTAATTAAATCTTTTTAATACCTTATGGTAAGATTACATAAGACTCGGATTAGTTACAGAGTATATAAATTGCGTAAACTGTCAAAACTAGCGATGCATTTTGTCAACGTGTACTAAAATTAGGGTTAAAAGTGAAAACTAATTATTATACAGATTTATGTATTATATCCACAACACCACTGAAATTGTTGTAGAATGTTCTAAAATATATATTTACACCATTATATATTGGAAAGCTCGTGAAGTTTGTATTACAATGTGTTTATACATATTATTGTTTACAGTTCAGAATGCATGAATAAATTCATTTTACAACACGTTTGGAAAATATTTATTATTCAAAGCAATCGAGCGTGATAGAAAGTGGGGAACACGATAATAGTATTATAATAATGTCAGAAGGTCAAATGATTTGATGTTCATTACAATTCAAATCGATTTAGTTATGTAAATAAAATATATAATATTGAAAGGAATAAAGACTGTTACCAAATGAAATATTATATAACAATTTACCTTTAACAATCTTAAATTATGTCTCTTTATATGAAATTATGTGAACCTGTGCAAAAATATAAGACGACATAGATTGTTTATTATATCGTAATATAATCAACTACAGTTATATCTCAAAATATTCTAACATTTTCAATGTTACCCAAGAGCACTTGGGATTAAAAAAATAGTTGATATTTGAGCTTCATCCTATGTGTACGAGCCAAGGCTGTACATTTTGCTCACTCAGTCTTTCTTAACTTTATAAGCGTGGCGATTTCCTACGCACCGAGAGTATAGCTAGATGCAGGCTCTCTCTTGAACAGTTACATTGCAGTCATTCGTTTCATTGCAATTAACTAATATCATGGGAGTTACGCCCCGAGAGTATAGCCAGACGCAGGAATTCTCTTCAACTGTTACATTGCATATTATTAATTACATAGCAATTAACTTTTATTTATTTCGCTTATATTTTATTGTTGTACGCGAGTGGTTAATAAAGAGTAAAACTAAAACCCTCTATTATATAAAGCTCCTCGATTACCCAAGAACCGTACAGTATGTTTATTAATGAATATTTACAGTTTGTATATAAGATTTTACTTATGCCAAATATCAATCATATGTCAACAAAGTTAACGTTTGACGTTATTCACTATTTCCAAATGAACTAGTCAATGACTATATTAAATTTTACATAAAATCAAACATTACCTATTTCTCTTTAACTCAGAGGATTGGAATTACAAAATTCTATTGTTTCAAAAGAAGGCCCGAAATTTAGGTTAAAATTTCCTTTTCATGTCTCTTTGTGTGTGGTCATGGATGTTTAGTCAATGCTTTTATCTTCAAAGGCCACTTGAAAGACCACGATAGGAGACAACGAAAAATTTTCAAATAAAAATCTAATATCTATAGTACGTATTATACGTATTTATATTTATATACAGTGTAAACTCCATGTAACGTCGATATTCGTCGACTTTGGTTGGTTTAGCTTGTCTTCCATACAATAAATACAATCTACATAGCATTACACCCCCTATCAATACCGACAACAATTGAGTAAGAAAGTACTTTCTAAGTTGCTAATTTAGTAAAAACAGCTGTGTAAGTTTTTTTGTCGCTTCAAGCGTCCCTGAATGTAGAAAATGTAGTGACACTGAATGTGTGTAAAAATGGATTTCCTTAATAGTCAGATCATACCTTATAATTTTAAATACGCGAGGCATAGAACCTAAACATTCAAATACTTTGAGCCTATATATAGTAGTTTTATTCTAGAAGTACATTGTCTTCACATATAATTATTTAACTTATGTATACAAAATATTATAGAACCTATTTTAAAAGAATAAATTTCTTGCCAAACCTTTTGGAAGTGGAAACAAGAATCATCTTTATACTTTATTTAACGTTCAAAAGTGCCATTATAGGTGGTATAATTGGAATAAATGATTTGATTATTTTAAATATCTCTAATGGAATATGAGCGCATCTAAATTTAACGTTTTATTCTAAAGCTTCCGTGTTCGCGTATTTTTAAACATATGACTCAGCTGTACGCAAAGTGCATCGCACTTGTATATAGATAGATTTAGTTCCGTACTGTAATATGCTTTAAATAAACGTATAAATTACGTAGTATAATCTATTAGATTTTTTTCTTTATTGTGATATATACAGCTTAGTAAATCTAGTGATTAATTAATTTAGTACATTATATTTTATTTTAATTTAATGTTGTGTTATAATATACACGTTATGTATTGGCCTGCTGGTAATTAGGTAGTTGCAATAGAGTTTATTATAATTAGTAGACTCTTCTTTCTTCTTTGACCGCGTAAACCACGAGCTCATTATAACGTTGCTTCGTGCTTACAAGTAGGTACAAATATCAGGATCACTATATGAAATCGAAAACTGTTACAGTTACCGGAGATGTCGCTAAAGCTGGATCTCCATATCGCCTAACATACACGATAATCGTGTCGGGGGTTTAAACAAACATTCCCAACCCAAGGGACAGTAAAGTCATATTGTATTTATACACTTGACCACTGGAATAGAATCGGGAATGCGGTTTCGCTTGACCTGAATATAACATTGTATGTGCTTATTCGCAAACTTCTATTCCCTAGATATCCCGTATATCATAGTGGATATTTTAGCTGCTGTTTTTATTCTGATTAAGTAGTTAATAGTTAATCTTTATTAAATTTTGTACAGATACAGACAGTTTATGAATTAGTTTTGGGAAAACCTGAATTAAAAAAAGTTAGACATATACATATTATACAGTATCTTAGTATAATATAAAAAAAAACATAGTAAAATATAAAATAGTCATAATTATGAAGTTAGATAAAGGAAGTATATATAGTTTTAAAAAAATAACTACATTTAAAAACCTATCAAAGTATTATATTAGACTGTTAATTTATCATGATTTTGCCTATTTTCTAAGATCTTTACTTTAACATAATAGATATCGTTAGAATAATGCTTTCAATACAATCAACAAATATATGTTATAAATAGTTTTTAAATATATCTCATCAATACATAACCAATGTTATAAGCAGATTATAGTGTATTTATAAACATAAGACTATTTGCTAACGAAATACTGACGGCAGAACATAATGAAATTAAATTCATGACCTTATCAAAGTACGGCCATAGTTAATAACATTAATTTTAAAGATAACGAGCCCTAATGAATGTTAAGCCTGAGATTATTAATTTTCGTCAAATGAGGGATTATTAAATTAAAATATAATTTTCAGCAAATATTAATAGTCGATTTAAAGCGACTGTTGTTATAGAATAACTAGTACTATACTAACATCTTAATAGATTTAATAACAGTAAAAATATACTTTAATTTTCAGACAGATGGCTTAAAATCTTTTAAACGACTTAAAATGCACTAAAATATTGATTTGGTTTTTAAGTAAGTTTAAAAATTTAACTAGTAGTCTTACTAGTTCCATTATATAGGAAATTTCAAATTTGTTGCAATTTCGATTGTCAGATTCGATTTATTTTAATTTTCGGAATTAGTATATTTTTTGATAAATCGGCTATAACCTTGTATCTCTTAACTATGTATAACAATACACACATTGAATGTTCGTTATCAATCATCCAACTTGCTTCGTACTGTGTATTCCTTATAATTAATTATTATATTATATCCAACACATCCTCATTTTTTGCTTAATGTATCATTAAATTCGAGCACTTTAGGCCTATGAAATATCTCAGCTATTAATAAAATCGCACACTAATGAGTGTCATTGTTAGGGATTGAGTGTGTCAAGTATAATACTGGACATTCGCAGTTATTTACAATTGTCACTGAGTGACGTTCGATAGTTTTTATTCATAAAAATCTAGGCTTTCAATTCGACGCGTTTTTATTTGGTGCTTGTCCAAGTAAATTTTCATAAGGTCGTGTATAGTTTAACTAATTAATATTTAGTATTAATTCATAACGTTACAAACTTTTTTATAACAAACAATTAAATAATTTGACATCTTATTTTAACACTTACTCAGTGAAGATAAATCTTGGTCTTATTATTTACTGTGGACTTTAAAATCCTCAACTATTAGCTCAAAGAATTGGTTCTTTTGGCATGCTACCCCTTATGTTGGCAGTATATACAGTACGGAATAAATAAAATGGTATTCATCTTAATAATAAAAAAAAGCAATAGAGCCTGTTTGCGAGCAAACAGATCCTTTTTTGGCAGTTACACGTAAAGGAAATCGTAAACATGTTTTTTGAATTAATAACGTTATATGTTTTCGTATTTCCGAATATTATTCAGAATAATTAGTTGAAGGTTACGCATGTACGATCACAGCTTCAAAGTCCCAACACGTGTATTGTATTTTTGGAACACGAATTTTCACTTATCTTAGAAACAAATTTTTTGACTGTTAAAGTCACTCAATGTCAACTGAGCTTGATGAAATTATTATATTAAACGAATAAAAATGTTTTAATGTCAAGCTAAAACAAAAATTTAGACTTAAATCTTAGTTCTTTATGTGTTTTATAGTTAACAATAATAAACCTCAAATAGATATTGTTTTGGAATTGTCATAAAAGTCTTAAATTTCTTAACTAGTTTTTTTTAAATTTTCACTTGGTTTATACAACTCTTTGTTGCATTTGCTTCAAAATTCGCAGTTTTTTTTTTACTGAATAATTAAAGTATTTATTTCAAAGTCAAACCTCTTTTATCTAATTTAGATATATTATTTGAACAACGTATAAGCTTTGCATACCAATTAATTAATTTCTGAATAAATGAATTTAATTGAATATTTGCTACTGTTAAGCGAATTCAATATTATCAGAGGAAGCAATCAAGTTACGGAGTTGCTACAAGTTTTGAATAAAATATTTGTTTTATCTCATGCCGTAATTTTAGGAGAATATTATAACCGAACGTCAACATAAAATTTCTTCACTTTAAACGGGTAAATTAGTCGTCCTACTTTGTCAATAGATAACAACGTAAATAAACAATACGAATGCTGAACAGTACATATTATTAAAGTGACTAATTCAATAGCCATATGATTAGCACAAATGTCACGTGCATACTTAATTGTTGCAAAATCTAGAGGGTTAGAGTATTTGTGGGCGTCGTCGGTCTGTTTTGAAATGCAAATTGAATCTCCCATTAGCAATCCGAGCTGTGCACGGCGCCACAATTATCGATGCTTTGTTGTGATAATTATTGTTTTAATTACAATGGTTACAGAGCTTTTGTTTTTTTATGTACAAACACAGGCTGATTTATTAAGGGAAAATGTTCACTAGAAAACCATACAATATAGACCATAATATAAATAAAATATACAGCAACTTACTCAATAATTCGTAAATACTACACACTTGATTGCAGTCTTATTGTCCTAGTTGAATTATTGAACTATATTAACAAGAAATATTAGAGTCAAATTCCGGTTAGAACTGAAAAGACGCTTTGTAATTTTTCTATGAAAGGATGCTCCACCAGAGTGCTATGTGCGACTTTTAAGAGAAAACTAAATTTGGCGTCAACACATGCAAAGCGCAACGGTTTTCCGTCTTATTAGGCTCAAATCCTTAAACTGAAAGGAATTTTAATGAGTGATATAAGTGTTCTATGCTCTGTACTTGCGTAAATAATATTTTTAAATGGGCTTAGATTTAACCAGCCTTAGCCGAGATATATATTATATCTATTCACATATGAACATAAATTAGTTATAATTTTATACATTAATTGAATCGCTAAAAGAACAATCATTAAACAATTTTTCAATATTAAATATTTGATATTGAACTTCTGTTTCAAATTTTAAACTACCATAACATATTGCATTGATATATCGAACAAACCTCACGCTATGACGATGGAATACAATCTTCGCTGAATGCGGATATATCACGCAAGCAGACGATCTACTTTACACCCACAGAGGATTAGATATCACGTCACCATTGTGTAGATATCACGTCACCTAGAATATAATCCTGCTATATGATTTTAGAACGAAGACAGAGTATGAATATGGGGTTTCAGTGTTGATTTAATTATTATTAACAGGTTACACCACACCGTCTTTCTTTTTTAGTAAATTTTCTTGAAAATGTTTTAAGAGTGACATCTAAACATATTTTTGCTATAAGATTTTGACCATAACTAAATGATTATCAATAAATATCTAAGTATCTCTGTAATTCTTACTTCTTTGCTTTAGATATTGTATTCCTGCCAACAAATTTTGCATACGTAGAATTACTTAGTTATACAATATACATTTCGATTCGATTATTTCAACTGTCGCGGTCTTAATAAAACGTAGACTAGATATATACCGTATTCGTATGAGTATCTATTGTTGTCAATAGCCACTTATTTTTAACGTGGATAAAACACCGTAACACTGGTAACGGTGTTTACATACATCATGTATTTCGAACAATGTTCGTTATTCAATGCTGTTCAATTTAATAATTTTTGATGAGGGTGATCCCAAATATTTTTTCTCGGCCGACCGTCACATTTATTAGTTGAGTCATTGTTGAGATTTACTCGGGTTACGTTAGACACATTTTTATTTTGATATATACTTTTTGTTAATTATAATTGATAATAGTTACGTCCACTATTTAGAATTTTATAGTGAGTGTTTAGTGCGCTTTTGAGAACTATAGTGAGGCAAGGTATTAGCATCAGTCTAACCTTTATTTGTTTCCAAAGTAATAGAATTTCTCCAAATCCTTACGGCTGATAATATTATGTGCCTTTCTTCCTGGTAAGAAGATATTGTAACGAGGTATGTACTCACGACTTATTATTCTAGTATAAGATTGTGTATCGATGGCCACCGAACCGTTCTTTATGGTACATAATACTATATTTAGTTGGTGTCTTAAAAGTATAATAGACTTGTCTAACTGTCTTGACAGTCTATAATCAGACATGTTATTAGTGACTTAGTGATTTAGCGTGTGATTTTCAACTCGGAGTTTTATCAAAGTTTTGAGCTGCATGGTTAAATCATATAGTTAAGATCTTAAATAAATTATAATTTCATTTATTTAAGTCTCGATATAATTCTTGTCTAACTCACTGATGGTTGTTTAAAGTTGTTATTAATGTTGATAATCGTTGTTGTTGCTCTGTGGGTGTAAAGTAGAGCGTCTGCTTGCGTGATACGTGCGCATTCATACTGACGCTTAATTAAACAAAGAAGTAAAAGTATTATTCGCTGTCTAAAAACAGAAACTTTCATGGATCTGTCAAATATTTTACCTTAAGTTTTACTACATGCCATCAACTTCACTTTGTTAAACCTAGTATGGCCTTTACGAGAAATTTGGAATAAAGGGATAAGTAGAAAGGTAAAGTCAATATTTCAAATCCAATTTGTTGTAATCCGACAAGAAGCTTTATAAACAGTCTGCCCTTTGCGTTTTTTCATATGGTCCAGCATTAAGAAAAAATGTCTACGGGGAAAATAAAATAAATTTACAGATTAATAATTATAAAATAAATTGTTTTAGTTTGTATGTGTGAGATATTCAGCCATATAGTAACGCAATTGAACCTTTTGGAGAACAAACAAACTAAAATAATAATTGTTAAGGCTAGTAGAATTAATATACGATAACCTTTCTTTTTAAATCGTGTTAAAACAGATGCCGGCCTGAAGTCATTGTTTTGGATTTTAATATAAATATTGTTTAGCCTTTTTATGTTTGAATCTTTATAAAACCTCACGAAATTTAAAAATTCGTTTATTCGTAAATTATCTGTATTCGCACTTTTGAATATCAATCAACAATTTGAAAAACAAATAAATGTAGTTTGTAATCATTTTTCATTTTAATGTTGCCATTATGTTTTAGAACAGCGGCAGCATAAACTTTAAAATTTTCTCACAAGTTTTACATTTCTGCTATATCGTATCGTAAAGCAAGTACATTTTTATGAGTGTACACTTACTTTTATTATGCTTTGTAATAGAGGATATATTAGGACATAAACAGGATAATAGCAAGCTTACTATGTTGGACTCAGCAGGACGTATAAATTCGTTAAGCTTAGCCGCTTTTTTCAGTGTTTCCTTGAAGATACATTGTTTTACACTAAAATTTCCTGACGATTATACTTGACAATTGCATGCATAATTAATAATAAAAAGTGATTATTAACAAATGTACTTTTCGAAAGTTATTAACATTTAGCTTTACATTTTAATTGTCATATCGCGTGATCAATACCGCCTACATACGACAAATATGCGCCATGTCTACCCTTTTATGTTATTGATTACGTTAATGGAGCTATTTTGTTTTTTTTGATCAGTGAGAACTTTATCCAATGCGATATTATTGACATTTCAGCAACTTTGAACTTAAATACGTTTTGAATAAGTAAATCAAGTTCGATCGTTGTTCGGTTGTTTTTATAATTTTTGTTGTTTAGCACTATCTACGAAGTGATTTATGTATTATGACGAATATGGTTGCCGCTTAATAATAAATGAACATTTTATTACTTTGACATGTTATTTTTTGTTTTCTATAGCCACAGTCTTACAGGGTACAGCTATATAATTATTTTGCTTGGCTCCCGTGAACTCCCTAGAGCACTTCTTTGACTCACAAATGACGATTTAGTGGATTGAGACGCACATCACCTAACAACGGTATGCACTACGGATATTACTCTAAGTAATTTTATAATTAAAAGTAATTCTGTGAAAAATATGAAATAAAAAAGTTTAATATAGCATAGTAATATTATATCATAGTATTATAGATGTGCTGGCGGTTTCAGAGCAATGTTATCCCTGAGGTTGTAGGTTTTTACGTGCGCTCCACTCACTCGCTCGGACGGTGAAGAAAAACATCGTAAGGCAACAGACATACCTCAGACCCAAAAAGTCCACCTACTATATTAGCAAAAACGAATGATCATCAAACAGATGTAGAATTCTGAAGCTCAGACGTATAAAAGTTAGCGCCACTGGTTTGTTAAATTTTGCTGTTAGTATTCTCTTACTAATTAGAATAGAAAACAAAATTCATTTTCATATTTCATAGTCCATTTTTAAGAAATGTTTTACAATCACGTTACGACAACAGTTTAAATTCACGCATTCATTCATTCGCTTTTTCAACTGATGAACCATTGCATAAGTTGCTTAACCAGCTGGGCCAAAGGGTGGCAAATAAGTAATGGTAACAAAAATCATTCCAATACTTTATGTGATATATTCAAGTAAACATTACAGTTAGATGTAATCTAATTAAATGCAAATTACTCGTTTGAAGTAGAGTAATATGATATTATTCAAGAAAGGTAAAAATGAGTTATGTTTGATATTCAGCGAAACGATATCTACGTAAATATATACTTTGTGATTTATATACTATACGATGAATTTTATTCAAAGGTTAATTAATTGTTTAATTATTGTTTATGTATAAGTAATTTGAACAGTACGACTATTGTAGATAACCTAGAAATACAATTAAACTCGAATAATTAAGAGAAAATGGTTAAATTCAGATCAATATAAATTTATACCTTTCGATATCATAGTAATACTTTAAAATATTTAATGTAATTCTCTAATGCATTGCTCGGACAGATAAAGATACCATTAATTTTATCAAACTGCCACGGCGTCATTTATGATTTACGGCATCTTATTTATATTAAAATGTTTTATATTTCTATTACTGAACATATTTCTTTTATTAAATAGGCTTAGATATAATAGAACAGTTCTTAGATATTCTTCGTTCGATTATATTATTCGTTCTTAGTTCGAGAACGAGAGTACTTTAGTGATTATTTAAATTATTTTATATTCGCTATATAAGCAGCTTATGGCATTAACATAATATTTTTTTAACATCTGTGTTAGCTAGAGGTTTATATTTAATCAGGATAAGGGTCTTGTTTTGTGGCATATAAAATAGTTCTTGAGGGTTTGTCGTCGGTCAACCCCGATATTGTTAATATTTAAAACTTTTTATCTATCAAATTGAATGTATAGCAAACATCGATATAATTCTAAATTCTAAAAAGTGTTGTATATATTTCTATTTAACCCAAAACAATTATTTTGTAAAAGATTTGTATCCAATTGTATGTAATGTAGTGGACCACGAAGCCTGTAATGTAGGTTTTTATATTTTGTCAATAAATCTAGTTCAGCAACGTTTACGAATGATTTATTATTATTATTATTGGATTATTAATACAGTTTACGCACGTACGGTACATAAATTAAGGAATACAACGGCAAGTTATAATTCAATTACAAGCACTTGTGTCGTATCCCTATTATTCACACGAAACACAATACAATCTGTTCCAACAATATACTCCTGTCCAAATAAATGTCATAAGTTGTTTATTAAGTTGTCATCCCACTGTGCCCTCAGTTATCTTTTATATAGACTCTTGATATAAAGTTTAATTGTGAGTTAGCTTTTGACACATTCATTTTCATAGTATATTTTGGACAATGATAAAATACAGTAGATTTTTAACATTCAACCCACAAAACTTATTACAAGGGATTTTATATATTTTATTTACATAACTTAAGTAACAGTTATAATCATAATAATATAAAATTGTAATAGAATATTTATTTTAGTTTATTAGTAATCTACAGTATTTACAATACGTAAAAAAAATGTAAATTTTTTAATTTATTCAAAAGTTCTTACATAGGCTACATTTAAGTTTATAAATTTAAGCAATTTTGGCCAATCGATACTATTGTCCGTAAACAGTAATAAGTCTACACATCGTTTTTAAGTATTAGTTATTATAATTGTAATTTTCCTCGCTATATATGTATATCAAAACCGGAATATTTTTTTAAAATAAATGTTCGCTTTGAATTTCTTCTGCATATTTATGTGTATTATATACTGAGGTATCCAGAGAGCTGATGAAAACCAAGGATTCTTTTGGAGTAATTTGAGAACATAGTTAAAGAAAAAACTTTTTAAAAGGATTGAAGCTATGTCCTATTATTATAAACTTATAATTATTTACATAATTTTAAATTTAAATTTTTCCGACGTTTCGCGTGCTTCACAGCGCGCGTGGTCACGGTGACTCAACATAGTTTAAATTTTATAGGTTAGAAATATAGTATTAACATCTTTATAGAATAATAAAAATGGATGCATATGATTCGAGGATTATTGTGTCTGTAATATATGAATAGAAATGAATCCAATCAAAAATAACTCACTCGTTTATATTCTTTACAAAATTAAATATTTTTTCTCGGCTAAAACTTTATTACTTAGAGAGTATACGACACAATATCATACAAATACATACATTAATTCATGTTTGTTCTGAATCAAATGCTTTTGCACACTATAAATAGCAGCTGAAACATCCGTTGTGTAATGCTTAAGATATCATTTCCAAACGAAGAAACACACTCGTGCACTTTAGTATGAAAATAAGCCTTAATTTTCACGTCAAGTTTCCATTGTGCTGAGTGAAATGGTTTTTTTCGGTGTAAATGAAATATTCTGAAAAAGTAAACTACAAAATGTTTTGCACTTGTAAAAGAATTTCATGGTTAGGTGCGAAAGTGGAACTTTTTTAAGGCTGTATGTACAAAGTATGGTAAAGTGGATCTATATAATGTAATTGTTTAGAAACAAACTTTCATGGTAACGATTCTTATCTTCATGTTTTACAGGTATTTACTAATCTTGACTTTAGATTTATGTATCTTAGTAATCGTTTTTTCGTAGGTAGATGATCAGCCACCTAAAATATTATACCCAGCTAGGGTTTGGGTCCACCCAATTCCACCCAAGATAGTCCACTATCTTATGGTTGAGAATTGCTCCCTTAGAACTAATATAAATGAATAAATAAATTTTCCAGTCAATGTTATGTTATCATAAAGGCAATAATTCCATGCGTATCACCTTGACGTCACTTCTTCTCACTTTTTATAACATTTTGTGTTTATATATTAATATAATTTCCAATAAATAAATTAGTTTCCATTTAGAAATATTTCACACATGTCACATCGAAAATGTTGCATAGCGTCATCTTAAATTACAAAGAGCAAAGCTCCGTCACCTAAATTAGAGTAATTAATGTTACACGTGGCTTTCATAGCCACGTGTGCAATGAAAATCAAATTTAAAGCAATGTGTTTGTTACCTTGAAAATTCGAATGATATGTATATGTAATTATAAAAATTTAAAGTAACTCGACTTAGTCCTATATCAGGTGGTGCAGAGGGCATCTACAGGGCTTCGTTATCACACTATGTGTTATATTTTACACAATTGTAATCATTCATATTAAAACGTCTATTTCATATCTATTTAAGACTACTGTCGCCGATGGAACACAATAAGAAAGTTTTTTTTATTTATTTAAGAAATCTAAATTATCTGCTTTGCTATGTCAATACGCGCTATATTTATATTTATGTGGGGTAAATTACTTCTAGACAATAAATATAAATAAATAGATTTCGTATTCACATGCGAACAAATTCATTAATTAAAAGTAATTGAAAGTAACATGTACATAACAGAAACATACTTCATCTATACGTATACTACGTATAGATGTAATTTTGTGACTCACTAACGACCAGTGCGACTTAAAGTGCAGTTGAGGTTTTAGGCGTGAAGAACATACTATCTGTAAAATGAAAAAAAATGATTTCTTTGGCATTGTTTATTTTATTTTTTACAATTAAATAAACTAAGCGATAGTACATAGTACGGCCGTACGTACGTCTTCGGTAATCTGAGAATCAATATTATCCCGAAGGCATATATTACCATACAAATTATTGCTTCGCTTTGCTCAAATAACTAACGCAGTGAGCAATATATGGAGAATGTAAATAGTGAATATTTAATCACTTTGAAACTCAAACTTGGAAGATGAATATTGGAGTATTACAGTTATATTATTGTTCCTTTTTAATAAGGTTTGTATAATTAGTCTGTCTTAATTTATGTTGTGTAAAATACGTATCAACGCTTTGGGACCCATTCAAAAAGATGAAAGATACTTTTAGTACTGTTGATGCATTGTATGATTTCTTTAGTAATGGGATGTTTTGTTATAATTACCATTGTAAATTCACCATTGTCTTCCATCTTCGGCTCTTTAGAACAATTAACCTGACACCATTTTATGTAATGTGACAAACATACATTATTTATCTTTATTGCTTTTAAGTTCAATTTGGAAGTTGAATTTTTTTATTTGATTAATTTTTTATCTGTTACTTTTTTTAATGGTAAAAATAATATTTATATTATTTGAAGGGCTTTGATGTATCTGTATATTTTTTAGTTGGTACTAAAATAGTCTATCGCCGCTTTGCGATACTTAACAATTTCAAATATAACGCACGAGTGGTAATAAATACTTTCTCTAATTTGCTTTATTTTCGAAAAAGGAAAATGTCTTAAATGACACCACAAAATTTTAATGAAAACTAAATAAAGCATGAAATGTAAAAGTACCAAGTCATAGTAAGTACTCCTTGGATACTAACAAACTAAGTGCACGACTATGCACTCATACGAATGGCCCGAGTCTCTGTATATGTCATAACTTATACGACTAAAGTCACTGTGAAAGCTCACAATAAGATTAAGAAGCATGTTAGTGAAAATAGGTTATGTTTTATTTAATAAGTATGTATTTTACATTCATTGGTGCTCTTGCAACTGTCATAGAGAAATATCTGTATATTTACAAACAAATCTCCCACACTACTACACTGTGCTGGGTCAATCCCATGTCATGAGGATTAATATTTTGATTGTAAATTTTAACTTAAAAAGCACACAAATATAGAAATGTATATTTTAACTGTATATAAGAGCTTACATTCCATTAAAAAGCTCGTAAGACGATAAGGAAATTGAAGCCTTTTCTTTATGTAGACTTCCATTTACAAATGTGTGTAAATTTTTGAGTTTCATGTCATATTTTTAAATAATGTAATGTAATAATGATGTTATTAAATTGATGAATAATTTTACGAGTAAAATTTGTAATATATAAGTCAGATACTAAACATTCAATTAGTTTGCAAACCGTCTACAATATCACTTCAAGAATCCACGCCTGGGAAGATTTATTTAATGATCTGCTCTTCCCCTGGATCTTTTCATTATCTTTAAGAGTATAAAAAACTCTGGTTCTGGTTGTATGGTAAACATTCCAATCAAAATATAAGGTTTCATTAAAATATAATATTTAAAAACGCTGGCAAGTGACTCTTAAAAAAAATCAGCTTCGCAGTATAAAATAAGTGGCACTTCAGTTTTAACTTTCGCGTGGTCTGCTGGTGACAAGGGTTACTTACAGTCTACAAAGCACTGTTAAACTGTTTTATTTTTGTATAAGTTTTTGTTAAAATGCTCTATTTTGTTTCAGATTTTAAAATGTCAGTGCCAACAACTGATAGTACAGAAGCAATTACAAATTCCGGTTACGGAAGCAGCGATGAGACAGCTAGTTTACTTGTATCAGGGCCAGCCGTAACCGTTATTATTCCAAATGAGAACAGGAGTGTGAAACCAGTCCTTCAACGCCAGGACTGTACTACACATTTACGTCCTCAACTCTCCGGCGGACCAGGCAGCGAAGAAAGCGCTGCTTCGGTTAGAGTAGAAGATGGGACAGCTAGAAGTGTTCCCGATATAGAATTACAATGTAGAGACCAATGCGAACGTCCTCAAACTTTGGTATCGCCCGTTGCGATGTGTTCACACCGTGGGTCCGTTACATGTCAGCTAGTTCCACACACTTGCAATAGATGTCGTGCTTGTGAACGGCGTCAGTCAACAGCACCAATGTCAGCGTTACATCTAGCGCGATCTGTATCACGAGAAAGTGTTCGATCGGCCCTACACTACCCGTGTGGATGTAGTTCTCTGCATGCCGTAAGCACGTGTCCCGTAATTCAACCTCCAGCGCTATTACTACCAACCACAAGCAACAGAATCATTCGACAAAGTTCTCAGCCCGAATCTAGCGCATGCGCGGCGCACTGTGCTCACCATAGTCACCACCCTAGCGCCTCTCTGCGGCAGCTACGGGAACCAGGAGATGGAATTGCGGGAATCGCGGCAGACTCGCTCAGAATCAACGGCGGAATGCGGCCTTTTAAACAGGTAAGAGTTTGGAGCATAGATGGCGCTGGGCTCAATTTATATACTACGCAGGGGCTGCTACACCACGTAGCGTTTATGTAGCACAGTATCCTATTACAAACAAAGTTATTAATATATCATGTATTGTATGCGCTCATTATTGTTTGTTATGCATATATTTACAGGGTTTTCCTTACTATACGTAAAATTAATTAAAATAAGATATATTTATTTTAAATACTTTCAATCAATCATTGATTGGTTGTATAAAATAAGATGTCTAAGAAGCGTTGTGGCAAAAAGTTAACCTAATTAGATCGCAAAGAGAATTTTCTCAAGTAAACAGCTGTATAATTGCTCTGGTATCTTAACTTTATTAAGTGATGGGAGATAATTAAAAAATAAAATTTCTTTAAGTGCTTATGTACAAAAATTGCTTATAAAATATGGACATTAATACCCGCGGTATATTCATTTTTGTCCGTGAAATTCGAAATCTGAATGGCCTTTGTAACTGGTCTCATGAAGATAAATTTGTATAGCATGTTGAATATAGTACAATACAGCGTGCAAAGTACCCTAATGCTCTGCAGCAACTCCATATATTATACCCGTTTCACGTCACTTGGAGCCAACTCGACACATTTCAGCGTCATTAAAACAATCTCCGGCTTTTACCCAAACACTACTTTGTATAAACACGTCATTTACTCAAATAGTAGCCTAATATGAAATAAAGGGCGTCGCAGATGATAACATATAGGACATTCTAATATACATACATTATTCTGGTCATAATATTTTTATAATAGCTTAGACCTTTAGAGTATCAAATTTTCAGAAGGAACTTTAATATATATGAATTTTCCGTACATTGAAATTTAATTGTACATGATTTAACCAACTTCTTTTATAAAAACTATTCAAAATTCAAGTCTAAGCAAATCGTCTTGAACTTCGTCTGAGATGCCTGAGCTTAAAAGCTGCTGTGTAAGTGCTGTTTAAGGGTCTTGAGATTCTCTCAGTAGTTTGACTTCGTACGTGTTTCCAGCAGGGGCTGCTCCTCTGCCCACAAACCCTGTCGCAGACCCGTCGTGCTCGGCTTAGACGTGCATTTACTGAGGCCACGGGAGATACAGTTAACTACGTCCGAACGGTGGGCCCCTTTTTGAAACGACTGTACAATATTAGATGTACTTTTCTATTGGTTGTGGATACTATTAGAAAAATACATGTCAGACTTTTGTATTTAATCGAGAAGTGACTTGCACATTGTACAGTCGTGATCTGTGGTGATTTATCACAGAAGTAATTTGTTAGTAGGCGAATGTGACGTCCCCGTAGTCGGTCCCCAGCACCCTTAGCTTTTTCATCAGTTTAGGAGATGGCTACATCAACGCACTGGCACGAGACAAACTGGCTTTGTATGTGAAATGGGTTTTTTTCCTTAAATCAGGAAATTTATTTTGCTACCATATTCGTTCATGGGTGAAGCTTTGGGAATATCAAGTCGCATTCACAGCACGTTACACTATCACTGCGTTATAGCACTGTTGCAGGTTTGTTAGATTGCACTAAGCTTAAAGATTTATGTTTTTAAAGTTTCAATACCTAAGTTATAATACTTTAGAATTTTAAAGATATATCTCTATACGATCTGAACTTTATTTCTACAGAAATTTCTTTATGTAAACAGCATTTATATTTGTAAAGCGAAAATCTGCGGGCGACCCCAGTTTTATCGTTAAACGAATTCTCTCAAAAGGATTTAGTTTAAATCGGGTCCTTTAACGATATAATATTAAAAATCATATTTATGCCTATTCGTATTGGCATTTTACCAATGATGCATATGTTATTTGACGTCAATATTTTGCAAAATATACAAAAGTTGACACTAGGACACAGGTTGCAGTATTCTATAGTCATATAAATATGCTGTATTTAACCCATATAACATTATGAATTGACATAAATATTACAAGATATACGACAAAAAGCTTAAAATTTCCGTTTATAAGATGCACCAAAACACAAATGCAATATTTAGTAAATAATTAATTGTAAGGAAAATCTTGTTACATAGCAGCCAGGACTAAAAACATATTCAGTAAGTACAACAATATTATAAACAGGTGCTTCTATTTTTTTACTTCGTTAGGTTTACCTACTTAAATCGAGAAAGAATACGTTGCGTTTTATGCCACATATAATTGACCATTGAAACTAGAATAACGAAAACATAGACAAAATATACAATGAATTGTATAAAATAAAAAAAACAGGTACATTTTTATATATCAGGTTGATTTACAAGTATTTTCAAATTTAGAACGATATAGTGAACATACAATCGCCAATATAACTATTTATATTTTACACCTGGCGATTGAATACGCTTAAAGATTTTATACTTCGTCCATAACAAGCTTCCTCGAAACGAGACATCGGATCGGACCAAAAGCAATATTGCAAGCAGCATTCAAGCGGATTTTATTAAGCTATTGTATCTAATGTATCAAAATGAACTATATTCGCTGAAAGGGTACGCTATAAATGGCTCAGAAACTTGCATACGGACTAGCATTATATCATACTGAAATGAATTTTATTTCTTCGGAGGCTTATTGCGATTTAAGAGCCTTTCAACTTTCATAATATTCTGTCTTATTATGAGTATGTATGTATTCACGCTTTAACCTATAGTCGATACTTAATAGGCTCAGTATAACTCAAGGGAGTCATATTTAACGCTAAGTTTCTCTGAGTCTGTTTCTTATCTTTAGTCACCCCTAAGACCAAATTGTTGAGCAGTGTTGGCGTAATAGCTTCAGCGTACGACTCTCATCCCTAAGATCGTAGGTTCAATCCCTGGCTGTGCACCAATGGACTTTTTTTCTGTGCGCATTTAACATTCACTCGAACGGTGAAGGAAAACATCGTGAGGAAACCGGCTCGCCTTAGACTTAAAAAGTCAACAGCGTGCATCAGGCACAGAAGGCTGATCACCTACTTGCCTATTAAATTAACAAATGATCATGAAACAGATACGTTATATACGATACAGATTTTGAAGGCGTCGGGACGTGACGACCCCATCGCCCACTGATGAAATAACCTGTGACAGAGGTTATTTCACCAGTGCAGTCAGTCAACCCCCTTCCTAGTGGGAGTGCCATGCTGTTGCTTTCGGGCTTCAGCCAATCGGGCAGGCACGACCGGGGCAGTACCACTGTCTCACAGAAAACCGGCGTGAAGTGATGCAATAGGTTCATCTTATTGTACTCGCGTTTCGTGCGGTGAGTGAGACTCCCGGAGCCCATCAATTCCCCCCCCCAGAATATGAAGATGCAGTTTAAACAGAGATTACCCCAGGGGGGTACCACACGTTTCCGCTGTGGAGAATCCCCCTCTGAGCGTCCATCATCGGAACAATCAGTATTCGGTGGTGGATGCACAGGCTGCCCTTCGTATTCTGGGGTGGGCAAAAACTGCGCAAAAAACTATAGGTTTCGATCTCGGGGCAAACGGAAGAATTTACCGAAGGCATCCCCTTCCACGCTCTCAGTGGACTTTACCAATGTTAGGGGGCTCAACTCTAATCTTAACGCGGTTCACTTTCACCTCGAAACTGCGAAGCCGGCCTTATTCTTCCTTACTGAGACTCAGATATCCTCCCCGGCTGATACTTCCTACCTCTCCTACCCGGGGTACAAATTGGAACATTCGTTTGTGCCACGGGCGGGAGTTTGCGTGTACGTCAGAGAGGATATCTGTTCTCGTCGCTTCGGGTCGCTTGAAGGAAGGGACCTATCTAGCCTCTGGCTGCGCGTAGACTGCGATGACCATCCGCGATTCTACGCATGCCTGTATAGGTCCCATAGCGGAAATACCGAAACTGAGCGACTCATTGAGCACATCCAAATGGCTACAGATTCCCTGCTCGAAGGGGTTCCTACCGCTGAAATCGTGATACTTGGCGATTTTAACGCTCACCATGCCGATTGGCTCGGTTCGGAAACCACCGATCACGCGGGAAGATCCTTTCACGACTTTGCTTTAGCTTATGACCTGTCACAAATGGTCCCTGCGATTACGCGAATACCAGATGTGGATGGTCATAAACCCTCTTTGTTGGACCTTCTGCTGACCTCACATCCGGAGACCTATCAAGTCTCTGTTGACCCGCCATTGGGTTCATCGGATCATTGTGTGGTCCGGAGTACTGTGCCTACTACGCGCCCTCCTCGGCCCCGTTTTTCGGGTTGTCGTCGTATTTGGCACTATCGGTCAGCAGATTGGGATGGGATGCGGTCATTCTTTGCGTCCTACCCTTGGGGGCCTATGTGCTTTTCGTCGGAAGCTCCAGATTCCGTCGCTGCCTCTGTCGCCGAAGTGGTTCTACAGGGCATGGAACTTTTTATTCCATTCTCTGCGGTGCCGATCGGTGGCAAGTCACAGCCCTGGTTTAAGCGTTCTTGCAAGGCGGCATCGCGTCGAAAGCGAGAATGCTTTAATGCATGGGCGGAAGCGGCGATATCTCGTGATGCCAATACCAGCGAACATAAAAAAGCATATAACTCAGCCTCCAGGTCCTTCAAACGGGAAATCGCTAAGGCAAAGTCAGAGCACATCGCCAGATTTGGCGAGAGATTGGCCCAACTCCCTTCTGGGATCCGAGCCTTCTGGTCTCTCGCCAAAGCTGTACAAGGGAATTTTTGTCAGCCATCGATACCACCGCTGCACAGAGAGGATGAGTCGCTCGCCCACACTGCGAAGGAGAAGGCCGACCTCTTGGGCTGTCTCTTCGCGTCCAACTCGACTTTGGATGACCGGGGGAGATCACCACCGGCGATTTCGCGGTGTGATAACTCAATGCCGGAAATCACATTCCGGCAACGTGCTGTTCGCAGAGCACTATCTTCCTTGGACATTCATAAGTCGAGCGGGCCGGATGGTATCCCTCCAATTGTGCTGCGTACTTGTGCTCCTGAGTTGGCTCCGGTCCTGACGCGCCTTTACCGGTACCTGTACTCGCTCGGCACTGTCCCGAAGTGCTGGAAGACCGCTTCGATACATCCAATCCCTAAAAAAGGCGATCGCTCTGATCCATCCAACTATCGCCCAATCGCAATAACCTCCTTGTTCTCCAAAATAATGAAATCCATTATTAATGGCCAGCTCTTGAGTTATCTAGAGGGCCACCAGCTGATTAGCGATTATCAGTACGGCTTTCGTCGTGGTCGTTCGGCTGGTGACCTTCTAGTATACCTTACTCATAGATGGGCAGAGGCAATTGAGTCCAAGAGGGAGGCACTAGCGGTTAGTTTGGACATAGCGAAAGCCTTCGATCGGGTGTGGCACAAAGCACTGCTCTCGAAGCTTCCAGCCTACGGGCTTCCTGAGAAATTATGCGACTGGATCTCCAGCTTTCTAGCCGATCGGAGCATCAAGGTCGTCGTCGACGGAGCATGTTCCAACCTTAAACCCGTGAATGCTGGGGTCCCACAAGGCTGTGTTCTGTCCCCGACCCTGTTTCTTCTGCATATCAATGACATGTTGCAACTTAGCAACATTCATTGCTATGCGGACGACAGCACTGGGGAGACTCTTTACACTGGCCGGGCAGGTATTTCTCGGGCAGTTGTCGATGAGTACCGGAACAAACTTGTGTCTGAAGTCAAAACTCTTTTACGTGGAGTCTCGGACTGGGGTAGACTAAACCTAGTCCGTAGTTTGCGCGTTTTCCGCGAAAAAAATACTCTTTGTCGCTACGCCTCTTTTCGAAAACACTCTTCTTGAAGCCACAGCCAGCATCGGAATACTTGGCGTTGACATATCGAACGACGTTCAGTTTCGCGGTCATTTGGAGGGAAAGGCTAAATTAGCCTCCAAAAAGCTTGGTGTGCTCAGCAAGGCGAGACGGTACTTCACTCCGGGCCACCGCTTGCAACTCTATAAAGCGCAAATACGGCCCCACATGGAATACTGTTCTCACCTCTGGGCGGGGGCTCCCCAGTACCAGCTCCTTCCACTTGACCGTATCCAACGAAGAGCGGTTCGAATCGTCGATGACCAATCCCTCTCCGAGCGACTCGATCCTTTGGCGTTGCGTAGAGATGTGGGGTCACTCTGCATCTTCTACCGCATTTACCATGGAGAGTGTTCAGAGGAGTTGTTCGGATTAATACCTGCAGCTGAGTTTCAGCATCGGACGTCGAGGCAAAATACAAAATTCCACCCGTATCACCTCGACGTCCGACGTTCCACGACTGAGCGTTTTTCAAGGCAATTTTTGCCGCGCACCACCGCTATGTGGAACCAGCTGCCCACTGAAGTATTTCCGAACCAATTCGACTTAGGGTCCTTCAAGAAAAGAGCGTACAAATTCTTAAAAGGCCGGCAACGCACTCGCGAGCCCTCTGGCACTGAGAGTGTCCATGGGTGGCGGTATCACTTAACATCAGGTGAGCCTCCTGCCCGTTTGCCCCCTATTTTATTAAAAAAAAAAAAAAAAAGCTACGTAAATCTGAGGCCCAACCAAAAAGGTAGCGCCATTGATTTATTTTATTACAAAATTAACTATCAAATTATAAATAAAATAGAAAAAAATATATTGTTATACTGCATTCATATGTCTTATATGATTTATGTATAAAAATTTATAAGTACATCATAAATATTATTATCAGATATCACAATGCTTATATTAAGAGCAGAGCGACAGGAGTTTTATTATCCTGAATAAAAGATGCATTAAAAATATCGTGAAACTCAAAATGAGTTTATTCATTTATATAATATTCTTGATTGTTTATGATTTTTGTAGCTTAATGTGTATGTATTAATTAAATAGATAAAAGTATATAATAGAAAAGAAAAGAAAAAATACTAATTCACTCAATACAGTAGTGATTTAAAAAATCTTATTCATTAATCGAAGGTAATTATTTTTACGGATTTCGTACTTAGCTTCATGATGTTCGAAAGAAATGTCTGATATTTGGTATACTTGTCCTTTTAAGATACAAATATTATAATGGGAACAGCTGTCATCGAATGCCTGCCCAACTATGCAGTACCACCCCGGAGCAAAAATTTGCATTCTAAATAGTATAGTTTTTTTCTAATTTTACGAGTTATTTTTTTAATTATCTTTCTTAATATATTAGAAACACAGAACAAATAGCAACACTTATCCTGTAAGTATATGTACGTCTAATAGGATGCGGGATAATTTTGTTAAATTGCTTAGACTAAAGTTGGAGCGGTAGTCTAGTAAAACACTTAATTTGTCTCAGTTTAATGCATCGAGGTCTCACTAGTGGTGTCTAGCGTATAATATTGAAATTAACAGACTCTCTTGGGATTACAAGGATACTTAAAACAAATTGCTACAATAAATTGCGCAGTTTAACTTTTATATAAATCTAATCTAGATATATAAGGATTTATACTGCGTCTTTTGAGATTCGGCTTAAAGATATTTAATTATTACTATCACGATCGTGTCATGTTGTGGTCTTGATTTTTTATATATTTATACTGCTTACCTCGATTAAAATACTATAGAATACAAATAATGAATTGAAATATTATTGTTTATTACAAAAAAAATGTTTTGTTGTTTTTGTAGAAGTTTGCACGCTTTACCCCACAAGGAAGAGTAATAACACTAAATGTACTATAATAAAAATTTAATGTGTAAACTTCCTTCTTATAAATGCAACGGTGCACAATGTTCTGAACTTTTGTATAATTTAAAGAAAACAATCACCTATTAACCTAACAGTAAAAAGAGAGACAATAAAACTGGCGCCTGGATCGTTCTACTGTGTATTATGGGACTTAATTTTTTTTTAAATAGCGACAAAGAAACACCACGCTAACAACGACATTAATGGCGAAACTGACTATCGTTTATACTTACTGTGTAGTCGTCAAACGTCAAACAAACGTCAATTTTTTTACGTGGAGGTAATGAATGCAAGCCCCACTTCATAATAATAATAGTTTATTGCAAGAATATGGTACAAAAAGGTGGTACAATATTCGTATATTCTACTACACACAATGGCGCGCAAATTTGTCTTTAAAGGAGTTTTACATTTTACATTATTAGACATGAATTGGTCAATTCTTACATTATTTGTGTCGTACATATCATATCAAATGTTATTACAGCATCTCACGCAAATAACCATTTATTGAATAATACATTTTTTCCAAAAGTAATCGATGTCCATTTTTTAAAGACTCTAGTCGGAAGATCTTTTAATTTTTTGATAAATTATTGTAACTTTAATAGCCATACAATGGGGGTTTTTCCTAAACAGTTCCAGATAGATTTTTGGCACAGCCAATTTCTCCCCATGTCTATTTCTTAATGAACCTTCGTATGTTGGGGTAACTGTTGTTCATACGGTGAAGGTAAATTACTCAAAAAAAAATCGATTATGCATATCAGGTACACAAGGCTGATATAACCCCCTACTAGCCGTAAAATTATCAATAACATATATGTAGAAATTTGGCGTGGCGTAGATATACGGTAAAATGCCACAATTATTATTTGACAGGAAACCGCTGTTGCTTCGATGTATGTTCCTATCAGACGAAGTTTCACGTCTAATCTGCCTTTGTAGTAAGTTTCTATACAGCTTGAAACACAAACAGCAATATATATAGCTTCCGGGCAAACCTTTGATAGCTTTATTAACTTCTCTAAAGGGCTTAAAACAATAATAGAACAACGTAAAGATTACAATAAGAAAAAAGGAACCATAAAGTTTCGAAGTATAAAACATAATTATTTTTTTCTTTTCTCTCAAGCTATACTTTTTCATTAGTAAATAGTTTAAAAAAATAAAAATCTCACCATGTGTGTTAAATCACACTCATACCGTGACCAGTAATCAGTGTTTTTTGTGTACAAAAATACTACATTGATTATACTTTACACATATACTATGTTTTATATACTTTATCGATCTCTAAGAACAACAAAGGCTGGCAACCCGTAAACCCACGGCGTTGTAGGCTGCGTCGTGTTGTGTCTTCCCATTAAAAAGATTCCACTTAAATTAAGTGTCAATTTAATTTAAAAACAGAAGAATAACGTTAACGTTAGTAGTAACAAAATTAAAAAAAAAACAGACGTGAGAACGGACTAATAATCTTATATTTATGTGCTTTAGGTTACCTTAACTACTAAACAGCATACATATAATGAAAATTATAACAAGAATCGATATAAAGTATCAAGATGTAAATATAGGTACAAAGCATTTAAATATTTTATTTCACTGCAGTTCAGGTCAATTTATAATCTATAATAGAACGAATCGATACTGTCAATAATAAATCTCCGTTGACCTTTTTAAGTGGTATTTTAATAGTTCCTTTCCTTTCATGTGGCTTTGGTGGTTAAACTAGCGATTCGAAAGGTAGTGCGTTCGAATCCAGTTGTACTTCATACATTTCACTCAATTACCCGCAATATAAATTAGAAAAATAATTGTACGCCTACAAAGAAACTGATCAATATAATATTATGAAGTTAACTGAATATACCTACGATAGGTCATTATAGCATTATATTTAAAACCAATCAGATAACTAGAAAGCCTTTCAAACTTTTGATACATTTTAAAATAAACAACGTATATATACTCCTACATTACTGATACTACTAAATTTTAAATGTAATTTCAATAAACTTTTTCTAAATTATATTGTCCTATTATTCCCATTAATTATCGGAAATATTGCACCCAATAAAGCAGATTTAATTATGATAAGCACTTACACAGGTAGCTAATCAAGCTGTTATGGAATATGCAATATTCATCGGTGCGTGTGCTGTATAGGCAAAAACAAACTGTCAGCTTAACAATTCCTATAAATGTTAATAGACGAGTTACTAGTGGTAACATTTATGGGTCTTGAGCTTTGAAGTTTGCAGCAATTTCAATCAAAATTATGTACGCCTTCGGTTCCTGACGTCATTAATTTTTGTATCTAGACTTGTTGGCACGAACGACGACCGAGAAAGTTGTAATGAAAAATTCTCTTAAATAAATTAAAATGTTTTAAATGGTTGACTTGATAAAATTAGCCAAATTCTGTTTGCGTTTCTCTCGTCGTCATCGTTATTTAAGAGCATTAAACTTAATCGGACTATAGATTAAAATAATAGACGAGTGAAATTTTAAGCTACTTTTTTAGCTTTAATTGCGCTATAGTTCATATAGTTAATATGATAAAATATATTTTATTAATAATAATCGTGTATAAATTAAACGTGGTGGGCGGATAATTGAATTTAATATCGAGAATATGATAAGTGGTATCTATTTTTTTTCCATTTGTAGGTACTTACGTATTAACGTATGTTTAATGGTTAGGCTAGGTTAGGTTAGTAAGTATACTATGTATCCAAATAATTGCACAAATTATTTAGAATTATAGGTTTACTCACCTGGCAGGCTATACGTATACTTACTAACCTAACCTAACCATAAATTTTTTGCCGAGGTGGCGTTAATACGTAAGTACCCATTTGTAATATACAGAACAGCTTAACAATCTAAGAAAAACAAATTTAGTGCTTTGGAAATAAATGTTTTTATGTGGTATATTTAAATGTGTATAACATTGAAAGACGGAGAATTATTGATTTTGGCAGTAATCTGCCAAATCTGATAATAATTTATCAGTGTTAAAGATTTTTGTTCCTTTATAGCCCTACAAATATGCCTAAACCTTATTTGGGAAATTATACGACGACGCCATACTGACTAAAACGTCTACACATAACATCGTTTTACACTAGACGATCTATAAAATATTGTTTTATGAAAAGGTATTTTTTATAGTTTAGGTAACGGTTGGTCATAATGGTCATTTTAATTATACAGAATAAATAATAAAAAATAATTTACAATAATTATTAACATACCTTAAATCCATAGTCAATAGTCGTTAGTATAACTATATATTAATATGTTATAAAATAAAAAATGCTTTTTCATATTCGAACGATATCCAAGTCGTAATCGTAAACGCAAAGTGTAAGTAACACTCTAGCCTTGACCCACTCATATTGTTATCGTATACCGTTGCCGTAAATTGAGCTTAGGGGAATACCATACGTGACCTCCCAAAAGTATTATTGTTGACTAAGCATATAATTTATTCGTATCTCTCGCTCAGTTTTTGTTATGTTCATTATGTAATAAATTAAAGGCGTGTAACTTTTATATTTAGTACCTTGCGTGTGTTATAGAATATTAGGGTAATCAACTGTGGTCTACTTCCGGCGTTAATTAGTCAATACAAATGTTTATATAATGAATAGCTTTAAAAAAATACAATTTTAGAATGGAGAGATTCTTCGAGTGATAATAAAAAATATATTTCCTATTTTTCTTAATTCAAAATCGTTTTGACAACATACATATACACAGAGTGTGGCAGACTATAAAAACCGCCTGATTATAAAAATAAATATCGATGTAGGTGGATTATTAATGTAAATTTATGTATGTAAATGTGAATGAATACTTACAATCTCAATACCATATTTGTGATTAATAACGTATTCTTCAACGTAGTAGAAAATACTGATTTAATATTACATGTGCCTACAAAGACACGTCAAACTCGTGTGATTAGAAAGGGGATGTGAAGCCAGCATTTTAATCATAACTTAATAAAAATCCATTACTAAAAGCGCACGAGATGAAGCCGACTTTATATAGTAAGCTTGTTAGTTTGCTCGTATATGATAGTTGTAAATTATTCACTATTTCAGGACATGCACCAAGTAAATTTTTTACGATTATTTTATTACAAACATTCCTCATTACAACACATACAATTGACGGACTTGTGATATGTTCGCTGGTCGCATCATAATAATAATAATAATAATAATCTTTATTTCTTCTCTCACATATACATACATAGAAGGTTATTATGATTAAACTAAGATGATAACATTTGGAAGTGTATGTGAGAGACTGGTCTCTGTAACAGGAGACCTGAGTGACAGATAGCCATCATGACATGACCGTAAGGTGGTGGAGGCCGCGGCTGAACGCATGGTTACGCATTTTATGTTACAGTTTAGCATTAGTGATTAATCAAAATATTGATCACTCAACAACATTATTCGTCGTTAGAAGCGCTGAAATCATTTTATCATGATGACAGGTCATAATGGCACATAATTAAAACAGGTGTTTTATATCTGAGAATAGAAATTAGCAGCTTAGGCAATAAAACTTTATGTAATTTATATAATTTATGATGAATATTCGTCATTGCTCGTTAAAAAACCACAGTGCATTGTCGCACATTGACTACAACATCATCAGCTCAAATTATAGTCAGCAAAGAAGCAAGGTTATGTTAACAAAGAAATGTATTGCCATGGCAAAAGAGGATTCCTTAATTATTTAAAATAATAATTATAATTTTAATACTATGTTATTTCACATCATCTCGTAAATATAAAAAAAAGTATAAGACAATTGACGTGCTATTGGCTTTATGAAATACTAATTCGGAAACGACAATATATCTTGGTACATGTGCAAAAAAAAAATGAATGATGATATATAGTTTCGACCATTAATTCAAGTTTTGCAAAACACTAACGTTATTAAAAAAAGTAAGAAATGTTTTCTAACAGGCGTATTTTTTTAAATATTTAACAGGATAAGTTATATAAGTCTTAATTTTACTTCTTGAAGCTATGTGCTTAAGATATTCGGAATTAAATTATTATCTAAGATCTACAATTGTTAACAAAACATTTACAGTTCTAACGACAACATAGCGACATTCAGAACACATTTTATGCCACATTTAAGCTTTGTCGAGCTTTTGCTGAAACAATAGGTTCACTATTGCACACGTAGTACATAAAAACATTTTCTATTTATATATATATATATATGAAATATTTGGTAAAGTATAGAATATTATACCGATATTTATTGTCATTTAAAATTATTGAACAGTTATGACGAGACGTTTTGACGAATATGATTCTCTATTATAAATTCTCTTCAGTAAGTTTTGAAAGAACATGATATAAAATAAAGCTAGTCCAAATAAAATATTAACTCTTGGCTATCGATGGGATGATAAATAAATTTTCCATGGTATTAGGAAATAAATTATAGGAAAGGATATATTGACATTCATAAAGCAATAGAAAGGATTATACAACTTGAAGGATGAAAGTTCCGCCGGGCCCTTTGACCGCTCATATAAGGTTTATAAGATTTACCCAAATCTGGACGGGCATTCAATGTTTTCTGATGCGAATAATAATCTAGATATAATTTTAATGATGATTATTTGAGTTAAGATGACAATAGTATTCCATATTGAATTTTATTTAAAAAAAATATACATAACGGCACCAATTCGGTATTATTTATTTTATTCATATATATAAAAATACTACTTTGAGGTGTTCAGTTTGCAAAGACTATGGGTACTTATGGGTTTTAGGACTTTACATTTCGTTTTAACAAACTACATTTTATAGCAATAAAGTAATAAAAGTGGAAAAATACAGAAGTGTATAAAATGTTTAGTAGCGCAAAGTCGTGGTACGTGCGTCGAGAACAAATATTAAAACGGCAGTACACTTTTATTTGAACAACTTTGAGGACTAACGTGTTTATAAAAGTTTTATCTGATACTAATACTATAAAGTTTTATTTATCCATATCGGTTTTATTATAGGTTTTTGGTGATTCACCAAAGTAATGGTAGGTTTTTGATTTTCAAATCCTTGTTAATGTTTGCCCAACGTCTCCTCTCCAAGTTGATACAGCGAACGGACTCGTCGTCGGGAATTCAATCTGAAAAATGGACCCAAAAATAAACACCAAACAAAATCTTATGATACTAATCGGTATCATAAGGATACTGGATCAAATTTAATCAAAATGTATATCCAGTATATATTAAATTATATTAAAGTACAATTTATTGTAAGTATATAAAATTGTCAATATTCAGGGACCGAGATTTGTGACATCACTTCGTTAGCATAAGTGCCTCACTTTGAATATTATTTGCATTAAGATGTTATAATTTATGACGTTGTAAAACGCAGTCATGAAATCGGTAATTAGGGTGATGATTTATTATGTTATAACTGTTTTACTCCCTCCTTTAATCTGAATATAAATCTGATTAGATATGCGAATAAATTAAATATGTGAAAATGGACCATCTCAGAAAAAAAATGTATTTAACAGCAGTACCAGTAGGTAGATATTTGAATGATTTATTTTTACAAGTTGAATAGCATGTGTATAAAATAGAATATAATCTTTCATTTACGCAAGTATTATACATTTAAATAAATATACATAACCCAAACTTATTATTCCACTTACTTATTATACGCTTTTGGAGTCTCGATAACTTGGAAAATGATAAGTTTAAAGTTAAAATGCTCTATTCTATTTGAACAAGTATTTTACGCATTATTCATGAAATAAACATAGAACCGTGTCTGTGCTTCATAAGGGCTACTTGCTTCTGTAGCCCAGAGGTCTCTTAAAAGAAAATCTTTCGAAACCGAATTTAACATTTTTTCTTGAAATTTTATACACTGAGTTATAAATCAGAGTAACTATTGAATTGATAAATTGTATATTCCATATTCACAAGAATCCGAGGCTTTCAATTGGACAGCGTTACCCATCCATTTGTTTGGTTTCCGAAGACCGATCAATCAATGTCCACCCATACATCTGCAATTCATTTTCCGTTGTATGGATATGAAAATGGCATGTGAAGAAATAATGTGAAGCATTGTAACCAGCAGGGTATAATGCAGATTTTTTTGGTTTGTCACGCTACAATTACCGTTAGCAGGCTGGTAGCTGTTCTATACTTATATTTTTCTATTTTCCTTAATATGAAGAGCCTCTACGAGATATTATTCACAAATTGGGGTTGATTTTTTATAATAATTAAAGTGAACTATATCGACATTACAGTAGTCGTTGCTGTCGAAATTTACATTGTTAAAAACCAATGCTTTGAAGATAAGATAACAGATTGATGTATAAAGTGCAATCTTTGAACGATAAAAGTAAACTTATATGTCTTAAAATTAAAGTTTTTCGTTGTTTATTTGTAAAAAATGGTATTCTGTGGACTCTATTTCGAATTTGTCGCAAATTCAAGGAAAATGAAATGAAACTAATAAGCAAAGATACCTTATTAAGTCCACGTTAAAGGTAATTCGAAGTCGGAACTGAAAACGAGTCCGCAAATTGTAGCTCATAAAAAGTTTCCCAGCCACGAGGCATTTCCATCATTGCAACCTAATACTCAGTCGAGAAAAACAAATTTACTCACAATTTGCAAACTATGAGATATTGAAGTGGCACGTGCTAGACGCTTTAATTAAAGTTTGTGCTGTTTTTTCAGTGCTTTAACTTTCCAACTATTTCCTTTGAGTTGTCAGTTTTATGATGCAATGTTGTGTATCGCTTTAAATTGTAATTGCTTACGTTTGCAAGCTTAATAAGCGACAATGCACTCTAATAAAATTTCACAAATGACCACATAGATTAAGTCTGGTATGGGACAGGTAAGACACAGATTACTAAGACATTTGTATTGGTAATTCATGTATTTATCACATACGAATTTTTAAAGCGTGTCAAAATTACGATTTCCGATACTTTTCGATAGTTAAATGTGGTACTAATTTATCCTCCGCACTGGTAAGAACATATAGCTGAACCAAACGTTAAAATAGACCAATTTTGAATATTTTAGTGTATATTTGAGTAAGCAAGAGTTCCTTAAGACAAGGTCTAAAGTTTTATATTAAAGTCCAAGAGGCCTGATATACTAAACTGACAAGGCTAAGGTAAAGGACATTATTATAATGGTATATAGAAATATACGAAGCTATAGTAACATTCATGGAAAGGCTTTAGCTGTTAGTTGTAGATAATTCTTAACTAATTTGAATTATAAATGCTTATAATTTTCATAATCCAAATAAATTTAATAGATTTTGTTTTATCAATTCAAATATTATAAAAAATATACTAAGAAATTAAAGATAGAATCGAGTAACTAATTTCATATTGTTCTTATTACAAAACGCCGAGGGCTAAGCGTCCCTTGTCAATGTTTTTGGGACTGTTTTTAACATCAATTCTACTTAATAAAGATAATATCAAAGGATCTTTAAATTATTACTATACTATAAGAAAGTACATTTATTTTGGTTTTCTTTAATTTATCAACATACATTAAATTTAAATACATTTAAAATAAAACAAAAACGTTAAAAAACATTAAACTATCTATCGAAATTAGAATGAATGAGACGTTGCAATCATTTTAAATTTTCGTTATATACGGCGTTAGGTCAATAACGTCAGAAGATATACTGAAAGACGTGCGCGTTTTCGCCAAGTACGTAAAATTATGTGTTGCTCTCAGAAAGATGTAGTAATCTTTTTATAGTAATTTATTGATGTATTTTAAAAATCCGAAATTAGTCGACACATTTACTAATAATGCATTAATTGCAATATTAAAACTTTCCTAATATGATATTATAGTAACATATATATATATATACATTTTTTAATGAAAATTGTTCAGAAGTGTTTAAAATATTAAAATGACAAGAAATATCTAAACTTTTATTCTCACGACGGCGTCAAGGGAAATCATATTAATGTAAGCCGTCAGAAAAAAAGTGAGACGTCGCAAACTTTTCAAGAACTATTAAAAGGCTATAAACATTTGGTTAGTTTCGACTTTTACTACCATATTCAGTTTCTTGCAGTTTCATAATTTTTCGCGTATAACTATAATTGAAAAAACTTTGGGTCTCTTATAATGGAAATATCCAGCTTAGATTAAGTTTAAGAATCTCAAACATGTCTTAGATTTGACATACGGATGTCAGCGCTAAGTTTACTTTCTCAGACCCGTATTCTGAAACGTAAATCAAATTGAATTTAGAAAGTCCCTTCAGCGTACTATGCTAATTGAAACTGTGCAAGTTTTTATTTCACAGAAAGAACATCTAAAGACACAGCCGGGTTGTGGTTTATCTAACACTAGTCACGAGCTTACAAATAAATATAAAATCACTATATTAAATACTTATAAAGATAGATCTTTACTACTCTAAAACCAATTTGCGAATAATGAACAATTTCATATTCTTTTTCATCATAAAAGTTGAAGATCGTTTACAAGGTAATACAGACCATAATGCCTTTTAGACACAAGCAGGAGATTGCATGCATGTATTATGCATGTGAATGTTGAAATCTGCGCCGGTCGTGTTGGCAACGCTCCAAGCATATCCTAATACATCGACACTTAGCTTGGAACTGAACTTTATCTGTTGTGATGAAAATTGCGATCCCTGAGGCGATTTGAAATTCGATTATAAAATTGCTAGCGTCGGTCTGCGGCTTTAGTGACTAAAGTGGTAATTCACCGCATACAAATATATGTCTATTTTATTGCTTTTTAAGGTACCTTCATATACCGTTTTTCGTTATCATGTTGTCTATGCTCTTAGTTTTGACCATTCTATGCCTTCTAAATGATGCAAAATTTACATTGAACATTAAATGAGTACGATAAAATATATTAAAGGCTTCTTACGGAATTAAAAGCCGTATATGTATTCCAATTTAATCGTACAGACAATTCAACAAATTAAGATTCAATACCATTTTATTCGTATATATATTGGCTGATTTTATTCGTAAAATCAAGTGTTAAATAAATTCCATAAATGTTCGGAACGTTGAATTGAATTATTCACGTTTGTATACATTGTACGTACGGTTTAAATTCAATTTAGTGAGAGAGCTTTTATAGCATTTCGGAGACAGTTTAAGACAATCTAATATTGAATCAATGTCCTCCAATTTTATCGTAATCGCTGCTAAGATGATGGAGTTTGAAACTGAAATCAAATTTCGATATTCACTAAAGTCCTGAATTTGCATTTAATGAACTCTTCTAAAGTTTTCATTTACATCTTGGCTGGGAATTTAAGTTACTCTTATAACAAAGGGATTTAATAAAGTTTAAATTTTAAATGCGGGTTGGAATATTTATAAGTTATTAACTGCAGTTATATCAAGTAAGACTTATAGTTAGGTATTAAGATAAAGTCAGCCAAAAGGCTCCATGTCTTAATTATTCAAAGATAAGAAAAATAATTATAATATAAAATTGCTACGGATTATTCATAATCGTTGAAGACAACTTCAAAAACTCTGCTTTTTCTTAGTATAATAACAACAGACAGAGGGTAATGGGAAGCCTTTCACAACAAGACATAGGACCTTCTAGCACGATGACCAAAAACCGCAATAACAAAAATGTCATTATTACCGTGTGGAAGATACATCTGGCTATAAAAACTAAGCCTGTGAGTGAATATTTTCTTCGCCAATTAACCAAGTATTGAAATGCTAAGTACAAAGTGAAGTGACTGAAAGTGAAACATCTTTTCGTTATCACATAATCAGGTCTAACAAGAATATAAGTAAGCCATGTTGCTTATTATTTGGAGTAATAAACTTCTTACTGCCAAAACTAAAATACAATAATGCTTGTCAGGATTGTAAATAATGTTTAAAGAACTTTATTTCTCATTAAAAAAATGTATTTTATTTACATGAGAAACTTAATACGTATATATGAACGATATGCACCGAACGGATTTCAGCCGTCCCAACTTCAATCTACTACGCTCCTTCTATGTACCTTTCATGCCCTTTTGAATGGTTAAACGCCCTTATATTACGATTTTTAGACGATAATTGATTAAATAATTACATACCCTCATACTTAATATACTTCTTCAAATAATTTGGACGTGGCTTCGGCAAGATAGTGAAGTGCTAGTTCCAAAGGAATTATTAAGTTTTAAAAATAACAATATGAGTTCTACATATATTTGAATAAACAGTTCTAACCCTTCAAAGATATGAAATATTCAAATTTCCAAATATTATTTCTTATACAATCGTACTGGGGTTTAAACGACGTCAAATAAGCCAAGAAACTGCATTCTAGTGTAGAAAACAAATTTAATTTATCAATACGAAGTCATATTTATCGTATATATATTTGGCTAATAATTGGAAGTATTCTGTGACCAAAATGAATCATTCGTGAAATTACTTCAGTGCCCGTTTTCTGTATCTGTCGTGCGAAATGATATTAATATTATCCCTCCTTACACTTATAAGGATTCTGAAGCGTGTCGCTGTGTCCCTAATAGACTAAATGGATTACCGCACTTTGACTAGCCCTCGAGATTCTCTTGGTTAATGTTAAAGATTTACTTACAAGACATGTAGTATACAAATAATACATATTATTGTTCTTATTTTAAAATTGCTTACGAGTCTGTTATGTAATACTGGTAAAAAAAACAAGTGAAGTCTTTGTATTAACGTGTAATAACATTCTGAATAAAAAATAAATATTACAGTATCAGACTACGGCACTCAGTTGCTGCGTTCCATAAATACTATTAAAATCATAATTTAAATAAGAGTGTTTTAAGTAGCTTATAGCTAAAAACTGCGTGGTGTTGCCATTCTAAATGACATCGCGTTCTCTTATTACATAATATCAGACATATCTAAGATTTGTTTTTTGTATATTTGTTATGAATATACTCATAAACTAATATACCGATTTAAAAAAATATTACATCAATAGAAATCTTGAGTAAAATTAACTATATTTATTATCAGACTATTTAAAAAAATGCTAGCTATGCAACGACAGGACAGGCCGTTTTCTTTTAAATTAAATGAAAAAAAAAACTAATAGGGAAAAGTACAAATATAGCTATAGATGTATTCTATAAGCATTCATTACGAAAACAATACGTAATACACGACGCAAACATAAACAAAGTCATCAAAAACAAAAATATAGCGTATATAAAAGAGGTTCAGTTCTATGACATTCATGGGATTGACAATCAAAAAGACCGGAAAATTTAAATTCTTTTAAAGTCTAGTTCAAGGCATAGAACCTCAGTTCTATTTTTAAATGATCATATCGTTTCAGATCATCCAACAATAACGCAATATAAAAAGGGATTAGTAAACAGAAAACTTAGGAAAAGTTCAATTTCCTTGAAAGTAGAACAGCGGTTGACCGATTAATTATTCGTTTGCTCTAGTGAATCTACGTCTATCGTCGAGACGGCACGCCACAGTATTGATTTCGATTGTCGATTATGTAACTTGTGGTCACCATTCTTTCGTTTACTACATCCTAAATATAGTCAAGTCACGAAATAACTCCGTCAGTATTTTCCGCTTATAGTTACTCAGTTTGGGTAGGCTTTACTATAAAAACATGTTAATATATCAAGACAGTGACTATTTAGTTTAATAATTGGTTGAAAACAGATGTATAGTTAGTAGGCTCAAATTAAGAACTAAGATCAGAATGCAATCATTGGCATTTTTAAAGCCAATATTATGTTAAATATTCCTTATTCTAGTGTAGCTTCTTATTATTTAAATGATGTCCGAATATATTAGATTCTGTATTAATAATTGTTGTTAATTTATTAATACTGAATTTACGAATATCAATCCAAAAAAACACGGATATTTAAAAATTAATGCGTGATACACATTCGCAAAATTACATCTATTTAGCTATCAAATGCTTTAAACACGGTAATACAAATATTTTGTTGCTGTTAAATTCAAGCGTAAATAGCGGAAAATATTCGAATTTTAATGATACGATGAAAATAACAATCACATATCGCTTTAAAATAATTTTACTACAAACATTTCATTTATTTTTATATGAAATATGTAGAAATATATGTGAATGTAAACATTTGTTGCTTCAAATATTATAGGAATACTTTATTTGCAAGACTTGGCTGTTTAAGTTAAGCCTTCATTCACTACTTCAAGGTAGTATTAAAAAAGACAATTCACTGCTGTGTTTAAAGTATTTATTAAATGTATCCTAGTTGATAAAGTATGACAGACGGTCAATAGCTATTATTAACATAATTATAACTACTGTTCTTTATATATTTTATAAAAGGTAATAACTTATTTAATTAAAAGCAAATAAGTAACTAGTATCGTAGCATTTACTCTTGTAGTACACTCGTAGCGGAAACCTATATATTCCATTTAGGTGCGGGCTTAAAGATCACGCTACAAACAGAAGTTTGTGACTGGCGCCGGAACTTTCCGACTTTCAACAGCAAGCGCGATCACAACGTCTATTGTATCCACATAAAGTATTTGTATTTAAATAATTAGTTTTGCTATGTTGTAATAAGCAATAGCTTTTACGCAAACCTTAGCGCATTTTGACTATGTTAATGAACTCATCATTGAGTTCTGATATTCATTTTATATATTCAAACTACCTACATACTTAGTGCTAAGGCTTAAAGGACAATTCAAAAACTGGAATAACAATTCTAATTACAAGAGTCCTACTTATGTATCAGCTTTTAAATTTTTGCTAAATTTCAGTTGTAAGTACACTTGAATAATACATTCAACAGACCGGTCAAAATTGAATTTGAAGTGTTACTTATGAAATTACAAGAGCTTAACTAAGTCTTGGAGCCAATTATTTAATCATAGTAACCTAACCAATCATTAACGATTATGGTCTACATACAAACTTTTTAATATATTTCATAAAAATGTGTAAAGTGCAATATGTATTCGGGAATCATAGATTTTTCTATACATATTTTTTTTATTATAAAATAGGGGCGAACGGGCAGGAGGCTCATCTGATGTTAAGTGATACCGCCGCCCATGGACACTCTCAATGCCAGAGGGCTCGCGAGTGCGTTGCCGGCCTTTAAATAACTTGTACGCTCTTTTCTTAAAGGACCCTAAGTCGAATTGGTTCGTAAATACTTCAGTGCATATGCGATGAATATAATATTGCGAAGAAACCAGCAAGAATCGAATGCATAATTTAAACAAAACATTTCTTGTTAAATCTACAAAGTATAAAACAAAATCACCGACGTCATTTACATTTATATAACAAACTACCGGACCCGAAAGACGTTGTCCCCACAATGTGTAGTGTTGCTGAGGCGGAAAAGTGCATTTCAATCAGTGTCAGTGGTTCAATGTATGAATGTCCGTGTGTATAATAGGAACTCGGGAAGTAAGCATAGATAGAGGTTCAGTTACGTCAATATCGACACACAACATAGTCAAATACAATATCATAAACTATGCAAATTTAAAGCTATACCCCAAACAACCCTATGATTAAATATTAATACGTTTTCACCCTAATAAATTACAGGATCTAGCTTACCGTTACAAAATCTGAATGAAGGCTTACCTTAGACATTTACTAATTAATTGTTGCACATAAAGGTACGAGATTTATAAGGTAATTTTAACCTACATCAATTTATTACATTGCAATGTTATGAGTTAACATTTCGAGTAAAAGAAATACAACACATTTATGTTTTAAATCGAATACGAAAACAATGATTACATTTGAAATCAATTTCTTTGAATATAAATAATTGAATTTAAAAACATTAACCTAGTATTGTATTTTGTTAAAATAGCTTTTACACATTAAGAAAAATATTTTTTGAACGGATTAAAGCTATGTATTATTTTTAAAACTTATAGTTATTTACATAATTCAAAATTTTTCCGACGTTACGCGTACTTTTCAGTGTGCGTGGTCACGGTAACTATAAGTTTTAAAAATAATACATAGCTTTAATCCGTTCAAAAAGTGTTTTTATTAAAAAACCTTTTAAAAATGGAACACCAAAATTGTTTTTAGTTTACGCTATGGATTGCAAATAAGAATTTTGTAGGCAATTTAAACGCAAATTTACTAAGGTGTCTTTCTGACTTTATTTGGGTAGTTATGAATTATACGTATTGAAAGCAATAGAAGTTGGAGACGTATTGAAACATTTTAAATTTAGAATATTGAAATTCGTTTCTTGTTTGCTCATTGCAAAAAATCTTTATCAACGGAAATGTAAAAATCTTAGTCCCTTGCTAACTTATTTTATATTATACACGAAATAAGCCTTATTTGAGTGATTATTTGGTGGCCCATAGTTTTCCTTGTCAAAGTCAACATATTTATTAACTGCGGTAACTTTTGTACAATTATGAACGTCACGGACATTAAATAGATTTTCTAACAGATCTTAAATGTAGATATTACGGTTTCTTCATTCATGACTGTACCTATACTTGTTTCCTTACTTAAGTCGTATTTTAATTTGTATATTAATCTAGAATCTGTCTATATACTGAGTAGGGAAATAGAAACGTTTCCACTGGTTGACGCACGACATCATATGTTTTTTTGGCTAGTCTATTAATGAATATTGTTACTTGAACTATTCTTTTAAGGCCATATTTTCTCCCAATTATTGATACTAGATAAAGATATTTAAAGTCACAAACCGAAATATTTAACGACACTAAATTACTATGAATTTTTTAAGTTGTAGTCTTAAAATTGGTTAAAATTTTCATTCAATTAAAGTCACTTAATTTTCCATTAAAGCAATATCTGACATGTGAATCGATAAACTGATTGGAGAATGAACTGTAAAACCTAGCAATTATTGTATGCAATTTTATTTGCATTTACTTAAACCATATTCTTGAGTTATAGTAAATTCGATTCTATTCGTTTGATTTAAAGCATATTTTTGCTCGCACCACCACACGCTTTATTGTAACTGTTTTGCCGGAGAGCGTTTTACAAAAGACCCATGTATGAAAATGTTTTGCAAAATCATAGGACGGTGTTTTTCAAATTAAGAATTCTCTTTTATTAAAAGAAAGCTAAGTCGTTGGATAGAATTCCACATACCTTTAATAACACTTACAATCACGTGAACAGGTAACTTGTAAAGTGCGATGCTACAATATGATTTAAATTATATATGAAATGTATTGATCATGATCTGTTAATTTTTGTACAGTTATAGTACACATCGACACAGTAGAAGTGGAAAGTGTTAAACTTAACTAGTAAAGTGAGTATCAATGTAAAATTTATAAAAAAATTGAGTTTGTCAAAAACCCACCAAAACTGGCAAGACTTTACAAACAAATATTACAAAGATGAACATTACTTTGACAAACTTATACTCTCTAGTCTAAAGGCAGAACTGAATGTTACTACATTCACATGACACATGGCAACTTTTAAAACTTTTCTAGTTCAGACTTAAAAGTTATATTCTATGCAATATTGGTAAGTAAGAAAAAGAAGAATTCGACAAACCCGTAAAATCTTACGTTAAAGGAAGTTATTTTCACAAACATGAAGTAAAAAAAAATCTCATTAATTTCGCGTCAACAACATCTGCAGAACAGCTTAGCTTACTTTTTCAAAAGCTTTATTGTAATTAATACGGCTTTGTTAAATACGCTGTACATGGTACATCTGGCGTAGAAGCCACATCGAAGCTAGAAATACCACAAATAGACTTCATACAGGGTTCCCGTACTTTCCAATACAAGTTTGTGGTGTAATGGATAGTGATCCAAACTAAAATTACATATACTACGTAGAGAACAATAAAATACCTTTTATATAAAATAAGTTGTGCATCAGCCGAATATTCCATCCTAACTTCGTGTATTTCCTCATGTACGTTACAGCAAACTTAAAGTTCGATAAATTACACTATATGAAGGAGAAAAAAAAATTTTTTTTTAATACAAACTTAACATTTTAACTAGCTTTTCGTGCTGAAATGAAATTTATTCCATTCCAGCAATACATTTCATCCATTACCACAGTATTATCCTCTTAAATAGCATATCAAGTAATCAGCTAAACAACACTTATTAATTATCAGATATTATATAATACGATATTGTGATTCTGACCCATTCACGCACTTTCAATCAGCTGTATTCCCTCAAGGCAGCATTAAACAAATATATACTTTTTTTCTAATAAAAAAACGACTTAGATGTATTCCTGCGATCCCTCCTCCCGACTACACTGCTACTTATTTCGCCTAGATCTCACGTTCTACTTCTCAAATCCTCTACAGTGTCTCTGTAGTACGATATAATTTATGGCTCATATCATCTTTGCATCTGAAACTCGAAACAAAGCAGGCATTTATATCCAAGTTTTGTTGAAATATTCGAAACATTATGGCCAATAAAAACAAACGCCAAAATATATTTAAAAATAAAAATTTACTAGCCTCAGTTCAACGCAATTATCTCAAAAGAAAAACATTTTAACAAAGCAAGGGTTCATTACTAGAAATATCATATTGTTTTTTAACACTATGTAATAGAATACTGCACTGCAAGATCGACCTAACTTAAAAATATCTATCTAAAGGTGTGTGTCCCGCTTACGAACTTTCTAAAATTCGCTGCCGTCAGTTAGGCAGAAGTAAATATCCAGAGCAAAGTCTTAGCAAGGGATTTTATATAGCATGACAGTAAATATCTTAATGTAACAATAGTAAGGGATGGCAAACAATAGAACTTTGAACATGTTTATAAGTAAATTATTAATTTATAAATAAAATATTAAAATTGCGGATACGTAGACGTAAGAAAACTCCACCACAACGTCTTAGTAATAATTTATTTCAAATGTTAGACGATCAAGGATACACTTGACGTTCCGGAACATAGTTCCCTCATATTAAATATTAAGCAGCTACTCATGTCGCATGTTTTTTTTTAAATAGAGTCTTACCGTTGGCACGTAGGGCCTTTACAGCTCAGATTAGGCTGTTTTGGCTTGCCTGAAAATATGTTTTTCCCTACAAATAACACAAGGGCACCCTCTGAGAGACACGGATTTCGGTTTGGGTACTCGTGGGTGGGACACTTAGCAGAAGGACAGGATTGAAGCTTACTGGAGTTGAGTGAGGGAGTTGAGAGTGCGCAGGCGAGTTCCTTCGCGTTCCCAGAAGGCGGTTTTTTACCCTAATGTGATTAAACTTTTCCGCGCAGGCAGCCTTTAATAGGACATCTTACCAGCCTTTTTGTCGGAAAACGTGCCGCATGAGACTCGTTATGGTGGCTTCACTCCGCAACTAACAAAATATAGCTGCGGGCAATACCTATAAATCGAGCAAACACTATGAAATGTTGTTTTCTTAATAGTGCACAATGAGCATAGAGCTGTGTTGGCCTAGTGGCTTTAGCCTGCGACTCTCATCCTTGAGGTCTAAGCTAGTTTTACTCACTTTATCGTACTATCACATTTTAATAAAATCTAGTTATCACTATAAACACTTGAAATAAACTGTCAAAGCTAATTTTTAAGGCTTTGTGGCTATTTTGAAAAAAGAACAAAAGGGACGTCAAACATTTCCATCAGCTTTTCCGGAGCAATTTTTCACATCGCATAGACTCTTTGACGATAGCTTTTTACGAATATTCGAGTAAAGGTAACTCTTTGTAGTCTATGTCCTGGCACAGAGCAAACGAATACTCTTTGGAAGCCGAATGCGGAGGTAAAAAGGAAAGAAAAGCAATGTTTGTGTTTAAACATTGGACTTTCAACTCGAATAGTTAAAGACTGTTAAGATAAATTTATGTTTTTCTTTTGTCAATTTGATAAATAAAAAAGTGCAATTATTTCGAAAACTGTAAAAATGAAACGAACTTTACAGTTATTTTTTTTGAATAAAACGAAATAATATTATGAAATACAGTCATATAAAGTTTTTCGTGTAAATTAATTTGTAAACATAGATTTAAAAGTTAATAAATTAAATAATAAGGTTATTATAATTTAAATAGTTTTGTGTTTTCACAAATCTGAAAAATCTGCAATTAAAGAAGCTATTTTACTTTTTTATACATCGTTATCATTCGTTATAAAAAATCATATTATTAATTAAAATTTACGATCTGAGTTGGCCTAGTGGCTTAAACGAACTACTTTCAAACCTGAGGTCGTGCAACCCATGATTATTAGTTTAATGATGAAGTCAAAAAATGACAAATGAGTCTTAGATAATTTTATTCATCGAAAAACTTTTTTTTGTAGGAAGTATAGTATGTTGCTTTGAACAATGAACACGTTATTAATACTAACCTTGTACGAAATGCGATAGTGAAGGTAACAAAGGCTGATCACAATGCGTGCTGTATCGCAGCCAGAGCTTGAGTGATGAAACTTTTGAAAGCTATTATCCACCTAACGTCTTTGTCCCATGCTGTTTGAAAGTAAATCGTCATTTTAAAGCATATCTAATTTATTACCTGTATATATTTTAATGACCTAAAACGAATTATAATAAGCATGTAAGGTTAATTAAAAAGAATTTACACAAAGGATTTTTTAAATTTACATTCATTTTTTATAATTCAATTTTTTTTTGTTACTTGTTTCTTTACAAAAAATAGTTTTTTTCTAATTTGTTGCTGTATTGTAGCATAAAAGTAGTTTATTTTCAGATGTCTCATTGGTTTTTTTATTGATTCTTCCCTTCGATATTTTTCTTCACCATTTGATCAAGTGTTTTGGGTACAAAACATTCAGAATTCAGAACCACATGCTTAACCACAAGAACAAGAGCATTCTTGTGTTTTAAGCCCAATGATTTGGTAAAACGAAAGATATTCAATGCAGCTGCGACAACTTATTTGATAACTTCAAAAGCTTCGGAAACTTTTTGATATTACATAACCTCGATTCTGGTTAAAATTTTTAACCTTTATAAAGTGTTCGTAAATAACTCAACGGCCTAAGTCAGTACGTCCAACTTAACCTGCCATCGCATTTGGCAGCAGTATTAAGCTTTTTAGTTTCTTTTTCAGACAGTTGGCTACTAGTCAAACGTTTCATTGGCGGAGCTTTATCCTTCTCTGAAATATAGTATTTGTTTGGTATATTTTATTGGCGCACTGTAATTTTGCTGTAGGGTGCGGTTTTTGTTTTGTTAGCCTCGTTGAAAAAATTATACTTTTTATTTAGCACGTTCTGAAATATGCTTATCATCTTACTGTTTATACACGTAAACAGTTATATATTTTTGTTACGTTTATTTCTTAGGTGTCACAAGAGAGTTATGGACTACAAATCGGTATGTTTTCAAGTACGGATATTTTTTATTGCATATTGAAATTATGTATATTATATTCAAGTTAAATTAGTTTTTTTCAATTACATTATTTTTATAATTTTACTAAACCAGTAAATAAGGTAATTGAAGTTACACCAAATATTTCAATAAGGTTTTCTTATTCACGGAAACAGTAAATTCACATGGATATTATTTTAAAATGTTACATTTTAAAATTCCAAATTTAAAAGTCTCGGTTCACCAAAATAAGAGAACATTTTAGTAATCTAAAATTACGTACGTAGGCCGTTGGCACACTCAAATAACCTGCCATAAGTTATGTGTTCGATTAAGAGGATCATAAATATATATTTGTTCGTGACGTAACGCTTGAGGTGGTTGCGTGCTAGCAAGTTAATTTGTCAGTTCGGAATGTAGCACGCACGTATCATAGCAGATGGAGTGGTTAACGCTGAGCTAATATAAATTGACGGTGGAATCGATATTGATGGATTACATAAATTGCCTTATGAAAAATGACTCGGAATTTCATATTGTCACATAAAACGCGGGAAAATATACAGTACGTAACGACGTAGAGGAAACGAATTTAATGGTACTTAATTTGTGAGAAATATTTGAAAAAAATACTTATTAAAAACTCGTTCCATAGTAAATATTCCTCATCGTTGTAATATTGGATAAGTACAAAATTTTGATTTTCAATTTGAAGGAACGGCGCGGTAAACTTATTAAAACGCAGGAAATTTGAAAAACTTCTTAAAAATATGAAACGTGAGGTGTATTTAATCAAAATGTTTACAAGTTCAATATGTTCTTTCGTGTTTTTATTTATTTACTGACTTTTAAACGACGAAGGATATAGGATAATAAATATTTACCTAATTGAATAATATGAATAACGTCCATCTTGAGATCGTGTGTTCGTGTGTTCGTCAATCAATCCTGTCCATAAAGGGTTGCACTGCGCTGTCTTAAATCAGGTATTTTAAGTTTAGAATTCTGGCCACAAAAGCTTATAAGCTTATGGCACTATAGCGCGACACATAAAACCGGACGGAAGTCGCAAACGCCATAAAATATTAAAGCTTGTTTGAAATTTCGAATAAAGAATTATATCTAAACGACAATCAATTATATGAAAATCGGTGTCGCGAGAAAACAACTAAATAATGGTAAATTGAAAATAGGTCAATGAAAAAAAAACCGTTGTTTTTAGGAAATGTGACAATTTTATAAACGGAAATTGGAACAACCATGACAAAATGTTTTTAAATGGAAATGTACACAATCTTCCATTAAATTATGTTTCTGGTGCCAAAAACTCAAAGTCAATGTGTTGTGTAATGCTGCGCTTCCTTAAGATGAATGCAGCAAAATTTAGTACTAAAATTAAATTTTCTGATATACATAAGCTTAAACAAGAAATTATCAAATGGGTCAAACAGCTATCACATTAAATGTGTCGTCTATATGTGTACAAGAACACGTATAGACGAGAGAGTTTTTTCATTTATATGAATGTTATGCGAAGATAAAAAAAATAATTCTAAATAACATGAATTTAGTTAAATTCTTCCAATGTATTGTGATTTAATGATATGGCATGCTATCAAAGTTTTATGTTTACATTTGTTAAGTGTGATTATGATGAATCAGAACAAAAACTTTTATACATATGTCATGGCTACGTCGTAAATTTTTTATTAAATGGCAGTACACATATAACCAGTATATATCACAAGTTTCAAGAGTTCCATCGTTTTCTTTTACACTATATAGAAGGACGAACAAGTAGTAAGTAGACTTTTGGTAACATTTACACATTCACGTTATGGTAGTCGTGAGTCCATAATTGTATGTATCAGTCGAGACGTAGCGTGAACTATGATTCTCGCAAAGACATCTTGGATTTGATATATCAGAATCATACATAAAACATTAAAATTAAACTTGTCATTTATCAATAAATATGTACATTCAGTATTCTCCTTACATAACATGTAACAAGTAACTCACAAATATATTCTGTTTATTCAACTATAGAAAGCTTAGAATCAGCTGCCCGGAAACAGTGAAGCTTTTGCTCCATATTTGTATAATGTAAATGGCACTTTGCTAAGTGTAACAAATTCACGGACTTTTTGCTAGCATTCGTTGAAGTATCAATTATGCAGTAATTGACTATTTAATGCTTGAAACTACCCTACTTTGTGTTCTGGTGTTATACGTATATGAATGCGCTAAAAAGTTGATTATTGTATAATGTAAAAAAATAGTAATAATAGGTAACCCTAGATTAAAATACTGAAATATAAATAATTTTTTATCGATATTTTATAAAGAAAAAAAATATATATATATATATATATATATATATATAAAACATAGGGGACGGTAGTTAATTTGTTTCCTACATTTTAATTGTTGAATGAACGTTTTTTTCACATACTGACAGTGTGTTTAAAAAAAAGCCCAAAATCTAACTAATTTACAAATGTAAAAGTATTCATAATATTTACATCCTACACAGTAAATTACTATAAGTAAATATTATCAGTTTTATTGTATAAGACGTGGGCTACCTAGCAGAGAGTGAGAGTGTGTTGTACAATATTGGCCTGATGGCTTCAGTATTCGATTATTATTCCTGAGGTCTGTGCCCCAGACCTTTCGTGTCGAGACATTTTCGTAAGTGTAAAAGAGATTTCAAATATTGTTACATAACATATACATCCTACTGATCATTGCTTTAAAAATGCTTTCTTTAGGTAAAATATTTTTTTTTTCCATTTTAGTTTTATTTATCATAATATTTTTTTCATCTTTCACCTCACAAACAAACACAATAATAAATCATATTTATTTATTGCATAATATTATTTCGTTTATTTTAAAGCTTCAAAATTTATATATTTAATAAATGTCACTTCAGTCATAAATGTAATTTTCGCAAATCACATCAAAGCAATGATAAACCAGATACATAATATTACGTTGAATATGGACATTTTGATGGAGGAAGTAATAAAATATATTAACTAGCACGAGCGAGAATATTTTATTTAATAAATATAATACACTATGTGAACTTTTACGTTATATATGAATTTGCTGAGATTATTATAACGGATATTATTATAATAGCTCCAGCGCGATCCTTCTTCAACCAATATGAACTTTACGTGCGTCCTCTATCTTGCGTTTTCCTTCAGAAACAAGCCATAATCTTAGCATTAGAGCCTGACGTCTTAGGGAGAGTGTGCTGGGGCTTTTAGTAAAGATAACTGTAATTAGTTTAATAAATCTAGTAGAATTGGAAGTTTACTCTTAATGTATGAGGCCGATGTAGATAAAAATATATAAGTTTAAAGAATGTCAATCCTTAGTTTTGGTGGTTTTTATTAAATGGAATATGTGTGTTATAATAATTTATGGCAATAATGGTATGAAAGTGCTAAAATTGCGCGACTTGTATTCTGGCAAACGTCGTTGTCACTGTACTAACTGTACAATACTTTAACGGCATATTCACATATACATTCTCTCTATATACATAGTTATACAAATTTACGTAATCACACTTTAAGTTTGATAATAAGTTTTTTTTATTTTTACAAGTTAAACCACAATTTTATAACGTCGGCACTTGGCATTATCAAAAAGTGAATTGCTACAAGAACCCGAACGCTTTACAAAGCAATCCGATAATGGCTCTGCTGAATGCTATCAAGTGGACTTTAAAGTGGGACAATCCAGACAAAGAGTGATTTGAAGCGGCAAATAGCATTATGATGTGGCTAAAAAGGGTTGATTGAAAAATTAATGGGTAAAGATGACGTAATTCACGTCGAATTTCATTTTCAAAATATTTGAATTTCGAATTTTTGTATACGCTCTGTAATCTCAGCACAAACACACTACTGATTTGTGAAGTCTTTGTATGATCCCTATTTGAAATAATAAAAAAAACACCTTTGATATATACAAGACAAATTTTTCGTACATTTATTTTTTACACATTATACATTAGGAATAACATTTCATTTCTTATTATCCAACTGACATGCAAAGATGAAATCATATTTTTTTATATGTTAGTAAGAGAATTCATGATTTTGTACTACAATAAAAATATCATGTCTCACTGATATTATCTTTAACTTAAAACGACAATACATACATGTAAAATATATTATATTAAATAGCGTAGTTATTTTAAAGTTTCATATTTTGTTATCTCAAATAGTAATAAAAAGCCCTTGAACCCTAAAAATCGGAATGTAAAAGGAAACAATGTTCACTGTACGAATTTCTGTACATTATACGATGTCGTGGACATGCGTATTGCCCGCTTATGGGGACGAAGCACGAATCTTCTTCATCGGAATCTGTTAAGGAAATGTGTAGTGTATTTCTAGGGCCATAAGACTTAATTTTCGTTTGCGGAACGGGCGAGCAAGCGCTCTATGTTGGGCGGAGGCATCGAATTGAGGGTTATTCAGTTGAAACCGCGCCGCGCCAGGGGCTACTATCGTGCACCCCAAATTGTAAATAGTCATTGAGCAAAAATTCGAAATGTCACTAAATAATCCATCCAATTCGATCATTTTAAATTCCGAAGCCTAATGCAAATGGACCGGAAACTGCTATGTTGACACCGCGGGCTGTCATAACCAGAGATAATAGTAACGTGACGATTTTTTTAATAATTAGTTACAGATTAGTGCATCCTTTAGTGGTTAGATTAGTGTATTAGAATTTAGTGGTCCGTTTTAAGTACTTCTATGGATACCTAATGCCGAGCTGCATCTGCAATGGCTGTAATATAAATCTACGTCGCTGGGTATATATTTTAGATAAAATCCTTCTTCACGCTTTGATACATAAATATTTTTTATTTATGATCTTTTATCACTTAATATGAACACAAATACAGGTTGTATTTTGAAATCGCTTTTGAATCATTGGTAAGCTTACACTATTTTATTTGTTCCATTCGTTCATTATTACTTTATTTGTAATTTGTACTACAGATGAGCCAATTTTTATTACATAGCTTGTATGAGAAAATAATCTCATATGTCTAAATCTTTAGGATATCGTAAAAGTTAATATTTATAAGTTGCATTTTTATTATTAATGTTGTTCAAAAAAAAAAGATTACAAATCGTTACGCGTGTTATTACTAAATTTCATAGAGCATATGGTTTTCGATACTTTAAACATTTTAAATAAATGTTTTTCTGGTAAACCGAATTTCAGTATAAATACAACTATATGCTTTTGTAAAAAAATAGCACTTACACCTTTAAAAAGATAGTTTAATGGTTTGGTAACCATGTTCCGACTTCAAACAATTGTTAATATAATTAATTAAATTAATGTAATTTAAGAGTAGTTAAGAAATCTGTTTTCTAAAAGATCAATATTGAAAAGGTATCGTTAACGTAGTTCAAGATAATTAGTGTCCCACGCATTCTAAATTTATTCAATTGGTCGATAATATCTTTACTTCATAATGAGTATGACTACCGCTCGGTTTCTAAGTGTAAAAATTGAGTCGCAATTCTACGATTACTATATTAATACTAATAATCTTCCGTGAATGCACATATACATACAAGTCTAGATATTGTGGCAATTTCACGCGAAATTTTTGATAAAGCAGTTAAAAGAATCGCTCATAATTCAGGGCTTGTGTAAGGTATAAATAGATTGCAATTTACAAATTGAGAATATTACCTTGCGTAACAAATGACAAAACAAAGATTGCCAAGAGAACGAAAGCATTTGCTCATCTTCCGTCAAATCGACACAAAGGTCTCAATCCCGAGAGTACAGTTTTCCTCTTGTCACAAACTTTTTTACCCTTTTCTTTCGACGACTCGCCTAACACTATATTTTATGATTTTCTTTATTCACGCAATACCGATAGGAACATTTTTCCCATTCCCAATTCACTTAATGCGATGAACTTAATACATTCTCAAGAAAACAGGTTAATTAGCTAGTATTTAACTATAAAAAGCTGAGCGTGATGAAGCTTTTAACACGTAAAGTTTGTACATAATAGTTATACCTATACACATATAGCAGTCAGATGCATTGTTTTATAGTCGACTTTTAACTGACCTATGGAACCAGCTAATCAGACACCTTTTTTTGAACAACTCAAAGACCTAGTATACTGGTTTTGTTTTAGCGGCTATAGAAGCACACAGATAGATATTGTTTCAACTTAAGTAGTATAACTGGTAATTAGTCCTTTTAATGATCATGCTAAAACTCAGTCAGTAAACTTGCCTTATTTATAAATATACATAATACATACCTTTTCTGTCCACTCCATGATGCGGCACCAATTTATTTACTAATGATGATATGTTGTTCACGCAAATCAACAAAATCAAGTGAGTGCTAAGAAGGGCCATTGAAAAACATGCACCATTACTACTGATGCTAAACTATAAAACGAAATAAATATAGATGGCCAACCCTATCATTACGTGTAAATTTCTTATAAATATTACAAAATCGATTGTTTATTTAATCATTACTTCTTTTGACCTACATTTGTGACCAATCGAAGCTAAATGGGAGAATTATTGATGGTACTTTGTCGTGACGTAGTAATGATACCAAACATGTAACTAATTTTAATTTTTTAGCCGTTTATTTAATATGTGAATATGTAAATTGTATTTAAATTAGGCCCGTGTAATAACGTCATATTATTTAAAGGTTATTCTTGTTAGCAAAACTAAAAAAACAAACTAATAAAGTACTACTTATTTAATTTACAAAATGATATTTGTTTAAGTAAATTTATTAATATTATATATTACAATATAAATTATAATATTAATGAATTTCAATTGTTTTTATTTTAATCGAAGTGACTGAGCAAGGCGTTATGTTTAATACGATCTTTTTGTCGATATGGTTTTCACGTCTAGATTTGTTTATGGTTTGATTGCATGCCGTTCGATTTAGGGTGCGTTTGACCCAAAAGTACTTTGTCAAGGAGGTCAGCATATAGTCTTCAGTTGGTCACGGACATTAGGATGGATTATTTAACAGTATTTAAAACACGATTGAATAAGAAATAAAATAAATATATACAATAGCTCAGATACCTTTCTATTTTGTTTGATATAAAATACCAATTTATTATTCAAAATACCAGTATATCTCAAGTATAAGTTTGCCAAAGTATTAAACAAGTATTTGTTTGAATAAACTTATGATTTGCTGTGAGATACGACGCATTGAGACAAAACCTTCAACAAACTCTTAGTTACAAATTGTATGTATGTAGAAAAACAAAAGAAAATCGTTGAGCCAGTACTTAAGACGTTATTAAGTTTTATGTTAGTGGAGATATAGCATAAAATACATTAGGCAATATAAAAGCGTAAGTAATAAACTGGTAATATCTACCCACAAACAATACAATCTCGTAAAATACTCTTAATATAAAATGTGGCTTAGTCTCCGTCATAAAAACTTCTGAGATGTGCCAAACGTGTAACGCTTTGATTAATTGGAACTGAAGCTTACTTTTTACCTCCAGGATTTTTTTTATTGGCTTGTAAGTGCGTAGGAAGGACATGGTAAATGCCTGATTTTTTAAATTTGGAATATCTATTACTTTGGGTGAAAAGAAGATTTCAGTGGGTAGTTTGACAATTGAAAATGATAATTTTCGCAACGCAATTCTTCTGTAAGACTTTAATCAGAAAAAATATTCTACTATTATAAAATTTTAACTATTAAATGTTTGAATAAATCTCTTTCTGACAAAATGTGTTTACAATGTGATGAAAAACGTACTTTTTATAGTGTCATTTTACTGATATTATTTAATGAAATATGTAAGTATACGTAGTATGCGGAAACACACTGCAGAGTTCTATTGGTAGACTTCGTGGCGCCACAGCGGGGTCGATGTTCTGAGTTTTTAGATGTATTTTCTTAGATAAATTTAAAGGTATTGTAATATGCCAGTATAAGGAATTAAAAACAGTTTAAACTAATAGATCGAACTTCTCGGTAACACGATTTACGGCTCACTATTCGACTAGATAACTTTATTATATACTAACTATTTCTGTAGAAATATTCAATACTTTCAAATATTGGAAACATTTCCGAATAAAGTAAAAAGTCAAGTATTGTTTATAAATCTTTAAAAAAAAATCTTCTTTATAAATCAAGTTGATTTATAAAGAAGATTTTTTTTTAACATTATACCTAGTGAATACTGATATATGTCTATTGCTTAATATAGATTCTTAAAATATACTAGCTTACAAGTAATGAATCATATTGAAATAAAAAACAATATTATTTTATCTATCGTATATGTTATCATATCTACGAACGTAAACTCCCATTTTGTTTGGTTTTTATTGATGTTCATTACTTTTATTTAGCACTATATTTGGCAATAAAGGCATAGTAAAGACTTGACTTTATATCTCTTTTAATAGTTCAGACTAAAATTTCAGTATCGGTAATATTGAGATAGATTATTTATTATTTTATTATATAAATATCAATTACTTATTTATTGGTGGAAAAAGGAAAAGAGGAATTTTAATTATATAATGACGACATATTTCCCATATGAAATTAATAATGAAAAAATTGCATCAATCGTGTTAGCGGTTATTGGTTAACCCATATAATTGATTTGGAAAATCACTCAATAGTTAAAATATTCAGAAACAAATATTGAAGGTACGTTCCAAATAAGCATTAAAAATATCTTTTTGTCACACACAAATATAAAGTATTGTCTTTTGTTAACATAGCTTTTACAGATTTAAAGAAACCACTTTTTTACCGGATTGAAGCTATGTATTATTATAAACTTATAATTATTTTACATAATTTTAAATTTCACCGTAACCACGCACGCTGTAAAGCACGCGAAACGCCGGAATAATAATACATAGCTTCAATCCAGTAAAAAGTATTTTCTTTTAATATAAAGTATCCACAGTATTCTTAACCTACATAATAATAATAATTACTATATAACTCAAACAAATTAAATATGTTAAAGTTAAAATTATATTAATAGCAAAGCTCCTGATCAATAGTTAATTCGGTTTTAGTTACAAGGCGAAGAGTTTTCTTTAGCTTTTTAGCAGTATTTGAATAGTTAGAATGCGTAATTGTAATGTACATATTTGATATTCATAGTGAGTTACATGAGTATCTTAGTACCGTCATACGAAAGCAACCGTAGTTACGCGATAAGTAATTCATACAAATATAAAACTCGATGTAATAGAGATTCGCGTTTGAATAGTACATTAACCACCAGTAGGCTACTAAGCTATGCGTATATGCATTTATATAAGCAACGTGCATCGTGGCAACATTTTTGTTCTTTGATAATAATAGTTATATTTTTATTATATAAACCATTTAATTTACATCTAATACACTATGTAAACACACACACACACACACTTCCAAGCCTTAACTATGTAGATGTATAGTTAAGGCTTGGGAGGAGTCGTATGACGCTTTAGGTGTTTTCTGCGACTTATCCAAAGCATTTGATGGACACGAGACCTTAATCGGGAAACTCCGCCATTATGGCATCAAGAATATCGAACTGAAACTTCTGACTGCCTATTTACACGGTAGAACTCAGAAGGTTGTGAATGGTAAGAGGTCCTCTGGGTCGGCAATAGATATGGAGGTACCACCGGGCTCAATTCTTGGCCCTTTCCTCTTTCTTATAAAATGATCTACTTTTCATGGTAGAGAAAAAAACATCAGTTTTGTTTGCTGATGATACGTCCTTGATTTTTAAAATCAAACAACAAATAACAAATTTTGACGATGTGAACAAGGCTATCTCTTTGATTGTCCATTGGTTAAGCATGAATAACCTTCTACTTAATGCATTAAATTTTGTGCAAAAAATGCAAGGGTTATAGATACTAGACCTAGAAATGATGAGGAATTCCTCAATCTGGATGTTATAACTGTATTTCTGGAAATCACCATGGATTCAAAACTTTTGTGGTCCCCTCGTATTGATGGATTGGCGAAGAGACTTAGTTCTGCAGCTTACGCGGTTAAAAAAATTCGCTCACCAACTGATGTCGATACAGCTAGACCTTTTTATTTTAATTACTTTCACACCTTAATGACTTATGGCTTAATTTTATGGGGTCATTCTGCTGATGTTGAAACTATTTTCATCCTGCAGAAGAGGGCTATTCGTGCAATGTGTAATTGAAAATGTAGGGAATCTCTGAGAAATAAACTCAAGGAAATTAATATACTTACCTTTACCTCGCAATATATTTATAAAAATATTATGTATGTATACAAAAAAAAGTATTAAGTTTACTAGAATAGAACATACGCACAATGTTAATAATCGGAACAAACACAGGCTACAATTTCCCCGTACGTTAGACTAACTAAAGTTAGTAATTCTTTTTTGTGGAAACGGATACTCGTATTTGATAAAATCCCGGAGGCTATTTAAATTAATTTAAGAAAATTTGTTTAAAAAGGCTTACTATAAAGTTAACGATTATCTACTTGTTAAAAGGGGACTAGTCCTAGTGCTAGACGGGCTACTTTTAATTAATTTGCGATATTTGTTTTGAAATAAGTGTTGTTGATTTGCTATTTTAAAAGCGTACCGAGACTTTTTAACGCCAGCTTTTTCTCTCGGCCTGCAACCTCTGTCTTCTTTGCCGATGAGTACTAATGTCTACCTATTCAAGTTTTATGACGTGAAATATATACCTGTATCTTATGTTCCATAATAAACATTTTTTATTACCTTCCTAAAATATCTTGAGTTGATTTCATAATATGTCGCAAATTGTTAATATAATATACATAAATGTATATATGCAGTTAATCCAAATATTCTATAACAATCAAAAAATTAGGAACGTGATTTGATTATTAAACATTCAATGGCCATTTCTAATATCAATGACACCTATTATACTAATAAACCTATTCGGAACCGTTATTACAATCGGCACTAGTGCTCTGTGAATTTCAATTAGTTAATATTGCTATATATTATAGGGTATAATTAGATCTGACGTATAATGGTACTATTTTCCGGAAACTTGAAAGTAACAAAATTAAATATTGGCATAAGGCATTTTATAAGTAAGTTTTAGCCAATGTTTACCATATCTTAAACAGAAATAATTAAGATACTTAATAACATTAGACAGTGTCTTACATTTCCAATTCCATTGCCAATTGCCAAGACTATGTAGGAGATTAAAAGTGTAATTGAACGAAACAGCCGCACAAGCCGATCAAGTCGCAGATACTAGCTGTAAATAATATAAAGGAAATTTCTAGTATATTAAGAGTGTATATCACAGAAGGCAAAAAGGTTACTTGTTAGGTTAACAGCAATATTTAATTAATATTGAAAAACACGCTACAGCGCTATTATTTCATTTCTTAAAATACCTACTCTGTGTATATTAATTGCGTTTGTCCCCACGTCTAGACAGGCAATGCAACTGTATTGCGGTTGCAATATTGTGAACTCAAGCTCATAAAACAAAATTGTTGGAAATTAGTCGGATGGTCTAAATTGTCGGCCATTAGTGCCTTTTACGTGGAATGCGTAAAATAAATGTTATTGGCAAGTTTGTGTGATATTTGTTTTCGAATAAGTTGTTTACATTGTAGATATGTTTTAATTAGTACCTTTCAAGGGTACTACTAAGTTTCTGATCTTGCTCCTGCAAGAGAAATTCTGTTTTCAATATTATTAACATTTTATAAACACATTTATAAGTTTTTAGAGAAAATCGCTGAAACGGCATTAAGTATAAATGACAATTATGCTTTAAATTTGTTATGAATGAGTATATTTAAATAACAAGTAAAAAACATTATTATTTAAGTGCATATATGATATCAACAATTCCTAACATTCGTTTTCGTAAAAAAATTCACAGAGTTGATTGTGTGGCGTATCACACGACTATTACTATCAAACGTATCACAAACACTATCTTCACTACAATATTCGCAGTTTGCCGATAATTGCATACCATCAATTCGGCATGCATTTAATTAGTGCATGTCTCAAATACAATATTTGATAAAGCACAAACCTACTAGGAGAGGAGTTATATTATTTACTTGGCTATACGTTTCGATCCCCATTTAATTTTCCTGAATTTAACACGTTTTAAACTGTGATAAAAGTGATTTATGTTACAGAAAATTGATAAATAATACATTGATTAATACTTATTTATAATAATATTATACATATTGTTAAAATAACGATAAACTTTCTCAATAAACCATTAAAAAAACCCGTATAAGATTAAGAAGTTAATAAGTCTTAAAAAGAAAAGTAATTTTAAGTTCCTGTGCTGACTTGGTTTAGGCCCAAAAGCAATGGTGAGCCGATCCTGAGCTTAAAAAATAGAACAATTGGTGATAAAAAATTAGAAAAAGGCATACAAATAAAAAAGGTCTTTGGTAATTTTAACTAAATATGATTATAGTGATGTGCATATAATAGGCAATAGGCAGGTGTTTCTGAAATTATACGATGTAAGAAAGATACCTCTACCTACGATATAATAAATAGCCGCTTCTATAAGTGCTTTGTTGAGTACATTTTTTATGTTTGAATGACGGAATACGAGTGAAATATGAAATAATTTCATTGTCCATATGTGACCATTATCCGTCTGAGTTGATAAAAGATTTGGAGATAATAGTAAAATACATTTCTCTATTGTTACTTCCTAATGTTCAGACCAAGCGTGTTTAAGTATAAAAAACTAGATTCATATTTTTTAAATCGGTAAATTATACTAAACGTAAATTAAAGTTAAACGTTCATTTCAGCATTTCAAATAATTTGTACAATAAATTTAAAAATTAACTGCCCTGGAACTTGGAAGACGGTTACTGCGAATATAAATGACTTTTTAAGAAAACTTATTAGGGCTATTTGAAATGGTTCCAGTAATTAATGACAAGTGTAATTAAATACAAGTAAATAACATAAATTTTAATTACGTTATACGTAGAAAGATTATCATATGAAGAGAAGGGTGGCGCATACCTGACGATTCAGGTATGCGCTAAGCAGCAGCACAGTAAGCGAAGAATGTGGCGAAACATCAGATTTCATGACATGTTCGTGCGATGCTAACTCATTAGTGTTAGGTCAATTTTAAACATAAGATAATACCAATGACAATATAAGCATCATCGTGACGCTAATGTACCTTGATTGGTGTGTCAATAAATAAATATTTGTTATTCTAAGACCCTACAGCCTTGACTATTTAACAGTATTTTCATTAAATAATCCACCGAACAATCAAATATCAACACCAAGGTTTAACTGCAAACATATACATGTGTTATATTTGAGGTAATTTGGACTGGCTTTGTTTCAAAGCTTCCTTGATTGATGTTCGCAATACTCAAACTGTCGATACCGGATCAAAGCGCTTACAGCCAGTTTTTACTAATAGCGAAGTTGAAACCTCTAAAAATAGGCCACGTTACATAAATGTTTTTAAGTTTAGTGGATTTTTGTGTAAAACATTCGGATTTTTTGCAGAGTAGTAGTGATAAGTGTTTTGTGAAGTGAATAAGGGATTTAAAGATTTTGTGAGACTAGAATTAGTCGTTAAAGTAATTTCACGTGTGGAATGAAACAGCATCGTCCATGATAGTGTGCCTCGTCGCGGAGTTGACTGCATTTCAGGTATGCAAAGCTTTAAGCTGTAACGATTTATGTCAGTTTTTTTAATACATATCGTCAACGTAACATCAAAACTGGTAAATTTTCGAATACCACTTATACAATACATCCTTCAAAATGTATTGATACGTAAAAAAATATTATATTAAAAAAATATATTTAATTTAAAAAAAACGAACGAAGTTTTTTTAGATAATTCAGTGCCTATTAATATTTTTAAAGAAGTGCTTATAAATTGTATTATATTGTATAATTGTATAATTTATAAATTGTTTTTAACACATTGTGGAGCGTATAAATAAAAATAAAACATCTAATTGTAAGTCTAAACCAATCTTGAATAGAGCAAAAATAAAAACAAACATCACCTAGTAAATTTGAAACCATTATCGAATCTACTTGAACACACATATTACAATTGGTCCAGCCGTTTATGAAGAATTTAATAACAAACACACGCGCTGAATATTTATATACTTTACATAAACAGTATAACACAAACAACCATCTTAAATTCTAACCTCATTAACCTAATGTCATTATTAGACGAGGCCAATGTTAAAATATCATAACACGACCTTAACAAATGGAAATGATTAAGGTAATATTTCGCACGTCATCTAAATAATGGTTCACCTTACGCCTTACGGAAGCCTTACTAAGCGCTTTTACGGTACGATTCAAAGCTTTTTATCGCGACCATCGGAATTTCCTAAGTCCCTCATGGTAATAACTGTCGTAACCTTGGCAATATTCAATGACGAGTAAAATGAATGAAATAAGAGGACCCTTTTGAATGATAATATATTCAATGTTGGTTTACTATGTCATAGATAAGTCTCTATGTATGTATTTGTTGTACGAAAAAGTATTAATATAGTCTCCAAACATTATGTTTTTCTTTAGAATAATAAATTAAGTGAGAGAACCTTGTATGTGTTTTTATGTGAGAGAAGGCAAACGAGCGGGTGAGTCACGATCAATGGGCAAAGTTAGGTGTTTACTTCCGTCAAATAAGAAGAAGAGTCTAAGTCGTAACGGTTTGGTAATACCTGGAATGGCAATTTTATAAAGTGCAGGTAAGCGGCAGGTTTCTTGGAAAGCACGCTGTACAATTATGTATATAATATGAACGAAAACCACTAATCAGGTTATATAAAATTCATAAATTTTACCCAAAACGTTCACAGTTTAAAGATGATTAAAAGAAAACTACATATTGGGTTTTCGTTATGTATTTTCTAGATAAATTAAAACAATTTGAAACATTTGAAACACTGAAAAGGAAAACAGATAAAAGTTAATCACCCAGAATGGATACAATAAACTAGGTATCTGAAATATTTCTCATACCACGATGTACTTCGAATACTAAGAAATAAATATATTTCATAAAGGAAGCAATAGGGTGTTGTTTTGATCCGCAGAAATCAGGAAACTGTAAAATGATCGGTTTAAGGCAATACGTATAATAAAAATAAAAATAAAGCTTTAAGTTAGATTTTATTATAATTATTAATTTCTTAGATTTTAGTTAAAATCAATGATGAATGAACTCCTCAATATTTTGAAGTTATTTAGTTTGCAATCTATAATATACATATCCATATGTATATTAGTAGTATTTCTATATATGTGTTAATATTTAGTGGCAACATGCTATTTTAATGTAAGTATTTTATGTTATATACACTGTATTTTACTAATGCTATTTTTATTATCAATTATCGTTATAAAATACTAATTCTACTATATTTCATATGTAGAACACTAAACTTACCCTCTTCAAAGTAATATTTAAAAAAGTAATTATTCAAACTAATGTCAAAATTTCGTTACGGTCGTTTCTCATTGCGTGTCAACCCAAAACAAATGGCTTGTCCTCATGCTTTACTAATTTAGTAACTTGTGGTTTTTCAACTTTTTCCAGTTAATAATTCCTACGTTTGGTAAATCTGAATATACATTCTTATGAATCTATTTTCGATATAAACAAGTAATGGTTTTTAACCAACAAAAGAGTTTAATTCTAAAAGGTCAACAATGCACTCCCGAGCTTGGCAATTTATGTCTATGGGCGACGATATAAGTTAACATCAAGTGAGCCTATAATAAATACAGTCAATTATTTAATGCTATCAAGAAAGTAAAGTTTTCCAGAAGAGAAATTTTACCTAAAAAACAGAAATTAAAAACTTTGGTTAGCAATTTTTTTTTAATATTAGTAACAATATATATTATGGAACAGTACTGAGGTATACTCTGGTGGTGTTATTTTTGTACTTGGATATTGAGAAAATTCAACTGAAACAGTGGTTCAGCTGGTATATTTATGAAATTTTACGATTTTGCAATATATGCCTAAATTATTACTTGAACAGTAAATACCAAGAGGAAAACCGTACAAAATTTAAAATATTCGAAACATTTTAGGTGTAGGTAAATTTTCTCAGTCGCGGTTCATCTATCGTCCTCTGGGACATCAAGAAAGATTTCCGGCGCACTTCAACGTCAAGATAGCTTTAAATGTTCACAGAGCATCTATCTTTATTATATTCCTGTTTTATCCTTGAATTTTATATATAAGAAATAGCTAGTTTAAGCAAATTTACCTCACCAAACGCCTCACTCGGTGGAAACGTATCGAATTTACAATATTTCAAATTTAGAACTTTGATTTTAAAACGCATTAAGTTTAAAGCTGTCTCAACCATAATTTAGTAGCAGACGAAGTGACGAGACATAATTTAAAATTCCGATAGAATTTTTGCTAATTACATGCGTTTAAAAACAATAGGCAATTTTTTTTACAATTCATACTTTCTTTTTCTTTATAAATACTACAGTTCTGTATAATAATAACTTTTGCAAAACACAATAGAAAATAAAGATTTTTTCAAAATAACTTGATCAAATAAATGCAAAGAAGACCTTTCCTAAGTAAGAATTATGCTTCATTTAAATATAAATGACCGTTTTAAGTAACTATAAAACTTTTAGTACACATTACCATTTATAGAACGTAAGCTGTGCGAAATTTTTAAAATCCTCGAGTTCTTCAGTAGCCTTCGCTTAATTAAACCGGTAGTGAGGTCATCAAAAGTTCGCTACTCCCTTGTGTTTAAATATGGAACGAGCATTCACTAAATAAATAAAGCTATCATGTGACAAAATTCCGGGCCTTGTAAATTATGGCTTTTGTATATTGAATTATTGCTGAATCTTGATTAAATATAACTTAAATATAACTTAAAATATAACTATTTTTTATGTGTAACAAATGATATGGTTTTTTAAAGTTATCAGAAGCCACAAGACAAAAGACGAATCATGAATGCTATCTAAAATCGACGATTTAGCCCTATATAACTAAATTTTCTATAGAAACTTGTTTTGAAATGTTGATGAATCAGTATTATGGATGAAAATGAATAATGTATACTTAATAAACTTAACTGACGTACTCAATTAACCCTAAAACTATGACGAACAAATTGGGGTTCAAGTTTTGAGTAATCAATCATCTTTACTCTCAAAAAATATGTCATCAATCTCATAATGATAAATTATTAGGCAATTTGTTCGCGAATTTCAGACGAAGACATTCTGCGGTGATAGATTTAACATACATCACAAAAGATTAAAGATTTAGTTAAATTAAATGAATCTTTTTAATTATTATCATAATAACGCGACATATATAATGCGAATGAAATTTATAGAACGTGACTAACTGTGAAATAATTTATTTATTTATTTTAAGTTACTTAAAATGTATAATCCGATTTAACGACTTATATTAGGAAAAGTTAACAGATATTTTTACATTACCTTGCTTAAAGATATTAATAATGCCTGTACCACTTGTAAAATCCTTTTATTAAAAATAATTATTAACTTTACGGTTTTAGCTTTTATGTATTATGTAAAGATATTATTATTTTAACTAGTTACTGAAGATCAAATTACTAAAACAGTTTAAAGTATTGTTGTGCATGAACCTATTGCTCAACGATAAAAATTATTAAGTCGTCTTAAGAGATCCGAGCTAAGTACTATTTATAGACATTCTATTTTACACGAAGCCTACAAGACAGTTTTTCAACACGTCACTTAAGTGCAACACTCGACTTGTTTGCAGTTCCTCAGCGTGTTAGTTGCTTCATTAAAGCAAGCGCGCTCCAACGCATTTAGCCTTTTCAAGTACTTTGCTCTATTTGGAACTTAGTCTGCGTTTAATGTTAACAAGTTAAGTTGATGTGATATGATAATATATAGTTAAAGCGAAGGAACCTTGTATATAGCGACGTAAGATAAAGAAGTGACTGTATATAAATAAGTTAGTAATGAAGACTCGATCTCCAAAGTATACCGCCTGCTGTAGAATACAACAAACACATTTCTGTTTTATTTAGAAAATCAATCAATCATCACTAGGTATGCAAACTCTACCAATTTCCTGAAAAAAGTTAAGTGAAATGTTTGTTAAAATTATATGTCTAGTTATTAAGTTTAGCTAGTATAATAAAATAATAATAATTAAAGGTAGTATAATAAATTATGTAATATTAACGTTAGTAATTGTCATTTATTTTGGAGATCCGTTTATTTTACCTTCTACTACCCATTCTTGACTTTTGCTAATAGAATTTCAATTTAACAAACAAACAATAATAAATAAAAACTATTCACGCCATCCACGGGTACCTAACTTTAGGGAATTTTATTTATAAACTTTATTATCTGATCTTTAGGTGAATCTAACAAACAACCTAAAATAAAACTATAGCAGGATATAAAGAAAGGTATTAAAAAAATGCTTTTTTTCTTCTGAGAAAAGTCTAGTGATCCAAATCATATCCGAGGCAACTATAAATATATATAGAATTTATATGATCTTAGAATTATCAATAAGAACCAAATGGACCGTTTTACCCTGAACGAAATTTTGTTTGTCATTGACCAAAACATTTTGTAAGGGAAACCAGCTCACTTAAAAACCTATAAACTATTTCGATGAAGTTCGCTTTATGCCTTTTGAACTGTTAATGAGTTTGTGAATGAATGTAAACCCAGTAATAAACGCTTGATGAAGGACATTAAAATACCTAGTAGAAAACCGTTTTATTTGTTTTGGTATGATGTTAATGTTTTTAATGATTTATAAGTTAGTCAATCGATGAAATTATCAATATTATTTATTAATTTGGTTGCACAATGTGCACGAATGAATGACTTAAAATGTTAAGGAAATCTTACTTCATAAGATTAACATCTAATCGTCACTTGGAACTTGTATTTTAGCAAAATATGACTGATAAGATCCCATTTTGGTCCAAGTTTTTCGTTTTTATTCATATTATATATATGGCTTATACTATTTGTAAATTAATATTTCATATTTACGCAGTGTAAATGAAATTCTTAGCTATGGTACCTAGATTGGTTTTATTACATTTTATTTGTCTATAAAATTGAAATAACAATATTTCAACAAAACAGCGTAGTGGCCCTACTGTGTGGCTAAATAACTACCGAACACAAAGCCAACATCACAAACGGTAAAAATTAAAACTTCTTGAGACTTTTATTACCCTCACAGCGAAAGTTTCACACAATTTTAAAATGTATCTCGTTAAACTTAAACTCTGTTGAGAATTTTAGGTGCAACATAGAAGGGGATAATCTGGGACTTGTTTGGGTGAATTTCCGAGGATTTTACCATACAAAGTGTTTTAAAGCTCTCTGTTACTTAAACAGACTTAGAATGTTAGTTGCTAGTTATTAACTTTAACTTTTGAAAATCCATTTACTTAACCCTTTCAAAATATTGATTTGGCAAAAATGAAATTATAGGTGTTAAACCGGAGAAATCGTTTGTGATTATATTTATGTTTATAAATTTTAAGTTGTTGGTTTTGCATATGTCCCCTTCTTTATCACTTAAGAGATGGGATTTTAAAAAAATTAATTTTGTCATACATGAAAAACCAAAATTCAGAAATTTCTAGATTTCTGTCTAGAAGTCTTTTTAGCAGTTTTAATTAAAGTATTATAACAGATATTATTTATAAGAAAAAGCTCGTAACATTCACATATGTTTGGCTTCCTTGAAAAATCCTTACTAAAACCCTTGCTAAAAAGTACGTTTCACCAAGCAGACCACAAAGCAAACCGCATACAACTGAAATTTAAAATTTCACTGCAAATAAACCCGAGAGTTAACATTTTTAACTTTTATAGACTTACCTGTACTGCATAAAGGATAAAATTAAAAGTACGACCACGTTTTGACAATAACCATAATCGTTTATGTCATTTTACAGCAAACGCATTTTGTGGACTGTTTCATTATTATGATGATTAAAAGTGTACGTGTACAATTTCATTGATAATGCTGGTATTAAGTAACGACCTATATCCTCCTCGATAAACTACAGTAATATTTTGCTTGAAAGTATCCTGTATCTTGGTTTACGACATAGTTTTTGGCGATTTTACTGTGGTTTAGTCCTTGGGAGTAGTTAGTAAGGCGTATTTTATAAAAAGTTATGAGAGTAAAAATGCAAAAATATTAAAATTCTTTGCCAAAAATTACTGCAATATCCCTATTATAACCAGAACAAAACATTGTGTAAATACTTGTTGAGGAATGAGTTCTTTAGGCTAGAAATTGTTAAGGTTACAACGTTAGCAAAGGTCACGTTAAATGGTGAAACAGGTGCTAGTAAGCTTTGATATAAGTATTATATTTTCAACACATTCCCCGTGTATGTCGTATTCATAATAAAAAACAATGCAACGGTTAGCCTAATAGAACTGACTATACTATACTACTAAACTGACAATCCAAATAAAAATAATGATAAACTGACGGTACAATATCCCTGTTAATACATCTGAAATCGTCTTTATCTATTTATTTTTTAGGCTGAAGTAATAAAATTCAGTTCTATAGAGCACTAAAATTATTATTTTAAAAGTTGAGGGTACTTACAGATGTAATCCATTTTACACGGCGGTACGCTACGATTTGTAAATATGTGATGAAATCGCTTGATACGCGATATAATGTAACAGTGTTACAATATAATGTTTTAAAGTTATTGCTCGTGATTTGATGTCAGTTTGTTTAAACTGTGAATTGGTACCGTGAATGTGTGTGCGTATTATGTATAATGAGACCTTTAATTTTTGTTTGCAATTATATATGTATAGTTCATGTTTAAATTCTCATTATTAAATTACCGTTGTAAGATAATGCGCAGCTTCTTGGCGTACTTGAACGTCTTCTTTTCGGTCTTCTCACACCTGGACGTTTATAAATATAATATGCGAAAACACAATATTATTTGTGTTTTCGCATATTTGTAATAAATAGACTTAACCCACACACTGGGCCGACTCCAAATAATAATGCTACGTTATCCCTGAGTAACAAAATATTTCAATATTGAATGCGTAGGACAAGCAACTTCGGAGTTATACTTAAAAACAAAATAAGACCACCGCAGCTTATACTAAAGCATTCTCTCTGTCAAATTTTATTTAGGCTGTGTTAAAAAAAGGCAGTGCTTTAGTTAAAAGAGAGTTATATTGATTTAGTTTTTATGAATAATCAGCGAAGTTTTTTCTTTAACTTTGTGATAAATAAATTATTACAGCTGAAGTCTAAAAGTTCTAGCTTTTCAATTCCGTTATAGAATTCGGAGAAGTTTTGTAAATATATGAGAATTCATTATACATTCAGTGAACGGTAAATTACCCGCGATTCATATTTATTGAGAATGTAATAAAAAATTTATTTACATAATTGAATAGATTTTAATAGTAGAGCGGAATATAACATCATGTTTTTGAAATTTTATCATAAATAGAAAACGCAAAGAATTTAATTTTCAATAAAATATTACCCAAATAAGCAATTAATATATAATTTATTATTTGTGGTGGTTTGAGGTGAGACAATCCACGGAGATGTGTGCGATTTTCATATATATTTCACACATACACATATCTATATACATTTTTGATTCACTGTTAATTTGGGTTTCTTTTAATGCATATATTTAAATATTAAGGTTTTGTTATTTCATTGAACCTCAGAAGAGTCTGGTCACCGACGATATAGGAATCTCCAGACACTTGACGTCTGTAAAATAATGCAACAAACAATAGGGTTTTAATTATTTCTAAGCAGTACCTTCCTTTCGTCAACCAGATTCATAAAGCAATTTAATTGGTGTCTAGTTCCCATTGCCTAGATTGATTGAGTTTTCGTAAAGTATAATGTCTGTTTACGACTATTGAAAGAGTAGTCGAGGTAGTTATATAAATTCAGATTGCATTGAAGTCTTTCGATTTTTTTGTTACAGAGTAGCAATACCAGCTGTAGCATTAAGTTAATCCATATAATCACAATTGAAATTACGTAACATTGATTGAAAAGTTCCAAATAAAATAAAAAGAAAAGATTTAAATAAATTACATGACTCTTATCTATAAACAACAGATAGGGACATCGTAAATTACACCAAAATCTCACGTTGCCACGTGAAATCTCGATTAAAGTCTAAAAACAAATGAGTAAAGTATAGCATTGCGTGTCCCTAAAAAAGACTGTTGATCCGAACTTAAAATTTAGATTTAGATAGTGTTTAGTTGAGGATTATTATATGACCTTTGCGGTGGTAATATCTCCGAAGATATTAAGGGTCTTATTCTAGATTTTGAACAATTACTTCGTTCAAATTTGGATATTGGGGTCGTGCCAGTTTCTTCACAATGTTTTTATTTACAGAATGAACAAGAACTAAAGAAGCTTAGTAGAAATAAGAAATATTCTTAAACATTTTTGTTGATTGATATATATTTAAAATAAATGACCGTATCTATAAAAATATAACATAGATAAGTACAAGCAAGACTTACAAAAGCGTATTAGAAATTAAGAAAAATCATTTTATATTTGCAAAGTCAAACTAAGTATTTTTTGAGAAATATGTTTTTGAAATTAATGACAGTTTGTATAAAAATATAATATAAGAGATTTTAATACTAATACTTATCAATATAATTTTAAAAAGTGGGTTTATTTAACAAGTAAACTATCATGTGATTAAGTAAATTAAGATGAGATCTACGTAGTACGTTCTATTTATAAGTAACGAATTGAAAATAACGTGACCTTTAACAAAATCACCGAGGCTTTTCTTAAGTTTTCCCGTATTCGTTACCCCAATCTTGTTTTGACCCAAGGTCTAAAAGCACTTCACATAAGAATTACGACGCTGTTTTCGTTCTGTCGCGTTACGTCGTAACTCAACTTGGTAATCTTAAGATCTGTTTTTGAATAACAAATTAATTAATGAAAGAACTATAAAGTTATATCCTAATTAAGGATTCAAAATAATTCACAACGTATTATATTTTTAATCAAAACTCAAGTCTCCTATTCGTAAACCTGACCAAAATTGACATATACATTTAAGAGTGGACCGTATCTAGATTAATATTCTTATTCATAAACCGTTCTAAAATTCATTCAATTTTTGTAAAAAAATGTTTTAAAAACGTAATAATAGTTATATTTATTTTTAAACTATCTGAAAACAAGTATGTGACGATAAATATCATAAGGTGCAGATTGCAAAATCTTAGTGATTTATTATTATTCAACCTCATAGTTTTCATATTCCACGGAGCTAGCGTTTTTAAGAAAAATTACTGGTGCTTGTCAGGAGGTTAGTACGTAACGATGTCGTATGAATAAAATATAAGCGTTGACTTCGACGTCGTTTCTTATTTTTTATTTTATTTTTATGCGGAATATTCGCAATAAATTTGGTTTCACACTTTTAGCGAAAACGTAGTTATAACACTTATTGATAGGTACAGGTATAACATTGTACGCGAGGAAAACAAATTCAAAAACATCCCAAAATAGCCAAAATGTGTCAAGCACAAAAGTCTCGTCGTCTACAGACAGACCTACGTCTATAAATCTGTAGCCTATATAGGGATGTGGCGCTACTAGATCTAACTATCTATAACCATTTTATGTAAGACTTGTGTTTTCAGAATCATCCAAGAGTGCATTGGATTTGGGATACGGCTGTCATACTTTGCGCAAAGTCTTGGCTTTAGATCCTTAACCTATATAGACTTTTCATTCATAATAATATTAAGCGCATATAAAAAATCATTGGTCAATCAAGAGATTAGAGAACACGACCTCAGGGTTAATGACCTGCTAAAACTGCTCATTAGAGAATTAGGTATTAATTTTGTAGCAAGCCGCTTACAGCATTTCTTAACGATAAATTTAGCATATTTTCGAAGCTAAATTAATTATAATTGAGATATTAAGCACAAACCCCTTCTTACGTAAATAAATTCTCCCCGGATAAAACGTAAAAAAGTTGTCTAATTTCCGAGCGAGATATTTCATCACTTTTTCAGTTTAAGCCTTAATTGCGCACAAAAACTTTGATAATAACATTTATTTTGCTCACTTCTGTTTTCCTTCAATTTAAACTTAGATTTCTGGGAATGTGACTTGAATCCCGAACCACCTACGCTTAAAGTTATTTTGCGTATCTACAGTGTCTAGACGAATTTATTTAAATTTTATCTGGTAATGAAGTTTTAACCAGTAATTTCTGCGACATTTTATTGCTTATAAGTGATCGTAATATTACAGATCTGAATAAGAGCTTAACTTTAAAATATATATAATATAATATTTTAATTCAGCTACGTAGAAAAATAGTAAAATAAGATGTAGAAAAGTATACCCAAGTACTAAGTTTTAGTAAAATGTTGTATTTCACAGACAAATATAAATTTCAATCAAAATAGAAATATAAAAGTTTTGTGTAGCATAATACATTTCTTACGTAGACGAATGAATCTTTTTCAAACAATTTGGGAGTACTGAATTGTTTTTCCTTCATGCTTTCAAATTACATTCAATATTCAAGCAACGAAAACTCAAGTCCGAGCGGAAGAGCGTGTTTTTGTTCAATTATTTTCTTATTTTCAATTTCCCACTCAGTGAACACTGCAAATTGTCTAAATTATTCACATGAGAACCGGCCTTCTCGGAATCGTGGAAATATCGTTATTTTTGGGCTTAGAATTATTGATTTAATTCTTTTAGGGTATGATACATTTAGAATATATCCTTGAAATTGATTTTTAACAAGATATTTTTGCAAAGTCCTCCACAAAAATATACACCAAATGAAAATATACCTATATCTTTCTTAGATATTACACTTCATAATATTTAGTAGTAGTTTATCACGTTGATAGACAGAATATAGACGTAGCCCATGTACTTCATTTTATAATATGTAAAGAAGTTAAAGTTTTGGTAGTTTTCATTGAAAGCCCTAAGAACAATACAAGTATCTTCACTAGGCTAAATAATCTTTGATTTAAATCTGGAATCCACTATACAAGAATTTCAAACCTCAATAAACTACAGTGGTGGTAACACTGAATCGAATTTTATTCAAGCGTAGTACAAAGTAAGTTATTGTAGACATAAACCACAGAACAGCCAACGTATTTATGAAACTCGGTGACGTTTTACGTACAAGACTAAATAAAAGTTACTTTACGAGTGAAATATGTATCACACCTTATTTTCGATATTATTGTGTGCGAGTTCTACAATACTATTAAATATATTTAAACCCATTTGAATCAGAATTTAAATAGTAATCCAATTAGTTCAGCATTTTCATAGCATAAGCGGTCGTAGTTAATGAAGCACTCAATTTATGTCTTATATTATATAAATATATTGTTTATATATTTTATTTTTGTATATAAACCGCAACTATTGCCTCGAAAGCTGAAAGCTGAAAGCATAGCAAAGCATACCAAAAGGTGTATGATATATTTAACTATTAGTGAAAATATAAATAATAATATAATATTCTACAGAATATTGTCCCCCACCTTAATGAGGTTTTAAATAATGACTATTTCACTTTATAAATTTATTTATACCATGAGCTCGTACGTCTATTAGATTATGGGTGACATTCGAATTTAGAACCATACGTTGTAGCTTTCCTCGTAAAATCAACACCTGCTCGCCATAATAAATGTCAGGGATAACACAATTTTACCGGTGAAAGAAATAATATTAGAGGAAAAATGGGATGGCTACGAGTTTTACGTTCACCGTGAAGGACTCGTAATAAACTTTGTGAAGTAACCAATTAAGGCATAGCAACTGCTTACCTTTGTACAGGATGAAAACTTTTCGCTTTGATGAGATTCCTTAGGCGAATGCATTGTTGGTACATTTCTTAATGAACAAAAATAAATAAATGTAACTCAATTGGCATGTTTAATATTTCAAAGAAAATCCAGCGAATATTTTACGGAGTACAAAGCTATTCATTGAATTGCAACCCGACTACCGTTTTTAATAGAAAATGCATGCAAGCTAAATGAAATCGAGATAAAACATTTCGGGATTCAAGCAGAAAATTTAATTGTCTGTATTGTAATTATTATGAATAATCTGCATGGCAGTTTGCTGTGGGGAGCTTAATATAGCTTGTCATTGTAAAGCTTTCTTCTCTATTTTATTGCTTTTAAGTAGTTTATTTATCTATAGACAACTAAAAATCCAGGGTATTTTGGGAGTTCTATAATAATTCGTATTCGGTGTAGACACAAAGACATATAAACACAACTGGTACAGTCTTCCTACATCTAACATCTGTATGTTAGTTATTCCAATGTTTCCATGAATTTAAAGTCACATACACAATTTTGAATGAATTTTTTATTGCTCATTCTGTTTAAGGAATTAACTGTGATAACCTTCTTAACCTTGGAGGTGGACTATTGAAGTGAATGTAACTTGTTAAATACCATTAAATTAGCTTAAATAATTGAGTTCGTATAATTTGCTTATGTTATAAATATAGTTTTTCTCTGTGATTTTTTTAACTAAGCTACTCTCTTAATGTTGTTATCGTAGAACACTCGTCAATTTCAAGTTTGCGTGTCTTTTGTTCCAAACATTAGATAAGCTTTTGATGACTTTGTTGAATGCATGTCAGTTGCAAGCAATTCACACTCAAAGCAATTTAATTCTAACAGCTTGGATTCATATCTTTTAAAGTAGAGGAAGCCTTTTCAAGTGACTTAGGAAATATTGGTTTATATATGGCAATCTAAGATAGACCGAGGTCGTACCGTATGACATGTTTTGGTACGTCCTCAGAACATTCACTGATGCGCTGAGCCACCCCGTGACGTCGCTCGTTTAGGTGAACCTTTTCTTGATCGGTTTTTATCCGTCTCAAAACCCTGAAGGCGGTTAACGCTTCAATTTCACCAGCTGTGAAATAGTGCCATAGACATTTATACAGCTTTATACAATGTCCACCGCCTTGTGCATAAATAAATCAATCTTTATTGTATTTGTTTATTAGTTAACTTATTCTCTTTTTGAAATATACAGAACACAATAAATCACATTTTCCGCTTCTGTAGCGTAACAAAATATACCTACCCGTTATTCCTTGCAAACATGAGAAAAATGTCGATATACAGGAATAATATTTCAAGTCAGGTAAGCAATAAAACTTGTAGAATCCGCCGGATCCCGCGGGAGAAATTAGAAGATGAACCGCGTACACTACAGGCTTGGATGGCTCATTCTAGACCTAAATTATTGCCGACTTCAAACTTGAAATTGATTCGATCATTTAAGTTTTATTTTTTTTACAAATCATGCCATTTCACAAATGGTCTGACCTGCTTATCTAACTATGTCATCTTTAAGCTTCTTGCAGCTTATTAAATTCCTAATTTATTCTTACTTTAATTGTAATATGGTGAAGTCACGAAATTGCAATGATACTATAAAGAAATATGTCCAACGAGGAAAAAATCTAAGTCTTAAAATCTAAGTTTTGACCTTTTCAATCTTCTTACTAGGCCCGTGGTGTTGAGAAGTTAAATAGCCTCGACATTCACGGTGGTGGAGCCTTTTGTTCGAGGGGTTCATCAATCATTTTGATTCCTCGTCCTCTACATTAAGCCCCCGATAGATGTCGTCATTTCGAATATCCCAAAAACAAATAACTATATTAAACAATATCTTATACAAGGCATCAAGACAACTTACTTTGTACTTCATAGTAATCATATACTATTATTAAAAAAATAATATTGATTGTATATAAAACATAACTATCATAATACTCTCCCTAGTTCTTTAACAGAATTTAATGCATAGAATAATTTGACTTCAAAATATAGCACCCGTCAGCGGTTTGAGTTTTTCTTCTTAGAAGTAAAGGAAAGCAGCGGTTACCTAACCTAGGTTAGGTTAGGTAACATTTACAAAGAGGAATTCATAAAATTCTTTCGTAAATAAGTTTTTCCAAAGCATTCGTGATATTTATTCATTTTATTTTTAAAAGAAAAACATATATTGTACCTAATCATACAGACGCTAGTAATCACAGGGACATCCCTGAGTTGTGGGAATTAAATCAGATACTCTATTGTCTTTGGTTAACGTAGCTTTTTCACATTGAAAGAAAACAATGGTATCAGCGTGCGTGACGCTGTAAAACACGCGAACCGTCGGAAAATTTTAAATTTAAAATTATGTTAAAAAAATATATTATAATACAAATAGCTTTAATCCGGTTAAAAAATTGTTTTCTTTCAGATACTCGTATATAGTTGGAACAATACAAAACAATAAATGATTATAAATAAATATGTATTTAACACTTTTCAATTTTTATATAAATATATAAAAAGATTATAAAAATATAATAAATAAAAAAATATGTGTGTTAAGTACAATTGCATTACAATGTGTAAGATTTGGGAACCCTTTTAAGTCAAAAAAACCTGTGTCAGGGTTTTTAGCTCTTTCATAACAAACTTAATTATACATTCCTTAAAATATTTAATTTATATATAATTTAGTTATGTTATTTAAGACTAATATACAAATACGGTATATGTTAATGCTGCAATAAATTTGCGTTTATATCCGATATTAAGCTTTAAATTTGCGCAATGTATGAAACCAAAAAACTAAATTTAAGTATATTCGATTTTAAATGCCATAATACTGTTCATATAATTGGCATTTTGTAAAATGAATTCGCTAATCATCGGTCCAGAAATACTCAACCAAATTGGCATTTGAAAACCTTTCGCAGTTCACTTAACATTCGGTTCCGGACGTGTGGTCGGACATTGTTAATTCGAGTATTAATTCACTGAGCGATGAAAGAATTTAGTTAATTTGATCTCGTTTGTAGCGCTGACGGGCTCATTTATATTTTTGGGCATGCGTTGAACGTTGATTTACGAATACAAATTAAAATAAAAGTTAAATGAAGAACCAAGTGATGTTTTTTCTTATTTATAATTAGACGAGTAGAAAAGAAATTTTGTTGTAACTAAATATAACATAAAACCTCATTATACATGTGTAATCTATGCGTTCGTGTTGGTAGAAATATGTTATATCGTCATAATACTTGGTATTCAAACGCACTACTATAAAAACAATATTGTTGCATAACTGAAAATCGCAAGTCAATCTCATAACTCCTTTAAATATGTATATATAATAAGATTATCGATTATGCACGTCACTAACACCCAAAAATACTCTCAACTAACGCGTCTTGTGAACATGAACAGTGACGGATTCTCTTTCAAGCCACTAAGCTAATATACATTAAAATAATATTATATAAGCAACGAATTAAGCGAGTTTATTTCTTTGATTAATATGTATATTAATTTTATATCAAGCAGTACCAATAGGAGCGGAACATGGATGAAAAATGTTACAAGTACAGGAAAATATAATTCATTTTAAGACATTATGTCGCGTGAGGTGAAAATAATGCAACATAGGTTTTGTTCGTGTTTAAAATCTGTGGTGTTTATATATCTATAATAATCAATCATCGATTGATCGATGAGCTTTAAAGTATATTTCTTTAACTTTGAAATAATAGCATAATAGTCGTTACGTGCATTTATGAAACCGCGCGAAACAGCTAGTCCTAAATAAATATAACCAAAGCACGATGTTTATCTTGAATGGTCAAAATATTTTTCCAATACTAGTACAATATCACACCTGAATTCTGAAATGAAAATTTCAATATTGAATCGTGGAAACGGCGATTTGGAGTGGTTTTCTCTTGACCATTTTGTTTTGTTCTGGCTGGAGTGATTTTATTTCCAAGTTTTCCGGGAAATAGGAAACTGTAGTACTTTCGATAATAAAGGACTGTGACTATTTTTAATTTTTATTACTCTTCCGATAAAATAAAACCGTCCCATTTGGCAGAAATGTAATATAGAGAGGAAAGTAATTTTGAGGTAAATTCAAAAACGAATGCAAAAGCAATTTAAAATAATTCTACATTCTACCAGATTATACTTATTTTTTAAATATTTATTAACTGTCTAGTATTATTTTTTACACATAAAATGATTAGCTGATTCAACACCTAAACAAAATAGGCTTTATTCTAGTATTCAATGATGTCTCAGCCAAGAGAATTAAAATTTTCATTATTAACGGTTAGAACTCTTTGCTGCCCCAGTAGGAATAGCCTGTTATGGTAGCCAGTTCTTAGCGTTAAGATATAATCAACACTTGGATAACATAACTTTCAATTGCATACCACATGTATATTTTACAGATGTGCTTGTTAAAACGTAAATGTAAATAATCTAGTTTAAAACTGTTCCGAATACGCCTTTCAAAGTACTGTTTCATGTTCATGTAGATAGTTTCAATGATAAAAGTTAAAAAGTTCAACTACCGAAATATTTTACAAAGACTTAAAGAGTATCCTTGTTTTTGCAATTTAAAGTAAAATAAAATAATTACTTTACAACAGCAATATAAATTTACTTCATAAACAGGTCGAGCCAGTGATGGATTGGTTTATTAAGTAGGTAATGTGGTCTTGTCTAATAAATCGTCCGTTTTAAATTATTTACGATAATACGTTTATCATCTGTATAATGTTGTTATAATAATATTTAATAGCTATTACAAAATGTTTTAAGAACAATTTAAAATAATACACAAATTTAAGATATGTAAAACGAACGATCAGAAAAAAATATTTTTAAACTCAACAATTAATTTTAATATCCGTTTCATGTTTTGCAGACTTCTTTAATAGCTGTGATCTATAGTTATTAAAACATCTTTGGGTATGTTGGTAATTCAAGTAGAGGTTGTTATTTAATTCTAAGTAAGATTTATGATTGTAATTCAATACGAACAATTGAAATTATACTGCTATCTCGGCGATAAGGTCTGTAGTAGCTTCGAGACCTACATCAAGATGATGAAGGTTTACCTCCAGTGTGTTGGTCTATTATTTATTATTCATTGGACTATTCAAATAAATTAGATTGTTAAGGGTTAAATTTGGAACTTTTCTTACATTATTACTGCATATTTCTTCTACTACATATTCTTTCGAATACGAAATGCACCTTTTCATGATTATAAACGACTCCACGAATGCAGGGCTTTTACCCTAATGGTTAGTGAATAAAATGCATAACCCTGATACTGACGTCGATTTCCGTATATTGTTTCGGTTTACTAGGCACAGATCAGCGTAAAAATCGTCAATGAAAGAAACGCAAAGATAAGTTTCCCCTTTTCCCCATGCTAAAAATAGGGGAAATCAAAACCAATACATCATAATAAATTTAAATATTTTTTTATATAAATGACAGATATAATCAATCGTATCTGTTGAATAAAATTAAATTATAATCACATCTCGTATGCAAAATCGTTTGATATGAAAGATAATGTACAAGTCTTGTACGTTATCTTTCAAATCCATTTTCAAAGCCATTTTAAATATTTTATGTATAATTCAATTAGGTTAAAGTCTCATTTGAATACGAAAAGAAAACGAGAATCTTGGCCATATTCCACACGTTGAACTGAGCTGGAGAAAGAAATTTGTATTACTAACACCTACGGAATATTAATCGCTGTTTTTTAGTTCAAGACAATTTTAATGAAGCAAAATATTAAAAAAAATATAATCTATAACAAAATGCAATGAGTATAATTGTAGTCCTTAATTTAATTATTAATAATAAGACAATACATGCATCAAGTGTTAGTTCATATGTGGCATAAATATAATTTTGGGTATCAACGCAAAATAACTGTGTTATAATAACGTTTCCGTCATCTTCTTTAACCCATATTTGCTGATAACTCCACGTAATAGATGCAGCACATATCTCTTCCATAATATCACCTTCTATAATTATGTTTATTAAAGCGTGCTGCATGCATTTGCGGAATGAGTAATTTGCTAACTGCTAAAGCAATCAAATCAAATAAATTACATATACGTAGTGTAATATTATGTAAAATAAATTAACTATTAAATATTGTCACATAAAAATACGACAAAAGACTCCATATCATATAATATAATGCCATCTGAGCATTAAAGAGCAATGATGGCCTAGCGGTTTGTGTGTGCATTTCAACCACGAGGACGAAGGTTCGAACCTGAGTTATGCACCAATTGAATTTTCTGTCTAAAAGCGCATTTAAAAGTCTAAGTAAAAAAGTGATGAAATCGGTGAAACCGTTAGAGAAAAAACGACGTGTTAGGCACAAAAGGTCGATCATCTTCTTGCCAATAGACAAAGGCAAATCATCATGAAAACGATACTGAAATCTAAGGCCACGACCAAGGGTTGTAGCGCCACTACTTTTCTAATTATATTGTCTAATAGAGGTAAAATTAATGAACCTTCAATTAAAGTAAAAATATATTTCTATCTATCTGTCTCTTAAACGAAGAGTGCTTAAACGGAAACAAGTTTCCGTTGCATAACTTATTAGCTCAATTTAAAATTGTCAACAGTGCATAATAAAATTAGCCAAGATATTATCTGCTATTTAATGAAGTTGCGATCGAACTTATAACGAAGTTTCTACGGCAGCGGTTCTTAAGCATCACTTATACGCCTATAAGTTTTAGCTCCGGGAGAAAACTAATTAATATTTGAGAAGAATCTGGGTTAATCAATACATATATGCTTTGTTAAAGCATCTGCAAATAGTTCGCAATAAGTGATATTATGGCTTAACTTGAACGTATCATTCATTCATTATTCATATCACACATTCGAGTCCAAAGGCTTTTAATATAATATACTCTCAACAATACTTTTACTCGCTAACTTCATAGGAATATCAGTATCACATTAAAAATAACAGGATGACTTAATTAACACCATACTGTGTTTTTTTAATTTTAACCAACACACACGTTCTGTGAATTTCCATTTTCACTCCGAATTTTTCCAAGAACAATTTCTAAAACCCTAAATCTCTTTGTCTGCGGTCGAAAAAATATCGCTTCTACATTTAAAGCTTGGACGATTCTCGGGACTTTATTGCCGACTGTTTTATGCATTTTTCACAAGGTGTAATAAATTAGAATTAGATCATTGACTTTTTACAAACTCTGTTACCACAGAGTTTGTAAAATAATACCTTATGTTCTTTGGCATAACTGACGTTTTATAATCCATTAAGTCACTTGAATTTATTTTATAATATTCTTTTATAATATATACAGCAACGCTTATGCATCAGCAACTCCAATGGATATGCTTGAAAGTAATGACATTTAATTAATTGTATTCTAGAATCTAAATTCCTCTAAGTAGGATTGCCTTTTTATGACTAACCCAGCCCATAAATAACTTGGGCGTTAACTCGCACGCGAACATAACAACTAAATTAAATCTCATTAAGTTAATAATAACCTTTTTGTGTCAACTGTCTTCTGTAGGAATACAATGAACAAAGGCACGAAAAATGACCCCGCTATGATATCCACAGACTACAGAACTGAGATTAAAAAATAGAACAATGTTTATGTTTAACACAAAATTCTTTATTAACAGATTATACCGCGTTATTACCAATGGTTTATTATAATTAAAAATACAAATGTATCACGTGGTTTAGGACCTGTGTTGACTATTAATAATAAGTATGTTTGCAAAACTGAACTGTATGATATTGCTTAAAGCTGTATAATAAATTAATTACTTAAGCCTTTAAAAATCATTTCATTAAGTTTACAAAGCTTGAAAAGTTTTTCAATCATATTCGGACACCTAGGTCTAGACCAATGATACATTTTGAAGGCGCATTGCTATGTTATTAGACAGAATTATTATAATAAGCCCACATAAATTAGACACAATAAAGAAGGTTTCATACGGTGGTTTTCAGCTAACTAAAATATTAATAAAGAATAAATATTTTTTAAACATAATTGTAATAAGTCCGCCAACGCACTCACAAACCTTCTGACAGTGTGAGTGTCCATGAGCGGTGTCGAAAACATTAGGTGAGCCTCCAGCTTGTTCACACCGTTTTATAAATAAAAATGTCAACGTGCTATATAACGAAGATTGATGTAATAGGTTGGGTGAAAAATTTTCTTCGCATTTTTTAAGAAAATTCACAACATTTTATAATATGGTTTATTTACATTTAATTAATGTATGTAGGTACCATTTTGTTCGATAAGTTTTTGCCATCGTGTAAGTAGGGACATGATCCCATCGCTATAGAAATTTTGGTTCTGATCAAAATACAATTAGTTTTGGCAGTCCTCTCGTGATGTTAAACTGACACTGCTTAAAGAATTCTGAAGAGACCGAAACATGTGGAAATCTGAAGGTGCAAAGTCATGATATATACGGCGGATGCATTAACACCTCCCAGCCAAGCTCTCTTAATTTTTGCTGAGTGTGTAAGATGTGTGAGGTGTAGCGTTATCATGGTGAAAAACCACATCCTTTCTGTTGATTCCTTCCGGCCGCTTTCTCTCAATATCTTGCTTTTATGTCATCAGCTGTTCGCAGTAGCGTTCAAAATCGATGGTCCTGTCTGGTGGTAGCAGCTCATAATGAATAATGCCCTTCCAATCCCACTACACACACAACATCCCCTTTTTGTGATTTAACCCGGGTTTCGCCACAGTCTGTGAAACCTGATTGGCCTTTGACCACGACCTTTTTCGCACTTTCTTGTCATACGTGATCCACTTTTCATCACCAGTTATCAGTTTCTTCAAAAATGGGTTGGTTTCACTACGTCGTAATAAAGAATCACAAATGAGGTTTCTTTCAGTGAGCTCGTGAGGTACCCAAATATCGAGCTTTTTTGTGTACCCAATATTTCAAATACGCCAAAACTATTTTGTGGTCAATTCCCAGTTCTTTGTAACTACTGAGATGCCGATCTTGCTCCACTTTTTCAAAAATGGCATCTATTTTATCCGTAATAGGGTGACCAGAGCGACGTGCATCTTTGACATCAAAATTTCCAGATTGAAAACGCTTAAACCAAATTTGTGCTACTCTTACAGACACTGCAGACTAGGCCCATAAACATTGCAAATTTTATTCGCGGCTTGCGTTGCATTTTTACCTTTTTTGTAGTAAAATTTTAAAATATACCGAATTTCTTCATTAGATTCACTCATAACACATTTTCCTAATTTGAATTTGGAATTATCTTCTTTAAAATTCAAACTTTTAATCATACCAAAACCAGCCAGATACAAATAGTATAGCCAAAAAGATTTTATTACAAGTTCATACATACTATAATGCGAAAAGACTTTCCCCAACCTAATATTTATAAATAAGTTTATGTTTATAATAAATAAGTTTGTTTTGTTTCACTATCGTATGAGTACTAGGTATGTCGTATAGGATATTAAAACAAGATTAACGTTGCGTTTTACAGGTTAAGACATATGTATGTGTGTTTATATTATTCATATTCCCGTTTTAATTATTTCATCATGACCATGAACATCATACGTATAAAAATAATTATAGGAACCTTTATAGATTTATACCAATATATATATATATATATATATATATATATATATATATATATATACTTATTTTAACTATATTTAAAAAAATTGCCGGTCAATCTGGAAGCAATATAGACGATTAACCTTTTTTATTATGTAATATAATTTTCGGAAATCAGAAAAATGCAATCGACGTATACTAACTATGTTACCACGAATGCAGACTTACTGATGTTTTCTGGTAAATTCTTCAATAATAATGATAATAAAATACATGTATTATAAAATAGCGAAGTCTGATATGTTTTAGTGCAGTGTCTGTGGTAGTCACCACTGACACTGCGCCGATATTGTACAGTACTGACATTTAAGCAAGGTTCTTGTTAACTGTCAATTCTGTACAATATCGTATGTTTGTCAAAGTCAAAACTGACAGACCCGACTGGTAAAAGTTCAGTGCAAAAAAACACACATTAACACACAGCTTACAACCCCTAATAACTAATCAAGAATGTGAATCTTGACTTCAATCAAATTGTAAATTGGTACTTAAAATTTTACGAAATACGTCAACAGGTAAATAATATGTTTATTGTTTATATATAATGTATTAAACGTATATACTTCTAAATAATAATCACTAAAATAATGAATTAAAGTGATTAATAATTTATAAATATGGTTAATAGTTCGAAGGTCAGACTTCAAGAATCAGATTGTATTAACAGTACACTGTATTATAACATATTATGGTTTACTCAGCCTAATCTTATACTCAAAGCGAATGGGATTGGCAAACTTAGCTGAATTGCCGACGTGATTCCAAAACTCATTTCTGTTATATTAGGCGACCGAAGTGCTGTACTCGGATCCTAATGCTATTACGGTTTCCATGAAATCCTTTTACTTATTCATAACATACGAATATTTTTATTTTTATTAAAAACACAGTTATATTTTTTTGAAACCAGTACTTTTATAATAAGTTAAAAATTTACACTTTAATCATTTTTCACACAGTTTTCTAAGCAATTTGCATTTGAAACGTAACATTTCTTTTACGTGTGTATACATTCACACATAGCAAAATGACGTGAGTTATCAAAATATGAATACCTAATTAGATTATTAGTGTATTTTCACAACAGTTTATCAATTCTTTTGAGGCATTTTCATGGTTGAATTAATACTTCCATCTGTCAAAGGATACAATACAGCTCGCACTAAGTAATCTCTTAATGCTAAATAAATACGAAAATATTGTACACTTATTTTCTACTTGTAAATTTCCAGCTGCGAAAGCCGGTATCGACTCTCTCGATCCCTGGCACGATGAAGGCGTACTCCGGAAGGGAAGCGACGGAGGAGGCCGGAGTCGCCCTGGTGGGAGTCCACAGCGAGTACCCTCGCTTCGGCGAAGAGAGGGCTCTCGGCGGTGGGACTTATAAGGGCGGGGGGGCTGCCAAACACAAACCTAATATAGGATATAGGTAAGCTAAAGATAGTGTCTTAGAAGTTTCAGTTAGAGTGGACTGTTCTAGAACTTTATATTTTTTGTTGAGAGTATTGTAGGTAACTTTTGACACCTGATTCGCCTATCAATAAGGTGATCAAATAATACGTTTTGTTTCATTCTTTGCTTTATTGTCAAACCTGGGTTCGAATTGGAAGAAATCTATAGAATAGTGATATGAAAAAAGATTTTAAGAAAAAAGATTTTTACATTGAAATAAAGTTATAATGGGATTCAGTTTTCTTTGATCATTACTCGTATGACACTAAGGTTAAAAGTAATTTAAAAGTAATCTATATTGAGTAATATTACAATTACGAACACGACTCGAGTATTAGCAAATATTGACAGTCGGGACAAATCAAATATTGGGGCTGGGGAAATCACTTCTATGACCCAACTACGTTTACATACATTTTTAATCGATTCTCAGTCATTTTAATAATTTTGGCATAAAATACTTCGTTATTAACTTTTTGCATAGGCACTTTAGAATAATTACCAAGCCAATAGATTGTTTCACATATTTTTTCTACACATAACCTAATGAATCTTCTTGATATTTGGGTGGGTTCTACCGCCTGAGACAGGATCTCTTAAATGATTTTAGCGGACCTTGTTTAATTTTGTTTTGTTTTCTTTGTTTTTACTAATGTTTATGGAGCTCACTGACCATGATTGCTAAAAAACACTAGAAAGCTAGAACGTTTTAGGTAATAAATACTTTATATTATTAAAAAAACAGTTGCAATAGTTCGTCCGCAAAAACTTCTTTCCATGTCATGTACGTTTTTTTAATGTACTTAATATACAAAAAAAAAATATGTCCATTGATACATTCTACGTATGTGTAAAATTTATAACTTGTTGCTTTCGCTGTGTTTACGAATTAGATCTGACTCTCGGGTACATATATTACACTATACTGAGAGTTGTTTTACCTGAACAAACGAAACCTAATTTTGCCCGAAATCGCAAAGGGAAATACTCACAACAATTCCTTTATTACTCTCAATAACATTGTTACTTTCAGTCTCAAGAGTGGTTAACAACAGATAATAAAGTTGGCATGTCGCTTGAGAGCTGTAGATTAATCACAAGAGCCAAACAATGTTTATAAAAAATAATTCAATTTAATCTTTTTTAATTATAACAGTCCTCTTTTCTACGCAATGAATTACGCTGTGATGCAAGCTCAGTGCTAAGTCTTCCTTATTAAAGCTTGATTTAGGCAATAAATATTTTTTGTATCAGAAATGTGATTGCTATATTTATACGTCGTCGTCCTTATTTTTTTATCACCGATTTCAATAAAGTCGAATGTTGCTTGCTTTTAGACTTAATTTAGCTTCTTTTTTTTATTCGGCTTTGGCTGATGTTAAATCTACAGGAACATTAATATTCTCTTTCTTATAAGGATTGGAAACAAGCCAGGCTCTTTTATAAGATTCACAATGGTTGAATGATATATTATTGATTTAGAATTCAGCGTTCTTCCTATCAATTCTGAAATAATGATCTTCAATATTCCTATGATGCAGTTAAAGAAATTTCTATTTTTACAAGAGAATTGATTCATTTCTCTCAGGTCACGTTCACAAATACATAATAGATATTGTAGTTACTTTATACGGTGACCCAGTTTTTTAACTTGTTAGAAAGGTGGTGTAGATTACTCGGTGGAAGGATATACAGGCTTCAAAGTCAAGCTTATTCAGATATATACTTTTTTATTCTGACCATCTTCACTGCTTATCATTTCGCTATTAATGCTCATTGGAAATATACTCTATAAATTAAATATCATTCGCCCGACGACTGACAGGTTGACGCGTTAAAACACTGCACACGTAAATAAAATATAACTTAATAATAATAACAAAAATAAAACTTTAAACAGTTTTAATATTCTAAATTCAAATAAATAATTATAAAACTAAAATTGGGTAATATTTCAATGGACTATAGGCAGACCCAAATAACTTTGTCCCCCACACACGTCTTAAATAAACCGTCCTTGTTTCCACTTGGAAAACACACGAAGAGTTTTAATTACAAATACAAGCACAGAAGATTTTAAATTAAATTATACCATAAAATTTAGTACATTTACATTAGTGTCTAAAATCTATGTATGGTTTAGCTAAAGATGAATTCTATACAAAATTTACGTCATATAATAAAATCTTAATTTATTTTCGATACTAACCTCAATTTATCGCGAATGGTGTGGTATTGATTTGTCCATCTTTAGACTAGCATTAGCTGCTCTAAATAATTCAAGCCATTCTTTCTTGGTGACATGTTGCAACTCTGTCCATACTATAATTTTGTATTACGAATTTATGTAATGATACCGCGTAAACCAAAGATCGATATAATAGTATTGGCAATCAAATCTAATTACTGAGTTCGGCTTAGCATGTGAACTAATACGTGCTACGGATATGGTGATAAGTGATCGCTGCCTATGGACACTCACATTGCCAGTAGCCTCGAAAATCGGGGATCTTATAAGAATTAGTTCATGTTATTTGAAGGACACTGGAATTAGTTTGGTACATCTTCAATAGACAACGCTTGGAGCGTTAAAGAAATAAAATTTACCAATAACTTAATAAATAGATCAGTTTAATACGAAGTTCCTTTCTTCATTTGGATTTTAAAGATCCTCGATAAGTGACTGTATCATATATATTTACTTATAGTATGTAACCCCTGCGTAAAGGCTTAATTGATAATTCAGTCAACCAACAGCTATTTTAAATAAAAATATTTATCAATTTTTTATATTCCCATACATTAAGTATACTACTATAAACAGCGTGCATTATTATTTTAACTTTTACTGACTTATGATTATTGAAATAACGCAGGAATTTATTAAAATAAAATTATAATTGACGTAAATGTTTTCTTATAAGATGTGTTTTAATTACCGCTTATAAGAGGTTGGCCTGAATTCCTTGCAAAAAAATACAACTAGTTAAAAAAAGAAGGCTAAATCTAAGTCCAATTAAAATATCATCGAAATAGACGTAAAAATGCAAATGCCTAATCTCCCATATAACATTGGACTTATGTAGGATGTTTAATATGGATCTAACTGTGAATATTCAGTGCCAGAGATATTAATTCAGTCTGAAATAGAGTTCGTGCCATCGCTTACTATCCACAGATAAGCTTTATTGATAGCACACTGTACATTGTTGGTCCATCAGCAAATTTATCAAATTATTCCACTTTCCAAAAAAGGTAACCTAACAGCGAGGCTATTATTGTAAATTACGTTTAATAGGAACGATAATCTCATTTTACTATCAACGTTCGTCAAACTTCGAATAAAATATTTAAAATATGTCATTATATTTTCGCGCGTTGTGACAGAAAACATAACCTATTGCATCGGTTACGGTAATTGTTACTGTCACCATTAATTTAAGTTTATGTAGTCAAAATTCTCATTTTCTAAAAGTTTTGTTTCTGGCGTTATGAGTTTTAAATTTATTGCGTTTTTCTTATGTTATTTAGCATAAAGCTCAAAAATAGAAAAATACATACTAAGAAATTAAAAAAAAAAACAAAACAGCATGCTAGTTATTAAAGGAGGACAGAAATGAGGCAGATAACATTTAATGTTAGAAGTCTTCTGCAATGCCGTAATAAATGATCTGTGTTACCTTATTTGAAACATGTTCTTTTTTTAAAAACTGTGTGTGACGAGTGACGTTTCTAGAATCTACTGTCAGTTGTAAATTGGTATATTACTTAGTACAACATTAGATACATTAATTACGTACGTGCGTACTTAACTTATGATTGTCAGATTTTTAAAAGTTATTTTGATTCAATTATTTTAATTTCAGGTTAGGTAGGAGAAAGGCATTATTTGAAAAACGAAAAAGAATAAGTGATTACGCGTTAGTGATGGGAATGTTTGGTATAATTATTATGGTTATAGAAAATGAACTATCTAGTGCCGGTGTATATAGTAAGGTAAGGATATATGTTTTAAATTAAATACAACTTTATAAAACCGAATTCGTGCTTCTTTAATAATCCATATAAACAAGTGAATATTTCAATAGTTTTATCACGAACTAAAATACCAATCAAAATTATTAAGCCTTTATCAAGTGAATATAATTCATTTAAAAATCCATTTAAAAACACTTTTGTGACTAAAAAATCGATAGTACTCATCTAAAACGTAACAATATCATGTTACTAATATAACAACCGTTATGATTTCAGGCTTCAATATATTCTCAGGCACTGAAAACTCTTATATCAATGTCAACTGTGATCTTACTTGGCCTAATCGTCGCGTACCACGCTTTAGAAATACAGGTAATTATATGATTAAGAGTGAGAACGAACGAGAACAAAATACTAAGAGTGAAAAGGTTTAAGATCGTTTCATGTAATGCCATCTGTTATCGAGTAATGAAAACAAAATGAAGCCACATCACAATGACACTAATAAAAGAAAGCAAGCATTATGTGACTTGACTTTCTAACAAATTTCAGCCCATTCGCCTTTAAATCAATGGCCAGTGGTAATTTAAAAAAAGAGATATTTTCCGTAAACGACATTTAAATATGAACAATTCAAGAGGTTGATTTATATAATATTATTAAAATTAATAAATAAAACCAACTGCTTGAAAGTTTTATACCCTAAATTTACGTAAAACATGTGTAAATTCACTTTTTTATTTATTAGTCTAAAGGTAAGATTCAAAGTGGATAGTAAGTAGTCCCGTATGTAAAATCCTATACGTTATGGACATGTAGGAGTCATAGTTAACGCTACATGCAACGCTACCCTACGTAAATAAGCTTACAGCGAAAGTGGGTAAAAGAAGAATTATAATTTTCTATACAAAATGTTAGCGTAAACACCAAACTAAGGCAATAAAATGAATATTATCTTATATTATGAATTTAAAATTTTCAGTTATTTATGATAGACAACTGCGCTGACGATTGGCGGATAGCCATGACGTGGCAAAGAATAGCACAAATAGGCCTGGAGTTGAGCATCTGTGCCGTTCACCCCATACCAGGACAGTATACCTTCACGTGGACAACCAAGCTGGCCAATAAAGGGGGCGTCATTGGGGTTGAAGTTGTAAGTACAAAAGATATATTACATAGTAATAAAATATACACATTTTAATTTCGACTAGCGCTATCGAATAAATGTTAATTTAAATGCCTTTTTGAGTTTCCGAAAATAGAGGAATATTGATTTAAGATCTTAAAAGTTAAGAAATAAATGAAAACTTTTCATATAGATAATATATTAATACATATAATTGAAAATTGCATATTAAATATTTACATATATTATGGCGTGTTTATTTTTATTACATTTCAATATTATGTTTGCGAAAATCGTAAAATTTCGATAACCTACTAATATGATATAAAACAAAAACGGATCGAAGTCGTTTTTGAAGTTATACTTCTTTTGGCGCGTTAGAGAAAAATGATGAGTGAAAGCATTTACGATGCGCGCGCACACCGCCACAAAAACCGACACCCTCACACCGTCGCAAAAAACTGACACTCTCACACCGTCACAAAAAACCGACACCCTGAAGTTAGCATAGTCAACATTTTAAAATAAAAAATGTCCTTTTCTTAGCAAATATTTTTTCGTGATATTTAAATAAATTTTATTTAAGTAGGAAATGCGTTATAATAAAACTTTCAATTTAGTAAATACCTTGTTTTGCAATTGTTAGTATCGTTTTTTCTACAAACGTAGAATACAATTTTTGAAAAGATCTTGTTACGCGAAAGAAGTATAACTTTTAACGCGTGTATATAAGTACACACACATGTTTTTTTAAATATATTACATATCATAAAACTTATAATGCAAAGATTTTTATATATATAATTTTTTGTTTATTATGATTCCCTAACATTAATTTTATTTCTCCCAGGGCACAATGTACAAACAAATTGAGGTCTGTATTTGAGTGCAAACTGATTGAGTGTTTGTGTCCAAGGCATGGTAAATGTTTAATTTTGTAATCCTTTGTAAATAACCCAATTCGCAATACGTAATTATGTGTGAAAGTCCAAAAGTCCAAATAAATTACTACAGTACACTGTTAGAGTATCTTAAAATATTCCTTGCCCCTCCACCTCATTCCTATGATATGTTTGTGGTAATTCTAAAATTATAGCTATTATGAGATTGATGGAAATTTATATGAAAACCCTGCAATGGGATGTGGGACAGATATTTACGACTGTATCATTGAATATTTATTTTAATTAATACGGGCTGAGACGCGTTGTTTTTTTGCGTGTGAGACAGTCGTTTTAATAATAAAATATTTTATTCAAATAAAGGTAAGTTTATAAGTCGGTCAGTCAAGACATTTAAGTCTAGAAATCCAAGCCCACGTAGGCTTGAAGAACAAACGACCCCGCAACCGCCTTTGCGAATAATATTTTATCTTCACAATAGAGCAAGTCCTTGTTGTAGAGCAACTTAGAAGAAAAAAGTCGTTAGAGCACAGCTGGAACGAGAGACGATCGCACTCTTTATCACTTAATCTGTTTAAAATCGAATTTCTTTTAAATTGTTTATAATGACTTATAATTTCTGTAAATGATTAAAATTTACACGTGTTGTAATATTTTATTTGATAAAATAATTATGGTTCTATTTATTTTTATTCACCTGAGTAAAACATGAGTTGCGCGGTATTTGACCTGCAATTTAATTAAATATTTCTCTTTAATAGTACAAGCGTTATTATTATTATCATTGATAATTTATGATAAAAATTTCGTTAATTAATTTTAGTAGTTGGTTTTTTAACTGATTACTAACCGTAACAGATATATATTAATATTGAACACTCTTAAGAATATTTAGTTATTTTTATATTCATGTATGTAATGTTTTTACAAGAAACATTTTTCCCGTTACAGGTACCTTATGACGTCACTCTGTCTCTTCCAATGTTTCTACGGCTTTATTTAATATGCAGAGTCATGCTACTTCATAGTAAGCTCTTCACAGACGCTTCTTCGAGGAGTATAGGAGCCCTCAATAGAATTAATTTTAACACAAGGTAATTTAAAAATCTCTCAAAAATCTTTTACGTCCTTCAACACCAACAGAAAACTAATGATTTAAACAGTTTTGATTAGGCAATGATTATGCGCAGTTAAGTAATATTAAAATTTAAATAAACAAAGTGTAATATCCTTCCTACTTGCAGCTGCAAATTTGAAAATATAAGTTACCTAGAATGATGCGTTTTTGTTCCCATAATATCCAGTCAAATGTAATACTTATATATCCAGTATAGTATCGCTATTATATTTAATCGCGAAACAAATGAATCGAAACAAAGACGAGGTGATTTACGTATTACAATACGTTAATTAGCATCGCAGGTGCAGCGATGTTTCAACGAAAACTTCAGTGTGCGTATCCTCAATTTTAGTTCGGGTCAAGTTCATGCGTTTATTATACGTCAATTAAAATATGTGAGATACTATTCTAGGCAAACGTCTGAACTCCTGTCTCTCTGTCTCGTCTGTAAACGTCTGTCTGTCTCCATTCATTAAGTCTTTTTATTGTCATATATGTAATTGAGAGATTTTCCAATCTCATCGCCCAACTGTGGCAATTGATTGACGATGCAGTCGCAATAATATATAAGCCAGGCACGTAAACTGACATATTATAAACAGATTTGTTGAAATGATTTTCAGATTTGTATTGAAGACTCTAATGACCATATGCCCTGGCACCGTGCTACTTGTATTCATGGTATCGCTATGGATAATAGCGAGTTGGACTCTTCGACAATGCGAAAGGTCAGTAATTAAACAACTCTCAATGTGAAATATCGTGTATAATCTAATAAATTGATATAAAATATAATTAATGGTTTCATTTAGTCATACATGTATTAAAAGCACTTATGTATCATCAGTATTTTGGCTTTCATTTAGATAAATTTTTATTTTTACGACCGGTGTACGAATGATGTATCGCCTAAACGGGAATGATGCTTATGTATTGTGGTGTGGAGACATTTGTTTTGCTTTTTATCCCTGTCTGTGTTTTCTTTACCTTTATTTGAATTTTCAAGAAATGTAGTTGTTATTCAACGCAATGAGAGACAAGAGTTTGACTTTGACTATTTTTGCAAATGTAGTTAACGTGTTAGAACATTTATGTACATTCTAGAATATTATGTGTTAGATTTAGAATTCACTGTATAATAAAAAATCGGTGTTGTGAAACGTCTGATTAAAAGCTACCGCACACAAAATATATTTGTTTGTAAATAATGCTTGATCAACATTCTGCTTCACGAGTGATGATTGATACTTTGTCAACGCTCGGCACAGTACACTTGAATATATTATCGTTTCTATTATTTGCTTAATCTACAGTGTTAAATAGCACTATGTTATCACGTATATGGATATCAGACTTGGCAGGCTTAAATTCTCTTTGCGTTCCTTCTTCCTGCTACGGCTCCTTCTTCCGTGTTGTCTGTTGCAGCCCCGTTCTAATTGGTATCAAAGCATGGCTATATAATTGGTTTATGTCAAAGTGTTTAGACTGCACGTTGTATCAACCAAAATCGTGTTAGTATGTAGATAAATTTCTGTTCATTGTTAAAAGGCATGCCAAAATTGTAATGTCCTAAATTTTATTCACACTGTCAATATGATATGTTAACTGAAAAAAATAATTGAATACTATTCACATAAATTGGTTGTTTATTCGGTTACCATGTGGTTCTTGTCGGGCGTTTTGGCTCTCAGGTTCCACGATGAAGACCATGCCAATTTGCTAAACTCTATGTGGCTGACGGCTATTACCTTCCTTTGTGTCGGCTACGGCGATATCGTACCCAACACATACTGCGGTCGCGGCATTACTCTCACCTGCGGTATGGTGGTATGTATGAAATGTGGTAGGCAATGTTAAGGACAGCTTAAAATAATTAAGGCAGGGCAAGATGCTATCGGATCTTGCTATGCCTCTAACAGCGGCAAAGGTGAGCCATTTTATGTACCAATGCATAATGAGATCAGTGTTATAATCAAAGTCAAACTCTTCTAGATCGTTGTTACTCCTTCTTCCTACGATTTCTCCTTATTTCGATTCTGTTGACTTGCTTGCGTACACGAGGTAGGGACACATTCAGGATTGGTATTTTGCAAAATATATTGTTCGCAAAGTAAAGAAATTACATTTATTTTCAAAAGGTTTCACGACGAAGAACATGCTAATCTGCTCAATGCGATGTGGCTTATCGCAATTACTTTTCTCTCCGTTGGTTTTGGTGACATTGTCCCAAATACATATTGTGGCAGAGGTATAGCCGTAAGCACCGGTATTATGGTAAGTTTCATAAAATAGTCATTGTATTGACTGACAAAATAATAATATGTATGTACAGAATTGATTTGATGTTTGTTTCATTTCAGTCAATACTCTGTATAAGACGCTAACCAATAGATCGATGTAATAAATGTTCACTATATGTTCACAGAACAATGCCGAAACTATATTATGTAATACTATATAATACTGCATTATAAAGTTTAAGTTTATACCGTGACACATTTGATGTACTTACATGTGAAAATTGTTTTAGAGTTGAGCAAAACACAATAAATACACGTAAATATCGTTTTTGAAGTAATCAAACGTCCATTTCCCTGTTAAAGCCAGCTAATTTTAGTCTTCAGTAGTATGGAATGCTTCATTTCTCTTCTGTCTCTTGCTCTATTCACATGACTTTCACTAATGCACAATAAATTTATTTTTAAAATGGCTCACTTTTCCTAAAATCTTTATAAAGTGTGTGGTGTAGCACCTCTTATAGTAATAATGGGGTTGTCGGACGGTGTGGTATTTCGAATAATTTTGGAGTGAATTCGCACAATTAGATATAATTGCACGGATTGGATTTTAATCACAAATTCTAACTCTTCTAATGTAATGTTAAAAGTATGAAACATCGGTTTTCATTGTAATACATTGTCATAGAAAACGACTTTCATACTTTAAAATTATTAGGAAAATTTTAATATAGCACTATTTTAAATACTAATTTTAAAAGTGTTAACATAAACAAATTTGTGACATTGATGAGGGTGATCGATGCAAATTTAAATGTGAAATTAATTTTCGCTTCATATTAATGCATGTTTTTTTTCGTCTTCTGACAGAATTGTATCTATAATCCTCGCAACTAAATAAAATATTGAATAATTTTTTTTTCTAGCCTTGATAACGCATTTTCTTTTAACACATTCAATGCCTTAGATCCAAGAGGCCTTAACAAATGTAAGAGAAATGCCTTAACACATTAACGTTCAAAAATTCTAATATATGTTGAGTTGTGTGACACATCTTTATGATAGAGATTGTGATTGAGTGAGTATTACATTGACATTTCCATAAAAGGTAGCGGCAATGAATGTGTTAGAGATGCTCTTGAATGCTTCTTACACATTCGCTTGCATTACATTAAGATATTCACTTAACAGGGAGCTGGATGCACTGCGTTATTAGTCGCGGTTGTTTCAAGAAAATTAGAATTAACTAGAGCTGAGAAGCACGTTCATAACTTCATGATGGACACACAACTTACTAAAAGAGTAAGTATTATTGATGTCGGCTCATCACAATCATTGTAATCTAATTAACAGGGGGCAGGATGCACAGCATTATTAGTGACCGTTGCCTCAAGAAAGTTAGAGTTAACTAGAGCGGAGAAACATGTGCATAACTTCATGATGGAAACGCAACTTACAAAAAAGGTAAATTTAATACAATGTAGCCTGTGAGGTAAGAACTAATATGTAGTCTCCGCTTATATTCAAGGCTCAAGTCGTTAGTTATTCAAAAAGGCTAGGTTTTTCATACACGAGTAGCCAAGCCTAGTACGTACACAGACACACAAATCTAAATTTAGACATTTCAAGGTTATTTTAAAAATACATTTAGCTTAGCATTAGAGTATTACTACTGAGCATACAAAAAATATGACCGAAAAATAAATAAAACTAATTGGTGAATAGAAACATATAGTAACAAATTTATGAGTTAATGGATTGGTAGCACGAAATTAAAATATAATTAGTATTCGATAGGATTTTGTGAGCTTTAGGTACTAACCGCACTGTGTGAATACCCATAAATATATAATGGTAGTCTAAAATTCAACAATTTCCTAACTATAGCGACATTCTGATTATGAAATTTCAGCTGAAAAATGCCGCAGCAAATGTTCTGCGGGAAACGTGGTTAATATACAAACATACTCGGCGTGTGAAAAGGGTGGACCCAGGTCGAGTAAGGACTCATCAAAGGAAATTTTTATTAGCTATTTACGCGTAAGTGTATTGGCATATTGTATTTGGTTTACGAATTATGAATTTTGCACATTCCTGGCAACAGATGGTGTTAATATGGCATTGTCTGCTGTTGAAAGATGCTGATATCTTTCAATTTCTTGTAGCAGTCTCTGGCTTACTGCATTCGCATACGAAGTTGCCCGCGGTGCTTTTTTAATAACAAAATTACGCCACTTAAAAGATCTAAGGGTAATTCTAAGTTAAGACTTACTAAGTAATCATTAGATTGGGACGTTTCTGACATAATTAGTACTAAATCTAAACTTGCCCTAGGCGTTTTCCATAATAGTCTCCACAGTTGGAATCTTAGTAGATAATTGCTGAGATTTTAAATTATACATATTTAGTGTCGTAGTCCTCAAATGTGTAGAATTGGAACCAACAATCTGTTATATTAGTAGTAGTTGTATTTGTACGTTAAAAAATAATACAAATGTCTTTATATAATCCAGGTTAAGAAAAGTGAAAATGGACCAGAGAAAACTGATGGACAACGCAAATACAATAACAGACATGGCTAAGGTAATTCAAAACCTTTTAACTCCTGTTAGCAAGCTATGCTACTCCATACACATCCATTTAGACAGTTAGAAGCACATTATTCCGCAAACTTCAAAGTAGTAAAATATTAGATTTGTAAACCGTATCCTATACAACGCCTTTAGGCTTAAAAATAAAAGATGGCAGCACACGTATTGTTTGTACGCAGATATTGCCCTCATGGTAGCTATGAAAAATACGTCAAAAATGTATTTATACATAATGCTAAATTCCACGCCATCGTAGTGAGGCTCATTCATAGCGCAAAGCATGTCCCCACGCAGTAGACGTGATTAGATGAAGTAGCCTGCATGGTTTTATATTTTTTAAATAATTCCACATTACTTATTTAATTTAAATTGAATCACGTATTCACATTAACTGTAACAATTCTTACACAAATGTATTTAATTTTTTTGTTGAGAGGTCAAATGAGTATAATATATTGAAATATCAATAAAGCAGAGATTTTAGCACGAGCCGCGCCTAATAAACTCGAATAGAATCTCCACCTTAAATACTAAATTAATAGGGTGTGTAAACCCGAGTGTTAAGTTCTGGAAAACAAAGCCGTTGCTTAAATACTGAAATGATAGTAGACATTTATTTAAAAAATACATTTTTTTTATAATTTTGAGAATTAAGTCAATTTTATAAGACTACACTGACAACAAAAACAAAGTTTAGAAATATGTAGTCAAACGCTAAATGCACACGTCCTTGAACCGTTGAACGAATTAACAGAGTTCAAGTTTCAACCAATTAACAATATAAACAATATATAAAGACATTTCGGGGAGTGTTTTCCTTTAAATATTTTCAAGCCATCTCTCAATAAATATCCACGAATCATGTAATTTGACGTCAGAATTAGCCCTTTCAAACACACACACATACACAAATGTAACACTGAACAAGTAACCACGACTAATAATATCGATGGGTATGGAGCTGCAATGCGATTGATAGTAGGACCCCTTCCTGTTACAGACCCAGAATACCGTGTACGAGATTGTATCAGACATGAGCTCAAGACAAGATAGTATAGAGGAGAGATTGACTAGTTTAGAAGAAAAATTATCTACACTACAGGTAAGTTTTTTGTTTGAGCTAGGAACAAAAACGCGAAATGAAAATCTTAACTGTTTTATAAAATTTTATACCATACTTTTTTAATACTACATAAATAACCTCATTATAAAACGTGGATAAAAAGTGTTTGTTGTCATCGTGGAAAAATAAAAAAAAGTTGTTACCATGGTAACAATAAGCAATGTTGCCTTAGTGGCTTCAGCGTGCGACCCTCATCCCTGAGGTCTTAGGTTCGATCCCCGCTTGCACCAATGACTTTGTTTCTGTCTATATGCAAAATTAAAATTTGCTTAAATGATGGAGGAAAACACACTAAGGAAACCTGCTTGCCTTAAACCCAAAACATCGACGGTGTGTGTCAGGCATAGGAGGCTGATCACTAGCCTATTATATTGACAAATGATCATAAAGTACATACAGAAATCAGAGGCCCAGACCTAAAAAGGTTACAGGGCCAGTGTTTTTTTTAGCAATCACGATAAAAGATAATTAACATAATTTAAAACTCTAACGAAAATTATTGCTAAAAAAATTAGATTTTATTCAACAGGCATACTAATTCATTTCATAAGAGTTACTTAAGCTATTTAGTAAAGATTTAAATGATTCGCCATGAATGGTTCCATCGGGCGCAAGTAACATTCTGAAGCTCTTACCAAGTATAGTTATAATTAAATTAATACATTGATCAGTCTTTAACTAATCGGCTATTTAATTTAGCAGTCAAGATGAATTATTCTTTACATGAAGATTCTGCTTTGGAGATAATTAAATACATTACTCTTAATATATAATGATCGACTACTATCAAATAAATCTATTTTCATATATTTTTAATTGTTAGGTCTAGTATCGTTTACATTTATACTTATGTATTATACGAATCCTTACTTATTGTAAAATAAAGTCTGAATGAATTCGACACAAAATACGAATTTGTCTTCGGTTTTCACCAATACTTAGTGTGGTTCATGGTTTAGCTGTATAATTTATTATGAATACAATAATTTCAGGAGCAAGTAAACAGCCTACCAGATATGATGGCTCGATGTCTACAACAGTGCTGGGAGCGAGCTGAGCAAAGGCGGAATTTTCTCCATCCAGATGCAGCAGCTGTGCCAACGCCCCCTGCAGCTAATATTTCCCCTTATGCCAGGTAAAATTTGAGAACTCAATTAACATGTATTATTGCCATTCATAATAAAGTAGCAGTAATAAGAACTGTTAAGTAAAACAATCGAACAGCTGATACAACAAATGAAACGAAATAATATTGTTTCGTTACAATTTCAGAACAATGCCACCTACCCACGGTTGGCCAGCGAGCCCCACAACGGCGCGAGCGCACTCCGCACCAGAGAGCGCGGGCCCAGCACCCCGCCCGCCCCTGCCTAGCTGAGTACCGCCTAACTCCGAACTGCTGTGCTGAACTCGACGCTACTCTGCTCCCTCCACCCCTCACCCCGACCACGGGTAAACTCTTTCACCGGTAGATAGCATCAACCAAGCACTTTCTTTTAAGTCGTTTAACACTTTAAAATACTGTTCTGAGGTAATTCTAATAAAAAAAACTATTAGACAATACTTATCACAGCGTTAGTATCAGTTCCTCATTCAAAGAAAAGTAGTTGTTTTACTTTCGCGCGATTTTAGTTCATACTACCATCTGTAAAATTATCGGATTTCTATTAAAATATCGCTACATACCATTCAAATCGTTAACAATACATGTTTAAAATCGTCTGCTAAGATTTAACTTGTTTTAGATACACAATATTTGGGACGTAAAAAAATAATAATTATTAAATAAATAGTAACAAAAAAGCATAATAATTCAATCATGTCTTCATAAGAACATTAACATCTAATAATTGTTTCTTTATTTTCAACAAGGATAGCACAGATTTGCAATTGTTTTTGTAATTGCAGAACAAATTGTTTTGTACAATAAAGCAATGGAAAATTAAAATGCATTACAGATACAAAAACTGAAAACATTTCGATGACTTTACCGACTCTTTTTTACTAATTTATAATGGTGTTAAGTGCTGAAATGTGAAATGTTTACCCCGGATGAGCGGAGAGGCCGCAGTTTAGTTCGCTGTTCCCAAGTTTCGGAAGTGTTAGTGAATAAAGGACCTGGATGCTTTATAGACGCTTAGCCAACATTAGATTTGTTTATACTATGTATAACAAACGTTCATGTTTACAAGGAACCAATTAATTTAAATTAAATTTAAAATATATCACTTATGAATATCGTATGACTTAGTGGTTCTATTTTAGTTGTAATATTTACGTCGATTGCATATACGTATATTTATTAAATAAAACACTGCTATAAACGCAAAATTTTATAATTTATTCGATGACTACACGGATATGCTGACGATCATTTACTATCCTGTAATGTCATTTCAAAAGTAGGTAGCATTATTTAAAGACTCGCGCGACGTACAACAAAAATAGCGACGAATATATTTCAAATTTATTTAAAGTAAGAAAATGATAATAATACTGAGAAAAGCAGTATTTTATTTAATAAATGCACTGTTATCTGATCTACCGAGTAACTAAAATAAATGTTTTAAATACAGTACTGTGAACGTCACGGATAATAGACCAGTTAATAGACTCGTAGGACTTAGTTACTAGTGTAACTTGCATGTGTTCTAACGTCATGAACATAGTTACTATAAGTTCTGATTTAGAACTGAACTATTATTAAATATTTGTCTTGTGGATATTTGATATTAAATTATGTTACCTGTAAAAACTGTGACCGATCCCAAATTGGCAATGAAATACTACCACATATAACAAAATTCTTACTATGGCATTTTTTTTGCTCAGTGCAATCATTTGGCTCCTCGATTACTACGATCCATAGATGGAGGCGTTTCGTAATGCAAACACAGAATTTGCAAATTCATACAAGCCTTCTACTTAGAAGTTTTGTCAGTTGTAAAGGCAACTATAAAGATATACAGTACTCCTAATTTAATAATGCACATACAGATCTTCGTTATTGGTCATATTACTGGAAACACCCAAATCATTGCCTCGTAAGAGACCTAAACAATGCAATTGCATTTTGCACCTTGTTGAAGAGAAATAGGAGTCAATATCATGTGTACATATTCGAAAACAATTCAGGCGGTTGGCGGCGGTGGCCGGTAAGCCCAAGGTCAGTCAGTCTCGTCTTTAAATATTAACGCTGAATTATCGAATCAAATCTCGTTACTGATAAATCAATATTTATTTCTTTTCGCATAAAATGCAAAATTCTACTTAATTATGCATGAAGTAAATGCACTTTACCACTCTATAGATATCGTCTGTCGACGCTCGGGAAATTCGACCATTTTCGAACAATGGCGAAAATCGCTATGCGCATTGCGTATTATCACTTTGGGAGCACTGCACTTCGTTAGGAGTCGTTCTTGGCCTTACATTCCGGTCAGAATTATTGTTTACAAGTTTCTTTTGACGATGTTGATCTCGTAAAGAAACGGTGGTTAAATTAAACCCTAGTTTCTAAGACCAAAGATAAATTATTGTCCGCAATAAATATAAACCAAAAGATCCTTGTACGACCTTAAAACCACACGCAATTATGCAAATTAATTACAATTGTTTTCTGACGTAATCATAATGTGTTCATAATGACAAGAAGCAATGTTTCATTGATCTTATAACGTATGTGTCAAAGGGTGAGTTGCTGCGAACCATCTGTGCTTCCTTATAAAACGTAGATTAAAGATTACTTGTGCTTGTCTATGTTCTATAAGGACGGTCATGTCGAATATTGACAGATTGATGACAATTAACCTATGTTTAAAGTAATTGTAAAATTAAACGTACATCATATGAAGCAACTATATTCAATTTTATCGATAGATAACGAGATTCAAACAAAACAATCGATTATTACCTAAATTTAACTAGGTGTATGTAAAACAAGTCATTGCTGTATAATATATACCCACTTGATAAATTTCTGCTAATTCTGATAATTATTTATCACAAACCTTTAAAATTATACACTCCTTTAGATTAGACAAAATTGTTACCTACTTAACGATATAGTTTGTAATTTTTATAAAAATTATTGTAAGTAAAGCTTGATTTTAAGATATTAATATTGATGGCTGTCTAAATAGTGCCTAAAACACTACAAAAATTTCGATTATTCAGTTTTATTAATTAGAAGTTATGGATGTATATAATATATTGAGGATATAAAATAGAAGAGTAATGGGAACAATTTATTTATATATTTTCGTTTAGTATAAATTAGAATAATATATATGGACTAAGTATTTAAAATTTCTGTTATTCAAGTCTTGTAATACAGTGACAATAAGTTCATTAGTAAAAATGCACACACGCTACTCAGAAGGCCTCTTTTATTATAACCAGGTATAAAATATTCGGATAAATTCTAAACTATTCTTAATATAATAAATGTAGTCGGAAAATCGATTGCTGGGATTAATTCCATCTCTAAAAGAACTAAAATTATATTTTTAAGTTAATCCCGATTTGACGATTTTAAAGATATCTTTCGTTATTGAATAGTTGTTGCATAGGTCAAATTCACTTGTCGTAATTGTTTCGAGCCACTGTTTTTTAAATGAAATAATTCTCAATCAATTAAAACAAAATATCAAAGACTATAAGAATGAAATTGAAAATTTATTGACCAATGAACTCGTAGCAAATACGACAATATTAAGCATTTTGGCGTATCACTCCAGACTACTTAAGTTCGTTAGACTAGTTAATAGAATATTTGTTACGGTAGCAAAAGAGATATCCCAAAGATGATTAAAAAAACAAACTGTTCCATAAACATCTTTGCTCATTTATAAAGTATTTCAATGCAGAAAAAAGTTATCTAAAAGAGGTTTTAAACAGATGATTATACCATAGACAATCGATAAATGCAAATAATGATATCGCACGTCCTTAAGATTCAAAATTATTTCCATTTGTTGTCTGATATGGAAAGAATAACGGAATATTATTTTAAGTATGTTATTTACTCTAATTTGCCAAAGGGTCAATGTATATAATATATTTTCAATATATCTAGTCATAATAATTAACATAAAGTTAAGTATGCGGCCTTAGTAAATATTTAGATTGCTAATATATATTATTTATTTGCGCGCAAATCAAAATCTTTTACCGAACTAAAACGAGTGCGTACTATTTAACTTTTATTTTGAATCCCAGATACTTAAAAACAAATGTCAAGATTCAGAACTTAAGATAATTCAAAGTCTTTTTGATTAGACTATCAAATTTTAATTGCCTCTAATTCGGTGAAAGAGTATTTTTCATTAAATAAACAATTGTCATAATACACATATGTATTGCTTGTAGAACTGCAATAGGTATATGAAGTGTTTATATAAAAGGAAAACCCCAGAATTCAAAGGTAGAATTACTTTGCCCTGTATACTTTACACTTAAATCTGGGTAAAGCTTTTTATAAAGTCAAAATAAAACAACCATTACTGATACTCTGTAACTTCCATTAGGGCGGCGCATATCTTGCCAAACGACTGCGGCAGGCCTTACGCCAACCGAATTTATATCAAGCATGAGAAATGTCCATACAATGGTATATTACAAAGAACGTTGCTATTTTACAACGTATAACAAAAAAATACCTGTTCAACTGGCAAAAATGTTCCTTCATCCATAGTTTCTGGTTTCTTTATGTAGTAGTTACGCCTGTCGAGTTAGTTATAGGAATGCTGTTTTGAGAAACTGGATAATGTGTTATGATTGGTCTAGACAAGTCCCATATTCTCGAAGTAGTTGCATATTTAATACATTATCTTTTTTGTGTAAAACCACTGTGGTCGTGGCACCAAACACAACGTTTAACTTCTTAAATTGCTCTCGTAATCTACATCAAATTTTTCGAGTCGTGGTAACTTTCATTCTGCATTATGTATGCTAGAGCCCATCTAATCTCGTTTTTTATACATTATAAATAAATACAGTCTTTTTAATTATGGTTGATGTAAAAAATAGAGTTATAAACGTACATCATTACTATATAATATTAGTATAAATGGCACTCATGTGTACTCGTATTAAGGCAAAACGTTTCAAAACTTGAAATAACTTCTGAGTTAAAAGTTATTGTCAAAAATGGATGTAAAGTGGTCAGCATCTTGTAATTAAAATTGTTTACATCCTGCTTTAAAAGTTGTATTTGTAAAATAAAACACGGTCGTTTTAAATTGCTTCCGCCATTTAGAAGTTTGATGAGTTTTTTGTCAGCAATAAGAGATACGGGAATAACAAGTATCTTCGTTTCAGACATAAACTTATTGTTATAATTTATGCGCAACCTTAAGAAGACAATCTATTCATTTAAAACCGGTTGAATTATTAGATAAAATATTTTTAAGCATGTTTTTATGTTAAAAATGCAGCAAATTTCTACACCGGAGCAAATTATATTATATTAAATTCAACTAATGGGTGGTTAATAATAAAAAATATATTTTTTGTTATGATAATTCCAAGAGATCAAGAGCTTTTTAGAAGTGGGTTCGATATGGGTGTATTGTCTGAGGAGATTTATGTATTAATTCTGCAATATTTCTCACGAGCATTTTATTTTATAAAAAACTGAAATCTGTGGTATTTCATACAAAAATAACTGTTAAATATAATGAAACTGTTGTTATGTATTTGTAAATCTTATCCCAAAATTAGAAGTACTTAGGTTCCTATATTGAACTATAGTTTTAACTTCATAGTATATGAGCTATAGATATTAATTAAATTCCTATTAGATTTTCAAAACACCAAGTAGGTTAGTAAAAACTTTAATATAGTATTGTTAATGCTGATGATGTTTCTCTTGCTGCGATGTTTTTTAGTTATTTTATTACGTCGATCGCTTCTTTGAAATAATTGATGTTAAAATGTAATAATTAGAATGGAAATTAGGCCTCTATTTCACGGAGCTATGAATTAATTTTAAAAAGTTTATATGTAAAACAACCACACTTATATGGCGGACCCTCGACGAGAAATTTTGTCTGTACAAGAGCGAACGTGTTCCGCGAGCTAAAACTTTGAGGCGGACCTAAATGATCTCTGTTCTCAGTTATTTAAATATGAATGTGTATATAATGTGCTATCGCAGAGGCATGAAGAATCTCGCGAGAGGCTTTCAAAGACTGTGTATAACCACCAAAACGAAACCGCAAATGGCTATTAAGAAATTAATCATCTAGTCATTGTTATCGTTATAACATTTAGTTTATAGGAAGTTTATTTTCAAAGTTTTGCTAGTATTGTTAATACCAAAGTAATATAGAAAATAAATGCATTGACCAAAATGTTGTTAAGTAACTTGTAAATTATGTAAATGAAGACGATGTATAAAATTAGTGTAAAAGTTATAATTGCGAATTTTAATGTAAATAATATACATAATCAAGTTAATCGTTTTCATACAATTTCGTTTAATATTTGTATGCGAATGGAAACACGCGGTGCAGACAAAAGATTTTTGTGATCATTGTTAATGAAAGTGTAACTTCGAATATATGAGCTGTAGTTTTTTCTAATCTGCCTTTTTATTATTCATGTATTTGAGTTCAGAAAGAGTTTATTTACAATATTGTTAACATTCATACTAACAATAATAATAATTAAAAACGGATGAATAGAAAACTAAAACAATTTTGAAAAGTTTGGTCTCTGTGACAATGTACCTTTAATACTGGCAGCATTTCCTGGCTGTACTTAAACCCCACTTAAACCGGTATCTACTACAAAGAGAACAAGCTCAAAGTTGGAGGAAACACTTATATTTTAGCCGTTTATTATTTTTCGCCTGCACTGCTGCCACGCCAGCTATTGTGCTTAAAGAGTTTATGTACAAAAGAACCCGTCAACTTGAACCTTGAAGAACTTTAGAGTGTACAAAATTCTTATCAAACCAATTCCTGAAATATTGCATTAAAAAATATCTAAAATACCAGCTATACAAATTATGATTAAATGTTTGTTTTGATTATCAATTAGTCTCTTGTTATGATTTAAACCTTTATCCATGAGTTTTACTGTAAAGGGAGCGTTCAAGTATTATGTAACGAATTTGGGGGGGGGGGGGGTCCTCTTACGTTACGTTACGATGCGGGGCGTGGATTAAATTATGCGTTATTGTTAATATTAGGTCCTTACATATGAAATTGGCGTATTTCGTACTGGCCACTTTAATCACGATGTTCTCCTCTTTGGTAAGGAATTCCAAATTCAAATTTGTACAGCTATATACTCATATATTTGTGCTTCGATGACCGTCATTCATTTGTTTTTTTTCTGTTTGCGTCACTCATTTTACAAAATGGAAAACTTAAAGTATCGCATTATTTACGAGTACGAGTTTCGCCGTGGCACTAAAGCTGCGGATCATCTCATAAGTAGTTCATTGATCCCTTTACTAAAAAAACCAGTCGGACGGGAATCAATATATAATATATAATAATAAAATCTGTGAAGGTTATTTGGACTGCCCCATCAGAGTTAAATTTTTTCCCTTGCAAGAAGTTGTCCAAATTTCGAAAAAAATGGTAATCTGTTGGAGCAAGATCGGGGAGTACGGAGGATGTCTTAGACATTCCAATTGAAGCTCTTCTTAATTTGGTAGCCGTCTGTTGTGCAGTATGCGGTCTAGAGTTGTCGTGAAGTAGCAGTGGCGTGGAGCGATTGACCAGCCTAGGTTGTTTAACCGCTAGCTTTTCCATCATGGTTTGCAATTGCTGACAATAGACATCAGCCGTAATAGTCTGGCCAGATTTGAGAAAACTGCAATGAACAATACCGGCACTAGTCCACCAAACGCTTACAAGTAACTTTTTTGGGGTTAATTTTCGCTTGGGGCAGGATTTGGCTGGCTAGCCAGGATCCAACCATTGCGCTGAGCGCTTCCGATTATCGTAAAGAATCCATTTTTCATCACAGGTAATGATTCGGTTTAAAATACCTTCATTATTGTGCCGGTTCAGTAATGTAACGCAGCAGTCGACGCGCGTTTGCCGGTTTGCTTCAGTCAATTCGTGAGGTAACCACATTTCAAGCTTTTTAATCTTCCCAATTTGCTTCAAGTGAATTAAAACAGTTTTATCACTAACACCGTAGCCTGCAGCTAACTCAGACGTGGTTTGCAATGGATCCGCTTCCATAATAGCCTTCAATACTTGATTATCAACTTGGGTCTCAGGCCGTCCACGGGGCTTGTTCTGCAGGTCGAAATTTCCAGAACGAAAGCGTTGGAACCAAAAACGAACTGTGTTTTCTTTTGCAACATGACCGCCATACAAATCATTCACCCTTCGAGTCGTTTCCGCAGCTCTAGTGCCACGGCGAAACTCGTACTCGTAAATAATGCGATACTTTAAGTTTTCCATTTTGTAAAATGAGTGACGCAAACAGAAAAAAACAAATGAATGACGATCATCGAAGCACAAATACATGAGTAAATAGCTGTACAAATTTGAATTTGGAATTCCTCACCAAAGAGGAGAACATCGTGATTAAAGTGGCCAGTACGAAATACGCCAATTTCATATGTAAAATGTACCTAACATAAAATATGACAATTTAATGATGCGACAACCTTCAATGAAATTTTATTATTTTACCTGAACCTTCTAGATCATTATGGAATCATTATAAATAATGAAACCGTAATAAGTCATGTGCTGGTTTTTGAGTTCATTGTGATAAGACGGATAAACGCGGACAGGTGATGTAGAAGCTCTAGGATATCTCAATCATATCTTTCAGTTAAGGCAATGTTTATAAGCGTTCCAAGTCGCTGACTTTGAAAATCCGACTACCACCGAAAGTGTATTCAATTTCATAGTTCATATAGCCTACGAAATTTGCAATTAATTCGGCTTTATATCGGTAAAAGTTTTTTCAAAATCGGTTTAGTAGACATAAGCCCTACAACCTCAAACTTTATCTCTACATAATATTAGTAAAGATAATCTATACCTATTGTGTCTACGTCTCTTACCGTTATCGCTTATGTCTAAACTATTTTTTCTGATTACATGCTTTAAGGGCATAAGAAAATGACAAAAAGATTTGTTAAATCTTATAATCGAGTTTAAATTGCATCGCGTGACAGTCACCGGCGAAATGGAGGAAAATTTTTAGTTAAAATGTACATTAGGCTGACCAAAGTCTCTATTATGTCATTTATCCATTCCGTTATAGTATAAACGCTGAGAGAATTTTATGTTGATGTTTTTATGTTTATGTTGTTCCTTAAATACAAATTGAACAAGAGTATCCTGAAACTCCGTAAATCACTAAGTCTATTGTTTCTTGCCCTACTCTTAATTGAACAAAATGCTTCGATGAAAGGTTTAGTAATACTATACAGAAGTGACAGATTTTATTAGTAAAATTATTGTTACTAAAAATTGTTTTGGAAGTTAGTACAAGACAAACAATCTTGTTTGTTGTCTCTGCTGTCTTAGTTTCAATTGTTGGGTGGGGCCGAATTTTAAATAAGATAAACTATCAAAGGTACTTTTAAGTTGGAGAGTTGGCAGTCTCAGTGCTTTAGGCAAGTATGGAAATGTTAGGTCCAGTGCCTGCGTTGAATACGTTTATCCCAACGAGCTTTGATAATTATGGGATAGCAAGTGTCTTGGTGACCGATCTGTCTACACCCATACTCTATCATATTATTTTCTGCATAAATAAGGTTAGCGTCTGTTGGTAATGCAGTCAGAGCTAACTAACTTAATATAAATTGTAATAAAAGAAAAAAATGCGGACAGTACAGTACAAGATGGAAAGATGGAATAAAATTAGTTACAAGCAAGGTTTGATCAAGATTGGGGCGGGAAATGGCAGACTGGATGGATCTGAAGTCCTTTGTCAGAATTGAACGTATGTTTGTTTTTAATTTATTGTGTGTAAGAAAAATCTTGATCCAATCAAAGGTTATTTTCGACATTAAGTCGTTATTCCTAAGTTAAATTTTCCCAAAGCATTATATGTCAAAAACATTGCATATAGCTAAAAATCGTAAGAAGAATCATGAAGAGTATACAAATTTACGTTTTAATTTTTTCTTTAAAGTCATTATCTGAAATAAAATGTCATGATACAAATAAATTTTTGTAGAAAATTTATTATGACACACCCACTTCATTTAAATTTCCATTTGATACCAAATAATATTAACGTATGTTACCAAATAATATTAACATATACCAATTTATACTTATGTTGTATAAATTGGTTATTAAATAATTAATTATTATTATTATTAGTAAAAACAGTATTCTATTAGTCATATTTCTCCTGAGTAATGAAATTATGGCTTCAAACATATTTGAAAGTACTAAATAAACCATTAAAAAAATCTTTATATGTCTATTACTTGACAATATGAAACTTTTCAAAAATTATCATATTGATTCAATTAAAGGGATATATTAAAAAGGATCCAAAAAGAAATAAAATGTTTTAAGTCATGAGACATTTAAGATCCTCAAAATTGACACCTCGATCGTCCAAAATCGGTCTCCAAAGACGGTGGGTCTCAGCTGAAACATACACAAAAAAATTATACGTTGAACTTCTTTGGTTTTTTATAGGCTTAGATTAGATAAAGCTCAACTGACCATTTGCAATTTTGCTACTATTTACTTACATCTTACATCTGTGAAAGCATGGTAAACAATGAAAATGGTACGGTAGCTAGTACCGGTAGCGAAGTACAAATCGTAACTCGTTTGCAAACGCGGCAGTCTTCTTCGCGATGTCGGCAGAATCGTGTTGATTTTCGTGAATGCTTGATAATTTCGTGATCGAAGTATGAATTAAGTTTGCACGTAAATGTTTGTGTAATGTGTGTGTGAAATTTTAAAATTAGTTTTTTAATGAGTAAGTGCTTACTGACAAGAAATTGTTCTTTGGCCCTTATTGAAATTCCGTCTTTTTTATTTTCAAGATAGATTTTGTTATACAAGTTCGTAAACATTTTTTTCTTCAAGAATACGTGATTATGCCAATGCATATGCATTCTAATGAATTAAGAGATATATTTTGTTTACCCTACACTGTATTCATATTATGTGGTAGTAGTATATGCAATAGAACTCGGTAATTTTTTAAGGAAATTCATAGATTTTCACTGGTAAAATAATATTTTCTTATAAAGTTGAGGTATATGGTTAAGTAAATGCCTATTTTTTTAATTTTAATTACTTATCTACGTATCTTTCTAATATATAATAATAATATTTTTATAAGTTTCTCAAATTAATACTCATAATTCATTGAGAGCAACTAGTTTTTACCATTGTATCATCTCATGCATTTAAAACTTGTTCAACAAAATGACATGGAAACGAATCTATTAAAAATATTTTTGTATGTTCTATTATATGTTCCTTATAATAATTTTCTGAATTTATGTGTAATGAGCTCTAAAAATACACGGCAACGTTGTATAAAAATATATATTTTAGACAGGATACGATGTAATTTTTTTAGATATTAATTTTGGACACCGGCGTCCAAAATTTGCGTGTTTGCATTAGAATCTTCATACTTCGTGTTAATCACAGTTAAATTATTTTTAAAATAATAAACTTTTTAATACAAGCAACATTTTTATATCATACTTTTAGCATATGTTTGGAATTTGTATTTTTCGTAAAATGATTTCATTGGTCTCGTCTACCATGATTTACAAGCGATTTTTTAGCAAGCATAATATTATTTTGTCCGTTTTGTGTCAATACAGTTTAACTATTTTAAATTTAATAAAATTATCTATATTCACACCGGGAATTAAAATATTAGGATACATGGCTCTTATTATCCTATTCTTCGATCATTTGGGAATACTCTTTTTTCTCACTATTTTTATCACCAATATGAAATAGAAAACAAATAAATCATTCTCTCTTTTTTTTATCTATATATTATAATACTTGCTGCATAAATACAAAATCAGACGGTTTTAAGTTCCTCACATAGGACCATCTAAGATAATTTAAGAAAAACAACCTAACAAGAATAATAATAATACCAAAACCAAAAGCGCGTAGGATAGGCGAAACAATTAACTTAAATAAAATAACATATAGTACAGCAGTATGCAATATCTCAATTAAAGTTCGTTTCTATAAAAAGTCAAATTCACGTCAATTCACGATTTTTAAATTTATGATTAAAATACATACCTAGAAAATTGGTTGAAATATTTCTTTTTGAGTTGGCACAGGCTATTGGCAAAGGCTTGGGAGACGCAGACGGGCTTACGCACGTATTGTGATTTTCGTACCGGAATTGGCAACTCAGAAGGTGGGCTCGCTGTAACGCAGGACACGCTTTTGACAGGGGCACGGAATAAGGGAAGTGTAACCCTAACTCCAGTACGGTACCTGCTGCCATAGCCACCGGGATCCATTGCATCTTTAGGACTTCGCGCCTTCTTAAGTGACGCGGATCTGTAAACGGATTTCCAAACAATAAAAAAGTATTTTTAAATAATCACACATTTGAGAATATACTCAACAATTAAATCTCAAAATAATTGCTTTAATTATATACAGTTCTGTTGTATTTACATATTATTAATATTCATTAATGTCTGCTCACAAAACAAATGAAAGTTCAATGTACTATCAAAACTTTATCCAGTTTTAAAATGCATAATGCATTTTAAAACTAGTATAAGAAGACAACTATTGTAAGGTAAAATAGAATTTGATACAATGCAAGAATTGCAACATTGAAAATAATATACCTGCTATAATTTAAATTTAAAAAAATAAAACAGTTTGAACAAATAAAGACAAAAAATGGTTTCATCCCACCTGAAAGATTATGGACCAGCCCACCCTTGCAACTGTGGAAATCGTTAAAGTAGAAACTTCTGTAAATGTATTTTGTTATTTTGTATTTTTTTATAACAAAGATAATATAAGAAAAAAAATGTTCATGTAAGCTTAAGCTTAATTAATTTTAACTAATTAATAATTTAAAAGTTGTATAAATACTTACCAAGGGTCTAGTATCCAAATAAATACAAATATAGACAATGTAAAATATAATGTAGCTCTTTTTTTAAAGACTAAATTATGTTTTTGACAAACTCGACAGCTTTTTAAAAATATCTATTCGACGCGGGATCGAAATGACAATGCATTTTATTAAAATTCTGTAATTTTAAAGCATAGTATTTTATTTATGTTACCTGTAAATAATGTCACTGCTATGCAAGTCAATTACATTATTTTTACTCTTCATTATTACGTCTGCATGAGGTAGACATTTCCGTAGGGTGGTTCTTTTTTTATGTCTTTAGATTATATCTTTCAGTAACTCATTTTTTTCTCACTATGTTTTCACTTACCATACAAGTGCATCAGTGTCCAGCAGTAGCAGGCTAAGGGGGTTCACTTGCAGGACCTCAGGGTTAATAATTGACTAAATGTAGGCTAAAATTGATTTTTTCAGCTGTAATTTGAATGGAATTGGTGATTTTTTGGTAATACTTTAGTATTTAAACATCAAAAATCCTCTATTAAGAAAAAATAAAGTTAACATTCAACACGTATGCAATTATAAGCAGCGACGCGACGATAGCTGATCAAAATTGATTTAGTAAGCTCTTGTAACCGCAAATTAATCGTTAATGTTATCTCGGTGTAGTTTTACAAGTCACGTAACACAGGGAACCCATTTATCTAAACCTTGTTTATTGTTAATCTATTTGAGTTTAAACGAAATCTCATAGTTCATCATTTATCATCTTGTGTCATCCCAGCTTTTACACAAACACTATTTAACTTGGTCGTTAGGAGAATGAATTTGGCTTAAAAAGATGGTCTGAAGTAAACGTTTATGAAGTATTTTTAAGAATTGCAATCACGAAGAAGAATTTAAAGTTTAAAATTAACCACAGTTGAACATATAGATATCATAAGAGATCGGAGAAATATTATATCATCACTCCATCGATATAGACATCATCATTAGCGGGCTTAGTGGGCGTCATGTGGGTAAAGTGCAAGTACAAAAGGACACGAATAATTATTATACAGTAGTTCATTTAGATTGATTCGTTTTAACATTACAAATAACACTTAGATTAAATTAAAATGAGCAGCGGTTTCAAGACCCTCATCTCACTTTTAATCACAATGTACTCACCCACAAATGACATAGCCCCATCTCCAACCCAAAAATGACTTTGGAATTCCTAACCAAAGAGGAGATATTTGAGGTCAAAGTGACGACAAAACGCCAATTTCAAATGTAAGGACCTAATATTTGGTTTTCCATTTAGTAGAACTAAACACCCTCAAAGGGATTTTTAAACATTCTACTTTCCTATTAGAAAAAAACATGATTTCGAAACAGATACAGGAATCTGAGGACCAGACTTTAAAAGGTTATAGCGCCACTTATATTATTACTCGGAAACTGAAATATTAAAAAAGCATTTGCCTTAAAACGTTTCGCGTGTAAATTGTTCTAGATGCATTATTTATACTAACATCCTTTAGTTAAGCGGTAGTAATTCAGTCAGGTCGCTTGGCATGGTATTGCATAAGATTGCAGTATTTTATTTTCAACTAAATGAACCTTTAAGTATTCGTTTACGTCGATACGACAGATCTCCGCTTTCGTAAATGGTACAAGCTTGACAACATTATATTTACATAGACGTTCGTGCTTCCGTTTAGTTTCTAATTAATACGCACACGGAAAATCTAAATATAATTTATTCAGATAGGTATAATGTACACTTATAAAGGTCAATAAAAACAATTCTAATTAATTACCAGTTCAAGGATGTAATACGATCGTTATACTCAAATTAAGGGTGTAGAATTAACAAATTTGAATCTAAATGCAAGACTTTACGTAGTTTTGACTCATACATAAACTCTCACTATTACGTAATGGATTTGATACTACGAATTATTCGTGCTAATCAAATATTAAAAACTTATCAATTGTGAAAATGTATCTAATGAAACAATTGAAAAATAGATTTCAGTATGAATTTGGAACACGGGCATATGTTTTCATTCTATGTAAATATTAACCATTCGTTTTAAACTCCAAATATTACACCATATACACTTTATTTACACAATCTAATTTTGTATGTATGCCTTTAACCCAATGGTTTTAATTTGTACTGATGTTGGAGTATTTATTTTATTAAAAATTCGTTTTAATCGACTGCGTGACACCTGGGCTTCATCAGATTACTCTTTCTAACGTTCTTAGAACGAGTAATCTAACTAGTCTGACCATAAATACTGTACCATTTTTTTTCTTTTTTATCATTTATCCTATCTAGCCCAGACCTCAACCCCTGGGTATGGCCTGCTCTAAACGACACAGTGACTTAGAGTCTCTTAAACAATCTTTGGAGCAAGCAGTGGCGAAATTTCCCTCGGTAGTGCGTTAATCCATAGATTCGTGGCCATACAGATTAAAGGCTTGTATAAAAGCCAAAGGTGGCCATTTCGAATAGAATATTTATTTTATTTTTTGCTGGGTGTTTAATAAATATGCAATTATAAATTTTAAAAGTATTACATGATATTATTGAGTAATCGGATAAAACCATCCCCTTTTCATGAAGAAGAAATAGTTGCAGAAATCTAATTTCACATTTATGTATTTGCAAAGTGACAGAAAAGGACAATACTCAATAGGGATTTGCGGCTTATCAGTTAAAACCTTCCAGAGAATTCTAAGAGATCAAGCTCCCGGCTTAATTTGTTAGAATTAAGATTCTTCTTATTAATTACTACTAATATGTTATAGACAACCTCAAATTATTCAACATACCCTTACTGCTTCCAGAGTATAATTGCCTTTACTGTACTAAAGTAAATGAAATGTAGCAAATACAAGAACAGTTATGAAATTAATAAAAGATAATTTTTGAACAAAGTGAATATAACATCGTATAAATATTAAACTAATCATTATATGTGATTTACACAAGTTTCGACGATGTGGCAACGTTGCACTGTCATCAAAACTAATCGTTATCTAAATTAATAACGTTACGACAACTAATAATATTTTGTCGTAACGTTATTAATTTATAAAGAAATCAAAACTAATAAAATATTTGTATTAAGACACCACAAAAGAGCTGCTATCAAAATTAAGGGAATAAAACAATAAATCTGCAGAAAATAAAGTATCGACGTTATATAAGTGTATATAACATTAGAATATATCGCCTAGCCAACGTATTCCCTAGCTTAATCCTTTGAATTAAAACATCTTCATATTGACATTTGAATATTTGACGACAATTATGGTTAGTTAGAGTATAAAATATAGCGAATTGAAGTAATCTTCTTCTTCTAAGTAGTCTTTAATGTCAAGGTCATACTTGTCTTAAAAAGCCTGCACCATACTCCCCCGGTTGTCTCAAGGCATTCGGGTTGTTGAAACCCTTAATTGTCTTAATTTGGTCATCGACGTTGACTACTTCTACCAATCCCTCATTCCTACCATTACCAGTTTGTCGAGACTATACGATTATCTCTTGGCAATATAGTATATTGTAGTAAAATACCAGTTAAAAGTCCAAACAAATGCTCCTTTATCATTCAAGGCAAAGGGGAAAGGCAAAGGAGACCTGGCCGCAAACAAACTATTTGGTTGATAATCTTGGGCAATGAATCAGTCAAAGTTACAAACTTCTGTTCAGAAGCGCAAAGCGCAGCATCCCACATTTCAATAGCATCTCAATGGTATAAGTTACCTTCAAAAGAAGATGGCACTATAAGAAGAAGATCCAGCATCTAATACCTAGGTAACACTGAAAATGTTTAGAAAATGAAAAATGGCTTAATGTAGAAAGTTGCCAATACTTTTATTATTTTCGAAGTAATCTTCGTTTACATCACACATCGTCGCATTCGATGGAACCACTGAGATAAGCAGTGGGCCCATTCTTCTGTAGGGGTATCTTTTATGGCAGTTTCGTACGCTTTCACCGCATCTTCAGGGCTCGTAAAGCATATACCTCGAATTGTATCTTTAGTTCTTGGGAATAAATGAAAGTCGCAGGGCGCCAGGTCAGGACTGTATGGCGGATGACTTATTATCTCGACACCTACCATAGTCAAAAGTTCAACAGTCCGTTTTGCGGAGTGAGCTGAAGCATTGTCGTGATGAAGCAGGATCCTGCTTCGAGGGCGCTGCTGTCGAATTTTCTTTACCTTAGTTGGCCGATCCTTGAAAGGCTGAGCCACTGAGCTAATTGTCTTTTGGTTTCCGGTTCGTAGCAGTATATCCAGCTTTCATCACCTGTGAGGATGTCTAATACAGCATTTGAGTATCTAACAATTGGCACCAGTCCATGCGAAGGTATTTCTGGTCGTCGGTTAAAGAATGGGGAATCCATCTGGTACAAAGCTTCCTGACGCCTCTCTTATCTTCCTCTATCATGCGTCGCACAGTCCTGATATTATCTTCAGTAGTCGCTGTTAAAGGACGTCCCTCACGCGGATCATCTTTGAGATTGCCACACTTAAACTCGGTAAACCAATTTTAAATAGTGGCACGAGATGGGGCTTCTTTAAGAAATGTTAATCGCAGCCTATCATAGCTTTGTTGTTGAGTAAACCCACAACGAAAGTCATAATAAATCATTGACCGAAAATTTTCTCGCGTTTTCACGCATTTTCACGTGTAACAAGAGTTTTAGATTTGCCGCCAATACACAAAAACAAATGACATTGAAATTCAAAAGTTTTCATTAGCAATGTTTCTAACTGGCCAGTTCTAAACAGTTTCAGTGTTGCCACGTACAATTGTTTAAATTTAAAATAGGAAGAAGTCCTGTAAGTTGTATCGAGGAATATTTCATTAAATTCTTCTAATCCCTTTTAATAACAAAAACACATTTTCTGTATAAAGATTTTATAAATAGAGAACAGATATTTTTTCATAAATAAAATAACGTTTGTTGACCGCTACCAATAAGTATGGAGTGATTAACTGTACATGTTATTAAAGATAAGAGTATAAATATTGACTTATGAGTGAGAATTATCTATATTCTAGAAATATATATTATAGTTTCCAAAAAAAAAAATAGATCAATACAATTAAACTTATTTATATTGAGAATGTGATGTAATTAAATGTATAAAATGTTTTATTCAGTTAATTTACATCAAAGGGAATGAATGTTGTTCAAATTTTTTATTTAGAGAAGTCTCAAAAAAATTACACAGTTTTTTTGGAATTGTAAATTCCACTATTGGTTTTTTGAAATCGGTATAAAATCTCTTAATTACCATACACGCTAAACTACGCGTCTAAGTGCGGAAATTGAGTCCACCCTACCTTACCTACCTTACCTTACCATACACGCTTGGCGGCCTTCCTTTTAGGTGGCTATGGATAGCCCCATAGGGTATAATGTGTCTGATGTCATGTGTGCCGTCTTGTTATCACGTGATGGCTTGGTTATAGGCGAAAAATTTGAATAAAACAGAATTTTTCACTACGCCTCATACGTCATTACGTGGTTTCGTGGCTCGTCACGATTTTGCGAATTTCCGCATGAATTGCATGAAAGCATTGACATTTAAATAACAGAATTTCAATAAATCAAAGAAGAATTTGTCATGGTGGTAAAACTGATGGAATTTTAATTAATCTATCCGTTGGCAGGAAGCACTTAAAACTAAACAACAGTATAGCCTTTATTGATTTGTCTACTTTCAATGATTTAATTTAATATTAACATATTTATTATATTCCGGCTTTTTAAAATATAAAATTTGCATTTTGGTATCATTTTTCTTCTTATATTTCAATATATTAAGTGCCATGCAAATATATTTTTACGGATTTCAACGCTAAGCCGCGTTCCAAACGTATCGTTTAATATAAGTTCAATTGTTATATTTACTTTTAAATTAAAATAACTTTTTTCTCATTTTAGACCTGTAGTAATAGATACAATGCGTCTGCTACGTCTTTAGTAGGTAAGAATTATATAAACTATCAAAGCTACGATCTTCGGACGATACGCAATGTACGATATTTAGCAAGAGAAAGTGGTCACAACGAATCCTTATCTCTCATTCATGTTGTAATAAAAATCTTATTATAATCGTGTTTTATTGAAATCATTCAAGTTGAAAACTCGCTCTTTCAGATAATATGTATATATTCAGTAATTATCATCAAACGCATACTAAGCACATATTATTTTTATCGTACACATATACACGAATAAAGTGGTGTATTTTTGGCATTATTTAAGGCCAGTAATCACGACACAAAATAATATTCGGAACCAATTTTCCAGACAATTTAATTTACTTCTAAAACAACCAATCATTTACTCTCTTTGAACATTGTTATTATACACTAAAACGAACTTATGAATGTATCAACATAATTACCTCAGTGAATGTTATAGTTGTAACGCGAAATGTTGACCAACTTTTGGTACATATTGTTAATACGCAAAGCCGTTTGTGGTCCCCGATAACTCATAAATGCTCATGCCGGTTTTTTATAGTCCGATGATTATCAGGTTAAGATCAGACAGGATCCTGGTGACATCCAGCGAATTCTTTAAATTATCACAACTACTACAAGATTTTGGGTATATATGACTTATCGAAGTAAAATCGAACTGAATGAAAAACAAAGAAAAATAATTTATAATTAGGTACGTAACTTCAGAAAATAAATGGTTGTTATTTTCATTTACCGCCAGTTGTCACATCAAGAGCGAGCGGACGTGAAAAATTGGGGACTATTTCGGTTTGTTTTTTTTTCCAAATTGTTTGTAAGCACCTAGTACCATTACGTCATGCTGCTCATCACAGGCATTAAATAATAATGATAGATTTTATTTTCCTTATAAAGGTGAAATATAAAAACTTCGAAAGAATTACTGTTTCCTTTGGCGGAGTCTTCAGAATAATAAAATCATTTACTGCATTTTTAAATCTTTAAAAAAAAAATTTTAATCATTATTTTCTACCCTTGTCCAAAACTTACTTATTTTTAAGCTTACGTTAAGATTATAAGGAATCTGGACTAAATATTATATTGATGAACGACTCAAATAATATTATGTAACTAAATCAATCTAAGGGACATCTCATATGTTACATTATAGATTGGAAATAAATCCTGCAATTTACTTTGACAGGATTACTTTATTATATAGACAGTATTTGAGATAAAATTGTGTCTTACATAAATGTTGGCTTAGAAATAATTGTTTTAATTGGAACAAACTGAACAATATACATAAATAATAAAGGAAAAGACGCTACTTTTGAAGTAAATTATAATGCAAATAATGAGTTTATTAATAACTTTTATTCAATAATTTTATGAATTATATTACTATTTATCGCATTACTGGGTCAGCCAAATGCACGTTATTTATTTTGTTTTTATTATGTCAGGGCTCTTATCAATACTATATTTTGTAAACCTGAACAACATTTAACTTATAATATATGGTACGTATAAGTTAAATGTTGTTCATGTTCATGTTTATCAGTTAATATTGACAGTTCATTAGATATGTTTGTACAGAGCTTAAGGAATCTGGAAAAGCTTAACTAACAAATAATAATAAACTTTTAAACGGATCTGTATATTCCAACGATCTAAAATAATTCTATAGTGGTTATAAACTCTTTTACGACTTGTTCGATTTGGCAACTCAGATGTTACAAATTAATGGAACTATTAAGCTCCCGCGGTGTTTATCGTGTATTCTGTTAGCATTTCCTTTTCGCCTTCATTGTATGAACTATGAAATATATTGGTTCTGCTCTATAGACCACAGTGTAATTATTTCTTTTAATCTTATGGACACACTAAATAACGTAGAAGATGATACATCAGTTCCTATGCTTGTCAGTGCCATGTCCTTACAGACAAGTGCCAATACATAGTAAGTGTCATAGTGATTGTAGAGCCATAGTCGTATAATTTAGAATAAAGTTCAGAATGAAAAATAAAAGACGGAATAACTGCGCGCTTTGTTTGATTGTGAATGGTCAGCAGCATCTCTAGTTCAACACGCGTTGACACGCCATACGGAACGTCGTAGTGTTTGGTATGTCTTTCCAACCATCTGAGTATTGTTGGCTCAGTGGCTTCAACATGTAACTCTCTTCGGGTCCTACGACCTGCACCTAATTGTACCCACATAGGTGCAATGACCAACTGCATGGACTTTCTGCATATTAAGTATGTACAAAAGTTGACGTTGGTGTGGGTATAGAAAACTAAGAAACTAGAAAAAAAAAGATCACGAAACCAAAAAAAAATTGAGACCGAGACCTAAAAGGTTTAACTTTTTTCCCAACCATCTTCCTGTTTTATATCTCCCCAGACCATCGTTTCCCAACCATTTTTATATCACGACCCACGAAAATTCAAAAAGTTAAGTAAAACAGTCTTGCGACCCCGTCACTGTAAAATTATAATTTAGTTTTATAACACTACACATACCTGAAGAAACAAAAGCATCCAAACATATACTTTAGGCCAGAGAATGATACTTGAAGCTAAGAATATGTCCAAATGCATTAATAGTACAAGCGAATGCCTAAATATGAGCTAAAGTTAAGTGTATAAGAATGTATTTTTTTCGCATGTACCAAAGTAATAAAATGTCTTCGATAGAATCCAATGTCAAATAAGTAATAAATAGTTAGCCGGAAAGAAAGTGATTTATTCGTCCCTACGCACTGGGGCAAGTGTATATTACTACAATATGTTTCTTGTAATACTATACATTAAAGAAATGTGCGCAATTTTATCCTTATTCAGTGTTTTATATTGATATGCGTATGAGTTTTACAGACACAGAATATTTAGATAATACTAGAGCCGGCTAAAATGTAAATTATAAACAATTCTTTCTTTAAAAGTACATATTGCTTTTTGAGATCTTCTAAACTAAATTTTTGTATTACATTACATCTATAATATATTCGATTCTCGTTTATATATATATGAATTAATTTTAGTTCACAACATTAATTTTCGGCTTAAGGACATAAATTATAATAAATTTTACCTTTAATAGTCGTTTTTATAAATAACAGCGGCTCAATATTAATTTGTATCCGTTGTCTAATGTACTTACTTGTGTCAAAATTTACGTTTTTCATTAGCTCACTGTTATTGATATTCTCTAAGCGTTATACCAAGTATTTGTGAGAAAATTTATGACAATGATAATTTGTGACAACAGTTAAAAAGCGAAAGAATAGCTACAAAATTCTTACAAAAATATTAATTTCTTTGTTTCTTCACCTTGAGTAAAACTGACGTAAAGCTTTACTGTCACCGTAACCTGATAAATAGTTACACAAAACTTGTATGAATATTTATGAGTACGAGTTTTAACAATATACGTTTTATAAAAAAACCGTGTGAACGTTTCGTTAATATAATAATCAGGATTTCATTCTCATGGGACAATTTGATATTTAAATATTACATTAATTGACAGCAATAAAAAACGATTTCAACTATTAATCAAAATTAGTTTTATTTATCTGTTAGTAAAGGTCCGTTCAATTTTGTCAAATTGTGTTCGATCTTTTATAAAAACATGTTATGTCTTTAAATCAAGATAAATTATTTTCAGGGTTATACATTAGTACAATACCAAATATGGCTACAATATATTCTTAATATGTGGCAGTTTTAGGTGATATTTATATTAACCACAATTAAAACTACTCTATTTAGGAGCAGCAAAAACCTCTACATACATAACATTCAATACATGTTTTGTATGTAGTGTTAATAACATAATTTGCACATAATACATATATAGTTAAGGGTGATCTAAATGCCAAAACAGGCCAACCTAGGGCAGACAAGATACCTGAAGATCCTGCGGAACTAAACATAGATAAAAAAATTAAATAATACTATTATTTATTTTGTAAAAAAATATATTAAGATTAAATTTTACTTTGAGGTTTGGCAAGGAACAAAAAGACTAAGGATTCTCAAATAAATAAGTGTGTCGATTCTTAAGAGTATGTGAGTGTCTTACCTAACACCGTGAATAATCTATGATTAGCTATGATACGGTGAGCTATAAAATAACTAAACATATTTCGTATTTTTAAAAATAAAGTCCTGCTTCCATTTAAAAAGTTACATTTCGTGTATACTCATATACTAGTCGATATTTCAATCCTACCTACCTATATCACCTTAATCTATCATCCTTAATTACTAATCGTGTATTCTGAAAGGACATTAGTGAGTTTTCCCTATACGATCCCATCTACACCAATGCACTTGTTGATGGGATCGTAAAGGGTTACAAATGATTTCCTTTTCAAACTGACCAGAGCTGTCTTAGGCCTATCGTATATTTAATCACTTACTGATTTGGTCAACCCTTAATAAACAAAAGTATAGGTATTTGATAATATGTGGTGTTAATTACTTGCGACTTAAATTAACGGTAATATGATATTAAAGCTAATATTATTATTACAGAAAAGGGTCATATTGTATGTCATGGTATGGTCATGATGTATATTTGATCCATCTATATGAAAGAATTTGCAGCATGCAATTTTACCATTTTACTGTTGTTTGATATATATTCTCTTTTCGTTTCCAAACGTTAAAGATGTCGGCACTTTACACATATTCCTTTATATAAAGTTACACGGCTGTTATTGCATTTGAAAATTTCATTTCCACATAACACTTATAGACTTATGTCAATATAACAAACTGTTTGGGAGTGCACCTCGAGCCACTGAGGTTACTACAGGTGTTGTGTCTAGCTTTACACTACGACTTCTTATACACAATTAATACTTGTTTGTACGTTGAAGGTAAACATTGTGAGGGATCCTTAGAGATATCAATAGGTACAAAGTAAGGTGTAGGCACAGAAGATCACCTACTTCTCTATAATCAATTAATAATGAAACAGACGGTAAAGGTTAGGTTTGTTGCCACTGTAGTATTTATTACAAGTAAAAGTTCTGTAAATTCTATATTTTATGGGACACTTTACACATACACGCTATCGATTGGTCTTCGTTGTAATAAGTTATTAATTTTGCTATATTCGTCATTTGTGTGGTTAATACATGAAACCAGCTGCGTATATGGTAATAATTATTATAGGGTAATTGGTTAAAACGATGCAAAAAAAGTTAGAAATTTATATAAAAGAAGGTACATCTTCTTTCCTTACCCTACTAAGTTCTTGAGGGGGGTTTTAGGGTATGATTCACTAGGGTAGAACGTCGTAGGAGTTTAGCTGTAATCAAATTTGATTTAAGCATAATTGAAAACGAAACGGAAAGCGCATACTTGATGGGAGAGATTACGAGACTGTACTTTCCGGACAATTATCACCGCTGCCGGAAATATTACCTTTTTGCAGTGCATGTAACTCTCGTACTGTCCAGCGTCAACAAGATCCCATTGCCCGGTCACTCTCGCAGCTTAAAAGTTTTCTCGACTCTTTGCCGGAGAGCGACCTATTGGTGAAGCTATTGGGTAATATACTGTGATTTAAAAATATACTTAGATTAGATTAATGGATATCAAAAGATTTTCTGTTAATTTTATAAAATAACTTAAATGTATAATATAGATTTTTTTTACTTATTTTTTGGCCATACATAAATTGTAAATAAATAAATTAATAAATATAATTCATCAAATCGGTCCATATTCTAAAAAATATATAATAGCTTAGTTAAAAACGTAATTTTTTGTATTTAACGACGTGTGTCGAGTCCGCTTGTAAATTATATTATTTCTATCAGAAATCTATTGCGAACTAAACCTAGTTCTTACATTAAGAAGAAGTCGAAGTATAATGTGTCAAATTTAGTATACATATTGTCTTTAACAATTGTAGGATACAAATTCCATGAACATTAACTAAAATTAGATAGTTTGATTTGCCAAAACACAAAAGCAGATGCTCCAATTCATGGCTAAATAAACGGTACTGCGTTGTGTAAATCTTGTTTAAGATAGGAATTTCCGATATTTTGTAAATTTTCCACAGATTAAAACTCTTATACATTGGAATCATTTAGATGTTAATATTCTATTCTTGGTATTGCAATACAAATTACAGTATTGTGAGATGCGTAGTTAATTTCTTGGTTTGAAACGTATGACACGCACGTTTTTCTATAAAAAAAATAACGGCTTTAAATTGAGTTCTCCATAGAAACAACGATGACTCGTAATACTTCAACTTAGGGTCATTAAGAAAAGAGTGTACCAATTCTTAAAAGGCCGACAACACACTTGCGAGTGAAGTATTTTCGAACATATTCTTAGAGTCCTTCGAAAATTGACAATTCTTAAAATTCTGGCAATTCACTTGCGGCCGGCAACAGACAGTGTGATTTACCATGACCGTCGGTATATCTTAACATTAGATGAGCTTCCTGCTGCTGATAATAAATGCTGCTTTATAAAAAATACTATAAGCAATTCAATATTTTAAATAAATAATAAAAACAGTCCATATAAAATTGTTTTATAATTGGCAACGTCACATTATTATAACAAGTTTCAGTTGATTGGCAAAATATGTTATAAACAGAACATGTCAATAAATAAAGTAATTGTATGATTGATTTGTGATTGTGATGGCCTTGCTTATGTTATTTTAAGCGAATTTTAAATATCGAACGCGATTTAAATATTGCGTTTTTAAGTTCCATGTTTATAACATCAGTATTATAGAGATACAATACAATTTTCAATTCAAAAATGAATTAAAGATAAAATGATTAAACATTATCTAATGTTTAAAAATAGAATTATTGACATATGCAATTAATTTAATGTACATGCATTATGCACTTGACATGACAATACTTAAGTGGATGTCAAATGTCAATGCGAATTGAGTTTTCTGATTGCTATTTGAGTAAATATGATTTTATTATATGTTTTTGTATATTCCACTTTTTAGTGTAGTATTTGTGTTATTGTTGTCTGTTTGTTGTTGTTGCAAGTATTTGGCGTGTAGGTTTTACAGACATTGCATATTAGTAAGATCAAAGATTTTCTATAGTAAGTGAAACATTTAAGAAGTTTTTATATTTGTAGAGAGTTCAAATTCCTAGATATTTGATTAATTGATGGATATGACACATTCATCTTTACTAATATTATAAAGAGGAAACATTTGTATTGTTGTATGTATGTTTGTAACGTTATCACAAAATATAAAAGGACCAATTTAAGAAAATTTATTTCACCATAACAAAGCTGCATCTCACATTCATCACATTTTCAAAAAAAATATAGGGATCCCTTATAAAAATGCAATAATATTATCTAAGGTGAAAAAAATGTACTAATGATAACCTATGATGCATGGCAACTATTGATAATATAAGTTTTTAAATTTAAAGCTAATACAATTGATGAATTTTTGTATTAACAGCTGTTACCAAATTTACCATGAAGTTTCACAAGTGTCTAGTCAAAGAATAAACTCCTATCACAAAGGAAAAATTATATCGTTGGACAAATATATTTTGTTTTCAAAAAACCTAAACCTAAAATATTTCGCTATATTTTTATTCTATTTCCTTCATTAAATTAAAATTATAAAATTATCGCCAGTTCACTGCTCACTACAAGTCACGGATTTGAGGGATTTAAAATAAAACTCTGTATTTGTACTTGTTTGAGGGAATTGTTCATAATTATAGTTATTGTTCAAATCTGTTTCGGTTCCAAATTCAAATTGTAGACCTATGTTATTAAACATAGATTAAAACTGCTTTTACGATATTCAAATGATTTTTGACATGAATATGAAATTATATTTTTGTTCGTTCTTTGACGAGATAGGTACTTTAAAATTCATCATCGAATATACCTGTTTTTCTATGCATTGGCTACCGAGCGTTGGCGTATCTTAAAAAACAAACTTTCGCCAAAGCATTTTTCTTTGTCCGTAATCAGTCACTTCCACTTAACAAAAATTTCGTTAATATCAGTCTGATAGTATATTGGTTTTTACACACTAGAAACAGTTTTATACAAGCAAATTTGTAAAACTTAAAGTTTTCTAATGGGCAAAGTCAAATGTTCAAGCAATAAACAAAGTAAAATTCTAAATAGAAAAGCGATATCATAATTTAGAGCTGATGAATTTTTTAATTAAGGCATTCCGTGTCCTTCAAAGGAATTTTTATCATAACTTTTACGAATAAATCTACGGTCATTGCTTGTCAGAAAAACATTTCATAAAATATGGTTACCAATTGTTTCGCATTCATTTTAAGTGCGATGACATCTGAGGCGATGGCAATAGAACATTTTCCTAACAATATTTCCTAGTTTGTCGCTACAAAAAGGAGTTCGCCTCAGAACTAAGAATTTCTTCCCTAACTAAAAGCATAGTTCCTAAATTTCTTTTATATTTTTTTGTAATTATATTTCAATTGAACACGTACAAGACTAGGCTTGTGTTATTGAATTGTTGAGTCCTATTAAGTAGCACTATAATCGGAGAAATAACGTCTAGTAAACCGTTTAGTATTTTTAGACACGTAAAAAAATAGCGACCTATTAGAGCGATGAATTATGTTTTTTCTATGTAAACACGTACGCCACGTACGACGCGTAATCAGTTCTTATTTGAGAATTAACTCAACAAGATATCAAACTTCATATAAAGCCTTAATGAATACAAGCGCTTCAATCGCGTTTCCACATTCTGAATTTAAATAATAACATTTGTTTCAGATTGCCGTTCGTCTGTTTGATTACGTATGTCGAAACATGGGGAGCGCAGGCAACAATACCACATTATATGAAGTTTTGTCTACCGAACTTATACTTCAAAGAGACACATTGATTACAGATATCTGGCCCATACACAAATGCTTAGATCGCAACATAATTAATGACACGTCGAACGATGAACTAACGAATAAAATATTTATCAACAATGGAACATACATAATGTGTTTGGAACACGCTCCTATCATGACAAAGAGCACCGTAATACGCGCCAGCATACTCTCTGTGATGGCTTTGTTATCTTTCGTAGGGAATTTCGCGACGATGATAAGCGTACAAAAGGGCAAGCGGGGCCGAAGACGAACGAGGCCTTCTTGGACTGCAATATACAGCCTTATATTTCAACTAAGCATAGCCGATTTGTTAGTAACAGTATTTTGCATAGCGGGGGAAGCGGGGTGGTCGTTTTCAGTGCAGTGGTACGCGGGGAATTTAGGATGCAAATTGTTTAAATTCCTACAAATGTTCTCGTTGTATTTAAGCACTTTTATTCTTGTTCTAATTGGCGTTGATAGATGGTTAGCTGTCAAGTATCCAATGAAGAGTATGGCTACTGCTACTAGAAGCACCAAATTAGTTCTAATTGCGTGGATTTTGAGCTTCTTATTTAGCTTACCACAAGTGAGTTATTTATTTCACTATATTGCTTATATCAAATTTAAGTTTTTTTAGCATAAGCATGTTTTATATCATACGATTGAATTGTGTTTGGACTAACGTAAATTAAATATCTTTCATTAAGCTTATTACAATATATTATAAAATTAAATGACTTAACAAGAACCATGTCTCGAAGATTCTCATAGTATAGTTTTAAAGTCTATTTTAATAGCTATAATCCTATGTTAATAATCATGAAACAGCAAAATAAATAAAGTGCGGTTGAAAATATGAAATCATATTGCCATTGTATCGTCTTAAAAGGGGACCATTAGTCAACCTTTTAACCAGTAAGAATAGCTACCCTAATCTGAAAGGGATAATTGTTGTTCAAGAATAAAACTTCCCTTCTAAAATGACACCAAATTAAATAATGTCATATTTTGTAAATATTTAATATTTTAAAAGGCTTAATATAACGTAGACTAAAATTGGTAACTATGGTAACGAATTTTATAACAAAGTGAGGGAATGGCATGTAGTAAATGTCGAACCCAACGTTCCTTCAGCAATAGAAGATATATAATTCTTTAGTTAGACAAAATATAAAAAATAAATAAAAGACAAAATATTAGATAAGTCATTAATCTTAGTCTTTGCTATTTTTTCACGTGCCTTTACAAAAATAATAACGTTATCTTTCTGATGATTTAAGATACGATAGATTTTTATTCACATACACACAATTTGAAGAAAATTTTGTAAAAATACAAAAGAGGACCTTTCTCATGAAGTGGAAAAAATCGCACTTGTAAAGTTTATTATATTATTATGTTCAATTATACAAATCATATTCTTGATAACTGACATTTGTTTCAGACCGTGGTGTTCAGTGTAGCAAAAGGTCCATTTGTAGAAGAGTTCTACCAATGCGTGACCCATGGTTTTTATACGGAAAGGTGGCAGGAGCAGGCATATACCACACTATCACTTGTATTTATGTTTCTTCTACCACTTTTAATATTACTCAGTACCTACGTGTCTACTGTAAGAACTATTGCAAGTAAGTCTTTAGGATTAGGAATGTTACTTACGTTTTTGTTCTAAGAACTCCGAATCTGATTATTCGAAAAAAAAATATATTTTGTAATATAAATTGATACTCCTACAATAAAACGAAAAAAACATTTTAAAATAATATTAAAATAACATTTCAGTTGTGGATTTTCTCTAGTAGTTCATAATAAACGATAGAAAGGCCTGTCACAATTATGAAGTCAATCAATTGATTGATTTGTGACTCCAATTGGAGACTTTTCTATTTTGTTCGTTTTTGTTGAGGCGGGAATTGTGTATGAGTTGTTTTGATATATAAACATTGGCGACATTACCAACAAGTAATTTTTTTTTCAGAAAGCGAAAAAGTATTTCAACCAGAGACAAGGCGAGAAAAATATATAACTCCAGATATGAATAGGCGAAGACTTATCGATAGAGCGAAAATGAAATCGTTACGAATGTCTATCGTTATAGTAGCTGCATTTGTGATATGGTGGACCCCATATTATGTTATGATGATAACATTTACATTCTCAAATCCCGATAAACGTGTAAGTATATTTATATTTTAATTATGGGGAAAAGATTCACGCGGTGTGACTGCTTTGTGCTTAGGCATTATTTGCTATTAGGGAATCGCTGACTAAACAATCGTCCTAAGGACGGTAACATAGTAATCATTATTTATTTGGTGCCGTCGGTTCAATACAAACCTTGGTTTAATAGCTTAAAACAGCAACACTTGAGACTATCAAATTAAAATATACGAAAATCTTAATTTTGAAAAGCGAATTTCAAGCAAAGCACTAATAATTAAAAATGCAATACCAGATATAAATAATAATTTTAAATATCAATTATGGTTTCTGTCGATAGCGTGCGTCGTAGTTTTTTGAAGAATCGTTAATATACCTTGTAACGATTTGAGATTTTATGCCTAATTCAGAGTTTAAACTTCCGAAGGACGATATTTTTAGTATTTTTTTGTTATTTGTCAGCCTCGTTCAACAAGTAAGTTCATGAAAGTAATTGCTTTGGCTATGAATCACTAAAACATACAGCAAAAACAGCAGTTTTTATTTGAGTTTAGTTTTTATACATAAAAAATTAAACAGAGCCTATTAAATGGCACGTACAATCACAACAGTAATTATAAACATCAAAAAGCATTCTTAGGAAATAGTTTGGCTAAATAAGATTTATTTTTGATTTTCTCCAAAAAAAAATCGTTTTTTTTTTTAAATTTGTTAAATTTATATTAAACGTAAATTTGCTACAAAATATATATGGTTATAATGGAACACAATTTGTTACATTTTAAGGTCATGATAACTAAAGCGTCGATTGGTAAATTCAAGTCAAATTATTTATTATAATAATGTTTTCAGTTTTGATATGTATAAATATATTACAAATAACTATTTTAGAAAACCTTTCACTTTTATTGTAAATATGATTATGAATTCCGTGATTAATCAGTTATTAATAATATTCATAACAATATCAAGACATACTCGTAATTCCTTTAAAAGAACACAGATCAAAATTTAGCCTTAACGAATACAAGGCGAATAATGTACGAAATCATTATACCAAAATTATATGTCTAATGGGCGGATTTTTAAACACGAACATCTCGTAAAACGAAACGAAGGATCGAAAACAAACACAAATTATACCATTAACGCGTTTAATGGGATCAAAATGTACCGGAATAATGTGTAGTAATAATACACGATAATAACATTAAGCGAGGCTTGACAGCTGATAGAGGTGGGCAATTATGCAAATTATACCATGTTAATAATTCTTTGCTTCTTCGAACTATCAGAGAGCTCGAAAGCAATGTTGTAGTATACAATATTTAATAAAACAATAATAGTGGTATATATATAATAAAAAAATCAAATACTCCATTTTATTTGTTAGATACTAACGGATGAAGGTTATTTGTAGAATTAAATATTATTTTTATTTACAGTTAAGTGAGGAGCTACTGTCAGGGATATTCTTCTTTGGAATGTCCAATAGCTTAGTGAATCCCGTTATTTATGGAGCTTTTCACTTATGGCCCAGAAAACGCGCTCGACATAGTGATAAGTATGTTTCATTATAGAAAACTTTTAACGTGAATTCCCAAGGTTCTATTTTCCTTTCTTCTAACTGGACTAAATTCTAAATTCTTTGTTACGCTATACTGGTTTTATTTAGTCACTTTTAGATATAATTCAAAGAAACAATATAATAATAAAAACTAGTGGCCACATGAAATTATTACTTTATAAAGTTCTTTGTAAAAAAATGCTAGAATAAGTTTCGCTAGTGAATTACATAAACGACTTGGAATCCTTCCAGCGGTCGTGTTTAATGTCAATTTTGTTTAGGGAATCTGGCGGACCCCACGCATCATTATTCCGTCGAGGTGACCTCACCTCATCTGTCAGACTGACCACCATCAGATCGTTGAGATCATCAGCCAAATATACTAACGGACAAAACAATATGAGTGTTTTATAACAAAATATGAAGAGAAATTGGACTACTATTTGTGAAGAAAGTACAAATTAATTCGTATCTTTTTTTTACAAATAAGTAAAATTAAAGGTTGAGTACAGAATTTATTTTCACGAAAAATATCATTTGTTTCATACGACAATCGAAATAGTGTCTAGTCAGTAAGAGAATGAGGACTCTAGTTGATTGATGTCAAAAAGTGTTCTATCGTATCACATCTCGTTAAGCTAGTCAATACATTACGAAATAGTTATGCTCGACAAGGAAGTTACTAAAAACATATGAAAACTTATTATTATACGGAATGTACGGCAGTACTATTTGTATAGCTACCATACAGTTTAAATATGTAGAAGAATCCAGAACAATTTAATTCAAATACAAGCGAATCACTGTAAAAGTATATTTTTTGTCTTACCTAGCGAGCGTCAGATTGTTGCATTTTATTTAATTTTGATGTATAACTAATATATTAGTACGGAAAACATTGATGCCGTAGCAATATTGACAATCGCAGTAAATGAAAATCAGAATTACCATAACAATGTGTATGTCATACAAATATTTTTACGTGTGACGCATATTTGTTTCGGTACATTTTGTGACACAAGTTAATTCAAGTTTTAACTAATGTTATATAGTAAAATGTTTCACAATTTTATTGTTATAATGTTATATAACGATTGTATCTTTAAACGTAATGTAAATATTGTGGTTCAATTCAACCATTTCCTACTGTCGACCACATCTTGAAATGATTAATCCGAATGGGCTACAACATACATGTAAATAGAAAGATTGATCCTAACTGTAAAAAGTCAAGACGTAACATCTTCATAATATAAATTTATAGCATGTTCGATGTTTTGAAACAAAATGTTTATGAAAAACTATTTATGTTTGACATTTCATACATAATAATATAAACGCATATTCGTATCTCATTGTGAATTAATATTCTGAAGTAAACAGAACAAAATGTATGTTGTATATTACTAATTGTATTTTAAGGAATGTATAGTGTAAAAAGGTTAAATAAAGTTATGAAACACGATATATTTGTTTGACTTATTACAGTATAATCTTAAGACAACTAAAACTACAATGATTAAAAATGTTTTTTATAATTAATTTTATGTAAATTAGACTTTAACTATATAAATTTAGTATATGACAATTCTTTAAATTATTTTTAAAACTAAAATAATTAAAGTTTCAAAGTCGATGAAACGAAACAGCGACATACACACAAAAGAAACACATAAATTCATAAGATTTAGCGAGGAAAACGACTACGATTCTTTTTGACATTCGTAATTCAAGTATATGTGGATTATATAATAATTGGATACGAGAATTATCAGGGATGTCCGATACAACTATTGGCAATACTGTAAGGGAAACAGCTGTTCAATTTAGGTCCTGTAAAAATTATAATCTTTAATTATTTTGTTATATAATGAATTAAACTTTTCCATTTTCTTGCTAAAAATTTAATTAGTGCTGTGTTAAAATAGGATAAGCTAGCAATATTAGCGTCTAAAACGCTAATAAGCAAATAAAAAAATAGTAATAATGTGTGTCATTTCCTTTTACGAAATATCTCGCTATAAAACTTGTGACAGTTAGTGTTTTGGGTATTATACAAGTACATATAAAGTGAGTACTACTTTAAGTATATATAATAATAATACAAATAGACATGTACCAATAGTTTAAACTCACCACATATTTAACTTGAGTATTTACGCTTCTTATTGGAAGCCGAAACAACACCTTTGTAGCAATATGCTGACTCACAGAGGCCTTGCCTTGCAAGAAAACTTATTACTATAAAGATTAATTGTCACTTTGCCAAATTCAATTACCAAAGAGTTTGCATTATTCTTTTTTGCTTTAAATCACAATTTTACTCATTTGTTACTGCCTTGCTTTATTGGATCCCAACGATACATTTTATTAATCTTTTATTTAATAGAATTAATCTTTTAATTTCGTTACTTATATTAAAATACTGATGTGCTTATTAGTTGAAAATTATTCAATAAATAGATGATAAAGTTAGACTATCACAAAATTAATTATTTCATCACGAGTCTAATCTCCTACTAATCTCACACACTCAAAAATGTCAACACCAAATATATTACGCAACGAGTTAGTATCGATTATTCATATTCTTGAAAAATATTTCTCCCTCTAGGAGTCTGACGAAACATAATTTCGTCGTTAGGGCCCTAATTGTCACCTTATTTATCTCTTGAGTATAATCCATTCAAATACAGGGAATTTTAAATTCATAAAACGGAAAATGACAATTTACACGATTAGATCTCCAATGTCATTTCTCGGGGACATTTAATGGAGACATGAGATCAGCCAGATTGTTGTTTACAGCTCTCATAATTTATACTGTTTTGTACGAATTCGCCGATTTATATTTTATGCTTTACTTAGAGCTGAAAGGAATTTCTTAGAAAGACGTGATTCCTGATTATAGACGTCCTGTTCATAAGTAAATAGATAAATGGTAGTATAAAAGTTTAGTTTTAGCGATATTTATGACTTTCAAAAGTAGTCGTTTCATAGTTCTTATTGAAATTAATGATGTCACTTTGACTTTATGTGCATATGAACTGTGTTCGGTTCTTTTAGTGGTTAAATGGAATGTCAGATGTCATTAATAAAAAAATATATAAGGAGAGAAGAGAGAAAAACATATATTATAGAAGTTTATATGATGACTTGAATTGAAATTTGTTAAGTAGTGTATTCTACTCCCGCTCTATTCTTTTTCCATTCTTGCTTGTCTGTGCTTATAGCATCTCCATAATGAATAAGTTATTTATAACTTGGTAATTTGAGTTGTGAAACATACCTAATAGAATTTACAATACGAAACTTAATTCGCCAAATGGTTTAACGGTGAAGTTGAAGGTAATTCTGAACTCCATAATTGTAATTAAAGTTTTTCGGAGAGTTTAGGCCATTCGAAATGGCAAATATTTTTCACTATCCTAGAAGAAATTGTATAAAGTAATACATCTGTAGCCCAGTGGTAGCGTAGTTGTAGGATTGATTCTCAAACCTAAAGTCATATATTCGTACGTCCGTCAATTTAAAAAAGTATTTGGAAAAGAATGTGGTATGAATGTGTACGAAATAAATACTAAATTTTTATGGCTAAACTAAATTTTAACAGGTTTATTAAATTTCACAGATGAGTACATAAACAAATTACATTGTTTAAATAAATATATTATGAACGACAACATTCAGCGTTTTACCAGGGAAACAAGAGACTTCCCAAAGGCGCAATTAATATAAAACAAATAAAAGACCATTCGCTATTGAAAAGGCAACAATACGAATTAATTTAGAAACAGAATTATTAAAGATAATAATATTCTATCCATTGTATGAGGTTTATTCAACATTTGGTGCGAAGCGGTTGCTGAACCCAGTTCGAGACCTCTTTATTATATTTAATTAAAATACATGTTTTTATTTTATTAAATATATTTTATTCATATTGTACTTTAAGGTAAATAGCCGCGGGGCTCTTTTATCTCAAGGTGTCATTGTATCATTTTTTTGTTTAAATACTATTCGATAGTATAATCATCTTTTATGTATTTTTTGTATAATAATAATCATGTTACGCGTAAATCTTCAAATTTATGAGCCTCCTTCATGTTTATTTATTGAAAGGAAGTATTCATAACCAATAATAATAATAATTCTCTGTACATATGTTCATCATGATATCTCACATTCAGCGTACAGGCACGTATTAGTTACATAGAAAAATACATCCATTTAAGAAAAGCCATGAATCAAACACACCACCTCTGGTGTGATAATAGCCCATTAACCACAAGTCTAACACAAGATTCCTTGTAACATATTACGAATAAAAATAAAAATGTGAATACAATTTCACAATAACAATAAAAACTTCTTGGAAATCTTCAAAGAGACGCTTTCGACGAGATCTCTAGCTAGCTAGCTAGCTCTAGGCTTTCATAGATTGCACTCATTAAACGGTACAACTGCCGGCAACTAAACTCCTAGAGAGCCTCAGGCTTGACTAAATATAAGGACAGTTAGGGATTTTGTTAGTAATTATTTTAAATGGACTTTAGTTTATTGTATTTTTGCAAATTGAATACCATGAACGCTTTGATTACAGAATGCCAGGTCAAATTCTGATGGCCCTGATTATGACTGCCAATGGCGGCGGGCGAGAGTCTTGGATTTCCACCCTATCCTCCCCCGTGTACCTAAATAGTCTCGTGTTGTTTGTCCTATACGTGTAAAAAAATGAATTAGCAAAACAAATATTAAAATGTCCCTCACCTATGTTTCTTAGTTACAGGGCCCTTTATAACCTATAGGTACAGCTGGAACGCGAACGATAAACTCAGCGAAACTTGGCTCTTCAAGTAAACGATACTAATATAAAATTGTAATATGGCAAAGGTAAAAAATCATCAATTTGAATTACGATTTCTGTTTTCATAATTATATTTTTTTAAACTTTCATCATAAAAGATTGCGTATATACGCACCAAATACAGTAATTACATCAAAATGTTGGGTGTTTAACAGCTTCATCAGCTATATATTAACACCACACGCTTCATTATGAACGCATATCATGTGCTATTACTTCCTCTATAAATTAATCGACTATTAATTTAATTTATCACTCGTTTAAGCCTTCGGTTGGATCATTAATCTAATCTTTACTTGGCATGTAAGCCTAAAACGTACGTACATGTTCAGGAGATAATTTGAAAGTTAAGCCGTCATTATACGACTAAGATCCTCATATTTCCTAAGTAGTGCAATTATGCATTAGCCTTTTAATGAAAACAACAATATCCTGATATGAATGGAATAGTTATGCATTTCCATGTGTTTAATAAGTATAAATTATCGTGTTCTAAAACATATAAAGTTTTATTGGAATGGGAGTTGCGATTAGGAATTAAATATACTTAGTCTGGCCTTAAATACTGTTACCTTTAAAAGAAACAAAATATTACATTTGAATTTGGAATCTGTCATTTTTATATGATTGTTCATTGGGTTTTCTCAATTTGAAAGTACAAGTATTAGATGTCATTTGCAATATGTTTAACCTTGTTTTAGTTTGTATATATGGCAAGACTAGGTATAAGTATAAGTAAATAATTCATAATACCATGATGTATTTGTATGCATTACACTCACCAGTTTACGCATGTCAGTGTTGCCAGTTCCTGTGATATAATCTCACGTTTTATCGATCCTATGAATGTGTGAATCACCCACGAAAACAAAATAGGCCGTTAAATACAATTTCATATGAACTCAGCCGAACTCACCCTTAAGCGTTTTTATTCATTTCATTTTTGGAACTGTGTAAGGTTTCAGAGGAAAAGTGTGAAGCAAGTGTAATATTTTCAATGACAACTTTAGTGAGAAAATGTATTAATAATTATTCTGTTGAGAGACATGCGTTCATAACGTTTATGTGTAAAATTGTATTAAGCCGGATTCACTAAAGCAAATGTTCATTATGTATTATTAAATATTTAACTCCGTACAAGAGTTCCGAAAGATCTGCTGCTTTATTGTTTCCTAGTCTGTCCATTTCTAAAGGTAGGTTGCTAACGAATGTATTTATCCGAAACCAATTTGATTGAGGCTTTGAGTGCTACCAAAGGTGGAATTATCGGCGAATGGTGATTTTATGTAATGTAAATTTATATATAAAATAATCAGTGGTGCTACAGCCTTTGGTCGTGGTCTCAGATTTCAGTTTCGTAATCATTTTTGTCTTAATAGGAATCAGCTTTATGGGCATGTAGGTTACAGTTACAGGTTACATGTACATACAGGTAAGGTCTGTGACTGTAATGAGCCGTAAATTTACGAGTTTAAGGCATGCTGGTTTCCTCACGATATCTTTCATACAAGACAAAAAAGAAAAGTCTATTGGTGCAAAGCCGCGATTGGAACCCTCTAAGCTAACTCTGTTTATATACAGATAACAAGTAAGTAATAGAAACATAGGACAGAGTAGAGAAAGTACACCCAAGGTCGTTTCTATAAAAATGTACGACTTGAAGAAACTACGATCTGATCCGTGTGTTATAGAAAAGTTCAATTATATTTCAAGTATAATGTCAAAAATGGTTCAACATGCTATAGTTTTGGGGATTTTTTGTAAAAAATATTCAAACATATACGTAATAATACATTTTTCTCACAACAAATTTAATTACCACTGGTATAACATTTTTGGATTGAGTTTTAATGCCCACCTCATTCCTTGTATTATATAAATAAAAACTTTGTAATTAATATAAAGTATAAATTATATTGGTTGATACTTGATTTCTAAATTCCTATCCATCGTATTAAAAACCGTTTCAAATCTTAATTAATCATTTAACACAAGAATGGCTTGGCCTTCGAATGCACTTTACGAAAGTATTCGTAACTTAAAAAATACGAAAATATCAGTTTCTATTAAGCTCAAACGAAGCGTTTTTTCCTAAAGTATTCGAATTCTCTATAAACTATGTTCTTAGTTAAGCTACACACACTACCATGGAGCGTTGCCAAAGTTTGCCATACAACAATTTAGTGTTTCGATTCTATTTGATTAGATTGAGAAGTTACATGAGAACCGAAATAATAAACGTCGTCAAGGACATGAAACGTATAATTTTTATATGCCGCTCTAATACTGTAAGTTTTCAATTTAATGTTAGACGCGCAACTCGCATACCACAGATTGCGTATCAAGGTAATTACGAAATCATCGTTCTCATTCATAGGTATTAGGTTAGTCATAGGAAGTGCCTAATTATCTTATCAAGGATCTCATTAGCCTTCCACATGTGTGACTTAAATCTCCAAATAGGGGCTTCCCTTGACATAATGTAACCGCATTTATTTCTCGTTTCAAGCCTAGACGTCCTTAACGAAAATTTTGTAAAAAAGGTTGTTTTTGTATAAAAACGCTAAAACGTTAATATAATATTATATTTTGGTATAGGAATATTGAAGTTCTTCTTCATAGCCTGTACCACCTGATGACCATTGATTTATTTTTAAAAATAAGTAAACAACACGTGGCAAATTCAATAATGTACATCAAAGAAAATTTAAATTTTGAATTATACGAGGTAAAATGCACATCAGACCTATACTTGCCCATTAAATTATGTTGAATGGTATATGTATGTAATATCTGGATAACGTTGCTATGTTAACTTATTTATTTTTTTACTCCAAGGCCTAAGTAATTCTTAAACCAACATACAATTGTGTTTGATAGAGATAATAGTGTAAAGTTAGGGAACTACATGACATATTTGTTTTATAGATGTTTGTTCGGATAAAGAGGTCAAAGGTCGAGTTTTGGTGTCTTTATCATTATCCAAATACATTAAAAAATCAAGAAAAAATCTGTGACGCTACAACCTTTTTAGGCCTAGGCCTCAGATGTGTGTGTGTGTTTCATGATAATTTGTCAATCTAATATAGCCAGTAAGTGATCAGCCTCCTGTTCCTGACACACGCCGTCGACTTTTCGGGTCTAAGGCAAGCAGGTTTCCTCACAATGTTTTAAATGCGCACATAGAAAGAAAGTCCATTGGTGCACAGCTGTGGCCTCTATACCAACATTGCACAAACTACATATTACCATGTAAAATAAAATTATTCGTATAAAACAAGCTCATGAAAAAAATATTTCTAGTTATTATGTATACATATATTTTTAATATAATTAAATTGACGTTCATACTTAAAAACAATTTTCGTTAAAAAAAATATTAAAATGATAGCCGCTGTGCTTTATCAAAGACTTTTTAATCAATAATTTTATTACTAGTGGATTCCAGTTATTTTTACTTTCATATTATTCTAGATAATTAAAAAATAATCCTTAGGTTAGCAAAGAGCAGTGTTGACCTAATAGCTAAAGTGTGCTACTTTTAACCTTAAGGTCGAAAGTTCGAGTCATCAACGTACCAACGAATATTTCTTTCTATGTTCGCAATTAACACCAGCGCTTATGGTGAAGGCAAAATCGCGAGAAATATATTAAACGAGAGGACCCGACAGACGTTGTCCTGTCTTAACTATGAATATTGATTTCGAATTCGTATAATTAACTAAAAATGCTTTATGATATACAACATTATTTGTTTGTTTTTCTGGAGCGTAAATTATATTTCACCCGCTGGTGCACTCAAAAAAAAACAATTTATTACGAACTAATTTATTATAAATTACAAATAAATATACTGCTCTTAAGCACGATGCTTATAAGAATGTAATTCTTAAAACTAAGTACGATTTCGAAGCAACGCCGGTGGCCTCCTTCGTCAGCAGAAATCGTAAATTGTTAGGTGCAGGGCTGGCACATAACTCGTATATAAATAGTTTTGTTGGTATTCCGGCATGGGAACAGGCAACAAATAACTGGCCATATGAAAAACATGGATTTTCAAGATTAATGCCACCAATTAGGGACTGTTATTATTTTATATGTATTTTATTAATATAATAACTACATTCTGTTTGACGATATTTGCAGCACGCATTCTATCAATGTTATGTCAAACACCATAAGGCTACGTGAAAAAAGTTTGAATTGTAAAAGCGTATGCCCTGAAAAAAAAATTGGTATCGTAACAATAGTCATGATTATGAATATGGTGGTTAATTATTCTTAAATGTTCTAATTTTCTGCGCTATTTTCTCAATTTTTTATTTAATAAAAACCTCCTGACAATAACAAACACAACAAAAAATTAGAATTATCGAAATCGGTCCAGCCGTTCATGCGTGATGCCGTGACCAAGGGCAATAGGGGTTCATTGTTATCTATATATAGATTAGAAAAATAGACTTTATGCACCAAACAGAAGGTTTGTTAAATTTCTTCAAAACAAATAAAAAAACAAAAAACGGATGCAATCTGAAGATCTAAGATAATCTTTACGTGGATGCGAACATCCACGGTCGGCATTAATTTAATTTAAAGAAAATCGCTCCAGCCAACGCATTGCATTAATTCTGTAATATTAGTTCAAATTATGTATAAAAACATATTAACCATATATAGTTTACATTTTTGCCAAAAGATTTTTATCACAAACTGTCTTGGCAGGCGCCTACTCGCCTTGATTGATCTTTTAGCTTGCAAACTTAAACAACGCTAGTAATACGCTCAATCAAAAAAAAAGTTACAATATTATTGATGCCAAGCCTTTAAAAATACTATTCATCAAATAACTGTTATATAAACTAAAACTTTATTAAAATATAGTACCTACTTTGTATCTTAAAGGAAAAGACAAGGATACAGAAATATGTTTTACGAATTAAGCTCCATATACATTTAGCGCCAACTATGACCCCCGTGTCTAAATCCAATTTGTTTTTGCAATACGGAAGTCGTATTTAAAATTACTTTACAGCGATTTGCTTCAATATTAATTTGCTAATTGCGCATAATCCTTTGATGCAAAGCTTGAACCCACCTCAGAAACCAGCCACTAACACAGTTATGAAAATTTTATTGTTTGAGGAGAAGCATTTTATTCATTCGTTACAATATGATCCAGATACACGTGTGAGCCAGTCTTCAGTATATCTTCATAATTACTGGCTATTGTATGAAGGAACATTGTTATTAATATAGATACCCTGTGGCTAAGAAGATTGCAATCACCTACAAAATTGGTAAATATAGAAGTATATATTTCATTCAATAATTTGTTGGAATTGAATATCGCCAGATTAGGTTGTATGATTAAAGTTTTTGGATTACTTCAGGTCGCTTTGTACACAAGGCGTGGAACACAAAGATCCACGAATCAATTCCCGAATATACGTACGTAATTGTTTCGTGTTTTTTTTTCTAAATATAATTCTAGATAATTCCCTGACTTTGTAGTCATCGGAGGTATCAAATAGCTTACGTAAATGGTATTGGTAGCCCAGATTCTTAAACACTATCTATTTCTTTTAACAACTTTTTGTATGACTTATACAGCAAATCCCAAAAAGATGCCTTTTAACCTGATGTTGAACATTATATCCCTTAAATTCGTCTCTGTTACCTTTATGCCCATAGCTTGTTCAATGTTATACCTGTCGTATCCATGCATTTGACAGTCAGAACATGTAACCCCGTCTCTTCAGCTGTATTGCTTTAGTTAGGTTGGTTGGTTGCTTTAGTTAGGTGGTTGTCCACATGGACAGGCAGCACTTTGTCTAACCCTGAACCTGTACGATACGACAAGAATCCACCGTGACCTGTCAACATCTGGTTAATCAATCCTGTTGGTTTTATTTGTTTAATTGTTTCGTGTTGAAAGGCATATAAATCAATAGGTTGCAATAACCAACAAGCCAATTGTATGAAATTAGCGCAGGCCATACCTTGTTGTGGGTTACGGGCTCTTAAAATTATATACTTAGTGTGATACTTTAGTATTAATTTATTCGTCAATTTAAGGCTTTACACCAAACAGTTAGTCTACGTAATTATAAGTTTTTAATAATAATACATAGCTTCAATCCGTTTCAAAAGTGTTTTCTTAATGTGTAAAAGCCATGTTAACAAAAGACAATACTAGTCTCCGTAAAACGAAAAAATTAAAGATGTTGTAATGGTGTTGATTAGTATTATTTTCTTTTATAGTTTTAACCGGCTCACCAAAACCATTATTTCGGGTTGGTACAGAAAAATCTTTAAAATATAATAAGAGATAACAATGCGTACCCTGAGCCCCATTGGGAAGCTACACGACCTTGAGAAAATCCTATTTATTGTACATTTTTTAAACTCGTTACTTAATATTTAAATCCAAAGAAGCTTTATTGTGGTTCAAGAGCGTTCAATACAATTTCTATAAAATTACCATAATACGTAATACTGCAGTAGCGAAGCCATTTCAATAGAGTTTAATAGAAAATACGTCTTTCTTGCAATGTATTGCAATAAACTGATAATAAAGCGGATGTAAGATTAGTTTTTAAAATTTTCTACATAACTATACACACTATATCAGTGAGATCGTAAATATTTATTGTAATTATACACAATTACAATAAATATAGCCAATTACAATTACAATATATATAGCCTATATATATATAATATATATATATACAGGCTTTAAATATTTCAAGTAAATATTTTATATTTTAATCAATTGAAATTAATAAAATTATAATTAGAAATAAATTTATATAACCCTATTTCGGACGCAACACATTAGGAGAGGTAAGCATTGCCTAATGGTTTTAAAGAAATACTATTCCACTAAAGTCACCTGTATTATAAAGGTGTTATCGTCTGTTGGATACAGGCTATAGACAAAAATATTTTATGACAGTTTATTATCACCAATAAAGGTGGAAAACCTTCACTGAATTGTTAAAGTGAAGATTAGTGAAGCAAGACACTATATGAGATTGTTCCCATAGAGTGCCTTGCTGACCAAACTCGTAAACCATTCGAAACGTCTGTACAAATAATGTAACAATTTTGGGTCAACGGATATCATGGAAGAAATTTTATTTAATTCCTATATCGTTTCGAAACAGCTGGCAAAATCCTCCGTCCAATTCTGCGAAAGCATATATTCACGTAAAGAACTTCCAACACCTTTAAAGTAAATTTAACAAGCTTTTACTTGCTTATTCATGAAGCCTTTCATTAGTTCCTTAAGCATATTATTTCGTAACGGCGTACGTTTCTTCATATGCGAATAACAATACTAATATTATTATGTAAATAAAATTTATTACAGCCCAAAAAAATATTCAGTCCTATGATATAGAAATATCCGGAAGATTATTCCGCGTTTTCAATTGTACCGGCATATATTTTCCTTGTATGAACTTTAAATAGAAAGCTACTATTATTAACAGCCATATATTATATTTACGATACCCCACGTATCGTAAATATTCGTTCGACTATCGTTCTCGAAAATAAACTGACAAAATAACCTCCGTATTTGGTCAAACATAGACGCTATGAACGGTAAGTAATCTGGTTAAGGGGACAAAAAATAGGCAACAAATATTTTCCTTTCGAATAAACATATCTACATCAACTATTTTAATAGGAATATCGTAAATCGGTTATTTTGTTGGCTTTTTGTTATAAGAGAGATTGGGATAAAGATAAAAAAAATATATGGAAAATCCAAAAGGTTAATTTTATTAGATATTTTTTGTTTACGTTTCTTTGTCAGTTCCATTGCTTATTTGTTTTTCTGATATACTCTTATCACACCAACTTTACAAGAACTGAATCAGGAATTCGACATGTAATTCAAGCATAGGTTATCCGTCCATTTACCGATTTTCCAAAGATATTCTAAAATTTGGATTGACTAAAAAAATCCTTTAATTTCAAAGTTTGACTTCCAAAAAATGTCTAATTAGTTCTGTTACCATTTAGTTCTCTTGGAATATAAAACTTATTTAATACTTTTAGATATGCCACTTGAACCTAACATAAAAATGAAACGTAAGTTAAAATATATTTATTTCAAGAGTGCCACTTTTAAATTAGGCGCCATTTGAATGAGACCTCTGATAGTTTGATTCTAAGTTTTTGATATAGTCATGTACGTAATTTACTGAGAATTCATGAAGCTATTGAACGGAATTTTCCTTACAAATTCTTAACAAAGCGGCTCGAACAATCCTGATCCCGACAGTTTAGGTTTACGATTGTCTTTCTGTTCACTATACGGTTTCTTTTGATTACAATTAAGTTAGTAATAGTTATTGGAAAAAGTTCATTATTTAATTGTAGTATTAACTAATCATTCGTTTACTAAACATAACTATTTTAAGCTTAACGAACGTTTTTATAGTAGACCAGCAGACCTAAAAAGGTTATAGTTTGCCACTGATGTTTTTTTTATTTTTTTTTAGTTTTTAGTTTGGGTGATGCTAGTTATTTGGACATAAAAAATACCGTTGGTAAATAGCTGTAGTACGAACCCTCTACCTTACGTATTGCTTATGGTTTCGATGTATGGTATTGGATAATTGTATGGCGATTATATTTAAATACAACCACAACAATGATAATGTTCGCATATTATGGAATTTCCTCTCTGCTTCGTAGCGGAAGAATGTTGGTAGGTATCGTGACTACAGAAACCTGTCTTCATTCAAACATAACTATATTGTGTGAATTAGGCCAATTAATCTATGTTTCAATTATTCGGATATGTAAACTTTACTATGGGTACGTATACTAACGGATACTAGGCACGAATAGCCAGTATTCTAGCATGTGTTGTTTTATTATTTTCACAACGTGTTGAGCTAAAAACTTATCATCGATGTTCAAAGCAAACAAATAATCCGCAATATTTACATTAACTCAGTAGCGTGGAAAAAGTGATTTTATACAATGTGATGTGAGAAAATAGTATTTGAAATTCACCTTCGGAGTTTATTAGAATGTTAAGATATAATATTATAGATTTTTTCTGACCTGTTTTCTGGAGTGGTTGTTTATCTTCACTTTTCACAATTTCTATTATATTTTTGAGCTGTGTTATAGCACACACACACACACACATATATATATTATCAATTAATTCAAATTAAGAAAAAAGTTTTTTAGCGTTATGTTTAATTCTCCTAGTGCCTTCAGCGCGTGCCTCTTATCATCGAATAAGTCGTCGAAACCCATATATGCGAAACTGGACTTTCTGTTTATGTGCACATTTATCACCTGCTCGTACGATGTAGGAAAACATCGCAAGGGAACCGGCAAGCCTTAGACCCAATGTGAAATAAAATATAGTTGTAAATGATCACGAAACCGTTTCAAAGGCCAGATTGAAAGGTTGTAGCGCCACTGACTTTTCTAATACTTTCACGCTAATCTTTGAAAGGATTACATTTACACTATTTGAAAAATAAAATATGCTGAGTTTGTAATTATGTTATATTTTAAATTCATTAAATCGGATAATAGCCGCTAAGATGACTTCTGGGTCGACAAGGATACTAGTAATGGAACAATATTTAATAAGCGAAACAATATACTTATTTAAAAATATATTTTGTTGTGCATATCGCACTGCGGTGAATCCCTAGAAATAAATTGCCTGGCAATAATTCTTAATTTGAAAATATTTCTGGCGAGTTTTAGACGCAGTATGATTTCCTGGCAACCCATTGAGCTGCAAGATTGAATTATAGCTTTCTTTTGCGAAATTCTGCTTTTTAATAAATGACGCATTGAAAACGACCCATCTGCTTTTATTTTAATAAAAACAACATTCCGAGAAAGCATCAGTAATGATTTACATTAAAATTCTTGCTCTAATAATAGACTTATTTTTATTATAGATTGACCGTTATGAGATTAAAAGAAAATGTATAACCAATATTCACAAGCATATGAGGTTCAGACTTAGAGCTGAGAGTCCTCTATGTTAAAATGCAATTCGCTTTAAATATTTCGTACGCTAATTAAGAATGATCGAAGTTTTCAAATTTAAAAGTAGCTTAAGCAGTTTAGCAGGAAAAAATAATTCTGTTCATAACTGAAGAAATAATTCCATCGAAATCAAAGGGTAGAAATGAGTTCTAATTATTACTGATGAGCAGATACAGCTAATTAACAATTACAATTTGTTTTAGGGAATTTATCTCTATGAAAAGCGGCTAAAATAGGCTCCACAAAATATGTATTAAAAGTTTTATGAAAGATTCCATGCTTACAATAGGTAGGACCTATTTAGTAACCACGTAGTATTTAGTTCGACTGTTTTACGCTCTGTTAATGAAGCTAAGGACTATTTGAATTGACTGCAAAACACGATGAAAGCTCTCTAAAATTCTTTGATATGCAAATACGTCTCCAAATTGAGACCGACTCCTTCATTCAAAAAGTATTTAATTTAAGTTCCATTCACTTCCATTTAAATTAGTAAAAATTGACAAAATGTATTTGCAATTAAAAATTGTAATTTTCAATAAAAAGTATATAATTAAATGTGACTCAGTTTAAGACTTAGTTCAAAACTAAGGACTTGTCAGCCGACATTACTATACGATAATAGTCTACGGTTATATGGAAATTGAGTTTCTAATTTCTCTATGTTTATATAATATATCTCTACGGATAATGAGACATAGATGTTAACTGATATGTCGACCTGGATTTCGCTCGGTACAAAAGCCCAATATTGTCGAAAATGCTATCATAAATGCCATGCCATGATACTAACAATAATTGGTGTTCAAGTAAGTAATATTCCAATCCGTACTATGATTTAACTATTAAACTATTACGATACGCTTGAGCAAGTAGGTTGAACGAGTTAATTTTATTAAAATTTTGACCTAGTTTTCGGTGTTTTATTTCAGAAAATTATAATTTACGTATGTAAATATGTCATATCAGAAAAAATTCAAGCGTTATGTCAAACTCTAATATAATAATCTTATCTTATCTTAAGATTTTGATGTTCTATTTACAAAATATGGGATTCATATACAACGCGAAGCGCTCTTATTCCATGCCCCACAATAGGATTTTTTTTTTGTTTTGTCTACATACCTTTAAATAAATTAAGACTGAATTCTACTCTAAAACTTTATATGGTATCATTAAATAAAGAAGTTATTATTGTTCCTAGTATATGAACTTCGTGATTATATGTCTAACATTTTCATTGATATTCGGTAACTAGATAAGCGTTTAAAGTCAACAAACACTGTAAACTTGCGGCAAGTCAAATTTTGTCGTTGGGCGTCATGCGGGCTTGCACCACGATATAGTTACCGTTTACCTAATCTAATTAATTTCATAGTACGTGTAAAAGAGCTACCACAAAAACTCATTAAAACAATATATAAATTAAATTACTTGGATGCTATTCGTAAAGACACATTAGGGATATCCCTGTGTAGTGGACGACTACTTTTCCGTGGCACAAACGGGAATTAGATGGATTAATACACATTTCTGTTCATGGAGGCACCAAATGGCGATTATCATTCTAGTAGCACTCCCTTGCTATTCTATTAAGATTTTATAGTAGTCATTAGAAGGCATAAACAACTTGTGTGTATATATTTTGTACTATTTCTAAATACCCTTGTCAAGTTTATAATAATTGATTCTTGATTATTTATCGTGCCTGGTTGTCGATTGCACGATATGATGCACAAAATGCTGAACAATTGGCTGACTTAGGTGAGTTACTTAAACGGCAACCCTTTGTTAGTAAAAATAAAGCTAGAAACAGACGTCATCGGCATGACAAAACAAAAATTACGTGTCGAAAAACATTTGTTTTTTATCTTGTGAAAAAAGTAAAAAGATTCAGGTAGTAAATATGCGCTTTGATAATGTTTTGCATATCTCTTTATACCAAAGAGCACTTTACAACATGACTGTACATCCAATCATATACTTAAAAGCTGAGATACGGTAAAAAGCTTTTATCGCTTTTATATCTGGCATGTATACGTATACAATAACATAAACGTAGTCATAGATCAATTATCTCTTTGATTTTAATAAAAAAATATTTTCAACAGCTTAATCCCGGCTGAGTCCCGGGAATTTAAAAAAACACACTCTCCTAACTCAAAGCAACCATCGAAATATTTATTATTTGAAAAGGTTTCATGATTTAAATTCGAAATCGTAGACCAGTAAGCCGCCAAGCACTGTATACTAAATACAATGTGTATCTGTATAAATAATACTATAAAGATATTAAGGTGAATAATGTAACATATATCATACCAAACCTCACCAACCTAAAGGAGCCACCCAGATCGTTTGCAATTTCTTCCAAACAATTTGAATTTCGAACTCAACAGCTACAGTATTAAATGTGTGTATTTTTTTACCATGAATAAATCATGGCGCAAATCCCCTAATCACTGCCACGCACGTACCAGTCAGTCTATGTAAATTCCAAGTATTACTTGACTTAATCGAAATTCCCATGATCACGACCCACTGTTTCCTTGTGAAAAAATATGTAAAAATTAGAGTGAAAAGTAATAATTTAACCTTAATTTTGAACTTACACCATAATTATTTTGTTTTTGATTGAAAGTGCTGGCAAAGATACGTAATATCTATAGTAATTCAGTGAGCTAACCGCATTTTACATTTAAGCCGTCTAAAATATACATATTTAAACATCTAACAAATTTAAAACCTTATTTAGCCTTTTGAAAAGACCTTTCAGTAGCTCATCAAAGGTGATATCGTTAAATTATTTAAGTTTTAACTAATAGTCTTAAGAAACCGTTGGTTAACAGTGACTAAAGACAGTTATTTAAGAAAAACATTTTATTACAAAATGTTACATCAGAGTAACCTTTCCGGGTCCTTTTGTATTGAAAACCGAATTTAAGAATGCTGTGACTGTTCGTCCCCACTACACTATGTAGCAATATATTTAAAAATTATTAATTTGATAACAAAATACTAATAGTTACAATGTACTATTTGTTTATACAAAGACATAATAACAAATAATAGTATATGCTATGAACGTTATAGTGGACTAGACTACTGCAGAGATCACTATAGACTATCCCTTACAAGTTTCGTACTAAGTTAGGACTTCATCTCAGGAACTACCGGTTGCAAGTGAAAAATTAGTTTTCTGTTGCATAGTTCCAGGAAGGATCATAGTACGACAAATATAAAAACTTCGGTTTATATTTTTACAGTCACTTCGCAGTATTGGATCCAAATTCAAATGTAACATTATTCATACAAAAAAATTTTGTACATATATCTACAGCAACTCGATCAACATTTATTATAGCATAAATTCTGATCGATTCCTACATGTTTCAAGTAACTAAGAAAGTTACAAATTGTTTAAAAGGGTCTAACCTGTCGTGACGCCTTCGACAACCCTTTAATTTATTAAGGGTAGTCCTTAGAGAACGTGATCAAATTAATACTAACTTTAAGACGTAATATATTTAAAAAAATTACTCAGTGAAGCAGAATCTGTTTATCGTATCATCAGAAATGACGCGGCAAAATCTGACTAAACGGCTGCACTGACGCAAGGTGCGAGTCGGGGCATGATATAATACTATTATTTCATAGAAATCGGCTAAGGATATCCAAAGTTCAAAGACAAATCAGCGTGGTAATACGATGTCCTACTGAGAGAAGTTGCACTTCAAAATTTAACAACGCCGTTCTCTCGCGCTCTTTATGATACTCCAGAACTTTGTAAATCCTAAACCAATTTCGATGGAAAAATAGCTCTTGTTATTTGACCAAGAAAGAGTTAAATGTTACATGTGTAGTACTTCTAAGACACCTTTGAATATGTGTTTCGTGATAATTATGGGTTACTTAAGACCTATCAGGCCGTCAACGTGACCCCGAAAACAAAATTAATAACATTCTTTGTCCTGTCAAAAATATTTGGATTTTTATGATTCATCAAACTCAGAAATAAACTTGAGGATGTATTGTATGTGTATCATAATTTAAATTTGAAACCTTTTACTAATAACCAGAATATGATGCCTTCGATGAAAAAATATTGCACAAAAACGATTAACTACGACAATCGATTAATAGCAACAATTTATTAAATATGAAAATTGACTTCCCAAAAACTGAAATTGTTATCGGATTACAGAAATGGCAGACTAATTAAAATTAATAAAATCCAATTCTACAATAAAATAATATTGTCTAGACAGTGTGACTTAATAAAATAACACGTACCTATAAAGATGTTACTTTTTAATGACTTTATTAATGATGTTGAAAATATTAAACGTAATTATGTTTTTATGACTAATTTCCTAATCCAACATCGAATTATAAAGATAAGATATTTTCGTGACAAAAATATTTCTTTATGAAACTTCAAAGATATCAATTTCCAAATTTTGACAAGAATAATCTTAATTAACTATTTAAATGTTTCTGTAACATCTATTTTAAGCTTTCCGTGATTTAATAAAAGAAAAGAAGTTTGAATAAAATTTAGAATATACGTAATCGCATTTATAAAGCCCTTGTTTCATTATCCCCATAAGAATTCCCTGAGGCGTCCTATCAAAATTCACAAGAAATTGACGACAAAACAAAACCAACACGAACAAATCATATTCAGATAATTGTTTTCTTATGTCCTATTTCTATAATCAAACTACCGTAAGTGCTACGAGTCATTTCTCAAAATAACCCAAGAAAGAGTTTTAAAAGTGGTGTGTTTTTTTATTATTTATAATAATATTATTTCAACTTCTACTGCAGTAATGAAGAATGATTAAATGGTTTTTTTTTAGTTTCATTAATATGTACAATTAAGTTATTAAGAAACATAAATAGCGAGAAACAATAAATGTTAAATACAATTTCTTCCTCCTGCCCATGAGGTAGCTGTTATAAAATTGAAATTGAAATAGGCGTGATTGAAAAGAAACGTTTAAACGATTTCTTGCCTTATTTATTATCTGTTCCTTTTTTCATCTATATTATAAAATATTCATTAAAATCATTCTATATGCTTAATACAGCTTCGTAAAGAATATTTTTTAAACCGCTTACAAAATAAATTCAATCTTATGTTTTAGCAACACACTCGTGTTTCTATATTGTTGTTGTAAATTTTTTATTATATTTTCTTTCTGAAAATTAAATTATCAAAGATTTTCCCAAAAAAGGTAGGTAAAATAAATTTCCTTTTTTCATTTGTTACTATCGGTATACGTAATGAAGGTTGTGATATATTCAGACAGCTGTATAATTTCTTATTATACGTTTCACCGAGTGACCTTATTTTGTATAGCTTTTACGAGTCCCAAATATTGATATTAAACGACATATTTAATGAAGATCATTATCTTTCAGAATCTGTAAGTGAATGTTACACCCCAGATATTTGCCCAGTTGGGAAACCCAAGATATTTGCCCAATAAAAGTAAAAACATATTTAAGCTATTTATTTAAGTTATTAAGTTGGTTGTATGTATAACTTGCCGTGCTTAATCTTAATTAAATAGTGTATTCCATTTGTGGATTAAGATACATCTAAAATGCGGTGCAAATCAGACTCTAATTCATAAATGTATGTATGTACCCAAATTACAAAAGTTGTAGTTCATTTTAATAGCCAGTAACATACAGTTCCTGTAATAAAACTTTTTAATTTGAAATGCATACCAACTCACCCTTGCAATCGTGTGCTTCGGGCGCAAATTAAAACCGCAAAATTAGTTTTTAATAAAAAATATTTAATTGTTAATTAAAAAATTACGCCTTCAACGTAATAATCATTGACGTACCCGACTGTGAATTTTTAAGTCTCAGTCTAAAATCCCGGTTAAAAATATGCACATCAATCATATCAAACACTGAGAATAGTTTAAAAAGACTTTTTATATTTTCTTATTATTACTAACGCAACGTAATAGTTTAGTTGGTCTCAGATAAACTTTTGAATATTTAATCCAAAAAGGTTGAACAATTATATGAGTGACAAGAGCGTTGTTTCCGTTTTTCGGGAGAGAACTTGGCCCGAGTTAAGAGTTTAATGGTCAAGTTTAATAAGTTATGAGTTATAATTGTTTCAATGAGCGCTTATTAAGAAAATTATCATATACTTCTTAATTTTTTTTTCTGGTTATCCAGTCTGTAATGAATGTTTTTTTATTTTATTAAAGTATTCCTACAGCTACTCATTAAACCATATTCAAACAATTACATTATACACAAAAGCCAAAAACGGAATACACATTCAAACATAATCATAAAGGACAGTTTTATCTATTTATAATAACAAAGTATAAATTCATACTAAATTATAAGTTCTAAGTTCTAAGATTCATTCAGAGAGATCATTATAATAAATATTTAGTATAAAGGAAGAATAACAAAGCCATTATTAATAAAAGATACCAGAGTTTATTAAATATTTTTTAAGCATTTTTTAGTCATATCCATTTGCTGGTTATACATAACTGAGTTACGTAAATATAAAATTTTAAAAACGTTTTCCCTTTATATGTTGTGTTGTATGATGTTTCATCGAGTAAATCATTAATTTTTTCAATATACATTTCATGACAATTGCTTGGGAGAAATACGATACTAAAAACTAACAAAATCTACATATTCAATCTCATCATCATATCTACCGATCAAAGTTCAGGATTGTACAAACAACATAGATGATCAGCCTTCTTGGACCGTGGTTCCCCTGAACCGACCGAGAGACTCAGAGTCGAGTGTATTACAAAAACGTATTAGATCTGATGGTAAGTCCTGCTGGTGTCCTCATATGACGTTTTGTTATACCGAACAAGCAAACACTGATAAAAAGGACATTTGTGAAAAGACGAAGTACAAACGTAAGACTTCGGAAGGCACACTTAGCAAAATCTCTTTTTTTTCTCTGGCTGTTAAGGCGGGTAATTATAACAACAACTGACGATTATTCATGCAAGTATGACAATCATAGTACCTCAATCCGTAAAGCATTTAAAATTAAAGTAAAAAGTGAGCATGTATAACAAAAAAAAATTTTTCGTCTTAAAATCATTTTGATTTGGCACTGACTTTTCAAATACAATTTTAATATGATTTCTATAAGACAATTATGCATTTCTCTCTTCTCTTCATTTGTTTAAATAGTAACTTAATAATAAAATATGTTTCTATGCCAATCCGCGTTAAAATAAGTAAAGAAGATTATTTAATTCAGTAGCAATTGTCAAAATTGGGTGTTATTCTAAATCCCTAACGTCAAAAATAAAAGCCCTAATCATAAAGTCGTTTTATACGATAAACTGTACTTCTGCCTCTGTGGATTTAGATTGAAGAAGCATCCCTCAATCTATAGACAATCCATTTGTGAAGGAAATCTTTTTGCAACGGCAACCTTATTACTTATATTATAGAATAATAGTAATATCTAAACTTTAATGGCGAGAAGTTGGCCCACACCTCTCTTCGTGACTCGAGCCTACTGCTCTCTTGCCAAAGCTGGGAAATATCCGTCAGATCTTTATTCCACCGCTGCACACCACATTTTTTTACTTTTTTAATTCCTATACACCTTTCGTAATAATTTTTTTAACAGTTTATTAAAAGTTGAGCAATACTTGTACAAGAATTGTGACTTATAAAATTTATTGGCGCACAGGATATTAAGTGACACGTTATTTATTGATTTGACTTTTTACTTTCGCAAATATAATTTTTTCTTATCGCTATGTCATTGGCCACTTTAAAAAATACAATAATAACCTGTTAATTGTCTACTTTTTTTAATAAATCCCTATTGGAAAAATGTTTTTTGCTACTGTTCCGAAATGATGACGATCAACTGTCACTAAAATATCAAAATGTTAATATCAAATGTCAGCTGTCAAAGAAAGTATAACGCAACATTGAAATAGCGAAACGGTACATGACTTGGTATTAATTTAATAAACGCTCCTTTTTGTAACGATTTATAGCAATTACTGGTAAAATTGACGTAGAAGTATTGTGTTAGTTAATTAGCATAAATGTATATTATATACTATCTCCATTCTGTATCTGTATCCTATATTTACATTCGTTTATAGATTTAGTAGTTGCGCACGTCGTAGCCTGAGGCATGTTTACAAATGTACTTTTATTCAAGTGCCTACTATATTAATCAAAAAAGGAATTCTGGCGAACCACTGATTCGGAACATTCCAGATTTCTTTGTGTTTGCTAAATGTTTAAGAACGATATTGTTTTTTCCAGCTGTTTGATTACTTTATTGTATGTTTGATTAAAGAAAGTGCTAAATTGTAGTAATTTGTTTTTTTTTACTAAATACTAAAAATGGTGTGTTGTGCGAACGCGGAAAACATTACATTGCCTAAAAAATATTTCTAGTAAGAGTTGAATTATTACAGAACAATATTGCTATTCAAAATGAAGTTTATTGTTAGACGAAAAACAATATCATAAGTAAAAAATTTGAATGGGCCACTCTTTTCGCATTGTGATACAAATACGCAGACGAAATACTTTGACATGAGAATTTGATATAGGTCGAATATTCAAAGACATATGTCTATATTAATTTTAAATGTAATATCACATTAACTATATGGTTTTCTATTCATATTATATGTTATATCTAGCACAAAAATAACTATAACTTCACCCTTCAAAAATAAAGTTTAAGGCAAGCATTGCATTTGATCTTAGTCCTTTAACTTAATTCTATTCGCGAGATTAAAATTCAAAAGGCGCTGATTAATTGGCATCTTTAAACAGCAGCTCCACAGGTTATGTAACTAGATTAATTTAAATTGTTTAATGACTTCAAATATGTTAAAATGAATTATTCCAATGTCATCTTATATGTTGAATTAATATCACACAGTTCAGTTTATGGGTGCCACGTGACGGCAAAGTTAGAATTTTAATATCGGCTGAACCATTTAAACGAAAATATTATATCTGAGATAATATGTGAACTGAATGATTAATTATGGAAGGCTATTATCATTGTAAACTGCATTTCTCTGCATTATTATCTCTTATAATACTTAGTTAATTGATAAATTTGTAGGTAGTTTCTGTAGTTTGTATTATTCATAATCTGTTCGATTTTTTTTTAAGTGATCATGTAACAAATTAGGTTAGACGCCAACCCTCTAAGTAAATAATGTCAATAATGTAAAGGGCAGACTTCGACACTAAGTAGGTAGCTAGGTAGTGCTACCTAGCTACTCGTTCACATATCTGACTGACTGCGTGCCCGATAGGCGTCCATATGTAGGAGTCCATTATTTAAAAAAAACAATTAGGTTAAGTCTTCTAGCATATTTATAAAAGAGAATGTAAAGCAAAAGACGAAACATTTGCGTATACGTTTCGTTTAATTGTGATTGGTCAAACGGGACGACAGACCGTTTACTAGTCTGTGATTGAATGATTTTGACAAATCATCATCAACAAAAATCGTTTGACACTTATATCCTCCTACGAAGTATGATTGCCAGTAGTATTAACGTCATCGAAGAATCATATATAATTATAAGTTTTTTCCTAATTGCGTAATTAAAAATAAAATATACAAGTGACAAATAAAACAAAATAAATTAAAATCCCTCGGAATTTAGTAGTTACTTAAAATTTAAATAAAACAAAAACAACAATACCTATACCTTGTGTAAAATACAGTTTCATGCAAAGCTTTAGAGATTTTAAAATAATAATGAACAGTGTTTTATAACCAACTAACTTCATATGGAATTGGTATTTTGCTTTAATAAGCAAACATTTTAATAGGTATAATGAACGGTCGCTTTGATAATGTGTATAACAATAGAAACGTCATGGTTACGTTTTCAGTATTCAATGTAACATTCCATTATAAAGGAGATTAGATGAGTAGTATTGGAGATTAAATCTATTGTTGCCATAATGAGATACACGAAATGTCAAATAATTCAAACTTACCTAACCAGGTACTAGTGTAAAGCGAATTATTAGCTGTGTACGAACGGAATTATTTTGACAAAAACCGACGTCATTTTTTTTACTAGGTACGGCTCATCGGCATCTATACTTATTAAGCTGAAGAATTTAGTTGCTAGGTTGAACACACAAATCTTGAGTTGTAATATATATTTTTTAATTAATATTATATTTATTATTAGCCAAATCATTTATATATATATCTTAAGTTTGAACAAAATTATTTCGCCACAACATCTGGGTTACGCCTCGATATACAATTAGTTTTCCCTTATTAAGGTAAAAAGGTGGTCGCTGATCAGCCTGAAAACTGTACCTTATCATTAATTATTGTTCACCTAAATAAGATAAGATTATTGGAGTCGAAAAAGAAATCTACCACGCTTTTGACTTAGTTTCATCGGCTTAAGTACTTTAACAGAATTCATATCTATCAATTTATACCATGACATAAATAATATCATAATTGTAGCTTAAAATATTTTCTCGAGACTTTAAAGTAAAGTCAAACTCAACAACTCCAGTGGTTACTTGGAAACGACTTGCCATACAAATATTTTCGTTTCACTAGAATATTTGAGAATCTCTCGCGTGAAACTCAATAGACTTCTAGTGCATTTAGTTGCTTGAGTTTTCTATGTTATGAATGTACCTGACGTAAGATTATTTATACGTGTTTAATAATAAATGAATATCCAGGTTTGTAACAATGTTTTGCTTCCTCGTTTTCGCATCTGCATTTTGTTGGATCCACAGGATCCCAGAAGCATCATACGCAAAAGACTTCTTAAAGGGTTATAGTTTTTAACCTAGTTCTGAAGACAGACCCTAGTTTATAACAAAACTAACGTTGAAGATTTACCCATTAGAAATTTTCCGTTACTTCCTGGAATCATAACTTTCCAATAGTACGCATTATTCATGAAAAATATTACCGAAAACCAATTCACGCAATTAAACTAATTTTATTTTAGTATATTTTTAGGTCAGTAATAAGCTACGGGCTTATTATAATATGCTTTTTGATATTAAGTCACGTCTAGAATACTTTTCGTGACCTATCATGTTTTACCATATCTTGTAGAACTTTCGTCTTTCATGTTCATACGCTGAATGTAACTAATAAGAAAATTATTGATTTTATAAAAGTGTGGGTTTAAACAAGAACTTTGTTTTGTTAATCAAAATAAAACAATAAATATAAATGTATTAAAAAAGTTAGCAATTATAATATATAAAAAAATCATATCTGTTAAATTACAACGGTTAATGATGTCGATACATCTGTCATACATTTTCACATACAAAGTAATTACGTTTTAACTATTCCTTTAAAACGTTCTCACACCTCTCATATCAATAATTTTGAGTGTAGCGAGAACTGTTTCAGCAGCCTGTGATTTCATCTTTTCACTATCAAAACATGAATAATTATCAAATTAAGATTTAGGTCCAAATTTGATAATTAAAAAGAAATAAGCATTTAAATTAGTGTAAATCATTCTATCATTTAGCATAATGAGTTAACAGACAATTTCTTTCTGTAAAAGCGTCACTGGTAGTTGCAAACCAGGAAAAGTTTTATGTTTTGAGGTATTGTTGCTTTATTTTCGTATATTTAACCAGGCTCAGTGACAAGTTTAGAAAAATATAAGAAAGAGCGCATACTTATATAATTATGGCAGCTTGTTTAACTTAATAAATAAATCCTTAATAGTGATAGTGCTACATACATTGATACATGAATTTAATAAATCATACTTTTTATGTGACATTCTATTAGTTATGAATAATAATCTAATCTGATCTTTTGCTGTCTGATCCTTGGAAACTTGTAATCCAAGAGATTAGATTCCTTAGACTGTGTGATGTGTGGATTGACAGATATAATATGGCAAAAGTTTGCGTCAAGCGCTCCCTCATATCGCGAATAAAAAAAAATCTTAAAGGAAAATTGACTTAAATGGTTGAAATCTAAGGAATATAAACTTCGGACAGGCAATTTTACGGGACACTGTGTTCTCAACCGCACGAATGAGTTGAATTGAGACGAACGATTCATTTGTGTACGCATTTTTGTGGATCCCTGCTTTTGCCTTTCCGAAATAACTAGTAGAACTTATTACAGTTTAATCATTTATAATTGTATATGATAGCAATGTTGGCCCATTGGCTCAGTGCCCTGTGTGATTCTCATTCCTGATATCATAACATCTATCTACTTCCACAGCGTTGTGTCGTACGGTTTTCTACTGTAGGGTGCTGCTGCAGAGGTGCAATCCATACTTGTGCTGCAGAAGCAGGCTGTTCGGGGTATTTGTTGTGTTTCCCCAAGTGAGTCGGAACTGAATATGTTTAAGGAATTAAATACTATGACACTATCCGGTCAATATATCATTGAAGCCTTGTTGTATGTATAAAAAATATGAACGATTTTAAAACAAATAGTTTCTTTCACCAGTATAATACTCGAAACTCGAAAACTCCCTAGCATAATAAGGGAATTATCACTAAATAAATTTAAAGCTCTCGTTAAACAAAAATTAATCAATAAAAGCTTTTAAAAAAATAGACGAATATTTAAATGATCCTAATCCTTAGGATTAATTTGCTCCAGTTCAAACAATTTGTATGACTCAAAACTTAGCTATTGAAAAGAGTTGCGGAAAGTTCCTTGCCCGCTGTACGTCCTTTACTTGCGAACTGGTAGTAAATGTAAATTTATAATTAATTTAACTTCTTTTCTAACGTTCATAAGTGTACTTGTACCAATACGAATAAAGTTATTTTGACTGAATTTGACTCTCCCCGGCTCACTAAAAGTCGGTCATAAGGTGAAGAAAAACATTGAAAGGAAACTGGTTTGCCTGAAAAACATTGAAAGTTGACGGCGTGTGAAAAGCAGAAAAGACTGATCATCTACTTGGCTCGGTACTCCATGACTTTCAATAGTGAAACGACTTAAATGTTGTAGTTATAATATAACCAGTTTCAATTTTATTCTATATCAAAAGCGATGATATACACACACAAACGTGATGAACTTGGAGTCACGGTTACTATTGGATTTACAGAGTACCGATACTGATCTGAGAGGAACTTAACAATTACTTACCTTAATGTATAAGGTAATGTATATATCATACGATTTTAATTAAAATTTTAAGTGAATTTAGTGTGATTAACAGAAATTATGTTCAGTTTTCTATAACTTAGTTATTTTTGCATTCAATGGTTAGGTGTAAATTGGTATATGTATCAGGCATATTATAATGTATGACATTTACAATACCCATAAAAAATATACTTAGTCATTTCTGAGTAGAAATAGCTTCGAGTTTAAACATAAATAGTTTGAAAATAATAAGCAGATAACTATCGTTAGAAACTCAAAGGGAATATTACATTTTTCATTTTTTAGAGTTAAAAGAAAACGACACTTTAAAATGCTGTCAATTAAGAGTACAACTTCAATCTTTGTACAAAACGTCCTTCCAATCGTTTTCTGGTATCATTCCTAATTAATTATGTGTGTATTTTAGTGTATTTTCAAGATCCTATTTCTGTGAATCGACCTAGATGTTCAAGGTATTGGATAATTTGGTTAGGTAAGACATTAGTCCCATAGAAGGATTTTTGAGATTATTGATTTGATATTTGGCACCGACAACCAAAAATTTGCAACATAGATTCTCTTATAAAATTCAAAAACACCATTTTTATATATTTTAAACGTTTTACTGTATATTCAAGTTGGTTATGAAAAGGGAAGGAATGAACTTGGACGGGATTATTAAAAATTTATTATAATGTAATATTAATTCTGAAGGCAAATTTTTCGCGAGACTTTACGAACTACGCATATTTTCTATGTTCTCCAAGTCTTATGTTTTGCATATGCTAAACATAAGTATGTATTGGCGTATACATAAAATGAATACGCCATTTTAACGGGCCTTTGCGTAGTTTTATTGGTCGTTTTTCTTTATAGGCACGCAATTTATTATCCTTCTGTGCCGTTTTTACATTTTTAAGACATAAAATTAAACCGAATATTCTACTGACTAGAGGAAGGCTTCATTTCAAATTAATCAAGAGTTTCCGTTAAACAATAAATTGGTTTTAATTGATTAAGAACTCATCCAGTACAATCGCTTTGAACTTGAAATATATAAGTTAAATTTTAATTACACATAAACATTTTAATACAAGGCGAGTACCCTTTCGTTAAATAAAAAAGTGCGTGCGTGAGTCTATATATATATATTTATATATTTATTCACACTGTCTACACACTGTATACGTGCTAATGATTATATGAATAAATAAAAACTTCGCAACGTTTCATAGGTAAAAATTTTGCCCTCATGTGCGTAGTTTCACTTCAAAAAATTTATAAATATTATGTCATTATGCCTGTCAATTGTCAGCTATCAAAAAAGTGTCATGAGTTTTTAATTGTTGTAAATCGCCTTTGAGTTAGTAAACAGATACCTCAACTTTAATTGTCTTTGAATTATATCTGTAGGCCTTAGGTTTTTCTACGAAAAATCAAGCGATTTACTTGATGTATGATGACCTCTGCTCATGATATGGCTTTAAAAACCCTTTATATACAAGTTCAGTAAGTTACGTAAGCTATATTTCATTTTATAAAAGTTTTTATAAATGATCATATATTACAATATTTTTCAGATTTGTTTAGAATTTTAACTTTTATATTTAGACAAAGCTCCATTGTTTTACTGAAATTTTTGAAAGGAATCGCTAAATCTACATAATGGATATCAAAAATTGGGTTGAGAAATCATTGATCGACCTTTAACAAAGAAGATTTCAAGATGAATTGTATAAATCTGCTCATTATTTGACAAAAACCTACTGTAATAAATGCGAAACGAAACACGTTGCGGCGAAGATTATGTTAATATCTTTGACATCAAAATAAAAGGATTAGGTATTAAAACAGAAAGTGTATTTTGTATAAATGTTTACACTATAGATTTTCTGCAGTTGATGGGACACTTATACTAAAATTCACAATCACTACGAAAGTACATAAAACAGCTAGCTAACTTTTTTCGAGATGACATAAAAAAACGAGTTGAGGGAAGTACAGACCCGAGTGGTAAGGCAAGTTCGGCTTTGTACATCGAGAGCAAACAACGTGTATGTCTAGAGAACGTTGAGGTATTCGCTACCGAGTACCGTGGCTAATAAATGGACTACCCAGTCAGTTATGATGACTGGGTAGTCCATTTATTAGATAGCCTAACGTAAAGCAACCAAAGTATGTTGAAAAATCCTATTATATGCATTTGTCTAGTTCCTAGACAATACTATGGTTACATTTATACAAGCCACAGCGGTTCTAATTGAACATATTATGATTGTATCATATTATTCTGTAAAAAATCTGGATATCATCAATAATGGAAGCAGCGGTTGTATAATCTGCCACTACGGGTTCGGGAGCATCACGACAAGGTATCTTCATATGCATACTTAGCACTATGTCTCGAAGACGTATCAAAATTACCTTTACTGGCAGCTAATTTGACAAAGCGGTCATGCGCGGCAAAAAGTTTTAAAATAAATACGCTGTTACAGTATTAAATGATAGTTTTATTACAAAGTCTAAATCGTTCATGGCCTATATCGTTTTTTACAATGAAATTCCATATTCCATATTCTAGTCTCATAATGATTTCAAACCTTTTGACGCACACAGAAAGATTATAGAATACGATTTACTTCCGGTATTTCGTAAGGCGGAGCTTTTGCTTTTAAACCCGTAAATTGTCGGTCCGTGTTCAGAATACAACGCTTCAAGTGTATTGTTTCAGTGATTTTTCTTGAGCCAAGTACACAGAGTCAATGAACAAAATGAATTACTGGGGTCCCTGAGATGCTAAAAACAACTATTCTTTAAACATTCACCAATAAATAGCCAAATCTGTTTGGATATTTTTAGCGCTATTACATTTAACACGTCAATTAGCGCTGTCGACTATTGATCAATTTGATTTTACGATGACCAGACGGCATATCGACTTGAAAATTGGAATATAAAACAAAAGACGAATTACATAAATTATTATAAATTATTATAATAAATAAATAATCATAGCGGTTCTCTTGATTGTGATAAGTCAAACGGAAACACGGACTGTGTTGCGTTCCTGTGATTGGATTAGAGACGGAAGCAATTTACATTGAACCGACATGCACCAACAATTCGTCTTTCTATTTGAATTCTAAGCTGATATGGTAAATTAAGATGGATTTTTTTATTCAGTTCGATAACCCACTGTATTCGATCGGTTAAGTATATAGTATTTCATTGTGGCATTCAGTAACTAACTCTGTCTTTTTTTTAACATCACCATTATATACTACATGTTTATATGCGTTAATATGCCATTATGTAAATTCGTGTATAACCTATGAATGGTAATGATGACATGAACCTAAAATTAATCTGGATAATTACACGCATATCTTCTCGAGTGGAACTGATTGATAATAGTTTAATTAATCTATTCGAAGTTCTGGCTTTGAAGGTCTTAGATGTTCAATATTTTCAATTTAGGCATTAATATTAAGCTTATTATTAATTTCGTGAAACCCTATAATTATGCTTTTAATTTGTATTAAATAAGAAAATCATATAAATGTAAAATTTATAATACAATTCGTCTATAGGCGCAGTTATATTTATTATTTATCTGCAAATATCTAAAAATAATTCAGTATAAAAAATTACATATAGAAGTTTTAACATTTTTTGCTGGACACAGATCTTCAACGCAATAAAACGCTACCAGAGCTTTTGCTTGGTAATGGCGCACTTGGGGCTCGGGCAGTTCCTTTTTCTGGTCTTCGACAGACACCGCTTTGTTGTATCAGTTAATAGTACGATATGCGAACATACGGCTGATACCAAACTTTTGAAGTGTCTGGAATGTGACGGTCGGCTCCATACCCACTTTGTACAAGGCAATCACTGCAATCCTTTTTTTTAACACCCCATACCATATTGTTATTTTATAACAAAATAAGTGAAATAGCGCAAAATCCAAATTACATTTTTTTTTAAATCCATTATGTGCTCCAAATTCAAAATAATTAAAAAGTTGAAGAAAAAAAAGATTTTATGTAACGGTATTTATGGCAAGTATACAATCATAGCATTATGAATTGGTACATAGATAACATGAAGCAAGGCACAATTTACAAAATTATATTACATATATAAACATGTAATTAATAAAATGAACAAGAGATTGCTTTCAGTATAACTATAAATTTACACAAATTTATCACAACATACCTTATAATAGCTGCAGGCTTACAGACGAGAAAAACCTCCAGAAACAGTAATTTGCTCGTATTGTGTTAGTAATAATGTATTAAAGTTTGGCTTCGTTTAGATGTCAGTACAAAAGCTGTCCATGGGCTGTCGCACTAATAGATATGCATATATACGATTTAAACGACTTAAAACCGATGATAAAGAGATGCTATGTGTCACTAGTGTCATGGCATAGAAGAACTGATACTGTGTAACTTCCAATAGCGATACCGATCCCGACGTTAATGTATGCAAGAACAAAACCTCATTATTGAGACCAGGACGGCTGTCCGTTCGCTATTAGAAGTACCCTGCTCTGATGATACAGATCGTTTTCCAATAAATATATCATAAATCAAATTATTATCTACATAATATTTTTATTTAAGAAAACAGTACCAGGCTGGCAATGATATCCTGCATCATCCAGTTAAATAAAAATGAATGTAATCATCAAGTAATTAAATGAATGATTAATAACGTACCAAAACTTTCCTTTTACGGGTGAAGTCAAGAATCAAATCCAAGTTTTGAATAAAAACCGTTTTCCGGTTGAAAGGGAGAAGAATTAATTAAGTGTTCTCTTGATTCAAGTCATGTTTAACTTAAGGCTCTAGAAATGTTTTTTTACAAGTTAACTCAAGCAATAAAGTATCGTAATAAAGATCGCATTTTTATTTGTAATATGTAACGTGTAATTAATTTATATAACGTAAAAACTTGCTTATGAGTATGTTTTGCTAAATTTATACGTTTAGCAAAACATACGCAATTCAGAATATTTAAAATTATTCTGTGATAAAAAAAACTGAAAAATATGAAATTATTGAAGATATTTCTGTATAGAAAAAACCTGTCGTCATCTAGATTTTGTAATTTAAAACATTTATGTAGTTCATACAATGTTCGGTAGCTGGCGTTAAGCTTCATAATTTCAATACTGAAATAAATGTGTTGTGCTTCAAAAATGTTCCCATAGATGTCACTATTGTGAAAAGTAAGTATAATGAAATTATTTTAAGTTAGTTCAACAAAACTGTCAAAAGCGGCGCTATACTTAATTTTTGTTTTAAAATATAAACGTGATTTTGAAAATTCTTTGGAGATGTCGCGTACATACACGCAAGGACTTGTTATCATCGTAAATTCTGAGTTTTCCAACAGATGTCACTGTTATCAAATATATCTCAAGTCATAAGAAATCTTTCACAGATTACAGATTGTAATCATCTATACTTGGGTTATTTTAAACCCAAAAATACTAATTACCTAGCAAATAATAATTTAGTAATTTAATAAGTAAACCAACTGTGCCTGCCCTTGCGCGGCGTTAATTTGTATGAACGCTGAACTATTCGTTCGTATAGATTATTCAGGTGCATTTTGTGTTCGGGGTGTATCATTAACTGGGGCAATGCTTTAGTGAAATCCATGTTTGTTTTCTGCTCTAGTTCGTACCTGATGCCCCATACGCCGGACAGTTCGATATTTGTTCAGAGTTGTTAGCGAACTAGCATTTTGCCTGAAGTTTAAATCTATGTTGATATTGCGCACAAAGGCCGTGACTTGTCATTAATTGGACCATTTGTACATTAGGTCTTTTAGCTTTAATCATTTATTTTATGTCTTGTTTTAATTCCAGTATAAAACATTTTGTAATTTTACCTCTTATAGCTTGTCTGTATCCCAACCACAGTTTTCTATTGTTTAACTTCATATGATGGATTTTGTGTAAGAAATAGGACATTTGTTTTTTGAACCATCACATGTAAGCTTTGCTAACTTCGCGAATGCGTCGGCTCTCTCATTTATGGCTCGCTCATTGCTGCTTAGTATATTAATAAATATAAAAATATTTTTGAAGTGCAACTTCTTTATCAGCATTTAAAAAAAATACCGTCATATTTCTCAGTTACGCGTTACTTTATTCCGTTACGCGTCACATTTTTCCGTTACGCCCAATCTTTTTCTTGTCCCTTCCATGGCTGATTCGAAGAGATTCGAAGCCATTAATAACAAACATATATAATAACGATAACAATGATAGTAATAATTCTATTTACAATTAATGCAATTTTGTAATAATCTTAGAAGTAATAAGGTAAAATTAAATAATTGTATTATTTCTATTCGTGTAATAAAAGCCTTTTGTTCAACTTTATCTAATTTACCTTTATTTAACCAATTTCTGTAAAGTTGCATATAGTAGATTATTTTTCGAAAAATAAGGTCATGAAGAAGTTTCACTTCTTACGTGTGTACACTAGTACACGCACACTTTTGTTCAATACATCTCTGTCAATTGAACATATGTTAGAATTTTTATTCTCTTTTAAACAAACCTAGCAATAAAGAACAGAAACCATAATTATAACCCAATTTGGTACAGCCACTTGAAAGCTACGTGTATTACAACGATTAAAAAGTACTTCTACGTATATTTTTAAAGTAATAATTATGTGTTACTCTGTTTGAAACAAAAAATCCAAAAATTAAAAACTAAACTCATTAGAATATAGTATTTCTAACGTAATACTGGATGTATTATCAAGTATTATTTTTCGAAAAATCCACCTAGGATCCACCCATAAGGAACCATAGACTATTTAAAAGCTATACCCCTCCTCCTCCCTCAAAGGCCGTCAACGCACCCACTAAAAATGTATGTCTATGGGCTGCGATGACCTGCCCTTTTTGGGTTACACCCAGGTAAACGAGCATACAGTACACTGTATGCTCGTTTACCTCCCTATGATATTAAAAAAATATACTTTTACGACCACTTCCGTCACGTTTCGATGTAACTCTGATAATGTACTTATCATCATTTTCGCTTGCCAAACTTACCCTGATAGATATTTACTTTATGCTCATTTCCACTCGGGTCACGGGCGAGAATTGGTTGATACGTGACGAAGGACACTGCTCAGTTCAGGGACGTACGTTCCATTTTTGGGAGATATTCCATTCATAATATATTAGTACTGAGTTACTTTCTTAGTTTTATGTTACACTATACTCTACGTTAATCGAAATTACGTAATTAGGCAGAGGAATGTTTAATATTTGTTTAAATCCATCTTTTGAATATTTAAGTGTCTCTTAAGAAATAAGTAAATTTGGTGACTATTACATTAAAGTGTTCACGATTTTTTTTAATCAAACTAGGGGGCCCTAGACAAAATTATCTTTCGATACTTCGATTCTTTGCCAATCGCACTTGTATGTAACGTGACGTGACCAAACGCAGACCGATTTATATTATATATTGTTTGTTATTGCAGCAACATTGATCATAAACTACTATAGTGACCAAGGCCTTACGGTGTATTCATAGTTACTTCACAGATGTCTGGGGAGGCCCCTTGACAAATTCAATACGGGGCCAGTGTGGTAGGTACGTCACTGGCTTATATGAATAGCAGAAAAAGCCAAGGTTTCGTCCCCAATACCGATGAAAACCTAGATATTTGTGTCCCTTGTGAATTCATAATGAGCAGAATGAAAATGGGCGTTTGTTCATTCGTTTCTTTCCATTTCAATTAAGCTTATGAGGTCCGTAATTTGTAGTAGGTTTTCTCTGGAACATAATAATTTTTTTTTTTAATTTGACTAAATTATCTAAACGAATTTAGTATGTCTAATAGTTTCACCTTTTGATTCTATATTTTATCCTTTTTTCATATTATATTATATATAACAAATTATATTACTAGCTGACCCGGCAAACGTCGTTTTACCATGTGTATTATTTCGAGGTTTTTTTTTTTTAGTTCAATAAAAATAACCAATGTACTAAAATAAAAATAGGGGCTGATCGTAGAGGGGTGACAACCAACTAAATAAAAACAAAAATAATGTCTAAATTATATTTTTTTAAGAGGTGTCCCTTATCACTTAGGGGTTTTGAAAAATAGAAAGTATCACAGTGACACAAGAATTTTATATATATAGAGATAGATTATGCCTTTAAAATTTCATACATTTTCAAACATCAGCTCATTATTCATATCTACAATTAAATATTTCTTAAGAGAACTGTGATAGACTTTTCCCTATTCTATACGTATATTATCAAACAACTTTTTTTCCTCTTTAAGTAATCTAATAAAAAAAATTAAAAGGAAAATTCGTTAAAAAATGTAATATCAGGGACAAAAATGTCAAAGCTAAAACAAAAGAAATTCATAAAGACATTAAAAAGTTTAAGATCTCGCTTCGAAAAAATTAATAAAATTGACCCCGGCATTAATATTAGCTTAGAAAATTATGAGGAAACTCATCAAAATGTCATCGGCAGATGGCAGAAACATCAACATAAATCGTTCTAATTTCCGCAATTTATTTTTACACTCTGTAAACATTATTTTTTTATGTATCAGCCAGCTGACCTATGGGTTTCTATAAAAAAAATCATGTGATTCTCAATTAAGTAAATGATAACAATCGCTGCTGATAGTAGCGCAAACTTCAAGTCCCTTAAAGTCAAATTTCCATAATTTCTTTACAAAAGTATATTTGAGGCTAGTAGGTGATGCCACATGTCTGTAGCACGAACTAGCATTCCTGTATGTCAAAATTCAAGACGTTTTTGATGTATGGTAGTGATAATATGAGTGACTCTTTGACATCCGATTTTCCTCGCATTTTTTTCCCTGTACAGTACAGGGAAAAAATCAAGCAAATATTAGAAATGTATACATTGAAAATGCATTAGTGTCCAGGTAGGGTTTGAACAAAACTTCAGCATTGTATGCATCTTGCTGACTTGAAGTATAAAGTATTTAGTACAGTTACAAACATTTTCATTTAACAATTTCAGTTCAGCGTTATGTAGTGTTAAAGGTTACGGTCAAGGTTGAAAAGGCGGAGTAATCTAGAAAGTAAAGTATTTTCTACGAACTTACATATTGCTAAAGTTATAGCGCAACGTATAAAATGTAATCAGAATTAAGGCTTTGAATTTAAAATGTGTATCTTTTCGGATTAAGTGTGAATACGTTTAAGAAACATATATATTAATTTTTAAATGAAAGTTTGGTTTCTAAGGTCATAGGCCCTTGCACTATACCAATAATGCCTCAATTTTTGCACTCAATAGCACGCAATATCGTAATCATAACAACTAATTTGAGCTTTGCTTTTCATTACAATATTCATTGGTCTCTTGGTATGAAATTGTGATAACGCTATCTAAATAAGAGATATATCAGTGAAGACTTGGTTTAAAGATGCTTTATTTCTCATGAAAAATACAGAGTATTACTCACATGAGAAAACTTTATATTATGTAGGTATAGGCAAACTAACCCATAAAGATTTAATAAGTGTTAGACAAATTAGCTTGAATGCATTTGAAAAACAATTATAACAAGTAATTATATTTTTTTTTATGTAATAGCAGGCAAACGGGCAAGACGCTCACCTGATGTGAAGCGATACCGCCGCCCATGGACACTAACATTGCCAGAAGGTTCGCAAGTGCGTTGCCGGCCTTTCAAGAATTGGTACGCTCTTTTCTTGAAGGACCCTAAGTCGAATTGGTTCGGAAATACTTCAGTGGGCAGCTGGTTCCACATAGTGGTGGTGCGCGGCAAAAACTGCCTTAGAAAACGCTCAGTTGTGGAACGACGGACGTCGAGGTGATACGGATGGTATTTTGTATTTTGCCTTGACGTCCGATAATGAAACTCAGCTGCGGGTATTAGACCGAACAACTCTTCTGAACACTCCCCATGGTAAATGCGGTAGAAGATGCAGAGGGACCCAACATCTCTACGCAACGCCAAGGGATCAAGCCGCACGGAACGTGATTGGTCGTCGACGATTCGAACCGCTCTTCGTTGAATACGGTCTAGTGGAAGGAGCTGGTACTGGGGAGCTCCCGCCCAGAGGTGAGAACAGTATTCCATGTGGGGCCGAATTTGCGCTTTATAGAGTTGCAAGCGGTGGCCCGGAGTGAAGTACTGTCTCGCCTTGCTGAGCACACCAAGCTTTTTGGAGGCTAATTTAGCCTTCCCTTCCAAATGACCACGAAACTGGACGTTATTCGATATGTCAACGCCCAATATTCCGATGTTAGCTGAGGCTTTAAGGAGAGTGCCTTCAAAGAGGGGAGTAGCGACAAAGGGAGTTTTTTTAGCGGAAAACGCGCACACTTGTGTCTTCTTGGGGTTAAATTGGACTAGATTTCTACCCCAGCCCGAGACTCCACGTAAAAGAGTTTCGACTTCAGACACAAGTTTGTTCCGGCACTCATCAACAACAGCCAGAGAAATACCTGCCCGGCCTGTGTAAAAAGTATCCCCAGTGCTGTCGTCCGCATAGCAATGAAGGTTGCTAAGTTGCAACATATCATTAATATGCAGAATAAACAGGGTCGGGGATAGGACACAGCCTTGTGGAACACCAGCATTGACGGGTTTAAGGTCGGAGCATGCTCCGTCGATGACGACCTTGATGCTCCGATCAGCGAGAAAGCTTGAAATCCAGTTGTATAATTTCTCGGGGAGCCCATAGGCTGGAAGCTTCGAGAGCAGTGCTCTGTGCCACACCCGATCGAAGGCTTTCGCTATGTCCAAACTTACGGCCAGCGCCTCCCCCTTGGACTCAATTGCCTCTGCCCACCTATGTGTAAGGTATACAAGGATGTCACCAGCTGAGCGACCACGACGAAAGCCGTACTGAGAATCGCTAATCAGCTGGCTGCCCTCTAGATACCTCAAGAGCTGGCCGTTAATAATGGTTTCCATTATTTTGGAGAACAAGGAGGTTATTGCGATTGGGCGATAGTTGGATGGATCAGGGCGATCGCCTTTTTTAGGGATCGGATGTATCAAAGCTGTCTTCCAGCACTTCGGAACAGTGTTGAGGGAGTACAGGTACCGGAAAAGGCGCGTTAGGACCGGAGCCAACTCAGGAGCACAAGTACGCAGCACAATTGGGGGGATGCCATCAGGCCCGCTCGACTTATGGATGTCCAGGGAAAATAAATGTTTACGGATAGCACGTTGCCGGAATGTAACTTCAGGCATCGTAGTATCACACCGCAATAATGTCGGTGGTTCCTTCCCCTGATCATCCAAAGTTGAGTTCGACGCAAAGAGACAGCCTAGAAGATCGGCCTTCTCTTTTGCAGTATGGGCCAGTGAGTCATCCTCCCTATGCAGTGATACGATTTTCCGTTTGAAGGACCTAGAGGCTGAATTGTATGCTTTTTTTATGTTCGCCGATAGCCGCATCACAGGATGTCGCCGCTTCTGCCCAGGCTTTAAAGCATTCACGCTTACGGGGCAAAGCCTCTTTGCACGAACGCCTAAACCAAGGCTGGGACTTGTCACCGACCGGCACCGCAGAGAATGGAATAAAAAAATTCCATGCCCTGCAGGACCACATCAGCGACAGAGTCAGCGACGGCATCCGGAGTACTCAACGAAAAGCAAATGGGCCCCCAAGTGTAGGACGCAAAAAAAGACCGCATCCCGTCCCAATCTGCTGACTTATAGTGCCACACACGTTTATGATCATGGTTTATGACCATCCACATCTGGTATTCGCGTAATCGCAGGGACCATTTGCGTCAAGTCGTAGGCTAAAGCAAAGTCGTGAAAGTATCTTCCCGCGTGATCGGTGGTTTCTGAGCCGAGCCAATCGGCATGGTGGGCGTTAAAATCGCCAAGTATCACGATTTCAGCGGTAGGATTCCTTTCGAGCAGGGAATCTGTAGCCATTTGGATGTGCTCAATGAGTCGGTCAGTTTCGTTATTTCCGCTATGGGACCTATACAGGCATGCGTAGAATCGCGGATGGTCATCGCAGTCTACGCGCAGCCAGAGGTTAGATAGGTCCCTTCCTTCAAGCGTCCCGAGGCGACGAGTACAGATATCCTCTCTGACGTACACGCAAACTCCAGCCCGCGGCACAAATGAATGTTCCAATTTGTACCCCGGGTAGGAGAGGTAAGAAGTATCAGCCGGGGAGGAAATCTGAGTCTCGGTAAGAAAGAGCAATTATTAACACTATAAGTTTATCTATTGCAAATAATATAAAATGTATAATTTTCTTTATTTATAAATTAACGTGCAATGTTCTATCATTATAAAGAATGTAACGACACTGTTAGAAGTTATAGCATCGCTGCCAACAATATAGACGCCTATATTCTCAGCGTGTGGTATATTGCGAGATTTCTTTTATGATTTAGCTACTGACGCTAAAACCAGAGATATATCCTGAATACAAACAAGATAAAATGAAACATTCTGTCAACCAAATGATATGGTAATGCCGAGTTCTTTGTTTTAGCTAAATTCGTGCTCCATTTGTTTCGCTGAAATATTTCTATTACTCTCTAAAATTAATACATGTTTGAATTACGGGGAGTTATGGCCCCGTGGGGTGGATGAGGCACATTCTCCGTATGCTGCAATGATAATTTTTGGTCATATCAGTGATCTTTTAGTATCTGCACACGTTTTCCTTTCGATAGAAATATAAAAATAAATCTAGACGGTAGGTGTCGAACCGCATGTTAAACACTGAACTGACATTGTCAATATACCTATAGTAGAACTGTAAAATAACAATTTTATAAATAGTATAATCACAATTTTACAATTCTATAATAATTGTAATCAATGTTGATACTCTGGCTAAATTGATTCAATTTGAAATCCTTCATAGCGAGATGAAATGTGAATTGGAGCTGCGGCTTACGATATTAGTACTACGTTGAAAATTAATTTTCTTGATAGATATTTTACAAAATTTATAGGTCTCAGTCATAAGGTTTACGGATATTGCTGCCTTATGATGTTATTAACGTTCTATATGTTAGAATATTAATTTGTTTAGACATGTGTCAATCTGAAACGTCAAACGTAAAAATGTTAAATACGGAATTCATCTTAACCACTAAGACTTGGAGGCGGGTGAAATTGCTCTCTTTGTAATAGTTTTATAATTGTCAATTTTGTGTGCTATTCAACTACAAAGTGCATTATAAATAAAAAACGGGTCTGTTGCACTGTGCTAATAAAGACACTGTCCACTAACATCGCAAATAAATACTACCGTCAACATATTCCATAGACATTATATGTCATTTTATTAGTGTTAATGAAATGTACATTATCGTTAAATGTTATGAATGTAACGAAACAAAATTTAACCTCTTTTGTTTCGGTACCGTATCTGCACCGAAAATGTACAGTGAGTACATAATTATGACTTGCCCGCGGCCTGTTAAATAATATCATACACAAAATACGTGAAACCGTCTAATGACGTTAAGTTACACGTTAATAAGCATGGCCTAACAATTTTTATTCAATTTCACTAACTTATTTATTTGTTTATTATAATTATTTACACTGCGTTACCATAATATATAAAACCATACATATAAAAAAACAAAAAAGCAGGTTACATCAGTTAGTAGGCGGCGGGCGGCTCCGGTGATTCTCCCAGGCAACACTAATATGTCATTAGACGTAATAAAAATTAAGAAATTAATAATAATAACTTTTAGATATGTAAATTATAATGTTACGAATTTCAGTATGAGCCGTATGTAATCTACGTTTTCGAGCTCTGTGTAAATACATAGTTCCCGTAAATTTCTAGGGCGTTCAAAAAACACTCAGAAGTTTGATGAATTTTGTAGGCCTTTGGCCCGAGCTTGTCAACATGTCAATCAGCACTTACATTAATAGATTTCCTGGTCCCATTTTGACGCACTTACATTATTCAAACACTTTTTTGACGGAGATAGATAGATTCTGCATTTAGATTCACGGCATTACATTACACACAAATTTACAAATACTTGCTTAAGAATTTTAAGGTTTTGATTGAAATAGATTTATATATCTTACAAAAAATAAAAACTATAATCGGTTTTCAGAAACCGTAATATAAACTCTTAAACGCGACCAACACATTTATGGTTCTGTTTGTATTATTTTTAAAAGGCAAGCTCTTTTTACATTACGGAAGCAATTGTTTTGCCAGCAATTAAACCAGGGTCTTTGATCCTAAGTTTTTGGATGAGATGTGTTTAGGAAATGAAATCTCATTTAAAAAAATGTTACAATACCAAGTAACACCATCGTGTTAATTGGTATTTTGTAACATTTTTAAACAACTTTGTGTTAATTTAAATTTAACGACTCACTTCTACTAAGTAATTTAAACTAGATACAGTGCAGCTTTATCGTCCACGTCACAGAACTAAATTTTGACAGGAGTTAAAGTTTTAATGACCATTCGATAACTTAGCAGACGACGTTTGCAGCATGGATCATGTGGGGTTCTAATATTGATAAGCTGGATCAAAGCTTGCGTAATATTTAATTAAACCATTATTTAAAAATTGTTCGCGCTAAATCGGTGTCAATCAAAGAAGGATGATAATTGTCGATTTGACTTTGACACACGAACCGGAGATGGTAGGTGGTGTCCCGGCGTAATGGCGCAAAGGAAAAAAAAATTATCCGCTGTCGCGTGCGCACTAAATATATACCGCATACCGTATAGCATTTACTTTTTTTTTGATTAATCATTGAAGGATCCAGTGTTTTAGTGAGATACGCCACCGTTTATGGTAAGTGCTAGTTTTAGTCTTATCGATTATTGGATTCCTTTTTTTATTGTACTGACACGCGACAGCCGAACCAGCGCATATTATTTCACTGAGGGAAGGGAGCATCCTGGATATAGCTTCCAGATACCCAGGCCCACACAAATATTATATGATTCGCCCTCTCTGAGGTTTACCCATAGCTCATTTAATTCTTCTAAATGCTACCCTAGTTGTAAATAATTAAAAACTCGTGAAAACCACTCGTGGTTAGCAAAGCTGACAGTTTTATACAAATATCTAACACAAACAGAGTGCTCACAAGATAAACATCTTATGTGGTGACACGCATTTGTGCATTAAGTGAAGAAGTGTATATCGGCAATAAAATTCCTCACAGAAGAAGATGAGTTCCTCATCCAAAGATAAGTTGACCCGTGACATTAACACACCCGTCGACACGATCAATTACCGCTGTAGATATTTTTCATTTTCTATTCCGTAACTGCTACTGAGTACTACTTGACCCCCTTTACGCTACATAGCCTAGCTCCCTACAAAATGCTATCTGCATAGCTCAGATGACTATCAAAGTTAAAATTTAATTAAAAATTCAAAATAGTTTCGCGAAACGAAGATAAACTTTCGGATTAATACATGTATTACGTAACGTAAATTCGTTTATTTTAAAGATATTTTAAAGTTTAAAAACCTGTTTGAATAATTTTGGCTGGAAGTTCTGCGTATGATTATTAGAGGAATAACAATTTTAAAGATAATACAATGTCATGACCTTATTTATCAACATTACATCATTCTTTTTTATTAATTTTGACTTTTACATACACGACAATAAAGTTGAAGTTTTATAAATTAAAATCAGGGAAAAGCTTATTAGGTAATTATATTATTACGTCACTAATATTTGTGTAACTAAAAGAAAAAGGTAAAAGACTTCTCAAGTATAAAATAAACAAACACACTTAACATCCCTACTTTAGTTTCAAAATTACGTAAAAAGAATGCTATATAACAACAACAACGTTATACCTTAAAAATTCAAGTATAAATCCGAAAGGTTTTATGTCTATAGTCTACAATTGCTACACTTAATAATTTTGTAGACTTAGATAAAGTCTGACCAAAATATTAATACTACAAAATATAAAACTCAATTTTATATGCCTTTGTAAATGGGAGGGTGTGCTGGAATTTTCGATTGGCGATTATTGGTCAATAGGTGGTCAAAAATTAAATTTCCTTCATAATTCTACAACAGCAGCTTATCTCTTTTGACTATCAAGAGGTATTTTTGAGTGAAAAGTGTGTATTCAATATCAACTTCATTTTTTTCAGTAGTTTGTTGAGTAGCAAAAATTCGCGCAGGCCGGACAACTTACCGTTCTCATCTGCACCATCAACTTCTTAACATGTAGCCTAAGGCATTGTAATAGAACAATAGAAGTATCAATATATGGACTTTACAGCTTTTAATTTATCAACAGATACAAGAACGACGTTATAAACAAATTACACAAAGTAACTAATTTGTTACTTAGTTAAGATAGTTGGTATACTTAGTATAAAATTACTAGGTCTCTAAATACTGAAAGATAAATAGAATAAAGGAGTTTTACACAAACGCGAAGTCACATTGATATTCTTTCTAGCATCCAATCTCATCATCATAAAAAATCTTTAAAAAGTACACCCAAAAATGCCAATAAGCAAACCTGTAAAAGCGTGGCCATCCTGATTTCCCATCTGAATTATTCGGTGAAAACATTTTACGTAGGTCCTTTGTATACTGTAATAACGATTCTCGTTATTCTGTTTTACGGCTTCCAGAGTCAAGCGAGGTTCCAATAAAAGAAAAACACCTACATAAGCGAATTTGTAAGGGCCTCGTAAATGTTCACTAGTAAATATTGTTTAATTAATTCTTGAAGTATACTTAGTAGTACTCAATATATATGATATGTTTATAAGATAATATAACAGACAAATTAATCGTAGCGCAGCTATGAACTGTGGCAGTATCTCTTTTTTCACCTTTTTTTGGGTGGAATGTCTTAATTGTCAAAAATCAAAATGTTGTCTGTGACCACTAGAGATATTTGAAAACCTTTAATCACCATTTCGAACCATTTCTTTTTTACACTATTATATTTTATACCACTGACAAAAACTGTACAATTACTTTACACCTAGTAAAATCCTTTTAACAAAGCTCAAATGATTCTAAACATTAATTTTTGTAACATATAAAGTTAATAATCATAACAAAATTTTGCCCGAACATCGACTTAATAATAAAATTAGTATATTAAAATTATACCCAGTAAAGCAATAAAATGATACCTATCTCATACCTGTGTTTGTAATTTGAAGTAAAGGTTCGTAAACAATTTCAAACTCGTTAAACATATAATGGTATGTTTCATTTTATTCCAAATTGAATATGAATTTTATCTTTGACCCTTGGGCCGACATGTTAATACTTTTGTTTAGAATTAAAATAAATTAATAAAGAAAATGATCACATACGTTTAATTGTTTCTATCCCAAATGCAGAATTATGAATTGTAATAATACAGCTGGGAAGTCATAATATACAACACGCGAAAAAAAGTATTCAATAAAAAATCGAACAATTACTATTTTTCTATTCAATCTTTTGTGTTATTAACACTTACGCCATGCTTGGTGTGAAGAACATTTCTAAATAAATAGAGTGCCACACTACAAGTCACACAAGTAGTATTCAAAACCCGAATATGATTTTTGAGTTTCGAACATATTATTTTTCATTTCCGTTCCAGCAATATCCTGTTCTTGTTTGGCTTAACTTTTCAATTTCCTTCGAAATAGGCTTTAAAACCTAAATCTTTTCGAAATAGTCATTTTACACTAGAGACTTGGTATTTTGTTACGTTTGGTGAGCTAAGTATAATTATATATGAATTATATACGATACCGTACACTGTCTGTGTATAGTATTATTTGTTTATCTTTCCCATAATAAAATGTCTGTTAAAATAGCTTGCCTTACATACAGTTTAGTGATATGATCTATGATGAAGATTTTGCGTATTTTTGTTATATTACTGTAGGAAATTTAGTAATCTGCATTCTATTCCTGACAAATTTATTTTTCATATTTTAAGACTATTTTCAGAAATTGTAGTATTTTTTTAATATAAGCAGGCTTCCATGGTGAGCAATAAAAGCATTGCATAACTGGAAATTAATTGATTCCGGTAAAAGATTTTTACGTTGCCAGGGTGTCCCGAAGTTTATTTATAAAAAGTTGATCGTAATTACGTAACTTACAAAAGTACCCCAGTATCAAATAACACTTTATCTTATGATATATAAAATAGGGAATAACTCCATCGTTTTATGTAATAATAAACTTGCATTGCCTTGACAAGGTAATTGTTTTAACAGAATAACTAATTATTTTTCCCATCTTTACAAATATTATATAAATAAATAGCAAAAACGGTAAATTTTATTATTTAAAAATATATAAAACTAATTTTATTCAATTGTCATTCCACTACAGTCAGAATATTTCAAATCTACAAATCTTTTATGCGGTGTTATCATGAATTGCATTGTTTGCGAAGTAAATGAAAACGCTTGTCCAGAAAACAATACTGGAAACGCGGAAAAAGACATTCTGAAAAAGCTAACTATTACAACGGACTCAATTACGAGAGTTGATATAGCTTTGACTATGAAAGGAACTAACCGCAAGCTACGAAGCAAAACCAACTTTAGGGCCTAAAATAAATAAAAATTTGAGTAGCAGGAGTGAAATTCTACATCTAAATTTGTTCTTCAAACGTTAATTATGTCTTGTTGTCTTTAAGAATAATGAATAAAGTATCGATTTTGATTTTTAAAGCATCTATAAATAAGAAAGATCTGGCACGGCAATATGAGTTTTTTTTTAAATTTATTCTTAGAAAGGTTTTTATGAAAAGAAAAAATAGTATTGTATGTAAAATAATGAAAATTTTATGTACTACTCAAAAGGCAAGCTAAGCAAAAAATCATATAAGGCATAATATGATTTTTTAGAACCTTTGTATATTATATATCTATAACATTTGGCATTTAAGTAAGATTTATCTTAAAAATCAACAGATTAATTTTCATTATTTGAAGTAAATTAGGAATAATTACGTTATATTACAAAACAGAAAAGTTTTCTTGATAAATTCATAAAAATAATAATTATTTAAATTGACCTTGCTTCTTAATCCTGTGTATCTTCATTGTAGAAAAAACATTTTTAATTCATTACTCATGTCATACAGTTTTGTTGCAAATCTATTCATGTTTCTGGTTTTCATTTTAATATAGGCTAAAAACATCATTATTGTTGAAGCTTGAATATTTCTTGCCATTCAAAAGTGCGACCCAGATTTCTAGACCTAAGAAAAAATCTTGAAACAACTAATTTCACGCTTGACTTCCGCGAAGGGGTCAAGATGTAAGCTTTATTTAGGTTGAAGTAAAAAATAGTTAGGAATTTAGGGAGAGTCAACGAGTGCGCCCAATTTAGTTGATATGCCTCGCATCTACTCTCATGTTCCCAAGCCATTTCACAAATTGCTTTCGTTCCCATTGTTTTGGACTATTCTTTTTGGCATAAGCAATAAAAGCACTTTGATCTTGGCTTAATAAGAATACTTTAAACAAACAATTGCTGAGTAGACCTTATTTTTGGTGTTATTTCCTGTAGAAAAAATTATTGTTAATATTAAATGATAAGATGCAAAGAATTGCAAATTCAAAATTATTTATTGATTTAGGTAACACAATTTACACTTATCAACGACAATAAAGAAATACATATTAGTTGCTAAATGCTTCTAATTTTACCATTACAGCCAGTTCTCAAATCAACTGAAAAACTAGCATTAAACGCTTCGGAACCCTTTTTGTTTCACAAAATTTGTAAGGACCTACAACCATTACACCATGATCCACAGTACATCTTAAGTAATTAATAATAAAAAACAAAGAATTTTCCACAGCAGTAGGCATGGTGAAAAAGGAGCACGCACTTACATTTACAACACGCAAATACTTAACAAATAGGAAAATAACTAACATCACCGCATACACGAATTTAAGTCCGACCAGTCACAAGTAACACCCGTTGACGAGTATGACGCATGGCCAGCTATCGGCTCACTCGCCATATTTTAGGGAGAGAGACAACCCGACGCATGGACGCCGATGGAGTGTAGATCGAGCCTAAGCTATGTGCTACGTGCTGCGGTTAGTAAGAGATTTGGTGAAAGTAATAATATCAAAGTCAGTTTTGCGAAAATGATTGACGATTTAAGTAAATAAGCTGAAAGAAATAAAATTTTACGCATGTATATTTGAAATATCATTTTATTAAATTATAATTTCCAAATTTTGTACTAATGTAATCTAACTTTTAAACTAAATCTTTTGAGATTTGAATTATAATAATCTTTAAAAAGGAAAATGTCTTATCTATTTCTTTAGTTTGTAATAAAGACGTACAGACCAACGCGAATTCATTTCCATAAATTATAATAATTAAACCCATATGTAATTATTAATCTTTGACCACTAAGCTACAGAGGTAGATGTCCCACGTTCATGTAGATATTTGTCCACAATCTATGATATAAACTGAAATGTCTCGTAATAATTTGTATATCAATATATCTTGGTCGGTGGCCCTAAAGTAATCTATCTAGATTTGACACTGTTTTACATAGTATGTGAATTGTTGAATCTCACATCTCTATGCTCTGTGAAGTTTGATACTTTAGAAGTGAGCGTCTGCTCGTGTGTAGTATTTAAATAAAGATCCACTCGGATATCATTAAAACAAAGTGTGCCTCTAAATAAATCCTCTGGTATTATTTTTTCAAGACATATATAGTTAACTGACCTCATGTGTGTTTTTAACATATTTGGATAGGATATGAAGATATAGAAAAAATATAGTTACCAACTGTAACTAAAAACAAAAGTGTACATGTACATTGAAACCAAGAACGCGATTCCTTTGAATCGACAACATTGTATTATCCTTTATAAGCTCTAACTATTCCCAAAGCACCTACATTAACCGAATTAACCCGAAAGTGTTCTTTGTCATAAGTTGGCAAAAGTTTGTCATACTGTAACAAGTTTATTACGCCAATATCTAAGTTGCAGCTTATGTTAGAACGCTATATATGTTTCTTGTTTGGTGACCTATTAGAGTGTATGAGAGGCGACATTTTTATATGTTTAATGTTTAACTTACCTGTAAATCTAAATCTTTTGTACAGGACAAACCCGCATGAAAATCCGTACAGCTTGAGTTTATAGTAATATAGTTAATAGCAATAGTGGAGGTCTTTGTTTAAAAAGATACAGTGATGGTCAACCAAGTGGCTATCAAAATGTAATATATTCTACCATTTTTTTTCAGTTCAGATAACTATAGCTTATATAAAAGTACTTAAGTAAATAGTATATTGGATTAACTATGAAATTGGAGCATTCCATGTGAAACATTCCTGGGATGTTCAGTGTAAAGTTTAGATGCGATACGGGTTACAAGTTGTAAATGCCTTAATCGAGTGTTCCGAGATTTCATAGTAATATTTCCGATGCATTTTGTTGATCGTGTCAACAAGCTAAAGCAAACATTATAAGAAAAAAATTCATACTCGTAACGAACCCGATTTCAACAACTGTTTTTGTATTTTATACTTTCTGTTTTATATATTACAAAGGAATATAATAATTTATTTTCACAAAACAAATAATGTTGTGGGAGCTGGTTGGTGTAGCAATTATTTTTAATAATGAGTTTGATATGTCTATGCATATTCGCAATTTGTTCTATGTATTCCTAAGAAACCTTGGAAGCCTCTGGATTATTTAAAGCGACAAATATCAGGTGATATAAAGAGGTAAGATTACTAATTGCATTTTTGCAATTACAAAAAGTATTAAACTAACAAAAAACAATAACTTGAAATTTTACTTAATAAACTAATCATAAGCTTTTTATTCATTTTATGTATTTATTTATTGATATTATTATGAATTCGAATAAGAATTTAATGAATTCATGTCTAAATTATTAGGGTTATATATTATGTGCGCATTTAACACTGTACAGCCTTGGCTCGTACATAGCTGGTACGAGCCAAGGCTGTACAAACACTAACTTGTACTGTGAAGAAAAACATCACATACATAATTCTGAGGCATAGACCAATAAGGACCAAAGAAAATTATTTTCAAAGTTCTATCAGTATTCCTATCCAGTAGTAGTTCTATCAGACCGAGGGAACAGTGCAAGTTTCATCAAAATCGATCCGTGTTTGGGACATAGGTTAATTTTAGTTGCCCACGCATTTGTGGAGTGGACAAATCTTACCAAGTTCAATAATAAAATGAAGGTGTTTCATTAAAGTTCACAGGTATTTGCAGTAGGTATAATTTTTTAAATAAAATTTTACATGACATTATCATCATCTAGTAATTTTCATCTCTCGTGTAGATATATATATATATATATATATATATATATATATATATATATCGGTATATACTATTCGTGTTAACCTTAACATGATTACGATATTCATCAATCACAGTGAAGGTTAATTAAATTTCAAATTTCGAACCATGTATCTATTCGGTGAATGTTATAAAGGAGTCTGAAAGCTATTTCAATTAATTGACGCTTAAATCAATAGACGCTTGTCTTGATCCTTTGTGCACGTGTTACATTCATAGATGACCGAATTCAAATTAGTAAATTATACTAGACTTTATAAGCTTAATTAGGATAGATTACCGTAAGATATATTCCTAATACTAATGAAAAAAGCATAAGGATAATACAGAATAATTATCATCGAAACTGTAATTTTATATGCTTTCTATTTTTGTCTATGAACAAGGCAGATAATATAGTACTGTAAGGATACCACATTTATCTATTACTACTGGCATCACAGCTGGCTTTCAGTCTTAAACTGGTTAGGAAATTAGAAAAGTGTTTATACATTTAAATTCAGATTTTCTAACGTCTGACATTTTTGATACTATAATAGTATAGTTTATTAGTAATCATAACTATCAAATATACAGTATTGTCGTTCGTATGTGTGCTTTTAATCAGGTATTATTTTTCGAAATCCAAAAGAAATGCTTAGCAGTGGTCGGGAAGTTTTCAAAAACTAATTTACTTAACTGTCCAGAACTCTTTCTAAAAACTATCAGGAACTATAGAACTATTTTGTGTGCTCTGCTGATAAGTGCTCTGCTAACTTCACAGACACGCTAGCTCTAAATTTACGAAGTCTTGCGCCACACTGTCATGTATAATTTTTCATTTCTAATTAGTGATTTTCTTAAACATCCCCTGACTAGAGCTAATGCTAAAAGGGTAAAATTATATGGTAAAAAATACAATTGTATGTAGTACCTGACAATTCACCTGTAGATATCATACTTGATAAATTAAATTGTTGCTAAAACGACCGGATTTCTAAAAATGTGGCAACATAATCTATTCATTCAGGAGCAATGATAACAAAGACACAGACACAGACACAGATACACGAACACACACATGTAAAACGTACATCTAACTTTTTATTGCGTTTTTACATAACGTAAATCAATTATTTTCCAAATTATTATAATCAATTATTAATAATATATCCAAAGTTTTAATACCATAATAACTGGATACATTATTTTATATGGCTTTGAAGCAACAGTCCTGAATGATGAAAAATGTTCATTTGTAAACATCGTTAGGTCAAGATCTCTCTGCATATTCATCGAGCCTTCGAGTATCGTAAGAAATGTATTTCTTTTTCTCTGATGTTAAGTGTAATTTACCATTGCAAGTGTTTAAATGTCACATTTTTAGATAACGTTACAGTATTTGGCTTTTTAAAATTTATCATAGCTAAGATTTGCATAATCATAATCATTGTAGATACCCAGAAATTCAAAATAAAAAATGTTTGAGGATTTAATTAAACCAGTTCTACTTGCATATAAAAAATAATTAAACATATCTTGAATTCTGTATGCAGTATATACCGCTTGAAATTACCAGACATCTTACTACTATTTGCGGACCTGGAATTAAATTGGAATAAAAGCCAGCTTTTCTTCAAAATACATATATTGGCATTACTATCTGCAAGTTAAAATAGATAATTTCATATCTATATAAATATAAATTAATGATTGCAAGGTATATTGCTAAATGCAAAATTGGAAGAGAAAGATTTTTTCTTTGAAGAGAAATATTTTAATTGAGATAGAATTAAAAAAAAAATACTTAGGGTTTTGTTCATAAAAAAGTGAACATTTTCTATGGTAGCATAGCAAAACGTTTCATATGTTACCTACATACTAAAGTAAAAAAAAAAACATATTAAGGTGGAACGAAGGCAGATAAAATTAAAGACATCTTGAATTTTTACCAAATTCGGAGTTGAAAATGTTTCAATAAATAATAATATTTAAATAAATAATATATCAAAAATTTTAAAAAGTAGATTTTTCAAGTAAATTAATTAATAATTTAGGAATATCACTTACACGATTAAGATAATTATAAAAATGTTTTTCGTTAAAATTATTTTTCGAATCGTATAGTATGTAGTAAGGTTACAAATAAGGTTAAATAATTGAGAAGTATGTTATATATAAGTACTAAAACACATCTGGAGGATAAGGAAAAACATCTTACACCTGCTAACATAGACATAATACAATTACTATACGATAAAATAACATCACGCCTCTAGCAATCAGTATAAAGGTCTAATCCTAGTTATTTTAGATATGGACATATTAAACGAATAAACGAAGTAAATGAAAGCTAGTTTTTCTGTAGACTTGTGACATTTGTTTTTTTGAATGGTGAACACACTAAAAGAAAGCTTTGAGCGAACTTTAAGGAACTTTTCTGTCTTTTCTTCAAGGTATTTATGGGTCGTGACTTAGCATTAAATATGATTTTGTCTTGTCATTAATAGGTACATTAGATTTGTCTCTGTAACTCATATTGGTCTAAAATTTCAAAAATAGCCCTGGTACTCTTGAACTACCGATTGAAAACCCAATATTAATGTTGAATTTTTGCGCGATCATATAGGTTGTGACATCAGCGCTAATGATATTTAAAGAACTATATCAAAACAAACTATACATAATCGTTGAGATCGTTGTGTCTACTGCTATTGGTAGATAAATAGTAACAGCGCAGTTAGTTTCATACGATGGTATTGCGTGAACGTATTCCTTGCAAAATGTTGAAAAATCTGGTTGGTGACAAAAAGTTGGTGAAAAAAGATTATTTACGGTTTTTCCTTTTAAATTTTCCTAATCAGTCAAAGTCATTCCTTTAACAAATATTCTTAACTTCCAATTACATTTGTAAACAATTCATAAGACAACAAGACATAGGGTAGTGTTTGGTTAGAAATTCAATTTCATAATGTATTTGGAAGGAAAATGAAATATAAACACTCCGAGGCTTTGGTGTTTGCAGGATTTCAATTAGCTAGAAATGTATCACTATTTTATTACCAAATTGAGATCTCGAACTGCCTTTATAATTCCAGTCTTCTTAGTGAGGAATTAGTTGTTCATTCGCCGTTTACATTCATTTACATTTCTACGTATATATTAACTCTTTGTATAAATATAACTGCGGATCATGACAGGCTCTACTCCCGAGTAAGGATAAAATTCTTAAAGTATTGCCATTGCCATTTTTAGTTTTGGATAGGTTTATAATTGCGTTTCAATATGTCAATAATCTGTTATTCAATAAATAACATCGGATGATTATATTTTTTATAATTTAGAATGAAATTGATAGCAACGACATTGTAATAGATACTGATACTGATTACTGATAGTGCGTTAAATTCAATATGAAATAAGTCTTGATAAGAAAATAAAAATAAAAACAATTTAAGATAACAAGCTGAAATATATCGTAGTTTGGGGAGATGTCTCTAATACCTGAGAGTCTGCCTTTGTGACGGCTGAATGTTGTCTGCCCACAAAATTACCGTTAAATCACTGGCTCTTAGCCATACAGACTAATACAGGCTTCTTCAACTCCACCTACCTTAAGTTACAATTAACTGAATTTGTCTTTATCGACCAGCATTTAATATGAAGTGGACGAAGTTGGTTTGATAAAATATTTACCAATTTATCGTGTTAAATTTTTTGATCTTACGTAATGTAGTAGAAACGTTTTCAACAAGAAGGTGATGAAATTTTTGTGCTTACAAAACCGAAGGACTCATTCAGCTGGAAATATAACCAATTAAAGAAATATTGAAACTAATTAAAAGTCGTTAAAATATACTGAAAAATCATTCAGATAATGCCTTTTCTTATTATTTATTTATACTCAGGATCTACTGCACCGAATTTTAAAAATGTCATTTGAACTATTTTATATATAGACAATCGTAAATTTAATCTTAAAAATCTTGTATTTGAAGGTAATTAATTTGTTCCAATTAAGTTATTCAAATGAATGTTTAGAATTTCGTCTTAGTCTTTACATTTTGATCAAAATTTCAGTTTGAAAGGGGCTTATAAACAGATTATGGCCAACACAGCTTCTCACTTTGTGTAACAAATTGAACATTACGCTATTATTCCTCTATTTACAAAACAGTGAGGCATTTAATTAAAGTATTCAAGTCAAATTCTATTCAAACTTCGCTGAAATTTATTGGCATATAAATAAGATTCGGCTGCCAAAAAAATATAATTTTTTATTTTTACTCTACCTACGTCTTTTAAATATTATTAAAACATCGGTTCCAAAAGTTCAGCCATTTTTTTCCGAAATAGCATACAGCGTATAATTTGGCCCATACCACGCAAAAACTAAAAGAAGTGTGCAAAAACACTATGGATATATCAAAGACAATAGTTTGATAACTATATATATTTTTTCATTTTAAAAGATATAAAACTTTGTAAAGAATAAACCCATTTAACATGGAATATAAAAAGATCAAGATCCGACATAAAAAAGCGGTGTTTATTCGTAAATTTAATAATTAGTTAAAGAAACCAGAACAAAGGAGATGGCAGCTTGGACATTTCGAACATTAAATCAACGCGCAATGGTTAAACATTAACAGTTAGGAGGCATTTACACTGTTTTTTGTACTAATCTTTTCTACCTATTTATTTTGATAACAATTATATCCATTAGTATATTACGATTTTAGGACTTAGATCTATTTCGGTTGTAAATTCAATAACAGAAAAATCCATTAAAGGCTTTCAACTAATCTATTTAGTAAATGGATTTATGGACTGCCGTACTTTCATTTATGGCACGCAGGCTGATTTATCCCTAAAAGAAAGAGACGATAAAGTACTTAATCAGGGATCAAATTTTGAAATTCCTCTTAATAAAATAATTGTATTATAAGTATGTAGGTTGAGATAACTGTAAATATATTTGATTGTAATGTATAGGTATTAATCAACGATGTAAATAAATTATTCAGTTACAGGTAATATAATATGATCTAATTTTATTTACCATCGTAACTTGGGCATATATAACAGCATTCATAGCTCACGCTTACTCTTGATCGTAGGTAGTATGTCATGATAGTGATATGCAAAATATATAACTTAGCTAATCTAAGTGTATAGCCTCCATAATCAGTCATCGGGCACAATTCCAAGCGACGTCGAAGATAAATGCCAAAAAATGTTCTATCTAAATGAAAAATCTGTATTGTTTTAGCTCTATATCATGAAAATGACCTAAAATCGCAGAGAAAGCATCACAGTGCTGAAATTTCTTACAATTACGTTCATATATCATTTCCAACACGATTTATATTAGTTATAATAAGTCAATCCTGTTTTTTTCTTAATATTTTCGTCATTCATTCATATCTAATGATTCAAACTTGATGCTATATGAATTTGGCCCGATCTATTGTGGTTTACAAAATAAATATTATTTATCTGTTTATCCGTTTTGATTAATTATAAATAGCCGGGCCAATAAGGTCACACATAGTAATAAACAGAAGAGAAGGAGTTATAAAATTTGCAACCGATGTTTGTCCTCGATAATAGGTGCGAATAGCGTGCACAAACATAATGGTTATAACATACTAATGTTTACAATCAATAAGTCTACAAAGACAAACATTTCTATATGTATATGTATACTAGCATCCAAAACAGATGAACTCAAATTACAAATTACATATTTTGAAGGATAAAAGAAACACCAAACCACACGATTACTTAATTAGATTTAATTATTATTATTTTTAATTTAGGGACTAAAGTCATCTGGTATTAACAGGGTTTTACTGTATATAAACTTAGAAATACATAGAAATTCATCTCATTTCCACTTGTTCTAGTAATGATACTAGATAGATATGAAATCAAAACTATATATATAGGGGCACATATTTAGATGACTAGTCAATAGATGGAACGTTGGTCCTAGGTCGGAACGGCCTCCTAAGGGATCCTAAACAAAGATATTTTACAAAAGGAGTAATTTGATATGGAAATAGACGTAGCCTGTCTGAGTAAATATCTTTCCTTACAATTTAATTTTACGATAGCTAGACGCGCCGCGCGCGAAAAGTATAAGTTAGATCTTGAAGAATCTATAAAGAAATTTGTATGTCTGTAATTAATTAATTCAAAAAACTTTTAGACCTATTTCAAAAATTCATTTACCATTAGGATGCTACATTATATCTGAGTGAGCTATAATTATTTAAAAATATTCAAAAAAATTAATGTCTAGTAGTGCGAAACCGCGGAAAATACCTGTAAAGTCACCCCACATCGTATATGGGTATTTTCACCTCATTAATACCACATCCACCGTAAATACAGATCTCTGTAAATACGGTCGTGCAAGTTAAATTAGTACGAAAACGTGTCCTGGTTTTATTACACGGTCTGAAATTTGTAACCTACACTGTGCGTGCCAATAAAATGTTTACCTTCACTTTTTATTAGGAACTGATTTTTGCGAGATTTGAAGCGCTTCTACCAGCGGATATTGTACATTAAATAATTTTGTACATCAATAATTATGTACTAAGGGAATTACTCCATTATTCATAAAAAAACTAATACAGTCAATTTCTCTTTCGTCTCTGTCTGCCAAATTGTACTTAGGTTGTAATAAAAAGATGGCAGATAACGACTTATGTTAAAACGTTACAATTGGACTGAGTCACGTTTATGAACAATACAAGTTACAAGATTACAATTAATTGCCTGATTTATCTATGGTGAAGTAATTTTTAACATAACTCAACGGCTGAGTATGCGTGAAACAAGATTATTAGATGTTAGTATGTTAAATACGGTACAAATATATACCTTATCTGTATCGTATTACATACGTTATGTTCACTGTCCGTATGTACGTATTATATTTCATGATACACGAGGTCTATTTAATCGATTGTTATCGCTATACGCCCACAGAAGTTTTTCGAACTATAATCAATTAACGTGCAAGCAGCTCGTGATTCGCTTTCAAACCCAAACTCAAACTCAAAATAACTTTATTCATATAGGTAACCACTTATGAACGTCAACAGAAAAGATGTTTAATTGATTCTAAATTTACATTTATTACCAGTTTGTAAGTCAAGTCAAAGAAGAACTAGCAAAAATCTCTCCGCCACTCTTAATCGCCAAGTTTTGAGTCATACAAATTGTTTGTTAGGTAGGGCAGCCATAAATATTTGAACTGGAGCAAATCAATCCCAAGGATCACTTAAAATAATCTTTAACAACAATAATAATTTAACACAAGGTTTAACAACAGGGATATTTTGTACTCTAATATTAGTAATTGATTTGATCAAACTTAAATCTAGTTTAGTTATCCTACAGTTTCTATAGCTGTCAAAACATTATTTCTGTATGAAGTTTGTCCCACTTTACATGGCAGACTATTTAATAAAAATAATATAGAATTTAATCAGCGATATTTCGTGAAATTTTTAAATATATGTATATATATTTCTATATACGGATATATATTATATTACGGATACTTATCTTAAGCGAGATAGTTTGATGAAGAATTTTAAATAAAATGCAACTTAGTCGTTTCAAAGCTTCTGCAAGTTTTTTAAACTTGTTGTAGGATAAAGAAGATGCTTCGGTGTCTTGCTTGTAATGCTTTTAGTCAAAGAATGACATTAATTAGAAACATCGAAGATATAATTAGCTAATATATAAATAATTAAAAAAATACTAAAATTAAAATATGCTTGAAACTTCAGACCAGTTAAGTTTGATTGACGAGCTTGGTTTGTTATTAATATGAAGTTTTAAAGCAACAGAAATATGTGTTTTTTTTATTACAGTGAACAGTTTATAGATTGTAAAACGTTCACGGCAGAGTTGCAACCTCTTTAAGACTACATAGTCTATTATGTCAATATGCATATATTTAATTAAAAAAACATTATTTTAACTACAACATTTATACAGTTTTTTTTTAATAATAGGAGGCAAACGGGCACTTAACATCAGGTGGCTCACCTGATGTTAAAGAGGAGTAGCTACAAAAGGAGTGTTTTTAGCGGAAAACGGGCAATCTTGTGTTTTCTTGGGGTTTAATTGGACTAGATTTAGTCTACCCCAGTTCGAGACTCCTTGTAGAAGAGTTTCGCCTACAGACACAAGTTTATTCCGTTACTCATCGACAACAGCACGAGAAATACCTGCCCGGCCAGTGTAAAAAGTATCCCCAGTGCAAAGCAATGAATGTTGCTAAGTTGCAACATATCATTGATATAGTATTCACAGGTTTAAGGTCGGAACATGCTCCGTCCGTCCGTCAATGACGAGCTTGAAGTTCCGACACATACAAATGATGTTGATAAGATAGTAAAATATAATTGTTTTTAAAACCCGTTTAATTTATGTACGAACCGCTCTGCTGTGTCTGCGAAAGCGCTATCGTGCACCTTGGTACACAGAAAGTTCCTCAAAGTGCCATAATTCAAATCTTACAAAGTATTACTAATCGAAAAGCTATTAATTCTCCTTGGATGAGTATCCTGTCGTTGAGAACTAATTCTATTTGTGATTTATAGCAGTTGAAGAAGGAAAAGTTTGTAACTGCATCGGGGACTACGTATGTTAGCTCTCATTTTAAATTATTTTACTCAAGGTACTTGGTCACATTTCGCAACACTTTTCTACTTCAACTAAAATAAATTTAGGCATAAATATACATAGTATAGTTCATTTAAATATGAGCAGTGGTTGTGTAGTGGTTAAGATTGCTATTTATAACTCTGAGATCGGGCGTTCAAAGTATGGATGTGTACCTAATTTTCTAACGACAAAATATCAAATAAAGTCTGATCATAATAACAACGTTATGTAATTACAGCAATCGGATTTATAAAAAAATTTTATGCCTTAACGACATAGGTGTAAAAGAAAATTATGTCTACTATTATTAGGTTTACATACATTTCGTGGGTAACTAGGGGTGTTTAATAAAAAGTGATAATATAATTGATTTTTACTAAATAATGCCTTAAAAAGAAACCTTTTCAGATTTCTCTTCAAATGTATGGCCCATTAAATATTCCTTTAACCGTGCAAAAAGGTAGAATTCTTTAGGACTTTGGTCCGTTGAATATGGAGAATCCTCCATCAATTTGAAGCCAGCTTCTTGAATGGCCGCCATCGCTAGTCTGGACTAGGGTGCGAAGGTGAAACAAAACATCATGACATCATTCTCGGCATTCAGCGCACTGACACATTTTTATATCCAAATGATAGTGTATAATATTGTGAACACTTTCTGTGGAAATTCTTATTTCTTCTGCTATAAAACAAGAAGATCCACCACGACAAAGTTTTTAACTTTTTTAATCATTTGTTTAGTTACTACCGATGAAGGGCGACCCATGCCGTAGTTGTCGTTAGTGGAAGTTCCTCCTCGCTTGAACTTCGTACACTAACGTGCAACCCTCAAAACATAGAAGAGCATGAACACTTAATTTTGCTATCATGTCTTGATTTACCTGCTCCTGGGTAAATCAAGTTAGCCATTTTTATGAACACATTCCGACACAAAGCTAAAAAATGACTTTTGTTTTTAAAAAAACTTAACTTTTCGTTCCAAGGAGAATGTATAATATTATCATTATTTATTAAACACCCCTATTACGTGGGTAACACTAAAAAAGGTTTAGAACTGGCCAGTTAGAAACATTGCTAATGAAATTTTTTGAATTTCAATGTTAGAACTCTTTGGTAACCTAATGTGGTATATTGCATTATTTTGTCATTTGTTTCTGTAAATTGGCGGCAAATCTAAAACTGTTGTTACACGTGAAAATGAACCTAACACAAGAAAATTTTCAGTAAATATTTTGTTATGACTTTCGTTGTGGGCTTACTCATCAACAAAGCTGAGATTAACATTGCTTTGCCATTATTTACAATTGGTTTAAGGAGTTTAAACGTTGACCTAGCAATATCAATGATGATCCGCGTGAGGGACGTTCTTTAACAGCGACTACTGAAGATAACATCAGTGCTGTGCGACGCATGATAGAGGAAGATAAGAGAGTGACCTATTAGCAGATACGTTGCCTACACATTGGTATGAGTCAAGTTCAAAAAATATTACACGAACATTTAGGCGTCAGGAAGCTTTGTACGAGATGGATTCCCCATACTTTGACCGACGACCAGAAACACCTTCGCATGGACTGGTGCCGCCAAATATTAGATAAGTTCAACGGTGGTAACTCAAATGTTGTATTTGACATCGTCACTGGTAATGAAAGCTGAATATATTGCTACGCACCCGAAACCAAAAGATAATCAGCTCAGTGGGTGTTTTAAAGAAAGGTATAAGTCAAGGAAAAAAGATAATTGCCACATTCTTTGGTCCGAAAGGTCATTTCGCGATAGTTGTGCTATAAGAAGGAACGACGGTTACTGCAGACTGGTATGTCAATCGTTGTTTGCCTGTTCTCTTGGAAAAAAATTTACAGCATCACCCTCGAAGCAGAATCCTCCTTCACCACGACAATGCTTCAGCGCACTCCGCAAAACGAACTGTTGAATATTTGACTATGGCAGGTGTCGAGATCATGAATCATCCACCATACAGTCCTGAAATATTTTCCTTCCATCCTAGCAAAGTAATATTCCAAGATTCTTTCCGAAAATATTACGCGAGTTAATTGAATTAAAAATAATACAAAGTTTAATAAATAAAATATGCTTAATGCTGCTGAAATTTTAAGCTTTAAAAGATTCAAAATATTATTTTAAATAAGACTGTAAAATAAAACGAAAATTTATCTCCTTTGCGGCAACAGATTGTGTTAAATAAGATAAACTCGAACTATAACAACAAATCTGTCGAATTGATGATTGGATCGGGCTAACGACGCTTTATTTGAAGCACTTAAAAAAATATCATTATAAAAATAATAATAATAAGCCCTTTTATTTCCTGTTTCACAATAGTTGGTAGTTGCTATATTACAGTAAACAAAAATATTGATTTTTGTTAGTATGTTAGCTCAGATTATATTAGTAATATATATACATTATTTATTTATAAATTAACAGGAACCCCGGTTTGGGTACTGGCCTCCTCCAAAGATGCCCATTTTGGTAGGTCTTGTGCTATAGAGTGCCAGTTTATGCCAGCTGATCTTTTCAGGTCATCTTCCCAGCGGTCTAAGGGTCACCCCTTCCGTCTCTTGCCTGGTGGTCCTTCTCATTGGGTAACTTGTTTGGTCCACTTTTTGCTAGAAATTCTAGCTACATGGCCAGCCCAATACCATTTCAGATAGAGCAAAAGTTAAAGCGTTTGTAACTTTAGTGAAAAAAGTTATTAACAATGTAATAAACTCGCATTAATGTTGCACTCGCGTAATCTATAAATAATAGTCTTGCGTGCATTGCGATTCGTTTTCGAAACAAAAGAGTATAGAATCTGTGTTTCGAAAAGTCCTAATTTATCTATACCGAGCTTCGGCGTCGTTTCAAATATAACATTATACATACGTTTTACACAAACGCAAACAATTATCTCGAGATAAAACGGCTATATTCGACAGATGATACCTCAATTTATTTGCTTCGTATAGCCGACAATACGGGATTTAACCTACGTACTGTTGCCATAAAATCCTCCGGGATTGCTTGCTACGGTATTGATGATTATTCCTATTTATATCCAATAAGGTACGGGATCCAATAGGAACGCATACGCAAACACATAACGTAGATTAAATATTGAACCGTGTTTTACCATTTTTACATTAAATTAAATAAATCGTTGCTATATAAACAATCATTTGTTCTTAATTTTATATTAATATAACCTGACATAGACAAACGATTTCTACTAATAATTAATTATAACGCTGTAAAGAAGACAATTGAGTGGTGGACACATATGTGGGTGGCAAGCAATGTATCAAACATAAAAATCTTGTATGAAGGGTATTTATTCTCAACTACGGTTAACTTATATAATTTTATTACCATTATTACTTATTAAGTGTTCCTATGGAATGTCCGCTTCAAATATCACCAATATTACTTCTATCCTTATGCTTCTGCCAACTATATTATATTTACTTATTATTATATATACTAATAGACAAAATAAAAGCATTGAGGTCACCTTCTGCACATGAGAAAGCTACAGAACAATTTGATAGTCTTTACGTGTAACCTTCATTGTCTATTGTCTATTGGCTTGAACAATAATCATATTCGTAGAAGATTAGAAAAATATAACGAAATATTAACTTTTGTAAAAAAAAGGAATTATTTGAATGTTGCTTATATTCTGGTTACATATCTTATATATTTAAACGTATTTGTAACGGTGTAGACACATTCTATCATTGCTTAATATCGCTTGGTTTTGTTAGTTGCCAAATTGATAATGGAAGAGAGCTAAATATGGTTGGATATAAGCATTGGTTAATTTCACTGGATAAACGAAACCTTTTATCCCATTATATGAGCTTAATAATAATTGATCACAGGGAAGACCCCCATTGAATTAACTCCACTGATAAACTTAATGAAGGGTCGGATGTCCCATAAACCGAATTCATTCCTTTTTAATACCCACGGCGAATTTCCGGCTTAGCTTAAACGCTTATTTCATACAATAGACAGTCATTTTTTATTTACCTTATCTGTGAAACAAAATCTAACGCATATTTATAACTTGTATTTCTTTTAGTTTATATTTCTTCTTTTGAAATAGATACAGAAATCTGAGGTCCATATCTAAAGCTGTAGCGCTACTATTTTTTTAAAGTATTATCGAATACAATTTATAACATATATGTAATTAGTTAAACTTGAAAGATTAAACATAGAATAGCAAACTTGTTGAAGATTTAGAAAAAATACAAACACAGTACCGAAGTTTCGTTGAAGACGTAGCTATATCGATATATCTGGTTTTACTTTTTTTATTCAGATTGATTCAGTAAATTCAAAACACCCTATACAAAGTTACCAAGCCCCATAGATACTTTTATAAGCTATACACGTTTCCTTGTAGCAGTAAGATTCTACGCTTCACGGAACTACGATAGCATGCTACGTATCGTATTGCTATCGTATTTAAATTAAGTAGAAAGGGTTCGAATAAAAAAATATACAATGTAACATATTATTGAAAATGTTATTGTATTTTGAATGAACATTCACATTTTGTTATTTTCGAAATGTTATTGGCAGTTAAAATCTAATCTAACCTTGCCCTATATCAGCAAAAAAGTACTTCTTAAAATCGCCAGACTATGAAGAGACTATTATCACGTACTTTTATAACGATTGATGTTATGAAGCGCCCAAATACCTTCACTAATGGTTGAGTCGCGATTCTCCACAATTATGTTCTCCTGGTAGCCGCAATGCAGTTTGTGTTCATAGTTGGCGACTGTGCGCTAAAATACTATTCAAATTTAATTTAAGTTTGCTCATATCTATTTACCTATTTGACCTAATATTATCAAACGATAAACTTAAATTATATATTATTATACTCACAAGATATAGACATAGACATAACATTTATTAATTAATTAATCACGAATCCTATACGGCCTAGACAATTGGCATTATATATTTAATAAATGTCTCTGGGACACATGATACCCTGGTCCTTGCGATAAGCTTTCGCATTTGACAATCCTCTTATGTGTCATTTGTCAATATACCTTCCCTAACTAACTCCCTAACTAGGTTATATTTGGAACAGAGAGATTGGGAAATAGCCTCGGCGTTTAGCTTTCCTCGACGGAGCGCTATTTAGGACTTTTGCCGCTCACCACCACTTTAAGCAACCATTTACCAGTTTAGGTATTTCCGAACTGATAGTCAATTCCATTATGATATCGTCAATCACCTTCAACGAAATTTTCTCATAAACAAATAATGTTACAAATGAAATTTATTTGTGTTCAATGTATGTAAAACGGCCACAGATTAAAACAGTAATTATTTATATTATTCTACATATTATTATTATTTACATGAACTCTAATTCATCAAGGTAAAATGCCAGCCAACAACTATGAGGCTGTGAGTCTAGAGATTTCATTTAAAACCTAGTACCTACGTGATTTTGAGTTCTACATAATACACTGGTATTTTTGCGTGGCAGTATAACTAAAATGTCATGTCTAATTCAATAATATTTCTGGCATTAGAATATACCGGATTATATTTCAATATCGGTCCTATGCGGTCTATATAAACTCTACATTGAACTTACACAACAGTTTTACTGCTGAATTTCAATTTCGTTTTCTCATTAGGCACCAAACAATACAGCCAGGGTTGTTCAGTGTGATCATTGTATATTGGAATTTTCAAGTCATGAATATTTCAACTCGATAAGACTTTTCGATGTCACTTTTTAAAATAAACTTTGAGTACTTACTCTTCATTGCTATTAATTGTTATGAAGTATGTATTGAGATAATTTACTATTAAAATCATTTTATTATTATAAATTATGTATCTAACTTCTAAATTTACAACCAAAAATATCTGCGCGGATATAAGTCTTTTTTGGGCATATAGGACAAGGGTTAATTGTCTTGATATTATTGTTATTATAACTATAAAATACACTAGTAATAGTTTCAGTGAAACGTGTTTATGTCTAATCTGGTATCAGTTAGAAATCATGAATCATCAATTAAGACTTATCAAAAGAAAATCAAGAAAGGCTATTTAGAAGAATTCAACTTCTTAACCACTTTTAAAACTTTATTTGTTTCAATTTATTTACTTAAATCATATTTTCGCGAAAACTGACTTAGATATTATCACTTTTACCAATTATCATCAGCACAGCACAGCAGCTAAGGCTCGATCCACACTCCTTCCTTATCCATCCGATCCTTAAAATATAGTGCCCCTCACTATATGCCGATAGCTGGCCATGCGTCATACTCGTGAACGGGTGCTACTTGTGGTCACTGGTTGGACTTGAACTCGTGCATGCGGTGTTGTTAGTTATTTTGACGTATTATTCCCACGAGAATGTTCGTGCTAATATTTCACCATGCCTGCTGCTGATAGAGGAGAAATCTTTGTTTTAATTTTTTTATTATTATTACTTAAGATGTCATGAGGAACATAATATAATGGTTGCAGGTCTTTACTAACATTGTGTAAAACAAAATACTTGGCGATTAAAAAGAGTGGTGGAGAGTTTATTGACAGTTCTTCTCCATCTTCTTCTGGATCTTTTCGTCCATTCTACACCCTTGATTTGAGAACTGGCAGTAAATGTAAAATTATTTCTAATTAAATGTTTCCATTTAGCATTTTATATGTATTTCTATGTTAACTTTCATAAGTGTACATTGTGAAAGTTAATATATAATATCGAATCTCGCTGTGTCTAAACAAGTACTACTTCATTCGGAATTTTCGAGAGTTTTTTATGGAAAAAACGTTTGTAGAAAAGTTGGCGAAAATAATTATAGTGTGTTATTTATTATTCATAATAAAATGATATAAATCACACGCGTAACCTTTCTCAGGATTCTACGATTTATTACTAGCCACGACTAGAAGAAAAAAGAACCTCTCAGAACAACTAAGAATTTCAGCGATACGATAGTGAGAATACTTTGATTCTTCTTTATGTAAGAATATTTTACTGGACCGAGAACAGACCGAGACCAGAGCAAGATCGAAAGATGTGAACGGCATCATAGTGTGGATGGAATCTTAAGTAGAATGTCCTCCAGACATCTTCGTTATTTTTTGCAATATTCAATTAAATTATTTCTATTTAAATGAAGAATGGATAAATTAATTTGATAATCGCCAATGATACGAATAATGGATCCTTCCTTTACAATGAACACTCAAGGAGAAAATTGTTACAAATTTCTAGGGGTTTTAATATGTTAGTTGTTACTTGTTTATTCAATATACATACTTTAATTAAGTTATACAAAGTTGAACAAATATTACCTTTTAATCTTATATAAGGTATAAAATACGACTTATCATCGAATATTTTCGAAACATAAGTTGAAACCGCTACCGCGTGCTATGCGTGTTACGATTTTTTTCTAATTCAGGCGGCTTAACACAAGATAATTTAAGTCGAGTTTAAAAAGTTATGTTACACAACAGGAGGCAAGGGGCAAGAGGCTCATCTGATGTTAATTGATACTCACATTGCCATATGGCGATGAGAAGCATTATGACATATGTTAGCGAAGCTGAATAGTCACCAGAAATGGTACAGATAGGTTGAATAAAATAGATTTAATTTTCATCTCAAATTTCTGTAACAATAAAATTTATTACACTAATGAGAAGTAGGTACGTAGTACTCAGCGTAAAGCCTGTGTAATTGTTTGAAAGCATTTGGAGCCGCCCCCCATTAGCTAATGGCTACAGGCTTTCTTTCACAAAACTTAGATTTCTATAAATTAAAAAAATATATTTACAGTTAATATAGTGTAGTAAAATGTTTAGTTGCAAACCTTGGTTACAGACAAGAAGTTTAAAATACAAAGTTTGTCTATTATATTCATTAAATGAAATCCCCTAACAATGTTAAAAAAGCATAGTTTTGAAAAATATATAAAGGTTAGGTTGGTAATTAAAAGTTTTAAGTATTCTTGACCATGACTGTTTACAACATTTTTCACAAAACCTTTTACGAAATCGAAGTAATGACCCAAAACAAAAAGGGCCATATTTCACAGGTAAAGTATAAAATCCAGAGCACAGCTGGAATATAATATATATAGTGCAAGTGAAGTAGATAACTCGAACAATATGTCTATCAACAATCTAAACTTCTTCTAGTAGTCAAAAGTTCAAATTTTTATATGTGGAATGACAATGCGTCTTATATTAATTTGTTTACGCTATTATTAATCGTAATTAAAATTTTGAAGGTGTGAGTGTGATACAGTTTGATACATTCGATTAAACAGGTGCACAATTGCTGGGACAGCTAAATTAATGAAAATTAATATTACAAAGAGCAACGATTTGTACTTTTTTAACTTGTAATGAATTAAAAAACATATTCCTAGTAAATTCCTAAGTAACCTTAGATTTACTTCAAAGATATTTAAAACAATGTTCAGCCGTGCGCCGTGCGAATCCGGAACAGCCGTTAGTTTGAAAAAAAAATATTATATTAAAAAAATAAAATAATAAATAATAAAATCCGACAAAGTAAAATGACGATCTTTGTTAAGAACTATTAACTAAATAATAATCATTTATAACGTACATTTCGATAGAAAAATATTTTTATTTTGCTATAGCTCCTACTATCTTCGTTTTGTGGGTTTATAGACTAAATATACCGGAATACGGGCTGTACCAAATATATTGTTACGTCATTCAATCCTTTTATTACAAAATGAGAGTCATGATCATATTCACACGATTACTTCTTTGTTTACACAAAATTTGGTAGGAGATAGGTGTTAATATCACCATTAATGTTTATTCTAAGAAATATATAAATAGTATACCGCTCAAGGCGTATAAAACTCAACCTTGTGTGTTGATTGATACAGAAGGGTATTCAGATAAATTATGGGGCTTCAAGGATATAGTATATAGTATAGTTGTAATTATTATTTGATAATTAGGCGCCTGTGCCTTTGGAACTCCCTATTTGCACATGGCTTATTTATTTCGTTACCCCGTCATTAAGTCCTAGCGAAAATGATATAAATTTATGGAATTGTTCTATGTGTTCAAGCTCGCTAGCAAGTTCAATTGTTTTTATATTCTGGACTACCCTTTTTTTCAATTAATTAAAACTTTAACAGATACATAAATATATGTCTTATATAACTTTAGAGCTAATATTGAACACAAAAAACCGAGAAATTATGAAAAACGCGTCAAATAGAAAACTTATGCCTCGTATATATAAAGTTACTTAGTAATTTTTTTAAATAAAAGTAAACTGGTATTCAAAGTCGGATAACCAATCCTACTTTTATCCTTAGTCATGTATATATTTTATTTTATGATAAGTTATAGTTAAGTAGCCTTTAACTACTTTTGTTTAAGGTAATAAATACCTATATATTTTTGGTATTATCAGCGGGGGTATTTGTAACTAAACGCAAACACTAACATTCATTGTAAGACATTATTCAAATAGTTTACCTAGCTACATTGATAGTTTTCGAACATTTTTCTATATAAAATATAGGGATTATTTTACAACTGTTATTAAAAATAATCAAAATGTAAGACGTTTTATTTTTATATTTATATTAACATACCAAACAATCCTCTATAGTCGCTCAGGGTAAAATATAACAGTAATATCGCATTAAGTGAAGGCATTCATCGCAGCTGATGAAGTCATCTGAAAACCGCGTCAAATGTTCTGAAACGGTACAGACTAATCCTGATTGATACTCTTCAAATAGAACATTAATAGAATTGAATACTTACAGACATATTTAGCATTTTTTATATAAATATATGTTTTGCCAACACATTTCATAAAGTAAGGAACGTTTACTGTCTGAAATCGAAGTATTACTAATGGTATATAAAGAAAAGAACTTCCCAATTCTTAAAAGTGGCAACTGGCCGTAGTGGTATGTGTGGTACGGTGGTTTTACCTAAGGGAGAAAGTCATATGAGCTGATAATCAACAGAAAAACAGCCTTCTTAATAAAATAAATCTTACACAATATTGTATAAAAATAAAACTCATAAAAGCATGTGAAAATTGCTAAGAGAAAATATGAAGCAATGTTGTGACACCACAAAACAAGGTTATAAAACTGAGTGGAACAAGAATTTGTAATAAATACTTTTTCATTTAGGTCTCTTTGTGCGGGTCAAACGTAGACAACGATATATGGGAGCATTAGGAAAAACAATGGTTCTATTGTACTCAATTTTCTTTGTAAAACAGAAACGTTTGAGTAAAACTTATCTGCGAGTGTTTTTAAACGAAACATAGTAAATACGAGATGTTCAAATTTAGGTTATGTATGCAAGTATATTTTATAGATACACCTTTTGATTAGTTCCAATTTAAAGCTTTCGTTTCGCTCCAATTATTCAAAAATAAAATTATTCTGTTAATTAAACTATTATCATTTATTTATTTACACTTCATTACCATAATACACAAAATTATACATATAAAAAAACAAAAAAAAGCAGGTTACATAAGTTATTAGGCAACGGGCGGCCTTATCGCTAACAAGCGATTTCTTCCAGGCAACCCTAATATGGAACAATAAAAAAGAAACAAATACTTACAGAAGGTAAAGTACAAGAAGTGCATAATTAATTGACAAAAAAAACTCAAACTCAAAATAACATGTAACTATAACTAAAATTAAGTAACGTAAAATCTAAAGAAAAAAATATAAATAATAATATGTACAAACAAAAATGTAAAAGCTTATCCAAAGGTTGAGTAACCATTAATATATATATATAAGTAGTAGCTTATTACTATGTAAAAGAAAATGATCAAAAAGAAGATTTTTAAATAAATTTAAAGATTACGCTCGTCTGATATCATTTGGTAAGGAATTACCAATTGATATCAGAATTAAAAGGATTATTATAACATACAAAATCGATTTTAAATGTTATTGAATGAAGAAAATAATTTGAATTTATTTGGTCTAATCAGTTTACTTTTATTTAAAAGATTAAACATATTTCTAACATTCGTTGTAACGTTAACCAAAGTTATACATTAACACTTTGCCACAGCCAGCCAGTCTCATGTTTCAAAGCATTATGAGCACAGTTTAGTAGAAGCAGTATCAATTCAAGAAAACTATTTTTAAAATCTATATTCCGTATTCTATCTATTGTGTTTTTAGGAATCAAAAAGATCGTACATTCATTGCACAGTGTGTACACTACATAATATTATAGAGTGTACTCCTCCCTCATAGGCCAGCAGCGCACCCACTAAAAAATGTTTGTCTATGGGCTGCGACGACTGCACCTTTTGGGTGTCCTGTATGCTCGTTTGCCCTTTATTTGCCTGCATTATATAAAAAAAAATAGAATAAAAAATATTTTTAATGCCAAACACATAGTCGTCTCGGATGTCAGACGCGATGTCTGGCTAGACCTACTCTAAAACGTTCTGCTGGTCTAAAATACCGGTCAAATAACACAGGTAATACTGAGTTATAAATTTATTTGAATCTGTGACTTTGTTGGATTTAATGGCATCAACTTCAAATTACGGAGAAGTGTCAGATGATATTGAACGATGTCGATGTCTTCCTTTGATGCCTAACCCGTGAAATTGTGTTTGTTGTCATGCATTTTCCCTGTGTGTCTCATTTTCCAAGACCCTACGTCTTGGAAACAATCATTTGTATGAAAAACGATTGGGTGTCATTTCCATACCAATTCTGTGACAGCCGATCACGCCAAGAATAAGCCGAAAGGCAGAAAAACTTTGGTTATGTTTTCCATTATCTTATATAAATAGGGAAATAAATAAATTCTTACTAGACGTTTATTTATATGGCGGCGTTAAGTTCTTTTAGTTTTAGAGAGTTCGCTCTTAGCTCAGAGTAGTTTTGCAGGGAAATATCGAATAAAGTTTTTAATGAAATAATTTTGAAGAATATTCTGAGAAATATCTATCAGACAAGCCGATTGTTCTAAATACATAGTTTTATTTTCATAATTTTTAGGTCGATCATCATTTTGATCACTTGCTTTTTGTTTCTTATCTTGATTACCGTTTTGTCAATTATATTCATTGTTAGTCGTCATTTTTATAATTTTTAGTGAGTGTAAGTACAAGGTTAACCAAAATGAATAGTATATCTCAACGTTTCGTTGTCGAATTGTATTTGCGTGAAATAAAGTGATTATTATTATTATAAGGCAAAGTATTAGTAGTATACCTTACCCAATCTTATTGCCCCAAAAATAATTTTCTTTATATCGTTACGACTGACAATTGTGTGCCTTTCGTGTTAAGAATATATGGAAACGAGATTTGTACTCAGGGCTTATTATTTTAATATAAAATTGTGAATGAACGGCCACTGAACCGTTCTTTGTGATACATCTTTCAACAGCCTTCTGTACCTCATAAGCGTCCCCGTTTTTAGGTGTAAGGCATGATGGTGGTGAATTGGGCACATAGAGTGAATAATAAATTGGTACCCGGCATTGATTGGAACATTCAATCACAGGGTTAAAAATTGCATATAGCCAGTTGTTTTTTTCCAAGGATTACTTATTAAAAAAAACTCACAACAGTCAAAACGTCAATAGTTATTAAATAAAACAAGTTAAGTTTTATAAGTAATTATTCTATATTTGACAAATACATTTATTTATATATACTCCGTTACCTTAAACTAACATATAAAAAATAGCTTACATAAGAAAGACAACGAGTGGCCTCGCTAAGCAACGATCTCTTGCAGGTAACCCTAGTATAGAAAAATAAATAAAATAATAAAATTAATAGCCTTTATTCTAGTACTATTTTATGAGGATTAAATTAAGTTTATATTATTATATTTAATATTATGTAGTACACGACCTCCGATGCAGTGAAGGCTTCGTCCAAATTCTTTAATTGGTCTCTCACCTTCGATATTATTTTCCCTGCATCTAATAATTAAGAAAAAAGAAACAAAATAAATGTAACCCTAAAATTATACAGTACTAAACTAAAACTAAAAACAATAAAATATTGGATTCCCAATTTAAAGTTTCATTTTCTTACTTACGTCCAGCTTGCGATAAAGCTTGAACATAGCTCTATTGTTTTCATTAAACGGTATAAATCTGAACGATACTTAACATAATTAAGTTCACTTTAAAATAAGAAAACTTGCCAAACACTAAAGTTAAGTAGGGCACTTCCATGACTTTTATCCGTAAGAAATTAAGAAATTTCTTAAGAAATTACTAAAGTTATTGCGGAAACTCAAAATGTACACCTATAAACTTTTCTTACGTAATACAATACTTTTAGGGCAACATGAAATATTTATCTACATATGTGACACAAAATACTGGTAAGCGTATGTAGGCTTTTAGATGGCAGCTACAAAGACGCACGTAGTTTTTTCAGCAGCAAATGTTAACAGAGCATAACTTAATTTTATAAAATATTTAATTACTAATAGTTATATTATGAATCTATTTACTTGCTGTACAGTGTTTACAATTATAAACTTGTTTTCTTCTAGTAACCCAGTTTTTATTTGCCAAGTTCCAATTAAAATTTTTAAATTTCGAATGTAAAAATGACGCCTGTTTGCTGTCTTTTGCGCATGCAGCATTCGTTTTTGTAAATTATCCGTCGTTTATTTGTTGACCCAATTTTTATTACAGACAGCACTGATTAAACTTATGGTGGCTTAATATTGTTTAATGCGTGAAGTGGTTAGCTCTATTGAAAATTATGAAACACAAAGTTACGAATCTCTTCTAATTTATCATGTACATACCGGGAGGCCAGCGGGCTCCCATGGGAAGCGAATACACGAAAAGCCAATAGATGCGTGTCGCAAGGGATGACGAAAATCAATCCTGCTATAGAGATAGGCCGTGTATACTGTATATTCGTATAGTATAAGTGATGATAAATTATAGAACTATCAAAGTTAGCTAGGAAGATTAACAAGTTGAAATTACGGGTTGGTAATAATAGGGGTGTTTATTAAATAATGATAATGTTATACATTCTCCTTGGATCGAAAAGTTAAGTTTTTAAAAATAAAAGTCATTTGCTTGCTTTGTGTCGGAATGTTTTCTTAAAAATGGCTAAAATTCAGTTTCCGCTAAAATAAAATATCTATGCTTCAAAAATTTTACCCTGGAGCAGGTAAATCAAGACTTGATAGCAAAATTAGATGCTCCTCTATATTTTACGTTTGCACGTTGGTGTACGAAGTTCAAGCGAGGAGGAACTTCCATTAACTACAACATCGTCACGGGTCGCCCTTCATCGGTAGTGACTAAACAAATGATTAAATGTCTTAGGGGATCTTCATGTTACTGCTTGTTTTATAGCAGAAGAAATAAGAATTTCTACAAAAAGTGTCCATAATATTATACACTACTATTTGGATATAAAAAAGTGTCAGCGTGTTGAATGCCGAGAATGATGACGAGATGTTTAGTTTCACCAAGATAACGCTTCCGCGCACTAGTCCAGACTAGCGATGGTGGCCATTCAAGAAGCTGGCTTCGAATTGATGGAGAATTCTGCATATTCAACGGACCTAGGTCCTAGTAATTCACTAGGACCTAGGTCCGGTTCGGTACCTTTTTCTGCGGTTAAAGGAACATTTTATGGGCCATAAATTTAAAGAGAAATCTGAAGAGTTTTCTTTTTAAGGCATTATTTAGTAAAAATCGATTGCATTATTACTTTTTATTAAACATCCCTAGTATATAATTATTTATTCACAAAACCTATTTTAAATCAAATAAGCTTTAAATACTAATACTAGTTCGTTTAAATACAAATTTACTTACCACATATATATATTTACGTATTACAATTCGAAATCACTATAATTACACGTAGAAAATATTTGAAAACGAACATAAACAGTTAAAATTCGAACCACAAGTTCGAATTTCAAATGTTCTACGCACACTCAGTTGACGTAACGTCACATAACACCCTCTTGCTCCCGATTCAGTCAGTAGCAGACAGGCTCTCTACTGAACGGGAGATTCGCAACTTGCCATAATAAATTCACGAGTGTGGAGTGCAGTGACGTGATTTTAAAAACGGAATTATAATGTTGTGATAAGTGCTCACGGTGCGTCACTTAATGCATAAATGAATTAAATAATGTGAGTATTATATATTTTAAAGTTTTCAGAAGTTGTGTCACCGCTTGATTTTATTGGTATTATTATGATTATTATTTCCTATTTCCTATATCAAAAATTTGTTTAAATTAGTTATTAGTTTTATTTACTTATTTAAATATCAAATACTTACAATTTTACAAAATATTCCTCTAACAGAGACTGATTTTTACCTTTTAATTGTTTTATTTATAGAAATACAATTAATATTTAAGAACAAATTTGGTATACTCAGGACTGCGATCTGTGCATTTATTGACTATATTTGACTTCAAAATGTTAAATTATGTTTTGCATTAGATTATTAAATTATTTTACATAAGAGTTAATATTATAAATCATATTGAGGTATAAAGTTTAGGACATTACTTACTTGGGCTTATACAAGTTAACCAAAATTCCTCTACGCTTTCACATATTGCCCTAATTCTGCTTCCGTGTTAATTTTGAGGGTATTCATAAAATTAGGTCTCCGCTAACAGCTCTAGTGCTAGAACACACGTGTGAATGAATTAATTAAACGACTGAGAACGCAATGAAGTCGAAATATATTATGAAAAAATGTTCTACTTGACACGTTTCGTTACTTCAAATGTGTGTTCTTTATATGTTAATTTAAAAAATGTTATCCGCAAAAAAACATTTTTAAATATATGAATTATAACTTTGAAATACCACCCATGCATTTATTGAATGAAATATTGTCATGTATGACGTAGAGGTGTTTAAAAAACAATACTTTTTCATTCTTCTAAGGTTTTAATAATTAAAATCATAGAACGTGTTCTGGTCTTAAAGTTCCCTGCAGACTGGATTGTGACAGAATGTATACTGTCTGAAGTTAGAATCACCGGTCTGATTTCTTTTAAGTATTTATTCCAGGAAAGGTGGTCAACAGGTCTGTTTGATCTACGTTTCCTTTACCTTGGGGATTTAAGTCGAGAGAGCAAGCAATATAATCTGAATCCCATCTGGAGCCTATCCAATTCTATTTGCGGAGATCAATGCCTAGAGCAGAACCTCATTGCACCTTATTGTCAGGATAATATAATTGATAAAAGAAGCTTGGCTGTTTAATACTATTTAGATTTCTTTAGATTAATTTCGTTAGACCGTTAGTTCATTAATAAATGAGTAAAGTTATTTTCTAATTGGCCAATACTAAGTGTAATTAAAAAGAAGACTGAAATGAATTATGTGAAACTTAAGGCTAATATGCCGAGTGTCTGAAAAGACAAGGCACAGTGTTATTTTAAGCTTATTGTTATTAAAAATCTTTTTGTTTTATTATATTATTTATTAGGTGAACATGAAAGTCCTGGGTTTGGTTTCTTGGAAAATAATTATTGGTTCTGAAATACACAATTTTGTTTAGTTAGCTAAAATATAACTTTGCTCCGTGGATACACTTATGGGTATACCGGGATATTAGGCGAGTTCTGAATTTTTGATTTGTTTGCTGCTTGTAAGGATTTTTCTTAGTACTGTTGTTATAGCACCATACCTTAGTAGTGAGAAGACAGTTTTAGAATCCGTAAACAATTATACATATTTTATAAAAATACGAACCAATTGAGGTACACAATAGTATTTAATGAGTACCTATTTTACAATGTTTTTTTTATAATATGATTTGAACTATTCATTCAAATTTAAAGCAATGTAATTTATTGTATAGTGAGCATAGTTTTTTTTTTAATTTAATTGGAATAAACGAAAAACAATAAATAATAAACCCCTTGTTTTATCTGCTAAAGTCATAATATACGGTTATAGTTTTGACTTTATCAGTTTCGTGTAACTTTAAAAGACAATAAACGTGACAAAATTTTATTTAATTTGTGAATAAGATACTCTCGATTATAAGTTCTAGAGTAACAAAAGTAACAAAAGTCATGTCAAAAGCTCACCTTAGAAATCTCTCCCTATAATAATACAAGGCCTAACTTTGCACTTTACACTTCTAAGATTACCACAAACACCAATGCAAATGTGAACAAAGTGGAGTTTCGTGTTTAGACAATATGTTAATCTGCTTAGTACTAAAAGCTTTCGCATTATAAATATTTTAAATTTAAAATGTTAGATCTTTAGCTTCAAATACTACTTTATTTTAAGACATATTTAGTAGAACACTTAGATTTATGGAGCTCTATATATGATTCCAGATAGATCCAAGATATACTAACAAAAATGGTTAGTTAGTAATATTTTTTACAAAATTAAATATTAACTTACCGACAACAGATGGCGTTTTAATAGACGCTCATTAATAAAATCCTGTAATATCAAACAGTTTTCTGTCACCTTTATGAGGCAAATTCATAAAATACTCATAACTACATATTATATACAGGTTTGATGTATTTCTATTCACACCTGCACCTTGACTTCACGAACTCGTTACATAACTTCTATTTGCGATTCTAATCCCTTAAGATTTCGCGTAAGCATTTCGGAACAGGGCTGCGTGTTTTGCTGTCACAACTACGCCCCGGATGATTATGCCTGGATTTTATTTATACTCTCGATCTACTTGGATTATCGTTTCATTTCATATAATATCCAGAGAGAATGCAGAATCGTAAAAATTCGGTCGGTTTTTACTTAAAACTTAAAAACAAACTAGTTGAAGGCATCATATTAAATCTTCTTTGTTTAACTCTCTTTCATCACTGACATCATTTCGTCAATTCTGTCTGAACCAGAAGTATCTTGTATCAGTTAGTAGCAATTAATATTATTTATAATTAAACAAAAATTTAATAAATTTCAGTCGCATGACGTTTTTGTACATGATGTATGGTATTATTTTAAAAATAATTCCACAAGGATATATTTGCGCTATAATAGGTAACACCTACACATATAGTCAATTTAGGTCAGAATGTGATAATGGGACGTGGGTGATTTTATTTAAAAAAATATCTCCTCAGAGAGAAAAACCTGATAGTTCTATATGACACCGCTAAGGTATTGTGTAGAATCCAATAGAATTTTATTTAATTGTTTTGAATAACTCGCACTGTGAAGAAAAATATCCATAAAATTACGATTAGGAATTTTCATTGCAACAGATGCAAAATCTGAGACCGCCAATAAATATATGTATATAATTTTTGTATATAAACCATAGATGTTTAAGCCCTCTGTCTAGCTTAGTATATAATAAATATATAAATATTTAGTGGGATATATATTCTATTTTTAATATCATTCAAAAGATTTGAAAGTAAATTTTTAAGGTACTCCTTATCTTAACGAACCCTTTAGGATATTTCAAACCTTTCGTCTATATTGTCAGATTTCTGTACTTCGAACGTCCCGGTGTTGTGTAGCCCTAAATAAAATATATATTTGATTAATTATTAAATAAATATTTCCAAATGTTATATACTAGTGGTTGTACAAATATACTCGTAGCAGAAATATAAAAATTGTGTTTCGAGTGGTAATATGAAAACAACTGTCGAGAAAAGAATAAATATATACTGAGCAGCTGCCTACCAATCTCAATTTCTAGTTAAATACAGATGTGTATTCGTATTTAAAGTTTGTATACTTAATCTAGACTACAAAGTTGAAGCAAAGATTACGCTTTTCTGCACATGCTTTAAGAGACACCGACCAACACTCTAAATTCTAAAGCTTCAAGTATCTTTAATGCATGGCCTGACCTATCTTTTGTTCACTCGAATTTACCGATTTATTGCTCGACCCGGTTTACCAGCTTGCTAATACCATAACAATAAGTATAACGATAAAACATGAACCCATAGTCTACAAAGTAATATTAAAATTCGTGAATTGACTTCCAAATGTAAAAAAAGATAATTTCAAAGCCAGAAATAGACTTCGCAACTGATTTTCATTGTTATTGTCAAGGTCCCCAAACGTGGGAGTCTACATGATTCCCACGTTTGTGAACAGCACCAAGCACAAAAAGACCTCATCTGGAGGATGAGGTTTTTAGCGATTTAACCATATTATAGCAAATATCATAATTATTTTCAAAATATGTCAATAAATCCTATCTTCATGCATATAAAAAGATGTTTAAGCCGATTTTGAGACATTTTTGGTGTGGATTCGAGAATGGCTTAGTTTTACAACTAGATATTTATCCTTTTTTTATATTTAATTCCTGTGTACAGGACAACGTCTGTCATGACCACTAGTAGTCAGATACATACTGAAATCAATAACCACCATTCTATATTAGTTGTTTTATATAATATAATGTCCTTGGTTTCAGGTAAGGCGTTACGCGCTGGCGCCTGTGATGTGTCCACTAATATGCTGTGGAGTCACCTCAACCTTGTCTGTCTAGCGTTATGCTGCTTCCATACCACATCAGGTAATAAATATTTATATTTGTTTTTTTTTTCTCAAATTAGGTCATGTACCGACATAAATGCTTTTTATGCGATTTTTATGCGAAGATAATAGGCCAACATGTGCTAGCCATCTCTCGTGAAGATCTCAATACTCAACGCTTGTTGGTGCGATGGTGGCCTTTAAAGATCAAACAGGATACTGCAATACGCTACTAACACTACTTTGCTTAATAGTTTCAAAGGAAACTTTAATTATAAATCAAGAACAAATCAAAAATATTTTACTTGTAACTACACTCCAGACAAGACATAATTGTTTAAACAAAACTTAATGCGCGGCAACAATAACTACGTTGTTTTCATTGTTTCCACAGCGTAAGGAAGAGACGGGTTATGATTAAATATATTATCGTTTTGGCTTTAAAATATACATGTACTAACGTCATCTGGAAAAGATGGCGTGAAGTTGGTACTTGAAAAAGAACGACCCTAGTTCTATATAGAATAAGGTTCCGTAGCGCATTTTTAATGCTGTAAAGTTAAGAGATGCGCGCAACTCGAACGTAGATATATGTATCCTCACAATTATTATTATAGGTTATATTTACTAGCTTTGACTAACATTGCGTTTAAGATACGATAATAACACAAACACACACCGTCTTAGTCTTAGTTAGCCAGTACCGGTGACCCTGCGCTGGTGCTTTTCTCGCTCAGCTCCGCAAAATAGAGTGGAAATTCTGACAGCATTAAGGGTACTGTGCCACAGAATGAAACGTTTAAAACACATTTTAGTATTTTATGCTTCTATTATTATTAATGTAAAGCTTAGATAATGTTGAAGGAACGTTGTTCCATTTTTGAAATCGTTTTAACTATAACATAACCTTTAGTAGGCGGAGCGGAAAGAAGATTACAATCGTCATATCAATCTCGCAACTTTTCAGGCTAAAGCGTAATGAAGGAAAATTTTCTGAATATCTCAGTGGGCATTGCCCTATGTTTAATTAAAACAGTTTTAAATTGTTCACAGTCATAAATTAAGTATGCATGAATTGGAATAGTTTGTTGATTGCAGTTTGCTTGTTGTTAATTGATTAAAATTTCTGATTGCGTACTTTAAAATCGGCGGTTGCTGTTGTTTAATAATTATGTGTTAAACGATTTTCTCTTAACATAAGGTAACATAGGTCTATACATCTTAACATAGGTATAATGATTCCCTTGCCAGGTGTGTTTTTTGGTTTTTGTGTTTAAAACAATGTATGTACTTAAAATCGTCTGGGCTATATGACGCACGTCCCGTACAATCAGAATAAAAATTTTGGGATAATTTAGTTTTTACAAAAGAGATGTGTGCAATTATGGCTTTTTCATAGTTGTTAAAAAACAGTAAACAGTTATATCTCGAACCACCATCAAGGATTGAATAAACCTCTACTGTAAAACATAAGATTGATTGAAAAAATATAAATATACGTAAGGTATTGCTTTCTGAGCCTGTCACGTAAATTTGTGGGTCTATGATATACCTTTTTCTGACGACAGCTTTCTTTACTAAGGATATTTTAAATGTGTGTGCAACCCGAGGTTCATCGCATCTGGGAATCGTACACTTAAACACTAGACTTAGCTTTTTGTTTAACACACACATATATCTATAGTGTCTAATTGATATTATGACGCCCCTTACATGACGTAAATGTAAACGGGCTACAACAACAGTCCATTAAAAATGTAAGGCATTCAAACCTCTTTGATGTTTTTGTTTCAATTGGTTTATTTTTGAATTTGGAATCCACTGTTTTTTCAAACCAGATATCTCTACAGTCTACACTGGCTGAATGTAAATGAGGAATAAATTGAATACAATAAAATTTATTGTTCGCTTTGCTGCAAGTTTAGTATCACTTACGTTTAGTTCTTCGGGTTACTTGGCTCCGTACTTTGCATAGAAACTGCTATGCTCCTGATAATGGATACTATGGAATATAGTAATTTACTCTCAATACAAGTCATGTGATACGTGTCCACAGGAAAATTATTCTAAATACGAATATTATAATGTTTTTTACTAAAAAGGTAAAAACATATTCAATCTTAATTAAAAAAAACGAAATATGAACGGAAAATAAATGTCTATTCGAAATTCAAAATAATCTCACATTGATCAAGTTATAATAAAAATTCCAAGTTTGAAAATATAAATAGACTATCAAATGTTTATTATTCAAAAATGGATCCGTTTTCGAATATTGAAGACATACATTTTACCGCAGAACCGCATATCGGGAATCACGTCAGGACACGTCGAAGCGATGAGCGGGACGGTCTCGCACTATCCAGAGAGATATTCAGGAATATTACTAAGAAACTACGGCAGAGCATACGAGAAGGCCCGACTGACAACGATCATTTACTACAGGGTGAGTATCGATTATATACGAGTTTCGAGAGGCATACTTAATTTCTTTAAATTGAAATTATTTTATTGATACCAATTAGCTCGTTCTGATATTAGGTTTAAACATTTTCGGTTGAATATAGACATTTTTCTCTATGATTCAAGAAATAAATATTCCTGAATGATATTAGATATCTAGTTATCTTCATCTTACTATATTACTATTACAAAAAATAACTCAAGTAAAATAACATTTATAACATATTCGAAAATCGAATACCAACCTTCTACTCATATGTTAATCTTAATTCGAAAAAAAAAATCAGAACTACATGATTCGAATTCCAAACATGAAAAGGCGTAAGAAACAACACCCAATACAAACAGAGGCCGAACAATAAACAATTTCACCCGAGCCTTCAATATCGCTCTAAAATAAAAGCATATTTCAAACAAAGAGAAGGTATCCATCAGCTAATTGTTTGCTTGTCTTTAATGGAACATTTAGCGTTCATGCCACGGAATATAGAACAACCAACTAATGAACTATTATTTCCCGTTTATAACAACTAATCTTCCGTCGTAATAGCTGTTCATTTTGATGAATGATACGTCTTTTTCTTTTTAAAATGTAGGACAGAATATATAATAAGTATAAGAATTTTTCATTTGATTTTATACTAACTAAAAATTATACTATATTCAAGAGAAACGTTATTAAACAGATTTAACAATTATGTTTTATCTACGTAACAGTAGGCAATATACTTTGACATTGACAGTTTCATTTAAGTTATATTTAATAAAGTCAAGGAAATTCAGAAAAAAATGTTGCAGCCTGTTTAACTTCTCCATTAAATTAGTATTTGTTAAATATTTATCCCACGAATTTGTGGAATTATTTAATTGTAAAACAAAAGTATGCGAGACAAAATCGGTGAGGTGACCTGTTCACAATGTGTTCTGTATATAACCAAAAACTTTTAATTTAGATTTAAGCTAATATTGATATTTTTAACAACTAAATTCGCTCATTCATTTATGTTCAAATACTAGACCTTATTTCTGGTATATTTATATAACATTGTACGCAAGATACACATATGTAAAACAAAGGTTTCATTTAATGTCCGCAGATAACGTTTTATAACCCAATATATTAGCCGTGTTCCTACAATGAGAACATTAGTGAGATGATGAGAATGAAATGAGTCTAATTTTTCATGCAAATTATATCCAACGATTGTGTCTCTGGCTTAATGGCGAAAACTATTAATTTCTTTACTTTGTAGGATGGAAGAAATACTTAAAATTTTTGCGTTTATTTATATTTATATCTCGCACTTATTATTAGGATTAAAAATAACACTATTTGTCGGTGATAACGGATTTGACACTGATTGTAAATAATTTAAACCTTGACATTATTTTTTATTCTAATAGGACATTGTAAAAATGTATAAGACATTTGCATGCCTATTTTTATATGGCTGTTTTTTATATGGCTGTTTTTGCGGATATTTGTAATTGATCGATCTAACCACTGTATCACTATTTTGGCAAATAAAGGATTATTATTATTATTAGACATATTAAATATATAAACATAACAATCAAATATACAGTATTTACAATTTCAATAAAAATAATTTAAAATTAATAAACATAAATTTAAAAAGTTTGGTCGCCGTAGCATGCAGCATACAGCAAAGAAAGCACTAGCTCTGGGTCCTATCTACCAGGCGTCAACTTAAATCCTGAATGTGCCCTTGAAGCCCACGGCCCAACCCCACAGGGAATAAATAATAAAAATGAATAATTAAACAGTTAAAAGTTTTATTTTTTCGTCTTATAGCACCGAATATTTTTAATTTCCATAATTTCCAGATGATTTACGATGAATTGAGTTATATTTATACGAACGGAAAAGTTAGTATGATTTATTATCGGCAAATGAATGAATGAAAAAAGGACGTTCCATTTTCAAAAATATCAGCAGCACACTCGCCAGGCCCTCGTTATTGCACGTTTCCATAGACAGTTAGCACTTTATTCAAAGGGACCGACTCGTTTGCCTAGAGAAAAAGCACAATGATAATTAAAAAGGTTTTAAGCAACAATTTGTCCTGGTACATGACCTAATTTAGCTGAGTCTTGAAGTAAGCCATAATAATATAAAATTATAAAAGCTGTTGTTCATAGGTAAGGCGGAGGAGTCCCGACAGTATGCTCCGTATCAAGAGTTGCATCATCACGAGCGACACTGGGGACCATACTTTGAAGAGAAAAACGTCACTCAAGTGACGGCACATGTCGGGGCGGAGGCTCTGCTTAACTGTAGGGTTGTCATGCTCAAAGATAAAACTGTAAGATTTTATTATCTATATTTACATGCTGGTATTGCTATGACATGTACATTAAAAAAAAGAACATAAAAATTGTGACCTTACAAATATGGTAAGTTCATAATTTCCATGTCCTTTTTCCAACAATTAGCTAATAGTTGCACAATATAAAAGAACACTCCAAAATTTTTAATATTGCAAAATTTATATCACCTAATGATGCTTATCGTACAAATCTATTCTATTTAAAAGAATTTCGTACTCTTTGAGTTAGTTACTAGTTACTTTTAACTTTACTTGTATTTACCACTTTCTGTGTTTTTAAATTATTAAGTGCAAAATATTTTGTCTAATATAAGTATCGCTTTGGCTTGCCAGGTGATGTGGCTACGTCATGCCACTGAAACAGCACAACTTCTGACCGTGGGACCAGCGCCATATGCCGGCGATAATAGGGTAGCATCTAAATATCAATATCCAAATAATTGGAGGCTTAGCATCAACCCTGTAAAGTGGTCTGACGCAGGCCGATACATGTGCCAAATATCGACTCATCCACCAAGGACCATATATACTGATCTTTCAGTATTACGTAAGTATATTATTATGCATGATGATAACCAATAGTAGAATATAGATGATTGCAAAATTTTTGATTTGGGAATATTCCCGACAAATTCTTTATTTATTTTTAAAAATGTCTATTGTAAATAAACATTTACATTATTTAAATTGTTTGAAGTTCGGAATGCTTTCCTTATAGAAGGTCTCGAAATGGCTTTTATAAAGTTATATTTAAATAATGAATTTTAAGTACACAAATAGCGGATACGAATTTTACGTATATATCTAACATGTGGTCAGAACAACTCTTTTGTTTCCAAAGCGTTATTTGTTTTCAACTTTCACTGGCGTATATTTTTTTAATAAAAACCATTTAAGATAAATTCTATACACGTACTCAATTGATAGTTTACATACATTAAATAGTGGAACTCAGTGAATCTCTTTTCAATTGTTATAGTTGTTAGAAGCATTGTTTTGTAATTTATACTACTTTCTGTATGTTAATACTTTCCTACATACAATTTTAATGTTAATATTAAAATACAATTTTATGAAGTTTCGCATATAAAAAGTTATAAAAGCCACATAAATTTGCTGCCAAATCGTTGTAGACGGAAAAGAATACTTGCAATAAAAGTGGCAAGGCTCCTAAATGCGCTAATATAGATTGATAGCGATAAGGATGCGGTCATAAAAGAACCGAAGGGCGGGAATATAATGTTTATTAATATTTTATAAGATTTAATTAACAAATAATCCCATTAAATTATTTTTAAAACACTAATAAAAACCTACCTACTGTATGAAGTTATATCTACATAAGAAAATAACACATGCACATGCATTTCTCTGCCCCGATATGCTATAATTATATATCATATTACAATTACGTAATTATGAACATACGATAACTTATATGTCATCGAAACGTATATATGTCCAACTACTTCTACATTCATCCCTTGCGTAACATTATAATACACTTGATCAGTTTTCTAAATCATGTCATACTCTTTAGATACTTCGTTGTATTCTTACGTCCTTCTAGTAAAGTCCATGCACAGTTAATAAAGTAATTTGCCTGACCTTAAAGGTAAATTAAATCGCTGGTCGCTCCGATTATTAATAAAATAGTACCCTTAGCTGTGATCCCGGGTGCAATAGAGCCGTTTGATAGGCTCAGCCAGTGATTGGATCGCTTACATAACGATGTGGGATGGAACAATTTGTGAACGCGCCAACACACTGCATGTCGCCTAACACGAGTTCTATTAAAACAGTGAAATTTTAATACATTTTGTATTAGTTTAGTGGACACTCAAGAACGGTTAAGGATACACGTACTAGCAGAAGAAAACATTGTAAGGGAATCAGCGAGTGTTGGGATTAGATTTAGACACGAGATTTAACGTTATAAAACGTACTGGTATTTGTCGAATTGTACATTTATTTGTGTCGACATTGATGGAGTTACTTAAACCCAAACATTGATAATGTGTCTGGCACGGAAGTGAAGAAAAATGATTAAAGATTCACTATAAAGCCAAGGATGTAAAGAGCTATTGTGCCACTGGAGTATTGTTACTCTCATACTTAGTTCAGTATATACACATTATTATTTGTATTTCAATAGAAACAAAGAAAGTAAAATAATCAATATTTTAATATATGTTATCATTTGCTTGTATAGATTATAATAAAAAAACAAATTTGAAATTGTAATTTATTGAAATGTTCTGTTAAGTTCCTATAAAGCTTGAGATAATCACATTGCGCAGCCTCTAAGCCGTGAAGACATTAACTAAGCAATGAATATCAAAGAAATGGCGAATGCTTAAACGAGCGTTTGTTTGAAATTCTTCCGACCGTTTCTATCTTTTAAAACTAGGGTTGGTAAACTTAAAAGTAAAGTGAGAATATAATGGTTTTTAGAGAGCTTTTTTATAAGTCTACTGCGACTTTTCTTCCTTATCATATTATAAGAACTTATCAATGAAAATAATTAATGCATATTATAAATTGTAATTGAGCAAGACACACGATATTTTTATATTATAATCTGACATAAACTACGTTATTCGTAAATTTTATTCATCGTTTTCAGCTCCAGTTCTAACCATCAATGGGGACTCAACACACGACGTCAAAGACAAATTCTATAAAGCCGGTAGTTCGATTAAATTATCATGCGTTATATCAGACGAATATGTACCGACATTATCGACTAAAGTGCCAATGTTTATAACCACTGCTAAACCCACAACCATTCAAGCGACCACAGAGTTAACGACAAAAATGAGCACAATACTAAATAGATTAGATTTAATGTTAAACAAAAGTTGGAGCGTTGAAACTACAACATTGACTTCAACAGTTAGCTTAAGTACTACAACTATGAAGAATGAAATAACAACGCAGGCGATGCAACCAGTGACTAGGCCGGTATTAAATAATATTTACGGCTTAGTCTGGAGGAAGCAGGGAAAAGATATAGAAAAATTGATCACGTGGCGTAATATGAGGTTAGTGTCATTTTTTTATTTTGTCTGGAATCGAACCCAGGGCTTACGCAATGTTTTACAAACTAACTCTCTACAGATGAATTTGTTAAAACTTATCATAAATCTCTTGCAGTGCTACATTCAGCGTATCTTCAGCGTCCCAAAATGACAGTGGATTGTACAGTTGTCATTTGTTAAACCATTCTCAAGTTATAATTAATGTACACGTTCTTAGCGGTAAGTATTATTTAACACTCTCACTCATACTGTGATAGGGAAGCAACTAATACGTCTAACATACAAAAAGTCGATGCTGTGTGTACAGGCTGAAGAAACAGACATTTACGGTAATGGTCAAGACCTAGGATTATTGTGGGTTTCGATTTAAAATTTTAGTGTCTTTCGTTAATTTTATATAGCTGCAAACTTTTTTTTATTGATGTAACTATCTAAACAATCCAAACAGAACTATTATTAATTTACTTTCAGCTTTAACTCATCGCCACAGGAAAGGTAATTTACGAAATTATATCATTGTTCAATTTGGAGCTTAATTATGACTTAATGATCCATTATGTAATATTCAACTCATGTTAAATTGTTGGTTAGAATTGAATTTAAAACAAACCCTCGTTACAGGTGAAAACCAAGCAGCGGTACATCACGACACCTGGAATAAAGGTTCCCTATTCTGGCAGCCACAAATCCTTAATCTCCTAACCATACCTATGTTACCTTTTTTATTTAATTTGGGTAATTAGATAAATTAATTGGAATCCGTTACATGTAGGATAAAATACGCTTTACATTTCCTTAAAGACTCGTTTAGGTCTATCGATGGCTTTACAATTTAATAATGTCACGTTTATCCTTCTAATATTTTTAATTTATGTTAGTTTTAATGTTTTTAAACCTATTATCGATTAATAAGATTTTATATCTTATAAGAGGACCTTCTCATTGGGCCTCATCGATCTCAATTTGGGAATCTCTTTTTAATTCGCTCCATGCCTTTGTATATAAAATATTAATTGGGGGTGTATATGCAATTTAAAAATATAAGCACCTGAAAATATTTTTTTAATGCAATAATAAATAATAGTGAAATGTTTTACTTATATCCGTTTTCATATTCCTAGTCTACTTACCAAATAAGATACCTAATCATTTAAACTATTAATGAGTAATCAATCTAAAGCTCTCGTATATCCAAAACTGAGGTCGTGTGTATTTGTCTTTCATAGAATGTCGAATGTCGGTTTTTCCTATAGAAAAATCTACTACGTACTAATGTCACAATTGTATAAAGTAATCGGGCGAATTGAATCTGTTTAATATGACCAATTTATCGGTTTTTGAATTTGGAGCTGTACACTAACTTAATGTTAAGAAAAGTACATTGTATATAATAATCATTAGGTTTAAATACTTATATATCAATTAGATGAAACATTAAAAGCATTACAAGCGACAAGTATTTTATGTAAATATTACAATGTTAAGTTTTACATGGCAATTGTTTACAGCAAAGCTGATATGTTTTTATTTATACATTGTTTTGTTACAATTTATGACTATTTGAAGAGTGAATGTTAATTGTAAAATTAATAAATACATTCTTGATAACGATGATGTGGGTTTTAATAATAAACAAATTAATAAATTTGTTTTTATACTACTTGCCTATTTTATTTTATTTTTAGTCATGGGATGGCGATGCGTTGTATGCTATTTTTAATACAAATATTTTAAGATTAATAAATATTAAAGCTACACTATAAGCATAAAAAGTAAATATTCTTATTAAAATACTAGCGCATCAGCTTTCGTTCTTGGTATTATTGGTATATAATAATCACTATATATATAAAATTCTCGTGACACAATGTTCGTTCTCAAATTTTTTATACATCTTCAGTAAGTCTGAGAATTGGCTACTATCTATGTTTCAAATCCCTAAGTGATAAGGGGTGGCCAAATTTTTTAAAAATATTTTGGACAAAAAAATGTTGTTTTATTTTTTTATAATACAGCATACAAAAATACGTACAACTCTTAATTGTCACCCCTTTACGATCAACCCCTATTTTTTATTATAGGTTATTTTTATTGAACTAAAAAAATGTTTCCTGGAAATAATATACAGGGCAAAACGAACTTTTAATCAGCTAGTATAATAATAATAATATAAGCCTTGTTGTTCCACTTTTCTATACCTCTTATTATATGACCAGTCCATTTCCATTTCAATCTTCGTATTCTAGTTGTGACGTCTTCAATTTTCGTGTAGTTTATGATTTTATTATTGATTCTATCGGATTTCCTTAAGAAGATTAATCATGGTATATAGAACAAAATTAATAAATTCGGAGCCTTCTAAAACGATAGAAAGTTCATAAAGGTCTTAGTAATAGTTCGCACCGACTTATATTTTTTAAAATAAGACACCGCACTGGTTCACCAAAAACCTTTTACTTCTATCTTTAATTTCTACCTACCACCCAGTCCCATGATATGCCCTCGCTATTTAGTGAGCGGTAAAATAAATTTTGTCGAAAGACATGTCAGATGCAGAGGAATAAATACATTCTGAAAAACCTAACAAACAATTTAAGGAAACTCATAAGTTTATCAAGGTCCCAAGTACTGTTTGTTAGGTTAATAAGTATGTGTCAAAGACGGGGGATGCTTACGGTCGCAATCAAATTCATATATTATTTAATATACTAATCCTTTTACATTGTGTAACGTACGTACGTTTCTTCGATTACTCTAAGTACACAACTTTGCTAACAGCTCAAATGGGACACTTCAAACTCACCAATTCAAGCACCAATTTCCTGTGAAGATTCAGTTACTTAAGTTAGTAATTACACAAAATAATTTTTACTATTTCTTTAAAAATATTAATATTCTGTGCTTACTTTTTGAAATGTAAAAATTAACTATTCATATTAAAATTATAAAAATTACAAACAATATACTTCAGTTAGAACAAATAGACATAACTTATCAGGCGCATTTCTACCTATCTAAGCAAACATTTTAAATATGTCGCAATATAGTTGTTACTTTATAAAGTTTTTCCAACGCAAGAACTTTATAAAGAAGTCTTTAATATACATCCACACACAGCGTCTTAGCTGTATCTCATGGATTTAGCGCATAAATGGAGAAAATTAATAATGTACGTATTTTCTCTAACGAAAGAGAAAGCGTAATGAGGCCTGAGACGAATTGAATATTTATGCCAAGATTTTCTTCAGACTCATCTAAGACTATTTTATGTCATTAGACGCTTCGATATTGTTTTTTATTTAATAACTAGTAATCTTACAGGTAACATACACATTATAAAACGAAACACTTAGTCAATACAGAAAGCCCAAACAGATTACATAGATTAACAATATATATGTAACAGAAAACAAATAAGTTAATTTATAGACAAAATATATTAAAAAATTTTTTTAACTAAAATTTAACATTTGAAACAGCAAATAATAATTAATATTTTAAATTACTGCTTAAACAAAAACAGAGTCTTCCCGGCTCTTTAAAAACTTCCTCACATCTTCTATGGCGAGGTGTCAAATATCAATATTCTTATAGTTGGATTATTATATATAGATAAAACCCGAAACATTGGCGAATTATGTAGGTTACTCGATTTCGTACGAGGCACATGGAACAATTTTATGTATCTTGTCGGAGGAGGGATTTTAACAGAAATTAACGACAACAAATAGGGGCTATCTATCCGCCCATTAATAATTACATGTAAAAATAGCAAGTCTTGTTAACTCCGCCAACGTTCTAGTGAATCTAAATTAAAATATTTGTAAGAACCTGAATAACTATCGAAACATTGATATTTTCTAAAACTTCCTTAGTTTTCACAAACTTTTTTTGTATATGTTCTACAGTTTTTTTTAGATTTTATATAATATGGAGACCATATATTACTCGCATACTCCAGCACGCTTCTGACATATGCAAAATAAATACTTTTTTATGCAATTAATGTTTTTAAATGACCGACATCACCGCTTGACAAATCCTAGTTGCGTATACGCTTTGCTTGTTATGTCATTGATATGTTCTGATAGGCCCATTTTTTCATCTAATAATATTCCAAGGTCTTTTACAACTTTTACTTTTTTATTGGGATGTTACCAATTTTGTAAATGTATTGTATTTTTTTATTTGTACGCGAAAAAGTAGTAGTTGTCTGACTTATATACCGTTATCCGCAAAATAAATATCTTCCAGAGCTAGATAGTCCACTGAAATTATCTAATTATTACTTTTTATAGTTTATTTTTGAGATTAACTATTTTAAATTGATTATTTTTTGAGGACTCGATGTAACCGATACGACTACCCGCAAAAAATATAATTTATCTATACTATAAATGGACAGTGAAATTAAAATATATAATATTTAATTAATAGTTTCACAAGCGGTTTAGTTCGTTCGGTTCGTGTGGGATTATAGAGCATAGTTGATCGGTTAAATAGTAATCCCATTCAAAATCAGGGCGTCTGCTCTCAACGCATTGAGTATGGGGAGTGTGTAAGTATGTATATAAAAATAGTTCCTGGATCGACAGTAAAGAATATCCAGACAGTCCCAGATTGCTGCCAAATTAATCAACTACTACTATTCGAAATACATAATTTCAATATGTAATATATAATAATTTTTGATGAGGGTGATCCCAAATATTTTTTTCTCGGCCGATCGTCACATTTATTGAGTCTTTGTTGAGATTTACTCGGGTTACGTTAGACACATTTATATTTTGATATATACTTTTTGTTAATTATAATTGATAATAGTTACGTCCACTATTTAGAATTGTATAGTGAGTGTTTAGTGCGTTTTTGAGAACTTGAGGCAAGGTTCTAACCTCTTTTTGTTCCCAAACTAATAGAATTTCTCCAAATCCTTACGGCTGATAAAATTGTGTGCCTTTCTTCCTGGTAAGAAGATATTGTAACGAGGTATGTACTCAGAACTTATTATTCTAGTATAAGATTGTGTATCGACGGCCACCTAACCGTACTTTGTGGTACAACTACATCTCCAACTACTATGAGGCAAACGGACAGGAGGCGTACCTGATGTTAGGTGATACAGACCCATGGACACTCTCAATGCCAGAGGGCTCGCAAGTGCGTTGCCGGCCTTTCAAGAAATGTTACTCTCTTTTCTTGAAGGACCCTAAGTCGAATTGGTTGGGAAATACTTCAGTGAGCAGCAGTTTTACATAGCGGTGATGCGCGGCAAAAACTGCCTTAGAAAACGCTCAGTTGTGGAACGACATGATACGGATGGTACTTTGTAAGTGTAAAATCCTAAAAATATTTAGAAATACGTTATACTTATTTAAAAAAATATAACTCTTATATTATATAATAATTAATTTACAATTTAGCTTCATATCGACAGTGTTCAATACATCTTTGAAATGTAAATTCCTCAATGCGGAACACAATTGTAACAAGGGTATCAGAAAAATACGAGTAAAATGTTGAACAGATAAATTGAGACGGGTACAGTCTGCTTAAAATTCCATATCACGTACATTTGTTATAGATGATGCACGTTAGTGCATACCTGATAAAGTAGTTTATATCTTTGTATTATGGCAGAAGAGAGCATCAGTCGAAATTGTATCTTCTAATTGTAATTCTACATAATTCATTCATTCATTTCATTTTCATTCATTCGACGCTTGCCCATTGTCATTTTTAATGCGATTACTTAATTCTTATATTTCTAAAACTTATTCCTGTAGATGATGAAGATGAAGTACTTTAAAACAAATCAAAACATTGTAATTGGAAAGGAAAAGAGGCCGTCAAATAAAAACATAGGAATACGATCTGCCGAAGGATGGAGAAGATCTGCTCGTTAAAGATACGAGTGGAAACAACAAGGGGAGGCCAATGTCGAAAATCTGATTAACTGGCTGCTGATAACTGATAGTGATCTATAAAAAAAATATGTTACGACTTAGTTGAAAATTGGTTTGTGAATAAATGCTTTTATTATTTATATTATAACATTGTGGTACAATTTCAATAAGTTACAATTATAATAACTTACATTATCGTCGCAGCCTACTTAATACAAGCATAAATAAAAAACATTAAGTGGTAGCAATGAAGAAATTTAAAGAAGTTTCAAAAACACTCTATAAAATCTATAAAACAGTTCGCAAGAGCTGTGCGAACTTTGTCAGCTGTTTGTTATTAAATTTATTGTGCACTAAGAAAAACTGAGCTGGGTAACGTAATGAGAAAATTTTACTGGTTATTTATGATACTAGCTGCGTCCCAGATTTTGTTAAACTTTAAACTGGAGATTCTAATTCTGTCGTGAAAATGTTGACTAATTATTTCTGAAAATGGAAGAGCTGTGAAGTGTTGATTGCACATTTGGATTTTAGACGGTGAATTTTCAAACGCTGTCGGACTCAATTAATTTAAAAGTACATGTCTTCAGTTGGCTTTTAAATGTGTACGAGAAAAAATTCATAAGCCATAATCTGTATATAGCTCCGTAGGATGTGCCTAGTGGATAACAAAAATTAGGCAAATTTAAGTCATAACCTCGGTATAAATGCATTACATTTCATTCAGAGCTTCTACTTATCGGATATAGTACAATTTAAATATGGGCTTGACATCTACGCGCAGATTCTTGAGCTTAGGCCAAGCAAGAAAATAAAGTCTTCTGGTATTCGATAAGCTGGATTTCCAAGAATGTGTGACCCTTATATGGTTCGTGACTTAGCTTTTTATATGACAGCTATAGTCACTCAGTGCAATCAGTCGTACATAGTCCGTATTTATGAAACAAATCCCTTTCCGAACGATCCCTTGGCACACGACTTAGTCATGTGGGATCACTCTGCATCTTCTACTCCATTTACCATGGAGGAGTTGTTCGGATTAAGCTGAATTTCATCACCTGACGACAACGCAGTATACGAAATTCCATCCGTATTACCTCGACGTCCGTCGTTTTACAACTGAGCATTTTTAAGACTGTTACAGCCGGGCACCACTTCTATGTAGAACCAGCCACTGAGGTATTTTCTATTTCCTCTGGCGTTGAGAGTGTTCATGAATGGCGGTATCACTTAACATTAGATGGGCTCCCTGTTCTATGAAAGAAAATAGTCTATTTAATCTCACTTTGTTCTAAAAGTAAACAAAGATGGCGTTAAACCTTTGAAGTGGAAGGTGCAGGACAAGGGATATGTAAGTAATGTAATCATTCATCTAAGAATAAATGAAAAGGTGGTGGTGAAGATCTTGTGTTGTTGCAAAGTATAGTATTTAAAAATATAGTTAAGGTTTATAGTTAATTTATAAATGGTTAATTATGATATAATAATCAATAAAATATATTTAAGACCTACCAATTTACATAAAAATGGATCTGATTATTAAAACAAATAATTCTAGAAAAGGGTTTAAATGAAATTTTATGAACAGATCACAAATTATTCTCCATTATATATATAGCTCTTTGATCCTTGATAAACGTTAATAGAATATTTAAATTGCGAACTTGCAAAATTTTATTTTGAATCTTATTCTATTATTCTTTATGACGACTTTGTGGATTTTTGTGTTAAATTAATGTTATTTTTTAATAGATGACGCTTAGAAAGTATTTATAGTGATAAAATCGCGATTTTCCTTCACGGTAAGGTTTGTTTAGACTTTAAATAGAATAGTCAAAATAGACTGTAGAAGTCGTGACGCTATCTACTATCTTTAAGTGGAACTAAAAGGAACAACTTGGTGGATGTAGCAATGGGTAAGGTATTTTCAAGTAATATTCATTTAAGTTTCACAGATTTCTGTATAGGTTATCTAGTGGGCGGTATGTGCGGTTGGCAGGCAGATTTTCAAATTAATGGTCTTGTCACATACATTGTAGCCACTGGTAGCGGCTAACCTCAGACTATTGTCATTATTACAACATTATATAACGAACCGCAAAATAAGGGATTCTATAACTTTTTTTATTTATAGGTATAACATATACAGAGAGCAGTGTTGGCCTAGTGGCTTCAGCGTGCGACTCTCACCTCTGAGGTCGTAGGTTCGATCCCCGGCTGTGCATCATTGGACATTCTTTCTATGGGCGAATTTAACATTCGCTCGAACGGTGAAGGAAATCATTGGGACACCGGTTTGCCTTACACCCAAAATGCGACGGCGTGCGCCAGACACAGGAGGCTGATCATCTACTTGCCTATTATATTAGGTCCTTACATATGAAATTGGCGTTTTGTATGGGAGGAACAAAAAGTCGAATATTTTTAAATATAATATATTTAAATAATCAAAGTATGTACCATTGTTTTCTATGCACTTTTGCCATCTCATAGGTAGTTCATTGATCCCTCTACTAAAAAACCAGTCGGACGGGAGTCAATAAAATCTGTGAAGGCGATTTGGACTGCCCCATCAGAGTTAAATGTTTTCCCTTGCAAGAAGTTGTCCAAATTTCGAAAAAAATCTGTTGGAGCTAGGTCCGGGGAGTACGGAGGATGTCTTAGACATTTCAATTGAAGCTCTTCTAATTTGGTAGCCGTCTGCTGTGCAGTGTGTGGTCTAGCGTTGTCGTGAAGTAGCAATGGCGTGGAGCGATTGACCAGCCTAGGATGTTTAGCCGCTAGCTTTTCTATCATGGTTTGCAATTGCTGACAATAGACATCAGCCGTAATAGTCTGGCCAGATTTGAGAAAACTGCAATGAACAATACCGGCACTAGTCCACCAAACGCTTACAAGTAACTTTTTTGGGGTTAATTTTCGCTTGGGGCAGGATTTGGCTGGCTGGCCAGGATCCAACCATTGTGCTGAGCGCTTCCGATTATCGTAAACAATCCATTTTTCATCACAGGTTTGGTTCACATTCGGTTTAAAATACGTTTATTATTGTGCCGGTTCAGTAATGTAACGCAGCAGTCGACGCGCCTTTGTCGGTTTGCTTCAGTCAATTCGTGAGATACCCACCTTTCAAGCTTTTTAATCTTCCCAATTTGCTTCAAGTAAATTAAAACAGTTTTATCACTAACACCGCAGCCTGCAGCTAACTCGGACGTGGTTTGCGATGGATCTGCTTCCACAATAGCCTTCAATACTTCATTATCAACTTGGGTCTCAGGCCGTCCACGGGGCTTGTTCTGCAGGTCGAAATTTCCAGAACGAAAACGTTGGAACCAAAAATGAACTGTGTTTTCTTTTGCAACATGACCGCCATACACATCATTCACCCTTCGAGTCGTTTCCCCAGCACTAGTGCCACGTCGGAACTCGTACTCGTAAATAATGCGATACTTTAAGCTTTCCATTTTGTAAAATGAGTGACGCAAACAGAAAAAAACCAATGAATAACGGTCATCGAAGCACAAATACATGAGTAAATAATTAGCTGTACAAATTTGAATTTGAAATTCCTAACCAAAGAGGAGGTATTTGAGGTCAAAGTGGCCAGTTCGACAAAACGCCAATTTCATATGTAAGGACCTAATATTAACAAATGATCATGAAACAGATACAGAAATTTGGGGCCCCGACCTAAAAAGTTTGGAGGGCCATTGATTTTTTTTAAACATATACATACTAACAGTATACATCATGTTTGTTGGAATAATTAACTCCCATGATTCACATAATGTGTATTTCCATAGAAAAAAAGCTTATTAAATACCACTGAAAGCACCAAAAGTTACATAAGTCGCAACAAGTAAAAATACATATTTTGGATATTAGAGACACATAAAAAGGCATTTTAAATGACAAAAAAATAACTAATTTTCTGTATAGGAAAGAAACTTCGTAAATTTTTTAGACATTCCAATATTATCAAAGATTGAAACTTGTTGTACAAATTACATAATAACTTGATCAATGCCATTAGCGTTTTTAAAATAAATATATTTTTCAACTTAATATTAATCTGAATGTATCTTAATTTAAAGTCGTCTAAGAATAGAAATATGTTGTTTACATAAAACTGCTGTAAATCCACATAATACGAAAAATGCAATTTTTTATGATGTACTTCCCGCATAATACCCCCATTTAAAAATATGCTATTATCTTAAACATGCTACTTTCGTGATCATTTATTCGAATATATCAATGACTTCAAAAATTTAGTTACTTAGAAGTGGAAATGTAACATTATACATTCACACACGCAAACGCGTATATAGTCTACCATTTGTACAATACACGTATTTGTTTATTTATTACCATATAAGTTACGGAAGAGCTTAGTTCCCTGGCACAAATTATTTGTATTTAAAACAGGTCCACACAATGTATATATTTTTGTTACTATATGGTATAAAATAAAGAATTTGAATATGTTAGAAACAAAATGATTATCGCTGTATTAAAAACATTGTTGTAACGTGTTGGCGGTGTTTTATCTGTGTTCAAACAGTTTCGCCAAGTTTACAGCCAGCAAAGATGTTGTGTACTTGAGGTTAACAATCAAAACTTTCGTTGTTAAAGTTTGATGTCCAAATAATCTTCTTTATTCGATACATTCATATAATAGATAGAACATTACATTTTTATGTTTCATTTAATAATAGCCTTTAATTCATATACATTTAAATTTAAACACGAAACACTATTACAATCTTCTTTTAGTGTATATGTGTGGCCTTTTTTGGCAAAGGCCTCCTCTAAATCTCGCCATTCCTCTCTGCAATGTGTCACTCTCTGCCATCTAAATTGTTTCCCTTTTTTGCTCCGCTTTTCTGTTCTGGTTGCCATGTGCATCTTTCTTTTATCGAAATGATAAATATGACCACAATATGTCCAGTCTAGTACTGTATTTGATATATCTGAACTATAATAAATTCAGTGTTATAAAGGTGATTCAACTTATTTAATAAAGATTACAATTATAATTTAATTCCAAAAAGACATTCGCTGCTTTCTGCTCACATCAGTCGATATTACATTACATTTCGTTCTTTACATATTTAATTTAACATCTATTATATATACTGAATGATTCTGAGTACAGCTGAATGTTTTTATACCCTAGGAAAGACTACTTAAGTTTATAAGAATTTTCTGCCGTGCCTACTACCAGTGCTAGAATATTTTAACTATTTATTATTTATTAGGTAATTGATTGTTCAGGTTTTGTGTCTTCGAATTCGACACAATTATAATTCCGTGGACGAACTTAGAGGCGCAGATTGTCCCTAAGAGATTGAGCCCTTTTGTCAAACAGCAACATTACATCAGAACCGTTAATCGTAGTAGTATAATTAATTTGAACTAAAACACCAAGCTCATTTCGCTTTGAATTATAACTAGATACCAACTCAGCAAAAGTTGTATAATGAACAAACTTGGCCTATTGAAAGGGTATAAAATTGGCAATATAGCCTTTATGTAGAAATTCAATAGATCATTAGGCGACATTTTATTTTGGAAGCCTGATCTGATGTCTGAAATTTTGGCTTGAATTTAATTTAAAATTAACATCAATGTGTTAAATCGTTTTCTAAGTATTTCCAAATCAGTGTCAAAAATAAAGGTTTATTAGTGATATTGATAATGTTGTCGAGTATTTTGAATTATCGTCATGTACGACAAATATTTAATAATAATAATAATAACCTTATATTATTAAAATACTTCAGGATACATTTAATGTAAGACATAAATCATAGAAATCATAACGAAACTTATAAACTTAAATATAACGGAAATATCGTTATACGTCGTCAATATGAATAGAAATATCATCAATAGAGCCGAATCTCGCAAACCCAGCCTGTCTTTTACCATCAAGTTCGCCTGATATGAATAATTCATTTTATATTGTTTCCTCATAGTTCATACATCAGCGGAACTTGCCAAAGAATAAAGGAATAATGCAGGCAAAGTTTTAAAAGTGTAGAAAAAGTTAGGCCTCTCTCAACACATTTTTCAGACATTTGGTCATTTTTTTCGTCATTTTGGTCATTTCCGCTCCAATGTTTCTAATATTTTAATTATATGGAAAATTTAAAAATAAGGTTATAGGTTATGTAAGTTTTTTTTTATTTTCTTCGATATTATTTATCTAAATTTGTTAAATATTTAGTAAGTTTGTTTATTTTCAAATTAAAGTGTAAGGGACAAAGTGTTCGAAAGCTTTATTTAAGGATAATCAATAAGGCGGTAATTCTAGGTATTAATTTAGGTAATCAGGTCTTCTTTTCAAATTTCCAGATTTCAGAACTGGGGACAAACGGGCATAAGGCTTACCTGATATTAGGTGATACCCCGCCACCCATAGACACTCTCAATGCCACAGGACTCGCAACTGCGTTGCCAGGCTTTTAATAATTGATACGCTCCTTTCTTGAAAACCCTAAGTCGAATTAACTCGGAAATACTTCAGTAAAGTAATAGTTAAAAAATCTTAAGTGAACGATAAATCTTCTTTAAATAAATATGTTTTTGCTTCACACAGCGTTAGCTAGCGTTCACCCTCCATTAAGCGAAATACGCGCTTGATTAATTATAATAAAAACACTTGTCTATAAAACAACGTCTATACAATCTATATTTAAAAGGTACATACAATATAAATAATAAAAACTAAAAACTATTCGGGTGTAACAGTATCACATCAATAGAAAAGTATTAACATTGGAAGACACATTGAATCGACAAGACGATCACGTCCCCACTGCGATAGGTATCTTTTTTCGCCCATATTGAGTGTCCCATTCGGTTATTTGTGTGATATACTGCCTCTTTTTGTTGAAAATTGCTGCGGGAAGCTTATATTTCTGCTGAGTAAGAAAAGATGTCGTCACCTTTTCTGATATTTTGGTTGAATGGTCATATTGGAGTTATTATTGAAATAATTAATGTGACAACGTAGATTCATTTTGTTGATAGCATAATAATTGTAATAATACGTTTTGATTTTTAAATAAAACAAGGAATATGTTGAATATATTTTTGTTATTTTGATTATCAAGTGCCATCAACATAAGCCATTTATGACATGGTAATAACATGACTCCGGACCACACTTTTCAAGATCTGGGGTATATACTAGTCTGGCATATTGTGACCATAGTTCGGGGTTTTATACAATGTAGATATACACCGAGTGTATTCATAGTTTAAGCGATATTTTCTAAAAATGTTTATAGTTAGTAAGTTTTGTAATACCAAAGTCCAAACACGGGTCTGCGCTGAAATTGACTTCTAGTATACTAATTGCCAATTGGCTGTTACAGGTCGATTGGCGTCTTAATAGAAAAAAAATGTTACTTTGATTAATAGATAAGTTCTTAATTATAGGTGTTTTTTAAAATGTATATTTTCTAATTTCCTTTTATTTACTGTTTATGATAATGTAATTGTATACTTTGGTGAAAGTTATGGCATTTGTGTGCATAATGTTTCGTTACTTCGCACTCCCTTATAATTTGTTGGAAGTTGTTACCTCGTGGGATTTACGACTGACAAATATCTTAACTTTGCCGTTCAGGTAACCGCCTTCAGGCCTTAGTATCATGTGTGGCTTCATCGCGCCATTATTATTGAAGGCCTCTATAAAGAAAAGAAGGTACATTATTTAATTTATGCGAAAACTGTATTGCAAAATGCTGCAATTTTAGACGTACTCATTTAGAAAGTTTTACAATAATACTATTTTTAGACCAGCAATGTAACCTTTGCTTCGACAACCTTTATGCTTCATGTTAACGTCATTCTGTCACATGCACGGATAATTGCATATGACACTCTTACTATCAACGTTTGGGTTCATACGGACTTTTTTATACTAAACCAATTGTTCCACTAACGAACGATATATATATATATATATATATAATAGTTAAACTGTGGAGCGAAAATTTATCAAATAATTCTTTTGAACGATCTTTAATAAATAATATACTTAAATTATAAAAATATTAATATATTTCGTACTCCTAGAGCTAACATAACATATATAATATATAGTATTGTCTTTTGTTAACATAGCTTTTACACATTTAAAGAAAACACTTTTTTACCGGATTGAAGCTATGTATAATTATAAACTTATAATTATTTTACATAATTTTAAATTTCTCCCGACATTTCGCGTGCTTTACAGCGTGTGGTCACGGTGACTGAAGACAAAAGGTGTTGAATGTCAAAAAGTATCACAGCTGTAGAGAAAGTTGTATTATCTGTATTTGATGAGTTGGAGTTGATATCGACTTAAAGATGGCGTGTTGTTGCAGAAATAGACGACACCGTGAGTCAAAAAACATTGATACTTAAGATATAATAATATAAACCCAAAATTTAATACATAATATGTATTTACAAGAAGGTTCAAATATTTACGAAAATCAATGTTTTGTGGTGGTGTAAAAGTGAGGGTCTGTACGTGAGCGTTTCTATATGGGGTGCGCTTATGATGCAGGTTATTTAGCACATTTAATATTCTTAAGCATATTCCGCGATAGTTTAATTTCTATATGTAGATAAGATAATTATTATTGAATACGTCTACATTTTGTAATTATAAATATAGTAATATTATAAAAAAATAATATAACACATGCGTTTCAGCAATGACGTTTATTATTTGACGCTTTTTCAATTCAGATCACTCATTAACAAAGGTCAAATCTAAAATATAAATCGTATTATTATAATTGAAGATTTCTCTTTGTTTGAATCATTTATCAATGAAAACTCCCCAAAGGACGAACCTTTGTCAGCGTTGTAATGGCGAATATTTTTGCGTTCTCATTTTGCTAAGGTCAAAGAATGGTACCGTCTTCAATATTGATAAAATATGGGGAGAATTTTTTACAAAAGATTTTTAATCGAACATTCTTGACATTGAATAAATATCGTTGAGACATTACTCTTCAAAGGTAAAAGAAAACGATTTTAACGGATTTGATCATCTCAATTGTCTTACTATTTTAGTGAAAACTTTGTTTCTTTTAACGGTACTAGAATTAAAAATCTCGTAAACAGTTTTTTTTTCAATGTTCTTCGTAATTTAGACTTTGTTCTTACTTGAACGAAAGTAAGTTTTTATACTTTTAGATAACGTTCCTGCTTCTTCTTCTTATAGTGACATCTCCTTGCAAAGGTTGGTAATCATCATGGCTAGTTTAATTTTGGACGCCGCGCTTCTAAACAATGACTTGGTGCTCTGACAAAACTATTGTCTTAAGTTTTTCAACCAGGACGTGCGTTTGCGGCCAGGTCTCCATCTACCTACCTTTTTGCCTTGTATGATTAGTTGAAGCAGCTCGTAGTTTTGGAGTTACGTAAAATGTGTCCGAAATACTCAAGTTTCCTTTTCTTAACCGTCATAAGGACTTCGTCTTCTTTGTTCTTCTGCATTATGTTCAGCACGGTTGTACTTCGTATGCGGTCTGTCCAAGATATTTTAAGCATACGTCGATAAACCCAGATCTCAAACGCTTCCAGTTTTGGACATAGTCTCTGTCACAAGATTCAACGCCGTAGAGCAGCACAGAGAAGACGTAACATCGTGCAATGCGAGCTGTGAATTTATGCGCTTGTCACAAAGTACTTTTTTTTAGTTTTAAAAAGGCGTGCCGCGCTTGTTTAATTCTGCAGCGGATTTCGATGCTATGGTCACCCTTTTCATCAATCACTGTGCCTATATCGTATTTTCTAGACACGTTCCAAGGTCTGATTGTTGAGGTGTATATGTTGCGTGAAAAGCTCCGGTGTTCGGCTTATCGTCATTAGTTTTGACTTTTTCGCATTGATGCTAATACCAAATTCAGAACTCACGTTCCTATTTGCGAGACGTAAATAATTGTAAATATATATTTTGGGAAATTTTTAAATTCTTTAGTTTTAGAATTGTAATTTAAAATCGAAAAGGTGAAGATGGCTAGGAACTCGGTTGCTTTTGATACTGTAATCTAGCCTCTTGAGGCTAATAAACAATTTTATTCAAAAGTCATATAAGAAGGAAGGAAGCTCATCTGATGTTAAGTTATACAGCCGCACATGGACACTCACATTGCCGGAAGGCTCGCAAGTGCATTGCCGGACCATTAAGAATTGGTTCGGAAATATTCAGTGGGTAGCTGGAAACAAAAATTAAACTCAGTTTTATAATTTACTGGAATATCTATGATAGTATGTAAATGTGTTACATACAAAAAAAATTGTAACGCAATGATATTCGAGCAAAAAGGCGAAAGCAGTCCGAAATACGTAAAAAATATTTCACGACACATGTAAGCTGATTCATGTTTTTCAAGTTCACAGTTTTAAAACAAATCCAAGAAGATTTTCAAAAATAACAATAACGTCATTAAAAAATACTTTTATATTTGAATATAAAATAGAACTTACCTTGAATCACCATTTAATGCTGCGTCTAAAGCTGGCAAGTTCCAAAAATCTGTACAATGAAATTACAATAACCACATTGAAAACTTTTGACTAAATTTTATGTTAGTGATATGAAATCGAGGACCTCGTTTTAGACAGCATTTGAATAGATCGCGTTTCTTACTCCAACAAAACCTTGTAAAGAATAACCTTCCTTCAAGTACATTATAAGGTATTTTCTTTATTCAAGCAACATTACCTAAATCACCCACTTAGGAAACCTAAAAACACTTTCCTGCCATTTAGAACTTGGAGAAAAACTTTAAATGGCTCTGAATAAAACGCCGGAGAATGACGTACAAATTTTTTGTATGAAAGTAGTTTTCCACGAGCCTATTCATGTGTTAGGAATGTACTTTGTAAGGCTTTTGAACCTTTCTTCTGGGAAACAAAGGATTTAAGCCGCTGGGTTAAATGGTGTTTTGGGAATCGGCTTATGAAAGTATTGGTCTTCGAGTGGTTCAGTGAGTACAGAACAATTGTTCTTTTATACAAATGGTAAAGATAATAAATAATGAATTAGTTTGTACTGCATGTGTGTAAATTTAATCAATTGAATGTATAGAAAATCTTTAATAATATTCATGTTTGCACACCGTAGTATCCACTTATTTTCTAATATCTCTTTTGACAAAGAGAATAGAAGGGAGATAAAAGTATTTATTAAATCTTTTTTTGTATAAAATCCTGTGTTGTCAAATCATTTTAATATAATTTGTAAGTATTAAACCCTAAATATTTATAAAATTATTCGAAAATAATATATGGTAAATTGATAAAATATTTTGTAAATAAAACATAAATTGTAATTTAAAATAACGTGTTCCAAATTGCATTTACCCTGTATTGGTTTATCCCAATTCATAATTAAATTTTATGAGAAATTAAAAAACCAAATAAAACATTTATTTACACCGTAAATACGAATTCCACAATTATGGCGTTCATAGAACTTCGGAAATATGTATAATATTGACAAAATTTCCCAAATCACCTATTGAAGTGGTTCTAATAGTCAGGTGACTGACTACTCTTTGTATTTGATTACAAATGTTTATTACGTTATATTATCTGTTGTTTACACGAGTTGTGGGATTGCACAGTTACGGATTAAAACAGATTTAATACAATTTTACTAAAGTTCATTTTAATTTAGTTACCATTTAAGAAAAAGCATGCACAATCCCAAATAAATAGCATGAATATTCTTAATATATATTATACGTCTCACGCGAACCTTACAAAAGTTTATTTTAATTACCTGTCACTTCTAACTAGACACCTGAAAAATTGGATTACCATTAATTGAGTTCGAAAATTCTTGTTATTGAGTTTGTTAGTCGTTAATAAACTGTTGTGAAGAAAACATTGCTACCAACTAAAACCTCTTACAAGACTACGAGAAACTAATTGAATTAAAACTTACTTAACAAAACTAATGTAGCAGGTACATGATTTCGAAGTAATTATTATATAAACAAGTCTCGCAGTATTACCCAGTCTTAATTCGGATTATCTTTTAGTAAATCTATGCTTGTAAGATCTTATACATTACATTCTTACCCGCGTGAGATGCACTAATTAATTTTGTCCTTTTTATATTGAATTTGTAAAGTTTTTGTTTGTTTTTATATAGTTTTTTTTTTTTAATTCAGTGTTATTATACATTTGATTATGTTGACTGCATACTTATTATGTTTTAGTATATGTTATTTATTAATGATATATAATATAAACCGACTAAACAAATTTAAAATAAACTTGACAATCTGTAAATCAAGGTATTGTTTTGTTAATTAATAATTTGTTTGTAATAAACTTAAGTTATAAGTGCATCGTTCAAGAAACAACGCGAAGTTAAACCACTGTGTAAGTCATATAAGACCAGTCACAAATTTTATTGAAATACAAAACTTATTTTGGAATACCAATAATAGTTATTATTGGTATTCCAATTAAAGTAAAGTATCCAAAACATATTGTACAATAAATTGACAGTTTAGTAGAAATAAATGAAATAATTTCAAAACCGTATCCGGTAGTCATATTCAATACTGATTTGACCAAACCGTTATCATTTTGGTAAATGGCTATTAAAATTGTCACCGCTAATTCCAAATTGTATTTAAAAATAAATTATATAAATCGTCAACATACTTACTTATTTTATTATATATATATATTTACGTAAGGTCAAGAATATATTGTCTATGCGAAAGCCTCTGATTGTTGTAGAGGACAATTCTCTCTGACTTTTTTCCTTTGCTCCTTGTAATTCTTAGATCTATTTGTAGCAAGGGTATCAGGTTATTAGCGATAAGGCCTATGCACTTACCCTTATTAGTTATTATTGACTGTCATATTTATTACTTTTTGTAATATGCATATGCGTTTTGTGTATTTAAGAATGAATAAAGGAAGAGAAAGGTCAATAAGTTAATATAGTCTCAGTCTATAAGTCTATCTATAGTGTCATATATGTTACCTTATGAGTGTTAATAAATAAATGTCTTTTACGTCTAGCTGCATATTATGATATCAGTTAACAAAAATAACTATTTGATACATTTTCAATCAGACTGAGACACACAATTTTACATTACTGGCCCTTTAGGATAGAACAATCGTGTGGACCTAACAATATCTACTGGTAAACTATGTATGAGTAATTAAATAGTATCAATAGATAGTAGATAGATAGATAGTATCAATTTATAGAAGACGTGAGCGGTGACCCATGTTTTTAGAAATAAACGATACCGTACGTATACCGTTTGATTATTGTTCGAATTAAAAACAATTTTTTTCAGTAATAACACTAAACCGACAAATACTTTACGAAACTAGCGAGACGTTGTGGTAAGTGATATCAATATATTATACACTGTTAACTTAGAAATTGTTGATCTATTAGTAATTTTGAGAGTTTAATTACTCAAAATACCTCTATACCATTGTGTTTTTAGTAATAAAATGTTTAGTTGGTAATGCACCAGCGAATAACCTGGTTCAAGGAAAGAGGCGTAGAAATATATGTGTCCTTATACCCTATTCTTACACAATTTTCTGAATGTTAAAGCAGGAATATTGCGAATCTAATTTCAAAGCATTGTGAGGGATAATTATTGCGCACTTGGACGTCAATACAAGTATTTAAGTGTTATTGGATAACAATTTCAATTTTGCACGGTTGTAGCGCGATTGTCTACAATTTAATATTGGCATATAAACTCTAGTTTATATGCCAATATTAAATCTCAAGATATTACAGTTTAATTCAGGCTTGATAACAACGCCGCTGCAATTTTATTAAGACTTTTCATTATAAATACAAATTCCCAACTATATCTGTGTCAATTTTTACAGAAGGAACCTTTAATAGAAAAGTATTATTAATAAGTTATTATTATTAAGTATAACGTAAAAGTTAAAAAATAAGTATTTAAAAAATGTGCGTGTACATAACGTAACGTACACGTAAGAAGTGAAACTTCTTTATGACCTTATTTTTAGAAAAAAGGTTCTACTAAATGCAACTTTACAGAAATTGGTTAAATAAAGTTAAATTAGATAAAGTTTAACAAAAGGCTTTTATTACATGAATACAAATAATACAATTATTTCATTTTACCTTATTACTACTAAGATTATTACAGAATTTCATTAATTGTAATAGAATTATTACTATAATCGTTAAACGATATGCTATTCTTTCGCCGCTGGAGAAAGTACTCTTCGAATCAACCGTGGTACGGACAAGAAAAAGATCGCGCGTAACCGAAAAATGTGACGGTAAATTTATTCCCAAAGCCGATAAAGAAGCTTCACTTCAAGAATTTTGATAAATATTTTAATTCAACAAAAATAATTATTGAAGCTAAGTTTAACTTATACAAGTTAACTATTTAATTCAATATTATCCATATTTTTTATATATTTAAAATATTGAAAGATTAATTGTGTACATCTATATATAATGGATACATTTATTGTATTTACTCATGAAAAAAATAAATATATAACGAAATTCCTGTAAAACAAAAGCATATAACACAACTGTACCATAGCCGTAAAGGTGAAAAATGGCTGGAAGGGAGTTTATGACCGCAGTATGTCTGAGTAATTCCGAACTAAAAGCACTGATACCGCATCACGTACGTACATTAAAAGTTTCGTCTTTTAACTTTAATAAAATACTTAAATATGCAGTTTACACATCCGTAGATCTCTTCTTCTAAGCGAGGTAGTCGTTTCGATCTTCGATTCGATCGAGGGAAACAAGAAAATCATTATTTAGCTTCTTTATATATGAAGAAGTAAGGATAGGATAAGACGAAAGAAACTACGAATACAATTACAGTAACGGGAAAAGAGGATAAGGTAGACAAAGTAGGAAAACTAGGCACAATGATGAGAAAGCAGCATAGTTAATGTCAAAAATGAGTCATCAGCCGACCTTAGACACTACATTGTAAAGGCTTCTCGTTTCGGCTACAACCAGTGCCTGTATTTATCCCGCATTTCTGATAAACAAGTTTCGTGACATTTCGGGTTCTCGTTCTTAAGAGCTCGTCGTTAAGACTACGATGAGCTCTTATTGCGAGCCTATTGACAACCTACAACTGAGATGCATCGCTAATTCGTACCATGACATCGACAGACAGTCAGTTTAGGTTTCCACGTGACCTTAGCGGTAATCAGATTTCGTTCGTTCAATTTGTATGAAGATTCGTACCATGACCGCTCGGTTGAACCGAAATTTGACAGTTCCGCCTTCCATGACAGAATAAGCGATTCTGAAAAAGTTACTTTTTGAATGGAACACTGAATTATGACTGTGCTGCGACGTCGCTACGATCCTACGGCACTCTGATTCAATTATATTTACTCATGCTTCCACAGAAGTCAAAATAGTTGAAATAATTGTGTCTTATTCATTTTAATAAATATATAACAAATATTTTTAGCTCTTAAAACTAGATGATGTTATTGGCTAAATTGTAATGTAATTTAAGTTTATGAATCCTAAAAAATTCACTACTAGAAGTATAATAAAATTAAAACTACCCCTCGTCACATACACATTATACCGTTTCAAATTCTGTCTTCTGTAATAATTATGCGTTTCGGAAAAACATGACTAAATTTAATAATTTTAGTTCGCAATGTAATTATAACACTGTCACTCATTCTCGGTCCTAACACGCTCAGATTATGATTTGTGAGTGTCACGCACGGCACGTCTGATTACTGATTAGCGGTCAACGCGTTACAACAGAATATATTAATGAGTCAAAGTCAATGACTACATAGAAACGCCCAGAAATATTTTACATTTTCGGAAGTGAAATTATTCACTATGATATAGGGTATATACATAACTAAATAATCCTTAATTATAATTAAATTAAAGAGCGTTTTATTTAAACATTGTATTTTATAAGTCATAACTAGCTAGAAATATCCAGATTGTGTAAAAATTGAGGTATTCTGGAAAGAAACATCATAAATAAACTATGCAATATAACACTGCATGCATGCAAAATTATAATAAATTAGTTACTATAAATGTTAATGTAAAAATTATTTTTTATGTAGTATTAGATAGTAATCTATTAGATTATGATATATTTAAATAGAATAACGTAGTATATGTAAATACAAAAATTACAATACTATCAGAAGGATTACCTTGTGTAGTATTGTAATTTTTATAATTCCTCAACGCGTTTTTATATGTCCAAACTGTTCTTACAAATCTATGGCGTAGGCTTTTAATCCGACATGACCGTGTGACTGGGTGGGTAATTTGCGACGTAATAATCGTATATTAACTATATTAGGCAATAGACTTTATTTTCTTATGACATAATTATGCCTAATTAATTATTAAAAACTCAACTTTTGCAGGTCTGAAAGAAGTGGTGCTCCTTTTTTAAGTACAAAATCATCTGATTAAAAAAAAAAATCTCAAAAAGAAATTGTAATACTTTAAATTATATATCTTTAATTTATAATTTATCAACTACATATACCAATGCCACGGGGTGATTATTGAAACGAAATGCTTGACAATCGTAAGTGACACGATCGGATTTACCAACTACTAAGCTTGCTTGTCACGAATTGAGGTGCTATAACTACTGGTTGTACTACTGGTACTTGCCAAATCCCATGTAATGGTTTAAACTAGCAGAATATATTCAAACATTTTGTATGAAAAAGGTAAAATAAACAGCATCAGCTAACAAAGAAAATGTTGACGTCAGCAGTGTATCGTGCTTCGTCGTTTACATATAAGTACTCAAAATTTTCTAATGTTAAAAATAAATCCATTAACGCTTAATAGTTATTTATCTAAGTTAATTATAAAAGCCATCAAAACAATACAAAAAATTCAGTTTGCTTTGTTAAAAAGTAATTTTATTACATCACGAACAATAAATATATATGTATTACAAAAAGCTTACATAAAAATACGTACACTCAGTATCCCGTATCCGGTCCGGCAAATAAGTTCTAAATGATGACTAATCCTAATAATAATAACAAGATCTGCCATAAGTAGATTTTTCCCAAAGTGAAAACTGGCCGATACAAATGCATAAATAGTTTAACTGATTTGATTTTGACGTCGTTATTTTTAAGCTCTGTGATGTATAATGACAATGGCAGCTAACAGTAATGCTATGCTCCGACGATTTTAATTAAAATGTATTGGAATCGTTATTCTTGTAAATTTTTATCCGGGTCTAACGACCCATAACAATGTTAGAATGAAGTTAATGTTAGACACACCTGTCGCCAACGTTACTAAGGGCTGTGGACGTGACAGGCTCGTTGTATTTCCAACAGATTATGAAGCTTTTATTAAATTATGTCAATGAGCTGGTAGACATTTTGTATTTCAGTTTTCTTACTGAATTTTTCTCGTATATATCTGCATTTTCAAGGATATGTTAAGTCAATTGTAATTGAGACAGCCCAGACCAAGTCCATTACCCCTTTTTTGTACAGGCAGCTAAACAAACTATGAAAATATGAAACTAAGGCGAATAACTATTCACTATTTAATAAACAACTTACTATAGAATATAATAAAATTTATGATTAAAGGTATTAGGGAGGTAATTTACCTTATTGTATACACGTTCAAACATAACTTAATTTTTCTTAAGACTTTAGTTTCATGTAATTGATTATATGTACGATTTTTTGAAGCCTGTATCTAAAATATATGTTTTTTAATCAATATTGTTTCTGACGTTAAAGGAGTAACATACTTCTGATAGATACATAAGACCGGTGTCAAACTATTTTCCTAGCTAGATTTACGTACTTTATTGATATAAGCACACGTACCTACTGCTTAGAATAACCAATATCACTAACGTACTTAATGCAAACACAATCTAACACAATAGATTCGCATAATGGCTGACCGAATCTAGCAATATAATTTTAGCTTGTATGTGGCCTTGTATTTTGATATTGTTAATTAATTTAATATCACGCGTACTGAAACTTATTTTAATGCTAAAACTATAATGAATACAAAAGTCTGATTTATCATAAGTTTCTTTATCAAATTACATATTGTTATTATTACAATTATCTGAATGCTTAAACAAAGCATTCAAACATGCATGATGTAAAGCAAAATTAGTTATTTAAAAAAGGTTTGCTAAAAGGCTACAGTAAAATCTTATATCTAAAAACAGAAAAAATAACATAAAAACAACAAAAATCAATCTACACCAAACACATAATAACTATTACTTACTTACACAATAATTAAAAACTATAAATATGTGATTTAACAAAACAAGAAATATAAAACAGGTTTCATAACAACTAAAAGATCCGTTTTGTCGTTAAAACCATCGATTTAGCGAAACAATTTAACAATTTTCCAACAATAAATTGGTAACTGGACCGGCCCTTGTTAGTTTATTGTGAAGGAACACATAATTTCTAAGATAGCGGGCGGAGACAGAAGCTATTCAAGCGTGCTGATACTAAATATAACCATTTCTATTGTCTATTGCTTAAGGAATACAATAGTAAGATGCATATTACGTCTGGTCTTAATTTAAATTCGAATATCAACATATTTTACTGTGCCTCACTTCACTTTGATTGTTTAAGAGAATTATTTTAAATGGTAAAGGAATCTTCATTATGAAAAATGTATTTGAATTTAAAAAAAGGAAGGGTTTTCACTAAATAGAGAATCTAATTGATAAGATCCTTGATAACTTACACTGAAACTGCTTGCGTAGTAATAACTTTTCTTTTAATAAATTCATAAACGTCTTGCTTTAAAGTTAGGGTTTGTAATAAAGTTTGGGGAGCTGTTCACAATTGGTGCATAGAATTCGATCTTTAGACCAACTTGGAGCGCTCTCGAGCATTGCGAAAGTTAATCAAACGTGAATTTCACTTAGTGACCGAACTCGTACGTTTTGAAGGGCCATTTCATTGGCGATGGAGTGCACCATCAATTTGCTTCACGCCGTCCGCACGCGCCCGCCCTGTCGACTGAAACGTTTTATTACGAAAACAACGTTACACAACCGCAGGCACCAAGGAACAATATCTATAACAATCGATAGTTTGAAAAAGGAATTCATTTAAAAAGAAATGTTAAAACTGACCTGAATTAGACGACTAAAATATCAATTATAGCAATTTGGAAGTCGATGTGGTAACGTTTATAATAAAGTTGAATTATTTACCTAGGTCATATATATACATATCTTTTCTCGAAATGCGTATTTACTTGCATCTCGAAAAATAATAGACCAGAATGGTATACTTCATCTGTTCCCTAAGTGGGGACATGACCTGATTTATTCATAAATATCAAGTATTCAAGGAATTAGAATACATACACTTATGAAGTTTGGTGCACTGGTTTGGAAGCCATTTTGTCTCACACTCATCATCACATGCATACAGGTCAAATATCCGATCTCTATTTATAAAGCTGGTTAAAAATCAGTCTTGGAGACGTTAAAGTATTCTGTTACATAAACTTATTTAATGATGACATGAGTTATGCAACCTAACATGAGATAAGTTACATATATATTTTAATTAATAATTTAAAAGTCCATACTAATAAATAGTAAAATCTTAATTTTGGTAGTTATAACTGAACCCTTCGGTTTTTCATAAATTTTGTAATATTCCCGCTTCCAAGAATGTCCCAACATTATCTCGACATGGCTTATATTCGTTACAGGTAACATAAGTGTTACTTACATTTTAGCACGCATATATAATTTTATGTTAGTTATAAGGTCTTGTGTTAAACGATTAAGACCACTTGCTTCGAACAAAATTTATTTGAACATCCTTCCAACAACAGCCACCAAACTTAACACACCTTTATACAATTTTAATATACTTAAGAGTATTTCAAAATCTTGTATTACTTGTAGTTATGTTTAATGAAAATAACACAAAAAACGGAAATCGTGGCACAATACAAGATCTGAATAGGCGTATTTATTTCCATGTTTACTGACCCTCGTCAGGATTCATTTGTCGAGTTCGGACAAGGGTGTGAGTTTTCATGAGTTTCAATGCAGATACTTCCATTAGATTTATGGTGATACTCTTTTCCAGGCATCCTTAATACTGAGGAAAGAATCATTAGCTATTCATAGGTTTTGTAAACATTTCTAAAAACATCTCTATTACTATAAAAATGGGATTTATTCGTATGGTAACTCATATACTCGAAAACACAGTAAATAGTTCTTAGTTTATGTTTGAAAGGACTAAAGTGTATCTAAAGTAGATAGTTTAATTTTAACGGTTAGTCTAGTCTTACTTCAAATACATATCATTCCTCCTATAATATATTAAGCCTGTTAAAATATTTGCTGAAACCATTTTCAAATAAGCTGAATTGTTATTGTAATTATTTATATTTGAAGAAGCAAGTATCGATCGATCGATCGATCTATACAACGTGTATTGCAAGTATTTTCCACACCTGTAGTGCAGTCCTTTGTTTATATCCTATTAAATTTTGAACTCCTTTAAGAGAAGCATTGATAATAATTCATACTGAAACTAAAAATATGTAAACAAGTTGAAGTAGAAGTCAGAAAATTAATTTATTGTAAAGAAGTTAAATTAATTGTAAATTTACATTTACTACCAGTTCGCCAGTCAAGGGCGTAGAGCGGGCAAGAAGAACTAACAAGAAACTTTCCGCCACTCTTTTTAATCGGTAAATTTGAACTGGAGCAAATCAATCCCAAGGATTAGGATCATTTAAATATTCGTCAAATTTATAAAAGCTTTATTGATTAACTTACATTTAACAAAGGCTTTGAATTTATTTGCTGATAATTCTCTAATTTCGCTTGGGAGTTTGTTGTAAAAACGAATACAATTTCCATATAATCCGCCAAATCCACTCCGTTTATTGTAGTGAAACTTTTTTATCGACGTTGGAAAAAAAATGTCGTCACATTTTTGGGCTACGCGTCACATTTTTGAGTTACGCGTCACATTTTTACGTTACGTGCCATCTTTTTCTTGTTCCACGGACGGCACGGTTGAATCGAAGAGATTCGAAGCCATTAATAACAAAAATATATAATAACGATAACAATGATAGTCATAAATCTATTACAAGTAATGAAATTCTATAATAATCTTAGTAGTAATAAGGTAAAATGTAATAATTGTATTATTTGTATTCATATCTATGATAATAAAAGCCTTTCGTTAAACTTTATCTAATTTTATTTTATTTAACCAATTTCTGTAATGTTGCATATAGTAGATCATTTTTTTTAAAAACAAGGTCATAAAGGAATTTCACTTCTTACGTGTGTAAACTTAGTACACGCACACATTTTATTTCTTCTGGACCCTGGTAGGTCGTACACTCAAATTGGTTTTGATATAAGCAAAGCGTTAAATTTTATGTATATTTTTACGTTTAGATGTATATAATGTAAGCTTATACTTATCTACTTATTAAGACACTGATGTCTATTTTATTATTGACACTGTCAATTACAAACTATGCAGTTTAATTTCAATTATAACATACAAACTTTTAGTATCCTTTATCAATCGATCAAGTGAGATTTACAAAATTCACCTGACGTAATTGGTATCACACCAAAACCATTTTCCAATTTTGAGCACTCAGGATGCTGATATTGAAGTTGAAATGGACACACTTGTATCTGCGTTTGACAAATCTGCATTTTATTACAGGACAGTCATTGTTTCTTTCCATTATATCCCGTAGATGACATTTTTGCTGCAATACTGAAGAAGATAATTAAATCTCGGCTTTAAAATTGTCTGATTTACCAACACCGTTAAACCTTTTTTGGTCGGAAAACTAATTTCAATTTTCGTTAACGACTTAACGCCGTGCAACGCGATGATCGCTGAACGTCCCTTAGCCTAAATTTTAAATATCATGATTCATTGTTCAGCTGTTATCATGCATTCTGTAAAGCACTAGAAACGTAACGATTTGAATAATTATTATATCTAAACGCGTTTCAGTTAAGTGTATTTTCAATTACGATAGTGGTATCATATATTAGTTACATGCATGTAACCAAATAAGCAATATTATTCTCAGAACAAATCTTACCATTCAGATAAGGTATTCTAAAATTTCCTTCCATCGTTTCCCCAAGTAAATGTCTTCCGCTACGATGAGCTCAAGAGATTTATTTTATTTGCTAAGAATATACTTTGTGCTTATAAGCCTAGCTGTGTCCTATGACTTGGCAAAAAATGGATATTAATATAATAAAAATTATAGTGTTATAACTTTGTGAATATATTTTTGCATAACGCTTTGGAATAACTCATATTTACTGTATTTGTCACTTTACTACCAACTGATCCCTAACTTTATTAAATAACATTATGATGCGTTATAAGTGTACTTTTACATTTTTTTAATGGGATATTAATAGGTTTATCATTTTTTAAATTACATTGTACATTGCAAACCCAAAATATCTTTGTTTTGAATGAAAGCTCGCTAACATTTTCTGTGGAAATAACATTCGTGACCAAAACAGGGCATGCAAAACTCATTCAAAGTTGTCTGCAGTGAAATGGTTCATGCAGCATTTATTTAAAAAAAACATCCTTTAGTTATTACAACACATTCGATTATGCGAAAGGAAAAGATGAAACAAGAAAAAACATAATATAGAACATATTATGACATCACATGAACGCACAGCCTTAAAAATTAAATTCACGCTTACGCTTACAATCTCTTACGATTGTATATCATCTTATACATCACATAAATGTATATATCTTTGCAATTTGAATTAATTTCGCTTTGCAGAATACATTTAATAGAGTAACAATGTACGTTAAACTAAATAATGAGTAGGTTTCATTTGCAACTTAAATAGCCGTTTCTATATCCATGCTAATTAGGTGTTCATTTGTCGTGATTTTGGTTACGTTAATTTAAACCTGTTTTAGGTAGGTGGACATTGATTTATTTTTGCGCAGTTTGAGTATATACGTTGATATACAGGTTTTGCACACTATTTATAGGCAAAAAACTTTTTGTAGAAAAATGTCCTAATAAATGCAAGCTTACCATTAAAAACACAAGTCTAGTTTTAAATATTAGCCTAGACTAATCTAAGATGCTATCTTATTGATCCCTGCCTTTATAGGAGAAGTTTCATGTTATAAATCGCATTGCCACTTGTGTGGCATGTAATTAACTTAAAGACAGGCTTCACCAGAACAAAAAGAATAAAGAGAATAGAGCTCTGTATAAAAACATTTCGACCTAGACGTAAAAAGGTTTTAAAAAGCATTCGGCTTTCCGTATTACTGTAACGAACGGGAAAAGGGTTGGAAATGAAATATCCAAGTACGCTTCAGTTTAGAATTGATTGAGCGTGGATTTCAGATCCATTTTTTAATATAACACGGTAACATATATTTCTTTAAGATATATGTTTTAGCTGAAAAACTCCTATTTATACTTATTTATTCTATTTTTATTAAATTAAATATTTCTCACATATTTGTTTAAGGGGGATCATGGTTAAATCCGTGTTAATTTAGTCGTGCTATATGCTGTATATACATATAGCACGAGTAAAATAGACTAAACTTAACAGTAAAAGTATAAATATATTATTGTCGGTAAAATGATTATTCCTTGCAAATGAACAAGACAAAGTATCGTTTATGAATGATAGATTGAATATATTGTATAATTCCATGTTATCAGATTTATTATTTAAAAAAACCCCTAGGGGTAGAGATTGGTCAACAGTATCTCAAATACGCAATGTCACGCGATGTGGTATGTCATGATGTTACGTCCGATTGACCACCCACAATCGAACGCTTTGTTTCATTGTTTCTGTTGTCGTCTTGTTTTAGATTCTTAATCCCTCGATATTTATTATTCGATTGTATTATCGGCATGGTACTAGTGACACGAGTCGTTCTTCTTTAACGTAGACTCAATTCCGTTTAGGATGTTTAAAAAGGACAAAATTCAAAATCATTAATTCATATAACACAATGTACACTTATGAATGTCAAAAAATAAATATATATGAAATGCTTCTAATTTTACAGTTACTGCCAGTTCTCAAATCAAGGGCTTATAACGGAAGACAAGAACTGACAATAAACTCTCCGCCACTTGCTCGCACTTTTAATCGCCAAGTTTTTTGTTCTACACAACGTTTGTAAGGAGCTACAACCATTACACCATGTAATTCAACATTCCACATGATATCTTAGGTAATTAATAACAATAAAAAAATGTAAAAACAAAGATTTGTCCTCTATCAGCAGGAGGCATGGAGTGACATAGAAGTATAGCAGTATTGTGATAAGAAATAATTAAAAATAATCGTCTTTTATTTTTAGGTAAGTTTTCTCGACATGTATTTATTTGTCACCTATTAATTATACGGTGTGAATATCAACTGCCACGAGGTATCACATGCTTAACAGCACATCTGTAGGTGCCTCTAAATTCTATTTTTAGTTATTTATAATATATATTTATATACTGTTGTACGAAATACTATATAATACAAATTTATTAATTTTGGTGCAATAATATCTGTGATGATTAAAAATTATATCAAACCTTCAATATATTGTCAGTAAAGGCTTGATGTATAATTCCAGAACATTCCAACTGGAACAAGGGATGTCAGTACGTAATGACAGAGCAGGAAGCTTTCTAGGTATCCGTATCGCGAAGTTGCGAGGAACTTCTTACAAACACTGGCGTAGCGCCAGCCAACTTGTCTCAGCGCCTCGAAGTAGTTTTTAGTCAATTGTAGTTTTCACATCCGCGCACGCCAGCGTTGATGTCTTTCTAAGAAATCGGTTAGATTTAACACGCTATTGATTTACAATCAACATTTATTGCACTTTAAATCAGTGCTGTTATAAAATAATCGAATTGTATTTTCTCTTTGACTTCACTTTTTTTGGTGAACGGAGTATCATAAGAGCACTCGTACGTCTCTTGCTTTTTTGTATGTTAATGATTTTATACAAAATTAACATATTTAAAGTTGTCTGTTGTCCCAAGACCCTCATTCCTTTGTACAAGCCAGAATAATTGGTACCTCATCGGAAATTGAATCGGATCACTCGGTTACATACCTTATTACTTGACGATCCACGCCATAAACATTTAACTATAAATCAACCAAATAATTACAACACGCCAATAATCTTACCAGGCTGTTATAAATAAACCGTTTTCATTTCTTTGTAGTTGTTTGCGTATTGCATTGTCTTTCAAAACCACTGTCCCAGAAGTTATATTTGTTCTATGATGTTAAATACAAGCCCCTATTGCATAGAGAACTTTATCCATCAAAACTTTACCAATCACGAGTACTGTACACACCACACATAACATATTAACGATTTCTTGAGATAAATTATTGGTGGCAACAGTTCTACTTTTTAACTTATAATTGGTGTTTCCATTACCATTTTAATATTTTTAGACCACCCGTGACTACGTTTATTTTTCTATCGATTTCAGGTGTTTCTGGTTTTGGTACTAATACCATAATCTATTATCCTTATACGCTTAGCGTCGATACATTATCTATTATACAATCTGGTAACCTAAGATCACGTCGATATTTGGACATACATTTTTTAGCCACATTAGCGATATGTAAAGTTATGTCATATATTCTCATAACAAGACAAATATATTTTCACATTGATTATTTGTTCATTAGTTTAAAAAAAGAACATTGCTCACCAATTAATTACAAATCGATGTTCCTGTCGTCTCCAGGACAATTCAATCAGTAACCCCAAATGGTACCCGAGACAAAGAGCATTGTTTTTCCTAATGTTCCCATATATCGTGACACGTAGGAATACAAAGGCATTTTTTCGGACCTTTATTCAAATTTCGCAAATCTACCTATATATTAGTTTTGCATTTTTAGTTTCACAACAATAATATAACGTTTTAATTCAAATGAGTACATAGCGAGAGAGCCTACCTTTAAACATATTCCAAATAAAATAATACAAACTCAAGTTTTTCATTTGTCCATCAATTGCCGCGTCCTCCCACCAAAATGCAAATATATTATCTAAACATGTTGAAGTACAATGAAATTTGGTATTAATAACGGTTTCATTTTCTGCGATCCTGGTACATCGGTTTGTCTGATTCCTATATATATTTTTATAATCAGCTAAAAAATGTGTTTATAACAAATATGCGAGTAAAAAGTAGTAAAAGACGTAAGGTTTAAAATTATTATTAACTAACTATCTATTCAGGGACATTCGGTCGTTACAAACCATCAAGAGGTTACCAACACTGAGGTTAATTAGTATTATAATTATTAATGGTTTGTTATCGTTCAATGTTATTTGTACGTCCCCCGTTGACTTGGTCTTATACAAAATGAGAGTTAAATATATTAAGTTAATTTATAAAAACAAGGCCACATACTAGGACATACCTAAGTCTTATTTAAGTATGTCAGAGCCCAGTTAGTGTTAAATAACGACTCAGAGTTCGCCTAAATTACTTTTTCTTTATTAATAAACAAAATTTGCACTGTCTTCTTTACCTTGTAATATAAATGACAAATTTATTAAACGTCATAAAAGTAATTTCTTCAGTAAAATGTCAACATTTCATTTGCAATGTGCTGTGTATTTGAAATCCAATTGAGAGCGACCCTTACCGTAGGGCAAGTGCTGGAAATATTCTTATCTCTTTATTGATAGCTTCCATATGGATTCATAAGTCAATTTCTTTTCCATTATGAATCATAAATTTTATTTCAATACATACTCAGCACCTGAAGTGCTTCCATTAAAACATAGGAAGTCAGATATTGGGCAGAGACATTTTTACGTTTGTTATTATTCTTCAATATCGACGTTTATGGTTTGTCACAATGTTGATTTTCGGCCCTAATATAAGCACTACGACGCAATATTTACATTCACGTAAATAAAAACTGTTAATTGTGCACAGATTAAAGAACCTATTGATTTCGGGATTTTAAAAAAATCATACAAAATAATCATTTTCAAATGCATTCGCTTGGAACTTGATAATATTTACACGGCGATATATAAAGCCTATGGAATTTTTTACCCTTATCACTCTCGTGCGACATAAATAAAACATAAGGTATCGCTCAAGAAAACATAATTTAGTATGAATTTTACTAACAAATTGAAATAAATTTTTATAAAGCACCTTTTCAATGTTTATTTGCCACAGTCTCTGAAACTAGGTTATTTATTTATACTCTTTCCACAAGGATTAGATAATAACATTAACTTACTATAACAAGGCAGTATAAGTGATACTTCAAATATATTAATAATAATAAATTCAAAACGTTAGTCCCACAAAAAGAATAATTAAATATATGTTATTAAGGTTCAAATTTCAAAGTTAAAATTAAAATGGATACAAATAATCAAGAAATATTTCATTGTTAGTACTAAAAAGCCTTGTGGATAATAAACTCTGACTAGGCGTTTTATTTCCCAGTAGATCTTAACTTTCACTTAGGCGACCATTTTGTTTTTAAAGAAAAATTTAAAGGCACTTCACGATTAAATATAAATGTCTATGTTCTGTCTGTCTATGTCTATGTCGATTAAATATAAATAAAATAGAAATGTTTATGTTCCATAAAGTACCAACCTGAACTTAAGAATTATATTTTACAGTTGCTAGACGTGTTACATCATATAACTGAAATACATCAAACAAATTGATTTATTGTTTTTAAAAGAAGAAATACTTAACACTGTTCTACCTTTTTACTTTGTTTTTTTCGAAACATAAAAATACTATGTTTTGTGGCTTCAAAACTACAAAAGGTGTATACACGTTTAAGTCAGTTCATTTTGTCCCAGTATAAAATATTTTCAAGTTTTTTTGTTGTTGTTAGTCGCACTTACCTTTATATAACTGTTTTGTACCGACTCTCCGGATGAAACGGTTTACGCTCGCATAGCCAGAAGGCCCACAAGTGCGTTGTGGGCCTTTTAAGAATTGGGACGGTCTTTTCTTAAAGGACACGAAGTCAAGTTCCTTCAAGCGTCCCGATGCGACGAGAAAAAATATTATCTCTGACGTACATGTAATTTTCCGCCCGCGGTACAAATGAATGTTACAATTTGTACAGGTAGGGAGTATAAGAAGTAAGCTGGGGACGATATCTGAGTCTCGGTAAGAAAGAGCAAGGCCGGCTGCTGCTATCCACTTTGGTCACGTTGGTCAAAGAGCGTTGAATTGCATCGTACGTAAATAAACCGTTGTTTCAAATTTAAAAATCGATTACATGTGGAAGACAGAAGGATGATCTCCTACAGTCCTATGAAATAAAAATGTTCAAAGAAACGGATACTATCTGAGGCCAATAAGGTTATAGCGCTTTACTATTATAATTATAACTCAACGCGCAAATCGCTTACAATGGATTTCATAGATACGCGCTTGTCATTCCCTCGTCCAAATAATTCTAGCGTCGTATCACGTCAACTTACAATTCACACCAGCCATCAATATCTCTCTATCAATATATTTGAAAGTGACATGGGGATAATAAATGTCATGCGAGATTTTTGCGTTTATATGTCAAAGGAATTATATATATATGTGAATAGGAATTTTTAGTTAAATTAGTCTTTTATCACTTTGTAAGTGTTTTTGTTATAATCACTCCGAAATTCTTTCTCAAAATTTTACTGAAAGTTACGCGTTGAAACATTAATACTTTTAACTTTAAATTTATAAAATATTCAACCGCGAGTCTCAGACAAAGCAATACAGTTTTAATTGATTAATAAACGTACCTAGGTAACACTGAAAATGTTTAGAAAATGAAAAACGGCTTAATGTAGAAAGTTGCCAATGCTTTTATTGTTTTTCGAAGTAATCTCCGTTCCTCTCTACACATCGTACGTCTACGCTTAAACTCGTTAAACCAATTGTAAATAGTGGCATGAGATAGGGTTTCATTAAGAAATGCTAATCGCAGCCTATCATAGCTTTTTTGTTGAGTAAGCCCACAACGAAAGTCATAATAAATCATTGACCGAAAATTTTCTCGCGTTAGGTTAGGTTAGGTCATTTTCGCGTGCAATATACTACATTAGGTTATCAAAGAGTACTAAGATTGAAATTCAAAAGAGGTTTTCATTAGCAATGTTTCTAACTGGCGAGATCTAAACATTTTCAGTGTTACCCACATATAAGATTCTATTAATATCTAAACTACCTGAGAACCACAACCGAAGCTGCGTTAAATAACAATAATAATATAGGATATTTGTTGATCCCTAATTCCGCTATATGCAACTTATTTATTACTTTGATCTTAAGAATACTCAAAATTTTATTGATTATTCAACTTAAGTTTTATCCATATAAATACCTAAAAATAAAATTGAAAAGCTTTAAAATCTTAAATGAATTAATAATTGTCTTATATATGGTCTGCCGTAGTATAAAGGAATGCAAGTGACCCGGAATGCTCCACCAATGCAAATTGATTGTCGCATGCAACGTTTACAGAGCATTGTGGTGAGTTTGGGCATAACAGCGGTTCTGATAGCAATTGAAGTGCTCTATTATATTATTATAATGGTAATTCGACGGCTCTATTGTGTTATAGTAATTCAAGTCCTCTATTATATTATAGTAATTCACTACCACTAAAATCCTTAAAAGTTTTTTTGTCCTCAGAATTTTATAACTGTTTTATTGATATATATTATGTTTTTTTTTGGAATGTATTTCACTGTTGGCCTGAAGGGCCTTGACCGCTCGGCTAGGGCGGTTTTGGCGATCGTTGCTCGACCAAAATGGGACTCTGTTTTCCCTGCCTGAGACCCATTCATTTTTGTGATCTTACAAGGTGATTTCCGCACGATATTTTGCTTTAACAAACGAACAAGTGTGAGCTATATAACAATTGCGATAGAACAATCTAATAGTCTGTAATAATCTGTGTAATATATATATTTTTTCAATATGGTGTTGCTAGTATATTTTACTACTTATATTGTACATTGTAATAATTTAATTCAAAGAAAACACTTTTTCAACGGATTGAAACTATTGTATATGTATTATTATAAACTTATAATTATTTTACATAATTTTTTTTTCGACGTTTCGCGTGCTTCACAGCCTGCGTGGTCATGGTGACTGAAGACAAAAGAATGTCAAAAACTATCACAGCTGTAGAGAAAGTTATATTATCTGTATTTATTTCCCCGGAGTTGATATCGACTAAATGATGACGGGTTTTTGCTGAAATGACTCACGGTGTCCTCTATTTTCGCGGATTGTTTGTCTTGAGGTTTTAATTTGGATATTATTGGATCCCAGGTGTTTGATAATTTAAGGCCGTGGGGTGTTTTTTTTATTTCAATGGCTTCGTGTTCCAATCTTGGGAAGAATCTTTTTTCTTTCGCAAGTACTTTCGGTTGGTCAAAGTGTATGTAATGATTAGGCCTATGTAGTGTGTGTTCACAGACTGCTGATTTTGTGTGTTGTCTATGTCTTATGTGCGCAATGTGTTCTTTGAGTCTGCTGGACATATTGCGTTTAGTTTGCCCTATGTAAGACAGGCCACAGTCGCAATCCAGTTTGCATAAACCTGCATCTTGCAACGGGGTGTTACTTTTGATTGGTCTTAGGAATTGCTGAATCTTTCTTGTGTGGCTTGAAAATTGTATAAATAGAAGCTCGTTTTAGGATCCGCCTAATTCTATCTTGGCGGGGAACTGTTTGTGTCTTGTTTTTGTCTCTGTGATGCAGCCGGGGGATGCGCGGCTTGTTTCGGTGTAGCACCTGTTTGACATGCTGTAGTGGCGAGCATCACAAAGACGTTGGGCTCTCTGAAATAAACATTTAACGACAGAAAGAAATTGTGAAGGGTGGTGGTGGGATTTACCATTGAGGTACCTATCTGTGTGGGTTGCCTTTCTATTTTTTGTGTGACCTAGCATGCCATCTGCTTTGCGTATAATTAAAATGTCCAAATTTAATTTAATGTTATTGTGTATTGAATTTAAATGTGCAAAAAATGCAGATATTTTGTCATTAGGGGAGTACTACAAACATGTCATCGACATATCTCTTGTACAGTCGAGGTTTAACCGTGGCATTGGCCAGATCTCTCTCCTCAAAGTCCTCCATGAATATGTCAGCGACTATAGGTGACACCGGAGAACCCATGGCACTCCATCAACCTGCACATAGAACTCATCTTTCCACATTAAGTATCCTGATGTGAGACATTGTTTTACAATATCTGAATAATCTGGTGACATGTTCTGTTCCCTAAGTCTTTTTGCAATTATCTAGTCAGTCATTTAGTAGTAAGTTTGCAAATAGTGACTCAATGTCAAAACTCACCATGGTTTAATTGTGGAGTAATTTGTGATCAGAGAAACAGTGGCTTAAATTCGATGATACTGATTATGTAGGTACTCTGTACCTTGATTGGAACACCTCCAAGTGATTTTTGCTGCCAGAGCAAAAAGAGACTTAGACGCAAGTCTAAGTATTAAAAAAAAATATTTAAAATTTTGTGTAATGTATTCAAATTCGTAAACAAACCGTACATCTTCTACTTTTCTATCGGTTATTAGAGATGTGATATTCTGCATAAAAAATCGTTTTTATATTGACAATAATATAACGACACGAAACTGAATTGCAAATAAAACGTACTAATTTCTCAGGAATGATCAGCTGAAGCATTTTTTGCCTGTGCACCAAAATCAGAACGTGGTCACTTCCTTCTTTGACCTCCGTATTTTCAGGTGAAGCTTTTGCAATCCTGGAAGCTGTTTTGTATGCTGAGTCCCACAACCTGATCAGAGTAAAAAAAAATTCCGATTCTCACAGCTGCTTACAAGCAATCCTTTCCAATCCATTCAGATCTAAAAATAATAATACAATTTTAAAAATAAAAGAAGCTTTGTTTAGGTGTAGTAAAAAAAATATTCACATTGTACTTATATTACTACCTAGTCATTGTGGTATAGCGGGTAATGAAACTGCTGACTCTTGTGCAAAAGGTGCTATTTTCTGCGGACCTTGTCAGCATCCTAACATCTCACCCCATGACCTAACAGCTCTTGCGTACTTCTACCTTTTAAAATCCTGGACTAATGATTGGCATTTTTTAAGCAAAAAGGTCACTTCTATAATCTGTCGTCTTCGTATAGGACAAGCTTTCTCCCATTCACCTAGTCAACATTAAAATTAAAGACAGTTCTCTCTGTGAGTGTGGTATAGACGAAGGCTCACCAGACCATATATTTTTTAACTGTTCTTTAATTACTGACTCGTTATTTGACCATCCTCCTCCAAATTTCCCTCGTCCATGTAACCTTAACTCCCTAATTTCCCTCCCATCCAGCTTTGTCGTCAAAACTTTTTTCTGTTAATAAGTTAAAATTATAAATAAGATTCTCCCCTCCATACCTTACAGTATATATGTTAACCTCTTGTATATATTATTATATGACTGTGTGTGGTGTCTTTATTGTGTCGTCATCTTTGTTTTAGGTAACTCTGCTTAGATTAAATTCAATTTATCAAAACTATTCTCACTGTGTTAGACTTAGAACGCGACATTGGCGGAATTGTGATTTACACAGAAGTCGCCATTAAAAAAAATAAAGTGAAAGTGATTATAAGTTTATAATAATGCATAGCTTCAATCCGTTGAAAAAGCGTTTTCTTTAAATGTGTAAGAGTTATGTTAATAAAAGACAAAACTATAATTTAATTCATTGTAATATGGTCCGAGTTGCATATTCAGCTGACTAAGACTATTTAGTTATTAACCAATTAATACATTAAAACGTCTTGCAATATCTTACAACAATCAGACGAAATGATTAGTATTTTTTTTATCATATAGGTTTTATTAACATTAAAATAAACACAAGATTGCATTTTTCATCTGTGACCCAAATCAATGGACACAAGGTTTACAGAATAAGATATTAAGTAGATTAGATTTAAAAAAGGTCATAACTAATTATACATTTTAATAATTTCATAAACCCTTTTAATCTCTATTTGACGCATACCCAGAATCCTTTTCAGTTATATCACGTTAAAAATTCCATTTTAAAAATGAAACCAGATTGTATTTGTTTCACCCGAGCTATTATTGTTCTGTATAATCCGACCTCGTCCGGCCATAAAGAATCGGCTTATATAATAAATTGAATATTTTTAACACAACGCAGTTTCGTAAATTGTAAATAAAATTCGATATAAAAAAAATAGTAGCGGTAACAGTGTTAAAGCTATCTTCATTAATATATATAGATGCCAAGTTTTCAAAACCAACTGTCAAATCATAAAAGGTAATTTGACTAATATTATTGTATTTATAACGCCTCTTATTGCATATATTTTATTATTTAAAGTTGACATTCCTTTAACATCTCAGGGAGTGAATTTTACAATAATCCATCTTTAGTAGAGTAGTTTTAACCATACAATATATTTACGGCCGAAACTTTGTTTCCCAAACATCTGAAATAAGCTTGAAAAATTAAAATGATTTAATATTCCATTTGAGATACATAAGAAAAAGCTTTGTTATATAAAAAACACAAGTACCTCAGGAGAGCTTGCATCAAACAATAGTTAGTTCGTTAATAAAGTTTTTGAGTATCCTAAGGGAATGTCCAACGAGTTGATTGTAAAAGCTTCGGGGACATGGGCCAAGCTTTAGCAAGCTTTGTATCAACGTTATGCAATATATTCAAAGTTGTACAGCTTAAATAAGTTATTTAAAACTTCATTTGCATTTTATAAAATTTGTAAACTTTCTGCTGCGTTCAATGCTGGGTAAACAGATATGGGAAAGTTTTATTGCATAAAGTTTTTGATACTTCAGTAGCAAGTATATGATGAACGTACGTATATGCCTGCTTATCTCGATCTTAAATTCAGCGTTATTTTATTTAATACAAACCTTTTTTCTTTCGCTTTAAGAATTATGCTAACTCGAGGATAATTTTAAGTTTTCAAACATAAAGAAATCGTGGTATTACAACCAACTTGAGAATTGTGGCTTTGATATTTTTTTGTTAAAATTGGTTGTGTCAAGCATATTTATTTTTTATTTAACACAAATGGACTATAAAGACATTTGTGCTTTAAATTGCTTATCATCAATAATTTTCCCATATTGTATTTTACATTTAGTTTATGATATAATCGTCACCTCAACATATAAAGGTAAATTTTATACTGTAAAAATATCAATTATCAGAGGGTAAACATACTCTCTGACGTTAATAATTCAATATTGTAATCTTATTACACCTGTCAGTGACAAGAGGCAGCTTTATTTATCCTGAATCTGTCTTTAATCTTATATCTATCTGTTTAAATCGAAGATTCGATATTTATTATTATATATAGATTATTAATTTATATAATATTTTTAAATATATATATACAGTCGTGGTGAACTAATTAGGGGCATGCAAGATAGTGAAGAACAAAAACCGGTGATGTACATACAAATATAAAACCCTATTGATTTCTCAGTAACTATTATTTGCATAATTTGGTCCGATTATTATGCTTTAAGTGGCTGTAAATAAAATAATAAATAAATAGAAAAAAATATTTAATATCAAAGGTTATGTATTCAAGTTTAAGGTATAATTCTGTAGCTGGACATTTAATTAAGGACAGTAAACTATAATGAAAAATAGAATTAAATAAAACTAATAATCTGCAGTATTATAATATCTTTAACAGCTCTATTTTATTACGTGTAAAATCATTACCCAGTAGCAAAACCTTTGTTAGTAATTACCGCTTGACACCGATGTGGCATAGACATTATCAGTTTCTGGCATGTTTCGACAGGAATGTTTGCCCATGCCTCACAAAAAGCTTCATTAAGTTCATCTAAAGTTGTGGTACATTAAGTGGCTACTTTTTTGTTGATTTCGTGCCAAAGGTGCTCGATTGGGTTAAGGTCCGGGCTATTTGCTGGCCAATCTAGCACCGATACTGACTGACTGGTAAGAAACGACTTGACTGAACGGGCGGTATGTTTCGGGTCGTTATCATGCTGAAACGTCCATATAATAGGGAGATGCTCCTCAGCATAGGGAAGCATCGTTTCCTCCAATATTGCCTTGTATTGATGTTGGTCTAAGTTACCCTGAACTTTCCTCACAGGTACCACTCCACGTCCAGAAAATGAACCCCACATTTTAATGTTTCCACCGCCATGTTTCACCTGCTTTTTTATGAATCTTGGATTCATTTCCGCTTTTACTGGACGCCGTACGTATTGCCTTCCATCTGAAGAAATCAAATTAACCTTGGTCTCGTCAGAGAATAATACATGTTGCCATTGGGCGTAGGTCCAATGTCCATATTTACGTGCAAACACCAAACGAGCATTTCTATGTTCTTTCTTCAACAACGGTACTTTGCGAGCCACTCTTCCGAACAACCCTGCTTCTACCAGACGTCGTCGAACGGTCCTCGCTGAGACACCAGCTCTTTCGTCTGTCCCAAACACTTCGTGTTTAATTAAAATAGAGCCTAGAAACGGATCTTTCTTAGCTAACCTGGTTATCATTCTATCTTCTTGCGGAGTTGTTTTTCTCGATCTTTTTGTTCTGGGCACATTTAAATCTGTGTTTTTGCGTCTGACATGTTGCACTGCATTGTATACCATAGTTTTTGAACAATTTAAATGTTCTGCTATCCTTCGGTATACCTCGGCGAACCATGCTCGACAACAAACTTCATGATAATTTTTCGTAGTGTTGGATCGCAACTTTTATTTTTACCCATTTTTCTTAAAAATAATTTTCAAAACTTAAAATAAATATCGGGATTGCCGCCGAAACTACCACGAAACAATAAGAGAAGCAGTAAAAAAGTATTGAGATTCAAATTTTGAAAATAGAACGCAATATCTCAGTGTCCCTAATTAAATGGCCAGCCAGCATTATTTGAACAAATAGCACTACGATAATCTATCAGCTATACTGTAAAGAGTTTTAAGAAGTTGTTATTGTTTGTATAATCGGGCACATAAATGACTAATTATACTTACATGTAAGAGATATGGAATATGGTTTAGACTCGTTGGAAAATAAAAAATAAATTCACAATTCGCTTTAACCAAAGAGTGTCCCTAATTAGTTGACCACGACTGTATATATATATATCTATATATATAATAATTTCAACTTATATCACAATATTTAATACACTACATTATTCCCTTATCCAAGTGTAATGAATTAGTGCGCGCCTCCACCTAAATTATGTTAACATCTACGAAAAGTAGGTAATTAAAATACTTCATAACAATGCCTTACTCGTTGCTGAGACTCGGCGAGAACTAATTAAAGTAATGCAGACAGCTTTTCAGTGTCGGTGTATTTAATGTTTCATCATAGCATATATATACTATACTAGCTGAAAACCATTGTGATGTAGAAAAGAATATATAAGAAAAAATCTTGAATTTGTCTTTGAAAACAAAATATTTACTCTCTTTATCGTTGTTATTAAGCTTGCCATTTATTTTTAATAATATGTATGGCTGCTTTTTAGACTAGACATCATTATAACGTTCCAAGTACAGGTTCAAAAGTTACAATATTTGATCCATCAATTCCAAATTATAAACAATATTTTAGGACTAAAGTAATATAGATATACTATTTATTTTACACCGGAACGAATACAAAGTGGTAAAAAGCTACGTTACACAGATAAAAAATCAAATCTTTGCACAACATACGGTCGGCCTTTTCGCATTATTAACTTTGGTTAACTTTTGTAACTTTGGTAAACTTGAATTCCAAGCCTGGGGTTTGCCCCAGGCTTGGAATTCCAGTTCCAGTAAACCAATTGTAATGCATATATTTATACAACTTATAATTTACTAATTTAGATATGAATATTTTTATAGCATACTCCCGTTTTTTAAACATATCATGAAATAAATAGAAGACTTTAAATTGATTCAAATACAAAGTTTAAATTTTCATTTAAAAATACTTTCCGGATCTAATAAACGTAAGAGTAGAGCCGAGTCGATTTTCCATTTGGTCCGAAGTCGTTTAACTCTAAAAGAATTGTCAAAGACAGATTGGCGACATTATGGTAATCTCTCACCGATGCTGTTTGAATCCAATATCAGTGGAAAAGAGTCTTCAGCCTTTTTAACTTTTTTCAACCGATGACGTTCATTTTCCTTCGTTGCGATCTAAAAGTAATCCGACTTTAGTTAAACTTGAAACGTCTGAATTGAACTGCCTATACAATTTCTAAACACATATTTGTGTTATAAATGTCATGTATTTATTATATTCTTTTACTTAATATACATCCAGTTGCGCATCGTACAGTAATTCCACGTTAACATGAGTCTTGGACTTGGAAAACTTTGAACAACTAAATTCCAATTGAATTAATAAAATGTATAAAAATCAATATTATTATTTTTTAATTAAATTAAGAAATCATTCAAGTTAAACAAAAGACTATTAAGATAGTACATAATTTAACTATACAACTCCAAACATACTATACAGAAACAAAAATGATTACTAAATGAACTCTTAATGTATTTATTTATTTAATAATTAAACTTTTTGATTAACGACTGGTCGTGCTCTTCTCTGTTTGCATGTTACCAGTGTTTCACAATTTTGCTCCATTTGCTTTATGATACTCTATTTTCATTTCTATGAAAATGTATATTAAAATCTTATATTTTTGCTGAGGGTGGTTGACGAGGCGTAAGCTGAGTGTCCACAAATAATTCACATTTTCTTAGCCAATATTTTGAGAAATCATATAACACTTAATCAAAATTATACCTCATAAACGGTGAAAGTTTCTAAACTACGTAGTTGTAATAAAGGCAATAATGAAACTGATTCGAATTCTTTATGTTTGCAATATTCTCAACAAGATGTTCATCAACATTGCAAGAACCGTATTATTAATTAATATTTATGAATAAAGTTTGAATATTAATGTTGGTTTCGACATTTTAATCTGGTATCGCATTTTCCTGTTCCAAAAGACAAAAATGTATATCTTACGTACTGTGCAAACGTAAACTGTTTTAATTAAGTATCTACATGAGGAATATGTATTAAAAGATTAGCAAAAAATTAATATATTAATGATCACGTGGTTAAACCTCAAAGTATCTATCAAAACTTTAAACAAATCACTCCAGAAAACGATTTAATTTGAAATAAGAATCTAAGCAATCTAAGATTCTTCTACAAATGAAAATGCATTTTTTTAAGGAAGTAATTTTATATTATTTAAATTTATAGATATTTATTAAAGTCTCAGCAAAAAAGAAAAAAAAGATTCTATTCGAAATGGTCACCTTTGGCTTTTAGGCCTTTAATCTGTTTGGCCACGAATCTATGGATTTTGTACGCACTGTTTCCAAGGAAAATTTCGCCACTGCTTGCTACAAGCAGAGCTAGATGAGGGCTAGTCTTCAACTCTTATAACGTCCGGGACATTGGTTTCAAGCCTGGCTTGTAGTGTTCTTCAATCGTGAAAATTTTGATGAGAAAAAAGAGGTTATTCGTTTACTGTGCTTTTCATGCGTATGCGAATGGGGTTCCGACGAATTCTGGCTTTAACAGCGTAACAGCCTTTGTAGTTCTAACAGCACGCGGCCGCTCCGATATTTTCTTGTCTTTGAAGGACGTGCTGTTGTATCCGTTTATAGTACGATATACGAACATAGGGCTGATATTTGAAATGTCTAGAATATGACTGACGGCTCCATACCCACATTGTGCAAGACGATCACTGCAATCCTATTTTCTTTGACACCCCATTCCATATTGTTATTTGAAAATGACTACAAAAAATATTAGAAATGGCGCAAAATCGAAAGAAGTTTTAAAATAATATACGTCTTCCTAATTAAAAATAATTAAAAAGTTGAAAAATCTAAGTTTTATCATAATCATTATTTATGGCCAGACTAGTTTTAAAAACCAATTTGTAATGTAATCAAATATCTACATAAAATTACGAGACTGCGTGGGTTTGAACACAGACTATGAATGAATCTTAGTAAGATATCGAAATTACTTTGCAAAAGATTTAACAGGTAACCTTGTATTTCAAGAAATCTTGTATCGGACAGAAATCTAAAGCCCATCCATTAAGTAACGCATAATTTATAGATATACGTGAGTAGTATAGGTTACAAGAGGACGTAGTGACAAGGATACGAAATGGAATGGTTAAGTGGTTTGGCCATGTAGAACGGATGAATGATAAGCGACTTTCAATTGGGATATACAAGGCAACCGTGGATAGTGAAGTCGGGTTGAGTCATTTTCGGATATATCTGGGTCAAATCCAAGAGGTAAAAGTTAAAAGTTCTCATAATGTATGAGCAAGGAGGGTGAATGTTATGAAAGTGCATGTACCGAGAGAGTTATATCAGGATCGTAGAAAAGTGTAGATCCGTGATCTCTGCCTAACCCTTAGAGAGAAGGCGTCAATATATAAATAAAAAATTGTGTATAGTCCCACAATGTTTTTCTATTGGTAAAAATGACATAACGTAACCCGTTATAATCAGCAGTTCCAGTACGTCGAAATTTATAAAACTCGAAAAACTTTGTCGTAATTCGTTTTCCAATCACCTTCGTAATGAATAAATGTTCCCGTGGCGTGACTGCAATCTGTATATGCATTAAATGAAATCTGAGGCTCTGCACTATCACTTAAAATTAAAAATGAGATTCGAATTTAGGTCATTCATGATCAGCGATGCGCAGCGAGATCGAAAATTTTGCAATGTACAAAATAAACATTTTATTTAGAATATGTATTAACGAATAAAAATTGTAAAATTATGGATTTTAAATTAATAATGAATTAAATTATTGGACCATTTCCCTTGCTTATAAGGGATAGGAAAAGATCAGGAGTATTTTTTGTTATGTTTTCGTTTTAAAGCTGATCCGATTGGCCAAGGAACAAGATAATTATTTATATATTAAATTAGATAGAGAAACCTAAGAAATTTATGACACGTTCAATTTTTGTAAAAATCTTGTTGAGAATATTGCAAACATGCAGGATTGGAATCAGTTTCATTATTGCCTTTATTACAACTACGTAATTTAGAAACTTTTACCGTTTATGAGACATAATTCTGATTAAGTGTTATAGGATTTCTCGAAGTATTGGCTAAGAAAATGTGAATTATTTGTCTGGAAACTCAGCTTACGCCTCGCCAACGACCCTCAGCAAAAATATAAGATTTTAATATAGATTTTCATAGAAAATAAAATAGAGTAAAACAAATGGAGCAAAATTGTGTCACACTGGTAACATTGAAACAGAGGAGAGCGCGACCAGTCGTTAATCGAAAAGTTTAATTATTAAATAAATAAATATATGACTACGACCTAAGGCTATTTATTGGTACCCCAGATGAAGAAATGTAATAAAAGGAGACAAATAATACTGTAAACTTAAGGTTATACACATTTTATAATCGTAATCTTTTTTTTTATGAAATAGGAGGCAAACGGGCAGGAGGCTCACCTGATGTTAAGTGATACCGCCGCCCACGAACACTGACATTGCCAGAAGGCTCGTAAGTGCGTTGCCGGCCTTTCAAGAAATTCTGATGTTAGATGTTCTGTCTTACTTTATCTCCGGTACTGCGAATATTTTCCTCAATATCGCACTTAATCAGGATACATCGAGGAAGACTGAAATTCTGGCTTTTTTGATTTATAGAATTGATAAAGATTAAGTATGTGGTTTTTTTAAGTTTCGATTTGCAACTCAGTAAATTATAAATAAATAAGAACGTTAATAACATTAAATTTTTTTTTAACCAATTACACGTATCTTACATTAATTTCAACTATTAATTCAACAACTATTATTAACATTATAACATTAGTTAAAAGCAATTAATAATATCAAAGACAAGTGGAAATAGAGGATTCGTAGGGTTTCCGCAAATTAGTGGTTGATACTCCACCCTTGAACTTTCGTTAAAATTGCTAATTAGCGTCATTAAAGCCTATACTTTCCCGTGGCTTCTATGCGGGCCATTTATTTCTAGTTTAATTTAAATTTATATGTAACGATGTGTATATATTAACTAATGAAACAAACAAAAACACACCTTATTTATTTTTTTATTAAAGTACTCAACATCATATTATATAATTCATTTTCTACAGTATATGTTACTTACTTAATTATGGTTGACATAAATGTTACAAAAAAAATGTGTGCGTGTAACGTAAGAAGTGAAACCTCTTTATGACCTTATTTTTCGAAAAATTATCTACTGTATGCAACTTCACAGAAATATATTTTGGCTTCGAATCTCTTTGAATCAACTGTGGTAGGGACAAGAAAACATGGCGCGTAACGGAAAAATGTGACTCGTAACAGAAAAATGTGACGCGTAACCGAAAAATGTGACGCGTAACCGAAAAATGTGACGGTATTTTTTTATAACGCAGATAAAGAACGATTACACTTTCAATTTTAGATTTTACCAGTAATTTCCAATCCAATTTTTGCTTATTGATGCGGTCTATATTTTAAAATAAATCAGTAGTAATACTTATTTATAAAGAAATTATTAAATTAAAAATATACATATAAAGCACAAAGCGCCGATTCCCTATTTTCCAATAAATGAAGGATTAGTAAACAACTGATACAATCTGAGACCCAAAGTAGGCAACTGTCTACTACTAACAATGTCCTTCGAATATCCGTATAAAATTCTATAGAAGTATAAAATTCCTGCCAGATCCTATATATTTAAAGTTCGTCAAACACACAAAAATAATTTTCATTAAAATATTTCATTAAAAAAATTAAAATTGCTCAAGTACTTTTAAATAATTTACGTGAAACATTTTGCCGGCTCGAGTGTCAGACATGGACATCAGGCAAATTGATTACGTACACCTGGTGGAAAATGTATATTTAATGATTGAATGCAATTTACTAATTAAAAAAAACATAATTTTGAACAAGTTTCCCTTGTTAGTTGTTGCACGAGCTGTTTTGGGTTTAGCGTACCGTCTTGAGGTCGTAGGTTCCATCCGCGGCTCGGCACCAATGGACTTTCTATATTAAAAAAATAATGCCGCTTAAAAAAGAGGTAGCCCTATACGGGCAAGCCATACCTTGGCGTTGGTCCTCTCCCGCCTATATTTCCTCCTGAATAATGGGATACAGATATCCCATTAACACACTGATACTGTATAAGATCTGTGTCCACCCATCCATAACCTTCGCGCATTGTGCCGTTTCTCATATGCAACCGCTTCAGGGACCAGGAGCTCCCTACCTTAACACCATCCCAACCCGTTGGAGCGTTCTCAACACTACTAAATTACTATTACTACACTACTATATTATACATTTAAAAATATAATATATACATAAGCTTAAGTTTCAAATCATATAACTCACCAACCATAATTCTGCGTATTAATCATTATGATAGTAATTAAGTGCCCAGTCATCTATGTTTATCAACCCAAAACAAGTATTGTTACGACGGGGATTATATCCGGAATACAATATTAGTATATTAATCATAGAATTGAGGTTACGCACATTCTTAATGACTGCGATTCTATAAATTGCGAATAACGTTTTCTTTCTGAGTATTGTCCTTGCTTAAGTGTGATGTAATGTTAATAATACAGGATCTCCGAACCTCTGGCTGTATTTTTCAAAACTGTGGCGCGTTTTAATTTAATCGGACTCATACTTATGTACGAATTTTTTAGTCAATCATTAAAATCAATATTGGGATTACAGAGAACAGAAAAGGACTAAGTCTTGAGATACATTCTGGTACTTATTTTTCTAAACTACATGAATGACAAACTGATTAAGTATTGGTGGATGGAGTTGAAGAGTATTTTAATATTCAACTAACATTTCTCACAAAGTCTAATTAAAACGGAAACTAATAAAATATTATCTTCAGGGCAAAGTCATTATAATTGCTATACGATAGCCAAGCTCATTTCATTTACGTGATAACTTGATACTTTTAAACGTGATACACTCACTAGGGAAAAATATCCTACACTTGTCCGTCAAATGGCTTTTGTCTTTCAATGGGGAATATTCCTTCGCAGAAAGGCTATAGAACTCACTTCCTGTCTCTATCCGCCAGCTCCTTCTCTACGTTTCTTTAAATCTCTACTGTACAACAGTACTTAATTAATTACTGTTTTAATTGCTTTAATTCTTTTTTGTTCTTTTCCTGGACGTTGCCTGGACGAGATCGCTCGCTCGAAAGTGATAGCTAAAACGAGTGGCTCTTCTTATTATTTAATTACTTGCAATTCTCTGCCGTTTCACTCGCGGAGATACTAGTCTCGTGGTAGTGGAAACTCAAAAAGGTTGGACTATAGATATATTTTTGTTATGATAAAAGTTTTATTTTACTTAGTTTTTCATTACTTCCATTCAGATTATTAGATACACTCTAATCAATATACAGATTTTACTTTATAATATATATCTAATATATTTTTAAATTAGTAACATTATTTACGTAGACATTAGTAAATTTAAAAATACTCTAAAGGTATTGAAACATTCTTGATTTCAAGTAGGTAATGAAATATTTTTTTTAATCTGTCCAGTAATTTTTAGCTTCATTATTTTAAATTATTAAAAATAAAAACAAAAATTCTAAATGCTCTTTTATAATTTTAGAGACGAGTGTGTCTCAGAACTTCCTATACACTATTTTTGACGTAGTTAATTTGATGTTCTGGAGTTCCGACTCGGGATAGGCCAACATACAACATAAAAATAATGTACCCATGGGTACATTATTTTTGTTAGTATTGATACGTTCTGTAATACTGTACAACATTTTTTATTCTATCATCAATAGTTTCTACAGCGGACGCGATGACCGATTTTTTATGGATAATTTTTTTCACACCTTGGGTTATATTATTGCATTTTTGTTAGGAATCCCAATTAATGCCATATAGTCAGTCAGTCAGCCTATGTCAGTCTGTGAAAATGAAGCTTTCTCAGGTGAAAGAGTTTTTGAAATCGGCTTAGTAGTTATTGTATGCAAACATTACAAACATACATACAAAAACACAAATGTTTCCTCTTTATAATAATAGTATAGATTACAATTCGAACTGATGTTTTGTAACGAAGTGTTAAATAAATTAAAAAAAATATTATAATATATAGTATTTAAGTTTAAAAAAAAATTGTTATCATTTTAAGTACATATGCATTACAATATGTAAGATTTGGGAACCCATTTGAGTAAAAAATACCTGTGTCAGGGTTCCCAGCTCTTCCATAACTAATTTAATTATAAATCCCTAAAATATATTTATATATAATTTAATTACCTATCTTTTATTTTATTTATTTTTGTTTTTTCAACTTTTATTAACACGCCTGAGTGAGTGAGTGAGTAAGTGAGTTATTGAATAAAGTGTGTAACTATAAACTAGGTCTCAGAAGCAGCTCTAACACTGCGTAGGGTGTGTTCATAAGCCAGACCTTTAGTCGTATTTTTAGATTGTAGACGGTGAGCGGGTAAATATTAAGCAGCCTATTTAATTTATTATAGATATAGTCTGCTTGCATATTGCGTCTTGCAAAGTCAACCGTCTAACCGACGACAACATAAATATTAATTAAATATAAACCTAAAATGAATCTCCGGAACTACTTTGATTTTAAACATTATGTATTGAATAGTATAGTATCCACGATGACAACCTAATTAAAGCAAATGACGCAGAGTACAACTATAATTAGTATAAAAATGTTACATAAAATCAATACCAGCATTTGTCACACACCACAATGGCAGTAATTATTAGCCAATAAAAAGGAAATTAGCACCAATTTAGTGGATATCATGCTCCGGTTACGACACCAACTCCACGATATTTTGGAAACCAGCCAATGTTTATTTGTTTGGCCCCTTTAAGCGATTTACTATAAATATTTTACGAACCATTTACATAAGTTAGTAAAGTTACGAAATACTCCTAAAATAGTAGGCTCAAACTACAAGTAATTTCCGTTTTCCAATTTGCTTAGCTGACGAAATTTAAAGACGATAGAAAAACTGGTGGCGCTTATCTATGGTCTTTACCTCAAAATTCCGTATGTATTTATTGTAGCTTTCTGTACTAGATACACGCCGTGGGGATTTATTGTTACACCAAATTATATTTCTAAAACTAGTGGGACCTTTCAGATCTGACCTCAGTTATCTGTTTCTGTCTTGTGATCAGTTGTTGTTTCTAATAGAGAAGTAGGCGATCACCCTGTACCAGATACACATCATCGACTTTTTTGCATCTAATTAATTCCGATTTCCTCACGATGTTTCCCTTCATGATACGAGCAAGTGTTCATTGCGGACATTGACAAAAAGTCCGTTGGTTCACAGCAGATTAAATCTACGACTTTAGGGATGAAAGGCGCACTCTGAAGCCAATAGGCCAACCCTGCTTTTAAAGAAAAACAGAGGTTAGAGAGATTACACAAAAATACAGACCTGTTTTCAAGGAATTTCTTCCAAAGTTTTCCTTGACTGTACGGACATGTATTAGTTTAGCCTATAGAATAATTGCATCTCTTTGGAGCTTGCCCAATAAAATATTCCTATATAAATATATAGGATAACAAAGTTACATTGGAATGGAATCGAGACTTATGGTACCGTCTGGCTTAAGTTATTACGTAATTATCTTACAACCGTACAACAATCTTATAGTGACCATATCAATGTTAAAAATCTTTTATATAAATGAATAGATTGAATTGGCAATCGCATTAGAAAATGTAATTTAATATTACTTGTACCTATTGTGCTTTCGGGATAATGTAGTATTTTAATAACGAATTATTGAGTTTATTGGTTCAAACATACATCTTTCTGCATTTTACATTTCTAATTTCTAATGGCCTTAATATAAAAAAATAATCATAAAAAATATTGCTACTGTTTTAATTACTTCTTGCCAAAACCTTTCACAACTTCACTTCCAAATTACTCCATAAAATATGTTCGTTCCACATTCATTTGTAAATATTTATAGAACAAAGAAAATATTACTTTTATCTCACTGTTGTAGTGAAACAAAAGTTTTAATTGTGTTAACAGACGCGGCAAATCACTTTATTTTGCACCAAGAGAACTCTAAGAAATTAATGCACCAAATATCAAGTTTTGTTTGCAAATTATTCGCTGAGTATTTAAATAATAAAAAGTTTATTTGCAGGTCTGCAAGATAATTCATTGTTAAAATTGTATTATAATTATAATTCAATTAGCTTCCGCAACCCCGCCCACATGTTTTGTATTTCAGAGAGATTTTTGTCACGTCTTTTACACACATTTCTGTCAATTTACTTAAAAATTATACAGCTGAACCAGCCCCAGAATTCACAGTATATGTTAATTGATATAATATTTTTTTTAAAGTATGATATTTCGTGAAATTCGTACAGCGTTCGGTAGTTTTTAAGTATATCGCATTCCTACAGACACAGAGGAGACTTCAATATGCAAGGGTAATGTATGTATGTATTATGTTAATGTTAAATAAAAAACTATTTTAGACAAGAAAGAACACTTTTTGTAGAATGTGACGCAAATACAATTACTACTTTACCATACAACTTTACCGCCGGTGCCTAGTATTTAACATAATAATGTGTTAAATATTACCTTAAGATCCTGAAAAAATCTTTTAAATGCGTTTGCTTCAGCAAAGTTAGATAAGATTACAATTAGGATTATTTAATATCAAGTTATTTCGGATTTATAAACATGCGTTTTTGTTAACTGTAATAAAAGCTATAGGTATATATAAAAATCGTTTCTTGTCGAATTGTATAAAAAATTTACGACTTATCCATTCGGTTTCGTATACAAATAAGCAAATATTTGACTATACAAGAGCAATCTCGTACAACCTCAGGCATTACCGTGGAACGGAAAAACATTATGTAAATGGGAACTGTGAAAGAGCACGTTTTATTTGAGATCTGAACAGCCTCGTTCTTTGTCAGGGTATGAGGGTCATTTGGGGGCATTATGGGTAATATAAGAATAATACACTCGCTTTTACCTTTAGTACTTAGAGATTTTTCATACACAATATATATTTCATTCACCCAAAATATACTTTATACATACAACCAAGTCTCGTTTGGAAGAAACTGCTCAAAGCAGTAAAACATTTACAACGCCTTAACTTCTGTAAGTAAGTGTCTTCGTGTACGTCTATGTTTCTGATGTTATAATCTTATCGTTATCGATTCTAAATCCAATATGGCTTTGGTAATTATTATTTTTATATGGACATTCACATTGATCGCGAGTATATTGCCAGCCATTTAGGAATTGGTACACTCTTTTATTGAAGGAAGTCCTTCGGACGAATTGGTTCGGACATATTCAGTAGCTTGTTCTACATAGTGCATAAACTGCCTTAAAATTGCTCAGTTGTGGGATGGATGTCGAGGTAATACGGGGGGGTATTTCATATTCTACCTTGACATCCGATGATGGAATTTTATTTTACTTACCAATTACTTATTACTTTGTTGGCGACTATCAAATTAGATCTTACATAATTTAGTAAAATCTAATATTTTTTATAGACAAATGAATTTACAGTTATTGACCTTGGTTTCGCTTTCACTTTATTACAAGGACGGAAGTATATGATAATTTCATGATATGCAAATATGGGTTTCCAATTTCAAATTCAAAATGCAAATTCAAATTCATTTATTAATTGTACATTGAACATTGTATACTTATGAACGAAAGAACTGTGATATTTATTCATTATGGAAGAAAGTAGAAACACACTTGATTTTTGTTGATGAGTCATTTTTATACACAATTATAATAAATATACGTATTAATGCAAACCGTAGAATATCTCGTATTTCGTTACGATCTACATTTCTCGTGTTACGCAATCGGCCCTATTTCTGCGAAACATTAATCAAAGTCAACGAGTTAAATATAGAAAACCTTTGTACATATAATAAATGTATAAACACTGGCTTTTTTATGAATGGTTTAAAAGGGAATCATATTTGTTGAATAAAAATCTAGATTCGTTTATAATAAAATTCAATTGTTTTTTTTTTACTTTATAGTTTCTAAACTAGAAGAGTTTCGCCTGCAAATATAGTTGCTTTTTTTATATTCTTTGTATATCCAGGAGGAAAAAGTATTTGCGCATCGCTTAACAGGCCAAGAAGTAACTTTATGAGGTCCTCGAAACATACCAGGCTCTATTTTTCTGAGAACCAGACGAGCAAAGCCTAAAACCGTTTTGGGTACTACCAACACAGCTGCATTGCAGAGGTACTCGAGGTCGCATTCGCATTCTACTAAGGACTCAGCGGCGTGGAAATACTACCATATTGTCTGAAATGAGCGGATGTACGATCTCGTATTAAGTGGAATACCATTATGAAGTTGTAAACATAGAACGTTTTTAAAGTACTAACACCAACAATGTCACATTAACTTTAGATATTACACACAAAATATTGCGCGTCGCCTAATTAAAGCAAGACATTGTATGGACTCATAATTTTAATATAATAAATTCGAATTTATAATTAATTGTAACTTTGAAATTATAAACTCTGTAAACATTAAGTGCCTCGTGCAAAATTGTATTTCGCGACAAATAAATTAATTGAATCAACAGTTCTAGAAAGTTCAATTATTAATTATCGTAAGTTTACTTAGTACGAGTGCTGAGTTGTAAGTAGAACAAAATTAATTCCATTTGACAATAACATTACATTTGCTTAAAATATTAACCCAAATTGAAGGATTCATTAAATGTTTAAACAAAATTAAATTGTACTTACTTTAGAATGAAAAACGAAAGCACTTCTTTGGTTTCATATGATGCGCTTCGCTTGATTGGAATTGGTCTAACCGGAAAACGGAAACCGGGGCGAGAACATTAATCGAAAGACATAACGATTGTGCGTTCCATTCGATTGACACGCGATACGCGTACACATACGACGTGGTGTTACGTCCGTTCAATAGAGCACAACGTCTCAGAGGCAATATTTCGTCTTTTGTTTTTCATTTTGTTTTGATTATATTTCATTGTATTTAACTTTTATATTTAGCTATACATTTATTGAAATTGTATATCAACAATTATGGAAAATCAGACGCTGGAACAACTTCTCCAAGTCATAAAATTTATAAATAAAAGCAAATTCAACTGTCAAATTTGGATAAATATTCATTTGTATCCCGTACAGATTGCATTTTAATATTATATCTTAGAACGTTCATCAAATTTCAATGTTTGCAGAAAACACACTTTCATATTATAGTACATTAATATGGAGGGTCCCACGCCTCTGAAGGATCAGTCCTAAACACACATGAAGATTTTAGTTTAAGAGATAAATTATTTGCGCTTGACATACGTCATGACGTTGCAAAATGAGGTTTCAATTGTATGAATACACACAGCATATTTAGTTTAAAATATAAATTTTAACATTATATGTTTGATTTTAGAACGATTAATGACCATTCATTTTTCAAACCCTGTGCATTTATTTAAGCCTTATTTTAGATAATTCTTAAATCTATTAAGTTTTCCATACAAAAAACATAAGATTGTCAGATAGAAAAAATACAATTATGCAATTCCCACGTTGTAGCAGTGAAACCCTCAAAAATTTTGGTTTCAATGTAATTTTAATTTTTAAATTTATTATCAATTATTAATTTTGATAAAAACTACAATGATTAAAAAGTTTTTATAATTATGTAAATTAGTCTTTAAGCACCAGGCTAAAACTGATTTCTATGATTATATATGTCGGGGCCATTGTGTTACTGTCAACTGCCGTGGTTATTATATATGTCGTAAAGCTTATAAATTAACAACATCAAAACCACGTCCAAAACCGTTAATACTAGTGGTTTATTTGATTTGCCAATTGCTAGATCTATAATTAAACTACTATTCAACAGTGATTCTATAGTATTTTTTTATTCAGAGTAATTTATTAGCACTTCAAACTTTTGAAACTTAATGACAACCGATTTAAAAGTTATAATTTAACACTCGTTCTCCGACTGCCGTTCGACTATGTGATCTGTCCACTGTTCGTCCGTTCGGTCGCGGAATGAGTACACAAAATGTCAAGAAATTTGTTTATCACAATTTCAGGACGCTATACATATATTGGTTGCTTTGCGTTACACGAGCTTGATCTTCACTCAATATGCCCCCTACTATAGCCATCGGCTGCAGGTGTTCCATTCTCGATAGACTGGATGAATATGCGCCGGATCTGGATGATCCCATCACATTAGCTAATAACAAAGTAGAATTAAGTTTGCCTGCGCAGCAAGTTCTATTCAGATTTGAGTAAAACTTTCAACGGGGAAGGCGAGGTCTCTTCGTTCATTGCTCATCCTACTGAGATTTCGTCCTGCCTTTTAGACGATTGACTCCCCACGAGGTCCCAAGCCGAGGTCTAGGTATAGCTGGAGACGCCCACTACCTAGTCCTGGAAAAAACCCATTAGCAGCAGAGCTACGCTCGTAAAAACAGACCAAGCTGAGGTGTCACCGCCCACAAAGAGTTTCCATTTTCAGTAGGTCGATCCAAACAGAAGCCTTTTCCCAAATCGTCTCTAAACTTGTACAAAAATGGCTGATGCCAGCAAACTTATTTATTGCATTACAAAATTGCCGACGTCAGCATTTTACTAATTTATCTGCGGGTTCTGTTTTAACTAATATTCAGCTCGCGTTTTCTCGTTCTTGTTATAGTTCTCCATGTCCTCTTTGACAGTCTTACCTTACTGTTCCGTCAATTGCCTTTCTCTTTCCTTTTGTCTAACCAACTTTGCTGATTGACAAAGAAGTTATGCTATATATTAGGTCCTTACATATGAAATTGGCGTTTTGTATGGGAGGAACAAAAAGTGAAATATTTTTAAATATAATATATTTAATTAATCAAAGTATGAACCATTGTTTTCTATGCACCTTTGCCATCTCATAGGTAGTTCATTGATCCCTTTACTAAAAAAAACAGTCGGACGGGAATCAATAAAATCTGTAAAGGCGATTTGGACTGCTCCATCAGAGTTAAATTTTTTCCCTTGCAAGAAGTTGTCCAAATTTCGAAAAAAATGGTAATTTGTTGGAGCAAGGTCCGGGAAGTACGGAGGATGTCTTAGACATTCCAATTGAAGCTCTTCAAATTTGGTAGCCGTCTGTTGTGCAGTCGGTGTCGTAAAGTAGCAGTGGCGTGGAGCGATTGACCAGCCTAGCTTTTTAATCTTCCCAATTTGCTTCAAGTGAATTAAAACAGTCTTATCACTAACACCGCAGCCTGCAGCTAACTCGGACGTGGTTTGCGATGGATCCGCTTCCACAATAGCCTTCAATACTTCATTATCTACTTGGGTCTCAGGCCGTCCACGGGGCTTGTTCTGCAGGTCAAAATTTCCAGAACGAAAACGTTGGAACCAAAAACGAACTGTTTTCTTTTGCAACATGACCGCCATACACATCATTCACCCTTCGAGTCGTTTCCGCAGCACTAGTGCCACGGCGGAACTCGTACTCGTAAATAATGCGATACTTTAAGTTTTCCATTTTGTAAAATGAGTGACGCAAACAGAAAAAAACAAATGAATGACGGTCATCGAAGCACAAATACATGAGTAAATAGCTGTAGAAATTTGAATTTGTAATTCCTTACCAAAGAGGAGAACATCGTGATTAAAGTGGACAGTACGAAATACGCCAATGTCATATGTAAGGACCTAATATAAAAAATATAGTGATTAAAATTTATATGTAGAATATACGCCACACAACATAACTATAGAACCACGCAGCCACATAAAGAATGCACTACCACAAAACGCAACCAAAATTATATTCATAACTCAAATGCCACGCTTTAATTTTCCACAACTCTTTTCAATTTCAGTATTATATATTTCCTCATGTTCTTTCATCGTGAATAGTTGATAGAATTTATGATAGGCAAGGATGTCATCAACCATTGATAACCATTTGTTTCGGTGCTGTTTTATAATATTTAAAATTCAATTTAATAAATTAATATAATAACACACTTACAGTTTTTAACTCTACATAATAATTAATGTGATATCAAGCAGCAACTTAATTTAATTTTTTTTCTGCGTTCATTTGATATTGTTCGTAAGATAAGTTAATATATCGAAAATATTGTAAAATAATTTTGCCTAGATATTTAAATGAATAAATCTAAACTAAACTTAGAGGCGCGAATGTACAAAATAGTAAACGTTGGTATATTTTATTTGATAACTATGTTAAACAGCATCAAACAGTCCTTTTCCATCAAACCGATCACAACCAAATTTTGTCTTTTGATTTACAATTAAAGACCAGTTTTTAAGAAATAAAAAGTTTATACCAAAAACATCAACTTGACTTACAGACAAATACCCGCGAATTCTTTCCCCATCCCCATTAACAAACATGCTTCACATCAGTATTCCAGAATTTTGAATTTGATATTTATTATTGAAATATTCACAAAATCGCGTCGCTCAAGATAACCCTAATTTATACACGGAGAAACAGTATTGCTAACCTTAGGCTTAGACCTTCCTCCATGAATTATTTAATAGCCTGAGTCGTGTCGACAAACGATGTCCCAATCAATATTATCTACGTATAGGTACTTATATAATGTTGAGGACACAATTATACCTAATTAGTAGAGATGTTTCCCTAACAGTCGTTAAGTAAGATTTGTTCATATGTTAAATCTCCATTACGGTATCAATTACACTTTAGAATTTAAATTGGTATTATATTTTAAATACATTACTGACTCGCAAATTTCTTAAAAACGATCGCCTTCCTAATATAAATAGTTTAACTTAATAACAAAAACTCCTTCAACAGTTTTGAACATTTCCGTCAACAACAAGTCCGAAATTATTTTGGAGTTAACTTTTGATATAAACTGATTTCAAATTAACTCTTTGGTTTGCACAGAAGCCACCAAGCCTTGTAGAATGAAGTGGAAGTATAAATTTCACATGAATATGCAAAACGTGCGCTAGAGATTCTTAACTTGGCTCGTTATTTGGCGATTTGCATTTATGAGTTATTAAGTCTAACGAGAAAATATTATAATTGCTCTAAATATAATTAGCATACTTTACGATGTTGACCGAGTAAACTTCACTTAGTTTCTAATTTGTAAGATTTAAGCTGAAAAATTTGAATTTCTTGTGCCATAGACCAAGATGTAATCTACCTAGTCTAGCTATAAATACTGAAACAATGTCAAAACATTTACTATTGCAAATAACATTTATTACTTCTACGGTGTATTAGTTTAATACATAAATATCATATATAATATAATCCTATAAACGGATATCAATAGAAGGACGCACTCTTGCCAAAAATTCTTCATTGCCAAACCTGTAGAGATATTTTTAAATTTTACTAAGTAAAATCTGTATATTGATTAAATTATGACTGTAAGTATGTATATCTACGAGATCTCAATGGAAGTAATTAGAAAATAAGAAAACTGAGTAAAATAAAACTTTTATAATAACAAAAGTATATATATAGTCCGACTTAGTAGTTTCCACTAGCACAAGATCGGTGTCTACGCGAGTGAATCGGCGGAGCTTTGCTAGTAATTTGTAAAGTCTTATAAATTGCACTAGCTTAGTATATTTTGACTGATAAGAATACACAATACATTAATATTTAGCAATATATTTGCCCTTCAAGATCCATTGTCTTCAATTATTATTTAGCGTTTTTGTTATTATTAATTTATAAGATTTAAACTTACTTGTCTTGTTTAATAAAAGGCTGTGTTGTCTAACATTTCGAAATCTCACTCAACGCACACATCTACTCGCATGAGCTAGGTTTCGACATACTGTCCACTTCATACGCTTTTAGCCTCACTATTTAGTGTGTGCATTGACGTGAATATAATACTTGTAAAAGGTAAGGTCAAAAACAATTGAATGATAATAAATTTTCTCAAATCAATGACTACCGACGTATGAGAACTGACGAAAATAAATGACAATAAACTCTCTACCCTTTGTATCGAGAGATATAAGAAATAAAAAAGGGAAATTTTAATGTGTTATTAATTCCTTTCCAAACTGTACTAATTTTACTCCCAAATTATATTTATATTTAATTATAATAAAATATTATAAATAATTAGATTTATAAGATTGTTTAACGCTAAATATAATATATACTCGCGTGAATGTTTTAAAATATTTTTTAACCATCGAGTTAAATAATCAATACACTTGTTTCTAACGACAAATGAACCTTGAAATTCTTGACATAATGTGGTAATGGGAAAGCTCCGCGAAGTCAAACTGATGCTATTGACGTCGAACTTGTCATGCCAACATCGTTTTTAGAAAACTTTTTGCACAGAACTTCTAGTATAAACTTATCTCTGATATTAACCCGCAAATTTTGTAATATAACGTTAAAATTAATAACTTTGAAGTATACTCAAAACTAATTAAATAGTTTCAAGAATATGGAAACTGTGGCTTTGTATATTTGTAATCTGCCCACAACTGACCTAAGAAGGAATTTAATACCAAAGATTTAATCTCTTGAAGTTTTCGAATGGCTTATAGACAGTTATCTTTGTCATAGTCATAAATGAAACAGAAATAACTCTGCCTGGAGCCTCATTGGTAAGACTTCAAACTATATTAGGTTATTAAAGGTTGCCTAGTCTTTACGCCTTTAACCAGTTTTTATTATACGTAGAACTATGTTTGCATGCGTTTAATGATCGGAGCTCATACTCTGTAACTTCTAATAGTGATACCGACATCAATCCCAATCACTATAACGAGGTTTTATTCCGCGTGATTTCAAGGTTGCGACATCAGCGCGTATATGAGAAAACTACATCGAACTTCAATACAAAAACGCCGGGATCGGTATCACTGTTGGAAGTTACAGAGTAAGGTTAAACTTATTGTGATTTGAACTTGCCATTATAATTATTTTTTTCATTAATGGAAACCTTTTTGCGCTAAGGAAAATTATTAAAAATTTAGACACGGTCCCATGCCCTTGCGCCTCTGGGAGGAACAATATTTTTTTTTTATTATCAAGTAACCATTAGATTTTAGTTTAAATTTTTGTTTCCCTCAAATGAAATTTTAAATAAAAGAGTGTGTAAATTTGATTCCAATCAGGTTTTGGTTGAATTTTGAGTGAATGCAATTGACCTGCCGACGAAGTTTAATTACAAATTCGAACTGCCTTCAAAGGAAATTACTTGTTTTAAATCAGGTTTTATGAGGCACCTGCTTTGCTTAAATAATGGCAAGAATCCTTTTATTATTGTATCTTAGCGATACAACAATTATACCCTGCAATCTTAGAAACTTTCTTTTTTTATTATTTAGAACTACAATGCTTAATTGTACTAGATTCTAATTCCAGGGAAACGATCATTATAATAATTGTTCTTATTTAGTTTTCACCAAAAGGGCTTATTAACTTTTAACCTTTACTACCTCAATAGTTATTGATCAAACTGATGAATAAAAAATACTTTTTAAATTTATATTTTTTTAAATTTCACTGAAATTGTGTTGTCATTCAATCTAATCGAACATATAAAAATTAACAAGCATCAATGAAGATATTATTTAAAAAACAATGCACTACTTCATATATTAGCTTTTCATATTGCTTCATATATTGATTATGTCTTGACGAGTTAATCATGAAATATACTGTCATGATGCTTTGAAAATGATTCACAGATCATACCGCATATGCAATTTTAAATAGTTATTATCCAAGACAACAGCAACTTGCCAAAGGAAACTTTTGTTTAAAGCGCTTGTTTTGAATTATAAATACCAAAAGTTTAAAAACAACAAAAACCGCAACGCTGATCGTTTAAGTTGATCCTTTTCATTAGCTAATTAAACTTTTAAATGTTCCTTTTGCAACTCCTTGATTTAAATATGTTTTAAGAGTGAAAGTTAAATCTTGTCCGATTAGATTAGAACCTTCTGACTAATGATTAACTGATGTTTAATAAATTTGAACAACAACAACGATTTGTATAGATTTAGTATGTTTTTATTATTTATCAAAGCACTTAAAAATAAGGACTTATTATACTTTTCAAATGTTATAATTAGAATTACCAGGTATCGATACTTAGCGCTCTCTCGCATACTTAGCACTTGACTATCTGAGCTACGCCTACGAGCTATTTAGGGATACTAAAAAAACTTTTCATACTGTATATTAAATTAATATACGGATTTTTTGAGGATTAAAAGGCAACGGCGAGCTGTAGGTCCAGCAACTTTTCGCCAAATTATAATATTTTTATGATTAAATAACGAGGATGAGGATCCTCCGGATACGAATGCAGTAGCTCTAAGAAAATTATGAACCTTTATATTACATCATTAATGTCTATTAACGTAGATATCTCTAGGGTCTACGCGAAACATCTACGCTTCGAAGGCGTTTAAAGACGAGGAAGCTAAAAGGAAATATCCCTTTGATAACTTGATAAGCAAATGCATGTGGGTTCAGCTCTCGAATACTTTTGATATGAAAGTTTTAATTGAGTCCGGGGAGGCAAGTAAACCATATTATTATGCATGAGAGATTCTTTTCAAAAAAAATTTTTGCACAAAATGTTTTCACCGCTTCTCATCTCATTTAGCCATACTATTTTTATTTCAACGTGATTATAGGGCGTCATAAAGTTTCGCCTTACATACTGTAAATATTTATAGTGTCGCAATAGTGTTTGTAAACTGTGTTATCCAGTACTCATAGCACGAACAATACTTACAATCAAATCGACTATTTGATTGTACGTATTATAGTTATTGAACTCTGGGAAGCATTCCAACAGGAAATATGTGATAATTAATAGAACTAGATTCTATAAGTCTATAAATAAGTAAATGGAGAGCTAAATTATACAAAATCTTAGTATGAAAAAAAAAATTGGCCCGCTCAAATCGTTCGATCGAGGTAATTTTCAGTCGACAATCACCAAGAGGCGATCAATTTTTATTTAATTAAGTATGTATCTGTAATAAATACAGGGTTCTTTCTTTGAGAAGTTATAGATTTAAAAAAACGATGATCTCAACTGGAAGAGGTTTTCACAGCTCGCTTATATGACATCCATTACATCTGCTGTATAGTAATATCTCTAAACCCATGTTATAAATAACGTTCTTAAATTGAATCCACGTGCTGATTGGAGCTATCACCACAATTATTCTTGGCTTTGCATATTTAACATGAAATAGGCAAATTGGGCCGAGAATCGGCAACCGATGTCACGTTGTGAGATTTATTAATTCAGTTTCATTATTTCAATGTTAACGAGATATCAATGAATCCTAATAAGTAGTTGATAGATTGTCTATACAGCCTAAGCTTATTATAATATCTCATTATAAATAATAGAATTAGTTTCCACTGTGTTATTTAAAACCAAAGTACTGTCGACAACATAGGAATAATTAGATATAGAAGATGTAAATCGCATAAAGTATCAGTATAGGATTAAATTGGCCGTAGCGTGATTTTATAGGTTTAAGCTGGAATGGAGGGATTTTTCTTACTTGTTACGACTCTCGGCGTCCGGCGACGGCGACGTCTGTTTTAAACATGAAATCTTTTTTTAAAATTAATAATTTTAATACAAATATTTCGTTTAAACGGTAGACCGAAGCTGCCTTGGTGGGATGGAGTTGGGAAGGACCCCGAAACAAAAGGGCTTCGCAATTGGAAGCAGGAAGCACTGGATAGATTGCGATAGCAAAGTGTACTTGCGGAGGCTAAGGCCCACAAGGGGTTGTATAACCATTGATTATGATGATGATTTCGTTTAAACAAGCATCATTTAGTTACCGTGTCTAATTGAATGGTACCCTCCATCTCTTGATTAAAGTACAAAATATTAGTACAGAAATATCCCGAGAAATGCATCCCTCAATATTAGGTGAAATAATTTCCTAATCTAGAAAAGCCTATATAGGATCAGTTCCTATGGGACTGCGAATTGCGAATGTTTCACTTTGTAAGCCGTCTTCAAACTTGCATCACTAAATACGTGTCAAAGCCTAATTGGTTTCCTTTCAGCAGGACAGCTTAAAGGTAAACTAATTGTAATCTTAGTATTATATTTTTAATATAACATTGTGGTTAACACATTTTATAACATCTGAAATGGATAATGAAGCATTGTCCATACTACGACGAATCTACAGTCAATCATAAAAAAGAAAAAAAATATAAAAAATTAACTAAAATGTCTATGTTTTAACAAAGAAATTTTAATCCCGCCATACTATATTACGTTTGATCCGTAAATAAATCGGCGGAATGAATGTTCGCACATGCCATGTATATAATTTATATGTCGAAGCAATGATGTCACTGTTAGCTGTCATTGTCATTATGTCACAGAGAGCATAAATTAACAGCGTCAAAGTCAAATTAGTTCAAAACCGTTGTTTGATTTTCCTATGTTGCTAGAAATAAAGTAACGACTATTACGGTCTATGGTCGATAATAGAATTGATTCCATTGTTGTTAATAATATTAAAACCTTTGAAGTTTAACGGCAATCAATATTTTTAAAAAATCATTTGACATACGTTTTTACGACTGTTGCTTGAATCTGTCGATTTAGGTTTGGTTGCGGACCATGTTTAAGAAATGTTACGAAACTTGTTTCGCACAAATTTGGATTGGTACGACCAATACAATCAATAGTGAGGTTAGGGTAAAAAATCCGCCTTCGTCGGAGAAGTTGGGGTCTTCACTTTCCACACTCCAGTGAGCTTTCATCCTGCCATTTAGGCCGTTGACCACCGCGGCGGAACAAGCCGACATCCAAGTCTCGCAGGACGCCCTTGCGTTATTCGTCAAAACACCCCGAGCTGGGCTGTCAAGGCTCCTCGGGCCAACAGCGAGATAAAATATATAGGTACATATTTAAAAACCTTTTTGTTAAAATTCAAGTCATGAACAAAGGTTTTTTTTATTACTCACTTCGTCATATATATAGATCGTTTAAACTTAAAACGATACTCAACTTTGTAAAATGAAATTTTTGTGTGTGTGGAATTATTTTGTACCTTACAAAGGTTACATCCATAAACAAACTTGATGTATGTAAGAACGTGTCTAATATTCCTAACCTAAATATTATATTCATAATCTATCGACTGTATAATAGTTAGAACAACTTTAGGTTAAACTAAAATGTTATCAGAAACTGCACATTCATTTCTTATTAACGATACTCTTAGTTCGCGAACCTTGAAAAGAATTAAGTCTTTTAAAGATTTACTTTAAAACGCTCTTTCTTATTAAATAAAGTGGTATTAAGATTTCCTTTTCTTTAAAAAGCACTAAAAAGTTAGATAAATGTGTTTTACATAACTTCACGTTTCATGCACTTTAAGCTATGGAAGTAATAGATATAAGTGTTTAAGCATATGGAAAAGTAATTACACTTTTTGTCTTATTGTTTGCAAATTCCAAACCAAATATCAACTTAGCCAAACATTAGAACTTCTAACCTCATATACAATTTACACTTTTTGAATATTTTTTAATATACAGGTATACATAATATACAAGATACATTTTATAAGCCACAGCTGCACATAAAAATGAGGGATCATCAATTCACTGCCGCTAACAATTTTTGCGTTATCAGACGCATGATAACGGCTAAATGAGCTCGCGCCCCGAAATGTCACGATCGCTTTTTATAACCCAATGTATCGCTCATAAATTTTTCCTACAGAAAAACACCAGACTCATATATTGATCTTATAGGTTGTGAATAATATGTCACCAGCCACTAAAGGAAATGAAATTTTTGTTAATAAATGAAAGAAAAAATTAAGCGTTATTTCTCTGAGTGTAATGCAAATATAAGTTGACATTGCCGGTTTGGAAGTCGCTGCAGAGAAGATACATTATATCTTATCATTAACACCCGTTTTACACTATTTTTGTATAAAATAGTTCTTCGTTATTTTTTAGTCGTAATATATTTATTCAGTTCTTGAAGTAGGTAAGAATACAATGACGAACAATTCAAAACTAGCAATTCCCAGTGGTCATGTTTTATACCCGTTATTGTAATTTTTCGATATATTTATTCTGTATATATATATTGTTTCATAAATCTTAAATCCTTTTCAGATTTTAAAGATAATTAAACTAGCGACAACTGAATTTTTGCGAGAAGCTACGACTCGTAAGGAACATCCTTAACCATCGAGACAGATTCCAATTTCTTCAGTTAAATTCGTCAATTAGTTTTCCGATAATTGCTCTGCGTCCATTGACTTCACAAATTTGATTGCACTTTTTGCCTCAGCCATTTGTCTTGAATTGAAATAAAAAGATATAAGTATAGGATAACAATAAAAAATGAATTATTATCGTATTTGTTATTAATATCTTATATATTGCATTAGACCTAAACAAATAAAAATGTCATTCAATGCGTTTGAATTTTATTTGAATTAAAATTTATTTTGATAAATTCTGTGAGTTTTTGAATATACAATCCCTTTCTGAAATGCAGTTCATAGCATTAACACCGTCATTTGTTTTACGATCGCTACTTACCTTAAACGTCACGCGTTCTAAATAAAAAATACTTATTGAAATTTATTTTAGATAAAAATATGTGCGTTACTCACTGCTCTAGATATAAGTTAATTAATCAAACGCTTAAAAAGTTTGTAATAATTACAATGGTGTGGTACAAAAGTATTACTTCACAAGGAAAGCATAAGTTTTCAACCTCGGAAGATAAAGGACGACGAACGAAATTACATACTTTAAAAGTTACAAATAAGGAAGGAAACAGGTAATTTAATTTTACACATCACTTTATTAGGGAAATAAAAAGGTATCCATGTATTTAAAGTAGTAGCAAGAACTTTATTTGGCATATTTTTTTTTTATATAACAGGGGGCTAACGGGCAGGAGCTCAAATGAATGCTCGCAAGTGCGTTGCCGCTATTTATAAAAATACATACGCTCTTTTTTTGATTGACCCTAAGTCGAATTGGTTCGGGAATTCTTCAGCGGCCTTAAAAACGCTGTTGTGGAAGGACGGCGAATACAGAATACGAAATTCCACCGGTTTCACCTCGACGTCCGATAATGAAACTCATTTTCAGGTGTTAATCCGTATATCTCCCTTGCATACTCTTCAAAATAAATGCAATGTATATATGTTTGTTTTAAATAATAAGTACTTTATTACTCAATTTTAGTCGTTATTGAGAGTAAGTGTAATGTAGAGTGTATCATTGTAAGAAGGTAAATCAACCAAAGGCAATTGATTTCGACGCTTTAGGGAGATCGTCTTTAAGTCGAGGGACGTTACATGGAGTTTACACTGTATATATATAATTGCGTAAAACAGTCCATTGTTTTATTTGTAAGTATATGAAGACATATTATTTGGTTCAAAATATTAAATAAGGTTGGCCTCTAGTCCTATAGTATATATTTAATATTTACAGTTTCATTGCTTTTATCTAAGGTTGATTAAACGCTACGCTTACGCCACTTTGCATTGGATAGCAATCGTATTATCATCAGTTTATACATTCAACATGTCATTAGTACAGTTGGCAAACATCGTGAGCAAATTAGCCCACATCACTAAGTGCCACTAATGAGCTTAATGCCACAATGATTGTTAGAAGCCTTAAGTATAAAATTAATTCTAGACGAGTAAATTTAAAATGCATTAAGGTGAAAACGTAGAAAAAACTAAAATTGATGGTTACAGACTAACACAAGTTACACACAATACACTACTATATAAAGGAATATGTTTTCGTCTAAGTTTCATAATGATTTAAAAATGTTGCACAGTGTAGTTCCATTTGTTTTTTATTACAATACTTGCAATCATTTTCATGTTTTTACCAATAAATTATATATTATGATAGATTAAATAGTTATAATCCTATAATGATACATACGATAATGTACTACGATACGATAGCTTACTACGAAATATAAAGAACACTTTTGTCTTTGATTTGAACGTATATGTATTTTAATTATATCATTTGTGAATAGCAATCTTATACCAATCTCCGATGAAAAAATTTCACATTTCAACCCGTTTTCGTCTTGATAATTAATACCTTTATTAGTAATCATAGCAACCAAATATACAGTACTTACAATTGTCCTAACCTACATAAAAATAATAAAAATATTTAATAATTTAATTATTAATTAAAATTCATTAGAAATACTGCCAGCTTTAAAGATACACAGGCTGCCACAGGGACCAAACTTTTTAAATTTGTTTATATTCTTGTTAATTTGTAATTTTTTAATTTATTTTCAAAAACTGAGATATGTGTGTGTCATGTTATATGACACTTGATATTTTATAAATAACCATTTCAATAAAATCTAAAAACTAAATTGTACCTAAACTTCAACTACGTAATTCCAATCACTGAAATATAGCAATTTGCAACATTTCTCACAATCTAACTGAAACAAATGTTTTCATCTATAAAGTGTAAATGAAAACTAACGTTTATGCAAAAGTGCAATAAATAGAAGGACTTCCTCTAGTAAAGGAGAGTGTACGATCTCAAATCCGAATAACACTTAGTTGAAATGAGATTACATTGCGTTTCCGTAAAGCTCGCTTACTGAATTTATAGTTTTTATCTATGTAGTTAGTATCTGTGGCATACATTGCTTTTAATAATTGCTTATAGTATCTACCCTCGTAATCCTTCGGGCTACTGTATAAAACGTTTATATTTGCGTTTAATACTGTTTTCATATTTAAATAAATTTTAAATCGTCGATCGCATCGGAATGCGTTCATAAATATAAAATTAATTTAAGTTTTAGTAATAGAGCAGTGCTGTACTAGTGGCTTAAGGGTACGAAACTTATACCTGAGTTTGTGCTTTCGTATCGCGGCTGTGCACCAATAGAATTTTCTTCCTATTTACGATAAGCTTACTTTCTCCTTAAGTAATGGAAGTCATCATGAGAAACTGAAATGTCTCAATGTCGACACAGAAGGCTTCTTATCTATAAAATGTGTAGGAGACGGATGCAATCTGAGACCAATCTAGGGTCGTAGCGCTTCTAAATTATTATTGTTATAGTTAATAGACAACATACGAACATGACGCGTACTAAAGACATATCTCGCTCATTTCGAGTAAAGTTATTGCGCAAATTAACTAAATTAACAGCAACCAATTACAAGAGTGGTCCTCCAGTAATATGTACTAATTCTCCAACTAAATTGAGAGAATACACATGAATATGCAAAGCATGCACTTGAGACGTTTAACTCATTATTTTACGATTTGCTGTGAATAATTATTACTTGATATCTTAATTTCTTAACATTAGTAATGTTAATTTATTTAGCCTCGTTACATACATGGGTTCATATATGACTGCTTTTTACTATGGGCTTTGCACGTCTGGACATTTATTTTTCATTCTCTACCTGAGTAACATTTGAAAATAATAAATTGAACTCGAGTAGTTTTGAGTTTATTCGTTACAAAAATACAAATATTTCCTCCTTACAATATATATAGTACTATTTGTAAACCTTTTTTTAATTTCAAATAAGGCATGATAAAGGAATTTTCCTATACGTTAGTTAACCTCTAAGGAATAATAGATTCTTTAAAATAATGCTGTAAAATTTCTCGCACTTACCAAGAAAGCGGTTTTACTAAGAGAATAGCTGCTGAGTGGGTTTTACTAGCAGAAAATGCAAAGCGGAGTGTTTTTATCGTTTTCTAAATTTGAAAAAAGTGCTATAGTCGGTTGCTCGCTTACCTAACTTCAAATGGTAATAGGTGTTGAAACTCTTTTATTTTATCACAAATCGTAATAACATAAAAAAATTATTCTATTATGACATACTTCAAATTTGGAACATCGAAATGAAAAATAGTAATGCATCGTAATCATTTTCTAAAAAACTGGAAAGGTGCAACTTTTAGTCTTTGTTAGATTTAGATAGGTTTATATTAGATTCAATACAATTATTTTTTATAAGATATTGTAATTGTTACATTATTGTATGCTGCATTAAAGGCACTCGAGTTATACTCGCTTAGTTGAATACATTACTATTAATAGTTATAGATACCTGAATAAAATATTATGTGATTCCCTAATGAATACAATCAAGTGAGCTGTGTCGGCTCGCTCGCCCGGTAAAGTTTAATGGTAATTAAATAGTTTGCCTTTTACTGAGCTGTTACACTCAACTATGCAACGATTAAACTTCAACTACTCTCACGAATTATGTATTAAATTTAATGTTACGAATCTATACATACGTTATATGGCTTCAATTTTAGCGTTGGAGATTTAATCATGTGTACTATGAAAACTAATAGAGCATTGCGGATGTAATATATTCGGAATTACTGGTATAGTCGGGATTTTGAATGTAGGTCTAATGTAGAGCCCCACTACTACATATTATTTAGAATTTACTATAATTCAGGCGTTTTTGCATAGATTGCACCATTTCAATCTATCTAACCACCAATCAATATACGTGTTGCGATGGGAATCGAACTTTAAACCTCCAACTTATATGCTTTGAGAGTAATGTAATAAATTGAGATTTTAAGAAGTAAATATATATTTAAGTAATAATAAATTTTTCAGTTTTCAAGATTTTAAAGATAAGAAGATAACATATTCAGAAATGTATTTGCAATACTCCATTTTGTTTAAGAAACTTTGAAACTGATTGATTGTTGTATATAATACAATAAGTAGTCGTATGAGTGTATGGACATTTTCATTTAATTTTTCTACATATGCGTTAATTTTTTTTTAAACACGTATTTAGGAAGTAAAGAACAGGTCCTAGTTTACAACAGCTTTCGAAACAGTTTTGTATAGAAAATTTTAAAACAAGAATCGGTTTAATCGTGAATAGGAATATAAGGCGAGCTTAAATTTAAAACTTGTTTGTTCTGTGAAGTTTGTCTACTATTACAGTTGTTCATTCTCGTGGGAATGTTCGCAACAATATTGTTCGGGAAAATTGATAAAAATGAGCTCGAGATACAAAACTTGTGTTGTTTAAACTTTGATCACTTCCATGATTTTATTGCTCTTTGAGTTGCGGTGAGAAATTTTGTAAACGGTTTATTACATATATTCTTAGTGGGAGTTTTGACATTAACGAACCATCGCAGTTTTATCAATTAAAGTTTATAAGAGAAATCTTACCGTTAAAATTTATTTGTGCACAACCATATGGGTTAGCTATATGTCGTAGCTGTCGTAGCCTCGTAGCAATGTCGTAGCACTTTACATATTATTCGGTTATTTATACATCGAAAAGTCGTTACTAACTGACCTAAAGAATTTATTTATTGAGTCTAACGCGCAGATCACAGGAGCTTAAATTTAAAAAAAATATTTAACTAAAATACTTTTGTTATGAATAGAGCAGTGTGTGTGAGTGTCGGCTTCTTCACCCCAAACGGTACATTCGGATCATGGCTGTGCACCAATTTATTGTTGTCTTTTAGTGCGCATTTTAAACTCACTTACAGTGAAGGTAACAACATCGCGATGAAACCGTCTATTAGGCCTCGTATATCAGGCACACAAGGCTGATCACCAACTTGCCTATTAATAAAAATGAGACCAGACCTAAAACGTCGTAGCACTATTTTTTTATATTGAACGGTTGATTTAACGAGAAGGACTAAACATCACGCTCAGCTGAAAAATACGCAATCCACTACCCAATTGCTTCATAGCCAATTTGCGTTGGCTGGATGATTACCTGTCATCACTAGTATTAAATCCAAATATGTAAGTGTGCTAGATTATGTATGCCTCTCTATAGAGAACTTTAAGGCAGCCATAAAATGTTCCAGTATAAGTATTTGGTATAAAACGCCGTTAACAGTAACAGCGTTCTTTCTCGAGATATTATATCGTGTTATAAAGCACGCATGTGTACGTATATAAGCGTTTGTTTGACTAGTATCAATGTCAGCTAATTATGACGTACTAATCGATAGCTTATTAAACAAATATCTATGTTGAAGGATCAATTAGTATCAAGGACATAGTGATCAGTTCGTTTGGTAAGTAAACAGAAGTCACCCGTTAAATTGACACAGCACTTGGGACCGTCGCAAATTGAATTAGCTTTATCCCTTTGATGAAGTTACGGCATTTCATCTATTATTAAACATTTTGATAAGTTATCGAAGCAGTTTTGTTATTGAATATTTTTTTTCATTTACTCAGCTTACTTTTTTTAACTATTTTAACGTAAAGCCTAATTAAAGTAGGTAAAGCCTTAGTACACCTAATCTAACAATAACACAAAAAAATACTTCAGCATATATTTTGATTTTTATCGTTTATTTTACATTTTAACATTTAGTAGTCTCATAACGTTGCTCAAATAAATAAGTATAAATCACTCAACTCCTGATTATTAATAATACTAGCTAACAAGCAATTTTTACAAGACAACTTTGGCAAGAAAATTAATTGATACGTAAAAAAGCGTAATTCTACGTAAATAAAAATATTATAGCTTTATTTGGCTATAGATATAATAAAAAACATAACCTAGATGAAGTTGGTTTATATTGAATATTTTTTAATTACAATCATCAATAATATCAAAATAAACTAAGCGTATGTTAAAGCACTGTTTTAAAATAACTGTATATACTAAGAAAAAATCCTTTGGCATTTAGCCCTTATCAGTGCAGGGATGATGAGAAAATGAGTACAATCTTGGAAAACCTTCAGTTTTATACGTGTTATTTAATGGAGCTGAATTTTCCTTTTCTTATCTTGGAAGCCAGGATTATGGAAGAGCTGGTTATATCTTAAATCTGTACGTTTACTTCTAGGAAGTTTGTTTAATGCATTTAAATTGTACGTTTTTCTTCGCAGAAAAGATTATGTTGAAACATGTATGGGAAATTCATGAAGGAGTAAAAAAAATGACGAGGAAGTATGAAACTTACTTTAAAAGAAATGTAGCGCTAAGTACTTTACTACAAGAGCTTTTGAAATAAATATTTATATCGAATGATAATGAATACTTACAGCTTTTATTGAGACCCAAATTCTATTGAGTTATTAGGTCAGCAACTAATTTTAAACCTCTCATAAAATGTTACCTAATCCAACACCTTGCAAATGCTAATCAGAATTCTAGTCTCACTTCATCATATTTGTTTTTCATATTTTAAATTCCAACATCTTGTGGTAACTGATAAGACATTACCCAATATAAATTCCTATAAATAACTACTTAAACTTTAACGTGAATTATGGCCTAAGATGTACTCATTATGTACTCAATCTCGATCTATCAATAGCGGTAGAAAAGTACCCAACCAATCGGGTAACGTGACTTTGTGCAAGGTCAATCTTATCAATATTTAATTATATACAGTATTTTCATATCATAAATATACAAACGTTATATTTAAATTACGTTCCATATTAATCCTTAGAATAACTTGATACAAAGTTAGAGTTGTTAAGGCGTACTCATAACCGCGAATAAACGAATGCGGTTTCCATTGTTTTGCGACACATGCAACTACCAAAGTAATTTACTATAATTATAAACTCAGCTTTATTTATAATGGTTTTGAAAACATGTTATTATAACAGCATATAGAGGTATTAATTACAACATGTATAAAGGTGTACATTGGTCAAACCTTATTTGTAAATAATTGGATAATAAGACCTATTAGACACAGCATTGCATATCTAATTCTACCCAGAACCGAAAGGAAACTATGAAAATGACATTTAATTACAAGAATCAATAGTAATACTCCTTGTCTTGGTATAAATTACTTATATCGTAATAGAATTTTACATTACAAGGTAAAATTAAAAATCCATTTAATTTAATTAAGAGCATTTTCGTATTAGACGATACCAAAAAATCGTGAATTGCTGAGTAAATACGACATTGCGAATATCTCTTTGCACAAAGAAAATGAAAGGTAAATATCAATTACTTATAGGTAGGCCTAGAATACACAGTTACTTATTATTTTTTTAATTAAAATATCATGGTAAGATCCCCATATATAAAGTATAAAAATATAACCGAAAAGTTTCAATTAAATTATAAACACATAAAATCAAATGCTGTTGATTTAGGTCCTCCCAGTAATCCGTTATGTAGGGAGGCAAACATGTTTGATGAATATATTCTAATATAGTTCATACGTTATTCAAACAAGTAGTAACTTACGTGAAGGATGCCTACTTCGGCCAGAATATATGAGCTGTGACCGATACAGTTTTAGGAAGACTAAAAGATCTCACTTTCTTGTCTGATATTTTGTGAAATACTTAAACAATCTAATCATTTCCTGAACGTGATAGAGCTTTCATATTCAATAAACCGAAATTATAATAGACATATTAATTATTTTTTATGTACCATGCGCTCGCGTGATATACGCGTTAGGTGGTGGTGTGAATAATAATAATACCTACATAAGCCTTAAACTAAATATATAACTAACAAAGGGTGCAATAATGCGTTAAATGCAAGTTAAATCGTTTGGAAACAAATAAAGCGAGGTAAGGAGGGTTATTTTACACGTAAAGCGCTGAAAGCTTTTAAATAGCTTGTGGTTACTAATTATTTCATCCTTGCAGACGTAGATTTAACCGTGTAATAATTTATACATGATTGCTCTTATATAATATAATAAAATAATAGATTGGCTACAAGTATTAGAATATTTTAATTTCACGACACTCGTCGTTATATTCATATAATATATTATATTATTTATTAAATCTCAGGTCATCCTTATTTAAAATAGGAACGCCAAAACGTTGTTATACTAAAGTTTCTACAGAGAATGAACAATAAATAATAAAAATATTAGCGGCAACGCAAGGTATGTATTGCATACAATAATTGCTATAATATAACCAAGAAAATATAATACTATTTTTTTCACTGTAACATAACATTTCAACATAAAAAGCTGAACTATGAAATATATTATATATATAAAAAATAAATAAATAAATCAATGGCGCTACAACCTTTTTAGATCTGGGCCTCAGATTTCTGTGTCTGTTTCATGATCATTTGTTAATCGAATTTTCTTTTTTGGGTCTAAGGCAAGCCGGTTTCCTCACGATGTTTTCTTTCACCGTTCGAGCTAATGTTAAATCCGCACATATAAAGACGGTCCATTGGTGCACACCCGGGGATCGAACCTACGACCTCAGGAATGAGAGTCGTACGCTGAAGCCACTAGGCCAACACTGCTCTAATGAAATCTATATAATTTTTATAAAATTAACAAATGTATATGTTCTTAATTAGTTACTCTTATTAATAGATACAATTGGAGTGAAAAGTATATTCCCATATAAATGAGTAATTTAGTAAATATTAAATAACGAGAATTACCCTGAAAAATCCAGGCATTTTGCCCACTTCCCCGATTGCTACTTTAATAAAGAATACTTAGAATCTTGTTTTTACTTATAAAATACTTTCTTTTTACTTTTATTGTATCATCTTTTTAGTTGAGTTTGTTTTTTTTGTTCCTGTTTAGTTTTGTCTTAATAACTGTGTATAACATGTATATTTGCACTACTTGCCGATTTTATATAATTTAATACATTTTTTTTCTTTACTCACTGAGGTTGCCTGGAAGAGATCGCTCGAAAGCGATAAGGCCGCCAGCCTGCCCTCCTTTTGATTTAATTATGTTCAATTTTTTTATATTGTAGTGTAACGAAGTGTTAATAAATAAATAAAATAATGTAACTTTGAACGAATACGTGTTTGTGTTTTGGTCTTATTATAATGTAAGTTCGTGATTTTTACCTGATGCTAAGCGTTTGTTGTTTCATGTTATAACTCATTGATTCAATGCGTACGAGTGGTGTTAATGGTTGCAACATAAATCATGGTATTTCTTGCCAATTCTTAACTTCGTTTAAAAATGTGTTTTTTTTATTATTATTAAGTTTTGTTTTGATAAAAAGGTTCAAGACTTCTTATTAAATAATCATTATATTTTACGCTGACCAGAGCGCTTGCGACTTGCCTTGCCTACCATCACTTATCTATAACTGAGTATACTTTTTGAGAAACTTTTTTGTGTTTAAGTGTCCAAGTAGTAGTTAAAAAAATATTACATATTTTAATAAAAACGGTATAATTTTTATTTTGCAAACATTTAAGTGATTAATAAATTCTTCTATTTGGTGTTAATTTTGAGTTTTGTAAGTGTGATTCTGAAGAAAATCGGAGATGGGAAGTCGAAGATAAGAAGCAATGCGATAGGCCTGTTTTAGCGACTTCAATGGTATCATATTTATAATTTACTTTGAGGTCTACACTATTATATATACATAGTTTTTTTTATTTTAAACCCGCTTCCGCCCACATTGATTTCGTGTATTTTGGCAAAATCTATTGTGACCCTCGCAAATCCACATTTTTCGTGTACCTCTCGCGTTTGAGTAGTTGTAATATAAAGCCCACGCCTTAATCCTTTTATTTAAAAATATTCATGTTTCCAAGTTAGCTGTGATTGATTTTCCTCCATATAAAATAAATACTTAATAGTTTCTTAGCTTTTTTAAGAAAATTCACAACATTTTTAAAATGGTTTATTTACATTTAACTAAAGTTGTAGGTACTATTTTGTTCGATAACTTTTTGCCATCTTGTGGCTAGGGAAATGATCCCATTGCTATATAAATTTTGGGGCTTCTGATCAAAATACCGCGACAATTGGTTTTGGCAGTCCTCTCGTGATGTTAACCTGACACTGCCTAAAGAATTCTGAAGAGACCGAAACAGGTGGAAATCTGAAGATGCAATATCAGGCTTATACGGAGGGTTCATTAACACCTTCTAAGCCACACTCTCCTAATTTTTGCTGAGTGGCTAAAGATATGTGAGGTCTAGCGTTATCATGATGAAAAACCACACCCCTTATGTTGATTAATTCCGGCCGCTTTTTCTCAACTTCTTGCTTTAATCTCATCAGTTGTTCGCAGTAGAGTTCAGAACCGATGGTCCTGCCTAGTGGTAACAGCTCATAATGAATAATGCGCTTCCAATCCCACCACACACACAGCTTCACCTTTTTGCGAGTTAACCCGGGTTTCGCCACAGTCTGTGAACCCTGACTCCTGACTCGCACGTTCTTGTAGTACGTGATCCATTTTTCATGACCAGTTATCCGCTTTTTCAAAAATGGTTCGGTTTAATTAAATTGTAATAAAGAATCACAAATGAGTACACGGTTCACTAAGTTCTTTTTCAGTGAGCTCGTGAGGTACCCAAATATCAAGCAAACCAAAACGGTTTTGTGGTCAATTCCAACTTCTTCAGCTACGTCGTAACTACTAATATGCCGATCTTGCTCCACATTTTCCAAAATTGCATCCATTTTAACCGAATAGGGCGACCAGAGCGACCTGCATGTTCGACATCAAAGTTTCCGGATTGAAAACGCTTAAACCAAATTTGTGCTACTCTCACAGACACTGCACTAGATCCATATACATCGCAATTTTTTTTACGGCTAGCGATGCATTATTACCTTTTTTTTTAAATTTTAAAATGTATAGAATTTCTTCATTACATTCACTCATCTTGACAGTACGAAAAATAAATAAAAACTACAAATTTTCCTAATTTGAATTTGGAATCTTAAAACTTAAACTTTTAATGATACCAAAACCAGCCAGATCCAAATACCAAAGAGATTTCATTACAAGTTCATACATACTATAATGCGAAAAGGCTTTGTCCCCTACAATAACATCTTCTTATTTAAGTTTTTTATATATTTTTATTAAGGAATCGCTTCGATATGTTATTATATTAATATATTAGGTTGTAAAGTTACTTGTAAGCGTTTGGTGGACTAGTGCCGGTATTGTTCATTGCAGTTTTCTCAAATCTGGCCAGACTATTACGGCTGATGTCTATTGTCAGCAATTGCAAACCATGATGGAAAAGCTAGCCGCTAAACAACCTAGGCTGGTCAATCGCTCCACGCCACTGCTACTTCACGACAACGCTAGACCACACTCTGCACAACAGACGGCTACCAAATTAGAAGAGCTTCAATTGGAATGTCTAAGACATCCTCCGTATTCCCGGGACCTTGCTCCAACAGATTACCATTTTTTTCGAAATTTGGACAACTTCTTGCAAGGGAAAAAATTTAACTCTGATGGGGCAGTCCAAATCGCCTTCACAGATTTGATTGATTCCCGTCCGACTGGTTTTTTAGTAAAGGGATCAATGAACTACTTATGAGATGGCAAAAGTACATAGAAAACAATGGTTCATACTTTGATTAATTAAATATATTATATTTAAAAATATTCGACTTTTGTTCCTCCCATACAAAACGCCAATTTCATATGTAAGGACCTAATATGTAAAAAGACAAAAAATTGTAAAGAGTTAGCCCCTCATATTAAAGTTAAATTATTAGTAAAACAATGTTTTTAAAAATCACCAAGATAGCTATTATATATAGTTAGATATATTGATAGCTCTTATGAAAATTTACAGGATTTTACGAAGCACCAAACCCTTTCAAAATATATTTAGTATAATTTTTATTTATTATTTATATTACTTGAACAGTAGCTGATTGCTATTGACCATTTTTTAAAAATAATTTTAACATTTAATTTACTATTATAGAATCACCTACCCAAGCAAAATTTACATTTAAATTTTAGAGATATAATAGACATTACAGACAAAACTATCGTTCTTCCGTTCGGTCTTGCGAATCTAATGCGGATCATATATGGGAGTATATAAATGAAATTCAATTTAGGAACCTAAACTCATCATCATTTAGCTTCTGAATTGTTTTAACAAAGCTTATCGTAGGCTCTTAGAATGGTAAAACAAAAAAAAACAAATTTTACAATAATTTATTTAAAAAACAAACGACTGTAAATGTTTTTCATAGTTAAGAAAATTATTTAACAATTGATGGTTTCAATACATTTATTTAATAATTATTAATAAGTTAATTCAAAAAATATAAATAAATACAGAGATACTACAATATAAGTCCAAGATAATGAAACGTAGATATATTTAACAATATTATTCTTTGCAGTTTAGATAAATTTATGCTTATAAATACATGTATTACGTTCACACTTAAAATACAATAAATAAAAGACGCATAAACTTTTAAAAAAAATAGTCCATCTATTTTTGTTTTACTATGATATAATTTTTTTGATATATTTGTAGCTACATTTAAACATGATGTCATAATGCTTAATTTGCTAATTTGCTAAATCTTTTCTCCAAAAGTTTTATCATTTCCTTACTACAAGATAACGCTGCTAATAGATAACAATGCTGGGTTATAACTATGACGGATACTCGAAAACTCGATATTAAAATAATTGCAATGATTCTTAATTAAAGTTAGATAATTTAGAATATTTAATTCATACATTTCCAGAATTCATAATTTGAAATCGCTTAAAAATCGAATTGCATTTTTGTATTTTCTCTTTTAATATCTTGTTTAATCTTAAAGTTTATCTTAGTTATTAATTAGGTTATTTAATTTCACAAAGAATTCTAATCATTTTCACAAACGATTTGAATAATTAAAATTTCACAAAGAACCCTTTTAAGTTTCAATCAAGCCGTAATGGTATGTACAAATTATTTTTATTTCGCCTGAATCCGTTTAAACTAGATTTTAATTAGAAATAATCATAGTATACGTTTTCTAAACTTTTACGCTTAATATTTTTGCGTATAACGTAGCTAAATGAAGTATAATTCATATACATGTGTTTTTTTTTATTACGCAAGTAAAAAAGCCTTATTTTGCAGATCAAATCAACTATAGACGTACGCTATGATAATACACGCAAATCAATTCATAAATAGAACTTATGTCGCAAAAAGACAATAGTCGACGAAGATTTAAAAATTATGAATACAAATGTACATTTTATTAATTATATAGATTACAATCGAGGATACAATATTTACAATTATCTTAACCTACAAACTTAATATTTAAAATTAAATAAAAAAATATTAAATAGAAAATTAAAACAAATTTAAGAAGTTTGGTCCCTGTGGCAGTGTACCTTTAACGCTGGCAGCATTTCCTCGCTGTATTGCGATACTTATTCGTTGAGCCAGGAAAGCTCCACCTCTGGGGGCACCGGTACCAGGTGCCAACTTAAATCTTTAATTAGCGCCTGTGCACTTGAACCCACGGCCCAAGAGACTCTACTCCAAAGGGAACAAAATCGAAGTTGGAGGAAAGACTCTTAGTGAGAAAGAAGAATATTGGCTGTGAATAGAACTTATATATCTAAGACTACAGAGTGCAAGGTTTCGGGTTCAAATCACGGGAGTGATCAACATTGTAACGACCACTGCATCTTACGGACACCTCTACGAAGTAAATTACGATGATGGATCTTTTTTATACAATCATTCATGTATTCATTAAAATTAATAACATCAATGGCGCTACAACCTTTTTAGCCTCAGATATCTGTACCTGTTTCATGGTCATTTGTCTATCTAATGGGCAAGTAGGTGATCAGCCTGTGCCTGACGCACGCCGTCAACTTTTTGGGCCTGAGGCAAGCCGGTTTCCTCACGAAGTTTTCCTTCACCGTTTGAGGAAATGTTAAAATTAAATTATTTTAACTAATAGAAATTTCAATCAAAATTTGGGCAACCTAGAGAGATCTGTACCAATTAACAAATAAATGGCGCATGAATGATATATACAATGCCAGATATGAAATGCGTATAAATTAAAAATATAAATAATATAGTTCACACAATAGACAACAATTATGTCACTAATGTAAGAAATTAATGTCCAGATTCGTTACAGTTTAAGTCCACTACCACTAAATGGGACCAGCTGCCAATCTAAGTATTTCGATAGTTTAGGGTCGTTCGTTTCAATTCTTTTAAAGCTAGCAATAAACTCGTAGTGCGTATTTCTTAACATAATATAAGTATCCCCGTTTGCATCCTACAAAGAAAGCAAGAAACATATTTTAAAGAAAAATCATAGTTAAATGTTTAAGATGCTGGAGTATATTTTCCAAGTTAAGCATAATACTCCCTAAGGCGGGATTTAATAATGATAGCAAACAAGTTCCTTCCTTTCAAAGTTTTAATTCGATTAGTTTTCGTGCTAACTCGCAATGTATCGTAAATACGTTGTTTTTCAGGCGAGAGAAAATTCATTAGAGTTTAGGCGCTGACGGCTCTCGTTCAAACTTTTCCGTATTCCTTTGTAACGATAAGCGTAAACTTAATTAAGTGTCTTATACATTTTTTATGCTGCCTGGCATACTATAGGTGTAGTATGTACTGATGATGTTTTGTGTTGATTTGTATAGAACTAGAACTTGAAAATTATTATTGTTTTAATAACCACTGAAAGTGAACTAATTGTTTCAAACTATATATTTAGTAAGGGTTCACACATTTCTTAAAAAAAAAGTAATTTAGATGGCCGTTTTTTATTGACTTAAATCAGTTCTTAATATTTCCATACTTAAATATATTTAAAGATAGTTTAAATTTTTCTAAATTACTTTTATTAATGTCAAAATCAAATAGCCATGGGGATGACAAATGTCAGAAGTAAAACTTCTTTGTAAATTAATTATTACTAAGGTAAAGCCCCAATAAATGATCACGTACCAGTATATGATTACTCCATATATTTGTATATCTATATTCACATTGTTTACAGACTGTATAACTATTATTATTATTTACTGCACAAGACGTTATGCGTCAGAATTGCCATCGTTTTTTTTTAATGAGGTGAAAATACGCTTACGCAAGCAGGCGCCAAGGATGTCGAGTTTAACGCGGGGACTGTGTGGCTGGGTCTACAATCAAATCCCTTAGCTATTCACAGGGATAGTGAGACCCCATCCAGTAATCACCCTACACACGCCCTTAAGATGGGCCCTCGGGATTTGCCAGAAATTGTACCCAAGAGACCCTTATAGGGCTTATATCCAACATACAGTGATCATTCAAGAACTGCGGCTCCGAGCCACTCGAGGAGACCCCAGCGTTGAACCATCGATCAGTCTACAGTCATCCCCAGACCTCTCCCTCAATCGCTTAGCAGCCTCCTTCTGCAGCATTACATGCTTACAGAGGGAGACCAATGCAATCCAGGCCTCCTCACTAGCATAGCTAATATAATACCAGGTAAAGCAAGGGCCAGGTGTCCAGGTGACACATTCATCCACAGTATGCTCCGCTGTGTCATTTGGATTGCCACAGTGGTGGCACAACGGAGGCCTTCCTTTCCTTCTAGGCATCTTATGCAGATACAGCCCAAAGCATCCATGCCCAGACAGTACCTGCGAAAGCCGAAACGTCACAGCACCCCACCGTCTATTCACTCAGTCTTTCAAGGCTGGGCTATTTGCCCCTACTGTCAATGCACCAGCACGAGGCGTAGCCAGGTCGTCTAACCACCTTTCGAAAATAATTTATCTGGCATGACGCCTCACATGCCCCGCTATTTCCCCCCACGAGTTCAGAATTGCTATCTTAAGGTCTAATATCTAAATACTAAACGAATACATCAAACCAATAGCGTGTATATATAATAAATATACTGTACATTAAATAAGTTTTCTGGAATTCTATTTTACGGAAATAGGGTATGAGATAATATTATAATGTGTCATAATATCGTTAAAATACATTTACAAACAGCTATAAATCTTACGAGAAAGGCTAGTGAACATCCTCATTAAAACATTTATTTATGGAGCCTTCCACACGAACAATAACATTATGTAAAATCTATTGAAATTCCATTTATTACACTGTTGTGCCGTGATGGAAACTGTAAATTTTTTGATGGCAACGATGGCATAGACGTCCTTTGTAAACTTCTCTCTCACCCCGAATTCGAGAATTCAATTCACGGTTTCAAACAAATTTTATTTCAATGTGCAGAATTATCACATGTACTTTTGGTACAGGCAAACATCGTGAAGACACCGGCAACTGCGACTTAACCCGGGGCTCACTGTCCTCCGCTAGCAATCACCAATTCCGCATACGATTTCGCTACTTAATTGTTTTCTCAGTTCTGCACTAGGACTCGGTATATATTTAATGTTAGTTGTTTTTATTTTTCAACTAGAAATCAATTTTGTTACTAGTTTAAGGTAGTGTGTATGTACTAACTTATATGTACTAATACTAGCTATTATGTATATTATTTCCAGGATTTGTTTTAAGTTCAATAAAAATAACCTATCTACTATAATAAAAATAGAGGTTGCGGTAGAGGGGTGACAATTAAGGATTGTAAGTATTTTTGTATGCTGTATCATAAAAAAAATAAAAACAAAAAAAAATGTCTAAAAAAATTAAAAAATAATGTATCGTATCACTTAAGGGTTTAAAATAAAGATAGTAGATAGTAGATTCTCAGACTTACTGAATATGCATAATAAATTTCATAAAAATCGGTCGAGCCGTTTCGGAAGAGTATGGGAACGAACATTGTGATGCGAGAATTTTAGATATAGAGATATAATACACTAAGAGCCATAAACTGACGACATATGTCACGCACTGAATGCTGATTATTATAAAATTATTGAAGAAGAAGAAAGAAATTGAAGCAAGACCTATACACAAATGGGAGTGTTGCGCCACTGGATTATTATCAATAGTTATTTTTTAAGTGAAAAAGTTAATATTATTTATATAGTATTTTTATAAAAGGTTTTCTTTGTGCTGCCACGTTGAGCCAGTATTGAAATAACAATATGGATTTGAAAAAAAACAATATAACTCAAAAAATTTAATTGTTGTATGAAATATTAATGCAGGATTCTTAACCAATTTTGATTTTCTACGAAACCGTTTCAGTTTACATAGAAAATACTCAATGAAATAATACACAACTAACACTGGATTTTGTAAAAGGAAAACAGAATTTAACTAAAGGTACAAAATGTTCCAAATAAAGTTATCGTTATTAAATGAAATCGAATGAAATTGAGATATTGTTTGGGTGGTCACTTGATAGGGGTCGGGGCTAGCCAATTTATTCCTGCTACAACTAAACAAGAATAAAATAGTGTGACATTTTGTTGAGAACTTTATGAGAACCGAACTCAATTCGTTATTTTCCTGTTATTATTGATACAACATCGTTTGTGAGAAACGACTATATTTTTGTATGTCAATCAAAAGAAGGCTGTTTACAAATGCTAATTGCACAATTAGATAAATATCTATAACCACCGTGTGTATATTATAATCTAAATAATTTAAGGCAAAAAACCTCTTGGATCTGTGCCCGATGGAACGACGTGGCGGTCCTCGGCGAAACGTATGTGGGTCGTGCGCTGTAATAAAATTTTATGAATCGCCTTATAATTATATAATTGATTACCACTATTGACGTTCGCACCGATGCGAAATATACGGTTATATATGTAACTAACCAAAGATCAATCTAACATTTCCATTTAGTCTCACATAAAGTTAATTCCTGTGTTATAATAAAAGATTTATTCTGACAAAACAAATGTGAAATGTTAAGGAGACGTAAAACAGCAACTTAGAATATTCTAATTCAAGTAGCATGTCCACAAAGTTTGAAGGGTACACGTATAAAGTTGGAAAGTAATGGGACTTATTATCCGGGACGACAACTTTTTCTTTGAGTCGCCTCATGAATATAAGAGTACGATGCTAGTAAGATTCGTAAGAAAACATTTTAAACATTACATTAACTTAATCGGTATTTCAAGTCTGTACATTACTCGTATAACTCGTATTACAATCTCGTAAATTATGTCATATGAATCGAACGTCAAATCTCTATAATAATGTTCTGATTGAAACAATCACGATTCTTTCGCGTGGGTAATATATGTTATTAGTAATATTCAGTATAATTCATATCAAAGATACTTTTGATACAAACCGTAAAAAAGCTTGTTAATTATAAAATAAAAACAAAACATTTCAATTATTCGTGTACAACAGTAATGTTTGATTTTTAATATTATCAAATAAATTAGTTGTAAGACACAAAAGACAACAAACTATTTGCTAGTTCAAAAACTTTCCGTGTCACCTTCATTAAATGACAGTTTACTTAGTTTTAATTGAAATAACTCCGTGACGAGAAAACTTCTGTTGCTATTGACTGTATACAACGTTTATGGTGAAGATATTTGAAGTTATCCGGTAGTCCGATATCAAAAAGTTGGTAACAACAATGTCAGTTTCTACAATTTACTGTTTACAACTAGCAATATATATATATATGTCGGAGGAAGCCATTCAACGAGTTGCTTGTTGATTGTACAATAACACATTAAATTCTCTTTATCATTTAAACACGTTGCATTAATCTTAATTTAACTTAATACGCGATTTTACGATATTATAAAACCTAAAACATATTTCTGTTAACAAATTAGTGATTTTAGTTAAAATTAGTTACGTTTTTCTAATTTATAAGATTGTAATCGTTATTAAACAAACGACCAATGAGAGCAGAGCATTTTGCTCGAGTGGGGTCGAAGCGCCATCTATATATAGGCCAGTCCGTTGGTTGTTACGGGGCCTTTTTGAAGTGGAGACGGATCGAGTTGGATCCCTGAGTTTTTGTCGCTAAATTGGTGCATTGAACTCACTGCTCGGTCTTAAAACTTATAATTTATTCTTAAATAACTACCATAAAATATTAGTGTATCATCAGTGTAAATAAAATATTGTGAAAACTACAATCGTCGTGTTTTGTGCTCGCGCTTTACCCTCATGACGCCCACCAAATCTGCAACCACTGTTGATGACGTCACTGGGGAAGGTGTTTCTCCGACATATACAATAAATTTATTGGTAATGCGGCCAATTAAATACAAGCGACTCCGTTAAGTAAATCTCGCCGTAAATTTGTGTGTATATATTAAACTCATCATTAACACTTGCTAGCGGGGACGCAAATGGGTTACGACGCGTATCCGCTTTCATTATTGCGACGACTATCAAGACGACAATCCACCTGGAACGAGCTCCTATCCTACCCTAACTATCCACGGGGCTTTTGAACACTTTTTACACAGATTCAAACTGAAGACGTGTGACGAAAGATCCAACCAAATGGTGGTCGGTTTCCTTTATGCGATCTGGAACTCGAGACTGGCATAAGGTAAGCCTGGGATGGGCTATCCGACTTGTTGCTCGAGCACAGATAACAGCTGGAATAATTCTGAGATGGAATTGTCAAATATGTCAGTAAGATGCACAATAGGTAACTCGTCCATAAATATCATGAGATGTTTCCGGCGTAGTTCTATTAGTTTAAGTAAATAAAGTCTTTTTAGATTTGACATTTCCCTGCTGCCTAGCTTCCACAGATCTGACTGATCGCGTGCCTGATGGGTCCTATATGTTAAAAATAAAACACTCGCCAGTACTCAGAACGCAATAAATATATGAAATTCGTGGAATACTCACAACATTACGATATCTTCTTTGAAGTATTTTTATTTCTGTAGACATTCCAATATTTCTTCAGTGATTTTAAGGAATGAACTCGACAGCTGCTTCTGGAAATAAATACTTCGACAATATCGATAGTGCGTTCCCGTGTATTTATTGAAAGGTCTTAGTAAGAAAACTCTTAGTATCATTTTTAAATTCTAAGATAGATGGGATCTTTTTAATTTATTTTTTGGGATTTTTTTTATCCTTTATCTTTTTATCTACTATCTATGTATTTTTTACACTACAAAACAGTAATAGAGCTTTTAATTTTGTTAAAAAACGTTAACAATAAGCTAAACACAGGAACAACATTTTAGATTCTTATTACCAAACTCTAATATACAAATCATTGTTATAATCCACAAATAAGGGACAAAACGGATATTAAATTAAGAAATACCACATAAGCGCAGTGTTCGAGGAATTATTATAAAATAACATTCTTTTAAATTGCCAACATGGGCCGTAAGTCTCCAGCAGACCGAAGTTCACAATTTTTCCATAAATAAGGTAGTATAAAGAGAAATGCTTCAATTTTGTTTTGCATATAACGATATAAGTCCGCCAGTAAATTTTATATGAAAATAAATTGATGTTGTGTACGAAGCAGTCTGCACAGGCTAAGTCAATTTAGCACTTTTTAAATCGCTTAGTTTTATAGCGAAAACAGATTTTTACTTTGTAGATGTTATAAAAACTATATATTAATATACAATATAATATTTATCAAAAAGCAGTTTAATACAAAAACATAAGCTACAAAAAAGCTAAGGTAAGCTCGTTTTGAATAATGTACTTCTATCGAGTTAAGTTCGGCGATGGTTTTAAGGCTTTATGTATGAGTCTACATATCATAACTATGCATAGTAATGTGTTGGCCTAGTGGCTTCATCATATGACTCTTATACCTGAGGTCTATGGTTGGAACTCCAGCTGTGCACAAATGTAATTTCTGTCTATGTACGCATTACGCACTCGCTCGCACGGTGATGGAAAACATCGTGATGAAACCAGCATGCATTAGATCCAAAAAAATCGACGGAATGTGTTGGGCACAGTAGAATGATCACATACCCGTCTATTAAATAAAAAATGTGTGCGTGTACTAGTGTACACACGTAAGAAGTGAAACTTCTTTATGACCTTATTTTTAGAAAAAAGGTTCTACTATATGCCACTTCACAGAAATTGGTTAAATAAAGTTAAATTAGATAAAGTTTAACAAAAGGCTTTTATTATCATAGACATGACTGCAAATAATATAATTGTTTCATTTTACCTTATTGCTACTAAGATTATTACAGAATTTCATTAATTATAATATAATTATTACTATCATTGTTAAGAAAAAGATGACGCGTAACTGAAAAATGTGACGGTACATTTATTTCCAACGCCGATAAAGAAGTTTCACTTCAAAAAAAATTACAAAACAGATATAAATCTGAGACCCAGACCTAAAAGATTGTAAATCTAAATTATCATAGGGCATTAATTTTAATTCTAATATTACTATAGTAATAGGAACAAGACGCCTAAAGAGAAATAATCCTTTTGAATTAATAAACCTAGTGTAGTGAATATATGTGCAAGTGCGGTATCTTGGATATACGAACATAGTGTCAAAACATTATAGAACACAAAGACTATTAATGAACATTTCCTTTAAGCTATTCACTAGTACTGTAGAAACTTAAGGCAACATAATATTACTTACTAGCCATAATTATTGTAAAGGCTAGATTGTAATTCATTTCGCCCTCTCTTTTGTGAACTTGATTACAGAAAAAATCTATATTATTATATAATTCCTTTCACTAAAGTAAATCAGATTTTAAAAAAGGAAAGAAAGCAATCTGCTAACAGACAATGCTCTAAGAAAATAATAGTCTCGGAATAAAGACGTCTTCATTTCAATGAAAACAATTTGTTTTTATGTCACACCTACTGACTGTCTCTGGTGAGGTCGACGGAGGTTGATCGTGTATAATGGGAACGATAACTTTCAAAATCCCAGTAACAAAATCATTTGTCTGACACTACTATTCCTTTACTTTTGCTTTGGCAATCATTTATTACTTCATAGCAACATTAAATTGAGCATTGAAAATCCTGTACGCGATATAGCATTCAATATAAATAAGATACTTACTACTTCTATGTTGATTTAATATTCCTTGGTGATACAAACTTCATAGAATGGACCTTGGAAGCATTTCCTTAAATTTTTTATGTAAAGTCATTCAACTCTGGTACATTGTTCGTACAATTTCGACATCAGATCAAATGTATTTACGACTTTTCTAAGTGGAAAAAACAAACTCAAACTGAAAATAACGTTGTTGATATAGGTAACCAAGTACACTTATGAACGTCATCAGAAAAGAAGATAAATTTATTCTAAATTTACATTTACTTATCGTTAACATAATTTTATTTCTGTTACGAAAAAAATCATTTACACCGTAGCGATATAATACTGTTCTAAATCAATACTCACAACTAAACACTCTTAATCCATCCAAATTTAAAATAAATCTTATAACATACTAAATTTATAAAAATATAGCCACATACCATAAATAATAAACTGTCTCATTAATTCCATGAATTTACTAGTTATTTTAATGCAGGTAAGTAATAGTACCCGACGATTGGTGATAGGAATTATAAATCAATTTAGAATTTGAATATAGAATGCAGAGGCCCTTATAAACAAAGTTAGCGCGAATTGGTGTAATATCGTGCATGCAGCAAAGCAATCTATTTGCATACTTGAAGCATTCTGCGTCAGTTGCATTCCTCTTGTCCCACTTATGCATATTGTGTTAAATGTTTCACTATCCTTGTATTGCGTAATTATAATATAATAATCACCGGCATATATCGGCTCAGTCACCATATACTTTTTTTATATTTATATATTAAATATCTCTAAATTAAATCTTAAAAAAGTGCGATCTCAGTATTAACTTTTGCAGACTATAACGAGGGGCGGATTTGTGTGTAAACGCAGGTTAGCGAAAAATGTCTGGCTACGGAACATCCTGGAGTGGATGGGATGGGAGTCGAGTCAGTGGAACAACAGTTGAGATTGGCAATTAACAAAGAGAGACATTGGTGATTAACTGCCGAACTTATGTTATTCTAACGGCACTGTATGAACAAATAAAGTCTTGTTGATTATTAATTTTTAGATAGAATCTTCGCTCACTAAATAGTTTGGACTACTGTTTTGGACTGATTTTACTTTAACGTCATTATTTTATAGTTTAATAAAATATGCAGCTGACAAGCGTAACTCTGACATAATATATAAAAAGAATCATTCGGACAACTACAATCTATTTAGTTCAATTGGTCCAACAGTTAGTCCCTCATCCACCTAACATCAATGCGACAGTATTTTAAAAATGTCCGCATTTTGTCAAATATGTACAAGTAAATTGTCAAAATGACGAGACCTCCATTGATGCAATTCAAAAATCTTTGTACAGTTATCTTATATAAAAACAATTTATTAATTTAAAGAGCAGTGAAGCCGAGAAAATATCATACAAATGGTATAACGCATATATAACGAATAAAATTGCGTATTCAACAATTATCCGTTTTATTACGTTACTTTAGAAGCAATAATATTAACACTTCATAAAACTGGCAATATTTCAAACATTATACGAGTAACGGAACTCGGCGTGCCTTTATTACTTTCCAAACTGCTAAGGTTTATTAGCTGATCTTAACTAAAGCCATGGTTATGGTTAAATAAGCTTTTGATAAATTTATGACCAAATGTAATAAAAGTTGACCAAATTATTGTAATTTAAATGAAACCAAACTTCAAATTCCTATGTCAACCATCAGAAAAAAAAATGTTTCTAAATGTACATGCGATTTACAGTACAGAAATCATGATCATAAAATCAAATCATGATCATAAAATACACGAGAGGACATGTAAATATACATAAAACTTTGCTTTAATTTATATAAGCAACAATATCATTATGACACTAGCCAAAGTCCTGTTAAAAACTCATTAAAAAGAAAACTCTGAATAATTCAATTTAACAAGGGAATTTTTCACAGTCCCATTTAGTATGAAGCTTAATAATGCTACTTACTACAAAAGTTGAATTAGCACAATACACTTTACGAGGTTTTGATGTCGACAATTTTAATGAAATAATGTAAGCATGTAATGAGAATAAAATGAACAGTAAGGACAGGTAGCAATTTTATGTAATTCTTCAAGTAGGCATGGTTTTATAAGGGGCTCCTGCCCCTTATAAAACCTGAGCATCCTTGCTCACCTGATGCCTGATGTTAAGTGATATCGCCGCGCCCATGGATACTCACATTGACAGAAAGCTCGCAAGTGCAATTCCGGCCTTTAAAGAATTGGTTCCTTCTCTTTTAAAGGACTCTAAGTCGAATTGGTACTACAGCGGGCAGCTCATTCCAGAAGGTGGCAAAAACTCCCTTAAGAAACACTCAGTTGTGGAATGACAGACGTCGAGGTAATACGGATGGTAATCGGTTTTCTGCTTTGACGTCCGATGATAAAACTCAGCTGCAGGTATTAGTGCGAACAACTCCTCTGAACATTCTCTCATGGTAAATGTGGTGGAAGATGCACAAGGTACTCGCACGCATTAGAAGTATCGATAGACAGGCGTATTACCTATCACGTGAGTCTTTCACGCTTTCTTTAAAATAGAATATACTAAAATTAGTACCATTAATAGGAAATATTTTTTTAATCCTTAACAATTAAAGAAAATACCCTTCTTCTTCTTCTTTCTTACCACAACATGAATGATTTCCCTAGTGTAAAGCGATAAAATGCAGTATGCGGTGAACCTCACAATATGTTTGAAGCCTAGCCTACAAATAATTCTTATACTGCTCGAGTAAAAAATATAACAGAAAAGTAGTGCGTGAACATTTATTTCCCCCGAGTCAGCTTCAGAAGCGAGTACTAATATGTGTACCTATTCATATTATAGCTAAGCCACGGTATCGCTTTATATTTAAAATTAATTAAACGTTTTATAATTACTGGGTATATGTTCTGTTCTTATTTTTACATTCAGTAATACAATAGTTTTGAGTTTATTTTTAAATATTTGAGGTTGTATAATAATAAAGATAAGCCTTTTGTCCCTGATACATTTGGATTGTAATAAGGGCTTACACACGACTTCGGTTTTTAATTACTTTTAAATAGAAGTAAATCAGTGGCGCTACAACCTTTTTAGGTCTGGGTCTACTAGGCACGTAGGTCAGCTTCCTGTGATACATGACATCGACTTTTTGCGTCTAAAGTGAATGTAAAAATGCGTACATAGAAAGAAAATACATTGGTGCAAGTCAAGGATCGAACAAAAATTAAAATAGAATTAAGGTAGGCACAAATGCATATAGTTATTTGGACAAAACCAATGATACAAAACAAAGTTTAAGAATCTGTTCCATTATAAATCAAAGGAGCAACACTTCAGCTTCTGTTTACTAGATTTAAGTCTCGGCTCTGGAAAGACAAGTTTGTTCGAAGTTTATCTTCTCCCACAATTCATATGATTACCGAAATGTCAAACCAAAAGCTACATGCTTTTAGCGAGCGTGCATTTTTAGTAGTTCCTAATATAAATGCTAATGGAAACCATAAATCAAGAACATAGTTTCTAACTTATATTATATATATATAAATTAATTAAAAACATCAAAAAACACTTTTTACATACTCGTATTTGTTTGTAATTCATATATTTGTTATTTTAATAGGAATAAAACATTATTTTGTCTTATTATTTTAAATCATTTTGTGAAAATATCTTATAATTATATCTTGTCTGTTCATATATCTAAATAGTGTTTAAGATTTAAGATTAACAGAGTTTAATAAGGTAAATTACGTTTAATATTGATATGAACACCCCAAGGGTAAAAATCTCTAATGGATTCCAGAATTGTACTCCGCTGTTTCCCACCATCTTTCGTACGCCGTCATTTGTATCTGCCTATCTAGCATATAGATTTTTTAACTATAAAAACATAAAAGTAGTTTTGAATTTAGCAATAACAAACATGACTTATTTAATGTTTACGTTTAGTTGGCTTTCTTTATTGTTATTTCTATATTCCGTTAGATTTAGCTCTCTTTAAGGACAGGTTTCCAATAACAGATCTCATATAAGCGTTGAAATCGGCCTCTAGAATTCGTACTTATAAAAGTAAAGAAACATACACAACTTATTAATTTTATATCCTACTTGCTTATTGCAAAATAACAAACTATTTAAGCATGCTGAAAATTTTTAATAATAAAATAAGTCATTTTGAAGACTTTTAAGATTATTTTTAAAAAATAACAGTTAAAAAGCTTAGGCTTAGCTTTTTTTTCAAGGCGTTTAAAATCGTCTATTTCAGTTTCTTTTTTGGTATGGTATGGTATGTTATGGTCAGTCGCAACGGGTTTTATTTGTAAGGAGGTACAAAGTTTTCATATTAGAAGTATGAGTTTAAGTGTTGGTTTTCTAACATACTATACACTATAAATCTGTTATTTAATATAAAATACATATTAATTTATACTTTGCATTGTATAATAATGTAAGTAAAAAAATATAAAAATCTAACATGCTCGTTTTGTAATCGTGACTTCATATTAAGTTTCCAGGCGTTATAAAGATTTTTTCTCGCTTCGAGCATATTTTTTGTGGAACTGGTCTACCAGGTTTATATACTTCTAGCATTTGATATGGCTCACAGACATAATCGTACAGGAACGTAACGTTGCCCCTGACAGAGCTGGGAACCATTTTTTCAATTTCTTTCATTATTTCATTTAATAATATTTTATTTGATAACATCTTGCTTATATTCAATGCAATGTATATAATGCAATATGTATAATAATAAATAAATTATACAACAAATAATTACAGGTAATTGAGGCTATTTTTTAAAATCAACAGCTAATCATTTGCACTCTCCCTCGACATTAATTAAAAATACATTCGTAAAAAAAACAAATAGCTTTAGTTTTTCATATTTGTTAACTGTATTGCATACACTAAGTATCGTTAACACATTTTAATAAAATTGAAGTTGACAATTAAAATTAATTAAAACGTAATGAAGCAGATTATTGTACAGTTCAAGTATCAAAGCTGATTGGGTAGACTTGAGATAATCTATATTCAAGCCTAGTCTGGGCCATTTAAAACAGAAACCACGTTCAAAGCATCCCTTGGGCACCCGCTACAATATTCATAAATCACGAACCCTCACTGACTCAATTGAAGTCAGAAGTGAGAAGGTTCACATGGGACACAATTGGGGATACAATAACTCCACAGAAATGAATGGGTTGGAACAAAAGAATTTCTTTTCAAGGCGATTGAAAGGCTATGCTTTACATGGGATAGTTTGTTCGTGTAGCCTCTTGATGACGATATTATACCAGTTTGTAAATTTTGAATTAGTTATAAGTTTGACATTGGGATACACTATATTATGTATATAAACAGTCAGCAAGAATATTTTTCTAGCTATGAGCAGAGCAGAATACGTTTTGCTTGTAACTTCGGACACGATTTCTATCCCTGAGTTCGTAGGTTCCAACCCCGGCCATGCGTGAATGGGCCAATGTAACACTCACCCGTACCGTTAAAAAAAATGAGGAGACTGGCATATCTTAGACCCAAAAAGTCGACGGCTCGTGTCAGGTACATAAGGATCTTTCTCTTTAATGCAAGTATTTTAAAATCATTTAGTTTTGATGTCATTATTTCTTTTTATTTTCTTTCGTTATAAAAACCAAACTAATACATCTAGTAAGTATTTAATATAAAAAAGTTTAAAATTGATCGAGAATACTACTTTATTTATTTAGGAGCTGCAGTAAACAATTCGTAGAGTCCTCCGTCTCATAGACTCAACAGTATGAATAAATCATTTGGAAAATGTACTTCTCATGTTAGAAGCGAACTGCTTCTATAAATCAGTGTTTCTGAATTTCATACCCATTGTGTAATCTAGATTATATTCATTCTAATATATAACGAAGAAAATCCATTTAAATTAAGCGCATTGTTCCACTAATTAGTAATTGTGCTCGTGTGTAAGTTCATTGTTTTCTAAAGATAATAATCCTTTCTTACATAACTTTTCACTATAAAATGTTGTTACAACTTATTTAACGTCCAGCTGCGTCCCAAAGGAGTGTAAACTGTAAACTGTAAGAACACTTTTATTATCGGAAACAACTGAACAGGAGACTAAAGCGTTGTTTCGTGATACCCCCATGGACTTACAACACAATGCTAGGAGTGTGTTGCCACGTCGACGTCGACGTCGACGTCCTTCTCTTAAAATAGTCGAATTGGTTATAACTTAACTGCTGTTATTATTCTGAACTATAATTACAATTACAAGTAACGTGCGCGATTTTCACTTTGTGGGTAAAATGTGGGTTTGCAATGTGAGTGGTAAATTTTAAACAATAAGATCGATTTAACTTTTATTACCACCACATGTCGTCCCATCCCTATATATACTATATTAATATTATTCGACAACAAGCAGACTTATTTAATACTATTTTATTAATTATATATCTAGGTTATCTCACACATTAAAAGAGGATATACTCTTAATAAGTAAGTATGACCAATATAGTTAGTCTAGAGTCTTAGTCGCAGGCTCCTAAAATACGGTGTTAACACAACTTTATTGAAATAATTTCGTGGTGTTCGAAATTTAAATACATTACAGATTTATGTTGCATTTCCTATGACATGTTTCTAAATGTGTGTGTTTATATTATGGTTGGAATTTCTTTATTACTCGGCACGGTGTATCGTAAATTATGTCAGCTGTAATGTAAAAAGCGATGACAACTCAAGGGAAATCTGGTTTCCGTGTTCAAATGAAAACGTTGTCCTTACATATTCTTAATAACAATTAATATCACGTCACGCACATATGTCTATTATAAAATATATATGTATTTATAAATGGTAAATTATCAACATTTATTTATGACTAGCTGATTCGACTTCGTTAGTTTAAAATCGCATTCATTACTCAGTTCTATAAATACAGAAATTTATTAGCATAACATTCTTGTTGGGGTTAATATAAAAAAAATATCACTTATAATGATACGCGAGCAGTTAATATACAACTGCCAGAGGTATAATATTGTAAAAATAGAACTCAAAACGACCAACGTATTCCATTTCAGCGTTATTCCTGTTGGTTTTCCATAGATAAGTTTCGATAGCCAAGTTCACATTTCAAGGATCGTCATGCTCGCTTAAATGTCATTGCTTGTGGCGGCGTCCATGCATTGGGTCGTCTCTCTCCCTAAAATATGGCGATGGGGCCGATGGCTGGCCATGCGTCATACTCGTGAACGGGTGCTACTTGTGGTGACTGGTCGTACTGGAATTCGTGTATGCGGTGATGTTAGTTATTTCGACTATACATTCGCGTGTTGTTTCTACGAGAATGTAAGAGCGTTCTCCTATCACCATGCCTCCTGCTGATTGAGGATCTTTGACAATCTGAGACAAATCTTTGTTTTTAATCTAATTTGTTATTATTTATTGCTTAAGATGTCGTGTGGAACATGGTGTAGTGGTTGCAGCTCCTAACAAACGTTGTGTAAAACAAAAAACCTTGGCGATAAAAAAAAGGCGGAGAGTTTATTGCCAGTTCTTCTCTTCCATTCTACGCTCTTGATTTGAGAACTCGAGGTAATTGTAAACTTAGAAGCATTTAATGTATTTTTTTTTGACGTTCATAAGTGTACATTATGTTACCCATATGAATAAATGATTTTTTGACTTTGATATTAATTTATAAGTGTATCCAGACAAACAGATAAAAATCAATTAACGCCTGACTAACTAATAGTATTGTCTACAGCTTAGAAAGGACTTATTATTTTAATAACTTTTGTAGTTTTACTTTGTGCTTTATTATTCATCTTTTGGTGCTTCTCTTCCGAAGTACTCATATACAGTCCATAGTGTTCCATAGTTCCAAGCCATAGTTTTTCCTTCTACCAACACACCGTACCCTGGATTTTACCCATTATAATTAATTGAAGGACGTGGTAGTGGTCGTGGCACAACACATAGTGCAATTACCAAACTTTCTATTGTTTAACGTTCTGCATAAGTTTTTTTAGACATTCCAACTCGATTACTTTTATTACCAGCTATTTTCATTTAGCTAGATTAGTTAGAAATTACATCATTTACATCGCAATTTGCAACTGTAATTGACTAGCACATTGCTCGACCCCAGACCTCAAAGTGCGGTAAATAATGTAACTAAACACAATTTGTGGAGAGTGATGAAATTCAACTGGTACCTGACGGTTGTAAAGATTAGTAAATAACTCTATGCTGTCAACGTGGTCTGCATATGGCGATAATATGTTATTTGCCTCTATATCTATCTCTCTCTTTGTATATATAAAGAAAATAAATATTATTTACTCTTCATTGCACAATGTAAAATGTTAAATTTTTATTGCAGTCTCATCTAGATTATTACCTAGGTAACACTGAAAATGTTTGGAAATAAAAAAACGGCCTAATATAGAAAGTTGCCAATACTTTTATTGTTTTTTGAAGTAATCTCCGGTCCTCTCTACACATCGTCGCATTCGATAGAACCACTGAGAAAAGCAGTGGGCATATTCTTCCTTACGGGTCACTTCTATGGCATTTCTGGACGCTTTCACCGCACCTTTAGTTCTTGGGAATAAAGGAAAATCGCAGGGCGCCAGGTAAGGACTGTATGGCGGATGACTCATTATCTTGACACCTGACATAGTTAAATATTCAGCACAACTGTCGCGAAATGGCCTTTCCGACCAAAGAATGAGGCTATCATCTTTTTTCCTTGACTTCTTCCTTTCTTTACCTTAGTTGGCCGATCCTGTAAAGGAAACACCCACTGACCTGATTGTCTTTTGGTTTTGGGTTCGTAACAATATATCCAGCTTTTATCACATGTGACGATGTCGAATACAGCATTTGAGTCACCACCGTTGAACTTATCCAACATTTGGCGACACCGGTCCATGCGAAGGTGTTTCTGGTCGTCGGTCAGGAAATTAACCTCCGTGCTAATATATCGTAGTTTTTGTTACTTGATATTTTGTAGACAATAGCACGAATTTTATTCACCAGATGTACATACTACCTTTGCACGTTGGTACAGGAAATTAGGAGGAAAGGCCTATGACCTTGCTTACTGTCTAACGGCTACCTCCGTAGCCTCGTACTAGCAAAAAACCCATTTGCTAAATTAAGTTTGGAAGATTCTCTCTCTCTGTTCGCCAAATGTTTATTCTTGCCACAATTCCACGATCAGTAAGCAGATCAAGCGACGCAAATGGAAATGGATAGGCCATACACTAGTAGAATAGAATGTAGTTGTAGAATATTGCTTTCTTGAATACTTTTGCTTTTATTAATAGAGTTTAAAATAAAAGAATATGCTTACGTATTCATATACTTAATAACTATAGGATTACTTACAAATAGTTACGTACTCTCAAAAATATTGTAGATGTTCAAATTATAACCTTACCGTAATTGTAATTTTATAGTGGCATTTACATAATAATTTTAATGTATTGTACAAAGCGTTATCGTTATTGCCCAACTTGGAATTGTTCTATACATTTAAAATGTTATTACTGGATATTGTACACCACAAACATTTTGATTAAAATCAACTCATCACAGCTCAGTATTAAAACAGCGAGATGCCTAAAATTCGATATTTTTAATATTTATGGTTGATTTTTTAACATTTTTTTAAACATATCAATAAACCTATATACATGTACGTATATATATTCTTGCATTTTTTTGTAAATATGTATTTATTAAAAAGGAATATAATATAATCTTACATCTAGGAATACACCAAAATAATAAAAAAAACTAATTGAATAGCCAGCATGCTTTTAACTTAATAACTATTGCAATCTAAAAGCATAACTACGATCTATACATATGTGATTTAAAAAGCAAAAGATATAAATGATAACTTATTAAAATATTTTGAAAAAGAATACTTTGCTGAAATCTGACTTAATAAAGGGAGAATATCTAAGGAATCTATTTTTTGTTTATAGCTAATAATATCCTCAAAGATTTCCATAACAGCAAGTTATAAAAATAAAACTACAAATTGTTGAACTTTAAATCCTTCGGCAGATCGTTACTAGAATATAATGTTATGAATTGTTTAATAAAACTATTATAAGAATTGCAGTATTTCGCGATGTTATAATGTCAAGATATAGATAGCCTTCCTCCATACGCTATCTAACGCCAACATTAGTTCAGTGTAATTGTTCAATTCGTTCTAGTAGTTGACATTAGCTATACCAAACAGACTTTTCCGCTTTAATAAAAGTGTTTTTTAAATCTTTGTTTTTAATTTATTTTATTGTTATTCATTACTTAAGATGTCACGTGGAACATGGTGTAATGGTTGCAGCTCCTTACAAACGTTGTTTAAAACAAAAAACCTTACAACTTACGTTACAACCCAAAACAAACAAAGGATAATCCTCTCTGAATCTTACACTACAGTTCTATAAGACTTTTAAACGTTGCTTATGTCACGTATGGTACTCACTCTCTTGCGGTATCTAGGCCGGCCAACGGTACCTTGGTGTTCCCAGATTTATTATTTACACTACAATCCCATTCTCAGAATTCACCAATATATTTGTTTAATAACGCGATAAAAAGGGGTATCATAAAAGAGGATTTGTATAAAGGTGGTTAATCTAAAATGTGACCTATTGCCAAAATATTACTAATATAAATGTCTGATCCTAAAATTGAAATGCGATTAAATTTTATTTCTGTTCTGATGAAATTAAAGCGATACAGGCGGCCGTTCGTTTGGTTCGATTACAAATACAAATATTTTTTTAACAAATGGAAACTAAATTTCATGCCTGAATAAATTTGTTTCAAATATATAAAAACTTTGATATATGGATTTGAAGTAGAAATGTTTTTAATCTTTACATATTAAAGTTTATCAAAAGATGGGAATATGATTGGAGTTTGTAATAAAAACATAATCGACTTGCAAACACGTTAACAAAATCCTAGTTAGTTATTATAAATATTATTAATTATGCTCTATTATCCAGCGCTGAACTGAATATTAACTCTAACTTCACTGCGAATAATGGCGATTACAGTTCCTTATTATGTCTAATCCTACATACAAAAAAATGGCGACAGCATTAACTTTTTTATAACGAGAATTCTCGTTATATTTGAAGATCAACAAATTTGAATATGTAGTGCTTAGAAACAAACAAGTACTGATCTAGTTTAACTCAGTGCTGAACGTGACCTAATACGTACGATATTTACTGGATTTTTCTTCGTTCCAAACATTGCTCGAATACATTTTATTGCATTTTAAATTTATGCAATGACAAATATATATAACGAGCAGGCTTTACTTAAGGTTTAGTTCTGCATGAATATTTCATTTGAGATTTAAATGTGTTTAATTAAACATCGAAGCGAATCTAGACTACATTGTTTGTATAATAACTTTAACACAATTAAATGAAAAACAATGAAATGCTACGAGAACGTTTAAATTGGTGTAAGAGTACTTTGCGATAAACACAATTGCTTTAGGGGCTTCAAGAAATGGTTTTTGGACACCATTAGTTCGTGGGAACGATACGGTAATTGGGAAGTTATTTACTGAAATTTTATACTAATCTATGTTAATATTATATATGAACGATACATTATCTAATCTGTCTTTTGTGCCTAATAAACATTCGTATTGTCTAAGAAAGGACCAAGTGCATCTACATCATGTACGTTAAGGAGTAAGTCGCGAAAACGATGTCAACAAATGATTTTCCGACGGCGATATCACTTAACATTGTTTGCCTTCTTTTCTATAGTATGTATAGGAATATATATATATATATATAAGAATAGATTTAAAATATGTAAATAAATAGGTTTTCTTATGTAAAGTAAATCTTCGTGTATCTATCATCAATATGAATATCAAAAATATTTTATTAATGAAGCAAATCTACAAGCCTAATTTTATAATTGAGTGTATGCCAATCCAAATATTACTGAGAATTTGTAACTTTTAACTCACTTTCATGTTTCGGTTAAGTTTAAAGATTTGAATAATAGATTGCAATGTTCGTGGCTTTGGGTTAAAATATGTAAATACTAGTAATACAGTCTGACTTTGACTGGCATCTTTAGTATAACTTAAACTATATACATAACTTTTTAGAATTAAATTAATATTATCAATTTAAAATATTTATTTAAGAAGTTTTACTAGGTTCTTAATATCTGTTACCATCTGCGTTTTGTCGCGTGTGTGTTTTGATACATATTCATTGCTAATTTTGCATTATGCCATCTTTACTGCACTAACTTTTATAAGCATTTTATTGATTTTCTTCGCGAATATCGGTACACAATTTGCATAGATACTTTCAACATTGAAAAAAACTGAAAAATATTAAGAAAAACGTTAGATTTAAACTAATATCCGACCATTATATATATCGTAGTATGACTTTCACGTTGAATGTTTTGACTACAATTAATGAAGATTTTAATAATTAATATAAGAAATTGACCTGCTGCAGCTAAATCCAGCAATCGGCGTGAAGTTGCGCAGGACAGAACGCCAAGACACATTTTGGGCTTTAGAATCAGTGAGAAACTTACCGATCCTAAATATAAATTGCATTGCATATTACTAAAAACTTGATACTGACTAAACGAATTTCGTATGACTCTGTGAAAACAGCAAGACATGGCATTCAACAATAAGTACTTTTCTGTAACGGGAGAACGATCTACCAAAAGGATGGAGAAGGTCTGCCAAGGATAGATAGAATGTCTTTGTCGTGAATTAGATTTAAGAATACTACTGAGAATAGCGTGTAAGCAGCTTTTCTTATTTTATTTATTTATTTATTGTATACATAATCTTAAACAGAATAGAAGTTAGTGTTGTGAAAACAAAAACTGGACACAGTTTTTCTGTCCACCAAGACGTCAAACATATTTAAATAATTGACAAGTGACAAATACACTATAAAATTATATCCATTAAAATTGCACGCAACGTTTTGCGTTTGTGACGTTTCACAAACTAATTGAAACATTGACGCTCCACACTTAGCCGATGCAAGAAACCTGTTCTTGACGAGAATTCTCATTCGAATACAGAACGTATTCTTATATTCGAATAAGAATTAAATTAAGATGATGTCTGATTAACATAATTTTTGTTAACTGCTTTTATTATTATTATTATTATATTATTTCTTTTTTGTAAAAATTCTATAGTCAAAGTTTCCGTTATTACGCCGAGGCTGTAAAAATGTAAAATATAGAGTTCTAGGAATATTATATGAGACTGCACAATTCTAGTCATATTTCATACAAGACATTTGTTACGAAACCAAGGTGATACATGACAGCTGAGAATACAGTCTTTCTGCTTGTAAAAGCCTTTTAAATTATAGAATAATATATTATTGCCTGTTTCTTCTTGTCGCTTTAATGCCTTTTATACTTGTAAAAAAAACATACATAAATATCGAATATAGTGAAACAAAACATAGTTTTACAGTTTTATGGACCCTCTATGATTTCTACTCTTCATAGTACGTATAAGGCTTTTAAAAAAAATGCGCCAAACAACCAGAATCCTTAGAGGAGTTGTTTGGGGATTGGACTTTTAAGAATTGGCTCTTTTCTTGAAGGCCCTAAGTCGAAAATTCAGAAGAAAAAAATGCATTAAAAACGACGACGAGGTTGTACGGGTGGAATATCATATTTGTCCAGTCTAATGTGTGTAGTGAAGGACTTGCCATTATTATTAGTATGTTTTATTGCATTTATAAACTTACTCCTAGGCAAAAGATCGCCACCTTCGACGATCTTTTTCTGTCTATCTATCTATTGACCAGTTCTATCTACTAATAAATCCGTTTTTTTTTCAAAAGTTCAAAGCGGTATGTCAATTTAACTACATAAACATTTAATTAAAGTAACGGAGCGTAATTAAAACTCTAAGCGAATTTGTTTCTTGCATATAGTTATTATATAATTTAGTGCAGCTTTTCTCTTAAAATAAATGACCTTGACACGTAGCGGCTGTTCTTGAACAAATTTAATATATACCAACATTTACTTTGAAGTAAAAATGTTGAAATATTAAAACGTTGAATTGAGAGGAAAACCCTCGTGATATAAACTTGAGGGGTGGTCATGAAAGAACGAACTAAAATAGATAATCCTATCGAGACGAAATTGATCAGCAAATTGATGTTCCATTGTGTCCATACAATCGTGTATACTTACGTTTCAAATCAGTTTAATATTTCACGACACATTTCACACGTCAGGTCCGGCTGCTGATGTCATTCGTTTTATTAATTTGGCGACCATTACGTCGTCAACGAAACACCAATCTAATAGCTTTTGATTAAAATTGCATGTCTTAATTGATGAATGAAGATTTATCGTACCATGTGTAGTTGACTTTGGAGGTTTTAAATGGACTTTTACAATAGATCTGACTTTATGTATTAGAGATGGTAAAAGAAATGAAAGAATAATATTATTTATTGAATATAAGAAAAATCTTCTGGTAAATTAAAATAAGTTTGTTTCCATGGAATAGGCATCAAAACAACAGAACTGATTTACAGAAATCTTTCACCATTTAAACCTTATGTTATCACTAGTGAACATAAAGCTACTCAATGTTTCTTAAAGTTAGGGTTCAGTGTATATATTTATATATTCAGTATATATAATTGCGATAGTTACAAGTAAACCAACGGTACAAAGGTCTAACAATAACGAATCCAAATTCCTAAATCTCGTACGCTGCGGAAACCATTGACAATAGAGCAAAGTTATATAGAAGCCATCAATATATCTTCAAATATGTCCAAAAAAATATTTAATATTCATTTTGCATTGAAAATTCTAATTAGCAAGAAAATTTCACTATCTATAAGCCCCTATAATAGTAAATATACCTTTATGTCTATATGCGCATGCAAAATTTGTTAGTAAGGTGAATAAAAACATCGTAAGATTTTCAGCGTGTCTCAAATCTAAAAATTGATGACAGAAAGCTGATCAGCTGATACGTCTATGAAATAAAAATGATGCAATCTACGGTTTCTCATACAGGATTGCAGCGCCACTGGATATACACACAATTTTTATAACACGCCAATATGTTATCTATCTGAATATCAATAATAGCGTAATAGTCACATCTTTGTCTTAGATATGTCCATAATTAATCTACGCCTACTATTACTTATTTAACTAGTAATCTATCTAAACTGTTTCATATATTTTTAATGTTACTTTATTCAAAGCTCGGGCAAATATATCTATTTTTAAAAACACACATTCATGACTTAAATGACTTTCGAATCACACGAACCTAATGCATGAAAATGTCCTCAAGTCCCTAATTAATAATTAAAAAATACAATTCTTCTATATTTCTAAACATGCCTATATACATCGTAACGTTTTTAAGTAACAATCACATATTTAGCATATAAAGTAAATAACATATAGTAATTAACAACAATAGAAAGTAAATAACAACAACATTACTACTTATTTAAATTATATTAGTTAGGAACTTCTTAGTTCAGACAACATATGTGTAACCTAGATTAAGATATTATAGTTTTAAAAGTCCAAACTAACAAACTTGGGTTTCAATAAGTTCGACAGAAAACAGGCATTTTTATCTTTATCTCTTAGTGCTAGTTTCCGAACTTAGCTATGAATATAGGCACAAATCTCTATTACATGAAAGGTCGATTGCCAAGTTTGGTGTTATGAACATAAAATATTACGTGAATGCAACTTTTACAATTTCACACAAAAACGGCTTCAATAGCTTATTTTACGAGCCTCTTTATTTGCATGGTACATTTAGATAACACAGGTTTTATGTAGTCAGGGTTATGGTATATTAATAAATATTTATTTTCGTGTTATGAAACCGGAAATATTTTGGGGCTTTTGTTAAGAGCCGTGTGACGCAGTAAGGATCATGAAATGAAGAGGAAATATACGCTGAAGATTACCTTTTGTCAAATTATTAGTATGTTTTTGAACACCCGCGTAAACTTCATAATAAAAATAGTAATAAAGCCCCTTTATTTCCAATCTTCACAAACGTTAAAGAAACAGTCTAGATTTGTAACATGTTGTTTTTCTTCTCGTTACTCGATTTCCTATCTTCCTTCAGTTCCATTGATCGGAAGCCCGTGAAGGCCTTTTCTAAATCCATGGTTTTCTTTCTACACTCGCTTCCTGCTACTACTGCTACATCTTCCCCAAGCTGTTCATTAAAATGAAGTAGAAAGCTTTCTTTGTGGGTTCCAAGGGGCAAAGCGATGTTAATAAAATAACGCGTAGATCGAACAATAATATTTTGACGTATATTTAAATGCAGATGACAGGGACAGTGTAAGCTAAACTACACTTCCGGCAAATAAATGACATTGTCTACATAATATTTTACTTTAGTGACATAATATTTTTTAATGTCTTAAACGTAACTGTAACCTACATTATTTTATTGTAGATTAATTATAAAGCTAAAGTCTAAAAATTACCAGCGAAAATGTACTTTTAATAATGACATTTATCTATGAATTACTCTTGTTATAGGGAATCGTAGCCATGGTAACGGCCTTCCAATATTTATAGTAACCGTTAATGATCTCATTACGCATTATTGCAAGGGCGTGACATCATAAATTGATGTCATCAATTCCCTACCCCCAATCTTTCGTATCAGTAGCATGATAAGCAGTAAATGAGAGATTCCGGGTACATCGTAATAATTTTTATAACCTAAAACGATGCTCGTGAATCCTTACATTTGTATTATTTCTTCTTCCCTATAACATTGCCTCTACGATGCCATGTAGGCATAAATATTGAAAGTTTAAAAATAAAAATGTAATTATCTAATTACTATAGAATAAGAATAATTGTTCAATGACATTTTTATTATAAACTTACAGATAATCAATATAAAGATTTTAATAATTTCTGATTACTTAATAATTAATTTCTTACTTAGACTTAGGTCACCTTCGTGTTTTTTTATGTTATTTCGTAAAACATAATGTCAAACATGTAGGTACTCAATAAAAAGTGTTAATATGACACACGTATATATTTTTCCTGAATTTAACTTTGCAAAGTTCAAGAAATAAAATGTATTATTTTTAATGTCCCAACGCATTGGGTGACCTTTCTTTTAGGCCCTTATATATGAAATTGGCCTTTTGTATGGGAAGTACAAAAAGTTATTTTTTATAAATAGAATATATTTAATGAAAAAGTATCAATTAAATCATTGCAGGCGGTTTCCACTGCTCCATCGGAGCTTAATTTTTACCGAGAAGTATTTCAAATTTTATAAAAATGGTAATCTGTAAGAGCAAGGTCCGAAGAGTACAGTGGATGTCTTAACTCAAACTCAAAATAACATTATTCATATAAGTAAACAAGTACACTTATGAATGTCTGAAAAGAACGTATATTTATTGTTAATTTACACTTACTACCAGTTCGCAAGTCAAGGGCGTAGAGCGGGCAAGAAGAACTGGCGAGAAACTTGCCGTCACTCTTTTTAATCGATAAGTTTTGAGTCATACAAATGGTTTGAGTCATGCAAATCAATCCCAAGGATTCGGATCATTTAAATATTGGTCAAATTTATATAAAGCTTTATTGATTAATGTAACGAGGGCTTTGAATTTTTTTTAGAGATAATTCTCTAATTTCGCTTGGTAGTTTGTTGTAAAACCGAATACAATTTCCATATAAGGAGTGATTTATCTTCTAGAGCCAGTTGGTCGTACACTCAAATGAGTTCTGCTTCGAGTAATAATAATACTGGTGAAAGTCATTTGTTTTAAAATCGTTTATATTTTTTTGTACATACAACCAGGCTTCAAGAATATATTGACCAGATAATATTTAATCTGCCTCTCTTGGGAAATACAACAAATACCCCGAACAGCCCGCTTCTGGACAAATATGGACTGAACCTCTGCAACAGCACCTCATATTAGAATACGACATAACGCTGTGAAAATAGCTATGATACACAATTTTAGCCGTGTCTTCATCAGTAAACTGGCTGATTTTCTTTACTGCATATGCTGCAGAGTTCAGCTTATTCGAAATAGTTTCTATGTGTGGGCCACTTGAGTTTACTATCTATAGTTTTGCCTAGAAAAACAGTTTTGTCTACAAACTTTAGTTTACTGTCCTAAACTTTTAGGTTGCCAATATCTCGCTTTACGTTAGTAGTTGTAAATCTAATACATTTTGTTTTATTCTCATTAAGCAGTTATTTACATTAAACCAGTTAACTATACGAAATATAGAATTTTTAAATCGTCCAATAATACATTTTTCCTATTTACTTTAAATAGAAGCGAAGTGTCATCAGCAATACCACCAATACCATCTCATGAACTCCGTTGACAAAGAATGGGAGGTCGTTTATCTAAATCATTAGAGATTACAAGATCCCCTAATTTGCTAGCAGTTGTACAGTGTGTGGACTAGCGTTATCGTGAAGTAGCAGTGGCCTTGAGCGTTTGACCAAGCTTGGTTGGACAGTACGAAAACACGTCAATTTCTTATGTAAGGATCTAATATTTAGGGCTACCACTGTATTTTCATCACGTAATAAGTTGATAATCTTAACCGTATAAGATTATAGGCATATAGTATATCGAGCAATTATTGCTTATTAAAGGTGCCTGGCCTTAATATAAGCTATGTATTACACGTCTCGGAGGTTCACAAGGAACCCAATAACGCTCAACGCTCAACGGCTTAGTTTCATATACCGTCTTTGACACAAGCGCCCTTTGTGTTATACGAGAATTATGTTCCTGGAAATAACAATTCCTAGTATTTAGATTTTAATACTATGTATCTTATTAGCACTCTTTGATAAATTGTAAATTATTATGATGAAATTAAATTTAAAATTTAGTTTAAAAAACAGTTCTTGTAGTCACAGAAAGCAGAAGAAAAAGTGGTACTAAAGAAGTAAGTGATAAAAATAAATCCTAAGTGTCGAAACTATAAACCATAGCTGCAGAAATTTAACAACGTCATACCGCTAATAAATCACTTTTTGCTTTTAAATACTGTATATAACTGTATATTACGTAAATATTAATTTATAAAAAAATACTTTTTCAACATTTTGTATTGTGTTTGTATACCATTTGTGTACCAACTCATTCATCAATGCCAAACCCAAAGCATTGGAAGAATTTCTGATATTTTACTTTTACTATGAAAAATTCAAAATAAAATAAATAAATACAAGGCTCACAATTATAATGCTCATTTCCATGTTTATGTATGCGATTTAAAAGAACATAAAAATAATTATGAAAGCGTAAAATTCCACTCACGAACAATTTATATTGTAATCTGTCTCAACAATAACCTCATTTCACAGTTTGGTGAAATATTGTAGGCTTTTACTCATAGCCCTTATAGTTATTGTTAAGCATTTAAGCAAATTCTTTGTTGTGGCGCTTGTCATTACGAAAACTTGAACGAAAAAGGATAGTACGCTGAATCAAAACTTTGTTTTAGAACTGATTATGGCAACGTCAACGTTAAGAATACTAAAAAAATCTTGATATATTTTCTTTAATCAACGGAATTTTATGTTACTACGAAATCTATATATTGAGGATACATAAAGAGGCAAAAGGTCATAGTTTCTAACCCCTGCTGTGTACCTATGGACTTATTTTTAATGCACATTGAACACTCGCTCGTACGGTGAAGGAAAACATCGTGAGGTTTCTGGCATGTCTGAAATGCTAAATGAATGACATGTGTCAGACAGAAAGCTAATCACCTACTTTTAAATCAAAGAAACTATTATACCGACTAGCCAATTAGAATAAAAAATATTTTTAAAACCCAAGGACAAATCATAATTTCAAGAGATCCAATTGTTGAAAAATATATACGTTTTAAGCGGTCATATTATTATATCCCACCATTTCCCTAGTTCATAACTTCAGTACACCCTTTATTAATTGTATACTTGAAAAGAAGTTTTTGTATCCTGCACGCTTGTAAAAGTTTACTAGCACACAACTTAATGTAAAAGTAAACTAAAGTCAATAAACGAAGAATATAAAAAATGTTTACACTTAACCGTGCTAAACAAATATACTAAGTTTAGATAGAGATTTTTCATGGAAAACAGGCAAGCTGTTAATAAAATATGTACAACGACATGGCAGATTCTGCAAGTAGTGAACATCGAATTTCCCGACTTCCGTCAAGTTTCGAAGGTTCGATCGTTATTTATGTTAAAGATAATTAACGATATAGGTCTCAACAATAATATGTTAAGATATAAGGACTAAGTAATATACAACTTTAAATGTCTAATGTATATGTAATGTATATGTATATGTAATTACAGATGTTTTGGACATAGTAGATGACAAAATAAAACATACCATCCGTATTACCTCGACGTTTTCTAAGGCAGTTTTTGCCGCGCACCATCGCTATGTGGAACCAGCGGCCCACTGAAGTATTTCCGAACCAATTCGACTCAGGGTCCTTCAAGAAATGAGCGTACCAATTCTTGAAATTTTTGTGAGTTTCTAATGGGCTTACTTAACATCAGATGAGCCGAGAGAGATGAGAGATAAAATAAGAATGTATATATTCGTATAAAAGATTCACGAATCACTAGGCTAAACTGGTTTTTATATACTTCTATTATTTAAAAAATTATCACGCTATTCTGTGAAGGTGAATGGCGCCAAAGCTAGCGCAGTCAATTAGTCAGACAAATTAATTACCATATTTGATATGGTTTTAACTGCAGAATTACTTATAAAATATTACATTATTCATAAAATATATAAAAACAAACCTGCTTGGTATTACAATTTTTGTGGACTGTTTAAAAAAAAATGGGTTACAGTAAAATAGTATCAATATTATATCTAGAAACCAACAAAAAGAAACACTAAATGTACACTCTTTAACTGATAAACCAGTACTATTTAAACTTAATAACGAATAAAAGACTTTGGATTTGGAAATCGAAAAGGAACTATATTTTTAAATATGTATTTTTTTTTATATTTATTTTCGTTATATATTTCTAATATACATTTCTATAGATAATTTTATGATCTACATTTTTTTCTAAGGTAGTTTTATGACAAAAGTTACAGTTTTGCTGGAAATCGCGAAAAACTTTTTTACCTTTGACATTGAATAAAAAAAACCATCCATCAAAAAATGATGGGGAACTTTTAAATATTATTTATAATTATTTTTTGAACAATTTTACTGATTTTCAGCTTGTTGGGACTTTATGTACCTTTGAATGTCTAAATTGAGCGGCTATGAAGTTTATTTAAGAGGTACCTAAGTCATCATCCTTTTTACATTAAATGACCTTTAGCAACTAATTCAACAAAACATAGAATACTAAAGTAGCAGTAGATTAAAATGGATATCGTTCATGAGTCATTCATATCATTTTGTAGTTTGAGAACAACAAATTTCGTTCTGCATGTTCGCTTTAGTTCGAGTAATATTTACACTAGTTTATTAACTTCAGCGAACAAGTTAATGTGACCGCAAATTTTAATTGAAGCTCTCGTTCACTTTATTAACTGTTCACTACTTAAAGCGCTTTTCGAATGCAATCGACTATAAATGTCTTTTCAATATACATTTTAAAGGAATAAATTGTCGTACTGCCTAGGGGCGGTGGCTGGCCATGCGTCGTGCTCGTTATTCGGTGCTACTTGTGGTGACTGTCGTGCTTAAATTCGTGTATGTTCACCACATCCATATTATTAATTTCAACCCGTAACTTTACACGTTTCAACCATGGTTGACTATATGTTTGTGGTTTATTTTCCCTATCATATGCGTACTCCTATTTTGCCTACTACTGCTTAGCGTTTGTTACTTTCTTATTACGACTCAATATATCAAGTGAAGCATGGTATAATGGAATTTTCTCACAATTTCCTTGTAAACCTAAAACTTGGTGATTATAAAGGGTTACGATAGTTCTTTCTGCTAGCTCTGCGCCCCTGATTTGGGAACTGGTTGTAAATGAAATTTTAGACCTTCCAATTTATTTAAATATTAGGATTGGTTCTGTGAAAAGTTAAGCGTTAGAAGAACTGAACAGATGACTAGGAAAAGAAAATATTAGGTTCTCTTTGTGCAAATTAGAACCCTATTACATAGATGAGGACCAAAACGTACCCTGATTTTATCGGTCCAGCCGTTACACATATCTAATATTATGTATATATCAGCAAAGGCTATGTGTTTTTACTCAAAGAAGTGAAATTTAATAAATTTCTTATATTTATATCGAAATGTTCGCTAAATCATCAAAAGGAAATACTGGTTCAAAGCTGCGTTCCAGGTACTTGTCCAATTAATTACGGCAGTTAGTTCTCCGATAATTGCTTCGGAGTTCGTTAACTTCTTAAAATAGAACGGAGACATATAGTTACGTAGTGTTATTTTCATTGTATTGTTTTTACGAGTTTGCAATTTAAAATAAACTTACTATGTGATCTCTTATATGTATAAGGCTAAAAATATAATTGGAAGAAAACAAGTGTTAGCAATATTTGTAACTTTTAAGGAATATTTATAATGTAGAAATTAAATGTCGACATGTATAAATTTTAATGACATATCATGTATCTACGAGTATGAACTGTTTCATTAAACCTTTTTACATCAAGTAGAACTATCTGAAACGTACTATCATGTCGACTGTACCAAGGAAGGCTGTCACTTAACATCAGCTTTCCGCTAGCATCTAACCATAGCAATTACGAAACGATGTCACATTACGGAAAATGCGGCGAACACCTGTTAATACAATATTCCATGAAGCGTCAGTATTGTATACAAAAGAATGCACAGCCAGGTGACAGTAAAAACGATAAAACATACTCTATTCTACTGTAAGCAAGGGTATGTAACGGTGTTTTAGTCTAAAAACTACTACTATTACTATAACTTCAAGAGCCGTGTTGTTAACAAAAATTCAGCCATTTTAGTCTGTACTGCAGAGATTTTTCCCAATGGAAATGCTGCCCATTTTGCACCAACAATTGTTTTTCGAATGGCAACGAACAGGAGAAATTCTAAACTGAATACATAATTTATGAATATAACTCGGGCCACACAAGTTTGAATTTTATTTTAAACTAAGTCAAACGAAAATACGTTCTGCAAGGTTTAAAAGATTTAACTTTTTCTTGAACAACACTGGAACCAAACTCTTTTCAAAGAGAAATATTAAAAATCTTTGCAATAGTTTTTCTATTAGGCAATCACATGTGGCCTCTTATCTATTTATATATGGTTTAGGATAGTGTTTAGATTGAAATAGTAATACGCTTTAGCGTATAGTAAGTGTTGAACTTGTAAATAAACATAATTATTGCGTGTCTACTTATACAATTAAAATTATGAAGATTTCTATATATGTAATATTTCAAAATATAATAGTTTCCTTCATTTAGTCTAAATATAAAGGGCATACAACTCTAGTGTCGAGTTCTGACTGTGTATTTAGTATGCAATTTATTATGCAAATTTCTGTAGAGTAACATCAGAACAACGCTTAAGAAACTTCCCAACATTCGCATAATCTTTGAAACGGCATACACTCAATTGTTACGAAAATTAAAGTCCAAACTTGTTAGACGTTGCGGATAAAATCGTTTGAATATTCAAATTCTACCTAATTTTAGCGAGCGTAATTGTATTAACTGTTAATATGTGCACTGCTGATTGTGTATGGGGTAAAGTTTTAATTAAAACAACTAAGGAACAGGGGCAAAATTAATGTAACATCGCGACTAAAGACAAAAACAAAGTTTTAAAATCATATAGTTTATTGGCTGTGAACGAAAGTGAGAACCCTAAGGGTATGAAAGATTATTCATGTATTTCTTCTGTAAACAGAATAAGAAAATGTACGTTGTAAAAATTATGATATTGCTACGAGTGGTTACTGAGTTGCGAATAATAAATTACCCATTTTATGCAATCAATTTGTGAATCCTTGTCAAACATGATGTTTCTAGATAAAGGTAAAAAAAAAGAAAATTTAGAAAGGGGAAACCTTTTTTAAGAATTGTTACACGTAATAGTTTATTTGTATAAGGATAAAGTTATCAGTGCATTTGGCTAAATTCAAACCATTTTAAGCTATGTATAAGCATTTAACTTCTGTTAGTTATGAACTTTGGCATGTCGCAAGTCTACGTTGAGACGGGAAAGAGTCTTAACTTGATTTATGTTTGTGAGTAAAGAGAATTTTTATGTGCTTCTAATAATATGTTTGAACAAAATAAAATGCATTTAAATAGAAGAGTAATATTAAAAATGAATACAACTATATATATGTTTCTTAATGTATATATATATTTTCATTTATGTATTTATTTGAACAATGACCAGCTGCCCGCAAGTAGTTCCGAAGTCGACTTATGGTCATTCAATAAAAGAGCATACCAATTCTTAAAAGGCTGGCAAAGCACTCCCCTTTGGCATTAAAAATCTCCATGGGTGGCTACATCACTTAACATCAGATGAGCCTCCTTCCGCATAAGTGAAGGCTTATCAATCCCTGATTACACTCTCTATATCCTCTACGTCTAATATCTTGTCCTGAACCACGCAGCCAAGCTCCGCCTGAATCCAAAAATGATGATGAATGAGTCAAGAGTTTCATTATATTTGGAATGTATTTTTTTATAATTTACTATATAATAATTGGTTATATATAAAAACAAAAAGTGATTTATTAGCGGTATGACGTTATCACATTTCTGCTATGTTAAATAGTTTCGTACACTAGACACCCCACTTTTCCGTGTGACTACAAGAAATCTTTTTTTAAACTAAATTTTAAAATGAAATTTATCAAAGAGAACTAATAAGAAACATAGTTTTAACATCTAGCTACTAGGAATTGTTATTACCTGGATGCCTATGTAACATAATTCATAAAAGTATTTAATGTATGACAATTAAGGACTCCATCGTGGCTGAATTATTCGAGTGACTTACAAATCCGTTGTTCTACTTCATACTTTGAAAATCCTTTACATTTCAAATGTACCGAACACAAAGTATATATTTCATAGAGAATATCCTACTGGTATCAGTTTTATGATTTTAATATTTAGAAGATTGGAAGTATCGGGAAAAATCACGTAGTCATACGAAATGCATGTAACATGTCGGTTTCTTACCGCACTTGTGATCTTGTTCCTGAATTGAACGTCACGTCATTTTATGGTTACTTGTCAGGATTGAAATACATTTGTTATATTTAATAATCTCTACAGTATCTGTACAATTAATGATTGTAGACATACAGTGAACATAAATTTCTATTAGCATTAAAATACATCTAATTAAATTAGTTTAAATTACTTTTGTCAATTTTATTTGCCGACTTTCTACATTTAATATGATTGCTCTATTTTCCAATCTTATATCAGATCTTAGTATTATATTGAAAAAATTATATTACTCGATATCTTTAAAAATAATACTCTTTTAGTGCATTTAATTATAGCAATTTTACAATAATTTAATTTCTATTATGTTTGTAAAGGTTGACGTAAACACTTTTTCAGTTTAATGCAACTTTGTTTTAAAACTTTAGTTTCTTTATACAATAAAAAGCCGAAGTCGTAGCGTGTTCACAGTCAATATTTTACAATTCCCCAAGTTTCCTTCGAGAAATGTTATCGTACTGTTAAGCTGGGACGGTCTTTCGATCTGAGTTTAACTTCTATTGACAAGCCATTGGTCTTACAAGTTCTAATCTCCAGCGTATCGTTTAGTATCCTCAGACTTAGATAGCATTTAGGACTGATGCATAGAATGGATGGTCTATTAATTACATTAACTTGAGTAATAATCTACATGAATTCTCATCCATAATAACATTCAGGGGAATTGCAAATATTGGGGGCTTATGACATTGATGTATCATTGATGAAACAAATAATATATATTTCATCGAATATCATATATCTCAATTATAACATTGTACTATTAGAATGCATATTATAACTTATCTTTCCAAAAATACTTTACACCGAGCTATGTAATTATTGACACAAAGAAAAAAGAAATTGTTATTTTTTGTGTGGATTTTATCTTTGATCCCGAAAATAAAAATTAAGCTCCGAAACAAGAAACTCGTACTGTACTAATTCCTGCTAGGCTTTTCTTACAGCAGGTTATTTTGCCTATTTTACAGTACCTTACGCAGTCGCAGATTTCGCCTATTCACTTAAGAAATATTTGAAGAGATAAAAACATATTAATTTTACCAGCCATATTTCAAATCGTATAAATTAAATGCTATAAGTATTAAGAATTGAGACTAGTTTTAAAGTATATCACATTCGTTGCTCACTTTGAATCCTAATTCTGTGTCTGCCACATGACTCATAACCCGTGGGTTTTAATATATAAATACAAAAAATATTTAAAAAAAACACTATATTTTGAAATGTTTCACTAATAACAAAAAGTTTGACGTGCTAATAACCGGTTGGCCTGACCATATTACAGTTGCAGTTTGTACACTCTCATGTAAACTCCGACCAATAGTAGGATAAACGAGAACTTTGTCAAAGGGGATTGAGCTAATTTGATTTCAGTGTACAATCGCCACGAGGACGTGTTTCCCTTTCAGAACAACAGATCAAACACTCTCTTCGTAGATTGATGATTAAAATTACAGACGTATTTTCATCCAATTACGTAAACCTGCTACGTCCCTATTAAAAGACCTTATTGCGGTTTTACTGAGCTACGTTTATACGTAAAAAAATATTTGTATGATATACCATTATCATCATATAATCGTGTATAGAGATAAATTTTGTATGACTTTCTTTATACTAATGATAATCGGGGCTTAGTAGTTTAGGCTTTTGGCACAATAAATATTGCCAATCGTCACGCAAAACTTTTTCGTATGTCTATAAAGAAATAAAAATAGCAAAATAATCCAGTTACATTCTACATCTCATTTTTCCCAAACATGTCGAAAAACTATTTAAGGAATAAGAAAATTACATGCGGAATTGGTGACTGCTGTCGACAATACTTGAGCTCCACTAAATATCCGTGATCTGAAATAATACATAATTGCCTGAAAATTATAACTATCTAGTGAAATATTGTTCTAAATAACAGAAGAATATTTTTGAGACGATTGATCTATTAAGTTACAGGGGTTATGACATTCGAAAAATATATATATTTGTAAAATGGGTCATGCACATGATGCATAATTTTCATTCAATTACAGGACTTAATATTCAAATCAATCCAATCCATACCAATAATGCAATATGAGTTTTCCTAAAACGCAGCATAGTAATTATATTGTCAAAGATAATAATAACTATTAATTAAAGTTTAATTAACACCCGTCACGATCACAATTAGCATAGTATGACTAATTATCGCTATATTTACCTTCTCATAGGTGTGAGGCCAAGCATTGCACTGCTCTATTACACTTGCAAATTACCTAAAACACAATTTTTGTAATAGTCTGGAGTTCATTTAATTAAACTTATATGATTACGGCTGCAGACTCAAACAGTATTAGTACTGAAGTATCCTATTGTGCATTATAGACGATAGCAGATACATAGGTTTTACACTATGAGGATTTTATGGGTAAATTCTTTTTTAAATAAAAGCAGGCCAATGGTCAAAAAGTAAATAGTATGAAGAATATTATCTACCTTATGTCTGTGCCATACCAGTTTGAAGTTAAGCGTACATTATTTACGAAACTAATTTTTTTATTTTTTAGCAGATTGATTTCGTCTCCTTTGTAATAGTTATAACTTCCTATAAAAGGTGGTATTCTCCAAAGAGACTCTTTTACAATAATTGATAGAGCGTGTTTCTCACGAAATACCTCGCAATATCTTTGTCTTAACTTTGAACCTTTCGGAGCCCGAGGGAATAAATGTTCAGGTAAGACAAAATAAGAAATCCTAAAATGTGGTGGATTTCTAAGATTATTTACTCTATCTTATCTCATAACTAACATCTTAGATAAGAAATTCCGGTCAAGTCGTAATGACTTATACACTACATTATATTATATTAAACTTTGGTTTTCAATCTTTCCTCAGCGTATAAAATAAGTTCTTACGTCTACCCTGAGATCCAATTACCAATATTTAAGAGCCCATTTGACCGCACCTCGGATACCCATCGATTTCATCTCCATTTTATTTTCAGCTTGGATAAGCCTTGAAGATTTTTTGGATAAATGAAATACGCACCGTGTTCGGTATATTTTTAAGCTTGAATCTTTTTATGAACAAATTTTCTGAAAATATTTTTTATTTTACATTATAAACAATAAAATGATAATAATGTTCATTCTTTACTAACGGAGGTACACACAATTTTTTGGTTATCAAAGTAAGTTTAAGGTTAAAGATACGTTTGGCATGCTTTATAACTGACAACAAATTATAGAATTTATTTGTTAAATTATTTATATTCATTATTCATTGTTGTTGTTTCTTTGTTTTATTTTTTGTAATTTGTAATAGTTAAAACATTTTATGTTTTAACTATACATATGTCCTTAAAAGAAATAAACATGTTTACAAAAAAAACTTGTATTTTATCTAATAAGTTTTCCGTTTTCTTGCCTGCTGTTGTCTTTTACTATTGTAATATACAATTAATTAATAAGCGTAATGTATTTTTGTATTAGTGTATTTTCTCATGTAATGTTATAATGTTCTTAATGAGAAATCAATATTTTAAGCCGTAACATTTATATTCCGTGTGTACACAGAACCAACATATACTTATATGTTGTGTTTAGGGAAATGTTTAGACACTGAACTTCTATAAATAAATCTCTTATCCATATAGAAAAAAATTCAATTTGGAATTTTTGTTTTTGTTTTTACTACAATGAAGCTAAAAATTCCTGGACTGATAAAAAAAATATTTCATTACCTACTTGAAACCACAAATTTTACAATACCTCTAAAGTATTTTTAAATTTACTAATATCGGACATACCACGTAAATGATGTTACGGATTTAAAACTGTATTAGATATAATATATTCCTTGGAAAGTAAAATCTGTATATTGATTAGATTATGAATGTAAGTGTGTATCTAATTATCTGAAAATAAGTAATAAAAACTAAGAAAATTAAGTAAAATAAAACTTTTATGATAACAAAAATATTATATATCTATAGTCCGACTTAGTAGACCGTCCACTACCGCGAGATCAGTCTCTACGCGAGTGAAACCGCATTGCTAGTTTTATATAATTTTTGTAACATTATTATCTATGTCAGCTTCAATAACGTTATATTCATTTAAATGTATTACGGTTACCACAGTAAGAAATCGTATATAGTACTTCTATTTCGTGGTTACACCTAATAACCTTTGTAAGGACAATGCATACTCTCAGTCAGTCACAGAACTGCGCGTAAAAGAACTCAGCAGAAATATCAGCTTCTATGAAATAAACGACATAGTGTTAGTCGCAAGTGTCTCTTACTGTGCTTAACACAAGTGTCATATTCGAGTATACGTAATAATTCAATCAGCCAAACATGGAAATGATATACATTGAAATACAAAAATATGGATATAATCCAACATTCGTAATAAAACTCAGTCGCTCGAACGTAAAACACGATGTAGCATGTTATGTCAACTGGTAATCATTCTCGCGTTGGGTTTAAGGTGTTATTACTTTTCTTCACTTACGCTGTTTGAATAATAAAAATATATGTAAAGAATATACTTTTACCTAATCTCGTAATTGAATTATGAATGTCAAAATGATTTAATGTATTCTTAAGAGTAAAGGCTTATCGCGTGCTTTTATTAAGCGATCCAATTGAGAAGCTAATGAATTTAGGTTGATTGTTTTGCATCAAATCGTACCAACACCTCTTATAATCTAAAACGTATTGAAATCGCAAGACCAAACGATAGTACAATAATTTTGTTTGTGGTTTCTATTTAAGTTCTGAAATTGTATCTATCAAACTTACTTCGACAGATGATTTTATGATAATAAAATTAACGTTAAAATTATTTTTAAAATTCTCAATTGCAATAAGTATTTTTTTTAAATAAAAATTATCCTTAAAATATATTTTATACATGAAGTTTATTAGTTATATGTTAGTCGACACTTACATTTTAAAACGTTTTTAAAATTCTGTTTAAAATTTTGATCGGAGCCTATTAATGAGATCGGAGATTATTAAAATTTTTGTTTTACTATTATAGTTTTTAAAATATTTTAGCCGATGGGGATGGGGGGACTATTCACAATTTATTTTTCTTTTACCATCGAATACTTCGATAAGAGATTCCTTTACTTCATAATGTAAAAAACCTATACAAAACTTAAACTATTAAGATGTTGCAATTATCATTTATTTTACAGGAAATCAATCGCAGTCCACTTGAGACCATGAAAATTTTCAAATAAAAGGGTATACCATGGGCATATATAACACAACTACTCGAACTCAAGTGTTTGCGTGGAAGATGTGTATTGAGAGGGTTGGGTCGCAAGAGATTTTGCCAAAATACACAAAACATCGTGAGCAGAAGCTGCATTATAAATTATACACTTTTTACTATATAAGGGATAGTGCATCTTATCAATCTTACTTTTAGTACTGAGTGCTAATAAAAATAATTAAATTATATATGTTAAATTATTATTTGGATTATTCGATATAAAATAGTTTAACAAAATAACTTTTTAAAATTGCTTATTCTGTCACAGTTTGACGGCTAAACGATCCAATTTAGATTCCGTCGCGAGGTCATACAAATTGAATGAACGAAATCTGATAACTGCTGAGGTTCCGTAGAAACCTAAATTGACTGGTTTATTTGACGTCAAGGTATAAATAAGCGATGCGGTTCAATTATAGGATATCAATTGACTCGCAATAAGAGCTCATGTTAGCCCTCAAGGTCAAACGTCATAACTACGAAATTTCTATTATATTTTATTCGCGACGAGACTCGCATGTAGAGAGTATAGACAATTCAAATATAGCATATGTTGTATAGAGTTAAATGCTCACATAGAATAAAAGTCCATTGGTGCGCAGCCCGGGATCGAACGACCACAAGGATGAGGGTCGGACGCAGAAGCCACTAAGCCAACATTGCTCTTGCTATAATAACAGTTATATTTGTGTGTTTTTTTATTTAAGCAACTAGTAAACTTATGCTAAGCTGTTTAGTATTCGTAGGCTTTATTAATGTATTTAACAAAAACATCCATCTAGAAACAGTGTCAATGAGTTGAATTGCGATCCTTTCGTGCTGTTATCAATTCTGCGTAAAGAGAAATAAATGCAGGAATGTTCCTACCCTATACTCGTACAGTTCGTCTACAGCTCACTAACCACAGACTTCATTCCGTCAATCTATCAGTTCTGGTTCCGTGTGTCAGTGCACACAATAATCTTTGTAATAAAAAATATATCAATAAATATCCGCTTAAACTTACTCTTAAAAATTGCCAAACATATTTATCATTGAATGATTTCTTACTTATTTCTTATTGTATATTTTTTTATATACTCGAAAATCATACGCCATCGTTAACGCATACAGAGAAATGTTCTTCACATATTGTTAAACGATTAAAACACAACAAATTTCAATAAATATGACGTTTGTTTAGCTCAAAAATGTTTAAAGATATTGATTTGGATGACAATACGAAGCTATATACATTTGCATTCCGGTCGCAGAAGTTCAATACGTGTTTTTATTATAAAATACAGTAAACATCTCGTATATAATACGTAATAATGGCTTCTTCAAATATTCTCAGAAGGTTGTGTAAACGGTGCCACGAAATTGTACTCTTCATTCAAGCTTAAATAAAGAGATATTACCCAGCTTTAATATTTGTCCCTACATTTTCAGATGAGATTGAATTCCATACGTATTACGAGGAAAGCTCAATGGTAGTATTAAATCGTAATTTGTTTTGTGCAAATTCATCTTGTAAGCGTTAAACTGACCGTTGTTCCGAGATAAAACCAACTACTTACACTCTTCAGCCTATAAACGATGTCGATTCCATGTACCTGGTTCGTGGCTGCTGTACATCGTGTGTAACATTTATTTACTCGATAGTTTTAGTTCTTGTTACTTGTTACACATAAACTGCCTGAAAGCTTATTGCAATCAACTTTACTTACAGTTCTACAAACAAAAATGTTTCACCTGTGAAAGAATTATTAAAAGGTTTAGTACTGTTTTCTAGTAAAGTTAGAAATCAAGTTTCAGCCAGCTGAAGCCATCAATTGTATTTTCCTCACCGGAACGTGTCTCTACTTGCATAACACCACAAAACATGAATATTACTAAAACGTTTGTTTAGGACGGTTTTCACTTGTTTTATTAGTTAAACACATACCGGGTGGACATAATTTTGGTAAGATAACTGTAACCCTAGTTAAACATGTTTCGACCTATACGCACCTGAAACAGTAAAAACTATCGCCATGAAGATAATTTAAATGTTTTAGGTCTGACAACACAAGAAATCCTTAGCAAATTTTTCTTGCTAAACTGTATATATTTCCATTCGCTTATTTTTTCTTGTAATCAATTCATGCAAATGTTTTTACATATTTCGGCATATTAGGAACGCGTCATCAAGCTTTTTAAAAAATGTATTGATTAAAAAAAAACAGACATTGATACAAATTATTTACACATAAATATGTAGAAATATTTCTAAAAAGGTATTAAACACAGTTTGACGTCTCCTCGGGAAAATGCTAACGTTACCTATCTAGCATAGTTATGGAATCATATTTCTAGTAGGTAGATTACTAGTACTACTTTCAGCGATTTCCAACAGTCATCAACCAATAATCGGTATTATTTTAACTCTTTTTACCAATTTCCTCTGACAGACTATAAAGCCTGCATAGGATGCACCAACATCGATTTGTCTATAGTTCGCTCTCTGATTTTTAAGACATCAATCATTCAAAATGAGAACACGTTATTCCCTTTGGCCATTTGACACGAAATCATAAAAATGTTCCAAAGTAAATCGGCCAGAATTATAAATGGGTGAAAATCCTTTAAGTTAACCATGTGTGAATTTGACTAAGTGACCAGCGGTTCATTTTGAAGGCCCATTTCATTGTAAATGGAGTGCACCATCAATTCGCAACTCCTTCCCTGCGCCCGACATGTAAAACGTTTTTATTACGGTCAAAACATTCTGGGGTCGCAAAGGGTCCGTCAAGTGTTATATGATTTCTTTTAGTTTCAACCTCTACGTGCATTCGGTAAAAAAATTGACATGAATCCTGGCTATGCCATTTCATTTACCAGTAGAGATTGATGGTGCTTTTCCATATAACCAAATTAAAGAAAAGGAATGTTTACAATTTAACTTGTAATTATGGACTTGTACTGATTACATTTATAAACGGTGTTAAATGGTAATATATCTTTTAATATATAAAAGTTTTTAATGGATTACGAAGAAATAGAATACGAATTTACGTACAAATTTCGTAATTCCAAATTAATTCACTCATTACATGTTGGTAGTCTCTTACACTGGGACCGATAGTAGTAAGGTATTCCGCAAAGCATATGAATACCCTATAATAATTACGATGCAATATCCACTTCTTAAGAAAGACATTCCATGAAAACAACAACCATAGTTTAATAAGATTAACGTGCGTTAATTGGGATATTTCCTAAATACTTTACATTATACTAAAAATGATTTACATAAGACGAAGTTTCAAGTTCTTTTCAGCCATTGTAGTTAGCGATTATCACATGAAGTATGTAAAAGTATGTCCATTAAAGAAGTTTTATTTCAACTAATATTTGATCATTTCTCAGAAAAAGTGTTAAATCACTCAACAAAGCAATTTTTGAGGCCTTACACCGATTGAGACTGGTTTTCTTTGTCTGCAAAAATTCACATTTATTTTTATGTCACATCAACACTCACCTATAACGATTCTAAAATGCAAACGCAATACAATGACATCTAGAAAATTTAATGACGCAGACACGTACTGTGTAAAAAGCTCAAGTTGTATTTTAACAAAGCAGTTTGTAAAAGGGCAGACGTCATTAGCACCTATGTTCTTTAATCTTTAATTGCCTGTTACTATAACATTATAATATGTATCTTTACACGGTTTGTTCTGAATAATTAAACTTTAAGGATTGATGAGTTAATAATATTTCCAAACTAATGAGATTGCTAAAGCTTTAAGGCACATCCGTTTGCAAACTGTTTTTTTTATACAAAAAACGTTCACTTGCAAAGTTTGTGTAACTATTTCAAAACTATTATCAAAAACACTATTTCCAAAAATAATGTTAGGGGCCAAATTCCAACATTCACGCTAACCATTACCATCAAATACTGCTAAGCCGGTCAGGCTCTTTCTTACCGAGACTCAAAATATCCACCCCGGCTGATACTTCATACCTCTTATTACCGGGGTAAAATTTGGAACATTCATCTGTGCCGTGGGCGGTAGTTTTTCCGAATCCTTATCTATTCTCTGGCTGCGTATAGACTGCGATGACTATCCGCGATTCTACGCGTCCCTTTAACTGACCGACTCCTCAAACACATTCAAACGGCTACAGAATCCCTTCTCAAAAGCGTTCCGACCACTGACATTGTGTTCTTTGGCGGTTTCTGTGGCGTGTTTCGTCACGCCGTATAGATTGCCTCTGCAAACACGAATCACGCGGGGAGATCCATTCACGATTTTGTTATGGCATATGCTTTGACACAAACGGTCTCTCCGATGATGCGAATACCAGATGTGAATATTAATAAACCTTCTACTGAACTCGCATCCGAAGAACTTCTCACATCAGAAGGTCTTCGTCGATCCAATCTACGCCCTCGGTTTGCTGGCTGTAGCCACCTCCTGTAGGACCTGTAGGTCAGCTGATTGGGATGGCATGCGGTCCTTTTTGTGTCCTACCCGTGTGGTCCTATTTGCTTTTCGTTGGTTGCTCCGGAATAGGCACCATGGCTACCGTTACTATATGTAGTACTATAACAAAAGTTATTCGTTGTCAACAAATTACACTTAAACTTTAAATAAATACCGAACGATGAACTTTCATTCTGAAGCTGCAAAAATAAACTTTGATAGTTAATACTACTAAGACTATAAAGCATCAGAAACCGTCTTAATAAATGGTATATTCAGATATTCAATCAAATTAAATAATGACAGTCCAGTTTCACTTCCAACCGAATGAAATTAAACAATACTGGAAGACAAGTGACTTTTACGAGAGTAAGTTAATTTGGTTGGAAAGATCAGTCAGCCAATTGACAGGGGACAGACTGAGTATCGGTTAATGTCAACTTGTAATTGCGATCCTCGTGATTTAATCAACTTGCTATGAACGAATTAATTTGAATTACTTTCAAAATTACGACATTAGTTTAATATCTTTCGATAAGTTTTACTTGCTTATTAAGCCTAAAGGCTTATTTTGCTCAAACTATGACGATTAAGCTTTATTTTTAGCTAAAGTCATCCAACTATATAAAAATATAATGTTATATTATATAAAAATAAATATTCGTAAATTCGATTAAAAAGATGTATGATAAAATGTTTATCATTAGCACAAATAAAAACTTACTTATTCCAACCTTATACTAAGAATAAGGAGATCATAATTTCTTACTTATAAACTCGTTACAACATTGGTATGACTATTCCCACTTTATGTCATAGGCACGTCGCATTTCATTTATAAACTTAAGAAAAAAAAAATTGTCTCTGATAACCATATTTCTGTCAGTTTGACGTTTCCAGTCGCTGTGATTTTGATCCGAAGTTGTTTATTTTGATTATAGTAACCAGTTATAAAAGATTTTAAAATTTGTAATAATAAAAGAGAACGCTGGATTAATTGGAAGAAAGAAGAAAAGGTATGTAGAATTGTGAATGTCGAGTAAAACTGAAACATAAATGTTGCTTTTGTTGAATTTTAATTTGTTTCTTGTGTTCGATTACAGCAGCTTTTTAGAAATATATTACGTCCTTTTCGGTTCATAATTGAAAACAAAGTATGAACACAAAAAGGAGAAAATAAAGGCTTGGAGCGAAATAACAGAGAAGTGGTTTATTTTAACAAGTACCTGTATCTCAAAAACTACAGTGATAATCAAAACATATAATTGTTTTTTAGTTGTGCATGGACAAAGCCTAAATTAATGTTCTCTTATTTGTTACAGAAAGCAAGTAAAATTGTTTGTTCAAAAAAAGTTTCGGGTAAGCCTTATTTATATGCAGATATGCATAGTTTTCAAGCTCTGGAAAATTAACACTAATATAATATAAATTTAAAATGACAGACATACATTCTAGTGAAGACTTAAGTAATCACTTAAAAATCAATAGAATAATGTAATAAAAATGATTTAAAAATAAATAGAATTATGTTTCATTTGTTTAAATAATTAATTGTTAAGAAAACCTAAATCTTGAAAATTAGCGCCTTCAAAAGTTTTATTTCTTAAAATAACTCAATTGTTAAAAACCTATCAAACTTAAGAGTTTTCTTTAATAATATGGCCCTCACTGCTGCTCCACGCATCAAGAGAACACGCTGTATTTTGAGATTAGGGTGCTGTTGGTGGTGGAGGCAGGGTCTATCACCATCTTCAGAGATATCTTCCTCTTTCAATTCAATGGCTATATTATGCAAGACTGCCAATGATACTACATATATCTTGGTTTTGTTGATGTTCTGAATGCCCTGTCAATAAATACCTAAATCGGTTGTTCCATACACCAAAACATCTCACTACACTATTGCAAGTGAGCATAATTGTATGCTTCTTCTTTATGACTGGTTGGATTTAGTACTGGTGTAAATAAATAAGGAGTGTAAGCATAGCCAGAGTCTCCATGTAATCTACCATGAACTTGTTCCCTCTCAAAAACTAGGATGGCGGCTGGAATAACGCTAGTATGAACAGTTACACCGAGGTTATACTAGGTTTAAGTTATTCCGGGTTTATTAGTAGACATTTTGCTTATTCTTAGGTTTACGTTTATTTGCACCACTGTAGAAGTTTTGTCACCATGAAAACAAATACTGTAAAATTTGTTTTGTTTGATATATTTCAATTATAATTATCTCTGTACACTGAACACGCTCCATATTGTTTTTTGTATTTTGTTAGTTAGTTTATACAAATAAGGATAAAACAATTTAATTCATTAATACATTTAACGATGTTTGTGTATTTCTTGTTTTGCTTCTATTATTCAACTAACATGGCCAAGATACTAACTAGAGTAATTATCGGAACTTTTACACATCAATGGCATAGAGGTGAATGAAGTAATTGCATTCACTGTGTTCTAAAGGTGTATTGAAACCTCCATGAATGGTTCCCGTCAATTCCTTTAATCCCGTTTCAAGTGTAAGTGATATATTTGTATAGTCTTTACTTCATACAGACAATCATTCTTAACTAAAGAAGGATTATCTTATTTTTAGAGGCAGTGCAGCTTGGCAAAAATAGTTGTAGAGTTAAATGATAATAACGCATATGGATAATATTATATAACGAAAACCGGACCTCCAATTTATACTGTACATTTTGAACCAGCTATCTGTGACTATGACTTAATAGCATGTTTAAAAATACAGAGCATAAGAAAAGTTTATTATAAAAATTGATAATATATTAAAGGCTAGTTGTTTATCGAGGAGAATTAATAAAAATAAACCGCTATTGATTTATTTATTTAGTTAATTTACTGCTTATGTGTGGTCAAAATTTAAATAAATATGCATCGCCTCAGGCTTTGAAGAAATAAATAAACGTATTTTTTTATAATATGCGTATATGGCGTATTACTTAGATGTTTGATTCCCTGTGCGTCAATATTGTTTAGGGATGGTCAGCTCAGTCTAAGTCTTTTACCTACTACTTTAAAGGATTTTAAGTTAGAATTTATAAAATTTGAAAAATAAAATTACAGCTGTCCAAGAAAAAGAAAAAACATATTGTTCATCTGAAGAGGAAAACTAAATAAAATTATTATAAGTGTCGCGCTAATGGAAAATGTGCCCAATTTGTCAAGAGGATTTTATCTTGAAAGCTTCAAAGCCAATTTGTAGAAAAATGAACGTCAAATGGAATGGAAAAATTTGAAAACAACAACTTCAATACGCGTATCAGTTTGACCCAAAAAGTTATCGATCTAAAATTAATTTTTACCTTTTCTTACTTCCTATTTAAGGAAACCTTTTCTTACTTCCTAATTAACGAAATTATATACAAATCGGCAAAGATGATAAAATTTAAATATGTAGTTGAAAATAAATTGTTGATGGGCAGCGGCCTTTTAATCATTGTTCCGTAAGCTCATTTGCCCGTCTATTCTATAAAAAGTTGTACGAAATAGTTATAAGAGCCTGTCATTATACATGCATTTTTTTATATTTATTGTACTAAAAAATAACTTAGGATACGTTGAATGAGAAAGAGCCCATAGAGTAGTATGACTTATATTCAAAAGTAGTGAATAAACATATACTTTGCATTTACTAAAAATAATATTAAAAATCTGGCTAAAACATAACAATTTCGCTAGATGCTAAATCTAGAGAATCCTTTTGCTACGATTACATCTGTAAAGGGGGGTGTTTAGAAAGTTTCAACTGAACCATTGTCTGTGGTAAGGTTCTGACCCGCATCACTTTGACACAGATAACACAAACATTCAGTACGAGATAAAAATTCATAAAATGTTTAATTGGCGTACCCGTAGCGTAAAACCCTCGCTGGATTTTGTGTGATGAGTTAAAAGATTAACATTTCAAGTATACGAGTAATTTTATGTTCAATTTTCACGTATTGATGACATGAAATGAGAATGGCTACAATTCAGTTTTCATATCACTTTTCTTTGTTTTATGAATATATTTTTTTATCAAAATGGCAAGTTACTATTTTCACAGCTTTTAAGTTGATATAATAGGTTGGGGATAAAGTTTCTTCGCATTTTTTAAGAAGGTTCATTTAGTTATTACCTTCTTCAAAAATGGTTCGGTTTCATTACGATGTAACAAAGAATTACAAATGAATACACGGTTCATAAGGTTTCTTTCAGTGAGCTCGCGAGGTACCCAAATATCGAGCGTTATTGTGTACCCAGTTTTTGTAAAATGCGCCAAAACTGTTTTGTGATCATTTCCCAGTTCTTCAGCTACATCGTAACTACTGATAATGCGAAAAGACTTTTACCCTACCTATTATTATGGAATTTTACTTTTATATTAATGATTTGACATTGATTACTTATTATATTAAGTAGACTTTAACGAAAGAGATGAAGCAATCAGAAGATAATTGTGAAATATAAATTATATACCGTAATAAAAGGAGTGCAGGCTGAAGCCGATGAAGGCAAATAATTTGCGACAGATCCACAGCCACAGATGTATATACAGTCCACAGTATGTGTACTCTACAGCTGATCAAGAAACTCAGAGATGACTTAAATATGCTGGAAGAGAAAGTAATTCCTTAAAAAACAAATGATGTAGTATTATTGATTTTTTTTTGGACAAAAGGCAAAGGGTCATATAAACAACACTATAGGGATTGCGAGTGCGTTGCCGGCCTTTATATTATATATTAGGCTAGGCTCAAAGTCACTAATTATTAATTTCATACCACGGTTATTGTGATAAAGAGCTAAAGGGCTGCCGGAACCGAAATAAGTCTTAATGTCACTAATTAACCATTTTAACGAATTTGACGATGAAGATTTACCGAGACCGTCTAATTTGGTCGTGCCAATACAATTTGTCACTGTTCTAGTTACAAGAATACCATTTACATTCATTTTAAATATTTTCTAGATGTATGTTTAAATGGGTCACTCTTTGTTATGTAAGGCAAAATCTATTTTTTTTTTTTTTGTTTAGTCAATAGTCGGTTAAATAGGTATAAAGATATCACTCATTATCCATTTATTTCAGTTATTTATTACTATTTATCCACAGAATATTGACTCAACTAAGACAATAATATTGATATGATATAAGATATTTTATAAAGTAGCTAGCTACATTAATATTGTATTAACCATTACTTTTCTTAAGTAATTGTATGTATTATACATTATAATGTCAGAATTTATTACTTTCGTTGTAGCATATAGCAATCATAATATCATCATACAGATATTAATTTCTATTACAATTTTATTCGATCTTATTTCTAAATAAAATAATTTCGCTGTCTGTGTAAATCGGATGGAAGCCAATGCACCGTAAAACATTATATAATAGCCATTAACTTGGCAAGATCTATAGATTTATTAGAGGAATAAAATCGAAAAGTAAAAAGTATTTTCTGAGTCAGAAGGAGGATTAATCTATCGGCACTCATTCAACTGATAGACGATTTGGAACAAGATAACGGGTGGAAAGTTTACACTTCCCTTTAAGAATAAAGTGTTTTTCTTTGATTATATTACGAGCATGTTCATACTCCTCATTGAATATATATTTCCTAAATTATACGTTTATCTTTTTATTCGTTAAGCTAAGGACAAAGATAAAATTTTACAATAATAAAAATGGAATTTGAATAATTTTGTCTATGTACGTCGACATAAAATGGGATTACAGCAACAGCAAACGATGCATTCCAAGATTTTAGGACATTTAGGAACTTGCACGCTGTCTTGGCTCGTCAGATATTACACCTGATTGCCCTAGTTTCATACAACTTGGGACTGTGAATTTATTGATATTCGTACATCTGCGATAACTGTAATGGTTACCAATTGACTCATGTAAAGATATTATCATCATCATCAAGTATCAGATATTAGATATTATGCTTTCTTAGAATTGTAAGCGTGATGATCCCTATGTACGTGCCAAGGTTCGTACATTTTGCTCTTTTACAATCGTGACAATTTCCTTTGTTTGTACGTGCCATGGCTATACATTTTGATCACTTATAAACGTGACGATTTCCTAAATCGTCGGAGTTACGCCCCGAGAGTATAGCCCGACGCAGGCACTCTCTTCTACATTACAGCCATTCGTGTCATAGCAATTAACTAAATCATAGGAGTTACGCCGTAAGAGTATAGCCATACCCAGGCTTTCTCCTCTACTATTACATTGCATTCATTAGTCTCATAGCAAGCAACTTAATCATGGTAGTTACGCCCCGAGAGTATAGCCAGACGTAGGCACTTTCCTTGACTGTTACATTGCATTCATTCGTTACATAGCAATTAGCACGTCATTATTTCGTTCATATTCTATTGTAATACGCGAGTAGTTATTATAGAGTAAACCAAGAAACCTCTATTATTTAAAGCACCCCGATGACATGTCAAAATCCAGACAGAATGTAACGTCTGATATATAAAGCCATTTATCAACAAAATACAGAAATACACTTTCAAAACATAGGTTTCCAAGTAGATGGGAATATATATACATAGAAGTTATATTATCAGATAAAGAATTTGTTATATAAACGTTTCTTGTTTTTTTTATACAGGACCGATTAGCAACAATACCACCTGACGTTAAGCAAACAAGTAACACGAGATGGCAAACTATTTCCAAAGACTAGGTAGGACTAAATCTAAAAGCACACTCTCTACTACTCGTTAGACAGGCCCGGGTTTTGTTTATGTTAATTGTAGAACGAATTTAAATAATTGTCAATATATAGGTGTATACAAAATTATTGATTCAATTTAAATTATACACGTATCATGCGCAATGCTGTCGTGATCGTGTCTAACGCTCAATCCTTGTCAGCTCCGTTCGAGATAAGTGTACCTTTCTGCTGCTATCCAAAGCGAATCCATCACCTTTATCGCACTACATCCTGCCTCACAAGCGCTCATTTACATAATAGTCTGTTATTCTCAGATTTCACACTCTACTGTCAATTTAAACTTCCTTTTTTTTATTCAAACTTATTTGGTCGCTACGATCTCGATTTTATCAAAATATCTGCAAAAACTCAGCTAATATAAACAACATTTAGTCCAGCTGTAGCATTTATATTTAAATGAACTATATTGTGAGTTTGGAATACAAATTCGTGATCTTGAAGCCAGCTTCAAATTTTATGTACAGCGCGCCAATTACGGAAGCGAATTTCGTTTTGGTTAGAGTATGGCATCTAAGTCGGCTTGAAATTGTGAATTTGGTTCTCAATTTAGCTCTGCGGTGAAGGCTGTCTGCTAAGGCTTGTATGAGCTTGCGCGTATATGAGATTTCATTGAACTATACATTTAAGTATGGCTTACACTTGCAGTGTATAATCTCTTTGCATTATAGGTTTTTGCCGGAAGGTAAAATTTTAGGAAATCAATAAAAGCGGCTGAAGTACGGATTATCCCATAGGCTATATTTGAAACATATCATACGTTTAAAAAGAAAGAAATAAATACGAGGTGATTTCTGTAATATCTTCAATTTTTATTATACTCCTTGACCAATAGTAAAATCTGTAAGCATATTCGTAGCTTTTGAAGTAATCTGAGATCATGATATACATATTGTGCCTGATCTCTATCGTCAATACAATGAAATAATTTATATGCTGTTTATAAAAAATCGATACAACTCTTAGCATATTCAATTTCTCTATGGGTAATATCAATTCTCTGATTTCCCAAAAATACTGGCACAGATTTTCCAGGAAAATTATTTAAATTTTTCAAATATTGGATTCTATTGGCATTGGTGTCTCATTATCATAATGGCTTTGATCGTTCCTTCGAAATAAAACGATTTTCGATAACATAACAAAAATTACTATAAGCTTTTAACAACAGAAAAATCTGTTTATAATACAATGTTTTAGGTGTTGAAGGGATTAAAAACGAAATTATTATTATTTTCGTAATAATAACGAAATACATATTTGCTACATACATGTTGTACTTTCTTCCTTAACATCAGTTCAGTTGTATATCTCTCGGTCTCGCAGTTAACTGATAAATACCAAGACCAGGCATTAGTTCTGTTACAAATGAAAATGTTTGTTTTTCAACATTTTGAATTTGGAACACTTATGTTATTTTTTAAACTTTTCTCTCTTTTAACTCTTTCGATTTTGCGCCATCTCACATATTTTTTCGTGTTAACTATCAAATTACAATATGGAGTGGGGTGTTAAATAAAATAGGATTGTAGTGATCGCCTTGCACAAAGTGGGTATGAAGCCGTCGGTCATATGCCAGATACTTCAAATTTGGTAGCAGCCGTATGTTCGTATATCGTACTATCAACAGATACAACAACACTTCGTCTGTAGAAGACCAGAAAAGATCGGAGCGGCGAGTGTTGATAGAACTACAAAGGCTGTCGATGCTGTGTCGATATACAGGACATGCCCTAAATCAATCTTTACAATTCAAGAGAGTGAATCCACCAAAACGCCTTCTGTCGCGATACGCAGTTATATTAACAGAAGAAAATGTATCAGGAAAGGCATTATCCTTCTGATTAAAAACATACATTTACTATTTATTCGTTATTCTAGATTCTACGTATTAAACTCTTTATTACGCTTCATAAATGTCTCGGAACTTTAATAACAATAACATAATAACAAAACAGCATCGTATAGGTATGGTTACTTTTTCATAAAACAAAACTCACCAACGAAAGAGGTTCTTATAACAACTGATATGAGTGCCTACGGTCTAGATTTCATTAACGGTATAACCTTTATAACAAGAAACCTTTAGGTAAACGTAGCATTGGCAAGTATTCGAATTTCATATAAAACAAATTATAATTTTAATCATAAATTTAATTATTAGAGTTCCCCCAAAGAAACGGCCATTTGTGCGATCTACTTGAAGAGTCCTTTCCCTTTTATTTCTTTTCGTTACATTGAGAAAAATACCAAATTCAATGTACATTAATTATAACGATGACTAGTGATATATAGGCTTTGGTTACACGGCTTTTTTGTGTAATGAAACGAGTAAAACATATAATAAACTAACGGTACTAGGTTTATACCGTCATAGGTTGTCAGATGTTTAATCATCATGGACTTATATATAGGCTATTAGCTATTCCTGACCCTGTCGTTGAAATATGTAAAGAAAAATTCCAATTTAAAGGTTTTTTCCTAAAAGTACTGATTTTAATTACAGTATATTTTTTTAATTTAGGTCAAAAATATTAAAGATTTTATAATTACTACTCGCTTTCTCAGTCCAATTAATACCAGCGCCTTCACATGGCTGGACATTTATTTTTTAAATATTTGGAAATAACATTCTTATGAAGAATATTTGGAAATAACATTCTTATACAAATACAAACCTTCTCTATATAATAATAGTGAAAGTAATGTATATTAATTGCAGAATTGGAAGTAAATGGCTACCACTTTTAAATGATAAAAAAATTCTGCAGACAGACACTTCTATAAGTCTTCTTATAAATGTTGATCGATGAATAATAGTTACTTTGGAAGAGGAAATTAGAAACGAACTCGAGGAGCGTAACTAATGTTCGGCCTCCGAAATCAATAAAATCATAAATTTTGTCAATACAAATACAGTGTTTTTAAATGTATACTTAACTTGAACTTTACATTAAATAATTGAACTATATATAACTTTTTTCTGTTGAAAATCTATACGTATACAAAATATGCTATGCTCGGGAGTTACCAATTTTTTTTAAATCTAGACTAAGCCAACATCTGGCTGGGAATGGAATTAAAGCAAAAAAATTAAAAAATGTCTATAAATATTACTTAAAATAGGAGTATAAAATATTCAATAATAAGGTAATAGAAGAAAAGAACATGTATATAGACAGATCAAAAATAATGGTTTGAATGAATATTAATATTGGTTCCGAATAGCAAGGCAACTTTGAATTGCAAAGAGATTTGGTGGCTTCAAATTGAGCTTCTGATAATTTAAGGCTTGCCAGCAGGTAATTTATAAACGAAATTAAATTGTATATTTTAAAATAAATTATTTTGTCGTTCAGTCAAAATCATACCTTATTTAGTTACTTCATGATAAAAAATAGCTGCAGTAAGCATAATTAAAAAGGTTATAATGAAAACGACTAGGTTTAACATTCGTTTTATTATATATGACTGAGAAAGTAGTGAGAGGTACAAGAAAAGGGTAGGATTCGCGTTGAGAAAAGTAGAAAACTATGAACGATAGAAATATGGTCGTTTGGCGACAGATTGGACAAAAAGACAGAAAACGATTGTTGACAAAGCAATAAACAATAACCTGAACAATGTCTCTCACTCTGAAGAGTTTTTTTTAATGAAATCTGCTATTTGTCTTAAGGGCCTTTACAGCTCAGCTCGGGCTGGTTTGGCGAGCTTTTCTCGGCCGGAATGGGTGATTTCCCGCGACTAGGACTAGGGCGTCTCCTGCGAGACTCGGACCTCGGACGAGGGGTAATAACTGATGCTATTCGACACCAATGGGTTGGGATAATGTTTAACCTCGTCGAAATTGGCCTGGAGCTCCCTGTAAGGAAGCTCCAGGTCGTGGCGGATTTCTCATGAATCGCGTCTGGAGCACCCGTGGACATGGGAGGGGGTACAATGTGCGAAGACTTCGCTAGCATAGGTCATGATCGGTCGAATATAAGCCTTGTACAGTCAGGTAATACGTAATGCCTATGGGATATATGACTCGTTTTTTTTAATAGGAAATAGAGGCGAGAGAGGTCGAAAGAGGCCTTCTTGCGAACGCCGGCTCTGTGCTTATCTATGTGCTAGATATTTAACGGACTTTTGCCACGGGATGGCTTGCCCGTATTGTCCGAGGGTTACCTCTGTTTTGAGGCAGATTTTTTTTGAGGGGCGCTCCAAGTAGTTACTGTATTTATAACAACCCACATTTGTATTAAATAAGTTTCATGACATTTCGTGTACTCGTCGTTAATTTATACCTACTAACAAATAGTCGTTAATTTGTAGATCTATTAATATTTGTAAATGAAATAAACCATTTAACGGTTTTTGCACAAATTTTACATTGTGAGTGTCCATTGTGGTATCACATAACATCAGATGAGCCTCGTTTTTCCCGTTTAGTTTAAAAAAAAACAGTTATAGATTGATTTGTTTCACTATGTGTTGGCCCACATGCATTATTCATAACTAAGAATAGTATAATTAAGGTAATATAAATAAGATTTTAATATTATTATAGAAGAAAATTTCACTTCACTCAATAGATGATGGAAACATGACTGGACGCTTTGGTCATTGCACGGAAATTAAAAACGTTTCACCACCAAATAATATCGTGAGGTCGAATAAACTTTTGTTAACCATACAACAGATGACAACTTACTTCAACAGATGTAATCGAAATTTATTAATCATAATATAACTCGAAACTATATAATCAAATTCGAAATTAAAAAACATAAGCTTTCTCAAAATATCATTCTGTTTACATCATTTTTTAACGAGCAATTAAGTAATGGCGCAAGGGAGTTAAATTTTAACCACTGTCGCGTGCGCACTAAATATATACCGCATACCGTATAGCATTTACTTTTTTTTTGATTGATCATTGAAGGATCCAGTGTTTGGAGTGAGATACGCCACCGTTGATGGTAAGTGCTAGTTTTAGTCTTATCGATTATTGGATTCCTTTTTTTATTATACTGACACGCGACAGCCGAACCAGCGCATATTATTTCACCGAGGGAAGGGAGCATCCTGGATATAGCTTCCGGATACCCAGGCCCACACAAGAACAATATTAACTGCATGTAGAATCTCGTGAAAGTTGATGTGCTTATTAATTGTATTAATCATATTATCGTATTAATAACCCGTGTTACAAAATAATTATAAAAACAGAACTAGATTCAAGGACCCAACCTGACCTCAAAGTGCACTAAAATTCGAATACATAACACATATATTCATGGGCCATTTAGCCAGTAGTATATAAAATATTCAAATTCCGCCTAAAGTCCGGTAAATGGTTATTTAAGGTGGTATGTTACACAATATGATATCCTGAAACATTTATTGTGCCCTGGTGATAAAAACTAAAAAAATATCTCATTATTAGCCGGATAGCTGATCCAACACAATAACGGAGCCAGCCTCATAATGAGTAATGGTTCGAAATAAATCCTAATGCAGGCCATTACAGGCAATGATTGTTCCCAAGATAATACGAATTTATGGTCAATAAAATTATATCAAGGAATTATGACCAATTAATTGCATTGTCGTTGTTATCTTTGTTGTTGACGGTAAATATCACGATTTCATTATAATCAGCCTACCAGATTAAAGTGATATTTATTATAAACTAGGGGACATACACTACTACCTGACATATACTGTCCTGAGAGCACGGCTTAAATATTTTTTTTTTATCAAAAATATTAAATCTAAACAATTCTCAAAGTCACATGAACAAACACAAAAAGTTTAATACATTCGATCCAGACGTTAATAACGATGGAGGAGGAGGATTTATATAAATAAATATTATACCAAGAATTATAATTTGTTATATTACGTATAATAGATAATATACAAACATAAAAACCTATTATATGAGGTGTATGTAGTTGAGTCGAACATTGATCTCGACAGACATAATCGTATAGGCTAAAGGTACACAATCATGTTTCTTATTTAAACTGCTTAAACTACTAACATCATAATTCTTATATATATTTACGCAACTATATGAATTACTTTAATGTTTAAACCCGAACCCTTATAAGACACCACAAAAAGGCCATTTCTTTTATAAAACTCTCTTACTGAAAGGGTGTCGAACAATAAAAGGCTTTAATTTTGTAAAAGAAATAAAGCCCATTATAAATACACCTCTCCCAAGTTGGGAGTATTTCATAATAGGCGCTCCGGGACACAAACTTTTATCATCTACGCTTTACACAACGCCAAAACTTTTATTTTACTCTTAAGCAGTTTTGGGCTTTGGCAGATCCCGTCGTTAACGCAAACCACAGACCAATTATTGTGCTCCAAGCTTTTATTCACTTTGCAATTAAGAAAATTTGTTGTTAATATGTATAATAACTATTATAATACCGTTTTCCTAGCGGTTTTATTGAACGGCGTTTATTGAGAGATTCTTCAAATTCAACCAAATTCGAAATTTAAATATCATAAAAAAAATTAACTACTTTTATTTAATTAAACTGCGAATGCATATGAAAGTGATAATCAACCCAGGATTTCTAGACACAATTATAATATAAAGTTAAATCAGCGTATACATTTAGTAAAACAAAATGATTTCTGTATGTCTATGTATAACTATGAAATTGTTTTAGTCATTTCTACATTTATGCTTAGTAATATCAAGTTCTTACTTCATTCTAATTTGATGATGACATATCAAAAATAATTAAGAAAATTATACGATTGCTTATTACTAAACTGACGAAAGTAAACCACATTTACAGACAGTACAAGAATAAATTCCATGCTTTTGTGGAGCGCCATGAACATTACTGGTATTTTACTTTGATTAAACGAAGCATTTCGTCTGTACGTAAGACTTAGTCTTGTGACAGTTCATGTTAGCGGAAACACAACCATAAATACATTGTATATTGCAACTAAAGGAACAGACAAATTAACCCAAAATACGTTGTACGAAGAATAAAGAGTATTCACGTTTAAATAATCTCGGTCGACCCGTTGTTAGGCCAAATCTTAGTGACAAAGGATAAGCGTGACTAAACGCTCATCAGTCCGGTATTAACTCTCTCAAGGGAGGGGACCTAGTTTTACCACAATGTTCATTACGTAAAATATTTTTGGTGTTACTATAACAAGAAGGGAATTAGCACCATTTCGTTATTTGTATAATAAATTATTCATAAATCAGCGTGTATTATAAATCTGAGACGCCCATGGTAACCCGCAACGCCCAGGGCTAAAGGGTGTGTTGCTAACATTTCAGGGAATAGTATGCTCTATTCTTGAAGACCCCTGAGTTGTAATAGTTCGAAAATACCTATATTGGAAGCTAGTTCAGCAAAGAGGTGGTTCAATAACCATAAGGCAAAGAAGGTGTGAATATAGACGTATACTATGAAATAAGGTACTGTAAAATATAGTCCATGCATTTTTTATTTAAATCGACCCCGCAAGTAACATTGATATAATCGTTACTTAAGTATTACTTACCACAAATTCATAGTTTCAAACAAGACCCAAGTTGGCACTTTACCGCACTTTACAGACAACTTGTTCGCATTGAAAGTAATGTACCTACTTATCAAACTACGGCTTAACTGAATCAAAGCTGTTTTCTAAATGTTGTCCATGGATAAAGATTCACGTCACTTATTAAAATAGATCAATCAATGTTGAGCTATTGTGACGAATTCAGTTTACAACGCTCTATGTGTGTTGTCTGTTAAATCAATTTTGTTGAAATATAGGACGGTATTATAAGATGAGACTGGGATAATATACTAGCCGCGTTTTTTTTTTGTTTCTTGATTAATTTTACATTCGTGTCGCATAAATCGATTACTGTAACACTTAACACGCGTAACTTCCGCATAAAATTGCATAACAATAGCTTGTGCGTAAGTACCGATGGTCGTTTGAATTAGAAACAAATCAAATCTTTATAAGTTTTTAATTTTTTATAACTAACGTAAGTAATTTTTATAAAATACGTTATTGCTAATTATTATTAAAGTTTTGATGAAACATAAAATAAATTAATGAAACCTAACTATGACATCAAAGGCCAAATGACTTGGCTACTCAAGAAGTAATTAGCTGTCGTCTACTTGACTTTGCAATGAAAAAGATTTATTAGAAAACTATCAAAGATTTAATTTTCTTCTGTACTAGACTGAAATCAGTTATTAAAAGAAATCATTTCATTTTAAAACTATAGCGTATCTATATTTAATGAAGACAAGTAGATACTCATCACTCGTCCTCTGTCTACGTAATGATTAAATTTACTAACTTTTAATTGCAAAAAAAACAAAATGCGGCATCCTTCCTTACAAATTTCAATGAATTTAAGTTGCTCAAGCGTTACGTGCATGATTTTAACTAAGGGGCTGTTGTTTGTCTTGAACTTGGAGAACGGTATTCGGCCAATTAAAAATTTGTCATAAAACAATGAGTCAAAAATGAAATGTAAAGTAAATTATTGTAAAGGATGATGGAAGTCGCTTTGATGTAAAAGAAGTTAATTAATTTGGAGGCAACGCTACTTGCCACTACGTACTAATTGCATAAGAAAATTAATTATGAGCGCAAAAGAACTCTTTGATAATATTAATAACAATTTATAATATATTTTGAATCTAACATTTCCTTTGCGTCTTTATTTCTTGGTTTTTCTCCGCAGACTGACTGGAGCTAATTACACATCTAATCACACCACTACGTGGAACCAGCTACCTAATCCACTATTCCCGAACCAATTCGAGTTAGGATCCTTCAAGAATGAGCGTAAAAATTCTAGCAACGCACTTGCGAGCCGTCTGACAATGTGAGTGTCCATCGGCAGTGGTATCACTTAACATGATCATCAGGTTCCCACCTGCCCGTTTGTTTTTTTTATAAAAATAGAAGAGTATTTTTTTTTAAATGGAAACGAAATAGTTCTACTGTTTGTTTGTTCCGTTAGTGTTAAAGTTCTGATCGTTGCTACCTTTGCACGCAAATAAATTTTTCTTTTTATGCCTTAGAAAAGGTATGAATTTTTGAAATTTGACATTAACCTAAACCCAAAGCTCGTAATTTAAGAAAAAAATGTTATTATTGTTACTTCACCAGCAAACTTCTTCAATTAATGCGTTTAGCTCTCTCCACATTTATAGAAGCATATGCTTTATGTTCGCCAATTCAATGTAGACACTTTACAAGGGCGAAAGCATGTAAAAAGGCTCCCTATCTGTAACTCTCTAAACAGGAGACAGCGAGGCCATGACAAATTGAATGTCTTCAATCTTCCGCCTTAGGGAGACCGATATTCACAAGTCACAATACGACCCTTCCTTTGATCTTTCTTTGAAGTAATATAAAAACTTCTTAGTTCAATTTCACTGCCCAGTATTTAGAAATTCAGCTATTACTTAGCTTGTTCGAGTCATTTTGCAAATATTAGTTTTGAATTGTAAAAGAATCAAATTAATTGTCTTCAGATTATTAAAAGGTCGATATGTATATATGGTTGTTTATAACTGTCATATATGTACAAAACTTTTTTGGTAATCGATACTTTTTAATAACAAGTCCATTTATTAAATACCTTGTATGTATCCTGCCGCTTCGATTCTATATATAGACGAACAGTCAAAACACATTCCGGCACTTTTATTTTATTGTGGACACATCACCAGATGGAAACTTGTAGTCTGAACGGTATAATTTTTTACCTGTGTTCTTATATTTTGGGTCATAGGGATATGAGGGTCTGAAACGGGCCAGTTTAGTCCCCGCGACAGGTGTATCGCATTAACCTTAAGGGAATAAATTCAATATTACCTATTGCTACAAACAAAACGTCCTATGAAATCGTTGTATTTATTCAATTACTTTGTCCTCGAAACATACGAATTCTTATAACATTTAAGAAAAAGCTTCACATCGTAACATCCTAATAAAACAACTATTGTTATGTAACCCTATATATAAAGAAAAACAAGAGATCGAATGCACTGGAGACAACAAAGATCGAAACGATTCTAAGGCCATACTGATTATAGAAATAAGTTGTACAAATTAATTTTATTCACACTGTCAATTCTTATAAAACTGCCATTCCAAATAAGCATGTTATATGACGCGAAAGTTGTGGTGAATTAAACAAAAACAAGATAAATTACAGTCGGTTTGTTCTACAAAATTTAATATATTTAACGCCTAGTTGGATATTTTGGACAAACCAAAAGCGCAATTTTACGGCAGCAAGTTTAAAATGTAATAAACATAAATGTATTTTAATTGCCTACGTTTATTTGTCGTACACAGAAATACAATTATTAAGTTTCATGTAATTATAGTCCAGTTTTTTATATAAATGAGGCAATTACCCGAGAAGCATTACATATTTTTCTTCACAGCATTTCATTTTCAGTATTAATTTTTATGTTTCTCACAATTTTTCTGTTTTGTTTTTGACAGGATAACCAAGATTGATTATAACCTGTGGTCCCCTAATTTGACACTCATGGTATGGTAGAAGGAATTCTTTATAACTTTAGTACGTAGGTATAAAGATAGATAGATTATACGAAGATGTATAGATTAAAAATTAGTGGGAGTTAAAAATTAGTTAAATCAATCAATAAAGTTATCAATGTCACTTAAATTTATATTTCAAATTTGAAATTTGGACAAAGCACATTCAATTCTATATCTATCTACAATCGTGTTCAACCCATTTTCAAAAGCAGCATACACATATTTTGAACAAAACAATGTGATTTATAAAATACCCGTACATATTTTGTCAATTCAGTTTTCTCGAGTCGAGCATTGTTTCGCAGAAGTCTTTAGAAATTCAAAACAACCACAATCCTGGCATGCTCACAAATCACGTTTACTTCACTTGATAGAGAGCACCTTTCTGCTTTTATCTTGCTCGAATCACTCAACCACAAAACTAAAATCTTGATTCTCTTGAATGGTAATATTACATCGCAGTAGCACAGACTATATATCTTATGTGACAGTTCAAAGAACCGTGAAAAGTACGCCTGTATAAATATAACTGTTTTATTTGTAAAAGGCAGACTAACAAACCAACACTTACTACTTCTTACTTTAAACGTAAAAATCCACAGCGTGATTCCGATTCACCCGTCTGTCTATTAAGAAAGTAATTATCTTTTTTTTTTCTTTAAAAAAATAATACAATATAATCCCAACACACTTTTTCTTATGCATACAAAGGTTCTTTTACAATAGGGTAAAAAATTTGTTTTATCAATACTTTTTATATTCAAGGTAATCCGTCTTCAATCTCCAGATGTCACTTGATCTTTGTTTTGATTTGTATCCTATTTTTATCAGTGAAACTTTTTGTGGATATATCCAATGTGTTAATTTTATGTTTTAATGTATACTTTTTATTTTATAGAGATGTAACTGCTTTATTGCCTAAATAAATAAATACCAGTCTTTGAAGTCAATCTTTTCCAATCACAGCCAAATTTGAAACTCAACGTGCATTGAACTTTCCTGCGCTCTATTTCTTTCTAAATTGTTCGTAGCTTGAATTCTGAGATTCTTCGAAGATGCCTTTGCGACTGCATAGCATTACATCTAGTACATTCATCATTTTATTAAATTCTTATAAATACAACAAGGTATATTAAATAACCTACCGGAGGAGATGAATTTTTCAAATATATAGAAAAGGCAGTAAACGGTATGATTAATATTATTTATTCGAAGCATAACTTCAATAGATCGAGAGAAAATTCCATCTCGAGAAGATGGCCCATCCAGAAAATAATGGCTTGAATGAATATTAATATCGGTTTTGAATGGCAACTCAGCTTCGTATTGAAAACGGATATTCTTCGTTCGAAATTTAAATTTTCATGAATCAAGGCATAGGACAAATTATTAATTAACATCTTGTACAATCTAATTCAAGAATTTAATATTCTGAGCAAATTAAAAACAGAGGATTAGTTTGTGGCTTCCACATAATTATACAATATTATAAAATATAATATGGATATCTTCGCGCTTAAGTTACAGTTACAGATATAAGTGGTACAAAATTCTCGTTCTGGAGGCCGAAACACATTTCGGGTCGCAAAGCTAGCGGAGTAACTAAGAGTTGATCTATGAATTATATAATATAAGAGTTAATTTAGTCGTTAAATCTCATACAAAGATTGGAATGGATCTCAATATACACAAATTGGATGATTTCCAAACGTCGAGTGTTCTGCCAAATAAAACTTAACGACGCTATTGCCTGCTAAATTACTAATTCTCTCTCATTTTTATTACAGATTTATAGTATACTTGCTGGTGCCGACATATTTCCTTATAATTATATATCAATATACGATATATAAGCCGTATAGTTTGTACTAAATCAATGCTATAATGTTTTAATAGACATTATTAAAATAAATAAAGGGTGAGCATTGTGCCAATATTTATTATGCGAAACGTGACTGATGGAGCTTTTAGAAGTTTTTCGTAGTATTGCTTAATATTTTAATAAAATCCGCGTTCGTTTTTATTTAGATTTGACATATTCTTTCTTATAATATAGTGATAAAGAAATTTTAAAAAATCAAAATCAACAATTTTAAAGTAATCGACTATGGAATGTTTTAAATTTTTTTTTCACAGACCTCAGTGGTTGCTACATGAATCATTATATATTTTGCACCGTCATTAACAAATGAGCATTTGTTAGGAGTTGTTCAGAATGTGTATAACGATACAAGTTTGTTAATTAGATTTCACGAAACATCAACATTCGCCCTGAACTCTAATCAAAAAGTTCTTTTACTTCCAAATGATTCATTAAAACATTTAAAATTCATTTATTTAAAACTCAATGTTACTAAAGAGTCGATCTACTAATTTATTAAATAAAAGACATGTTTCAAGTTAAATGAATTATATAAGAATTTCCTACAAAGTATATGTGTCATCAAAATCGAATCGAAAAAGGATACGGCAGCACAGTTCTAGCCGTCAGTAGATATTATTAACATTATACGTATTATGAGATTAATATAAAAAAATATAGCTGTCCTGCATCTCAGCCACAGAAATCAGTAGTTTAGTCAGTATCATCCCTTTGCCAATAAATATTTAAAAACTTAAACATACTTTTGAGAATCTAAGAAAAAATTACCTTAGCTGACTATCTTTAGTATGACTATCTTTTATAATTTTTTTTCTAGTTCTTTCTACTTTTGCTTCCAATTTTACATTTACTGCCAGTTTTCAAATCAAGGACGTAGAACGGAAGAAATTGCAATAAACTCTCCGCCACTCTTTTTAATCGCCAAGTTTTTTTTGTTTTAGACAACGTTTGTAAGGAGCTGCAACCATTACACCATGTTCCACGTGATATCTTAAGTAATAAATAATAATAAAATAAATTAAAAACAAAGATTTGTCTCAGGTTGTCAAAGATCCCTATCAGCAGGAGGCATGTTGAAATAGGAGCACGCACTTACATTCTCGTGAGAACAACATGCAAATACATAGTCTAAATAAATAACATCACCGCATACATGAATTCAAGTACGACCAGTCACCATAAGTGGCACCCGTTCACGAGTATGAGCAGCCAACGGCCCCCTCGCCGTATTTTAGGGAAAGAGACAACCCGACGCAGGGATGCCAATCAAAAGTTTTTATTTAATACTGATTGAGAAACGTTGATTTAAAATTGGAAGCTCACGAGCTCTTAGCGAGGTTTACCCACCAGATGTTTCGAGACCTCTGTCAACGCAGAACTAAATTTTTCGGTTGAATGCCGTTTTATTACATTTAAATTTCATGACTAAAATTTGATATTGCCCTAGAAATTGAGGTTTAGTATGCACTCAGATGTTATTTACTTCCACGTCGCAGTAGCAGTATGTACGTATGAAAACTGTTTGAAACTGTGTTAGCTATCAAGGTAATAATTATTTACACCACGGATTTTTTAAACATTACATGATGATGATGTCGTCAAAAATGATTTGAATCACATTATTTTATTTTATTCATGTAACTACACATAACAACGAAATATACAGCGTTTACAATTTTCTTAACCTACATAGTAATAATAAAAATATATATATTTTTAAATTCTAACTTATAAAACAAGAAGTTAGATTAAGTTAGTTTACTTACATACAATTATTAGTTTTGTTAGTAATTAAGTTTGTATCCTAAATTTACTTCTCTTAGTTTTTCCTTAACCTTACTATTAAACAATTATTCTTCATTCTGTAAGAACTCCTCTGTAGGTGAAGGCCTCCTCCAAAGATAGCCAGTCCTCTCTAGATTGGGCTACTTAAATCCAGTTATTTAATTTAGCAATCGTATGTTGAGAGTGTTTTAACATTGTATGTTAAATTTAGAGTTTTCCTGATGTTCTAGTCTTAGTAGTGGTACTATTAGTCGGGGTAGGTAGTTTTGTTGCAAATTTTAGTTTTGTTTTTGTTTGATCCTTTGGAGGGTTTTAGTCATAATCTTCCTCGGTGCCCAGCCGGCTTGGAAGATGTGAATTAATTTTTGATATTGTTTCCATTATGTTATCCGTATGAGAGGGGTTCCGTATTTGCTAATACTTCTCTTTGTTATTGTCCTTTTTTCCGGATGCGCTTTTTGGGGTTTTGGATGTCAGGAAGTTCAAGATCCCAGGTTTTACGACTTCATCTGACAGACTAGACGATCGATCGTATTCTTTTTCATCTGGGTATCCGTATTTTGAATCTTGTTTTTCTTGCTGGTCCGCATTCTAATTTCGTCACGGTTGATTTCGGGAGACGTCAGACCTCTGTAGGTCTGACAAAGTTAACGGTCGATCGATGGATACGATCGAAGTGTAACTTGTTGTTATAGTACAGCTACTCTATACTCGATGGCGCTTTTGTCTATACGCTATTGGTATCTTTTTATAATATCATTTAGGTTATAATTCTATATATATTTTTTAGAAGAGCTCACAAATCTATAATTGTTCGGCACTTTAATTGTTAGACACTTTAATTATTCAATTATCAATTTTGATAAATCACTTATACAATTGCAATTTTTCACAATTTAGCACTGAGTCACTTTGTAAAAGGCTTGCCCACACTATATGCTAGTAGATTATTGATTATTTTCCACTTTTTGTTCTTTTTACTGAGTTGGGGGACACAATTATTTTTAAATTTTACGATAAATACGGAGCTGATTTTAAAAGCGGCACAGCAGCGACTACCCTCCTCTACAATAAAGTGATGTACATTGCAACAATACATACGATTTATCCTCAAAATTGCGCTTAAAATAAATAGAAATTCTATTTTTCAAACATACATATTACAAGATTGGTACTATTCTCAGATATCGAGGTTTTGCTTCGCGAGAAGCGACATTAGCTTTGAGAATAAGACTTTTTATCTTAACCCAGGAACGTTTGTAAAATTTTCACAAACGCAAAGACGACAAATCTCAATCTCTTTTTATGGTTAAATCTAAAATTGAAGTTTTTAATGAAAAATGTTTTTAACATTAATGCAAACCATAATATACACAGACAATGGCGTTTTACTTATTAAAATAAATCATACGCGTAAACGTCAGCTACTAAGCCATAGGCGATGTAAGTATCTGATACACAATGGGATAATTGACAAGATTTAAAAAGCCATTTCAGATTATTCATATGTGTATAGAACCTATACAATTATATGTTTTAATTATGTTAATTGCTTTAAAAAGTAAATTTAATATTCATAATTTCAAGAACCCTGCTTCTTAAGATAAGGTGGCGTCGCACCTGTCCCTACAATGCCAGTAAACACGTAAATAACTGTCAAAGTTACGTTAACTGTTACGTGTTAATTATCAATCTTAAGTAACACATATTATTTTTGAATAAAGATAGTGTTAGTGATAGTGCATTAGAGAGACGAAGACATTATTTATTTGACGGTAGTCGTCGTCGATTTGATTAAACTGTGACCGCTTATATTATATTAATTATACGTCATTCACGTGACACTTATAATTATCGATTTTTTGATAAACTAATGACAAGCAACACATTTTTAAAACCAATGTTTTATACAGATTACTCTTAATAACACTGTATTATTTATACTGTCAAGAAGCAATTAGATACTATTTACTACAAACCACCTGATTATATTCGAAATTCAAATTTCTACAGTATTTAAAGTACAGATCCAATTTTCAATACTAATTAAAGTCTTAAAACAATTGAATTAGAGAAATTGCTTTACCGAGTTACCAACTTGACATTTCTAAATACGCTTCGTCACAGTTTTGATAAAGGTCCGCAGACGGATAGCCGACTGTCCGTACTCCGGGAGACATGGCATCTTCTTTTTTCTCTCGTGACAAATGGCTTTGCTCAACGTCTCAGTAATTGGAATTACGGATAAGAGATAGAGTTTTTCTTATTATTACGTATTTTAAATATTATTCTTAATAGCGATAGAGTTCGAGAAATACACTTGCAGACTATTGGCATGTTAAATATGTAAAGTTGTTTATGATTTTGACCATTATAGCTACTAGTATCACTAGATATTATAAAACTTAGAATAAACTTTAGTATTGACATAAAAAAGTGATTTATATTCCGTTACATTGATTATTTTTTGGCTTTGAAATATTAGCTTTTTGCGGTATGTTATTTTTAATTAAAAATATTTGTTATGAACCGGTCACTTAAGAATATCGATTCAGAATAAATTATTTTAAACAATCGTAAATCTTAACTCAAAATCGATGCATGTAAACACGCTCGACCACAATATGATGTTAAATGTCACGAATACAGACGTACGACCGGAAGCGGATATTGTATCGTCTTTGAAATTTAAATCCCATTTAATGCAGAGAAGAATTTGAAGCGAATTCACAGAAAATGCATTCAAAGCTGATCTCGTAAAGGACACGATATACATAATTTATTCCAACCCTTTAAACACTTTTGTAATATTATATTGTTAGTATTATTACATTTGGACATTGCCATTATTTAGCACTATCTTAATAAAAGAATATATACAATTATCTTATATCTATATAATTTTTCTTTGTTTTACTTTTTCTTTCGCCAGAGATTAATCACAGCTCAGTTATAAACTTGTGGCGTTTAATGATAATAATACTAATGAACGATTCTCAATTGAACAATTTAACGAAGCATATAATCTAATTATCTCCATGAACGAAATTATTATTGTCATACACTGTAATTAAAGCGAAATTTTGTTTGAAATTTCATATCTGAAAATATGCTATTTTTATACTAATGCACTTCAATTAAAGTCGTAAGTTTGAGTCCCGACTCTTTTTTATGCGCAATTAGCACTTGCTAAAAAGGTTAACGAAAATGGAATAACTTCGAATTAAAAGTTGAGTTGGCCGGCTCTAAACGACCGAATTATGCAGACATGGTATAATCAAAAGAGACAAAAGCTATTATAAATTCTTAAAATCATAATAAAAAAAACGTAGACAGTACCGCGTTAGTTGTTATGATAGTTGCTTCCATAATAAAAGTTGGTTACTTTGTCAACAAAATGACCTCAAGCTACGTTATAAACTAAAATCATGGGAATGTAAAACGTTAAACGAAACGTTAAACGAAACAATTTTTTACCTTATTACCACCCATAAGTCAAGTAAAAGTAGTAGTAGTAAGTAAATAACGTTATGAATGTAACAATTCCAAATGAACATACTGCAGATCTTCACTGAATATCTTTTATAAGAGACATGTTGACAACTTGGAAATTGCTTGCATTAGATCCTTTTATGGTATTGAAACTCGGTTAACGAGATCGTTACTTAGCAGTCAATAGTGTATTTCTATTCACAGATTTTTCTTATTTCAATTATCTTGGTACAAACTTCTCGTCATATTTAGGTGACATTTATGAAGAAAAGGATTGAAATCGATAGATTTCTTAACGTTAAGAAAAAACAGTTCGGCAACTTTCAAAATCTCGTGGAATTTCAAATACAGCTTGTAGAAGCTATAGTCTAACTTATGTTACTACTAATATTGATATCGACAGCAATCCCGATCAATAATAATGATTTTGGGCATGTCCCATTAAACAATATTATTTTAATACCATTTGCAGACTTGACAAATATTTAGTTTCGATAGTTATAATACTGTTTTCTAATTCAATACGTTTGTCAAGTTTAAGTTGTAGAACGCGAAATCATGATGTGATCAGGATCATTTGAATTCTGTTTTAACATCATGTCAATGTTTTTTTAACTGTATGTGTGTATTTAAAAAACCTGTATGTCATCAGATTACTGTGCAGTCTGAACAAAACTAGTATTAATGTTATTAAAGTCCAATGCAAATAACATGTGTTGGATCCAGTGAAACCCTATATAAATCTTGGCCTCACCTTGCATCTGTTTTTCTTTTTATTTTAGAAATCCGCCTTCTGTTAGAAAGGTGATAGATTTTTGGATTTAAGACAAGCCGGTTTCCTCATAATTATTTCCTTCACTGTATGAACATTAGATACGGGTTATGACATAGAGAGAAAGTCTATTAGAGCACAGCCGGGTAACGAACCTAAGGTTGAGAATTGTGCGCTGAACCCACTAGACCAGCACTGCGTATTAATAGACATATTATTGGTAATCCATCGTTGCTTTCGAGTGTTCTGCTAAACTGTAATGATAAAGTTAATAAATGTATAGCTACGTTAAACCAAAGATACAGCTAAATCTTATTTTTTGATTCTTATCTGTAAGTGGAGATCTTTCAATAAAATTTAACTATATTGTTTATGCTTGTCAAATTTTAGGAACTGAAGCGATCCCTCAGTATGTGCTGCAGTTTGCATAAGGACATACATATGCAAAAGCTATGAGAGTGTAGCGGTATGTAAATTTATCCGACAAAGGGAAAAATAACGCTATGTGGCTACGGCTCAATTAATCTGAATGGCTTGTTTTGAAGCTTTTTCGCATTCTACAAAGTGCCTTGTGCTTTGTGAGATTTTACGAAATGTACATATAAAAAACTTTAGCCAAATTGTAAATCAAATTTATTTGCACTTTTATTTATCATATTTATTCTTGTACAGCTTACTAGTGGACTGTTAAATGTGTGTTTAATCTTTATATGTATTGTATGTCAGGAGTATCTGTATTGTATACGTAAGGTATGTATGAGCAAGCTGCACTAGATAACTAAATATATGAGAGGGAAAGATGTAAGAACCTAACAACCCTACGAATCCCTAAGCCCTACAGATGTACCCTAACACATAAATAGTGAATATATAAATAAGTACGGGATGTCTGCACCAAGAGACCTAAGGTAACAGACGGAGCCCTACGGGTAGGATCAAAGGTTTGAGGTGGTGGGATTATCTGAAAGCTATCGGGCAGGCTCACCACGATAATTAAGGGCTTGAAGTAGTCTTCGCCACTTTGAGAGGAAGCGAGACATGAATACGACAGAGCAATATTCAAATCTGATTTATTGTTCAAACACAATATCTTAAATACTACTTACACTTATTCACACATACATATTAATATTTATGTGAGCTGTTGGTGTATTTCCCACATTCAGCTATTAACATTTTGGAACACACGTGAGTCGTGTCAGCAATTGATCAATATTCGAATAAAGTATAACAAAATTACTCTTCACCTAATAATATTTGGAACATACGTGAGCCTTGTCAGCAGTTGGTCAATATTCAAATGAAATCTGAACAATTCTTATTTTTAATTTATTTGTCTTCTACAAAATACAAAATTAGATGGAAGCTAATCATATATTTGTGAGTACATGATTTGTTAACGGATTGTAAAACCTAAAGCAAAGACAACTTTCTCTATTGACCAATCTTGAGAAATCTATTCAAATAATTCGACTTGGACGGTTCCATTATTTTAATTATTGTAACTGGATGGATATTAAGTGGAATTTCTTATAAAACCCTTGTAGCTCGCTTCCTAACTTCGTTGTAATTAAAAACTACGTATTTTTAGAGTATTTATTTGATTGAAATAAAGCCGTCTTATAGAGGGAGCATTTTATAATGTTGCTTATCGTTCTTCGTTGGCAAACAGCAATACCAATTGCCACCGGATTTAATTTCTCTTCATATTCAATGGCATATGCCTATATTTGTATTGACTATGAATGTTTCTCAAACACTACTACCTTTATACACAGCTTCAAATTATGCATGTAATTTGTCTAGTATTGTATATAGTAATAAATAATATCAAATATAACAAAGCTGACTAAAATATTCTATAAGATTAATAAAAGTATCAAATCGTAGTCTTTATTAACAGATTTAAGCACTTATGACACAATAAAATATTACTCACGGGCTGCTAATTACGCTCCAATGGAAGGAATTATGTCAATGTCATATTGCACGTCCTCAGATAAAGACAACGTTCTCAATTAATATACGAGTAGTTTATATATTAGTAACCATACACCGTACAACTTCACTATGAATTTACGTTACCGTGTTTAACGACTGAAGCCTCACTGAGGTCGATTAGATAATTTTCTTGTTAGTCTTGATGAGGTGATTTAAATTCTACCCTTAGATATTACTTATGCATAACAAGATTTTGGTGTTGATGTTTACTGCTTTATAACAACTTATCTTAATTGAATTGTTCCGTGTTATTTTTCCAAGTGTAAAATGTCTTGAAATATTCAATAATGCATATTATTGGCAGGGCGCGTGTTATGTTGATAAGATTTAGTTTAGTGAGAAAGTAATTTGTCGAATCAAATTTTTATTCCCGTTAAAATATCAAAGAGGAGAATGTCGTAAAGGCCTCAGTTTTACTCTCAAAGAAAGTTGTCTATGTCCCTTTTAGGGACATATTTTATACAATTTATTTCTACCTTTTTAAGGCTAACTTACTTTACTATAAATTTTATAAGGGCTTACAGTACTGAAGTGATCAATGAAGATCTTAGTAACATATTTATTGCTCTTCAGATATCCATATCAAATCGAAAAACCTCTTTAAAAATATGCTACTCACACTTTAAATTTCCAAGTGAATGTCAAGGCCGCAGCACAGTTTCTCATTATGAAGATAATGATTCAAACGCCTAAACCCTAGTGTACTTTGTGCTAGTGTAAAATGTAACTACCTCTCTATTTACCTTATTATTTTATTGCTTATACAAAAATAAACCAGTACAAAAACACTAAAAACCTAACCTGACACCAATTAGGTGTTTAACCTTGGTGCCTGAAGGGTCACACCATAGTAGAAGTTCGTGTACTAATCTTAAATTTATGGAGCTTCAGTCCACTGTCTAGTAAAAAACATAGGGCCAAATAAAAAACGACATCATCAAAGATAAATATTTATTGTGTTTGACCCAGGCGGAAGGGTTTTTAAAAAATTTTTTAAACTAATACAAGTTTAGATACCTTATTTTTTTATGTAATAGGGGGCGAACGGTATGGGAGGGATGTCGTGGTCACTATCGCTACTAATTTATTACCATAAACTGCCCAGGATCCCATACATAGGGATTTAGGGAGAACTGTATCCCGGAAACCATGAAATCCCAGTGCAATATAAAGCATTAATAACAATTTAAATATATTACAAAAAAATATGAAATTTATATTTTATTTTATGTATTTCATATAATTAATTTTACCAGTCAACGTAATATCATGTTCTGGCAATGATTACATCGAAAAATGTTTCAAACATTAACTCCTTCAACGGACTAGTTTCTATGTATATAATATGAAATTAGGTCCCATTTTATCCACCGACATTGAAATCCGACACAGCGACCGAACCTGTTTTGTTTTCTTTAACGTAATACTAACTAAAGTAATTAATACAATTAATTAGATTAATCACAACATTAATTAGATTAACAACAACAGAACTTGTCTGTGTAACAAGATATCAATTACAGATTTATCAGATAATCTACCGCTACGTCTAATTAATATAACTCGAAATATTCGAAATCATAAGGTCTTGATTTCTGACAGCTCAGTGCTTTGATCAACATATGATGTTGAGCGATATTAAAATAATTAATCTGTAATAATTTAGATCCCGATCCATTAGTTACATTACTAATAATCGAAATCTTTCTATCGACGTCAACGTTTCGTTTCCTTCAAATAATTTTGTTTATAATTTTTGAAACTTTATTAGTTTCGTTTAAATATTCGAAACTTTATTTAAAATAGTTTTACTACTCCTCAAATGAAAAAAAAAAATAACAAAGCAATTTTTCATTACCAGAAATATCGTTGTATAGTAATCCCTTCTATAACACGGTAGTTTGGTTCCGCGTTATAGGAAGCCCGTTGTTGTTTGACCCCATATAATTCGTTATGTGCAAATGATTAACATTTAACTTATCTCGGTAAAGGCGATTTAAATCGAATATTTAGGAAAAAAACTATGTTATGAAAGAAATAGGTGCGTACAAATCATTATAAATGTCGCAGTACAAAAATATAACGTGAGAAATCCGCGTGTTATACGAGGGACAAAAATCGCGTAATATGAAAATGCATTATAAGAGTACCGTGTTATAAGGGAGTTTACTGTTCACGACATTATAACACCACGTAAGATAAAAAGTTTATGTTAAGGTGGGTAAGCCGCATATAACAAATTATCGTATATACCATTGTAGGTATAGGTGTAAGATAAACTTCGAAACTAACGTCTTAGCAACAATTTATTTCGTATTTCTTGTTTCACAATTATCATAATCAAGATGACACTTATTTTACTAAGCAGAGTTACCACTTGTTCAATATTAAGTCGTTATATGTAAGGCAATGTCACTTGGGCTGTTTTGGGAGCGCAGTGTATTCTAGCGTCGCTGGAGGCTCGTACCGGCGATTCTTGAACTTACCGTCAAACGGTTCTACTCCACTCGCTCGCAACCAACCGAAAATGGCGATAGACAATGATGCTATTGTAAAAAAAGGAAACAAAGAATTTATGGAAACTTTCTACTGAGTCAATATTTATAAATCTACCTAACACTCATCTCTATTGGTACACATATCGGTCCACGGACGGAAGAACCGCGCTTGAACGTACACGAAAGAAAAAATAATGAGACCTTGTTAACCGCGTTGAAATATTTTGCAATAAATAATCGTTTGCAGTCAATGTAATATGAAAGGTAAAATTAAGTATAATAGACCTTTAAATAAATTTGCTATGATTACCATTTTCACGTCAGTAATCAAATATGCTTAATTAATATTGATATTATTAACTATTAAAACATGTCATGAATTGTGCATTAAATAATTAAATAAACTTGATGTTGCCTGTTTAACGTTAATTTACTCAGTTATATTAAGTTAATATAATTGGAAGTATAAATTCCTTGACTGAAAATATCTGGTTTATAGCGTAAGTATTACGTTTTTGACATAATATGTACGCTTAGACTCTGATTACCCTATGTATTAAACATAGGCGTTCTAGGGTTTCCGTTTAAGTTGTTATTTGTCTGTGGTAAGTTCTAAAATCAATTCTCTTACACGGTACTTACAGTGAATTCTTAATCGACGCATATCGGAGACAAAAGATTAATTGCACCGTAGCAATTGGTTTCGTAGCTGAGGCCAAGAAATATCTAGATCGACTTTTAAGGGCCCTTTAGAGGGCGATTGGGAAAAAACAATTTATTTTCAATGTGGGTATGTTATCAAGGTTAATGTGAAAATGTTTATCATATCATATATATCATATAATATTTAATTTATCGTTTGAAAAAACTACAATTTTTAGAAATGTTCGTTTCGTTCCTTCTGGTAAGTTTTTGAAGCCAAAATGTAACGGTATTTAAGGGAAAATACGCTTGTTTTAACTAGTAGATAGGTAGTAATATAATGAGAATTAAATGTAATTAAAGTCTCTATTATTTGTTCTTATCTGGTATTTAATAATAATTGAAATATATTGTATACATATACACTATTTCCAATCGTGCCTCTTAATTTACAAAAATAAAATATATATCCTTAATAAAACAGTAAATTAATTAATAAAAAATTATACACCTAATCTCATAATCCCTAAACGCTTTTAGTCAAAATGAGGTAATTAAAAATTCTGACTTTAGTAATTGTTTAAGCGCTTTGGCGAGATTTTCTTCACAGACTATACCGCTAATAATGAATCGCTGTCATGTAATTAATAAAGAGATTTTAGACTCTTTAGACTTCATTTAAATTAATTACAAACATTCATAATTAAAGAACAACGTTACATAAACAATAATTTATATTCATTCCGCCTTTTTATGTTTTCTAAGACTTTGGAAAGTCTTAGCAAAAAGGGAAATTACGCATTACGCAGTAAATTATAGTAAGTAAAAAGTCAAACATTTGATTTGGTATTTTTTACTTAAAATATATATTATTCTTCTAGCGTGAGTCAATCTTTATGTTGTATCTATGTTAGAATTAAAATGATTGTACTTACAATTATTCTGCTCCACTACATCGATAGACATAATCTAATACATTAAGATTAAGAAGTTATATACATATTCATGGTTTGAAAAAAACAGAACACTTTGAAGCGACCCTTCACTATACAAACTTAATCAATATTATAATACTGTGTCAACAAGAGGTCTGTTCGGTTAAAGTGTAAAGGTAACATCAAATAAAAAAGAATACTTAAGTAATAACAATGTTAAAAAAAAATCAATGGCGCTACAACCTTTTTAGGTCTGGGCCTCAGATTTCTGTATCTGTTTCATGATCATTTATTTAATCGAATAGGCAAGCAGGTGATCAGCCTTATGTACCTGACACACGCCGTCGACTTTTTGGCAAGCCGGTTTCCTCACGATGTTTTCCTTCACCGTTGGAGGTAATGTTAAATGCGCACATAGAAAGAAAATCCATTGGTGCACAGCCGGGGTCGAACCTACGACCTCAGGGATGAGACTCGCAAGCTGAAGCCACTAGGCCAACACTGCTAAAAAAACAATGTAATGCGAGTGATAATTTTGTATAAATAGCTACGTTCCATGTTACATACAAGTTCTATTTATTCACCAGCACAAATGAATTGTAGTCAAACAAGAACATTTAATAAATCATGTTTATCAATAAACCTTTTAGATTAATCAAATAGTAAATAAATTATATGACCGTGTGTGGAAATGCATAATTATTATCAATTACAACATGTATTTAGTGGGTAAATTAAAGTATACTTGTGCGTGTAATCGAAAATAAGTTTTTAATTACATAGAACCCTCTTTGAGATTAAATGGGACTTGCTTTTTAATCAGTGTTTCTTAGGTTATTTTATCGAGAGTTGACCCTGCCGCCCCATCAACACACTATCAATCGATATTAACGCTTTTTGATAATTGTATTAAGATAAATAAACTGACAACAAAATTCTCCTAATAACCGCCGGCGCGGCCACACTAATTCGGATAAGAATAAAAAACCACACTCAATACTGACGAGATACGAGATTCTATGCGATATTTTCATTTCAAATAAAACTATAAAATCGACTCACTCTTTAAAATGTTCATTTGATTTTTCACCTTTTTATTCGTGTTCTGCATTGGACGTGACGTCACAATACCACAGTGCACTTGCTAGAATGTTACAAATTCGAAATTTAAGAGAGAATTTTTTAATAATTTCTAAGAGTCGAAATAGGATTTCGTAATACTTGAAACATGAACACGTTTCAATGAAACAATGTTACCATTAAACGCTTTTAATTATTACATAAAGGTTTTTATATATAATAGCAGTCAGTCATCGCAGCCTATAGATTTTTCACCCATTTTTAGTGGGTGCGTTTAAGGGTCCTCCCTCGAGCGTACTCCTGTACGCTCGAATTTTGAACAGTTACTTATAAATTTATATTAACAGGATTTTCTTCGCACGTAATGAATCTTCGTAAGTTTTAATTCTTTCAATAATTCACAAAAAAATAAATTAAAATTACAAACTATTCCGATGTTCTGTGTGATAAATAATATTTATTATTAAAAATAATATGATTTTTTTAAAGGTTTAACAAAAAATATGACAAATTTTTTAGGGCGTAATGAATGTACCATTGTTACTTATAAAGAATTCTCGTAAAGTTTGCCGCTTTCGTTCTTATAAATATAGTGACTAAACATAAGTGAAGTTAGCTGCTATAAGAATGGCCATAAAGTTCGTTGAACTCCTTGCAAGAATCTTTTACCTCATATACCTGTAAGTGTGTAACTGCTAGTTTATCGGTGGGTAAACTTTTAATGTCAGAGGTAGTAAACAAATATATTGTGGTGTGTAGTGACACCTATATTTTAAGTGTACAATCCCTTCGATGACGTCATACCCTGCTCACAAAGTTATTTCGGCCGCTAATATACCATTTTTCTTTCTCGACCTTCAGTCTTTGACTTCGGAAGGTCGAAGGAAGCAGCACCTTGCTTTCTCCACACTTGATTGAACATATGTTTCTAGTTTAGCATTTCCTTTCTTTAATTTTATAAAAGTTGAATGTCATAGAATATATATAATCTATAGTCAATAAATTACTCGGTAATATTTCAACATTAATATAACTTTTAATTATGAATCTATGGAGGAAAACTTTTGTATAATATGACCAAAAAATACACAGCAAAACGCACGATGTATTGTAGCTCAGACTATTTGTCTTGAGTTGGTTTCGTCGAAGTAAAATTTTAATAAACGATGCACAGCAACATTTTTACTGCAATTTTATTCAACATTTCACCCTCAGGCGTATCTCTTTAGTCAGTAGCGTTCACGCTTTCCTCTCGATATTATTAAATATTTTAATCTCGAATTATTTTTATAAACAGGAAACAATTAACAACATATTGTATACTATGCAACCTAAATCTTACTGTTATCAAATCAGTACTTTTAGAAACCATCTTTTAATTGGATATTTTTCAAATTTCAATGACAGGCATAGGAACAGATATCTGATTGCCTGTGGAAAATCCGTGATGTTTACGCTATCTTTTTTATTTTATTTTCCCTGGTCTTCCTCTCCTCATTCTATCCACTGGATCATTAAAGTAAGGACCTTTATAACCCATCTACCATCTCACACGATGCGAGCATTTCCACTTTTATTTATTGAGTGTACCACATCCGTTATTTTAATATGCTTCTGCTGATTAGAAAATGAAGGCCATGTTAGCCAGCTTGCGGGCCGAAGCGCACTTTGCACTCTTTCCCTGTATTGTTTTTAAATTAAAGTTGTATTATTGCCAAAATATTAAAAATAAACTATAAGATAAAAAACCACTAAGGTTTTAACAGGTGGCAACTGACCACTATACTATCTAGGATCAAGTAGTGTATGTGGTAAGTGGCATCAAACTCTTTAGCCCATAAATCGCGGGCCGCGAGCGGCTTAGCGCACTTCGCAACCTCGACATCATTTTACCTGAGAGCTGAAAGTGTTGCATTTAGTATCTGAAAAAAATATAATATATCAGAAGTATTGCCTTTCCTAATAAAGAAACCTTTTTCCCCTAAGTGACAGGTAAAGTGCGTCCAAATCTCCTACGCCACCATCGCGCGAGCTTATTGCGGCCCGTGCGCGGCGACTGCTAGTCATATATATGACGAAAAAAGAAATTCAGGACTTTAATTTAGTAAAAGCATGCTTTATATATGGAATTCTAAAAGTTGATTATATAGCTCCATTCGCTTTTATGTCCAAAAACAAAGAGAGTATTTTTGTCCTTTGTACAACTAATTCTGCATTAGTTGTACAAAGAACAAAATTACAAGTAACGGTGTTTGTGTACAAATTATGAATGTTCTCAACTTAGAAAACTACTCGTAACGACAATCGCCCTTTTTATCACTGATCAAATTCCCAAAATATCAATAGTCTGTTTGAACGGAAAATATATAATACGTTTCATATTAATAATTAGTAATTAATATCTGCATTTATTAATTAGTGAGGTAGTTTTACATACAGATATTATTAAAGCAATTTTAATCTGACTTTAATAAAACAATCTCACATAATTATTTATTTCAATGCGAAAATTTCATAAATGTAGTCGTGAAAGCGTGAAGCGTTTATTTTCATAAAATTAAACTGGACCCGTAAAATAGTGAAAGACGAATATCACCCCGGTGTATGGGAATGCTAGCATAATAGATGAACGGAATTTTATCTCGCCTACATGCAAATTTGCGGGCTCATTGTGCTTCAACCGAGTGGAAAATATTAGAAAGGTATATTTTATGCTATAGATATCTATGATATATAAAAAGTATTTTCATACAACTTGCAATACATGTATTTTAAAGTTACAAAAGTATAGCTGATTTAAATGATAATGTTGTACTGATATAATAAAATATAAATTGTAATAAGATTTTCTTTTTTTAATAATTTAGAATTCATATCGACATCTTTGTTAATTACAAATAAATTTATTTAGACAAATAATTATAAATAAAATGCGCTACGTGACCGCACTACGTTATTTTTTAATAATTAAAAATTGAAGTACTGTATTGCACAGAAATCTTGGTTAATTAAAAATAAATTGTAAAGGCACATAATTAGAAATATACTGCGCTATATCACAACGAATCAAGGAATGAAAAACAGACACTTGGGTAATCTCACTTCCTGTTTATTAGTCTTCACCACACAACATCACGTATCACATTACGGGCCTGAATGGCGAAAGTTATGATGCTTTTCAGGGGATTTAAAAGATATTGTCCTTCCTGCTATTCTTTAGCCATTATCCGCAGCTCACAATTCTCAGCTAAGCTCCTTTAATACTGTTATGGAGCAGTATTTGTGTCACGGTGAAGGAACGTATCCAGGTCGATCGCTTCGTATGAATATTAAGTTTATTCATTGAATATTAAATTATTTTATTACAAAACAATTACTGCTTTGAACGTAGACGACACCGCTAATTGTTTATTTGCCTTAAACAAAACAATTGACATTGACTGTTCAACATGAATAGATGCAATAATAATAAAAAACAGTCATTCATTTTCAATTTCGAACGATTAGCATTAACATTTGTCATTCCCAAACTCGGTATGACGTTTGTCCTTCTACAATTGATGAACGGATGATAGGCCACGTAATCAATTGTCCCCAGGGAATGAATGTAGGAAATTTTCCCTCGGTTCCATTCACGGAGTTTAATTTGCATGATGAGCACGGGGATTTTTAATATCCTTTTGATAAATCTCTCGTTATTCAACGCGTTATTTATGACTGCTTAAGAGATTTAAAAGTAAACATTCTTTTGTGAGACCTCATTGTTTGGAACTTTTCAGCTGAAACCGTTTAGGTAAATGAATTGTGAAGCTAACTTAGTGACCAGAGGTCGTTCGTTTTGAAGGACCATTTCATTGTCGATGGAGTGAACCATCAATTCAGCTTAACGGGTCTGCAGTTGACGTGTATGTTGTTTATGGGTAAAAACCGTTACAATAAAGCTACCGAGGTACACTAGCGAAGGCAGTGCTTATGTTGTGAAAATGTTTATAGCTTGTATGAAGATTGATCATTCTCATTTTAAAGAATTTGTTCAGGATGGATAAGTATTATGAATATCGACTATAAGTGAAACAAGAAAACCGATGTTTTAGTATCTGTAACTTTGACCAGACATTTCTGAGTTCGTTGATTGATCAATTACTTGTTACGCTATTTTTATCACTAGCATTTATAACTATAATTAAGAATTAATTTATTCATATAGTAGCAGAAAATTCTATACACACTTGACACATAGTCAAACTGGTATTATTGTTAAAGTTGATCTTTGTGAGAGTGAGAATAAACAAGCCTATGTTCAAGCAACAGCAAACATATAGCCTAATACTTATATTCAATACTAGATCACCCGAAGAACTTCCTATCATCTACATATATTTGAGTCATATATATTTAAGTGAAATTTACCAATAATAAGTGTATGGCTCCTGAATCACTGGGGTGCCTTAAATAATAGAGGATTTTTGGTATACTCTATATTAACCACTCGCGTATAACAATAGAATATGAACGAAATAATGATGTGCTAATTGCTATGTACCGAATGAATGCAATTTTAACAGTCAAAAAGAGTGCCTGCGTCTGGCTATTGGAGCGTAACTCCGACGAGGGAATCGTCAAGCTCATAAGCGATCAAAATGTACAGCCAGGGCACGTACATAGGAAATCATCACGCTTATAAAACTTAGAAAGCCTGAGTGAGCAAAATGTACAGCCTTGGCTCATACAATAAGTAAATAATAATAATTGTCGCTGTGGCTTTGAAGTATGTAGCCTTGGACACCATCACCTCCACTGCCAAAAGAGTGCAGGTCGTTTTTTCCGCCACGCCGCACTCAACGCCATCAAACGCCGCTCTCTAGCCTCCATCAAGGTTCCCACAATTTTGGAGCCAGCAGGTATCGCTAGAGACGATGCCAAGCGGCCGCTTGGGATGTCCTTGACCCCTTGGAAGATGGGACGGGCTTTGGTACGGGATGCCGGAAACCTGGGGCGGGCACAGAGTAGGCGGAAAATAATAAACGGCTTAAATATATGAGTCTATCCTTCAACTTCGATTTTGTTCCCTTTGTAGCAGAGTTGGGTTCAAGTACACAGGCGCTAATTTAACATTTAAGTTCGCGCCTGGAAGATAGTATCGGTGACCCCAGAGCTGATGCATTTTTCGCTCAACGAATAAGTATCGCAATTAGGGAATGCAATCCCGATGTAATTTTTCGGGATCAATCCCGAAGCATAATATGACGAGATCCCGTTCGAGATTGACGGGATTGGGCTGCAATGGTCAGCGATTCTACACACATCCGCTCGGGACGCTTCACGCGACATTGCACATTACATAGGGTACATTGCAATGGACATTATATGCCGGTTAGCAGATAGCACTCTTGAGACACTTTAGAAGATACTCTTTTTCTTAACCTTTTTAACAGAGAAGTTACTTTCAAAATCACCAATTTTAATCTCCTTGAGCTATACCTACTTTTGTTTTGATTATGTTCATGTAATTAAAATTGTTAGTTGTTTAGTTCGTAATATTAAAGGATAAAGGCTTTTGTTTTCTTTCAAATAATATTTTATTTTATTTAACCTCACTATCACAAACATGCAGTTTTCATCGTATTCAGTGACGTGAATTATTTTTTGAAACTATACGAGATCCCGAAAATTTCGGGATCCCGCTGGATTGATATCTCTTATCCCGCGGGATCTCGAATTCACGATCTCGAGTCAGGATTGCATTCCCTAATCGCAATACAGCGAGGAAATGCCTGCCAGCGTCAAAGATATACTGCTACAGGGATCAAACTTTTTAAATTTGCTTTAATTTTCTTTTAATTAATTTTTAATTATTTTTATTATTACTCTGTAGCATAAGAAAATTGAAAATACTGTATATTTGTTTGTTATGTTTAGTCACATGAATAAAATTTGAGTCAAAACTTAATTCAAAATTTATAAACAGACCAGAGGGATCGGACCTCTTACTACAGCTAGGAAACACCAATTTCTAAAGGCATCAAATATATGACAACCAAATGACAATTTTTTATTTCTAAAAAGTTGAAAGTATCAAATATTTCCCAGCTCGGAAAAGTTTTTATTGAAAAGTCCTATAAGTATTTTTCTTACTACTTATTAATGTTTCCTATCGTTTAAACTTTACTTGAACTTCCATAAATATTTCAAGATCATTTCCATTAAGCATATCAATCCAGCCATTGTCGGTTTTTAGCGAATTTTTATATGTAATTAGCGGAACTCTCAGACGTTGTCCTGCATGATATTTCAAGCGATTAGGATATTAAACAAAGTATGAAAATACCGACTGAAGCGCCAATTGCCGGGTTGATTTATGAATCTAAAGTCTAAACCATCCTGGGTCCACCCAAAAACATTCCAACCTGTCCAGCCGTTTAAGAGGAGTTATAGATATATATATATATATATATATACATGTAAGCTATCCTAACTTTTACGTTAGATCAAATTGCACACGGTTTGCAAATTTGATATCGGTTATATAGTTTAAGAGTCCATAGCGAACAAACAACGTAAATTTATATATGTAATGTAAAATTAGTCTTAAGACTCCAAATCTTATACATAACTTACAACTGACTACTTATGTAAGAGCCATACAGATCATTTAATTAGGAGTTCACTTCATTACCTCAAAAAGATTCAATCTCGCATCGAATCATTAAATGTTTTTGTGATGTATTTTTTCAATATTCAAGTAGGGGTGTGTGTACGTGACTGGGAATACGAATGTTTATTTTTGAAAATTGTCTTACAATCTTATACTGTGTGGAGGATCCTTCACGGATTTATAAATGTACGCAGAAAATATTACATTTACATATTATATATTTTTTACTTACATAATAAATGATATTTATTTACAACATACAAATACACAGTATATACAATATTCTTAACCTACATAGTGATAATAATAATAATAATTAAAAATTCACAAATAGATAATTAAAACAAATTTAAAAAGTTTAGTTCCTGTGGCAGTGTACCTTTACATCTGGTAGCATTTCCTTGCTGTATTAAGCTACTTATTCCTTAAGCGAGGAAAGCACCTGCACCGGTACGATCTACCATACACCTATCTGTCTTCCTACATATTATTCTTATATAGTGATTATTTTTGAGACGATTTACCCATTTTTCAACCGGAACTTTTTTTAATATAGCCTATGTTAATCGAAAGCTCTCATGTACTAGTAAAATAATTTCTGAAATTGTTTACGTAGTTTAGAACATAAACTTATGAACTAATATGTACGATTCATAACAATTCATGCACTTCATAGACACCAAGGATCAACATTAAAATGTATAAAGACACAAATGAAATACATTCCCGTAATAGTTGCGTAATCATACTTTTCATACAAAGATTTTACGGCTGCCATAATGTTAATATGCAGAGTATATCAATAAAATATTATTTTTAAGAATATGTAAAACAAAAAAAATATCCACTGTTTTTTCCCGTTTACTACGTTAAAATCCTTATATGAAATAATTATTCAGTGCCAATCTACGATAAGCCGCCAAAACCAGTGCAAAGTTATAACAATTAATAGTACAGCTATTCATCAATCGCAAACAAAAAATAGTATATATCGGAACACGAGTTTTAGTCATACATCATTTTGTTATTTGTTCAGTTGCCTGACGTTGATGAATGATCTCCGAAGGGGTTTCATTGCCCAAACCTGGCTTAGGACTCGTATGAGCATCTCAGGAAGAATGAAGATTAATTGTGTTCGCAATTAATAAGGCCGCAACCTGTGGTTATGGATAAGAATATTTTAATTGCGTTATGTAAACTCTTCTTGAACTTCAAGTAATTTGTTCTTGCCAATTCATTTAAGTGTGTAATTTAAAGTATAGATTGTTACATATTAATTGCGTACAGTACGGTACAGGTCTGGGCCTCTGATTTTTCTCTTAATGTGCAAATAGGTGGTCAGCATTCTAGACATTAGTGGGTCAAAGGCATGCTTTCCTCCCGATGTTTGATGTTTGTTGAGTGCTTAATACGCAAATAGAACCCACTTTGGTGCACAGCCGGTGATCGGTACAACCTCAGAGATGAGAGTCGCACACTAAAGCCACTGGGCCTACACTGTTAAATGGCCTTTACTTTACCGCTATAATACTAAATGTTATAATGTATTTTTTTGTACTTATAATAAATTATTTAAAAATTGCTAACAAGGTAATTCTTCCAAGCAAGTATTGAAAGAAGCAAATGATACAGCAATAACAAAAATATGCGAAACTTTTACAAAATAAAACATGAATTTATTTCAATCTTGCTTCTCTTCTTCTTTGATTTTTGAAGTGAAACTTCTTTATCGGCGTTGTTAAAAAATTTACCGTTACATTTTTCGGTTACGCGTCACATTTTTCCGTTATGCGCCATCTTTTTCTTATCCCTACCACGATTGATTCGAAGAGATTCAAAGCCATTAATAACAAAAATATATAATTACGATAAAGATGACAGTAATCATTCTATTACAATTAATGAAATTCTGGTAATAAGGTAAAATGAAATAATTGTATTATTTGTATTCATGTCTATGTTAATATTTCTTATTTAACCAATTTCTGTAAAGTTGCATATAATATGTTAATTTAACATTTCTTTTTTCGAAAAATAAGGTCATAAAGAAGTTTCACTACTTACGTGTGTACACTAGTACATACACACATTTTTTAGACAAGTAGGTGATCAGCCTTCTATTAAAAGTGTTGTATAGCAATAATTAACAACAGCTTTAAAAAAGCTACACATTTATTGTATTATTTTATAAATATCCTATTGTTATAGTGAAAATCGATGAACAACAAATTGTTACAAACAAGTAACTATGAACATTGTCATAAATTAATGAACAACGGAGGTTCCAAATTGGCGGCATTTGGTGACATAGTTTAAATGTTTAAGGACCCGTACTAGCTCGTCCCTTTCATAAACTTGCTTTGTTTAATATTCCATATTATATAAGAGTAAAGCAGATTTATTGGCATCTTAGTTTAACTTGGTGTTTCATAGCACTAATTGTAGAGGGAATTAAGTAGTTGAGGGTGTATACAAAACAATTTTCTTGTACAAATGTGATTAGACTATGGACAAATCTCTATCAAAAGATACGCGCTATCTTATATTTTACGTTATCAGCGAGTACCTTAATAATGGAAATATTCAATATTTATTTTAAATTAAGTATTATAATGTTATAAGATGTAAACACATGCCTGTTTTTATCAGTTTGACAAAAACAATTTTGGGTCCTTATTTATTTGTAGGATTTTGTTGGAATAAGTTTGATATTTAAAGATCCTTTGCGTGCCTGCGTGCCTTAAGGTTCCCTCATAAAAATCCCTTTTATACACACAATGTACGGTTAATTATATTAGTAAAATTTTTGTTTGACCAATACAATCAAATCCAAGAATAAAGAAAAGGGGTAAAGTTTGGCAAAGTAATTATTTTCAGGATAAGGCGTTGTTATGATTACCCACAACTTTTTTCATGAAATTCCATTTTTTCAGCTTTCTGTCGCTAACAAAATTATTCAATGTTCAGGTTGAGTGGGCCAACGGAAAATTTCTTGTTATAACTTTTGATCATTTTCAACTACTAATTATCGGACAAATCATATCGTGTATGATTGTTTGCATATCTAAGAATAAAGTTTATTGAAACCGAAAAATAAACTTTTAATACGTTTTAAATAGAATATTATTTATTTATATAATATATTAAAGATTAGCAACCCACTAGCGAGTCTTCTGGCAGTGTTCATATGCGGTACTCTTAACATAGCGAGCTGCTTTCTATAATATATTCCACATATATAACACGTTCTTAAAATAATTACAAAACTTAGATTTAACTTAAATTTCGATTAAAATAGTTTATGCATAAAATTTTAATTCAAACATTTTTTTTTCATTTTTATTACATTAGGTGTCGATAACTACATAATACTACTGCTAAATTACTACATAATGTTTACTGTAAGTTCATTGCCCGAGAACATATGTAATTAATTTACAGTCTTAAGAAAGTAATGAAATTTTTGTTCGACGTTACTAATTAAAAAGGTCGGCTAACTCATTTTCATTTGGGATGTTAAGTGTATAATTTATGACGTGTTTAAGGGCTAAGGGCAAAAGTCCTAGCTGTTTACTAAGAGTATATTTAACGTATACTCTGTGAATAAGTTATTTATAAACTTGTATTTAAATGAAAGTTGGCGCGTAGAATATAGTGGAGAGGTGAGTTAAGGCGAAGGTAGAATATAAGAGGTGCGTGTTTAATTAAGTTAGGATTATTAACCTTTGAAATGGTTTTAGTCCGCAAAAGCCTCTTAACGTATTTTTTATTACTTTCCGTATAGAGTAAGGCACAACAGCACCCAGTGATTAACAAAGAGGGTATAATAATAATAATAAAAGCCTTTATTGCTGTAGTTTTCATACATAGTACATAAGAAACGTGAAATACTAATATAAAAATAAAAATAAATTAATACTAATAATTAATCGGCAAGCCTTTTAAGAGGGTATAAGTAAGTGTTTATGAAAAATTTCTAAAAAATAATTCACGTTCCACTTATACAGGCCGTCCCAAAGTTATGGGACATAAAGGGAAAGTACTTAAAATATTGTAGATAGTTAATATTAAATATTATATTTTACTGAAAGTAGACTTCATGTTATTTTTAAAACTTAGTAATTTTGTATTCGAAGACTTTCTAAAAATTACTTGTCTCGTCTGGGTATCGAACCGACTTAAATGTAAAAATAAACAACCCTACTTTTATGATATCAATCGAAACAATGGCCAAAAACTATTAACTCTTTTACAGTAACTTACTTAAATAAAGAAAAGAAACAGAAACAGCGTGAAATAAATCATTTAAATCAAATTAAAATCATACATGAAACTGCCGTAGTCAATTAAGTGGGTATTTTTTTGTAAATTAATTAAATAAATGCTGAAAATGTGACCCCTCTTGTCTTACGCAAATTGCCAATCTTTTAATGAGTCCGCTGCCTGCTTACTTTCTTATCATTTTATGGTGAATACTCGATATTATATGTTACAATTCTGTTTGTAACACGCACACGTTCTCGTATCGCTTTTTGTATAGCATATCCCTGTATACATAAAAATAATACAATGTTTAAGTTTCGCAAGTTTATAAAAAAAATTCTTTATCATCGTGGTACTATTGATGAGCCCAGGGGATTCTCTAGATTGTTTTATTTAACAGAGGCAAACAGGTAGAAGGCTCATCTGGTGTTATGTGAAACCGCCTATAGACAAATTCTCTCGATAAAGCGTTCTCGGCCTCTTAAGAACCGGTACGCTGTTTTCTTCAAGTACCCTAAGTCGAATTGTAATGGAAATATTTCAGTAGTTTCATAGTGGTCTACCTAGTCTACCTAAGGGAATCAGGCATCTTGCTTAGTCTTTGACCCTACAGTGTTCTGTAGTAATCTAACTAATTAGTTCTTTTTACAAAACAGCTTACCAAAGAAGGAATATTGACCTAGATTTTATAATTTGTTATAATAATAATAATAATAAGTATAAGTCTAAGTATAAATATACTATCGTGTAGAGCCCTTATTACACTTTGTATATAAGACCTTACACTGTCTGGACTCCCTTTAATTCTCAACATATGTCACAAGTTTCCGTTTGATCCGCGTACCTATTCCGGCCTCTGTGATTAAGATGTTTAATACTAATTATAGATTCCAAAACCAGTAATTGAAATAGAATTAATGTCTATCAGTCTTGTTGTAATTAGGCTGCCTTGTGATTTATTAATGACATGCGTTCCAATGTAGCAATTAACGTCACACCATTCAAATTGCAATTCGAAATCTATTGTGATGAATCTGAATAACATTAGTGATCATGTTAATTAATTGTAATTATATTATACTGTTGTGGAAATTATGACAAACGTTTGTTTAACATATTCAGACGCTTTTGATGCTATTTAGAACTGATGAACAGCACGCGACACATTTGAGTTAATGTGTATTATTTTATTATTTCAGACATACTCAGTATGGTCGTTGTTTATTAATATTTTGACTACAATTAATTAATAATGCTCAATTGTTAACATAGCAAAATTGAATGATGAATATAATTCTTATAGTTTAGCACCAACAGCTCAAAATTTGTTTGGTTTTCGTGTTTATTTATCTGCTTTAACATACAACTGGGACAATAAACATGATGTAATGGTTACATCAATAATCTTGGCTATTCAAACGAGTGAAAGAGAAGTTCAGCTGTCAGTTAAGAAGCCAGTTCTTCTCGTCCGTTCAACGCCTTTGATTTGAGAACCAGCAGTCAATTTTTAGTTTTTTTACTGATCTTCGTAAGTGTACACCTACATGAACAAATGATATTTTGATTTGGTTTTATGACCCATGCAGTATATATATTGTATGTTCAATGTACTATAAATGAATCAAACTAAATAGTCACCACGCGATCGTAAAGAACGTATCCTAGCAACGTGCGTGCCTCAAAGTTAAGCTCGTGGTTACGCACCATTAACGCAGATTTTGTTCCTCCACCCTTCTCAGTTTCGTGGGCCATTACAGAGAACATTTCATTATAAGAATGGTCTTGAATAAGCTATGAACATGTCGAGGCATGCCTGAGAATTAACGGTCGCTCCTGATTAAAGATTACGCACAGTCGGCTGGTGTTAAATTTAATTTGGCCTTGCACTGAGTCATCTCTGTATTACTTATTCAGACACTATGGAATTAGAATTTTATGAGTGTACATAGTTTGGCGAAGAAGACGCAAAATGGGCATCGCATAAATAATACAAAATTATCCATTCAATTAGAAATCGTATTTTTCTACTTCAGTAGGTAGGTAGGTAGGTGGACTCAATTTCCGCACTTAGACACGTATTCGGTCCGTTGTGCGTAGAAGCCCTGGCTAATTTAGCCAGCCCAACTCCTTCCAGAAGCACAGAAGTCTCCCGGGCACTTCACAGGCTTCGCGGAGCGACCTCACTGTTCCGAGGATTTTTGTACGTTGATTAGCCACAGCCTCGCATTCCAGGACTACGTGGGTGACTCTGATTGATGATTCCTCTGCGCTGAAACAGCCTCTGCACAAGGGGCTGTCTGTTGCGCCTAGGACGAAAAGATGTTTGTTAAGGAGACAATGGCCCGTGATTGTCCCTATGATTGTTTTGAGATTGGTTCTGTTCAGGTTTAGAAGTCGCTTAGTAAGTTGCGGGTTCACAGCCGGCAGAGCCATTTTGGACTGTTTGCAATCTACACTTCGCGACCATCGTTGATTCTGGAGTACAGTGGATCTCTGGCGGATCCAGGTTCGAACCAGCGAGAAGGACAAGGGGAGGAGCAGATGCGGGCCAGCAGGTATCATACCAGAGCCTCTTCTCGCAAGCTCGTCGGCTGCATCGTTGCCGAGAGAGCCACTGTGTCCCTTAATCCACTGTAAGGTAACTCTATTTGTTAGAGCTATTGCCTCCAGTGCTTCGTGACACTCCAGTATTAATTTGCTGTTTGTGTTTTCGTTACCGAGCGCCATCAGCACGGATGCACTGTCCGATATGAGCTTAATGTAAAAGTCGTTGACTCCCATCCGCTGTACGGCTCTGGCTGCTTCGATTAGAGCGACACATTCACATTTCAAGATTGTGCTTTGTGTGCCCAGAGGTAGGTGTATGTTGATGTTGAGATCAAAGGAGAAAATACCAGCGCCTGAGCTACACCCTGTTTTTGAACCATCAGTGTATATACGTAGCTCATTCAGGGGCGACTGATCTTGCTCCTCTTCTCTCAGTTGTATAAGATATTTCTTGTTGAATATTAATTGATTAGTGATTCTGTCACATGGCGCAGCTATAAGAGGTTGGTACTCTATTGCTCTGTTGAGAATCACTGTGTGTGAACTGTAGTGGTTTTTTCCCCATAGGTCCAATACCATAAGCCTGATGGCCGCAAGTGCCGCCTCCTGCTGTATGTGTAGGTCTAGAGGTAAGATTTGCAGGGCTATCTCCATTGCTGCGGTCGGAGTTGTTCTCATACAACCGCTAGCAGCGGACAAGGCAAGCCTTTGGAAGCGTCCCAGTTTCGTGATCGCCATTTGAAGTTCAGATCTTGGCCACCAAACCAGGGCTCCATAGGCCAGCATTGGCCTGATTATGGCAGTGTATAGCCATAATGTTATTTTAGGCGATAAGCCCCATTTCACGCCTAGCATCTTTTTGCATTGATAGAAGGCGATCGTTGCTTTGCTCAGTTTGTGTTCTAGGTGTTTGTTCCAGAGCAGTTTACTGTCCAGAATCACACCCAAGTACTTTATTTCATTTTTGAGTTTGAGTTGCGTGTTGAAGAGTTTTGGAAGCCTGTGTGGTCCCAGAACCCTCCGGTTTGTAAAGAGTATTAGCTCTGTTTTTGACGGGTTGACAGATAGCTCGTGCTTGTTGCACCATCTCTCAATTACTTTGAAAGCCCTTCCCATGAGATCGCATAGGGTACTTTCAAAGCTTCCCGATATCAAGATAGCTATGTCGTGGAATTAACAGTGAACTGTATAGCTCGTTGTTTTAGCATGTTGTTTATCCACCCTATCAGGGTTGATGATACTCCACATGTAACGAGTGCTCTGGTAATGCTCGTGAAGTTTGTTTTGTCAAAAGCGCCTTCGATGTCAATAAATGCACCAAGGGTTGACTGTTTTAACTTCAGGGAGTCACCAATGCGAGACACAACGTTGTGGAGTGATGAATCCGTTGACTTGCCTGGGCTGTAGGCATGCTGATTTGGGTGCAGGAATTTGGATAGCGATACCTGGCTACGTATTTCCAGATCTCCAAGCCTCTCCATTGTTTTTAACAGGAAAGATGTGAGGCCTATGGGTCTGAAGGATTTCGCCTGGGTATAGTCCTCTCTGCCTGGTTTTGGGATGAATATTATTTTCACTTCCCTCCATTTCAAGGGTATGTAGCGGTGGGCTATACATGCTCGGAAGATTGAGACAAGATAGTCCACCAAAAGGTTTCCACTCCATCTTAGTAGGCCTGGGAAGATGCCATCCAGGCCAGCCGCTTTGAATGGTAGGAAGGAGTTGATTGCCCATGTTACTTTTTCATTTGTGATTATTTTGTGAGCTACATTCCAGTCTGAGTCGGTGGTGGCTCTTTCTGAGTAGGGTTGCCATGCTTGGTCGTTGGCAATTATGCAGCCTGGAAAGTGTGTTTCCATCAGTAGTTCACATGATTCTGCATCGGTTTTTGTAAATGATTTATCAGGTTTTTTAAGACAACCAATTGAGTGATAAGGCTCACTAGAGAGGCATGATTTCACTCTGGTTGCCTGGTTGTTGCTTTCAATGCTGGTGCAGAAGTGTCTCCAGCACTCTTGCTTCCTAGAGCGTAAAAGTTTTTTGAATCGTCTTCTCGCGATTGTGTACTTGTCCCAGTCGGCAGGTAAATGGGTATTTCCTGCTCTATTGAACAGCTTCCTGACCTTCTTTCGGTGTCTCTCCAGTTCGGGGCACCACCAGTTATGTCTACTCCCCCACCTAGGCATGGTAAGGGGACACGACCGTTCAAAGCTGGTCTGGAGTAGGGACGTTAGGTTATTTACATATATGCTATGTCTATGGCTATGTCTTGTACATCAATGGTGGTTGGTATTGTTAGTTTGCTTACCTCTGAGCCGATTATACTGTAAAATTTTACTGAATCAGTTCTCCGAGGTATGCGTCGTGGTTGTGGTTTAGGTAGCTCCCCTTTGATTGTAAAGCGGATCCACCTGTGATCTGAGCATGATAGCTCTCTGGAGACATGCCAATCCTGTATGTGATCTGACAGACCAGAGGTCACCATTGTTAGATCGATTATGGTTTGCGAGCGTGCGTTGATAAAGGTTGGTTCAGAGCCGCTGTTTGCTAAGATAAGATTATTGCTAAGAATGAAGTTAAGCATATTCTCACCTCGAGCGTTGGTATTTGCATTACCCCATAGCGTGTGGTGCGCGTTGGAGTCTGCTGCGATTATAAGCTCCAGTTTCTCCCTCTCACAGTAGTCAGCCAGAAGGCCGAGTTCTGGAGTGGGCACGTCCTCGTCACCCGGTAGGTAGGCGGACGCCAGGACGATGTCTGGATGTGCGTCCCTAGGTAACCTAATGGTTGTAAGGTCCCTTGAACACAGTTCGTTAATTAGGTATGCTGGTACATGTTTAGGTATGATAATGCAGGTTCTTGGGTTACTTACTGAGGTATCCAGCAAAAGTTTACCACCGGTGTTACCCAGGCCGCATACCTTGCCATTCCTGATCCACGGCTCCTGGATTGCGGCAATGGTCTTCGGGTTGGTCTCCAGCAGTCTGCGTAGTGAAGCCGACGCTGTTTGGCTGTGCTGGAGGTTGGTCTGGATAAGGTCAGTCCGGTTAGGGGGAGGAGCGCAAACAGCTGCCGCTGAATTCACTCCCCCCTGTCTCCTGAAAGAACTCGTCATCCGAGGTTAGTTGCACCGGTGAGGGTGGTTGTTGAACTGTCTCCATGGGGACGTTTACCTCGGCAACCGCGGCTATCTCCGTCGTTGACGAGGGCGGCTTTGGCCCCGAGGATCCCGTCCCCGATGTACTGGCAGTAGTTACTGTGGCGGCAGCTACCACTGAGGGTTCATCCTTTTCCAGAATTCGGATATAGATGTTCCCCATCAGATAGTAGATGCGCCGTTCGTGTGCCTTGATCTTTGAGATCTCATATTCCGGAACACGAAGGAACAAAGATACGCCTGTCGGGTCCTGTGTTCTACGTTCGTGAGTCAGGGTCCAAGATCTGATGTTTAGGTGGCGGTTTTGCCTGGTGATCAGTTTCCGTAAAGTTTCCGTGCTACCAGTGAACTCTGGAACATGCAGTAAGCACGGCACCTTCTTCGGAATGTCTGACTGAGGCCGTACCACCAGTTTCGTGTCCGGTATCGGATTGTTGATGACATCGCATGCTCCGGTAAGCCATCCCAGTGTGTAGGTATCCTCGCACCAAGTTTTGAGGACACCATCTGAGAAGTGGGCTCTTCCCCGGAATCTGATGTCGTTGGGTTCAGTTGCTAGGGTAGCTTCAAGATCCGCCATGAGCTCATCTTGGATTTTACCCTCGATTTGTAAGCGGATGTTATCTGCCTGTTCTTGTGTCATGTCTATAAAGGGCTCAGTCATCACGGCAACACAAAGCTCGTTGGCTTTGTAGGATGCTGCCGCTTCCGCGTAACTGGCCGAGGTCCCTGACTCCAGCCGGAGTTTGTTAGGTTTAACCCTTTTACTCTCCCCAGTCGGTGTCACGGTTTTCTCTGGCCGATCGCGTTTCTGGCCCTTTGTTTGTTGTTTGGTTTGGTTTGGGTTTTTGGTTTGGTACCCCCCTCTAGGTTCTTTACCGCACCTAGAGCCAATAGGCTTGAGCGCGGCAGAGGACCCAGTCGGCTTCGATGCCCTTTTCCCGCGTCCTGCAGTTGTGGTAACCGCGGGGGCAGTTCCAGGGTTCTCAGGTATCCTCTGAGAGCCGGTAATCAGCTGTTGCTGTTCCGTCGCTCTTTTGGCCTTCCTGAGCCGTCGCCTTTTTGAGGAGCTTAGGACCATCCTGGGAGTCGATTCCTGAATCGCTGATTTCAGGGCCGACATGTCCATGGTCGAGGTTTGTGCACTGAACGTGCTCACCGTCGCAGCCTCGGTCTTCCGCATCGATCTTGCTTCGGATGCCCCCCCTATGGACGCAGACATTGCTGTATCATCCTTCGGAGTTGCTATCTTCTGCTCGAACGACGCAGTCAGCCTGGCCGCAACAGTGGACGCATCCTTGTGTGGTGGTGTATGAGATACCATTGGAGTGGGCACGGTTAAGGGTGCATCCCGGTTTGGCGCTTCCTCAGCCGCTGCCCTCTCCTTTGGTGCCTCGGACGCTGCCCTATTGGGTGCATCCGTTTGCGAGATAGGGGCATCAGAGTATCGTGTCACTGGTGACTTGCACCTCAACACGTCCTGCGACGCAACCCTGTTTATGTTAGTTTTAGGCGCATCTGTGGATGCAGCCTTTTGTTGGTTTGTGTGTTTTGTCTCTTTATCCATGTGGTGGTATGAAATAGATTCACCGTCGGAGCTCTCCACCCGCCACGGAGCCCTCAAGTCGGGGACGTCCCTTGCTCAGCAAGCGACGTCAGAGCTACTCCTTCGGTATAGAGTCAGCGTGTAGAGGGGCAGGCGCGTCCGCACGCCGCAAGAGAGTACGGAGCTGTTCGCATCCCGAGACGATGACGCAAACTTACCCCGAGTCCCGTGCCACGCCGACGATGGATGAAATGTCAGATGAATCTGTGCCGCATTCTCCCTTCGCGAATAAGATTCCCTTAAGAGAATACTTATAGAACTAGTAAATAGAGTTATATATTCACTTTTATGCCGGTAGTAAGTGTATAGCCGCCATTTAACAAAAACCGAAAAAACAAAATGTATTCTAATTTTAGGTCAAATCTAACAATATCGTACTTCATTAAAAAGACCTTAGCTTCATAGTAAATAAAAGTTTGCCTGAGTTAAAATTTACATCTGAACTGCGAGGGTCAGATTTTATTACCTTTGCTCCGGAAATAAGCTGAGGAAGTGCTCCGCCAGACTTTGTGGTTTATCGCGGGCTGAGAGGTATTCAATATTTTTATATAGGCTATTTTAAGGTTCTCTCTACTTTGGTTATTACTACACTATATGTACTTATAAAGCTGGAGGGTTTGTTGTTGTAAACAGTCTACTTTCCGATACCATTTTTAAATATTTGTTTCTGTGTTTATTGCTTATATCTATAAATGTATATTTATTTAAAATATACATTTAAGTAAGCGAGTAAAGATAAACTTCCTTAAAACGACAGATCTTGTAGATATTGCAAATAAATTGATATTGAATTATAGACCATTAAGAAAAATTCAATCCAAATCGAAATAAAATATCTCAATAGATCATGAGGATAATGTGGTACACATGTGGTCGAGTAGTATCGTATTGGCTGTACGTGACGCGCTTGCTAGATATTGGCTTTTCAGCTGTTTTCTTCCAACCTTAGCAAGAAACTCATAAATATATAATTCAATATACGTTTCGACACTCCTTATCTGCCAAATCATATTAAATCTTTATCAAATATACGCTATGTTTGGGAGTGCGGAGTTAGTGGTAGTTAATGGTACAGAAATGTTAATATATAAATCATATAACGTCTCTAACGGATCGACCAGCCAACTGGAAATGACAATGCAACAATTTATTAATCTTATTATCTATTTTTATTTATATGTGCGCTATACATACATTCCAAAGGCCCAAAGGCGTATCTTTCTGCTAATCAACCACGTGTGTTGATCACATTGGTCTATAAAAAACATATATCCGAAATCTAAGTCTAAGGAAAAAGCACATCCTCGCGCATTCAAAGTCTAACCTCATTGGCTTTAACATAATGGAGTCATAGTTTAGGCTTATTATTATGTAATGTGTATTCATAAAAATTAACACATTGTCCTATTCAAATTGTTTGTTGTTCAAAATACGCACGCGCTGGGGCCAACTTCCAACGACACTTATTGTGTTCATTATGTTGGCAAGAAAGATGGAACAATGATTAGGAATTGCGAAATCCCGGGGGTAACAAAATAACTTTTAAGAGACATGATTTTTCATCTACCGCCTGCAAAAAAAAACACATAGGAGTTAGCTTACAACGCTCCATATTTTTTAGTACCTTAACCTAGCATAAAAAATGAAAATATATGCTTTTAAAAGTTCCGTACTTGTTAAACTTAATAAAAATCGGTATCCCCAACAAACTACGAACTTTGATATCAAAAGTTTGAGAAGTAGAAAAAGCTTTTACAGAAACCGCGTATAATCGTATACCACTACAGCTTCCTATAATAATATTAAAACTATATCTGGTTTTTATTTTTCGTACTAGAAACGAATTGTTAATAAACTAATACAAATATTTTACACACATCAATAAAAGAATAAAACAAAGAGGCAATCAATTTTAGTAAGCTATCGTGTCTGTCAGGGCACTAGACCTCGATCCCCCACTCGCTGGACCCTGGCTTGCCAAAGACAGGTGAAAGTGGGTGAAATTATTCGGCAACACTAACACGAGCTTCAGAAAAGAGGAGGGTTACTGAACATATGGATAGAATAAAGCTGTGTTTAATCACATTGATTTACTTGTGTAATTTAAAAAACATATTAACGAATCTGGAATGAAATAATTGCATTTCCATGAAGAAAACTGTTTTTTTTTTAATTCACAGCTTAAATGTTTCTAATGGCAAAAACAATGGTAAACATTGCAATCTCCTAAATGTAACAGCGAAGGTAGCGTTGAATACGATGAAAGTGTCTTCAGAATAGCAATTGATAGGAATCTGCATTTACCAGAAAAGTCTATAGATGTTTATGTGAATGTAGTACCCAATATCGTATGGGCGAAAGGACATTCAATTTATCAAGGCTTCGGTATCCTCTTTAAGATAAGAGAATCCTTTTACTTTCTTATCGTAAGGATATCAGCGGCAACCTTACATTTTGTACTGAAGAAAACACGAAAAACTAATCTTTATAGTGCTATTCTATGAATGTTTAATGCTTTGTAAAAAAAAATCAAAAAACATTACATGACGTAACAAGAACTTTCCAGTTTTGGTTAGCGAGGTCGTAAGTTTATTAAAATACCTAACCAAACCTAACGCACTAAAAACTTCTTAATTCTATTGACTAGTCCTTAATTTATATATGGGACGTGAAGTTCATATTCGGTTATTATATCGGAGCACGGTGTCAAGTCCATAATAGTCAAGTATGTTTTGGTCCACGTCGTAAGACGATCTTCTGCTTTCGAATGGTCATCAATAATTATGTAAATAGGTTGTCTTCATCTTAAATGTTCACTGATTTTGGGCCCCGGAATCTAAAACAATAAAACAACAGCCTGGTCTTCAACCCCGTTTTTAAATAAATCATTTATTATGTTATATATCCCTACGTGTTACCGGGTTATTCTTATCTAGTCCACATATATTTGGTTATGTACCTATTAATAATACTGTAATTTAGCTTGAAATTAGAATTAATTATCGTTTCTTATGTGTGAGTTGGCAGTAATTGTAACGCCAATATTTGATACGTCAATATTTCACGTTAAAATAAAAATTTCGATAAAATTGTCAGGTTTGATGTATTGGCTCAGGTGCTCACATCACTTGTTTGATTTTTGCATTTTATTAAATATTGCTGTTGCCCAAAATTGGATTTTTCGAGGCCTAAGATTTATTGTTTTTATTTAAAACTCATCTAATTAGACAGCATTAAGTAGATAATTTCTTTACAATTTATTCTTTACAATAATACACCACTGGTGCAGAACCGTACTTTCAACCCACGACCTGCATGAAACCTGCACGCCTAGACATAGAACCAATACTGATCCTATATCTCCTATAATTCCATAAGAATACTCTTAATTTTTTGTTTAAAAAGCTTTTATGTTTTACGTAAAAAGAAACCACTGCTCTTAACACCATCTTAGGCACTTAATGTTTTTTATGAACTACTAAATCTCAAAAGTTTTAATAATCTTAGTCCTTTCCGCGACCAACTTTAAAACACTTAAGAAACCTAGTATTTTAGCGACAATTTATGTGTCCTACAAAGCGGAGTTTATAACTAAAGTATGCTATACTAATTTGGATTATTGGATTCCGAGAACTATTATCAATACGTTTTACGGAGATACGAAGCTTCTTCACTTTCAAATAAATTGAGAAGAAACTGCGCGCTGTTTATTTCATATCACGTATGTGCTTGTAGTCCGTTCATCCTCAATGATAAAGTTTAATGTGCTTGCAGTGGCTTAAGAGATCGATTGCGAGATCTTGATATTAATAGGTTCTTTAGTATTTGCAGCAACGAACATTTTAAAATGATAGCCAGCTGCATTTTTATTATCATTTTTAAATAATATATTATTACACATACACTCAGAATTTTGATGTTCATAATTTCAGCACAAAAAATATTAGTGTTTAATAAAAATTAAATCAATGGCACTACAACCTTTTTAGATCTGGGCCTCAGATTTCTGTATCTGTTTCATAAGCATTTGTTAATCTAATAGGCAAGTAGGTAATCAGCCTTTTATGCCTGACGCACGCCGTCCCCTTTTTGGGTCCAAGGCAAGCCGGTTCCCTCACGCTGTTTTCCTTCACCATTCGAGCTAATGTTAAATGCGCACATAGAAAGAAAGTTCATTGGTGCACATCCGGGGATCGAACCTATGACCTCAAGGATAAGAGTCGCATCCTAAAGCCACTAAGCCTTTACAAAAAGAGAGTCAAATCAGCTACTTCGGTCGGTAAGAAGAAATCTCAATTTGCGTTTAAAGAATTGTTTTTCATGATATAACCATACATGACGAATTTATTCGACACATCCAGATGGTGCTGCTTTGCGGTCAAACACCACACCGGTTCCCCGAGTAGCAAGGCCTCAAGGCCATTTTATTAGTGTTTACTTAGTATACCTTTGCTATCTAAATTAATTAATAGTGGTTTGGTACTTTATAACATGAAATGAATTAAAATTCTAAATGATTAATTTACAAATTATAAAAATATGAAAACCAAAAAATAAAAAGGAATATTTATTTTAGATTTTATTTACGCAAGTCACGTTTAAACGAATCTAAAAGCTAATTAACAGCTACGCCTAGATTAAGGGGCAATCTCTCAAAGGACTTTGTCCTGAGAATTCTCGTACCTCTCTTGTAAACTAAAACCTTACGTTTTTTTTTAAGTACATTTACGTAATTTTACCTTTGTGAAGTAATAAAAACTGTCGTGATTCAATTTAATATTAAAGTAAGAATTTCAAAGTCTTCGTTGGCAGTCTAAAGCAAGTATAAAGTTGATTAGCCGCCCCTAACAGTTTTCCAATGAAAAACTGTGTCTTTGAAAACTTTCGAAGAATTGGAACCTAAGTAAATTGGGTTTACTTTCAACGCTTTAAAATTTAACATTTGTTATTTAGAATCCACCAATACATGTAAACAGTGCAACAAGATAAAATATGCGCTCTGCTTTGGCAAAACTATGGGAATTCGTCTAAAAAAATGCATGTTTTATGACTGTCGAGGACACGGTTGAGTCACATTCTGCATCATATAAGGATATTGAAAAATGATTACTAAAATAGACGCAGAACAGTGAAGCAACTTTATCCATTTATTTATAGTTTCTTAATTTCGTCTTTTCGACAAAATCCACTTTCTGATCCTGTAGAAACTAATGATTTCAGATAGACATTTACTGATATAATCAATTTAAATAATTTTATTAAGTATTAAGTTACTAAGTATTTAAGTGTCACGAAAGTTGGCTGAGACACAAACAATTTATTTATATTAAATGGGAAATCGAAAACAATACCTTTGAAATTCGAGTATAAATCTTATTCATGACACTTAGCATCGATTCTCATGAAAATTCTCACCCTTGTCTGAACTGGACAAATGGATTCTGACGAGGGTCACTACCACGGTACAAACGCAGTGGTAATAAATAAAATACGTAAGCCCGTAAAGTATGGGATGTCCAAATGTCTATCAAGTGACAGTATAGAATAAATAGGTAATAATATTATGGGAATACAGACATGACCACTTCATGTTTACATAAATGGTAATTAGGTTATTATTTACGAGTGACTCGTAAAAAACATAGTATATGTATCTACTAATAGGTTGGTGAAAAAATTTCTTCGAATTTTTTAAGAATATTCATAACATTTTTTAATATAGTTTATTTACATTTAACTAAGTATGTAGGTACCATTTGTTCGATAACTTTTTGCCGTTTTGTAGGTTGGGATATGTTCTCATTGCTATATAATTTTTGGGGCTGATCAAAATCCCGCGGCAATAGGTTTTGGCAGTAGTCTCGTGATGTTAACCTGACACTGCCTAAAGAATTCTGACGAGACCAAAACAGCTAGAAATCTGAAGGTGCAAGGTCAGGACTATATGGCGGATGCATTAACACCTCCCAGCCAAGCTCTCTTAATTTTTGTTGATGTTAATTCCGGCCGCTTTCCCTCAACTTCTTGTTCTTGTTCCTCATCTCATCAGTTGTTCGCAGAGTTCAAAATCGATGGTCCTGCCTGGTGGTAACAGCTCATAATGAATAATGCCCTTCCTGTCCCACCACACATACAGCATCACCTAGTTGCGAGTTAACCCGGCTCGGCATAGTCTGTGAAGCCTGACCATCCTTTGACCACGACCTTTTTAACACGTTCTTATCTTACGTGTTCCACTTTTCATCACCAGTGAATCACAAATGAGTACGCGGTTCATTAGGATTCTTACAGTGAGCTTTTTGTGTGCACACTTTTTTTTTCAAATGCACCGTAACTACTTTTTCATAAATGGCATCGATTTTAACCGTAATAGGGCGACCAGAGCGACGTGCATCTTTGACACCAAATTTACGGATTGAAAACGCTTAAACCTCATCATCTACGTAGTCCTGGAATTCGTGGCTGTGGCTTCCCAACGAACAGAAATCCTCGGAGCATCGATGTCGCATCGTGAAGCCTGCGGAGGAGGAAGGAGTTAGGCTGGTTTAATTAGCCAGGACTTTACGCACAACGGACCGAATGAGCGTCTCAGTGCGGAAATTGAGTTAACACAAAATACTTTTACATACTAGCTTATGGTTACTAGAGTATCGTAATGGAACATAAATGCTAACTCGTAGCATCGAATAAGGCTTTACATTAAGGCAAGAATGTTAGTTTTATCAATCCGAGCAAAACATTTGTCTTCCAGAAACATCAAGAATCATCAACTGAAAAAGGTGAGATGATGTATTTACGTAATTCAGTGGCTTTACAACCTTTTTTTATAGACTAAGATTTCGGCATCTGTTTCATTGATCAAGGGGCTTTAGCACAAAGATCCGTAGGTAATCAGTCTTCTATGCCTGACAATTATGCCGACTTAGGATGTTTCACTGTTCAAGAACTCATAGCATAGATAACAGGCGTTATTACAAAGATTGATAAAAGCACTCTTAATTTCTAGGCTTGAACTCCTGTCATACTAATTTAATAAAAATATTTTATATGATCTGTGAACATAATAATGCAAAGTTAAACCTATATCACCATAGAAGAATGCATGAAATGCATGATCCAATAGAAACGAGAAAAAGCTGTGATTACTGTCTCAAAGTGAAACCAGCGTTCAAAGCTTTGTTTTTAGGTTTCGTTTTACGGTTCAACTGTTGCACTTTATAGCGAAAGCAGATTCCCGTTTCAAGTATAAAGAATTTTACGCGTACTTCAAGCCGTCTAGATAATAATTGATGGAGTCGAACCGAAACGAAACATGGTTTAAAAATTGAAAATGGGATCAACATCCAGGGGCACTTTCCCATAGGAAATGAAGTCAACGTAACTTGATTTGAAATCGTTTGAATTTGTTGAAGTTACACTTAAGTACATGAAATTTGCTCGAAAGTTGAGAAAATTGCTTATACAGTGAAGGAAAACATCGTGAGGACACCCATACTTTACGTTATATATGACAATACATAAGTTGCTAATTATTGATGATGATGATGATTTATTCATATTGGTAAATAAGTACACTACACACATACAGTAGTACACTACACTACACTATAAACGTATTCAATCAGTACGAATAGACTTGAGATGTTAATAATGTTTAAAATTACAATCTAAAATTCATAATGTTAATTTTTTTTTATAGTTCTATATTTCTTGTCGTGGAGTGTACAAATGTCACACGGGGGCATGTGCAACTCTAGCTTGCGCTCTACTTAAATTTCAAAATGTTTCTTCGTTTAACAGATCTTGTTTAAACGAAATTTCAAAACGAGAGGAAAATCTTTACTTTACGTTCTTTTCCCTACTTAAACTTGTCAACTATTATTTTTCTAATACACATTTTTTGTTGTTAATCTATTTATGTTATCCATGGTATATATAATATATGGTATTGTAATCTGTACTTAAAAAATAATCTCTATTTCCCTTGTTCATCGCATCGAGCGATAGAACAATTTCGCTCATACTTTTTTTTAGTATAATCAGGGTGTAAGAAAAAGTTAAGAAATTTTATACGAACATTAGAAAGTTAAATGAAACTTAACAACAATATGATTATTATTAACAGTCAGATGTTTGAAACAACTATCAACAATTGACAGAAAACACGTTGCAAACAATAATAAACACAATTTTTTAACAACACCAATTCGAATTCACAATTCGCATTCAGACAGGACGCGGCGGTCGGGTCACCTAGTATGTTTTCAAAATTAAAAACATACTAGGTGACCCGACATTTAATTCTTTGATTGGTTTATCACTTCTAATTAGTCAGTTAGTTTTTAATTAATTATAAAATAAAGGTGTAATTCTAGCACCTGAGTTGTTAAGGTAAGTGTGTTTAGCAGCTCATTAGCACTAGCGTAGATTAAGTTTTCATAGAATAAACTTAAACAATAGACCGGACTAAGTAGAAAATGCTGGCTTCTTGCGTACAAAAGATAGTATATTTTCATTTTCTCTTATACTTTGTTGTTTTCTCTTGATAAAGAGACTGACATAACTTCTGTGAATTGTTGGCTGGAGACTAACAGCTCGCATTTTAATGTCTTTGTATCTGGTACCTGAAGGTCAAAGTCAGCGTCAATTACGTGATCGCCGCTCCTAGGGGTTTTATAATTAGAGTTCTTTATGTTTATTGGCTCTTGAAATGTATAAAATAACTTAAATGTAATTTTGTTATTTCTGAATGTGATTTTAAAATACTTTCATTTGGTAATTTTTATTTCAGAAATAAAGAAAAATAACATTACACATAGTAAAAAAGATGTTTTATGTAAATTAAGAAATCACTTTTTAAACGGATTGAAGCTATGTATTACTATTATAAACTTATAATTATTTACGGTTATTACAGTGACTGTCACAGTGACCACGCACGCTGTAAAGCACGCAAAACGTCGGAAAAATTTAAATTTAAAATTATGTAAATAATTATAAGTTTATATTGTTAATACATAGCTTCAATCCGTTTAAAAAGTACTTTCTTAATGTGTAAAAGCTATGTTAACAAAAGACAATACTATGTTTTATCTTGTAAAATGAGAAAGTTCACTAGCCCACACTAGGAATCCTTGTGTCGTGGGCAGCTAGCCTTTTCCATTTAACATACTTATGATTATAGGTACTTGAAGCAATCAATTTTAAACAACACTCACGTTATAATTTATTAAGTTCAGAAAGCGTACATTAGGTTAAACTCCACCGTTAACCACCACCTACGAAATGGCAATACCTTCCATACGTGATTCACTCACTCATTTCAAAATATTTCTAGATGATATTAAATTGTTATAGAGCCAGACTACTGCAATATTAATTTCACTCTCTTTTTACGACCGTTGTAAGGTCAACAAAATTCTAAAAACGAAGTACTGCATAAAATTTTAATATTTGTCTCTTCTATTTTCTTACTGAATATAATCCTCACCCAAGAAATGCATTCATTTCTTATTTACGATAGTGTTTTAGTGGCGTGAACCAAGCTCCGCTTAAGTTAGGTTTTGAGTCAGAAAATGTATCACACGTATTATTTCACGCTGGGGGTTGGGTTTGGATCTATGCTTCTACGGTTCCCAGCACGACATGCTTGCATTAGCATGGTAGCATAGGTGCAAACCCACCCTACCACATCCTTCTGATGGGTGGGGAGGCGTGGTCTTGGGAGTAGCGCAGGTCGCTGTGATCCCCAAGGCAAGTTTGGTGGACTAACCTTCCCGAGGTTGCCAATCCTGTTTATGGTCTAACACCCTATTTATTAGACGTAACTAAAACCACCAAGCGAACTTTTGCAGGGATGTAGAGGTCATGTCCTTGCGAGTTCATCATCCAAAATAAAAGGACGGTGGACAGTAAATGACCTCCCGCGTGTTTGTGCCATGCGCGGGGACCCGTACGGGGGGATGAAGGAGTCCTGGAGGTTGAGTGGAGTAGTGCGCCGGTACAGTTGTGCGCTGCACACAACACACCTCTTTGGTCTGGATTTCCCCTCACACGGGAGGCCGTGGATTAGCTGACCACGGTCAACCGGCTGAGGTATCCCGTAAGAGGGCTACCAAGCGTCGGCGTGGCACGGGACTCGGGGTGAGTTTGCGTCATCGTCTCGGGATGCGAACAGCTCCGTACTCTCTTGCGGCGTGCGGACGCGCCTGCCCCTCTACACGCTGGCTCTATACCGAAGGAGTAGCTCTGACGTCGCTTGCTGAGCAAGGGACGTCCCCGACTTGAGGGCTCCGTGGCGAGTGGAGAGCTCCGACGGTGAATCTATTTCATACCACCTCATGGATAAAGAGGCAAAACACACAAACCAACAAAAGGCTGCATCCACGGATGCGCCTAAAACTAACATAAACAGGGTTGCGTCGCAGGACGTGTCGAGGTGCAAGTCACCAGTGACACGATACTCTGATGCCCCTATCTCGCAAACGGATGCACCCAATAGGGCAGCGTCCGAGGCACCAAAGGAGAGGGTAGCGGCTGAGGAAGCGCCAAACCGGGATGCACCCTTAGCCGTGCCCGCTCCAATGGTATCTCATACACCACCGCACAAGGATGCGTGCACTGTTGCGGCCAGGCTGACTGCGTCGGTCGAGCAAAAGATAGCAACTCCGAAGGATGATACAGCAATGTCTGCGTCCATAGGGGGGGCATCCGAATCAAGATCGATGCGGAAGACCGAGGCTGCGACGGTGAGCACGTCCAGTGCACAAACCTCGACGATGGACATGTCGGCCCTGAAATCAGCGATTCAGGAATCGACTCCCAGAATGGTCCTAAGCTCCTCAAAAAGGCGACGGCTCAGGAAGGCCAAAAGAGCGACGGAACAGCAACAGCTGATTACCGGCTCTCAGAGGCTACCTGAGAATCCTGGAACTGCCCCCGCGGTCACCACAACTGCAGGAAGCGGGAAAAGGGCACCGAAGCCGACTAGGTCCTCTGCCGCTCTCAAGCCTATTGGCTGTAAGTGCGGTAAGGAACCTAGAGGGGGTTACCAAACCAAAAACCCAAAATCAACCAAACAACAAAAAAAGGGCCAGAAACGCGATCGGCCGGAGGAAACCGTGACACCGACTGGGGAGAGTAAAAGCGTTAAACCCAACAAACTCCAGCTGGAGTCAGGGACCTCGGCCAGTTACGCGAAAGCGGCAGCATCCTACAAAGCCAACGAGCTTTGTATTGCCGTGATGACTGAGCCCTTTATAGACATGACACAAGAACAGGCAGATAACATCCGCCTACAAATCGAGGGTAAAATGATGATGAGCTCATGGCGGATCTTGAAGCTACCCTAGCAACTGAACCCAACGACATCAGATTCCGGGGTAGAGCCCACTTCTCAGATGGTGTCCTCAAAACTTGGTGCGAACTTGGTGCGGTCCCTACACACTGGGATGGCTTACCGGAGCATGCGATGTCATCAACAATCCGATACCGGACACCAAACTGGTGGTACGGCCTCTGTCAGACATTCCGAAGAAGGTGCCGTGCTTACTGCATGTTCCAGAGTTCACTGGTAGCACGGAAACTTTACGGAAACTGATCACCAGGCAAAACCGCCACCTAAACATCAGATCTTGGACCCTGACTCACGAACGTAGAACACAGGACCCGACAGGCGTATCTCTGTTCCTTCGTGTTCCGGAGTATGAGATCTCAAAGATCAAAACACACGAACGCCGCATCTACTATCTGATGGGGTACATCTGTATCCGAATTCTGGAAAAGGATGAACCCTCAGAGGTAGCTGCCGCCACAGTAACCACTGCCAGTACATCGGGGCCTAAGCCGCCCTCGTCAACGACGGAGGTAGCCGCGGTCGCCGAGGCAAACGTCCCTATGCAGACAGTTCAACAACCACCCTCACCGGTGCAACTAACCTCGGATGACGAGTTCTTTCATGAGACAGGGGGGAGTGAATTCAGCGATAGCTGTTTGCGCTCCTCCCCCTAACCGGACTGACCTTATCCAGACCAACCTCCAGCACAGCCAAACAGCGTCGGCTTCACTACGCAGACTGCTGGAGACCAACCCGAAGACCATTACCGCGATCCAGGAGCCGTGGATCAGGAATGGCAAGATATGCGGCCTGGGTAATACCGGTGGTAAACTTTTGCTGGATACCTCCGTAAGTAACCCAAGAACCTGCATTATCATACCTAAACATGTACCAGCATACCTAATTAGCGAACTGTGTTCAAGGGACCTTACAACCATTAGGTTACCTAGGGACGCACATCCAGACATCGTCCTGGCGTCCGCCTACTTACCGGGTGACGAGGACGTGCCCACTCCAGAACTCGGCCTTCTGGCTGACTACTGTGAGAGGGAGAAACTGGAGCTTATAATCGCAGCAGACTCCAACGCGCACCACACGCTATGGGGTAATGCAAATACCAACACTCGAGGTGAGAATATGCTTAACTTCATTCTTAGCAATAATCTTATCTTAGCAAACAGCGGCTCTGAACCAACCTTTATCAACGCACGCTCGCAAACCATAATCGATCTAACAATAGTGACCTCTGGTCTGTCAGATCACATACAGGACTGGCATGTCTCCAGAGAGCTATCATGCTCAGATCACAGGTGGATCCGCTTTGCAATCAAAGGGGAGCTACCTAAACCACAACCACGACGCATACCTCGGAGAACTGATTCAGTAAAATTTTACAGTATAATCGGCTCAGAGGTAAGCAAACTAACAATACCAACCACCATTAATGTACAAGACATAGGCAAACATGTAAATAACCTAACGTCCCTACTCCAGACCAGCTTTGAACGGTCGTGTCCCCTTACCATGCCTAGGTGGGGGAGTAGACATAACTGGTGGTGCCCCAAACTGGAGAGACACCGAAAGTAATACTCGTTTACCTGCCGACTGGGACAAGTACACAATCGCGAGAAGACGATTCAAAAAACTTTTACGTGCTAGGAAGCAAGAGTGCTGGAGACACTTCTGCACCAGCATTGAAAGCAACAACCAGGCAACCAGATTGAAATCAAGCCTCTCTAGTGAGCCTTATCACTCGATCGGTTGTCTTAAAAAACCTGATAAATCATTTACAAAAACCGATGCAGAAACATGTGAACTACTGATGGAAACACACTTTCCAGGCTGCATAATTGCCAACGACCAGGCATGGCAACCCTATTCAGAAAGAGCCACCACCGACTCAGACTGGAATGTAGCTCACAAAATAATCACAAATGAAAAAGTAACATGGGCAATCAACTCCTTCCTACCATTCAAAGCGGCTGGCCTGGATGGCATCTTCCCAGGCCTACTAAGATGGAGTGGAAACCTTTTGGTGGACTATCTTGTCTCAATCTTCCGAGCATGTATAGCCCACCGCTACATACCCTTGAAATGGAGGGAAGTGAAAATAATATTCATCCCAAAACCAGGCAGAGAGGACTATACCCAGGCGAAATCCTTCAGACCCATAAGCCTCACATCTTTCCTGTTAAAAACAATGGAGAGGCTTGGAGATCTGGAAATACGTAGCCAGGTATCGCTATCCAAATTCCTGCACCCAAATCAACATGCCTACAGCCCAGGCAAATCAACGGATTCATCACTCCACAACGTTGTGTCTCGCATTGGCGACTCCCTGAAGTTAAAACAGTCAACCCTTGGTGCATTTATTGACATCGAAGGCGCTTTTGACAAAACAAACTTCACGAGCATAACCAGAGCACTCGTTACATGTGGAGTATCATCAACCCTGATAGGGTGGATAAACAACATGCTAAAACAACGAGCTATACAGTTCACTGTTAATTCCACAACACGGGGCATTGTCAGCAGAGGCTGTCCACAAGGTGGTGTCCTATCGCCGCTACTGTGGAACCTCGTAGTTAACGAGCTCATCACAGAACTCAACGCTGGCAACCTCTACACAGTGGGTTATGCGGACGACATAGCTATCTTGATATCGGGGATCTTTGAAAGTACCCTATGCGATCTCATGGGAAGGGCTTTCAAAGTAATTGAGAGATGGTGCAACAAGCACGAGCTATCTGTCAACCCATCAAAAACAGAGTTAATACTCTTTACAAACCGGAGGGTTCTGGGACCACACAGGCTTCCAAAACTCTTCAACACACAACTCAAACTCAAAAATTAAATAAAGTACTTGGGTGTGATTCTGGACAGTAAACTGCTCTGGAACAAACACCTAGAACACAAACGGAGCAAAGCAACGATCGCTTTCTATCAATGCAAAAAGATGCGAGGCGTGAAATGGGGCTTATCGCCTAAAATAACATTATGGCTATACGCAGTGTATAGCCAATATAATCAGGCCAATGCTGACCTATGGATCCCTGGTTTGGTGGCCAAGATCTGAACTTCAAACGGCGATCACGAAACTGGGACGCTTCCAAAGGCTTGCCTTGTCCGCTGCTAGCGGTTGTATGAGAACAACTCCGACCGCAGCAATGGAGATATCCCTGCAAATCTTACCTCTGGACCTACACATACAGCAGGAGGCAGCACTAGCGGCCATTAGGCTTATGGTATTGGACCTATGGGGAAAAAACCACTACAGTTCACACACAGTGATTCTCAACAGGGCAATAGAGTACCAACCTCTTATAGCTGCGCCATGTGACAGAATCCCTAATCAATTAATATTCAACAAGAAATATCTTATACAACTGAGAGAAGAGGAGCAGGATCAGTCGCCCCTGAATGAGCTACGTATATACACAGATGGTTCAAAAACAGGGTGTGGCTCAGGCGCTGGTATTTTCTCCTTTGATCTCAACATCAACATACACCTACCTCTCGGCACACAAAGCACAATCTTCCAATGTGAATGTGTCGCTCTAACCGAAGCAGCCAGAGCCGTACAGCGGATGGGAGTCAATGACTTTTACATTAAGCTCATATCGGACAGTGCATCCGTGCTGATGGCGCTCGGTAACGAAAACACAAACAGAAAATTAATACTGGAGTGTCACGAAACACTGGAGGCAATAGTTCTAACAAATAGAGTTACCTTACAGTGGATTAAGGGACACAGTGGCTCTCTCGGCAACGATGCAGCCGACGAGCTTGCGAGAAGAGGCTCTGGTATGATGCCTACTGGCCCGCATCCGCTCCTCCCCTTGCCCTTCTCGCTAGTTCGAAACTTAATTCGCGAGAGATCCACTGTACTCCAGAATCAACGATGGTCGCGAAGTGTAGATTGCAAACAGTCCAAAATGGCTCTGCCCGCTGTGAACCCGCAACTTACTAAGCGACTTCTAAACCTGAACAGAACCAATCTCAAAACAATGATAGGGACAATCACGGGCCATTGTCTCCTTAACAAACATCTTTTCGTCCTAGGCGCAAAAGACAGCCCCTTGTGCAGAGGCTGTTTCAGCGCAGAGGAATCAGTCACCCACGTAGTCCTGGAATGCGAGGCTGTGGCTAATCAACGTACAAAAATCCTCGGAACAGTGAGGTCGCTCCGCGAAGCCTGTGAAGTGCCCGGGAGACTTCTGTGCTTCTGGAAGGAGTTGGGCTGGCTAAATTAGCCAGGGTTTCTACGCACAACGGACCGACTACGCGTCTAAGTGCGGAAATTGAGTCCACCCTACCTTACCTTACCTTATTTCACGCTGACCTGACGTTCAGTTTAATTATGCTTTGATGCAATAATCACTACTTTTAACAGAATAATATATAAGAAACCAGCATTTCACAGGTTTCTTTGAATACTCTAAAATCTCAAGTTAAACAAGTCAAGTCAAGTTAAAATAACATGTTATCTTAAGACTAAAGGAGGGGTATACGCATGAAAATCCGTGCAGTTTTTGAGTTTATCACGAACAGACAGACAGATTGATGCGGAAAAGAACGTTGTCTTGTAATATATAGTGATATGCTAATGAATATGTTAAGATATACCTTATCAAACTTACTGTTAACATAAATAAAACGTGATATCCAATAAAATAAATAAATGGCGCTTCAGCCTTTTTAAGTCTGGGCCTTAGATTTCTGGATGTGTTTCGTGTGTAAATCTAATAGGCATGTAGGTGATCAGCCTTCTATGCCTGACGCACGCCGTCGACTTCTTGTGTCTTGTGTCGTCAAGATACGTGAAAATACGCTATAGATTTTACACGGAACCTTGTCTTCTGATTTATTCAATCGATAATCCAAATTCGTCTCGAAGTTCTCTTAAAACTTTGCTACGTGAACGAAATAAAATCATTTATGGCTAAGTGATATTTCGGATAAAGTTAAGGAAATTCGCATCATAAAGTCATTAATAAGCAACGCAGTTGCCTTAGATACCACACATATCATATTCGAGTTTGTCGTATAATTTAGACACATCTTATCATTTAAATGTGATATTACGTCATAGGCTATTTGACAGTACGAAAAATAATGTGATATTAAGAATAATGATTACAAATCATCATTATAAAGGCGTTTTAAAGTAAAATAACTTGAAAATAATCATGCATTTATCAAATATTTCATTGCAAAAATGTATTTTTTATACGGATCACCGTACCACAAAACTGTCATAGATTAGTCCAATCATCGAAGACGCCTGTCTGTAAATAATTTATCTTCGCCTGTCAAATCCTATCTTTGAGTTTATTGTCGTCGGGGACTGTCTTTGACATATGTGTTTTAGTATAATTTTACAACGATAATAATAACAATGACAAAAAACTTGACGTTTGCGTGTATCACGGTACGTTGTAGCGACACGAGCGACGCCATCTTGCATAGGGAAGCGGTTAGGCGGGTTCTTGAAATGATGAATGTTGAATTAAGTATTTTAATACAGATAGTCATTAAAAAACTTTGAAAAAGGTTTTTAAAATCAAGTCAAATTAAGATAAAAGATTTATAAAACAAATATTGCCATTAATTACAGTTTATCATAGTAGGTTTTCATTATGTTTTTCAACTGTAGCTTCGTGAATTGATTTTCACAGACACGTAGCAGCTTATATGAACTATATATAATCTTAACAATCGCTGAATTGCATACATGAAAAGTTTACTAATTACCTACAAAATATAATATATACTTCTTTAACCCGCTCAAATATTCCAGCGTTAATATTTTTTATTTACTCTTACGAGAAAATATGAAGAAATCTGAAGGATCTCCCACGAGGTTGCGGATGATACAAGCTAAGATTTTTTTATACACACACAATTTACATTTACGATAATATGTATAACCTCCTACACAACGACCTACTAACAAGGTAAGCTTCTTTACTGTATACTCTTGTTAGTTCAAGAAAAATGGATTATAATAACGTGCTGTGAAAATTTATAGACGTTAGGCGAAATCAAAAATTTAGGTCGGCATATGGTTTATATAATTTCTTCTTGTATTCACAAAATAGTTATTTTAAGGTAAATACTAGTATAATGGAGTGTTAAAATTAGTGTGCATATGTATGTGTATTTATCGACGATTATTTTATTAATAAACGATGGCCAATACTAAAGTCTTGTCACGCTTTAAAGCAACACTAGAGTGATCATTATCTATTTAATCCTAGCAGTGTTGGCCTCTTGGCTTGAGCGAGCTTCTTTCTCGATTCTAAGTTTGGACTGTTTGTATGGCACGTTCTATATGCACAGTTAATACTCGTTGGAATGATGGAAATTGCCGTGAGGAAACCGGCACATTAGGTCTAAGACCTAAAAAGTCGAAGGCGTGTAAAATAGACAGAAAAAAATATCACCAAACAAATACTCACTAAGTCCAGGCTTGTAACGGTAGTGGCTTTTGATTTATTTGATGTCAATAGGAAATTTGAATAAGGCGTAAAAATATTCCACATAAAATCTATAATTTATTCGTTAACTGTGTAACTAAAGTTGTTTCAATCATAAAATCCCTGGTTTAATATTAATAAATACTTTTGCTTCGAATCAAGTCTTAAAATATTGGCATTGCGCTTAATACTAGGTAGTAATGATAGCACTAAAAGATTTAAAAATAATATTGAGATAGTCCGGAAGGCAAATTGGAAGAAGTATTGCTACGTCGTAGAAATGAGATCATAGCATACTTTGCAACTTCAATATGGAAGAATACTGGAGCAACTTCAAAATAATATTATGCCACGCGTTTTGCCCACGTTTCCACACTAAAGTGCATTAGTACATAGTTTAGTAAATTGTCGAATAAAGGCGTGGACTACTCCTTGAAGTTTTGGACAGGGCTGAATATATTTTAAGTTAGTAAATTCTACACATTTTGTATAACTTATAAATAACGATGCTTTGTAATCAACTTAATTAGAATATAGGTCACTTGTTTGTAATAAGAAAAGTGTAATCTCCGTCAAATATATCTGTCTATTGCCATAGTTAATTATTAATTATAATTGTTCTTAAAAGTATAAAAAAATAAATGATATAAAACGCTGATTTGAAAGCGCTTTGAAAAAAAGTTTAACTAAATAGCATTATTTTGTTTCAAGTGGAGAGTTGTAACATTTATTAAATAAGATATTGAAAATGTCTTATATCTTTAAACTAAAGTTTTTAAGTGGTACTGAACAATTAACGATAATGAAGGCGTACAATAAAATCCTATTCCGAAGTGACGGGCATTACGATACGAAATTCTGTCTTTAGTATAAAGATTTGATGTTTCCATTCTATTGAAGAAACAAAAAATCTAATTATTCATTCCATTTCGTTCAACGCTCATTACTTTGCGTTTATTTTCTGAAGAACAATCATACTCCTTACAAAGAATCTCAAGTCTGTTTGACTTTTCAACTAGAAATTTTGCTTCATAGAACGTGAAACGATCTCGGCTCACGGTAAAAGAACTTTTATGTCGTACGTTTGTATGGTTTTCAATATTAGTTCCGCAGAAAAATCGTCAATAATCTTTACAAGACTTCATATCGGTCAGGTATTAAACCGTTCAGTGGAATACTTGGGATAATAGTATACGAATTTCGATATTTTCTCATACCATTCTCTTTCTCATGATGCCATTCTAAACTAAAATGTCAAATCAAGTTTTGGCTTAGGCACAGTTAATAAAAAATGTAAAAGGATAATAGTTATATACGTAAATCCTTAAGTACATTTTTGAGTTGCTAATATTTTTATGAAGAATCTCTCGTCTTTTTTTATAAAAAAATAAGAATACCCTTAGCGCAATATCCAATATTCAATCAAGGAATTCACTGCACTATATTATTTTTTACATAAAAGTTATTGTACAATATGTAAAATTTCCTGTTACATTTTTCGGAGAAAACTTATTCACGATAGAAGCGTGTACGTCTTACTAGAAGATTTGAAATGGGTATCTATCGAAATTTAATGGAAGTAATACATTCGATATGCTGTTGATAATAATATTTAATTGAGTGTTTAGATGGACCGATTCTCTCGGAATCACAATAAGAACATTCACTGGACGTGCTCCAATGAGATCTGGCATCGAGCCAACGGTCGCCACGATGTCGAATCAGTGCATTGTTAGTTTTCAATTTAATTAATATTTATATTGATAATTGAGATTCTTTAACTTATTAAGTGTACAACGCTTTACTATAGATTACATTAAGTAAATGTGGTGACTATAAAGACACCTAGTAAAGACCAATTATTGCCAGCGCAAAGACACGTCACACATTACTACATAAAACTATAATGCGTAGCAAAGTCATACTTAGTTCTTCTAAACCAAAGATCAATAAGAGAATGCAATTTTAATTTAGCTATTTATACAAAGTTTTACAGCAATAGATTATATGATAAAATACTGCATTGTACAACATACTATATACTGTATTATACAGTACATACTATGCGGACTATTATTTATAATGATATAGTGATGTTCAATTATTGTCTCAATGATTAATTGGACTTTTCACTCTCAAACAATGTTCCGATTCCCATAACAATGACTGACCAATTATCATCTAACGACCCATCCTTTTCATTGCAGTGGGGCTGATTTGAAAAATCGTGACACTTAAATGACGGTGTAAACACAGCATTACAAAAATTCAAACAATTGCTACCTCAGAGGTAGGCTAAAAAGTCCGTAGGCTAATAAAAAAAAAATTAAAAAATTATAGAATTTGATTTAATTATTCAATATCGCCTTCGAGAGGGATACAACGATTATAACGGTTATACAATTTTTCTATACCATTTTAAAAGTACGATCTGTCTTTGTCTCAAAATTTATATCCAGCAAGCATTTTCTTGAGGTCAGAGAACAGGATAAAGTCTCTGGGGACAAAAACTGTTGAATACGGTTGACACAACTGGCCTACAAATAATGAGCTCCCCCAATGTACTAAAACTGTATTCTATAACTATGTATTTAATATTAAAACCATTGGAGTATATGAGATCAATATCTTTTTCACGTATTCAATGTATTATATAGTCGTTCATCGCAATAAGCCACTGTTTATCACCGCCGTATAATATTTCTACCAAAGTAGTGACACTGTATTACTCATAAAATATTAAAGTGGGAGTAGAATAATTCAAAGGTTTTTTATGGGCTTTTATAACAGAGATAAAGGAATAAAATGTTGGCTGAATCATGTTGTTTTGATAGTGGTATATTTAGACTAAATCTGTACTAAATGTATATATATATATATATACATTTAGTATATATATATAATATACTAGCTGCCCCCGCGAACTTCGTTCCTCCTTAATATGGTTTTAGTTAGCCTTAATACCGTGACACGAAAGAATAATTTAACTGTATTATCGTCACTATAATTTGAATTTTATTTACACTTCGGTCTAAGTAACACGTGGTTGGCTATGCTAACACAAAAAATTAAAAAAGTAGAAATAATTGAATTTCACGGTATTTAGTTTACTACAAAATAAATTTAATTTATACTGTTATTGAAACACGTGGTAATCATGATATTGAATTGTAGCTTATAGTGCCATCTATTGATTACTTACTCAATCCAGTCGAAAACTATCGACACCTCTTAGAATCTTTTGGAGTTAACAGATAATTGTGACTGTCAATTAACTATAGACAAATAATTTGCAATAAAATAAAATTGCGACTATAATTAAAGATCTAAGCTATCCTGTCTCTTAAGTTGGACCAGACTGCTCACGGTGTGCCAATTTCATTTAAAATCGGTTAAGTAGTTTAGGAGTCCATCGCGGACAAACATCGTGACAGGGGATTTATATATATTAAGATAGGTTGTGTATTGTATATCTTTTGTACTTTAAGAAATAAAAACAATTCACTTGATTGTCATATATTTATGGAAACTTTGAGAAATTGCTGTAGTGTCAGGGTTCGATCTGTTTGGTTTAAATTTATAATACCTAGGTAACACTGAAAATGTTAAGAAAATAAAAAAACGGCTTAATCTAGAAAGCTGCCAATACTTTTACTGTTTTTCGATGTAATCTCCTTTCCACACGTTGTGTAGAGCACACATCGTCGCATTCAATGGAACCACTGAGATAAGCAGTGGACCCATTCTTCCTTAGAGTCTCTTCTATGGCATGTTCGTACGCTTTCACCGCATCTTCAGGGCTCGTAAAGCGAATACCTCGAATTTTATCTTTAGTTCTTGGGAATAAAAGAAAGTCGCAGTGCGCGAGGTCAGGACTTTACGGCGGATGACTCATTATCTCGACACCTGCCAACAACACCTCACGTATGCAACAGTCCGTTTTGCGGAGTTTGTTGAAGCATTGCGTGGTGAAGGAGGATACTGCTTCTAGGGCTTTGCTGTCGAATATTTCCAAGACAACAGGCAAACAGCGATTGACATACCAGTCTGCTGTAACTGTCTTTCCATCTCCTAGCACCACCGTCGCGAAATTACCTTTCCGACAAAAGAATGAGGCAATCATCTTTTTTTGCTTGACTTCTTCCTTTCTTTACCTTTGTTGGGCGATCCTCGAAAGGTAACCTTTGAGCTGATTGTCTTTTGGTTTCGGGTTTGTAGCAATATATCCAGCTTTCATCCTGACGCCTAAATGTTCGTGTAATATTTTTTAAACCTTACTCATACTAATGCCTAGGCTTGCCCGCATCTGCTGATAGGTGATACACTGACGTTATCTTCAGTAGTCGCTGTTAAAGGACGTCCCTCACGCGTTAATCCAATTGTTAATAGTGGTACGAGATGGGGCTTCATTAAGAAATTTAACTTTTATAAACTTATAGTTGTAACTTATGTACCAGTTTTGCAGATTTGACTTCTACAAATGTACGCATAGTATCTAGTCTACGCACACCACAACACTATGTAACCCGATTTCCTTTTACTAAAACGTATGTGCCATGTTTTTATTCACATTTACTTGGTGAAACTTTGACATATAAGGGTAAAGCTTAACTATTTCTGCTTTTTATGCTGCAGGCGTTCAGCCAAGAACTTCAGATAAGAATAATTGGCACTTCTATTCTTTAGTTGATTTCTTTAGATTCGTTATAGTACGTCACTCATTAATCTTCGCTTCCTTAGTGCCACAGCAATCAATGAAGATTGGCAGTTAGCTCTGTAAACCACTCGGACGGCGGTTAATCTATACCACCTAACGCCCCAACTCCTGACATTTCCGTCTACAAATTAGATTTATGTTGTATGGAATATTCTAATAGGGCTACCACAGACAATAGTAAAGCCTGGAGCCAAATTTACATTTGGTTCAAACTGGTTGCAGAATGGCATTGACCTTGTTGATAATTAAATTAATTTAATTCATTTATATAGCAATGAATTTAGTTACTCAAACAACTCGTAACAGATTACTTTAAAATATTTGAATACAGGAAAATGTGTATTTTAATAAGATACTTTTCAGCTACCTACAAATCAAGCTGTTACATAGATAATTTTGTCTTTACCTATAACAAATAAAAGCCCCCAACAACAGCACATCCAACCAAACAGAATTATATTCATGTAAAAAAAATATTATTGAAATCTGATAAAGCTGAAGGTTGTTATAACAATCATAGCAAATATCTCATATCCAGGAAAGCTTTACCATTGTAGTATAGATAGTGCCGAAATCACAAAGGGAATCTACAGAATACAATATCGTTGAATGAAATCAGTCTCCGTGCATGAACCCTTCGTCACTTTGTGTAGATCGTATTCAAACAAAACTTACAAAACATTAAAATATAACCGAATTTACCGAACAGAGTGCAGACATTAAGCTTATTAGGATTCCATCCTGATTAAAGTTGTGTTTAACAACAGAGCGTTTTTAAAGCATTTTCTGCCACGCACCACTTCTTACTTGAACCAGCTGCCAGTAGAAGAATTTGCAAACCCATATTACTAAGTCTAGATCTTTAAGATATGAGCCGGCGACTCACCGGTAAATTTCCCATCGTTGCAGGTGTCCATGGGCGGCGGTTAGCACCCGCCTGATCGTTTTCCCCTGTACCATTAAAGGAACTATTGTACTATGTACTGGCGTTACGTTGATCTTCGTGTGCTTTATGAAACGTTTAGAATTAAATCATTTGGCCTATACCACACTGACAAATTTCAACGCTGACCTTGGATCTATTCAGTGAATGATAGGCCCAAAACAATTGCCCCAAAATAAACTAATACATATTAATTAAACCTTAAAAAAAGAAATTTTGTTTGAATATTATTTGATTGTGTTTACAATCTTTAGCATTATTAAATATCTTATCTAATAAGAATCTTTTGTTTATAATGAATAACATAATTCAAATAAAGTCGTTCAAGGTTGTTTAAGGTCAAATTATATGGCAAACAAAAAAACATCAAAAAAACATAAGTACTTAGGGTAGGTACACTACTATGAACGTCTTGAAAAATAAAATATCGAATTCGTATATTGGTTTCACGGGTTCGACAGAGAAATGCCCCTAAAAACTAGTTAGAAGTGTTGGGAGAAATTGGCGAGATAAGTTAGCCTGGCGCGTCGCCAATGTTTGTAAGAAGTTCTAAACTTCGCAGGCACCTATCTGCCGAGTCGCGTTAAATTGCACTCCTTACATTACTCGACCACACATACATAATGCATGTCGCTGCAGTCAAGAAGCAAAGCGTAAAATAGCAAACAACTTAGCGTTTTTGATTATTTTTTGGCCACACTCGCGTGGACGGAATATTTCTTATTGCAGTCATACATAAGACCGTAATTACAGTAAAGTAAATATCCTAACTAATGTTTCTAAATATGTGTAATAAATTCAGACAGAAAGAACTTATTTATCAGAATTCCTTCATCGCTATTTATAATAAAGGAATCTTCGAATACATAATAATGTAGGATATTTTTTGGCAAATTAGGCCATCCTTACATATGAAATTGGCGTCTTGTCGTATTGGCCACTTTGACCTCAAATACCTCCTCTTTGGTTATGAATTTCAAATTAAAATTTGTACAGCTATTTATTTACTCATGTATTTGTGCTTCGATGACCGTCATTCATTTGTTTTTTTTCTTCTGATTTTTCTGTTTGCGTCATTCATTTTACAAAATGGAAAACTTAAAGAATCGCATTATTTACGAGTACGAGTTCCGCGGTGGCACTAGTGCTGCGGAAACGACTCGAAGGGTGAAGAATGTGTATGGCGGTCATGTTGCAAAAGAAAACACAGTTCGTTTTTGGTTCCAACGTTTTCGATCTGGAAATTTCGACCTGCAGAACTAGCCCCGTGGACGGCCTGAGACCCAAGTTGATAATGAAGTATTGAAGACTATTGTGGAAGCGGATCCATCGCAAACCACGTCCCAGTTAGCTGCAGGCTGCGGTGTTAGTGATAAAACTGTTTTATTTCACTTGAAGCAAATTGGGAAGATTAAAAAGCTTGAAAGGTGGGTACCTTACGAATTGACTGAAGCACACCGGCAAACGCGCGTCGACTGCTGCGTTACATTACTGAACCGGCACAATAATGAAGGTATTTTAAACCGAATCATTACCTGTGATGAAAAATGGATTCTTTACGATAATCGGAAGCGCTCAGCGCAATGGTTGGATCCTGACCAGCCAGCCATATCCTACCCCAAGCGAAAATTAACCCAAAAAAGTTACTTGTAAGCGTTTGGTGGACTAGTGCCGGTATTGTTCATTACAGTTTTCTCAAATCTGGCCAGACTATTACGGCTGATGTCTATTGTCAGCAAGTGCAAACCATGATGGAAAAGCTAGCGGCTAAACAACCTAGGCTGGTCAATCGCTCCACGCTACTGCTACTTCACGACAACGCTAGACCACACACTGCACAACAGACGGCTACCAAATTAGAAGAGCTTTAATTGGAATGTCTAAGACATCCTCCGTACTCCCCGGACCTTGCTCCAACAGATTACCATTTTTTTCGAAATTTGGACAACTTCTTGCAAGGGAAAAAAATTAACTCTGATTGGGCAGTCCAAATCGCCTTCACAGATTGATTCTTGATTCCCGTCCGACTGCTTTTTTTAGTAAAGGGATCAATGAACTACCTATGAGATCGCAAAAGTGCATAGAAAGCAATGGTTCATACGTTGATTAATTAAATATATTATATTTAAAAATATTCGACTTTTTGTTCCTCCCATACAAAACGCCAATTTCATATGTAAGGACCTAATATGTGTAAATACATGAATTATAACTTAACTGACAACTGGAGCCAAGACGCAATATAAGTACTGAAAATAATGTGCAGAATTTCAAGTTTTTGAAGTCGCTGCTAACAGTTTATGACAAGACTGAAAAGACGGGGATAATGTCTGGAAATAAATGCTTTTATGCCAGCAACATGGTCATGGGTTGTGACTTCTAAGCGTTACGTCAAATGTAACTATTTACCGCACTGAAGACAGTACAGGCCCGTAATTACGAGTACTTATTCCTGTGAGACGTGCACGCTAACGCAGAGGTATGACTACATTTCATAGAAAACTCTTGAGAAGGATATTTGGGCCCGTCAAGAAAAACGATTGGAAATGTCGACTCTTGATGAATCATGAAATAGATGAACGTATAAACGATGAGGGTACAGTCAAATAGTCCAATTCTGCGAAACACAAAGTCCACTTGGAGCGAATGACTACAACATTGAAAACCATGATTCAGTGGACACCACAAGAGAAAACTCCAAGATTGCATTAAAGAGGATTTAAAAGTGATGGGAGATTTTATGAACTGGAAGAAAGTCGTGAAGTACCGAGTGGAGTGGAGTACTATTGTGGAGGAGGCCAAATTCCATAAAGGGTTGCAGCACCACTGTATAACATAACGCATAGTATGTATTAGTATGCGTTATAATTCGCTACTATTCCAATTTAAATTCTAAAAGCGTACCCATAAATAAAAAAAATTACAATATTTTTACGTAATCATGGTTTAAGTAAGCCGGGTAAATGAAATTATGTAAAAGGGTTTTAAATAAACAAACTTATAATATTGAATCTATTTGTGTATTTTTCTGAAGTAAATCAATGATAAAATGGCGATGTAAATTTTGATTCAAATTTAGAATAAACTTGTTGTTATTTTAACGGGCATGAATGTACATATTGTATTTACGCAAAATTAATAAGGTTTTATGCATATTGACTGATGTCTGGGGACGTGAAAACAATTCTTCAAATTTAAATAAAATATTAAAACCTAAAGTATCACATTGAATTCCGACTTCAACATAATAGGAATATTCTTACAAATTACAACTTTTCGAACATTCTCTTTTGTATTACATATCTCATATACAACCTTATATAAATATGTAATTGTAATTGTACTTTACAAGCATAATTGTATACAAATATATGTATTATGGAATAGCAGGCCAACGAGCAGGCAAACTTTATTCAAAGTGACACCTGCAACTTCAGGGGCTAGCGAGTGTGATTAAATTAATTCCTTTAATGGAATTGGGCACTCTTTTCTAGATGATTCTTCCCCCTAAGACGTATCGGTTCGGAAACTGGTAGCTGGCTCCTCCACAAAGAGATGGGGTGCGGAGACAGTGCCTTAAAGAGCGCTGTGTCATGGAACACCAGGCATCGAGGTGCAAAAGATGGAATAAATACCATGTAAACATCAAGTAACGTCCTTCGATTTAACGACGAACTCTCTAAAGCGTCGAAATCAATTGATTTCAGTTTGTTGAGCTTGTCTTCCATACAATACATTCTTCATGCGACTAGCATTACACCCACTCTCAAAAACGACAACAATTAAGTAGTAAAGTACTTTTAAAGTTGCTAAAATTAGCAATAACTGCGCAACTGTGCGTTCTTTTGTCACTTTATTTTCCTAGCCCGCAATAAACTTGACTGTCAGCATCATGCATACGAACTTTCTAAGAAATTCGTTATATTGTTTACAATTTGGGATTGCTTGCACGTGTAGACTATTGTTGACTGTCTTGCAACTGTCATGCAGTTGGCGTCATTGATTATCTATAAATTTTTCTTCTCTCCATTTAACGACAAGTCTCCATAACGCCATAAAATGCACAGTCCCATCAGTGTCCTTATAAAGAGTTTTCGCGGTATATCATAAGTGCGCTTCTCTTAATGACATAGCAATCCATTTGCAGTGTGACTGAAATAGTGTTTAGTAGCTTGGTAATGTTTTCTTATGCTTTCACTGGAACTGGGATATTAGCTTAACAATCGCTCTACTGTTTTTTTGTACACAATACATATATTTTATTAATTATTTTCTTGGCTTTGACATAAGTGAGATTTCATATAAGTTTAATACGTATTAAAACTAAAAAAGGATTCTATGAAAATATTTTCCGTATTCTTGCACAATCCAACTTTTTATTGCTATTTGCGGTCACCGCATGCTTCAACGTTTCGCTACTCATATTTAAACTTTTAAAATATTATGCCACTTTATCTCTGGCGAAAAATGAAATAAAATTTTGATTTATTTAACGTATGCAGATTGTGGAAATTCATTGCAATTTCAAACTTACTAATGGAGTAAAAATTAAAAGTATAAAATTATGTTTTTGATTAATTTTTATATAATATATAATACACAAACAAATTCCATATAACATTTACTTATAATTCAGGGTCTAACCAAGAAGAATTTAATAATACATGTTTTCTGAAAAATATTCCTTTGGTACCAATGAGTAATGTTTTTATATAATCTCTGGGTTATTAATTCTTCGAATTGGGGCGATCGGTTCCTTATGGACATTTTCGTTACTAAACATTATATGAAAGTCCTCAAAGGATCCCCTTTCATAACTTTCATACAATATTTGCTTTTATAAAATATTGTTTTATTATGTTAAGGATAGTATTTCGTATCGCTTTTGTTAATTTTATCTTTTATTTTTCTTTTTATAGTAGTAGCTATTTATGAGAGTTAATAGTTTTCTAAAATGATTGGGCAGGTAGCTAATTAGTTTACTCTAAGTAAGTCCAGCTTGATTGAGCTGATGTCTACGCTTGAATGGAAAGCGAGAATAGATTATCGCCCCTTCGTACAGCAGTTCAGTACACTCGAGATGGTTTTAGGGGTTGGATGACCAGCTCTCTCAGGTAAAGATTTACCTGAAATGGGTTTAGATTCACATAACCTGGATCTCCTAATGCTCCGGGGAGTACGTAAAACCGTTTCCACTTTGCATACTCTAGCTACTTTTTATTATTACCTGCTTTTTGTGGTTATGTTCTTGATGTAAATAAATTACTAAAAGGCGATTCGATTGGGAAAGAAAATAAATCTCTGACTTAACATGCAGAAACATAACAGCAACGAAATTAATCAATGGTTCCAAAGATAGTACAAATAACTATGTGCTGCGTACCATGACTCCAATAGCGGATGATGGAGATGGAATAGATAACAAAAACGTCCGGTGCAATCCCTTAAACTGCTAGGCAGCGGTATCGTAGATTAATGATAACGATTACTCGGTCAGATAAAAATATTTTCACCCAAACAAAATCGCCCCATATCGGTCGGCAAAGAGCGATCATGCATAATAACTTGCTGTTCGCTCGTTGTTTTCGTATTTTGTTATCCGTGAAGTTTTATTGGTATTTTTTGGCTATTTCCAGATAATAAACCACCTTAATTTATGTCATGATACAATTAAGAATAACATAACATAAACAATAATGACACTGTCCGTAAAAACGTGGTTATACGTGTACCAACTGCAATGTTCCAAAAACCATTGGCAAGCAATATATTAATAACGATATTAAGAACACTAAAGCTCAAACTCGCTAAGGCCTAAATGGAAATTAGAATATGCAAAGAAAGCAAAGATAGAATAAAATATAATATAACTGATTCGCGATTAACTAATCTTCAATTACACTCCTGATTACCAGCAAAATTATCGGCTTATAAGCGGATAAAATTGTAATTTAATGATTGAGACTCAAACATACTCTAATAATATTACTGTGAGATACATTGGTATTTTTGTATGTCTGAGTTACATAACCGTCTCCAAAATATTTTCAAAAGATAATGACCAGTCCGCTAGTATCAAATTAAACTCATATAAAACTTGAAAAACAGATTCGTTAAATCTATATTCGCCAAAACTCACTATTTTTCCAGCTGCCTCATTAAAGCAAATAAGTTCTTGCCAAGCAGGTAATTACAATTCTACAAATTCATGAACTTAAATTGGTTGGATATTGTTAAAAATACACAGCTAAATGAACTCTAAAACAGCAATAAACAGACCATTAAGAAAATAAACAGACAATGAGCGTCTGATAGCGGCCTTATACGACTTCTTGAAGCAATTCTAATTATCATAATGAACATACAGCTTTTATCGTTCCCGCTTCAAAGTGCAGATTAACCCTAAATATTATTCTTGTTGGCTAGTTAATGTTTTCCTTTTTTGTGTAAAAAAACGGAAAAATCTGGCAGTAAATGATAAATACGATGGTCAAAACAATATTTAAAACGTTGTATTTTTTATCTTATATTTGTAATTAATCATAGGAAAATAAACCAATTATAGGAATCCACTTTTCAAATGAATAAATTAAAGCGTTTAATCGGATTTTTGTTTACGTCGATATTTCGGTTCTTTTCATTCGGCTAATAAACGTATACTCCGTTAATGTAATCAACAAACAACAATTTTAATATTATGAAATATATATATATATATATATATATATATATATAAAATTGTAACGACATTCTGGGCCAAAAATATAATTTCAAATAAAATGTATTTTTCTTTCAAAGTATTTAATGGAAAACCAGTGTTCGTCGTAACGTCATAAAACTTTGACTTTGCCGCGGTAACTTTGAGAGGAAATCTACTCGAAGATTTTAATGAAATTAGAATGTTTCCTGAATAATTTCCATAATCATTGTTTATTTAAAGAAATAGCCCATCCTAATCCTCTAAGCCCTGGTTTTTGGGTTGATTTAAATATGTCAATTGATCATTATTTTATTGTGGTACATGGCTTAACTTTTAATCATCAAGATCTTCATATTTGAAGTATTATACGTAAACATTATGAAATTTGCCATGAACCAACTAAACCTACATTTCTTTAACTTTAATGGCATTACTTAAAGAAACACATTTCATTACTATAATTTTACAAAAAATTATGTAAATAATTGCACCTGGTGTAGCGTGATTCGCAGCAAGCACCGAGGTGTTGAATGTCAATTCAGGCATAGACAAAGTAGATAGATATATAGGTATAAAAACTAAGTGCGTTATAACGATACAATCTATTACAAAAAGTATTTGAACGTAAATTTTGACTTATTATTTAAACGGATTAAACAATAATGACTATCACTATATGTAAACTAGTAATTTTCTGTTTTGTGGAGATTGTTGAATGATAAGCCAATAGGATATTTATCCTAAAAGGTTTTTGTCTAGCCTGTCTTTTTGTTTCGAGTTCATGATTCAAAGCAGCAAATATAAACTAATAACAAAACTAGATAAGACAAACTTGACACGAAAAGCTTTTGAATTTTACTGTGTTTTACCGAGCTTATCAGACTCTTTCAAGAAGAGGTCGTTAAGCAAGACAAATGATCGCTAAGCCTAGTTGAGGCTAATTTCATTAGGACAATGCCATGCCCCGTGGCGAAATATATTTCTTACCTCAACGATGAGACACTTAGACGTATTTATAATCTTAAATTCATAATAAATAAGGCCATTATGAATTTGTATATTTTAATCTCAATATATCAATTGCTCAAACAAAAAACACATTGTACCGTGAAATTGAATTTCCCATATATAGATCTATTTCTCGATATTGTGAGCTGTCGAAAAATGTGATCCGTAAGATACTGTTCAGATTGAACGCGTTGTTTTTGGATTGAATTTATGGTAAGTTTAAAATATCGGAGTAAATCCATTACGATTTCACAAATTGATAGATACATTTATACAGATTTAAAATATAATTTTGTAAAAGTTTGACTTACTGAATTATAAGTTAGAAAAACATAAGTTTAAATTATGAAACCTAAATTAACTTACTGTTCATCTATGACTTTTTTTTCATATAAATCTTAGCACATGTATGATACAGGTATGTGTCTTATAATCGTTCAGAAACCCTTCAAGAGCAAGATAAAACGTAAGGATACCAGGATTTCCGCGAAAAAGGTAAATAATGGTCTAGTTAGTTACCCCGAAATTTCAAGACTGATAAATTGCCTCCAGCTGGATGATTTTTCTTTAAGGAAATAACCTTTTAGAATGTATTATTGGTAAATATGAATCACTGTATGTTCTATTAATTACGTTCCAATAAATGTCTTAGGCGTATTCGGAGTTTAGTACACTTAAATGATGATCGATCAGAGGAACCACGGGGGGGTATACGAACTGAAAAGTTTTTTTATAGATATGTCATAATCAAGTTTGAGTTTTGATGATTAAGTTGTTACTTTATGTAATTGAATTTTAATTTGTTTAAAACTACTAATTACTACTAAAACAGAAGCTCTATTAGATTTTCTAGCAAGACTACAAACAAAGCGATTGTCAGTTTGATCTGTATCTATGTGATAGTTTAGCATTTAGATAACATTCGACTATTGTGATACAGGAAAAATTCAGCTCCAAGCATGTAGTTCCAGCTACTATAAGTCTTATCGAGATGACCAGATTTCAATCTTATGGATTCCAACTTTGGGAACAGTTCAGTAATATTCAACATTTAGTAATAATTAAATTTCCTTTTAAATGAGTTGTATTAATTGTTACAATTATTTAGATAATCATTGTACATTGTACATGTTGCCGATATTTTGCGCTAATTTCAACATCTACTATTAATAGTAATTTCCTTATTTGTAATACTTATTTATTGTTGTATGAAATAATAACCTACAAACCAAACTTTAATTGTCACCCCTCTATAATCAACTCCTATTTGTAGGTTATTTTAATTGAACCAAAAAAGAGTTTCCTGGAAATAATATATATAGCAAAAGCTAGTAATAAAATTAAAATATTTAACATGTTAAAAATGTCATCTTGTACACTAGTTAATATTTGGCATATTATAATGTTTTCCGTTGTTTGTGACTGGATGTAAGTATTATAAACTATAATTTATAAAAACCATCTGCTAAATTTTAATAGTATATGATAAAGTACTTTGTAGCCTCCTGAAAATAAATTTATCCTACATCCTGATAAATTTGACTGATAATCCCTTCTCAGAAACTTCGACGTATAAAAGAAAAAATATCATTCAAAGAAGATAAGTTAGGTTGAAAGCTTGAAAAATCGTCGTGCATAAGAACCTTTACGAAATGCTTACCATTTTTAGTTTGTGTGAGCTGTTTTTTGCTCTTAAGTATATATATTACATCCCAAATATCAGCCGTGTTTGTACATTGTAAGACAGATTAACTCCGTCACGTGCCTAGCAACCCTGGTAGATGCTTACTTTCATTCTGTGCGCTAATTGCTTGTATGGTAAAAAATGTGGAGAAATTCCCATGTCGGCCCACAAAAGTGGACGACCCACGTCAGGAATAGGCTGATTACCTATAGCAAAAAATGATAAATGAAACATATGTAAAAATGCGTACTGCATTCTTTTATATTTCCAAATGTCAATCGAATTGAATTCTAGTGTAATCAGCTGCCATATCATTGTTTTTTCCATGAAACTTTGATAAAAGTCACAGTTCAGAGACGTATGACCATTGACATTGGTTATGAAATGGTTAATAAATCCCCTATTGAAACATATTAGTATTACCCTACAAATATAGACATTCACCAGTAATAATTTCGTTACTTAATTAAGTTAAACTACTTAGAAACACACTTGACAGATAATACTGTATAATTCATGCGAGTATTAATTAATTCAAAATAATTGTATTAATATTGTAAATTCTAAATCTTACATGGTTTCTTTTGGACATCTAAAAACTGTGTGCTAGTGTAACTGCTTGAAAGATTATTATACCAGACTACCAGAAAAAAATCTCATTTCACGGTTTTGACTAGGCAACAACGCGGAAGCAGATTTGGTACCTGTATTTTGATTAAGGGTACCTTTATTTTAGGCTAATTTATTATAATAAATCACCACGTCATCACTAGGTGACGGTCTCAGGACCAAATCATACTAAAACGAAAATCCTAATTTAGTACTCACAATTCACCTTCACAATAACCGCAAAATATTCAAGAACTTATAGGTTACATAATGCAACATTTTTCAAAGCTTCAAAAAGACAAAAAATGTTATTCGGGTACTTGCAGTACGTATGTATGATAATTCACATAAAAGCTATAGGGTCCTCTATTCGTATAGTACAAACGATATTGCAACTATTATTGTATGTTGTTTACGTATGTTATATTTTATCATGAATAAATTAATTTTTTACTAAGCGATTTTAACGTGCTTCTCTTTAGAGAGCTATTTTCTTTGACTAATGTACGTCTTTATAAACATGATTTAGCTTTACAATATATTATAATATTAATTCCAAGAAAACGTGTTAAAGTAGTTTCATAAGCGTTTTTATTCATATTAGTCAAAGTCTTCAAATCAACGACTACATATTATTATAACGACAAACGGAACCAAAGAGTACTAATTCAAGCAGTCTAATAATTGCCATGGGACATTTGATTACGCGTATCAATCTATCATCAATTGTAAAACGATAAACGTCATGCGAAGTTTGGAAATGACAAATGTTTGCTAATGACTCTCAAATCACGATTCATTTTATAAGTTTCGTAATCGCGTCGTTATAAAACTCGTTAGCAAACGGTTTTTAACCCTTTAATATTGATTTGGGTGTGGTGACAACTCACAGATCATTTAGTGAATTTAAATTATCCTTAATTATCTATTCCAGCCAAGGTTTTTCTTGTAATCAATAACACACACAAAAAATATCTTGATGTTTTTTAATTTCATTCCAAATTAAAATAATTGTATGTACGTTCTTTTTTCGATTTGTTAGTTGTATGTTTTTATGTATACCATGTTGAAACTATATACCATAATATTATATATATACTATAATATTAGTCAAACAATATTCATTGAAATAAAAGCTTTTTAAATCAAGCGATATTTATTTTTAACATGTTTTATTTAGTCCACGGGTAAATAATAATGAAATGCGAAGCCACTCTCCTAATTAATTCGTATTCTGTACAATAGGCCTGCAATTTCACTTATTATACTTACGTGAGGTAAAACCACTCGCCGAGGATCCGTTTATACATATAAATTCTATGAATTCCATTTTGAATTAATTTCTAGAATATTGTTGTGCAAATAAAGAAAACCTTTTTCTCAACTGCAATGTGAAATTAATAAAATATTTTTATACATTTTATAACAACACCTTATGTTAATGATAAAAAGTAAATACTAGTCATTTCGCTAGCAATAATGATGCTAAATGAAAAACCTCAACATTAAATAAACCATTACCAAAGTAAGCTTGATTAACTGCAGTATCAGCCAAAATAATATGTTAGGCTAAATATAGTTTGACTGTTTCGACAACCTAAATTCTTAATTTTTTAACATTTTACCGTCGTACTAGCATAATTTACGGTATAGAAAACCTTCGAAAGCTCATCGTATAGACCGATTAAATATCATCCTATAGCGAACCCCTAATAATATTTTATATTTTTAGCATCTATTTAAATCGAACCACTGTTCATACAAAATAAATTAACTATGAATATGTAAACATTATGAACCCAGTGTCATAATAACTGTCTACCTAATTAACGGTTCGTGACATAATATGTAGAATATTATGAAATAAACAAAAGATTGCGTGTGAATTTACAACATTATCTTTATGTAATTTCGTATCATTACATTCTAAATACGATACAAATCGCAAATAGGAAAAATGATTGATATAGATCACGACGTTTGTATTACCAAGATTTCATTATTATAAGGCACAGAGCTCTAATACCCTACTTGCCTATTAGAAAAGGCAAATGATAACGAAACAGATTTACAAATCTCTATCTAGTGCCACTGTCTTTTTAAAGGCAAAACTCCAGGGGCCTGAGACAAAATCACTTTGTTACAAGCTCGACCCCCCAGTACGACAAATTAGTTTGTATAAAACGGTCACGTGATGAAGCATGAATATGGGAATTATCATTCCGTGGATATTAATTAATTCACTCATGCCATGCGTAAATTTTTTGTTAATTAATTCTATTTTTGTGATATATCTGATCATGCATAAATGAAACGAAAGAAATGTGTCTACGCCATGTAACTGTAGGTAACTTTTAAATGATACAAGGCACCCAAACTTGTGATATAACTAAGTAGGTAATCTAGTAATCTGGTAGCTAACTTAATTCATATATATACGTATACCAAGACTAAGGTATGAGGTACAAACTATGTACCACATTTACGAACACACCGCTCGCGCACAAGACTCCTGTGGTAAGCTAACATCGAAATCAAATTAGCAGTATTCCCTTTGACAAAGACCCGAGTTTGTTCAATCTATTACGTCTATAAAGTTCGCGGCGTAATAATAATTATATTATTACGACATTGTTGTATGTTTCGTTGTATTATTTTCTTCTCCCGTTAAATTCGAACAAATTGATTTGTACTCCTAAAGTACTTATTAAGATAATAAACTACTTTATAAAAAGCAAAATTAACTAACAATATCTTGCATACAATAATATATGTCTTCGTTATCTCGAGCTATTTGAGTCTTTTAGTTGGGTCAGAAGTTCTTTGGTGAACTGCGTAAGCTCTGATAAGGTCCCTCTGTTCAGACAGAGCTGCGCCTAAAGACGATTTTTTAGCAATACTTAGGCTTCAGTCATTTTGTAAGTTATAAGATATGTACAAAGAATAATTGCTTATTTTATAACATTATTTACGATAGGCGGAACAGGATGTTACTGAATAAGTTCGTCTCGGTATTTTTTGCCATTTCAATCAACTCCCTACGTTTCTACGTAGGTCAAATAGTAATACTAATAGATACATAGCACCAAGCAATCATAGCCTCAATCAACGGAAAAGTATTATCATACTGTTCCGGTTTAAGACCAAACATAGCCTATTAATGTTTAGGAATTTATCGTGATATCGCTCACAAATCGCTGTATGACAAAAGCCTAAGTGAGCCGCGATTTAGGCGTGGTATTTGTGTCAATTGCAGGTAGAATTTCTTTGAGCAAGTGAGCTCTAGTTCCATTCATGCGAAAATGTTCTCGCTTATCATCTAATATTTTAAATCCCTGAGCTCGGGTTTTAGGTTTGTTTGCAAAAAGTGCCACTCGTTTTTAGCGTTCCGTAAGCGTTAAGTTAGCTTCACACCAGCTTAGATAGTAAGAATGATTACATAATATTGATGAAATATTAAATATAATAAAATAAATTTAAATGTGAAGTATAAATATGTCTGACCACACGTCAACTTATTTTGACAGACTATAGTCTTCTTGAGACCTATAGAATAAAGTGTTTATATTGAGTATAATTTGTCATCAATAGCGCAAGAATTTTTGATTTAGGCAATCATTTTAGCAAGAAGGTTTTTTTCGTTACAGGAGTCAAATGGGCAGGCTCACCTGATGTTAAGTGATACCGCCGCCTATGGACTCTGACGTTGCCAGAAGGCTCGCAAGTGCCTTATCGGACTTTTTCGAACTGGTACACTCTTTTCTTGAAAGACTTTAAGTCGAATTGGTTCGGAAATATTTCAGTCTTGTAACAAAAGCCACGAATATAATAATTTTGAATAGTATGAATAGGACAGAACGTATTCCGTGACAATATACAATATTTATTTTGAAAAGATACCATTGTAAAGGTATTCAGTATAATCGAAAGCTAAGTGTTCAAGAAATGATAAACCAATAAATTACCTGCAACCATCTGGAAGCAAATAAAACTAACCTTAATTAAAAAAATTAAGTAAAACACGTCGTTATTATGTAAAACTAACTGTGATATGTTTCCATGTTGTCCCCACGGTAAAGTAAGTGCGTAATATTTCACAGTGCTGATAGGGGTAAAACATTTAGTTTTCGCATTATTTTAGCATTTTTTTTCATTAGAATCATTAACTGCTTCAACATGATGTAGTGGCAGGTACTTACAAACAATTTCTAAAATCCTTCGCGGTTTAAAAGAGTGGTAGTGTATATTGCCTGTGCTTCTCGCTCGTTCTACGCCATCTATTTAAGAACTGGTAGTAAATGCAAAGAAGCATTAATTGTTTTACTGACGTTTATTTATTTACACGTCTTTACCATACCAAACATCTTTCAGGCAACCCTTATTACATGTAACACTAGAAATACTAACTAAAACTAAACTTAACTAATATAAAAAAAAATGGTAATAACAATCAATATATGTCAAGCTAAGACGAGGCAAAAAAGAAATGCTCAAAAGAAGATTCTTATATAAATTCCAAGACAAATCTCGTCTGATATCAAGGAGTTCCCAGGATACTATGTACAGTAAAGAAGAAGTTAGAGAAGTAGAGGTTGAATCAACATGAATAAATAATATTTTGATTTGAGTTGATTAAAATAATCTGTTAAATGTTAAGAATCGTTTAATATCAACATTCATCTGAAAAAGATAATCACTGGAAAACCGAAGGTTTACTACGACTGCAATTTGAAATTGGTAAACGGCATAATTTGAATCACGGAGGACTAGCGGCGATCAGATGGACGTTTGAATCGAAAACCCTGGCTTTCACCGATTACTATAGCCAAAGCACGAATTCGAGAGCCTGTCAGCGTTGTCCATTTCACCAAATTGAAAATTTTACCAAAGCTAGGCGCTTTTTTCTATTTAAAGTATCATATCGTGTTTTGGCTCGCTTTTTAGCCACTGTAATGACATGAGCAGTTGCAATTTTTAACTGGAAAAATTTCGTTTGAGAAATATGTTTAGAAATACTCTTGGATTGGACCAACCACAGTAAGTAATGTGAATTGGTTGACTTGCCTATACTTCAGGTTAGTTTTTTATACATTTTTGTACTCGTTAATTCATTTTTAACATAACTATAGAAATTTGGGTAATACTGAAAATTACATAAATTACGGCAGTGGAATGCCGTGCACATCATATGCTTATACCATACCTATAATGAATCTATATTATTTTTTTATATATTTTTCATATAGAGAATGTACTGCAGAATAAGGGACCAAATACGTCATCACCAGTACTTACCTTGTAGTATTTCGCCACCTATTCCTGACCTCTTACGCTCAATAGTGGACTGCTTTTAAGTTTATAGTTTACATAACATACTACGATGAACAAAGAATTTTTTGCAATTATATATGTTTTCCTTCGAAATATTTTCCAAAATAATTAAACCATAAGATTCACCATAAACATTCGTACAAGCAACTCTTTCGCACACATTAGTACCATCTCTATTTCCGTATTATTTCCTCTAGTCTGGTGCATTTACATGCAGCGCTTCTATGTATCCAGGAGGCTAATGCATATGCATGTCATGCAAACTGCGTCACCTTTTATTGAGTAAAAATGTTTCAAACGTACTGTATCCAACTTCCTGACGTTTGATGAATAAACGATTTCACATATTGTTAATTCAGTAGAGATTTAGAGCTTTAAAATTGCAGTGAAATCTATTAAAATGGCGGAAAATTTGAACATTGATTTATTCACGTGATTTTTAACGACACTATTTATAGACAACTTTAGTCTTATTTATGTATTATTTATTTTAATCTAAAATGACACGAGAGTACTAAGAACTTTATTTATCTATAATAATAAAAACCCACATAACTGTAGTGAACTGTGGTATCTACGAGACTGGTGTCTCTCACAGTAATATAATTATTTATAGTACATACACATACATCCTGTATATATTACATCAAAATATTTTAATAGTTTTGCTATAAATTTTCCTGTGCTGTGTAACTCCGCTGGATTATTGTTATAGATATCGGTTGAAGGTGTTATAAGCTAACATTATTGTCATCACTACAGTTCTATGATAGTATCAACACTTTTCCAGGAATAGTAATGTTTCACGCTAACCGTGGTAAATATAAATATACTAAAATCATTACGAAATTTATAATAACAACGTCTTTTCAATTGAAAAAATATTTATTACAATTTGCTTACGTACAATAGTAACAACTAAATATTCTTCTACGAACATAATTATTTCTCATCCCTTTTCACATATTAAGGTTGTACTATAAAATTATGCAAAACTATGAAAACAACGTGTTTTGGATCGAAAATTTACCGTAAAAAAAGCAATAATCAAATGTATTCACGTTGGTATGAATTGGATCAGACTACAATGCATTTCAGTATTTCGTAATGTTAATCATTATTTACATATTGAACTGAATATACACAAATAAGTAAATAATCAGAAATGGCCGCGTTAAAGATTTTTAAAGCATTCAAAATAAATTAAACCGAATTAAGCGTAATCCTGTTACGTTGTTTACTTTTTAAGCGCTATTATTTTCAGGATTATCTGCATTGCGCTGAGATTGATTATCAAACTTTCAGCCTACAAGTTTGTATTATATAAAGCTTTTAAAAATTAATTAACAAACAAACATCTTACAACTGAATCGGATATCTCTACTAATTACTGAAGCTGATAAGTATTTAAATCCAATTGCTTTGTGTATCTATAAATAATATTTATTTAGTTTACAAAACTTTTAATAACAATTTACGAATTTAAATCTGAATTCAATTTTGAAATAAGAACATAGAAATACGTAATCTACAAGAGCTGACAAAGTGCATTTGGTATGTGGCTGTATCCCGCTATTTATCTTACAACTATCGCGGCAGTATCGTGACCACGCGCGTTCATTTTATACTAGTCCTACCGCGGAGCTCGGATTATTTAAACAAGATCGAGCATTTGGGGTTTTAAACAGCTTATCTTAATATATTAGTTAAGGTATAAATTTAACTTGACCCTTGAGAATTGTCCAACTTAATTGAAATTCTCCTCCGGTTATGTTGAGATCCGAAACATTATTTTTCAATTATTTTTTTTTATGTATAGGAGATATGTCTACTATTAATATGATTATATTTATATTATCTCGTAGATAACTACCACAACTTTTTTTACTGTTATACGATCTTGGTATTCTCCATCTACCTTAAAAAGTTAAAAACGAAAATTATTTACAATATCATAAAAAAGTGACGCAACGTTTCATCGCTAAATTTTTCAATCAAATAGAAGTGTGTTTAGTCACGTTTATTTTAAAAGTAACCAACGTAAGGATAAAGTGTTCCGTGATACCAGCTTCATAGAGCCTTACAAATCACATTAATCACTTAAGAACTTTTTATCGAACTGACATATGAAACCTCTGTAATCAAAATATTAAATATGGATAAAACGAACTCGACAAAGGCGCGAATTCTTTTACACGAATTTATTACCGTGAAGCTGGTATTCGATGTTAATTCATGGTAGACGGCGTCACTACGGCAAAATTTCAATATGCTAAAGAGCTATATCACTAAAATCACATCATACTACTATTGTCAAATTGTCAATTTAATAAGGCTGTCTCTAAGCCACAACTGATCTGATGACTAGTCGTGATAATCTTCGTTAAAGAAAAATGTACCTACTTGTAGAAATTGAATGGAAATACCAAATTGAAAATAGATATTACCAATAGAATACCAATGGCGCACAATTAAATTCTGGGCTTCAGATTTGTGCACCTTTCGTAGTCATTTGTTTTTTCTAATAGGCAAATAGGTGAAAATCTTTGTGCCTGACACATGCCGTCGACGTTTTGGTCCTGAGACACGCCTGCTGGTTTCTTTACGATGTATTTCTTCACCGTACGAAATATTAAATGCGCACATAGACAAAAATTGCATTGCGACCTCAACTATGTGAGTCACACGCTAAACAAAACACTGCTCTGAGAAATATATAGAGAATTATATAATGAATTAACACAATAAAACTATGGTCATTATTAAGAGCCTGGTTACAATTAATACAAATTCTGACCACTACAGGCTGTACTTGTCATTTAGTTAAAACCATTGTTACATGTGAATTAATTACGTTGACAATGTAATTGATTTTAATTGTATCAATAAAGTGGATCGGTCACTGACTGAGTTTCAACATGACAAACAGATTTTATAGCCGTATAAATTATATAAATTAACTTAAGGTACGCACACTAAGGGGTGTAACGTTGGTGTCTGTAGATCACATACCATACTACATATTTCATTGCGCAAAACTAAAGACAAGAAAAAACAATTTGTAAATAGAAAATGTACAAAAACATACAAGATATTTTTTACTTTGTAATTGTTTACGTTGAGTTAGAATATTAAACAGTTTTATGCAAACACTTTATATCTAATCACTTTAACTTAATTTCAACTAACACATTACAAGGAACGTGTTATTTAAGGTATTCCGAATAAGTTTACTTACGTCGCTAGCGCATCGACGAAAAGTGGATTTTGATCTTAGAAACAAAAAAACTCCTTGCGATTATCCTATTCTAATTTATAATCAGCCAAATGGAACAGCTCGCGCAGATCACAGCATTTTTTCAGCGTTTCCGGATGGTGGTGACCAATCGCTATTGCGATATGTATCTTGCCACTCTGATCATAAAATAAAATAAAAAACAAGTTACTATAATATAGTTATTAATGCATGTAATATGCTGTGAAAGACTACAGCATACAAGAGATCGTAGTTAAGCAGCACTGCCCCTCAATAATAGCAGTCATCTAAAAATTTAAACATAAAAGGTCCATATACGAACATATAAGAATACCTACATACTTACCTACATATATAATATGCTTTCAAGTTATATCATAAAAAAGGTGTAAGCAGACACTTATTTTAAAGCTAAATACGTATTTATAAAACGACGCGCCGATTTAACATAATGTTCAAATCAATATGGCGCCGTGATCATTAAGATGCCTTCCTTTAGATTATTAACAGCCAGAGATAAAGGAAATTTATAACTGACATTACTAATTTGAAAGGAAATTGGAAACGAAATCGATTGGCAAGACTAATTCGTATTTCTAGTCTATTGTCTTCCAAATCAATTTTCATAAATTATTCAAATACAATGAAAACAATGAAAACATTCCGAATCGAAATAAAAAGTATTCACATATACGTAAACAACATTTAAGCAATTAATATTTTTTTATTAAGAAGTTTTTATTTAATATTCTCTTTATATTTAATACAATGAAATGCACCTTGAATAACAAAAGTTAACAGTAAATGCTGCATATACACTCAGCTATACACTAACGAGTTTAAAATATTGTTACTTAATTTAAAAGAACTTAATAATTTTCCATATTATGGTTATTATAGTTCGTCTTCGTAGTTGTACGAACGCGTATAATGAGACACATTTATAATACTATTTGACTATTTAGCATAAAGCACTTAAATTTGGGACTTTTCAAACTTATTTGAATTTATTGCGTCCACGTATAATGTTCACTATCGCAGGTACATGAAAGAATACAGATCAAACAATTAAAATGCGACTGTTAAAATGTAAACAGGTCAAAATAAGGTTAAATGATGAATACCCCTTACGAAATTCCGACACTTTAAATTATCATTTCATTGAATGAAGTACGTAGTATCAAAATGGCAGAACACAAACGAACAGAACCGAAACGAAGTGAAACATTTCGTGCTTTTGAAAAAAAACTAGGATTTCAGAATGATGTTAAGTGGACAACAGCTATTACTTTAGTCTTGTATCACTTTGTTGCGATATATTGGTGTTATAAATATGCTTTTCCAGTCAAATGGCAAACTGTTTTATTTGGTAAGTAGTTCTTAAGTTGTTTTTAATGTTAAAGATGTCGAAATAGAAAGCGTGCAATGGTTTACATTAGTCTGCATTTGATTGGTTTATATTTGTATTTAGTAACTTCAATTAAATTATATTGTTACTTAAAGCTTTTATGCAAATTAATTTATATATTAACTTATGATTTTTGTACAAAATGTACGAAATTAAAAAATAACAGATGTCATACCATCGCGCGCCCATAGTAATCCCTGCTATTGTTAAAACATGAATATACCTAATGAGAAAGAGTGCCATAAATATGGCATACTATATGCATTTCATAAACAAATACTAATTGATGAACGTCCTTGGTGCTTTTTTGGTTTCTGTAATGAAAAAAACATAAATTATAAAAGTTCATATAATGAAATCGCTATTTATTCAATCACGGTTATGTTAGGAGATAATAAACACGATGCAAGCTCTAGTTCCTATATCAAGCGCTTATTATTTCAAGCTAACTATCGACAATAGGGTTTTGCCATCGAATTTGAATTTGCATATCATCTATTACCATTTCTGAGCTTTCAGTTAATGTGAAACATACTGTCATAATTTTGAACAGTCAATATATGTTTAACATTGGAAAAGTGGAGAAAATTATTACAAAAGCAATGATAAATTTAAACCCATTTCTATTATTTTAATACACTATTCCTAAGATTTTTCTAAAGAACTTCTACTACTTCTCTTAACCTTTTCGCTACCCACAACAATACTTCTAACGCTTAGACAACTATACTTAATGGCAATGTAATGACTTTTTTGAAAACAAACACTGACCACACCACACAATACACAACGCAAACCTACATAACATAAGCTACCCAAAAAACGCATTGTCTTCGACCAACGATTTTCTTAAAAACAAAATTATTAAGAAAAGCACTTTTTGAACGTCTTAAAGACATGTATTATTATTAAAAACTTATAATTAATTTTTTTCCGACGTTTCGCGTGCTTTTCAGCGTGCGTGGTCACGGTGACGAGCTATTTTAACAAAAGACAATACTATGAACAAAATTATTACCATCAATTCTAAACTTTATACATTCAGTAACAATCTTAAGCAACCAAAAATCTTCTAAACCTTTTCTATGCTGAAACCGAAAGTATTCTTCTTGTGCAACAGTTGTTTAATTATTAAATTGTAAGTATTCAAGTACCTAAAATCGTTAATATGTCAAATGGAAAAGGCTAGCTGCCCACGACACAGAGAATCCTATTGTGAGGGCTAGTGCATTTTCTCCATTAAATATACATTCTTTTCTATTATCTATAAAAAAGTGTTTTTCTTTCTTAAATCATTTTCACAAATGTAGCCATAGAAAATCGCAACTCAATAATTCACAAATTGAAACTAAATTTGTTTTCAGCGGTGTGTATGTACGTGTTTACGGGTTTTGGAATCACTGGTGGAGCGCATAGATTATGGACCCATAAGGCTTATAAAGCAAAACTACCAGTGAAGATATTTCTGCTTCTTGCATTTGCAGCCGCTGGCCAGGTAAGGCCACATTCATTTAAGTCTATATATGCACTACACTAAGCAAGCTTTAAAACCAAGTATTAAGTATCTAATTTAAGAAATTGTGTATGTAAAGGTATTGTGATAAATGAATTTCGAAAATTTATTTTGAAGCACGTCAAATTATACATTCAATATTTAATGAGCGTTATGAAATCGGCCGTTGGCAGCAACAGCTGTGCTTACAGTTTAATTAAATAAGAAATAAACCGACGTAATATTTTTGCGAGCATCTGTCCTGTACGTTATTACATGCAAAGTATCTCGCCAGCCCAATATTTTGATAAAGAAATCCTTATTACAAGAACACGGTTTCAACCTCATAATCTTGAAATAAAATCTTTTATTAAGTACACCACATCAGCTATATTATGAAAGATGTTTTAGTATTAAATGTGACAAAATAAATTTTAGGTCCTTACATATGAAATTGGCGTTTTGTATGGGAGGAACAAAGAGTCGAATATTTTTAAATTTAATATTTTAATTAATCAAAGTATGAACCATTGTTTTCTATGCATTTTTGCCATCTCATAGGTAGTTCATTGATCCCTTTACTAAAAAAACCAGTCGGACGGGAATCAATAAAATCTGTGAAGGCGATTTGGACTGCCCCATAAGAGTTAAATTTTTTCCCTTTCGAAAAAAATGGTAATCTGTTGGAGCAAGGTCCGGGGAGTACGGAGGATGTCTTAGACATTCCAATTGAAGCTCTTCTAATTTGGTAGCCGTCTGTTGTGCAGTGTGTGATCTAGCGTTGTCCTGAAGTAGCAGTGGCGTGGAGCGATTGACCAGCCTAGATTGTTTAGCCGCTAGCTTTTCCATCATGGTTTGCAATTGCTGACAATAGACATCAGCCGTAATAGTCTTGCCAGATTTGAGAAAACTGCAATGAACAATACCGGCACTAGTCCACCAAACGCTTACAAGTAACTTTTTTGTGGTTAATTTTCGCTTGGGACAGGATTTGGCTGGCTGGCCAGGATCCAACCATTGCGCTGAGCGCTTCCGAAATTCGTAAAAAATCCATTTTTCATCACAGGTAATGATTCGGTTTAAAATACCTTCATTATTGTGCCGGTTCAGTAATGTAACGTAGCAGTCGACGCGCGTTTGCCGGTTTGCTTTAGTCAATTCGTGAGGTACCCACCTTTCAAGCTTTTTAATCTTCCCAATTTGCTTCAAGTGAATTAAAACAGTTTTATCACTAACACCGCAGCTAACTCGGACGTGGTTTGCGATGGATCCGCTTCCACAATAGCCTTCAATACTTCATTATCAACTTGGGTCTCAGGCCGTCCACGGGGCTTGTTCTGAAGGTCGAAATTTCCAGAACGAAAACGTTGGAACCAAAAACGAACTGTGTTTTCTTTTGCAACATGACCGTCATACACATCATTCACCCTTCGAGTCGTTTCCGCAGCACTAGTGCCACGGCGGAACTCGTACTCGTAAATAATGCGATACTTTAAGTTTTCTATTTTGTAAAATGAGTGACGCAAACAGAAAAAAAACAGAAGAAAAACAACAAATGAATGACGGTCATCGAAGCATAAATACATGAGTAAATAGCTGTACAAATTTGAATTTGGAATTCCTTACCAAAGAGGAGAACATCGTGATTAAAGTGGCCAGTACGAAATACGCCAATTTCATATGTAAGGACCTAATATATTATCTACGAGCGACACTGCTGATGCGGTGAAGTTCTTAAATTAATTTAACAAATAGCTGTACATCTATTTTTTTTACATAAATCTTATACAGATAACAGAATGGGATTCTTCATTACCTTTAGTACCTACCCCCACTGAAGAGAAAATACCCTATTATAATTATGTTATTATTATTACATTTGAATTTAGAATCTGTCATTTTTATATGATAGTTCCTTGGGTTTTCTCATTTTGGCGCTAATACATTGTACAATAATTTGCAATATTAAAATGTAGTGTGATAAAGAGAACCGAAATCAAGAAATTTTTTATAGCTAAATTTGGGAGTTGGTGGTGTTCTATCACGCCCGTGCCTCGGATGAGCATGTAAAGCTGTCCGTCCTACGCCTAATTATACGTATAAAATACAAGCGATGTTTCGAAATTTACAGAATATTTAGGATATTATTTATTTATTAAGGACCCATTCCTCAGCCTAACAATTTCATCAACATAATTCAATCAGATGTCGAGAAGATTATAATGGTTTTTACACCGTTCATATTGATATGCTTTTCCAGAACTCCTTAGAACAATGGGTGCGAGATCACCGAGTTCATCACAAATACAGTGACACGGACGCAGATCCCCACAATGCAAACCGAGGCTTATTCTTCTCACATATCGGCTGGCTGATGTTGAAAAAAAACGACCAAGTCATTTTACGTGGAAAGCAGCTGGATATGAGCGATATTACTGGTGATCCTTTGTTGCGGTTTTACAATAGGTACAGAATGGAACTTAATTAAATTAGCGGCATATTTTTATACTTCAGGTAGCAACGCTGTAAAAATACCTAAGCACAGTACGAAATTAAAAGTTATTATAATAATACATCGTGCTAATAACGTTTATGATTTTGCAAAAGCAAGTTTATTTATTATATTCGTCAAATACACAAAGACTTTGGACCTTTATGTCTTTCGTTTTCTTTAAATATACTTCTGCAATATGATCTGAACAGTTAAACTTTCATCAAAAATATTTTTTTGTCTTCATCAACATCTACTATTCACTGAAATTTTAATTTAAAATTATTTAGTAGAGAACAAATACTATCGTATACGGTTAATTTGTTTTAGTTAGTTTATTTATTTAGAAACATACGTATAGGTACATATTAAGCTCAAATGAATGGTCTAATTATGGTGTGTGGTATACGCTATTGTTTTAAATAGTTTCTTCTTTAGTGTTTTATTTGTATCTCTATTGTATTGTTTCTCTTGTTGCAGATATTTCTCCTATTTAAAATTATTCATGTGCTTCATCTTGCCTATTACAATATCAATATACTTTTGGGATGAAAGTTGGCGATGTGCTATAGCGTGGCAGTGGTTTTTGCGGTTCCTTGGAATGTTTCACAGTGAACTGACTGTCAACAGTCTGGCGCACACTTATGGATATAAGACTTATAATAAGTAATTTTTATTTATGTAATGTAAAAAAATATCGAAAGAAATATTTTTACTGTTAGTAAAAAACATCTGAATAAAATGTTAAGCTCTTTTATAAAGAAGAAAATACATATAAATTATTTATAAATATATAAAATATAATATTTATTTATATATAAAATATATATAAATTTCTAGGTACATATTGTGCAAGGTGGTAAACTAAATTTACGTTTTTTTTTTCAGGAATATAATTCCACGTGAAAATCGCTTTGTGGCTACAGTAACATTAGGCGAGGGCTGGCACAACTATCACCACGTCTTCCCATTCGACTACAAAGCAGCAGAGCATTTCGATTTCTTTAATTTTACGTCATTCTTCATTCGCTGTTTTTATAAAATGGGTCTAGTCTATGATTTGAAAGAAGCCACCCCTGATATGATTAATGCCACAGCCAAGAGATTAGGGGATGGGACACCAGTACATTTCCCAATTTACGAAAATAATTAAATATATGTTAATATACATGTATGTTTTAGAAATAATAGTTTTTAAAATATAAATAAAAATATATTTAAGAAGCTGATATTTAATAAGATCATTATTATTTATATAAATAAAATTGAAACGCAAAAAACATAAAGACGGCTGTACCAATTCGAGTAATTTGATTTATTCCTTAAACTCTGAATAAGGTATTAGGTTTATAGAGAGAAAATTAAAGATATATTTTTTTTAATTTAGTACTTAAGGTTTTATTCCAAAAAATCGACCAGTCTCTCGTGGTATCATAGCAACATGGTCCATGTGTTGGTATGTAGTTACTAAAAATTAATACTTTTTTAAGAATCAATTTTTTTTTGCTTACACGTGCATAATTTACGGTTAAGTTTTCGCTCTAAAATAATATAGATCATACGATCTTTTTTAAATTGTAGTTTTAAATATGCATAACAGCGAAAACCACCCGTGAAAATGAAACGTAGGAATGTAAATATCACAAAATTATTCCAGTTATGATAAATCCTTGACGTGTCTAATTTAAAATCTAGTTACGGCTTGCATTTCAATGAGCTTCGTGGGTAAAGTTTGATAGCATTCAGAGTTTAGATCGTTCTAGTGGTTTTGTATGTGGGTTTAAGGTTAAGAGTCGAGACTTAGCGCGAGCTATGACCAATACATGTTTGATATACGGAAGTCAAACATTGTCTCTACTCATAATCTTTAAAGTCCCACTACGAGGCAGATGAGCCTCTTACGATCAATGCATTTATTTAAAACCAATCCGGTGAGTTGCCTCCTCAATAAAATTCTATAAAATATTGAATCACCAATTACCTACTGGTATTGTTACCATACTTACCCGTCCGTCATGTTGCAAGCGTTATCAACCGTCACGGAAGCACATAGGAGGCATTCTTTTATCACCCATTCAACCTCTTCTCGCTTGTTGGATATCAAATATGTATATCCAAAAACACATTAAGTAATTTTGTACACAGAATACATATTGTCATATAGACCACGGAACCAAAAAAAACATTAAATACAAAAAGTCTACATGTTGTATAATTTTTACATCAACCTATATCGTATTGACATTTTAATGGCATTACCATTTTTTTTTGGACATATTTGTAGTGATTTTTTATAATTTTTATTTTAAAATACTTTTTATAAAACTTTTATTTTAATTTTATAATAAAAATGCCAATCGACTACACAAATCCCAACGTGCTTAAGTTTGTAATAGAAAATTTCACCAAAGAAAATGAGCGACGAATTTTGTGGTTCAACCAAAATAAGGAAAAAATCTTAAAGGCAGCTGAACATAAGAAGCCAAAAAAATATTGCGTTGAAGACGTTTCTAGAGCAAATATAGAACCATGTATACAGTCTTTATCCTCACATCATGAGAGTAGTAACGTAAATCGAAGGCGAAAACCTATACGAGACGGCAAAATAAACTTATCAGCAAAGTATAGTCCTCGAAAAAAGGCGAAGTTAAGTAAGGACGTCGAAATGATGGACGTAAAACAAATAGCTAACTCGATTATGATGCCTGTCGAAGAAAACGTGTCAAAAGTACTCCACGAAAGCCAGCCGGATGGAGGTCGGCTCCAATATCTCAGGAAGAGGGCTAGAAAAATACCCGAGGAGCGATATTATTTCTGCGAAACTAGCAATAATATCTGTGGGTGGAAGTTGAATGAAAGTACGATAGAGTACTGCCACTCAAATAGACGTGTCTATACGTATCAAAAAGATGTATTAGCTCGCTCGGGACCACAACCTGATCCTGATTACTATGGTCAACCTCTAATGACAAAGAACTATAAATGTTCCATTTAAAATCAGCTACAACAAGTGTCTGGGAAAGTTTATGTATTGAATTTTTGGTATTTTCGGCCGATAATAAACAAATAATCTTTACTTTCATTATAAATGATTATAAAATATTTCCATTCATGATTTAAATAGTCGATTCATCTGACAAAAATTTAAAGGAACGGTTTTATGAGTTAATAAAAAATACATCGAGGTACAAATGTAAAGCTGAGAATCGGAGACTAAAAATTTTAAATAACTCTCTCCCTAATAGCTTCTCATTACAAAAAATCAAACATACCAATACACGCAATACTCGCCGAGCGAGAATGCTTATGTTGCCGAAGCCGCGTACAAATTATTTGAAGAAGTCTATTAAGTATGAGGGTTTGCAATTTTTTAATCAATTACCGTCTAACATTCGTAGTATTAGCGCGTTTAACCAATTCAGAAGGGCATTAAAGAAACATCAGAATGCAGAAGCCTAGTAAACTAAAATTGGGACGGCTGATGGCGACGCGTTTATCGTTCGTATATACATAAGTTTCTCATGTAAATAAAATATTCTTTTTGTAATGAGAAATAAAGTTGTGAATATAACATGACTAGTTAATGACAGTCAAAGGTTAGTATTAAGATAAATGTACTTTTGCTTCATTCTGTCAATAACTTTACATTCGACGGCTATTATTGTTGTTGAGGCTTGTTTCTAAGTCTTATGAAAGGCTGCGGTAACATAGTTTCATTTAAAGTAGAAAATAAAATTATACTTCTGTAGGTGATTAGTACGTGTCGTCATGAAACAATAATTTGTTCTGAAAAGAACAGTTAATTGCGTTACCGTTAGACCACGATGTCGAACTGTTCTGAGAAGAACACGTTCGTACCCTTCGACGGTTGCGCGCAACAAAAAGGACAACTTTTTGCCGCGCCTCGATTTTATTGTCTACGCACCCTTCGCATCTTGGTACCACATGTTACCACTAGTGGCCAGGTAGGATAATTTTTGTATATAAATCTACAGTTTTTAAAAATTAAACACATTCCACATTCCATCTTCACCTCTTCTCAACGAATTATTAGGAAGTTTTATTTTAACCAAATAAGGACCAACCAACTTAAAACAATTAACCTAAACCAAAACAACCTAAACTTCCTTCGCTTCCAGAAATAAAAATATTTATAGTATCATTGTCACAGCGACTTCATTATTTTAACACTCTAGATAATAATCTTTACCCCGCTTGATAAACTTAAATTAGTAATTTTAAGTGCTAAAGTTCTTCTATAACTTTACAGAGTTGATCAATCTTTAAATCTACCCGCCTCGATGAGATCCGAATTTACATTTTTATGTCAGTTTTGCACTTGTATTATCTTTCGTCCTTATCTCACTAGGGTTTTATGATGTTCTCTACTCTTAAGTACTTAATAATTGCCTCTCTACTTCTGCTTTCCTTCAATCTGACTCGGCAACGGCCCTGGATTAAAAAAGAAAAAAGGAAGATAAGGTGATTCGTTTACAGCTATCACTTAAAACATCATGTACTTACCTTGCTAATTTTGTTAACTAATACTGACATAGTAACGTAGGCTGAATTGTTCCTGATAAATTCACGAAATATGGATCTATCAATATAAATAAATAAATAAGCTGTTTCATATTATTGTTTATATAAGGCACAAACTTTATACAATCAAAGTGCACAATGTTAAAAAAATTAGTACGGAGAAATATCTTAAAATATTTAAAATAGATAAACATTATCTGTACATACATAATTTATTATGTTCGCTTGAACTTTATACATATTGATGTGATGACTAATCAAATACGATAAAGATAATAGCGTTCTCTTCAAGATTTTTTAAGAGACTTTATTTACTGAATTTTTCGAACAGCGAATGACGAAGACATCCAACGTCTACAATTCGACTCTAATTTAGTTTATCAAGTGCGTATATCGCTTTTATAAGTGTAGTTGAAAATTAGGACTAATTGTGGAGTGCGATTATAAGTGTATTTGCTTAAACGTAAAATCAAACAAGAAACGATTTTTTTAATTTCTGAAATTAAAAAGTATTGCCGTTGTATGATGTATCAATGAAAAGAACAAGGTTGAAGATCGCTAAATATGCTTCAGAAAACTAATGTATATATTCATCAACAACGAAGTTATAAGAATAATTTATCTAGCACTTTGTAAGTCCATACTGTCTACCTGTATGGGGAAGAACGGCTGAATGTTCCAATTATGACCCTGAAAAGTGCACGTGCACAAACAGCAATTTTTAAAGTTGTCCATCGCAGTCCCTTTAAATACCTAACAGGAATACTCCACCTAAATACAAAGACCTATTCAGTAAAAAAGCTATAAGCTTACATCTTAGCAATCTGTTTGAGATATGAAAATCTGCATGGACTAATACATCTGGACGCAATAAAAAACAACCGTTTTGTATACCCGACGCCAAAGCAAATAACTGTGTTTCGAATACGCCATTTGCATTTCGGGGCTCCTTTATAACAAAATCTCCCATTGTTTGGGTTCTGAGATAGTCAAACTATCTTAATATAAACTTACAAAACATATAAAAATTACGCTAGCCGAATTGAATATCGATTCTACACAAGCCTTTCAAAGTATTTTGGCATGACTAAGTTTCAAAAACTAACACAAACACAGTTTTATAACAACTCTTAGCCACACTCTCAGATACGGACTTACACAAACTCATACATTCACGCATACTTAAGGCCTTACACGACTTGTGTTTGATTAGATGTAACACTAAAGAAAAACACTTTTTGAACGGATTAAAGCTATGTATTATTTTTAAAACTTATAGTTATTTACACAATTCTAATTTTTCCCGACGTTTCGCGTACGTTTCAGTGTGGTCACGGCGACTACGACTATGTAACACTAAAACTACTTTTATTTAAAATATTGTTTTAAACATGCACCATATACCACGGAATAATTGTAGTTACCCACAACAAAGGGGCTCTAGTGTGGGGACGAGCTATAGATTTTTGACAGAAATATTGTCATTAATAAAGTTATTGCTATTATTATTAAATAAAAGAAATCATTTATCTTAGAACATAATCATTTTTATTGAACACGTCTTATAAATATAACCTAAGTGTAAGTTTTGCACACTTTTGTCTCAAATTTGAAGACTATGTTGTATGCTTTCTTCTGGCAGAAGGCTTTTCAAAGATCTGTTTCAAGCCTCCTCTGAAGTTAGCCAGTCTAGCCGCGGCACCTTCATTGCTCCATGCAGAATCGAATTCTGTAGTGTCTTGGTCGACCAAGTGAGTGTATTTTGTACGACCAGAACGTCCAAATTTCTTCACTTGCATCACCTGTTAAAATTTAAAAAGTCAATTATTATTTATTATTATGAATAATGAACATAGACAATACCATTTTTTTAAATTATTACTTATATATACCCCTATAAATTTTGTTATATTTCTTGTGAGGCATTGATGCTCTTAGAAATAAAAATTGTAAAATGATTTCCCGCCTTACAACGTAATATAGACGTTATTAACGTCAAATGTCAGGCATGTTTAATACTAGATTCAATTACGCTTTGATCCGTTTCAAAAATAAGTGCAAAATTTAGAACTTTTAAATGTTAATAAATTATTTTTTTAAACGTTTCGAAATTAAATAAAAATTACTCCTTATTCCTACCATATGTAATTTTTTTTAAAGTGGAAATATCCTATTGTAACTATTTCCATAAACAAAACAAAAAAAACATCCTGTTGCATAAATGGTTTTATACATATTTATTTATACTTTGTTACCATAATTATACAAACAAAAAGTAGGTATTCATCATTCATAATTTATCATAATCATTGTATAGAAATAATATAACATATATTATTTCTATACAATACAAAATGAGTATAAACTTTTTTCGCCAAACGATTTTCTTAACATGAAAACATGTATAATTATTAAACTGATAAAATATGTATATCAATTTTGAAAAAACATTGTTCTCTTTAATGAACTGCTAACGTGACCGTGATTTATTTATACAATGATTAGGGGAAATTATAAATGAATGAAGTTAAAATTTACTTAAAATTAATTATTACTAAATTATTTAAAATATACCTTTGGTAGAACAGTCTTGTCAAAGTGATCGTCCAATGTCGCACCAGAAAAATCTTGTTTAAACACTTCTTCTTCTTTATCTAAATAGAAAGCACCCCTGGAAAAATATATATACATATAAGCATAAGTCTAAATATGTATGTCACTATTGAGACTAAAAGAACCAGGAGTTTTTTCACCCGAAGTTTCATATCGTATCACTTTAAAACAAAAGGCCAATAATTTTTCCGTTATTACAAGCAAAATCTTTATCACAATTAACAATATTTTATATTTAAATAAATATTAACGATTAAAAAGGTCTAACTATGGAGCGCTTGTTTTCATTAATTATGTAGCTCAAAGTGAACCCTAAATCATGATTGCTAGAGAACACTGTCTACTAGATTTGAGTTATATGATATCTGTTTATATCATATAAATAGAACACGTATATATATATATATTATTATAAATTACGTTTTTATATTGCATTTTAATTTTTTTTAAGACTTTAAAGCTTACCGGTGATAATACTTCTGCAAGAACTTGTATTTCCCTTTCACAGACTTGTTAGTTACTACTTTTGGATTGAGCCGTTGTTCCGCGCGTCGCTCTTCCTCCGTCATATTGCGCATACGCTCGATGTGCATCAACTCTTTCTCGATACTGAAACATTAAATTATATGTAACTTAGAAACAAACAAGTCGTGGAGTGGTAGTGACATCTACATTCTGAGGGTATAATCAGTATGATGTCACAAAGTGCCATTCAGCACTAACAAAGTTTCAGACCGCTAAGCTTCTTGAACTTCTCTAACTTAGCCTTTGAAGTTATTACTCAAATAGTTATTACGGTTCATGCGATGATATAATTATTTGGTTAAACGGAACAATCTCAATTGTAAACTTGTAAAAGACGCATAGTAATCGCAAAGAGAAACAGCCGATCAGCAATTTGAGTTAGAAAATTAGACATGTCGATCGACAAGTTAATAATTCATTAGGAATTATATTTTCAACTATTTTTTTCATAATTTATTTTAATACTTACGCCTCACGTTCTTCCTTATCACGTTTGATGCGTTTCATTTCACGTAATTTCCAAGCTTCGTATTCTAGCTCGTCATTTTCATCGTCCGTGCACACGTCTTCTATATTTGCTTCTTTAGCCTCCGCCTTAAAAATGTATTTATTTAGATTTTTAAATGGATTTCGTTGTGTGATTACACCATATATGATTAGGAACGTATTATATTGGGAAGATGATGTGCGAAGAATAACTGGTCCTATGTGGATGCGTAAAGCTAGAATCAGAAAAGAGTGGAAGCCCTTAAACGAGGCCTATATCCAAGGTCAAGCTGTATAACAAAAATCAACCGGCTTGCCGATTGATTATAAGTTTTTATTTTTTTATTTAACGTTTTTTATGTTCTAGTATAAAAATTACAGCAATAAAGGCTTTTATTATTATTATATATGTTAATAATATTTCTTTTGTTTTGGGTGACTCTATGTTGCGCTGAATTTTGTACATTTGTGTAGAAGCACTATAAATGAGGCGACTCCGATATTATTAACTTTAAAAGAAATTTCATATTATGAGTAATTAGCGGCGTAACGATACGTTTTAAACTAGACCGAGTAGGCAAAAATATTTAAATTATAAGGTTATCGATAAGCAAAAACACTGCCAATATATTGGATTAGCTTGGTTCTACCGGCTCTATGGATATACTAACTGCGTAAAAATTGCAATATACGGATGTCCATAGATTGTTCAAACCTAACAACCTTTGACGATCAAAACTAGTTAATTTTATTCCAATAGTTACAACAGGTGACACATCAATTTAAATTGAATATCATTTAGCAATATCATCAACCGTAAAAAAAAACTACACGACGATTTGGTTTCTTTTAAAAATCTAAATAATAAAGTTGCTATATTACAGTAAACAAAATTATTTTTTTTTGGTAGTAGGTTAGATTACATTATGGGTATCCTCCTGGCCTCCTTCAAAGGTGCCCATTTTTGGGCCACTTTCTGCTAGACATTCTAGCTACATAGCAAGCTCAATGCCATTTCAGTTTTTGAGCAAAAGTAAAGCGTTTGTAACTTTAGTGACGGCTCTTATATTTGTGTGTCTTATTTTGTCTTTTTTCTTTATGTTTAACATGCTTCGCTCTAAACTTCTTTGCCACACATTAATTTTACTCACAGCTGTTAAGCTGGGTAGTAGACACGAGTTCATAACTTTAGCTTTGAGAGCTATTGGTAAGTTACTCTTAAATATTCTTTTAGGCTCCAATACTTATCCAGGTTTGTTGGAACCTTTTCTCTATTTCTATAATTTTACCGTTTTTCTCGACAACTTATTCTTTTTTCCAGGTAGGTATAATTTTGTACATATTCTAAAGGGTTATTTGATAGTTATAGGTCTTATACGTGTATTAGTCATTATCTTAGTCTTCGTTAAATTCATCTCCAAGCCAACTTCCGCACTCGCTTGTTGTAGAGATTCTATCATGAATTACATCTCGTAGACGGTCTCTGTCAGAAGTATCAGGTCGTCAGCGAACTTCAGGTGACTTAGATTATTCCAATATAACATGTTCATGATGTTTTCGAATATGGCTATGAAAACAGTGAGTGAGAGTACGTCCCCTTGTCTTACCCCTCTTTCTATATGGAAGGCGGGGCCTAAAGTTTCGAGCTCTATTCTTCCTTTGTTGATATTGTATATGCTTTTAATCACCTGAATGTATTTAACTGGCACGTCTTGTTCTTTTAAGCTTTCCCATATACTTAGGTGTGTGACTGAATAGAAAGCTTTTTGATAATCTACAAAAGTTATGTAAAGAGGCCTCTGAAACTCTCTCTAACTCTGATATTTCTCCATAACTAACTCAATGGTGTGGATGTGGTCGATAGTAGAATACCCGTTTCTGAACCCTGCCTGTTCTACAGCTTGCTTATTAATAATGGATACGAAAGGTTTGTATATATTTGGTAACAAACTGATTGGTCTATAGTTGCTGATATTTTTTGGATTGCCTTTTTTTATATAGGTCTTTATTAAGGGTTTTCGGTCCTTCTATCCAGGATGGGTTTGATCCGAGTTCTTTGTATGCTCTCTTTAAGCTACCGTAAAGCTGAAGGTGTTTCTCTATTATTTCTCGTCTATATTTTGCATAGTCTCTCTTCATATATCTATTAACCACAGTTCAGTGCGGAGAGTTCATTTTTCAATGAGCGTGTTTTATTTTTTGTTTGTTGTTGTTCTTGTCATCTTTTTAATAATTTTAGAGTACGTTCTTGTAATATTTTATGTTGTTTATTATCTTCTTTCTGTATTAGGTTTCGCAAGGATCAAACTTTGTTGGATGGCCGTTTTTATTTTGACGTAGGAGGACTGTACCGTTTTGTTCTCTAGGCTAATGGGTTGACCTGATGGCTCCAAAAGAAACCTTGATAGGTTTTCTATGTATTTTGTTATTTCATCATCCTTGTTTTCAAGTTGAATTGTCTTATTATTTGTGAAGTTGGTCCTATTTTTCTGCGTGGTAAGATTAATTTTACACCTGACCCGGACCCTGACACTTTACACCGGACGGTGGTCTGATGCGTAGTTTAGATTCAAAACTTCTATATTTTGAAACAATTTTGGGTGATTTGAAAGAATGTAATCAATCTCGTTCTTGTACTGTCCACCTGGTGACCGCCAAGTCCATCTGCGGGTTTGTTTTATAAAATCCGTCAATTTCAGGTTCGTTTGCTTTTCCTGTGGTACTACTTATATAATTCATATGTTGTTCCCTTCAATGTTCATGTTGAGAGTTGCAACACGATCTGTTGTTCCTATGAAGATCTCTATATTGTTTTTCAGCGACCTGTGTATTATGAATCCCACTCCATTGTCCGGGTGTACATCCAATATAGCAAAGTAAAAAGGTGTTGTGTCCTTCTATTTTGCTACCCTGTCGTCTAACTTCCGAAATTGGTATTTGTATCTTTGAAGGGTTTTGGTCGTAATCTTCGTAATAAAAAAATATGTATATCAAAATATAAAACAAGTGACAAGGAAAAATAAAAAAAATAGGTTAATTAAAGGTGTGTCTGCGAGCGTTGATATACAAATATAACAAAAAAACTACATTCAGTATGTTTACATACCTGTGTATTTCTCTGTTCCGCGCGTATTGTCTCTTCCACAAGTTTGAGAGCCTCGCGTCTCCTTTCCTCTTTCTCTCTTCGAGCCTCTACTTCTTCTTTCTTTTGAACCTTTACTTTTCTCTCTCTTTCTGCTACCGTCATACGATCGGATGCCCTTACAAAGACTGGTTTGACCCGTGGCCCTGTTCATAATGTACAAAGAAAACCTTAACACTAATGCTTCTTATAATTTGTTAACCATCACGGTTCTATAAGACCGGCAACGCACTCACGTTCCTCCTGGCTGTAAACATCGTCTGTAACATTTTGCTCCGTCTTACAAAAATCCATTGTAATGTAATGTTAACGTACACGAATGATAACTATAATTCATCTGATTAAATAATCTGTGGGTTTGACACGAAAAATGAGCTTAAGCATTCGTTGGAAATAAACGGAAACACGGACATGCATTGTTTAAATAAGTGCCATTTTATAGAAAGATAAGAGCGCTACATTCGAGCTCTCAAAAACTGAAATTATCATATTGATGTATACGAATACTTGAAGAAACTTTTGCTGTGCTAAGGGTTCCTAAATTATAGAAATACTAACCAGTTTCCTCTTCACTATCTGTATACTCAGTGTCGGATGACCCACTTTCCTCCTTGTCACCTTCCAACATTTCTTCTTCTTCATCTCTGCCAAGAGCTTCTTTCTCTGCTTCCCTACAATTGGAATTTCCATTATTAATTCTATTAAATATATAAATTAAATTAATTCGGTTTTCCTCGCATGATTTTCGTCCAATACGCGAAAATCTTAATTGAGCATATGGAAAGAAAAAGCAATAATAAACTGCCGGGATTCAAACGCGTTACCTCAGAGTGAAAAGTCGCACTTTTGTGTGAGGGAAGAAGATTAAGATCAAAAACAAACAAAAGTCACATTTAGATTTGATACCATGTGGCAAACCTGTAATGCCGATATTTACTCCCCTTTTATTTCATCATTTCATGTTAAAAACTCACATTCTATACTATGACTACAATAAAACAGTTAATTTTTTTATTTATAACATTAGGTAAAGTTACAATAAAGACTCTATGGTTTATGGAAATTATGGTTATCAACATATTGGATACAGAAAGATGAATTAAAAAAGTCCAGCAAACAAATACCTTGCAGCCAGCTTAGCCCGAACTGCTTGTCGACGCCTCTCAATCTCTTCTTCATCAAGATCATCTTCACTTTCTGAACTATGCTTTGCCTCATCACTTGACTCCGGTTCAGGTTCATCAGGTTCAGCATCAATTACTTCTGGCTTATGCTCTGAGCGACGTGGAGGCGACTTTATTGCCTGACGTAGACGACGCAATCGTGGATCATCTACCTGGAAATCCGAATGTTTTTTTAAACCATTGCCTGGCTCGGCTGTATGGTTATTAAAGAAAATAAATATTTTAGTATACATGTTTAGAACTCTTATCTTATATATTTTTAAATTAATCTTTAAATTGCTACACTGCATTGTAAAGATACTTATGTTCTTTTAAACAATTTTCAAACATTTCAAGCTGGTAAATAGATTTGTAAAAAACTTTACTTAATATAATAATAATTTTTATACCAAATCATTTTAGACTATACTTCAAATAATGTAAATTAAATCATGTTTTAGATTTTTTCCAAGAATTAGGAGATGTTTTGAGTAATAGATTACAAGCTATTTTAAGGGAAGCTAGGCAAACACATAAGAAAAAAAAGGAAGTTATATATTGCCATGTAACATAAAATTGGATAACAAAGTGTGAGGATAATGTAAGATAAAAATCATTCTAGATGGTGTGTAAGTGTGTTTTGAAACTTACTTTAACTTGAAACTTCTAGAATAATGTGTACATTTACAGTATACAACAAATAAGTATGTCAGATAAAGTGTACATGGAAATATAGCATAGCAAACTATCTATGTGGTTATGTTAATTGTAGTCATTAGTGTAAGTGCAGTGGATTATCTACAAGTAAATTCTTGTAATATTACAGTTTTACATTTTAGTCAAACAATTTTACTTATATTATATAGACAGCAGGGTATGTAATATACTTCTACTAATAATAATTATTATTATTATAAAATATTTATTGTGTAGTTACTTCATTATCAGAATCACTTTTTTCATCCTTTCCAGCAACTTGAGTAAGTTGATGTTTGCGATCAGGTCTCTGCTGTTCTATGAAATCTTCTGTATCTGATTCATCAGATGATGACACTCCTTGTGCATAATCAGGCTTTTTCCCTGATATATATCTTTGTACTTTCACCTTTTGCATAGATATTTCACCTTAAACACAAAATCATTTAAAGTAAGTTATTCCATTATATAGTTTAAACATGAGCCAATATGTAATTTAACTGTTTAACTAGTAGAGAAGTGCATCGGTATAGGAAAGATAAATTTAACTAATGTGGTGAAAGGGGTATGTCATACCTTTTTCATTTCGAATTGGGACTGCGCCAGCGGTACTCTGAATACCTGTGGGCTGTGCTGGTAAAACATTAGTAGACATTGTGATTTGTGCAGCTTGATCATAAATATTTAAAAGGGCAATATTTCTAAATTGTACTTATTTCATGAAACTTTTAAAACTAATTATTGCCTTATATTCATTTGGTCATTTATGCTTTTATTTACAGTAATAATAATAATATAGAAAATAATTATTTGAAACTGGATGACAAATTGAAATTAATATGACAACTATGATTGACATTGGATTTTTTTTTTAATTTTATGGCCTGGTAACGAGACCTTTAAGCCAAGTCTTATTTACGGTATTGACATTGGACATCTATAGTCACAGATCACATATGAGGTAGTAATATGTTTTTAGTCGGTGGTACCAGTGGCTTGGTTTATTCTGCGTTTTTATGATTTCCACTAAATCTGTGATCATTTCCAATTTATATCAAGCAGAAGTAAAATTATTTTCTATCTTTGGTTTGTTATTGTATAAATTTATGAATATACAGACAAAAATATTGTGATAATATCATTGATGATTTAAGTAGTATAAGTTAGTCTTTTTAATATATTTTTGATAATTTTAACAACCTTTTATGTTTTTATATTGCTTATCAAGTATATATATATCTGACCTTCGTAATATTTAAATCTAAGATAAAATGTAATGTCGGAGTAAATTGATAGACAAGTTACAATAACACATTATTGATCGCAATTTACAAAACTTATTCCAACATAGCGAATATTATACCATATTGATTAGCAGGAATAATTCTTTCGAGGTAGAGTGGTAGAGAGATTTTTTATGTGATTTAGTCGTCAGTGCTCTTGTTTTTTATATTATCATTATTTTCTGTGTTCATTTTAGGTTACTATAGTTATTTTTTAATAAGAATGGATTCTACAGAAAAGCAGAATATCAAAAGCATTGATAAAATTATAGTAACATCTTTGAAAAATGAAGAATTGCAAGAGTTTAACAGAATTTTTTATGGACGAGTAGATCAACACACTCTTGCCTTAAAAGACTCTAGTCTGAAATTGGCTGCTTCAAACCATTTTGAAATTTCGGGTTATGATTTTCCGGGGCATACAGAGGAAACAAGATCTCCAAGAAAAATTAGGATTGGTATTATACAACATTCAATTGCAATATCCACGAATAAACCTATAAAACAACAAAGGGAAGCAATATTCATGAAAGTTTCAAAATTAATAGAGGCAGCTGGTGAAGAAGGTGTTAATGTTCTATGTTTACAGGAAGCTTGGAGCATGCCATTTGCATTTTGTACCCGTGAAAAGATTCCTTGGTGTGAGTTTGCTGAAAATGTTACAGATGGTCTTAGCACACAATTTCTCAAATCTTTTGCCATTAAGTATAACATGGTTATTATATCACCCATTTTGGAGAGAGATGAGTTCCGAGGAGATCTTATTTGGAATACTGCTGTTGTTATAAATGAAAAGGGTATAGTAATGGGTAGCCACAGAAAAAATCATATCCCTAGAGTAGGTGACTTTAATGAATCAACATATTATTTTGAAGGCAACACAGGCCATCCTGTCTTCGAAACAAAATATGGAAGAATTGCTATTAATATTTGTTATGGACGGCACCATCCTTTAAACTGGTTAATGTTTGGACTTAATGGTGCTGAAGTAGTATTTAATCCATCTGCTACAGTTTCGGGCTTGAGTGAACATCTTTGGGCAATTGAAGCAAGAAATGCTGCTATAGCAAACAGTTATTTTACATGTGCTATAAACAGAGTTGGCACAGAAATTTTTCCAAATGAATTTACTTCTGGAGATGGAAAACAAGCTCATAATGATTTTGGTCATTTTTATGGATCCAGCTATGTCACAGCACCTGATGGTACTAGAACTCCAAGCTTGTCCAGAACCATGGATGGTCTATTAATTTCACAGATTGATTTGAACATGTGTCGGCAAATTAAAGACAAATGGGGATTCGCTATGACACAGCGATTAGACATGTATGCTAGAAGTTTGTCTAAATATGTTGAAGGCAAAGAACTACAATTAGTAAAAGATAAATAAATGTTGAGTGTTGATAACTATTGTAGCATACTGTAAAGTTATTTAAGAAATACTATTAATATAACTAAATATTTTTATTACTGTTTTTTATTGAAACAATTATAGATGCACACATTAATATATTTGTTAATATTCAATGAATGTTTTTTTTTCAATCGAACATTGAAATTATTCTTCTCTGTAATTTTATGCTTATGAACTTTATATATGAAGATTATATATTATTAAATATTTGGATTTTGAAATAAAACATCAGTTGTAAAACATTGTGTACCAATGAGAATATTACAGAAGAAACTATACATTATTTAAGTTACAATGGGGTACATTCAGGCTTTCACATTTAACAATTTTCAAATATCAAGTATAGGAACACAATATTCAGTAGCATAATCCTGATAAAGATTTATATAAACATATTGCAATTATATTTCTATTAACCTTTTAAACAAATTTGTTGGTCATAAATTAACTAATATACTGAAAAATACACATATTTATAAATAAACGAAATTAAGAGACAGGCATATTTAAATGTATATTCAATAAATTACACATTGTAATATGCCCTATTTCACAATAAAAAGTAAAGTGATTGTATCTTAGTTTAAAATTTTTTAAGAAGACATCCTCAAGCACCAAGTGTCATACATGATGATTTAATAAGAATATATTTTACTATACAGTATTTTAGACAATCAAATTAATAGAAATCCACTGTATGTACCCCAAATCCTGGATTTAAAAAATTTATTATTACTATGTACTAATACTCTATGCAGTCTTTGCACGAATTGCTGCTCTCTTGCCAGTAACAGCCTGAAATCCAGATTTAATACTAGCAACAGAGCAACGGGATCCACAAGTTTCACATTGAAGAAAGAAAAGTCGAGTATCTTTTTGAAGGATTGTATCAGGTGAGCGACATGTATGGCAAGTAACATATTCCTTAATATATCGACGCAGGACATTCTCAATTTGTTTTTGCTGAAAACGACCTTTAATAATTAGCTGGCTGTTACCATCCACAGAGCCACTTGTTCCTAACTCTGCCAGCAGAAAGTCTAACAAATGCTTAGGCTGTCTATGCAATGTTTTACATATTTCTGTAAAATTAGCAAATGAAGTTTTCTTTGTTCCAATTCTAACTACCTGTGGTGGACGCATTATGAACTTTTGTTTTTTTCCAGAAACCATGCTGGGGTTCTTTTCACGCATGATATCAAAGACCCTCTCAAGAAGTTCATCATAAGTGTAATCACGATCGCTACCATGCCATTCCCCATTTTGATCCTCTTCTCTCTCGGGATCTTCTCCAGCTTTGACATCTTCTTCACCAACAATCTCATCTAAATTTCTCTTCTTTTTCTTTTTCTTTGTTCGGGTGAAATCTATGTCCAGATCTAAATCATCTATAAGCTCCTCGTCTTGATGTTCAGGCTCCTCTGCAGGTAGTTTTTCATCTTTTGCTTCCGGTAAAGCATTGTCTAATTCATCTAGATTAAAGAAAGTCTTCTTTTTCTTCTTCTTCTTCTTTCCGAAATTATCTAAGTCCAAGCTATCATCTTCTGGTACGTCGACGTCACCCGTTTCTGCAGGAACGTCTGCACTCGTGGTTTCATTTTGCTCACCTGCCATCGCTGCTTCCATATCAAAACCAGTCTTCTTTTTCTTCTTTTTCTTTAAAGAGGGATCGAAAATCATATCGTCATCCATGATTTGCAACAATCTTTTGCCAATTACAAATAAATCTTGGTTAGGATTAGTTTGGTTTGGCAGGTGGTTCTGAAAATGACAAAATGTTGCATCAGCATCACAGATTTAGTATGATCCACAGACTAGCTATGACCAAAACAATTTCAACATTCAGGTTTTTCTGTTAGATTTTGCAGTTTATTCGTAAGAAATATTAAATAGTAAACAGCAGTAACATCAAAGTCGAGTATATAATAAGTCTTATCGTTATTCCTTAAACGTATGTGCTTTTTGGCTTTTGCTTGGTTTTTTTTAATATTAAAGTTTTTTAAATAGTTTTAACTTTATGTCAGTGTTGCTTGGTTTCTCAATGGCTTAAAGGTCTCGTTACCAGGCCATAAAATTATTTAAAAAAAATTGGTTTCTCAACCCATTTATGATTTATCAAATCATAGTTAAGTCACAAATTTCTGTCACAATGACAACCAATTTGATGTTGAACGCGGATGTTTAAGATTCTGTGGATAACTAAGAAAACAAATGTCCATATACTAAAATTCAATAAAAGGTTACAGATTAAAACTGCACTCAGCACTGGCACTTTGGTACCAATCTGGTCATATAAATTTTGAGGTTATTACATTATAGGTACATGTAACAAAATCTTCCTAGTCTGCGAAATCAAAGAAATCGGTGAAAAATAATTCATGATTACACTAATGTAAAACCTTAAAAATCTTTGATTATGGTTTAATTTAAATGGTGTATAGTTCATAATAAAATATTATCAAGATGCTTTCTATCAGAGGACAGAGAGTTTTTACCAAAGCCAAACAATTAACTTTACGTAGGTATGCCCAAGTAGCCTTAACGGGGGAAAATGAGTATACCGAAACTCCAAACTATCCCCAAATTCAAGACATGGCTTTACAAGCAAGAAAATTGCGAAAAAGACAAGCAGTATATGAAAAAATTAAAAAGATTGACACAATTGAAGAAAAGCAAATTGCTTTAAATATGCCTCGTTATTATGGATGGCCATGTATTATGTTAAGTGACGATCGTTTCCCATACAGTGCTATGCCTCTTGTCCAGTTTTATACAAGAACTCATTTTAAATCAATTGAAACTCTTCCTACTGCATACAGTGAGACTTCAGAATTAGCAGACTCAATTGTTAATGAAATCAAATCTCAAGTTGAAGACTGTATTGTTATGGAGAACATCAGTATCAGGTAAAGATTATTTTTAATCTTTAAGATTCAATTAGTAATAAGTGGTAATTATGCACTATATAATTAATATGCTAATGTTGTTATTGAAATCATTATAGGAGGAGTGATGATGACCAGTTGGAAGAGTCACAAAAGGAAGATAACGTAGCAAAAAATATTGTAAGGCAAATAAACAGGATTATAACTAACAATGCTGCAGATAAAGTGCCTCACATTTTACCATCACAGGTAAATTCCTTTTTTGATTTTCTTGTGTATCAGTTTCCTTGAGTTAGATAAATTAGCTAGCTACTAAACCTTAAACTATGAAAAGAAACTTGATCACCCATACATATAAACCAAAGAATAGATATTTAAACCTCTAAGCTATATAAATTGTGTCTGTCTAAGATATAATTGCATCATTTCAGGTTGATTATGATCCAAGACACGAAGCATTTTGGTTTATGGGAGGTTCTAATGTTCCTGATAATGTTGTGAATTGGAGAAAACAATATGCTCCCCTAAAAGATAGATTGTATGAACCTATTGACCGGCCAGTACAATATAAAGGTAGATGGAGAGTTTGTGATACAAAAATTATTTATATCAATTAAATTTTACAAAGACATTTTAGACATAGTAGCAGCTTCTGTTGTGGTAAAGAAAGTACATCTCTAAGTAACTTGTCTGTTTGAGCTCCACTTGAAACTAAATACTGCCTTATGTTTGAGCGCATGCATAGTAAATTAACACAATACCTTTATAACAGACTAGGGGTACTCCCTACTACCCTTTAATGTACCTAACATTATTTGTCTTAGGCATGGTGGGGTTCAAAAAATTGGAAACCAAAAAGGACTTACAGTTGGCCTAATAAGTACTAAAAGCCAATAGTGTGCCGCAACACCTCGATTTCTATCCCTCTTTTCAAAGATGTTGCACTAACTGAATGCTATCCTCGACACTATTGACATATTTTAATGTTCGCAGAGTGAATTCAAAGTATAGCAATATTGTGTATATTATGAGTTTTATGTTATATACTTTATTTTATTTTTTGCAACATTGTCATATAAGTTAGGATAATATATGTATTTCTGTATATAAATAAATATTCTCTAGCCAAAGCATAGACATTACTTACATTTCAAACAATATTAGATATTTGTCTTCATTTTATTTTGTATGCTTGTTATGGAACTAAATTCACATCACATACAATATGTATATTTATTTCATTTAATAAACGAAGCTCTTGTTTTTTAGGAACACCATTTCTAACAGTTAGAAATCACCTTCCATTGAAGCCATTTGTTCCATACAGTGAGGCAACAAACCCTGAATTTAAAGTTGAAAAGTTTTCTTACTTTCCTGAAAGTGTTGGTTATACTGTAGAGTTTAGGCATGGAACAAACATACCAGGTATGTTGCTGTAACGATGATCAAGTAATATAATATATATGAGTATTCCTATTAGAATAGGTTCATGTAAGTAACAAAGTTTTATTCAAATTTAAATATTGACCAACCACAATTTTAATAGAGTTATCTATTAGGCAAATTGCTAAATTTTTGGTCACATCATAATAAAACAACCAGAGAAACCACTGCCGAAAAACATTTTCAATACTTTATGTGCAAGGAACAAGATTTAACAACATATATACAAATTAAATGTTTGTAAAGTTTTTGATACTTACAGCAGACAATTTTTCATATAATGAAGAGTAAAACACTATTTCCATTGCAAATATTTTTAAAATGGGTTTGACGAAATGACGAAATTCTGCTTCAGCTGCCATAGACCTCTCTGAAAATAGATAAAGTCTGATCCAGTCTGATTTTTTTTTAACACAGAATGGTGTAAGCAACAAATTAATCAAAATACTCATTTTAGATAGGAAGCAAAAATTTCTCCATACAAGGAGGGTAACACCCCACAACATTGTCTTTATAAAATGTTACTAATAAAACAACTAGAATTTAATTATTTTCTAAGTAGATCTGATTTTTTATTTGTGTAGGTAAATCTGTTGCATATAATATTTTTAGGAAAATATTTTTTTTTTTTACATTAAACCTGTTTTAGGGTTTTGGCCAGGTGATCTAGATGAATTTGGACTACTCTCATTTCATGGTAGAGGACATATTTTAAATCGAAAGGAATCATATGGACTGCAAGATAATTTAGAGGCCTTACATTGCCAAGCTATGGTAGCCAGCTTCGGTTGGTTATTAGCTCAGGCTAACTACCAAGGATTTACATCATACAATGACATAACATATCCATTATCCACTCAAACTGTTATTACTAATGGACACTTTATATCACTCTATGCATACCAGTTAAATACAATAACCATGAATATTGATATGATTGACAAAAACATGAAACACAACATTTGTTTTGGTACTGCACCAATGAAATTATTCGAAACTATTGAAAATAGTCAAGTAAAAGGGCTTAATCAAGATGTTTTAAAAATGCTAGTTCAGTTTTATCTCAATACGCCAGAAGCACGTGAACATGAAATGAAGCCCTATCTTGGTAAGGATATACAGGTTATAGCTGATATAGAAGATGATAATAGACGTTGTTGGCTTGAGGATAGATATAAACATTTAGTTTCTAATCGTCCCAAACATAATTTACTACCAGAGGTATATCTTTGGGAAAAAATTTACAAAATTAAACACAAAACGCGTTTCTTTGAAGCTAAAAGAAGGCCATTTGAATTAGGTGTGAATCCATACAAACGTAGATTAGATGAACATCTACCTCCATATATACCCAAAGCTTTGAGGCCATATCCAAAAGCTAGAAAGAAGTTTGAAACCACATACTATCCTGAAGTGTAAAAACCTTTAGTATAAAAATATTATATGAATGTAGATAATAAAATATGTAACTATCAAGTTGATTGTTTTCTTTTTAGCTATAAATGTAATTTAAAAGAGTAGTTACAAATTTTCGTTGAAACAAGAGATCTTAAAATAATCAATAAGCATAGAAACAATAAATTTTATTTTTGATGCAATCATCGTTTCTATAATTAGTATATCTTCTTGTTCTACCGATCTAAACGAAGAATTGCTATATAAACTGGATTGTCTCCAAAATTTCTGTATCCGATTTATATTCGGTCTAAGAAACTAGGAACATATCTTCGCGTTCCGTATGCGGATAGGCTGGCTGGCGACGTGATGCTCATGTTCTCCATCTGTTGGTCAGGATGGAATATCCATCCTGTTCAACCCTAAAACTCCTTCCTGTCTCAAGAATGTAGCGCTGTTCCGAAAACTATATCCTAGAAATCCCACCTCATATCTCCTCCTTTCTTAGCGAATCCTTTAAGGTCTTTGCAGTTAAGCTATGGAATTCACTTCCCGTCCCTATTCGCTTAGCTCCTTCTCTATCTACCTTACAGTTTCTTCTGAGCAAACAGTACATGTCCACGTCGTATCTCTAGCTTTCGTACTAACTAATAACTGACGTGAGACTGATCTGAAATTTTCGTGATGCACTCATTATTTTTCATGTATCCGTTTTTAGTTTGGTTTGTTTTTTTTTCTGTTTAGTTTTGTAATGTAATAAGTATGTATTTTTGTAATTCCTTCCTACCTTATCTAATTCAATACATTTTTTTTCTCACAGGGGTTGCCTGGAAGATATATACTCGTTCTTTAAACAAAATTGGTGGTCGTAAATCCCAGGGAAGACTGGAAGATCATTCCATAGCTTGCTAGTTCGCAAAAAAAGGAGAAAGAAATTTGTCAGCCATCAGTCATTAATTTGTCAGTATGACGGTAGTTTCGCACAAAGAAGTGCACCATTACAAACCCTATCGAGGGCTTTAGCTATATCCAAGCTAGCGGCCAATGCTTCTCCCTTACTTTCCATCACAGCTTCGACCCACCGGAGTCAAATAAGCAAGAGGATCACCAGCTGAACGATCTCGGCAAAAGCCACACTGACGATTACGAATTAACTCGTTCTTCGCCGGATATCGCAAGAGCTGCATATTCATAATTAGCTTGAAAATAAAGAAGTGATTGCGATAGGTAGCGGTATTTTTTTTTTAGGAATGCTCACCCACATGGGCAATTTTCTTGTCAAGAACTTTCGACCGAAGAGTACGACAGTTTAAAGAGCCGTGCGAGCACCGGAGTCAACTCCAAAGCACATGTCTTAAGTACGATCGAGGAACCACCGTCAGGGTAACTCGGCTTGTGGGTCAGAGGGAAAAAATGTCTTGGTTTGGTATTCACGTAGGCGTTGTCACTAGTTGAGTTTAACCATGTGCAAGAGCGACATCATGAAAAAATAGCGAATAGTCGGTCGTACGAGAGTTCAACTACTCAGAATTGAAATTACCGAGTATAACGACTTCAGCAGGTCATAGCTACTTAGAAGGGAATCGGTATTGCCGCTGGGTACCCTGTATAGGCAGCTGTAGATGCGCGGATAGTTACCGCATTCTACGCGTATCCACAAGGTAGAAAGGTGATATTAAAAATATACACATTATCAATAATTTTAAAGAATGCTTAAATAATTGATTAATCCAATGACGAAAAATGAATCCTAAAATGTTTTCGGACGGTATAGTCTGTGGTTTAAACCAAAGATAGTTCAAATTTTGAGCAGTGGTGAATACTTAGAGTTTTCTGTGACTTCACTTTTATTGATTAGCAAAATTTTCATGCTTACATTGTAAAAGGGTGTGTTTTTAACTTGTTGCTTTCATGTTGTGTTTGAGGAACTTAATATAAGTTTTTAAAGAAAATGCGAAATTTACAACCTTGGCGTTCTTCCGCGAGAAAACTTGAATATTTAACTGAAGAAATATCATGCGCCTGCTATGGTCGTCATGGAGCATGCCCTGCGGGAGAATTATTTTTATGCACACATAACCTTATTGTCCGATGTTTTAGTAATAATGGAAGGTTAAAATGGTCTAAAGACCTTTCCGAGATATCCTCACTCCGTAACTCGCCAGTCAATGCAGCTTATCTAAGTTTGGTAAACACCCTCAGTATTGGGCTATCAAATGGGGAAATATTTGGAATGACTGAAACTGGTGCTAATCTTGAATTAAAAGGTATCTGCGAAGATGGGATCTTGGTAAGTGTTTTTGTATTTGTGTGAATTAATTGTATAGCTCAAAGTTCATGAATAGTTTCAGTTATGAACCTTTATCTACTAAATATTAATAGGGATGATTGATACACTACACATGTAGTGTTGCATTTTATAAGTAATGGACAAAATAAAGTTATTTTATTACTCTAATGTTCAAGGCATTTGAATGGAGTCACGATCAAGAGTCATTGGCTTTAGTAACAAAAGACTACAGGGTTATAGTAATGTCATGCACATATGATGTAGTGAATCAAGTGGAACTGCTAACAGAAGAATTTGGTGCAAAAGAATTTATAACTGTTGGATGGGGAAAGAAGGAAACTCAATTTCATGGCTCAGAAGGCAAACATGCTGCAAAAACCATAAGCGACTTCTTTGTTGGTAATATTTTAATTTAGAAAATATCTTTAATATTAAAAATTTACATAATTTGAGTAGATTTTATTCAAATAAAAATAAAGTACAAAGCAAAATTATATTTTTTACAGATAAACATGCATTGATTAATAACCAAGTATTAATATCTTGGAAATATCATGGAAGCTTATTTGCTGTTGGATTTACAATGGAAGGAATAAGACGCTTTAAAGTTTTTGATCGTGGAGGAAAGTTGCTCTACACCAGTGAAAGACAGCAGGGGCTTGAAGCAAACTTGGGATGGCGCCCTAGTGGCAACACTATTGCAACAACGCAGAGATTCACAGATAAATATGTTGTTACATTCTTTGAAAAAAATGGCTTAAAACATGGAGAATTTGAAATACCTGTAATTGAAAATGTAGAAGTTCAAAAAGTTTTGTGGAGCCAAGATTCAGAGATTTTGACTTTAGTTTGCAAGGAATTAAAGGATCGTACTCCTAAAGTTCTATTATTCACAAGTAGCAACTATCACTGGTACCTTAAGCAGACACTTACATTTAGTGGTCACAGTAAAATAAGCCAGATTATGTGGGATAATGGATTTGATACTTCAAATAACAAAACACTCCATATTCTGTTCAAAAATGGATGTTATTATACATATTCATGGGTTTGGGATGTTGACCACAGTACTGGAAAATGTATAAAAGATGATGCTATAGTTTCAGTTATTGATGGAAAGAAAGTATTAGTGTCTTCATTCCGTCAATCAGTAGTACCACCCCCTATGGCAAATTTAGAAATTGAGACAGATACTTATATAGATTCAGTGCAGTTTCTTTTGGAACCTAGTGATGATTCTGACTTCAACTCTTTTTTTATTTGTTCTGGCAATATGTTGATATTCTACCAACAAATTCAGAAGAAGCCACTCAAGTATGAAGTTACTAAAACTATATGTTTAAATAAATTTGAATTTCCATTTCAATATTATAATTGGTACTGGTGGAAACAAAATGTTTTAGCTGTTATTAAATTGGATAATGACAGTAATTATAAATTGTTATTATTTACAATTTTGGAAAATGGACTAGAAGAGATTTATTCTAAAAGCTTACCTGCAGCTGTTGTACGAATTCATTCCCATCCACTGATACCTAAGCTATACCTTCATCTTGAAACTGGTAAAGTTATGGAATATAATTCTGAAGGCTTAGAGGAACTAGCTGAATCATTCCCAGTTGCATGTCCAAAATTCTGTGTGCTGCCCATTGGAGATCTAGGCTACTTTGTAGGTCTAACACATAAGGGGCTTTTATATCTTCAGGACCGAGTTATAATGAACAATGTTGGATCAATCTTTGTTCACACTGATTACTTTCTCATAACATCATTAAAAAATTTTATGCTTTGCACCAAGCTGACTCAAGATGGATTGGGAGCAGTTATTGATTATGACGATACAGAATCTCCCGATGTTTATAAAAGAAGAGTGGAATGCGGGTCAAAAATTGTTGTAGTTGTCCCTAATGACACAAGGACAGTGCTACAAATGCCTCGAGGTAACCTGGAAGTTATCGAACCAAGACCCCTCTCACTTAAAATAGTTGGTGAATATTTGAATTCACTTAAGTACTATGAAGTATTTGATTTGATGAGAAAGCAAAGAATTAATCTCAATTTAATATATGATCATAATCCTCAACGCTTTGTCAATAATATTGATAAATTTTTGGAAATAATAAAAAATAACTCATGGCTCAGCCTCTTTCTGACAGATCTAGAAAACAAAGATGTTACCAAAACTATGTATGCAACTAGCTACATCTGTAGTAAGGAGAATAAGGACTGTGACAAAAAAGTGGATTTCATTTGTGATCTTGTAAGAGAGCGGCTTAATTCAGGAACAGACAAATTAGCTAGAGTGCTGCCTTTGCTAACCACATTTGTTAAAAAGAATACAATACAAGATTTAGAAAGCGCACTAATTATTATTAAAGACCTAAAAAACCTAGAACTTAATGGTTCTAAACTTCCAGTATCTTCAGATGAAGCTCTAAAGTACCTACTTTATATTGTTGACGTTAATAAGTTGTTTGATGTTGCCCTAGGAATGTATGATTTTGACCTGGTGTTATTAGTAGCCAATAAATCTCAAAAAGACCCCAAGGAATACATACCTATGTTAAATGAATTGAATTCCATGGATGAAAACTACAAAAGGTTTACCATTAACAAAAATTTAAAAAGGTATCTCTTAGCTGTTGATAGTCTCATTAAATGTGGTCCAAGCAAGCATGAGGAATTAAAAACATTTGTAAAATACCATAGTTTGTATAGAGATGCATTGAAAATGCTAACACCAGGTGATTGTATTTATAAACAGATTTGTGATGATTTTGGAGCATATTTAAAGTTAAAAAAACAATACCTAGAATCTGGGATAATGTTTGAAAGGGCTGATAATATAGAAAAGGCTTTAGAATGTTACAAAGAAGTTATGGAATGGGAGTTGGCTATAAAATTGGTAAAACACTTACCTAAGGATGAATTCAAAGCAATATGTTGGTAGGTAATTTTCAAAGTATTACTTAAAGATTTAATGTAAATACAATTATAGGCTAGAAAAACAGTCTTTACAACCTTAGTAAACCTGAAGTATCAATTCTTATTTGAACTAAAAGTATAGTGTGTGTGTGTATATATATATATATAGTATAGTTTTCTCTTGTCTTTTTAGGGATTTTGTTGAAGCTCTAAAGCAAGAAAAGCGTCATAGTGAAGCTTTAAGGATTCTAGAGATGATAGATGATAATGAAATGGAAATTTTAAAGTTTGCTGTGGAAAATGGAGAATTTAAATCTGCTATTCGACTGTGTTATAGCTTTGACTTTCACACATTTTTAGGTATGATTTGGTATTACACACATATTAGTCTCAATTTTAGGAAAAAACCTCTGAACAAAAACAAAAGGAAATATTCATGATAAAATCTTTGAGAAATCAAGCAAGCTAAGGCGTTAATTAGAATTTACCTTTTTAATTATTAATTATTTTAATTACAACACAAATAAACACTAAAACAAAGCTTATATATGAAAATTAAAAAAAATATATACTTTCAGAGACAGATGTTAAACCAGCAGTTATAGAAGAGTTTAATAATTTAAAGGATTTATTAGAGACAAATTTGACAAATTTCAATAACTATAGAAATCGCTTACAAATTGTTCGGGAAAATAAATCCAAAGCTCCACCCAGGAATGAACATATTCCTTACTATAATCGTGACTATGACTTATATTCTGATGTTGGAAGCACTATTGGCTCCTCTACTGGATCGAGGTATAGTGAATAATTTACTAGGTTACTTACTATCTTTTATAATCAGAGAAAAAAAAAATCCTGCTTATAATAAGATATAGTATTATCATTCATTTAGAAGAGATTTTGCCTCTTTGCATGTATATAAATACTAAACTTTTAGCCGCTCCTATCGCTCAAGCAAGAACCGCAGGAAACATGAACGGAAAGTTGCCTCATTGAAGGAAGGTTCACAATATGAAGACACTGCCTTGGTCATGGCCCTACATTCACTGGTCACAGCTACATTTGAATTACGACCCTTGGTCAGGGAAATAAACTTAGCACTTTGCAGTTTATATAAGGATGAAGAAGCTAAGATACTACAGGTAAATTATGTGAAGTGTTCTTATAATTTATGTAAAATCTAATTATTTTATTTAAATTATAAAATCCCATTTTTTTCGACAGTACCTCTTAGATGGAGTACTACAAGAAATGAAAGACAGTTTCAAGCAAATTTGGACAAACAATTTTGTCATAGAGGCGACAAACGCAGTTATAGTAGCTGAACAAAATGTTCCTGAAGGGGGCAGCATTATACGCCAAGGGATTGCAACTTTAGGTTAGTAACTTATGTTATTCAATTTTTTTTTTTAGTTTTTATATTAATAACATTATTTTTTTTGTAAACATCACTTATAAGACGGTTATTACGTCGCCATGTCGAGGCAACATTTATTTCAGACATTAAAAATAAATTAGGCGATACTATTAGGCGATTTTTTTGGATGTCTGTGCTACAGTAATCTGTAGATAGGTTGACTATTCATGCATAGTAGAATAGTCTTATGACTGGTCTTACAAAATCCATGAGAAAATAATGAAGTATTTTACACTGGACACCAACTTACAAAGCCTAATTTGATCTTTATATCCTATATATAAAGCAATAGATTATTGTTTAATATATTTAATTCTATTTAATTAAAGAAATAAGAAATTGTAGTGCATTTTGGATTAAGTTCACTTTTTAAAAAGGAATTTTTCCATAATCTTTTAAATAGCCATAATGTTTTTTGTTACAGTTAATTAATTTACCAAACCAATATATCGTTGACATTATCTGCTAACTATTTTCTTATATCGAAAAACATTTAAAGTTCTCAGCCAGGCAATTTACAAATCGAAGCAAGTCTTATATCTTAAAGATACATTAAATATTCAAATTCGTGACTCAATTAATGTATAGTTTACCTCTCTGTTCCCCTGGACCAAATATTTCAATTAACTTATTAAATAATTTGTTTGTTTCAGAACCAAGTGTCAGAATAGCACCTGTTATTCAAGATGTCCGATGGAAATTAGATTTAGACTAATTTTTAACATGATGTTAGACCTTTAGAATCCCTTCTATTTATCAAATTCAGCATAGAATTGTTCTATAGTATGAACTCTCAGAAAGTTTATAAAATTTAAATGTATATCTGAAAACTTCATTATTATCTCTGTAGATCTTCAAAAACAAATAAAATTTAAATTTGTGTTTAACTATATAAATATATATATAGTTATATTTGTTTTATTATGTATATAATTTTCTACATAAAATATATTAAGCAAATTAAAACTATATGTCTAAAAAAGGAATTTTAAGAAGAAATAATTTAATATATAATAATACAGATAATGAAACACCACTAAAAATTATTTAATCTCAAACACTTGGATGAGCAAAAATAACATTCAAAGTTAATAGCACTATTGACATTATTATTAACTACAGTTACTGTACCAAAGCAATCACGCGAGTCAAATTGTTTGATTAAACAAACCTTATTTAGAACAGGTTTGCCACAAACACATGTATTAGCACCATCTAATGTTTCAACTACGGTAAAAGGAATTATATTCGGTGCATAATACATATTATTCCTTAAAACAACCTTTGCTGCTACATCTAATAGGCTACCAACACAGAAATCCCACTGCAATGAAATTGGTTTTTGAAGTATTTCAGAGTTTTGTAAATTGTTGTGTGATAAATCTAATTGGTCTAATCTGCATTGCATTACACTGCAAGGAAGGCACAGCAAATAGTTATGACTAAGTGTTAAGTATCTGTAAAGAAAAATGTTATTTTGTTTATATAAATGTTTTATAAGTTAATTAAAACAGATTTCAGATGAATAACAGAGGTAATTGAAATATGTGTTTAGTTACATAGGTGATCATATTCATTGGAATTATTAACAACTGTACTTTAGTTAAGTAGTAAAATCCTGTATAATCTGGTTACAAAGATATATGATATTAAAATACATAGTTTAAAGTAATGACACTCTGCCGCTTTACTTAATTGAATAAAAAATTATTCACATTAAAAGGTACACAATGTCAAATGTTTAATTAGTATTCATTGATAAAATAAAAAGCAAAATTTTGTATGTTAGAAATAATTAAAGTTTAAATACTCTTCAAATGTAATCAAAGCATACAAATTTGTTTAGGATGTTAGAATTACCTAAGCTTCCTCATACGTCCTAACGATGCAGGTAGCCTCTCTAATAGATTGTTGTCCAATTTTAATGTAACTAAATTATGCAGTTTCCAAATATTTCTTGGAAGCACTTTCAGCTTATTACCACATAGATCTAGGAGTTTCAGTGTCTTTGTAATCTGCATAAAATAAAGGTTGATGTTAAAAAAGTACACTTCTTTTCTATGAATTTTACTTTTAAATCCCAGTAAACACAGTTTTTTCAGGAAAGGTTCTTCCTATATATATATACAGAACTCAATATTATCATAATAAGACAAAGATTTAGCAATTGTAGATTCATAGTAGTCAAACTTAAAACCTCAGAAATATATACAATATTTTAAAAAGAAACATCATAAACATCTTTTAGGGGTAAATTTAAGAAAAATGTAGGCTAAGAATTAATAAAATTTTATAATTATTCTATTACTGCTTACCTGAGGTCCCAGCAACCACCTCCAGTCAACACTTTCAAGAGATCCTAGGGAATTATTAGTTAAATATAACTCACTTAGATTTGGCATTCTAGCTGCAATAAAAAAATATTTTAAGTATGATTACCTTTTCTTCCAAAAATATGTAAATAATAATCACTTACCAAACTCAAAAGGGATCTTTTCTATTTCATTATTGCTTAAATCAAGCACAGTTAAACGACGCAGTAAGAGTATATCTCGGCGGAAATTGCATAATTTTAATCCAGCCATATAAAGGGATTCTAAGGTACGTGGAAATCCTTTTGAAGGTATATCATTACGAGTTAATATAGTTAACTTGGTAGGAGCATTGTCTAATGCAGTCACACCAACTGACGACAAATTTGTAACTTTTAAATTTTTAACATTACCCGTTATGCAGGACTTCAACAAATTTAGAAAACTCTTTAACTGTAATACTTCACTTTTGACACACAAGTCATGCGGAGGTTCAGAAAATCTTATTGTAATTTTACCCTCGTTCAAACATTTCACAAATACTTGTTTTATACATTTAACTTTGTATTTAATACCAGATTTATTTACCGAGGAAAAATGAAACATACAGTACTCGGTACGATTTTTTGGTTCCTTGCTTAGGGCTAATGTTGATTTAATGTATTTTCCATTTGATCTTATATTTAAATTATTGTGAGCACGATTAACGACTTCTATTTTACAAATTAATTTCATTTTCAACACTCAGTAAGAAATCATTGAAAAAGGTAAAATAACTGGAATGTAATGGATCTCTATCTGCTATATTGACAATTTAAATCAACCAAGTTCGAGTTTAACCAAGAACAATAAATTTAGAATAATAATAATAAACAAACAATAACTTAAAACTTAGCAATGTAATTTTTTCCCGCCATCGGCCACGGTATTTTAATTTCGCTATTCAATCAGTAATCCCAAATGTCAATGTGACAATTTTAATTTTACGTTCATAGATTATGAAAATAGCATAGAAACTATATAAAAATAAAAGCACACTTACCGTCTCAGATTCGAGACACAGTGCAAAACGCGACTCCCGTATATGAAAAACAATGTAAATGGGACTTACGGAAGTCATGATTACCCCTATACATAAGACCATAGGTGATATATATTATAATTGTAATCAAAATTATCGTATTTGATCTGGAGGGCTTAGTCAAAATGCCTTAACAGTAGAAAATCGAAAACTAAATTGTATGAAAAATTTTCGACACGAACTGTCATTTTAACCCCTTGTATCGTAATGACCTTTTTTTCTTATGACTTATTTTTACTCTTGAAAAAAAAAGTTTCCAAATTGGATAGCATGGTGATACTGCAGGACTGCATTATTACAAAGTATAGGTGGCCTGATGAATATTGTCTAGATAAAAACAGAAAATCCTGTGCTAATAATCCTCAAGCTTAAGTGAAAATTTAAAGAAATTGCTGCTAATAACAAATAATATTTACGGCGATATTCTTGATAGTCATGAGATTAACCAAAATTCTATGATACAATTTGAATGTGGCACAATCAAAAGAAGAGAATAGAAGCGAACTATCGGAACTTCTTTTAATTTGATAAATATTCAAATTATCTTTGGGATATTATTCATTCAGATGAAGTTGGATGTTAATTTCAAAGAAATGTTGAGAATTTGACTATCTAGTTATATTACTCATGATAAACTAGGAAACGGCATTGGGCGACTTTAGCAGCTACATCCAAGAAGAGTGATAATAAAGAGGGATTAAAAGTGAGTCACTTTTCAGCTATGCAATTAAGACTGCGACTTACAAACAATATTTTTATAATTACAAGAGAGAGATTACAAGGTTACAGATTTTAGGCGTAACTGTCCAAACTGAAAAAGAGTTTTTGTTATTAAAGACTTAATCCGTAGTAGTTAGGGGTTGTGGAGTAGGTCGTCTAAGATAAATATCTGTGTGTGTGTGCGTTGCGCAACTCCTGTACTCAATCCCTATGTCGGCCACTAGTAGCGTATGATCGCTTCCTAGGTCAGTTCCGTATTAACTCTTTAATTACTTATACAGGAGATTCATCTCCTTGCTATATAATCCATCTGATTCCAAGCCCGGTCAACTTGCATCACGCAAGTATCAGCTCTCTTATTTCTTTCTCCTGGTCCCTACATTTCAACAACCTCTCTTACTTAGATAAAAACTCTTAAAAACGTAGAAAGTAGAAAACTACAAAGTAGACTCTAATGTCGAAATTAAACGGCTGATGCCAACAAACAAATTTTTAAAATTGACATCAGCATTGATGATGTAATTTTCTTTGGTGTCGCCACCAACTGTTATTTTCATGCAAATTTAGTTTTCGACTTCCTACATATGCCTGTTAAGGCATTTTGACTTATCCCCCTGGTGATTTGTGCTTTCCTGTCATTAATCGTTTTGTCGTTTGTTGCTGTATCAACAATCGGTCGCTTTTTATAACTTCCTGTTGCTAGACGACAATATTCCTACCAGTCAATGTCAATTTTTTACATTCTATCTTCCTCATGTGTTCGTTATTGAGGTGCTTGTCTTGCAGAGGACTTCTAGTTAGTCTATTTTTTCACTTTAATTCTATCAAAATATATATATCATTTGTACATATAATTAATTCATAGTCTGTGCACAAGTCTATAAAGTATAATGTTTCTTTACTTGATCTGTGAATCACTCAACTTTTTATATAGGTACCACTTTGCTTAAAAAAAAAACAATAAAGAGAAATGTGGGTTAAAACGTAATATAATTTAAAAACATCTTTTTACAACAATTTTTCTAATAAAAAAATTATTTTTAAGATGCTCTCATGGAAATGATTACGATCTCTGGACACATTGAGTGTAACTCTGAAACGTCATCATCATCAGTGTTTTTAAAAACATCTTGACAAGTTTATATGTAATAATGACTTGAAAAATGAAGAACGACTGCAATGATAATTTAGTGATTAAAAATCTCGAGCGCAGCGAACAAGCAAAGAAAGTATATCGGTACGAATAAAATAAGAGTACTTATTTTTAGTTACTATAAATATTGATTACCTATGGATATCTAACCTCTATTTATAAACCAAGAAAACAATTGCTTTTATAGTTAAATAAGCTGGCACACCTAATAGAAATAATTTTTCAGGTATGTAACTGATGTTGCTCGACGTCTTGGTGAAGCAACCTCAGCCAGTAAAGTAATCGCCGATTTATTTAGCATCCACATAGAAGTCCAACGGCAGAAGCTTAGAGACAATTGTGAAAAACTTTTCTTTTTAGATCCCTTGAATTATGGAAAAAAATCAGTGGAATTAGTCTGGCGAAAAGTATACTATGATACAATATATAGTGCCAAAAAGCTGCATGAGACCTACCATGATTGTGACAATTATTTAGAAATGCATATAGTCTCTGGTATTGGTCACTTCCATAATTTTATTGCAAAAGTTCAGGCAGAAATGAAGGTTAATTTAAAAGATTTGGATTATGCTCCTTCTTATAATGATGAGGAATTTCACGATGATAAGAACAACATGCTGATTGAACATGACAGCCACAATCTTTATCAGTCAATACTGTACTCATGCTTAATATACCTGGGAGATTTGAGTAGATATCAAGTTGAAATTTTTAATAAAAGTGGGGCATCTATTGCAGCTCGCTATTATCTTCAAGCAGCTCAATTAGACCTCACTTCAGGCATGCCATTTAACCAACTCGCCAATTTATATTTAGAAAAAAACTATAATTTGGATTCTGTCAGTTCTTATATCCACTGTCTAAGTTGTTTAACACCATTTGAAGGAGCAATGGGTAATTTAAACAAAATCTTTGAAAAGAATAACCAGTTCTGTTGCATGGTAACACCATCTGAAAGTTTGGCACAGTCTGAACATATTCAAATTACAGTGGCAAATTTTTTATCTTTAATTGAAAAATGGTATTTTCTTAAAGATGATGAAAATATACCAAAGCTATGTAGCAATGTTGTGCAACAGCTTAAACTATCAATGGATTTTACAAAAGTTCATCTTCCTGATATAAATAAAAATTATAATGATTACATGCAAGCAATGGAAGAAGAATATGCAAATCCAGCTTATCTTAACTCTACAATGATACATCATATTGTTAAAATATGCCTTTTTACTATAGCTAAGATGAAAGAAAATGATGAAGCCAAATCATTTGCATGTAAAGCATTTACTTTAGCATTTTTATCTCAGACATTACAAAAATTGCATTACCAATTAGAAAACTTGGGATTTAAGAACCCAGCCAACAATTACATACCAAAATATAAGTTAAATCAATCAGAAAAAACTGTGAATGGATTGGACAACATAGAAACTCAGGATACCCAGGAAGTATGTTTATTGCCAAATGGCAGTGAAGATACTTATGATGGAAACATAAAAGAAACTGGCTCTGATGATGATAAAGAAGTCTTCATTAATGGAGATGGCAAAAATAAAAAAAATATACCAAGGCGGAGGCGTAGACGTAGAGCAAATTCATTAGATAGTTCAGATTTAAGTGATAATTCTGAGAACAGTTCAGAAGAAACTGACCAAACATGCTCTGATGATGATGAAGATGCAATTTCTGATTCCACTTATGTATCAGATGAAGGCAATAGCGACGGTTCGGATTTAGAGAAAAAGGTTGAAGAGAAAGTAAATGGTTCTTACGAAAATACAACTGATATGGTGGACAATTCTGAAAGAATTAACAAGACTGCGTCAGAAAATGCCGTAATAAGTAATGCTCTAGATTCAGAAGGTATAAGCAACTTTTTACATGGTGACAATATCTTGCCAAGTCTTAAGCTACTGCAAGATTGGGTACTTACTGAAAAAGATCTTATTCTATCATGTGGAGAAAGTGGAGAATCATTATTTCAATGCGTTGTAAACTTATTAAACATCTTTCAACACTATTTCTATAAAAATAATGATCTATTAAGCAAAAGTAGTAATATTCTTATTCAAGCTAAAAACAAAGCTAAAAAATTCAGGCTGGATTATAAAACAATTCCTCTTCCTGAAGATATAAACTTGCGTGGAACTAACATTGGAAAATTTGACAAAGATGCTGCTGAGTGGCACCTTAAGGAGAAATTAAAATTAACAGAGTTTGACGAGAATATAATAAGAATATTAAACTTCATTTACTTTGGTAATCAGATAGCAAAGATTGTGCCCAGGATTAAATTTAACAAAACAATGAAGATTTTTTACCTTAAAAAAGTATATCCTGCAAAAACTACACTCAAATTAAATCATAAAAGAAGCAGAGAATGGCATAGCTCCAATAAACAAGTAAGTTGTAATTAGTATTCTCAACAAAAATTAACGGAAGAAATTTAAAATTGAGTACTTATTCCACTTTGTTTTATTGTAGAAGTTAGTTTTGTGTATAACTATATTTATTTCAAGTTGAAAAGAACCGTTGACCTTATCTTACCAATTCTTACAATATTTCTATTATAGGGAGATAAAAACGAGGGTGGACTTCTTCGCCGTTTAGGTCACCTATGGCTTACATCGAGAGTCCGAGAATTAGAGTGCACAGGACAAACTGAAGTGCCATCTCTTCTGGCCGTAGACACGACTGCTTTGTATAAACATCTCCGTAGAGTAAAACAGCTCGTCAGAACTCGTAACTTTATAATTCTGATCCCTAGTATCGGTAAGTAAAATATTTTTTCATTATTGGCACCACTGGCTTTGTTGGTTTATTGTAAACATTTAATTCAGCGGCGGGTAGGGCACTAAGTGTGTTTTGTCACATGAAAGTACTTAACGCTTATCTTGATGCATACCTCAATAATACGAAAGATTTCATTTCAGACAGCGTACAGATGGTAAAAAAATCCCTTCATCTATCAAAATTATCTCAAGTTAGTATTTTTTTAGCTGTGGAGAAGTTTAATAATGTTTTGTTTACAGTATTGCAAGAATTGGATGAGCTTAAGCGAGATTGTTCAGCCGCTCGCGATGCAATACGCTGGCTCGAGATGCAACTTAAGAGTGGGTCACGATTTCTTAGAACACAACGCCCAGGCCAATCGAAACCAATGCCACTGATCAAATACCCACGAAAAGCGCCATCTTTCGTACATAATTTTATGCAAATATTAGAATTTTGCAATCACTTTAATGATGAAAAGCAACAAGGAGGAAATGGTGATTCAGAAATCTCTGGAAAGTCTGCGCCATTGCTTGTTTTACTCGTCGGTACTGAACAAGGAAATAATGAAGAGCAATATAAGGACGTTAGCCTGTTGGGAACGGCTCATGCAGCAGGCATTTCTATCGAGTTTATTGGTGACTTTTATGCGAAATGGCGTCAGACAAGTCATAAAAATGGTAAAAAGAGATGAACAATTAATGATTCTGACCAGGTACTCGACTTATCAGAGGGAAAAATGTCCCTTACGACGAGCGATCTAATTGTTCAGATGGAATGAACATGCCCGCGTAATATGATCGTAATGACAAATGGCAGATTCTTAGGCATTTTATTATTTAACTTATCGCAAAAATTGTTTCGTAATAATTTAAATCCATCTTGTAGTTTCATGAGGATCATTTTATATGAAAAATTGGTAAATCTTGTATCATCCCTTAATGTTATTCATTCATTTGTAGCAATGTATGCAGTTTTTTTTTAATAAAGAATTTCATATGTTAAAATTTGCCTTATTTGTAGTATCACCTTTTGTTATATATTATTTAAGCGTAAATATTTTTGAAATACTGTACAATTAAATAATGCGCTCTCAAACTCAAATTAAATAGGTATATTGTATTACAAAAAGTACGCCATATGTCTGTCTTCATGCAACTTTAAACGGTAAAAAGATATCAAAAATTACACGGCAAAATGATAACTTCTTCCTTCGGGTTTTTGAAGTTGTCAGAAAATAATATCTATTTAGGGATGTCTACCGAATCTAGTAAACCGTTGTGATTACTTAATTATAAATTAAAACAATATTTTTTGAATAGGATTATGTGAATTAAGAAACTCCATCTAAAATATAAATATGGGAAAAGTTTTAAGGAATGTTGATGAGTAGAGCTTCAAATGCGAGAGGCAACGCAATATTCGACTAAACTGAAAACTTATATTTTTCTAGAATTAAATTTTTAATGATTTTGTAATGTTTAAACATTTTATACTATTTCACAAAATGTGAATGGAATGGAAAATCTAGCATAGTATACTATATATATATAATATAAGGTTCTTACGTATCTATATTTCTAGTCCAGTTTTTATTAGATATTCTAGAAGAATAAAAACAGAAAAATAAATGTTATACACTCTCATTTATTTCTTCGAAATACCTACATATTTCTTGTATTTATAAATAAAAAATAAATTACGTAACAAACACATAAGGCATTAGAAAAAGCCAATATTATTATGTTCTAATCACAATTATAGTCTTAAATATATTCCTATTATTATTCAGTGTAGATTTTATAAATAAAAGTGCCACTTTAATAGATTATTACAATTAAACATATGAAAACAATAATAATGTTAGAGATGGGAACTTATTTTCAAATTGTTGCCAACATTATCTAACTAGGATCTAATTTATGCCATTAAGTGTTATAAACTAATAAGTTAATAAAGTTCACTTTAAATAAAATTATAATAGCCTCAGATCGCTATGACCATGGAGGTTCCATATATTCACATATACCAAGCGTTCAACAGCGTTGCCACATTCATGGAAATTTATCATGTTCAAAGAGCTTTAAATTGTGAGTTACTAACAAAATCCTTAATTTTCTATTTACAAGTTATTAATTGTATTCATGTGGCGCACTTGTTAATTACTTAGTATATCAATATTAATATAATAATGTACAAAATATACAAGTTTTTAACAATCTTTCAACAGTCTTATTATATCTTTACTTTTCTATAAAGTATTGCACTTAAAAGTTTTCAAATAGTTGATGTTAATGCATATTATCATGATTGAGATTTTATTCTTACTATCATAAAATATATATTACTACAGAATATAAAGTGAAACACTTATATTTATATTCCTTTCTATCCATGTTAGGATTACGATATCTGATATTCAACAATATTTCAGAACATATTGGTGTATAAAGAGTTTACAGAATATCAATAACAACTAACACCCAACCAACTGTATAAGCTGTTGAACAGTAGAACGATCTAACAGGCACAGGTCGAAGTCAAATGTCTGGGTCGTCACTTCATACCTACCAGTCTCTGCTATTAAATTTACCACTCTCTCGAGATCCTCATTATTTTTTATCATCATAATGCGTTGCTGTAGACCTCTCAACTGTACCATATAGTCAGGTGACAAGTCACCAGGTTCTGCATCTTCACCTAGGCTGCTTGAAACACCATTGTCTTGCACTTTTGTCTCCATTGATGTAGATGCACTACTCTCTCCGCAATCAGTCTCACCTATAACAGGGGCAGAATCATTTGGCTTCGCAACTTTGCGATTTTCTAATTCCTCTGCCTCAGCTTTTCTCTTACGTCGCTTTTCTTCTTTCTTTGATGATTTATCTTTATGTTTTTTCGATTTTTGGACTGGTGGATTCTCAATAGGTATAAGAACCGGTACAGGTTCTGGTTCTGGTGGCTCTGGTGACGGCTCACGCTTCACAACCGGTTCAGGTGAGAGATGCTCTGTTTTTATTTTTACATCATCATCATCATTTATAATTGAATTATCTGAATCTGAATGACTGCTATTAATATCCTCAGTTCCTATATGAATAGTTTTAGTTAAGCCACTTTTTGAGCTGCACTGTGATGCTGTATCTATAGAAATTGGTGATGCAAGTTCTGGTATATGACGCTCCCTAGGAATTGGTGTTTCTCTGTGTTCTACAATTTCCACTTTATTTTCTTGAGATTCTCGGACTTTCTCATGTTTACGTTTTTTTTCTTTACTGCTCTCTTTGTGCTTTTCTTTTGATTCATCACGTTTTTTATCTTTCTTCTTATGTTTATGTTTTCTTTCGGAGTCACCCTTTTCTTTTGTTTTCAGAGAATCCGAACGTTCCTCAACTTCTGGTGGAGGGGTTTTTCTCAAATTTTCAATCGAAAATTTATTGATTGGTTTCTCTGGTTTTATTTGTCTCTCTTTAATTGGTGAATCTTTAGATTCTTTATCTTTAATAACTTCCCTTGCTTTTGGCAATTCTTTAACTACTTCTTTTGGAGGTTCTAAATCTTTAATTTTATGGGTCTCTTTTTTGTGGTCTTTCTTTTCCTTCCTCTCTCTTTCCCTATCATGACTTTTCTTCTCTTTTTTCTTTTTCTCTTTTGGTTCTTTTTCTGGCTTTATATCAGGAGGTCTTTCTTCTACTTTTATTTTTTTGTGTTCAAAGTTATCTAAACTATGCTTTTGTGGTTTATACTCTTCTTTAATACTTTGAGCACTACTAGAACGTGGTGCTGGGCTAGGAACTTTGCGATTTGGACTAAGACACTTCTTTTTAGGTGGCTCTGGTGAAGGCGGCTTCTCACTGGCTCTCTTACTTGTTTTATCTTTAGATCTTTCTTGTTCTCTACTATGGTTTTTTAATTTTTCAACTTTTTGTTTCTCCCGTTCTTCTTTAACTTTGGTCTTATCTGGTTTACTCTCTTTATGTTCATGTTTTGATTTCTTATCGGAACTTGACCTCTCTTTTTCTTTCTTTTCTGATTTAACAGGTTGTGTGCTCTTTTCCATCTTCTTTGGATCAGGTGAAACTTTAAGAGGTTTCTGAATAGGTGCTCCAAAAAGTGTCTCAAAACTACTTGCTTTTAAAGGTATTTCATCTTTAAACTCTTTTGTTTTATGTTTTTTTGTATGTTCAGATGAAAGCTTTGGTTTGCTAAGAAGTTGTTGCTTATCATCAGTAAAAGAATCTCTACTTCTACTTTCTTGATCAGGATTTGTATAATAAGCATTGTTACTTATGGGAATTCCTCCTCCTTTTAACAATTTTCTTTTAAACTCATCATTGGGATTTTGAAAAATGTAGCGATCTTTAAGAAAAGCACTTTGCTGTAATGTCAAGTCATAAGAAAATTTAATTTTTTTTGGCTCATCTTTATTTTTTAAATATATTTCTATTGGAAAGATGAAGCCTGCATAACCTGCCTCTTTTATCGTAAATGGAGGGTCTTTAACAACTGAAAAAAAAATAGGTATTATGTTTGGTAATTAATTGATAAACAAGAACATAAATTAAATATAATGAAACTGAACGACTGATCAAATTAAAACTAAGCAATTACCTCTTCGGGGTTTGGGAAAAGTTTCGTGAAGAAGAAAAACAACTTTGTCAACAAAGTGACTGATATCAGCACCTTCTTGACCTCGCACGAAAACTTCCCAATCATGAGTAAATCCTTCTGGAGTCTTCTTCGATTTCATCGAAGCTTCGTGTCCTATTTCGAAATTAACTTTTATCGCGGACATCGTTATCCTGAAATATAAACAAAATATTTGTAAGTCGGTAGGTATTTATAACTTTCGTTATCTACTTGTAATGTAATTCTATAGCGTCAAATAATACAACTACATAAAAAGCGCTACCGACACTTACTATATTTTTTAATATATATTAACAAATTAGTTTTACAGCAAATACCCGAAAGCGATATTCCAATCATTCACACTTTAAAAAATTTATTTGATGACAAAAATATTTTTTTAGCGCCCTTGTTATTTTTATCCGCCATATTCAATGTTCAACATGCACAATACAAAGTTACCACAGAAAATCACAATCACAACACATTAACTTTTTTGTTGTGGATGTTGGTGGCAATATCTATCAGTATCAATAACATAATCTGTGGATTGGGAACTAGTAAAATAATCAATCTTAGAGGAACTTTATATAGACAGTGCATATAATTATTATCAATACCTATAGATAAAACCTACTACGTAAGTTACGTTACGTAAATTGTGAATTTTAGATCTAATTTTAAACATTAATAATAATAATCTATTTGCCAAACGATCTAAATAATAATAACATTAATTAATAAAGTGTATCTTATAGCAATTTTCTTTATGTAATATAAATGTTTTATATTATTAAATAATAATTATCACTAAACTGAATGCTAGTTAAATATTTTGTATTAGAAAATGTTTTTTTTTAAATTAAATAGTGACAGTAATATTTAAAGAACGTTAATGATGAGTTGTTTTGCTTACTAATATGCATAAATAAAATTCAATTTAAAAAATTCGCACCAATTTGATAAATCTGACTGATGTACTTCCGCTTGGCAAAATCCAAAACATTTTTGACATAGGGAAATCAGACTGCGTTAAGACTGCGTTTTTAATTTTACCCCAGGACCAACTAGTTCTTTCAGTCATCTGTGTCCTTTACTTCCTACTCTGTGTTTGTTCCAGTGTTGCCAGATTAGAGAATTTCCCCCTGGATTTAGGGGTTTCTCAAGCGTGTAAGGGGCAGAATTGGGGGAAATAACATTTGGTTTTTTTTAGGGGAACTACATACAATTAGTTCCTGATTTTGGAACTAAATTGTAGTACGAACACATATACAAACCGAATATAACCCGTCCATCCATTTTCTATTACAGATAATATGCATAATGCCTTTCATTTCACAATCCCAACATGACCGCCGTTTTAAAGAATCGCGCTATCGCCCATGCTACCATCCGCTTGGTGAGGACATCCTAGGAAATTTCTGGGGGTAATCAAATTAGTCTAGGGGTACGTCGTCGAGACCATCTGGCAACACTGGTTAGTTCTGTTTTGAAACGCATCCGTATGTCACATTATCAAATAATTGCTTTTAAAATGTGGTAAAACCAGCATTGAAATCTTCGTAAAATAAATCATTGCTAACTTGGTAATAGACGTATGAGACACTGTAGACAGCCAAGTATATTGTTATTTTGGATTGAGTGTATTATCTTGAAATCATGTTACATCGTTTTATTTCTGCGGTATTTCAACCATTTAAGTGAGTATATTTTTTTAACAACGACGTGATTTAAGCGTTATAATAATTTTGAACTATCTTTCAGACAAGGGCTATTCTTGGCTCAGCCTCCCAGTTCTAGTCTAGTAAAGCCAGAATCTTGTTTACTGTCTTTAGTACGCACAAAAGTACGCTGTTACTTTCCTCGTCCCAATGAAGTAAAAAGAGTTCGTCGGCATGGCTGGGAAAAAAGAATGTCTTCACAAAATGGTCGCAGGGTAATTATGAGAAGACTTCTAAAAGGACGTCATGTACTTACTCATTAATATTTTTTCTATAATATGAAGAGTAAAAATATATAGTTATATTAACATTAGATTTGGAAAATAAACCATACAGTTTTTTTTATGATCCTTTTATTACTTATACTTAAGCATGAAGGAAATCTAAAAAAAATACACATTAACAAAACCCTTACAAATATTTAACAAATAAAGATGGGCTTTAAAACTGATAAAAATGAATAAATTATGTAGTAAACACATAAACTAAATATCAAATAAAATTTATTACCTAGAATATGCTCTTAATTAAATAAATACTTCTGTTGTGAACTAACAGTCTCTTCAGAATTAGGTGAGTTTGCTGGTTTTAAAAGGTTGGACATTTCAGACACAACAAGTGTAGTAAATTTAATTATGGCGAGATGAGCTGCCAACTGTAACACCAGTGCTCCAAAACCTTTGTACAACCCTCCGAAGCCCTCTTTGGTTATTGTTGTATTGTAACAATCAATGAAGCCTTCATATCCTGTAAGGATTGGTGTAACTGCTGTACCTGCATCTAAGTTGTCTATTATTGTTCTGGTTCCCTTAAATAATAAAAAGTTATTAAAAATTTTAACACAATAAAATTTAAAGGTATGTACAACATACATAGTGTGGACTCTCTTTTTGCACTTAGATGCCCATTTGGTTTGTTGTTTGTTAAGTCTTGGCTAATTTAAAGGCATGTAAATAGATGACATAAGTCACAATAGAATTTTTTTATATTAATATTCTTATTGATAATCCAATTGTTTGTATTAAATCTTGGTCATAAGTAAAAGTCACAACATTTTTGAGCAGTCAATCATAGTACACTTTGAAAATTAGAAAATAATGTTGTTAACTCTTACTATAACAAGCTAAAAATGTAACATATGTATCTTTAAAATACTTAATAGATATATACTTGTCTACCTTTAATTATTTTTGAAGTGAAGTTTGTAATAAGGTACAATGAGAATCAATATACCTTTCTGACAACGCAAACTACAACCCGGGGCATAAAAGGAATGTAAGTTTTACCCAAGGGAGTATCAGTTAAAGAGCATAGAACTACAAAACAATTATAATAAGAAAACTATTTACCTGTATATGCAACCTGTGTATTATAGTTTCTACAGGATAAAAAATTATCTCCATGGCAATGAATGAAAAAATGTTAGCCTTTAAATTTAAATCCTCTATTAGTGGATTAGAAGTTTTAGCCTTATTCATATCATAAGTTGGACTTAGCTCATGTCTGTGTCTCTGTTGAAACTGCAGTACCCTCACTGTTATGCTCTTAAGAGTTAAGCTAAAACAGATGTATTATAAAGACAAATTGCTCAAAACTTGTGATAAAAATTGCAGATATACAAGTTTTTAATACATACTGAGCAAAATACTTTGAAATTCCAAATGCTACAGTTGGCAAGACAATTGCCCAAATAGGCAGCATTCTTCCACGGCTGGGGGTACCCCATTCTAGGATTCTCATAAAACCTTCTCTAAACACATCAAGAAGTGCAGGCTTGTCACTTGCTATATCACTCTGTACAGTTTCAACTAAACTTGCAGAGTAGAATGGAGTTATTACAGCTAAACTAATACTGAAAATGTATTCAACCAGTTTTTATATTAATTAAGTACAATTTCCTAGAATAGCTCTAGCTAGTTTTTTTCTCTTAGGTATATGAACCTACAAATATTTACTTACCATTTTAGGGCCATGTGTTGAAGAAATTGTACAATAGAGCCACATTTGCTTATTTCTCTGAAAGTAATATTACCAATAGTAAAAAGCGATATTTACTTAATAAATTAATACAAAACAATTTGGTATTGTCCAATTAATTTCCTACTTTGGCCATCCTGTTCCTTTTGAAATAACATCTTCTATAGCTAAATTAAGGCCTTTGACTATACAAGTAGAACCAATGCCCTTCCACAATGTAGTACATTCCTGGCGTCTGTGTAATCGCACCACCACTGGTAGTAATGTATAGGGTACAATGTGGTAGTTCTTCAAAGTATTATGAACCTGTTGGTAATTTTAGTTTCATTTACATTAAGGAATATTTATCAAAATATATAAATATATTCTATTAATGCATATACTTATAGTACTTACTTGACATTGCCTCCTTAAAACAATAAAAGGATGGCTAAGTAAGTTTTCTGTTACCAAACTTGCAACGCTGATTGCTGTAGTTACATATGTATTGTTCTCTAAAATATTATACAATATGATTAGAACTGAAAAAAGTAATGGAAATTTCTTATATATACATCTATGGCTAATATATATACCTTCTTCCGAAATGTCATCCATGACTAGAGGAGGTCCTTGATATTCTTCATTTAAAGGGGTATGATACCCATATATTTGCTGATAACGAGTATCATAAAGATCATTCGTTTCTCTATTAGGATCCAGCCCATAGGGTCTGTTATAATTGTTATAATCACCAAAACCAGCCATTTATATATCTTTAACAAAGTGCAGTAGATATCCACCTAATGATTGCTGTTAAAAGCAAAACATTTTAACTTGTAGAGCTTTTACAATTCATCTGTAATGTAACACTATAATATATTCATCAATGTAATTGGTAATCAGAAATTAAATTTTATAAATTATATTTTTGGGGTGTTTCAAAAAAATTCAGAGAATATTAATGTTGTTACGAAATAGTAGAGTATTTTAATGTTAACTATGATGTTACGCCCTCTCGAGTTCAGCCCCTGTATATCGACCAAAAGTTAATTATTAATTAATTAATTTTAGCATGACATTATACCTTAACGCCAATAGATTAAAAACTAATTTATTATAAAAATAAAGTTTAAAAGAATACTTTTTAATTTAAAAAAGGGCCGTTATGATAAACGACATGACGCCATATGGACTATAATATTAAGAAAAAGCTTGTTACCTTTTTTATTTATATATTGTGTACTAAAACTTTTAATAACGTATATTTTAAATAATTTAATTTTTATTTTAGAACTAGGTCCAACTGAAAGACTTGTATCCATAATCAACAAAAATGTTAATAAGATAATCTCTGTTGTAGAGGGGAGCCAGTGCTAAGGTCAGTGATGGCAACTTGGAGATTTTACCCCAAATTTAAGGGGAAACAAAGTATCCCGGGGGGATTTTCTAAGATACGTTTATTTCGGGGGTAATTTTTACGAGGATACAAGATTTTTTCATAAAACAGCCGATTCTATATAATTTATTTTAAGCATAAAATCCAACCAATATACAAAACCAAGTATTAAACGACAAGTGTGGCTGAAATTGAAATATCAAAAGCTATAAGATTCCAAGATCAAAATTGTATGCTATTTGAATGCATTTTAATAATATTAGTTTAGAGATTTTTATCCATATTTAAGAGTATTTAACTTTGGTCCTAGGGGAACATTCCATAGGGGTTGGCATCACTGGTTAAGTTGTTCATTTTATTGGCATCAATTGACTTGGAAGTCGAAGGCATTGTCTAATGTCTGGAGCTTCTTACTCCCTATTATATTAATATACTCATGCTATATACTGGAACCAATTTCAAAATTCAAAACGCATGACCAATAATTTTCTCCATTCTGGCAAAGAGGGATTATATAGAGAGAGTTTCTTGTTCCGATTGCCACTGACGAACATTTATTGATTTGAACATATTAATTGAGCAAAATCGTATATTTTCTTAGGCGAATAAAATGCTAACTTGATTTCAATTTAAAATGTTGGAGAAGGCTGTGTTATGCTTAGTGGCTTTACTTGAATATAGTAAGTGTTTTTGTAATTCTATAAATAAGTGGCGGAAATATATAATGCAATGCCAGTCGATACAGTTTCGTTATTTTTAAGGTATAGCAGTACAAGGTGAGTGCACTGATTTACATGGACGTACAGTGACTAACGGCTTGCATTACATCCCCGGTCCGGATACTTGTACACTTTGCATTTGTGATAATGGCTTGCCCAGGGTATGCAAAGCAGTTTTATGTTCGCCACCACAGGTATTTCTGGAAACATAACAATGTTTCGTAAATATAAAATTGATATGCTAGTATAATTCACATGTTGCGTTTGATTTTAGGACTGCCGTTCCTTTCGTGTTGGAAGCACTTGCTGTGAATTCATTTGTTTGGATGATGTTGTAAAGCCTTCAGAAGCCCATGAAGCTAATTTTAGACTTGTGGGTGGAGGTGTTGGGGGCATAGTTTTGATTACTATTGCCCTTTCAGTTTATAGAGTTCGGAAACAGAAACGACGTCGCCCACCACACATTGATGATAGAGGAAGTTTAACTAGTATTGGGTAATATTTAATTTTCTTTTAATTAAATTACATAAATTTTAATATTACTTGTCAGCAAAATGTTCACAAATTTAATGAATAAAAAAAATTCTGCCTTATTAAAATAAAATATATAATACTAATATCAGCTGGTGGTGTTGGTGGTATGGTCTACAAATATTTGAAATTTCATTTAATGAGATAAAATCAACTAATCATATTGATAAAAAGGGAACAAACACCATTTGAAAAATCAATACTATTTTCAAATAGAAAAGCTGAAGAGTTTTCTCTTGAGTCGAGAAATATTTACTTTAAAGAGATTTTACATCTTTTACCTGTTTAGTTGTACTGTCTTAGTCAAACTATTCATCATACATCTCTAATTATTATGTTTTTTTTCGTCATATGTTTGTGTTTTCAGGTACATAAGTGGTAGTATGGGCTGTATGGGTGGAGCTTGTGAGCCAGTGGCAGGTGCATGGAAACCTCCAGGTCATTATTTACCTCGAGGTGAAGCACCACCTCCCTATGAGGAGGCCATGGCACAGTGCCGCTCAGATCAGATACGGTAATAATATCTATATAGACTAGATTTTGCAAGTTCACATCAGGGTGTCTATAATCTAAATGAATAAGGAATGAAATCGGGTTTGTACCCATTTATAATATAATCATCAAAGCATTTTTTTTAATACAACTAAAAAATAAAGGTGTTTTTAGATTTGGTGATCCACTCATGCGGTCAGCATATTCTAATAACTTGGAACCTATTGCAAGATCTGAAGATTCCATGCAGTGTATGGGACATGGATATGTAAATCTCACACGGCCTGTTTCTCAGGTGAGCTGCTTAGAAGATAGTTAAATAAGAGGCTGGTTCATATTTTAGCTGTGACGGAACAACTAAGTTGAATTATGCTATCTAAGAGTACTATGGACATGTTATAGTACTTTTTGATGTTTCCTTAAAATGTACAAAAAAAGTTCTTGATAATGTCAAAATTTAAATTCTAGCTGCCCAATACACAGAGCTGCTTCACAGCTCCCTTACTTCAGCCAGTACATGCCCCAGAAGCAAGAGACACCAACATCATTTCGCATCATCCTTTGGCTCCGCCTATTGGCAGAGGTAAGATATTTAAAGATACACATGTAAAGCGAAAAACCAAAAAACCCTTAGAGTTTAAAAACTTTACGTTATCAGACCTTGCTTTTTGTCAAACAAAAAGTATTACAAATGGTGCTTTTCAATCTAATAAAAACATTTTAAGTCTATCATCGACGGTAGCAAGAACAAACGATCATCTACAAAAATAGTTTTTAGTGCAATAAATGGTATTACTTCTACAACAACAAAGGTATCTTCTTCAAATTTAAAATAGTTAATTATTAGGTCCTTACATATGAAATTGGCGTTTTGTATGGGAGGAACAAAAAGTCGAATATTTTTAAATATATTATTATTTAATTAATCATAGTATGAACCATTGTTTTCTATGCACTTTTGCCATCTCATAGGTAGTTCATTGATCCCTTTACTAAAAAAACCAGTCGGACGGGAATCAATAAAATCTGTGAAGGCGATTTGGATCAGAGTGAAATTTTTTCCCTTGCAAGTTGTCCAAATTTCGAAAAAAATGGTAATCTGTTGGAGCAAGGTCCGGGGAGTACGGAGGATGTCTTAGACATTCCAATTGAAGCACTTCTAATTTGGTAGCCGTCTGTTGTGCAGTGTGTGGTCTAGCGTTGTCGTGAAGTAGCAGTGGCGTGGAGCGATTGACCAGCCTAGGTTGTTTAGCCGCTAGCTTTTCCATCATGGTTTGCAATTGCTGAAAATAGACATCAGCCGCAATAGTCTGGCCAGATTTGAGAAACTGCAATTAACAATACCGGCACTAGTCCACCAAACGCTTACAAGTAACTTTTTGGGGTTAATTTTCGCTTGGGGCAGGATTTGGCTGGCTGGCCAGGATCCAACCATTGCGCTGAGCGCTTCCGATTATCGTAAAGAATCCATTTTTCATCACAGGTAATGATGCGGTTTAAAATACCTTCATTATTGTGCCGGTTCAGTAATGTAACGCGGCAGTCGACGCGCGTTTGCCGGTTTGCTTCAGTCAATTCCTTTCAAGCTTTTTAATCTTCCCAATTTGCTTCAAGTGAATTAAAACAGTTTTATCACTAACACCGCAGCCTGCAGCTAACTCGGACGTGGTTTGCTATGGATCCGCTTCCACAATAGCCTTCAATTACTTCATTATCAACTTGGGTCTCAGGCCGTCCACGGGGCTTGTGTTGCAGGTCGAAATTTCCAGAACGAAAACGTTGGAACCAAAAACGAACTGTGTTTTCTTTTGCAACATGACCGCCATACACATCATTCACCCTTCGAGTCGTTTCCGCAGCACAAGTGCCACGGCGGAACTCGTACTCGTAAATAATGCGATACTTTAAGTTTCCATTTTGTAAAATGAGTGACGCAAACAGAAAAAAACAGAAGAAAAAAAACAAATGAATGACGGTCATCGAAGCACAAATACATGAGTAAATAGCTGTACAAATTTGAATTTGAAATTCCTAACCAAAGAGGAGGTATTTGAGGTCAAAGTGGCCAGTACGACAAAACGCCAATTTCATATGTAAGGACCTAATATTACAATATTACCTATTATTAAGTATAGGTTAGTTATCAACAATTTTCTGATTTTTCAAAATACGGTAGATGTCTTCTATGAAATAACACAGAAACTGAGTCAACTGCCATATGTTCGTTTCTACTTGGGACTCGATAATTATTTATTCATAACTAATTTATTTATATTGTTATTGATCAATAGGTTGGGAAAAAGTTTCTTCGCATTTTTTAAGAAAATTTACAACATTTTTTAATAGAGTTTATTTACATTTAACTAAAGTATGTAGGTACCATTTTGTTCGATAACTTTTTACCATCTTGTAGATAGGGACATGATCCCATTGCTATAGAAATTTTGGGGCTTCTGATCAAAATACCGTGACAATTGGTTTTGGCAGTCCTCTCGTGATGTTAACCTGACACTGCCTAAAGAATTCTGAAGAGACCGAAACAGCTAGAAATCTGGAGATGCAAGGTCAGGACTATACGGCGGATGCATTAACACCTCCCAGCCAAGCTCTAATTTTTGCTGAGTGGCTAAAAATGTGTGAGGTCAAGCGTTATCAGATTGAAACACCACACCCCTTATGTTGATTAATTCTGGCGGTTTTTCTCAAGTTCTTGCTTTAATCTCATCAGTTGTTTGCAAAAGAGTTCAGAATCGATGGTCCTGCCTGGTGATAACAGCTCATAATGAATAATGCCCTTCTAATCCCACCACACACACAGCATCACCTTGTTGCGAGTTTACCCGGGTTTCGCCACAGTCTGTGAAGCCTGACCGGCCTTTGACCACGACCTTTTTCGCACGTTCTTTTCGTACGTGATCCACTTTTCATCACTAGTTATCAGCTTTTTCAAAAATGGTTCGGTTTCATTACGACGTAACAAAGAATCACAAATGAGTACGGTTTATTTCAGTGAGTTCGTGAGGTACCCAAATATCGAGCTTTTTTGTGTTCGCAGTTTTTTTCAAATGCTCCAAAACTATTTTGTGGTAATTTCCCAGTTCTTCAGCTATGCCGATTTTGCTCCACGTTTTCAAAAATGGCATCCATTTTATCCGTAATAGGGCGACCAGAGCGACGTTCATATTTGACATCAAAATTTCCGGATTGAAAACACTTAAAACAAATTTGTGTTAATCTCACAGACACTGCACTAGGTCCATAAACATCGCAATTTTTTTGCGGCTTGCGCTGAATTTTTTACCTTGGACCTCTTAGAATTTGAAATTATATTCTTTAAAATTTAATCTTTTAATGATACCAAAACCAGCCAGATACAAATAGTATTATATTACAGTACTATAATGCGAAAAGACTTTCCCCAACCTAATATAACCAATTTCATCAAAAACAAATATAATTATGATTGGCACGAAAATACTGCAGTAATCTCAAAATACTGCCAGATCCTTTTATGCTTCGTTTATTACCTTAAATTTCAAGTTTTATAAAGTTAGAGATAATACGAATGGATTGCTATTAGATAGGTACTACAGTGGAATCTCGATAACTCGTATGTCAGTGTGGAACGGCAAAAAATACATACTTACTATTTCAATTACTTACTAATTCTATTATTTACAATTGTCAGGGCTGTTTCGTCTGACTGGATCTTTGGGCACGATAAGCAATCGTGCGTTGAGTCTTGCGCGTGAAGACTACGATCGAGAGAGGCCTCATAATGTTCCCGGCTTTTACACCACACACACTGCGCTGTATGTATCCCATATACAGTTTATTTTCTATTTTCATTGCAAAATTGTGTGCTTATCTAAAAAGTTTCATTGAATAATCAATAACAATAAACCAATATATACAATTGATTGTGTAGTTCTTGGTAATTCTTTTATCCATCTTGAGTACCACTTTCATGGCCTAATAAGACTTTATTATTGTTGTCTCTCTCTTTTATCGGCAGCTCACGTCTGAACCGCTGAACACGTTCAGCAAGGAAGCATCTAGAGCGGACTGTCTGTTTCCACTGGTTTCCGTCCAGCGCCTATGACAGTGTACAGTTCTGAAGACGATGAGTCTTTCACTTCATCGCTCGATCTGGTTGGTGAACGGCCGCGTGATCTTTTGCCTTCTGTGATCACGATCAGTTCCTTCAAGCTCTCATCACCTCTGCGTTATTATTGTTGTACAAGTTCATATACCACAATAGTCTTTAACTCTGATAACTCATAATTTGTACTAAAAATTGCAGTCACCGTACCATCCCGCGAATATCCACGGCCAGCGAGACGAGCGCAGTAGAATGTTTTACTCGGGGCGAGCGAGCTTGCGGAGATGTGCGCCGATCCTTCCATCGTCCCGAGCCACCCAGGGATCGCCATGAACGGATTGACCGGATTGACAGGCAGACACACGCACACCCTAGGAGTGTGCCCAGGTAATTTTATAGTTTAAAGCGAAAAATGTATTTAAAAGAATTGCATGTGATTCAAAATAATGAAATGCGTTATTTTTTTACTTATTTCAAGTATAAGGACAAGTACTTTGTATAATTTATTACCTGATTAAGGACTTTAGAGTGTTACCAATTATTCATGTGAGCTGTGTGTTTGTTTCACAGTAACAAAGGAATTACAACAGGTGTAATAACTCTGCTATAAACAGTACCAGCTCCTTTCACTTGACCGTTTTCAACGAAGAACGATTCGAATCGCGACCAGTCACTTTCTGAGCGGCATGTCCTCTTAGCGTTACCTAGAGATGTTGGGGTTCTCTGCATCTTTTACTTTCATTTACATTGTAGTGTTCAGAGAAGTTGTTCGGATTCATACGTCCAGATGAGTTTTATTCTTGGATGTCGACGTCCGTTTTTTTTTTGTTTCTTTTTATGTAATAGGAGGCAAACGGGCAAGAGGCGGTCGTTCCAGAACTGAGTGTTTTTTAACGGAGTTACGCGGCCCACCTCTATGTTGAACCGGCTGACCACTGTAGTATTTCCGAACCAACTCTACTAAGGGTCCTTAAAAACGTAGCTATTCTTAATAGCGAGCCGTCCGGCAGTGTGATCACTTAACACCAGGGAAGCCACCTGTCCGTTTGCATACTGTTGTATAAAATAAATGAAATACTAGAAAAATGTGACTAATTATAATTTTTAATTATTTTATTCCCAAATTTCAGGAATCTTAATATCGCCTCCACTACTGACACCGAAATAAATTTAGACGACACTGTGTAAGTATTTATTTTAATTGTGTACCTCAATTACGTTTCCAACAAGAACTTTGTTGACAATATTTTTAGGGGTGGGTTAGAATTAATATAGTCGCAGTAACATCGCTAATTGTGGGAATACTGTGTCTATTTCATATTATATTTAAATTGAAAACAATAATTTTTTCGTATTAATTTAGGAGTGTCAAATCTGGAGGCCGATCTCGTGCGCACAGTGAAGAACAAGTGGTTTCAGAACGTGGAAAAGCAAGACCAGCGCCGCCGCCGCCGCTGCAATCGTCGTCTTTTCAACCGCCGCCCACTTCCTATGCAGCTCCGATTTCCCATGTAGCTCCGAGTTCCCATGCACCGCCGACTTCCCATGCTCCGCCGACATCCCAGGCACAGACGAATATCCATGCACCGCCGAATATCCATGCACCACCGACTGTCCATGCACCGCCAACTATGCATGCCCCGCCAACTATCCACACACCACCAACTATCCTTGCACCGCCAAACTCCCATGCCTCGCCAATTTCTCATGGCCCTATTCAGCCGACAGACGCGACTCCGAAATCGAGTGCTTTGGCTCCACAAAGTACTTTGCCGCTAACTGTGGATAAGGTATGTTGGTACCCATTTTATTATTAAGAGTTCCTATGAAAAAAATAACATTTTTGATGTTTGATCAATTAGGATTAGGGATAAATTAGAATTTTAAAAGGTGTTTAAATTTAAATAACTTTTATTCGCATATTATCGCGTCTGCATTGTGCGTGTACGCTTTACTTGTTTGATACATCATGTGTGTTCTAATTTTGTGATTCTAATAAAAAAAAAGTTTCTGTTGAATAATTTATTATAACTGTCTGTTATTCACATCACATAATTCATACAACACGGACATTAGGACGAAGACTTAAATCAGTTTATTTTGTCAGTTCTGATAGTAGTATTGTCTTTTATTAAAATAACTTTTACACATTTAAATAAAACACTTTTTCAACGGATTGAAGTTATAATTATTTCCGACGTTTCGCGTGCTTTACAGCGTGCGTGGTCACGGTGAATAGAGACAAAAGGTGTTGAATGTCAAAAGTATCACAGTTGTAGTGAAAGTGGTATATTAGTTCTGATAGTGCTTTGTAAATTGGTTAACAGGAATAGTATTTTCTTTTTTTTTTAAGCCGCGGGGCGATTCTAAAGTCGAGGCCCACAGAGGACTATGTATTTGCGTGTCGTTCCCACGAGAGTGTCAGCGTGCCACGCGTGCTCCGATTTCATCATCTTTAATATATTTTATTATTATTGATGGAACATTGTGTAATGCTTGCAGCTCCTTACAAAAATGTTGTTAAACAAAAACATTTTCGATTGAAAAAAGTGGCTGAGAGTTTATTGCCAGTTCTTCTCGTCCGTTCTACGCCCTTGCTCCCTGCCCTTTTTTGAGAACTGGCAGTAATTTTTTTGACACTCTCAATGCCAAAGGGCTCGCGAGTGCGTTGCCGGCCAAAATTTAAAATTAGAATCATTTAATTTGTATGTCTTGACGTTCACAATTGTACATTGTGTTACCTAAATGATTAAATGATTTTTTCAGCCGTCGTGCGGATGCAGCTACTCGGGTCGGGCAGTGCGGTGTGCGGGGGAGGAAGAAGCCGACGACTACCGCAGCGAGTGTGAGAACTGCAAGGCCACGGCCGACACTGGGTAATGTATTTCACTGATTGACAATAATACGTTAATAGTACTAATCTCAAAATGTTATATTTGAATTAAGAACGAAATAATGTAACCAAACTGCTCCGTGATGGCTCTCTATGAAACTTTCGGTTTCGGTCTGAGAATACCGATAGAATGGCCCATCTCAGCATTTTATTTTGGGACAATTTTTATTGAATCGACTTTCACATTTTCATTAGTGATATTAAGTTCTATAATAATTTTGTATCTGATAAAAAGTGTTTGCCACGTAAAATTAAATGAATGAACTGACTTCAAATACGCACAAAATGTTTCATTCAATTATACGCAGGCGTTATCCCTTATTAATAGTATTAATAATGTGAATTTGGTCATAGTCTATAATTTCTATTACTACTATATACACAGTATATACACCATACTGAATCAGTGAAAAATATATTATGTTACATAACTCATACTATATGGGCTATCACGCAAATGCTTAAGTACTCGTACAAGGCTCATTCAAAAATCGTCAATTTTCAATAATTGAACGCAAAAATTTAATGATAAATTTGCATATTTTACGATGCCTTTGACAAAGAGAAATCCTCGGCTGACCTAGTTGCCTCTAAAAAACTCAAGATAAATACAGAAAACTTAGATGTTCTAGCGCGACTGGTTTTTTTAAAGTAGTAAACACCAACGTATATTTGATTCCAGATGGGAGGAGCCGCCCGAAGGCTGGGGCTGCGGCACCCAGACCCTGCAGCGCCGGGCTCCTCCCCCCGCGCCCCCGCCTCCGCATACCGCCACTCTGCCACAGCCCGTCACCAGGCACGAGTGAGTACTTCCTAGATCTTATGTACTCGAGACTCGCATCCGGCTTGGAAACGAGCTTAGAACTGGACGTGTTTACAAGTCTAAAGGAGATGTATGGCAGTAATCAATAAATTCTAAAACTATTGCGCCGGTCCTCTGTGTCGTATATGATCCCTAGTGCGACCTTCGAAGTTCTAAGAGAATTTGCGATATCAGTATAAAATTCAAAATTGAACTCGATATTGCTATTAGTAGTCATGCGTACCGGTGCTGAAGGTTTTTTTTTTATTTACCAATTATCCTTAAAATATACTATATTGTACCATTATAAAAAATATGCGATACGAGGTGATCAGCCGTGCGTGCGTTCTGTGCGTGACACACTCCGTCGAATTTTTTGGGTGTACTGTGGCTTCCTTACGATATTTGTCACCGTTACCGTACTAGAGAGTTGTTAGTACGGTGTACGTTATATAGAAAAAAGTGTATTGGTGCTCAGTGGTTCAAAAGACCCGAGGGTTGAGAGGCGCACACATACGCCATTAGGCGAACACTCCTCAATAATTTATTAAAGGTATCTAAATTCTAAATATTACAATTATAGACGACCGATGGGTCAGCCATCGAACTGGGAGAACTGGTTCAATACCATACCGGATTCGGACACCGAATCGGAGGAAGATTAATTGAATTTCCCTAATTCGAATTTAATTCTTACGAACGAATTTATTTGTTTTTTGTTGTAACAAAAGTACAAAAGATTTATTTTAAATCGATTGGTTAAATGTTTCTCGCACAAAATTTTTGATTATTTACAATGATGTTGAATTAATTAGTTTTTAATTGTTTAACACAAAGTGTATTGTTTTTTTGTTTTATTTATATGTGGGTATCACAATGTTTACCAAAGAGTTTATATGACATTTTCGTTTGTTAATTTATTATAAAATTTCATAGACATTTATTTTATTATTATTGATGAAAAAAATATGTAAAATGTTGAAAATGTTGTGATCAAATAGCGAATCTTACTGCCATTTTTTCCCGCTAGAGGCGCTAGCCATAGAATATATTTTATCGTATTACTAATAAGCTCGTATAGAGAAAAATCATCATCAATATTGGTGAAGTAATAAAGCTAAAGAGAAAATAATAATAAGCAGAATAAAGTGGCGCCCTCTAGATTTACCTGTAAGTAAACTTATTCTACATATTCTATGTGTTGATAGAGAAAGTAACACCAAATATCTATGTACATCTTTGCATATTGTCCATAAGTATCACATTTGCATTATTAATTATTCGAAATATGTAAAGTAAATTTAATAATTTATGGTATTTAAGTGCCAAATCAGAAAATTTATAGATGTTTTGTAGTATAGCGAGCCAGTTAGCCGGCGAGTACACGAGCGTTATCGACGACGTATAGATCAGGCAAATGTTTTCGCCACTCATGACGTAAAGGTCCACGGATCATACGATGCGTCATCATGACCACCCATGTGATTAGCTTACAATGAAGGACGAAGGTATGCTAGTCGGCGAACTGGCTCGCTACAGTAGTTTTCCCTAAATAACATATTTTTGATGTAAAATAGTTCAGAGAAATATTTTATTAAATTAGATTAACAATTCCGTATAATAGACACAGTATTAAGAGGCTATTTTTTCGAATATAGATTAGGAAAGTTCACAAATTTTTAGCTTTTCAAATAAAATATTTTCAGGGTTTATTACTTTCTAATACATATTTAATGTGCTCTCTATAGTATAGTACCTTGAGCTCCGGATTTGAATTTATTTCGGAGGCCTTAGCACGAACGTTACATTTGTTTCGTATTCGTATACGTAAATTTTACGGTAACGTATACGAATGGGTCGCTCAAGATTTCTATACAAAATATCGTTTACGACTTATCGATTTTACGTATTGTTCGTGTTGATGGTACTTAATGCGTAATGCCGATAAATTTAACTAATGTTAAAAATTTGAATTTCTTTAGATTAGGTTTTGGGCATGTTAAAAGGGTAGAAAATAGCAATACTTTTCTGAAATTAATTATACTACATATATAATGTTACTTTTTAATCGTCTAATCGTGTTTACTTGTCTTTGTGCAAGATTATTATCGACGTATTATCGCGATTTCACAGAATTTGTGAAGAATTGTGATAAGATTCATTAATTACCTATTATAAGCGTTGTTCATCTTTATCAATAAATAATTAATGTCTTTAAGGTGATATTTTTGTCTTTGATGTTTAGTATTTAATGAAATTGACATCAAGAAAGAGGTAGGTTTGTCATAATAGGGTATTATACTATATTTTCAGTTAATTATATGGTTATGGTTGGTCGACTCAGTCCGTTGTGCGTAAAATAATTAATTATTATTTTATATAAAAATATAAAATGATAATTAATTCGCGTTTTTGCGTCGGTACTCTTTTACTTCTAATAGCGAATAGCGATAGCGATATCGAGTTCGGAATTGGGTTTTGACCTTAGACGACGACCGTATGACATCATAATTATACAATGTTTTAATAAACGTAGCGCTGATATTGTTTAGTATCGAGTGATACAAAAATTCAATATATGAAGATCGGATCGCTATAGTTATTCTCAATTATAGAGTACTGACACAGATGAAAAATGTTAATTTTTATAATCTATTTAATTTATCAGGAGATCCAATGATTTAATTTTTTATGGATAATACCCTATCATTGAATGACACCAAAAACGAAAACAGATGACAGTGGTTAAAACGCCAGACTGAGAACAGATAAAGTACTATTTATATTAATATTACCCACCAATAAGCATTCCAATATTGTTTTATTATAAGGGTTATTGTATTTATTGACTATTAGGGAGATGTAATGTTCCAACTTTGTGATTTGCCTCAAGGCGCTATCAGTATTATAGGTATTTCCGAACCAAATAAATAAAACCGAATTGAATGAAATTGAGTTTTATTAACACCAACATTTATTATTCACAACAACGGACGGTAAATAGCATTTTTATAATTGCTTTAAGTTTTTTATTTTATTCAGGATAACGGTTGAACACAAATGCCAAATTATGTATCCGGTATATGGCCTCGTTTGTAAATACCACAGAATAGATCAATAGTTTTGGAATAGTCTTTGGTCGAATGAAAAAAAATTCATTGTACTCGCAACACTTATTTATCTATTTTGCAGTGGATTCACATTTGATCTTGGCTTGATTGTTTGTTTATTGTGATTTTATCAGAAGTTAAAATTACGCAATTCAATTACATACACAAAAGCGACACTAACATCGAGACACTTATTAACCTTTTTACTAATTAAATTTTCTAAATTTCCAGCAATTGGGTCAATTTCAAATTTTATGCAAAAAATTATTGACGAATTGCAATTCAATTCGTTACATTCCAATCTCAAAATTGGGTGGGGGACGTTTCGGTAGAACAATTATTAATTTAATTACGCTACTAAATGAGATATAAAACGATATGAATAAATAACAGCCAAAATATTTTACTACATTGTAACGAGTTTGCATCGTTTTCTGGATCTGGAAGCCAAGGCCCGCACTTTCTGTATCCTTCCTCCTGTGGAAAATGTAAAATAGGTTATGAAATCCGAAATACATATAAGTTGATATGTCGACTTATTTTATATAAATTCATTCATATTCATGGTCTCCCGTTGTTCTTGATATGTTTTGTATATGTGTGCAATATGTAGACCGACCTCCAGAGAGGATCGGCTATCGGTACAGTCGTGATCCTATCAATTATGTGTTTTTCTTAATTTGTTTTCTTCATAATTTTAATAATCTTATCATTAAAAAATATGTAAACATGTAAAATGATAATGTAACCGTGAATGACCGTGATGACTTACGGATGTGAAGTTGTGTGGATAGCAGGTTGTATGGGGTTGTCTTGCAGGCAAAGGTATCCGGTTCCGCCAGCATGCAAGACGACTCGCTGAACCAAATACTTCGCCATCTTGTTCCATTACGACCTAAAAGTATTTAATTCGTTGCAACATCGAAATGCTAGCTCCATATGTAACAAGAATAAATACAACTTATTAACTGCTCACACCCACATATTTTTATATAACGGGGCAAAAGGGCAGGAAGCTGACCTGTTGTAAAGAGACACCGTTGCCCATGGACATTATGGACATGGACACAATAGCTTAGCATGATTTCAAAAGTTACTTACGGGCTCATTATATAAGGAGTCGTTTAACTGCATGGAGATATTGCAAGATTTGAACACTGCTAATAGAAGTAAATTGGTTCGAGGGACCTCGGTGACGACCAACGGCCATTCACAGATTTCCGCGGGGCGATTCAGTGCTTCCATGGAATTTTTGTTTTGCTGAAATATTGTTTTTCTAACACGTAAGTTGTGCCATCTAAACCTCAGCTTTTTGGTGAGAAATTGTCATTGAAGGTAAAGGTAATTTCTGATACGTCTGTTCTACAAAAATATTATTTTAAGATTCTTTAGAGATTTAGAAATGAGACTTAGCGCTTAACTAGACGAACATATGACGTACGGGTACGTATTTTACTCTAAGACTTCCCATATTGGCAGCATATTTAAAATAAAAATCATTTTAAGTTGCCTTTTACTATTATTAATATATATAGTATTAATATACTCATTACCATGCCAATCAAATAAAAATCTCACCTGTAACTCGTAAATAGCTCGAGTCCTATCACAAGCAGCAAATCGCGTGCGATTCAAAATCACTTTGGGGTCAAAAAGTCGCTCAAACTTTTCACGTTCGTAATCATGCCTGATTCGTTCGCGACGTTTCTTCTTCTCTGTTTCAGTGTCGCAGCTTACTAAGGTGTCTTGAATAGAAATAAGTTTTCGGTAAAATAAGATTATGATTGTTTGATATTATATTTATATAAACATTCTTTTTTCTCTAAGGGTTAGGCAGAGACCACGGATCTACTCTTGTTACAGTCCTGACATACCTGTCTCGTTTCTTCCATTTTCATGCACGTGGGTGTTTTTGCAAAATAAAATTTTACTTAAATATATTTGTTGTATATATTTAAGTAAAATTTTACTGCTGGGATTTTTTACATGGGTAATCAGTCACACACAATTAAAATAATTTTAATTGTATTTGGGTATATCCTTAAAATTTATTTCCGCCACACACTGAAAGGCCGCATTTCTCACACCATTCAAAACAAGTAGGTAGCCAAAGCTGGTAAGAAGTAAACTATGAACTTACTAGACATCATGACATAAAAGAGAGTCAAGATATTGTGAGACGCATAAATGATGATCTTGATTGTACTCCACAAACTTATTATAATTGAAGGCAATCTCTGAAAATTACATGTGATTTTAAATATAATACATGACAACTTACAAATTTTAAAGTATGTGATAACGATTTGGACGTTCTTTGCTTTTAAAGAGTATAGATTTAAAAGTTTAATATTAATTATTTTATAAATACTCACAGTAGATGCAGCCTTTGCTTTCTCATCCTCTGGTGGAAAGCAGACGCCCTGGTAATCGTGAACCCATCGAATACGGAACACTCCAGCATCAAGTAATGCCTTCATGGCTGCCGGATGTTCCGTAGACAAATGCTTATTAATTCTTTCATCTTCAGTTTGGTCTGCTATCACCCACCCCGCCTCGTCAATTAAAAGACACGCCCATGTATCATTGTCACACCGTGGTTCACATTTTGATTCGTCTTCTTCGTTACACTGTCGAATTTATGTATTTATTTATCACTAACCACATAAGAGAACTTTGACTTCGAATATAAGAAACTAATTTGTCTTTTGCTACAGATACCGGCAAACATTTTAAACAAATGTCCTTGCCTGCGTAGTAGCGATTTTTAGGTAGAGTGATGGATTGATTGCGCCAAATACAATTTATTTAGCCTAACCTAGATTTCTCTTAGAATATATTTTTCTAGGTTTGTTTTTAAATAATTAATTTATACTTCTTCGAAACTGTCCTTTTTTACTTACATGAAAATTTGTGATGGAATCTAGGAGGTCATCTAAATGTCTAGGATAGAAATGGTATCCCGCAACTCCGATGATGCCATGTTTTGTCGGATGGCCCAAAGTACGCGCCGCAGTAAGCCATTGCCAACGTTCATCTAACTAAAGAGCAAAAGTATAAGTTGTGTTGTACAATACCACTTAAAATCCGAAATGTAAGTAATGTGTGTAACGGTCTACAGTAAAAAGCCGACCAACCACGACATTATTAGATGTTACAACAATATCTGGATTAATGAGAATAAGGAACTAAGCTAGACGAGGTCTGAGCTAATGGTTGGAATGATAACTGATCTATTGAAATAATTTCCAGGGTATGTGTATGAATTTCCAGATTTCGTACTTCATCATCGATCGTCAAGGTAGCATATGAAATTTCACCCTCGACCTCGTATGACCTCGAAGTCCGTTGTTCCACAACTAAGCGTTTTATAAGGCAGTTTTTGACACTATATGAGACCAGCTGCCCACTGAAGTATTTCCGAATTAATTTGACTTAGGGTCCTTCAAGAAAATGAGTGTACCAATTCCTATTAAGGCGTTCGAGCCATCTGGCAATGTGAGTGTCACTTAACATCAGATTAGCCTCTTAACCGCTCGACATGTTATGTAGAAAAAAACAATTATATGTCCGTCCTTGGGGACATAGGTTTTATGTAACCGACATAGGTTTTATGTAACCGACATAGGTTTTATGTATCAATTTCTTATATTTTCAAGTTCTAAATGACACAAATTAATGTGGAACAGAAACTTACAGCAGGTGGGCTAGCGTCAGTATTTCTCAGAAGCCTCACGGGTGGTATAGGTGCGTGAATGACCAAAGTGTCAGGATTGGCGGTAGCACGGCGGTAAAAAGGTTCGTCTGGTCCCAAAGACCATACTGACCCCTCCGGCGGATCAGCATGTGCCGTAGTCGCGTGGTATAATTGCCAACGAGTTAAACCGCTTTCTGTCAATCATGAAGGAATTTCATAATTTTATCTCTCTATCTTACTTAGGTATTATTTTTAAACAAATGTTGAATGGCTTTTTCGTGTATCTTTATAATTTATCTTTTAAGCGTATTGAACATAAGAGATAAATATCCTGATATCATTTTTAGAAACTTTGTATATTAAGCAAGAAACTACATATTGCTTATTATTGCATTTCAAGCAATAATATTTGTATTGAAAATGTACTTATAGAAATTGAAACGCCGATATTTTCTTACTTCTTAATACTAGCACAATTTGATATTGGGTAAATTTACATTATAATTAAAGAAATACGATATACCTGTGGCAAAGAAAGCAGTATTGGAGCCAAGAAGGCAACCAGAGCATTCCCTATCAGTGTCAGGATCTTCGTGCTCGAGGGCCCATTGCTTTGTCGAAACTGCCTCGTGGCTTAATCGTGCCATTAGCTCTTCATTACCTATAAATTTTGTCATTTTTTGTTCATCATCGTTGTGTGTATGCGTATTTTATGTTATATTTTCTAATACCATGAACTTAAGATACTTGTATGTGAAAGGTTTTCTAATCTCAAATTATCAGCTGACATGGATCTATGTTATCTGATTGAAATAAATTATTGTTATTAGTAATTGTTTAGTAAGTAACTGCATCTTCTGCATTAAATAATTCTAACACAATTTTTCGCATTATAACAGGCCTTGCATCCAAAATTCATTGAATAAATAGAGTAATCGTGCGAGTTATAGAAGAGATTACAATATAGGCACACATATTAAATTAGCACCTAATGTGTTTATTAATGTCAGGGTAATTTTTGGACAAATGCCCGAAATATAAATCCACAGAAGAGAAATGATATCAAAACCTGAAAAAATCTCTCACGCTTTGCTGGGTGTCACCGCCCATTATTTACACATCTTGCCTCACTATTTAGTGTCCGTTTGGAAGAGGTTTATTTTTTGTAGTCGTAAGAAGACTTCAGAGTATGAATATGAAAAGCCGAGTTGGACGTCTGTGAACCCGGTCTTAAGCTAAGTAAAACAAAGCAATAGTTAACTTTGATACGTACAGTGATAAGTTTTTTCAAGTAATGTTTGTGGAAACGCTGTAAATATGTGTTTAATCTTTTGCATCGCGAAGTTAGGTTCGTCTTTTCTTCTTCTAAGGAAATGCAGTATTTCAAACTTCCGGGAATCAAAATGTGGTTCCACGTGTCTGCAGTATAGCCTACAATTAAATATAATCTTCATATGAAAAAGCTGGAGACAAAATCAGTCTTCGTCAGCCACAAACGCGAAACAAATTTATATGGGCATTTGATTAGCCCACGAAGCTCACAAACACATAAGGAAAATAAATAAATATTTGAAAATGCACGAGATTTTCTCGTGAGTATATTTTTTTGGTATTTATCTGGCTTCTATTCAGAAAATCACAATTGTTGGTAATTTATCTAATAGTGAAGTAGGACTTAAACTAGGTATATGAAACTAGAAAAAATTCTGGATTTGTAATATTAAGAATAACATTTTATTTTTAAAACAAAATCTAAGGTCTAAAATCTTAAGATTCATACAAATAAAACATACCACTCAGGATGTATGGCAAAATCGGTGTTCCATAATGCTTTATAAGCTTCCTCGCCTAACTCCTGTGTAAATTTTCCATCGGGTACTGCATGTAATAAATTATACTTAGGCAAAGAGACCACCAGTGTATAATGGTCATGAATCCTCTGCCAATGGTAATCCTTTACTTCTATTATGGCTCTCATACCACCTTCGAAAATACTCTTGGCGTACATCGACCTTGAACCGTTAGGTTCGTCAATTACCAGTGCTTGACGAAACTAAAATTTAAGTGAACATCAAAGGTAGTAATTTGTAAAAAAAATAGCGTGCTTTAAGAGATAAATTATAACATGTTTTTTCATAATTGAGAAAACAGTTATTGCTATTGCGCTCGATAATACTACCTAGGTAACACTGAAAATGTTTAGAAAATGAAAAACGGCTTAATGTAGAAAGTTGCTAAAACTTTTATTGTTTCGAATCGTATGTATCGAAGTAATCTCCGTTCCTCTCTACACATCGTCGCATTCGATGGAACCACTGAGAAAAGCATGAAAGTCGCAGGGCGCCAGGTCAGGATGACGGATGACTCATATCTCGACACCTGCCATAGTCAAATATTCAACACTCCATTTTGCGGAGTGCGCTGAAGCATTGTCGTGGTAAAGGAGGATCCTGCTTCGAGGGCGATGCTGTCGATTTTTTTCCAAGACAACCTGCAAACAGCGAGTGACATACCAGTCTGCAGTAACTGTCCTTCCATCTTCTAGCACAACTGTCGCGTAATGACCTTTTCGACCAAAGGATGAGGCAATCATCTTTTTTCCTTGACTTCTTCCACTCTTTACCTTAGTTGGCCGATCCTCGAAAGAAAACACCCACTGAGCTGATTGTCTTTTAGTTTCGGGTTCGTAGCATTATATCCAGTTTTCATCACCTGTGACGATGTCAAATACAGCATTTGAGTCACCGCCGTGGAACTTATCTAACATTTGGCGACACCAGGCGAACGTGTTTCTGGTCGTCGGTTAAAGTATGGGGAATCCATCTGGTACTAAGCTTCCTGAAGCCTAAATGTTCGTGTAAAAATTTTATAATTTCACTCATACCAATGCCTGGCTTGCCCGTAACTACTGATAGGTCACTCTCTTATCTTCCTGTATCATGCGCCGCACAGCACTGATGTAATCTTCAGTAGTCGCTGTTGTTAAAGGACGTTCCTCAAGTGGATCATCATTGAGATTGCTACGTCCACGCTTAAATTCGTTATACCAATTGTTAATAGTGGCACGAGATAGAGCTTCAATAAGAAATGCTAATCGCAGCCTATCATAGGTTTGTTGTTGCGTCAGTCCACAACGAAAGTCATAATAAATCATTGACGGAAAATTTTCTCGCGTTATGTTCATTTTCACGTGTAACAAGAGTTTTAGATTAGCCGCCAATTCAAAAAAAATATATATGAATGAAATATACTACATTAGGTTACCAAAGAGTTGAAATTAAAAAAATTGTGTTCATTAGCAAAGTTTCTAACTGGCCAGATCTAAACATTTTCAGTGTTACCCACGAATAATTTGTTGACGTCTTACTTTATTAAAAAAATAATAAGCCTTACATCGAGCCATTCTTGTGGGTAATGTCTGGGATAGTGATCTATTCCTGGTTGCTCCACATCTAAGATGTCTACAGTACGATATCCAGGTTTTAGGATATCACCGTCAAACTAGAAACAATAATAATACCCTTTGTAAAAAAAATCAACAATTTATTATGATATATATCGTATAAGTTGGATAATTCAAATAAAAAAGTGATTATATTTTTATTTAGGTTATAAACTTTTTAAACAAACACACCTAATAAAATTGCATATTACTAACATTAGGCGAACGTAACAGGCACGTTTGCTTGAGTAAAGTAACACCACTTTAGTCCAGATGTCAGTAGGTAATATATAATACTATTAGTACTCACGACGGGTTTTGTATTGTTGTGCAGTACGATATTACCGCGATGATCAACTATGAACATGGTTCCGCTTGCGCCTATCTAAAATTAAAATAAGATCTTATTCTTCTCTTAATTTTTTTATTTCTCTAGATCTTTTTTTATTTTTCGTCCCAATGGCAAATGTTGCTAACCCCGAAATCTTTGTTTTATTAATGTACTTGTAGGCCAGGCAGATGAATAGGATGAAACAATCTTTTCGGAGGCAAAAACCCAGTTTGAATATTAATAATATAAGTCTAATTTAATATTATATATGTTTCGCTAATATCTCTAACTCTAACGAGCTACGCACCTGCACATATATGAGTAAAAAAAGGGAAATTATTAATTGCACAACAAATACATAATCGAATAAAAATATATTTTCCTCATTTATATGCTTTTTTACATCAACTAAATTACTTAACTACAAATAAACTAAATGTTTAACAAAACAAGTACCTACTGCTGATAATGTAAAAATATATATCAGCATGACATTACTTTTTTTGTTATAATGCGATACAAATAAATTTATTTAGGTACAAAAATATGCATGCTTATCATAAATACTGACTGCACAGAAAATTAACCAGAGCGCATGTAGATGATACTCGTTGTCATAGCAAAATAACCATCCAAGTAGCATATACATTTTTTACACACCACAAAACTTGCTCATCATATTTGTCGTAATTACCAAGAAGACATGCTCGGAAAATTGCAATAAAATTATAGCAACAATTTCTTTTTTCTTTGCATTTGTCGGGAGTTAACCGCGCGTAAGAGCGAAATATTTCGCTCGCAGTGTAGGTGTTGTTTTACGCAATTCACGTACATTTGTTTGGAGTTCTCATTTGTTTGTCTATATTCATTTAATTTACGACGCAGCTAAAAGCATTTAAAATGCTTTTCAAGAAGTGTTGGGCACAGAGTCTATTATGAAAACGTTTTGCAAAAAAATCATCCAAAAATGTATAAAAATTGATCGAGAAGAAAAAACAGAAAGTAATGTTGGATGATATCGACTCGTTGCATTCAGCTACCTCTCCTACGTTATTTCAAGGAGCTTTAACGGCGTTTTTACGTAAACATGCATGTGAAGAACGATTCATAGCATATTTCAAACAGGAGTAGGTTTCGAAAGGAATGCCTGAAACTTGACAAAAATGACAAATTCTTAGAATCTGATTCCGGACTAAATACTTAGATAGTAGCAACCTCAACAGCAAGTAATATTCCATTTAATCAAGATTGGGAAACTTTTGATGGATACAAAAAGAATGTTTACGCGTATTGGAGAGTTGCCTTGCCCAACAAACCGGCTAGACAACATTTTTTTAAAGAACTATATGTGCAAGCATATCTTGCGATCCGACTCAAGTACGTGGCACCACCTGCAGAAGCCAAAAATGTGCCTTTTGGGCAAGAAAGGAAGCGTGGACGACCCACGAAAGCAAGAGCCGCCTTAATAATCCAATAAAAAACTACTACTATTTGTATCTTTTTTTATATATTTTTGCTAATCTCATTATGTCGTACTTAATAAATAATAAGATGATTATAACCAATAAAATGCTGTTTTATTTAGTAAAACTGCTGTAAGTATACACAAATAGAAATTATATTTTAAAAAAAATATGGGAATTCGGATTATTATTGTATACAAAACAATTTTTTTTATTTGCGTTTAAATACTACCCAAAAAAATACGATACTATGGCGCGTTTCTTTTGTTGGTCAACAGAGACACCGGTCCAACACGGGACATAAAAAGTAATTTTTGACCTATCACAATCAAACGCACCGTTTGGTCTTTCTTTCTCTCTGTTCTCTGGTTTATTTGATAATCGACTTTAGTACAGTCAATTATCAAATAAATCAGAGAACCTTTTAACATACGGTATATGTATACATACCAGAAAAAATGGCAATATGAGTTTTAAATGATCCAATGGTATGTCAACTCCAGCGACTCCTAGGAGACGATTTACTGGATACTGGAACGGAAATCATTTAATACCTTTAAAGATCATAATTTTTTTTTATTAACAACTATAATATTTATTGGAAGGGGTGTTTCCGCTTCATAAATATATTTTATTATAGATTGCGATCTTAAGATATATAATTTATTTGTATTCAATTAAATAAATATTACGTTACATAAGTCATATCAAAAATAGATCTAATATAATTAACCATATCTTATCAATAGACTTTATAACGATATTACTTAACAAGATATTAAGTAACAAAAATAATTCAAAAATTATATTTACCGTCCGCGTTGCATTACGTTGATTTTCCTGAAATTTAAATAAAATAATAATATATTTCCTGAAAGTCCATTGAGTTCTAAATGTGTATAAAAATAGCATATACTTATGTATAATTAAAGAGTATTTTCTATCATAAGAAAACATTCGCAAAAACAATCTTAGGTAGGTACTAAACGGCCAGGTAACAAATCGATTAAATAATATTAGATATTATATGTTTGTTAAAATTATACTACGTATATACATACCTCGTCCAATTTAATAGTTATGTTCTGTAAAATAAATCATTTTTCAAATGTATATAAAACATTATAATTATACATTTTTCAATAAATAATTAGTAATTAAAGCAATTACCTCAATGGTTGTGCTTTCGAAAACAGGAACTGAAACGCTCACTTGCAAACGATAGTTCATGTCTTCGCCTTCATAATATTGACCCTTTTTATCCTGAAGTGGGGACAAAAGGGATTAGAATGGAATGTTGGTTGCTAGAATGCTTACGCAGTTCCCTCGAGGTTAGTTTGAAGCTCAGATAATGATTGTAATCCAATATGAATACACGAATTTTGATTGATATACAATGAGTCAAGATCACCAGCCTTTATAAATAAATTATTAACATAGGGTTAATTTTAACTATTATTAATGTTCGATGTATACCACTATAACATTTACAATATTGTAAATCCCACGAGAATAACTGTCATAACATTTAATTATATTTCATTTTCATTAAAATAACTACAATGTTCTACGTAATAGCGTAGATCCTCTACGTACTTTGTGCCTTATATTCTTTAAATGAAATATAAATGAATATATACTTTATTTATTAAAGGAAAGAGTTCAATGTAAGTTCTAACGGCCAAAGCTATGTTGATAAGATTAAGTTTAATGTATTATAGAAATATGAACATTAACACTGCCAAAAGACGTTCTTGTCTTGAAGGATCCCTAGTTCCCGACGTCTTCAAGAGCGAGAACTATCATTCTATCGTCTAATTGTTCTTATCTAGTATATAACTCTAATGTGATTAAATTAAAATGTATTACCAAGTTGTATAAATGCATATCATCCTTATAAAGATTTTTGAGGAATAAATCTTTATTTTGTCTTAACCGTTTATACCGATATTCTTGTTCGGCGCTTTCTTTTTGTTGCCAATGAAATTCTCCACGTCTTGGATCCTAAAATATTTCTAAATCGTTAAATGAACTATTGCGTTGAGGGTGTAGCTCCTTTTTTTCTTAGAAAACTACGACGATCGATATGAATCTTAGAAAAAATTTATGAAGAACCGCTCAAAGCGTTTCATTGTCTGCAGGTTGCTGCAGGGGCTATGACAGAACACAAATACAAGATTATCCACAAGGTAACACTGAAAATTTTTAGAAAATGAAAAACGGCTTAATGTAGAAAGTTGTCAATACTTTTATTGTTTTTCGAAGTAATCTCCGTTCGATGGAACCACTGACAAAAGCAGTGGGCCCATTCTTCTACGGCATTTTCGCACGCTTTCACCGCATCTTCAGGGCTCGTAAAGCGAATACCTCCAACTGTACCTTTAGTTCTTGGGAATAAATGAAAGTTACAGGGCGCCAAGTCAGGACTGTATGGCGGATGACTCCTGCCATAGTCAAATATTCAACAGTCCGTTTTGCGAAGTGCGCTGAAGCATTGTCGTGGTGAAGTAGGATCCTGCTTCTAGGGCGCTGCTGTGGAATTTTATCCAAGACAACAGGCAAACAGCGATTGACATACCAGTCTGCAGTAACTGTTCTTTCATCTTCTGGCACAACTGTCACGAAATGATTTTTCCGACCAAAGAATGAGGCAATCATTTTTTTCTTTGACTTCTTTCTTTCTTTACTAACGTAAATATGATTTATTATTTTATTTACCTTAGTAAAGAAAGGAATACGATCCTCGAAAGGAAACACCCACTGAGCTGATTGTCTTTTGGTTGCGGGTTTGTAGCAACATATCCAGATTTCAGCACCTGTGATGATGTTAAATACAGCATTTGATTCACCGCCGTTGAACTTATCTAACATTTGGCGACACCAGTCCATGTGTGACGGTGTTTCTGGTCGTCGGATAAAGTATGGTTAATCCATCTGGTACAAAGCTTCCCGACGCCTTAATATTAGTGTAATATTTTTTGAACTTGACTCAAACTCTTATCTTCCTCTGTCATGCATCGCACAGCACTGATGTTATCTTCAGTAGTCGCTGTTAAAGGACGACCCTCACGCGGATCATCATTGAGATTGCTACGTCCACGCTTAAAGTCGTTAAACCAATTGTTAATAGTGGCACGAGATGGGGCTTCATTAAACAATGCTAATCGCAGCCAAGTTGTTGTTGAGTAAGCCCACAACGAAAGTCATAATATATCATTGACCGAAAACTTTCTCGCGTTAGGTTCATTTCACAAAAACAAATGACAAATGAATGACATATACTACATTAGGTTACCGATTTAGAGTTCTAAAATTGAAATTAAAAAACAAAGTTTTCACTAGCAATGTTTCTAACTATCCAGTTCTAAACATTTTCAGTGTTACTCACGTATTTGTCGTCCCATGTAAATTATTTTATTATTATAAATTTATTATGGTTTTTTAATATTACTGAGATGCGATACTTTGGCAGAAACAAACATTGTTCGTTCATTTTATTATTTTGTTAATAAAAAGATACATAATTCTACTGACGACGCTAGGGTAGATGTTTCACTGTGAAAGTTACAAAAAACATAACACCAACATTTATAAAAAAATAATTACCTCAATATGCGCATACACATCACTATAGGTCCGTAATCGGTGTTCCCTTTGCGCCACTAGAGGACGCTCTAACACTCTTAGAATTCTCATTACTTGTTCTGTGATGTCAGAGTGAGAAATAAACTCCGCAAAATAACCATCTCTCTCACAACTCACTGATTCTCCATACAACCGAGTGTAATCTCGCAGACCATTGCGATCGTGAAGCCACATTACAAAAAGCCTACGACAAACATAATTGCAAAATTTCATTTTTTTTGTTCTAATATAGTTGTTTCTATTCCGACCTTTAATGTTCAATAAAGAACTTAAAATAAAATCTATTAAATGTCTTTCAAACTGCTATTTGCGGTAAAGGGTCTGGCCCTTATGAGCGTGTTTCAGTTCATGTTACCTGATCTTCCCTTCGGGGTCGAGGCGTCGCATTAAATCTGTGTAATTATAATAAAGACTGTCAGTAACTAATACGATTGCCTGTTGACAAGCGCGTGGTCTATTCAAAGTGTTCTGCTTTTGAAGCAAATGTACCGAGTACGTTAAAACATCTCCAATTAACGATTCGTTAACCAATGCCTGGCGTTTAAGTGCGGACATCATTGCTGCTGAGTTTACGTGGTTCGCCTGGAAATAAATGAACCTATAACCTACAATAGTCAAATAAAAGATACCAAAAGCGAAGAACTACGAGACACATTACTTTGAGTTTGAGTATAATGAGTAAAGCGACTATTATGACGAATAAGTTCAAATCAAATACGAAACAGGACTTTGGACATAATTGTGATATGACAACATAATTGTCATTGTATTGCGTATTATCTTGATAAAAAAGTTTTCGAAATTATAAATTATGATTTCTTACTCACCGGAACAAGTTTATCATTAAAGCAGCTAATTGGTGATTCGACCACAACATTGAATCTTAAGACATTCACTTGATCATCATCCGTCAGAGCGTTTAGGAGAGTTGATGTGAATAATTCGGCTAGAAAAAGTAAATATTAAAATATCAAGTTTTGTTCAAGTTCTCCCGCGTTTTTATTGTATGACAGTCTAGCCAGCTTAACTGTCAAGACAAAACAAGTCAATTTTTATTTCCACACGTTATAAGTGTTTTCCTACTGACAGCCATGATCTAATGGCCTATATTATTATCTTCTGTTATTCTACTTTTAATCTAATTTTTATAAAAAAACGTAACGTAACTTATTCGCCCACAATTCATGATATTAATTTAATATAATAATTTAACACATTAAAATTTGTACCAATAACTTGGTTAGATGAGTTATCCATCGATCCCGAAGCGTCAAGTAGAATGAGCACATCTCTTGGTGCCCCACTGGCACTCACATACCATGGCCTCAAACGACAGTCGTACACATCTTCCGCTTCCACGTTCAAATTGTATAGACTTTGCCATAAAGCAGCTATATGAAACAATGTGTAGGTATTGTACACTTATTAACGTCAAAAAGAATGTGACTAAATTTGTGCTGTAAAATGGTGCCAAATTATTTAAATCAACCAAGAGGATATATTTGTACGCAGATTGTGAAGATCTATTATTACAATGATAATACAATATCTGTATATATTATACTTAACAGCTTTAAATAATCAGGTACATTTGTAAATAAAAGTCTTATTATGTAATTATATATTATAGAATCAATGCGTGACATATAATGCGACTAAAAAAAGTTAGATTTCTGATATTCTGTCTCTGCAATTAGTGACATTTTTCTTTAAAAATTAAATATCTAAGCATCGATGTATTAGTAGATACCAGACAATTATCTAGTAATAATAGATCCAGAATTTAGAGTGATGAGAATGAGAATGAAAAGATTTAAAGCAATTAGAAAAATTCTAATTTTTATTCCTATTGTTCTAATTTTTATTCCTGTTGTTGTTGTTGTACAACGGTTGGGCACTCTACGTACAAAACGTAGAGTGCCCAACCGTTGTCATATAAAAGAAATTTCAAGTCCTCAATTCTCATAGAAGACATCCAGCATATATAACAGCGTTCGTTCTAAAAAGCTTTCGACGCATTTGCTTTGTTAAGGTTGTGGCCTACTTTAAATGAGAAGCGAATGTGCAGAATCTTTTCAATGTAACCAGCTTTTCTTAAGTGTTTATACGTAATATTTTTTTAAGGCATCTTCTATGATTAATACTGGCTTACAATTTAAACAGGGATGCTTCTCCCGTGTTTCCTGCGATCGTTATTGTGCATTTATTATGCAAAGGGAAATCCGAATATTTTTTAATTTTACTTTGAACATTACAATAATTATTTTGGAATTTAAATTCATTACAGTTAATATATTTAAATAGATTTTACCAGGATAATGTCTTAGAAATCCTTTTGCACTGCACAAGTATTGAAAGTCCAGCGTAGCATCTTGAGCGTAGTTTTCACGAAAAGTAGCAAGTAGATTTTCCGACCAATAAATATGTGGTAGAACTCTATGATCTACATAAAAGGAAAGTTAATGTTAAAATAATTTATGATTCCTTTCGTTTTAGTATTTAATATTTTACATATTTCTAATGAAAAAATAGTTTGAATGATTATATTACGTAAAGTACATTACCACAAGCAAAAACTTCGGCAACGACATGAACGCTACTAAAATCCAATGAAACTTGGGCATTGAAATGTGAACTCTTTTGAAGTTTCACTTTATCTATACTTATACAGGAAGATGGTAGCTCCCATTCGCTTTCAGTTGGCACCGCTTGCTTTAGTACGTCTAAATCCTGAAATTAAAAATTTAATACAACATACAAATGTTTTTATTTATTTGTTTGTTAAAGAAGTATAATAAGAATTCTTGTTTCAATTAGGCTCGAAAGTGCCTATATTGTTTTACTGCATTTATCACACTGTACTGTAAACGAATATTTTATCAGTTGAAATGTTCACAATTCAAATATTAAATTAATCAAAGTGTAATTAATTTTCCTTGTTTGTACTTCAAGCACTTCAGGAGAACGGCCATTAACTATGGCGCTTAAAGTACTTAAAGCTTTACATAATTGTATAGCGCCGGTTAACATAATTAATTTTGTATTTATTATTAACATTTATACATACATATTTTTGTGAACATATTAAATTAACATACTTGAGGAAATGGATTTGTTATTGCTGATTAACAGCACGCAAAATTAAAACATATCCTAAAATTACTCACAAAACACACAACATCAAGCAACTTACAACACTGTGATCAAACATGTAGTCTGGGGGTGGTGGTTTTTTATTTTCCAAAATGTATGTTGATAGCTCTTCCGCTTTTCTCATAATTGCCTCCGCCGCTTTTCCTCGCCTGTCCAACAGACCTTCGAGAGCTCTAGAAGCTCTTTGTAAAATCGCTGATCCATTCCTCATTTCTATCTTGATGTTTGAGAAACTTTGAGACAACACATCCCGTCGAACTACTTTTTTTTCTATTTCAAATAAATGCTCGTGGATTTCATACGCCCATTGTTTAAGTCTAACAATTAAACTTCATTAAATGTTTTGGAAATTATCATTAATTATACATTAGTTATTTGTTGATATAAAAATTCTAAACATTATTTTTTATTAAAGCTGTGACATTAAATATTTTACGGTTACTAACAGAGAGAGAGATTAAGGAAAAATTTATCAAATTATTTATTTAATTTTATAAAAAAAACTTACCTTTCACGAGTAATAAGAGTTGGTACATCTGGAGTTTTTCTTAGAGTTGTTTTTATTTTAACTTTCGTCACATTAGCGATTTTAAGATGTGTGTTTTTTAATTTGCTTTTATTGACCAATATATGCCCTTGGTGTTGTTCTAGTGACTTTTTAATTGTATCTTGTGTTACTTCTTTGGTTTCTAATGAGTTAATTAAGAATAAGATGTTTATGATTATTTTTAAGCGCATTCTGTGAAAGTTTCGGCACAGCTATCAACGCGGCGAGTGAATAGGTACTGCGCGCAGGCTCTCAGGATCTCTACGGATGGCTCCCGCCTGACTGGCGTCTACGGTCTCGCTTTCATTCCTGTCCTTCACCCCTACTATAAAATACAGTGAGTCATCTAGAATCTTATTATGATGATCTTAAATTAAATGTGTTATAAATAATATTCTTGTAATTCCTAGACGTGTTACATTTGGAAATATTTACCGTAAATAAAACATACATATATCTCTTCTGTTACTATCGAACACAGTACAAAATACCGAAGACAGGTATCAGATACATAATTTTGATACCATACTTGCTTAAAATTCATCAATAAAACAGGTGTAGAAATGAATTTGACCCACGCCCCATTATATGGTTGCCTTTAAATGACTACGTCATAGTTACTATATTGATAGTAAAGCGTTCACGTATAGTTATGACAGGTCGAAATAAATGTAAATTGATCCTAATAACTCGATTGATCGCTGATATAAATTTTCGTGTAAGTAGGTAGGTACATAGGTACATATTATTTGAATATCTTTGTCAAATGGAAATACTTGCATTAATTATTATATAGAAAACATTATTGCATTCAATTTTTACTAAATTTAATTAATTAACAAAATACGTTCAAAAACAACCTTTGTTTATGATGCCTGTAGATACGACACATCTATTATTACATTATACATAATGAGCTAATTAAATTATCTGGTTAAATTCTTTGTCAACCACTCCATTTTGAAGAGTTACTTTGATAACTTTCTGTATAAAATTATTGCCTGTTTGGACATTAGTATCAGTTCAGTGAATAAAATAGAAAGATGAAAGGTAAGCATTGTTCTACAAGCAATTTAGGTACAAATAAATGTTTAAAGTAAATTTAAGTACAACTAGCGTTATTTAAAACTATGTGGACTATGAAAGGTGACTTTATCGCTTTTAAACTGTTAAAGTACTGACTTAAAGTAAAAGTATATATGAACCAGCCAAGTCTTCATTAATACGACTATTATATATTTGCTTCATACTTATAAGATTGGGTATTTGTTGAATTAGTTCCTATTTATTATTTTTTACAGCGGTTTTTGGTTACGTGCTCATAGCTATGGCTGTGGTGGTCACGTATTGCTGTGATTGTCCTAAAGATGGCACGGAAAAATACTATAAACACGAGGATTGCGACAAATTTTACCAATGTGCCAACGGCGAGAAAGTGGTAATGATATGCCCAGGACATCTCTACTTCAACGAGACCGTAAACCTATGTGATTGGCCTCAAAACGTAAATTGCACTGGTCGTAATATGCCTGTACGGAACGTGCAGCTTGTTTAGGTAGAATAATTTTACTTTGCTATTTTTATTGTGTAATCAAACATCTATCTAATATAATTTCAGCATGTATTTTGTGTTTTTCTTATTTATCTTTTTATACTTAATCTAAATACATAAATTAAAACCATCTTTTATGATATAATATTTTATTATAAAATGTTGAATACAAGAAATAAATAGAATATTAATTTAACATGGCAAATGTTTGTTTAAGAACAAGAAATTGTGAACTAATTATGATCTAATTACGATTCTGTTGCCACATTTAACATTCTCAGGGTAGTCGCAAATCTTCTTGCTGGCGCTATACATTAGGTTACCGGGACAGACAAATGGTATTGGTCGGCCATAAGAACATTTATAGAATTGATTACAGAATTCATGAACTAACAGATATCCCTCAGAATTGTTTTCTGCACACTTTTCAGGAGCTTCTTCTGGGTCATAATCAACATTACTGTCACTGCCATCTCCACCATCGTTTTCTTCATTGTCACCATCCTCGACTTCATTTTCATCATTATTCTCATCTTCTGGCCCAGGTAGCACCCTGTCTCCACATTTCACATTCTGAGGCCAGTCACAGTACTGCTTATACGGGTTGTACAAGAGTTGTCCCGGACACAATTGCGTAACTGGTAAGCCATATGCGCATTTATAGAATTTATTACAATTTTCGTGGGCAATCAATGAGCCATCGGAACCATGTTTAGCGCAAATAAATGGAGCTTCAGAGGGGTTGCAATTGCAGTTTTCTTGACCACCATTTCCTCCATCGCCACCGTTTCCTCCATCACCACCGTTTCCTCCATCGCCACCGTCTCCGCCTTCATTTTCACTGTCATTTCCGCCATCATCACCCTCATCTTCTGGACAAGAAATTACTCTGTCTCCACACTCAACATTCTGAGGCCAGTCACAGTACTCTTTGTACGGGTTGTACATCAGCTTTCCGGGACACAGTTGGGTAATTGGTAAGCCGTGGGCACATTTGTAAAATTTGTTACAATTTTCATGGGCAATCAAAGTGCCGTCCGAACCATCTTTAGCGCAAATAGATGGAGCTTCAGAGGGTTCGCAATTGCAGTTTTCTTGACCACCATTTTCTCCATCGCCACCGTTCCCTCCATCACTACCGTTTCCTCCATCGCCACCGTCTCCACCTTCATTTTCACTGTCATTTCCACCATCATCACCCTCATCTTCTGGACAAGAAATTACTCTGTCTCCACACTCAACATTCTGAGGCCAGTCACAGTACTCTTTGTACGGGTTGTACATCAGCTTTCCGGGACACAGTTGGGTAATTGGTAAGCCGTGGGCACATTTGTAAAATTTGTTACAATTTTCATGGGCAATCAAAGTGCCGTCCGAACCATCTTTAGCGCAAATAGATGGAGCTTCAGAGGGGTCGCAATTGCAGTTTTCTTGACCACCATTTCCTCCATCGCCACCGTTTCCTCCATCACCACCGTTTCCTCCATCGCCACCGTCTCCGCCTTCATTTTCACTGTCATTTCCGCCATCATCACCCTCATCTTCTGGACAAGAAATTACTCTGTCTCCACACTCAACATTCTGAGGCCAGTCACAGTACTCTTTGTACGGGTTGTACATCAGCTTTCCGGGACACAGTTGGGTAATTGGTAAGCCGTGGGCACATTTGTAAAATTTGTTACAATTTTCATGGGCAATCAAAGTGCCGTCTGAACCATCTTTAGCGCAAATAGATGGAGCTTCAGAGGGGTTGCAATTACAGGTTTCTTGACCACCATTTCCTCCATCGCCACCGTTTCCTCCATCACCACCGTTTCCTCCATCACCACCGTCTCCGCCTTCATTTTCACTGTCATTTCCGCCATCATCACCCTCATCTTCTGGACAAGAAATTACTCTGTCTCCACACTCAACATTCTGAGGCCAGTCACAGTACTCTTTGTACGGGTTGTACATCAGCTTTCCGGGACACAGTTGGGTAATTGGTAAGCCGTGGGCACATTTGTAAAATTTGTTACAATTTTCATGGGCAATCAAAGTGCCGTCTGAACCATCTTTAGCGCAAATAGATGGAGCTTCAGAGGGGTTGCAATTACAGGTTTCTTGACCACCATTTCCTCCATCGCCACCGTTTCCTCCATCACCACCGTTTCCTCCATCACCACCGTCTCCGCCTTCATTTTCACTGTCATTTCCGCCATCATCACCCTCATCTTCTGGACAAGAAATTACTCTGTCTCCACACTCAACATTCTGAGGCCAGTCACAGTACTCTTTGTACGGGTTGTACATCAGCTTTCCGGGACACAGTTGGGTAATTGGTAAGCCGTGGGCACATTTGTAAAATTTGTTACAATTTTCATGGGCAATCAAAGTGCCGTCTGAACCATCTTTAGCGCAAATAGATGGAGCTTCAGAGGGGTTGCAATTACAGGTTTCTTGACCACCATTTCCTCCATCGCCACCGTTTCCTCCATCACCACCGTTTCCTCCATCGCCACCGTCTCCGCCTTCATTTTCACTGTCATTTCCGCCATCATCACCCTCATCTTCTGGATAAGAAATTACTCTGTCTCCACACTCAACATTCTGAGGCCAGTCACAGTACTCTTTGTACGGGTTGTACATCAGCTTTCCGGGACACAGTTGGGTAATTGGTAAGCCGTGGGCACATTTGTAAAATTTGTTACAATTTTCATGGGCAATCAAAGTGCCGTCCGAACCATCTTTAGCGCAAATAGATGGAGCTTCAGAGGGTTCGCAATTGCAGTTTTCTTGACCACCATTTCCTCCATCGCCACCGTTCCCTCCATCACCACCGTTTCCTCCATCGCCACCGTCTCCACCTTCATTTTCACTGTCATTTCCGCCATCATCACCCTCATCTTCTGGATAAGAAATTACTCTGTCTCCACACTCAACATTCTGAGGCCAGTCACAGTACTCTTTGTACGGGTTGTACATCAGCTTTCCGGGACACAGTTGGGTAATTGGTAAGCCGTGGGCACATTTGTAAAATTTGTTACAATTTTCATGGGCAATCAAAGTGCCGTCCGAACCATCTTTAGCGCAAATAGATGGAGCTTCAGAGGGTTCGCAATTGCAGTTTTCTTGACCACCATTTCCTCCATCGCCACCGTTCCCTCCATCACCACCGTTTCCTCCATCGCCACCGTCTCCACCTTCATTTTCACTGTCATTTCCACCATCATCACCCTCATCCTCTGGACAAGAAATTACTCTGTCTCCACACTCAACATTCTGAGGCCAGTCACAGTACTCTTTGTACGGGTTGTACATCAGCTTTCCGGGACACAGTTGGGTAATTGGTAAGCCGTGGGCACATTTGTAAAATTTGTTACAATTTTCATGGGCAATCAAAGTGCCGTCTGAACCATCTTTAGCGCAAATAGATGGAGCTTCAGAGGGGTTGCAATTACAGGTTTCTTGACCACCATTTCCTCCATCGCCACCGTTTCCTCCATCACCACCGTTTCCTCCATCGCCACCGTCTCCGCCTTCATTTTCACTGTCATTTCCACCATCATCACCCTCATCTTCTGGATAAGAAATTACTCTGTCTCCACACTCAACATTCTGAGGCCAGTCACAGTACTCTTTGTACGGGTTGTACATCAGCTTTCCGGGACACAACTGGGTAATTGGTAAGCCGTGGGCACATTCGTAAAATTTGTTACAATTTACATGGGCAATCAGAGTGCCGTCCGAACGATCTTTAGCGCAAATAGATGGAGCTTCAGCGGGATCGCAGTTGCAGGTGCTGTTTCCATCATCACCAATGTCTTCACCTGGCTGATTTCCATCGTCTTCGTCTGGCTTTGGTATGATTCTGTCCCCACAATTGACCGTAGAAGCGAAATCACACTGCTGCTTTTCAATGCTAAAGTAAAGTTTAGCAGCGCACTGGTGTACTACAAGATCTCCGTGGAAACATTGGTAAAACTTATGGCATTCTTCGTGAGGGTATAGTTGTTCGACTGTGTAATCTTCTGGACATCCATTGACATTTAACTGGATATTTCTTCCTAGTGCTAATGTGATGGTGCACGCCAAAAAGATGGCTGCAGCTGAAAGCGTAAAAGTTTCATTACTTATCATGCAAATTTAAAAGAAACATCTCAATTTGTAAACAAAAATTAATGAAGTTAATACATAACCCCGTTTAACAGCGTTGTAATATCACAGAAAAATATTTGAATATGAATATCTATCTATAGCGCTTTAGTTTCCATTCTAAAATAGTTTTAAATTGAATATAGCTTTTTTAAGTTTTCGCTTACTGAATAATTGTAGATTATTTCTACTATATGTACATATTATGATTATAAAAATATAGTAAGTTTTTCGATTACCCATATTTAATATGTAATAAATTTCAATTTATCAATTAATAAAATTGGTAAAACAGCATAAAACACATTTATACGAAAATACTTAAGTCAAAAACTTGTATAATATATTAATAATTTATTTACTTTAAAAATTAATCTTTAGAAAACTACATTATTTTAATTACTAATGAGAGTATAAAGAAAAAAATACCAAGACTTAACAAATAATATTTATTAAATAATACCAACTCGTGAAGGGTTGTTGAAATGCCTAAAATCTAGCTTTCCAGTAAACAAATAATTTTTTACAACCTTACCTTTCATTTTGATGCTTTTGAGAACTGCACTTTTTCGGCTCTAATTAACTGTTTCCTCTTCAAGAAGTGACTTAAGAAAGTGATAATCACCCTTTGTATTTATATAAATTGATAAAAATCAAAACACTTAGCCAACAATATAATTATCATGATATCTAGTAATTAGATTAAAAGAATTGATATATTGTACAGAAAACAGTTTATAGGTTTTTGCGATCCTGTATATTTCCGTGCAGTCGTAGTTTTTAAGTTCATTGCGAAGTGACAGACAAATATAATGTTTTATAAAAGTTGCAGTCGTCTGCTTTTTCGTAGGCATTATTAAGATCTACATCTTTTCTCTAGTTCAAAATCATATATCTTTCATCGTTAGTAAGAAACGTTTACTTTTCAAATCCGAGTACCACGAAAGTCTTAATTTTTTTTTCTATTGATAAAATAATTTTCAAAATCGGTTCAAACAATACCTCCTTATAACCTCGTAAACTTAACCACTTTATATTAATTTAGATAAAATATATGTAAATAGTAACAGAGGTTAAACTTGTCAGAAAACCATGCGTTTGGTAGAACCATCACCATTTGACTTCCTACTATTCGGTACATTGAGTCAATAGTACAGAGTCATATTAATCACGTATATTTTTTATTTCATTTATCTATTTAGAGTGCGGGGTTTATCTGCTGTGGATTGATAGAGATAAATTTTGTTTTGTATAAGGTAAAAGAAGAGAAGCACCAAGCAAAAATGCCATAAGCCTTTTGTCGCACATGAGTGTTGCTTTGTGATGGTGTATCAAGTAAAAAAAAACTTTATTAAATTTATTTAAAAAATATTTTAATTTAATAACGTCTGATTACAGATAGGGATATCTCAATTAGATATAGAGATTTGCAAAGTGTCGGCATGATTAAATATATGTTAATATAGTTATTAACTTACCTCCCTCGAAGTTCTACTTAAAAGCTGAAACTACTAATCAACGTTTATTAAGAAATATTTGTTCCTTGTATTAAAATTGTGTTAAAAGTATAAATTTATTTGTTTATATGTATTTTTTACTATCTCTTTCGTTTCTTGAACCCTAGTTTTATAGACCCCTTAGTAGTTGATTGGATTTTTTTGTACCTACTCTTTGTTTATGCTTAAATAATAATGAAAATAATTTAAAATATGTATTTGCATACATCTTCGGAGGAATATATATCCCGACGTAGTATATAAATATTAATTACATTCTGGCACTTTTTATCAGGATTCGAACCCAAAACGTACAGGGTTACAGATTTGATTCCACGACTGAATAATTAGGTTGCAATCATAAATTAATAGATACTTAATCAAAAACACGAAAGTTCCATTAATGCAGTTGCTGGAAAAATAATTAGTCATCCGAATGATGAAGGTTTTACTATATTAAAATTAATATATATTAATATTAATATATATCCCAGCCACAGTAATAAAATCCTAGCCCTTTTAATAAAATTTACTATAATATAAATTACTGGATAAAAAGATCACCTCTAACTTTTATCTAATTTCGTTTTTATTCAAGTGATGAATCCAAAAATTTACTCAATTGCATGACATTAGTTTGGTCTAGAGCTGCTATTAGCGATTTTAAATGTTGTATATTTTACGAAGTAGTTAGTCTTCGAGGTGTTAATCAATAGACAAAACAAATCTACTAATACTAAAGAATGGTTAAAAATAGTTTAAAAAAACCTTTTTGGTTTTTTCCTAGCATATCTAAATTGGCTCTCAGAAAGTGTTTCATTATCGAAATAATGTTAAGAATCGATTAAGTATATATAGAGATTTCCCTTACAGATAAACTATATGTAATGTATTAGTTTTAAGTTTTAATAATATGTATTAGTATAGATAATATAGATTAAATTTCTTCATTACGTACGTCTCACCATCTAACAAGTTTTCAATACATACATGACATAATGTTAATTTAGCATTCGTTAAGTAACCTGTCAACATTATTTAACTTGATAAATTATTGTATATGTATTTCCTCTCTAGAAATGCGTGAATACCTTAACTAGGAAATTTTAATAATATTACACAAAACTATAACATTCTACTAATTTATAAAAAATAAATCAGTCTAATTGCACCTTATTTAAATCAAAGGATCGTCTCGATATGAGTTTCAGGTACATTATAATTCGTATCAGTTCAATCAGGTTACATTCTCACCTTGTGAGATGCGCGCTGCAGCTGTCTAAGTCAAATTTTATACAGTACAAATTGTTTGATAGCCCATGAAAATAGATATCAATATAAATCGGAAGTGTATATACAAATAATAAAAAATACAACATAAATGATTTAGTTTATAATTTGTAGGCAACAATAATACTGTTTCAACACAAGCCATTGATCTTTATGCAATATATCTACGGATTAATTTTTAGTGCAGTGGTAAATGGCAATGGCTTGGCTTTTGCAATTATTATCAGGCAATGAGCCGGGCATCCGGACAAACATATATACATACATGTATAGCGGCAAAAGTAGATACTTCTAGTAATATCATATCTATATTTTGAGTGTAACTATATTACTATAAATTTTATACTAGAAAACTCTAAACTAGAAAAAAATTACGCAAATTCAATAAGTAACGATGAAACTAAGGGTTGCTATTTACATAATGAAGGCGCAAATATTTGTTATAATTTTTCTGACATTAAATATGTATAGGATAAAAGAAATCTTTACTTAAAACTATTTATTTTTAAAAATCCCACTTGGAGGATTATTTTTAATATTAAAATCAATGTTAGACTGTTAAGGATTTTATTTTACAAATTACAGTTTGCAAAATAATATTGGCGCGTAAACAACGTGCAGCAGACCATGTGTGCAGTACAGACGGCAGTGAGGCACGCCGCACGACCGCGTCAGCGGCAGCTGGCGTTAGCGGTCAGAGGCAAGAGGTGCGGAGGAAGCGCCCTGGCCCGACGTCACTCTGACGTCACAGCACTCACGGCCTTTGCCTCTCATGCAACCAGTGATAAACACACCTCGGCCACGGCTTCATGTCAGACATGCTGCGCGCTTAAATTACCGTCGATTAACCCATAACTACCTCATGCATTTTTGCCTGTCACCAACACAATACAAGTGAGACCTAGTTCAACTATTTGATCACCTAGTTTATCATAAAGATCATACATGACCTCGGTGGCCTGTTACAGATGTCAGCCGTCGCCGCACGAGGAGCGGCGATTTTATCATATAATAGAAAATGACTGAAGGTCTCCGACAACAACATGAGAAGCCGGTGAGTGATCGACGTATTATAGTCGCGTGCGCAAGTCACATGTTTTAAGAAATCAGCGTAGCAAATATTAGAAGCGGAATGTATGATATCACTTGGAAAGTCCAACGTGACAGCGCCTAAATAAGACCAATATTTACATTTTCCTTATCGTGCGACGCACTTGTAGGGACGTTGACCAAATCAATTTGATATTAAATAAATGGTTATATATCCATTTGTTGGACCGTTTAGTCTCGCTCGGCTGCATACCAAATGTAACTGGTTCCGATATGTGTTATACACCTGCTAAGTGTTATTGTATAGCACGAGCGCCCTGAACACTTCCTTGTAATTAGATACATTTAACTTTTATCACAATTACGTATCAGCCTGATTAGTATGCTAATTATTGCACAACGCCGCTAATGTTAGACAAAATAAATATGATAAGTAGTGACATCTTTTGGACATATGTTTATTTACCAATACTTCATAGTAGTTTATGTACATTTAGTATAGGTAATAAATTCTCAGATACATTATTTATTCCAACCTGATCGTTTTCAAGAATATAAATCAGTATTTTTTTAATTATCATTTGAAACGTCTCCAACACAAATGTTGGATATAATATTTTCAAGTTAGAGTGCCTAATTCGGATTTACTCTGCCAACCTTGGTACATATAATAAAGATGACGTGGACTATTAAAATTTAAAATAAACAATTAAAGCTATCCTTGTAAAGAATTGATATCATTAAATTATTCATGACGTGAGTGACACTATATTTTAAACAATTTAAATTTGCGCTAAAATATCTATATAAATGTAAATTCTCATAAAATAAAAATAAAACTTAATTCGTAGGTTTTCAGGTTTCATACTTGAGTTAACGACAATCATCTTCATCATACGATAGCTCCTAATCTCAAGAACGAATTTAAATTTATTCATGGACGCTTGCATGCCTATGCTCCTAAACATCGTGATGTATCTTTGAAATCCCCTATTCATAATTTAGCATTTCTTGGAAAAACTAACAGTATTTAGGTTAGTTTATGGATAGTTAGGTTATGGAATTCACTTCCTGTATCTATCCGCTTAGCACCCACTTTTTCCTTTAAATCGCTTTTGAAGAATTAACTCATCGTATTCCTCCCTCTCCTCTAGATAAATTAACATGTATCGTGTTTCATATTATTTTTTTTCATGCTTTGTCTATATTTGATTTAGTTTAGTTTCATTTTTCTATTCTATGATTATCTATTGTTTGTAGTTATGACCATGCACTTTTTACCATATTCTATATTATTTTTCCTTACAGTACAAGAGATCACTTTAGTGCCATAAAATTTTCAAGTTTGCCAAGTTGTCTTCCTAATTATTAAAAAATTCTAAAACTAGTATTGTATTCTAGTACAAACTTGTGTTGTAATGAAGAGTTTAATAATCGCAAAATCTTTAATATTTATTTTATATCCGTTCTGGTAAAAAGTTCATTGTTCAACCATCTAAAGATGCGTGAAACAAAATAAGCGATTACTTTTTTGGCTTAAAAGAACTAAATTCTCCGATCAAACTGTTTACAAACTTACTGTCTCTGAAGCAGAAATTTTTGACAGCTGACACAAAAATAATACAAACTCGATCCTCATTAACTTTTATCTTTACATTATTAGTGAAATATAATAAATCAGTTCGAAATTAAACGTCAATATGAAATAGCTTTTGACAACTTATTATATTTTTATACAAATTTACATTTATTATTATTTACAATTTACACAAATAATAACCGATTTCAATTATTTACTTGTCTATAATCGCAGTTCGGTCATAAGTTGTGTGGTAGGTATGGGGATACCCACGTAGAACTAAATATGAGTAAGTATTGGCTATAAAGTCATTGAGTGATTATTTTGTCATTTAAATTAGTTCATATTTTTTAAATTACTTAAATAAAATAAACTTCTTATTTATTTATTTACACTTCGTTACCATAATATACAAAATTATATACATAAAAAAACAAAAAAACCTCCTTAGAGGTGGCTCGGACATAGATTTTAAAACCTAACTACAGACTACGAATAGATGATATTAGGTACAATATATTAAATCAAAGTGAATATCAATTGAAAAAACGTCAGTCAAAACGGCATATGCTTTGAGTTACGTATTCTAAATATTTCGAACTTTAATATCTGCCAAATAACTTACGACGAAAAAAAATTCTCCGGATTCAACAATTTAGATTGGTATGTTAGAACTATAAAGCAATCAATTATAGAAATCTTATTAAATAATATTTTGTTTGTATGGGATTTTTTTATCATCAAAAGGATTTTTTGTATTCTAGTAGTATTTTCTTAAATATTAATTGATCTTGGTGCATTTACCTAACTTTACTCGTTTTGCTTATTTGTTATACATCAAATATTAAATTCTGTATCAATTAAGCCATTTGCGAATGATTGTCGTAGCGTCATTCATTGTGTTGTGATGTAATATTATCAACAGGCACTCACGGCCAAGGTCATTTGAAACTTTCGCATTTGGTAAAGTAACCTATCAGGAAACATTGAAGTTCGAGAATATATTTGGTATTATACTTGTATTTGTGTAAAAAATATATAAACATTATATATAAAATGTATGGAATAATTTAACCAGTGAACTGTAATACATTTCTTTATGTTTTTAATTATGTCTGCAATTGGTGATTAAAGGGTCTCATTATTCAACGATGCATAGTTGTCTGTCGGCTATTATTAGCTGATATAAATCAAGCTGATCAAATCAAACATTGATTTAATTAGTTATTTTAACCGCATTTGGTTATTGACCATTACACGAGTGACTTATAGCCGGCAATATATAACGTAACCTAATATTGTTAAGTAAATTACACAAATAGTGAATTACATAGATAATTAAGGATAGCACGTTCCGATTTCAATAATCTATTCAACAGTCTTCATACAAATTTTCTGTTACAGTGATTATAATCGCGCTCCAACCTTTGTGGCCTGGGCCTTAGATATCTGTATATGTCTCATGATCATTTGTTTTTTCTAATAGGCAAGTAAGTAAGGTGATCAACGTTCTGTTCCTGACTCTCTGGCGACTTTTGGGTCTAAGGTATGAGGGTTATCTCAAGATGTTTTCCTTCACCTTACAATCGAGTGTTAAATGCGCACAAAGACGAAAGTCGATTGGTGCATAGCCGGGGATCGAACGTACGACCCCAGGGATGATAGTCGCATGCTGTCTTTACTAGGTCTCAGAGCAGTATTCTCTTATAATTAATTGTAAAGATATATTAAACGGTTTATTTTGTTGTTATCATAAGGAACGAAAATCATATATTAGATTTTTTATTTAGTGATGCTGACAACGCGCGCCAAATTCAGCCACAGTATGGGTGGCAAATGGCGATTTTGAATCAACATCAAATGAGCCGTTCACATCGTAAACTAAAAGTATGTGCGATTATAATTGCACTGCGACTGCGACTATGGGTTATAACGTATAGCTGTTATTTCAGATGTGTGTGCGCGTGTGGCTTGAGGTCGGTCATGCGTGTGAGCCGCGTCGCGCCGCATCGGGTCGCGCGTTGGCACTCGACTGGAGCGTGTTCGTGCGAGGCGCGCACGGCGCCGACATTAGCGCCTTTGTGCACAAGGTCGTCTTCCACCTCTACCCGGCTAGCGCTTTCGTCTATCCTAAGAGAGGTAACGCCTATTTCAATTCATATTGGCTTATAAACTGTAAAACAGTCCTGCTCTATTATTTTAATGCATTTGTAATATACAGCTAAGAACAGGTTTACGGTTTAAAAATCTTTTTATGATAATTAAATCGGCGGCCAACCTCGGAAACGTTTGACATAGGTAAACTATTGATAAAAATATATAATATTTAGTATATTGTTAATACCAGTCGTTGCCACTGCGTCATGCATTAAAAAATGATTATTTCAAAACACCGCGACCGATTAAATTTTCTGCTCATAATAATATTCACTTGCTTGCTGTCTAAGCGACTGGACCGGCAAGTTAGCTGACAGAATCAAGCGGAACAGGTTTTTGTCTAATAAGTATATGATGAGAAGTTAACTTTGAATATCGAAGCGAATCATGCTTATAGTATTAAAAACAGTCGCATGATATACACACGCTTAATATCGTTATCTCGCAGGTGTTGATAGTTGCCACGCAAATAACTTTAAACCCGTTATTACAAATTAGTTAATGAAACATTAAACTGTTCCAGTTCTTCAAGAGCCGCCGTATGAGATCCAGGAGTCGGGCTGCTCCTCCATAGATATCCCGATACACGTGTACCTAAAGTACAGCACTAAACCAAAGAGAATACGCCTCAGATACAGTCTGCACATAGAAAATAACAACGAGGCTAGTTCGGAGTCGAGGTGCGTTTATTACGACGTAAACAACCCCTCGGAGCAGCTATACAACGCCTTGATGAAGGGCGGCGGTGAGGTAATCGCGCGAACCAGCACCGCAGATGCCAATCACAAGCTTCTTGTGTTGTTCGATGAGGAGAAGAAAGACTTGAAAATACCACGCTCTAAAAGGTACAAATTTGTGGAGCCACTTCGTTGTAAACACGCGCCAAAAACCAAATACATTCTTGAAGAAATATGTCCTAAATGTGGAGATTCAATTAACGCGGATTTTAGGAAACAATTGCGTGCTGTTGATATGACACAAGACGAAATTGAACGAGTCTCGCACTTGTATTTGTCATTCAATAGTTACGAGAAGTCCTTGAATGCGATTAAGTTGCCCTCGTTTTCAGATCCAATTTATAGAGTGCCAGAGCTACCGATATCCCTACGCGGTGCCCTCGGAGATGTGAAAACGGATTATACGGTGTTATAACGTGCCTTGCAATCGACATATTTGTGCCATTAGAATAGAGAAATATTATATTTTTTCACACGATTGTATGTGCAAATTTGAGAAATTATTCTTAAACTAGAATTTATTTACACGTTTTAATGTTACCCTTGGGGTTATAGAATATTTTTTTATACATTACCTAGGATCTAACATACAAAATATTGTTTGTTAAATAATTTTTAAAGCGTGCTGTGATGAAGATCTCAGAATTATTTACTTGATAAATAGTTTTTTTTAATTAACATTATATTAATGTAATATTGAAGTTCTTAATATAAATAAGCTAAATCTAACGAATAATGAAATAGGTATTGTGCTCAAAAGTCAAATATGTAAAAAAATATCGTACATTTTACACTCATTACAGGGTACTTTTACGTAAATTTAAATGGTAAAACTAAATGCGTTTTGTTTTTATAGTAAGGATTTTGTTTTGTTATAAAAAATGATCATTTCGAAAATAATTTATGACTATGATAATTCGGAAAGTTTAATGTTTTAGTTAAAATTTTTGTAGTCCTAAGTTATAAGATATGTTGTTTTATTTATTTTACCGGAGACTCCAATTATATTTCTATAAGAATAAAAAGTTTTTCGTTGAGAATAAAACGTTTCCTTATTTTGTTTTGTATCTATGGCAATCTAAAATCTAAGCCCAGTCAAGCGGAGACTTAAAGAATAATATTTTTTGTGACGGAAATGTAGTTATAATTTAATTTTGATGTTTATCGTACTCATGATGGCATGTTTTAATAATTGAGAATCTTAATCAAATAATTGAGAACATTTTGAAGTTGGTTAAAAGCTATTTTTTAGTATTAGATATGTTATTGTAGTCAAGGTTCAACAAAAATAAAAGAAGGCGCTAATTATGCAATTGCCCTTGGGTTTTAATTATTCGGGCCCGGATCAAAGAACGCGATGAAAGAAGCAACCACACTCTCGCGCTCGCTCCCTTTGTTGTTAGCATAAGGACGCGCGCATTATTTTTATCGTATCGGAGTAGATAAAAAAATGCGCGCTGGAGTTTCTCTATGTGTACAGCTTTTGTTCAATCTTATTATAACGTATCTGAATCAATTTTGATTGGACGTACGATATGCAGTTGCTTTAGGGCTTTTCTGTGGCATCGATGCGGCTCTTGAAGTTGCACACGACCAGTAAAGTATCCTTGTGAAGATAACAAATCTTCAGCACTAAACAATATTTGATATGTAATGCTGCTCATGTATTTTAGTTGTCTTTGAATAAGATCCTAATTTGTTTGCCAAAAAATACCAAAGGTTTTACATTCGTCAAGTTTATGCGAAGTTAGTGCGGTTTTCCTTTTTTAGAATATTAAAAGTAGATGCCATTATCTCTTCCGGGTTTCGGGCTACTGCTTGCTTCCTTTTTGGATTCATAGAGCATTCTATGTCGCTTTTTTGGGCAAGCGGATTACAACGAGTATCGCGTGTTTCAAGCACCGTCACGTAGTTGAAAATAAATATAAATCATTATGGCATCTAATGCCAGAAACACCGCAGCAATGGCTGGTTGTATCAAATGACTATGGTACTTTGTGGAATACATATATACATTATAAAATACACTTCCGATGTGCAGGCACCACCAGAGGAAGATTAATTACAAGGGTTTCTTCAGCATCGAATTACTGGTAGTTGTTGACGCAACTTTTTGCATGTAAACGTATCCAATATGTCAAGGCAGAATATCTGATGCCCGGCATCACTTGATCCTAAATCGTTTTCAACAACTGTGAATTAAACGACAAACTTGAAACATTGACTGTTTTGCGGAAACCAATGATGTTAGAACCGAAAGCCGTGCCATCTGTCGTCACAGCAATAAGATACCTTTACAATTTTTTTTTTAAAGAAAAGGTAATAATGCTCATCTTATATAGACCCCTGCAGGTAGCTTCCACGAAGAATCAAACGATTAATCAAAAACGGGAGAGAAAGTAATAATGATATGACTAGAATGTTACACTTGGAAATAAGACCGCGAAGGGCTAAAAGAAGGACTCACAATATTTGTAATGAAGTTGCTGAATGCATTATTCAGCAAGGGTATGTATGCTGACAAGAATTAGGCTCAAAATGATCTTGCAGTACTTAGTAGCGTTGTGGCACGAAGTGTATTTCTATCCAGTATAAGTATCATAGCTTTGAATTAGCACGAGTTTTTACAGCATACTGACTGAACCGCCTAACACTGAAAGGATTTGCATAAAATCTAACATCTGGGTGGAGCACTCAATGCGAGTAACGAGCGGCTCGTTGGTAGCTGGTTTCCTCATAACACTACGTACTGACTGCACAAATGCTCGCTATGCAACATGTTACATTACACCTAGTACAGTTGGTCAGTACCCAGCTTTAGACTAGGCTGTATGTTTTTGACAAGTTATTTATGCTTTTTGTATTGTAAACGTTTTGAAGTTAACTAATAATTAAAAAAACAATAAACATTAATAACAATAAATATATCCGTAATAAGTAATTCTTGTATTAAAAAAAGTCGCTTTTTATGAAAACCGACTCCTAAAGCACTATGTTGAAGTGGCATGTTTTTACTGAACCGCAGGAGAGTTGTAGATTTAAGGAATTCAGGAGGAAAAATAGGATCATACGTAATAAAGAAATAATCTAATCTAACGTAAAAATAGGATCATACGTAATATCGATAGAGGACGATACACGATTGGATCGTGTATCGTCCACATTACGCAATAAGATGGTTTAAGAAAGTAAAAGACCAACTTATTGTACATTTACTAATTTAGCCCATCCATTCTATGTTATACCATGTTCCTGTAGTACACCATGTAGTACTATGAACATGTGGGCTAGGCGGTTAAGGCGTTGGGGAATCCGCCAAAAAATTATAATATCGATTGGCTAAAAACATTTTTAGCTTTTTGATGATATTATTATTATTCATATAATAGAAAATGAGATAGGTCCTGTATGACTTTATTTGAGACTTTTACCTACACCTTACTACCTTATATTTCAACTACAAATCTGCAAGTTAAAAATAATAAAATTATAATCTGTGTTATGGCTGGAATTTGAGTTTGACAATTACTATTATTTATAGACAATTGGCATTTCAGAAAATTCGATGGGACCTTGTCTTGTCATTCGTTTCTAATTTCGGTCAAAATTGAAAACTTAGAAAAAGCTAAAAATTGCATTTCATAAAATCATTAACTTCACAACCTTAAAGTGCTTCGTAATAATCTCTCTTAATCTAATATATTATTTCATATAGATATTCGAACGCGAGATAACCGAATTCTAAACCCAGTTGAAAGTACATTTTTCAACAAAAATGGTTTGTGTCCCATGTTTTATCGTTCCAGTTCTGCTATTCTTATGGCACAAGTTTATTCAGCCTTATGTTTTACGTTTTTGGAACCCATGGGCTGTTAAAAATGCGGACGGAAATACAACAACTGAATTCCCATTTAAGTGTGAAGGTGGTGTTTGTGCTTTTAAGAAAAATAAAGTTGCTGACAATGTTGACAAGGTACCTGCCAACGTTTCCAAAATTGAAAAAACTCCAGATGCGAGGCTTAAGACGGATTAAAAATAACTGATAATTTATTATTTACACTAAATAAAATGTTTAAAGACATTTCAGGACAGCCTTGTTATTATTGTTAGAGGAAAAAGAAAATATTGATTTCTACACTTAATAATAATTACGACTGATAAATTTGTAGTTTTACTTTAAGTACTCTATAAAAAGCATAGAACATTTAGACTCCAAAGCAATGTTGATTGTTGTTATCCATGACAAATAATTGCTATATTTGTATTGGACTGGAACATAAGTATAGTAAAAGACTTTTTATATTTAAGTCTGCAGCTAGCATATAAAATAACTAGGAACCTAATGAATTCAGGCATATTCAAAAAATAAAAGAAGTCTGATCATCAGGAATGAATCAAAATAGGTGTAGTTCTTTAAACAATTCATTCTAAACAAGAAATCATGGAAGCTGCATTTTTAAATAGTTACCCAGATATATGCAAATAAGGTTGTAAGAAAATAAAAAATATTAAATCAAATTTATTTCCGCTTAGTTTATGTCAATTAAGAGTAATTAGAGCATTACATTAACCTATCAGTTAATGACAACAGATTTTAGACAGACAAGTACATCAAAAACAATAAGCAAATATGAACTTAAACAAAAAACTTTTTGTATTTTAAGACAAATAAACTAGCTACACTAACAACACATTTAAAGGTTCTTATCCAAAACTGAAAACCCAAGTCTTCATTATTTGACAAAATAGGAATGAACATTTATCTGGAAATCTATGTAGTTACAGTTTTCAAGAATGTTAATGGTATAAAGAAACAAATCACTTAAAAGAATGATTATGTATAAAAAGCTTTCACACTTTACAAGATGACAAATGGCAACTCTGGAACATTTTCCACACTCTTGAGTGTGTCAATATTATATAATAATCAAAGAGTAACATAAAACAAGGGATCTTAACATTTTATTTTACATTCTTAAGTTCTACTTCAAAAACTAGCGTTGAATTTGGTGGAATAACTGGAGGTGATCCTTTAGCACCATACCTAAAAAAGAAAAGAAATCTTACTTTTGTTGAACAAGAAAGTGCCACATAATAAGGTTAGTCAAACTAGGTTGGTTAGCAACAAGGTTCCTCACAGTTTACACAATCAAAACTTTACTATATGTAAACTGTATTGGAAAATATATAAATATGTTTGTTTCACTGTTTTCTCTATGTTAAATTCTATTGGTTTTTATTATATTGTATAATTACATTACAATAACTAGGCATACGCTTTATATTACTAAATACTCACGCCATAGCGGGCGGACAGACAATTTTCCTCTTGCCACCAACTTTCATACCAGCAACACCAACATCCCATCCTGCAATCACCTCTTTTCCACCTAATCTGAACTTAAATCCAGGTCCCTTTACACAGTTATCAAACATCTTGTTGTTTTGTTTTAATCTTCCTTCGTAATACACCTAAAAATTATTTAAAACATTTTATTTTCCTGATAAGTTATATATTTTCCTGATAAGTTATATTATGCATTTTTAACCTATATCACACAATTTTGAGATTACCCACCATTACAGTTTTACCAGGTTTAGCTACAGGTCCTGAGCCTACTTTAACATCTTCAACAAAAACACCACCACTGAGTGACTTCTTTTCCTTTTTTTCAGTAGCAACTACCGGGGACTCTTTTTCTTTTTTGCCTTCTGGCTTCTTTTTTTCTTGTTTTTGTACCTCAGGCTTTTCTTTCTGCAAATGCAAATATAAACAAAATTTTAGTAGTCAGATTGAAAAAAAATTATTTTTTTTCATTTTATGGGTTATTAATATTTTATTTAGTTACCTTAGCCTTATCAACACCATTCACTTGCCCTTGCTTTTCTTTCTGTAGTTTCTTTTTCAGGCGTTTCTTTTGGTTTTTGGTGAGCTTACTCATGTCAACCTGGCTATCATCCTTGCTTGTCTCCATAGATGATGCTTTAGATGTCTCAGCTTCATCTTCCTCATCGTCTTCTTCCTCTTCCTCTGCTTCCTCTTCATCATCATCACTCTCCTCTTCATCACTTTAACAGAAAACATATTTTGGTTATTACAGACATCAGTATATTATTATTTATAAATCACTGCATGATCATGATAATAAATGTCAATTAAAAATTGAAATTCTACCTGTCAGCCTCTGCAGATGTATTTACTTTGAAAGACTCATCATTTTCATCGCTATCAATATCTTCACCATTTAGGAACTTCTGCAATTGGTCATTGTTTTCATCCGAGTCTGAACTGTCATCAGCAGCAGCTGCTTTTTGGCCCTTCTGTGTATAAATTAATTTGTTAGTTATAAATATGGTATATATCATAATAAGCTAGTACAAGAGACTTCATAGTAGCAAAATTTTGTTTAGAAAGTTTTTTTCTTTGTGTCACAGAAAATGGAAATGAAATGAAATATTGCGTTAAAAAAAGTTACTTGGTGGACTAGTGCCGGGGTCGTTTACAATAATTTTATTAAATCTGGCCAGACGATTAATGCAGATATCTATTGTAAGCAACTGCAAAGCATGTTGGAAAAGATAGCTGCTAAACAACCAAGGCTGGTCAATCACTCTAGGCTACTGCTGCTTCACAACAATGCTAGACCACACACTGCTTCCAAATTAGGGGGAGCTTCAATTGGAATGTCTTAGACATCCACAATACTACCTGGTCCTTGTTGCAATAGATTATTTTTTCAAAATGGTTTGGCAAGACTTTTTTGTAACGGGATCAATCTACCTTTAAGATGGCAAAAGTGCATAGATAGCAATGGCATATACTTAGATTTTAAAAAAAAATGTACTTTTTGTTCTCTCATAAAAAATGCTAATTTCATATTATGTTTTTGCGGAGATTGCGGACATAATGTCACTGAAAAGCTTTCATAATATAAAGATAGAATCCAAGCTGATTTACTTTTTTTTTTAAAATAATTTTATGGCCTGGTAACGAGACCTTTAAGCCAAACTGATTTACTAGACAGATACTATAAACTTCATAGAACTCTCTAGAATTATTAACTTTTTAGTTGCTAACAGTGCATCTGTGCTGATCGTGCTAGTACATAAAAAGGCAAGCAGAAAACTGGCACTGGAGTGTCACAATGCACTTGGAGGCAACAACCTTGACAAACAGGGTTACCATACAGTGGATCTTTCGACCATGATGCTGCAGTCGTGCAGAATCAAGGCCATTATTATACCTATATTTCCTGTAACATTAACTACACTTTTTGAAATTTAAATTTATTTTCTTTAATAAATCCATTTAAATATATATATAGACTCATCTTCTTCATCTCATTTCATTCCATTTCTGTCCATCTTGTAGACCATTGCATTTTTCTCTATTAGATTGAGGCCAATTTTCTGGTTAATTATCTGGTTGATTATATCACAACAGGCCAGAAAAAGTATTTATTTATCATCAGAAGTATTTACTTAACATACAAAGTATGAAATTAAAAAGAAACAGGACAAATTCAGTAAATTAGAATGACTCAAAAGATAATACATCAAACCAGTTGCAGAAAGACCCCATGAGATATGTTACAACAAATATTAGCATTGACTTCAATTGATCAACTGTGAATATATAGAAATGCATCTACCATGTGCACAAAAAATAAAGTACACTTCTGTGAAAAATAGAAATAGATCTTTAGGATTTCACATGAAGACCTAAATAATTGTGTTTGTTATCAACCTACTATCAAATAATATACTACACATAATTCTAATTTTCTGTTTACAAAAAGTCTTATAAAGATACAGGAAGGAAAGGGTGAGAAAAATATAAAATACCTAACCTCAATAAGTTTTGTCACTCGAGTTTCATAAATTGTTGAGAAAGATTTTATAAATTATACATGTTTGATTTAGTTTACCTTCAGTTTTTTAGCTTGTGATTCACCAGTAGATTCTAACTTCCTTTTGTTTTTAGCTGGTTTTGCTTCCTGTTGTTCCTCTGCTTCCTCTTCCTCTTCTTCGCCTTCCTCCTCAGATATTTCATCATCAAATTCAGGATCCACATATCCGGTCAAATGCACATTGCACTTTCCTAATCATTTTAATATTTAACCATATAACACAATACCATGGAATCAAAAGTAATATATATTCCAAAAATTATCTTACCATTAGTCAAAAAAGCTACATTTTCACCAGTCTTGAAGTATAGGTCAAGAGGCATCTGAATTGACTGTTTCTTTTGTAATGTGCATACTAAGAAATTTTTGCCATCAACAACGATCATTACTTGGCATGGTTCATTGTCTCCAGTTGATATGTCCATTGCAGCATGTGAGATGTGGAACGGTTTATCCACAATTTGTGTATACCGCTTGTTTGGTTCCATAATAAGTCCTATAAAGTTTCAAAATAATATGTAACAAACAGCTTATAAAGCATATACGTGGAGACGAATGATTCTTACAGAATTTAGTTTCATATATATCAGAAATTGTTAAATTATAAGATATATGTCTTTATTTCTGAAAACAATTTCATAGAGGGCTATAGGATATAAGAAAATATGTTATATATTCACTCGCAAGAACGTGGTGTGCGGTGGATGACATTTTAGTGAAATAATCATACGATGTCAAAACGTTTATAAATTTCATCGATTAACTTAAACTACTTTCAAAATCAAAATTCTGTTGCTTTAATAACTTATTTAGGAATAAAAAAGTCATGTAGAGTTTTTATGAGACACGTGGTGGTATGGTTGCCGGTAGCACATTTATGATTCTTTAACTTACCCCAAAACATTTTGCTGATTGTATATCTTATTTTCAGTAATTAAAAGATTCTACGGCTAACGATTTCTTAAGTAGGTAAATATTTTAAAGTACGTTAAAAATCTAGCCGTTTCAACGCTTAAATCTTGAAATGTCAACTAAAAATGTGCGCAAGTCCCTATGTCGGCCCGCAGAATCGCAGATTGCGCGCTTGCAGCTTACCACAGAATAATAATATTATAATCGTACTTCATATACAGATAATGATAGTTCCATCTTGGTATATAATACAAAAATTATAATCGACTCCGGAACTTACTAATAAATGTTAGATATTTTTTTTTATTTGCAATTATTGGTTCTGTATTACTGACACATTCAATCGTTCTTTCAACTGGGGGTTTAGTCAAGATTCCTAACGGTAGTGCAGTATGTAGAAAGTCGAAAACAAAATAAGTTTCCGTCTTTCTATATACACTACTGTTAAAGCATCTTGACTAAACCCCCTGAATCCAAAACGTTAAAGTGTCTTTATCATACGGGTATGTAAGTCGTAAGTCGTAACTTTCAATTTATACGTTACTATCTAAATGAGACGGCAAATTTTAACGTACGGAAGTCAAACTTAGAACCAAGTCTCTTTACAGAAATTTACGATAGGTAAAGAAGAGGTCAATTTTTTTCTAGAATCAACAGTTTTTTAACTAATTCGTTTTAGCAGTGAACTATAAAATAAATATTTCATTTTACCAAAATATTTAATATATTAGGTTAAGTGAAAGAAAAAACGCAAAGATCCCTTTGTTTCAGCTGCTTTCCATGTACGCAGTATGCATTTCACTATTGAAAATTGATATTATTTTATTAATACCACTGTAAACTGTAGTTAGCGTTTTTCAGGATATGACGACATCATAATGATTTTTAGGTGCAGGTGTACAACCTACAATGTAGGTGTTACTACACCACTCTACGCTTCCGCTAGCGACGGTGATCGGTGTAGATTTATCATTAATCTTTCGAGTTAATATGCTGAAAATGGTCCATCCAATGACATGTGAACTCTTTCTATGTCACCAATTCGCTAAATATATTCTCTTTCTCTTAACTGTTATTATTAATATTATGTATCTGTATACTATGTGTGTTATTTCTTATTTTTAGGTTGACAGTGACATAATACGATATTGTCATCTAATAACGATTGAAGTTTGAAAATTGAAAACAATCCATCTTTTCGTGAATCTGTCAAGTTAAAGCTGCAGGTTTTTCACCATGGTAATGCATTTTAAAATTATTAATCTCATAAAATCAAGTTAATCTTATTAATAAAGTATAGTTTAGGCTTTACAACGTATTTCCCAGGTTCATTCTATCACCCAAAAGCTGTATTTTACCTTAATATTAATTTATTTTAGGGTCGCGTACGTACCAAAACTGTCAAAAAAGCTGCAAAAATTATTATCGAAAAATACTACACCAGACTCACATTGGATTTTGATACAAACAAGAGAATATGTGAAGAAATAGCTATCATACCCACCAAGCCTCTTCGTAACAAAATTGCTGGGTAAGTTTTCTTTCTAACCTCAATTCAAATTTGTTTTATTATAATTTAGTACAATACCCGACTGAAATTAAATAAAACATCAAGAGAATCATAGGGTAGTATTGATTAATTTTATTTCTTAATCAATAATTTTGTATATTTTATCATAATACATTAGAAGTAAATAAATATCTCGTAGAAATGATTATTAATTAAAACGGTATTTTTACTTATATACACTATGTACTATATAATTGCCAAACTCAAACACTGCTCATAAAACTCGTAAATTCTCTATAATAATAATATTTTTTTTTTTATATCAATAAACTAATTTAAGATTTTACCTTAAACTTTGAATAACTTAAAAAACTTGTTAGAAACAATATTTTTTTACTAATTCTGTAAAATAATAAAAATAAGTAATTCTGAAAACTACATGACTGAAACAAGTTTGCCTATATGTAGAATAATAATTTGAAGTGATGTTGTTTATTGTTAATAATGGCAAAATTCATATTGTATTTAAGTTATAAATTAAAAGACAATAGTTTATAAATATTTACAAAAGTTGACTTAAAAGGAGTGGTCAATTATACCTACCTTTTTTAAACAAGTTAGAAATGGGTGACCATTTCATTAAAATTAGCTCATTATCTTGTTGAATGTGTAGATTTACTAATTGATTTAGTTAGTTAGGATCAATTATACCTGCATTTTGTACAGGATCAATTATACCTGCATTTTGTACTGTGTGCTAAAATTTATGAAACATACAATTATATTTCAGATTTGCCACCCATTTGATGAGACGTCTTAGACATTCCCAAGTACGTGGTATCTCCATCAAATTGCAAGAAGAGGAGCGTGAAAGACGTGATAACTATGTTCCTGAGGTCTCCGCCTTGGAACATGATATCATTGAAGTTGATCCTGATACCAAGGACATGTTGAAAATGTTAGATTTTAACAACATTAATGGCCTTCAACTCACCCAACCTGCTACACAGGGTGGATATGGTGGTAGACGTAATTAAGGATAATAAATATTATTAAAATATTACTGTTGTTTAAATATTAACAAACATAACTTACATATTTTATTACAAATGATCATATACTACTATTACTTAACTTTTTTCATTTGGTATAGGTACAATGTGCTTTATAGTTTGTTCTTTCTCTAGATTTCTTGCAATGTTACCTACACATTTATTTTTGTGTTGATGGGCTAAAGTTTGTCTTTACAATTTATATACAAATTGAATTGCTCATTAAGATTATTAAATTATCAAGTGATGAACAATAATAGGTAAAGGAGTATTAGTGAGTCTGCATACTTCCCTACTACACATTATATTATTATTATCTTGGTATATTTTAGCAAAACCATCCAAAAGGATGTAATTTCAATTTTAATACAGATTTTCTTTTAATAAATATGCATGTTCTATATTCAACTAAACTCCAATTCATTCGAGGGCACCCAATGTTTTCTTTCATCCCAATTTGTTTAAATAAAAATCAAAGATTTTTAACAATAACATAAACAATGCCTACTAATTAAATCTTTCCTATTAATCTTTTAGTATGTTATCATATATAGGTGTTCTTGGTTCACTCAATATAATATAAATTGATTATTATTTGGTGGTTAGTTACACTATGGGAAAATAGCAATTTTTTTTTCACTGGCAATTAGTGATATATTCACAGTCATGTCAATAACTTTTATTTGGATACATTATTTTTCTTTTAATATTACAATTTTTCATCACGCTTAAACTATCGAACTTAAACTGTGTTCAATTCTAGTAAACATACAAAACAAAGTACGCCTTTACATAGCATAGAAACTGTAAATATATATATAGTATGTATGACGATTGACCCTTTATCTCTTCACATGTTTTGGGGTTTAAGCAAACTCATTTTTTGACGCTTTCGCTTCGCTATAAGTAATAGTATTCTGTGGAGCTGACTTAGAAGATTGCTGCTGTAGTCCACAGATATCTAATATACTGCTATAATAATTTAGGTGTGTATTTAGTGTGTACATATTATATTTATTGTGGAATTGTAATTTGTAACAGTTTATCAACGTTTTATATTCTAAGTGGATTAATGAAACATTGTTTATCCCTTTTATTGAACAAAATTCTACATATAAGTGTGTTTTACTAGTATTATGAACTATGGATTGTCCACATTTATTAGGTAACTTAGATTCAAACAATATACAAAACATTGTAGACATCGTGACTTCAAAGGGATTTGAATGTTCAGGTAACAGACTTTTATATATTTAATAAATTTTCGGTTTAACATAGATTTATTGAAATATATCATAAACTTCTATGTAAAAGAGGTTAGCCAGAATAATCAATACTATATTAATCAGCTGTTTCCGAGGTGCGGGGCGGAAGGGGTAAATGACCCTGAACATTGTTTCCATAAAAAGTTACAAAGTGAATATTGTTTTGAATATATTTACAAGAATCTACCAAATTTAAGTATTTGTTGAATAATGTATATGGACCTCATAAAACAAAGGATTAAGGTCTCAAAAAGTCTTAGATAATATTTTTGCACTTACAGTTGTAAGTAATATAATATTAAACAAAATAAAATTTGTTATTGCTACTTAGCTATAAGTCAGAATATATATATAAATCTATATAATTGCCGTTTTATTATAATAGAATGCAGCGAAACCAAGCAGAATTGGCTGTGTCTAAAGTGTGGTGTTGTGAGCTGTGGCAGATATGTAAATGGCCATGCAAAATATCACTCGGAAAGTTTTGACCATCAAATATGTATGAGCTGTGATGTATACTCAGTTTACTGGTGTGTTGTTTAATAATTCTGATTCATAAATATATAATATGTTTTGTAACTTTGATCATTGAAATCATGTTACGAAGTATAAAAAATTTCAAAAATATTGTGGCATTTTTAAATCTCTATGACATTTATCACAGATCTGATTTTGATGCTTTTATTTCTTTGTAGCACCAAAGCATTTGTATCTACTGTTTTAGTTTCCTTATAAATTGTATGAGTAGAAGAGAAATAGCTAGAACATAATTGGACACTATCTTATTTTATTTATTATTTATTTCAGCTATAAGTGTGATGAATATGTTGCAAATGATAGTGAAGAGCAAATTATTAATAAAATAAGACAATGTATTATGCCTATAAACAATAAAGGAAATCCAATAAATAAAAATGAAACTACTGAACACAATACTATAACTGAATCTGCCCAAACTGAAACATTGGTTTTAAAAAGTAGTGGAGATCCAAGTGAAGACTCAAACCTAGATATCTCAAGTGTAGTAAATGCTTCTATAGATTCAGTTGAAACCTCTGAAGATCAGGATGACAGGTTGTCCAAGGTATATTTGTTAGGTATTTTATATGTGCATGCTGAAGGTTTCCTGTACATTTGATATAAAGAAAAAATATGATTTAACATTTTTATTAAGGAAATTTTGTCTGTCCCCTCAAAAGTTTTATTCTAATACAATTTGTTTTTAATAGCCAAAAAGGCTTATTGTAAATAGATTTTCTAATACCTTTATAAACCATTACAGAATCCTGAAGAAACAATAAGAAGTCTGCGTCCAAGGTCTAGAAAACGATCACACTCAGATGATAACGCAACAGATGCCATACAGTCAAATAGTAAAGAAAAAAGGTTATCTTCCACGAATGGAAAAAATCATAAAGAAAAGAGAATAGTTGGCTTAAAGAATTTGGGGAATACTTGCTTTATGAATGCCGTCCTGCAGAGTTTAAATAATATACAAGAGTTTAGTTGTTACTTTAGTCAGTTACCATCTCTGGAAGTTAAGACAAATGGTAGGAAGATTTACCATTCCCGAAGTTATTCTCGTCAAGAAATGCATGATGTTGTCATGGCTGAGGAACTTAGAAAGGTTAAGTTTTTGTATTCTTTTAGCTTAGTAGCGCTTCTATTACTCATCGAATTGGGCTCATAGTGATGAGTAATCGGTGGGGTTGGTATAAACTGTGGCTTGAGACAAAATTACGTTCGAGCGTGACCCAGTAAGGCCATAACGAATGACATTAGCTCACGCTGGTCACGTGACGGTTTTCAATCAAATGCATTTGGCGTTAGGGGCTTCCAGCTGTCACTGTGACATCATACAACTTCAATTATTATTTTATAATTTCAGGTGTTGATTAATTTAAACAATGGCGGGTGCAGTTCAAAAGGAGCGATTTCTCCTGAGTGCCTATTCTTAGTGATATGGAAAGTGGTGCCAAGGTTTCGTGGATATCAACAACAAGATGCTCACGAGTTCCTTAGATATATGCTTGATCGGTAAGTCGCTTCTTCTGTGCGATAACAGTTTGAGGGTTTTCAAAGGTACAGATTGGCTTGATTGTTATTGAGCACTGTTAAACACACTCTCTTGTTAAAAAATTTGAGAAGCGTTTATCTATATATATAAAAACGAATTCCTATTTCTTTAGTCACGGCATCACGCGTGAACGGCTAGACTGATATCGCTAATTATTTTTTTAATTGTGTTTGTTATAGTCAGGAGAAAGTTCTTATGAAAGAAAAAATTAAGAAAATTGCGCAGAAAATTAGAAAATTTAAGAATACTTTTGTTACAATAGCAATTTTTTTTTATTTCATCAAACTTTTTTGATGTAACCTTATGGCGTTTGACATAACATTGACAGAATGCGCGAATGAAATCGACAAAGAGGATGTAAGAAAAATGAATATCGTTTAGAACAAATGCTTCGATCGGAGTTATTATATTGATAAAATACATATAAAATATTACGATATATATTATATTATACAATATACGATATATATTATATAATATACGATACGATACATGTTTTTTTAATGTGATCATCTTTTAATATTTATTTAAAGGAAAGGAATCAGCTCTGCCTTTCAGGCTGATAATTTAAGACTTGTTGCCCATTTAAATTAGGCAGATAACGTGTTAGTTACGTTTATAGGCTTCATACGGAATTGCTACAACTACTTCCACCCGAAAAGGCGGAAGGGGGCTTTGTACCACGTGTTCCTTCCACGTCCATAGTTACAGCTGTCTTTGGAGGGACTCTGCAGAGTCAGGTAATTTTGTTTAATCTTTCATGTATATATATTTATATATAGTTTACAAAATATAAGTTTGTAGCACTGTATAAGGGCGGTAGAAACAATATGACGTGGAAATTGTGGGTACGAAGGCACATTGTAACGTTTGCAAATCATTGTATTAAAATAAGTAGTATTTTAGATTTAGGTTAAAGAGACACGTGTTCCTTTGTCATCACTTACAACGAATTGTATGATGACTAGTACTTTGCAGTTCTTGACGTGACGACGTCTTATAATTCGATGGAGACGGCTGCACGAAAAAACATGACTCATGCGGCGTTACCTCGCTCTTAGGAGGTCCATTTAAGGCTTGAAGTGCAAGCGAGAGCGCGAAACGAGCGACAAAGAGGCACAATCGGCCTTCGCGTTCGGCAGTGTTCGACATCTGTCTCTCTCCTACTTGAATGAGCGATGAAAAATAAAATTGACTAAATTGTATTTATGCGTACAAATAAATGTAACTTGATAAATTCAATTGTGATTTCCATTTACCTACTTCTCTATATCCATAGAAAATATCTATCAAACAAATAAAATTAAAATTTTCTTTTGATAAAGCAACCATTCCATCAGCATTTTCTTATGACGTTGTCACGTTCAACTATCGTCTGTAAACCGACTTTACAGACTGCCGATAATTTTTTTGGTTCAATTTTGATTATTAATTTATTGTTTTGTACATTTTAAATATACTGCATGTATTTTAATTAATATATTAATTTATTTAGCTTTATAAGTGCCTCAATATATTTAGTATTTAATTTAACAATTAGAAAATGAAGGATTTAATTTAGCTACGTAAGAAATGATTAATATTATTACAGGTGTGCTGCCTCGTCTGTGGGACGGAGAGTAAAAAGTTCGACCCGTTCCTGGATCTATCTTTAGACCTACCAGAGTGTGGAAGACACGACGCCCCTGTAACCTTAACCGACTGCTTAGCGAGCTTTGTGCAGGTGATATATTACAATTAATCTTAAAGGCCTGGAGAAATGGAAAAAATTCTATCAAAAACACCCAATTAAATAAAACCAAAATACGTCAAATGATGTCACGACAATAGAATTTTAGCACTCTATTTCTAAACAAAATGTTACTGATTTTTATTCATTACTTTGGATGATAATAGAAGAAAATTGTGAAACAATTCCACAGGAATTACCAAGGAGTTTGAATTTTATTTTTTCTAAGTGGCATTTTAGTGTATGGCAAAATACAATTTTATTTATCTGTGTTCGCGCAAGGTTGGCGCGTTTTTATTCATGCGTTACATTGTACTACTACAAAGATCTCGCTGCAAGAGTAGCATAATAGTGTTTTATGTAAGTATATAGTCAATTCCAACAGATAGGGGATGGGCCCATCCCCTATCTGTTAGTAGTTACACAAGTGAAAAATAATGATGAATGGCATAAATTGGCTAGAGCAAAACTATGTAATAAATACTAAATTCGATTTTATTCACTTTTTGTGATGTGTTTAAGTTTGGAAATATAAAACAATTTAACTAATAATTTCAGGTGGAAGAGTTAGCGGATACAGAACGTTACTTCTGCAGCAGCTGTAAATCCAAACAAAAGTCCACCAAACAGTTCTGGATTCGGCGCCTTCCCAACGTACTTTGTTTGCATCTCAAAAGATTTCGATGGCACAATTATTTCAGGTAACTTTAACATGTTTCTTATAAATATTTTTTTATTTTTATTTAATCAACTTTAAATAAGGTATTTAGAGTGAAGTCCCACGATCTTCCAGTGGGGTGGGTCACATTTCTGTGTCTGTTTCAGCGATTATTGTTGTACCTTCTAGTCCGAAACAATGATTTCGCTGAGATTCCTAATTAAGAAATTCGCTATACGAATACATATTTTTTTTGTTCTACCCGATGAATTAGACAAATTTCTGTATTAACAAATCAAATTAAAAAAGAGATTTTGAGACTATTCAGTATTACTAGAACTCTATATCAATTCACGTATTGAAATCAAATCTTAATTACAATTTTTTAAGGTGTATTTTAAAATGAAAATTAAAGGTCAGTAGTATTGACTTAATAAGTTTGACCGTGCTGTCCAAGGTGGAATTCATATCATGTGTATCAATGGATTCTTTTATGAGCTTGCCTGTGAATAGGTTGTTGCGAGGAACTGGCATTTCTTAGATATTAAAAAATCTACGTGTCAGCCTCAGGTGGCGGCCTTTATTGTGCCTTACCTCATCTATAGCATAAAATTATCTGATAAACAGAATCACTAATACTAGTAGCGAATAGACTTTCTGTCTATGTGTGTGCCTTAACACACAATACAGAAATCTGAGGCCCAAATCTTCAATTGTGACAACCCTAATACAGTTTTTGCGATGACATTTCTAGGACGAAAGTGGACACGGCGATATCTTTTCCCCTAAATTCCCTGGACATGTCCCGTTTCGTGTTGGCGAATGTCCCGGACACGCGTCGTTCGGGGCGCGGGAACTATCTTTATGACCTCGCCGCTGTCATAGTACATCATGGCTCGGGGTGAGATTATATTATACTTATTATATACTTTATTATTATTTTTTTAAATTGCCTCTGCACAAAGCTGCTCTATGTCTAAAACGAATATTTAACATAACTGTCCAATAACTACTTACAGTCTTTGTTAAGGGGAAACTACTCTTTTATTTTGTACTCTTTTTTGTCATTTACCTCTTAAGACTAACATGCTCATGGACTAATTCACTAATTGAAATTATTTATTAACGTAATTTAACTATTATTAACAATAAAGTTAATATAGCCTGATATAGTGACGGTCTTCCTCCGTACGTTAAATTGTTACGGTAAAAAGAACCCAACGACCACTAACTCTTAATTTTTTTTCATTGAATTTCATTAGAACTACTGTAACATACCGAGCGGCTTCACCGACTTAAAAAAAGAGGTGTGTTCTAATAATCTGTCAAATCTTTGTTTTTGGGGTTTGTCAATATCTGCTCTGTCGTTGACTTACGGGTTACCCTGTATAATATCATGTTTTTTTACCTTAAGATTAGCTTTTATCTTTTTACTTTAAAATATATTTGGTAATTATATTACTTTAGTATTATTTGTAATTTTATTTTTGTTATGCACTTCATGAATTCATACTTTAAAAACCTTAATATATTTTTCCTTACTAGGGTTGCCTGCAAAATATTGCTTGTTAGCATCCATAATAATTTATGTTGTTTTTGTTTGTAATATAACGAAGTTTAAATGATTGAATATTGTAACTAACACATTAATAACCGGACTTATGACTGATTAAATAAATAAATAATAATTACAATGGAATATCGATAACTCGAATGTCAAGGGCAAAAGGATTCGAGTTAACGAGCTTTTGACTTTACAAGAAATTAGAGATACATATGATTTAACTGCTGAAATTTCTTTCGAGTTATAGAGTATAAATATGAAGTATTATCAATACTTCGGATGATAATTACATTTTATTCGAGTTACAAATTATAAATAATTCGAGATACCGCGTATTAAGGGAAAGGGATGGCAAGGTTTGACTTACTGATTTCGACTGAACGAGTTATTGAGATTCTACTTTATTATTAAATAAATATTTTGCTTTTAGCGCTGGCTCGGGCCATTACACGGCGTTTGCTATCAACGAGGAGCAATGGTTCCATTTCAACGACCAAACCGTGAGGCCGACAGATGCCAACGTGGTTGCCTCTTGTAAGCCCTACATCATGTTCTACATTCGCCGTGAATTTTCCCTCCCTTCGACCACTTGACCGAATAAACGGACTTTTGAATTATTCTGACACTTTGTTTCCGTCAGATTTGTGCCTATTTATGCCCCAATGTTTGGGTTAGAAAATTTGTGTCTGAGTGTATGTTTTTGATTGAATAATTTTTCGGGTCGTTCCGTTGTATTGTATAAGGAAAGGAGTGCTTTTGAATCAAGAAATATTACATAAAGAATTAACTATGATTATATTTTTACGGATTTAATTAGCTTGATTACAGGTAAAAAATATATATTAAAAAACGCATTTTATATAAATAATAAGTTAACTTTATCGAATCAAGTACCGTACGCGATTTTCAGCCGTTTTTTTAGAGAAAACTTTTCTACAGTGTCTACATATGAACTCGTATTTCCTTTAAAATAAATTTAAATTTTATCTATCAATTAAAGCTAGTAAATAAATACTTTTTAAAATTAAAGTGATTTATCGCAATTAATTTTGGTAAAGTGTTCTTTTTATTGAAATAAAATAAATGTAAACAGTTAAATTTACTCGTTTAAAAAGTTTATCTCAATTCCCCCCCCCCCCACCGATATAAATATTTATTGCTTAAGGGAAAAAAATACGCATTTCGATCAGGTAACACTGTAAGCTATACTAGCTTCGTTTTAAAGTAGATGTAAGTTTAGGTATAAGCTTAGGAAGATCTCGTATACAAGTCTAAGAATTCCACACTTCAACATCATTTTAAAAACAGTTAAAATCATTAGAAAGTACTGTTAAGAAAAGGGCTGAATAAGGTTAAAAAGTGATGACTGATTTAGTTTTGTGATTTAATTGTAAAATTTAGTCTTTATTATTCCATCTATTAGCAACAAAAATCGTTAGAATGAAGAAAGGGCCTGAAGTTCAAATTCGCGATTTATTTTTATGATTTATGTGTAGAATTTAGTATTTTATTACTTCACCTATTTATATAGTGGCAACATCGCAAATTAACGTAATTTTGATACAAACATGCATTTATTTATGTCCATATTGGGACATTAAACATTCCCATTTTTTCTCACCGCCTTGATTAGTCATATCAGCGATATTGTTTCGACTTGGATCACTTTAAAACTAGACGACTTAATAAATGCTGTACAATACATGTATGAGTAAATCTTTTGATATCGCCCTTTTGTCAATAACTAGAAATAGAATAAATTCGAAATTATGTATGTGTGTTTAATTTATTCCTTTAAACATCTAACGCATTTAAATAACTTCATGAACCATGATTTTTTTGTGCCTACATTACTTATAATGCTGAGTTCTATGGAGGGCGTGCTGTCTGTTATAGGCATGTATTCGTTCCACTCAGCTGGTTTCAATAGAGGTAAGTTATTTATGAAGAAAGAATTTTCTATTTCTTTTTTAGGAGTTAGTGGCGGTGTCTTTCGTGGAGGTAAGTCGAGTTGGTAAACTATCGGCGGATCACTGTGTGCTGTTATGTTTTCACCGATCCAATTTCCTTCTAGCTTTTCTATTGGGTCTGATATTTTACAATCCTTTGACAAAGGCTTTAGACATATCTTAATGTGCGGCTTTTGAAGGAGTAATGTATCATTTTCTTGGACGTCCCTTCTGTCACTCTGTTCATTGTCTATATGATCAGATCTACTAGTGACTATAACTGTTGGTTCGCAGTACAACTTTTCTGCTATAGGATCTGTATTTCTTAGTTTTTGAATTCTTGGTGAAAATGAGTTAATTGAATTAGTTTTTAGATTATTATTTGTCACATTAGGTGTGGTTTGACATGCCTGCGCAGAATTGATGTCTGTAGCACAAGAGGAAAGTTTTGTTGGTTCTATAACTTCTGTAACTGTAGGAAGAGTTGAGGTTAAGTTTAAATTAAGCCGGGGTATAAAAGGAATCGGAGTTGCTAATCGAGTACTTTTGCTTTCTTTAGTTGGCTCTAGTTCTAAATCATCTGTTGAGCTAGTACAACTACTTGAATCCTTACTTGGCATATTTGTTAGAATGTAATCATTTTCTGATAAAGAACGTCTATTTTTAAAGGAATAAATCCAAATGGTTCTTTTATCTGTGTCAGCTTCTTGTGAGAAGTAAACTTCATCATATTCAGTGTTTTTAGCAAAATTCCGAGTTGGGTTTGTATCGCCACATTGTATTCTATCAATGTCAACATTTTGATCGTCCGACGAAGTGCTTGATGTTCCCAAATTATTTGGAATAGTGAAACAATTTACTTGTCGATTAGCATATGATTTGTAGTCGTGATATTTTGAATTGTCTCTTTCAAAGCAGTAAAAACTAGGATATGTTTGTTCAGGGCCATGCTCTTGATTGCTCGTGGTATTTTCTAAACCGTCCGTAGATTTTTTCAAACGCCGTCTCTCTCTAGCTGTTTTATTTATCCTGTAACTATCTTCATCAGAGTAAAGATCTTGACTAATATATGACCATGGATGAATTTCAGGTTCGTAATTAAAACTATTGTCCGTATTGTCTTCACAGTCCTCTGAAGAGTTATTCACTTCGACTATTTCTACTGTGGTATTTTGTCTACACTCGACAGGATCTAATGAAATGCTGGGGTGCACCACATTACGATTGATATCTGAAAAATAAATTTGCGTCAATAATACTTAAATAAGAAAAGTATATCTACAAAAAATACTAAATACTTACGACTATAAAGAGGAAAATTTTTATTGAACATAATATTTTGATAAAACTAAAATATATTATAAGACTACAGTTATGTATCTACTGTCAATGTCTCTTGTCACGTAGATACAATTTTTCTTCATTATTCTTATAAATATGTCACAAAAAGTTTTATATAATACTTAAGTTACATTTAAGAATTATAAATAATTTGAAACTAGGTAGGTACTTACTCTGCTAATGCTGGCAACATACCCATTGGGAAAGTGAAGGTATATACAAATATATCGATTTTGTTAAAATAAGATCATGCTTTTTATTTGGTATAAATTATTAAACATGAGTTTTGTGCGGAAAAATACCTTACCAAAAATACGTCTGTTTTACAATACCTATTGTAGAAACTGTTCGCTTATCTAGAGGTCGCTCTTCGCCAGTTCATAAACAAGAACAATGTGAACAGAACGTCCGATAAAAGCGAAATAAAAAGGTCTTCCACTACGTTAGCACTCAAAAATATTTTCCAACAGAGCGTAGAGTAAAAGCGGCAATTTAGTTGTCGCTAAAAGCCATGGCTGGCGGTGTAGCGACGTGTAGTGAGAATGTTGGCGAAACAAAGTGTAAATGAAATGATTGCGCCAATTCGCCTACAAAGGGAGACGAAATTGCATTAAAAGCTCAGTGGCACGGGCCATTTGTCGAGCACTTACTCCATTAGACGCGTCCAAATAACATTATTGATGTTACTCAGATACTAGCAAAATTAATTCAACATTATGTTCTTAATTTAAAATTTAACACTTCGCAATTACCAGAAACATTAAAAAAAATCTTATCTTACAACAAAGGCATCTTGAAAAAAAAAGACTTTCTTTAATAAGGCAAAGAGTGTTTCTACACACTACTTTAAGGAATTTCTTTATTGCCTTTATAAGTATTAAAGGCACGTCTCACCAGGGACTTTTTCTGTTACCTAGTAAGTTTTGCCAATCTTCCAATTGCGAGAAAGTAAGCGAAATGTTCATAAATGTGTCTGTTTGGTGTATAATACTAGAAGTTCTATAAGCTAAGTTTTCCAATGTGAAGCGTGTCCGCGACAAAGGTTAATTAATTGAATTGCAGCGAGAGTGGCGCGCGGGCACTCATCGTGCGCTAATTCGCAAATTAGCAGAGCGGCCTTTGTTCAATTCATTGTTACCGATGTCACATTTATCTTAAATTACTTCACGCCTAAAATGCCTTATTCATTAGAATGATTATCTATAATAGCAAATAGAGCGTACTAATCTAACCTCAAACGTTCAGACTCGTATAAATTTAACGTTATTATAATAAAAACTGTGATAATTATAGAACTGCTGTAAGTTTCTGCGATAATAATAAAATAAAATTTTATTCGATAATGTAACCAGACAAATTCACTTTCCCAAATATTTACGTAATTATTTCCATCATTAGCACAAAACAATTCACGAATAAATTAACGAAAAAACTCACACAAACCATCCATTAAGAAAGTACCTTGTCGGCCAATGCGCGTTATAATTTGAATATACTTTTGTCTATCAAAATATTTTTAATTGGTTTTAGCGTTGGAAAATAGTGTAGTCTATGATTAGCGGGTTTCAAGCTGTATATTTGCTTAATGGAAGGCGAGATAAAAGCTAGCGCTATCGGACGTATCAGGGGCGTAATTAGAGGGGCAAAGTCGCCGCTCTGGCGCTCTTCCTTTACATGCCACTTAAACCTACACTGCCTTCTCACACTTAGCTCATTACGTTTAAGGTGTCAAGATTTGCGCGCCAAATCAGGTCATATTACATAGTAGAGTTCCTTAAGGTATCAGCAACGTATAAGGTATTGGTAAGTGTGATTATTAATTTCCTCTTCCTTAGGCAACATTTTTATATTATAATGAATATAAATATTTAGTCATCTAATGTTTATTACTATTTGTACTATCTGTTAAAACATGCAAAGAATCTATAGTGCTATTATTATTTTATTTATTAAGCAACACATTTATAGGTGTTAATCACTCGTAAAGGACATCTGTTTGATATGCCTACATTTAATGTGTGCTGCTTTTAGTGAAATTGCTTAATAAATATTCAAGAAAAAACTTAATAACACAGTATCGGCGGACGTTAATTGCAAATTGTTGGTGCATTAGCGCTTTGCCGTCATGTTATTTTTACATAGCCGCTATTATGTTTGATAGATGCATATACGCCGCGAGAACTATAGGTAATATTTATCGCGCATGACCTAAAGCAAATCTGTAGCATGAGTTAGTACGAAGTATTACTAAAATTTGGAGCAGTGTTGGCCTAGTGGCTTCATCGTGCGTCATCCCTGAGGACGTAGGTTCGATCCTCGGCTGTGCACAATGGATTTTTTTTCTATGTTCGCATTTAACATTAGCTCGAACGGTCAAGGAAAACATCGTGAGGAAACCGACCTTGCCTTAAACCCAAAAAGTCGACGGCGTGCGTCAGGCACAGAAGGCTGATCACCTACTTGCCTATTAGTTTAACAAATGATCATGAAACAGATACAGAAATCTGAGGCCAAGACCTTGGCTAGAAAGGTTGTAGTGCCATTGATTTATTTATTTTTATTACTAAAATTAGCGAACAAATTAGTATAAATCTTAGGTTTTCGCATAACCAGTGCTGTAAACATTTTAAAATTTTCATTTAAATTCACGGAAACTTTTTAATCAAATTTATAGATACTAAACTGTTTACTGCATTATTAAAGTGGTTTCTGTGCAACAATAAAATACCTTAATTCATTGGCTTTCCAAATAAATGAAATATTTACCAACGTATTGAAATTTGAAATGACTGAACAAGATTTTTATTTGCTTGACATAGATTTAAAGTTTAGAGTGTTGTGGGAAACAATAATAAAACAGATAAAAATCTCGCTCGTGCCTATAAACATACAAACAATCACTCATGCCGACTAGAGTTCCTAATTTTCAGGGATCACAAACTATTGTCGTATGTACCGAATTGTGTCTTTTATCATATTGTTACGAGCTAGGGGATCGGATAGAAAATGCCGTAGATTTCTTCAAGGGTTTATTTCCTGATAAATCAATGAGGAATTTATGGGCACAAAATTAATTGCAGAGATTCACTAATAACACACAAAAACACAGTCACTAAATACTTCACTTATGCACACTTCACACAGTACTTTATCACTTATATTCACACTTTATCGCTTCGGTGTTTCTATCGTGTAATCGCATTCAAAACTAAAAGCGACTAGTCGCGTTTCGGCTCGCTTATATATCCCTGGGAATAATTCTAAACAATATTCGAGAACTTTCTAGGCGGGCTTGCTACTGAGTAGCGATTGCACAATTCTAGAACATTCGCACTCTTTGTCTCTTTCGCACGTTGCTCCGTCCTTGTCGTACGGCGTTCTAGAGTGCTCGTCTAGTTTCGAGAAAGTTCTGATCTTCTCTCTCTCTCTCTCTCGTATCATTTCGTCCTTGTCTCACACCTAGAAGGTTCGGTCTAGAATATTCCTTCATCAAAGGGGTATAATTAGGCCTGAAAACGCCTGAAAACGGGTCCCCTGAAAACTGCACCAATCGACTACACATGTTCTGAAACTGACTGAAAAAAGGTTTCAGCTTCCTGAAAACTAGGGTAACATTATGGAAATTACAATTTTCTAATATGTGATTGACCCTCTCCTGAAACGGTCAGAAATCACATTACAGCCTGCTGAAAAGTTCTCTAACTAGTGGAAAAATCTAGAAACATGGCAGTCGACCCGTCTTCGTAACAATATTTATAGGAATATTGTACATATATGATCGATATTTTGTATTGTCTATATAATTCGTTAACGTATTTCATGTACAAAATATATTGCTTTAAATATGTAGAAGTTTATTAAATTTCCCCAATAATTTAATAAGTAACCTCAGAGGATTGTAAAATATTAAAAACAGTAGGAAATAAAAGGCATTTCATTTTTAAACTTATTTATTTTGATTCAAAAAATTTAAGTGGTCTGGGGTCATGCTTGCTGTTGAGCTTATTCCTGTGTATTTTTTAATGTCTATATAAAGGCTTTAAGTGAAAATAAATACAAGAAATGTGAATAAATTTTCGAGAGACTTCATATAAAAAAAAACATATTGAATAAGGTGGTCAAATTTATGGAAATAGTTTATATTGACACGGTTCTTAAAAACTTTTTTTATAGTATATAAATTAGTAAATGAGGAAATCGATGTCTTATTATTTTAGTAAACAGCTCTGGCAATACCATTACAACACCGAACGTTTGCCGCATCTGTGGATTACTGTAAGTGGAAGGCATGATTTGACACTTTCGAGCAAATGTTTTAGGAAATGTCGGCGTTCTCTCTGTTATCTAACAGGCTAATTCAAACGCCCAGGCGCCTAATTGTCACGTTTTCACACAAAATTTCTATTTAATTCTACACTTTCAATATTAACCCAAATATTTTATATTTTATGTTTTCTGTGGTGAAAGGTAGAAAAACACGGAATTAAGTGCAACTTGTAAGGAAAACGGGTACTATTTAAGTTTAAGATCGCGATCGGGTATAAAAAACTTATTAGCTACAGCTTTTAACACTTATAAATGAATCACATTTATTACTTCATAAATCTACTTTATAAATAAATGTCGATCTTTTGTCGCACCTCATTTCTTATCCGTACGTACGTGTATTTATCGATTACGCTGTAGTTGAGTGAATTAGAATGTACGTGTAGAGTGTGTAATTGGTTTCTTGTAGTGTATCATTATTATTATATAGGGAATATTTCGAGACGTTGAAGAATAAAGATGTCTGTTATTTACCTCAACACTTCATGAAATTACACATACATTTTAATCCACTCCACTGCAACGGTATCTTTTGCATCTTTAATCATAAAAAAATAGGCTTCGTCGCAAATATAATAAAAATGACCGATTTAACAATAAAGGAAATTGATACCAGAATAGCAAAAACTTGGAAGAGCTTTTTACAAAGAATAAAATATGAAAATACCGATTTTCTTTTTGAAATATGTAATGAGCTAGAAAATAAAAAGTTTATCTTGTTTTAAGTTTCTGCGTACCTTACGATGCAACACAGTTATTGATTTGCTAGAAAATATCGTATATATATGTAACATGCTCGCCACTTGTAAAGTAACGCAATGATTTGAGCCCCGCATTAAAACAAATACTCAACAACAGTGAAGTGAATACAAAATATTACCCGTTTTACCCAATGTCACATTGTTGCTTTCGGGTTTGGTAGGATACACTCTGCTAGGGGTAAGGATCTATTACTCGCTACCTATTTGACATCCTTACGAATATAGTACTGGTGTGAGGTTGGGGCTGCGAGTACCGACTAACCTCACTAGGCATGGCAAACGGCAACTATTGGGGCTGTGCCTGAGACTAACGAACTTGCTCTGAGATTCACCAATTACCCGTGCATTGGGCACACTTAATATCGCAGTAAAGTCTGACTTATTCAGTACAACACTGACTGAATACATAAGAATGGCACTGTCTATTATTTGTTATAAGAAGGATTATGTAGTTTAAAAAAAAACGGACAAGTGTTGTGATGATAGAAAAAAAGATAAATACAATCAAACAAAGCTGCCGGCAGCAAGTAATTAATTACAATTTTAAATAAATAATGTTGTGCTTAGCCTTTATGTAAACTGAAATACACTTAATATAGTTAGCGTGTCAAAGAGTTATTAACATTGTTCATTTATTTTGAGAGTGTTTGCTTAACATTTTAAAACCAAAAATAGAAAAGTTTAATGAACAAACACCAATATGCCTTGTGTAAATATAGCAATTCGTCGGAATAAATTTTGCTATAATTTTACTAAAATCTAAAATAAAAGTAACGTGTGAATTTTAAATCTGTGACCCTTATTATGTTTAAGAGGATCTTAGTTTGACTTTTTTGTGTTTTGTTATTGAGTGGTAAATCAATTATTACATCACGAGTTCTATCAAGCCGCCTGCGACTCCATGCGTCAGCATAAAACATGCTTTTTGTTCTAATAGCGACTTGTTATAGGAAATAAGACTTTCTTACTTTTAGTCTTATAATCTTCGCACAGACTAAGGTTTATTTAAACCCTTGCTGGGTTTTTCAACTTTCGCAATTTCAACTTTATTCGCCAAAGAAAGGGGCATGTCTTTTTTTTGTGGGATCCCTCTGCATCTTCTACCGCATTTACCATAGAGAATGTTCAGAGTTTTTCGGATTAATACCTGTAGCTTAGTTTCATTGTCGGACGTCGAGGCAGACTACGAAACTCCACCCGTATGAACTTGAAGTCCGTCGTTCCACAACTGAGTGTTGTTCAAGGCCGTTTTTGCCCGAACCTTTGTGAGCCGCCCTCTGAAGTATTTCAGAACCAATTCGATTTAGGGTAAAAAGCGAGTAACTTATCTTAAAAGGCTGACAACGCCAGCCCTCTGATATTGAGAATGTCTATAAGTGTCCATCACTTAACATCAGGTGAGCCTCCTGTCCGTTTGCCCCTTGTTCTATAAAAAGAAATGTCTTTAACCCGAAGTCGGAGACTTGCATCAAGAACAGAGGGTTAAGTAGGTGATACTTGTCTATAAAAGAAAAACTATTGAAGTTTGTTGTACTAAGTTGAAGCAAATTAAATTTGAAGATTCAGAGCGTTGTAAGGCTGTCACTTTTTTAAGCGAAAAGGTATAATAATATCATAATAGGTAAAATCTCGCCGCAGCTTGGATGCTAGTTCCTGATGATACAGTGGTTCCTAATGGTGCCGTTGCATTAATTAATCATTAATTATATATTGATCTTATTATAGTTATAATCGTTATAATATCCAGTAAAACTGTTTTAATGTTTATGATGATAATAGATAATGGTATCTTACTGTACGGTAGCTTGTAGGAATAATACGTTGAGGTCCTAATTTTCCGTCTTCAACACAGAATTGTAAAATATATTGTCTTATTTATTTAATTACCATTTTTTATGTTTACAAATTAATCAACACTTTGATAATATTTTTCAAAACGATTAGATTTTAATGGACTTAGAATAATAACATTCATTACATGAGTTAACAATGATCTTGAAAAAAATTGATGCAAATAGCTAGACGTCAAACTTTAATTTTGAGATTTTAATCTAAGAAAACCAAAGTAGTTTATTTAGTAAAATTCCTTCTTAACATAGTTTGTTAAGTAAATTATAGTTAAATAATATAACTAAATCTCAATATAACCAGAATAGATTGATGATATTGGTCCTAATTAAAATACTACATTACGTCAGATAGAATTACAATAGAGAAACTGTTCGCCTTTACAAAATATAAAACAATCATTTGAAAGACTCAAAGAGCACCGGCTTAACGCAACGTATCACTGTAAGAACATGGCATAAGCGATTGCGTAAAGTTGGAATTAGGAATAGTTTGGATATACGCAATAAAGTTCTGGACTAGTTCAGTCCTGGAGCTGAAGTGTGCATCTAGAAAGCAGAAGATGAAGAAAACAACTTATTTATTCACAAAAATATAAACAATATCCTTATAGTACTCAGTCAATACGACAATGTCTAAACTGCTAATCTCTACTGTAAACTCACTCTGCGAAGATATACCTTAAGATGTCGATAGTGTTAGAAACATTAATTATCTTTTTAACAAAAATATGATATTAATTTAATTTTTCATGCTTTGTATATAACCTATAATTCAAATTTGCATGCACACGATAATTTAAATATCGATGACGTGCCTAGCAGCGTATTGCCTTTAAAAACAAATGATTAACGAAACATTCCGAAATCTGAGTTGGTTGGTAATAAATATCCCAACACTTTTATAACCACATTTGTTTAAGCACGCTGAAAGCTAAAGTGTTATACTCAAAAGTAAAGCATATCACAAGTTATATTTTTTATAAAAACCAGCTTCTATTACTTGTGCCAGCCATCGGCTCGCGCCTCATCATCGCGCGGCGCCTTTCAATTCACATCTCAAACGTTTGGATACTCCCCCACAATGGCCCCACTATAAAGAGTTACTGCGTTTGCCGCCTCGTTATGTAAAATCGACCAAACAAAGCACTATCGCTTTCGGTAAGAATCAATCGAATCAAATTAACAATGGAGGTCAGAATTGTCATCCGATATAGTTTGACCCTTATATTCTCTATTCACTAGCTTGATTATCGGCTCAAAGAAAGTGGTTTTTCTTTGACTATATAAAATGCGTGTTGAAGTTTCGTACTGAATGGCAGCTATGTTAGTTAAAAGCTATCATCGGCTTGTCTGTTAGAGAACTTTGATATCTTTTGTTCGAGTGTCATTGTTTTATATGGATTCATTTAATTATCCTTTTGATAATTTTCTATTAAGGGTTGCAGTTTGCCTTTTTCTGTCTGGGTTATATTTTAAAGTAGATGTTGTGGTTAATGTTTTCAAGTGTATGAAATTTAGTATGCCGTAGACTGATACGATGAAATACAGTGTCACGATGAATAACAAGTGGTCAGAATTTCGGGTGCGTCGAAAGAAGTGAAGGAGTCTCATTATATCAGATTTTGGATAACAAGCACTGCTTCCACCGAGACTTAGCGACCTGCCAGAGAAGTGAGTTCTGGGAATTGCATATAGAGCTCTCACTTCTCTAGCAGCTCCCTGAGTTGATAAATTGTATTTAATAAAATATATTACAAATTATATTCAGTAAATGCCTTTTGTGAATGTACACAACACTACGGCGACAACCGGCGAAGATATGTGTTTAATAAATAATTGTAATCATGGAAAAAGGCATGGCATATTTTATTCTTTGTAATAATGTTATGTTTTTGTACACGTAATGATAGAACATCAAAAACTGTTTGACGGTTTAACTGAAATTTTAGTTAGGTATGTTATAGATATATTTTTGAAATAGATATTTATGAAATTATAATTAGTTTATTAAAATATACATACAAAACAATGCAATATGTCTGCGTAATATACTTTTTTAAATCAATTAAAACCACGTCATTCAGGTAGGATAACTATAAAGAACATAACACATCTACGAAGCCGTGAACCGTAGCGAAAACAAAACAAAAATATATTCACCCTCCTCAAGTGGGGTTAGGGGTATGTAAAGTCGTAGCACATAGCTAACAAACATTACCGCACAAACAGCGCGCCTGAGGCGGGCGGTGCCGCCACATTTGCATACAGCCTTTACTCGCGCCACAGACTGCCACACCTTTATACAAATTCAACAAAACCTCCTTTGGTTTTATTTCACTGATTTTTAAAAGTAGTAAAGTAAGTAAGAAAATTAACTGTCACTCTTAAAATGTTACAACGTATTAAGTGAATAATGATAAAACACATGGGTAATATTAAACAAAACCTGACTTAAAGATTAATATTGTATTGTATTAATATTTGTACTTATTTGTTAGAAACACGTATTAACTGGAATTAGTTTTAAATGTTGGTATTTATAACGTCTATATCTATTTTAAATATAGAATATTCGTAGGCGTAATGGTAATGCTAAATTGTATTTATTGTTAAGTTTATTTAAATATAAATTACATATTACGGTCTATGTTTTATTTGTATTTTACCTCCATTTATATTCATTTTATTTTTGTTAAAGTAAAGTTTAATTTGATGGAAAAATGATTTCGCATTACTCCTCCGGAATTGGCCTTATTTTTTTAATAGTTATTTGTACAGATACTAAATGGTTAGTTAAATTAAGAACCTCCTGGCTCCCTATACAAATATTCTTATATCTGTACGACATATATTGTGAATGTGGAAAATGTTTTTAAGCTGTTTCTCCTAGTCTGTGTACTTACAACACTTGGACGCTAACCTAATACGACGTACGTCAGTTACTAACAGTTACGTGCTGGGAAACTGCTCTGCAAGGGTTACAGTTGATTTTCAGCTAGTTGGGTAAATTAGGACACGTGTGCACGATTATGCAAAAGTATCTGTTCCTACTTATCTATGTTTTAAGTTTTATTTTATATGTTAACTTATAACTTATGAGAATTGTATTCCGGCTAAATAACTTGTATCCATAGTCATGTAATAAATTTAAAAAAGAATACTGTAATCACTGTATGTAACATGGAAAACTAAAAACGACAATTACATATCTATTGAACCGCTGTATACACATAATATCGAACTCTGATATTTTCTATTACATTCATAATGATACATTTCACAAACTTTGTATGGAGTTTCTAATTTTATATTCTATATTTATCTACTGTTCTGTGGATGCGCGTAGCTTTGACGCCATGCATCGTATTGTAAGAAATGGCGGGGGGAGTTGACTATCCGTTAGCATTTACTATAATATGATTTGTATCATCAAATTGGGGAGTTTAGATAACACCGGTAACACGAAAAGGCTTAATGGTCGCAAGACTAGCCTGATCTCATTTTATTAGTTGATATTTTATTTATACCAGCTTTATATATATGTCCTTAGGAAATACCTAGGGTACGTGTAGTAAAGTAGGCGTAAAAGTTTTTGTATCTTTATTTCCTTTCGTTATAAAGGTATATTATCTATCTATCTAATTAATCTACCTATTTGCAAATCTTTTAACTTTAATATCGATAACAATAAACAAAATTGTCTCTTTATGTCACCTATATTTTAATATAAATTAAACTATTAAAATAATACTACGAAATTTATGAATCTTAATTGGCTTATAATTGTTTATACAAATTTTATTTTATTATGAGTCATTTATAATCAATGCCTATAATATATAATTCTGTGTTCTGTGTGCGATTTACTTGTATTTTTTTTAGTTATGCATTTCTTGTAACTCACCCTCAGAAGGATGTTTTTCATACTAGACCAACTCTAGTATGAACGAAAATGGTTGTTGTTTTTTTAATTTCATTGATGTAACCTTATGGCGTTTGACATAACATTGACAGAATGCGTGCTGCAAATATCGTCAAAGAGGATGTAAGAAAAATAAATATCGTTTAAAACAAATGCTTCAATCGGAGTTATTATATTGATAAAATACATATAAAATAATTACAGTTGCTAATTGTTTGTGTTAAAAATCCATGTTTTTCACATGACCAGTTATATGTCGCCTATTGCCGTGTCGGAATACCAACAAAACTATTTACATACGCGCCAGTAAAACAATTAAAGAATGTTGTATATATGATATATTAAGCATTTTTAGTTAATTATACCAATTCGAAATCAATATTCATAGTCAAGACAGATCAACGTCTGTCGGGTCCGCTAGTAATATATACTCATACATACGTATGGGAACTGTTTCTTTATATATGTATGTTAAAGTAATGAAATGAAAATAAAAAAAGTTTTAAATACAATTCCTTATTAAAAGCAAATTCATATATTTTATTGTATTAATAAACAAACTAAAGCGTCACGTCATTATGGGTCAAGCCGAGGCCCTTTAAGAGAATGTTAAAGCAAACAAGAAGACAGACAAACACAATGAAACAAATATTAGGAGTTGAAATGAACCTTGCACTTGAGCAAGAGTGGTTTGTGAACCTTGGGAACGATACAATAATATGAGAAATATTGACATGTTCTCTGCTTTAATAGAAATTCTGTTTCAACTTTTATTATTTTACTGTGTAACACAGTGCAAGGACCTATAGCAAGGATCCTCACGGGTTAACCTATCACTATCGGCTCAATCAGTATGCATCTGTTAATTGTAATTTAATTTTTTAGAATAATGTTATCTAACATAAAATCAAAACAATTATACGTATGATATAGGCAAAAATGGAATACATAATATATACAAAAAGGTTCAAATATATACCAAAGGAAAAAAAATATTAAATACATTTAACTGAGTAATACCTAATTCGGCTGTTTCGTGTGATGTTGTGATGGTATGTACGTGAGGGTTTGTATGTGGAGTGTGCTCATAGTGTAGGTTATTTAGCGCTATGGATATTCTTAACACTACTTTTAAGCATATTCCGCGATCGCTTAAACAAGTCTATATATAATTCGGATTGATAAGTCGACCACGACACTGTCGGATGTTAGTTAATTATTATATTTGCTACTACGTATGTTTTACCTGGAATAGATTAGATAACAATTGAAGCGCCACCACTGGAAAGAAAATGAATGACAGGCCATGAAAACGCATTATCAAAATTTCGTTTTTCATTTCGACGCGGACAAAGAAGCACGGTCATATGTACTACCCATTCTTATAGAATTTGAGTGACAGGGACACTCTCAATGCCAGAGGGCTTGCGAGTACGTTGCCGGTCTTTTAGGCATTGCGCTCTTTTCTTGAATGATCCTAAGCTGAATTTATTTGAAGACAAAAACTGCATCAAGAACTTTGAGTTGTGGAACGACATGAGTGGAATTTCGTATTCTACCTCGACGTCCGATGATAAAACTTAGCGACAGGTCCTCTCCGAAACAATTCCTCGGCACACTCTCAATGGTAAATGCGGTAGAAGATGCAAAGATACCCCACATCTCTACGCAACGTCAAGGGATCAAACCGCCCAGGTAGTGATTGGTCGTCGACAACTTGAAACTAGCCTATCAATGATTTTGATTGAATCTAGCGGCTACAAAACCTTTTCTTTGTACAACGTACATTCACTTAGTTAGGTATCGTCTGTCGTATGTTTGCACAGTATATAAGATGTAACCCGAAACGGCTCCTGCGTTGTTGTTAATGCTCTTGTACGCACTCCTTGATGACGCACTGACACACGAGTTTTTCTGTCATAAAATATTATAATATTTTTCTTCACTGGTCACGGTGACTGACCACACTGAAAAGTACGCGAAACGTCGGAAAAAAATTAAAATTTAGAATTATGTAAATAACTATAAGTTTTAAAAATAATACAAAGCTTTAATCCGTTCAAAAAGTGTTTTTCTTCATGTGTTTTTACACTATTTTAACAAAAGACAATAATATTTTTCTTGTTAATTATACCGTCTAGTGCCTTTCAGCTTTGGATTAACTTCTATAGTAAGCACATAAAGTTGTATAAGTATACTTTTTAGTTTAGTTGTTATATTTACTACTTTAATCTTTGGAACAATTGAAGCGATTGTGGAAAGAAAATGATTGCCGGACCATGAAAGCGCGTTATCAAAATTTTGTTTTCCAATTTTCACGCGGACGAAGAGGCGCAGACATAATACATTCGTATAGAATTTAAGTAAATTCAGGTTTTTTTTTATAGAACAATCATAGGGGGAAAAGAGGTAAGATGCTAACCTGATGTTAGTGATACCTCCCCTCCGCCCATGCATACTCAGAATCCTAGAAGGTTTGCGTGTGTTGCCGGTTTTCTAAAAATTGGTACGCTCTTTTCTTCTGTAAAGTACTTATCTGATATATATCTAATGTACTTCAAAAGTTGTAACTCATAACTCGCTACAATCTTGTTAGGGTCTGGGTCTCAGATTTATGTATCTGTTTCAAGATCATTTGTCAAGTAGATGATCAGCTTCCTGTCCAGCAAATGGAAAGAAAGTCCATAAGTACATAGCCGGGGATCGAACCTACGACCTCAGGCACTGCTTATTCATGGTATAATGGTATCATATCAGAACGAATAAAAATAAAGGTTTTTGAAAATAGCCTATAGATAAAATTAAACAGTTAGTTCGTCCGTCCAGATAACTCGTATGTCCTATAAAAAACGAAATATGTTCCGTCCCCCCGACTCGCTGCGTATTTATTGACACTTGTACCATGATGTGTTTCTAATGAGCCTCTGCCATACCAACTACCAGTCTTCGTACACATCCATAATTACGATAATGCCGCAATCAACAAATATTTGGGCAAAACTTTCGTCTACGTTTTTTGAACTCTGTTTACGCAACGAACGTGTATTCAATAAAATGTGTTTGCGCTGTTTGGAGTTCGTGTTTGTCGATATACCTGGCATTTAACAATATCGCGATTCATACGATGAGAAAGTAAATACTTATTGAGATTTAAAAATATTATTTTAGTGATTTGCATTTTGTTTAACCATTTTGAAATTCCGTTATTGGTAGTATTCAAATAAATAAATTTACTGATTATATAGAAGCAAATATGAAATGTATAAAAGCAGGAGTATCTATATAACCTTTCCGAATATTTTTATTTGTTTATTAACACTGGTTTGTATATAATTACAATACATATTTTAATAACGGCTTCTTAGCGTACACGTACAAAAACTTAATAAGTAAGTACATATATTATACCAAACAGCGTCAGGTATAATCAAGTGCTTAAGTAGATGTGACCAAAATCTAGAAACCTACAATTGTATTATAGATATATGATTTGGCTTAACATAATACATATGTTCCTCAGGTGAGGGGAAGAAGGCATCTAGCGTAAAAAACCAGGCTAATCGGTATTAGGAAAAAAAAGGTAAGAGAGCTGTCCAGGATCGATAAGTACATAAGTACTTGTCTATAAATACAGAGAGCCTATTGACATTTGTTACTTTTAAAGATACAGTTATAAATTAACAACACAATATAGATCTCGTGTTGCTTGTAGAGCACGGATGCGTGGCCAGCTGATCACACGCAATACGTATCATGTTGATCCCTTTGAAGGCCTAAAACGTGAAATCGTAAAATAAATTGTAATACGGCTATCGACCATAGAAATATCCAAATATCATCGGATATTTGATACGATATATCAGGTATTCTGTAATGAAAAGAAAGAAAAATTACTATAGATTGAAAGAATGGGTACTAAGTTTGTCCGAAGCGGTTTTAAAAGCTTTAAGAGGAGCCACCAACAAGCCGGGTTAAAAACAGAACGAAGAGGAAGCTTAACGCCTATGGTAATCACAGTAAGACCTGCTAAGGAAAACTCAGCTAACATAACAGCAAACCATATTAAATGATGCTGGATATTTGAATAAAAACCAAGTCTTGGTACTCATATGAAAACAAACAAAACAGACCCATCCGAGTTTGCCAAGAAACTGCACCTGCAATCTTGAAAAAAACCCGAGGATACAGAAGCAGTTGTCTAAAATGGTGGAGTAAGGAGCAAGGTGCCTCTAGAAATATTGATATTGCAAAAGAGGAAGTGTAAAACATACTGGGGTGCATGTTTGAAATTCAGCAGTTCTATTATTGTACACGCTACAGGGGTTGCAGTGTTGCACGGGAAATGCAAAATATAATAAAAAGCAGAAAAACTCTAGTTCCGTTACAAAAACCGGCGCTTTGGGACACTGCCCTGCAAAAGAGTTACAGATAGTTAAAGTTAAGGAATCTTAACTGGCTATATTACTGGGACCAATATGCACGTACAATCCGATTCGTTGGAGTTAGACATTGACATTTAAAACACAGGAATCGTCAACGAAGAAATGAAAAAAAAAACCACAACATGCGGCCATGGGCTGGAGCGTAGACTTAAAAGGCCTTTTGAGCTAGTGTAGTTTTTAGAACTAATCTGACTGAAAATCTCAAGTGCTAGTGAACACTATGAACATGAGGCGAGACTTACAAGACACTAGTAAGTGGATTTTAAATTATGTAACCTAAAACTATTTAAAGGACTACCTTTATGAAATATTGTAACTGTTTAATATTTAACTAGGCTAGGTTACAATAAAATTAAGCTAAAAAAACCAATTCAAAGTATTTCCCTATAAAATTTACATTTATATACTAGCTTCTGATTATGACGATCGTGGGATATATGCTGATATACCTATAGTAAAGCACCAGTCATCTTGTCAAACGTTTGTCATAATCTCAGAAGGGCATATCTTAGTTTGGGTCCATTGTCAATCGCGTTGTGTCAACACTGTTGCTTCCACGAAGGGTTCTCTTACAAAACTTCACGCCACAATGAGCCAACTGTTGATATTGGGATCAAGTTTTTTGATTTTAATATGTTTATAGAGGCACATATTTGTTGGTTTGATCTACTATTATGTTGAATATATTCTAACTTAATATTAGACAATTTTAATTTACGTACTTCCTTTAATTTTGTGAAATAAATATGACTTTTTTTTCTTGTATTTAATTAATAAATAGAAAATGTCGTGGGGAATTGGACATGTTATAGATCCAAAAAGCGACGATGTGTATTAGGCTCAAATGGCTAAGCTACTTGGACATAAAGAAAACTAATGATATATTACTTATTATTTTTAACTCGTTTTTTGCATGTTATTATAAGTTTTTGCTATTCAATATGATTTAAAAGCCTTTTTTCTCTTGAACTTGTCACTCCTTGTTAATATTTACCATACAAAATGTCAAATCATTTTTATTTAAACTTGGAATAAATTGTAATAATTTGTTTAACAGTTTTCTCTTTATTGTAATGTCAAACAGCATTAACTTATAGGTCACGTCCAAATCAGAAATCGTTAACGTAAGTATATAACTTCAAATATATAATATAATAAATATATCGAAATATTTGCCTTCTCATAATTTGCGTTACGTCAAATAAAAACACCAATGAACCCTGTCACTATTCCCATAATAATTGAAATAAAATGTCGATTTCTGCTTGAGTGAGGACATTGGAAGCCGCTCGCGTGTGCACATTTAATTGTGGCTCAGAGGAAACAGATGCTGATTACTGGGGCTTGGGGCTGGGGGCGAATCGTAATAATTTGTCTCTGCATAAGAAAGCTTTATAGTAAAATTGAATACGACTACCACAGACTATTATTTCAAGTAACTTTAGATGTCTTGAACTATTAGAATGGATATTTTTATACATGAGTGCATACTTTGGTTAAAAAGATTAAAATGTCTATAAATATAATAAGACGCAAACGCAGAAATGTGTTGATTACTATTCTAACTAAACTAATATTTCTCGCAATTCCGAATTCCTGTCCTCTTTGTTAAAAATTTCGCCAATAAACAACAAATAGTTACTACAAAATTAACTTAGCTGTTGTTTCGTCTTTACACCGACTTCATAACATTAAGATAGCATAAGCTCCGGTTATTTTATTAACTTGTTGGTAGGTAAAGAAAAATTTCGTGTGATGAGATGACGTGCCTCACCTACATATAAGGATAAGGTTGAGATTTAGTGCAAACTATAACTTTCGTGTTTCAAAACTCAGTATATTTTTGGCATGACTATGACATGCATGACATATAAAGAAAAATGAAGGGGCGATAATAGCGATTTTTTTGTGCAATAAAGTAATTAAGCATTCGATGTAATTTTTCATGAAAGCGGATTTTCATCAAGCTATCACAAAATAAATATAAGACGTTGATTATATTTGTGAGTGTTTATCAACAACATTAGACCACCAGCAACACTTACATAAACGGTACTTAATGTTATTTTGTTAAATAAGTACGTTTTTTATTCGAAATCAATCCGCTATCGAGTGGTCGAGGCGTTGGTGTTTGTTTGCTTAAGAGATTGTCAATCCAAACCCACGCGTTTGATTGATTGTAATCGATATTAGTTTTAAATACACGCACATAATTTTCCGTGGGGCCAAAAGTTAGTACCCAAAAACCTAGTGGCGCTGCATGAAATTTATATACCGCTTTTTTAAAGAAAACGTAAAGATGATTGACCAACACATGTGCCTCGATGGAGTATGAAAAGCCGGCTTTGTAGTTTTTGTAATATCAAACTTTTATTCCCGTAGTAAAAATGTGACTCTCGCGTTAGTTAAACACAGTATTATTAATGTTTACTAATTAGTTTAGTAGTAATTCACTTGTGAAGATAACTAGCATAGGGGATAGGTTGGTATACGATAATAGAGTAACTGGATTTTTCAATCTAGTTTCGCATTTAACTTGGCGATCAAAAAGATTGGCGTAAAGTTTCTTGCCAGTTCTACGCCATTAACTTGAACTGGTAGTAAATAGTAAATGTAGATTTAGAATCAATTTAACATATTTTCTGTTGACGTTCATAAGTGAACTTGGGTACTTATATGAATAAAGTCATTTTGAGTTTGAGTTTGAACAGTTTCTCGTACAGTAGAGAAGAAATCTGAGGTGACCAAGAAGATTGTAGCGCCACTGGTTTTATTTAGTATAATATAGTCTATATATTTTTAACGTTATATTCTGTATAAAAAATATATATGCGTAACGTTGAAATTTTTCTTCCATCTGCCCCATATCATATTCTATTCCCTGAAGGGTCTGAAGTGCGAATCTGCGGGCGGTCCACTCCATACCTCTTCAGCGGTGTTTGTTTTGTTGGTGTTTGAACTAGAACCATCTACTCGTCTACAAATTACATCACACGAATATAACCCTTAAGTTTATTGATACAGTAGCGATAATAAAACTCTAATTGGCATCACATTGTGGCGTCCTGAAACCACCCTTTGTTTGCTCGAATGTTGACCGGTTTATTGCGCAATGACGCCTCTAATGTTCTTTTTGATAGGTATTAAGTTACTTACAACCACAAACTATCATGCAACATGTTTGTAAGAAAATTCTACGGATTGTATTTTATTTCTTAGACCACGGCAGAAGACAGACGGCTTTACCACTTGCCTGATTTTCTGTCTTCTATAGATTGCACTCCGGAGAATGCTCCATGGAACTTTTCAAGCGTTCATCCAGAAGCACGTTCACCCCTTCGTTGTTGTCATGCCCAGGTGCCGCACTGCAAGATTTGGATCGTTTCTTGTAAAAACAGCAAAAGATTGGAACTCTTGCCCTCTTCCATCTTCCCTAGACAGTGATATGGGTTTATTCAAGCGGTAGTCAAATAAGCGTCTCCTGGACAGGACCTCCAATAGGCCGCATCTCACTTAAAATCAGATGGGATTGTGGTCAAACGTATGTGCAGTTCTGTATAAAATAACAGACTTCTAAAATTGTCATTAATACCAATCATGTAACGAACTGTTATAAAATAAAAACCTTTCCCTTAACCCTTTAAACGCGAATGCAAAATAAAGAAATAAAACATTCCGTTACAAAACAATTGTCAATAATGAAGTCGATGATTTGTTATAAAAATAAGCGAGGGCGACTCCCGTGGCGACATTCAGAATGCTCAGCAATTCTGTCACATTAACACCTATTACTTGCACCCTTTGTGAAACGCACTTCACGCAAAATACTACACTTTCCTTTTTACTGTTTATTGTTAGCGTTTGTTTCGGCGTGCAAACCGTTCGTCGACAATGCGAATCCATCCGCTCCGATGGGCGCTTTCAAGAGGCGAAAAAGCCGTAATTTGCTTCATTCACTCATTGTTGCTGCTAAAAGTCGCCTTTTGTCGTCACTTGGAATTGGAAGCGTTTAGATTTGGAGGCAATTCGCGAGGGCCCGGTCACTCTCACCTCAATGCTCGCTTAATGGACTCTTTCAGTAGAAGCTATGCGAAATTACGTTTGGGGATATATACGTATGCGTACTTATACCTAGAGTGCCTGCAAACTGTTGTTACAGTCTTTTGAGCAGTGTTGGTCTAGTGGCTTCAGCGTGCGACTCTCGTAGTCGTAGGATTGTTCCCCGGCTGTGCACCAATGGACTTTCTGTCTTCTTGCGCATTTAATATTTGTTCGAATGGTGAAGAAAAATGTAAACCCGACCTAAAAAATTGACGGCGTGTGTCAGGCACAGGAGGTTGATCGCCGACTTGCCTATTAGTTTGACAAATGATGTTCATTATACAGATACCTAAAAAAGGTTGTACGTATAGCGTCACTGGTTTTATTTTGTAAAACTCTTAATGAAACACATGTACATGTCATCACATGATATCACATCTGATATAACTTAATTCTTGTAAGTATATGGTTTAACTTGAGCTTTAGAAAACAGTAGGTATTATTATTGTATTGTACTTAAGGTATTTTTTCCTTCCTACTACTACTACTACTACTCTGCCTTGGCCGGGGACTTTTTTCCATCTCTTATATACTAAAAATATAATAAAATAAAATCATTAACTCGTCTCGCGAGATACGACGCTATATCGGTAATATTATTATTTACAATAGTTGCGAGTTCTTGTTTGCCTTCTGTACATCATAATAAATTTTTAAATGGTTATTTCCGTCTACTGTTATCCGTGTTGCTCCAGGTCGTGTCTGGACGGTGTGAATATAGGGCAATGGATAAGCTCATGTTCTACGGTTAGTTCGCCATGTATATCTTGGACTTGTCTAATTAGAAAATTATAACCTGCATAGGCAGGTAATGTGCGAAGTTTACGTGCTCTGTACGTTAGCTACTTCTCTATCAATTCATAAACATTCCTTTTGTTAAACATGCACTATGTACGACGGAAGTGCTGTTATCTAGTCATTTAACAGGGGTGTGGGGGCTAGCGTTATATAAATTTTGTCTCAACCGTATTTTGTTATGGTTTATTAATATAGTACAATACACATATATGTATATAGAACATTGTCGATTGTCCTACAAATAGCTAGCTTACAGAGGCATAAGTTCCAATAAATTACTCGACGAAAAAAGAACCAATGTAGGCGTAGAAAAAATCTAATATTATTAAATTGTCCTGAGAGGTTCTATGGCCTAGTGAAGCCTAGCGTTCTAAGCCAAGAAAATTTATCAACAACGAATATTTAAATAGAAATATTAAACGCAAATTTTACGTATTTTACCTGGTACTTTGGTGAACTGACTTATCCTTTATAGTTTAAACCCTCACATGTGCCCATTCTTACGCATTTCTATGGCTTTGTTAAAATTGAATGTTATCATGTAATCGCCGAAACAATGGCATCTGTGATAATCCGTAAACTACAAACAGGTTGAAGGAAGAGTGCGTCAACTTCCTGACTATTTCTTTCTATTGTGCCTTATACTAAAGTTAGGATTAACTCAAAGAACATTGGTTTGGTACCTTTGTATACAATTTCTCAACTACGTCCAGAAAGGGTGTTTTATCATTAAGTAAAAAAACCCGGACAGTGACGTGTCCGTAAAGCAAGTGAACGCTATTCAATCAAAATTGTTAAAAAAAAAGCTTTGATCAATAAAAATCAATGGCGCTACAACCTTTTTAGGTCTGGACTTTAGATTTCTGTATCTGTTTCATGATCATTTGCCAATGTAATAGGAAAGTAGGTTGACCTTTTAGATCTAAGTCAAGCCTGTTTCCTCAGAATGTTTTTCTTCACCGTTCGAGTGAATGTTAAATACGCTCATAGAAAGAAAGTCCATTGGCGCACAACCGGGAATCGATCTCATATGTCAAGGATGAGAATCGCTGACGGTAGGCCAACACTACTCTTTTAATCATAGTTTATAAAAAAACAAAACTTCTGCGTCTGCATTATCCCGAAATAGCCAAACAATAGTTCCGTTATCATAAATGAATATATAGGAGGAAATGCAAAATTATATATTTGATACGACATTTACTTATATTTAGAATTATTACTTATATATAAATACTAAGTCACATGTAATGTGCTTAATCATATCCGGAACAAATCATAAACATTAGTTTTTTAAAAAACATCTTTTTAATTTCTACACAAGACATATAGTTAACAGACCTTACTATCAACTACTACGAATCAGGATAAATACCATCATTATTAAACAAAAAACCATTCATAGAAAAGTATTAACGAGTAATATAAAATGTTTTTAAAAACACTTACAATCTTAACGCCGACTTAAATTGCCTAAATATTTCACACGCAGATAATAACGTCATTAGAGTTTGCAGGGAAAAAAGCAAATACGCTTTAAGTGATTCATTTGTTAATCAGTTCCTTAAGACGCGTGAACAAAGAGTTTTAATTTTGGGAATCCAGATTCATAAGGTATTTATGCGCATTATATTAAGTAGGTAATATTCATATGTTTAATCTGTGCTAATGTCCTATAATACTTTAATACATATAATCAATGTAAAAAGTTTTTTCTTTGTCTATAGCTATTTTTTAAGAAATTAGTAAAATGAAACCTCTCCTGGGTGTAACGGATGCACCCAGAAAAATGTAACATATTCATTTACATTATATATATGTAACAGGTAGAATATGTATATCTAGTCTGTGAATTAGTTGTGTTTTCTTGTTTCCACGCGAGCCATGTTCTGACCTTAGCAAGTTTCAAGCTTATGTCATTGATATCTATCAGAAAACTGAAATAATCTTAGGTGTGACATCTGTCATTTGTCTGATAATTTCAGTTTTCTGTTAATAATGTTTAATTTTTTTTAGCCTTTAAAATCAGAATCAGAAAACCATTATTAATTTATTGTCATACAATTGAACTCAAACAATTTTCACTAACCTCCGACAGCAAAATTCTGTTTCGCGTACAAGACTGCAGATTTGCCACTTTGTTAGCCGTCCGAAAAGCGGATTTTAGATTAAAGTAACTACCTCAAGTAGTAATTAAAGATATGTCTAAATATCTGTATATGTGTGTAGGTATTAATTAATTTTTAAAATTCTAAAACTTTGAGTTGTAGGGAACTTCATAACGCTATATCTCGCTATATCGTCTTTATTGCTCCAAACTGGACTATGGTTCAACATCCCATTAAATCGCAGTTAAAATACTAACTCAACCGCAAAATAAAAAATAATCACTTCTAACGAAAAGACAACGATTAATAAATATTTCTCGGTAGGCGCCACATAACACCTATTAGTTTTATCAAATCATCAGTTTTGAAATGTTAAAATTACGATTTACAAGTAACAATTATATGGAAGCCACAAAACAATAATTACGAAACCGCATAAACATTTAATAAATATTATTAAATATTTCTATGAATGCAAAGAAAAATGTTGATGACACGTTCTATCTTTCGAGAAACAATTAAGAGCGGTGGCTGGGCAAACTATTACAAACACTAATTATAAGACACAAAGATTACAAAACTAAAGCCATATATTTCAAATATATTATTTTCCTCATTCATAGACTAATTAGTTTTACTAATTTCAGCTTTGGTGGGTATTAGGTACGTAAAGATACTACTCGAGGATGACCTTCCACTGATGGCCCGCAGTTACGCAAATAATATATAGTTTTTATATATACGAAAGGAATATAATTAGTGGCTTATTATGTATATAGGTTAATGATATTGGTACACCTAGAATAAATATTATGTTTTAATATAAAAAGAATTGCATAGTGGAAAAAATTTGGGATTAAAAAACTAGTTTTAAGTTCATCTTCGTCGTAGCTCTAAATCGTTAACTGCTATTAACGACACTACAAAGAAATTATGTGCATTAACAACCAGTCATATAATATGTCTGTAAGTACTCAGTTTTTGTATAGTAACATTTTAATGGAGTAACAATTATCAAGTAAGTTAAGCGGTAGGAAGTCAATCGAGAAGGGTCAAAGCACTCAAATATACAAAATGTTACAGGTCGTAAATATAATTTTAAATATAGTTATATTTTCCTAATTCTGGTAGCATTTCCTCGACTGCGATGCTAATTTCGATCAAGAGTTACCGTAGGCTACACTGCGTAAGAAACGCGCCAACTATGGGGTGTCTAGTATTTGACAGTTGACAATTAATAAAAAATCGTGTATAATTGATATAAAACCTAATTTTATAAAGTTCGTTTTGACTACGTAGATAAACATGTGTGTAAAAATATAAGGTTTTAAATGAAAAGTAAATTAGGTTTTAAAATTTCTATTTATTTCTTATAGATTTGTCTTACTTTAAAAGTATGTTACATATTTCTAGCAACAACATAAGTAGATAAACGTCATTATGTATAGAAACAGAGATTAACCATCAAATATATACAAAAACATTGACACTAAGTACATAGCCCTATTTACAATCGCTTGGTCGTTTTTCAGACTTTAATAAAGAGTAAACTGTAGGTTCACCTACTAATCTAGATTTGACTTTTATCAATTACCTATAAATGTTAAAATAGCGTTTTTAGCTATATCATTACTATTTATTGCTACTATTTCAAACAGACAAAACTTTATTATTATTTCTAATAGGCGTCAAATATTGTAAAAACAATTACGTATTTTCAAAAGAAACGAAATAAAAGTATGATTTTTAAAGCACCAATTATAACCGAACAACGGAAATAATTTCTTAAGAAATTGAATGAACAATGTATGACAACTAAATATTATCACTATTCACATTTGTACATAAACGTTCGATATTATTTTACACAATCAACACGGGCTAATTTTTGGTTATTTAGGTGTCCGGTGGGCGTTGTTGATCTGACGGACTAGGAGGAGCCGAAGACGCAGCTGAAGATGTATGTCTTCTCAATTGCTGAAGAAGGGCTGGGTCCAGCGCAGGCCACCAGCCTCCAAGTAGCGGGTAGTGTGCCGTCGGAGCGACCGGCGTCCGACTCTCATCTTCCCCTAATTTCACATCTTCTTGATCACTAGCAACTACGTCTATATCTTCTTCGACCTCTTCTTCACAGCTACTGTCACGTCGAGGTTTTTTATCCGGTGCGTCGTCTGGAGCCAATAAGGAAGCTACGTCGAACTGTCTTTTTCGCGGCGGAACAACCCCTGGTACACGGCTTCCACTCCAGAAGGGTAAAGGCAAGGCCGTAGGCGGAGGAGACTGGGGCGGTGGAGATGGAGAGTCTTCTCCATCGTCATCCACAGCCAATCCCATATGTTTGCGCACCTTTCGTTGCGCTTTGCGTCTTCGAAAATCACCTTTCCGAAAATCTTCTACGTTTGCTGGATGGATCGCCCAATAATGTCCTTTTCCATTAGCTGATCTTCCCGCTTTCACGAAACAATCATTCAGAGATAAGTTGTGGCGAATTGAATTTCTCCATCCTGGTCCCCGGGACCGAAAGTACGGATAGTTGTCTAGAATGTGTTGATAGATATCAGACAAAACAAGTTTTTGTTCGGGTGAACTCAGTATTGCCATAGCGATGAGGCCAATGTAGCTGTGTTGAGGCTTCGGTTCTTCCGGTTGAAGGGCTCGCTGCTGCAGTAGAGACATGGAAAGAGCAAGTCGTGGTCCATAAGGTCCGTAGCACGGGGCAACTGAAGGTGGATAAAGCCGTAAACGTTCAGCAATGGCATAATTGTAAAGCTGTAGACGGTAATGGTCTATCGCGGCGGCAGTCACAGAAGGTGCATCTTTGCCGAGAGGCCACGGACCTCCCTCAGCTCCACTGCACATGTTTCGGCGACGGTCTGATCACGAGTGCGTCCTGCCTACGGTGGCCCCGGTAAGCGTCAGCCGGTGGAGGGCGGGCAACGCGGGGGGCGGGGGCTGCGACGCTCCAGCCAATCAGCGCACGCCCGTGCTTTGTATACGTGTTTTTGTTTAGCGACGCCCCACTCTAGCGGCTTTGCAACTCCACGCACCCTGACTTGAGTCCACCGGTACTAAGCGCAGAGCCAATATGAGGGTTTGGTATAGTGATTCAAACTTAACAGTATAAGTAAATTGTAAGTAGGTATACTCAATAATATGTTATACTTTTTAACGAAATACAATTACCAAAAGTAGAGAGAATTTTTTCAAGTGTTTGACGTATCAAAATCTATTCATCATAATACCAATATATATATGATGACCTAACCGTATAGTTAATATATATATACGAAATTGTGAATGAACATATGGGTAGCATTAACTCCAGATCAGTAGTAATAGAAATAACTTTTAATTAACTAAGTATCCTATCTATCAAGAATCTATCCATATTCAAGAAATTTGGCTGCGACAATAATATAATTTATCTTTGGTATTAATGAGGGGCGTTGCGTCTCAAACCGTTGGAATCACGGCTCTATTTTTCTTTTTATGTTGGCAATCAAAAATGCTCCTATGAAAGAAAAAAATTGTGAATAAAATAGGCACATATCCGACTTAAATATCGACGATGTGTCACTGATCCACTATTAACTTAATAACTCTAATTCTAATTCTATAAACACCTACCTAAGTATATGGGTTAGTAGTGGCACTAGATTATTATTATTTGAAAGTTAATGACCAAGTAATTGGTTCAATATCAATCTAAAAATAATTATCCAATATCTTTGACAATTTTTTATGCAGACCTTACTTCAAACCGTTACAAATGACAACTTCGTACCGAGTACTTCCCTGTTATTTCGAAGATATCACAACAAGCAATAACACATTACTTCTCAGGAGGCGCGCTAGAGAGAGATGCACATATAAAAATACACTTAATGGTACAAGAGAAAACAGGATAGATAAACATGCAACAGTTTCACATGTGACAATCTATGGCGCGATGGGGACATCTAAAAATTAACCTTATTTGCTAGTTTTAGAGTATATTTTCTTTACTGACGTTTTGGTTATGAAGCAGTATGAGCACCGTGAACAAGGAATGAAAATAAAGCTTTCAGAGCGAGAGCGAAGAGTGCAGAATGAGCGAGCGTTTCTCGCCAACAATGCCGTCGCCGCCCATTTAAATACGCCATCTTGTTTGTGTCTCCTTTCGCTTTGTGAAGCAGTGTTTCGGAAAAAGGAAATTACAGGAAATATTTACCCATTTGTTAAGTATACATCTAGATTGCCACCAATTTCATATTATGTAGACGAATTTCTTATTGATTCCGTTTATCGAAAATTGATTTTTTTTGTTAAAATCTCTCCGAAGTAGTCTTCTAGGAAATAACAGAAAATTAGATTACAGATAATGTATTAAAAAAACATTAGTATATAAACTAATTAACCCTACTTACCTTTGACTTTTCGGGTCAACTTTTATTTATTTAATTCTTAATTATTTCAATACGTAAATCTTGTGTGAAACATCAAATACGTACTCATTAATAAAAGCTCAATATCGTCAAAATTTAACTTTATACCAACCTACTTAGCCTTTGATTATCTATTGAACGTAATCAAAGAACTGATTCTGAAAAGTTAGGGATATTTTTTATGAAACACTGTGTTCTCTAACTCTGTGGGAAACTATATGTGAAAGTTAATCTGAATTACCAACGATCCGCAATTATGGATAATAGTTTTAACATTTGTTTAAATATTATCCATAGTAAGTACATGTCTATAATATAGTCTCTTCCCTGTTAGGGAGTAGAGAGGTATATGTAAATTGATAAAAAAATATAGGCATAGAGCACAGACCGTTTATAAACTATTCGGTCGCGTCACGTGCGGGTAGTAGTGACGTAAAACAAACGAATTGATCGACAAACAACAACGAAGACTCGACGTGGCCTGAACGCTGAACGAATTCTAATTTTAAGGTATTTGTCCAAACATTTCTACGGGACAACTAACAATAGTTGTTTATTAAAATAAAATGTGTTTTTACGATTGAAACATTTTTACTATTTAACTAAGGGATCTGTTAACTTTGCTACTTTTTTTATTAATTACTAAAAAAAATAGTATCTTAAGTAATCTATCTATAGATAATAGCTAATACTTATTTATTGTAATCTTTATTCTTATAGGTACTAAGTACCTACCTACGTTTAAATACCTTAAAGAATACAAAATAAAGTATAAACAAATTTAAAAAAAGCTAATTGTCAATTAAATATTTTCCGTTGTGTTATAGATGTCATAACACAAATATGTTATAGTACATAATACAACATGACTAGAAATTTTCCAAGAGTCGTGCGGAAAGAAAACCGTAGTGTTATTGAGGTCGCTGCAGTGCCAAATACATTTTTTGTTCTGTTTTATATTTATTACATTATATTACAATTTCTGAATATGTGAAATGACGGAATTATATTTTTCGCCTAATAGATCACGCCGGTTCGCCACACAGACTGTATACTTTGTATATTTTGTCTGCTATATAATTGCCATAGATCTAGTAAAAAAAATAAAACAATTTCAGGAGAATTAGAAAATATCTCAGCTTTAAGTTAGATTCACACTGAGCTGTTTCGTTTCGTTACTGGCTGACAATCTATTTTAAAAACAAATGACTGGCGCCATACCTACTTAAATAATTTACTGAACATAGCAATAACACTACATTTTATACCGTCATTGTTTTAATTGCTGTGGCAAGGTGAAGGCGGTTCGCCCCGCCCAGTACTTCGCATTGTACACCCCGAACCAATATTCACAATGCCTCCCTTAGTTTCGTGTTTGTATTGTTTATTCGACAACTATGTATTATTGCTGTATAACATCCAGGTGTGATGCTTAACAAGGTTGGTATATATAATATTAATTATTATGAATAGGTTAAGTAGAAGTTTACAAATACATTTTAATGTAATGTACTGCACTTTGAGTATATCTAATGCAACAGTTTCATTCGTAACGAGCAAGCAAGATACTTCGAATATCCGAACTCGATTCAAGACTTAATCTGTATACTTATCAAAAGAATTCAACAGACATTGAAAATTGTCATAATTATTGGAATCAGCACTTTATTAGAGAGTTACCAATTACCGATTATCATTTTAGATTAGTTTGTGATATAAAATTATTCTACGACTATTTCACATAATTGATAGAGATTGCAATATATTTGTAAAGGAATCCGTTAGGAATTTGCTTGTTGCCAGTTAAAATATATGAAAAACTTATCGTTTATATAAACGTATCGTTTTCATAGTTACTGCATCTACATAGATTATAGCGAATCGTATGATTGTCATTGGTCAACGTATAGCCATACGTCTTACGGTTTGATAGCTGACAATGCAAACAAACGCGTCATTGTCTTTTGTTGTAAATTGTCACCTCAAAACACAGGGTGAGCTGAAAATCTATATACGAAATTCCTAACTAGCTACCTAAGTAAAATATTTTCCAGCGTACACTCTGCGACATCAAATTCGAGGCAAAACTTGAGCGTAATATTTAGAATGTAAATAGCTTTCTTGTTAAATGCCGCCCGCTTCTATATTGAATTACAGACTTTGTGTGGAAAACTGTTCGCAAAATATTTTGGCGTCACAAAGGAGGTATTAACTGCGCGGCGTCCATAATAATTTTGTGATAATTTTATGCAAATCGGGGAGGCGAGCTCCGACGGCGCGGTCGACTTTACTGGCTTGCATGTGCTTATACTTACGAAAAGATTTTATTACTGTCATATTATTTTTGTTAAGCAATTTCTTAAAAGTATACTTAAATAGTATTATTAAAAACGCAATATTAACTATTTTCAGGTTTTTGTCGACCAAGGTCAAATGTGTGTCAAGGTGATAATTGGTATCACGAAATACCTCAAGGGGGTATAGTAATATATCACGTGTAGGTACTTATTTTTTCGTCAAACGCGCAATTTCTAAACCGAATAGTGACTTGTAGTGTACATTGAATCGCCGTTGCCAGGCAACGAACTAAGTACAAAGTACACCATTAATATTAATTTTAATCCAATCCAAAACAATCTGCAACCTTTCCGTCTAGACATTTTTTATCTTGGTCCTTAATTATCTAGAATAGGATTTGATTATACTTTATACCGGTAGGTACTAAAATACACGTAATTTTTAGGGCAGTCTTAAACCTCACCACGCACCACCATGTGGGAGTAGGGGTTAGAAAATGTTAAAAAACCATCACGTGATAAATGGACAGCCCCTTAGTTGTTGATATCCGAAGTAAAACTTTTCGTTTAGATTTACGTATTTCTTAGATATACTTACATTCAAAATTAAAGACCATTTAAAAACTACATACCTTGTTACCTGCTCTAAGAACCTTAAACATATTTTCTTAATATCCTAAAATAACTTTCATAGCTAATAATATACACTTAGGTATTCTCCGAAACTATCCCACAAAAACCGATTAATGCATAATATCAAATCAATTGCGACACTTGAACAAGCATTTATTTCATTCAGCAAGCGATTATATAGCTTATAATGCTAACGTAACGTTGATTTTCCTATAACCATGTTTGTATTTTTTAAGGTAACATAACACTAGCGCCCTGCATTCAATGTGTTAGCACCTATTGTAATCCTCTGACACTTTTATAGTTACGATTAACAAACGAAATTAGAACCCAATAATATTATTAAGTGTTTTTTTTTCAAATTATCGCTAAGAATGACGTCCCCTTTCCCGAGTTAATATGAATAAGTACTCGTATTACCACCTACGTTTGTATAAACACAATAAATATTTTTTAGGGTGTCGCTTTATCTCCTTCGTAGATTTAAGATAGGAATGTTAAAGATACATGGTTAAGATATGAAATTGTCATATTTTGCGCATTGTGTTGTAAGTGCCAATTGTGCTGGATTTGCAAAAATGTAATCTTTTTCGTTTCGTATGTTATGAATTATACTAGCGCTACAAACTTTTAGGTCTTGGCCTCATTCTCTGTATCTGTTTTGTGATCGTTTGTTTTGTCTAATACGCAAGTAGGTGATCTTGCTACTTTTTTGAGTCTAAGACATGCCAGACAAAAGAGCGATTATTAAACGCGATCATAGACAAGTAGATGAGACCTACTCAGGGTTCTGAACGGGCCGGGTATAGACTCCTTTATACCACCTTCCAATCAACACGACCGCCACTAAAAGCTGCCAAAGAGTTTTTCGCATTTAACTGGGGTAAAGAAAAGTTTTGTTGCTATTTTTTTCATTTAATATCTATAATAAAATAAGTATGGAACGACCATAGCCGAGTAAAGCTGGTCAATATTTTTATTCCTACTAAAATTACATGCGCGATTCAAGTTACTTCCCAATAATATAGTAGATAACTTGTAATAAAATAAAAAAACCAAACATAATAAAAAACGACGGTTACTTAAAAAATAAAGTGTATCCCACACTAGGATTCCCTGTGTCGTGGGCAGCTAATCTCTTCCATTTGATATACTATCGGCACTTGACATAATAATTTCTACATAACACACATACATTTTATAATTACACATTGCAAAATAAGAATATTTTCCGTTTCAGCACGGGACAGTTTGTAAACGTTGCTTCAAAGAGAAGGTATAAGTTTGAATCGTTAGTGAAAATTTTGTTTTAAAGAAAGTGGTTAAATGATAATAATAATAATTTATTGCAAGAATATGGTACAAAAATGTGTAAGGTGGTAAATAGTAAGTTCGCATATTCTGCCACACACAATGGCGCGCAAATTTGTTGTTAAAGGAGTTTTACATTTTACATTATTAGTCATATGAATTAGTAAATTCTTATTTTATTTTTATCGTACATATCGTATCAAATGTTATTAAATTTATATCAACTACAGTATCTTACGCAAATAAACATTGATTGAATAGTACATTTTTTCCAAAAGTAATACACCTAGTCGATTTTCAAAGACTGTAGTCGGAAGAACTTTTATAGATGAAAGGGCCCTCAGGAGAAAAAGCGTTAATCGAAGAAAGTGCGTTTTTTGAATAGCTTATATGTAGGTTTGCGTTGTGGTGTGGGTTATACTTAATACAAATATCAAAGTGACCATATTAGGAAATATGTCTTTGCTAGTAACAAGTTATTTGGCACCCACTGACAATAACTTAATAACTAATAATTGTAGCGGTTAAGCGCAATGAAGCGAAACAAATCACAGCGGTATCGCAGCAATACATTTCCGTATGAATAATGTAACGTGGCTGATCGAATTAAGCACTCGAGCAACAATGACAGGCCAGGATTAACAGACACTAAGTGGATTACTTGCTTCCGCTCCTTTGTGGGACTCTCCAACTTGACGCTACTGGTTATGGCCTACAAATGTTTGTGTTAACCACTGCTTTCAATGTAATAGTCTATAAATTAGTGCTTCACTAGGCTGTATGAAAGTTGCAAGTAAACAATTTACTTTAAAAATATCGTTATTATATTTATTATACTTATGAATAATAACACTAGCATATCTAAATAATAAAACCTTAAATATAGCATTAAAAGATGAACATTGCCTTTAAAACATATACTTAAAATTAGTATTATTAAACTTAAAGTTCGGCAAAAATTATTTTCCATGAAATTCATAAACATGTATTAATATTTTTAAACTGGTAATTAATAACAATATTTTTTTTTAATTCAGTAGATATTAATAAATAAAGCATTGAAACGAAGCTGTCATTGATAAATGGACTCTAGCTATAGATATTATTATTTAACAAATCAATCATGTTTGCATTTTAAAGGAATTAATAATAATAATAATAGCTTTTTACTGAAATAAATACACACGCACAATAATAATAAATACACATTTATATTTCTATCTTCTTCTTTTTCCCCTTTTTTGGCAAAGACCTCCTCCGAATCCCGCCATTCCTGTCTGCACTGTCACTGCCACTCTCTGCCATTTTTCCTGCTATTTCTTTAATTTGATCTATTCATCTTCTAAATAGTCTTCCTCCTTTTCGTTTTTCCTTGGGCACCAGTTTAGTACTTTAGTAGAGATAGATAGTTATAAATGAAAGTAATAAAATTAAAAACTATACTTTATTATATATGAACCTATATAGATATTAGATAGATACTTATGTAATAAAACAAAGGAGCGTGTGCATTTCGTTTTATGTATCCTTAGTTTTAAAATTTACATTTTATTTTTACGTAAATTAGTATTAATAGTTTTTAAATTGCTTAAACGCCAATAGCGAAAGTACATGAATATCTTACGCACGATGTCACAAAGCGATAATTACTTATTCGATTAAATGCTCAAGAGTAATCTGTCGATAATGGCACCAAATTATAAAGAAGCACCCTCGACACTCGTCCGGCCTCAATATTGATACAGCTCAATGAGTTACAATGGCTCTTAAAATCCACAGATTAATTCCCATTTGGTCACGGAAGCTGAGTGCTCGAAATAAAAACATTTGGAAGAACAATGCCATTGTTCCGCCGCCGTTGAATTATTCTGTTTTGACAATACGAAAATAGTACATAAATATTTAAACAGCTTAAATTTTAACCCTTGGGAACGTTTTGTCTCGTTTTTGTGCTACAGTTTTAATTTCTGCTGATAACTATTTTTGTTGGCATGTTTTTTAACTAATGTTGGTTGATACTTTAGTAATTAAATTTTCACATTAATATGTTTTTGAGAATTCCTACGGTTTACTATCTAGTCATATTTTATCCTATCAAGAAAGCTTCTGAGCTTTCTGCTAAGTTGATATTAAAAAAAAAAAATCACCTTATATACTTAATTAGTTACTTGATTTGGAAGGTATACTTGCGATCAGTGTTGTAAAAAACGAAGGATTTCTTTAATAAGTCGTTCTAACCTCACCTGCAATGGCTTAAGTTATAGATAGGTTCCTACCTCGCCATCTGCGCGGTCACTCAAATTTCACACCAAATCTTGGTGAATTTAATTGAATTACAAGAGGTATGTCCGGCTATTGGACGCATGCCCACAACAATGTATGTTTTGCCAACAATAACTGTATTTTTGAACACAATACATCACATCTACGATGACGGCCCGTCATGATGGTCAGTATTTTTTCTACACTTCAAAATAACTGTACTTGAGATTGTCTAGGAGATGCTGGTTCTTTAAATTGGATTTCCATGATGGACAATTAGTACATTTTATATATAGAATATGACGAAGAAAACGTCAAAACATTCCCTCCGTCACGTTACTCAGGATGTCCTAAACTTGAGAAAGGCGTTAAACGATCGAGTACAAGCACTGCATTTTGATTCAATACATATTGCTGATGCTATTTATATTTTATTTGGATTATCTTATCAAATAGCTAGCAAAAATGTTAATAAGTTTCAAAATTACTATTTTTCGTACGTAAAATACTTTAAAATATATATTTAATACTATAATATAAATTAATATTAAGACAGAATTGAAACACCTAGAAACATTTTCTCTATCAGTAGAAATTATATCAGTCGACTATAACCTACCCATTTTTGTTTCTCAATATCAGTTTAAAAGGCAAAAGTTTCGTTAAAATCACATTTGGCTCCTAGACAGCAATGAATTGTATTTGCGCGTGAAGTGTTTATCGAGTCCTGCACAGATAGGATCTTAATCTCGGATTAGTTGAATGTTAAAGAGCATTGTTGGGTCTAAATGCTTCAATTGAGAGATATTGCCCACCTATACTTCACAAAAGGCTTAGTATCTGGGTCAAACTCCCACGCGAAAGAATTAGGAAATCTTTTCCGATAGTGTATCCGGTGAGCGTCAATTGTCGTAATATTGCCATATATTTGCATTTCTTTTTCTTAAAAACAAACGGGAAAAAAAGTAAAGTAGCCATGTGTTCATGTCCTAGATGTTTCCTCGCGATGTTAATAACGTAGGGATTTAAGTCGTAATATATTTTTTAAATTCACTTGATAAAAAAATTCGCTAACCGATTACGTATTAATCTGCTGTTATTAAACGTTATTAAAACATTAACATAATGTATTAAAACTCCTGTGTTTTTTCCTCAAAAAGTTATTAAAGACGAAGAAGTATTATTCTAGCAATTAAATGTACATATTCTCTAGAATCTTCATACAATAAGCCAACATGCACTCCGAACAACGTCGGCTTCTTCAATTTGAAACGTTTCGCCTGGATTCGGATATTATGTGAAGTTACTTTGTTGTACGAAGCCTAAGAGGAGATATCGCAGCCCAAGTGCAAATTCAACCTGCCAAGGCAATTCCAAATCTATGTCGTTAAAATAAAGTCTATTTTATATAAGCATCAAAACAACACCTTCGCTAGTAAGCCGATAGCTTCAGAGACGAATATTTAACGAGGCTTCAAGAACACCTATTCGATTTTGCACAGAGAACTTGTATGATGATGTGTATGTACTTTCCAACACAAAATATCTACTCGCAATTTGGTGTAAATTTTTCATCTATAATGATTCGTAGGAAGGGTGAATCGATTAGTAAAATTATACTTATTTAAAGGAATTTATATTTGCGTACAATGGTTACACATCAAGAATATGGAAGTCACAACAAATGCTGTTCAGTGCTGCCACCTACTAGCAAATAAATTAGTTACTATTAAAGTTTTCGAAACTCATTTCAACAGTACACAGATAATACATCTTAACTGTCTATTTCATTGCAATTCCTAAAGCAGGTATAAATTAAGCCACTAAATATATAAACTCTTATTTTTTATTAGGTTTTCTTATATGGTATGAACTTGTTTTATATAGAAGAAAGTAGAAGCCGATCAAAAGATTACATTTAGTTTTAAAAAGATGTAATTTAATTTTCTGTTTACAATATAATTGTCAATTGTAATTGTTTTGACAATATTTTTCATTCAATTTAATTCCAAAAATAAAGAAATCTTTTTTTTAGTGTAGAAAAGTAGAAAAACTAATAATATACTCTGATATTTGTTTGAAAAAGACCTCGTTACGGGCAGAATGCCTATTTCTCGTATCGTTTAATATATATTTTTAAAGCGTATAAAAACTGTCAAATTCTACGGATTCATAGAATTCAGTATGATAAGTGTTTTCAATGGGAGCTACAAGATTCGTATTCATGTAGGGAGAAAATAATTGCGAACATTTACATACATGCGAAGTCTGTCGCTCCACCGACTGATATTTCATGTAAATAGGAATTGGGAAGGCAGTTACGGGGACGACGCTAAATATTTTGGTGTGCGTTTCTCCATTTGTTAACGGATATGATAAACATTGTTATAGTAATGAGATTAATTTTGTTATTATTGATTTAATCTACATACACAATTACAAAAAATAATAAGTTTAAATCGACTTTAAAAAGGTATTTTGTTAGGCTTCTGTATATTTAGAAAAATGCAGTATAATCGTAAACATAGTCTTTTATAGCAAAGCGACTAACTCTTTTCACTTCTCCACTAAATTTCCCCCAATTCGTTTACCTAAGCGTGAAACAAAACCATCCACACCTTACAATATAGATACCTAGGGGGACTTATTATATAAAGTTAATATTCTAAATTATTTGTATACCAGTAATAATTAAATTCATTTTAAATTGCTCCATTTATCATTACTTCGTTGTATCCTAAGCAAGTTTTTAATTTATAATTAAAAACTCCAGTTTCAAAAGTGTTGAGTGCCTTTGAATTGAATCGTGTCACACTATTATTTTAGTTTAATTTATACTAAGCGTGTATGTTTAACAATAAATTCTCTTCAAAAATTCGTCAGTCAAAATTTATGTAGTAATCTGTATCAGAAATACAAAATGCATTAGGCAAAACTAATCAGACTTATAAGAGTTCGTTTCAATAGTTTTCTAATCCGTCTCTCGTTTAGAGCGTTATTAATTTCGTATAGCGGACAAAAGAGCATGTTGCCACAAATACGACACAAAGACGGTGAAGTAATTAATGTTCAGTATTGGTTGAATCCAGCTCCCGAGGGGCCTACACAATACGGTAGTTAGAGGGGCGCGGCTTGGGACGTTTAACGAGCAAATTATTTAGTAAATGTTGCCAAATAATAACATTAACGTGGCTTTCGGGGTCTTCGCATTCGGTCTAGTTTTTTTTGTGTTATGTTTTAGTATTTAAATCAGTAGAATTGGGCAAAGAATCCGGCTTATCTCTTTGAATACGCAAAATAAAGATCTTTATATAAATATTTCATGATTCTCAATAAACATTAAAGTGCGGTTAATGTTGCCAAATAATTAATATTAGGTACCTCTTTTAAGGCCTAGAATTATATAATCAAAGAATGGACTAACGGGTTGTTAGTTAAATTTGCGTTTTAAGCGTTATTTTGCGAGGGTTATATAGATAGTGTTCCAGATCCTATGCACGAAGAAATAAAAAGCACAGGAAGCCTAGTTGCCATTCTGCCATCTCTGTAGGGGCAAGATGCAATTGGAGGAGTCAACTATTGTCAATTATTTTTCACGTCGACGAGGTAAAATAAAATATATAATAGCTGAAACTTCTTATTAACAGTTTATACTTTTTTAACTTTACGACTTTATTATTTTCCTTTTTTTAATCTGTCAGTAGTAATCTTCTGTCATTTCGACCTGAAATTACATGTCATTTCACACATTTTAGCCTATCATATAAGTAGGAGGCTGGACATCGTCGCAGCAGTCATGAAATGGATATTAACTGATTTTCATGTAATTAGCATAAACATATATATACCAGAGACATAATATATCTATGGTCAAGATATGTGTTCTGTAGATAACGTTAAATACATGACGCCAAACTTTATTAACTAAACTGTAGTCAGTATGACTATATATATATAGACGTTTTAACACTAATCAGATATATTATTTACTTTATAACCTGCTGGGTGGTGGTACATCACAAGAACCCTGACCAGGAGAAATTATGTTGAAAAGTGTGACTGTGAGAAGTAGGGGGTCGTGAATGGCTCCTAATTGAGTGGCTCCTAGTGGTTGATGCGTGTCCATTGTTGATACTGTTCGGTTATGATTAACGAATAATTATTGTCTTCGGTTCAATGAACATAAAAAGTCGAGGAGTCTTGGTATCGTGGGGTGTCCGTGTATTGTTGCTAGTTAATATTTAATTTAGTCCAAATAATGATTGGATTTAGTAAATGGAATACAGAGGATTTATTAAACTAAGGATATTCAACGTGTTTTATACAAAAATCAATATATTAATAGGTATTCAGATAAATTAATATACGAAAGATCTTTATATTTTACTAGAGTACACATTACAGAGTACATTCGCTACCCTTTACCTTTCCAACCGCAGTAGAAATTCATTGCGTATCCTCAGTGGGGATACATTAACTCAACCTACTCCTGGTGCTTTGCTACTCAGATAACCGTGAAGGAATACCAACTAAAATCACTTCTGAGTGCTTCTGAACCTACCGCCTTTTAAAACTTTTTACGGTCCTAATATTATATGTGAGTTATATTAACCAAAATAATTCATTATAGAAGTGTATAAAAAAAGCGTTTAAAAATTCCAAAGGCGCTTTTTTTTTAATTCAGATGTAATTGCCAAGTCGTTGGAAGTATTTATCAACGTTGCGCATAACCTCCCGAGGGAACAAGAAGCCCCCGCAAACGGAATAATTCAATAACCGACGGAACGCGAGTCTAATCCCAAAATTAGCAATACGATATCATTAAATAGATTTTGGTCTCGAACAAAGCAGATGTCGAGGGAATACCTAGAAGGGAGTGTTTAGCAAATCATTAGCTTGGCTAATGAAGGGTTGGGTACTTTGTATTTGTCAGCGTTGTCTCCTAAATGGACGCCGCTAAGAGAATATTAATTAACTTGTAATATTCAATATGACAGACTAGATAAAGTGGCTAGAAATACAAAACACAATATAATTACTTGTAGTAGAGTATTGTACTAATAATAAGATAATATATATATTAATACAATATACGTATAGTTTACTTTTTAGTATTTGTTTTAAACAGATGTACAATATAACGAATCGTCCACTTTCGCAGCGATCCCTTAGCGTTGCATAGAGACATCTTCTACCGAATTTACCACGGATGGTGCCGAGGATTTCGGATTAATTCCTGCTGCAGCTCAGTTTCAACATCGGACGTCGAGGAAAGATATGAAATTCCACCCGTATCACTTAACACCACGAGAGCCTTCGGCCCGTTTGCTATATAAAAATACAAAGTATACTTACTTCTATTACCTTATTAAAAGAGAAATGAAACGCCTAGTGAACTAAATAGCAATCTCTCGTAAAAGCGTACGCGATTTTGTTCAGGCACACGTCGGCACGTGCATTAACAATGTGGACGTATTGTGTCCACGCAGATTGCTTCCGGGTGATCCGTATCGGATTGCTGGAAAAATGTTGATATTGTTACAACTTCATTGATCAAATGTTGCCAAATTACAAATTGCCACTCGTTATGATATTCAATGTTTGTGCTACGTGGAATTTATTAGCAGATTTTATTTTATACAGGATATCGAGAGGTAACATTATGATAAATACGTACATAAAATAGTATATTCGATTCTAATGAACTGAAAAGCAGATCTCGCAGATATATGTAACACAATAAATATATCAACGTGGTGTCTTTCAACTCCCTATCTCGAAAACTGAATATCGTGTTATTGAAGCGAATAATACAAGTCAATAAACATTTACAAAGACCAATCGAACCTCCGAGTTTCATATTTCATCGTTTAGTCAGCAATGGGGTGGGCTGACGAAGTGAGGAGGAAGCAGGGAGGGGGAAGTCGACGGAAACAATTAGGCGGGCGCAGGCGCTCTTCCTGTCCTAGTAATTGCCGTATCTATTCGCTTTATATGTTTCGTTATAATTGACAGGCTTGTATTGCAACAATGCGCTTCGGATCTTAATAATCTGTGAATAATTTTAATGACTTATAAAAGTGTCTTGTCGAATATGTACTAGAATCAGAGCAAACACATTGTAGGTTATTACTAAATTTATGTTTTATTAGTGTAAATAAAGTTTCTACACCAGCCTCGTGGAACTGATCATAATAATTTGTATTACAGTAATTGAGTCTATTTATAATATAATCCACATTGCAAACCGTATTTATGCGTCATCAAAGATCGCAACCAAATCCCTTAAAGAAGTTATTCGCAATACATTTTTTTAAAACTAAATTCTGTAATACGGAAACCCTTTCAGTGAGTCTCGGGGGTAAAGCAAAGCAACATTTGCTTTAATATCTCTCTATCATTACACAATACGGCTTTGTTGTGCTTCATTATTTTGTAATACTCGGATTATCGCAACCCTTTGTCATCAAAAACATTTAATAACGACCAGAGTACCTACTTACAGTAATATAATATTTATAGTAAAATGTATAAGCATTCACTTACTTAGAATGACAATGAATTAACGAGCGATATCTTCCAGAAAATTTAGTCAATAAAAAGGACAGGTTGAACATTATTACGCCTTAATAAGATTTGGAGAAAACAAATTTCCGTGTTGTTTCTGAACCTCTTTGTTACATAGTATATAGCTTATATAAGCAACGGAGGCGAGATACAATAAAATAGTTTTGTGTCATCTTTATCAAGCCAAAGGTAAGATAAGACATATTATATTGCTGATGGGTTTGTTATTATGGATCTGTTACTGAAATATGTAATATAATTAATTATAAATTAAAACATTTCGATAATAAAACTGTCTTAAAAGTCTGCCTTGCTATTAAACAAACTCAGATAAAACATCATTGGCAAAACATTTTGGAAACCCCTTGCAAAGTTCACATTTTACCCGCTTAAATTTAATATTCACATCACACATTTATAATCCCCTCGCTTTATCCTAACAACCACTTTTACTATCAGTACTGTCAATTTGTATTTGCCTGCAATCATTAATGTGTGGCGTGTAGCGTTTTACTTGCAAGTTAAGCAGAACCACTCCGACAAATGTTTGAGAACTACTCCGCGCCCTCATAACTTTGTAACTGTAGGGGGCGGAGGAGTAACTTTGTGACTAGTGCAAGGTCCAATTATAATGGTTATACGCGAGTTTAACTACATGAGTGAATAGGTGTCAGGCGTAATGCGTCAAAGCGAGCCGTAGGGGAACGGACGTGCCAAGTAACGGGAGCCACTCACTTCATAATGTTACATAATTCAATTGATTCCCCGACACTACCCGCACGCTTCCTTCTAACTTCGTTTATAACGTTTTGATATCGGATACGCCGTTTTGACGCCTCCTTGTGCAATTCTATTTGATTGGCGATGGTAAACAATGAATACGGTAACATACAGCCTTATTCAGAGTCATACTTTAATATTTAATTGTTAATTAACTATAAATTTATATATAGTACCTACAGTCAATATAAATGCACGATTAGTTAACGATTGATGTATTGGGTAGTAAGCTAGGAGGTAGTTGTCTTCCGTTTTTATTCATTCATTATATAAATGGCTTAGGTTACGTTACGATATATGAATAACTTTAAGTGGGTACTGTTTTTAGTCCTTACAGTATTAAAGTGATTTTCAGTTTACTTTACATTGTTATTAATACGTTAGGGTAGGTACATGATATGTACCTTTTCAGGTAGTAATAGGTTTGGTACATGATTAAAGTATAATTAATCAACAAAATAAATTAGTTAACAAATTCTAAGTTAGTGGTGGTATGAGGCGACAGGTGATGAGAATGTAACATGACCCAGGGGAGCTTCGTATGCTACCTTGGACACTGGGGAGTACACTGGTGCTGAGTAAGATACAGGAGAATATACTTTAGCTGGGGCATATGCGACCTTTGCTGGTGCGTAAGACACTGGAGCGTAGGCTACTGGGGCAGACACTGGGACCTTGGTGGGGGCTGGGATTGGTGTGCCCTCATAGCGTACGACAGCATTGAAACCGTGTTCCTTGTCAGCGGTGTACTCTACAATGCGGTGAACGCCATCGGGTTGGATGAATGAGTATGAACCGTGGACAGCGTCGCCTTCACGAGCCTCTTGTTGTTCCTTGACGTCTCCGCTGACGCCATCATGGATTGAGTATTGGTACTGGTAGTGGGCTGGTGCTTCAGGCTCATAAGCGACATGGGCGACAGGCACTACGGGAAGTGCAGCCGCGGCTGCCACCAAACCGAAGAAGACTACGAACTGAAAGAAAATTATTTTTATATATGATAGGTAAATTGTAGGGTAACCAATCAACTTAAAACTTATTAAATCCAAAGAAAAATAACATAAAATACTATCTCGTATTTAAAAAAATAAAGTTTCCATTAAATAATATTTGCTGTTTCTGAGGAAATAGTACACTTGGTAATATCCAATTTCTTTTAAGTTTGTTTCAATAAATCTGTAACTCACTTTAGCTGCCATGTTTAATGGTAGAATAGTTATCAGATAATGCATTTTGTTACAGAGACACTGCTTATATATTAAAGTCTTTGAACAAAAGTAGGTTTGAGCAGAACATATCCAAATCCGGTTCGGTATGTCATTTCTCATACAAGGTGATTACATTCATTAACAACATTCATTAAAGTATGAAAGTTGTTCTGTCAAATACAAAAAGTATATTATAGATTAGTACCCCTCACTATGTCATATGCAATAAATTTGTAAACTATGGAACTATATGCTTAGGTTCTTACACTGAATCTTAATCTTTTGCTGTTTCATCTATAGATACAGTCATTTAGGAGAGAAATTTATTTGTCTAAAAATCTCTATTAATATTATTACTCCGTCAGCGCACATGCGAGGCATTGAGAGTGTCTATGGATGGCAGAAGAGGCTCCCGTATATTATCATTCAACAGACCGATTTTACCCAGTTCTATAAATAAACGTTTTATAAAAAAAGTATCTGCAAATAATATGTTTTTAGACCCTTTCTTTTTTATAATTAATATCTCGTCATAACCATTGTCGAATATGCCAAACTTTAAGATTTTAGTTTGATTGACATTCTAAAAACAACCATAGTTATATAATCAGTAATTGATCATGTTTTGTGATAAGTAGGCAGTAGGTTTTGAGCTTACAGGCTTTTTATTGCCTTATTATCATAAGCCGGACCTCGATTATACACAAGCAATAAGCCTTAGGTGACTTGATCCACCATAAAAATACTAAGGTAATTGAAGATTACTCAATACATAAATAAACGCATTTTAAGATTAATTAATGTAATAAAAACCAGTTGCTTTTTTCCCATCGGCAAGGTTTTGTCATTACACCGTACAAAAATATTAACATGCGTTACACAAAGAGCCAAAAACATTTTTAGTATTAAAGGCTTTTTACAGTAAATATTACAACTTTTAATGGACGGGGAAAAATTCCTGAATAAGCTAAAATATTTTGTTTGTTTCACCGTAACACACAATAATTTTATATAAAACTGTTTGTTCTGACATACCAACATATCTTTATGATATTTTACCCCTTTACCTAGGGTAAAATATGATGTTAATGGTACTGAAGCCAAATGTTTACGAAAACTTCATGACTACACTATTTAGAAATAAATATAATTTGTCTTTTTTATTCTTCATTCGTGATGTGTCTTCTTGGCTTATAGCTTGGTTTCATAGCTTTCTCCATTCTTTCCTTTCTTCGGCAAGCCTTAGCGCTTCTCTAGCCCTGTTAAGACTTTGGTCGGTCTAGCGAGAAGAGGATCGTCCTCAGGGTCTCGTGCCTTCCACTCTGTCGATTACCACAAGCTTTTCCAAGTTAACGCGACCTCTGCGTGCTAGATGTCCAAAGAAGCTAAAGATCCTTTGCTAATACACTGAAGAAAGGTTATTGTATTTATTACATATTTACAATAAATAAATTTAGGAAGAAAAACGACACCCAAGGTGGGAGTAGTTTTTGAATAAAGTGAACCAATCACTAAAAACTAGACATTGACTTGGACTTGGCTCTTACGCTAAGTTACAATATTGTAATTAGTTATTACTGCTATCTTCGTTAATCTCGTTTGAAATATGTATCACCTAGTTGATAGATGTTACATAATGTTTAATATTTGTACACTGTTCTATTGAAAAATGAAATTTGATTATTTTATAATTATGATTGTTTGATGGTATTTGTACCATTTGAACATTAAACTCCGATTACATATTCTCCTCTATTCTGTTTCTTTCTGTTCATTCTGTCATGTGTGATCTGTGTAATTTTTCTTAATGGCCAAGTATGTGATGAGCCTTCTATGCCTGACACACGCCGTCGATGTTTTTAGGTAGAAGAAAATCAAGAGGTTTCCTGACAATCTTTGCCTTTTCCATACACATCAGCCCCAAACCATAATTGTTTTGTCTTGTTAAGCAAAGTAATAAGAAAGTATAACACTTGTCTATGAAAATAATCATTAATATAGATAAATAATGAAACGTATCTGGTCCGTTCTCACATACACTACTAGTACTAGTATTTCTAGTCTGTCAATCAATAAACATTTACAGTACTTTAATCATTTAGTCATACGATAAGGAAAATGATACAATACACTTAATTATTATAACTTCAACGCGTTTTTACTCACGAACTAGGTCATATTACACGACCTATGGGACATTTTTCTTCGAAATGTCATTATTAAAGTACACGTATATTACTTAAAGGTCAAGAACGAAATGATTACACAGATAAAAAATACCTACGAAAGATAAGGGATATTGAGTCTCTTTTGAATGGACTTGTTGTTTTCAGATCTAATTTAAACTCTAGTTAAGAACTTGTTAAACTTCCTGATTTATGGATTTTTATTAAAAGAACTCTTCGATAGATATCTTGGTTCTTACTTCTCTTTGTAATATATTTTTTGTTTATCTATATAGTTAAAATATTGTCAAACTACCTGATGTATAGACTTATATTAAAAAAAACTCTTCGATAGATATCTTGGTTCTTACTACTCTATGTGATATATTTTTGATTATAATAACGTATGGCAGTAAAATTTGGACAAATTTGATATAAAAAATACTTACATTCAGTAGTCTAAATTCTATTTAAAACATGGTAATTAAATATATATTACGATTTATTACTTATTTCACTACGGATAACATTTCATCAATTCAGAAGGATTTATTTTTAAGAAGACACGAATTGAAAATTTATCCATTTTATATTTCAAATAAATATGTTAATTAAGATAATTTTATCGTTCTCAATTAGCTGACTGCTTGAACTTCGAATCCTTCACTGTCAAGTAATCACTATATACTATTATGTATAGTATATATAGTATAAACTGTATGAGAAAACAAACCTTTTCCGTAAACAAACATATAGGTAGTAGTTATCAGGTGTATTAAATTGTATTTAATCGAATGGTCTGAAAATAAAGGAATGTTACGTAACGAGTATGCTCGACTGTATATCATGAGATTACTTCGAAACACGACGACTTTTAGTTGCCAATATTACAATTAATTACAAGCCATAAGTGGTGTCAATTAACTTTATTTTGGATACAAATAAGGCTTTTTAATTATACATTTTACACCTTTTGAGCTTTACACAACTAAATACAAATTCAAACAACATAGATCCATTTACAATGACTTCCTTTGAACTTTCCTTTTCAATAAACCCATCTATGCCGACCAACACGAGAAATATTTTCGTCGCGAATGGAACACAGGACCTCCAGTTTTTATTTAAAAGAAATACACTTTCAGTGGAAAGTAATTTTACAGAATAACGATATTATCACAATTGCCTAATTTAAAATAATAAAACCTACGTTTGACGTGCAACATACATAAGACATAAAACATTAAACAGAACAGAAATAAAAGAAAAAAAGAAAGAAATTACGTCAAACAGAAAACAATATGACCGTTCCGAAGATAGTTTGATGTTTAAATTTAATATTAAGAGATATAAGTATGTTGAACTATATTATTATATAATCATATAATTAAGTATTAAACCGTGAATGTCACGAAATTGTAAAAAACATTAAATAACACTTGAGGAAAGATATACATAAATTCCTACATACAAAATCGAAAGTTTAACCTTGTAACAACGAAATTGGCCACATGTCATATGTCATGTCGTGCAAGGTACCCGTTTCATTCCGATCTACTTACGTATGCCTCCGTAACCTTCACCTGCAAGTCGATTAATAAGTGCACGCCCTACAGCCGCCGGCGAAAATTGTCACCATCGCGGACGAAATAATCAAGTATAAAAACTGGTGCAACTCGAACACAATCATAGTCAAACTTGGACAATCATACCAGTAACAATGGCAGCTAAGGTATATAAAAATATTTTTAAATATCTTCAATATAATTCCACAAAACTAATTCAGTATTGATTTTACATGATTTAGTCATTTATTTTAATAATTTACAATTAATTTTAATTGAATACAAAAACAGTGTTTGATTCAAATATTTAAAGTTTGCTAGACTATTTTAAATCTTATTTGTAATTCATTTCAGTTCTTCGTTGTTCTTGCCCTGGCCGCAGTTGCCTCTGCCGTTCCAGTGGTTCCCCTTGCCAAGGTGGCCTACGCTGAAGCAGAAGCTCCAGCCCACTACGAGTACCAATACTCAGTTCACGATGAGCACAGCGGTGATATTAAACAGCAACAGGAAGCTCGTGAGGGAGACGCTGTCCACGGCTCATACTCTCTTGTTCAGCCCGATGGTGTCCACCGTATTGTGGAGTACACCTCTGACCACCAGAATGGCTTCAACGCCATCGTCCGTTACGAGGGTACCCCAATCCCAGCCCCAGCACCCGCTAAAGTAGCTTACGCTGCTGCCCCCGTCGCTAAGGTCTCCTATGCAGCTCCCGTTTCCTACGCTGCCCCTGTCGCTCACTACGCCGCTGCCCCCGTTGCTCAATATGCCGCTGCACCTGTCGCTCACTATGCCGCTGCCCCCGTGGCTCACTACGCCGCTGCCCCTGTCGCTCACTACGCCGCACCCGCCAAGGTTGCCTACAGCGCCGCTCCAGCACTCACTCAAGTTACCTTCTCTTCCCCCGCTATCTCTTACCACCACTAAGTACTGATGTGATTTATTTATAAAGTTGTTCTGTTTATTAATATGACTAGTTGTAAATAAATTATTAAATTGTTGATTTTATCGTACTGCATGGTATTACTTACCTACCTACTCATTCTCAGTGCTTGGTAATCACCGGATTGATCTAATCTAGGACAAATACATTATAAATCAAAATTGAAGTTATGCAAACACATCTTAGTGAAATACAACTATAACAACATATGTAATGACATGACATAACAGCTGATATATATATGGTGGCTGATAATATAATTTCAAATGCCAACAACATTATCAATGTCCATCCAACGCATAGCTGGAAGGCATATTGGGGGGTTAGATATTCCCCCCCCCCAGTCAGGTGGACCGCACCTGAATTATTCATAAAGCCGCATAGTGATTTCATCTCATTGAATCGAGCTGCCGGCGCGCGGCCGTGATTACGACAACGATACCTCCGTTCGCCCAGCACTCGCGGACACAATACGGCTTGTCAACTAAGTGTCTCTACCATCAGACCTTTTTCAGAATAGCAATAGAAATTATCTCTATTGAGCGATGGTACAAATAGAAAACCTATCCTTGATTTTCCACATAGCCAAAGCGGGACTAACTCGTGGAGCGACCAAGATTTTATAAAGTTAAATAAAGCGGTGAATAGCCGAAAATAAAATCAGCATCACATCAACATTTATTCTCGAAGCGCAGGTAAAAATGAAGAGATTGGTTTTTATCTGTGCCGCGCGCCAAATTGAATGTAAAGTTGATTTCCCGACGGGCCTTGCCGCATAATTCCCCACAAATTAAGCTGATACCGATTGACTTGCTGCCGATGTAAATATTTTCGATAAATGCCTTTTCATTATGTCTGCATGAATCGATGTTATTGTATGCAAGCAATATCAGAGTTGTTTGATAAAGCGCTGCGTTTTGATAGTAACTACCTATAGTGGTAGGTAGGTAAATCACTATACATAGAATAAAATGTTATTTACGCTTTCTAGTTCTAACAAATATAGGTATATTTATGAATTAAAAATACTCGATGCTTATTTATTTCCATTTATTCAAAGGTGGTTTGATTTATTCAAACTTGAAGTTTCATGAAATATGTATATTTAAATAAAACATTAGTTTTTAACATTTTTAGATAGATATATATTTTATAATGTTCTGTGTATCTTCTGAAAACAGTAGAGAATATTTTATATCTGCAACAAGAATTAAAATATATTAACAAATATCCAGTAGGCATAGTTAAGGTGATAAACGTGGATTTTTGCTGGTAATTACAATAGGAACTGAGGCAAACCGAGAGTCGTAATGGAGTTACTCAAATCACTAACCAATGGGAAAGCAGGTGCATAGCATACGAGTACACATAAGGGAAAAAAGTAATACGACAAAATATTTAAGTATTTAAATGTAACCATTAAACTTATAGCATATTTATAATTGATAGATATGCTTGTCGGCAACCACCTTATAATTATATTAGTTATTCTTCTAATAGTAATAAGTAATTATAAACCATGGTGTTTGGAAGTAATCATTTTGGTACTAACACTAAAGCCGTTTCGTTGCGTTATTTCCTTTTCAAAGTGTACCTGGTTTCCTGTTATATTACGTGTACATTAGGTCTCAAGAAATAAGTATAGTGCCTCTTACGGATTTTGAATAGTCACTTAATTAAGATGTGTAACTTACTGAAGTTAAATCCCCGTACATCGTAGAAAAACTGCTCCCTGTCTGCAAAGTTTAAAAACAGGTATGAACAAAATATCAGTATTTTTTTGTGAATAACTGATGGCTTTTACTTATTTGTGTGTGTCTTTATAGTCACATGTTCGTTGAAGAAAAACGAGAAAACTTGCATGTCTCAAAATATTCTATGTACGCCTTGATAACCCTGAGTAACTCATGGATAACCCTGAGGCTCATGTTTGATATGGCTCGTTTGATAGACACAAATAGAAATATTAAGTAGATTATCAGCTCTTTGCTTGCTTTTTTAAGACATAGTGATTTTATATACTCACCGTCATATAAGCCACTGCCTTCAATCAGTGGGGTATCATTTGAATTCAAATGGATTTCTTCAGAATCTATAAAAAGTTTAAGTCTCGGTTAGTATTTATTGTTAGTAAAATTTCTTCGACTACGACTCTACTTGTGTGGACATTCTTGGATTTTTTTTCGGAATATAAAGTTACCTTTACGTTATTCCCGTGGTTTTACCGTGATTCAACAACAAATACTGGAGACAAACGTTTTACAGATATTTTTTTCTCAAAAAATAGTTTTTTCTCAAGTGCTTGTTTGTGACTAGTACTCATATAGTTATAAATATTTAAAATTCATTTCGTTGCATTATTTCCTTTTAAAAGTGTACCCGGTTTCATTCCATATTACGTGTGCTGTAGGTTTCAAGGAATAAGTATAGTGCCTCTTACAGATTAATAATAGTCGTTTCATTAACATGTGTAACTCACCAAGCTCGAATCCACTTCCTTCCTTGGAAAACAGCTCCCTGTCTGCAAAGTTTCAAAACCGGTATGAACAAAATATTAGTAATTACTAGTAATTAACTGAAGGCTTTTTCTTATGTGTGCAATAGACACATGTTCGTTGAAGGAAAAAGAGAAAATTGGCAGGGTCCAACAATCTTCTAGACATAGTGACTTAGTAGGTGAGCAACGTAGCTTAGGTTTGATAGGGCTCGAGAAAGATCCGTCCGACTACAAACTTCATCCGAACAAGGACATAATAAGTTGATATATAAAGTAGATTATCAGCTCTTTGCTTGCTTTTTTAAGACATAGTGATTTTATATACTCACCGTCAAATAAGCCACTGCCTTCAATCAGTGGGATGTCATTTGAGTTCAAATGGGTTTCTTCAGAATCTATAAAAAGTTTAAGTCTCGGTAAGACTCTACTTGTGTGGACATTCTTGCATTTTTTCGGAATATAAAGTTACCTTTACGTTATTCCCATGGTTTTACCGTGATTCAACAATAAATACTGGAGACAAATGTTGGAAAGATATTTTTTTCTCAAAAATAGTCTTTTCTCAAGTGGTTGTTTGTGACTAGTAACTCCTACTTATATAAATATTTAAAATTCATTTTGTTGCATTATTTCCTATTTAAAGTGTACCCGGTTTCATTCCATATTACGTGTGCTGTAGGTTTCAAGGAATAAGTATAGTGCCTCTTACAGATTAATAATAGTCGTTTCATTAACATGTGTAACTCACCAAGCTCGAATCCACTTCCTTCCTTGGAAAACAGCTCCCTGTCTGCAAAGTTTCAAAACCGGTATGAACAAAATATCAGTAATTACTAGTAATTAACTGAAGGCTTTTTCTTATGTGTGCAATAGACACATGTTCGTTGAAGGAAAAAGAGAAAATTGGCAGGGTCCAACAATCTTCTAGACATAGTGACTTAGTAGGTGAGCAACGTAGCTTAGGTTTGATAGGGCTCGAGAAAGATCCGTCCGACTACAAACTTCATCCGAACAAGGACATAATAAGTTGATATATAAAGTAGATTATCAGCTCTTTGCTTGCTTTTTTAAGACATAGTGATTTTATATACTCACCGTCAAATAAGCCACTGCCTTCAATCAGTGGGATGTCATTTGAGTTCAAATGGGTTTCTTCAGAATCTATAAAAAGTTTAAGTCTCGGTAAGACTCTACTTGTGTGGACATTCTTGCATTTTTTCGGAATATAAAGTTACCTTTACGTTATTCCCATGGTTTTACCGTGATTCAACAATAAATACTGGAGACAAATGTTGGAAAGATATTTTTTTCTCAAAAATAGTCTTTTCTCAAGTGGTTGTTTGTGACTAGTAACTCCTACTTATATAAATATTTAAAATTCATTTTGTTGCATTATTTCCTATTTAAAGTGTACCCGGTTTCATTCCATATTACGTGTGCTGTAGGTTTCAAGGAATAAGTATAGTGCCTCTTACAGATTAATAATAGTCGTTTCATTAAGATGTGTAACTCACCAAGCTCAAATCCACTTCCTTCCTTGGAAAACAGCTCCCTGCCTGCAAAGTTTCAAAACGGGTATGAACAAAATATCAGTAATTACTTCTAATTAACTATAGGCTTTTTCTTATGTGTGCAATAGACACATATTCGTTGACGGAAAAAGAGAAAATTGGCATGATCCAACAATCTTATAGATATAGTGAGTTAGTAGGTGAGCAACGTAGCTTAGGTTTGATAGGGCTCGAGAAACATCCGTCCGACTACAAACTTCATGCGAACAAGGACATAATAAGTTGATATATAAAGTGGATTATCACCTCTTTCCTTGCTTTATAAGACATAGTGATTATACATACTTAATGCCGTTTTGCCGGAATTAGGTAATAAAAACAAGTAGAGCGGGCTTTCAGTAACAAGAGATACCTACTAGAGACAAATATTTCAAATATGTTCGGGTGCGATCTCTTATGACACTGAACCAATTTCTTCGTTCGTTAATAGTAACTAGTCCTATATACATATGTAAATGTTTAAGGTGTCGCTTTTTGCACTTTTGAAAAAAATCTGAATGAATTGAATTATGAATAGACACCGTGTCACGATGGTTAACGTAGGTATATATATATATCAGACAGGTACTCAGTTTGATTCGAAATAACAATTACTCCGGGCTTGTAGGCAGAGAAAATTTACCGTATATTTAACATGAAGTTAACAATTGTAAAACACCTATTATTTACCTAGGCTGTGGTGACCGAGGCATATTTCTTGCGCATGAATCTGAAAATAATGTGTTAATATTACCTTCCTTAGCTGTGAAATTAATACCTATTTAGTAAATTAAATGTAAATAAAATCTGTAAACATGATAGTTACATAAAAACCAACAAATTTATATAAGATCGAATCAACTTAAACTTCAGGAAGACCTAACTAACTTACTTTGAAATTAGATTAAGAGAAAACATTAATCTTCACATGTTTTTGTAAGTATTTTCTTTTATATCCTAAAAAGTTCAACACATAGGTTCTATCCTAATATATCTACATCGAATATAGCACAAATGTTTCGTCTCCCATAATAAACACCTACCTACCTACTTCGTAAACTTCAAAACGTAGATATAACTTAAAAGAATATCAATATAACTTACATGACACACAAGTATCGCTGTTTGGAGTGCGTTGATTAAAAAATGATTCATTTTCGAAAATTAAGAATATTTCAAACGTATGGACTAATAGTGAATTACTGAAACGCTTTGGATCGCCGGCACTTTTATTTCTGCCAATTTGCATATCTTAATTATTCCAAGTGAATGCATAAAAATAATCATTTGTCGAATTTAAATTTGCATAATGAATTTATTATCAAATGTAATTTATGAAAATACACCGATAATAATATTAAAGGTATAATATCGATATTTACGATCCTTAAAATAAAATGATCTCTTATTCTTAGCAGTCCTCATAATGGTATTTTAAGCACCTTAAATAGTATTAGTCGTAAGATTTACGCTAAGTAGGTACCTATGGACTCTTGTAGGTCAAAAACATGGCAAAACAAAATTTCACATGGGAGTCATATTAAAATTGATAACCGATTTACATAGACATATAAGAGAAGCAACTATTCATTGTTCTGTAATATTCTAAATGTTTTAGCGAAAATTTAATATTGCGTTACAAGAGTATCTACGAAAAATAAAAATAATCGTCAATAGTGTAGCGCAAGGATACCTAAAGCTAGATGATAGACACTATCATAAGATTACTTCGTGTGAGATATTAAATCCGTATTACACCGTGGCAATCCGCTTATAGCCAAAAATTAATCAAGGACCCGGCTTAGGGGTGCTTTGTACACAAACGAGATCGATATAGATAGACTTCACGAATTCCATTTCATAAGTAAAATCTAGTCAACGTCAAATTATTGTACGAAGATTTAGGTATTTATGGTGGTTTTTAGTTAAATGTAAATTTTTTGTTATGCGAGTAGTTACTACGATTTCGTAAGTGCTTTTAAATAAATTATTTAAAAAAGAAAACATTGTTAAGGATACGAATTGACAGATAGTAATAGAAAGAAGCGTATTTAGCGAGAAAATAAGACTAAAACAAAAGTAATAGACATCTTGCATGATGTACTAAAACCAAAACTGTTTTGGCAGTACTTGGCAACACGTCGCATTGGGACATATAGCAAGTCGCTCAGATAAAAGATGGCTCTTAAAAACAACTACAGTGGTACCTCGACATACGAGTGCCCAACATACGAGTTTTTCGAGATACGAGACGAGCGAAATTCGAGATACGGGTTCGGTTCGGTTCGGTAGAACTGACGACTGAGGAGATACAAGAGTTACAGTCACAGTAGCATACTGAGGTTATGCAAGAAATTGATTTTGAGGAGTCAGAGGAGGAGGTTATTTCTACAAGTGAGATAAAGGAGATCTTAGGAATGTGGGAGAGTTTCACAGTTCGTAGAAAAAAAAACACCCACAAAAAGTTGCAACAGGTCGTGCATCTGACCTTTTTATTGACACTTGCCTAACTAATTTCCGGAAGAAACAAACCTCCTTGGACATGTTTTTTTCTAAACGGCCTACAGGTGAAAGCGAGAAAAATGTAGCGAAAAAGGCAAAGACCAGTGAGGATATCTAATTTATTTCTTTACATTCACTTATTTGTTTTTGTGCAATAAATATTTGATATTTGTAAATACGTTTTTATTATTCAAAACCACGTAACAAAAATAACTGGGGTGACATTTTGGAGGTTGGAACGGATTAATGTTAGTTCAATTGTTTTGTATGGGGAAATTTGCTTCGAGATACGAGTAATTCAAGATACGAGCAAGGTTGCGGAACGAATTAAACTCGTACGTCGAGGTACCACTGTATATGGGAAGGACAAAAGGGAAGAAGAAAGCCATGGATGTAAATAAATCGAATTCACGAAGTAAAATAAAAAAATACTGAGATGAGATAATGATTTGGTTCAAATAATATTTATTCTTAAGTAAATAATTCATTTCTTATTAGTCTGTAATTTCGGGCACTCGTAAACATTGATAGATTTGTCCTTTGATACTGAAACCACATTTTCGCTCGACGCATTAAATTGTACGCCCCACACCTAAAAATAAAATAAATTATAGTGAAATATGTATAGAAAAGTTATACTCTCATTGTCAAATGAGTTATAACCTGGTGTTACATTCGATTCTCTAAAAATATTTTTTTTTCACGAAAGACGATCACTTGTATATAACCTACCAATTACACAGACATCTTTCCTCAGGAAGAGTTTTCAAAATTGCAAAAATCTCCAAAGGTTTTATATATTTCATACAAATGTAGTCAGAATGCAAAACATTGATAACACAAAAACTTCCATTGTTTTAAATGTTACTGTCATTGTAAGAAATTAAATACTTCATATATATATTAGTTATATGTAGACTTACCTACGTCGTGAATGCTGTTAAAGAAAATCGAAATAGACTTACTATATTACTATGATCTTGAAAAGTTTTTAAGATCTTAAGGCCGGAAGTCGACGCAATGACCACCTCCCCATCACCAGTTCCTGCCGCTATGCAAGCGCCGTCAGGTGAAAAGCCTACATGTAAAACCCAGGTCTTGAGCTCTAAACTGGCTTGAAGATCACCACTTGCGCTGGAATTTTGTAGTCGGTTAACGATCGGTGGTAATTAAAAGCCTATCGTCAGTTGTCGGCAACGGATTTGCCAGCCTTCTCACTGTATGAGAGTCCATGGGCGGCAGTATCACTTAACATTAGATGAGCATGCTGCCAGTTGGCCTACTGTTCTATAAAATATTCAACGTGCTTTGTTTACTACAATTTAAAATATAACGGTCCTTACATACGAAATTGGCGTTTTGTCGTTTGACCTCAAATATGTCCTGTTTGGTTAGGAACTCCAATTTCAATTTTTTACACCAATTTACTTGTGCATTTGTTTTTCGAAAACCATGATTTATTTCATTTTCCCGTTTTAATTTATTTTTTTTGCGTCACTCTTAAAATGATTAACATGAAATATCGCGTTTACGACTGTTCCAACGTGGCACCTGTGCTGCAGGAACGACTCGAAGCCTAAATCATGGCAGCGGTGTCGCAAAGAAAAACACAGTGCACTTTTGGTTCCAATGTTTTCGTTCTGGAAATTTCGAGCTGCAGAACAAGCCCTGTGGACGGCCGGAGACCAAAGTTGAAAACGAAGAATTGATGGGTATTGTGGAAGCGGATCCATCATCAACTAATGATAAAACTGTAATAATTCACTCGAAGCAAATTGAGAAGGTGAAAAAGCTTGAAAGTTCACGAATTAAGTGAAGCAAATCGACAAACGCGTGTCGACTGCTGCATTATATTTCTCAACCCGCACAAATAATGAAGGGATTTTAAATTAAATCGTTCAAATCACCTGTGATGAAAGGTGGATCCTATAAGATAAGCACTTCCGAACCAGCCAAATCCTGCCCCAAGCACCTCCGAAGAAGTTACTTGTAAGCGTTTGGTGGACTAGTGCCGGTGTCGTTCACTATAACTTTCTTAAATCTTGCCAGACGATTACAGCAGATGTCTATTAACAGCAACTTTAAACCATGATGGATATGATAGGGGCCGACACTAATTATTTACTTTTTTACAAACATTACCCACACATTGTCTATTCTTGAAAACAAAGGATTCCTACAAAAAATTAATACGTTTATGTACTATTATTTTTGAGAGCTTTGCTTACTTTTGCTGACAAGAGGAGGGTGGGGGGGGGGATAAATTGCAGTAAATCTGCTTACGTAATACTTGAACGGCCCTCTAGCTGCTAAACAAACAAGGCTGGTCAATCGCTTTAGGCCACTGCAGCTAAACGAAAACGCTTGACCACACACTGCAACGAAATTAGAGGAGCTTCAATCGAAATGTCTAAGACATCCACCATACTGCCCGGACCCTGCTCCACCTGATTACTATTTTTTTCGAATTCGAATTTGCAAGATAAAAAATTCAACTCTGATGGGGCATTCGAAACAGCCTTCAAAGATTTTATTGATCACCGTCCGAATGGTTTGTTTTGTATATGGATAAATTTACTACTATTTAATATGGCAAAAGTGTATAGATAGCAAAGGTACATACTTTGATTTTAAAAAAATGTGCTGTAAGTACTTTAATCATATGTAAGAACCTAATATTTCGACTTTGCTATCTTTTGTATATCCCATTCTTTGTTTGTACCATATACCCCTCAACTTAATGTTATACATAGGCGCTATATTATAAACTTGTAAGCCTAAGGTTTAGTTTAATAATAAAAAAGTGCCTGAAGATGTGAAAGACAGTTCTTTTAATTACCTATATATGTCCCAAAGATTAAGGAAAATAGTGTTAAAATATGTTACCATAATACCATACCGTAATAATTAAACCTGGCATATATTGGTTTTATTTTTGGTGTAAGGCATAGAACACTAATTTAATTTAGTAATAGTTATAAACTCACACATTAAACAACTTGACAAATCCATCATTAGATGCAGTGATAACTAGTTTACTGTTTGGTGAAAATTCAATACATCTGACATCTTTTGTATGTGCTTCTACTGTGTGAATTAATTTACCCTGAGTTTCATCAAAGATACAAATATTTCCATTAACAGTACCGCTAGCTATAAACTTGCTATCTTTACTCTGAAAAAATTAATCACCTTTATTTACAATAAAATGCAAAATAACATTTATTTCTATGATATAAGATGAGAGTTAAGTCATACAATAATTCTGATAACTAAACTGAAAAATCAATTGAAATGCCCATTAATAAAGAAATATTCACTTTTTATAATATCAGTATAGTTCATGATTTTTAACATTAGTACATGTGAAAAAGAAATTTTTCCCACTCTATTGAGTGACTATTGCCAGTGCCCCACCTAAATGCGTTATAAGTTAATTATTTTATTCAAAGTTTTACGTTACCCAAGACACACATAAAGCAAATTTTGCTCTAGTATCAAGAACTTTTAAGGCATTTTTCTTCACCACATCATAGATAATAAGTTTTCCAGTATGAGTACCAGACACTATCTTAGTGCCATCAGGTGAAAATGCCACCTTCCATGTGTCAATTGAACCTGTTTCAATCTCATGAACTTTGTTTCCAGTTGATAACTCCCAAATTATTAGAATCGAGTCTAAAGATGTTGTTGCCAATGCTGAAATAGAAAAGTTATTTTTTAACCTTAATTCGTTATTTAATTATTTATTAGACCATGACACTCTAATCTGTAAAAAAATCAAACATCCAAAACAATTGGTGTTATTACAAATAAGTCAAGTCAAAGTAAGTCTTTAAATATTAGTAAAAATAATAAACCTTACTATATCCATCTGGGCTTATGGCAACTGACACAATAGCCATACTATGTCCTTTCAGTACATGCAATAATTCCAGCTTATTATTCTTTATTTCCCACACTTTTGCAATGCCATCTAGTCCAGCTGTTACTATATAATCTTTTGCTTTTTCACTAAACATAGTAAATTATTAATCAATATTTATACAAATTTTAAATAATATTTATAGATGTTACATACTTAGTGTCACCAGTTGGTACAATTTTCGTCCAAGCACAACAGTAAATTGGATCTTCATGTGCATTCTCCTTTTTACAAAGAAGAGAATACTAAAATAAATTATTAGAAATATTAGAAAATTTAATAACTTTATATACTCCAGGGAAGCGCATATTAAATATTTTACCGCTTTAGCAGGCATACTTTACTCTGCAAAATATTTGATTATGCTGAATGTTTAAACTTAGCACCTAAGTAGTAATAATTATTACTAAGTTTTTAATATGAAATTTGAATCTTATAACTAATTTCAATTTAAAATTATTACCACAGATTAGTATGATTGTAAATTGTGTCTTATAATTAATTGACACAGTTTGCCTTTGGCACACTGACATGACTGTATAATAATTAATACAGATAAAGAGACAAAAGCTGCAGACTGATTTGCCTCTAGCTTGTTCGCATAGAATTAAGCTAAATATTTCTGAACGAGATCATAAAAAGTAATTTAACAAAAATATGCCACAGGCAAGGTGGTATGGTCTTAGGACTAACTTGCCTGGCTGGCAGGCGATAAAATAATAAGAAATGGGAATCAGTAAACACAACATAACATTTAGGGCCAATTTCATGGGATTTAATATGTTGAAGGATGAATAAATATAAAGATGAGAATGTTTGTTTGTTCATTTACTTATTACAATTTGTATAGTAAATAACACAGAAGGCTGATCGATCACCTACTATTAGATGCCTATTAGATTAATAAATGGTCATATAAAACAGATACAGAAATCTGAGGCCCAGACCTAAAAAGGTTGTAGGACCATTGATCATTATTACTTATAGTAAAAAACAAATCTAATCAATACAATGTCTCATTATCTATAAAATCAAACAAATCATATAGTTATAAATTATAATTTACAAAATAATTATTAAGAATATTGATAACTATAATGGGCAGTCATAAATATTTATGCTTTTATCTTCTGAAACAGACACAATTTTATTGCTTTCTGCATTAAATCTTACTCCCCAGACCTGTAAAAATTAATAAAACTTATTAGTTTTCTAATCTAAATTGATTTTATGATGTATATGTATTTATTTACAAAGATGACCTGATCAACATGTTCTTTGAATACATGTTGGCACTGCATAGTATCTAAATCCCAAACTCGTACAGTTCTATCAGAACTGCCAGATACAAATCTTTTACCATCTGGTGAAAAAGCAACAGATAGGACCCATGAGGCGTGGCCTGACAAAGTGCCTGCTAAGTTAGCATGTACTCTAAAATCACAAAAGGAAATGATTATTGTAACATTAGTATAAATATTTAATAACTATTTAAATATTTTAATAACTTATTACTTTTTATTTTGGCTGAATTTAACCAAGCTTTTAGTTTGACTATTTAACAAATTTTATTTCTCAGACATTCAACACTTTCAACAAATTTTTATGATTAAACAATATAACATCTTATTGTGATGAATAAATATTAGAAAAGGGAATGTTGTTTTCAGAAATTAATATGTAATAAATAGTTACTCAAAAGGATTAGCCTTACGCATCATAGAGTTTCATGTGTCCATCATCAGATGCAGTCAATAGCAGTTGTGAATCAGGTGAGAAGCACAAACTTCTTATAGGCTTTGCATGTCCTTCTAATGTATGAACTAATTTACCCTGTGCTACATCAAATATTTTTACAATTCCATCTAAAGCACCACTTGCAATATATTTACCATCAGGACTCTTAAAAAAAATATCATAATTAATAATATAAATAAAAATAACAATACAGTTTTTAATCTATAAGCTATGCACTTCCTTAAATTTTATATTATAAATATCAATAAGTATACTCACATATGCAACACTCAATGTGAATTTACCCCTGGTATCTAATGTCTGTTCCAATTTACCAGTTTCAACTGAAAATATCAGAATTTTTCCAGCATTGCTTCCTGATACAACATTTTTTCCATCAGGAGAAAAATCTAATGTCCATACATCTGTTACTCCAGTCTCCATAGTTTTTAATTTCTCCCCAGTTTCAATATCCCATAATATCAAAGATGCATCTTGGGAACTACTAGCAAGAGCTAAAAATTATAAACATAAAGCCTAAGAACAAAATGTCATTAGCAATATTTTTATGAAAATGTGTGTGCAAGTTTATGTGCATGTCTGTTGAATGCATTTAAAATGTAGTATTAATAATAATTATAAACCTTTTTATTTCCTGTTTTATAATAGTTGGTAGATGCTATATTACACTAACCAAAAATATTGATTTTTGTTAGTAGGTTAGCTTAGATTATGTTAGTTATATATATTATTTATTTATGAATTAACAGGAACCCCGGTTTAGGTAAAAGCCTCCTACAAAGATGCCCATTTTTGTTGGTCACTCCATAGCACAAAATGTAGTATTACATTTAAAAAATAAAAAATCCTTATCCTAATTCCATTCTTAATTATAACATCCTTTTTATGGTATAACTCACTTTTGCCATCAGGGCTTATAGCTACTGATATTACACCTAAAGAATGACCATCAAGTTGATGCTTCACTTCAAGTTTGCCATCAATTAGCTGCCAAATTTTAACCATATCATCTAAGCCTCCAGTTATAATATAGCTTTTTGACTCCTCTTGTTCTGGATTGGAATCCCTGTAAAATAAAATAATAATGTATACTTAAAATTGTATTCTTTTTAATATTCTACTACTAAATTGACTATAATTTATATGAGGTCCAAATGAAAGGACATACATAGTATAGGTGATAGGACGAAAATATTGTTGTTCCTTAGATCCAAAACGGGCTTCCGTTATTAATTGTTATGTAGATATGGTAATAGGTTATGTGTACATACTGCGAATGTTCATTATTGTCCTCGTCAATTTTCTTTTCGGGTTTAATATTACTCCATCCACAACACCATATTGAATCATCGTGAGAATTTTCTTTCTTTAATTGTACATAATACTAAAATAAATAAATATAATTCGGATGATTTCTTGCCGGTAATTGTTTTGATATAAATATGTATTTGAGTATGACTTACAAGGGTTGTAATAGACATGTTAGTTTAAAATTAAGGTTTTGTTATTTTTATTGAAGTCAGTCAACAAAACAAAATATAATGTTTTGTTTAATATTTCGATACACGAAATCTTCACAATTTTAACAAGTTAATTGAGAATTGACTTTGACACGATTTTTTTTTTTAAATAATTTTATGGCCTGGTAACGAGACCTTTAAGCCAAGTCTTATTTACGGTCACTAATTCACATGTTATTCTATCGTTTCACTTGTTTTCTTAAATCTTCCCCACGGTATTTTTGATGTATTTATATAATGCACTATAACACTTTTTGTTTTTGAGCAAATCACACAACAGGCGGCGGGAGGGATCACTAATTTCCATTATTTCACTTGCCAATATTAGTCTATTAAAAATGAATATTTGGTTTTGGCATTTAAAAAAGATATGGTTGATATCTGCGATCTCGTTATTATTACAGAAAGAGCAAATATTGTTACCTATAATATTAAGTTTAGCGAGGTGCGCGGGTGCAGTGTTATGCCCAAAGCGCAATCTGTTGATTGTGGTAACGAACTCACGACTCACGATACAGCTAGTATTCAACTCATCATACCAGGGTCTTATATGTAAATTTTCCTGTATACTACCATACCATTTTCCTTTCAATTTTTGATCTTCTTTCCATAATGTTGTCCATAAATTTTTTATCGAGTTATTGATATAATAATAATCAGTCATAGGAACCTGTACCACATTTCTGACATTAAGAGTGTTAATCCCTTCATATGCAGCTTTGTCTGCTTTTTCGTTACCAGTAATACCTTTATGTGAGGGTACCCACATAAAGGCAACAGTTATATCTTTTTTATGCAACCGCAAGACAGTATCTTTAATTAAATAAATAATATAATTAGTTTTAAAATTATTAATATAAGAATGCTTAAGGCTATTTAAAAGACTCAAAGAGTCTGTCAAAATTAGAAAATATTTACAATTATTTATAGAAATTATAGATTTTAAAGCGGCCAACACTGCATATGCCTCTGCTGTAAATATGGAGCACTTTTTATCGAGAGCAAAGCTTTGAGCAACATCTTTTTGGGAATCATATACCGCACTTCTCACAAAATCATTGCCTTTACTGCCATCAGTGTAGATTGTATAATACTTGTTATTTTCTTCTATAAAAGCCAGTAAATCTGAATTATTTTCGATTGAATTTGATAAAATCGTAATAGGATGAGTGATACAACTGTATGAATGAGTGTAACACGACCAGTGTGAAAGTTTTTTGATGTTCGAATAATGAGATTGTATTTCTAAGAAGATCTGGCACAGAGTTGGAGATGTACCTCTCAGGAGATCATTTGGTGAAGTGAGTGGACCATCTATATTGATTGGGTGAGGTATTATCCTATTTATAATTTGGATATTATTTGATGATAATAGTTTCAGGCAGTATCTTTCTGCAAGCATAAGTCGTCTCAATATCAATGGCATAATATTTGTTTCGACTTCCATGGCCCTTATGGGAGTCGAACACATTGCTCCTGATATGATCCTTAAAGCTCTGTTCTGCAATATATCCAATTTATGTACATGAGTGCTATTTAAATAAGCTAAAGAACTGTAATCAAAATGACTTCTTACAATAGATTTATATAATAATGAAAGTATTTTGGGATCTGCACCCCATGTAACACCTGCTAGACATCTTAAAATGTTAACACCATTTAATGCATTCCTAGATACATATTTAATATGTTCTTCAAATGACAATTTCTGGTCAATGATAATACCTAAAAATTTGTGTGAGGTGACTCTTTGAATGACATCACCATTATAGACAACATCCACTACTGGTGTGTCCTTTCCAAATAGCATTAAATTACTTTTGCCAGCATTTATTTTCAATTTTAATGTGTGTTGATAATAATTATTTAACTGTCTTAAGGCAGTGTTAACATTTTCAATGGCTACTGTTAAATTTACATCTGAACTATACAACACTAAATCATCTGCAAATTGAAGTATATTTACATTTTTAGTATCAACATATTTACATATCTCACAAGTATACAAATTATACAACAAGGGTGATAATGTGGCACCTTGTATAGTACCTTTTGATGCAGTTCTAGGTCCATATAAGATATTGTTATGCCTAACATATAGTATTCTGTTATTAAGGAAATCATAAATCCATTTACATAATTGTCCAGGTATACCAGAATTACTGAGTACCTTCACCAGTATGCCAGGATCCACACTGTCAAATGCACCTTGCACATCTAGAAATACACAAACTGTGTGTAATTTATTGTTTTTTGCATTTTTCAGATCCGATATGAGAGAAATGAAGCTATCAACACAACTTCTTCCTCTGCGAAATCCATATTGAATGTGTGGAATGACATTATTGGATTCTGCATATTTTCAAATATTTTTCCAATACATGATGATAACGAGATTGGACGATAAGAACTGATCTGTTCAGGTGACTTATCTGGTTTTAATATAGGTATTACACATTGAGTTTGCCATGAACTTGGTATGAGTTTTTTATGCCATAGATTATTAAGAACATTCAAAAATAGCTTTTGTACAGATTCAGATAGATGTTTTATTAATAAATATGGAAAATCATCTAAACCAGGACTAGTATTTCTTCTAGATTGTATACTCATTAAGAGTTCAGACCATGAAAAAGAATCCAATAAAAATTTAGATTGAGGATTTTCATTGTTAATATTAAAATAATTGTCTAATGAATTTGGGTCAAGTAAATTGTTACTATCTGATAACTTATCTAAAAGTGGCTCTACAAATTCATCCCTATATGATTTATTACCAATTCTGATACCCTTAAACTTTTTAATGAGATTCCAAATTTTACTGATGGGTGTAGTTCTATTGAAACTATTGCAAAAACCATTCCAACTGATTCTTTTTTGCTCCTTTATAGTGCGTTTTTTTAAAGCATCTAATCTTTTATAGTTGATGTAATTATATTCTGTTGAATCATTTCTATACAATTTCAAGGCTTTGTAAGATTGTATTACGGCTTGTTCACATATGCTGTTCCACCAAGGGGCTGGTGGTCTACTCCTAAAGTTAGTCCTAGTGAATCTAGGAACTGCCATGAGTTTGAGTTTATTGAGCCGGTTACAAAACTCATCATAAGATTTTATTGGACTCTCTTCGCTAACCATCATGTCATGGAAGACCAAACCAGAAAATTCACTATACTTTGTCCAATCTGTTTTATCATATAAAAATCTGTCAACATGTTTATTAATTGTGTATCTTTCAATGCACATTGTAATGTTTGTTATGGTTGGATAATGATAACTACCCATAGCATCATCATGTACTGACCATTCACAAAGAGGAGCCACACATGGACTAACAAAGCTTACATCTATTGCTGAGGGGTTGCGTGTAGGATAATTTACTGTAGTAAAGCTACCATTATTCAAAATACATAAATCACATTCATCAATTATATTATATAAGTTATTCCCTCGACTTTTCGTAGACATACATCCAAAAGCAATATGATGTGCATTGAAATCACCACTTACAAAAAGAGGCTTCGGTAATTCTCTTATAATATTGTGCAATCTATTCATTCTCATACTCCTACATGATGGAGGACAGTACACACAAAGAATAGACAGTGTAGTATTTTCTGTGTATATACTTATGGCTATAGTTTGAATATCTTCATAAAAAGTAGTATTTATAACATTGTGTTTCAAATATGGTTTAATTAATATTCCTACACAATTACGAGGATTTTTTGAATTTTTATTGTAGAAATTATAACCGGAAATATAAAAAGATTGATGGTCTTTTAACCATGTCTCATTTAGTAAACAAATATCAATATTATTTTTTCATTTAAGAATTTTGTAAGAAGATGTTTTTTATGATTTGCACCTTGAACATTAAATTGCGCAATACGTAGAGATGATGTTGTATATGGTTGTGTATCCATTATATTGACAAATTTTTAATAAGTATATCTTTAATAAATGTTGTAGTTATAGGCTCATTATCATTCTTATTACCTATTTGAACCAGTGTTTGTACCAGGGCCATAAGTACATCACTGTTTGCAATGATTTGTGATTTTATATCATTAATACTTACAGCCTGTGAGACAGGCTTAATATTTACAGATTTATTTACATGTTTGGGTGCATTATTTACACTAATCACTTTTTTATTTACAGGGTTGGAGCATGGTGGAAGGGGAGGGAACTCATTGTTATCTTTTGTGCTGGCAATGCTTGCATATGTTATTTTATTTTTCTTTTCTAGGATTTTATTCATTTTTATTGGACACATTTTGGATATTGCTAAATGAGGTCCACTGCAATTTACACAGCAAATCTCATTTTGTTTATTGCAGTCTTTATAAGAATGTTCACCTGAACAAATAGAGCAACACTGTTTGCCATTACAAATTTTAGCATAATGATTAAATTTCATACATTTGAAACATTGTTGGAGAGGAGGTATATATTCAAACACTCTGTAAAAAAATAAATCATATTGGACACTCTCAGGTAAAGAGTTTGGCAAAAATGTGATACTAACAGTTTGTGTTCCGACTAATTCATTGCCAATTTTTTTCATAAATCTCCTAACTGCAATTATTTCATTTGTAGAAGTTAATTTCGTAAATAGTTCTTTATTTGATATACTTGCAGGCACAAATCTGATAATACCAGTTTTTTCAATTTGAGCTGCTGGAATGTATGCTTTCATATCATGTTTCTCAAGAAAATGTATATTGTGTATCAAGTTATTAGCTGTATTATGTTGTTTAAATATGACAACAATTTTATTTGCGCTAATTCGCCTTATTGCCACCACGCCTTTAATTTCGGAGAATATGTGGTTTAAATATATTGGGCTTTTATTTCCCAGCCTGTCCTGAATATTTTTGTTTTCAATAATAACCTTAAATTCCATATTAATAGAATTTTCAGGATATAGTCTTTTATAATTAGGCTTGAGATATGGGATATACGAGTCTTTCTCACCGCCTCCGCCGCCAGCATCAGAAACATTTTGGGGATCTTCGAGCCGCCGTCGTGGTCTCTTTTTTGAGTTGGGCGGGTCAAGCCCGCCCCCCTCGTTTCCTTCCATTTGTATTATTTATACACTATGTTTATATTTAATTTGTCTATTAATACTGTTATTTACAAAGAAATAATCTTTATTTTAATTAAAGTATTATTTTAGAAAAAATAGTACCGCGCTTTTTCAATTTCCCGCCAAGAAAACTTTGACACGATTTTTTTTTTTTTAATAATTTTATGGCCTGGTAACGAGACCTTTAAGCCAAGTCTTATTTACGGTCACTAATTCACATGTTATTCTATCGTTTCACTTGTTTTCTTAAATCTTCCCCACGGTATTTACTTTGACACGACTATAATTACAGATGACTACTATAATAAATAACAAATTTGACAGTAATGAACATAGAAATTTATTTATCGTAAGTTCACAGTAGTTTCTTCCGTGCTAGTCAGTGATGCCAACTCCTAAAGAATATTCAATTAAATATCGATTAAAAACCCTTAAAATTATTTTTGTACATTCGCTTATACGTTTCAAATATGAATAATAAATACATTCAAGTAGAGTCTGACTAATGAAAGAAGATAATTGAATTATTTGAAAACTTTCGGATGGCAACCCAGAATATCATTGTCAATTTCTCGAATTGGCTGTTGTCAAACATTCGTTTTGGTTTATTTTGTTCTTATTTATTCATTTACGTGTTTACATAAAAGTTTAAGTAAAACTATTAAAAGTAGAGTTCGAGAGATAATCATAACAGCAATGACTGTGATGAATCTATGCATATGGATCTTTTGGATTCGGATTTTGATTATTCCAAATAAAGTTGTGTTTCATAATAAATATAGTTTTAGTTTTCCATGCAATGCTAGTCGTTTTAAGTATTAATAATAAAAGACCAAATGCGTATAGAATTTAATTTTATAGAAATACAGTTATTATCAATTTAAAAAAAATCAAGTATCAAGCAATTTTAATCCACAAAATACATCAAACTTTTAGGGATACCATACTAAATTTTTGGAAATTTGCCGCGCTTTTTCGTTTTCTTTTATTAGTCTGACTCTATTATAAAATAGGCCGATTATCATTTTTTTTTATATTTCAGTTATAGCCACGCTTTTAGTGTATTGGTTGGGTTAAATAAATTGTATAGAATCGTGCGTTGTTTTATGATACATGTTTTTCTTGAATAAAGCTCCCCTTAATATTCTATAAATGTAGGTACCCTAAAAATTAGACATCTTGATTCCCCTAAAATTATTGAATCATAGATTAGGTATGTTAATGGGACTATCTATAGATGAGAGTAATAAAATAAGCATATTCAGATAATTTTAGTTTAAGAAAAACATACAACTTTATTAATTAAATGTTTTTATTCAAGACTATTAATATTTGTTTATAATGAATGTTTACTTAGAACATTTGTATAATACTAAGCAGGTTGCAGAAAGCTACTGCCAGATGTACGATTTAAATCGTACTTCTAAGATTTTCTGGAATTTTTACTCATATACGACTGTAGCGGTTTGCTGCCAACATTTCGTAATAAAACGAATATTAAACGGCAAGTATTATATTCGGGTAACAACCTCACTTATGCCTAGATATTTTACTTCAAAGACGACCCTTTACGCCTGAAAACCCTTTTTCATATAAAGTCTGTATTTGTGTACAGTGTTACAAAACTTATAATTTTTTTCTTGTAACGGCTTGTCTTGGAATTGTCAAAAACCTGTTTTTCTCATCAGTCTCGAGCTCTAATTGATTATATCCTTTTTTGATCTGCATACTGCCTTTAATGTTTATTGTGTTACTTCAATACGCTTAAGCAAGAAGTGAAAATGAACAAGAGCGACCTGCGCCAGGAACTCTACTAACTACTAACTACTACGAACTAGGTTACGGCCCGGTAAAAACCAATTTAAAGTCAGGTGCACAGTTTGTGACGTCGAAATGGTTTCAAAATATAAAGTTACATTCTTCAAGGCAAAAGGCAGCCAATCATTTAAAATAAAACCTTTCCACTTTTATTTCATTTCAAAATTTCCTTGGTATACGATTTTATTGAGTTCCTGTATGATCGATAATGCTTTTTTTCAACTGGCAGCTCTGGAGTGAGTTGTAAGCTGTGGTATATCTCGTTTTTGGTGAGTGATGTGCCAGTCTTAGATAGTTATTTTATTCAATTCAGAATAATTTTAAAAGATAATATAAAGTCTATGAAACATAACAATTAATCGATAATAAATTAAATCTTGATCCACTCCGAAGCTTCTTTTTAAGTGACGGTTTCAATATAACCTAGCAACATGGCTATGTCAAAATCTACAAATACTTACAATCGACAAAATTGGGAAGATTCCGTAAGTAAGAACAAATATGTTAAGTATAAAATGTATCCCGTGTCAATTTTAATTCTATTTCTATTTTTTAGGACTTTCCTATTTTATGTCAGACATGTCTTGGAGACAATCCTTATATTCGTATGGTAAGTTGTCTATATACGTTTCTTGGTTTTATATGGCCAAGGAAATAAAGTGATGAATCTTTATTCAAAACTGTTTATAATTTTTCTCATTTATTACAGACAAAAGAAAAATATGGAAAAGAATGTAAAATTTGTATTAGACCATTTACTGTCTTTCGTTGGTGTCCAGGTGCTAGAATGCGTTTTAAAAAAACAGAAATTTGTCAAACATGCTCAAAACTTAAAAATGTTTGTCAAACATGTCTCCTAGATTTAGAATATGGTTTACCTATTCAAGTTCGAGATGCTGCTTTAAAAATACAGGATGATCTACCTCGGAATGAAGTTAATAAGGAGTATTATATACAGAACTTAGATAGCGAAATGGCTAAGTTTGATCCAACTCAACCAAGCAATTCCTCTCTAAAAACAAAAGGGTCTTCAGACTTACTGTTACGCCTGGCAAGAACTGCACCATATTATAAAAGGAATAGACCACATGTGTGTTCATTTTGGGTTAAGGGTGAATGCCGCAGAGGTGAAGAATGTCCCTATAGACATGAAAAGCCAACTGATCCTGATGATCCCTTAGCTGATCAAAATATTAAGGACAGGTATAGTAATAATTTCTTCATATTATAAAAAAATATTTTTTTAGTCAAATAAACTTATTCAGGCTAAAGTATGATGAAGAAAGTAATTTTATCCTATAAAAAATTAAACTTTTTATCTGCTTCTGGTTTAGTAGATTTCTTATAAAGATAAGATTCATAATAGCAATAAGTTTGTAAAGTAAATTAATGTTGATTTACCAAAATATTAAATGATTAGTTTTTCTATAACAGTTTTAGTTAATGTTTAGTTACGTGATTTACCTATATAAATCATAAAATAATTAACTAAGTTGAACTTTTAATAGACAATTAATACCATATAATTTGAATGTGCCTTTATAACCCCAGACAGGATAGTAGCAAGATTTAACTTGTATATATTTAACTTTAAATAATTCTTAAATACTTTTTTCAAATCAGATACTATGGTGTAAATGATCCTGTGGCTGAGAAGCTTATGCGGCGTGCAGCAGCAATGCCTGCATTACCACCACCAGAAGACAGGACGGTGACAACTCTGTACATAGGGAATTTGCCTGAGAATATCACAGAAGATGAACTGAGAGGACATTTCTATCAATATGGTGAAATAAGGTATGTTGATTATGGGATTTAAGTAACCTTTGTAATGTATAATACATTGTAATATGCATAACTATAAAATTGTATCATACTTAATATTACTGTGATTTACTATTTTTAAAATGCTATATTCAAATTTCTCTCATTTCAGGCAACTGACCTTAGTTCCAAGGGCACAATGTGCCTTTGTGCAGTATACAACAAGGAGTGCAGCTGAGCATGCTGCAGATAAGACATTCAATAGATTGGTGATAGGAGGCAAGAGACTCACAATAAAATGGGGCAAATCTCAAGGTGAGGGGAGAGTCTGGATTACAATTAATTAAATGGTGTGCTGTTTATTAACATAAACATTATTTCCTTTTAACAGGCCGTCAAGGAAATAATGATAAGAGTGAAATGGCGCCCCCACTAGAGCCCGTTCCTGGTTTGCCTGGAACTCTACCTCCACCGCCGGCTTATTTACACCCATTCCCACCTCAGGTAAGAATCTTTTGTAGGGCTAACTAAATCTGAGTCTTGAATCATTGAATCAAATCTTTTTTCCAATAAATAAATGTTCGTATGATTGTTTACTACACAAGAAGGTTCAAATATACAGAAAGCTAAGCTCTCAAAAGGTACCAATGGTTAAATAATAACTTAAAACTACTTTCCAGATGCCACCTCCAAACCGTCCCAATGACTTCTTCAATCTGCACCACTATGGTGGGCCTTGGGGTGGTTGGGGTGGACCTCCACTCCCCCCAGGTCCGCCGGGCATGCCCCCTGGGCCCCCAGGTATGCCACCTGGAATGCCGCCTGGTCCACCTGGCATGCCGCCGGGACCACCCGGAATGCCACCAGGTCCACCTGGCCCACCGCCAGGTCCACCCTTGGCTTTGCATTATCCCAGCCAAGATCCAGCGCGTTTAGGTGCCCATGCGCACGCATCTGCCCCACAAACTTAATTTGTAGCTATGTGTAATAGAATTAAATATGACTCTTAGATTTAAGTCTTAATTTTTTTAATTGAGTAGATGATGGACATTTTGAAATATCACAATGTAAGTATCAAAATACTAAATCTAATGTATGCATTTTTGTACAGTGCTACGATATAACTTTGTAACATAATGTCTGTGTATTTTGAAATAAGGTATAGAAATATATAAATTTTCAAAAATGGCTCCTTAAATTTTTTAGACTTCCTTTGTTTCCATACATAAATCACTATGGAGGTTTAGATTTCATTGTATGTATGGGTGTTCTCAGCCACTGCTAAACATTTCCAAAAAGCTGTCAATGTCAATTTGCCTGTTTCTGTTCAATCATTTTTCTAGTTTACATACATGCAGAAATTAGTAAACTATATATAGTAGTAATGCATGTCCGAATAATTGAATAAAAAAATACTAAAACTAATGCTGGATAAAAAAATAGTAAACAGTAATTCGTAACAACAACTGTTATAAATTCATTTTATTTTAAACTAAATGAAATTGAATTAGTGGTTAAATTGGTTTTTAGAGTATGGCTAGATAGATATTCTAGAAATTTAATTCATCAATTATAGGCAATCGGGTGATCAGTGCCTGACATGTCGATTTTTGGATTTCCGCACCGTACGAGCTATTGTGCATATAAAATTGTGTAAAATCAGAGCGCAAATGTGCAACTTCAGTTTCAGTGGTTCGGAGGTTGTCTTTTATTACAAATTTAAGCACATTTTTATAGTAATTACATAGGTATTATTACTTTATTTGCTAACGAAATCAAACTTTAACGTTTAAACCAATGCTGTCCGTGTCTAGCACGGTACTGAAAAGATGATTCGCCGCTTGGGCAAGTTCTAGAGCATAGTATGTATTCATTATCAAGCTTTTATGAGCTATACAATTTAACAAAATGGTAACGCCCCCACCAACACTTTCTGTGTATTCATGGACGTGACGCGTGAAGACTATTCGTCGTAATTTTTACCCCCTTATGCAATATGCAAAAGTGAACTTTTTAAAAGTTTTTTTCCAAAAATGCTACGAATATTTAATTAAAAAATGTATTAATTTCAATGTATTTTTTTGGCAGTAAGCCTTCCTGTTTTTCATTTAAATAGAAAAAGTTTTCTCACAAAAGCAATTATGACGGTTTTTGTTTTTGACAACTTCAACTCATCACCTTGCAATTAGTAACTAATAACTTTATCTTTTATGAAGCGGACCAAGCTTCATTGATTGGTAAAGTTGATTCATCGAATTTTCAATATATTAAGTATTCACATAATGATAGATCAGGGTCTTTAGTGACTTCATTGAATCATTGCACTGCGTTATTATTCAATAGATTTTTTTAGATGATATCTGATAGCGTATGATGTAAAAAATTAACTGTTGGCATAACTATATCCTCACCAATTATGATTTCCCGGTATTGCGAATAATATTCAGAATATCATTTAATTATGTAGATAACACATATGACAGTCAGTAAAAAAATAATATTTTAAAATCTCGGGACGAGACGAGAAAAAGCACCGTCAATTTTATAAATCGCCAAGGTTGTTTTTACAAAACGTGTGTACCAAGTACCAAGGAGCATTACTTCTATCTCCTAATCGCAAGCAGCTTATTATTGTAATTAAATATAGAATAAAACCAAACGTTTCACCTCTACCAGCCAAGGAGCGGTGAAATAGGGTGATGCACTTACATTACCCAAAAAATAATTAATACACCAATCCAAGTTCGACCAGCCACCCCACGTAGCACCCGTTAACGAGTAGGTACGACGCATAACCAGCCATCGCTCTCTCGCCATATTGTACGGGGAGTGATAGCCCTACGCCACTATGGGCAATGACATTTAAGTTAGAATGGCAACTGGAGCTGTGAAATTGGTCAGATAAATAAATATAATTATGAAATTGATACCTCATGGATAACGGGTTGTAGGGAAGACCGAGGGGATTTGAAACAGATTTCTTAGAACGTAAAACCGTTAGCGAGTTGGCAGCGTCGCTTTGCAACCATTTTCCATCGCCCGCTGACGTGTCAGTTCACGTAGGTGGCGTAAGTCGCGCGGTTGTGGAGTCCTGCGTTAGATGCGACAAAAATCGCGAAAAGTAAGTTTTCAACCTTTTTTTTCGATGCCTATATTTTGATAACGGTTTTGTATTTTGGTTTAAGTTGTATATTTTTCGAAAGTTCAATAACTAAACATTTATTATATATATTTACTACAATTGATTTCTGTGTATTTGCTTTTTGATTGTGGATTTAATAATATTTAGGTTTTTTCTTACTGAGGTAACTTGAAACAGGCTGTTTCAACTCTCCTCGCCTTAAATTTTATGACAGCAGTCAATAAATAACGGGCACAAAAATGTTTTGTTTGTTGATTTAATTTGTTTATTTTTTTTTGAATGCCTACTGATCATAAAAGAAAGACTGACAGAGGTATGGCGAGTCGCAAAATATATGATCTTGCAGCAGAAGAAGTAACTTTGCGACAGAAAAGTCACCGTGACGCGGTTTCGAGTTACAATCTGAACCATACTTCCCTCTATAGTATTATAGTAGTAGTAAAAAAACTGCTTATGAATCTAACGAAAAAGCAACTGCTCCAACGGTTGGATATCCCGAAGATGTTTTTACAGCTTCTGAGGAGAAGATACTCTGTGACTATCTTTTAAACTACGCTTCTGCTAACTTTGGCCTTATAACTAAGGAAGCCAGAACTAGACGCAAAGGGAAATCCGCTATCTTAACCGACACTCTAGTTGAGGATGAACTAGCTGCAATCGAAGCAGCTACAACGGTGAAGAAAAAGGTGAAAAAACCTAACTTTGACGAAACAAAAACAAAAGATCAAAACCAGGACTAAAACTAAAAAGATGAAGGTTGTCAAGAAACTAAAAGGAAACGAAAACAGTGACGAAGAAGAATCCTTTTGCATTTGTTGTTTTGAGCCATATTCAAAAGGCAGAGCCAAAGTAAAATGGGTGCAATGTTTGGAATGCAAAAACTGGGCTTATGAAGCTTGCAATGGGGAACTTTCCTATGTTTGCCACAACTGCTTGTGAGATTGACGTTTTTTATTTTCATATTTTTATTTTTGATATTTGTGAGATTATTGATACTTAAATATTAAAAAAAGTATTGATCAAGACTGATTGTTATACTTAAGACTACTTACTTTAATAAATACCTTAAATTATATCGTCATTTATATTCTATAGCCCTTTTTATATATTATTGCAATAGTTTAAACTTTATGCTAGTTTCAAGTAAAATGTTCGGAAACTACACGAGAGAAGAAATAAACAAAGACATAAAAAGTAAACATGGATAAGCTAATTAAAAACAAAATATGTACATAAACATATTACATCTTAATATTATTATTAATTATGAAAGAAGATAATACATTATAATACAACAAAGGATAAAGCAAAAGGCAGGAGATTTTAGTGGGAATTTTATAGCCCTTAATACTTCTCAAAAACTCTCCTCGACCCCTGTTTCAACTCACCTCGGTATGAGCGGAGTTGAAACAAGTTGACTTGTTACGGTTAAGTCGATGTTTCACCATAATATTTAAAGCTTACAATTTATTTATGTTAGTCATTCGCAAGTGTACAGAATGACCTATCGATTGGTACTTATATCATACGATTTCTGTTGATAGTATTTGGTGTATAAAAAAAATGACAAAATTGTTTCAACTCCCCTACCTTACATTAGCAAATTGAGTAGACGCGGTGGTTGACAATCTCCTCCGAGTCTGGAAAAGCAGCCAAACAATCCAACTGTACCTATTTTGCCAACATTTTTACATCAAAATTATAAAGAGATGAACTAGAGTAAATCATATTCCAAGTACTCTAACATCATTTACGTTGTTAAGCAAGCAGGGTGTGCTTTAAATTTATTTATTGACAAATAATACCTTATTTTTATTAAAAAACGCATGCAACGGAAATAATTACCAGTTTTATGCAGCTTTATGGCGCACTATGAGTATTATAGTTATAGAAGATACTATTCTTTACCAGAATCTATATTTTTTGCACATTACATGTTTTCATAAAAGCTTAGTACGTAGAATTTGAAATTCTTTAAATGAATTTCGGACTGACTCTCGTGGGTCTAACCGAGATCGCTCGTCCATTACCCTATAAAATAACACGATAAGACATAATACTATGAAAACGACTTTTATTTATAAGCTTTGCTGTATTCTCTTGTATTGCTGGGTTAGTTTTTTATTAAATCTTGCTTCATTGCATAAGTCACTTCGATACTTACCAATTTGCATATATTTGTTACTGACAATCCTATATAGCATCAATTAATAATAAGATTAACGGCTACATAAAATGTTTTTAGATCTAAGTATTTTATTTCATTTAATTGCTAATTAGATTGTAATAAGGGCCACTATTTGGCTATGGATTTGCTACTGCTGACGTTGGGCATTAAAATTGTTTATTTTGTCACATAGTAAAAATGTTGCTACTGAATTGTTCAACGAAGTCAGGGGCACCTAATAAATAATAAAACAACATTTTCAGAAATTATATTTATTATTATTCATAAGTTTATAACATGACTTAATCGTTAAAAAACAGTTAAACAAGATAAAACTACGCCTTCACTTACCATTATCTGGGTAAGGACGGTCTGATAATAATTTACATTAAACTAGGCCCAGATATATCTTACAGTGTCAAATTGCTTTACATTTCAATCAAAAATATAATAGGGCTATTACAAGTGTCTGGATAGATTAGCTATCTGTGTGGGTCAAGCATTTTATACTCTGTGACTTTTCAAAATGCCGCCAAACTTTTTGAAATCTTGTAAATGAGCCTTTAGATAAAATCCAGTATGCTAAAATTTCATTGAAAAACGTTCTTAGATTATGGGAACCATTAGTCGAGTGACTAGGTACATTTTATTCTTAAATATTGTGTAGATAAGTCTTGTGCATAATCTAAACACACGGCAAGTTACACACCAAATTAAGTAACGATTCGAACGCACATATACTACATTGACGTTTCACAGCTAGCTTATGTGCTTAAACAGTCAAAGACAGACAATACATTTGTCCACATTGACTATGATGGAGCGAGTTAATAATCTCGTTCTTTTTATACAACCGGAGGCTGAAGGATCACCTGATATTAAGTAAAACCGGCGCCTTTAGAAAACCCAAAATCGAAATCGAATATCGATAACACATTACTTTAATTATGTATGTATCATAATCAATACATTTTATGACAATAGAAAAAATGGATTAACTATGTGGATGAAATATGTGGAAATTAGTTCGACTTTGACATACGTTCTGAAATACGCATCTTATTAGCTAGCTATATAACGTGTCCTATTATAATAGTTTTAATGAATAAGTGTTCTCGTAGGGTCGATAAGCAATATATATATACACTGGCCCAAGTGGAATGTTAATTTTGAATAATGAAAAGCTAAATTCGAATCTAGTTAAATAATATATTTTAGATATTAATTCTATAATATGGTTATGCTTCAGAAATGCAGGAATATTTGGGAGTTCTTAAATATTTAAAGCGTCCGTAAGCTCATGTGTTTTAAAACAAATATAGCGATAAGTAATTCCAGTTTTCTTTGCGCAATATATGAAATACTTTATACATTATTAAATAATAGCATAATTAAATACAACAATTGGCAACATATTTCGATAGTTAAAATAATTTTAAATTAAATTGGACAAGCGTGCTTAAAATTGTCTTAAATATAATAACAAGCTTGTCATACATGTTTTTATTACTAACACTCAGATTTAAACAATAGGATGTTGAAGGCCAATCCCAAAACATATCTCAAGATAGTCAACTTGATGATAGATCTTGAACCTAGGCTTGATTCACGTTCTGAATTACGGGCTTCTGCGTGGACTGATGTCTTAAGAAAAAATATAACGTTCACGCCTAGATGACATGAATTTCTACTTTGACACTGGCCACATAATCTTAATACATACTCAGACCGAAACATGTTTTAAATTTACAATTTCATAATTACATTATGTACTTACTCGCCGTGGTCCTTGTCGAAAAACTGAAAATAAAAATTATTAAAGAGCCTTTGAGTCTTTTGTTAACATAGCTTTTACACATTGAAAGAAAACAATTTTTTGATTTTTTAACCGGATTAAAACTATTTGTATTATGATAAACTTATAATTATTTTACATAATTTTAAATTTCATTTTTTATGACGTTTCGCGTGCTTTACAGCGTGCGTAATCACGGTGACCACGCACGGTGACGGAGCCTTTGAGTGCTGAAACTTAGTCTTCGATCTTACTGATATAGTGATTTGAAAAATAAACAAACAAATGTACCTTTTTCTCTCCTCAATCCTCGGAATTAGATTATTATTTTTTAAAGCCTTTAAAGTCCGCTGCTTTATTATGATTGAAGCTTTAACCATTAATTTGAATCCGACGTACATAAAATATAATCATTATTTGAAAGAAGAAGCGCGACTTTGGTTTTTTAATTAGTTGGATCGTTTCAGTGATTTTTTTACAAATTTTAAAATCTGTTTACAATTGACTTACACCAATTTTATTGTAGTTATACATATAAAGTTATTAGACAAACACTAAATGTCAAATGTATTAAAGAAAAGCTGTATAAAAAGGCTTACTAAAAAGTTAACTATTATCTATTTAATAAAAGGGCCTGGGAGTAGTGCTAGACAGGCTACTTCTAATTAATTTGTGATATTTGTTTTAAAATAAGTGTTGTTTGATGATTTGCTATTTTAAAAGAGTACCGAGAGTTTTTTACGCCTGCTTTTTTCTCGGCCTGCCTTATTTGTCGATGAGTAGGGATGTCTATTTATTTAAATTTAATGACGTGGAATAAGTGATACTTGTATCTTATGTTCCACAATAAACATATTTTTTATATTTTTAAGAAAAAAGTAAAATTTGAACTCGAAAAGTTATCTGAATCAAAAGAAAATTCCTTGACTCAGATAAACTTGTATTATTTTTATTAAGCGTTCATACATAATAAGGTATTTTAATCAAGACAACATACCAAGCATATTCAAAATAAATTTAAGATATACATTTACATGAGGTCGTATGGAGTGTAGACTATAGCCAGTAATGTATCCAACTTTGTTTGTCTATGGTGGGATACAACAAGGTAAGGTCTTCTTTAATCACATTATATTTTTTTAAGGTCCTCAGAGGTAAAATATATAATGCGGAAATGTTGGAGAGACTGGGGCAGCGTGTGCCAAATAACCACTCTCGGCGTGGTTATGGCAAATCGATCGCAATTGCTGGCAGTGCCTCGGGCGCGTACGAACTTACTCAGACCATTTACTAGTGTTTAAAATTGCCTAAATATTATTGCTTGCGCACTATTTTATTTGCACAATGGCTGAATTCACAAAAAAATCATTATTTATAATTACTTTTTAGTTTAGTTTTCTATTGTATTGGTATTAAGTTACTGTAAAAATAGGAATTAAGGAAATAAAAAATATATTTACCCGTTAATATCTGTTAGCATTAGCGTTAATCTGAGCGTTGACGGCGGCTGCGGCGGCGTTAGAAGCAGCGGTTTGCACGTGTTGGTTGCGTAAAATTTCCGTCGTGAATTCTGCTTGGGCCTTTGCTAACGACGCTCCCGTTGAACGATAGATACGGTGGACCTGGATTATTTATAATACTTAATATATATGTCACCGTAAAATTGTAAATAACGTTAGTTTGTAATCTATCTAGCGAGATTATCAACTGTCGAAAGATTGTGAACCTCAACGTAATCCTTACAATTTAACGTATTATTCGGTAGATTGTAATCTATCAAAGTGAAACTGTCAAATTACAATCTTAAAATTGTCAACTGTCCGAAGGCTGTCCCTGATTGGTCGGCTTTATAGTAGACATACTTTACATTAGGTGAAATTTTTTATCATTAAAGTATAGAAAATGCAAACTTACTTTAGTGATGAGCAAAATATCAGCTACGACGCAGGTGATAAAGCCAATAGTGACAATGAGAGTGACGATTCCCACGCCCACATTCTCACCAAATGTTTCGAGGCTTACGATCAGTCCACTGAAATATTATAAACATTCAAACATCGTCCCTCATCATAATAACAAAAACAGAGGCGCTACATCAAGATTTTTTTCTAATAGGATTTTTTTAATAATAATTCTCCTTCTTGTATTTTTTTTTGTATTGCATCGCAATTCATGAATCCGTAAGATTAAAAGAAAACAATTTTTTAACCGGATTAAAAATTTTAAATGTTTCCGACGTTTCGCTTGCTTTACAGCGTGCGTGGTCACGGCGACTGAAGACAAAAGGTGTTGAATGTCAAAAGTATCACAGCTGTAGAGAAAGTTGTGTTATCTGTATCATATCATTTCATAACTTTAATCCGGTTAAAAAATTGTTTTGTTTTAATGTGTAAAAGCTATGTGAACCAAAGACAACACTATCCGTAAGATTAGCTTTTCAGTTTTTTGTAATATTTTATTAAGGTTCGTGATTGTATATTTATTACATAATTTGGTTAAGTACTTGCACTTTACCCATCATATTTTTTTTGTCGTTTTTTTTAGTTGGGTTGACTGGAAGAGATCGCCTGCTAGCGATAAGGCCGCCAATTGCAACCCTTATAATTTCTATGCATTACTTTATTTGTTTGTAACAAAGTGTAAATTAATACAAATTACTCACCACGAGCCTCCATTTATTATTCCAATAGATTGTACCAAAGTGATAATTATTTGAAAAAGGAATATAAAGAAGAACACCATAAAATTAAAAGAGGAGTCACTTCTAAAAGCTTTGTATATTGGTCTGTACCAACATATAAAGCTAAATGGTGTTAGAAGAATGAAGTACAGAATTGATAATCCAAAAAGGGTTATTCCTCCCTTAATTCCGGCAATCATCATAGCCATTCCGCCAATTATGTTCAAGGCGAGTACAAGGGAATGAACTGAAATAAAAATATATATGATTGATATTTAAAATATAAATACCATGAATAATTATTAGATCAAATTCAAAATTTTATTAACTTTATTAATGAAAGATATATTATTGAGCTTCAGAATAAAGGATTCTTAGAGCTCATTTTGTACTGGTGTCGATTATAAACATGTCAAAATTATCAGCAATAAAGATTAATTAGCGCAGCTAACACAACTACATCAACCTATCAATCGAATTTATCTATTCCAAAAATTTTCAAATTACAAGAAGGGCTATGATAACAAATCGATACTCTTGTAAAACTTTATTACTATAGATAACAATGATATATGCTGAAACTTATATTGAGTCAATAAAATTGTGATTCAGGCGGTATTTCGGAAGTTGAGCCCACAGTTACTATATTGTTATGCATTAAAGAGTTCAGTATTAGTAAATTATTTTAGAAAGCAGAAGTCAAGAATTCTCATCAACAACAGATTTGGAGCTTCATATTTATCAATATTGTTACGAAGACGAGTTGACTGAAATGTGATTTATGGCCGTTTCAGGACAGGCTCTATAACATATTCGAAAATTGGAATTTGCTCATATATTTTCAGGAGGCTCTAACATTTTTTTTAAGCAGTTTTAGAACATGTGCAGACGAGTGGTACAATTTTCAGGAAACCCGATTTCAGAAATACTTATCTTTAATGAAGGAAAAGTCTAGACCGAATTTTCTAGGTGTGGGACAAGGATGGACTAATACGCGAGAGAGAGAGGAAAGATCGGAACCTTCTCGAAGCCAGACACTCTAGACTGTGCTAGGACTAGGACGGAGCAAAGTGCAAAAGAGTTAAAGAGTACGTTCTAGAATTGTGCAATCGCTACTCAGCAGTAATCCTGCCTAGAGAGTTCTCGAATACACTTCTAGATTATTCCAGGGCTATATAAGGGTGCCGAAACGCGACCAAATAATTCAGACTACGATTCCGAGAAATTAACATAAAAGAGATATAAGTGCGAACAGTGAAGACAAGTAACAAAGTACTGTGTGAAGCGAGCGTAATTGAAGTAACGGTCACTATACCGTATATTGTGTAATTTTCGGCTTTATAGTATAAACAAAATTCTCGTTGCTTTATTTGAAAATAAACCTTAGAAGAGATATATGGCGTTTTCAACCCAATCCCCTAGCTCATAATAAAAATACATATTTAGTTAGAAATAAAGCATCTCAGTGCACAAAATTAGGTCTTTGGTATTGTCTGTCTCTGTCGTAAGTTGTAAATTTGTTTGTAACTTTCTAGTGGACAGAAACAGATACAGTCTCTATCTAGTTTATTTTACTATGATTTTAAAAATAATAACATATTACATTATATACAAAACTACAGGTCTTAAGAGCTTTACACCGAAAGTTTTTTGATTATTTGGACAAATCTAGTTATGTAAATAATAGAAATAACTATAAGAGTTTATCCAAGAAAATCAATAATCAAAAACTTACACATCCACAAGTGATATAGATGCCTCACAATCCTTTGAAATTCTAGTGGAATGTCCACATTTATGTCCTGATAGAAGCAGGGTTGTACTGGACAGAAAGATGGCAATGGAGGCCAGTTATTTCTTCTGCCTGCGGAGCCAGCACGTAATTCAGCCTCACGTCTTGCTAGTTCTTCTGCTTTTCTCTCTAACTCCTCTTGTCGTCTCTGAAATTTTTGGATAAAGAATTTTATTATGATATTATAATTACTATATCAGAGAGATAAATTGAAAATAGGTTGATTTTAACACAATATAGAATTTGTAAATAACATTAACACATATAAATTAATTACGAATTTTCAAATTAGTTATTTACATGAAAAAATCTAGTAATAAGTAATGTCAAAATACAGTCATTTCACCGAACAGGCTCCTATGTAATACTACATACATAAGTATTTAATTAAACCAGTATAAACAAAGCAATATGTAGGATCTACCATAACCGTAAAAGCAAGACTGGCACAATATCATTTAAAATAAGTGTCTATCGAAAGTCAATATGAAGAGCAAGATATGGGCAGACAATATAAAGAGAATAGGACGCACAACTTGGATAAGAGGAGCTTACATTAAAAAAGAATGGAAGGTCTATGTATGGAAGGTATGTAACTTAAATAAATGTTTATAAATATTATACTGGGTGTCAGCAACAAAAGCTTAAGAATAATAATAAAGTGTCCATCATAATAGACACCAGTTAAAAAGACACTATTACAATTAATCTCTATATATATAAAATTCTTGAGTCACAATGTTTCGTTTTCGAAACGTGTTGTGTTTTCGTTTCGGAGGAGTATGGGTGCTCCGAATGGCTTGATCAATGCTTATGATTTTTTATGCATATTCAGTAAGTCTGAGAATTGGATACTGTCTCTTTTTCAAACCCTTAAGAGATAAGGTGTATCCACACCAAAAAAAATATTACAATAATACATACAACCCTTAATTGTCACCCCTCTATAATCAACCCCTATTTTTTTTATTATAGTAGATGGGTATTTTTATGGAACTAAAAAAAATGTTTCTTGGAAACAATATAAACGGCAAAACAATGTTTGCCGGGTCAGCTAGTAAGAGTATAATAGTAATTTTGAAACAGTCTTGCCAATAGTGATTATGATAAAGTATGGGAATCATTAAAATGTGCATTACCTTCAATTCCTTGTGTTGTGCAAGAATATAAGAATTAAATTATTATTCTAATAAAAGCATGCTATTTATTTTTGTGCTAAATTTAGGGTGAGGTTTATGTGCAATTATTTTTTATTCTTTTATAGGTCTCTTTGACAAATTGTCACTTTGAATGTTTTTTAATACTTCTATTGTGCAAAACCACTAGGTGCTATTGTAAAGCAATGCTATATATTTTATAAGTTATTGAAACTCGTCATAATATTGACATCTATAATGATAATATAAAGCTAACAGTAGTTTTGTTGAAAAGTTTATGTATTGAGGACAGATATAACATCATATAATAACATAAATAAACTATAACAATTAAAAAATAAATATAAATTTATTAGAAAGTTATTACTACATAGAATATGGCTATGTTTAATATTCACATTGGATTTGACTAGTAGATGTCATAATGAACATGAATTACTTTAGGGCATTTGCTTATATCATACCTGAAAGTCAGCCGTTGTAAAGTTTGAAGGTGGAGCTTGAGATTGGGTTGCTGGCCCAGGTCTAGTATATTGACCAGTTGCAGGTGGTGAAACAGCTTGCATAATGGCAGGCTGAGTTGGTTGTTGTGGAGGCTAAAAAAGTGTATTCACAAATAACACCTATATCATATGTTATACAAAATTATATTCATTTTAAAATATTTAATATGACTGATCTAAATAGCAATATATCACAGATTCAGTAATGCAGGGCTATATTATACTACATAATACGTAATAGTGAAAATTAAAGGATTAATTTTATATTATAAAGAATATAAAATTAAAAAAAAGTGATGGCTATAATTTATTATACAATAAATCAAATAAATGCTTTATATATATACACGCATCAAATTATAATATTATCCCATATTATTATAACATCATTGTTAAGTCTCTACGAATAAATTATACTTTCTCGTAAATAACTTTCATGTTTTTTACATCACACATCGATGAGCATGAGACTGATTAAATCAGTGTATCAACCCACGAATTTAATAAAAAACTGGAATCTATTTACCGTAGATTGATTTACATTTTGTTGACCATCAAACGGGTTATAGTCGTCAAGCCCTTGAGTGACAGCACTGGTATTCCTAGCAACTTGCTGCACTGCAGGGTCCTAAAATAATATATTTATGATAAATACAAAATAGATAGGTACAATTTCTATAATTTTGTGTCTAGATTACTCACAGCAAAAGGATTGTCAATGGCGGGATCACTAAACGGGTTGTCCTCGAAGTTAGACATATTGTTTAATTTATTTACGCCAGTTTAATTATTTATCAATACGCCCCACAAAAACTAATACTTTAATTTTAAACGAAACAGTTTATTTTTAGAAAAATCTGCGATAAATACAATGAAGTCGCTATGAAAATGACAGTTTGTGATTTGCCGATTGATCATTGAGTTGAGTTTGATGAATGGTGACGAATTGACATTGACAGTGTTGCTTGCTAAAACAGATTACTAATATATTCCTTACCTGTAAAAAGATAGCTTTGTATGATTTCAGATTTTTTCGGTAGTAGTATAATTAAAAATATGTTTAAATAGCACTAGAATGATTTAAAAAACCTTAAATATATAGACATGCCAACATTCGTTTAAAAAAAAACCAAGTCGTCAAGTAAATATATATGTATATAGGTTTTTTCTTGTAGATAGTCCTACGTTTTTTTTTCTTTCTGGTACATACACTTCTTCAAAAATGCTGCAATCTGTTATATTATAAATATGCAGGTACACTGATTCAATTTAATATGCTGTTATTATATTTACAAAGCTGGATCTAAATTGCAAATATATACAAAAAATATTTGATTTATACACTCACCATTTATTTAATTCTAAGTTTTAGGCTTATAAGTCTGTTAATAGTGCCTTAGAATTTTGATGATTGGTCTGACTGGTTGACCGGTTGGTGAGTGTCAATGTTTTTAAATGAATGAAAAAAATCTCTTCTAGTTTTATCCATAAATGGTCTGAACTGTTTCGAGGATAGTATAGCATTTCCGCTTTTTTATTGACTTAGCGAGGACACTGCCGTGCCCCCAGATACTACCTAGTCATCTTGAATTAAAACTTTACTTTTAAAGGGAAGGGAAGGGAAGTTGTGTTAGATTTACAAAAATAAAACAAAAACATTTTCATATTTCCAATAATATTAATGTGATAATATATCTTAAAAAATATCTTGAGAGCAAATATGTTTTGTTTTAAAATAGCAGGAACCCCTGCTCAAAAAGAAATATTTATATTTGTTGTTAATAAAATATTACGTACAAATAAGAAATTGTATTTCTGCACTGTAATTCTTCTGCACATGATAGTTTTATCGCAATAAAACTATCATGTGCAGAAGAATTAGTCTCTTACATTGACACGTTGCCGTTCACTCGGTTGCTAATTTAGATCTTTTGAATCATTGTCAGTGTGTCAGCTGTCTTTGTTCCGAGATGTCAGTTTATTCGGCGAAGCTGTCAAAGTAGGCGGCTGTTTACGTTTTTGTAGTTATTTTGCGATTGTTTCGATCGTTTTACTATAATTTATTGTAAATAGAAAAACTTTTAGTACACAAGTTTCTTAGTGGATTTTAATTGTGATATCTTATTTATTAAATCATGTCAGATGTCAAGGGGTGAAAAAATCTGTGTTTTGTGTTTTATCGTGTGAGTGCCAGATTTTATATTGTTTAGAATTCCATGTGATAAACATACGGTGTATTAATACTTAGTTTATTGGAACCTCTCATCTCTTGATACAGGTAAGTCATTATATTACTTATAAAAATATTATCGTAGCCTGAACTAGTATAGATTTTTATTACTTTAAATAAAAAAATATTAAAAGGTGTTGGTAATTGGAATGTCCAGTTAATGTTTCAAGACTTGCGCAATTTTGTATGAAATTCGTAACGCGTCTCGGTAAGCTTGCTTGCGCGAGCTACGGAACAGCCTGAGGTCGACGTTGAACACTAGGCGAAAGTTGTTGCTCTTGAAAAGGAATAAAAAGTAATGCTCCGAATTACTTAACATCTAGGAACAATTTCTTTTACAGTTATATTTAATTGGTATTAACTACCATGACACTATTAATGTAACACTGATTAAAACTAACCCTTTTTATTATTAGTTGTCTATTTCAAAACTGAGTAAGTACAAAACACTTCTGTGTGTTTATAAGTATATTTTGTAGTTTAAATAGTATCTTTTGGAATCGAATAACCATCAAATATAAAAATACAATGTTTACTATGCTAGTGAGTTTATACCAGTGAAACAATAAAATATCATTTAAAGTTTTGGTTCCATATTCACCAATTTACTTAAACAGGTATGATTAATTATTATATAATATAATGAGCAAAAGTGTAATGTTTTAGCACACCCAACATTTACTTTCACTGCATATTAATTCAGTACTAGGTTGTATTACTTGACCAAAAGTGAAATTGAATGCTAAATTGTATTGTTGGTAGATGTAGACCAGATAGCGATACATGAAAATATTTTATCAACAGTTGTATGCTTTATGGTTGGCTTTTGTTGTTTTTGTCAGTGATCATTATTTAAATCTGCAGTATAAGGTATAAATCATAACATTTTTTATTAAATGTATTTAAGGTGCTTGGTTTACTAATTTTAGGGTATATTCAGAAACAAGACTTAGCATTAAGTGTGACTCCAATATGTCAAGAATGTATTTTGCACTGGTTATTTTGGCTGTGAAATACTCATCTAAGTTTGAATCTTATACTTGTTTGAGCTTGGAGTATAATACTTGCACTTACATTGTAGTGTCAATATGCAGTTAGACCTGTATATATGTATAAGTAAAATATTAATTTTATCAAAAGCTTACCTGTAAAACATAAATAGAACACTAATTTCAGGTTGGATAAACATGTTTAGACAGATTTTGTAGTTAGGATTAATTTTAAAATATATATTGTATCATCAAGCTTATTAAATTTATTATTTAGAACCTAAAAGATAAAAATAAAGTTATTATATATACTTTATATGAATATTGTTTCCTAAAAACAAGTCTTTTATGGGGTGTTAAACTTTTGTATCAATGAATTAAGTTAGTTCACGAGTCAAGAGCTAGCAAATTGTTGTTTGCAAGTAATTTTCACGTTACCAACAAGTTTCAATGTGGGGGTGGGGGAAATGTTTGGTGAAAATATTTCAACCCCCACATCGCATGAAGCAATACTTTTTGTTGTTATATCGTACCTCTAATAGATGGCGCGAGAATAGAAAGAGACTTAAGTAGAGAGGTAAAGACAAATAAATAATATTTCTATTATCTCACAAACTAATCTACACTAATGTTATAAAGAAAAGATTTGAATGTTTGTTTGTTTGCATATCTATAGAAAAAAAGTTAAGGTATCCGTATGAAAACTACGATAATAGAATACGTACGCTGCGGAAACTCTTGAAATTAGAGCAAAGTGATGTAATAGAGTTTTATAGAGGACATCAATATCTACAATAAAGTCCAAGGTGTCATATGTCTATTACATATTTTATAAAATAAATGTTTAACCGTGCGATGCTGGGATGAAACGCTTCAAATGTAAATTGACTATGGCTTGATACTGGTATTATATCAGGATCTTTAATTTTGGCCATTAAATGCATAGGAATATGATCATGATTTAAATATATTATCAAACATTTCGTTATTCATTTTAACGAGCAAGTTTTTCCAATGGTACAGTTTTCGTCAAATACCTTGTATATGTCGGCGTCGCTGTGGCTATGTTAAATTCTATCGGAAATACAAATCTCATCGTGTTAAATGAACTAAAACAGATTAAAGGCAAAAAACGATTGATTGTTAGTCATACATATTATGACCCAATATGTATGACTAACAACTTGTGATTTTGACTTAGAATATTAAATAAAAATTAATCAAGTCTGAAATTTTAACTAAACCAATATTGTCAGTAAATACTTAAACTAACTTCAGTTAGATAATGTTACTACACGGCTACGGAAAAGTCGACATGAACTTGACCAAATTTCATAATTAAGCAGCACCTGCTTCGGTTTAGTTTCTCCATGGACCGTTTTATTGACCGTGACCTATGTTGAGTTACGTTTTGACCCATAAAGCCTTGTAAATAAAAAAAACCTATTTTACATGTAGATATATATAGCGATTATAAACGATTGGTTATTAAAGTACGTGATTAACGTAATGCGGATGTAAGTACCTTTTACGAAACCTTCCTGTTTTAATGTGAAAGGTAACCTTGCCTGAACCTAATTTTCATACATAATCAAGGTTCTAGTTTTTACAATCTATGACCTTAGGTTTATATACGTTTCTCTTGTTACCGCTATTTCTTTACCAAATATTTGAAGACATTGTAAAAACATATATAATTATTTTATTATTCATATACCAGATACCAGTCAACGGTAATAGACAACATTTGTTAACAGGAAGAATTCTACGTTATCTAAGAATACGAATCTTTTTCATTGTTGATTATACTATGTTTTTTATCTTCGTCAAAGTATTAAATGCTCGGCCCCGGTGGTTTATAGAAAGCGATTAAATAATTATGTCGTCATATTTAGTTTATTGCTGCGGCCCGACTGTCCAGGCTATAATCACTGGCAGTTTTCGTTTCGTGCAGATTTACGGGCTTTTCTGACATCACAACTTTGCGAATTGCGCCATTAAAGTTATTTGTGTTGGTTCGACTGTAACTGTAGTAGGTTCGAGTTTATGTAATGATAAAGGGATGTTAATGATGTTTCAATTGCTAGGAAAAATGGAAGTATCTTTCTTCTTCATATTAAGTATAGTGTAGGTTTATTAAATTGTGTTTACACTGTAGTGAAGACAGCTCAGCGAATCTTATAAAGTATATGTTACTTATATTTATAAAGTAGAGACAGACAGTATACACTTGTTCGTGAAATGTACCCATTTGTCTTTATTCTAATCGTGGGACACATTTAAAATTACCTGGAAAATTATTGTTAGAATATGTGTGTCTATTGACTTGGAATATATTTTTCGTAGTTAATTCATATAGGCGAATAAGATATAAGCCGTTTGAAGGCCAGTAAATGGTGATTATTTTATAAATTAATATAACCAATTTTGTAATAAAGCACGTTGAATGCTTTATTACAAAATTCTAAATGGGAATTACACAGGTATTATGCGATGTTAATTAATTTTAGTTATGCGAAACCGTTCCAATAGAAACAAAACTAAAACTAATTAGTAACCTCGAAACTGACTTTATTACGGATGCGCTCGCTTGACCGTAGTAATATTTCTGTTAAAAGAGGAAGGCGGCAAAAATGTTATTGTTTAGTTCTTAAAAAATAATTTTAAATCCCACAAGCATGTATGGGTTTGGTTTCCTATAAGTCACTTTCTGGAGGTCACTTGATACGTCATGTTATTGAGTTCATTTCACCAATCACAATCGAACGCAATGTTTCGTCTTGCGTCTTTTGTTTAATATTCTTAACTTCTTGTGATATAGGATATTATAGAATATTTAAGTTGTTTGCCACTATTTGGTCCATAAACACTTATCTAGGACATTCCATTCCTATTGCATTGTAATATTTCAAAAACTTATTGGAATTTATAAACGAGAGTTATACTTATCTTGCCAAACTTATAATGGGTTGTTGGTAGTGATTGGACTAATTATCATAATAGACAACAGAAATTTAATATATATATATATATTATATTATTAATTGAAACAACAGATACTAACGATATGTTTTGACTAAAGAAAATTTGTAAAAACTGCAATTCTCTTTTATCATAGTACGTATTTATTCATGGCACGTATCATTTAAGTTTAAAGTCTTGTGTATACTTTCAAACAATACATTAATAATTTCCATGAATACCTAGTAAAAGAGTGAAGGATAAAGATATACTTAGAAAAATCATGATGCAAGTTTTGTGAAAATTTAATTCACAAATCAAATTGGTTTTGTTTATTCCAATTTTACTATTAAACTAGTTTTTTTTAATGCGAAATGAAATATTGAAATATATTTTTTACTATAATGTAACGTCTTTACAATTGTTATATTATAGATGTGTTTTTCGATAAAAACACATTCGACTCGATAGTCAAATGTTTTTAAGAAAATAGAGGTTTGGAAATCAGAATTTGATAAACCTCACCAATTAGTTTTCCGGTCTCTAGTCCAGTCTCTAGTTTAGGTTTATATTTTTTAAATGTTTAAATTATTTATGATACATGTATTACTACACTATTAGTGTGTTATGTTATACCACAAAACTTTATAATTATTACGCTTGTGGTAATGAAACCAGTAACGTTTTTAACTATTATTTTTCTTCTTATTCAGAAGCAATTTATTTTCATAGAGCTTAGCCGTCTATCAAACATTTTATTTGTTTTATGAGTCTTAATTCATCGCGACAAAAGTAAACGAACAAAAATTTGTTATTTAATATATTTGAAAAAATCCTTGTACTTAAGATAATACAAAATAAGAAGTTTACGTATGATAGTAATTTTTGAAAGTAAGTTCTTGAAACTATTCTACAAAAATAATTTACTACGTATATTATATAACTTGTCATAGAAAGAATTACTATTTCATAATTATAAACACGAGAGTTATGAACGCATGTTCTATGATAATACCTACTGTATACTTCAATGCAATATCATTATCGTAAATGAATAATTGCTATGACCTCAATTACGACATGCAAATGCATCTCATTATGCTGCGAATCTTATGATAATTATTCATAAAACTTATAAGACACCCGACACACATTCGGCTGTGTGACTGAAGAAAATTCTTTGATCATAGAATCTTATTAGATAGTTTATTGTGTGTTTATTTTATGTTCACAATATATGATCGTAGTAGTAGCATCATGGAAAGTAATTATAATCAAAAACACCAGCAAGTATCTAGTTAGTAACGTGATAGTATCTCTACTATAACTTGGTTAACTGCAAACCCGATAGGCCTCATTTTGTTTGCCACTAATTGGTCCATAAACACTTATCTAGGACGTTCCATTCCTATTTCATTGCCACTCAGAGCCAAATGGGTACAAAACAATTCAAGAGTTATGGACCCATAACTGCTATCAAATTACACTACGTCTCTTCGATGAAAACGAGCAATATTCTCTAGCCCATGTTGAAAAAAACCCACATAATTTTATATTCCGCAGCCCATTTACGAAGGATGCAATATAGGAATTGCATCGAAATTGGTTCGCCTTTATGATGTTATTGTACGTATATTGTTATTATTTTGAACAAAATATAACGGAGATAGCTGCGCGAATGACCTCAGAAACTGGAGCGGAGCGTTGAAACATATCATAAATTCTACAATATAAGGTTTCCCCACAGCTAGTTGCCTTTTCGAGTGAACTTCCTTTCGAGGCTGGGAATATGTTCTTTGTTTTGTTGTGTTTGCGAGTTAGCGACGGCAAATTGTAGGATTACAGAACTCCTAAGTTGCACGGTCAACATTACCGTTGAATCTTCTTAGAAAACGGATTTCGGAGCGCTCTTCTGTTTTTTCATTGGCGTAATGTTTATTTTCTAAATGTGGGGGAAACAAGGCGCTAACAATATAATTTGAATACAGTTTTGTTGTTGTTGTAAATTAGCGGTTTTGTTGTTTTCGCACAGGCATTACTTTCAAATCGCTGACAGTAAGAAGTATTACATTACGTTTAAGAACTTGTTTACGTAAAGTTTGTTTTTAAAAAACAATATTTTAGACGATTGCCGTAGAGTAGTGATTTACGTTTGTTTCCTTTTGGGTATCCGTCGGACTTCCTCCTACTGGCGCCGTGTAAATAAGGTGCCGGCATTTGGTTTGCTGGTTTAAAGGCTGTAAATTGTGCCGCAAAAACTGGCCGGTGACTGCCATACGTTAGCGAGGCCACCGATTCTTACATATTTATGAGATCGCATAAGAAATATCTTAGCGTTGGACAAGTTGGTAACCGTTGCAACATTAACTTAATTTTCTAAACATTTGTGTTTTTGCGATATTGCTAATGTCCTAGATTTATATTGCGTGGTTCTGCTAACAATATTTTAAAGTTACGGAATGACTTAAGTAATTTTATAATTCAATTCGTTCTGCAGAAAGACAGTTTTTCCTTAATATATGTTAAATAAAAATATTGAAGTATATTTGTTTACATTTGCGTGTTTTAAAAGTATTCTTCCGTACAAGAAAGACGTAGGTGTCACGTTGTAGCTGAATTAAAAATAATAATTTATTTCTTTAAAAATGATATGTTGATATAATTGTAATGATATTTTATTATAGCTTAGCATTATGGCTTCGGTTATGTACAAGAAGCACAAAAGTAGTTTTTATTTCTAATTGATTCAGCGGTAACATTTTAAACAACTTTCACTAAAAATATAAATATGAGTAATTAAAATATTAAGCATTTAAAAGTTAAACATAAAATACCCACGTATCGTACTCGAGTGTATAATAATTGTAAAGTTATATTATTACTTCCCGATACAGTGTAAATTCTAGCTGGTTGCCGGAAGCAATACCCACCTTTGTTTCCCTCAATTTATACCGCACGATGGAGGAATGTGGCGGGAATGCCTTGCTGTAATCCTGTTCAACAATTTTGCTGTAAATTGTTTTATTACTCACAGAATTCAATTTGAAATACGTGAATATAGGAAGTATGTAATGATCTTATGTATTTTTCAAGTAATGTCTGGTCATAAAAGGGGCATGCCCAAGTAGGATCCTTGTTAGCGCAGTGTTTTTTCGTCCCAATAGTCGTGTCAAGTCTAACATAACAAGAGCTGATGCTTTGCTGTGTTGAGCATTTTTAATTTGAATAGTGGTTGTGACCGTGATTCTCAATCCTCAGGCTGTACGATCCAACTCCTGCTATACACTTGATTCCTTTAAAAAAATAACTTGCACTGGAAGAGAAGATTAAAAAAAAACGATATAATGTATATTCGTGGTTTGTCTTCTATTCACAAAAATGTTATAATAATAGATGTGGGATAGTCAAAAAGCCTGTTGGAGGCTCAGCTAATCAATAACTTATTTGCAAGAAACGAAGAAGGTATCAAATAGCCATTTCTTCTTTGTAGCTGTATCCTTTTGCTTATTATTATTGTTTAGCTTATTAGTCTCACTCAAAAACCACTGAGAATAAAAAAAATTAATAACTAATTTTGGTTAAATGATAAACATACAAAATACAGTAAACGTTACACTTACGCACTGCGAACATACATTTTAACACTAACTAATGACATCTAATTAAAAGATATTGTACCTAAATCAGATTTTGCCCAAATTTTAGGCAACCCTAGTCATAGATACCACAAATATATGTTCCAATCGGAGTCCCTATTTGAATGTATTATTCTATTATTTACTTGTTTGAATTGCAAATGAATAACCCGCATGTCAAAAGCAAGAGCAATGATTTAGTGTTAATGTACGAGTGTATCATTAAATATGCATTAGCGGTTAAATTATAGCCGCCCATGAATTTGATCACTGTTAAAATAAATGGAAATCGTTTCTTAGGATGTGTCGGTAAGAAGAAATAAGTTGTATTGAATGTCAAATTATTTCGAAATGGTAATTCAAATAAAGCTAATATATACCATACATAAGATGTAGACATTCGGCCAGTCGAAGGAGTTATATAAAAGGAAAACTATGTGTGGTTGTTGAGTAATATTACAAAGAGTACGTATTAACTCACCTTGCGACCGGTTCGTTGGTCGTCGATATTCACGTGACTTAAAGAAACGTGAGCAATGTTGGCCTAGTGGCTTCAGCGTGCGACTCTCACCCCTGAGGTCGTAAGTTCGAACATGGTGAACATGGTGCACACCAATGGACTGTATTTCTATGTGCGCATTTAACATTAGCTCGAACAGTGAAGGAAAACATCGTGACAAAACCGGCTTGCCTTAGACCCAAAAAGTCGACGGCGTGTCAGGTACAGAAGGATGATCACCTACTTGCCTATTTGATTGACAAATGATCATGAAACAGATACAGAAATCTGAGGCCCAGACCTACAAAGGTTGTAGCGCCATTGATTTTTTTTGCAGAAACTTGAATGTGGAGGCATTTTATTTGTCTGTGATAGGTTGCTAGAGTAGGCTTAATCACGCACGGTATAATTTTAAATAACCATACATTTTCATTGGAATAAATTAATTATTATTTGATATTATTGTCATTGCTATATATAATTAATGTATTGGTTTACCCCACGAGAACTTTGGATATATTGGACATGATTTTTCCGCATAAGCTTTTGCCGTACATGTAACAGATGTGTATATTACACAATGGTTTTAAGAAGCAATTATGTTATATGTTATACCCTAATATTATTACTATTTTAAAAATGCAAACGTTGAAACTGAAATCCCTAACACTCATAATCGTATATTCTTCCTAACACTACAAATCCACCTCGAGGTTGCACTAATACCGTATTGTCATAGACAAGACAATAAACGGCTAACAGGACATTTGCCCAGTTCCATTTTAAAGGTTACATAACGTGCACTCGGTGCCTTAACGTCTTACCTAGGTATCCAAGGGATGACAAAGAACATATGACAGTCTAGCCTTCAGCTGATATAGCCTGTCAGAAGCAAATGGTCTCAGTAGGAATACTGACGATGTCGTTTTGAATGCAGTGAAGGTTCTGTTTATAGTTTCCGAGGTTCATCTCGGCATACAAATGACAAGAACTTTCTAATTTCACTACGTAACTGGTGTTTTGATGATAATACACTTACAACGAATATAAATAAATGTAAACAATTGTAATGTATTATATATTTAATGTTACGAAATTGTTTATGCTGGATGACTTCGGTAGCAAAGCGCAAGATAGTTTTTATAGAACAGGGGACAAACGGGCAGGAGGCAAACCTGAAGGGAAGTGATACCGCCGGTTGGTTCGGAAATACTTCAGCTGGTTCGACACAGTGGTGGTCCGCGTCAAGAAGCAGAGAGATCTAATATCTCTACACAACGCCAAGGGATTAAGCCGCTCGGTAAAACATTGCTCGTCGATGATTCGATATTATATAAATAATATAATAAATCATACTAAACATATTCTTCTCTGCGTTAATACAGCATAATTTGTTATGAAATTATTATAATTACTAGTCTAACTCCAAAACCTAGCGTGCGCTAATGTATTTAGGTAATGCAGCCACGCAAGGATACAGTTGAAATCATAGGTTAAATGTCTCAGAAAGTGTTTCAAAGCAGTTTGATGTAGGCACTTAGCGTTTAGCACTGCGTGAAATGTGCAATACGTGTTCGAGTAGGTTTTACGTGACATTTTCGCGACTGTTAATAATTTATTTTGTTAATATTGGACGTGAGTTCAACTGTATAATGAGAGCGCGCAATTATAGTGTTTTTTTTAATTAACGCCTGTTTTATGTGTTGCGAAGGTAATTGAATAATTATTGCATCTATAAAGAGCAGTAATTAAAATTTTCATAGATTTTTAAGTTTCGTAAATTTAATGCATATTTTTATTGAACTGAATTCAGTTTAGAATGTCTTTTAATATGTAATTTATAAATTAAACATCTAAGTGTAGGGAATTACTACATGATTATAAATGGAAAAGACAAAGAATTCAGTTCATTTATACCAACATTCTCTGACGGCAATGGATTTGACAGGAAGTCGGGAGAAATGGAACACAGACATGTTCGAAATAGACTTGTCCGTTTGCAGAAAATGTTATTTTGATTTCATTTTTACCTTAACGTGTTTCCTATCGTGTGCTTTATATAAATAAATTTTTAGTTGAAATAAAGATTCTTTAACGCATTAAGATATCGTTGCAGAGAATTGATTTTGCTGTTTTATTACTGGGCATGGTTAATCTCATGTTGAGAGTTCCTGTCAAGTTTTTTGGAGTCGTGTAGCAATATGTTGGTATCGAGCTGAACGCCATAGGACCTTTAACGTATACCTACTTTGGCGTCCTTTCTTCACTCTCTATAAACATTCTCACGCTATTTAAACAATTAAACCAAGATTCGCGTCCGCGTTACTTTCACTAAGAATTTAATGTGGGAATAAAACCATTAATTTATGAACTGTGCTATAGGTATTACAACAAAAGGAAGTAATAAAAAAAGAAATGTCAGCTTCCACCAAATTCACATTGCTTTTCTCGCCAGTTGAAGCAACTTACCAGTTTTAAACCAGATATGATTCAGTGAATATATACAAGCACGACGCCCATGAATGCTAGTTTCTAAAGAGCAAGAGTATCCTTAATGTCAGCAACATTAACATTGCCACAGACAATTTATTAGGTCACCTAGACGATGAATACGTTAATTTATAAGTAGCATTAAACAAATTTAAGATCTGTCAAACTATGTTTTTCTATGTGAAGTTTGACATTTGACAGTGCTCAAATCAATATTCTGACTTGAAATAAATACGATTTTCCTCCGATTTGACATACGGGAGTCGTATTTAGCGTTAAGCTGCGAATAAATACAAAACATAGCAGGCAGTTGTACTTTTCACGCAAATCATTTGCCTTCCACTAGCTAAAACTAAGCAATTTATAACAATTAGAATTAGCTCAAACATGGGCGAACTGGAGCGTATTGCGGTCGCCGCATTAAATATCTCATTTAGTAAGAGCAGAGGACTGAGGAACTAAGCTAATATCGTCGAGTTAGCGTTATACGATCATTGCGAGCTTTACTCGCTGAATAGCGTTGGATTACTGCTCGTTCTAATGCACTTGAAACTTGTAGTTGCGAATGTACTACCGCAACTGCCTACAGTGTCTAAACGTAAACGCAGTAAGGATAATACAATGTCTAATACAGTCTTAGCTTGGTACGTTGATTTTGCTTTGAGGCTGAATTTCACAACTGCTAGTAGTGAATTCGCTACGCTGATACATTGTAAAATATTATAAGCCTACATTGTAATCCGTTGTAACGTTAATGAGAGTTGTCTAATAGTTCGTAACTTCAGCTTTTATTGTTTTCTACCATAAAGGGACTTTGTTCAAAACAGCTTTCAATTAATTGGCAAATTAAGTTCCATATAGGCTTATTATATGTTAGCTCTGATTAATTCAATATTTTTTGTTAAATTTTGTATCAGGCAAACATTAGTTTAAGAAATGCCTCTGTATTTTCCTTTTAAGGTAATATAATTGATTAGAATCACTTTTCATCAAACATGATATGAATGTTGTGTACACGACGTTGTTTTAATTATCTTTCCATTTTCGTCGCGTTTGTTACCTTTCATTGTCGTATATTCAGAATTTTGTAATACTTCCCTTTTAATCAAACTCATACGCCTGAATTATACAAAGTTTGACGTGTTACAGACAGCCTAATACATGATATTAGCTTTCAGATGGGAGATGTTGATTAAATATTTTTCATAAATTATATTATTTGCCGGCATAATACAGGCAGAACTGCCTATTACCTTTACATTATGCGAAAACGAATTGTGTATTTGGTAATGAATAAGGAAATAGTAATATGTAAGCTATTCGGTAATATATAAACTATTTCGAAAATATAAACAGATAAATTATCTTTGATTTCTCTCGTCCAGCTGTTTAAAAACAGAGCTTCCTCAAAGGCTCTGGCACCCACTAAAATGAGTGTCCATGGGCTGTGATGACGCCCGTTTTGGGCGTCCCGTAGGCTTGTGATTCTCCTTTTTATTTAGCTTTGTCGTTAGAAAAACGAAAATTCTCGTCGTATTTCTAAAAGTACAACGGTATAAATTATTATAAAAGTGTTCTCAATATGACCGCAATTAAGTGTGTGACATTTGCCTGGTTTATTTGGCGATAAAATTGTCGTATGAAGGCGCGACGCCTGTTGTGTACCCTTACGGGTTATCATTATGATTTACTTCCTATGGGCGTATGATATACGTTAATGTATTGTGTACATTTGATAGGACAACGTTACAATTGACACGGGAAATGTGTGAAATTCATAGTCTCGCTTGATGGAGGGTGAAAGATTATATTTTGTCCCGTCGTGATTCACACGGCCTTCCTTCAAAATGTATATTTTTTATTTCGTACTTCTACTCCCAAGTAAAATTATATGTACAAAAAAACTTGCTAAATATATGGCCAAAGATGAAAAAAATATATATACAAAAAGGTTTATACATTTACGAAACTTATGAACAAAATTACGTTTGATAAAATTGAGTATACCTTATTTGGGTGTGTTATGTGATAAGTCTAGGTATGTACCTGAGTATGTATGTGCGCTTTGCTCACGATGCAGATTATTTAGAGCTATAGACAATCTTAATACTTATTTTAAGCATATTTATAAATCTATTGTAAATTTAAGATCCTTTTGACATACGGCGCCATCATATTTGAAATAAATATAGAAAATATATTCAACATTTGTCTTTGGTTTTAAAAACTTGTTTCTTAATAAGTTGTATATATATCGGTAAACTAAAGCACGTACTATATATTTCTTCTTTAAATCAATGCATATTAAATTGAATGCACAGATTATACATTATAATTTATTATTGCAGGTACGTAATGCGTGCACATTGTCTATGTAAACACGACCGTGTGATGTTGACACTAGATGAGAATCGACGCGTGAGAAGAGACGGAAACAATTGCAACTCATTGTGGTACGGTAGGTGATGACATTGTTTTATTTTCGTCACGTACCACTTAATTAAGGTAATCCATGGACCGCGCGTGATCTATTATGAAATGCCGCTTTGGTCAGACTTCTTGTTTGTGACAATTAGTTTAGCTTCCAACTAGAGGACTCTAAGTATATCTGATGATAATAAAAGTCTATCTTTTGTAAAACTACAAGCATTAAACACTCGACCTATATTTTAGTTGTATTTTTAATAACAACAATTTGTTTCGCATATCGGTTACGTGGCTTTAAATTCTTAAATCTTTAAAAAACAATAAAAATCCAGAGATTATAGAATATACTAGAATTGAAAAGATGGTACAAACAATCATATATAGAATCGACCGAGACTTCAAACGGAAGTACTCGAGTCAGGAGCGTCACGACTCACGATGCAACCTACCTTACTAAGCCTATACAATTATAGACAATTTCAAATAATTATATGTAGCAGCTGTAATCATATTATACATACAATGCAGTTATTGATTTTATAACGCAAAAGTAGTTGAATTTATTACACACATAACAATGATCATTATAGCATACGGTTAATTGCTGTGTCTATAAAAATAGAGGCTGTCGAATACACTATGTAGCAAATTCTGCGATTCATAACAGTTATGATGGTCCTTTTCGACATGAAAAACGTATATATAATAAAATAAGAAATTTTAATACACAGCCCTAAGCAAGTTGATTATGCTCACGAGGCGTGCCTAGTTAGAATTGACATTTGATGCCATTCTAAACGATGAGACGGGATAATGCAGAATGAAATCATCCGCAGGCCTTTGTCTATTCGTACCAGAGACAAAGCACTTGACGTCATACGGGCCTGAATGCGTTTATTGAAACTGAATTCAAGTAAATGTGTCATCAAACGGCGTTAAGTTATTTAAACAAAGACTCCTTTATAAATTAAGTTGGAATGATATAATCTATATCAAAAATAGAAATCTAAAAGCTTATATTTGCACTTAACAACTGAATCCGAAATGGCTCGTGAGTCGTGACTAGCGAAGCGTACACGTAATAAAGTAACATTAAGGGAATATTTTTCAAGTGTCAGCCAGTATTGCAATCTTGCTTTCAAAATAAAGCTAGACTGCAATGATAGTGACACTTACCTGCAGTTTGCGCTTTTAGCCCGGTTCAGGGGTTTGAATCGCATCGTTTTAAATCTTCGAGATATGGCCAGAGATTTAACTGAGAAGGCGACTAATGGGTGCTCATTCCTGTTCTATTATATTTATTGTTGCGTTCTCCAGCGTTGTCTTTTGTTTCACGAGAAGCGCAATAACTACCTATGGTATGTGTGGAAAGGATCATGTAAGATGTCGCTATGTCGTTGCATAGTTTGCAATTCGAAATATTTCGACGAATTCTTTAGATTAAAATTTGAATCGAAAGAAAATTGTGGGGGATTTTTCTTCCGTGTTTTACATGGGTTTATGAAAATGCAAATGTTTTAATGGAAGATTCTTATAGGCTTTTGGTGGTAATGCAGTTTTTTTGGCGTACAATTTCTGTTGATTTTGTGTAATCAATGTCAATCTAGAAGATCAGTGGTGATTTATGGCGTAATTTTTTTCTTATGTATAGGTGCAACGAGCCCTTTACCAAAAAGTCAAAAGCGGTCCCGTGAAAGGTTTCATGTAACCATACCTTAACATCCACGGGATTTCGTTTTAACGATAGCCTGCGGGTAAATCTGTGGTTTCGTTAATTCAAAACATGTTCATTTCGTTGGCTTATCGTGAAATATTGTGTTAACGAATTCGTATTTTTCTTTAGGGATTTTCCTTTCTGTACTAATTAAGAGATGAATTTAACGCTGTCACGGTATAACCGTATTTTCGTAGTTATGTTATTAGAACCAAATCCTGTTCAATTTGATAAGAAAAAAAAGCAAACCGTCATTAATAACAAGTTTAGAAGTCACCAATAATGTTAAATAATGTTTGATGTTTGTGGATTTCTACGGCCTTGACATTTTACATAATTTAGTTCTTATTACTTTTAGCATTGTTAAAAAATCTTACATTTATAATTAATAAAAAAACATATTTTTTTTGCCTACGAGACTTCCGTCTGATGCTTGATGTTTATAGTTCGACCCATTTATTTCATTTTTTCAATTCATTAAAAATGCTTCCTGGGAAAGAAAATAATTCTCGGACAACTTGGGCAGTGTACAAAGCACTGCAGGAGACTACTGTAGTTGCTTTTGGACCTATTTTTATTGAAATAGCAACCCTGAGATGTCAGAGCACGCCTGTTAATTCTAAACTGTATAACACATGCAAACGTATTCATGTATCATATAGAGCGTAAGCAACGAAGTATTTCCGTTAGTAAGTTTCCGAGTAGAGGCAAGTTCCGCTATTAAACGCTTGTCAAACATTCCGATAACGTCACGGGTGATGTATCTCGGGGTTATAATGTAACACTTTAGCTTAACTCTATGTCGCAGCTCATGTATGTGATGGATGATACAAAAGTATCTAGGCGTAGTTTCAAGTTTACGGACTTTTACTGACATTGTCTTAACGACTGGCTTGGTGATTGATAATAAAGGCAATGGACGGTTGTCGAGCTGTGTCATAGCGTCACCCGTTCTTTCTTTAAATAATAAATAAGTAGTTTATTTGCAAACAGTGTGGTATATTTAGATCGATTAATTATAAAAACAGATCGGCACAATCAGCAACCTAGTTTTACCATGTAAATATTAATTTTCATATAGTCATATAATAAGAATATTAACATAATGTCATAATAATAAATTAAGTTATTTATAATGTTTGTCAAACTTATGTTCTAAATACTCGCCCACACTGTAAAGGCACCTTTCTTATAAAACATTTATCACCTTCAAAGCATTACACGGCCGCGATCCATATCTTCTAGGAAGATGATTATATAGTTTGCACACAGTTAACAATTTTTTGAATACATCATCATGCAGCATGCTGCCTGCATGCTTATGTGGTGAAAGCATCTTACCCATAAATATAAAACTTATCAACAAATCTATCGATAGACCATCAGTACATCATCACCCAAAAGGGAATTGAATTATGTATTATGAATGTTGGACATCCTGTCCCATCCATTTCATGTATGATTGGTTGACTGTTGGGAATATTATATAATATGTATTTCAATATAATAAACACCTTAGTTTTACCAATAATTTGTATACTCTAATCACGTAGTACTTGGTAAGTTATAAAAACAAACTTACAAGTAGAACGAAGAAAGTACGTTACCCACAAATGGAATTTCAACGTACTCTTTTGCGCTACGCAAGGATTACGTGATTTTTCCGATTATATAAAAATGTACATGCAAATTGTGCAATGGATTACCACAATTTAAATAATTGTACGTGCTAAAGTTCCTGATGCTGTACTCATTAATGTGCATTCAAGCAATATATGAATATTTAAATATTTTTACCAAACTTCATTTTTGTAAACGTGGTTTTAATTTCGTCTATCTTTTTAACCAGGACAGTGTTGGCCTAGTGGCTTTAGCGTGCGACTCTCATACCAGAGACAGGTTAGATACCTGGCTGTATTTCTATTCGCTCGAACGGTGAAGGAAAACATCACGAGGAAACCGGCTTGCTTTATTTCCAAAAAGTTGACGGCGTTTGCCACGCACAGGAGGCTGATCACCTACTTGCCTATTCGATTGACAAATGATCATTGAACAGATACAGAAATTTGAGGCCCAGACCTAAAAATGTAGCGCCACTGATTTATTTCATACCTTTAACAGTTTTGTTTCAAATAAATAATCCAGTTACACTACAAGCCTATCTGGCCTCAGATTGCATTGGTTTCATTGATTATTTTGTTTTACAGATAAGTAGGCTGCACTTGTCGTCGATGCCAATGTAAGACATGTCGGTTTCCTTAGACAGTGAAAAGGGTTTGACCGCAGGTTCTCAAGGTTTATAAGTCGCAAGCCACTATTTTCTAGCTATATATAATCCAGTATATACCTGCAGAATATATACAGAGTCAGAACGGGAATAATCCAACAAATTACGTAATAAATAAGTGAAGCATCTGTACGGTATAGAGATGGAGGATTGTAGCTACCGCATCTTACTGAAAGGTGTTGAGTTGGTCTTTTACAATGAAATTCCTGGGGGCGATACAAAACGGGGCCTCATTACCATTTGGTGATAATGAAACAATATCAGAGCGGATTCTCCTCTGCAAATGACAAATCAATATTATATCATACATCAATATTATTTGTTTCTTTGTATCTTTTATAGACTGTTTACTAATAATTAAATAAATGATTGAGGTTGATTTTGATTACTTAGTACACAAGTTTCTGTACAAAAAGTAATTGATGTGCAAGCTGTGCTTTTGATAAAGTACTACATGGCATCGGTTCACAATTTTATTCAAGCTGTATTCGTAAAAAGATACTGTTAGTACGCGTTCAGTAAACTCTGTTAAGTGATTGCATATAAAGTTGTTTTTATGTTGAAATATAATACTGTGTAATCGCCTTAAACTTTACAAAGCCGTATTAGTTAATACATTGAGGTTGAAAGGTCGCGTGTGACTATAGCGTGAGCAATTTGCCCACAACACTATTATGGCGATCGCCTAATAGCTCCGAATAAAGTGTGCGTTGTATAAAATTGGAAGGTCAGTGTGATATAATCGTGTGTTATTTTGGAGAGGGGCCTATAGGTCCTTTCTAAAGAATATATAGAACCCGTTTAAGACGATCACATTTAATACGATTTCCCGCATAATACGTCACTTTACGCCAGGCTCTGTAACTGGAGACATATTTTCATACATTTCTTAACGCTTAATACGATTCGTCATCCCGTTTAATACGCCCGAGCCCGAGCCGAGAGGTCTAACCGAAGGCGCTGTAACGCGAGCCCCCAGAAAGGACTCCCCCCGCCCGCTCTTGAAGAACCCCAGATACTGCGGGGTTTTCCCGGATATTTTTCCATTGATGACAATGTAGCACCGTACGATTCTAACAATCAATTGAAGATCTTATTGAGAATGTGAATATAACACATAAAACGAGGCCCTAAGTGATAATGACGAAGACGAACATGCACTGCAAAAGTTGAATTATGTTAAAAATCTTTTAATTACTAATGCATCAAAATCTTTCTGTCAAAACAAAATAAATAATTATTTTAAATAATGTAATTATAATAACAATAAGTATTTAATGTTATTCATAAATGTATAATTTAATACCTATATGTACCAAAATTAGAACTTAATACATAATAATATATAGTAAGTATCCCGCATAATACGCTTTCCCGCTTAAGACGCGGTTTTGGTAGGGTCCCTGAGACATCGTCATAAGCGGGTTTTACTGTATATAGTTAATGTTCGATCACAATAAACATAGGTATTTAAGTACTGAGGAACTTAATCGCCTAGTTCTATATATACTACATAATCTTGATAGAATCATTGTTAGCGGTAAGTCGACTCTTAATCTGAGGGTTAAAGGTATACATTTAAATACTTGTTTCGAGGGATTTAATTTGCAACAACAGCTTTTGTTTTCAGTTAAAATATGGCGATAAATAAATGGTTCGCTACTTGTTATTAGTGAGAGCAGTGTTGGCCTAGTGGCTTCAGCGTGCGATGCTCATCCCTGAGGTCGTAGGTTCGATCCCCGGCTGTGCACCAATGGATTTTCTTTCTATGTGCGCTTTTAACATTAGCTCGAACGGTGAAGGAAAACATCGCGAGGACTTGCCTTAGATACAAAAGGTCGACGACTTGTGTCAGGCACAGAAGGCTGATCACCTACTTGCCTATTCAATTTACATATGATCATGAAACAGATATAGAAATCTGAGGCCCTGACCTCAAAAGGTTGTAGCGCCATTGATTTATTTTTATTTTTTTTACTAATTAATAGTGTTACTATTACTGTTAATTAAGCGTTAAACTGAACAAAACATTTTTTCAATTAACAGAAAATGAAGTATCAAAAGTTCGTTCAAAAATTAATTTACATCAAGTCATTGTATTTTGCAATTAACCTGCACTGATTGATTAATTAAAATGAAGTGGTATCGTTCGAAGTAGATTGTAATTTAATAACACAGAGAGTAATATTTTGTAACAGCATGTATCTATATCAAAGATTTATAATAAGATTACCTGTTTTTGAGTTTATCGCGACAGACAAATAGACACGGCGGAAGCCTTTTTTTTATAATATAAAAGTTAGAATCTGTCTCTGTCTAGAACCCAATCATATATCATCGTTAAGGTAGCGTTTTTTTTTTCATTCGAACGTCTTTTCTCTTACTTTGCAAATCCGAAGTTTTAATTTTTCGAGTTAATCTAGCCTATCACTATATATCACTGAGATATTACCCCCTGCAACCTCATAACTTTTTGTTAAAATTGTTAAAGATTTCAAACGAACGAACGATTCCACCAATCAACGTGCGTACTTTGTTTATTAAGAATAATATTTTACTATGTTGGTTTCTAGGCGTTTTTATGTTCCTTGTTGCTGATAGTTTTATATTACTTAACTTACAGTAGTTTCAATGTAGTACGACGAAATAGATTTAATAGATAACATTATTCTATTGGTTTTCAAGATATTTGCCAGTGAAAGGGTTGAGTCATTTTGTCGAAGTGAAATATGCATTTAGTATAATCATGAATAATTTCAGGCGAAGTTAATAAGTATTAATAAGAAATATAATAATTATTATCCCACGATCTACGGACGAAGTTGGGTTTAATTAATGACATAAAAATATTAGCTCCAACATATTTCATAATTAAAACCATCTGATATTGAGTTGTTAAAATAGATCGTAAAGTCAGAAACGAGCAATTTTGTAGTGTAAATAGCTCGTTATATTTTTGTTATACATTTTATGAACCTCTAAAAATGAAATGAGTTCATCTTGTTTAGCGAAATTTGTATTAGTGAAGTTTATTCTTGGCGTTTGCTTTGTATGATTTAATTTCGACATGAAAAAAGTAGGTTAATTTATTCGTTTATTTCGGAGATGTGGTTGACGAAATACCATACTTGAATTAATGTTTATGATGATTGTGTTTGTAAAGTTCGCTATTATTAGATTTAGTAAAATATTATAAAACTTCGATTTCGAATGGGAAGTAAATTATTGTTACGAACGTTAGTTAAAAAGTGATTTTGTAATATTTAATAATGAACCTACGCAGTTTTTGTATCACACACGTAAGCATACGATTAGTTTTTTCTCTTCCTCCGTTATGAATAAATAAATTTTGATTTTATTTGAAATGGTAACAAATATAAACCCACTTTTAAATATTTTTGAATTAACTTAAAACTTAAATAACGTGATTTTTAGTCTCTTGGTGGGGCAGTGGATAGTTGTGATTTCAAATGTATTTATAAGAAACGAAGTTTAAGTCTGTAACAAATGTGATATTATATAGATAAAACATGATATTTTTGACATATTCATTTCAACATATTTTATTTATATTTTTCGGTAGTAATTCCACTTATTTACAATTCACAGCAGGCTTTATTTAATGCAATTTGAATCACAAAACAGAATTCCTTTTAAATGCCATTCAAATTGTTTCAAGCGATATTTCGGAAATGATGATAATTCGGTCGTTTTCAACGTTAACAACACCGTGATTTTATTCATGATTACATATTTGCGTGTAGCTTATGACCACAACACGAGCCATTTCTCAATGGGCTTAGGAATGAGGAAAATTTTAGGCTTTCTTAGAAATAAGAGGTTGTATTATATGAAGTAGAGTGATTTATAAACGGCTAATTAGAAGGTAATATTCAAAACTATTTCTCAAGTTTAATGTGTTAGGTAATTGAGTTGACCTTACAATTTTAGTAGTATTTTTTGCTTATAAGTTGTTTAATGTATGTTAATAATTGATGAAAACGTTAAGCGTATCTTTGCAGGCCTTTCAGGTCAGGCTAATTAAATAGCTATCGGCACTTCAATATACGTAACTCAATTAATTCGGTATGGGATAGCCCATTTTGTTCGATGATTCGCGTGGCTGGTTGCGGATAACCACTATCGAGGGTGGGATAAAGTGGCGTGTTACGCGAGCCTCCGTGACTTGGCGGTACAACACAGCTTGGAGCCAGTCCAACGGCTGATGACGTGTGCACTAAATTGATATTGGCACTTACACGCCATTCAGCATGCGATCGGTTTAAAGTTTTTTCAGGTGTGAAATAACTAACGAAAAAATGCAGAGCAAATTCCGGTTCGAGCTTCGAATTTTTTGCTTCACTGCAAAATAACACAAAAGGAATCTGCAATAATTAGAAGGCCTTCTCGTCAGCAACTGATGTTTTTCAAGGAAATATGCCATTCGTTTTATATTTATAGTTGTTGTTACCTGTAGTAGAAACTAGCATAATTAAGAACCTAGTTCCTAGCGGAAAATAACGCATCAGCGACAATCATTAGTACATGGGTGTATGAAATACTGCTGAAATGAATTGGAGCTCAGCGACTGTAAACAGTTTCGATCGCGATTCACTCTATAGAAGTTTGATGTTGACGTCAGCACGAAATTGATATTGCCACTTAAACGCTGTTCTCGTTGCGGTCACCATTCATAGTTTCAGGGATGGAAAATGTTTCACTGATTGAAAAGTCCGTGGCAGTGACGTTTGGCACTTAATTGAAAGGGGCTCTTCGACATAACTAAAGTCGCGCGTGTGTATACAAAAGGTAGAAATAACATGGTCTACTTCTGTTTTTGAATAAGCGTATTGTTAGGCTAATATAACCGGACGAGATTTCCCATTCGCCAAAACTAATCTATAATTGTATACTATATGTTTGCATTTAGTACATTTATCTATATTAAAATTAGTCGGTGCAACATTCTTGTGTACAACGCATTCGGAATCTATAAACAATTCAGCTAAAATACAGTGTACAAGGAAGGTGTAAACACCTGTCGAATCATGCACTGTAACAGCATACAGACATTGCTGTTAAATTCTAGTAATTTTTTTACCGAATCTAGTTCACCTCGTTCACTTCCTCATCACCCAATGCCATTGTAGACACGTTTTTATTAACATAACGTATGCTCCGCAGATATTTTATGTAATACAGTAATGATGCTTCGTGAGCCGACTGCAAAGGTCACGGTTCGATTGCGCAATTTTTAAGCACGATTCACAGCGTACACTGGTAATCTGCTTCTATTTATAGTACGCTTTAATCGGATTTTCTGTTTTGCTTCCAAGTTTATACTTTCTAGCTGCCATCCTTTTAGCCAGATAAGCGACATTGTTTAAGTTGCGATAAAAATTTAATCAACCGAAAAGTACCATACCATAGTATTTTTCGATTTCTTTTAGCATTTTTTTTAAATTTATACAGCTGTAACTCATTTAAAGACTGAAAATTTTATCAGTTATGCACATTCCATTAGCGAGAATGAATTTATTTTTTTTCATCTTCCGACATTCTTATCAAGCGTCGAAAATTTTAGTAGTAGCCGGGTCATGTTCTGGAGGCTTGCCAACCGGTATAGTTGTGGCAGGTCAGTAAATTAATTTCAACCTGATCCAACCCTCACGGTGGAAAGTGCATATATTCGCTATAAAAATGGGTAAATCATATTCCTCATAGTTATCATAGTTAACTTCTAATGCATAAAATTATCATTGGCACTATTTGGATACAGGGTTTATTGAAAGGGACTGTAATTTATTTCTCGACGTAGTATAATGTTCGTAATGGTCCATATTTACGTAGATAGCCCCGGTCATATATATACTTAAACAATCGCTTATCATTTAATAAGTGCAGTCAATGTACGAACTATTACATAACTATGTCAACACATTCACTGGCTATTAAAAGATATCGGTTATCACGTTATGAAATAATTCATATGTTAAATACGATAGGTAAACTGTGTTGAGTGAATTTGGCTTTTTCAGTCCGAAATACGGCTTACATTTCGTGTGGGATGTAAAGGTCCATTCTCCATAGGGCTGAGTGCACAGTTGATTAGACTCGGCACGCAATCAGCTGCCAGAGGTCGGGCTACCTCAATTCGTTATATTCGCTTTTTGCTTACTCATACCTATGAACACGTAGAAATTCCTTTATTGTCTTTTTTTACAATATGATACGTCAAAATATACGATTCCTGATTCTCATGTAAGATAATGTTATTTTTTGAAGTGAAACTTCTTTATCGGCGTTATATATAAATAAATTTACCGTCTCATTTTTCGGTTACGCGTCATCATTTGTCTTGTCCCTACCACGGTTGATTCAAAGAGTACTTTAGCGGAGTAGGGATAGCATGTCGTTTAACAATGATAGTAATAATTCTATTACAATGAATGAAATTCGGTAATAATCTTAGTAGTAATAAAGTAAAATGAAATATTTGTATTTATGTCTATGATAATAAAAGCCTTTTGTTAAACTTTATCTAATTTAACTTTATTTAACTAAATTCTGTAAAGATGCATATAGTAGATCATTTTTCGAAAAATAAGGTAGTAAAGAAGTTTCACTTCTTACGTGTGTACACTAGTACACGCACACATTTTTTATTTAGATTCTCTTGGGAACTAGAAGAATAGGTTACATAAACTATTTACTTTTCATTCCTCTTTATAAACAGTATGTTATTTTTCATAAAAACGACAATCTCAATTTTAGAAAACAAGGTTTTATCATCAAAATAAAAGAAAAGTCTTTCGCCAATGCATCGCAGCAATAAATAAAAATCCCTGTTCAAACGTAATCAGATTTGAAGTATCAAACGATACAGTTATTAAGTAAACGAGGCATAAGTGCAAATGTCGATTAAAGGCAACAAAGAGATAGGAAAGGGCCAATCAAGTAATTGCACATGGACCGGCGCCAATCGCCTGATACTCGCGAATTTGAACTTCCTATCGGCACTAACTGACTATGCTCGCTTTTGATGGTCTTGTAGACTTGTTAATGTAATAAGCAGTTGCCAATTTGGAACGGAGATAAAAAAAAATGTATCGTAATACGATTCTTTATGTCGCGTCATAATTTACATAAGGAGTGTTGGCCTAGTGGCTTCAGCGTGCGATTCTCATGGGTTAGGTCTAGAGGCGTAATTTTTTTTGGAATCTCGCTGTTGGTATAAAGGTCTCGGCCTGAATGGGCCTCTCTCGTCTGAAAGTCGGACCTCGGCTTGGGCTACGCGGCCAACGAAAAAAACATTCTAAGCGAAATGGTCACCTTTGGCTTTAATCTGTTTGGCCACGAATCTTTGGATCTACGTACTGTTTCCAAGGGAAATTTCGCCACTGCTTGCGCCAAAGATTTTTTTTGGAGACTCAATGTCGCCGTGTCGTTTAGAGCATATGGCATGCTCTAAAACTAACCATAATTTGAAGTCTTAAGGTGTGAGGTCCGGACTAGATGAGGGCTAGTCTTCAGCTCTTATAAAGTCCAGAACGTTGGCTTCAAGCCAGGCTTGGGTAGTTCGTGCCTTGTGGTCAATGAATTCTGGCTTTAACAGCATATTATGCTGTTAAAGCCAAGCCTTTATAGTTCTAACAGAACGAGGCCGCCCCGATCTTTTCTGGTCTTCGACAGACGAAGTGTTGTTGTATCTGTTGATGGTACGATATACGAACTTACGGCTGATACCGAGCTTGAAGTATCTGGAATATGACCGACGGCTCTATACTTTGTGCCAGGCGATCACTGCAATCTTAATTTCTTAAAACACCCCATTTTGATTTGACAATAACCGCATACCACCAATATCGAAGGAAGTATTTGAAATAATGTACGTGTTGCAAATTGAAAATAATTAATAAATTTGGAAAAAAAAATTGAAACAGTATTTATGGCCAGACCATTTAATTGTTGTAATCATTCAGTGATATACAGTTTACGAAATCAGATATGTGATATATAAACATTTATCATTTCGCTTAGAACCTAGACTAGTTTCGATTATTTACAATAAGATGTTCTTTGTTTATTTTCTTAAGTTTGAAATTTTATATTTAAGATGTGTGTACAACGTCTATCGGGTCCACTAGTTTTACATATATTAAGATCAATATTATATTATAAACGAATTTGTTGGGTTTATATCTGACGAAATAAAAAAACATGTTTTAGATTTGTAGGATTTATTTATTTTATTTAAAAGAGAACTAATAAAACACATGTAGTAATGTGTCATAGAAAAAGTTGGCAGATATATTGAAAAATATATTGTATATAGTAATTTATATGTTACGATATTATTTATAACCTTCACATATAGAGTATAATAATGTTTGCATTTATAACTACAATACGCCTTTACACGCATCGCTCTAATAATTTTGTATTAAACGCAATATTAATTTTATGAAATTTATATTGTATAGTTTTGTGGTATAATTTGCGTTAATATTTGTATCGTTTTGTCCTTATATTTTCATATCTCTACAAAAACTTACCGAATATGTCCGATTGGAGTACCCAATTGGAAATAAACCTGATTGTGTTAATTGAATCAAATTATCCTTTTAATACTCGTTGAAATAGTAACTTAAAGCATTTTATCCAACGCATAGAAAACAATATGACAGGCAAGAATTATTACAACTGGATTTACAAAATGTAACAAAAAACAACAAATACATAATTTTTTGAAGAATGTGATTTGACTCATTTGATTTCATAAATTTATTGTTAACCAATTTATATATTTACAGTAAAATTCTATCGTAATTTTAAAGAATTATGTTTCAATTTAATATACATACTAATGTTTGGAAGCGGAATTTAATTTCCAAAGTGCAGCAACAAAGGAGCGGAGCTTAATAAAAATCCTTTAATAAATCTTGTACGTAATGAGTGTTCGAGCGAATATAAGGTCTAGTTGGGTGAGTGGCAGAGCGGGGTCAAGCGTTTTAGTCAGCCATATACCTGAAATACTAAGCAATAAATGTAAGAACTATGAAAGTTTATAAAGTGTTGTAAGTCTTTATAGAGAGTTAAGTTACTTTACCGTACATTTTTGGAAATTACGGGTTTAATATCAGATTGTAACCATGTCACTTTTAAAGTACATTATGAATAGTAATATGGACTATACTTTTTTTTTTGATAAGACCTTGCCTGAAGTCCTCTTTCAGAAAATATGTAATAGAGAATTAGTATATATACTATATATATACTACCAATGGCGCTACGAGGCTTCTTTTAGCCTGGGCCTGATATTTCAGTATCTGTTCTGTGATCACTTCTAATATCAAAGTAGTAATATAAACTTTCTGTGCCTGATACACACCGTCGACTTTTTTGGTCTGAGGCACTGTGTTTTCCTTCACCGTACAAGCGAGACAAAAATTCATTAGTGTACAGCCGGGGAGCATATCTACGACTCCAGGGATCGCACCTTAAAACCTGTTGGTCAACAATGCTCGATAATAAGTATACTGAGTTTATTAAATTAATTAATTAATTCTCGCTCTTAACTTGACTATGTAACAAAGTTAATTTTGAGCACTTAGTTTCTCAATAGAAACCGTTGTTTAAATTTACCACTTACGAACCAATAAGTGTCCGTTAGGGCGTCAAGAGCAGGGTCAAGTGGTTGGCTGAGCTCGCAATATTGAACTACCCTCTTTGATACAACGCGGCTGAGTTCGTATACACGTGTCTGAAACTAGTTAATAGCCGTCTCGTATACCGCTGGGCGCTTAGTCACCACTTGGTGAATTCATTAAGGCAAGTATTGCACAGGTACGGCTGATTGGCCAACGGTAGTTACTGTCTAACCTGCAAATTTTGATAGAGAATATTTGGAATTAAGTGTTCTTTATTTATAATTAGAATGATAAATCGTCTGTGTTAGTCTTATAGCATAACTATTCTCAATCCTGGAGACGTGTTCGAACCCGCATTATATCGTAAGGAAAACGACTTCGACCAACAATTGGTGTTAACACAACACACAACTTGATAAAAATTAATAATATTGCTGAAATGTATGGGCTAAGTGTCCGTTACGTATGTATGTATGTATGTAAGTTATACCGCCGCCCATAGACACTCAAATTGGCAGAGTGTTCGCAATTGCGTTGCCGGAATAAATAGTTCCTATAATAACTAATGATGCATAGGATTAATTAATTTATTTGCCAGTGGCTGTCTGTATGTTGTGTAGACCAAAACTTTGCGGTTTTGATTAGCGCTAAACACAATGACATCACTCAATTATTCGTTTAGTTGAATTATATTGTAATTATTTTCAATCTTTTTAATAAACTTTAGTCCGTGAATAATGTAGGTGTAGTTCATTATTTCTTTAGATATTTTTGATTATAATTAAGCTAAAAAATACGCCAGTGTTGGCAGGAGCTTGAGCTTGTGCCTCGTACACTGAGGTCGCACGTTCCAATCACGACCCGATGGATTTTTCTCTCTAAGTGCGCATTTAACATTCGCTCGTACGGTGATGGAAAATGGTGAGGTAACCGGCATGCCTGTACCAAAATTCGACGACGTAATTCAGGCACGGAAGGCTGATCACCGACTCATACACGAAATAGATGTAGAAATCAGAGGCCCAGACCGAAAAGGTTGTGGCGTCATAATTAATGTGCAAGTATTTTTTTTCACAAAGTATTATCATGATTATTATTTGAACAGTATTCATATGTTATATGTTTTTTTTATGTTAATGCTAGTATATGATCTCATGTGTATATAATCTAATAGCTAGCTAGTTATCTTAGTAACTGAACAGCACTCAGGCCCTTAGCAAATGCTCAGTGATCCCTACATTGCGCTTGGCTTGTCTGAAATCAATCGTCACGTAGTGCATACGACACGAGGACGTAACGGTTGCGTGAATCGATTATTGGAGCGTGAACATCTAGCAGACGTTTCAAGGTTGACCGTTTTACCATCGGGTTATGGTTCTCCCACGGTTTTATATGAGACCTTTGTGCTGTGGAATACCATCCAAATGCTTCAATATGAAATTATGGTCACATACTTGAATGCATTTTATGCTTTAAGTTAGTGGAGTGGCTTCAGCTAGAAGAACAAGATGTCGTTTTTACAGAACATAAGGCAAACGGATAGGAGGCTCACCTGATGTTAAGTGATACCGCCGCCTATGGACACTCAGAATGCCAGATGAAATTCGTTGAAATTTGTTTCTGTATGCTTCGGTTTTATGAGACCTTCGTGCTGTGGCACATAAGTAGGAAGATATGTGTGACCTTTTAAATCCTTAAAGTGAAATTGCTGTCTAAATATTTAATATATTATATGCGTTAAAGTTGGCGAATGGCGGGCTTTAGTTGGAAGATAAAGTCGTAGTTTTTTTTAAATAGGGGGCAAACAGACATGAGGCTGAACCGATTTTAAGTAATACCGATATGTACATATTGACACATACAATACAAGAAGAAATTTGTTAAAATAACTTGATAATTGACACGAGTGTCGTCATGGTACATGGACAGACTAGTACTTAAAATTATAACGGTAGAGAATATAATAGTAATACTATATTGTTTTTAAGTAATACTGAATTCATATTATTAGTAAGATTTCGCAGATTATTACGGCAAAATCTGTTGATTAATGTTAAAGTTATACAATATTGTATTAAATATGAAGCAACACATAAAAAACGTCACTAATTTCATATAATTATAACAAGTTCTTTCCTCGTCGCATTATTATTTATCTTGTATTATTCCATAAAATATTTTCCTGTTTTGCTAATTGGTTTGTTCCTAGAAATAACATATATTACGTGATATATATAGTGCTTGATTGGTTATATATCACAACCATTGTTTTCTGAAAAACGTACTTGAAGGGAGTTCATTCCCTTATTATATTTTAGTTTGTAAAACATAACTTGATTTACTATTAATAGTTTTTTTGATATTCCGTATATTATTCTGATATAATGGGTTCCGTTTTCAACCGAAATCCCAAAAAGGTTACCAATTCGATGTGTTTTTCGTTTAGTAGGTCTGGACGATCGAGGTGTCTAATGATTCAAAATTGCAGAAATCAAAATTTTATTTATTTATTCCACATCAATATGATAAGAATTATAATTATAGTTCCAGCGAAATAGAGGATTGTCTTACAAAACCATATTTTACAAAAATTACAACAGAGTTTTAAAACTGTTCAACACAACACACACACATGTTTTTAAAACTCTTCTTTTATAATGTAAATGTATCTAAAATCATCTTAATAAAGTAACTAAGTCGCTCTCATATCTAAAAATTGTATGTTGTGTCAAATTATCCCGTTGCTTAAAAAAATGCGCCTCGCAATTGTTTCTTTACCCGTGAAAACATAATAAAAACAGTCTCTAAAACTTATGAGTTTCTAGTTAATACGGCTTTTTATATTAGCTTGTTAACGATAATGTATTCTTGATCGACGTCTATATAAACTCTGAAAGATAATGTAATTTGATAACGTACGAGACTGGCTGTATTGAAGGAGTAATTTGAAACGATGAAAGGCGATATTTTATTAAGTAAGAGTGGTATTGTGCATGCTTTATTTAATTCGTGTGAGATACGTTTAATAATTTGGGACAACTCCATCTTTGTTCGTTTGCAAAGCTCTTAATGATTAAAGTGAAATAAGATAAACCATCTCGTTATAATTTTCAAAGAAATAAATGCTCACTTTTTCTCTTGAGAATATTGTGCAGAGGAAACGATTATAACTATACGACACTTCGTTTTGAAAAGCTTGGGCCTTTTACTTAAGTTTTTCTGTAAAGTAACTAAATATACTAATTTAATGGCGTATTTTTATTGGGTTTCTTACTTCACAAACAGGAACAGGTTTTTTATTACAGGCCCAAAGGTATTAAAAAATGTAAATATACATTTTTACTATCAATTGTATTATCTTCTAGGAGAAAAAGAAAAATAGATGTATGGATATGTGGTGTTGGGGGCGGATGCTAAGGGTTTTCTGGACAGCTATGGAAATAAACGTTTTTATTCTAAGCCGATTACAGGTACAAAATTGTCTTTCGACACATTGTTACCAACGCATCCTAATTTTTGGACATGTAACACGCACAGATCCAGAAAGTCTTGAAACTCTCATCGTGACTGAATAGTATAAAAGAGTCCTAATCAAAACGCTGTACAGCTTGGAAGATGGAAATAATTATAATAGAAATTGTAACTTTGCCATTTGAAACGGAAGCGTGAGTATCAACGCAGGAGAACCGTACAAAGCAACACATTCCAATTAGTCTCCTCTATAATTTTGTCAAAGTTACCGGTGCCGTAAATTCGACGTGTAAAGTGCGAACAAATGAAGAGGATGCCTTTCAAAGCATTCACCTCATATCGCAAAGGCGTCAACAGTTTAGCTGATATTGAGGCGGCCCGCATCCCACGTTATATGTACAACTTTATCAATTATCGAGTAATGTGGGGAACTTTCTAAACACCCGAATACTTTACTCGGTTCAGGGCTGACTGCCTTCTCTACAATAGTGGAATATTAGATAATTTTGTGTAGAATTATGTTCAACGTTAGATGGGTTGTGTACGTTGGAGCTTAATGAACGTTAGGACGGTATTGCGAGAGATTTAATATGTCAGATTTCTTCATTACCTAAGTGAAATATTTTGTGTTTGGCAAATCTTTTGAGTGAAATAAACTGTGTTAGCATTACGAGTGGTGAAGAATAGATGTTTAAAAAACTTTATTTAATATTTGTTCTTGACAATTTCTTAAGTATTCCATTAAGGCTTTATAAAGATGGGCACGTATGATGTGTAACTGATTTTATAACCATAACATAAATATAAAGTTGTAACGATTTGTTAAAGTCTGGACCTCAGATCTTTGTATATTTTTCACTATGATTTGTCAATCTAATAGGCTAGAGGTGACCTGTGCGTTACACACACCGTCGATTTTTTCTGTTTTAGGCAAGCCGGTTTCCTTATGATATTTTCCTACACTTTTCAAGCGAATGTTAAATGCGCGCACATAGAAAGTCCATTGTTACACAGCCGGGGATCGACCTCAGTGATGAGAGTCGCCCTCTGAAGCCACTAGGCCAACACTGCTTTATAATAACATACGTGCATCTTTATGGAGATGATTATAAAAATCATCTTTTATTTTTTGTTTTCGATACCCCTAAAAGGTAGTAATATAAGAAATGTTCCACCCATTCCGCACTTTTGGGATTAACGCGGATTGTTCACGAAATCTCTACTTCTTACTTATTAATAGCGAAGTTGGAAACTTGTTCCTATATTTTTCAAGTTGCGGTTTATGTGTTGTTACTTGTACTTTCCTGTCGTGTCTGTATTTTCTTGGATTGCCTTCACAGATTACGATGTGGTTAGTGCCAGCTTCACCTCAGCAAGGAATACGTGTTCTTCTTTATGTTTTTTCTTTAATTTCTAGATCTAGTGGTCTTAGCTGAGTTAATTGGAATGCGCGCAGTTTTAAATTGGATTAAAATCGTTAACTTTCTTATGTCCGAAAGTAATTGGTTACTTTCACTGTCCATTACGTCGATCCCGCGTGATTCGTGAATCTATACAATTATATTGTCTGTTTATATAGGCTTTATTTTAGTACTTTTACTTTCTATATTTAAGATAATATTATTACTTTGAATTCTTGTAATTTTTACGATTGTATTAAGATGCAGCTTTCATAAGTCATCTTATCAGTCAGCGAAGTAAGACAGAGGGCAAAAGATCACGTGGCCGTTCACCACGTGGACCGATCAAGTGAAACACTCATCGTCCACAAAACTATACTCTGTTATAAGAGAGTTCCTGATTGTTTCCTGTGGTATTCGAGATGAAAATGCATTACCTGCCTCTAAAAGTTGTAGCAGTGTGTGGGACTTCACCAGGCTCTCTGCTAATCAGAGACTTGGTGACAGTTGTAGAGGCTCTAGCATGGTTCTCCAGCGTGGACATACACGGTATTTAACGTTCAAAAGCGTAGGATGAATATATTCTCCTATTTAATCCTAATAATTATTATATTATTCGCGCTTCCTCTCTCGTTCTGTTGTCTCCTTCAAGGAGGCACTTCCTTCTTCTTCTAATCTGTAGCATTACTTGCTCGTAGAAGGATATGACTAAATATAAGAGAGGCTCTGGACAGAAACCAGTGGCCGGCCTGGACGCTTAGACATGAGCTACCGACTAAAGAGAGTCTTCAGTTATGGTAAATGACGTTATCAAGTTGATGTAACATAATCACCATTCTGTGCCTTTTAATACGAAACAGTTGTTTCATCGAGAATCGAACCCCGATAACGTCGTGACGGAAGTACGTATACAATACACCTATATAAAGCAAAGTCCTGTTACTGTGTATGTGCTTAAGTTTGAAAAACAGCAAACTATAAATTGCCAGGTGCTGTTAGAATCACATGTGCAGCAATCTGGAGGTGGCCATCGTTAATCAACGTCACTTGGTGGCGGAAAACTCTTTCCTCTCATATTTAAGTTGTGAAATATTGTCTTGGTTCAAGATTTATTAATCATATAAACTATTTAAAACATGTACGTTTTTTTTAATGTAAGCCTCAAATTATTACATGGCAGTATTACAAATACGAGCTAAATTAAATCTATCTATATACCCCAAACAAACTGTAAGTAAATTTGTTATCGAATTATATATAATATCGAAAAGAATAAGGTCTTGCGAAAATTATTGAAAAGCAAACCTAACGTCGACTTATTCAAATAAAGTAATTAAGTCGCGTTTATATCAGACGCAGAATGTTTAAACGCTACCATAAATATGCTGCTATGTATAGGATAATGTGTCGGCAAATGACACGCATTTTAGTGGCTGCGTTGACGGACTTCGAGGAAGGAGAATGTCCTTACTGCGTATATATATGTTAATCCCTTTTCTATTATATTCTATTTCTGAATACTGTAGATAAATCTTGTTAATTTGAGGGAACAGTTTATCGTATAGACGGGATGAACCCATGATAAATTTTGTATTAGCATTTCATTTTTCTATTTCGTCAATATTCCAATGTTTTTCTGCTATTCGGAACGGAGACAAATACAACAAATCAAAAACTATGAAACTCATTCCGGCTCTTCTCAAGATATAAGTGTCCCAACAATCCCCGTTACTCAATGAAACCAATACCTATTTGAAAAAAGTGTTTCCATGGTATGAAATCATACAATCTTCAAATTCAAATTCATTTATTCATATAGGTGTTACCTGCACACTTATGAACGTCAAAAATAGAAATGTATATAATTTTACATTTACTGCCAGTTCTCAAATCAAGGGCGTTGAACGGAAGGGAAGAACTGGTAATAAACTCTCCGCCATTCTTTTAAATCGCCAAGTAGTTTTACACAAGGTTTGTAAGGAGCTGCAACTATTACACCTTGTTCCACATCTTAAGTAATTAATAATAATAAAATAATTTAAAAACGAAGATTTGTCCTCTATCAGCAGGAGGCATGGTGAAATAGAAGTACACAAATCGTAATCATTATCTGTATTGAAAATTAGTAAGATTATGCTTGCTTGTCTTGCGTAACTATTAAAAAAAAGGTTTGTTTCTAATTTTAAGTTCCTTAGTACCTATATATTGTTAAAATTTGTCAAAGACTGAAGTTGGTTATGAGCTATGAACGCGTTGCTAGTATTCTTCGTATATTTAAATAATATTTAACACTATCAATGTTTATATAGACACTATTGTGTTATCTTTCTTTGTTATGAATGATTTCTATTCTACGAATTGGAACGATAGATATATTGTTACTCATGACTACTCATGCGGGAATTACTTTTGAGACGTTCTAGTCTTTTTTAATTCCATTTCCGACACGGGACATACAATTGCCCATGGGTAAAATATTTTTTTTTTAGATATTGATATATCCTATAATACTGTAAAACATTTTGTTGTTTTGTCATCAATAGTTACACGCGACAGTTTTTTTAATAGTAATTTTTTCACATCTTGGGTTATATTATTGCATTTTTATTAGAATCCCTATTTTTTTGAAAATATAATATAGCCTATGTCAGTCAATGAAAAAGCAGCTTTCTGATGGTGAAAGAATTTTCTAAATCGGTCCAGTAGTTTTTGTGTGAAAACATTACAAACATACAAAAACACAAATATTTCCTCTTTATAATATTAGTATAGATATCGAGTTTCGGTTTAGAAGGCAGCAGCTAATTACGTACTTTGGTTACAACTTCCAAAGTAGACACTAGGCAACAGGTTTATTTCTTTGTAACTTAAAGAAATTGGAAATAGTTACTCTTGTTGTTTAAACAATGACATTCATTATTTTGAAATCAATATAAAATAAATAATTGTTTAAATGATATGATTCTAAGAAGCGGTAATAATTAAATAACACATATGTTCGTGGCTCTACGTCCTGTAATTGACATATAATTCAAACTAAATATAGCAAACTTGTGAGCTTATTCCTGTTAATTTCAAGTTACGTTAGTTTGGAACTTGTGCGTGTCGATTGCAGAAATCTCTTGTGAATTGTACCGGCAACTGATAAATATATGATTAGTATTATAATAGATAGATAGATGAATAAATTAATCATGTTTCGTCTCGTTTATTTGCTATGTAAAGAGTGATCAGGTATTTAAAGTTTGTATTAATTTTACAGGGTATGAATGCTTTTATACATTGAGGATACATTACTTATGTTTGGGAGTAGCACTAAAACTTAGATTTTTACATGAATTTTGAACAAATTTACAATTTTAAGATGAATTTTGATTATAAAATTGTCTTGATGTTTCGAATGGTAATCTCTTTTTATTATTTTACTGAGATTTTTTTTTAATTAACGGGGCCAACGGACAGGAAGCTCACCTGATGTGATACCACCGCCCATGGACACTCTCAATGCCAGAGGGCTCGCGAGTGCGTTGCCGGCCTTTTGATAATTGATTGGCTCTTTTCTTCAAGGAGTATAGGAAGATAAAATTGTTTTAGCTTTGAGCTTGTTGCATGTCGCTCTGGATCTTACCTTAGGGGCTAGGCATACACAAGGGAAAAGCAGTTGCTATTGCCATTATTGATCTTTGACATACGTCTTTGAGTCTTCACAGCACGTCATATGTCCGAAGGGAATCAAACACGATAGCCAATCAACACAAGTTAAGTGTTTACGCTTACACACTAAGTAAGCGAAAGTACACGTTTAACAGTTGTTTTTATTTGTCTCCGCACACAGACATTATTTAACATTACGATCTAGCCTAACTTATCACTAAGTAATTTAAGTCTAACCTAATTTACTAAAAAGGATATTTAACATAAGAAGGTGACCAATAACAAACACTACTTACAGTCTCTATTAAGGAGTTCTCTGTACTTGTGTACTGTTGTTTCCACTTACCACTGTTTAGCACTTCCTACTATTCATCTTTAAAATCCATTTTTGTCTAGTTTTTTGTAATTTTTTTTTTTTTTGATTATTAATTGTTTTGTTTAATAATAATGATCTCTACGTGTATGTCATGTTTGCCTGTAATTGCTTGTCACATTAAAAATTGTTTTTTGTGGTTATTTTACCAATGTATCAGTGTACCGAGCGTTGGTAAGCTTTTATATATATATATATATATATATAATACTGACGTGCACTCACACTAATTCAAATGGTTTTGTTTTTAATAATTTGTGTGTGCCGCAGTGGTCTCAGTTACGTCTTAATCTTTGTTTTGTCGTGGGTAGTAACCTTGCTTTGCCTTGTGTTGTACAAAAAATGGTCGGCAGTGACGAGGTATGGAATGCAGTGGTATCCTTCTGTGAGCTTGTTATGCTACAGAAGGAGACAGCAGAACGAGAGAGGGAGCGCTTTAGGACGAATGCTAAGGGTAGAAGACGGGGAGTAAATAGGAGAAGATATGCCCATCTTCTACTTCCTATGTAGTGTGTACTGCACAGTAGGTTTTTGAGTGTAACATGCCGTTGAGGATCCGGTAGAATGCAGTAATGCGGCTTTGTAGGAAGTACTCGAGGTGGTTTTAGTGGGTATTGTTCACTCAGTCTTTGAATAGCCGAGATTTTGGCGTGGGTCGAGTCCCACATATCCTGCAACCTTTGAGGGCAGGGTCAGGGTAATGCGCAAATGCATTTCCACCTGAGATAAAAAAAAGGCCCATGGTGTCAAGAAGTTGAAAAGCCTCGACAATCATGGAGCCCACGAACAAAGTTGGGGCGGGGCTCCAGCAATCTTTTCGATTGTTGTAGTAACGTCCTTTACATTAAGGTCCCAATGGAGGTCGTCATTGCAAATGTACCAGCATAAACAGTATTGGGTATTTTAAAAGTAGTCCATAGGCGGTGGTGTTTCTTATTAGATCGCAAACTTATATAGATTATTACTTATATAGAACCTCCTGACTTATTTAGAACCTCCATTATCCAAAAATACGTAGTATTATTTAATAGCATAATACATTTCGTATATACATAAATACTGTATATTTTAAAGTATGTAAAATTTAATGAATTTCATTATAAGACCGCGGATTTCCGTTGAATATTAAATAGATTTTTTACATAACACGCATTTTGATGAGAATCATTGCGGATTAAATACAAACCGAAACAGAGCTAAATCGGTGACGATAAAGCCGCAGTATGAAAGATTTAAATATTCATGCAGTACTTTTTAATAAATCAGGTAAAATAAACGCCTGGTTTGTAGTTATTTGTATTGTACGTTGTAAGAAGTTTTCACAGCGAAACATTTAACACGTAGATTATTTAAAGTTTTAACCGAAACAAGTAAATTGTCGCTGTAATAGTTTACTAATTAAACGCCTAAAGATTATTATTATATTTGTATATTAATAAGACATAGTGCCTCAGTTTGCATCCATTTCTTAGATAATTTTAATTTTATAGACAAGTAGGTGGACTGTATTGTGTCTGAAACATGTCATCGATATGAGCGTTTGCGGCAGTTTCTCCACGATATTTGCTGTCATCGCAGGAGCAAGTGCAAGCTCATATAGAAAGAAAATTCGCTGCATAGCCCTGATTCGAAGTACGAACTGAGGGATGAGGGTCTAACGCTATAAAAATTAGTTTTATTTAATATAAAATTGTGTGCTAAATGTAAAATTTCTTTTGTCGTTGTGGAAATGCAGAACGTACTTCATTTAAGTTATCTTACGGAATCTTCACCTTGCACTAATTGAATTTAACGACATGTCTCCTATGCACTAACTCAAGCGTTTTGTCATATGAAAGCTTCAAATGCTTGAAATGAACGTTCGCCCGAGGACAATTTGCTCGTAAAAGGCGCTGTGTGCCAATTACAACACTGATTGAGTGCCTGAGTGCATGCGACAGTGATTAAAGCAAATCGGGAAATAGGACATTGGCTCTACGGTGCAGTGTTTATCACAATATGTTTGCCCCCTTGTTATCAATAGCCTTTTGTTACTATTTAACTTCTGGCTGACCTCGTTTCTATCCGACACAATAGACTTGTTTTCTAATAGATTGTGTTTTGTTCAAACTAATATTATTGTCTACCTTAAACTGTGAAATAGTATATATATACTATATAGATATAATTCTTATCATGACAACCACCTAATTTTATAGAAAGTTACAGTATTATCGGTGTGTGTATGATGTCGCATTCTATTATCTATCTATTATTATCTAGGTAGGAAGCAGAAATATTTATGTTTCTATTTTCTTTATGCGCAAACTGTGATGTGCATTCAATGCTATCCGATCCTAACAAATGTTTTGCCAAGAGTCGACTTGAATATACGCGCTAACTGCTCGATTGCTAAGCCACACAGTTTATAGTAAAAAGCTATTATAATGATTATCTGTAGGCGTTTTCATACCCGAAGCTAGAACATAATAGATCGTTTGTATCGAGGATTACCTTGTTTTGTGCTAACCAATATGATGAGTTGTACTTACTGACCTGAAACGCTTCATAGTCGTTCCAATATGATACAATACAGCCAAAGACGTGATAGCACGGGCCACGGCCAAAGCGAACTATCGTATAATTTAACGGTAACTAAACTGGATGAAAGGTAACCTATCTTTCGGTTATTCAGGTATAAAATTGCGATTCGACCCCGATCTCGGTTTTATTGAGCGATAGTCGAACCTAAATTATACCTTCCATTTCATAACGGGTAAAGTTTTTGTTTCATTAATAAGAGATGCTTATTTCCAGCTCAGTTTGAGAGATTAATTTAGCGTTACATAATTTGAAGACTGACTATTGTTATCACTCTTGAGGAAAGTACATGGATGTTACCGTAATGATTTCTTGTAAGAACAAGTTAGCGAAGCCACATGCAAAATTTAACGTATGTTCTCGGTATGAGCTAATTAATCAAGATCGAGCATAGGATCTTAATTAGAAACACCTGAGCTACAGCGAGCTGGTTAATTATCGCGTAATCGAGACCTACTTTACGTTGTGCCTCGCTTAATTAGCGAGACTTGGGGCTAGGTTTTGTCTATAGTTGCTTAGACGAAGGTCAGGCACTTGATTATAGATCTAAGGTTTGAGAATTTAGGAAAATTAATTAGAATAATTAACACTGACATTTTTATGAAATGTAGTTCAGAGTTAATTGAGTTTTATAAATTTGATCGTATGTATTCTTTGCTAATATTTGCAGCTTGTTTCCGCTAAAAAAAAGCAACCTTTTTTTAAGACGGTTTTTGCCGGACACCAACTCTATGTGGAAACAGCCCACCAAAGTATTTCGGAACCAATTGGAAAGCCCCTCGCCCCACTTGCCCTCATTGATTGAGTGTCTATGGGCGGCGGTATTACTTTACGTCAGACAAGCCTCCTGCCCGTTTGTTCCCTGAAAAAAAAAAAAAACATTCGACAGTTCTTAGATTTCTGTCTTTTTTGTAATTTTTGACATCTTGATTAAATGCCGCGTAATTTGATATTTCTAAAAATACAGTATAATGAAGATAAATAATTAACACATTTCAACAGTTTCTTAAACATGTTAAATGATCTCACTAAAGAGGTCGTTGACTCAATTTGTTGACATTGTACAAATGGTAATTAATCTTTGGTAATACCCTGAGATATGACGCTTCAACACAATAGTCTCTTAAGAGCTACTTATAAGGGTTATTACGCTGTCTCTGCTTACACAAAGACTGAAATATTAATTCAAAAAGGATTATCGTAATTTCAAGGGCATAAAATCTTCTTACTAATAATTTTTTTTCAGTAAATTCAAATAGATTTGATTTTAGAAACGAGAACTATGTACACAGCCGAGTTAACAGTTTTCTTTATATAGCATAGTGTAATTTAATCTAATTGCCAGAAGAGCAAATAATTTCTCGTTGCTCTTCAAATAATTGAAGTTTTCTGTAATGCATAGAATGTTAAATATTTTTAAAGTAGCGTTATTAACACTGATAAGCGTATAATTTTATAAGCATTTTTACCAGAGAATCTTGCAGGATCCGTTGTGTTACTTTTCTATTCAGCCGTCGGTGCCTATCTGGCAAGCGGATATTACATCTGAGGCTGCACATGGCACTCTATTGACGTCCACTGGTGTGCTCAGCCAATTATCTACAGCTAAGAGGATTATATAATATTCCCTCCAACTTAATATCTCGCTAGTCAGCTATGCTAAGTAGGTATTATATCTTTTTCACGTTGAATGGAACGTTTTATTGTAGGAAGCGATTCTATGGAATTCATCTTGCAAGTAATGCTGATAGTGTTCGAGCTTAATACTCTGGATTTAATTTCTATTTACGGGGTCTTAAATACGAAGTAGTTTCAGTAATTAATAGTCTTGATGCGACAAATATTTGAATGTATAAAGTTCACGTCTATTAATTTATTAATGATATATTAATAATGCTATGCATATTATATTATTACGAAGATGTTTACGGCGTTGGTGATATGAGTCTGATGCTAGTGGTATTATTAGTGTGTACGTGTGTTTTAATCCATGTAATAATAATAAAAAATCTTGTTACAGGTACTGCTTTGAATATTGTTCACCAATTTAAAGGTTAGGATATATATTTGCTTTCGTTGTATGTTTGTTAAGCTTTAAGATTACTTCAGACAACTGAAGTCACATAAGGTAGATTAAAAATGAAAACTTAATATTGGCAAAATAACAACAAGTTCATAATACTTAACGTTAAGTTATATAACCTCAAATACATTGTCCCTCGGGTCATACTGATTTATAGCTTAATACAAGAGCGCATTGTGAAGAAATAAAGTCTATTTCCGAACCGGTAAGTAGGTAATTGAAGCGGACAGGCCCAATCTCGTGCGGCAATCCCGACGGATGAGAGGTCGATGCAATAAGTGCTGCCATCTATGTCGCGTTAACGCCAAAATAAAATAGAAAGTACGGCTTTGCACCGATTGAAGTCCGACGATTGTCTGGAAATGGTCGAAATTGCCTTTGTATTTTAGGTTTTGTCCGAATCTTCGCTTGAAATGCAATAAATTTATCGGCTTTATATTAAATTTACAACATCATTAAATTATAATTGTTAATTTGGTTACTACTTTAAAACATCAATAAGGATCAAATATTTTTTAATAACTTGAATATATTTTTCTGAAATATGGCTGTTTGTGATTTAAAGTTTAAACGTGATCGTATTGACACGTGTCCAAGAAACGCGTACGAGTGCAGGAGTATCTGGACTTGACTACGAACACATTCTATTATTGAAAATGTTATAGTGTTGTTGTTGCTGCTGGGTGTTGTAGTATAATATAACAGAATTGTCTACGAAGTCTCGCATTCGGCATTATATTATAGAAAAGACTACAAAAAATTACTCTATTTAATCCAATGAAAGTTAAAAATAAAATCCAACACTATCAGGTCCGAAACGACACGGATTTTAATAACATGCGCTTTGAATATTCAGCAGAACCGATGAGGCATCTGACAGTCTTTGCGAATATATTTATAAGTTCTGATGCAATTTTATTATGACCCGTTTTCGGTGACGTAGTTTGCTCAGTGAAAGTGATAGTGAATCAAGTTTGCGAATTTGACACTTCAAGCTATAAGGATTGAACTTGTTGGAAGGAAATTCTTTGTCAAAGAAAACTCTTTTTAACGTATTGAAGCTATGTATTATTATAAACTTATAATTAGTTAAAATTATGTAAAATAATTATAAGTTTATATACATAGCTTCAATTCGTTAAAAAGGCGTTAAGTTATGTTAATAAAAGACAATATTATAATTCTTTGTTATTCAAACTACAAATTGTAAAGTGGGTATGTCGTACGTAGTAAGGTGTCTATGATACATCAAACTTTGAACGGTTTCGATTGGTTATTAAAACAGTGTTATCATTAAAAAGCAATTCAGCAAAAATGAAATCGAACCAATAAAAAAGCAACCCTACATACTATCATTAATTTTCCATTAGCAACTGAAGAGGTACATGCTTCAAATAAATAATTTATGCACTGATATTAACGGCCGGTGCGTGTGCTTCGAGTGGTTTATTTTATCTCAAGTTCCGTGTACATTTTAGTACAAAAACCTTTCACTTTCACTTCGCCTTAGGTGCTTTGGTCCTTGAGTTACTGATTTGGTGTAAGATTATATTGCTAACAGAAACAGCGGTGGCAAACATTTGTTATCGCTTGTGTCCATTTAAAATTGAGAAACCTATATTTATTTGTTAGATATTTAGTTTGAGATTGTGACTAACGGTACACAGATGCTTAATTAAACATTGTCGCAGGAGTCCAAATAGGAATTAATTATGAAATCCCATCCGTCATATCTGTCAGGGTTGACAATCGATGTTCTAATACCAAACGGATCCACTCTGACGCGTGAATCTGACCCAAGGGAAGGCAAGGTAATACATTCCGTTTATTAGGACATGAATATTCGTCCTTTGAGGCCATCGCACAATAGTGTCAGTTAGCTGACACCTTGTTAAGGAACTCCTTTTAGATCTTGTTCTTTGTTGAGATGGGTCGCCGTTGATTTTGTTGCAAACGCCTTTTGCTTCCTTGAGACAAATGAGACGTGTAATATTCAATTTGACAACCCTAGTCCAATGTGATGCATATTTATAGAATTACAACGGTAATTTTTAATATTACGGCTAGTGTTGTATGTTGCGTTTATTTAATAACATAGTATTAATGTTGAGAAAATTACATACGTTTTAGTTATTTTGAGATTGGTTTACATTCAAGGTAAGGCAAGCTGCTGTAATATTGACGAATATTAAAATTAGTATGCCATTTTTTTCATTGTTCGTTCATTCGTTCCAATATTTTGATTTTGGAAAAAACAAAATATTGAAACTATTTAATATTGTATCGTATGTAATTAAATTTGATTCAGCTATTTATAAACAAATGAGTCGGAAATCACTGTAGTCTAGCCGAACAGAGCATATTCAGTAACAATTAAGAACTAAGATTTATAATACTAAATCAGCGGTTGTGTTGTCAATTGATCAACGTCGTGGGCGCCGGTGGTGGGACGTCTCGCCGCAACAAAGGAACGCGTGCGATTTTTCTCCGAGAAATGCAATTAAATCCGACATATTTCAACTTGCACGTACAAGTACCGATGTTGCGGTTTTCATTAATAAAGTTTTCTATTCGATAAGTTGCGATATTAATTTTGAAAGATTTATCGATGCGATAAATGGGAAGTTTTGATGTGTTCGTAATTCATGTCATGTACGACTTTTTTCTTTTGAGATTCAATGGGTGGCGATATACTCCAGATAGTACAAGATTGACACGTAGTCTGGAATACTGGTCGCTCAGTAAACTTCTTAGGTTCGGGACGGAGGCTGGCTTAATTAGCGAGGACTTAACGCACAACGGACCAAATGGGCGTCTAAGTGTGGAAACTAAGTCATCACTATACATATACATAGCACAAGGTTGGCGATTTTCACTTGTTTTTTATATGACATGTACGCTTCCATACTTCTTATGAAGTCATTAGAAATACGGAACCTTGCCTTGGTTATCATATTCAATTTATCGCTAATATTATCCGTAAATGAAAATTTTCTACTATGAAGACGTAATATTTCTTCAATATCTAGCCTTTTGCAAAGTAAAAACGGGCTAAGAGTCATTTTTTACTTTTTGTTAATGCTCAGATGATTTCCGTAGAATTTTCAATTATCGCAACTATTTCTTTAAGATTAGCCTCCGTGAATTGACTCGTTTTACAAGGGAATTCCTAGATCTTACTACTTTAAACATCTTTTTACAGACTCGATTTTAATTACAGTTGCCTTAAAATTCCTTGTGTTTTTAGTTCTTTTATTACAGACACGGAGCTATATATTTTATCTAGAGCTTAGACGTAAATAACGTTTATCAGTTGATATATTCTGATCTAACATATGATTACTGTGTACTTAATAAACTTGTATATATTAATAGAAATTAACTCAACGATATATGATTCCAAATTACTTGTAAAATAAAATATATTACGTTTATAATTTCAGTATTCAGAATTCCGGTTCCGGTTTATCCTTCATGGCACTTTAAATATCATTTCTATAAATATATTTTTGAAATAAAATTTATTGACTAGTAGCATGCGTATTCGTGTTGCATAATTTTGGATATTGGATTGCCCAATAGTTCGCAGAAATGTTGAAAATGTTTGGCAATCGCTCTGATCACTGATGGAATTGTGAGGCAAAAAATCGATTAACCAACGGTATATGTACTTTACGTTAGCGTTTGAAGTTTGAACGCTCAAAGGTGTCGATATTCTGTATTTGATAGACCTGTTGAAAATACCTGTGGGCGTATAGTTGAAAATTTACTATGGTATGTACTGTGAACTCGATATAGATTACTTTCTTGTGTAACTTCCATCTGCAGGGTAAAATAAATATGATTTTAAACTAAATATGAGATCGTAACGTGCTCCAATTGAGAGGCACGTTACTAAATCAAGGCACAGATCTAGGAATAGTAGTTAATGTATTAAGTGAAATGACGTAGCTCGCGGTGTCAAGTTAAAACACAAACACACTGTAAACAAAATTCGTCGTTCCTATACTACTAGAAGAAGTTACTTTTCGCAGTAAGGCCGCCTATTACATCTTTTTTCTTTATTTTTTTCTATTCTTTTCCCGTTTGGTGTTATTGTGATGTTAATAAAGTGTTGTTATTATTATTACACCGTTTCCAAATGGAGTAACGTTGTCTGTGAGAATCGTGTTTGACACTTGTCCTTTTCTATGTAGCACCTATGTAAATACATTCAGTATAATTCATTAAAACATTTCTAGGGTTTTAAGAATTCTTCTTGGTTTAAATATTTAAAAATTTGTTCGAAACTCAGCACACGATAACTTATTACCTAATAGCAACGCTGGAATTTACGAGTGTCGCAAAACGCTCGCATCGCTATGATTTGTTAAGCACACTAGACAACTGACTTGCAGTTTCTTTTGATATTTTTCATGCACTTCAGCATAAATGTGATAATGAAAATTATGATATGCATGATTGATTGTTAGTATAGGTCCACTGAATATCAGTGTTGATGGTGATAGCAACTTAAAGCTGAATTGGGTCTATTTTTGATTTAAGTGACTGTGTTTTTTTTATATGTCAATCTCTTTAATAAAATAAATCTTTTTTCTTTCTTATAGTGGAATATGATAATCGAATTTTAACACACGTTATATGGATCGAAACAGTTGACATATGTTTTTCGTATAGGTCCGAAAAGTTATAAAATCTTTATTCAGTTTCCAGTAGAACACGTACATATTTCGAGAACTAACGTGCTAGGGGTGTGGCAACATATCATTAGCCTTATTATTAATTATTGCTATTACATCAACTTTTCACCAACTAAAACTTCGTTGTAGATAAAATTTGAAGTCTGCATCCATTTACTAAAGAGCAACTGTATAAACACGGTATATTTCAAATTTCATTGGAACCAGTAGATTAATAATTATAACTCGTAATTATTTTTATATTGGCACTCACTGACTGATCATCAAAACTCCAAGGCACTTCTAGCTTCTAGAAGTGCCAAATTTAGTTAGCTAATTACGTAATAACTTAAGGCAGAAGGTCCGTTAAGTAGTGACTGATTAAGTTAACCGACTTGGTATTACATGGATATCACAACTTTTTACGGTAGAAGAACTGCGTTACGAGACTTGTTTTTTTTTACAAGTTATTCTTTTGATAGTATAACCTTTTTTTACGAGCACAAGACATGCTACTTAGAGGAAAGAAAGTAGCGTGTTTCTATTGCATAGAGTTTAAAGTATGCTGAAGTTGTGTGTAAGACATGAGTGTTGAAAGTTTTATTAGTCTACAAATGAGTGCTAGAATGAAAATATACCGATTCATTAATGCCCATATCCTTCAATGTACAACGCTAAATTCATTATCAGATAAATGTACACACCAATATTGATACACGTGCAATAAATAAAGTAATTAGTATGGATTGGTTGCTGGCTTCAATATCGATTTGTTTGTCCACAAATTTCGTTGTGTATCAATTTTTCGGGACGAGCAGCTGATGTATTTGGACGTTTTAAATACTGGGTCCTTACATATTATAATTAAGTCCCCTGGCTGCGTCTTTTTATATGAAAGCAATTGAATTAAAAAGCGCCGGTCGGATTCGTAGTTTTCACCAATAGGTAATGTGGGTTTATTTGGGATGACGGTTTTATGTAAATTGTCTGATTGAGGGGGTCGCAAATAATCTCCCCAAAATACACGAAATGTACGCAGGTGAATCTGCGAGTAAATGTATTATATATTATTTTATGTTAGTTTATAAATGAACGTTTTGAGTTTATTATATTATAACAACATTACGTAAAATCGTTTGTATAATATTATAAGAATGTAGCATATTCACTTAGAATCAGTAAAAACCTAACAAAATATACTATTATTGTTATTCTTGAGGATGCCTCAAGGTTCAATACAAGTTTTTGTTAAAATTAAAAAAAATATCATACTTAAGTCTCTTAGTAGTTGTGTCGTTCCCGGCTTTGTTATTGTTTACATCGATAGAAATATCATATTGTAAGTTATATTAAAATATTTTTAGAGTCACGGCTATCCGGATGGTACACTGAAAAGTTCTTGTTTGTGTATAGAGAAAAAATAATGATTTTTTTTTTGTAAACAGTAAGTAATAAATTTACGTTTGTTTACAGTATCTTTTACAAATTAAATTCCACGCAGCAAATCCATTCAAGCTTTTGAATAATGTAAACGGCGTATTGGCAAACGAATGCTTTATGAGTTCTATTATTTTTTACTGGACATGTCTAAACAATTAATTCGGTTTGTTACGACATTCTGTAATTGTGCTCGGCTGATGAATAGCCCTGCTTTGTTTTGTTAATGTCCGTAGGTTATTGTTATGCGTTTATATGACGTGTTAAACATTTGTATTGTCTTCGATTACGACAGTCAATATTTTTATTAATGGAGTTCGTTAATAAAATCTAAACATTGATAGGTTTTATGCTTAAAAACTACATGAAATAGATGCGCACCGCCACTATGTGGAACCAGCTAACCACTTAGGTTCCTTCAAGAAAAAGCGCTCTAATTCGTAAAAGGCCGGCAACCCCATTGCGAGACTTCTGTCAGTGTGAGTGTTCATGGACGGTATCAAATAAGGTGAGCCGACTGCCCGTTCACCCCCCTGTTCTATAAAAAACTGTTTTTTTTCTGGACGTGAACATAATTGATATATATGTAATAATATTTATTTAATTTAAGCAGGATAGGATAATAAAACAATCTACATATATAACTATTTAATGCTAATTTATCAGTATCGTTGTCATCGTTAACATTTCTATTCACGCGTATAATTACCTCAAACGCATTGCGACAATTTCAATCTAGAGTACAAAGCTTGTTAACAGCTAGTTAAGTCCTCGCCCCGGTCTATTGGTTACTTATGTATGATAAATTGTTATATGTCTGAACAAGAGTTGAATCATATTTGTATTTTAAAAAATCAGACATATTGTATTGCATTTGTTGCTTATTATACAAGTCCGGTTCATTTTATATGCAAAAACGAAAAAAAATTTTTCGAGAGTTATCTAGGGACTTGCGTAACAATAATCTACATAAATTGCTATAGAATCTTAATAGCAATGGAATGCTAAATATTTTTAAAATGTAGCTCATTAAAAATACTATCTTAATAATTAATTACTTTAATTAGATATAAAATAAATGAGTTAGATTAGGATATATTAATACGTGTAACTAAGAAAACTTTATTTCTAATACAACTGTTAATATGTATTTCCTGGTTCATATATATGAATTAGTATAGACGTTTAATCTTACTTATTTACACTTAATTTAGCTCAAGCGTAAATCATACGTATAAGGAATCAAATGAATCGCAAGCGCCATTAAAAGTAACTATGATCTGGTTGCGCTCAGTTTTTGCGTCTCCTAGGAGTGTTCTGTAAGTGGGACATATTGTTTTACATAAGCCGTGTCCTGCTTTCCGAAATTGTGCAAGAACAAGATACAGGTTTTGTAATTTTTATGTAACTGGCCTTCATATTTACGAGTTATTTAGCGATGCGTTTATTGTTGGCGTGTGTATGAGATTTAAGGTATTTCAAATGTTAAATGCAATATTTGGGGTCTTATGTGGTTTTTTTATCAGGTGGTAATCGGTCAAGTGGCCTGATGATAAGTGCGTTGCCGCCCTTTTAATTTAAACTTTACATTTTCCTTGTACACAAAAACTTGGTGATTGTCAATTGTACTCGCCCGCTTCACGTCCTTGATTTTGGAATTCGTAGGAAATGTAAATTTAGATTTTCTAATATTGACTTAACTTATCAATGTGCTTAAATAAAATTTTGATTTGACTGAATGAAATATTTTTAAATAAAACATTTCTTCTTCGGTGTAGATCTTTCTTCTTTGGTGTAGATTTATTAAGCATCTTATATTTAAGCATTTATTATGCATATTAATAAAGCATATTTCAGGTCGTGTAAAGAGAAAATGAACAAATTAATGGGAAAGTCAACAGCCGGTTATATTTTACGCTTCTTCGGTTGTAATCGTAAATTAAATGTGAATAATCTTTTGTTGATGAGCTAGGTCTATATATATATATATATATATCCATAGCTTTCCTAACACTTTTAAATCAAATTTCCTTTAATTTTTATATGTACCAATATCGGAATGCAAATAAGTAAATTATTGTATGTGAATAAAATTGTTATTAAAATAAAATTCTACGTATAGCGTGTTGTTAGTTTTTTGTCATTACATTTTTGCCTATTCAAATGTGAGTTCATACGAACGTGTCAGTCGGGGAATCGATTTTTTATTTATTTACGTTTCCATTTCATCGGAGCGGGAAATAAATCGTTGTGTAAAATATTTTGCTGTTACAACTGTACTACTAATTCATGAATATGTTAGACACGTGTGTGATTTGGTAGACCAAAGATATTGAGATTGTTTTTGTTTAAATGTAGGTAACATACATTGATTGATTACTATCAGCTACCTTCCACTCGCACTGCGTGTATTTCGTGTGTAGTTCATTTACGACTTTATAACAATTGTTATATTATAGTCATTTTGTGTAAAACCATAATTAATTATAAACATCTATGAAATCTGTAACCATTTTCTTTGTCTGCAATTCCACTATCTATTAAAAAAACCGTTCAAGAATCTGTTTTATATTTTATTTATTCGCTTTCATGAATTACCACTTCGAAGGATAGGATAGTTGGGTTATAATCAAGCTTCTATAATGTAGGCTTCAAGTACAACCTCTAGAAACGAGTTTTAATATCATATTTATATTACTTGCGAAAATTTGTTAATTACTTACATAATATTAGTAATAAGCTATCCTAGAAACCCATATACCTACCAATTGGAGCGTTACTATTCAACATATATCAGTATGAACAAACAAAGATTTTAACTAATTCGCAATTATTGTTATACGTTCGGTTTGACGTTTGTTTGTTGGTGCGTAACTATTATAATTGCGATCTGCGGTTAGTGTTGTTTGTACAGATTCAATTGGTATGCTTTTGTGTCGTTTTAGTTGTTACCAGTAATGTACATGTCAGCTTTGACAGTACAGAGTAGAATATCGTATATATTAATGTTCCAATTAATGTCGGGACACATTCGCTGTATCAATCATACAGATTAATTTTATTTTTTGACTACAGACTTCATAACTAACTAAACTGAACTGTTGGTTATAAATACTCAAGGCTAATTTAATATAACGCCACCTTCGACAATTTCCTGATAATCTCATTCGCAAATTGTGTTACCGAGGCACGTAACTACATTTAAAATAATTTATAGTGAATTCTCACGAAAGTATAACACAATAAAAAAGATTGATAGCCATGTCGAAGAATTATGTTTGTTATTAAGAAACATAAAATAATGGGCTGAAACAAGCTGGTTATCCTTCATAGATTTCCATCAGCGTGAAAAGGTATCGTGTACAAAATTGCCTCGTAGGAAACGCTGGCGTAAAAAATGAAAATAAGGCGACATCCGGCCAGGCCGACGGTCATTACGTTAATGCGAGACTAAACTTGATTGATGACAAGCTGTGAATCCTCTGCTCTTCACCTCGTCCCTCCATTGGGGTGGGGGGCATCATTGCGAGCGATGTCTCGGAAACAGCCGGAATTTCCGCGTGTAATATAATCGTCTTATAGCAGTAAACTTTCACCAAATGGTTTAAGTGATCTGCACTTTGATGAGCCGGACAAACATGATTTTATGTGCGGCTGTTAATAAGCTTTATGGTTGGGCATGGGTTAATGCCTTTCTTGAGTTTAGTATCAAATATTTTGTGAAGTCTTTCTGTGTAGAGAAATCTTGATTTCCATTAAATGTTAAGTACTGCGGCGTTGGCGTTGTTTTAATGTTGCGTAATTTAATTTAACAGTAGTTAAACAACATTAAAAAGTGCGTGTGTAATGCCATTAGTATTAATAAACGCACGTTATAAATAATATTATAAAACTACATTATTATTTAATTTGCTTACGTTTTGTTTATACCGGGTCTAGGTCATTTTAGATCTTTGGAAAATCAGTGTTACCTGTTTGTATTCAAATGGTTTGAACTGTCTACGTCATTAACAGGTCAGTTTATCGCTATCCCGGGAATTATCCTAATTAGTACATGAAGTGACGCAGTAATGGAGCATTCGTGTCGCCCTCTATATGGCGACGAATGAGCTTCCGCTGTTCGAATGGAATTGATGTGTTTATTGTGTTGAATAATGGTCAATAATTGTGAATAATGCGTATAAGGTAAGAACGGAGCCATGAACTCTGGTAAAGGTTAACCCGGTGGGACTGATTGACCACTTTACGTTCATAAAAATAAAATAAGAATTGTCACATTTAGGTTGGGTTTAATTTACAGATTTTACTGAAGTATTTCCGAAACAATTAGACTTGGGGTCCTTCAACAAATGCGTTCCAATTCTTAAGGGACTGGCAGCAAACTTATGAGCCTACTGGCAATGAGAGTGACTACGGGCGGTGGTATCACTTCAGAAGAGCCTCATATGACCCCCAGATGACCTCATCTTTGCATGGTAAAAAACAAAGTCATTCTCAGCCTACAGTACGCTTAGATCTAATAAACTATCAGGAAAACCTATTGCCACGCGAATGAGGAGGGGCTGACTAGTTCCAATATAAAAACTTACTAAGTTAAAATGTATTGAATATGCGCAAAGTGGATTCTAGAATGCGATGTAGATGTCCTTGCTCCACTCGCTTGAATGTGATCGGACAGGATATAAATGATCATGTAAATCGCTAGTTATGTAACTGTTATGTGTTTTGACTGTAGTACATTACCTGTTTTATATGTGACTTGTTTATATCTGTTTACAAGAATTTGTTGGTTTTGTAAATCAATTACTTTTGCGACTCTTCGAAGGGAACTCAACCACATCACTGACAGGCTATAGAGTTGATACCCCGAGGAAATCCTGACACGTGACTAACCCTTAACAATCCTGGCGTCGTTCAGCTGTGGCCTAGGTACCAACCATGACGTGGCTCTCGTGGGATATAAAAAATAATTCAATTGTGTTCGTATGGTAGTTATGCGTTGTATTCCAGGGGACGTGATATGGAAAGTTTATTTTCGAAGAACGTCCTGAGACACGTTATATGAGCACAAGGTTGATCTCCTAGTAAAATAAATAAGCTATATATTTACTAAATTAAATAAATTGGGTCAATAGATTATTTATCAGTATTGTGTTTGACCCATATTAGGTGTTTATTCATATAATGTATTAGAACATTCAAACAATTAAATCAAAATACTTCATATATTTCATAGAAACCTTTTCAGTCGAGTAGAAGGACATTTCAAAGAAATATATTTCTCGTACGTATACTCGTCGTAAGAATGTACACCGATAGGAGATACCTTAATTAATTTGTTTGATATTATAAGGTTTTATTAACAGTTGCAAAATACAAGAAATGTTTCTACTGAATTAGTTTTTCCTCGGCAAAAAAGGTCAGGTTTTATTTAATTAGATATCAGCGATGCCCGCCTCCCAACTTGCTATATGTACAAGTAAAAGAGACTGGGGTTTTTCTTGGAAAATTCTTTGTTGGGATTTAACCTTTGTGAAAAAGAATTACGTGTGCCTCTGGTGTTTGAGGAAATGGGTGACGTGATGTGAATAAAACCTCGGATATTCTTTAAGAACAGCAATTTTTATTTTTGGCTCGCAACTGCGATGTCATCTTTGACGACAATGTTTCCCTGCGTTGTGAATAGGTTTCTTGACTAAAACACAGTTTTATTCCTAAATATACAATAAACCTCAATGAGCTTAACAATGTTTTGTAAATTTATTTTTTGCTAAGAGTAAAAAACAGAACGTTCATTTGCGGGTTGTTTTACGTTTGTGATAGATCTTTTTTTCTTTCTCTGTGTCATTTCTCTCTCACAGTTAATAATGTAGTTTTTGTAAAAGCCGGCAAGGCACTTTTTATTTTTACAGAGCAGGAGGCTCATTTGTTGTTAAGTGATACCGCCGCCCATGGACACTCTCAATGCCAATGTTCGCGAGTGCATTGCCGTTCTTTTAAGAATAGGTACGCTCTTTTCTTGAAGGACCCTAAGTCGAATTGGTTCGAAAATACTTCAGTGGGCAGCTGGTTCCATATAGTAGTGGTGCGCGGCAAAAACTGCCTTGAAAAAGGCTCAGTTGTGGAACGGCAGACGTCGAGGTGATATTGAGAGTGTCCATGAACCGCAGTGTAACTTAATATCAGGTAATGTAATTTTAACAATTCTCGGCATTATTTTGTTAATCTTTTAATATAGTTATTAATTGTGTATAATATATATGTAAAATTTTCCTATGTTTGTATTTTCCGATGTATAAACCCGTGTTATATTAACATTTATTATCTGCAATATTTACACAGGACTCGGAAAATGTTATGTGTTTTGTATCAAATTGAATTGTAATTTCGCCAAGTTTATTTCCATATGCGAGTGAGTTAATTCAGATTCCAGACTTGAGGCGTGATTGAACAACAAACAAACCAACAAGTTTGAACAATATTAGCATAGTATAAGGATTTGAAAGTGAAAGGATGAGTGATTTACATCCGCAATTTATTTCCACAGTTCGCGAAATGTTTTCTTATGCGGATAAAGTTTCAATGACTTCCAATTGGGGGACTGTGTGTATCCGTCCGGAATTGTTGAGTTTATTTTATTTCCTTGGATTTTTTATGCAATTTTAATAGATTTCAATGGAATATAAGTCATCGTTTACTCTAATGTTTTATTCAAAATCTTAGTGCAAGCACTTTAATTAAAGTTTAGTTTTTTCTTTTGAAGAATGGGTAAACGGACAGGTCATCAAGATATAATTGTTAATGTCCCATAATTAATAATAACTGTATGTAAAAAAATCTATATAATATATTGATGTAGATTTGGCGTTTTGTTTATAAGAGAGCATTAAATTATAAAATAGCTTATTATTTTAAATTAGATTTGTTTGACATTTGTCTGACATTTTGACCAAAACACTGTGAAATTTATACTTACAGTTTATTACCATATTTTTATAACCGATGTTTGGTTAAATTAATTAAACATACATAATCCTCATATTTCAAATATATGTGGGTCATAATAATGATAAGGAGAATTTGACGGCCGTCGTATTGATTTTGTAAAGCAGTAAAATTTATAGAGTCCCACTGCTATTTGTTGTTCTCCCTTGCCTTTAATAATAAATAATAGGCATTCGTGATTTATTGCTTCTTTGCGTAAGCACGAACTGTTACGAAGTATTCGCATTTCGTCGAGATTTAAACAATAAAATTTGGATCATGTAAATGAAAATAAATATTTACGACTTGAAACGTGTTTACGTAATTTAATATGGAAAATGTTATCGAGGCGCGCAGTACAGTACAGCAGTCTAGTACTATCTACGCGTTGGAATATTCAAGAACAATCGATATAGTTCCATGCCACTATTATGGAATTATAAAATTCAATATTGGCAAAAAGTTCTATTCATAAAGAACTTAAAGTGAAATATTTCTCGATATTCAAATAAGACACTTCAGTGAGACGACGATTTGTAATAACGACACTATCGAGCATAATATTTATGCCAGTAAACTGAAATATTTCAACTTCTCTTACAAATATATTTCGCTAGAGAGATGCACTTTTGCATCGACGAAAATTCTGAGCATTTGAGGGTGCAGTGTCGTTTGGTTGAGCGAGTTCGGGAAATAATACTCCTAAAGCTGGTTATCTATTGTTTTCCTGTATACGAAATGGATAGTATTGATATTGCACGTAAATATTTTATATTGTGTAAATCATGCATAATATTAATAATAGTCCAGATACTTTTATACTTATATACATTTATCATCGCATTCTTTTGCTAAGGGCTCCTCTAGATCTCTGCATTCCTGTCTGCACTGTTCCACTCTTTGCCATGTATCAACTGCTTCCTTAATATTGTCTATCAATCTTTAAAATTATCTCCCTCTTTTTCCTGTACCTTGGGCACCAGTTTAGATTTTTTTTGCTCCACTTTTCTGTTTTTCTGTGCCCCGTCCATTTCACTTAAGTTTTTTTTATTGTAACATCTGCTACCTTAGTTGTTCTTCTAAATGATGTATTCTTTATTTTATCTATTATTTCCTTCCCTATCGATCCATCTATATTTGACACAGCTGTAGCTTTGTATTCTGCGTTTTAGTGGACATATACAGATTCTATCTATAGTTAACGTCTGTTAGTATTATGAAAAAGATTGGTACAAATGTTAAATTAACAATAACATAAAGAAGTATTTCTCGTACAATCCTTATGCTAATTACTAAGTAAAGAAAAGCGTAACCGTCGGACGTTTCATAAATGAACTGAATTAGCAATCCACTCGCGAACAATAGTTAGATAGCGACTCGAATATAATTCATTTTGTCGCAGAATTTATTTCACTTGCGCCATGTATTTGCAAATGTTCCACGATTAGTTTAGTGTCACACTATTGCGGTACGAAGCTTCGGTGAAATTATGTGTTCTGTAACAGTAGGGCTGCGATTCAGAGAGTTGCTGATTTATCGTTCGGCGCGCTGCATTTGTTTGCGTGGATGTCGTTGCTGAAATTTTATTCATTTGTCAATTTTATATTAAGTTATGGAGCACAGTGGCTATATTTTTTGTTATTTAAGCCATTCTTTCATAACTCAGCGTTTCTTAAGGCAGTTTTTGCCAACAATATGTGAAGACAACTGCACATTGAAGTTTATCCGAACCGATAGACTTAGGGTCCTTCTAGAAAAGAGCGTACCAGTTCTTAAAAGGCCGACAACGCACTTGCGAACCTTCGATGTCTGTGACTGTAAAATAAAGATGGCTAGAATGTTTGCACGTAGCTCAATCAATTTTTCATAGATTTATAAGTGATTTTCTAAATCCGCAGTTTGAATCCGACAGAAGTCGCTGACACTCTGGACCATAACATTTTTATAATTTCATAGCATATTTTAGCATTAATTTATTCGCTCTGCTGTACGGATGTGATAATAAACACATCCTTGACCCAGGAAGCGTACAATATTTCTCATATACTTTTAAATAACAATGACATACCGACGCAAATATGTGTCTGCTTTTGTTACAGGTGCCGATTAGCCTTTTGTATCTTTTATGGTTTTGCTAGAGCTAGGATCCTGGCCATTGTTCCGGGCTCTATGTTCTAAATCTACGTTGTATCATTGTTTAATAAAAACACGTTTACGTTATTTATCCATATTTGTTTTACGTGCTTTCTAAGCCATAGAAAAAATAGGTTTGAATGAAAATCGTGAAAATGTAATGTCGTCTGGATACTGTTATAATTTGTGAATGTCATCTATTAGTTGTCACACAACTTGTGGCGTACTGAGTGCCCGCGATGTTTCGTTAACCCCACAGTCAACCATTACGCGGAATTGACTCGCATTTGGTTATGTTACTGTTTGTTTAACTAAATTCAAATCTCTGTTTTCTGTCTCATCTCTAGAGTTAAAATAGTAAAAATCATGAATCATTTTAGCAAGCGACGTTTTTGTATGGAAGTTTATTAAAATAATTAAAATTTAATAAAATTAAAACAAACCAGTGGCGCTGCAACATTTTAGGTCTGGGCCTCAGATTTCTGTATGTCTTTCGTAGCCTATCACACGCCGCCGACTTTTTGGGTCACGATGTTTTATCCGTACGAGCCGGTATTAAATGGGCACGTATAAAGCCATTGATGCACAGATAGGGTTCGAACCTACAACCTCTGGGATGAAAAGTTGAATTCACAAGGTCAACACTGCGAAATATAGTATATGTATAATAATAAAAATAATCAATGGCGCTTCAACCTTTTTTTTAGGTCTGGGCCTCAGATTTCTGTATCTGTTTCATGATAATTTGTTAATCGAGTAGGCAAGTAGGTGTTCATCCTTCTGTGCCTGACATACGCCGTCGACTTTTTGTGTCTAAGGCAAGCCGGTTTCCTCACGATGTTTTCCTTCACCGTTCGATTTAATGTTAAATGCGCACATAGAAAGAAAATCCATTGGTGCACAGCCGGGGATCGAACCTACGACCTCAGGGATGAGAGTCGCACGCTGGAGCCACTAGGCCAACACTGCTCGTATAGTATATCTTTAGTCCTTCAAATATCCGTTGCGCTAACATTAGCGCGGATGGGGCCATCCCCATGGTCTCAGTACCAAACGCATTGAAGTGGAGATCACTGTTGCTATTGAAAGTTTCAGAGTACCAGTATTGTTCTTATGTATCTATTTTTCGTGCATATATCACCACATGTCAGTAATAAAATAGAACATCAGTTCTGTATCGATCAACACTCGAAAAAAATTTGACTAATACATTGTCCAAGTACATAAGAACAAAATGGATGTAATAGCATTGTTAATATATTTGGTTCATTTAGAGAACTGCAGTAAGGTGGTAAGTGGATAAAGTTTGTGGCTGGTTGCTCTAATGTGACCTGCCTTGATAGATACAATGTACTCCTTACCGGCTCACTTATATTTAGTTAGATTTAGTGAGTAATATGTATGTACTAATTGTGCAAATGTAAACTGTTACGAGTAGAATACGGACAATATAATCAGCTATAAACCAATCGTTGAACACAGATTTGCATTCGTAATAATTTTCTTTCATATAATTGTCTGTCATCTTCTGCATCATCGTAATTCTACAAGTTTAAACTATTTCCTTTAACATTGAAAATTACATTTCCATTTATATTAAACGTGAGTTGTGCAGAATTTTTAGCTCGAGTTAGTATTGAAAGAGGAGCGGACAGCTGAGCGATATATCACTCTTATATCGAGTGATTGATGAATAGAGGAATGAAATCCTTCTATTAAATAACATGTCGAATGGCATTGCTTTGTTTTGTTTCTTTTGATATATCGTTAGATTTTGGGCCCCTTGTGTTTGTTGCTTCAGCCATCATACTTTAGTGGTGTTCTTAAACGGTTTTTTTTAATTTTCTGGTAATTCTAGTAATTTTATTTTGACTTCTGTTGACGGGTTGATTTGATATTTGTTAGAAATAAGATCATTAAAAAAATAAAGTCTTATGAAAACACTTTGAAACTGGATAGCTAACTGGATAGCTAACTGGATAACTGGATAACTGGACTTTAATACTTTGCAATATGAGCTTTTAACTAACATAAAATTAGGAGTAGTGGGATTGCTACGCTTACAAAAACTACCTTGGCTTATCTGAGGGTTCATAAATCTAAATTACATTTATGTTATTGGACATTATCGAAACGACAATATATATGTATCATAACTATTGTTAGGTTACATAACTCGTTTGTGAAATTTGTATCAAGTCACCCGCTATATCATTATAGATGCTATTGACATATTTACGCGGCTACACGGGCCCTACGATTTTAGGTTTGTCTGATCAATTTCCTAGGTGAGTCTGAGGTGTGTGTGTCAATGAGGAGAGTGGTATGATGATGGGACCTCGGTCCTACAGAATTATTTTTTTTATCTTGAAATATTTGTGGAAGTTCAGGGAATGTTCAATCGTATGATATATTTATATGAGAAAAATATGTAATATATAATAAAAAACAAAAACATAACCTTAAAACCTTAACTAATTTATTTTACCAATACAATTCGTTTCTAGCTTCAAAACATTCTATGTCTTTTTTGTAATTTATTAGCAATCTTTATGTATTATACACAGCAAAAAGTGATTTAACAGTAACATATGTAGGTGGTACTAAGTTCACCGGGTCATCTACTGTAATATGAAATCGGGGAAAGCTTTATCGGCCTACCAGCCTCACGTGAAATGGATTAAACGATTTGTATGATTGTTGGTAGAACGTAGGCCAATATAGTGCATCAAATCTCTTTCAAAACAAATATATTTATAAAAATCTTCTTAGGTAAACTGAATGCAGGTATGATAATAAATATTTTTAACAGTTTTATTAAAATACAAATAATTCGTAAAAAACAACTAACATTTTTTTTCTTTAGCAACCAGTTTTATGGTTGGGTTGTCTTCGGACATGGGTCACATCGGTTTTTTGACCATTCTGTTCTATCTAGGACAAGTTACACCACCTTTTCTCGAGAGACGAGTTAGACCTGCTTCACAAAACATCAGGTACCTAATAGAGTCATTACAGAATAGTGCGAAGAAAGAGTTTATATATAGACCTGACTTTAGACGTAACAAACCATGCAATACAATTGACATTGCATACTCGTAAATTATAATATATCAATGTTATTAAGAAAATTTTGTGACAACTTATTATGAACAAAATTATCAATGGCGTCCAAACATATGGAATCATATCGTTACATAATATACATCAGAAAATGTATATGAAAGTGATTGTTAAAAAGGCAGAATTTCACGCCGAGATGACCGCATACGAACCCCAAGAATACCTTGTAAGGATGTTCGTAAAGCTGATAGAACTAAGCCCTACATTATCCAGTAAATCCTAACATCAGAGTTCCATACGTGTCGAACTGACGCGGAGCCAAACGGCACTCGAACAAAAACGTATCGGCGATTAAACATGATGAACGATCGGAGTGCCCGCTACACTAACGACCTATCGAATACACCATACTATCTAACTTTCGATGCTTCGTTTAATGGTTGATGATCCTAACATTTGATTGAGTGGTTAATAATAATAGCTGCGATGTATGACATTTTATATATCGATTTACTGGCGTTATTCTAAAATTCTAATACAAATAATTTAATAAGCAAATCGTAGTCTCCGTTTAGAAATAGTGAAAATCTTTTATAAACAGTGCTAAATGTAAAAACATATGTAAATCAAATTACAACATAAATAGCTTAATGGCAAGCAACGAAAACTTAAAAGCAACAGAGTAGCATAAACAAAAAGAAAAACGAATAAGCTCCGGGTATAATATTTTTCTTTCCGACAAAACTCTTAATGAGCTTGGTAAAATAATTGTTGTAACACTACGGGAGTACAGAAGCGAGCAGCATTAATTAAAAACAGCACCTCGGCTCGCGGACTGAGGGAAATGTTTCATAAATAATAACATAAGGCCAGGGTAGGGTCTCGTAACGAAATGAGAGGCGCAAACTTTTGGATATCCCTTTCATAACTTTTCGGGCATCCTTTTTCCCGGCCATTATTTCATTTCGCCTCATTTGACTAAAAGAAAGTCCGCGGTGTCCTAGCAAGTATGTATTTTTCATTTCAAGTATGCATGGAGTTTCGCCCTTCTGGCGTCGTAAATAAAATAACCCTTGTAGTTTACAAGTTACAAATTGAATTTGTCTGGTCGAATCTTAGCGCTGTATGAAACTTGTCCAGAGGAACTATGACAGCCCATTTATAACTGACATTGCTTGTAGGGGAAACACTTCTTCACCCAACATTTCCATAGCGAAATTGAACATTATGAATTGGAATAATTAAAGAGACAATGTATATTCAAAGATTTTGTATAGAAGGTTGCATTATATAATAATGTTTTTCAATTAAGTTGATTGGCGTAACCAAATTTACGTACAATAATAATTGATTGAGGGAAGTATCAATCAAAATAAATTGATCACGGGTAAAACAGGATAATGTGATTGACGAACCTGATGATACATTATGTCATTATATAATTATCGATAACGAGGAACTCTTATCAGTTTTGGCTATCTACTTCTTTATTTGTTCGGACAACCTTATGAATGAATATAAAATCTTATTATTACTTTTTTACATAGTATAAAGTCCCTTAGGCTGTACCCCCTAGATTTTATAATAAATACACTTTCGTGTTTCCACGTGAAAGAATTCGTGCAGGGTATTAAAGGCTGCAAAGGCTGTAGCTCTGCCTGCCATAATAACAATTTTACTAAAGAAAAGCATGAAAATTTTGTTTTGTACCGACGATAATTTTAGTTCAAACAGTGATTTATGATGTGGAAATTAAACAAATTAACCATAATGTATTTTGAGAATTCATTTTGATTTAGTGATAATGATGAGCAATAGATAATTTTTAATTACATTTATAAGTGCAATGTTAAAAAAAACACATATTACACATATACACGGATAAAGTGTAGACAGTAAGTACAAGTGAAAGCGCAAAATTTTTTAAAGAAATAATCTGTGACCGAAAGTGTTTGTGAAAGTCATAACCTCCTTCAGTACTTACTGAAAATCAAAGTGACATACAATATTAAAGGCGATATTGTATATTATTCTGATTTTCAGTTATATTATGCCGAGACATACGCTCATTTAATTATTACTTTAGTAATTTTTTAATTAGTTCTACCGGTCAGATATTAGTGCGCCTTTACACAACAGTGTCTATAGAAATGGAACCGAGCTCACTAAATATTATTTTCAATCCTCCAAGTACTAAATGCTATTCAATATATCTTACTAAAATATGTAGTCTTTTACGATATACTGAACACATATATATATATATAACATGATATTTGGTCTTCAATAATATAAAAAAATTGAACATGCATGTCCAAATTTCTTTTAAATAAGGTGACATGATAATTTTTATTAAATGAATACGATAATCTTTATAAAACCTTATTTTATTGGAATTCTTCTGGGAATACGACATGAAAATTCCACGAATTCATTACAAATAGTCGCCTCTGAATGAAACTAAAATTGTATCTAATATTTCGTCTGAGAAATGCTAAAGCTTTATATGCCTTGGTTTCCATCGTAACGTTCCTAAGACGAATATAGGAAATAGCCTTTTACTTGCGCTATTAAATGTCGAGCTTTAAAGACGAATAATAATGTTATCTTAATTTGTAGAAGCAGATTTCCCGGGAGACTTCTCCGTAAGACTTTACCTAGTTCAAGATGTTTAATGTTAGCGAAGTCGAAATAATTGGCTAGTTACGAAAATTGATTTCATAATTGATAGCATCGCCTCGAGTCGTTTCCTATTCAAAGTTTATTTTATATCTTAACTATGTATATTCTATGTGTGTTTATACATGTCGACCTGTCATGTTTATTACTACTTTTAAACTACAAAGAAACAAAATCACTTTAAAATTACTAAGAATACTAATCTGTGGTAGATTGTATTACATTATTCAACACCAATTAGATAATATTTGTATAGCTCAAATAAAAACAATAATTTTAGCTTTTTCTGTAAATGATGGGCCTCTAAAATACTGGTTTCAAAAAAAAAAATAAGTGACCCAAATCTTTAGTTAGGCAAAATATATGTGTTCGGAAGTCTCACAGCGTCTGATATCGTTAGGATTAGGCTGAAGGACGAGGGAAGCGGTAATAAGGTGATTTTTCTTTTAAAAGCTCCTAACATTTCTTGAGCTCTCTTGCGGGTTATCTTATCTCGATATAATCTTTATTAATTGATGGTACAACTTACCAAACATATAACTGTAGTTAATGCCATAGTGATAGACTGGTCACAATTGTTTTAGATTGCATATGCACTTAAATCTAGGTGAAACCTAATAAAAAGCTTCTAAGGGCCTAGAGATTGATGGCTTCTGACTGAGCGAGTTAGATGCTAATAATATGTAGTGTAAGAAGTTTAATATCTGATGTGATAGAACTACATAATTCAGATTTTAATTATAAAAATTAATCTGTTACAAAATGTAACAAATAGGTAAACATGTTGTGAACAAAATCTTCAAGTTAAATTTAACGCAAATTAAAATCAGTTTTAATACTTACAAAGCGCTGTATATGGTTTATTTTTATCGTATCAAGCCTAGAGCAGCTTAAGTTTGTGCATATTTTAGTATGCAAATTGCTTGTAACGTTGATTTTTTAATTATTTCAAATAATATTTTTTATACTTGCACCCATTTTACTTTTATTGATTGTTTTATATAGTTTTTAGTGAAAAAATTTCGGATATTAAAGGTTAAGAGTACTTTTGACTCAGTTGCTACGATATTGCTGCGAAGTCCTTGTTATACGTACATAGCAATGGCTACGAAGCGCTACAAAGTAACATGTACTTAAATCCCTAATACTTGAATATTTTATATCCATGAAAATGTTATTTCATAAGTTGTAAAGATATGTCTGCACATTTTTATATTTTTTTTTATTGTAACTTATCACAAAAAAAAAAACTAATCAAAAGGAAGAATATTTGATACAGTAACGGTAGTCGTAATTAACCTCAATGTGTTGAGGAAAAAGAGGGTTTTTCGATCCTCTTCCGTTGGCTGGCACCTGTCCGCTGTATATTTGTATTCAAGTTTTTCTAGGTATAATATATAAGTGTAACATAGTCTGTGATATTTAACAAATAATTCTTACACTTACTATCAAAATTACTTGAACGAATTTTCTTTCAATTTTAATGAGACACAATGCATTGTTGACATAAATAAAAACTGTTTCTTCAGAGTTGTAACTAACCACGTTTCTCTTTGCAGGTAAGACATCGTTACTGGTATTGTTTGCAGGCCTCCTCATTATTCGTGAGTTCATTCTATAAACGTCAAAGATACAGCTTTGTGGGTAGACAGCATACAAATCCCGTAACTTGTATTCAATTCCTGCGTTTTGCTCGGATCCAAGAATAGCATTGTGGTAACTGAATATAATTTTGCCGATACTCGATAAGATACCTACCGATGTGAGATTTAAATAAAAAATGTGGAGATGCAATCTCTGCTATCTAAATTATTCAGCTGAAGTCTTCATATTTAAAGGAATTATATATTTATTTATTAACACTTCTTTACATATAATATAAAAAGTGAACATAATAAAATTAAAAGGAGGGCAACTGGCGGCCTTATCGCTTTCAAGCGATCTCTTCCAGGCGACCACTGTGAGAAGAGAATTTTTTTTATTAAATTAGATAAGGTAGACAAGAAGTGCAAAAATACATATTAAAATTGATAGTCTAAAAATCCTAATTTAGTACATTGTTAACGAAACCAAACATTGGAATTTATTGTATATTTAATAGTGTCCGACTGAAGTTCACAAAAGCATTGTATTGTCGGTCACAAATGACAGTTATAATAATTAAATGTATAAAAATATCGTATTATCCAGTTATTTCTAGCTAATTAAATTATTTCTGTTGCACAATAATGCTTTATGAAAACATTTTACAGGGCGTTAAGCTGGCAGCTGTAATTTTACGTGAATAATTACGATAGTGCAGTATCTACGAAAAATTATGCCCAGTTGAAAATAAAGGTTTATTTTTAAGAGAGCATTATTAACCTCATTAAAATTTATCGCGACGATTACGTACGCCGCGTTAATCGTAAAATCGATTAACTTCGCCTATTAATTGCCTCCACTATTAATGCGACCCGTGAACAAACATTGTTCAATTTTAATGATAATTTATGTTACCATAACACTGTCGTTTAAGTAGATTCTAATAAATATTGATATTAACTTTTATAAATCACATATCTAGTGAGCCTTAACTTAAAGTGTGACATCGTTCTTTGGAATCAGATATTTTGTAAAACTCGTACAGCAGTTTTAGACCTACATATAAAAGGTGATGGTAAATTTTTCCACCGTGAAGATTGACACAGGATTTTCTTACAATCGAAGTGTCTTGATTAAATGCTCAGCTTGGTTCTGGATTAATTTTGCCTATGTCTTACGGGACTTTGACAAAATAGTGTATTTAATTTATAGATGGTACGCCTGGGGATATTGGATATTTATGATATAGTTTAGATTGGAATTTTGTTATTAATAACGCAGCACAATGTATTACGTTAATTTACATATTTCAAGGATAACGTTTTGAAATTGACATTTTGAGGAGATTATGAGGTTTTGTATAACACAATTTTCTAATTATTGTAATAAAGTTAGAAATTGATTATATTTTTCCCACTTTTTTAATAGATGGTGCAAGAAGAGATAAGAGCAAGAAGTATCCATTGTAATATTCACAGGTAACACTGAAAATGTTTAGAAATAAAAAACGGCTTATTGTACAAAGTTGGCAATATTTTTATTGTTTTTCGAAGGAATCTCCGTTCCTCTCTAGACATCGTCGCATTTGATGGAACCACTGAAAAAGGTAGTGGGCCCTTTCTTCCTTAGGGGTCTCTTCTGTGGCATTTTCCTACGCTTTAACCGCATCCGTAATGCGAATACCTTGAATTTTATTTTTTTACTTACCCCTTTATTCACCTTAGCTGGCGGATCCTGGGAAGAAAACACCCACTGATTGTCTTTTGATTTCGTCAACTGTGACGATGTCAAATACAGCATTTGAGTCACCGCTGTTGAACTTATTTAACATTTGGCGACACCAGTCCATGCAAAGGTGTTTCTGGTCTTCTCCTATCCTATCCTATCTCCTAATAGGTCACTCTCTTATCTTCCTCTATCATGCGTCGCACAGCACTGATGTTATCTTCAATAGTCGCTGTTAAAGGACGTCCCTCACGTGGATCATCATTGAGATTGCTACGTCCATGCTTTAACTCGTTAAACCAATTGTAAATAGTGCCACGAGATTTGGCTTCATTAAACAATGCTAATCGCAGCCTATCATAGCTTTGTTATTGCGTACATCAAGACCTAAACGAAAGTCCGATTGACCGAAAATTCCGGTTCATTTTCAAGTGTAACAAGAGTTTTAGATTTGCCGCCAATTTGGCAACAAAAACAAATGACAAATGATTGCAATATACTACATTACGTTACCATTTTAGAGTTCTAAAATTGAAATTCAAAAAAGTTTTCATTAGCAATGTTTCTAACTGGCCAGTTCTAAAAATTTTCAGTGTTACCCACGTAATAGTAAAAATTAAACACCATCAGTAGATGGTGCTGCTCATGTATTTCTTAACAGGCTGGCTAAACACATACAATTTTTTACATGCAAATTTTGATACACAAAAAGTTGTTAATCTTATTTAATCATATGGCGGTTTGATGTGACAGTGACGATTTAAGCCTAGAGTGAGTGCAAATTAGATCTGTTACAGCGTCAGCTCTGTCTAATTTACATGCTAATATCAATATATTAATATGTGCATGAATATTCAATATTGTCATACGTTACGAAATTATAATAAAGCCATAAATCATGAACCGATTGACTTGTGATTGGCTTTTATACGAGGTGATAGTTTTTTGTTTTATAAATAAACTTGCTTAGTGTAATCACTTACTAAAGTTTGGCAGAGCGATCAGGCGGTTTTTATGTATTATAAAATGGTAAGAAATGATTAATGCTTTGATGGCTGAGGTTTAAAATAATCTTATAAAAATATTTTAATTTATAAATGTATTTTACGTACAAAAAGTTGTTATTCTCTCAGCTTGGGAGGTTCATTGTTCATTGTACGGCGTTGTCATTATTTCCTTAATTATCGATTCTCAACGTAGTCGATGTCGGGTTATTGACCTTTATTTATTTAAATACAAATTTACAGTAAACTGACGTTTCAGTTCCGTTGAATCTATATAATCAATTTAAAAAATCAAATATCTATATATATGTAATGAATAACTATTTCCCTTGGTCACGGCATCACGCGTGAAGACCGACTTCGCTAATTACTTTTATGTTGTGTTTGTTGTTGTCAGGAGAAGGTTCTTATAAAAGCAAATAGCGCGGAAATAAGAAAATTTAAGAATACCTAACTACCATATTTTTATGTAATAGGAGGCTCACCTGATGTTAAGTGATACCGCCGCCCATGGACACTCACATTGCCAGAAGGATTGCAAGTGCGTTGCCGGCCTTATAAAATTATTAAGTAATCATTAAGAGTAATGCTTCGATCGGAGTTATTATATTGATAAAATACATATAAAATAATTACATTTGCTAATTGTTTGTGGAATTCATGTTGAAAATCCATGTTTTTCACATGACCAGTTATATGTCGCCTATTGCCGTGTCGGAATACCAACAAAACTATTTACATACGCGCCAGAAAAACAATCAAAGAATGTTGTATAGCATATAGCATTTTTAGTTAATTATACCAAATCAACATTCATAGTTAAGACAGGACAACGTCTGTTGGGTCCGCTAGTATGTATAAATACAAATTTTTAACAAATGTTTGTCCCGTTTCAATGTAGAGATATAAGTTTACAATACCCTATTAAATTATTATAGGTAACGTCTTAATCTCAAAAGTCATAATTTTTCCGTGCAATTACTGATTTCAAAAAAAAAACGGTTAATATTATATTGTATTATTCCATGTTAATTGATGATTGTTTAAACAAATTTTAATACAACATGAGACTGCTGTCTAGTTATTAGCTCTGGTTTACACATTAAAGAGTTAGCGTTTTTGAATATGTATGGTGTGGATATGATTCATAGATTGTAGTTTCCAATAGAATAATTTATTTGAGTACAGTCAAAAGTTTATTCTTAAGTTCGACGGGTACTTATTTCTTAAGTCGGTTATTGCTTCGCTAAGCACAAAGTGCAAGTCATAAAACGAACATGCAGGGCTTAGTCGATGTTCCAGCAGCACCCATTTGCTCGCCGAAACACGAATGTTCTCGCTGAAATATTGTAGGAACATTTATTTCTAAATGCAATTTCGCGAAGTCAACGTAACTGCACTAAAAATTTACGTCTTGCGCTAAATCAAATTACGCTAAAGAAATCAAGCTTCTAAAGCTCTTAATCAGTCGAGGATCTCGCAAATTGTGGTCAAAAGGAGCGCAGTTTGTTACTTTGATATTATTTATTTATATTAATAATAATAACCTTAGCTTGATAAATGATACACCTTGATAAAGATTTTAAACATGAAAATGTTACTGTTTTTTTTATTCTTCAGGGAACGTCAAACACTTGTTAGACACTGATATTTTGGTAATAAATCAAACTTTATTAATAAAAGGGAGCCAGTAAGATAGCTGAGATTATAAATGATACATGTTAATTATCGAACAGGGGACAAACGGACAGGAGGCTCGGCTCACCTGATGTTAAGTTATTCCATGGACACTCATAAAGACCCTATGTCGATGGGTTTTTGTTTTTATAAAAATAACGAAATTCTTTATTGTCTTGAACTTTCAAAGTATAGAGCTACAAACAAACAGGCCGGATATCACCCAGCACTTGAATATGTATGGACATGCATACGGAGACTGCGTTCCTTGCGTTGATTTATTCAGATCAATTTCAAGTGGACGCCCGCAATCATGACGTGTGGACAGTAACTAGAATTGCATATCAATGTTGTATACGTTATTTATGTTAACATTGTACTGGCTAGGTGAATTTAATGTTTGGATTCGCAGGTAATTATCGTATGAGTTTTGGGCTCTCATATATATATAAAATTCTCGTGTCACAATGTTCGTTACCATGCTCCTACCAACTTACTAAGCTGCGGTGGCGTTATCTATTTTTTATTAACAGCATTTTTAAGACGTAGAATAATAATATATCTCTATCGCCTAGAGAAGGCTTTTCCAATTGTAAATAATAAAATTATTAAAAATGGCTTTTATTTTGCCAATTGGGAATAAACAAAACTGTACTTCCCAAGATTTCTGTATAATATATATAATACATGTCCCTCATCGATTTAAGTCTCGAAGCTTATCTAAAGTTTCTAAGATTTTATTCTTCTCCATTAATTTATCACTTTGAAATTATAGAATACATTAATCGCAAAGCCTTTCATTAGAGTCAACTTAGTTACGATTTTAGTATCCTTCACCACCATAGTTACAATGATAGGTACACTTGTCACTTCTTCTCCTAGTATATTAATAAAAGAGTCACATACATTAATATATTACAAATGGAAGATTCCCGTAAATAATTTGTAATCCCGTAACAATTATTATTTATTTTCCAAACATTTTTTTCAGTACTTCTATTTTATCGTATGAGTTCCTGACTTAGATTTTATATATATAGTTCCATAATATTTGGTAAAGTATACCTAAATGTGTTTAGTAAAACTTATCCACACATCAGTAACTCAATTTCGATAGCTTTGCCAATACAATCTCCCAAAATGGTTAGATATACAGCGTAATTGTCTATGCAAGCATTGGCTAGGCTATTTATCAAAATCCATACAAATGTAATGGGAGGGTAAACGATTGGTAGTTAGTTTATCAGGATCCAGGTTATATGGTCAGACTAGGAGCCTTGTGGTCGGCTTATCGGATCTTACAGTCGTGTCGGGAACATTGCGGCCCCAAAGAGCTTCCCAACTTCTTATTGGCGGATATTCGAACATGAAGTCGTAAAACGCTGTAAAGCTAACATATTGCTGCTTGAAGATAGAGTTGAGAGAAGTGTTGAACGCAAACGCAACTGAAATTTCAAAGGATTAGATATAATTTAATTTTATTTTAGTTTACGGGTATAGTAGACGTAAAGGTTTTTGAATTTTTTTTTATCAATGAAACTCGTGCATATATCCAATGTGTAAATTTTGTGTTTTTTAACTTCTTATTTTTTAACTTTAACTTTTTATTTTATAGAGATTTACCTATTTGTTTTGTTTCCTAAATAAAGAAATAAAATAGCTGAAGTATATAAGCTTTTAATAGAGCATTAGTACGCAAAATGTGCGTGATTTTTTTATAGCCAGTTTTAAATAAAAAAGCCAACCTTAATAGCAAATCTTATAACTTAACAGAATCATGAAATGGCGATACTTTTTTAGTATTTTAAAAATATTCAGCTGCTTTAGCCTACAACCTCCATCGTCAGCGAAGCTTAATCGTATCCGTCGAAAAGCATATAAATATGTACATACATACTCTTGTATAGTGAAACTAAACGAAACAATCCAGGTACGAAAATACGTTTTCATATACATATAACACTCACCAATGGTGCTTATGATAAGTTGCTAATGTTCATAATAACATTCCCGAATGACATATATCAGAATTCGTCTAACAAGCAAAGTCACGCGATGTGTCGTGTTTGGTGTGAGTTGTGACAGAAACACAGGTGTAATTACAACACCGATCTCGGTCAAAGATAGCTTCCTTGCCAGAAATATTGCTTGTATACTAGAAAGGTAAAGCTTTTATTTTTTTATATCATATAATTTATAAACAGTTGGAACGCGAATACTTAAGCAATTGTTTATTTTATGTCAAAAGTGTCACGCTGTCACGTATTGTCAGTTGTCATTGCAGCGATAGTCAAAGTGTTGCCAGCGTCGCGGTAATGCTATTAGCCCGATTGAATTGAATTGGCTTACAGTGTCATTTTTAATATTATTTTATCATATGATTATATAATGTAATCTAAAAATATTGTATGATAAATTATTATTTTTTCTTTCCATCTTAGTCTTACTTTTTATTTTTAGTATTATAATTATATTCGCTTTCAATCCATCTTTCAAGCCGGCTGGTCACTGAGGAAGATTATGACCAAAACCCTCCAAAGGTAAAAAAAAAACAAAATCAAAACTAAAATTTACCACAAAAATACCTACCCCGACTACCACTACTAACCACCACTACTAAGACTACAACATCAGGAAACCTCTACATATTAACATACAATGTTAAAAATAGCTGGTTCCAACTAGATTCAAGTAGCCCAATCTAAAGAGGACTGGCATTCTTTGGAGGAGGCCTTCACCTACAGAGGAGTTCTTACAGAATGAAGAATAATAGTTGTACCCTATACAAGGATATAAGGAAAAACTAACACAAGTAAATTTAGGATACAAACTTGTGTGATGTAAGTCACAAAACTAATAATTGTATGTAAGTTTACTAACTTAATCTAACTTCTTGTTTTGTAAGCTCTAAGAATTAAAAGCCTTTTTTATTTATTTTAATTATATTTTACTGTAATTCGTAAATCGTTAAACAAGAGAAGTTGACACAAGTGATAAAGAAGGGTGTAAAGTGACACTTAATTTACCGTGTAAAGTGAAGATTTAAGCAATTTTGGCGCATTCAAGTGTGAGAGCGCATAGGGGTGTCAAAGCCTCTTGAAAATAAACTCCTAACGGTTATAGGTTATATTCAGTACTTTAAACTCCGATTTTTTGTTTATTTATGGTATTGATACCGCGTACAGTGGCTTAGTAATTAGTTGTATAGGGCTTGCTTTATTCAATGTGTTAGGTCCGGAGGTCTTGGGTTTCCAGTAAAACAATAAGACGTTTCCAGTAAGTACAGGAAGATGATATGATGAAAGTGTTGCCTTAAAATCTGATAAAGAAAACGACGTATCTATCGATCGATTATATTAATATTAATACAATATTAAAATAACACAACATATTGTGAAAAAAGTGCCCCAATGTGGACGGTGTGATTCCTGATTTTCACAGACGATAGAGAAATAAACATGATTTAGTTTTAAATAAGTAAATTTATACGCCATTGGGGGAATTTAAATAAATTGTTTTTGATAACATCTATTTTTTGTATAATTTGTTTCAAATTTTTGCAAATCACTGCGGTCGACATATATCATGTATTGAAATGGACGTCAACAAATCTTTTATTGTTAGTGCTTCGAAGCCTCATAGCAGTATATGCTGAAGTGTTACGAGTTATATAAAATTTCACTTTGTATAGTTAAATATTTTTTAAAAACCAGCATTCGTTGAGAGCTCGTAGACAGCTCTCTCCACGTCTCGAGGGCACCTCTCGTCTCCTTTTGTATTTCATTTGGTCTTATTCCTCTATAACACTCCTAGACTTCAATTCACCTCTATTTAGCTCTTAAATTATTTTATTAATATCTTGTATTCCGTACATAGATTCAATACGGCTGAGTTGTTTTTATTGTTCTGTAATCGTAGCATATGCACGTACTGCAGCCTCCGAAAGCATAAGGTACAAATTTCGCATTGTGTTGTTACGTATAATAAAGAAAAAGGAAAAGTAAGTCTTTTAGACACACCTTACGCAGAGTTGGAGATGCTCCTGTGACCTATTATCACATGCCCCCACACACTTACTCATCCATTCATTTGCCCCAACACACTTACTCATTCATGACATGCCCCCATACACTTATTCATTCATATGCACCCACACGCTCACTCATGCACTCACGCTAGTTCTAAACAGTTATAAAAAGTACTATTAAGTTTTTTACGGAAGAGCTGGGAACCCTGACTGATACAGCAACCTGTATTTTTTACTTAAATGGGCTCCCAAATGTTACACATTATAATTAATTGTTTTAAATGAATAAACAAATTTTATTTATAATTATCGTAGAGTGAGTAGCATTATTCCGTTCTACGGATTACTCGGATTTAAATAAAGGGACAACTGTTTCTAAATATTGAATCACAATGCAATAGCCATCAGACTGCAAAATATATGATAATTAATCTTTTCAACCATAATAAGACAGCTCCAAAACACTGTATGTTTTGACCTATAAAACTACGGGTTACAAGGATTGATGAGTCCATCGACATACACTCAATTGACACCCGCCTATACTCGCGTGACTACAAAATTCCGCTGTCGAATAAATATTCCATTTTGGTTATCATTAATCTTGCCCAGTGCGGGCAACCCATTCAATTGGCCCGATATTTACATGAGGTAAATTATGAAGTTCGATTACTGTACACCCCGCGTCGATAAGGCACGTGATATATGGTCACCGGTGCGGGTAGTTTAATTTCCTAGTTTTTTATTCATTTCAAAAGCACTTTCGGGAAGTAATCGAATGGAATCGATAAAATCAATACATTTTCATTGATTCAGTTTTTTAACAAACGTTTGTAACTATATATGTTCGATTGAAATTCTTCAGAAGTAATGTTTTAGATCGACATTATACGATTGAATGAAGATGACATTAGCGTGGTGAGATAATCTCTAAAGTAAAAGACAACCTCTTACTTTGTAAATGCACGTTTTTTGTTTAATATATTCAGAATATAACTATGTGTTTAAGACAGTTGACATACTGCACTTAAGATGAGCTTTCAGTTCATGCCTGAAAGTTTGAAGCTTTAATTATTTTACAACTAATTTCACGTGCAACAAACTTAAAACAATATCGTTAAAACTTTTTTAAGTTGGCAACATAAACTATGCTTTATCGCTGTTTGAAATTATTTCAGGCATTAGTGTCGGTTTGGATGTCAGGGGGCACAATTAAAAGTTGCCTGTGGTTACTTACACCTAGCAAGTTACCTCATTAAAACTTCGCTAACAATAATTGCTACACTTTCTTGTGTGTAACGAAATACTACTTACGACTTCACGTAAGGATTGCTGGCCCTTTGAAATTTACTTTTTAATGAGACCATTTTATTTGTCACTTGCAGAATGAATTTGAATTTCGAATTCATTAAGATACGCGCAATGAATACTTAACAGTATTCTTTGTAACGTTCGAACATTATAGTAGCTTTAGAATTACTAAGCTGAAAGCGTCAAGGACACGCAGCTATCCTATGAAAGGCTTCGTACAGTGCTGAGGGCACTAAAGGAATGCAGGTGTTACCACTAAAGCGGCGTAAGCTCGAAGGGTTCATTCTTCTCATTTTTGCGGCGCTCTTAAAAGAAACACCGCGAAAGGATCAGAGAGCGTTGCGGTATAGGGCCACAGGTGGTTGTATTTTTTGTTCCTTACGGTTGTGTTGAGAGTTTAAATGAACGGAAATGGAGGCTGCTCTCCCGTCTGTGTGAGGTTTTTGCGGTGTCTATTTGGTGTTTGGTTTTTTCAGTTTTTATGTACAGTTCCTATTGAAAAACTTGCTTAACTACGCGGTGAAAGTAAGTTTAAATGTGGAGTTAAACGGTTTTGTAAGATTGACGTACGTGTGTAGTACGTAGTCTAAGGTGGTAAAGTTATTGTTACTTTGTATATTTATCTAGTAAGTGATAAATATTACGTAGTCACAGCTCAATTTGTTATAGTGAACACAAGCACAGATATTAATAGACACCGTTTTACTCTAAATCTAATCCGGTATTTAGCAAATTCGGAAAACTGCTATTCCTTAGTTGCACGAAATACATAACTGTGATACATGCTTGCAATGTATTGGATTTTGTTTGGAACTAAATAAAAGTGTTGCTAAAGTTTGTCCACAAAGCAATTTGGGTGAAAGCAAGCGTGCTGAGCCGGCAGTGGAGCGAGTAATCGTTGAGTATGTTTGCTCAGAGCAACTCATACTCGGACACGCGCCAAACTTACTTTGAAACTTATACTTGACCGTTTTCATACTCAACATCGGTGGAACTTAATACAGCCGGGGTAGGGGACGCGCGCGACGGACGTTAATTAGTTGAATTCGGTGATAAATGCTTCAAAGAGATGTCGACGGTAAGTATATTAATGAGATCAAAATAGGCTATTGTGACTTTAATTAAATTAATCTGAAGGGCGAATGGTCTTGGAACTTCAGCGAGGAAGTTGTATAATTTTCATTGAATTGCTGTAGAAAAATTATTCTAGTAGAGATCGAAACGTGTGTGAGTAAGTTATTATTATCTAATAAGAATTGTAATATATTTAAATCTCAATATAACATATATTTTATATCAAAATATGTCTTATCAATAGCGTCCAAAAACCTTGAAAACCTTAAACATTTTTACTTAGAGTTTTGTGCAACGTTTCTTTAAAACATTTTTTCCATTTACATTACTCTTATTTCGGAAAGACTAACGGGCGCGAGTTTTGGCACCAGCAAAGATTTATGTGTGCGGACATCAAATGCACTCATAAACATTCTAACTGCTGTAAAACTTTGCAACGGTTTTATATTTCGAATTTCAGTAAATTTAATTAAATAATATCTAACTTTATTTTAACAAAATAGATTACTCCAGTTCGTGTAAAGCTTACAGTCGAACATTTTTCTACGTTAAAAAACAATTTGTTAACCCTACTCCAATTAAACACTGTTGTAATATCACTTTGTAAGTGTTCACAGTCCGATGTACTTCTACATTTTGGGATTTTTTTGAAAACAGAAGATACTGACTGTATTTGGTAATTCTGAGCAAATAATTAACCATTACGATAAAATGCAAAGGTCTATGATTGCTACCTTGGGTAACACCGGAATTCACATAGCATGACTCCGAATGAACGCTATTAAATTCTACATACTGGTTCCCGTCTCTTAGGTATTAAGCCCAAAATTTACAAAATAATTTATTAACAATTTTGTTAAGAAAAAAGTTGCATCTATACAAAATTTTATTATTTATATGCTAAACTTGTACTTGATAAATACATTATCAAAAGTCAAATCAAGAATCTCTCATCATCAAAGCAAATAAATGGTATGAACACACCAATTTTACATAATTCCAAAGATCGGAATTCAAATTTGCAAAGTTCATCAAAACTTTATGAAATGACCTAAAATTATTAATCTTCCAATAAGCGAAGTCAGCGTTTACATTAGATTGACGTGCAATTAATGAAAAGCTGATTCGGGAAAATGTCCCAAAGATAAGACTTGCGAATTAGGTGTCGGAGTCAAAGATATCTATCGCTCTCATTTATATTTCTAATGTAGACGCTCTAATATAATTAGGAAGATTTTATCGATAATTGCGTCCTTTTTCCTTTTCTATTTTCAACTCCGAGTCGGGTCGGAATTGAATATAAGGTTGCGTGAGATGTGTTTAATTAGATTGTTTGCTAATAAAGTTTATTCTTAGCTTTGTTTCTTGTTTGTATTGTCTGAATCGTTATGTTTTATTCGGTTATGGCGATTTTCCTCTTTCCTGTATAAGTACTTTATGTATATACTTAATATTAGTATTCTCCTTAATGTAGATATCTACTGAAACGATGTACCAGAAAGATAGTATGCCATTTAGATAAATATTATAATTAGTTTTTAGGTGTGTGTGGTTTCGGTCACCTAGTTAAGGAATGTGTAGGAAATTAAACACACTCAGTAGCTAATATTTTATTGGGCGCTAGAAGAACGATCAGTTACCACACACTCTCGCTATACAAAGTGTGGTATACATAAAACTCTACAAATTTCTATAGCCACGACAATACGTTTTAACTCGTGGTATGTTGTGTAACTGTCAAAGTTTCGAATATGCAAAAAAGATAGTAAACATTCATAATTAAACCTCATTTATTCCTTGAAAAAATACTATTTGCAATGCATAAAAGATACTGGCCATATAAATAAAAACAAGAAATTTAATTGGTATAATTTTTAAAGTGAAACATATATTTTTGACAATTTTGGACGAACGCGATGCTAGTAGTGAAATTTGTCTTCAGAAATGAATAAAAAATAAACTCTTCTATCAATCAGCACAAGCGCTGATTAAAATGAAACAATTGGCGATCAATCTCATTCTTATAAACAGGGTTTCATTAAAAACGTATTTAACCGAGCGTCAATGCACCATGATTAAAAAATATAAAGCATTCTCACAGCTATCGTTTATTTATTCGACTCTACAGTTTATGTAGCTCATTTCCCTCAGTTTCGAGCCGTTTCGAGCAGTTTCGAGCAGTTACGATCAAGGTTTTCATTACAAAATTTCCACAACGCTAGTCTTAATTTACCCCTTTATTTCAATCTTGGTACTTAAATAAACCCGCGCGAATGAAACGACTATGTTTCAAAACGTTGAGTTCGTTTGCTCTAGATGTATTTGGAATAATGAAATTTCAAACAAAATTAAAGTAATTTACTTCGATCTCTCTTGATATCTCTTATTATTTACATTTGGTAAGTTTATATGCAACGCTAAGGATGCTAGAGTCTAAATATGTTATATGTTAATGTTTAAATGGCTCATAGTATCAAGATTTAAGGAGTAGCAAACAAATCAACAATTCTAACTTTGTTAGAACTTAATCATTTCTATGTTATATAACTGTACTATGTTTAAAAAAAGGTAGCCTTGGAACCTTTATTTATGTTGAATGTATCTCAAATTAAAGTGACGAAACAATGCTTAATAAGGCTTATACTATGTACCTTTAAGAGTAAGGCAGGTCTTAACATGTTAAAAATATAAACAAGTAGACGCCAAACTATCAAATTGTTATAGATTTTTCATGAATGCTTACTGTTCTAAAAGTTGTCTTTGAATGCTTCCCTTATACAGCAAGATTGTACAAGTTAAAAACTCGTATTTATTCAACTTACGTAACTGAGATGCAAAGTATATTGACGTAATACAATAAATGCAGGATAATATTACTTGACATACATTCAGACTCCTACTTGTTTTATTTATATGATAATGTTTATTTGTAGATTCACTTGGTGAACATGATGACACGACGGCTGTTTATAATATCCGTGACAATAAATAAAAAATAAATCAGTGGCGCTACTAGCTTTTTAGCTCTAGGCCTCAGATTTCTGTATCTGTTTCATAATCATTTGTAAATAAGTAGGTGATCAGACCTCTGTGCCTGACACACGCCGTCGACTTTTTGGGTCTAAGGCAAGCCGGTTTTCTCACGATGATTTCCTTCACCGTTCGAGCGAATTTTAAATGCGCGTATAGAAAGAATGTACATTGGTGCTCAGCGGGGGATCGAACCTAGGACCTCAAGGATGAGAGTTGTTTCGTAAAATTTGCGTAGAATATATAATTTTTGGTTCAATATCAACATTGCACTTAAAAATAGTATTACATTGTCTACAAAGAATAAGAATCATTACAATACCTTTTGACAAAAGGAGCCGTTAAAAATAAATAAGGTATGTCCCCAGACACTGTACTTATAGACAACCTGCCGTTAGGGTACAGTTTAGCTCGTAAGGCGGCGGCCGCTCGTTGTACGACAGTCATTAATGTTGGATGACGGTGTACTTTTGCTATTATTATCTGGAAAGGCGTGAAAAGAACGAGGACCGTCATTAGATCTCGACTATAACCGTAAAGCTGGAGAAACGCTGGTAAAGGGTGACTTTGTCACATTTCAGTGTAATTTGAAAACCTTTAAAGTACAGTGGTCGGGCGTTTTCGATGTAAAATGAAAGTATTTACAAATTGCTAGTTATGAAGAGAAAAAACAGTAAATTAATTTTCTTTTAATTATATTATAAATGAATAAAATACATTGTCGTCGGATAAAAAAGAATTTAACAAAAAGGCATCGCCAGGAATTAATAATTTATTTATTTATTACAAAAACTATATATTTGAACTATGCTGTTACTGTGTTTAAATTTACGTTATGATTACAAAAAGTATCTGATTTAAGGATTAACTTTTAATACTATTTGTAACATTACGTACGCCGTAACTTGAAACAATTGACCCAAATGCAACGACAATTTCAAAAGTGTGTTTTGTATTTTACGTTCACTTTAGTATTTAATTTTTAAAGGCAAGATAGTTTTTCCTCCCAAGCTCACACTTTGTTAAATAAATACGACCTAGTGGAGTACTTCTTAAAACTGTTTAGTTTAAAGTCTAGTCTCTTGAGCGTTTTTTAAAATTATCTTCCCGTTCTCGTTTATTTCACTTTTGCTTGAATTCATTTAGTCTGTGATTTTAAAATCACGTATTTAACAAAAACTCTAGTTTTACTGTTATTAACAATCTACATATAAGGATAAAAAATTGCGCCTTCGACAATTTACACGTCGGTAAGAATTCTTTTGTCGATGTTTTCTATGTATAATTAAGATTTTCATATTTGCTAAAGACGTTAGTGACCGTTGTTATACCTGCAAGTTATCTGTGGAAACAGGTAATGTTTCCTAAAAGTCACCGACAATATCGAGTTACATTAACGAGTGCAATGGCAGTAATTGAGTATCGCATTAATGTCGCGTAATTAGCCGTTTGTCGTATCTAATTGCATTGGCATGCTTCTGAGCGTCGCGGTGATTCATTGCACCTCTTCCTAGTTCACGTTATGCTCTAACGATTCTAATGGCGTTACGATTCTTGATTAAACGGACTCTGGCTTAGGTAAGCTTTCAGCCGAAGCTAAATTAAATATAAATGAGAAATAGTAATCAGTTTATGTTTGTTTCGACTAGAGACGCAAGGACGAGAGAAGTACTTTTTATAGGAGAATGTAATTATATGAATTGATTTTGTTTCTATATAATATATGTAACTTTTCAACCGCTTAACCAATAAGCAACTTGTATGGTTAATGTTATTCCGAATCAATACGTCATCGTGGGCGTAATGTTTTCTATTCGAACCTCTTCTATTGTATTGTTCCTCTGTTAGTAGAATTATTTCTTTATCAAATTTTAGAAATAATAAACTGTAGCAGAAGCTATGTAGTTAGGAAAAATGCTACATTCCGTTCTCCGTAATTTGTTGTTAGTTTGAGTGTCAGAAAACATCGTTATTATCGCACAGTAAAGTATCTCCCTTTAATCTTTGCCCCAATAACGTGTGGTGATAAATTATAACCGACGCGGATGGCTCTCCCATATAGATGCAGTAACGATCCAGAAATTGCTATAGTCATATGTCACTAAGCAAACGAATGTGTTCGTATTGCACGATGTTTTCCGGCGTTATATCACAGATTTTCCTTTGAAATGCTTTTGATTTATCATTTGATTGCGTGAAAATCACACTAGATGAATAGAGAACGATTACTGTTGGTATTTAAAGATATATCCGAAGGCCAATGAAAAAGTCAGGTACCCTTTGTATGTCCCCTCTGCAAGGCTTATTGAGTGAATTATCTATATGTAAACATTATTAATTAACAAAATCATCAGTCAGCAACCGGCGAATGCAACAAAAAAATCTGTAAAGTGATATTTAAAAACCCTTCTATAGACTTTAAACATTTATATAAATGTGTTCTGTATAATCGAATTATGACTTTACCTTTGAGACGGCGGCTGTTTGCATTTCGTCTAACAAACCAAACCGTAGGTTAGTCGAGGGACTTCTAATTGGAGCCTAGTTCAAATTGATCACGTACTAAGCACACTGTTTGGCTATTGTAGTGTGATTACGTTTGCAATTTGAACTTGAGCCAGTAACGTTAGGTCGTTACACGTGGTTTTATAATGAAGACAAGTTTAGGAGGTTGCTGCATTACGTTGACCGCAAATGTTTGTTAAATTTTAATTTGAATGTAATGACGCCGATAAATTTGTGTAGTTTAGCCGGTGTCGTGTCGTGAAGTGCTTGTGTTGTTTTTTGTTAGTTTTGAAGATTATTTGTTTAATCGCTTCCTTTTTGGTCATTTAAGTGTTACAGAGTAAGTTTAATTGCCGTGCAGTCATTAATATTTTAGGTGTTTTTCGTGTTGCTTCTTGATTATTAACAAAATTTCATCATTATTGATGAAAAACTGGGGCTAGCGTATTACCCGAAAGCTCCTGATTTTATTATTGGCAAAACGAATCATAATAAATAGTTATGATAGGGGCCGAACGAGCTTACGAAACAGCTATAAAGGCAGCTCATGGACACCCATGTTAGTGGATGAGATTTCGGTTTTTTAAAGAGATCATGTATATTTTTTTTTAAATTTGGAGGTCGTATTACCCAGTGAACACCTCCACTGGAAGCCGATTCCACATCTCGCTAGTTTGCAATTAGAAAGGTCTAGAAAACCGGTCTGTAGAAATCTTCTAGCCATCGAGGTGAAATCTGGAATTATTTCAAACAATTCATCAGAGCATTCTCCATAACATTAATGTGTCGGAGTGGTACTTAAAGTTATCTACTTAGTACTTACTATTTAAATATCAATGAACAGTCCCAGGATATGTGTCTGATCAATAATCTAAGCTATAACAAAGTAAGACTACTAAGCTGGTTTCCAAAAGAACTCAGGTCCAAAGAACTAATCGTATGACGAAAACGTTGAATCCCACTGTCACCGGCGTAGCTTACATTCTTCAGCATTTCAGTCGGGCTAAAGCGATTCAATTTTAAACGTCAGCTCGTAAGTATGCGGACCATTCCCATACCAAGCTAACTGCAATGAAATGGTCGAGGATTTTCATTTTGGCACACCAGTTGTAAACTAACGGACGCGATCTAGCTGAAATCTGAACGGCCGAAACGCTGATCGTGATTGGACTGGGAAGAAATTGCTATTGTTCCAGTTTTTATTCAGAACGATGTAATCTGGATTTAGATTTACATTTCTTTCATTTAAAGAGTGTGTCTAGAAATATACTTTAGGACTATTTTTTATAACATAGAGGGGAAAACAATCCTATGGGACGCCTCAGAAGGACAGTAATCGCAGCCATTTTATTATTTATGGTGGATTGTCGGTCTACTATATATAATATTTTCAAATAAAATATAAATTAAAACGCCGTGATATGAGATTTCAATGTCAATGGATTTTTTTATATAAAATATCTGTTTGTTCTAACGGTTGGGTATGTTTTTACTTAATTTTGCAGTTTTTGCATTGCACATAAAATGGCCTTGTGAAATACTGTCCTTGGCACTATTTTTAACGAGCGTATTCAATAGCTAGTTATTAAGTATAAGTCTCTTACTATATTTTGTTTTCTATAAACGCACCAGTTTTACTTAGCATCACAATTTTTTTCATAAAAACCTTATAAAAAACTGCTATAAGCAGTAGACGAGAACGCCCATTTACATAGTTTGTCTTCATTTATTTATTTTTCTACTGTTTAGTGTTATTTTGATGTAAATGTATTATTAGACCTCTTAATTATGTTTTACGTAAATCATATAGCTTAGTTTTTCTAAACAATACACTACTTAAAATAGTTTAATAGAGGTTTAACCAAAAACAAACATGTTCTATATCACTGGACAACACAGATATATACTCCACAAACTCGCATTCATTAAACTCATAACATGATTTGGCTTGGACCACGGAATGTATAACCGGTTCCGCAATTAAAAGTTCCATGCGAGGGATATTGCGTTACATTTTGATTTAAAGTTCTCGGATTTGACATGGGCGTGAGTTTTTAGGTGGTGTCGAATTAGATCGGACTTTCGGCAGCTTAATTGGCACTAGTGAATTGGCTTCAGCGAAAAATCTAAAACGAAATGGAATGTTAATAAACCTGTATGGCCCAATATAGGATATTGCTTAGGCTGTCAAAACAAATCAGTGAAATAGGTTACTATGCGCAAGTCTAGATCGGTGTTCTGTGCTTTTCAATTAGAGTTAATAAAAATGCGGACAAAATTCGTAGAATTCATTGCTGGACCTCCGGCTTAAAAAGTTGAATAACAGACGCAGTGAGCAGAATTACGGGGGCTATAAAGTATTTTAAAGTACCTTTATTTATGAAGTCGCAAAAGATGGTCGTAAAAAATAGCAATTAATGACGCGTAATAATATTCCATTGTTCCACTAAAATCTTTAGATTTATTTGAAAATTTTAAACGTGTTTAGGTTTTAATTTTAGTACTCCCAGCATTCAAAATATACTATTTGTTCAAATGTGGCAGAGTGATATCGCGTTCAAATATGCCAACCATTATCGCAGAGTAGTTTGCTTTTAGTAATGTCTGAACTAATGGACTATTGAGCTCAATATGGACCTAATGAAAACAGTAAATGTTCTCTATTTATAATTGTTGAAATGTGTTTCCAAAAATTGCTTTTGACAGTAATGTAGTCACATTTCGGTTGCCAAATAAAATCCTTCTTTTATCAGCATTAAATATTATTGAATTCTTATATATGCACTGCCTCATTTTTCCTTTATTACTACTCATGTGTTATTGCACTTTGATATTAAGTTCTTAATAACTAGATCCTAGGGTTTCCTAATATAAACTCAATGAATGGAAACTGGAATACGTAATGTTACACAAGTGTTTCATGTGTCAAAGTTTTCACTTCACGTCCTCTGCGTTCGGATAATATTTCGGACTTGCTGATATGAGTTTGTTGAGTAAGGCTGTTTCTACTATGATGTAATAATTTACGATTATATATAGAAAATTAAAATACTCGATTTTCTACCCATTAACCCCAAGGTTTATACAATAGTATCATTGAATTTAATTATACTAAGAATATTTCATACTTTATGATATTAATTTGCTCGTACCGTTTTCTTAACAACTTATAATGTTGGAACAACTAAACGAATTAAAAACAATTTTGTAGCTTAATTGACCTATATTTTCTTAAACAAAGCGTTTATTACTTATAAAACCAATAATCTTGAGATAAATATAATAATTTGATAGTGGTAATGCAAACAAGATTAGATCAGTATTTCGCTAAAGTAATATCGAAATATGTAAAAAGGAAATAAATATTGATAATTAATGATTACTAAAGATTATTATATGTATAGTATACGTTGGGCGTGCCACGTGCATGAGTCCTTACAAATCTCGGTTAACACGTATTGAACGTTAAGTTTAAATCTACAATGATGAATGAGGCTTTAGAACTCACGTAGCTTTAGTTTCAGTTAGTGTTATAACATTTTGGGACAATGGTTGAACATTCAACTCTTAACCCCGAGATCGTGTGTTTTTAAGCTTTGACGAATTACGACAAGGGATTGTTTTTAAAATGTGTGACGTCGACTTTTCGTTCAACTAAACAAACCAACTCTACACGTTACATGTTATATGTTAGGCCAGGTTCACTGCACGTTTTTTGCAGTATACGTCTTAACGAATAAATAGAGGCGCATACAGTGTACATAGAACCATTAAAACATCGTTTGTACTGCAAAAAATCGTAAACCGCTTATACGAATTCTCGCCGGATTTGTCAAGCAAATCTCATGAACTTTAAAGTATTCGATTTGCAGTGGCGTATATGGCGAATAGCCGTAGTTTCAACACACTGTTCGTTATAAAACGAAATCAAAATAACGTGCAGGACAATTCCCTGTGAACCTGGCCTTAGGGGCTTTAAAAAAAAAGCGTACCATAAACCGAAAGGTCGGCACCATACCCGCCAGCCCCAGGCCATGCAGGTGTCCATGGGCGGCAGTTATAACTTTATTAAAAGTGAAAAAAAATTTCATTAAAAATCGTCTTGACGAACGAACGAATGAACGAGCGCGTTTCCAGTACATTTTCAAAGGCAACTAATAGAAACATGCTTTGTACAAAGAAACCTTGAGACGTTGTTTTTCTTCGTAGTAAATGAGAAATGCTTCCTTCCCTGTGACATATGACGACGCCGTCCACACTCACCAAGTGGCTGGGAAAAACAAAGAGTTATTTGACAATCTGTTTGCGCTACTTTATGTCTTGAAATTATTTGAGATTACGTATGGTGAGATGTATTCAAAGTGCTTGAGTATAATATTGATGGCGTTATTTATTAAGGACATGTTATGAAAAATTAAATGGAAATCGGATTGTATTGATCAAATATATGTAACTGTTTATTTTTGTTATGTTTGCATTTTAAAGAAATCATAATGTTAAAATTAACTACTTTCAAGTATCAAAGTTGGACACCGTGATTAATTTTGGTCATATTAATGACCATTGACTGTCTTTTGATAATGTGAGTAGTAGGGGTTCATTTTTTTTAAATGTAATAGCAGGCAAACGGTGCAAGAGGCTCACCTGATGTTAAGCGATATCGCCGCCCATGGACACTCACATTGCCAGAAGGTGCCGCAAGTGCGTTGCCGGCCTTTCAAGAATTGGTATGCTATTTTCTTGAAGAACCCTGGAGGAGTAGGAGTCCAATTGGTTCGGAAATACTTCAGTGGGCATCTGGTTCCACATAGTGGTGGTGCGCGGCAAAAACTGCCTTAAAAAAACGCTCAGTTGTGGAACGACGGACGTCGACGTGATACGGATGGTATTTTGGATTTTGCCTTGACGGAACATTGTTAAAACCGCTTCTCACATTCGCTTAAATTGCAGTTGACCGTTTCGGGTTATTGTTTTGACAGTCAATTGTTTTGCGGATACGACACAGTTACCTCTTTCCTCAAGGTCAACAAGCTTGTTGCTCAAACTTTTAGAACATTTGTAAATGGCGTCAACTTTAGCAGACCTCTTTGACGACGATTCCCATTTCAGTATTGGGTTTTTGCACAGCCTTAATGTAAGTTCGAAATTGGGATTTGTCAATTACATCTACATTACTAATTCTTGAGCAGTGTTGGTCTAGTGGCCTCAGCGTGCGACGCTCATCCCTGAGGTCGTAGGTTCGATCCCCGGCTGTGCACCATTGGATTTTCTCTCTATGTGCGCATTTAACATTCGCTTGAACGGTGAAGGAAAACATCGTGAGGAAACCGGCTTGCCTTAGACCCAAAAAAGTCGACGGCGGGCGTCAGGCACAGAAGGCTGATCACCTACTTGCCTAATCAATTTACAAATGATCATGAATCAGAAATCTGAGGCCCTAATAGGTAAATATAATGAAGACAAATAGGTTTTTTTTCTTCTTATTTTTAGTTAGGTCAAAACTTCTAATGAAATATATAGTCAATAGCTGTAATTGTTTGTTTAACTGGCTGATTATTTTATTTTAATTTTTAGATTTATTTTTATTCACATCGCCCTGAGAGGGAATTGTGACGAAACTTATATCATCCTGTTGTGTTATTTTACCTGCATTTTACTGTGGAGAGCGGATGGTGAAAGGGTCTTGACGAGCCGGCCTGTAGGCCCTAGTTGCTCTGATCAAGAAGTTGTATATATCATTAACGGAAGAAATAGCGTGTAGCGCGTTTCGGCGTTGCGTTGTAGGCGCAGATAGTGAGTGTACCATAGACGTTTTTGAATAATATTATGTGTATGTAACATACATTTAGTTCATTGGCTGACCAATGACCTCGGCGTCATTAGGCAGATCGCTTGTATAGGCTTTTATGCTAAGCTAATTCGGCTTAGTGGTGAAGCGTTTTAGCTTGATGTGGAATGGCTTAAGTGCTTATAACGTGACTAGCTAATTATGGTAATGTATTGTGACTGATCGATTTAGTGTAGCTATTCGGTAATAACGTTTAGTGTAAGATATCTATTTATTTACCCGCTAAAATTTGCCCAAAGGAATTATAAAAATATTTTATATTTTTTTATATTGAAAAGCTTGAAAAGATAATATCTGGCATGATGTGAAGGCCATCTTTTAAATATTTTGGTTCAGGGCTGTCTCCTACTCATAGCTTCGCAAAGTTTTAAAATATCTTATCATTAAGATATCGCTTTTTGAATCACATATTCATAGTTTGCATGTGTTTGCCGGTTAAAGGGTGTACGAATAGTTTAGGCAAACCTTTTTTAACTAAATAAATATTATGTTTAAATAAAAACACTACAGTGTTTCTCTAAATAATATTAATATACGCTCGTTCATAATAATGTTTAAAAGTAATTAAATGGCTCTAATAATCCATCCATATGTATATATGTAGGACAGCTATTCCGACAAATGGTAACTGCCGCCCGGGGCGTAGCCAGCGATAACATTTATGTAAAAGCTATGACCTACGGTCGCATAGATCAGTAATTTATGTTATTATCCCGAAGTGGGGTGAGGGTGTAATGCAAATTGCGTGCAAGTGTTTTTATCTGATTTACATATTCATGTACAGTATTTATTTCTACGAAAGCTCTTTGAAGTTATCAAAAACAAATGAGTTGCGGGAATATTGTCTACGCGAATACAACACATTTTAATGGATATAAACGAGAATTTATTATTTAATTGACATGTCAATTGAAGTGGGAGTGCTCCCTACAATTTTAGTTTTGTTTAGTTTTTTCGGTTTTTTTTTTATAATAGACATGGGAAGCATCTACTATTAATGAGAGACATTCATAATATCAGAAGGCATTATGTTTTATTGATATTATTAAGAAATGGGAGCTAAGAATTAGACTTTTAAAATAGTGTTATGAAGTGTGTTAACAGTTAAGCCCTTATCTTGTTATGTAACAGAATATGACACGTAGAATGTTGCTCGCTACTAAACGCTACTACGAGCCATTGACAAGAGGTTGGACGGGTTCAAACATAATGTTGCCAGGTTAAATAGTTCACTATGATTATGATTTGCAGTTGAATAACTATTTATGGTCTAATTTATTTTTTGTCGTGTGTGTTTATTTGTTGTGACATGAAATTAATGAATGATAAGAATGGTAAATTTATTAAATTCTAGTTGTTTCTTATTTATCAAAGAGCTGCGAGACTGAGAGAAAACATTTTTTTTAACCGGATTAAAGCTATTTGTATTATTATTACTTATTACTACTAGTCTTAAAACAAGGTCTTTACCAGGCGTATGTTTGCCATTACCCATTTAAAGGTTACGGGAGTTTCGACATGTCTTATAACATGTCATGGTTCTTAAGAATTGGTAGCCATGCTAACGGATTTGCATACAAGTATGAATAAATTTCTAACTAACTCTGGTTGGAACATAAGTTGTCTTCATTATATTTCCTTAAAACAAAACAAGCTCATGGCTTTAAAATCTACTTGGCTATGCTAATTGATGCAAACTATCTGAAAAGTCAAGTCTAGTCACTCAATTTTGAGACTAATAAATTAATTGTATATATGATCAAGTGAACTGCTAAATTGTCAGTAGGTTAATGTAATAGAAGCAAAGGGTCGGTGCACTCTCATAATTTCAAGTTATTTACCCGGTTTTAAGAGGGGACTCCCGCCGCCTCGTATTGTATGCAAATATATGCTAATATACTTAGCTTTTCATTATACAGCTCTATCACATATTGATACTAAAGACATATATGAGTATATTACTGTAGCTGGTCACCGTGGGAGTACCGGACCAAAAACCCTTAAACTTGACTTTACGTCAGTAGGGCGACTACGATAACAGGGATATTAGAAAGAATAACAAAAGTGGGGACCACGTGTTAATGTATGTGGTATGTCAGTATGTTTTTCTATCTTAATAAATTTACCGAAGTTTAGTGGTATCTAAAATTATTTCTACTAACTTACAAACGATATATACGCAATAATCATGCATTAGTATTTAGTATGTGTTCGCGGCCAAAAGCTTTTTAAACACTTGTTGTTAAGTTCTAAGCTCCACAGATATATAACTATTAATTTATACAGAGGTCTCAAAAAATGCTTGTTGTAAATAATAAAGTGAAAGGAATTTTAGCCAAAAAAACAGAATGATCTTGCAAACAATATTAATGTCATACTAACTACAGGCTAGTACTTCGTTAGACATCCATTAATTTAAGAAAAGCTAAAGTTACAGAAAAATAATGATCGTCTATTATTCGTTATTTGAAAAATTCTTGGAAATCTGCAAACAAGGTATTTCGGTTTGAAGCGGTTGAAACTAGAATTCCGCTGTATAGTGAAAACAATAATTGTGTGGGGTCCACACTAGTTTGCTTGTTTGGAAACTACTCGTTAGGAACTTTTGGGTACCTGTTGTCAAAACTAGAAGGCATCGTTATGGTTGTTCATAAAAGTTTTAGTTATGCCGACTTTAAATCATTGAAATTATATTTATGAACATCGGTGGACGTTTCTTCTCTTTTAAATTTTGTTGTTTTGTCATATAAATATTATTACATTATTTTATTAGAGTAATTAGATCATAAGTTTTGACTACAACTATAAATATCTTAACTGTTTTTATTATTATAACATTAATATTATTAATATGACATTTGTATGCCTTTTTTATATGGCTGATTGTACAGTTTTTTTAATAATTAATTAATCTGAATGTACTACTTTCTTTACAAATAAACGATTTATTTTTATTATTAGAAGAATAATTATCTGTTTAAGATGTCTTTAATTATAATAAAATTATCAAACAATATTTTCTGTTAAATTGTCCACCTCGATTGAACCATTTGTGCGTAATATCGAAGTTTTGATCAAAAATCGCTTTTGTATAAATCTTGGCTCTTGACTTATGAAATAGAATGAGAACAAAGGTATTATAATGAAGTGCTAACGCCATAATTCCCCGTCAAACACAGAACTGTGAGATTGACGTAAAGCTTTCAACCAGGAGCACAAGTCAACGCGCATCGCTTTGTGTGGGGTATTAAATTATAACCGAAATTTGCTCTCGACAAACTGATTTACGTCGATATTCAAATGAACCAGGGAAAGTCTTCGTCAACTGTGATAAGTGCTCGCAAATTACCATTAGATTATCTTAGCGGCAAGATTTTGTGCCGTTTTTACAATAGTGGATTTTTATTCACTTATGTACATAGCTTGTTATCGTAATAATTCCCTCAAATATGGTTTAGTATGGCTGGCTCACACGTCATGGCTGTGAACAGGTGCCGCTGCCGGAAAATGGACTGCGAGGTTTCCGTTCAGTTTTATAATTTAATACAAATAATGAGCGGACCTCCCTCTGGTTCTTTGTCTGGTGGTTTTGGTATCTCCGTCCTTTCCGGTTTCTTCTATTTATGTTTGACGCAGTCATTTTGTATGATGGTTTTATATTTTAAAAAAGTATCGAGAGTGACGCCATCTTTTTATCTCGGCCTACACCCTTTGTCTTCTTTGCCGATGAGTAGGGTATGTCTACGATACCTGTATCTTATATTCCATATTTTATTTTTATTTGGCTAATAAGCTACATCCTAATATACCCCCTTCATTATAAAATAATGTATTTAAATTAGATAACGCTAATTTTAGTTAGTAAATACAACTTAAAGACTTTTAGTACCAATTCTAACAACAAATAAAAATGAATTAAATGTGAAATACAGGCTATACACGGTATACACTTGTCTCCCAGAGAAGACAAGCGACTGCCAAACAATTTGCGACTGAGTACAGTCATCTATTGTAATAATAAATATAAGACCCTAAAACAGAAAGTTGTATGCAATTACTAGACTATTAACACATCGAGCATCGGCTAATCCAATACATAACTGATAATTTAAAATTATTATACACATGTTTGTAACAACGACAAAATCTCTCGCGTCAAGGTAAATATTTGGTCTACACATCACCTGTCATCCAACTGAAAATACTGGAAAAGTGCTTTTGAAGGATGCATATACCGTGCACCCTGGGAATTGAACCCATCGGGGAACTTCCACCCATAACCTAGACCAATACAGGTCTAAATATCAGACGGCCTAAGATTTTAGTAAAAGCTGATATTCTATTAAAACATTTTTTTTTCATGATTTCTATTATAATTTCTATATTTATAGAAGACTGAGCTCCAAGTTTTCGCCTAACATCCTGTTGTCATCTATCGGGTGGCGCAATAGAACGTGCATTTATTAAGTATATGCTACAAAAATAATTACAAAAGGTGTAGTTTAAATAAAATAAATGATGATTAGGTAATTAAATGTAGTTTATTTTTTTAGAACTGAATGACGAATGAGAATGACGACCCCCTCGAAGCCGGCACTCCCCTAAACGCGAACACAGATTTGTGAAATCTCTGTATATACAATATATGAGACATCTATACGTTTTCACCGTCTATTTGGAAGAAATTGAATTACACCTACACGGATTTTATATCTATTAGAGGAGCGTTCAGGGGCTCGGTTGAGGATTTAGATGGCGATAACTTTCTCATTTCCTTCGGGCAACGGACACGACACGTCCGCGTAATCCTGGTTAGAACGTCCTGTTAGCTGTCTGCTTCAAGGGGCTTGATGTACTAGGTTTTATTTGGCTACCTTGCCACAAAATTATTTTACCCAAGTGAATATATTATCGCGATATAAATTCTATATATATTGCAATTATAGTTGGTTTCATGTAGAATTTTGGATTTAAAATCTCAAGGGAATCCTAATGTAGGGTCTAGCGCATTATCTCATTTTATTATGTGTAATAATGTTTTCTTTCTTTCTATTTATTGTCTGACTTTAGTTTCGAAGATTTAAAGACTATATGTGATTAACACTATCATCTAACAAACGTCATATACGTCATATGATCTAAAAGTGTCCTTCTTACGTCAATATAATTTCTACAGAAAAATGTGGCCTTCACCAAGTGTTGATGATTCCGGTGCAACCATGGTATGAAAATAAATATGATTATTGTAAGAGCTCCGGCTGGTACTATCAAGATTATATTCTACTTTAATAAAAAGTATGTACGTAGTGTGAATGATTCTGATTACACATACATAAAAGCGTGTCTCCGGTGACACGCTCCAGATCGCGGTCCGATTGAACCATCAATCTTTTACCTGACATCTACTTAAACATTTATTAGCTCGGCCCGGTTTCCAATTTCACGATTTTTTAATGTGTTCTGTTTTTTTAATTAAAATTATATCTTTGTGAATATCAGTATTAATATTAATGTTTTTCTTTTATTTCAGGTAAATGATTGCAGTCGAGTTTATGTGGTTGTCTACCTAATAAAAAAATTGTTTGAAGGTAAAGCATTTATAAACTTAACCTCTTATTTTTCTTGTCATAAGTTTATTTTTACAGAACAGGAGGCTCATCTGATGTTATTAATAAAGGTTCTTCAATCTGGAAATAGCTGTAAAATTTTAATGAAAAATTATCACAAACTACGTTGTACATAAATAAGCTTTAATTAAAGTAAAAAGGATCGGGATATAAATATTATTTATAAATTAAATAAATAAAGCTTTTATTATTTGACCGTTAGTGACAAATAAATAATTGGTGAGAAAAAACTTTGTAGCCCATTCTGCTCTGTCCTGGGATAGCCTACTCCATCTCATCAGCAGACCATCTACATATTATTTTGTCCATTTTCTTTTTGTAAAACGCCATTTACAAAAAAAAAATTCTTTGGCATTGTCTTTTGCCGTATTTTTGTAGTTCGTCCTGTCGTATATTGTATCTTCAGCATTACCGTTACTTTTTCATACTTTTTCACCGTCGCTGGCCAAGTTTGACGCCCATAAGTTAGATACTGAAACACTGATATGTTATACGATTTGCTTGTTACTGTTATGGAATTGTGTTGTTTTAAATTATACATATATTTTAAGATCGTTGAAGCCCGTGAATTTATCAAGAAAACGGGAATACTTATAGGACATATTGTTACATAATCTATTGCGTACATAAAAAATATTTTTAATAATTAATTAAATAAACGGAAACAGAAGTAAACCGTAAAGTTATATTGGTTACATTGTTGCTGTTTCAAATAGGAAATCACGAGAGCCCGAAGGAATGCCCGTGGCGCTCGCTAAACTTGGCACTTTAATGTGTTTCGGATTAAACAGTTTTACCGCAGCGTGTGATAAACAAGACGTTGCACTTACGACCTAGTCACTCTGTGTTACTACGATATTTGGTATTTATAGCATCTTGGTTTATAATTGATATACTTAACTGAAGAGATTTAGTTATTTAAAAAATGGATAAACCCTATAAATAATAATAATAGAGAAGTGTTGGCCTAGTGGCTACAGCGTACGACCCTCATCCCTGAGGTCGTAGGTTCGAGCGTCAGCTTTGCACCTTCTTAGCTTCTTCCTTTTGACCATTTTGAACTGCTCCAGGGCTGTCCAGGGCTTGTCGTATTGTCTATAGTCAATCGCCAATGTATTACTGATTGGCTTGGTTCTCTTCGTCTTTACTATGTAGAAACATTGCGCCATTATGTGTCTTCTACAAAGTGTGTTGTACTATGCATTGTGTTCCGAAGAGTTGATTGGGTTGCCTCGTTTCATTATTGTAGGAGCCGTATTAACTTCAGATTTCATCCGCATCACCTTGATGGCTGGAAATCTTTTACGGTCCGCTTGACTAGGCATTCTTCATGACTAGGTCTTCCCTGGGTGATACGACGATCATTTGCTTAAAAAAGAGAGCATACAAGGAGTATGTAATGGCCTGGCACCCACTAAAATTAGTGTTCATGCTCTATGACTACCCTGAGGCGTTCCATAGGCATCCCTTTCGTTTCCCTACCGCTGAACTTTATAAAACCAGTTCTGTACTTACAGTTCGACAGCTGTTTATCTTATACACTGTTCTTAAGCAACATTCGCTGTTCTTCTTCGATACCGCTATATTGGACAAACGTCGCAAATATAGCGTTTGTGAAACCCCATCATTTTCTAAATTTTCTCAGCGATCGTTCTCTGTTTCTGGGTTGTTACTTGTATAACAAACTTAACAAAATTTATATCCTAAAACTAAAAAATGTGTAAAGCAAACAGTTCATGCATTTTTACTTACTTTGAACTATGAAAATCTGCTAGATGTATTAAAATATTTTTCACATATGTCCTCAGGCGTGTGCCTGACATACACACACCCTTCTAACACTCACTCACACACGCGTACATTCACATACACATACTTACATACACACACTCTGATACACACACCCAAACATTGACTCATACAATTTTATTTCCACTAACTCCTAACTAGTTGACAGCTTTGTTTTGTTTTACTTTCCTTTTTTAAAACGTTAAATTTGTTTGCCTACCCATATACGTATGTACTTTTTGTTACCACTCAATATGACTTTGCTGTGAATGGAAGCCTGGTTATCCATATAACAGGTTCTTACCTAGTTTGGAAACCAGTCTCCCAATACCTTCTCAACTGTAATCTTATTTATTGTTATATGGGAGAAAATAAATATATGCTGCTATAATTTCTCATTTTGTAAGTAAGACTTCAGTATAATTAGTGTATGAAACGGCCTCAAGGATAACTTATAATAATATTTCATCAATATAGTATATCACTCAATCTTCAATAATAACGTTGTGCCTTTAATCATGAAAGCGCTTATTACGACTGATCTTATCTGAACCAAATTACGCCGACATTTACGTAATAAAAGGCCTGGTACGTAGACAAAGAAAATTTAATCCTGGCTTAAAGCGGGAGACGAAAATCCTTGATAATCCACCTTGTATCGTGTGCTGTGAAACTGCCGCGAAGTATACTAGGTTTATAATTAATTGCCGAGGGAGGCTGGAAAGATCAATTTTCTGGATACAACATTATTTGCGATATTTCTTGAACTACTAAAACGACGAGAAATAAGATTTTTTGTCATAATATTAAATGTGTAAGTAAAGAGAAATGTTGCAAAAAGCTGCTCTTAATATATACCAAAGTTAGTGTACTGTTATTGCATATCACAAGTGACCATTGTTTATGGCTAGTCGCGCGTTGAATTTTAACAACGCTTAAAGCTCCGCCCGTCTAATCCCGCCGCCTCGACACTTTGTGTAAAGTTTTCCATTATTGGAGGCTACTATTCCACTTATTGGGCTACGATATAAATAATACGATTTTTTGCCAAAGGACTAAGTTACGCAACACGTATTTCATATTTTCTTTTTAAGTCGAACAGGACAAACGGGCTGGAAACTCACCTATATAAAGTGCTACCGTTGCTCATGGATTACTATTCATTTAGTAAATGGAAGTAGATAGTATTGCCTTTGGTTAACACAGCTTTAACACATTGAAAGAAAATAATTTTTCGTCGATACCAACTCTGGAGAAATAAATACAGATAACACAACTTTCTCTACAGCTGCGATACTTTTGACATTCAACACCTTTTGTCTTCAGTCACCGCGACCACGCACGCTGTAAAGCAAGCGAAACATCGGAAAAATTTAAATTTAAAATTATGTAAAATTTATATATTATTTAATAAGTTTATAATAATATAAATAGCTTTAATCCGGTTAAAAAATTGTTATCTTTTAAATGGAAGTAGGCTCGCGATTGTCGGTCTTTTAAGAATTCGTACGCTTTGTTCTCGAAGGACCATAAACCCTATTATTTCTTATAAGATATAATCATATGCATTAGTTGCGTTTGTATAATAAATTTTGTTCATTCTAAAACGACGTACATGCCTAATTAGGTCAAGTCCACATGGTAAGTAATTCAGGTTCTACTTTTAAAGTAGAAATTGTGAAAGTTGCCAGCCTTCTTTAAATAACAGCAGTGGCGTAGCAACCTAGATCTAGGCCTCAAATTTCTGTATGAATCGTGATCATATTGATATCTTAATAGAAAAGTCGGTGATGCCTGACGCCGTAGACTTATGTCTTACAGCGAATTTAAAAGCGTACTTTGACAGAAAGTCTATTGGTGCAAAGCCGGCGATCGAAACTACATCCTCGGGGTTAGAATTGGAATTAGGCCAAAAATATTCATTTTATCGTAAACGAGATTAATTTCTCAGAATGTAGTAAAAAATTGAAATGTGTAGAACGACGAGATGGATGTTTTTTAAACAAACGTATTAATAAAAAAATCTTAATTGCTTTAATTTATGAGGGTAGAATTATTATAAATATAACGTTACACCAGAAAAACACGTTTTCCGTTTGAGTTAGTCAGCTTAAGCTAATTCAATTTCAGGTCTGGTATACATCCAGTCCTTTTAATAGCGATCCATAAAGCGAAGAATAATATTACAGTGCAATCATTTGTCTTTCTCGAACCTACATACATATATTCATTTCTGTTCAACACTGCCTTAAGATTGATATGAAATTTAGCCGCCGGTACTGGAATATTTACTGCATTTGGATAAATATCTCGTATAAGACACATTGCTAAGCAACACAACGGCTATGCACTTACGATCCTTCTGACAGTATAAACTTTTAGCATTCGGTGAATCGGCTATTTGCCAATTTGGCTATTTTAAAAAGGGATCTTATATATTATAGCTTTGTGTGTAGTAAGACAGTTAAAAGGAGAGTGCAGTTCACAAACTAGAACAAATGGGAGACGCTCGGATATCGTTACTGCGACTGTTATTGTAACGGATGTAACTTTGGATAAATGTCAACCGTACTTGAATTTACTGCGGCACCCAGCTCGCTTTTATTAGCTCGTTTTGCATACATTACGTTACTCCGATACAACGCGACGTGTATAGCTTCACTTATACAGACAATGTACTTCGAACCGCTACGCTTGCAATTATATTGCCTCTATAAAGACACTACGTGTTACGAGGATTCGTTTGTCTTGAGATATTTTCTACGATATCAATAATACTGTAAATTAAATTTGTATGAATTAGTTTAATTAGAATGAATAGTGCTTGTTAAAAAAAAAGATAAGTATATCATATTCTCGTGCAGACATTGGGTATATGATGCTGTATTGGAACTTTTTAAGTTAAGAGTTGCCGTGTCTTTCGCTACAAAACCTAAAACAGTACCAGTATACCAAAGCTACGAGTTAAAGAAAAAAAGTTAGACTACAAAATAATTTAGTCTCATGTCTGTCAAAGGATAAAGTTATAATGAAGATCAGAAAAACAGGAAATTAAAGATTGTTTAGATAACTTCATACTTTCGAGTTGCATGCAAAGCTTGGCTAAGTTGTGATTGCTTAAAAGAGCTGCACAAACTTCTCCCACTAATTAAAACTTGAGCCTCGAAAAAGAGTATTAAATCAGTGGATGTTAAAACAGTTGCTTCGGTGTAGGGTAACCAGACTGTTCAAAAATTAAACACATTTTCTTGTACTAAATTGAGGAAGTGAGCCCTGCTCCGGTGGCGACTTTGACGTTCTAGAGTTTTATTTTCTCCTATAATTAAACTATGAGTCAGGTTTGTTAAATAATTTTGTATCTGTCATTTACAAGCTGTCAGTAGAATAAAGGCATCTTTTAGCCTCTGTATTCAGTACTCGGTACAACTGGTTCAGAATAAACAATACTGAACTAAATATATATGTATGCCCTATGCTCCTCTGGAGCTTACGAGACTATATTAAGGTAATATAGAGAAAAATCGCTAACGTACACTATGCATTGCAAAGAATATAACTGCTTAGTAAAAACGTTATGTTAAAAATCCAACATAGTATTTAAAATATTTTCGACTGTCTCTCTGAAAGGTAAGATATAAAAAAGTGTTGTCTTTAAATGTATAAAAGTTATGTTAGTAAAAGACAATACTAAGTGAGATATATATTTTATTTGCATAACACAAAAGCATGGCTTCCCCACTTTGAAGCGATAAAGTTGAATAATTTTTACGTTCGATTAGAAATTAAATTACCTTTTAAAAGCTTTCGAGGAGTTCCGCAACTGGAAGTTTGCTGCTCTTGTAATCGCCTGCAGTTCATTAGGTCACTCCGCTTGAGTTTTAATCAATAACTTAGTTATATGATTAAGTTCGAAAAGTACTTAGAACTTAATGTTCGCATAATCGAAGACACTTGCAGGGAATTTTAGTTTGTTTAAATCACATATGTATATGTCGCTGTAACATAGTGTATCAATGTATCTTGTTTTTATTTTGAAAAATAAAAAAAGTCCCTGGACACTGGTGTTATTAATTTTAAAAAAAAGATCAGGAATTGATTTCAATGATGTTAGCGATTAATAGCTACAATGAGCAGTGGTTGCCTAGTTGGTTGTGACTCATACCGAGAGGTCGTAGGTTCGAGTTCAGGCTGTGTACAAGTGGAGATTTCTAACTTATCAAAAAATTAATCGTTAATATTCAAAGTATATACAAGAAGTAACTTTTCCTTGCCTACCATCTACCTCAATGCCATACAGCAAAAGTTCATGCCGTAGGTCTTTTTTTAAAATAATTATTCGGGGATGGGTTTAGATATTAGATATAATCCGATGGAAGGGATAAATATTCACAAAATAGAAAAGATCAGCCAATGTATGATACACAAAATATACGTGTTTCACGTAAAAAAAGAATAAATTGGTGTTCCAACTAAATTGGGCAAACACAAAACGACAATTGATTACAGGAAATGTGTTATACGAGAAACATAGCTAGTTAAATTCACGAACGTTTACAAATTGGTACAGTAACTATGAATTTAATTTGAAGGTACTACAACAATAGTAAATAATGTAATGTAAAAACCGTTTGTAGACTTTGGTCAATCATAACCCCACATTACTCGACATTTCATGAGCCAAAGTAAATATTCTTTTATAGAACTGGTGGAAACGAGCAGGCACCTGATGATAAATGACATATACACCGCAATAAGGCTTGCATTTTGCAGGACTTTTAACTTTACACTCTGTTCTTGAAATATCCTAAGTCGAATAGGTTCGAAATCCTTAGGGGGGGGGGGGGGGGGGTCTTAAGAGTGCCTAAAATATAAATTGTATATATTTAATACTATCTTCTAAAATATCCGGTTGACGAGTTTATTTAGTGAAAGTTAATAAAGGGCGAGCGTATACGTGTACTTTTGTCTCGGATGAACAAATAAATAGCCAATATATCGCCATCATGAACATATTGGTATTAAACGAAGCTTATTATTTTTCCTTTTTATTAACGTCCGTATTTATATACGTATGTCCGTATTTGTATTCGAGCGTAGACAAAGTCAAAATATCTATCTCTGTAAGTTTTTAGTATTGCAAGTATTAAAAAAACCAGGGTTTCAGGTTTCTGTATCTGTTTCGTGTTATTTTGTTTAATAGGCAAGTAGGTAATCAGCCTTCTATGCCTTACACGTGTTTTTTGACTCTAAAGGCATGCTTGCTTGTACGGTAAAGGAAAACAGTACCTCATGATGTTTTACTTCGAAGTGTGTTAAAGATTATAAGGTGGTTTTTTTGCATATTTTTGTATTTAATTACTTGGAAATTAGTTATGCTGCTTTTAAATTTACTATAATTTTTATCTAGTTAGATAAGCGAACATCGTGAAGAACTTGAATGTATATAGAAGTTTATTAAAGTACAGCTGTGATTCGATCGTAGGACCTCATGGTTAAGAGGAACTTTCTTAAGCAATTAGGTCAACAATACTCTAAACTAATCGTTCCTGAGCGTTCCTGGCTAAAAAGTTTTTAAAAACTTACTTAATTCTCATTTTCCCGACACTTTAGGCGGGACAGGCAAATAGAATCACTTGATGCCACCAACAGACCGTACTTATGTATAAAAAATTAACATCTAAGCTATTTTCCAACAGTATAAGGTTGTTTTTCCTTTGGCAGTGGTGAGTGTCTAGTGAACAAGGACTAGTACAATAGCGCCGCCGGGGCGCGACCGTGCTTCAGCATAATAAGCCTTCTTACCAATTCCTTTTAAATGCTGTTCGCCTAAATGCACATTTTAAAAATATATTTTGGCATTTAAAAGACTTACTGCCTGTAGAATTAGACTTGATAAGTATTACTACTAATGTATGTGTACCTTAATGAATTTCTTAATAAACTTTGCGTTGTAATACAATACATTTTGTTAGATTAAAATAAACACCTAAAAGTATTATATATAGTATAAACAATCGTATTATGAGCTTAGAGTGTTGGCCTAGTGGCTCTCACCGTGCGACTCTCATCCATGAGATCGTAGGTTCCATCTCGGCTGTGCACCAATGGACATTCGCTCGAACGGTGAAGGAAAACATCGTGAGGAAACCGGTTTGCCTTGAACCCAAACAGTGAACAGCGTGTGTCAGGCACAGGAAGCCGATGACCTACATGCCTATTAGATTAACAAATGATCATGAAACAGATACAGAAATCTGCGGACGTGACCTAAAAAGCTTGTAGCGCTAATGATTTATTTTATGTGTTTTAAAAAATGAGACACATTTTATCGAACCTATTGTATGTTAGGCATTTTTTGTAATAATATGAAGAAAGAATCCTATGTTTAACTACCAAGGTTCGCTCAGGCTCATAATAACAACTTGGACGTGATTAATGGGCCCCTAATGACCTTTATAAAGGGACAAACAATAGTCGTAAGAGTATCCAACGGATACAAAGAGTGCTAACTGCCAGTCGGACTGTTTTCTCTTTATTTTCGCGAAACTTTTGCACAAAGTTCTCGTACTCTCATCGGAAACAAATTATTTTATCTCTCTGTGATTTTGGCGCTATGAGATTGGCGATATTAATAGTGTCGAAATTAAAAGATTAATTGCGTATAGCTTTAACTGTTTACTATAGAAAATAATTGACAAGAAAACTTAAAAATCTTAAACTACTTCTGATGGTCGTGTTCGTGACGCAGAACAATTTCCTCCACTCCCACTGTCTTCGGTAAGCGTAGCGCCTGTGCAACGGTAAGACCTGTATGGGTCTTGATCGGTCCAGCGGTCCTGGAGATCAAGTGCCCTCCATACTGCCAGACACAAAAAGTTTTTCTAAATTTGCTAGACGTGTTTTACCCATTAGAAAAATGTCATTGGACTTCGGTTTCCTTCCATGTTGATCATGGATATACCTGCTGAATAATTAATTGCTCGATCAAAAGGGAATTGTATTTTTTTTTAATTTTCTTAATGTTTAAAATGGTAAAATTTTAACAATGATAGAAACGTCGTTCATACTTGACAGTTTGAAAGTGTGAATTAGACCGCGCGCACATTTCATTGCCCGACGGGGTCGAACGTGCCAGCGTTCTGTCGTCAATACAAAGTTCTGGTCCAATGAACACATAGTAATGGAGGTTCCTTTTAACCGTATTTTCCTATTGTTATTTTATGATCGCTGCCATTCCAAGCACTTACCTGAACGTCGCTACGTGGTTGACATCGCAATATTTAGTCCGCCCGGAGACGTTTTCTTACTTCATACGGATATTGCTATAAAGACTAGCTTTCATATTGGAAATGTGACACATTTCACGTATATTTCTCTTATTTCCCTTTATCCGATGAGTCGATTGACGGTTTGATGTTTTAGATCTGATCGAACGCGATCTGTAGTATAAAAGAAATGTGGGTTATGATTTACTAGTTATTTTAACATATATCTTAGTATATATATATCTTAATATATATAAATCTCCTGTCACGATGTTTGTCCGCGATGGACTCCTAAACTACTTAACCGATTTTAAATTAAATTGGCACATCGTAAGCAGTCTGGTCCAACTATCAGGAGATAGGATAGCTTAGATCTTCAATTATAGTCGCAATTTTATTTTATTGCAAATTATTTGTCTATAATTACTTGACAGTCACAATTATCTATTAACTCCAAGAGACTCTAACAGATGTCGATACTTTTCGACTGGATTGAGTAAGTAATCAATCTATGGTAAACCGACAAACGTGTCATATAAGCTACCACGTGTTATTGACGCTAAAGTATAAATTAAATTTATTTTGTACCAAACCGTGAAATTCAATTATTTCTACTTTTTTTAATTTTTGGTGTTAGCATAGCCACCCACGTGTTACTTAGACCGAAGTGTAAATCAAATTCAAATTATAGTGACGATAATACAGTGAAACTATTTTTTTGTGTCACGGTATTAAGGGTAGCTAAAGCCACATTAAGGAGAAACGAAGTTCGCGGGGCCAGCTAGTAGTTTATGTATATTGATTAAGTTCCATTATTTCCATACATACAACAATTTACGACTACAACCTGGAGAAGCTCATGATTGGCAACACCGAAGGCAAAAGATCGCGTGGACGTTCGCCAACGAGATAGACTGATCAAAGCCTTCTCGTCATCAAAACTATACACTGTTGTAAAAAAGGGCAAGACGGAAATTGGTGGACGGTAATTGTCCGCGTAAGATTTTACTATACGAGTGTGATACTCAGACATATCACATGAGGTACCCACCCAGATATATTAATTAAACATTAAAAAAATACACAAATATCGGCAAAAAGAACACTCAGCCGATAACTGAATGTTCTCTTATACTAAATACATTAGTTTCTTGTTACAAACAATAAAGACAAACTCGCATTCGATATTAATAATGAAGTACAAATATTTATTCAGCGCTCCGCTCGAAACTGCTCATTTAATTGCAACTCGATTATACAGCATGCACTTATATAATTAATTAAACCGCAGTCGCAACCAAAACTGTAATTAATCCTATTATTAGCGCTCGACGATTGTCGTGTCAACGTTTGCAAACGTCTTATTTGAACTCTGTCACGCTGTCTGAAGTTGTAGCAGTGCTTGCCAACCTTTTTGTTCTAAAATTCTTATGCACCCCCCTATGTAACATAAATAATTTTTTAACGTACAAAAATCGTTAGTGTTCTATTTTCTTAAGAATCTTAAATTATAGGTTTTAGGAAGAATTGTTTTAACTAAACGCTGTGTGTAAAAAAGTGGTTGCCTGGAAGAGATCGCTCGAAAGCGATAAGGCCGCCAGTTTGCCTTCCTTTTGCTTTAATTATGTTCCATTTTTTTTATATTGTAATGTAACGAAGTGTTAATAAATAAATAAATTTTCAAAATCTGATATTCAAATTCCAAATATTAAAAAAAAAACAAATAGCCCTTAACATAATAATCAAATTGATTAACACTCTATAGGTAAGGATATATTACTGCTGCTGTTTGCGCGCTTGTTGCTGCGGCTGTTTAAGGATATATAAGGTTAAGGTATAGGATTGACAACTGGCTTAGTTTTTTTCCAGGCTACGTACTCAACTCAATACTAAATGATTTTAAAAGCTGGACTCGTGGAGCTATCAATTATTTAAACACTTTACACGTGGTTAATACTCGTACTAAGAGACGAATGAGTTATTAAAACAGCGACGCACGCAGACGCTTTTATTTTAGAAAAATGATATAAATATTCTGAAAACATTTATATAAATCTATAATCTATTTCTATACAAAATCTTGTCGACCACGTAGATTGAAATTCGAATTTGGAACAGTAATTTCCTGCTAAAGTGATACTATCTTTTGTTTAACCTTACCTCGACATCTGCAATCTTCGATCAGTGACGTTACGTATTGAGAGATATTCTGGGATCAAGCGGTCTGGAGATGTCGATACAGCTTCAATTCTGTGAAGTATGTTTTATTCATGCCGCGACGGCTCACCGGTTTGTAATTATTAAGCTGTACGGTGAGATTTCGCCTCGAGGGTTCCCGGATATCTTCCAAGTTGATCACGGTTACAGATTTACATTTATCCTAGCACTGATTTATGATGAAAGAATAATTCATTGATCGATCCAAAGAGTGCTTATAACTTTGAACTGTAAACATTAAGTGATCTATATTTCATAAAAAAAAAACATTTTTTCAAATTAAACCGAATTTGCCGAGTGTTGAATGAAGATTAGGTAAAGGTAAAATGTAATGATAAATTTTGTTATTGTATATCAAGCATCGGTGGTTCAGTGGTAGAATGCTCGCCTGCCACGCGGGCGGCCCGGGTTCGATTCCCGGCCGATGCATTCCCTTTTATTTTTTATTTTCGATAATCTATTATGTCTATTAAAAATTGTAATGTAAAGAATTTTGTTTTAACGGTTTTGACTAAGTAATTAATTTTACTGCTGTGTTACGATTCTCTATAATTAGCTATAAACCACCCCGGACTTGTGAAGTAAAAAAATATAGGTACATTTGCAGTGACTACTTATTAGTTCCTTAAATATTATCACAAATCCTGTTCATATACCTACTATATGGAAACTTATTAATAAGGTGCCAACTTTTCTTACTACTCTACTTTCTACAACGGAAGTCAACATAATATTTAAGTTCCTATACTCTGTATGTATTAAATTAATCAGATTACTATTACTATTTTAGTTTAGTATCATTAAATTTAGCGCAATTTGTTATCTCCTCAGTATTAATGAAAACGTCTCTTGGCTGTCAGCTTAATATAACTCAACTCCAAAGCCTTAGTCTTTCTATTAAACGTCCCGTTTACGGATATCCTTGAATAAATTATAATAATTGGTTTATCTACTCGTTAAGGATTTGGAATTAATCCGGTTGGAAGCACTGAGTGTTAAACAATAAATGTTGATAACACCAAACCAGACTTCTTTAGTGAATTTTTTACTCAAAACTAAAGCGCCATTAGCAGTTGACCTAGCAAACTTTTTATCTTTAAATGCGTCTTGACGAAAATTACTGCCTTTTATGTCAAAAATGTTTACACTTAGACATATTTATATTGCTATATCATTATTTTTATGTATATGTGTCCTTGTTTTTATGCCCTTTTGTTGGCAAAGACCTCCTCCCGCCATTCCTGTCCGGCTGTTTCCTTAATTTGGTGTTTCCACCCTCTGTGTCTTTCTCTTTTTCGTTTATTGTTGCATTGCTTATATAACTGTCTAAAAATGACTCCATATTATCACTACTAAATAAGCTAATGGAGCAGTGTTGGCCTAGTGGCTTAAGCGTGCAACTCTCATCCCTGAGGTCGTAGGTTCGATCCCCGGCTGTGCACCAATGGATTTTATTTCTATGTGCGCATTTAACATTAGCTTGAAAGAAAGAAGCAGTGAAGGAAAACTACGTGAGGAAACCGGCCTGCATTAGACCCAAAAAGTCGACGGCGTGTGTCAGGCACCTACTTGCCTATTCGATTTACAATTGATCTTGAAACAGATACAGAAATCTGAGGCCCAGACCTAAAGAGGTTGTAGCGCCATTGGTTTATTTTTTTAAATAAGCCAATGCAAAACTACAGCATTTTTCTGTGCAATAAAGATGTACAAGCCTAAACATTTTCACATTTCAAATAAATATTTTAAAATAAATGAGAAAAAATTAAATATGAACGGAAAAATGGTCCTCTTAATTCTCGGTTAGGGAAGCACAAAGTTACGTACTGCCTTATAAATTATATTTTTATTGATATAAAACTAATAGTATAAACGGAGTGTGTTCAAAGAATAAAAATATCTAAATGGCAACTGTTGTGGGATATTTGAATTGCATTATTCCTTAAGCAGGATCTCCGGACTCATATGGTGAATTGGTCAAATCCGGTCTCAGATTAAACAACAATTTGGCCCGGCTATTCGAGTATGTTCGATTCGAGTTCGTTCGGAGAAATATGCCATAGAATCACTTTGATTTAACTCCACCTCTAAAACCTTTTGGAACTCTTAAATCGGGATTTATTAAATTTGATAAGATTACAAACAATTTAATGGTTTTGACCGATTTTAATGAAGGTAATTGGTAAATTCTTAACGTATTTTCTCCTTTTATAAGGACTGGGTAAAAATGCTATTTTTTTAACGGTTTTATCTAAGTATTTTTTAGGCTGTCGTACGACAATCACGTAAGCTATTCTTAACCAGCTCAGAGTGTTGAAGTAAACAATGCCTCAATGCCGTAGCTTACTTAAGCTCTACAGCGATTTAAAAAAAAATATCCTAATTCTTCAACTATATCCTCAGTTGTACATAGGAGTATATATTTATGTAAAATGTACATCGTAGAGATTTTCAGTTGTGAAACTGAAACCTTCTTAAATTTTTTTGGTAAATGATGTTTCGATTGATAAATTAGTGACACCTAACGCATTGTTACAAATGATACTTTTCATTAGTCATACGCCAATAGATGGCAATAGTTGTGACATACAAACTATGTAAAGCGTGTAGTAAGGGCATGAACAAATTCTTAAGGTTTGCGTGTTTTCTCCTTGTAATTAATAACACACACAATTATGTAAAGACTGATTTTAAATAGATTGTATTATATAAATATAGGTAGATTAGGTATTAAGACGAAAGTAAAAATATAAAAACTTTCCTTATTGTCTTCGATTGATCAATAAAAAGTATGCCTACTAAAATGTACATTTTTCAAATCTGAATAAAAACTGTATTCAAGATAAACGCGGATATGAAATATAATATTCTTTCAATAAAACCGTATAAAAATCCTTTGAATTTCCAATTGAAATTTATGTACGTATATGGGAATGGAATTTTTACTGTTAACGAAATTCGGGCCGTTATTATGTCATAAACATTTCTGCACCTCGACCCAAGCTAATGGATTTATACCTTCGATCGCTTTTAATTAATTTCTCTACCCTTTTAGATTGTGGTTTCTTCGTCAAATATCACACAGATAATTAATGATTTAATAGTAAATACACTATACATGTACGCTTCGTTACTCGATGTTATGAGAAAGCTTTATTTAATAAACCAGTGAAGCGAACATTTGTTTACAAAATAGATAAATTCTTTGATGTTTTAAAAATTAAAAATCTAAATACACTTTAATATAGGATACAAAATTATACATGAATAATATAAATTTTAATGCACCGTTTCGAAACGGGTGAGGGTAACCTACTAAAGTGTTTTGTCTGGCAGAATTTACGAGATGCTCCAGAAGTATTGTTGATGAAGAAGCGGGCATTCCTTGTTTATTTCGTGGAAGCTCTTTGACGTAACCTAACTTAACTCGAAGCAATATTTCCCAGTGCTTTAGATAGACAGCGTTGAAGACAAGCTTATGTGTAATATTTATGTCCTCATATTTGTTAATTCATCCGCTCGTTATTAAATTCCGCAAATATTTTCAACGTTATTTCATTGGAGGATCGTTCTTACAGAAAAGATTTCGTACATTACCATCTATGTATATCACGCAAATTAAATAATGTTAATTTACGCCCGAGATATTCAATATAGCAGTACCTTGTTCGAAGGCGCGTGTAAATTCACTTATATGGTCATAGATCGTAGAGTAATTTACTAAATGGTCGGTAGTTATAGATAGAAGCGAAACTAAATATAAATATATAAAATTGGTTTTTGTTTTGACGACTAAATGGATTGAATACATAAGGGCAAAAAGTTTTCCTCTAGTTTTCCTCACGACGTTTGCTTTCATTGTTCGAGCGAGTGATAATTGCGCACATAGACAGAAAGTCCATTGGTGCACAGCTGTGGTTCAAACCTACGAACTCAGAAATGAAAATCGCAAGCCTGATCCATTGGGCCAATACTGTACTATTCTATTAATGAAAAAGGAAATTTCAATTCATTTCGTGAGTTGTATTAAATTGTAAATGCAGTAAATAAATGTTTGAAATATACTTTCAATAGGTTGCATGTTATTGTTAGTTGGAGATAATTAACTTACATAGGATGGCGTGGCTAGTAAATGATATATAATTTTATAAATATTTTCATATATTCACGGTCAGACCTTTTATACAATGCTGTCGTGGCTTATCTGGATAATCTCGGGATTCCCGCGGATTTTTTTTCGCGTCCGCTTTATTCGTATCTGACGTACGTTAAGCCACTGCAAATATGTTTGTGACCTTTTCCATCCTTAACGTATTAAATTTACCCTTGCAAAGGGTGCGTGACCTAAAATCTAAATTTATGTATCTGTCCTACCCTTTATGTTACATGAGAAGCTATAATTACGAGATTTATACGCGAATATCAATTTTCGTTGTATTTTTTTTTGTAATAACAGATACGTTCAATGTTCAGTTTTTAGCAGTTCTGTTTGAAGCATATCTCCGCTGCTGTGGACCGATCGATCGGTATTGTCAATTGTCACGTACACTACGTGATATATATATGATTTTCATACCCCGTATATAAATAAATAAATGATTGTTTGAAACATTCAATTTTCTTCGTAATTCAAGACCAATCGGTATAAATAAGAAATTTTGTTATTAAATATATTTTTAGGGCATATGGAAGCCGCTTTATTTCTAAAAGCTTAAAAACTTTTAAAGTTTTCGTTATACTTAGTTAAGTTACCTTAAAGTTTCAGTGGGTATATAAATAATTTCCAAAATAATATAATTTTTTATCTATACTAATATTAAGAAGAAAGTTTGGCATTTTGAATTTTATTTAAGCTAAAAATCCCTGGACTGAATAAAAACCAATATTTCATTACCTACTTGAAATCAAGAATATTTCAATACCTGTAAAGTATTTTTCAATTTACAAATGTCGGACATTCTACGTAAATGATGTTACGAATTTAAAAATTTATTAGATATATATTCGTTGTAAAGTAAAATCAGTATATTGGTTAGATTATGAATGTAAGTATGTATCTAATACCTTGACAGGAACTAATAAAATACTAAGAATACTAAGTATACCTTATTTAGTTAAGTAAACTTTTATGATAACAAAAATATATCTTAGTCCATTGAAATGTTACATTTGCTGAACATTTGATAGAGGACGCAATTTTATTTATGGGACATGTAGGGGGGGGTGTCAATACTAGCTTAACCTCAAGTTTGTAGGGTTGGCGATCTTGTCCCCCGGCCGCGTTGTTGGAAAAAGGGGTGAAAACACGTTTTTGGCTATATCTCCTAAACTATCTATCGTACATAAAATTTGTAAATACACATTTTGTAGCAAATCGCTATGCCTACAATTATGTCTATTTAACTTTTTAACTTCGGATCGACATCTACGCGAGTGAACCCCGCGGGGCAGTATAAAGCTAATGCTTAATTTCTTTTTCCAGGCGCTTCAGGGAATGAGAACTAGTAATGAAACAGTGCTAACATAACAAGTGTTCTGTGGTCGCGGTAGCGGCTGATGTGATCGTGTTACAATGATGATGACATGGCGCTGGCTGGCTCTGATAGCCGCGCTTGGTGCATGCTGGTCCCTTCCGGAGACATACTACCACAACCACTTTGCCATCCAAGTTCTAGACGGACCAGAACATGTAGATGACATCGCTATAAGACACGGCTTTGATAATCATGGCCAGGTGAGTTAAAAAAAACTATTAAAATGCTTCTAAGGATTATAATTATAATTAACCTGAAATAGTTTTAAACTTTTATTGTGATTAAAGAATTACATAGAAAAATACATTTACAACGAAAGACATTGTGTCAAAGACACATTACAGTTTTGGAATCATTAACATACTTTAACATTACTAGAAGCGTATTTGTATTCAAACCACAATGTTCGCTAGAAACGAAGTGATCTTGCTTAATATCAGTTAATGCAGCTTATTTCTCGTGTCTGTTGGAAGGCGGCGTCCAATTAAGCCTTCTAGTTGATTAATGGCCATTACTCGCAAAGGTTTACTTTTCAACTACGCCTTTTCACTCGGAAAATCTCGGCATGCATAAGTAATAACTTGAAAGAAATATAGAACGCGATCATTAATTTTAAATGGTGTTGACGAAAGGATCAGTATTCAGAAACGTACCCGAGGGAGTCAAGATTGTTTTAAATATATATATATTTTTTATATTGAAGAAATAGTAAATGTATTTTCCAGTTCTGTAGGGTTGTGACTAAAAGAGATAGTATTTAGAAATTTCGTAACTAGTCTGGCCATAAGTTCTGTAAACAATTGAAAATGAATTTTAATTATTTTCCATTGCGCCATTGCACATATTATTTCGTGTTAATTATCAAATTACAATACGGAATGGGGTGTTAAAGAAAACAAGATTGCAGTGATTGCCTTGCACAAAGTGGGTATGGAGCCTTCGGTCACATTGCAGACATATCAAAAGCTAGGTCGTATGTTCGTATATCCTACTATCAACAGATACAACAACACTGTCAAAGACCGGATAAAATCGGAGTGACCGCGTGCTGATAGAACTACAAAACCTGTTATGCTGTTAAAGCCAGAATTCGTCGAAACCCTATTAGGAAGCAAAAAATCTTATCACGAAAAATGAAGATTTCCGCTAGGAGTCTGTCGTGTATTATAAAACAAGACCTGAAAGCTCGGTGCTTAACGTCAATATACAGAACATGCCGTGGTCATCGTTGCGTCAGTGATGGCTTGGTGTGGTTTGGCGGTGTGGTGTGCGTGTGTCAGACTGGCTGGACTAGGAAGTAACGTCATAACTAACTTTTGTCTGTAAATATTAAAAATCACACATACTTCTCAAATTATCGTTGTTGTCTTGATGGTCATAAAAATCATGTTTAGTAAATACGTTATAATTATTATTATTTAATAAAATACACATTAATTATGAAACGTTTTCTAAACATGTGTAAATTGTCTGTTCAAAATGATTATATTTTGATACTGTAAATGAACCTATGATATATTAGATAATTTTGATAGTAAATGAAATTTACAGATTATACTTTAATTAACGTTAATATAATATGTATGAAATCATTTAGCTCATTTACAAATATATCATCAGTGCGATTTTTTGTTTATTCAATAAAATCTCTTTTTCATAGTAAATAATTTGTATGTTATACTGAAAGGTTTAAATAATATTTCAATTTTGTCAACATACTATTAAGTTCACATATTAGTAAATTATGTATTGCAAAAGAAGGAACATTAATTACATATCTTGCCTGTGTCCGCACTTGGCTACAAAATAGAATAGGTCAAATGCAACGCCCTTTCACCTTTGTATAGAGATATTGCACGATCATCTTTCCTCGACGTCCAATAGGAGCGAATAAAGCTTAATTAACCTGGCAAAGACTGACAATTTTGTAATTATTATATATAAGAAGTGCCTCTTTGAGTATAGTAAACCTGGTTAATGAATCTTGGGTATTGGTTAAGTTAAACCACCACATCATTGTTCGTGTTTAATGTGCTGAAAGGAGACTGCACTATTAGAGTTATTTCTAAAAACAAGAGGGCTTCAACAATTTCACAATTTATTCTCATTCGTGCACTGATCCGAGTTCTGAAATTAGTCTACGGTTTTTCTTGTAAATATATTCATTAGTAGTCGCAGTTTGAGTAACAGATTGAAATTAAACAATAATTCTATGAATTAGTCAAATAAAACGCGTTTTAGAATTGATTACGGACATTCAGTGTGTTTAGCCTTTGATCGCTCAGGCCTATGCATAGTTACTCCCCGTTTAACATATTAATGATGTTTAGTTACACAGCCGGTAGCTCATTAATTATGTTTGTATTTAACTAATGTTGTATTAGGTATTGGAACATTCAAAGATATTCAGTAGCAAATTGAAACTCTTTGTTTAATCAACGCTCTTGACCTGAAGGTTTATTTGATTTAGAGGAATAATTAATATAGATATATCACCACAGACAGAGATAACGCATTACATTTATCTTGATCGCGTAATATTATTTTTAATAAAAAAACAACTGATGATGCCAAAGCAAGCGTCAAAATTATTTCCATTTAAAATACATACTTGTATTTGCCAACGCATTAGTACTTAGTATTAGACGAATGTCTACAAAATGTAAAGAATTTGGAAATAAACAAAGTTTATCGATGAATACAACATCGCTCCCGTTTCGCAAATATATTTGGGACACTTCAAGGAATCGGTATCTCGATCGTAGTCTAAACTAAAAGGCGCTCGAACCTCGACTGGGAATAAACCGAAGGATTTCATGAATCACATTTGAAACATTCCCTGTCGTATTATCTACTGCTCGCTCTTAAAAGTGAAATATTAAACCGTTTGAATAGAGAAACGCCAGATTTCAGATGTTCAGAGTGACTTTGAAAATTAATGATTGAGGACGTATTGATATTTTATGGTGCCTTATTTTTATATAATGCATTTTATTACAATAAATGTATAGTAATACTATAAAAAAATACAAGTTACAATAAGAGAAACATCTTTAAATTGTTAAAAAAATGTTATTGTAAGAGTATTACAACTAAGCCGAACGAAAATATACTAATAATAGGTATATTATCAATTCATCAAAATATAAATAAAGCAATTAAGGAACAATTTTGGAATAATATCGCGCTCGTGTTTGTTTTTAAAGTGAATTTCGCGTTTTATTACATGTAATACATGGAGTCTTGCCTTCTTTAAGCCCAAGGTAGACTATGTAAGTGTTCTGATTTTAAAAATAATCTTGACATCTGGAATACCCTCGCTAAAAGTAAATTTAGTTAAATAAAAAAAAATGAATTAGAAACATGAAAACTAACAGTGTAATATAACGTATCTATTACCATCAAGTTATCTTAAGTCCTTAGAGGTGGGCCATTACCATAACATCTGACTGCTTGCGACTACAGCAGTAATAACTGAAATAGCCAAGCATACATGTTATTTTATATAACGAGGAGTCGACGCTCTATACAAAGTTATTAACGAAGATTGTCTCGTCTTGTAATAGGAGAGATGCTATTACGATCGAATGACATTCTCTTTGTTTGAATTTATATTTTTAATCTTGAAGCAGTTTTGTAATAGGTTATTAATAATAGCAATAAGGGTTTGCCAAAATAAAATAATATTTGTGATGTTTATGATTTTTGTATTACTTTACTTCTGGAAACACCGTTGTTTTAGTTTTATATCATGTATTTATATTAAAAATATTATTACTAAAACCTAGCTTTATCATTATGTCATATGTAGTTTTTTTAAACGTATTCTTATACAGTAATTTTAACATTTCAATACAATTTTCTGTCGTATATTCCCAACTGTGACCAGTCGAAGTAGAAATGACTAGTACAAGAGAAATATAACAAAATAGCAGCTTCAAAAAGGTCCAGCGTACAAATGCAAAAGATTTTCGGATTACATTTCGAGAGTAGCATTATGTGCATCTTTCGACTACATCTCGCTTTTGACCGTAAGAATTCTTTGAAACTCAAAACGCTGAATAGTTCGACTGTTAACTGAATCCATTTAATATATCCAATACTACGATTTCTATAGAAACTTTTAAAGTACGTGACGCGTTTGTCGTAATCATAGTCTCCTTTAGCAGACATTTCTACGTGCCATACGGCGGGTCATCAGCAAACTCCTTTTCCTGTTCAACATAGAAAAATCGTTTTGTACATGAAATGAGTATTATAAATATATTATGAATATCCATAGAGAAAAATCACCTACATCATGAGCAAAACCCACATACACACCTTCACGTAAACGGTCACTTTTACATCGTCACACAATACAACCAAATTAAGTATTACTTAGTGTATGCATGTAAATATATTGAATATTTTTTCCCTTTTGTAAATGTTTGAACCTTTTTGTAAATATTATGTATTCCATATTTATAGTGTAATTGTTTGTTTTTATATATAACTGTTAGCTGTGGATTAGGAATTAAGTAAATAAATTAATATATATATTCGACTATTGAGTACTTTCCAGAAGTAAACGGGCAATGTGTTCAGTGCCGTGTCGTGCATCAAATAGCTTCAATTAACGCAGAGATATTGTATTGTACATAACTTAAAGATCATATGGTCTTAAACGCTTGATGATATGAAATATGTGCTTCACTTCCATATCAAACATTGATGTCTCGAGGCACAAGATTCTGAGAGCTTACCCACACCTCTGTGTTGCTTGAGTGTTGATTTTGGCTGAATTAACCCTCTTGAGCTGTTTCGCTTGTTGGTGTACAGGTACGTTGATTAACATCTCGCGTCGGCACTGTTTGCCTAAGCGCTAAGTGATTATGTAAAGAGGATTCGCTTATTATACAGTTTTGAGGTGCTTATTTGTTTTCCTTTACAATATCCAAGGCGGTATAAGTTGCTACAAAATTATGATTGAAATATTAATTTAAAAAAAAAACATTTTTTTTTTAAAATTAATATTGTGTTGGCCTGGTTTGTTCCTGCGTCTCTCATCCCTGAGGTCGTAGGTTCGATCTGCGGACTTTCTTTTCATCCGCATCTAACATTCACTGAAACGGTGAAGGAAAACATCGTGAGGAAACCGGTTTGTTTGCCTTAGACCCAAAAAGTCGACGGCATTGCCAGGCACAGAATGCTTATCACCTACTTGCCTATTAGATTGACAAATGATGATGCAACAGACCAGAAATCTGAGGACCAGATCTAAAAAAGTTGAAGCGCCACTGAACAAATCTGTTCAACACTGAGCAAATAAAATTAGATGAACATTTTAGAGTTAGCTATTCGTAATAGATATGAGTTTCATATTTCTGCTTATTGGTGTAGATTGTCACAGTACGATATTGTGCGTTTCCTTCAACTTTCGTTTCTCCTCACGTACGCTCGATGCCTCTCTGAGGAGGTTCAGTTTGAACGCTTTGCAAGTGCTGTGTTGTGGGACTGAGAGATATCGTTAACATTAAAAAAAATGTGATATCATATTTACGTTCAATGTTCAATATGAAGTTTGAATCTTTGTACAAAAAATATCACAAATAAGAAATAGTTTATTGGTTTAAATATAAAGACAAACAATAACAAAAAAAATGATAACTCAGTGTGAAAGGTGTCTAAAAGGTACTTTAATATAAATGAATCTGGAAAAATTATTTTACTACATAGAAATCGTTTAAAAGATATAATAAGTCTTACATTAATATGTCACGGATAACAGACAAACTATATTTCTTAATAAGCCTTGGTGGAACTAACAAATCTACGATATACTTACTAAGGGGAAACGAAATTGTATACTGTTGATTATATATATGCGATATCTTAGCCTATTGCAAACGGCTTTAGTGGCGACTCGAAGCGGATAACAGGCAGTTTATCGCTCGTCACATGCAACCGGCTTATTGGATGCTGTACTTGCTTGTGGCCCACATCTCATACTCCAGACTGATGCATCTATGTTTCTGAAGATATTGATCTATTACTCTGCATTGTCCTGCCAATGCACGTACTATTCGCACCAAAAACACACACGTTACGGTTTTTTTTAAAGTTTGTTGAAAATATATAATCTATATATTATCTATCTTTGCTCGCTCAACCGTAACCCGTAAATCTTACAAAAAATTTAAACCTAAAATGTTGCGTACCCAATAACAGTAACCAGAATCTGACCATAAAAACCTTAATCAAAGAATAAATAAAACAATCACTCGAATCTGCCGTTGTCGAGTTTTGAAGTTAGCAACATATTTTGCTATTTATTCTTATTAATATATTATTAGTAGTAATTTTAGGTAGTTTTGGTTCAGCCTGGGCCACCAGGAATAACTAGTTTTGTTTGTTTCCACACATATTCGTTCGTATTCATATTGTAAATATATATATATAATTTAAAAAAAATATTTGGGTTTTGAAAAAATAACAATCGAGTTACATACCGGCTCGGTCTTGTGTTAAAATATTTAATGCATTGTTTTTACAACTAGTTATTTACGTACTTATTAAGTTTTATTAATATTATAGTTATAGCAATATTATGATCGTGGTGATGGCCCACAATTTTACAACAGGAGTGTAATGAAACTGATATCTATGCCTTATATGCAATTTTGCCTTTGCTATTACAGTTCTATGCAATCGAAATCAAGATATGTTTCCACACAATCTGTGCTCTGCGGTTCCATCCACATTAATTTGGTCCTAGCATTATGTTCTTTAGCCTACGCTTTCCTCGGTAAATAGAATTTTAACAGCAAAATATTTGTTAGAGTTGATGTATACGTATTTCTCTTGATGTCTTCTATAAAAGTCTATATGTAATTTTGCTCTATATGTCAATAGTTTTCGCAGCGTACGTGATTTAGGAACTTTTATTGGAAAACCAGAACCCTAACTTTTTTTAAATCATCGTCCTAATAATCATCATTTTCATCGGGGATAACGTAGGGTTCTAATGGTGACATAATTGTTGGAATGGATCCTGTAGTCTTTAATGGAAACAATGAAATCTTTCCTCTTTATAAAATTAGTGTAAAGTGAAAAATGTATCACATTTATCCTTATATAATAATAGCATAATGTCGGTTACCAGCGTGCCTCTTTATATAACCCCTTGGCTTGGCAGCAAAAATGCCAATAAATAAACGTTTGAGTTAATAAAGCAAAATATCTGAGATGTTAACATTTCGACGTAATAAAAATAACATCGGTTTAATTTCAGTTTCACTGAGATTCATTTGCTCTGACATGAATATTCTGATAAATTCTCTGGAATCACACCATGTTTAATTCGACGTATTGAAGCGAAATTTAATTCACTCTTTGCTCAGGGATAAAAAGCCATAAAAAGTTTCGAATGATAATTTGTGTATTGAAAGACATTTTCGTTGGATTTTCATATTTGAGATATGATTAAAGACTGCGGTTGAAGTTCAATGAGAATGAATTTTGTTTTACAATAACATCATCTACATATAAAAGTACATAATAGTTCCATTTTAATTCGTACTTTGTAATGTATTATTGTAAATTAGTTCATCTAAGTACAAACGCCTTAATAAATGAGCACCCGGCGCGAGTTACAATGTTATTTAACTTGAAACAGTAGGTCTGAACCTACCCATTACTTTGCAATAAAGAACTTGCGTCGCCATAATGTAGAGCAATGGCATTTTAAAATAATTATGGAATTAAATAAATGGAAATATTAAAGGGAGTATAAACGATGTAATAAGCGCTTTAGTAAGTTAAATAAATTATTAATTTAATTTAAGTAAGTACACATAAAAAAAAATGTTTTGGGGACTGAATCGAGGTGAAATATTTGTAAACACTATTAGGTAGAAAGATTCTTTTCATTTACGCGATTATTTCTGACGCTGTACCTCTCTGACGCTGTAGTTGCGTACAGCTTGGAACAAAGCTGGCTACACGTATTGTGCTATTGATGCTGTTTTCACGTAGAAACAATAGTACATTTACGACTCACTCATACCACGTGACCTAAACGGTCTGTCGCGCGAATTTAATATCTAGCGTATTGTACAGAGTTTCTGAAGTCAAATTTTGGAAAAAAAGTCGCTGGAAATTTCATTAGTTGTTTATTTATGAAGAAATCCTAAAAAGTATTTCAATAGCATAGGAATTTTTAATAACATTCACATTTCCGATACAAACATCACGTCTTGATTCGAATAATTTAATATTCTTATGAAAACCAGGCAGATGGGAACGTACTCGAATAGCGTTCTGAAAGTGGGTCTAGGATTATTATATTACGTAATACGTATAACGCCGAAACATGTCAAGCAATAAACGCGCAAATGGATCGGATTCTTTGTGTACTGAAAGCCTCGCACAGCAGATGCGCGAAGAAAATTTACATTACATTCTTCATGGGTTTATTATGTGCTCTTTCTTCGTAAATATGATTTCACTGTAGTTAATAAAGTCGTGACATAAACGTCGGGACGGAAGGAAGAGCGGACCTTTCCTTTCCCGAGGGACACAAATGTGGAGAGATTTTAAGAAGATACGAATGCTAATTGAGCTGCAAGCGAACCGAACTAATGGTTAAAATTGCTTATTCAACAAAAATACGCTTTAATGCGGAGAAAGCTTTGTTCTTCGCACAAAATGAGATTTGGACGGAAATATGAGATGGACCGGATAATTTTGCGGGTCGCAAAGTTTGAAACAGTGTACAATTTTTAATTACAAGCTTTGGGCACAGAAGTATGTTGGGGCTTTGAAATAAACTTGTGTCGCTTTAAGGGAAAGGTGGATCGTATAAGTGAAATAGGTATTTCGAAATTAAACTTTTATTTAATTAAACAACGGCGGTTTATAAGCTGCAAATTTTAAAAGCTCGTGTATTTGACTAGATATGGGTTTAATGAAGCTTATTTACATTTTACAACCCGCAGTATCCCTGGCTTTGCAATTTACATGATTGCTTGGGTGAAGCACCACGAGATAATCTTTTATACTCTTTAGCGGGGGAAATTTTTGATGTCAATTTTTGTGTGCGACAATATGATCATCAGTTTCGTCCTTGACTTGTACGTCGAGTCGTACGGTATTCGTGCCCCTAAAACAAGTTAACGGAAGACTTCTACTCATATCCCCAAATTCGTTAGGCACGTCTAAGCGACGCGAAACGCATGAAATTATACGTGATAAGAGCACGTACCCTTAGCTGGGGGCACATTATAACAAAGTATGAAATCTGATTAGCCGCCTCTGAACTAAACAAAGCCTCGGGCGGTGGCGGTTATAATGTCGGAGCGTCGTCTAATTAATCGGATTTGCGGAATGTTGTATTGGTCTGCCAGTTTCCACGTCACTGCAGTGTTCCGTAACTGGTGACGGACGGAAATGTCGTCCGGAATGAGACTCTTATTTGTAGTGCTTGTTTGTTCCGGATTTGAACTAGGTTTATACGTGTACTGTTGCGTTTGTACTGTTTTAGAATTGCTGTTCAGCGATGTGATCTATTGAATGTCAATGATGTTATTAGTTTTGTTGTTACAGCGGAATAGTACAAAACGCTCGTGGGATTTCGTTAATAATAGGTATATTTTTAAATAAATAAACTGCTTTTGTTGACCTTAATAGTATACTTGTTATTTTAGGTAATTAGAATTTATTATTTATTGAATTTACGATTTTAAAACAAATGGTGACTTATACCAGTATACCAGGCTCCAGAAGTTAAAGCACTCCTTATATGGAAATTGTATTCGTTTTTACAACAAACTACCAAGGGAAATTAGAGAATTATCTCTAAATAAATTCAAAGACCTCGTTAAACGTGAATTAATCAATAAAGCTTTTTATAAGTTTGACGAATACTTAAATGATCCTAATCCTTGGGATTGATTTGCTCCAGTTCAAACAATGACTCAATACTTGGCGATTAAAGAGTGGCGGAAAGTTTCTTGCCAGTTCTTCTTACCCGCTCTACGCCCTTGACTTGCGAACTGGTAGTAAATGTAAATTTACAATTAATTTGACTTATTTTTGACGTTCATAAGTGTACTTGTTTACCTATATGAATAAAGATATTTTGAGTTTGAGTTTAAGTATGGTACAGTAGGTACTCTTAGTCAAATGTGCTTATTAGATAGAATTACTTTTAGTAATTTAATGTTACTTATAATTTAAATGATTTTGCAGACAAAACATTTTACAAGTAACCATTTTATTCGATGTAGGCTTTAGAGCTCACGCCTGAAGAAAATTAATCGAGGGGCCCTAAAGATATAAGTGTCCCATCTACCTACTTGGCGTTCAGAAGTTTTGCCTAATTGAATTGAATTTAGGCTCAACCCGGGGTGGCGCGTAACCGTAATTTTTTCTACGAGACTGTCATTTGTTCTTACACCTTTTCCGATCCCTCGGGCAGTTGGGATACCGTGTTCGGACGTGTACTTTAATCTACCCTTGCTTTTTAAAAATAGGGGAAATGTATTAAAATAAATAAATAATAATATATAAAAATAATAAAGCAAACGGGCAGGAGGCTCACCTGATGTTAAGTGATACCGCCGCCCATGGACACTCTCAATGCCAAAGGGCTCGCGAGTGTGTTTATTTAACAATTTCTTGACATTCTAGTTGTCGTTATGAAAATATATCCTTATAGTTTAGTAATATATATATATATATATATATATATATATATATATACTTATAGCTTGTCTTGACCAACTCGACTACTAGGCTATCCAGCCAAATCCAATAAATAATACGCGTGTCTAGTATTCATGCTTATAATCCTTGATTATTACGCCAGGGTATCAAGATAAACGATCCACCCTTCTAATATTAATCCAAGGTTTTAAGGTGGATAAAATGTATTAAGATAATGCCAAGAATGTCGAGGTGAATTCTTGAGATGGGAGAATATGTGTTAATTCAAATTGCTTACCATAATTTCAGCCCCATGATAAAACCGACCACTGAACAGCGTTATTTATTCACACCCCTGTGTAGGGATACCATATATAGGGTTATATACGAACATAATTAGTTTTATGAAGATTTCTTCGAGATGTTCGTTCTAATAAATAGTAGTGTATGTAAAATATTGCTAGCGTAATTACATTTGTTATATGCATTGTTCTTGCTGGTGTAGGGTTGTAGTCCGCGAAAGAGGTTAATGTGGTTTAAGTGCGCTGTGTAACCCAATTCTGTCTGCAACTTTTTAAGTATGTATCCAGTTAAGCAGTGTAAGTTTAGGTCCATATGTTACATTAAGCCCGGGTCCCTTGGGTAGAATGCCTGGTGAACCCCGAGGGCCCATCTTAAGGGCGTGTGAAGGGCTGAGGTATTTTTAGTGTGTAGGGCCTCGCTACCCCTCTTAATAGAGGGATTTGAGTGAAGACCCAGCCCCACAGTCCCCGCGTCAGCTCGACATCCTTGACGCGGGCTTGCGTGCTTTTTTTATTGAAGGGAAAATGCAACCGAAAAAGGCCCATATGTTATGTAAACTTTTACAATAAAAATAAAGAAATTAATAAACTAAATACCTAATTTATTACTAATACTACAGATAATTAACAGTTTCTCTCAATAAAGGTCTCTCTCAAATGACGCAATTTTGATATGTCTCTTGATTTTCTTTTCCCGCCATTCTTATAATAATACAAATGCTTCATGAGTCTACAATGCTTCTCTTTCCAGGATACCTGTTAAGTTCTTTTAATAAATAATATATAAATACATAAAATAAAATTTAATAAATTGCATAAAAAATATTAAATATTTTTTTAATAAATAACGATATGGTAACCCTACGAACTCTAGTATTATGTGAAACAACAGATGCTTAGCTTCGTACGCGTACACGCGACTAATACTTCGTAACGTGATACGCAACAATGTGTTCAGACGCTCTTTATGTATTCAATTGAAATGTGAAAGAAATTACGGATATCGAGATAATATAAAACGGAAATATATAATTTTATGTTTGTAAAAAAGTAGACTAAGAAAAAAAAAACATATTAGGCGTCATTTCGCCTTATGATTTTTTTCTCTGCTTTCAGCTCACGGGGGCAGGTGATGGTTAATTATGACACTTGGTTTGATAATTTTCAATCTAATAGGCGGTGAGGGGGGTACTATCATGTGGCTGACAAACACCGTCAAGGCGAATGTTAATTGCGCAAATAAAAAAAGTACATTGGTGCTTAAGCAGGGTTGAATTAACCTCAGGGATGAGAGACGCACGCTTTAGTCACAAGGCCAATACTGTTTCTCACGCTGATGAACGAGAACTCACGAACGCTAATCATCTACCCATACAAAATCAACCAAACAAACAGAAATTTATCTTGTTGTCCCTCATAAATAAACCAAAATGATTATGTAAATATAGGTAAGTAGGAGCATTACGTGTTTATACTGTAATTAGTTTTTATCGCCTTCGAGTATACGACCGGAACATGCATTGCGTGTAACACGTCAATTATAATTGTGGTCTCGTCAACGTTGCTTTTTGAAAATTATCTGCAAGCTTTAATTATACTAGCTATTGATGCTATCTAAGGCTACTGTATCAATTATTTTAATGTTCTGTCGAAGGTAATTTGATAAATTGATACGATAAAGGGTGGGATAATGACTGCCGTACGTTTTCAAGTATTTAAACAGTTTTTATGTTAGCGCAAAGTTAATCAGTGAAATATTAAAAATTTATTGTATGAGCATTACGATAACACAAACATTGCCTTTGTAGGCTTTCAATCGTTAAACTTTAATATGTTTATTATGTCTGTCGTTTATTCCCCGGTAGAATAAAGAGAGTAAAGAGAGGATAGAAGAGAGAAAGAATAAAGAAACAGAGAGCGATCCCGGAGTCTCTGAAATTTGTAGGATCAATTATTGTAATGTTCTACTACTTGACGTGGTTTTAGGAGATATTTCTCACCCGGTCTCTGGACAAAAGAGATTCTGGTGTGAGTGGAGTCAGGAGATGCGCAAATGCCATTCCACCACGGAAAAAGAAGAATGTTTATTATGACGTCTGATTGATGACAGACAGTGAAGCTAAGAAATAATCAAAACACCCAGACAACCTAACAATTTCGCGTGATTTTATAATGAGGTCCATCTTTCACTTGTTAATTCCTCCTTTTAAAACTTTTGCTGCAGTTTTAATTTACTTTTATTTATAATAAAAAAAACTTGAAGATTTTCCTCTCGCTTATAAACGTAGGTTTTATCATGAAAGTTAAAGAAAATAGTTTCACATCCTCATTCCATCTTCGCCGCAAGAATTCGTCTGAAAAATATTTTGTTCGAGATATACGCTTCACAAATTTGAAGGTTCATTTTATTAAAAACGAGTTTCGCCAAAAAGAGTTTTATTGTGAAGCGTTTATGGCTAAAAGTACTCCGAAATGTAATAACGCAAATTCAAAGCTCTGATTATGTTAATACCACTTAAAATACATAGTAAACACAATAAACGTAAAAGATTCGCTTATACAATCCCGCTAAAGCTCTTCAAACAACGCGAGTCATTACGCTACATCGCTGTCGAGAAACAAAATTTTCTTCAATTTAATTTAGGCGGACTGCCTTTTGGAGACTCTTCGTATACATTCGTTGTGCGGACCTTTCGAATATATTAAATACATTTGGGAGTTTTATACTTTGAAACTTTTTCATATATGTACTTATGAGACTGAATAGGTACGGTATATCACATTAAAGAGGATCCTAAATGCTAAATACACAAAACATTTTTTAAGAAACGTATGTAGAAAAATTTCACAATCATTGGCTGCCACTGTGCAGTTGCTCAAATTTTCAATTCATTGAATTCTTTTGTTCAGTTTTTAGTAATCAATGATGGTTCTCCGCGTTAAAAATTGATCTGCGTCAGCTCCAAAGGTCTATTCTATTCTAGAACTTTGGACTTCTCTTTGTTTACAAATTGTATTTCTAATTTCTGAAGTCTTGTGTAGCGAAAAGTCACGCGGAAGGACGTGCAGAGTCCCCAGGGCATTGTGTCTAACATTAGAGGTTATTTTTGCTTTAGCCCCCCATAATGTGATATTCATTTATTTTATTTCCCGCCGGATGAGCGCGCCGGGCACGCTCGCAGGAAACAAAGCCATTTCCGAGATATACCGGCAGCTTGGGGAGGTGACGCGTGGACTGTTTGTACACGCTTTCATCGTCTTAAATAAACAGATCTTGTTCAGTTACTCTATATTTTGCGATAATGGTTTAATTGAAGCTTAAGACAGTTGATGTTCTAAGAATATTAAGGCTAATGTTATTTATTGATTAAGATTTTAAGCGCCTGAGACAGTTGATACTTTAAACGGACCGATTCTGAAGAAATTTTAACGCCGAGGCGCGTGTGATACGAGCCTTAAATTTCCTCAATACATTTAGGATCGCATAAAGCGCTCGCGTAGAAACGCCTTATTTAAGCTCGGAGGGAACTAGCCCGGCGTCGATTTAGCGCCCCCGAGTGTATTTGACAGGCAAAATGTTTATTGGCCTCCTTTCTTGGAATCTTTTCGCTGAGAATAATTCATGCAATTTGACACAATGCATATTTATTAGGCGGGCCCGCGTAACCTGACGGCGGAAATTTTTGACGTATTTTCCTAAGGAATATCTTGTTTGTTGTTTACCCGCGTATTATATTAGAACTGGTTGCGCTTGGAAAATTGAGGCTGTGTTTGTTAAGAAAATAGCTCTCAATATATGTGGCTTTATGTTTTAATAACTGTTATTATTTATGAAATATTTTTACGTTTATTATTAAACTTAATAGGTATTTTTATAATATAAATTGTCGTAGTAGATAGATGAGTAGATATATGAATGATGTTTTGTTTATTAGCTTTTAAATGCAATAGAATTGAAACATTGTGTTCCTGTTTTATTTCTCTCACTACTTGTATCATTACGAGATTTATGTAAGCCTATATACGAGACAGCTTCAGTCAAAATATATAAATCCTGTAACTATGATGAATCTGACAAATTACGACGGCTATGTCAAACATTTGCCTGAAAGAACATATTTTTAAGCTCACCTTAACTCTGTGTAAACAACTAATCGTTAGTCTTTCTTCCAACTTCGATTTTATTCCCTTTGGAGTAGAGACTCTTGCGCCGTGGGGTTCAAGTTTACAGGCGCTAATTAAAGATGTAAGTTGGCGCCTTGTAAATAGTACCGGTGACCAGAGAGCTGGTGCTTTCTTCGCTCAACGAATAAGTAACGCAATACAGCGAGGAAGCCAGCGTTAAAGTTACACAGTCACAGGAGCCAAACTTTTCAAATTTGTTTTAATTTTCTTTTTGATAATTTTTATTATTACTTTGTAGGTTAAAAAAATGGTAAATACTGTATATTTAGTGATATATTTAGGTTTGAATAAACATTTATTAAAATAAAATAAAAAATCGTGATGAAAGTAATTTTCTGTCTGAAATCCTAAATCAAATATTGTGGAGCTTTTTACCGAACAAAGCAATCGAACTCGCAATGTTTTAATGAAATCGCGTCGTCTTACCTTGCCTCATTCATATTCTAAAGAAGTATTGTAATTATTCACGAGTTCGGTACATAATCAAGTGTGTGTGTGATCATAGTGCTAGCTGCAAGCGGTATAAATGCTTAATTGCAGTTCACAAAGGAAGTTTTTTATAAATCCCATCCTTGAGGTCGAGGATCTTCGATCCCCGGCTGTGCACCAATGGACTTTCTTCCTATGTGCGCATTTAATATTTGCTCGAACGGTGAAGGAACACATCGTGATGAAACCGGCATGCCTTAGACCCAATAATTCGACAGCCTGTCACAGAAGACTGATCACCTACTTGCCTATTAGATTGACAGCTAATCGGCTGATCATGAAACAGATTCAGGAATTTTCGAGGCCCAAACCTACCAGATGTAGTGCCACTGATTTATAATTTTTATTTTATATTTCAAATCACTAGTTTCTCAGAACGACGACTGTCGTGAATTGCGCTTCCATTAAATGTAGAATATCATTATTAGCGACAATAAGCCCATCTGGTTATTGTTGACGCGACGTCACTTAATGTTAAGGACTTATGTACTTTTAAAAGCTCTCGGTTTTTGTATTTTTGGAAGCTTGTAATTGGATTTTCTTATTTACATGTCTGCTTTGTTTAACTAAGCTGAGATTTACCAATGTTTACCAGTTTGTTTAACTGGGATTATTAGGTTTGACTCTAATTCACTCTCATTTTTGTGTATTTTTGGCGAGATTCTTTAGTTGTGTACAATTTCGCGTCCACATATTATAACAAAATATTTAGAAAATAAAATTATGATTTTATTTTTTAGCATAAGAAAGTAGAATTGCCTAGGATTACGCCCTGAAAAGAATGTAGATTCATATTTTGTACATTCCCTTAAATAGTTCAAGGTCTACGATTTCGATCTTCTATTCTAAGTGGTATAAAATTATGCAACAGATTAATTTCAGTGTTAAATGAACTCTTTACGAATACTCATAGCTTCTCTTGCCTCAACCAAATTGTTTATCATCCAACAATTTGCATAGTATTTTCAAAATTCGTTATTAAATTACTACGAGGAAAACAGTTGAAGACGCAAATATATAAAGATTGTAGATATTAAAATTATTTTTAAAAAATGTGTGAATCCAGCTGGGGGATACAACATTTACATAATTTTTCTACTCGCTGGTATGTTTAAGGAAAACTGCATAACGTCTGGGACCCAAAACATACAGTCTGTTGTTTTTGATATTGATGCTCCAATTGTCTCATTTGATTTAATTCAATCACATTAAAATCATCATTCTCATTAAAAGATCGAAGAGACAAAAATCTGTTATTCATACGAATGATATTTATTATCAAAGCAAACGTGGCGTATGTCATCAATACAAAAGATAATGACAATATATGGAAGTTGGAACAGCTATTTACACAGCGTTCGACATATTATAATTTAAGATAACATCACGTATTCGTACGCTCGTCGAGCACATTCAAGCGGTTAGCAATCAATGACAGGCCCCTATAGCCGGCGAGATTATCTTAATGGCAGCGGTGTTGAACACGAATTATGTATTCGTGAGGCACAATCGGACCCAAATGAGAGGCCAATCAGCCTCATGCCATTCGACGGTAAACGGCCATGACGTGATGGCAAACCGAATCGATAATTGTTTGGGTAAATACTTGTCGATTATTTGTATACAACTTAAGTATTTTAAATATCGAATACGCTTTGCTGTAACCATATTGTTTTGATTAGCATGATTTGCGGTTCTAACATGTTTGTATATTTGAACTATGCTCCTCAGCTTAAAATAAACAGTCGAGTTTTCCTTAGCTTAGTTACGGTAACAATGTAATGAGGAACAATGAAGTGATCTATTAAAGTTTTATTATCGCTAGAAGAAATAGGGACTTGACAATCCCCAAAAAAGATTAGAGGCCGTTAAACCTACTTCCTAAACGAATTCGACCGTCCCCAAAAGTTTTTCTATGAAAAGTTTTTACGGCGTCCGCATTAGCATGTGGGCGTTTATGTGCCACATTCCACCGATAAAACTCGGGCTGGGTCTGAAAAGCCGCATACGGGCACTTAATGTGTTAAAGTACGCCCCTATTACTGCCTTTCATAGGGGTCTTTTTGACCGTTTTGTCCTAACTATTTCCAGATAAAGTTTGTTCTTAGTGTTTAATTATCTCTAGAACTAGGTGGTTACTCTGTGTATGTTATAAAAGAACGAGTATTTTTACCTTACTACTCGGCAAAATCTATACTGGTTTATATATTTAATGTTAAGTATAATTGTTTCGGTATATTTATTATCAGTCATCATTTAAGATTTGATATTCATTTTGGCAACGGCATTTTATAATAAGTCTTGGTAAGGAATAGAAAAGTTCGATAAGGTGTATATAAAAAGTAAATAAAAAAGCGAACAAACTATGAACGTAACATTTATGTTGGGAAGCTAATTCAGATTGCGTAGAATACGTTATCTAAATCACTGCGGGTATGACGCCTGAGTTTTATCTCGACTCAACACCTGCCTACCCTTGAATTATGGCCCAACAGTGTCCTAGGCTAAGAGATAACATTATTTTTGATTATTTTGAGATAAAAATTAACACTCAGTTGCATTAATTAACAAGGATTGTATTATTTATGATTTATTATAAAAAAGTATACGTTTCACGGGTTCATGTTTTGCTTAAATGTAATATTATGTTCTTTGTTTTAATTTTATATTAATGAGTTTGCTATGGTATTGGTATTAAGTTACTGTACTGACACTGAAGAAATAAATAAATTTATTAAAAAAACAAAGTAATATTGAAGTATGCCTAAGGCCAGTGTTTCCCAACGTGGGGCGCAATTTAATTGTTAATGAGTGCAATCGAAACGCTGGTCATAACAAAACGTGGAGACTCGTGCAGAATATAAAAATCTCTTTGCAGCAAGGATGTCAACAAAATTAATTAATATTGAAAAGTTAAAATTGGAATTTGATTTCAGTTTTTCAAATGTTTTGGAAATTTAGTTCCTAGTATTTTTTTCCTAAAATCTATCATTTGAGTTTCTTAATTCAAGGTTTTTTTAAAAATTAAATATGTTACGTTGGTGCTTAAGAATTTTAGTAAGATTAAGGCGAGGCATGGCACAAAAACGATTGGGATACATTGCCTTAGGCGATAAGGTGTCATTGAAGAAATTTTTGAGAAAATTGTTTTTTAAATGTAATTCATGGTGTCATCGTGGCATGCTTCATATAGGCTGAATCCAGGTGGTCTCTAACAAGAAAGTTCTTAATCATGTTGGAATGTCGAATCTTATGTAGAACATCAAATAATAGAAAGATAGACCTGGGACACCAGTTGCGTCATGACCGCTATCATCCCTTCAATTAATTATAAAGGGTACAATCCAGGATAAACAACGTGTTGGTAGAAGGAAAAAATCATCGTATTGCGTTTGCAGAAGAGTGACAGAAGACTAACGGCTAACCTGGTAATGGAAAGACACCAAAAGAAGAAGAAGAATTTTGTTAATTCCATGCTTTGTTGTTTATGAAATATCGTCCCTCTTTAATATTCAGCTCTTAGATTTCTTCCTATCGTGAGTGAGTTTTTCACGTGTCTCGCGGACCGGCTTCGGCACACCTGCTCCTTCTCAATATTTATTGTGCTCTGAAGAGAAAGCCACATAATATCCCTTTGTACACAGATTTTTCCTGTAAGGGCACGTTTTAAGGAAAACTTTGATTTGAATATATTTATAGTATTTTAGTTATTTCTTTATATATATATATATATATATATATATATATATATATATATATATATATAGGTTAAGAGGCAATATATATTAACAACAATGCAACGCTTCCTCTAATTCTTTAATAAATTATATAAGTAGCCGTTATCATATTTAAAGACTCTGAGTACCGCCGTGAGTTTATTTCTTTCAAATAGTGTCAATTAATTATTTGTTTAGGTAAAAAAAGTTAATGTTCTGTCTCTCTCTCTAATTTTCACTAATTTATCTCTTTTCATCACAGCGTAAACATAATTTGAGAGAGAAAGACGAAAGAGTAGTTAATTGTGCAATTCTATTTTTTTATTAGGGTTAGTATCTAAAGCATTTAACTTTAGACCTTTCCTTAAGAACTCATTAACCTAACATATTAGAGAAAAGAGAATTCTTTATTTAGTTGTCTTTGTACAATTGTGAATTTTTGCCTAATGTTACGTTTCACGAATGTGATGTTTTTATTATAAAGACGTGTCGGGACTGGAAAAATATTTACGTATGTCGCCGAAACGTGTGCTGATGTATGGACGTAGTTTGCGTTTGAATCGCACTATTTGTTCACGCACATTCTCTATGGTAGTTGTTATGCGGGGGATTGATGACGTAACCTATGGGGTAGAAAATGTAATTCGAGAGGATAGTGTACTCGTATAAGGTAGTAGGTTTTTGAAGTGCAAACTGAAATTTCAAAATAAATATCGACATTCAATTAATAATTAAGGTACATTCAGCATTCACATTTATTCATTACTAGCGGACCGGACAGACGTTGACAGGACAACTATGAATATTAATTTAGAATTGGTATAATAATATATATCGTTTTTGTGCCATGCCTCGCCTTAATCTTACTAAAATTAAGGTACATTCAGCATTCAGATTTATTCATTACTAGCGGACCGGACAGACGTTGACAGGACAACTATGAATTAGTATAATAACTAAAAAATATTTCAGAAACAAAGTATTTATTATTCTTGTGCTTTATGATAAACAACATTTTTTGTTTGTTTTTTCGCGCGTATATAAATAGTTTTGTTGGTATTCATAAGAACCTTCTCCTGACAATAACAAACACAACAAAAAAAGAATTAGCGAAATCGGTCCAGCCGTTCACGCCTGACGCCGTGACCAAGGGGAATAGGGATTCATTTATATATATATATATATACAGTCGTGGTCAACTAATTAGGGACACTCTTTGGTTAAAGCGAATTGTGAATTTATTTTTTATTTTCCAACGAGTCTAAACCATATTCCATATCTCTTACATGTAAGTATAATTAGTCATTTATGTGCCCGATTATACAAACAATAACAACTTCTTGAACATTAAACCTCTTTACAGTATAGCTGATAGATTATCGTAGTGCTATTTGCTCAAATAATGCTGGCTGGCCATTTAATTAGGGACACTGAGATATTGCGTTCTATTTTCAAAATTTGAATCTCAATACTTTTTTACTTCTTCTCTTATTGTTTCGTGGTAGTTTTGGCGGCAATCCCGATATTTATTTTAAGTTTTGAAAATATTTTTAAGAAAAATGGGTAAAAACAAAAGTTGCGATCCAACACTACGAAAAATTATCATGAAGATTGTTTTCGAGCATGGTTGGCCATACCGAAGGATAGCAGAACATTTAATGTGTTCAAAAACTATGGTATACAATGCAGTGCAACATGTCAGACGCAATAACACAGATTTAAATGTGCCCAGAATAAAAAGATCGAGAAAAACAACTCCGCAAGAAGATAGAACGATAACCAGGTTAGCTAAGAAAGATCCGTTTCTAGGCTCTATTTGAATTAAACACGAAGTGTTTGGGACAGACGAAAGAGCTGGTGTCTCAGCGAGGACCGTTCGACGACGTCTGGTAGAAGCAGGGTTGTTCGGAAGAGTGGCTCGCAAAGTACCGTTGTTGAAGAAAGAACATAGAAAAGCTCGTTTGGCGTTTGCACGTAAATATGGACATTGGACCTACGCCCAATGGCAACATGTATTATTCTCTGACGAGACCAAGGTTAATTTGATTCCTTCAGATGGAAGGCAATACGTACGGCGTCCAGTAAAAGCGGAAATGAATCCAAGATTCACAAAAAAGCAGGTGAAACATGGCGGTGGAAACATTAAAATGTGGGGTTCATTTTCTGGACGTGGAGTGGGACCTGTGAGGAAAGTTCAGGGTAACTTAGACCAACATCAATACAAGGCAATATTGGAGTAAACGATGCTTCCCTATGCTGAGGAGCATCTCCCTATTATATGGATGTTTCAGCATGATAAAGACCCGAAACATACCGTCCGTTCAATCAAGTCGTTTCTTACCAGTCAGTCAGTATCGGTGCTAGATTGGCCAGCAAATAGCCCGGACCTTAACCCAATCGAGCACCTTTGGCACGAAATCAAGAAAAAAGTAGCCACTTATCGTACCACAACTTTAGATGAACTTAATGAAGCTTTTTGTGAGGCATGGGCAAACATTCCTGTCGAAACATGCCAGAAACTGATAATGTCTATGCCACATCGGTGTCAAGCGGTAATTACTAACAAAGGTTTTGCTACTGGGTACTGATTTTACACGTAATAAAATGGAGCTGTTAAAGATATTATAATACTGCAGATTATTAGTTTTGTTTAACTCTATTTTTCATTATAGTTTACTGTCCTTAATTAAATGTCCAGCTACAGAATTATACCTTAAAATTGAATACATATTCAACCTTTGATATTAAATACTTTTTTCTATTTATTTATTCTTTTATTTACAGCCATTTAAAGCATAATAATTGGACCAAATTATGCAAATAATAGTTACTGAGAAATCAATAGGGTTTTATATTTGTATGTACATAACCGGTTATTGTTCTTCACTATCTTGCATGTCCCTAATTAGTTGACCACGACTGTATATGGATGTGAACTGTACCAGCCATATAAAAATAGGCATGCAAATGTCATAATAATAAGATCAGTTAATTTATAAAGGTTGTCAAAACTTATGGTTTAAATACTCTCCGCGCGGGAGATTAAAGCCTTTAAATCTTTAAGAATTTATTTTCTTAAAATGACTAAATTACATATCAGAAAATACATCTTAATGTAGGTAATTCATATAACGTATTGTACACTTATGAATGATAAAATGAGTTTAAATTTAAATTTACTGTCAGTTATCAAATCGAGGACGTAGAACGGACGAGAAGAACTGCCGAAATGTTCCAGTTCCAGTTTCACTGTTTCAAATCGCGTAGGTTTTTTTATATAAAATGTTTGTAAGCACTCTGAAACCATTAGTTACATCATGCTCCTCATCACTTGTCAAAATTTCAAAAGTGTTTGTAATACAGATTGATATTTGAATGATAAAAAATCTTCCGCTAGATATTTGTCAAACGCTAAAGCCTTACAGGTTTCCATAATATATCGAAGGATTTAAAAACATCTTACATATACTTTATTAAGGGATAATTTTCACGCTTTTACACTGCTTTACAATTCTTTACTGTTTAGTTTTATTATGGTTGCCTGGAAGAGGTCGCTTAGAAACGATATAATATTATAAATGTGCAATAAAGTGTATTTTATAAATAATATCGATTATACGATTATATGTCAAATTATATGTCCAGTAATGTATCCTTTAATTTGTGATTTCTAAATCTAATCACTCTACTAATAACTGTAATGACTACAGCATCCATTTGCAATCAGAATTATTGTTTGCATCCAATCGCGTTCTATGCACATAATACCATTTTGCCTTTAAAATCGCGTTATCAAAACTCAGGATTTTCCTAATTAAACTGGAGTTTGCTTTAAAGTTTCTTTATAAGAAAGCGAAGGCACTATTAAGAGGTGCAGGCATAATGAACAGTGAAACAATGAAGGTTTTCAGTTTCACCCTTGGTACACTTTTCTTAATGGATTTCAAATTTTAATAATTGCTTATGAAAAGGTGATTCATTCATTCTAACAAAGGTTTAAATCGTTGACTTTTAAAAAGATGGTAGAAATTTGAAAAATAACCTATATACTTCAATACTGACTAAGAAAATGTAGCTTAGGGAACCTGGCCAGCTCTAAGACCTTAGTGTTTGCATATATATGTATATTTTTATGGGTGCAAACGGACAGGAGGCTCACTTGATGTTAAGTTACTGCCGTCCATGGACATTCAATGGGCTCGTGAGTACGTTGCCGGCCTTTAAAGAATTGCTACGCTCTTTTTGTGGTGTGTGTGGGCAAAATCTGGCTTAAAAAACGACGGACATCGAGGTGATAAGGCTAGGATTTTGTATTCTGCCTCGACGTCCGATGATGAAGCTGCAGGATTGAATTTAATCAGAACAACTCCTCTAAACACTTTACAGCGTACTTGCAACGCTAAAGGATGAAGCTCCTTGGAAAGGGATTGGTCGTCAACGATTCAAACCGCTCTTTGTTAACATATCGTTGCAACATTGATATGCAGAAGAATCAGGGTCGGAGATAGGACACAGCCTTGTGGGATCCTAGCGATCTCGGGTGTAAGGCCAAGTATCGACCTTGATGCTCCGATCGGCCAGAAAGCTGGAGATCCAGTCGCATAATTTCTCAGGAAGGCTGTATAAAATTTACATCAGTCTGGGAATATTTTATGATGTAATCGTTTTCATTTCGCTAAGTACACTAACTGCTCCCGGCTCGGCTAAAGGCGCCCGCTTTTAATAAATGAATACATGAGGATGGAGTTTAAAATTACTTTCACGTTGACGTGGCTATTTAGTTTATTGTCTATTGTTTTAACAGTGGCAAATTCAAATTATGTGTGCTTTTGTGTGGAGCACACATAATGAGTGCTACGAGACTAAGTTTTTTTGTCAAAATTATGAGTAATATGATATTTTATGGGATTAAATTTATAAAATATCATAATAGGAACTCGTGTTTTTAAATACTAATTTCATAAGTAAGACTAACGGATACTCAGTCTTTCCCTCCGATAACAGTTATGGAGGCTGTCAACTGTCGTACTGTCGCACCCTGTGCGCTTCAATGTCTCTTTATCTGTGTTCGCAACCATTTTCTTGTAAGGCAAAGAAACTATCGTGAAGATAATGATATTCTGGTTAGTAAGAAATAAAACGATTTTTAATAATAGTTGTGTACTTCATGAACCATATCTTAAATCTTAATACTTATTAGGTAATTTCCTATTGTTTTTGTTGATAAAACTATACAGCTAATTTCATAGTCGCGTGCAAATGTATATGCTATTTGGACAAACGTTACATAATATTTCAATATTCCTTGCTCCTAATGCTTCGGAACATTAAGCTCAGATTATCGAAGTCTTAGCCGAAGTACTGCGCTCAAATAGTACCAACTATATGCCGTTCATAGAAGATAAGCGATTTTCAAGTTAGATAGAATGATTACAGATCACACAACACTAGACAAATTTGTATTAGATCAACTCAAAAATTGAATGTGAGCAACAGTTATATACGTACAAATGGCGGCAAAACTTGATTTACACAGAAGTGGAGGATTTATTGGCTTTTATTATATAAAATTACACAAACACACATAATCACTGTACCATTCCCACAGTATACGTATTTATTTATCACCATTTAAGTTACAGAAGAGCTCCCCTGGCACAAGTAATTTGGATTAACTTATACATTGAATTTAATTTTATTAATTATTACGAAATTAAATGCAGTACTCACAAAGATACGGTACTATATATAATCAAGTAAATAAAAAATAGGCTTTCGTATGACGGTAACGCCGCAATTATATTTCCAGACTCAGAAGTTTTCCATCAATCATCGCCAATGTTCTAAAAATTCTTGCCTTCATTAGAAAATTTGGTTAGCAGTTGCAAATTGCGTTATTTATAGCTAAAATCCTCAAAGCTTTGAATGATAAATTGCAGCTAAAACACTTTTCAAATTCAAACATTTTCATTTGTATTTCCAAATTGCACTTTTATTTCTGTCCGTTCGGACTTTGATCGGATTTGGTACTTTTACAATACTAGGAATTTGCCGAGCGTTCGTTGCACCTGCGCTACCTTTTTTCTATGGCTTTCGTTATTCATGGTTAATACCAGCCTTTGAATATATTACAACGTGGTCACATTTACGTACTTTTATTTGATTTTTTACTACAGAGTTCTTAAATTAAGTGTACGTTTTTTTAAAAGAAATCTGTTTATTTAGGTTTTAATATCTGTAAAATAAAGTATATTGGCAATAGGATAAAGCGCCACCATTAACCCTAAATATCTCTATTACGAGAATATTGTATAATATTAATTGTAATATTCAATTATAGTATTAAAATCAATATTTGATCACGAAAATATATTATATTCTAATTCGAAACACCTTGGTAATTAATTGTCTTTTACAATTCTTTATTTTACCCGCTCTAACAAGTAGTAGACGTGTAATGTAGAAATACAACACCGTAGGTGCTTGAAAGGAACTCAATGGTAACATAAACTGAAATTGTACCCTACGTTTTAATCCAACGAGCAAAAGAGAACTTTGTGTGTTTGAGAGCTTTTCAAGCACTGGTTGAGGTAAATAGTTACTCTTCGCTCGAGACCTTAAAACATTTTACACTGGCTCACGATATCAATTGTATAGGACTGAGATATTTCCATTAAAATACTAAAATAGTAGTTGTATATAAAATAATACAAGACTATTCTGGGCGAGTTAGTGTCTACTGTCTCTACGCCGTAGACGTATACAAAGCTCGTAGCAACCGTAGCTTACAATTCCGCCGTTAAATAATTATTACTTTATTTGATATTTCAGAAATGGTATAATTAATTAGATATTAAACACAATAAAAGTTCTAATTATATATATATATATAAAATGAAAATATCGTTTCATGGTTTTCAGTTTTAAATTTTTAACTCGACAAGCGCTAGTAGGATAACCTATTTATGTAGAAATATAAATTCGAGCGTCACTATTTATTTGTCAAATATTTGCAAAAAATCAAAACAACGAAGTGGAATACATCGTTTTTGTTTGTTTTTCAAGCTTGGTTGGAGGCTTGTTTTGCTTTCGGGTCGTCAATTTTTTATAGAACGGAATATTGTATAAAATTGTAATGTATATAAAGTGTTGTTTTATTTTATATACTAGCTGTGCCTTGCTGTTTCTAGCATTAAATAAGTCGTAGCCGAATATAAGATATATATATATATATATATATATATATATATATATATATATATATATATATATATATATATATATTACAGCCTCAATTAATGGACTATCTAACACAAGGCCCTCTCTCTCTACGCCCTTGACTTGCGAACTGGTAGTAAATGTAAATTAACAATTAATTTAACTTCTTTTTGACGTTCATAAGTGTACTTGTTTACCTATATGAATAAAAATATTTTGAGTTTGAGTTTGAACAATATTCTTTCCATTCGAACAAGTACGTCCCGAAATTATAACTTTAACCAAACAAACTCCTCTTCTTTAATATTAAGTATTGATGTAAAACCGTTTACTTGCTTGGTTATTACTATCTTAATTGTAATATTGAGAGATAATGAAACACAACTATACACTTTTTAGAAAATGATGTTGTCTATGACTATACATATTTATTTATTTATTAAAGTATACCATATCATACATAGTACTAAATCTACTGCATATTTTACAAAATCTTCCATCTAAAATGTATGACATATGAAGGAAACAGAAGTGTTTAAAAAAAAATTAAAAATACAACAAAAATATATACAAGATAAAATTTTATTAGACCTAGAGTAAGGGACGAAAATTTTAGGGTCACTGCTCTGTATATGATTATTTAGCAGTTTATATAAGAAGGTTAAACCGGCTAAAGTTCTTCGATCGTACAGTGATATCATGATCAGTTTTAAAGTCGCTGATGGTACGGGTGTCTAGGTTAAAATCCTCTGCTTATAAAAGTTAGTTGAAGATATATACATACAAGGTCAGCATACGGTCGACATCACAAATATGTAATCAGCAGAATATGCAGTTGCATTTAAGTAAAGCGAGGCTCATAACAAGAGGGTTTTGTCTAAACTAAACACAAAGAGCATTTAATTCAGCTCGGTTTGTGAGGCAGGTAACAAATAATTCCGCTTAGTAACTGTTGGACTAGTCGAGTAACTATTACGAATTGCGATCGTTTGAATGAGTGAGATGGTATGCACCTGCTTTCACTACGCAGGGCACTAAGTGTATGTATTAAGTATTGTATGTAGATTTTTATTGGGAATTAGTTTTATTATTGAAAGACTCAATTCTATGTTGTAGTGAAACTTCTTTATCGGCGTTGGAAAAAAAATTACCGACACATTTTTCGGTTAAGCGCCATCTTTTTCTTGTCCCTACCACGGTTGATTCGAAAAGATTCGAAGCCATTAATATCAAAATATATAATGACGATAACAATGATAGTAATAATTCTATTACAATTAATGAAATTCTGTAATAATCTTAGTAGTAATGAGGTAAAATGAAATAATTGTATTATTTGTATTCATGTCTATGATAATAAAAGCCTTTTGTTAAACTTTATCTAATTTAACTTCATTTAAACAATTTCTGTAAAGCTGCATATAGTAGATAATTTTTCGAAAAATAAGGTCATAAAGAAGTTTCACTTCTTACGCGTGTACACTAGTACATACACACATTTTTTAAAGTATAAATTGGCTCATTATTTTGTTTCTGTAAGTAAATTTGGCAGTTGTGTGGTTGTTAACAAAATAAATAAGCTGCCTACTGAAGTAGGTATTTCCAAACCAATTCAAATTCAAATTTTCTAAAAACAACTTGTGTCCATGGGCGGCCATTACTTAATATCAAACCCTACCCCCGTTTGCCATCTGTTCTATAAAAAAATATTATTATTATTACCTTGTTAAAAAGTTGTATAAAACTAGATCTCATTAATATATTTGTGAATGTATGTATATTAAGTTACTTATTTCCCTAAGACACTTAGAAATTCAAGTAACAATTTATAATTAATTGCTTTCTCCAAGCACATTTTCAACGTTAAACAGTAAAATTCCTTAGATATTCGCGCAATTTTCTTGTAATCATTTTTAGTACATTCCTTTTGCTGATAATATGAACAAAGTTCGCTTGCTGACAAGGGTCCAAATCAGAGATATTAATTTGTAGGGTGCGTTGTAAATTAACCGTCGTGAGTTAGTACGCAGCCGAGTTACCCTGGGTAATTTGTAAGACCGGCAAGCAATAATTTTCGACTCCGGGTACCGTGCGCCCGGATTAAAGTAATACCCGGATTAGCTGTGCGTGTGTTGCTTTAAAAAAAGGGTAATTGCAATGTCTATGCTATATGATTCGAAAATGTGTATTTGAAATTGGAATTTTGTATTGAACGTTTTAGTTTGAAAACAATTTGCAATAACGATTGATGAAGTGATTGTTGCGCGTTCAATTTATTTTCATCTGTTATTACGGTTAAAAATAGCTCATCGCGGAATGGATTTCAAGTTTGAATAGCGATTCGTCCCTTCATAACCAGTGGCCGTAATTTCATAGGCGGTAGAACTTAGTTGCCACTATTGGCAATGCTGTATTATTTTATTATAAGTTATGTTATGGGTTCTTAACATTAAATAAAACAAACATATTAGGATATTTATAGAAGGAACCTCAAACAATTAAACTAGAAAAATACAAAACTAAAATATATTAAAGTAAATCTTATCATTAACTTAACTAAATAGATGTGGGCGCCAGGAGGATTTTGGTTTATCCTACCAAACCTATTATATGTGGTAATCTTTACCACATAAACAAATTTGGTAATTTGTCATTCAATAATGAACATCTACTGTGAGGGCGTTTTCCGAAGCTAAAAAGGAAGAAAACATTTCAGAAAGCTTCACAACAAAATAAAACCAAATCTTAAAATAATAATTAGAATAAACCTACCCCTCAACACAGTTATTTCCGAAATAAGTCAAAATTATACATCACACCAGGTACAATTTTTTCTCCCCACCCTCATCCTATTATAGTTATTAACAAAACCCTACCACAACCTACTTTGAATGTGCTATTATTATTGAATTATAATTATGCTATAAAATTGTGGTAACAACATTAGACTTAAGCATTTGGTTATAACTTTAATAGGAAAAACGCAATTTCAGAAAAGAGGCATAAAATTATGACTTCATTTACATTTATTTAAATGTACCTTAACTACGCTGGTTGAAGCACCCTTTGCACATTCAACACACGAGTCGTATGTTAACTATGAATAGGTGAATAAAAAAATGAATAACATAAAACGGTGGGATATGTAAAGCCAAGAGATAAAGCCAATTTTGTTCAGACTTCAGGAACACATGGTTTTCAAGTGGAGTTGTAAACTTGGCTAGCGGCTATATATTTAATGTTTGCTGTGCTTTATATATAATAAAGCGTAAACCATGCCTCCTGCTGATAGAGGATATTGGACAATCTGAGACAAATCTTGGTTTTTAATTTATTTTATTATTATTTATTACTTAAGATGTCATGTGCAACATGGTGTAATGGTTGCAGCTCCCTACAAACGTTGTATAAAACAAAATATTTGGCGATTAAAAAGTGTGGCGGAGTTATTACAAACTAGAGGATTATATTCAAGATAAGAATGCTTGGAAACATCCTGCTCCATTGGACAATTATAGAGCCTTGACTAAATCAAATTGGTTGCTGATCTTATATATTTTTTATTATTTTATAATACTACAAATTGTTATTATTTTATTTTTATCTCACACCCTGTTTTATTGTTTTTTTTATTACTCTTTAATGTATAATATTTATATGTTTAATATTTCTACGGTTTTGATATTTCTATATATGAGAGTAACAAGTATACTAACAATTCAATCATTGACCTCGACAGTAGTTTTATCTAGGAGTACATTGTCTTCACATATAATAATTATTTAACTAATGTATACAGATATTGTAAATCCTATTTTAAAAGAGTAAGTGTGGAGTTTCTTATCCATTTTTCTCCACGTTTTGTAAGGGACAACTAGAATAATCTTTATATTTTATTTAACGTTCAAAAGTACAATACTATATTAATTAATGTTTAATTTTTTTGTTAATTTAGGTGGTCTAATTCTAATAAATGATTTGATTTGAGAGTTTATTGCCAGTTCCTCTCTTCGGATATTACGCCCTTGATTTGAGAACTGGCAGTAAATGTAAAATTAGAAGCATTTAATGTAATTTTGACGTTCATAAGTGTACATTGTGTTACTTACCTATAATATATGTATTGCTAAGGATAGGGATAAGGATAGATATAAGGAGGAAGCTATATCTCTTACATGCATTTTGAATATTAGTAAAAGTATAGGCTAATTAAACTTTAAATAGTAATAACAATGTAATATGAAAGCTAATACGATTTGGAACTAATTAAAGTTAGTACGACTTAATAATATTATTTATATAATAATTCATATTTTAATAATACAGTTATGAAAGCGACTATGTGGTTACACGTGCAGCTGACCTAATATATGAGGACTACACGTGTCTAGTGATCGATCACTTCACAAAATATTTATTAGTCGATTCAGTTGAAATCAGTTTTTTTACTTTGTATTTTATCTTGTTAATGGTGCAATTGGGAACTAAGGTAATGCTTTCTAATTATGGCTGGCACCAATTATGATTAACACGTGCTAATACGGTGAAGGAAACCATCCATCCATGCAGGGTCCTTCAAGAAAAGAGCGTACCAGTTCTTAAAAGACCGCTCAACTTGCCAAACGCCAATCACTTAACATCAGGTGAGCCTCCTGCCCGTTTGCTCGCTATTCTGTAAGAAAACGAAATCTACGTTCCTATAAATAATTACTATTTGAAGCTATAATAGTTATACTCTTGTCTATCATCAGCTAAGGTAGCAAGAGACAGGTAGAATTTTAGAATGCTTTTGTGACCCCTAATGTCCTTAATATGACGGTGAAGGTGTACAGTTAATAGGACTGTTATAGCGTGTTACACACACTAAGAGAAAACTTCCTTTGCGTTGCTGAAGGCGTCCTTCTACTATTCAACTTAAATACTTTGGTATTACGAATATTGTATTCTCCAAATAGTTGTGATTTTATAGCATCAATGAAAGCGTAGTAAAATGAAGACCAGTGCTGCGTAAATTCTCAGGTCAACGAGCAATGCGCTAGTTTATTTCTTTCATTCACCCGTGAACCACAGAGTAGAGCTAGTGATGTCATACATCCTAATGTTGGTTACTGCCGTGTGTAGCTATTTAGAAGCAGTGGCGGATTTACTAGCAGTCTAAATAGGATTTTTGGAAATATTTTTTTTTGCTATCTCATAGAAATCAAACATTATAACGTTTTTTGATGTTTTCCAGGTAGAGTCTGCAACCAGGTAGAGTTTGCCGATAACTTTTAACTCTCACTTGTCATTGTACATTTGGTGTAGCAAACTACCATATTCTAGAGTAAAACAGCTAGTACGCCGCCCCATAACCAGTAATCCAGATCTGCGCTCTCAGCTCACGCTTTGTAAAAGTGAAAAGAGTGAAATTGCAGAAAATGCACTTCCCTCTTCCCTTCACCCCCTATCAACTTATTCAACTCAGTCCTACTACTGGTTGGCAGCTTCAAAATTTTACATTAACAGTATAGGTTAATGTAAAATTTTCTGCTCAAAAATCAAAACAAAAAATTGTTTGATTATAAAAATAATCTAGGACGTAACAATTGTAGAGGCGAGGGCGGTACATATTTCACAGTACCTCTAGTCCACTCTACCTTGAAAATTTGTAAATCTGTCACTGTTAAGAAGCTACTGAAAAGCAACTGTATTAGTGTCGTTCTAAATGTATAATTACTATTTACATAAACTGATTTTATAGTAAATTTTGAAATTCAATATCTGAAACTATTCCCCTTATAGTTAAGTTCATAGCTACAAGTTTTTATTGAACCGAAAAAAAATATTGTCCTACAAGTGATATATTATATTATATAGATCTTACCATAAGTAAACATAATATACACTACTCGATCCAGTTCAGATTTTTACCTTATATTTTATTTAAAGTCTTGTTATTCCGGGCCCACATCATTGATGTATTTACACTTGCACTAATGAAGGAATGTCGTATATAACATCAAGGGCCAGAACTAGTCTGTTGCTGTTGTCAGCAACAAAGTCGTTGCGCCTACTGAATGCTGTCACAGACACTATCGAGATCTTTATATCTTCGCAGAGTGAATTCACAATAGCGATATTGTGTAGCCTATGTATTTATTATTTAATACGATATATCTTAATTTCGACATTATCGTGCTGTACTAAAATCGGTGATTAACTATTGTTAATTGTGTTACATGTACTTATCTTTTCTTCGTCTTTCCAGGTATCTTAAATTAAAACCAGCACACAATGCCACTCTATAATTACAATTGCGATTTATATCAGTATTGACTGTAAATCTATAACAATAACCATTTTGCATCTTTATCAGTAGAAACAGCTATTCTGAAAAATACCTCCATTGTTGTGGGTATAACGATATTACGTCAATAAGTCGGCGCCCTGAGCTTGGTCTGAGAGAATCGGATCCAGCACAATCTAATTTATTAATAGCAAATAAAAGCTTTGTAATATAGTCCGATGCGCCTCGATGTTGTTCCCTATGATTGGTGGATATCAGAGCCAATTGTTCTCCTCTATTGAATTTCCACTTTTCCAATGAACTCAGGCGTTCAGACGTTTTTCATTACGATAGTAATGAGTACAATACCTTCTGGGAGAATGCAAGAAAACTTGTTTTGTTTTAATTATAATGCCTTGAGATAGAAAATCCTTAATGGAAAAATATATCGTGAAAGGTCATTGAACTTATGTTCAACATTATGATTTACAATTACATAACCGAGTCGACATGTCTTTTTATTAGTGCTATCACGATTATATTTGTACGCAAATTTAAAGAAAACAAAACAACGAAAATACGCAGAAACAGACAAAACGGTATCTTAGATATATAAAAATAAATCAGTGGCGCTACAACCTTTTAGGTCTGGGCCTCAGATTTCTGTATCGACTACGGTATGCCGGTTTCCATACGATTTACCTTTATCTTATGATCGTGTGTTTAACACAAACTCAAAAATATACATAAGTAGTCAATATTTCATGAAATACCTTAATAATTTAATTTGTTCTATTTCAGATTGGATCGTTAAAGGGATTCTACCTATTTTCACATCACAAGGTGCATAAGAGATCTCTGGAGCCCAGTCATGAACATCACAAGAAGCTTAACGACGAACCACAGGTATAAATATAATTAATTATATAAAGCTATGAAGGTTCTTTGTCCAATTAAGTTATACATTTTTTTAATGTAAGCATCAAAGATAGTCTTTTGTAGTCGCATTTATCATTTCTTAAGGTCTTGTTAGTGACGTCGCATAATTTCCGGTAATTCAGCACCTGGGTGATGGTAAGACTTGTAAGGACTTTGATCGTTCCAGCGAGTACTCTGGTCACAATAGATTGTTATGGGTTTTTAACATGAAATAAAACAAATTAGCACATATTAGGATATTTATAAAATCCTACCTAGAACCTCAAACAATTAAACTAGAAAAATACAAAACTAAAATATATTAAACTAAATCTTATCATTAACTTAACTAAATAGATGTGGGCGCCAGGAGGATTTTGGTTTATCCTACCAAACCTATTATATGTGGTAACGTTTATCACATAAACAAATTTGTTAATTTATCATTCAATAATGAACATCTAATTTGAGGGCGTTTCCCAAAGCTGAAAAGGAAGAAAACATTTCAGATAGCTTTACAACAAACTAAAACCAAATCTTAAAAGAATAATTAGAAAAAACAAACCCCTCAACACACTTATTTCCGAAATAATTCAAAATTATACATCACACCAGATACAATTTATGTCTTTAAAGTGTCGAAAACACGGCTATCACCGCCCATGCCTCTCGTTTTCTCCCTGCGCTCATCCTATTATAAGATTTTTCTATATTTTTTGGAACTCTACGTGCATGTACCTAAAAAACTACTACGATAGTAACTAAGTGTCGAAAGACAATAAGAAAGAGGAACGTAAATAATATAGACATATAATGTATCAAAATCGACCAAGTTTTTCTTTTTTGCAACGAAATGGTTTAATGCTAGCAGTATGTGGGATATATGTAAAACAAATATCGTTCGGTATCTCATTTCAGCTCAGATATTATTGGGCCCGATAGTAATAAACATTTATGAGATGATACTTCGAAACAGAAATGCCTCAGACTTGAATAAAATCATAATATCAAAGTTTCACGACATCAAAGTGACGATTCCTATTCTGACATTTTGCTTTTCTAGATTTGACCCCACGTTAGTAAAGGCACTTGTTTCCTAATGAATGTTTGCCACAGAATTCTGGAAATGATTATCTGTAATATTTGAAGATACCTTGCCTCGAAAACTCTTTCGTGTTACTAAAACTTTAGTGTTAGCGAAATTCAAGTTAGTGATTTCAGTAAATAACTATAATTATCTGACGGTACAAAATAATAATTTGGCGACTTCATCTTTAGATTGATATTGTAATATAGTCTTACTATGTTAGTTGGAAGAGATTAATAGAGAGCTATAACTATAGCGAGACAGGTCAAATCTAAGTGTAATTCAAAGCAATTACGGCGTGATGGAGTAGCAAATGGCATTACGCAGTGCATTGCCTTCAATTAAGGCTACAAGGATAATACCGCGGCCTGACCGCCAAATGAGCATTGCACTTGTGGCTAAGTGCGACCCGGTTATTATATTTATAACTAGAAATATTGTTCTGATGTTAGGCAAGGATCCAGCAACGTTACTGTTGTCTAACGATGTCTGTCTGTCTTGGCTAAATGCGTTTTAGTGATCCATGTCTACCAAAATTATCTGTCAAGCTTTGGGTTGTATCGGGACGAAACTTATATATACCGTGCTTATAGTTAATGAAAGAATTGTTAAAATAAAATTTCCGATTTTTATCTCACCTATAAATATTACGTATTTAACGTTGACAAAGAAATAAAATCATGGCGAAAAGTAACGTATGTCTTCTTTATAAAGGAAAGAAGGTGGATATATCATATTAAGGAAACATCAGGTATATATGGCAGACAATGGCACAGCGCTGACAGAAATGGCGGGATTTAGAGGAGGCATTTGCCAAACATGGGCACACAGATATTTAGAAAGAAGAAAGATGATAGAAATATAAATGTGTATAAGTGTAAAAGTAACTGATTAAATATGAGTTATTCCTTAAAAATGTTTCAGAGATATAGATGAAAGAGTACATAATAGTACTTATTTTTTTCTTTTTAATTATTTAAACAGCCTTTATATAGTATATAGTATATACATAAAAATATATTTTAACTTCTGGCATCAGAGAGCACATTAACTGAGCAAAACTTTTAGTTGAGAATGTCTATCAATGACGTGTCGGATATAAAACGTCCAGTTACAATAGTTCAGCGATCGGATTGCAAAGACGAAAAGTTCGGCCCGCGCCATACCGATTTTCTTTTGTCCGATAACTTTGTAAACCTTTGTGCGGACCGACAATGTTGACTAACGCTTAGTTTCCGATGCGCTTTTTAAATGTCGAATTCAGTTGTCTAGAATTTCCAATCTCTTCCAGTTTTATGAACTTTGACGTAAAGATTAGGAGGTAACAATCCGAATGTATTTTAAAGTTCTTGTTGAAGCTTATGTATAAAGCATTATTTAACTTTTATACACATCACAGTACATTGAAAAACAAAATATTTCCGATGAACCAGTAGTTCCTGATATAAGCGCGTTAAAAAAAAGACTCTTTAGCTTTTAAATAAAATGGAACAGAAATGAATGTTGACCTGTTGTACCATGCAGTTGAAATAATTGTTTCGCTTGGTATGGAATTCAAAATTGTAAATTAATTCTATTGTTATTGGTATACGGGAAACATTATCGATGTATTAAAAAATAATTGACCAGGATTTCTTTAGGGTACAGTGTAACAAAATCTTTACCGACTTGGCTATGCCAACCGACTAATAAAACTAACGTTCCATTGCCAGCCTTTCTCATGTTGATCAGTACCACCCTCACTACATCATATACATGTCTCATCCCGCTTTGAAACTAGTTTTCACCGGTTTTTAGTTAGAATTCGTTAAATTTCTCATTCTGTACAAAACACCCGGTTTTTCTAGTATGGAATAAATAATGTATTCGAAAGTGTTTTATTTCTTGAATTATAAGGTTTATAATATATCTATTGATTTCTATTGGTTTGAGGCCGTGTTAAATGAATAAATGTGATTAAAGTGTAAGATCTAGTTGATATAGTTCTTAACCTTCAAGCGGGCGCGCGGTCTTTTGTAACGGGAGCAGGCGCGCGTAACCGAAAAGACCTATGGGATGAATAAGAGAAATATATTATAATTGTATTTAAGTCTGATTTGTCAACAAAAGTAATTAAAATTATGAAAAAGGAACATATTTTTCAAGTCCTGTCGGAAAAGACATTTTCCTCGAAAGCCAACCATCATCTCATCAATTACAACGTACTCCCACTGGATATGGCAAAAGAGATATGTAAACATATAATCTTCCCTTATTGGCGAAGCTTTTTCAAGAGTACCACGAGCTTATTGCGTAGTAGCCGCAACCGCCATGAATTCACTAGAAATTTTACTCTTTTCCCTGATATTATAGTAGGAACAATAGCTGTGCCTGTCCCATCACTTGAATATAAATCATCGATATTGGCGTGTGATGTCTTCAAGGATCCCACTATGTACCGTAATTCGAAAAGTACTCGAATTTCCACCGCGTCTGTCGGTTTCTAGTCACGCATTCTCTTATATGATGGCGTTTTTTTTTGAATAAATTCGTTGGTATATCTAACAACTTTTTCAATAATATTCTCTTAAATGAATAAACTCCAGGCTATGGCAAACTACCATTTCTACGGGCCCGCTTCAGTTCAAAATACTCTCATCTTCCGTGAGAATATTTTGAACTTGACGCCTCACTCTGTTATTGTTATATTTTTACCTACTTTATCGCGCCCTGTAAAACAGCTACTTATTTCTGAAATTGACAAATCATTCTCTTCTGAGGCCGAGTGGTTTGATTCCTCAGCTGATCGAGGTTCCTCTGCAACGATGTGGTCGGAACTTTCAGAGGCTTGGTCGCTGAGCTCTGATTCACTCTTTTCTTCGCCTTTTGTTAGTAATTCCCCGAGTATTGCACTTTGTGGTAACCTAACTAACACTGACTTAACATAAACTGGATAGCTTCAAACTTATAGCAAGGAATTGGCCGTGCGTCTGTGACACAACTTCTTTTATAATTTATTACCTACTCCGTCGCGACAATCCTACCAGGGCAGATGGTGGAACATCTGGTGGTCAATTCATAACAATTCATATAAAACCGAACCAGTCAAATGAGGCACCTGGGCACTTATAGCAAGATTCTTAAGAATATGTTTCATAAAAATATTAAGAATTTAATTAAATATATATTAAAAGGTAACAAAGTATATTGTTTTGGTTTTTTAATATAACAAGCCACATGCTTGTATTTTTACTTAATTTAATTAAAACCAGCCTAACAAAATAATTGTCTAATAGTTAGACGTAATGTGGAAGTTTTTAACTAAAGGGGTTAAACTAAACGAAATTCGTTAACAGCATGTGAGTACAAAAACCTTTGTTGTTTACGAAATTTAAATAAAGGCGTTGCCGTCGCTTGTTCTATAACAGTGTAAACGAGCCATTGTGGGTACCATTGTCCCCGTCCCTTAAACCTTTTCTTTCAGTGTTAGTGATGGGCCGTATTAGTTTAGGACCATCTCAAATTATGGATAAATTTTTACACACACAACTATAAAGAAAACATGTTATAACTTAGTTAAGATAATATTGTTTTAGGCTATTGTTAAACGAAAGTATATAGATGTTAAATGTTTTAAATTGTGGCTTATGTCAGGGTAGAATTAATTTGTTCCTCATAAAGTATTGAATGTCTCGGACTTTATACGGCGAAACCTACAGCGGCTTTGAAACAAAACACTGCGAGATATGAGCGGTACGCCGTGATTAAGACGAAATGCTAAACTTCATAAATATTTGGGAATTACCACTGTCGAGGAAGACAGTATAAGATCAACCGAACACCACAAACGGAGCCTTCAGCACAGCGTCAATCCTCAAGCTTCGAGACTCTTCGAAAATGTTTCAGGTGAGAAGGGCGAGACTTGCCGCAGTTTGATAGTTATGGAGAGAAAACAAATTATTGGATTTGCATTCACTAATTGCCTCAAAATAATCATGGCATTAAATCTGATAAAAGCCAAAGACTCTTTGTAGATAGGTATAAATAAAGTAATAAAAAAAGGATGTAGCTAGTAACTAGATATAAACCATATTAAACATGGAAAATATGATGTTCTTTCACTTCAAAATCCAAAGTAGAATTTATAAATACACAAACTAAATATAAAGACAATACCTTTTTTTCATTATTAGATTGCTCATTTTTTTTTAATAAATCCATTTCATATCACAGTATTCGAATAAAACCCTTTTTGTATTTAATTGATTATATGTATTAAGTTGTGAGTATACCTATGATGTGAGATTGTATGTTTCCTTAGTAACCATTATTCTCCGTGGGAAAATGACGTAACCATGGCAACGAACGGGCCTCTATTTTGTAATAAGGCCGATTAAGGATTAAGCTAAATAAATCTTGTTCGTTATTCGCCGTTTTTCATACAGCATAAATATTAACTATATTTGACCCCGGCGTTTGCTCAGCTGGACGCGCTAACAAGCGACGGCAAAACAATATGCCCGGGTTTTGTTTATGTAAAAAGTTTATCTGGGAAAGATAAATCGGCGTACGTTTAGTTGGAGAATCTAAAATATTTGCATTTAAAGTTTTATTTTAGTTGGAAACGGGCGATTTGTGTATACGGAAATCCCTGAAGTATAAACAGTTTCTTGGAATAGAAATATTTTTAAAATAAAATTCGCAGAATATTTACGATTTTAACTTGTATCTGATTGTCTAAAGTAAATTAAAAATATCGCCACCAATCATTATACCTGCAATTTGCTAATGATCCTGGCCGCCATTTTGTCATCATGACGCGATCAGTTATTGCATGTGAACTCAGAATATGCACTTTTATTTTTGTTTTACGTTATTTGGTCCGGCTATCCCACTATTTATATTATTTTCGATTTATTGAAACAAATTATGAGTGAAATATGTCTGCCTATGTCACAATGAAAGGTTACGAGTACTTCATACATGTAATTCAATAAGATGAACTTTTTTAATCAATCAAATACCGATCTATTAGAACAATTCAATTGTAATTTATGAAGTTTAGTCAGTTTGAAAGTCATCTCCGAAAACTGAATAACGTATATAACGTATCTCTGTTACGGGTATTTATTATATTTAAATACATAAATAGTGTTTATGTAACAGGAGACTGGCATCACCATCTGTTTGGTTGAATTTGGGAGCTTCAAGTACAGAGAGTTCAATCCCTGGGGAAACAAAATCAGTCTTGGAAATCAAACACCTGCGAAATACGCGTGATTTTTTGAATATTATTATTACTGTTTATAGATTGTCAATTAAATAACAATGGGAACGAATATTTTTATTCCTTTATATTACACACCCATATCATTTTTATGTTAAAATATGTCCTTCATCTTAGATTTCTCTTATAAAGCCAGACAAAATAGGAATAAAAGCGAGGCGAGGGATTTTATTAAATTACTGTATTATTATTTATTTTCTGAAGTTACCCAGAGGGCAGAGACTAAACGGGACATAGGCGATTTACACGTAGTCGTAATAAATACTGATTTTTCGTATATTGGTTAAATTTTACCGAGCCATATCCGCCACTTTCGCTATCAATAACGTAAAAAAAATCCCTAAATATTTAAGGGTTATACAAATTAAATATTTATTACTCGTCAACATAATTAAAACAGTTGAATGTTTAAAACTAAACAAAGGAATCTATTTGACAGAAGTTTAAATTTCGAACAAGTTTCAAAGGAAATTAACTTTAAGTAGTCAGAAGTTGGGAAATGACTAAATTTTTGCAACTTACCTCGTTGCTTAAAAATTATTTTCCCTCGCAATGAAATACATAGCAGCATGTCGGCCTTTCTCATGCTAATACGAGTTCGTGCTATTTTCTCGCTGTCTGTTGCTTTCCAACAACTGTGAAATTGCTCCGTCCGAACCGTACATAAAATGTCTTGTTTAGCGAGAGCGCAAAGAATTGTTCCAGTTTACCCGCTGTTCTTATAGATACGGTTCTAGGTATACAATTATAAGTTATTGTTATTTAAATAAATTTTGCGATTTTTATCGCCTTGCATTTTCAATATGGGATATAATTTTAACGTCTGTGTGTGTGTGTGTGATAATTGATACGAAATACTTTTTGATATCTACTTTGTCGGCATTAGGTATTGCTATTAGTCAAAATAATCAAGTTATAAATGACGCCTTTACTAGATTAAGATTATTCGTACATTTCATAGCAATAAGGCATCCTCTACCTATCTTATTGTATAAAATAAATTATAATAGGATGTATAATTTTTAATTATTTCGGAAATAACTTGTTGAGGGGTATGTTTTTTCTAATTATTATTTTAAGATTTGGTTTTATTTTGTTGTGAAGCTATCTGAAATGCGTTCTTCCTTATTAGCTCCGACGTCCGACGTTCCACGACTGAGCGTTTCTCAAGGCAATTTTTGCCGCGCACCACCGCTATGTGGAACCAGCTGCCCACTGAAGTATTTCCGAACCAATTCGACTTAGGGTCCTTCAAGAAAAGAGCGTACAAATTCTTAAAAGGCCGGCAACGCACTCGCGAGCCCTCTGGCATTGAGAGTGTCCATGGGCGGCGGTATCACTTAACATCAGGTGAGCCTCCTGCCCGTTTGCCCCCTATTTTATAAAAAAAAAAAAAAAAAATAGCTTCGGGAAATGCCCTCAAATTAGATGTTCATTATTAAATGATAAATTAACAAATTTCTTTATGTGGTGTAAACATTACCACATATAATAGGTTCGGTAGGATAAACCAAAATCCTCCTAGCGGCCACATCTATTTAGTTAAGTTAATGATAAGATTTAGTTTAATATATTTTAGTTTTGTATTTTTCTAGTTTAATTGTTTGAGTTTTAGTTTAATTGCATGAAAGTCATGAATATCCTAATATGTTCTAATTTGTTTTATTTAATGTTAAAAACCCGTAACAAAATAAATCAGTGGCGCGACAACCTTTTTAGGCCTGTGCCTCAGATTTCTGTATCTGTTTCACGATCATTTGTCACTCTAATAGGCAAGAATGATCGGTGATAGGTGATCAGCCTCCTGTGCCTGACACACGTCGACTTTTTGGGTCTAAGGCAAGGCGGTTTCCTCACTATGTTTGTCTTTCCCCGTTCGTTATATCTAATGTATACCTAGCTTAACAATGCCAAATAATGTTCATGTGATCCTTACGTTACTTCTTTTTACGTTAATAAGGCTTCTCTAATATACTTCTATGTTTCAAATATGCTGCATATTTGACTGTATTGTTTGTTATTAGGTGCGGTGGTTTGAGCAACAACGAGAGAGACGTAGAGTTAAAAGAGATTATAAGCCGTATGAAGGTCTATGGTCTCAAGTAGCGAGGCGACCAGCATCACATCGTACACGACATCGTGCTATAACACCATCCCTTTTCCCTGATCCATTGTTCAAAGAACAGTGGTATTTAGTAAGTTTTTTAATACGTTTTCTGGTAATAATTAAGTCTTGAAAATTTATTAGTGGTTTATAATTTCAAAGAAAATATTCAAAAGCCAAGTCTTGAAAATGTATATAATTTTAAACCTATTTAAAATGAATGCCAGATTTTTAGTATCTATTCCAACTTGCAACATTTACTTGATTGAAAATTTGTCTTTAGAATGGCGGAGCAAAGGATGGATTAGACATGAATGTAGCACCGGCGTGGCAAAAAGGTTATACAGGGAAAGGGGTAGTGGTCTCCATTCTGGACGATGGCATTCAAACTAATCATCCGGATCTTAAGCAGAATTATGTGAGTTCTTTAAATACGGTTGAATTTATTTTGAATACTGCTATTAATGTCTAATGTATAACTCCTTTTCCATATTTGCTAGCTAAATTTATAATGTTTTAGGACGCTCTTGCATCAACTGATATCAACGGTAATGACGATGACCCCATGCCTCAAGATAATGGAGATAACAAACACGGTACTCGATGCGCAGGGGAAGTAGCAGCAGTTGCTTATAACCAATACTGCGGTGTTGGTATAGCTTACAACGCAAGTATAGGCGGTGTTAGAATGTTAGACGGTATTGTCAATGACGCTGTAGAAGCCAGAGCTCTAGGTTTAAATCCTGATCACATTGACATCTACAGTGCCTCATGGGGCCCTGAAGATGATGGCAAAACCGTTGATGGTCCAGGACCTCTTGCAAGAAGGTATAATTTTAAATATTCTTAAAGCATAATAAAAGAGAAATGACATATTAAATGTGTGACCTATGTTTACAGAGCATTTATCTATGGCGTGACAAGCGGCAGAAGGGGCAAGGGAAGCATATTTGTTTGGGCTTCCGGCAACGGAGGCCGGCATACAGATTCCTGTAACTGTGATGGATATACAAACAGTATATTTACTTTATCAATATCTAGTGCTACTCAGGGTGGTTATAAGCCATGGTATTTAGAAGAGTGTTCATCTACATTAGCCACTACATACAGTTCAGGAACTCCTGGTCATGACAAGAGTGTTGCTACGGTTGACATGGATGCCAGATTGCGACCAGATCGTATCTGTACTGTAGAACATACCGGTACATCTGCTTCAGCGCCATTAGCGGCTGGTATATGCGCGTTAGCTTTAGAAGCAAATCCAGACTTAACATGGAGAGATATGCAATATCTTGTAGTTATGACATCTAAACCTCAACCACTTGAGAAAGAAAGTGGTTGGATTGTTAATGGAATAAAAAGAAAAGTAAGTCACAAATTTGGTTATGGCTTAATGGATGCTTCTGAAATGGTAAATTTAGCAGAACAGTGGATATCGGTCCCACCACAACATATTTGTAAATCACAAGAAATAAACGAAGACAAAGCAATAGATTCTTCCTATGGATACACTTTAAAAGCACATATGGACGTTACGGGGTGCAGTGGAACTGTAAATGAAGTTCGATTTTTAGAACATGTGCAGTGCAAGATATCTTTGAGATTTTTCCCTAGGGGTAACTTGCGTATCCTACTCACATCTCCTATGGGTACAACATCGACGTTATTATTTGAACGACCTCGAGATGTAGTAAGTTCTAATTTTGATGATTGGCCTTTCTTAAGTGTACATTTCTGGGGTGAGCGAGCAGAAGGTAGATGGACCCTTCAAATTGTAAACGCTGGTAATAGACATGTTAACCAGCCTGGTATTTTAAAGAAATGGCAGTTAATATTCTATGGAACTAATGTTGATCCTGTACGATTAAGTACGAAACGACCGTCGGCTTTGGGTCCTCCTTTCGGTTTCCCAACTGGAGTAGATGGCTACGATACAGTCGGGGATTCTTTTTATAATACTGACGCGTTTACCAATTACCAGAACTTCCCTTCATTATTTGCTGCTGGATCAGATCCAGAAAAAGCAATAGCCCGTCTTGACGGACATAATATCCCTTCAACGCATGGGGAGAATGTCCTCGCTGATAGTAATGATAAGCGTGTCATGCATGACTGTGATCCCGAATGCGATGCCCAAGGATGCTATGGAAAAGGACCTACACAATGTATCGCCTGCAAGCACTATAGACTTGACGATGCTTGTGTTTCTCGATGCCCACCCAGAAGTTTTGCAAACCAAGGAGGAGTGTGCTGGCCATGTCACGAGTCTTGTGAAACTTGCATTGGACCTGGACAAGATTCTTGTTTGACTTGTGCACCCGCACATTTATTGGTTGCAGATTTAGCCGTCTGTTTGCAACAATGCCCTGACGGATACTATGAAGATAGTGATGCATCTGTTTGTCGTGCATGCGCTATGCATTGTTCGACATGTTCTGATAGAGCCGATGCTTGCATCTCATGTGAACATCACCTTGTTTTATTCAATGGTACTTGTGTTGCGTCTTGTCCACCCACATCATATGAAACTGAAGATTATTCTTGCGCTAATTGTCATATGTCGTGCGACACATGTATGGGACCAGGACCAGTTCAGTGCATAACTTGTCATCCATCAAATTACATCCTCGACGGACGCTGCGTTAACTCTTGCCCGAGTGGATATTACGCTGATAAAAAACGGAAAGAATGTTTAAAGTGAGTTTAACTTAAATTACTTAATGTCAATAGTAATATCAAAATGTTTATAAATAAAACATTATTTACTTTTTCTTGTAGATGTCCAGTTGGTTGTTCCAATTGCTTAAGTTCATTTTGCTTAAGTTGCGACACTAATTGGGAATTAAATAAAAAGGGTAAATGTCTCCCCGTCGGTAATGATCGTTGCAGTGCTGGTGAATTTTCTTCTAGCAACATTTGTCAAAACTGTAATGAAGCGTGTGATACGTGCTATGGCGAAGACGAAAAGAATTGCTTAACTTGCCCCGCGCCAAATCTCTTGCAGAACTACAAGTAAGATTAAATACTTTATTAAAAACATAACAAGTACATGTAATTTCTTCCATATACATTAAATTTGTTAGCATTCATGTCAAATTTACGTCACTTTTAATTTGCACGTCAAAAATAGGACCGCATGCCACAATAACCTCTGCCTAGTCTAAATCAAACTTGATTCCCACTGTCTAACGGATTCAATCAATATACTATCGGCGTTTTAAGAATTTTTTGTCCTAACAATTTTTTTTAGATGCGTGTCAGAATGTGGCCATGGGTACTATCCAGAAGCGGGTAGATGTGCGAAATGCGTTCATGGGTGTTCCCAATGTGCATCAAGACTTAATTGCACTAGCTGCGAAGGATCCTTGCGATTACAATCAGGTGCTTGTCGGACTTCGTGCGCTGAAGGGTAAGAAATATATTAAAAGTTGAAAAATATTTTCATAAAGGAGTAAATATAGAAAATATATTACAAGGCAATCAAATATCAATCATTCAAAGATATTGGTGTTTCTTTGTGAGAGCCGTACGATATCAATTCAATTTAGCTACATGTACATATGAAAATTCTGTATGTATCCTTTTTATATTGAATGCCAAGCTTTAGGACGAGGTAAACTAAAACCCAATATATTATGGCAGATACTACGCGGACCGTGGAGTATGTTCTAAGTGCTACCTGTCATGTCGAACCTGTAGCGGTCCAAGACGGGATCAGTGCGCTTCTTGCCCGTCTGGGTGGAGGCTAGCAGCTGGAGAATGTTACCCTGAGTGCCCACAAGGTATTTAACATGTCTATATAAATAGTAAAGTCTATTTTCGGATATAGACTAAACTACGACTTCGTATGTTTTTTTATAAACAAAGTATGGAGGTGGATTTTTTATAAACTACTAGCTGCCCCCGCGAACTTCGTTTCTCCTTAATGTGGTTTTAGTTAGCCTTAATACCGGGACACGAAAGAATAATTTCACTGTATTATCGTCACTATAATTTGAATTTGATTTACACTTCGGTCTAAGTAACACGTGGTTGGCTATGCTAACACCAAAAATTAAAAAGTAGAAATAATTGAATTTCACGGTATTTCGTTTACTACAAAATAAATTTAATTTATACTTTAGCCCCAATAACACGTGGTAATCATGATATTGAATTGTAGCTTATATGACACATTTGTCGGTTTACCATAGCAGTGCTATCTATTGATTACTTACTCAATCCAGTCCAAAAGTATCGACATCTGTTATAATCTTTTGGAGTTAACAGATAATTGTGACTGTAAATTAATTATAGACAAATAATTTGCAATAAAATAAAATTGCGACTATAATTAAAGATCTAAGTTATCCTATCTCTTAAGTTGGACCAGACTGCTCACGGTGAGCCAATTTAATTTAAAATCGGTTATGTAGTTTAGGAGTCCATCGCGGACAAACATCGTGACAGGAGATTTATATATATTAAGATTTTGCTTGTTATTGAAATGTAATTTTAAAGTAACTACTAAACAGAAAGTTATGATCTCTGATTTGGGAAAAAAATTATTTATTAAAAAAAATTAATTATAATGTGTAATAGAAATAATTTGCAACTTTATTAATTTAAGTGACATGTATTACCAGGTTTCTATAAAACAGAAGACGGTTGCCGCCACTGCCACCACTATTGCCGTGAATGTGATGGCTCTGGGCCACTCCATTGCAAATCGTGTCCCACTGGCTTTATGTTAGATGGCGGTCTTTGTATGGAGTGTCTCGGCTCACAGTACTACGACAAAAGCAGTGGAACGTGTCATAGCTGTCACGATTCGTGTAGAACGTGTTCTGGGCCGGGACAGTTCAGTTGTACCGGGTGCTCGCGACCTTTGAGGTTTGACAGGTCAGAATTTCCGTGTAATTTACTGTACATTATATTTTGTTATCAAGTGTTTTGAAATATAAAACATGGATTTGTCTATGCCACATTAAAATATTCCTTTGTTTGCTGTGACTTTAACTTTAAGGTAAATAAAAACACGTGATAAACTTTAATTATGCTATCTAAGACAGCATTTTGATTTTTTTTTCTTGCTATATAATTAAAAATGAAACGATGTCACTTGTTGGTTATAGATTAAACAACCAATGTGTACCGTGTTGTTCTGAGTCTAATCAAGCTGCTAACTCAACCCCCGCATCGACACCAGACTGCTGTCACTGTCATCCTGACACTGGTAAGAAAAAACATGTGTTATTAAAAAATATTACATAACTCGCCATTGTGAATGTAAACGTCAACAAGAGTCTGTGACGCAACTTCGCGGTTCCGTTAAAAACGATTTGTATAAACACTCGCCAGACAATAAACAAAATACTACACACAATGACTAAACCAAAGTAACAAACAAAATAAAACTAAAGCATGAATGTACCCCTACATATATTCACGTTATACGCGTGTGTTAAACGTGTTTAAATAAAATTGATTTTGAAAACAGGGTAAATTCATAATTATTAGGCAATTATGTTAATTACACGTTCAGGTGACTGTATAAACTCATCCGTGGCGGGAAAACGGCGTATAGCAGAGTGGGGTGCCCTACAAAGCTCCAAAGATATACCAGCAAAAACACCTCTCAATCCAGGAATGATGTTGCTGGTATTTATCGCTGCTGGAACTATTGTGGTCGGGCTTATGGCTGTACAGGTAATTGTTCATTTGTTTTTAACGATGTGGAGTCCAAATTACATGAGATCTTGTAAATAAATATTTCGAAAACTAGTAATAAATTTTTTTACTGTAATAAATATATATTGAATATCTTTTATAAATTAAAGTATTTTTAATATATAAAAAAATCAGTGGCGCAACAACTTTATTACGTCTGTTAATCTAGTAGGTGAAAAGTAGGTGATCAGCCTCCTGTGCCTGAAACACGTCGTCGACTTTTTCGGTCTAAGGCAAGCCTCCTCCAAGTTTCCTCACGATGTTTGCCTTCACCGTTCGAGCGACTGTTAAATTCGCATATAGAAAGAAAGTCCATTGGTGCACAGCCAGGGATCGAACCTACGACCGCAGGAATGAGGGTCATACGCTGAAGCCACTAAGCCATCACTGCTCTTTATTTTTAAAAAAATAAAGAGCAGCTTTAAAATATTAAAAAAAAAAATACTCGTCGATCACACTCCGCTTTCGGTTTTTTCAGTTCGATTTTTTAATCCGTTATCGTGCATTTGGTTATGGTATGCTCTGGCATTGGCCTGAGTTGGATTTCTGGAGAAAGAATACATTAAAAACCTCACCTAACAATTAGTAAAATATACGATATGAATCTGTATCACTGAGGGATTATGCTTGTTTTTAATTAGTACTAAACAGACTAAGCAACATTATGAGTATAAGTTATTAATAATTATGAAAACCTGACTAGTAAACGTAAAAAGCCCTCACGTGAAAGCATATCTTCGTTAATATGCTTCCATAAAGCTTCAGGCTTCAAAATTGAAAATCCCCCGAGTAGATTATAACGCATTTATCTCAGTTTGCGTGATGTCTGTCATTTCTTGCTTTCCATCTCATTTAGTGATTACAACTCTCCCTGGTCTCAAAGGGATACACGTCTATTTGTAACTTTTTAACATTCTTCCTGATAAAACATGTTTATGCAAGATTCTATTTTTTGGAGGTTTTGTTCAATTGTCCTGTGTTTCCCTAAGCCGATGTCTTCATAAAAAATATTGCGTAAAGTATGTCTAATTACTCAAGAACTGGATTGATTTCATAAAATCGAAAGTTCTAATGATTCAATAAACTTGACATTTGGTGTAATATTTCAAAATAGAATTATATTGTTAACATAGCTTTTACACATTAAGAAAACACTTTTTAAACGAATTAAAGCTATGTATTATTATTATAAACTTATAATTATTTACATAATTTTAAATTTAAATTTTTCCGACGTTTCGCGTGCTTTACAGCATGCGTTGTCACGGTGACTGAAGACAAAAGGTGTTGAATGTCAAAAGTATCACAGCTGTAGAGAAAGTTGTGTTATCTGTATTTATTTCCCGGAGTTGGTATCGACTAAAAGATGACGGGTTTTTGCAGAAATGACTCACTTACTCACTGACTTGGGGTTTTGATAATTTTAGGCCGTCTTCTTTATTGAAATTGGGGTGTTTTTTTTATTTCAATGGCTTCGCGTATCAATCTTGGGAAGAATCTTTTTTCCTTCGCAATTACTTTCGATTGGTCAAACCGTATGTAGTGATTAGGACTATCTAGTCTGTGTTCACAGACTGCTGATTTTGTGTGTCGTCTATGTCTTATGTCCGCAATACAATAAATTTTTTTTCAGTTGAAGTGGACGAAGCGGCAACGTCGCGACAGCAAGCAGGGGGCGATTTATTCGCCGCTCGCTTGCAGTGATGACGGTGACGTCACGGTCTTTGCGTCCAGTACTGCCGTCCCAGTGTGCGAGCGGGACAGCGAATGTCTCGATCACGAACAGGAATCACTTCTAGAACATTCCACATAGCGCGCGCTGTGATGTTAGCTGTAAGTTATATTTTAGAAACAGCTGGCTATCAATTAATGTTTGCATAACGTATGCAATAGTGACAGTTCAAACTCAGTTTTGTCTGACATCTGACAGAGTGACACAGAATATTAAGTAACAATTCGAAGGACTGAGTGAATGATTTGGGTTTAGATTCAGCTTTATAATGCACGAAAAGTTAGTTTCTGTAGCTAATGATCCTCTTCGATTTTATCAATTTATAAAACTGTTATTCTAGGCCAGTTGTTTCGCATAGTTTTTTGTGTCATATGTATCTACAGCTATCAACTGTCAGCGCTAAGGTACCTACTAACGTCAGAGATTTAACAATTGACATTGAAATGTCATCACTCGAATATATTTTTACCGAACCTTCCTTTACATTATAATGTTTGAATCTAGATAGAATATGAATACCAATTAGGCCAATATAAGTACTCAAATATAGATAGGATGAAAAACTGTGTACAGGTAGAAAATTAATATTTTGATAATCCTCTGAGTGATGACGTAACAAATTTAATGGAAATAAGATGTTATATTTTATTCGTAATTAGGTGTAAATTGTTAATGAACAAAATGTTCTAAGCGACAGGGCATTGCCCTCTGCCGTCTACAATGTGATATAAGCGCTTAAGAGGTGAATACGTATAATCACTACTGTTATTATTAAAAAGTTGAAATATATTTAAAATACTGTCAAATACAAACAGAGTTAATTGTCATTTCCGATAGTCAATCCTCATTGTAATGCGAAATTTGAAGAGCACTTGCTCACTAGTTCAGAAAACTATTAATCAATATTTAAAAAAGAAATGTTATTTCTAAAACCTCAAAGTTAATACAGGAATATAATATAGTTTGAACACAGAACAAACAAACAAGTCACAAACATAAGTTCCGAACTCGCACACAAAACGGTGTCAAACATTGCAGATACGAAAATTCGCTTGCGGTCAAACTTTGGGGGCAGTAAATTTAAATTATGGCCCGCACCGAATCTGCTTACTGTGTCTTGTACCCTCAAGTCAATAGTTAAACACCAGAAACTACGCAACTTTGTTAGGCAAGATTCCACACTGGACGGACTTGGTGCCTTTGGAGCCCCACAATTGATGTCAATCTATTTAACAGCTATGCAATATTTTTGCCTTACCTTTTGAGCTAGAATTTCCAAAATTTATTCAAATAATAAATCGATTTTAAATTCCCAATCTGTTTGTTGCTCTCCGTTGGTTTTCACATACAGTTTTATATTATAGAAGTCCAAGCTATGAAGTTTTTTAAGAATCTAAACTGTATACGATCTATCTAATATTGGACCTTTGTTGTTCGTTGTGCAAAAGTTTTTAATTAACTTTGCACAATATTATAATTGACATTAATACAAGTAGATTGTCATTGTAGCGGTCTAATATTTAATTAAACTATTATTCATTAATTGGTCTTCAATGGGGCCCCTAAATTAATGAAGGGTCGTGTCGACACTTGATAACTTAGACATAGTTTACACAAGAACGGTTCACGTAACAGTGACTCTAGAGTTTATATTTTGTGTTGCCAACTTAACGGATAAATTCGAAATAATCAGACAAATAAATTAATAAGAAATTTAATTAGAATTGAACGTTAAAATATAAAAATATATAGTTATAATAAAGAAATTACTTACATGAAATAAGCTATAGGAATGAACATGTACTCATTTAAAACAGACACGAAAAATATTACAATTTGTCGATGGGGACACGACTATTTGGAATTAATGAAAATAATACTGTTGACATTTTAATGATAACAGCAGTCAATGAATATTAATTAAACACGGTATCTGATACTATATTAATAACAATATCATGCCATATCGATGCCAGATACGTATTTCGCTCTATAGTGACGCAATTAAAATAATTATAAGGATTCGTAGGAAATAGGACCAATAGTTACCATACCGTACAATATCCGTACATTCCGTACATTAAGAAACATTTTGTCGCTTAAATTCTGGAATGTTTCTTCACTAGATTTTTTTGCACTTATTTAGGGGCGTGTCTTTTAATATCCAAATGATGTGATGTTGCGAATACATAGACAGTCCAGTATGATCGGACTTTTCTATTAGATTCTGTAACCTTTTGTTGTAAGTAGGAAAACAAGCTTTCGCTTTTTAGAATGTTGAAGATTTAATATGGGTTTTTCTCAGTTAAGTTTTATCTTTTTACGCGTCTATGTCTCAAAATTTTTCTAAGTCTTTTATACCAGGTATTGTTACCATTTACATTTACCATCACAAATTAGATAGGTCGTTAAAATTATATTACCTATAAATAATCAATTGGTAAAATTTATATGTAGGAAATTTATTTTCTTGTTTGGGACTATTTGTGTACTTATTTAATCGGAAATCTTGACATCTGATTTATATTTTTTACAAAATATGCATAATCTTTTATAGTTAGAAAAATTTCATATCAATTTTCAATTTAATTTTTATGTGTGTACGTTTTTTTACTTTGTTTTAGTGATTATTTTTAATTAAATTGTATTTTTGTATGAAATGTTTCGTGGAATTCGTATTTATAATTAAAAAATATGTCAAAATGCTTGTTTTTTTTACGCGTCCTTTACCTATAGATATACCTATTTTATTTCTAGAAGTGTTCGTTATTATTAATACGTCAGTAAACAGATCTTTAGATACTAGGATAAGCTAAAATCTAATTTTCGAAATTTTAAATATAGCCTTGGTTTGTTTTGTCATATTGATTTTTTTTTTGCAAGTAACACGAAATGATAAGGAACTTACATTTATATGAACACAAAAAAACATGTATACGTTTAAAAATAAAGCATCTAAATATAAATAACCTGACATAAGGAAAAAAAGGAAAAAGGCGTTTATACTTTACATATGACGTGTCTACAACTGAAGATTGTGGCCACAGAAACGTCTACGCCTCCAAGCGTGTCATCTCTACAACTTTGAATATGAAATTAAGTACATTGACTATTTAGAAGCGTAACTAAAACTTTGACTGGAAGTGGAACCGACACACGCGAGGATGGTGAAAATACAATCGTTGGCAAAATGACGTGTGCTTTGTCTACGAGTGCTTGACGAAAGATATTGACCAATCACAATCGAACGAAACGCGCCATCGCTTTGTCGTTCGTACAGACGGCTCTTGAGTATTTTTTCCTTTAATAGTTAAAACACTGAAAATACCTAAACCTGAAATAAATTAGCTAAGTGTAGCAATGAATGCAGTTGTAAGTTGCACTAACTTCCTCGGTTTCTTAAGAAGTTTCCAGTGCTCCTGAGAAATTATTGCGCCGTGTATGTAAATAACTGCGTCTTAAAACTTTATACTGTTGTTTAAGATAACATTTAAATATATTTACAATTATGTTAGGAATTATGATAAGTGCACTGGCGGTATTGTATCGTAAGTATCTTTTTGTATTAAGTCCGAGTGGGGGCTGGAGTCAGGACTTTTCATCGCCTTTTATTACAGATGTCTCCTAAATATCATGTCTCTGTTTTGGGAAGAAATTAGCTCGTGCCTTAGTTACTACATTGCGCCAGAACTGTTAGTTATTTTAAATACAAATATAAAATCGCTAATTAATGCGATGAATCATAACGGTTTCATTCATAAACAATAAAATTGGGTATTTTCCACGTTTCCATTTCCATGTCACAATATAATTTTATAAGACCAAAGTAAAAGCCTTTGTAACACAAAAATATAGAGAAAATGGATAAAGATAAGAGCTGTCACTAAAGTTTCAGATTTTAGAGTAGAAGTTAAAGCGAACTTTTGCTCAAAAACTGATATGGCATTGGGCTGGCCATGTAGCGAGAATGTCTTGCAGAAGGTGGACCAAACGAGTTATCCAATGGAAAGGACCACCAGGCAAGAGGCTGGAGAGACCCTTAGATCGCTAGGAAGTTGATCTGAAAAGATCAGTTGGCGTAAACCATAGCACAAGACAAAGACAAAAGTGGGCATCTTTGGAGGAGGCCTTTACCAAAACCGGGGTTCCTGTTAATTCATAAATAAATAATATATATATTAATTACTAACGTAATCTAAGCTAACCTACTAATGAAAATCAATATTTTAATAGGTAACTGAAATATAGAATATAGCAACTACCAACTATTGTAAAACAGGAAATAAAAAGGCTCATTATTTTGTCAAGTTTATAAACATATATCTTTCTTTCTAGTCATATTATATGAGAAAGGGCTAAATAGAAAACAAATACAACTAAAAAGGTAAGTTTACAGACCATTCAATCCAAACGGTTTATGTTAATATGCCTGAAACGATTAGAAGTATAAAATGTATAGGTTGCAAATTCCCAACTCTCAAAATGTTCCGATATCCAAGCAATTGTTTCACGAGCGGTGAATCCAATTTACTAAATTCATTCTTCTATTATTCTTTCAATCAAAGCCGTAAAGCCTCAAACAACTGTATTTTTCTTTCCATGATGGATACCGGTTTATTGAAGATCTTATTTTATTTCAGATTTGAATCAAAACATTCGTTTTACGTTTTACGCAATTTTTTGCTACTAATAATCAATACAAAAGGTTATTTTGGGATGCTTTTGTAAGGCAAGTCTATATTTTATCAGATGTTAATCAGTCTCTTTTTATACAATACGTATGTTGTATACAAAATGTAGGATTTAAAAATATAGAATTAGCCCTTTATTTACTGTCCTTCTCGTTTGAAAAGATAAATTAAGGACCCTGACGGGCTCTGACCACCAGAGCGGTAAATTTTTAGTAAGGTTTTCTATAAACGAACGTAAAATACAATGCGTTTTATAAATAATTTTTAATATGCATTATATTAACGTAAGAAAGATGTAGGTACCTATCTAACTGGATATGTTATATTATAACATTACTATAATTAAATGAATGAAGGTGGGCTGGCGAATAGCGATATCTTGAAAACCGTTAAATGTACATATTAAATCTCTTTTATAATTTCTTTTGCTATGCAAAGTATTTACTTTAAAATATTATACATTGTATATTTGAAGCATACAAAACTAAAGTATTCATTAACCCAGATTCTAAGTTAAGAAGTTGTTACGTTCTCAGCTTTCCTTAGAGGTTTTCGCCTGGCAGGTAACCTTCGCACAAATAAACAAAAAGAATAATTCGGAAATGTTTTCAATTCATTCTCTCACGGGTTAATTACCTAAATTAAAATGTTGGACGCTTTGTGCTTTTTGTGGCTTAATGGCCACTGAAAAAAATGTATTTTCGTTTACACTCAACATTTATTTTCTTTATGGAAGATTTCTAATTAAAATTTTAATTAGTGAATGCTGAAAGTAGTGATATTTTATTTTTATAGTACAAAACAAAAAGTCAACGGTGTAGTCTCTTTTCACCTCTGAAAATGTTGTAAAGATAAAATATTTAATTTTAATTTGAGTTTTTTCAAAAATGCGCGCTGGCTGGTAAAATTTAAGGTTCTTTCGAAAATGTGTAAACTAGAACATAACTGATAGTGTTCACCGTTATAACCAATATGTGAATTTAACGACTATTAATTGTTTGACTATTAATTCACACTGGCATGTTAATGTTAATTCACATCTTAATTTATTGTTGGCGTGCTACAAAATCGAATTCAACGCTATTGGAGAGGAAATACAGGCATTGCGTGTTTAAGCTTTCATTTTAATTGAAAACCTCTGGTTCCAAATACAAAACTACCTGCTATGACGAATGAAATCTACTTTTTAAAACTTTTTCTACGATTACTGAGAACTGTAGAAATTTAAATTTGGAATGCATCAAGATATTTTCCAGTTTAAATATCACATTTTGAATGTCATTAACAAACTATACTTTTTAAAATTTAAAAAGAAGCTTCTGTTAATTTTTTTTGGGGACTACACCGCAGATTCATAAGACTTGCTTTAAAATTCAGTAGATAATATTCTCAAATAAAAAAGTTTTATTTTCTGCTAGAGTTTAGCCAAACGTATCGCTTGGGTCACATAAATTAAATTATGTATCGGCGTCGTTTGACAAGCGTCGTCCAGGGACGAACTTATTGAATTTATTTACATACACAAGTAGCGATAATGGTGATATATGGCTCATCGGTATCGGTATATGTTGAGTAAGTAAAAGGGCGGAATTTAATATTGAAAAGGGTTTTTGAAATTATGGAATTGATGGAAAAATGTAAGTTGAATATTTATTATTTATATGTTAAAATGCTTTCGTTAATAGAAGCACACACAATTTCGGGCTGTGTTTGTGTTAGTTATTAATAATAGTACATCGAATTAACGTAGAATATGATTTCGTAGAATTCAATTCTTTCAAAGCTATATGTTATATTCGCTAATTTAAAATATTGGTGTTCACTTTTTATTACTTTATATATATAAAGGTGTATAACTTAAGATATAAAACCAGTGTTGGCCCTGGGGCTTCAGCATGCCAATCTCATACCTGAGGTCGTAGGTTCGCTCCCCGGCTGGGCAACAATGGACTATCTCTTTATGTGCGCATCTAACATTAAGAAAACAGGCATGTTCCCAAAAATCAACGACAGGTGTCTGAGAGAAATAAAAATTAAAATAAGCAAATGCAATCTGAATCCAAGACCCATGTAGGGTTGCAGCACCACTGAATTATTAAAACGAAAATTATTATGAGACAACATTATATGAAACACACACAAATATTTTTGTTCATAGTAAATTGTATTATGCATTTAGTACGTAGTAAAATACATTACATGATAAGGTGTTTTCTCCTCTAGAGATGTCATTTTGACTCCAATTTCACAATAAATCACAGTCTAAAAAAAAATCATCGAGAAAAAAAAACAGATTAAGTTAAGTGCCAAAATATCTATTTTTCTGAATTATAACGTTTGACTACGATTTACGAAATAAAAACAAACTATTGTTTTCTAACTCTCAACGTACCAGCATGTATCGAGTATAAGTTAGAATTTCCTACATATTAAAAACTATATATTTATTTACTAAAAAAATATGTAATATATCAAGGCCCGTTTATCTCTAATTACATAAATATCTATAATTAATGAACCTACCACTGACAGTGATGAGGGTCCTTTAAAATCTGTTTGACGGACTCCTGGTATTTTGTTTTGTACCTTTTTATTTGTTCTGACTCAATATACGATATTAATAAACATTATATAGATATTGTTCAAGAAAATAAAAGATAAAATAATGAAGAAAACTAACTAAGATGTTACAATAAAAGTAATTAGATTGGGTAGGCTATGGCGAGAGGAACAGAAAATTGGAGCAAGAAACAGGTGAGCAAGGTGAAATAAAAAGAGGAAGAAAGAAACTAGATAGACCAGGTTAAGGAAACAGCACGCGATACATGGAAGAGAATCGCACCTAGCAGACAGTAATGGTGGTATTTGTAGGAAGCCAAAACGGGCACACAGATATCTAAAAATAATGAGATGATATCTGAAATAAAAGGCTTTTATTTTTTTTATAATACTTCGCACCTTCAAATTGTGCATTAAAATCGACGGCCTTTAACAAGTAGTGAAAACTTCTTCTTTTAGTGCCTCTCCATTACTGGAGGTTGGCATTCTCTTGAAGCGTGTCATGTCCTGGGCCAGATGCAGCAACTCTTCCGCAGTTGCACCTTCCACTCTCTAACTTTGCGAAGCCATGATTTCTTCCTTCTACCAATACGCCGTCTACTCTGGACTTGACCCATTATAATTAATTGAAGGACTTGGTAGTGGTCATGGCGCAACACGGCCCAGGTACGCAACTTTCCGTTGTTTAAGTGAAAACTTACATAATATATGCCAATTCATATACCTTCTTAGTACATACAATATTGACTAGAAGTTTTGCGCTCGTCCAATGTATGTTAGTATGTTATACTTGTAGGTCAAAGTGAAGAGAACCTTTTTTTGTTAATAATTAATCAAGTAGTTAGTCTACGGCGTAGCACCAATAATATATATAATACTTATATTCCATTCAATTTTCTATTATGAAATAAAATTATACTTAACTTGGGAAGTTACGTATAGCGCAGATGTTTAAAATTACTTTTTAACACAATTATTATGACTTTGATAAAGTTTCTCAATATTCTCAGTCTTTCAAAGTACATAAACAATAATTCTGTAATATTTTAATGTACAATCTTGAAATGAATTAACATATTTGTCTGTTCATACGATAATTCTGAGGATTTTCATAAAATGCAGAAATGTTGCAGCGCTGTATTAGCCGGCTACCGTCTTAATGCAGCTTAAGAACGTTTGCTCTTTCGCTGCATCTGTCTACCGACTTTCCAATAAAACTATTCTTTATATTTTAGACCTTATGTTGAGTGCAAGAAGGACTCTGTGACAGAAAATGAAGTACGGTTTCTTAGAGAGTATTCAGTAAGTCGCATTCTGTTTTAGCCATTCTTTTGAACGACGCTTCGTTTTATGAATCCCACAGGTATCTTACCTTAAGCTGAATACAAATTAAAATCAAGCTTTTGCATATTAAGAGGAGAGAGAATAAACAGGTGTTCTTCATTCCTTGGTATTGTTTATGTCAGTTTGCTCTTTGTATTGTCTGTGAAAGCGCATTCATGTATTGTTATAAAACCTTTTTTTTAAATATGCATTCATTACGTTAATGTACGCTCATAATAGTTTGTTTAGTTTGAGTGAATGTTCTACTTTTAAACAAAGCCTTGATGAAAATGAAAACTGAATATAATTACGTCGAAATTATTTCAAAGCAAAATTCGTACCGACAAGTCCTGGCTTAATAAGTTAATAGTTATGCTACACTATATATATATATGCTTATGCTGTATATGAAGATAATTTTGCTAGTAAGAGGTGCATCATTATCACATTAAACCCACGAAAAATTAAAGGGGCACTGATCGTGTGTACGATGGTTTGGTTTTGTTTGATTGTAAAATTCACCACGCAACACCGCCGGACATTTACAACACAACACGACAATCTTCTCAATCAAATTTGTTGAATATATTATATTCGTTATAGGTATATATAGGTATATACCTATATGTATATTATGTAATAAACAAATTGTATCTGGGTCTTGTTTTTTTAAATAACGATTTTAACTATCACTATCAGACAAACCATAATTGTGACCACAAAAGTTTATTTTTTTACATCTACACTTATTTATGAATACTAGAAATGAAAAATCCTATAGTCTTGAGGACATTTATTTGAGACCGTTAGCAAAGAAGTCAGCGGGTCTGATAGTTGAAAGTGCTCACCGCCGCACATGGACGCCTGTAACGCCAGGAGTCATATTGCTGGCGTTTTAGGATATGGCACGCTCTATTAGAAGTTAATATTAAGAGACTAATAAAAAAACGTGTATGTATTTATGTACACGCGTTAGAAGTTGTACTTCTTTGGCGTTACAAGATAGACATCTTTTCAAAAAATTTATTCTACGTTTGTAGAAAAAACGACATTAACAATGGAAAAAACTAAAATGTTGACTATAGCTAACTTCAGGGTGTCGGTTTTTGTGACGGTGTGCGCGCGCATCGTAAAAATTTACTACATTTTTCCCTAGAGCGGCAAAAGAAGTATAACTTCAAAAAATGTCGCTTACATTTTTTAATAGAACCTTTTTAGAACCTCAGACATAATTTGTAAATCTAATAGGCAAGTAGGTAGGCTAAGTAGTCTCTTGTTTATGACGCACGCCGGTCGACTTTTTAGGTCTAAGGCATAACGCTTTTCTCACAGTTCGAGCGAATGTTAAATGCGCACATAGAAAGAAAATCCATTGGTGTACAGCCGGGGATCGAACCAACGACCTCAGGGATGAAGTGGCAACCTGAAGCCACTAGGCCAACACTGCTCTAATAGACTAATAAACTGGTTTATACTCATATAATTAGGTCGTCGTCGTAGTATAAGGTCTTTAATATAACTTAAAGACAATTCTCAAGTGATTAAAACTTGCTTGTACAGTGTATGCTTAAAGGACATTTAACGTAATTTCTTTAAAATATACAATTATGCAAATCAAATCAACGTAATTACAAATATGTATGTCAAATCGGCCACAGTGTTTGATCAGCTTATATAATAATAATATTTTTATATGCACGTGATGTTAAAATGTGATACGTCAGCGAGGAAACTTTTAAACACTGTATAGAAGAGTTGAGTTGAGAGGTGTTTATAAGCAGACAGGTATTTTTATCGATAAGAGTTATCGGTTTATAGGTTTTCTAAATGGCATTTGTCATAACATAAGCGACGCTAATATAGACTCCACAAGGGCGATCCTGTGATTTAACATCAGGTGCCACCTGCCCGTTTGTCTGTAAAAAAAATACAGACTTGAAAAAATTAATTTACAATTAAAGTATCGCAATACAGCGACGAAATGCTGCCAGCGCGTAAGGTACATAGCCACAGGGCCCAAACTTTTTAAATTTGTTTTAATTTTCTTTTTCTTTTTTTTTATTACTATGTAGGGTTAAGAAAATTGTAAAAGCTGTATATTTGATTGTCATATTATGGTTTTAATAAACGATGTTTATATTAACAGTTTAACATATTGCCAATAGTTTCATGTAAACGTTAGTTGTTGACAGGTAAAATATGGTTAAGCCCGCATTCAAAGTTAGCAAGAAAACCGTGTATAACTATGATAAACTATTCATTGTCTTCATTAGGTTCTAAAACAATAGAGGCTCTGTGGGAAGATGAATATCGTTCTTGTATGTGACGTGTTCAAGATAATACTTAGACTAGCCGGCTATGGTCTTAGGCTTACACTTGTAATTGTGTGCCTGTGTTGTCATATATAATTTACGTTTAATACGTGATATATTATTATATGCGTTTTTAGAGTTAAATTGTACAAAAGATTTGAAAAAATTATACACAGATTAATTTTCATTCTGTGGGTTTCAATGTTATGAAGGCAAATGTAAGTCTTCAGACAAAATGCTGAGTTCTTTTACTTATTTAAAATAAATTATTCTATTAAAATTGTAAACTTGTCTTAATCATCTATGTATGTAATATAAATACAATAATAGCGTTTTCAAATTTAGAATGTCTATAGTTTTATAGAAATATTAAAGAAAAATAGTTATATTTTTAGCTCTGTACTGGTAAATTTATTAGGTTGATAAAGTGTAAGTTATATGATTGGTTACTAATAAAATCTTCAACGGTATTTTCTATTCATATCACAGTTTTCAAAGTAACTAAATATTAAATTCTTGTAGACGGAAGTTTTATTAACTCGTAAAACTTTACAAACATTAAACTCCGAGTTGGACCAATAATAACTGCGCTAGTGTAGACTGTGTTACAAAAGGCGCCAACTTTAAACTTCATAGTTCTCGGTACTGTGATAGATTCATATTTTATTTCTCGATTTTACGATCTATAGGTTGGAACATAAGGCTTCATCCATACTATGTTTCTTCTCATCTGATTCAGAGTCGAGACATTACGCTAAGTGCAAGTATGGTAACAAACAATACTTTTTCTGATTTTCGTCCCATCTTGATTCTGCCTTTTCTATCCAAGGTAATTGAACGCCTTTTACTACATGAGCAGATAAATGTTTTCTCAACAAAAAATGCATTGTTAATCCACTTCAGTCTGGGTTTCGACCCGGACATAGCATGACTACTGCGCTAGTCAGAGTTGCCGATAATTTTCGCGAAGGCATGGACCACAAACAACACACAATTCTCACACTGCTAGATTTCAGCAACGCTTTTAATACAATAAACTTCGAATTTCTAATGTGGTTGCTTAGCTCTATTAATATTTCTTCTCATGGTGTTTAGTGGTTCTCTAACTAGATAAATCGGGGCCACGAGTGCATTACGACAAGCGATTGCATGTCTCAGTGGAGTTTGAATCTGGCGTTCTGCAAGGCGGCATACTTTATTTGCTTGCTATTAATATTAACTCCTTAACTTTCCATCTTTCAACTAATTTTCATTTATACGCTGATGATCTTCAAATTGCCAGTTGCTCGACTTTTCATTTAATTATGTCAATTATTGTATTATGTTTCTGCAACGAAATGGTTATAAATAAATACTATTAGTTTTTGTTTCACAATAAAGCAGGATGTAAATGTTTAATTAGAGTTCACGTCAAAGAGTACAATTAGTTATTCATTAGCGCTTGTATTATACAAGCGGAATAATATGTCAATTGTCATATAAGACATGCAGACTAGACAGTTGACATGTGTATTATGATGTGTAATTATATATTTCCCTTGTTCGAGCAGTAATGCGATAATCTAATTATCGTATTAATTGATGTTTAGTGTAATCAATGAAGTAAGCAGCTAGTTATATCATCAAAGGTTCAATTATCGTCTGATAGACTGAGCATGAGTCACATGCTTAGGTTTATTAACTGCCGTATTAATTTATTTAATTTAGTCTAAATGTCGACAGTTCTGGCGTCTCCATTCTGCTATATATATATATATGTTGTGTGTATACCTGGTCCAGCCATAAGTTATGTTACAAATGAAAAATATTATTTTCGAATCGGACACGACTCATGGATTTACGCACTGTTTGCAAGGGAAATTTCGACACTGCTTGCTTCAAAGATTTTTAAAAGAACCAATCGCCGTGTCGTTTAGAGTAGGCCATGTCGTCTAAAACTGACCACAGGGTTCAAGATCCTATTGGAATCTCCACAGCATATTTATATAAAGTGTATGCTGAGAGGTCCCACAACATCATCCAAGACTGTGGAAGAAGTTTTCTACTTCACTTTGGCTGAAGTTTTTACTCCTTTTTCATAAAAAAACCCTACGAAACCATCACTGACGCAGGATAATAACCACCAGACCAACTTCAGATCAGACCTGTCAGCGTACAATTTATCATTTTGCTTATGTAGTGTTACTCAATCCTGAAAAAAAATTCATCGATAAAGATGATACTTCTGTGCTTTTCACCTGTGTATCGATCGATCCACTCTCTTTGATTGTAAAGATTGATTTAGGGCATGCCCTGTAAACCGACGTTAAGCACCGAGCTTCAAGTCTTATTTTATAATACACAACAGAGTCCCAACGGGAATCTTCATTTCTCGCGATAAGATATTGCTTCTTAATGGGGTTCCGACAAATTTTGGCTTCAATAGCATTAACAGCCTTTGTAGTTCTAACACAGCACGCGGCGTCACTGATCTTTTCTGGTCTTCGACCGACGAAGTGTTGTTGTGTGTTGATTATTGATATACGAACATAGGGCTGATAACAAGCTTTTGATGTGCCTGGAATGTGACCGCGCCATACCCACTTTGTGCAAGGTGTAAAAAGGTGTAAAAAATTATAAGTTTTTAATAATAATACATAGCTTCCATCCGTTCAAAAAGTGTTTTTCTTAATCCTGTAGATAATAAATAATTTTCTCTTTTTTCATATTCGTCTAAGCTGCTAGCACACTGTACCTTCCAACAGCGGCAATGATACTGGACCCGACAATTTTCTATGCAAGTTTGATGTAGTTCACTCAATATCCCTAGTTCTAATGTCCGATCAAAGAAACTCATTATTTTGATCGGTATGGCTATTGCAAGATCGGCTCATAGAGTAAGGGCTCAGTGATCAGTGACTCATTTGAATACCCGCTTATGTTGCAATCTCGGGATAGAACGGTACACAAATTAACGTTGCATTTGGCAACATTGGTCGCTATGCGCGTTACAACAGGTTGCGAGTTACAAAATACCAGTGCTAAATGTGCCGCCTTCAGACTACTACTGTATATATATTATGGGCACTAGCTTAATCTGTGGTATTGTTCTATAATTACCAGTTACTATACATAAATGCTATGCTGGACTTCGTGTTACTATTCTGAATACCATCTAAATTGAAATTGATTAGTTTCTATTGTATTAGGGTAACAAACGAAGTTAAGTTTCTGTCCCGACTCACGGGTGTAAACGGTGTGTTTGAGCATGTTTCGGAATTGCTGTTTACGAAAAGCTAAGATGTTTTGTATCGGCGAAGATGTTTTAGTTTGCAAAAATTTTGTATTTCCTTTTTGTTTTTGTGGCTGAAAATTTTGCGTCAGTACAGCTCAAAATCTGAGGACATCGTTGTTAAAGCTCACTATACGTATAAATCACTCTTTATAAATGTAACAGACTGGCTAATAGTCTGGGGGCTTAGTCAAGATACGTTAACATTAGGGCATGTAGAAAGTCGAAAACTAAATTTGTATGAAAATGACAGTTCGTGTCGTTGTATACATGGAACAACAACAGTTAAAACAGGGAAAGAAGTAACAAGTATGTTTTAACTTGATAGTAAAAGAATATTAATTTGATTTTCAACCTACCCTACTTTTAATTCCCATTCTATCTTATGATTCCTATCAATATCATGTTGGATTTTGCAGACGGCGATGTTGTGCAAGTGCCCCGATAATGGACTTTTGGTTATGCAAAATTTGTTACTGTTGATCTCAATATATTTTAATATTTGTTTACTTTGATTATGCTAACTGTAATTTTTCACCAAATATATCCATTATATATCTATTTTTATTAGTTATTTCATAAAACCTTGCGTCGTGGTATATTGTATTACTTTCTTATTGATTTATCATTGCTATGAAATTCTTAATAATTTTCTGGTCAGAGACACCTTCAATAGATACACTTTGTATTCACATCCACATCCTGCCCACGTTTGTGTTTTCAATCCTCAGGTTGTACAACGTACACTGATGTTTTTTTAGTAAAATGTGCCAAAAAGTGCAGTTGACAATTATTCGGTGGATGACGGAAAAAAATATTTCTAGACCATTTCATCAGGTTTGTCAAATGATGAAAGCAACCTGTTCTACTATTACGCTAGAAATCATTCACAAGTGAACATCAGATTGGTAAAAAGAAAAGATAGTCTATGTTTGTGTCTTAGCGTGTCTAAATTTTCTAATGCTCAAAATAATAAATCTAGTTTTTAATTTATACTAAACTAACAAGTTGCTCCAATCCTTTTACAATTAGCCCCAATTACGGGGTAACACTAACTGTTTTCTAAACAATTTTACAAGTTTTATCAAGATTTTATTTTAAATTGAGAGTTAAATACTAGCTTATCCGAACGGAATTCGAATTCAAATAACAGATTAAAAACTTCCTTCATTTTTTAAATGAAGACTTCAGTCTTGCCACCAAAAAGAGTAGCAAAGGCTGTATTTTTTTCGAAAACGTCAACTTTTTCAAAAACCGAGAGACTACATAAAACATACATATTTTATTGAACTACAACCTCCTCTTCCCGCAGGGACCTTCATATAAAATAATAACCTGTACATAGTAGATATGTTCAAACATTCATGGAAATGTCATTAAACTATAACACTATAAACATAACTATCTCTGTAATAGAACCAAATTAAATTGTGTTATTTATTAACTGGTCAATCATCAATATTCTTGTTTAATATAAATAATAATATTGTTTTCTTTATAAAATAAAACAGAAACCGTTAAAGTCTGTTATTAAAATTGAAATTCCTTAAACGTCGTAAGTTTTAAATTGTTACACAGGAAATTACTTAACAATTTAACAGATAAAAAATATAAACTTTTTGTATAATTACATTCAAATGACAAAAGAATAAAGAAGGGACGCCGAGCTTTAAATATAATTTTGCAAACTTAGTTAAATTATTAAATCAACGCAATTACGCGTTGTTCGGAATTTTGGTTTGAGCGAATTGAGTTTATATTTCACATAAGACTGCAGTATTTTAAAAATAAACATATATTGTTCTTTTCTTAGAGTTGAAAAGAAGTAAACGTGTGCCATCTCTTCCCAAAGGGAGGCTACCAGATCCTCGACTACTAGCCCGCAATTACTGAGGTCAAGATGTTGTATATCTCGTTGGAAACATTTTAATAGCGCGATTTCTTTTTTCACTGCGACGCGGTAATTTCATATCTTAACCCCTATTATTTTATACATTAGTAAACATTATATACCATGTTTACCATATTTTGGATTTTAAAGTCTTATATAATATTTTAATAGTAGCAGTGCTGGCCTAGTGGCTTCAGCGTGTAACTCTCATCACTGAGGTCGTAGGTTCGATCCCCGGCTGTGCAATGGATATTCTTTCTATGTGCGCATTTAACATTAGCTCGAACGGTGAAGGAAAACATCGAGGAAACCGGCTTGCCTTAGACCCAAAAAATCGACGGTGTGTGTCAGGCACAGAAGGCTGATCACCTACTTGACTATTCAATTCACAAACGATCATGAAACAGATACAGAAATCTGAGGCCCAGACCTAAAAGGTTGTAGCGCCATTGATTTTTTAAATAATATTTTAATACTCATACCTAATAGTAAATACATTATAGTACATGACATTCCGTTAAATAATGTAGAATTTATAGTCTACTTTTTTGAATTAGTTTAATTATTATTTTATCATTAATGGTATAATTATTCTAAAAATGGCAACGCATAAATAAAAAGTTATCCCCGAGTCATTCCCCAAATGTTTTAGTAAACCCATTTTTCGTTACGGGTTAACGAATCGGCCGACTACACAATGGCCGACTTGTGGGGTACAATGCCGCTTTTTCAAATATTTATCATTCAATTCCCGCCGCTACTTTCATCTATGCAGCTATATATTTTTGAAAGGCATACTAAAACTTGGTACATTTAAAACGAAACGCGAAAACAAGGTTTTTATTTCGTTTTTAGTAACGAGAATAATATAAACTTAACGAAGCTTTTTATAGTAGTTTTACAAGTCATATAATATTGTATCAGTTTTACTTTGATGCTCATTTTACCCTTTTACACACAAATTTCCAAAATGCTTAATATTATTTCAAACTGATCTCTTAAAATAACTTCATTTTATACATTATCCAGAACAGTTAAATTAATATAAAGTTGGGTTATAGTTACCCGAAATAGCTAAATGCAGTCAATCTAAGTTAATAAGAGGGACCGTACCTCAGGCATCCAGGGTCAGCGAGACTTCAGTAATTAAGCTCCAACTCGACCAATTTGCTGTTAAACAGAACAGGTGCTTCACAATTAGTTTTGTTTTGTTTTGATTAATGTACCCTTAATGCCTTTATGAAAGTCTTGTTTTATCCAATTAAAATTATAATCGAAAGTTTTCTTAAGACTGGGAAAGCAAAGTTCTCTCAAGGATTCAAGATTGGTTGTAATATCGCTATATAAGGTAAGCGTAGCTTTTAATATTATAATTAACAATTATTATTGGTCATTTTTAAATAGGTACACCAGCAACTGCAGCCCATAGACACCCTTGTTATTATTTTATACTATAATACCCACGAAAAAGCCAAAAACCTAAGTTAAACAGTCCCCGTCACTGTAAAATTATAATGTTGTTTTATAACACTATAAGTATTAATTCCTTTAATAAACGAATCTATTGTATCTATATGTAGTATGGATAAACAAATTGTTTTTAATTTAAAATTAAAATTATGTAAAATAATTATAAGTTTATAATAATACAAATAGCTTTAATCCCGTTAAAAAATTGTTTTCTTTCAATTAGTATGTATTTTTTTTAAACAAACTCAACCGGGGCTTGAGAAACGATGTTATAATGCAATGTCTTTTTATAGATAGCGAACATATATTTTATTATACTGATATTCTATTAATGTCCTTTACGTCAACATGGTAATTATTATTTTATTATGAAAGAGTTCATTTTGTTCAACAAAAGCCATCCTTTTAATGTCTGTATTTAGGTTTAGTCCGCATAAATAATATTCTTGTCTCGGAAGAACAATCTAGATAGGGGTTTATCTGAAAGTGACTCAAGATAACAGCTCTGAGGAGATCCGCACTAATTTGAATTAAATTTTCTCGGATTACGACAACGTCCACTAGATTACACCGGATCCATCGTTTTACATAACGTTTCGCAAATTTTGCACTTTTCTTAAACGACCTTAGAGGTTTCAACATTTTGTTGGTATAATGGTGTTGATATACGAATATTCGGGTTTATTATTATAATCTTCTATTCTTTGCCGAAAATATTGAGGCGATATTTGGAAATCAGCATAAATATAAATTTATCATAAAAAAAATTGTACATGATTATATCACATGAGTTTAATGTTCAGGGCGTGTTCTCAAAGAAGCATAAACTGAATGAAGTTATATGCACCGAATGACAATTATTAATAGTCTAAATATATATAAGAATCAATATACTTGTTGTATGAACTTTAAGGCAAAAACTCTAAGAAGTATAACTTTGATAAGACATTACCTTGTAATTTAGATTCATTGACAAAAAGTTGTGATTTACGACGGCAGAATAAAAGCACTGCACTATAGGTTTATTAAAAATTTAAAAGTGGAAAGCACACATTTCCCAATATAAAAATTTAAGATTTTTTTATCAAAACGATGAAGCGAAATGTGGCGGAAAACACTTTTTCTACGCTCCCACTTAATTGAAAGCCCAAACTAAGGTCACTTAATAGGCGTTTCCTAAATGAGGAAATTATGCAAACAGCTAAATTTCCATTATGAGAAGTGTATAATAAAAAAAAAATTTCCTCCATAACTTCTCGCTGTGTAATGTAATTAAGGCACCAAAAGTTAGAAAATTAAACACGATGCTAGGCTTGGCCAAATTACGATGATTAGAATAGGAGTCAATAGTTGAAATTCATTATTATAATTTTCTTCTGAAATTTTGTCTAATTTTTATTTACTAAATTAATTTATTCTGTTTTAAATACTTTTTAATACTCCAATGTAAGGGGTAACTAGTTAAAAAATAATTATCATACATTGTTTTAAAAAATTAAAATAAATTTTTATTTCCTCCTGAGTTATTTATTGATAATGTTTAATATACAATTATCAATTTAATTTTTATAAATTTAATAAATATTATTAAAAACAAAATTAAAACAACAACGTTTAAATACGTTGGCAGTGTAACTTAAGCTGGCAGCATTTCCTTGCTATATTGCGATACTTATTCGATGAGCCAGGAAAGCACCAGCTCTGAGGTCACGTGTACTATCTACCAGGCGCCAACTTAAATCTATAAGCACCTGTGCACTTGAACCCCCCGACCCAAAACACTACTCCAAAGGGACCAAAACAAATTTGGAGGAACGACTCTTATTTGTGCAGTTTATTATTTTTTGCCCGCTCTGAAGCCGACCGAGATTTTCTGGTTGAACGAAGGAGGTGAGACGGGGCAAACGTATCACAACACAAGCCCATCCCATTTTCCAAGGAATCAACGACATTCGGCCGCTTGTCGTCGACTCTTGCGATGCCTGTCGGCTCCTAAATTGCTGGAACATTGACGGAGGCAAGAGAGCGGCGTGTAATGTCGTTGAGCGTGGCGTGGCGGGAAAAACAACCTGCACTCTACTTAACTTAACTAACTAATTAAGTTACTTAACTTTTTTTAGTTACTTATATTTATCATTATTGTAAATGAGGAGCGGATAGTTATCATATAGAAAACAGTACACTTATTTATATACAAGACAAGCAATGAATAAAAATACAACAAAATCTTTTTTGGCTCGTTTTACGATGTATGCTTGCTTTGCACAGAATACAATGTAAGACTATGTGTCGTATAAATAAATTAATATTCTACAATATGAGGTGTACTTGATAAATAAATGTAATGCATAAATTTACCCGATAGATGGCTCTTAAACTAAATAGAACATTAAGTTGCAATATTAAACTAGATACATTATTTAATATCTCTATGATTTATTAAGCGGCGTGTTTGAAGATGGATGTTACTAATCGCTTTCACAAAACTTTGCTAACTTCACGAAAATTTTAAGGTATCCACTAACTTTGTAATTTATTAATTTGCAAGTTAAATTTTCTATCTACGTTGTTTATGTTATAATTAAAAGAAGACTGAGTATGTAATTAGACTTTCGTTTCAATTATTAGTACCACGATATTTTTTTTATGTTTAATCACTGTCTGTCAGAGCGACAATTATCAGTTCACACTTTGACACGCATAAATGTATGTTAAGTGACAGTAACAGCGCAGTAGAGGTCTGTGGAGTGTGGCAGCTATAATAACTGTCATGTCTACTCAGCACATTATAAATATTGAAGAAGATAATTTGTAAGTTGACAAAAACTGCCTTGAAAACACTCAGTTGTGAAGCGACGGTCGTCGAGATGATACTGGTGAAATTTCGTGTTCTGCCTCGACGTCCGATGATGAAACTCAGCTACAGGTAGTACCCCAAAAAACTCTTCTGAAAACTCTCCGTGGTACGCACAAACGTCTGTCTTCTTGAGGTTAAATTGGACTAGATTTAGTCTACCTCAGTCCGAGATTCTACGTAGTAGAGTTACGACTTCAGATACGAGTTCCGGTACTCATCGACAACTGCCTAAGAACTACCTGGCCGGCCAGTGTAAAGAGTATCATGAGTGCTGTCGTCAGCATAACAACGAAGGTTGTTAAGTTGCGTACCTTTAGTTTAGAAGTTCACCATCTGAACGATCCCGACGAAAGCCGGCATATTATCATATTGATAATCGCTAATCAGCTGGTGGCCCTATAGATGCGATCCGGCCCGATCGACATATGAATCATCCAAGGAAGATTGTGCTTTGCGTATATCACGTTGCCGGCATCGAAAAATTACACCCTGAAATGGTCGGTAGTGATCTCGGTCGGTCATCCATAGTCGAGTTGAACGCGATTGATTTATGAAAACTAAAGTTTTTTATTTTTCGTTTTTCCAGCTTTGGAGTTAAGTAAATAAATACTCTTTTATTTTTTTAGAAACTGTGTACCTTGTTTATATTCTGGTCAGTAAAGATGCTCTGACGTTGATTCGGTATTAAATAAGTAAAGAAAAGTAAGGGATCTTCGATTGATAAACACGAGTAAGGATCGACGGTTTGTTGAAATGGGCTAGACTTGTGAAAATTGTGTTTACGTGTCTCGAATGAGGCAAATAAACGTAAATTCTGCTGAATTTCTGATTAAGGAAAAATGCTACGTAAAGGTGATGTTTGTCACTATAATCATATATCAAATATTTTATAACATCTTCTTATCTTTAACATCTTTGTATATTAACGTATGCTGTATATGATTAAAGAAAGAATAAATCAGTCTTATTACACTCAATACTGCTTTATTACTTGAAATTTGATCTTACTACTTACTTAACATTTTTTTATATAACAGACAGGGTGATAAAGATAATAATAATAATAATTAAAGGCTCGTTTCCGGCCTTTTAGGAATTGACACGGTCTTTTCTTAAAATACCCTAAGTTGAATTTGTTCAGAGATACTTAATTGGGCAGTTGGTTTCACTGCCAGCCAGTGGTGAAGCGTGGCAAAACTGCCTTAAGAAACGCTCTGTTGTGGAACGATGGACGTCGAGTTGATATGGATGGTATTTTGTTTTCTGCCTTAACGTTAGATGATGAAACTATATACTAAAAATTATAACAGTTATACGCTCAAAAGTTCAACATGAGGAGTATCATAGTGGTTAGTCATAATAGATTATTTCATTTTGCCATTCTGTTAAGGCTAATAAGAGACATAAAGATTTTTAACGGTTACTAATATTCATAAAGTATACTTCACATACCAATTAATACTTTTGTTTAATAATAAGTTTATAAAATGTGATAAGGTTCATTCTTAATGTAATACCAAACTGGTTTTCTAATAACTGAGATGCCGATTTGGTACGTAATACACATTTCAGAATATTCTAGACAGTTCATCCATTCTAGTGTCATAGAGCAAAAAACACTCATATAATATAATAATAATAAGTTTTCCACCAAAACGCCCTATAACTTAGGAAACGTTAAATGTCAAACCAGTCACTATAGCTGACTGCAGTAATCATAGACAACATCTTTACATGTCAGGAAACCAATGCCGAGATCACAGATAACACACATTTTAATGACGTCATTACAGAGTTTCATTTCAGTTTTAAAAATCGAATAAAAATTCTTCTTTCGCGTTTTAAAAATAATAATGAGGTTTTTAGTTGCTTTATTTGTAAGAGAAAATTACTACCAAACCATGTAACTCTTACTATGACAGGCCGATAGTCATTATTAAAGTCTTTTGGCTATTCAATTAACTAGATGTTTGAAATAATTTTATTTAAGTGAAACTTCTTTATCGGCGTTGGAAAAAAAATTACCGTCACAGCCTTCGGTTACGCGTCACTTTTTTTTCATTACGCGCCATCTTTTTCTTGTCCCTACCACGGTTGATTCGAAGAGTACTTTCTCCAGCGGAGTAGGGGTAGCGTCGTAGGGATGTCATTTAACAATCGATAGTAATAATTCTATTACATTTATGAAATTCTTTAATAAACTTAATCTAATTTAACTTTATTTCTGTAAAGTTGCATATGGTAGATCATTTTTCGAAAGTTAAGATCATAAAGAAGTTTCACTTCTTACGTGTGTACTAGACACGCACACATATTTTATATATTCGACAAATTGCTCTAAAATAGCTATAGACAATGAAAACACGACTTAAGTCTTATGTTTTCTAAAAGCTGAACATATATGTAAGTGTGCTCGCATTAAATTATAAAGTCTCATGACACGCCGCCCTAATAGCTTTCGTCTTTTTACGAGGAAACTCCTATCTTTTGAGGCTGGATGTTATTTTAATTAAGGCTGAGTTTTGTAACGTTCAAGTTTTGTATGTTATACATCTTAGAACTTTGTTAAACTTAGCTCTGAGTTTGAGCTTTAAGGTTGATGAAAAGGAGATTTTCTGTAGCCTTTTCTCAATATATTCGCTATTTTTAAATAAAAAAAACTTGTCATATAATTCTTATACGCATCAAGAACATTTTTATATACTAATTATGCACATACATTCTTTTAAAAAAAATTATGTACATTTTGATGTATCTCTCACATACGTTGTTGCTTATAAATATGTATTAATCTGATAAATATGTTTTCTCTGTCAAATATTTTTAATTATTATATACGTCAGAGCAATGGCGTTACTGTCAGCTGCCATAAACACAGCTGGTAATATTGGGAAATCAAATATATTAAGACGAAAAGTTTAATCGTAACGTAGCAACTTTTTCACAAAGGAAAATACTGGAAAACTGTGCCAACTGTGCTAGGAGTACTGTTTCTTTAGCCATAATTTGCATTAAATATAAAGTATAACGATTTTCATTTATTTCTTTTCTAATGGAAACAGACAGTAAACTTATAGTGTCGTAACATATATTTTTATATACATACGTAAAAAAGAAATCGGCTATAAAATAACAGCTAGTAAAATGGTGACTGTAAATTTTATTTCTATTATTAAATAATTAATATTTTTAAAGATATTTTATTTTTAGACTTTTATTTGTTACGCAGTACTTTATTTCGTTCCATAGGCACGCAGTCAATTTTCACAGGTGTTGATCGAAATGAAGAGTGGTTAGGGGGATTCATCTATCATATTCAGTTTGACACGCACATGTGTTCTGTGGATTGAACAGTTTCTCTTCGCATATCTAGAGTGTAAGCTGGAAGCTATAGCGGGTAGGGCGTAAAAAAATTTTAAGAATCGAATTGTACTCCAATTTTCCAAATGGTCCTTGTTTTAAGATTATAATTTGAATATTCTTGAATTTTAATTGTGACTTTATTTTGTTATATAGATAAGACAGCGCTAATTAACCATACATGTCCTTTCGACTTTTAAGGAAATTAAAATTTTATATATCGGACTAATTATAACGGATAACATTTGTTGTTGTTAAGTTGTTAATTTCAGATTCGTTGAAATAATGATATCGCAGAAGAAATGGGAGAGAAGATAAGTGATGTTGGCAAACGAACGAACAAACAAGGAGATGGACATGATGAGACGGTTGAGCCTGGGCCTCCGCCGAGCATTAAAGAAGCTCTGGTAGCAGCTAGACTATTGGAAAAATACTTTCTTTATCACCAAGATGCCTCAATATCGCAAGATATGAATAAAATAAGTAAACATTTTGTTGTATAAATTGCTGGTGCAGCAGAAGACATAATATAAAAATAACAAACTATTCACAATAGCATTCAAATAAGATTCTTTTTTATGTGCATAATTACTAACACTAGTCTGAAATAAACTTTTTATTTTTCTAATTCTAACTTTTCTTTTCTGAATTTAACGATAACTCTCTGTAACGCTATAAAATGTACCTTCAGTGTCATTATATAGATACACTATATTCTTATTGTCCTACTTTTTTTAGTTACTCAGTACATTCTGTCTAATTTCAAAGCCAGGATCAGGGATTCACATTTGAATAATTTAATAGATTAAACATATGTTAAATTTACCTGCAACATAAGTTAAGCAAGATTGTATTCACTTGCATACAAAAAGCGCAGACAACATTACGTATAATATTGGAATTTTTAAAAATATATTTTTCCGATTCCCTGTAACTTGGAGAGCGCTGTCGATCTATCGCGGTTTGTTTAACGGTAATCTTTCATGGGGCCTGTCAGGATTTAGATTTAAATTATGGACCTTTCATACCGTACCGGACTACGGAATAATATTGATATTATCTGTTTTCTTAATGTCTTTTCAAGATATATTTTATATATTGACTGTATACAATGTCGAACTGGCACGTGATTATCCTAGTATAAATACGTAGAACTACTATAAGAACTGGCAATACACTTAATACTTACTATATAAGGTTACATTTCCAATAGATGACATTAAAAGAGAGCACAGTAAAATGAATACAGACATAAATAGATAATGAAGATAATATTGCAGCACCGCGCGTGAAATTACAAAATTTTAATAAAACATTTCGTCAGTTAGAGAGCATTAAACATTCAATTGAATTTTGAGTCTAATAGCATTTATGCATTTTTTTTATAGAATAGGGGCAAACTTGTAGGAGGTTCACCTGATGTTAAGTGATACCGTACATTCTCAATGACTGATTGCTGTTTTTTTAAGAATTAGTACGCTCTTTCTTAAAGGACCCTAAGTCGAAATGTTTCCGTAGTAGTTCAGTTGGAAGGTAGTTCCAAGAAGTGGGGAACGGCAAAAACTGCCTTAAAAAACGCTCCGTTGTGGAATGACAGACGTGGAGCGGGTGAAATTTCGTATTCTGCCTCGACGCCATTTATGCATATACATCTCTGGTCAAGATTGAATATTTTATATAACGATAGTAATCAAACCATCAGGGATTAAGTGAGTAAGATCGATGGCGTATGTTAGGTACAGAAGGATGATACTACTTACCTATGAAGATGTTTTTTATCAAGAAACAAATACAGAAATCTAAGGCTGTTGAAGCGACACTGTTCGTATTAGATATTTATGCATCTATTTTAATAACCGATTATGGTCTTACGTACGACAAACCCTAAAGAGCAAAGATTGCTAAAAGACTTCTAAATATCACTGTAATAGGTTTTCCCATTCTAGCCTTAAGCTATGAAATAGTAGTGGTTATCAAGCTAGACCAGCCAGCTTGGGCTGAAAGTGCGTTGTAAATCTTTCGTTGTTTTTGCCCCTTGGCGACACTTAATAACCTAAATAAGATATTTTTCTTCTTATTAAACATGCTCATGCCTACGACTTCGTCCGCATTCAATATGATGTTGTTATATTCGGAAGAAACTTTCTGGCGACTTAACATTTCTATTTGTAATTGTAATGAAATAATAAACATTGTTCTTGAACACATAACAAGCTATAAAAATAATGGATAATTTCACAAAAGTTTATTTAAGATAATGGTCTATTTGAAATATAAGTTTCGGTAAAAAAGAGAAACATAAGACGTCTGTTATTATTGAATTAAAAAATTCAATTCACAATTATTATATTCGCAAAAAACCGTTCACCTTTTTTAGATTTTTCAAAGAATTTCAAAGTCAATTTAGCTGAAATGGAAAAAGAATATTGTCTGAGTCATTAGCGTCATTGCTAATTACTTTTTAATCCTTTCAATCCATAATTAGCTTAAAATTACATTATTCACAAAGTCCAATGTTAAAGTGTCATTAATTTTACGGTTAATTAGCAGCCTTGGAGGGAGCAAAATGGAACGATTTCATGATTTCGAACAAAAATAATCAAAGCCTATTAAATAGGTTTCTTTGAATCAGTACAATTTTATTTTGTGTCATTTATACTCTATTTAAAGAAGGGACTTCAGAAAATTTATAAGTTAGTTTTCATCACACGAAAGTAAAACGTATTAAGTACGTAGTAATGGTCAAGTCGCCTTTATGTACTCATAACTATTACAACTAAATTACCATTAATATATATTTAATGATATAATTTTAAAAAATTGTACTTTACCCGAGTTCCATGAAAAATAATAATTTAATAGAACCACTGTCAAATCTATTCCATGCATAATAATCCTATGGAGAATACATATATATATATATATATACACATACATATATGGGTATATGACATATGAGGCCAACATTATAGTTTAAAATTGAAGAATATGCAAATTGCTCTCACAGAATCAATTTAAATATACTATGTTCTATGATAAATATATAGAAAAAATAATTTATAATAGACGCAGCCTTTTATATTTTATTTTTGCGATCATATATCGGCATTTACATGGAAATACAGTGATAAAAGATTTGTGCAAAGTTGTACGAAGAAGACTGCGACTGCGAAGACTTGTAGAGTAAATACGTAAGATTACTAAAAAATCAAATTAATTAAATTTTACTAGTACATAATATATAGACAAATTAAATCAAAATATAATTTATATAGGAAACTCAACGAGAAATCTAATATAATTTACTTGTTTAGATAACAATGGCAGCTAATTTGTGTAACAATACGTGTCATTGTTTTCGATTACAATATTAAACCTTTTCAATAATTAAGGGATTCTTGCCAGCACATTATAAGCCTTTATTCAGGCGTTTATTGAGCGGTTTAATCGTTTAAGACTAAAAACTATTTTCCGATGTGAAATTATAATACATCCATTACAGAGATTAACTTTTTATAATTACATACTATAAAAATTTATACGAATTAATAGCGTATATAAAACTTTCAATGATTTTTCTAACCATAATATTCACTCTGTACGTCAGTCGATTTTGGTTAAAGAAGGTCTTACAATATACATACAAGGTAATAATTTGACACCAATATTTGTAAATAGAAAAAAAATGTCTATAATGTTTTAATGTAATATATAATGGGCTGTGTCATAATTATAAAAACTGATACATTTATAGTATAGAGTGTTATTTCTTAAAGATTAAAAAGAACATATATTATCACTTTGGAACGCTCAGTATGTTGTAAAGTTAACGTATTAAGTGAATAAGGCTGTGAAGCGATCTCAGGCTTTCACTAAATAATTTCTATATTGACCCTTTTGTTAGAAAGGTTTTTAATTAAATGTAGAGTGAGGTATTTGAAATGGTTTTAATTAGTTTTGCGTGTATGGAATGTTTATTAACTATCATACATACTGTGGCAAGTTCTAACTTTATATATAACTTTTTCAATTGTATTTATTTACTGTACAGTACAAGTGGTACAGTAGTTAGACAGATGTACAGCCTGCATGACATATGTTGATGACAAAAAAAACCGTAAGAGTACTTAGTCCATAGCGCATAAGACTTAATTTTTTGATGTATGTATCTCATCGTTTAAAAACGTGTGGACTTTAAAATCCTTTTCAATAAATATATTTATATTCCTTGATCCACGTATTAGGAATCTGGTCACGTGACTCAATCGCCTCTCTCTTCAGACAGTAGACACACATGCTTCAATATGTTCATACATTGAGCTATTTGTTTATGCAACATTAAAATTATTAATAATAAAATAGAATTCGATAATGTATTTTTCCGCCCTTGCGTCAGTGGGAATTAATAGTGCTTAAAATATAAGGTTACAATTTTCTTTTTCATAATAATGCTTATAATCAGACATTGTCTACAATTCCATTTCCAGAGTAGTCACAGGTATCTTTTACTTGATACCAGATGGAGAAACCCAGATTGATCAATTGTAATGTACAATATGTACATATAACGAATAAACACATTTTTATTTTACAAAAATCTGCGCTTACAAATTTTTACCGGTAGCTGTTTAGTTAGAAACTGTAGGCCACACACTGTAGGGTACATCAAGAAACGCGTTATCTTCGACTGATTCCTAAAATACGATTTTTTCTTAGTAAAACAGACTTCTTCGAATGTTATTGACGTTAATATTTTTTATATTTGAAACAAAAACTAGCACAATCTATTTTGCATTAAGCTACGTCCCGTATGAGCGTTCATAAAGCGAACAAAGAATTTTGTATTCTAATTTTTGTATTTTATTTCTCATATTCTAAAAAGAATTATACAAGCCGAAGAATACAATGCGTGCGCTAGTAAAGAGCCGTACATTAAAATCATTTTAGAATTATGTTTAGGGTGGATGTCTACCACAGACACTTTTCTTTCAGCAAACCCACAAAAGAATTGTTGAATAATAGCTGACAGGGATATGAGAAAATACTTTAAGAGACATTCATGTTCATATAAAGGCAAAGAATGCATGGTTTCGACATTAAAAGAAATTTATTTATAAAGAAAACGGCTGTAAGTTCGCATCAGTTAATTTAACATAAGATATTGTATCTACTAATGTTTACTATAAGAAAAACAAAATTAAAACAAATTCGAGTGAAATAGTAATAAATTAATAGTTTAACTCCTTTGATTATAGTGACTATAGAAGCTTTTCGACACTAATTTAACTAAAACATTATACTGTTTTATTAAGATAATGCCATATAGAAAAACATAAACAGGGATATATATGAAGCGTAGCAGTTACGTAGTAGCTACGAGCTGTAGGTTATATTTAATATGTTAAATAAAATTAATAAACTAGACGGTATAAATTATTTTGAAAAATCATATAAAGTCTACATGTGTATAACATATGTTTAGTGTATATCCGTTATATATGCATAATATAAAAAAGTCTGTGCCTAAATCATATAATTTAAAGTGAAGTTTTAAAAAATTGAAGCTCTCAAGATTGTCTTAAGATTTTTATCTTTAAAACTTAGTGGGCCGTTCATTAAAATACCTGAGTTATTGCGGAACGATGGCTGCAATTTGTCACCGAGATAAAAGTCTACGTGAGATGAATTGTCTTAAACAGCGTTCGTCTTTTTGAATAATTAGGGTCACACCTTTGCTACGAGGGGAGTTTAATGGTCATTTCCCCTTCTTTTGTTCTCCTCAATAGCGAGGGTCCCTCGCGCTTACCTTTATGTTTCTGTTGATGTAAGAATGTTAGTTGTTTTAATATAAATATACCCCATTCTTCAACATTTTCTTTTTAGCTGCATATTCTCCTGTATAGATTACGAATATTTATTTGCATTCGAAATCGCCAATTCATTTTTCAATAATGAAAGGTTACCTTTAGGTTAACATCGTATGGCAACTACGGTTCAGAAGATGATCCCTCATTTACACTCCAACTTACTATAACGATATTAAGAAATGTTACGTGTATTAATTATATATATACTTGATATAAATGTCGTATAATTTGAAATTCGAATAATATCAATCAATCTTTTACGCTAAGACAATTTCAATTTCATGAGGAACCGTTGCAAACTGTCTGCATTCCATACAGATAATTGAAACGAACAAGCTACTAAATGATCCTGACTTCAATAGCCATTAAAAGGATAGTCTTCAACATTAGTTATTCTGTAAAAATATACATAATGTAGTCCAAAGCAATGAATAAATTGACTGGGTTCGTTACTAGGATTGAGTGTGCCTTGTAACGCCGCCGGGCGATGCAAATGATTTTAAAGCTCACTCGAGTTCATTCGATTTCAGCATTTCAGCAACCTACACTGAAATACGAATATTTTCTGACATGCTGAATTCTGCATATGGTATGATTGAATTGTTTAGATCAGATTGTGAGGAATTTGCGAATTACTATATTCGTCATTATTAAAATACATGTGTAACCGAACTATACTTGTAAACATTTTTACCATTAAGAATGATTACTCAGCCCTTGCTGTTTTCTACCGCTGCCAGACCTCTTTAACTTTTTACTCTTTTACCATACAACCCGTAACAATAGTCATAGTTGTGGCAGCGCGATTAACCTATTTACTTAGACAACACACACTTCCCTGCTCACTACCGTGTCCGACAGGGCTGAGTTTAAATGTGGCACTTGAGCAGATTTTCTTGTTTAATGATTGTATTATCATTTATTAGGAGACGCCAATACAATAATTACTGCATTTGACAGGTCGACATAGTCGACTTTCCATGAAATTTGTAATGTTTACTGCGCTACCTAGGCGTATCTATTCGAACGATGCACGTTGCGTCCGTTTAGTTGCAAATATCAGTTCCTTTTTCATACAATATCGTATATCTATAACGATAGCTTATCGTTATTGTTTTACGCATATACAAAGGATTTCGGTAGTCTTAGGTAGGAATTCTCTACAATATTTATTTATTAATAGTCTCATGCTTATAACAATTATTTTAAGATTGTAATACAATTAAATATAAGAAAGTTACCTACTTCGAGCAATATAATTCAGTTAAGGTACTAAGAAATACTTGTGCACAGTGCAACAGTGTCAGGCCAGTTTATTTAAATTAAGTTGAACAACAACTTAACAACATTGTGTATAAATAATTAAAAACCGATGTTCTGAATAATCCTCGTAGGGCAGGTTAAAACATTTCGCTTATTGAAAATTTATTAATTTATTTTTGTCTAAAATCACTCGAACGGTGAATAAATACTCCGTGAGGAAAGCGGCTTGACTTGCTGACACAAAAAGTCGAATGCGTGTATCAGGCACAGGAGGCTGATAAACCTGCGTGCCAATTAGATTGGCAGATGATCATAAAACAGATACAGAAATCTAGAGCTCAGACCCAAGAAAGTTGTAGCGCCACTGGTTTATTTATTATTTTACAAAACAATAAAAAGAAATCGAAATGATTAATAAAAGAGACCAACTCTAAATGTTTAAATAAGGTATTCAACGAACGAAAGCCTTTTTACTTTATAAGTAATAATATATTTCCAATAGAATCCGATTGACAACGTAGGAATGTGATATTTAAAACAGACATGGAACGTGGGGTGAGAATTTAAAATAAAAGATGGTGGCGTGATTCGTTAGATGGTCAACGGATCTAAGGAACGAGACGTGTGTGTGTCTGTTTTGAACTGGAGGCAGTTGACCAAATACAACGAAAGAAATCGTACCATTTTTTAAGTTTTATATTCCTCCTGAAGCGTTATGCCTCATACTTAATGTATTAAATAAAAACATATATATCAGTGAAAATTTATGTGTGTGAAATTTACCCCAAGGGTTATGCTTATGTTGACAAATTTCTAAAATGCGGTTAGAATTACATTAGCGAATAGAAAATCCATTCACAAATGTAATGTACTATCTGAAACTTCAATAAAAGTTATGTATTATTCACGAGCACTTTGTAATAGTTACATAACATTTCAATAGGAAATTTTAATAAAAAAAGCAATCGAGTTAAAGCAAATTTTTAAATGAAAGCAAAAGGTCTATTGGCACCAATCGCTTGCCTATTTGAGAACTAAAATAAAAGTTATACTCGGATTTAGTCCTTAAACTTGGGTACCAGCCAATACAATCTCATTGAAACTTCATCGTACTGAAAACTGGGAACGATTTCATATAACGAACTCTAAACTAAAATGAGGACCGTGTTCATTTAATTATTATATGGATATTTTGAAGATCGCTTTTTAATGAATAGTAGTGATGTTCATCCTGCTGCTTTGTTAGTGCACGTATGTAATATCAGTCAATTTCTCGCTAAATCTAATTAATTCGGATGAATATTTAAATATAAATGATTTATATAAAACAAACTGATAATACTAAATTGTGCGGTCAATATAACCGATATCTAACTTCAAAAATAAAGGATCATTTTATGAATTAAGTAATTTAGAATAAAAGATTCTCACCAAATTGTGAATTAATTATATTAAATCCAATTTCCGATCGTTGATTTCTATTTATCACTGGCATCTTTTTGTTTTATTATGTTATTTGAATTATCTTTTAACACTAAGAAAGAGATTTTTGAACATTTCAATATACATTCTGCTTGTAATGTATATTGAGGTCAAAAGTCAATTACGCTAGAGAGACAAGAGAGGATGTTTTATTGTTTTGTTAATTAGTTTGTATTAAAGCCATATGAATCTGTTTTATAACTTCCTTTTTAGATAAGTTACGTACCGTAACGTAACGTAAGTAAACTACCAATACGTTTTTTATAAAATAGACAAACAAGCCTACGGGACGCCCAAAAAAGGGTAGTCATTAGTGGGTGCGTTGCCGGTCTTTGAGGAAGAGGTACACTCTTAGTTTGTTAACAAAAGTTGGAAGTCGTATCCCCCACCGGGATTCGATTCTACAGTTCGCTAGTTCGCAAAAGAAAATGCGTTGTGAAACGGATTGCGGAAGACTTCCAGCCATTAAGGTGATGTTGATGAAATTTTGAATTGACACAGCTAGTACGGTGTTGAAAAAAGGCAGGAGGGATCAACCCAAAAAAATCTTTATAACACTCGCTGTAGTGCAATTTATAGAAAACGCAAAGTGACGCAATGTTTCTGCTTAGAGAGAGAATCAACTAACTCAGATAATTGTGGAATTGGATTTCTTCCGATATGCCAACCTCAAAAATACTGAGGCTGTGTGAAGTAGTAAGGAGAGGCCTTCAAATTGAGGAAATAAAGGATCTTTCTTGGCAGAAAACGGACAAACCTGAGTCTTTGTAGGGTTAAAATTAATTCTTAATTAAATTTCAAATTTTATCTTTAAATCACAAATCCACCTTATAAGTCATATCGAACTACTCAATTTTTTAAATACAAAAAATTATAAATAATCACCTCAACCCATGACTTCTTCTTTTCGTTTTTATAACTCCATATCCACACCGCAGTTGGAGGATGGGGCAGGCACATTTCTGTATCTAATTTGATATTTTTCTTTATATATAGTGTTGAGTTTTAGAATATGCTAGTATCCTTGCGGTAACTTCCAATCCCACACGTAAGTATTTATGCACAAATATATACAATAATTTCGCAGCGTTACTAACCATTTCATAGAATAAACATATAATTTTATCTTGTTTTAAAAAACTAGATAAAAGTACGTTTTAAAAAGAAAATCCTCGCCAATTTTACAGTCCAAACGTAATATTCATACATCGTAATTACACACGAAAATTTTACAATACCGGAATCGCTATAATAACGGCATTTTAAGTCTTTCAAAATAATAATAAGCTATAGCCGCGGTTGAGCCGTTTCGCAAAAATTGTGCCAAATTACGCAAATTAAGAAACAGCTTGCTCTCATGGCTGGTATTTAAAAGTTTTCGCCGTTTTCAGTTACATTAACGGTTATACCTCAGCTTAACTGGTGTAATTTTGAAGGCAATTTCGCGTACGCTGACAGTAGTTGATGTTCACGAAAGATGTTTTAGGTGTGTAGGCGTTTCAGCAGCTAAGAAGTATTTTAGGCGTAAAATAATTATGAATTTGAATTTGTCTCTTTCGTTACCTATTATTTATGTAATGAAGAAAAAATAGTTTCAATATCGTTATGTTCGAATTTTGTAATGCTTGCGTTGGGTAATTTCCTATATAAACAATTCTAAAGCGTTTTTTATTATTACGTAACCACTATATGCGATAACGCAGACTTTTAGTGCAAACTGGAACATAAACCCAAGAATCAGACTTGCCTATGTCAGAACCTTTCCATTTGTCACAATTTGATTTGAGTGAGTGTTGTAAAACGCCACTGAATATTGTCTAAGTATAAAAAGATCAGTTATTTACATTGAAATTAGTCATTCGTGTCTCTGTCGAAGAGCCTTTTGCTGATCAATGATTTTGTTAAAAAAATAATAATTTATGAACCAGTATCGTAGGTTGTAACGTTTCTTTTCCATTAACGTATAAGCCTTAAGTAAACGTGACAAAACATGTTTAAGCTAATAATGCTTTAATGTTTATACATAAGAGCGAAACTCACTAAGTTACTTAAAAAGCTCCTCAACTTTCAGTTTCGTGCACACATCCTTTACACATTACTAAAACAGAAATATCCCTATTATAAAGTTTTCGTGTGAACGTTCTTTATTGCCGCAAGTTTTTACATCCTGCAATAAACACTATAATGTGGACGAGGTTTTATCGTGGCATTAAAAGTTCCTTAGTTTTTTTAATTATACCGTTTATTGCTATATTTAATTTTATACGATACCTTTTAGTCAAATGTTATAGTAGAATTAATATCAAAACTTATGTATTATAGGATAATTTTATTCCTCGATATAAACGCGGGGTTGATTTATCCATATGTGTTTGCGGTACAGATATGGTTATAAAGATTAACGTGTTTTATTGTTATCTTATATTGCAGTTTACAATTTTAGTAGAATAGTCGCATTCGTAAGGCAACGCTTGACAAACCAGAAAGTCAAATTTCAGGGTTCAATTTTAGTAAAAAGCTGATCTTAGTAGCCACAGCAGTTATAAAAAATTATTAGTAAAATGGTAAATACCCAACCCCATCAGTATATACTGACACTGACGACTAATACTGACAGTATGACTGATGAAAATAATAATATAAGAATATATATTAAAACAAAAGACTCCCCCTACAAAGGTAATCACCGCGCAATGATTTATATGAAACATTCTTATGATTTATTTTCCTAAATTTAGTAACCCGTGAAACTACTTACAGCTATCGCAGCTGGATACACCCAACTCGAAGCATCACCACAACTTAGTTCGAGCCACCTGCTGTGATAATATTTACTTGAATATTGCGTTTCTGTGTTACGGGAAATAAGAAAAATAAAACGAAACGAATAGTACAACGTTTATTCTTGTAATATTCTTATAAGGATATATTCAGTTAAAGCTGTAATACCAAAGACTAATATCGGAGAATGCAAGGAACTGAAAAGGGTTTTAAAATAAACTTAAAGACAGAAAATAGTTTTTATAAACAAAGTAAAGTAAATGAAATGTTGGGAGTGTAATATTTATTTAAAATTCAGATTTACTTATTCCTCTAAATCGAACAGATTATAAGTGAACTAAACAAATGTTTTATTAGATTTAAAAGTTGGTTGTGTGCCTTTGAATGAAGCCCACGTGCTCCAGTCATATTTTATTTAGCCCTGTATATAAAATAGATTTTACGTTTCCTGTTCTCTTTATTAAAACGCAATAAAAAAACATTGAGTACATTCTATGTGTATTGTATTTATATTAATAGAATAATTTAATATTTTATCCCTTATTTAGGTATTTACAAACAAATAAAGTTTTATGCTTTTTTTTATTTTTAGCCAGTTTTTACAGTTTTAATTTACCATATATGTACGCTGTAGATAACATCTAGGTGTTGTTTGTTTGTCTTGTTTTATATATGCGTAATAAAATATAACAACCGTATAGAAAGGACCCAGGGGAAGAAGGAGAAAAGGGCGCCTCAAAAAAAGGTGGATAAAAGAAATAGAAGCGGTAACAGGAAGCGAATGGAGTAAAAAAGTCATGGACAGAGTCAGTTGGAAAAGCTGGAAGAGGTTTACCCGCGAAGGGGTTCCGATCGACGGTACTGAATTTTACTGAGATATAGGATAACAAGATAAATAAAATAATGTGTAAAAAATCTAAGCTGTATATTATCTGTTTTGTCATGATTGGAAATTGAACCGGCTCTATTATTATTATGAATAAAATATAAAGTTATTGGAAACTAGATCTCTTAATATAGAAAGCACAGAATTAAAAGTAAAAATCTTTATTTAATAAAGTTCATTCAGACTTTAATTAACACAAGGCGAAATTAGACTAACAAGTGGCAATCACGAGGCACTCGATCTAAACAGGTGTCAAGCTGTTATCAGCACAAAGAAATAAATCACTTCGTAAAGAGCAATTAAATGGCTCAGAAATAGAGCCTTCACAATGACTCGAATGATAAGAAGCCGTCAAGAAGTTTAGAAACACTTCAAACTTGTTGAAGTTTGTTCTTGAGGGAAATGAAATTGTGTTTTCAGACTATCTTGAGAAGTGCTTGTGAATTTTGTTATCATTTTCGGGAAGCTGTGTTATTAATATATTTATTACTTGTGTGTCCCGGCTTCACGATTGGGAATAGGTTTTATAATATATATATACTATAGCCTATGTAATGTAGGATTCTATTGGTGAAATAATTGTTCAAACGGGGCGAGTAGTTTTGGAGCCTCTTCAATGCAAACAAACTCTCAAAACTTTCCTCGTTATAATATTATGTAGAAGCGAGATGTATTGTATGTGTTTGTTCAGTATCAGTATGTATTGTATGTATGTTTTTTTCCAGAAATCGAACGCAAGACAAAAGACTAAGAAACAGACCTGGCAAAAGAAAGCTAAAACTATATTTTATTAAAAAACTTTATTTCTTTAAGCTAATCGACTCTCGTGTCTTATTATTAAGTTTTGTGAGTTTTAGTTATAAGATAGAGTTTCACTAATTATTTAAAGATATCTTATTAATACCGCATCTGAGTTTCATTATCGGATATACAAAATACCATCGGTATCACTTCGACGTCCGTCGATCCAGAACTGAGCGCTTTCTAAGGCAGTTTTTGCCACGCACCACCACTATGTGGAACCAGCTGCCCACTGAAGTATTTCCGAACCAATTCAACTTAGGGTCCTTCAAGAAAACAGCGTACCAATTCTGGAAAGGCCGGCAACGCACTTGCGCACCTTCTGGTAATGTGAGTGTCCACGTCCTGCCCGTTTGACTTCTATTACATAAAAAAACTAAAGTATAACATTAAGGCTTAGGTTATCTGTGAACGCCTAATTTATTAAAAAATACAGACATTTTATCCTAGTATTCAGTCCCTATAATTCAGAATTCATGCATATTAATGAATTCACTGCGTCCTTAGACTAATACCGGCTTATCAAATAGTCTAAGAGCAATTGGTTCTAATAGAAATGCGCACACACTGTTCTGATAAATTGAACCCGTGGAACCTAATTTGGAATATTCAAATACCATCAGCAGATGAACATTGAAAGTCCATTAGTACCACGTTTTGGGCATTGGTTTGTCCATACGTTAATTGATCGATGTTGCAGTCAGCTAAAAATTACTGACTATAATCTCACTGTTTTAAATATGTTTAAGTATTTATTATATGTAAAACAGATACAGCAAACAAGTACAAATCTGAGGCCCAGATGAAGGGTTGTAACGACATCGGCTTTTTAGCGTAATGCTATTGTAAATATTGCACAATCAGGTGTTTAGATGTTTCATTGTCTGCTAATATCCTGAAGAAATAAAAAAGATAGCTCGGAATGATCTGAAAATAGGAGGGAAGATGAGAGACAAATGGAAGAATTTGGAGGAGGCCTTCCCGCCGTTGGAGGTCGGTATTAAGATATAATAATATTAACTGAATGCAATCCATATTATAGAGCTCAAATATAGGCTATGTTTATATATATTTTTTCTGAAAAGTATTCCTATAATTATCCTGTCTTTGGGACATATTCTCTGACTTACATCTGAATCTGACGTTATAGATAATGCAGACATATAGAAAAAAAAACACGTCAAAAAGGTAACGTTTTCCTTTTGAAGACAGGTAAAAAGGCGAACCTCGTAGTATGCGTGTATTTTCTTATTAAGTAATCTTTAAAATATATTGTAATTTCTTGTCATAAGAACTATCTAATCCATTTCGTACACATTATATCAACAGATTAATATTAAACATTTTATCAATAATAAACATAATAAAGTCTTAAATATATTACTTATTACTCGGCAAAGAAATAAACTACTAATTCACAAATTGCTTATATAAAGTATTTCGTTTTAATTTGTAGGTGATTAGTACGTGTCGTAATGAAACAGTGATGTGTCCTGACAAGGACAGTTGTAAACGTTATCGTCATGAAACAATAATTTGTTCTGAAAAGAACAGTTAATTGGCGTTATCGTTAGACCACGATATCGAACTGTTCTGTTTTTTTTTATTTTTTTTGAATGGAATCTCGCTGTTGGCCTTAAGGGCCTTTACAGCTCAGCTCGGGCTATTTTGGCGAGCGTAGCATTCGCCTAACGACGTGGTAGCGGTCTGGAGTCTGTCCACAATGACACCTCTATCTTTGTGGTTGGTATAGAGAGCGGTGTCATCTAGGGATGTCGCCGGTATACAGCGTGAACAGAATGGGCGAGAGGACTGAGCCCTGAGGGACTCCGGCCATGATGGGGCGAGGAGATGATAACGTTCCTTCTACGCGATAGCGCATTGAGCGGTCGGACAAGAAGTCGTGTACGATACGCACGAGTCTTAGTGGCACATTAAGGTGGTAGAGCTTGTAAACCAAGCCGTTGTGCCAGACCTTGTCGAAAGCTTTCGCTATGTCGAAGAAGAGCGCACCCGTGGCTCTCGGTTTCAGGGAGCTATTCATCCCGGAGAGGATGTGCTCCGTGATTCGATGGACTTGATGAACGCACGAGTGGGCCGGCCTGAAGCCAAACTGCTCATCGGGAATGAGCCCCTTATCTAGGGCAAAGTCTAGGAGGCGCTTTTTAAGTACCTTCTCGTAAAGCTTGCTAAGCGTATTGAGAAGGCTGATAGGGCGGTAACTGGTGGGGTTGTTACGGGGTTTGCCTGGTTTGTGAATACCAATGACAATGGCCTCTATCCACTGCGCCGGGAAGGTGCAGTTTTCAAGGAGGCAATTGAAAATGGACACTAGTAGGCATATCAGATGGGGCGGGAGGCATCGGAGGACCTTGTTCGAGATGGCGTCGAGACCTGGAGATTTACAAGGCAGTGAACTCTTTATTAGAGTTTTGACCTCGGCGATCGACGTAGGAGGGAGCCGCGCGGGAGGGAGGGGCAGTGCTACGATGCGTTCGACCTCGCGGTTCACGTGTTCGACGTGCGCCGGGTCGCTATGATCGAGATACGGGGTGCACTGCTCCACTAGGTTGACGGCTAAGCACTCGGCTTTTTCGTCGTCGTCGAATGCGTCAGGCAGATTTGGACGCTTGAGAGGGGGCATGGACGCCACCGTGTCGGTTTTAAGGGAACGCGCGAGAGACCAATAGGCCGTGTGCGAAGGTGACAATTCGCTGGTAAGACGGTCCCAGCGTTCGTTTCTAATTTCCCGCATGCGCTCTTTGACTCGGCGTTGCGAGGCGCGGAGTGCTCTGCGGTTTTCGTCGGTCGGTGCTCTGGCGAAGGCGCGAGTCGCCGCGTTCTTCTCGGTCAACAGACGCCTCGCGTCCGGGGGAAGTTCCCAGCTTTGAGCGAACTCATCTGGGACCTTCCGGGACGACTCGGCGACCTTGGTCTGAATGTGATTGGTGACCGAGGAGATCGCGTCTAACGCGTGAGCGGACGAGACTAAATTGTCGGGGACATTTGGGAGGGCAGAGGTGTCGGCGGGCTTGAGGGCCTCGTCTAACTTTTGCCAGTCGACAATGGACTTGAACCTTTTCTCTCGAGTGTTAGGAGGACCTAATTCAAAGTGAACCGGGAAGTGATCCGAGTCTAACTCGTGTAACGTCTCTACGCTTCGCGGCTGTAGTGCCACGTTACGTAAAACCGCTACGTCTATGACGTCCGTTGAGAGAAGGCCGTTGCCTGTTATGCCACGGCGAGTCGGTTGTATGGGGGCAATGACGTTGAAATTGAGCACGTCTATAAGCCTATTGAGGGCTAACCCATTAGGGTTCTGTTTGAGCTATTCCAGTCCCCGTGTTTGCTATTGAGATCCCCGACTAATAAGACCGAGGGGCCCATCGCAAACAGGGTTCTGAGATCGCTCTCTAGTATGTCCTTGGCGGGAGGGAGGTACACCGATGCGATAATAATCGGCTGATGGCCGGTCATGGCTACGCGCAACACAGAGCACTCTATGTTGGTAAGGGAGGGCGGGTCTAACGGCGAGCAGTGAAGCGCTCGTCTATAATAAATGAGCGTACCGCCTTTCGCCGTAGGTCGGTCGTTTCGCACTACGTTGTAATTCGCGAATCTGGGCGAACTGTTCTGAGAAGAACACGTTCGTACCCTTCGACGGTTGCGCGCAGAAAAGGACAACTTTTTGCCGCGCCTCGATTTTATCGTCTACGCACCCTTCGCATCTTGGTACCACATGTTACCACTAGTGGCCAGTGTAGGATAATTTTTGTATATAAATCTACAGTTTTTAAAAATTAAACACATTCCACATTCCATCTTCACCTCTTCTCAACGAATTATTAGGAAGTTTTATTTTAACCAAATAAGGACCAATCAACATAAACCAAACTACCCTAAAAACTCTTGCCAAAAAACGGCCATTGATTTCAGGTAATTTAATGATATACGTTATATATTACGATAAGTTAATAATACTTTGTCATGTCTGACCGTATACATATAATCTTGTAAATTAATACGCGTGAAGTGAATTATGTTTTGTTTTACTTTTCGATGAATTAATTAAAACCGACGAAGATATAGTCGGCAAAAAAAGACAAGATTATTTTTGTTACTTTTTTCCCCAGACATGATCAATTACATTGAGGTCAGGACTTCGAGCTGGCTATTGTACTCTTACATGTACGTCACGAATACAGCGCGAAGATTATAACGTCGTCATCGTTATAAAAATCTAATCTTTTTAAAGAGTTTATATGTTTAAATCAACATTGTTCAACTTGACTCATTATTCACCAAAGACGGCCACTTTGATTAAATCGTTATTAAAACTTTAACATAATTTAATGACTTTTATTAAATTTGTATGGCTATAAAAGAAGTCAGATATTGTCATATTGTAGTAATTTTATCTATTTATGTATTTTATACAATCAAGATATCTATCTTTAAGATAGATAGATCCATATCTATGGATGTTTTCTAACCATGATAGTTGAGTCGGGTTTATCGCCTGAGTACATGTTTAGATGTACGTCGTTACTTGATTGTCTAGTAACTAAATAGACGTTTGTTACACAAATTGATATCAATAATGCCTTTGATGTGGCTTCAAAGCTATTACGAGTGAATTGAAATTTATATAATTGATTGAAATAATCCAACACGCGGTTTCGCCTGTGACATGTCTTGTGCAAGGAATTTAAAGATGGAGTTGAATTATCCTATTGGCAATTAATAACAAACAAACTTTATTCATAACTACAAAAAAAAATGTAACAAAATTGATCCAACGCTAGTCCCTATCATGTTCATCATCGGACGTCGAGGCAGAATACGAAATTCTACCCGTATCGCTTCGACGTCCGTCGTTCCACAACTAAGCGTTATTTAAGGCAATTTTTTCCGCGCGCCATCTCTATGTGCAACCAGCTACCCACTGAAGTATTTCTGAATCAATTTGACTTAGGGTCCTTAATAAAAAGGTCTACCAATTCCTAAAGTCCCGGCAACGCACTCGCACAACGCCCTGTGGAGTTGAGTGCATGAGTGGCGGGCGGTTTTATTTAATTTACTGACTGTTCGCATTTTTCCATTAAAAAAACTAGGGAGTTGTTGATAATACCCCTGTGTTGTAGATGACTAGATTACAGTTATTCCGTGGTAATTATTGTAATAAATAAAACTTTGACATTTATATACTTAGATAAAAAAATATTCTTTCAGCTTAAATAATTTACTAAAAAAATAATTTAAGCCAATTTGAATAAGGTTTCATTTCATTTAATTATCTTTAATATTCTACAATTCTTTTCTACGAATATTTGAAAGGGCCAGATTATTTTTTTATGGATTGACAGTCTTTTGATTTCATTCAAAGCGATATGTAAGAACATTTACTTCATAAAAAGGTCAAACCAAAATTAGCTAATTCTGACATATCACTCAATTATCTCCAATGAATATCATTATGATTTAATTCTATTATTTATTTTATTTTCCTATCTTTCTCTCTATCTATATTTCGTAAAATGATTAACCTTTGTCCTGCCATTTCTTAATTGACCTACTCCACAGAGTATGGTGCATATATATTATCTTTTCTACGTAGTTGATAGAATCTGGGGGCGGAAGTGCTAAATTACCTTTAACAACATACGGCATTATAGTTCCTCAGTTATCACCTGGATTAATGAATATATTAAAGTATATTTTTGTGAATAAAGAACAAGTCGTAAGTCGTAGCAAATTAGTTAACTTAACAGCGACGTCGGTTGTCTTTCCATAGATACTAACACGTTATGAAACACGAAACTTTCAGGATCAGATAATTCCCGCCAAATTATTATGTTACACGTGATAAATTAAGTAATAATTGCCACCGTCGATAATAATTGGGATGCTGTCACATGAAACGACGCTTTGAGCGGTGCCAACGTAATCTGTGGAACAATTGACAGAATAATTATTGACATTGTTTGCTTATACGAATTATGCCAAATTGAAGATAAGGCATTACGTTACATTAATTAATAGGTCTTGAAAATTATACGATTTAATTATGTTTGAATGTTTCATCTGAATATTACGTCGTATGATTAAAATATTGCTTATCAACCGTCTTCACAATCCAAAGAAGAGGTTATCAATTCAACGTGATTTTTTTATTAACATTATTAATATGGAGTTTTTTTAAATTTATTTGAATTATTATTACTATGAAGGTTAAAGTATTTTTAATAATTGTGATATAAGGAGAAATCAATGTTGGCAATATCATCTGCGGCTTGTTAAGGGAAAAGTAAGTGATTCCATTCATTTACTTAACATTTACATATAAATAATATTAATTTAGAAAATATACAATTAAGTACAGTACACTGTAACTGTCAACCACAAAGATTAGTAGTTGTACTAAATATGAGTGGGGGGGAACTTGTTTATGGGAATGACTCATCTATTTCCTTGATCATTATTATTTATAGTCAAGTTATCAGCCTTCTGAACAACTTGACGTATTCCGAATCCTGCCGGACTTTTCACGATGTTTACCTTCCCGTTATGTGTTAATTGCGTAGAGATCTATAAATACAGTCAAGTCAACCCACGACACAAGAGTCGCACTGTGCACTGTGCTGTATACAAATGAAATATCCCTTTAGAATTTATTCTCTTAGTGAATATTTTAAGAGCACCTTTTACTTCTGAGTGACATGACGCATTACAGGAATAATAAACATCTGCTGTAGAAATGCACTTAGAACGTAAATTTCTGGTGTTGGGTTAAAATGCTGAAAGTTGATGCATTTTGAAAGCCAAAAGCTCTTAAAGCGTCTTACTAATATGTTCTGCAAATATACGTTCAGTATATAGTATAGTTATAATACCTATACAGCATCTACAATGTGTTCTGTGGTATTTCTTTTGTTTGCTAAAGCAGGGTTGGCCTAGTAGCTTCAGCGAATCTCATCTCTGAGGTCGTAGATTCGATCCCCGGCTGTGCATTAATGGAATTTCTTTCTATGTGCACATTTAACATTCGCTCGAACGGTGAAGGAAAACATCGAGCCAAATAGTCGACGGCGTCTCTCAGACACAAGCGGCTGATCGTCTACTTGTCTATTAGATTAACAAATCATGAACAGATTCAGAAATCTGAGGCAATTAAAATAGGTGTGAGCTTTTTGAACGGATTAAAGCTATATATTATTATTAAAAACTTATAATTATTTACATAATTCTACATTTTAAATTTTTTCCGACGTTTCGCGTGCTTTTTTATTTACATAATTCTCAGCGTACGTGGTCACCGTGACCTTAGAATTTTATAAATAATTATAAGTTTTTAATAATAATACATAGCTTTAATCCGTTCAAAAAGTGTTTTTCTTAATGTGTAAAAGCTATTTTAACAAAAGACATATAATATAGTATATATAGTATAGGTGTGAGCTGTCAAAATGCCGTAGTGGTATATTTAGTTCGCATTTATACTTGTCACTGAATCTTAAACAGTAGAATTCCCCCGCCTGGCCCGGGTTCTATATTGTGGTACACATCAACCCAACCAAGTCTTTTGGCACTCATTTTATTAATAGTACATTAGCTGGCCTTTAGGGAAAGAGACCATAAAAATGATTACACAATGTAAGGTATGTATCTTGGAAAGATCTCCTCTAATAATATTACTACATACATACATTAGAGTCTAGGATAAACTCTGTTTAAATATCAAACGATAATGGAATAAAAATGGTGAAATGCGTTTTAACTTTTCTCTATAAAGTAGCGCACATCTAAAACAATAATAAAAGTGGCACAGTTCTTCAGAAACAGTTTTATTTTAACGTAAAAGCTTCTTTACGATTCCACTCCAGAAGGCTTTTATTCTCGAAAATTATCTTTTTGACGAGCGAATACTGTCTCAAGGATTTTATTAGTAGCATGAAATTTTTACAACGACTGCCAAGTCTTACCCCTATCGACCATTTTGGTAACAACGATGTGTCTGTTTACCAAAAATAAAATATATGGTAAGTTGTCTTTATTTTAGATTTTAATTATCCGTGTAGATAGGTCGACTTCTATCGTCGAGGTATCGTGTCTAAATATGGATGTAGGTTACGCACAAGGTGTAGATATACAGGTCCTGGCTAACTAAGTCAGCGTAGCTCCTTCCAGAAGCACAGAAGTCTCCTAGGCACTTCGCAGGCTTCACGCTCACCACCCCGAGGATTTCTGTACGTTGGTTAGCCACAGCCTTGCATTCCAGGACTACGTGGGTGACTGCTTCTTCTGCGCTGAAACATTCTCTGCTACGTGTAGATATACTAAATTATTTCAAAGATATTGGGATTGATTTCTGGCCAACAAAATTCGACTTGAAAAGCACAGAAGGCTTTGTGACCTTTGAGAAAAGCAGTGTTGTGGTCCTTTGTTACGCCCGTTGAACAGACGGCTCATCTGATGTTATGTGATACGCCTATGGACACTCATAAAACGTACGTTCAAAATGTTTAAAAACAGATTCAGTAACTCGAAGTCGTGTGCACGAGCTAGTATACAATATTTTCATAAAATCGCGAGTAAAATAAAATTTTATACCTCGATGAAATATATATTGTATTTCGATTCAATGTTTTTTGTGTAATTTTTTCAATTGTATTTGGTTTTTGGAGATACGGTACTGTTTTTTTTCTAATAAAAAGAATTCCTAGTTTGGACATAAAAGTTCAACAATCAACTATGCTTCAACAAATTTTGTTATTGTTTGTGTATATTTTAAATTAACTTATAATATCTATGTGAGTTAATTATATAGAGCAGTGTTGGCCTTGTTGTTTTAGCGTTCGCCTCCAAAAAACGATTGGCCCCACAATGACATAAAATTAAATATATTTTTGTTTAGATTAGCTATTATAATTTAAATAGTTGATACGTATTTTATAATCCATTTTTATTTATAAAGTAGCACTTTAACTTATTTTTCTTTATGATATGAATATAGAAATCCAGGATTTTAAAGTATATTTTTATTAAACGTCACGAAAATTGAATGAAAAAATTTAATTCGTTTTTAAGGTCAAATTTTACACTATACGATTATCAAAAAGCCTTAAAAAGTTCGTTTATATACGTTTAAAAAAATATTTGGTTCAACCCTTGTATAAAAGGAAATAATGGAAATATGGTTCCAGACAAAATATTGATCCAATCATATTATATTATGTATCTATTCGCTTATTGAATCACTAGGGCTGTCGCAACAATACACCTATACAATTTCTAACAAACATGGAATTCGCGCATATGAGGATATGATATTAACTGAATATTACACAGCGGAGCGTGTAATTTCGCACAAATGTGTCGCACGGTACGTGCCCTTTGAGATATTGACTTCCTGCCTCAACTTAGGTACATGTCAATTGAATTGCTACTATTATTTGGAGTAGTATCGTTAGTTGTATTAACGGTAATATATCATATATTATATAATAATTCAGCTTCGGTTTGGTTTCCTTCAAAGAACACACACAGACACTAATTAGAGATTTAAGTAGGTGCTTACCAATATGTCAAATTTACTAAAGTTTGTTTTAAATTTACAATATTTTTTATGTTTGATTAGTGAGTAGTAATTAAACAAACGTGGGACACGTTAGACGATTTCAGGTAAAAACTCCTTCGGTGCTTAACTACCAACGGATTTTGACTTTGGACATGCAACAGGTCCACAAAACGATAAGCAGCAACTTAAGAAAAACTTGTTATTTTTGCAGAGTGGAGGGCACCAGACTACTTACTGCAACGAACAAATTAAGGCTTACGTCTTACCATTACCCTGGCGGTGAGGGTTACCGAAATGGGGGGCAAGAAATTATGAGGCGACACTGACACCACCTTTAGAAACAAAGAGAAGAAAAAGTCCCAGTAGTACAAATTTAACCAAAGTAAGAAAGAGATTTTTAGCTAACAATTGGTATAGACCACTATAGAGTGAAATTATTTGAATAGATTAAGTGACCGTAAAAATACAGTGTAAACTCCATGTAACGTCTTTCAATTTAACGTCAATATTTAAAGCGTCGTAATCAATTGGATTTGGTTGGTTTAGCTTATCTTCCATACATTGATACACTCTACATTACACCGTTATGTACGTTCTTTTGTCACTTTATTATCCAACCCGCAATAAATTCGCCAGTCGGCATCATGTATACGAACTTTCAAAGAAATTCGTTCTTTTGTTTATAATTGTTGACTATATGGATTATCTATACGTTGTTCTTCTCTCCATTTTACGACAACTCTCTATAACGCCATCAGTGTCGTTATATATGGATATATAAGTATAAGTGCGGCTGCATTTAAAGAGATTTTATAATTTTGAGTCTCAGTAATTAGCCGTACTAATTAAACTAACATTCCTTATGACTCGACTAAATAACAAGTAATTTCTTTTTTTTTGCTTTTGCTAATTGCTATATAATGTATTTAAAAGATTATTCTTAACCTAGCGACTCTGTTGAAACTAATTGCATTTTACACAATATTTTATTCGCTAATGACCTGGGATTATTTCGAAATTTGCAAAATGAGTGTACTTTACGAGTACTGTAGTATCCACAATCATTAGAATGCATAATTTAAGCATATTCCGCACTAATGACGAAATCGTTCTACTGTGAGAGTGAAGTATGAACGTGTGAATTGAATACAAAATAGACCTTCAAAAGCTTAGCTTGTACGTAAACTATTTGCTGATACAATTTTAAAAATATGTTTGATTTTTATAACATTTTCATTTAAAACTAGAATCAAGCACAGGACTTTAAGTTTGTTCTGGCTGTAGTGGGTTACGACCAGCTACGCCTTAGATGAAAGCTAGCTGTGTCAGTGTATTTATTTAAGATACTTACGGGTCGGCTTCATAATCTGGATATAATGGAGAGACTGGGTCTACGGGTACCAAGTACAAACCTGAGGCTTCCGTCAAAACCTTTGGATGTACCGCGTGCACATTCCAACTTGGTTATTAAAGCGCCACTCACGCGAGCTATACAAATAATAAACAAAATTTCTATTGAGGTGGACCTATTTGTTTGTACACTGTCTGAGTTCACAAGAGTTGCTTGCTATATTGTTAGTTATAATATTTAGGTATACATATATATTTTTTAATGGTTTTTTTTTGTAATCGGTGTGGGTATTATTTTGACGTTTTGTTTTTTGTTTGTTTATGTTTTAGTTGTAACTGTTAAGGTAAAATAATGATGTGGAATGAATAAATAAATAAATAAGACTACCTACTAGAATATACTATAAAAGGAAAGGAAACTGGGCCATTTTAAAGCGAAAATCAGCCAATCAAAAGTTGCTTCGCCCTATATACCAAAAAGAGGTAGAAATACCACTATTTGGACATGGTAACACAGTAAAGTTTTGAAAGAGTATAGAAGGGGAAGGGATTATGTCATAAGCCAAGCTAAGTCCTCCTTTGTGGAAAAGAATATAAAAAAAAATATGCAAGCTTTACATCGTATAAAACAAAATCGATTTCCACCTTCTATACTCCTAAATCTTTAAAACTACAATTTCCTGCTTCTACTCGAAAGTACACACAAAATCGCGACCCAAAGTTAAGCATTAAGAAACTTAACAAGTACAAAACTTTATAACATTCGCATGGGTATTAAAACTTTAACGATAATGAATTATCAAGTAACGTTATTATTGAAAACTCATTTTCACGTAACATCAAAGAAGTCGAATTTAACTCTGTATAAAGCCTTCATACGCAACGAAATTGCTTTCAAAAACAATGAAAATTGGCAGGCCATTTATTAAATAAAGCATACATTAAGCGAGTGAGTGATATTGCGAAAAGTAGCGACAGTTGCTGAAACTGGCAAATGCAGGAAAACCCAATACGAAGCTCACTTGTATAGTATTGCTGCCCGGGGAATATAGTGCTGAAGGGCACAAGTTAGATACTATAAGCGTTTAAAATTTAGATTAAAACCGCCAATGTACGATACATTTCTAGAATGATTACAGAGGCAAATGCGTGGTGAGTTCTGTTAACAATTATTATTTCAACACATAACTACGTTCGTAGTAGTGTCGTTTAGTACCTAGTATTATGATCAAATCATAACTTTTAGAGAACAAAAACTAAAGAAAGCACTCAAGCCGATTTTTGACAAGAAATCTTTTTTCATTATTAGACTTATTAGTAGTCTTATGTGTGATGTCCTAAATCTTATAATTTTTACACACCTTGTATCGTCTTTTGTTAACATAGCTTTTACAAAATGAAAGAAAACACTTTTTTACAGGATTGAAGCTATGTATTATTTATTATAAACTTATAATTATTTTACATAATTTTAATGTTTTTTTTTTCGACGTTTGGCCTGCTTTACAGCGTGCGTGGTCACGGTGGCTGAAGACAAAAGGTGTTGTATGTCAAAAAGTATCACAGCTGTAGAGAAAATTGTAGGTATTATCTGTATTTATTTCCCCGGAGTATCATCGAGTATTTCGACATCATCGACTAAAAGATGACGGGTTTTGCAGAAAAGAAATAAAAGAAAAGTGTTTTCTTTAACACACTTTACCGTCCTGGGTTTCGAAACCAATATATATGTTTATTTCCTAGGCCACGTATAAACCGTAGGTACATACTTACAAACGATTATAAGTCGATCTTGAACTCGTATAAAAACGCCACTTCTCATAACATATAGAACGTTAATACATACGACATCAATATATAACAAGCATTACGAACGCAATAAGCTACCATACGAGAATGCAGATATAAAAACGGTAAGTACCAACATTGAAACAGTGTTCTACCAACATGAAACGATATTGAAGCATTGAAACACAGTTAATTCAGAATTTATGACACATTAAATATACAAAGACCTTCACGGTTACTAGAGATTAAATGCTCCAAAATAAATTATAAGTTTATAATGTAACATCTAAAGAGAGGTTTTTTGTTTTTAGGACAAATTTCATGCACGATATTAGTGTGGGAATGGATGCCTAACAAACTAAAAGTATGAGTAGGAGGTCTATTTGGGTGCAGCCAATCTTCCACAATTAATCTATTTTCTAAACAAAATACTATTCCAGCTCTAACTAACTTTGTCTTAATGTCAAACATTCTGCAGCAATTAATCTGGAACACATCAAATATTGTGCGGAACTTCGTGTACACTATATGTAATATTATATTATTTTCACTACCACTTGCCACCACTCACTTAAATGTAACTAATTATAACAAAGAGGGATACATTAAACAGTTTTCATACATTTAAATCATACGTACCAGCCTGTCTAGCTAATTACAGGAATGTTATCCTTATTTTCGTCTATATAAGAGCGACAGTCGCTTGATATATTTAAAGGGTAATGGCAGAACTTTATTAAGGTCGTATTTTGTCCGACAATTTATTTTTGCTCTACGTTTCATTTGTAAAGACATCCCTCATAATTAAATAGGGTCCCTACATGTTTGCGTAATCTGAATAAGTACACTTTACAACCTAAGAGTAACGTTTGCCTAAGAGTAATAATCACTTAACTATTCTAATAGATAGCCCCTTAATATAACTTCTTGGATTGTAAAACGTCACGACGATGTCTGTCATTCCAGAATAATGTTTTAAGGCCTATTTTCGCATACTACCTGGGGAACTAGATGCTTATAATTTTTCTAATAAAATCAACTATTACGGTTTACTGATATTTTAAAGTAAATAAATATTATAAGAGCCATTAATAACGGTATATGTACATCGTTTTAATTGTAAATTAAAATCCTTTTATTTCCTTCGTATCAAAATGTTCAGTGTTATATTCCAGTTACAGATAAGATTCGCAAACCATAACCACTTTCTTATCGTTGAATTTTTATTAATTATTTGATAAATTACAGAAAAAGTAAAATTATAAGTAGGTTTCACAATTGCATTAATACAGTCCTATTCCATTTTTTTTATGAAATAGATATAGACGTACCGAGTGATTAAACAACAATCAATTTATACTTACCATAGAGTAGTGTAGAGTATTTATTCAAATTTGAAACCAAAAATTATTTTTAAGGACTTTCATTATTCAATCGATAGTACTGCACAAGCACATTTTTTTTTGATAAAAACCAGTAAAGAGAATAGCGCGTTTTACGAAACAAAATTTTTTTTATAATATAATACTGGGTGTATTATATTATAAAAAAAATCGTTAAAATTATTTTCATAACCTTCATAAAAACCTTAAAGCCCATACGGACAATTCGGTAGGCACAATAAGACAATTAGGGTCAGTAAGTAATGTGACCACGTAGGGACCCTTCGTTTACATCGGACAAAAGGTCAGACTAATAAGATTGTATACTTTGATCTAGGTGGGTAATTGAATTCACGAAAATCTAAATGAGATTTTTTTATTATAAAAGATTACGTTTTTTTTTAATTTAATGAGATGAGGTAATTTGGATCAGGCTTCTGTATCTTCAATGCCTAACCTAGCCTAATGTTTTTTATGAAAATAGCTTCGTAACCATGACAACTAACTTTAGACGCTTATCAGTTAATAATAATGATAATTTATTTACTTAAGCAGATAATAAGGCCATATATAGCTATTATTGTGTTAGTTACAATAGTGGCCTAAATATTATATTAGTAAGTTAGCTTTAAAGTATATGCAGTAATTAAATTACGTCCCCGCACGTCACCTCAACAAAACCACACACACAGTTACCACGTCACATGCAGCCCATTGCAAAGTCCTATATAATAAAGCCTTCCTGCTATTACCGCGAGCATGCTCTTAGTGCTCCTCCGCACAGAATTACAGCTTGCGCGTGGTGGCGTAAAAACAGTCCACACCTGTACAACCAAACATTGTAGACACTAAAATAGCGTGGGATAGCGCCCCATCAACATCCTGAACGCATAATTGGATTGAACAAAAAACTAAATTAAGCCACGAGGATTTTTATTACGCGATTTATATACGGTTGTCAATTAATATTATGCCATTTTATTCCAGAAAAGTAAACGTATTTTTAAAATACAATTTATTAGTAAGTATACTTCGGAATGTAAAATAATGATTTTTAATTTTCTGACATTCCTCGTATGAACGATAAGAACTGCCAATAAACTCCAGTACATAATAAATAACGCCAGACCTAAAAAGTAAAGGAAACGTGAAAAACGAATGATTACAAAACCGTTTCAAATAATTTATTGATAATTGCTTGCTCCATATTTCAAATTGATTTCAGTCGAAACATAAATACGTAGAAAATTGTTTAATTAAGCGCGCTGACTAATGAACTAGCTTGATACTTTAGTTTACAGTTAAAAGGACTTTGTGTAATAACCAATCACCTTTATTTTATTTCTAATTCTGTAATTTATAAAAACTAGGTATCAAATTGCGAAATATTTTTTACTCTAAAATTAAAATTACTCATAAGGTTTTTGAGTCTTACAACTATATTCATACTATTCTAATCCGAACTGTCATCGTATGCGTACATGAATGCATCACCATGACTTGATGAGCATGAGATGATGAGCTTATCGATATTTTTTAATTAGGGTTAAATAAATAAAAGTAACTGCTAATTTTATAAAGTTTATTGTAAACACAAGATAATTAATGTTAAATTAAATGTCTTAAACAGAAGTCAAATATCTATATAATATCAATTTTAAATTTAACGCAATCAAAGGCGCGATACATTTTTGGCCCAAAAGCTAAAGTAAGGAACAATTTTAATATTTCTTATGATAGACATAAATCAATACATTGATTTCTATTTCAAGACAAAAGTAAAATCCACGATAAAAATATCGAATAAAAAACATTAAAAATAGGAATGTACGATGTCTTTTATGATAGACAAAACAAAGATATTTAATTTTTTATTTCTTAGTTAATACTTATTCTAGTGTGATGTAAATAGAGATTTCACCTGATCACACAGTTATAACGAACCTACACCATAAATATAATACTTTCAAACCTTAAAACTAATAAGGCACTGACGGTTATAATCTTAACAATCAAAGCATTTTAGCCTCTAAAGCTATATTAATAAGGATTTGTATCTAACAGTTTTTGTGAATAATTATTTTAGTCATATTGGAAGTCAAATTTACAGATACCGGAAAAACTAATGATTCAATTGTTTTTCATCACTATTGGTAAGATTACAATCGGAAGACGATTAACAATGATACTGTAAGTACATTAAAAGCAATCAATAAACGCAGTTGTCTTTTATGGGGGCAGTCTCAGAGGCACTTTTCAGTTCAATGTCTTAGCATCTTGAATCCTCTGTGCGGCTTGGAATGTGTTATGCATCAGCATTGCAACTGTCATAGGACCCACTCCTCCAGGCACTGGAGTTATTGCACCAGCGATTTTGACAACCTCTGTGAGAAAAGTTGCTATTTTTACACGGATTTTTGTATAGTCGGTAAAATACTAACTTTCATACGTTGTTCATAAAACACACTGAATGTTATACTCACACTACTTATATGAATTCAAGATAAATTTTTAAAGAAATGTTGTATGTATAAATGTTCAAATATTCGTATGTATGTTCAAAATGTCATATCGTAAATAAGAGATCTTTCTCGAAAAAAGTGACTTACCGTCATAATCGACATCGCCGACTAGCTTTGTCTTTCCCTGTTCATCAGTAATTCTTGAAATCCCTACATCTATGACCGTAGCACCAGGCTTTATCATATCAGCTTGAATGAGTTTTGGTACACCTATTGTAAAAAACATTACATTTGTATCTTTTTAATTAAACCAACATCGGATTTATGGTCAATTCTTAATAAATGTGTTTAATACAAGATTTACTTGTAAACTTTGTACAATTTTAGATTTAATAATAATTCTAGGCAATAACAATAGATTTGAAATTGTTCCAGAACAGTCTAATGTATAGATCGGATTACAAAGAATACGTTAAAAAGCTTACCGGTCGCAGTTATCACAATGTCAGCGTTCCTACAAAACGTAACTAATTGTTCACGTGGCGTGTATCGGTGGCAAATAGTCACTGTGGCATCCATACCTAGACCGCTGTCATGATTTCTGTCACTATGCAACATCATAGCTATTGGCATTCCTACATTCTTTGAGCGCCCTACTACGACAGCGTTACGCCCTAATGTATCGATTTTAAACCTAAAAGAATTTCAAGCATGTGAACATTCTGTTATTACTGAATGTAACTGTTTGTGATGCCTTTAATATTGGGTTGAGGTTGTAATTTTTTTTTTAAATGCTGTTCTTACTTTAGATAATGTAAAGAATAAAAAAGTATTTAAATAGTGTTGATATTGTCATTGTTATATTAATGTAACAAAATGTGTGGCGAATTGTATATATGGCAGTATAATTAAATTTCTTATCTAATCTCTAAATGTCCTTAAACATTCTATAATATATACAAATTTTAGTGTAATATGTAAAATTGAAAAAACTTACCGTTTTAACATCTCAATTACAGCCAAGGCAGTAGCAGGGACCATGGTGGGCATATCTAAACAGAGCTGTCCAACATTTATTATATGAAATCCATCAACATCCTTCTCAGGAGCCACAGCATTGCATATTTTCCTTTCATCCATTGCACCAGGTAAAGGTAATTGCACCAGTATACCATCCACAGCTTCATCCCTATTTAGTACATCAATTTTTGCAAGTAGTTCTTCCTGACTTAATGTCTCATCATACTTGATTGTTTCTGCAGCAATGCCCACAGCTAAGGCTGCTTGAATTTTGTTTCTCACATATGTCTGGCTAGCTGGATCATCACCAACAATAATACAGCGTAAAGAGGGAGCTCTGTTACCTAGGCTTACCCAATTCTCTATTTTAACTTTCAATTCTTCTTTAATATCACTGGCAAGGCGTTTACCATCAAGGATACGGGCCATAATGCTGTAACAATACCAAAAATAACTTTTTTTCTCCTAATAGATATTGGAAAAAAGTCGTGAGCATTGATATATTTTATATAGATAATCATGGTTGCTCACAAAATCTTTTAAATCAAACACATTAATTCACCACTCATAAGTAATAAAGCATCTGGTGCATCTCTACCTATATAGCACATTAATGTATGTATAGCTAGTGCAATAACAAACCATTGTAAATATCAAATTCAGCTAAGCATTTTTACTTTCTTTTTTTTATAACTACTTAAGCTTGATTAAATTAAATATAAGAAAGAAGCACACAACAGGTATTAAATATATTACATAGATTTACCTGGGAAAACCCATTGAATCAATATATGTGTGACTTCTCATTGTGGCTTTCAAACTTGTACTGATTATGCGTAAACATAATGTTAGCCTCATCACTTACTGTTGACGTACATAGTTCATTAGGTCAATCACTTGATAAAAATTAATATGATGAAAAAGAACAGAAACAGAACCAATATTTTCAGATTTAAGCAGTTTCAGCTTGATTATAAAATATTAACAGTAAAGGTTAATAGTTTAGCATATCAGTATGGTACACCACAAAATATAAACCTTGATAGTAGAATCCACAAAATACTGGTCTCAACAGTGTCAAAAGAGCATGAGACCAATTATTTAGCTCAATAAAAAATATATATTCATTTATGAAGATAAATATTTAAAACGATGACCTGTGTATTTCCTAATTCATTAAGTTTGTATACCATATAGTAATTATTTTTCTATCTCACATCTATTCACAATATCTGTCAGTAGATATATAATATTTAATAGATGGAATTAAGCAACGTTAATGTTTTCATAACTATTATATGACAATGGTAATAATTATATATACTACTCGATTTTCCTTTAAATTGCAAATCTTGAGTTTTCGTAACAAATTGCTTATAGCCTTGTTTTACGTAAATACTTCATTCTTAGTATTATTCCATGATAATCTGGCATAGCCCATTTTAGTAATATTCCCTAATATTATGTTTAGACCAATACGATAACTGCTGGTCTAATGATAACCTATAAAGTATATTTTTAATTACGGAACTACTCACATGTGCTTTTTTAGGAAGCGACGAAACAAAATTATTGAACACTATTTAGCTATGGACGTTTATGGAAATGAAATTACTTTTATGAATACTTGCCAACTTTCTTTTAGTTATCAAGTTTTCCAACTTTTCACCCGACACTGTATACAATATGAACAGTGACATTTGCAAATTGACATTTGTGATGCGATATTTTACGTTCCGTTCTATGAAAGTACGACTATAACTACGTAATATATAATATTCACGCCTTAATGTAAATAGAGAATTGTAATGTTATAAATTATAAGTCATAGTATAAGTTTTTAAATATATATATATATATATATATATATATATATATATATATATATATATATATACTAAAATTAAAAGAAGTTAGTACAATACACGATTATATTGTTCTTAAATGGAAAAAATATATAAAATGTATATGTTTAGTAAATAAGTACTACACTAGTACTTAGTTTAAAAATAAATAATAAAAACTAAAGACGTCATATTTGACCCAAATAGTGTGTTTAAGTCTGAGAAACAACGATTCATATAATGAGTAACTATTACCAAGTCATTCGAATTGTAATTATTATTATTATTAATTGTTATTATTATTAAGATGACGCCGTAATATTAAAAAAAACTATTTAATTATCAAATAGGTTTATTCATTTATCAAATTAGTAGTTAAAGTAGACAAATGGGAAAGTTAAGACAATATAAACGTTGCTTTATGACTTATACGAGAGTTACAACTAAAATCACTAAGTAAGAATATGTTTTTATTGCATTCACTTGTGGACAGTATCATGAGAGACATTGAACTATACCGCTATCAAACTTGCGTCAGAGCCGCGCCCTATGACGTTTTATAGATAATTTTATTTTCCGACATCGCAGGGGGTTTGATAAACGTGAATAACATATTTATAACTTTTACACTGCATGATAGTACAATTATTTTCAATTTAGATTGTACAATTTGTGTTTGTAAAGTGTTAGTGTATTTCCTCTATTTTAGGTAGGAACTTTTATTTTGTTACAACAAGAACCTATCATTTAGTCCTACTTTAGTAATTATTGTTTTCTTTTATCACAAATTTATACATCACAGTTTGAAAAATTATGATATAATATTGTTCTAATAACCCTTCCTAGTTTGTTAAACTTTGAACTTTTAGATATACTTTATGGCAGTTCAAAGACGCACATCGATATTTTAATTCCTGTTTAGATCATTATTCACATTTATTAATCTACAAAACTCACAATTTACTTATTATTGGGCATAGCGAAATTTTGTAAATGATTAACGAACCTCTTAATTAAAACCAAGTTTATGAGTATTGTAGCCCAGTTAGCTAAGCATTTGATCTTGCATTAATTATAGGTAAACATTTAATTACAGCACAATTAGAGTCGGCGGGGTCTTAATTCAGAATAGTCTGAGCGCTTTTGAATAAAAATATGATGGCTTATATTATTGAGATATTATCATATTATAGTAAGACGACTGAATTAGTTTTCACTACTCGTAGTTCTAAGATTTTACCTCGACCTTACCTTTAGACTTTACCTCGTCTCGCGCTAAGGCGCTAGATGTTTGTTTATTTAGTACGTTCTACTTATTATTATAATCTATTCATCCCGATCTACAACAAGCAAAAATATCTGCAGAGTTCTAGTGCTAATTATAGTACTAGGTACTGTATTTCGGGCTCGAAAATTAAATATTAAACCACTAGTGGAGCTGCGTTTACTTATGCGAAATTTGTTTTTGTCATATTTTATCCTTACATTCAGTGAAATTAATTAGATTTGCGATGGCAAAGCACGTTCAAGCCACCAACACAGACTTTGATCCTTCAAATTTAATTACATCTTTTATACTTTTTTGAGTGAGCCTGGTTGAAGGTTGCGAAAACACAGCTAAGCAGCTCTGACAATCTATTTAAAGTTGCAATCACGTATATTCGTAATTTATTATAATAACAAACTTTATATATCAAACCATTAATTAATGTTTTATAACAATACTTTGTTGAAAGTTATGTTATTAGAATTATGTTTTGCTTTTAAGATAAACTATAACGGAGAATTTAAATAATCAGTGTCTGTCATGAGTGAATATATTCATTTTAAATATGTTGATGACATAAATATACTTTTTCTAAACATATTATGTGTTGTTTTTAAAAATCTGTTCCATTCTTAGAGGAATTTAAGAAATCCAATTTTGCATTTAATTTATTAATCAAGGGTATATATGTATCCAACAATTTTACTATTTATAAATGCGTAACATAGTAACACTGAAAGACTTCAATGAAACGACTGAGAGCCGTCTATTGAATTTTAACCTTAACATACAAACTAATGAAGCGAATTTACTGGTTACTAAGACCTATTTGATATTAGGTAAATCGTCTAAAATATACGTAGAAAAAGTAACATCTTTAACCTTAAATTGAATAACGCCGTATATGTTATATTCATTACTAACATAAAACTCGTGGTCACTAGCTTTGTTGGCGATATTTCGTGGCGCACAACTAAGCGGTTTTTAATGTCATCCGCCCATGAAGTAATAAATGCTCTATTTTGCAGTGTGGAATCTTTTGGGAACTGAACGCTTACTCAGCGGTACTCAGATCGTAGACGTTTATGCTTTTAAATTTTCTCTATGGGTCTCAAAATTCGTGTACTCTAACGCGTGTATTTTTGTGTGTTTGCTTAAAGTGTGTGATATATTTTGATTATTTACGAAAATACTTAATAAATACTATAAGTATTATATCACAACAGTTATATTATGCTACGACACGCTGTCGTGGGTTTCGTAATAAGATTGTGGAATACTAGGCGGAGTATGGGACACTCAGATACACTTATTTTTTATTATATTTCGTTCTATAAAAGATATATTTAAAGCTACCGTAAACTATACGTAACAGCCTTAATTTTTAGCGAATTATTCAGTAGCTATTCTATGGTCATAGATCGTTTAAAATAAGATCGAATGACTTGATATTATATATAATTCATGTTATGTAATAGTAAAAGAAAAATACTAGATAATGGCCAAAAATGTAAAAATCTGGAGGCAATATACAGTGTAAACTGTTTATAACGAATTTCAACCGAGTTTTTTTTCTATATAGAGAGTTTTTGTCAGACGGAGGGAAGAGAAAAAAACTTATCCTATTTATCGCACGTTTCAAACAAACTTTTTCGTTAACACATAACACTTTTCTTTTACTGCCCATCTTGACAGTTTCAAAGTTTGTTTACAACTGATAATACACCTCAAAAGGTTAATTTACTAAACTTACCTTAGCTTATTATAAAAACAATGAAACTTAAGTATGTTGTTGATGTCTAAATAATATGAAAATATTTCTTTGTAATAGAGAATGACTGTTGCGTTATAAAAAGTGTATTAATGTATGAGTTTTGTGTTAAACCACACAAATTTAACTCATTTTTACGTCAGAGTTTTTTCGTTGTAACGAATGACGTTATAAAGAGTTTACACTATATATATATATATATATATATTATATAATACCTAGATTGAACACATCTGTAAAATTGTTAAAATATGGTTTTTATGGAGCATTTCTAAAATTCCTTCTCAAATTACATCCGAAATATTGTTTCTTAGTTAAAAATTCTTCTGATCACAAATTTTTAAGATCCAATTAATATGATCCAACGATCAAAAACGTTAATTAGTTCAGAGTTGAAGTCAATTGTAACTTTATAAAGCAATGATAAACGGAAATTCTATTAATTGAACCATAAACTTCGACAGTTTTTTGTCTCTTCCAAGTTTTCTTAATTAGTCAGTTCTGAAGTTTTTTATGGAGTGCTTGTTAAGCTGTTGCTATGCTCAGATCAAAGAATATTTATTTTTAATTCGATTGCTGACACCTTTAATTCATCTTGCGTAATTGATTACTCTACAAAATAGCTAATGCCTGTGCATCGTTCGTGTGGAATATAAGGTGCGTATATTGACAGAAGACATACATATTTCATTATCTATGCCAATTGTACAAACTTCTACCGATTCCGGGGTACCTACTTAAGATTACAGAGGACGGTGTCATCATCGTCATTATGTAATGTCGAGTACAATGAACAAGCCTATCTAAATTAATATAAATATTTTCTAAAAAAACCATCTCCGGGTATAGATTTGATAACAATTTGATATTTCACAGTAAACTCGTGTGCTCAAATTCCAGTTTCGTCGTAATTTCTGGGAATTTAACTTTTGGGAAACCACATTGTACCTGACATTTTATGGATAAAACCGCACGTCAAAATGCAAGCTACGTATTTCGGAATACTTTTGAGATCACACGATAATTGCGTTGGAATTAGCTGGTATATTTTACCTCGATTTCGAGCGTACATTTTTTGCACATTTGTTTGCATACAACTTTCACGTGATAAATCTTTGATATTGTGAATTAAGATTCAAATTATAAAAGTATTACCGTGACTCTTAAGTAAAAAGGAAATAAATCCATAGCTTGCAGGTATATAAGGTTTGGTACCATGAACTTGATAGATACTTAAGTTTCTTGGAAGATCTTTAAGAGCCAGATCGCCTTTGGCTAAGATTGAAATACCTCTCAAAGTCATCGGGTATAATTTTTGAATTTTGTTCCTTGTATCATATAATAAGTAAATATACTTCAGTAGATAAACGTACATGCGTGCCTATAAACATTCGAACGTTTAGAAAGAATATCAATCACTATGACAGTCTATATTTTTTTAAATATTATAATATATATATCATTATTAGAAATTAGTTTTATTTCAGATTAATTTTGCTTTACAAGTATTTTGTACAAAATAAGCCTTTTCTTTTAATAGTGTTATAAAGATGTAGTGGCCTATTATTACTTGAAATGTAACTTAATATTTTATTGATAGTCAAAAGCAATTTCGTGTACTACAATATTCCGAGTTCAGACACGCAAAGGTTATTTCTCTAAGCCCCTTACAATTGTTCGGTACTTCATGGACGGTCGTTGGGTATATATATTTTTTGTTGTTGTATGCTGAACGATTTTACTGTCCTTTTTATCAACTATGCGTTTATAAATACGGATATCTGTACCTATATTATAACTTGAAGGTTTTTGGGTTGTTGTTCGGGCTGAAAGATAATTAAAGACAAGTCAAGAAAATATTTTTTATATTCTTGAATTTGTACAAATTATACTAATCATTAAGTATAAATGAATAAGCATTATCCGTTCAAAGCGGCTACTACAAAATTCATATGAAATATTCGTCAATATGGTCAAACAAGAACACTATCCTATTTCAGTGAAATCAATAAGGATTCCAGGTAAACTAGATGCTTTCGTAGTGAACCTACAAACCGTCCATTCAATCTTGGCTAACCAATATGCCACTGCCCTAACCAAATTTTGAATACCAAAATCGACATTCATATTTCGTCTTCGTATATCGGACTGAAATAATAACTACAGTACTGCTTTTGTGAATATCCTGCAAATATATTTCGGTATAAAAATTAGCTGAATATAATCTTAAATGAGTTTGTGGTTGTGAATCTAAGAGTACGAAATAATCTTTAGATGAGAACATGGATAAAATACAATTTATCGAATTCAAATAGGTTTAATTATAAGAATTGCAGTAATTGAAATCGATTGCATAATATACTTAATTAGTAATACAATTCCTTATATGGTCACTGCATGAACCGTGCGTGCCGAACGGGATGTGAAAGTTCATTGTAGGATTGTAATACGAAAGTCGAAACGATTGTGCGCTTCGTTCGATTGTGATTGGTCAACAGAATCTAATATGATGCGTGAGGTTTTGAGTCCGTTAGTTCAATCAACGCTTAAATTTCGACGCGAGACGCTCTCAACGTTCAAATGAAACTCAACGTTTCGTCTTGCGTCTGTAATTTTATATTCTTACCCCTTAGAACAGTTTAAAGTTGTATCTTAAACATATAAACTACCCTTATGTTTACTAGAAACTTGTATGGACATAGTAACTAGTTGCAAACCTTAATTACTACATACGTTTAAATCTCAATACTACCTAAATCATTACATGAGTTTGTCCCTGTGTCACATATGTTAATGTATATAAAATTATCAATTATAAAGTCTTAATAAAACTAAAATCGCAAACGCGTAAAAAACACATACGTCTCGTGAATATTACGTAATTAGAAATGGTTTAATCCAAATCGAATAGGCGAGAAATGGAATGATATTAAATTTTTAATCGAGATAACTTTGAAAATTTAATTTCCGTTATACGTCGCAAGTTAAAATTTAAAGAAAAATTAAAGAATACTTTTCTTTTATTATATGGTTTTGTATTATTAAAATAAAGATTTAGATGTTTTAATTAAGAAATTATTTCTATTTACATATATATATTAGGGTATCAACATATGAAGCAGCAGGAAAGAGGGCAGATATACTAATTATTAAATAGTAGGGCAGACTAATAATTGCTGTTGTATGAATATTTGTTTGTGAAACATTGTCTAATATACCTATTATGCCGATTTGCTCTAAAAACCACTAGGTCCATATTAAATAAAATAAATAAATAAAGTCAAGGTAATAACGAATTAAGATATAAAATATATCTATTAAGAACTATCTTATAAATATATAAGAAAAAATTGTATCCAATAATCCTTATATTAATTTGCTTCATATGACACGTATTTGCGTAAACATCAACATTAGGTGTTTTTATTCCATTCAATTACATCACTGTATTTAATAATTCCGTATGTAATGAGGTATGATGAATAATTCTAATTTTACGTTCGACGAAAACCTGTTTTAACTAATTGATCAGCTGGCGCAGCGTGGATATGAAACCAGATTTAATGAACGAACGAATGAATGCCTATTCATTCGTGAATGTACTCGTAACGAATTACATTCACTTCAACAACTTTTCGCAAAGGTTTAATACTGTTTTTGTTTACACTTTGTAAACTCCGCTTGATCAAATCATTCAGTATTTTTGATTCGAAAAATACTGAACGTATGTTTTTCGATCTTTTGATATGCTTTTATGGCGATTAAAATATTTTAATTTGTTATGTTCGAAGATCGGTTAGATTTCGTACTTTTAAGCACTTACCGAGGGTAAACAAAAAAAAACATTAAAAGGTAAGGTATGTTACCAGGGTAGGAACCCACTCGTGAGTGGAAACACTACATTTATATATTTTACCTGCGACGCTCATACCTGCATCTTTTAACCATCCTATATCTTATATCTTTATATATATATATATATATTTGTTCCAGAACATTCAAAGTATTAACAATAAACAACACATTTTAGAAGCATTCATTGAACAAACCCCTATTTTCAACGCAATATGTATATCAGAGACATGGTTAACAAAGGAAAAACTCAGTATGATTCAATTCAGCGGGTATAACATCGCAGCGTCACTGTAGAAGTACGCGCGGAGGTGGTGGCGTCTGCATCCTACTCCAAGACCATTTCGAGTATATTGTAAGAAACGATATTACCAATATGTCCATAGATTATATACTAGAATTATGTGCAATAGAATTACCTAAGTAAAATATATTATTATTAACGATTTATTGGAATAAGAGAGAAGAAGTTATATTTCATAGTCAATTAAATATTATCTTGATTATATAAACACTAAGTATTCCAAATGTAATGTAATTATAGGCGGAGATCTCAACATAAACATATTAGATACCAATATAAAAACTAGTCAATTCCTAGATTTAATGTTAGAATTTAAATATACTCAACATGTAAAAAAACCCACACGTACTACTCAAACCACATCAACATGCTTAGACTTAATATTCACTAACTTTCACCTAAATAAAACATCCACAACTGTAGAAGATTTGGGTTTTTCCGATCATAACGCAACCATAATAAACATCACCATACCAAAAATGTCCATCACACATGAGACATTCTACACATATAAAAGATCATTTAGCGATGGAAACATATTAAAATTTAAGTCCGCGTTAATTACTGTAGATTGGAACAATATTATAACAACAGATCATAATATTAACGATAACTATAAATTATTTCAAGATACGCTTATTAATGTACTAAATAAAAGCATACCAATACGAAGAATAAAAATAAAAAATATTCATAAGAAACATTGGTTGACGAAAAGCATAAAAATATCCTGCAAAAATAAAAGATTATTAAAAATACTTACACTAAATGCAAATAACGCAATAATAACAAACTATTATAAAAAATATGAAAAAATGTTTAAAAAAGCTGTAAATACGGCAAAAAAGCTACAATACATTAACAAAATGAACAAATCCAATAATAAAGTAAAAACAACGTGGAGTATAATTAATGAATGCACCAATAAAACATTAAAAAAAGAGCGAAATAATCTAAAACTACAAACAAATAATAAAATAATTTCCGAACCCAAACAAGTAGCTAACATTTTCAACAACTTTTTTGCATCTATCGGCGAAGAAAGCCAAATTCAAACAAGTAGACCAAAATGTAATCCCGTACTTTCTCTTTCCGAAAACACAATGTTTCTCAGACCTGTAGACCCTTATGAAATAAATATTTTAATAAAAATCTTAAAAACAAAAATAGCCACGGTATTGACCCACCAAAATTACTTAGGAAATGTGCAGACGAACTCACTCTACCATTCTACAAATTGATAAATCAATCCTTCGAGGAAGGTGTTTTTCCTGATCAACTCAAAATAGCAATAGTGAAGCCCATACATAAGAAAAACGACAAAACAGAGTAATTATCGTCCAATAGCTCTATTACCGACTGCATCAAAGATATTTGAGAAAACAATGTGTAATCGGGTGTACGCCTTCTGCGAGAAATATGGGATATTCAATGAATGTCAAAATGGTTTTCGAAAAAACAGGTCAACAACTTTAGCAGTATATAAATTCATACAGGAAGCTCTTAATATAACAAATAATAAAGAATACGCAATCGGTCTGCTCCTAGACATGACTAAAGCCTACGACAAGGTACAATATGAAATATTGTTAAATAAACTCTATGGGATAGGTATCCGCGGAAAAACTAACGAATGGTTCAAGTCCTATCTTGAAAGCAGAAAACAATTAGTAGAAATAGAATTTTATAATAATGAAACAAAAATTCTCCAAAATTACCGCTCTGACAGTAAAACAATAAAAGCCTCAATACCACAAGGAAGCGTTATTGGGTGCCTTCTTTTTCTCATTTATTTAAACGACCTTCCAAAAACCATAGAAGGACCTGGTCCATGTGTTTTATTCGCTGATGATATTTCGATTATAGCCCCCTGTCATGATATCACTAACATACACTCTACACTCAATAATATTCTAGCAAAAACTATAACCTGGATGAATGCACACAATCTTGAAATCAATTTTGAAAAAACCAAAACAATAGCATTCCACCCCCGTCAAAAAAAGCCACTTTCTCTAAATTTCTAGTTCAAATTTCTTTCTCTAACAAGTTAACGAATTTTCATTACTAGGTATAACAATAGACACAAACATAAACTGGAAATCACACATACAAAAAATAAAATCAAAACTATCAAAATTTTTATATGCTTTCCGGGAAATTAAAAAGACTACGGACCTGAAAACCGCTCTAACTACCTACTACGCCTATGCGCATGCATGGCTAAACTACGGTGTAATAATGTGGGGAAATACCACCGACGCACCAGCACTATTCACAACACAAAAAAAGTTAATTCGGATCATAGTTAACATAGAACAAACAGACAGCTGCAAACCACATTTCATAAAACTAAACATTATCACTCTACCCTCATTATACATATTGGAAATCTGTAAATTTGCCCATACACACAAAGAATTTTACACCACACGCGAAGACATACAGACAAGATATACACTTCGACACAAAAAAAGCCTAAACCTACCATCTTCCCGATTACAAATACATGCATCAAGCCCACTAGTCAGGTCAATCAAAATTTATTATAAACTACCTGAGACACTAAGAAATGAAAAAAAGATACATTATTTACAAACAAACTAAAAAAAACTTCTTATACGTAAATGTTATTATAGCGTTAATGAGTACCTAGAAGATAAAAATATAGCTTAATTTCATGATTATTAATCCCTAAATATTCAAAATTAAATTTAAAAAAAAATGTTATTCTATGTAATTGGTACTAGCCTGGAGTGAGAAGTTTTATGTGCTATTTTGTTGCTATTAGTTATGTTATATAGGTTTTGTAATGCCTGCTTTTGCTGTGCCCTAACAGGGTCCATAATATTGTACCTAGCTTTAAGCCTCTTAAACATCTTTTGTAACGTTATGGAATGCAAATAAATACATGAATATATATATAGATATATATATATATATATATATATATATATATATATATATCTTTATTTTCAGTACTGCATTATTCCCTGGAACAAGAAACAAATGAACGCAGGCGTTGAGGCGTTGGCGACCTAACAATGGTAGCCGAAGTATAATGGTACAGAACAGTGAAGAACAGAGTTGAGTTGAAGTTGACAGATTAACATATTAACAGGTCACACCTTGTCTCTAATGTTAATCTGTCAACGACGACGATTGTCGAGAGATACAGCAATAGAGGCTGATTTTATTTTTATTTATTTTATTTCAGCTATATTAAATACTATTGTGACGAACTGACCAATTTTATATAGACCAATATAAGAATGTTCCAAATTTAAAAAATCGTTTTAACATAAAAACGCATCTCAGTATTATACAGTCAGTGAAAAGTTTACGTGAATTTAAATCAGTATTTTTTGTTCGGACTTTTTTAAACTGCGGCGAATGAAAATGTGCGAATCGAAACAACCATTTCAATTTTTTTGCTAAAAATTCAAAATTCTATCCGATGTTTTAAGGCGTAGGTAGTTGGAGCGACTTTGAGTAAATTTTTCTATTTTTATTTTAGTCCTCGTCAAATTGTTTGTTTGTGATTTAGAGTAACGAACATGGCATAAAGCCGGGAAGTAATTATGTAGTTCTATTTTATAATAATCATGGCAGTTTGTTTATTAGTTCAATGGCTTTTGGTTGAGTTTGTGAGTAGAAAACAAACTTGCTTATTAACCACCACCTGGTGGAGTACTTGGACAATTTATTATTAATAAAACAAATTACGGTTGGCGTCTTGGCAAATAGTCTCTAAAACTAACTTTTGGCCCCATTATCACATCCATACGATAACAAGCATTTTTACAAAATATAACTGGGGATTTTTTGCTATTCAATGATAACAATGTTACTATAAATATGAAAAAAAGTGTTATCGTCATATAAAATACTTATTTATAGTGAGGAAAAAATATGATGAAATTTAATTAAACACTTTATTATTACGTTCTAATCTATTTAACAACATTTTAAACATTTATTAAAATGTAGATATCAAAACTGTTTATATTAAATTCTGATCTAAGAGCTGTGTTTTTCTAGACTAGTCGAACGATTCTTAACCATGAAGTTGTGTGTTCGAAACATCAGTCCACCATTAGATTTTCTGTTGAAGGACATGTCCTAAAGACAGCCTAAAATTAGAAAGTCTATGTCAAGCACGGAAGGCTGATAGCCAACTTGCTTATTTAAAAAATACACCATTGTTTGATAAAAAAGTCACGTGGTAATACGTAAAAGTGTATCTTTAATCTCAGCAGATGAAGACAGAGACATTCGTATAAAAATAATTAAAAGCTGCCCGACTAATGTAAGATTTACACCGTCGCCATTTTGACCGGACAACGAAAAGGATGCCAAAGTAACTTATTATTTATGCTATCCCGATTTCTGTCCAAAAGATATGTGTTTACTTAATATCCTCTCATTTCTTGCAGAGTTTTCTTGTGGATTTTTGGGTCAAATAAGGTTCTTAATGTCAAAAACAAAGTTTACACACGAAGGTGACACATTCTTCTGCAGTACCTTTTAAATTATTAACAAATATTTTCACTTTTCTTATTATTATCATTTTACGGTTTATATACATATTAAAATCACTAAAGGATGAATTAATTTCTTTTGTTTATAAATTTTTCGTCGCCTCCCTAATCTAATATAACCACTACGACCGCAAAGTCCATTAATGTTTTTAAATATCTAAATCTAAATACAACAAAACAAAAATGTATTAAACAAAATTCCTCCACGCTCCATCGGTTCCTTTAAAGAGAGAAATAAGGTATTTATAGAAATAAAACTTGTATGACAAAAGTTCGAGCTACTTAGCTTGACAGGAGGAACTCAAGAATGGAATAAAAGTTTAAGTTGACAAGTGTTGAACAAGTCTTTTATAACTTGTGATATTTGGATTTTACTATTATATCAATACTTTGTATTATATGCAGATTAGTCATAACTAGGTGCCACAATACGAACTATTACGATAAAACTTTTATTTGGAAAATGTCGAGAGAAGAGAGAAGTACTGAAGTATTTCCGAACCAATTCGACTTAGGGTCCTGAACAGAGCGTATCAATTGCGTGCGTGAGCGTGGGCCACCTGCCCGTTTACACCCTGTTCTATATAAAAATCTTCATTGTTCGAGCGTATGTTAAATGCGCACATACAAGAAAGTCAAGTGGTGCGAAGCCGGGGTTCGAACCAACAACCTCAGGCATGAAGGTCAGCCTCACTCGCACGCTAAAAGGTAAAATGTAGGGAATCTCTGAGAGATAATTTCAAGGAAATTAATTACCTTTCCCTCGCAATATATCTATGAAAATAGTGATAAGTTTACTAGAATAGAACACAGGCACAATGTTAATACTCGGAACAAACGCAGGCTACAATTTCCCCGTACTAGATTTATTATTTATTATCTAAAGTTAATAATTCTTTTTTGGGAAAAGGGATACTCTTCTTTAATAAAATTCCAGAGGCTCTTTTATCTCTGCCTTTTAATAATTAAAGAAACGTTAAGTAAGAAGGCTTCATACAAAGTTAACGATTATTTAGTTGTTAAAAGGGCCTGAGACTAGTGCTTGACAAGCTACTTCTAATTAATTTGCGATATTTGTTTTAAAATGATGATTTTATATTTTAAAAGAGTACCGAGTTTTTTACGGCAGGTTTTTTCTCTCGGCCTACATCCTCTGTCTTCTTTGCCGATGAGTAGGGATGTCTACCTATTCAAATTTAATGGCGTGGAATAAGTGATACTTGTATCTTATGTTCCATAATAAACATATTTTTTTAGAAGCAACTAGGCCAACATTAAATAAAAAGCTTACATTTTCTTAAGACATTAATAGATTAAACTAGATTATACATTATTATTACTTTATTTCGTTTATTTTTTAATTTAGAATGAAAATTTCATAGCATAAAATAACTAATTATCTATATAAAAGTTTCATCAGCGAGGTAGCATTAAAAGTAAGAGATTAGTTTGATATCGTTCACGATTAAGTCACGAGTCGGAAGCATGCCAAGATTTCTGAAGCTTCACTCTAATTAAACTACGTTAATTGCATAACATATAAACTGTTGTAGCCATATGAACAATGGTCGGGTTATGACTGTTGCCAAGTACAATCGCACTCCTAATGTCTTCGGTAAAGGACATTTACTAGTAATTGTATGGTTATGCTCGGTTTTGGCAGACGCCGGTATCTTGAATGTGCCGTTTGGGATTTTTGTTGGATAAGCAGTAAGCATATATGAGTATACTACTGCTCTGTGTATGACATAAGTTTTGGTCCTCCTAAGTATTTTAAAGAGTAATTTTTCTTTATAGTTAAGTAGATGCCAACATGTCAGTTTTCCATATACTTAACTCTCTCAAAGAATGGAACAAATAGATAAATTTACTTAAGTATTGCAAGGGTAATTTGTCGTTTATAAGCAGATAAGCAGGTGATAAGCAGTAAGTATATATGAATGCTGCTCTGTGTATGACATAAGTTCTGTGGTCATCCTAAGTATATTAAGAAGCAATTTTTCCTAATAGGTAAGTAGGTGCCAAGATGTCAGTTTTCCATACGCTCAACTCTCCAAGAATTGAAGAAATAGATTTCCTTTGGTTGGGGATTTGCATGTGTAATTTGCAAGTGTCATTAACCAAATATATCTACAAAATAGAAAGATAAAGTTGGTCACATTTTGTGTTCGAATCAACGTGTAGTCTATGTTTGACTTCTCATGATTTATACAAGGCTAAGCATAATTCTTTAATCACGTGGTACGATTTAAATTCCAAACTTTTCTATATCTAGTTTCTATACCCAAAGATAACGTTGTTGTATTCAGTTGCGATGTTCTATGCGTCATATATGAATCACGTTATTTACATCTGAAATCTTATAAAAATATAAGAATCTGAGTCTTAACGTTAAAACGTAATTAAATCTATTATGATATTGTTTTTACCATAGAAATATAAAACAACGAATTTAATGAGTTGCTTAAGATTAATATTAAATCTGAAACGTTTTATGTCTACCTAAAAGATTATAAGAAATTAATAACCTAATTTTTAAATCAACGAACTTTAGGCTTTGAAATAATCTAATAAAAATCACAAGCACTAATTAATAATTTGTGACGAAAATTTCTAATTTACCCTAAAACTAATACATTATTTTGTATTAATTAAACCATTTTAAACAGTGATTTGTTTTCACGTTAGGTACACTGTAAGCACAATTTGATGAAGTAAGACTAGAGAATTTTTTTTATAATATACTAGCTGACCCGGAAAACGTCGTTTTTCCATGTATATTATTTCCAGTAAACATTTATTTTTCTTTTTTTTTCAGGAACAATTTAGGTATGTTTGTATGTATTTTTGTATGCTGCATCATAAAAAATAAAAATATTTTTTTGGGGTGGACATTTCACCACATTTTCTTATCACTTAGAGGTTTGAAAGATAAAGTAGCCGATGCTCGGACTTACTGAATATGTATAAAAAATTCATAAGCATCTGTCGAGCCGTTTCGGAGGGGTATGGGAACAAACATTGTGACACGAGAATTTTATATATTTATTGATTAATCCTACATGTGTATAGTTAAAATAGAATTATATATTTTAGTTTTCCACTGTCATACTTTGAAAATAAGTTAAGTCCGTCAGTTAATTGTCAGGTTAGCGCTAAGAAAAGTTCAAAGAGCCTTCTCGTGTATTAGATCGTTCGATCGACTTCTTAAGAAGATTAACGACGTCTCAAGTACTTCAAATAGATAGTGTTATTAAGAATTAGGTTGTGGCCGTAGTATACTTTATAATCTGCCACAAAAGTCTTTACCTCTAGCTTATATTATATAAATGTTAGTAAAAGACGTGCCACTTGTAACAATTTAAAGTATCAATCATTATTTGTTTTAATGCATTTTACAAAAAATAAATATTTACATACATATGTACATTTATGTATATGTACTCAGTAAATAATTTTATTTGTTGTTCTGTGGCTTCGTCATTCAACTCTCATCCCTGAGGTTTAAACATCTGCTTTGCGAATATACTTTCTGTCTTAATAAACATTTAACAGTGGTATGGTATAAAAAACATAGTGATGAAAGCGGTATGCCTTCATGAGGAAACGGTGTACGTCTGGCTCAGGATGTTTGACGTGTCGACTTTTTGCGTCTGTGGCTGATCACCCACTTGCTTATTAGAAAATACCAATGATAACGAAACAGATTTACAAATCTGCAGCCCCGACCTATCCAGTCAAAGTCAAAGTCAAAATTATTTATTCGTATAGGTAACACAATGTACTCATATGAACAAAAAAGAAATATATAACAAATGCTTCTAATTTTACATTTACTTCCAGTACTCAAATCAAGAACGGAAAGGAAGAACTGGCAATAAAATCTCCACCTGTAGTGCCACTGTTTTCTTTTTTAATACCTATAATTTTAATACACGTAATTATATTTACATCTCATTCTTGTCTCTGGCTGTTGTCTGTACGTAAATAAAAAAATGTTTCTAATGTAAAGTTGACAATATTCATGGTATTTACCAGATTTTTTCAGATTTCCTATTGTTCTGAATAAGAACTAATTGTTGTAATATTTTGAAACAACAATTGTTATGTTTTACCTTTTTAACTCCTTAATGATATTAGTAAAAGGAAAGGCTTTTACAGTATTATCTTTAAAAGCTTATTAAAGCTAATAGCAGAACGCTTTTAGAACTTTGAGAGTATTTTAATAGTTTAAATGATAAGGAAAATGTCGTAATGATTTTGATGTTTTGGAGAATGTCAGAATCTTCTGATTCTAACAGTAAGTTTAAGAAGCTGGTTTAATTTGATCCAATCGATTTTGGTCTTTTTCACCAACAGACGTAAAATAGAAAAGATTAGTTGCTTAAAACCATTATAGCGGAATTAATCATGCAGAAGTATATATTTATTATGAATTACGAATAGTCAATGTATCAAGCTACGTGTAAGTGTAAAACACCTTCTTCTGTATCCCAAGCAAGAGAAAATCTTGTTATTATTGGGAAATCCACAAAAGATCCATAATAAGGGCATCCAAGAGAAGGCAATAGGAAGAGGGTAAGAGAGTACATCAAGTAAAAAGATGGGCAGATGGTCTGTCGAAGAAATAGATAAGGCTAGCCCAGGACAGCGCAGAATGGGCTAGAATAAAGGAGTCCTAGGAAAACCTAATATCATATAAATAATTAACTAAATAATTTTAATTATTTGGTTTTTAATAAAAGCGTTATTTATTTATTTACAATAAAAGAATTAAATGTTAGGTAAAGAATATGAATTGAATGTATGGTTATACTTGACCTCTCTGAAGTATCCCAGACCTTTGTAAATAGCATTCGGATTTCATTGAATTCAAAAACGTATGGTACGGATTTGGCTTAAACGTATTGTTCGATGAAGCACCTTAAATGTCTGCCATTTTTCTATTTTTATTAGGTACCAGTATATTGTGTCAATTGTAGGTACTGCTTTATTACCTACTAGACAACTCAAATATTGGTGCCACATTAAAACATAGACAAGAACTAACTGTCAAATAATCAATTCGATTTTCAAATAGCCATTGTATGTAAATTCTATGAATGCCGTGTTAGTTACCATAGTTACGATGTTTTTAGCCTGTAAAATATAATTTTGTTCCCCAATATGGGATAGCATTGTTACAATTTCTACGCCTGTATTTACACACATTGCAACAGGTTTAATACATGCGAAAATTTCCTGGTACTTCCAATAACGATTCCTATATCTATCCCAATTCCAATAATGAGTTTGTTTTCGACATAAGCGCTACGGATATTAAAAGAATACTTTAGACTTGCATACGAAAAGGTTAGTGGCTTCTAATCTGTCATAATAGGGATAGTGAATATATGCGTTATGCGAAATGTAACGAATCTCATGAATTATTAAGCGTTACTCTACATGAACTGAGAATTTAATTTCAGATTTGTCCGTCCGACTGTTGACACACCATTCATTTGGGAAGTGGCTATGTTAGAATCAACCGTGCATTCGTTGCCGAAATTATGAATGTTTGCAGCGAGATTTATTTTATTTGAGAATTAAAAATCTTTAAGGGAATCTTTAACCTAACGACTAGTTAAGTTATATAACAATATTTTAGTAAATAATTCTAATTATACAATAAAGCGTTAACAAAATGTACAGATCGCACACTTGAAGTCAATATTGAGCCTTTTAGATTTTACTACACTCATGAATTGTATTTTATGATTCTCGTTTCCGATAATGTCCAATAATAAAAGCGAAATTTTGATTTGTAAACCCTTAGATAAGCCAAATAAGTCAGTTATAAGCTCATATTTTAAGCCATTAAAGTCAGTTGTTACCCAGCTTCAAAAAACTGTTTTATTTGAACATATCCATACAACAAACGCCACGAAACTTAGGTTCTATACTTATTCAATGCAAACGAGCTATAATTTTGAAAATCCAATTCCATATTTTGTACTTGTATACTCCTAGATACAAGTACAAAATATGGAATTGGATCAAGTACCCGGCACTTGATACAGTCGTGCTAATACGATACGTTGTGTCGTCTAATATAAACCACAAAAAAACAACTATCAAACTTCTTTAATTTGTACTATTTGGAAACTAAAATTATAGAGAATGTTTTTCTTTAAAAAAAATACCAATTACTCTTCTCAGGGCTCACCATATATGCGAATAAAGACGGAATGCTTCACGGACCCATGCGACTTCTTCAATACAGAGTGAGTTGTCTGCTGCAATATTGCGGCCTACTCGATTGTAAGGAAGTTGCATGGACCTTTTTGTTCTCATGTCATTTGTAGACGTGTATATTCTATAAAATATTTTCATAAGTATAAAAAGCAAAATAAAAAAATATTGTGTCATTTGTAGACTATGTGTGCGTACAGCAACAGCAGCAAGGATTTTCATTTTCTAGAAAATATAAGGTAAAACTAAGCGATTATCATAATTGATTCGGAATAAATCAGATAGTCAGCAATACGTCTAAGATACAAAGATTCGTACGACACAATCAGATACATGCATTATGCATGCCCACAGATGCTGAACTCGGCAATATTTGAGTTGACCCCCAACTTTCTTCACGATAAACATTCCATCCAAATCCAAACGGATTGGTTTCTTATGTTTCTAAAATATGCAGAATAATATAAAACTGTTTATTTGTATAGTTATTAATAAAATTTTGAAATGTATATTATTCCCTTGTTTAAAATAAGGGAAACCTCATACATTGATGTATATGATACGTTTTACACGGAAATAATACCTGTTAGTTCAATTCATACAATAATTTACGTACACGTTTATTATTATATATATACGAGTGTTTGTGTGGCACCAAGTATATATTACTTTATTTTAGAGTACTCAAGTACAAACTCGGATACTTTTAGTAAGTATTGGTAATAGTCTTAATTGGTCGAATAATTGGTACGTTAGTTGATACATCGAAGATAATGTATGGAATTGGCTTTTATACTTTTTAATGACTTTTTTAAACAAAGGAGGTTATCAATTCGACATGTAACTTTTTTATTTTAATATATAAAACAAATAACATTAGTGTATATATTATGTTAATATCCATTCTATTTCGATTGTTTATTCATTCAAAGCAAGCGCTAAAGTCGTTATACTGTACAACGAGATAATTTAATATATTTTTAAATTTGGTTATTTTTATAAAAGCACCTTTGTAAAGTACAAAGTCCCTAAAGCACCAATTGCAAGCATGATATCACCACGACCAAGTTTGAGTGACCCCGGACGAAAAAATGCTCCTAACCAACGACTAAAAATACGAAATAAATACATAAGAATGTTAGGTCTAAACGTCGCATGCGTGCTTCAAGTTTCAGTTAAACTATCATTAAATCTTTACTACTAAAAATACGGGGTACTTTTAAATTCTTCTAAATAAGTCCCGATGATGCAATCACCGTAGCATATGACAAATTAAAAGCCGCCCGCGCGGCAAAGCAGAATCATATTCAGATAAAGAACCGCCTTCGCCGGGAATTACGTGGACTGATAAGCTTCCAGCCTGCCCTTCATTGACGCACTAGTCGCGGGTAACCCCTATTGCGGCCGAGCTACACTTGCTAAAACAGCATGGGCTGAACTGTCAAGGCCCTTAAGGCTAACAACGAAATTCTATTAAAAAATACACGAGTTTTAAAACGACTTTTTTCGTACCAACCCTGATTTACTGATGGAACTTAACTAAGAGATGGTCAATGTTTCGTGGAATCTAATCATAAATAGGTCCGTAATAAACGTAGGTGGTTAAAAGTGTTCGAAAATTCACTTTTGGTTTAATTCCATTATGTGCTGGACACGTCAATGGATGTTATAAATTGAATTGAAACTGGAGTAGCGGCGACAATGTAACCGATTCGAACGCGCCCAATCAATTGTAGAACACGCAAAACCTTTTAGCTAATGCAGTTGATATTATATTTTCATTTGTGCTTGATTTATAGATTTCAAAATTTAATAAAAATTAAGATTTGTTTGATTAACTCAGTACTTCTCCAGAAGTTAAAGAAATAATTAGTATTTCATGCAATCTACGTCAATAATTGTATATTTTTAAATTGTGTTACGTGTGTTCTATCAGATGGTTTTAAAGCCTATACATTCCATACATATACATGCAGTCCATGGGTTCATATTTTGGGTTTACTAAGCTTCCTGTTACATTATAAAAGAAAAACTTTAAACAATATTTATACGATAATTACAGGAAATCAGGTATTTCGTTTCGCATACCTATTTATCCAAATTGTTAACTAACTAACTCTCTAATTCAAAGAATAATGGAAAAATTTATGGGAGATATCAAACAATTGAAATTTATTGACATAAATAATAGAATGTGCCTTTTGTATTCGCATACCAAACGTTCCGTAGTACGTGCAATAAGATTCTCACAGCTTGTTAACAGGCAGTGGAAATGTTTAGTATTTTTTGGTGTATCCTTTTTTAATATAACTTTAACAGCATACGTAACAAGCTGTTGCACCAATTGGAACGGAATGTATTTCCAAACCAATATAAGAAGAAAAAATAAACTTCAAATTGACAAGCTTCCGACTTTTTGGAAGTCGTTTTAAAAAATATTATTACTTAAGTGAGTTTTAATTTTTTACAAAAAAATATTTTTAACAATAATATAAATAATTTAAATTTTGTACATTATTGAAAGTGAATAACATAATTAAAAAAGTCATGGTGATATTGTAAAAAAATATCTATGTGATTGGAATGGATGAATTTATGAACTTGCAAGACTACTAATTAGTAATAAATAAATAAATTTATTACCTGTATATCATACTGTGGTGATATTCAGTGGACTCGAGGAGGTATACAGGGCCAATCAGAGCGGATGTCAACAGCACTTAGAAATTATTTGTGTAATCGTCATTTAACTAAGTACCTGCCTATTGTTAGCCTAAATACGGAGCTGGAGTTTTATGGACGTGTTTTGAAAAGGGACTTTTTATCAGGACCTTTTTCCTAACATTCATTCTTCGCCTATTCTATGGAGTTTTTTTATGTTCTAATCTAGTGGTTATATGGAAAAACAAACTCAGAAACAGGTTAATATACTTGATGACCGTTTGATTTTGTTATGTGTAGTTTTTTAATATTCGATTATCCTTACTCATGACTTTTTTTAAGTTGCTAGATGCTAATTGAACTTACAATAGATGAAATTTAACTTTAACACGATTGTTCACTGTTTAACACTTTTGGGACCAGTTTCAAGATTTCAAATAAAACTTTTTTTAATTGCAGATTAAATTTGGATTGATTCCTACCTTCTGTGCCTGACGCACGCCGTTAACTTTTTAGGTCTAAGGCAAGCCGGTTTCCTCATTATTTTTTCCTTCACCGTTCGAGCTAATGTTAAATGCGCACATAGAAAGAAAATTCATTGGTGCACAGCCGGGGATCGAACCTATGACCTCAGGGATGAGAGTCGCACGCTGAAGCCACTAGGCCAACACTTCTGTTCTGCCACAACTTAACAGAAAAAAAATGAATTTGGAACCATATAACTAATCCATTGCCTATACTTTTTTCATATTTACTGTCATAATCAGTGCGTATTTAAAACGATGCAAATTTTCTTTTTACCGTTTTATTAATGTTATTGGATCTGAGTACGTGATTGAAGATGGTAGTATATGTTTCAAATTATGGAATACCTATCAGATCAGGCTCGAGAAGATAACCCACTCCTTTCTTATACGGAAATTGTATTTGTCTTTACAACAAACTCCTAAGAGAAACTAGAGAATTATCAGTGAATAAATTCGAAAGTCTTGTTAAACGTAAATTAATCAACAAAGCTTTTTATTGAAATGATCGTTATCCCTGGAATTGATTTGCCCTAGTTCAAATAATTTTTATAACTCAAAACTTGGCGATTAAAAATAGTGACGGATATTTTCTTCTCATCTTTTCTGTTGACGTTCATAAGTGTACTTGGTTACCTATACGAATAAAGTTATTCTGAGTTTGATTTTGTGTTCTACATATTTTTAATGTCAGGATCTAATTCCATTAAATTGAATGGCACTCGATGATACGAATGAATAAACGAGCATACTCGTAATGCAATATCGCTCGTCAAAGCGGTCATCAATCATTGATGAAAATTAATTAGCTAATCGTAATCGCTCGTGTGATACTACGCTTATTTACTCAGTATGTATTGATTCACTTGGATCGGGCGTAAATTTTATAGCAATTACGTTATACAAAATATGGATTAATTTCATCACTCGCCTCGATATGCTTGAAAAGGTTGTACCAAAGTGCTTTTGTCGCCCATAATTTGATTTGCCATGTGAAAATCGTATGACTGGTTAATATAGATATTCTCAGAATAATAGTAGGTATAATACCTTGACTATACATTTTATCTATTCCGAACTAGAAAGTTTTTTTTTATTTCTTTAGTGTATATAAAATATCTCATGCGTATTATTAAATATGTAGTTCATTGAATTTTTTTCCAATGTGTCTTTTAATAACTAGAAGTCGATTCGATGAAATTTTTTACATAAACATTTTCCTCGAAGCTGACAGATCTAAATAAAACAAATTGTCAGTTTTTTAACCCTTTATCGAATTAAGAAGTGAAAATCCAATGACTGGTTAATACAGATATTCTCAGAATAAAATTAGGTACAATACCCCTTCGTCTATATATTTTATGAATTCCGAATTACAACGTATTTTCTATTTCTTTAGTGTATAAAAAATATCAAATGCGTATTAATATGTTTTTTCAATTACTGGACATGGATTATTTTTATTAAATTTTTGATGTAGCTATTTTCCTGACATCAGACACTTGAAATACAACAATAGATCAGTTTAATTCATTTTTTAATCTTAATTGAAAAGGATTGTATACCAAACAGTTAAGTCATGTTTTCATTTTATATTCATTTATTATATTATAAATTAAAATTATATTACAAGAAAATTCTTTAAATGAATTCAGTCATCAGTCAATTGTACAATATGACATAAATGTATATACGCCCTACCTTTCTAAGTATTTATGAAATAAAATATAAGATAATCTCTTATATTAATTATATTGCTCAGTTAAGTAGCTCGAATATATTTCGATAATACGTTATTGGAAGGAGCAATAAAAGGCCGCTCAATGAATAAAAGATATGACGAAAATAGGACAGCAGGTGTCTCGTCAGATTTATAGGGATAACAATAAAAATCATGATAAGATGATTGCGTTATAGAGTCCTCAAAAGCTTTTTTGAGTTATATATACCTTTTTTATATGTTACAAGAGGCAAAAGGGCAGGAGTCTCACCGGATGTTAAATGATACCACCGCCCATGGACACTCACTGCCCGAAGGTTCGCAAGTACGCTTTCGACTTTTTGAGGTAACTTAGTATTAAATATGTCTGTGTCATCTTTATTTGGTTGTATAGCTAGTGTGTGAAAAAAAATAGTAACGGAAAGTTTATATATTCTTCGTCCGTCGAACCGGAATGACGACAACAATTCGTTGTTTTTATCTTCAAAAGAATATTATTTAAATTTCCTTTGAACACATGATACATTTTTATTCATATATAGCCTATTGCGGTTATGAAATAATGTATTTCAGAAAATAAAGGCGTATTATTTTCGTCTGTTTATCTATTCTGTGTTTTTTGTTATTTTATGGTCGATATTATATGTAGGTGTAACCTTTTTTTAGCCTACCTTTTTAGTAGCGTCATATGGAACATTCCTTGCCTTGACGTTGCATTCACAATTACAGAAAAGGAAAACTGTTTTTTAAATTTTTCTCCCAGTAAAAATCTTCGTCAGAGTTCAATGAATAAAAAAAATAACTCGGATTGATGCCTTCTTCGGGTTTTGCGCTTAGCAACATATTTTGGGATTCATTTTTATTTATATAGATTTACCTGAAAATGTTATTTAAACATTTAAATAAACTCACAAGCTTTGTTTAATGAAAATTTAATTTTGCGTATGATATTATTACGGTTTATATTATTTGTTCCATTATCATAATATCTGTATTGAAATCAATTTATCGTATTTAATAATTGAACATGTATAAATAACATGATTTAGAGATTGCATCCACAATCACCATAACTTTTTGTAATTGTCTCGTAAAGACCCCATCGAACTTAGAAGAGTCGGTAATAATAATAATCAATTACAAATATATTTTAAAATATGTAATTAAATAATTGAAGAAATAATATTATTCCATGTACTAAAGCCGCGAGTTTGTCAGGGCAAAAAGTTTAAATGAATTACTTTGTCGGTGTCTGGCCGAGACAACTGTGCAAACTACTTGGGCGTTTTTGCTAATTTATATTGAGCGGAATAAAGTTTGATTTATTTATGTCACTTCGTTCTTCTACTTCGTTCGTGTGGAAAGAAGAAATTCTAAGGGTAACTCTCTGTACAAAGTAAACGCTGTAAACGTATGTCACGGGTACTTCTGTGTACTCACGTGTATGTCACTATCGTATTGGATTCTTAATTAGTTTACAATAACGTCTCGATTTCAAAATAACCCCTGTGGGTTAAATACAAAATGCAGGTAGTGATTTTTTTCTATGTATGCCACTCAACTATATATATGATCAAGTATAAGTATGACCTAAGAAGTTTTGGAATTTAGATTTATCATCGACTCTGTCCTTTTACTTTTTTTAATCCATAATCTCATAGTTTTTAGAATAAGGTGTAAGGATTTTATCTACCAGACTGCTAGATTTGTGACGAATAGGGAGCGATGCTTGTTTCCAAGAAGACGTTTCAAAACGATCGTTTAAAATGGATTCCTAAGAAGTTTTTAAATATTATCCAAATCAGGTAATAGAATGGTTTCACAATGGGCAAAAGTGAAGTACATAAAGTAAGTTAGGAATAAAAAGATTGAGATTAAAATGAACAGGACTGATTAATTCAGAAGTCGGTGAGGTAGATCTTTAAATTTTGGTATCGATCTATTAACGTTTATCAATATTAAAAGCTTTATTCTTTAAAAGCTTCTTTGGAAATGGATGCTCCTTTTTAATTATTATTTTTATGTTTGGGGCTAAGATATTTTTTATTATGCTGACGGTGTCCAAATATAGATAGATATGTAATGTAGATATTTAAATTTAAAATTGGTCTAATTATATTACTTAAAAACTGATTAACATTACAAAGATTTTATAGTACCTACATTTGCGTTACCGCTTAGAAAACTATCATCAAGATACTAGACTAAATACTTAATTTTAAATTTTATATACAAGAATTTATGCCGAGACGAAGATAAAAATAGCCGAACATAGAGGATCTCCTTGTTGACAATCAACTTCTGAAGGGTTCGTAACTTTTGTATGTTAATGTTAATTTTAATGGCCCTTGTAACACTGTAAAAGATAGTTATATATTTCTAAATTTGTTTTAAAAAGTCTTCTAGGTCAGCAAGGTGTCACAGCTAATTGAATTAAATGCATTTTTGACGTCAATATTCAGGAACACAAAATGTTTCGTTAATAAAAAGAGTACCCGGTGTTTGGAGCACTGGGATGTGTTGACGAAAGATCTGCAAGTGTATCCAGGGTGTCAGGAGACAAACATCGTTTGTTCTGCTATATTTGTTAAGCTTTTAGTCCTTTTCGAATTGTGTAATCGGACCTAAAAAGGCAATTATTTTTTGTGATTTCGAGTCAGCGATATGTTATCATTGGACTGTGCATGCAAGAAACAATAAAGAAAAGTAACTGCTTTTTCTCATGAGTCTGTATCGGTTTCTGTAATGCAAAAGTAATGTATGAGTCCCCACGTACATTACCTGTGTTGAACTCGAAATTTTAAGAAAAAAAAGTTTGGTGTTGCGTGTCTGTGCTGTTATAAAAGGAACGTAACCACTGCCAACGTCCAATGGTGGTGGTTCGTCATCGTTCCACAACTAAACGTTTTATAAGGCAGTTTTTGCTGCGCACCACCGCTGTGTGAAATCAGCTACTCACTGAAGTATTTTCTAACCGATTCGACTTATGGTGTTTCAAGAAAAGAGCGTACCGATTCTTAAATCCTGCCTGTTTGCCCCCTATTCTATAGAAGAATGTTAACAATAGTCCCCGTTGTATCCCTCTTGAATCACCCTGTTTAATAAACTGCATAAAAACTGATGCATAACCCGTTTTATGCATACCAGCACTGGCTTTGGGATATTGAAACGCTTACAATTGATAATATAATTTCCAATCGCATAGCGCAGGAAGACATTGTAAGGAAACCGGTACGTATTAAACCCAAAAACTGAATTAAAAGATAACGATGTTATTCTTTAAAAATATCTCTTTTACACGTAACGATTGTCCGCAAAACCAGTTTCAGAAAATACCGTACAGTAAGTAATAAATAATCTAATAATTTGAAATTAGAATTTTAGACAAGTTAATAACAATAAGATAATCAGAAGACTTTAAATTCTTTCAAGGTTCCTAGATAGTTAAACTATTTTTAAAATATAATAACAATTCCTACGTCCAGAGTAAAAGCTGGGAATGTAGCTTACTAAAGGATAATAAACGTGGTCTTGACGCGTTAAGGGACCTCGTGAGGCCGTTAAACGATGTTTATTTGTTGTACGTGACCTATAAACCTCTTTTGTAATTTCCGTTATGGGGTAAAGAATTTTTATTGTGAATAATGAGATAAGTAGACGCTTTATGACTCCCGTGTCATATAGTGGCTGATAAGCTTATTGATCATGACTATGTCGGGAAAAGATTAACACATTCAAGAAAAGATTACCAAAAGGATATGTTGCATTTTCACACAGGATCCTTGGTCAGAATGTGATATGCTAAATATATATGAAAGATTAAGAAAAACACTTTTTGAACGGATTGAAGCTACGTATTATTATTAAAAACTTATAATTATTTACATAATTCTAAATTTTTTTTCCGACGATTCGCGTGGTTTTCAGCGTGTGTGGTCACGGTGACTGACCAAAAGTGTTTTGCTTAATGTGTAAAAGCTTTGTTAACAAAAGAAAATAATATATGAAAGATATTACACACCAAGCATATTACTAGGGCTGTGTGACAGCATCGAAGCAGTGTGGTGACTTCACTCGTGGCTGGTTTTCAAAGAAGACGGATGTTTTCGTAAAAATAGATGGAAAAGTTTTAAATAAAATATATGTTTAAAAAAAATACTAATGGACATGCATTGTCCATGGGCTTAAAATAATATCCAATCCAATACTAAATACCTGGAGTATGATGTAAGTACCAAAAAAAAAACAGATATGGGGAGTCAATTGGACGCGTAGTTAGGTTTATATATGTTCATGCGTAGCTCTTCTCTCTCATTACAAATTATACCTAAGGATCAACTGCCAAACACATCTATCTTGCTACTTATAATAAAATAATATTATATAATATAAATGTATAGTGTAATAACTAATTTATTTCTCTAAGTAACACAAAGTCAATGCAAAAAAATGTTATTTACATTTAAATGTCAATACTTTTTAGTGAAATTTGAAGTCTACGAAGTTGTTTAAGTTTTACAGTATACCCTTCTGCTTGCAACGTAGTAATAGCTGCATACATAATTCATAAATAGAACGCTTAATAAATCTGTTTTTATAAAAGCAAGTAGAGCACAGTTCGCGTGTCTAGATCATTTAGAATGAAGCCCTGTGACTTGCGAGACATAATTCAATTATTGCGTGATGTAAGAAGCTTTCAGTAATATGTTTAAGTGGAAATAAAGGAACTCTTTAATACTATTATAAATTCCTGTGAAATATACCAAGTATATTACAGCAGTGTCCGTATACTTCAAAGTAGACTGCAAGTACAGTTTAAGCCGATTTTTGGTAGTTCGAAATTTAAATTTTAGAAAACACTTTACAGCATGTGTTGTGTAGCTCGTCGTTATACAGTGCAATACCTATAGGGATAAATGAATTTTGATTCTAAAAATAAGTAAATAACTAAGACCTTTTTTCTTTTATATTGTTATAGTTTTAAATCAAAATTAACATTAATTTAATTGATATTTCGCATTTATGTCCTCTAGTAGGTTGTGACCCCTGATTGGTATGTACTAACGAAAACTCGATAATTTCCTTGCCGGTAAGTCTAAGTCTCTTAAGGTAGAAAACCTAAAGCTGCCCTGAGCATTTATTGGAGGTTTGAGAAGGCTAAAGCATCATTTGATATTAATCTTAATAATAAAGTTTTTAACGTTTCTTCGTAACACTGTCATTCGTTGCTAGTAATAATAACAAAGTATTCCACTTCAGTCTAATAAAAAGCCATATAACATTGTTACACAATAAAAACATTTCCTAAATAAAACAATATTGTACACAGCGGTCCCTTAAGAAATTATACCCGAGCCCTTTGCGAGCTGATTCAATTACATCACCGACTAGAGGATCGCGAAGCCAATACTCTAACTTAAATTGGAATTTAATTTTGATTATCTTTATTCTTAAAACAATAATTTAGACGAAGATTAGAATCTCGTCATTTTGTTACGCATATATTTTATTTACAAATAAAACAGAATATTCACATACTGGACTGTATTTGGCCGTTTCGTTTACTTAATATATTAATGTATTGTAGTAAGTATGGTAAGCCAACCTGGCATTTATAAATTTATTATTTGCCCTGTTAAACAGCTAAAACTTACACATGTTAAGAGTGCGACTCAGCCAATGCAATTATTATTATTATTCGCGTGCAATAACCATACATACGTTGCCACATTTGTGAAAAAATAAACATTTGCATTTTAAATCGGACTGTAATGATTAAACGCAACTGGTTTATGAATATTACAAATGACAGTCTATTTTTACAGAACTATACTACTAGGACCATAGTTACAAAAGGTTTGAACAGCCAAAATAGAAACAAAACCACAATACATAATGACAAAGCTTAAAACGTTCAAAACAATGCGTGGTAATGTCATCCATTCGCTGAACACGGATATTTGATTCCAACACTTCAGCCCAATCCAATTAAATCGGCTTTTGTTGGCATTTGATGTCCATCAATATGGAATTCAGTTTATATATAAAAGGCATGCTATGCGAAAACAATCGTTGCTTAGTTTTGACGTATCCCTCAATATCCATCAAAGAAAAATATACATAATCAACTTGCCTTGATAATTTGTATATTAAATTGAACTTAACGATTTTATTATTAATATCTTATCTATCTGGAGTTCCTGGGTTTTATTTAGGCTTCCCGAGTTTTAAATTTCACATTGGAAATGTTCTTACGTTTAATAATAACTTTTAAATCGATGTATTTTTACCTTAATATTATCCACGGGTTTTGTGAAATGGTTCATCCTAATTTTGTAGTGTCATAGAAGCCTTGTATAGTGCATCAGTTTTCACGCCCCTCACGGTTAAAAATCCATCCAATTCACTAATCTAACTCTGCGTTTACGAAAAGTAAATTCCTTTTGAGTGATATTTTAGAAAATCAAATTTTCACCTGCCTGTCTGTCAAGTAACTGTGAAGTCGTAAAGATAGACAATAATACATTCTTCCACGAATATTTATCTGCAAGATGCTGACCCACAATCTAAGTTACAGCCCAGCTGTGGGGTTATAAGTTATGTAGGGTGAGTGAGTAGTAGAGAATTGTATGGGCCTTTGTGGTTCAAGTTAAAGAAAGTCGGAATTACACATAACCAAGATCTAATGTAAAGACGAGCCGCTCATACAGTGATTTTCTATAATGTATTATCACAACTCCGTAAACCTAAGTCGTGAATTAAAAGGTCATTCACCCCTTTAAATTAATTTAAATAGGGAAACAGTCTTGCTAAAGATGGTCATTATATGTTCTCAGGCCGATAATTTCAGTTTATCCCAAAACGCAGGTCATTGAACTTGTTAGTTGTCTAATTGGTTTGACTGCTTTCAAACACCAACGCTCATTTAAAAAAGGCATGAATAAAGTACAATAGAGTAAGAGCCCACGAGGGCCAGAACTTATTTTATAAAAGCTAAAGGTTTCCCTGTTTGTCTTAACACAGGAATAATGAACCAGCGACTATGGAGTTTGCATTGTGGTTACTTGGGCTTAAGTATCAAAGGTAATAAAGGTGTGTGAGTCTAAATAGTATAATTTCAGATATAGTAACTCTCATTTAAGTTATAATTTCGTTTAAGATGACTTATGACTTGTACCGCAGATGAAGTCCCGACGGACAGACGAGGCGAGTACCAACCAACTGCACAACGGTTAATTAAATTCGGTCCACCAACGGACCGCAACATAAAACTATGCCGAATGAACTAGTTTAATACTATTATTAAATTTTATTACTCTTCGCGGCTGCTTCGGGTGGCTGTTTAATTTTAATTTTAAAATTTCCCGGATAAAACGACATTTTATCTAAAATTGTTGAAAGTGGCGAGAGAAAAAATTGTTTTTCAATTAGTCGTGGCTGCGATTTTGTCACTATTTCTTGTATTTTTATGCAATTAAATGCACAATAATAGCTTTTTTCACAATTAATTAAATTTAAACACTTTAATGTTAAAAAGTAAAAGCGTAGCATGGAGTACGTTTCATCGTGAGCATTGGTTCAGCACGTAACAGTCGGACGCGCCTGACCATGCGATATTTCGGTGGTGTTGCAGACATTTCTGCTATTGACTTATAGAATAGAGAGTGAGCCTGTGGCCATGCGGCATGCACACATTTGGCTGAATCTTGTTGCTTTGGGATTTTTCGCATTGAAATCTCTTAATTATTTCTCATTGCAGGAAGACTGAGAAAGTCTCATATACCTCATGAGAATAAGGAAACCTTCCTTAAAAGGCCAGCTTCGCATTCGTGGGCGTAATTGAGGCTGTCCATTGGTCCGTTCTCCCCCCGCTTTATAAAAGAAAATGTTTTTAGGTAATATTCAAGAAATTGAGCAGTATACAGGAGGCTCGAAAGTGCCACTTTCAAACATTAAGCTCGCTCGTACTCGAAGGCTTACGTACATCTAAAAGATTGCATGCTAATGCATTAATTATTTTCTGGCAACATTAAAACTCTCATAAAACCCCGTTAATATAATTTTAGCTAACTGTAATTAGTACTACTAACTTTGCAAATTAATATTAACCAAATGCCAAATAAAAATAAATAGGCTTATATGCAAACGCTTAATGTAAACATAACGAAAAGCTTCTAATTTATAAGGCCGAGAGTACTATAAGACAATGTCTTATTAGGTTATTCATTACAGTTTACCACATCATACATAGTACTAAATCTACGTTATATGTTACAAACTGGTATATGTTAATTAAGGTAAACATTAATTATAAAAAATATATACTAGTAAAAATAAAAATACCAGAAATTTTGGTTAAGCACTAAAAACAATAAAAAAAATTATCAGCAAAACAGCGGATTAAGGTTATAATTGTTTGTTGTTCTAAAAATTAAAATATATCTTAAATAAAATAATCAGAAACAGTTCTTACAAAAATTCGCATATTTTATAAATATTTAAAGGTTGATAAAATACCTCGTATCAACGATTAAGTTAAGCCTGTTCTTGATGAGGGATCGACGTGGGATGCAAAATGGGTACATGTCAGAAGCTGGGTGTTTTCCCTGAGATAACAACTTTCAATGGTGTGCCGAGATAAGTTTGATGTTTCGTAAAATATGTAATAGTTTGGTATTGGTTAGGCGTAATGATAAAGTTGAAAGAACTTTAATTGCAGCGACCTCTGATCAAAATATGTCAATAAAATGAAAAGACCGATTTTATATTTAAAAACCTTTAAATGAGATTCTCTTTAACGTTTTCTTTACCTTTTTAGCAAATCACACTATAGCCTTGTTGTATTAAAGATTATTATAAGATACACAAATCTTATCTTATTTAAATTCATTTTAGTTACACAATAAACACTTATGAACGTAAGTATGCAATATTTCTGAATTAACTTAAATATGAACGGACGAGAAGAATCCTAGCGATATTCTTCTCCTAAAACTTTTATCGCCAAGTTTTCGATGTAATAAACTACAACGATAACACCATGTCCTTCATGACAGCTTGTTAATTAATTATCTTAATGAAAACATCAACAAAACTTAGGATATTTCTTATCAATTGACGTATCTGTTTTGAAAATAGGAATCTTTATTGTTATAACAATACAGAACAGACCAATTAAATATAAGCTGGCGGTTTTACTACCACTGGTTTAAAAATAACTATCAGCACCTAAAATATACTTTTAAAAATACAAAACTAAAGCAACACAACTAAATGCTACACCGAAATGGAGTCATACTCTGTCTCGCTATAATCTAAACACAGTAAAATAATAATTTAAGAGCTGGTCACAGGTTAAAAATTCTAACCAAGTAAAAAATATTCTAGTGAATGCTTTATTGAATATTGGGACTAAATAAGTTTTAGAAAATCATATACACATTCTACGAGTGTTTCATAGTCTCGGATCTGTATTATGTATTTTATACACAGGTGCCACACAGTGAGAACCTGTGTCTCACGATAAAGGGCGATGGAGAGGTATCTAAATTTAGATATACGGCTAAGAATTTAGACATTAAGAAAACATCTCCGGTGCGCTCAAGCTTCAGAAGAGATGACTTACGTGTCAACACCTGGAAGTAGTTTCATGGGAATAAGGGACTGGCAAATGTGAGGTAAACAGTTTTATTTGTTTCATCAATTTTTAAGTGATATTTAAAAAATATAAGTTTTCGTGTTATTATGTGTTTATTCAAATCGAGAATGTTTCAACCTCTAAAATATAACAAATAATGATTTTAAATTATATATGTCGGAGAAATAGCAATTCTACCGGCTGCCTTTGTCATATATCTCTCAAGGCTTATAGATTAACAGCGTCAAAGCCGAATCAGTTCGGGGCCATTAGTACTCGCAATTTGTTCGATTTGCCAATGTTACTTGAGCTATAAATTGGTGACTGTTTGGTGAATTATTATTAATATATAGTTCTACTATAATTATCTTGCACCTACCATAAATATATATCGAGACACATGTATTCTTGTCAGAAAAATTATAAATAATTCTCTCCACACTAACCTAACATTCTTCAAACCGCAACGTGTGACTCATAAAAGTATGTGTCGAACCACATCTTGCATTACGTAATATACGTATGAACTACATCAAAAAAATATTTATAATATATGACCCACAAATATTAAACAAAATATGACTTCTTTCAATTCATTCAAATTGAAGCTAAGTGAATATGTTAGAAACAATTACTTATAAATTCATTTTTTGCAATTACTTTTTAATTGGTGAAATAAAGTCTTTATACCGTAATCAATGTAATTTATTAGCACTTTAGAACTTAGAATCTTAAATACTGCCGTTTGACTAGGTAGTCTGTACGATAACGAGTACACGTAATGTTACGAAACTTGTTTATCATAAATTCCGGCAGTGGTGTGTATGTACCTTAGATTGCTTCTGACCCCGTACTTCGATCTCTTCGGTAAGCTTTAGGCAGCTTTAGCAAGGTCTCCGAATCTCGCAGAGACGTGCTTGCGGTAACTGTGGAAAATATCCCATTTTCAGGCAGAGCTACGGTCAAGCCGGAGCCGAGCTCTCAATTCCATTTAGACCAACAGCGATATTCCAGCGATTTTCCGTCAAAACCCGGGTTCTACTCCATCAATGTTCTTATAACTTAATTAGTAAGTATATATTTTTAGTTATTTATAGGACCCATACAATCTAGCCTATCAGACAGATCTGTGGCGGAGAAGGGACTTTATTTACTTAAAAGGCTCTGCGCCTTCCGCTGGCCCGGGCGATAACTAAACCGGAAATATGCTCATGATATTATTGGCTAGTCGGGGCCCAGTGACATATTTGACATTTTTAGTCCAAATTTTTTCAGCTACGATCTGTTCTCAAGCAATATGTCGGATAGCTCATCCTAATGCCAGTCTCGAGCTCCAGATCGCACCTGGCTCATTCGAAAGTCAGACAGTTAAATACTATATAATTACAATTAATTGAGTATTCAATAGGTCGTATAACCGTTAAACCATGTACTTACTATTCATTAATCTAAAATTCTGTTTTACATGTTAACTCCATTAATATATTATTTGAATGGTTAACTCTCAGTATTTATTAAATACACTTATAAATTTTAAACAACTCTATGAATTGGTATCGCATATTTATGGTTTAAAGGATAGCTGTACAGTATCTTTAACAAAAAAACACCTGACGAGAGAGAATATAAAACGAAAAACAAAACTGTAGATGTCAAACCATCCAAACCAATCAAAGGGTCGCGACATGATTTGTTCCATATGACCAATCACAATCAAACGAAGCGCTCGTCTTTAGTCTTAATAGAAATTAGTCGCCACAAATGAATAGGAATAGGTAAGTGATAATTGAGCACAAAGACTTTCTGTTTATGTGCTGCTATACGCGGACGCGTACTTGCGTATGTGACAAAACAAAGGAGTAGGAAACAGACTTTGGAAAATTAAACCCAGACCGAATAGGTAGTGACGCGACTGATTATTAATTTCTATAAGATATACGATAAATCAAAATACAGACATATAGACCATATGCACATTTGATGCGATAGGAAGTCTATGTGCAGAACTGAACGTTACTTAAGGCCATTTCTGCCGCGTATCACCAGTATGTGGAACCAGCTGCCCACTGAAGTATTTCAGAACCAATTCGACTTAGGGTCCTTCAAGAAAAGAGTTCCTGGCAGTGCGAATGTCCTGCCCGTTTGCCTCATGTAAAAAAAAACATTTAACACTTACTTGCACAGCCGGGATGCAAACCTACTTCTCTAGTATCTCAGGGTTTTGAGTGCACGAGGAACCACTAAGCCAACACGGTTCTATTAATTACCAACCTACGTAATGAATTGTAAATAATGATCAAGCGATAAAAGTTTAGTTCGATGTTAATGTTCATTACATTTCTGGACAAACAAAAACTAATGATTTGTAAAACACAAACATTACTAACTGAATTATAACTTATGTTGATTAAAATAGACGCAAAATATATTCTCTACCATGATCAATAGATTGTGGATAAAAATAAACGATTTTTTTTACGAAATCACTGAACTTTTATTTTAATTGATATAATTTTTTTAAGTAACTGTTTAAGTTGCTATCTCTAAAGATAAATATCCCAGGAGGTCCAACTTACTCAGATAACCTGCATAAATAGACACACAGTTTACTACGTTGGAATACAGCCAGGCCAAAACTACTTAGTTTAAAACTGCTACCTGCCCCTCATGAATACAGCCTCCGTGGAATCAAGAAGTAACTCACAATAAATAACATTGATGTAGGTATCTTTATAGGAGGTACGTTTTAATGAACTCAATATTACATTTGTAACTATTTTACGATATAGTACAAAAACGTATTATTTTTTGTAGGAATCCTCGAAAATGCATTTCGTTTTCAAGCATAGACAAAGTGTGGGTAATATGAGTGAAAAAGTAAATAATTACTGTTAAAGTAATCACCAAATAAGAATATCAGAGACACCCCATCCCCCCTATAGTGATTACGCATTACTTGGCGCAGTGGCAGATGTGGTCAGCGAGAAGCTTTGATGACACATATAACAAAACAATGTTTGGTGATAATTTTTCTCCGTCTATAAAGAGTTCCTCGAGGTCGAGACTAGACGGCAATTTTTGTCTATTTAGAACTAACGTAGGAAAGGGTGTGCGCAATTACTGTACGTAACTTAGAACATCTAGTAGAACAACTTTAGACTTATTGAATTTATTGAATGACAATAAAATCCTATGTATATACTTTGTATACGTACGTACTATAATATTTTCTTCGTACATCAGGGTTGGTACAGCGAACAGACATAATTTGAGGCTAGTTTACGATGTACGTAACAATTGTGAAAAATTTCCCAACCCTATCTCTTGCCAAGGAATTCTGTATAGAATTGACGGGATGTGCGCTGATAAAATTAAACTGGCAGCGAACAAAAGGGTGGGTCACTGACTTTTTAATTTTTAGATAAAAATTCAACAAAACTTTTAAAATTTTCGGGATAATGAAGTTCATTATAGCGGATAGAGGGTTGTTGAGGTTTTTATAAAATATTTGTATTTATACTGCATCGTATACAAATACGCATTTGTTAGGAATTAAATTTTCATGGAATATTAATAAATATCACTAAACGATGATTTGATACACCTAAACGATGTATCAAAACAATGAATTTTCAAAAACAATTATCATAAATATTTATACCTGTTTGAATTTCTAAAAACGGTGTGTTCCATAGATTGACCACTATTGACGATTACTCGCCACACTAGGCTAATATAATTATTAAACATTTACGAAAGACATAATATAACAAATAACATTTAAATTTTAAAACATATAATTCACTATTAGTGTCCGTTTATTAAGATTACTTAACATTTGGAACTAACAAGATTTGTTTTGTAAGAACGCTGATTGTGAATGTTCTCTCCTAAGAGACTTGGTCGAACTTGTAAAGCAATATAACAACGTATTATTTATATATACCTAGTCCAGCCATAAGTTCTGTTACAAATGAATGTGCAATTTTTAATGAAGTAATGATATATATTTTAAGATTAATACCTAAATATTTATTAAAGTCTCAGCAAAAAATAAAAATATTTTCTATTAAAAGGTCACCTTTGGCTTTTATTCAGGCCTCTGTTGGGCCACGATTCATGGATTAACGCACTGTTTTGAAGGGAAGTTTTGACACTTCTTGCTTTAAAGGTTTTTAAGAGACTTAACGTCTCCGTGTAGTTTAAAGCAGGCCATGTCCTCTAAAACTGACCATAACTTGAAGTCTAAAGGGTCGAGGTCTGGGCTGATAAGGGCCTTTTCTCAGCTCTTAGTCTAGCTAGCCGTTTTACTTTATAAGTTAATTCCAGAACGTTGGTTTCAAGCCAGGCTTGGGTAGTTCGTGCTTTGTGACCAGGTGCAGAATCCTGGATAAAAGTCCAGGGTATATTTTTAAAATCCTCCTACATTTTTGACACGACTCGCTCGATAGACGAAGTCGTTGTTGTATCTACGGATAGTACGATACCCAAACATACGGTTGATACCAAGCTTTTGAAGTGTCTGAAATATGAACGACGGCTCCATACCCTTCTTATGCAAGGCGATCACTGCATTCCTAATTTCGTTAATATCGCATTCCACATTGTAATTGATAATGAACATGTGAAAATATGTGAAATGGCGAGAATTAGATTTTCTAAAAAAGTTTTTATGTAACAGTATTTATTGCCAGACTTTTTATAGGCTTTTTTCATTACAGATTGTTATAGTAATTTAAAAAAAAACTTAAAAAGTGCTTTTTTGTAAACACATATTATTATTACACATATTTGCAAATATTTCAAATATAGATTTTATATTATTCTTTTTAAAAATAAATACCGATCAAAGGTGCTATAAAAATAAGTGAAGTTGTAAAAAAAAGACATCTTTTATTATCACACTATCACTGAACACAGCGATAGCTAGGGCTGTCTCAAAAATGTATGTTTACGTAACCGTACTAAAGCGGTCCAATTCCTATTCAAATGATTATTGTCGACGTTATTTTGACCATTTACCGTCATTTGTTACAATAGCTAATATTTACATAATAAAAGGCAATATACATAACGTTTTTGTAAAAGTATTTTTTATTTTATTTTGTTTATCAATCAATAAACCAATTTCAATAGCAGTAGTCTAGTGGCTTCAGCATTCAACTCTCATCATTTAGGTCGTAGGTTTGAGCTTCGACTGAGCACCTATGGTCTTTCTTTCTATGAGCGCATTTTACTTTCGTTCAGAAGAAGGAAAACATCGTGGGGAAACCGGATTGCCTTAGACCTAAAAATTCGACGGTGTTCGTCAGGTACAGAAGGCTGATCACCTACTTGCCTATTAAAGTAACAAATAATCATGAAACAGAAAAAAAAGGTTGAGACGGCATTGATTAATTATGTGACACATATATGTGTTATTTTTTGTATTTCCGTGATGAAATCATCATGATGATTTCTTTCTCAGCAAAAGATAACTTAGGATTCAATCTAAGAAGCCGCACGCTCATTCTAAAGATTAACACAACTAAAATCATAAGATAATTTATCCAATAAACGTAAAATTATTAAGTTGATATAATTCGGCCTTATAATTTTATATTCAAACTTCATTTTGTTTGAATTCTTTTAGCTGTAAATATTCTACAGCTAAGTTTGCGGTTGTCACCTGACAAGTCCTTTAAGTGCGTCTTTCATAATTCTCTTTTATATCTGATCCTCTTGTTGCTAGATAATACTTTTGTATTTTTGAAATTAAGAGCTCGGATGCTCATGATTCTTTCTAAATGTGAATGAGAATATCATTATAATATAGTAATAATTATGCTAAACGCAAGGGCTCAACAAAGGAAAATATCTGTCACTATCAGAGCGTTTTGAGACTTTCACAAAATAGACAATGGAGTACTTTAGTTAAAAGGGGGCAATTAGACTCACTTAGTTTTTATAACCCAATCCTATCTAAAAGTAATCAGCTGAGGTAACAACTGATGTTCCGTGAATCGTGTCAAATTTCGAATTTTTAATAATATAATTTATTTAAGGACAATTTTTAAAAGAATATATTTCATAACTACTCAGCTAATAACAACCGGTTTTGTTTATCTAAATTATCAATTAATTTTGAACAATTAATTTTTTGTTGTAAATAGGTTAATATGAGAAACTTATCAAATTTAAAAATCTAAAATTTATAAATATAGGACAAGCAATACCAAGACAAATAACGTTACAAAATGAATCTATCTTTAATGCTACGCGGTAGCGCTTTGACATTGTTGTTACTCTTATTAATTATCTTAATCCAGACTTTCCAAGTGAGATGGAATCACAAAATATTATTCTATAACAACCAAATAATAGGTCAAAATACTTCATATGTTCACACTAACACATACCTATGTTTTAATTAATATTAAAGTTATATAATATACGTTAAATAAAGAAAATATAGAAGTATTTCACGACGAAGTGGAAACTCTCGAGGTAGTAGGTCGGTGTTTACACTAATTGCGTCGACTGCGCCTCAGAATTTAACACAGAAACCTAGCATAGTTTAGAAACGTTTATGAATAAGTCTGTTGTTTATAGTTTATGCAACTTGTACTTTGAGTTAAATATTATTGAAAAAGGATTTTTTTTTCTGTGAAGCTACGTTTGGCGGAGTAGACTGAAGTTCCTAAATTACACGCTATCGCTTTTGTTTCCTTGTGCCTTGCGTCCAGAATCCAGGTTGGGAATAGATATTATGCTACGTATACACTTATACTTATACGGGCAGCGATGAGAGGAAACCGCATCAAATCCAATATGTGTGTCCTATCTACACAGGGTTGTTACAGAAAAAAAAATCTTACAAACAGGGGGATCTCAACTATATTTCAAAAACCTTTACTAATTAATTTAAATTGTGATTAATTTTCAATAAAATGATCAAAATCTCCTCAATTACGTTATATATTTGTGATAATAATAGGCAACAATAAATTATCATTATTAGTAATACAAAAAACCTAAATTTTAGTTAGTTAATCGCCCAAATTGTATCATTTAATATATTATATTTACTAACCAGGGCCTATTTTTCAGATAAAAGTGCGTTTAAAACATAAACCTAAAGCTATCTATTCAATAAACAGGATTATTACCATGCGTAAACCTCACTTAACGTCACTTTAATCCGAAAGTTATTAGGGTTCGCAATCAGGCCTGTCCAACATATTAGAAATTAAGTCTTTCATATTACCCTTCTGACTAATAGACTCAAACCTGGGACCCTTCGATAGACCCTTATTGATGTGCAATCGGTTGAAACTATCACGATTTAACTTGGTTTAATATGGATGTCACTAATCTAACGTTCAGATTAAATTCGTCCGAGTAAACGTTAGTCAATTCATTTATTTTGAAACATTTGACTACGGTTTTTAGTTAAAACGTACTTTTTAGACATAACAGCAGGAGGCTCACCTGATGTTAAGTAATACCGTCTCCATTAGACACTCAGATTGCCCGAGGGAGTGTGTTGCCTGCCTTTGAAGAATTCGTTCGTTTAACATATAAATGTATGGATTTTTATATACGTTTTGACTTTCAATCCGATTTTTTATCTATGTCCTGTCGTAATCTTCACGATGTTGACGTACGAGCAAGGCAAAGTGTTCATCAAAGAAGTATACATTGTTGCACAAGGTTTGAGAAGAACCTGTGGGTATATAAGCATTCATAACTACGTTAACGACTTTTTTTCTCTTTCTATTTGGTATAAGTGATACTTCCTTCTTTCAGTTGGGAATAAAAAATTGATCTGCAAAGTTTGATAATTTTTTTGTTCGTACTATAGTGTAGAGATTTTGTGAGAGAGAGCTTGAGAGGACCCAAAAAAGCTGGATAGAAGAAATAGAAGTGGTAGAAAGTGAATGGAGAAAGAAAGCCAGAGACAGAGTCAGTTGGGAAAAGCTGGGGGAGGCCTTTACCTCTGAAGGTTTCGATCGACGGTACTGAATTTAGCTAAGATATGGGACATATAGCATGGACATTAAACGAGTTTTATTATTATTATTATAAACGTTTTGTCTCGGCACTTCAAATGGGTCATCAGCATACAGAATATCCATAGATGCCATTAAAAAAAATATACGTTAAAAATAATGTTAAATGAAAAAATGGAGTCATAATTAAACCGCAGTTTCTCTTGTCAGTTTAATATCTCGTTTGTTTTAAAACAGAAACATCAAATTCGCGAAAAACACGATTGTCCTACTTTTGTCCGGCACTTTTTTACCAATTACTACAACATTAAGAATTTCCCATCGCAGTTTTTCCTATATTAAGACATCAATCTTCAAAGAAATAGTAAAGCCATTTGGCCAGAATCCAAGTAAAAACAATAAAACTAAAGTCTTTGAGAAAATAAGGGAACTTTCAGAATTCGTCCGAAAGTCGCCCTTCGAGTTTTATTCTATTTTTGTGTCTCGCTAATAAATGACCTCCATTAAAATAAGGATGCATATTGCAATACGTTACGTTAGTCAAAATTTTTCAAAACGCTTTTAATGCGTTTGGATAAAATGCATTTGCTAAAGTTCCATACTAAAATAAAAATTATCTAGGGCAATATATTTCAGAAGCGTACCTATATTGCATGAAAAATGTATGTTCGTTGAATCATCAACGTCTAATTAAAAACGTATTTATATAAGATACAGAATTATTTTGATATTTTGAAGTGTTATATCAAAATATACTTGATTCATTTTTATTAAAAAAACCTTCAAACGGAGGCCTTCAAAACCGATCATAAACATATATTACACCTTCATTTTAAATAATATTTTCGTTTTAATATTTTCTTATTCCGTTTTTTGAATCGGCTACTTTTTTGAATTAATTTTGCAAAGGCTTAGTCATAATATACATAAACAACAAATATTATTTAGTTACCAATAGAGTGTAGTTGTACAATGTTTGACGTCCTGTCCTTCTACTATTCAAGTGTATTATTGAGTAATTCAAACACACAACAAAAGTTAATGATGCTTATAGAGGATGCATTCCAAGATGCTTGAACTAAGGCATGATTTATCAAACTTCCGCAAAACAATCAAGAATTATAAGAATAAATTGTTTACAGTGAGTAGAACCACAGCCACTAGGTACATATAAATCTTTAACGATAAAATAAAACGAGTAACATACAAAGTATAAAAACATACCTAGAGGCAAAACATTAAGCGAAAATATAACTATAAAGATACACTTTGCAACAATGTTTATTGAAAAATAAGCTTTATGCCTTTAACATAAAGTTGTTATATGAATGTTATTATTTCAAGTTCTAGAGCCTAAATATAATTTGTCGCTAGAGTAGACACTGGTTGCAGTCCCTCAGTCTCAGAGCAATTAGTTGGTGGCATTTATTTTTGTGACGTTGCCATCTGATACAGAATTATTCTTATAAAATGTTAAGCCCTTTGATTTTTAGTATATATTTTGAAGTAATTTTATTTAAGTGGAAAACTAAAAAGAATATGAATGAAGCTTTCTATAGCATTACAAATAAGCGTCTTTAATTGTATGTATGACATGCATAAATCGCTTATCTAAAAATTTATTCAACAATTAGGTATTTTTCATATAAAATCTATGATCAGCCACAGTCTTGCAAAAAAAATCATGGGATATTTATAATATTATATTGTAAAATCAATATCGTTTGGACTCGAATTTGAGTAGCTGGCAAGAAGCTTAAATTGTGTTTACAGTCTAGTTAATACCAATTATTATTTTTATATAATAAATTTAAGGTTTATATTACTAGACATTATTAATTTACAAAATATTTGTAAGATAATCAAAAAATAATAAAGGCAAAAATATTCTGTTTTGACAATATTTTCGTCACAAAGCTGACTTTATGAAGTACGATATTGACATTGTCCTTGTGTGAGTGAATTTTATTAATCGTCTCTAGCCGCCGAATAGTAATAATTAATATGGACTAGATAAATTTGTCTCGAATCAATAATATATTTCAGCCCTAGAGGACTAAAGGGTGACTTTTCACGGTTCAGTTGGCGGTCATTATACGGAGACTATATATAATTTTTAGTCAACGCAAATATAACTTTAAAAAATGTTTACTATGAAATATAAGATACAGATAACACTTAGGTGTTCCATAAGTGATTTTTTTCAATCAACTGTCTCTAATCTGTGTCAAAATATGACGTCTTCGTGCTGTTGTAAAACATTTATATTTAGTTGTGTATAAGAAACCAGTACCTACATTTGTGTAGGCCGAAAATTATATTTCACAGACTATAAAAGTTTGTAAGCGAACCGGTGTGTACACAAGATTTCTTGATTTACTATGAAAAATTGTCCGCAGTAATTTACTGTATCACTGAAACATATTTAAAAATTAATTTTATTTCTGTAAAGTTGAGATAAGTTGGTAGTGGATTCGCGATTCAGTGAGTTTTATATTTTCCGCTCTGCTTATAGTTTAATATGATCAGCCGTCAGGAAGAGTATAAAATAGATTTTAAAATTTATAAAGTAATAATTTTTAACTGTTTTTAAATTATTTAAATGTGTATTTTATTTTTCATAAATGTTACACACGATTTAAGTCTCATTATATCAAGAAAGTCGTATTTCCAAGGCTAGGATGGAACTTCTTAAATACGGATAACCACCTCAAAGATGACTTATAGGGTAAAATTCAGAAACGAGACTGAGCGCGAACTATGATCTTTTTGACGGGATGGGAAATGACAGTCACAGTTATGACACGTGGTACCATGGCTATGGGATTTTGGTCAAATGCTTGTCCTATATCAAACAATTAACATTAATTATTACTAATTGGTTTTGTTTTCATAGTAAATATGTATAATATTCAAATGCTTAAGTAAATTTTCGTATCTTTAAGTTTTGGATTAAGTGTTAAATTGCTATAGTCTAAATATTATTAACTAAATTAAATTAATAGTTTTTATTAGTAGCGTCGTGGTCGCTCAGCTGGTGACCTCCTTGTATACCTTACACATAGGTGGGCAGAGGCAATTGAGTCCAAGGGGGAGGCGCTGGCGGTAAGTTTGGACATAGCGAAAGCCTTCGATCGGGTGTGGCACAGAGCATTGCTCTCGATGCTTCCAGCCTATGGGCTCCCCGAGAAATTATGCAACTGGATTTCCAGCTTTCTCGCTGATCGGAGCATTAAGGTCGTCATCGACGGAGCATGCTCCGACCTTAAACCCGTCAATGCTGGTGTCCCACAAGGCTGTGTCCTATCCCCGACCCTGTTTATTCTGCATATTAATGATATGTTGCAACTTAGCAACCTTCATTGCTATGCGGACGACAGCACTGGAGATACTTTTTACACAGGCCGGGCAGGTATTTCTCGGGCTGTTGTTGATGAGTGCCGGAACAAACTTGTGTCTGAAGTCGAAACTCTTTTACATGGAGTCTCGGGCTGGGGTAACGACACACAACGGCAAGAAGACACAAGTGTGCGCGTTTTCCGCAAAAAAAACTGCCTTTGTCGCTACTCCCCTCTTTGAAGGCACTCTCCTTAAAGCCTCAGCTAACATCGGAATATTGGGCATTGACATATCGAATAACGTCCAGTTTCGCGGTCATTTGGAAGGGAAGGCTAAATTAGCCTCCAAAAAGCTTGGTGTGCTCAGCAAGGCGAGACGGTACTTCACTCCGGGCCACCGCTTGCAACTCTATAAAGCGCAAATTCGGCCCCACATGGAATACTGTTCTCACCTCTGGGCGGGAGCTCCCCAGTACCAGCTCCTTCCACTAGACCGTATTCAATGAAGAGCGGTTCGAATCGTCGACGACCAATCACTTTCCGTGCGGCTTGATCCCTTGGCGTTGCGTAGAGATGTTGGGTCCCTCTGCATCTTCTACCGCATTTACCATGGGGAGTGTTCAGAAGAGTTGTTCGGTCTAATACCCGCAGCTGAGTTTCATTATCGGACGTCAAGGCAAAATACAAAATACCATCCGTATCACCTCGACGTCCGTCGTTCCACAACTGAGCGTTTTCTAAGGCAGTTTTTGCCGCGCACCACCACTATGTGGAACCAGCTGCCCACTGAAGTATTTCCGAACCAATTCGACTTAGGGTCCTTCAAGAAAAGAGCGTACCAATTCTTGAAAGGCCGGCAACGCACTTGCGAGCCTTCTGGTAATGTGAGTGTCCATGGGCGGCGGTATCGCTTCACATCAGGTGAGCCTCTTGCCCGTTTGCCTGCTATTACATAAAAAAAAAAAATAATAATAAATTTTATAACTGGAAATATCCGGTACGCCCTTATTTTAAAGATCTTTTTTAAATTGCATTGTAATAATCCGAATTTACAATAAAAAAATATAAATCAAACTAGTAGTATGCCAGAAAGCAATGGAAAGAAGCGTACTTTAAAGGTCGGCAACGCACTCGCAAGGCCTTTGGCATTGAGAGGGGCTCCTCCTTGGACTCCATGGGCGGCAGTATCACTTAACATCAGGTGAGCCTCCTGCCCGTTTGCGCCCTGTTTTATAAGAAAAAAAAAATTAAAACAAGAAAACTACATAAAATTAAAAGAAAAAAAATAAGACGAAAAACAAAAGTGATGCCTTACAATATGCCCTAAAACAGAAGCAATGGGCGGGGCTTATAGCAAGATACACACATTAAAGGTGGACTTTAAAGACAACTGTATGGAAAAGACCAAGGGGAAGAAGTAGAAGAGGGCGCCCCATAAAAAGGTGGATATAAGAAGTAGAAGCGGTAACAGGAAGCGAATGGAGAAAGAAAGCCAAGGACAAGGTCAGTTGGAAAAAGCTGGAGGAGGCCTTTACCCGCGTAGGGGTTCCGATCGACGGTACTGAATTTAGCTAAGATATAGGATATATAGGTTAACTAGATAAATGAAATAATGTATATTATCTTTTTGTCACGATTGGAAATTAAACGGGCTTTATTATTAACTGTTTTATTTCTTGTATTGGTTCAATGCTTTTTTAAAATCGAGGATTCCGATAAAAGAAGGCATCAGTAAGAACATTAAACATTATCGGATCAATTGTTTTATCGTGTTCAAAGTTTTCGCGCCACACTATCGATCTAGTATAGTACTGCATGCTATCATTACGGGTAGGTGAGATAAATAATTTCCCGATTGCGGGTGACGTGTGCTATTTATTCGGCAAATTGAATGAGGATTCGAGTGCCAACCAAATAATTTATCAACAAAATGCGTTACATTACGGAGCCTCTATAAAAAATTGCACACTAGTGATTTTAAATGCTTGTTTATTTTGCGCATATGCTGTAAACAGTTTTATGTGAATGACAGTATAATTATTAAGCCTTTATTCGTATTAATATTGTAAATACACTATAATCTATTGTAATTACAAAACAGTATTGGAATAAATTGTCAAAATATATTGTAATTAAAAAAGGGGGATTGTTTTTTGGATACATATTTAGAATTACCGCCGTGCCGCATTAGTAGACACCATTCAACAAGATCGCTTCACCAACGGATGAGTTATGTATGAACATACAATAAAATACTACAATCGATTTTTACATTTTATTCTTAAGGAAGAAATTAATTATTATTCGAGAATGATTATGATTATTAAGGAATTTAATTTCGAATTTTAAACCTCATTTGTGGTATTTTTGTTTAATGCCACTTAGAAAACTTGAAAAAAGAATGTCTTTAAACGAGTGACAGATTTTAAATCATTAATTCTCCTATCAAGTTTAGTGTTTGTTTAATTTTATGCACATTGAATTAACATGAATGCTGTCTTCAACGCCAAGCAGGCATTATTGACATAATTATTGAACAGTTTACACCTATTCACTGGAGCGTAACGTAGGAGCAAATGCATATTAACCGGCTGCACTTCAGCCATGCATTCTGTATTGAGTACGCGTCATCAAATAGCAAGCATTGCTTAGAGATTTCTACGAATACGTATTAATGCGTAATTTTTGTCTGATAAATTTATCAGCGTTTCGAAATATTTAGATTTGAACATACATGACTGATGTATGAAATGTAGAGAATAAATGAACTGAAAATATTACATTTTTACTAACAGCAAATATGCTATATTTGATTTATTTGAATTACAAACAAAATCGTTTTACTTTAAATATTACCAAAAAAATTTTACTCATAAATGCAGGCAACAAAGACCAATCGAGTGCCTATATCGAACTTATTTGGTTATTAAATAAATATTGTTTTGTTTAATATATTGCATTTGTTTTATTATATATGTATTTATTCTAACATAGAAATAAGATACCCAATAAGCCCTTATATACTCCTCTCGATATATATATCCGATACTAAGACAAACCGAACCTGATATTACATAATGATCCTATATCATACAATACTAGAAAATCATTATACTACAGTGATACACGCATATATCTATTTATGATCTAAGTGTATACAATACTTGTAACAAAGAATTAATACTATTTACAATAAAGTTCTAGCATTCCTCTCGAACGCATTGTGTTAACCTTGTTATAAAAAGAGACAATTCATGACCTGAGTAAGATAAATTTATTAGTTATTACAATTATATTTAGAACCTGTCATCTGCATTTTAAAGCGATTAAATATTTCACCATATTGTTGTCAACCTTTCACTTGTTTATTTTCGTAGAAGTAACAAAGTAACTTGGTTGAATATTAATTGAAGATGCAAACTTTGCGAATTCCTCGAACAATTCGGTGCTCCCTGGTTGCCAGGAATGTAATTAGAATTGTTTTCGGACAGCTTAGAATTCTGCTAATTTAAGATTTTAGTACTAGCTTGTACGTATTTGGTATGCTTAAGTTATTATCAACTGTGAATAGGGGCTAACTGTACTGCTTTTAATTTATAAGCAGCCAGCAATTGTAGGTTAGGTTAGTTTAGGTTAAAATGATCACATATCGCACACTTGTTTACTGATGAACACATACCATATATTATTTCGTATATTAAAATGTTATTATGTTTGAAAAATCTCAAAGATTACCATCGGATATAATTAGGTCCCTAAATTATATTATTCTCTTCAAGAACTTGAAATCAATTTTTTATTCATAAGTAAATCCTCATACAGTATTAAATGTTTTAAATACCTTCTTTTTACTTTGAAAATATTTGATAATTAATTTACGAATAAGTTAGTAGTTTCTATGTATTACACATAATATTTCCAATTGAACATAAATTCCAAGTGTATTTCCAATAATGATCAAGTTAAAAACTTTAATGGAATTGCCAAGAAACATTAAACATTCGCCTTACGTTCTGTAAACAAGTTTGCCAAATGAAAGGACCATAAAATCGGTGTCCCAATAAATTATTAAATTGAAACTATGGCCTAATAAACTTGATATATGGACGGGCTAATTTTGCTAAAAGCATTTCGAAAAATTCATTGTTTAAACTGACATTTTGCTTCAGTTTAACGTCGTCTTTTAATTATGTGACTTGCAAAGTTGGAGCTTTTAGAATAATTACAGTGAACATAGATAATAAAATAATCTAATTCTTGTTTTTGTTAAGAAAATCTAATTTGTGTAATCATTATGAAATTTGTTTTGCCGTAAATAAATATAAAATCATAAATAAGATTGTCTCTTTAATGACTTCAGTAAGAATGTATTTATAAGCTCTTATATCACGTTTTGTGTTCATTTTATTTACACATTTAAACAAGATTCAACTTAATTATTACTAAAACATAAACATAACAATATCTAGTTGTAAAGAGAATATTTTAGAAAATATGTCAATTGACGTGCTTATGTAAAGCATATGAAATCATTTCTTACTTTTAAATAGTACTTGCTAGAAGTTGTGACTTCAATACTTCTTATTAAAAATTAGGGTATTTTCATGTTATTTGCCGAGTGAAAACTGAACGAAGTGCTTGAACTAAATTTTATATATTTGTCTCATTTATATTTAGTACATCAATAAGAGTAAAGAAAGTTGTCTCTTGTTTGTCTACCACTAAGTATCAAAGAGATCTGGGTCAACGAAGATGAAGAATAATGAAAAGACCTAGTTAAAGAAGCAGCAGTTAAAGACTTTAGAAATTAAGATGCCTTTTGTCCGGTTTTATTTAGACATTTTCGCTATCCGACAAAACACGTAGCGTGCACGGAAAAATGCAACAGCAGCTTTGTTGGGCGAATTGAATTAAAAATGGCGTCGCTAAAATCCTCTGTTTTTCGCCCAGCACGCGCGAATGCCCGCAAATGGACAATTAGCCGCTTTCGTGTCACCCTTTAGCGATTTAAAACGAAAATATTGTAATTTCAATTAGTCATAAGCTTTACCCACAGTTCAATGGAAATTACGTGTTGAGGGAATGAATGTTTAAACAAGTAATGTAAGCTTAGCTAAGCAGTAACAAGCCTGTTGATAAATGAAATTGATTTATTTGTCCTATTGAAATTCAAGTAAATTAAAAACAAAACTTAAAAAAGGTAAAGTTAATAATTTAGACATTGCGAATGTAAATAGTATATATCTAGAAAGAAAATGTGATATTCATAAAAAAATGGTCTATGATTAGTAGGATAATGTATGTGTATATATCATTGTTTGTTTAATATGTATTGGATTCGTAAAATGATATCAGTTGTACGAGTAAAGTATGCTAACAAAGGGAAATTCAAATGTAATACAACCATATCACGTATAGAGGCTCCGGTCTTCCGGTTTCTTTATTCAAAACGCCGTGGACTGTAACCAACAAAGGCCCAGTCAGATAAAAATAATATGTACAACCCCTATATTGAACAGTTCTATAGATCTCATTTAGATACCAACTTTCCAATTCTCAAACGCAAAAAGGAAATTGAAAAACCCTAATAAACGTAGTCAAGCAATAAAATCACCGAGTGCTAGAATATTTACGCCAATCGATACTCCATTACGAATTCCCGTATAATGATGTATCTTTTTATGTATTGATATACGAATCGAGATATGAAAAGGGTCGAACCGCCCCACTTATGCTATCCGATTGATATTACCAAAGAAATTGCTATTCGAAAAGGAATCGAGTTGACTCTATTCTTTGAAGCCCATGAATTTGCATTAGTTTCAAGTATGCTGTTTGCAAAATTGTTTCGAAATTTGCGATAGTTCTTATTACAATGTGGTAAGGTTAGGAGTTGCGTGTTTTAACACTAAGGTTAGTTGGACGATGGAAAAGTGGATGCCTTCAGGCGTTTAGGATACGATGCATCAAATCGTCTACTTTTGCACACATGATAACATTGTTTGCATAGTTCTAGCATTTGTTGACATGTTTAGTTTTGTATGAGCTTTTTACCTTGGGGTTTTTTTTAAGTTTAACTTAAACATGCTTAAAAATATAATTGGCTATATGTGATTTATTGTTTTATTTACATTATATTTAAAAATTAGCACATCCATTGCACAATTGCAAAACGTTTATTATGTTTAACCGTCGCGTAGAATTAATTCTATAAGTGATACAAAAACTTTAAGTCAAGCCCATTAGGAACTTTATACATAAAGTGAGCAGGAAGTATTAAAACAAGGCTAAAAAAGTTGTTTCTTGGCCTCAAATTTCGGTATCTATTAAGTCATATTTGTTAAATAGGCAAACAGGTGATTATGAAGCCTGTGCTTGACACTAGCTGTCAACTTTTACTTCTAATGTGTATCATATTCCTTACAGTTTTACTTCAGCAAATAAGTCATTATTACTCAAATCAAACATTTATTTATTTTTTATATTTACCAATCAATGGATGCTGGTGTTCATCGAACAGGTACAGAGTCGCAAGCTGAGGTCAACACTGTTAAAAACATACACCTGTGCCTATATAATATGAAGTTACATGCATCGATAATTTCTTTACGGGAGTTTTTAGACTTTAGCCAGCCAGAAGTCAAGAATTGTAATTATTAAATCACAACGTACACAACCTGGAGCATTCTAGTAAATTGCCTTGTATCTTCCTTTAATAAAAGCCAACACAGGGTGTTTGCGTTGTGAGTCAGGTAACAAGCTTGTTAAATCCAAAGTGATATAGAATATCCTCTTTTGTTCGCTTAAGAAAGTTCTAGTGTTTTTTAGCGGACGTCTTTATTATTTAAGAATTAGTTGCACTTCTATTGTTTTCGTAGCATATACCGTACGTAAAGTGAGATGATAACGGACGATAATTACTATTTCATAGATAATTTTTGAGGCAAGTAGGTGATCAGTGCAGCAACGTGGCGTGGTCAGAATAAGCCACGGATTTGATTTCGAGATAATCTTTTAAAGTTATTTATTTAATTAAGTTTTAAATCTTTAATTATCCGTAAGGAGGGTTAAAAAAACTACGACAAGGTGTTTTTAATTGATATTAGCTACCGCGGAATATGCTTAAGGAGTATTAAGAATATCCATAGCGCTAAATCACCTGCATCACGAGTACACCCCACATATACCGCCTCATGTACATACATATTTCCTTTTGAACCTTTTTGTGTATGTGGTATGGATATAGCTTTGGTATAATTGTTTTATATTATATATAAATTATGTTATTTGTAGGATTACGAAATAAATATAAAAAGAAATGCGAGGGTCTGCTTGATTATTTACTTATTATAATGTTTTATTTTAAAGCCCTCAAGGTCTAGTAATCTCCAAAGAGTACACCAAAAAGGCAAGGTTAGCGTAGTACGGGATGAATTGTAAATGTGACCGCGCGCAGACAATTGTAACATTGCATAATGTATGAAACAGACAGCGCTCAGGGCATTCGACACGGCACTGCTAAATATTTTCCACGGGAAAAATATAATTTTCTCCGCTCTTAAATAATTTGGCTCACGGGTGTGAGCTTAATTTAAAATACTTTGTGTTTATTCCGCATGTTAACATATTTTGGCAGGATCGTTAAAACATTTCTATAATTGAAAAATTCGTTCTATAATTAAATTTTGTGTATTTCAACTTTATGAAATAGGGCAACTATTTATCTAATAATATTAATAGAAATAAAAAAAACGATAACCATCTTTTAGCAATTGGAATACAAAACTTTTATCTCGAGACTCATTTACAAAATGCCAGAATTTTCTAATAAAGGACATATGTTCACATAAAATATACTCACATAATAGTATGGTATCATCTATTAAAACGTGTAATTTTAAAGGGAAATAAAAATATAATAACGTCCAAGGATGCCATTAAGATTCCCTTACCAAGTGCCTACGCATTCAATGTTTTATCAAATAATATGGATAACTCAAACCTCTCGGGGCCTGATGTCTGAGTTTCTGATGTTTTCCATTAGTGCGGTGACGTTATCCTTAGCTCGTGATTTGTATAGTCGTTGTTTTCATTATTAATTTAAAGGTTAAACAAAACAAAAACAGCACTCCTTTATTACAGCGTTATAAAGTAATACTCATTGGTTAAATTATTTACTGTACTGCTCGTGCAATCGAAAATATTTTCATGAGTTGGGTGTAAGATTCACTTAAGAGGTACTGGAGAGATTCATTTATTAAAATACACCACATGTGTAATGCATTTTCTATAGTATAAGTTACAATCTATCTATTCTAAAACACGTGACAATTACGTTGAACATAAATTTTACAATAAATAAAACCATTACACTTACAATTTTATTGTTTACTAGTAATTTTAGGTAAAGGAAAGGCGCTAAAATGCTTAATGCTTTCATTGGTCAGCCCACTTCTGAATATATCAAGCTCTGGATAAATAGTTTATATTCCTTTATATTCACAAAGAATTAGAATTAGAGTTGACTGAACTCCTGAAGATTGGTTTCTACAGAGGAAATTTGGATAATTACAGATAATGGAGAGATAATATCGATACTAGACACGTGTTCATACAAAGAAATCTATAATTCTAATTTATCTTTAACAACACACTTTCAGGCATAATATGTCGATATACTGTATGGAATGTTACGGAACGCACCTCGTACCGTAAATGGTAGAAGTGAAGTGCCAAAGTGTCCAAACCTAAACCAATCAATTACTGAAAGAAAACGTCACTAATAAAAACATAATTAAAACCCATATAGCGTAAGTGAATTGAGTACACATTTAGTAAACAATGCGACAAGAAACTTTCTCACTAAAAACTGAAAAATTGAAACCGCAACTGTCAAGCCATGTAAAGACGAAAAGAAAAACGGAAATATTACAAACTTACACAATACACGGGTGAAATGTTATACCGTTAATAATTTAGTTTGTATGTTTTTGTCGCATTTCTGCGAATAATGGAACTATTCTAAAGTTAGATTGAGTTCTCGTAACTGTTTACAAGTGTTTTGTTCTATTTTTGTTTTGCAAATGATTAGTAAACTGTAGCCGCTACGCTTGAAAAAATATATAACTTTGTACAACAATGTAAAACTAAATAAATACTACTAGTATTGTAGTATTTATTTAGTTTTACACTATTAATACTTTATTCGATACATACTATTTGGAAATAATGCCAGGTGGTATATATTCTTACAAACTTATTTAGAAAACCGCTCTAAGTGGAAGAGTTCTAAACACATTCTTGCTTATGACCGATATACCTTATCAGTACCAAGATGCAGTAGTCAGGAACTTTTAAGATTATAAATGATCCTCTTTTTTGAACAAATAGGTGTCCATTAAATAAACAAATAGTCAGAATCGGGGTGATTAGTTATAAAAATTGCGATTAGCGGCCTAAAGTGTATAATCATTCATGAAAGAAGTCTTTATGCTTTGGTTTTTAAGGTTGAGATTTCGTATCTATCCTGTAATAGTATAGGTCTAAATAAGTATACCGCTCTTAAAACACCAACACGTAAAACTGGTTAAAATTGTAGATCCTCTTTTGTCGTTCCGACATTAAACTAAACTAAGATCGAGACCAGTCAGGTCTCTCAAATCGTTATTTTATTGTACCTCAAAAAAATGGTATGAATAAAGCTAAGGTATAATAGATAATAGATTTCAAGATGGTATTGGAGGATTAGTACCGTAGCGTCAAAATGATTAGCTACCATATTATAATTGTGTCATTTTTTTACTAAATAAAACAAACTCTCAGTATAATTATAGTATAGGTGTAAGTTTCTGTCAGAATTAGATTTTAAAGATAGCTTCAATAGTTTAAGAGTAAATTATACTATAAACTCAAATCTCAAATCTCTTTTGGCTTATAAATTTAGTGTAAATTAAATTATTTTATTCCAATAATGCGTATATAAAGATTAATCTAATTTAATTTAAAATGGGATTCTATATATTTCCAAACCACTTTAATAAAAGCTAAAATATATTTTATTTGAAAACCGAAGTATTTTAAGTATTAATTCAAAGACAAACACCGCAAGCTCTCCAGTAAAGTCTATCTTAATTTACCGAACATTGGAAATAAAAATAGATATTCCAAGACGTGCTTTAAGATAAGGTTATTTTAAGATGTTAGGATATCTCCAGTTTGATTTTCTTCTGCAGATTTACTACTGTTTTTCTTTTGCAATGCTTACGAAGAAGGTATTAGATTAGTTAGAAAAATATTTTGATTTCTTTGGAGTTTTGTTCGCTTCATTAAATATAGTCCCTGTATACATAATAGATTTCGGTGCAAGCGCTGTTTTGCTAATATTGCTAGATCTATAAATACTTTGTTAGTCATAGTGATTCCATATTAAAAGTAGTTTATCAAAAAGACAGTTTGGGCCCATTGGAAATCAGCGTTGCTACTAACGTCAACTTTAAGCGGACTGCCACCCATGGACACTGCCATTGCCAGAGGCCGGCCTTTTAAGAATTGGAACGTGGGGCCTTCGAATTGGGTGGGAAATACTGAAGAACTTAAGCTGTAAAACGATAGCCGTCGAGGTGATGCGAGTCGTATTCTGCCTTGACCATTAATCCGAACAACTCCTCTGAAAACTCTCCATGGTAAATGCCGGGGGTTCGCTCTTGAGGAGCCCGGAAACGCAGGTCTTGAATGGGCCAAACGGGTATTTCAGAGGTGTGTGAAGGGCTAAGATGTTTTGAATGGGGCATTAATAGTATCCAGTTTTGTAATAAACGAACACGAATTTTCAATGAATGGGGGGGGGGGGTTGTTATTTTAAAATTTATACTTACATATTTATTATAGTTTCAGTAAAAATATAAAAATATTCTATTCGAAATGGCCACCTTTGACTTTTATACATATAATGAACACTGAAAATATGTGAATGAAAGAAAAATGATGATGATATGAATCGAAATAATATAGGAGTTCCAAATTCAAAATAATTAAAAAGTTGAAAAGGGAATAGTTTTTATGTTATATTATTTATAGCCAGACTACTTATATATTAACAACAACTAGGGACCCTACATCAGTTTTATAAACAAACCAAAGCTAAAATGTAAGTCGGGATTATTAAGTTGTACATTCTTTTTTCGTTTCATCCTAACGATACGAAAAGTTTCCCTTTGAGAGAAAAACTTTTTCGTCACATCAACGTAATAAAACACTTTGCAGTTACGCATATTTTTATATCAATATGGATAAAAGTTTGCTAAATAACATTGTGTTTTGTAATTTGGTTTAATATTAAAAAAAATGATTAAAACTTTGTTTGTATATATTTCTGAATTATACTAACTTTATGACAATAAAAAATGACTTTATGACCTTATTTTTCGAATAATGATCTGCTATATGCCACTTGGAAATTGGTTAAATAAAGTTAAATTAGATAATGTTCAACTAGGCTTTTATTGTCATAGATAGAAATTCAAATCATATAATTATTTCATTTTACCTTATTACTAAGATTATTACAGAATTTCATTAATTTTAAAGAAATTTTACTATCATTGTTACAGTTATTATATATTTTTGTGGTTAATGGCTTTGAATCAACCGTTAAAGATGGCTCGTAACGGACAAATGTGACGCGTAATCCAAAACTGTGACGGTAAAAATTTTTTCAACGCCGACAAAGAAGTTTTACTTCAAAAATATTGACAAGTGGACATTACAACCGACTTTTTCGCACCACATTGGTGTAAATCCCGAGACTAACATCTACAACGCTCAGACTTTAAAAAATACACATATTTCTTGTATCCTACCTAACTTTTGTGCAAAGAATTCGTCAAACTAAGTGATCTCAAAAATGACAAATGGTGTTTCAAGCACACATGACGCTCTTAAAGCATACATACAGCGCTTTAAAAACAAAACAAGCATTGTCTAAAAGATTAATGGCAAGCGACTTTAAGTGATAAACTTTAAGAGCACTGACCATAAACATCTCCAAAATACTTATTATCTTACGACTAACTCATAATTTGAAAATATCAGAAATACATTTATGTATTTACTTAAAGCTTTCCAACGCTCGTTACTCACATTACTACATAAAGACAAATAATACAAGATTTTATGTGACTAGATTCTTAAATTCTAAAAATTAGAGGAACATTAATTTCAAAGTGTGACTATGGATATCCACCACCTAGAACAGAATGCTCAATTGGTGAGTTTTAGTCAAAACACGTTCTTCTGAAAGGAATACGTTCTTTTGAATCGCTTTCTATTTTGCACCCGTTAAGTTTTTGATCAATACTAGGATTTTAAAAAGTCCTTCCAAAGTGTCACATTATCAAGCGGTATCAAGTTCATTTTTTTATGTTCCTGTTAATATGATATCTTTCTGTGCTCTGTTGGTGAGTGCTCTTCTAACTTCTCAGACACACTATAGCGAGTATTATAAATTTAAATTTCACATTAAGAAGCCGGTCTAATGATTTATTATTCATAATTGATAAATGAACATTGATAACCTCTCCAACTGCCCCCTTTGTGGTAATTGTATAAATTTATAATCCAGAGATCCAAAATTAAACAAAGCAATTATGCAGACATAAATCTGCATAATTTGTTATTTATATATTATTGTTTTACCTAATGCATATATCATCATTACCATTTGATATTTACAACGACTGAATAATAAATAGTTTGTGATTTAGTGCGAATATTAAAGCGTGTTCGATAAATCGTGGTAGTTTATTTGCTAATATTATGGTGAATTAATACTCAAATTGGCAATAGCAATTTGGCTTTTAAACAATTTTCCGACGTTTTAAATATAACAGAACAGCGATATACTTAACACTTGCTAGATGCAAATGTTGTTATTTTGATCAGATTTTGTATATATCAAAAATTTGGACAATTTTTTTGAGGATGGAAAAATCTATAAAAGAACCGTTTTGGGACTTTATAAAACAAAAAATCCTTAATTCGTTTCTGAAACTTAATTATAACTCTGGCCGATTTATTTACAAAATCAATACTGTTTTTGTACCTTTAAACATAACCAACCTTAACATATTGTGAAATTGCTAATATTAAAAAAATAATACAGATTAAATGCTATACAAACTAATCCATACGCAGTGTATGTAAAAGGATCCAGTGAACGAGATTCGATTACCACGAGTATCACATACGTCGCTCGAAAGAAGATAGATGGCGTGCTCGTCGCTTATCTCGCCCGTTCGTTTTGACGTTATCCTCGCCTAAGTTGCTTCGCACACGGGCGACATTTTTCGAACATGTTGCTCTATTTAAATTATTTTGTAAATCAAATGGAACATACAATCATATGTCAAGATGCAAATTCAAAATTGGCGCGAAATATGACTCTAACATAGTGTCAAAACACAATATGTTTTTGGCAATACATCTTTGTACAATTCGCCTAAGAATCTGTATTACTCCGAGTACAAAGACACCAATTCGTAAAAAGGATAAAAGCATTCTGCGAACTTAACGTAAGTCAGCAAGTGAATATAACATTCAATTTTAAATAAGTTATGTTTTCGGTAACAGTCACTGAATAGCCATTTATAAAGTCTAGATAAACTTTGTCTAAGCTAATAAAAGAGTTGCGGTCTAATTATAAAACGCATAACTGTAACTGCGGTAATTGAAACAGAACGATCTTTTTCCTAGAGATATTTACCATTTTGATTTATTTAAGAAATTTTACAAAAGGCATGTTGGAAAACAAATTCTACATTAGGATAGTATAAATAAGAAAGTATTATCATATTAGTGTGGCTGGTGTGTGACCGGTCTAAACGAAGCCCGCATTCATAGAGATTTTTAATTTTTTCATACAAAGTTGGGAACATCTCAAATATGAACGTTTTCAACATATTTTAATGGTATGTGTTAATTACACTTGTAATTATGCTAAGTAATAAGAAATTATTTACATTGGCGCTCCGCCGCAGGTATTGATTATTTCAGTTTACGAATATATCTATATATATATATAAAATTCTCATGTCACAATGTTCGTTCATACTCCTCCGAAACGGCTCGACCGATGCTTATGATTTTTTTAAAGCATACTCAGTAAGTCTGAAACTCGGCTACTATCTATATTGCAAACTCCTAAGTGACAAGGGGTGTCCACCGCAATTTTTTTTCATACACAAATACATACAACCCCTAATTCTCGCCCCTCTATGATCAACCCCTATTTTTAAATATAGTAGGTAGTTATTTTTATTGAACTAAAACTTTTTTTCCTATAAAAACATGGCAAAACGACGTTTGCCGGGTCAGCTAGTAGTTTATAATAATTCAGCGTCATTTATTGAAACATTCATCCATCTTTACAAAATATACACACATTTACAATTTTATACGTAAACAACTATGAATAAATAAATTATGTATATAATTTTCTTTTCAAGGAACTTTTATAGAGTACAGGCCTCCTCCTATTGGCCCCATCTCTCACTCGTCAGCCCAATTTGCAAAAGGGTGATCTCTCTTTTTTATTTCCTGGTGGCAATTTCCAGCTTCTTACCCTCTTTGTCCATCTGCCATTGTTCATGCGAGCGGTGTGTCCCGCCTATTTCCACTTAAGTTTTTTGTAATTAATTAATTACAACAACAAAAAATTCTAATTAGTCACTAGTAATCGTTTGCATTTAATTATCAGCAATCCAACTTAACGTCATCAGCTTTAGAAGGATTTAGTTCATAGGTTTAAACTTCCAAAATCTTACATTAATGAAAATAGTTTAGTGGGTTTAAACCACCAATGAGTCTTGCCATCAGAGTTTCGCTTTTAAACGTTAGACTTAAGTCAGTCTCGAGAAGAATGTCCATTTTGTGTCTATGATCTTCACGATGGCTATGTCACTGTTTGAGTGAATTAAAAATACACGTAACAAAATAATTGGCGCATAGCTGGAGGTCGACCACGGATTTCTTTATATATTTATCTTCTCGCGTTCATCAAAGGTAAATAATTGAAAATATATTTTTATTTATTTCTCAACTTACTTTGAGAACGAAATAAACACGTTTAATTGTTCTTTTTACTTTCGTCTTGATTTTCAATGAGAGTTTTAACAATTCCAAAACGGAATATTTTATGTCACGGTATACCTATTACGAAATAGTACTTCCTTTGTCAGTGAACAATTATATAACTAACGAAAGTAATAAAAATATTTTGTCTTATTAAATTGTGTATTAGTTTTAAAAGTAAATATTTATGAATTTAATTGTTCATACTGAATAACATTACACTAATATAATAAAGTGTTTACAATATTCTTAACTAACATAGTAATAATACTAATTAATAAATAGAAAACTATAATCAATTTAAAAAGTATTAAAAAAGCGCTGGTAGCATTTCCTCCAATAAATAGTAGTTATATATTATACACTGACACCACACCGAGTTTTGCATAACGAACATAAAAAATTACTAGTCCAGACGTTCTTTTATATCATATACACATTTGTAAACGATTCTCACAGTTTGTTCCCTAATTAAACTATTCTGTTAAATCCTTAGAGCCTGCAACATCCTGGTACATGCTTCGTATACTGGGGCTAACTAATAAACTGGAACATACAAGTAATACGTTTTTTTAGTTGAGTAGATGATCACATTCTATTCGAACATTAAACAATTTTTGCTTCGCTGAGATTCAACCACTATACTATACGCAGGAATGTAAATGTTTTGCTCTGCTAAGTACTCATTACGTTAATCTCGTCTGTTGGTCTGAGCAAATAAAATATTAACGCGGAGAATTAAATTTACAAAATCATAACCTACAAAATTAAAAATTTTATCTGAAATGGACGTGCTATAGTTTCGTTTAATTGTTATTGGCCTAAAGTCATATCGTAATTTTCTGCTGTGATCGTCTGTGATTGGATGTGTGATTACTGTTGACCAATCGCGACTAATCTTAACCCGCCATCTTTACTCTATTATGTAGTTAAGTACTCCAATGGATAAATTTGTATAAGTTAAGAATACAAAATGTAATATTGTATATATAAAAACGGAATATATGAATTTTTATCAGACCAGCTCTTCAATACAATGGATGATCAAAAAGATGGACGTGAAAGTTAAACACTGAATTGATTAGAGTGATTTTTAATGGAAACAAATTATAAGTTGGGTTCATTTTGATTTTGCATCGTCTATGCTCTGTTGAAGATTATAATATTTTATATTGTCTATCCTTACAAGTTATCATCTCTCTCCCTCTCTCAGCCATGTGTGCCTCACGCTCGCCGTCGACTTTTTGGGTCTAAGGCAAGCCGGTTTCCTCGATGTTTTCCTTCACCGTTCGAGCTAATGTTAAATGCGCACATAGAAAGAAAATCCGTTATTCCAACCAACGCTGTAGCCACTAGGCCAACATTGCTCTGTATGTGTTATATACAAGACGATTAATATTTTTTACGTTAATAATATCAATTCAAAATATGAATTGTATCCTTAAAATTCATTAAGTCCCTCATAATCTTAATTTTTAAAACATACAATTCAATCTCATACCTAATATTATGTAAAAATAGTAATCATAAAAACATTACAAAAGATTTTAAATATTATATTTAATAATTTATTTATTAAATAATTAATAATATTATAATCAGTTACGTCCATTAATTTCACACTCTACCTGCGTTTAAGTATTTGTCTCAATTTAAATGAAATACGGTTTATATAAATAAAAGATAAAAGCACCAAAATCGACATTGATTGATAGATGTACAGTCATCAGCTCTTGGGAAATTAACACAACGGGAGCGGGACAGAAATACTTTTTCATGTGGACCTACTTGAGTGGACACTGGACAGTGGCTCTCTCCTAGATTGGTCACTAATGACTTTCCTTAATGTAATTTATCTTGACTAAATAAATTGCTCCAACATTGTAAAGTTGTTTTTATCTTTAGATAGATTCTATGGTATATGCTTATTATTATTTAAGACGCATTGTAGACGCGTTGTGTGTGTATTTGTACGCGTTCAGTCTTTTGAACTTTCATAGATTTTTTGGTTTTACAAATACTGGTTTCATGCTTTTGTCATAGCTCACTCTTGCTTCAATTTTTTTTTATTTTTATTTTAATTAAAGCATCGCCGGCTAAAAGACTATGATAATCCGAGGGATCACTTGTCAACCCTTTCATTCGACGATTCACAGAAATTTTAGCAACCAAGCTTTTCCTTTAGGATTGATTACTGGCTCGTTTTAATAAAAATATCAAGGACACGACTTGAATTAATATTTGCGGGTATTTTTATGCGAATTCCTATTTAGGTCGTTGCGAAAGTTACATAAGTTTTAATAATATCTAAATTATTTTTTATTTTCAAAAGTAATTTTGAACTAAACGTTATCTCGCTCTTTTTGAGATGCTTTATTGTTTTTGACATGACAACGTCTTATAATTCGATGGAGCCCGCTGCACGCACGAAAACACATGACTCATGCGGCGTTAGCTCGCTCTGAGACGTTCCATTTAAGGCTTGAAGTTGAAGAACTTGAAGAAGAAGTGAGAGCGCGGAACGAGCGACAAAGAGGCAGAATCGGCCTCCGCGTTCGGCAGCGTTTGTCATTTTGTATTGTATATGTATCTTTCATTTGCCAGAGATATTACTTCTAAATTATAAAAAAATATTAAAAAATGTATTTATTTATCCACACAAAATATTCATCAGTATTTTCTTACGACGTTGTCACGTTCAACTATCGTCAGTAAACCGACTTTACAGACGGCCGATTTTTTTATTTGTTAATGTTCCAGCTGCTTTGGCGCCAACAGGCATCGCTAGAGATGATTCCTTCAAGGATGGGTTGGACTTTAGTTTGTTCTACTTGTGTGGACACGTTAGCCCTACGTTAGTCTCACCTCCTACAGACACAAAAGCTGGTGCGGTCGCAGAGCAGGCGGAAAATAATAAACGGCTCAAAATACGTCTTTCTTCCAACTTTGATTTTGTTATCTTTGGTGTAGTGACTTATCTTTGGTGTAGAGCTGTGGGGTTCAAATACACAGGCGCTATTAAAGTTGGCGCCTGGTTGAAAGTACTTTTCACTCCAGAGCTGGTGCTTTCATTGCTCAACGAATAAGTATCTAAATACACTGGTATACTGCCAGTAAACTATTTTAAATCTGTTGCAATTTTCTATTTATTATTATTACAATGAAGGTTAAGACAAAAAATTAAATAATATGTATTTGTGTGATAGAAATAAACCTCTTTAACCCTGCTTTGAGAAAAATACAGCAAAATGGTAGTCCTAAAATAAATGAGTAAAATAAAACCAACATCATGGCTTAGCACGTAACAAATAAGACATTAAGTTGAAGATAAACCAAATTCGTAGCAAAGTTGTAAGTATCGGTTAATTCTTTATATAATGGCAACAGGATAGAAGAACCTCTATTGGTAATCATGGATTTATACCTAACATACCTTACTATTAAAAATATTTAATTCGTAGACGTTTATTTACGATATGAAAACGAGTGTTGCCAACTCTACACTTACAACGGCACACTGATACATTGGTAAATACAAAATTTAATGTGACAAGCAAATAAGCAAACATAATATACACAAAAAGGTAAATGAAACTATACAGAAATTGGTTAAATAAAGTTTGACAAAATCCTTTTATTATCATAGACATGAATACAAATAATACAATTATTTCATTTTACCTTATTACTACTAAGATTATTACAGAATTTTATTATTTGTAATAGAAGTGTGAGGGTAGCAATTTTGTATATCCGGACTAAGCTAGTTTATCAGTTTGCTCATTATATCGGTGAGTTTTGGCAAAAAATCGTTTTTCTAACAGGACAATAGGATGATGGGATGCCTGGGGTATCTAGAAAATACACGAACTTTAAATTAAAAAAAATCACTTTTATTATTTATAAGGAAACTTTTTTTTTATGTAATAGGAGGCAAACGGGCCGGAGGCTCATCTGATGTTAAGTGATACCACCCATGGACACTCACATTGCCAGAAGGCTCGCAAGTGCGTTGCCAGCCTTTCAAGAATTGGTACGCTTTTTTCCTGAAGGACCCTAAGTCAAATTGGTTCGGAAATACTTCAGTGGGTTGTTGGTTCCTCATAGTATCTATCAATAAGAAGGAGTGTAACATCACATTATCCGATAAAAAATTCATAGAATGATTGCCTACTAATTTAACGATAGAGGTTATATGTTATGTTATGTTACATTAAAACTACTAAAGTTTGAATGTTTGCTAAGTTAGTATCTAGTACTTTTGAAAACTTCTTGAGAATATTTTTTTCCTAATTATATTTAGGTAAAAAGTAGACGCAAACTTGAGTCAAATCTCACTATTTCCGATGTAAAAAATACAGCTAGGAAATAATATTGGTTATTTTACGCTATTCTGATAGGTTTGTCATAACAAAAATCGGCAATCGAAATAATGTCTACTCAGGGTAGAGTTCCCACTTAGCTGCGAATTTCCCTTGAATAAAATAAGCATTTAATCGATAATATATGCACTTTTTAAGTGCCTTAATTATAGCTAAAGGCATATGTAGTTTGGTGATTTCTTTTTAAACATCAGAAATACAACAACAGAAACGGATGGATCAATAAAAGTGTATATAAAATAATAATGCACACAACAAAAGCTGATATTTCTCATACCTTGACTATGTAGATGTGCGCGCACATAACCCGGAAGTATTTATTGCGTGAGATGGTGCGCTGTGTGACTTATTTTTGGTATGGTTAATGATTTATGTATATAATAATCATGTAACATTAATTAAAATAATATTTTTAAAATGTTACCTTTTTTTTACCCTATGATAATATATTTATATTACCTTACTTACTAATATCTATTGATACACACATAAGACTACTAATACACTATAAGATACTTTTTTGCTGAAACACCCTTAACACCTAAACGACTCACACACGGTAAAGATGAATACTTTAATAATTTGATTAATTAATACTCGTTCGTTTACTTAATTTTTTCCTGGAAAATAGCATTTTTTTTATAACTCCCTGCAAACGGGCAGGAGGCTAACCTAAAGATAAGTGATACCGGGCCCTTAGTCACTCACATTGCCACAAGGCTCGAGAATGCGATACCTTATATGTCTTCACACAGTAGCTTACGACAGCTAACACTATGTTAACAATACAGAAGAATGTTAATATGAACATAATCATTAATACATATATTAATTTGAATTAAAAAACTTATCACTTACATTAATTAGATTGGAATTCTCTGACTGGTAAAAAATAATGTTACATAAAAACTTTTCATTTTTTCAACTTCTTAATTATTTTGAATTTGGAACACGTATATTATTAAAAAAAACTTATTTCGATTTTGCGCCGTCGGTCATATACCAGACACTTCAAAAGCTTGGTATCAGCTGTATGTTTGTATATCGTACTATCAACATATACAACAACACTTCTCCTGTCAAAAACCAGAAACGATCGTGGTAGACGCATGCTGTTAGAATTACAAAGGCTGTTATGCCCGCCTTCCACTGCGAGCGGAACAGGCCCATTCCGGACTCCGCTACGCTCGTAACGAGACTAATAAATATGTAGGTATATATTTAAATAATATTACATTACTTCATTAAAAATGCATTTTCTACTCTTCTTCGACTAGGTATATTACAGGGTATTTTAAAGTATAACATTCCTAGTGTACCATTACGTTATAATAAATATCAACGTAAATCACGTATATAGAGTAGAATTATCGGTCATCTAGAACCTAAGAATAACATTATATTATTTAAATACAATTTAGTTTTTTGCGATTTCCAATTGCTACAAGGTAAGGAAAACTAAACATGTTTAGTTTTCCTTAAGAAAACAATCTCTCGTTACTATAAGCTATTGTTCGTCACTACACAGGGCATCAATATTAAACTACTCAGAGGTTGTAATGTTTAACAACATGCGGTAAACGAGTCCCAAAGGCCGTATAGAGGGGCTCGCTAAGCGGTTTTTGATGTCACACACCGTATGAGGTGCCGTAAACAGTGTCCCTATGTTGCAATGGACCTACATTTTACTCAGTTTTCACTACTTTAGTTTGAAATATAAGCTTTATCTCGTTTCAACCCCAAGAAGACTAAAGTATGGAATGTGTTTGATACATTGTTTGATTTAAAGCAATACCCGATACAATTATTTATAACACTTCAAGAGCTGTCAAAATTTTACTTTGTATGTAAATTATAGGTTAAATTGTACTTGTCTTAGTAAAATTAGGATTAAATGGCCACATTTAGGATTATCAATGGACCGCAATTCAAAATTTCGAAAGAGAAGAGAAACGAACCTAAGAATTATATACAAATAGCTTACGTAGTAGGTTTCCTTTATTGAATAAAAAATGTATAGATATCGAAAAGTCCTACGTTTTAACACCAGTAATCAATATATTTCTGCACAAACATTTTAATTTAATAACTGTGTATTTCCTATAAATAAAACGATGATAGGCAAATCGAAAGGGGCAAAAAGCTAATACAAACAGTACTATAATCGCATTTAGGGGGGCATGTGCAAACATTTCCGTCAAAATTATCGTAGATTGATCATATTTCCGTATCCAACGGTGTGTGAAGACCATCGCAATCAGTGAAATCAGTCTTTCGAGCCCCCAGCGATTCGATTATTAATTGATATACACAATCCCCCGTTTCAATATTTCAAATTGTGTTAGGCGAATTCAATTTTTTTCTGCTAATTGAAAACGTTGGGCATAGACGATAAAAGTGAGGTCTTTTGAGTAGATATTGGCCACTCAGTCGTGACATTCCATTTTCAAACCGTCAACGAATATTTTAAAATAACACTGCAGGTTCTCGGACGTATTATAGCGTTTACATAAATATTAGTGGCCGGCTTATATATATGAGCACAACGTTTTACAACTGACAAAAACATTTACAACGAACCTAAAGAGACATTGTGCAGTTTATACTTTTTCCTTTTAAAATATTCGAGCCACAAAGAGATGGCACACGACGATAGCCTAAGCTAACTTGGCTCGTATCCTAGTTTTTACAATGTAAATAAGGCAGAATCTAGGAACAAAAAGCACATTCGCCACAATGGCTGGTCGTAAGTAAGATATTTCGTCAAAAACATACGACATACGTGAGATCGCATAAGGTCCCTCGTTTTGCGTCGTTGACGGAATTACGGTACGGGTTCAAGTCAAAGGGGACTTTTTAACTAAGTCCTGTTTAGAATCATGATTTTATTAAGTTGGATAGTCCACACACCAAAGAAAGCCATTGCCTATATATTATCAATTGATTAAACGTCTGTTGTACACCAAAACTTTGCTATTATAATGAGTGACGGAGTATCTTGCAAGTTCTTCTCGCTCGCTTTCAAATCAGGGGCGTAGAGATTTGAAAATCTGCAAATTTAGATCTGCCTCTATGTACAAAACGTGATTTTTATTTTATTTATACATAATTGAAATTGACCTAAGATTCAAAGGAATTACGCACGATAGAGACAGATGGAGGCAGTTAGAGGATACCTATACTCTATCAGAGGTCCTTAAAAAATATAATTATTTATGTATAAAAAAATGATTTATTTATTTACACTATACAAAACAAACAACATAATAGATAAAAATTATAAGGCATGCAACGGTTGGCCGTATCGCTAAGAAGCGATCTTTTCGAGGCAATGTTAGTAAGGAAAAAATATGATGGGTAAAGCGCAAGAAGATAAACAAATCTTATAAAAATTATAGAATCCTTTATCTAAAATAATACAACAAAAAATAATAAAATAAACTAAAAACTGAAAAGCTAAATAAAAGTCTAGATTTACAAAATATACACTTAAAATTTAGTTTAAGGATGAATGTTTCAAGGAAATAAGGCTTAATTATAATTATTATACGACGTTCTATTTAAAACGAATATTCAAATCTCAGTTTAGCTTAAAGCTTGTAGTTTAAGCCACATTAAAACTTTTACGAAGCAAGGTATATCGTAAAGTTGTTACTGACGTTACATCGCACATCAGCGCGGACGTGATATGTCACATTCATATGATAAATTTATGTCTCGGGATTGTTGTTTTGATGTCTTCATCATGCGATGACAAAGGGTCAATGCTTTGCCCTTTCTGCTTGTAAAGAAGTCACGTTTTTGGGTGAACTGTTGGAAAATAGAGAAATTTGTTTATTTATGTGACTGCGAGTGCGGGCGAAACATAATTAAGTTAAATTTGTTTCTTAAACTATCTTATTTAGATAGAAGATTCTCCCCTTCTGGGTTTGAAACAGGCCAATTACCTCACGATGTTTGCCTTCAAATTGGCGCCTTTAGGTGGCGCTATAATGCACATATTATGAAAATTCCTTTGGTTCACGGTAGTGATTCGAACGTACGACTTCATGGTCGCACACTTAAGCCAACACTGCTCTTATAACTTATTATATATACCTACGTATATGCTTGTATAATTTTAAATAAACATTGAACCTCCACAACAAATCTTTTAGCTTATTTTTTATAGGAATAGGGTAAACGAGTCTATAGGACACCCAAAAAGAGTTGGCATCGCAGTCCATAGACATCCATTTTAGTGGGTGCGTTTCCGGCCTTAGACAGAGGAGTATACTATTTACTTAAAAAATAGGTAATAACTCCCGAATAGAATCCCGGCAGAGGATTCCACAGTTTGAAAGGAAAATGTCTTATGAAGCGGATCGTAGAAGACTTCCAGCCAGCCTTATGAAATTCTTAATTAATTCGGCTCGTACGGTTTTAAATACTTTGTGATTAGCATTATTCACATTCAACGCCTGTGAGAATTTGTTAGGCACGTCTATGCTAATATTAGTTTATTTATCCAATATAGAATACATCACATCGACGTGATGTAGCATAAAACGGAGTTTCGCAAAAGAATATTATGTATTCCGTTATGTGGATTGGGGTTTATTCTCGATATCGTTTTAAAGTTCTCGAAGAATTGAAGTAATATTAACGTGGTTGTGATTTCACTTGTTTAACAATTGAACTGCAATCTGAATATTATATTCAAAGTATTACACCATAAAGAGTACAACTTAACGACATTGCTTTTTTAAATAGTGGATAGTGTTTATTGAATAAATCTAAAAATAATATCTATCAGTATAAATGCGAAAGTTTTCGTACAAACTCTTTAGAAATATATATAAATTATGAATGTTTTTGAAGTAATACTTTTGTGGCGAGTTACGGAAAAATTATGAGAGTAAATTTTTCACCGTCACAAAAAGCCGACACCCTGAGGTAAGCATAAAATTTTAAAATTAAAAATGTCCATATGTAGAAAAAATGTTGGTAAATTAAAAAAAAATGCGATTTGGTTTATAATACAGTAATAGGGCTCCAAATGCGTAGAGCTATCAAATTTGTACTCAGACAAGAAAATTGTGTTGATGTGAAACGATGCCAAATAAAATTTTCCATTTCCTGAGCGAAAACTATTTTCCAACGCCAATCCACTTGTCGTTATTTACGAATAAATAAAATTCGTATTATTTTTAATCTACAATTAAAAGTCTTCGGCCTTATTGACTAGAAATTGTGTCTTTATATCTTTCTATGCTTTGATTTATAGTTTTTTATTAACAAGGAATATCTATTTAGTGTTAGTGATTTTCTACTGAAATCAATAAGTCTTAAATAAAAATTAAGTACCGATTTGTTTTATCCATACTATGTTATATAAGTTTTGTGAAGCAGTGTTGGCTTCAGCGTGCGACTCTCATTCCTGGGTTCGATCTCCGGCTGGGCACCAATGTATTATATTAAATGTCCTCATTAACACTCGCTCGTACAGAAAATAACGTGAGGAAACCGGAATGCTTTAGACTAAAAAAAATCGACGATGTGTGTCAGGCACAGAAGGTGCATCAAGTATTAGAAAAGATCGCGGAACATATACAGAAATCTGAGGCCCAGGCCTATAAGGTTATGGCTAAGTTGTAGTAAATATATATATAGATATATATATATATATGTGTGTGTGTATGTGTGCGCGCGTGTGCGTGTGTGTGTGCGCTTCTTTTTAATCACATTTAACATATGTTAAAATAACCAAATAACATGTTATGTTTTAATTAATATCTATATGATTAAAAAGTATGGGTAATGAACCTATTCAATCTGAATTACTGAGTAAGTCACTTAAGCTTCTGCTAAATGTCTCTTAGTTTAGCATAGCATTAGACAATGGTGAGACTCAGAAAAAGAACTTGACTGGAGCGAACTATTGCTCCAGTAAATCCATCACAGTTAGAGCTAAGCCTCAGAGTAACAATTTCAACAGGATTCAGTCATGCGCTACGGTTTTCTAATATGATTTGGTTCGACTTCTATGCGTCACATATGGTGCTGCTAGCTCCCACAGCAGGGGCGATCGAAAAAGTGTGTGAGGCATACGCTAGTAAGAATGGCCTCATTTACAATGTAAATACATGGTCTTTGGGAGAGATGGTATATGCTTGGAGATGATTCATAAAATTTCACTAAATAGTCTTGGCATCGAGAGAGTGAAGGAATTTAAATATCTCGGGCATATGATATCGGAAAGATAAAAGATAATATCGATATTGAACACGGGGCAGGGAGGTGGCGGCCTGAGGTAATATGTTGGCTCGTAGATTTGCTCGTTGTAGTAAACAAGTGAAAATCACAATTTTCAAGGCGTATTGTCAAAACTTATACACGAGTTGTCTATGGATCGACCGACTATACTGTCAGGTCGCTAACAGCCATGCGTGTTCAATACAATAATGTTTTTGGCATGTTCTTGGGACTGCCTCGTTTCTGTAATGTTTCGGAGATGTTCGCCCAAGCCCATACAAATAATTTCTGGGCTATTATTACTATTAAAACAGGATCTCTGTTATGCCGGGTAGTGGGCAGTCGGAACAGCATCTTGAAGACTGTGGCAGATGACCTGTCTTCGCCTATAATGAGGCATTTTGTGCCTATGCCTTTTCTAGTACTCATCTGTATCATTTTAACGTGAACTTAATTTGACAGAAAGACACCAAATAGATTATTATAATGAGCTTAAAAAGTAGAGGTAAAAAATAAAACAATGGCGCTACAAGCTTATTAGGTCTGGGCCTCAGATTTCTTTATCTGCTTCATGATCATTTGTTAATCGAATAGGCAAGTAGGTGATCAGCCTTCTGTGCCTGATGCACGGCGTCGAGTTTTTGGGTCTAAGGCAAGCCGGTTTCCTCTCGATGTTTTCCTTCACCGTTCGAGCTAATGTTAAATGCGCACATAGAAAGAAAATCCATTGGTGCACACCCGGGAATCGAACCTACGACCTCAGAGATGAGAGTTGCACGCTGAAGCCACTAGGTCAGCACTGCTCTAAAAAGTAGAGGTAACCCTTTCGAAAATAAATATATAATACTTGTATGACAAGCATTAAATTTTAGTACACTGCACTGCTGGCACTATAATATCATGATCACATGACCTAAATAAGCCAGGACATAAAACCGAAATTAGTTTAGATATTCCCCAAGTAACCCGATTTCAATATCCATTTCAAAAACACAAGTGTTATTGTACTATAACGCCCTTTTGCCCTTAAGCAGCACTTCGCTTAGACGAATGAACGTCAAATTGAATAGCAACCACGAGTACTCTTGACGGGGTCACGAAGACGTGAGGCTAATGCTTTCGTGGTTCTATTATGAAAATATGATAGATTATCGTTTTGTTAGTCTAACGAGTAACAGTGCGACTCACGACGACTCACTTTAGTTTCTGTAATTGTAACGCCTGTAGAAAACCTTAGTGAAGAAATCAGCGAGAGTCGAAAATCGATATGGGCCATCAGGAGTATAAGAAAGTGGCAGAGGTATATGGGACTCGACCCACACCAGAAACCGAAACCCTGCTATTCAGAGACTACACCCACTGAGGTGAGAAATAACCACTTAAATCAACTCGAGTAGTAGGAAGCCGCGTTACAGTAGCTCCAGGATCGCTCTCGCAGTCGTAGTGCGTAGGTAACGCATCAAAGGCATAATTGTTACGCTCGAAATCTCTATACAGTTTTACTATATATAGTTTTGATGCTAGTATTGTCTTTTTATAAATCAATAAATAAACAATGTTTTGCTTTTTCAGCGACTGAGATTTATTAGTTTAAGATTTATTCTCCAGGTACAAATTCATTTCCGAATAATAATTTGAATTTATGGATTTAAAATCAAAATAAACTCTCGTTTTGATACTATCAATTAATCTTCCTATAACCATGCAAAATCGTTTTATTATATGAAAATAATTTGTCAAGCACAAATTGCCATAAATTTTCTCGTATTCAACGAACATTTTTATCGATTAATCATTCTGCCTCAAGCCTTTCAGATAGCTTGTAATAGAATTTTATACTTCCCAAAGACCTATCAATCAAAACGGATATCCGCGAAGAATACCTTTATTCGTAACGGAAGTCGTGTCAATTAAAATTTGGAAGGCCTTAACAAGCTTGGTATCTCGTATGTCATATGTGTGCGTCATTATTCAACGAAAAATTTCTGACTGAATAACAATTGGTAGGTACTTTTTACGTACGTTCACTGGTTCTGTACGATTATGCTTCCCTCAGTGCTTTAGATATCGAATATCACAGTATTCAGAATATTTTTTCTAGATGAGTGGTGATTTTATTATTAGCAATGTATTATTTTTTTAGAGTCGAGACTTAAGGTAAGATTCCCGTGTGTAAAAAACAATGAAAGTTAACATACAAGTGTATAAAGAGTATGTACACGGGTGTGACTTTGTGTTATACCATTATAACTGTTCTCGCTGAAATTTAGTTTTAGCATCTTATAAACATTCTCAATGTAAAAAGCAATTAAGCAAGGTACTCTTTAAATAGGTTAAAATAGATCCAGAGATAGGTCACGTGTTCAAGTTGTATGTTACTAAGGAGTTAGGCATGAAGGGTTGATGTCTTGTTTTTCATTGAAACAAAAACTACTTTTACTATAGGTTTAGAGGATCAGAAAAGGAGAAAGTTTAAAAAGAAACACATATGCGCTATCGATGTAGGTATGTATTATTATTATAGGTGTTATTTTTTTCTAGAATATAGTTCACAAAAGACAGTGCGACTTTACATAAATTACAATCTACCCTATACAATAATTATGGCTAATAAGTAATATTATGTTGACTTAAGTTTCTACAATACTAGTGAATAGCTTTAACTAAGGAAATGTTCAGTAATAGTCTTAGTGTTCGATAATGTTTTGACAATATGTTCGTATGTCTGAGATACCGCGCTTGCATTTATTTTCACAACATTAGGTTTAGGTGCTTTGAGGCGTTTTGTTCCTGTTAAGGTGGTATTCACATTAGACAATACCACAATCATATATAATTCAGCATCTACCGTGAAGTTATAAAGAAGAAATATATTAAGAAAAACACTTTTTGAACGGATTGAAGCTATGTATTATTATTAAAAACTTATAATTATTTACATAATTTTAATTTTTTCCGACGTTTCGCGTGCTTTGATACATTTGATACATTTTAAAGTGGGATTTATAAACTCACCCGATTGTTCCTCAAACCTTATCCGATGGAGTAATAAAACAATCAAAAGTACTAAAATACTTAATAATAATTAAAAGTAAATAATTAATATTATTCAAGTAACCTCTTATATTTTTGGATATATAATCAGTTTAATTCTATAACATGTTCAAATATTCTTCTAATGCATATGCGCAACTCACGTAACGCCCCAATGGGACAAGAAGCAAACATAGCGTATGTTTCATACATAATTTTTATTGTCGACTTTCTATGTAAGACTCATGTTATAAATTTTAGTGGCAAAGTTATTCTAGTTTTCCCAAGAGAGGGTTTTAGCTATATCAAATGGTCAGCAAGTAAAATCGTTATCTACATTTTAAAATATTTCTTCTTTAATTAAGCGCAAAGAACAGAACTCGTAATTAGCCACTAAGCCATCTATTTCGATTTGATACAAATCAATACAACACAAACCAAATAAACAATTGAATTATCTTTATTATTACAATTATCTATTTGAATACAAAGAGACTTTAATAAACTTCATCCCAATTCTACGAAGAAGTCGTGGACAAAAACTAGTAAAACGTAAACCCAATAAAAGTTACCGCAATGTCGTTGAAACAGACTTCATGTTGTTGCTACAAAACTTTGCTCTTATTTTATTCGGCAACAATAATTCAATTGAACTTTCTTACATTATATTTATGGCTGGATTCTAAATTTAATTCTGTATTTTGTTTATATAGTTCTGCAACCTAATATTAGTTAAATTACAAATATATATTTTAGTTAATATTTAAAAACGTAAACAAGTGTAAAAAGTCATCGCATTCTTAAGCCAATATGAGACTTTTAGTTTTTCATTTCCGGTAATGTCCAATAACATAAGTTATAAGCTCATCTTGTAAAGAATATAAGGCAGTTGTTAGCCAGCTTCAAACAAAGTGTTTCTATGAACATAGTTGAGTTTCATCATCGGACGTCGAGGCAGAATACAAAATTCCACCCTTATCACCTCGACGTCTGCCGTTCCACGACTGAGCGTTTTTCAAGGCAATTTTTGCCGCGCACCACCGCTATGTGGGTCCTTCAAGAAAAGAGCGTACAAATTCTTAAAAGGCCGGCAACGCACTCGCGAGCCCTCTGACATTGAGAGTGTCCATGGGCGGCGGTATCATCAGGTGATCCTCCTGCCCGTTTGCCCCCTATTTTATATAAAAAAAACATCCATACAACAACTGACACCGAATTTAATTCACTTTAAAATATTTTTTATAATTGTGATTATACTGATGTATCAGCAGCCAAGCACTTTGTTATCATGCGAAACAGTATTTATATTTTTTTTAAATCGTCTATATAGAGCATAAAAGGAAAATAAATGAATGCAAAGGCGAATTTTATGCAACTGTTGCCTTATAATGGCTATTAAAACAAGACAATGTTTTTAATAAGTTTAATAGCACTACACGATTGCAAATTGGTTTAAAAATGATATTACATTTCTTTAACCAATTTGTGTATGTGGGTCATAAACAAATCCAGTATGAAGAAAATTTTTTTTTTTAAGTCGGCATTTATTACGATTTTTTTTAACATTTATTGTAAGAATAGTATCAGAGATCAAAGCCTTAATTTGTACTGATAACTAAATACTTCTAGATACTATTAGAACTAGATATTATTAACTGTCCACAGAAAAGACTACAAAATCCACAGAAAAGATAAAATGTGTTATTTGTTAACGCTACCATACATTTGTTTATACCACATATTATCACAAGCACATTAAGGCCTAGCATGGTTTTAAGTTAGGCCTAGCTTTTGTCGTATTGAAGTCCGTGAAAATTATGCGACCTCCAAAACAGCTGAATATATAAAAACATTGTAATAATAAAAAGTCAGCACCAACTTTGAGCAATATTAACTAATTAAGGAGTAAATTCTGTAAAGTGTAGCATAATAAACGTTTAAATGTAATCGTTTTAATGTTCTTAGGTTCCAGCTATTGAGCCAAGAGAGTAGCCAGATACGATGGCAGTATCGTAAGAGACGATGGCAATAGGCCAGATGGGATGCCCTTGGAAGAGGGGACGGGCTGTGGTATTGCATACTACTTGTGTGGAGACGTTAGCCCCGTCTCACCTCCCTCGGACGAGCAAAAAAGCTGGGATGGCCGAACTTGAACCCCGCGGCCCAAGAGTCCCTCTTCAAGGGTTCAAGTGCACAAGCGCTAATTAAAGTTTTAAGTTGGCGTCTAGTAGATAGTACAGATGACCCCAGAGCGGGTATTTCTTCGCTCAATTAATAAGAATCGCAATATAGCGAGACTTGCTGCCAGCGTTGAAGTTACACTGCCACAGGGACCAATCTTTTTAATTTTTTTTATTTCTTTTCATAATTACTATGTAGGTTACGAAAATTCAAATAACATACTGTATATATATGCCTGTTATTATTACTAATAAACGTAATAGTTTTAATAATATCTATGAACCGCAGCCGTCCGTCGTAAATAATAAATGTAGTAAACTCACGACAGTCAATTCAATCAGAGAAATCTTAATACCGGGAAAAAACAGAATTATATAATATACGGACCAAACGCCGACTCCTTAAAATTATAGGAAAGTAGACACGACACATCCAAGTGAGAATTTTCACTTAATATTAAAAATCCCCCATTTTTGTAAAATAAAACATTCTCATTATACTAACAAGATATTTCAAGAAGTGTCAGCGTCATTGAACAGCGATACCTCACTAATTAAGTCGAACTTTGATTGCACTTTAATTGAGATCGAATATCGATATTCCTATGTTTCTCCAACAATTTGTTACCCGATTCTTCTTTAATTATAGCTTGTATAATTGTAGTCTTCGAAAGATACAAATTGGATGACTTGTAAATTAATAACTTCGAGATGGTAAATATCTTACTCTATTATGATTAATGAATACTTCATCATTATATAATATTGTGCTTGCGTATAAGCTGAATCTTGTATAAACCTTTAGGATACAGCATGTTAAGCTTTTCAAAAGGGTATCACTTCTGTGAAGAGCTCCAGTGATTGCCCTAAAAAGTCTGCTCACATAGTGCGTCACATAATGTCTCTCAGACACAAGGTGACCTTCTACAAGGCCTGCATCCGAGCGTGCATGACATACGCTAGCGTTGTCTTTGCACATTGTGCCCCCTCCTATATTCACCGGCTACAGGTGCTTCAGTCGCGATTCATGAGAATCGCGACCGGTGCGCCCTTCTATGTGAGAAACGTCGACCTCCACCACGACCTGGAGCTCGCTACCATAGCCCAATGGATGAAGTTGGCGTCCACACGCCACTTTGACAAGGCTAAACACCATCCCAATCCGCTGGTGCGTAAAAGCATCAACCCCTTCCCGACAAAAAGGGCCCGTAGGAGGCCCCGACACATACTAACAGATCAGGACGATCCAATTACCGTAGCAAACAATAAATTAAAAGCCGCCCGCGCGGCCAATAATAATAATAAAAATACACAGATGAGGGTAAAAACCGCCTTCACCGGGGAAGGCGAGGACCTTTACTTCGCACTTCGGTCACTTCAGTGAGCTTCCGTCCTGCCCTTCAGGCGATTGACCACGCCGCGACGGCCGAGGTTCGAGTCTCACAGGAGACGCCCTTGCGCTAGCCGCGGGATAAAACGCCATTCTGGCCGAGCTACGCTCGCCAAAACAGCCCGAGCTGGGCTGTAAAGGCCGTTAAGGCCAACAGCGAGATCCCTTTAAAAAAAATGCGTCACATAGGTGATTTGGGCAGTAAAACCGGTCATCCAGCACTGGGAAAAGGCCAAAGATTCCTTAATTATTGTATCATGTCAGTAAATATATGTCACCTATATATGAATCGGCATTAAAATAGCAATGAAGCGTTATTTAAATTACAAAGTGCTCTTAACTTTGGCCAAATTAAAACAAGTGTTCACAAATTAATCACCCAAATTAGTTCAGAGTAAAAATATAACACTAACGTGCGCGCCAATTATATTTGCCAAATAGCGGCAAATTGGCCGTTTGTGGTGAATAATTTCTTCCGTTAGTATAGTTTAGTTTTTATTATGTAACGTTGAGATAATTGTTGCGAAATTAAGCCATTTTTATGTTATTTTTTTTTAAACTATTACTATACCTTATTTGAAGTTTAATTTATCCTTTACGTTACAATATATAAACGTTAATCTAAAATGACTAGATCATTCTTATTACACCAGTTGAGAAACTTCGAAACTTTTAAATAACTAATATCTATAAAAAATAATGTTTATGAATAATGAAGTTTTTATAAACAAAAGAAACTATTCTAGTCGAAAAGGATTAAAATTTATGATTATTTTAAATAAAAAAATAATTAACTTATTTAAGAATACATGCTTGTGATATTCACCTTAAGCCTTTTAACTTTTCATTTCTTGTTTGTCGTTTTCTAAAATGTAATCTCCTAAAGTTTTTTATTTATTTCGTAATTCTACAGCTAACATAAATTATATATAACAAACAAATATAAACATAGCCAGCGATGGAATACATAATACATTTAACTATAAAAGGGTTCAAAAATTAAGAAAAGGAAACAAACAAACAAAAAAATATTCAATCCATTTAACAAAGAGGTACCTAATTTGTCTGTGTTATGTGATGTGGTGTGGTGTAAAAGTGAAGCACGTGAAGGTGTGTATGCGGGGTATGTTCATGCGCTATGGATATTCTTAATACACCCTATAACCATATTCCGCGATAGCTTACACAAGTCAAAGCTTAAATATTAGCCGATGTAGTGACTACTTATTATATCTACTGTCATGTGTGAATAATTTTATTTTTTGTTTTTGTGGAACAGTTTATACAACTAATATTTTAAAATTTTAGTATATTTTTTTACATAGTCTTTATTTACGAATTAATAAAATAAAGATGTTAAATTTATGTTGGTTTGATCATGACATTCTCAGAAACTACGGGTTTGAATTGTAAAACTATCTTTATGTTACATAGTGCATATATGTTGACTAAATTAAACTGTAAATTTAACGCGTGGGAATAACCTACTAAAAATTGAATTCAGATTATTTAAGGGAATATTATAAGCATTATTTCAAGTCCATAAATTTCCTAACTCCTATTCTGTTTCAAGAAATCCAAAGTACGTAATTTTGTATTCAAAATCGTATAAAATTATGGGTTCATTCCTTTTCAACGAAACGCCAGCGTTCATAATATTCAGAATATAATAAAATTTAATTCTGTCTGCTTTCATTATACATTGAGGCATAAAAAACGTAAATGTTGTCGTCTTGAATGTTTTAGATCCATAATTTATTAAATTTGAACTTGCGTAGTTTATAAAAAAGAATAATTTAATTTTACCTCAGATTTCACCGAACCCTTAACTTTAATGTGTAAGATAAGACAACTGCTTAGTTTGTTACTACTTTTATACCTTATACCTTATGTTACATCATCATGAAAAATAAGACGACACTGGACAGTGTTTTAGGAAGCAGTTTCTTTATAAAGCTCCTTCCGGCGGCTAGCCTCTCACATCTCCATTGCAGAACACCACTCTCGCGCGACAGTCAAAGTTTACAATTTATAGCAATTTCCCACATAGTCAAATCAAACCCTAAGTAGATAAACATCTTTCTTTGCCGGTCATATGATCTTCTCAGAACTGCACGCTTTACCTACTTTTTTTAATTTAGGAAAATGACTCCATAGTGAGGGTGGATTATGTGTTACCAACAATAACCCTAGGCGGGATACGATATCAGCAGAACCTTATCCACTCCCCGACACGCGACACGACGGTTGCATCCGCCTCTCAACGCCCATTAGTTTTTGATGTTACATACTTAACACAGCAAGTATTCTTGATTTTGTAGTTAGAGTTTGTTATTGTATTCTTGTACAACTTTACAAAGACGTTTTTATACATGTAAAATTAACATATTGTAGTATCATATGACCATTTACAGTTAAATGACCATCAAGATTAGATAACATTAGTATAATATTTTAAAGAACAAATAAGAATAATATATTAATTGTTACTCAATCAACCTTTGGATCGGCTTTTACATTTTCTTTTATACATATTATTATTTAGATTTTACTTTATTAAATTTTAGTTATATACATATATTTTGAGTTTTTTTGTTAAATAATATTGGACTTCTTGTACTTTACCCTTTGTAGATGTTTCTTTTTTTATAATTATCCCATATAAGGATTGCCCGTTGCATAATAACTTATGTAACGTCCTTTTTTATTTTTTATATGTTATGGCAACGAAATGTAAATAAATACAACATTACATATACTATGTTTAACATATAAAAGTATTACGAGAGAAATTTATTTAAAACCGCGTTATCTATGTCAAGGAAGGTAGTTGTTAATGTAACCAACATCTTTTCCCGAATATTAATTTCGGATTTTAAGGTCTTAAGACGGTATTAAATCTTTTACTGCATTGAACGGTAAGAGGTGTAAGCGATCGTGTCTAATGAAAATCGAAGTCAGTGAGGTGTGACTCGAATATTAAGTTCGCAGGACAAATGTTTGGGAACTGAAGATACTGTATTTAAACAGTGCTTAGATGTTCCAAGATTTCTCAGGATTTAGATGTTATTCCAAAGGTTATTAGTTTATGTACGTGCTTTAACAGAGACAGAACAAAGAGTGGCTAAGCTGTGTTGGTCGTTGGATTGAACCATTCAACATTGAACATTTCTTTCCATGATCGCAACACTCGCTCGGCCTTGTGGGTTTTAACGCCACTAGATTTTTAAAAGATAAACTCAAATAATTATCTTACTAATATCAGACGATTATGGCTATATAGATATTGATCAAAGTTTTCAAATCAGCTGAACTACTCCTAACTTTAACTTTTCGATATATGTAATAGGTTTTTTTATTGATATTGATTCCTAATTTAAATGTCATTGTCTTCAATCCGGAGCAACAGGTAAACATTGTTTTGAGAGAAATCCGACGATAAATCGTGAATTATATTTTCGTATTTATTAAATATTAAATACTTTCCTTTAATTCTAATTATAGACAATGGGATAATTTAACGTAGGAGAAACATACAATTCCAAAAACTATTAATTTTGAATTCTTATTATTAATTGCTCCAGTCAACATACCTTGATGAAAATAATAATCCATATTTCTGATAAAAATATAATAAAAAGTATTTATTACTTTTCCTTTATATTATCTATATCTATATCAGACTTGATGACGAATCAGTAAGATCACAATTATACTTAAGTAAAATGCGTTTACTTTGTTATATGATGATTTAGATTGCACCATTGCACCTGACTGCGGCTTTTAAAATAACATCCAATTTTATGGATGACCATATGAAAGAACGATCTTAAGCTGAGATCAATTATGAAAATACCAGCTGTATATATATAAAATTCTCGTGTCACAATGTTCGTTCCCATACTCGTCTGAAACGTCTCGACCGATTCTTATGCATTTTTAATGCATATTCAGTAATTCTGAAAATCGGCTGCTATCTATGTTTCAAACCCCTAAGTGATAAGGGGTTTCCACCCCAACAATTTTTTTTTTATATCTTTTGGATAATTTTAAATTTTTTTATGATAAAACATACAAGCCTTAATTGTCACCCTTCTACCATCAACCCCTATTTTTTATTATAGTAGATAGGTTATTTTTATTGAACTAAAAAAATGTTTCCTGGAAATAATCTACATTAAGAAAAACACTTTTTGAACGGATTGAAGCTATGTATTATTATTAAAAACTTATAATTATTTTAAATTTTTTTCGACGTTTCGCGTGCTTTTCAGCGTGCGTGGTCACGGTGACCAATCCGTTCAAAAAGTGTTTTTCTTAATGTGTAAAAGCTATGTTAACAAAAGACAATACAATAATATACATGGCAAAACGACGTTTGCCGGGTCAGCTAGTTATATATATAGCATTAATTGAGTTACTTAAGAGCAGGCGTCAGAATTCTGTGCCTCACGTCATTGGTGTTTTTTTGAATTAATGACACAGAGAAAGTTCCAGAGTTCAAACACCCCACATGCCCAGAAGCAGAGAATTGTTTCTACACTATTATCTCATAAAAAACTTTCAGTTTTCCAAATCTAACTTCAGATAGTTCTTTTATAACATAACACGTATTATTATGTTATTAAAGAATTGTTATATAAACACTTAGGTACCAACGCGACTTGTACGAGGTAAGTAGGTCAAGGATAGCAATTAGCTTAGTTTATTCACTTGTCTTGAAATATAAATTGCCGGTGTATGTAGGGAATTTCTAAAGTGTCTACAACAATGTAAACTTGATACTTGCAGTTAGGTTTTAGGGTATAATAAGTTAACCTTACACCATTTTAACGAAAGGATATGTCAGGTTCATAACTAATAAAATAATACACGCTTGAAGCCATGACCCAGCAGCAGTGCTTTTGGTGTTTTTAATATATTTTGTAATTGAAACTAGTCGGAGCTCACTTGTACTTTCGATCCCCGATTGTACACCAATGGACTAGGACTATGTGCGCCTTTAACACTCGTTCAGCCGTTGGAAACACACCGTGAGGAAACCGGCATGCCATCGACCTAAAAAGTTGACTTACGACTTCCCTATTGCAAAAACAAATGATGGTGAATGTGTGAAACAGGTTACATCTGAGGTTACAGCGCCACTGATTTTTTATGAGTGTTATTTGTTGTTATAATGAAGATAAGTTGTTACCTTTGACAAAGATATGGAATTATTATTTATATGTATTATGATCTGTGAGGGTTATCAGCAATTAAATCTGTATACAAGACCGGCAAATGGAAAACAAAAATTCTATTGAATCAACAGTGGGTAGATTTCCCTTGAGCACAGACTGACCGCTCGTTTACCATGTGAAATAAAGGAAAAACAACAAACCGTTCAGAAGTCCGTAGATATTTTTTTAAAACCTAGGCAGATAATATGTAATTTTACAGCGTAGAACAATGTCTGAAATATAACTTTTTTTAAGCATATTATCCTATCGTCTCATCTTATCGCATCATAATTCGGCGTTATAATACGGTTAGTTTAGCGCTCATGTACTTATTTCATTATTTAATAAGGTTATTTCTGTATTGAAAAAATATATAATTTAGAACATACACTACTGTATATTTGTATAATTTTGCTTGGGATTATAAAGTTTATCTGGTTCATGGTGGATGGTACATGGGTTTTTACATCACGCCTCAATAAAATTCTGTTCGCGAAACCCAATTAAAATGTTGTAAACTGCGAGCCGGTTTTTTTTTAAATATAGTGAGATACGTTGATTTTTGTGTTTATTTTACCGTGTATCGTTATTCGATGTTGTTCAATAACTTTTGTAAATAAAGTCTATCTATATTATTTTGTACAAATAATTGCTGAGTGATTTTCTCTCTAGATACAAGGGGTAATTTTAATACCCATATTTTTATGATATTTCATAACCATAAAGTTATCTTGTTAAAGGATTACATCATCGTATTCCCGTAGGTATATAAAGAAAATACCTACAAGCTAATGTAGCAAAATTCTGCATAAACAATTATATGAAATAATACGATAACTAATAGAAATGATTCATTAAATATGAATTGTTGACTGACTTCAAACGGAAATAATTTGTATGAAATTTGTGAATTCATTGCTTCAAATAAGTCAGGTCACTTCTGTATATTGAGAATGTAATAAAAAACCATATGGTAGCAGTTAGGAGCGGTCCGCTGAGTTGTGGACAGTATATCTAGTATTTGCATATTTGCATGACTGGCTGTAAGCCAACGGCTTGTACGACTGAGAACATTTTCATATCATATAAATACTGGGTTTCTAGATAACTTTTTTCGTCTTAATGCATTTTGTACATATGAATATTTAGGTAAATTTGATTAGAAGAAATTGTTTTACGTATTCAAGCGACGCTAGGCGCAAAATGTCTTGGCTACGGAACATTTCATTGTAGTTGTCAAGTGAGTGGAGCAACTGTTTATATTGTCCGAATGAACATGGAGATTTCGGAGGTTGACTGTCAAACGTTAGTAATTGGAGAGGCACCGCAAGAAGATGATTGAAGTGATATGTTATACACTTAGTGGTATAAAATATAACTTCAATCTTCAATGACGACAAGTTTCAGGTCATGAGGTCTCTGATTTTCGGGAAGGGGCGAAAATAAAAAGATTAGATTTTTTTAAATATCATTGGTAGTTTGAAAATTCGTGGTAATGGAATCCCTCGAGAGCATGTAAAAGTTCAATTGTTAGACAAGTCATGAACTAGTCGGACGTCGTCTCCATTGAAAATGCAATTTCCCTACACACTATAACATTCCTGCTTGAGAACATGAATATTAGTAGAGAATCAATGAATTGCCTATATTTTCAAATACCTTTAACAGGATCTTATATAATAATTGCATACATAATGTGCTTAAAATATTGTCGTAAATTTAATTACGATTATTAATAAAGATATTTATAGCAACTCATTATTCATTCAGTATTAAAATTTACTAACACTGAATAACGTAAACAAATTATTTTGAGTTGTATGCGTGAAAGATTCTGTGTTAAACAAAAGAATTGTACAAACCAAAATAATGATAATAATTAACCATCATATTTTATTGTTTTTTAAACTACATTTTAATTACAAAAGAAAGATTTGATATTATAGTTACAATCTTAGTTTAATATGTACTAAAATTGCTAAAAAAATAATGAAATACTTATTGAACTCACTGAAAATCAGTACCGCTGGTGACAACAATTTACCTTTTCATGCTTTATATTAAGCAAATAAATAATGTCTCATATATATTCTATAAAAAGTTTGCGTGACATTTGAAAATAGCCAAAATTTAAATATTTGAACATATGTGACATTATTAACTTTTTATTCGAAATGTCAATTATCAATAACTTTATACTCACTTTTTAAGGCTCAAGAATAAAATATAACTAGTTTCATATTTATTATGTAAAAAATATTTTTTCTCGCTCTAGATAGAAGAACAATTTAAATCCTAGACTAAAAGCTTAAGACGGTTAATTATAACAAGTAATTTCTGTATTTAGTTGAGGTTTTGCGATGTCCATACAATGGCTGTTGTGCTATTGTTAGTGAGCCATTGTTCTTAGAGATGAAGGGTCGATCCTTTGTGCCTTTTCAGCTGCTACATTTTTAACTAGAGGTTTAAAAACAAAATAAGGTAATTATAGTTAAAAACCTCATAAATATTTTAAAGTAAAAGTTAACATAACTTATCATTTTGTATATATTAAAGTAAATATTTTAATTACATAGTTCCAAACCTTAGCTTTGCGCTTCGGCTGCCATTGATTAACTCAAGGTTCTTTCGGGCCCGCCAGTTTTCATCTGTCCTTGGGGAGTTCAACTTAAAACGCCTTGTTAAAAAATAGTTATAATTAAAAAAATATATATTCTGTATCCAATATTCATGTTAGAATTTATAATATAATCTCTTACATCACGCCAAGTGGTGGCGTTTTTTGCTGTATAGATATTTATTAATTCAGAAGGAAAGCCAGCAGGTGTATTCTATAAATCACATTAGTGAGCCGCGGATTCCTACGAGAAATCACTTTACATTGCGCCATGCGGACGTGAATGTGTGAGCAATTGATGTGCATTGTGAGATAAATTCGTAAATGATCCACATTATAAAATAACAGATTATATGATTATTAAAAAGAGTTCTATAAACACGTTAGATGGTAGTTTTTGTTTCTTAAACAGACTTTAAATGTGCCTATAAACAAAATGTTAAATTTTCATTTATCAATGTAATGCTTTCAGAGTCACTGGTCACAGTTGGACTATTCATTATCAACGGGCACTGGGTTTCGACAAACATCGTATTTCCCCTATGATATTTGGGATTAAATTCCCAACATAGACTAAGATACAATATATAATTATCTGTATAAATATCTAATAATTTTGCTACATAAAAATCCTAAGGAATTCTTAGGACTTTAGAATGGAATAATAATAATACTATAAAAATATATAAACGCTATTCTAAGATATTACTTTTTACTTTATACAATATCTAGCATAAAATGGTTCATCTAGGGGAGCGCAACCGCTTTGCCGCAGATGACATTGCATTCTGTCGACAATATCATCTTCGCACTCTTCTCTTCTGAAGGTCGTATAAGTAGCGCCGCACAACATTATACACTCTCCCCTGTCGTTGGCAAGCCTCTGCGCCTGGGTGATTGTAAGACCCGTAAGGGCTTTTACTGGATCGGTCCAGCGAGTAAGGGATCGACCCCAAGGTACGGTACAATAAAACAAAATAATTATATATATACGTGGGCTAGTAAAAACAGTTTAAATGAAAATTAATATGTATAATAATATTAGTTAGAGATAAGTAAGTTGTGCTATGAATATTAAAAGTTTGTTCTATTTTCAAAATACTTAGTACAATTTGTTCAAAAATTACTCCAACTGAGTCTTATTATACGACATTTTATGTATTAAAATATAAGTAACTAACTCTTACGCTAAGCTGATAACGACGTATAGTTTCCATCAAGAGCTAGTGACAGATTCAGTAAAGTTCACATCACAAAGCTTGACATTTGCTCGGATTGAGTCAGATTAGATTTTCACATTCCAGCAACGGCTAATAAGTAATTGGTAGATGGCTTAAAATGATTCGGTGTGTTTTCCAGGACTTTATTTTTTTTAACTAAAAAAATAGAAAAAAAAAGAAAAATAAGAAGAATAAGGTAGCAGATGTCTCAATCTTAAATAAACTGTAGTGGAAAACTTCAGAGTTGTTTGGATTAATACTAATATTTATAAGGCCGGCGATGCACTAGCGAACCCTCTAAAAATGTGAGAATAATCATATCACTTAACATCAGGTGAGCCTACTGAGGTCGTGGATTCGGTTGTACCAAATATTTTTTTTCTATTCGCGTTTTACAATGGATCATGGACACAAATATCGACCAATTTAGGCTACAGAAGACCAGTCACATAAATATCCCAGGGATTACCAGGCTCATTGAATCTTTTTATAATACATGCCAATTGTATATCTTATTCTTAGGTGTAAAACCTTACCAGTTCCACACAATTTGTCGATAACTGTATCATAACTTGATATGCATTTTACACAATCTCTAAAATCCGTTTTTCATTATTATCATTACTACTGAAGGTTAAGAGTGTACATAATCCTATTAGCTTTAAAATATAATAAAATTTTCGTTAATATAATTAACATTATACTATCAATAACTCATCCAAGATAACGTAACTTTATACAATAAAACGAAAGAGACATATCATACATTTTTAATAACCAGAACGTAACGTATAGTTGTAAGTACTTAGCGATATTAAATATCAATTATTCCTAATCTCACCATAAACCGCCACTTTACGAAGGAATTAAGTATTTAAAGTAATCTTGCTATAATTTTTGAATTGAAAGAGGTCTGTTATCCCGCGGTTTCCCGCCATTAATCACCTTCATCTAGAGGGCACCCCTCCGCTCGACATTCTTTGGGCATTGTTCGTTTTTCCTTGTCAATATGAACCAGTCACGCTTTCGACAAAATTGATAGGTTCTGATAAAAACTCAACAGCTTGTATCTTGTATCTAGCTTAAAGCTACTACATACATCACGTATGAGTTATGGAGTCGTAAGTATTTGTCTGAGATTTGCCTTTCTACGATTCAGAAAAGTAGGACTCCCGTATGCGAAATTCAATATGTTTTTGAAATACGATAGTCTCGACTCGTATCTTAGGGATTCATACTAAGCAATGTAAATTGTGCCTAAAATAAATTATTTTTAAGTATTCGTAGGTTATAAAGCATATGTATCACAATTAAATCATCAAAATGGTTTAGTTTTACATTTAACATAATGAAAAAAAATATTGTCATCCCGCAGCCGTGCATGAAGCAATTGTTAGCTATATATAATATATATAGATATTCTACCATTTATTTTAAATAAACACATACATCTCATTCTATTCTTGTATTTCTTATTCTTTTGAATTGCATGACAATTCATGAATGCGTGGGATTAGCTCTTTTAGTTTTTTTTGTATTATATTAGATTAAGGTTGACGATTCTACAATTTTTTTTAATAAGATTTGGTTATGCATGCACTTTACCCAAAATATATTTAGTTTTTTCCTTACTAGGGCTGTTTGGAAGAGATCGCTTGGTAGCGATAGTGCCGCCCGTTGCATCCGTTACAATTTATATGTATTATGTTATTTGTTTTTCTATAAATGTAACGAAGTGTAAATAAATACGTATCTCGGAACTTTTTATGTTTAATTTTCTGTAAACACTAATTGTTTCGTTTTATACACTAATGGTCGATTACTGTAATTTGTACTTTGAGGACTTTGTTTTGTGATGCTTTAGTAATGTTTGTCTGTGTAAACCTATTGATTGTAAACAGTGGTATGTTATAAGTATAATGTTTGTGCACGCCGTCGGCACGTATCGACACACATTGATTGTACAGTTTATAACTTTTTCTATACTGTTTTTTGTTGCGTGGCGTTGTTGTCGGCTATTTATAAATAAATACATCACCTACTTGCGAAATGTCCGCGTTTTCAATAATCACTATTCGTTCGTTAAATTGATAACTCCTAATCGAAACTTTCTTCATTATTTTCCAATGTAACGACACATAAAGGGTGTCAAAAACCCAACATTCTACATGGGTAGTGACTCGTAAAACCTTTTTTGAAGCCGTGTTCACACATATCGGTGTAAAATTCAACGGTACGATTGCCCCGGGCAACAAAATAACGTCTACATGACACTTAAAATGTGTTTAGAATACAGTTTTCTTCGTTTTTGTGTTGAAAATAGTAGAATAAGTAAAAAATATTTGCTTTAATTTATTTTTGACATACCCGTGGACAGTTCTTTTACTTTTGTATAATCTAACGATTTCTAAAAGTATTTTGGTAGATTTTAGATTTCTTTATATATACATAAAAAAATCTATTATATTGTTAAAACACGTGGCATATTATTGCGGCACGCTTGTGATACCTTACTTGTGTTTATATAACTAATTATTCAAAATATCATTTCAATTAATAATTTCCTGAAATCATCTGATAAATGCCATCAAAATGTTAATCTCCATGGTTTCTCTTTTAATAGGTATATATTAAGAATCATCGCGGGTATTTCAAACTTTAAAAGCAGCCTTTTGATGCCGACAGAAATGAATAATCCTTCCCATTTTGACTCCGCACTCCTAAAACAATGGACTTCATCAAGAATAACGTTGTTCTCAAACAAAACATGCCATTTTGCAGGCTAAATTCGACAGGATTGCTTCGCGATTAATGTTGTGGCTGTTGACTAACGCGGTATAATTAATTTAAATAATAATTTATGATATGTATCATATACACGTGCGCTATAACCCTTTTTGGCTTCAGATATCATCAATAGGCTAACAATACTATTTTAATTGAATAATGAAATACCCAAATAAAATAATTATGATTTATAATAAATTAATTACATCTAGTGATATAAGGAGAATAGTTCAAAGTACCAATCATACAAGCTTTTTATAAGTAAGGAATTTTAAAAAGCCTAATTATCCGTTTCCTTATATATTTTTTTAAATCTTTATTACAAGTGATTTCTATTTTTTCAACCTCATAATGTTTTTAGTTATTTTTTTGTTTATCTACAAATATCAAAACAAAAATAATACAAATAACATTTAAAATGAAAAATACGTTACAGAAAGTTTATTTATTTATTGTGTAAGGTCCTGATTTTTACGTTCAAGGAGAAAGAGACACATGGCTTTACATAACTTTACGATTTCAATTAAGATAGAACGATGGGTCGTGGTACAAATATCAAAGGATTTCAGTGAAGAGACTCGAATTGCTATTCAATTTCAACAGATAAAATAAAGCGTCTAAAAGAATTTGCCCTTCATCTGCGACACAATACCTAATTGTATCGCTATGTTCTGTGATCAATAACGTTATTTAATTAAGTTTATGTAAGATAATGTGAATAATGATTAAGTTGTATTTGTTTATAAAGACGCTAGTTACATAAATGTTTATATATTTCTTTACAAATTGTTCGGTTGGTAAAAATAATGTTTAATGCACAAAAGTAAATTTCAGTTCAGTTTAGTTTTATAAATTATACATAGATATTAGTATTTAATGTATAAATAAATATATATTACAGAAGTAAAACGATCGTATTTACTTACGACGCACCTATCTGCAACTGTCATGCAAGTTTTGATGCTTCGTTATTTTAATGGCACCAGATGCAATTGTCACTATGATGCTGCTGATAAAAAAATACTCCTAGGATCACTGTCAATCCATCATACTTCTAGTTCATTATACAAATGAACCCTTTACGAATACGTTTCGCGTAATATATGGAGGTGGAACTGTCCACTTGACAAAAAAATTGTGTGAAAATATGGAACGTCGGTATTTGACCCATGTCAAAGGGACGTACGATGTTATTTGTGAATAAATAGTGAATTTGCATGGGACCCGGCTCAAACTTATATTATCAACTTTGTTTTAGGATATTAACGAGACTCTTGGAATAGAGAATAATACAATATTTTGTCATATATCGTGTGGTTTCACAAACACATAAAATATAAAGATTAACAACATCAAGCGGTATTCCAGGCAACCAGGCAAGTGAAGGTTATTGTATTTACTTTTAATTAACGAAACTATTACTTTTTTCAATTATGAAAAATATATATCTAGTCTTAAATTGCTTATATCATTTTGATCTTTAATAAAAACGAGAAACTTTTTTATATGGGCTTCTTTCTTTCTACATACCCTTCACAAACTTTAAGAATAGTATTCAAACAACTGTTTTTGTGTTGCATAATCGATTTATCGAGCTCTGTATTCACTAAACACAATATCCAGTACAGTAGGATAAGTCGCTAAGGATCTAAGTATTGATACGGTTATAAAAACACCTGTTCTTGGCTAATGAAGAATAAAGACTGTCTTGAAAAATATAAACTAATAGCCCTCAGTAGACTTCCCCTTGCCGAGAGCCCATAATCGGTGCGACGTGATAGACGTGATCACGTTAATAAGCGATTGCGATGGTTACATTTACTTCTATGAGACACTTACGAATATAATATATGTATTATATATATATTCGTAAGTGTCTCATAGAAGTAAATGTAACTTTAATGTATGTAGACAACTCAACAATTTTTATTTGCGATGTACCCTTGAACAATAAAATCAGTTGGAACAGTTAAAGCATGTGAGATACAATTTTAAATTTTTCAATCGCTACCTATGCAGTCATAAATCTGATGACACCAAAAAAGAGATTCCAGTAGGGCGAAACATACTCGATCTGCTGCAATACTATTTTCTTATATAAACAGGAAAGCAAGCATTTACCGTCGTTTCTTATTATTGCAACAAATAATAAGATATGTTATATTTCATTCTATTTACACTTGATATTTTAAAAATCGCTACAACGCACACGCTCGTTTTTAAAACACGATCCTAAGAAAATTTTAAACTGCAAACTTCGTTGGGTGCGAGATGGAATGAAAAGTGATTTGCCTAATCCATTGTGGAATGGAATGTGGTTCTCGCCTAGTTTTAAACATGTAAAAATGCTTTTTCTCTGGTACGATAATAGCTGTGTAATAATTATTTACATATATTATTATATAAAATATATAAATAAACTAACTTTGACCAGTAAAAGTGGATTAACAAGTAACTGGTCACTTTAACGTACAACTTGAATAAATAAATTTTCAGTAAAATAGTTAATAAGAATAATTTTCTTTAAATGGCAATCGCCGCCTTGTCTATGCCGAACAATGGTCACTATAACCGATATTAACTAAATAATACTAATTCTATTATATTTACACCAATAAACGGAAAATCAGACAACAAAGAGAAATGAGACAATATCAGAACAAATGAAATAGAAAAATGATATTTCCACATCAATATAGAAGCAGTCGTTACGGTTCTATTAATTACAAACATAAAAATGATTAATGATTGGAATGTTGAAACAAAGGACAATATTCGACCCCGGAATTTGTCAAGAAGACAAATAGCTTGCCTGCTCTTATGAGTTGTCGGAAAAGATTTTATTTCAATTTGTTTTACTGAAGGTTAAGGATAATGGAACTAGGAAGGTTATGATAAATTTTGTTTTTTTTATATTAAATCAGTCACTGGTAAGGCCATGTTGCCTTAGTAGTATAATACAGTGTTATATAGTTTACGGGCAACATTGGTTTCCAATCCCGGGAATTATTTATAAAACCTGATTGATAAATTCACTAAATATACATTTTAAATTGAGAGTTTACAATGATTTTATTATTTATAAAGAAACAACTAAACACTTAGTAGTAAATAAAGAATAGTAACGTGTCATAAATAATATTTTATTATAAATAACTAAATATACATATAATAACAACTCTTTAAATAATTAGAATAAATCGATTATTAAAACGATTTAAGTAGGAATCATTACATTTTAATCTTGAGTATTTTAATTTTTACAAGATTTTCAGTGACGGTTTCGCGTTTTGTATATATTATGGAAAACTAAACATATCTCTAAAATATTACCTATCTTGTAATATATGGTTCTAAAACTATTAACATTTATTACAATTTTGTTTTAGTATTGAAAAATAACTTCACATAAAATTAGTACGTGCGTGTTCATTCAATTTTATTTTCATAATATTCAGTCCTTTGAACATTGGAAATTCTTCAGATAAAAGGATTAAGCTGAATCAGTATTCCCTAAACGATACAAGCATCTTTGAGACATAATATTTATGACAAAGGCTACTCCATAAAGGCTAAAAGGTTTCACAAAAACTCTCGGAATCCTTTAGTTATCTTTGAAAAAAACTCGTTTGTCCAAAATATTCGGGCATTCTTTTGTGAGCAACCCTTTTTAAGGAAATAATTTCACTCACGCCTATTAAAAATCATACTAGAATATTTTAAAATGAAATATTGCTCGCGACTTCAGATGTCTCTTGGCAATAATTCAGTAGACACCTTGTAGTTAAATATCTCAATCGACGTATGTTTCATCTAAATCGCTGAAGACATAATTGACCAATCACAGCACTGAGTAAAGTATTTAAGTAAGTGTTTAGTGATTGCTAGCCTTATTGTTATTGATAAAACTATCCCGTTAAAACAAACCTGTATGCATTTTAATTTACCTAACGACGAATCTAATTTTAAATACATCGTTAATTATAATTATCATTCACTATCGAAAAGATTATTAATAGTTCTATTGCAATACATATTTTATATTTCATCCCAAAAACCTTTCTGAGTTTCTTGACTGGTTTTGCAGCTTTCTTGAACATACTATAAAATATTTGTAGGACAAATTATGCTTAGAGTATCATGAAAAAAAAACTGAGCTGTGAAATGGAAAAAGGGATATATTTTAGTGACATTTTTCGGTTAATATTAATGATTGTTATACTGCAAAATTCATAGAGAATATAAAGATAATTCAATAAATTATGTCCAATAAGCCCTAGTAAATATTTCATTACTATAGTGTACTTTTACAACAACAGGTAACGCCTTAAACGCATTACGCTCACCAAACATTAAATAATTATGAACTTGACCTACTTTTTAAACTTGACATCAAATTATTAAAGAACGAAATTAAAATTAAAAAACGAAAATACTGTACGATACTGAAGCCGACTGAAGCATCTGATCTTGTATAAAATCTGGGTTAAAATCGGTTCGACTGTTAATTACGAAAATATATAAATTTTAACCTACTTTCAGCCTCTCAACCTCTTAGTTTGGATGCTTGATGTATTTAATAGATTAAATCATGAATAAAACTGAGGATTCTTATTTAGTACCAACAATATTATGTTGTATTGTTTGTCTTTGTTCTTTTCAAAGGAAAACGCCACAAATGTAAATTGCTATATCTTTGTTTATTTTAATTAGTAATTAAACAGTTATACAATATACATGCCTAGCATATTAAAACGTAAGGAAATTAATAACCTACACTTAAGTTAAATAGTTACAAAATCGCAAAATTTATATTAAATAACAATACTAATAAGTTAAACTTTAAAAAATTTAGAACTCAATATAATCTAATATTCTCTAGAAACTGACATTCTTCACAGACTATATTTAGGTTCGGTACTGGGCGTGAAAATCACAGACTATTTGAAATATTGTCTGTGTGTTGCAATATCTCAAAACTTTCCTCTCTCTCTAATGAGTTCGCTGTACAAAATATACTTCAATATTAGTGTGTTTGTTTAAAATCTATATAAACATTTTCACCGTTCTTTATTGAAAACGTGTATGGATATAAAATATTGGTTATAGTAATTGAAATTTATTGGTACTTTACTCTGTTCTGAGCAGCTTTGTAAAATTAGCTTGCAGTAAAGACGGTTCTTTATTCTCACTAGTATTTCGCATTACATAAATATGCAATTCCCCAAAAAGACCTTGAGAGATACTTGAAAACAAACCAGTAAGCTCCGTATTATAATGCTGCTAGCATATGCGAACAAAGTGGCTGGAATTTATTTTATCTACTTATCTTTTTTTCAAGTTGAGTTATATCTGTCACTGTTTTATAATATAAAAGGGTTTCAGTGATGGTTGCTATAACTTATATAAAGGTACCTAAACTGAAATGTAAAGGAAACTATTCCAGATAATCCAATTAAATAATATTCGACATTTCTTTATACATTTAAACCAAAGTTTCACGTTAACAAGCGAGTCTTTAAGCAAATCTCGGACGGAATTTTCTTCGCTTAATTACATACATTTCAAGCATTGCACTTTGTTAAAACGAAATAAAGCTTTTCAGAGGAAATTTGTACCTGTACGATTTACTTTAACAGGAAGTCCAATGTTTGACCTAAGATGGAATAAATCATTATATAATTTAGTGATAAAATTTCTTAGGAGATACTTTAATGGCAATCAGCAGCGTGAATTAAATATTTAAATAGCCAGTGGTACTTTAACTGCGCTTGACTTGGCCTCAGATTCCAAGTATTCTACAGGCTTTTGTTTTTCTTATAAGGCATGCAGCTGAACTTTCAGTGCCACACGCCGTCGAGGTCTTCTGTTTTCCTTATTATACTGAATTTATATATAATATGTATATAAAGTCAGTATAATAAGATCTCTATATATTTATATATAAATTCAGTATAATAAGTAGGAGGAAGAGTACTGAATTTATATATAAATATATAGAGATCATTCATAAAAAAAATAGTCTAGTAGGACTAGGCACTGAGAGCCAGATTCACACACGCTAGCCAGTAGACTGCTCAAGGCAGTTATTATATTTATTATATAGAAATAAAATTGAAATAGGAGATAATAATATCTCTTAATTGTATTATACTAGAGTACAAAAAAGTTTTTGAAGTGACACTTCTTTATCGACGTTGTAAAAAAATTACCGTCACATTCTTCGTTTACGCATAACATTATTCCGTTACGCGTCACATTTATCCGTTACGCGCCATCTTTATCTTGTCCCTACCACGGTTGATTCGAAGAAATTCGAAGCCATTAATAACAAAAATATATAACAATGATAGTAATAATTCTATTACAATTAATGAAATTCTACTAAGATTAGTATAAGGTAATATGAAATAACTGTGTTCTTTGTATTCATGTCTATGATAATTAAAGCCTTTTGTTAAACTTTATCTAATTTAACTTTATTTAACCAATTTCTGTAAAGTTGTCTAGGTAGTTTTATAAAGTCATAAAGATTTTTTTGAATATATCGTATTATATATGAGCATAAAGAGCTTTGATATAATTTAATGCTTTAATTTCACATTTCCACGTAAAATAATTGTTTCAAGAATCTTATTTTACATTAGACAATGTGTAACGTTTCTAACAAAATTCCACAAAATATTATTTGTGTTGTACATAGTGAAACATTCTTGTTTTAATAATTCAATTTTGGAAAAGCGGATTTGTTCTTTCATTTAAAAACACACAATATGTTGTAATTACAACGTCTTTTGTTTTAATTTTTTGGATGCTCAATCTATTTATTTTATGACAAATTCATTTTTAATGTTAAAGCTATATTTTTTAACTATTCCGATTGTTATTGAACTTTTTCAAGCAACACGCAATCCTATATATCTTCTAGCATAGTTAACTTAAACTAATTAAAGTATTCAGACACCAAAAAATTTATTTATATGCTTAAAGTTGCACACAATTTTACCCTATAATAAGAAAACGCGGTTTGAATTTGCTATATTAAATCACGTTCGTAGCTCACCGTAGCGCATCTACATCGACTTCAAAACCGTAGACGCCTCGTAGACGCAGAGGTATTAAAGATTTTTGGTGCTTTGTAAGAGTATTCCTTTCAAATATATACTCATATCGTCGAATTGAGTAGCCAAAAGTATTTTCAACTTGTAAGCGGGTATACATTTTTATAATTAACGTAAACATATTCTCCCATCTCTATTCAAAACCTTAGAACATGCACATGTACGTACGCAGCGAGACAAATGCACTCCCTTTGTCATAACTTTCATACTTCAACACGATCATAAGAACAGGGGCATAACAGACAGCTGTACGTGCTTACTCGAGGCCCAATAAACGTACATTATTAATAATTTAATAGATTAAATCATACATTTTTATTTATAAGCCGATTAAAGGCCACGTCGGTGTAATTTGTGTATCTCATAGAGCCGGTAATGCCAAGTTCCCTATGTTTTTAATTGTGTACAATAAGGAGACTATGAACGAGACAATGTTTATTATCTTTTTTGTACTGTACACCAATCTCAACACCTAACAATTTTTTTTGGCTTCATAAGGCGTTCATAAATAAATATATTTATTGTAGTGAAAACGACACACGATGAAAAATCTTAATACAAATATTAACACGAAATCTGACTCCAAAATATGCTACATTCATTCAGTTGGAAACAGTCTCATTTTCTCACGACATTTGTTTCCTTCCAAAAGATGTATTTGGGAAGTATCACGTTTATCTTAAGAGGTGGAAATGAGCTATACTGTATATCTTATTTGGTTGTTATATTTTGTGTTTATTTATCACAACAATATACATAAGCAGCGGCCTAGTTGTTTAAGCCTGAGATCGTGTATTTGAATCCCTAATGTATACCTACTGTCATTAAAATAGATGCAAACATCTGGGCTAAGTGTATTTAATATAATATAGCAGTCAAAGGGTGATAAAATATGCTAGAAACATTAGAAATAGGAGTAGGCAAAAAAAATAATTGTCAGTTGAACGAGTGATGTCCGTGTTAATTTTTAAACAAAAATTCAATACCCTTAGAAGCTCTCTCTGTCATCAATATATTACCAAGAATCAAAGGGGTTATCTGCCGACAACACTATACGGTAACCAATTTAAAACTTTTGTTTTAGTAATAATGAGAAAGCAATGCTTGTATCTTGTCTGTTATAAAATGTCGGAAACACTTTATTAAAATCATTTTACAAATACTGAAAAAAATATTTTTGCTATAAATTCTTAAATTAAAAGATGTCAAGTTGGATAGTATAAATTCCCAAAAACCTAATAGTTAAAAATAATTCTATATATTAATGAATCTTTGAAAGCCTTAATTTCATCTTGAGCAATGCCAAACATAAATTTAATACCAAGTAAGTGGATGAAATTAATTTTAAATATTCTTCATTTTAGCGTAGACATTAGTAATTTTTACAAGGCGTTTTATGTGTATCAAATTGTAATACTGTAGGTATAATGATAACCACATAGCACCCCTAATGATATCATTTTTAAGCGTCACCTACCAATATTAATCTTAATACATGTTATGAAACACAATGACAAATGCTACAATCAAAATTAACCTTTTGTTTATTATGTGCCATAAACTGTTAATAACTTTTTCTGAATATTTGAAATTGTATATTTATTTATATTATAATGCTTTTTCCCGAAGGGGTAGGAAAGACCGTAGATCTGCACGTGCTACGGTCCTGACATACCTCTCTAGCTTCATCCACTTTCATGCACGCTCGTCGGTTATGGGTACTTTTAACTTGTCCTTTCTCTAGTACCTCCTAGTGGTCCAGGTATGTACGACAAGGAATATCCGACCCAATTTCATTATCCACGCTTGCCTTGTATATCCTACTTGTTAACGGCTTCTCACTCATCCGTTCTACATGGCCACCTTCGCATTCCCTCTCGTATCCTTCTCATTACGTCCTCTTTTAACCTACACTGCTCACGTATCTCACTTACCCTACCACGTAATTTTACACCACACATACTTCTGAACGCTCATTGAAGAATTTTGTTTCGATACATAAGTTCGAGTTTTATATGTAACTGTTAAAGAACAATCATCTGGATCATTCTTAGAATGAGTTTTTATTGTAATGAATTCCCTAAATAGGAGTTATGCTAATAGTTATTATTAGATTCTCTATAACCTTTACAGAATATGAAACACACACATCTTTATATATATACTTCTACTCTACGAGTGAATGTCACTGAACTCCTCTTAAACGGCTGGACCGGTGTGAATGCATTTTTTGTGTGCATTTTTATGACGCCCTGGATGGTTATTTATTTATTCAACAAATAAGCAGCTGGTATATATTTAAATATTCTATGCATGTGTACGTAATTGAGCTCCTAAAGGGCTGAACGGATTTTGATGAAATTATTTGTGTGTTTAAGTTGAGTCGAGAATGATTTATGTTAGGCGATATATTCTTTTGTATCTAAGATGTGTGAACAAGACAACGTCTGTCGGATCCAGTAGTACTTTATATGTTTACTGACCGTTCTACAACGACGGGTTTGATATTTATTTCTTTTAATCTCATCTAAGCTAATTTCGTCAGTAAGACGTAAGATGTATACAATCTTAATTATTTCTTACTTATTGTATTTATTGCTTCCGGCTATTTATATTTCAGGCTTTGGCAAAACTCCTCTACCAATGACAGAACACTTATTATGTAAAAGATATTGTCCTAGTATAATGTTGTTTTATTGTGTTTGTGTACGAATAATTACAGGTTACTGTATAATATACACGTTGCGTACGTATTATGATGTTATATCACTTTTAACATCATATTATACGACATAGAAGTTAAGCATCGCTAACAAATTGCTTTAAATATTAAAATATACATAAAGAGTTTTCTGTATTGTAATGAGGACCTAATTATTTTTTTAGAACAGGGGGCAAACGGGCAGGAGGCTCACATAATGTTAAATGCCAGAGGGCACGCGGGTGCGTTGCTGGCCTTTGAAAAAATTGGTAAACTCATTTCTTGAAGGATTAATTATTATGTATACCTAATTATTAACTGCATTCTGAAAATTATCTTCTCACCGGTATCAGACCTTGTGACGATAAAATAACATGTCATATGTTTGTTGGTAGCGCTATGCCTATATACATAGTGTATACAAAAGCAAAAGATTTATTTTTATGTGTCTTGGTAATAGGCAATAATGATTAAATAGATACTTAGTCTAATAACAGGATTTTTAGAACAAGAATACTAGTTATATTCTTATTCTATAAAATAATAAAACAAATCGGAGCTGCTACAACTTCTTAGGTATGGGCCTCAGAAGTATTGTTGATGACCAATTGTAAATCTAATAGGCAAGTAGGTGATCAGCCTCCTGTGCCTAACACACGCCATCAACATTTTCGAGCGAACACTAAATAAGCACATAGAAAAGTCTATTGGTATCGAACCTACGACCTCATAGATGACAGACTCATGCTGAAGTCACTAGGCCTACACTGCTGGTTATAATATTAGTGTAGATCTTATTATTATGTAATGTTGTAAACAAACAATTTAGTCCTGATGAAAGCCTTGTTAAAATAAAACGACAAAATTCCGTAATAAAAACCATCAATATATTTACATACTATTTACATATTTACATAACAATAGCTAAGTATATGATAATTGATCAATTTATTTCTATGTACAACGGCCGAATTATATAAACATGTCTTTTAGCGCGAATTTCTAATGAAACAAAAAAAATGTTTTATGGCGTAATTGTGATGATATTTGGGAGAGATTTAAAAATAAGCATACATACAAGATCCATAAGATTTAATAATTTATTTATTACACAATATAAAACTATACGTTTACATCAGTTTAACGTTTTCAACGTTAAGATTAACTTTTGCTATAGTTGTCCTTATACAAACGTCATTTTACGTATGTTGAAATTAAGCGATGTCACTAATATATTCTCTTTATTTTATGTATGTAATAAAAACATGTGGTATTTAACAAAACAGACTTTAGGTGAAAATACAAAACTCAAATAAACCAGGAAGCTTTTTTCATTTGTAAGTAATCAACACGCATTTTTAAACAAAATCTTATTTAAGACAGAAGTTAAAAAAAAATATCAATTGGTCGTTTCACAAGCCAAATACACTAGAGTTACACATCTATATAAACTTTCTACAAGTCAGTCTGTAGCGTGAGCCCGAATTTTGATCCATATTAACTAACTGTTAAATTATATCTAACGAAAGGTAGTAATACTATTAATCAAAATGTTATTCGTTAAATATTTGTTCAAATTTAAAGTCGTTAGTTTCGGTTCAAAATATCAGGCCTTCGTGTTTTAGTTTTTACTAAGTCGATTCTTCGAGCGCACTCATAGGACTCTCTGTCACTTTCAGTTTACTAGTGTTAGACAGAGATAGATTTGTTAGGTCTTCATCAACCGTGGTCAGCTGAGAATATACCGCTTTGGGGTATAATGTCATATGGTTGCGTCGTTTTATGTTAATCTGAAAGAGAATAAATGTCAAAGACCGTTTCTGTTTGAAACTTGTAATGTCGTCTCTTTAGTAAAAGTTATATGTATTTTGATGAGTCGGTAGTAATTCATTAGTGAAAAAGAATATTTAATTAATTGTATTCTTATATATGTCTAGCCTTAGTTTCAGAATAGAGAGCTTCAGATTAGAGGCTAACAGTAACTCTCGGATGTCAAAACGTATTGAATATGACATACAAAAGTCATACATATAGTGATATAATATATATTACTAAATATTGTAACTCGACTCTGGATTAACTTAAGCCATTCTCAACGGAATTGCGTTGAATTTCAAAAAAATAAACAAATGAAATAAATCTTGCTTAATCGGGAGTTTAAGTAAGTAGTTATTACGAGACGACGAAACCATTCTTCATAATGCCAATTACAAGGATAAGAAAATTCACGTTCTCATTATGAACGGTATAAAATCGAACATAAACCTTATACAAAATTCCGCTCTAAGATAATCAAACACTAGCTGTTACATAAGTGTAAATAGCCAAAGGACTCACCCTTATCACAATCACAAGGGCTATGACCAAAAGTGCGGCAGCGACACCGCTCCACACTATCAATATATCACGGTGAAAGATATTTGGCTTGGTTTTTGCGTCGCCGACAAAAAACGAGGCGGTCATATGTGATCCAATGTTCTCTGCAATGCGCCGTTTGCCCGCAGATGAACCGTTTAAACAGCCCCCTAAAATGTATTATACCTGTTTATACCATCGTGATAGCTTTGATGAATGTATAACGCTACAGGGAAGTGCGTTTAAGTTGAGTCGTGGGCTAGTGGTTTTTTTTTTAATTTAGAATGCGGGTATGCGGTTTCAAATTGAGTGACTTTGTTGCTATACATTATTTTGCAAATGATTGTAGATGTTTTTAGGGGATAATTTGTTTCTTAAATATAGTACATATTTCACTTAATATAAACATATTTTAATTAATATACGATATTCTTAACTTCTCAACGTATCTTTGCATTGAGAGATAACGACATGTATTTATAAATACATGTACAATTAACTTCTTTCTTATACAATGATTTCTGAACTTACCAATATCCCTGTCACAATGACAGCAATCTGTAGATTGATTGCCACTCGAATACACCGCGTTCTCAGTACAGCACGGCAAGCAATTGTGGTTAACTCTACAAACAAAAATACTTCTTTATAAATCTTCTCGAGGACAAAGTTGAAAATTTTATGACTGCTAAAGTTGGAAATGTGGGACATTAGACGTCGGCATTGCTCCACAATTTGTTACTGTTTATAAAAGTTTCAAATTATGTCGTATGAAAAGTTTATTCCTTCATTTCGCATAAAATACTTTTATGTGTTTGTTTGTGAGGCCAATTATTCTAATTTTGAAATACAACGAGTGTTGTAAATGTGTTATATAAGGTTTTAATGTAAAGCGTACGTTTTGTTACGTTAACTTTTTAGGCATTGCCTAAGCTTTCGTATAAATTAAAACTTTAACATAATTATTGAATGGACATCTAATAAAAGTTTTGGAGTTTTGTGAATTGTTTATTTATTATGAGAGTTTAAAATAGATAAATTCGTATATGGAATATTAAAAATAAACCTACCTATCTAAACGTAAAGGATGTGCGCATGTAACGCAACTCGTGGGCCCAGGACCGGAACAGGATCTGCACGAATCATGGCACGGCCGACAAGTCCTTGTCCTGGGCTCGTAGTACTGTGAACTAAGGCATTCCACACACAATCCATTTTCCAATGAAAAGTGCGGCGGACATGACGTACACCTCTGCGGTCCAGCACCATAGCAATCTTGGCAGTAATGATGACAACGTCGGCACGTATCGCCCCACGAAAAAAAGTTCTGCGGACACTCAGGCCGGCATTCGCCCGCCGCGAATCTCCAATCCGGCGGGCATGACGCGCACTGGTTCCGTCTCGCCCCGGTACATGTTTCACAAGACAAGTAACATTTCGAACATATCGCCTCATCCGGATAATAACCGGGGGCGCATGTCGCCCGGCATGTACCGGATTGCAGGCGTAATGCACCCGCACAAGATGTACAGTTCAATCTAGAGACGCAGTTGGTACAAGTTAGCGGACACGGAGAGCAACTGCCAGCTCGTTGATAGAAACCTTGACCGCATTCCGCAACACACCTATAATACCATATACTAGTTTAGTTGTGTCCCGTAATTAGATACAACAAGATAGGCGTATTATTTTGTGATATTCCTATCTTGTTTCCTGGTAATTAATAATTAATTATTAACTGCGATAGCTCGATTCGATTGCTGTTTATACTTAGTATGGTTTACACTAGATTAGTAGATTCACCTTTTCAAAGCATAAAAGACGTAATTAAACATACATTTATAATACACGACGTTATTACGAGTTAAATTAATGGAATGACGTCAATCATGACATATATAACGTCCAAACTAATGAAATCCAACATATTTAAGTGTATAAATCATTATAAAGCTTAATGACATTATAAATTAATAATGAAATGATTAACACGAATCATAGTGATGATTATTTGTATTTTTATATCTGTCATGTATAATTGAATTATGATACATCGGATTCTAAATGTCAGTGTTTCTTAATGTTATTTCTATCTTCACACTATATTGTTTTATTGCTAGTACTGTTTATTTAATCAATATTTCGTAAACGTATGTTACTTTTATAAATATTTTTCCAGATCAAGTTTCTGGTGATTTACAGTCATGGTCTCTCATTCACGGGTAATGTAATTAATTTGCGTTGAAGAAGTTCTTTTTACGATCGTCGTTTATTAGTTAGGTCTACGATTAGGGTTGCCACTTTCTTTTACAATTACATTATATTGGTTATATATGTATAATACTCATGACATTTTTTTATAGTTTTAAAGTAAAGTATAATGTATGTTTCTGAAGTAGTGAGTAGTGGCGAGTGGCAACTTCGATTTAGACCACCAATCAATAAATTCCGTTTAAGGAAAAAAAATATGACTAAAGAAATCACATCAAGCATAAGAAAGTATTTTCGTGTACTATATTGTTCTCATAGAGTATAGAGTAGAATTACCTAAAATAACGAATAATACTTTATTATAAAGTACGGATGGCAACCGTAATAATTATTATACGCAGATATGTTACGTGAACTTATCTTTGAGCTGATTATAAATATGAATTATAATTACAGTTTTATCGAGTTAATGAAATTGTATAGTTTTAAATCTCCACATAAATTAAAATAGGGTTACGATAAACAGTTCCAAAACCATTAATAAATAATCATATTTTCTTAGATACATACTATCAACTCTCTTCATTTCTTAGTTTATATTTTTAATTTAACTAAAAATCGTGCGTTACGTGTAACTGTAAGAAAATGTTTTATATTTGTATCGAAAAATAATGCTAAAACTTGTGTACATTGCGAACAAACATAACTAACATTAATTTATCATTCTATAGTACATATTATAACTTAAACATAGACACGTAAGATCAAACGTTGAATATAATTCGACTCACCTCGATCCTTGCAATAACAAGGGACTCGAACAAGATAAACAATCCCATTCGTTTGGTCCGCTACATTTCTCACAAGTGGAATGACAGTTTTTGCAACGTCCTCCTTCATAATATTCGTCTGTAAAGAAAAAACCTTTTAAACAAAGAACTAGCAAAGCGGCGTAAAAGCTTTGGTATTCGTTAAATTGACATATTTCAGTTGTACGTGCTCATATAGAAATGCTTTGTGCGGCTTTGTAGTTTGTTTCATGCATTTACTCAAATAGTCAGGGAATCTGCATTTGTTTTCTTTACAGTGTTGCAAGTCTAATAAACTTATTTATGGATTAAGGGATACTAAGAAAAACTACAATTGTATGGCATTGTATCTTTATGAACTAAAAAAATACACTCCTTTTTAATGAGTGAACATTTTTTCTCTGTAGAGTAGGACATCACGTTTTCGTTATTATTATTCACCGGAGACGGAACCTAAGAACAGGGCTTTAAACAATATTTAATACCTGAAACTCTGTCGGTTACTGACGAAAATGTATTCAAGCTTTAATCTCAATCATTTATGACGAAAAGACTTACTCGTGTCACATTTTCCATTGCCGTCTGGAAAGCAATTACCACCTTTTGCGAGTAACCATTTTGGCTTGCAAACAGAACAAACTCCATTCACACAAACTGAGCAACCAATTGGACACCTAAAACAAAAACCTTTTTAAAATATCTATTGTGAAACAAACTTACAATTAATATGTTTTTATATAACGTATTAAATAAGTACTTTTTATAAAATGTTTTTTGTTCTCGTCAGAATGTACTTACTATCTTAGCTATAATGAAAGTCAAATAGATTTAATTAGGAAATGTGTGTTTATACTCACTTAATACATTCTCTTTTCTGAAAATCAGCATAAGATCCCTCTGGGCATTTAGATAAACATTGGCTCTCCAAAGCGTAGTATCCAATTCTACACGAAATGCATTCTATTTCACCGGGGCCCCTACATGATTCACATAACTCATGACATGGCATGCAACCAAAGTCATCCTTTTGAAACGTCCCAGGTGGGCAAGTCGCCAAACAAGACCCATTGTATAATACATAGCTGTGTGCACATGAGGAGCATAGATCAGCCTTTTCCGTGCAAGTATCACAGTGCTCGGCACATGGAAAACAGGCGTTTGCGTCTGGATCCTCGTAATAGCCGTCGGGACATTGTTGTAAGCACACAGCCAAGTCGATAACTAAGAGATGTGCCGGGGCACATGTCAGGCATGAGTCCTGCCCCGCCCCCGCACAAGTTTCGCATGACTCATGACAAGGCCAGCACACTCCGCCCTGATTTACGAAGCTCCTCGGCGGACATCTTGATACACAAGAGTTATCTAAACGATAATGTTTACAGGCGACACATTGAGTTGGCCCCTTTCCATAACAACCTTGAGAGTCACACTCCGGATCACACATTCTCTGAACTTGTTTATCGTTTGCATCTGCCAGCACATTTTTCCTCTGCGAAGACGGTATATTTTTTGGGTAGTTGTGTCGATCTGATACCCCGAGCTCGATTTCGTTTAAGAACAGGGAATATTCGGACGCGTCATATACATCGTTAATGTGATAGGTTTTTTCCTCCTGCTGAGCGTTATTCGAATCGAAATAGTTTTTATTTCTCAATCTGATCGGATTCGTCGCTGTACCGTAGAAAATAAGCTGCCATTTTTTCAACACTCCTGGCTGTGTAACGTGATTATTTCCAGCGTTTATTATCTGTAGGGTCCATCGTCCCTCGGCATTTTCGCCCCAAAAATGTATACTCAAAAATGGCCAGTCGTCGAAATTCGAACTGGTCGCATCGTGGGTCCGCTCAAACAAAAGAGTGGACGTAGTCCCCATCGGCGATGTGAGTAATATCCGTAAATTTCCTCTGGGAAAAAAACTCAGCGAAATTTTACATTGAACATGTTCCAGAAATCTGACCTCATTCATAGTACCACTACAACCATTCACGTCCATATGTACGGAAATTGTGTATCCAAAAGAAGATTCAATGGACCTGTCCTCGTTTATTTCCTGTGACTTGCAAATATGTTGCGGCGGCACACTTATCCATTGTTCCGCTAGGGAAACCATTTGACCTGCATCCATTAAGCCGTAACCGAACTTATGGCTCACCTTCCGCTTTACCCCGTTTACGATCCACCCTTCTTCCTTCTCGAGTGGCTGCGATCGAGAGGTCATTACTACTAAATGCTGCATATCTCGCCAAGTGAGCACTGTATTCGCCTCTAAAGCTAAAGCACAAATTCCTGCGGCGAGCGGAGCGGACGCAGAAGTACCCGTGTGATCGACGGTGCATATATGATCGGGTCGTAATTGCACATCCATGTCCACAGTCGCAACGCTTTTATCGCGCCCGGGAGTGCCAGAGCTATATGTTGATGCTAAAGTGGACGAACATTCCTCTAAGTACCACGGTTTATATCCGCCTTGAGTCGCACTCGATATTGAAATCGTAAATATACTGTTTGCATAACCGTCACAATTACACGAGTCGGTATGCCGGCCGCCATTTCCTGAGGCCCATATAAAAATGGAGCCTTTCCCGCCTCTCCCGTTTGTAACCCCATTTATAAATGCTCTGAAACAAAAAAAAATGTTTTAATGAGCTCGCTCGCTGCAATCTCATTCAAAGATAATTAGACAATACCTTCTCGCTAAAGGGCCCGGTCCGTCGACCGTTTTTCCGTCGTCTTCCGGTCCCCAGGAAGCGCTGTAGATGTCTATGTGATGAGTGTTGAAACTCAATGCCTTCGCTTCCACTGCGTCGTTAACGAGGCCGTCTAGCATTCTGACTCCCCCAATGCTGGCATTGTATGCGATGCCGACACCGCAATACCGATTGTAGGCGACAGCCGCCACCTCCCCGGCACACCGAGTGCCATGTTTATTATCGCCGTTGTCTTGTGGTGTCGGGTCTGTGTCGTTTCCATTTATATCAGTCGAAGCTGATGGGTCCTAAATTTTAAAATTACGCTCGTAATAAGGTTAAAACTCAATTTAAATATAGTACCCTTACGTAACTAAACCTATGTCAAATCAGCAGTACATTCATATTCAGGAGCAGATTCGAAGTGAAAATCTACATATTATATTTCTGGGCCACACAATTTGGTATACTGCATACATTCTAAAAATTTCCTTCGTTTGTGGGTCACGCGGTCGAATGCAAGACTTTGCACCCTCATCTTGAATTCAAGACGTAATATCCTTAGCTATATAAGGTAATCAGTTTACACACAGTGTAGCATTGAAAATTATAATACTTTCAACATTTGTTTATTTTTTATACACAATTTTTAGTGTATATATATGGTCATACAACTAAAAAAATCACACGATCAAATATATGTACTAATATTATGAGATCTTAACAGACTTAGGGTCCTAGCAAAGAGCGTACTAATTCTTTAAAGGCCGGCAACACACTCGCGAGCCTTCTGGCTATGCTGGCATGGGCGGCGGTATCAATTAACATCCGGTGAACCTTTTGCCCATTTGCCTCCAATTACATAACTAACAGAACGTTATTTGTCCGTTTTGCAAGTTTAAATTGTATTGGATAGATGTATAGTTTTTAATTTAATAATCAATCAACACAGGACAAGTATTAATAAAGCTTTTCTTGTATTAACAATAACGTGAAATTGCATAAATAATCGAAAAAATAAAAAATAATACCTAGAGGTTAAGTTAGTTTCTATTATTATTATATACATACACACTAGCAGCTTAATAAACTGATTCGCGCGTATTTGGAGATTTGGAGAAACTATACAACCTAATTTTAAAAGATTTCAAAGAGGGTGCTATTTACACTTTCCGGAAGTCTATTCAAGTTGGCCACTACTCGGTATGTAAGAAAGTTCTTTAGGGAATTTGTGTTATATTGAGTAGTCTTCAGTTTTAATGCTGATGACTATCAAATATCCATAAAAAATCAATACGGAGGAGTGTGAGAATCCAAATTTATTGAATTTACTCATTTAATATAATACACCTACACGAAGCCACTAATACTAGTAAAGGTAAACATTGGTATAATTACATAATTTTGAGCAAGATCTGGGTGGTTAGGCTGGATCCCGTCGTCCAATATTGTGATAACAACACCCTTCCCAGTATAACCCTTCCGCCAGGCGTACCCAACATTCATGTCTAAGCCATCTGCCGCACCGCCGTTCTGGAAATGTATATAGTTGAATATTTTGTGCAGTAAAACAGTTTTTTTTTTTTGCTTTCAGTATGATTTAGAAGCCATTGTGCTTTCTTTATTCAGAAATAAAAATGTGGTTCAAAAAACCTTGTCTAAGGCCAGAACTATATAAACTTAGTTACTTATGAGAGAATGTGAACTAGTGTTTAATATATTTATTGTATACATTTTTTAAAAGTTTTCACTAGGAATAAACAAGAATTTCTGCCCGCCAAGACGCCTAATAAATTTAAAACTAATACTAAGTGCAATGATATATATAACAATAAGTAATAATTATTATATTGCGCGTAAAAAGACGGTAAATTATAAGTAATAATCCCACCTCATCAAAATTATATATGTATATATATATATATCAATGGCGCTACAACCTTTTTAGGTCTGTGCCTTAGATTCCTGTATCTGTTTTATGATCATTTGTTTAATCTCATAGGCAAGTAGGTGATGAGCCCTCTGTCTGTCTGAGAATTTTTGGGTCTAAGGCAAGCCGGTTTCCTCACAATGTTTTCCTCCACCATTAGAGCGAATGTTAAATGCACACATAGAAATAAAAATTCCATTGGTGCACAGCCGGGGATCGAATCTACGACCTCTGGGATGAGAGTCGCACGCTGAAGCCACTACGCCAACACTGCTCTCAATCAGAATGATGATGTCTACCTATTTTCGTCGAGAATTCTTATTCAAATATGGAATGTCTATATAGAGGTATTGATTAACATAATTCATTTTATGCACGTGTAACTAAAAGATATAAATTCTAATCTAACTTTGCCTAAATACTTTTGTAATTAGACATAAGATTATAAAATGGCACTCCGTCTTAGGTAACGCTTTATCGATCGGGTTTTGTGGGTACAATGTTTACACAAGTAAGCAAGGGTTTGGAAGACCTGTTTCCTTACTTATGACTTATTAATAACTAGCGCGGGTCCGCTGAACTGAATTTATATATATATATATATATATATATATATATATATATTAAGATTAATAGGGAGATACGTCAGTATTTAAATGATTTATGTTTTGTATAATGTTAAAATGGTACTGATAATAAATCAAACCAATATTAAATCGTTGGGCCAAATTTCTGTTTCACTCACTTTGTTGAAAATAGATGGCTTTCGTGCATTCTAAAAAGAATAAGTATTTTATGTACCATAGAAATAAAGTCACGGTCACCAAATGCTATTGTAGTCTTTACAACTTCAAATATTTCAGATAATACACAGTTTATTTCTACAGTTCACCTGGAACACTTTAGACTTCAACTATATATATATAGTATATATATTTCTAAAAATCTCAAAAATATATTTTAAAGATTAGTTTTCTTACATTTTGTTTATAAAGCTTCTATCCTGTATTCAAGACTGTCACTGATATATGTATTTATGAGTGAATTTAAAACTTGAAGATGCGATAATAATTATAATATATATATATTAAGGAAACACGACGCAAACCTACATACAAACAAACCTATATATAAAATTTAATAAGTAATCAGAAAGACTAACTGATTTCTTATATCATAAAAAATACATGATAACTTCTTAAATTCGTAATATGTACTCACCAAATACCATTGTTCCTTAAACAAAGGGTCTGGAAATGATATTAAATTTGATTGCCGCATCACCGGGCGCGTGGAATGATCCCTTTTTGTTCTTCGTAACTCTCTCTGCTGCATCACCCATCTCACCTGGTACGATAAATCAAATTAAAATCATCGAATATAACGTGGTCAATTAGTTGAAAACCTAGTGTTTTACGCAAATATAGATTTTATAATTTTGGATAAAAATATGGAGTTATATTATAAGTTTTTGTTACCAAAGAACCAAATCTGATTAGCATTTTTCACTACGTACGAAACACGTAACTTAACTGTGTTCAAAAAGCAACTACTTAAAAACTACCAATAAGTAATCTCTCATTAGTGAAAATTATGTGCAATTTTAACTACAACTACATGTTAAAATAGACATTTCAGAAATCTCTTTGCGAAGTTTAATTTTGGAATAATAATATTGCTTTTTAAAGCTTTAGTGTACAAAGGACCAGAATAATAAGAAGATATTATCTTACTATATTTTGATACAAAATAATTTCTGCAACAAAAAAATAATATTAAGCCGGTAGATGTTTATCAACGGGGCAGTCTCAGCAGATTAAGCGTGCAATACTCAACTTCAAGTCTTCAGTTCAGACCCCGTATACATAAAGATTTTTGTTTGTACCTCGGGAGAGAAAACGTAAAACAAAACGTTTGCTCTCAATTATTTTTCCGATGTAACTTGAACATTAATCAACTGCTGACACGGCTCATGGCTGTTCCATATTTTAATAGAAGGTACGCTATACACCGATAGCTTGTGAAAATAGTTTTATGTATGTTTTTTTTTTTTTTTTTTTTTATAAAATAGGGGGCAAACGGGCAGGAGGCTCACCTGATGTTAAGTGATACCGCCGCCCATGGACACTCTCAATGCCAGAGGGCTCGCGAGTGCGTTGCCGGCCTTTTAAGAATTTGTACGCTCTTTTCTTGAAGGACCCTAAGTCGAATTGGTTCGGAAATACTTCAGTGGGCAGCTGGTTCCACATAGCGGAATATATATATGAATATGTGTATTCACATACATAAAAAGTATAAGTAGTTGTTTTATAACAACAAATCAAATTTGAATATTACTTTGTCTGATTCATTATTTTTCTTTCAAGACCTTATTTATCGTCGTGAGCCTGACCGATAGCTTTGAGAAAATCCCATCACCTTGAACCTCTGACCCTATTCGTAGGGCTCCGTCTCTTACCTTAGTTCTCTTGGAGACTTTCCGTACTTATTTATATATTTAATACTTAAACTACGTATACTATACTTATGTTTATAAACACAAAGTCCACTGTTTGGCAATTTATACAATTGCGATTGGACATTTTTTTTTTAATCTTGCTGTTGCCCTTTAAAGCTCAACTTAGGCTGTTTTGATACGCATAGCTCGGCCGGCATATATTGGGCTATAAATATCTCTAGGACTTCCTTTTGTTATCGCGATTCACACATATGTTGTTTAATAAGTAAACGTAACCATGAATTTGGACAAACACTTTTTATTTCTACGAAAAATGAACCCAGAACTTGAAGCTTCTGCGGTGAGTCATCGAATCATGTCCAAAAATCTAGTCAGTGTAGTATTCATTGCACACCTAAACTAAATTTTTAATACTAAACGTATTCATGACGGCGCGAATTCAATTCCGCAAACCGTATTTTCCTAATTGCATGTAAAGCAGATGAAATATAAAACAGCAGTAAAATATATTTCGCGAGTGTTGCACTTGAAGTGGCTCGGTTTACCAATCGCTTCGAATGCGCATAAATATTCAATAGGTATCGAATCAATAAGTGTAAACTTGGCACACTGTATTGACTTCAATTTCTTGGTAAACGCTTTGCAGCTGTTCTTATTTTATGACTCGAGGCTTGATTCATACATCGATAGTAACAAGATTCTCACAATATTTCTCATCTGGTATACCTTTCAATGGTAACAGTTTTTTTATTTATTTATGTACAAGTTTGTTCCATTTGAATTAGTGAATTCTTGTTACTGCGTGTAACGGTAAACAGCGGTAAGTGAAAAAATAAAATACAAGAACAGTGTTCGCGCTAAATCGGTGGCAATCAAAGAAGGATAACAATTGTCGATTTGACTTTGACACACGAACCGGAGATGATAGGTGGTGTCCCGGCGTAATGGCGCAAGGGAGTTAAATTTTAACCGCTGTCGCGTGTGCACTAAATATATACCGCATACCGTATAGCATTAACTTTTTTTTATTCGTCATTGAAGGATCCAGTGTTTGGAGTGGGATACGCCACCGTTGATGGTAAGTGCTAGTTTTAGTCTTATCGATTATTAGATTCCTCTTTTTATTATACTGACACGCGACAGCCGAACCAGCGCATATTATTTCACCGAGGGAAGTCATCCATCCATCCACACAAACAGAATGTCCTCTCTTTAATAGAGACTGTAAGTAGTGTTATTGGACACTTTTTTATGTTCAATATCATTTTTAGTAAATAGGTTAGACTTTAATTACTTATATAAGTAGCAAATTATGACGCAGAATAAAAATGCTCAAAAAGATTCGTAAATAACTTACCAATAGGTAAGGCGAGTTAAATTATTGGTTACGTGTTTTGAGATATTATTTTTAACGTTTCATTTATTACGTATGGTAATACACAATTCTCTATTATCCAAACTGTAAGTACATGTAAATTATTACGGTTTTTTGCCTTTTTGGCCAAGTGTCTTGAACGTGCGACTCTCATCCCTGAGGACGGTTCACCCTGTGCACAGATTAATTTATTTTCTACGCATTTAACACTTGTAGAATGATAAACATAGAGCCTTGACAAAATCATTTTTTTGCTGATCTATATATTTTTCAAACAAACTGTGATTATTTTATTTTTAATGTTTCACTGCTTTAATGTTTTATTACTCTTTAATGAATAATATTCTACGGTTTTGATATTTGTAAATATCTGAGGACCATGTATGACCTGAATAGTAGAATAAATCATTCTAGGAATACATTGTTTTCACATATAATTATTTAACTAATGTATACAGATATTGTAAATCCTACTTTATAAGAAGGATTACGAAACTACCTTTTGGAAGGGGCAACTAGTATCATCTTAATATATTATTTAATGTTCAAAAGTGCCATTTTAGGTGCTCTAATTGGAATAAATGAATTGACTTGACTTGATCGTCAGGAAACTGAAATGCGCTTCGATTGCGTGTGACAGGCACAGAATACTGCTCACCTACTGGCCTATGAGAAAAAGAATGATCACGAAACAGATACTGAATAGAATCCCTTGGGCCAGTAGTGCTTTATAACTCGTGAATTTTACAACAGTCCATTCGTAGCTATCGTAAGTGTTAATCGCACTTAATATATTTGAAGTAAAACTTCTTTATCGGATTTGGAAACACCATTACGCGCCATCTTTTTCTTGAGCCTACCACGGTTGATTCGAAGAGATTTGAAGCCATTAATAGCAAAAAATATATGATGGTAATAATTCTACAACAATTAATGAAATTCTCTAATAATCTTAGTAGTAATAAGGTAAAATGAAATAATTGTATTGTTTGTATTTATGTCTATGATAATAAAAGTCTTTTGTTAAACTTTATTTAACTAATTTCTCTATAGTAGATCATTTTTCGGAATAGTTCATAAAGAAGTTTTACTTCGTACGTGTGTAGACTAGTAGACGCACACATTTTTATTTTTTATCTAAAAAGCGGGCAAGTAGAAGGCTCATATGATGTAAAAAGGTACCGCGGCCCATAGACACCCACATTACCAGAGAGCTCGCGTATTGGAGCCAACATATGTAAATCTATTACGCGTTTATTTCATCCATTAATCCATTGAAAACGCTTACCGGTGACCCCGTGTGAGTTAAGCTTCTAATCTGAAGTCAGAGTATTTATTTTAAATAAAGAAATAGCTTACCTGTGGGTCATTTTTTAATGTATTCACGTATCCTATGCTTGAATTTACCGATCTCTTTCTCACGTGTGGATGTGAAAAGAGATAGAAGTGATTCAGGTTACCGATCTGAAACAAACATACATAATTTGAATTGATTTATTACAATATTTTCCAATATAGTTTAGTCTTGAGGTAAAAGTATCTGAAATATAATTATTATATATAAAAGCTTCTATTATAATTATTTAACTTAACGGTATCGGTAAATAATTTGAAACGTGTTTTAAAATCTAATCAATCATCATTGTACACAAATATGTTTGTTAAATATTGCATAAATTTTGATGAATGTATATTTATATAATAAAAATAAAACTTTGTTAATGAAAGAAATATTGTTGTGACCATCAAATTGATCTAGCGATATGAAGCCCCTATGTTGTGGGAGACAAGATTAGACCATTATTCCGTGGTATATTTTAAACAATTGTTTAAAGAAATAGTAGTCTTGATGTCACATCTAATCAAGCAAAAGTTACTGAGTCTTTTAAGAGAAGATTGATAATTAGACCATTATTCCGTGGTACATTTTAAAGAAATAGTAGTCTTGATGTCACATCTAATCAAACAAAAGTAACTGAGTCTTTTAATTGATAGTTTCTGCTGTAAGTCAGATCTGATAGGTAGTAGTTTATATAACCATGGGAACGTTTTACCGAAAAATCTCAATAATAACAAAACCTCTGGTTGGATTAAATGGCAATTCGATAGAACTGAAATAACGGTTAAACTAATTGAAATCGTTACTTATAAAAAATATGATTTACGAACTTAATTCATATATCTTTAATCATGGAATTTATTAATAAAAATTTCAATAACGTATGCATAAAATTACGTCCTCTTAATGAATAAATTCCATAACGAATAGTGTGGAATTTCCGTTCATTCGCCTCTCAATCACACTATGTTCATTAAAATGAAAAACTGTACATATTTTATATGAAAAGTCAATTCGTGACGCTTAATAACCGGCCATTCGTTTAATTTTAGACGTTTTAATTCAAGTTTTACAAACAAGTTATAGGGTGGAAGGCTTGGCTTGTTTATTACAATACAGTTAAATTCCAATATGTTTGTGTCAGCAAAAAGGTTCATTATATCTGCTAAAGCATATTAAAAATTTTACTAATCTGTGGTCGCTATCGCTTTGCTCGTTGTCATAATAAACATTTAATATAGTTAAAAAATTCCGTTCACCAAAAGGGTTTCATTATAATTGATCTGCTTATGGCACAACACTTTTTATTACGAGAACTATATCTTCCGATTTCTTCTAGAGTATTAAATGCAAAGAAGATGGTACACGTCGCGAGCATGGTTTTATCTACTAGGGTTATTTTAAGGCTTAGTATTAGGTTTAAGTAAAATATTAATTCACGTACAATACATTACATATTTTCACGTTGTATAAATGAAAAATAATCCGTACAACATAACGAGTCAGTCCTGCGACGATAAATATTTGATTTCCATTCCTTTATTTTCCTCTTCCGTAGAATGTTGGGAAAACAATGGATATTTTTATTGGACTGTAACCAATTCGCATTTAACGCTCGATAAATACGGTCCTTATGTTTTTTTATCTCTACTAAAGGATAATGCAGATATTAAAACTACTTTGGGGATCTTCGGGATTAAAAAATAACATTTATATTCTATAAAACACTTTGACACTACTCATTTCACGCCTCAGTAATCATCTGTTTTTTGTTAACAATTTTGTTCCCGTAATAACACATTACAGACTATAGCTAGGGCGGACAAAATATCTGTGTTCAACATTATATTAGTATTAAAAATATATAATAACGATAACAATAATAATTCCATTACAACGAAGGAAATTCTGTAATAATCTTAGTAGTAATAAGATAAAATGAAATAATTGTAAAATTTGTATTCATGTTGATAATAAAAGCATTCTGTTAAACTTTATGTTATTGAATAATATTTAACCAATTTCTGTAAAGTTGATCGTTGATCTATATGTAGATTATTTTTCAAAAAATAAGGTCATAAAGAAGTTTCACTTCTTACGTGTGTACACTAGTACACGCACACATTTGTTATTTTCTATTTAAATCCATTTTAAATAATCATACCGATATCTCTCTTGAAATTATTTCATAATATAGCAATATCTGCCAAGAATTAATTCCACTATGCCCGGCGGAATGTGGTTTGCCACCCAGTTGTGTGGTCACGGCTCGAATTCTCTATGTAAAGCCTCACAGCTCTGCAGCGCCATCTACTAGATTATACACTGCATGATAAGCATATAGGTTCTCATTTTCTACTCTCGTTACCATGGCAACGCTTTAATTTTATCCGTATAAATTGCGTACAAGCAAAAGTAAATCGTAGCACGTTTTTTGTAAAGCTGATTTAGTTGATAAAAAATCCCCATATATCCCCATAAGGATTAACTAATATTAATTTAAAAATTATTATTTATTTATTTTGTTCCCTTTGGGCCGTGCGGTTCCAGTGCAAGGCACTTATTTAAGATTTAAGTTGTCGCCTGGTAGATAGTACCTGGAGTATAGAAGCAAGAAGAAAGTGTAGAGCTGGTGCTTTCCTGGCTCATCGAATAATTATCGCAATATAGCAAGGAAATGCTACCAGCTTTAAAGGTACCTGTGGAAGACACGGACCAAACTTTTAAAATTTGCGTAGATTTTCTTTTTAATAATATTAATAATTACTTTGTAGGTTACGAAAATTGTAAATACTTCATTGTAAATTATAATTAAATACTATGTAATTTCAAGTATAAGCTTTTATGAATATAGAATTTACTACATGCGCTTATGAAGTATTCTTAACTTTGTGTTCGAAGTGTTCGTAAATCTTTCGTTACTGGGAACACCTCTAAATCAATTGTTAAATATATTTGTATTAATTCATTATTTTGAATTCTTCAAAGACGTTCGCTGAATAGGTAAACAGCTTTGATAGAAATTTAATTGTAATGTTGTTTGTCGAGACTTTCTTTCGGCTTCCCTTGTACATTATTCATGACGATTATTTCCTTGACGATGAAAAATATTCAATATACAGAGTGTTCTTAGAATTACATTGCATGAAAATCATGTCGGGAAATATAATTAAGAAAGGTTTGATCCGTTATTAAGTTTGGTGTTAATTTACATTATATGAACAATATTATTTCGTTATTATAGAGTACTATTTACATTAAGAGCCTAACTTAAAGTTTATCAGCTTCATTAAATAACATAGATTAAAGATAGCATAGCTTTTGTTACCATGGTTACGATTATTGTATGACATGAATGACACAATCAGTCAATAGACCATTTTTTTTATTTTATCTTCATTGCTAAAAGCTTGCCAACGCTCGGCACACTGATACATTGGTAAAAGAACCACAATTTACAATTTTTAATGTGACAAGCACTTATAGGCAAACATGATATACATATAGAGATAATACAGTATTACATTTCTTAACTAATTTATATATATATTTATATAATATTTTAAATTAATGTTGGCAATTCTATAGTATTTTCATAACATTTGTTTATGCACTTTTTGCACTTTACCCATCATATTTTTTTAGTTTATTTCCTCACTAGGGTAGGGTTGACTGAAAGAGAATACTTGTTAGCGATAAGGGCGCCCGTTGCATCCCTTATAATTTTTAGGTACTATGTTATTTTTTTCTATAAATGTAACGAAGTGTAACTAAATAAACATTTTTAGTAGAATTTAGGTGAAGCGTAAAACGCCAAAGAAAATTAGAGTTTTTAGTTAGCAACACTGAACTGGAGTTTGAATCATTTCAAACTGCTCTCAGCAAGTCGTTTATTTCAAGCGCTCAAGTCATTATTCATTTAAGTATTTTACTGCAATAGGGAAACTACTAAATTGCTTTTTTCGTAATAAGCCAATACACGAGATTGGTTAAACGATGACGTCAGGAAGTAATTTGAAAATTGTCTGGTTCTAATTGAAAAGGTCTCTAAAACTTAATATCGCATTTATACATACATTTTGTGTATGTACTATATATTGCATACATATTCGTGATAATTATTACCTTTTTTAGTTGTCTGTCTCAATTTTTTAACATAAAAATAATATCTGTGAAACAATTAAAGGACACTTCTATAACGTGTAAATATTTTCTCAATATTTGTATTTGTCATGTCTATCATGTTACCTAATTGATAAATAAATAATAAAAAAAATATATCTACTAAAAGAATTCAGTTAATAAGAAATATGTTTGAAGTACAGGACTTCTAACACCTTTCTAATCAACTTTAGTTCAGGTTTAGGTAGGTCCCCGACTCGCGTTAGGAGTTTCTAATCAGAAACGTTTAAACGCAATGCTCATTAAACACTAAACTATTAATTTAATACAATGCAATGTACATTAAATTGAGTTATAAAAACATCCTGTATTTCTGAATGAACTTTAAAATTGGATCAAAGTTGGGTTTTTATCAAATTAAGGAATTTTTATGCAATATTCTGTCCCTCTAAGCTCCTTTACTTACAGGCTTAGTTTAAGATACTTTACATTTTAATATATTCGCCGTGGACTTATAAGAATTCCTTTTATATTCCGTTCTAAAATGTGAAGTCTCGGCAAATAACTTTTAAAAGCTGTTGTGTATATTTTTATTGAATCTACACGAACGTCGTTTTTGACAAAGAACAAACATTTCAAACGCCATGTATGTAAACGATTTATTGACTATAAACGTCAATAAAGAAATAATATTCAATCTTTCAGATAAAAATAACATAATACTTTTAACATAAAAGAATATAACAAAAAATAATAACTAATCTATATATATAAAAACTAAAATATATTATTAAATGCCTTTTAGACAAGGTTCCGAAGATACTGGCAGCGCGGCGTTGCCCGTTTGAATCGCTAGAGTAATTCTTTGAATAGCTAGACTAATTCTTTGAACAGCAAGATTAATTCTTTGAATAGCTAGACTAATTCTTTGAATAGTTAGACTTATAATTACGCTAAATCCATATTCTCTATTCAGATTTTTCTAGTTTTTTCGTTTTATATAAAAAAATACTTTACTATATACTATATAATACTTTTAATCCTCGATTATTGGTATATTACACATAAACTCATAGAAATATTAAACAACCATTGTTCAATGAAAATACATTCAAAATCTATAAATACAGTATAAATGTATGTTTCTGGATTGCATGCTACATACATACATCTAGTGGCATTACATCCCGTTATTAGCGTTCTTTTCAGATTCTAGTCTGATCCTAGTGTCTTCAACGTGCTGCTCTCAGCCCTCAGATCGTGCGGTCTAACACGGCAATAGAATCTTTCTATATGCTAAATTACACTTGCTCCTACGGAAGTCAGACACAGAAGACGGATCACCTACTTGTCTATAGAAATAATATATAGGGTTATAACAATTGTTAGCTTTATAAGAAAGTGAGGTTTTGTACATATATTTCGTTTTCGTATTTTTCTTTACTGAACAATCAAACAAATAGCGCGATAATGATTAGTCTTGGTATTAGATTTCTGTACCTGGTTCTGTGGCAAGTAGATCAGTCTTCTGTGTCTGACACACGCCGTCGATGTATAGGTCTGTTTCCTAGTTATTTGTCTACATTGCACTAGCAAGTGTTGAATATATAGAAATTATAATGAAAAATATATTTGTGCACAACCGGAGCTACGAATTGTACGCGTAACCTGGCCGTTGTCACGAAAATTTCATTTAACAAACATTTTTGTATTTAATTTTCTCTATGTGTAGACCAAATTTAATAAGTTTTGTAAGCTCACCTGTTACCATACAGGCTGTTAAGACTGAGTTACTGAATTAAATGTGTAATATTCGCAAACATAAAATATTTTTCTGTTACGTAATACTTCATTCGTAATATTTAAAAATGTGCTTTCTCGACGACAATTGATATATCTTGAATAATAGATATTTTGAATAATATCAGAGAAAGTCGATTTAGCAAATTCATTTTGTGAATGCAATAGAAGTCATGTTTTCACTATCGTATAGGGATTCACTGATTTAGATTTTATTTAGCTTGTTTGGGACACATCTAGTAATTGATGATGCTGATGAGGGATTGATCTTAAATTGGGTACGCACGTTTTTTTCTGATGACAATATTATTTTATACAATCGGTGTTATTGTAAATGCAAGATGGCCGCAGCTATAAAAGGCGGTTTATATATTGGGTATCAAATGAAAGGGCTTGATTGAGAGGATAGAGTTGTTTGTGACTATAAAATAAAAATCCAATATGGCCGCCAACAAAATGGCACATTTATTTATGTTTTTATTACCCCTTCAACAATTGTCAGGAAAGAGCTTTGTCATAATGTGGCACTGAATAAATTAAAATTAAATTTAAAAAGAATGAGAAATAGGTAACAAAAAAAACTGAAAACGTGAAAATAAAAAGGTGTATTTTTAAATTTAAATGGTTTTAATGAAAATAAAGAATAAAGTGATATTGTACTAAACCCTTAAAAATAATTCAGTAGGTTTAGTATCAGTATTTTTTTTATTTAACTTTAAGTTGCGTAACGAAAATTCTAAGGACTCTAATATAATTATTTAAAGAACCTTTTGCCATTATTTATACGTTTAGAAACTTTAATCCACGGAACTTATTTTATGTCCTTCATTCATTAATAGTTCAAGAGAGAGGTTCCTATATGTAACAGTCACTACATAGTCTACATTAATATTATAGAGATATGTTTATGAAGTTGTTATGTTAAGGGTTTTTATCTACTGATTATATTCGATATTGTAAAATATTTTACCGTTATTCTTAAGTGTCATATATTAATTAATTAAAATATTTTTAATTAATATCGAATAAGAAACTGTTCTTACGAACGTCTTAAGGAAGTTGATTGAATTCTGGAAGAACGTTGTAACGTTTTATAATGCCTACAAATAAGTCAGCTTAACTTGTATCTCTAGGTATATATATATAAAATTCTCGTGTCACAATGTTTGTCCCACATTCCTCCGAAACGGCTCGACCGATGCTTATGAATTTTTATATGCATATTTAATAAGTCTAAGAAGGCTACTATGTATCTTTCAAAACCCTAAGTGAAAAGGGGTGTCCACCCCAAAAAATTGTTTTAATTTTGTAGACAATTATTTTTGTTCTTATTTCTTATGATACAGCATACAAAAATACATACAATCCTTAATTGTCACCCCTGTACGATCAACCCCTATTTTTTTATAGTTAGTTATTTTTATTGAACAAAACGACGTTTGCAGGGTCAGCTAGTATTATATAAAAACAAATCCTCTGCCGCGTCACGAGGAACTAAAAAAAGAGCAAGCAAGAAATATTTCGCAGATTTTATATCCAGAAGAAGACGACGTTTTAGGTATATAATAGGCAAGGTTTACAGATCACAGTTGCCTGTGAGAAGCCGGGGCGCTAATATAAAGCAAAGCCACTTCCTGTTCTGTACTTAAAATCTTTTAACTGCGCTGTCTTGTTTCCACACGAACATCGTTATTATTCTAGTTACAAAAACCTACGTAGGTTTTGAACTGTTGTGACGTCATTTGAAAGAATTCCATTTATAAATAAATGTCGAATACTCAATATTGGCTTCTCGGAAGGCTTTTCGTGACAGGACAAAATTAAGTTTCATAGCAATGCTAAGTAACGACCAATTTTAGAGATTATAGGCAATTACAGTTGTGCCACATTTGTGAGTAATCGCTTTTGGCGGGGTTTTTATACCAATGCCAAAATAACATCTAATTACGTTAGTGAAAATTGTTTTCCGTAATTTATTGGCTCATTCATATACATGAAGTCTCATTAACCTTTAATCGGTCAGGGAAATTCTGCATCTGTTTCATAAACTTTTTATAGGAATTTCCCTGCCAAAGTTGACCATTTTTTGATCTAAGACTTTCTTTATGGCGTTTTTCCTCACGATCTAACATTAACCCTTAAGTAGCAATTTTATGTATGTGTACTCAACACATCGCATCGCAGACATTAAAAATCAAAAAAAAAAAAAAAAATGTGTGCAACTTCTTTATGACCTTATTTTTAGAAAAATGATCTACTATATGCAACTTTACAGAAATTGGTTAAATAAAGTTAAATTATAAATGAGTTTTATTATCATAGACATGATTACAATTATTTTTCATTTTACCATATTACTGCTAAGGTTATTACAGAATTTCATTAATTAAAATAGAATTATTACTATGATTGTTAAACGACATGCTATCCCTACTCTGCTGGTGAAAGTACTCTTTGAATCAACCGTGGTAGGGACAAGAAAAAGATGGCGCGTAACCAAATAATGTGACGCGTAACCGAAAAATGTGACGGTAAATTTATTTCCCACGCCGATAAAGAAGTTTAACTTCAAAAATTTGTAATGTATATTTTATTTGTATGATATTTTATACATAGATCTTTTAAGAAAATAATATCCCGAAACACTACCATTTGAAAGCTTACACATTCTTAAAAGGCCGCCAAGGCGCTTGCGAACCTTGGCAGTTGGCAGTTAGTGTCCATTGCGCATATAAAAAGAAAATTCCATTGGTCCAATTTCACAGTCATGATTCAACACAGGACCTCAGTCATTAGAATTGGTAAAACCCACGCTTATCAATATTATATCTTAGTTACTATCTATCTAAAATGTTTTAATAGATAGCACAAGATAATATTTTCTTACAAATAAAGTACTCGTTATCCTTAATTACGCATGTTTTATCAATTAAAAGAAAATAAATATAGAAATGTTTTAGAAAAAATTACGTTAAAAATATTCTTCCCAATACCTCATTTATCACATATACTACAAAACCTTCACTAGTCCTCATTCAACTGAAAAATCCCAACCGTACACCAGCGCACAATTAATCACGTTATAACGATCCGAACGTAGGAATTCAAACCGCACCTATATTTGGACCGAACAAGAAACATCATTAAAACAGACATAGACAATAATTTTATTTGCAAACGTCAGGTCAACAGCTTTATGGCAAATGTCTTTAGTCTATGACTCGCTTATAACTGGACATTAATAGAGCAAACGTTCTACATTTTACAGTTATATTAATTGAGGATTTGCTTTGACCATACAGTTTTCGTTCGGAAGCCGATCGCAAATATTTTAAAATTAAAATAAGGATAAATTAATTTAATGATATTTGCATCATTTTTTAAAATTATATTAGGTCCTTACATATGAAATTGGCGTTTTGTATCGGAGGAACAAAAATTCGAATATTTTTAAATATAATATATTTAATTAATCAAAGTATGAACCATTGTTTTCTATGCACTTTTGCCATCTCATAGGTAGTTCATTGATCCCTTTACTAAAAACACCAGTCGGACGGGAATCAATAAAATCTGTGAAGGCGATTTGGACTGCCCCATCAGAGTTAAATTTTTTCCCTTGCAAGAAGTAGTCCAAATTTTGAAAAAAATGGAGGATGGATTGATCTGTTGAAGCAAGGTCCGGGGAGTACGGAGGATGTCTTAGACATTCCAATTGAAGCTCTTCTAATTTGGTAGCCGTCTGTTGTGCAGTGTGTGGTCTAGCATTGTCGTGAAGTAGCAGTGGCGTGGAGCGATTGACCAGCCTAGGTTGTTTAGCCGCTAGCTTTTCCATCATGGTTTGCAATTGCTGACAATAGACATCAACCGTAAGAGTCAAATGCAATGAACAATACCGGCACTAGTCCACTAGTAACTTTTTTGGGGTTAATTTTCGCTTGGGGCAGGATTTGGCTGGCTGGCCGGGATCCAACCATTGCGCTGAGCGCTTCCGATTATCGTAAAGAATCCATTTTTCATCACAGGTAATGATTCGGTTTACACCGCGCGTTTGCCGGTTTGCTTCAGTCAATTCGTGAGGTACCCACCTTTCAAGCTTTTTAATCTTCCCAATTTGCTTCAACTGAAGTAAAACAGTTTTATCACTAACACCGCAGCATGCAGCTAACTCGGACGTGGTTTGCGATGGATCCGCTTCCACAATAGCCTTCAATACTTCATTATCAACTTGGGTCTCAGGCCGTCCACAGGGCTTATTCTGCAGGTCGAAATTTCCAGAACGAAAACGTTGGAACCAAAACGAACTGTGTTTTCTTTTGCAACATGACCGCCATACACATCATTCACCCTTCGAGTCGTTTCCGCAGCACTAGTGCCACGGCGGAACTCGTACTCGTAAATAATGCGATACTTTAAGTTTTCCATTTTGTAAAATGAGTGACGCAACAAAACAGAAGAAAAAAACAAATTAATGACGGTCATCGAAGCACAAATACATGAGTAAATAGCTGTACAAATTTGAATTGGAAATTCCTAACCAAAGAGGTATTTGAGGTCAAAGTGGCCAGAACGACAAAACGCCAATTTCATATGTAAGGACCTAATATAATAAAAAAAAATGATTGCAAATATCCTTAAATGGGTCAAATCTTTAATTCGCATTTTCAGAAGATGAAACCGGAGAGCTTATTTTGACACATGCGACGCCGTCAGTTGACAAAATTTAAGAATATTTTTTTAATAAATGATACTTAAACAGATAATACCTAACACACATGTGAACAGACTAAGTCGCGCAAACCCTTCATAAGATATAATATCTCTATTCAGACTAAAAAAAGTTATGCGGCTTCACTTGTGTGTGACGTTCAGACGAAAGAAACCCTTCTATCATTAAACGTATAATAACCCTAATAAAATAATTATAGTTATAGAGCAACAAGAGCTCTTTTGGAACTAAAAAACAATGTATTTTAACTGCACTTTTCAATTCGTTTCGTATTGTAAACTGCTGTGTTGTGGTGGTAATAACAAATTTTATAGAGTACGTATGCGTACTTAGTACGTATAAGTATGTACTTATAGAACACTTGGTATGAAAGACTTTTTGAAAGTACAAAAAGTATCCGAGTATTGTTAGTAATATATGACCTAAAATCGCTCAGGTACGATATGATTCCTTTTGTACTCCAAAATTGTAATTTATATTGTCTGTAAGTTATGACGACTTGTTAATTAAAACAGATAATTAAAAATGTTTTAAATAAATTCAGTAAATGTTACATTAATTTGATAGTTACAGATACACTTATTCAACTCTGAATTAATCAACCTTAATATGCAATTCAAAGAATCCAATTAATTATGTTAAATAACAAACTAAAATGTTATTTGACACGAAAAAATTTACTGAGAATAATTTATACAATATGGCTGTGTATGCTAAAGCATAACGTGAAAATAATAATTAATAATATATATGATTTAAAATATTAATTTTTAGACGCCGGTCACGTGACAAAACAGTCTAGATTAGTAGAATCGATGATAACGTCACAGGCCAATCTAATCCTTATACTGTCTTGCAATTTACTCTCGTCGGAGAATGATTATGATCGAAATAATCTAACAATGATAATCAGGTATAGAATTTGATGTTTGTTCGAGTGTTTACAGACATAGTACGTTGACGCAAGGCGGCGTCATCTTCAGAGTCAGAGATTTATATATATATTTAAAAGATGAGAATTAAAATTACAATTTCCATAGATTCTATAGGCACTAATAAATTATCTAAAATATATAGACAGTTTGCATTTTTGGCAGCATAAATTTGGCGTTATCTTAAGGGGTAATTTAAATTTGTATGAATTTGTCAAGTAAATCAAACACATGAACAATGTATTTAAATGGAACACAATATCATTTCAAAGCAAGAACAATGTTTATATAGTATGAAATAGTATATATTGTATATGTTAAAACAAAATGTATAATTTTTGAAACGTACATTAACGATAGCGTATTCACAAAAACCATTAAATTAAACCGATTTGAGCGGCTCTTATTAGTTAAATTTATATAATTATTTTCGTTCCAAAATAATGACGTGGAATATCGTTTTCATTAATGCAAAATTTTGTTTGTGACAAAGGTTAAACTTTATAATTTTTATTTAGCAAGGTAATAAAGTTTAAATCTAACATTTTAATTTTTTTTATCAATTTAACATTTGAAATGTAATAATGATAAAACTATTATGTCCAACAATTTGCTTCATCATTAAAGTAAGATTTTTTTAAACGAAATATAATGAAACTGGTCTTTAAGCTAATACGCAAAGCTTCAAGGACTATGGGAAAGTATACAGTAAATCCAAATGAACCATGACAATCCAAAAAATCCACCTAAAACATTAAAAATCAAACCGATACTTCCTAAAGGAAATCTATAAGACCAATTCGCCAATTGAATAAACAAGAATATCTCGAGATGTTGTTAAAGGCAACTCACTGAACGAGCAATCGCTTTCTTTGTAAACATTTTGATTTATGCTAGCAAGTGGTATTAAGGGCACTCGATATTATTTTTATATCCCCGATCCCACTTCTCCCGAGGAAATTATCGATGTTATTAGTAATGATAGAAATGGTAAGTGAAAATGTTATTATGACCTATATTCATAGGAACTAAAACACTGAGCACTTCGACGTAAAACCAAGGTATAGAAATCCCTTCCAAACTAGCCACGACCAATTTATAATAGATCCAGTAATCGCCAGTAATCGAACAAGGATACGTTATAGCCTACAGATATTAAGAAATTATTGTGGGTATTGAATTGAATCAGCAAGTTAATCTCAACTTTAAATTAAGTTAACTGTGGACCGCATCAATCGGCTGAGAATATAATTACTAAGCCTATATATTATCCTATAGTGCGCCTAGCACGAATAACCGTATCGTTTCGATAATACTTGTGATTTTATCATTGATATATTATTTTTAAAAGAAAGAAAACAAATTAATTGTGTTTGATTAGTTGGAACGGTAAAAACTTTTCTTAAAAAAAATGTTTTGGTGCATACCATGTACCACGGAATTGTTACGTTTATACTCACAACACAGTAACTTCCTAGTGTATCATGTCCATAATCCGTCATGAGTTTTATATTATTACTAGCTGCCCCCGCGAACTTCGTTTCTCCTTAATGTGGCTTTAGTTAGCCTTAATACCGTGACACGAAAGACTAATTTCACTGTATTATCGTCACTATAATACAGTGAAATTAGTCGGTCTAAGTAACACGTGGTTGGCTATGCTAACACCAAAAATTAAAAAGTAGAAATAATTGAATAACACGGTATTTCGTTTACTACAAAATAAATTTAATTTATACTTTAGCCTCAATAACACGTAGTAATCATGATATTCAATTGTAGCTTATACGACACGTTTGTCGGTTTACCATAGCAGTGCCATCTATTGATTACTTACTCAATCCAGTCGAAAAGTATCGACATCTGTTAGAATCTTTTGGAGTTAACAGATAATTGTGACTGTCAATTAATTATAGACAAAAAAATTGCAATAAAATAAAATTGCTACTATAATTAAAGATCTAAGCTATCCTATCTCTTAAGTTGGACCAGACTGCTCACGATGAGCCAATTTAATTTAAAATCGGTTAAGTAGTTTAGGAGCCCATCGCGGACAAACATCGTGACAGGAGATTTTTTTAATTAAATATTACTGATGCACTCCCAGTGCAAAAAACTTAAGTGGAATTAGTCAGGCCACACCGCTCGCATGAATAGCAGATGGACAAACAGGGTAACAAGGTGGAACGGGCCACCAGGGAAAAGGCAGGTCGGCTGCACGGTGACGAGCTTCGAGTCGGTGGGAAAGATTGGGAGCAAAATGCTCAAGATAGAGAGAGGTGAAGACAGTTGGTCGATACTCTTTAAGAGCTCTTTGAATAAAAAAATATTAAGTTACTTTTGTATAAAATTTTAAATGTTTGTATCTTTTGTAATGAAGGATGATGTTACAAGGAATATTTTTTTTATAGAACAGGGGGCAAACGGGCAGGAGGCTCACCCGATGTTAAGTGATATCGCCGGCCATGGACACTCTCAATGCCAGAGGGCTCGCGAATGCGTTGCCGGCCTTTTAAGAATTGGTAAATACTTCAGTGGGCAGTTGATTCCACATAGCGGTGGTGCGCGGCAAAAATTGCCTTAAAAAATGCTCAGTCGTGGAACGGCGGACAAGTGGAAGGACCTGGTACTGGGGAGCTCCCGCCCAGAGGTGAGGTAGGTAGTTAGGCTAATCAATGAAGAATTATTATTATTAATTATTGTATCTGAATTAAATAGGTCATAATGCATACAGAAGTGGTAGAACTAACGATTTATAGCCTTACACTCCAAAATAAAATATTCATCATTTTTCTTTATAGGCAAGTACTAGGTTTTACCGAACATAATTATCATATGTACAAATCTAACTTCTTCATGACGCTTGACTACTAACAATTTTTAAAAGTGTTTGAATGACCTCAGGGACGAGAAATGCTCGCTTAACCAAAGCTAAACCAATAACCACTTACTGAGGAAAATTAATATTTTAGTCACATATATTTATATATATATATATATATATATATATATGTGTGTGTATGTAAACCAATCCAGTCTCTCATATTCGAAATTTAAATTTATTAAGTACGATTGTATCACGCGGACCGCATTATGCTGGAGACTCTTATGACGATACTGTTTCGTGATATACTATATAATTTCATGTAAAACAAAGTGTTTACTATTGGCCTATTAAATTACTTTTGATTTGATTTGATATTCGTAGCTCACGTTATGCCAAAAACATTTATAAACAAAATATTTATGAAAGAAATTGCTGATAAGTTCCGTTCCGGTTGACGTTTTGACGACACCACGAATCTACATCCCAAAGCACAGTAAGTGACGCCATATGTGAATGTCGTGTAAGGTGATCCCGGATTTGATTTTTAAAGAAAACAGAATCATTTTATATACTGCATCGGATCGCATTCTTAAATGGAAGACGACTCTGAAAACGAGCATAAATCTGCGTCTTTATCGAGCTAATGCTACGCTAATTATAAACGCGTGGCGATTTCTTAAATAGTCACAGTTACGCCTCGAGAATATAGGCAATCTCTTCAACGGATACATTGCATTCATTCGTTACATAGCAATTAACAGTTCACTATTTCGCTTTTATACTATTGTGGTACGTGAGTGGTTAATATAGAGTAAAAATAAATTCCTCTATTATTTAAAGCACCCGATGACCTATGATAAAATAAACAGATATGTCTGCACAACGTTCATCTAGGTCATTAAGAATGAAACTTCAATACGAAAGATAATTTATCCAATCCAGATAAACTCAAACTAGTTTCAAAGAGATTCATACTCAAATATTCATCTCTTAGAAGGGGGCAGTCAAACTACAAAACAAACTTTAAATCGCGTGAAACCACAATCTAGAAGAAAATTATTAGAAGTTTATTTTCGAAAATTGAGTTCACCTCATAAGTTTTAGCCACTTATAGTAGTTGTAGGTAGTTTGGGATATATCTCTTTTTCTTCTAAATTTAAATAAAATCTTATTACAAAAAAAGAAAAAATTAAGTTTCAATTTTCAGTTTTCATATAAGAAGGATATACTCGTGCGTCACATAGACAAAGCTTTTAGTTTTACACGTCGTAATGTCAGACGCCATTTGTTTTAACACTAGATTTAAATTACTTATTCGAGGGTGCATAATACTTAATTACGTTAATAGTTTTTAATATAATTAAGTATTATTAATATTTTTCGTTCAAAGTAGATGTTTACGTGTAATATTTTTTGTAAACTAGCCTATCCACGGTGTAGGCCCGGTTTCTATATCAAACACACCGATCGTAAATGCTATAAGTTATAGATTTGTGTAACAAGAGCTTATTTAAAAATATTACGATGTGTAGCATTTGTAACTTATATCTTTAATAAAGAAATCGGACAAAGGCTACGTTTGTAAATTTCTTGTATTTCGGACACAAAAAAAATTGTCCTAATCAAAAAAATGGATATCGTTGTGCATAACTATATGATACTGTTTGTGATTCTTAAACAACAATTGTTAAGAGTTTGTAAGCATAGCATACTGCCACCATGAACGTTCATGCACATTATGAAGATCATATTTCAAATAAAACATCAAGCTTGCTAACATTTTCAAGCACAACCTAAAAACGTCATTCGCACATTAACAATATGCTGTTTAGTTATATTTTTTTTATTTAAAACAAACAACTGTAAACGTAATTATTATGAGAAAATTTATAAACTTACAGAATAATTCCTTTAGTAAAGTTTGATAAATTGTAAGATTGAGTTTGAAATGTTTAGCAAAACCGATGCGGAGAGCCGTCTAATCGTATTATAACTTGGACTTATCTGCTTAAAAATCTTTAGTACGTTTCTCAAAGGGCTTTGTACAAAGATTTACTAAATATAACATAATATTTTCAATTAGTCATTAAATACATAAAACATATTTATACTGAATAATTCGTATCGAATTTTCATTTTTAATGAAATGAAAATGTCGAACGAACTTTGCAGATATTTCTGTTTAGTTTATATATACAAAGACACAAATTTATGTTTGTTTCCAAAGTCGGACCTTGTTCCTATAAGTTACACAGATTTATGCCTGTTTTTAGAGTTGGAACTAACACCGTAATTATGAAAAAATATATCTAAACAATAAAAAATAATTATCTCTAAACACACACGTTTTTCCCAAAAAAACAGTTCTAAAATTGGAAAAAAACGCGCTTCAATGATAAAAGTATTATATCCTTATTATGTTTACTGGTTTGTTTACATTTATTTGATACAATAGATTTCTTGTTATACATAAATCACCATATTGATCTTTATACATTTTCTGCCCATTAATAAGTTCCCAACAAAATGATGATATAAAATATTTTATTCAAAAATCTCTCCATTGTCAACAATGCTAATAATTTATATCTTCATTTCCTCTTCAATTCAAGATTGTTTCTGCTATACATTAGGGAAGTTCTTCGAAAGTCATATTCTGTTTTTCTATTATCTTTTATCATACTTTGTAAAGTACACAAAATTGAACTTCTGGGTATTATTTTTCTTAACTTTTGCTTGTTCCAAAAGTCAAATGTGAGAATAAAATAGCAATTAAACATTTTAATATTAAATATATATTTTTTTTACTTTTGAATGTAAATTTCAGATTCAAGTTTAAAAAATCTAAGAATATACAGTCACATACAGTATAACTATTATTTATAAACGATATTCATTTCCACGTGAGCAAGACGCGCCGGCAATAACTAGTTAAATAACAAAATAAATAAAAACGTAATCTAAATCTAATCAAGCTATGAATACTATTCAATTACTGTGTCTACGAGTTGGACTCTTTTGACAGTGCTCGAGGATTCTCTTATTATTTTGAAGTACGGACTTTAAAATATTCATCAAAACACATCTTAATTTAACAAAATAGATACAAAACGAAATACTATTTATATTCAGCAATTAACAGAATTTTAAAATTATTATGTAGTCACGATATTACAAAACTTACCCAAAGTTTTTATGTTTCTGAGAAAACATTAGGTACGAGTTATTAAAATTTTAATTAAGTTTATTATGTTTATAATAAAATCAAATTTTCATATGAACTACATTCCGAAAAGTAAACGTTTAAATGATTTCATAGTCAACAGCTTTATAAAGATCTCATTACGTGTTATTTTAAAAAAGTATCATAATGGTTGTAATGATCTTCCAACAGCGTGGTTCAATAATGCTAAAGGTCAATTCAGAGTCGATATAGTACAAACTGACATACGTCCAGATCCAACACGGTTTTAAAACACGAAAGTCATATTTTAGATATCTTCAAAGTCGCGAAATAGAGCTACTTAGCGGCTAAGATAAACAAGCCAGTGTGAAGTTTGATTAACTACGGTTTCAGCTATTACGAGTTTGACGGGAATTTGTATAGACGTTAATTGTATCAAGACAAATATAAATACAAAATGAGAGAAGTGTACTGGCTTTCATGGCTTAGTTTGCGAATACCCTCAAATATATAAGACGATTGTTATAAACCAATATCAAGTAACTGCTACACTTTAGTACATTGGTAATTGATAACTTTTTTGTTCTATTCTTATTCTACTGTGATATTAGTGTGTCTTTTTAATAAGATGGCTAGAAAGTAATGAGACTAATAAATTTTATATTTCTTATCTTGTGCCGTGTCTAACTATTATTATAATTTAAACAATTGGAGACTTTTCGACATATATTCGAAGAAGATATCATTATTTTTTATTTGGTGTGAGCTTTCCAATAATCCTATACCCACTGACTTTAAACTTTAATTTGACTTAGTCATACGTCTTAAACTTTTCTACAGCGATTACACAAAAAAACGACATTAATCTACAAGATCGCTATATATTCTTAATGTTTACCTGTCCGTGATTAATAAAACCATGCCGGATCGCCAATTCATCTGCATTTCCACTAGGCACATGTATCGCGAACTGATCGTGGTACAGTGGCTCACACAAGTTCAGAACTGCTAAAAGCACGACCACGAGAAACGGTGGCATAACTCACGTCGCGCATTGCACGCTACCGTTTACGTACTTTCATTATATCGCTTACGTAATATATAACCGCACAAAATGCGTGCTTACAGGACAGCGTTCCTTCGTCAACTGATCTCGTGTTACTGAAGTTCTACCCTCTATGTGGTTTGCGCATGCGGACTAAATGGCGCCCTTTCTTCATCTTGCTATCAAAATGTATTGTGTGCATAGCTTTAATTGACAGGAATTCTTAATTGGATCAACGCCACGAACCTATATTTAAGGTCTTACTGCGTGGCCTGCCAATCTACGGGTTGATATCGGCATATTTCAGTTAGTTAATATATAGGTAATAAATAGATCCTATATTATTTATTTGTCTACGTCGACGAATTCGTATTCAGTTATGTAGGACTTACCATAAACTACAGTTTTTTGTTAAAATACTTCTTTTTTTGTTGTTGTTTTCTTTGTAACTGCTGTATTTTTATCTAATACGTCTTCTGTTTCTTGCCTGCTATTGCACTTTTTTAATATTGTAATAAACAATTAATTTATAAGCTAAATATATTTTTGTATGAGTAGGAGTTTTTGTCTGAATGTGAGATAAATATTTTAAATTGTTGGATACTTACCTACGTATCCAACTATCCAACGTATCCACTGCAAAATATTTAGAAAATGAAAAACGGCTTAATGTAGAAAGTTGCCTATACTTTTATTGTATTTCGAAGTAATCTCCGTTCCTCTCTACACATCGTTGCATTCGATGGAACCACTGAGAAAAATACTGGGCCCATTCTTCCTTAGGGGTCTCTTCTATAGCATTTTCGTACGCTGTCACCGCATCTTCAGGGGTCGTAAACCAAATACGAATTTCATCTTTAGTTCCTGGGAATAAATGAAAATTGCATGGTGCAAGTTCAGGACTGTGTGGTGGATTACTCATTATCTCGACACCCATAGTCAAATATTCAACAGTCTGTTTTGCGGAGTGTGCTGAAGCATTGTCGTGGTGAAAGAGGATCCTGCTTCGAGGGCGCTGCTCTCGAATTTTTTCCAAGACAACAGGCAAACAGCGCTTGACATACCAGCCTGCAGTAACTGTCCTTCCATTTTTTAGCACAACTGTCGCAAAATGACCTTTCCGACCAAAGAATGAGGTAATCATCTTTTTTCCTTGACTTCTTCCTTTCTTTACCTTTGTGGCCGATCCTCGAAAGGAAACACCCACTGAGCTGCTTGTCTTTTTGTTTCGGGCTCTTGCTTTCATCACTTGTGATGATGTCAAATTCAGCATTTGAGTGACCAGTCCATGCAAAGGTCTTTCTGGTCGTTGATTAAAGTATGGGGAATCCATCTGCTACAAAGCTTCCTGACGCCTAAATGTGCTAATTGCAGCCTATCATAGCTTTGTCGTTGAGTAAACCATAGTCATAATAAATCATTTTCACGTGTAACAAGAATTTTAGATTTCCCGGCAATTCACAAAAGCAAATGATTGCAATATACATTAGGTTACCAAAGAGTTCTAAAATTGAAATTAGTTCGAAATAAGTATTCATTAGCAATGTTTCTAACTGGCCAGTTCTAAACATTATCAGAGTTACCCACGAATTTTATTTTTTTTTATTTATAGATCTAGCATAGATTTATACCTTTAAGTTTAAGATTTTATTTTAAAACGCGTTTAAGTAGGTATTATATGACAATTAATTTTAAATTAAATTATCAAACTGTATTAACCTTCCGCATAATTATAAAGTTGTAATAAAAGTGTATTTTTTGTTAAAAGAGCTCTCGCGTACATAAATTAAATATTTATTCGTCATTAAAATATATATCTATACCACAGTTGTCAGTTCTTCAGAGCTTATTGCCAGTTCTTCTCATCCGTTCTAAAGCCTTGATTTGATAACTGGCACTATATGTTAAAGTACATTGTACATTGTGTTACCTACATAAATAAATGATTCTGAATTTGAATTTATTGATTATCATTAACTGCTGTTTAATATTAACGTGTGAATAATTCAAATGTGACTCAGTGGAAACTATGTAAATAACTTAAACTAAACAGCACAAGTTCATAAGACAATTAATTGCTCGTGTATCTGATTTCACACAAATATTCGAGAAGTTTCTCAATTTACATCTTAATCGGGCGTAGCTCTTAAATATTACGGTGCCTTAACCTAACAAATAATGTTATTTAATACATACATTTCTATAAGGTTAACTTAACTTAACTATTGCTACTTTATGTATATGACCGATAGTTATATCCCGTAGTTATCTATGTCTATTCACATAATCATACATATAAATAAATTACACCAGAACTATAGTCAAGATACTAGATTGATACCAACTTGAAATGTTGCATAGAAAATCTTTATAAACGTTTAAAACAATTTAGTTCGACGTTTCAAGAGCTTTTCACCAATAGTCCTCATTTGACGTTATATTTAAACCTGTAATAATCACATAAACTATAACAATATTAAAAACTTTTAGAAGTGACGAACACACCTTCTACGCCGTAGCATATTTTTATACGTCGTAGATCCAAAACGCGCTACGAAATAAATAAAGTTCTTTAAATATAAATTCTTTTTAAATGACAGTTAAAGTCGAGTCCTAATTAATTTAAATTGAGTAATACTCCAGTATCTTAAGAAATTTCTTGCTGCTGTAGCAAGATAAAATAAAAACCATGTTTTTTTTCATTTTAATAACATTCTTAAGAAATTGAAGCCCTAATTCGTTCGAGATTTCAGTCGCTTTCAACATCGTGTAACGTACGAGGCAATTTTTAACCACAAACTTAAGTTTTCGAGTGGAAAACTGGCAAGTATTCGAGCTATTCAATTCAAACTGGGCTGGATATTCAAATGCGTTATTTGTTTAAGCGAGAACTTCTCAACTTTAAGTACGGATGAGACTAAAGTTCTCTAGATGAGCTTCAGTATTCGAATACTAAAAGAACAAGGCAGAACTCAAACGGACTGTTAATTCTAATTAATTGTTTAATTATTGAAATATTCGTCAACTCAATGCCTAAACTGTGGTTAGTAATAAATATATATAAATATATCTTAATAGTTGATGCATTCAATTATGTATGATGTCTCGCCAGTTCCCAAGAGCAGCTAAACCGAAGGTTTCCAGTAATTTTATATTTAGATCCTTTATTTGTAACTATGGTTGCCAAAAAGATTGAATAAATTTTAGTCGTGTTAGAAATTCCACGAAAAAAGTAATTTATATTATATTATTATTGTTATAAATTGTGTTGTCTTTTTATAAATTAAGTTTAACAATCAATTTATAATTATCATAATGACATAATAAGAGCTTGGAGATACAGTATTTCAACATCTAACCACTATACATGGACATAACCAACACAATTATAAATATGTATCTGGGGACGTGAGTGCCTTCTTTTCTTGAGGGTCTTAAGACGAAGCTGTAGGCTGTGCCTGTCTTAATCAAACTTTCTAATAATAATAATCCGTTTAATTAAATGCTATATTTGACATCAAGTAACTAAGGAATAATATGATAAAAATCAAGATCACATGAACATTTTCTGAAAGCATGGTACACCATAGATAGCAGATCTCAACCTTTATGTACAGTATAGATTCTTTAGTTTCAAATTAAAATTATTTAACTTTTTTTTTAAGTTGTAAAACACAAATCAACAGCCCCCCGCCACTCTGATCACTGAGGTAGATGAAACAGTAAAACATATAACACTTTATCAGTCGCACTCTTCATTTCTGAAGGTCATGTTAGTGGCGACATGTGCACAGCTTCCTCCACTCTCCCTTGTGTTCGGCAAACCTCTGCGCCTGGGTGATGGTGACACATGTAAGGGCCTTGTCCTGATCGCTCCAGTGATTAGGATATCGGTCTCGAGTTCTGGTGCCCTCCACTCTGCCAGTCACGATGAATTTTTTAAGCCTTCTGCGTGCACGTACATACACATATTAAATTCCTTATATTTTGCTGTTTTTATTTTTGCAATATTATCGGAATCTTTTTCAAAAACATTCCGGGTATAAAAATAAGGTAGTCCGTCCCAAAAGTATGTTTAACAACATAGAGAAGTATGCAAAGATAACATGACGTCTGCCTATCGTCTACATGTTGCAGTTTTATTCGTCTGTCGACTCCTATTGAAAGACATTTCCTGAGTTTCAATGGGATATTTTCATAAAAAATGTTGCATATTTTGTTATTCAGACATTCTTGAGTTAAGCTTATAATTCAGGTTTTTATTGACGCTTTGGAACCATACATAGTCTAGCTTTAAATGGAACTGTTACACGGTAATGTACAAGTTAAAATTTTGACATTAGTTTTTATGAACAACGGTCTTTTAATACATATAAACACACGTGACAATTTTTAATCTGTACTTTTGTATATACAGTTAATAGCTAATTATATATATATATATATTAAAAGGGCTTTGAATTGTTATTTAAAAAACCTTCAATCTAATTTATATAAAGTTGTCATGATCGCCCTACTTTCAACACACTAGTGTAGTAAATCAACATTTAAAAAAAAACGGTAATGTGGTGGCTAATTTTTACGATACTAAAATTCATATTTTTAATTAACACATACCTATAAGCAAATGGCTCAATTGTTTCAACAAGATTATTTTATATCCATTATGATTTCTTGATTGTGTCAAGAGTAACATTTTTCACATTTGTCTTAAGTTGTATGTGTACTATTTAAATGTGTGTGTTGGCCTATTGGTCTAACCATGCAACTCTCATCCCCGAGGTCGTAGCCCTATACGTACACAAGGTTCAAACCCCGAATATGCATTAATGGACATTCTGTCTGTATTTGACATTCGCTGGTACAAGTAAAACATCTTGGGGAAATCAGCATGCCTTGGTACCACAAAAGTCGACGGTGTGTATTAGGCACTGAAGACTAATCACCTACTTGCTTATTATAAAAAACAAGTGATCAGTAAACAGATACACAACTCTTAAGTCAGTCTCAGGCCTAAAAGGTTGGAGCGTCACTATTCTTCTCGGTATTAAATATTATTTTAAATTTTAAATATCGTCGATGTACAACATTTAGATATTGTTAAGATATATATATAAGATAAAAAAAGTTATATTTAAAGTTTTAACTTCTAACTATATTTTTTTACATGTGTCTTTACTAAGACATCATGGAACATTAGGATCTAGCCTAACTTAAGACTAATAAGTAATTGAAGTCAAACCTAATTTATTAAAAGATATTTAACATACAAAACTGTTCAATAGCACTATATAGTCTCTATTAAAGGGACGACATTCTGTTCTTGTGTTCTATTTTTCACTCACTGTTTAGCACTTAATACTAACGTGCACTATCACTAATTCACTAGTTCTAATGGTTTTGTCCTTTTCAGTCGTGGTATCAAGGAGTTGAATAACCTCGATATGTTTCTGAGTATATAAAATGTTCAGAAATATAAAAGATTATCTAACAACACAGATTGTTATCAATGGCTTATCTTAATCGATTTCAAATGCGACCTGGTATTGTAGTCGACGTTTGATCTAAACCAAATGAGAGTATTATGGAGGTTCACAATGGTAAATCAACTTCATATTATAATGAATTGTGATAGATCCTTTCTCGCTTTCCAAGGGATCCTTGAAAGCCGAATAGACCTTTAGAAATGTATTGTGAGGTGCGCCATTCATTATAGTCTCAAGTCATATTCAGTTCTTGATACAGTCTTTTCAACGCTTAATGATCGCTTTCAGGAAAATTAAATTTTACTGCCATAGGTTTAAGAAGTGTTTATTCAAAACTGTATATTAATAGTACCTTTTACTATTATTTTATTTTAATATCATTTTTATAGGGGCAAACGGCAGGCTCATCTGAGGTTAAGTGGAACCGCACTCACATTGCCAGAGGGCTAGCAAGTGCGTTGCCGGCCTTTCGTATTGTCTTTTGTTAACATAGCTTTTACACATTTAAAGAAAACACTTTTTTACCGGATTGAAGCTATGTATTAGTATAAACTTCTAATTATTTTACATAATTTTAATTTTTTCCCGACATTTAGCGTGCGTGGTCACGGTGACTGAAGACAAAAGGTGTTGAATGTCAAAAAGTATCAATAGACCGACAGACGCAGCAAGACTGCATCCGCTAAATAAATAAAACAAATGAATACAGGATTTTTTACAAGGAAATTCTAATTGAACCTTGTTTGAGGGCGTTTCTGAAAGCTAAAAGAAAATATTTCAAATAACTTTAAAAATAAAAACCTAACCTCTATATAATTAAAGAAAACTTACTCCTCAGAAATTTACGAAAAAAATATGAAAATTGGTGCCACAAGAAAAAAAATTATAAATAAAGAACGGCCAATACACGGTAATTACCGTCTGTGTCTATGTTTTTCCACTACCCTCAATCTATTATATTATTTTTTAACGTAAGGTAAAACATGTATAAAGAATCGAATTAAAAAAGAACATAAAAAAGAAAAGTTACGTAGTCGGTAATATATATATATATACCTAGTTATATTTCCAACTAATAGAAATGATCATGAAACAGATAAAGAAATCTGAGGCCCAAACCTGAAAAGGTTCGGCATTGATTTTTTTTTTATTTTTTCAATAGAAATTCTGAATTATACAGAATTATAACCTATTCTCTGAAATACTCATATTCAATAAATAATTCGAAATTCAAGCCGAGAGTTTGAATATTTATTGAAAGTGATTTTCGATTGAATTCTTTATTCATATACAACTGTCTGAAGCTTCTCGAAGCGAAAGAACCTTTATGAATGCAATATATCGAATTAATATATCAAAACTATATTTGATTAATTCATTCATTCATATTTCAAAGACTCATTGATTATTCTCCCTAATATGCAATGACGTTGCCTAAGGTTTGTTCTATGGAAACCATTTCGCAAATTTCGTGTTTTAACAAAAATCTTCTTTTGTTTTTAATTAATTCATTGTGTTACGCGATAGTTATAATAAGTTTATACTTAGCTAAACAAAGTGAGCAGTTCTAGCCTAGTGGTTTCATCGTGCGATTCTCATTCCTGAGGTCATACGTTCGAACCCCAATTGTGTTTCTCTTCGTTTGTGCGCATGTTATACTCGTCAATACGGAGAAGAAATACATCGTAAGGAAATCGGCCGTTGAAACAAAAGTCGAGGGCGTGTGTCATTCACAGAGTAGTTGCCTATTTCAAAAAACAAATGATCACGAAACAGATAAAGAAAGGGTCAGGCCTTAAAGGTTGCAGCGCCACTGGCGAGTTAAACATAGGCTTATTTTTATTGCTATTTATGTATTACCAAAACCAGCAATAGGATTTGAGGAGCAGAATTTCTGCATCTAATCAAATTATATTTTTCTCCATAGGTTAGCTGGTGATCGGCATTTGACCTTTATTATCGCTTTTACTGTTATAATATGGTTCCTTGACATATTTATTGAGCACAGAAACTAATTGCTTCACAGTATCGAAAAGATGATTTAAAATCGCAACAATAAACCAGTTCAGTAAACAGTATGAAAAGCGAAACACGAAAATTAAAACTATGTTAACCGTATCGCACTGACGGTAAATTGGTTGCATTGAATGAGAAAGCGAACTCCTCTGACGAACGTTTGCATTCAAACGAAAAAACCAAGCCAGCCTTCAACAGTGAGCTAGTTAATTGAATACTGAGAGAACCACGATCATTTCCGTTGCTTGTAACATTTATGTACCGTGACCTATTTTTCATATAAAAGGTATTTTTCATAATAGGTCATTGTCTTAATTGGCATATAGAATATGTAATCAATATTGCCGGGTAAGTAGTATTACTTACATGTATATGTATGAAATGATTCGGGGATTCTTTTATCACTCCCTTGAAGATGTATTTCACTACTATAACGTAATAGATGGGCTTAAAAGTTCATTAGCCTATGAACTTTACATAGAAAAAATCTTTTTTTTATAGAATTTGATTTGATGATTCAGTTTAGTTACATTCGAGAGCGATTAAACCGATCATAGTCATAAGATATACATATTATATATACCGATACCTGGTTTATAGAACGATTTATCTTTAGCCTGGAATTACGCTTCAGTTTCAGTGATTACCTCTTCATCACCGCAAAATTTCTGCCCAGTGCACATTCTTTTGAGGTCTGAGAAAACAAAAAAGACACTGGGTGAAATCTGGATAATACGGAAGTTATTTGAAGCCCAATTCATGGAATTTCGCCATCATTTTTATGGATTTGCAACCCGGTACATTGTTTTGACGGAACAGTACTTTGTCCATCTTCAAATGTGACCTTTATTATAATGTTATACGCCTTTCTTTGTGAGAACTATTTTAAATATCATACATATATAATGCAATGCAGTGTTCTATGTACAAATAATATTATATATCTTAAAAGTGGTTTTGGTTCATTCTATTTTTATGTTCTCTTCCTAAGGGATACAACAATAGAATTGCCAAAATCGAAAAGCCCCTTTAACTCTAATTACAACGTTACAAAGGAAAGCGTTTAATTAAATTGACGTTTCCTTCAAACAGTTCGGATACCGTGAACTCTAGATTAACTATCTTGCTCTAAGGGAACTTTATTGTGTAATAAAAAACGTATAAAAATCCGGCCGTCAAAACGTCGGACCGGGCTTAAATTGACCAGAAGAGGTTGTATACAGTGAAGAAACAAGGCAAATTTACGGTTATAACCTGATATTTTTAAGTAACGGAAAATTAAAAAGAAAGCATTGTTTTTTATTAATAATTTGATATTTTAAATAGCAACGCGCATAATCACCAAAGGTATTCCCAATATAACAAATCTGCAGTGTACGAGAATTATTTGTAATTCTATAGCAAAACGAATATTTAGTTTAATAATTCTGAAGTAAAAATAAAATAAGTAAGAGGCGCGTATGGGTCTTAGATTTCTGATTCTGTTGCATATTATTTTTTCTAATCTAATAGGCAAGTAGGTAAACAGCCTCCTGTGCCTGATACACGCCGTTGACTTTTTGGGTCTAAGACATGTCGGTTTCCTCATGATGATTTCCTTCACCATTCGAGCAAAAGATAAATACGCACATAAAAATAAAATCCATTGGCACAGCCGGGGATCGAACCTACGACCTCAGGGATGAGAGTCGCACGCTGAAGCCCCTGAGCCAATACTGCTCGTAATACTGCTTTCCTCGGATTAAGGCACTTTATCGCTAAACATAGGCTTTAGTAACATAAACTATCATGTATGTGCCAAAAATTGAATTTGGACTATCATACTCATTACAATTACTTCTAATACGATATTATACTTTATACATATTAGAAATCGAAATATAATTTATTTATATAAAATAGTGCTTCTAAATTTTCTTGTACTGGCAATTCTCGAATCAAGAACGTGTTAAAAGACGAAATATCACAATGGGTTGTTTGCGAGACTAAACGCTCAAATGAATATAGATACATCTATTTACACAGTAGATATTACAAGCTATGTTCTAAACTAGTTACACAACTACAAGCTCAATATTTTGTATTACAACTGTACTTCCCAAGTTTATATATGGTGCATACTTACACTAAAGAAATAATTATTATGTAAGAAATAAATAAATATTGTCTCTGAAGTTGTCTGTATGTGATTCAAAATATCTCAACTAGATAGTTTACACTTTTAGATGTGACGCGGTGGTCGCTGGAATCACTATTACTAATGGCTTACGGCTTCATAGTACATTGTCTATGGTGTCAATATTTTCAATTGTTTATACATTTAAGAGTCCTAAAGAAGAAGACCTTTTAAAAAAGAACTCACGTGTGTTGTGTGACTTCACTTGTTTCATAAATGTATCTTTTTTCAAATATATTTCTCTTTTACCCGAATCCTTGTATTTACCGGAGCCGAGTGGAGCTTTAATTAATTATCTTCTGAAAGTCGAAATCTAACTTGAGATCTAATCTATTTCAATTTAACCCAGGCTAATTTTACGAGATGTTTTACGGCCTCGAACATTGCAGACCTTCCAACAATAGATTTCCCCTTTAGTATTTGATGGATTTAGCACTTTGATAAAACATTTTGTACGCTGAAAGGGCTGTAAAACATTGAACGTGTTGGCTACAGTTGAAGGCTACGGATTTTTATGAAATATGGTTTAAAAAAAGCGCTTATCAATGTTATTTATATTTAAAGATTTTCTAAAAGGATAGAAAAGTGTCTGGCTGTCAGAGAACATCGTAACATGATTTCTACTGTATGTATTGATATAAAAAAATTTTAATTAATCAATGGCGCTACAGCCTTTTTAGGTCTGGGCCTCCGATTCTGTATCTGTGGCATGATCATTTGTTCGATTAACAAATGATCATCGAATAGGCAAGTAGGTGATGAGCCTTCCGTGCCTGACGCACGCCGTCGACTTTTTGGGTCTAAGACAAGCCGGTTTCCTCACGATGTTTTCCTTCACCGTTCGAGCTAATGTTAAATGCGCACATCGAAAGAAAATCCATTGGTTCTCAGCCGGGGATCGAACCTACGACCTCAGGGATGAGAGTCGCATGCTGAAGCCACTAGGCCAACACTGCTCATGTATTAATATACTATAAATAAATTATTAAACTTAACACAGTTATGTCTTACCAATTTCTTAACATTTTCATTTATTCGTTACTCACTAAAACTAAGCCATGGAGATGCATACAGGCTATAACAATTTCTTGATGACAGTATAGTCCTAACCTCTTAAATCTTACAAGTCTCCAATATATTTGCATACAACCACCCCCGCCCAATAAATCGCTCAATTTCACGCTCCATTACGTAGCGTTTAGCCTGGGGACATGCAAAAATATTAGCCACAGAACATCATAACGCAACACCTCGGTAGAAATTTTGAATACCAGCCAATCAACGCGCGACAGGTCGGTGGGTTGATCCTGGGAAAATTCAATTATATTCGTATTTTATTGGCCCGAGAGGGGACAGCTAACTACGTTGAGGTAACCAGTTTTCGTAATAGCGTTTTGATGTTTACAGTATCGGATGGGTCTCTGCAATGACGTCGCGGTCTTCAAACTAGTTAACACCTAATTTTATAGGTTCATAAATGTATAATAGAGGTTTTAAATTCTATTAAGTAGCTTATTGTTATGTTTTTCTGGTTTATTGAATAATTTCAACAATTTCTTAGAATGGCTTTTGCACTTTAATAAAAACTGTTCAAAAACGTCTTTTCTCTGACATCGATCGTTTTAAAATATGCAAAATTTATACTAGTATAACGAATAGCGATTAAGGGAGCATTAAAAGAATTAGTATATTACATTAATAATATAAAATATCAATATTTCGTTTAATTCTTTCATAAAACAAATCATAATAACAAAATGACACCAGTGTCAGCGATAAATTCTTTACATTGATTTAACATCCCTTTTTAAGCGTTCCAAACTTAAATTTTGACATCGAAATCCATAAACAACGCAAACTGCCACAGATAAAAAATATTCATGTATTCTATGAATTGGCAAAATAACTGATGGGATGGCCAGCTCGTTATTTTCCAATTCTTGTAATAGCCAATCGCACTCTGACGCGATTCGCACTTTTTGAGGTCAATTTTGGGATCACAAGGGTAAAATCCGCGTACAGTAGATTCTATTTTTATTCCCTAAATAATTGTTCCTTCTTATAGAATGTTCGGTATCCAAATTAATAAAAAGCTTACCTCGAGTTAGAAATCTCATATTTATTAAAAAAAATATTTTCCAACCCACATATAATATTTAAAACTGTTTATCGACAACGTCCATGTCAAGGTGAATACAACGGTTCTCATCCAATCACCGAAGTAAAGCAACGTCGGACGCGGCATTACGTGGATGGTTGACCGCCTGAGAACATCGCGAAATGTTGGCTTGTTATACATTTTTTTTTTATATTCTATATTTATTTACACGAAACCGTTATATTATATTTCAATAAACTATTATAACGTAATCCTGAAACTGTATTTTATTTTGCTGAAAACTTAAGCTTCAAGCCACTTAAAGTCTTGTAAGTATTAAAAGTCAACTTCTGTACAAACTTCCGAATATTTTAATGCTGTTTCCACCTTCCACAATGTCCAAGTTTCACTTCCAGATATTTAAATTTTAAAGTGCGAAAATTTGAATTTAAAGAGATTTTGATGTGATGGAATGGCTCAAGAAGGATAAACTCTATATTGTGTAAAAATAACACAAATAATTTTTGATATTCCTCACTATAAGAGGTTGTTAAATTAAAGTTGTTTAAGTAGTTAATTATTACTTAGGTATAAATAAATATCGTTATTTGCATAACTAAATTATAACTTATTTTTTACAATATCATATTATGCAATTCCTATTTTAAGTACACATTATTTTCTAACAACTCACTATGTACTAGTATTATTTTAATTTGTACTATTTTTTAAATTAGCCATTATATTACTTTTGAGATATTTTACCATATTTTAAATAAAAATACATATATATATTTATATATCGGTTTATATCATAATCTTATTATTTTTATTACTATAGTAAATACAACAATTCTTTATTTAGGAATGTTAGCACCCGACAATATGCGTGCAATATACATAATACCAGTTTTGATGATTAATTCAATATGTTAATTTATTACCTTCGGAATGATTTTTATAATTACAGATAAATAGTTGTACGAAAACGCACATAATATTTAATTCTAGTTCTTTCTTTTACGGCCTACGCAGTACTATAAAAAGGTAGATGGTAATTATATAATATATATAATAAAACTCAAATAAAATTGTTTCAATTGAATCAAAAGATTTCTCTTTCAGTGCATAGCTATACAAATCCACTAAACCCCGATGACATGGGTTTGCTCCTTGCGAAAAACCGGCGCGATTCCCGCTAAATCACATTTGACCTCTCCGTGACCCCAGGATATATTATGAATCGTCCCAATACCTTCCGGGGATCAAGTGTTTTATTTATCCTTAAGTATAAGATAAAAAGAGTTCAGACGGATTAAGGATTGAAAAGCAGATTTGGACACGAAATTAATATCGCTATTTAAATTATTACTAGCGAATCCGACAGACGTTGTGTTGTACAAACGTTTTACGAACAAAAAAAACTCATAGTTCTCGACTCCACTTGAACACACAAAAAAATTTCATCAAAATCTGTCCAGCCGTTTACGATATTAATTACGAACACATGCACGGAAGACATATATATACCAGTTAATATGCTGTATAGATAAATAACCTAGATACCGACTGCAGTGCCATCTGCCGAGCAGATTTGTGAATATAAGCCATCCAGGGCATACAAAAAAATTCATTAAAATTGGTCCAGCCGATTAGGAGGAGTTCAGTGACATACACACCTACACTAGTATTATATATATATATATAAAGATAATGATAAATATAATTTTAACTACAATTTCGGCCCTTAAATTTCTGCATCGGATTCCTTGATATTTTAACTCATACACAGACTCATACACAGGCATGTAACCTATCACCTTCCTAGAGATTTTTGGCACATGGGCACATAAATATAAAAAATGCATTGTTTCACAGCTAGTATAAACAGACGAGTACAGGGTTCATAATCAATTAGCTTTCATATAAATTACTATCAAAATGTACTATATTTGTTTTTATTTTCAAATAATAACTGTATTATTGCACGAAATACCAATATTGATAAAAAAAACAATATTTGATCGGATACAATACGCACACAAAGAATAAATTTCATGTCGGCAACGTTTTGTTATTTGTATAAACTATACAAACGTTGCTCCTAATTATTTAAGAGTTTGTTTTTTTACGTAATAGGAGGCAAACTTGCAGGAGGCTCACCTGATGTTAAATGATATATTATGCTCATGGACACTCATATTGCCAGAAAGTTCCCAAGTCCTTGCCGGCTTTAAGAATTTGTACGCTCTTTTCATGCAGGACCCTAAGTCGAATTAGTTCGGAAATACTTCAGTGGGCAGCTGGTTCCACATAGTAGTGGTGCTCGGCAAAAACGGCCTTGAAAAACGCTCAGTTGTGGAACGGCGGACGTCGAGTGGAATTTCGTATTCTGCCTCCACGTCCGACGATGAAACTTAACTACACTTATTTATCCGATCACCTTCTCTATATGTGTTCACTGTACAAGGTATATAAAGCAATATTTTATTGTATAAAAATCTCATAAACTATAAAACTCCGTTAGTAACAGAATATACATTTGCAAAAGTCAAAAATCATTTATTCATATAGGTACACTTACGAACATCAAAAATTTCATTTGAACATTTACTACCAGTTCTCAAAGCAAGGGCGTAGAACGGAAGAGAAGAACTGGCAATAGACTCTCCGGCACTCTTTTTGCAAATCACCCAATGGCTATTTGGAGGTGTGCGCATCTTAAAAAGTAGATTCTAACTGCTAATTAATTAAAGCATACCTCATCTTAAATATGGAAACCGGAAGTGGAACTTAACCGCTGTTATAGTATTTGGCACTTCAAACTCCCGGAAGTTAACTTTAAACTGTACACAGATTGCAGTAATGTTATTACTTTAGAACAGTACTCGACTGCAATCTCATTTTGAGATGGAATTGTCATAGTGAAGTTTGTCCTCGTAGGACATTCAAACAACATAAATGTTTGTTTCATTTAATCTTGGTAAATCTTTCTATACCTTGTAGGTTTACAATGTTTAAGAAATTAATGCGCCAACTTTTCTGTCATAGGAAACATGGCGTATTAATTATTTAAATGTAGGGATAATAAAAAGAGCTTTCAATAGATAATCAAGGTATCTCAAAAGAAAGTTTATATTTAGTTGATTATTGATCGATTTAAAAAAAAGTAAGTCGTGTATTAAAAAAAAAATTGAAGTACACATTTTGGGAATTTATTTCTTTAAAATAATACCGCACTCATTTAATCGAATAATAACTACTTATTACAGCTCGGCAGATGGACTCAGTGATGGCAGGAGGTGTGATGGAGGAAAATTTATGTCACCTCTCCTGGAGATCAATTTGCCTGAGAAAATTTCACAAACTCGTGGCAGAGACGCATTGGACGTGTGTAACGTTGCTCCGTCCTGCGGGAATCATCTTCTTTGGCTATAGCTAGGAAAGTTTTGAAGTTCAGGCACCAAGAAGTCGTCTGAAATTTTCACATAACGCTCTGAATTGTAAATGGAAACTTTCTGTTAAACCTGTTTTAATCTGTATTTTCGAATCTTTATATTTTCTTATGTTTTCTAGAGAATTCCTCGACTATATTGTCATCGGAGGTATTGAATAACTTGCCAAAATGGTATTTGTAACCCGGATGATTAAACACTACTACCTATTTCTTTTAACAACTTTTAGTATGACATTTACCGCAAATTTCAGAAAGTTCTATGGTACTTTTATTTTTAAATCTTTCAATTAAAACATCAGACTTCATCTCAATAAACGTACATTTTATCAAATTTTGGAGTTGCTACCTCAAAAAGTCAACTTCAATGGACTTCCAGTATTAAACGGTCAGTCACCTCAATAGAGGTTCTATCTCAAAAACCCCAAAAACTTCCAGACAAAATGGTCAGTGACCTCTTAATTACCATAGCATCTCGCCGCAAACGAGATAAACCGACCTAAGTTTATAGACCTCTTAGGGGCGTAATTCAGTTTAATAGTGCAATACATCTTCACCTGTAACGGTTAACTTATACTTAAGTGCCGCTTGTTACTTTTATTGCACTCCACTACGTGATTAGTAAATGCAGTCTGGGGCTTTTATCCAAATTTGAAAAGAGGTTTATGGTTTTAAATTTAGGAGCTTCTTTACATAGTATATAACAAAATCAGAAGCCCATTAGATTATGTTAGTGCAACGTGTTTTTGCTGTAGTTACTAATAGACAGTAATGTTATTGATAGCCTGTAATGTACACTTTCATATCATAGTCCCTGTAAAAATCTTGTCCTTGTCTAATAAAATTATACTGATTATTTGTATAATTTTAATAGCAAACAACAAGATCTAAAATTAAATAATCAGTATAATTTTAACGAAACAGTAAATAAAACACAAAAATATTTTTTTAAAGTCCTATTGCTCCTTTAACGCTGACTGACAGCTTTCCGTATTATTGTAATATTTATACCAGCCCGGGGTCACTGGTACCGTCTACCAGGCTTGAATTTTTATTTAGCGCATATGTGCACTTGAACACATGCTCAAGAGTTCTTGATTCATCTCTCTCTCTCATGCGCTGCGACGTAATGACATATGTCTCCAAAGCATTTTTTTTTTATAATAATTTTATGGCCTGGTAACGAGACCTTTACGCCAAGTCTTATTTACGGTCACTAATTCACATGTTATTCTATCGTTTCACTTGTTTTCTTAAATCTTCCCCACGGTATTTTTGATGTATTTATATAATGCACTATAACACTTTTTGTTTTTGAGCAAATCACACAACTGGCGGCGGGAGGGATCACTAATTTCCATTATTTCACTTGCCAATATTAATCCAATATTAATGCCAATATGGTTGATATCTGCGATCTCGTTACTATTACAGAAAGAGCAAATATTGTTAGCTATAATATTAAGTTTAGCGAGGTGCGCGGGTGCAGTGTTATGCCCAAAGCGCAATCTGTTGATTGTGGTAACGAACTCACGACTCACGATACAGCTAGTATTCAACTCACCATACCAGGGTCTTATATGTAAATTTTCCTGTATACTACCATACCATTTTCCTTTCAATTTTTGATCTTCTTCCCATAATGTTGTCCATAAATTTTTTATCGAGTTATTGATATAATAATAATAATCAGTCATAGGAACCTGTACCACATTTCTGACATTAAGAGTGTTAATCCCTTCATATGCAGCTTTGTCTGCTTTTTCGTTACCAGTAATACCTTTATGTGAGGGTACCCACATAAAGGCAACAGTTATATCTTTTTTATGCAACCGCAAGACAGTATCTTTAATTAAATAAATAATATAATTAGTTTTAAAATTATTAATATTAGAATGCTTAAGGCTATTTAAAAGACTCAAAGAGTCTGTCAAAATTAGAAAATATTTACAATTATTTATAGAAATATAGATTTTAAAGCGGCAAAAACTGCATATGCCTCTGCTGTAAATATGGAGCACTTTTTATCGAGAGCAAAGCTTTCAGTGTAGATTGTATAATACTTGTTATTTTCTTCTATAAAAGCCAGTAAATCTGAATTATTTTCGATTGAATTTGATAAAATCGTAATAGGATGAGTGATACAACTGTATGAATGAGTGTAACACGACCAGTATGAAAGTTTTTTGATGTTCGAATAATGAGATTGTATTTCTAAGAAGATCTGGCACAGAGCTGGAGATGTCCCTCTCAGGAGACCATTTGGTGAAGTGAGTGGACCATCTATATTGATTGGGTGAGGTATTATCCTATTTATAATTTGGGTATTATTTGATGATAATAGTTTCAGGCAGTATCTTTCTGCAAGCATAAGTCGTCTCAATATCAATGGCATAATATTTGTTTCGACTTCCATGGCCCTTATGGGAGTCGAACACATTGCTCCTGATATGATCCTCAAAGCTCTGTTCTGCAATATATCCAATTTATGTACATGAGTGCTGTTTAAATAAGCTAAAGAACTGTAATCAAAGTGACTTCTTACAATAGATTTATATAATAATGAAAGTATTTTGGGATCTGCACCCCATGTAACACCTGCTAGACATCTTAAAATGTTAACACCATTTAATACATTTCTAGATACATATTTAATATGTTCTTCAAATGACAATTTCTGGTCAATGATAATACCTAAAAAATTGTGTGAGGTGACTCTTTGAATGACATCACCATTATAGACAACATCCACTATTGGTGTGTCCTTTCCAAATAGCATTAAATTACTTTTGCCAGCATTTATTTTCAATTTTAATGTGTGTTGATAATAATTATTTAACTGCCTTAAGGCAGTTTCAATGGCTACTGTTAAATTTACATCTGAACTATACAACACTAAATCATCTGCAAATTGAAGTATATTTACATTTTTAATATTAACATATTTACATATCTCACAAGTATACAAATTATACAACAAGGGTGATAATGTGGCACCTTGTATAGTACCTTTTGATGCAGTTCTAGGTCCATATAAGATATTGTTATGCCTAACATATAGTATTCTGTTATTAAGGAAATCATAAATCCATTTACATAATTGTCCAGGTATACCAGAATTACTGAGTACCTTCACCAGTATGCCAGGATCCACACTGTCAAATGCACCTTGCACATCTAGAAATACACAAACTGTGTGTAATTTATTGTTTTTTTCATTTTTCAGATCCGATATGAGAGAAATGAAGCTATCAACACAACTTCTTCCTCTGCGAAATCCATATTAAATGTGTGGAATGACATTATTGGATTCTGCATACCAGTCAAGACGAGATTTCACCATATTTTCAAATATTTTTCCAATACATGATGATAACGAGATTGGACGATAAGAACTGATCTGTTCAGGTGACTTATCTGGTTTTGATATAGGTATTACACATTGAGTTTGCCATGAACTTGGTATGAGTTTTTTATGCCATAGATTATAAGTACAATCAAAAATAGCTTTTGTACAGATTCAGATAGATGTTTTATTAATAAATATGGAAAATCATCTAAACCAGGACTAGTATTTCTTCTAGATTGTATACTCATTAAAAGTTCAGACCATGAAAAAGAATCCAATAAAAATTTAGATTGAGGATTTTCATTGTTAATATTAAAATAATTGACTAATGAATTTGGGTCAAGTAAATTGTTACTATCTGATAACTTATCTAAAAGTGGCTCTACAAATTCATCCCTATATGATTTATTACCAATTCTGATACCCTTAAACTTTTTAATGAGATTCCAAATTTTACTGATGGGTGTAGTTCTATTGAAACTATTGCAAAAACCATTCCAACTGATTCTTTTTTGCTCCTTTATAGTGCGTTTTTTTAAAGCATCTAATCTTTTATAGTTGATGTAATTATATTCTGTTGAATCATTTCTATACAATTTCAAGGCTTTGTAAGATTGTATTACGGCTTGTTCACATATACTGTTCCACCAAGGGGCTGGTGGTCTACTCCTAAAGTTAGTCCTAGTGAATCTAGGAACTGCCATGAGTTTGAGTTTATTGAGCCGGTTACAAAACTCATCATAAGATTTTATAGGACTCTCTTCGCTAACCATCATGTCATGGAAGACCAAACCAGACAATTCACTATACTTTGTCCAATCTGTTTTATCATATAAAAATCTGTCAACATGTTTATTAATTGTGTATCTTTCAATGCACATTGTAATGTTTGTTATGGTTGGATAATGATAACTACCCATAGCATCATCATGTACTGACCATTCACAAAGAGGAGCCACACATGGACTTACATCTATTGCTGAGGGGTTGCGTGTAGGATAATTTACTGTAGTAAAGCTACCATTATTCAAAATACATAAATCACATTCATCAATTATATTATATAAGTTATTCCCTCGACTTTTCGTAGACATACATCCAAAAGCAATATGATGTGCATTGAAATCACCACTTACAAAAAGAGGCTTCGGTAATTCTCTTATAATATTGTGCAATCTATTCATTCTTATACTCCTAGGTGACGGAGGACAGTACACACAAAGAATAGACGGTGTAGTATTTTCTGTGTATATACTTATGGCTATAGTTTGTATATATTCATAAAAAAGTAGTATTTATAACAATGTGTTTCAAATATGGTTTAAATATTATATTCCTACACCATTACGAGGATTTTTTGAATTTTTATTGTAGAAATTATAACCGGAAATATAAAAAGATTGATGGTCTTTTAACCATATCTCATTTAGTAAACAAATATCAATATTATTTTCATTTAAGAATTTTGTAAACAGATGTTTTTTATGATTTGCACCTTGAACATTAAATTGCGCAATACGTAGAGACGATGTTTTATATGGTTGTGTATCCATTATATTGACAAATTTTTAATAAGTATATCTTTAATAAATGTTGTAGTTATAGGCTCATTATCATTCTTATTACCTATTTGAACCAGTGTTTGTACCAGGGCCATAAGTACATCACTGTTTGCAATTATTTGTGATTTTATATCATTAATACTTATAGCCTGTGAGACAGGCTTAATATTTACAGATTTATTTACATGTTTGGGTGCATTATTTACACTAATCACTTTTTTATTTACAGGGTTGGAGCGTGCTGGAAGGGGAGGGAACTCATTGTTATCTTTTGTGCTGGCAATGCTTGCATATGTTATTTTATTTTTCTTTTCTAGGATTTTATTCATTTTTATCGGACACATTTTGGATATTGCTAAATGAGGTCCACTGCAATTTACACATCAAATCTCATTTTGTTTATTGCAGTCTTTATAAGAATGTTCACCTGAACAAATAGAGCAACGCTGTTTGCCATTACAAATTTTAGCATAATGATTAAATTTCATACATTTGAAACATTGTTGGAGAGGAGGTATATATTCAAACACTCTGTAAAAAAATAAATCATATTGGACACTCTCAGGTAAAGAGTTTGCCAAAAATGTGATACTAACAGTTTGTGTTCCGACTAATTCATTGCCAATTTTTTTCATAAATCTCCTAACTGCAATTATTTCATTTGTAGAAGTTAATTTACTAAATAGTTCTTTATTTGATATACTTGCAGGCACAAATCTGATAATACCAGTTTTTTCAATTTGAGCTGCTGGAATGTATGCTTTCATATCATGTTTCTCAAGAAAACTTATATTGTGTATCAAGTTATTAGCTGTATTATGTTGTTTAAATATCACAACGATTTTATTTGCGCTAATTCGCCTTATTGCCACGCCTTTAATTTCGGAGAATATGTGGTTTAAATATATTGGGCTTTTATTTCCCAGCCTGTCCTGAATATGTTTGTTTTCAATAAAAACCTTAAATTCCATATTAATAGAATTTTCAGGATATAGTCGTTTATAATTAGCTTGAGATATGGGATATACGAGTCTTTTTCACCGCCTCCGCCGCCAGCATCAGAAACATTTTGGGGATCTTCGAGCCGCCGTCGTGGTCTCTTTTTTGAGTTGGGCGGGTCAAGCCCGCCCCCCTCGTTTCCTTCCATTTTTATTATTTATACACTATGTTTATATTTAATTTGTCTATTAATACTGTTATTTACAAAGAAATAATCTTTATTTTAATTAAAGTATTATTTTAGAAAAAAAATAGTACCGCGCTTTTTCAATTTCCCGCCGCAATTTTCAGTATTTGTATTGTCTATTAAAAAAATAAAAAAAAAATATATAATCTGTCCTAGAATTGATGCGTTAAAAAGTAAAAAAAAACACTGCATAGATTTTTTAAATCTCTTTGCTAGAAATATGTGTCTTGGAAGTTTTTTAGTATTACAAGAGATTTTGTTTAGTATTGTTTTATTATTTTGTATTGTATTAAAATCTGTCAAAGCGTCAGAGGCAAAGATATAAAGTATTGAACTGGTGCCAAAAGCGAAAGACAAATTAATGGATAGACCAGATTAAGGAAACATCAGGTGGTACATGACAGAGAGTGGTACAGTTCAGACAATAATGGTAGGACTTTGGAGAAGGCTTTTACCAGGGCACACAGATATTTAAAAAATAATAAGATAATAAAAATATAAGTGTAATTTAATTTGAAGTCTATAACAGAGGACCAGTAAAAACTATTTATTCTTATAATTCAAAGACTGATTAATTCATGTGGTTTTAGGTTGGAACTCCAACAGTGCGCTAACGAATTGTTCTTTCTGAACGTAATTAACACATACTTGTGTTTAATCGTGCATGTCTTAAAGCTGAAATGCAATTATGTATATGATCAAATAGATGGAAAAATGTAAGCCAACATTGTGTTATTGTGCCATTGAATGTAGCATAACAAACTGGGTGATATTCTTTCTTGAACCCTCAAGATGGGGCACTCACGATACACCGGCTGTAGGAATACCGTGAAGGTTTTAACCATATAATACTAGGAGTATTTTAATTAGATTCATATGTTAATAATAACGAAATTCCAACCAACAACTTCAATCATCATATGAAAACCAAATTTTGCGTTTAAGTAAAATGTTGTCGAAAAAATAGGCTTGATAAAAAGCCTTTTAACTTATTTCTCTGCGAAATTCTCGTTTTTGAACGTCTACAAATATGGTGGCTTTAATTTTTATTTTCGACGGTATTTATTTACTTTCTACGTCATTTGTTCAATATTAATTTATATTTACCAACTGTGAATATATATATTAATAAAAATTGTTTAGTTGCCACAATTTTGCAATTAAAAATTGTTTAAAGTTTAAAAAATTTACGAAATTTTGCGTACTTTACGATAGACACGGTAATAGGTATGATCACAATTTCAATTTCGATACGTAAACCATGACATATGTACCACATAAAAAAATATAACGTAAGGTGTTGTTTGATAAGAATTTTGTTTGCCTAGTCTATTGACTACTGACTACTTGACTGACTCAGTTCAGTCACACCAAAGAGCAATGTTCAGCTTCAGTAGGCGACTGTCATCCCTGAGGTCGTATGTTCCAGTCGTGGCTTTGTAGCAACGGTACCTGCATAGACAGAAAGTGCGAAAATAGAATAAAAAGAAGAGGTACGAGCGAGTGATAAATAGCACTGTCTCGTACGGTGAAGAATAAGTATCGTGAGGAAACCGGCAAGTCCTCGACTTGTGGTAGACATAGAAGGCTAATGATCACGATACAGATATATATTTGTATCTAAAGTACTAAAAGGTTGTAGTGGATTACTGTCAAACCAAAATAGACAGACACGAATTTGACTGGTTATCGTATTTACAACCGAGGCAGCTAATTTTTACCTCCAGGCGGAATCCCTGAATTGTGGGGGCGAATCGCTTATTGGCTGTTATGCAAATTTACCGCGACGTTGACGCGTTCCGTGCGTTATGAAATTATCCACCCCGCCAATGACAATCTCGGATCATGTCAAATCAATTCCTGGTCATACGTATTTCCCGGATGTTAATGAGTAACCGTCTAATCTTATTTCCAGGTTAAACTTGTTTCGTTCTTAACAATTTTGAATTTAAAATGAAAATTCTATAAACTATGACTGGTTTATAGACGTACTTAGCCTGTGACTATTACTAATCATACATGTCAAGCTTATATTCTATATTCAAAACTATATTTTTTTTTGGCATAGGCCTTTCGACCACGTGATTAGACATATCTGTGGCCGAGAAGCTAAGCAGCAAGAAAGGGTCTCCCCCTTTATAAAAAGGGACTTTATTTACTAAAACTGGTGGGCTTGAGGTCTGCAGAGGGCTCCGACGTACCCATAAATATCATGAGATATTTCCATCATCACCTTGGCTGTGCTGTTCATCTTACTGATCTGTGTGCAAAGTTTCAGATAGCCCATCCCGAGACACCGTTATGCCCGGGACACTGTTATTGCTCTTTGGTGTGACTGAACTGAGTCAGTCAAGTAGTCAGTAGTCAATAGACTAGGCAAACAAAATTCTTATCAAACAACGCCTTACGTTATATTTTTTTATGTGGTACCTACGTAAGGAATATTTGTTCACTGATCATGATTTTAAATTGAAAATTATAACAATTTTTATTTACAACTGGTACAAACCGCAACTCGGGCTGTCTTTGTAAACAAATAGTACTTCTTCTGTAGAGTGATTTTTTAGTTTTTAGCCTTACGGACTAAAACTCGAAATATGCAGTCGAACCAAAGCTGCCCGCTAAGTTGTATAACAATGTAAGGAAAGAGGATCAATCCTTTATAAAGTATAACTATCGTATATCGCTAACAAGTAAAGTTAAAAGGGGGTCGTTATCTTTCGAGAACAGTTTTATAACCGATTGTTAGACCCTTGTGTTACTTTATCCGTCCGTTTGTTGCGATATTTACTGACTTTCATTCCCTTTGATGTATCTTTCGACTATAAAGATGAACGAATACAAACCAAGTTTTATTAGGCAGCAAGAAAGGTTATATAAGTTAAGTTACTTACATATATTTAAAATAAAAGTGTAAACGAAATGTTAACAATCATCTAACACTTGTTGTCAATAAATTATAAAAAGTTTTGGTTGTGATAACTGAGGCTTTTAGTTTTTAAAATATTCATAAATTGTAATATATTTATAATGTCGACATCACTTATATTCTTAACATGCAACAGATGTGTCACTTAGTTTTAAGAGATAATTTTTATTAGTCCAGCAACATAATTTTATGTTAGTATAGATACCGACAAACATCTTGAACAAATGTCCTTGCCTGCGCAGAAGCGATTCTCAGGTATCACTGGGGAGGGAGAGGGACGTGTCGATCACGTGATTGGTAAATCAGTTGACGTTTGTGTCCCGCGCTGTGTACGATGCGCAATCTTTCCCCCATTCCCTTGTTTAATGCTCAAGAAGTTTGCCGGTATCTGTTATAAGCTTTTGTTTTAAACGATTTAAGATAGTTCACGCTTAGCTTCAAAGAATGTGTTTCATTTATTTGAACTTACCTCCAGCAAACGCCACCAAACTTAACTCAATTGATAATAAATTTATTTAAATGCCAAAACGTAGATATGTTTTTTCTACGTTTACAAGCTACAATGAGTGATAATCTTTATAAATTAAAATGCCTATATTTGAGGTAGATCAGTAGTATCGGTAGATTGTACTAACAAAACTGGAAAAAATTTGGGAAGGTATCTTCTCCCTAAGTTCATATAGATATTTTATTCAATTGTTTACATAGACGGTAAAATAAAGCTTTGCCTGAGAACGCTGACAAACTTTTTTTTTAAATATTAACAAAAGTCCATAATATCAGGCAATCCAATCTCAAATTTAATATAAAGATCTTCAGGAATATATCAAACAAAAGTTAGTCTTAACATCATTAAAGACGCAACACGAGGAGGGTATGAAACTTTGCGAGGCCTCAAATTGCTGATTGCCGTGTGACAGCCTATTGACATGCTAATTTCTTATCAAGAAAGTGTGGAATAGTAAATTTATATGGTATGCATATCGATATCGATTTGAATCACACGATACGATATAAGCGTCCTATTGATGAACAAATATGTCAATGATAACGTACCCGTTGAGGTAGTGGAAGAAGACGACTAAAAGGTTTAAGACCGGTGACACATCCATGGGCTGCAGTTGCCTTATACGGCTGTTCCATGGGATCGTTTGCTCCCAGATTAAATTGATTATATAAAAATCGTTGTTTAAAAGATGGCTCAGATTTCTGTTCCTGATCATTTCTAACATGCAAGTAGGTGATCAACCTTCTTTGCCTGACACACGATGTCGACTTTTGGTCACATGTCGGTTTCCTTACGATGTTTTCTTCGCCGTAGGACCAAGAGCTAAATGCCCACATTAACAGTCCATTGATACACAGGCAGGATCGAACCTACGACCCGAGGGATGAGAGTCGCAGTTTGATACCACTAGGCCAACACTGATCATACAAAAAAGTATACTCATACTTTATCATCGCTTATATTAAACGCAAAATATTATTGAAACTGCTATACCCGATATCATTCTGACATATCTCATATATTCTCTAAACACGCAAAGTTTACGTGACATGCAAACTTTAAAATAAATAATTAGTGACATTGAAGATCCTTTGGTCTATTTTGGGTAAAATCATCGGCTTTATAAGGTTGAATAATCAAAGAGACAATATTGGTTAGAGTATCAAAGCTTATGGCTTTCCGACAAAATCTATTAAAATCCCGATCTACTCTTAAAATACTGTATTTTAAAATAAATAAAAAAGTTCCTTTGTTTATTCCTTAATTTTTTCTTTGTTTCAAATTCTAGTAATTTGAAAGATTTTAAAAGAAAGCCTTTGTTGAATACAAGAATATTTGTTTCTAGAATAGAGGGCATATTATAACGTGTTATGATAAGTGACCGCCGCCCACGGACAGTCTCAATGCAAGAGAGCTCGCGAGTGCGTCGCTGGCCTTTTAAGAATTGGTGCGCTGTTTTCTTAAAAGAATCTCGGTGGGTTCCTAAATACTTCAGTGGGGCACATGGAGTTGGTGCGGTGAAGAATCCGCCTTAAAAACGATCAGTTGTGGAACAGCGTCAACTGAACTCGTTGTATAAAAGTTTCAAACAATATGACTTATTAATATATAGTTAGCAATAGAAATAAAAAAAAAATAAAAAAAATAAGTTTACATAATATTGACCACACTCTATAATTTATAAACAACAAATAACGAAGCGACGACAAAACGAGCGATCACACAGTCGCTCGGTCGGATCGCTCAGTCTAGTATCGTAATTTTCTGCTTATAATATATAATCTATAACGTAGAGTTCCGTAGTTTAGAAACTATCAGCTCACCAGTTAAAAATATATTAATGCCAGGCACAAAAATAACAAAAATGCTTGAAAGGTTCTTCGAGATTTACAGACAAGACTCAGATGTAACAATAGTTTCAGGAGCTATTGAATATATGGCTACTACAATCCCGAGATTAATTTGATTGAGTTGAGAGAATGATTATGTCAATACATATTGGAATAACATTAGTGCAATGTTCTATCTGGTATGTGTACATTTCACGATGGCTGGGAGATCAAAATTATATTTCAATGAAATAATGGTCAGTGTATATTTGCAGGGACATTAGTTCTAAGGCAATGGTCTCTTTTAATACTCATGTAAAGGAGAAAGGTCGATCGGATTAATGAGCTGAGTTTCATCATCGGGCGTCGAGGCAGAATACAAATTTCCAACCGTATCACCTCAACGTCCGCCGTTCCACAACTGAGCGTTTTTCAAGGCAGTTTTTGCCGAGCACCACTACTATGTGGAACCAGCTTCCCACTGAAGTATTTCCGAACCTATTCGACTTAGGGTTTTCTAGAAAAGCGCGTACCAATTCTTAAAAGCGCGTACCATTTTTGAGCCCTCTGGTATTGAGAGTGTCAATTAACATCATCCTGCCCGTTTGTCCCCCGTTTTATAAAAAAAGTCTTACTGGCCAGCCATAAGGTCCCAGTGGATAAGGTTGAGTTGTGTCGCAGCCAACTAGTTTAATAAGCCGTTCAAGTAACAGCCTAGCCTCTTAACTAACCAGCGCCGTTTAACTAGCGGCCTGACAGATATTCAGCCAGTTGATCTAGGCAAATGATATGGATAGACAATGTTTCAATACTTGCCTGGTGACTGTTAATTTAAATTACTCACTCACTCTCAAACTCGAAACGAAACTATTCAAACTATCAATAGGCGTCGGCAATCCTTGTTTGAATTCCTTGTTGATGTTTTCCAAAGTTTAATGAAAAACAAAGTACAATGGAAGTGTGTAGTGACCATTTTAATGTGAATTTAGCTATGACTGACTCAAGCAATCTAATTTTCAAAGAAATATTTTTGTATATCAAGGAATCGACTACAGACTTAGTAACCTTAGTAGAGAGTTATGTGCCGCTTTGCTCGCACATAACTCTAATCGTGGGATGCTGGTCGGCTTTAATTGTCTATTGTCACCATTTGGGCTAATTGACTTAATATAAACACATGATCCAAATGCGGACTGAGAAGCGTCACTAAACGAATGTAATTCTATATATTTAGGAGAATCACATAACACCAACCTCGGAATTCGTAAATTAGATAAGAATTTTAAGTTGTCCGTAAATTTAATCCATTCCTTTTTTATTTCGGAGGGAACTGGTTGATCCCTGTCCAGTTTTTCTTTCCATAGCTTTTGCAACATCATTTTAGGTACTACTATTACTGGGCTGAGAACACTTAAAGGGTCAAATATTTTGAAGGAATTTGACATTATAAAACGTTTCGTTATAGGTACATCTGGTTCCTGTGTCACCCTTATAGGAAAATGTAAAGTGTCGCTAGAGGGTTTCCATTCAAGACCAAGAGTACTCAAAGACTCGCTGATAGTTAGTCTTGCTTATTTATGTGAAGGTTATCAAATCCATACGGATGCCTGCTCTTATATTTTCGAAGATCAAAACAACCTAAATTTAATGCATTGGATACTGACTTTTGTATGTAAATTAATTGCTGGATCATCAGCTCCTGTTATTAAATCATGAACATAATAATCATTTTAGATGATGTTTTTGATAAGTTCATCATCTTGTTCCTGTCCTAGCTGCCACAAACACCGTGTATTTTACTTTTAAACTTTTTAGCAATAGCAATGCTGCAAATGGCTCACGTTCTTCGTTCTGGTGGTACTGCCGCTCAGGGAACCCGGCTGCGCACGCTCAACAGTTCGCTCCCGGCCGGTGCAGGAGCCGCGGCCAGCCAATGTAATTCAACGGGATAAGTATGTACTTGCAAAGGGCGCACGGCGATGATAAATATTAGCCTGGAATATTCGGCAAATACGCTAAATATTATATGTATAAACAATACGAAACGAGATAACCTAAAATACGAAACCAACGTTACTTCGTAAAATAATTTAACTCTATATCAATTGAGTGACCTTTTATTGCTTAATATACTTCCATTGAATTTATTAACTATTTTACGGAATAGTGAACTTACAATTGAATGATTTATGTATTAATTTAGATGATATTGCGATATATAGCTCAAAGTTAATTCTTTTGTTCACTTTTTTATACATACGGGTAGGTAAAAAATGATGATGCAATGTTTGCACTAAATAACAAATTTACGTGCATAAAATGCTGTATAACTTGTTTTTAGACACTTAATTTACACAAATGACGAACGATTTTGAATATTATCTTGTTAGTTATTAGGTTTTTTTAGGAATTAGTTAATAAACGACACTTACCCTAGCGGACGAACTCGTAACTGCTCGATGTGAAACTTTAGCACGAATCTTCTTTGTTTTTCGGCTTTCCAATACAGACCGTGATTATAGAAATATTCACTGCACGGCTCCATCCACAGGAATGATTTGATGTGATGTTGAAGACCGTTAGATCGCCGCTCTAACCGGTGTCTTGTCGTATTTACGTATTAATTGTTATTATTTCGCGGATTCTTCTTTTTTCCCCTCAAGGGCCACCATGTCCTATCTTTAACGGATAGATGGTGTAAATTAAATGCTCAGATACTTAATAAATTAATATAATTTAAAAAAGGATGTGAATTGTACAATGATCGTAGGTCAAGTGACATGAGTAGACAGATTTGTATGAAGAATCTTCAAGCGCCTGATGTGGGTGACGGCAATGTTGCCGCGATGGTGCTTTAGCATAAAATTTGCGCAGGCGTTAATTCTGAACACGGCCACAATAAATTTTCGAGGCGATTGTCGCTAAAGTGAAAGAGCGAGAGGTGTGAATGTTTAGACGAAGAAACTTTTTTATATTTATAATCGTACCTTCGAGACGAGAAACTCTGTCCATCTAAATGGGCCTTTAGCCAGTCAGTTTATTAAATGTTGTTGCAAACGCTACGGCTGAATATCTTTCAAGCTGCTAAAGTTCAAAGGCTAGGCTGTTAATTTAACGGCTTATTAAGCTAGTTGGCTGCGATATATATATCCTTAGCGGCGGGAATAACTTTGTTAGCACGTTGCAGGGGCTGACGTCATCGAAGTAATCTGTAAGCACACTTTGTACCACACACACAAGATTATTTTTTAATGTTGTAAACATCAATTATCTTTATCCAGATCTGTGGCGAAATCGAAATATTTATTTTATGTAATAAGAGGCAAAGGGGCAGGAGGCATGGACACTCACATTGCCAGAAGGCCGGCCTTTTAATAATTGGTACGCCCTTTTATTCAAAGACCCTAAATCGAATTGGTTCGGAAATACTTCAGTGGGCAATACTTTTCATATTCACAGTAAATTTGTAAATACACTTTTAAATTACAATAAATATTCGTACGAGTAGGAGGATGGAGATGTAAATAATAGATTTTTCCAATAAACAATAATTTGTAACTTTATTCCTTCGAAAAAAAATGTATTATATGTACCTGGAACAATAAAAGAAAGTTAAAGATATATAACAGTTAAAACTTAGTACAAAGTACATTTGGCGAACGAATCAAAATACCACCTTTCCAATATCGCTAAAAAGCCTTACGTTAAGGCCTTACCTTTCCGGTTTAATTAAAAGTGATCTTAGGGTTTCCGCAGTACCACAGTTAACTAACGAATAGTTATGACATATATATATATATATATAGTGTTGCCAAATACCAACATTATTTTAAGATGTTCATTAATATCTCTCTACGTATTTATATAGCTATTTTAAGCTAGAATAACAAATACCAAATAGTACCAAAACACCACGTGTATCCAGGGAGTGACCTAATAATTTTAAATTAGATCATAAAGAGCTAAAAAACACTATACCGTAGTGAGAACAAAAATCCAATTTCATTACCAATGCGAGCGATGAGCCGCGGTTAGTTTTGTTCCTCCGCGGTCATCGGCTTTTATTGCTGCTAGCTTTGCTTGATACCAGCAAACTTCTTGATCATCAAACAAGGGAGTGGGTGAAAGTTTGCGCATTGTACACAGCGTGCTGTATACAATACACAGCGCGCTGTGGACAGTGGAGAGGAAGAGCACAACCAGTGTACACAAACGTCAACTGATTTACCAATCGAAACGTCACTCTCCCGCCGCTGCGCATCACCACCCCCTCCCAGTGATACCTAAAAATCGCTTCTGCGCAGACAAGGATATTTGTTCAAGATGTTTGCCGGTATCTATAAGTGTGCGGTTCTCTGAGCTGAGTACAAAAAATAACTCTACTTTTATTGACGCTGAACCAAATTAAAAATCTTTTTAAAAAATGCACAGATAGCTCATTACAATGCTACGGAGAAATTAACATTGATAAATTACGAAATTTACGAAAATGTAATTTTATTGTGTAAGATTGTTAAATTATGGATTCACAGAAAACAGAATCGATATGTGAAAAAAAATCACTAATATGAATTGTACCTTTGCCTGTAATGCCTCATTAAATGTTTATATATACTTACTAATGTTGCTTTTTAAATTAATTTAAGCTAGTAAAATATAAAATAAATATAGTGGCATTGTAATTTTATAGTGTGTTATCCATTGTTGCTCAAACAAGAAATAAACTATGATATATATTTATTTAGAAAACCTTACAGTTTACTAAACATAAAACAAAATAACTTTTAAATAATTTAAAGGTCTAGAGACTGAACAATAATATGTAAATGTGTAAGGGTTGTGTGTGGTCCTTTAGAGACATTAAATGTCTGGTAGAATTCTAAGAATATTTTTTTAAAGAGTTGCGAGGGGAATTTAATGTCTAATGTTGAAAAAAATTAACTGATTCAATTTTTTCTTGCCTCCGTCAATGTTCCAGCCATATTGGAGCTAATAGGCATCGCAAAAGACGATGGCAAGCGGCCGGATGGGACGTCGTGGAAGATGGGACGAGCTTTGTTATTGAATTCTACTTGTATGGACACGTTAGCCCCTTCTTACATCACTCGGACGACCAAACAAACTGAGTCCGCAAAGTAGAAGGAAAAAACATAAACGGTTCAAATATAAGAGTCTTTCCTAAAACTTCGATTTTGTTCCCTTTTGGAGTAGAGACTCTTGGGCCGTAGGTTTTAAGTGCACAGGCGCTAATTTATAATTTAAATTTGCGCCTGGTTGATAGTGACCCCAAAGCTGGTTCTATACTCGCTTAAAGAATAAGTATCCGCAATACAGCGAAGAAATGCTGCCAACGTTAAATGTATACTGCCACCAAACCAAAATCTTTAAATTTGTCTTAGTTTTTTTATTTATTAAAAAAAAATATTACATTTGATTGTTATGACTACCAATAAATGTTATTAGTCCTAAATAAATTAACACATTGTTGTTGTAGTTATGTATTATAGCTAGAGGAAACAGGGATATTTGTAGTCCTTCTCGGAGGAGTATCAAAAGTATATAGCGTAACAATTGAGGACCCAATCCATGATGACCTATCCATAAAATCATGTCTATTTTTTCACTATTCGTTTACTCACTGTTACTTCAATATACGCGATAGTAACCTAACAATTTCATCTTAATAGGTTTCAACTTTATTATTACGTCCACCACATTTCTGTTTAATAATAAAAAAATCTACTACGTATTTTAAAGAACATTGTAATATATAAATGTATTAACTGACTAAAAATATCAAAAATAAAATAAAATATCTTGACCTGTCTACAGGATATTTGATTTTGGCGATCGATTACGGCTTAAAATATCGAGATGATCCGATGATTTAAGTCGGGTATAATCCAAGTTTCATCAAAATCGGTGTAGGTATTGAGATAAATCCAAGTATTTCAACATAGAAAGAAAGTCCTTCTTAACTACTACTTAACTACTGAACTACCGTCTTAACTACTAAACTAATACAGCTAAAACACTTTGAATATCGCAAATGTCAATAATACAATAACTCTGTATAATGAATAGTAAACAATTGCTATAAATATAGAGCAAACATAAATCCAATATAAACCAACCATTTATTAATTCAGTGTAATGTACCCACAGAGAGAACAGGTGTGTTGAATTGTAATCAATTAATATTATTGCCATACCAATTGAGCTCTGTAGAGGTAATTTACGCTACCATATTAGGCTGTGTTTCTCTATTACATTTGCGTGTTTATAGACATTACTTGAAGAATGTTATTTTATTAATAACGACGCCTTTATATTTCATATTTTGTGAAGTTTAAAAAAATCAATGACATTTTTGTATGTGTTTGGTATTACAACTTCTTAAAATGCAAGGATAAGTCATCCGTGCCTAAAAGACGCTGTTGGCTCTGGTCTAAGACATGTCTCATGTCATATTTCCTTACAAAGTTTTCCTATCGTACAAGCGACTACGTACTAAATATAGACAAAGTATATTGTTGCAACAACGCGTGTCGCACTTTCTCTCTCGCATAATAAAAGGAAGAAAATTTATTTATATCATCTATATTATTAAGAAAGCTTATTTCTGTACGTAAAATAAATATTCTTCACAAGTCACAACTCCATCATAAATTCTTTTCGATGTCTAAAAGCGAAAAACCGTATCCTTAAGAATAGCAATTCGATTCCACATTTAAATTTGAAAGATGCAGCAGGCGAAAAATAACTCATTTTCTTATTATGCCATCTATTCGAAGCGTTTTTTCAAAGCACCTACCTAGTTAAAATTCCCGGGGGATTCTTATGCGTCCGTTGAACTGGGTTTCGCAATCTTGTTCATTCAATTTTATTATTTTGACGCGACGCTCGGAATCACAATGCAGTTTTGTGCATTGCTTATTAATGTTATTAGCTTCAGGCCAATGTAACGGAATTTTTGTACTGTAATAAAGATAATATTTATCGTAATAAAAACTTGTGTAAGTAATATTAACTTCGTGATATAACATCACAAACTCAATTTTATATTTAAGAGTTGAATTGGTCTAGGTAAAAATCTTCGTTCTTACCCCTTGGCGCTTATTTATTTTGTTAAAGTTCACCACATCATATAAAATGCTACATCTAAAGTATATGTTACAATGTATCTGTTCTAAAACATGACAATTATGGTAAACATAACAAACAAAATATTCAAAAGTAAAGTCACGTACCCGCACGTATGCGTGTGTCATGATTGTATCGGACATTGAAGGCCGTCAATTGGCATGTACCTAATGATTATATAACTACGTTATTCGTACAGGTGCCAGTACAAAGGCATACAGCCAATAATTCACAGTATTGTACTTTTGTACGGTGCTCGTGTGTTATTTTATCCGGTCGTTTAATATCGGCCAGTGTTTACCCTGCAAACGCATTAACACGGTAAATTGTGGGACAACGACAACATGTTTGGACGAGGCTAATAATGTGATGGATCAGCGTTTTAATAACAACATTATTGGACCTTTTTATTTTTTTTTACTTGAAATAATATTTGTGAATTCATATAGATAATTTTAAACATCATATGATTGACTTATATAACGTATACGATATTTGTGAGAGAATACTGCTTATGTGCTAATTTAGAACTGTCTTTCGATATCATTCACGTCTCTAGAGGGCGGCACAATCGTAATAAGACAGTATACCAGGGCCACAGTTTGCTAAAACATCTCGTTTTAGAAGTTATGAAAGATAATCTAGGTCAATCAGAATTATAATCAGGGCTTTCGAAGTTTTAATTGAATTGAGTTTTTCAATCAATGAATTACAATTAGTTTTTTATTTATTAAAAAAAGTAAGTCAAATGTGTTATAAAAGAGTTCTTGGCTAAGTGTCGGCGGTTTTCCATTTAAAAGCTTACATTACTTCAATACAGTAAATAAAATAAATACATCAGCACTAAAACCTTTTATGTCTGTACCTCAGATTTATCTATCTATTTCATGATCATTTGTCAATCTAATAGCCAAGTAGGTGATCAGCCTCCTGTGCCTGACACACGATGTCGACTTTTAGGGTCTAATGCCTGTTGCCTCACGATGTTTTCCTTCACAGTTTGAGCGAATGTTAATTGCGCACCTAGATAGGTGCACAGCCGGGGATCGAACCTACGACCTCAGAGATGAGAGTCGTACGCTATAGCCACTAGGCCAACACTGCTCTTCAATACAGTAAAACTTATAAAAATATTTCCTATTGTCAAGTATCGCGTGATATTCCGTATGAGTTCCGAGTATCCGTTCACACGAACGTATTACTTTCGACACATTCTATATTTAAAGATATGAATAAATAAGTCATATTAAATCTCACGTCATACGCCAAACACATATGAAATACCTGTTTTATTATTGGGAAAAAGGCAACAATAAATCTATTGAATATAGATAGATATTGTTATACTATTCACTTAATTAATATAATTAGGTAAAAATTATAAAGCAAAGTAATAGTAGCTGACCGGACCCACCGTAAAAACTAAAACCATAATTAATTATACACCCATATTTTCCTTAGCAAACGAAAGCCGTACGAAATACGTTTACGCATACGATAGCTTTTGACTTTATCACATTAACACAGGCAGCTTCCTTTTATGATATTTAATGATAGTATTTTTATTAAATGCGTTTCACATTGATCAAGCTATAATGAAACTTTGGTAGGGTGTTAGGACACAAGGGATACTGTGTCAAGGGGATGAAGTGTCCGAATTATCAATAAATGCTAAAATGTAACGATTGTCCCAAATCACCGAATACAGAGCATTGTTGGCAGCATGATTAAGTCCAGCGTTTACTTAACTAAATACGAATTAGAATCAATTTTTATGAAGCCATCTGAGTTTTGTATCTTAAATGATACAGCGATGCGAATATGTAAATAACTAGTTAAGACACCCTTAGTTCTGAAAACCGCTAAGTGCTACACGTTATAGCTTGGCTCACATTACACAAGCATTCACCGGATTCCGCCATTAGATATTGAATAACAGCATCGCGCATATATTTACATAATCTACTAAACATTATGTAAACATATCAGTTAATATATTGTTTTTAACTCGAACAATATTGCTAGTAGTATAACAGTTTTTATTTATTATAAAAGATAAATCAAACTCAAAATAACTTTATTCATATAGGTAACCAAGTATACTTATGAAAGTCCACAGAAAAGATGTTAAATTGATTCCAAATTTACATGTGTGTAATATATTTATTCATAAAAAGTTACACTTTCATTTAAAAAATGCCGTACAAAATGCAAAACTAAACGCAGTTTGACTGCAGGTCTGCAACTCGCTTTATTTAAGCATAGCTTATAAATTATTAATGTAGTTAATTAGTACAATTAATTTACGTAAATGGTTACAATGTATTTAATAAGTGTTATTTTTTTACGTCTAATGTCCTCGGGTAAACTATTGAGTAGTTTTAAACATTGTATGTCCATAATAATTTTGTACCATGGGTATTTCAAACTTACCTTTGGACATTGACCTTGTGCCAGTTTTATGTTGCACCAAATAAGTGAAACGATCTTGTTTACTATGATTGTTTACAAGTAGAAGACATTTACTACCAGTACCGCTAGTCAAGGTCAACTCTCTGCCACTCTTTTTAATCGCCAAAATTGTTTGAACTGGAGCAAATCAATCCCAAAGATTAGGATCTATATTCTAATAATCGACAAATTTCAAAAGAAGCTTTGTTGATGAATTTACCGATTAATCAGTGGCGCTACAACTTGTTAGGTCTGGGCCTCAGATTTCTGTATCTGTTTCATGATAATTTGTCAATGTTTAGGTGTGCAAGTGAGTCTGATGTGCCTGACACATGTCGTCGACCTTTTGGATCTAAAACAAGCCGCTTTCTTCACGATGTTTTCCATCATCGATCGGGCGAAAGTTAAATGCACACAGAATAAAATTACGTAGGTTCACAACCGGGGATCGAACCTACGACCTCATGGATGAGAATCGCACGCTCAAGCCAATACTGCACTTTTCTTTATTATAGTGCTTTTAATTTTGTTTTGATAAACTAATATTCGTATAAGTATAGTTTCCGACGCGTCGGAATTTGGATTTATATTACACTAGCTGCCCCCGCGAACTTCGTTTCTCCTTAATGTGGTTTTAGTTAGCCTTAATACCGTGACACGAAAGAATTATTTCACTGTATTATCGTCACTATAATTTGAATTTGATTAACACTTCGATCTAAGTAACACGTGGTTGGCTATGCTTACACCAAAAATTAAAAAAATATATTTAATTACCACAAAATAAATTTAATTTATACTTTAGCCTCAATAACACGTGGTAATCATGATATTGAATTGTAGCTTATATGACACGTTTGTCGGTTTACCATAGCAGTGCCATCTATTGATTAATTACTCAATCCAGTCGAAAATTATCGACATCTGTTAGATTCTTTCGGAGATAACAGATAATTGTGACTGTCAATTAATTATAGACAAATAATTTGCAATAAAATAAAATTGCCACTATAATTAAAGATCTAAGCTATCCTATCTCTTAAGTTGGACCAGACTGCTCACGGTGTGCCAATTTAATTTATCAATATAATTGGTTAAGTAGTTTAGGAGTCCATCGCGGACAAACATCGTGACAGGAGATTTATATATATTAAGATAGGTAAATCGTTGTAAATTAAATTTTCCCATGTTAAAAACTAGCGGAACCGACATTCATGTTATTCCACACATAATAAAACCATTCTCGAATCCAGGTGAACACAAAAAAATAATCCGTGATTTATATTTAAAAAATTGTAGGAGTTAAGTTACACGCACATTCGTATGTTCCCTATGTCAAAAACTTTTTACCACCACTAGTAGTAACGCTCATAACTTATATTCCGTACTAATTTTGTTTAACTGCAGCTTCGATGCTTAATGTTTAATTACCGTTCCCTAAATTAATCCTATTCTTAAATTTTTGTATAACAATATTAAATTTAAAAGAATACAACAAATCTAATCGCGTATGTCTTTTATTATACGCTACATTACTCCCGAAAATTGCAGTGTAATGTTGCAAAATTTCCTTACGGCTGGCATAAATTGTGTGCAGATTAAAATAAAGTGTATTCAGACGCGTTGGACTGTTATCCCACCATAACTCTGTATTCTTGTGGCCAAACGAAGCGTCGTAGATCGTTCGTTGAGAGATGATTTATTTCGCCAGTGTTTTATACGATTATGGCTTAAGCGTAAGTTTTGTTTATGTATCGCCAATCGTGATATATTTACGTATAACCGCTTTTGTATGAACATTATCTGCTTCGAGCCGCTTCAGATTGTAATTTGATAGACATTTGTGATTAATAATGTTAGACGTAAGTCTTATTTTGTAAAAATTATATCAATTATTATTATTGGTTATATGTTTTATTATTGTTAAAAGTAAAACTACACAATAAATATATATATTGCATCTACTAAAGATTTCCATCAATATGTGTTATTCTTCGAAGTCGCTAGTATAACAAATATGTAGTGTACGAGAATTATTTGAAAATCAATTCGTCACCAAAACGTAATAATTCAGAAGTAAAAATATTTAGGTCTGGTCTGCAGATTTCTGTATCTGTTACACGATCATTTGTCAATCTATTAGGTAAGTAGGTGAGCCTTCTGAACCTGACACGCTGTAGACTTTTTGGGTCTAAGGCAAGGCGGTTTCCTCACGATGTTTTTCTTCAACGTTTGAGCTAATGTTAAATGCGCACATAGAAAGAAAGTCCATTGGAGCACAGCCGGGGATCCAACCTCTCAGGGATGAGAGTCACACGCTAAAGCCACTAGGTCAACAGTGCTCGGGTACTATTATGAGTTTTAGAACTGTAAATAAATAGAGACGAAAAAAGAATCTCCAGGAATTAATAAGTCTATTAAGCAGTTTTTGAGTTTGATTGAGTTGCTTGCTCGCTACTTCTATGACTTCAAACTTTTTTTTAATTTAATTCTACTATAATTTAGTATACCTAGTCTTGCCAAAAATACTAAAACAAAGAATGAAAAATTTTCTATTGCAAATAACCATTCTTGGTTATTGAACATGGTGTTGTTAAGGGGCTTCACTACCTTCTCAATAGTGGTATTTTGATGTGCCGATGTTTTGATACTTCTTTCATAACAGTATGGCACAGTCACTCCTTCATAGCTAACCCACCAAACCATCACTGAAGTCGGATAATGCAGACGTTGCACTCTGTCGACTAATTGGAAAGCTTCCTCAGAGCTTTGAGCATAAAAACGGTCATATTTTTTGTTAAAATGTTGATCAATTGTAAAAACTTTCTGATTCGCAAACAAAATTTTTCTTTGACCTCCCTTTGCGTACCGCTTCAGTAGTTGTTTCGGTTTTACCATCCTATTATATTTTAAAATATCAGTTAAGAAATTATCAGTACGTATCTTATAGGTTACAAGTCCTAAGTCATCTTTTAAAATACGCGACATGGTTCTAGGTGTTATCTTCATCTCCAGAGATAAAATCTTTTGCTTTCAAACAGGATTTCTTCGAATTATTTCGCTTACTGATTTGACCACCTTTTTCCTACGAAAACTACGTGGACGGCCAGATCTTTTTCTGGCACAAACAGAGGAGGTCTAGTTGTACCTATTAATAGCCCGGTACACAAATATTTTACTAATACCAAGCGTATGGAGAGTTTTAAAAATTGCATTTGGCTCCATACCCACGTTGTGTAATGCAATCACAGCGATTCGGTTCTCTTTATCACCACACTCCATTTTAATATCGCAAAATATTGTATAATGTATTGGTGCCAAAATGAGAAAACCCAATGAACAATGACATAAAAATGACAGATTCTAGATTCAAAATGTAATATTTTGTTAATTTTCAATTGAAACAGTATTTATGGCCAGACTAAGTTTATAAATATACTAATTTACTAAATATAAAATAATATTTTTAATATGAAATACTTGTGTTTTCTACCAAACGTCTTAAAAGTTTGTCTTACAGGCCTTGCACTATGTTCACGGTCCAATTCGTATTATAGTTGCTTAAACTACACTAGCTTGGTTTCGTCCTTTTGAGGCAATGTACTAGCCCCATGTTATTAAGGAGCTGGGTTGTGTCGACATCCATCAAGTGAAACCTCTGTTGGTGGGTATTGACAAGTATTTTTTTAATCATTCGCCAATGCCCTCTCTCCTCTCTCGCAAACGAACTCTGAAAAGATATCAATTCCCTAGAGACATCTTTTTAAAATTGGCCCTATAGTACACTGATCCGATAAAAATGTAATGTTTATTTAAAATTTCTTAAAACTATTTCAATTTAAAACCATTCAATTTGATGTTATTAAATAAAGTTATATTACTTTCAGTTTACATACGTAGTCTTCAAACTTATAAACAAGCTCGCAAAATTTGACATCTCTCGTTTATTACTTGGAAGAATCTACATTAAAACATCATACGGAATATTAATGTTTACCTGAAAGGAATAGAAGCTATTTTTGCCTGTTAAACTTGATTGCAGAACTTGGCTTGAAAGAAGTTAAAGGCAACTTTGTTGTACGTGCGGGCTCGCTGACAGATGATGTACTTAATAAAAGTTAGATACACTGTAGTTTCAATTATATTAGCTAAACTAGTATTTGTTAAATATTACTGCACAGAACCAATCCATTCTGACTCCGCGGATCCTTCAAGAAAAGCGCACCAATTAAAAGGCCGACAACACGCTCGAGAGCCTCTAGCATTGAGTGTCTATGGACGCCGGCATAAACATCATTTAATTTTAGACTATATTTTTACAGGTTTATCCTATTGTGTTTTGTTAAAATAGCTTTTACACATTAAGAAAAACACTTTTTGAACGGATTAAAGCTATTATTATTATTTATTAAATAATAATAAATTAAAAGTATCACAGCTGCAGAGAAAGTTGTTTTATCTGTTTTTATTGCCCCGAAGTTGATATCGACTAAAAGATGACGGGTTTTTGCAAAAAAATAGAAGTTTTAATAATAATAATAATAAATATAAATAATAATAATAGCTTTAATCCGTTCAAAAAGTGTTTTTCTTAAGGTTTATCCTATTTTTATCCGGCTTTTAAAGTACAGAATTATCAATTCGATTCGATGTGACGGGAATAGGTCTTACAGTATTGTAATCAGATTAGTCTTCAGGATATTAACAGAAATTTCTATGAAAAGTCCAAGACCCGCACACCTCATCCTTCCTTCCTCCTCCTTCCTACAGGTCCTTATATGGTCCTTCTCCTCCATATACCGTATAAATATCTTTGTTAACACAATTAGAAATATTTTAATTAAGTCTAGTCTAGTGCAGTGTATTCCAACATGGGGCGCACGCCCCACAAGGGGACAATTTGGTTATTAAGAGGGTTATTCAAAAATTTCTTAAAATTATTTTGAATTTAAATTGTAGTTGTTTATTATGTTTTGAACATATACTTGCTGTGATTTTCGTTAACAGTTTCCTATTGATTTCTTATTAAACCTAAGTTTCTTAAGTGAATAATTCAATGTTTAATATTAATTATGTATGTTACATATTGTCGAAAAATTATCTATTATATGCAACTTTACAGAAATTGGTTAAATACAGTTAAATTAGATAAAGTTTAACTAAAGGCTTTTATTATCATTGACATGAATACAAATAATACTATTATTTCGTTAAACCTTATTAATACTTCATATATTTAAGATTATTACAAAATTTCATTAATTGTTATAGAAATATTACTATCATTGTTATCGTTATTTTATTTTTGTAATTAATGGCTTCGAATCAACCGCGGTAGGGCCAAGAAAAAGATGGCGCGTAACCGAAAAATGTAACGGTAATTTTTTTGCATCACCGATAAAGAAGTTTCACTTTCTAAAGGTTAGGAAACACTTGTCTAGTACTTACATTTTGCTATTACTTTTTCTAATTGTTTTTCAAAAGCCTTTAAAATTATCTACTATAGTATTCACTAAAACCCTCACAAAATGTTGTTGAATTTTTGCGTTTCGAGAATGAATTTTAATAAGGGTCGCTGGCTATTTATCTTGAGAAATGTCACTTACGGTGACCAGGGTCTAAATAAAAGGACAATTCCCCAACAATTTTACAAGAAATCTAATTACACCTAAGAATAATAGGGTTTATAATGAATATTTATGAAACTATATATAACAGTATAGATAAATACTAATTAGACGTACAGCAGGCTTACCCTGTAATATTTGCTTTATTTTAGTATTGAGCGTGCGACTCTCATCCCTGAGGTCGTAGGTTCGATCCTCGGCTGTGCACCAATGGAATTTCTTTCTATATGCGCATTTAACATTAGGTCGAACGGTGAAGGAAAACATCGTGAGGAAACCGGCTTGCCTTAGACCCAAGAAGTCGACGGCGTGCGTCAGGCACAGAAGGCTGATCACGTACTTGCCTATTAGTATAACAAATAATCATGAACCATATACAGAAATCTGAGGCCAAGACCTAAAAAGGTTGTAGCGCCACCTACGGATATTGAGCTACACCGAAATTAGGTACCATTGTTAGATGATGCATAATGATTGTCGGCACTTCGTGGGTGCCAATTTCAGCCAATTATTATGTCAATTATTGGAAATCGGAGTTACGGAGTAGTCCTGCCGTGGCTCGGTTTTCCATACCTCAAGAGAATGAGGCTACCAAAATCGTTAAACAATAATAATAATTATATAAAAACCACTTAAATATATAGACTTTTAAACAGCCTAATAATCATTTTCCTCTTTAATTTAAATATACGACATTGGAAGGCCAAGATACAATAAATTATTTAAGAGACAAAGTTCTTCTAGCGTTTTTGTTCGAACAAGGCAGCCATTAATCTGTGGCCAACGTATTAAGTAGAGCGGCGTAGTTTTTATGAGAAAACTTTTGTAATGACCGATTAAAATAATTTCACCTGTTTTAGTATTAAAATGTGCTATTATATCTAGGATATGTTATATATAGGATTTGTTTATGTACTAAAAACATAAATCGCTCGTACGAGAAAAAAAAGATTACGAAAGAGATACAGAAGCCTGAGATCAAGGAGGAAAAATATTCATACCAGTAATTATTGAATTAAAGAGAGCTTTGTAAACATGATATTTTAAGTTGTACTAAACTTTAGATATTGGTATAGAGTAGTAACGAATAACCAAAGAAAACAAATTATATTTAGTAGACAGGTTTACGGCGGAGCGGCACACAGGTAGAATTTATCGCTGAAATAATGCAAATTTTGTAAACATTATTAGGCAACTTAATGAGATTATTGTTTATGGCACAATAAAATAAGATAGCGTTTTACGACTGGCTAATAAACTGCTATACAGTCTACACAAACTACTACTTAGTATGAAAATGAGTACTTAATAATTTCTTTAAATTATCTTATTGTATAAGATATCTCACTTTAGCAGATATCCGCAACTGTGTAGAACTCCCTTATAATGCACCTAGGATGCACGGTTATAAGCTAATTATACTAATAATTTATTATATAATTAATTCGATATGATTGATGGAGTGTTTAAAAAATAGTTAAAGGTGGATACAATTTCCACACTTAGACTGTCTTCAGGTCCGTTAGGTTAGGTTAGGTCATGTTAACTACTGGCAGAGCCATTTTGAACTGTCTCCATGTCACCATCGGTAATGCTGAAGTTCTGTAGAACTTTGACGAATGGCATCATTCCAGAGCCTCCCATCGCAACTTGTCGGTAGCATCATTGCCTCCTCAGTGTTATTGCCTCCAGTGCATTGTGACATTCCGGAGTGTATTTTTCAGCTGGTATTTTACAAGGTTAAATAAAAGATGCGTGATGCTGCATTATGTTCAATGCATATCTATTAACAAAAGAGTTGTGTTGGTCTAATAGCTTTAGCGTGCGACTGTCATTCCAGAGGTCGTAAGTTACCAGCTGTGTATTGATGGACTCTTATGAAACTTGGTCGGCACATTGGAATTTACATATATACTAAGTTGGAATATACATGATTATAATCAAGATCATCTCGATAATATTTCAAAAAATTAGAAACGGGTGGAGCAATATACAATTTAGCACACAAATGATTGGAAGCCTAAACCGATACCCTACTTTTTTGAAGTCAGTTAAAAAGTTAAATATACGCTGTATTTATAGAGGGAACATTCGTTTAAACCAATAGAAACTCTTAGGCAACACGCCATATGAAAATTGAAATGAAACAGAAAACAAATCTCTCCATTTCGTTTGGTTAATAATTAGCCGAATCATCATTGATATGTTTACCATAATATGACGCATTATTATCGTTATTTTATTCGCCACAAGTTAAATTCATTGCCGCCGCAGACCGCTCTGCGACGTGTCACAACGCTTTATCACCAACACTTTAGATTTTATGGCCGATAATAAATTGAACTTGGGCTAAAGTTAATTAAATTTCCTTAAAACCCGCCAGTTGGGGATTAGATGGAAATATAATTTCACAACGCTCGTTATTTACTTGACTATTTGTTAATTTCTGCTACCATGTCGCAGATCTTGTAACAAAATTACTATAGAGCTATGAAAGCAGTTTATAGGGAAGAAATGTAATGAAAAATTTATAGATGTACGGAATAGATTTCAACGTCCATACAATGGAATATGTCTCGCGAAACATAATACCATTATACATTATAACATTATACCGCTGAGATCGACACGTCAAATAAATCTTAACTTTACCCAAAATTAATTACAACTACGTGCCTAAAACCTTAAGGATCTCAAAATTCAAGAATAACTGCGTCTCAAGAGATTTATCCTTTAGTAGTTTACTCCGCAAATATAGAAACAGAGTCCCTGAACGATACTTTATTCTTATTTAAAGCAAAAATGTGTCTCACTTAAGTAAACAGATATCCTCTTTTTGCCTCTCTAGTTTGAGTTGTCTGTTTTGACTTCCTGTTTAGAAAAATAAATACTATAACTACATATATTTCGTTTTGACAGTGACAGTAATAAAAATACATTTATTATCTGTATGTACCTAGTCTTGCTATAAATACTGAAACAAAGAAAAAATATATTTCTATTGCAAATAACATTTATTACTTTTACAGTGTGTTAGTTTAATACATAAATATAAAACAATTTAAAATATAAAAAGCTTATTCAAACTGGTCTTTATTGGCTGCAATACAGTCTATTAAACGTTGAGACCAGTTATTTATTTATTAACACTTCGTTACAATATAAAAAAATTGAACATAATTAAATCAAAAGGAGGGCAACTGGCGGCCTTATCGCTGTCGAGCGATCTCTTCCAGGCAACCACTAAGAGTCAATAAAAGCACGCACTTTTTCCATGAGTAAATTTTCTGTGCAACTCCGTCCGTTTGCAAACCGCTTCAATAGTCCCCACAAAAGATTTTTGGACAGGATTTCTTCGAATTCCTTCACTTACTGCTTTGACCACCCTTTTTATACGAAAACTACGTGGACGGCCAGATCTTTTTCTGTCACAAGGAGGTCTAGTAGTACCTATTAAGAGCCCGGTACACAAATATTTTACTAATACGAAGCATATGGAGAGTTTTAAAATGGCGTTTGGCTCCATATCTACTTTGTGTAAGGCAATCACAGCGATTCGGTTCTCTTTATCATCCACTCCATTTTAATATCACAAATATTGAACAATATATTGGCGCCAAAATGAGGAAAAACAATGAACAATCATATAAAATTTTTTAAGAAATAATAATATCATACAACATTAAATTCGAACAACGAAAGGCATTAACATTTTTCGGAATCATTAACATTTAGTTAAGACCGATTAAATTAAGGGATTTATCTAAACGCGGACAGTAACAGTAATACCTTATTAGGCATTACTGTAAACCCTGTACGATATATACGAATACAATCAAAAAGATTAATTATATAATAAACTATTCAGTTTAATAACCAATAAAAAGAGGCTTGTAAAATGTTGAATCCGAAAAATACGATGTTGAAAGCCATGAACTTGTTTATTGTGGTGCTTTTGAATCACCCTGACCTATTTACATAAATTAAGCCAAGTACTCAGATGTACTTATATCAAAGGCGATATTCTAATCAGTGTGAAGGGCGCTCTACGCTAAATATTTTAAAATATTCGGCTTTGACCTACCCAGTAAATGATGAGTAAAATATTGGCGACAAAGAATAAAAGTTACGCATCCTAAAGGGACCGAGGGTAAGATAAAGTTGTAGGGTATGCATGATTTGTAGAAAGCTTCATTATTTTAATAAACTGTTCCAAGTCAAAGTCAAAAATCATTTATTCATATAGGTAACACAATGTACCCATATGAACGTCAATAAAAAAGAAATATACATTAAATGCTCCCGATTTTACATTTACTGCCAGTTTTCAAATCAAGGGCGTAGAACGGAAGAGAAGAACTGGCAATAAAGTTTTTTTTTGTATTACACTACGTTTACGCTGCAACCATCACACCATGTTCCACGTGACATCAGCAGGAGGCATAGTGAAATAGGAGCACGCACTTACATTCTCGTGGGAACAACACGCAAATGTAAGCGATTGCAGTAATTGATAGCCTCAATGATCTGGCGAATGTAAGTCATTGTCCAATCATATCCGTTCTCCGTCAAACTTTCTTTAGAAACCTTGAATAATAAATACATATTTGGTATTATATTATTATATCCCTTTTATTGAAGATTTTAATCCTATAATAGGTAATATTAATTCTATCATTATCCGTAACGAAGACATGGTCAATATATTGAAGGATAGCCACGCCTGATTTTATTACGACAATACAAAGGCCAGTTCGCACTATGTTATTCCCACATAATGGAATGGGAAAACAACATATTACGAAATACTGTTATTGAATGTATAAAGTATTACATTCAAAATGTTAAGATTTATTTCATGAAAAATATCTATCGGAGTAAACTTTGACATAAAGTTTTTATACTTAAACAATCACAGACAATATTGACAATATTGTTCAAACAGTTGTAATAAAAGTGCTTTGTTTGTAAGCCGCAACCAATATTCAAATAATTTAATCTGTATTCTCTTATTCAACTCCTTTACAGTAGAAATAGCGCTTGTATAATTACAGTGGAGCCACAGCTTCAGTAGCTTGTAAAATTAAATTCACTCACGACTAAGATAATTAAGTCACGAGTTAATGCAATTAAGACAAGTAAATAGCTAATGCGAGCTGCATTGAGCTGTCGATTGCAGGAATACTTGATATCTTATTTAATTATATTGATAATATACGAACATTGGATTTATACCTTATATTGAATATAGTAGTTTTACATACTAATTACTTATGTTCCTCCGCCATTACTCTGAACTTCCGATAACGATTCTGAGATCGATTTTTGTTATGAATTCTCACCGTTAGCCTTATAGCTGATAGCTCGGACTAATTTGGCGTCGCTCTGCCGGAAATTTCCCTTCAACACAAGGGCGTCCTCCGAGACATGTACCTTGACTTGGGCCTTCGCGGGCTGCTTTTAATTTGTTATAAGCTATCAATATCCGGAGCGCTTTTTTCGCAACCTTGGATTCGGAACAAAAGCTCATTATCGGAATCGGGATCGCTGTCGGGAAGGCTATTGGAAGTTACTGAGTAAGGACACTGATCTGCATTGGCCTAGAAGTTAATTTATCGTGAAAACCTTGGTGTCTTAACACCAAATTTGCCACGTAGAAAACGACGTGAGTGTTACGAGACAAATGTACTTTCTATAGAAATATATATAATTTGTAGTAATTATTTATAAGTTTCAAAACTTAGGCGTCGCTGTAATATATAAATTTTAAGTATGTGGTATTCTGCGCAACGCTACACCTACTCTGTGATAACTTTTGACAGCTAGAGGCGGGAAATAGAAGACACCATGTAGAAGCAGAGAGCTCTAGTTGTACTCATATAGATTTGGGTTCAAAGATACCTTTTAAGAGAAATGTCAGTTTTATATACAAATAAGTATGTGTCGTAGAAGGTAATTTTCTTAATAATATATAATTTTCTTTTACAGACTTGACAGTCTCAATTAAACATAATTTTCTCACTATACGTATATATTACATTCTTAATAATAACAGAAGGTAATAATTAAATTTTAATAACTTGGACCACTTACGGAAGTACATAAGCCCAAGAATTTCCACTCAGTTCGATAAAAAATTCATTAAAATATAACATTCTCATAAATAATTTAAAATGTCGCTACCGAATTACGAGATGGAAAATGAATTTGAATAAATGAAAGGATACCGGGTTTTAATATTAAAGCCCTTTTTTAATTTTGACGAAAAAATAAATAGGTAAAATGACGAACTCGCTTTGATGAAAATTTTAAATGAAATGGCGAATATAATTTAGTTAAATTAATGTTTTTCACCATTTAATATTTCGTAACCATACAATGAGATATACTTTTTGTGTTTGCAAAAGCGAAATAACTGCAATGTTAATTTGTACGGATAACTGCTAATTAGCGCGATAGTCTTATTAAACACCTTTAATTTATAGGAGAACAAGAGAACTATATTTGGATTTGGTTCCCATGGAGAAGTGACTCTTGGGCCGTAGGGTTCAAGTGCACAGACGCTAATTAAAGATTTAAGTTGGCGCCTGGTATATAGTACCGGTGGCCCTAGAGGTTCTTTATACTCGAGGAATAAGTATAATCGAGCAATACGGAGAGGCAACGTTGCCAGCGTTGGAAGTGTATGCCACAGGGACCACAGTTTTTAAATTTTCTATTTATCTAGTATTTTTTAACTAGTATATTTACTATGTAGATTAAGAATAGTGTTAGTACTGTATACTTTATAAAATTGATTACAAAAATAGAATAAAATAAATAAGACACAAAAGGACACAAACTTTTTTTATAACATTTGAGAAATGTACTTTTAAACACCTTTAACATATTCAAAACCTATGAAGAATGATTTTATAATAACAATGCATTCTAAAACTATACGTTATCACCCTTATATCCTTAATTATTCGGCCCGTGCTTATTCTACAATTTAATAAATAAATCATTAAAGAATATAGATGATGTTAATCTTTTATCAAACTATTTATAACAAACAATATATACTAAAGATATAACCAAAGATGGTATGCATAATTAATACAAAAAGGTTCAAATATTTACGAAATATTAAATAAATTTAACTAAGTAATACCTAATTCGGTTGTCTTGTGTTATGGTGAAATTAATGGTATGTACGTGTAGGTGGGGTGTGCTCATGATGCAGGTGATTTAGTGCTATGGATATTCTTACGTACTTTTTAGCATATTCCGCGGTAGTTTAAACAAGTCGAGGCGTAGGGTTGATGTGAGGAACGTGAAACTATGAAAAAACTGTAATTATTATGATGGTGTTAGCAATGGTAAACTTTTGGTTACATTAAAGGATTATGGGACCCATAATCAGATCAACGTAACTAAAACAATATGCCTTCGAAACCCTTACAAGTGTTTCTTATGTAATTTAAGCTTATTGTACTATTTTGCTAAAGAGCCTTACAATGTATAAGTTATATACAATATTGTTACGAAGACGGGTCGACTGCAATGTTTCTAGATTTTTCCACTAGTTAGAGAACTTTTCAGCAGGCTGTAATATGATTTCTGACCGTTTCAGGAGAGGGTTAATCACATATTAGAAAATTGTAATTTCCATAATGTTACAATAGTTTTCAGGAAGCTGAAACCTTTTTTCAGTCGGTTTCAGAACATGTGTAGCAGAGTAGTGCAGTTTTCAGGAGACCTGTTTTCAGGAGTTTTTAGGCCTAGGTATACCCCTTTGATGAAGGAATATTCTAGACCAAACTTTCTAGGTGTGAGACAAGGACGAAATGATACGAGAGAGAGAGAGAAGATTAGAACTTTCTCGAAACTAGACTGAGCACTCTAGAACACCGTACGACAAGGACGGAGCAACGTGCGAAAGAGACAAAGATTGCGGACGTTCTAGAATTGCGCAATCGCTACTCAATAGCAAGCGCCTGGAGTGTTCTCGAATATTGTTTAGAATTATTCCCAGGGATGTATAAGCGAGCCGAAACGCGACTAGTCACCTTTAGTTTTGAATGCGATAACAAGAGCGAAACACCGAAGCGATAAAGTGCGAATAAAGTGAATACAAGTGATAAAGTACAGTGTGAAGTGTGCATAAGTGAAGTAATTAGTGACTGTTTTTGTGTGTGTAATTAGTGCATCTCTGCAATTAATTTGTGCCCATAAATTCTTCATTGATTTATCAAGAAATAAACCTTTGAAGAAATCTACGGTATTTTCTATCCGATCCCCTAGCTCGTAACAATATGTAAAAAAGTATTGGTTTTGAACGGTTTTGAACTTACGAAAATGTTGTTATTTCATAAATAAGAAAAATACGGAGGTAAGCAATGTAATTAGTATGAATAATGCATAATGGTTTTCCTTGCGCAAGGCATTCGGTGCAGACTTAAAATGCAATTTATGTAATGATATACCATTTATATACCTAACTACTTATTAGATAGCTATGGTGAAGTATTGCCAACATTAATAATAAATATGATATGGTTTTTTCACGTGTACGTGAATTTATCAGGGCTTTTTACACTTCAATTTGCCTGTTATGCTATTTGGAAATTCTTTTACTCCTCAATACAATATTTTATCGTTATTTTAAACATTAAGTTACATAGCTTAAAGCTTTTCAAAAATTACAACTTTCGTAATTAATTGCAGACGGAAGATTTGTTTTAAAGAAAAACAAATATGTATTAGATTAGCTTTACTTTTGCCGGAAAATAATTAATCATTTTACTATCAAATAAGCTTTATCTACAAATTTTTGGCCTTCTGAAATGAAGCGTGATAATGTTTCTCTTGTATTATTATTAAATTATACAATTTTGATGAACAGTATGTTTCGTGTGTGGTTAATTTGATGATGGTTCTAGATTCGCTCGTCCTCGTCCAAATAAACTTATTAATAAATCATGTTTCTATGAAATAAAAACCAATATGTTTATTATGGAATATAAGATAACACTTATTCTACGTCAATAAATTTGTATCTGAGAATGAGCCTATGAGATAATTTGCAAGCAAGCCTTCTCTGCCTACCAATTATTATTTCGCCGAGAATCGAAACCAAGAAGTCTGGGATACATGCTTGGAGCATTAACGTGGTTGTTCAAACCTTTTAAGCCATATAATAATGTGAAAATAAGCAATAATTTTCTAAAAAACACTTCTTTTTAGATAACATAACTTATTCAGAAACTCAAGCGCAATCAATTGAAAAGAAAACTAATTTGATCTGATAAAATGCAGATCCAATTGGAATCTACGTTAATGTTAAGGCGTCAATACCATAAATTTGTTTCTACTACAGGTAGGTCCCTCACCATATTAAAATGTAAATCACACGGTCGATTTAATTTCAAGCTTGGAGTAGCTTAATGTTAGGCACGCCGGAGGTGAGAGCGACATTTTGGGATATTTTTGATGATATTATAAATGTGAAATTCTTATGTTCATCGAACTGGACTATAAGTAGCGATTTTTTTCCGCTTGTATGTAATTTAAATTAGATGATGTGTATGCTTTTTTTACCTCTTAAGGAAACCGGCATGATCCAATAATCAAAGACGCTTGTCAGGTCCAGAAAAAGGAATGCAATAAAGTACATACAACATATTTCGAAAACGTATAGAACTTTATTTTTAATTATTTGTTCAATAATATAAAGGATTTTGCCTAAATCCGTCTTTAAGGCCATACAAGGAAAATAAATAACGCTAGATCCCGTATCTTAAACCTTTCACTGTGTCCTTGTTGACATCTAGCCTGCGGCACTGTGTTTCTGGACAAATTGAACTAAACTCACCTCTACATCGCATCTCATCTCATATACACTTACAAATATAATATAAAGAAAATGCCGCGAGCAAAGCCAAAATTTATACATAGAATTTTTATTTATTTAGAAAACCCAAACTTCGACAAACTTAATAGCTGTTTTAATAAACATAGGCATATATTTGTGTCCTTTAACTGTTATATATACTTCCACAAATTCCCTAAAGAACTTTCTTCCAAACCGAGTAGTGGCCGACTGGAATAGGCTTCCGGAAAGTGTAAATAGTGCACCCTCTTCGAACTCTTTTAAAAATAGGTTGGATAGTTTCTCCAAATCTCCAAATACGCCCGCATCCGCTTATTAAGCTGATAGTGTGTTTATGTACATTATAATAATACTTAATGAGAATGCAGAAAACAAAGGTGATTCAAATAAATAACGATATTTTGTACATATTTACTATTACTTATAATTGCTTAGATATCTGTTAAAATATTAGTAAATAGTTTTTATATATTTTCATTATTTATAAGCTAAGAATAAAACTGTCAGACCACTGGCCCTTTTTGTCCGTCGAAATTGGTCATTTCAACTTGAGAGGAATCCAATATTGAAACTTTCAGTTTGACATTCTGAACTTTTTGGATACTCTTATAAAAATACTTTCGAAGCTTTGTTCACTTCGGATACTTTCGTCGCTTTATTTACTTCCTAAGATTCTAAGATTAATGATTTAACTTCACTGATGCCCAAATAATTTCATTTGTGAATATATCATACAGGTCTAATGATAAAATAAACATGGTGAACCGTCCCTTATTATTTTTTATAAATCTTGAAATGTAATATGAGGAAAAACAGATTGCGCACCAAGGTCTTTTCAAAGAAATTATGAAAATTATTTTAGTATTCTTTCACACTTAAATAAATTGGACTTTCGAAACGGTAATATTTATCAATAAAATTATTTTTTAATAAGTTATTCTTTAACAAATTTCTTTTTTGATGTTGAGTCCTGGTCTATACGTTAATAACGGATAAGGAGAAAAATGGTACAACGTCGAAGTCACCTCGACGTCCAAGGCTCCACAACTGAGTGTTTTTAAGGCAGTTTTTACCGCGCACCACCGCTATGTATTTCCGAACCAATTCGACGTAGGGTCCTTCAAGAAAAGAGCGTACTAATTCCTGAAACGCACTTGCGAGTCTTCTAGCAATGTGACTTACCATGGGCGGCGTTATCACTTAACATCAGATGAGCCTCCAGACCGTTTTCTTCCTATTAGATTTTTTTTTTAAATTTGAACTCACGATTTAGGGTTGGGGGTTGCTCGCCTATTTTTAATGCGCGTTGCTGCTCAATTTTGTACACGTTCCGCGACAAAAACAGCAAAATTATAAAAGTATTAATATTTCATAGTAAAATCGAATATGGTTTGGATAACGATGATATGAAGTTTTAGAGTGGATTCCTTTATCCACTGTAAAATCCTTCAATATCTTAATGAACAGTAAATAGGTTTTGAACCAAAACTATTTATCTCCATAACATATCATCGTCCCATAGGAATTTCTATAAAGTAGAAATGTAATATTTTGAGACATCTGTTTGAAAGTTTAGCTCCCTCGGGCTATATACTTTCCATTTTACGGTAAAAGCAAGCGACATAGTTGACTCGTATACTTGTATAAATCAAATTTTGTTTTGTTCTTCTTATTTTGGAGCAGTATAGTAACGTCAGCATGCGACTTTCATCCATGAGGTCGTACGTTCAAACCCCGGCTGTGCACCAATAGAATTTATGTCTCTGTGAGCATTTATTTCGCTCGTACGTAAGGAAAACATCGTGAGGAAACCGGCAAGCCTTGCACTCACTCAAATCGTCGGCCTGCGTCAGTCACAGAAGGATCATCGATCCGCCTATTAGAGAAATGACAAAACAGATACACAAATCTGACGCCCAGACCTAAAAACTTGTATCACCACTGGTTATTTTTGCCTTAATTTTAACATTCTTAACATACTGATTCTGTATCTATCGATACGTGTTCAATATGACGGTTATGGGTCCTGTCATTTCACAAGGAGTAATAATAATAGTATATTGGTAACGATTGTTAAGTTACAATTCCTCTTATAGACTAAAGGACTGGCTCATGAACATAACCTACGCAGAGTTGGAGCTTCTTCTGAGGCGTAATATGTAGTACAGACTTTATTCATTCACTCACTGACTCACTCACTCACTCAGACACTCACTTATGCACTCAAGCGTGTTGATAACAGTTAAAAATCAATAACAAAAAAAAATTAATAGAAGATGTAACTAAATTATATATAAATTAAATATTTTAAGGAATGTATAACTAAGTTTGTTATGAAAGAGCTGGAAACCCTGACACAGGTATATTTTTTACTTAAAAGGGTTCCCAAATCTTACACATTGTAATGAAATTGAACTTAAAATGAATAAACATATTTTATTAATTAATATTATTATTAACTAAAATTATTTACATTTCTATATAGCAAATGCTATACATAAATAAAGTACAAAAATGATTTGTGAGAATAAGGAACTTTATAGGTAGTATTCGTAATAGGTAAAAAAATATTCTTTGAAGTTTTAAATTACTTAGGAAATTGAGTCTACTTTGCTTTTACTGGTTTTGTATTTTTGTTACCTTCTAAAAATTACAAAGAGTCTTGAAAAATTGAATGGAAACAATTGACACAGGCCCCCATAACTTGTGGTTGGAATTGAGAACACCTGCCGTCAAAGTTTCAGCTTTCGAATTTGAATCAGAATAGAGCTTGATTAGACTCAGCTGACTTCATTGAAACGTTCATGAAGTGAGCTTTATAACTGCTTATAAAGTTTTCTTAGTCTGGACTCTTGACTTAGCTGACGACACTGTACTAACAAAGTGAAAATGCGAAATTACGACCTATATATATAGGCCATATTAAGGGTGAGCATTTACAACTGCAATATTTTCTTTTTTATTTAAACTAGTCTGGCCATAAATACTGTTACATGAAACGTTTTCTTTTTTTAACTTTTAATTTATTTTGAATTTGGAACACGTAGGTATATTATTTTAAAAACTTTTTTTGATTTTGAGCCATTTCACATATTTTCTCGTGTTCTTAGCAAATAAGAATATGGAATGGGATGTTAATGAAAACAGGATTGCAGTGATCGCATTTCACAAAGTAGATATAGAGTCGTGGGTCATATTCCAGACACTTCAAAAGCTTGGTATCAGTATCGTATGTTTGTATATCGTACTATCAACATATACAACTAACTTCGTCTGTCGGAGACCAGATATGAGCGGGACGGCCGCGTGCTGTTAGAACTACAAAGGCTGTTAATGCTGGTAAAGCCACCCACGTAGTCCTGGAATGCGAGGCTGTGGCTAATCAACGTACAAAAATCCTCGGAACAGTGAGGTCGCTCCGCGAAGCCTGTGAAGTGCCCGGGAGACTTCTGTGCTTCTGAAAGGAGTTAGGCTGGCTAAATTAGCGAGGGCTTTTACGCACAACGGATCGACTACGCGTCTAAGTGCGGAAATTGAGTCCACCCTACCTTACCTTACCTTACCCTTGCTGTTAGAGCCAGAATTCGTCTAGGTACGGGAATCTTACTCTAATTCTGTCGCGCAGGTGAAAAGCACAGAAATATCCAGCACAGAGGAACTCTACAATAAACAAATGACAGATTAAAGGCCTGTGTAAAATCTAGATCTGCGATTGATTGATGATGTGATCTATGAGACTAATAAATATGTAGGTATACATTTTAAAAATATTACATTACTTCATTAGAAATGCATCATCATCATTTGTAACAGAACTTATGGCTGGACTAGGTATAAAGATTAATATTTATATAATACACCAAAAAGTAATAAAGTTTATAGTCTAGTATTACAAAATATTATTTGGAAGGAAACGAAATTAATAAACGAATAGATGTATCTATTAATCACACACATCACAGAAATGAGAGGTTCAAATATTTTTTTTTTTATTATCTGAACGGAAACATGAATGACCGATGATTCAGTTTTATACACTAGTAACTCACTTAGCGTTTTTGGTTTAGGTGTTTCAGTCATGGGACATTTCACGTGAAGTGGACAGCAAAAAACTGACTTTCTGGAATTTGTTCATGAATCGTCGTTATTGAATTCTTTTATTTTGAAAATAGATTTTAACGTAACTTTAATTTTATATTTAAGCCGCTTTAACGTTTTAAAATAAAGTTTTTTAATTCGAAATACGAATTTCAATAACGACGAACCTTTAGAAGGCAACCTTTACTAGACAAATAAACGTAGAAAAAAGTGTGATCACATTCATATCGACTAGAAGTACAATTAAGCGAAATATGAACAAGGTTCAGAACTTTTTTTTCCCTATCCACTTCCAATGTCCACTGATGTAATTGGACACAATCGTCTAACACCACAAAAAATTCGAGCGAAGTCACATATATTGTTGCGAATTCACTCGTAGTAAAACTATATTTATTAATCGTTTGCGACTGTATATTAAAATAGAATCCCTTGTTTTGTTTAATGAACAATAATGTGTAACTGTTTTCCAATTTTAACATTGACTCTTAATTTTAGCATTGATAGTTAAGTATCTCATAAGCGTTATTCACTTTAAATGCGTATTCCAATAACGTATTATATAATAGGGTTTGTTCACGCCTCACTTAACCTCTATAATTATGTCTTAATTCGGTGTTGAAAAATTCCAACTTATTAAGTTGTGCCGCAATCTGGCAATCTATAAAACGCCTCTGAAATCGTTGAAAAGAAAAATCCCTCCTTCAATTTGTGAGATTTTAAAAGCTTTACAATTGCGCGGGTGAAATTTTCTCACCATTAGTACCCCATTCAAGTTGAGTGACATTGGAATCCAACGGGCGGTTCAACGGGAATTTGAAAATTTAATAACTTACGTGTGTTTCATTTTCTGTGTATTACGCATTTTTAATACTTTGGTATATATTGTGTTATACTTTATCTTGTTTATGTTGTTAAAGAGTTTTCCAGGTATTAAAGTAGTTTATGTAACTGTTTGATAATTATTAATAATGGTTATTAAAACACGAGCATGACTCGATTGTACAAATAACTAATTAGTTTCTTACACTACTTATGATAAAGTAATAATAATATCTAATATTAAATAAGAACAGCGATACGATAAAATATGAATGGCGCCAAGCTAAAGCAGCCACAGATTAGCCAAGCATTGCAAAGTGTCATAGAGTATAGAAATAGCGCGAAAGCGAATAGGTACCTACGATAAAAGATTAAGTATGTTATTTTATTTTTGTTATATAATACTTTTAAAACATACAAACTATTCTGCAACAAGTTTAATAATATCTAATTAAAACAAAAGCTCAAAAAAGAAGTTTCACCTGATTGCAGAACTTACGTGCACTCCAGAAAATCAAATTACTTCAACTCAGCGATTCACTTGAAACTTTGTGACTTTTACTTACTGCTTGTTATCTCTTCTAAAAAGCACCTTCAACTATTCACCAAAAGAAAGACTAAAATTGTATAGAACTCATAAATGTCAATGACAGCTGAACCTGCACAGCATGAGATTAACAGACGGCGCCGGGGAACGTGAATGTAAGGATCTGTTATGTTTACAATAGTTTACTCTTGAATAAATACTTCAATCATAAAAAAATAAACACAATTTGTACAATGAATCTTAAATATATATGCACAATACAAAATATTGTGTTGACTCAGTTTCCGCTGTATACATAGTATTATAATAATAAAAATATACCTACCTTACAAATTATGACTGTTTTCTGGCCATGAACAAGTATACTTAGAGCATTCTTTGAAAATATTAAAAATTATTAAAACGTCCTATTCTAAGATAACTGCTCCTGAAAGCAGAAAAACAAGATGAAATTAATGTGCCGCCATCAAAACACTTCAGCGGCTCTTAATTAAGATCCCATTTAAAGCTTTGTTTGCTATGCCTCTCTGTGAAAACGTCTTTTACAGAAAGTGTGAATATTTCAGTGTAATTATAGTACCGATCATATAATAACGGTCTCACGTCTGCTTTTGTTTTTAATGTTTTAAGCGAGTTAAGTTCTATGGCGGTTGTTGGAGGTATGTTCAAATAAATGAAACTCTTTGTTTGAAGCTAAGTGTCAACTGTCATTAATCTAAAACAAGGGCTTGTAACATAAAACCAGAGATAGTAAGGTGGCGACGCTGGACTAACAAAAAATGTAACTGAAATTATTTATTCTTTTCTAAAACCAAATGACATATCTCGACGGTCCCTACGTGGACCGATCTAAGAAATAATGGACTCAGTGTTATACCACTGTAGAATCCTTATTAAATGCGCTAACTTTTAAAGCTACTTGCCAAACTGGAGTAATACATTTTTTTTTCAGGACGATCAGTTGAAGTAGTGCGAAAATTAATTTTGAAAACTTGGTACGGTATAACATGACATTTTCCTAAAAGTTGGAGTGATCAGCACAGAGTTTAGGATTATAGGTTACATAAAACACTATTCGGGATGACGTAAGAGAAAAAAAATTGGCAAAAAGTAAATATTTGTAACAACAGGAATGAAAAAACTGTCACATGGTGTGCATTTTCTGGAATAACAAAAAAATATCCATAACTTCAAAAAGACATGACTTATTTTTTTTTTTCATTTTTTTTGATAACTGGTGTGGCATTACCTATGAGAAAATTTCGACTTGACGTCGACTTTTGGGACACCCTGTATAAGTAACAAAAGTCATTTTTTTTAAATTTAATCTTTGGCTTTACCTTGTCTATATATATGTGTATGTAATTTTTTTTTTAATATTTTGTGCTTTACTAGATAAACTTATCGTATAACAGAACAAACTGTAGATTGTTTACAAAGAATTGATGTCGTACATACGAACAACTATACTATATACTATAAATATACCTTTGTACTACGATTTTAAAAGCGCGCCAATCGACGACTACGAGTAAAACGCATACATTTGAATATTATATACAGTTATGTGGTGTGTTTTGTAGTTATTTTGCATGAATTATATACACAATAATACTGTGAAACATGGGTAACAATAGATCAAAGTTATTAGATATTGCTAACTCTAAAAATACTACTTTACTTTACTTCGTTTCTGAATCGTTTCACATCGTACAAAACTAGCGTTATTTGTAAAATTACTCATGTTGTGTATATTTGAAGCCGATTCGTCAATATGATTACGTTGGCAAACAAAAGTATCTTGCGGTAAGATGAACGCATGAAGCGCTAACAATGCTCGATATTGTATAATAATGATGACGTTTAGAAACGTGAATGAATACCAAATGAATGTAAGCGAAAGTCAATTTTTTTTAAAACATACTTCACTGAATTTGATATTGTATATATGAAATTGTAGTTACAACAGATAGTTATAATTGCACCTTAATAAATCTTAAAAACCTATTCAAAAGCAGTAAATTCTAGGTTTCTAAGCCATATATATGTGTGTGTGTGTGTATATATATATAAAAAATAGTGTATATATATATACACTATTTTCACTCGTGATCTTCTGAATTTTGTCTTGTAACGTGAAAGGCAAGCGTGAAATGATTTGACAGTTCACTAGTAGTAGTATTTTTAAATGTTTTTATTAAATGATCTTTAATACTTTACTAAATTAATTATATACTTAACTAATCCAGGAATTTTGAGATATCTAATGATATGATGGCAGTACAGGAAAATTACCACATAGGTATTATAAATACAAACTTGTACTTCTTATAATATAAGATTACTTTTCGAGAGGAAGTCCGCCAAGCCGACCCCGACCTTTCAATGTGGTAAAATCAGTGGTGGAAACAATAATTGTGCAATTAGAAATGTGCTACTATACCAAAAATATTGTGTTTTACATGCGGCCATACCGTTATGACTCAGCCATGTCAAAATTGTGGCATGCTGAGTTTCTTTATTAAATTTTAAAACCCGCAGGTGAAACACATCCGTAAGTCGTAACCCGTAAGGCAAAACAACGACAAAATCATTCCAAAGAGTTTTTTTCGAAATCGACAAAATTTCTTACGTAGAGGTTGCCTGCAATTTGTGTGATAACTCCATGAGTCAATTGAAACAGACCTTTAAGATTTTAAAACCCGCAATATAAATACCCGACCAATTAATAACTGCTTTAAAATACCAAATTTCAAAAAGATTTCTTCGTTCAGAAAAACTATATGTCGAGGTATAATAAAAACTAAACTACTATTTTGAGTATGCAGATTTTGTAACTATTTAAATTAATGTCATGTAAATTTCAAAACTCGATCCATCGATAAACGGCGATTTTGGTTTTGTATGGTGGCCATAATATGTTTTTGTCCATTTTGAGCCTTTTTCATGCCAGCTTTTAATTGCCTAGGGTCTATGTCAAAACTTGGTCCAATACGGGGTCGAATACTTTCCCAAAGTAAGAACTAAACACAGTGGATTTAGACGTTAAATCAATTGTGTTTAATTCTTACGATAAATTTAGACGTTATTTTGAAATTATTTCGCAAGACAAACGAAAAGCCTCACCTCTGGAACAAATCTGTCTGTTCACTGGTCATTAGTTATGTCGTCGAAAATCTCAAAAATTAATATAACATGGAAAATAATGAGTTCACAACAAAATGTATTCACAATTGCAATCTGCTCTTCAACTAAATAAATCGTAAATCCTCTACAGTAAGGGTACTTAACATCAACTAAGGTACAATACCATAATAATACAATGTTTTTTTTGTAAAGATATATTATAGATATCGGGGGTAAATATTTTTTAGAGTTGGTTACACTTATATGTTTACAAGTTTTTTTTTTAAATATTATGGCAATAGTTTTAACTTGAAATGCCAGTTTCAAGTAAAAAGTTTGTTTACAATTCGTGTTCGAATAAGGCATATTTATTAATTTAATGCATATTGTATTGTGCTATTTGATAATTAAACTTATATATATATATATAAACTTTGAAAATTGATAACGTTGTAGTTATATAAAAAGAACAAAATTTTCAAACACTTAACTAAATATAAAACTAAGTTTATATCTCAAAATATGCCAAAACTGTACAAGAAAGATGCAAGCCCACCAGCTAGAACGGTTATGATTGTTTCCTATATATTGGGAGTTTCTTACGAACCTCAAGAATTGAATCCATTATTACGAGAACAAGACACTCCGGAAATGTTCAAGGTACTGTATTCTGTATTTATTGAATAGGTACTCTACCCACTAATTAAAACTTAATTCAAAGAGTAATAAAACAGTTTTAACTGGTTTCTCTCCTTTTCTTTCTGGTATCCCCAAGAACCACAACACATCAAACTTCAAATATATCAAGCAAGCCCTTAGTATCTGAAGCTTATCATAATATTTTATTATAATGCTTTTCAGAAAAACCCTATGAAGACTATACCTTTGTGGGAAGAAGATAATTTCTGCTTAGCTGATAGGTGAATTCTATTATTTTAATATTAACCTTGCTTGCTTTAGAATATAAAAGTATTTGATAATTTATCGAAAAAAAATATGGTTGTTCATCATTGTGTAAACTTCTAAATAATATATGAATGTTTTATATTTCCAGTCATGCTATAATTCTCTACCTGTTTGATAAATACGCTAAGCCAGAGCATGAATATTTATATCCTAGAGACAAAAGAATAAGAGCAACTATTAATCACAGGTTATTCTTTGATTGTGGCATTTTATTTCCAAGATTAAGATCTATAATGGTATGTACACATTTTCAACAAATGTAGGTAAAAAATATCTTCCATAAGAATACAAATTATTGTTTTCTTCAAGGCTAGCTGGGGAAACTGTTACCCAGTAACTCATTAATTGAATGTTATTGTAAAACTGACCTTTGAAGAAAAATAAATGTTAAAACTTGTAGCATTTGTAGGATTAAAAAAACATGTTTGAATGGTTTATAAATTGTAATGTAAATAAATGTATTTCATGGTTTGACAATATTATTAAAGGGGCCAACATATACTGGTAAATTGACAAAGTTATCAAAATCAATAATAAGGAATTTGGACAGTGCCTATGAAACTCTAGAGAAATACCTTGAAAACACCATATACTTAGCTGACAATGTTATGACACTGGCTGACATAAGCATATTTACAACTATGTCTACTCTTAATGGTTTACATCCTATCAATAATAATAGGTGGGTATTTTTTAGTGTTTTGTATAAGTCCAATCATTCCAAAGTAGGTATTACCTGTTAAGTCTAATCCCATCAATAATTAAAAATAACATGTACAATAATAAATTAAACTAAACACATTATATGGAAATTTTGACTGTCTCCATACAAACTTATAACTTTATGTATATTACAAATTTAAAATACATCTAGAAATGAGAACTAATATTATATTTCTTATAAATAACTTTTTTTGATTTGATTAAAAAGCTACAATATTGATAAATCATTTGAAAAATCATTTCAGATATCCAAAACTAAAAAGGTGGTTTAATGTCATGTGTGCTGAAAACTTTAATCAAGAAATTAATGAGCCAGGTGCCAAAGAACATGTAGAGGGACTTTTAGCTTTTATGAAAAACAATTTGAATAAATCAAAACTTTAGTATTAGTAAGTTTTAACTAATAATAATTGTTATCCACACATTGTGGTTATTGAACATCTATATATGAATGGTGCTTAATAATATGTAAAATATAAGGTTACAACTGAAGTTTTATTTTTGGGATCAGAACCACAGCCCTGGTGTAAGAAATATTTTCCCTTATTAATTAAAATTAAGACAGCCTGATTACAAAATTTCTCTTTCAAGTCTTTCTGTAAAATTGCGTTGCTAATATAAAAAGAGAAGAGTACTTTAGTGAAAATGGGAAAATTGGACTGATTTTTTTATTGAATGATTTACTATGGCGGTCAGTATAATGCAAGAACTAAATTCTATTGACTCTTAGGTTTAAAAATTAATGAATACATTTTTGTGCACTGTGAAAGAAATTTACTACCAATTCCATAAAAGGCTCCAAAATTAGTGCCATCGCTTTGCTAGCATTCAAATTTATGCAACCACAAATTTTATTAGTATAGTATATTTTTCATAAGTCCAAGCTTACTAGTACAAATTAATAACAGTTCTTCTTGTTACTATATTGAAAACTCAGTTACTATATAATATTATAATACATTGCAAGCTTGTGTTTGTTTCGTTTAATTTGCACTTTGAAGTTCTATCCACATCAATAATTTAAGTACAACACGCCTTTTTCTGATCGATCTCGTCGAAAAAAAAAGGAAAGCATGTAAACAGCATTTTCTCCAACAGGTATAAAAGGGAAATAAATTGTTCTTTCTGTGTACTAGTGCAATGTCAATAATAATTAATCTTGAGGCAGATTAATTAAAATAAAACAAAAGTACGAATCACAGTTTTTTTATTCCGTAACTAAAAAGAAATGCAAAGAACTTTTCAACTTTACACTCCGTTAACATCTAGAATCTACACGTATGGATAACTTTACGAGAGAAAATTAATGATTACAAAAAACGTTACACATTACATTTTCTATAAGTCTTATAAGTCTTTTGCACTCGATAGCACTTACACATAGATACGGGTTTCATTCAGTCAGTCATGCCCAACACAATACAAACTGCGCTCAAAACGTAATGGAATCGATTATTTCACTTCTCTCATTCAGTGCTAGTTTACACATTAGTCTTAGTTTAACGCGACGATTAGCCGTCCTCCTTGGGCGGTGTGAACCATCCTGTAAAGAAAACTTTTTAATACTAAAGAATCTAATATCAATGGAGACAAGTATGAACTCACATGTCAACATGCAATGATCACGTGATACCATTCCCAGACAGGTTGTTTTTTTTTTAAATGTAATATGAGGCAAACGGGCAGGAGGCTCACCTGGTGTTAGTAATACAGCCGCCCATGGACACTTACATTGCCAGAAGGCTCGCAAGTAGGTTGCCGTCCTTTCAATAAATAGTACGCTCTTTTCTTGAAGGACCCTAAGTCGATTTGGTTCAGATATACATCTGTGGGCAGCTGGTTCCACATAGTGGTTATGCGTGCCTAAAACTGCCTTAATAAACGCTCAATTGTTGTACGACGGACGTCGAGGTGATACGAATAGTATTTTGTGTTCTGCCTTGACGTCCGATAGTGAAACTTACTAAACTTAACGTAACTGCTAAGTAAATTGATGTTATAAAGATTTAAAAATTCACTATAGATCACATCTGAACCTATAGTTCTTAGACTGCCCTTAACTCTCAGCATTATATTAACTATTTATACAAAATTTTATTAACTATTTGAGGTAAAAAGATCAACAAAAGCAAGTCTAAGTAAGTCTTATAAGCAACATATTGTATGTGTAGAATAAATATTCATCTTATTATATATGTGCCAAAACCCTTGTAATATATGCTTACTCTTACATGCAGACAGCAATGAACAGTGTAGATTTAAATGAATAAATGAGCCCTAATGTTTTCGAATTTTTTCTTTATAATACAGAATTGAAAACTGTATAAAAATACAAACCATTCTTCTCGTGTATTTGCACGAGGCACTTGAAGCTCTGTTGCGCACGCGCAAGGCTATATTGCGACTGCGACACGACTTTTGTCGCGCCAAATTGTATCCGCGCTTTACCCTTGACTAGGGTTGCCGCGATTTGCATAATAACCGCTTCTACCGTGTAAGCGGATGACCAGCCTTGTTTCGTGAGTAGTTCCATACATATTGCACCACCCACTAGGACGTAGCCTCCTGGAAGCAGAAAATGAGAAATCTTATTATATATAAATGTAAGATATACCTGGAAAAGTTTAGTATGTGTCATGTTAAATTGAAGAATTATGGTAATACATTTTCCCATCAACAACAAATGCACTTTTACCTGTACTTTTGAAGATTCTATTCATAAATTAAAAAATATATATTTCTAATTTATGATTACGAGTACTGTAAAGCATGAAATGTTGAGTTATGTAAGTAATTAATGAAATAGAGTTTTAATGTTTAATGAGTTTAATTTAAAAACTTACCAGAAATTATAGGATAGACCACCCTAACAAAGGGCGGCTCAAATGGATATGTTTCTTTAAACATGATATTGAGGAGTATGGAGTCCTTGCCTTCTTTTTCTTTTAATACTAGCAGATCATTGTGTAGCGGACTGTCAGGATCAACAGACCGCAGTCTTATATTCCATTCATATAGGGAATCATTTACCAGTTCTGGAAGTAAACAAATTCAATATAAATACAATAGCTGGGAACACCATCACTCTAATGTCTATCATACAGAATGTTTCATAGAAATCAAGTTTAGACAAGAGGTAATTACTATTGTCACTTTTATTTTATTTTCTGTATGGCAATATGGCGAAATAATATTTTAAAGAAAAACTGTGCTTGTGTTGCTCTATTGATGTGTTTACACATGATTTTACCATAATCCTAAGCAAAACAACAAACCCCAATTTAATACAGATAGAAAGATAATTAACTATCAAACAAATTTTAAACTTTATCACTAGACAATTAAAGTAGTTATAAATATTGATGATTGATGTCAGTTGCTCTAACACAAATATTTACCAAAAAATTAGAAATGTTTAGAAAACGATATGGCTTCAAAAATCGTTCCCTAATGTGAAACAAGATTTATTGCATTATCCAAACAATGATGTAGGATATTGCATTTGGTCCTTACATACCTACACTAGTCAATATAAACTTTCATAAAATGGGAATACTATTATCATAATATTATATTACTTTTAGATCTTGAGTCAAAATAACAATAGTATTGGTAAATAAATTGATACATATTATTGGAATTTCGAGGAATACTTGACTGGATTAATTTATTTCAGTCTTATTAGCTATATTAAAAATACGTATATTAATACATTAGGGTAATAATAATAACGTATAAAGAAGCTTCACTAAACAAAAATATGTCGAAACTATAAAATTTTTGCGTATAAAGCGCTGGATGCATTTAGATACATTTTTAAGGGACCGAACCGTCGCCGCATTTAGTAGTCCGTCGTATTTATCATGTCATTCCCATAGAATAGAAACCACATGGAACAGATTACAGTGTTTGTAGTTCAATGTTTTATGTCAAAAAAGTTGCTTTGTTTGTAAAAGTGTGTTTCTTTACGAAAAATAAAGAAAATTTATCAATTGATTTAGACAAAGAAGTTAATGTTGAGTTTTTATTTATCGATTTTAAATAAAAATAACGCTTGCGTGTATGGGACACCATGTCCTCCTAACATTGTTACTCCGTAATCGGCAAAGTATTTTAATAGTTATGTGAAACATAAATATCGATTAAAAATCATAGTTTACTAAGCTTTCTTGTATGTAGCGCAGCTAAATAATCAATTTTCATACAAATGCAGTAACAGATAATATATTTTAATTAGTAAATTATTATATTGATTAACATTATTAATTAGCTCTATAGATCACATCCGCACGATAACGATAATTTGGTTGTTTGCTACATTAGTTTAATTAAGAATAAATCAATTTATTAAAAATAAATAAATAAATAATGTCAGTACAAAATAATATTTCAAACCACTGCATGCCTCGACTTACACTTGCCTTCCCTTTTCCCTTCAAACATTTTAACTATAAATTTCAGGACAGCACCATCTAGTAGTTAGTAGATGCTATTGCTTATGACTAAACACTACAAACGCTGATTTGTTTGAATAAGTATACGTATTTACAGAATTCATGATTCATTCGAAATGTAATTTTTACACAATATTGTTTATGTTAAATTAAATATGTAAAATAAGCTTTATCAAAGCTTTGCAATAAGGGGCCGTTCAAGTATTACGTAAGCACTATAGGGGGAGGGGAGTCTTTGATTGATTTGATGGGGTCTTAAATCTGCTTATGTAATAATTGAACTGTCCCTGATTGAACCTTGACCTTTCCGTAAATTAAATGATATCAAGGAATTGTTATCAGTGGCAGACTATAGCCAGCATTTTCAGAATATTTAATTTTTAGGAACATAGCTGGTCTATCACTTGTCTTTGGTATTAGCTATCCCATACTATTGTTAGTCTAACGCACCTATAGAATACATATTGCTCTTGAATGAGTGTGAGCGGTATATATCTCGTAGCTCTTTCATAAGTCTATCTGTAGCCTGCAGGCTGCCTGATACACTGCCTGACAGGTAATCTTGTCGTTGATTTTGTCTCAGCCGTTCTAGTGTTGCTAGGTGTTCTGTTTCCATATCATCCTAAAAAGTTTACGTATTAATGAATAAGCAATATCTTTCTTCTAATTTATCCTGATTAGATTTGTCAAGTAAAACTTAGAGCTAAAACAATATTAGAAATAATAAAAAGATAGCTAATTGTACAGACACTAGTCATCATTTAGTTAGCTTACATTTAACAAATATTATTAACCATTGTCATTTTACACAGACAACAATGCATAGTTCAAGCAAGTAAACATACCATGAGCATGAAAAGGAGATGTTCACAATTTAAAAAGTAACGCCGGGGTTTGTGTTATAATATAAATTTACCTTGTTGCTTCTAGCAGCATCCTCAACCATCTCTAGTGGCAAGTCATCCTCTCCTTCTGAATCATCTTCTTCAGCAGCCATATCTTCATCTTCCTCTGTTCCAGATTCAGCACCGTTAGACGTTACACTTGGTACTCTGAAATTGTTTTAATAACCATGTAGAACCAAAAACTTTTGTTTTTTGTAATTTTTACAAATTTCTTTTCTCATCTACATCTTTCATTTAAGAATGTAAGCAGTGAATGTGAATATAGAAGCATTCTAAAATTTACCTTATGTTATCAATATGAATATGTTATATTTATAATTCAAGCCAACACATTATTCTGATAAAATAGGGAATTAGGCAACAAATAATAAAATAAATAATAACAAAATTATTGTTGATAATTTAAAATGTACTAACCACATTAAAATTATTAGACAAAAAACTGTGAAATAATTACTTAGCTCTTATTAACTCTTAATGTATACAAACTACTTCATATGAAAACAATTAAGAACCATCTAGTGTTATCAAATGTTGACGAAATGTAATCTTTATTTACAAAATGGCTGTAGTTTAGCGTCATTCAAAACATACCATAAATTATTAAGAACTAATTAAATCTGTCTGTTGCCCTAGCTGTTAATTTTTCCCCTTTTTTCCTAAAGGATCTTCAGAATATGATACCAAACATAAAAATATGTTTCATTTTTTAACTTATTAACTAAAAATCATAATTTTTAAATGTTTTTTTGTTGGGCAATATTCTTTCACTTAAAAAAAGTAATCAATTCATTTCAAACCTATGTTGTGGTGCCGGATATATGGGCAGTGAGAGTGAATCCAAGTCTGGAGGCTCGGGGATACCATGTAACTTGCATAGTTCTCTCAACAATATACCAACCTAGAAACATATTATTTATTTTATACCAACAGCCATGGATACTGAGTTAAAATAAAAGAAGAAATAGCAAAATATTTTTAGATTTTTATATCAAATTTATATAAAATAATTAAGCACAGTTTGTTTGCTGTTTCTATTCACAATGGCTAAACAATTTATGGCTAATATTATCATTTAACCAACTTAATACTGGCAAAGCCTTTACTGACCATGTACAACCCATAAGATATCTTGTACAAGTTAAAAAGTATAGTACAAAAAATATGTAACATTATATAGAGTAGTCACAATTACTTCAATCTTTGAACACTGGTTTTTATTTTATGAGAAATTAAGCTAAATATGATATTTGTTAGTACCTGATTTATAACATGATTGTCTCTTCCTTGTGTGTTAGTTAAAATTTGAACCGCATTGGTCACTATGGGATCCTCACTTTCTGCAAACCAAACTGGTGGTGTGGTAGGGTATGTTTCCTTAAAAATAGCAAAGTAGAATAAGTTAAAAATTGTAAGTTAATGTAAAGATTCAATATCCATAGACAACAATACTGGTAGTATTACTTTATTGTACATTATATTGATGATTTAATAGATAAATGAAAAGGGTTTCAAACATACAGTTTCACTTTTAACTGTATAAACATTTAAACATTAAACAAAAAACAGATTTTTTCTTCTTAATTGTGTTTAAAAAATCATCTGTTATTAGAAGACTAATAAAAAAATTATAAATTAAATATAAATTCATGAGATTAGTTTATTATACCCCAAAAACATGACAATATAATGCTTACAGATATTGAATGATTTTACTTTAAACATTGATAGTTGTAGCAACATCAATTGTCTAATACAACAGACAAATAGTTTTAATCATAAAGCATATAACCAACCAAGATTCAATAGACTTATCATAAACTTAAATAAAAATCAGGTACAAAACATGACTAAGAGGCTTTGTCCTAAAATTCGCATTTTTACCGTTATTCAAACAAAACACTGCTTCCTGTATAAACGTAGCCGAAACTACTTAAAAACACTATGAAATGCGCACTGAAGTTTAACTGATCAATACAATGATTCGTCATGGACCCGAGAAACAGTTTCGGGTTAAGTATGAGTGTGGCGATCGAAAGTTGCGCGCATTGCACCAGTTTTGCATCATAAGTCTACTGTAAACATAAAGCCTACAAGATTTAATTAAATACCATCATATGAACAGATGGAATGGTACCTATGTCTAGAAAATAATCACTTCCGTAAATCTTTTGTTGACAGCCCTGCCCTCATAAACAACGACCCTTTGTCATAAAGATAATCAATAAACGCATTCATTAATAACAAAATATTACTGCCGTGTATCTTAGTTAATTTCAAAAATATGTATATTTTGTGTACTCACTGTGATATTTGCGTGTATTTCATATTTTTTTCCATTTTTGCCAACGAATCTGCAGGTCAGTTCGTCGACACTAGCTGACATTATCTGAAATCGCTCATGATTTTTGGGAAACACTTGTTCTAACGTTTTAATTTCTAACTTAAGTGTATTTAAGCAAGCCATTAGTGTGTAGAAACACTAAGTTTTTAATATAAATAACTAGTCACCACTTTTGAATACATGGGAGCTGTTTTACGTTCACTCCATCGAGCAAAATGGCGGCTGCAATGTCGGAGTAAAACTCAAAATCAAAATATCGACGTTAGAGGGCAGTAATGCTATGATCTGTTCAAAGTATAAACTTAGTCTGTTTTATGGCCATTTTTAAGTTACACTCTGTGAGGATATTTTTTTTGGCGCAGGCTATTTTATTTCGCCAAGTGACAGCAGGGAGTTGCGGTTCTGTATCATATGTGTTGATAATATTTTTGTATTAATTTATTCTTGATTATGGATACAACGTCTACTAGGTACGACGTTTACATACTTCCTTCCAAATTTGCCATATAATTTATTAATCCTAGAATTGCGTTTCTGTAGATAGAAAATAGTACGGATGTGACGTGGAGGGGACAAAATCGATTAATCGATTATTTCTTTCTTTAAAATAATCGAACCATCGCAAAAATCAACTAATTAAAAAATAAACAACTTATTTTAAATATTAAAATTGTCAACTAGTAACTGTCATTCCTTATTAACATTTAGTGGCCACGTGTTTTTTTTTATTTTTGCATAGATGCGCTGTTTGCAATATTCGAATAAAATGTGTCGTCAGGAGCCACCATTACTTTAATCCGACAGCGCATATTTTATCATTTTTTTTCTTAAAAAAAGAGTTAAACTAATATAAACGATTTATTAATAATTGATAATTTTTTTCTAGGATTATTTCTTCCCAGGAAAATCATAAGACTAAGAAAGTGAGGCACGCAGGACTACACATAATTTTATATCCATTTGTCGCATTTATTTCTTAATTTTTGGTTTTCACCTCACTAGTGATGACGATTCTACCCGAAAAATATCGATTTTAAATCGATTAAAATCGTAAGCTGATTAATCGATTTATAAATAATCGTGGTCTAAGGGGCTGTCCATTAATCACGTGATGGTTTAAAAAAAATTAACAAAACCCCCCCCCCCATCGTGATACGTGGTGAGGTTTAAGAAATCGCGTGTATTTTTAGTACCTACAAAGAATCTTAAAAGTTTTATAATATTTTTTTAGGTACCGTTATAAAGTATATTCTAATCCTATTCTAGAAAATTTGTGTTATCATGCGAAAAACATTCATTCTACTTCGTTCCTTCCCTGGCAACGGCGAGTCCTGGTTACACTACAAGCCGCGTTTCGGTTTAGAAATCACGTGTTTGACGAAAAAATAGTTACACGTGATATCTTACTTTACTTATTCCCTAGCGAGGAGAAAAGCGATATATGAATTTTGTCATAAGCCTTTTATCATAAATAAAGTTTTATGATATAAGGTTTATGACCCAATATCAATTAACAGAAAAACATACAAAAATTCATAGACAGTCATACAATCGTAACAAGTTTTTATTAAATGGAGGCAAAGAAATTAAGTAACCGGTAAGACTATAATACTACGGGTACATTCAACTAATTGTATAGTTTTTACCAAAACAAAAAGATCGAAAGCAATTTTCTAGGGTCATCATCGATTCATGGTAAAGATTCTGCACTACAAATCGATTTCAAAAATCGATCTATTGGTCTTGGAAAATCGATTATTTAATTAATCTATCTCAGATCGCCATACCCAACCGTCACCGCATCGCACCGCTGAAATAACAATAAGCACAGAAACCCTGTAAATTTTTAAAGCAAAATCGAAACATGTTGACAGAGTTGGTGTTAAGCTCGCGAAATTACTCGTTCGTTCTTAAGACTTCTGCTTCTGAGTTGACTCCGGTGCTTACACGGCTCTTTCGACTATCGTACTCCTCGGGCGCAGTTCCAAGCTCATGGAAGACTGCTCATGTTGACCACATTCCCAAAAAAAGGCGACCGCTCGGAACCATCCAGCTACAGACCTACCGCAATCACTTCCTTACTTTCCAAGCTAATGGGGTCTATCATCAATACCAACCAGCTAATTAGTGATGGTCAGTATGACTTTCGCCGAGGTCGCTCGGCTGGTGATCTTCTTGCCTATCTGACTCATAGGTGGGCCGCAGCTGTCGAAAGTAAGGGAGAGGCATTGGCCTCTAGCTTCGATATAGCTAAGGCCTTCGATAGGGTTTGGCATAGGGCGTCAAAACTACCGTCATACGGTTTGTCGCATAGTTTATGCCGATGCTTGGCAAATTTTCTTGTAGGATGTAGCATAAAAGTCCTAGTTGACGGAGCGTGCTCCAATCCTAGACCCATCAATGCAGATGTTCCGCAAGGCTGTGTCCTGTCGCTGACTCTGTTCGTCCTGATTATCAATGACCTGTTGAATATCGACAACATCCATTGCTATGCAGACGACATTACCATCGACAAATTATATTCCGGCCATCCGAACAACTTTCGATCTGAAGTCGATGAGAACCGTAACAAACTTGTTTTTCAAATGGAATCTATACTGGAGAAAATTTCTGTGTGGGGTAGTAGCAGCCTTGTTAAGTTTAACCCTTCAAAGACTCAGGTTCGTTTTCTGACAAGAAAGATCCTTTTGTCGTTTTTCCTCAATTTGAAGGCCGAAAAAAAAACTACTGCTTTCGTGTACATTAACGATAAATATTATTTTATATCTTGCGCATTCGGATGTTGGTAGAAAATAAAAGACCTTTGTTATCTATTTAAGAACAGTTTCTATGGAATGGTATCGTTTTTATTAAAAGATTTAGAGGCAAGCAAAATTACATACTTTTTATATATATACAATTTTAATCGGGTAATACATAGTAGTAGTTTTTATTCATCTGTGATTACAGATTAGGGAAACTATGACCTACGTAATGCTTAATGAATTAGTATATTAAATATCTGAGATATTATGTCGTTACTAGTATGATGCACTATGATGACTTAAAGGTCTATGTTACCAGGTCATAAAATTAAAAAAAAATGCACTATGCGGTGATCTGTGTAATGTTTACCAAATATTTTTTTTAAATATGTAAAAATAAAAAATTAACAAATTACTAGAAATACTTGATAATAAGATAATTAATTGCATTTTTTTTCAAGATTGTTTGTTGACTTACTTATAAATTTGTTTATCTAACTAGAAAATTAATAGTATTATAAAATATTCACAAAATCTATGTAAAAAAACAGACAATGAACTGCAAATTAGGTGACTCAAGATCTAAACGTAGAAGATCAGAATCATGTGAAAGGAAAGCCCTTGAATATAGTAAAAGAAGAAGGTCGCCTAGAAATAGTCCAACAAGAGTTTCTCTTAGTGACCCAGAATATTTTAGCTTTTTAAACTATAAACGAAACTTGAATAAAATAATTCTATACAATAATGATACAAACACAGTTGCAAATAGTATTGATGATTTTTGGGTGTTTGTCAAAAAATATGAAGCCACTCTAAGAAAAGGTAACAAACCAATTCTATCTTATGAATCTGAAGAAAAAAGAGTAAATAATTTGGGAATATCAGAAACTTTTTCAAAAGGTGATTGCATTAATTTTACATCAAAAATTAAATTTATGGAATCTGTTTATGATGAAGGAGCTAAGAACAGACTTAATGAGAAAAAGTTTAAAGTCTTTCTCAACATAATTTCAATTTACATTGATTTTAAAAATAAGGAGAAGTTTGAAAAACTAAAAAAGCTGAGGAAAGCTCAGAGGGACTTACCAGTTGCTAAGTTTAGGTATGATACAATAGCTAAATATTGTTATAAATATAGAAAATGCCTATATCAATATATAACACTTTTCCTTGCCTTAAAGTATATTTTAATTTCCTTTAATAAAATAAAATCTTTAATAAAGACTAGTAAAACTTAATATAATATTGTGTACCAAGTTTTGCCTAACACTATTATTTACATTACACAGCACATGTTTTAAGAACAAGTATTTTTATTACAGAAGTGATATAGTAAACGCGGTGCAGAATGAAAAAGTTGTTGTTGTTGCTGGAGACACTGGTTGTGGTAAATCAACCCAAGTTCCGCAATATCTACATGAAGCTGGTTTTCAAAATATTGGTATGTAAAATTTTAAAAATTCAATACTTTTTATATAATTTATTTAATTTTTATGTTACATAATTTTTTAAAAATTCTTTCAAATTTAAGAATCTATCTGACGTTCAATAGAATTTACTAAGCATACATTTATTAACATTCAAACTGGGAGTTTCACTAAATATATAAATATAAATTGGTAAAACATGATAAACTTGACAATATTTATAAGATGTCTTGTCTTATTTCAGCATGCACACAACCCAGAAGAATTGCATGTATCTCTTTATCAAAAAGAGTGGCGTATGAAATGCTTGCTCAATATGAAACAAAAGTTGGTTATCAAATTAGATTTGAAAAGAGCAAGACTGCTGATACTAGCGTTTGTTTTATCACTGAGGGACTTTTATTGCGACAGGTATATTTAAAAACCAGTGTTTAGAGGTAACAATGACTAGGAGCAAAGCTACCCTAATTTTATTAGAAAATTTAAAACTATTCTAGTATTACGATAATCCGATAGATGTCAATGTAATAATCCGATAAATTAGATTCTATAAACGAAATATTTAATGTTATGAAGTTCTTACTTTACCTAATAGATGGCGTTGTTTTCAATGTTAATGTTCACTATTTCTTCAGAAGGTGGAGTTTGTTGAGTTCCTCTAATTTTAAAACGCGCTATCGTTGTATTTCAGCGTTCGGATATAACCTTTAGGAAACGTAAAGAAATCATACTTACCTGGCGTAGGGGATACCGTGATCATTAAGGCGGTTCCCCCAGAGCGAGACTCATCCATTGCACTGCGGATGGGTTGACCTCTGCGATTATCCCTAATGTGGATAACTCGGACGCGTAATTTTTGGTAGTGGGGACTGCGTACGCGCCGTCCCCCTCAATTAATATTGTTGTCAGTCTAGTGTTTAATGTATCAGTAAGATTAAAGGGTGCATCTGAGTCTTGTAAAAGATAGGTGAATATAATGTACCAACTAACTGAAGTATCTAATGTGATCTCGAAGTTAAAAAGAAAATTATGTTTGAAAAAATGCAAGATAGTTAAAAATTAAGATGATATTTTGTATTTTAGCATGCATTGCTTTTTATGTCTGTACATTTATCGCGCATTTTATAATTTCTTTAAATATCAAGGAAATGATGTCAGTATTTAGTATTTTTCGGTTATCGCTTTTAGCTGATAAAATATTATTTCATGTGTTAAAAAATGTGAATAATAGGAGTATCATTCATCTAATAAAAAGATCACCCAAGTACATTCGGGGTTTAAAGTCTTTGAGGCCAAGGAAAGCATGCCAATTCCTTTTGTAGCTGCACACGTCCACATTGTGTTTTTGGGTACTGGAATCTAGACATAACATTAAACTGTTATTTTAAAATTAAGGACTACGCTTGAAGTTGTTGAACTCCTAAAATACTAAAAACGTTTTCGACTTTCTGCGATACAGTAGTGTATGTGGAAAGTTGAAAACAAAATTTCTATGAAAATTTGTCGACACGAACTGTAGTTTTCATTCACTCTGACAGTTCTTACTTTGGCCTGTAAATATGTATAGCATAACGCCTTTCTTTAATGTTGATTTTATAGATTTTACTTTATCTATACATTTTGTGTGATTCTATGTAACACCATTTCCCCTTCTCACCAATCTGGAAGTTTTGAGTTTTAATGAACAAAAATGAAAAAAAAAGAGTTTTGCTTTAATAATTTTGTCTATTGACAACAATAACAACCATACGTTTAATGACAACTATATACATTATCGCTTAAAAACATTTGATACAATTTAGTAAAAACAGCGTTGCTTATTTAGTCTGTAACGGTAGCAAAAATCAAGGCATATGAGCTACAAGCATACAAAAATGTCTTGTAAGTGAAAAAAAATCTATTCAATAGCTTCTAGCAATTATAAAACTGGTTGTAAGAGCAGTGTTGGTTTAGTGGCTTCAGCGTGCGACTTTCATCCCTGACGATTCCCGGCTGTGCGCCAATGGACTTTCTTTCTATGTGCGCATTGAACATTCGCTCGAACGGTGGGAAATCGGGTTGCCTTAGTCCTAAAAAGTCGACGACGCGTCAGGCACGCGTCATGAATCAAATACAGACATCTTAAGAGTAGACCCACTGATTTATTTGTAATTGATTATAGATGTCGTCGGAGAACTTGCCGAACTACGATGTCATAATCCTAGATGAAATACACGAACGACACTTAATGGGCGACTTTCTGTTGGGCGTGCTCAAATGCCTCATACATACTCGTACTGATATCAAACTTGTTCTTATGTCAGCTACAATCAATATAAAACTATTTGAAGAATATTTTAGTGCTGAATCTGCTGTTGTTATTCAAGTAAGTAATTTTTCAAATGTGTGTGATAAGCCCCTTAATTAGATCTGGGTGTGGTCTAAATAATACTACAGACTTTTGTCTATTGGCTAGTGTATCGGCGTTATTAAATTTTGCGTCACGCTTAAATCGAATAAATACGAAATACTTAATTCGAATCGTCAACGACTAGTCACTTTCCGAGCGGCTTGATCTCTTGGCGTAGCGAAAGGTGAGGTATCTCTGCGTCTCCTACCGCTTTTATCATGGAGTGTATTCAGAGGAGTTGTTCGGATTATCTGCAGGTAGCAGATGAGTTTCATCAGGCAGAATACGAAATTCCACCCGTATCACCTCGATGTCCGTCGTTCCCCAACTGAATTGTTTTAAAGGCAGTTTTTGCCGTTCCGCTACTCTGGAACTAGCTGCCCACAACTATTTCCGAACCAATTCGACTTAAGGTCCTGCAAGAAAAGAGTTATAAAAAAATCTTTACACAGCCACATACCACGGTACTCTGATGACGTATTCTGACTTTACATTACGTACATAGTAAAGTATTTGCAAATAAGTCGTATTGTATTGTCTTTGGTTAATATAGCTTTTACACATTAAATGAAAAAAAATGTTTTAACCGGATTAAAGCTATTTGTATTATTATAAACTTATAATTATTTTACATAATTTTAAATTTAAAATTTTCCGACGTTTCGCGTGCTTTACAGCGTGCGTGGTCACGGTGACCACGTAAAAATTATAATCATGTAAAATAATAATAATACAAATAGCTGAAAATTGTTTTCTTTCAAAAAGTCGTATTATAGAAATTAATATGTATTGTGTATTATAGGTGCCAGGCCGATTATTCCCAATTGAACTGCACTATAAGCCGATATTAATCGAAGATAAACCCACAAGAGATGACCGGCTTGATCCACAGCCGTACGTCCAGATTATGCATATGATAGACAACAAATTTCCAAGTACGTTATTTTTTTAATACCTTGTGAACTAACTATGGACAAACAATATAGGGATGATAAAGAAAGGAATGTTATTGGTCGCGTTAAACTTATCTAGGCCTGTTGGCCTAGTATCTTCGGCTTCTTTATAATTGAGGTTATAGGTTCGATCCCCGGCTGTGCACCAATGTACTGAAAATATCTCGAGAAAACCGTCTTGCCTAAGACCCAAAAAGTCGATGGCGTGTGTCAGGAGACTGATCACCTACTTGCCTATTAAATTGATAAATGATTATGAAACATACCTGAGGCCCAAACTTAATTTTTTTTGTAGCGCCACTGGTCGTTTCTTTTTTTATAGAACAGCGGGCAAACGGGCAGGAGGCTCACCTGATCTTAAGTGATACCACCGCCCATGGACACTATCAATGCCAGAGGGATCGCGAGTGCATTGTCTCATCATCATTCATCATTCTGTCCCTGTGGAATAAATTGTTTGTTTGTAAAACAATAGCATGTCGTGTGTGTATGTAATTTGCAACAGCATATAATTTAGATAAAATCGGTAAAAAAAATATATACAACATTAGTGTTGTTATATCGCCTAACAATATATTTAGTTAATACCATTTCAATTGTAATCTTATCTTCTGTGGACTTTCTCTATTATTATCTTAGTATACAAATTGATTTAATAAGAAGTTCCTAAATTTATATTTTCGCCACCGAACCGAACAGCTGCTATAACCGTTTAAGGTCGGGGCCTCAGATTTCTTTATCTGTTTCGTGTTCAATTGTTTTTTATTAGTCAGATAGGTGATCAGCCTGCTGTATCTGACACGCCGTTGACTTTTTCTAAAAGGATTTTCTCACTATGATTTGCTTCAGTGTTAAATGCGTACATAGAAAATCCATAGTTCCTCAGGAATGAGAGTAACTTTGTCATAAATTACTGAATCAGTTTTGGGAGAGTTCTATTACGTCACGCAATTTTTGGAGATTCTAGATCCCCCTCCCCCCATGAAACGCGACGTAACGTTTCTGTATTAAATAGTAAAACGTTTCGTGACCACCCCCAGTGACTCTTTATACCTAAAAATTAAGATTATGTGGTGTAAAGTACTGGAAAGTGGAAAGTAATATTAACAATAACGCGTAATTCAATCCCCGCCACGCATCGTAACGTTTTACAAGAGTACAAAAATTCGTTACGTAATACTTGAACGCTCCCATTGCCATAACACTACTATTTTTATAATCCCGATAAATGTTGCGTGATAGGTGATGAAAGAGGCGACCTTTTAATATTCATGTCCGGAGTGCAAGAAATTACATCTATTTATGACGCGGCACAACAGTATGCGGAAAAGAACAAAAATTGGATAGTTCTGCCTTTACATAGTGGACTGTCGTTGATTGAACAAGATAAGGTAATTAGTAGTATTTTTTAAAAATTCTTAATGTGAGATGGATATGTCGCAGTAAAGTAGTTAAATCAGATAGTTAATTGAACCTCTAGACAGTTAATTAACTATCTGTCTGACCGAAAGCCAGCATGTTGATTAACAATGTAAAACAAGACTTCGCCAAGATTATATCATTTGTTATTTCAGTGTGATCGTGAAGAATTTAGAGCTTGGAAATTCCGTGTTTTGTTTTATTGTAAATGTTTAGGTTAGGTTAGGCTAGTCTTGTTGCGTAGAAACGTTTAGGGAACTCATTAAACGTTTCGTTCACTCACTTCTCTGACGGAACTTTAGCGACTTGATTGAATATCGATCTTTAATTAACTGTCTAGGGATTCAATTTACTCTCTGATTTAATTACTTTACTGCGACAGATACAAGCCCATTGACCATTCTTTCGACCATACAGTGTTATTATACTAAATATGTAAGCGTGCCAAAAAAAACCAAAAACATTAAAATACGGGCAAGATAAAAATATTAAAGATTGCGCTCTAATCAGTTATTACTTTTTTACCATTTCCAAAAAAGGGTATGTATAATGGTTAACTCTTGTGAAACCTGTCATTGGTCTTTAACCGCTGACCATATTAACAGAGTGCATCAAAAAGGATACTTATTGAATTAGGTGAAATAAATAACTTTATATTATATAAAAAAAATAAACGAAGAAGAATAAGAACTAAAATTATTAAGTCATGATTCTCACAGCCTGAAATTCAATATTAATGTATTTTTCTTAGAATGTCAAAAGTGGTAACGTATACAATAAATTTAAAAATAAATTTCTTTAGTGTACTTCCTTAGTGGTGTAAAATATAGCACGTACTACCAATATCAAATGTACTTAAGATTATACAAACTAGATGGCGCTTCTCACCTTATAAATCGCGATATCGTTAGAACTCACTACATGTGGACAAGTTTCTGTCGAAGTTAATTAGCAATACCCCTCCTATATTCACCTTCTACAGGTGCTCCAGTCGCGATTCATGAGAATCGCGACCGGTGCGCCCTTCTATGTGAGAAACGTCGATCTCCACCACGACCTGGAGCTCCCTACCATAGCCCAATGGATGAAGTTGGCGTCCACACGCCACTTTGACAAGGCTAAACACCATCCCAATCCGCTGGTGCGTAATAGCATCAACTATTACCCCTTCCCGACAAAAAAGCCCGTAGGAGGCCCCGACACATACTAACGGATCCGGATGATCAAATTACTGTAGCAAACGATAAATTAAAAGCCGCCCGCCCGGCCAAAAATAATAAAAATAGCCAATCACAGATTAGGGTAAAAAACCGCCTTCACCGGGGAAGGCGAGCTTCGCTCACTCCAGTGAGCTTCCGTCCTGCCCTTCAGGCGATTGACCGCCCCGCGACGGCCCAAGCCGAGGTTCGAGTCTCACAGGAGACGCCCTTGCGCTAGCCGCGGGACAAAACGCCATTCTGGCCGAGCTACGCTCGCCAAAACAGCCCGAGCTGAGCTGTAAAGGCCCTTAAGGCCAACAGCGAGATTCCTTCTCAAAAAAAAAAAAAATTAAAAATAATTAGCAATATATTATTTTAAGCATACTTCTCCTTCTCCATATGATTCAATAACAGTAGCTAACGATAAAATAAAAGCCGCCGTTCTAGATAATATCGCTTTAGCCTTTTGCGCGGCAAACAAAGTAAACTAAGACTAGGGTAAAAATTAGAAAACTATCCTCACTGGCATAGGCGGGAGTCTTTTACCGCGTTCTTCGCTTACTCCAGTGAGGTTCCATTATGCCCTTCAGGCGATTGTCAACCCCGTGACGGCCCAAGCCGAGGTCCAAGTCTCGTTGGAGACGCACTTGCGCTAGTCGCGGAAAAAGGCCATTCCGACCACTCGCCAAAACAGCTCGAGCTGTCGAGGCCCTTTAAGTCGAGGACTCTAACCACTTCATAAAATAATGAGCTCACGTTCAATGCTATATGTATATGTGTACATGTAATATCCAACCTATTGAATTTTTATAGCATAGTTTATTGTCTAATGAAATTAACTAAAATTAATCTTCAATATTATTATTAAAGACGCTAACCAAACAGCTTAATATACTATAAATATATTATAGTGATTGATCTTTTAAGGAGGTTATAGTTTTCGTTTATCAAATTGTAGTTCGCTTTAAGCTTTTAATCTTTGAAGGTATTTGACTACCCACCAGAAGGAGTGCGGAAGTGCATAATATCTACGAACATAGCTGAAACATCAGTCACCATAGATGGTATACGTTTTGTTGTTGATTCTGGAAAGGTAAGTAAAAACTTTTTGATGTTTTTTTGTTCTAAAAGCGATATAGCTTTCATGTTGGTCATAAAATTCTGTTTGACCTTACTTAAAAATAAACACAAAATATTAGTCCGTGTTTTTTATGCAATTTAGGATTACGATTATTCACCACGAGAGTGATAAAGACAAAACATTATATAGCTCTTCAAGATTTATGGTAATTCTATTTCTCATTTATCTGTAACATTTTTCAGGTAAAAGAAATGAGTTATGATTCGTCAACTAAAATGCAGAGATTAAAAGAATTTTGGATCTCGCAAGCAAGTGCTGATCAGAGAAAAGGAAGGGCTGGAAGAACAGGTGATTTTTTGAAGTGAAACTTCTTTATCAGCGTTTAAAAAAATATACCGTCACTTTTTTCGTTTACGCGTTACATTTTTCCGTTACGCGTAACATTTTTCCGTTACGCGCCATCTTTTTCTTGTCGTTTGATTCGGAGAGATTCGAAGCCATTAATAACAAAAATATATAATAACAATAACACTGATAGTAATAATTATATATCTTCTCTAATCATTTAACGAATAATAAGGTCATAAAGATGTTTCACTTCTTACGTGTGTACACTAGTATACGCACACATTTTTTTTGAAGTTTTACATTCATTTTTTATAGTAGTGCCAAATAAACTAAAATGTTATTTTTCAACGCAATGTCCAAATGGTAAACAAGAATATTCGTAATTAACTTCATATTTTGCTTGATAAACAATTGTACTATAGACATTTTTTGTTGTGTCGTAAAGAGATTAATATGACACCACCATACAAATTCAATTAAAATACGTCACAGTGTCCAATTATAATTAAAATAATTTATTATATTTAGATGACACAGATCCATTTTAGAAGTGATATTAATTTATAGGACTGCCACACATGTACAATTTTTTTTAGGAGCGTCTCATATCGTCACGGAAATTTTGAATTCTTTTGCGTAGAACGTTCGGCGTTGCGTCTACGTTCGTTTTGGTTTTCGTCAGTCGTTTTATGGCTTTTCAAAATTCAAAATCATTTGTTCATAAAGGTAACACAATTTACTCTTATGAACGTCAAAAGAGAAATACATATTAAATGCTTCTAATTTTACATTTCTGCCAGTCTCGAATCAAGGGCGTAGAACGGAAGAGAAGTACTGGAACTCTCCGCCACTCTCTTTAATCGCCAAGTTTTTTGTTTTACACATTTTTGTAAGGAGCTGCAACCAAGTTGGTGTAAACCAAGTTCCACATGACCTCTTAAGTAATTAATAGTTAATTAATAATAAAATATAAATAAAAAACAAAGATTTGTCTTGGATTGTCAAAGATCCTCTATCAGCAGGAGGCATGGTGAAATAGGAGCAAGCACTTACATTCTTGTGGGAACAACATGTTTCATGTATAAATAAATATATTATATATACGTGCATCAAAAAAAAAATTAGGTCCCGGTGTCTGCTACCGTATATACGCCGAGCAGCAGTACACAGATATGGATGCCTTCAGTACTCCTGAAGTGTCCCGAGTTCCTCTGGCGTCGCTACTGCTTCTCATGAGCTCCTTGGGGGTTAACGATGTTAGGCGGTTTCCATTTATAGACACACCTCCAGAAGACGCTATCGAAAATGCTTTATTGGAGTTGAAGCAGCATGTAAGTGATATTTAAGTTATACGTGCTTTTTAACTTAATTAATAACTAAGCCAATTTGAATTGTTTTACTAAAAATAAATAAATTTGATTTTAGAGGAATTTTCAATATATTAGTTTGTTTTAAGCTGTAATAGTGAGGGTAGTCTCGTAAGTAATTTCTCGTATATATTAAGGCAATGCTCAGGTGGATACTTTTTAATACAAGGTAGAAATACATTTGCCTCCGAAGGTTGCAGGGTATGTGGTGCCCCATCATAATCTCTGCTATTCAAAAACTGGGTGAGCAGTACTCACTAAAACCACCTCGCGTAGTTCCTATAAGGCGTTAGAAGGATTCCGAGTCTCTGTCGCGTTCTACGAGCGCGAGGTCTCAACGGCACACTTATTACACTCAAAACCTACACAGCAGTCGCACTACATAGGTGATAGATGGTCATATAACCCCTCCTATTTACTCCGCGATTCTGTACCTAACCGAAACATTGCTTCGCTGAAAATGAAACCAATGACTGAGTTACATTTTTATGCGCTTATCAAATCCTTGGTTCAATCTATTGGCTAACTATATTTTTTTTAGGGGGCCCTAACGTCAAATGAAAAACTAACACCACTAGGCAAAGCTTTAGCGAACTTACCAGTGGAGGTGTCTTTGGCTAAAGCTTTAGTCATAGGAAGTGCCACCTTACCGCCCAATAAGTTGGACTCTGCGCTTGCGTTGACTGCTGCATTGGGTATACGCTCCATTTTTACGACGCGTGCGCATCGTGACTTTGAGTGCGAGGTTAGTTTTTTTTTTTATAAAACAGGGGGCAAACGGGCAGGAGGCTCACCTGATGTTAAGTGATACCGCCACCTATGGACACTCTCAATGCAGGAGGGCTCGCGTTGCGTTGCCGGCCTTTTAATGATGGTCCGTATGTATGAGTGTATGAATGATTTAATTATTTCAAATTACCGTAGAAATTAGTTTGATATAGACAACACAGTCCCAATAAAACAATGTTTTTTTTTTCTAGCACAATTTAAAATTGATTCAAGGTACTTGAGTATAAATTATTCGATAAATATTTTAAATCACATATTCGGAATAACATTATATATGTACTTGATATTATGTATTTAAATTTCCAAAGGTCTGAACCAGTTTTCCCATAAATGGTATATTTCTCACATTAAGAAAACACTTTTCAAACGGATTGAAGCTATATATTATTGTTATAAACTTATAATTATTTACATAATTTTAAATTTTCCGACGTTTCGCGTGCTTTATAGCGTGCGTGGTCACGTGTTTTTAAAAAGTGTTTTCTTAATGTGTAAAAGCTATGTTGGCAAAAGACAAGAAGAAAACACTTTCAAACGGATTGAAGCTACATATTATTATTATAAACTTATAATTATTTACATAATTTTAAATTTTCCGACGTTTCGCGTGTTTTACAGCGTGCGTGGTCACGTGTTTTCTTAATGTGTAAAAGCTATGTTAGCAAAAGACAAGAAGAAAACACTTTCAAACGGATTGAAGCTACATATTATTATTATAAACTTATAATTATTTACATAATTTTAAATTTTCCGACGCTTCGCGTGCTTTACAGCGTGCGTGGTCGTGGTTTTTTAAAAAAAAGTGTTTTCTTAATGTGTAAAAGCTATGTTAGTAAGAGACAATACTAGTATATTTTTCTTTATCATCAAATATTCATAAAAACACTATATAGAAATATAACAAAAATATAAGTGGAGGCAAACGGGCAGACACTCACATTGCTAAAGGGCTCGCAAGTTCCTTGCCGGCCTTTTATGAATTGGTACGCTCTTTTCTTGAAAGAATTAATTTGGTAGATTAAAAAAAAACCTTTTGAAATCTTCCCTTATTTAGCAAAACTATTTATGGGAAAAAAAAACAGAATTCCAGAAAACCAGACGAATCGGACCACGGTGATCCAATAACGCTAGTATCGTTATACTGTGCGTGGTTGAAGGAGAAATGTAAGGGTGGAGGGCGAGCCTGGTGCAGACGTCGGGGCATAGAGGAGCAAAGATTGTACGAGCTGACTAAACTAGCTGCTCAGCTTAAGGCGTTGTTACAGGTGCGTGTTTGCTCTGTTGGAACTGTCTGGAACTATTGATTTCACTTAAAATATTTAGTAGATATACTGATGCAATTACGCTGGTAAAATCTTGAGAGTATACCTAAGCAACGGTTTAAATTTTTCCAAAAACACATTCACTAAAATAAGGGAAACATTTTCAAACACAACAATAATACATTAGGTACCTCTTTTGGTCAAAAGATATAGTTTCTTATAGTCTTGTTGAATAACGTACCGCCTAAGACCCCCTATAGTCCGGAATTTTTTACAAGACTACCTTGTAATACGATATATTACAGATCCCATAATAAGATTCTATATGTTATATGTATGTTCTCTAAAGTAAAAATTATACTTCATTATAAATGTAATATTAAAAAAAATATTCTAGCATAAATAATAGACCGTGACGGATTACAGGGGTGCCGGATTACCAGTGGTCCACTGTATTACCATTTAATTTCACACTTTACGATAGACTATAAAGTTTGTAGAGACACGTGGCGCGCTTTACGATATTATGCAAACGTACGTAACGTTTAAGTGCTTTTTACTTCCTTTTCACACAAATATATTATTCCAATTGTTAAGAAATCATAAACTAGCTTAGTTTCGTAATTTCCACCCTTATCGCTAGATGGCACTGCATTAAATAGCGATGACGAACTACTTTGTTCAAATCTGTGAATTCGCTTGTTTTCATTCGTAAATAATAATTTAGGAAGGGTCATAAATGTTTATTAATTCAATTTGAAGTTAGTTTATTCTCTTTGGTATTACGGTGGCTACGAGAAATTCTAAATTAAAATAAAACTATTTTTAAATATAGATATAGGGGAAATGAAAGGACTTGCCATTGATATTGACTGAACATCTGGGCATATGTAATTTAATTTCAATACTGCAGTAAAAAAAATCGGTGTTTAAGGGTCCAATTAGCAATAGCGTATCCAATGGGATACGGACTCCGTCCAATAGTTGTAGTGTAGTTAGACTACTGACGAAAATTATGGCGAAATGAGGCGAATTGGTAATTTTAAACATAGGATTTAAAAGGAACGTAATATAAAAATGTATTATTTCCGTACAGTTGGTGTGTACCATCCAAAGTATTAGCGTAACCGATAATAATAATTAATTAAAATCATTTTATTTATGCTTCTAAATAAATCGCATTTAATTCAGGATAACAACCTAATGGAGGCCCCCGAAACAGAATCAATGACATCCACTGAAAGAGCGATGCGACACGGTCAGATGAAACAATTAAAAGATATGAGAAGGTAAAGTTTATCTACATTTACATAAAATAATAGTGATCGTCACCTGGTAAACGTGTTTACATAACTCTCTTATTAATGAAAGCTCTAAAAAGATGTATTAAGTAATAATTAGTTTTATTAAATTATCTTCTCTTATGACGAAAAGGCAATCCGATATTTTGTCCTTTAATAAGCAGTAAATTTTCAGCCATATTCGAAACCGTTAATGTAACAGTAATGTATAACTTGAAATGAGAGCTTTTAAATAGCTTCGATTTCAATTAAAAAACTGGAATTATTTTTCTAATTTGAATTAGGAACAAAACGATGCCAAGGAGTTTGCATTACTATTTTCTTATACAATTTCTATAGTCTATGACGATTGTTATAGATTAGAAATTGAAGTGATTGTACTAGTCTGTGGCCGCGGCCGCTTTGCTCGTTTGCCGATTTTTTATGTGACATATATTTAGATTTTTGTACAAGTTATTAAACCGATACAACCGTGATTTATTAAAATCGTACATCACAATGGTGTAGATTGCCAAATTTAGTTGACAGATAACTATTTGATATTTTTAGAGATTAATACAAACATTGTACCGATATAGCGGAATAATGCAAATACTCGCCAATAGATGGCGCTAATATGGATTACTGCTTTCAGTTCACTTTTGCAATATAATTGTAAAGTTCGAAGCGAGATTTGACATTTGACAGTAATTTATGATAAGTTGATGGAGTATTTTGATGTACACGGTATTTTATCAAAAGACAATTTTAGGTACACTCACACAGAAATATTGTTTTTTTTAATTCTTTTTTTTAATTTCCAGACAGTACAAGCAAAAAGCGGCTGACGACTCAAAGAAACGAAAGCGCTTGAAAGTTGACTCTTGGGAAATAGTTGACGATAAAGATGACAACAGTATGGATATAAGAGATATTGAGTTTCGATTAAGTAATGATGCAAATAGAATACAATCTTTGATTAACGGGTCCAGTACGTCCAGTGGAAGGGACCTGGCTATGTTGAAGGTATATAAATCATATTTATTTATATAAGTCCTAACATGTATGTATGTATTAGAATATAAGTAAGCTGGCAAGGGAGAAAATTAAATTAAAAAAACAACCACAATTAATAAAAAACTACATAAATCTCATTAAATTATAATTATATTTTAAAAATGCCGTAGAAGAATGGGCCCCACTGCTTTTTTCAGTGGTTCCAACGAATGCGACGATGTGTAGAGAGGAACTTATAGATACTTATAGAAAAATATATAATATAACAGTGATACTAATAAATCTATTCGTATTACGCTGTTTTTTTTTTACTTTAATTTTGTATTATATTTACTAACTACTACTAGCGTGAAAAATAGTTATTGTTTTTTTGAGAGTTTTTCACTCCAGCCCTACCATTACTTGCCTTAATAAAATATATATTTCAGATTGTACTATGTCGTGCCCTGTACCCACAAATAGCGGTCGCTGATGAGTTCAATCATTGCAAGGTATATTAATAATACAGTTATATATGTAATATGTAATATATATATAATAGGGTTCGACTGAAAAAATCTGATGGATGAGTTCCTGATGGTTCCAACGATCTTCATTTTTTTATATATGATAAATAAAAATAAATCAATAGCGTTAAAACTTTTTTAGGTTTCTGTATCTGTTTTATTATCATTTATTAATCTAATAGACAAGTAGATGATCAGCCTTCTGTGCCTAACACACGCCGTCGACTTTTGGTCTAAAGCAAGCCGGTTTCCTCACGATGTTTTCTTTCACCGTTCGAGCGAATGTTAAATGCACACATAGAAAGAAATCCATTGGTGCACAGCCGGGGATCGAACCTACGACCTCAGGGATGAGAGTCGCACGCTGAAGCCACTAGGCCAACACTGCTGCTATATAATAACGATCAAAATATATGATATGCATATATATTTATTACCTGAATTGGTGTTTAGTTAAAATATTTTTTGTGCTTGTATATCTTTGTGTTAATACCTATTAATATTTAGCTGGAATTCGAACGCACGACCACCGTTGTGAATTCTCATTTATATATATTTCAGTCTGTTGCCGAACAATTATATCACACATGGAGTAAACCGTTCGTATTTCTACACCCGACGTCATACTTTGGCAAGCAAGGCCGAGTGCTTCAACTAGTCGAGGCGGACATACAAACAGATATACTTGGGTTCAAAAGCAAGCTCCCCGTTTCATCTAGACATCAGATTCTATGCTATTTGTGAGTTATCAAAAATATAATTTTTTTTTATACAAATTTTATTGTGTGCAATTTTGCTATAGTTTTTTCAATATAAACCCTAGTATTGTCTTTTGTTAACATAACTTTTACACATTAAGAAAAACACTTTTTGAACGGACTGAAGCTATGTATTATTATTAAAAACTTATAATTATTTACATAATTTTAATTTTTCCGACGTTTCGCGTGCTTTTCAGCGTGCGTGGTCACGGTGACTGAAGATAAAAGTTGTTGAATGACAAAATTATGTAAATAATTGTAAGTTTTTAATAATAATACATAGCTTCACTCCGTTCAAAAAGTGTTTTTCTTAATATAAACCCTGATTCCATGTTGGGGTACAACTTAATGAAGACAGAATATTCGAATGGAAATTTCTAGAATACCGACGACCGTAAAGAAAATTTAAATTTAACATTTGAAACAGAAAATAACAATTAATATTTTAAATTACTGCTTAAACAAAATCAGAGTCTTCCCGGCTCTTCAAAAACTTCCTCACATCTTCTATGGTGAGGTGGAAAATATCAATATTCTCTTAGTTGGTGTCATAGTTAGATAAAACCCGAATCATTGGCGGATTATGTAGGTAATTCGATTTCGTACGATTTCTATGTTTTATATATAGTTTTTTAAGAAATTAATGTCTATGTTACAAAAGTAATTAAAATTGTCAACGCCATCTATTGATATTAGTTTAATACTATCAATATAATATATTGATAATAAATGCTATAGTATGGTAATGAATATTATTGTTTTTCAGATCCTTACTAGAAACGACTAAGCCATATATAGTGAATTCAATGCGTATGCCGGCTGCGCAGACGCTGTTATTACTCGCCCATAGTATTGATACTAATTTTGGATTTTCAAGGTAAGATTGTTCAATTGTCGTATTCGTGTAAAAATATAGCATTATATATAAATTTGTGGCATGTTACCATGGTTACGATGTTATATATAGTATAATCAGACTTACTTATAAAATATGTGAAGTTAACAATATAATACCGAGTATGAAATGGCCGCTGTTGAAAACAAAGTTGTTCCGGTGTGAGTCTGACCTTGAAAAAAAAAACAATTCTACAATAACACTTTGCACTCGAAATAAAGTTGTCATCAAAAGATAGTTATCAACAAGATTTATCTCCTGTATTTTTTATCTAAAGAAATTTTTTCTCAAGGTATTTTTTAAAGGAATTTTTCTCGAAGTATTTTATTCTTAAGGTATATTTTTTCAAGGTATTTTTTTCTCAAAGGATTTTTTATCTGAAGAATTTAATTGAATTTTTCTCGAAGTATTTTATTCTTAAGGTATATTTTTTCAAGGTATTTTTTTCTCAAAGGATTTTTTATCTGAAGAATTTAATTGCATTTTCAGAATAATATGCGATTCGTGGCTGTTATTGGAGTTTCCGTACCCTGACACTGGCTTGAAATTACTATACAAAGCAACAAAATTGAGACAAAGATGGGATGCGTTAATAAATAGGCGGTTATTAGGTGAGATAATAAAATAATTTGTACATAAACATATATATGCTCATCCGTAAGCTGTTTAAACAGTATTTTAATATTTACCGATAAACCCAACCGGAGCAGCGCTGGCCTAGTGGCTTCAGCGTGCGACTCTCATCCCTGGAGTCGTAGGTTCGATCCCCGCATGCACCAATGGAGTGGCATTTACCATTCGTTCGAAAGAGAACGTTTTCTTCAGGAAACATCGTGAGGAAACCGGCTTACCTTAAATCCAAAAAGTCTACGACGTGTGTCAGGCAGAGGTGGCTGATCATTGACAAATGTTAATTAAACAGATACAGAAATCTGAGGCCCAGACCTAAAAAGTTTGTAGCGCCACGGATATATTTATTTTAAAACCTAATTCAGTGGCTTAACCAAAATAAACTATATAATATAACTTTCACTGAAGTGTTTCCGAACCAATTCGACTTAGGGTTTTAACTAAAGAGCGTGACAATTCTTAAAAGGCCCGCAACATACTCGCGAGCCCCATTGAGTCCATGGGAAGCTTAACATTAGGTGAGCCTTCTAATGCCATACAGTCGCAATAATAACTTTAATGGCCGAAGTTTGAACAGGAAACCTCGTAACCTAATAAACTGTTTTCAGATGCAAATCCAAATAAATCAGTGGAGAGTGAATTAGAAAAGAATAAACCAAAGCTCTCGTATGACGAAATTCAGTACGAATTATCTAAAGATTTTAGTTCATATCTAAATAGCGACGTTTGTTATACGATAAAAAGGCTTTTGCCGGCGGATCTAAAGGCTCTATACAGTTGTGAGGAACAAGCCAATGTGGACCCTAATCCGTTTGATTTAGAGTTCAAATGTCGACCTCATGACAAGAAGGGTGGAGTTTATGTCACAGATAATGTCGTTTTTAATTGGTAAGTTTTTAACAGTATTAGTGTTTTACTTATTTATTTGATAAAAGTTTAAAACAATTGTTTGTAACGCAATTATTTACTATATTTTAATTGTTACGTTTTGTGACGTAAGCATGGTCATGCCGTATAGTTAGCATGGTCGTGCGTTGAGGGGGGCTGTTTATTTAACCCATAAGCATGCAAGCTTTTTATTCAGTTTAATAAAATGTGACAAATCGGGATTTTCTGTTATTATTTTTTAAAAAGCTTAGATTTGTGTATAACGAATAAATTAAAAAAAAACTTTTTTCACCATTAAAATGCTACATTATTCATATCACAACAAAATTGATTACCAAGATGTAAACAAAATTAATTAATGTGTTTTTTAGTATCATGGATTCAGACTGGAGCTACAACTCTTACCAAGAAACATATTCAGTACCGTGGAATTGCCCGAATTGCGGCATAACTGTATGTCTGTCTCCTTTAGAACGATTACAGCATACCGAATTCACATGTTCCGTGAAAGAAGAGAAAGAGATTAAACCAATTGTAAAAGAAATTAAACCCAACGGAAGAGAATATAAATGCGATAATTGTAAAGAGATATTGTATATGACACCCGTTGAAATATTGAGGCATAAAAAGAATTGTAGATAATCTTGTGTTTTATTAATACATCAAAGTCATTTATTCAGATAGGTAACACAATGTACGCTTATAAACGCCAAAAAAAATAAATTCATAATAAATGCTTCAAATTTTACATTTACTGCCAGTTATCAAGGGCGTAGAACTGAAGAGAAGAACTGGCAATAAACTCTCCGCTACTCTTTTTAATCGCCAATTTTTTTTGTATTATACAACGTTTGTAAGGAGCTGCAACCATCACACCGTGTTCTACATGACATCAGCAGGAGGCATGGTGAAATAGGAGCATGCATTCACATTCTCGTGGGAACAACACGCAAATACGTAGTCGAACTAACTAACATCACCGGATACACGAATTCAAGTACGACCAGTCACCACAAGTAGCACGTTCAGTATGATGCATGGCCAGCTATCGGCCCCATTGGTATATCGTTTTACCGGATTTAATCCCGTTTGTTTGACAGTTAATCGTCGAAATTAGTCTTTTCATTACAAGCAAAGAGGCAGTTACGTTATGCGAAAAAAATAGTGGCGATTTATTTTTTTCTGATTCTCAAGTAGGTGATCAGCCAGACACACGCTGCATGCCGGTTTCCTCGAACGAGCGAGGTTTGTAAGCCACAAAGAATGTTCATTGGTGGAAAGCCAGGATTGAACCAATGACCTCAGGATTCAGTGAAGCCACTAGGGCAATAGAGCTCGTTGACAGCAAAATGATTTCGTTAAGAAGTATTAAAATAAAATTGAAAGTGATTCTAAATTTACTTGGATGGAAATTAAATTTCCAAGTAAGAGCTAAGACAGTTGGTTCAGCTATAGTATTGTCTTTTGTTAACATAGCTTTTACACATTTAAAGAAAACACTTTTTTACCGGATTGAAGCTAATTTTTCCGACGTTTCGCTTGCTTTACAGCGTGCGTAGTCACGGTGACTGAAGACAAACAACAGCTTTGTTTACGATAGCTTTTGTATAGGTTTAAAGTGTTAGGCTAACTTTCTGAGTCCAGACATAGTATATACTTGACATTTTATATGTCAAGTTACAATCTCGTCTTGAGCGTTGTTAAAATTGTTTGAAGCTCTTGGAATTAGATTTAAGTTTGATAGACGTTCTAGAATACATATGAACAGCATACCAACGGTCACTTACAGACTCGACTTTTGAACTCACGTGAATTATACCCTTAAAAGTCACTGCTAATTATCTAACAAATTTATTAAACGGAAGATCCTTGCAAAAAAAAATTCGATACGATTAACTAAAAGAAACATTTAAAATGCGTAATTTATTTGAGATTTAATTAAAAACGCAATTAATTAAATAGATGGGCTTTTTCGTCCTAGAACCTAGTGTACTAATATACTATTATTACGTACATACGCTAATAACGCACATACGTAAGGATACACTCACACGTATAGATACACTAATACGATACGTGCGAATACGTGTATACGCGCACACAACGAACGCGTCGTGACCCGTCGCTGCGCAGTGCCCGATGCCTTACCGCGATGCCCTTTTTAATTCGCACAATAACGCACAGTGCGTCCGAGGGATTCCTATCACACTGGCGAATATTTTTTCACATAATTAGTTATGATATAACATTTTTGTCATCCCCCATTTTGCCTTTGGTGTTTTTTTCTGCCAAAGAAAGTGTATTGTTTTGCTTTGTTTGTTTTAGAACAAATTAAGGACGTTTAAAACGCATTGAACTAAGTGTTTAACGTCTAATCTAGCAGTTATTTATAATAACGCCCGAAACATTACAATAGTAATAAATTGCTTAACTGAAAACAGTAATATATACCTTTTAAATTATCAACAGCCTTCAGCAGTAACACAGTATTTGAAGTCCATATCATTTTATTATTAAAATAACATAAATATTGAAAGATTATTTGAAGAATGACCTCGTGTGTTCTCACCGGCCAGCAGTCCTCGTGAGCGGGCCACGCCCCTTTCAGCCTGACATTACCGAGTACTAGTCTTACTATTGATCTCATCACAGCTTTACTATGCAAAATATCCATAAATACCTTGCATTCTTGGATGAAGTTGTGTAATTATTACGGATTCTTAATTCTTGGAAATGCGTGTTCGAAAACGTTGGTGATCAGCCTGGATACTTTACCTAATTGTTATGCTGAGAATTAAATCCAGTAAGTAATAAACTGTTCTAATTGGAAAGCTACTTCTACTGGTTGGCTAACTTTATCCACTGGTTTCGAAGTTCTTCTGAAGCACGTATAAGAAGAACGAGTTTTATATATCGAATGGACAGTTTTAACGCATTATAAAGAGCTTTGTTATTCCTAAATAATGATTTAAGCATTCCCATAAAATTTATATTAAAGTGATTGTGATTAACGTAGTTTGGCTGTTATTCTGCAAAGCAAAGCATGTTTTGTCCTGTGTTAGAAGTAGCGACTCTGCACTTGTACACGTCCTAACGTTAACGTGATTTGTTCTACGAACTCGCCTTTTCCTTGAATCGTTAAGATTGGAGCTGAATGATGTGGTAAGAGGTCGAGGTCATGGCACAATAACTTACACAATAACACATGGCAAGGTAACTTTCTTTTGTTTAACACAACTTCCAGCGAATTGATTGATACAAGCGTTTTATACCACGATTGACTATTATTACCCCTACAGTATAGGTTAATTTAACTTAAACCACAAACTAAGCTGCGATTATGAATAGAACCCAGAGAAACATCAGAAAAAACAATCTGTAACCCATATGAATAAAATAAATAGCCTGTATTCGTGTATAAATAAGAATTACGATAAGTTATTTAAATGTATGAATGACAATTCACCATGACGTATATTAAAAACGTCTCATTTTAATTGAAATGACAGTGGCAACGTAAAATGGTCGTGATCTAAGTTCTGAGCACTCGTTAACTTTTGACCTTAAGGTTTTAGATTATAATTATAAATTAAGACTTTAAATACATAGTGTAAGGTGTGTTTTGGAACTATATTTTTTATATGGAGTTTTAGGACATACATCTCTTTTAAGATACGAAATACCATACCATACTAAGCAAAATTGAATTTACAAGATTTATGCTAGCACTTATTTTACTGTGGGACTATATACATAATTAATATATATGGGAGTAGGTGAAAGGTATACAAAGAGAAAAGGTCCCTTTTTTAGTTAATAAACGGTGTATTTTTGTGGACGAGTTCAACGGAATACTTTTGCAACCTTACGAATGGACGCGGGCAACAATGAGTAATAATGTGACATTTCAACTTCCGAATCCTTCATTTTAAACTAAGAGCCAAATTATTGTTTTGATATCACATTTGGAACGATGGCGGGGCTTTTTTATAGACTTCGTGTCTGTCTTTCGGCACTCCACAAATTAATCTAATTCATATTGTGCTATATATTGGAAGCTTTCTAATTCTTTCCTATCTCCTAATGACTACGTACTCCTATAGACTTCCGCAACACGACTTCAGCACTGTCACCTGTCAAGCCATCTAGGAAGCAGCGCCTGACGAGTAATTTAAATGTGATAATTTCGTTTATTACTGTAAAAGCGGATAACACGTGTTACTTATATTGTACTTTAATGTTTTGTTAGAACACTTTAGTCAAAGTAGAAAAATACAGAAAACAATGTTCAGACCACGTTAAGGCATGGTCATATTTTAAGATAACGAAACTTTTATGTAAGGCTACGACTACATTTTGAAGACAGCTCAGTTAAGCCGGCCTAGTTGTCGGTCTAGTACTGCTGCATCGGCAGTTTGGAGGAGGACCCTCTGCAGCTGAAAGCCATCAATTGGCGGGGCCATGACTCTTTTTGGGTAGCAGCCAGCGTAGTAAGTGAGCAAAATAAGATAGGACAATTATATTTATAAATTAGAATTGCTATTTATTCATTTTTTATAAGTCTTAAAACATGTTAATTATATAAAATATTACTTCACTAATTTTACACACATATACATCAACATTAGAACACAAAAAATTAAAACTAGCAAGGAAAAAATTAAACAGAAAAAAGACTAAATCTAAATAAATATCGAACATTTAACCAAAAGATATTGAACTCCGTTCCATATCTTTTGGTTCCAATCTAGTTTTCGTTTGAAGATTTATGAATAAAACTTTTTATTGCAGACAAACAGAATCGTGTTCAAATACGTGTCTCGGGAATATAAATCGCTGTATCTATAAGTTCTTAGTAAACAGTGTCCATTATCTCGCATTGGATCCCGACACGGTTGGTCACGAGGTTTTTCAATTTACGTTCGCGCGGACTGCGTTACTGTGAAAGACGATCTCGGTTATTTGAACAAAGGTATGGAGATGAGGTTTTGATAACTTTAAACAGTTTTTCTAAACGAGAACCTGACATGTCTTGCACCAGAAGTGTAAGTTTTCTTCGAAGATAACTAAAAGAGGTTTTTAAAAGTTACAACTGCGGTATTTCTCATACAGAACTTGACACACGTTTGAGCATAATCGCGCCTGTGAGTGAGATGTGAGAAGCCTATTTAATGGCCACTTAAATTAACCCAAATTAAACTGTCTAGGGAATATGGAAGGAGGCAAAAAGTTCCACTCTTTTGCTGTTTATTAGAAATGACGAAACAAATCGTGTAGTGCGGCACCTGTGGATGTTAACTTGTAAAACTCCAGTGCGCTTCGACTTGCGTAGTCAAAATATTTATTTATAAAGGGTGTCTCAGCGCCGATTTTAAGTAATGGCGTAGTTTTGCAATTAGTTTTCTTTTTTTTATTATTAATTAACTATTAATAACTTTTGTAAAATAAAAAACTTGGCGGTTAAAAAAAGTGGCGGAGAGTTTATTGCCAGTTCGTTACGTCCATTCCACGCCCTTGATTTGAGAACTGGCAGTAAATGTAAAAATAGAAGCATTTCTTATTTATTTATTTTTTGACGTTCATAAGTGTACATTGTGTTACCTAAATGAATTTGAATATGAATATTAGCCGTTACAATGAGCTGTTTTATCGATTATCTTAGCTTAGCTTAGCTTAGCAGCAAGTAAGCACATCCAACAATTTACTATATTGTACCTACTTATAAAATAAATTTGTACATATAATTCCCATATGCTATTAGCTCAACTCGTATAGGGTGCTACAGGGTACAATATGTTAGCCTAACAGATTCCCTTTTGCTCTCTTAATAGTTAATGTTTTATATGAGTTTAAACATCATTTACATATTTTAACTAGTTAGGATGTTGAGTTTGACAAATATTTTCCTGGTTCTTTAGTCAAACGCGTCTTTAACCTGATAATAACCGATGAATGGTTTTTTATTTCTGGTCTTGTTCATGCTCGAGTGGTTGCAGATCATATCACGAGGCTGGGATGGCTTGAAGGGCGCAGAGAACAGTTCAGTTTCAAATATTATAGTTGTATGACTCTAGTGCTTTCTTTGTTCGATTGGAGTCGCGCTAGGTCGCACGGCAGTTGCGATCTATTGGCCGAACCAGATAATTAATATCAGCGGGTCAGTCGTTGCAAGGCTTATTTTTAATCTAATTAAATGTATCATTAAACTTTAGTGTTATAATGCCTTCATTCGCCTACCTAATCAGGATTGTATTAAGTCATTGTCGTTATCCAGGCCTCCAAATTCTTCTATTTGTCTCTCGTCCTCGCTGGTGTTTTCCAATCCTTCCCCTTTTATTTCGTCTTCTCAGGTTTCTGATAGGCGTCCCTTTTCTTCCCACTGGGCCATTTCAAGTAAGGTTCTTTATGATCCATCTGTCAACACAAACGCGGGCAATGTGGCCAATTTTCATTTCTTTACTGTTAACGATTACGTACAGATAACGATTTCCGTAATATTACCCTTATTTATAGAAAGCATGCAAGATTGCACTCTTTTTTGTGTATTTTTTTAAAATTTAGTTATACATTTACTAAGCTTGCCTGGAAGAGATGCTTTTGTTACCGATAAGGCCGCCCGTTGTGTATTTATGTTATTTGTATAAGTACCAAATATCATAAAACATCGGAAAGTAACAGGTTCACAACGTGGGACACGTGTTGCCCCAAGACCACCTTCTTGGGGCAACATGGCTACGCAACGTTAGAGGATGGACGGGTTTTGCGACTGCGAAAGAACTGCATATGACGCAGGACAAGACATGGACTCCTTGTAAGAAGTACCAAATATGTAATGCAACTAAGTGTTGATAAATAACTACAAACTTCAATACTGTAGCTGAAACAGTGGAATTGTGTTCTTGATAAAGGTTTATCATCTCAAGGCTAGATTAAAGAAAAACTTAAGGAATTTATATTTTGATTGCACTTTTCACGTGTTTTCAACTGAGGTTATCAGTTCGACCAGTTCTTAGTGTGAAAAGAACGAATAATATTTGAATATGATTAAGGTTTACTAGGACGTGCTATATTTACTATTGGTCAATACGTTTTCCAAAAGTCAGATTGAGATGGTAATTTTGATTTAAGTATTTGTAGGAAGGCTATAGGAAAGTCAGGGGAGGTGTTGGGAGGACGCCATGAGAAGTAGCTGGGGTAGAATGATACAGAACAGCGTAGAACAGATCAACATCTTTATCGAGAGATTGGTAAAACAATGCCTTAGACTAAGTACGTGAATAAACAATATTAATTCAACTAGGTTTATTTTTTTTAAAGAACGGGGCAAACGCGCCCTCACCTGTGATTAATAATTCACAACAACACACTACCGGCCGGCTCGCAAGTGCGTTGCCGGCCTTTTAAATAAAGTATGCTCTAATTTTGAAGCAGAGAGCTAAATTAGTTTTTACTTTCAAATTATTTTATTATAATTACTTTTGCCGACAAACAAAATATAATATTCCAGCAAGGTAGACTGCGTGCTTTCGTGTATCTGTATCTATATGTAGGTGCGTTGCGTGTTAACGCTCTATAAACAGTGTTGCCAGTGTTATCTGGATGCTACGATGTTATCCGCTTGCAGGTAGATTGCACTTTTCCATAGTTCGCTATTTATATACTCAAAATGGCTTTTTGTTTTGTAAGTACTTCTACTTACTCTCTAAATCTCAAAATATTTATATCTAGACTATAGTCAATAAGGTATTTAATTTAAAAAAACTTTTTAATGGCCTTACTCTACAACTAACAATAGTGTCAGAAATATCACCCCATCCTCGACGTACGTCGTTCCATAACTGAGCGTTTTTAAGGCAGTTTTTGCCGCGTACCACCACTATGTGGAACCAGCTGCCCACTGAAGTATTTTCGAACCAATTCGACTTAGGGTCCTGCATGAAAAGAGCCTACCAAATCTTAAAAGGCCGGCATCGCACTCGCATTGAGAGTGACTATGGGCGGCGGTATCACTTAACATCAGATGAGCCTCTTCTCTTGCGCGTTTGACCCCTGTTCTACAAAAAAAACCCGACTTTTTGTATGCAATTTGTATGTAGTTATCTCAATATCCGTAGCGATAATATTTCATCCTTGGAATCAAGCAGTACAGAAATCGATCTCTGATCGAAGTTACAGAGTACGAGCACTGTTCTAAGATTTATATCTAAAAACTTAATTAAACCTATCAAAAAACAATGTATACGTCGGAGCAATCGCGTTACTGTCAGCTGTCATTGTCAATATGTCACAAAGTCAGAGTTTGACATTGACGTTGTTAAAATTATGAGCTCTGTGACAGCTGACAGTAACGCCGTTGCTCTGACTTATATGTAATGGGCTTGCAGTCTGTAATTGTAACAATGACGTAACCAGCTTGGTGTACATTTAGATCGTTACCTAGTAGTTGAAAATACCTTATACGAGTAGTATAAATAATAATTCCCGATCCATGGCTATTCTGTCCCTATTAAACTATACAAAATTACAGGAGCGTGAATAAACTGAGGCGTAAAATTGTTGTTTAAAAAACCTTAGCGCCAGATTCACTAGCTCACACAAATATCAACCTACTTTCATTTATAAAAAGGCCATTTTTGCCTAAAAGCCTTTTGGTCCCGGGAGGTCCAGTCGTCACTGCTTGTCATATTTCTATTGTAATAACAATCGCCATATTATTCATTGAATAGAAAATAATAATTGCATTACAATTGTCAATAATTGGATAAGTGATGCGTAATGATCTTTTTGTATTGTTATATATGTTTTGTAAAAAATATCGCGATTTGCGGTATTATGTTTGGCCATTATTGTAATTGGACATTGGATGTTCAATTATCTTTTGGGTAATCTAGGCATAGAGATAGCGATTAAAGTATGTTTACCTTTAGTTGTTGTTTGTAGTAAGTTGTAACTTTGGTTACATTTATACAAACTACAGTTGTTTTCTAATGTAAACTTAATGATTTATTATATTATTCTGTAAGATAAATAATTAAAAAAAAAGATAATTCCAACAACTAAGTACTGATATATTAAACTAATTCTGGTTCAAATTCCGTGTCTTTGTACTTAAACTTTAAAGATAGTCAGTGCACTTCGGTAAAGATCGTGTTGGCGAATGTTTTATTCCATTTTTTTGATATCTTCGATCGCTCACGACCATAAACACGACCAAATTAATTTTTTTCGTAATCATGCAGACTAACGTAACTTATGTTCTGAATATACTTTGAATCGGTTAGGTACAGATAATTACAGAAAATCTTATATTTTCATTTGGACCCGTTTGAAAAGCTTTCTATTACTAGTGCCTACTGGACGATCTGGTGTCTTGGTCACATTTGTACGGCGATATTATCAGCTGACCCTGCATACTGAAATATTTTGTGTAATCGAGTAGGCCGTAACATCGTATCAAACCCACGAGGGGATCCTTGCATTATAGAAGTCGCATAGGTGCGTATAAATAGATATATAGGTCACACCATTACATAGGTCTTTTAACAAATCAAACCAAACTTCTATATTGAAATATAATTGGATTTTAAACGAAATTGGACATTGTTGAAGACGATATTATATGGATTACTTTATACCCTATCACTCAGTGGTGAATCAGGCGCAATTCAAAAACATGGGTTGTTGACTTCAGTTCATTCTTTTTGGCAATTTAATAAGGTATTATTTAGGTCATTCCACGGTCATTCATTACTGAAAATGTGTTTGAGTGAACGAATTTTGACTCTAATTAGTATGAGTAGGTACGGTTAGCAAGGCAATATTTTATTGAGAATAAAAACAAAAGAAAAACACACACCCTCACTTTTACAAAATCATACAACACAGCAATAAGGTATTACCTAGTTATTTGTATTGAATAATTTACCACACTACTATATCTACTATCACACTACTAGTCTTACTAGATTTCATATTATTTTAAATAAGTTTGGACTCATGTATGAAAAACGAAAACAATTTTGATTGTAAATACAATAAAATAGATCTCAACACAACAAGCAACCTAATCACGAAATTTATTTAAAACACGAATTTATATCGTTAATTACATACATAACGTAGTGTTTCAGTTTACATCAGGTGTTGTAATAAAAAAAAACTGAATATATAAATATATTTCTGCATTTATAAACTGTCTCTACGCAATTAGCTGGTAAGTATCGGAACGCAGGTACGCAAATTGCCTACCGGCTATTTACAATAAACCTCCCCTTACTTAGTCTTGCACTTTCCCAGGCTCTAGTGTCAAAGTCTATAGTTTTAACCTTGGCTGGATTAATGGGGTACCATTTAAAAAAGTCCAAAGTCAAAAATCATTCATTCATATAGGTAACACAATGTACACTTATGAACATCAAAAAAAGAAATATACATTAAATGCAATTTTACTGCCAGTTCTCAAATCAAGCGTAGAGCGGAAGAGAAGAACTGGCAATAAACTCTCCGCCACTCTTTAATCGCAAAGTATTTTTGTTATACACAACGTTTGTGGTTGCAGCAACCATTACACCATGTTCCACATGACATCTTAATTAATAAATAATAATAAAATAAATTAAAAACAAAGATTTGTCTCAGGTTGTCAAAAAGCTCAAATGCATGGTGAAATAGGAGCACGCACTTACATCGCGGCAACAACACGCAAATACATAGTAAAAATAACTAACATCACCGCATACGCGAATTCAAGTACGACCAGTCACCACAAGTAGCACCCGTTCAAGGTATGACGCATGGTCAGTCATCGGCAAATTTGCCAAGGCCCCGTTGAAATATAAATTAAACAAACCATACATAATTACTAATAAGTTTTAAATCCAACAAATTAAGACATAAAGACATTCAATGCTTTTCCGATAACTATATCCTTGAAATGACATCTGCATAACTCAGGAGCGAATCCTTTAAGCTCTCTGCAGTGAGGATATGGAATTCATTTCCCGTCCATATCCGCTTAGCGCCTTCTCTAGCGTTCTTTAAATCTCTACCGAACAAGGATTACTTGCCCACATCGTATCCCTAACTTTCGTAACTGATCTGAAATTATCGCGATACATGTCTCCTTTTTTATTATTGTCCCTTTTACTGTGTACGTTTTGATTGCTTTACTTTGTTCAATTAGTTTTGTCTAAGTAATTTTATGCCTTATGTAGTTTTTTTTATAATAGGTCTTATATAGTTTTGCACATCTTATCCAATATTTTTTTATCCCAGTGGTTGCCTAGACGACGTCGTTTGAAAGTGTTGCCATCCTTTTTCAGTTCATTATTTAAATTGTACTGTATTACTGCAACGTTGTGTAAATAACGTTCTTATATACTTAAAGTTGCCAAAGTATTTGCCACCCTTTGCAAAATATTTTTTTTTCTACAATGTCATCGGAATAATATACGTTGGTTAAATCATCTTTGGAAGATTTTTCCTTGTGAGCTTTTATTATTGAAACACTGTCTGGATTGTGATTTCAAAGTAATCGCTTTCAGTCTCCGTCAAGTCACGCAACTGTCGGGACCTATTACATATTACGTATACTTACTGTTTATACAGAATGATATAGACTGAGCCTATACGTATCTTAATATTTATGGTCTCACGTACCATAATACTAATTATGAGCTTACCTCTTGTTATCAGACGACCTGTCTTTAAATTAATTTAAGAATCTTCTTTTTCTTGCCTTCTCATTTATATATTATTATTATTACTTTTTTTTAGATTTTAGTTCAGTTTTAGTTAGTATTTCTAGCGTTACATGTAATTTTGTTAATTTTTTAAATTAGTTTTGTCTTTTGTTAACATAGCTTTTACACATTAAGCAAACACTTTTTAAACGGATTGAAGCTATGTATTATTTTAAATTTAAATAATTATAAGTTTATAATATTATAATTATAATACATATCTTCAATCCGTTTAATAAGTGTTTTCTTAATTTTTTAAATTCTTACGTCTATACCCTCAGTTGGTGATCTTTTTTCCATACTAGGGTTGACTGGAAGGAAACGCTTGTTAGCTGTAAGGCCACCCGTTGCCTGATCACTTATTGCACCTTTTTATATGTACGTTTACCAGTAAATAAATAAATACTGGTTTATTTAGCGTTTCTATATATGTATATATAAGAGGCTATTAAAATATCTAATACGTATTTAAACATGACAATGTGGTTATATATAATATGATATATAGATGTAAAATACATTCACTTTAGTAGTATTTATTTGTTTATATTAAATTATGTTATGCAACCATTTTTGTAACATTCAAGATTCAGCCTCTTCAATCACGATTAATTGGTAATTTTTGACACGCTTTGAGAAGATCTCTACATTACTAACTCATGACTATTACGATTATTTAAAACACAAAATATACAGTATTTACAATATTCTTAACCTACATAGTAATGATAATAATTAAAAATGGATAAATAGAAAATTAAAAGAAATTTAAAAAGTTTGGTCCCTGTGGCAGTGTACCTTTAAGGCTGGTCTTTAACGCTCGCAGCATTTCCTCGCTGTATTGCGATACTTCGTAGAGCGAGGAAAGCATCAGTTTTATGGTCACCGGTACTATCTACCAGGCGTCAACTTAAATCTTGTATTGACCTATTGATCAATTAATATAATCAACTATAAAAAACAGTACTAAATTCATTTCATTTAAGTTGAAAACTCAATGTACACAAAGTGTGTATCGATAGTCAGTGGCTATGTAGATATGAAATAGGGTACGTAATTTCGTGTAAAGAGTTAAGCGGTGGCTATTTCGGGTGAGCATTGTCTTGTCTGGGAGATACCTAATTGGAACAGGTGGGGTAGGTACGTACGTACGGTTCGAACTGTACAATAGCTACATAGGTTGTTACCTAATATAATACAATTATTATTATTATTAAATTGACTGGAGACATTTTCCCGATAGGTAAATGTCGACCACTCCTTTTAATATAATTTAATTTAGTCTCTATCAGAAGTGGGCGTGGTGAAATAGAGCACGTTCAATATAGTGAGAATAATACTATTTTTTTTAAAACAGCATTCGACTACACTAGGACCTACGAATCGAATCTGAATGATAAACCGAAAAATTGACAATTGACATACTTCAATTTGAATTTAGATTGCCATCAAGGAGGCCAATTACAAAAGAGGTTTACTAAACTTGTACTCGGATAATGACCATTTTCATGTTCCCACGCTCCGCCGAGATTAAGTGCACACGCATGTCACAGTATTGCGATTACAATGCACTTTTTGTACGTTTTTGTCTCTTAACGTCACGCAGAAACTACTTTGACGCAGTAAAATATGATTCATATATTTCTTGTAAGTTGTAAGCTTTGAAATTCATGAACCTCACTGACATTGTGTACAGGCTACTGCAAAAATAAATCAAACATAATATTTCTGCATTTTATATTTTAGGCAAATAAAAAAGAACGCAGTATTCTTCATTGCATTGCATTGAAGGTCGTATCACTGTATGGTGCCTGCCTGGTCACTGCTGGTGATGTCTCCATATCTTTGGGTTGTAGCTACCTAGCGAATCGTGACTTGGTCGCATCGAAGGTGCTGCCCTGCGACCTTGCCGACGACAACCAGCTTGTTCAGGTTTTCTGATTCACGATGGGTGATTTGACCAAAGTAAGTTAATTATTAATAAGCCTGATAAAGCTGAAAGACTTAAATACAAATGTGGAGTGAATGTTGAACATTTACTCCTTGTCAAACTCACTGGCCGGTCAGAAGTGGCTAAGATCAAAAAGTTACATACATGCTTAGTGGTCATGACGGGCCGTAGATTGTAGGTATAAAACGCGAACTATAAGAGTACCGTGTTTGTTACTATGGTTACAGTTTTTACAGGTGTTACAACGAAAATTTGAGCGTGGTGATGCTTTCGATGCCGTTGTGGTAGATTGCACTGCTGCTTCCATCACTGACGATCTAGCTAGGAAACGCGTCAGAGACCGTATTGTCCAAGTTTTGTGATACCTAGTCCGTCCATCGTTTTGGGCTGCGTTCCCTCCATTTTCCCGGTTATTGTAAATTTTTCAAGATCCTCATTAGGTTACAGAGCAATGTGGCCGAAATATACACATTGGAGGCAAATGCATGAAAGCCTCCTGGTGACATGTATTTCGTTTAGAATTGAGACATTGGTCCTATGGGCTGTCCAGGTTAAACGCAGCATGTGTTAGTATTATTATAAAAGACTTGTATACAATATCAAACATACCAAGCATTCCTTTTTTACACGCTTTGTTTCGTAAAGTGTACCCTCTGGGCGGTTCATGTTGCATACTCGGTCCAGGCTCGCACTACCCGCGAAAATAAAACACAAAATAAGTCACTTGCCCCGCGGCAATTGTATGGAGCGAACGTCGCTTGTCGCTCGCTTGTGAGAATGGTTTAGGTTTAGGTTTAGGTAGGTGGACTCAGTTTCCGCACTTAGACACGTAGTCGGTCCGTTGTGCGTAGAAGCCCTGGCTAATTTAGCCAGCCCAACTCCTTCCAGAAGCACAGAAGTCTCCCGGGCACTTCACAGGCTTCGCGGAGCGACCTCACTGTTCCGAGGATTTTTGTACGTTGATTAGCCACAGCCTCGCATTCCAGGACTACGTGGGTGACTGATTCCTCTGCGCTGAAACAGCCTCTGCACAAGGGGCTGTCTGTTGCGCCTAGGACGAAAAGATGTTTGTTAAGGAGACAATGGCCCGTGATTGTCCCTATGATTGTTTTGAGATTGGTTCTGTTCAGGTTTAGAAGTCGCTTAGTAAGTTGCGGGTTCACAGCCGGCAGAGCTATTTTGGACTGTTTGCAATCTACACTTCGCGACCATCGTTGATTCTGGAGTACAGTGGATCTCTGGCGAATCCAGGTTCGAACTAGCGAGAAGGGCAAGGGGAGAAGCGGATGCGGGCCAGCAGGTATCATACCAGAGCCTCTTCTCGCAAGCTCGTCGGCTGCGTCGTTGCCGAGAGAGCCACTGTGTCCCTTAATCCACTGTAAGGTAACTCTATTTGTTAGAGCTATTGCCTCCAGTGCCTCGTGACACTCCAGTATTAGTTTGCTGTTTGTGTTTTCGTTACCGAGCGCCATCAGCACGGATGCACTGTCCGATATGAGCTTAATGTGAAAGTCGTTGACTCCCATCCGCTGTACGGCTCTGGCTGCTTCGGTTAGAGCGACACATTCACATTGGAAGATTGTGCTTTGTGTGCCCAGAGGTAGGTGTATGTTGATGTTGAGATCAAAGGAGAAAATACCAGCGCCTGAGCCACACCCTGTTTTTGAGCCATCAGTGTATATACGTAGCTCATTCAGGGGCGACTGATCTTGCTCCTCTTCTCTCAGTTGTATAAGATATTTCTTGTTGAATATTAATTGATTTGTGATTCTGTCACATGGCGCAGCTATAAGAGGTTGGTACTCTATTGCCCTGTTGAGAATCACTGTGTGTGAACTATAGTGGTTTTTTCCCCATAGGTCCAATACCATAAGCCTGATGGCCGCAAGTGCCGCCTCCTGCTGTATGTGTAGGTCTAGAGGTAAGATTTGCAGGGCTATCTCCATTGCTGCGGTCGGAGTTGTTCTCATACAACCGCTAGCAGCGGACAAGGCAAGCCTTTGGAAGCGTCCCAGTTTCGTGATCGCCATTTGAAGTTCAGATCTTGGCCACCAAACCAGGGCTCCATAGGCCAGCATTGGCCTGATTATGGCAGTGTATAGCCATAATGTTATTTTAGGCGATAAGCCCCATTTCACGCCTAGCATCTTTTTGCATTGATAGAAGGCGATCGTTGCTTTGCTCAGTTTGTGTTCTAGGTGTTTGTTCCAGAGCAGTTTACTGTCCAGAATCACACCCAGGTACTTTATTTCATTTTTGAGTTTGAGTTGTGTGTTGAAGAGTTTTGGAAGCCTGTGTGGTCCCAGAACCCTCCGGTTTGTAAAGAGTATTAGCTCTGTTTTTGATGGGTTGACAGATAGCTCGTGCTTGATGCACCATCTCTCAATTACTTTGAAAGCCCTTCCCATGAGATCGCATAGGGTACTTTCAAAGCTTCCCGATATCAAGATAGCTATGTCGTCCGCATAACCCACTGTGTAGAGGTTGCCAGCGTTGAGTTCTGTGATGAGCTCGTTAACTACAAGGTTCCACAGTAGCGGCGATAAGACACCACCTTGCGGGCAGCCTCTGCTGACAATGCCCCGTGTCGTGGAATTAACAGTGAACTGTATAGCTCGTTGTTTTAGCATGTTGTTTATCCACTCTATCAGGGTTGATGATACTCCACATGTAACGAGTGCTCTGGTAATGCTCGTGAAGTTTGTTTTGTCAAAAGCGCCTTCGATGTCAATAAATGCACCAAGGGTTGACTGTTTTAACTTCAGGGAGTCGCCAATGCGAGACACAACGTTGTGGAGTGATGAATCCGTTGACTTGCCTGGGCTGTAGGCATGCTGATTTGGGTGCAGGAATTTGGATAGCGATACCTGGCTACGTATTTCCAGATCTCCAAGCCTCTCCATTGTTTTTAACAGGAAAGATGTGAGGCTTATGGGTCTGAAGGATTTTGCCTGGGTATAGTCCTCTCTGCCTGGTTTTGGGATGAATATTATTTTCACTTCCCTCCATTTCAAGGGTATGTAGCGGTGGGCTATACATGCTCGGAAGATTGAGACAAGATAGTCCACCAAAAGGTTTCTACTCCATCTTAGTAGGCCTGGGAAGATGCCATCCAGGCCAGCCGCTTTGAATGGTAGGAAGGAGTTGATTGCCCATGTTACTTTTTCATTTGTGATTATTTTGTGAGCTACATTCCAGTCTGAGTCGGTGGTGGCACTTTCTGAGTAGGGTTGCCATGCTTGGTCGTTGGCAATTATGCAGCCTGGAAAGTGTGTTTCCATCAGTAGTTCACATGTTTCTGCATCGGTTTTTGTAAATGATTTATCAGGTTTTTTAAGACAACCAATTGAGTGATAAGGCTCACTAGAGAGGCATGATTTCACTCTGGTTGCCTGGTTGTTGCTTTCAATGCTGGTGCAGAAGTGTCTCCAGCACTCTTGCTTCCTAGAGCGTAAAAGTTTTTTGAATCGTCTTCTCGCGATTGTGTACTTGTCCCAGTCGGCAGGTAAACGGGTATTTCCTGCTCTATTGAACAGCTTCCTGACCTTCTTTCGGTGTCTCTCCAGTTCGGGGCACCACCAGTTATGTCTACTCCCCCACCTAGGCATGGTAAGGGGACACGACCGTTCAAAGCTGGTCTGGAGTAGGGACGTTAGGTTATTTACATGTTTGTCTATGTCTTGTACATCAATGGTGGTTGGTATTGTTAGTTTGCTTACCTCTGAGTCGATTATATTGTAAAATTTTACTGAATCAGTTCTCCGAGGTATGCGTCGTGGTTGTGGTTTAGGTAGCTCCCCTTTGATTGTAAAGCGGATCCACCTGTGATCTGAGCATGATAGCTCTCTGGAGACATGCCAATCCTGTATGTGATCTGACAGACCAGAGGTCACCATTGTTAGATCGATTATGGTTTGCGAGCGTGCGTTGATAAAGGTTGGTTCAGAGCCGCTGTTTGCTAAGATAAGATTATTGCTAAGAATGAAGTTAAGCATATTCTCACCTCGAGCGTTGGTATTTGCATTACCCCATAGCGTGTGGTGCGCGTTGGAGTCTGCTGCGATTATAAGCTCCAGTTTCTCCCTCTCACAGTAGTCAGCCAGAAGGCCGAGTTCTGGAGTGGGCACGTCCTCGTCACCCGGTAGGTAGGCGGACGCCAGGACGATGTCTGGATGTGCGTCCCTAGGTAACCTAATGGTTGTAAGGTCCCTTGAACACAGTTCGTTAATTAGGTATGCTGGTACATGTTTAGGTATGATAATGCAGGTTCTTGGGTTACTTACTGAGGTATCCAGCAAAAGTTTACCACCGGTGTTACCCAGGCCGCATACCTTGCCATTCCTGATCCACGGCTCCTGGATCGCGGCAATGGTCTTCGGGTTGGTCTCCAGCAGTCTGCGTAGTGAAGCCGACGCTGTTTGGCTGTGCTGGAGGTTGGTCTGGATAAGGTCAGTCCGGTTAGGGGGAGGAGCGCAAACAGCTGTCGCTGAATTCACTCCCCCCTGTCTCCTGAAAGAACTCGTCATCCGAGGTTAGTTGCACCGGTGAGGGTGGTTGTTGAGCTGTCTCCATGGGGACGTTTACCTCGGCAACCGCGGCTATCTCCGTCGTTGACGAGGGCGGCTTTGGCCCCGAGGATCCCGTCCCCGATGTACTGGCAGTAGTTACTGTGGCGGCAGCTACCACTGAGGGTTCATCCTTTTCCAGAATTCGGATATAGATGTTCCCCATCAGATAGTAGATGCGACGTTCGTGAGCCTTGATCTTTGAGATCTCATATTCCGGAACACGAAGGAACAAAGATACGCCTGTCGGGTCCTGTGTTCTACGTTCGTGAGTCAGGGTCCAAGATCTGATGTTTAGGTGGCGGTTTTGCCTGGTGATCAGTTTCCGTAAAGTTTCCGTGCTACCAGTGAACCCTGGAACATGCAGTAAGCACGGCACCTTCTTCGGAATGTCTGACTGAGGCCGTACCACCAGTTTGGTGTCCGGTATCGGATTATTGATGACATCACATGCTCCGGTAAGCCATCCCAGCGTGTAGGTATCCTCGCACCAAGTTTTGAGGACACCATCTGAGAAGTGGGCTCTTCCCCGGAATCTGATGTCGTTGGGTTCAGTTGCTAGGGTAGCTTCAAGATCCGCCATGAGCTCATCTTGGATTTTACCCTCGATTTGTAGGCGGATGTTATCTGCCTGTTCTTGTGTCATGTCTATAAAGGGCTCAGTCATCACGGCAACACAAAGCTCGTTGGCTTTGTAGGATGCTGCCGCTTCCGCGTAACTGGCCGAGGTCCCTGACTCCAGCCGGAGTTTGTTAGGTTTAACCCTTTTACTCTCCCCAGTCGGTGTCACGGTTTCCTCTGGCCGATCGCGTTTCTGGCCCTTTGTTTGTTGTTTGGTTTGGTTTGGGTTTTTGGTTTGGTACCCCCCTCTAGGTCCTTTACCGCACCTAGAGCCAATAGGCTTGAGCGCGGCAGAGGACCCAGTCGGCTTCGGTGCCCTTTTCCCGCGTCCTGCAGTTGTGGTAACCGCGGGGGCAGTTCCAGGGTTCTCAGGTATCCTCTGAGAGCCGGTAATCAGCTGTTGCTGTTCCGTCGCTCTTTTGGCCTTCCTGAGCCGTCGCCTTTTTGAGGAGCTTAGGACCATCCTGGGAGTCGATGAGAGGCTTGTGAGAATGTTTATTGCGATCATTTATTAAGGCGCAAGATTTGTGATTATACTTTAAATTCGTTCGTTAAATATACTATATCATAATCTGAGAATTGATTATACTTGTACACTTTATATATATATGTATATATATATATATAACTCTCACTTGATATATAATTATATATATGAGAAGAAAGCAGGTATAGGAATTTATTTTTCTGGGATATTATTTTAAGTACTTAAACCTCTTTTGTTTGTTGGCAAAGCAGAAGCTCCGCAGAATTTTATCACTTATATGTCAATTTCAATTACGCAAGTCTCGACTACGTCCTTATATATTTTACGTCAGCCTATTTATAAAAAAGGTTTCGAACTTACCTAATAGAACAATACCGGCCTAATATAACATAGTACCTGTGTGGCAAATTAATTCATAATAATAATTAAATTGTATGGCAGCGCCCTTGGCATTCATTTCTGATAATTCCAAAGAAAAAATACTATAGCCGCGAGGAATATCAATCATTACGTCAACATATAATTGTATGTTTGTTGTCAAAGTATATGTTTGAAGCTTTTACTAAATCACAGAACAGATTAGAAAATGTTTGCATTTTTTTAAATGTTGTTGTTTGTCAACTAGTTATTATGATCTTTTGTAATTCTAGTAACTTTTATATGAAAATCTAGATTTTTTTAATTTCCAATGAATATAAAGTAGTAAAAGAAAACACTACCTTGAAGTACAGTACAGACGAACTAAATTCAAAAATATAATTGATAAAGTATATAAATTTAACACCTTAAATCCGAATTAAATACGTATGTAGATCATGTCACGCACAAAAATCATTATTCATCGCATCCGGCACTTAAACGACGCTTAGTTTTGTATAATTGCTTTAATTATTGGCTATTTGCTTCTTGGGAATGTATTAGGCAACTCTTTGTCTGAACAAGGGCATACAAATTTCTATAATAACTACATACACGTTCTATTTTTGAATGACTTTGACTTAGCCAATACGAAATTTCTGTATCTTAAATAAAAGGTATAAGAACAACTAAGTTCCTTCAACGTACCAATTCTTAAAAAGCTGGCGACGCAATTGCGACCTTTCTCGCAATGTGAGTGTCCTAACGATGAGCCTCCTGCCCGTTTGCCTCCAGTTATATAAAAGAGAAGAACGAAAAAGTCTTTAGTACGTCAAATGTTTTGGATATTTACAGGTATAATCATTTGTTCTAGGATGCGTCTGAATTTAAGGCTCGGAGCCAGAGGTACATGACGTTTGCGATGTTCTTCGTCACTGTATAATTAAGTGTTGGAAGCAGAAAGGAAGATTATTTGGTACAGTGATTAGTATTCACAACCTTTACTTTAACTTAACTTAGTTAAAGCATTAAAAATAAACAAATCAGGCGCCAACGCTTAAGGTTTGGGCCTCAGATTTCTGAATCTGTTTCATGATCATTTGATAATCTAATAGGCAAGTAGGTGATCAGCTTCCTGTGACTGACGCACGCCACCGACTTTTTGGATCTAAGGCACGCCGGTTTCCTCACGATGTTTTCCTTCACCGTTCGAGCGAATGTTAATTGCGCACATAGAAAGAAAATCCATTGGTGCCGGAGATGCGAGTCGCACGCTGAAGCCACAAGGCCAACACTGCTGTTAAGACAATACCAAATATTTAATTTTGAATATGAATTGCATTCTAGTAATTTCAGAATGTATTTGTTAGTCAGATAAAATAAACGGTTCGAATGTTTTGGCCTTCCTTAGAATTTAGGGAAACATAATTTAACATCTCCTGCGAATTCATACTTATGTAATAAAAATGCATAGGCTCATCTTCAGTAGTACCTGGTTCCAAAGAATTTCGTGTTCCCGTTCATTTATTACTTAACTTTACGACACTGCTAACGTTAAAATCAAAGACAAAACAATGAACAATGAAAAAACAACTTATTACCTCAGTCCACCAAAGGTCATCAAATCGTAACAAAACCAATACGTCGTCATACCATTGCTAATGAATTTTAATTGCAATGGCTACGTCCAAAATACAAAGAACCATAGAGTTTTATATGATGTTTGAATATGGAGGTTTCATAATTTGGTCTGGTATGTGACGTTGAGTTACTGTGGCCCGAATATGGCGTTTTCCCGCTAATAGCACTCATTGCGCGCCAATCAGTTTTATTTTGCTATCTGTAGTGTACTCTGATTATATATGATGATATTCTGCAATTTTTATATTGAAAAAAATAATAATAATAAAATATTGCACCGCCTCCTAAACCTAGTAGTTAACATGGCGTAGGTATAACTCTGACTAACAACTGTTGGAGATTATGGCTCAAAATGGATATTCCTAACTCTTTCGACAATCGACGCTCTTCGGCTAAACACCTTGACGAAAGTCTATAAAATAACTCTTATACTGTATGGTTCAGTGTATGGTGTATGGTAAGTGCTAATCGTCAATAATTGATCTCAAGCGAGCGGCCACCCGCGTCGTATGTATATTTAACAACGATGACCACGTCCGTTAGTTTGTTCATAAACTGTACATAGAGTCAGGGATGTCGACTTTAAAAGTATGTACCAAGAGTTAAAAAGTAAACAAACATATATTTTTAGAAATATATACGTTTAACTTGTTCTTAAAGCCATTTATAACGTAAGTAAAAAAATATTAATGGATAGGTATTCATCAGGCAACAAAGTGTTATCCCTATAGGACGTTCTGCGCTTCTACTTAAAATCTAACAAGAAACATAGATGATTAATTTTCTTTTCGAATTTCGAACGCGTCAATAAGTCAGCAATATTCAACTTTGACAGATAATAACTCATTGCCAGTGCCACCTCCCTCGTTAGTGTTCCAAGTTCAAATTTTAAATTCATTCGAGTCATTTGCTGTCGTGGTTCGCGATCGCTCTGCTCGGGACACATGACGTCATTAGTCAAGTGTTAACGCGTGCTCGTGTGATTTTGATACTATACAATAAGGTTTAAATAAAATTATTTTTAATATCCTTTCCAGTATAACAAATAACATAATACATATAACATAATAACAGCTTATTGTACCTTAGTTTCGTAAATACGCCGTTTCAGGACAAATTTTACGCAGCACAGCTCGGTCTGACTTTCACAATGGTTTAAATGCGTGTTCTGCGTTCGCGTCTAGAAAGGATCACAATAACGTGTGTTACATTCTCATTGTTTTGTGTTGAAATATAGTCGTTAAAACAAGTATCAATATCTTGATCAACAAAATGAATAAAGTAGCAAAGTCGCATAGACGCAGTATAAGCAGTTTTGGCGGCGGAGTGTCGCGGCGACATGACGAATGGCGGTCGTGTTCGAGCGTTCCAAATTTAAAATTTGCCGCGTAACGCTAAGCTAATGGCATTGTTTATGGAAGCGTTCTGTAGCTGCCAGTGACTTAAGATTTGCACGCATGGATTGAAATCAATGTTTTGTATCGGTAAATGCAGCTTAAAATTACGAAATTATAGTATAATGTTGGGTATTAATGTTTCGTAAACCTGAAATATATTTAACAGATAAGTTTTTATTTTTATGTGTTTTTTTGATTATAAGACATTCAGTACTCAACTGCCTTTGTCGATTTTTGGTTCTAACATATGCTTTTGAAACGGTCGCACAGGTGTCAAACGCTGGTTGGGTTGAAAATCGCATGTTTACTAGCCTAACTTTAAAGTTAGTCACTCTAATGAAATTGGAACTTAGCAAGACAGTTCAATTTATTCGCAGACATCTAGACGTCGATAAAATTTTACAAACACTAGACTACAGTTACAGCAGCACGATTTGTCTTAAGAAAATTTTAAGTTTTCACACTTTATTTGTACATTTGATTATAATAAAAAAAATGTTAACCGACTTCAATACTGGGAACAAATGATTAACGCATATTACTTACATTAAGAATTGCATTGAACCGATTTTGATGAGACTTGACTATTCTCTATGTTTATAGCTAATTTAAATGTCTGGTCGAAAACACTAAGGTCGCCCATTTTAGTTCATTGTTTATTATTATTTAATTGTGTACAAAAAATATAAATAAATAAAAACATTAACACTGCTTTATTCGTCTCTGTCAAATTGTATTTACTAATTGTTTTGTCTCTTGTTTTGTTTTGTTTTGTACCTAGTATATATTGCTGTGTAATATACGTGCCTATAGTTACTATTTTTTATTTTAGTCAATATGTTTATAAAAATAAAACACTCTAATCTGTGTAACAATTTCTGGGCACTAAAATTATGTGACGTTATGTTTAATAATAAATACCAATTATTACTAATTATATTTAAAAAATACGAAATTTGTAATGTATTCGTCACAATTATAGATTTTTTACAATTATGTCCTTAATTGAAATTATTCGACTCAACTAATTTGCAAAGACACATTATTATTATTATTTAAGTTACATAAGTAGACAAATGAAGTAGGGAAACTTCTGAAAGAAGACATATACACAAGAGTATTACATTATTAAAATTTAAAATTATGTAAAATAATTATAAGTTTATAATACATAGTGAAGCTATCAATGTGTAAAAGCTATATTAACAAATGATAATAAAGGGAGACTTACCTATAGGGAATTTACCTATAAATATAATTTACGTAAAATACATAAGGAAAGCCCATTCTACAACTATAGCACTTCAGTTTATTCAACCTCAACATTTCGCTGGCTCAAGTACTGCAATAAACCCAAAAAACAACCCCAAAGTTAACCCTCACAATAAAAATAAAGGGACAATAAAGGCCGGTGAAGTACCGGTGAGCAAATGAAATGGAATGCAAATGTGAGTGATATGGAAAGGTTAAGGGTTAGTGTACTTGAGATTTAAGGGAGTGGGAAAGCGGATAATTTATGTCACGTTTTAGTTTTAAAAGACCGTTTGAATGACATTGAGTGTCCATCAGGTGAGTTCCTCCTGTTCCTACCTGTTCTATGTATCTAATATCTTAGCTTTCTTGTTAATGTATTGATTACGAGGTAGAATACGAAATTCCACCCCTATCACTTCGACTTTCCATGACTGAGCGTTTTTAAGGAAGTTATCTCCGCACAGCACCACTATGTGGAACCAGCTGCCCACTGAAGTATTTTTATTTATTTATTATTTATTAACACTTCGTTACACTACAGAAAATTTAACATAATTAAATTAAAAGGAGGGCAACTGGCGGCCTTATCGCTTTCGAGCGATCTCTTTCAGGCAACCATTGTGAGTAAAGGAAAAAATAAATAAAAATGTATTTACATAATATAGGCATGTAGTGCATAAATACATGTTATACACAGTTATTAAGATAAAAACTAAACAGGAACAAAAAAAACTAATCTAAAAAGATGATACATTAAAAGTAGAAAGTAAAACGACACATAAATCACGATAATTTAAGATAAATCTCACGTCATTTAGTAGTTGGAAAGAAAGTTAGGGATACGATGTGGACAGGTAATGTTTATACAGAAGAAATTTAAAGGAAGATAGAGAAGGAGCTAAGTGAATAGGGACGGGAAGTGAATTCCATAGCCTAACTGCAAAGACCTTAAAGGATTCGCCAAGAAAGGAGGAGTTATGCGATAGAATTACAAGAGTATAGTTGTTTTCGAACCAAATTGTAGTTAACACGTCAATCCTGACTCAACTATACGGAATAGCCTGTCTATCATATGCAGGCAATTGAATCTTATTTCGGACATATAATGCGCAGATGAGAACTTGGAGAAACTGATCGTGGTTGGTAACACAGAAGGCAAAAGATCACGAGGCCATTCACCAACCAGAAGACTCATACAACTCAGACAACTGTACACTGTCATGAGATTGTTAGTCCGCTCCAGGTTCCTTGAAGAGGTTAAGAAAATTCACAAAATGTAATACTGTACTACATTTAAATTAATCTTCGTCGACGAATAATAATAATATTAATAAAAAAACCCATTTTAAGGGCTTTTCAAATGTTGTTAGTATTCTTCCTTATTATTATTAAGACTTTATTGCTGACACCCATTGTAATATATATAAACACTAGCTGATCCGGCAAACGTCGTTTTGCCATGTATCTTATTTCCAGGTTTTTTTTTTAGTTTAATAAAAATAAGCAATCTACTATAATAAAAATTGGGGTTGGTTGTGGATGGGTGACAATTCAGCATTGTATATATTTTTTGTATGCTGTATCATAAAAAAATAAAAACAAAAATCAATAAAAAATAATTTTGGGCTGTATACCCCTTTTCACTTAGGGGCTTGAAAGATAGTAGCCGATGCTCTGACTTACTGAATATGCATAAAAAAGTACATAAGCATCGGTCGAGCCGTTTCAGAGGAGTATGGGAACACGTGACACGATATTATAAATATAGAGATTTGTTTAATTTACATAACCTAACTTAATCTTAATCAGATGTGCAGGTTTTGGTGATCAGTGTATCCTGTGACACTGGCTCTTCCAGCTGCTTCCATACATTTCTATGTTAACTCATCTCGTCCAAGTTGTGTCTCCTATTTATACCGTCTGCCCAACTCTTGCTTTGACTTCCTCTTTTCCTTTTTCCAGAGTTCTCAATGATATACAATTCAGAGTGGCGATATAAAGTATCATATTTTTTGTTAAGGTTTTTGAAATTTTTGTCATCTGGTTTCAGAGCTGAAAGGCAGTGGTTGGTCATCCCTTCGGGGACGCATCAGCTTGGGAGGTGTCTTTGATCGGAAATTTGTTAGTATTTACTTACAGATATTAGTAGTAATATTTTATTCGTCTGTGGACTTGCACTCCTCTTGGGTGAAACAATACTTTCCCGATGTCTATATCTTTGACAGTAGCGTTCCATATTTATCCTGCTTCCCAGTCATCAGCCTACCTTTCTTTTAAGCCTGCTGACTCTTCTTCTCTCGGTTGGTCCCTTTCATTGTCTTGTCTCTAATGTCCATCTGTTGTCTAGGTATTATGTTACATAATATCGAATTAATTACTTTAAAAAAAACATGGATCGTGCTACAACCTTTTTAGGTCTGGGCACCAGATTTATGTATCTGTTTCATGATCATTTGTTAATCTAGGTAAGTAGGTGATCAGCCTCCTGTGCCTGACGCACGTCATCAAGCCGGTTTCCTTACGATGTTTTCCTTCACCGTTCGAGCGAATGTTAAATGCGCTCATAAAAAGAAAGCCTATTAAAGATCAAACCTCAGGGATGAGTGTCACACGCTGAAGCCACTAAGCCAACACTGCTCTAGAAATTTAAAAAGAGAATTTAAAGTTGTTTGTGTATACACCAAATCTCTTTTTGTCGAGTCCCTAACCACTAGAATCAGACCACTGTAGCCACTCTATCAAAAAGTTTATCGAGTGGTTGAAAAGCACTAGTGATTCGTACCTGCACCACTCGGAAAACTTCGTTCATTCGATTTTCCAACTTTTCCGCTAATGGCCCAATGTTTTTTCCACGTTTCCTTGTTTGCTTAATTGGAGTTTTCGAGTTACAATTGGGAATTATGAGGGGTTTTACGGGAAGTTAAAACTATGTGGAAAAACAGAAAAAATAATGTAATCAATGGATTTTTGTAGGAATAATGTTTTAGTAGAATTTTGGCTTGGAATGGAAATTTTAATTTCTATATATAACTGGGACATTGGGCAGGCACTCTCTATCTGATTAAGGATTCCATGTGTTAGTATTTCTCTAGTATATAGGATTAGGGATATCTACATTATATACAAAGCTTGGTAACTTTATTTAAATTTTTGTTTCAAAAAACGATTGTCATATATTTTACACAAAGAGCTTGTAACTTAAACCATAGATATTATTTTGTATGATGTGGTAATTTCAATAAATACATAAATAAATATATAAAGCTTCGAAGTAATTTAATAAACCAGGTAAAGGAGAAAATGTTGACTGCTTCAGAGATATCTTCTTTGTGATGATTAACACTGGAAATTACACACAGACAAAAAGATGAAATCGAAAATATAGTTAGGCGTAACAAAAACAACATAACATTTTTACAAAACCTAAATATTCATATTAAACCAACCCGATAGACGTCATACAAACACCGAACACCAAAACCACAAAAAAAATCATCAAAATAGGCCTAGCCGTTCAGGAATTTAAGCACGTTACGCATAATTTTCAGCACGCGCAGAAGCTTTAAAGTTATAAAAGCCAAAGTTCTTTGTTTATCAAAGTTAATGAGGGTTGAAAGGTTCCCGACATCACGTTAACTTTCATTGCCACTCCCTTTTACAAGTTCAAGGAGTATTTGGACAACCTAGGTTTGTTATAGTACAGGAGACAAGCAGCAGGACGCTCACCTGATGGTAAGTGACACCACGTGGTCATTCTCAATGCCAGATGGCTCGCGAGAGCGCCTTTTAAGCATTGGTATTCTAGAAGGCTCTAAGTCGAATTGGTTCGGACATACTTCAGTGGACAGCTGGTTCTACATAGTGACGTCAAGGTGGCACAGGTGGAATTACATATTCTGCCTCGATATCCGATGCTTGACTTTTACCTTAGCCTTGAGAGCAGAACTTATGTGATACACAAAGTTCTATTTGTGTTGAAGCTCTTAGAAAATATTAATCAAAGCCACAATTTAACACAAATATACAGTATTTATAATATTCTTAACTGATTAATAATAATTTATATTATTAACACGGTCACGGCATCACGCGTGAACAGCTGGACCGATTTCGCTAATTCTTTCTTTGTTGTTTGTTATTGGTTTTTATAAAAGAAAAATTGAGAATATAGCGCGGAAAATAAGCAAATTTAAGGATACTTAACCACCATATTAAGTAATCATGACTTTTATGATAGTAAATTGTTTTTCCAGTGTATTGCGCTTTTACAGTTCAAACTTTTTTCATATAACCTTATGGCGTTTGACATAACATTGATAGAATGCGTGCTGAAATTATCGTCAAAGAGGATGTAAGAAAAATGAATATCGTTAAAAACAAATGCTTCAATCGGAATTATTATTGATAAAATACATATAAAATAATTACAGTTGCTAATTGATTGTGGCATTAATCTTGAAAATCCATGTTTTTCACATGACCAGTTATATGTCGCCTGTTCCCATCGGAATACCAACAAAACTATTTATATACGGCAGAAAATCAAACAACAAATGTTGTAAATCACAAAGCATTTTAAGTTAATTATACCAATTCTAGGTTAACATAGCTTTTACACATTGGAAGAAAACAAATTAAATGTATGTAAATAATTAGTATATAATAATACAAATAGCTTTAATCCGGTTAAAAAAAAATGTTGTACCAATTCTAAATCAATATTCATAGTCAAGACAGAACTACATCTGTCGGGTCCGCTAGTAATAGATAAATAGAAATTAAGAAAGGTCTCTGCAGCAGTGTATAATGCTGGAATTTCTCGCTGTATTGCGATTCCTATTCGTTGAGGAAAGCACTAGCTCTGGTCACCGATACCATCCAGGCGCTACGAATGTTGTTCAACACATTCATAATTGGATTCTGCCATACTTGCTTAAAAAATACTGAAACATCTGCCGAGTTATACGACAGAAGAAAAATTTATTGAAATGGGATTCAAACACACGACCATTAATTTAATTAATCAGAACCGCATAAAACAGTCTAGCGTAATTAGATCTGCTTGTCATTTGTCAAGTGTACGATCAATACTTTCGCGCAGGTCTGTGGGAGACGTCCCATTATCACTTCCTTTAGCCTTGAATACTTCTAATGTATGGAGAATGTTATTTTTAAACAAGAAACTTATTTCTGAAATTTATTTGTTTCATTAGATAAGCAGCTCCTTCTTCAAAGACATCTTATGTGGTCATATTTTCATTCCATACAGTCCCTATAGTTTGTTTCTTTTCTATAGAGATTCCTATTGATATATGAACGCGTTAAAACATTTTTTTCTTCTTCTCAACTAATCCACGGACACGCTAGGGGTTTCAATTTCAAAATATACATTATTCTATAAACTTATTGTAAAACACAAAATTAAAATAATAATCGTGTAAATATAACATACACATTCTACATGTAAAATATTCCAACAGAAATTTAAAATTAGAACACGTAAGTGGGCGTACCGAAACGATTTTCATTGGTTAATGATGTCACGCGTAGCGACGCTGTGACAATTTGACCCAATCAGAAGGGTGTATTGCGGTGACACTTACAACCAATCACATTTCCCGCCCACACGTAATGGTTTAAAATTAGAATGCTTTTCACTGGGATTGGACAAAACGTTCTATTTATAAATTTGTAATAATGCTACACTTTGTTTTTTACATATTTTTTACGCTATTGTTATGATGATTATATTTAAATTATATTTTGTACAACGGAATGTTACAATTTTTATAGGAAGCTAGTACTTACTATAAACTATTAAACATATTTATTCTTATGTTATACCTATTAGGCAATATATCTATTTTTAAAATAAGAACAATAGTGTAGATTAAGGTTTGATTCACAGAGCATTATTAGAAAAGCCTACAACTTAGACCAACTTTTTTATTTCAATTAATTTCATTTTTGTTATTTATCTATGGTTTTTTTTATGGTTATTGAGGTTAAGCAACGGTCAATGGTTTGCAATCATTTAAAACTTTGGGGTCTTCAGTATTTTATCTACTATAAAATATAACATCACTCATAAACATTATTTAAATCGACTTAAGCTATTAAGTTAAAAAGGCTGATTTTGTAAGGAAAATCTTCGTTGATGCTCGCGTGGTACAGAAGCGTGCATTCAAATTTGGAATCTGCGCACGCGTTGATCAAATGATCCCTGGTGGCTATCGTCAGCCTCGGCTTCCGTGAGAATTTCGCGTGATTCGACTCCCGGCTTAGCCTTTAATATATATAATGGCTTTTAAAATTTTGATTGAGCACGAATTTTTAAGTATGGGTTTCGTTTCTAGAAGTTCGATTATTTCTTCCGGGTGTTTCAGATTACCTAGATTTAGACATATAGATACCTAAGTAGGTATATGCTGGTATAGTCTACATACTTTTTAATTTTACATAATGAAAGCAATTTATTCTACAAGGATATCTATATAAGATCACACTACTGAAGAAACCGCGGGGCATAACTAGTAATACATATCCACTTGATGGTATGGTACCTACCAACCTACTTCGGGTTCGATTCCTGGTGAAGGAATAATTGTTTACTAGCTTTAAAAATATATTTTTCTGTATATATTTGTCCATATCTTATTATTGTGTATAAAATATATATCAATGAAACGGACGCTAAAATATATCTGTGCCATGTTTCAATTTATGTGACTTAGGTAGTACCTACAGACATTGCATATTATCATAATCACTAAAGGCTATTTAATTCATAAAAATGTATCAATCTTTAAGTGGCATTAATATATAGGTGTGTTTTTTTAAATTTATTTCTTAAAATTCCAAAGGCGTGAGAATCAAATAACGTGACTTTCTATTTAAATTTTCAGAATGCCTACCGAATTTACAATTTTTGGAATTTGAATGGAATGCAACTGAATTTAGCAAATTTAATTATAGCTCCGAGCAATTTGTCATTATACGGTTTTATGTTATGCATTTATTCAAAAAATTCATTCCATATTCAAAATAGTTCGAATTTTAAATTCCTTAGTGACAAACCGTGAGATACAAATGTCGTGATTCGATATTTAAATTTATGAGCGCATTTTTGGCATATTTATTAAAAAACGTTTTTTGAAAACATGGCTAAAAATTTAACATTTATTTTTCGTTGCTTTCGATACGATATCAAAAACTATTAATTTATTTTTGCAACATATTTTCGATAGGTTAATTTGTTCGTAATTTCTATTAACATCTACAATTTTACCCATTGTATAACTAAACTTTTACGGCAACGGGCAAATGCTACAATTTCGTACTTTGGTATAAAACACAATTACATTATTGTTGGACAAAGTTACTTAGGTATATACTTCCCTTATAGGTGGTAGCACCTCCATTCAATATCGAGTTAAAAAATCAACCCGTTAAATTATAAATATTGAGTCTAACCTTCTACAATAACAGTCAATCAATAAAATATCGAGTCTATTCATGTTATTTCAATTTCAGAACGCGTCGCGTGCAATATGGCGGCATCGCTCGCGGTGACGCTTCCAAATTCAAAAGTCGAGTTGTCTGAATTGGATTGTTCCTTTTTTAAGTCCTCGGGCGAAGTTTGCGTGATCGAGTCTGTGCCAAAAGTGGCCCGTGCTTTATGGTTCTTATGAGTTCGAAATACGAATTATGACTTTTTTGTTGTAGTGGCCTATTTTTTAAATTATCAATGACATGCAATAACTAAAGATTATATGACATACATTCATACTGTGAAGTTAAAGACATAAAGAAGGTTGATTTTAAGATACGTGTCAGGTTGGGAGGCTTCGCAAATTCGAGTTCACCGTAAGGTTGTCAGATTCTTTTTCTATTTTTCAAAACAATATGGAAAACTATAAATTTTTGGATTAGCATACTCAATAATACCCAACGATAAAATATATTTTATAGGCATTTATTAGGTTTAATACAAGACAGTTATTAGTAGGTCCTAGTTATTTAGGACCATTTCCCCAGGGCCCTAATAACGGGTCACAAATAACGGCCTATATAGATTTAGAAAGTAAGACTTCTTTATTCAAATGTGGTAAAGGCGTGATTAGAAGGCGTAAATATTTCTTTAAGTTTTGGAGAAGGCTGCGTAAGAGCGCAAATACGCCTGCATTTTCGTACCTATATAATATAATAATTTCATAGCAATTAAAAACAATGACCTACGCATTTAATGTTATAAATATGCATGAGCTACTTCAGAGTATTACGTAGATCTATTTAAAAGAAGTGTCTTTTATATTAGGCAAATCACTTCAGAGTTAATTGTAGGTAGGTATAACGAAAATCTTTGCTTAATTAGACACTTAGTGTGCTTGGTAAAAGATAAACAAAAGGAATTAACATATTAAACTAAAAATAATGTGTTGTATTTTATTAATTTAACGTTCCAATGTCGTTAGAAAATTTTATATACGCAGCGTTATGAATACGCCCTTAAAAGATCGCGTGACGGAACACTAAAACATAGGAGCGTTCTTTGTGAGTTAGAAGAGCGTCTTCAAAACAAATTGCTGACAAGTTAGTTCGAATTCTTATTTTAAATTTGAATATCGAATTCGATTGGCCACTAATAAAATAAGCCCTAACTATTTAAAATAGGAACGAAATTTGTTTGCAGTAAAATTGCAACATTTTCAGCCAGTATTTTGGCAGTAAATTAAGGGTTCGGCTACATTGTCAGATTTAAATGTCGAAATTCCGGTCGGTGCCAACTTTGAGCTATAATTACTCGGTAATTAAATGTGTGTTGAGTTACAAACGCTTTCTATTTAACAATGGAAGAAATATTAACTAATTACAATCAGCTGTTTCGTCTTTAGCGTACGATTCAAACATGTTAAGTGTATTAAAAATAATATTACATTGATTGAATTAAGTAAATTGTTTAGTATAAGAGTTTATATAAATTAATAGTTCATAGCACATGTATTTACGGCCTTATTATTTAAATTGTGTAACGTTCCAAATTCAAAATGTATTTGATGAGAGTGTATTATGTAAATGAAAGGACTGACGCTTTGCGAACATTCGAGGGATTGCTATGGCTACTGCTCTTCATAATATTGTGAGATTTACGTAAGGATGACTTTTGTTCCATTTCCCTTCTGGATTCAAAATTAGATTCCAATTCCATTTTATTTCCAAGTTACGGGATAATTCTGTCATTCTGTGTCGAACACTCGTAAATGCTGGAAATGTCCTATGCTTTGTTTAATATGTCTTTAAATTAGCTGAGTTGCAACATTTTTTAGATAAAAATGTCCATAGAAAATTCAATTTCACAACAGGGATTCAAACACATGACCACATTATTGAGAATGTCCTACTGGTCACACTAAACCTGTGAAGATATTTAATTCACAATATCGATTGTGTATCAAGTGTCAGGTGTCACGTTGGGGCGCCGTGACATTTCGCTGTCGCTTCACTTGTCATGTCGCGTGCGTGTTCCATTTTTAAACATCCTATTATCGTTGGGCTTTAATTAATTGTTGATTCAGCTTTAACTTAAAACCCAAACAAAGGTTGAAAAATGTATCAGAAATGCGATGTTGTGATTTTCTGTTTAATTGGTAAACTCCTAATAAGGGACCGTTCAAGTATTACGTAAGCAGATTTACTGCCATTTATCCCCCCCCCCTCCTCTTGTCAACAAAAGTAAGCAAAGCTCTCAAAAATAATAGTACATAAACGTATAATTTTTTTGTAGGAATCCCTGAAAATGCATTTAGTTTTCAAGCATAGACGGTGTGTGGCTAATGTGTGTAAATAATTACTGATGACGTCATCACCAAAAACCCTCCCCTATAGTGCTTACGTAATACTTATATATAAATTTGACATATAGGTTTTGGAAGGCTATTGATAACTGTCTTTTTCGAAGGTTGAAAAGTGTACACTCAGTATCTAGAAGGCATTACGATTTTAAAAATCTAGATATATTTTAAAATTAATCAGCAAGTTTACCACTTGATTCCAAGATCGAGATGTCGTACCACATAACTGCGTTATCAGCTCCACGGAGTTAAAAATCGGAATTGCTATACGACGTCCTTAATGTTCTCTGTTACATTTCTATCTTTTCAGGTATTTAATTATCTGAGTAGTCTTGGCCTCCAGTGTGTAACTTTTACCACTGCGGTCGTAGGTTCGATCCCCGATGCAACAATTAACTATCTGGTTATGTATCTAGGGTGAAGGATAACATCGTGAGGAAACTGACATGTAGACCTCTCATCTACTTGTTTAATGTTAAAATTAAATTATTTATTAATCTTACCAAAGAACTATTATTATTAGTTGTTTATTAATAAGTTAGGTTAGTGTGCTCTACAGAAACAGTTGCTCCAGATGTTTTCTTGCTGACCGTTTACTGTTGACAAGACAGTTTACTGTTGTAACAATATTCATCGACTTACGTGTCTAATATTATATCCAATTGATCTATAGAAGAAGTAGACATTGAAATACATTCTATTGAAAGCACTACGACTCGTAGCAATTACGGTTGGTATTTGAAAGGTATATAGAAACCCGGCTTCGTGTTGAGCTATGACCGCTACAATCTTCAATTAATTATAATGGTACGAAATCGAATTACCTACATAATCCGCCAATGAGAATATTGATATTTTCCACCTCACCTCACCACATAGAAGTTGTGAGGAAGTTTTTGAAGAGGCGGTAAGAATCTGATTTTGTTTAAGCAGTAATTTGAAATATTAACTATTATTTTCTGTTTCAAATGCTAATTTTCAGTTTTCTTTAGTTTATTTTTTTTTTAAATTTATTTTGTCTATAAGTACTTACGTGTTTTCTTTTACATATATATTGTTAATCTATGTTATCTGTTTTGGCTTTCTGTATTGACTATGTGTTTTGTTTTATAATATGTATGTTAGCTGTAAGATTACTAGTAAGTAAATAAATATATAATGGTCAAAATCCAGGGTAACGGGTTGGTGGAAGGAAAAACCGAATGGCTTCGTAATGTTAGGGACATGTATTGTGATTGTGGAAGACTTGCTACAACCACACACGCTTTTTAAGACTGTCGGCCAACCTCCACTAATGGAGAGGCACCAAAGAAGAAGGAACTGAGCATGTCAATCGCCTATGTTACTTGGAGTTGCCCTCAACTTTAATAAAAAAAAAATCGTATGTGTAAAATCTTTTCAAAAATTGTATTCTTCGTTTGTACAAAAAACGACACTAACAATAGAAAAAAGGTATTTAATATGAAAGTGTGTATTACAACGCATTATCTAGTTAAAAAAGTTTATTCAAATATCACAATATAAAATGTTGACTATAGCTAACTTCAGGGTGTCGGTTTTTCTGTGACGGTGTGCGCGGTCATCGTAAAAAATTACTCTCATAATTTATCAAAATTTCATAATGCGCCAAAAGAACTGTAAAATTTCAATATATTTCTACTGGGTATATCAATTATTGTCGTAAATAAAACGAGGACGTAGGAAACTTGAAACTATTTATTATGCACTATTTGGCAAAAGAAGTATTTTAATATACACAATAACCTCATTAATAATACTTTTTGGTTCTTATGAATAATAATTACATCAAGCTATACAATTAAATTTACTGATGAATTTATTGAATAATAAACATTAGCACCGACACTTTAAATAGAAGAAATTTTATATAATTCAATTTATTTACTATATTTACAAATTTATTGCACAACATGGAATGTAACATTACATAAGAACGTTATATAACGGTTATTGAATTTAAAATACATTTTTACATAGAAAACTAAACTTAAAATATCATCACAAATGCATAGAATCTTTACAGTCAAAATATACGGGAATCACAATGTAGTCTTCTCGGATCTCTGTGGGTAGTGCGATTCAGTATGGGAATTTCTCTTTGTCCGCGAAAAGAACGCCGCATTGCATCCATTTACCGAGCACCGATACAATAGGTGGGCATGCGCCGACTCACAATGAGCCTTCAAACCCATCAGATCTTTGAAGCTCTCTCTACATCCCCGACATGGATAATATCCGTCTCTATTCGGCCGAGGTGCTTCCTCGTCTATGTAATAATTCAGTTTTGGTGGCGGGGAATAATTCTGAGCGAACGCATTAATGTTCGGCGGCAAGAAGCTAAATGGCAAAGGAGCGAAATTTGGTAACATGCCAAACGGTGTGAATAGAAATGGATTTTGATTGAACAAGTCTCGATTTAAATACGCTTCCGGTAGCAGCGGTGGATAAGTGGCACTTAGAGGTATATGATTCAATTTTTTTGGTTTTATATCTTTAACTCTGTAGTACTTCGAGGATTCTATGTAGGGTATAGGTCGCTCGTCTTCGCTGTACTTCATCATATGTTCTATTTGCTCTCGTGTTTTTTCCACTATGTTGTGATCATCAGATCTAACGTCAGATAAAACTCGTTTGTGTAAAGTATTGTTTGCGCTGTGCCTGTCTCTGCTTCGTCGTGTTGAAAATGCAGCTTTGCATCTGTCATTGTTACACTTGTACATGACCTTTAAGTGCGCGTTTTGGTAATGCGTTTTTATGATGAATATGTTTTGAAATAATGTGTCGCATACTTTACATTTCAATGGGTTTTCACCGTCGATGGGAATGTCTGTAGTTGTAATGAAGAAACCATCATCAAAATGGCCGTAGATTTGGCCTTGATTATCTTCTGTGTTGTAATCATAACTTGAGACGGAGGAAGATGGAGACCTATCAGAGAAGTCAGTAAAGTCGTTCACGCAGAGGTTGTATGGGCCTACTGGATTCTGTAAGTCGGTTTTCTTTGGAGTATTAGGAAAATTTCCTTTGGATAAAATTTCTAGCTTTTTCAGTGAATTCTCAGATGAAAAATGATTAGATGCATAGGTGATATCCTTATTAGTTTCGATGTCCACAGGTTCCTTTTTAATACATGCTTTTTCACTTATAGATTCGTTGTCTATTGGCTCCTGTTTGATTTTTAAACGTTCTTGAGATGCGGAACCACTATCTAATGAATTACGAGATTCATTTTTTCCATCTCCTGAGTCATCGTACTTTATTTTCTTCAAATTAAGAGCTTCATTTTCAATCTTCTCATCAGTATCATCTTTTGGAGGTTCATTCGAAGAAAAATTATGAGGCAAACGAATAGGATTTAAATTTTTTCTCTTTCTCTTCATAACTTCTTGGTTTATATTTTCATCTTTCTTGCCTTCGTTATTTTCAAAACTATCATTATTATCACTGACACTCCCATGGTCATAGTCTGTTTCAGAATCGTCATGGGTTTTACTTGTCTTATTCAATCGCGAATAATAACCGTCCTGATTTATATTATTATCATTGTCATATTCATCCTCATCACCTGCTACTACAACAATTCCGTCATCTTCATCAGATTCACCTTGCATTTCGTGGTCTTTCATTTCAACTGAGCTTGATTCTCTTCGTGAAATATGAGTGTGTTCTAATGTAGGAAAGTTCACACTTATATTGTTTTTATAATCCATATGCATATGATGTTGAAACTGCCTCATATTTTGTGAAGAATTAAGAAGTGGATACGAGTTAAAGGCGTGCATAGGATTCATTACAGGTGGTATATTTAAACCCGTAGTATGTGGTGATATTAACACTGGGTGGGATTGAGCACTTCGACCATCATGTGGAGAAATTTTTCTTCTTAAATGCGGCGAGTGTAATTTTGGATTAGGGTTGGCACTGTGTCTATTTCTTGATCTTCTGGAACTAAACATCATACTGCAACCCTCAACAGTACATTTATGCATTTCTCGAAGGTGGACAGCAGAGAAATGTATTTTCAGAGCTCCCTTATCGCAAAAAGTTTTGAGGCAAACATTGCATTGAACTCTTTTCTTTCCCGTAGTCGGATTGATAAAGTGCGTCCCTAAATTTAGGGGTAGGTGTGATGAATTCCATTGACGCTTTGGTGGGCTTAAGCATTTGTTTATCATCATATCTCTTGTTTGCTGAGCTTCGGTGTATCCATCTTTGCTAAGATTCAAGACATTTTCATCGTCAGACCTATCTTTGGTTACATTCGACTTGCCTTCGGTGCGGTCACTTGGTTTTGCAGACATTTGTGGCAACAGAGCTTGTAATGATGCTAATCCCATAGGATTTTGACTGAGTGCCGCTACCATCGCTGCTGGGTGCGAAAACGTAGACGGCATGGTCATGTTGGGAATTGGTAGGTTGGATGGAAGTTGGAAGTTAAAAAATTGACTTCTCATGAGATCTGCGGCCTCTTGGTGGCTATGAATTTCCTTGCTTGGTGTAGCATCGTTTGCATTGTGAGCTGGGTTAGTATGACTATGTTTTCGAAAGTCAAAAGGCTGCATGTTTTGAAGATGATTCAAAGGACATGACGCGACAGGATTTATTATAGACTGAGGGCTGGATGAGGTAGATTGGTGACCGGGTCCAGAGGTTTCGGTGGGAGAACTTCTTTGGGGAGAGTGTTGTTCAGGGCTGTAGCGATTGGATTCTGGGGATAAAGTCTCTTTCTTGACACTAGCCGAATTGCTTTCGATAGAACTGTTACGAAATTCTTTTTTTTGAATGCTGTTTAAGTAGTCTATATTTTGCTTCATTTCCAACATATGCTGGAAATATTTTAGGGATTCTTCATTTCGTACATCATTTCCGGTTTTCTCAATAAGTTTACGGAATTCGGCTTCTAACTTCAGTTGTTCAAATGCTCGTGCGTCTGAGTTGTCTACATGTTTGTTTCTCATTTCTTCGTAATTTTGACTAGGAGGTGATGGCATATCATTCTTCTTATAAATAGGAAGCAACGAGGTTTTATGCAACGCCCTTGCTTCCTGAAGTTTAAGTATCTGTTGCAGGGCCATATTGTGTTCTGGCCCTCGCCCACTCCATCGTTCTGAGGCACTTGATTGCGATTCCTGGAAAAAAGAAAAAGACCGTTTAGTAAAGATGAAACAATAACATTGGTTATTATAATAACTTTCTTAGTACAATTTATCTGTACGTCTCGAAACTTCTTAAATATCAAAATCAATTGCAGAATTTTTGGAATATAACAGCTGGATACGTTCCTAAAAGAGCTACTCTTCGTTTTCAAAGGTAATGTTTTATATAATCTAAGTTTTTAAACATAATTGTACGTTGGCGATTCTAACAATCGAGTCCACACCTTGCGTTCAACCTAATATGAAATTAATTCCAAGAACCAAGAGCAATTGGGTAAAATTGTGTAAAATGAAGGTTTCGAGTCGACTCGAAGAATAGAAAAGTGGTTTGTGTCGCGTGTTTGAAACGATTTAATCAAAAAACGAAATTACTATGAATTTGTTAAGTATTTAGGGCTGGTTCTGCTGTCAAAGTCATTCTGTTTACCGCTCCTACCTTTTCGAACTTGGTAATAAATGTCTAATTGACTTTATTAAATATTCATCGATAGTCCCTTTGATTGTGCATGTAATTATCAATTTATTACGCCTAATTATGTATTGGTATGTTTTGACTAAGGCCAATATTAAGGGTTACAGCTCCACTGTATATTTTATATCACAATTTAACTTCCTGTTTATTACGATAATACTAAATGCCTTAAATTGTTTTCATCCGAAAAAGTAATTGTAATCTAAAAACTAGCTGGAAAATCTTCAAATAAGGGCCCTTGTGTGTGTTTTGTCTACGTTTCATAAAGCATAGAACCTCAATTTATTTAAAATGCCACCCTATTCGAAATTTAAAACCGTTTGTCACTCGATTATAGCATGTAATACACCGGCCCAGCCATGTTATTATGTCCTTGAGGAAAATTAAATAGTCATTTGGCCGACGCGTCAGGCAATTTCAAGACATTTTTAAATTTTCTTTCTAATCTCACAAATTATATAATAAATTGTCGTTTATTATAAGTATACCCTTGATCTGCATGAAATGATGGGGTTTTTAATGTTTAGAATTTATATTTTCGTCTTTGTCATTATGCCGTATGAAAGGGTTTTAGACGTATTACAAACATTGTTATTATCTTATTAGGATCATTTCTAAAAGTTTAAATAAAAACGAATGATTGGATGTTTATGATAACGAATAGTTTTCAGTTGTTATAAAGCTTTAATTGAACTTTAAAGTTACCTAGTCTAAAAGTAAAAATTTCGTGGGTGAATTAGATTGAGATGCGAGTTTTAACAGTAACAAATCTAAACCATTTCAACGAAATTCCAGTTAAAATGCATCATAAAAATTCAAAAACGTCAGTCGAAATATGGATAACATATTTACAAACTTGTATTTACAAAGAAACATACAAAAACCGAGTAATGTCAGTTTAAGTTCAGTGACCGGTTTCTTCTTATCACCTTGTAATAAACGTCATTTCTGCTCAACAAGGTAAATTATTCGCAACCCACGCCTACGAGTGAGCATATATCACAGTATTTTGTCCAGAGGACACTGACCATAATTACATAGGCGTACGGCCTATATTGGCGCGTATTTATTATAACATGGAGCGTGTAAACAAAATTGAATCGCAAAACGCGGTGCACTTTTCACGTAAACGTTTGGGCCGGAGTGTCGTGTGGGAAAATCGAACAAGTGTATCAATAGCATAATTTATACCACAGTTCAGGTTGCATTGGTTAATACGAGATCCTGGGTTTGAATTTCTCGCTTCGGTAAAAATGCTGGGTTTCGTTTATGTATGTAGGATTAATTTTTGACGGAAAGAAAACTTTAGTTAAAGTAAAGAGTATTGTTATTTAAACATAGACATCAGGGCGGTAAATATAAACTCTATTTTAAACAATTTTTGGGTCACTTGTGTACCTCACTAAACATCGCTAAATCTTTTGGCTAGCCATTGTACTTTCGTAATGCAATAATTGGCATTTGGAAATATAATCGATTTGGAAGCCAATTTTTTTGAGGTTTTTGCTTACAACGTATACAATCATAAATACTTAATAGAAATATATTTGCGAATCTATAACATTCTTCAGATATTATTATTTTTACTCTCTCACACTCTAAAACATTTATAATGGCTTTGGCTAATCTATAGAGATATTATACTAAGTGTATGCAAAGGCGCAGTCACTTTGTACACATTTTTTTATTGAAGAGCTCTTCGGAGGCACACGGTCCCTAAACGCTGACTTTCTTTTTCACGTTGACATTTTCCTGGACCGAGAGATTTGCAGTGAAACATGAAAATTAAGTTCATGAATTCGTGCAATGCGTAAAAATCTTTTGGCTGGTCGATTTATTTATTACTTTTGAATATTAAAATGTGGAAATATCGAGATTAAACAAAGAGAGTAAATATATGTCGCCGGTTTAAGAACCACTGTGGGTGGGTTGTTTGCTAGTTTTAATTCAATTAGCCAGTTTTAGATGAATCTATAGTTTACTTATATCTTACCACAGAGTACAGGGAAATTTAGACAAAGGGCATTTACCCAGTCTTTTATATACACAAAATAATTATGATGCTAATCGAAATTAAACAAAGAAATAATTATTTATTTATTTACTTTGTTGCATGTAGAAGTATACAATTGGCATAATTTTAAAAAACAAAGGCAACCACTGTGAGAAAAAAACATTAAATTTTAAGATAAACATAAGATTTTTGAAAATGAATGTTTGTCTCGTATGTCTTCTTAAAGAAGTTTTCAGAGTTATTTTACTTACTAAGATTTTTCTACGAACTATAATGTTTGTGAGATTATTGAGGCTATAAAAAGTTGTATTTTAGTTTCCAAAATAGTAAAATTATTTTACTATGAAACCTATATATATATAATAAACAGCGGTAAAACTGATATTATTGTTCCTTTATATTGAAGTAGCCGCTTTTTAATAATGGGCGAGAGGGAGAGAGAGATACTATGACCGCCAGCAGGTATGACCCAATATGTTTATAATCCTTGTCCAATTTGTAAGTGCATATCTTTTATTTGTTAAAAATACCGTACCAATCCCGCCTATGACTATTTCTTAAGCAAATCTGGTGATAATACTGTTCCAATGTGAAATATTTTTTTGGAAATTGTTGAGTAAGTTAAACGTTAATTTGAGACTTAGTTTTAGTTGGATAACAAATTATTATTCTTCAAACCGTTGCGCACTTATCTTAAAAGATATTGTCAATTTAGATTCCATACAAAATTGTTCATGTTTAATACGTAGTAATGATATAGTGTGGACAAGAATGGCGGCTTATCTTAATCTCGGCTTAGGGCACCTCCTGGCGTCGTTATGGCTATTAATAATAATTGGATAAGCCAGAGGTCAAATATCGATTTGGAAGGCAATTTTCTTTAGTTTTTTAACTTATTACTTGTAGGAAAACGTATACAATCGTGAATATTTATTATTTTTGAAATATATACGCGAATGTATAACATTCCTCAGATACAATTATTTTTATTATACAGTATAAACCATTTATAATGGCTTTGGCTAATCTATAGAGATATTATAGTAAGTGCATGCGAAGGCACATGCACTTACTATAATATGTACACAATTTTTTTTATTGAAGAGCTCTTCGGAGGCACACAATCTCTAAAAACTGAGCTTCTTTTCCCGGCTAACATTGATATTTCCTCTTAAAATTCTTAAATTTCATCTCATGAAATTTAACCTCATAAATAATGAATATTAAAATCAGTAGATTTATTCAAATTTCTTGTAATGGGTATAAAATTAAATTGAGAAGATTGTTATTATACATTGATCCTGTCTATTATCTATATACAACTAGTTACTCACTACATTTAGTACAAATCTCAATTCAAATTGTAATCTTCCTCCATTTAATTTGAAAATTTAAACTCTTAGGTATGATATATAGTCAAAAGAGTTCAATGTTCGACGTACAGAAGTCATACGTATCTTAATCATGACCTGGAATCTTACAAATACTAATAGTTTAATTTTTACGGAGGATACAGAGTTGACACTCGCGGCAAAGTCAAATCTAATTCGTTTTAACATAGAGAGGGAAAGAAAACTATATTAAACGTAACGTTTATGCTATTTTAATATCAAACGTCAAGGAGTTTTGATTATAAAAAATCTAATTTAAATATTTTTTGGTCACTTGTCATTTACCTCCCAAACCATCTAAAATCTCATCACGGAAAGCCCTGAATCTCTTGGCTAATACATCAATATTAATTTATTAGTTCATAATTCATTAATTGATAAGTAAGTAAGTGATAGGTGCTATTTTAATATCGAACGTCAAGGAGTTGAAACTAAATTATAATTTGAATAATCTTTTGGTCACTTGTCAAGTCTCTCCCTCCGCGCTAAAACTCAACTCGGAAAACCTTGATTTACTCAGTTTAAAATGACAAAAAAGACTCTACGGTACAGAGTATAACGCGCAGTTAAGTCAAATCCAATTCGTTTTATCACAGTTAAGCTAAACCTGGAGATGAAAGTTAAAATAAATTTTACCTCATTATAATCATCTTCCCACCACCGCTTAACGAACTGAGTAAGCTTGTTTAAACTGTCACTCATTTTCTCAACACATAACACAGTAATCACTTACATACAATTTAACTGCCCTAAACGGCGACTGTCACAAGACTGATCCTGCAAATCTTAAATTAAAAAACTTACCGCCAGAAGGGTGGGGGATGAACCGTATATTACCTGAGTTTACTGATAAGTAGAACAATAGAACCTTGCCACTCGCTTAGGATTAGTGGTTTATGACCTTTTGTGTAATTTCAAAGCGAAGGCGGAAAGTTCTAATGCTGTTTGACATTGTTATTTTTGCATGTAATGATGCTAAAAATGTTATCTCGAGTTTAATATATTGTTTTAATTTTTGTTGTTTTACAGTAGGCTAATTTAAAAAAATATATTTTTCAGTTATAACGGATAAAATAAATATTTCGGATCTCTACTTCTAGTAATGTTAATGTTAACTTCAACTCTGAATACTCAATTAAAAATTTGTACCTTTGAAAATCTGATTATTAGGCTATGTTTTATATTTCAAAATCTATATATTAGGTATTAAAATTTCCTTTCTTTTGTTTCTATACCCTTAACAAAGTATAGTATACTTTTGATTTTAATAAGTAATTCTAACTTTTGGTAATTAGTTAATATAGTGCAAATCGTTGCTATATTTTTTATCTCTCATATAACTTTTTAGTTATATGCGCGTAACATATTAAACAGGTGTAGGTAAATTAAATACATAAATATAAATACATATATTATTTATTTTAACTAATTTAGTTGTAACTGATATATTTAATAGATATACAGACCGTTTACGACGGCATCGTTTAGAACAACATACCGGTAATATTGACCAACTTCAAAGATCCCGGCTGAATTAGGTATTAATAACAACGTCAAGGTCTGTTACGACTATCGGTTTTTACGACCAAATATGAGTAGTGCCTTCGGTATCATTATAACAGATTTTGACTGTATATATATCAGCGTTACATAATATAATTTTCCTTGACAACACTACATAATATTTCAAAAGAGTTTCGAATTCAAAATACCAGGTGTATTTTGCATGTAATGACAAAAAAAATACAATTCTTTGAACTCTGCGATAAGATACAAACAAGAATATTAGCAAAAATTTATAACTTAAAGACAATGGACTTCCAAAAGGCCGCTTTCTTTGAAAAAGCCGTATGTGAGACAAATGAATTTCGTGCAAAAGTGCGCGAGAGAAACAAAAGGTGTAATAATCCTACAGATAAGAGAACAATTCGTGTTTTATATCCAACTATTTTCAATGGGGTTTTTTCAAGTATACAGACGTTAGTTGTTTTGTATAGAACTGGAAAGACGATTGGCTACAATTCCACCTGATGTTAAGTGAGGTGAGGCCTATTGGCAGGGCACGCCTGTCCAAAAGATGTCCATTTAATGGCCGCTTAAATGAACCCATATTATACTGTCTAGGGTAGATGGAGGAAGGAATTCCACTCCTTAGATGTTTTTTTATAACAAAAACCAAATCGTGCAGTGCAGCACCTGGGTATGTCAACAAAGGGGTGAATCTCCAGCGTGCTTGAACGAGTAGGTAAGGAGTGTAATGTATAGAAGATAGAAACTGAACCGCGATTGTATAAACTAAAGCTTCCCTTGTTAATAACTTTTAGGATATTAAAACCCTAAACCTAACCTACCTAACCCTAAAGCCTTAAAGAAATTAAAAATAAATTGTATAATAATTTAATTTAATATTATATCGTCTACATAGGCTTTTACGTTTGTTAATGAGATATTGCGACTAAAAAGATTACTTTTACTTATACCCAATGCTAAATTAATAGTGTGTAAATTATTCTTTAGTTAATTAAAAAATCTAGGTATTTTAACCGACTACTAAGGAGATTTATTTATTTTGATGCGTAATTATTGTATTTCTATAACTGGAGGCAAACGGGCAGGAGGCTCATCTGATGTTAAGTGATACCCATGGACACTGTGCACGCGAGTGCGTCGCCTGCCTAAAGAATGGTAATGGAATCTGGTACACTATTTTCTTTTCTGACCCTTAGTCGAATTGGTTCGGAAATACTTCAGTGGGCAACTGGCTGTACATCTACTATGTACAGTATGTACTTATTACATTTTTTTAACCATTGTCTTGATGAACTTGAGAAGGAGTTGTCTAACGAAATAGATAAAGTTTTGATTAGATTTCCTTACGGATACCCTGTATAAATAAATAATCGTATTATACATTTGTATCTCTTCGTTCAAGTCCAATCATTAGATATTTTTTTTGTTAAATACTTTTTAGTGCCTTTCGACAACTATTTTTAACCCAATTCAAATTTAACATATGTGTTTAATCTTCACAATAATGCGAAAATTAAAACCTTTCAGACGAGCTGTATCACTCGGCACATCTCCGCCCGCGGCCGAACCTATAAAATTACTTTGCACCTTATAATTCTGTTTGGCGTTTAACAGTGGTCATTCTTGTGTAAATTATAACGAAAATATATTACAATGTTTTCAGGAATTCATTAATTTGTTTACTCAACCGCATAAAATGTAATTGGAAAATTAAATTTAACATTTATTTCTGGTGTGTCCAACATGACTGTCCTTTTATGACCATTTCTTATCTATTTTACTTTATCTGCCTGCTTATTATGTATATCTCCAGAGGTACATCATGTATAGAGGCATACATGGATATTATATTTAAATAATTGTCATTGTAATTGTTTTACAACCTATATCATGATCACATAGAAAATCACAGTAAATATTAAATAATTTTTTTATTGTCCCTTTCACTGTGTACATGATTTAATTTCTTTGATTTGTTCCATTATGTCTTATGTAGTTTTGCAGTTCTTGCGCTTACCTTATCTAAATTATTTTTTTGTCTCATTGATTTCCTAGCCCAGATATAAAGCAATAAGACCGCCAGTTGTCGCTCTGTATTACTGAAACTCAACCATGGTGGAGGAATCAATGGTACTTAAGGCAGCTAGGATATTAAGATTACTTAGAAAAAATAATTATACAACGTGTACGAGTGTAAAAATCTAATTCTACTTGTGTAATGATTGGATTTTATTATTATTATTATCAACGAAGTGTAAATAAATATAACCCAACGGAACATAAAATAAGTCACGTCTAATTTCTCTTAGGTTATAAGTTATTTTGCCAGGAATTATCTTACGGATTATCTTAAGTGGAGTCAATGCTCATTACGTTTATACGAAAAATAGGAGTTTGCCTGCACCTTACTTGATGAAATATAAGATACAGCAAAGTTGGTAAGTCTCGCCTGTCAACCCATCTTGACCAGACAAACGTAGGGAGTGAGTGCCGTTGCACTGTGCAAACAAAATGACGAAGGTAGATGATCCTGCTTGATGTTCCGAGGGCTCGAACATCAAGAAGATAAGAACGAAACCCAACCGTGGGCTACTTGATAAGGTAACCTTAACATCTTTGATTTAAAAGAAAATAAGTTTCGAATGAATCAAACGGGTGATGCAAGTATACCTCGGCGTTGTGTTTTGTTTTATTTCGTGAAGACAAGACAGATAGGTCAAAGTAAAAGAGTGTTATATGATGCGCTAGTGAGGAGTCATTTGGAGCATAATTCTGCGATTTAGGCGCTCTAAGTATGATAAAGAGCATGCTGTTGGAGCGGAAACAAAAAAAAAACATTGCGGTACATTTTCGGATGTACGTGTATCTAAATTAATTTACACTCCGTTGCAAGAAATATAATATAATTATAATAATAAAATAAAGAGGCGGGCAACTCTTCCAGACAATCACCATAAGATTATATTTAAAAAGGCAAGGCCTTTATAGCGTGGGCGAGTATTGAGACCATAAGTTTGATACCAATTGTAAATAACTTTGACATTATGTTAATGTTCTTATTAACATTGTTAAGATTGATATGACAGTTGCATGTCTATTTATATATGGATGATTGTGCGCATATTTGTAGTTTATCGATCTAATTGTACCACTATCTTGGCAAATAAATGATTTATTATTATTATTATTAAGGAAAATTTAAGGTGAGCGCGAGAAGCGTAAATCTACATATAATATATAATTACATAGACATAAAGAAGGAAGCAAAGCAATTATTACATACGTAGAAAATGAAAAGGACACACTATAATTTCACTTAGATCAGTTAGTATGGAAGTCAGGGATATGATTTACAGGTTATGCTTGTACAGTAGAGATTTAAAGAAGAGAAGGAGCTACGTGGACACGAGGTGAATACCATATCCTCACTGCATATACCTTAAAGGCTTCGCCAAGGAAGAAACCCACTTATGTATCCAACCTTATATATTATTGATACTGTGGTCTACAACTAACTTGATAAATGATAATATAGTTACATGGTAAGGACAACCATTCGGCTGTACTACTGTGCTTCAATGTACTGTTACTTCATGTGCTGGACTAACCTTTTAATAACCGTAAATAATATTATTTCTCTACAGCTGTGATAATTTTGACATTCAACACCTTTTGTCTTGAGTCACCATGACCACGCAAGCTGTAAAGCAAGCGAAACGTCGGAAAAAAATTAAATTTAAAATTATGTAAAATAATTATAAGTTTATAATAATACATAGCTTCAATCCGGTTAAAATGTTGTTTTCTTTCAATTTGTAAAAGCTTAGTTAACAAAAGACAATACTATTATTACATTAGTCAATTAATTTTAGAGGTTTTTACGGACCTTTTTACTGTCCGTTGAGTGAACAGACAAGAGTCCTACTATTTCTTAATTAATTTCTTCATTATATAATTCTTGAGCTTGTTTGTCCTAATCGTTTGCCATGTTTATGGTTAAGAGACGCATGTTAGGACATTATTATTGAATTTCTTGTAAAATAAATAAAATTTCGTGTAAAAAAAGCGTCAAGAACACAGAAGGTTCATTGCTGAATAATGACGAGAGAAAGAAACCTCTCCCTTTAAATGGTGACTTCAGCAGTATAATAATCAAAACAAAACAATTCTAAGCGTACGACCTAGGCTCCAGAAGGTAAACCACTTCTTATATGGAAATTGTATTCATTTGTACAACAAACTCCCAAGCGAAATTAGACAATTATCACTAAATAAATTTAAAGCTCTCGTTAAACAAAAATAATCAATAAAAGCTTTTAAAAAAATAGACGAATATTTAAATGATCCTAATCCTTAGGATTAATTTGCTCCAGTTCAAACAATTTGTATGACTCAAAACTTAGCGATTAAAAAGTTTATTGCCAGTTCTTTCCCGTTATACGCCCTTGACTTGCGAACTGGTAGACTACTACTTTATCAATTTAACATCTTTTCTATTGACCGTCATAAGTGTAGTTGGTTACCTACATGGTAATAAGTTATTTTTAGTTGAGGTTGTCTTTCGTTTTTTGCAGTCGGTTAAAAAGTCCCGCGACCACACCACGCCATCGACTAGCATAAAAACAAGTATACCTATATATATCAAAGTATGAAATTGCTTAAAAAACACTCAGATAGAAGTGTTATTGTCAAAAGTTTAAATAGTTTTTAATCCGGCCAAAAATATTTATTTATCTTCTTCTTAACAATTATTCTTATTATTCATTTAATTTAATTTACATGTCTTTTTCTTATTGCTAACGTTTACTATTATTTGTTTCTAATGAGCATTAGATTTGTTTTTTTGCGACTGAGGCGCAAACTAGCTGCTGTGGTCTCTGGCAGAATGACCAACGCAGTGGAACAACTCTGCTCCTCAGCATAATGCTGAGCCAGTGCCCATTACAACCACAGCCACACGCATTACACAATTAAACATTTTTCTTTAAAAAAATGTTATCTCTCTGTTATTATTCTTTTTTATTTAGATTTTTTGATTATTGTTATTTTATGTGTTTCTGTGTGTGTGTTTTGTCAGTAATAAATGTTATGTCTATGTCTAAAAGTAAATAGTAAGATTTCCGTAGATAATTGTTGACCTTTAAGTTCGTTACCTTGACCCTGGCCTTCGTGAGACCACAAAAGACTATTAAATTGGCAATTAATCATATTCGTCAATTATTTTTATAAATCAAACGTCTAAGCGGTCGTGAGATAATCTTTATGTCCGAAAACTTCATTTGGGAGGTCCACACAAATAACTTGACGAGCTAAATAGGCCGCAATTATAATAAAACAAACTTTTAATTGAAAGTCATTTTTGTTACAATATAAATTAATTTAATGATTACCGCACACGTATTTGTGTTTGTATATATACCCTAATCAACATTCAAAAGAATTATGTCGGTAATAAGTTAAACGAATTGCAATTCTGAGTACAGCATTCAATAGTTCTGCAATTTTTAAACGTTTTAATTACATAAATAAAACATATTATTTATTGCATATTATTAAAGACAGTTCTGTTTTCCAATTCCTTAGTTATTTTATATAGTATTCATAAATTACTATTGTCCTTGTCAAAATAAGGCTGTCAGGCTCCTTTTGTTAATTATCTATGGTTTAAGGATTTTTCTAGTAATCGGTGCTAAAGTTCCATGCCAAATAAATAGTGAATGTCATTGTAAAAGCCTATTTCAACACTATCTAACTGAAAGGAGAAAAAATTGTGTATTCTTAGGTTTGAAAGTAGTGAATTAATAATAAAATAAATTAAGCATAAACATAAATAATAAGTAATGAAGTTTGCAATTTACATTAACTATATTTTTAACAAGAGTGCATTTGGTGGCGCCACATTCGCAGCTTGTTCTCTCAAGTTGCCAATTTTCATACCTTATGTATCTCGTATACTTGTATGAACTGGGCCTAGACAACGCCAAAGTTGTTTGAGCTTTCCTGAAAGCTGATGCGTTGGCTATTTACATTCAGAAGTGATAGTTCATATTAAGTCTCAACTGAATCTTATTCCTAGATCAAAACTTAAGTATAACTCATGTTGTTGATATACAACATATTGGATTTTGACGCGCGAAAGTCATAGCAGTGTCAGAACGTATTACATTTTTTCCTACTTGAAATTTATGAGTGTGGAGTACATATTTTAAATACCAATTGGATATAAAAATACAGTGGCGCTGTAACTCTAAATGGGTCTTGGCCTCGGATTGAATTCATTGGATCATTTTTATAAACAAATAGATGATTCATTCTGTGTTTGACATATGTTATGTTGGGGTTGATACATGTCGGTTTCCTTTTGATGATGTAGGAGCAAGTGCTAATGTCTATTAAAAGAATTCCATTGGCTAGCCACGAAGTTACAGTCGCAAGCTGAAGGCACAAAACAATTCGCTTAGTTGCAAACTGTATTTCATAAGGTCAACTATCGCTTCGAAAATAACTCGATTGACGATAGATCACCAATGTTTACTTTATACACCTCAACGTCTGTTTCGTCTCACACCGGACTCATCATTCGTTTCACTTTAAATAGATTGAAAAAATAAACATATCCAGAACTGCGCCACTCTGGCGAACATTTTATATATAAGATTTTATATTAAAGATTATCACAACATCAATCAAATAGTCAAGTATTATTTCACAGTACATGAACTCTTTAAATGAGTGTAATTCAAATTCAGAAGAAACAGTAGCTCTATGAAAATTTTAGTTAAGCGCCTTGCCACTAGAGTGCGCTGTATGATTTGTTTTACAATTATTCAGTGATTCTAGCTATTTTTTAACCTTGTACGGAAAGGTTTACCGTAAATTTTATTATTTTAAGAACGCTACTTGCAACGCAAATTAGCAGGTAAAAAGACTCTTACCGTCAGAATTAACAGTGTAATCTGCTTAGCTATTTGGGGAAGCTAATGTTACACTAGTAGGTAATCAATAATAATATTTATCGAAAACTAGCGAAGTAACTAGTGAATGTTAATAAAGTAATTACAATTTTTTCTTTCATTATATACATTTGAATGCAAATGCTAAATATGATACCTTTTTAGGTTTACTGGGGGAGTGATTGTGTATATTACTCACCCAGTAAATCCTCGTAGGGATATGTTTAAAAGAACTTAAGAAATATATATTGATCGACTTCAAATATACATAATGCTCCTTATAAATCCTTATATTGAATTGAATTTGAATCTACGAAGTATCAATTCAATTTTGTGTGAGCTTTTGTTAAACGATAGATATCAAATTTATTTATACGTATTTTTCCGTCGCACACCTAAATGTTCTAATTATAGTGATGGTATTAGTAGAAATTACTTATTTTATTTCAAATCAGATAAATTTTATTCCCATTATAAATAACATTTTAAAGCATATATCCTAGAAAACAGATTATAAAATTCATAAAGATCTATTTACAATTGTTAAAGTTTAGGAAAAATAACAAACCTGAATCATGAATGCGTTTTTCTATTCACAATTGAAAACAATCCACACAGTACATCTCACAAACAGTTCCTCGTCAGCACTAATATTATTTGGACACAACACGACCGACTGACTCCCAGGGCGACCGGACACTGGCTATAGAGCGGGATAAAAGATGCCATGCCATGTGAAGGATGCCAAAGGAGCTGGGCAGATGCGACAGGATCTCACAGAAAAGAGACGACTACATTCGTGACATTTAAAAACTGTGTCTCTTTTATAAGCTTTGCTTATTCCCTTGTAATAAGGTTCACAATCGTCCACCAAGGAGTTAGGCTGTTTTCGGCTCGATAGCGAGATGTCCTCTAATGTGTCGCACAATGTGGAGCGTGCTCCTTAATGCGATGTAAGAAATGTGGTTTTAGCGTGGCATGATGGCGCTTGGGACTGTTTAGTTAGTTTCTCGTTTGTCGCATTGTGTCGCTGCGGTGTGGGCAGTGCTAACAATTAAATAGAAAAGCCATAGAGCGCTTCAAGTTTTCCTTTTACGTTTTCATTTAGAAAACTTTAATATGTAGATACATTTTTAAATTATGAAATGTAAAGTGATTCGTAATCTCATAAATAGCAATTATATTACGTGGATTCTAAGAAAATTAAAAATACATAAATCTCGTATTTTTTAAAGAATTGCAGCGATTTGCGTAGAAATAATTAGTTTTATAGCTGGTTTTATGGCACAAGCGGCTCAGCGCTATTCTGCTGAATTGGCTTTTTGTGTGAGCGAGACAGAACTTCGGGTGCATAAAAGGGAAGGGGAGTGGAGATGAGGTGTCACCGAGCTTTTTAGGGATTTAGATGTACGGATTATTTGTGTTAGAAATAGCAAAGCTTACAGTAGGCTGTTGAAGGACGTTAATAGTTTTTAGAAATTATGAAGATTATAGTACATTCTAGATAAATTCTGAATGAGTTTTAATTACGAAGATATTGTATATTTAATTTTTGCCTTTTGTATGCGGGGTCTACATATAGCATCTTAGACGGATTTGTTATATTTATATCTGTTTCAAGACAATTTGTCAATCCAATAGGCAAGTAGGTGATCAGTGACCTGTGCCTGTCACAAGTCATCGACTTTTGGTCTAAGGCAAGCCGGTTGTTTTCCTTTACCGTTCGAGCGAATGTTAATCGAATCGAATCTACGATCTCAGGGATGTGAGTCACACGCTAAAACCACTAGGCCAACACTGCTCTGACACTGTAACACTGCAACAGTGCTTTATAGAATTTTCAGGTCAAAACTGCTGTGAATTAAGTCGAAGGGCAGATGTTTGATTTTATCCAGTAGTTATCAAATATATACAACTAATTGTTTACCTGATATCTTATAATACCCGAAAATTGCAAGGGTACCCTTTAAAAGGTAATTTTAGCTTACCTGGGATGTGATTGCTTGGCTACATAAATTTAAGATAGATATAATGTTATTTCTGTAAAAATTCTTGAGATGTTTTCGTTTCATTTTTATGTATTAATTATATTTCTTTTAAACTTTTGTTTATGTAATATTAGACAAACGTGCAGAAGGCTCACCTGATGTTAAGTTATACCGCCGCCCATAGTACATTTAATTGAGAATTGGACATATTTCTGTGTCTGTGTTGTTGATTTTTTAAGTAGATGATATGGTTTATATCATACTAGTAAATGTGTTAGTACGTAGTAAGGAAAAGTGTTGAAGAAGCGGTGCGACCTCAAGGTCACGCTTAACCACTGGGCTATCACTCCTCCTTAGCCGTCCATGACTTTAAATAAACCGGAACTGGACCTGCAGGGCTACTCTACAACTTTATTAGCGGCTCTTTATTATAATTCCGGGCTCCGTACTACACATTTCCTTTTTATGATAATGAGTAGTGATGTCCTAATTATCGGTATCACTATGTATTTCTGTATTATTGAATTTAAAATTTAATAATATATAAAATTTACTATACTAGTATAGATATTTTATGTTAATAAAGTTAGATATAAATATCATGATTCAAATCTCGTATCAAAGTGCGTCCTTGAAACTTGACACTTGGTAACATTCCTGACAATAAACATACATTTCGGGAGACAGTCCATAAATAATAGTGTCGCTACAACTCCTTTTCTGGGCCTCATATTTCTGTATAGGTTTCGTGATTATGTTTTCTCTTAATAGGGTATGTGAGCAGGCTCCTGTGTCTGTAATGAAAAAAAGTAACATTTGAAATTAGATTACAATAATAAATAGTTTCATGACAAAAACGTTTAATTCTTTTGAGGCCATTCTTCAAAACCCCATGTCACTTATAATTATAAGTCAGTAGACCCTAAAATATGGGCAGTGCAAAAAATTTGAAAAAGTTGACTTGAGATCGAGTAGCGCCACCGCAAAATCGTTTGACAATGAGATGGTGACATATGTATTGTGAAGGCAGTCGGTATGGTAAAGTGAAATTAATCTTTTGTTGCTTTGTCACTGGCCACCAACGAAGACGGGAGCTGTAATAGGATTGACTATGGATTAGTGGAGTAAATTTAAATTTCGAATTTCAAATTTTACACTTGTTGCGTGCGAGCGACTAGTTTTGTTATCATATTGTTCTCTGTAGAAGGCCTTTTATCAATCCATAATACGACATTTATAAGTATTATTTTAGAGTAGTAAACTCTAATAAAGTTACGTAAATGGAAACTTAAATAATTAACTAAATGCATGGTTACTGTTTTAATTTAACGTCTCTAAACCCTGAGGATGTACGTTCCTTTTGTGGCACTAAAATCCATATCTATATTTTGCATACTTTACTTATACTTTATTATTCGCACTGGGATAATACATAATTATATAATAAAGAATGATTATCAAATTGACTACGACTCGTAGCAATATCAACTAGTAGTTTGGTATAGAAACAAGGCCTTCGTCACTGGTCTGGTGGTATGGGCTTCGTCTACTGCCACGAATCAAGCCAATCAATATTCGAAAAAAGCTATTAAAACCAGTTTTAGAATTACAAACGAAGACATAACATGTGCGTAAAATTAAAAACGGCCAAATTAGCTAACAGACATACGGACACGCAATAAAATGTCTGACAATTCTTTTGAACCGCCCCTCTATAAAAAAGTCGATCGTCACCTGTCGTGTCATTCGGTCCCAATAAACGCACCGACAAAGAAAAACACGAAATTAGAAAAAAATAGGCATCGCCGAAAAGTGACCCGCGTTGTCCCATGTTATTTTATAACACAATTATACTACACGCTATTTTGATCTATCATTGTATCATCATAAGATTGGTTTTCGTTTAAAGGTTGTATTGAAGGACAGTTTTTTCAACTAATCGTTTTGACTGACGGATATTTACGATGTGATATTTTACTAGATATAAAATTTTGGTTGGACTTCATTAGTTGTTTTTGTTGAAAACGTTTCGCATTATTAATAATAGGCCTGTACCTTTGATGATACCTTCCGAATTAAAAGGTATCTGTTTAAGACGCATGATTATTAGAAAGTATATATTATATATACCTGATATATATAACCGGATTGCTCTGTTTAAAAAGAAATTAAGTTTTGTGTCGTCTAGAACATATATATTTAAATTTGTATTAGAAAAGTCTACGATGTTAAATAGGAGTTTCTTGGTAGAATTATAGGTTCTTGTGTAATGTTTTGCTTTCGATCCAGTATCACTATAAATAATTGCCTCGAACGCTACTGACATTACGACACAATCGATATTAATTATTTTATCAGGCAAGACTTAAAAAGCTTTTAGAGCAATTAAATGTTATTAAGAAAAGTGTTATTTAATTGATACGTCAGCTCAATTCAATTGTGAGGTTTATCTAAACGTTCTATTGTGAGTGGCCTTATCAGTACAATTAGACAGACAAGTGTTATTTATTAATTTCGACGTGCGAACACGATTGTATCAAATTATTGAATTATCACGAATTTTGTCTCAAGGAGAACTCTCTAAGATTTTCAGGAGAGATGCTCAATTTGTTTGGTGTAGAACGTGATTTATATCTATCAAATGATATAAAAAAGAGTATGGCTTTCCAAAGACAAAAAATCAGGTTGTTGAAAGTTAATATAACATCTCCTATCCTGCAAATTAATAAACATGTTATATAACACATACACTAAATAAAAAACTTTATTACAGATCCTTAAGCTAAATGTTGTCGCTGTAAATTATCGGGACATCCAATTATTGGCCTGTGTCGTGACAAACGCGTATAAATTTTGCCACTTTTATAGACAACGAGACATGCCGGGCCTAGATGGGAGCCTTGAAGGGTCCTGCGATGTTACAACGTAATATTTTTAATCATAAACTTCACAAATCATTTATGATCCTATAACAAGCCCGTTAAGGGTATAATTAATACAACGTTAATATTCTATTAGCTTAACATTTATTTTGTTTTAATAATTATCTAGACAGACAAATACATATTTTTCTAATACCTACTCCGATAATAATATGAATGCAATTATAAAATCAACACAGGTTTAAATAAATATATGGCTAAGTTTAATTAAAGAATTATAACTAAACTCAACTTAATAAATCATCAAGTAATAATTAATGTTCCCGACATCAATGGTATAAAATATCCGAACAATGTCAGTCACAGTGGTTGTCACCACGACCATGTCGTACCCCGGGTGGTCAGCGAGTTCTTTGGCACCGATAATACTAATAATAAATATATGGATCTTATTACTGTTTCATATGCTAATATAGACGATTTATTTTATGACTGTGGTGATAGAAATATAGATTAGATATTTAAAAAGCATCCAAAGCTGGTAATCCATTTGTTAAAGGGACCACCAGAAGATACTGTTTATTAAAACTTCACGACGGAACCTTTCTGATGTATAGAGAATCTAGAAGCTATAATAAACAAATAATCAAATAAGAACGGCAAGATTTTAAAGTTTCATATTAAAGTTATATAAATTAATATATTATATTTTCCTTTCGTATTCCTAGATTTTAGTTCAGAAAAATTCAGTACATAGTAAGTTAAGTGTAAGCACAAAGTATCATATTAATTAGAACCAGTGAATCTTTCGAAATCGATAAAACTTAAATCCTACGACAAGGTACACTGGGTACCATGTTTAAGTCGCACAGCCAGACAAAGCTATACAGCATAACTAGTGCACATTAAAAGGATATTAAAGGTGTATTCCGTGTCGACACACCGTGTTGGTTTAGCGATGAACCTCCGCCCAGCGGGGATTCCGGTCGCATCTTTTATGCCTTTTTTATATCTTTTGTTGTTTTTTTTCTTTTCATCCGGCACAAAGGATCGCGACGCTCTTGTCTCACCGGTAATGATTTTTACGTATTATTAATTGTTCGGAGAGGACGATTGAAAAATGATCATGTGTGGATCGGAATTGTAGTTCGGATAATCATTTGGAGTGGGAGTTTTTTTGTCAATATTTCATATATTGGATGTAATATTGAAATTCAGACTGTTATACTAATCTCAATTAAACGAAATGGTGACTTTTACATGTTTTTGCTCTCAAACATCACACATAATGAGGATAATGAGACTCTTACGCACTTAATGAGATACTACGTATGAAAATGACATGAGAATTTAAATGACCAGATACATCCATGCTACTTCCTCACAACCGATTTATTTTCTCTTAGCTCCGTGGAGTCCACGGACTTGAGCTTTTTTTAAAGGCCTATCCTAAAAATCAATTATAATTTACGAACAATGCATTTTTATTTAATAGCTCGCATAATATTAAGAGATAACATATCCTTCAAATTGCCACTAAAGGCTTTTTGTCACAGTATTTATTGTTAGTTACCGGTTTTAGTAATAACCGATAAAAAGCTAGCTAGTTTTATCGGGCAAAATGACTGAAATTAGTGAGTTAAGCTAAGTGCTATAGTAATTTCCTGGACATGATATATGAGGGACGGTAATAGGGGGCGTGGGCCAATGTTTTGGGACGACCCGGCTATTTCGTTTTGAAATAAATTAAATAAAATCGCCTTTAATAATTAAGTTTGGTTTTGATTAATGTACAGATTCGTTCTGGGAAGTTGACAATGGGACTGTTATTATTGAAATTGGACAAGTTTATAAGGATTATCTAAGTATAAGTTATTAGTAACGACTTTGATTGGGAATTAATTTTTTTTTTATACTTTTATATAGGCTGGAGTGCGTTTCCTTTTAAGAATTGATACGCTTATTCTTGAAGGATCCTAGTCGAATTGATTTGGAAGAAGTCAGTGGGCAGCTGGTTCCACATAGTGTTGGTGCCACAACTGCCTTAAGAAACGCTTAGTTGTGGTGTGGTGATACGCGTGACATTGGTTTTAATTAGAGTCAATATTTTGAAAAAAAAAATTAAAAGCGTCTTTGGGTCATTATAAGGTATGTAATGAAATAGATCGTCCCCACTTAACAGATAATAATTTTCATTTCATTTGACACAGTTTAATTATTGCAGTAAAAACCACTGCCATAAACCACATTAGTACATATCATTCAGTGGAGTCTCGAATACATTAGATCTAAATTCAAATAATAAAAAAAAAGATTTTACTGGAATCAAATTTTTTTAAATTTGTTTTAGATTTTTATGTATCCATTTTAAAACTATTACTATGTAGGTTACTCTATCTTTGTGTGTTATTCAATATATGTTATTAGATATTACTTATCGTATATATGATGATTAACACTTGTAATAAAAAATCATAATCGTTTAAAGGTTTCTTTTTTAACTAAAATAAAAGAGAAAATAATTATTTATTAGGGCTGCGACCTTTATAACACCTTCACATACGAAACCAGGTTAGAGTATTTTAAGATGTTGTCATTGGTTGATGAGATTACTGCCCCAATCTTTAAACTAAAATTAAATGTCGTGTACCCCCTTTAGGCATCCCACCTTAGACCCTTTCAGAAGAACGCGTTTGGACCAAAACTTACCGATATCCAGATTGAGCAATATAATAAAACAGCTAGGTCTGGATTCATAGTTGCTCCTCTACCTCTTGAAATCAATTTTCCTTCAGTTTTTATAATTGATGTATTTTTTTCTTCTTGTTTCTTATTGTAACACATGTATCAAGTGTATCGAGCGTTAACAAGCTTTGAACTCGATTTCTTTAACTGCGCTACTCTTTTAAATATACTGTGTTAGATCGGTATGATCGTAAAATGTACTGTGACCAATTAGTTAATTATACGATTGCATATAAATGACAATCGATACTAATCACAATAAAAGTTTACGACATTACTTTTATTACCTCTGAATATGTATATAGATAATTTGTAAGGAATACGTTTTACCTGTCTTAATTTTGATTATTGCTTCAATATTTTGCAATTTGAGGTCTTTTGTTTTGTGATCCTTTAGTAATGTTTTTGATTGATTGGAAACATTGGTATGTTATAAGCATAATGTTTGTGCACGGCGTCCACACCTATTATCGAGGATACACACATTGGTTGTAAATTTTATAACTTCTAATATACTGTTTTTTATTATCTGTGGCCATATTAGCGGCTATTTCTAAATAAATATGGCAAAAAACTGATTGCCTGATAAACCACAGTATATAAAAATTCCTTTAACATGAAAGTTACGTCTGTCAAACGTTCTTTCCAATGGCCCTGTGATTTCACCCGTTAATTTGTAGCCTGGACACTTTCTTCATAGATAATATCTATATATATATATAGTTAGTACAAATTTTCCTGCAATAGTGTTTAAAATAAATAAATGGATAAACAGCTATATGAACTATCTAATGATCCTACCTCATGAGGTCCTAGGTTCAATCACCGAATGAATGAAGAAGGAAAACTTCGTGAATGAACCGGATTATAACCTTATACCATTACAACCTTGAACTCATAGAGGACGTTTATAAGGTAGTTTTTGCCGCGCACCACGTGGAACCAGCTGCCCACTGAAGTATTTCCGAACCAATTTGACTTAGGGTCCTTCAAGAAAAGAGCGTACAAATTCTTAAATGACCGATAACGCACTCGCGAGTCTCTAAGTAAATGTAGGTGGCGGAATCACTTAACATCAGGTGAGCCTTTGGCCCATTTGTTATTTTAAAAAGAAAATAAGGAAAAGTGTAACGGACCAGACTTAAAAGCGCTTCTGTTTTCTTTTAATTGGCTGAAACAAACAAATCAGATTTATAATAGATAACGAAGAAACATTATTTAAAAAAATTCAAGCGAGCAACTTTAAATCTTTGAATTTGTATCCTTAACAGGTAGAAATCTAGAGTCACTAAGAATGTTTATCAACAGTAACATGATGTAATTGTTAGAAAAGTATTTTATGTTTAATTTCATTTTAATATGCAATTGATACAATTATATAAATGACGAATACTTCTAAGAATTAGGATAACTTTTAGGCTCTAATTAGTATTTAATATTGAGCCACGTTTGTTTATTATCGTACCGTCAATTAATTCAAAATCTGATTCTTAAATTAATTTGATTTTGTCCGGCTCAATGCTATAATGATATTAATCTTTGTATCTCTTTTGTTATTTGACTAGTTAGTAACTTGAAAAGCGTTATATTAAAAATATTTTTGGAGAACGCAATGAAAATATTGAAAGAAAACAATTTTTTAACCAGATTAAAGCTATTTGTATTATTATAAACTTATAATTAATTTCTATTTTTATAAACTTATATTGTTTTCTTACAATGTGTAAAAGCTATGTTAACCAAAGACAATACTATGTGCAATGAAAATATTTTGGCATTTTCTGTTAAAGTTTACTCGTAAAACAACAATAGTTTTACAGCAATTGGCTCAAATAATTATATAATTTTTTTTTATCCAAAACCAAAACATTACTAGTAAAATCTAAATTGTTATTGTTTTTAATTTTTTGTAACATTTGTGTTCATCATAATTGTCATTGATTTTAAACATATACCGCGTAACATATACTGTAGATATAGCATTATATATGCGGTGAATTTACATATATAAACATATGTCACTATCGTAATACTAGTTTAGTCGCTTATATAATATGCTACGATTTCCAGATATCGTACGACATATTTTAAACATTTCGGAGCTGTCCTCGGATACTATCTGTCGGTGACCCATGTCAGTGATCTGCGAATGGCCTAAAGACACAGTGACGCATGTCAACGTATCTAATCATACTTCTAAGAAATTGACATTATCACTTGACAGTTGCTTTGCTAATTTGCCGGCTATGTTCTAGTTACAAGACAATGCCAAAGAGGAAAATAATTATAATGTTGACGCTTTTAATACGCTGGGAATATCTATAGATCAAATGTTATTTATTCTTGGTCGATATTAAATATTTGGAAAATTTGTCGAATCACGGCTCCATCTTGAAACAGCTCCGAATATTATTTATTGGTTATATCAATGAGGCGCATGGCTTTGGTCCCTGATAGTATTACACGCAAGGTGTAAATGATATCATTTCCCAGTAAATTACATTAGGTTAGGTTCTGTATTTTTTAATTCTAAGTGGCGTTTGTCCTCAGGGTAGCTTAGGTTAAATGTCATCACGATGTTTTAATGAATTTCTATGAGGTCAAAAAGCATACGTCACAATATTGCACACCTTGCCAAGAGATGAAAATATGTAGATAATAATTTGGAGCTGTTTTAAGGTGGAACCGTGAGTTCGTTGGTGGTTGTTGAATGGATAAGTTCTGATAAAACATTTTATTTGAAGCTGGGTAAGAATCCGTTTAATGGTTTCAAATATTGGCTTATAACTAACTAAAAATTAGGGGTAGGGGGTTTGAGCTAATAAAAACAAACTTGGTTTATCTAAGAGGTTATAAGTCTAAATGATACGTTATTGGATATTATAGGAAATGAGAACTTAACTAAAGTTAAGTTACATAACTCGTGATTCGACAATTTGACCAAATATTTTAACAATACACTATGTATCGTCTAAGGATGTATATAATCTGTTATTGCACAAAGACCCGAATATCTCATCCGTGTCATCGAGATGTTGTATGGAACTATTGTACATGAACGGAAAACATGATGGCTGAATAGAAACATAATACATCCTTTGACAAAGCACCTAATTGGATTACCAGCGTTTAATACCTCCGAAAACCCTAAAAATTTCACCTCAAAGCAATGGAAAATTCGAATCTATTACAAACATTTAAGGATCAATTTGCAATAGAGGGATATTCATAGATTAATAGTGGGAAGAAAAAAATATCACCGCTCGAAAAGATGTCATATTAACAAACATGTCAATCATATTTTTATGATGGTATTGAATGTACTTATGGAATTTTTTTACAAAAATTTACGCTCGGATTGTATTTGTAAAGGATCGATTATAATTGAAGTTTTTGTTACGAAATGTATTTGCGCAATTATGTACTTAATTGTACAATTTTGCGAATTCTGTGGTTAAATTTGAAAGTCTAATAAGGCGAGGTTCCAGTGTAATATCCAAAAATCAATGAATTAGCAATGATTAAACCGAATCACTCAAACATATTTTACTGGAAAAATTATAACGCTACTTATAGCATACCATACCAAAGCCCGGCCCATATTGCAAGGGATCAATCCCATCCGGCCGCTTGCCATCGTGTGATTGCTAGTGTTGCTCCAAGAAAATTAGTTATTTTTTAATTTGATATTAGGTAAAAAAACGTGAAGTACCGTGCTTATTTCGTTATGACGTCATTCCCATGAACAATGAATAGTAACCATGGTAACGAATACCGTAGGACTTTCAGACAGTTTTTATATCGCATATTACAACATGCACTTGTGAAACAGATCCAAACAGTGGCCTCGTACCGTTAGCGTACCGTCAAATGATCATGCATTGTCTTGCAATTACCACGTTTCACAAAATTCGGTGGACCAATCAAAGTTGAGCCCTCATTTTGAACGACAATCTCATTGTTCCTTCACTCGACAATTAGACACGGCTCATGCAAACTGGTGGACAATTAGTATGTTGATATTATGCGAAGTGCTGCTAATACATGGTGTTTTGTTTTTGCCTGCTGAACAAAGGGTGCCTTGTGGGTGGTGAAATTCAATCGCACGCGACATCGCCGCTTCGGGAGATAGGGGTTGGATGAGTATTTGTTGAGTTCGAGTATAAAGTGTTTCAATGACTTTATATCTTTAACAAGTTTGACACATTAAACTGTGTGAAAGGCTTCTTTTGACTTTTTATTACATTTTATTAAGTAATTATCCTATTTGCATTTCTATATAAATAAAAATACCTACATATATACAACGTTTAAAATTTTGTTTAAGCTACGTAGTAATAATAATAACAATTAAAAATTAATTTAAATTTTCTCGTTGTTTTACGATACTTATTAGTTGAGCGAGGAAAGCACCAAGGTTTTGAAGATTTGTGCGTGAGAGGAGTCATGGTTGTATTGTGGCATTCGCGTTTGGCGGGGGTAAGGATAGGGCTCAGCTGTTACCTGCCTTCGCGCTTTGGCGAACTGAAGTCATCCGTCAGGTTTTAGTGGGTAGGGTTTATTAAGTCTGAGTCCCACATAATCCCTGCTGGTGTAAAATAGCGTAGGGATATGCGTAAAAGCATTTCCTGACGGAAAAAAAAGGAAAACAGCAAGTCACTGGTACTATTAAACAACCCAACTTTAATAGCGCATATCCACAGCCCAAGAGTCCCTTCTTAAAAGGGAGCATAATCGAAGTTGGGGGAAACAAAATTGAGATGCAGTATTTGTCCCGTTATTCCTACTTATACATTTTAAAGAAACATTCTCTTAAAATTAGCATTGGTAAGTTTTCCACCTACTTAGTACAATGACCTAATTCAGTTACTTCTAAACCCAACAATAATTAAATCGAATTTAAGCCTATATATAGCCTGGCAAATAATATATATTATGGTTGGAGCATCATAATACCATCCATACCGTCTCTCCTCCATACACAAGGGCTCGTTGTGCGCGACAAGGCAGCTTTGTCCGCCGCTAATCACTTTCACGTGCCGCTGTCCCTGCGCCTGCGCCGCGGCCTGCACTTCCTCAATGTGTCACGCTTTAGCCCACGCTGCTCTGAAGTTAAGCCTGGAAATACTTGATACTTTAATCTTCTATTTTTATTATAACAGTAAAATAACATTTTCGCGCATAATTAATTAATTTTTAAAATTATTGTATTTTGCAAACGACGACGTCACAACTTTTCATTAAAGCACGTACAGAAAAGAGTGTATCATTCCCTCAAAGGTCGGCAAGACACCCCCTAACGTTGCAGGTCCATGCAGGCACTTTAAAACACTGGCTCCTGGGTGAAGTGATGAACACACATGGCGTATAACCGAAAATATCTGAGTTACCTGGACTGCAGATACTAGGTGGAGCTATTCCATGGGATTGTCCCATCGGCACCTTATTGCCTTATTCAAATATCATTGAAACGTTAAGTGATACCCATGGACTCTCCAAATGCCAGAGGGTGAGTGCGTTGCCGGTGTATTAATAAAACATAATTTTGTATAATTAAAATATGACCTGTGTCACCTAGGACTTGAACATTACAGCTACAAACTAGAATTTTATAAAAATATAATAAAAGAGCCTTTCATTTTGAAATAGGCCATTTTTCCATAATTATCATTCCACAAAGCAAAAATTTCCATACATCATCCGAGCAGCATTCCTGGACCAAACACGGCAATAATAACGCAATAGTACTCAATAACACGCTACCATCGCCAAGACAACGTCTCTGTTCAAAGACTATAAAATTAAAATAATAATAGAAATGCAAATTTTACTTTCATGACAAAAGTTTGTAGTGTTTCAAATTCCTAAGCATTGTTTTTTTATAAATATACTAATTTCTTATTAAAATAAGCTAAACTGATTTATTAATATTGAAATAAATAATGCAAACTCACGCGTGTTGTCTCACACTCCTTATGAGAGACTTTTTAAAGTTATAGTTTGAAATAGATGAGGATAACAATTGACAATTCCACAGGTTATTGTCATGAATACAGACTGTCAAAAAGAGGAAGTTGTTTTCAATAAAGATGGAATAATTTATTTTTATTGTCACAAAATTAATTAATATGAAAGGGCTAAAGGAACTACAAAGATAGTGGGTAAATATATTTTTTGTAGTTAGAGTACTTTAGATGTTTAAACCAACATAAGAAATAAAATTCTAACATAGTAACAACACAAGATGTTTACGTTAAAGTCAACTTTATGATTAATTATCGTACAATAAAAGAAAACCATTTTTATTTAAGTTTCTTTGAAACCTGGTTTGCGAATATTCCAGAAGGCACATCTACACTAATCTATGCGTACAAAACTAGTCTAAGAGTAGACAAAGCGAGCAGACAAAACGAGGAGTAACATAAAAAGTAGCTGTCAGCTAAGTCACGAGCACACCGTGGGATATGAGACACTGCACCTTATTTGTGCCGTAATTACTTACAATGCATACATACATCGCTAGTAATAGGTACTTGGCAAGAGGTGTTTTTAGGTTCTATTTTAGTTCGTAAGTTTTATTTTGACTATATTAAACTTTCCTATATTTACGTGATTCCTATATTGAATGGTTCGTCGAATTGTAGTTCGGCAGTATTTGCCGCGCAGTACCAGCTGTCCACTGAAGTATTTCCGAACCAATTCGACAAAGGGTCCTTCAAAAAAAGAGTGTACCAATTTTTAAAAGGCCGGCAACGCACTCGCCAGCCCTGGTTTTTAGAGTGTCCATGGCGGGCGATATCACTTCACATTTGTTAAACCTCTTGTACCTGTGAACCCAGTTCAATTAAAAAATTTAGGGCAAAAAAAAAGTTTTTTACTACATATATTAAAATTTTCAATATTTTAGTATACATATTACAGATTAGGTAGGTATTAAATAATGATAAGCAAGGAGAAATGTTTATTTTAATAAATAACTGTAAAATGAGTTTGACAAAGTATTCGTACGTTTGAGTTAAAAATTTATGTTTAAGGTATACAAACATTAATTGCCAAAGCCTTTATAAAATACACAAAAATTGTTTAAATCTGTAATTGTTAAGTAATTATTATGAATAACCTGAATGATTTTATTATAATCAGTGGCGCTACCTCGTAGGCCTCTAGTAGGCCTGGACCTCAGATTTCTGTATCTGTATCATGATTATTTGTCAATCTAATAGGCAAGTAGGTGATCGGCTTCCTTTGACTGACACACGTCGACTTTTTGTGTTTAAAGCAAGCCAATTTCCTCACGATGTTTTCCTTCACCGTTCGAGCGAATGTTTAATGCGCATATAGAAAGAACGAAGAAAGTCCTTGGTGTACAGCCAGGGATGAGCATGCTAAAGCCACTAGGCCAACACTGCTCGCAATGTTTACGCTATAAATGTTACATACATTTTTATCGGACGTATTCTACAATAACAGCAGCAGCACTGAGCAGTGTTGGCCTAGTGGCTTCAGCATGCGACTTTCATCTCTGAGGTCGTAGATTCAACCAATGGATTTTCTTTCTATGTGCGCTTTTAACATTAGCTCGAACAGTGAAAGAAAACATCGTGTGGAAATTGGCTTGCTTTAGACCCAAAAGTCGACGGCGTACGTCACAGAAGGCTGATCACCTACTTGCCTATTCGATTAACAAATGATCATGAAACATATACAGAATGTGAGGCCCAGACCTAAAAAGGTTTTGGCGCCATTGATTTATTTTATTATTCTACAATAACGCTAGGTAGGACGCGGATCTTGCTGTTGTAGACACGTTTAACCATACCAGGGCGCAATGTTAGTCTTTTTGTTATGAAAGTTATACATGTAACATGGTCCGCTTATTTACCGAAAACACTGATGACATTTTGATGCGATCCAAACTTGTGTACACTTATTGCTTCGCAGCAGGAACGCCACTCAGTTTGTACAATGATATACTGCTGCTGGATCTGGTCTAAAATATTTTTACATTTAAGTTTTAAAAAAAATATCGGATTAAAAGATTCACCGAAATGTTGTACAATTTTATACTGAAGTTTTAAGTCCCGACAGAATATAGTTTTGGGATTAAAACATCATAAAAAATTATGTACATTATAGGCATATAGTACATATGTATGGAAATGTGGCTTCATAATGAAGTGAAGTGGAGAAGGTCAGTCAGTCGTAAGACTGGTGAAGAATTCTTCCTTTAGGTTGGAGGTAGTACACCATCCGTCATCCACACATAAAACTCCGGGTCCTCGGCCATTTTAATTATTTATTTCTAAGATATATCCAATATCTATATATCAAACTCTATATAAATAGAAAAAAAAAGCGCTACGTCCATTGCACCTCCGATTGTACCGATAATTTTTCAACACACCATCTACTTATTACGATCTTAGGCAAAGTATTAACAAACTAACATTTCCTTTAATCAAACAAAAATCAACCACAACACAACGACTCAGAGTTTAATTCCCACAATCGCAGATCAACATAACATTACACTCGTCAAAGAAAGATAGTACTTGATGCTCAGAAAATAAAGTCGAAAATTTATTGAAAAGAAATGTTAATTTCAAATACACATTGGTCAAAGAATCGTGACCGGACAGTCTCCAGCACCTGACGTTCAATGTACATCAATATACTTATAAACTACATCTAACAATAATTGTGAAAGCTATAAGTCCAGATCCAGTGAAAATATTACAAACTATTTGATAGTAGAGAGTTGAACTCAAAGTCTACTTACTCAAGCTAAGTTTCAGGCTTTAGATTGCGATAACTATAATTCCCGTGTGTCGTATGCATTACGTTTTTGGTATTACGCCTGCGCAAATTCTCGACTCTGAATTTTACTTATTTCGAAAACATAAGCATTTCATAGTTTATTTTATTTTCCTGTTTTATTTTTTTTTTCCTTGCGTCTGTCTGTCTTTGTTTATAAAATGGAAAACATGAAATATCGCGTTATTTACGAGGTCCACCGTGGCACCAGTGCTGCAGAAACGGCACGAAGCATTAATTATGTGTATTTATGTGTATGGCGGCGGAATCGCAAAAGAAAACGCAGTGCGTTTTTCAAACACACTACCTATAAGACGGCAAAAGTACATAGATAGCAGCGGTACATACTTCGATTAATAAATTGAATATGTTATTAAAAAACTACCTTTTGTTCCTCCCATACAAAATGCCAATTTCATTTGTAAGGACCTAATATTATTTGCAATGACAAGGTCAACCTTTTTGACAGGGCTAAAAAACGACGAAAGTGGAAATGGTTTGGGCTCCGAAGGGACCCGAATCACATTGCCAAGTAAGGCATCCACTGAAATCTTCAAGGCAAAAGGAAACGTGTCCGTATCCCCAAATCAGACCTAGCATCGAAGCAACACTGCAGAGGCGAAGTAAACTGGAATGACGTGGAGTGAAATTAAGACAGCCGCCAAAAAAGTTTTTAAATTTCTAAAGTATTTTTGCACCCACGATCTCTGTGTCGGTACCTATAAAGAAAAATATTACTAAATAAATCATTTTCAAACAAAGTATCACATCAGTTGAACAATTTGAAAGTGGAACATAGAAACGTCAAACAACGTCAAATGTCATGTCCCGAGACCACAGGGATCACGTCAACTGTCACGAATAGTAAAATTTCGTCTCAGCACGATATATTCAAATATCTGTCTGTTTGTCATTTGTTTGACGTCTTTATGAATAGACTAAAAAGTACTAAATAAATATTGAGACTACTGGAAAATTTAACGTATCTTGAAAGCCATAGAGTTGAGAGTGTATTGGCTTTGATTTTTACGTCATATTGGAATTCGTCATTTGTATAGACATGATATAGGAATGTGCGACAGTAATATTGATTTATTTGCGATAATTAAAGTAAGTATATTGATTTATATATGTTACCTTTTAATAATTACTTATATAATCTGTAAACACGTCAACAAAATTATTTTTGAGTGTGAAACCACAAACTACAGACTCGATTAGTTTTTATATTTAGACATTTCAATACTTTGTCCGAGAAAAAATAGTTGTAGCTACAAGAATATAGATAAAAAAGGAAATTCAAATGTCTGCCCTTAGCCTACTGTAATCACTTTACGCTACGCTTCTGAAGTATTGTTGGTACTATTGATTAAATATTCGTTTTAGGAATAATAATATTATTTTATATAGGCCGTGTCGGGAGGTCTTCTCAGAACTGGCGTCAAAATGTTTCAAATCGGTCAAGTGTGATGACTTCTTGTTAGCAAGTGTTCTGTCACAGATAATGGTCTAAGCTCTTTGTCAGTTTGACGTGTGACGTGTGACGCCGCGTCACGCGTGGAATAGGTTGTATCTTTAATGTGTGATTTATAGCCGTAAAATTACTTAACTCTTCTTTTTTGAAATTGTCAGTTGTATAGATTTTATTTAAAAAAGCTTGCCAACGCTCGGAACATTGATAGTGTAAATAAAGAAAAATAAAATACAAGATTCAATGTGACAATCACTTATACGCAAACAAGCACGAAGAGAACAAAAACACCGTTTCATATACTATAAAAACTAAAGGATAATTGTTTCAGTATAAGTGTTTAATTTTACAGTTATTGAAAAAATATTATTGATAATTGTGTATTTAAAAAAGTTACATTTACAGACAATTTGGTGTGGAAATAATTATCTACACCATCATTTACAAACTAAAATATTTTGTAATCTGTTCTATTTAGATCCCGCAAAAATAGCGTTAACGTATGGTGTCCGAATCCCGAATGATCACCCGAGTCAACAGAAATAAAATATCATAAGGTTGCATATATATTTTTGACAGAAAAAAATAAGGTATGTATTATTTGCCAACTGCACACCTTGATTGGATTGATTTCGTACGAAAAATATATGTAAGCAATATGCTACGTATTATAACGGCGTGTTCTCCTACATTACCATAGATACAATAAAAAATAATCACCATACAAGCACGACTCATGCCCATAAATCATAGAGTCGTTACATCGTGTTAGCTTTGACATTCCGTCAAATTATCGGTTCACACGAATCGAAATCACCGGTTACTAGCTTGTTATCATTTGTGTAGTTATGTAGTATGTGCTTTTGTTCGAAGGATTTTTATTGTTATTTTTATAAATAAGCAATGGGATAGTTTGTGTAGACTATGTAGACCAGTTTGTGAGATACTTTTGACTACTTTTTTAAAATTTTATTTTCTTAACTATGTTTATTTATTTAATTGTTGGTTGTGGATGCTGATAATGCATTTTATCATAAGCTATTTCAAAGATAAGAAAGGACCAACTTTCTAGAATTATAGAGGAGGTTTCACAAAATCAAATAAATAAAATAAAATTAATGAAAAAAAATTACCAATGTATAATTTTCTTTCTTATTTTAAGTTATTTTCTATAGTCATGTAAGTAAGTAACTATTATATTTTACATTTATTTATATCATAACGTCTTTTTCCCAAAGACTTAGGCAGATACCACAAATCTCCACTTGCGGCCCTGACATACATCTCTCTCTTAATCGACTTTCATGACATTCACCATGCATGCTCATCAGTTATGGGTTACTTGTTCGTTCTCAGGTACATCTTGGATTTGGTCCTATATTTATATAGATATAGGTATGTACGACTAGGCCTGCCCAACATGTATATTATATTGATCCTTACATAATAGCGATGCTGGAATAATTAAAGGTACCACAGACTAAGGCTTGTCGACTCATACATGTCAATCAGGAATAACAATTACGTGTGTAGTTTCTGGTGTAGTTGCTATTTTAAAATATATTTGATTAACGTTATTTAAAATTATAAATGAAGACTCAAACGAATCTTCTATGTTCTTACTTACCTTTGTTACACTGGAATTCCTTCGCCGATTGAAGTAATTCACTGTGTGATTAGATTCTTCGCGATATACAATTTCTGTGATTTTTCTAAAAATTAACTCAACCACAGAATGTTATTACTTGGGAGCATCGAAAGTGCTGATGGACTTAATGCCTAAAGTGAGATTTACAACAATATAGCTCCAGTATTTTTCAGTACTTCAAATGTATAAAAAGTTTCAATGTGTCACAATTTTTAAGTAAGTTTATTTTTCCTTTCTTGGCATGCACGGTTTGTGCGTCAGTTATCCAAAACAGTAAGGAAGTGTGTTATATTTATTTAATTGAATCGGAATTCGGAAAAGGATCAGATAAATTTAGTACATGTACATAAATGATTATAATTTTATATTGTTGTGAAAAACGAAACTGGCTAAAAATCTATATACATCAATATTTATATTAGAAAAGGAATTTTAATGGACAAAAGCGAGGAAATAAAAGCGGAACGGTCATGTTGAGGACATGCAAAGAATATTTGATTAAAATCCCCAACGTCATTGCCACGACATATATCGTTAGGTAAATGGTTAAGCCTTGCCAAATGCAAGGGAATGCGTGCATGGCCCAGCCTCATACGAATAAGGGTCGAAGTGATAGCTTTACTAAGCGTCAGATTTGAAAACCACGGTTTAGGATTTAAGTAAGTTGAAACTATTTAAAATGATGAAAATGTCGCTGTGCAGTCAACGATGACAGTTGTCATCTGTCAAGTCTGGCGCCATTTTGATTTAGCGCAATGCACGGCGCAGTTAGTTGCACTTAACCATCCACTTGACCAAGCATTAGAACCACAGTTAAAAGATAATATATAGTTTGAATTAGTGTAAATCGCAGAATTTTCAAGTACAGCTAAATCAGGAGTTTATTTAGGTTGAAGGTTTTATCTAATTTGACCAATTCCAACTGTCGACGCTATGCTGTTAAATTTTGACTTTTAAACTCACTTTTACCGGATTAAAATATTCAAAAATCGAAGCAAGATGAGACATCCGCCACCCATGTGTTTCGAAAATGAATATTACATATTTAACGATACATATAAATTGACCGTTATTATATGAAATTCTACTTAACTCAATTTGTAGCCATAATCGAAAAGCAGACTCACATTTCAATTTACTTACAAGTACTAAGAAAATCACTTTTTCACGCAACTGTATTCCGCAATCACGACATAATGACGTTTCGTACGTGTCGCAATGACGTCATCGTGACGTGCCACTGTACAATGCAATCAGGATAACAATTTCTGTGCGATTGTACATTACCGGTTAATACTATTCTTGATACTCACAAGATTAATACGTATATTACTATTGTATTGCTGTTTTGAGATATTATCAGTTTTTTTTACCAGCCTTAATATTTTTCGTGGAGGAGCGCAGTGCATATGCCTATTGTTTAAAACGTGAATGGCGGAAAGAAATTAATGATTTGAACCTGGGACATCTGGTAGCTCTTATTCGAAAGAAAAACGGTACTCATTCAAAGCTAACCTACTGTATTCGGTAGCGGGCGGTAATTTAGTAAAAAGCGTAGTTCAGGCCGGCAACGCACTTGGGAGCCTTCTGGAAAAACCATTAATTAGCTTATACCTGTGTATATAGCGTGTTGAAAGGATCAAAATTCTCATTCTCAACTCATTCAAAATTCAAAATCATTTATTAATTTAGTTACCACAACGTACTCTTATGAGCGTCAATAAAGAAATACATATCTACTAAATGCTTCTAATTTAACATTTACTGACAGCAAACATTTACTCGAATCAAGGGCTTAGAACGGACGAGAAGAACTAGCAATAAATTCTCCTCCACTCTTTAATCGTCAAGGTTTTTACTTTCCTCAATATTTGTTAGGAGCTGCAACCATTTCACCATGTTCCACGTGACATTTTCAGTAATTAATAGTTATATTAATATTAATCTAAATTAAAAACAAAGATTTGTCCTCCATCAGCAGTAGACATGGAGAAATGGAGCACATACTTACTTGTGGGAACAACACGTATAGTCGAAATAACTAACATCACCGCATACACGAATTCAAGTCCGACCAGTCACCACAAGTAGCACCCGTTCACGAGTATGAGTATTCCATATTCAAATTCAGACATATCATAAAAATCCCATAGATGTCATTATCATAACTCCAGTAACTTTTGTAGTCTGTGGTATTTCATCAAAGTAAACTCACCCTTACCACCGTGCTTGTAACTATTCCCTAGCGAAACAATTTCCATATTGTCATCGGTGGCGCCCTCTGATCGGCCACGCGTGAAATCCTTTAAGCTAATATTCCGTGGCCCGGGGTAGGACTTTGACTTTTAATCAGTCAGCAAATATTTAGCCAGTCCAATGCGTCTGTGCAATTGTATTAAGCCAGTGGCTCTGCTATTGTTCACGCGTGGTTGAGCACGTTTGTCACTGCTTCTATATTTGAATAAGCAAGAGATACTTTGGTGAAGAAAATTTAACTACTAAAATGTAGGGTATAAGTGCGTAAATAATCAAATTTTATTAATTATTTTGTAAGAGCCGTGTTAAGCTTGCGACTTTTATCCCTTAGGTTCGATTTTCGGCTGTGCACAAATGGACTTTCTTGTGTGCATTTAACATTCGCTCGAACGGTGAAATTTTAGGAAAGGCTTGCCGTAAACCGAAAAATTCGATGGCGTGGACCATGTGGAGGCTGATCACCTATTAGATGATCATGCAACGAAACGGTAATTTAAGGCCCAGACCTAAAACGGTTGTAGCGTTGTTGTTATTTTTACTTTTTTTGCCGAAAAGTTTAACAGTGTATCGTAACCGTAAGAGTATCAATTATGTATAAATTATACATAAACTTAGTTTGACTGTAAGAAAAAAAAAACATTTTTCGCGATCGACAAAACCTATATTTGTATGTATGTTACCGTCGTATCGTATAACCAAATTCCTAGTGTTTCCAAATCTTTTATGTGCCATACCCCACCTTTGCCAACCTAAAATTCTTATGCCGCCCCGTTCCTACGTAACATAAATATATATTTAAAAAATGTTGAAATTCCAAATAATTCCAATAAAGATTTTTATATATTATTTTAGTGAAATCCTTGTGCTGCAAAGATATTCTAAATTAGGATCTAATTATGTAGCTTCAGTCTCAAAGAGAACGTTGTGTTATATCCAACTGATTTCGATTACCCCCCCCCCCCCTTAACAATCAAATTACCCACCTGTGGGTGGGCCCCACATTGGGAAACACTGACCTAACCTATTCTTCTACAAATAATCTTAATCTATTACAACTGTCAAAATTTCATATAAAATTATTGCGTAACCAATAATATAGTAGTAGCTAGTAACAGTATAGTAGGGAAACATATATATTTATAAGTCGAATGTAGAAATCGAAGTAAGAAAGTAGTCATGGGGAGAAATTGACTGTGCCAAAAATTAATCTGGAACTGTTTAGGAAAAACACCTTTTGTATGGCAATTAAGGTTTACAATAATTTACCAAAATAATAAAAAAGTCTACTAGAGTCTTTAAAATCGTTTTGGTGTATTACTTTTGGATAAAAAAATTTATTCAACAAATGATTATTTGCGTGAGACACTGTAGTTGATAAAAATATGTCTGAGTAAATCCTAAGTGAAATTGGGGTGGACCCCCCAAAACATTTTTTTATAAAATTTATTTTTTAAATATTTTTTTATGATACAACATACAAAAATACATACAACCCTAAATTTTCACTCCACTACTACTAACCCCCTATATTTTATTTGTGAATTAGTTAATTATGAGTTGAACTCTGAGTTTATCGAGAGAAATATTCACAGAAAAACCTAATAAGTTTTCATTCTGGAAAACCAAACAGTCTCTGGGGTAACAAAGCAACATCTCCCATGTTGGTATGTACTAAAATGTAGGTTAAGTAAAATCACATCAAGGATAAACGAAGTTCGCGGGGGCAGCTAGTAACATATAAATTAGATACCCAAGAAAATGACTAACATAATGCATGTATGCAATAAGTCATAGCACAAGACGAAAGCATCACGTACTCAAATATTGATGTTCCGTCGCAAGAACCTAATTCCAACCGTAATAAGGGACTGTAATGCTGCGCTCATTTCGCTTGGCACTCGTATTTGTCCACGTCTTCTGTGATTGACGCACGTACACTATTATATGTGTGCTGTTTCGTGGGACTTTGATATATAATTATTTTAATGAGTAATGGATGAGCGATGATTGTTTAGTTTACAACAACACGAAACTAACAAAATTTTGCACAATACGGTTGTAAATTTTAATTGTTTTAAGGAAAACAATGGTAAATAGACTGCTTTAGTTATGTAGCACAAAGAGAGCGCATTGCCGTTTGAGATTATTTTCTTTTGTATCAATCGAATCTATGGGCTGGTAGGTACTGGGTTGTTTTTTTTAAAAAAGTGAATGAAAAAACGCTCAGTTATGGAACAGTTATCAATACAATGAAATCTGTAACTGTGATTATAGGGCGTAATTTTTCTGTAAATATAAATAAAACATGTGGTTTATCTGTTTATAGGCCTAAGTATAAAAATATATGAAATGTATATGTATGATTGCTCGTCATTACGTTGAATTATTTGGAGTGTGAATAATCTTGAAATTGTATGTCCCACATACGAGGGGTCATATCGAACTGAGTTTTGCATTATGCGTGTTTTAATATTTGCGAACCAGTTGTTGAATAGAACTATTTTAACGGGAGAGCAGTTGACGTGATTTCATAATTAGTGCTTTAATATAAAACGTCACTATACTCAGCCTGGCCATAAATACTGTAACAATTAAAAAAATTACATTTGAATTTGGAATCTGTCATTTTTATATCATTGTGTTTTCTCATTTTGGCGCCAATACTTTATACAATATTTTGCGATATTAAAATGGAGTGTGGTGATAAAGAAAACCGAATCGCTGTGATTGCATTACACAAACGCTTGGTTTAGTTAATGTTTGTGTGGGCTATTAATAGGTACAACGAGACCTCCTCTATTTGTGACACACTAAGAAGATTAACCCGATTATAAACAAAGAAAAAATAACAGATCTAAACTGGGCAAAAAGAGCATCGAAATGAACACAACCGTTCACGTAAAACAATGAACCAATTAATGTCTAGCATCCGAAGGGGAGAAGTAATAAAAAGAACAATCCCTTGGGAAACGGTAAAGATTTTAGCGCGAGGGGAGCGATACTTTGTTGGGATGTTTTTAAATTTAATGCGACAAGCAGACTTTTTTGTATTAAAACTGTAGTCTCTGCAATGAAGGCTTAATTAGAGAAAAACACAACAATTTTTGCTGCTATTTATTAAAGGTTTGTTTGTAAACGTGTCATAATTTTTAGCCAGGTTAATCGCAAACATATAAAATATTTTGTAAACTTCGTTATGCCAAAAATAAAATTAAGCTCTTTAAATATATATATCAATTACCATAATAAAACATTGTAAAAATTGATATGACATTTGCATGCCTATATATGGCTGATTGTGCGGATATTTGTTGTTGTTTGTTGGTGTGTGTTGATTATTTTTATTATTAATATAAGAATTGACTAATATAATGACTCATAATATAACTTTTGAGACAAATTTGCACGGCAGTATGTGTGGCAGAATATTCGATTGTATCATATTCTTGCAAATAAATTGTTATTATTATTATTACCCTTCGTCATAAAAAAGTCAGCTTGTTCAGTTTGTTTGTCTCATTTCCCCTCATTGTATTATCGAGATGACAGTTTTTTTTAATGTAATAGTAGGCAAATGGGCAGGAGGCTCACTTGTGTGATATTGGACACTGATATTGCCAGAAGGCAAGTGCGTTGCCGGCCTTTTAAGACTTGATACGCTCTTTTCTTGAAGGACAGGAATAGTATTCATACCTAGGTCGATGTCAGATACAATTAGTATTTTGTGCAGAAGAGTTTCGCGTGCGACTCTCATCCCTGATGTAGTAGGATCCCCGGCTGTGCACCAAAGGACTTTCTGTCTATGTGCAAATTTGTCATTCGCTCGAACGGTAAAGGCTTGCCATAGACCCAAAAAGCCGACGGCGTGTGTCAGGCGCAGAAGGCTGATCACCTATCAGATTGACAATTGATCATGGGATATATTAAAAAATCTGAGGCCCAGACCTATAAAGGTTGGCCTCATCAGTATCACCAGAGATTCTGTTATAACTCTCTCCATTATTAAAGAGCCTTTAACATGTAGAATCAAGTAAAGGAACATCACTAAAGCATACATACATTTTCATTAAAAGATAAAATAAAATAAAATGTACACCTTAAAAGTATTCATCATATTTGTCGCTTAATGATTGTGTAAATGACATCTCACAACCTTAACAGATCTGAATTGTGATCCACTTATTCAAACAATTGATAAATTAAGACGTCCCCTTCTTGTTGAAAGATCTCCGGGGATTGCGAAAAAAATGGGGAGACGTTTTTTGCCCCGGGCATCTGTGACAGATTAACAGGTAATTCCCCTAAATTGATATTTTCCGAGTTTTTCCACTTGAAATATTGTTCGTCACCGCTTATTGGATCAGAGGGAAATCTTCGACGTCAATTGCGTTACAAATTATTTTACGGGTAGGAGGCATAAATAGAACAAAAAGTTAACATGCGGGTATTTAAAATTAGATTCTAACAATGTAAAACATGTTTTTATAGAATAGGCAAATGATTCTACGGGATGCCAAAAAGGCCAGTCTTCGCAACCCATGGTCACAATTTTTAGTGGGTATGTTGTTATCGATACTTCATCTCATGACCAAATAGACATATGTGCATTTTTGCGCGATCTCAAATCGATCGAATCGAAATTAATGAGTTAAAACTAGATGAAAGATAAGTATTATAAGATAAAATCGCATTAATTAATTAAAATAGTAATTAAATTCTTTAAAATTTATAAAAAATACAAAATAATTACATACAATGAAAATTACGATATAATTTCTTTAATAATGAACACGTATAAGCAATGATAGCCATAGTCAGAAAGTCTTATTTAATTGTAAAACTAGTCATTGTTATATTCTTTCATTCGGTGTGCCTGGGAAAGATATACTATTATTTTATCAGTCCAACAATAAAAAGGGGAAAGATATGCATTTTTATATGTTTTTATCTCTCTCTTTAGTCGATAGTTCATGTCTGAGCGTCGTGGTCAGCGAGAAAACATCTGGAGCAGACAATGGTTCCACCGGTTTCTGTCCAGCTTTAGTCGGCCACTTTTTCCCGAAAATGTATCAGCCAGCATTTACGGCTAGTCAGCTATATCTTTAATATGTCCGGGATATACTGCAAAATATATTTTGTATGTCCGATGAATGTTTAGTGTCTAACAATCGCTTTGCAATCGAAAATACTGCAATATTTCTTATTATTGCTGTCTCGCTTTACGACCTAAGTTCGTCCCATTTTCTACGTGCGGTTTGTCACGATTCGAGACATTGGTATAAAGTTTTTAAATAATTCTCATCGAGTCTTATTCATTTAATATATTTTTCTTGTTTTTTTACTTTGCTTTTAAAACAATATTAGCTGCTGCAACGCGTACGAGTTTGTCATTGCAACCATTGGTTAGTACGGTCTACATGGCATGACAACATAATGAGCTATAAGCTGTTGCAGAAATGTTGCCGAGATATAAATTTTTCAGCCATGTGCTGCATTAAAACTGCTTTTACTTGATCGGTCCATTTGTTTGTTTACATTGAAATACTAATTCGTTTATCATTACAATGCCTTATACTTATAACTAAGATGTATTTATTTCTTTAATTCATTTCTAAGATAAGCAGGGCAGGTCTGCATTAAATAAACGTTAAGATGTAGTTAAAGAATTGAAACCTCCTTCGTAATTTAGTACTAACCAGATGGCATATATATCTATGGTCCAGCGTTCGATTCTCCGTACAAAAATAAATAATTTTATAATCAATGTCACTCACAAAACTAGATACATTCAAACTATGAAAGAAAGATTCTGTTAATTGTTAATTCTGTTATTTGTAGTTGTGTAAAACCTTACTTGTAATGATTATATAAGCGGTGAACAAATTTAGTTCGAGCAAATAAGAGCCTGAAGGTACCTTTTAACACTAAAAAACATAATTAAACTTTAAGAGAGAGTATTGGTAAAGCGACAGCGTCTTGCGTGGGCGCATCAAATATTTTATAGGATTTTAAACTTAATTGCGTTGCATTAATATGAGTTTTTGCATATCAATTACTTGTTATTTAGAGTACAAAGGTGTCATTTGCGCTTCTTACCATAATTACAACATGACTATTAAATTTGAAATAATATTCGAATAATAATACTATGAAAGTAATGTTTATGAAGGAATTATGTATCAAGTCAAGTACGTAAATATATTAATGAAATTCAGTCTTCGTGTTTACTTAATGTTTTTGGTATTTTTCTTTAAGTTTTTGATTTTGTTTGTACTTGCTTGTACTTTGTTTGTAAAGACGAAGATTACTTCATGAATATATTTACGAAGTTGTATTATAGTCTATGTTCTCGAAGTCATGACGTTTTTTTGAAGTTAAGGTTTTCCGTAAAATGCATACAAAAGCCAACAATTTACGTTCTTATTTAATATAAAAGAATTTGTTTTTAAAATATTTACAGGGCGTTTTTATTACAAAATACTCAATTAAGGTCATAATCATCCTTAGGGCAGAATAATAAAATCTTATAGTTAGATGTTCAGGCGACAGTGAGATCTTAATTGATCATAATTATACAAATAAAGGTCAAATTAAAGTGGTTTTAAGCAATTACGAAATTAAACTATACGTTTCAATAAAACTTAATGAGGGAAATACAAACTGAAAATGTCATTCTATGTTCATTTAACAAAATCAACCTTCTTGTAAGGTTAGGTTAATATACTTAACAGTCACTGTCCACAGATTACAGACTGTAAGCTCTACACGTTCACAGTTCACATATGGTCTGCTTGCATTTACAACTTCCAGGCTTTTTGGAGTTGTGGACGTAAGGGGATAGTTGCGTATATGGCGCAGACTTGACATATCACTGAGACCCAAAAAGGGCTGGGTCATACTTTTTCTTACTCGTGAAGTAAGATGAAACCATTGTTTGACACATCTGTCAAAATTGGTCAGTACCACTTTCATGCTTGGACAGTGAACATGTTGAACTTAGTCGCTTAATTATGTTATTTAAAAGATTTAATTAGTATCTTTCTTGACGCAGTAGTGACAAGGGTCAAGTCGACAAGATGCCAAGCCGAAAACGTATGAACTTTTGACAAGCGTTTGTTGAAGCTCTATTAGCCACGAATTTGGAACTTTTACACCATTCAGAAAGTCTAGGAAAACGGGTTTCCACACTTGACTATTTATTTTTGTCAGTTTTATGTGTTTTGGTAAATTTGATAATCAGAAACTAGTCCAGAGATAGGATTTAAAAGGCAGCCTATCATAAACCAATATTAATTTACGTTTTTCCCGCGCCACTGCCGACCTCTGTCGGTAGCTGTGACCTCAAAACTTCGATTAATCACTTACACCATTGGGTACGATTAGATTGAATATAAACTTAAAGATATAATAATAAATTTACAAAACATACATTTGAATTGTCGTATGTTTTGAATTACTACAAAGGTAGCATCAAAACCCTTATGTTTTTATTTTCGTCTATGGCACGAAAACATGGCCCGATTGACAACCAGTCTTCCAGCTGATAGATATATGACGCATTCAAAGTGTGATGCTGCGTATTCCCTGGACAACCCACCTCTCAATTCTGATGAAACTACATTTCTTTCGGCTTTCAAGCGTTTGTCTCCAAATACTGCAAATATTTCGATACACATTCAGTTTGAAAATCTTATAATGGCCGGAAAAATGGAATGAAAGCCATCAAGAGACGCAGCTCAATATGGACTGATCAGGTATGGCAAAACAATGGCCATTCATCTAGCTGAAGAACGTCAGAGATGGATGGATGGAGGAGGAGGAAATATCTTTCTTTTAACAACTTAGATAATAATCTAGGTTACTTTGTAACACTTCTTACCAGTCCTGGTTTTCAAAAGAAACTTTTAATAATAATAATATTTTTTTTGTCATAAGAGGCAAACTGGCTCATGATGTTTAGTGTTAACATTGTAAATAATAAAATGTTTGATTGGTGGAAATAAATTATTTATCATTAAGGAAAATTGATTTCAAAGTGTGAGCGAAGCAACTTTAACGGATAACATTATCATATTAGATTCATTTAATAAATAAAATCATGTTTAAGCGTTAATTAAATCTATTTTAAGTTTGAATTTACAGTTTACCATGTATATTGTAAAAATTGGATTTTTATAACAAATTCTGGCACCTGTCAAGTTTATCACCCCATCGGTATATTGTCATCTCTTCTGGGAAGTGATTATGGTGTGTAAACCCACCGGACGGCTGTAACGAGGTAGCTAATGAGATATTTACGATATCGTTATGCCGTAAAGCCTTATTGTCGCTGTAAACCTGAGACAGACGGGCTAATTAGGAAACTGTTTTATCGGATTGAAATGGGTACGTAAGATTTTGATTCTTTTATAATATGCGAATCATCTGATTGGGTGGTACTTTTCTGCATCATCCACATTTGATTGACATTAAAAAAAAAATTATATTATATTTTCTCGCTAATTCTCTCACTATTTTTTGTATATAGCGTACAGGCAAGAGGCTCACCTGATGTTAACTGATTCCACCGCCTGCTACATTACCAGAAGGCTCGCAAATGCCGGCCTTTTAAGAATTGGTATGTTCTTTTCTTGAAGGACCCTAAGTTGAGTTGGTTTGGACTTGTTGAAATACGTCAGTAAACAGCTGTTTGCACTTAGTGGTGCAATGGTGTAACGCTCAGTTGTGGACAAGGACGATATTGTCGTCAAAGGTACCTACTACATAACTTATGTATACGTATAACTTAAGTACATAGCATTGGTAACTAGGATGATTAAGAGCTACTTATTTCTTTTAACAACTTTTTGTATCAACAGAAAATTTTAGAAAGCTGTCTTGTTCATTGGTATACCTGTCGTATTGACATGGGACAGTCGGTCAGGTCATGTAACAGCGTCACTTCAGATGTGTTACTACAAGAACTGGCAGCACTCTGAGCCTGCAAAGATACGACTAGAATGCACAGTGACTTCTTTAGCATCGTCATAATTTGTAAATCGATGAAACGAAAAGCGACAGTAAAAAGAGACAGACACATTAATTCATAAGACACCGTAGGAGAGAATGAGATAGGAAGCATTGTAGAGTGTAACACAAACTTTCACATTAGCGCTTTCGAATATTTTTGTAATTAAAGAAAACATAGATGTGCAAAAAAATTAAATGGAAATCAATTGAATTCAATTATAGAATTAGATGAAATTTATCATTAATTATAAAAAGTTTTTGTAGTGAAAACTTCTTACTACACTAATTTATTTATTAACACTTCGTTATATTACAATATAAAAATAAAAGAATGAACATAATTAAATGAAAAGGAGGGCAACTGGCGGCCTTATCGCTTTCGAGCGATCTCCTCCAGACAACCACTGTGAGCAAAGAAAAAAATAAATAAAAATGTATTAAATTACATAGGATAGGCAAGAAGTGCAAAAATACATGTTATACTCAGTTATTAAGACAAAACTAAACAAGAAACAAACAAAAAAACTAAACTAAAAAGATGATACATTATAAATAAAAAGTAAAAAGACACATAAATAACATACATACACTGTATGATGCTTCCTATCTCTTTTTCACCCATGTTAAATCTTATGAATTTATGTATCTTCTCTGTAATATGTATGTATATTAAGAAAAACACTTTTTGAACGGATTAAAGCTATGCATTATTATTAAAACTTATAGTTATTTGTATGTAAATAACTATAAGTTTTTAATAATAATACATAGCTTTAATCCGTTCAAAAAGTGTTTTTCTTAATGTGTAAAAGCTATTTTAATAAAAGACAATACTATGTATGTATATTCTCTTTGCTGTCGCTTTTTTGTTTCATCGACTTTCAAACTTCACTTATTCTAGTTTTGGTCAAAATTAAAGATTGATATTGATCTTAAAAATTAAAATTACAATCGTCTTCGTGTTTATCTCTTCTCATTATCTTGAAATCAACATTTTTGAAGGTTTCACTTTAAACACGTGTGAATTGCGCTCACGTATTTTTTATGACTCTCTGTAATTGAATCAGTAAATAGAAATTACTCTTATTTTGCAACCACATCGATATTACGAAATAATCCTGAAAAAAGTCAATTACAATAATAATAAAGTTTATTTGCCTTTACATTATTGCATTTACGAGTTAACATGCTGCATCTAGGAAACACTGTTTAACTGGATTGAATTATTATAAACCGGTATATATTAATAAATATAAACTTATAATTATAATACATAGCTTCAATCCGGTTCAAAATTGTTTAAAAAGCTATGTTAACAAAAGACAATACTATGCTGCATCTAAGCATCGTGAGAGGATGGCGAATATGAATATATAAGCACTGTGACTGACTCATGATTCAATCTGTTCGTACAAAAATCGGTTTGGTAGTTTTTGAGTTTATTGTGTTCATAGAGACAGATGGACGCTGGAGGGACTTCAGATAAAATCTTAACGCTATATTCAAGACTCGTACAGATAACACGTAAAGCTCGTGTCTTACGAGTGTCGTATAGTAACATGTACTAGAAATGAACCGTGTTCTAACATAGTAGCTCAGTCCTGGGTTCAAGCCTGGCGAAAAATTTACCCACCTTGGCCTAAAGTATTTCCGAACCAATTCGAACCTTCAAGAAAAGAGTGTACCAATTATTAAAAGGCCGGCAACGCACTCGCGATCCCTCTGGCATTAAGTTTACATGAGCGGACATCACTTAACTTAAGGTGAGTGCCCAGGCCGTTTGCCCTCTGTTCTATTAAAAAAAATAGTTATAACTTTTAATTAAATTCTACCCTTATGTCATTGTGGCAATGTGACAGGCGCCCCGGGCACCGAGATTAAATGCCTGTCACCTGCAATGCACATGTAAATTAGGCATTTGGCGAAACTAATTTAGACCAGTTTTGTATGAAACTTATGTATTAGTTAAACGTTAGCGACTATACCTTGTATTACAGCTTTTGTGTAAAGTCAAAAATCATTCATTCATATAGGTGACACAATGTACACTTATGAACGTCAAAAAGAAGAAGAAGAAATATACATTAATTGCTTCTAATTTTAAATTTACTGCCACTTTTCAAATCAAGGGCGTAGAACGGAAGAGAAGAACTGGCAATAAACTCTCCGCTACTCTTTTTAATCGCCAATTTTTTTTGTATTAAACAACGAGCTGCAACCATCACACCGTGTTCTACATGACATCAGCAGGAGGCATGGTGAAATAGGAGCATGCATTCACATTCTCGTGGGAACAACACGCAAATACGTAGTCGAACTAACTAATATCACCGCATAAACAAATTCAAGTACGACCAGTACCACAAGTAGCACCCGTTCACGAGCATGACGCATGGCCAGCCAGCCATCGGTAATGGTGTAATGTCACCGAAAACACTTTTATTAACCTCTGAAACTAATTATGATATATTTTGGCGTTGTTTCAAAGGTAACCAAATATTGTTTTGATTTTAACTTAAGATTATTAAAGACTTTTATATTCGACTCGTTAATTTGCAAAACTTACACGAAAACAAAATTACACGAAAATTGAACCATTTTAAAACGCTCTGGGTGGCGCAACCGAAACCGCAGCATTTATTGAGGGTTTTAAATAACTCGATACATTATGTAAACACACTGAAAATAGCCCCCTCACATCGCGTTGACAATAACATTCTGTTTGCGCGTTTATTATCGATGCCATAAAACGCCGCGTTTATTGGTGCAGTGTGGGTGGTCCTTGAGGGAAAAACAGAAGCATGTTTTCATCGTTAACCACTTTTATATACTTAGACTCTTCGGCTTAGTCGTAACACGTAGATGAGGTCTTGGATTTGATTCCGAGCGGGACATTGATGCCTGTATGAAACATGCCTTTAGTTACGAGACTCTACTAAACGATATCCATTAGTATATATTTTTTCCTTAATCCATCTTTTCATGCAACACGCGCACACATTTGTTTCGTCTTTCACAAACACATTACATAGTCATCATAATATATTCATATATATATATATATATTTTTTTAACCAATTGTGTTGGTTACTCTTGATGAAACTTTGTAAATTTAAAGAAGAGCGAAGCTTCCCTGTTACAGGTCTCTGACTTACTAGGGAGGCCTCTATCTGAATTGTATTGTACATATATCTGAACAAATAAAGAATTTTTAAAGAATTTTGAATATATAGTTCTTTTTATATATATTATTATTAGTGGTAATTTTAAATACTTCTTGCAGTATATTGATCTGCAATGGGAACTTCACGAAATTTATGCTTATAACTAATAACTATACTAACATACTTAACTGAACACGTAAAAATGTATTTTATTTTTCTTTTAGCCAAGTCAGGTTATATTACTACGCCGTTACTCTCTTCCTCCATAGCCATTATCCCGTTTTCTGAATGAGTGGAAAGTAGAGAAACAAAACATTGAAGTGACAATGAGTGTTTTTTTTTATATTAGCTATAGCCACAGAGATATTAAGAGGATAAAAATACTTTTGTTAACGTAGCTTTTACACATTGAAATAAAACACCTCATAACCGGATTGAAGCTTTGTATTATTATAAACTTATATTTACATAATTTTAATTTTTTTCGACGTTTCGCGTGCTTTACAACGTGCGTGGTCACCGTGACCGTGATTATAAGTTTATAATAATAATACATAGCTTCAATCCGGTTAAAAGGTGTTTTCTTTTAAAAATACTTTATTCGACAATTATGGTAGGACTCATACAAGCCTAGGTGATCCGTTCCCGACACACCTTCGGTTAAAAAACCCCGGTTTCCTTACAATTCTGTGGTTTTTTTGTATGGGGGCAAACGACTAGGAATCTCGCAAGTGAGTTGCCGGCCTTTTGAAAAGTGTTGCGATCTTCTTTTTGTAGGACTCTAAGATGAATTAATTCCGTAATATTTTAGGTAACTGGTTTCATATGGTGAATAACTGCCTTAAAACGCTTAAAATTACTAGTGGCTTAAGTTTTAGTTAAAGGTATTCCTTTATTTCTATTCTTTGTTTCAGATTTCAGACGTCTACGTTGAAACCCAGGTGCAGGTATTAATCCTGACAACTCCTGAGAACATGGTAAATACGGTAGATGATAGAGAGAGACCTTACATCTCTACGCAACGCCAAGGGATCATGCTGCTCGGAAAGTGACTGGTCGTCGACTTTTCTAGGGTTTGAGGGTGTTTGAACCGGTGCCTTGGATGAGCAAACATCAATGATAGATCTTACGATACTCCACCGAAACAGAAATTCCTGGACATGTGTGTAGGGTAAATTCTTTTTTGACAGTATAGTATAGAGATCTACATGACAAGTTTACGCATGTCATCTTGACAAATGACAATTCAACGCTCTCCAAAAACACTTGACAGGTAATACATTGTTTACTCTATGGTGCCCACGTATGTAGCAATGCATCCGTCGTGGGTGGTCGATCACTATCAGTTAATTAAACTATTTTGGAACAGATGGATTAAAAGCAGATGTTAACAAAAACCTTCGTCAGTAAGATGGAAGTTCCTTCGTTATAAAGAAACAATTATATTTCAGATTTATTTATGTTTTGTTGCCTTATACAAAAGCATATATGTAAAAAAGCATGTGACATTAGTTATTAACAAGCAATTTCATCCAGGCAACCCATTTTTTGTTATACTAAACAATAAAATAAAGACCTGCAGGGGGTAAAGTACAAGAAGTGCATAATTAATAAACAAAAAATATCATAAAATAACATGAAACACTAAATATAACGAAAATAAAGTAAAATGTAACAAAATTAAAATAATGATAATAACTAAACAAACAAAAAAATATGTGCGTGTAACTACTAGTTACCTACTTTATTTTTCAAAAAATGAAGTATGATATATGCAACTTCACAGAAATTGGTTAATTAAAGTTAAATTAGATAAAGTTTAACAAAAGGCTTTTATTATCATTGAGATAAATACAAATAATACAATTATTTATTTTTACCTTATTACTACTAAGATTATTACAGAATTTCATTAATTGTAATAGAATTATTACTATCATTGTTATCGTTATTATATATTTTTGTTATTAATGGCTTCGAATCTCTTCGAATCAACCGTGGTAGGGACAAGAAAAATATGGCGCGTAACCGAAATATGTGACGGTAATTTTTTTCCAACGCCGATAAAGAAGTTTCACTTCAAAAAAGCGTATACAGTTTTGCAACTCAATAATTTTACAGACCTATATTATTTAATACTGGGAACAATAAACATAGTCTTTCAAGTATACATAATTTCATTTGTCAAGCAATTTCATTTCATTGTCACTAACAAACCATAACAAGGTGATTACTCCACAAGTTAATAAAAGAGTACAATAATAATGTTAATTTTGTCCCGCCCACAGTTGACGGCACTTAGCGACACGCGAGCCATGATAACATCGCTAAAACTCGTGTGAAGTGCCTTTATCACACCATCGTGATATTTTGACATTTACCTTACTCCATATTACATCGAACATAATTTTTAATTAAATTTAATTTAATTACAATTTCTTCTTCTTCTTGATGAGTTTGGGATATTTCCCATTAATCAGGCGTGGGAGATGTGACCGAAGTATGTATGTATGTAATTAGATTTTGTAGTAATCTGGCGCTCAGGAGGATATTTTAGCGGGAATTTAATCAAGGCCTATAGGTATATAGGTTATTGGCCTTTAAGCCCTTAGTCTTCTAAGCTAGAAAATTTGTCAAAATCCTTCATTGGTCAAATAATTAAATCATAAGGACATATTATTACAAACGCAATTACATAACGAATATAAAGTCTACCGCCAAAGCCTACCTCAAAGCTTTTAAAAGCTATATTCACGTAGAAATATTAAAAAAATATCAAATAAAGATCTGTTACAGTTGTTATCAACATTTCAAACCTTACATTACGTTGCGTCTGAATTTTCCGCCCACGAAGGTATCACGCGAAGCCTTCACTTTGTATACAACTTCCGGCGGCGCTCTACTTCCGCTGACGTCACTGACCGGAAGTATGCCGTTCCAGCCTTATGTCACCTTAAGTACCTGTTGTGATTACGTGAAATTTATTACTTTCGTGCAACAAATTGTTGTAATTATATACCTCTAACGGCTTAAGGCAGAGTTCGCTAACTATTTCTATTATAAATCGTATAAAACAATATTTTCTTAAGTGAAGCTTCTGAAGTAGAGAAGGTTACAAATTCATTAACTAATACTCCTTCTGTATCTACCTTTAAATCTCTCCTATCTATTACCTGTCCACATCGTATACCTAACTATCCGTAACTGATCTGAAATGATCGTATTTGTCCTTTTTATAATTGTCCCTTTCACTGTGTACATATTTTGATTGCTTTGATTTGTTACATAAGTGTCGTCTAAGTAATTGTTTATCTTATGTAGTTCTGTACTTCTTGTGCTGCCCTTATATAATTTAATTGTTTTTTTTTCTCACAGTGATTGCCTGGAAGCGATAAGCCCGCCAATTTAACGGTATTTCTCTATACTTGAAACGAAGTGTTAATAAATAAATAAATGATTCGATTAGCAACACTTTTTGTTCCTTACCAAAGAGTGTATGCCGGAAACACTTATTGATTACCACAGCTATTTCTAATTCTATCACAAAAATATAAGTTTGATTTATTACTCATATAAAATATTAAAATATAATATTTGTTGTAACATTTGATTAATTCGTGTTGTATTTTAGTAATTTGATGGATGAAAGAAAATAACATTAAACAAAATTGTATACAAAACCGAAAATTTATATTTTGAATAAAAAGAAGAGTTTACTACTGCTAAATAAAGTCAAAGTTTTCTTGCTTCTGAAAATATTACCTTCCTATAGGTGCCAGAATGTATTTGTCTTCCTTCTGTATTACCAATAGTCATGCAAGTCTGTTTCCTAAAATTAAATTAATTGACGAACAGTTAACTGAACCAAATGTTGAACCATTATTTAGATGATAGAGATTACAGATATAACTTTAAATTGCGTCGATTTGTCAAATAAATTTGCTTTTTAGGTAAGTAATTAATAACTTTCATTTACACGAAATCGCTAAATTATTTTTGATTATTGTAATTATCCGTGTTTTGAAGGCGACGACTAATTGCCGTTTCACGGTGATTAAATTTTAATTATAATAATTGGTGTGTAATTGTCAAATCATGTATTTGCCAATATTAATTTTACACGTGCGTCAAATGTGAAAATTTGTCGGCAGGGCCGCCAACTTTGCAAACGTTTATAATCAGTTGAATTTTTAAGAATATATTTTTTTATTATTCGGTTAGCTAAGGTATTCAATTGTTTCACAATTTTTTTTATACTAATGACAAACACGTTAAATTATTAATTAATTTACCAGCTTACAACAATTCGTATCAGGCGTTAATGTAATATTTCCATAGAATCTAGTCATAATTATTGAATTAACTTTTTTGCATTTTGAATCCAGAAACCTGAAAAAGTTAGTATAGTTTGAAACCTTCTGTTAAATGCCTGAAGAAGGTTGTCAATTGGACGAAGCAAAACTCCTGCAACGGTGAACCGGATAAATGATAATCAGATACGGTAAATAGTGGTTACCAGAACATAACATAAAATCACACCCCTTATAATTATGCGTAAGCTAATTTATAATTAACTAAATTAAATATGTTAGCAAAACCAATAATTATTCTATAACTTTAAATAATAATATATAAAATTAATGGTATATTATATAGAACTTACCTAATCGAACCAAAATCGATTTAAGGCCAGTTCACACGATACAATCGATTGATCAAACATCGAGAACTTCCGTGAGAGTGTCATGTTGTTTATACAACCAATATCTTGTGTTAGAACGCACATGATCTATCGTTATCGTCCAGTTAGTGTTTTGTCTAGTTTGTACGAGTCATTAGTGTGTTCGTTAGTTTAGAAGAGGTTTATGTGTGAGTTACACTTAAAAGACGTCATATGCGAAAATTTACGCTTTTATAACTGTTATATATGTTGCGTATGTGTTTTGATTCTGCAAATTGATATAGAGATATTTATTATTTCATATCAATGATTCATAATACTACCTAAAATCCTTGAGAAGTGTGATAAATATATTCTAATAGTTTAAGAAAAACAACAAAGGCAAACGTTGTAAAACATTTGGAAACCTAAATTGCACCTGGGCGCACTCCTTTGTTTTAATTTGCTCGCGTCGCGACCACGTGCAATATTGAATATCTATATTGAAGCCGCTTCATTGTCTATAAAAAGGTTTTTCAAAGCTTTGTTCACAGTCTTAGTCTTTGTGACCGACAATATTAACAGTAATTTAAGATTATAAATATCCAGCATTATTCTAAATTTGTTAGAGTAATGAATATTTTGAAGTTACTAATATTTATGAATTCAATGAAAATATTTTTGGACAATTATTTGTTTATAGTGTCAATCTCAATTTTAAAATTTATTCCCTCGCTTTAATATGATTTAATTTCATTTTTTTTCTCATGTTTCGCGGATTAGTATTTTTCAGTAGCATGCAATGGCAATGAGCGAATCTGTGCTGTAGTGCTGTCGTGTGGAATGGCTTCATATTGGAAGCTTCTTCTCATACTGTCTAGAGCTACTCCCGGTCTTCCAGCTCTAGAATATGGCGGTTTAGTTGTCTCACTCATGGTGAGTTGGCGAGCAAGTTCGTTCGGTTGACATAGTTACTGCCCTGCGTATTTAGCTGCCAGTCTCCAGATTTCCTCTTTGATTGTTCTCATTTCAGTGTTCAGGACCATCGTCGTTGGTTATGTACCATGGTACTTTTGCAATTGGTGTTCTTATTCTGTTAGCGCTGGAGTATATTTATGTAGGTATCGCTTGTCTGCTATGACTTTAGACATAAGGAGTTTGTTGTTGTTAAGCTGCAAGATTTTTTAACTTAGCCTACTTTTTAATAGCTACATACCAACATAGAGAACATGTTGTTTTTCTACGCCATAAACCGTGTTTGCTTTTCCGGAAAAAAAATATAAATCTTCTTTTTTATGAAATGACAAAAATACCTATTTTGTCATACAGCGAGTGGGGTCACTATCATCAGTTAAATTGTTAGGTTTAGGTATTAAATTTTATTTTTAATGTTTGATACTAGCAAGAATAACATTATATTGGATATGCAACGGTTTCTTGAATTAAAAATAATTCCCACAAAACGTAAACTAAAACACGCCTGTAACAATTCTTCAACATCTGCTATGTATAATTAGCGTAAATAAATAAATACACCATGTTTATTGTGTCACAAATTTATCCTCAAACGACCAGGTTAAGTTGAGCTCTTACGCCCCTTTATCAATAGTAATTATCTACCATGTACACTTTTGTACTAAGTATGGGAGGTCAAGTTATACCGGTCGCCGTAGTCCTTGTCACTGCCTGTCGCGACATGTGGAAACCATTTGTTTGCTCTGTAAATAAAGCTGTATTCACATCAACCACATGCTGTAGTTTTATGTACGTACAATTATAGCACACCTACGGTATAATTAGGTGTAAGATGGCGTGTGACATGTCTTTTAGGTATTTAGTATCTAATATATAAGCATGTGTTTTACTTGCTGGTTAATCTTTACACGGCCCAAGTCCCTTATATATGTAGTTCTATAGCAGCTACAGCTAATATATTCACGCTAGTATAGTCCAGCTTCTATATTACAGTTAGTATATTCGAGATTCTATATTGCAGCTACTACGTACCTGCTTGTTAAAAGCTAGCTGGTCCAGCGTGTTATCGCGAAGCTGGACCAAGTAACTTTTGTTACTGCACTTGACCCCTTTACATAATTTCGTAAATAGCAAATTCTTTGACAAAAATCATAAATATTTAGAAAGAAAGATAGTTTAAGTTTGACATTCCAAAAAATAGGTTTATTCGATAAATATAATTATGATAAATTCTGTTTATCGAGAATAATTATACATATATGTGATAAAAAAACAATTAGAAATTACAATGTATCAATTAAATTATTCAGCCCAAAACCAACCCCGACTATAAAGCGTTGAATTAACCTTATCAAACGTCAATTTTCGTGTCAACGCAACCATTCGTCATTTGTTATCGTAAAATCTTATTGGGCTTTAAATACCGTGAAAGAAGCTTTTCATTTATTCGATAATATGAGTTTATACTTAATTTATACAAATTGCCTTTTGTATATGTGATGATTATTTTTTAAATAGGCAAGGATCAGCCTTTAGTGCTTATACGACTTCTTGGCCTAAGACAGTTTTCCGTATGACTTTTCCTTCACTGTACGAGTGAGTTGGTACTGTAAGCTATGCAAATATTTAAAAAAAGGTTCCATTGGTGCACGGCCTAGGCTCGAACCTATGACCTCACGGTTAAGAGTCACAGGGGAATCCCACATATATGGGTATAAAACTACCTGTAGTTAATGTAAATGAAATTACATATAAAATACACTTTGATTTACACTTTATTCATCACAATAACACTAAAAGTGAGAAAAAGCGACGAAGACAAAGGATGTGAATTTTCGGTCTTACAGCTAAAATCAGTTTCTTCCAAACATAATAAATGTAATCTATACAAATGTCATTCATACAAAACTTTTCACTCCCGGTATACTGTATCAACCCATTACCGTATCTATATATATTTCCGCAAGTTCTTTGACCTTCTGCAAAGATTTGGCAATAAATAATGTTACATTAAAAAATGTACCAAATCCAAACATTAGACAATCATGGATAACCGAAGTTTTTATTAAATACTAATTTAAAAAAACCAAGCTGTGTTCGCCTAGTGGCTTCAACCGTGGCGTGTGACTGTCAACCCTAAGGGCGAAGGTTTGGCCCCGGCTGTGCACCTTTCTTTCAACGTGCGCATTTAACATTCCATCGAACGGTGAAGGAAAACATCGTGAGGAAACCGGCTTGCCTTGGACCCAAAAAGTCGACGGCGTGCGTCAGGAATTGAAGCCACCTACTTGCCTATTAGATTAACAAATAATCATGAAACAGATACAGAAATTTGAGTCCCAGACCTAAAATGCACGCCGCATTAGACTCAATAAGTCGACGGTGTGTGGTACAGGAGACAGGTCTCCAACTTGCCCTAGATTGATAAATGATCATGAAACAGATACAGAAATCTGAGGCCCAGACCTAAAAAGGTTGTAGCGGCACTGGTTTATTTTATTTTTGATCTAAAAATACATTTGAAACACTTATTATCAAACCAATTGAAACCATACCAACGGCCAAACAGCTAACGACCGGCGAACTTTGCGTGAACGATATCGCTCACAGGTCATTATCGTTCATTACTCGTGGCGATCGCTGTTAAGATATCATTCGCGACGTTACCCGGTCAAAACACAAAATGTAGTGTATGATTAATTTATTACGAATTAAGGGTGTTGTGATGTAATAGATATTAATTGGTTTATGTTAGGCATTTTCATAATTTGTGTATCCCAGTGGATAATGGGAAAGAGATTTAAATATTAATATAAAAATAAATCATACAAGTATAGTTTAGGTATTTTCTGTTCCAGTTTTAGTTTTTTCTAAATAACTATATGTATTACCTTATCTCATTTCTTTAATTTTTTCAGTGGTTGCCTAGAAGAGATCGCTCGAATGTGATAAGCCCGCCAGTTGCTCTGCTTTTCATTTAATTATGTCAATATTATGTAACGAAGCGTTAATGAATAAATAAAAAATAAGACATAAAGATAAGACGTATTAAGCTACTGATAAACTGCTGGCTCGAGCTGGATGCAGCTTGCCCATGACTGAAATACCTAGAGATACTTGGAGGAGACCTTGCTGAGGGGTTCTTAGAAACCTTATAAAATATAGTGTAATTAATTTTCATTAATACATAATTATAAAAGGATTAATTCTACTTTGATTTGGAAAGAAATAAAAGGCTTTTTATTTATTTATGTTATATGCAAAAATAAGGCGGAAATTACCTGCGTTTGTGATGACGGATGGGTCGAAAAGTAGACCTTTACTTAGAATAGTCCTGTCCAGAAACCGAGATAGTGGGGAAAATAGTTGGGAAGATGAGAGGCAAATGGTAGAATTAAGGTGATGTTCATTCTTCGGATTTTTTACATAACTCGAATATAAACTATTTTCATTTATTATGCGATACCTAAGTAGGTTATCCTTGGATATATAAACTTAATATATAACATAACCAGTTTTGCAGTTAAGTCAAAACGTTCAAAAAATCTCGAAGTATGAAGCTAAACACATGAATTAAATCAAATTTGTAACCAATGGGAATCACGTCCCACGTAAATGCTATACAATATCATTAAAAGTACATCAACAAAAGAAATTACATGCATCAGGGAAAATGATCACATACCTAGTACTACACAGTTACTCATCTCCGATTGGTTAAACTCAAATCTATGTCACCCATTTGTCACCAAACTTCAGCCAATCAGCGTCGAGTATTCAAGAATGGAACGAAATTGTCATTCGATGTCGCCTATGTACTGCGTTGTATTGTTCCCGTTCCATTTATGAAATAAAGGAATACTTGTATGACAATTGACGTTTACAAACTTTTTAAATTGTTGCTCTTATGTCATATTAGAGCTTTTTTTTAATACTTTGATTCTGTAGCCGAGTGCTTAGGTAATTCTCAAGCCTAAAATCGTGTGATCGAATATCCCACTAACTTTTCTATAAGCAGGCAGAAAGAAAAAAAATCCACAATAATGAAAATAATTGTCTTAAATGAAATACAAAAATCAACGACATATACGATACATGATATTATGCAACTCGTAAAAGTGCTAAATGAAAAGTATGACAGCCGTGAATAACATTATGAAAACACGAATATCTCCGTTAAAACGTGATTCCGAACAACAATGAATAATTGTTCCACTCATCATCGGGAATGAAACAACAAAAACGACACAATTTCGCCCCAAATCAAGCGTGACTTTCAACAAAAGGGTGTAATAATGTGCGTTTAATCCCGCCATTTTCAAGAGGCCTCATTGCCGTAATCATGTGAGGGATACGCGCGCTTTTTTATTTGTCCGGATTATGTGCCAATTGCCCCAGGTTGGAAGGTATCATTGTTAAAGTGCAGCTGTTCTCTTCCCGAGGGGTAAAAAAGATGTTTTGTTTTTTTATAGCCTTTTAGCGGTCACCGGGACGGCCTTTTTGATACAATGTGTTTAGAAACAATGTTCGTGAAGATATAATGATAATATTGTAGTATCGATTGTATTGGTTGGTTGATATATAAAAATGATGGACGAGAGTTTTAGGATAATACACTTACAATTAAGTGAATTTATATATATATACGTATAAAATATGGTTTGTCCTAAGTAAATATTTTTTCCGACATATAGGTAAAAAATTATGTATAACGCACGTAGAATAAGTCTGCACGATGCCCCAATAATTATATTATTAATTGTATATAGCTAATATTGTTGATTTGTATTTGATGTTTAATCTACTTTCAGTATCTATGGTATCAAAAGTTCGCACGTTATAGCTATCTATATAAAATACATTTGTGGTGCTACAACTTTTTAGGTCTTGGCCTCAGATTTCTGTATCTATTTCATGATCACTTGTTAATAGACAAGTAGGTAATCAGGCTTCTATTCCTGACGCATGACGTCGACTTTTTAGGTCTAAGGTTTCATCAAGATGTTTTCCTTCATCGTTCGAGCGAATGTTAAATGCGCACATAGATAGAAAGTATATTGGTGCACAGCCAGGGATCGAACCAACGTCCCCAGGGATTAAAATCGCACGCTGAAGCCACTAGGCCGACACTGCTCTTTATTACACAAAACTTTTATTAACTCGGAAAATATTGATACGGTTTCACTCGTAAGTAAAACGTGTTAACCTGATAGTATTTATTCAACATATATACGTATATGTTGATCTATCTCTTTTATAATACGGACTAAGGCAGAATTAGTAGGGCTTTTCGTTGTTCTATTGTTTTTTCTTCCTGAAAGTAAAATAAAATTCAGATTCGTATTAAAATTCAATACTTTATGGTCCTAGTATATTTTGTGGTGTTTCTTTTTGAATTCATTTAATTCCCATTCATCAAACCACTTTAAACTCTATTATTAATATAATGTCCCCTTCAAGTAAGAATAAGAGGACATCTATTGAAATGAAAAGGGTTCAATTTGAATATTGGGCACCCAAGCAGCCATCTTGTTTTTATTCGCCATTTTGAAATGTCTTTTTTAAGGTGAGCTTTAACGACAGATGTTCGATAAACCTCTTCTTGTTAAGTGTTTCGTTAAGATGATTTATGCTCCGGACTAAGTTATAATACGCTAATAAACATCTGTTTTATAATACATACTTGGTTATAAGTGGATTTCATAGGTAGGAATGGTTTCTTGAAATTTAGTACTCATGTGTGATAGTGTTATAACGTTAAAGGCGTTGCTTGGGACTGAGGTAAGCAAACATAACATATACCTATAGGACTACTTAAATTGACACAAATGAATACAGCTAAAGTTTGAACTTTAGCTGAACTTGAGTTCAAGTATTACGTTAGCAGATTTACTGCAATTTATCCTCCCCCCTCCTCATGTCATCAAAAGTAAGCAAAGCTCTCAAAAATAATAGTACATAAACGCATTAATTAATTGTAAGAATCATCGATAATTTCGTTCTCCAGCATAGACACTGTGTGTAAAAAAGTCAATAATTTAAGTTGACCAAATAAGAGAATCAAAGAACCCCCCCTTGTGCTTACGTAACGTTACCTAATCTAACATAACTTAGTTTATCTTTGAGAATATATAAGTAAACTTAAAACGATTCCACGACGACGTTGGTATTCCGACATGGGAACAGGCGACGTATAACTGGCCATGTGACAAACATGGATTTTTACGATCAATGCCACAAACTACTAGCGACTGTAATGTATTTTATATGTATATTATCAATTTAATAACTCGGACCGAAGCATTTATTTTAAACGATATTCATTTTTCTGAAATCCTCTATGACGATATTTGCAGCACGCATTCTGCCAATGTTACGTCAAACGCCAAAATGTTACATCAAAAAAGTTTGAATAGCAAAAGCGCTATGCACTGCAAAAACAAAATTGCTATCGTAACAAAAGGCAGGATTACTTAATATGGTGGTTAAGTATATATTTTCCAATTTTCTTCGCACTTTTCTATTTTTTTTTCTTTCATAAGATCCTACTCCTGACAATAACAAACGGAACAAATAAGAATTAGCGAAATTGGTTCAGCCGTTCACGCGTGATGCCGTTACCAAGGAAAATATGAATTCATTTTTATATATATATGTATAGATAAAAGTATTTACATATATCTGATTCTTATTAAAATAATACAAGAAAGTAAAATAACACTAGCTGATTCCATTCAGTACATTTTCAACATTACAATGATTAGAATTGAAAAAAAATTAATGATGATATTAATTAAAATAATGTCAAACATACAAAAACTTTACAGTGATGTAGAAAATTTAATTGAAAACTTTATTAAAGCTTTAACTTTAAAAATATAGGTCACGTTTCATAACGTAGGTCGCACACACGGGCACTGCAACACACAAGCAAAACCTTTTTGAATGATCCTCTTTGCACGGTACTTACGTGCGCGTAATTGTATATTTTTCGTAATAATTATATTGACAAACATTTTCCATGTCATGATTCGTAAACTTAAAACTTAATATTTAAAAGTAGCGTATTTATTAAAGTGTAAAACAGGTTTAATTTGAAGTGACTTTTACACTGATCATTTATTTACCCAATTTCACAATGAAATAAATACCTATTATTTTCTAGTATTCCTGTCTCCCTAAAATTAAATAAACATTAATTCAGCCAGTTAATAAAATATTTTCTGTTCAAAATAGGATGTTTGAATTAATCAAATTTTGCTTTTTTTCTCACTGCAAACGAATCGGAGGTTGACCTGAACCCATGCCCATGAACAACATATTGCCATAAGGCAAATGCTGGCAAAATATATTGTTACGCTTTCATTTTCATCGGCTGGTAAGGTCCAGTTACAAACTATTATTTTAAATAAAAACGCTTTTGTTTGCAACTGTCACGTCGACCGCTCCAGGGTTGACACCCTCCCTCTGATTTATGTCCGAACACTGCCAGCTGAAAGTTTGATGTGGGTGCTCACCAACCCTACGAATGATTTTTGTTTTTCATGTATATTATATATAGCCGTGGACTGCTATAATGTTATACCACGGGAGCCGTTTAAAGATTAAGCGTACAGATGGCTAAATGTTTTTTTTAAACAAATATGTATCTTGAAACAAATATCTATCTTGATAAGGCTACATTAGTAATAGATCAATGCTTCTCTACTAAAATACAATAATAGATAAAACTAAAATTATACATTCAATTGATAAATTTTATTTGACTCGCCCCGGCTTCGTATAGGCAACCGCAACCTGTAAACTTTGAAAATATGTTTTTAATTAATATAAACGTAAGACATATGCCACCTTGCATGCATTATCAAACTTTACAACTTTTGTTAAGTACTCAATCATTTTGTCAGCGTAAAGGCAACGTTCGTAAGAAACGTTTTCGATCGATATTTTTTTCTTTGACTACCATGAAATAGTCTTTTTATTTCTCAGGTTATAATATAGCATTTGATGCTCCCAAATAATGTGTGTTTCCATTGATAATAGAATCTTATACATTAGTTACATAGTATACCCCCTACAGCCACACAAACATTTCAATATTAGTATATACGTAGATACACAGATACGCACAACGGACCTAGTGAGAGTATAAGTGCGGAAACTGAGTCTACAAACTATGCCATACTATAGATACATTAAACAAGTAAAATAAAATAAAACGGAAATATTTAAAATATTTTGGAGTTTATTTATTATAAATATTTTTCAAGGTCTTGTCAAACAACATATCAAATGAACGAATTGACGATTCATTAAACTAGAACAATCATACATCATCAGTCATCTTGCTATATCTAATTACAGAATTAAGAAATCGCGAACGATATCTCGTTAAAGACAATAAACCTATCATTAATCATTAGGAATTACGCGCAATCATTAATGATATTAGGTGTTTTGAGATTTTAGATGGTTTGGTGTAAGGCACAAGCAGGATTTATCAAAACCTATTGATTGGTCCTCAAAAGGAAGTGGCAAAATTAAGACCAAGACGTGTTCCTTAGGAGCATATTAATGAACTCAAAATAAATAAAAATGTCTGCGTGTACTAGTGTACCTACAAACGTAGGAAGTGATTCTTCTTTAAGACCTTATTTTTCAAAAATCATAGAATATATGCAACTTTACAGAAATTTATTAAATACAGTTAAATAAGATAAAGTTTAACAAAATACTTTTATTATCATAGACATGAAATGAATACAAATAATACAATTATTTCATTTTACCTTATTACTGCTAAGATTATTACAGAATTTCATGAATTGTAATATAATTATTAATATCAATATCGTTATTATATATTTTAGTTATTAATGACTTCGAATCTCTTCGAATCAACCGTGGGACAAGAAAAAGATGGCGCGGACCCGAAAAATGTGACGCGTAATTTTTTTTCCAACGCCGATAAAGAAGTTTCACTTCAAAAAATAAAGAATATATTAATTATAATAATCGTGTATTGACTTATTGACTTTTTATTAAGTACACGATATTTAAATAAAAAAAAAATATTTGAGAAGTTATATCTTTAACGAAGGCTGAATCAACGCCAATCAATAATAACTGCAACGGCTGCTTGCTACTCATACTCATGACTGCCTTATGTTGGTGGGTTTTGTGGGACTCGCAACTGTGCATACCCACTACCCCACGATGCCACCAGAAATCACCCGAAACAGGACACAGTAACTTCATAGCTTTGCTCGCATCTCTCGATCAGCCGTTATCACATCATGTATGTTATGGATCTTGCAAGCAAGGGCCATGCTGACAATGGCTAATATGCCCTGGTTTTTAGAGTTGGTCGGCTGCAATGCTTGCAAGGATAAGTCAGCATTGCTTCTTTGACGCATCAACCCCTGATGAGCCCCACAGTTGAACAGTGACGGGACAAAATAGATTAACGCTTTCAGTTCAAAACTTGTTTTAACCTTAAAATAACGAAGGCGGATCGTAATATCGATTGTACCCACGTTCTGTTGTAATTGTTGATGATTACAACACGTTATGTGTGCACTGATTACAATTATGATAAGTACACGACGGTTTTCTCGCGTTAATAGCAACCTAGCACGAATATTTAATTATTTTATAAAGTATTTCAGAAAATATCGCATTTTAATTGTGTAAGAATTTGGAATTCACGAGTTCAACTGTTTTATAAAAAACTGTTTTTAATACAGGTAAGTATCTACAGAGGGCTTGCTATTTTGGCATTATTCTGAGGTTCCAAAAATTAAAATAGATACAGCGCACGCTTACAACTCCTAGGCGTACGTACTCATACATTAACGTACAGTGCGTGGACTAGCGATAGATGAATTTGGTTTGAGTAAAGTTTTTATTATAAATACACAGTTGAACAACCCTAAATATGACCCGTATGTCAAAAATTCATTTTTTTTTTACGTTTAATTAGCTGAACGTCACTGGGTTTTTGACATTACCTAAGCTACAGTTAAATTATATTTCTTTATTATAATTATTGATTTGGTTCTGCCTATAATAGATCACCCTTCAGTCCCTGTTACCTCGATTTGGGTCTAAGCCATGTGTTCTCACTCGCTCGTACGAGTGCTAAAAGCACATATTGAAGTCCATTGGTGCTTATACAGGATTCGAATCTATGACATTAAAATAATGTATCATAAAAAGTGACAGTCTGTTTGTACTACTATTAATGTAACTTTTTTTAGTGAAACTTCTTTATCGGCGTTGGAAAAAATTTACAGTCACATTTTTCGGTTACGCGTCACATTTTTCCGTTACGCGCACCTTTTTTGTCTTTAAAACAGGTTGATTCAAAAAGATTCGAAGCCATTAATAACAAAAATATATAATAAGGTAAACAATCATAGAAATAAATCTATTACAATTAATAAAATTCTGTAATAATCTTAGTAGTAAAGGTAAAATGAAATAATTGTTCTATTTGTATCCATGTCTGTGATAACAAAAGCCTTTTGTTAAACTTTATCTAACAAATTTCTGTAAAGTTGCATATAGTAGATCATTTTTCTAAAAATAAGGTCATAAAAAAGTTTCACTACTTACGTGTGTACACTAGTACTCGCACACATTTTTTAAATACCTATTTTACCAGCTTATGGATGGTATTTTCCAAATAATAACCCTGTACGAAGCTAGGCTAATTCGCTAGTATAAGACTGCTTATGTCACACACAAGTAATATGTAATTAACGAAGTATTCGTAATAATCAATCTATGTACGAACAGTGATAGGAAAGACATAAAAAATGATGAGTTTAAAACAAGTGAAGCTTGTTTCTAGGCCTTGGCTAAGGAAACAGCGGTTTTATAAGCGGTTTTTTTACATCTAACCTTGATCGATTGGGAGATTAAAACCTATTGAGACTGGCAATTAAAGCAAGGAATTGTAATATAAAAATATGCGCATGCCATTTTTAGATACCAATGGCGCTACAACCTTTCAGATCTGGGCCTCAGATTGCTGTATCTGCTCCGTGATAATTTCTAATAGGCAAGCAGATGTCTGATAAACACCGTGGATATTTTGAGTCTATGGCATGCCGGTTTCCTCTCGATACGAGCGAGTGTTAAATGGGCACATAGACTGACAGCCCATTGGTGCACAACCAGGGATGAAGCCTACCCAGAGATGAGAGTCGCTCGTTGAAACCACATGGTCAACAATGCTCTATGCACGTACATATACACTCATTAAATAACAATATCAATTTTACGGTATTTGAACCCAAAACCTTTTGATGACGACAGATAAACACATTGAATAAACGTAATGCATTATTATGAGAATAAAACAATTAAAAACGTTACTTTAATAGCCACGCGTTCAAGTTTCGTGTATGAAAAGTCGTGACAGATGCTCAGATGCGATCGTGTGAATTTGATAGTGAAATAACGTTTTCAATTCTATAACTACCGATCGTAAAGTAGCGTCGGCAAAACAATAAAATGTTATTACTATACTTGTTATAATCTGTATCAAACTTCAGTTGAATGGCGAGCTTCACTTGTTTCACACATTCAAAAGTAAGGCATTATCACGCTCATACAATTTGCTCTTCTTTTACTTCTTTTTTTGGTGCCTCTCCATTATTGGAGGTTGGCCGTCAGTCTCGTGATGAGTGTCTTGTCCTAACGCAGCAACTGTTACGCAATCGCAATATCCATGTATAACGTTACGAAGACATGATTTTCTTCTTAGTTGATCTTAATCTTAATTAATCTTTCTTAAATGGCCGGCAACGCACTCCCGAGCCCTCTGGTATTGATCGTCCATGGTCGCCGGTGGTAACACTTAACATCAGGTTAGCCACAGTAGACCAGGTACTATATAAAAAAAACTCAACTTCACAAACAGTATATTTTATATGTTCCTATGAAGTCCCGTAACCCTAATATAGTCTTTGATATATTTGGCCTGGTTAAACCAAACTATACTGTCGGAAGTAAAAAAGTCTAATCATTTATTTCAATTAGGCCTATTAAAAAGGCACTTATGAAAGTCATAACTTAAAGTTAAATAGGTATATTTAAAAAAAAAGGTAAATCATATTCATACGTACTCTTTGTAAACTGTAAAAACTATTTTAAATTTATTGATTTGATAATTATATCTGAAGACTAGACACACCTAGAACAACTAACTACAGTACTAAAATAAAATATGTGTTATTAAAGACAAATAAATTATAGGTAGCTAAATTATTATGTAAATATCGAAATTTATTTTTTATAAAATATATATAATTAACTGTACAGTCAAACTGTGACTATCAACCACACGATCACGTAGATCTGTGGCCGAGAAGTTAAGCAGGAGGGGATCGTCAAATCTCCCCTTTACAAAAGAACTTTATTTACTAATACTAAGTCTGGTGGGCTTGGCGACGACTATTCCAAAAATATTCACATAATTATGTGCTACTTACCTTTTCATATATATATAACTATACAACAAAAAATTTAGTAATATTTTTTATATGAACGGAAAGTTTCATATAAGATTTTCACCTTTTTTTTCTATCTGTACCTAGCTGCCGAAATTTCGAAGATGCAGTGATGAACTAATCCTACCGTATAGAGGTCACATTCGTGTGGCCGGTGCTTTAATTATGCTAATGATACTATGAGTGCTACTTTCTACTCACGAAAACACAGATCATACGAAATCAGTTCAAATGTACGTGTAGTGTCAGCACTCACGTTAATTTAAAGTCACGTTCCAAATTTAAAAATTAGAATTGTCAGATCTGAGTGTTTTAATTAATAAGGTAAGTTATTATATTCATAAATTTAATGGGTATTTTAACAACTTCTTGTTAAAAACGCTTAGATTTCTGAGATTGATAATAAGTGGTATCAAAGTATATCTCAAGAGACTTTTTGATTAAAATTTATTTATTTAAAGGGTTTTACCACAGTTTTCATATATATATAACATAACCTGAAATGAAAACTAACTAAAAATCAGTGGCTACTACTACTACCTATTTTTAGGTCTGGCCCTCAGATTTCTGTATCTGTTTCATGATCATTTGTCAATCTAATAGCACTCACGCTGTCGAATGTTTCGGTCCAGCAAGGAGGTTTCCAAACAATGTTTTCCTTCACCGTTTGAGCGAATGTTAAAATCGCACATAACAAGTAAGTCCATAGGTGCACAGCCGGGGATCGAACTTACCACCTCAAGGATGAGAGTCGCGTGCCAATTTGTCGTTGATGTTGAAACCACTGGGCCACCAACACTGCTAGGAAAAGTAACAAAACTTAAAAATAGTACTATTCATCCAAAATCAAACCGCAAAATATTCATATATATAGTGACAACCTTCTTATCAAAGAAACACAAATAATTCACCAATTATTTTTATATGTATAAAGTTTCCCAATGTTAAGGCTAGAATAATTTACAACCGATTAACAAAAGAACACTTATATTTTATTAATAATATAAATGAGATAAGAGAACAAAGACAAGGGATTTAATACAGAGCGTCTTCTTTCTTGCCGTACAAAATCGAATTTAAATTAAACGAATTCGTGTGAGTGTATGTTAGTCTAAAGTGCTAAATCGTGGTAAATTAAAAAAAAACGAACACAAGAACAGATTCCTTTAATAGAGACTGTAAGTATTTGTAAGTTATTGGACACTTTCTTTTGTTTAATATTCTTTTAAATTTAAATCAAGCTTTTATTTTGTAAGCTATTTGTAAGCTAAACCATTGTTGAAAAGAGTGTCCATGGAGTTTGTTGCCGGTTCTTCTCCATGAGACCCACTTTTTGGAACCGTGCAACTAGACGTTTCATAAGAGCCTGCAAAGGCCTATTTAAAATAAAAACTATTGATTTTGATTTTGAATCTAGGTTAGATTATTACTAAAAATTAGGTTAGATTTAAATTTATTATTAGACTAGTAATTAGTAGTTAGGCTAGAACGTAATGATGATGATTAATTAATGTTTTTGAATTGAATTTTTAATGCGATGGTAAAGGGCTATAGAACGTTGTCGTAGAAGATTTAACCTTATCATTTTACGTAAAACGTAATACGCACTCTGAAAATATTAATGAAGTATCTGTATCCGACACGTGGGGATTAGGGCGGAATCACGTCCGCTTTTGGTGTTTTGTTTTAATTGAAGAATGTAAGGGTTATATCGAGAGATCGACATTCAGCACATGACTCCTATAGCACACATATAAAAATAAAATAAAAACTTTATTTATGACAAAATTCATATATATCGCTAGTCCCCACACTAGGGAGTACCTATGTTGTGGTAATTAGATAACAATTATTCCACCACTGATTTATTTTTAAACATGTACTATGTTTAAAAATAAATCAGTGGCGCTACAACCTTTTTAGGTCTGGGCCTCAGATTTCTGTATCTGTTTCATAATCATTTGTTAATCTAATAGGTCAGGAGGCTGTCCTGTGCCTGACGCACGCTGTCAACTTTTTGCGTCTAATGCAAGCCGGTTTCCTCACGATGTATTCATTCATCGTTCAAGCGAATGCTAAATACGCACATAGAAAGAAAGTCCATTGGTCTCCATCCAGATCCAGGGGATCGAACCTACGACCTCAGGGACTAGGCTAACAGTTTAAAAAGAGAAGCAATTTTAGTATTATAAGACATTAAGTATGAGTGAATGTGTGAGTGTGTGAATGGGTGTGTATGTACATGTATTTGAGAGTGTAGCTTGGTGTTATTATGATCGTGCGTTGTGTCTGTGATAGTTTTTGTAACAAACTCATGCCACGATACGCAGTAAGGCCTATGTAGATTCGAAATCCAATTTGGCTATCGTAGTTTTTAACCAGGATTTATCATATTTTATATTTCCATACAGAAACTAGAAAGTAATATGGTAATTTGTTTACAACGAAAGATAATATATTTTACACAAACTATATTTCCAAAAATCAAACCAAAAATTCTTGGTGTGATTCAAAATCCCGGCTGAACATTGGAATACCTTCGTCGTATAAATTATACCGTATTGCATAAACCCATCCACGGGCAATTTTGTCAAAATTTCAACATTAATATCAATATGAGCAAAAAAGACCCCAGGCTTTATTTATAAAGCCGACCCATAACCCTTTATGTTACGCGAATTAAATTTCTTTTGCCGTCATTTCCCGTGCATTATCTCGGTTAAAATCATAATGGTGGGATGCTGGGGTACAATGGGGGCATATTTGGCCCCCGGTTCATTAATGTTTACTGAAGAATTTTATTAAAATGTTGCGTGGGGTTACGGGTTAATTATTTAGATGTCTGTGTAATCTGGTTGGTTGACGTTATGTATGTGATCGACGTAAGGAGATTATTAAACGAAGATTTATTTACGCCAAATTAATATACTTAAAGGTAAAAAGGTCGCAGAGTTGTACAAACTTATCGAAAAAGAACATAAACATATTTTTAAATTTAGAACTCAGTTTGATCAAACACGATTTCATTTGGTAGCTACGAATATTTTTGTTCGAATTTTAAAAATTACAGTCTTGTGAATAATTTGTATCTTCCTACTAAAAAAAAAATTGTTAATTAACTTGCAACACTTGCGACTTTAGATATCAGCAGCGGAACCCTTAGGCTGAACAAAGCATATAACTTACTTTTATTTAAGTATAATTTTACCTAAATTCGATACAAGGAGAAACTTCTAAGCGGCCATCTGGCGTAAGAAATTATAATAATGACTTTGCAGACGAGCTTTTTTTCTTAAACTCGCATTAAGGTAACGACCATTGTAAGATTAAGTAAAAGGTATCGCGTTATAGATAAATTTAAATTAGGAATTTTTTAAATACAGTGTTTTGTAGACTAATTGTTATATTAATTTTGGCCTTAAACCTCTCTAGACATTATTATTAATTTTTATACAATGGGGACAAACAGGAACGAGGTTCAGCTGACGTGATACGGTCGCCCATAGACACTCACTTTGCCAGAGGGCACGAAAATGCAAATGCGTTGCGTGAAGGACCCTAAGTCGAATTGGTACGGAAATTGTGTGGGCAGCTGGTTCCACATAGTTGTGCGAAAACTGCCTTAAAACGCTTAATTGTGGAACAGCGGACATCAAGGTGATGCGTAAATACGTATAATAGTTTAACTAAGTGTTATTAAAGTAAGAAATACAAAATCGCTATGAACCCTTCCAGATTTCGTGATTCGTTCAAAATTCCTTTTTACATTTTAAGTGTCTGGGCATCCCCTTGGGCCCCTCCCGGGCAAATCGTTAGCCGTCTACAATATTTGCATTACTCATTATGCTGCATCCATATTTAATTAGGATATTTTCTTCAGGGAAATTGGGCTTCGTGTTTATGATAGCGGATTTGATACGTTTTTATAACTTTTGTAACGTAACAACAGTTTCGCGTAATATAGCATTGTAAATCTGTTTAAACAATGTCTTCCAAATATATTGCATTTATAACTCATTTAAAATTCAATGTAATTATTTAGAAACCAATTCGACTTAGGGTCCTTCAAGAAAAGAGCGTACCAATTCATGAAAGGCCGGCAACACACTTGCGAGCCTTCTGGCAATGTGAGTGTCCATGGGTGGCGGTATCGCTTCACATCAGCTGAGCCTCTTGCCCGTTTGCCTGCTATTACATAAAAAAAAAACATTTCTCTACTCTCGGTTCTCTTTTAAAATAGCATCAAACAACACTTATTTAAATTTGAAACAAATATCGTAAGTTAATTAGAAGTAGCCTGTCTAGCAGTAGTCCCAAGCCCTTTTATCAACTAGATAATCGTTAACTTTATAGTACCTAAGCCTTTTTACACAGCTTTTCTTTAATACATTTCCTAAATTTATTAAAAGGCAGAGATACAATTCTTCGGTGTGTTATTTGTTGTTTTGTTAAGTTGTATACTATAAAAAGGAAACATTTGTTATAAATATACCAATTCAGGAATAAAAAAACTACTGTAAATACTGATATAAAAAATTCTTTCATAATTACAAAATATATAATATCTTGAAAGGACAAGCAACTATTAATATCAATTAGGCTTTCTCAACTGCGATTTGATTACCGCGAATGCTCTCCCTTCCCCAATCGGGCACTTGAAATCGATTGGCATTTAATTTGGTCTCTGGCTGCTTCTCAAACACGGCTAATGGCTGAACAAACTTCCTCTTACGGCTTTAATTATAACTTTAAGTCGTTTTATTATTAAGGGGCTTTTTCCGGTGTTATCTATTGAAAATACTAACAAATCTTAATCTGTGTTATTTTATGGTTGTAAATCTATATTACATTCACAAGGATATTGAAATATGGTATATGTTTTCCAAGCTCTGCTGGTAGAGCGGCGTATGATTTAATGATTTTTATACAACATATATATGTTCTTATTAATTACCTACAGTATATCTATATGCTAAGATATATGAAAATTATGGTAAACATTAATGATACATAAAATAAAAATATTGCATTTGCAATGATAGAATTGCCGAATATATCAAGCTCTGGATAAGTAATGTCGCGATGAGAGTTGCCTGAACTTAAAAAGAGTGGCGGAGAGTTTATTGCCAGTTCATCTCTTCCGTTCTACGCCCTTGATTTGAGAACTGGCAGTAAATGTAAAATTAGGCAGTCACTTAATATCAGGTCCGTACATAGTGTTGTGTGTAATTTTATTACATTTTGGAAAAGAAGAGTGATAAAAACATATCATTATACTTTATAAATAGGTGAACCGGAAAGACTGCGACCACAGCAATAGTCATTGTACAGAAAACTAAATGAGTCATAAATTTATTTTTGTATTGATAATTAGGTGGTACAATGAGTTTCATGTGTTTTTATCCAAAAAATCTAGTAAAACCAAATTTCTATTAAATATCTACAGGAAACGTGTTTAGTCAAAAGGATAACTTGAAATAGAGTCGTGCGCAAACGCGGAAATTGTGTAAAATTAGCGTCCTATCGATCTATCAGGATCGATGGAAATAGATCTCAAGAATTGCTTTTGAGAGCCAAAATTATGTCTTTATATCCGCCAGGAATGTGTTGCAGTTACAAAAAATTTGTACAACATTCCGGGCATTTTGTCCAAAAAATAATTGACCCACTCAATACAAAAAATAATATTTTAATACAAAACCTTGGACCGCGTATGTAAAGCTTTTAAAATGTTAAATAGGTAATGTAAAAAATATTGCGTGTATATTTTTAAAAAAATGTGACAGTACAAAATAGTTTTTAAATGTAAAATTTGTTTTTGACTTTCAGACATCTTTTATTAAATGTGGAACACGTTACCTATTTATATTAAAAACGCACATACATACACAGTAACTAACCAGATCTAAGCGTATTAAAAAAAAACTAGATAATATTTGGCACACAGATTCATTCCATCCATTCAATATTGATCGAAACGTCAAACCCTCCCTAATCACCCTTATTGACAAAGTGCACTTTAGTGCTTACAAAATGGCTGGTCGCAGACCAGTATCAAACTACACGATTATGTCACAAACGATTTTGAACTTTATCGCGTTATCATAAGGTGGTGTGTATGTTTTAGTTAGTTTTGCATTGTCAGCGTATTGACAAGCATTGAGCGGATTACACCGGCCCTATGTGATCGCCATTGTTATTGCGATGTAAACACAAAGCAATAGAATACCTATTTTCTTTACACATCTGTGACGTATTCAAATTATTAAACGTACCAATTATATATTAAATTAATATTTTCAGAAACAACTACAAATATGTCTCAATAAAACACCATTAGATATTAAAATTTTAGAGCAGTTTCAAAAAAATTGACTTTTATTTACGGATGTATAAAAGCTTGATTTCCAGCGAAATTATAAATGTTTTGGATATAATTACTTGACTTAAAGTCCTATGTCTCCGAAGTGGGGCAGAGGGCATCCAGCGTAGATAACCAGCCTGGTCGGTCCTGGGCGCCTCTCTTAATTTCAATCCACGTCATATCAGCTTCCTTCGCCTCTCCAATGATGATAATGATGTTGCCAGGTTGGTTTTGTGGCGACCACATTTAGCCTTGTTTGAGGTGTACTTTCAGTGGTTTATGGACCAGTCAATAGGCACCTCATTGCATAGCTCCCAAAGCTGATGGTTAAAGATTTAAGCTGGAATAAGCTAACTTATGTATGTGTACATTGTGTATCTCCAATATGGAAGACAAATCTAGCCATACGTTCCATTAATATAAAGGAAATTGTTTTACTAAAACAAATTTGTGATTGAGTTTAAATTATCTTACAAGACGTGTGTTGAGTAATCCGGGATCACTTGAGACATTGGGCATTGCTTTCTCGAGATTTTGATCCCACTTTGGATAGAACATAGAAGATATATATAGAGCAGTTATTTTAGTTTTTTTAAATAAGTTTAAGTGCCCATGAAAAATAGCAATTTTGAATCAATTAAGAATGCAATATTATAGTTTAATACATTTGAGATTTTTTCACGATACAAATTTAGCATATTCGACAACAATAACAACAATTTGTAGCCAATAAAAATATTCAAACTCAAATTCAAAATAACTTTACTCCTACAATATAACAAATACATATTATATGAACGTCAATACGTAGAAAATTTCACGAAAAATAAGGTCTAAAAAAAGTTTGACTTCTTTCGTGTGTACATGCACACATTTTTTTAACACCGGTGTTGTTCTGTGTATAAAATAACATTTGTTGTAAAATTCTTATGACAGCTACTAATGCTAATGCTTACCCCTTCATCCTATAAAATGAAAATTTTAATTTTATTTAATTAAACCAATTACATTCTTATGTATAAAAAAAGATTAAAATTAATTCGTAACCGAGTGGTAATGCTCTATATAGATCCATCAATCATTTGACGTGAACGGGATTACGGCGTGACGTTGTCTGTGACTAAACTCAGTTAAATATAACCCACCATATCCAGACCGGCGCCATCTTGTCACGCAATCAGAGATTCGTTTATGATATATAACAGGAGTGAATTTCTTTAGTCAAGAAGGTTTAATTCTGGATAAGAAAATATAGACATTTTTTTTATAAACATACCTTTATTGGTGGTTAGTCAGCGCTAAACTTATTTTGAAATATTAAAGACTTTTATTTGTTGTATTGATCAATAGAAATTTCCACAATATATATTTCAAATATATTTATTTAAATAAAATACATATTCAGTGGTAACAGTGCCTTCAAATAATTAAGTTAACGATTTTCGATACTTCATACTTGTGTTGGCCTGGGTATCCGGAAGCTATATCCAGGATGCTCCCTTCCCTCGGTGAAATAATATGCGCTGGTTCGGCTGTCGCGTGTCAGTATGAAAAAAAAGGAATCCAATAATCGATAAGACTAAAACTAGCACTCTCCATCAACGGTGGCGAGTATCTCACTCCAAAAGACTGAATCCTTCAATAATTAATAAAAAAAAAGTAAATGCGATACGGTATGCGGTATATATTTAGTGCGCACGCGACAGCGGTTAAAATTTAACTCCCTTGCGCCATTACGCCGGGACACCACCTCCCATCTCCGGTTCGTGTGTCAAAGTCAAATCGACAATTGTCATCCTACTTTGATTGACACCGATTTAGCGCGAACAATACTCATGTATCCATAACATATATTACAAAAGACAGCTTATTATAAACATGTAAGTACCTACTAAAGGTAGATATTTAAATTGACAATAAGATAAAGTGTGTGTTTTAAATAATTACTAAAATTCTTAGTAAAGTTGTTGGTAACACTGTCTTTAACTCTATAACTTATCTATGGTTCCCAATTACGCAACTGAATTTAAGTATAAAGCTATTCGAAATTTTTAACACTTTCTCCCTGAGTTTTTTACGTTTAATACCCGGATGTGCACCAATGGACTTTCTGTCTATGAACGCATTTAACACTCGCTCATACGGTGTAGAAAACATCGTCAATGGCGTGTATCAGGCATAGAAGGCTATTTGTCTACCATCAAATAAGACATCTAACGATCACGAAACAGATTGCAGCGCCATATTATATAAATAAAAATATAGTCCAACCAAAAACTCTATTTACCGATTAACAGAAAAATCAATTTAATAATTTACGAAAGGACCCCATATATTATGTAGTACGAAGTCCGAATGGGACAAAAAATCCGTCCCACCCTTTTAATCAGCGCCCCTAATGAAATCTGGGACCATTAAGGGATTAAAAATAATATCTACCCTCATAGGGCGGGCTTTGGTCACGTGGGCCCTTACGATTATTGACAATTTGCGCAGCCACTGGACTGTGATGTTTTTCTATTCGAAATTTGAATTATAAGTACGTGATTCAAATTTCGAATGGGATTTTCGACGATTATACGGATTAAGTTTGTCAATAATGTAAATCAGTAAATTAGGATTAATAAAATATTATTATTAGTTATTTTGAGGCCATTATATAATTATATACTATCACAGATATATTTATAATTTAAGAAAGATTTTCCCTGTATGTCTAATACTAATGTTTGTAGATTTTTCTTTTTTATACTCATAAAATATATATGTCATACTACTCAGTAGGTAGGTTGGTTCGATTAGATTATCCATAGTAGAAGTTTGAGGGTACGTTAATAGATTATGAAGTAAAGAACCATATCAGTGAAGGCTATGTAATACAAGCTATGTATCCATCAGTCAGGAGAGAAGTTGAATGGTTAATAATCCCTGGAATCACAGAAACATACTTCACATCATCTTGGATGGGTGACCGCCTGGGAACACCGCGTGATGTTGGCTTTTTTATTGGCTAAAACTTTAATTTTTTTATCTGTTTTGTTATGATTGTTTGTTGTATTGTTGATTGGGAAATATAATTAAAAATGAGCAATTTTGTTGTGAAAATTAGCGTCTATAAAGAAAAGAAATATGACGCGTTTTGACTCCCCAGTGGGTCTGGTGAATGAAAACGCTGGTTTGGGGTTGCAAACAAAAAAATACATAATTGGCAAATAAGGGGACCACACAGTATTCTGATATGTCTATCCGTTTTGATTACGTTTGTCAGTTGACTTACACCCGGGATCTAAATCCAAATTACAAAGCGCTTTTGAAACGAACGGTTCGTTTTCAAGTTGAATACGCGTTTTATATACAAAATATTACCACTCAAACATACATACAATGTTAGGCAAGCATCTTGTAAATTTGACAATAAATTATTAGAAATGTAAAACGTTTAAAAACATATTTTTAATTTGACTTTGACAGGTATGATTTAGACATGTTATGCAGGATTGTATCTATCATAATCTGTATTTTTAAATAAAGAATTCGAACTGAATTCTATTTTTAAAACGTACTTTCATTTACATTGGTAAGTTCACAGATTATTACCTATTCGTTTATGTCCACACATTAAGTTCATTGTAAAAAGCAACTCAGCTAACGCAAACATCTGACGGTGGTCCTGCGCATGAGCTCAAATATTAAAACGTCGTATGTACCAAGCAAAATAGTGTTACATACGACAATATGCTTTTCCAGCAGTGACCACTAGTTATTTTAAACACTGCATTAGTTTCTGTATACAGAAGCGAAAAGGTGTAAAGGCCTGAAGTGTTCAAATAACTTAAGACGTTTTGTGTGAGCTTTGTAAAGGATTTACGCGTCGAAGCCATGGTTTGTGTAAGTAATTATTAACTTGGAGAGACCTCCACTGCGTGGCGCTATGGTCACTAATTTACTAATGGGTCGTTAGAATTTTTGTCACTAATAGCTATGAGAGTATAAAATAAGATTAACTTTTAAATTGTTTTATTTAAAAAGCCTCTATACGCCAAAAATAAATTCATACAAAAATAACTTGTTTGACAATTATAAGCAGTGTTGGCCTAGTGGCTTCAGCGTGCGAATCTCATCTCTGAGGTAGTAAGTTCGATCTCCGGCTGTGCACTACTGGACTGTGTGCGCATTTGACATTTTCTTGAACGGTGAATAAAAACGTCGGGTGGAAACCGGCTTACCTACTCAAAAAGTCTGACCTAAAAAGGTTCTAGCATCGCAGACCTATTTTATTTTTTATAAGTTTGCATTGCGAGCTTTTAAAATTAATATAAAATAATAAGTCACTTTTTTAAAATTATTAAGCTTTGTGTTATATTTATTTATTAAAGCTTACCACATCATACATTGTACTTAATCTACTGGATATTTTATATAATCCTTCATCTAAAATGTATGACAATTGAAGTAAACATAAGTGTTTCAAAAAATAAATTAGAAATTAAAAAATACAATTAAAACATATAATAGAAAAAAAATTATCAGCAAAACAGCGTATTAGGTTCGAGATAAGCACCTAACAATGCTGTCTTCAAAACCAATCAGCCCACTGCCGATTATATCCAGCTCCAGATAAGCCGTATTCAATCCGGTAAAATCCAGAAGAATTCGAAACAGAGGTGCTTGGACTCCTCGGTTGGTATTTGTAGGATGAATTTGGAAGATATTATATATTATATATATACATTACATTATTTAAATCTACCTATAAAGATATGTATAATGTAATGTAAATAATAATCAAAGCAATAAATGAAGAATTTGATAGTCAAACTCTTGGGTGCCACAGCGCGCTGTCAAAGTGAAAAGAATAACTCTGAAATATGCCTACACGGTTAAATCAAATCTAAACATTTCAATTGAACCTTTACCAATGAATGCAATACTCCAATTTAACCTGAAGATCAAAAACACCGCTCGCTAAGAAAAAAATCACTCACGTTGTATGCTCATCCCTGAGTCAACAGTAAACATTGACTTGGGCAAGTCCGGTAGCTCTTAGTTTGTTCATATCATGCTAATAGCCACATGCCGCAAGGTTTTTAGGATGAGACAAGGGATTTGTGTCCCTTGAAGGTGCTAAAGGCATCTCAAATAATGTGAGAGTAGACGCGAATTTGTTTTGGAGGCTTTGCACGGGAAGTTCCAATACAAAATGAGCTGCTTTTCCATATTTAGTTTTTGATACGCGATTTACTGTCTAATTAAAATAGGGTAGAAATTCTTCAATACAGATTTCCGACCGCAAATATCAACAGTTTCATTTTTGCTTTACCTTTACTTTACCTTTCTGGCAACGCACTCACGAGCCTTCTGGTATTAAGAGTGGCCATAGCTGTATAACTTAACATCAGGTGAGACTTCTGCCCGTTTGCTTTATAAGAAAAAAATTATAAATATATTGATAGTGCAGTGAATCATTATACATATCTAATGATTATGTAATTATTATTTTTTAACTAATATATATTATTATAAATGTCTTTATGTCAGGGGTTTCTAGATTTAAAATCAATCGATCAAATTGATATCTTTCTTCTTCAGACTCTTCATACAAGTCGTATTAGTGGCGCACAACTTTCTTTACTCTCCCCTGTCTTTGGCAAGTCTCTGCGCCTACGCGATGGTAAGACCTGTAAGGGCCTTTACAAGTTCGGTCTGGCGAGTAGGTGATCAGCCTCGAAGTCTGTCTGCCGAAGTATACCTATGGTGCTGGCATTCCTCGCTGCATTGCGATACTTATTCGTAACGAGGAAAACACCAGCTTTGGCGTCATGCACTGGTACCATCCAGGCCATGAACCCCACGGCCCAAGAGTAATAAAATCGAAGTTGTGTGTGTGTGTGCCTGCTCTGTGGACGCCCCAGCTACTTTGCTTGTCCGACAGTGGTGAGGTGGGCTAACGTGTCCACACAAGTAGCATCCCATTGCAAATCCCGTCCCATCTTCTAAGGGACAATTAGACAATTCCAACGACATCAAATCCGGCCCCTTACCATCGTCTCTAGCGATGGTTGATAGTCAATTCTTAATTAGTTTTAGTTTTAATTGCAATTGTAATACCATTTGTACAATTAAGGCCGTGTGAAAATTTACATTGAGTTAATGATTTTTACTAAATGTATTGAATGTGAAAAGTAATTTATATAAGAATTATTTTGGAATTTCCATACAAAAGATATTTCATATTGAAACAATCGTATTGACTTAGACCAAAAAATAGCTGAAACAGAGGTATGTCCGAAAGCCCCAATTGAGCTGCGGAACTTCAAAAGTTCGTAAGATATAATATCTTCGACTTCCGATGAGTAAACTTCATGATTCATTTTGACGCATAAAAGTATCGAATTATAAAGGACAACATTGGACAAAGACTCCATTTTGCATTGTACTGCGACAATATTCCTTGTGATGCCGCTATCGAGAGCTAAACACTAACAGACCGATTTTAAATTACTCTAATATTTTTTATGTACTTCTACTTTGTTATAAGTGAAGAATATTGTTCTAATAATATTTACATAAAAACTATTTAAAATTAGTTGTTTCCTGTGCTGACATTCCTCGCTGTGCAACGTTAATTACATAAGTCAGCGATGAAAGTGTTTTTGTTTGCGTTTTACAATTATGAACTTTATTTGCACTCCATTTGATCAAAGATCTTTAATTTAGTAAATTCGCTTGTTTTAAGAAGCGTAATTCCATTGCCTGTTTTTACAATCTGTAGTTTTAGTCCCAGCATCCTATTTAGTTTGACTGTGACCACCTGAATGACAAAAATTAACAACAATTTCCCTTCATTTTATTAAATTTCGGAAAATTCATACGCTTTTGATGAAAAAGTTAATGGCTACATCTTCTGAATCTTTTACATTTGACCTTGTATATATAATATGACCGTTGTTTGATATTACTGTTAGAAAAAAATAATAAATATTAAATATTGTATTGTATATACATTTACAACATAGTATTGTCTTTTATTAAAATATTTTTTACATATTTGAAGAAAACACTTTTTTCAACGGATTGAAGTAATGTATTATTATAAACTTATGATTATTTTAAATAATTTTAATAAAAGTGTTTTCTTTAAATAATAAACAGTTTTTGAGAAAATGAAATCGAATTCTTGTCATATTATTATATACATAACGTACTGTGAAATCCTCATCATTCATTGTCGTCGTCAGTGACACAAATAAAAAACACTTAAGTCACTCTTAAATATAGGACATATATAAGTATAAAAAGTCTAACAATCTAATTTTAATATAGATTTTAATTTAAAACGACTTATCAGACCTGTCTGACCTACTTATTGACTAAAGATTACATACAATAGAGATGAATAAAACAAAGTGAGTCTATATTTTGTTATATCTATGTAAAACACATCAATGCGTCTTTGTGCAGGAGGGTGTAAATTCAGGTTGCAGTGTCGCCGTGGTCGTTTTGACACAACCATGCTAATTGGACACTTAACCCGTCCTGGGTTAAAACAGTTTTTATCCGCCGGTCTAAGGGACTGGCACGGCCGTTAATGTTAAGTTTACTTTGATACCGGAGTATTTGTGGCTTATTTATTACTAGCGATGTTATATAACCCTTTTTTAATTTAATATATTTTTTTAAACACCTCGTTCAAACGCACAGAATGATTTTAGCTTCTGTTTTTTTTTTACAACAGTGTTACGTAATTTAACTTTTTTATTTGAAATTATTGTAATTCTTCTCTGGAAGTCACTGACTCCTGAAACATAGTTCTCCTCAGATGCCGTGTTAATGTTTTTTTTAAATAACAGATGACGTGTTTGTCATTTAATAAAATTATATTATTAAACATTAACAATAAAAAGGATCATTATGGAATATATGTACGTAAAACGTGTCTAAAAAGTATCGTGTCGCTAAAATAAAATCAGTATCCAATCTTGAACGTATTTTGTAAGAAGGACCATATTTCTTCCGCCACGCCCTATAAGATAATGACAGTCCACGACCAATTACATGACCTCTACTGTATAGTAACTTCCGCAGAAACTACAAGAGACTTAGAGGTCACCTAACTTGGTTATGATTGTATGGTCTTTTTACACGCGATAGGTGAATTATGGTATCTTATGGGGTTCAAGATAGGAATGTCTTCCTATTCATGGCTTGAATTGCAAGTGTAATTTTGTTTTAAAACTTGAGACTAATTACTAAATACCTAGATAAACTTTATATTATTGTTACTTAAAATTCTATTAATTATCATTTAATTCGGTCTAGTAATTTTGTGTTTGTTCCTTACAAACATTTAAGATTCAGATATCGTACAGAGGTTTACGTAGCTAGAAAGTATAGGTGACAGATGTCATAGAAAATACACAACACAAAACAGTTTTCGATCTCTTCCATAAATCCAGAAAAGCGGGAGTTAGGAATAATTATGTCAATATGTAAACATATTTATATTCTTTTCGGTTTGAAAAATATCATCCAAACAAACGTCAGATCGTAGAACAGATTCAAAACTAATAAAAAAAAAAATTAATGGCGCTACTTCCCTATTTAAAACTAATACTAACTAAAATAAACAAGCGACTTAATTTCAGACATTTTGGAAACTAACACCGACCTCACTACATCATACACAACCTATTGCGTTTTCTCCATCGAAGGCCCTTTCATCTTTACCCCTTTCTAAAAACAAAATTTACACTTACGATCCAGAACTTTATAACTTCACTATTTGAAACAACACCTACTCAAATTGGGGACAGCACGGGAGTGCTCAGTGGCGTAACAATAGGATGGCAGGGCTGGCAAAATGTCACGGGCCCCGGACCCAAGAGGGCGAAGAGGCCGCGAGCTCAATTTTTTATTATTTTCATTTCATTGTAAATGTATGCAGGATTCCTCACGTTTCCTTCACCGACAAGCTAGCAAATAGATGATGAATGCATTGAGATATTATGTTCTATGGATGAATGCAATACGCATTGGGCTTGCACTACGTGCGGACTACAAACCATTCCCTCTCGCCTAAGAGAGGATAATTATTGTGCGTTAGTGGGATATATACCTACAACGTGTAATTACACGTACTCAATTGAGTACGCTGAAAATATCTAAGCTAATAAAAAATAAACTAAGTATAACGATTTTTACTGATAGGGCCTCATCAAAAGAAATTGTCACGGGCTCCAAATGGTATACTCTACTGCCCGTGCTGAAACGGGAAATATTCTAATTGTGCAAAGATTAATTATTATTATTAATAATTATTATGTCAAGTGCCGATACTATGTAAAATGGAAGAGACTAGCTGTCCACGTCACAGGAAATCCTACTGTGCGGGCTCGAGCATATTATTTTTAACTAAACAGTAAACATATTTTTTAAATACGTATAATAAAGTTTCTTATTTCTTTTCCTTTCTTGCAATGAATTGACATCTTTTTTTATTATTATTATCAAGCCAGACTGACACCCAGTATAATACATATACACACTTGTTTAAGTTACATAGCCTATATTAATCTACACCAGATTGGTGATCAGCGTGTCCTGTGACACATAGGCCTCTTCCAGCTGCTGCCATTATTTTTTAATTCTAGCTCTTGTCCAAGTTGTTCCTCCTACGTTTTACTGTTCCTTTCAACCTGCTATCTCTCGTCATGTGCCTGGTCCAGCGCTATTTCAATTGTCTTATTTTCTTTATAAATTCCTCTACTTTGGCTGTTAATCTTATTTTTTTCGCACTTTTGCGATGTCTCAGTGTTATACCATGCTTCATTCCATTCCTCTTTTGCATTTCTATAGCTACATACTAATTAATTCGATATAGTATACGATGGCTGTATAACATCCATGGGCGACGGTTGTCAAGGAGCGTTAATTTGTATTGCAAATTGGGGTTGACGCAGCGAAGGGGTTGATTCAAATGATGTAATTTTAAACATTTTGCGGGAATTTAGGCTTGTTATGGCATATACTATGTGGTAAATAATTATAAGTATTCATAATGAATGACTTAATTTGAATTAAAATTGTTTATGTACTATAGCTAGGAGCGAGGTAGAACGAGGATCCCCGTCTGTGCACCAATGTACTTTCCATTGTGTGAGTAACTGGCATACCTTAGACTCATAAAGTCGACGGCGTGTGTCAGGCACAGGAGGTTAATCATCTACTTGATGTTACTTTGACAACTGATTATGAAACAGAAATCTGAGGGCCAGACCTAAAAGTTTTGTAGCGTCACTGATTCATTTATTTAAAAATAATATTAGCTTAAAATTGTATATTAGTATCTAATCGGTAATTCGGTTTTGTTAGTTGACACTGACAGAATGTTGCAAATGTCATCTATACATAGACTGTCACAGATTTAAAAAACTCTATAAAATACCTACAGTTAATTCATATATTTTTTTTAAAACGACAAAAATATTGATTTACAAGACAAGGTTAGGTTAACATTTTTTTTTTAATTGGGCAATACTTCCATTAAATACGATAGTCAATAGGCATCGTCATACCCACGTATGATCATTATTTAAGGCTTAACGAGCAACACTAATAGGTAACTGCAACAATGAGGTATCAACCTCTAGTTTACAGGTAAATTTCTGCTTCCAAATTCAAATTGTTAACTGCTTATAATCTGGATAAATATAGAAGAAAAATAGGTATCATCGGCATCTAAGGGCAGATAAACATAAAGCCGTAGAGTGCATGAAATTACTGAAGTTATTTTTATTACGTAATATAAATAAATACAACGATTTTATTTAAGAATAATTTATACTTAATACTAGCACAGAATATATAGGTCGAAAGCCCTAGTTGCCAATCCCAGCGAACCAAAATATATACCAGATGGAAGAACGCACAGAGCACCTACTCGTGTGTAGATCTATAGTTATATTATCTGGATTGTTTATAATAGAAATGCGCATTTATGAATTGCAGACTAATCCAAACTCTCAAACTCTCTTTGTTTATGAGAAAATGTAGTACATTCGTCTTGTATTCCATTTTTCCTCTTTATTTCAAAATCAATCTCGGAGTCGTCTTCCGCGTGACATGATCTTATGTTTAGAGACAAAGCTTGATCAACAATCGCCCCCTGAATTAATAACTGCGGTAATTGAGATGTTTGCATACCCCCATAACACCCCACAACCCCCTGGAACTCCCCTACCCCATTGATCCAAAACGCTGAGACGATGTTTGATAATCAGTCAAAACTTGGGGTGATCTCAAAACTTCGTATACAGTAGGATACAGCGTGTTTGTAGGAGAGGACTCGGGAAACTAATGAATCCATTTTAGAAGCCTTAAATGTTTTTTTTTAATTTTATTCTTATTACATGCCGATTAATACTCATAATATACACCAACGTCACTTAAAAAAATACTGTATATTTATAGAATACAAAAATGATTTTAGAAGACCAAGTATCGAACTCGTTGTTCGGTATGATTTGTCAATCCTGTCTTGCTGATATAAACAGTATAAGGTGAGCCTGAACATTTTGTTATCATTGTTCGTAAAATTCGTAAATAGTTAGTTTACCTAACTATTTATGTCTTAGTCTTAGTGCTAAGTTTGACACCTGTTAAATATGTACTGATTTTTTTTGACTCTAAAACTAAAACTATATCAATGAGTATCAATGAAACAGACGCAAAAATAATACTGGCTTGGGGCTGATTTTATTCCTACAAATATAATTGATATAATTTATCCTAAATATTCTAAAATAATTGCAGCGATAACCAAACTATAATTAACAAAGTACGGTCAACATAAATACAAAAACTGTTACGTGTAATTATAACCTGTAAATCTCAAGTGTTAACACCTGAGCAGGCTCCAATGGCAATAAACGTAAATCTATGTTTTATTTAATAATTATAAATTGTACATTCAATTATACACTGTCAATATCTAGTAAGGATAGCAAAATAGTTGTATACATTTTATATCAACACAAAACGATTCCCGTGCCTATATTTTTTAAAACAATAAATATATTTAAGACATTTTTAATTTTGTAACTTAGTCTTAAAACTTAAATGACCACGAAATGTATTAAACATACTATATTGCAAATTTCAGAGTAGTGTTGGTCTAGTGGCTTCATGGTGCCCACATCGCTGAGGTAGGTTCGATCCCTGTCTGTGCACCAATGGACTGTCATTAATCATTTGCTTGAAGTGAAGGAAATCATCGCGAGGAAACCGGCTTGCCTTAAACCCAAAAGGTCGACGACGTATGTCAGGCGCAGGAGGCTGATCACCTACTTGACTACTACGGTAATCTCAAACACTCCACTCTTCTCTATTCGGCAAGCCCCTGCGCCTGGGTGATGGCAAGACCTGTAAAAGTCTTTACTTCATCGGTGCAAGGTCGAGGTCGAGGTCTGGTGCCCTCCACTCTAAGTCACGATAAGATTTTCTCTATTTTCAGGATCTCTGTTACCAGTCCAAAAATCATGATCAGTTAGTATGTGTTGAAAGACAGTTTTTTATGTGTAACCGTTTGTAACGTTTGTTTCCTTAGAAATCCACAGAATCCTAAGTACCTCTCCCCTCCTCTCCCTCCTCTCCCATCCACCTCTTTAAATTCCGCCAAATAATTGTATAAAAATTCATTACTTAATTTTAAAAGTTCATATATTTTTATATTATTTTACATTTATTAATACGTTAATGTAGGTTATTGTACGAGTTTAAAAATATTTCATCTCCAGCATTCATTTATTCCCATTCAAAATTGTAAAAAATATTTGGTGAATACGCATTCATCTCTTATGAAAAAGTAACACTTTTGCGTAACAAATATTTTTACTTAAAATTTAAGCTGCTATTGTAAGACTTACATTTTCTCTGTGTGGTTTAATATTTTTAATGTAACAGAGCCAAGAGGCTCTCCTGGTGTGAAGTGATACCGCCGCCCGTGGACACTGACGTTGCGAGAAGACTCGCAAGTGCCAGGTCTTTTAAGAACTGGTACGCTCTTTTCTTGAAGGACCCTATGTTGAATTGGTTCAACGGGCAGCTGGTTTGCAATTGTGGAACGACGGACGTCGAGCTGATATGGATTTCGCATGTTACGGTTACGTGCCGATGATGAAACTGCAGGTAAATCCAACAATTCCTCTGTACTTGGTATATGCGGTAGAAGATGCCACATCTCTATGCACGCGATTCGAATCGGTCTTTGTTAAGTATGGTCAAGTAGGAGCTGGTACTGGGGAGTAAACAAATAGTTGTTCTTAATTCGTGTAAGGAAAGTGTACTAAAGTAAAGGAGCTTTCGTTTTTAATTGTTTACTTGCCCAGAACTGTAAGACGGACATAGATACATGTTCTTAAAGAAATAAATATCATTATGTATTTCGTAATTTTTTTCTGTCTGTACAGTTAAGGCGTGCACACACGCGCTTTGCAAGTATCGCGTGACTCTTCAAGCTGTCAGATGCGACGTCCTTGTGTACCGAGCTTTATTTGCCGGCATTAACTCATGACAAGTCGCCGTTGCGCGAATGATGTGGAAATTTAAACTGCAAAAACTTAGATATAGAATTGTACGAAAACTTGCCGATCTGATAAAGTTTGCTGTGATATCTTTGTGTTGCATTCCATACGAAATCTATATAAAAATTCCCATAGGTATACTAAATAGGGATTTCAAACGTTTTGAGTAAGTTCTGAATGATTAAAAGTACCAATTTGGCTTAGGGCCTTCACTTCAAATTATAAACCTTTAATTTCTGAACTTTTCCGTACTGTGACTAAAAACCATAATACCTTCCCTAGGCCCTATAATTAAAAAAAACTATTCCCCTTTAATGTATTATAGGTATGTGAATAACTTAACAAAATCTAATCTAATCTTAAGTATGTATAACAAGTAATGCTAGGGTCTCAAATACAATTTAAAAAATGGCGATAAATGCTACATTTAACTTCAGGGCAAATAATTAAATATATTTGATAACCATGGAGTTATTTACTTTTTAATTGTACAGAAAATTGTAAAGAACTTTTTATGCATAAGGCAACCCAATATTACCCATTCACCCCTGTTCAGTGAATAGGCGGAAAAAATACACCCACTTTTAATTTCATGGTTGACAATTGACAATGGTATGAAAGGGTTACGTTGACAGGCTTCCGAAGGGTTAATTGCTATGCACGGTCAACAAAAATGAAAAATGGCGGCTGAATTTACGTGGAACATTATATGTTCTGTGACGTTTATTAGATATTAATAATATTGTCTAATGTTTAAAGAACTTTATTTCTCATTACAACATTTTTATTTTATTTACATGAGAAACTTAATACGAACGAGATAAACATCTTGAAAACAGTTTAAAAAATTGTGCAAATCTCTAATCTGTAATCTCTCTAACGCCATGTTCGTCTGAATGAGGAATAATTATCTATTTTGGATTGACAATAATATTGCGTGACGTAATCAGTTAATATCATTGTGGTAAAAGATCGGCATTTGTCGGCAATTTTAGGTAACCGCGAGCGACAGTTTGATCTGCGGTTAATCATGCGCATGTCATCTGTTGCCGTGTAATTATTATTAATAATACCAATTACCTTATGAACGCGAAAGTTTGTTTATAAACTAATAAATTAATTCACTGCATAAAACCTTCGTAGAAAATTCGTGTTAAGTGGACTTATGTTTTACTGGGAATCGCCCAGTAAAACAATTATTGACACTGGCTTTAGAGAATTATAAACTAGATGCAGAAATAAATGTGTCTATAGCATTCCCTATGAGGACTTTGAGTATCGTTTTGTTTAAGAAAATAAATCATAGAGGTTCAACTTCTTCACAAAGTACAGAGAAAATTAAAAAAGACAAAATCATTCGAATTAGCAGGAGTGTGCGACAGTCTAACAGTGGTAAGTGGAAACAATTGTTCACAATAACAGATAGACCTACTTAATAGAGACAGTAAGTAGTGTTATTAGACACTTTCTTATGTTAAATATCCTTTTTAGTAAAATTTAAACTCCCGACATGCAATTTCGTAAGTTTCTACCGTAGCTAAAAAATAGATGGCCTACAAACTGATCTCCATGAGGATACTTGACGATTAAAAAGAGTGGCGGAAAGTTTCTTGCCAGTTCTTCTTACCCGCTCTACGCCCTTGACTTGCGAACTGGTAGTAAATGTAAATTTACAATTAATTTGTCTTATTTTTGACGTTCGTAAGTGTACTTGTTTACCTATATGAATAAAGATATTTTGACTCAACAAAATCCGTATTATATTCGATCCAATTGGAACTGTACGTATAAAATATTATTAAGAATATAGGCGCGCGAAACCCGGTATCTTTGAACCGGTTTATCGATATTTCCGATAATTGAAAATGTAAACACATTACAGGTGATAATAATGATTGTCACATCGCCTGCGGGTTCCATTATGCAAATTCGTCGGTCATTTGCCGCTTTTCGCGGGTAATTGTGACGGACAATTTCGCCATTAATGCACTTTACGATGTAATTGGCTGTGAATAATGAACTTAGGTTTTATTAACATTCAAATTTGGGTAACATTCAAATGTATGTTGACGTATATTTTCATACTAAAAGTATTTATTTAAATATGAATGTCATTCGTTCTCTCCGTTTGATCTCTGATCGAACAAGTCTTGGCCTTCCAGGGAGCTCCTGTGCCACCGTTCAACAATTGCTCGCTTTCTGCAAAAAGTTCCTCCAATCCGTCGATCCAGCGGTACCTAGGCCGATCACTAGACGAGTGAGTTTGGTTCCGAAATTTTATGATTCATTTATCAGCAATTCTTATGAATTATTAATATATAATTTAACAGGGTAAGATATTTAAGTCTACGGGTTTAAAATAATCAAAATATTTTTCGTAGTATCGTAGTAGCTAAGCGTCTGTTTACTGTTCGCTTGTCGATATGAATTTTACGACATAGATAACTAGATATGAATTAGGCTTCTGTAATAATGATATTATTATAATGCGAATAAGGATGTCATATCTAGAATATGGATACATCTATCTATAAAAGCTTAAAGACGCATGATTATTTTTAAACAATAATTAGCATTAAGCAGTGCTTGCCTTTCTTGGACTTTCTTTCTATGTGGGCATTTAGCATTCGCTTGAACGATGAATGAATAGTGAGGAAACCGGCTTGCATTAGACCCAAAAAGTTGACAGCGTGTGTCAGGCACAGGAGGCTGATTACTTACTTGCCTATTACATTGACAAATTACCATGAAACAGGTACCTGAAACCTACTTAAAAACCGTTTTTTTTTGTTTATGTTTATCATTTTTTTATTACAGAAATACATACATTATCCTTACAGACTATGCCAATACGATTAATATTATTAGTATGTAAATTAAGAATATTGTAAATACTTGTATTTTTGTGTGTTGGAAATAAATACAAAAATAAAAGATCTTGTTAGAGATTAGCATTTTTAATGGATTTCCTTATGCACTTCTTGTACTATACCCATGATATTTATTAGTTCTTTTCCTTATAAGGGTTGCCTGGATGATCGAATGTTAGCGATAAGGCCGACAGTTGCATCCCTTATAATTTTCATGTATTATGTTATTTGTTTTTCTATAAATATAACGAAGTGTAAATAAAATAAATACAAGATTTTTAGATACGATTCTCTTTCCGTCTCACTTTGAATACTCACATTTAAAATCGACAATTAGTATATCTAGTCCTTCTATTTCCTTGACTCAACCCTTTGATCGGGTCCGCTAATAAAGTCAGCAATTTTGCATACAACCCCTTTTCTTTTTCGTTTGCTCAAATTAAATTCTCGAGTGGAGCGGCTGAATGTTTGGTCACGTGACTCACTCGACTATTGAAAACAGAAGAATTACTCGGTGATTGCTCATCAGCCGTTGGAAAGAGAGAGATATATATATATATATATATATAGGTTTGATAGAGCGCTGTCTCTGTCACTCGCTGTCACAGTTTGTGTATCGAATTACTAGTCCCATCGAGTTAACTGTAGCGAACGTAGTTTTGACAGATTTGCCTGCGTATAGATTTTTAGATAGTTTCTAAATACAGGTAAAATAAACTTTTATTTTACAAAGTCCAGTTAAAAATGAAAGAGTTACCATTTTATTGACGCATAGTTGGAACTTGTAAAGAAGCTTATTAGTCATATCGACTGCATTTAAACAAATATTAACTAAATTGGATTTAGATAGATTTCAGTCAGTTTCTTTCAACATACACAACACAGGAACCTGCTAAAGGGCAATGTAAAAAATAAATTAACTTGTTGGATAGTGTAAACGAGCTTGCGGGATGCCCATAAAATGAACACATATATGCGTTGCCGGCCTTTCAGAGAGGAGTGTGCTTTTAGCTTTGAAGTCCTATCTCCCGGGGCCCACCGCTGATTCAATGTCTACTGTGAAAGACTTTCAGTCAACAAAATTTATTTCATTAAAACCTGTCGAGAAACACAAAAATGTGTGGTCTATAGTCTGCGTATAAGGTTTCTGAAACTATCTAAATCCATCAAAACTACTAAATTTGTATTTTATTAGTCGTTAAATTACGGCAATTTGACTGTACAATAAGCAATTTGTGCGACAAAGCACATTGACGTGACAATGATTAATGGCGGCGTTGGTGTCGCGTTGTCGCGCCTTCGGTGCCAGGGTACACGTGTGAACCGAGCCTTATGGCACACAATTATTATATAGTAATTATCACGCAAAATTATCTAAACCACACAGAAATTTGATATTAAAATAAAGATGTAAGAAAAGACGGGGAATCTATGTAAAATTGTTCAGGGTCCCCGAGTTGAGGAGTCCCCGAACACTGAGAATTTCTCAAAATTTTCGGTCACATATACGAAAAAAATTCAGAAAGATACAATTCTCGTCATTATAACTAAACAGGCAGGCAACAAAACAGGCAGTACTAATAATGAATGGTACATTGTATAATGTTTTTGATGACTCATAAACCCATAACAGAAAGCGAATGGAGAAAGCCATGGACAAAGTCAGTTGGAAAAAGCTAAAGGAGACGAAGGGGTTCCGATTGACGGTACTGAATTTAGCTAAGATATAGGACATATAGGATACCGGTATAAATAAAATAATGTATACAATAGTATTGTCTTTTATTAAAATAACTTTTACACATTTAAAGAAAACACTTTTTCAACGGATTGAAGATATGTATTATTATAAACTAAGTATCACTGTAATACTTTTTGACATTCAACACTTTTTGTCTTCAGTCGCCGTGACATAGCAAAGCTGTATATTATCTTCTTTATCAGGATTGGAAATTAAACGGGCTTTATTATTATTATAACCCCATAAGAATTTTCTTACTTTCCAAATGGGCCCCGAAGTTGTAGACAACCAACCGACCAACAGCGCCATAGTTTAAGAACGTAGCAATATGTCAAAACACGTTCTTAACTCACCGGAGTCATACTGACCGGCAAGTCGTAAGTCTCTACCGTAAGAACTAATAATTCTTGATTATTCCGCTCCACATATCGTGCTCATTGTAAAATCTTTAAGTTCTTCTTATTAATACACAAACATGTATGTTTAATAAAAACGTTTTAAATAAACGCATGAAAGTGGATGAAGCTAGAGAGGTATGTCAGGACCGTAGCACGTGCAGATCTACGGTCTTTGCCTACCCCTTCGGGATATAATATAAAGAAAGCATTATAATATAAATAAATATACAATTTTAAATATTTAGAAAAAGTTATTAATAGTTTATGGCACATAATAAACAAAAGGTTAATTTTGATTATAGCATTTGTCACTGGGTTTCATAACATGTATTAAGATTAATATTGGTAGGTGACGCTTAAAAATGATATCATTAGAGGTGCTATGTGGTTATCATTATACCTAAAGAGTTACAATTTGATACACATAAAACGCTTGGGTAAAAATTACAAATATGTACGATACAACGAAGAGAGAGAGAAAAAAAGTGAAGACATACACAAAATAAATTTCTTTACGACGTTTGCGCTCACAAGGCCGAATAAATCTTTAACTAACCCCAAATGGAACGAAACCGTTGGACACTTGGGTCGTTATCAAAATCCATCAGAGAACGAGATTTAAATCATATTCCAATAAATGTAATTATATGGTGCGACCGCCGCTGGCAGAAGCGACAAACGACTTATCTCAACATCGTTTTCTTGGACCTCCCACTCCATTGTTCCCAGAACAGCTTATAGGTATTATGAATGTGTATTTATCATATGTCTAGTGGACGCGAAGAAATTTTTCAAACCGACTTATAAAAGGGACATGAGTTTTAGAATATACAAGAAATTTACAACTGAAACTTAACTTCATGTGATATATACATAGTTCATTAAAAGTATATAATTAATATTCTATCTGTATACTACCTATAATGTTAATTAATAATGTATAAACTGAAACGTTAAACAAATTTTAAAAGTTTGGTTTCTGTGGCAGTGTTTAACCCTTTAACCCTTTAACACTGGCGCTCCTTGCTGTATGGGGATACTTATTCCTTGAGCAAGGAAAGCACCAGCTCTGGGGTCACTGGTCTACCAGGCGTCAACTTAAATCTTTATTTAGCACCTGTGCACTTGAAGACCATGGCCTAAGCGTCTCTACTCCAAAGGGACCAAATCTTGTTTATTATTTTTCCCTTTTGTGGTTGTCCGAGGAATGTGAGACGGTTTACAATTATATTTCGTCTTATTCAAACCAAAATCGCGCGACAAGAATCAGCACTGACAATAATTTTTAACGAATATTTTTAATATTTTTGCCAATGGGATAACGCATGTAGTTCAGGCATGTGTGTCCGTATGAGGAATGTAACTTAGCTCTTGTTAATTATTATTTTTAGTTAATAAATAAATATATCATAGTTGCATAGGTAATAAAAATTGTTAAATTCAGTATTTATTCCTTACAAACACGAAAGTACAAACATTTACATTCAGTTGAAATACGTTTAAGATACTAGATACTAGAGGACACTTGTTCCTATAAAACATGATTATCAAAAACTATATATCGTTTGCTTATAATATCTCAACTGTTGACAATTGGCATCACATTGCACTTTGGAGAAATATTATGAACGCCTCAATTTTTTTTTAATGAGAGTCCAGCTCTAGTACTGTCTCTTCACAGCGTAAGCACATTATTAATTCAAGATGAATGTCATATCACATTACGTGAGTACAGTTGATAGTACTAAAAACAGTGGCAATACAACCTTGTAGGTAGGCCTCAGGTTTCTGTATGATATTATTTTCTAATAGGCAAGTAGGTGCCCCTTCTGTGCCTGGCACAATCGACTTTGGATCTGAGACATGCCTGTTTCGCCAGTGCTAAATGCGTTCAAAACCTTTTAGTACAGCCGTTAGATACAAATTTGTTAGTTCTAAGCATGGAAGCTTCTGGAACTTTGTACAAATCCAGTCATTTTGAAATCATTATATAAGGAATCGAACAAGTTGTTTTAATTGTGATTACTAATCACCCATACTGGTGTTTTTCCACACCGGTTTTTTAATCAGTTTCCAATGCTAACAAGATTCAATAACAAATAATATTTTGACACCATACAATCAAACTGATTTTTATCTTTGATTCGCAATAGCGATACGCTTCTCGGAATCACGACGCCATTTTGGCTTGTTGACAGTAACGAGAAATGACTATAGTTAAGATATGAATTATTGCTTTTCATTTAACTTAGAATTTTAATGTATCGACAAACCGGCAAATAAGGAAATAATAATTATGTTGTGTACATTGCCAGAAAGCCGTCTTAAATAATTCAAAACACAAACCTAAATACGGAACAGGTATATACGCCTGTATTGATGAAAACCAAATCAGTATTTGCACTAACTGGAATACTTTTTATCCCATTCTTTTAAATTATGCTAACGCTGTGATGAAAAGTGACCGATGAAACAATACAATTAGACTGGTTTTGTATGAATAATGGCCTTATATGATATATATGATATAAGATAAAAATTTAGACTAAAAAAACAAAATTCCCCCTCTTTTATTAATCTTCTTAATCGCGTTCTTCATTGGGCTTGTGCTGCTAACTTCCTTATTTCAGCCTGTCTTCGGCAAGCCCTAGCGCCCGTGTAATACCCTGTAACCCTTCACCCCTGTAAGGACCTTAACTTGGACTTCAACTTTACACTAGCTTCTCAGGTTATCAGCCTGGCCGGCGTCACCTATGCCTGCTTTAAAACTAAAGAAACTTAGGATCCTTTGGTAACACTCAAGGACCGGTTGAGACTTGTAGTTGATTTTTTACGGAACTAATTTCTATTTATTTTTATTTATAAATATAAATACATGGTTCTAGTAATAACAAGATTTAAAGTATTTTTGTAGGTACTTGAAAATATGAGCAGTTTTGAAGCTTGAAGCTTCAGCGTGCGACTCTCATCCTTGAGGTCGTAGGTTCGATCCCCGGCTGTGTACCAATTGACTTTCTTTCTATGTGCGCATTTAACATTCGCTCAAACGGTCAAGGAAAACATCGAGAGGAAACCGGCTTGCTTTAGACCCAAAAACTCGAAGACGTGGGTCAGGCACAGGAGGCAGATCACCATATAAGATTAACAAATGATCATGAAATAGGTACATAAATCTGAGGCCCAGACCTAAAAAGGTTGTAGCGTCATTGATTTATTTTTTATTTACTTCAAAATATTCAATATCGTTTATTATGTGTTAAAATGTACTGAAGAACTAACGAATTCTAGTCAACGTAAAATCGATAAAGCGTTTGGTTAGAGGCCAAAACAAGACGGATAATTACGGGGATCACATTTACGAATGTAAATGCGTCGACTTGCTTGCCATTAATCATGTTGCGGTCATCTGCCGCCCGCGGCGCTGCCGAAGCGGCACCTCCGACCAATGTAACTTGAACCCTCTAATAACATTACATGTAACTCCGTTGTAACTCTAATTAACTAGAACTGAACTGAACTTAGATATCATGTAAGAAAAACAATTAGGAATTTAGACTTTTCACACACAAAGCATTTCATTTTTTAAAAGTAAGACTTGCCGGGACTTTTAAAACAGCTTCTAGCTGGTTCGCACAGATTGCAACAGGTGACTCAAATTGAAGACGTCGCGGGGTTCAATTTATACTGGTTGATGTTTTAAATGTATCAGCGGATAATCGTTGTTTTTTTTGAATCGCGGCGAGCTCATGACAGATGTACGCAATGTTGCCATGTGCATTTGATAGGGATTTATTTAGTAATAAGTAATAATATTTAAGGAACCCCCCCCACTAGGGGTCCCTGTGTCAGTGGTTCCATTTAATAAATCACCAGCGCTTGATATAATAATTTCTACATAACACTTATATTTCATAACTAAACTTAAATAGTGAAGGTATAAAGTTCTGAATCGTTAGTGAAAATTTTGTTTTTGTACGTATTTTGAACATATAGGCAAAGTATTAGCACTATATTATCAGCCTAACCTCCTATTGTTGCCATACTAAAGTTTCCTCATGTTAAAGATATCGAAACGAGGTACTTACTCAGGGCTTAGTAGATAGATATGTGTAACAACAGCCACCGTACCGTTCTTTGTGGTAACTACACGTATATATATTGTTAATATTAGACTTATATACTAATTATACATAGGTAGTTAATCTATACCCAGGTACCAAAATACCAGCTGTAAAGCAAAAGAATACTAATTCTGAAGAAATTTTATAATAATTAATAATTATAATTATATTAATTAAATATAAAAACTAAGTATTAAAGTCAACGAGCACAAACGAAATTAATTTCTAAGCGCACACGGCCATACTCGGATCAATAATTTACTCACGCCATAAAAGGAGGATCGATAAGACAACCAATTTCATCCCATATTGTTTGACAAGATTCGATTATGTGCGACACAACACAATCACGACAATAGATTTTCATTGTTAATTCAAATAACAAGTAGGTACACGCCCAATGTTGAAGATTTAAATTAGATATTGTAAAAAAAACCCAAGCTAAGCGCGCGTCTCTGAGTCCTGAATTTGTTGAAGGTTAGTAGGCTTTGAACCTACCTTTGAATGGAAAGTCCATCTGTGTGATAGCATTAATCTTGCCTGTACTCGCACGGTGAAACCATCGCGAGAACAGGCAAGATTTAGACCCAAAAAGTCGAGGCCGAAAGCCGATTCAGAAGGAAGACCAAGAGCTGGAGTTGTTTCTTCCCAATCAACAAGTAATATTACAAAGTAACTACTACCTATGAAATTCAATAAATGATTCCGTGATAATTCCTAATGTTTGATTCCTATAAAATTTGTAGGTCGCCGGGAATGAAACTTATGGATTCCGATTGCTATCATATGGTCACTAATGTGTAAAGATATTCATGTTGAATGATGAAACACCTTTTGTCCGTAGTCGTTTGAGCTAGACTTTAAAGTAAATTCTTTCACACACCATTATACATATTCACACACACAACCACTCATTCTATAGCTTGACTTTATTTTAATTCTTAATTTAGTTTAGACAAAGTATGCAGTATGTGTTCTGTCCGCGATGTAAGGCTGGCGACGTGTTACCAGAAGTCTTTCAACGTCCTGCAGCAAATGTAAAAAGCAATATTGTGATTATCGGCATTATAATATAATATTCCACAACTCTTTACATTTTTACTTCTTTTGGTCATTGGTCTATTACTGGAGGAGGCCGTCAGTCTCGTGAAGCATGTCTTGTCTTCAACAACTTTCGGCAGTCGCAATACTTGTCCACTCTCTAACATTATATTATTTATATATTTATATTAACAAACACGCCGTTTACCTTGGACTTAATCGACTATAAGTAGTTAAAGGAGATCCTAGTAATATTTTTTTTATTAGTTATGCTAAAACTACATTAATGATATTTTAAAAGTTTCATTATAACCTCTTTTTAATCGCGTCCATATAAATTCCCCCATTCAATCGAACGAGGCGTGACATTTCAAAATCAGTGTTGTCAGCACAAAAAATACCACAGACTCAAGGGGAGTTTAATAACGGGGCTTGAAGGGATGTTATTTATGATGTAAGATAACGTTTCCGTTGTATTATCTCAGTATGTTTAATTAAATACATTCAATTTAAACATGTACGTTGTTTCATTATGAGTGGATTAACGCAAGAAAATAATATAAAATAATGTGAACGATAAACATCAAACAATATCTAATATTAAGAAAAACAAAAGACAATACAATATCTAATATTCCAATAGATTTGTTTTAGTAAAGGGGGCAAACAGGCAGGAGCCCATGAATACTCGCAATACCAGAGGGCTCGCCTCGTTCTTATTGAAAGACCCTAAGTCGAATTGGTTCAGAAATACTTCATTGGGCTGCTGGTCTCACATAGTGGTGGTACGCAGGAAAAACTGCCCTAAAAACGCTCAGTCGTGGAACGACGGATGTCGAGGTGATACGGGTGGAATTTCTTATTCTACTTTGACGTCCGGTAATGAAACTCACCTGCATATTACTCCGAACAACTCCTCTAAACACACAAGATGCAGAGCAATTGCAATAGAAATAGTAAGCTCGGCTCGACCTGATCAATTCAGGAACTCTATGTGAGCTTAAAACTCTCTTGTATAGTGGGAAATCTCATTCAGCTTCTAACCTGAGTTCTAGCACGATAGTGTCTTGGTCTCGTGCAGTTCCAGCACAAAAGGCTGATCACCCACTTGTCTAAAGAATATCAAGACACAGAAATCTGAGGCCAAAACCTTGAAGCACTTGAAGGAGTTATTATAATTATATACTATGTCTAAATCTTCAGTTCCTTACCTATATACGTATTATAAGCCTTAATTAGTTAAATGCAATTCGTTTGCGTATTAGATAGGGACAACGTTCAAAGTTTATTTAATTAAAACTTTATATATAAAACATAACTATGTCCATAATCCAAAACACCTGGAACATACATATATAGATATATCCATACGCCTCAGGTGCGCTTGCATCTGTTCATATTAATAACCCATTGTTACAAATATGTCCATACATCACGACGGACAGATGTGTTGTTTATTATTGGTAGTAAATAAACAGATGAAGTTAAAAATTGTCTACTTAACTACGTGATTTAAAGGTTATGAAAAATGCGCTAGAATTCTTAGCTTCAGATTTCTGTAAAACAAAAAAGTTGGCGATTATAAACACTGGCGGAGAGTTTATTGCCAGTTCTTCTCTTCCGTTCTACGCCCTTGATTTGAGAACTGTAAAATGTAAAATTAGAAGCATTTCATATATATTTATTTTTTGACGTACATAAAGTTTCTGTGTTACCTATATTAATAAATGACTTTGAATATCTTTAATAGTAGAGTGTTAGTATTTAGTATTCCTTAACGTCCGATGATGGAACATGGAAAATGTGATGGAAGATGCAGAGAGACTCCACATCTCTACACAGCGCCAAGGGATCAAGCCGCTTGGAAAGTGAATGGTCGTCAACGATTCGAATAGCTCTTCGTTGAATACGGCATATGTTAGAGACTTCTATCTGTAAAAACCACATTAGTTTTTTAATTATTTAATTAATTAACATTGAGCAGTGTCCTTGAGGTCATAGATTCCACACCCGGCTGTGCACTAATAGATTTTCTTTCTTTTTTGACGTGTTAATGGATTCTCCTAATTTATTGGAAAACATTTATATTACTAATGAGTGAAACATCAGTTGAATTAAAATAGTTTATGTACTATAGTAATAATAGCTAGCAGTGTTAAGCTAGGGGCTTCAGCGTGTGATTCTCATCCCTAAGGTCGTAGGTTCGGTCTCCGGCTGTGCATCAATGGACATTCTTTCAATGTGCGCATTTAACATTCGCTCGATCGTTGAAGGAATTCAACGTGAGGAAACCGACTTGCCTTAGACCAAGTCGACGGCATGTGTCAGACTCAAATGATTATGAAACAAATACATAAATCTGAGGCCCAGACCTAAAAAGGTGACAGCGTTACAGATTTTTTAAAAGTAAGTGATCTGCTGTGCTGACACCGTCTAATCATGCACCTTAAGTCACGATTTTCTTACGATATTTGTAATGCGCACATATATAGTCCATTGGTGTCGAGTTCGAACCCACGACCTCACGGTTGAGCACGCTCAAACACAGGTCAGCATTCTAACTATACGATTAATTTCGTGTGTCTTGTACGGATCTAATGGACAATCGTACGTATGTAAGAAATTTGGAGCTTTTCTTAGTCTATACAATTTAAAGCTCAATGTGACGTCACTACATTATTGCTTCAATAATTAATTAGACGGTAAACAAAGGACCATTGTTTAGGAACACTTTCATCTGTAATCGACACTAGGCCCTTTGGTTGTTGTTGATAAGAACCACAAGGCTAAACTATCTTATATATTTCATTATATACATCGTAACATATAGATGTACTTAATTGTCGCTTGGGAGGTCACTGCGGGGGTGAGAAGGGTGATGTGAGGGGTGAGGGGAGAGTGCGCTATTGATCGCGTGACCCGCCGCGCCCTCTGTCTTTGAGAGGAATCATTGTGTATAGTCCCATTACCCGGAATGGGGCTTGGGGCAGACAGAAGAGACAAATGGCTGCCTGACACGTCGATATTTGGTAATAATTCTTAGTTTTTAATACACAAACAGATATCATTAAATACTAAATAGTTATACAAGTATTAAACATTTTCGTGGGTTCCACAGCAGAGAAAATAAAGAAAATAAGATCTGAAGTAGAAAATAGTTTTTAACCTATTCGGAAGAGAAGATAGACCCATAAGGGATTGTGGGAACTGTCTTTATCTTCTTCCCAAATATCGACATAAAAGACTGCCAAAGCAGTTCAAAAATTACTTTTATACAGCAGATTTGGAATGGTCTTATATAACATGCTTTTATCACTTAATAGGAACCTTGTTTGTATACCTTGAATATATACCTATATAGGTAATACTTGTATAATAAATAGTTCGGTTACTATAAACAATTATTATCAATAAGTAAACAACTTTTTAAACCTAATCGCAAATCAGTTGATTGAATAAAGACGCATTTCGTCCCACAAGAACAAGAAAATATTTAAAAATAGAACATGTCACAGATGTCACAAGCCCCTCCCCAAGTGACAAAACCGACCAATCAGAGATGTCGCCGTGCCGCCCGCGACATCCTTAGCCAATGCGACGCGTCGCGGCGCCCAATGACATTTGGTGACATTTGTGAAAAGGTCAACGCCCGTCGCCTGGTTGGCTGAACTATTTGTATCCTTTATTTAAATGTGTTTGATGTTACTATTTATTAAGTCTTTTTGAAATAATAGTCAATAATGTTTTTAAACATCGCTCTTTTGTCTATGACACGATTGATAGATATATTTATATGATAGAATAAACATTTATGGTCATGGCTTTTAAAATAAAGTTTGGATTAATTTAATATAACATCTATTAATTAAAACGAACCTTATAATTGAAAAGCTAGTACATTTGTTATACGTTGAGCCCCAAAACTTAGAGGACAGTTTCTTCTTAGTCCTACTGTCTGTGGTCTTTAAATCGAAGTACAATGTTACAATATAAACATTTACTATATTCCTTTTGAGGTTTTTGTCTATTTTTTCTCGCGTGTAGTTTCCCAATATTTTACTTGAAACTGGCATAAAGTTAAAACTAATGCCATAATATAAAAAGAAAACATTTACTATGCATTAAATATAGGAAAGATTTCAATAAGAATGAATCACTTATTAACATAGGCGATTTTTTAAAATCCCAGATAGAGTTTTTGGCGAGTGTTGTATTCAGTGTCGTGGTGAAATAGGAATCAGTTATCGACTGGAGAAAATAAACATGGCGCAGACAAAATCTGAAAATCCTTAGTTAATGATATACAAGTTGGTTATGTCATGATATTGTCCCAGCATATTAAAGTACATACATGTCTATAATAAAGTCTCTTCCCTGTAGGGAGTTGATAGATATCTATAAGTAAATCGAGAAAAAAAATCTATTTATTTCCAAAGTTAATTTTTTATGAAGGTTTTATGTCTCTTTCTGTCATATCGTTTTTACCCTATGATGAAAAGAGACAGATGTGTACTTGATGCAATTATATTTTTTAATTCATGGGCGTGAGAAAGTTCTAGTGTTTGATCTAAACATTTATAATTACATAGAAACGGTAATATAGTATGAAAAATGAAATTCTTCCAATTGATTTATTCCAATAAGAATTATAAATATATCTAACTAGAAGTATTAACAAACCACTGAAAGTCCTATGCAAATATAAATGCTTCTATTATGGGAGACCAGGACTTCCCAATTTGGTGTCATAATAGTATTAACCGAATTTAAATATTAAGAAAATGTCGATAATAAACTGATCGATCAACGCCATCTGTTGCCAAATTGCGTGAACGTGATTCAGCAGTTTGCAAGATGGCTGATTTTGACAAAAACTATTTTGAGACCCCTTGTGTTACGATATTAATAGATATTGTTCGTTTGGGACTTAAGAGAGGTTGAATATTTTTTTTCGTGAGCATGATTTAGGCCAACATCAACAATTAAACAGAAATATATAACGAAACAGAAATAGAAGAAAAAAACGAAGAGTTGTAACGACACTGGCTCCCAAATCATTGGAAGATTATTTATGAACAGCTTTAGATTGCAGTATGGTATATAGAAAAATTTGTGTTCAGGCTGGTTGACGTCCAGTCTCAGTCGTGCTTGTTTCCTCACGATGTCTTTCAGAATGCTTGGACTCATAGAAAGACACTCTTCTAGTTTCTGTTTAACATAAATCAGTAAAATAATTATATAAATATATAATTAATTAATATAAATATAAATACTCCATTATGAGATATAAATTATGGCTGGTAACACTTTAAAAGTTTCATTCAAACGTTTAAACTGAGATCAAATTATAAATAGTAATATGATAAAATAATTTTCCGTTTTTTCTGTCTTGTAAATTTGTGTACGACTTACAACACTTAAATAAATCAGTGCCGTACCAACCATTTTAGGTCTGGGCCTCAGATTTCTGAATCTGCTTCATGATGATTTGGCAATGTAATTGGTGATCGGCCTCCAGTGACTGACACAAGAACGTCGATTTTTTGTGTCTAAGGCTAGCCAGGTTCCTCACGAACTTTTAATCACTGTTCGAGCGAATGTTAAATGCGCACATACAAAGAAAGTCCATTGGAGCACAGATGGGAATCGAACCTCTCAAGGATGAGAGTCGCACGCTGAAACCACTAAGCCAACTGCTCCATAAATTAAACACTTAGTTTTATATTATTTATGAACATGTACCTAAAGATATAATCACTATTAAACTTCGTTAAAGCCTATAAAATCATTACATATGATCAAAATTAAGTTTTTGTAGTATTTTATTATATGTTTGTATAAATGTATATATGACTAAGGAACATGACAGATATATCATATTTAAAGAAAACACTTTTTTTAACGGATTGAAGCTATGGTTGTGGTCACCGTGACCACGCACGCTGTAAAGATCGCGGAACATCGGGAATTTTATTTAATTATGTAAAATAATTATAAGTTTATAATAATACATATCTTCAATACGTTAAACAGTATTTTATTTAAATGTGTAAAAGTTGAGTTAATAAGATAGATACTAGATGTATCTTAAATAAGATGTTATAATAACACAAGTGTCGTTATTCATCCGTTTAAGAGGAATTCGGTGACATACACACGTAATCATGTATGTAAAAAAAATTCTTATATTATTAAAATAATGTGAGGAAGGTTTGGGTGTATTTTTATGGTTTTACAAAAATTTACCTTAACATTATTTACTTGAAATCCACGACGACAAGCAAGTGGAAGCTAATATTTAATAAATAAGAATCATTAACATTAGGTATTTCATATAATAAAAACAATATTTACATATATTTTTATATATATCATATATTTATATATATCATACAAAACAATACACACAAAAATACAGTAGTAAAAATATTTACAAAAATACTATTTGTTACTGTATAAGATTTGATATGAAGCAAATCTTTTGTCAGTTCACTTAATTGACAATTAAAAATGTCTATCTATGCAGTACATCAATTCCATACATTGTTATGTTTGCCCTTTTCAAGAGGTTGGTTCTGAGGGAAAAAGTATCTCGAGTGTAACTCTTGTATATCTTCTAGTTCCAGTAAATTCAAATAAGAACATTTTTGTAGCTTAATAGAACTTTACGAATATTAATTTAGATTTTTTGTACCTTTTATAACGCTGTAGTCATTTCATGCGAAATCAAAAAAGGTTCCGTGCTGACGTGTGAAGTTCTTTGTTTATTTTTTGTTGATGTCAAAAATGCGACATTTCAAGTCTAAGAAGTGGTTCTGCTGAATCATTCAGATAGTTTTTGCTACATGCAGGTACAGTTACGAAATGAGTATAGCTTTCTAAACTTTGTAAACTAGATGGCGCTAATGCGGTTGTTAGATTTTATAACATTTATGATAGTTTTAATTGTATTTTAGTGATACTTGTATGTTAAGTGATACTGCCACCCATGGCCACTCTAATTACCACTCGCAATTGCGTTGAAGGCTTTTAAGGATTCTCTTTTCTTAAATCCTATGTCAAATTGTAGTATCTTTTATAGAGACGGAAAACATTGCTAGGTAACTGGAATATCTAAGCCTACAAAGACTTTGACTTTCGTATGTCAAAATCTGTTTGGGGCACACGCACGTCAGGAGTGCTAGAGAGTATATATCTGCTTGATTTTGATAAAGCTTCAACTTGTTCTCGAACCGACAGACCAATACAAGAAACAAAATATATAGTCATTGCACTTATGGTTAAAAAATCACATGAGAAATGAAAAAGCAATCAGACCCTTTACTAATGAAAGGTATAATTGCGTGAGGGCGACAAAGGCTGACAAAAAAATTGTTGCATCACGCTCGCTGATGAGAGGACTTTGTCGGCGGATTGACATTGGCTCTGTAATTAATGTTTGATGTGGAGTGAATACGAGATATACCGGCATTTTAGAAGGATACATCTTTTAAAATGGACGCTAAATGGTTTGGATGTTAAATGTATCAGCTGTCACAGTACTTCGCTCGATTACAAATTTCGCTTTTACAATAAAACTGTAAAAAGAATGACTCGATTGACATTTCCAGCAGAGTTTTAAAAAACTGTTAATAATTTGCTATTATTATTACTTTGCATGTACTACGTGTATTTACATAGTATACTCGCGGGTGCTGGGTTGCCCCATACGACTTCTTCAATACAAAGAGTCACCTCGAGTTGTGTGCTGCGATATCACTACTCGAGAACGTTGCATATAACGGTTTCGCGCCTTAATTTCTTAAATAAATTAAGTTCTCATTTAAATACATGTATATCCTTGAGTCTATATGTCCATGAGTATCTGATAGTCCTCCTTGTAAGATGTGTGACGTTTGTGAGGAAAAATAAAAATATTTTTTTTAACATTTAGCTTCTTGTACTGACATTCGTGGCAACGATCGTGTTACAGATATATATACCTCAATATATCGATATAGTCCTTATCCTATATTGAAAAAATACGTAGCGTAAAGTCTGAATATTTCTTAAATGTTAAATGGTTTATAATCAAAGTCAAGATATTATTTTGTACTAGCCCGGAAACGTTTTGCCTTAATATGATTTGTTTAGTTAGCCTACCGTTTTAGTAGCTACATACAAAAATAAGGAAGATTTTACTATGTTATCCCATAGAAAGTGTTCACTTTTCCGAAATGACAACCGAAGTACATACCTAATAAATTTTTCAATTGCTTTCAAACTTTTGTCTCTATAAAAACTTTCCTCAGAATTCAAAGAATAAAATGAATCGGTCCGGCCGTCTTCAAGTTTTGCGCTTAGCAACAAATTTCGGGATAATTTTTTAAAATAGATATGTATCTACTTATGAGTTGCCATAAATTTCTCATTATAAAGTGCGCGCGCATTATAAGAAAAAAAATGAAGTTTCTGAATAGAAATAAAGTCAAAGTCAAAAATCATTTATTCATATAGGTAACACAATGTACAATTATGAACGTCAAAAAAGAAATATACAATAATTTTACATTTACTGCCAGTTCTCAAATTAAGGGCGTAGATGTAGTTTTACTAATATATTATATACTAAATATATCTTTAGCGTTGCGGATTGAAAATCCAGCTTACAATCCGAATTAACCGTTTCAGACAACGGACGCCGATGTCAAGTGTCAACTGTCAACGCGTCAATGTCACACTAAAAGCATGCTTTCGCCGGGTGTTCGGTGACCGGATATATTTATTTTTTATCATAAATGAAAAATACAGGGTTCGAATGAAAGTACCTAATTAGGAATTTTAATTGTAAATAAAAATAATAAATAAATCAATGGCGCTACAACCTTTTCAGGTCTGGGCCTCAGATTTCTGTGTCTATTTCATGATCAGTGATTGACTTTTTGAGTCCGGTCTGACTAGCCGGTTTCCTCACGATGTTTTCCTTCACCGTTCAAGCAAGTGTTAAATGAGCACAGAAAGAAAATCCATTGGTGCACAGCCGGGGATCGAACTTACTTATTGAAGCCGCCACCAACTGAAGTATTTCCGAACTAATTTTGATTTAGGTTCCTTCAAGAAAAGAGTGTATCATTTCAAGGCCGGCAACGCGCTCGCAAGCCTCCTGGAAATGTGCGTGTCCATGGGCGGCGGTATCGCTTAACATCAGGTGAGCCTCCCCGGTTCCCTCCTGTTAATTAAAAAAAACAGCACAATTATATATAAATGAATTTTCTACATTATATCTAAGTTAGGCTGTCATGTAGACATTTGTGAACACAAATTTTACAAAAAGTTAAAAAAAATATCATTTATACAGTTTTTACCAGACATTTTATGCTAAACATTGCAAATTACTTTCTAATCGTGATGAATTCGAATAAGAACCAGAACTCCTGGTTTTTGGAGAATTCCGCAGATTTTTAACCTTGGGATGAAGGGACGACAATGTCAGTTTCTAAGAGACTTCTGTTCTTTATTTGACCATTTAACCATTTAACCATTTAGATAAAAACGTTAGAGCCGGTTAGAGATCTCCGTACGGGTTAGAAAATCCTGTTGTTAAGTAGCAGATCTACGACTACAGCTAAAGATATTGCATGAAATACGCTGAAGATTAAATTAATTTAATTAACACGCATAAATGCTTACATTCAACAAAAGCAGCGGTTGGCTGATAAAACTATATAATTCGCTTAATTGGCATAGATTGGGATTGGGATTTACCAGCTACTAAACGTAATTTATATAATAGACACAGAAGTGTGTCTTACCTGTAACTAGAGTAGGATACTTTAAAGATTACAAGGTTCACACCAAAGTTTTAAAAACAAATTAAGGAACTGTAACCTCCTTTAATCCATCTGGCCTTAGACATAGACAAAAAAAGAATTAAATTAAAGAATAAAAGACACAAAGCTGCGCCGGCGCCCGCGTCCCGCTGAACTCTATAAATGCCCTCCCCTGCTGATACGAGAATGGACAACTGTATATAGGATGTTCACTCAGACAATTTTTCTGGCAAGATTATTAATCTTGCCGGTATAACTTTGTGAGAAGTTTTGTATTGTACAAGCCATGGCGGTAGCAGGAGCAAACGGCTCATCGGAGGTTTAAGTGATACCGACGCTCAATGCCAGATGGGCTCGCGAGTGCGTTGCCGGCCTTTTAGGAATTGGTACGCTCTTTTCTTAAAGGACCCTAAGTCGAACTGGTTCGGAAATACTTCAGTGGGCAGCTCGTTCCACATAGTGGTGCTGTACGGTAAGAACTGCCTTAAAAACGCTCAGTTGTGGAACGACGGATCCTATTTTTAGTATCACAAAAAGTAATTTTCGTCTTTTGTGTCGAATCGAAGCATCTACCAGGTTTAATTGAACCTAATTAGGGAAATCTCGTTACCCTAATATGAAAAAATCTGAGTTTCAACTCGGATTTCTGATCAGAATACTGTGCCTGACATACGTCAATCGTCAGACCGCACCGTAAAAGCCGTTAAATGTGCAAAATTCAGCCGCAATTCGAGCATGACCTCAGGGTTGCGAGTCGTGAGAACAACACTTTTGTTTCAGTTATAATACCGATATAAATATCCTAAAACTAATGACCCTAATAGGAACATCCTGTATATAACACAGGTGATGAATAGCCTCATAATCTATAATCTCATATTTTGCCGGCACATTGACCGTTTTTGTCGTCGTCGAACCATTGTTAACGATTAGTCGCGGGTGACAGCTATTCGAATAATCGACTCGTGTTATAATCGAGTTTTTAATCGATACACTTAATCGATTTGCCCTTTTGTGTCGGCGCTTTTGTAGTCGACAGGTGGAATTGCGAGTGATTTTTTAAATGTCAATGTGACATTTGACATTTTGTCATGAAGTTTCGTGTCTAATAATCTACTTTATAGGACCCACCACAGAATACTGTTAAATTACTACATTAACCGGAATTACGAAATTTACTAGTTAGTTTTTCAACAGCCGTTTTATATGTTATATGCAGGTCCTGGGTTCGATTATGTACAAAATTTGAATACTTTATAATATATTTTCTTATTACATACTACGGACACATCTATACCTCAATTCATCCAAATTCAATCGGCTATTAAAACTGATTTATAAGTGAAAATGAAATATTGTCTACCATCACTACCATATTGTTAGTTAAATATAAATCACAGTTTTAAAAGAAAACACTAATTTCTTCGTCCGGAAATGGCCTGTAAAGCGTTGTGTTCGCTCCGCCTCTAGCAATTTGGCTGCGTACGCGCATACGGTTCCCACGTTTATGTAGTGTAACCAATTCGTTAAATCTTCTGGGATTTATATACAATTCTTAGTAGGTTATATGTGGTAATTATAATTACAATTTAATTAATTTATTAATTATAATACTACTAACAATAGCTACATATAAACAATAATATTGATTTGAAATCGTAACGAAATTAAATTAATTACTAGTAGGTATATATGCCTAGTATATAGACTATTTCTTTCAAAACGTCATTTTAAGTAGAAATTAAAAATGAAATTCAGATAAATAGGAGCTAAACTACGTCACTACTATTATATTTATTTTATCCCATATAACTAAAAATCATGGTAACACAACAAAGGAGCCGGTATAAGACTGGGCGTCACCAACAGCGCATTCGATTACTGAGTCCCGAAGATATTTTAACTGCCTGATCCGAGTTTGGGGGACTGTCCGCAATTTAACGTAAAATGAGACACCCTAATGATAATGAACTTGTAATGAGATTCCATAAGCTAAAAATAATCGCGTTCCATTTTTGAATATTGAAATTTAGATCGAGCTTTTGGTCTAGTGGCTTGGCCATGTGACTGGTATGCCTACTGCGGTTCTGTCCTGAGTTCAAACCCTGGCACTAATGGGTTTTCGTAATTATTAAATTGTCCTTTCATACCTTTTGTTCATCTTCTTGAGTTGATAATCAGTTTGGAAGTTGGCGGAGTTCTTATAGCACGATACTGCAATTTGGACGTTCATCCCATGTTATTAAGAGTGTGATGGACACTATACACTTCTTCGCGTATAAGATATCATTTAGCGATCTCGTCCAGGCAACTCTTGATGACTAATATAAACAGAGTAATAGTTTAGCTACCGTGGCCGAATGGAAAATGTATTATTAAAGTCCAGTATTCATATTCAACCATTCGTAACTTTTACGAGTCGTTAAGTACTAAGTAATTCGGACATGTAAATGTAAAAATATTTATAGTCAATTAAATAAACGCAATTAAAGATTGCGATTGTCTTTTGTCATCGCATAATTGCAGTTTAACACGACAATTTTTACTATTGTTTAGCTCATTTGCATGCCAACATGGACCTTGGATTTAAATGATTTTATTAGTATGCTAATTTTAGAGTTCCGTTAATTGTTGGGAAATTTTAACTAAAGGATAACTTATGTATTAATTATAAACATAACAAAACATGACAAGCAAAACAAAATTGGGGCGACCGCAAGGTAGGAGGAAAATAAACGTCTCAAATATAAGAGTCTTTCTCGATTTTGTTACCTTTGGTGTAGACTTTGACTCTTGGGCCGTGGGTTTCAATTGCATTTTTTAAATTTGTTAAAAAGAATTATACTATGGATGAAAACAATTTTTAAACCGGATTAAAGCTATTTCGTATTATTATAAACTTTTAATTATTTAAATAATTTAAAATTTAAAATTTTTCGACGTTTCGCGTGCTTTACAGCGTGCGTGGTCACGGTGACTGAAGACAAAAGGTGTCGAATGTCAAAAGTATCACAGCTGTAGAAAAAGTTGTGTTATCTGTATTTATTTACCCGGAGTTGGGATCGACTAAAACATAACGGGTTTTTGCAGAAATTACTCACGGTGTCCTCTATTTTCGCGGATTGTTTATAATAATACAAATAGCTTTAATCCGGTTAAAAATTGTTTTCTTTCAATGTGTAAAAGCTATGTTAACCAAAGACAACTATATACTATGGATATTATACAAATGTTTTTTTTTTTCACTTGTCTCGTATTACTGGGACAAATCCATTGTTGGCATTTCTTTCGTTTATTTATAACAAGTGGTGAGCAGATTTCTGTGACTGTCATGTACCAAGACGAACGTTTGTCAAACCTAGAATTGTGACATATGAGAAATATGAAGTACAAAGATAAATTATGTTTGTTTGATTATAATAAGAAATTAAAACGAACCTTTACGAATTAAACAGTTAAGTGACACTTAATTAAATCTGTAATAAAACTAGCAACACGAAGTTAATTTTTCCCGCCATCAAATTTGGGCGCCATTGCCAGACGTAAAAAATACAAAAAGCAGTGTCCCCGCCTTTGGGTCCAGACTTCAGGGAATCTATTCTGTTCCTTTTTCAAGTTATTAACTTTTTAATAACGGACTGTATTTTAATGTTTCAACTTTGAGACATTTCATTATCTATGGTGGAACGCCCAAGAATTATTATAGTCGCCTCTATTTTAAAATTCGAATTAGAAATACAAATACGTTTTTTAACTTGGTATTGTTTTTTCTAAGTCTACAACTTTATGGTTTTTATAGCATAGCCATGCCATAGCCATTTAAATGATATTAAATCTATACCACTTAAATAGAGGTTTTGAGTCCGTTTTCCGATGGAGCAAGAGGAAGACTAATATTTGTGAAACTGATCCATGAAACCTTTTAGTTGTACCCACGAACAATTAATCACAGTGATGTCAAGATATTCCTCTTTAATTAAAAAAGTTATCCTTCAACATTACAAACTAACGGACGTTGCAATGAAAAGCGGCATTTCTCAAGTCTAAATTGTATCACAGGAAACTGCGTCACGTCGGCGCGATTGTTTTTGAAATTCGAACGTCCCGTGATTTGTGTTTACATCTGTGGCACGCGCGTTGGCGCCAAAACCCTGTCGCCGCGAGCTGTGACAATGTTGCCGCACTTAAAATAGATATTACTGTTTGTATTACATTTCCTTTCAAGATTTTTCAAGGCTTAATGTGTTTGAAGAATAATGGTTTAACATTTTGGTGTAAAATGTATGCTTTAAATAAGCCAATTTGCAAATTTAAATAAAAATAAATCCCATACTGTTAAAACAATTAGATATCAAATGGACGTTAGTTTTGTTAATATACTTACTCATAGTCTTTGTAAGTTATTGCGTTTATTTAGCAGGCAACAGATTGATTGAATACATAAAGTTACTACATACTAAACAACATGTGTAAACCTGAAGTCCAATTACACATGTACACATCATTTCAGTGGCATCTTTAGTCCTGGTTTACCAAATACTAACTATTACATACATACATTAAATTTAATGACTAAAAATATAAGTTATAGGTAAAGGTTTTCTCTTGAACTTTCCATTTGGAACTGTTCCTAGCTAGGAAGCTATGAATAGAATACTCCTGTATTCACCTCCACCATCAGCAAATTTTACTGTCATAATTAATTTCACTGTATACAACAGTAATAAACGTAGTTATTTAAATATATTGTTTTAGTGACGTTTATTAGAGAAGAAGGTTTGTATATAAGATTCCTTAACATATATAAAGTCGAGTTATGGGTTAAACTACTATAAACATCAATATATTAATGAAAAACGAAGTGATAACTTCATTATACATTATTCAGAGATTTATTTATCTCGTGATGGCGATTTAGGTTACAACGGACCAAAACTGTTTCTTGGCATAATTGGGCTAGATTATAATAGATCAGTGGCGTTCCTCCTGGAACTCGAATTACTGTTTCTGATTTTTGATCATTTATTTTTCAGCGTTTTGTGATATGCGGATTTGGAGAAACTGATCGTGGTAATACAGAAGGCAAAATATAACGTGGCTGATAGACCGATCAAGGAACAGACTCATTGTTCTGAAAACTGTATACTGCAATAAGAGCTGGACGCTGGTGCTGACGAGTGAGAATACACGGCGAATTTTTAGGTCTAAGACGAGCGATAGTTGCGCTCCAAGTCTTCATAAACCGCTGTCTACGCCGTATACTGGTCCGAGAAGAGGTTACGCTGCTGCGTAACACCGATTAGCCAGCAGATCAAGCAACACCAGTGGAAATGAATACGTCATGCACTCCAAATCCAATTCTAACCCCTAACAGGGGATATAATTGGAAAGCTGGCGTCGTACAATTACGTATGAGGCGAAGAGAGACAGACCTGGAGCGGGGTGAAATAGATGAAAGACCAAACGCGATGGAGACTCACTGTGGTCGTCTTCCTCATCTATCTTAGGACATTAAGTAAGTCAACGAAAGCGCAAGCCTGCTACAATCTATTTTCTAATATCGTAAGCCCAAATATACATTTAAACAAAAGCTAAAACTTTGCTCCACAGCTGACAATGAGATTAAAGGTTATATAATGTTTCTCACAGACGTGCCGTAAAAGATAATGAACTTGCAACTAATTTGCATATAATACAGACAGATGTCACTAGCCATAATTGGTTTTCGTGTAACAGTTTTTATTGCCGTGTATTTTGTTATACAAATTGTGGTGCCCCAGTTCTATGTGAAATTATTATGTAAAGTGTCAGTAAGAGATGCTGATTGTGAGCTCTTTGAGAAGAGAATCTGCAAATAAAAAAAAATCTTGAAAAAAACTATGGGTGTGGCATAGTTAATTTTTTTAAATCAAGCTAGTACGTTTGCTACTGAAAGAACTTCGTGGATTGACAGTATCTATCGGGTTATAACCAAAATGTTAACTAGATTATCATTAATATTATTTAAAGTTGAAATATAGTTTTTACTTTTTATTTCTTGATAATGTTTTTCTTACTAAATCAATAATTAGAAAGTTTAAAGTAAATTACGGTAAACCTCCTTATAACACGGTAGTTTTATAACGTACTTTCATATTATACGATTTGAGTCCCTCGTATAACACGTGAGGATAACGTTATATTTCTGAACTGTGACATTTATAATGATTCACAACAGTGAAATAAGTGCATATAAATCATTTAAAAAATTTAAACTTGAATTATTTATATAAAACGCGTTTTATGGGTTCGTGGCTATTAGGTACAAATTTTATATAACAAATACATGTAAAATCTTTTTTGGAAACCACAAAAATACTTGATTACTCTATGTAATAAACTCATACTTATTCATCAATCCGTTAGTTAGATATAGCAACAGCTTAATGTCCATCAACGTAATTGCAACAGTCATTACGTACAGATAACATCACTTGCTACATCGGCAATGTCTCCAAAACTACCCACGCGTTTATCCCACAATTGTTCTGACGTGGATATAAAACAACATTGTTTTTTTATACTGAACATATTAAAACATATATTATAAACCTCCTCTGGGTTCTTTACAGCCGGATAAAAAGCTTCGCTAAATTGACTCACACTAAAGCTTTTTATGTAGTTATTGTCACTAAAACCATAAGATTATTTCTAAAAATCCCTCCCAAGACGAGACAAGATATTCACAATTGTTCCATAGGCTTCATACGAACACGAATTATCTGCGTAGTTCACAAATTGTCGTTGACATTTTCCACCTTACCACAGAATATGTTAGGAAATATTTGACATTATATCTTTTTCTTAATAATATTAAGTATTATGTGAGCAGTGTTAGCCTCGTGGCTTCAGCGTGCATCTCTCATCCCTGAGGTCGTAGGTTCGATCCCCCGCTGTGCACCAATGGATTTTATTTCTATGTGCCCATTTAACATTCGCTCGAACGGGGAAAGAAAACAACGTGAGGAAACCGGCTTGCTTTAGACCCGAAAAAGCGTTCGTCACAGAAGGCTGATCTTGCCTGTTCGATTAACAAATGATCATGAAACAGATACAGAAATCTGAGGCCCTGACCTAAAAACGTTGTACCGCCATTGATTTATTTTAATTTTAAGTATAAATTGTAGTTTTAATATTTTTTTTGTCCATTAATGTATTTATGTTTTCTGTTTCATACATTTTGTTTATCAATGTAATCTGCTTTGGCTTTGTACATCGTCTAAGTGTTTTCTTTTATATAATAGATATGTGTAGCTGTGTGATTACCTATATATAATCTTTTTGTCTCTGTTTTAACTTTTAGTAGGCATCCCAATGTTGAAGGCGGCATTCCCGTGTACAAATTGCTTCTATTGTTTTGTTATCGGCCTATCTTTGTTTTTACTTCCGTGCTAGCGATTGACACCTCAGAGTAACCTTGGGAAATTTAAAGGTCCAAGTAAATTGCTATATTTATTTAAATAATTAATACGTAAGAAACATAAAAAAATCGGCAAATGAAAGCTTTACGTAAAATATCAACTACAAATTGTTTAATCATGGATACTTCATTTATACTATACTAGATTTAGGCTGAGAAAAAGTCTAAGCTAACCAAAGCTTAACTAGGTTAGAGATTAAGTTTCAGTTTTTAAAGTAGGTTAAAATTATGTATTATAAAAAATATGTCCTTAATAATGCAACAAGAAATAGGTCTTTGTATCTATGTCATATAGGATGTAATCCTTCACATGTCCCAATACCCTTAGATGGGGTGGAGGGCGTCCAAAGTGAGCCTCCATCACGTTCAGTTATGAGCTTTACATTTTACCTCGGTCCAAGTCCTTCTGGCTCTCTCTCTGGAACTGGAACGACCACGATTTCGCTTTCCATCTGAATTACAATAAAGCCTCTGCTTAGGGACGCTATGACCTTGGCCATGTAAAAAACAGTTTCTACCTTCTAGCCAGTGTAGTTTGCATTAGGCTAGCTCGAAATAGATTAATATTATTTTACGAAATAAAATCGCGGTCGCATGCGCATGAATTCTATATGGGCGTAGTTTTCCGCTTCCAAATAAAGGATTATTCAATGTTGCAGACTGAGATCTCGTTTAGTAATTATCTGAGACTGTTCTTAATTAGTCCCTATTGTAACTTGACAGGGGAACAGACAATTTCACTGCAACTATAGCGATACACACTGTTTATAAGAATTGCGGACTCAACAGTTCAAAAAGCCACGACACTGGAATTAAGTTCGGTGGCGAGTTGTTGTATGTTCAAATAAAACACTTTGTTTGATGCTGGTTCACAACTGTGATTGTTTAAAACATGGGCTTATAACTGAGATAACATTAGGAGTTGCAACGGTGGATCAACAAAAAACTAACACGACTTATCTATGGGTTCATAAATATAAATGACAATTATGTTATTGGACATTACTTAGACGAGAATGTTATATTACAATTTATGACTGTGGGAAAAACTAATGGACTCATATTGGCTTCAAGTATACGATGTTTGTCTATGTGTACGTTTCTAATTATTAACTAATTTATATATCTCTCCCTAGAGCAGTGTTGGCCTAGTGGCTCCAGCGTGCGGTCGTAGGTTCGATCCCCAGCTTTGAACCAATTGATTTTCTTTCTATGTGCGCATTTGACATTAGCTCGAACGGAGAAGTAAAACTTCGTGAGGAAACCGGCTTGCCTTAGACCCAAAAAGTCGACGGCGTGCGTGATGCACAGAAGGCTAATCTAGGACCTACTTGCCTATCCCATTAACAAATGATTGTAGCGCCATTAATTATTATTGTATATCTCTTCCTGGCTAGTATTATTAAAAAACACGGCATAACAATTTATGAGTGGGCCTCATATTTACTCTATGTATTGTAGTTTTGTCTAAAACGAAAGTATATGAAGCCTAGTAAACATAACTTCGTACGATTTTTTTCTATTGTTATGAATTAAATACTTGCATTATTGTAGTAACGCCTATATGTAGTATATAGTCATCATACTATATATTAACATTTAATGACATAAATTAAAAGTAATAAAATATTAATACGCGCTATTGTACGGTCATAGCAGTCCATAGGCAATAGTCATTTCTTATGAAATATTTTTTTAAAATTTGAATCAACGATGAATATTTTGAATTTAGAATCAGGAAAAATGTTAGTCAGACCAAAAAACAGTGAGTCCCACATTGTTTTGGCAACAAATCAAAACAAGCCTTTGAGAACATTTAACTAAAACATCGTTTCACCCAAAACGGTCCGCTTTAGATAATTATAGGCTTCTCTTTCCATTCTTTCCTGCGAAGTAATCAACCGGAAAAGGATAGCACTAGCTGTACTCTTCTAATATGTTTTTGTTTAATCTAATGACAGATTACAGCCGATGAGATAGAAAGCTAGGGATAGAGATAGTTGTGTTATTTCGTATTACTAAAGCAATAATAATATTGTTTTAAGATCTTTTTGTAAAGAAACGCGAAAACGAAGAATGCGTGAAAAAATATTAAGTCTTGCTGATACCGAATAAATAAAGTAACTAATTATAGATAATTAAAGTACAGTAGCAAATAGCATTTGGTATTTTTAAGCTGTTTCAAAGAATTTAAACAGAACAAGTCACGACTTGATAAACCGACCACGTACGAAACCTAATCGTATACATAAACAAGAAATACTAATTAACAGCAAATAAAATATGTCGATAAGTTTTATCGACAACTCGCGTGTCACTATCGGGCTATTTAAATCACTCGAGCTATCGAAGTAGCTACGTCACTGTCACACTGATAGTGATGTGACATTATGTTCGTACAGTAGCGTTTAAAATGATGTTTCAATACTTTTGTAACACAATTAACAACTGTTTATATAATTCATACAGGTTAATATATATTAATAATATATGTTATGGTAATATAGGATTCATTATACCTACTATGATCTTCATTTAGTTAGCTCTGTTATAAGCTAGCAATCTTTATAAATATCTACGGTACGTGTGTATGTCACTAAACTCCTCTTAAACGACTAGACCGATTTGAATGATTTTTTTTTGTTTGCATTTGGGTGGCGCCCTGGATGATTTAGATTAACAAATCATCCCAGCAGATGGCACTGCAGTCGGTATCTAGGTTAATTACCTATACTGCAAATACACAGCTGGTGTATGTATATATATTATAAATCTTCTATGCATGTGTTCGTAATTAAACTCCTAAACAGCTGGACAGATTGTGATGCAATTTTTTGCATATTCAAGTGGAGTCGAGAATTATTTACATTATTAGTTTTTTTATGTTCAAGATGTGTATACAGGATAATGTCTGTCGGATCCGCTATGAGATGAGAAATAGGTGATCAGTTATATGTGCCTGACCGTTCTCGTGATTCCCACCGCACGAGCGCGTGTTTGACGCGCACATAGAAAGTCCATTGTTGCACCTGGGATCGAACCTATGACTTCAGGGATGAGAGTTACACGCTGAAGCTAACACTACTGCTGTTACGTAAGGTATTACATTTTTTTAGTTTAATTACTAAAAAAAACTTATACCAAAAATTATGACGAATTATATATTATTGTCATTAGTTTTAGCAGTACATATCAATAAATAATGTTCAACATTCTTATGATTAGACTAAAAAGACCAGAACGTTTTATCACTCTTTAAATACTTCGAACATAGATTAGTATATGCAAAAAAAGCGATCAATCTTAACCAAAATTGAATACACCAAAACAATGGCACAAAGCCGCAACGTTAAAATGAATGCGAGCCCATTTACAAGAGTGTAAGATATGACGTGATATAGATCACTCACTCCGTAATAAATAAATAAATAACATAAGAAAAATTACGCCGTAAAACGAATGTTACCGGAGGCGCTGCGACAGTTGGAGTAGAGTGGATACGTCTCACGAAACAGGATTTAAAGGTGATGAAAAAATCGGAGCGTAAAGTCACTAATGTTTCTTAGTACTTTGTTAATTACTGTGATACACAAGGACACTCTAAATGTCAGCGGGCTCGCCGGAGTGCATTGCTGGCCTTTTAAGAATTGGTAAGCTCTGTTCTTGAAGGAATATGGAAGAGAAAACTTCTTTAGCATCGTTGTGATTTTAAAGTTGATAAAACGAAACAGTGACAGACAATAAGATTTGACGTGGAAGAGAATGAGATAGGAAGCATTATACAGTGTAACTTTAAATTAGTTTGTATTTGATCATTTTCTATATTGAAAAAAAACATAGATGTGCAAAAAAATTAATTTAATTAAATTATAAAATTTATCAATATTATTTACATATCATTAATTTAAAAAAAATGCAGTGAAAACTTCTTCTAAATAACAGATTTTGGGATATGTATTGGCGTTACGTAAAAAATAAAAGACTAAATTGTGGTGGATACAAAACGATGTATCGGTTTGATTGGACTTTGGAAACACGTCATGTCGTCTTTTGTTTTACATTATCGTGCATTAGTGATTGAAGCGCGTTTTAAAAAGCCATGACTAGATTATTAATGCGAATGTCTATTACCTAGGTGATAACAGTGTATTATATCATGTCCACATGTTTCTTTCAAAGGCAGCGGCGCAAGGGAGCGACAGGGACGGATGATTTAGAAACCCCTCGGGAGAGGCGCGACGCGACCCGATATTAATATTGTGACTCCAATATAGTACACAAATATAATGTATGCATTTTAAAATACATTTATTGTATTAAGAACATTTTAACAATAACAATATAGCAGTTTGTTAGTTTTTATTTCTGTTTTAAAACCGTTTTAATCCGCGTGGTTTGGACTATATACTGACTTAAGAAAAACATATTTGTAAGTTCACCACTATCGTATTTCTGGTTGAGTTCAAGTTGTAATTAAAAAAGTTAAAAACTATAAAATATATTAATAAGTGACATAGGCTATATTTACATTAATGTTAAAAAATTAAGCCATGTGAAGCCAGTATTGGCGGATAAAACACCGACTTCAATATGACACATATTGTTTGTAATAAAATATTTATATGAAGTAGGCAAAGCTTTTTAACCAAATATAAAAGGTATCTGCTCACTCCGCCTATACTATAAATTTTGATCAGTGCGTTTCGGTATCTGTCGCCTGCACCTAAGCTAAATTGGTTCAAATTCCCATAGTTGGCCTGCAGCGTCACTTTTAACGTATAATTGGTCTTTTGATTGGCCCTTTGATCTTGGTGGGTTCATAAATTAATTACCTTTGACTAAGGTCATGGTGATTTAATTATAAATAAACCTGTTTGAATAAGACAAAAAAAATCTATCGAAAACTCATAGCAGTGGTTGCCTGGAAGAGATAGGGCTGCCTTACTAACTAACCTGCCTTATTAACTATGTCATCGTTATGGATGTACCGAAGTGTTTATAAAATAAATAAATATACATAAGATTAAATTCTGTCCAAAATCTAGTAATTTATCACGCCATTTACCCGTAGGCCAGAGACTAGGGATCTCCACTTGCTACGGTATTCATCAGCCACTTTCATGATATTCACTTATGCTCGTTATGGGTACTTTAATTTAATTTATCTCTAGTACCTCCTGAAGGTCCAGGTATATACGAAAAGGACTACCTAACCCGATTACACAATCCACACCATATTACACTTGTTAATATTTTTTATATGTACAGAATATTCAACAGTATTAATAAAATTATTGCTATATTTAAATTTGGAATGGCTTATCGAAAAGTGTATCGTATTAACGATCACAATAGTTAAACTTATCGCATTCGATAATTTTAAATTTTTGCCTGTATTTGAAAACGAACGGTTTTCAGACATTTAACCTTTTAGGATAAATTAAACAGTTTTATTTTTTAAAGTATATGGGGGGGGGGGGCTTTCGGGCCTACGGGAGGACCAAAAGGCAGTCATCGCAACCTATGCACATCCATTTAAGTGAGTCGTTTGAGGAGTAACCTCTTTCCTTAAACAATTGAAGGTAAGGTAATTGAAGGTCTCCCAGGGAAGATATCCCGGGAGTCGATTCCATACTTCACTAAATCGCAAATAAAGTATGACCTGAACTAGCGATATTTTTATTTGCTTTAACCTAAAATTCTAAATACATCCCAATATGACTCAATATAATGCAAAAGGTACCTTCAGAACGATAAAACCGTCGCCGTAAATTGGAAAACAGCTGATACCAGTAATTGGCCAGATCGAGAACTCCAGAATCGCCTTATTTCATTTAAAAACGGGCCTATTATTTCCCCGGGGAGGGAAAATTTCATAATATAATATTTACCGGGTTGCGAGATATCGGATAATTAGATAGCGACGTGATTTCGTACGGGAAGACTAAATTAATATCAATGTTCTTTGTTTTATAGTAGTGATGTGACAATCACGATATTTCGAATATAATCGATAAAAATATGTATATAAGGAGCAAAAGTTTTTTTTAATATCACAAACTTAAGTTGTATTAGAGCTGGTGCTCGGTCAATGAATAAGTATCACAATACAGAGAGGAAATGCTGCCAGCTTTAATGGTACACTGGTTAAGAAAATGGTAAATACTGTATTATGATTATTATGTTAAGGTTTTAATAAACTATTAATAGTAAATGTATCATATGTTTAATATGATAAGGAAAGGAGGCGTGTAGGCATAGAAAGCCTTTTTGTGTAATTTGCATATATGTCAAAGTGGCAACATAGGTTGGATACTTGTAACACAGTATGTGTTTACATACATGTCAACAAATTTGGTCAACACATACACATCCTATTGACTAACACAATTAAAATACAAAAATATGGTCGACAACTTGTTAATCTTGAAATAGATCCAACGTGTCGAGGGTATACATATATATTGAGACAATACTTGTATATGTCCTTTTAAATAGAATATTATTATGTTCCAGCGATACAATAATAATTTTCTGACAATTTTAATATAAATTTTACTAACGTTATTACGTATTAAAAACAAAAACTTTAAAAAAATATGCTTTATCGATAAACATTTTATCGACCTATTCAATCACATCCCTTCAAGACTAAGCATCAAAATGAAGACAAATGCTGAAGCCGCCAGGGGGATCGGGGTTCGATTTCGGGACATGACAAACAATGTATGACACGCATAATTTTCTAACGTCCCTTAGTAATTTAGTCATGAGTTTAGGGGCGCCTATAAGTGGGTAGTTTTAGCTATGGACATATTCATATCATAGGTGAACAGTATACTGTGCTTGACGGCGTCGACTTTTTCCTCACTATGTTTTCCTTCACCGTTCGAGCGAATTTTAAATGCATACATAGACAGAAAGTCCATTAGTACACAGTCGGGGATTTCCTTTTTTCATGTCGGTTAAAAGCGTCCCAAAGTATCCCTATTAGTTTTAATTTTCTATTAACAGCCCCGTCCTTGATACGAGCGATAAGGCTGCGTTCAATAAAATTAAAAAGTTGAGGGTTAATTAGTGTAGTGTGGTGCCTGGCACGACACAACACAACTTTGTGTTAGATAGACCTATGTACTTTTAGACTGGGTCTTGGATTCACTTATGTTAGGGTAAGATCGAGACGAACGAAGTATGACTTCTATATGTCAAAGACACGATTGACATTACCCAAATATTATATATTGCCCTGTTAGGCAAGTCTATAAACAGACATGATCAATCAAATTTGAAGTACAGAATGTTTTTCTGGGAATCGAAGTAAACATGTGAAAAATAATAATGACAAATAGACTATTGTACAACTTTTTGCAAAAAAATTGCGAAGTAAGCACTGAAAATAAAACTTCTGAGATTTTTTTATTTTGCGACAAAGTTTATTTTATAGAGAGACCATATTTTAATGAGTGACCATTTAAATTAATTATAAAATGGGGCAGCTATAGAAGTCTACAAATTATTATACGGTATTTTTGCAAATTAAATAAAAAATACTTCGCAAAGTCATCACTGAAAAAAAAGCAGTTGTGCTTTTCTGCGTCAAAAGTTTTTTAGTAAATTGAGAATATTTTCATAAAGTCAATGGTCATACATTTATAGTAATATTGTAACATTTTTACAGGGCAGCTTTAGAAGTCTAAAAATTATTATATCAATAATAAATAGACGATTTAACACATAATTTCTATAAAGAGAAAATACGTTGCATGGATAGTAATCAAATCATTCAAAGATTTATTATTAAGTTTAAAGTTAAATATAGTTAAATATTTAAAATAATATTGAAATAGGGCAGATAAAGATGTCTACAAATTATTATATCTATGACAAATAGAAAAGCTGTCCCTGCAACTTGCCGCAAGTCAATTACAAAGTTTGACGAGTTCTTCGATTGCTGATACGATACCTAACACTTACAAAACTTTCGTACACACAACATCAAGACTATATTTATTTTATTTTCGGGTATCAATAAAAGAGCAGTGTGGATCTAATGGCATCAGCGTGTGACTCTCATCCCTGAGGTTATAGGTTCGATCCCCGGGTGTACACCAATGGAGTTGGTCTATGTGCGCATTTAACGTTCGCTCGAAAGGTGAAGAAAAGTATCGTGAGGAAACCGGCTTGTCTTAGACCCACACAGGAGGCAACGGATACAGATATCTGAGGCTGACACCTAAAATAGTTGTAGCGCCACTGATTTATTTGATCGATTTGGCCAATATAATGCTCAAAAGTAAATGCCATCAGAAAAGTCACGTAATGCGAACTGCTACTCTACCGTAAAAAGTTATGAGATCCATGTACCAAATCGGTTAATTGAGTCCATCTCTACTTAAGTCTCTAAATTCTCTAAATTTTGAAGCTTCTAGAAGCTAGAATTGTGTTGGAGTTTTTAGACAAAATTAAGAAATTGTACTAGGTATAATTCTTAATGTTGAAATTAAATGAAATTTGGAATGTACTGTGTTTATACAATCCCTTCTTGGTAACTGAACACTTCTAATTTCATCCCCAATGAATGAGATAAGGGGATGGTACGAACGTGCCGCTTTTTTGCTTGACTCTGCAGTGCCCCAGATCGTACTTTAAAGTTCAAACACCAGACGTGTTCTTGTACTATGGATGAACTATGGATCTTTTTTAAGATTTTCATTGTGACAAGTGTTCAAATATTTCAAATAAAGAACACTTATTTAACACGATAATCAAAAGATATTTACAGGAAATACCTTGTACATGTATTTATAATGGTTTGTAATTTTCTCATCATTACCGCTAATGGTATAACTTTAAAATAATTACATACCTTTGAAAATTACTTTGACATTAATTATGTATGAACGTGGTTATAATTTTATATTATAATATTTTTAGTGTTTTTTAAGGGTAAATTAAAATAAAATAAATCGAAATTTTAGATTGTCTAATACGAATAGCCTTTTCTGCTTTATAAGCATTTTTATATTTACATTACAATCTATATTATTATTATTTTATTGTTTTAGTTCCTGTCCTTGCCTGGGTTGCCTGGAAGAGATTGCTTATTAGCGTTAAAGCCGCCCGTTGCATCCCTGACAAGTAACACTATTTGTTTATTTTGATATAACGAATTTAATAAAATAATAAATATTTTAGGGCTATTTCACTATTACCGTTCTTTGTAGAAAGTTAAATAATACTTTAAACTTTTCGTTATTCAAATATAATTGAATATACGGTCTTCATTTCCACTTGCGTCACTTGATTAACTGGCTAATCGGTGGTACGTGGCAGCGCTATCAAAGTTAGAGATCTTCTCGGGCCAGAAGATGCCCAGAAAACGGCGATGAGAGCGATTAGAGAAGAGAAACAATTTATGTTGGTAAGTAAAGTGGTTTGAGTTATGATGAAAAATGTCATACGACCCAAAAATTCTTATGTGATCTACATCGAGTTTTGTAATGGCCTTTGTAATAATGTTTTACTTCCAATTCAAAAGCATTATTGAACAGAAGTCTTAACTAACCACCCACAGCCCTAATGACGAAAAACAACAACCGCCGTAAATATTTACAATTATAACGCAAATTACTTTTAGAGGACAGTGGCTCTAAAACATTTAAAATGTAATAAACATTAATTTGTATTTGTCTATAATTTATTATATTTATCAAAAAAAAACAGCAAAATGAGCAGAGTACGTGTTAAAATAAGTGAGTCAAACCTTGTATGAGTAGGAAGGACAGTACAGCCTGTTTTCTTACCTTTTACCTTCGTTGGTTGATGATTTTAGATTATCTTGAAGATTGACTAGTAAGATTGACTAGAACTTTAGGGATTTAGCTTTGATCAAATTTGGTTCAGGCATAATCAATAACGAAACAGAAAGCGAATACTTGCTGGAAGAGATTAAGAGACTGTGCGTTCTGGAGAATTATCAACGCCGCTGTAAATATAACCTTTTAGCTTTGTATTCGACAGGCACTGTCCAGCGTCAACTGGAAGCTTACCATTTTTTGGTTATTCTCGCAGCTTAATAGTTTCCGACTTCTCCTCGGAGAGCGATCTATTTGTGAAGCATATTATCATATGAATTAAAATACATATTAAGATTAATAGATAGCAATTGCTTTCCGGTTGATGTTATAAAAATCACTATATTTTATAATATTTTTTAGTTGAAATAAGACCTACAAGGTCTTATTAGCAATAAATAAAGCATTTAGACTTAGTAAAAATATTATATAATATGCTTTTATTTATGAGTCAGTGTTGGTCTAGTGGCAATATCCCTGAAGTCGAGACGTTTGAGACGTTTGAACCCCAGCTATGCACTGATTTCAGTCTAGGTAACACTGTCAGCTATGGTGAAGGAAAACATCGTGATGCAACGGGCATATCTTAAAACATCGACATGTGTCAGATTGGTGTGACTTGTCTAAAATCTATTAGAGAATCGAATTTAATCTTAGGCCAAAACCTCACCTATATAGGATTGTAGCGCCACAGGTTTGTTAAGTAATTCCGAGGTCATAACACCTGTACCCTACAGGTCCAACACGCAGAGGCCATTGCCAATCTCACCATTTTTAATGTATAGAGCCCCAGCCGTAGCCTGCACTATGTAGACGTGTTTCATATCGATTTAAATCGTATTTGAGAACCACTGGTCTAGAACTAAAATTGACGTATGTCATTAAAAGTTGGACGTCCTACGCGAAATGACATTCATTATTTTTAAGGACCTCATAAAACAATATTACGATCTTCACTCTATACTTAAACACTGTTCCCTCCCAATTATTGACCATAACTGCCGGTTCGATTCCCGTCGATAATTATAAGTGTTCTGACCAAACATGCCGAGCCATAAATAACTTTGACTATCTTATTTTGGCTCGACCTTGCTGCGACAAATTAAGACTTTTTTCCAATTTTATCCATAAAGTTAATATTCAATATTTTCTAACGGATTAAAACCAGATTTTTTAGAATTCAGTTGACCACGAATACTTTAAACGTATTCAAAACATAATGTGAACTATAGGTTGTCGTTTAAAACTTTTAACTGTTGTTAATGACGATTTAGTTTTACAAGTGTCAAATTTGACAGTTACATCTTAAAATTTTGTATAGAGGTATATTAAAATTACAGCCGTTGAGTTGACATTTAAAGTTTTTAAATTGTATATTACTATTTACGATCTTAGTGGCGGCACATACCGGGCATGGACAAGAACTGGTCGACACGTAGACTCCTTGAACAAAAGATCGCGCGGCTGGCTAGGTGGACTGACAACATCGTCAAGGAGGTTGCTTGGAGGAGGAGGAGGAAAAATGGAGGAGGCCTACGTGCAGAAAAGCACCAAATAAAGAGTTTGATGACGATGATGCTGATTAGGATTTACAGTGCCACACACTTATCTTTGCCGGCGGCTGAATTTGCTACTACCGTCGCCATTTTGAAATGTCTGCAAACATATAATAAAGTACAAAAACAAATGTACCTATTTATTATTTTATAATTAATTACAATGGCAAAGTTTTAAATGGATAACGGTTCTCATATTTTAAAAGATATTATATTAACAGTACATGTAACAAAATCTATCATATCAGTTGTTCATAGGTCACATTTATTAAAGCCTAGAACTTCTTTAATAAGTATATTGTTTTATTAAGAGATTTAATTAATAAATTATTAAGCATGACTTCAAATGAGTATCCTTATAATATTCATTTACTGGAAATACATGACAGATATATATGACAGTTTCATCCATGATAGCGTCGCTCTTACCGACCAAAAAAATATGCAGCCTGTAGTTTATTGTCATCTGTCAAATCTGACACTTTCATCTTTTTGAATTTTTTTATTGAATTAAAATGTCAACCATTTCACTCAGCGAGTTAAACCTTGGCGCTAGCTTTAATGATTGCAGCAATTTTCACTCAATTACAAGTGATATGAATTGTTTGTCTAGCGTTGAAGTTTCACTCATACCATATACGTACATAATGTAAGTAAATAACCTACTCTAATGAGCATAGGCCTATGGACGATACGTGTACGGCTTAGTGATGTGCTAGGATTGCGATAATTTTGTATTAAATTCTTTATTCAATCACTATCAATAAAAAAATAGGTATTCAATATTTCGGAGCAATGGCATTACTGTCAGCTGTCATTGTCATTATGTCACAGAGGTCATAAATTAATAACATCAAAGTATAATTGGACGTCAACCTAAATAAGTAATACAAATATGCCGTATTTACAATATATACAACCAACGCAACCTAAATATCAATAATAATGAAAAACAAATTTAAATGCCCTGCGGCTGTGTACCTTTAATGCTGGAAGCAATTTCTCCCTGTATTGCGATACTTATTCGTCGAGTGAGGAAGGCCTTTGGGGTCACTGCTACTATCAGGCGCCAACTCAAATCTTTAATTAGCGCCTCAGTACTTGAACCCTACGGCCCAAGAGTCTCATCTCCAAAGCAAACACAAATTAAATTTGGAGGAAATACTATAATATGTTTATTCCCGTTTAAATGTAAATCATTCCCAAAGCCGCATCAGTGCCATCTACAAATTTGTGTCAATAGGCATCAATAGACACAAATATGATATTAACGAAAAATGAAGTTATAACTTCAAATGATGCTGTAATTTAAAATATGGAATAAAGTGTGTTCATCGACGTCTATGTCCATCCCTAGATAACACCTGTATGCGCACACGCACCCGTTCATTAGGTCGCGGCGCGTGATTGTCATTTGGCCCCGCCCCTACGCGCCGCTTACACAATTATAATAATTCCTATCATTACAATACCCTAGAGGAACCGTGGAAATTGTTTTCGTTGTGGCAATTGTAAACTAAGGCATTTTTAGAGTGACTGTGTGGGTTGTACTTAAGTCATAAAATAACGGGACAGTACAGCTAATAATAAGTAATTATTCTCTATACAACATGCAGGTAGTCGTAAAAGTACTGTGTAGATACACATTTGGTACGTTGCGCGTTAAGTTCTGGCTAATTCAGCCAGCCTTTCACTTCTCAGAAGTTATCGTGTGCTTCTTTGAGGATTTCTGCTCATTGGAAAGCCACAGCCACGCATTCCAGGACTACGTGGGTGACGGATTCCTCTGTGCTGAAAAAGCCACTGAAGGGTAGCTTATAACTGAACGTCTTAACGCACTGGTAAGTCATCCATCGGCGGGTTACATAAGGTTTTCTACGCAATGACTATGATAGATCTATTGGTTTTACAACAGTATTTTAGTGGATAGAAAGATTATTATAATATATTTAATAATTCTTTTAATATTAAAACTTTATTTACATCACGATAACACAAAACAGTGTAAAATAAAAGAAGACGGTCTGACCTACTGCGAAAAAATACGAATATTAAAATAAAAGAAAATAACTTAATATTGACAACTTAACTATTTAAGGTCCTTTAACCTTTTTAGGTCTGGGCCTCAGATTTCTGTATCTGTTTCATGATCACTTGTTAATCGAATAGGCAAGTAGGTGATCAGCCTTCTGTGCCTGACACACGCCGTCAACTTTTTGCGTCTAAGGCAAGCCGGTTTCCTCACGATGTTTTCCTTCACCGTTTGAGCTAATGTTAAATGCGCACTTAGAAAGACAATCCATTGCACAGCCGGGGATCGAACCTACCAACTCAGAGATGAGAGGCGCACGCTGAAGCCACTAGGCCAACACTGCTCGTAACGTAAAAAAGTAACATATGCCTTAAACAATTAAAGATTTAAGTTGGCGCCTGGTGGTGGTACGGCGCCGGTGACCCCAGAGCTGGTGCTCTCGTTGGTCACCAAATAGGTATCGTAATATAGCGACGAAATGCTGCCAGCGTTAAAGGTACATTAACAGGGACCAAACTTAAACTTTTAAATTTGTTAGTAGGTTAAGCAAATTGTAAATGCTGTATATTTGTGTGTTAGAATTAAATATTTTAAAACCCTTTTTAATAGAAAATTACATGCAATGGTACAGATAAAAAATAACAAATTTATATTATTGATTACTATACAATAAATTAATATATGTGTATATATATACATATATATATACAGTACAAAAATAAAATCACGGAAGCCCAAAAATAATTTACATGCCAATATAAAGCCGTTAACTCCTATCACAAATCGCTCAAAACCAAAGATTACACTGTTATCACAAATTATATCTTAATCCCATTAGATTTGTGAGTCTAAAATACACTTAATACAAATGCAATAAAGTTCAAAATTCAATGTATACTAGTCTTAAAATGTCCCTATGTCGCAACATAAGGTTGAAAATTACCAAGATGGGTCGTGAAGTCGGAGGAGGCAATTTGGTTGCCATTAAGAAGTCTTACATGTCATTATCTAGGGCACATAGCGTGAACACCAATTGTGCAATGTAATGGTTCTTTTGTCTTTGGTGTCGTTCTCAGCGAATGCTTCTGTAATCACGGGCTGTCTACAGATTGACGTACGTTTTGGGTTGAATGAATTTTAACTGTATTTAATAAAAAAAGTGCAATTTGCAAATGGTGGACGAAAGCGGAGACATTGGTGTATAATTGCTACCATTTCTACTTGACAGGCCCAGAAGAACATAAACAGAACTTTTAAGAACAGATCTGTAATTTTGTAAGTATGACATATTCGAATGTAGCTCCGATATTATTATTATTTGTTTCTACTGAGTAATAGATCCTTATTTGTTTTTTGCGACTGAGGCGCAAACTAGCTGCTGTGGTCTCTGGCAGAATGACCAGCGCAGGGGAATAACTCTGCTCCTCAGCATAATGCTGAGCCAGTGCTCGTTACAACCACAGCACACACGCATTACACAATTAAACCTTTTGCTTTTAAAAAAATGTTATCTCTCTATTATTATTCTTTTTTTAAATATTATTTTTATTTTTTGTGTTTCTGTGTGTGTGTTTTTTTAGAAATAAATGTTATGTTATGTTATATTGCATCCTTGGAATAGCTTGGTACAAAACTAGACATTGAAATCGGGATCCCAATTGCTAGTTGGAACTCCCAAGAGCAGTAGAGTGCAGTACCTAATACATAATTCCTATTATTATAGCGTTTGTTTTAAACAAGATTCCTCTAACGTTTTACATTATATTTGTTTAACCTTTATTGTAACAGGAACAGAAAAGTAGTACGATTACGAACGATTGAAATAAATTGGTGCCCAAGGTCAATAAACTAAAAAAAAGATAGACCATGAGAAGGAGCAGAGCGTGGCACAGTGCAGACAGGAATGGCGCAATTCTGAGGGGGCTTTTGCCGAGAAAGAGCACACAGATATAAAAGAATGTGATAGAAATATATAAATGTGTTTAGGTGTAGAAGAATCTGAAATGTTATTATTATTTAACCTTAATGGTTTAAATCGTCATATTTTGGTAAATGCAATAAAATTGTAAATATTTGTTGTCAGGTTCTATATAAATGTACATGCTAATACCATACCACTGAGTTACACATCACACAACGTTAGTTTAGTTTCGTAAATGTACGCTATATTTTTGGTTATATATACTTTTAGTTAGTTAAAGTACGAAAGAAATAAATACCTTTTAATTTGAAACAAATAATATCTTCGTGAAAATAAGAAAACACACTCACTAGAAATTGCAATTATTAGACACAGATTATCTACTTTAAACTATTCGTATGAAATAACTGCAATAGTTTAGAAAATATACTACAATTAAGCATTCAAGTTAAATCGGCATGGAAGTACCCGTATTTGTATCGTCCGACCATCAATATGCCTAATTGAACAACCTTTTTACTAATGAAAATAATTCTACGTTATTATTGAAATATCAATAATTGTTTTTATTAATAATCATAACAATCACATATACAGTACTTACAATTTTCTTAACCTATATAGTAATAATAAAAGTAATTAAAAATTGATAAAAAGAAAATTGGTACAAATTTAAAAGGGTTGGTCCCTGTGGCAGTGTACCTTTCGCATCATTTCCCCACTGTATTGCAATACTGAAATAAAATATCTGAAACACTTGTTGTATTTATTGTTCTAGTCTATGGCATGCGTCTATAATTAATAAGTATAATTATGAATTGTTATGGCTAAATGTATATCAATTAATTCAAATTGCTTAAAATAGATTTTCTTGTTGTTTTTATGTTACAGGGGGCAACGAACGGGCTCGTATTATGTTAAGTAATACAGCCCATAGACACACATTACCAGAGGCCTCTCAAGTGCGTTGTCTTTTAAGAATTGATAAGCTCTTTCCTTATAGAACCCTAACTCGAATTGATACGGAAATACATCAGTTAGCAGTTCTGGAATGAAATGGGTGGAATTTCGTGGACGTCCGATTATGAAGCTCCGCTGCTGGTATAACACCTGTTAAAACTTTATATATATAATAAGAATATAATAAAATAACACAACCGTAAGTTTGTATTTCTAGTTACAATTACCTCGACACAATACTACGCAATATAACTTGGCAAGTGACAGGAAATCGATAAAATTACTTTGACATTTCGCCACCCGCTACGCCCTGTGTGCAATGCTATTGTCTATAGCTTGACGCTACTGTAGCTACCAATTATTTAAGTTACTTTCTAACTCCAAATGGCAAGAGGAAACCATTCTTTTGCGTAACACATCGTTCCATATTTCCTTTAATAATCCAAGCTTAGTTACGTACAGTTGGATAATAGTTGAGTCCTACACCTGACATGACCTTATTCTCTTACAGAGGCCCTTTCGTGTTGAACATTACCATCACAGCGCTTGTAGTGTAGTTGTGATTGTAGTGTTGAAGATGAAATTGCTGTGTAAGCTAACCTATTAATATATGTAACTATCGCAATAACAATCATATCACTTAATGATTCTCTACTAAAATAAAGAAATTATTATTATTAAACCACTCAAAGACAGAATGTTCACTCTCGATTCAAAATATTATACATTCTCTAACGAACATCTCTTAAACCTATGGTCAAATCAAAAGCATACTTCGTGTGCTTAGTATAGTGTTTTTCTCATACGTATGTGACACAGGAAATCCTAGTGTGTGTGGGGGGGGGGGGGGAGAGAGATTTCTCGATTACTGTTCATCTTTAATATTGTGTAATAAAGTTTTCTTTTCTTTTGATAAATAAGGAAACATATAAAGCAAAGCAAACGTTGTGTTGGTAATTAAAACTAAAATATATGACTGGTTGAAAGTCCTTTAGAAAGATTCAAAGGTTCAGGCTCCAAACTCCATATAGATTTGCAAAAATATCTGGTTGATAAAAAGTATTAACAATGTTCTTATTTTGAATAGCTGTCGACAGGAAATTAGTTTTATAATCACTTTCGGTATCTCTCCTAAACTCATCTATCAAAAGTTGACATCTCAATCAACAACATTTTTTATTAATACCATTTATTTATGTGAATACAAGAGCAGTGCGGGCGTAATGGCTTCAGCGTGCGACCCTCATCCCTGAGGTCGTAGGTTCGATCCCAGACTAGAACTAAGATTCACTCGAACGGAGAAGGAGCCATAGTAAGGAAACCGACTTCTTATACTCAAAAAGCCGACGGCGTGTGTCAGGCACAGGGTCATTTACTCGCCTATTAGATTAACAAATGATGATGAAGCAGATACAGCAATCTGTGGCCCAGACCTATAAAGTTTGTAGCTCCACTGATTTTTTTATAATTAGTATACAGAACCTATTGTATTAATTACCTACTATATATTTAAAGAACCCAATGCAGAGGCTTTTGTGGAAGCTTTTATCCTTCAGTGACTTACGAAATAAATGGTTTATAATGTACCTAATAAAAATAGCATTTTCAATAATTAAAGTGTTCTTTATCGGTGTTGGAAATAAATTTTCCGTCACATTGTTCGGTAACCCGTCATCTTTTTCTTGTCCCTACCACGGTTGATTCGGAGAGATTCGAAGCCATTAATAACTAAAATATATAATAACGATAACAATAATAGTAATAAATCTATTACAATTAATGAAATTCTGTAATAATCTTAGTAGTAAAGGTAAAATGAAATAATTGTACTATTTGTATCCATGTCTATGATAATAAAAGCCTTTTGTTAAACTTTATCTAATTTAACTTTATCTAACCAATTTCTGTAAAGTTGCATTTATTATTTTTCTAAAAATAAGATCATACAGAAGTTTCACTTCTTACGTGTGTACACTAGTACATGCACACATTTTTTTATTGTCTATTATACTGTTACCGTAATCGCTATATTTGCAAAGCCCTCTTCAAACTCCTTCCATATCCTCATCTCAAATGTCTGTTGTTTTGCTTGCAATGGTCAAGAATAAAGTAATTTGTAATATTACATAATACGCCTTTAGTGGGCGTTAAAATATTTACCACACGGGCAAACCCGGTTGTAATTATAATCGCATCAATCACCACAAGCCTCGAGGAACTGGCTAAATGCTGGAACGTGTAACTAAAGTTTACGACAGTTTTGTACATTTACATATGACAAGATACGTTCAATTGGAGGAAACAATTCGGATTTAAGGAGATTTGGAACAAATATTTGATTAGCTAACTGCTTTAAAAATATCACAGAGATAGTTGTTACCAATACTTGGCTCCATTCTGAGGCTAAGAGTGGGTTTAATAAAACCATATAGGAATGTCTCAATATTCTAACTAATAACTAATCAAATGTGTTACCATACACACCATTACCGTGACAATTGACAATAATTATAGCTTTACAATTCCCATGAAACAAGCGGATATAGTTAGGGTGCATATTAATGCGAATCCGTGTCAAGCCATGGAAAGCAACTAGTGCATTTGTACACCAGCTGACAAATTATTAAGACTTAAAATTTTACGATATGTTGGAAAAGTCAAAGATTTAGAAAGATAGCTTTTTCTATATCTGTTTCGTGATCAGCCATATACAAATTTTCGACAAAGTTACGAGTGAGTCTTAAATGAACACATAGACAGGAAATCAATTGGTGGTGATAGCTGGGGATCGAACCCCACGACCTCAGTCGCATACTGAAGCCACTAGATGTCCTAGTTTACTTACGGTCTGTAATGTATACGAGATCAAATCACTGTGGCCGCAAACGGGTAGGATTCTCATCTGATGTTAAGTGATACCGCTGCTCATAGACACATACATTATGATAATAATAAAAAGGCTTTATTTATCCGCATCTGAATTACATATAATATATATAAATAAATATATATATATTTATATATATACAATTTTATTAAGCTAAGATGCGGTCCCCATCCAGGAGAAGGCCGCAATTCCTTTAACCCTTTTTTAAATTTTTGCCGCCATTAATGAATTATTTTATTTTTTATATAATAGGTAATTCAGTACGATAATGTACGAAATTTTGAAACTTAGAAACTCGTAGTACGATTATGAATAAGCTCCTAAAGCTTTGAGTATAAAAAATCAAATCCTTTTGATAAAAAAGTAATTTTATTTAAAGTTGTTTAAGTTAATCTGTCCATGGGTGTAATAAGTCAAATCTAGATGCAACTAGCTTTAGGGTTGATTGCAAGCTATTTTATTCATTGCGCAAAGTGTTGACATGTTGCGATAAATGAATAGCTTTTGAACTGGTTTATTGCCGTTTTATTGGTTAGTGTTCTGAAAGATATTATACGATAATATTATCATAAGAAAAAATTGCTTTTTCATTTTAATTCGTCAGTCAAACCCTAAAACGAGCATTTCTATACAGAATTGATGCTCTGCGCGTGGAAAACAGGAAGGTGACACCAACCCTGGCTGTGGCATGGGAAACAGGGTGACCACAATGAGCCTCTCCATCTTGAGTTTCGTGTATTGCCTCGCTCTAAGTATTTCCAGCTCTCTTTGCCTCAGCTGTACGTACGCCAAGTTTGCACGTGTCGGACTTGCTTACCTGTGGCTATAGTATTGAAAGAAAACAATGTTTTAACCGGATTAAAGCTGTTTGTAGCTATTTGTACACTTCTAATTATTACATAATTTTAATTTTTTTTTCCGACGTTTCGTGTGCTTTACAGCCTGGGCCGTAATATGGGCTTTTGCTCTGTTCTGCCATAGTCGTTATTATACATAACATCGCCTTTCATACTACTGAATTTAAAAATTATATCTCTTTTAGACATATTCAACAGGCAATATCATTGATCATGGATTTCAATAATGTGGCTCTGAAATGATTATTTGACTATAAAGTATACATAAAACCTTTCTTAAAAGCAAAGGAGTGGAATTCCTTGCCCTCTTCCACCCAAAGGCCAAAGGTATGTCCAGTAACAAAATAATAATCTCTTTTTTATAGTACAGGGGGCAAACGCACAGGAGGCCCATCTGATGTTAAATGATACCGCCACCCATGGACACTCAGTGCCAGAGGGCTTGCGAATGCGTTGCCGGCCTTTTATAAATTGATACACTCAAGGACCCTAAGTCGAATTGGTTCGAGAATACTTCAGTGGGCAGCTGGTTCCATATAGTGGTGGTGCACGGCAAAAACCATCATACGTATGCACGTATTATCTTACTGTTAAATGTTTTTAGTATCACAAAGGTATTTATTGCGTATTTAAGTAGTGGCGTGCAGTCATTATCATCCTTTAGATGTCCCATAAAAACAGCGGTGGTAAATTTGGAGTTGAGGCTGATGGTCTATTGCTAGTTGCCAGCCAAGTTGTTTATTTTGCCACAAAGCCATCTTTCGTCCATAGTTACGAATCAACCTCAAATTAATATATAGTCAGACTGTATGTAATCGATTAGATATTCAAGCTTTCCAAAATTTCTTAAATTATTACCATAATTTAACCTCTAGTAACCCGAGTTTGTTAGTCATAGTATTTAGTCAAAACATACGGCGTCATTGATTCGATTCGGCTTTCAAATGTCATAGATAATTTGCATTTTGTCTAGTGCCTTGTAAGAGTCTGTATCATTAGTTTTTTTCAAGGAAACGGCCAAGATAAAACTTTCGCTTTTCATAAAAATTAACTCGAAGTAAATACGAGTAAAAGTAAGTACTTTTTTTATAAAGGGTAAATATATATTTATATATAAATTAAATATATTTACATGGGGGTTCGAAGGCGCTAATTAAAGATTTAAGTTATTATTAAGATATTAAGATTAAGCTGGTAGCTTTTGTAGCTCAATGAATATAGTATCGCAATACACCAAACTTTTTAAATTTTATTTTTTATTTTTTATTATTACTATATATTATATAGTATCTATCAATATTTACGTATCCGATTTATATTCGGTGTAATAAAGTACGACCATATCTCTGAGTTCCGTATGGCTGGGTACCCATTCGTCAGCGACGTGATGCTCACGTTCTCCATCTCTTATTATCCAGCCTGTTCAACCTTAAATCTCCTTCCTATATCAAAAATGAATTCAAATGTATCTATCAAATTTTTGGGAGCCCATAACTAGACATAGCCTATAACAGAACGTAAGCTAGCTCTCCCGAAAACGATATCCTTGAAATCCCATCTCATAACTCCTCCTTTCTTGGCGAATCCTTTAAGGTCCCTGCAGTTAGGCTATGGAATTCACTTCCCGTCCCTATCCACTTAGCTCCTTCTCTATCTTCCTTTAAATTTCTTCTGTATAAACATTACCTGTCCACATCGTATCCCTTTTGTACTAACTAACTGACGCGAGACTGATCTTAAATTATCGTGATAATTCTGCACTTTTTCGTTTTCATGTATCCTTTTTTAGTTTAGTTTGTTTTTTATTCCTGTTTAGTTTTGTCTTAATAACTATGTAGTATGTATTTTTGCACGTCTTGCTTACCTTATCTATTTTTTTCTCATAGTGGTTGCGTGTAAGAGATGAACAGAGATTTAATTATGTTCTTTTTTTATATTGTTTTTCAACGAAGTGATAGTAAATAAATATTATGTTGGTTAAGAAAATTTTAAATAATGTATATTTGATTGTAAGCTTTGCTGATACGTCCTTGATTTTTAAAATCAAACGACAAATAACGAAATTTGACGATGTGAACAAGGGTCTCTCAAGAAGAGATACTCTTCTTTAATAAAATCCCAGAGGCTCTTTTATTTCTGCCTTTTAATAAATTTAATAAATAAATATATTAAAGAAACACTGTGTAAAAACGCCTTCTACAAAGTTAACGATTATCTAGTTGATAAAAGGTTCTGGAACTAGTGCTAGACAGGCTACTTCTAATTAATTTGTGATATTTGTTTTAAAATAAGTGTTGTTTGATGATTTTTTTAAAAGAGATGATTTATTTTAAAAGAGTACCGAGAGTTCTATCGGCCTCTGTCTTCTTTGCCGATGAGTAGGGATGTCTACCTATTCAAATTTAATGACGTGGAATAAGTGATACTTGTATCTTATGTTCCATAATAAACATATTTTATTTTATAATGACTAAAATATGTAGCACCATTTATACTTATCCGTTCTTCTGTATTAGGCAATATGTCAAAAACTTTCCCATACGTTATCTGTAGTTTAAAAAAAAGACATTTCACTTGAGGCCATGTACCAGATAGATAAAAATAAAAGTCCGTACCAATCACTTTTCACTTATGTATTGACAAGCCGGCATGTTTGATCAGCATGAGTTGACAGTATATGCGTTTGACACCAGCTCAGAATATCCATTAACAGTGAGAAAAAATACTGACCACAAAAGCCGGGTGAATCGTTAATCGCGAGGATGTTGGCTACTAATGGGGAATCGCTGGAACAAAGTGTGGCGAGGAGACGCGGTGATCGCTAAAAAAATATACGGTTCGTTGAGATCGTTTATTTAGGACATTTACGAGGATGCGGTTATAAGTGGTTTCGCAGATCACGTTTGCTTAGAATGAAGAAAAACTAATTTGAAATATTAAATTAATATAAAAACTAAAATATGAAAACGTTACTTATAGTAGAGTTAATCATTTTTCTTTCACTTAAACTAAAAAGTAAAATTATTGATGACGGGTTTCTTGAGCCTATATGTATAGAATTTTTTCCCTTTTTTTTATATTACCGGGGGCTCGCAAGTGCGTTGCCGGCCTTTTAAAAATTAATACATACCTTCTTTTAAAGGACAGTAAATCGAATAGATTCGATTACTTCAAATAGATTTAAAAAATTGTAGTCACAACGACTCCATTCATGCCGTTCTATCTATCTAACGTCAGGGCACCCTAATGAACTTCCAAATGGAAGCTGCTCGTATCAATGCCAATCAGATTTTTATTTATCGAGAGCATCAAGAGATTTTAATGGTAGCAACACTGTTGATGCACCTACAATGGACGCATAGATAAAAGGTGTGAACTGGGAGTCGGCATTTCAATGGACGATTAAAAATTGTGATAAATCGTATTCATAATTCGTATGGTTTATATGAACTGGGTATGAAACTACTGGTCGTGTATTACCTTGGTATTCTTTAAGGTGTCAAAGTCATGGGCTAGTAATGCCTACAGTTTATGATGCATGGGAAATTCTGCGTTTGTTAGGACATTTCTTACAGGTGATCAATTGGTTCCTGGGTCACCGGGGTCCTTTAAATAGATAGAATATATTATTTTTACTCTACAATAGCCCCACACGTAAAACGTATCAAATGAATGCAATGTAATTGTTGAAGACAGTGCCTACGTCTGGCTATACTCTCCGGGCGTAACTCTGACGATTTAGGAAATCGCCACGCTTATATAACTTAGAGAGCCTGAGTGAGCAAAATGTACAGCCTCGACTCGTATAAATACAATTATTACTTTAAGGGACCCAAATTCCAACAAATCGAGGTTAAACTAAGCTACGTGTAGTAATGTATATACTAATGGTCCTACAACCTTTTAGCTCAGGCGATGGCGTCCTTTGATTTCTGTATCTATTATATTCGATCATTTCTAATAGCAAGTAGGCAAATAGCCTTCTGTGTTCTTCCGTTGACTTTGGATCTAAGGCACGGATTCCTTACGGTGTTTTCCTTCTTTGTAGGAGGCAGTGTTTAATGCGGACGTAGACCGTGAGATCGCACGTCGAAGCCACTAGGCCAACAACTAAGGATAACTAGAAATATTTAAAAAAAAACTTATTCACTTTAAGGAAATATACGGGAAAAGCTTTTAATTATTTAGTATTGCCCCCACTTATGATAATTAGTGTAAAAGTCACTGCGTTTTTCTTTTGTCATTGTGCTGTATTTACGTGGAGTTGGAACTGTTATTTTTTACATATATGAATAATAATTACAACTTTTTAACATAGATTTTCATATAACATGTCTTTGGTTAACATAGCTCTTACACATTGAAAGAAAACATTTTTTTAACCGGATTAAAGCTATTTGTATGATTATAAACTTATAATTTTATATTTATATTATAATAATTATTTATATTTATTATTATTAGTTTTAAATTAAAATGTAATTATTCTAGTTCTTGATCTTTGAATATATATTACACCTAGGTTTTAGGAATTCTAAAGAATACATGACAACCAACGTAGTATAAAAATGGAAATATAATATATGATATATGACGTCATGACATAGCGTAAACAAGGCACGCCACCCACCACTATAATCGGTGATGGAACAACCTTTTCTAGTCTGGGCCTCAGATTTATATATCTGTTCTGTGATCATTTGTCAATCTAATAGGCAAGTTGGTGATCACTCGACTTTTTGGGTTTTAGGCAAGTCTCGAGTCCATTGGTAAAAAGTCCATTGGGAATAGCACCTACGACCTCAGAGATGACAGTCACACGCTGAAGCTAACACTGTTTTACAGAATATCATTCAAAATATTTCGAGTTTATTTAATGCTTTTCCATAGTTAGTTAGCGAACAAATCCTGCTGAATGACTTGCAGTGAGTTGACGATGATGTATGTTCAGTAATGAGAACAAATACTAGAAAACTTGACAATTTTAGGGGAAACTTTACGTCATTGACAAATGCTCGTTTTGCTTTGTATTTAATTTTATTTTAAGCTCGCCATTTGTGTAACTGTTGTTCTAGGAATTTTGTGCACACGTAAATTATTACGTTTAATTAAATGACATTTGTGCTTCCGAAATTTGACATTAGACATTTTCGATTTAGTTTGTCATCAGGATTGGTCTAAGAATACGCAAATTAAAAAAAATATGGAAAAAACATGAGGCATGAAATCCTCCTTCAAATGTTAAATCGGATTAAATATGCTGTTTCTACATCGTTTTTATTATCAAATCTTATAGTTTCGCCGAAACAGAAATAACTAACTCCAGGGTTTCGTGGTTTATTAGGTCACGCAGTTCCCGATTTCGAGTCCCGGAGAACTAACACACACTGACCTACTTGTCTGAGACCACGCCCCATTAGGGTCACATAAAAACTATTTAAAGTATTTATAATTGCTATTTAACTAAATACACAGTTCATTTGCTATGATTTGTCATCCCTGTCGGATGGACCGCTAATGATGCGGTTGACAAATGGTTACCGGCTAACGATCAGTTCTGAAATCGAGCTCCTGGGTGGCTTTATATATTTTAATTTTTAATTAATCCTGTTTCTATTAACTTTTTTTAAAATAAATTCTTCTTACCTGTATAGTATTAAGATCTAGAGTAGATACAACTAGGTTTAAAGCCTAAGGAAATGTGTCTAATTTTTCAGTCTACCAAAGGGTCTATCAAAGGGTACATTCCATCTCAATATTTTTTAAAGATATATTCAAATCCCACATTCGAAATTCAAAATTCAACTCTGTCAAATAAAACTGTAACTAGGATTTAATGGAAGTCGGCAGGACCCCCATCATAGGATGTTACGTCATCACCGCGGTGAATAGTGAAAAAGACATTATTCCAAATTCCAAATGTAATTTATCAAGATCCGTTCCTTTGACCCACACTGTTATGACAAGATGAAATATCCGCCGATGATATTCCAAATTCGAATTGTGTTCCATTTTTAAGTTCTTTTTTCTCGCAACGGCCAGTGTCATATTAGTGATGTGACATCCGCTCGACAATATGTCGATGAGTTATAGTCATGTGTGTTTGACAATTGTACTAGGGCTTAAGAATTCATTTTTTACTTGGCTACTGCATGTCATCGCAAGGATATTTTTTAGATTGATATATTAAAGAAAACTGAATATCATTCTGGTAATGATGCTAAATGGGATCATGGAAGGTTTGATTTTAATGACGTAGTTTTCTTAAAATCAGTAATGATCCAAAAAAAACTATATAGAAACCTATGACTTGTACAAAAGCTATCCATTAAAACTTGGGTTTTAAAACTAAGTGAGCAAATAGATTTTGTTCTACCAGTTAATAAAAACATTTATACTCGCTTCGACACGTTTTAACTGTCAATGTCAATGCCAATACTCAATTGTAAACAATGTCACACACTGACGAAACATCAAAGGTGATAATTTTGGCCCAAAGCATACGCTTAAGCTGTTGAATATGTTAAATATAATTACACAAAGCACATGCTTTACTTTAAAGAATAATAATTTAATATTACTTTGAACAATAAATTTATATGACAACAACATAATATTAATATTAGATATATATATATTTAATTTTTGGGGAAATAATTAAAAAATATACGCTATATATATACATTTTCCTAAATTCTGGTATGAAATTTTAAGACATTTATGATTGTATGTTTGTCTCAAAACGCTGTGTATTACGCCAACACCATAACGGCTAAATACAAAGGGAACCGCGATCGTTTGCGGCTCGGCCTTCATTGCTCACGATGACATATACAAAAACAATACACATGCATATAGTATATGGAGAATTTACAGACGGAATCATTTAAAAAAATTATTTGACATTCACTGAAGTCACATTTGATTCTGGACTAAAACTCATACATTATATATCGAATTTACAATTGTAACGTTTCGTAAGGTGTAAGCATTTATTCATAGAAGTTGAATTATTAATTATTGTTGTCTTAGCCTAATGAAATAGATCAAAAGAATATAATATATTCAATTTCTTAAAAAAAATCGACTTGTCACAATAACGCGTTGTGTCACCTATTATCCAAATATTATTCTTCTTTTATTCTGTAAAGTTGATACTATAGAGTATTTATTCGCCTAGTCTAAATTCAATTACCACCCTGTGTTCCACGTAGCTATCAAATATAATTATTTTTCTAGTCTATAAAGAGTGACTATATAGAGTACGTTTTCGACACTATATTTGATTTGTTATAGAAATGTCTAACTTATTTTGAAGAACAAAATAGATACCGGAAAGCACAGTTACAGTTCATTCGATGCTATATATGATGATATTGGGTTGTAAAATCAATAAACTATTAGTGTTATTAGAATTGGGTAAAAGGCAAGTTAGCTTCTTCCAATTTCCCATATACTATCGTTACGTTAAACAAAAATCGAAATTGTAATTTCCTGGCAACTGATCGAGGGACAACAATTTGCGGTCACCGTCTGGTTATTGGACATAATCAAAAACCGCCTTTAAATCGAAGTTCCAAAGTTGAAAGTTACATTTTTGGATTTAACGAAATTCGTCACGTTCGGGACATCTGTCGCAGTAATCGAATAATCGAATATCGAATTGGTTGCACAATTCGGCACGATGACAATTCGTTGAGATTATCGTAATAGCCCCCTTATAGATTGGTTTCGATGCGGCTTGATGACAGGCGAATTACTGGTGATTACCATTTTTTTATTTAATTTGACGTTGTTTTTTTTTTAACACACGAACTGTGGTCATCGTTATAATGCAACCTTTCGTGGATAAATCCGAATTGCTATATACAAAAAATAGCTATTAATGTGATTACAATTTAGTTGGATTCAACTTGAAACAATTATAGCTACACCCATGAATTGATCACAAGTGAACCACAGAGTATAAAAATTCGAAGTCGATTTAAAATATCATTTATTCCTCCAATTGGCACCCCGGCGTTGATTAATAATCCAAAAATTGAATAAGCCTCCTTTGACACCATCAATTTCCTCCGGTGGTGAACAGTTACCCCAAAAATCCACTTTGCAAGTCTATTTGAAATTTTGATCGACCCTAAACTTGACACCTCACATCAATTTAAGATGTAAATTGTCAAAGTGATGTGAAACTCGCGTTACATGGCGTATGGAATACGTAATTCGCATTTTCGCGCCTTTTTCAAGAGTTATAGTTTGTTGTGCCATATTCTTGTTTTTGTTTTTTTCCCTATACTTTTGAGTCTTCGTTTAATTTCTGCACCAAAATGATAAGAAAATACCATTTTTTGAATTAAGTTTCCTTTTTTGGTTATAATAATACTCGTTGAAACCAAAGAAATTCAATCAGACCGTCTGAACTAAATTCTTGAACTAATAGACTTAAGCAATCTACTTCATGTCTTTCGTCTAATTACGACGTAAATGTCGTTAATTTTTCTTTTATTGTCATAAAACAGTGATCTTTCGTGTCAGTAAAACACTAGAATGTATATATATATACACACACACATATATATATTCTAGACTTGATTGAATATCGATCTTAAATTAACTATCTAGAGATTCAATTAACTCTCTGATTTAACTTAGTTACACTGTTCTTTATTATGTATAATCGTAAACATATAACTGTTGATGTACGGCTATAAATCCTAAAATAGGCATTCATATATTCTGTATTTCTATTTTCCAATGCAAAAGTTTATTAATAAAATACGATTCCATTTCAAATTTCGCTCCATATAAACTCCACCTAATCAAGTGCCGCGTCATTCAACCGTTTTGCATGGGATTGTCTCATACGTCAAATTGTCACGGGTGAAGGACGTTGATCGATGGACACACCTGCCGCCTGCAACCCTACTCCGATACTTCATCACTTTCTTTAAAAATCTGTTTAGATAGGGTTAACTTATAAAAGTTAGTATAAAGTCTTAAAACCTTCCAATAGGACTTGTATCCGTGTAGTAAATATAAATAAAACTGTCAATTTAAATTTAGAATGTATTACATAAAGGTAGTGTGTGAACGAGTGGATTGAACGAGAAAAACTGTCATTAAAGTTTCCTCATACTAACAATCGCCAGCACTTGTTTCACAAAATCTTTGAATGTTACTTCAATTATGCATGCAATATTTATAATATGTATAAAATATAGCCGTGACGTAAGTACCACGATCTCTCAATGAACAGCACTGTGTCATTCAGGATTTTGCAAGATGACTAATCAATTAGTTTTTCAAATTGAAGTAACAGGCAAAAGATTTGTATAAATTTCAAAGGCCGGCAACGTACTTGCGAGCCTTCTGGCAATGTCCATGGGCGGTATTACTTAACATCTGGTAAGCCTTCTGTCCGTTTAAAAACCAGTTTTAAAGATTTTCATGATACGACGTCTATTGGGATTTCAAATGAAATATATTTCTCCTTGAATTAAATCATTACATACATAAATTACACATCGAATTAACCTCCTGTTTCGAACATTTTTACCGACTTTAAGTCGTGTAAAAATGTGTATTATGTTGACACGAATGATATTGGTATTAAACCGTTATGTTTTCATTTCATCCGAATGTCATTACGTCTATTTCGAGCACCGATGACGCGACGATTTCTTTTGTCCACTTGATTTTGATATCAAAAATATCATCAATATATTTCTTTAGAGCAAGTAGGGACCACCCAATACGAGATATTCATATTAAATTAAGTCTTAGATGTTGAAAAGTGACATTTAAATTATTCACATAACATCTTAAAAATCAAACAGGCGTAGACACGGTCCCATTACAATAATTATAATTTCTTTATTTTCTCCCATATAACATTTGCAACAAACAATAAGATTACTGTTGAGGAGGTATCAGAAGACTGGTTTCCAAACTAAGTAAGAACCTGGGGTTAGGGAGCATTCAAGTATTACGTCACGCAATTTCCCCCCCATGAAACGCGCCGTAACTCTTTATACCTATAACTTACTATTATGTGGTGTAAAGTACTCGGAAGTGGAAAATAATATTAACAAATAACGCGTAATTCAATCCCCGCCCCGCATCGTAACGTTTTACAAGAGGAACCCCCCCCCCCCCCAAATTCGTTACGTAATACTTGATCGCTCCCTTATGAGATCTGTGTAAAATTTTAGATTAGAATTGATGTATATAGATCATCCTTCGATCTCTTGCAAACTGTAAAGTCATGATGCTCCTGACCCTGCTGCAACAGATTACAAGGTTTTTTTTTATAAAGCAGGGGGCAAACGAGCTCACCTGATGTTAAGTGATAACATAACAATCCCAAGAGGGCTTTTTAAAACATTGGTTAATAGAATGGCGAATGGAATACGTTAATTCTATTTTTTTCCAGAAAACCAGTAGGTATTACTGTAGAAAAGGACAATGTACTTAATCAAAACCATATTTTTAAATATATCTTTGTAATCATGTTTAGATTATGATAACCCAGGGATCGATCAGGGAGCATATATCCATTATATTTAGTTTAATTAACTTCTTTCATTACATTTCAATTTAAATCCCGATGAAAAACTGACGTCAGCAAAAGGGACAATAGTGAATCAACGTCAAATGTCAATTTGGCCCCTTGGCGTCGTCTTTTACCATTTCACCAGCGTACGCTGGCCCCTCTAGAGACATGACTCTCATATTTTTCCTAACAATCTCTTGTGATGTTCAACGCGACAGGGGTCTTGTAAAATGGTCGTATCATGACTGGTCGGTTTAGTGTCGCCTACCCACTTATCTCTAATGATAATATTAATGTTATCTTAGAAAGCATTTTTGAACGATTGTAGTCGTTTCAATATTTTGATTCGCGATTGCTGATTTTAAGTCTCCAGTGCGCACTTTAGGAGAATGTTTTGTTTGAAATAATAATAGCAGGTGTGTTACTAAGTCCAAATATCGTGCGATAATACAATACATAATCTTGATCTACATGACTAAAATTCAAAATATAAATTAAATAAATTTGAAGACAAAATTTTTTTTAAAAATGTTAGTTAGTTGGTCTTTGAGCTACTCTCTCGTGATTTGAATTAAGACCTTCGACGTCATCAGCACAGAGCCATTATCACCAATTTGTTGACTTAAAAAATTACAATACAGACACAAATGTATGTCAGTGTAGCGTTAGTACTACTATTTCTTACTTACCTAAGATCCAAGCATAAAAATCGGATATTACTCGATCAAACCCCTAGAGATGTTGCAATCCACGTTTCAAGCTCTATATTGAGACATAAATTTTTCATTTCGCCCGTGGCCACTTGTGATAACCTCCTTGACCAGTGCCTCTCAAGGGATACATAAAGGACTTCTCTTGTATGAAGAATCGCATATTTCATAAACGCCCTTTCGGCTAGTGATGGGATGGGTTTTATCGGTAATTTTATAAATTATATTTTTAATTAGTGGTTTATAACAGTATCTGTCATCGTGTAATATTTATTTAATTATTAACTGTGCAGAATTATAGATTTAGTTTTAGATATTTATTACAACTATTGGCTATAACACTATGGGAACAAAATATATCTTAACTTAGTATAAATAGCGCTAATAACATACATATTCAAGTCAGATAATGCATGATTAACAAAACAATAAAAAAAAATTGGTGGCTGGAGCGTATATTTAATAGCTTTATTAATTAGCGTCACTTTAATATGACTAGTTATAATTTCGTATACGTGTTAGTTTTAATTATGTCATTAATTACTTAGCCATGACATCCGGTATGCAGATTAATTTTGATGTGAACATTCATATACAAAGCTTTTTTCATATTTATATTTCATAGTTAATTCTTCTTCTTTTAGTGCCTCTCCATTACTGGAAGTTGGCCGTCAGTCTCTTGAAGCGTGTCTTGTCCTGTGCCAGATGGAGTAACTCTTCCACAGTTGCAATACCAGTCCACTCCCTAACGTTGTGAAGCCTTGTTTTTTTTTACCAATACACAGGGTAAGCAACCCTGGATTTTACCCGGAGGTGTTAGCGGTCATGGCGCAACACGTGACCCAGGTACGACATTCCGTTGTTTAATACTTAATTAGAAATAACTAATTAATTGAGCCCCCATAAAAATGGAGCAAAATATTGACGAACCTACATCGCAAAAGATGGGAAAACGAACTCAAACTAATAGCAGAGAACAATTGGAGAAGAGTCGCAAAGGATAGAGAACAGTGGACAGGGTTAGAGGAGGCCTTTACCAAAAGGCACGCCAATCTCCCATGTAGTTAAGATAAAAAATCAGAGATCACAGAGTTTCGGTATATAAAGGCTATATTATTATTATAATTAATAAATTATGAATGCTAGTACAAATTAGGTTATCAAAATATCAATGTAATTATAAGTTAGAGAACGTGTCAACCCTCATTAGTGAGCACCAAGTACTGGTGTTATAATTGTGAAACAATTACACCATTCTGCACCAGGTCATATTAAAGCAATTTTGTGTTTAAATATGATAACAAAATTGACGAGATAATTATCGATAAACAGCTAGCATCACTATCCCGTTCACACCCCGAATTTTTTGTATTCGCACAAAGGGCTGAACGTTGGCGGACAAAATAATAAATATTTTGACGATAAAACATAAATATTACACTTTTATGAATAACAAAACGGTATGCCACTGCTTAGGGCGGTAATTCCTTTCGTTTTATGGTCACTTCTTCCTTTTATAAATCTTATACTATTTATTAGTGAAGGGGTCACGCTTTTTTCTATACAAATGAGGGCGTGATATTTCAATGTCGTAAAATCTAACGATCGGCAAGAGATGGTGTTATTATCTAACTATTTTTTGTACGAACTTTTTTGAAGGAGTAAACCCAATTTTTGAGACGATTTGAATTTTTGGAGAGTTTTTGTAGAGACTATGTAGTAGACTTAATGTTCTAAGACTCAATTGGGGCAGAGGGTATCCAGAGAGCCTCCATCGCGTTCGGTCTTGAGCCTCGTTTTTCCCCTCGCTCCAAGTCCTGCTCATTGCCTCATCTGCAACTGTACGACGCTACGTTTGCTTGGGACGGCCACGCTTCCGCTTTACGGGTTCAAGCGCCTGTCTGGGATCTATTCGGAGTGTAAGGCCTACCATTTGCACTTTGGTCTTGATCTAGCGGCTAATTGGGGATTCTCGATATTGCACTCAAATTTATTCGTTGAAGATCATTTTGGACCAGTACACACCCAGAATACTATTTGGATTTAATATTAGTTGTTAAATCTTTGTACGTGTATAAGGTAAACGTTACATAAAAGATTTTTTTACTGTCAAGAGAATTGTGCATCAATGCAGTGAAATCGCGTGTTCCCAACTGCAAGTAATTTCCGGCTTTGTCACAAGCAAATAGCACGCCTACCACTTGCGATCAAGGACTGCAATTATGTTATTTATAAAGTCAAGTTTAAATTCGTACAAACCTAAATTGAACCCTAGTTATTGTTAATAACTTAAATTTATTTGAAAATGATAAGCAATCAGGCTTTTAAGTCAATACAATTTACTGTGTTTGTGTGTGATTAGAAAGGTGAATGTTTGCTTTGGGTGTATCATTATTATGATGAACTATTTAATTGCCAGCTTTCCATCCAATAGTCAGGTTCACATTACATGAATAGTGATATTCTCGTTCCTGTTCACTAAATTTCTCATTAACTCTTTTCTACAATAATAACAATATACACCCATGTAGTAAATGTGCAGAGATGTATAATCGTAAAATGGTTTTTGGATGTATTTTTCATTTTATTAAACAAAATTGGATGGATTAATTATTTTAAGCTCTACGTACGTCTTTTGACCATTATTAAAAAGCTTATACAGCTAATAACAGACTAGGATCAAAGGATGTTTATTGAAAATACATTTGGACAATTGAACTTACCGCGGTCAAAGGGCCACTCAACAATATTGGCACTTTTGTGTTGCTGTCTTTATATTCGGATGCATATATTTATACATGTAAAATAACTATATTTACATCTAATAAATATATTTACAAATATAATTATAAAGTAAGACAAGATCACTAGTAAAATATTTAAAATTTGTTTTCTTTCTAACTGTGTTATAAAGAAACAAAGTACTTCAGTTAAAACAGTGGATTATGTTTTATTTCTGAGTTCTATATTAAATCACTAATAATAATAATACATTTGAAATAACATTGCTATCATATCATACAGACTTTTTTTGGTGAAAATTTATTTACACGTAAAATAAGCTGTTTTTTAATCTGATTGTTATCAATCTATGTCGTTTTAATTATATACCCAACAAAACTAGCGAAATAGCCATCAAGTAATTACCGATACAAAGAAACCTTCATTGCTCATAAAACTTTCGTGGTTGATTAAAAATTTTTTAACGAGCCCTTCCAATTATGACCTCTGGGCCATTTAATAAAGACCCGTTTAACCCCCAAGTGCTATAATGAGGGGCTTGACTTTTTTTTAACCGCAGAGCTCTTCTTACACTGGTCGGCTCTTCGATGGCAGTTCAAAAGGGGGGCGTGGCACGCGTAAAGATCAAAGATTCCTTTTATTTTTGAGATCAATTTGTGAAGTGGTTTATGCGCTTAAGGGACTTTATTTTCAATGTAAAATCATACGTCGTTGTCCTCCCACAACGTTGCCATAAAATATTGGATCAGATTCGTTTGTACTTTTAATCTTCGTGCTAATAATATTAACCGTCGAACGAGACTAACCTACGACCATATTTGTTTCAATTAAAAATTAAGATGCTTTCTGAATACTTATTCCGGCAATAAATAATAATAACAGCCTTTTATTTCAGATAGTTTTACACTTAAACCTATTGCTTTTTTTGTTATAGAGCAGGAGACTCACCAGATGTAAAGGGATCCGCCGCCTATTTACACTTTCAATTCTACAGGGCTCGCGAGTGCATTGCTGGCCTTTTAATTAATGCGCTCTTTTCTTGAAGGACCCTAAATCTGGATCGGAAATAGTTCTATGGGCAGCTCGGCACATAGTGGTGGTGCGCGGAAAAAATACCTTAAAAAAGTTGTGGAACGACGGATGACCTGAACCTTCAAATCCGGCTATTCCTCACCTTGCCATGTACCTGCTGTTAGCCTAATCTGATCTATGCACCTTCCATTGTCTTCCTCTTTTTCGTTTATTGTACCTTAGGCATTACTTTTCGTAGTTCTATTCCGGGAAATAAAACCTAACACTAAAGCCTACATCTGTAAGAAGTTATGTACTAGTTCAAAGAGCTTTTTGGTCGCAAATTACTAATAGAATAAAACCATTTCCCCAGTATTAATTTAAAAATACTTCCACGTAGTAAAAACTGATATCGCGTGATCGATATCGTCACGTAATCGACTCACCTACTGACTGACTGCTCTAATTTACGTTAATTAGATAATTGATACTAGAATGTTTGTATGAGACGCTTGTTTCTTAATTCGTGTAATCTGTGCTTCCGTTGATTCAATTAAGGTAAGTGTAAGAGTTCGTACGAGACTCTCAACAATATGCTATTGAAGAGTTCTTACTTCAGTCATATCGCCCGCCGAAAATCTGGTCAAGCTAGTTGTAATGGGCAAGGTGGAAGGCGATATAGCCAATCCGCTGACTAAGTCACCATTCTCACGGGTATCCCTGTAACTGCACTAAGGGAAGCTAAAGGCCGAACAGAGTGAAGAGATATTACTAGCAGGGCAGCAGGAACCTTACAGTGACACGTTTCTCAGCAATGAAGAATACGTCTGAAAAGAATGAAGTAATAAATACATAGATAAAAACAAAATTTGTCAAAACTTTCAAACATATAACATGATTTTTTGACTTGTGTTAGCCGGGCGTCAATCATGAATTCGTTCTTAATACTTGTCTGTAAAATAAAATATCACAAGGAAACCGGGATTGTTCCAAAAACGGAGACTTGAAGACAGCAAGCAATGCAGAAATCTATGGTTTAGCGTCATCAGAATTATAATTACACTTTAGCATCTCGATCGTTAAAGTTAACGGTAAACACATATATCAATTGAAAAAAGTTCTAGTAGTGTTTCTTGAGGCATGTTTAATTTATGTCATTTGAAGAACAAGCAGGGTGCGCGGTGACGCGTGCGCACCGGATTTTACACGCTTCACGAAGACATTAATGTCATTAACATCGACGACCCCGCAATAACTTCCTTATCGCCTTCGTAAGTCCGTATTTTATAAACGTATGTATCTGTATCTTTTTCTGTAGTCACATCGCACTCAAGGTGAGTTTATCAATCTAATTAATTTGTGTCACAGTGGTTGCCTAGAAGAGATCGCTCGATATCGATAAGTCCGCCAGTTGCGCTTCTTTTTGTTTTATTTTAATTGTACTGTATTTCTGAATAAATTAACTGCAAATAAATTTATTTCTAACAATTATTGACTTTATTGGTTGTTTTGAGTAGCAATAAGATCTCGGGATTTCGATATTATAATTGGATTTCCCTATTAAATATTATATTTCGGTCCCTTGCTAAAGAAAACTTTGATTAAAATAATCTTTTATACAGTAATGTGTATACAATAATAATACAGTTGTGCTTCACGCGTAAACAGTGAAACTTCTATATAACTTTATTTTTCTATAAATGATCTAATATATGCAAGTTTACAGAAATTGGTTAAATAAAGTTAAATAAGATCAAGTTTAAAAAAATGTGTGCGTGTACTAGTGTACACACGTAAATAAGGCACTTCAACAAAAGGCTTTTACTATCATAGACATTAATAAAAATAATACAATTATTTCATTTTACCTTATTACTACTAAGATTTTTACAGAATTTCATTAATTGTAATAGAATTATTACTATCACTGTTATCGTCATTACATATTTTTGTTATTAATGGCTTCGAATCTCTTCGAATCGTGGTAGGGACAAGAAAAAGTTGGCGCGTAACCGAAAAATGTGTCGGTAAATTTTTAACGCCGATAATGAAGTTTCAGTTCAAAAACTAAATCAGTCCGATTGTAGTATTTCATCTACAGCACTCATTGTTCTCTTTTTGTCAAATTTTGTTAACACTGTGATGGAAAGCGACTTTGCGATTAGCAATTTGTTTATGAATATTGGTAGTATTTGTAGTATTGGTTGAATCGAAATAGTTTTTGTTTACCAACATATTACATAAGCTAACATCCGTAATATCGCGTGATGGGTAATGAAATGATCACCGTCAGCTCGGTGTGACCGTCGCACACCACTGGACTTGTGAATTTATTCGTTTCGCTTCGAATGTTGCTGTTTTTAAGATTCAAGATGACCGAAGAACACTTACACACAGGTAATGTATAACAAAGCACACATTATTGTTGTCACTCACCTCACTCTCCATGTTAGGTGGGTTATTTTTTTGGACTTCATGAATTTTCATAGGTCCTAGAAATTCCAATTGACCGCTATGCTCAGTTAGTGGACTCCTCTAGCCTCCGTGTAGGAACGACTATGAATCAAGGATTTAGCCAATAAAGGTCCTTATTATCAATAACTATGACTAGAACTATCCTTAGATCAATGTACATCATACTTGTGGACGGTTAGACCATACCGCTGGTGGTGGTTCGACACAGTGGAGGAGGACTTGCTGCAGCTAAATGCCAGCAATGACATTTCTCGATTTGGAAGCCATGTAGATCTTAGACCAAGATTATTATTATTGTAACAGGCTTTGTTAGTATCCTATTAACTTCCTGTGTGAAGTGTTGGCTTAGTGGCTTCAGTGTGCGTTCGATCCCCGGCTGTGCACCGATGGACTTGTGACTATGTGCGTATTTAACATTCGCTCGAACAGTGATTCAAAACATCGTGAGAAAACTGGGTTGCGTTACACTCAAAATGTTGACGGTGTGTGTCAGCACAGAAGGATAATCACCTACTTGTCTATTAGCTTGACAATTATATGTGTATTGCGCCACTGATTATTTTAAATAAGCGATCTACGACAAAAATCACAGATACCAAATTGTATCCAAAGTTAGTCTAATAGGTAAAAAAGGCTCAATTGTTAACGTATCATAATAACATGATTAAATACTTTTTACACAGTAACGCAAGTATATTATTGAACATCTTTTAAGTGTCAAGCAAATTGATAAGATCCATGCCATTACCGAGAAAAATATTTAAAAATTGATATGATAAAAACGCCAAAAACAATTTAATATTTCACTAAATTCTCTTCTGGTGATATATTCTATCGCAAACATATGAACGCATTCTAGAACTTATTGCATCTTTATTTTAAGAGGTTAAGGTATAAATTCCCGTGACAAAGTGGTTTCAGGTGTATTTTTGAGCGCCGTTTTGTCGTAAACGGCTTTGACAGTTCGCAGTAAGGTCGGCAAAACGGTAGATTGGACAATTTTGATGTCGGGATGATTGCGGAACTTTTTTTGTCAAATGTCAACTTCTGTGGTCGCACCCGAACGTGAACGTGATCTGGGTTCCTTGGTGATATGTAATAACAACTTTTATTGTTATTTATTTACGTATGTAACTAATATTTTTTCAAAAAAAATTTACATGGAAGGAAGCGTGGGCCCTAAAAATTTATTTTTTGTGTCAGCTTCTTATAAAATGTTTAAATATAAATCTGAAAAAATATTCTCAACGAAATGAAATAATATCAAAAGATTTCAAATATTTATGAATGCTTTTTTCTTGTTTTACAATAAAAAAAATATAAAAAATAAACATTGAAATATATCGCGCTGAGACTGTTTACGTCAATAATGTATTGGACTTATACGGGTCTGTATACAACCTTACTTTCATTTATTCTTCTAAGTGTTAAGAAAAATATGACCGCAGCATAATTCTAGTCCACAATTTGCATACAACGTCGCACACGTTTTCCCCTCGGCTGAGTTTCCCGAAGGACACATTAATACGCCTTTAATTCACCGACTGAGATTCTAACTCATTAGATATTATATTACAAGTCGTACGTAAAATTTGTATTTGCGAAACATTGCTTATTTGCTTCATTGATCAATAAATTGAGCAGTTGAAATTAAAAAAAACTATAGTAAATTACGCGAGTTTGGTATGAGAGAGAACGTGATGAAAGGGAATGAATAGGTGGTGGAAGAAACCCGGTAGACCGAGGATGTCAAAACCTCGAAACAATAGGTTCGAAGTTGGACGAAAGCACGAAATGGTGAAAGTTTAAGGTCAAAGTCAAAAAATCATTTATTCATATAGGTAACACAATGTACACTATATGAACGTCAAAAATAAAGAAATATACATTAAATGCTTCTAATTTTACATATAGGTAGGTATCTTATAGGATGTGTATTATGAATAAAAATAAATTAAATTTTGTATGTTAGTCACACAAAAATTATTTAATATAAACTTCACCTTCACAAAGCAAACGAAATTAAAAGGCCCCTATTTATACATTGTTTCGAAGAATTGTTAATTTAACATTCCTTGGACTTACCCTCATAAACACTACCTTTGATCCTTGGATCAAATAAGAATAATATTTAAGGAGACAATTTGTGTAAATATAAGAAAAAGTCGATATTCATTCTCTGTCCTTTTTTAATAATTAGATTTATAGATTTGTTTTATAGAAATTATAGTTCCAATTTTTTGCATAATTTTCTCATCATTTGGGTGAAAATTATCTTTAGTAGATGCCTGTTGGGTTATGTAATTCATTAAATTCATGTGTGTATAATTATTATAACTTCACAAACACTGATTTTTTATCCTAAAACTATCAACTTTTTGTACTTCAAAAAATTGTATTAATACAAGTTAAAGGCCAGACACTCTCAAGCTTTCTGAGCACCTTTAGTCACTCATGCCAGTTTCCCAGATTTAATAAAAACAAATCTAACGTCTAATTTTGATTCAGGATACGAACTTTGAGCTTTGAGAGCTTTTTTGTTTTAAATTGAGATGACTATGTAAATAATAACTACGTATAATTTATATTAAACGCTGTCAAACTTTCGCTACAAATTATTGTAACACATTTAACTAAAGAACAGGCTATCTCTCTCTCTTGATAATTAACTGGTTGTAACTACAAACTACAATTAACAAGCACGTGTAGGTGCGGGTTCGATGACCGATGATCTAAATTCGTCTCTTCCTGCAATGCACGTTATTTTTGATTACGATTACTCTATCTGAGTGATGATGGAATTGAGTATGTGAAATTGAGGAAATATATTTTTTATATGAGTTGTATTTACGATTGTATTACCTTTATCGTATCTATATGAATATAAAATAGGTGTTTTTATGAAATTCTTCGCATTGAAGCAATATACTTTATAGGTATAACCCGTGAGTTCGTGGTTGACGAATTAGACTTAGAGTCGAACTGAGGACTGGCGCACCTGACCTGGGTACGATTCTAAGGGAAAAAGTTATGTTTCGAATTGGCAGCCAAAATTGACTGCCCTGAACTGTGGCTAAAATATGTCACTGGACGGACGCACACAATGGCACATGAAAAATTCATTCGGCTTTGAGTTTATTAACTATTAATTCGTTTCTTGTTTGGACATAACCACTAAAACGTAATTAGTAAGTAGTCGTAAAATAATTTAAACTTCACCCAATATTTAACGAGACCTCCCAAGCTTCAATTGTCGATCATTAAAAAGTCCAGAACAAGGGTTTAAAATTTGATGCGTTCCTCTAGATTCTTATGAGCGACCACTTTTCACAAGTACCTAATAAATCTACAATATATAAACATTCTTTTAAGATTTCATTTCAAGTATTTCTCTTAAAAAATAAATCAATAGCGCTACAACCTTTTTTAGGTCTGGGTCTCAGATTTCTGTATCTGTTTCATGATCACTTGTCTATTGTCATGATAATCTAATAGGCAAATAGGTGATCAGCTTTATTTGTCTAACGAACGCCGTCGATTTTTTGGGTCTAATGAATTTTAGGTTTTCTCTATACCAATATAATATAACCGAAAAAAATGAAATGTTAGTTGCTATGTAACGAATGAATGTAAAGTAACAGTTGAAGACATTGCTTGCGTCTGGCTATACTCTCAGGGCGTAACTTCGACGATTTAGGTATTTGCCACGCTTATAAAACTAAGAAAGCCTGGGTGAGCAAAATGTTAGCCTTAGCTATAGTGACAAAACTTTCTAAATCAATTAGTTAAGTCTACGGACTATATCTTTCTTGCAATATTGCAACGTTATATGTTGCTAAATCCGAAAGTATTTTTGACACTTCTTTATCGGCGTTGGAAAAAAATACCGTCACATTTTTCGGTTACGCGGCACATTTTTACGTTACGCGTCATCTGTTTCTTGTCTACCACGATTGATTCAAAGAGATTCGAAGCCATTAATAGCAAAAATATATTATAATAACGATAACAATGATAGTAATAATTCTATTACAATTAATGAAAATTCTGTAATAATCTTAGTAGTAATAAGGCAAAATGAAATAATTGTATTATTTGTAGATATTCATGTCTATGATATTAAAAGCCTTTTGTTAACCTTTATCTAAATCAACTTTATTTAACCAATTTCTGTAACGTAGATCCTTTTTCGAAAGATAAGGTCATAAAGACTGCACTTCTTACGTGTGTACACTAGTACCCGCACACATTTTTTTTATTATGATATATTGCATACTCATACTGAATTGATATTTAATCTTATTCCAAAATACAAAGATCACTAAAGCAATAATTGTAAAATTTATGTTTCGTTAAAGAAATCTTTGAACAACACAATAAAATTAACAATATAAGCGGTAATAAAAATTATTGAGAAATAAAAACAATCTAAATTTGACAAATGCCCCAATGTTGGCAGTGACTAAGTCAATAAACAGTATTTGTGATATTTCTGTTCATCACTATGTAAATTACGATTTCAGAGACATCTGACGACAGGCTATTAATCTTTTAATAAATACCAAGCTATGCGAAAACAAATTTAATTTACACCTCATAATATAAGCTTTAACCTTACTCTTTTAAACTTAAAGTCTATTTTCCTATACCGTAATATATCAAACGCAAATTGTCGTGTTTTAAATTATTTGTGACTTTACAAGACTTTTACGACCATAGCATGTTTTTCACACTTTTTTTCAGTGAACATATGTAATTCTAGATTATGTTATGACAGCAGATATGCAATGTATCATTTATTAATTTAACGCTGAGCGTAAAATGTTTCGCTTTGACAAAAAAGTCGTAATAAAAATGTAACGACCGTTGTCAACGGTGAAAAAGTCGTGAAACGACATACTACCGTCTGCTTTTAGAAATAGAAATCATTAAAGTTTTTGTGTCACGAATTATTGTTACACACATTACAAGCACAGACTTTAACGTCGCTAGCGAAAATTAGGGATTGGCCTATATTACATTTTACGATATTTTTTGATACAAAAAAATTTATACGAGTTTCTTAGAGGACATTGAAAATTCATAGTGACAAGCACCCTTATGATTAAATTATGTTACGTTTTAGAAACTACTCAATGTATTTATGTTTTAAGACACATACCATGAATACGAATCACTATTATCATTCAAAATTTAATTCAAAAATTGTTTATTTTATAACGTATAGCAATTAAAATTATACAGAAATTTTTAAGTAAACACAAATTCCTCACCCTGGGAGTACAGCGTAACTTATATAACAACCTGTATTAGGCAAATGGTAGACTATGTGTGCCATAGTGTATGTATTGTTACATCTCTATTATCATCATCATCATATTATAACATTTCTTCTGTATAACTCAAGTTCTGCAACCTGATAAGAATATTAAGGATTTTGTTTCGTTGAAGAAATCTTTAAACAACACAATAAAATTTATAATATAACGATTTTTTATACAAAATAACGAATTGCGTTTTGAAATTATTTTTTAGGATAAGTTTTATTAGAGAAAGTATCAAATGTGTATATCCTTTCTCCTTTTGTTAGGAAGGTTATGAAGGAGTCATAAAATCATTATAGTCATATATCCGCCTTTTGAATGTCATAGTTTCAGATATATAAACATAACATATTGGACATATGTTATTTTAGCAATATTTATTTAACTTTATTCCTCTCTAACAACCTTGATAAGAAGCATGGCGTTTTAGACAAATGTTATAGGTTAGAAAAAGAGTTATCTTATTTGAATAAGAAATTTGTTTCTCTTCAATTGGCGTCGTTTAACTGAGTTTTATTAAAAAAAGAAGCGAACAGTAGAAGTTGAGGTTTAGAGTGTATTCTATATTAATTACAACTAAAATTATTATGTTCTAGAAAATAATCTGAATTAATTGATTTATCAAGTTTACCCATAGTAATTTGTACTCATTTGCATGTTTACGGTTTCATGTTTTCCGTTTATTTACGGCATCTCACTCGCCCTCTGGCGAGCCTCCCTTGAGAGTGTCCATGGGCAGAGGTATCTCTTAACATCAGATGAGCATCCTGCCTCTTTGCTTTATTAAAAAGTAAGTAAAATATAACAATAATTCAAACAAGTATTTCAGATATTTTTAATGACGTTCAATTATTTATACAATTGTATTTAAATAATAATCTAAATTCACGTTCCAGCCCTGATACTTTGCGACAGCTCTTAACTACCAGGTCCGAACATCCGTTCTACATCTGTCCTCATACATCTACAAATTTATAGTGCAATAAAGTTCACTTGTCACTCACCCGGGATTTATGCTCCGTCCTAAATGCGGTACTGACGAATTTCCTCATGTCAACGTTTTCTAAACAATAACGCGTAGGAGACAGAAGTTAAACTGCTCTATTGGAGTTCATCCATCTGTGACTGATTTTGAATTTCGAACAGTGGATTTTCTCTTTTGTTGCAGAGACAACAGAGTCTATTTTGGTTGAGTTGTCTTTGAGATTTGCTGGCGCTTTACGGAATGAATTTTGGATTTAATACAATGGAATTTGAGTTCCTTCTAGTCGGATTAAAGAGGAATTTTGCTTGAATTGTATTAAGATTGTAAATCGTACAGGCGGCGCTGGCGACCAGCAAACCGACGAAGCATATCGAGGAAGGATGCTTAGCACTTGCACCTCTAATTATAGCATATTGTGTAAAGGAACTGAATTCCTGAAAGTTCCTGTTTTGTAATCAATGATAATTCCTGGATATGAGACGAAAGGTATATAATAACTACGATATTGTAGTTCTGTATAAATGGGTAGTTACAGTAATTCTTAGTTCAGGTTCGAGAAACCAAGTGTTTGACTAACTAAGCCAACATCCCACTGGTCTTAGGATCAGATTCCCGATACAATATTTATTTAGGGAGTTAATATGAATTAGAATGCAGATCACTAACTTCCCTTGAATGAACAGACGCAGAAATGTACCTGCCCCATACCCCATGCCCCATTGGATATTCTTCAGGATAATGCGAAATTTAATTGGTTTTGAAGATTCGGCATTAGCAATTTTATTGAACTTGGATATTTATATGTAAAAATCGTTGAAAGTAATATTTGTTTAATAAAAAGATGATAAAAATAATTTACAGCACCGTCAAAAATGTCTCTCAGAAAGAGAAAAAAGATTTAAACAACATAAAAGTTTCTCAGAAGAAGATCGAGGACAGATTTGTTTGTGCGCGCGCGCAGATGTCACTGAGGTGCGCGCCGGTAAATTGCTCACGAAAATAGACTTACTTACTCGTCTGTTTTTTGGTTTTTAAAAGCATCTTGAAGCTCGCTGATGCCAACTAAGCGCTTTTGTCGCCAGATAGAATCGTCGTCAGGCGTCCAATCTACCGCTTTTTAAAGCTCTAATGATTTAGTGACGTTACACAAATAATAAAAAGAGGTCATGTGTGTCGCTGAATTATAGAACAATGCTTCGCTTTAATGGATCCCTTTGTAATCGGGTATTGGCAAAACAAACAAACAGCTATCGGACATGCAAATAATAATATTCGTTATTAATATTGTTATTCTGACACCATTAAACCTACGTAAACAATTTTTTTTAATTAATCTACAAAATAAAGTCTTTTTTATATTTTTTTAAAGGTCCTTATCGCACTTTTAATTGTGAGCATTTTATTAAAAAAAAAACTATTCAGTTTTTGCTTGCTTGCTTTTAATCATAACCAAGCAGGTCGCGCAATCTGTGACGCCATGAGTCGTGCTGGACTATTACAGCTTCCAACAAATAAACATTTTCATCAGAATTTCCAATAATATCAGGCACACTAAATCCATTTCCGGTCACGTTAAGAAAATCCATTTTCCCATTTTATTTGACGTCAGAAATTCCTAAGTGCCATATCGTCCAGCACCGGCATCATAAATTAAAAATAAACGCGCTGAAAAGCAATTTGTCTTGTGTTAAGTAAACACGGAATTAGCCACATCAAACGAGAGAGTGATTCCATTGACAAAATCCATTAATACCAACCTATCGGGCAATTAGTAAACAAACTAGTCGAGTTGACAGATCGGGATAGTTGGCGGGTTGACAGATTGGATTAGGGCGCGTGTAGGGTGACAGGAAATTCCAGAGACGATTCCAGCTTTCAGCGATTTCATATAATCATGTATTTAAATATTAACATATTTACCTTTAATCTAGTTACAGAATAAGGTAGGCCTTACCTTTAAAGACAGCTTTACCTTATTACAAATTGAATTTAGTTGTTTTAGTGTGAAAAATTCGTGTAGTGTAAACTTTTTTCATAAGGATTTTTAAATAGATATTAATTTATCATACTATTGGAATTTTTACTGAGAACTTACAATAAATATAACAATAAAACCGTCGTATAAGAATGTGAAAATATCTTAATATTTTAGTACATTGTTATAAATAACACATGATTAATCAAGACAAACATTCAAACTCGTAAACACCCACAATGCTTCAAATAATAAATCATTATATTAATCATATTTACAAGAGATCAGTCATGACCATGTGGATTAGTCCAGACTTCGAACCCACAAATGTTCGACACTCACTAGAAAAATTTGGGAAATAGTTGGAATTGGTTAAAACCAATAATAATAAATTATTATCGAGATTTGACTTGATTTAATGTTCTTCCCCTTACTATTATGAGCCTTCCCCTAAACTTTGAAAACCTGAAAGAGAATTATATGATAAAAGAACCCCAGCTACCAGATCCTTAAAACATATAGTTTGAACACCAGTAAATGTATAATTTTATAACGCAAAGTTTATTTTGTTGAACGACCAATCTTAGAACCAATCATCCCTGGTGAAATATATTTTCGATAGATTCTACACAAAAAAAACTTTGCCACAAACCTCAAACATATTCTGAATTTATAATATAGATTTGGTTTCTCGCTAAAAATTATACTTAAATTACTGTTATAAGTAAAAAAAAGAATATAATAAAAGAATAATTTTTAAGAGTACATAATCAGAATTACATGAAATTAATGTCATTTTAACATTCCTCCGACGCTATTGTTTTGACGCGAATTTGGAGTCTCTCACTTTCCTGTCTCTCGTCCTCTCATCCAAGCTACCTACTACTGTTATACCTCCTAAACATTGTCATTTGTAATATGACACCGGCAAATTGATGACACCCAATGTAAAAGTGGTGACAGTAACATGTGTAGGTGTAAAACGTTGTTTACGGTAGCTATTTTCAGTTTAATGACGGTCTGGAGCGACAATGAATTGCGTTCTACACGTTTGGTCATTGCTACTGTCAATTCCTGGAGTTCTTTATTTAAAAATGGTATATGCTACAGAGGCAAAGCGAGATTATTATCGAGTTATATCGAGATTTATATGTATTGAGTTTTCGTATCATGAAATGCAATTGCAATATCTTGAGTGACTATGAGATTTGATTTTGTCTAAATAACGTCAGGTTTTTGTTAAACCGTCCCAGGACATTACAAACTACGCATACTACATTTGATAATTCAAAATATTTTTTATTAATTATATAATTAATTGTGGTTGTTAATGGCCTGTTTCATACAAGGCTCAGACTGTTCGCAGATCTTGAAAAACCTTCCTCAAATTTCTGTATTTGTTTCGTGATCATTTATTTCGGCGTGAAGCTATAGACAAAAAAAAAGTATATTGGTGCACAACCGGGATTCCAACCTATGGTCTCAGGGATGCCAAAAAAAACTCAATAATTAAATTCCATTTTCGTTTGAAAGCAGGATGTGGTGTCACACACATAAAAATTGTATGATAATTGTCTTTCTTTTGTTTTATCTGTTTTCATTTGTTAATGGCGTGCGCCAATTACGGTATTTTTGTTTAAAACTTCACACTAAAACACATAAATATACATACATAGATGTTACTACAAAATTACATAACAAAATCCAGCCGTTTTCCCATCACACACACATACGCATAAAAATCCCTATAATGTCCCAAAGATTAAAACGAACTAATTATGAAGCCGTTTTTGTCCCATTCGTGTCACCGCAGACACGGTCGCTTGTAGTCAATTAGTGGCTTTTAAATCTGTTTAAGCGTGTAATCGCTTGTTTAACTAATCCCCCGATTTGTAAATGTCACGAGCGATTAGGTTAACGACATCTTTAAGGAAGTGGCGATTAAATTGGTGAATGTTAAACGGTTTCAATTGATTTGAACTTTGTTTAGGGTTTTGTGACAAATGACAAGTCAGATTGACATGTGTCATAGTATGTAAAACCACACACCTAGAAGAATAAATCTTTTCACAGAGTAGAGCAATTTGTGTTTATTTCATTGACGTTTCTTTTTTGAAAAGGTGTAGGTATTATGACATTGTATTCTGTTAAAAAATATATATATATATATATATATATATATATATATATATACAATTTTTATATCAATTAACCAATAAATAATAATAATTAACCAATAAATATTGCTTGTCAAAAACCGTGTTTTAATTATATTTTCCTATGATTTGGACTCAGGAATTTCGAAGTAACTTGTAGTTAAACGTATCTATAACATTAAACAGGGAATCAGGACTACCTTTAGATATATACCATAGAGCGACATGGTTTTATCATACGACAGCAAATCCGATTTATAACGGAAGTGCATTCCGGAAGCGTTCCGCTCTTTGATAAGGAAAGTAATTACGAACCAATACTTCATAACGCTTTATGTCAGTTCCGAGTCGCCGTTTTTATTCATCGGTACCGCATATATGTGTACTGTATTGTGTTCTACTATCTATGTTTACACAGATAAGAACAAAAAGTATATATAGATTTGTAACCATGGAAACGATATTCTTTTCTTAATTCATATGAATTTAATTTTTTATATTTTAAATCTACGTTTATTATATAATCTATGGTACCATAAGAGCAAAAGAAAATTCATCAGACTAAGACTTTAATTCGTATCACAAGTCACGATTCCGTCTTGAGAGCTGTCAAATGTCAAACTTCATACAGTAATAATAGTTTTTACAACTTTATATTTATGGGCTATTGAATTGTTCTAGAATATGCGTGAACTCAAACGAATTGAAAAACTTTGCCAGTTTTACTATCTTAGATAACTGTGTAATTATGAATTTTAGTTAAAGTCTTCAGTTAAACAACTTGGGTGGGCTGTCACCGCCTCATTGGCTCATTGATTTACAATTATTTTCAGCTGTCCACATCTCCCACGCACAAACAAAGGAACATACGACAAATTTCATGAAAGCCGGCCAAATCTATTGGCCTGTGCGTCTTAAACAATTGTTCTACGAGAAGGTCATCACAAATCGGTCGGTTAAGGCCCACCCGGGCGTGAGAGATTATTTGTTTACATTAATTTTTACAGCAGCCGCGACAGAAACCAGAGCGAGAGCTAAGCTAATTTTAGATACGTTTTTCTTACGTGGGGTCATTGACATTAAAGTACATAAGTGATTATATTACAACTGTGCTTTACTTTGCCCAGTTTTCACTGCAGGTACTTCACTTTCGGACTTTGGATGAGGATGATATTGAGGAACGAGATTTAAAGCACTCTTTAACATGTGTGTCAAATCCAATACATTTTTGACGTACAGGAGTCGGTCCTAGTGTTAAGACTCATTTTTGTATTTTATACTGAGAGTCGAGACTTACTTATATGACAAATTCAGTACAATTTTGATAAATTACATAAATATATATTTTATACATGGTTTTGTCCCACTGAAGATTAAAAACGTAGTATGTGGTATACGTGGACTTTTTGTCTCTATACCTAAATGGCAGACAAATCACCTAAAGTACTAAGTCATAATATAAACACTCAATTATAGCAACAGATCAATAATGTCATTGAATCAATGACAGCAAAATTCCATTCGTCTATTTCAAACCAGAAATCTATAATTAATATCTTAAAACAATTTAGCACACAGACATTATCCAACAATAAATTGCAAGCTATAAAATACATTTCTAGCATTGTCAATTTTCTTAGTAAACGGTGAGGCGTGGCCGTCTTAAATAACACGAATTCCACTCACCAAATGTCGCGTGTGGTCACAGGACGGAAGTTAATAAATGTTCTACTGAGAATATTTCATACTGATTCTGAAAGAAACAATATAGTTCTATGTATTGAGACAATTTATTAACTGTTTACAGTAACAAGCAATTTTTAATCTATTGCAATCTTTAGAGTGTGTTTTATTCTTCATCATCATAGTATTAATAATGATTTATATGGTGGTTATAAATAAACTGTTGAGAATATAGGGATATATTTATTTAAAGACTTTTCTTCAAATACTTTTCGTCTACCACTTTGCGAGGTTGGATAACTCCAATACCTTACTAAAGGAGAGTGTAGCTATTGGTAAACTCAAAATCACATCAATACAGAAATTTAACTGCAAAAAAACCAATAGCGCTACAACCTTTATAGGCCTCAGATTTCTGTCTCTCTTTCATGATCATATATCAATCTTATATACAAGTAATTCAAAGGCAAGGCGGTTTCAAGCGAATTTTAAATGCGAAGAAAAAAGTCCATTTGTGCACAGCCGGGGATTGAACCTACGATCTCAAGGATGAGAATCGCACGCTGAAGCTGTACCCCACTACGAAATAAACCTCGTTAATTATTAGTATACAAAACATAAGATTCACATTTTGTTTTAAAAAAAAAACATTTCAATATCATCAATTCGCAAACAATTTATTGTATTACAAGCAAATAAAAAAGACTTGATACGGATGCCGATTAGAAGGTAACCTTTAAATGCAAAAAAATCGTAAGATATCGTCATCGTCACGTCCACCTGCCGGCGTAACGTTGTAATTACTTTAATTGAGTTTTTACGCGGCCATTCCAAGGATGACACTATTCTACGCGATTATTATCTGTGCTCAGATCACAGATTAAATTAAAATAATTGTTGTTATTCTCAAACCGAATTGAGGTTTTTACGAGTGGGTTTTTGCGCGGCAATTTCAAGGATGACAATTGACGCGCGAGTTTTGTTATGTTGCTGTCGTTTTAAAAACAGAACACGATCTGACTTCACCACCAACTTATTTTACTTTTGCAATAATAATATAGAATGCTTATTCAATTTGGTTTTAAAAGCCGGAGAAAATTGTAGCTATAATTTCAGCTGTTAATTAAAAATATATAATTAATCAGAGTCCTTTACGAAAGGTTATGACGCTAGACAATGTGCCATGTGACATAGTTCTTCGTACAAATTTAATTATTGCGGCATCCTTTGTTGTGAATCCAAAATGGCGGCAGATCAAAAGTGCCGCGCGATTGTCGGCAAAAGTAAAATGTCACCAACGTATTTAAGCGGTTATTGATACTTCAAGCATGGGAATTGTTCTTTTTTAGCTTGTAAATGTTAAAGCGCAATGATTTGGTTAGAATTTTCGTATTAATGCTTGATTATGTGATGTAAGTACTGTTGAAATGGCTAATTCGGTACTAAAACAATAAAATAACCAATATTCACCATTATCTACTAATAATGTAACAAATATGTTATTATTAAGCTAGTCAAGAAATTAAAACATGGTTTTCTTTTACAGCTTAAGCTTCTGCTACTAACTACTAACTTATTCTACCAGAATATAATTGTAAAAATAGATAATTCATTAATAAGTTATTATAATCATGAAGCTTTAAAAACAGCAATAACAACTCGCAATAGGAACAAATTCATTATTGATAGCGCCCTACGATTGGCGGAGTCATGCGCGCGCGCTTATCTAAACGACTCTAATTACAGATATTGTTTTATACGTCACGACTCGGTACTATTGTTAGGTGAATATTGCGCGTGAGAATAGATGAATCGTTGATGGACAAGGATTTTGAGGGGCTTGGTTGTGGACAGTCTGCAAGGTCAGTTTAATTCAATACAATTTAGACAAGCTCACAGGTCGATTTGGCTTGAGGCACTTTTGGTTCTATTAAAATTAATCGGCATAGTACCATATAATTTTGTAATGTATTTATAATACTTACGTCGAAAATTTTCAAATTTGATACAATTAGTGTAAAACATTTTTTATTTTAAACGAGTACAGCGCGTTATTATTATTAATTGACAGTCATTAGTTATTTCTTAATATTCTATGTAAAATTAAATTCAAAGCTTAAAAAATAATGTGTCAGAAGAATGAATGTAGAATTTATCCGTGCCGATCCTAATTTAAAATTAATTCCTAATCAACAATTAATTCTTTATTCAAGTGAATTAAGAATGTGATTTTAATAGTGACCACAATACTTTAAGTTTACATTTTAGTTATTTAAATTCAGAATTCTAGAATTTTTTAGCGATTTCTAGCCTCAAACTTCCGGGGAACTTTTTGTAAACACCTTCTTATTTCAATTTTAATTCATTTCAAACAGAAGAATTCCAAATTTAAATCACAAAACGAAATCATTATATCACTTGCCAATATTTCTATTTACACTGTCCGTTATTTCATAACGTACCGAAATAAGTCGTGTCGTATACACCCAAGACAAATGGCCCTCATTCACAGTCCAGTTACAGGTGCCGCTAGTGGACACAGTAGTTGGACAAACTAACAGAGCGGCAAGATTTAACGAGCCGCCATTGCGTAGTCGTTTCGTCATATGTGTGCAACATGGAAAAATACGCTTGAAGGAAATATTTCAGCGAAATTTAAATTCAACTATTTTTTATACATAAGGTTGTATCAAGGGCTGTCAAACTATTTTTTCTGTGTGAAATTTGGCATATTTAACTGCGCTCAAGTTCGACTTGAGATACGAATTGGAATCCAGGTCCATTGTTAGAAAAACTTTATATTGGTATCATTGTTAATTTAATGTTTATTTTCGTGTTTAAAAAACAACCTTATATGGCATCAGCGGCAATCTTAATACTCCTAACATGGGTTGGACCAATTACCAAAAACGCTCTGCTATTGGTTTTGGCCTTAGATGTTTCTTAGTTCAAGTTAATCGACCTGGTGTCACGTGGCGTAAATATTTGGTTCTCATGTAGGCTGGTTTCATAAAACAATGTTCACTGTTCAAGAGTGTCAAATTTGCACTCAGAGAGTCCATTAGTGCACAGCCGTGATCCAAACAACCTCGGGATGGAGTATTGGGAAGAAACCTCTCACAAAGTATTGGTAAGAAAACTTAATCTTTAGATATGAATGCGATCAGCCCTCCGTGAGAGCACACCGTTGATATTTGGGAATTAAAATAGTATTTCTGAGATTTACAAGCAACTATATATAACGAATAACCCACATATATAATATCAAAAATTAGATCAGATATAGTAAGATTTTTTTGTTTTTTTGACTTTCTAAAATACATTTATCATAGGCCGAGTGACTATTACCGAAACGCAAACAATGACCCATTGAATAAAACAAGATGTTCGTAATAACAGAGAGAAACAATGGTCGGCGTTATCTGTATAGAAATCTAGTGTAATGTCGAATATTTTCGGTCAAACATTTTAAAGGGAAACTACGATCGAAATTAGAATTTTGTCTGTGGTACAAGGCATAGACTTATTAAGATATAAACAAAATCGATTTAAATAAAATCCATGGCACTAGAACCTATTATCTGGGCCTCATGTTTTTGTTAATATAATATACCTATTATCACCTACCGGTGATCAGCCTTCTGTGTCGCACGGTGTTGACTTTTGGGTCTAAGGCAAGCCGGTTTCCTCGTGATGTTTTCCTTCACCGTTCGAGCGAACGCTAATTGCTCACATAGAAAGGTGGTGATGTGCACCACCGGGGATCGAAGCTACGACCTTAGCGTTGAGAGTCGCATGCTGAAGCCACTACGCCAACACTACTCTGCTTGCCACCGGACCCGAAATAATGGCTGATGATGATGATGATACAATTACAAAAGTCATAATAAAATACTGCAAGGATAAAACAAGGTAAATTGTACGTGTGTGTGTGTGTAGTGTGGACAAATTTCCCCACTTAGACGCTGATTTGGTCCATTGTGCGGATATTTCCGACTAACTAAGCCAATCCAGCTCCAGTGACTCAGGGGTAAAAGGTGCTAAATGTATACATACACGAGCTTAAATCAAACAAGCTAAAAGGTATGTATATATGTACAAAAGAAAACAAATATTTTTACTTGCATATTATGTCCAAAAAAAATTACTACCTAAAGCTGTACGTTTTGCTAACTTTTCCAAGCGTGGCGATTAACTAAAACGTAACGTCGGAGTTACGCCCTGAGAGTAAAGCCAGACCGACGCAGTCTCTTTAGTTTTAATTAACATTTAATTTTTGTACGAACAGAGGCTAGACATTTTGCTTACTCAGGCTTTCTTAGTGTTATAACCGTGGTTTTCGTTTTGATGCCCGTCGTATGCACTTCACTCAATGGTTACATTTCATTCATTAGTTACATAGTAATTAACAGTTAATTATTTCGCTTATACGTTGTTGTACGCGAGTGGTTAATATAGAGTAAAAACAAAATCCTTTATTATTTAAAGCACTACGATGACACAGGAACCGTACACTTAGAATCTATTGTGAGGTTCGGTTGATTCGAAGAGATTCGAAGCCATTAACAAAAGTATATAATAACGATAACAATGATCATTATAATTAATAAAATTTTGTAACAATCTTAGTTGTAATAAGGTATAATGAAATAATTGTATTAGTGTCTATTATAATAAAAGCCTTTTGTTAAACTTTATCTAATTTAATGTTATTTAACCAATTTCTGTAAAGTTGCATATAGAAGATCATTTTTCTAAAAATAAGGTCATAAAAAAGTTTCACTTCTTACGTGTGTACACTAGCACACGCACATATATTTTTTAAAGCACGGCTTTGGATTAGGTTTAAAAAATTCTTGTCGTAAAAGCTACCTATACATTTGCGTCCACATCGCTATAACTCATGACTTAAGTTGGTCACACAAGGTGTTATTATGCAAATGATGAGAGCCTGGTTTCGGCTGAGTCAATACGTTGTAAGGTAATTGGCGACACGTACATGCCGGTAGAAGATAGTGTTGCCACGCTGACCTTTGTCGATTATTATTATACTCGATAAAACCAAATGTAATGTGTGTGGGAAATAAGTATATTTGTTTTATATTGCTGTATAATTTTCTTTAATTTTCTCTTAAGAAAATTTGTGAATAACAAAGTTCTGATAATCGAAATTTTGACTTTGGACTTGCAATATAACTAAAAAATAAAAATAAAAATAAATCAATGCCACTAAAACTTTTTTAGGTCTGGGCCTCAGATTTATGTATTTGTTTCATAATCATTTGGTAATCTTATAGACAAGTAGGTGATCAGCCTTCTGTGCCCGCACGCCGTCGACGTTTTGGGTCTAATGCAAGCCGGTTTTCTCACGATGTTTTCCTTCATCGTTTGAGCGAATGTTAAATACTCACATAGAAAGAAAGTCTATTGGTGCACATCCGGGGATCGAACCTACGACTTCAGATATGAGATTCGCACGCCGGATTAGGCCAACACTGCTCTGTTCTCTCTTTCAATAGTTCTTTTGTGTAGTGGTGATGATCAGATAATAAAATGGGTTGAATCAAATGCACAAAAACCGAATACATAACAGTAAAATAGATATATTTTTTTTCTATTTTTAAAATGATTATTCCAAACATATCTTTGAGATAGATTCCTGAAGGTTTTTAAAGGAGGCCTTCAGCTGGTTTCTTTCAAAGTAATTAGAAAATAGATATTACTTAGTAAACACAACAGTGTTATTTATTTAAAAAAAAATATAATAGAATTAAGTTTAACTGATTTTGCAAGAATTAAAAGGCTTTATCATTTTATTTATTATTCCATACAGTTAATGACACTTATCAATGCTTATCGATACTACCCCATCACTAGCCCCAAAGGTGACGTCAGGTCACGATTCTACTGCGAAGCAATTTAATCAGAGCCGTGCAGTGACAGTTGTTTTGAATTATAGCCTGTATCGAGATCTTAGGAGAGATAGTGATGCGGTCACTTTTATTTTATCGATGCCCTAATGCAGTCACGGGTCAGTTATATGTTATGTCCGATGATTATTGCTTGCGGTATATAATAAGTTTTAATGTATTCAATATTTTCTATATATAAGTAAGATATACTATAAAAGCATGGTTGGCCAAGTGGTTTAAGCGCGCGACTCTCATCCCTGAGGTCGTGTGTTCCATCCCCAATGACTTTCTTTATATGTGCGTATTTCTATGAACGGCGAAGGAAACCGGCTTTTTTTAATGTAATAGAAGGCAAACATTGCCAGAAGGCTCGCAAGTGCGTTGCCAGCCTTTCAAGAATTGGTACGCTCTTTTCTTAAAGGACCCTAAGTCGAATTGGTTCGGAAATACTTCAGTGGGCAGCTGGTTCCACATAGTGGTGGTGCGTGGCAAAAACTGCCTTAGAAGACGCTCAGTTGTGGAACGACGGACGTCGCCTTAGACCCAAAAAGGCCATTTTTGTGTCAGGCATATGAGGCTTTCATAACAAATACATAAAGCGCCACTGATTAAATATATTTTTGTCGGTCCTTGGCCTGGTCAAGAAAAAACCTCTAGGCTGGAGGTTGGTGCACCAATTAATTCCAATGGTTTTGTCCTTTTCAGTGTTCTCACCAAGCCCATGGTGTCAAGAATAGCCTCGACATTCAAGTGACGGTGGAACCAATGTTCGTGAGCTCCAGCAGTATTTTTAGTATTGTATATTATTATTATTAAAATATATGACTTGTCAATTGATCATAGAGCTAAACAATTTCCTTGTTCTTTGAAATACCCATATTATCTGTGTCACGATAGAATGACATGACACTTTCGTTATCTATAAGGATAAACCAGTAGATTAAAATATCAATTTTATGTATGTTTAAGTAGTTTCAATTCCGTTGTACATTATATTTATTTTTATTTTAAACCATTGAGTTTTGGTTTGTTTGTAACTTTGCTTTGTGGTCCTGTCCGGATTTAGTCGTAGCCTGATGTTCTGCAGCCAAAAACCGTCCCAGATAAAGCCTTAGAATTTAAAAAATATATAAATTTGCAAGACAGTTTGTAGAAATTGATGTCTTATATAAAATTGTAGTCACTTTTCTCTATTGTCAATAGATTTTCAGGGTACTCGATACATGGTTTTTGTGGTACCCAAAGTGTAAAGATTCAAATTAAAAAAAATAGTCTTAAAAATGGTAAAAGAATTCGTAAATAAATGTTTGAACAGTCAACTTGTTTTGGAGTCTCTTTAATACAAAAAAAACAATGAAATCTTTACTCTTTATAATATTCGTTTTGATATTATAGTTGATAACATTACTACTTACGTCATTGTAGAACGGTGTTAATTATAATAGGAATTAATGAAAATTATAAAATCACATGAAATGTTTTTAAATGTAAATTTTATTTCTTAAATTTATTTTTGGCTTCTTCACACAATTTATCTCCGCCAATTTCTCTAAAGGCATAATAAAAATTCTTTAAAAACAATCTTTATTGGAGATCAATCAAATGCAATTTACATAACTGCATTCTCGTTAACTTTGATTGCACTAATTTGATCTTAGATTAATTTACGACTAGAAAATATTAAATACATATGTTAAATGACTGGGTGATTATATTTTAATTACCGTTTTATAAATAATTGCTTTATTAAACAAGAAATCCTTTCTTTCAAATAACGAGCAGATTGACTAAATGCTAAACGAGAAAAAGGTTAACGTATACGTCAAATATATTTATGAAAAATTATAATAAACAAAACTCGACAGAAATATGGTTGAGACAAAATAACGTTTGTCCCCATATTAGGGTCCTGGTGTTGTGGGTGACTACATTACGATTATTCCGTGGTACATGGTGCATGTTTCAAACAAAATGTTTTAAAAAAGTCGTCTAAGACCTTAGCGCGTCAGTGTATGTGAATGTGTGTGTGCGTATACTCTGTATTTGAGTGTGTGGCTGAGAGTTATAGGCGTGCGCTGTGTCTGTGTAAGCTTTTGGAACTTCAGAGTCATGCCAAAATATGTTGTAAAGCCTCTGCAGAATCGAATCCAAATCGGCTAGCATAATTGTTTTTCTGTAAATTTTATATCTGGATAGAACTGGATTTGACCTCACCATATTTTACGTATGTAGTACGTTTTACGTACTATGAGAAATACTTGGTAACGCTACTGAACCAGTGGCGTATCATATGGCGTTAGGTATACTATTGTAAATTTTAAAGCAGTATTGGCCTAGTGGCTTCAGCGTGCGACTCTCACCCCTGAGGATGAAGGTTCGATCCCTGGCTGTGCAACAATGGATTTTGTTTCTATATGCGGATTTAACATTCGCTCGAACAGTGAAGAAAAACATCGTGAGCAGACCGGCTTGACTTAGACCCAAAAAGCCGACGGCGTCAGGCACTATTTGTCTTTTAGAAGGCTGATCATTTTTTTTAGGATTTAATTGTAAATTTTATGATTTTTCCCTTACTACTTTAATATAACAGTTGGATAGATCGTTTCACTTTTAAAATCTAGTTTTATCGTTTCCCTTGTATTAAATTTTATTTTAATCTAGTTTTATGAGATTAGATATTTAATAGCGTAAGATTTTAACCCACCTTTATGAAGACAAAGCCCAAAAGCGAGTTCTAAACGACAAAAAAATATCTGATTTAATATCAACGGCGAGGTATTGTCACATCGATAAAATCTTAGGACGCGTCTATCAGCTAACAATGGGCTGTAATTGACAAACCATGACTGGATAAAGTCAAGGTGAAGTTAGCGACCTCTGTTGTTTTCCCATAGACTATAATTGAAAAACTAACCTAACGAATATAACCAAATCATAAATGCTGGAATTTTATTAATATTAATTAAGCCAATAACACAGTAGAATCTTCCATATGCCTATGTTTTTGTTAGTATCACTCTTTTCAGCTCTTTTCTTGAAGGTCACTAAGTCGATTGGTTCTAAAATACTTCAATGGGCAGCTGGTTGCACATATTGCTTAACTACTAAAACTGCTTTAAAAAATGTTCAGTTGTGGAGCGAGGTGATACGTGTGGAATTTCGTATTCTGCCTCGACGTCTGATAATGAATTAATATTTTGATGAATTATAACTTAACATCAGGTGAGCCTGCCCGTTTGCCCCCGTTCTAAGGCGATGTAGTATTTACGAAACTTGGTATTTTGGCTAAGCAAATTCCAATATCATGGTAGGTATCAGTGTAGACGTTGTTCAGTAATTAAATAAATACGAATATGAATTCGTTAAATAAATTCTATTACACACACTCTTTATGCTCACTCTTTATGACCTTTGGTCGTGGCAGAGGTCGCCCAAAGCGAGCCTCCATCACGTTCAGTGTTAAGCTTCGTATTCTCCAAGTCTTTCCGGCTTAATCTTCAACTTTACTAAAACTTATTTACGATCTTTTACAAGTTATAATGGACAGTATGACATTCTAGTCAGTAAATAATAGGTGGCTTGGATTTTCGATAATTTTCTTCCGTCGGGTGACCTCTTCAAGCGTCACGAGCAACCTTGATACAAGGTTCACGGTTAGACCGCCTTGATGTCTCTGAGTGACAAGTAATGTATTATTATAAGCCGGAAGTTCTGGGTTTGATTACCAGCAAAGCAGACAGATTTAAAAATAAAAGTCGCGTCTGAATCCAATACAATAAAAACATAAAAAATTAAAAGCTTTTTAATTCTTACTTATCAGAAGTTACAAGAAGTTAGATTAAGTTAGTTTACTTACATACAATTATTAGTTTTGTTAGTAATTAAGTTTGTATCCTAAATTAACTTGTGTTAGTTTTTCCTTAACCTTACTATTAAACTATTATTCTTCATTCTGTAAGAACACCACTGTAGGTGCGTTGCCGCCTTTGGAGGAGAAGTATACTCTTTTTGTAAACATTTTGGAGGTTGTATCTCCCAGGAAAGACCCTCACCGGGAGTCAATTCCACAGTTAGATAATTCGCAAAATAAATTGTCTTGTGAAATGCACCATGGTCGTCTTCTAGCCATCAAGGTGAGGCTTCAGGGGACTTCATACAAAACTGTATGGCAATTTCAGGTATTTAATGGCACGTTATAAGTAAATTACTAATCCTAAATACTTAATTAGTTATACTATCCTAATAATTATTATCATTATAAAACTAAGTGTTTCAGATATTTGTATGTCAAATCTTAGTGACGTCCTAGAACTGGCAAATGTATTAATTTGTGTATTAGCAAAGTTAATCATGAATATATGTAATTATACTGTCGTGAGACAATTAAATAACATGAAATTGAGTTCAAAAAAATTCATAACTTCTTGCAGCCCAATTTATATCTTCCAATCATTAATCATTCTTTTTGTCAAGTTGTGATAACATAACGAAATTATCATTTGCAGGGCAATTCTTCTAGACATAATTAGTTTTTAAATTAGATGAGAATACCAAATCCAAACGCCGTTACACAAGTTTATCTTTTGATTAGATTTGACAAATCACATTGAGTGCGGTCATCAAATTGGCCTCAAATTGGCTACTTTATAAACTGGATTGAAACATAATCTACGTAAAATATTGCCGGTGGCTTATAGGAAATCCAAATACATATTCATCTTATTATTTTTAAATAAAAACTCAAAATTTATTTATGACTTAAAAAACTGTTAATCTTTTTAATGTTTTCTTTCCTAAGACAGCAGTCAAGTTTTTTTAGTAAGTTTTATAAACTATATTGATGGACTTTAGAACATTCTCTCCTATTATTTTTTACTTGTAATACTTTTTAATAGTTGTACATTAACGAAGCTCACATATACAGTCGATATATATACGTATAAAATAGTGTTGTAACTACCAAGTTAGGTACCAACTTAAACATATACAGTACATACCAATACCAAAAGATTTACGTACATCGCAGAGGTCTGTTATAAGAAAAAAATTCTAATTATTCCTGATTAGGCAAGTCTGATGTATGTATGGCTGTTATTACAAGCAGCATATAGAATTTTAGAAGTATATAAATATACACCTGTAGCAAGATGGATGGACCATATGTGCGTCTCGGTGGGGAGTATCCCTATTCGGAAATGATACAGAGGAAGACCGGTCTCGAGATGGGCGGATGAAATTACCGAAACGGCTAACTCGAGCTGGATGCAGCTTGTCCTTGACAGAGATATCTGGAGAACCTTGAAGGAGGCTTTCACCTGCGGAAGGGTTCTTGCAAACTAATAAGAAAAAAGACAATATTTATTACAGATAGAAAATTAGTGTAAATTATTATATTTTAAAAATTATAATAGGATTAAGCTTAGAATGATTTTGCAAAAAATAAAATTTTATAAATATACACGTTATATATACTTATAGCTATTTTTAAATCATTTGCCTATATATCATGACATCACAGTACAAGACTAGATCCTCTCGAACTTTGATATTAACAGATAAATGGCACTTACAAACGCATATTAATCGCATGATAAAGTAGAGATAATGCCGATTAATCTTAGCAAGATATAATCTATCTCAGTTTGTCGTCGATATCAAACAATGCGATTTATGCAAGTTCGTTTCACTATCAGATATCCATTAGATCTTGACAATCGCTTGATTTATTTTGACGTTAATCGAAGATTACGTAACAGAGATTTACGGTTTCAATTGCTTAAGAGATTATCAAAATTATCTAAAAAAATATATTTTTTTTAATTCAATTTATATTTTAGTAGTTCTCTTAGTTAACTTATTAGTAGACTTACGCCAACTTAATAAAAATATATAAATAAATCAGGGGCGTTGATCTGAGTCTCTGATTTCTGTATCTGTTTCATCAATCTAATAAGGAAGAAGATGAACAGCCTTCTGTGCCTGACATAGACCATCGACTTTTTAGCTTTAAGGCATGCCGGTTTCCTCACGATGTTTTCCTTCACCGTTCGAGCGAATGTTTAATGCGCACCTCACCTCAAGGATGAACTGAACCTATCGTTTTATTTCAACAAAAATATTATGAAATAAAACCTCAGTGCAATTATGCTTTGAGTCTAATGGTAATTATGGCCATGGTTTTCCTTTTAGGTTATCCAAAAGTTATAGATTATATAAAAATATTAAGACGTTCTTCAACCTCTTCTTGTTATCTCTTGTCTATTATAACCAACCACATATTTTGAACAAATTCAATACAGAAATATTCCTTATTGATATTCTACTGACGGACGTAAACTTTCAATCAAGACAATAACCCTTTATTACGCAGCTCGTTACTCAGGACACTAGCACTCACTGTGACACCTTCTGAAGGCTCTATATTATAGCTTTCGCATCCTTGAAGTTGATTTTAATACGCCTGCGTTTAGGGCAGCTAAAAACGCGATATTTATCTGAATCTGTTCATTTTTAATCAACCGTGTGCTATATCTAAGAATTTTCCAAATTTCTTGCCAAATATGATTAATGACCGTGACTTTGTGACGTGACCGTGACATTTATAACAATAAACCTTTTAAAGCTGTTGTTGTTATTAATGACTTACTTGCCTTACACGTAAGTCATCTAGATGAGGGGCATCCTCAGTGAGTCTCGATGGCTTTCTCTATCTTCGCCTCATCTGCAACTGTACGAACCCAGGTTTGCTTGGCCATGCTTCCGCTTTCCTTGCGAATCTCTTCGGAGTGTAAAGGCGACCATTACCACTTGCGTCGCCTGATCTTGCGGCCTAATCAGGTTTTCTCGGCAGCGCTACCAAAGTTGCTTGTTACAGATCTTCTCGAGCCAGTAGAGACCCAGAATACGGTGCTTGGACAGCAGACACATCGGATCCGAATATATAATATTAATAAAAATAATTAAAAAGAAAATCAAACTTAAAAAGGTTGGTACCTGTGGCAGTTTACCTTTAATGGTGGCAGCATTTACTCGCATTACAGATACCTATAGGATTGTAAATCTGAGGCTATTTTACTCGCATATACAGAACTAAACAGAGTTTTTGGTATTATACCGAAAATAAAATCGCTGTCTTTGTGACCACAATATGAGGTCAACAAAACAATTGCACAGTTGACGTTGCCGTCCCTCTGTACTGTCAATCGTATCATTAAAGTCCTGCCACACATCAGAGAAAAGTACATATCAGCCAATCACTTCGTTACTCTACGACATATTCTGCACCCCAGTTATATTGACTATTTAAGAAAATATTTAGAATAATAACGAAATTATTTGATGTTAGAGTACCTATAGAGAGACTTAAAACATAATCCTGCAGTTATGTCTAACATTAATTTAACCATAAGAACAGTACTATAGTTACGGCGACCCTAAACCGTGCCTTAGATTGGGAACCAATAATTTTTCCTACCATGTGTGATAAGAAAATGTATCTTAGAGAAAGTTTATCAATCGAAGAGGCGAAGAAGTCTGTTGGGTGCTCCATAAAATGGTTACTGAGATAAACATACAAAAAACTACTATAGTTCTCGACATCAGATTTCTGTATCATGAACCTAATATAATCTTTTGCATCAAACAATTATTGTCGTAAGTGCTTGCAAGAACAAGTTCCATTCGAAGATTTGACCACACATCAGAAAAGGAAATTGGTTAAAGATACAAACTAGTAAATTTATTTTAATTCTAAAATAATTAACGCACGCAAATCTTAATCATAAGAGTAATTTAAGGGCTAAATACCTCAAGATACTAATCAATACGATCAGCCTTTCAAAGTTCAAGAAGAAAAAGACTCACGAGCCGTCTTTCAGACATCAAGTCCTAAGAAAATTAACTGCTATACAATAATATCCTTTATTATCTACGTACTACGAGCATTTAAGTATTTAAGACGGCGATCAATTTAATTTGTCATTTTACACTTGAGTAAACAGGTGATAAAGGAGTATGAACTCTATTTTAAGGGAATAGGGATGTGTATGTTTAGATTATCGATATAGTTAGTTTGTTATGGTGAATGTCGGGATGTCAAAGCGTCGCGAACGAGCGCCGACGCGGGACAGTCTCGTGCTGAGAGCAATCTCAGTCGAACTCGCGGCTAGTGATGACCTGTTGTAATTAAATATCGATATAAATGACGATTATAACTATATTAACAAAGCGGTTTTAAGAGTTTTTATGTTGTGATTATGTTTATACGCTATAGCTGTTCGTTGATGTGTAGTAAATGAATTTTATTATTAGACATTAATAGAAATATGTATTTACTGACACAAATATGTACTTTATATAGATTAAATTGACTTTTATGTCGACATTCGTTTTTGCAGCTTTCAACTGAATTCAGTTTTTATCGATATCGATATCGACATTCTCACAGCCATGACAACATCATTAGTGTCGCCACGGGGCGCTCGGGTCAGGGAGGCGAGACAATCTGTCAAAATGGAAAGAATCACACACGGCCTGCGTCTTGTACCGGCGGCCTATTAATCATATTTCGACTTTTTATAATTCCCTAACATAGCTACTACTACCAAGCCGCAAAATCTTTCAAAGATAATAAATATATATATACATAGTATTGTCTTTTGTTAACATAGCTTTTACACATTAAGAAAAACACTTTTTGAACGGATTGAAGTTATGTATTATTATTTAAAACATATAATTATTTACATAATTCTAAATTTTAAATTTTTTCCGACGTTTCGCGTGCTTTTCACCGTGCGAGGTCACCGTGGCCGTACCGTAGAATTATGTAAATAATTATAAGTTTTTAATAATAATACATAGCGTCCATCCGTTCAAAAAGTGTTTTTCTTAAAATATACATGTAATAGAACGGTGTCTGTACACAAGTCCAGACTATTTATTTACTATGTTTTATTTTATTTTATTATTGACTATTATAATATTTTGAATTAAGTGTTTGCTTTTATTTTCAGGACTACTTGTCTACTTTTTAAATATAATAGATCGAAGACCCGACTTTTTAAATTTGTTATAATGTCTATTTATCCATTTTAAAATATTATTATTACAGAAGAATAATATACAAGAATATTGTAAATACTGTTTATAATTCATACTAAAATTTAAAAAAAAACAGAGACACGAAATGAAACCTATAAATGTCACTTTCGTCCACTTATCGGCAGAATTTCGGTATTTTTCATAATCTAAAAGAACTTCTTACCATTTCAAAAGTACTAAATACTAATGACTAAATCGAAATTAAATAAAATTATCGCGAGTTGCGGGATGATAAAATATAAATACGCCCACCAGTGCACAAGTGCTGGAGCGAGTTAATAGAATGTCATGTTCGAAATTCAAATGATAAGATCTTGACGAAAATTTTTGACGGGGTCAAAAAATCCCCGCTTACCTTTGACACCGAAAATGTAGATTTCATTAATTTGGTCTTGTTTTGACTTTTGCTTTCGAAAATGTTTGCGTAAATAACCTTTGCTATTGATTCAATGTTATCTTGATTTGTATGGCCGTGATACTCGTTAAAATTACGAGTTAGGAAAGAGAACTATTTGTTTTAATCGGACGATTTTATATGACCCAGAGGCCTAACAATTGAAATAAATGACCAGTCGTAAAGCCATCACAAAAGGTTTTGAGGCTAATATACTGTATATACGAATAGTACTTGATACATACTTGAAAAATATAAATAAAATGGATGTGATTGCCTATTCGATCTAATTAAATAGTAATAAGTAAAAATACATTCAATGTAAATGAGATTTAAAAGAAAACGGGTAGACAATTCACTCGACTGAGTCTTCATCTTCTTCCAGCCTTCTTGAATATCTCACTAAACGTAACTTTTTAAATCTTTACTTATATTATGTAGATAATGTTTGTGAGGTTGTCTCTTAATCTCTGTAACTACCAAACAGAATTATTTAACCATTTGCGCGCCATGTTTTTTCTGAGGGTCAATAAAAGATTTGTCGTGGTAGCAGGAGATAATGTGATAGAACAAAAATGTTTTTACTAACACTGCCTTACCTATAAAATATATATTCTAAAGAATGTATAATGTAGAATTTGGTAATGCCTGTTAAGAAAGGACTGACAGCATTTACATGCAGTCCACGGTATTCTAAGCATTCGCTGCCTGCATCACATCTCAAAGGCATCGATTCTTTGCCTTTCCCGAGCCAAGATAGTCACGTATCCACTCCATACATGAAGATAGTGAATACTGGAGCCCGTATCAGTCTTATTTTGGTTTTGATACCAATTCCTCTTCTCTTGCAGATGTTGCCTAAACGTCTCATGGCATCTCTGGCCATTCTGCTTCGCGATTTTATCTTTTTATCACAGCCGCATCGTTACAGATTTGAATCATGTCCAACTATTAAAACCAAGTACACAAGTAGCTCCAAGTGGACATGGGTCACTCAGTGTTTCTTACAGTGATTTTAGTACCGTTATGGATGCGATGACAGAAGAAAGGTTCACTCAAAGTGACATTATGCATATAGATAATCAAGTACACTTATGAACGTCAACCCGTATTACCTCGATGTCTGTGGTTCCCCAACTGAGCGGTAGTTTTTGCCGTTCCGCCACTCTGTGCAACTAACTACCCACATAACAATTTCCGAAACAATTCGACTTAGGGTCTGTACCAATACCTAAAATGCCGTAAACGGACTCGCGAGCCCTCCGTCAAAGAATTATATGTATTAAAAGCAATTTTTATTATAAAAAATGTCGGAAGAAATCGGCGTCGCCTTTAACAACATGAAACGTTTATTCAAAATTGTTGCAATATCCAATAATTCAAAGCATGTTTCAAATAGTATATGATTGATTGCAGTCTATAACATGTAATCAACTTGACACCACACATGTGAAAAAATTGTATTATTTATGCAATGTGTACATATGAAGGTGGCATTATATAATTGTAAGGGTACACACACCGCTTCATACATTTAATTTTATCAATATCATGTGATCTTTACGTCGCAGAAGATACATATTATTATTAATTCTTATAGGGGGACGAAAGACCAAAAATGTGTCTATGGGCTGCAATGGGGCTCAGTCTAGTGCGTGTTTTGCCGGCATTTGAGAGAAGAGTATATACTTTTGGTAATTTGTCTGCCCTAGAATACCCAAATTGACCACACCAGGGACGGATTCTCAACCCCCAGAAAGTACCAATGTAGCGAGGTATGTATGGGTGACTCATTTATACGGATGAGTCAGAACCAAAAGAACAGTTTATTATTCCAAACTGTACTGCTGTCGTCAATACAATTATTCCAAATTATATACATTTTTATACCGTATGTTATATATCCATGTTATCTGCAATCCAGGAATGTGTCATGTTATACAGATATATAATAATTTATTTTGGTTTTTAGGCGGTATTTCTGTCTGTGTACAGAAAAATATAGTAATCTTATAATACAGTATTGCTATGAGTATCTATTTTTGTGAGTGTTGGCCTTTAAAACATTGTAGTTGATGAAAGGAATTATTTGTAAGGTAAATTTATCAGTGAGCAGCTTTTTAACACTTTTAATAACACATATACATAAAGAGCTTATGTATTTCTTAGTTTACGTAAAAATATTTTATAAAAGTTATAGCCCAAGGGAATTCTTTCTTTTCTCACGCTGTTTACGACATTATGTGAAGTAGGTGTATTAAAAACAGACAATTCTTGTCACATTGTCTTTACTATATGCAAATCGGTTAATTTCTGATCGTATAGTCAAAGAGCTTGCGCACATATCTAGTTCCGTAAATTCGTTAGTCATTAAGGACACGTATATTTCTTTACTTCTAATAGGTTATTTTCTTAAACGCCACCATAACTGTTTGCCCTGAATTGAAACCCAGAAACTTCGGATTATACACAATAATAATATATGTATTGTAAAGTGTTGAATGACTGTCCGCTGTCAAATATATTTGCTAGCAACTCGGAGGCCCAGATCCTCATAAAAATATTGTTGTCTCTGAAGTCTGTTTACGGACGATTAACGTGACAACGTCAACTTTTATGATTAGAAATTAATAAATTTTATAGAATTACCACTATTTTGTAGGGATACGAAGAATCAGTGAATCCTCTTTCGAGTGGATGAGAGATATATGCGGTGCAAACGTACAGTGAGCGTATAAGGGTTCATTGATTTATTACATGTTGTTACGTCAAAAATAGACACAAATTTCTTGTGTATGGATGGACAGAAATATCCTCTAAAACCAAATCAATTATGTAATATCAGTATTAGAAGAAACATTCCTGGTATATACAGATTTATTTCCAACACACTGATATACGATATTTACAATATTGTTAATTAGTATAATAATAATCAAAATATATAAAAACTAATTATTAGAAAGGTTATAAATAAATGTATTCACTACAGTACAGGTTAGTTAGAAGTTATTTAGATCATATTACTAAAATACCACAACAGCTCCTAGACTATAATAATTAATTTGCATACCGCTTTAGCGTGACAATCTAGTGATGTAACTTTAAGTGGGATAAAATGTCACGTTTTTATATTTTGCAATATGCAGAAATATACGATCTTGTGATCAGAAGAACTACGACTATATTTTTTAAGTTAATTTCTATCTATATGTATATTGCTTTTCGTTTGTCTTGCTATAACTCGAAAATGGCTGGTCCAATTTGGCTTTGCAAAAACATAAATAATAGGTAAAGAAACATACTAATAACGAAAATTGAACTTTTCGACAAAAACTGATCATGGCTGAGATATTATATGTATTGTCTTTTAAGAATTAAAAAAAAATCACTAGATTGTCATATATTTATGTCATAGATGTCTTCAGAAATATGTGTTTCATAGCAGTTGTATGAGGTTCGATCTCTTTGGTATGTTTTCAAAACTTTGTTTTAGATTTTGTCACTACTATATGTAGGTGATACGAAGTTCACCGAGTCATCTAGTTTTATATGACACTAATCACTTACACAGTCTAATTGCACTCTTTTAACTAAATAACTGTTTTGTCTCTTTCCGTCAAATTGTGTTCACGCTGTAATGAAGAGCGAAAGGTGGTACTTTAGTTTAAACATTCCTATTAGAATGAAGAATTATTAAAAAAACAAAATGACCTGGTAATTTCTAACTGTTTTTAGAGTAATTTAAAAAATATTATGAATAATTGACCTAAATGTTAGACAAATAAAAAAATACATGCACAGAATGACATCATCGTATGTGTACTTAATACAATGAGATTTAAAAAAAACTGACTTGAGGAAGTAAATCAGATATTTGATGAAGTGAACACCTGACATGTTCTCACGAATATGGCCATAGTTTTATTATAAACAGTCGCACCGCGAAATATTGTATTACTATCACTGATTAAATCGTAAACTATTTACAGCGAATGTTATTAGAAATGTAGTATTTATCAGGTTTAATAATTTAAAAGCATATGCTTGTCATGATTTTAAGCTATGCTATTGGGTTTAACATATATTTGCATGTATCTAGTTTGAAAATATTGTTATTTAAGAATGCGTTTAAAATACAAAACTATGTTACTTGACTCCCTTCCTGAATCCTGCTTTCAGCATTTTAATCAGAAAAAAAAACCAACATAATTTTGTTCTAACCTTAATTTTGTCTTACATATTTTATAATATGCTAGGCATTGTCTACATATGCGTATTAATTTCTTAATTGTAACTGTTTAAAACTCTTCTGTGTTCATACCTTACAAAGGTGATCAAATCAATCGATTATTGATCATTTGTAATATTTTTATCTGTCACGAGAAAGATAAATTAACGTTTTATGTACGCATTAAATCAGAATGTTTGTATGTAACATTATTTTAAAATAATTTAATTTTACATAAATACCCTGTGGCAATAAAATCATATAATTTATGTTTTTTCCTTATCAGATTCACGGCCTCAATAGGCATGTAGGTAATTAGACATCTGTGCGTAACACTCTTCGATAATTATTTTTTTAGTCAGAAGAAGGAAGTTGCCCTTGGCTGAAATTTTGACCCGTTTGCTTATATGTTGCACTAAACACGGTAAATTTTAGACAGTTAATAAACACATAAGTGAAATCCCCATGCATTTGAGTGGCTCATAGTATAAAAATGTGTGCGTGTACACACGTAAGAAGTGAACTTTATTTTTCAAAAATGATCTATTATATGCAACTTTACAAAAATGGGTTAAATAAAATAAAGTTAGATAAAGTTTAACAAAAGGCTTTTATTATCATAGACATGAATACAAATAATACAATTATATCATTTTACCTTATTATTTACTAAGATTATTACAGAATTTCATTAATTGTAATAGATTTGTTACTATTTGTTAAAAAGTTTCACTTTAAAAATACAAAAAATATTCATTTGTAAATAATATCTCTTTATTAGTAATCTGTGATATTTTTCTTTAAAAAATCCCGACATAACTTATAACCTTATAACCTCCATAACTTTTTTTTAATATCTTCATATACGAAACGACAACTAACAAAATTTTCCATAAATTTCCTTTATTGAAACTTGAAGCCTTAATAGCTTATGGTGTTAGATGAGGTTGATGGCGAAGCAATTTTCTCAGACCGCAAATGGCAGTGTATGAACGAACAGAGGCTTTGCCACTTGCCGACACTCAAGACAATGTTTCCAATGGTCTTATTTACGTAAGAATGTAATAAAATAACAAAATTGTTTATTATTAATATTGTGAGTTAGACAGGCGTATATCGTTGAGAGATATTTAATAGACAACTAAATTGAAAAATCAAATGCTATAAAAAAATCTATGTCAGACTACGAACTTTTCAGGCTAGTAATCAGACCTTAAAAGAATGCTCGCTGGACAGAAATTTCGCGCTGATGAAGCAGTAATCACCGAAACTAAAACCTATTTTGAGAATAAAGACAAATCGTATTATAAAAAAGGGTGTGCCTGCTATAATAGTTGTGTCGCTCTCTAAGGACTATATTGATCAAATCAAATGCCATAAAAAAGGATTGGTTCTAGTCTACGAACTTTTTAGCCCACCTATTATAGTAGATGTGATAGCTTGTCGCAACAGTATGTTTTAATAAATAATCGTACAAAGTAGTTTATTGCAATCGTGGGAGCGAAAATGGTGACACTCGTTCATTACTGTCTTCGATCAAATTTGAGTAAAGAAGGCTGGTTGTTACTTTTTGCGTAAGACATGTATGTTCTTCTTCGCACTCGTCATTTCTGTAGGTGGCACCGCACTACTTTCTCCACTCTCTCCTGTTTTCGGCAATGGCAATGGCCTGGGTGATAACCTGAAAGGGTTAAACTTAATCGGTCCAGCGAGTAGGAGGTCGGCCTCGAGGTCTGATGCCATCCACTCTGCCAGGCACGATGAGTCTTCTGTGCGAGTTACAAGTCCAAAAAAAACTCAGGATGCGTTGGTGACAAGATGTGTTAAAAAAGAGTGGCGGAGATTTTATTGCCAGTTCTTCTCTTCCGTTCTACGCCCTTGATTTGAGAACCGGCAGTCAATGTAAAAAGCATTTCATATACATTTCTTTTTTTGACGTTCATAAGTGTATATTGTGTTGCCTAAATGATTTTGAATTTGTTCTTTAAATCCTCCACCGCGTCCTTAGCACGGTTGTCAAAGTAGTACTGATGCAAAATTTTATGTATATTATAAAATACATCCTATCATACAGCAATAAAGGTACAAAACTAAACTTGCAATCTGTACTGTTTTAGTACTGAACAGTAATTGTCTTTTAATAATTAATATGACATAATCTCTGTTATTATGTCTCTTATCATGAAGTGGTGCGTGTGTCACTCAATATAGTGATATCAGTGTCAAGTGTAACCATGTGGGTAGGTTCCCATAAATTACGTATCGTGAAAATAATTACGCTACCCGCGTATTTCTTCATTATAGGATTTAATTACAAGACTAGACTTCATAATACATTTCATTATATAATTTAAAGGGTGTTTTCTTTCACGTCCAAACAAGTGAATATGTTTTAATATATGACGGTATATTTTTTTATAAATTGGTTGGTAAATAAAAATATGTTCTTAGGTTAAATACTTATCTATAAGCTGGTAAAAAATATATAATATGAAAAAGACTGTTAAATTTTCTATACTATTTTTAATAAGTTACAAGTCTTTCTTTACCACTAATAAATTATTAATAACAAATGAAAATTTCTTGTTATCCAAAAGGAAAATGAGGAAAAATGATTTAGTTCCCCGTTGTCTTATGTGTGATTGATCAGTTGTTCGCAGCGCTAGACGACAGTTAATAATCGCACCCTACGGAAAATCGCAAGTGACAGGTATACGCGATTTTATAAAATTTATTTTATTTATTTATTTCTTAAACAGAGAAATAGAGAATATTAGTTAATCCATTTATTTATTATTACCTTATCTCATACAATCAGATCAAGGCAGAATACGAAATACCATCCGTCGATACGATCCGATATCATTTCGATCTCCGTCGTTCCACAACTAAGCGTTTTTTAAGGCAGTTCTTGCCGCCCACCACCTCGACCACAACGACCTAGTTACCGAAACAATTGGACTTAGGGTCCTTCAAGAAAAGAGCGTACCAATTCTTACAAGGCGGTTACTTGCGAGCCTCCTGAGACGGTTATATGAAAAAAACAAATAATTTTATTTGGAATTGAACATTTAAAAAACTTATCGTTTCTCTACAAACAAAGAAGTTAGTAAACATATTATATAACAATCGAATATTAGAAACAGTAAAAAAATTAACTAAACCATAAAAACATTTCCAGAATAATAATAATGGCAGGGTAAACATGAAATAAAAAGCATTCAGCGGAAATAATTTGGTAGCTTAACGCCTTAAGTTCCCTATAATTTCAGACTCAAAGGATATCTGCATCATGCTCATTCTGTGAGTTCAGTCATAATACGTCGTTATAATAACTTCTTTACACTAGATTAATAATAATAAAAATAGGGAATAAATTTTTCCTATATACTTTAAGCCACGTGAAAGCTCATCCCTTGTACCACAAACAATAGTCCTTCCGTTTCGGAAAGTGTTTCTGTTGACACGCGGAATTAATATTGTAAATGAAACGGGGGAGATAGGAAACGAGCATTCAAACAAACAATACACTTTTCATAACTTTTATTTACTTAAAAAGTTTATTTGAATTCAATGTTATTCCTTTGTTAAAAGTGCCAAAAGCAGCATGATTTTTAGAATAATAACAATGTTCAATAAATACTTATGTAACAATAATTGAAATTAAAATAAAAACTTACATGTTTATAAAAATTATTACTATAAAATTACAACACAATAAATTAAGATTTTTCCCTGAGGCTCCTTAAGTCCTTAACAGTACCTCATTAGGTAGCAGTAGAAAAATGTTTATTAATTTATAAAATATTGCAAACATGAAAATATACAAAAAAAAAACGAAAGAAAATCGATTTTAAAAGTGCGAGATTAGCACCTATTAGATATCCAGACCTAGCTCGTTCATTAGAATGCTCATCTGGATATCGGTGTGGTGATGAATATCTCTCTATCTTATCTATCTCTCTTTACGAGAGCTTTTAAAGAGCTTTGAGCTCACTGGTATCTATTGTCCACCAGGCACCATCAGAATTTAATACGCGTTATAATTAAATACAAACGCTCTGAGAGTCACTACTGTTTCTCTCTTAATTTCTATCTTTGCATACATGCATGGCATAGAACGCTAGGTATAAAGCAAATAGCACAGGTATTTACGGGGTCATTTGTATTTCGGAATTTTATAGCTGTCAAAGCGTATAGTAGCTACTTCATAAAGACTATTATAACGTAAAGGACGTTTTGGTATGTTCTTGGTATGTTTCTTTATACTTTAGTGACCTTTATAAATGTGAAATTCAGCTAAAATGTATCAATACACGTGCGGAGTGAATTACATAACTTAATTTTCAATTAATTGTTTAGCTAAATAAATATCACTTTCCGGGAATGTCAGCCCATTACCCGGACTTACACGTATAAGCTTTATACCATAATCCGAGAACCCGACACCTTGTCAAGGGTCGTATCAGTTAATTACAACCTCATTCCGATACTTAGGGATAAAAGAAAAATAATTGCCGGCCAGTGTTTATACTTGGACGATGTTGCCATGCAATTATAAACGTTAAGATCATACGTTTAAGTCCTAGCTGTGTTGCATTGGTATTTTTATGTATGTTACGTTACGTAAATTTTTAACGTTAGTACGTAATACTATAATGTTAAAAATGCCACTTTACAAATGAAGTTCACTTGAACTGCAATACATGTTCTATATCAGAACGTAGTGATGGTCTAGTTTGAGATAGCCCGGGAAAGCCTTTTGGGATAAAAACTTCGATAGCGCGTAAATTTAGTATGAAATAATATTTTATTTCCCGAACTCTTCTACTTAAACACGTCTTAACCATATTCTATCCAGTCCAATAGTGAATTTTATATTTAATAGGAATTTTGATTAATTATTAAGATTTATTAATTTTAGATTTTAATTAATTTTTATTTGTAATTTTATTTTGGTTAATTTAGTTATCCACTTAACTCTTAGTTTTTCTTTTTCTTACTAGGGTTGCCTGGAAAAGATCGCTTGTTATGTCCGCTTGTTGCATCACTACCAATTTATGTTATTTTTATTTGAACTTTTTAACGTCGTTATTATTTTGACAGAATTCTTTGAAATAATCTTTACAATTAAGATGACTCAAATGTACAAGGAAGCTTAAATGAATGATCAAGCGCAGGTTCAAAGAAACACTTGACTTATCTACAAGTACCACAAGTCCCTAGGGCACTCAACTAAGTGACCAATTCATTTATTTTTGGAGACAAATCATACCTGCACTTGTACTCTTGAAACTGTCTTCTTAAATCAGGTTAAATAAATTTAAGTTTTATGATAATCGATTAAAGTTCATAATTGATTAAGTATATTTAAAATAAATTCGTACAAATGTTGTATTGTATTATATGATTTATCACTTTTGTAATGAGGTCTAATGTGAATCGGCAAAATTGATCTCCAATCGATATTCTGTACACGCGATTATAGGCATACATGCAACGCAATATGGTCCTAAATCCCATGTTGTGTATACAGTGGCGCCTCTGACATGTCGATACAATCTATATCCGGTGCGGTTTCGGGATGAAAATATTTTTACTTATCTTAAGTGGTTGTATCTGCTTATTAATTAGCTTTAGGGAACACATAGCTGTCAAACGAAACACTTTGTCGGCGAAATGGACTATGATGATTCTTGTAATCGACGTCACTTAGAGGTTAGGTTCTGTCACTTTAGTTTCGGCAGTACAATTACAATGACTTGCGTTTTTAGAACTCGATAAAGGTATCTTATTTTATTACCACCACCAGATTTTACGTGATGGAGTAAATGATTCAATTTTTTACTAAAAAGTAAAAACCGACGAGAGCGTAAAACATATCAAAAATCATTATTTAAGATTTCTCAGATAAAATTTGACTTTGTCAAGCTCATATTAAAGTTTAAGAGTCAAGTCCAAACAGTTTTTTTAATTCTCTAAGATAGTATTAATGCCAATCTGTGTTTATCTGAAAATCAGGTAAAGTTGAATAATGAATAAAATATGTGGAACACAAAACCAACACACATTACACACTTAAATTGTACCTTGACCAAAAAATAATAATAAATATTAATATAACAATTTTTTTTGTTATCTTTTTTTTTTGATTATTATTTTGTTGTAATAAATGTTATGTATAGTATTATAACACGCTTAGTCACAAGGTTTTTTTTAAATTAAAAATGAGATAAAATCAAACTATAACAAACAATGTTACCTCTTTAGGATATAATTAAATATATATGAAAGACATTGAATCCAAAACTACTTTGATAATTTATAATATCTACTTTAAATAGTATTTAACGTGTTCCGTGTGAGAAAACCATAATAATGCAGTCACAAACCAATCTTAATTTAGTATTCGAACACGACAAAAAATAACATTCATTTTATTAATTTCATTAAAACAAAAAGTTGCCAGTTAATGTCACAACTATCTGTGGCTCAGGTGACCGTTAAGACAATCAAGCACTTCCTGCATTACACGAAGAGATAATACATAGAAATTGTATATTAAAACTCATAAATATGTATGTGTCTCGGTCTGTGGTCACAGAGCGTTGCACAATTTGTGTGCGGATGGCCCGCGATGGACACGGAAAGATAGGAGTGGCGATTGTTACGTTAAGGACGTGTTGACGCAAGAAGCAAGGTTTAAAAAGTTACATAAACTTTATATTCATAGTAAAATTGTCTCGGTATATGTGAGATGTAGTCTATGGAAGCGTAAACAAAGTAAATTCTCTGTAGACTGTTTAACGCTGTTTCTCGCAAAAGGAAGAATTGGCAAAAGGGTTACATAACTTTAGCAGAAGAAAAAGTTTTTTTTTTAAATAATCGTTCCAATTTCAAATTATTAACTCTAATACTTCGTTGTTCTAGTAATATTGAAGTACAGAAATGCCGCGACGCGTAATAGAAAAAGTGATACGCGGCACACCGCAATACATTCTTATCATACACCCTAACCCTTTGTCTTATCTTACCGCAAAAGTGAAATCTTGTTTACTAATTTCAGCTGTTTTTCTATACAGATAAAGGTGAAAATTGCTAAAACTAAAACTGTTCAGTAAAAATGTTGTATGTGGTGGCTTTATTAAGGTTTTTCTTAGACGTTCATACCGCAAATAAACTGTCATTGTTCTGTATCTAAATTGAACAGTTTTTTTTATCTTTAACCGACTGAAAAAAGGGTACGATATAATTACATATTTGTTACCTTCCAAACTAAGGTAATGTACCAATATTATTGAAAGTATTTTTTTATCATATACATTTCAAATATACTAGAATTTTAAAGCAGGATTTTAGTTTAATTATCTTCGTGGGTTTACATAAAGGGTCGGAGGTTGATTGATTCCCTGTGAAACATTAATTGAATATATATGTATAGAAGCCGACGGCAAAATGTTGACGCTCCATTCTTAGTAAGAATTTTGTATTTCCTATTGAGAATTAATGTCTATACTGAAACTTATTGATTTCTTTATATTTGGACAGGTAATAATATACTGTATATATAACAGTATTGCCCAATGAGGTCACGCTACGCGGAAATATCTACGGAAGGAAAGAGGAAGTTACACACACACGCCAGGATTTTACTTAGAAACTTAACAATAGAGCAAAGAAAACTATATGTGACCACGACCATGCTTGCTGTGTACACATGCTACGTATACGTAGTCCTTAGTTGACAATGCAGAAATTCAGTTCATTCTGACACTCAGAAACCTTAAATAATAGTAATGTTGTCATCACCTCGTGCTGATGGTGCTCGTCCTCGTGCAAGCACTTTTTTCGAGTTGACATAAAAAAAACGTTTTTAACGGGACTGTCCCTGTTTCGAATTACGAGTCCCAGTGTCCCCGACAGGAACTATGGGACGAAAATTGTCCCCTTTACAGGAACCGCGACAAATCGTGACAAGAGTTTCATTCATATTTGAAATCATTACCAGCTAACAGATAACTTTTAAGCCAAGTAACTTTTTCTAAATAAATAATTTTGAACGTCTTTGAAGTGAAACTTTTTTATCGGGTTACGCGCCATCTTTTTCCCTACCACGTTTGATTCGAGATATTCGAAGCCATTAATAACCAAAATATATAATAACGATAACAATGATAGCAATAATTCTATTACAATTAATGAAATTATGTAATAATAATAAAGGTAAAATGAAATAATTGTATTATTTGTATTCATGTCTATGATAATGAAAGCCTTTTGTTAAACTTTATCTAATTTAACTTTATTTAACAAATTTCTGTAAAGTTGTATATAGTAAATAATTTTTCGAAAAATAAGGTCATACAGAAGTTTCAGTTCTTACGTGTGTACACTAGTACACGTATTTTTTTTTAATTGACTGCTTATTATTTGATCTAAATTAAACCAATGTCCCGTTTTGAGTCAAAGAATACACTCACTTTAAGCATAACCCAAGCGGTACCTCAAGTACGGCTCCGTATTTCGAGAGCAGACGGGAGACGAGAACAACGTCTTTGGTGAACGTTAAGGGATTTGCTACTATAAGTGGCTAACCAGTAAGTTATTAGATAGCCTATCGTTAAGGAACATAAAACGTAAATTGAAAAACTATTATTAACATTTGTCGCGCTACTAAACAAGACTGCTATGGTAACGATTATATAAACCACAGCGGTTTTCTAATGTAACATTTCACTATTTAAAAAATAAAATAATAAAAACATCTGATACTTCATGTCTTCTATGCCTTAATTTACGATTAGTTTCTTAAATAATTATCTTATCTTAGGGCTTGATTTGTGTGGATAAATTATTAAGTATATTTCATTAGAAAAGACATACAATCTTAAACTAATTTCTACGTTCAATGTATTCGTTCAACAGTAACGTCACTGTAGAACATGACACCCTTCAACTAACATTTTAATTCCAACGGTTCACATGACCTTTGCACCCGTCAGACGTCGAACCCGAGGTCCGAGAGGTCCACGATTAAACACCGCTGCGCCAAAGGCACTTTGACATTTAATACTAATGACATACGAAATTAAGGTTACGGGTGATGTATTAGATGCATTTGACTTGGATGTTTGTGAGAGCTTACACTGGTACATTGTCATATTTATCTTATGACTTTCACAAAAGACGTCAAAAATTATCTTTATCCTGTTATGTTTTTGATGTGAAACATCTATAGCCGCACGTAAAACCGATAGAAACGATGGTATATACATATACACAGTCTATATGAAGTCACTGATTAAACGAATTAAGTAGTCACGATTTGAAATAAATTCGTAAATTTTTGTATTTAATGAAAATAAATGTTTATTCAATAAATAGTCAGCGATATCTGGAAAAAATCGTAATATTTTATTTTATCATTATGACATATTTAGTTCCAATCACAATATGTTCTTTTCTGCATATTACTTTTAAAAAATAATGTCGATGTTTCACATCTGCCAGGCGTCCCGTGACGGCTCACATTTTTTTTAAACACAATTCAGTTAGATATTTGAAATTGAAACTAATTTATATTTTAAACTAGCTGACGTCGTTTTGACATGTATATTATTTCCAGGAAACATTTTTGTAGTTCAATAAAAATAACCTATCAACTATAATAAAAAATAGGGGTTGATGCTAGAGGTGTGACAATTAAGGGTTGTGTGTATATTTTTATACTGTATCATAAAAAAATAAAAACAAATCTTTTCAGAGTGGACATACCTTATCACTTAGGGGTTTGAAAGATAGATAGTAGATTCTCAGACTTACTGAATGAATATGCATAAAAAAAAATTATAAGCATCGGTCGAGCCGTTTCAGAGGAGTATGGGAACGAACATTGAGACACGAGAATTTCATATATAGAGATAATTGTAAGTATGGATTTGAAATGTCAGAATAAATAATAAAACTGTAAAAATAATTATAAATAATTAAGAAGCGCTTTTTATAATATATTCGAATTAAATATAATGTTTTTTTTAAATTATTATTAAAAATAACGGTTTATTTAACTTTCACAAAAATAAAATTCTCACCTTGATAACTACGGCGCAAAGGAAAACGAAATATTAGCATTTAAACGGTCACAATATCGTGATTAGTGTCTCGTACACTGAATTCATTAGTTCAGCTCACCTGACTCTGTTTAATTAAACACAGTTTAACGACAAATTTGACCCGCGGTTATACGTACGTATACGTACAGGTAAAACCATTTTAAACCATTGGTAAAGTTTACCATTAAATATTTGAATTTAGAATCTGCATTTACTAAGTTGTAGTAAAATATTTGAATTACGAAATTAAATTTACTAAGATGTAATACAAGTTTGAATTTATAATATATATTTACTAAAATGTAACATTATATTTGAATTTGGAATCTAAATTTAGTAAATTGTATCGACATATTCAAATTTAGAATCTATTTACTCAGATGTATCACAAATTTGATTTCAGAACCTAAACTTACTAAGCTGTAACAAATTATTTCAACTTAGAAGTAGTATCGATGGATTATAATTTGTGATATTGTTAATGTTACTTATAGAGTTCTTATATAAATATTTTTTTAAAAGGGTTGAACTGGTTTTAATTAAATTTTATATAAAGATTTTTATTCCATTACAAACGAGAATTGTGGACATCGTAAGTACGAACGTCGAAAATATAATTTATGATATATACGAGTGTAAACAAAATGTTTAACTTTACGTCATATCGGTAACTTTGAACCTAATTAATTAATATGCAACTTGGCCCCTAAGACGCATGGTAATGTGAAATGTCCCATCCCGGGCATAGAACCAGCGAACCGTTTACTTGGGAACCCTTGTCACTGACCACTTCATGCTAATTAACTTATCAACTGATTGCCGATCTTATCATATTGTAACGAATTAGTTTTAGTCAAAATTTAACCTGTGAATATAATTAACGAAACCTCTGGTACAAATATAAATAAATAACTAATTTCTCCTTGGATTTTGTAAATTTAAAAAATATAGTTACTAAATTAAGTTTAACAAAAACTATGATTGTTATGAATCAAAAGAGTTTGGGATACTACAAACCCTTAGAATATGAGAATCAGGAAAACTGGAGGGAAACTCACCAAGGACGCAGAGTTGATGCACCGATAACTGGACGGTAGCACCAAACCTGGGCGCTTAGGTCGCTGACGTTATCACCTAACTGGAGATGGTCAAGTCAGAAGCACCATAGAGGTAATCTAGCATAAAGGAGTCGGGAGATCAGTAGTGAGCAACGAGGTGGTAGGAGAAGAAGAAAATAAGAAATAGCAGCAAAAACATAATGCAAAACTTCTTAAGTATATTTTTCAATCATCTTTCAAAACTGACGGGGTTCAAACGCTTGAATCAGTTTAAATCAAAGACCTATAAGTATATAAACAAAATTCTCAGTCTCCAGAATATTATTCTCACAGAAAACAAAATGTATGGAAAATCTACGTGTCCAAAAATTCTTAAAACATTTTTTTGTTAAGGCAGCATTATGAAACAAAATATAGACCGCCGAGCAAACTAGCCTACTGCCCTAACTTAAGTCAATTAAACTATCACCAAACTCGAAATGCCTATAAATTACGATATTATTTAGCTGCTCCGTGATAAATATAGTTCACTATTATTTATGACTGGTTCGATCAGATAGTGGCCACTGTCCACGCTAAGACATGCCATGGGGGCCAAATTGTAGTCGTAAATCAAAGGAAAAGCTCTGCTGATATGAAGGATTTATGCTTTCAGTTAATTAGTTATAGAAAAATGGGGGTAAACACATTTATTTTAACCTAGCTAGATCTGGAGATACATTTTACGTGAACAAGCTGTAAGATACGAAAAACTTCAAGAATTATGTATAAATATAATAAATTCATCTAAAGTTGTAAGTTAGCTAAAAAAATTTGAATGGATGTCGAGATGCCTAGTGGTTAAGCGTGTGCCTCCAAACCCTGAGCTCATGCGTGCAGCTGACCGTGCACAATTTGTCTTTCTATATAGATTTACCACTTGCTTATATGTCTTACACTCCAAAGTCAACGTCGTCAAATACAGAAGATTGATCATCTCCTTGCTTTAAGCTGTTAAAAACAGTTGCAATCATAACATGATTGCTACATAAATATTGTAAAAAAAGAACGCATTGATGTCGCATGAAACCATTTACGACCTGCTCAAAGGTAAATACAAAACAATAAAAGCGTATACTATAACACACCATATTGATCGAACACTCCCCCATACTAAGACAATGGCTCTAATGATGGTGTCAATATTGCTTAGTGAGGGACACACGTAATGCCACGTGATAAATCGATTTATTACGAAGAAGAGCCTTCGTTTGCCGTCTGATTTCTTAGTTTTATTTGCCTCATTATACCTATGACCTATATTGGTCATAATTTGGTTATACTTCTAAAAGTGTTTCATTTGTATTTAATGATGAATTAGTAATAGATTTGACTAACGAAACAAATTAGGATCAAATTCCAATTCTAATAGCCAACACATAACTTGCCATCGTAAGTAAATTATGTAAATGTTATGAAATATCGACAGAAGTAAGAAAAAAAACTCAAAACATTTCCAAAAGACTCATTTATAACAGAACAATGCGTCTAATTTTACGTTGATTGATAGCCGGGCCCATTTCTTCAGACGTGTCAAACATTCGTGAACAGATTTCTTTTATAAATACAATAGTGTTATTAATCCACATATCCACCGGTGCGTGGCTCTGCTGTGTGTCACCCAATTAGGTGACTAGTTAATCACCGATTGAGTAATGTATGTTTCAAAATTTCACCGAGCTTTATGTCTAACGATTTCGTTATGTAATTGTTAACATAGTTTAAGTTTGTCTTTACTATCAACTTTGCCCCTTTTCAAAGCAATTCATTCGTTCGTTCTCTGACTATTCTGGATAAATTGAGTAAACATTATTTCTTAGACAAATAAACTAACAAACTTTTCCCCTGTTATAAACCGTACTACATTTATAATTAAAAAGTATAATAATGAAATAATACTTACCTTACAGCAGAATCTAAATCGATATACATAATATATTAAAAATAGAAATTCTCATAAAGTTTCATTTTGCATTTTTTTATATACACTTATTATAACGTAGTGAAATGGACGCCCTAAAAGCGAAAAAGCCTAATTCTTACAGATGAACCAGTTTAAGGGGATTACCGAATTTGAAAATGTATTATTATTTTTATTTATTTATTAATTAGCATGAATTTAATAGATTATTTAATTATATGAAAACAACTCTCAGAGTGAGAATAGACTTACGTCTTTCGCTTGAGACGAATTGTGATTGGTTCAACAAACGTCATAACATGAGGTCACCTGTCAACTTATATTAGACTAGAGAGACTAATATCTGAGTCTGACATATTTTACATTATATACATTAATACTTCACAGTATGCTACACATACTGTTTAAATTATAAATTGTATGCATATTAATGCATTTTAGAATGTACATTTAAAAAGATATTTGGACTAAATTAACTATAGACGCTAATTAAGTTCGGTGGCAGTTGTTGTATGGAGATGTTTAAATATTATATATCTCTTTGTTTGAAGCTGGATGACAACTGACTTTAATGGTTTACAAGATGAGCTTATAACTAACACAAAATTAAGGGTTGGGGAGGGGTTATGTTATTGGACATAACTGGAACTGAGAATGTTAAAATACAATTTATAATTGTGGTAAAAACTAAAGAGCTCATATTGGCTTCAAGTGATTGTGTACGCCTCTAATTAGTTTCTAAAATATTTATATGTAACTCAACTAAAGTTGGGTAACATAACTACTGCATAACGCTCTCTAACTAAAAACCAAAATATCTTCACACAATACTAAAATACACGTTTAAAATTAGCCCTTTATAAATCAACGAATAAAGAGTAGAGAATTCTCCCGACTACGAGTTGTAATGCCCTCAGAGGTCGCAAATAACTGTATACCTCGTAAACTAGTTCCCGCATTAACCATAACGAATAAAGGCACTAAAGCCTCGGAGGTCCCTGGGGGCCATTTCGGCTGTCAATGCGAAAATTTAAGTGCGCCACACCCATGCACTCCAGAACGACCTTACTGCCCTTTGTCTCAATTGTTCTTTCCTCCCCAACTGATGTCAAATGTCAAAAGGGAATTAACAGTGGACTGTATGTTTCTTTTTATAAAGTAGCTGAGAGCTCTACACCACAATTTCTATAGTTACTTCAAGAAAATATTCAGAATTTTCTATTTATATTTGATATACGGGAGTCGTACTTAGGCTCGAATTACCTTATGAAGTAAACGAAGTAAACTTAATCATACAAATTTACACGTTGAATGTATAAACTTCGTTACGTTTATAGAAAAAACAAAATATAACATAACACATACAAATATGAGGGATGCTACGGGCGGCCTATTATCGCTAAGCGATCTCTTCCAGGCAACACTATTAACAAAAAAAAAAAAAATATATATATATGGGTACAGCGCAAGAAATGCATAACCAAATCTTAGAAAATATACAGAACTTAAAACTTTATCCTAATTAAGACAGAAAAAAATTTAATAAAATAAACTAAAAAGCTAATCTCACGGGTTCATGAATTGCGAATTTTGACACCTTTCTAATACAATCCATAAGTTAATTATTTAATAAGTTAATATTGGTTCTTGTTCTATGTTTTTTTTCTTCTACAACGATTTAAATAGATTAGCTTTTGAAAACTAAGTTACCAAGAAGCGTATTGCATTTTACTTTCGACAGTAGTGTTACTAGATTTCCAATAATTAATTGTCATAAGATAAAGTGTATATCAAACAAAGTATGTAGACAAAGTAATGATTAATGATGCTGCGATTTCTGACCGTCAAAACACAATTTGGATTCATTTATTTCATTACTAGATTCACCTTCACCGACTTTTCTTTACATTTCAATAACAAGAGAGCATTATTTAGAAAATGGCTGACACTGTTTGTATACAAAGCATTCTAATGTTCTAATTTTGTTGTTCAAAGGGATCTCTCGGACATCAGCCATCTATCTTGTTATAAGGACAATGTCTTGATGTGTTTTATCACATTTAACATTGGTAGAAATATTTACTAACAAAAACCAGTGATAATGAACTTTTACTCTTTTTAATATGGCCCCCAGATGTATTATATGTATTGGGTCGGATAGGTCAAGTTACATTAGCCGATCCTGCGTGCCCCAGTGTTAACGTTCATATTTGTCATCTGTCAATTTGCCTTCTATTTCGGTGTTGGCTGTGAAAGCTTTCGGCGTACTAATAATATTCAATCATTATTTTTAGTAGTTTTTAATCGGTTTTGACAACGTTGAAGCAATTAGTGAGGGCGCTTTAATGTTTCAACATTTACATTCTAATTTTGGATCGAACAACATTTGTCTTTGTCGATCGTTGTACTACGATTTATTGGCGTGACAGATTGCTTCAGTGCGTAGTTAAGCTCGTTTGGAACCCTTTCCAAACAGGTAAAAATACAGTAAAGAGCTCTCCGAAAAATTATACATTTGTAAAAGAGGAGTAATCAACGAAATTGGCCGGCAATCTGGCGGTGTATCCCTCAGAGTTTACGCCCAATTAATAATCGTATAATGACACGCTGTAGGGTAGGTTTAGAAGGTTGCACTGGATACATTATGTTTAATTAACTAACTCCCGTCAAGGTGCGCTCCTAACTATAGTGACCGCAAAATAATAGCTTTCTCGTGCCTCCGATTATGTTTCGCTGTGATTTTAATTTAGTGATCGTGCGCCTTTTAGTTACTGCAAAAATGTTATTGTTACTTTCAACTTACTACAACTCTATTTAAATATGAACTATGTTCAATGAATTATTTAAAAATGAACAACTCAAACTCCATAGTGTACTAATTATGTTTTTAATTAAAATGAATACAATTGTCAAAACGTGACTCGTAGATATAAAGGGATCAACAGCTTCACAACGATTAAAATCTCTTCAATTTAGTGAATAACATTTTTTGACTATTAAAAAGGCCGGTATAGAACCCATTACCTGGGACCAGAACCGCGCCCCTAATCCCTATAATTAGAGTCGTCCTAGCGCGTGATTGATAGTAGAAGAACAACGCACCGTCAAATGGAATTCTGATCACTTTTAACCAATCTTTTACAATATTAGATCTAGTTCTGTAACACCCATGGATAGCTTACGCCTCGTAAAAAAGACGTGTACCTATTATTACGGATAGTTGAATAATGAATGGGACAGTAGTTTTACTATTTGATAAGATTTACTTCTAAACGTAGTGGAAAAGGAAACATGAGAAAAGGACAGTTCTTAAGTTGCTTACTAACAGTGATGCTGTAATCTAAGGAGTCGATAGCGTTAATTATGACTTCTGTCAAACACTATTTGACACGCGGCAGTCAATGATACATTTTTATTTTTATATGTCTAGTTAGGCTAATAAGATAAAGATACAAGGAAGGAGTGGCTTTTTGGTACCTTCTTTGTTCCTTGCATCTTTGAATCTTAGGTTAAGATTAAAGAGCCAAAATATTATTTTCTTTATAATAAAAAGACTATGATAATTACGAAATTTGAGTTTAATAGCTCCTGCAATATAAAATATAATAAACAAAGTAATTGCCGGCTTCTGCGGTTGCCAGTCCAACCCCCAAAATCTATATGCAACGCCTACGATACGTTATACGTTTAACCTATGTAATTTTGTAAGACCCCTAATTTATCTACGAAATTGAGTTTTTACCTGCTTTAAGGAATTTTTATAATCTGTTTAAATAACCATTTAATATATTGATAGTATCTATGTATCTTCTGCCGCATTCACAATGGAGAGTATAAGTTGTTCAGAGTACCTGCTGAGTTTCTTAATCAGTTGTGGAGGCAGAATATAAAATTTCATCTGCATCACCTGGACGTCCGGCTTTCAACATTTTAAGGCAGTTTTGCCGCGCACCACTAATATGTGAAACCAGCTACCCTCTGAAGTATTTCCGAACCTATATCCGTTATTTATTTATTAACACTTCGTTACACTACAAAATAAAAAAAAAAACATAATTAAATCAAAAGGGCGGCCTTATCGCTTTCGAGCGATCTCTTCCAGGGAACCACTGTGAGTAAAGAAAAAATAAACAAAAATGTATTAAATTACATAAGATAGGCAAGTAGTGAAAAGATACATGTTATATTCAGACAAAACTAAACAGGAACAAAAAAGAAACAAACTAAACTAATTTTTTTTTATCAGACATTAAAAATAGAAAGTAAAAAGTAAAAAGACACATAAATGACGACCTAATTATACTTAGGATCTTTTAAGAGAAGAGCGTTTCTATTCTTAAAGGCCGGCAACGCTCTTGCGAGCCATCTCGAGCAAGCCCTTGTGAGTGCGTCGAGGGAACCTTTGACCTTATTCTAAGTCATAATCTCGTGGACAGAACTGGCAGATGGCTCGCAAGAGCTCTATAACAAAAAGGCAAATGTTTAAGAATTTTGGCAGACATATTTGTGTCTGTTTTATTGCATTGCTTGCCAATGTTGATCGCGAAGCACCCATAGTGTCTGTTCCTTATAAGCACCCTGCTTTTACAAGAGGTCACCCTGAAAAGAGGTATATTATGAAAAAAGAATTCCTTCTGTCAGTAACAAAAAAAATGGTCTCAGATTTCTGTGCCAGTTTTGTTATTTATTTTCCAAATAGCTAGGCATTTCTCTGCCTGACATACGTCTAAGACATACGACGTTTTTTGGTGTTAGAGGTGCTTGGCTAATGATTAATTTATAAGCAGTATTTACGTACTTAGAGTAAAAAGGTACACACAATAAACAAATACCAAACCCCCACACTCGGGGCTGAGAGTCGCGTGCCTACTACATACTACAACTGATTATATAACACAAAATGTAGATTAAAAGGTTATTGTATTTATTTATAAAAATACTTATGTCCTAACAGGTGACCGTAAATTGACAAGAGTATAAATAAAAAATAAAATTTACAGACGACACCAAAAACATAGATAATAAATTCGAATAGGATAATCGATAAAATATCGTCACAGGAGTTTGTCCGAAACATAAAAGTCTACTTTCAATTATTAATTAATTTTTATTTACGTGCAAGAGTGCCCTATATTTACATAATAATGCCTAGAAGACACATATAAATTGCACAAATACCAAACATATAATTTGTGGACAATCGAAAATATTGCGGTCGGAAATATTAAAACTTTTGAAATATTTGAGAAATTGGTCTTGAAAATACCACAAAAAATTCTTATAGGTCGATTTTAATTTTGTGAAAAAAATAAGGGCATAATTACAGTCACAATGGCGTGGTTAGCGATGTGGGACAATTAGATTTTGACGGGTCTGTGATAAATGGTCATCTTAGTTGGAACAAAAGTCGCTGGAGTCGACATTCAATTATTTTCCATGTTTTTAACAACAGTTTTGCTTAAAAGAGCGACATGATATTATAAAGGAATTGATTGGTCAGTCATATTTTCTCCTATCTAATACATTCCTGCATGTTCAAAACACATGTTGATTGTGATATCGAATAAAAAAGTTTTATTGAAAAAAAAATTATAACAACCTACTCCGTGGATTTTGTATTCCATCCAATCTAACTTATTATTAAAACGGTCGTTTCCTAACCGTGAATTATCAAATTTCTTTCACTCGCCCTAGTATTATCACATAAGTCCAAATGTCTCGAAATAGCCATTTTATAAAACCAGAAAACCCCGATCTCCGGTCTTAATACCGGTATATCAATATTCCTAAGATTCTCTCATTAATACGTCTCAGTTTATATTGGTCACTACAATCTGAGCAATTAAACGCGAATTGCGAAAGAATCTTCGTTTTTGTAATTATTATTTTTCTGTCAGAAAATTATACTAATCTCGTGTATATAAAAATATACAAAGCTTACGGGGCAGAAATGGAAAGATGTCATGCTATCAATCTAGATAACTATTACATATAACATACTTATTTGTTAGACTATTGTATAAGAGTCTTAATAATAATATAATTTTACGTAGAAGTTACCTTTAAGTCATAATACATTACTTTATGAGGTATATTATTGTATCACTACTTTATGAAAATATATTACTACATTATCAAATAATAATGTTTCCAATAGTAGTACAATTAAGTCGTTTTTAGTAAATTATTATGAACCTTGATTCCGGTTCTGATTTCATTTGAATATTGACCAACTGCTGGCACGGCTCACGTGGTTATTCAAAAATTTGGAATAACTAGTAATGATGTATAGGAAAACGTTTATACTAGTTTATGCTTATTCTATTAAATTCACCTGTGTATTTAATATATGTTAAGGTTTATCAGGCTATGCGCCTAATGGGTTTGCCAGCCACATTTCAGCATATTTAATGATAAATACTTTTTATCATCATGTTGAAAAGCTAAGAACCTGGGCACCTGCCATGAAGCCTTAATACCTACCAATACCATAAACAATTTAGATATCACCGAAGCGTGATATCTGATTTTTTACTCAACAAAAACTAATTGGAAAAAATCTCTTGACATTTAACTTGTACACGTACTTGTTTACTTCAACTTATAATTACTTAGATCATATCCTTTTGTACTTTAGACTTTTTTTGAAAATAGAACAACGTATGCTTTTTCTCGGGATTTCAGAATTTTCTTTCGTGATTGTTTTAAGGGTCACCTAATCATGTCATTAGAACCGACAGTGTATTAGCATCCATTGACACTCCATGTCAGAGGGTGTTGAGAAGCGTCCGCTCGATCAAACATTCTCTTTGCGAGTCGTGCCGAATTCGTCGATTCACTCCATCCGCTAGCTAAGCTTGTGTTTCGCCCATTTAGCTCTCCCTACTGCCCGGAGATGTGATGCCTCATGGACAGTCACCGGTATATGGTGACCACTAAATAGGTGACCGGCGTCTTCAACGGCTCGTTTCTCCATCCAGTCGATCAAGCGGTACTACCTAAGCCGGTCTGCCATCCAGCCACTAGGCTGGTTTATTATAGTGGTGACATCAAAGTAGATTTTTTATGCCTGTATTGAACGTGTGAAAAAAACACTTTCTAGATTTAATTTTTTTATTAACAATAAACATATTTTAAAACTTTTTAGTAATTCAACTTTCTTGTTTAGAAATTATGTAAAATTCAATTTATACCTAGGTTAACGCTTACTTGGTGTTAAAATGTTTTTATCTGACTTTCTTACATTTAAATTATACGTTGGATATTGTTTTAAATTCAAATTATATGTCATAGGGTTTTAGTAAAAAGAAAGTTTTTTTAGATGATTAATATAATATGCAATGCCACAAAGATAAAAAAATACAAGTTAACTTTCAGAAAATAGGCCAAACTAAACAAACATTTGGTTATTTAAAAAATCATCAAGTCCATTTTTGTAGAGAATTTTAACATCTACAACTTTCTTTTGAGGTTTGTTTTTTGATAAAACTGACCGTTTTCGAGGAAAATACAAAAACCCTCAAATTTTGACTTTTGACCCCGTATAAGCAGGATTTTAAAACTATATTTTTTATGGTAAGCCCCAGCTCCCTACCAATATTTAGCTGTCCGGGAATTTTTGTTATTTTAAATGTCTATTCTGACCTGACTAATTAGGTAGACCAACTTGGATCGTCTACACTAAAAAAATTCTATGTATTTTGAATAATAATAACTTTATAAGTCCTTAATTCCAGGAAAATACCATCCGGGAATCTAAAATTTCAGGGTTATATGACATTTGCACACTAAGATCGATGCGTTTAACGCAATATCTAATACAGAACATTTACATATTTTTTATACGGTACTGGACAGACGTTTAGCTACGATCCCCCCTGATGATAAGTGAGATGCGGCCTGTGGAGGGCACACCTGTCCAGGAAATGCCTGTTTTACCGCCGCTTCAATCTACCTATCCGGAATCAATCGAATATACCAAGTAATAGTATAAGAAGCAGCGGGAGACAGGGTAGAACAAATTATATAAACAAATCAGAAGCTCTTGTGGGATATTTTTAATTAGATTAGGTTAGAGGCATTTCGCAACTGTTTTATGAATAGCTTTCGGTTTCCTCTCGATGTTTTCCTTTATAAAGAAAATACCTCGTGTTTAGAACTGAACAATCACACTGCACCACGGAGTAGGTTGTTATAATTTGTTTTTTTTTCAATAAAACTTTATTATTGGATATCACAATCAACATGTGTTTTGAACATTTTTTTTTTTTTTTTATAAAATAGGGGGCAAACGGGCAGGAGGCTCACCTGATGTTAAGTGATACCGCCGCCCATGGACACTCTCAATGCCAGAGGGCTCGCGAGTGCGTTGCCGGCCTTTTAAGAATTTGTACGCTCTTTTCTTGAAGGACCCTAAGTCGAATTGGTTCGGAAATACTTCAGTGGGCAGCTGGTTCCACATAGCGGTGGTGCGCGGCAAAAATTGCCTTGAGAAACGCTCAGTCGTGGAACGTCGGACGTCGAGGTGATACGGGTGGAATTTTGTATTTTGCCTCGACGTCCGATGCTGAAACTCAGCTGCAGGTATTAATCCGAACAACTCCTCTGAACACTCTCCATGGTAAATGCGGTAGAAGATGCAGAGTGACCCCACATCTCTACGCAACGCCAAAGGATCGAGCCGCTCGGAGAGGGATTGGTCATCGACGATTCGAACCGCTCTTCGTTGGATACGGTCAAGTGGAAGGAGCTGGTACTGGGGAGCCCCCGCCCAGAGGTGAGAACAGTATTCCATGTGGGGCCGTATTTGCGCTTTATAGAGTTGCAAGCGGTGGCCCGGAGTGAAGTACCGTCTCGCCTTGCTGAGCACACCAAGCTTTTTGGAGGCTAATTTAGCCTTTCCCTCCAAATGACCGCGAAACTGAACGTCGTTCGATATGTCAACGCCAAATATTCCGATGCTGGCTGTGGCTTCAAGAAGAGTGTTTTCGAAAAGAGGAGTAGCGACAAAGGGTATTTTTTTCGCGGAAAACGCGCAAACTTGTGTCTTCTTGGGGTTAAATTGGACTAGGTTTAGTCTACCCCAGTCCGAGACTCCACGTAAAAGAGTTTCGACTTCAGACACAAGTTTGTTCCGGTACTCATCGACAACTGCCCGAGAAATACCTGCCCGGCCAGTGTAAAGAGTATCCCCAGTGCTGTCGTCCGCATAGCAATGAATGTTGCTAAGTTGCAACATGTCATTGATATGCAGAAGAAACAGGGTCGGGGACAGAGCACAGCCTTGTGGGACCCCAGCATTCACGGGTTTAAGGTCGGAACATGCTCCGTCGACGACGACCTTGATGCTCCGATCGGCTAGAAAGCTGGAGATCCAGTCGCATAATTTCTCAGGAAGCCCGTAGGCTGGTAGCTTCGAGAGCAGTGCTTTGTGCCACACCCGATCGAAGGCTTTCGCTATGTCCAAACTAACCGCTAGTGCCTCCCCCTTGGACTCAATTGCCTCCGCCCATCTATGAGTAAGGTATACTAGAAGGTCACCAGCTGAACGACTCTAGATAACTCAAGAGCTGGCCATTAATAATGGATTCCATTATTTTGGAGAACAAGGAGGTTATTGCGATTGGGCGATAGTTGGATGGATCAGTGCGATCGCCTTTTTTAGGGATCGGATGTATCGAAGCGGTCTTCCAGCACTTCGGGACAGTGCCGAGCGAGTACAGGTACCGGAAAAGGCGCGTCAGGAGCGGAGCCAACTCAGGAGCACATGTACGCAGCACAATTGGAGGGATACCATCCGGCCCGCTCGACTTATGAATGTCCAAGGAAGATAGTGCTCTGCGAACAGCACGTTGCTGGAATGTGATTTCCGGCATTGAGTTATCACACCGCGAAATCGCCGGTGGTGATCTCCCCCGGTCATCCAAAGTCGAGTTGGACGCAAAGAGACAGCCCAAGAGGTCGGCCTTCTCCTTCGCAGTGTGGGCGAGCGAGTCATCCTCTCTGTGCAGCGGTGGTATCGATGGCTGACAAAAATTCCCTTGTACAGCTTTGGCGAGAGACCAGAAGGCTCGGGTCCCAGAAGGGAGTTGGGCCAATCTCTCGCCAAATCTGGCGATGTGCTCTGACTTTGCCTTAGCGATTTCCCGTTTGAAGGACCTGGAGGCTGAGTTATATGCTTTTTTATGTTCGCTGGTATTGGCATCACGAGATATCGCCGCCTCCGCCCATGCATTAAAGCATTCTCGCTTTCGACGCGATGCCGCCTTGCAAGAACGCTTAAACCAGGGCTGTGACCTGCCACCGATCGGCACCGCAGAGAATGGAATAAAAAGTTCCATGCCCTGCAGAACCACTTCGGCGACAGAGGCAGCGACGGAATCTGGAGCTTCCGACGAAAAGCACATAGGCCCCCAAGGGTAGGACGCAAAGAAAGACCGCATCCCATCCCAATCTGCTGACCGATAGTGCCAAATACGACGACAACCCGAAAAACGGGGCCGAGGAGGGCGCGTAGTAGGCACAGTACTCCGGACCACACAATGATCCGATGAACCCAATGGCGGGTCAACAGAGACTTGATAGGTCTCCGGATGTGAGGTCAGCAGAAGGTCCAACAAAGAGGGTTTATGACCATCCACATCTGGTATTCGCGTAATCGCAGGGACCATTTGTGACAGGTCGTAAGCTAAAGCAAAGTCGTGAAAGGATCTTCCCGCGTGATCGGTGGTTTCCGAACCGAGCCAATCGGCATGGTGAGCGTTAAAATCACCAAGTATCACGATTTCAGCGGTAGGAACCCCTTCGAGCAGGGAATCTGTAGCCATTTGGATGTGCTCAATGAGTCGCTCAGTTTCGGTATTTCCGCTATGGGACCTATACAGGCATGCGTAGAATCGCGGATGGTCATCGCAGTCTACACGCAGCCAGAGGCTAGATAGGTCCCTTCCTTCAAGCGACCCGAGGCGACGAGAACAGATATCCTCTCTGACGTACACGCAAACTCCCGCCCGCGGCACAAATGAATGTTCCAATTTGTACCCCGGGTAGGAGAGGTAGGAAGTATCAGCCGGGAAGGATATCTGAGTCTCAGTAAGGAAGAATAAGGCCGGCTTCGCAGTTTCGAGGTGAAAGTGAACCGCGTTAAGATTAGAGTTGAGCCCCCTAACATTGGTAAAGTCCACTGAGAGCGTGGCAGGGGATGCCTTCGGTAAATTCTTCCGTTTGCCCCGAGATCGAAACTTATAGTTTTTTGAGCAGTTTTTGCCCACCCCAGAATACGAAGGGCAGCCTGTGCATCCACCACCGAATACTGATTGTTCCGATGATGGACGCTCAGAGGGGGATTCTCCACAGCGGAAACGTGTGGTACCCCCCTGGGGTAATCTCTGTTTAAACTGCATCTTCATATTCTGGGGGAGGGGGGAATTGATGGGCTCCGGGAGTCTCACTCACCGCACGAAACGCGAGTACAATAAGATGAACCTATTGCATCACTTCACGCCGGTTTTCTGTGAGACAGTGGTACTGCCCCGGTCGTGCCTGCCCGATTGGCTGAAGCCCGAAAGCAACAGCATGGCACTCCCACTAGGATATATATACTAGGACATGCTTCATGCAGGTTCATTTATGATGTATTAGATAGGAGAAAATATGACTGACCAATCAATTCCTTTATAATATCATGTCGCTCTTTTAAGAAAAACTGTTGTTAAAAACATGGAAAATAATTGTCCCAAGACGTCCAGTTATGGCAATACTGTAAATGCGTTATTTATCTTAAGAGTTATAAATTCATATGTATATAGTGATTTGAGAAGCTAGCCCTAAAACTTTCACATATAAATCCCACAGGAAGGTGTCAATGGTTTTTACACAGCAAGACATTTAATTACGTCCACTGATGAATAATTCAGATGCGCGCGCGCCGGAACGGTCACACCGAGTTGCGACTAGCGGTCGACATACAAGATTTCAAATTATGTGGCCATTTTTATAAGACTAGGCGTATTAGATGGCTTCGCTTCGCTGCATGATGTATTGTTATTCGGTTTTACCATCTTTAGACGTGTCTAGGTAGAGCTGATAGATGCCTCTGTTGCCAAATAAATAATAACAATAATGACCATTTATTTCTGATATTTTTACAATTAAAATCTCTACACTAAACTAACCTAAACTGCGCTACAACCTTTTTAGGTCTGGGCCTCAGATTTATGTATCTGTTTCATGATCATTTGATAATATAATAGGTAAGTAGGTGATCAGCCTCCTGTGCCTGACGCCGTCGAATTTTTTGGGTCTAAGGCAAGCCGCTTTCCTCACGATGTTTTCCTTCACCGTTCGAACGAATGTTAAACGCACGTAGAAAGAAAGTTCTATGAATCCGGGGATCTAACCTACGACCCTAGGGATGAGAGTCGCAAGCTGAAGCCACTAGGCCAACACTGCTCTTACTTACTTACTTTAACAATTAAACACATTTATTTTAGTATCTCCTTATTATTTATTTTTAAATATCTATGTTCGAAATACATAATTTCAATTTAATAATTTTTGATGGGGGTGATCCCAAATATGTTTTTCTCGGCCGGTCACATTTATTAGTTGAATCATTCTTGAGATTTACTCGGGTTTCTTTTTGTTAATTATAATTGATAATAGTTACGTCCACTATTTAGAATTGTATAGTGAGTGTTTAGTGCGTTTTTGAGAACTATCGTGAGGCAAGGTATTAGCATCAGTCTAAAATCTCTTTGTTCTGGAACTAATAGAATTTCTCCAAAACCTTACGGCTGATAATATTGTGTGCCTTTCTTCCTGGTAAGAAGATATTATAACGAAGTATGTACTCAGGACTTATTATTCTAGTATAAGATTGTGTATCGACGGCCACCGAACCGTCCTTTGTAGTACAATCTGTGTTCTTTTTTCCTTCAAATCTGGTCTATCTATAATAAATAATTTGTCTTTATATAATATATAATTACATTAATAAATAAAAGTAAAAAGTACTTTGAAACCTGCAAGATATTTGGAAACATATTTTGTTTTCATACGCTGTTAAATTTCCCTGCATAAATAAAAAAAATATTTTAAAGAAATCTTTAATAACACGTTCTAATTTTAAAATAATACTACAAAAATTTCAAAGAACCATTAAATATGTCTCAAGGCCCGCTTGGCGCTAGTCACATCTCACAGCAGAATGTTTGACATTCCGTCACCGCCCTCAGTGATTAAGGTTGGAACACATGGCTTTCCAATTTAGTTTTTGTAGTGTCTTTGAGGATTTGAAATGACTTTCAATGGTAAATAGGTGTATATTCAAATCTTTTCTTAGTTGGAAAATTAGCCTATATGAAAAAGGGTATTTTTTATAATATCAGCTTTTTTCGTTTATAATATCTTTTGAGTCCATTTTTGAATTTCTAGTTACCGTAATTAATCCTAAGATTTGTTAATGAACATCACCACCTATTGATTTATTAATTAAGTTAAAAATCTATTTTAATTATCAAAGAACTAATAAAGAATAAATTGTTTATATGAAAGTTACAGAATCATATTTTCACATACGTCTTATTATAGCAAAACAATAAAAAAAATCATAAATAACCCGAAAGGTAACTGTCATACCCCTGAAGTAAAGGTCCAAGCGTGGCCCCTTGACTGACTCCGGATTTGCATAATAACATGGCGATGCCGCCTTAGGGGCAAATTCGTCAACTTTTTTTGACAAATTCCGTTCTTTGTGGATTACTTGGATGTTTTGCGGATTTCGACGGGAATGTTATTAGAAATAAAATTAGGAACGACACTTTGCGATCTAAATATTGGGTTCAAAGGAAATTGTTGGTTTGAAATGAATCGTTATGTTTCAACTATTTCTTTGTGGTGGTTTAAATAAACGTAAATAATATAGTACGGCTGAAAATAAGTTCGTTATTGTATTCGTGTACGTTACTTATAATATGGTAAAAGATTTTCAGATATAAATAAATGTTGTAATTATTTGTAATAAGTATCTAGTATTTATCTAGATCTACGCCTAAATTGCGTTATAACACACAAACGCTTTATTTATATTTTCGGTATTCACTATATAGTGGCCAAATCTAACTTCGCGTCACGCCATTAAAAACTACGAGCTTCGACCATTAACTCTAATTAAAGATTAACTTATATGATAAATCTGAGTGTGTAACTATAAACTTAAAAGATCTTTGTTACACTTTCTATAAATAGTTTAAAATAGCTTATACACAATACTGTTACTTAAATTATAAATAAACAACTCAACGAAAAAGTATTGCAATACAGTGACGAAATCCTACCAGCATTAAAAGTACTGCCCGTATGTTTTTGTATAAATTTCTGTTTATATTCTTATTTTTTTTAATATTATTACTATGTTAGCTTTAAATTTTGTAAATGCTTTAGATATATAAATGTTATTGTGATATGTATTTCGCTACGCACAACATATACTTTCACATCTAAAATCAGAAGAAAGGGATTTTCGCGTGACCATTCTGATTAAGATCTCGCCTTAATGGACTCTTGTGAAATTGTCTACATTTAATAGGCAGAGTTGCAGATTGACAGAAATGTAGTGCGGCGATGTAATGACTTAATAACACAATAAAAACCGTCAGTACCATCGGTCCATCACGATACGCCGTTACTATAAGGCGTACATACACATGTGATAGACAATGTATATAACTACATTTACGACTCACTGAAAATTCAGTGAAAATACAACAAATCCAAAAACCCGAAAACGAAAACGAAAAAGATACATGTTGGACTTGAGAATTCCACCCCATTGCGGATTGGTGTGGAGGATGTAGAAAGTGTTCATAAATTTATTAACCTCAGAAGTGTCGTGTCTGAAACTACGTCAAAGTACTACAGTTGCAGATGAGGCTAAGAGAGCTGGAAGTACTTGGAGTGAGGAGACGAATATGAGGTGGAACGCAATGCAGGCTCAGTGTCCCTCTCCACCATCTAGGAGTCATAGAACACAATGTCAAGTAAGTAATATATTATATGTGCGATTCCTGGTTCATGGGTATACTTAAATAATTCAAAAATATAATGTACAATATGAAATACTATAATGCTAAACAGAATGACTGCCTCTAGTTATCTTCTTAGGGCGCAACTCCAACGATTTACGTAATCATCACACTAATAAACTAAGAAATCCTAAGTTATCAAAATCTTGCTTTGGCTCGTATAGTATATACATTAAACGTATACTAATTTATATTTATTAATATATAACGTTCGTGATCGTCACAAACTGTTCCCCAATCATCAGGTTCATCAATGCTATCAGGTGTATTGTGAGAAACTCATTTGTTTTTGGCGTTAACATCTAAAGTGCCTCAGTTAAAACTGTGAAATAAGACTGATCTACCAACGCACCATGTTACTAGAAAAAAAGAAAGAAATAGGCTGTGTCTCACAGTAGGATTCCCTGTGTCGTGGGAAGCTAGTCTCGTCCATTTTACATGCCAGTACTTGACAATAATTAAAATAAAACTTACAGTTTATAATGAAACTATTATTCTACAATAAGAATATTTTCCGTTTCCGCATAGGACAGGTTGAGATGTTGTTTAAGATTGTTAGTGAATGTATAAAGTTTTGAGTCGTTTGTTAATATTATTGTTTTTAAGAAAGTGGTTAAATATGAAAGCGCATCTGAAGGAGAAAAAAGAACCCAGAAAACCTAGAAACGCATCCTGGCTTTCTTTTTTCGTAACTAAACATTAAAAGCATGATATATCAGCATTGTTATAAATACAGAGCATTGTTAAAACTTGGTGATACATGTTGGTCACACACAGTCTTTCATAAATCGTGTACATACAGCCTTATTGACCAACGACAGCTTTTGCAACCTCCACCGGTGAGCCAACATATAATCACACCGTGACGACTGACACTTACAAAAAACAATATCTCGATCAACCTTAATACAAAAGCATAAAGATCAATTTGGCGTGTACACTGTAGTAATATCGTTAGTGTCTTTGCGACGGGTAGACCACGGATTTCATATCACATGATACGTTTTATAATATAAAAACTAGGTTACAGTTAAATAATTCAGTTTATTTAGTTAGGCTAATAGAAGTCACTCAGATCTGAATATTTAGTTTTGCCTTACATCTTTGTAATGGCGGTTTTAACTTCGTAGTTAAAATCGTCTTTAAAAATAGTGGAGTTTCGGACTTGATTTCTCTTTGATATGTAGCCAATGACTGAAACATTTTTTGCTTTATTATTTTGTTTTCTATTTATCAGAAGGCCAACGGGCAGGAGGCTCACCTGATGTTTAGTGATGCCCATGGACGCTCGCAATTCCAGAACGATAGCAAATGCATTGCTGCATAAGTATAAGGTGTTTCAACACCAACAATAATTTAACTTTTTTTCAAGTATAATGTCAATTTCTAATAGATATCACCGGATACGTAAATCACAAAATGCGGGAACTTAATTCGAATTTCGAATCTTTTGGTTTCCATTTATGAATCAGTCATGACAAGTAGTTTTATATATGAACAAATACATAGAGTGCGGAGTTTTAGTACACTGTCACGCTCGACGCGGTCGCTCAAACCAATGGGCTCATGAGACAATGGCCTATGTGAGGTATATAATGTAGTTTTCTTTGTAATTTTCCGGTAGGTGGTCACAATGCAAACAGTATGGGCACGCATTGTCTTGATACGTTGGATTATCTCGTAATGAATTTTAAATCTATGAAGGATTTTTATTGTTTAGCTGAATAGTAGCTTAAAGTCATTAAAATCTACGTGTTGCGACACGTATGGAACTACAGATATTTATGTAGATAATAAACGCACTAAGAAGACATGGAGTCTTTAATTGAAAGTAGCGGGATTTACAAAACTGAACCCAGATATAACTTTTGAGGCAATAGATATAAATATTAATGTTACGACTATAAACACTTTATTCACGCACAATATTGTCGATAGAATTTTTTAATTGCCCGGTTATTAAATTTATATAGATATATCTTCAATCTACGTATTCTAAATTCTTCTGTGTATGAAATGCAAATAGGTTACATCTACGTTTTTCCACAACTGAGTTTTTAAGAAAGTTTTTGCCGCGCACCAACACTATGTGGTAATTCGATTAATTCGACTTATTATTTAAAGACTGGCTACGCAAGCCTACGGCATTGAGAGTGTCCATGCGCGGCGGTGTCACTTAACATCAGGTAAGCCTCCAGCTCGTTTGCCCCCTCCTCTTGTTAAAAATCTACATAGCACCAATGGATTTAACAGACAGTCGGAAAACAGTGAGAAGAAGGTTGTGAACTGATCGAGTTGGTATACGTTGGATGCAAAAGACCTCCCTGGGCATCAATCCAGGGTGGGGGCTTGAATTGAATTACAATATTACATAATTTAGAACGATATAAACTTTATATGTTACTAGATGACCTGGTGAGCTTCACCTACATATATCTGTAAAATGTGTTCAAACCTTAGTACAAAGCTTTCATCTACATTATTAAATGCAATACAATTATACAGGCAAATTATTTAAAGTTTTATGAAATACTATTTTTTTTTATTAATGCATGTTTCATTTTAAATTGGACAAAGTTTAGATCAAATTTAGTCAAGTAGGTCAAACTTTCGAGTTTTGAACAGTACTTCATTTTTACATATATGTATATATATTGAGGTAGAACCTAGTGGCTAATATTATTCTTAACACTGGCGTCTTCGCGTTTACTGAAAAATTAATTTGTCAAGTTAGCTTTACCAAAAATATCACATACAGAAATTGCCCCAATACGTTTCTTGATTAAAATTTGTATTTCCAATAATTAAAGTAGTAACGAACTACAAATTAACACAAAAGGGCCGATACGAAAAGCGATCAACAACCTCAGAAACCAGTTAAAGCAATTCAATTTAATGGATTTGTCATCGCTATTAATTTTATAGGAATTAATATGCGAGCGGCGAACGCAAAGAGTTATTTTTTTATCTGAATTGACATTTAATGGAGTCCGGACGATGTATGGTTGACGGTTAATTGATTGACAAATTGCGTGACGAATCCGAAATCGGGGATATGTTGTGTATCAGCTGTTCTAGACGCGTTTTGGTGTTGGGCTGAGGGATTAGCGATTGTGTTAGCTTTGCTGATAGAGACGCGAGTGGCTTATTGGTTATAAATGAGTGCGTACTGCGTGTTTACATTTTCGTGCCCATTATTATTAAAGCTTTATTAATTAATTCATACAACAATAAGTTATCAATTTTTAATATTAGCATTAGTTGTGTTAGTATAAGTTTTAAAAATTGTAGGTTAGTTTTTTTCTGGTTTTGTGGTCTAGTTTTTCTGTAGCCGCTCACAGGATAAAAGTCTCCTTCTTCCATATTTTTCCATTTCTCTTTGTCTCAAGCAACATTCATCCCGCTAGGTCCAAACGTAATATGTCCATCTTGTCGTTTGTCGTCCTATACATCTTTTTCCAGTAGGTAATAAGAAAATGGACTGGCCATTTTCTTATTTCAAGTGCCCATCTTTTATCCAGCGCTCTAGAATTATGAACTACATGCCTAGTAGCACATAACTTGCTTTAATTTTATAAAGATATATTTAATTTAGTAAAGGTTAGTTCCTAACCAAACAACCTAAAAGCAGAGCTTTCTATGCTGAAAAAACAGAAATAAAAAGGCTATTAAGTCTATGTTATAAGATGATTATGACTTGGCTTGAGTATAATGAGTAATATATTGGTATGTAATTCTTAAGACGCAGTAGCGGAGAGCAAAACATCTTCTTTTATGGCCTCTCTAGAAGAGTTGTAAAAGTCGTAGTTAAATGCTCTCAGTTCTCACGACAGATCACTGCCGTCGTGTTCATTATAAGTAAATCTATTTTATTGAAATATCCCGACGCCGACTTTGATCGTGATTCTTGTGTCAATTTCACTGAGGCTCACCGCAGACACGACAGTTCAAGAATTACGGATATGAGTGCGCACAATTAAATCTTATAAAATATAATTTATGTACTTGTAACCACTAATTATCAAAATAAGCACATTTGAAACTCGTAACAAACAACGTTCATATGAACAAAGATTTATTATTGTTTAATTCTCAAATTGTATTGGTTTGTATTTTTCTTATGTCATATTTATGGACGTATACAGTTACCCTGTCTGCGACTATCCCAACACCATCGGAAACTGTAATTAGTCGATTTTAAAATCGATCTTTTAATTGTGAATCGAATTGCTTGTCCCGATACATCTATAGGCCGATGTAAATTGAAGTGTCGCTGATTCGGGACGTAAAAATTTATGGCTCATATATGCGTTTATTGCTGACATGGCGAATTACGTTTAGGAAAAAAAATGAAAGTTATACCCGATTTCAACGAACGATTAAGCATCTAGAATCGATTATCGGACTGGTGATTTCAAGTAGGCATTTAAAAATTTATGTCTCGGGTCATTCTTGGTTATTTAATTACGGAAACAAATTGTGATAAAAGCTACTGCAATGGGTATCCCAATGCAAAAGTTGAATCAAGAAATAAGTATTAAGCTCGGAAGCTATAAGTACTATGCAATGTTTCGATGGGAAGGCTACCTCATCAGATAATAAACTCAAAGGAGTTCAAAGATTCTTCTTAGTATTCATTCATTACTCACTCATTAAAAATTTAAGATTACTTAAAAATATATTTTTGTGCCCCTATTCTAAATCAATATCACACGCTCATGAGCTCTAGGCTAGGTAACCAACATCCAAGGGAAAAAAGGTGAAGAGGGCGAAAAAAAGGTGGATAGAAGATATAGCTAACGCTTCTAGCAGGAAGCGAATGGAGAAGGAAAGCCTTAATAGGCATTTGGAAAGAGCTGGTAAAAGGGTTCATGGTTCCGGAAGAAGTTAGAATTTCGAGTAAAAATAAAACAAATCCAAACTGTATATATATAAATAAACGGGCTTTATAATATCAGACAAAAAGAAAAAAACCATTGAGTACAGGAGTGTTAAGGCCTGACCTGAGGGTTGAGATACGTTTAACGACTTAATCAACACCACTCAAAGGACAAATATAAGAATTATCTATTAATAAAATTTTCTTAACAGTTAAGGCCCATTAAGATGAACAGAGTTTCTCGCTCGTTTTGATGCGAGAAATCGTACGCGATTGTCACCAGCAATAACAGGCAAGAACTCAATTCTCACCTCCGATTATGTCATACGAGAATCGCCAGTGATTTATCGCTAGGCGATAATTTCCTGCCTCTGTTTACAGATCGACATTTTAGTAAGAACATTCTTACGAGAATCTCGACTAGTATAAACACGATCTCGTATGACATTTTTTATGTTCATACGAGTATCGTAGAAATCGGTTTGTATCGTTTTGAGTGCGAGATATTTCATCCGAGTTTAGTGGTTACTAGGATATTGATCTCAAAAATGACACAAAAGTCCTTTAAATTTGGCGCTGCCGATAATATTAAGTTCACTGGACTTTATAGAAGTTACGAGTGTTTGTGGAACACGGAAAATGAAAATTATAAAAACCGTGATGCGACAAATTCAGCTCTTAATGCAATTACGAGAGAATTTTGTGTTATTAAATTAAAAATACGTGAAGTCAGTATTTACAAGAAAGAAAGAAAGTAAAATTCTTTGGACACATTTTTAAGAAAATCAGTATTTCGTACAACAATTGTTTCTCCTAGCCACTATTTTTTAACCCAACATATTTTTGCCAATTCCGTTTAATTAATCCTTGTCTTGGAATTGATGATAAATTTTCCATTGCGAGGCAATTGTCGCCAAAGTGGAAGAGCGAGAGGTGTGACTGTTGTTGTGTGACGAAGTAACTTTTTTATATTCCTATAATCGTACCTTCGAGACAAGAAACTCTCCCCATCTAAATGGGCCTTAAGCCACCCCAAACTATTTTTATTTAATTATTTTTTCAAAATAACTTAACTCCGAAAATATCACGTTTTTACTTGAATTCAATGTTAATACGACAGAACAAAACATACGCGTCAATCACACCTTTATTGCTTGAAATTACGAATAATTGCGCATGATTCTCCCGAGAGCCTCAAAATCAATATAATCAAAATGACATTGACATACCGACGCTACCAAAGGCATAACTTTTAATTTATTTAATTTACGTCTCTAATTATAGACAATCATCAAAACGTGACGCGTCTGACACACAAGGTAGCCTTTTGTAGTTCCATCAAAAATTGTCAGAGGCTGCTTGGTTCATCGAACCAATTTGTGTGACCCTCGATACATCCCCACTTCCATGGTATTCACCAACACCGCTGTATAAAGGCGGTCCAAATTATACTGGTTAATACACTATTATCGAAGAGTAGTAATCATGTGTAATAACTCTAAGAATGGATGGTCATGATCATTTTTTGTCATCGGAATTTTTTATCTTCTCAATGTCAAAGATCATAGTGTCATTAATATTATATAATTGTCTTGCCTTCAAGCTTGATTTTGTGTAAATCTGTTCTTGTTTTGAGTCAGATTGCCTTGGTATAGCGACAGAGTGATTTGATTGACACCCGGATCTATTTCTCAATAGAATCTACCTGAACAATAACCTCGATTATAGCTAAAATAGTTAAGGAAAAAAACATTAAATCTTTTACATGATAAGCCTACATATTTCATGTATATATTATTTTTTTTGTGCAAACGGGCAGGAGGCTTACCTGATGTTAAGTGATAACCCCATGGACACTCTGATTGCCAGAGACTCCCCATGGACTATCATACTTCAGTGGACAGCTGGCTTCACATTGTGCGCGCCAAAAATTGCCTTAATTTGGTATTTCGTATTCTGCAGGTATTAGTAGGAACAATTCCTCTGAACACTCTCCGTGGAAAATGCGGTAGAAGATGCATAGATATTATCAACAACCAATTGATGATTAATTGAAAATATTATGTAAAACTAAAAACGCCAACGAATTTTCGTAGTATGTAGTTTCAAAGCTGTAAAAGAACTTTGTTTTACAATTAAACAGTTACTTAGAAATCTTGAATAAATTAAGTACAAAATTACTTCAAAATCATAAGTATGTCATCTCCCCTTCAGCGTTATTCAAACGCATTCAATAGCAAATAATTGTAATAAATACAGTGCTGGTATCTGATCAGGGAACAATCGGCATTGTGGAGGCTGCCGCCGGCTGGTTGAAGCTTCGCCGGTGTTTACGACCTGTTTGTATGACATGTTATGATCATGGTATATACACTTAAAGGGTTACTTAAAGTGAAGGGAAATTCTTGCTGGAACCAGTCGTTGGGAATAAAATATTTTTTTTAAAGCTATATTTAGATAACACGTTTATTCGAATGTAAATTGTATTTATTGAGCAGTGTTGGCCTAGTGGCTTCAACGTGTGACTCTCATCGCTGAGGTCGTAGGTCGTGCACCAATGGACTTTCTTTCTATGTGTGAATTTAACACAGGCGTCAGGCACAGAATGCTGTTCACCAACTTGCCTATTAGATTATCAAATGATCGCGACACAGATTTAGAAATCTGAGGCCTACACATAAAAAGGTTGTAGCGCCATTGTTTTAAAATTGTATTTATGTTAAGTAAATACATTTGCAACTTGCATGTTCTTGAACCAATTGACATATTCAAGTATTTGCACTCAAAGAGTAATGGGCTGTTGCTTGACATAAATTAGGCCTTTACTCGGAATAAATCTATCGTTATCTCAACTTGCAGGCATATGGCGAAAGTTACCTGCTAAACGCCTGCGCCTAGACGCTTGGGGCTAAAACGGCCTACGGTTGCTGGCTTATTACTGTAAAGAATGAATACTAATCGAATGGCGATATACTAACGTTTAAATATATAAGATTGGACTTGACACTATTTCCCCCAGGTGTGGTAGTGAGAATTTAGTGTTGAAACCTGTCGGTCCTTTGCAGTATATATATCGTTTAATAGCTTTATAGGTTTGACGTCTACTCTCCGTACTCCAATCTGGGTCGTGTAGAATATGCAACAGCATTGCTTGTCCCTCACCCTTCAATGTAGAAAAAAGAATAATTCGTTAAGAACTGTATTTGATTTGAAATATTAAATAACACCTACCTATATCAAAAAAAAACAATTTAGTTATAGGGTTTTCTCTAGGAGTTTCTTAAGATTATATAATATACAATGACATACATCTAAAACACTAACTTCACGAAGGGTGTTTATTATTACTTTTCGATGTAAATAAATATGGAAACAGAAGGTTTGTCTCCCGTAAACAACTAGAAACTATGGTCTCGAAAAGTGTCTATCGTTTTGGTATCGGTTTTCAGAATAAGGGTGGCATCAGTGGACAGGCGATAGGCCATTAACAATTTATCGCAAATAGATTGCTATCATTACTGTACCACTTGATTATGTTGTTTGAATACATTATAAGGACATGTCTCGCTTTATTTTTTATCCTATTATTATTTCATTTTCATTAATCAAATCGATTTTCAATGTATGCGTTCAATAGCTTTATTTTGTCCTCTTGATCTTTCTAAAAACTCCATAAGTTTTTATACCAAACAGATATTTTCTCTGTGTATTGGGTACAGATCCAACTTTGATTTATTACGAAATGTTAGATATTATTCTACTAGCTATTCTGTAAGTTCTACTATGACTTGATAAGTCATTTTTGTGACTGAACTAAGTTTCTAAGGACAAAACATTATACAGTTCGTAAATAACGAAAAACCTTTGTCGTACACGTTCTGACTTCGTCTAAGGTTGTCAATTAAGGGTGAGTAAGTTTGTTATCGGAGGGAGCAAACTCCAATGGGGGATTAAGAACGGTCCATCGCACCACAATTAAAACAAGTGGACTTCGGACGTAAGCTTCCCCAAACAATATTGTTATAATTCGATATAAAAGATTGTTTAATAACTTCGAGGCATTGGTTCCATGAAGGCCTTTATGTGAAGGTATGTTATACTGGCCGAAATCTCAGGGTTCAAAATACTACGTATTGGTTTATGTCGAATAAAGTCATAAGGCTGAGGTCACGTGTAGACTGTGATCTATTCACAAAAAATGAGGGCGCGTGTCACGCAGAGATAATCTCCCAAAATGTATCGAGATAGCAGAAAAAAATAGAAAAAAAAAACATTTTTTTCCTACCGTATCACAGTTCTTTAGAAAACCAGGAGGGAGGACCTTACCTTATTAAATTTTTTCTATTTTTTGTTATTAACTAGAAATATCTTTTTAAATTTGATGAATATCAATTACTAATCTGTACAAACATACTTGAGATGGTTCTCGGTCTGTGAAGTGACGGAAACGAATGCCAGAGACACCGGAAGCGCTTCTCATTCCAACACTCACTTCCGGTACAGTACAAATTGATTTGACTTCGATAACTCATCGATATATGTATTTACAATCTATAATTATCTTCGTCGCTTATTAGTTTGAAACAGAGTAATTCGTGCTTTTATTATATACTAGATGAGCTGTGTAGAGCAGTGTTGGCCTAGTGGCTTCAGCGTGCGACTCTCATCCCTGAGGTCGTAGGTTCGATCCCCGGCTGTGCACCAATGGATTTTCTTTCTATGTGCGCTTTTAACATTAGCTCGAACGGTGAAGGAAAACATCGTGAGGAAACCGGCTTGCCTTAGACCCAAAAAGTCGACGGTGTGTGTCAGTTACAAAATGCTGATCACCTACTTGTCTATTCAATTCACAAACGATCATGAAACAGATACAGAAATCTGAGGCCCAGACCTAAAAGGTTGTAGCGCCATTGATTTATTTATTTATTTAAGATGACCTATGTATCACCTATGCATATTCGTGTCAAAAGAAAAAAATTAAAACAGACCAAAGAGATCGGAACTTATACTCCTGCTATAAAATACAAATGTCTGCTATACAACAATAAATATATGGCCATGGTCTTTTTTAGTATTTACTTTACTTATTATTTATGTTTCCCACCTGTTAAACCTTCTCTGGACTTCCACAAATATTTCATGGGCAATGCCTGATTATAATTTATATCTATATTTATAATTAGCGACATTTTGTAAACAAATAAAATTGCGTTCCAGCAAATATAATAATTTCATTCCTTTGTGTAATACAGAGTAGCAAAGACAGTAGAATTGGATCAATTCTCTAGTTTTAGTTTTAACTCAATCTGATTCAACATTCGCATTTACTTGAATTAGTTGTTAAACAAAGTATTAGTGTTAGAGCTGCTTCTGAGACCTAGTATGTAGTTACACACTTTATTCATTCACTTACTGACTCACTCACACATTTGCACCCACACACTCACACATGCGCTCAAGCGTGTTGATTATAGTTCAAAAATGAACAACAAAAATAAATAAAATAAAAGATGTAATTAAATTTTATATAAATATATTTTAAGGAATTTATAATTAAGTTTGTTATGGAAGAGCTGGAAACTTTTTACTTAAAAGGGATCCCAAATCTTACGTATATTGCGTATATTGTAACGCATATGTACTTAAAATGAATAAACCCATTTTATTATTATTTTATTAATTTGGAAAAATAATAATAATTTCATTGAAAACTTTTTATAGAAAGATATTTAAACTATAAATATGTATAAAGGCCCAACGAAGATAGAGATACTCCATAACTATTAGAAGTAGTGTAGAGTCTTAATAATACCAATATAATGTCTTAGGCCTCCATTAAAGACTATTTTTAATAAAACTTCAATGACTTTAACAAACCGCAAATCTCAAGATGTTTTCACTTACTCTCTTTCAGACAATTTGGCGAACATAAGAAAGGAAAACCTCTGCCATTTTCTGTCACTGAGCAAATCGACTCAGGTGGAACACGTTCTTGCACTTGAGATTAATGCAAGACTAGTTTATGGGCGAGCGATAAGCGGAGCGTAAAATATTTATTCAAAAGTATTTCATCGGTCAAAATAATGTTTACTTGAGAGACAATGTCTAAACGAGGTATGAGGCTGTAAAGAGAAATCTATCAAGTATTTTTTGCTTAAATAAAAACTGTCATTAATGCCGTTATGCTGCTGTAACTTATATAGGAAGACAAAAGAAAAGATGGACTAACTAAAAATGGATTTTTGTATGGATTTATTAATAAAATTGTAATAATAATAACTCACTGGCTGGAATAATGTTTAATTATTATTATCTAATTTAAAGCTTTTATTACTTATTTACACGCGTCACTGTTGGAGTTGATTTAAAACTTTTAGACGAGCTTTTGGTTTAATAATATCGTTATCACTTAATGAGCGTAAACCAGCGGTAATAAAACCATGTTTACTATAAGAATATCGCGTTTTTATCAGTCTATATCCGCACCCTAAAGAAACTCAAGCTGTCCTTCGGACATTAAGTGATGGGGTGGCGAGGTCACAGGGCCGGATTACGTGATGACGTATTACAATATAAATTATATGAATTACCCCGGCATCGTTCTACGTGACTCACGGGCAGACAATTGTCTTTGATATATTTACGTGTTTACTACGCTGAGCTTGTGGAAATAAGTGGCTATTTGACAGTACGTGTTTATACTTGGTGAACAATACGAACTATATAATCATTCAAAAACAATTTGTGTTTGAATTACATCTCAAATAAATTCTGAGCTTTTATTAGTTATCACTACAGCTTATTCGTTATCAAGAAAAATATGTCAGGAAAACGCACAAAGTGATAAGGATGGCAAAATAGACCTATATATGCAATTAAAATATATACATATAACCCTTAATTATCACCACCAATACCAATTTTTATTAGCGATATATAATAATGTAGAACTTTTAGTAGTCGATAGCTGACTTTATAGTTTAATTTGAGAGGCGCAGATGGCTGATCACTTGTCTATTACGTGTCATTGAAACGATGCAAAAATATGGTCCATACATAACCAAAAAATATATTCTGGTAATTTTTTAACATTAAAAGCAGTCATGCCAAATTAAATATAAATAAATTCGATTCAGTCCGTCCTTCACGTCACTTCAAAGACATATGGCGTGACATTGGGAATTTCGCCTTCTCTTGAGAAAGGTAATTACAAGCGTTTGTGATAGACAGACCGACCCTTTCATAGCTATTCGATACGAATAACTTTTAGTCTTTCATTTAACTCGAAGAAAGTCTTAATAACTCAACGTATGATGTTGTTTTAATAGATGTAACAATGGACAATTGTTTGATTTAATTTAGAGAAATAGACTAAGCTAAAAACATAATATAATTCTTAATATCTTCTTCCTGGATAAACATTAAAGCTGATCCGTGGTCTCTTCTCTGAGGTTTGGCGTTCGATCTCCAGGTATAAAACCATATCTGGATGTTAAATTTTCAATCTTCCTACGCATGTTACGGTTGCAACTAAAAAGAAAGCATAGTAACACATGTCCTAAGTGTACCTGATGATACAGATTGATGAAGTGGCCCCCTTTATATTTACATAAAGCCATGTTTATTTAGATACAATAAGCTATGTTTTTTAATTCCAACACACAAATATGTTTCCATTATTTAAAATTCGTAATCTAAATAGTAATTATAATAATTAAAAATTAATAAATATACTGTTTTGTTGAGCGAGAAAAGCACCAGCTTTGGGGATTTATAAACTATTAGCGGATCCGACAGCATACAAAGGAAAATATCGAATAATGTAAATCAGTGGAGAATGTCCACTTGAACACACAAAAAAATTCATCAAAATCTGTCCAGCCGCTTAGGAGTTTAATTACGAACACATTCACGGAAGATGTATATATAGACCAGCCGTTTAAGAGGAGTTCAGTAATTACATGTTTACGTATATTTGTATATAAATTGCACATCCATACTAAAAGATTTTTTCCAGTCAACAGTCAATTAAAATTCGGAATAATACACTTAACATATATATAAACCAATATTATAGGTTTCCCCCCAGATTTTTGTATCTGATTCGTGATCATTTATTACTTAGGCAAGTAGGCCTTCTGTGATTGACACACGCCATCTACGAGCGAGTGTCAAATGCGTATTTAGAAGGAAAAGTCCATTGGTGTGCCGTCAATCATCATTCGCTCCAGGTTTCAGATAGCCGCACTGTCAAGCAGTGTCCTTACTGCCCACGTATGACTGCATATCTCTAGTACAAGGACTGTTCTTTGGGAAGTCATTTATAATGTATCACGCCCTATTCATAATTCGGTCTTATATGACATTAAGATATGATAGTGACTTGAGAGGCGTTTAGTATATGAGCCTAAGGTGTATCTGAGTCTAATTACTTCCAGATTTCCCTAATGTATCTCACATCCTAAGCGAGCCTGCGGGTTCTACCTACACACAACGTCTCCTGTCTAGTTTACAGCGCTATTTAGGCCGGCTATTCGCTATAACACGATAACAGGAATAAAGTCTAAGATAGTTATATGAAATTATTACTTTCTTAGTTATTATTTATTAATTTTTTATTTTGTGGTTGCTTGTTGATTTTTTTTTTATTGCGAGCTTGCTCAAGTTCTAAGATATATGTTTTAGAATTAATTAATAAATAAAATTATTATTTTACATTTTGAAGAGAAAAACAACTTTTATTAGTTCAAGGACTTCCATAATAACGTGATAAAAGCGTCCAACGGATAAGAATAATAAATGATCATGAAACAGATCTGAGGCCCAGACTTAAATCATATTTTTTATTTTAATTAAATATATAGTTCAGTGTTTTATTCCGTAAGTTTATGTTTAATTTATGACTATATTTTAAACGGTACCTTAATATTTGATTGATCGTCACGAATTATTGACGTTTCAGGTGAGACATCCGTTTGAGATGAATAAGATTATACGATAAAGAAAATATATTATTGCTATTAAGAACTTTCTTTACTTAGGGTTGACTGGAAAAAATTACTTAGTAGCAATGAAGCCGTCGGTTGCCCCTCTAAATTATTTTCAAGTGAATAAATATGATCTTAGGCGAATATAAAGGGGGGCCTCTTCAACAATGTGTGTAAGGTAAACACTTATCTTAGTCACGATTGGACTAAGAATTTGTATGAATTGACTCAAAATTTGTATAGGTTTGTATACTTAAGAATTTGTATTACTAGTCTTAGAATTTTTACAAATAGACTTAGAATTTGTATAAATGTAAGGTAAGGTAATGCAAGGTCTAAATCTCACCTTTTTATAATGGCAATATGCGTACTTTATACCTATTATATATCACTTATCTAAAGCAATAGATTCTGTCCGAAACTTGGATTTCGCGTTTTTTGCGACGGCTTCTACGAGCCGTATTTTTAAGTCAATTTGTATAAAACAATACTCATTTCTCAGGAAATAAAAAGTTCGTAACTTTTGTATTTATCACGTTCATACTAGATTATTAATATTTGAGGGTTTTTACAACGATACGAACTTGGCCAACTAGATCATCGTGCTAATATATTTTTGAAAGATAATTTAATAGTTTTATTGCTTAAACGGTCATTGTAGCTCTGGACCTTAACGGTCCGTGTGTACCAAGCCTATCGCCGTTAGCGAAGGCTCTTACGGATGCGGCCCAACCTAATAATTTCTTAATGTCATGCGATTTAAGCAGAATTATTGTTTTGTACAATATTGCGCTCAGATTGTAATCCCAGTATTTAACTATATACTACTTATAGCAACTAAATGCTTATTATTGAATCGTCATGCTAGGTTATTTTATGATATGAACTATATTGAAAATAGCTATTCGAGATTTGTTTACAAGGCAACCATGGATAGTGAAGTAAGCCGTGTGGGACATGCCTGGACATCCATTGACCAGAAAGGGATCATTACATATCATGAAAATTAATAAGTAAAATTATAGCCGACTAGCATGCATGGTGAATGTCGTGAAAGTGGATGACGCGAGAGAGGTTTGGCGGGACCGTAGCAAGTGGAGATACGTGTTGTCGGTAGGCAGACAGCCTACCAGACAGACCTTCGGGATAGAGTCGTGATAATAAAAATATGTACCTATACTAATTTTGATTAATTATTCATTACAGTAGCTAATCATTGCAGACCCTTCTTAAGTGATATTATCAAATATGTGTGTGTATATGTACAAAACTGTTCTGTTTTTGATTCCGGTTATATTTAAAAAAAAATTGACAGTGGAACGTAGAATAATTTCAATTTCTGTCCGAGACACATTTTTTTAGTTAATTAAAAATTTACTCAATTCAATTATATTATACTATACATAAGGTACACAAATATATAGTCAAACCTGTGTAAGTGACACTTGGATAGTTAAGAAAACTTCATTTATGAAAGTATTTACTCAGTCCCGTCATTTTGCCCTCTTAAAACCTCTATAAGTGACAGTTATTTTTCATGCGTGAACCTCTATAAGTGATACTTGCCTCTAACTCTATAAAGGACAGTTAAACGCATTAAACTTAAAGATTTCGCCACAAAATTAGGAATCCAGAGCTTTTCAATCTTCAGCTAGTTACGGTTACGGTTAACGGCTGGTTATAGGATTTTATGGACTTCTATAGTATATGTGTGAAAAACCCTTTCTGTAACACTGTAAGCTGGAAACTCGGGAAAAAATCTCTTTAATAGAAAATGAGATCGCGGTTCCTTGTCCCTTATCCAAGCTTAACTGTATATTTAAATCAGTGGATCACTTATATATGTTTCTCCAAAAGCTTATTGCAAATAGGCCAGTACTTCGTGATTAGTGAAACATATAATTTACTCAAAAGATTGTATTTAACATCGGCATTGTCTTTAACATTAGTTACGGTTCGTGATAATTTGGTTTTCGTGTTGAGCGTAGGTTGGTTGAGCATATTTCATAACACGACATCATTATCATGATGATATCGTTATAATCAGATTTTGAAGGGATAAAGGACTTTTGAAATTTCTTTGGTCTTGGAGTCTCTCTCTCTTTAATCGGCAACTCATGTCTGAGCGTCGTGGTCAGCAACGCAGCATCAGCATCTCGGAGTAGCTATGGAAAATAAAAAAGTATTAAAAGGATTTTTAAGCTATTTATAAATTTACGAGTAAGGAGATAAATATAAATATTAAAAATAAAACGACTTCATGTACAAAAAAGAAAACATTTACTATGTATATTATACAGGAACCAAAAATGTTTGAATATGCCAAGAACTACTAAGGCCAATTTTATGAAACTTGAACTGTTCCCAAAGCTGAAATAAAAAATAAAAAGTCAGTGACGCTACAACCTTTTTTAGGTCTGGGTCTCAGATTTCTGACTTTGTTTCATGATCATTTGTCAATCTAATAGACAAGTAGGTGATCACCCTCCTTTGCCTGATACACGCCGACTTTATGGGTCTAAGGCGAGCCGGTTTCCTTACCGTTCGAGAGATTTTTAAATGCGCACATAAAAAAAGGCCCATTGGTGCAGAGCCGGGGATCGAACCTACGACCTCAGGGATGAGAGCCGCACGCCGAAGCCACTACGACAACACTGCTCTGCTGAAACATGACATACAGTCAGTTCAACGAACATAAGTTCTTAAAAGTGAAGGATTTTGGTTAATAAGTTTAGAAAATATATTTATTTTTCCCTCGTGCAGGCAATACAATTACGAAGCACGTAGTAATAAATAGAAAAGGCAGTCGTCACAGGCAAAGGGCCACTCAGTATTCTTCCCACCGACCCTCGATACCACAAAGGGAAAGAGCAAACACTCACGACTAAAATAGAGAATGTATTGAGTCGCGAAATAAAATAAGGGTTGAAAGAATGTGGATTTCCTTGGAAGTTATAGAGAGTTGTTATTACCTTTTTCCTTAAAGAAGAAAGTTTGGCGTTAATGAACAAACCTTTTACCTTAAAATTACACTAATTATTGTATTGCGTATACATTGCTTGGTAATGCTACAATAGTTTTATACTATAAGGCCTATAAAGATATAGCTAATAATTACAAAGTAATGGAAAAATAAACTTGTTCAGAATCTTAAATTATAACTTGTTTCTGTAACTTTCGTACTATAATGACTATGTCTTATATTTATGCATTAAAGTCAAGAGCGAATTTCCTTAAGGGCTTTTAGGGCACAGTGATTAAAGTTATGTAAAAAAATTTATTAAAAATAAACACTTGATAATTAAGACATTGGTTTATTAAATATAATTGATATATAGAAAGGTATATTGAAGTTTATTTAAATTACTTACTCGGAGATTCATAAGAATCGTTTCTCACGGGTGAAGTAATAAGCACGCTTTAGTAATGTACACAAGACGCCTAAATAGAACTAAACCTTTTGAGTTACTAATACTAGTGTAGTGAGTATATGTTCAAAGGTGGTATCTCGGACACACGAACATAATGTCAACACATTATAGAACACTAAGACTATTAATGAACATTACATTAGTTTGAGATATTCACTAGTATTGTAGAAGTTACTGACTTGACGAAATTTGTCAAGATAACGACTTCTTAGCCACAATTATAGTATAGACTTTATTTTTATTCATGTAAAGACGACAAGAGAGCCTCTTGTGAACTTTAATGTAAGAAAAAAACTTCAGTTAATATACAGTCTTAAACCTAAGATTAAGTTTAAATAAGTATTAATTTTAGCAGCTCTATACAAATACAATATCGGACATCCTTAGCTGACCACAGGTGGACTTTCGAGAAACTTTTCAAATATTTGCTTTCGGCTTTCTCGTAGATTTCACGTTTTTCCTTACGATAACGGTACAATTTATTTAACAGACCGGATCAAGTATGCTTTGAAAACATAAAGGGATTCGGAAGTGTCGCCATGTTTGCGATAAAGCTTTGTTGGCTTTCAGATGGAAATTTTATCTACAAAGTTCGAAAAGGGTGCGGTAAACTGTTGAACTTTTGTTTCCTTGTGTTTCAGATATTAACTGCCTTAGTGGTTGGCGTGTTTGAACAAGAGGGTCCAATTCCTGGTCCAAATAGAAAAATATGTCATAACACAAAAACATTTATTTGTTCTTGAATATATAACAATTTTGCTATTATACCAAACTAGTTAAGATAACTATAATATATTAACTCCTTTCTAATTATCTTAAAGTAGATGACGCCAGAATAATTAAAATATTACTGGCCCACGAACCATGGCAGAATCACGTCAATGTCGAAGCTACTCAACTTCATGACACCACGGGTCTAGTGAGAAGATAGAAAAGGACAAAACCATTCGTATCAGTGAATTAGTGTGAGTCGACGTTAGTATTAAGTGCTAAACAGTGATAAGTGGAAAAATTGTACAGAAAAACAGAGTGTTTTCCTTATAATTTAAAAGACTGTTAATAGTGTTATTTGACACTTTCTGATGTGAGAATTCTTTTAAGTATACTAGGTTAGACTTAAATGACTTTGTGAAACTTCTTTACAATCGTTGTGGTTTCAAGTTTATACACTGTATAATGCTTCCTATCTTATTTTGTCCACGACAAATCTTATGAATATATGTGTCCCTGTTATTGTCCCTGACCTTAAACTAATTACTTAAAATTAATTTTTAACAAAAAATATTTTTTTTACGAAAAGTTTAATCCTACATGTGTGTGAAAAAAGTCAAATTTACATAAATATAAAAACTTTGTTTTTGAAGGTTTCACTTCAAGGTGTAAATTGCACACACGATTTTTTAGTCTTCAGTTGAGCTAGATCGTAATGGTCCATGTCTCAGTGAAGGTATAAAAATATCTTATTTTGCTTCTAAATTTTAGAACCATTACTCACGCGTAGAATGGAACCAAATATTTCCTACATTTAACAATTAGATCGATTTCCTTATTTTAACAAAAAATGAACGAATCAATTGTACAATTATCACTGATATACAGACATAATGACCGTGGGAGTTTGTATAAATGAATTAAATTATAGGTGATAGCGTCTGGCTACATTGTATTACTCACGCGCAATACGAGATGTGTTCGTTGAATGTTGGCCGAAAATAAATCGTATTGGGAAATACTCATCAAGTATTGGACTTGGCAACATTGTGCTTGAACTTTTAAAGGCATAGGTACTAAAAAGGAGTTAACGTAGCTGGACACAGTTGCTCTTTACGATTGCTTCGTCATTTTACTTCAGACTTTCTGACATACCAATTTAACACATTATTACTGTTAAAACACTTTTTGATTGTCTTGTTATATGAAGTATCGTCAAGTTACTTGATACATTACTTACTTTGACTAAATGCCATATTTTTTTATGTAATAGGAGCCAAACAGGCTCACCTGATGTTAAGTGATACCGTCACCCATGGACACTCACATTACCAGAAGGCTCGCAAGAGCGTTGCCGGCCTTTCAAGAATTTGTACGCTCTTTATAAATAACCCTTAATGGGGCACAAGAGGTCCATAGTGACTCACTATCACGTTCATACTTGAGCCTCGTATTTCATCAAGCTCCAAGTCTTTCCGGCTATATCTGCCTCATCCACTTACATCGCTTGGTCTGCTGGCTAATTGTCAGCGCTTCCAAAGTTGTTAGTCGGAGATTTTTTTAGGTCCGTAAGTAGTCAACTGCTCAAGTTGGAGAAGAGTTGGAGACGACTTTGATAAAGGATGTTTTGGCCATTATAACTGGAAAATAATGCGAATTGCTTTACGCCCACAGAGTATTACACAAGTTTATACAAACATATTATTCCTATTCCACACGGTTACGTAATCAAACGTACTGTACGTCCTGAGGGTGAAGTAACATTTTGAGTAAAAAAAACAAATGCAACTGAAGCCTTTGTTGGCTTTGTGAAGCTTGAAAAGTTAATTTTAAAGTCCTTACAAAGAATATTTGTGTAGTAACATGATTTTTATGAATATAAACATAGTTTTGTTTATAAAAATATTGTTTTTCTAAAATAACTCACTACGACCATCATTAGTTATAATGAGTCTTCTATAAAATCCTGTACCAGGTACCAAGGAATGCTATTTTACATACCACTTAAAATTTGTATAAAAAATTAATTGAATTCTCCATACTAAATAATTACAACCTCTAACACAGTGCCCCCTAAAACTATAATTATTTGACCCCTTAAATCGTATGATTAATATTTTTTAAATGTATTTGACAGCGGATAATAAACGCTGATAAATTAAAATCCAATTATTTGTGTAGGAAACAAATTAATGAAGCTATAAAGTCGATAAACTTATCGATATCTTGTGACTTAAGCCGCTTAGAGCATGTCGTATCATAATGCTAGTAATCGCCAAGACTTCGTGTCTCCATCGGCTATAGACCGCGATGCTTTTTATAATATAAATCTATTCAAAGCAAAAAAATCACTAAACAAACTTTCGTTTAGAAACTAGTAATAAACGGAAATTAATTAAATAATTAAAAACTGCGCTTATTTTTTTCGCCAATGTTTCACGTCGCAGAATGTACATTACCAATCGAACAACTTTTACCTAGATTAATTGAAATTAGTAGATTTTAGTAGATTAGTTATATTCTATGTAATAAGGAGTACGCGAGCGTTGACTTATTTATATTATTATTTTACAAAAGCATATTTTCAATGCAAACAAGCCAATTGTTTGGAATGGCATGTCGGTCGTATTCCGTTCTGGCTATATTGACAATTTAAAAGTATTTTTCTAAGTCATGGATAAGTAAATCCTGTCCACATCGTAATCCTAACTTTCGTACTAACTACTAACCGACGTGAGACTGATCTTGAATTGGATTATCGCGATTCATGTGCACTTTTAATTTTTTGTTCCTGTTTAGTTTCTTCTTTATAATATATGTAATACATATTTTTGCACTTCTTGTCTACCTTATGTAATTTAATACATTCTCTATTCTTTAATCACTGTGGTTGCCTGGAAAAGATCGCTCGAAGTGATAAGGCCGCCAGTTGCCCTCTTTTTCATTTAATTATGTTCAATTTTTATATTGTAATGTAACGAAGTTGTAATAAATAAATAAATAATGTGTTTTCTAGAATACTTAAATAAAAACAACTTCTGTGGTAATCATTATTGTTAAAGCTGATAAGCGAGCTTTTGCGTTATAAGAGCGATAAGTAATGTATTTTGCATACGTACTAAATACACACACGTTATAACTTGCACCTATGAGCAACGTGCGCGTTCTACGTGGAGCCTGTTTCGTGTCAAATCTTAGTAATCTCAGTAATATTAATGTTCGTGATTACCGTTATGGTTTGGAGGCCAGGCGAATTTCTCACACACACCCGATTCCTCTATTAGTAATTTGTCACAACCATTCCTTTGGAGGACGCAATTCGATTAGTGATGGACCATCGATTTAATCGACGTTTCGTAACGTCATCGCTTTCGTCAAGACACATCACATTTTATTATGACAGTTTAATAGTTATATATCATTGATGTGGTTGTTGTTATTAATATTTTAACGATAAATATGGAATTATATTTAACACGATATTTAATAATAAAAAAATGTGTCCGTGTACTAGTGTACACACGAAAAAAGTGAAACTTAGTTTTTGAAAAATTATAGATATGCAACTTTACAGAAATTGGTTAAATACATTTAAATTAGGTTAAGATTAACAATTATCATAGACATGAATACAAATAATACAATTATTTCATTTTACCTTATTACTACTAAGATTATTACAGAATTTAAATTGTACAACAATTACAACAATTAATTGTAATAGAATTATTACTTTCATTGTCATCGTTATTATATATTTTTTATTAATTCGAATCTGAGCAGTGTTGGCCTAGTGGCTTCATTGTGCGTCGCTCATCCCTGAGGTCGTAGGTTCGATCCCCATCTGTGTACCAATGGATTTATTTTCTGTGTGCGCATTTAAAATTAGCTCGAACGGTGAAAGAAAACATCGTGAGGAAACCGGCTTGCCTTAAACCCAAAAAGTCGACAGAAGTGCACAGAAGAGTGATCACTATTAGTTTAACAAATGATCATGAAACAGATACAGAAATCTGAAGCCAAGACCTAAAAAGGTCGTAGTGCCATTGATTTATTTTTAATGGCTTCGAATCTCAACGAATCAACCGTGGTAGGGACAAGAAAAAGATGGCGCGTAACGGATAAATATGACGCGTATTTTTTTTCCAACGGCGATACAGAAGTTTCACTTCTTACATAATTTATTTATTTAAGCATAATAAGTCTATATGGTTATTATTGTGTTAGTTACAATATTGTCGTAAATATTATATTAGTAGGTTACCTTAAAAGTACATTCAATCATAAAATTTAAAAGTGCACATGCAGTCGATTGTCATGGCCCATGTAAGGGCAATCCAGCCTTCCCGCTAATAACGCCAGCTTGCCGATAGGGCTGCCCCACATGTGTCTAACCAGAGACACAACTCGCTTGCGTATCGTGCCGTAAAAACAGTCCACTCCAGCACAACCAAACGTTGTAGACGCACTGCAATGTTAAAGGTGCGCCATCAACATCCTGAATGCATTATTGAACTAAACACGAAGATATTTAAAGATTTTTTTTTAATTGACATAGCAGATCGGAGGGTAACACTGTAATCTAAGTCATCAATAAATTTATTTAAACAGATAAACTTTCCTTACAAGTTGAACTTAATTTACCAAATCCTAACCTACAAATTATAGGTTATTAATGAATCTTTGTACATATTGCGTGTACAATATATCGATATTTTACCATCAACACATCACCATTAATTTCAACAGCAGTTACAAACAATTACAACATGATGAATATTCAATCGTTATAAATTTACATTGTCATAAATATCGATAAATTGCCGCCCTCACTAGGGAACCGGTATCGTGACATCCATGTACACAGATTAAATTTAACGGACGTAAATATTTTATGTGATCTATTTATAATCAATTTATTCTGAATGCATTATGTCATTTCAAAATAACTGTACACTTTCTCTATATATGTCTTTTCAGTTTTTGACAACTCATGCTTTAATATAATTTTATCATTGTTTTATTTTGCTTGACCGTGTGACAACTAAGCTTGGACCCAACACCAACGGATTTCTCGTCGTCGAGACGACTCGTGTCAGGCAAAGGAATGGTTGGAACACCACAGGAAACTGATAATTTTATACTTTGAATTAAATAATATTCTCAGATTTATCGCAGGTTTTTGCTGACCGAAAATTTAATTGAAGTAATGAAAATGTCATTACCGTGGGCTTGTGCCTGGGCGTTCTCTTCGTATTTCAAAATATACTTAGTCACCACAGTACGATTGCCGACATGTAGGTGTTTGGTGCTAAAATTTAATGTCAAACCGATAGATATTGAACTATGGTCTTTCGACTTAGGCGTAATTATTTGAGTGAGGCATTGCGATTTTCTACAAATGTCTAGTACACAAAATACGGTACTAACTTATCGTCGACCACATTAAAAAAAACAGTATACTTACAGAAGTATTTATTTGCGTATTACGCAAAACAGATTATTTATTTATAAATAGCTTAGTAAAAGAGAATTATAAATTAAAAGTATAGTCAAAATGAATTACATCACCATTCCATTCGATTTACTTATTTCCTTTGAATATATAAGCTCACATGGACTATGGACTATATACTAGGCTGGTTTCCATAGTCCATTTGAGCATTGCTCATTGAAGTATTTTCGAGCGACTAAGGGGTCGTCAAGAAAAGAGCGTACCAATTCTTTAAAGGCTGGCAATGTCCCTGCCAGCCCTCTGGCAATGTGAGTGACTCTGTCGGGCAATGTGTGTGTGTGTGTAACATTAGTTAAGCCCTCCGCCCGTTTGTTTGTTGGGTTAAATAATGGAATATATTGAGGCTCGCGTACTAATAATTATATAGAATTATAAAATGAAACTTATAGTAAATCATTTACTTATACTACCAATTAATTTAGTTAACCAGAAAAGGTGAACTCTATCACTCCTCCTTTACAGTGCAAAGTATCCTGCTTTGGAACTTACCTATTTTATTTAACAATCTTTTTTTGATCACTTATCTTCTGCCTTCTAATTAGCTACTTATTAATTGTGACTCCTTAGCCATTGGATTATCATTTACATTTTTGTTTGTTATTATTTTTTAGATTTTACTTTATTTTATTTTAGTTAGTGTTACATGTTATTTTGTATTTTTTGTTAATTATTTATGCACTTCTTGTACTTTACCCTGTGTAGGTGTTTCGTTTTTATTGTTCCATATTAGGGTTGCCTGGAAGAAATCCAGGGGAAGGTGGAAGGCACTAGACCGCGCGGAAGGTCACCTATGCGTTGGACTGACCAGATCAAGTCTGCCGTAGGAGATTCACTCAATGAGTGTAGCAGGATGACCTCTTATAGGCAACGTCGTGAAGCGTATCACATCTGCCCCTTTTAATATCACTACTAAATAGCGATCACGACCGCTCTGTGAAGAGTGCACCGGATAAGAAGAAGAAAGAAGAAATCGCTTGTTAGCGATAAGGCCGCCCGTTGTCTGATAAGTTATGTAACCTGCGTTTTTATGAGTATGTTTTGTATAAGGTATCGAAGTATAAATAAATAAAAAGCTCGGAATTTAAAGAGCTATCCCATTCTTCTTAATTCAATACAAATATATGTTTGATCTTAAACTTAGCCGATTACGACATTTTGTTATTAAAGAAGGATTGTTCCTGTTAAGTTTATTTTTAAGTATGAATATAATAAATGCAATACTGTAACGTAGCCATAATCTGCAAATATTTAATGTATGATCCGTTAGTCGTAAATAACGTTTAGTCAGTATACCATAAAAGTTCAGATAAGGAGATTAAGACTTTAAAATTGAAAGTTGCGAGGGCATTAACCTGTTAATGAAATGAAATATTATCTCAGAAATAACATAAACTTTAAGAAGATATTTTGAATACCTATTTAATATTAAAAGATACTACAATTTTACAACCGCAAAAGGGGCCGGCTAACTTGCGAGCCTTCTGGCATGGTTCATAGGTATCACTTAACATTAAGTGAGATTACGGCTCGTTTGCGGCCCTTTTATTAAAAAAAACGATTATGTCACTGTCATATATTACGGCTGTGTAAAGTTAGATTTTAGGCTTACCTACAAATGATGTCATACTCAACTGTAAAACCCTTTGTCGGCCTAGCGAGTAGGGGATCGGTCTCGAGGTCTGTGTTCCACTCTACCGGTCACGACAAGCTTCTTCAGGTCATCGGAACAACTGCGCGCTATGTCCAAAGAAGATCTTGTGGTTTCCAAAGAAAGACTATTTAAAAATATGTACTTATTGATAAACAATATTTGTGTTAAAATATTGTAAACATTATGATCCTATCCTTTGATATATGATTATATCCTTTGTGAGCAATTAAAAACAAACATAATATAAGGAGACAAAGAAAAAATCCAAAGATTAGAAAAACATGCATCTATTACATAAAAACAAAAGACTCTCGAATTGTTAACCTCCTTCGGGGTTTTAAGCCGATTAAAAATATGGCAAGATTTTTATATCTGATCGGACTACTTTAGTTTATTCATTAGACTTTGAACCGAAATTATTGTTGAAAGTCAAAGCCATTTTCTGTAATCAAATGCTAAAAAATTACCTTGAACTTTGGCGCCAAAAAAACGACACTAACATTACCATGTAATGGACGTAATGACTATGACATTTCTTTTTGTATTATAAAATTATTTAATTATATGCTATATCTAAATATTAGTATATAACGAATTATTTATTCACTTATATATACTTTCAATAAAAAATACGTAATTTAATTGTTAACACTTTCGTTTTGGTTTTAATTATTCTCCAGCTTTTAAAAAATACCTTCCAGACTTCAATTTTACCTTTACATTATTAGTACTTATATAGTATATTTAAGAATCAGGTTAAAAACCCCAACCTTTTAACATAATTTAAATATCGTGTACCCTCTAGGTATGCCATAACATCCCATTTGTCCCTCTTACAGACGTACGCATTTTGGCCAAAACCAATTCCATTTGATTTGACCATTCTGATTCTAAACTAGGTCTGGATAGGTGCTATAGATAGCCATAGATGCTAGAAGAAAAAAAAAATATTTAAAAGTGAGGGGCACTTTTAAATATTTTTTCTTTAGTTATTAAAAGTTTTTTTTCTTTTTATCTCTTTGTGTATGTTATGTGTGCCTATAAGTGGTTGTCACGTTAAAATTTATATTTTATTTTTCTGTATCATTGTTCCGAGAGTTGACAAGTTTTTATAAATACATAAATATAGTAACGGTAAAAAAAACAAACATGGCCTTCATAGCCCCGCGGCGGATAACTCGAAAATTGTTATTGCATTATACATTTTTACATCATTATTAAGCCACTTCGCGTGAGTGACATTAAACAATAATGACAATATTGAATGTCAACACAATCACGACTTATATTGCGCTTGCGGCTAAGGCATTAGCGTAGTTCCAACTCCATGCGTCTGCGCAGTTTCTTAAATGGTTTGATTCTAAAACGCCAACTTACTTTACGCAATTCTCAAGTTTGACGAAACACGTACAAATTTATTACATATGGAGGACACGGTTAATACCAAATTATTATATTCATATATTAATTATAATTATTGATTAGATTGATTGAAGCCAACTAGGGCTAAAGACTGGACTGTGAAATATAAAAATCTCCTAGCAAGAGCTAAGTTCCGTGACGATTGTTGTAGGAATTAAACATTTTGTTTGAAATTGGGTAGCCATTTTGTTTACGCTTCTAATTACTAACTAAACTATATATATCTAACTTAACTAAGGTTAGGTTAAATAACTGAAACAAGTGTTTTATAGGAAATAAGTTGTCCAATCCCTTAACCTACTATGACTTGCCATATAGCTGTACTCAGGCTTTTGGACAAAATTATATAACTATTTAGTTTAGTGTTAAAATGGCACACTAACGAATCACTTTCCGAGAACAAAACAACGCAATACATGCAAGTGCATTAAATATAAGTGTGTAGTGTTTAAGGAAAAAATTACAAATATAAAAGAGAAAATAAAACTAAAATATTATATCAAGTATGTTATTTAAAACTGTAATATATTTCTTCTTTGCAATTGTTCTTGGCGACAGAACATTTACTGCAGTATGTTACGCTTGAAGACTATCACAAAATGGGTCAGAATCGCATGTCCTCAAAGCATCGTTTATGGCATATACAGGTGTTTAGACCATTACAACAAACCAACATTGTCTTTGTTATTAAAGTCTGATGTGTTTCTTGTGATATGTAGAAGCATGGGTTGGTGAATTTATTACGTTAAACGTAAGTTCAATTGTTAGTTAGTTCATTAACCCGTTTATATTAAATCGAGTAAAGTATAAAAATGTCATAGTCTTACTCATAAATCATATTAAACATCGGACAGCACAGGCAAAGAAGAAGTGTTTCATACAAATATAACTACTGACGTACGTACCGTACGAGCCGTATTGGCTCAAAATTTCATCCGCATCCCCTTAGGCTTGGAAAGAAGTCTTCTACGCTTCACAAGATATTTGCTTTTGCGAACTAGAGAACTCCTGGAGGGGTCTTACACAGAAGAGACGACATCCAATTCTTTGAAAAAAGAGTTTTCTCTTCCCTCAAAGGCCATGGTAATGTAGTCGCTAAAATGGGCTTTAGGGTGTCCCTGTAGGCGCATATCCTATAAAAAAAGTAGTTCTCTTTCTTCATTAGGCATAGATACTTGGACACGATGCGTTTGTTAATGTAATTTTTATATCCAGAAACACGTGATTTCTACCAAGTCTATTAACATCCATTCACGTTATCTGATGCAGTGGGCGACACTTTAATACGATTTCGACACCCGCTGACTCAGCACAAGGTGTGGGAACTTCGATCAGCCGATCTAATGTTTCTATCGTTTTTTATCTATGCAAATTATGTATTGAATTGCTTTCAATAATTCAATGACATGTCACTTTTTGTTTAAGTGCTATTTGTTTTTAGATAAAAATGTTTTTATTTTTTGTTTCTACTACATATTGTTTAGTGATGAACAGTAGCATCTGAAGGCTGACGAAGTACTTCCTACAATACTTGTAATAATGAAACTGATTGTTAAAAAATTACATTCATTTCTAATACAATTATACAGTATTTACAATATTCTTAACCTATATAATAATTAAAAAATCAAAACAAGCTAATACTTATTCGCTAAGCAAGGAAGGCACCAGCTGTGGGGTCACAGGCGCCTGTCCACTTGATCTCCACCGCCCAGAGTCACTACTACAAAGGGAACAATGAAATAGATTTCAAATACTTGACAACAGTATTTACCTGGCTACCTGCGGATGACTTCATTAATCGCGAAGTTTTCTAACTATGCTGCAATTGGGCAAGTTAGTTGCTAGAAGATCCTCTGTTAGGGTTCGAGGATCTTCCTTCCTCACAATGTGTCCAGAAACACATGTATTAAAAAATACTGAACCGATATTGATAAAACTGTCCTAACATTAAAATTATCGATATGTTGACTATGAGGTGACGATTTGTGGAAATATATGAATTTTAACACTACGTGTGTTGTGCGTGTGTGCCTAGTTAAACCATCATAAAATATAACCATATATACGTATCTAAAACCTTTTTAAAAGTTGTTAAATTGTACCACTTACCAGATATTGGAAACTGTTGCGTCTTAAACAAAATGTATCCATTTAATTTTAGCTAAAATTAAGACCTAAGGAATAGCTGTGAAATCGAGTTATGATCGTCATTTAAGTAAATAAACTGTGTGGGAGTGACAAAATTAACAGGCTTCAGCAGATATTTCTCAAACACAATAATTACACTTTAGAATAGTAATTCTAATAGCTTTTGATAAATAGGAATAATTATGTATATATTTCATTAACAGACTTAAAAAAGGATGTGATGTTCCATTTAAGCACTGCTGAATCTTCGGAGAAACTCAAGATTTGATCCAACTTTGGAAAACTTCAAGTTTCATCAAAATCGATTCAGTACTTTTAAACCCCCAAATTTCTGAGAGCATATACTAAATGATAATATTGACAAATTACTTTACCAAATTACTGTTGTTATTTTTAAATAACACAGTCTTGCGTTTCACAACCCTTCGTAGCTTAAGAAAATTATCACCATACCCTTACACGTACCTCAAATAAATACGATTATCTTTGTAACATGTTCTTCCTGTACTCCGTATTGACTATAATTTTTATTAAAAAAAATGTTTTATTTCGGCAGTGTATGGCGGCAGTATACCTAATATAACATGTAACTCGTACCCTTTACATAACAATATCTATAATCGAAAGCTAAAATCATAGTAGTTATATTGTTTAAGATAACACTTAAATAAGTCACATGAAAACTATTAAGACATCTTTCAATAATCGATCAGACTCTCAAAATAACCGTCGTAAAATTTTATTTTGAGAATGAATGCGTCGTAAAATAGGCAGTCCACCGCAATACGAACAATCACGACAATAGATATTTTTGTAACGCGTGGAGCTAATCCATGGAAATATTTTCGTTGGTCCTGTCTTCCAGTTGATGCTATTATATTCTACATTTTATCTTTCGATTTTTAACAATGTATACTTTTATTTTTGTGCATAACAAATCGCAAATAAATAATGAATATTATTCAATTGTTTTAAGAGCAGTTTTGACCTTGTGCTTCAGCATGCGACTCTCATAGCTGAGGTTGTAGGTTCGAACCCCAGCTCTGCATCAATGGGCTTTCATTACTTGTACGCATTTATCTTTCGCTCGAACGATAAAGGAAAACATCGTGAGGAAACCGGCTTGTCTTAGACAGCCTATTAGATTAACAAATTAACATGAAATAATGCCCAGACCCATAAAAAATTGTAGCGCTGAAGCGCGAAGATTGATCTTATTTAATTGTATTATTTTAATGTGATATAAATGTCAACGGTTGGTTTATAAATTTTCATTATTTAAATGGTAAGAGCAGGAATAAATTGCACAAGTATTATATGTTTTTGTATATCTTGAGAATGCCAAGGGAAAGACGACGTTTTTGATCTAGAGATAATGTTGACCATCAACAATTTACATATTCACGCTTCTAGTAACATTCCCAAACAGGCTTATCTTATATGTGATAATAAATAAACAACACAACACAGTAAAATTAAATGTCTTATTTTTGCTTATTAGATTAATGATATTAAAAAAGTATAGCTGGTATTGTAGTGGTTACGTAACCTTATTATCAAGCCATCGTTTTATTGCTCCTAAGTACCTTGTAGATTTGTTCCAATATTACCAGATATTACCGACCTTTTGAATACAACCAAGGCCAAGTAAAGACGACTTCACACTACATTATAAATAACCTTATATTTTCGTGACCTTATAAGATATTTATCATTCCATATCTGCATATAAACTGTCTGGATATCACTAGTTGGTTTCACTTTGAAACCTATCCTTTTCCTTTAGTTTTTAATATCTTCGTGTTTGCAAGTGTTGTCACATTAAATTATTTTGTATTTTTTTTTCTTGTATCATTGTATCGAGTGCCGAGCATTGGATTTTATAAATAAATAAATATAAGTCGAATAATATAAATACGCTACATAAACACACGTGAAAATAATATTAGTAACTTGATAAGATGAGATAACTTGAAAGATTATACAGTACTTATCAATAATTAACCAACAACGAGACAGAAAACAATTACATTTTTACGTCGGGTCCTCGTATGACGTAATTAACTTCTTCCAACGAAGCGATACCAAAAAGACTCTTAAAAGCCTCAGGAAACCTCAGAGCTTAAAACATAACTTGGGTATTAGTATCCATAATTTTCTTTGAACGTATCTAACTGTAATTTTGAAATATCCAATACGAAGAACCTTTACAAAAAACAAAAGAATGGGCGACACATCGTTTACGTAATACCAACTTTTGATCGATGGATATCATTTAAAAAACAATTCTGCAATTCAATTAGTTTGGCTTAGGGAATTTGTGGTCTTAGTGTGTTGTAATAAAGCACGGTTTTGATTGTATTTTTGAATTACACCTCGACATTTTGTCCTATTTAGTAAGTGTTGCTAAACTATGATTCATAGCGTTCATTGTCTCAAGTTTGGTTACGATTTTTCGAAACGTTTGTTTATTTTTCATTAACTCTTACTCCAGAGTATATATTATTTGCAGTAAGGAAAGTATAGGACATGTACATGCCGTATTTGGAGGAGGACATCGATATTTATTGTTAGCTGTGGTCTTATTATTCGAGGCGTGTATTATTTGTTCTAATAGTGAGCTGCTGTCTCCTCTAAGTCATTCTGGTTTCCTCGCGAAGTTTTTCCTCATCGTACGAGCCAGTATTAACTATGGACATAAAGAACAACAGAAAGTCTATTGGTGCGCGACCTTTGAATCCTAAATCTAATTGAATCGTAGAACATATTTGAGAAATGAACTTTAAAAAGCTTTTAAGAAATGTGTAGTTTCTTGTGTCTTGTGTAGTTTAAGGTTCAGTAAACTGTGGTAAGTTGATGTTAACATACTAATATGTACACCAAACACGAAAAGGTAATAGTGAATCATAACGCATTGTTTCTATAAACACACACAATGCAAGGAAGCACTAAAATGTCAATAAAAATATATGTATACATGAATTCTAGTTCAGTAGACCAGTTAACCTTTTGGCTTAAGTGTATGATCCTCATCCATGAGGAAGTGCGTTTCTAAACCCATTTAGGTACCACTTGCTGCTTTGGTGAGACAAATATGCGGAAACCGGATTGTCTCAAACCCAAAAATTTACAAGTATAAGAGACAAGGCTGATCAGCTAATGTTAATTAAAATACGTTTGTGCAATCTGAAACGGTTAATAGGTAGGATACACAAGCTAAAAGCACCCATAACAGACGAGCAAACATAGTGAATGTCATGGAAGTGGATGAAGCGAGAGAGGTATATCAGGACTGTATCAAGTGGAGATCCCTGTTGTCGGCCTACACTTCGGGAAAAAGACGAGATATTTTAAATAAATAAATTCTAGGTATTTTCGTCTTCATCTAGTTTTATCAATCACTCGAATAGCCCTTAATATTTAGTGAGATTTGTAATCGACGATTCTAGCATTGTCTACTACTACTACTGACACTCCAGATGTTTGGCCATTGCCAAGACAAGCATGGCTTAATGTTGCAGTTTCTTACAATTTCCCTGTAAAAAACTTGGCGATGGAAAAGTTTGGTGGAGACTTTCTCACCAGTTCCTCTAACCCGCCCTATGTCAACAAGGTAGTAAATGTAAATGTAGATCACATTTATATTTTTTTCATAAATACATGGTTACGAATATTATTAAATAAAAGACAAAATAACCTTCAAGAAAAGAACGTACCAATTCTTACAAGGCCGGCACTCGCTAGCCCTCAACCAAATTGTAGAGATGTTCACAGAGAGTGTTCACAGGCCATCGTATAACTTAACATCAGGTGAGCCTCCTAACAATTTACTCTCCGTTCTATATTGTTTTATTATAGCCTCATTTTTGCTTCTTCCTTAAGGTGACTCTCTTAAACACATTGTAGTTTTTTCTATAATAGGATGCCTGATGTTAAGTGACACCGTTGCCCATGGACACTCACTCATATTGCCAGAAGGCTCGCAAGTTCATTGCCGGCCTCTTAAGAATTGGTACGCTCTTTTCGTGAGAGCTCTAAGTTGAATTGATTCGTAAATACTTCTGTGAGCAGCTGGTTTAACATAGATACGTACCAATACGTATGAGATAAGCAGCAACTAGAAACTCTGATACTTTACGTAAGGCTCCATTAGACCTTCAGGTTTCTTTATGCATCCCGGTATCTTGCTATGTAGATTTTCATGCTATATGATTTATCTGTTTTTATATTTATATTTTATATAATTTATTTTTTTGTATAAATATAGTTCTCTTTGCAAATTCCTGATATCTCGTGTGTATTCTCCTCGTATCACCAACAATTGTTTTCTAAACTAGCACGATTACTTTTCTTACTAATAAAAATTTGTACAGTTAAAAGTCTCTGTCTGAAAAGAATGGTACAATTATGGGTATTTTTAATAAACAGTTCTTTGCACTGCGACAGACAGACTGATGTAGAGGCTGTCACCCACGTAGTGCTGGAATACGTGTCTGTGGCTTCCCAACGAACAGAAATCCTCGGAGCAGTGAGGTCGCTCCGTGAAGCCAGGTAACTTTTGAGCTTGAAAAGAGATAGGCTGGCTTAATAATTGACTTAACGTCGTCGTTTTGTTCGCTTTTGTGTGAAAACTGGGTCCACATAAAACTAATCTACATGCATAAAACTCTGTCCCTTTTTATCATAGCATACTTACAATTAGACAGAAAGAGACGAAAGATTAGTTTAAATGCAATCAAAGCTATATATATTTCGTTTTATAACTATTATTAGCAACAAAAAATAATGTAACAGTGAAGAAGTATTAAGGTAACATTAAATTTAACCTTCACGGCTTAAATTGTGATTAATCTAAATTGCACTGACATTGGACATATATGTACTTTATATAAACTATTAGTATTACATAAAAAATGTGTCTTACATACGTACTCGAAAACACATACATATATAAATTAAGATTTTAGATCTTTAGAATTGAACAAAAAAATGTAATTACTTAACTCTGAAATATTTCTGTAAGTAGTATTTCATCCCTTTCTATCAAACGGTGTTTGCCCTGTGTTGAAAAGAGACACAACATTCCAGCTTGAATAGTACAGAAACCTTGCATTCAAAACAAAGAGTAGTCTGAAAGTGCAACACGGATATTACGCAGATTAAATTTAACAGTGTTTGTTGAAAAAACCGCCATTTATTTCTTAATTTTGTCCACTTGAGTGTCACGTTTGTGGTCGTTTATGATTTAGTACATGTTATTGAGGTCACGAATCACATTGCGTTATAGAAAATTAAAATAGACCTGCTTCCTGTTACCTTGAGAGCTTTCTCACGTTTTGTAGGTTTTAAAAGCGCGTTTTCGTATTGAGTTTGTGTTAATTTTTAATGACATTTATTAATTAATAAATTGTTTTAGCTTCTAACAGTAAAGAATATATTTATCTTCTCCTACTGAGTGTTGGCCTAGTGGCATCAGTGTGCGTCTCTCATGGGGTCGTAGGTTCTATCATCCACGGACTTTTTCTATGTGCCCATTTAACATTCGCTCGTACAGTGAAGGAAAAAAGAAGTCAAAAATGTTTTTGACAAAGCGTTTTACAACTGTAAACACCTGTAGGCTTATCCCGTAATCAATAGGGACTCGGTTTATGTTCTTGTATAACTTATACTAAGTATTCTTTGTAGGACTACTAATGTTCAAAGACATTTGGATCCCTTTGCGAGTTGATATGTATGCTGTGACCCTTAATAGTTACAAAACATCTTCATGTTTTTATAGGATAGGGGGGGGGAGGCAAACAGGCCCACAGCACGCCAAAAAAGGCAAACATCGCTGCTCATGGACACCTGTTTCAGTGGTGCTGGCCTTGGCGGAAAAGTATAGTCATTTTTATAACAATTGGAGGTCGTATCTCCCGAGGAAGATCCCCACCGGGAGTCGATTCTTCAGTTCGATAGTTCTCAAAAAAAAGTCTCGTGGAAGAATTCTAAGGTTATTCGGATAAAAATTTGAATTAATACAGTTATACCTTCCAATCGATAATGACATTAACCTTCCAAAAATTACAGAAATTTGAATAATCAACGCGCATAAATGCATTATTTATGGTCGGTCAGTTTTCAATAAATTCTCTATAAATTTTAGTAAATCACGACATATCGGCAACATGATCAATTAATACTGACGCCATTTACACATAACTTATTTATATCTTACTATTAAAACGTAATTAGTTACTTAATATTTATGGAAGCGGTCGTGTCTCGTTACACGTTTTATTACTGCATCTTTACAGTATAGATACCACAGTTGGAATAATATTTAAAACACGCGTTTATCACGTCTGAAAAACGTGAGTGAAATGATAATTTCTTTCCATCAAAGATATTAAATTAGTTACAACTGGTAGGACAAGGAAGGTAGATTCTTCGTCAAAAATTATTTTGGGTCGCAGTGCCAGAAAGTAGTGACAGTCTCTTGGTGTAGTGATAAATACAATAGCGGGCCCATCTTTTTACGGACATATAATGTAACATTTTTAATTTCACAATTTTTTTCAATGATAGTGATCGCTTAAAAAAATTCAGTAATTGTAAATGTCAGTCAAGTCAAATAAAAGGGTATATCTTCATAATATTATTCTAATGTGCTAGATATATTATAACAATGTATATAAATTTTAATAAAAAATTACTAATTAAAAAAATTACTGTCCTTAATACACTGTGGCAGGAATAACAGAATCTTTAGTTATAAAATATTTCGCTACCGGTGTTTAATTATTGTGACGACCAGCACCAATTATCCGGGGACACTTTTATATGCAGATTAATTACCCCATTTGACTTTAATTAGTGCATAAAACGCCATTTTTTTATTTAAACCCAAAAAATTGATTTTTATGGAATCTTAAATTAGGTACAGGAGAGATAATACAATAAATTATTATAATAATTATTTGCTGAAATCTATATACAACATAATATATATATAGTTTAATAATATTAAATGTACAGTTAGGCGGCATAATCCGAGATCCTTAAACAAAAATTGAGACAAATCGACACAAACTTATTATCATAATAATAATTGTTAAGTACTACAAATAAATACTAACGGTCTCCTCATCAAAACGTTTATACACAACGTCTGGAACACAAGCAAATTAAGTTCCAAAAATGACCACCACCAAAATTAATTAAAAAGTTGTCATTACTTAATAAAAATTAGTATTACAAAATTAATTTTAAAATTATAATTACTGAATAAAATTACGAATAATAAAACTATAATTATATCATTACTTAAAATATAAATATATTACGTATGTAAGGGTTGATTCTACTAATGATCGGTTGACATTAAAATTTTAATTAATTTTACGCGAGGTCAAAACTAATTGATTCCGAAATTTAATTTTAAAAAACAAAAGATTGCATTGATTGTAAGTAGCGAAACAGGTCCATTAATTAATTTTTGAGGTTATTAAATATGCCTCTTCAATAAGATAGGTTTTGTGTGTCTGTTGTGTGATTAATATTTACTTACGGAGTGATCTAGGAACTGACGTTTTATCAGACGCCAAAACGAAGGGCTGTGTATGGCCAACTCTTTCTTGCATTAGCCGCTTCCCAAATAATATAATCTCCCAATATATTTATTGTAATAGTTAAACCTTAATAAATTAATCCTATTTCTCTGGTGAAGACAGCGTATTACTGATATTTATCTGATAACTGTTATGCTTATATATATATTATTTTATTTAAGTGTAGTGTTTAATAATGTAGACTATTAAACAAGTATTCATCTGTCTTAACACTATGGGTATTGTATTCACAAAAGCTTGCCAACGCTAGCAACACATACATTGGTACATAAAAAGTACAGGTTTTAGTACATCTAATCAAAAAAATATTTCAAACAAGCAACAGTGGATATGCTAACATCCTAACCCAGCACGGAATCAGAATGCTAAAATTTGACATCGGAGAGCTTTGGCCATAAGCTTTTTTTTATATAACAGAGGCAAACGGGCAGGAGGCCTACCTAATATGTTGCCTATGGGCCCTCACATTACCTAAAGGCTCGCATGTGCGTTGCCGGCCTTTTAAGAGTTGGAACGCTCTGTTCTTGACGGGAATAAATGGGTTGACTTTGTTTAAGGTACCCAGAGGATACATGGATTTTAAATTTAGTTAAAAGACTAGATTTTCTACGATTCTCCAATTACATCTTTCGCTTGCCTAGTTATACAAACATTTAACTATTCTGCATAAACACAACAACAAGCGAATTCACATTCGTGGACTAGTTATAAAATTGAATCGTTTTAATCAATTTGATGACATTAAAGAGGGCTGAAGACCGCTACCGACTAACAAGGAATAAATAAAACTCATAAATAACTCAAAGTAATATCACCAAAACGGGTACCACCTTATTTATAGTCGCGGCATTTTAGAAATGTTAATACTATTAGTTTCTCCACAGTTTAATCAGTGGTGAAACCACTTTTGAATTTGAGATAATACTGTTTCTAAGCGTCTAAAATATGTGAAGGTTTCTGGGGAAGCAAAGAACAGATCCAAATGGAAAGTTCAGGAGGCAGAAAAGGGGTACATACTGCCCGTAGTAATGGAAATAACAATAACTAACGTAGACAGTGTATACTAACAAAAGTAACACCCATTTGATTTGAAATTTTTAAAGTATGGCCTATTTGTCCTGGAGTGTTTGTTCTGTTTTGAATGAGAACAAACAAAATTTTCAATTAAATTCATTTCATTCCAATTACCTTTGCAATCAACGAACATATAGTATTACATAATAAATAAGATTATAGCTTGGATTACAACAGAAAATCCTTAATAAAAAAACATAATGAAGAAGAAAAAATATACTCAAACTAATTATATGAAGATATTACTACTAACATGTAAGTAAACTGTTTATAATGCCTGCGGCCTTTGACTTACATTACTCGTTAAGATTTTTTATGTTTATTAAATTATCCAACGATTTTTTACCTATAACAGACATTATTATCTATTATAATTAATTCATAAAAATAAGACCAGTGCGACTAGTCATAATTTTTCTCTTGTCATAGTTTAAATGCAATTCGCCAGATACAAAAGTACTGGTGTTGTTGTAAGCAAACTAAAAAAAATATGATTTAATTTATATTAATAAGAGGGAAAATCTCCCTTTATTTATTGGTTTAAACTTAAAATTTAAATTTAGTTTAGTAAAAAGTTTTTTAAACATATTTTTGTAATAACTAAATCAGTTTTATCAAAACTGAAAAATAAAAGTAAATCGGTTAATACAAGAACTACAACCTACAACCTTTTTATAGGTAAGTAGGTGATCAACTTCCTGTGCTTGACACACGCCGTCGTGTTGGGTCAAAGTTAAGCCGGGTTCCTTACGATGTTTTTCTTCGCCGTTCGAGCGATTGTAATTGCGCACATAGAAAGAAAGACCATTGGTCCACTGCAGAGGATTGAACCTACGACCTCATGGTTGTGAATAGCACGTTGAAGCCACTTGGCCAACACTGCTCTATATTGTATAGTCTGATATCGCGTCGAGCCGTCCTAGCGACAACAGTGTTTACTTGCGCTCCGCGTTCTAATAAAATCCCTTGAGGGCTTCTACGGTGTTGGAGATCAGCGAAGGGTTTCATAGGATTCGCACTGGTGTGCTGAGTCTTGTGATAATTGTTTGAGTTTATATATTAAATATTTATTTTAATATGTAAAGAACAAGAAGTGTGGGAAATTGACCCGGTGTTTTTGTGTGTTTTGTGTCGTTTTTGTCGCGACGACATATTAGTTCTCGGTGGTTTCCTTGTGTATTGGGTTGCCACGTATATGTGAGTACTTTTTATCTTAAAATCGGCTCACGGAAGTGGCCAAAAATATTTTTACAAAATATTTTAATATCTGGAAGTGGTTGTACAACCAATTTGTTTCGGAGGGAGGTCTGAGAACCTGGAGAATAGAACCACTGTCTTCGTCTGCATTAGGCGGTTTGAGTGGTGGGAAGATATCTGTGATCGGATCAAGAAGAGAGGAGATATTGATGTTAGCATCTTTTATGATCAGTGTATAATATACAATACTGACGTCATCTTGTTGTTGAAAAGTTTGGTGCCAAGTGCGGGATATCGCCGTGAAGCGTCGGTCGACGGACATCTGGTGTGAAGTGGATTGGGACAATAGTCTTAGTTTTAATTTATTTGATAATTTGAATTTAAGTTAGAATTAAGATTGTGTTTTGTGTATTTGTCTAGTCATTTATATATATATATATATATATATATTTATTTAGTTATTTATATGTTCAGGCAGAGTTGGGGGTAGAGTCTACGGTAGTTTTTCGACTCTACCGTAGAGTTTTTGGTAGAGTCGGAGGTAGAGTTGGTGGTAGAGTCATCGACTCTACCGTAGAGTTGGAGGTAGAGTTGGTGGTAGAGGCTGGCTGTCATGAAAAAAAGCAGGGAAAAGCCTCTGCTGTCCTCGGACAGCGAGGGCGAAGATGAGGTCAGGGTCCGCTCAAATTTAAGGAAGCGGGCCTTTTTAAAAAACCCAATTAGAGGTGGAGACGAGGACGTGTCTCCTCCTCCTAAGGGTAAGCCGCCGAAGAAAGCGGCCTCCCACAAGGAAGGACTAGAGGAGGCAGAGAGAGAGTTGCGTGCTCTTGAGGCGAGCTCTCTCCCTGGTGAGAAAAAAAGTGTAGGTGGGGGCCATCCGCAAGGTGGGGCCTCCTCAAGTGCAGCTGTGGCCCCGAATGGGCCCCCGTCTTCGTGGGAAGACTATGAGGATGATGTGGTCCTCCTGGGGGTGCCGCAAATCAAGGAGAGATCGGTTGCTCGGGTTCGCCGCATCATAGAGATTGCGACGAAGTCGGGTAACCTCAAGGGCACCTTCATCCGCGACCTGAAGGTTGCGGCTAGGGAAATCGGCGAGATGGTGGAGGATCTCGCCGATAGATGCCTGAAAGGGGAAGAGGGTAGGCGCCTCCAGAGGGCCAATAATCTCCTGAGGGCCCAAGTTAAAGACCTAGGCCTTGAGCTGGCGGCTCTCAGAAGAGAATTCAATGAGCGCACTGCGCACTTTGCGCAGTCGAAGGAAAACCCTGTTCCCAACCCGGCGGAGAGCTCCTTCACACCGGATGCCCTCCGTCAATTGACGGAGGGCCTTTTAGACGGGGTGAGGGAGAGCCTGATGGGGGAGCTGATGAGGGCTGTGGGTGGCATGCTCGATGCCAAGATAGCGGGGATCGGGGACAGGCTCCTCCCTGAGCCTGTGATGCGTCCGCCTCTGGCATCAGCCCGCGGCCCCCAGGGGGCTCAGGTGGCTTCAGATCAGTCGGGGCCCCGGGGCAGGAGAGCCCCTGAGGGTCTCGCAGGGGTCGAGGCCCACGGGGTCTCAAACGTCTCGGGGCCCAAGGGCCCCGGAAGAAATATTCCGGCTATGGAGAAATCGGCTGGAGGGGTCTCTCTAGAGAAGCCTCCAGTGGGTGGAAGCTGGGCGACAGTGGCCGGGAAAAAGAAAAAGAAGAGTAAGGGGAAGAAGCCGGAAAGTCTTCCCGCTGTACCCGCTCTTACTGCTCAGGGTGGTATAGGTCCTCTGGCGGGGCAGTCGGTGGTTGCGCAGAAGTCTGTTGGGGTGCGGAAGTCTTCCCTTGCTCCGCCGACAACTGCTGCAGTGGTTATCACACTGCTGCAGGGGGCGGTGGAGCGGGGAGTCACCTACGCCGCTGCTTTATCCAAGGCCAGGCAGGCTATCAGTCTGCCTGACTTGGGCATAGAGCGTGTTGGTATCCGGGTGACAGCGACCGGAGCTCGGATGCTGGAGGTGCCTGGAGAAGGCAGGGAGGAGAAAGCCAACCGCCTAGCGGAAAGATTGAGAGAGGTGCTGTCGGAGGAGGCCTTGGTGGGGAGGCCCGTCAAGTGTGCGGACCTCCGCATCAGAGACCTTGATGACAGTGTCACTGAGAGGGACGTGATAGAGGCGGTGGCTGCCATGGGGGGGTGCCCAGTGACCGCCATTAAACCAGGGAGGATATTGCGGCGTGGGGAGCAGGGAATGGGGGAGATGTTCCTCCTATGCCCGGTTGCCTCCGCCAATAAGGTAAAGAACGGGAGGCTCCTCATTGGGTGGAGTTCCTGCCGGGTGGAAATCCGGGAGGACCGTCCATTGAGGTGCTATAAGTGCCAAAAGCTGGGTCACGTACGTGCGACATGTGACTCAGTGGTGGACCTGGTGGAGGTTTGCCACCGGTGTGGGACTGCGGGCCATAAGGCCAATGAATGCAGCTCAAAAGAGTTGCATTGTGTGGTTTGTTCAGAGGCTGGGAAGCCGGCGGACCACAAAATGGCAGGTAGGGCCTGCAACCCTCCAAGGCTCAGGAGGGCCCCGTATGCCCTTAAAGCGTCCAGCACGGTGGTAAGGAACACTCCCGTGGAGGTTGGTCTGGAGCTGTCAAACAAATAAAATGGTTGACAGCGACACTAGCCTCTTACAAGGGAATTTAAGACGCTCCGCTGCGGCTCAGGACTTGTTCCTGCAGTCGATGGCGGAGTGGGGTGTGATGGCTGCCGTCGTCACTGAGCCTTATTATGTGTCGCGGCAGAACTCGTGGGTGGGGGACCTTCAAGGTGATGCGGCTGTGATTGCTCAGCCGCATGGACCTCCTCTCTCTCTAAGAGAGAGAGGTTCCGGGTTTGTTCTTGCTGATTGGGGGGACTGGACGCTTGTTGGAGCGTATTTTTCCCCCAATCAGCGTCTAAGCCATTTCGAGGATTTCCTTGACGCCATGGGCTTGGCCGTACAGAGGGCACTTCCGCGCCCCCTTATCCTCATGGGAGACCTAAATGCGAGGTCTCCCACTTGGGGTGACAGGGTGTCGTGTCGGAGGGGCCCGGTTCTGGAGGAGTGGGCGGCGGAGTTGGGCCTCGTTTTCCTAAATGAGGGAACGGAGCCCACCTGCGTCCGCCCGCAGGGCAGTTCAAGGGTCGATGTGACCCTTGCTTCTGCGGCGGCGGCCCGAGTTACGACGGCGTGGAGCGTTCTGGACGAAGTGGAGACCCTATCGGATCACCGATATATCCGGTTGTGGGTCTCTACTTCGATGAGGTGGGGAGTGCGGGGCCAGACTCCCCAGAGTCGGAAGAGCTTCCCCCGCTGGTCGGTACGTCGACTGGACCGCCAGATTGCGGAGGAGATGGCCATTATAGAGGGATGGTGTGCGCCCACTAGTGTTGTGGATGTGGATGAAGGAGCTGGCGAACTGGGTCTGAGTCTCCGAAGGGTGTCGAATGCGGCAATGCCCAAATGGAGGCCGCCGAAGGGGAGGAGAGCGGTCTACTGGTGGACGTCGGAGATTGGCAATCTCCGTGGCGCATGTAGCGAGGCCAGAAGGGCCTACTACAGGAGTCAGAGGAGGAGGAGAGATGGTCCCGATGTCACGGAGGGCCTTCGCTCTATCTATAATGATCGCAAGAGGGCTCTCCGGGGCGCTATCTGTGAGGCAAAGGAAAGGGCCCATCAGGAGGTACTCCGGGGACTGGATGATGATCCGTGGGGGCGCCCCTACCGATCAGCTCGTAAAAGGCTGAAAGGTGCGGGAATGCCTCTTGTGGAGAGTCTGGAGCCGGCCTTTCTGGACAGAGTGGTGGCGGACCTGTTTCCTTTGCCTCCCGACATTGTCCCTCCGTGTATGGCGGCGACTGTAGTGGAAGCGGCCGGAGAGATGGCTCCGGAAGTCTCTGACATAGAGATGGAGGCTATCTTGACCCGTCTCAAGGCCCGCAAGAAAGCTCCTGGCCCGGATGGTGTACATGCGCGTGTCCTGGCAGTAGTCCTCCCTCATATGGAGGTCTCCGTCCGGGAGCTGTACACTGCATGCTTACGCAGTGGACGGTTCCCGGTGGCTTGGAAGACGGGACGACTGTGTCTAGTGCGTAAGGAGGGGCGCTCGGCAGACAGTTCGGCGGCTTACCGCCCTATCGTCCTCTTGGATGAGGCGGGCAAGGCGCTGGAGTGGGTTGTGGCGTCTCGATTGTGCCGGCACCTCTCTGCTGAGGGGCCAGATCTGAGCGAGGCGCAGTACGGCTTCCGAGCGGGACGGTCGACGCTTGATGCTCTTTGGGACCTGAGGTCCCACACAAGTGGGGTGGTGGACGGGGGGGGGAGGGCATTGGCAGTATCGTTAGATATTGCGAATGCCTTCAATAGTCTCCCTTTTGGTGTGGTCAGAGAGGCACATGAGTTTTTCGAGGTCCCACTGTATCTGCGCCAAATAGTGGGGGACTATTTTGCGGAAAGATGGATCGTGTACTCCAACATGGAGGGCACGATCTCCTACCACCCTGTGCGGTGTGGGGTTCCTCAAGGCTCAGTCCTTGGGCCGCTTCTGTGGGACATGGCCTACGATTGGGTGTTGAGGGGCGCGCTTCTTCCGGGATTGCGCGTCTTCTGCTATGCAGACGACACCCTCGTAGTGGCCAACGGGGCAAGTTATGGGGAGGTGGCTCGACTCGCAACGGTCGGCACCTCTCTTGTTGTGAGACGGATAAGGGCCCTGGGCCTTAGGGTGTCTCTTGAAAAAACGGACGCCCTATTGTTCCATGGCCCTAGGAATGGTCCACCTCCTGGGGCGGTCTTGATGGTGGAAGGAGTGGGGGTTCCGGTGGCGTCCAAGATGAAGTACCTTGGTCTCGTCTTGGATGGCCGCTGGAACTTCGAGGCCCACTTTGAAGCTCTCGGGGGGAAGGTTGTAGGGGCGGCGGGGGCGCTTGCAAGGCTATTGCCGAATATTGGGGGCCCTAAGCAGAGTGTGCGGAGGCTGTACTGCGGAATCATACGCAGTATGGCATTGTATGGGGCCCCTGTATGGGATGATAGGCTGAGGGCGAGGAACCGCACCCTACTCAGGAGGCCACAGCGAGTGATGGCGGTTCGGGCGGCTCGATGCTACCGGACCGTCTCGTTCGAGGCGGCGTGCCTGTTGGCGGGGACTCCCCCCTGGGAGTTAGAGGCGTTGGCCCTAGGCGACCTGTATCGTCTCAAGTGTGAGACTAGGGCAGGTGGCCGATGGGCTGAACTGGTCGGACCGGCAAGGAGGCAAGCCAGGGAGGCCACCTTTAATAGATGGGCCCATGATCTGGCTATGCCTAGGGCGGGAGTACGCACCGTGGAGGCGATTCGCCCATGCCTACGGGAATGGGTGAATCGCCCGAGTGGAGCCGTGTCCTTTCGGATGGCGCAGATACTGTCTGGGCATGGGTGCTTTGGGCGGTATCTGCACAGGGTGGCGAGGCGGGAAACCCTTCCCATCTGCCACCATTGTGGTGCCCCAGAGGACACGGCGGAGCACACCCTGGCCGATTGTGCCACTTGGTCGAGGCAACGCCATGACCTAGTGTCGGTCGTCGGGACGGACCTCTCGCTACCGAGCGTTGTTGCAGCAATGCTTGGTAGCCAAGAGGCATGGCGTGCGGTGGCCTTCTTCTGTGAGCATGTCCTGCTGCAGAAGGAGGCTGCCGAGCGTCATCGGGAGGTGCGTGGCGATGGCCGAAGGGGTTGTGCTCGGCGGCGGCGAGGCGGGGGTGCGGGGGCAAGACGCGAGGAGCGTTTGCCCAACAGTATCCCCCTGCGCCGTCGCTGAGTCCGTATGCAGTCATATTCGCCTGAGTTCCCTAGGTTGAATGCCTAGTGCGACCCCCGGGGGACTCAATGCGGTGCCAGACGTCATTCATTCAGAATGAATGTGTCCGGCATAGCAGGCGATATGGAGGGCTCAGGAGGAAATTTTAGTGGGTCGGGTTTCTCCCCTCTGATTAGCAGAGGGATAAGAGTTAACCATCCCCACAGTCCCCGCGATAGCGACTGCATGCGCTCGCGGGCCTGCAGCTGTGCATTTTTACCTCCTTCATAAAAAAAAAAATAAAAAAATATTGTATAGTCTATGTCATTATTAAACAAAGTCAATCATTTTCTATCGTTAACGACGTACGCCACAATTAAAAAAATTCTATTTAACAACAAATTTGAGGTAGGTATATATTTCATAAATATAAACACACCGATAATTGACAACCTCCATTTTTTTGATATCCACGTAACCTGTAACAAATGTACTATTAAATATTTGAAAAAATCAATAATTATATTTAATATTCTAACGCTTAATTAATTCGAATCTATGAGTAATGTATAAGCCGCGGGCGACCAAAACTTATCGACTTATGTAAAGAAAAATTGTCAGTTACATATAGCTACCAAATTAATTACCAATTAATTATAGCAGGTGTCAAACAGGTGACCAAAAGATTTATTTAAATTTACTATGAATGAGCACCTTTTACGATAATAGTCATAGTACAAAATATATTTGCAATCCTTTGACAGTTGTATTACAAAACCGAGGTGAGTGAAAAATTAAAAAACATTGCGAATTTAGTGTTAAGTTGCTGTGTTAGTAGAAAATAAATAAATGTTTTCTAAATATAAAGATTACGGTCTTGTACAAAAAACATTTTTGTTTTATTTATTTAAACTTCGTTATTATAATTAAATAAAAAGGAGGCCAACGAGCGGACTTATCGCTTTCGAACGAACTCTTCCAGGGAACCGTAAGAAAGCAGCTGTAAGAAAAATAAGGCGAGCGCAAGAAGTGCAAAAATACATAGTAACTACAGTTACTTCGACAACGCAATGATAAATCTCGAGCTGTGCAATGATCACAAGTCCACAGCACACTAAATGGAGCCTATTTTTTAAATCTCCTACTTCTACTCTATATACCTGTTCCGTGCGGTTACACCCTAATTCTCACCTTTACTATAATCAGAATAATAATAGTGTTTCATATGCAATCAATCATTGATGCGCTGTATTTTTATTATAAATTAGCCACATTTTTGTCGTGGAAAATATAAATAATTGCATTTAATTGTCATCAGGTGCACGCCATGATTTACATAAGTATCTTATGAACAATGACACTGCATCATTTACATACAATTATTGAATATCGGCCAAGTGACGTGGTTGTATTCACTTCGGGTTCTCCAAGTTTTCTAGCTTCGTCCTCATGTAAAATCTAATCTTATCTGTACATATATAACAAGCCTGGCAATAAATAAGGTCACAATAAAAAACATTTTTATATTTAAATTTGGAAACAATTATTAGAGAAAGTCAAAATAATTTATTCATAAAGGTAACACAATGTACACTTATGAAAGTCAAAAAAGAAAAATGCATGCATTGCTTCTAATTTTACATTTACTGCCAGTTCTCAAATCAAGGGCGTAGAACGGAAGAGAAGAACTAGCAATAAACTCTCCGTCACTCTTTTTAATCGCCAAGTTTTTTTCGTATTACACGACGTTTGTAAGGAGCTGCACATTACACCATGTTCCACATGACATCTTAAGTAATAAAATATATTTAAAACAAACATTTGTCTCAGATTGGCAAAGATCCTCTATCTCCAGGTGGCATGGTGAAATAGGAGCACGCACTTACATTCTCGTGTATATGTTATATTTTAGATACTAAAATAGTAGCTATAATTTATGGAAATATTTTTTAAAATTAGCAATATCTATATAATAGTCCAAAAAATGTATAATATCTACAAAATTAAAATCGTTTGATATAGGTCTATCAGGTCCATCTCTACTGCTAATTTTCGCCCACCAATTATACTTTCGATGTTATTAATAAGACCTTTCGGTACGTTTTTATTACATTTATGTAAATTTTTTTATTTAAAAACTATAACAGAAAACATATACGAAATACCTTTATAAAATAAATATAAAATACATCTATCTTGGCCGCAACTGTCAACTGTCAAAAAGCATAATTTTAAAAACCATTGTAGGCTTTATAAACCTTGTCTATTAAATCTTATTACTAGCATAACGCATTTAATGTAATTAGATGTTATTAATCTGCATATTTAATGGTAACGAGAATAAAAGAAATGAAGGTAATTTAAACAGCTGATTTCTGGAATCGTGTCATCACAGTATCTTGTTACTAGTAGAGGAAATAACAGATTAAAAATATAATACATGTGGCTGAATAAATTATTAAATGGTAATGAGCTTTGTAATTTCCAGAAGCATCTTAATTATATATAGCCAGCACTTTTTTTATTTTTTCTTTATAAGCTGACAACGATATATTAGACTTCACAAAACGAAATCACACTCTATAAAGGTCATGTTTGTTTGGATCTTCGATGAAGTTGTAAATAGATTTGTTTTTTAAATAATTCAAGAGTTACACAGCGTAGATACAACAATAGAGAGAAACGCTTATTGTGACGCCCAGGTTTCGGACTATCCTACCGCTCTGGATTTGATTCCCAGAGGAACAATAATTAATATGTCTTATAGAGAAAATAACACAGCCCCGTTGTCCCAATGGATGGACTTAAAATAGTTTTATAAGTAGTCATATATTTTCAAGCTATTATTTAGATTATGATTATGATTTTTGTAAAAAAAATAATATTATTTACAGCACTAATTAAAATAACGCGATATATATATATATATTTCCAATGGATTAAATTTATATTATTCAATAGGAGAAATCCGCCGTTACGTATACAAGATTGCAAAATGTCGCATTTATTGCCAATAAATTTATAAAACTAGTTTTTGGGTTGTAAACAATGCGACAAATCTCCAGTGTGGGAACTGGGGCGGATGAGTTGCGTTGTGACATGGAGGCGCCAGAATATACAGCCTTGGTGTGGTACAAGTGAATACAGATAAACCATACACATCTTTTATTATCTATCTTTATGAAATATACATATAATATAATCGTTAATGTGAAACGTGCTGTAATGGTTGCAGCTCCTTACGGACATTGTGTAAAACCAAAAAACTTGGCGATTATAAACAGTGGCGGAGACTTTATTGCCAGTTCTTCTCTTCCGTGCTATGCCCTTGATTTAAGAACTGGCAGAAAATGTAAAATTATAAGCATTTAGAATTTAATATGCATTTCTTTTTGTTACCTAAATGAACAAAACTTGGTGACACATTTCAATCACAGATACTTAATCACCTACTTACCCATATAGCAACAAATATTATTTGATTTATCTACAAGTAATCTTACAGCTATACGTATCCATATTATAAAAGACTAAACAATACAGCCAAAATAGATTACATTGATAAACAAAATATACCAAACAGAAAATTCTAGTCAATGTACTTAATTAATAGATTACAAAAAATAATTCTATAGTCAAAACACACCAATAAACAGTCAATGTTATAATTATTTATATAACAAAAAATAGGTTTTTATACGCGTATCACACATTTGTAAATTAGGGTGCTTTACCTGATCAACGTCCATAATTAAAAAAAAAACTGTTAAAGGATTTATGAACACACCTCACGCAGAGTTGGAGACAGAGTACGTTACAGACGAGGCTGAGACCTAACACGTAGTTACACATTTACCAGATTACCAAGAACCTAATGCTGTTGGTTAGATAAAATTAAAAGAATGACACATTTTGTGTTACAAACAGTTTAAAAAAATTGTAACTAAAAAATATTTATTTACTTTTAAGTTTGTTATGAAAGGGATCCATGACACTTAAACTTTTTTACTTAATAGAGTTTCCAAATACAACCCACACACACACATTGAATACCTGCTTATAAAGAATAATCACACTTTTTATTTTATTTACTTATTTACATTTCAGAGCTTGACATAACAAGTTAAATCTATTAAAGTTATATAAAAATTATGAGTAAGTTTGTCTGATACAGTATACATAAGTCTTATTTCACATTACTTTCACGCGTAAAACCTTTTCTCGTTTACTCTCGTGCCTTAAGCCACTTACGAGTTTATTTGACATATCTCAGGTAATTAGAAAGAGTCCGATATAATACGTGATTCAATCTCGAAACGATAAAATGACTTGTATACAATACAATACGATACAATCGATAAAACCTTTTGATCCGATGTTTTTGAAGATGACCGAAATAAGTGGAGACTAATTTGCATGTAAAGTAATATAAAAAGCAATATTATTAAAAGTTTTCGATAGAAAAGCAGAAGCCAGTGTAATTAATTATTACAAGCAAAAGCCAGATTCACGTTTAACATCTCGACGTCCGTCGTTCCACAACTGAGCGTTTCTTTAGGCAGTTCTGCTTTGTGGACCCAGCTGCCTACTGAAGTATTTTCTAAGCAAATTTGACTTAGAATCCGTCAAGAAAAAAGCGTACCTTGCGAGCCTTCAGGCCATGACCATGACCATGATGCTCCATGACCGACGGTATCGCTTGATGAGACTTCTGCCCGTTGTTATAATAAATATTAAAATTTAATATTTGTATTTTATGTACCATAAGTTAGAGAGAATAACATTAAGTTTATAATAATAAAAGTCTTTATTCACTTACCAAATACATACAATTACATATTTTTAACTTAAGTGATAACATATATTTTAACCATATTTCTTTTTATAGCGTACTTGTTATCCGCAACCAGTTGTTCAGGTTGTCTTCCGACATAGGCATCCCTTTGTCGTTTCCATTAGTCTGTTTCACCAGCTGATCTTCTCCATCCTTCCAGCATATCTCTGTATTTGACGGCCTTCCATCTCCATTACATCTTTCGAGTAATATTTTGCATTACTTCTGTCAGAAGTTCTGCAGAATTTGTAATGTTTCTGTAGAATTTGTCTTTCGCTCTCGTTGTGTCTTCAATTCATGAGAATTGATTGTTGTATAAAAGGAAAAGGCTGTCTCATTTCTTGATATACATCATCAAAGCTATTTGTATTGCAAATAAGGCAGTTAATTTTTTAAGTCGTATTATATATTTTAATCTTATCACGAGCCTGTCCTACATACTTTCGCGTCCAAACTTAGCCAGAGACACAAGCATTTTTCCAGGAATCTATAAAACTGATTGAATGTAACAAAAACGGGATAATAGTCCCGATTTAGACATGCACGATTCGGGAATGATCTGACACCGATCGGTTAAATGATTTTTAACTATTTGTAGTTCCTGGAAGGCCGTTTAATTCGCTTTTTATGCTCTTTGTGTAGAACTTGTTAACGCTTTTAACTGTTTAGTAATGGTTAGGTAACTGGATCAATTTGTGAGGAGGAGTTGGGAATTTTATTTGTATACGTTATCAATTTGCACAAACATACAAAATATTAATTATTTCTCTCGGTGTAAGTCATCCATTAAATAGTTCATAATAGTAGAATTTTAGTAGTATTATGCAATATAAAGACTTTTATACTAAATAGTGTGTTTATAATTTAATAATACTAATTTAAAGTATATTTGTTCTTAAGTTACTTACGTTTTAGGTCCTATTTAGGGAATTTTTGAAGGGAAATCTGTGTCGGCGTTAGAATAAAATTTACCGTCACATTTTTGGGTTACACGTTACATTTTTCCGTTACACGTTTTCTTGTCCCTACCACGGTTGATTCGAAGAGATTTGAAGCCTTTAATAAAAAAATATAATAACGATAACAATGATAATAATAAATCTATTACAATTAATGAAATTCTGTAACAATCTAATGACGTAAAATGATATAATTGTATTATTTGTATTCATGTCTATGATAATAAAAGCCTTTTGTTAAACTGTATCTAATTTTATTTTATTCAACCCATATCTGTAAAGTTGCATATAGTAGATCATTTTTTGAAAATATTGGTCATAAAGAAGCTTCACTTCCTACGTGTGTACACTAGTACACGCATACATTCTACTGCGTAGGTTGCCATAGTTACGATGCTTTAATGATAATCCTACCTAATATCTACTGAATCGGTAAACAGTGGCTGTCATATGTTAAATCACGATATAAAATGATAAGCTTAGTCATTCACGTAAAAATCATTTAAAGCTCGGCACGACTATGATTAACGTCATTGATATAATCACGAAAAGTGACTAATATTCCGGTAATTGTCTGATTAAGAATATTATCAAAGCGTGAGACTCAAACACCTAGAGGTCTAGGCCGACTAAGCCGTGACTAAAACCTTAAATCAAGCAATCAAATATTTCATATAATAAGCGAATCTGTTGTCCATTATATTTGCCCATGGACAAAAACAAAAGTTTGATAAGTGTGGATTTTTTTAAATATTATATATTTTTTGTTAATATTAGTTTATGGTTTATATCATAATTTTCATTTTCTCTCCGCTATAACGCAATGTTTGTGTGTTTTTTATTACTAGAATGTTATAGCCAACAGTGTGATCTTTATTTTTGAGGTCTGAATCCAAACCAATAAGACACAGATAAGTATCTTATATTTATTTACACAAGTCACAAAATTGGGAAATAAATCGAATATTCATCGACTAAAAATCTCCGAGGATTCAAAAATCAAAATCAAAAGTTTTTATTTGAAATAGGCCTTTGCAGGCTCTTATGAAACGTCTAGTTGCACGGTTCCAAAAAGTGGGTCTCATGGAGAAGAACCGGGAAGAAACTCCATGGACACTCTTTTCAACAATGGTTTAGCTTACAAATCCGTAATCAATACATAAGAAACAGAACTTATATCTTTCGTATTGTTTTTAATAAAATAAAAGAAATGTGATATTCGCATCTAAAGGTAATCTTGCAATGGAAGAAGTAATCCGATGTCCGATAAGCGATCTTTTCCTCTTTCACCGGGAATCGAACCCCTTTTATGTGTTCGTTAAAGGTATAGCGATAGTGACTACAATTGAGGGTTGTTCGCTTCATCGTTAAATGATGGCAAAAAATTGTATAACATAAATAATACAATTACAAGTAACGTAAATGGTATTGCACATTTCCTGTGTTATACATAAACAGGTGGCTAATTGGCCTGCGCGTGAGTTGTATCAGATGCAATATTGTCACGCGCACATTATTTCCATATAAATGGTCACGTCATGAGGAAATTCGATGACGAAATGATCTAGACGTAATTCCGTGATTATGAGAATATTTTAATTTATATTATTAATAAATGTGGTTTGGAATTCCTATGGGGCATGGGGAATACACATATCCACGCAAGCACTCAGCTTACCCACCCTGGGAATCAAACTTACGACTTTCTTTATTTAAATCAATAGATAATATTTTCCGAACTTTTCACGATTATATTATGGAAGTAGGGTTATTAACGGATATAAACGCGAATAAATTTTTTGTGTACATTAAAATACATCTAAAACAACTTACTATTTTTCTTGTAAACGATGCCCCGATAAAAAGTACAAAAAGCTAACCAACTGTTTTGTAAGGACAAAATATAAAAACAAGATCTAAAAATAAATGCTTCTAAGGTCGCGAGGCTGATCGACCGATCGAGCGATCAGTCGGGCATCACCTTACAAATCCCATTAAAAATCGGTGTATAATGTTTAACCTGTCAAGCGTAGATCTTGGGAATGACGCGTGCTATTGTACCAATGTTATTTACATAGCAAGTGTATTTTCGATTTTCGAAGGCCAATAAAACAATTTAAGATCGAAATCTGACTTTTGACCAAATACAGCGAAGGCTTGTCAAATTGTCAATCTCCAATGTATTACTAGACATTCTATGCGAATTATATAAAGTGTACTATGAAGTGTTCTGAAGAATTATTTCGGTTGATCCCCCTGCCTCGTTCAATACTGCCGTATTTATTTACTATATTATGTGGTAATTTAATAAGTTTATCAACTAAAATAAAATTGTCTTAGAGTCGCGTTCATCAGATGAAGTAGTTAAATGTTGTCACGGTAATTAAAGAGATACTAACTTGTCTTATTTAGTAAGCTAAACATTTAAATTATATTAAATGGAGAAAGATTAATAAATCTGTGTTCCCACGCCTACACAGGTTTTCGTCACACTACCCACACAGACAATTTACGATACCGAAGGATAATACTGTCATGTCTTTAAGCGTGTCCATGAAAGATCAGCAACGCATTAGTGAGCCTTCTAGTTAAAGTATCACTCATGAAAGATAGAGTTTCTTGGCGCTGACAATCTTCTAATTTTTATTTGATTTTTTATGGAGATTTGTAAGGTTTGTAATTCAATAGAAGTATTTATTCAAATTGATTTTAAACATACTCTTGACGTTCATATGAAAGGAGTCTACTGCAGCCACAACGGCCCATCGCTTTTTACCTTTTCTTGCGGTTATAATAAATCACGCGTTGCGTTGATGCACTTTTAAGAAGTGCTACGCTCATTTCTTGAAGGACCGGAAGTGGAATTGGTTCGGAAGTACTTCAGTGGGCAGCTGGTTTCACAAGGTGCGTGCCAGAAACGCTCATTTGTGACGGACATCGAGGTCGGTTGGAATTTTATATTCTGCCAGGACGTCCTGAACTCAGCCGCAGGCATTAATCCAAAAACTCCCCTGAACACTCTGTATGTCCCAATCGAATGTCAGCGAGTACATAGAACTGGCACGCAATCAGACCACTTAACAAATTTGGGTGGAAATTTTTCCTCAAAACACTTTTTTGCCACCTGGGCTCTTAATCAATAGTTGCAATCAATCACAATTTTCTTTGCTTCTTTTAAACATTATAGGTTAAACACAAAGTAGATGAAAAGCTGACCTTGTGGTATATATAACAGTAGACAAATATAAAGCCTACTACTTCCTGGTAATCCGGATAAAGCGTAAATCTTCTAAATCTGTATAATTTATAAGCGGAGCCTCTGGGAATGTCCCTTTACATAATAAATGAGACCTTTTGCCCAAATGAAAAGTGAAAATGACATTTAGCATTCGTTCATTATTAAGAAGACGTGCTCTGTTATCTATTAAGGTGGCTATTCGGATACAATTTTTAAAAAAAACGTCTATTTATTTAGAAAGATCTTCAATTATTTAACAATATCCTTGGACGGCCTGGAATATATATTCTCGGACGTCAATCAAACTTTAACTAAAATTCAAGAGCTGTCAAACCATTTTTTCTACATGAAGTTTGTCATATTTACCAGCTTTCAAGACGAGGTAGTGACTTGAGATACTAATTAAAACATGGACCACAGACAGTAACGAATAACTAACGAATTATATTCGTAAAAAGTAACTGCACTATTAACACTAATTTGACTCTTTCTGGCGTATTATTGAAAATAATTGATCTTTGATTAAGTAGTTGGCGGTTTAAAATGGGACTGCGTCATATATTTGTATACACTATTAACAATTTTCGTAACCTACATAGTAATAATTAAAATAACTAAAAATTAAAACGAATAAAAAAGGGTACGGTAAGGGTAGACAAGATGTAAATATCAAGGAAAAGAATCAAAGCATTTCTCCCTTAGGTGAAGATAGCAATTGAGAAAAAAACTGCACTTTCTAAGTTAAAGGTTTGATATTTTCTGTACTATTTCACATATCACTCGAAATATCTCATTTAATTAATTCATACGTGAATTCACCGTTTGAAATAAAGTAACTAATCTGTATCTTCAGTCGGCAGCTCATGTCTGAGGGTCGTGGTCAGCAAGGAAACCTCTGGAGCGGACATTCTTTTCATTGCTTTACCAGTTTATATCCAGCTCTTATTACTGTGTGTTTTGATGAGCCTTTCACATGATCGGTCCATCTGGTTAGTGAACGTGATGCCTTCAGTGTTCCACGAACAATTTCTCCAAGTTCTCGATGAGAAGATACAATTCGCTGTCGGCATAATATATTGCCAAGATCGATGTATTGGTATTCTTATCATTCCAGCACCACAAGCAAACACCACAGCAAACTAACTTATAATTGAAACTAAAATAGTTTTAATGTATGAAATTACGAGCGAAGCCGAGTGATAAGTTAATATCGATAACAATCTTTAAGAGTGAGTTAATTAACATCCGGGTTGATGTATCTTTGATTGAAAATGTTTTGACACGATTTTTTAATATTTACCGGTGTGTTGCGCTTAATTTGTCAAACACGTTTCGATTTGATCTTGGAAAGATTTTAATATTTACGCATTAATTTTATATCTTCATTATATTTTTTTTTATGTTGAACAACCCAGTTCTACAAGAGCGTACCAATACTTAAAAGAGACAATGCTGATATCAGATGAGCATCCTGTCTGTTGGACACCTGTTCTATAAAAAAAAAAATAACTATACTCCTTTTTGATCAATCACACTTTTCATTTAAGGTCGTTAGCGTTTTCGGCATGGCTCTGCGCTTATGTGGTAAGGCCTGTAAGGGCCTTTACTCAATCGGTCCAGTGAGTAAGGGAACGACCTCGAGGCCAGGTACTTTTGCCAGTCAAGATACGTTTTTCTAAACTCTCTTCGTGTGCTTTAATTTGTTTATTTTGACTTGAACTTTTAAAAAAAGTTCTATTTGAAAAATTTAAGTTATTCTTATAATTAATTAAATTCTTTACAGTATACAAGGATACCCAAATCATGCACTCAAATGTGCAAACCTCTATGCTATGTGTGTATCATATTATGTTTATCATCTCTACTAAGGAATGGGACTACAAGGAACTAAAATGCTCTAAGCCTCTGCAACGTAAGCTGTTGTAAATCGTTCCCCGAATAACGTTACATACTTGATCGAGAAGCTAAATTAGTGAGCTATAAAATCAAAGAGTAGACACAATACAGAGGGTTTATTTTGTGATTGTCCTATAAGTACTGAACAATTTAAATCATCGTCAACCTTATGATTAATAAGTTAACTTAAGTATGGGTACCTCGTTTTGATTCTGCAAGGTTCTTTTTGGTCTTATATAGGGGTTTCAAATCGTTTAATAAATACATATATTTTTTATTTCTTTCTCTATGTCTCCCCTTTGTATATTTTTACTATAACAATCAAAGCCTATATTGACTAAACAAATACATAATTTTAACCTAAACGACAAAATATATTTATAATACCGACCTAGACCTACTATTTATTTTGAACAATCGTATAGTAATAGATGTTATAATATTTCCAGTTAAGCTACATAATTGGAAAAATGCGTTAAAAAAAGTAAACCTTGATTGAACAAAGACTAAAGAGTTCAAAATCGAATTTCGAACACTGTTTAAGACCGCCCTATAGTCTGTGCACAGACTACTCTACAACCAACAGAGCACAGATTATCGTCAATCATACGAACGAGACGGTATCGATACATACCGCATTTGTTTTCGTATCCATTAGCCTCACAAAAATAGTTCGCCACCGCACTTATAAGTGCGTCACTGGTTATGGACAGATCGGTCTCAATTGAGAATCACCTGAATATTAGCTATGAAGACATTAGTTATAATAAAAAAAACATTTAAATTCGCTTATTAAGGCAGGTAAATTTAAAAGACACAATAAAATCCGATAATATTTGGTTTTGTCTTTATACGTTTGAATAACTTTCACTACGTATACAGTTAGTACGTTAAACCATTTAAACCATACTTAATGTTATATTCGAATATCAATATTAATTTTTGATTACATAATGACAAACAAATAAAATCATAGTTTTTTTTTGATTTTTTGATAATTATTTTTACATCCTTCCTCCTCCTTTATTTTTATTAAATCATTGCAGTCAAGTGACAGCCCTCGTTCGGAGCCATCTATAATTCTATTTTCAAAACTGTAACGATTAGTTGCAAACCGCAATTTAAAATTCGAACGCGATAAAACGGAAGACTGTAAAATTCTTTATTATTTGTGGACGTCGAGTGGTAGCGTCACGTATCGACATCGGCCGATACAGCACTTGGCGCGCGCTCAAATTGATATTGGATTTATTTTCAATTTTAACGCGCCCTCTTTAAGATCATAGAGTAATTGTAAATAGAGATCATAGTTATTAACAATATTTACAGAGTTGTTAGCTTCAGTATGCAACTCTCATACCAGAGGTCATAGGTTCGATATGGCCCCCCGGCCATGCACCAATGGACTTTCTTGCTATGTGCGCATTTAACGTTCGCTCGAACGGTGAAAGAAAACATCGTGAGAAACCGGCTTTCCTTAGACCGAAAAAGTTGACACGTATGTCAGGTGATCACCTATTTGCCTTTTAAATGAACAAATGATAATGAAACAGATTCAGAAATTTGAGGCCAAGGCCTAAAAACATTGTAGCGCCGCTAATTTATTTATATATTATATTTACAACCCTTTCCGTTCTTGATCTTGTATCATCTCCTACATCACTATACTCCTTCATGGCATCTGTCCGAAAACGAAAAAAGATATTTCATTTATTGTTATTTTGATTTTATATAGACCCGGGCAAACGGGCAGCAGGCTTATCTGATGTTAAGTGATACATACCACCACCGTTCGCGTGCGTTGCTGGCCTTTTAGGAATTGGTACGATCTTTTCACGAAGGACCTTAAGTCAAATTAGTTCGGAAATACTTCAGTAGGCAGCTGGTCCCATTGTTTCAAAAATAAATGATTTTATTATTATGAAAGTCTGCCTATATATTTACACGTATATATCTATACAACGCATGTATATAAACAACTTGTATATGTATTTAAATTATTTCATAGACATAGCTAGATAAATCATTAACACACAGCCTCTGTACTCGTCTACACTGTAAAGTTGACAGTGAACAGGCGCCACCGCGGATACAAACGTCAAGCGCTATTTCTGTTATAGTGCGGTGTACCCAATACCCCTTACCCCCCTCACATCTGGATAATGTACCTACTCATAACACTGTCAAAATCTTATCGATATACGCTGCGCACACGGTCGTTGTAATCGTTTAAAAATATTGAGACTTTAGAATGTTCTTTGGTAATATATTGTCTTTGGTTTATTATGAATCGGGTGAAAATTAAATAATTTTTCTATTTCTTCCTATTATGTGGTTGTTTCGTAACATATTCTTACAGTATGGCCGCGCGTAGATTACTGTAATTATTTAAAATTAAATGAATAAATAGTTTTAGAAAAACACTTTAAAAATAGATATATGTTGTTTGATGAGAAATATGGTTCCTCAGTTTCAAATATTATATACTTTACATTAATTATTGTAATAATCATTAATTATATTTAAAAAAATATTACGTATTTGAAACAACCCTTTGATCATTAAACTAACTTCTTGGCGGTTTGGAAAGATATATAATTAAAAGTATAACAAATAAAGGCCGGCAACGCACCCACTAAATGGGCCACTATGGCCTGCAATGACTGCTCTTTTTGAGGGCCTATTGGCTCATTTACAACTCTTAAGCAAACATCAGGTTCGCAAGTGGTCAGCCTTTTATGAATTGGTACGGAATTACTTCAGTGGTTCCAAATAGTGGTAGTGCGCGTCAAAAACCACGTAAATAACGTTCAGTGGAACGACGGACGTCAAGGTGGTACGGCTATAATCAATCATTATTCTACACCTGACATTCGTTACCCAAAAAACGAACCAGAAACCTTTCCAATCCACTCACGAAACATCAATGCATTAAGAAGCCATCCCGGTCGTAAAAAAGCGTTTATGTTCAATATTGAGGAAGCAAATGTCGCCAATAAAATTCGTATGGTAATAAAAGTGCAGGGGTAAAAAGTAATGGGACGTACTAGGATTATTTTCTGAGAGTTGAGTTTTATTCGCTACTTTGATCTCAGAGCGAATTCAGATACGAGACATACCGCGAACTACTTTAATCGTTTGACGTTTGGAGTCGAGATGGACTTGTCTACGCCAAGTTTGACTAGTGTTGGAAATCGCTTAGCCGAGAATAAGCTACGAATGTAACACTTAACGGACAATGTAAATAAAAATATAGAGTACGTAGGTAACACTGAAAATGTTTAGAACGGGCCAGTTAGAAACATTGCTAATGAAAACTTCTTTTAAGCTTTATACCAGATGGATTCCTCAAATTTTATCAGACGACCAGAAACACCTTCACATGGACTGGTGAATATTTGACCATGGCAGGTCGAGATAATGAGTCATCCGCTATACAATCCTGACCTGACGCACTGTGTCTTTCATTTATACCCAAGAACTAAAAATACAATTCGAAGTATTCGCTTTACGAGCCCTGAAGATGCGGTGAAAGCGTACGAAAATGCCATAGAAGAGACCTCTAAGGAAGAATGGTCCTACTGCATTTGTTCTCTGTACTCAGTGGTTCCATCGAATGCGACGATGTGTAGAGAGGAATGGAGATTACTTCGAGAAACAATGAAAGTATTGGCAACTTTCTACATTAAGCCTTTTTTCATTTTCTAAACATTTTCAGTGTTACCTAGGTATAAATAGTTGTAAGTTTCTGATTAAAACTTCCTAATATACCTATTCAAAGATATATAACTACTCTGGAGAGTTGGTGTATCGAGCAATTTCAGCTATTCACGCTGCTCAATGTTCAAGCGATATCTGAACAGCATTTTATTAATCAAACAAAAACGTTGTTTTAGCAGATATTGGAGACCTCAACATGAGTGAACTCCGCTCATCCAACGGTTAAATGAAATTATGCCTCAAAAATCTTTACTAAAATATTGTATAAAGAAAATTAATTAAAAAAAACAGTTTATTGGTAGGTTTATCTAAAATCTAGTTCTAAACTCTCAATTTAATTTATTGGCAAAAATTTAATGTTGAAATAACTTTTTCAATCGCATATACAATATATATATTTTTTACAGTTTTATCTGCCTTCACAGATTAGTTTTCTCTGTAATCATACCAAAAATAATAGAAACCACTTCTCGTCTCACTTGCAATTTGACAAGGCTAATTTTACCTAGAGTCAGCCCTTAGGGTAAGCCCTGAGACTTGTCTCCGGTCTTGTATGAATCTAAATTCAGGGTCGTGATTTAAGTAACTAAACTTAGCGTGAACTAAGATTTACTTTTGTCAAATTCAATACGTTTTTGATCGAGTGTTACTTAAGCCCGTGTTCTCTTCATCGTCGTCAATTAAACTTATATCTAGTGTCAATAGCTGTCCATTTCTTCCCTATGAACATATTTGTGAGCGCTCAGATAGTGACTTTAGATGCGAATTAGCTTAGTCTTGACTCTGAATATTATTCTTAGTTACTTAGACTTTGAATATATCGGTTAAGAATCCAGGAATACATTCATATTAGTGTCCATCGAGATAAGAGCGTACCAACTCTTAATAGGCCGGCGACGCACTCGCGAGTACTCTGGCATTCAGTGTTCATGGGCGGTGGTATCATTTAACCATTAGCCCAGTTCTATAAAAAATCTATCAAATCCTTGTTAGATTTTGACAAATTGTAGAGTGATTTCGCACTAGAAGTTGTCCTTAATTCTTATGCTTACAGTACGAAAATGATGTAGATATAGTATTGGTATGTTAGATAGGATACATAATGTCCTTATGTTTAATTATTATATAGTATACTAGCTGCTCCCGCGAACTTCATTTCGCCTTAATATGATTTTTTATTTAGCCCCCATTTTAGTAGACACATAACAACATGTGGAACAGTTTGCTATGCGGGTAGCTTATATAGAGATTATATAGAGATTGTTTACTCGAAACCTAAGTACTAAATTAAACTAAATATCACAATATATATTTCTCTCTCTATAAAACCCACCTCAGAGATTAAGGCATAAATATAAAATAATACTGGAATTGGCGGCCGAAAAGCATTTTTCAAGTTTTGAGCTTAACAACATACTTGCGATTATTTTTACTTTAATATCGTGTCGTTTTTCTTTACGTAAGTCTAACCTAACAATTAATTTATAAATATCAATAATATCTATAGATGATTAATAGGCCCTTTTATCTATGAGGTTATGATGGGTTTCCAATTCATATAAAGAACATTACTTTCACGCATGACATTCAAAGTCAACTTTATGTTTAAATGTAAAAAGTCAATGTCATGTGTCAAGCCGCAACATAGGCGCTTGTCAAAACCATCAGTTCCGGACGTCAGGGCTGTCACGATCCAGTGAATTTTGCATTCGAGCTTCACGCCGCTAATGTGACAAGTGATAACCCTATAAGACAGTTATGGTTATCTCTATCAGACTTATGGTTGTAAGAAAGTTAACCTATGGTTCAACAAATTTCAATGTACATATCAATTGTCATTGAAAATTCTAAAGCACTGCTTAGATAAACACTAATATGTACTCATATACTTCTTATGTACCGATATGTAATAATATATGCCTTTTTAGCTAATAATAATAGGGTTAAAGATTAATTAGTGACATTATCAATTTATTATTCTCTATTTAAAATTTTCATTTATCTCACCAAAACGCGGGAACGTAAATCAGAAGAGTGAAGTGATGTCAAATGTGACGTCATTCTTTGATCACAGATCACGCATGAAATATTCATAAAGTAAGCACCCCACTTGTCATGCCACAGACGATATTTGCATGACAAGAGGTGTAGGGGTGTATGATATCCTTTATCATCGTTGATGTATTTATCATATTTTGTTGATTGAATATTGAAAAGTATTAAATAAATATTTTGTAATTAATTTAAAAACCATTTAGAATAAAATATCTTCTTAATTGACCACAATCTACTACTACTCTACTAATTGACTTTAATAATAACAAATTGATCTCTGCACACATCTGGTGTTAATAACTTGTAAATGAAATTTATTTTTTAAAAAATACTTATTAAAAATATATTTTGTTTCGTACGTCATTCACGTGACAAAACGGTAAATATGACTTGAAGCATAGTATTGCTTGTATATTAAGTTGTTATTTTTATCGAAATATATAATATACGTATATTTAGTAATAAATTGGCGCAATACTGGTCTAAATTTTACAAAAATAATTCCTATTTTTATGCTTTTAAGCTGTCATAGCTGTCAAGTATCAAGTTAGATGATCATGCTAAACGCTAGTTTTGAGCAAATGTAAAAAAAATTGTTTTATCTTTACAAGCCAAGAAGAGAATCCTATAAGGATACCATTGAATACGCGCAACTCCATCGTGCATAATGATTTACATAACGTAGATTCGTCCAATTCAAATTTCGAAGCATTTGGCTTCTAAACAAACTAAAAATTTGCCACTGAACAAAAAATGATAACGCACAAAAAAATAGACGCTTGCTTACGTGTTAACGTCTCTAAAAATTCTGAAATGGACTTTAAAATCTAAAGCCAAAAAGCTAATTAAATACATAATTATTTTTTACACAATATTTGCGCTGCGCTGATTAATGCTTAGGCGTGGTCAAACAATGAAGCAATATTAAAGACAAATACCACTAAGCCGAATTGCAAAAAAAAATATTACGAACCTTTTGAACTCCTTTAAGAATTTTTAACGAGATTAAAGGAGTCATTAAGCATTCTCAGTCAAGTGAAGGTGGATTGTGGAGACAGAAAGATTAAAGTGTATCCTGAGGCGCCAACTGCTTCCTTTAGATTTTCCTCTGTAGATTAGCATCTTTGTCTTTGAAATTAGCAAAATTAATATTCGGATGTCCTTATTGAAGTTATATCCCCAAATGTTATAGTTACCGCTTAAATTTACGATTCTTAATTCAATTTTAGATTTAATGCCATCGAACATACGCAACGACAGATAACCTAGGTATAGAATCATGGTTATCATAAATAATAAAAAAATACTCTTTTTATACGCCGCAAAACCTTTTAAAATTTGAGATAACATTATTTGTTTCTCTTCGAAATTCAAAAATTGGTTTATTTGATTTCTAAACACTAAGGAGTTTATAAAGTTTTTCTACAGAAACGAAGTACGGTAGGATAGTCTGCATTACCAAAAAATCATTCAGAAATTTCGTTACCCACAGCGCGTTTGACGCCTATTACATAACAGGTTAATCAGTGTTGTGCTCCACTAAATATGTGCCTAAGTGTAACCGAGGGGACTAAATTATATTACCAACATCCGCCGCCATTTAATCTTGATAATATTATAATTTTTACGGCCGCGAGTGTCTCGAAACTTGGCCTCGCGGCGACGGGGCCTTTGTGCATTTTGTCATAGGTAAATGAAGAGCCGTTAAAAGCTAATTTTCAAATTGACAACAATTTGTATGAATTTCAAAGAGCTTCGAAAGCTAATAGGATATCACTAATTTTTTTGTATATACTAATCTTTTTTTTTGGTATTTGTATAGATTAAGGTAGGGTATCGCATATGTAATCTGAAAATAGATCTCAATTAATAAATGTATATACAGTGGAAACCTTAATTCTTCCGTAGAGACAGTGTGTATTAAAGAAGTTTCTTATTCTAGAGAGCTAATCGTGTGAATAGTATATGTTGATAAGTTTTCGTGCTTCTATACTGCTTTTAAGTGCGTTCTTTGCTAAAAGAGCTTTGAACATATACCGTAGATATAGTATTATGTATAATCTAGTTAACTTCAATAAATAAATAAGATTAAAAAAAATATGAGTAACAGAACTAAAACTAAACAATAATAGGCACGATGTAAACACAGAAATTTATAGTACATTGAAAAGAAAACTATTACAACAATGATTTTAAAAGACGCTTAAAAGCAGTAGAGAAGCACGAAAACATACCAACACATACAAAAATAAAAAAATAAAAAATTCTGCAAAACAGCGGATTAGGTATCAGCTAATCTCTAACAATGCTTTCCTTAAAATTAATCAGCCCACTACTCAATATATCCAGCTCCGGATAAGTACTGTTTAATCCGTTATAATGGCGAAGAACTCGAAAGGGTTTGTGTCTGAACTCCTAGGTTGGTTTTTGCAGACGGAATGTGGTATCTTTGGATCTTATCTTTGAAACAATTTAAGGCAATTCTATATAACTTGTTTGTTTACATATCCTGTATTTGTAATGTGTCTACAAGTTTTGATTTAAAAAAAGTAATAAGTTTATTTATGGTTATGTACACGGAGCAATTGAACCAACTAATATTATGCTCTATAATTAATACGAAATTGTTTGATGGGTTAGACTGTGACCGCAGATTGACAAACGTAATTAATATCAGACCCTGGGGCTATATGTAGTTTAAACTTAAGTTCCTCGGATCCTTGTGTAAACAAATAGTGTAGTTTTGATCTAACTGGTATAAGCTATCACTCTCGTTAATAGATAAATTGCCTATCAAACAAAAAAAAGCATTAAATTTAACTACTATTGTATTCATAATTATCTTAACTCTACAACTCGGCGGAATAAATAAATGTAATTAGATTATTTTACGACTCTTTGAACTAAACATAGAACAATTCAAACAAATGCCTTGTTTAGCTGACTGTTAATCCATGGACTTTTTTAAACAGCAAAGTTAATCTTTTAAAAATATTTTAAGCTAATCGTTTATCACCTAGATATAAATCAATAAAATATATAATTATATACGCAACAACCTGTTTTGAGAGTATTTCTACTGGAATTTTATATGAGCTTACAGAATTGCCATAAAACCCTTTGAAGGGTTATTTCTTAACGGCTTTAGAAGGATTATTTCTCCTGCAACTTCAAGGTGGAAGATAACAGACATACTGAGGTAGATTCACCTATCTAAAAACTGCTCTTGATTAATTTTCTTAAATATAAATTATAATAAATATGATATATAGGATAAACTCATCAACGCTAGTTACGTAATTTTATAATAAATCACCACAACCTTCGTGACAACAAATGACTTCGTTTTTAAATCGTTTTGTCAAAGTTGCCAAAACCTTGGTAGCCATAATTGACGGCAATTTAAAGTAATAGAACATTAGTCTAATTTCGAAATTATTATTATTAAAATTAACGCAATTATCTTATTACCTTTAAATTTATATTAAGTTTTTTGTTCTTCTATGCAATACTAATTTACCATCAAGGACGTGGCCATGATGACGTACAACAGGAAACTATACTCTTTAACTTCTGTGGAGTTTCTTTCGTGATCCTGAAGTTCCAACGACACAGATATTGAGAGAATTATGCCGTATATCCTGCAAGTATACCTAGACTTAACTTTGAAGGAGAAATAAACAAAAAACAACTTTAAGTAACAGAAAGCAAACGGGCAGGACCCTCACCAGATTAAGTGATACCGTCGCCATGACACTCACATTGCCAGATGGCTCGCAAGTGCGTTGCCGGCCTTTCAAAAATTGGTACGCTCTTCTCTTGATGAAGTCGAGTTGATACGGATAGTAATTTGTATTCTACCTTGAAGTGCAATATACTCAGCTGCAGCTGTATAGTTTGCGAATTAAAGCTTGAAATTAAAGCGCAGAAAGAGAAAATAATAAACGGCTCAAATATAAAAGTCTTTTCGGCAACTTTGATTTTATTCCACTAGTAGACTCTTGGGCTTCAAGTGAGGTTAAAAATTTAAGTTGGCGCCTGGATAGTACCGGCGATGCCAGAGCTGGTGCTTTCGTCGCGTAACGGAGAAGTATCGGAATACAGAGGGAAAATGCCGAATTAAAAGCCTTAGAGACCAAACTTTTTAATTTGTTTTAATTTTCTATTTATCCATTTTTAATTATTATTATTAGTACTATGTAGGTTAAGGATATTGTTACTGTATATTTGTGTATTGGTAAAAAACTAATGGGGGATGAAAATTCGTGAAAAACATAATCAAACAAAATAAATTTATTAAAAAGATCAATGACGCTACAACCTTTTTAGGTCATTTGTTAATCGAATAGGTAGGTGTATCAAGTAGGTGATCAGCATTCTGTGCCTGACGCACGCCTTCGACTTTTTTAGGCATGCCGGTTTCCTCACGATGATTTCCTTCACCGTTTGAGCGAATGTTAAATGCGCACATAGAAAGAACGTACATTGGTGCTCAACCGGGGATCGAACCTCACGACCTCAGGGATGATGGATTGAATCGCACGCTGAAGCCACCAGGCCAACACTCCTCTACTGCTGCGTTAGTATGTACTAATTTTATTTGAAATTTCGGCTAAACTTTAAGTGTGTAAAATACTTAGTACAATGTGAAAGATTTATTATGTAACGTGTCTCCGTAAACCCTTATAGGTCCTATAATAAGAAAATATAATTCAATGAGCGAGCAATTTTTATATGAGTGTTAGATACTTGGTACGGCGATAAATATAGCACAGACTACATTGGTAGATATTGTGTCGGCTCTGCATACTAATTTAAAAACAGACTAAATTTTTTTTGTTATTGTAAATATATATCCTAATTTCTACGGATAATGAACTAATTTTATAGGATATATAAGACCTTATAATATAGAACAAATTAACAGTATAAATAATATAAAACGATTATATAGTAAACTCCTCCAATTAACTTTACTATAGATTATTGTTCTTTAAATACGTTTTTAAACCACAGTTAAAATAATATATCAATAAAGGCATAAAAGTGTGAAGAGCTTGAAATAATGGATTGCAAATGGAGGCGAGCGTCACCAAATTTTTTTTTTCTTTTTAGTAATTTGTTATTAACAATCTGTGTTCCTTATACTATCAGCGGCTACACACGGCTGGATGGATGTATAAGCATTTTTATATTTATTATAGCCTATGTTACTCAGGGATAATGCAGCAATGTAATGATGAAACAATCTTTGAATTCGTTTCAGTAGTTTTGATAAAAATACAATTGTTTCTTTATAATATTGGTTTATATCTATTGTATAATAGCAGCAATTATATAAAAATATATTTCTTGAATAATATTTCATTTTTAATAATTAAATTAATTAATAACGATGGTTTTGATAACCATCTTTAACGTGCACGTAGCACTTTATAACATCAAGTGAGAAGCAAGTTCCAAGTTTTTCAGTATTTTCAAATGAAAAAAAATTAAAACTTCTTGCATGTTTTTTTTTTTATTATAGAACAGGGAGCAAACCTTATGTTAAGTGATACCGTCGCCCATGGACACTCTCCCCGAGGGCTCGCGAGAGCGTTGCTAGCCTTTTAAGAATTTGTACGCTATTTTCTTGAAGGATCCTAAGTCGAATTGGTTCGGAAACACTTCAGTGGGCAGCTGGTTCCATATAGCGGTGGTGCGCGGCAAAAATTTCCTTGAAAAACGCTCAGTTGTGGAACGGCGGACGTCGAGGTGATACGGGTGGAATTTTGTATTCTGCCTCGACGTCCGATGATGAATCTCAGCAGGTATTAATCCGAACAATGTGATAACGAATACCTATAGATAAACTTTTACTTTATCTACATAACGTTACATCCGAATTATATTCAAAACTGCCTTGAATGCAATTTGCATCGGATAAAAGAAAAAAGATTAGCAAAAAACTAGTCATGCGTGTAAAAACACAAAAACGGATATTTTTTGTTTGAAATCATGAATTATGTCTAGCGTTTGATCACAAACCTATTATTAAGCTTAAGGTTATCCGTAGACACGTCAATTCTCTCGACAGATAGCTAAATTACAGCGTGTGTAAAAAAGACGAATTAGACGAACCTACCTTCTTATCCTCAACTTAAAACTGTTGCCGCGACAGGACAGATGACAGGAATGACGTTATTTTATACTATGAAGAGATTTTCAAGTACCTGCAGCGTTTATTTCATCTATGTAAACAGACGGTTTGACTTAATTTGTATAGACAAACAGTTAATTCCAGCTTTATAAAAATGGAAGTTAAGGACTAACAATCTGACAAAATCTGAGGAGGCTTCGTCGTTTTTAAGCAACTCGTACTAAGAGCTTTATCAGAATTACGTTCTAGAAATAATACGCAAATATTTGTTATACTTGTTCAATCTATGATCCAGACGGAGTGGCTGTTTACACATATATATGACTGATGATTGACCACGAAATATACGGTTGAAATAGTCGAGTAATTCTTTAGGAAAATCAGTGTTGCCGTTTTGACTCCCACTCACTTTACATGTACAGAAAACATAATAGGGCAGTGGTTATGGCTTCAGCGCAACTCTCATCCCTGACGTCGTAGATTCTATCCCCGGCTGTGCACCAATGAACTCTCTTTCTATGTTCGCATTTAACATATTCTCAGTAAAGGAAAACATCGTGGGGAAACTGGCTTGCCTTAGACCCAAAAAGTCGACGGCGTGCGTTAGGCACAGAATGCTTATCACCTACTTACCTATTATATTAACAAATGATCATGAAGCAGATGCAGATATGAGGCCCGCACCTAAAAAGGTTGTAGCGCCATTGAGTTATGTTTTATTTATCTTTTAGTATGATTTTTTTACTACAAGGCTTGAGACGAACTGGTATAAAATGTTGCTTTTTTACCTTATTTATGCCTAATACTAACGAAGGTCTCACGTAGACGTACCTACTGTAAATGGCCGGAATATTTATTATATTTTATATGAATAATTGTAAATAATATTTAACAGTTAAACATTATTGTATATCTATAACATCGTTTGCCTTTTGGTAATAAATATTTTATATTCTGAATTTTGTTAAAATTTCTAATTAGATGACAAAAACTGATTAATCGTCATAAATAATTGATATTTAATGTTCGTAATTTGTTATTCATAATTCAAATAATTTTAAGTATCGAATGTGGCAGGTACGTGTTCATTTGAATACGGAAGTTGTACAGTAGTAAATCAAGCTTTTAAAATGCATAGAAATTACTCAAAACTATAAAATATTAATTATTGCTTAACTAATTAATTATTTGATAAATATTGATTGCATATTTTGTGACCCACATAACATATTTGTCATTTGATAGTTGTAACTTGTATGAATATTTATGGTTTAATTTAAACTCTTTTAAGGGAAAAATAGTTGTAATGGGCAAAATGGACAAAGGATGAAAAACCTAAGGCAGATGTTACACTCAAGCGACCCCACAAAGTACACTTGCAAACAGTGTTATTAATAAGGCGTTACAAGATTACCTCTTCGATCCGCACGCTCGCACTATCGGAAATAAAAACAATTAACTTTTCCTCAATGAGTTTATTGCGCCAGAACAATAAATGAAGCTGATCATATAACGTTTACTTTCAACATCAATTACGAATATTCTACACGAAATACTGTCCATACAGACATTATTGCACACCGCTTCAACAGAAATAAGCGGCACTATCCCTAACTTACAGTTCCTGGGATTACGATATAATTGTCTAAATATCACAAGAAAAATACAAAACGAATTATGATAGAATTAACACAATTAATATTATTAACAATTAGATATATTTACATAGTCTTTCACGCGTTAAGGAGTGTATCACCAAGATGCGCGAGAGTTGTAAGGGTAGCGTCATGACACGGGAACGTGGTGTTGGTACAATTGCTCCTGTCGCTCGCATAGGGAGGTCATTTTCTTAAATGATTCAGAAGTCTCTCGAAAAAGCAGCTTAGCGTCGTCACGCGGGCGCGCGTGCGCTGCATCTAGCCTCCCGGGCGATATAACTGGAGGAGACGACGCGGATAATGGGGATAATGACTCCCTAACTGATTGAGCTCCTGCCGGGGCCCCGTATAGTCCTCCTGGTTGTGAAGCTCCATTGTTCATTAGAAACGGAGCTGGAAAAAACCGCTCTCCGAGTTGAGGAAACAGACCAGCTTGTAGAGCACTAAGGTTTCGACTGTAGCACTTCATTGTTTCAGTTACGTAATTAGGCAACTGTGAAGCTTCGTCGCCGTTATATCGAAGGCTTTCAAGTGTCGATGCGAGGCCTTTGATGTCTGAATATAACTTATTTAACAATTCCGCGTTAACTTCGAATGGGGGACGCTCGCGATTATCTGGTGATGAGGTACATAATAATCTTCTATGCAAGTCTATGTTAGAGCTGTGTCTGTCTCGACTGCGTCGTGAGGGAAATGCAGCATCACAGCCGCTCACATCGCATGGGTGATGAAGTTTCAGATGATCGTTTCTGTAGTGCATACGGAGGGTAAAATGGTTTTGAAATATTTTTCCACACGCAGTACATCGATCGGGATTTTCTTCGTCTATCGGGATTTCAAAATCAGTTATGTCAGCTCTGTCGTCAGTCCTGTCACTACTTCCTGAAGGAGATCGCACTCGCGCAAGCCTCTCTTCTAATGCATGTAAGTCACTGCCACTGTCACTGGGCGTGTAAAGGTCCGAACGTAATCTTAAACCTTCTCTTACTACACTTGGAGCACTAGATTCATCGTCAGATTCACTTTCCGCTTTTACACGGCTCATTTGCTCCGCTTCCACATTTGTTTCGTCGCCATTCTGAAATGGCTTCCATTTTTCAGGCTTTTGCTTTTTTAGAGATAAAGGCTCTTCTATTTGCTGACTTGTACCAGCGACTGATAAATTTTTAAATAAATCGCTATTATATTCTTCATCGGATACACTATATTCATTATTTTGAGAACACCTTGTTGGGTTTCCACTTTTTCTCTTACGTTTGTTTGGAATTAATGATTTATCTTCCGAAGCGGTGGTGTCGGTTCTATTACTGTTACTTACTTCAGTATGCTTACCATCTGCTGGCTTAATGTCATCCTTCTTTTTATTCACTGTCAGATCTTCTGGCTCGTCATCGTAGCCCTGTCGTTCTGTCCCAGGTGATAATTGATAGTCAATATGCTCTTGTTTTTCAACATCCAAAACTTCAGAGCTACTATCATTGCAACTAAAAGATTCACAGTCTGAGCTCACTTGAGTCTTTACGAGGTCCAAAGCATGACGTGAAGAGTCCTCAGGGGTGGGAATCTTCCTGTACATTTTTTCAATTTCACTGAAGTTGCGCAGGTCTTCAAGTGGCACGCGAGGAGGTAGTGGTGTTGGTCCGTGTGGACCTGCCAGTTGTGGAGGCAGCCTTGCTGCTAATTCAGGCGGCAGCAGTGCTGGTGACGGAAGTGGTATTCGCCCCAATGCCGGTAACAATGGGAAAGGTTGAGCTGACCGTCCATCGTGCGCTGATATCTTGCGTCTTACGTGCGGTGAATGTAGCTTGGGATTGGGATTAGCACTGTGTCTATTACGCGAACGCCGCGAACTAAACATCATAGTACAACCCTCGACCGTACACTTATGCATTTCCCGTAGATGCACAGCCGAAAAATGTATTTTTAATGCGCCTTTATCGCAAAAAGTTTTTAAACAAACATTGCACTGCACTCGTTTTTTCCCCGTGGCCGGGTTGACGAACTGAACACCAAGACCGAGCGGCCAGGGTGCAGGCGCATCTCTTCGCTCCGACGGATAATCCGGGGTGCGTCTGTCGTCAAATTTTTCTTCATCACGGCCGCTGAAGCTCGCTCCGAGTTTTCTAAAGTCGAATTGCGGTGTCGGTTGAGCGACTCGAGGCATCATAAAGTAGTCCAATCCAGCCGGCAAGCCGGGAACGGCACCGAACTCTTTGCCGTCCATCACGTCACTGTCATAATAGTATAGCGCGCAGTAAGCGGGTGTCGCGCGTGGCGGCCGCTTAGCGACTGAGGACGTGCGACACAGGTGACCGCGCGGGCGGGCGGCAGCGCGACAAAGGCCGGGAGGTGAGTGCAGGAGTGAGAGGGTGTCGCGAGGGGCGGGGGGGACGGAGGTCGGGCGGCGGCTGGGAGGAGCGAGTGCTGGGCGGAGCGGATCGATGCGCAGTGGGGACAAGCGACACTGCTCTCGGCCACTGTAAACACGAGAGAACTAAAGCATCCTATGTCGTTCGTTACGTAACACATACCACATACCTGCGACGGCGTACCGTACACTACACTCTATAGTCTATTTCTCTTTCAAATTGCGTTCATAATTGGAATCCCGACGTTTCATAAGCTGCTTGAAACTTACCCATTTGAAAACCGAACGTGAATGATATATTATTAAGCCCGACCGTTGAATATTATTACGCTATCATGCATTCGAGTCGATATATCAATAAAAAGTTTGATACAACGTAATTTATTTATATAAATAAAGTTAAGGGATCACATAACTATGTAAGTAACACCATAATATCAAAATACATCCACTTGTTGTTTTCTCGGCAAATATCGTGAAATCGATACAATTCATTTCAATAACATTCAGTCAACTTATTATGCAGGAACTAACTCAATTCTCATTAATACTTCAAACTTCTAAAATCTTGTCAAAACAACATCAAATAAAAAATCTAACAAAGTACGAGTACAAAAATATAAATTAGACAATCGAAACACGATTTCATATGAATAATTATAATTGTAATTATACCGTGCTCACGAACCACCGGATAATAATCATCTGTAAAATCATGAATTTTAATAGACGTGTACGATCTTGACATAGATTATAAAGCTACGTATGTTTCTTTTATTATGACCGAATAATGCAAAATTTGAATTTTAAAAATGAAACAAACAATTCCATTTTCAAAAAAATGCCATATTTAATTAATGGTGCTCTTTTATTATTTGGCGGGAGAAGGTTATTTTGATAAAATACTAATAATAAAGTTTATTAAATTATAACTAATTGATAAATTGTATCATAGAGAAATGGGTACGACCTTGGAAAACGAGTCGTACCAATTTTCATTCTAATTTCATTTAATAGCTATCAACGGACAACGTTTTCCTGTTTGTAAGTTAGTTCTGGTATATTTTAATATAGTTAAAAACGCATAAATACTATTATCTAATACTATTTTCCTTGAACAGTAAACTATAGTTTTTATTAAACATATTTTACGTTTTTGTTATGAAGTAAGTAATTGTTATTCACATTAGTAGCTATATATTAAAGCGGTAGTATTAAAATAAATAAAACAACAAACAACGCGAAAATATTTCATTATTACGAATAGGCGATTTGATTCAGAACGTAATATGAACCCGCTAGCGCCATCTCTGTTTCAATGTTGGTACTAACGCGACTGCGAAGATGCTGTTTTAACTAAACTAAAATATTATATTTCAGAAGATATTTTAGGATTATAACTTTATATTCACTCATTTTAGACCCACTTTTGATTTTTATATGCAAGTCTCAACAGTAGATTTGTCATTCAGTGGTGCAACTAACACGTACTTAGAAGATATTTTAGTAGGGAAGTTGATAGTTTGAGTGGGAAGCAAGTTTTTGAGATAGCTTTTAAGGCACAAAATCCTGATCACCTGCCTAAATGTAGAAATCATACGAATACGGACGGAGTTTTAAAAAGTCCCGTAACAGGTAACATAGACACATCTCTTTGAATTTTTTTTTAGCTGTTCAGTCTGTGCCTGAATCGCTGTGCCTAAAACAAGTGTCACGGAAAGTAGAACCAATTATTGCACAAGGCTTTGTACGTACGACATGATTGATCTAAGATTCACATTCGAGATTTATTAATTTTGATATATTTTTGACATACAGAATTCAAACTTAGCTGAAAAACTGCTGAAGGACGGAACGCATGAGGAGTGATTTAGTATTGCTAATCCGGCCCTCGAAGTAGCAAAGATGCCTGTGCATTGTGTCCAACATATCCTTTGAGTTGCGGGAAATGCGTAAATACAATTACCTCCAGCAAATGTCTCGACTTAATTACCAGGGGTCAATAGCTTATTGTGTTATAGACAACATCTGAAAGAGTTATTTCTTTGTAATAGCTAAAGGTTTTATTAGAAAACCGCAACATTTGGGCGTTTAGAAGAAATGTTTAAATTTAATGTGTTTTCCTTGGTTTCCCGTTTAAAGTGAATGTAATTTAAATGAGAACACCCAAATAGAATTCTTTTTCTTTTTACGAGCAACTTTGGGAGCGCTGCCGAGCACTCCGATCATCAGGACCACAAGAGAGTGGAAGCGTGGCCGTCACAGGCAAATGCCGTAAGTTGCAGATGAGGTAAAGAGAGGTGGACTTGGACTCGGAAATGCAAGACTGAAGACCGAACGCGATGGAGACTTCCTCTGACCCATCTAGGGGTATAGGTCAAGTAAGTCAAATAGCTTTACTACGTCATCGTCGTAATCTAACAATGAATTTGACTTATATTTATTACAAATTGTATATAAAATGTGTGTAGTCATCAATCTTTGAGGTCGTGACAAAAATTTGACACTAATGTCACAGACCAACTTGCAAAAAGATAAATGAAGAATGGCTACAGGCAAATAGATTATTTAAAAATAAAAATTAAGTTACACGATCATTCTGTTAAATATTATAACAATTATTGATTTTTATTAATTGATAACATTAAATATCAAAAGAGTTTGGTAGCGTCTTCGATATTTCGATAAGAACCCAGGCAATTTGATCTTCCAACACCTTTAACATATTCAAGATATATTCTATTTATGATAATAAATAATATTATTATTTAAAAAAATTCAAACAAAATCAATTAAATAGATTGTTTAGCAACCACTAAAAACAGTGGTTTGCTTTCAAATATCAACTCAAATAAAAGTAAGCTAATCATGAAGTAGTATTTATTGGGAAATGCTATAATACGTTTCGCGCGTATTCGAATATTTTCTTTAATTAGGAGCGCGCAGATAATGATTACCAGCCAGTATGATGTTGATACAAAGTTCGTGGTCGACCTCTTTGGTGATTGAAACAATTCCAAATTCAAATAACAATAAATCCCCTTGAATTAAGCATGAATAATTAGTTTACAAGGAACTCAGTAACCCTTTATGCGATATAAAGAAAAATATTTTTATATGATACGCATTCGTACCAAGTCACTCAAGTGCCAATGTTTACATGTTAAGAGGAAGGGAGTAAAACAACAAACGTACAGACAGAAACTGTCAATTATAAAGAATATTTCAAGTCTTTTGTTACTATGAACCTTTCAACATACAATATGCGGCGTCTCATCGCTTCAAAGGAAATGTATTGAACAATTATAATGGTCGCTGCTACAGGAATATATTTTCTTACAGAACTTGGTTAACATTAAGCAATTATAATTCAAATTAAAATATCTTTAGCGAAATTAATAAAAAATATCTATAATTATTTATACTTTTAAACCCTTGTTACGTTTTTAAACTATTAATTATTTTGAGCTTTATATCTCTGTTGATAAAGCGTAGTTTTGGTGGCATCTACCATAACATATTATCGAAATGTAAACAATTTTTTTTATGATCATATATATTTTATACTTCCTAAGGCTACGAGACAACTCGACTCAACTAGGCACTTTTAAAGGCAAGAAGAAAACGTACAAATTCTTAAAAGGCCGGCAACACACTTGCGAACTTAACATCAGGTGAGACTCCATACAAAAAATATATAGATTTATAATACTAGTCTGTCCCGGCTTTACTAGCAGACATATGTCCTTTTTATAATATTAATATACCTTCCATCTGTCTTTTATTGTTACTTAGGATCAGTGTTTGCCTAGTGGCTTTAGCGTGTGACTCTCATCCCTGAGGTCGTAGGTTCGATCCCCGGCTGTGCACCAATGGACTTTCTTACTATGTGCGCATTTAACATTCACCCGATCGGTGAAGGAAAACATTGTGAGGAAACCGGCATGCTTTAGACCAAAAAATCAGCATGTGTCAGGCACGGAAGGCACCTACTTGCCTATTAGATTGAGAAATTCTCATGAAACAGATTCAGGACTTTGAACCCCCTACCTAAAAAGGTTGTAGCGTCATTTACTTTTTATATTTTTACTAAAGGATACATAAAATAAAATCATTCTTCTATTTCGTAACATTTTTTTTGCTCTTCCGGACAGAACCTACCATCTCCAAACTTATCTGATAAAGTGTCCTACAGTTTGGGCTTCGTCCACGGATCGCGTGGATGGCCGTCCAAAACAAGCATTCGATAGTATGTGATAGTTTTATAGGAACGTTAATACTATGTATAATATCAAGTCACACCTTATAAACGGATTATTTTAAATAGTTGAAAACAGTTACATACTCAACTATCGCTCCACGCCACGTAAACAACACTTTTTTGTGTGGTCCAAGTTTCATTCATTATTTTTTATTTATTCACACTTCGTTGCAATAAAAGAATCACATAACCACAATACATGAAAATTACAAGGGATGCAACGGGCGGCCTTATCGCTAATAAGCGATCTCTTCCAGGCAACCCTAGTAAGAGAAAAACTAAAAAAGATAATAAATGCAAGAAGTGCAGAACCAAATGTTGTATAAAATATTCCCAAAGTAATACAAAAAAAATATATAAATAACAAACCAAAAATTAAAAAGCTAATCTTACAGATTCATGAACAGCGAATAGCGATGCATATGCCATACAAAAGAAAAGGAAACGCAAGAATTACACAAGTCATTATTGATCAGAATAGGATAAGGTTAAGAAGTATTCATACAGAAGAGTTTTAAAAGATGATGAGAGGTAGCCAATCGTATGGAGTCGGGCAGCAGGAGATCCTAAATGAATTGTCTATGAAGGATGAGCTGTGGGATGGTCTCTATTGTTTATTCATTTCCACTTTATTTAATTTACACTTCGTTACATTTGTAGAAAAACACATAAAAATTAAAAAGGATGGAACGGGCCTATCGCTAACAAGGGATCTCTTCCAGGCAATCCTAGTAGGGGAAAAAACAATTTAAATTTCTTTCCCTTACTACACGAATGTTCGTATAGTTTTACGTATTAAATTTACGAATTGTTCGTGATATTGGATTCGTGATACTGATCGTTCGCAATTGCAAACAGTAATTCATAATCATTTATTATTACCTAGCGTTGTTATTTATACAGTTAATATAAATTCATCTATCGCTCAGACCACACAACTCACCCATAAAATACTGTCCGTTTCGCTGTTCGCATGTAACGTAAACATATTGTGCTCTTTTTGTCCTAAGTGATCCGGCTCTGGTCAACGTTGATTTTTACATTCAATTAGGAGTGGTTTACACTAGTTATTTTCGTGTTTTCCACGAAATTAACAAGACTTCGTGTGTTTAGAACCTAATAAATAGATTTTTATCTGTGCTCACCGCCATTTTGGTTGTTCAATGTTTTCTATAACTGGATTCTTAATAACTTGCTTTTAATGGAACAAACTGTTTTGATATAATGGAGTGACTCACCTATCGTTGTTTTACTTATTTTTTCTGTATGGTGTCTGTTCGTGCTAAATCGTTGTCAATCAAAGAAGGATGACAATTGTCGATTTGACTTTGACACACGAACCGGAAATGGTAGGTGATGTCCCGGCGTAAAGGCGCAAGGGAGTTAAATTTTAACCGCTGTCGCGTGCGCACTAAATATATATCGCATACCGTATAGTATTTACTTTTTTTTTTGATTCATCAGTGAAGGATCCAGTGTTTGGAGTGAGATACGCCACCTAGTATAATAAGTGCTAGTTTTAGTTTTATCGATTATTCGATTCCTTTTTTTATTATAATATATATATACAACACGCGACAGCCGAACCAGCGCATATTATTTCACCGAGGAAAGGGAGCATCCTGGATATAGCTTCCGCATACCACACAGTGTCAATACCTATGGACATTTTATTTGTTTAAAAATTTGACTCTGTTTTATGAGTGCTATACAGTATAATTATATGTAACTTATCTTAACAGAGCGCTCTAAGTTCTACAATCTACCCATAAATCACAAACAAAACCCCCCGTTTTATAGTTAACGCAGTCGGTTAAATATCAAACATATTTCGTAGATACCGCCTAACTGACCGCGATATTTATTTTGAAGAGCGGCATATTTGTTTAGATTAAAAATATTTCTGGCTCACTTGCACACGACACACGAAGTATCGCCCTCTTAGTCGTTGATATAAAATAGCCACATGCTTCCCAAAACTTTGTATCGTTTCATAAACAAGCAGTTATTTTGCTATGTCGTGGAATGTGACTCATCTATTTTGAAATTCGAATTATAAAACACCTTGCGTGAGTTTAACTGTTTTAAATATAGAATGGATTTTAACTATTTCAAATATAGAATGATAAGATGAAAAACAAAAGTTATACATGTTGTACCTACATTATGCCCTAAAACAGAAGTGGCAATGGGTGGGGCATATAGCAACATGCACAGATAAAGGGAAATCAAGGGGCATAAGGAGGAGGAAATGAATGGATATTTGGAAATGTCTGGTGGAGGCCTTTACCGGTGAAAAGTTTCCGATGGAACAGCCATCTAAACTGCGTTTTTACCATTTGTAAAGATCGGAAATAAACGGGCCTCATTATTATTATTTTAAATATAGAAAGTTTTGCGTAGTATCGTAGAAGACATATAAACATTGGCAGAAGTTCTGTCATTTGTTGTGGGGGTAGTTTAACAACAAGAATTATTACATGAAAATCAGTTGCAACTTCTAGAACCGTTTACAATTCCTTTGTTACTTATTTAAAACGCATTAATTATAAATATTTATAATATAATTCAGGCCATACGAGTATATCCTTAACACAGAATCTCCGGTTGGTGTGCGGCCTCGGAATATCACGAAATATTGAATTACTCAAATGTAACAATGACTTTGTTTTCACAAGGTCTTATAAAAAGTCCAACGGACATCATTAAACTAATTTACTGACATATTAACAATAACATTCACAGAGACGATGAGCAGTGTATTGGGCTAGGGGCTTCAGCGTGCGTCTCTCATCCCTGAGGTCGTAGGTTCGATCCCCGGCTGTGCATTAGCAACATTTAAGATTCGCTCGAACGGTAAAGGAAACTGGCTTGCTTTAGTCCCAAATGGTGGAGGGCGTGTGTCGACAGGCGACTGGGCACCTACTTGCCTATTAGATTGTCAAATGATCATGAAACAGATACAGAAATCTAATGCCCAGATCTAAGGAGGTTGTGGTCTCATTTTATTTGAATACTTAGAGACGTCTATTAACATATTTCAAATAGCAGATTCATTATATATCTAAGCAACGAAATTCTGTTAAAGGTTGACATATAAAGGCATAGTATATCTTTGGATTGGATGTTTTATGAAAATATGAGGAACGAGCTGCTGAAGTATTTTCTAACCGGTTCGATATAGGCTCCTTCAATTCTTAAATGGGCAAAATAAATATGAATATTTTATTAAGTAGAGAAATCCTTAACGAACCACGAGTAAGATAGTTAAACCAATTATAAAACTTCCGCGGCTCTCAACTTAATATAAGTTACATTTTAATTGAACAATTTATAAAAACCTTCAATCCTATCATAAAAGTTGTACATTTGTCTAATTACCCAAGCGGATATCAGTGTCGAATGGAAAACGCATCCTCTGCCATCGACCTCCAAAAATAATGACAGGACAAACGTAAACCAAATAAGAATTATTCTAAATAAAACTTTGATTTAATCATGATCTTTATTACTCGGGCTTAAGAGTGAATATTGCCTGAAAGTAATAAGTAGACTGGCTTGTAATTTATTAAGTAATTCGCGCGTAGCTGAAGCGTGGAGCGCCCCTGCGGACGCTACAAGTAAAAGCAATGATACTTTGCGATTTTCGTCGCGTTTGTTCTGTTCCACTTGGCTATGTTTATGTGTCTATAGTCTATTTATTTATAAAAGCCGGCAGACTTATACATTGGTTCATAAAAAATATTCAATACAAGATTTAATGTATACAATTATGATTAAATAATTGAATTAATAATACGATAAGAAACTCTATGGTATGGTGAAAGTGATGATAACAAATTAACATCATGTCTACAGTGTAACATGTGTGTGATATATTGTAAAATCGACGTAATACGAGGTTTGAAACCTGACCAATCACAATTTTCGTATAATAATGTCAACTAACAATCTATTGACGTTATGTCGTTTGACAGATACTTGCGGACATACGCGTCAAATTATAAGACTATTACCCTTTTGTATCATGTCGGTTAATCAACTTTGTGTTACCTTACGCCTAGAAAGACTTTGCACATAGATAACCTTTCATAAGATATATGTTACATAGATTGTCGGGTACCTGTTATGTATATATTATTGATAAAATAATATAATATTTATATTATTACATATTTCAGATCTATTATACAGATCAATAGAGAAGAAACCTACCTCCGAGGACATGTGTGCACACGGGAAGTGATTCAGGCGCGGCCTGCTTGCGCACCCAACCACTGCGGCCTGCGCTTGCGCAACTCAACACGCGATGTACATCACGCGCTGTACTTGCTCTATAATAGTTAAATAAAGGTGAACTACTTTAGATCAGAAGTCAAGTATACAATATTGATGACGAAAGTTTTGTTAATAGATTTCTTTAACAAAGATTTCTAAGATTTTCACATTAAGCAAGGAAACATTTTGTCGGTTCTTACTACAGTTTTATTTATTTTGGTTTTTTGCTTTAACACGACACATTATAAAATGCGTATAATCAGATACTTGTAATAGTTACAGAAATGATAAACAAGTGTGAAAATAAAATGAGAACTTAAGAAGGCAGACCGCTAACAAGATCCATGAAACGTCCTCACAATGGAAGACACAACTCACGAGGAGTCTTTTTGTATTGAAGAAGTGCATGCATGGGTCGACCACGCACTTGTGAATATACAATGTAAGTACATAATTACTTGCGAATAAAGAAAATAGTAATAGAAAATTATTAACACAGCAAGGTTGTTAAAACGACTCCGCGTTGCAGTCGCCGGAAATGTCCACAAAGACATTTATGACACAATACGACACAATGACAACAGAACCATTAAACAATGGGCACAAACTAGAAACAAACGTATAGAAGGAATATATGTTTCTAGTCAACCGTGTACCTATTGCGTTAACTGACCACGAGTTACTCTGAAACATACTAAAATTATAGTTTCTTAAATACTATTTTTTATTTATTTACACTTCGTTAAATTTATAGAACATAATACATAAAAATTATAAGGAATGCAACGGGCGGCCGTATCGCAATCAAGCGATCTCTTTCAGGCAACCCTAGTAACATTAAGGTAAAGATGCAGGAGAGCTCTAAGCATGATCCCAATATGTCAAATCCAGAACGTTTTTGGTATTCACGTGTCAGGGGGTCGTGTGACATTTGCACTATTTGTATTATAATTAAAGTTCCATGGACAATTAGCGGCCTTCTGCCAATGAGCGATCTCTTCCACTAAATTTTAATTAGTAATTCCTTTCATATTGGTTGTGGTTGAGTATTAGACTTTATCAATTAATTATAAGTGTAAGTAAATGTAAGTGTAATATTATAAGTGCCTGAAAGAGATCACATAGAAGCTATAAGGCCGTTGTTGTTTTTAATAATAATTATTTAATTGTGTGCAATGAGTGTGAATAAATAGATATGGTATGTTTTCTTATAAATATCTTGGCCGTCAATCTCTTGAAGCGTGTCTTGATGCAGGGACTCTTCCGCAGTCGCAATACCAGTCCACTCCCTAACGTTGCGAAGCCATGATTTCCTCCTTCTAGCAACACGGTGTTTACCCTGGATTTTAGCCATTATAATTAATTGAAGGAGTTGGTAGCAGATACGCCGCAACACGTGGCCCAGGTACGTAACTTAATATAATATAAGAAATATGTAATACTCTGGTAATAAACTAAAAAAAAATTAATACTGGCCAACCTTTAGCCTCGGACCCACAAAGGCTTGATGAGAGATATATTTTCATTCCAGGTCCCTTTTTAAAAGCACTAAAGCTAGTTTTCAAATGTCTTGGGGTAACCAACGGCTCGTTATAATGCTTTAATGGCGACCATTATGCAAACACATTAAGGGGATTTGCCTGACGTCGGATTATCTGAGGTTCAATTTATAAGAGAAATATGAACATCAATAATTAAAAACAAATGCGTATCGAACTTTCTTATGTATGTAGTTTTTAATATGATTTTACAATTATCTAATTTGTGAATTAATGTGAGTGCACGTTGTCGTAAGTGCTAATCAGACGCAATATGGATATACACTCTGAAGGGATTCCAATCATATTCTCAAGCAGGCGCTTGATTGCAAGCGAAAGCGAAAGCGTGGTTCCAAGCAAACCTGGCGCCGTACAGTTGCAGATGAGGCAAACAGAGCCGAAAAGACTTGGAGCGAAGTGAAATACGAGGCTCAAGACCGAACGCCCTCTGCCCCACCTAGGGGTTATAGGACAAGTAAGTCATAGTAAAAAAATATATCATCAAACCGTTGCGCTTATAAAATTGTGCTATATTTTTTTTAACTTCGATTTGCATAATGCGAATGTATACATTCACTTAAATGTCTTTCTTGCGACCAAATGGCGTGACGTAATTGATAAAGACCGTTGCTTCAACTCCTAAATCCCGGCGAAATAAATATTACTTCGGTTGGAAGTCTATTCAGAATATTAAAACATTCGCAGAAGAATATTGGAACTAATTAAAAGAAATTATTTTTATTTCTATTTTACCTTATAAACAGTATCTATCTAATTCCTTTTTTACTCTTTATGTGAATGTCTTCTCTCTCTTCAATCTGAGCGTCATGGAAGGAAGCATATGGAGTGGACTATATGTTTCCACGGGTTTCTGTACAGCGCCTCTCTTATGACAGTGTACAGTTTTGAGGACGATGAGTCTTGATCAGTCCATCTGGTGTGTACGGCCACGTAGTTTTTTGCCTTCTGTGTTCACGATCATCACCAAGTTGTCATCGCCTCTGCACATCATGTGAATATCATATGCCATCAGAAAGTTGTAAAAAAACACCAAATCTTGCAACTCAGTTCTTCTACGGTAAGAAGTTGTAAGATGTATTAATAAATCAGTTAATTGTCTTTTAACATTCTGAACTGTTTCGAGAAGACATCCTCAATCCTCTTATCACAATAGGGCCGCTATTTTGATCGACTTGGCGGAGTTAAATTAAGTTAGTTTTCAGGCGCTGATTTCCCAATTTGCTTAGAGTTGCTTCTCTCACACTTACACTAAACCATGTGGTACAGTCTTCGGTCGGTAGCTACAGTCCGAGCTTCGTGGTCAGCAAGGAAACATCTATCCAGCTATTACAGTGTCCAGTTTTGAGGACGATGAGTCATTCTTTCTTTCAATGTTGCGGTAAAAAACGACGTAATTAATTTATTATTGTATATCTAGTTAGAGTTTACTTGCTGTAATTTTGGAAAATAACGTTTTAAGTAATAAATAAACAAATAATATCACATCTTTCTACATATATGCTTTCCCAAGGGATTATATAACTATCTTAAAAGATATTGAGTCGATAACATTAAAAATATTAACGTCGATTGCACGAAGAAAGACCGAATACTATTAGTAAAAATTCAACAAGTATCTACCCTCACATTACACACCAATGGAAATGTCAACAATACGTCAAAGCGCAATAGAAAAGCTTTGCTATCACAGTACAAAAAACTCAGCTATTCCGATTTCAGAAAAGGACATTTTTCACAGATTGTTTATTTACTTTTGTATATAGGTTCCCTGATTTCTTTAATTTAAAAACATCGATCTATGTAATAAAAATGTTAATAAATTGTTCCTTAGAAACCAAATAAAATCTGCAAAAATATACAAAGCATTTGTATATTTAATAAAAACACAAAAATCTTGTTACACAAACACAAATATCAAGCCACGAGCCAAGCTGTGGTCCCACTCATATAGAAATACAGTCCATCTACGACACACAAAAATTAACCATCAAAAAATATTTAGCTACTCTGTGGTTTGCTGTTTTTAGGGGAGAAAAAGTTAGGAAAAAATAATAACGCGGACTTATCGCCTTTTACCGTTTATTCCTACATAAATAATGATAAAGGGAAAATCAAAGTCTTAAAAGAATATTAAAAGTTTTAAGGCGTATTTTTAATGTCCCTCGCGAGGGACGTATATTTCACTCAATTTGCTAAATGGATAATGTCTACAAGGGTGATATTTCCCTATTATTTTTTATGAAAAAAATGCAATTACTGAGGTTATTAATTAATAGAATCTATCTCTTCATAGTTTGACGCAGCATTGAGTTGGATATTAATAATTATCATCTCTTTGCGAATATATCTAAAACAAATATACAGTATTACTACTACGGTACTAAGGTCTAAGCAATTGCAATAACTTATATAGATTCTACCTTCATGTATTTTAATAAGCAATAAACATATAAACATCTAATGACAAACAACATAACCAATTTGTCAAGGACACTGGAAGGCTAGGCCTAGTTTCTACGCTAGTGCTCAGAAGTACAGTACCAGTATATAATATATAAGGTTAACCAAAATGAATTGTGTATCCCAATTACTATCAAATGTAAATCACTTGTGTTTTGTAAAAAAAGGGATTTTTTAAAACTTAACTTAGTGACTATAGAAGTATCCTGAGCTTACTCCTTGGCAACAACTAAAACCTGATGTTCAAAGTTCTCGAATCTACATAAATTTGTTCGGCCATCCCGCGGGAATTCCACCAAATTCCTGGCTAAGACATAAATAAGCGTATCGCTCACCACAGAACCGATAGTTTAAGAATATTCAAGCAAATAAATTAAACAACACTAGTGTGCAGATTTCCCTAATGGTCATTGTAGAGGGACTGATAAAGTTTGATATTTGCTACTGAAATAAAGTTTGTCATTATTAGAAAGTTTTATCACCAGTCTCATATATTTATTTGTAAGATTCTGCCATCCTTTTAACATCATGGTATGTCGAGGCATAATAGGAAATTTCACCCGTATTTCCTCGACGTTCGCTGTCGAGGTACGAGCACTTTTTAAGGCAGTTTCTGCCGTGCACCTCCACTATTTGGAACCAGATACAGACAAGGAAAGAGCGTACCAAGTCTAAAGAGGCCTCTCTCGTTGCCCTGTGGCATTGGGTGTTCATGCGTGGCACTTAACATCAGATGAGCACCCTGTTCTATAAAAAATCTTAGTTAATCTTAAAATTAATACTTGTATTTAATACACAGTATGATATATTTAAAATCCTGTTTAAATGTATCTTAACTTACCCATAGTATATTATATTTCTAGCATGAAACAAAGTCAATATTCCAGAAATACTCTGCCGATATCAGCCATAGACGTGCAAAATTATAGTTTTTGAGAAAAATTACAAATGGATATATAAATGTATCCAATACCTTCAACCTTTGGCAATGTCTGCAAAAAACTATTTTAATACAGTTTTAAAAACTAAAACTAATTAAATAATTTAATAAAAGAAACATTCACATAAATATTTCAAGTATCAAAGCTGTTCCTTCACGTGAGTACAGTAATAGGAAAGGCACTGACCAGAGCAGCAGAGACAAGACGCATGGCCAACCCAAACCTCTACGCTGGGGATCTTGCCACTTAACGTAATACTCCGAAGGTCATTTTCTAGATAAAACCCAAACTAAGGTAAAACATGTTTGTTTCCCTTTTACACCTAACCCATTAGTCTTAATATAATATGTACTAATACTTAGTTTTTTTCATTAATATATTATATATTTATAGATTATCAACGGCATACCACACAAGTTATTGGAGCACCTGGGGTCGAACCTGCGAAAGAGAGTCGTTCGCTGAAGCCAACAGGCCAACACTACTTAATATGTACTTATTAACTTACTAAATATATTGTCTCAAGTTTCGCTTCGTGGCTTAGTAGTTACGCATGAGCCATATAAAACAGACCGTGTTCAAAACCTGGCGAACAATATTTGCATTTTGTTGGGATACCTTTTGCAAACAAATCATTATAACAAGTAATAAATAAAGCCCAATTCTCTGTACGAGACAAATTATATTTATAAGTAACATTGATTTAATAAGTTAAAAACAAAGCTAGTCTTACTAAGTAACCACTTGAGATAATATAATCACGTCATAAATATTTCTCGCTAAAAGCGAAGGGGTTAGAAACAATTTCAATTTTGTCGCACTGCGCCTATACATTACAACAGTTGACGCGTAATAACACCAAAAATCTACGTCACACATATAGGGTTGGCAAAAATCAATTGAAAAACTTTAAACGTAAAAAATAGATTTATTTTCGACGTAAACAATTCTATTGCTTGGTAATTCACACATATTTGTAAACTGGACAAATGAAAACCAGCCAAGTTTCTTCTTCTGAAGGTTCCAGAGTCAACACGTATTACATTGGAGTCATTGGTCCATATTCAAATTCGTATCTTAAGTCAAAACTTACAGAAAAAATACTTTGTCAGCTTTTTATACTAGATTTCAATTTCGTAGAATTCCATCTCAATTTTTTTATATAGGACTGAGGGAAAACGGCCAGGAGGCATATCAGATGTTACTTGATACCGCCGCCCAAAATGCCAGCTGGCTCGCCAGTGTGTTGCCGGCCTTTTAAAAGTTGGTACGTTCTTTTCTTGAAGAAAAAATACTTCTAATTTTTCCTTTAATAAGTTTTAAATATTTAATAAATAATAGTAAATTATTTAATAAACCTAATCGTCGAATTGGTTCGGAAACATATTTTTTTAAAATATTATGGCAATAGTTTTAAATTTCGGAAATACTTCAATCTTTCCCTAGCTGGTTTTATATGCCTTTAAACTGTCCTTTAGTATTGTATACCAACGGTCATACATATTATATTCAAAATCATTTATTCATTTAGGTAACATAATGTACACTTATAAACGTCAATAATGAAATACATATGAAATGCTTCTAATTTTACACTTACTGCCAGTTCTCAAATCAAGGGCGTAGAAGGGAAGAGAAGAACTGGCAATAGACTCTTTATTATATAGGTATGCAATGAATACACAGAATGCCTGAATATTTCATATAAAATCAGATTAGTTAGGCATGTATATTGACACAGTATGACGCTATATATACCTTACAATTCTTATTACGTTACCATATCAAATGCCTTTAATTCCTTAAGTAAAACTCTAAGCAATAAATACTTAGCAACCCTCTCTCAATATATTCAGCTAAAAGACGTAGCATAAGTAAGTACCCCCCAGTGGCATATTCCACATAAGTTGGGCAAAACGAAGAAATCGCCCGTGAATATATACGATTCCGCCTTTCACATATAAATTATATGACCTGATGCCTTATGAATAAATGCATGAGAGCCAAATTGATATTACAAAGGTTTTACTTTTGGTTTTGCGTACGAAATTGGCCTTTTATGCCATCCCAAGGATAAATTGTGACCATTATGTGTGAATTATACCTATAATGAATACGTGCGCCTAAGTTATTGAAGGAATTGTTTGCTACTGAAAATTATAATAGAAATTAAGTTGTATTTGTAAAACTAACAAATTTAATTTAAGATAAAAGTTTTAAAATATAAACAAAATTATATTAATTGTTTATGTTTTTGTATATACAAGTAAATGTTACAAACGTCTTAAAGTAACAAGAAACAAAAATTATGTCTATGTAATCTGTGTCGCAAAATACATTATTTTATTTTAATTATTGCTGATATTGGTAATATTTTTTAAGTTGTAGTTACTAAATAAATTGATTTGTATAATCTCAATGGAATAAATGATAATGATCATTACGTAAAATATTTTATCTAGACAATTGACGTATCGTGACAGTGACATTTCAAAATAAAACCCTTAAATTTGACAAACATCAATTTGACAAATAAACAGTGCAAAAAGTAATCATAACTTCAAAGATAATCTAGAAAGGATCGAATCGCAATTAATCTCTGTTTACTGGATCGCTGTCAAAGGTTGATTGGACTCGGACACTGTTTGTCCAGTTTAATGACTACGGAATGGATTTACAAATTGCACTATTAAAATTTAACTGCCCTCATAGCTATACATTTGGATCGATTAAACCGGTTCGATTAATGTGAAAAAAAAATGCGGCTGCAAATTTATTTCTGGAAGAAATTGTTAATAAGTCCTATTGAACTAGAGTCTGTCTCTAATCAATAAAACGATAGAAAGGGACATATGGTTAAGTTAGAAGACTAAAACTAAAAGTCTAAATAAAAACAAAGGCAAATAAATCAGAAATACCGCAGATCTGTTTCCCTTATTCAAATCGGTTTTCGAACAATGATCGCAATTGTTTCACACACTTTTCGTTACAATTGTTATTTGCGCACTAACACGTCCATAGATATACACATCAGGGAATTGAACGTAGTCACTGGGTTAGGATTCACACGCTTAATCATTCTAAATCCCATTTAAAATACTTAAAGAGACGTAAATTATGTTCAATTTTTAAAGTCGGTCACCTAACTAATGTTTCATAAAACCTATGCATCTCTGATGAAGAAGCTGTTTTACGAAGGTCAGCAAACACGAGAAATGATATATAATTGAAGAAAACATATATATACGTCGACATCACAGGAGACCGAAGAGCTGGCAAGAATTAGTCTAGCTATTCAAAGGGAAAACGCTGCCAGTGTCTTCGGAACCTTGCTTAAAGGGACTCCTATTAATAATATATTTTAGTTATTATATTTTAAGGTTAATTAATTAATTGTTTATTTGTTAATTGATCCTTATGTCACTTGTGTTTAATTAGTTGTAATGTTAAAACTATGTGTCTACAATGTGACGAATTGGACTCCTTGAATTATATTGAAGAAAATATAATATATATAATTTGCTGGTACTAAGTAAAAATTTACAACCCAAAATCAAAATTTTAAAAATGAATTCACGCAACTATGATGGATATAAATGATCATTAAGAATGTACTCTGATGGGGAAATAATAAGCTTAGATACTGTTATATTATAGTTATATGTAATAATTATAATAAAACTTTAAATGGATCTTCTGTTTGAATAAAAAATATGACGAATGTTGATTTAATACTAATTTATTAGAGTTACAATTACTTAATATATATGTATAGAGTATATCACAGAATAAAATGGTATAATATTTGTTTTATTATAATACAAACAAATGTTTATGTTATAATAATATAAGATAAACTAAGCAACATTTTATTTTACGCATTCTATGTATTATAATTATGTAAATAAGAATATAGTGTATAGAAATAAACATTATAAAAAAATGTATAGAATTTAAAATTTTAATTTCTTATTTATTATACTGACTAAACTAAAGTTTTTTACAAATTTCATTTTTGCGAATATGCCCATCTCTATGTATTAAATGCTATAGTTAGCAATTTCGAGTATATTGTAAGAAACGATATTACCAATATGTCCATAGATTATATACTAGAATTATGTGCAATAGAATTACCTAAGGATAATATATTATTATTAACGATTTATTGGAATAAGAGAGAAGAAGTTATATTTCATAGTCATTAAATATTATCTTGAATTACATAAACACTATAGTATTCCAAATGTAATGTAATTATAGGCGGAGATCTCAACATAAACATATTAGATACCAATATAAAAACTAGTCAATTCCTAGATTTAATGTTAGAATTTAAATATACTCAACATGTAAAAAAACCCACACGTACTACTCAAACCACATCAACATGCTTAGACTTAATATTCACTAACTTTCACCCAAATAAAACATCCACAACTGTAGAAGATTTGGGTTTTTCCGATCATAACGCAACCATAATAAACATCACCATACCAAAAATGTCCACCACACATGAAACATTCTACACATATAAAAGATCATTTAGCGATGGAAACATATTAAAATTTAAGTCCGCGTTAATTACTGTAGATTGGAACAATATTATAACAACAGATCATAATATTAACGATAACTATAAATTATTTCAAGATACGCTTATGAATGTACTAAATAAAAGCATACCAATACGAAGAATAAAAATAAAAAATATTCATAAGAAATATTGGTTGACGAAAAGCATAAAAATATCCTGCAAAAATAAAAGATTATTAAAAATACTTACACTAAATGCAAATAACGCAATAATAACAAACTATTATAAAAAATATGAAAAAATGTTTAAAAAAGCTGTAAATACGGCAAAAAAGCTACAATACATTAACAAAATGAACAAATCCAATAATAAAGTAAAAACAATGTGGAGTATAATTAATGAATGCACCAATAAAACATTAAAAAAAGAGCGAAATAATCTAAAACTACAAACAAATAATAAAATAATTTCCGAACCCGAACAAGTAGCTAACATTTTCAACAACTTTTTTGCATGTATCGACGAAGAAAGCCAAATACAAACAAGTAGACCAAAATGTAATCCCGTACTTTCTCCTTCCGAAAACACAATGTTTCTCAGACCTGTAGACCCTTACGAAATAAATATTTTAATAAAAAATCTTAAAAACAAAAATAGCCACGGTATTGACGAACTCCCACCAAAATTACTTAGGAAATGTGCAGACGAACTCACTCTACCATTGTACAAATTGATAAATCAATCCTTCCTGATCAACTCAAAATAGCAAAAGTGAAGCCCTTACATAAGAAAAACGACAAAACAGACCCCAATAATTATCGTCCAATAGCTCTATTACCGACTGCATCAAAGATATTTGAGAAAACAATGTGTGATCGGGTGTACGCCTTCTGCGAGAAATATGGGATATTCAATGAATGTCAAAATGGTTTTCGAAAAAACAGGTCAACAACTTTAGCAGTATATAAACTCATACAGGAAGCTCTTAATATAACAAATAATAAAGAATACGCAATCGGTCTGCTCCTAGACATGACTAAAGCCTACGACAAGGTACAATATGAAATATTGTTAAATAAACTCTATGGGATAGGTATCCGCGGAAAAACTAACGAATGGTTCAAGTCCTATCTTGAAAACAGAAAACAATTAGTAGAAATAAAATTTTATAATAATGAAACAAAAATTCTCCAAAATTACCGCTCTAACAGTAAAACAATAAAAGCCTCAATACCACAAGGAAGCGTTATTGGGTGCCTTCTTTTTCTCATTTATATAAACGACCTTCCAAAAACCATAGAAGGACCTGGTCCATGTGTTTTATTCGCTGATGATATTTCGATTATAGCCCCCTGTCATGATATCACTAACATACACTCTACACTCAATAATATTCTAACAAAAACTATAACCTGGATGAATGCAAACAATCTTGAAATCAATTTTGAAAAAACCAAAAAATAGCATTCCACCCCCGTCTCAAAAAGCCACTTTCTCTAAATTTCTCTTTTAACAACCACACAATAGAACAAGTTAACGAATTTTCATTACTAGGTATAACAATAGACACAAACATAAACTGGAAATCACACATACCAAAAATAAAATCAAAACTATCAAAATTTTTATATGCTTTCCGGGAAATTAAAAAGACTACGGACCTGAAAACCGCTATAACTACCTACTACGCCTATGCGCATGCATGGCTAAACTAAGGTGCAATAATGTGGGGAAATAGCACCGACGCACCAGCACTATTCACAACTCAAAAAAAGTTAATTCGGATCATAGTTAACATAGAACAAACAGACAGCTGCAAACCACATTTCATAAAACTAAACATTATCACTCTACCCTCATTATACATATTGGAAATCTGTAAATTTGCCCATACACACAAAGAATTTTACACCACACGCGAAGACATACAGACAAGATATACACTTCGACACAGAAAACGCCTAAACCTACCATCTTCCCGATTACAAATACATACATCAAGCCCACTAGTCATGTCAATCAAAATTTATAATAAACTACCTGAGACACTAAGAAATGAAAAAAAGATACATATATTACAAACAAACTAAAAAAACTTCTTATACGTAAATGTTATTATAGCGTTAATGAGTACCTAGAAGATAAAAATATAGCTTAATTTCATGATTATTAATCCCTAAATATTCAAAATTAAATAAATAAAAAAAAATGTTATTCTATGAAATTGGTACTAGCCTGGAGTGTGAAGTTTTATGTGCTATTTTGTTGCTATTAGTCATGTTATATAGGTTTTGTAATGCCTTCTTTTGCTCTGTGCCTAACAGGGTCCATAATATTGTACCTAGCTTTAAGCCTCATAAACATCTTTTGTAACGTTATGGAATGCAAATAAATACATGAATACATGAATACAATACATGAATACATTTTTAATTACTTAATATGAACCAGAGTAACTATGGTTTCCAGTTTCTTTTTTGACTAAAAATAAACCATTAATTTACACGTAATAGGATCTATTTTCATATTTCAATTTTCTAAAAATGTCGGTAAATTACACCGCAGTATCACCGAATAATCGCAGCTAAAACATCGACAGCTACGTTTCTCGTTGAGACAAAACAAATATAATGACGACTAACTAAAATAAAGTGCCACACACGGAGACCCTGAATAAAACATATGACTGCTTCCCAAAGGGCGCGCGTGCTTAACGACCACCGACACTTTTCCTATTAGCAACTATTTTTGTTTCATGTTAGCTACATTGTTTACTGTCACCAGCTAAATATACGATCAAAATAAACGGAAGAAAATTGTGCTGCGGCTGTATCATTTATCTTTAACTCTTACCAGGAATTGTTAATAACATAGAATGGCAAAACCGATTTTAAATGTTTGACCCATTGTCCCACGTATTCCTAGTCCAATTCAACTGCACTTGGATATCATTATTATTACACTGTTATGAAATATTGCATGATTAAGCAAAAGTCGTTATCAACACATTTGATATATTATTTTACACTTCGGTACATTTATAGAAAAACAAATAACATGACACATAAAAATTATAAGGGATGCTACGGGCGGCCTTATCGCTAATAAGCGACGTCTTCCAGGCAACCAGGTCGTAAGGGAAAAATTCAAAAAAATAAATAAAGTGCAAGAAGAGCATCTTATAAGAATGAAAAAAAAATAGAATCCCAGAATAATAGAACCAACCTTTCTAAAATGATACAAAAAGTTTGACTTAAATAAACTAAAAATCTAATCTCAAATTAATGATTTCCGATGCAATAAAAAATATTATTTAGCTGTAAGCAATTGAGATATTTTAACAATTAATCGTTTATTTGCCAAGATAGTGGTATAAATATCCGCACAATCAGTTATATATACATAGCCATGCAAATGTCATATCAATTTTTAAAATTTTTACTTACAATAAAAACATTAATTACTTTTTTTCAAATATTTTTCCTAATTTTCTCCATAAAAACCTTCCTCGGAGTTCATGGAAGAAAAAATTCTGGTTGGAGCATTCTTCGACTTTTACACTTAGAATCATTTTCATTTATGTAAGATGAAGTAAGCCTTTCAGTAGAGAACCAGTATTACCTAAAAAACATATTTATTTTACAAAGATAACATTTAAAACTATGTAAATGCCATAACTTACCAAAATCCCCATAAATAGTTATTATGTATGGTGGCTGAACGTAATACCAAAACTTTTAGCCTCACTAAAGGCATTCTTGTTTCATAGAGTTACGAAACATTCAATAATGGCACAATTATTATTATTTATTTCTTTATTATTACTACAGTAATATAATAAACTAAAAACATAATATGTATAAACAAAATTTAAAAAAAACGTAAAACCTGAACGTTTTTTATTCGAAATTAAAATTATTTCCCTTAATCTCCACTAATATTATTAAGTACTTTTCTGTGTAACGAGTAAACTCAAAAATACTGGGCCATTAAAAAAAATCCCAGCCCAGCCGTCTCTGAATGGCAATAGTTACATTAAAAAAAACGTACATAAATATATCTAACCCTGTCTATAGTACACAATATTAGTGGCATTTTATGGGTCTGCACCTGTTTTTTTTATAATTAAACTGCACACAACAAGAAATGTATTAACAGAGATTGATCGTATACTTAAGAGGCTAATACTGCATACAATTAGAGAGAATCCTCCAATCTTCACAAGGATAGTCTTATTTGATAATTTAAAATAAAATTTCGTTGTTCCAGCATGAATGGATTATAACTAATATATCTCTAGCAGACGCGTGATTTGGATCTTTGTTTATTAACCTAGAAAATTTACGGATCCCGTAGGATACTATGTTCTCGACACACATGTTTTACGTTTACAAAGCATACAGCCCTAATACGCTGGCGGTAATAGCGGGAAGTCTAGATTGCCCTTACAGTGCAATGGACTGTGTAGACGAAATGTTAAAAACGAAATGTGGTCTGGAACTCAAGTTTCTGTATTTATGACCATTTCTTAATGTAATAGGCAAGTAGGGGATCAACCTTCTCTGCCTGACGCAAGCATTTAGGGTCTAAAGCGAGCCGGTTTCCTCACGATATTTTCCTTCACCGTTCGCGCGAATGTTAAATGCGCACATAGAAAGAATCATCTACATATGTTAACAAATTTCGTAGTTCCATGGTTATAGGATTATGAATATTCACATTGAGGTCGAATGGACACAGAACTTTCAAAAACCCCATCTATAATCCTATTGGTAGAAAGTTTTAATATAGCCTTTAATTCCTTTCAGTTAAGAACCGAAATCGAATACAGCGATATAGAGTGAGTTTTCCTGTGGAAATTACTGTTTTCAATATATGTAAGTATATATTCCTTAGTCAGTTTTTATTATTATTGGATAAATTGTAACTTTAACCAGATTAATTTTAGAATCCATTAAATTCACTTTAACGATCACATAGATTTGTAATATTTAAAACAAACTGAAATTCCTTACATAGCAAAATCCGTTTAAACTGCTAACATCTATAAATCAAAGAATGATTAAGATACCAGGGTTTTGAATAAATTTTATTTTATTATATTGTTGTTTATTGTGTTTTAAATATTTTTTAATACTCGCGAGTGTAGGAAAACAGATATTACAAAATTACTTTAAATAAAGCCATAGATTCTAAAAACTTCCACTCATTATAAAACATCTTGAACGGCTCAAGATAAAACAAATTTGAATAAAAATATTCAACCCTTTCTTACCCTTCAGTAAAATCTCAAAAAACTCCCAGAAGACATACCAAGACACCATTGCGGATATAATTCATGATGAAAAAGTTAATTTTCACGGGGCTAAAGCTAATTTACATATTTTTGTGTACAATGTTCAATTATTTGAGTGTAGGTAACAGCTCTTTCGTCTTTCTCTTCATAACGGCCCGTTGGGGATCGTTAGACTTACCCTTTTGCGGAATTAATTTTTCTTAGCCAATTAGCGAACAATGTTTCTCTATTGATCTGCATTCGTTATAAACTTATTAAAGTGTAATGGCCCGTTTATTGACAAGATAAATTGGGAAATGCAAATTTAGCGATTAACGTTGAACCTGAAGAAATAGTATAATAATAATAATAATTAATGGTGATACAACCTTTTTAGGTCTGAGCCTCAGATTTATGTATCTGTTTCATAATTATTTGTTATTGGAATAGGCAAGTAGGTGATCAGCCTTCTGTGCCTGACGCACGCCGCCGACTTTTTGGGCCTAAGGCAAGCCGGTTTCCTCCTTCACCTTTCGAGCTAATGTTCAATGCGCACATAAAAAGAAAATCCATTGGTGCACACCCGGGGATCGATCCTACAACCTCAGGAACGAGAGTCGCACGCTGGAGCCACTAGGCCAACACTGCTAGGCTGAACACAATCATTGTAAATAAGTTGATTTATTGGTTTAATCGACACGTTTTTGATCATACATGAGAACAAGCTATCTTAATAAATAAATAATAAATGTATATATAGTTAAATATACGTAGGTAACGAAATGACATTTCATTAGTAATATAAAGACGAAAAAAATAATTGTTTTGATACCAGAAACGCAGTAACTAGAGATTAAAACGATACAAAAAGATTAAAATAGGATTAAACTAGCATTTTGTACTAAACGTCACGTATCCGCTTAGATAAAATTCATTATCTAACAAGTGAAAGCGTATAAGGAAATGTGTTTGTGTGATTTGTCACGCTTAATGTAATCACAGTATTATAAAAGCTATGGTTACATGCCTTCGTTGAGTTGAGTATATGCTCATTATATGCCATTGCTTATCAACTTATAAGCGTGGATAATCTATGAATACATTTTAGAATATTGTTTAAACGTTTAGTATTATTATTATTATTAGTACTATTTTTTTCTTCTTCAAGATGGCGCGCAATTTTTAAAGTCTATGGAATATTCCAATTTTTATTGGGGCGTCGCGTCGGCCGCTTTTCGCCGAAATGACGCGAAATGGCTAATTTAATTATTAATACTCGTTTTACTGTTAAGTGCGTTTTTAATTTAGCTTAATTTTATTTTTTTTGTATGTGTAAATCGCGGTAACAAAGTACACTATAAAATCATAGACAAACGTCATCTGTCTAAAATTTAATAAGCGTAAAAAACATAGAACATTTTTCTGATATTCTCATAAGTAGACTGTATATACGATTTTAAATTTGTTGCCATGATAAAAACTCTATTTAAAATCGTATTCAATTACTAAGTTAACCATCGTATCAGATTTTAATCCTTGTTTATTTTTTTTTATTTTACCATAAAATTAGGACAAACACACAAATTGACGAACATACAAAAATATAAGCGGTTCCGTCCCTACAACATGGGGATACGGCCAGCGAATACAAAACAGAGATAATACGAAGAACAATAAAAAGCTTCTAAAATAATGAACTCTAAAGAGAATTAAACTATTTGAATCATTAATTGAATTTTCGGTACTGTAACCTAATCCTGCTCTTATAAAAAGGCCGAGAAAGACTAATTTTAATTGCGTATTCATTTTGAAATAATATTTAGTTACCTAGAATTTGCATTCAGTGCAGATTCGACATGAAAGACGTAACAAAATGGAAGCATGTCTTAATTTTTATTCCGGGTATACAAATTTTGTTTGAAATTTCACTGAAAGGCCCTTTGGAGGCGCATCAACTCAGTGTAATTGAGATACGTCTACGACCCACTCACTGAATAACGTCTCGACATGTATATGTTGTAGCTAAAGTGATTAATATTGCAATTTGCGTAAGAGCTGGGTTCATTTAATGACATGTAGGAAGTTGTAGTCTATTAAAGCATCAAGCGATAAAACATAGGTACTGCACTTTCGATTTTAATAGGCGATTGTGAAATTTTAGGACGCGGTTTAAGTATAAAACATTACGATATAAGCACTCTTTTACATTGTCGTTGTTGAGGATGTTCCTGATGTTCCTGATTGCGATGACGGTGTTTGGCCCATTCGCTACAATAATGAACTTTATAACATCCTTAAAGTCGACATCAACCAAGTCATAAAATTAAACAGCCTCAACTATGTGCACTAAATGGCAGACGACATAACCCCAAGGTTACACAACCTTGGTGAAAAGAAAAATCCTTGGACACCGAGGCTGCGTTGGTGGGATGGAGTTATACAGAATTTCGAAACAGTAAGGGTTCGAAGTTGATGGCGAAATATACTTGTGGACCATAAAAAGTTTAGTCATTGATGATGAATTTGATATCCTCTTGGTATTTACAGCTATATTATATAATCTAGTATCCAATTTGCACAGGGTTTAACGAACTAAAACTTTTAAACTTTACTATTTTTATTAAGCTTTCCACTGCCAGAGTTACTTTTCCATTTTAAAGCTATGAATTTCATTCATATAGGATCGCAGTAACATAATTGCCTACACAAATATTATATTGATTAATTATAAATCATAAACATAAATGAATAGCTGGTGAATTTTACATTTTTTATTTTAAAATTTTATTATCCTAACTACAGGATGTCGGTTTTTTGTGACGGTGTGCGGGTGTTGGGTTTTTGTGAAGGTGTGTGCGCGCATCGTAAAAGTTTACTCTTATAATTTTTCCATAACGCGCCAAAATAAGTATAACTTCAAAAACTCTACAACTATTTAAGATTGCAGAAATTATAAAATAAGTCTAAGTGATTAATTTTCACTGCAACATATACACTTTAATAAATGTATCGCCAGTGAATAGGTGCTTTTATAAAAGAAATACTTACTCGTTGCTTACATAATGTAAAAATATACAATTTAAGTGTAGGTGGCTGAATAGACCCGACGGATATAAATGAATGGGCACGCCCGCTTACTTTAAGGGTTAAGTGAATATTGGCATTGAATTGAGATGCTCTGTTGATCTTGTATTTTTTGAGAGACACTTTCATAACATCAAGGGCTTGGCTTCGAAATTATTAACTATGTTTGTCCTAGCGGCTAAGTCGTATTCAATTAAAAATAAAAAGCGTATGTGAACTTTTTTAAATAATTGAAACAAAGTTTTGTTTAACTGATATGAAATTATCGTGATTCATGAATAAATTTTTATTTAATTATTTTAATTGTTATATACTTCCGTATTACTGCAACGAAGTGTAAATAAAACACGATTAACTAAATTAGTTGTATTGAAAAGTACTTGCTGATTTATATACTATTACGATACTAGATTAGAGTATAATTTCATGTTAGTGAAAGTTTCACTATTTACGGGACTTTTCAATTTTTTTTTCAAATCAACATTCCCGAGATCAGAAAAATCACAATTTCAAATTTGGAAATTGTTCACAATAAGAGCGCTGAGATCTGACCTAAATGCTTTTCACGTAAGAATCGATAAATTGCAAGCGTTTTTTTCTTTTCCTTCGAGAACAAAGACTGTAAAGAGCGGAAAGCTTAAAACCCCCTCCTCCACACAAGCCTGGGGGGAGGGGGTGCGGTGAACTGTCTGTGTACCATTAAGAAAAGTCATTTTCAGTGTTTTCTTTTCTTAGAAATACAAGATTTGGTGTTGGTTATTTTCTTTGAAATAACGAGCAGGGTGTATTTGTTTGTCAAGTAGACACCTAACTAAGTGATCTTAATAACATATTTTTATTAAGACCATATGATGACGTGTAGTAGGTATCATAAAGTATGTACAAGGTAAAAGTTTATCCAATTGTAAAGAAATTAAATTCTAACGAAGTCAGACGAAATATAATAAACCTTGACGTCCGTCGTTCCACAACTGAGCGTTTTTTCAGCCACTTTATGGCGCACATCACCACTATGTGGAACAAGCTGCCCACTAAAGTAGGTATTTCCAAACCAATTTTACATAGGTTCCTTCAAGAAATACTCGTACAAACTCTTAATATGCCGGCAGCGCACTCGCGAGCCTTCTGGCATTGAGTGTCCATGGGTGGCGGTATCACTTAACATCAAGTGAGCATCCTGCCCGTTTCCTCCCTGGTCTATAATAATAGGTACTGAAATAGCCATTCATAAAAAGTATAGTGAGTTTTCTTTCAAAGAACTTACAGTTATGAAAGGGGAGGTTACGGCCGCCCCACACAGCCTTCGAAGGCTTTTTAAAGTGACACAGTGACAAAGCGGCGACATCGTACACCACGCCCATTGGCGACAAAGCCTTAAGCCACGCCCAATGCGACATTTTCCTCCAATGACACGCCTGCTTGTTTTTTATTGTTAGTTTATTGTAGAATGGTATAGTTCACGTAACACGTTTCGGTTTTCCTTTGTGTCTGTCTTGCTATTGGTGTGTTTAAGCGTTCCTATGTATTTAAGATTGCGTTCATTAAGTAGCTGTATACACATTTCAGAGATCGTAGGTTCGATCCCCGGCTGCGAATGCGATTTTTACTATTTATTTAACATGCGCTCGAACGGTGAAGGAAATCTCCAGACCTAAAAAGGTTGTAGCGCCACTGATTTATATTATTTTCATCATACACATTGATCAGCTAAAGTGGTTTATTAAAGCGATAATCTATAAACAATAGAATCAGAAGCGGGCTTGTACTAACATTAAAAGCTTCATATATTATAAAAAAATAAATCAATGGCGCTACAACCTATTTTTAGGTCTGGGCCTCAGATGTCTGTATCTGTTTCATGATCATTTGTAAATTGAATAGGCAAGTAGGTGATCGGCCTTCTGTGCCTGACGCACGCCGTCTACTTTTTTGGTCTAAGGCAACTCGGTTTCCTCACGATTTTTTCCTTCACTGTTCGAGCCAATGTTAAATGCGAACATAGAAAGAAAATCCATTGGTGCACAGCCGGGGGTCGAACCTACGACCTCAGGGATAAGCGTCGCACGCTCAAGCCACTTGGCCAACACTGCTCTCATAGTTATAGTTACGTTTAATAAGTGACTTACTATTCAAGTCAAGTTCTGAAGTAAATATCCCTTCTAGAAGGAGACTTCAAATAGTGCCATAAAGCCGGGGCGGGTCCCAGAACCTTCCTAGCTACAATAAGTATAAAAGCACTCTCCAATCAATGCGCAAACACTATAAACGCTTTAAGGTCCACGTAAAACGTAAAAATGGGTAATTCCCCCCGCGGGTGGGGGTGGCGGCGGTGGAGGGGGGACAAGCTCAAGTGAGGCTGTATCGATCGCACGGTGACCGGCGACACGGCTGGGTCAAATCTGCAACCGGGTGTAAGGTATAGGAGGAAGTGTTAGCGAATTTACACACTGTAACTAACAAGAACCGTTATTTGTAATCAAATCAATAGTTGTAATAATAAATAAACTAAAATACATATTTAAAATATACGTACCAATACACATAGGGTAATCAATTTATATAGTGTTATAATTGTGTTTCAACGGATTGAAGTTATGTATTATTATAAACTTATAATTATTTTACATATTTTTTTTCCTACGTTTCGCGTCCTTTACAGAGTGCGTGGTCACGGTGACTGAATGTGAAAAAGTATCACAACTGTAAAGAAAGTTACACAGATAGTATAACGTCGGAAAAAAAATTAAAATTATGTAAAATTATTATAAGTTTATAATAATAAATAACTTTAATTCGTTGAAAAAGTGTTTTCTTCAAATAAATTTATTTTTATTTCTAAGAGTGTTTCAATCGAAATGAACGACTTATAGAATAAATCGTCATAAATGTGGAACTAATGAATAACTTTTAGCACTTTATAATTTATAATATACCAATTATATTCTTAATATAATCTCAATTCCAATTCCAACCATATTGAATTGTATACGTGCATTTTCTGTTCATGAAGTATTTAGATAAGAAAAACACACCATAAACGAATAACATGTCCTATATTATACACAGTAGGTACAGGTAACAGTGTTGGCATAATGTGGCAACCTACACGCACGCTGAACCCCTCAAGTCGTTGGTTCGATCCTCGGATTTTTACTGACTTTCTCTGTGTGCATTAGTTTGCTCGTGTGGTGCATGACAAAATCATGAGGAAACCGATGTCTCAAAAGTTGACAGCGTGTGTTAGGCGAAACTGTTATTTCCTCCTAATAAAACCGTACTACTCCTTAGGTACCTTAAAAAGTGAACATCTAAAATTGTTTCTTTAAAACAAACGTCAAACATCCGGCAAATAATGTCACAGTAAAGCTTTTTAAGCCCGTAAATAGCTGTTAATAACAAATAGCAGGATCCCCAGCGGAGGGAAGCAAGGGATATTAACTCAAAATTGGACTTCACACCGTAAACAAACGACGCGTAAATCATTCAGTAACTTGCTAACGGAATTAATATATTTTCTTCATCTTTCCAATTATAATATCACTGCTGCGATTGGTACAAAGAGTATCGTAGATATGGCGGGGTTCATATTCCATAAATAGATTTTCGATTATAATGATACACATGATGGTATGTCTTCTATATACTCTTTCGATAATTTAAATTATTAAAAAAATACTATTTAGAAAAATAGTTACATAAGTATTATGATCAAGCATCCATAACAAACGAGGAAAGAGGAATTGTATACGTATGTAAAAAAATATTTATGATTTGTAAATACTAAACCTACATAAGATTTATGCAACGTTTGTTAATAACAATGTTACTTATGTGACGGTTACAAACTCTTTGCTTAGTTACTTAGTCTTAGTCGATTAGTGTCTTATGAAATATTAAATTATAAATTAGTTAAAAATCGCACAAAAATTACAATTCCACAGACAATAACACATCTTTCAATGCATTATCTGTGACCTGTCTAGTCTATGACTGTCTCTCAAGAGAGGCTAATTTGACTCGCGACATTGGGCCGATTAAATTTTAATATTTGAAAAGCAACTCGTCCGAGACTGAGACGATTGCTGGGGTGTCGCTGTTTTTACCTTTGTTTTGTATTTGAATTTTCTATTGTACTGTTATTGTTTTACAACATTGCTTTCATTTGTTTTTATTTACTTTAAGAGGGGTAATTTTCCTTTATAAATTGTGCACTTATCCACTTAGAATTATTTTAATTACAATATTTTAAATTCAGAACAGATATTTTCTGAGTAGATGATTCAGATTCATTTTCTGATAGAATGGTTTTCTGGTTCTACTCGCATTCAAGTTTATGGTTTCAGGGACGAAAGTATAACATAGTCACCACCACTAAATTGAATGCTTTCTCATTAACCAAGACTTTCTAAGAGAGCTACAGAGGTCACGTCAAGTGTATAAAATAAAAATTGCCTACGGATTGCATAAGGATAACATAAATTTTACGTTATCTATTTCAAATGTCGGAGAGAAGGCCTCTTTCAAATCCCTCCAGTTTTCTCTTATCTTCGCTACTAATCCTTGCTATCTAGTTTTCCATCTTCCCAGGTTTTTCGTGGGAGTCCTCTCCATTTTCTTCCTACTGGACCATTCCAGATAAGGGTCCTTTTGACCCATCTGCCATCATAAGTGTACCTATTGATGTTATAATTACTTAGCCTTCTAAATATTCAACAAACTCAACGTGTAAACGTATCACACATACGAAATTTATAACATAATAAATTCGACGAAATATGAACTATAAAGTGTTCTATTTTTGAAACAAAACACTTGCCCGAGAGTAATTCGTTATGACTTACGACAATACATTCTGATTGGGGATCTTCTTTGATCTCAATTTATCCTACGGAGTTAATCTCAAAGATTATAATAAGACATTCTTTAAACAAGGGTAAAGAAACATTGACCCAAAAGTAAACAAAACAATTTCTTTAGAACTTTACGTAGCCTTCACGTTTGCAGTTACTGGTATTATGATAGACAGTTTGGATTTGTATCGAAGCAAAAATATTGTTTTCTAACGTTTATATTTCTATATACTAGCCAGATGTGTCCGCGGTTTCAGGCAATTACAACTGGCCTGAAACTGAAATACTTGTGTTTAATTTTTATTATTAGGATTCATTCATCATGTGGAACATCGTGTAATGGACGTACGAATAATAATAACTTGGCGCATATAAGGAGTGGTGAAGTTTCTTGCCAGTTGACTTCGTGTATGCTCGGTCTTGATAAGCTATAACTGTACATTTTATGAATATATTCTTATGGTTTTTTTTAATATACAGCTGACAAATTTTAATTATTCATATACATATTCATAAGTATTTATAATATTTTTGTATTAAATTCTTAACCAACATAGTATAATAATCAAAATATATTAGAAATAAGTATAGAAAATTAAAACAAATTTATAAAGTTTGACCCCTGTGGCAGTGTACCTTTAACGCTTGCAGCATTTCCTCGCTGTATGAATATTTTACATTTAGCATCTGTTTCGCCATTATTGGTTTTTTTTTAAATCTGAGGCCCAGAAATTAAAAGGGTTGGGCGCCACTGGTTTTTATTTCAGTCATCAGTGGTAGTATATAAGTTAGTTGTGTCAGGAGTAATTCGAAATAATATTTCGGTTTTCTTTAGTTTTTTCTAAAATATATTTTTTGTCTATTAATGGAAATACTTAGTTGTTTTCTGTTTCATATATATTGCTTATTTATGTAACCTTGGTTGGCTTTCTGTATTGTCTAAGATTACTAATAATTAAATAAATAAATCACTTATAAGTTCCAAATGTTAATATTATATGAATAGATTTTCCATGACAAATAAGATTCCTCATATCAAACCAGTAATTCTTGAGATTAGCGCGAACAGTCAAAAGCTCACCTTATAATATTAGGGAATATTTGATGAGCAATTGTGCTATTAATTCCTGTATCTTACCTTTCACCACGCGCGATGTTATGGTTGAAGGTAAAAAAGTAACGCCTTACTTTTCAGTGATTATACGTAATCATCATCATCATCACAAGGCATCGATTATTTAAAGTCCAATAATCTCAATATCATCAGGTTTCTTTGCATCTTTTATATAAGAATCTTTGAATATACTTCTATATAACGCGGGGTAGAAGCGAGTAAAGGGTTTAATATCATATTGCTATTAAAAATGAGTAGGCGCTAATAATTAGTATGAGCTTCAAATGAATTACGTTACGTTCAGCTAATCTTATTAAAATATATCAGTGTTCTTGCAACAAAACCAATAATAGTAATAAACGCTTAACAGTATAAAATATTCAAAATACCAGCCGTTTTTGCAACGGGTCGGATTCCAAAGTCCATAGAGTCCAAGTAATAAAAATACAATTATTATGAATTAGACTTACTAGAATTGTTTGTGTAACTAAATAGAAAATTTTCGGTTGGATTTAGAGAAATGTACAAGAAATTTGGACTTAATACGTAACTTGGATAGAATTTAATTATTATTAGTGTTACAATTTCTTTAGTTATAGCGTATAGCTTTAAAAACATGACACCCCCTTGTCCGTATCACTCAGGGGTGTAACAAAGAATACCAATTGCTTTACGTCCCGAAGGGAATGAAAGGGTATGGCTGACCTCTCCAAAGGGTACATGACTTAAAGCTAAGACCAAATTCGCTTCAGACCTCAAGGATTGGATTGTTCCTTAAATCCGTGGCTACTATCATTTATCATTTATCATTTAATTCATCTATCATTAAAGTCACTAAAATACTAAAACTACGGCCGCTAAGCCAGTCACAAACTTTAAACGTACTCGTTCAAAAATTTCTAAAATTATTGCTTGCGGGTTAGATATATATATGTAAGTTTTAAATTAGGGGTAATTAAGATAATTTCTTCAGTATTCTGAAATATACTCTGATAATCTATCTGTAAAACTAATCTATAGCATTGCTCTATATGTGAAAGAATATCTACAAATAAATCATTTATTTATAAGGTCGATCGATCGATCACTATAAAAATCCGCACAATCAGCCCTATAAATATAGACACGCAAATGTCATATTTATTTAATAAGAATATCAAGACAATGTAATAATAATAAGTTAAGCTATTTAGTATTTTTAATCGTTGTCAAACTAATGGTCCAAATACTCGCCAACGCTATAAAGTCCTTTAAGGTGCACTCAACATTCACGGAACATATTGAAACCTCTTACAATTATCTTTCCACGAAGTACTTAACAGTAACCAAAAAAATATTAACGATATCATGTAATTACACGTACATATAGAAGGGATAAGAGCCAAAACGTCACCTCACCCTTCATCTTGGCTGATCTTAGGGTAATTTCGCGTGCAACCTACAGCCAGACACAACAAAACATAACCTGCAGGCGTAAAACAGGTAGCCCAGACAATCGTATGTGATATCTACTTCGATTGAAAGCGTTTGATACTGGTAGAGAACCAATAAACTAAGGAATTGAATTATTAAATCAATTATTATATAATATATAATATCTATGTCATATTTTAGATTTTACTTGAAATGAAAATTCAATCAAGGTCCGTAATTATATATATTTATTTATATAAAAAATACATTAAATTCATGTGATGGTGGAACACAAATAGGTGGTCACGATTTCTCTGTCCACACAAAGCGTCGTCACTCATTAAAATAATATTACAATACTAAAACCAAATTAACTACTAAAGTTAGGTTTCAATCCTAGAAGAATAAGAAAGCGTCGAAACCTTTTGTTTTTGTAACGATTTATCCAACGTTAAAATTAAAGTTTCAACACTACACAATCGCACTACATTTCTCCAAAACATTACCGGCAACAATATAATAGACGTTTATTGAAATTCGCCAATTATTTTAATAGGACATCCGGTCCAAATGTCGAGGTTTGAATAACAGCAACACGAAAGCCAACACTTGGAACATTAGAATAATAATATGATTTGTGAATTTTCGGACGGGGAAACACTAATTAGCTAGTAGGAGCTAATTTCGTATGCTAATGCTGTTATCCTGTGCGATACGAAAACTGAACAAAATTATGGGTAGACCGCACATTTAGTGTAACGACTAGTTAAAGTTTCGAAGGAAATGAAGGTTCATATAAATCATGAAACTAAATTATATTCGAATACCTAATATTATAATTTGATATTTCTACGTTTCTATAGTACTATAGTTTTAGGTTCGATTGGCTTTGCACAAATTAACATTACCTCGAATGGTTAAGAAAAACATCGTGAGGATACCGGTTTGCCGTAGACCCAAAAAGTCGACGGCGGCAGGCAAACAAGGCTGATCACACTTGCCTATTAGATAAATGATCATGAAACAGATACAGAAGTCTCAGGCCAAGACCGTGAAATGTAGCACTGATTTTTGAATAAATTAAGAGGCTGGCAACAATTTTTGAGTCTTTCATATTGCGTGTGTATTTTGTGTTCAGCTTTCTATAATAAAAATTACGGAACCTCGTATTGACTGACACCAGAACATAAAATTTTAAAATTTTCAGTACACAAGTATGTTATAAAGTATCATAAAACTCCTATATCATGAAAAACTCTCAGTAAATTTGAATATCCCTAAATTTTATGTACCACAAAATAGTAAGGTTTATCAACACGAAATAAGAGTTTGTATCAAAGCATCGCAATCTTTCTTGTTGCAAGTAGCGGAAGACGGGGCAAATTCCCTGAATCCCAGACGCATCTGACATCCCTTGTTGAGGGACGGTTGCCCCTTGTATGTGACACAAAGGCACATAGAACATAACTGTATAATGCCGGTAAAAAATATCTATGTAGAAAGTTTAAAATATCGAATTGAAAGGCGGCCAAGGTCATACTTTAATAAATTTGTTTGATGTACAGCATAGATGTGGCCTGAAGCGGACGCTTATTGTTATACTTGTAGTTTTATGTTCCTTTCAAAACCTTTTTTTAATTTCTCTAGAAACCAGTAACGATGATGTGTGTAGCAAAATGACTGGACATTTTAACAATGCCCTATTTTGCGAGAATTTAAATTTTAAAATTTTTGAGTAAATTTAAATTTATCTTTTGTTTCGAGTATCTAAAGATTTATTTCATCATTCGTGATCTCAATTCGGTGTGTCTGGCCTTCTAGAAGACAAGATTCATGCGGTTTTTGTCATTCGGGAGCCATAGGAAGTAAAAGTAACTAAAATAAAAATAGCCTATATTCGAGTACTTATAATAGTCAAAAGTCAAAAATTATTTATTCATATAGGTACCACAATGTACAGTTATGAACGTCAAAAAAGAAATATACATTAAGTGCGTCTAATTTTACATTTACTGCCAGTTCTCAAACGGGCTAGAACGGAAGAGAAGAACTAGCAATAAACTCTCCGCCACTCTTTTTAATCGCCATTTTCTTTTTGTATTACGCAACGTTTGTAAGGAGCTGCAACCTTACACCACGTTCCACATGACATCAACTGTTATACCACGTCTGTTACTTCTATATAACAGTGCTTTTCATCGACTTTAATTTTCAACCGAAGATTTAAACACTTTATAACCTTTTGGTATACTCTAATCATCTTATTAAAAATCCACTTTTGCTATCCAAATGATAGACATGGAAAGTATGCATGTATCCATGTTCTTTTTAGATAGCCATAAGCAGTCCGCTGTATTTAAATTGAACTAAACACGAGTCCTGTATGTAGTCCCTCAGAAGACAAAGTGTCACGTGGTTGTCACACGTCATTTAGATTGTCGCATTTCATCACAGCGTGACAAGGGGACTTGCTGGGGTCGAATTGACCCCGGGACATTATTCTACCCTTAAAGGTCATGTAGATGGGTTGCAACAGATGTTGTTTTGCAATTGTCGGAAAATAAAATAATGTATATTACTACATACATATAGTAATTGTTATAGTAATTTGTATTTTTTAATCCATAGATTAATCCAATTCTGAATAAATAAAAAAAACTTCAAATCATTCTTCAAAATCTAATAAATCTAATTATTGTAACGCTGTTGAATTATAATTTATTTCGTAAGTCTAGTAAGGCCATTGGACCCAATTTCTGTACTTTTATATATAGCTGCGGAGACGCGAAGTTTTATATACTTCTTATATATTGGAATTCGTCATCATTCGACAATGTCATAATTAACAAAAGATAAGGCAGAAAAATGAAGAGAACGTGAGTAGACCTCACATTGTCGTTTATGTATTCCAAGGGTCCGATAAGTTTCCACAAGTATTGTACAAACTTATCTCTTGCATAATGGATATGCCCTGATAGGTTTCCATAAGTGATTGATAGAGGCCGCTGGTGGCATTCGCCGAAATCTCTCCGCATTTGATACATTTCAATTTTTTCTACCTTCAAGAATTTGAAGATTTGATTGCTTAATTTCATGTATAATGAATTTTTTTTAAAATAATAACCTTTTCAGTCGGAGTATCCAAGTGCTCAAAGTGTTAAAATGTTAGGATTTTTTTTCTCTACAAAAATTACTTGCAACTTGTCCTTTTTCATGTGTACTTTTTAGTTATTTTTTTTTTCTGTCCCAATTTTATTTTTGTCTAAATAATTTTCATTATTATATATTTTTGCCCTTCTTGCTTACATTTAAAAAATTCACAGTGGTTGTCTGGAAGAGATCTGTCGAAAGCGACAAGGGCGCCAGTTGACCTCCTTTTCATTTCAATTATGTCAATTATATAAAATAAATTTCGAATCGTACATTGTATTTCAAATAAAAACATCCTCCAATTGATACAATTAAGCTTTCATTTTTCGAATGTGATAAATAAAACAAATACCAAATCCTTACCGAGAAACCCACGATCAAAAGTATATCTCCATTAAAATAAATCAGTAGTCATTCGATGACGGATCGAGCGCTCTTTCTTGTGCTAATGCGGGCAAACATACAAACTTACTATTTTTAATGTGAACTTTGCGTCTCTGAGGACCCCGCAAACATTACCATTGTATCATTAACGTGAATGACTTTCCATTTTTCTTTTAGAAGATTTTATACCGTACGGTATTTTTATTGTATATGCATAAATAACACTTGATTATACGTGACAAAGCCGTGACGAAACCAGCATGCAAGACCCTAGATGGCGAGAGGCCCAAAGGTGATTCTAAAAGAAAAATTATCAATAAATAGATTCTGAACATAAACAAAATCCCAAAGTATCTATTTCGTGATCATGTTTCTTAATAGGCAAGTAGTTGATCAGCCTTATGTACCTGACATACGCTGTCTAAAGCATGTTTGTCACGATGTTTGCCTTAAGCTAATGGCCAACACTGCTTTTGCAAATACATAAAAAGGACTGGTTTTGGAATTCTAGAAGCGACAAGTATGGAAAAGACTTTTAAACAAGACTTTAATATTTCTCATCATATGACCTTGTCATGACCTTTTTCCAACATTACAGTACAGTCTTAAGAGTTTTATCACTTATTTATTTTCTTAGTAACATTAAAAAATTTAAGGCAAAACATTTGCTCTCTTATCTACCAATCGCTAATCAATCATCAAATAAATGGAATACATTTTTCCACTGTGTTCATAATAATTTATTATTACATTGTTTAGAAAAAAAAACATTGTCTGTACTTATGTACACGCGTTAGAAGTTATACTTCTTTGGCGTAACAAGATAAAAATCTCTTTAAATTTTTTATGTTTCGCCTTATTCTACTTTTGTAGAAAAAACGACACTAATAGTAGGAAAAAGGTATTTAGTCCAAAGTTTTATTATAGCGTAATATCTAGTTAAATAAAGTTAATTATTCCAAACTTAAATATAAAAAAAAACAATATTTCTTATATTAAAGAAATTGATATTTTTTATTTTAAAATGTTCACTAACTTCAGGGTGTCGGTTTTTTGTTTCGATGTGCGCTCGCATCGTAAAAATGTTTACTCTCATAATTTTTCCTTAACGCGCCAAAAGAAGTATAACTTGAAAAACCCTCATTTTATCCACCCTTTGGTTTTATTTTCTAATCCACAAATGTACTGCACCACACAATGAAAAAAGAAGCATTGACACTCAATGTTAACAAAATAAGCTAACCACACAAACAGATGGCTCAAGTTAATTTACAAATTGCACTGTAAAGTCAACCCTCCATAATCCGATCATTCCTTGTCATCCTTTTGTTTCCTCTAATAACCACTTTACATTGAACCATCTTCATAAGCTCATCTCTTTCCATAACCTAGACATTATAGCTCCCGCAAAGCTCTATTGATATTGGCTGAATATACAAAGGACTGCTACGCTGTTCACTCAAGAATAACCTTTACGCATATCAATATAGGTAATTGTTCCTTGTGACGTGAAATAAACTAAGAAAATAATCCATTTAAAAATCGCCGTAAATGCACACAAAAAGGAATCCTTTTATTTGGTCCAGTCAAAGCCAGGGGTCCGAAATTTTAAATGTACTTAAATTCAATTCGAATTTCCGTTCTAGAATTTTCTTTTTAATTTCCATTCGTGTCCATTGCGGAGTTGTTTTTGACCATTCATAGTTAACGTGGCCGATCTTTTGTGAGGGCTCTCAGTGAAATGAGAACGTGCTTTTTGCCTTTTTACCAAATCAAAATTGCTCTTTTCACTTTGCATTTGTGTCTGTTTATCGATTCGTATACGTCCAGTGGATGTGTCGTATGACCTGTAATACTGATATTGCAAACGTACGTTCCGTAAGTAATTCATGCTTTTGGATTAACATTAAAGGAATTGAAATATCGAGGGTTTAGCGTTATTCGTCATATAAATGACACAAATTCGTTACGTAAATTGCTCAATATATTTTTTGCATGAGCGTAAAACTAATTAGTACATAGTATATTGATCTATATTTTATTGTTATCATTATTGCTATTAGGTCAAGCAGTGTTCATCAGACAAGACATAACATATATATATATAAAACGTATATATTACGTCTTTATATTTCTCAATAATTATCCACGCCACCAAGGTACATGGCCATAGGCTTCCATAGTCAACTTCACTAGAGTTCCTTTTGCGATCTAGCGAGTTGAGAAGGCTTCTAGTGGAGTTATGTTATTACCTCCAAATTAAAAAAAAAAGAGTACTTCGCTCTAAATGTCCGGCAATGCCACTAACTAACATGATTCATATAGAATAACAGCAATCACAGCAGTTAGCCCAGCTAGACGTAGCAAAATTGACAAAAAAAATAAACACTAAAACTTACTTATAAAGTTTCTCAAAGCTTAAAATTTTCTAGTGAAAATGTCGCTCAGATCAAAGGAATTCAATTAGATTTGGCGCTTTGAGTGGCCACAAATAACCCCGCGGCACTTTAAGGTTGATATCAGTGCTCGCAACCCTCCTGCCTGCTTTTCTTGAAATGTGGCCTCTGAGACCGTGACACACATCCTAATCGTTTTATTGAGAAAACGGTGAAGGGATATATACACTATAACGTTTTGTAATAACGAGTATTTTAATAAGCGTTTACTATTAAGAAGTTTGAAATAACGTTTGCCTAATGATACGTTGGTGAAATTATATTTATTAATGAAAATGCAGAAATGTGGAGATTTATAATCTATCTATATATATAAATGAATCACTATTTCCCTTGGTCACGGCATCACGCGTGAACGGCTGGAGCGATTTCGCCAATTCTTTTTTTGTTTTGTTTGTTATTGTTAGAACAAAATAAGAAAATTTCGCGCACTTTTAAAATTAAAGTATACTTTTGTTACGATTGCAATATATGTCGCCTCTTCCCATGTCCGAATACCAATAAAAAATATTTATATACGCACCAGAAAAACAAACAAAGATCTATATATATGATATATATATATATATCATAAAGCATTTTTAGTTTATTATACCAATTTGAAATCAATATTCATAGTTAAGACAGGACAACGTCTTTCGGTTCCGCTAGTATACTTATAGATTCATCACACTTATGACATTGATTATCTTTTGAATATCAAATTTACACAGACTAATAATGTTTTTACATATTTAGAATAATAACATATTTAGCTTGCCAACGCTCGGCACTGATACATTGGTACTTAAGAAAAATAAAATACAGGATTTAATGTGACAAGCAATATGCATAAATATGTAGAGAAAAAGAAATCGATTTATAAAGGAAAATCAATTTTAAACTGTGAGATATCCATGTTTTGTAGTTTGACCGATTAAGTCTTCTACTAGGTATATAGTACTAAAAACAGGAAATAAAAGTTTTTAGATATAAAGATTATTTTATTACTTAAACAGTACTTGTTTAATATTGTATACGTCCCTTTACTTTTATCGTCAGCGGAAGTCCTTAAAAAACATTACTTAGGGCACTCGTGGAGAAAATGTGTGTTTTCAATCGAATTTCACGAAGGGACGTCACATGGTAGATTTAACGAGGAAAACTCGTGTTTACGAAAGATAAATCGTGTGAAACGATATCACTTACGCTAGGGGACATCGGTCATTGGTGTATTGGTATTTATTGATAAATAATTTAGTTTTTTTTGCGATTTTGAAGGTTTAAAGTCAAAGTCAAAATCATTTATTCGTATAGGTAACACAATGTACACTTATGAAGGTCAATAAAAAAGAAATATACATTAAATGCTTCTAATTTTACATTTACTGCCAGTTCTCAAATCAAGGGCGTAGAACGGAGGAGAAGAACTGGCAATAAACTTTCCGCCACTCTTTTGAATCGCCAAGTTTTTTTGTATTACACAACGTTTGTAAGGAGCTGCAACCATAACACCATGATCCACGTGACATCAGCAGGAGGCATGGCGACATAGGAGCACGCACTTACATTCTCGTGGGAACAACACGCAAATAGATAGTCAAAATAACTAACATACCGCATACACGTTAACTAATTATATTTATCTAAATGATTGTTTAAAACAATAAAAGTTTTCATCGAATATTTAACAAAATTGGGGAAATGAAATAAAAAAAATTAAAAAAAAATTAGAAACTAGAAATTTCTTCTTTACAGTAATTTTTAAATAATGTCAAAGTTAAAGTTTAACAAAACGCTTTTATTATCATGGACATGAATACAAATAATACAATTATTTCATTTTACCTTTACTACTAAGATTATTACAGAATTTCATAATTGTAATAGAATTATTACTATCATTGTAATCGTTATTATATATTTTTGTTATTAATGGTTTCGAATCTCAACGAATCAACCGTGGTAGGGACAAGAAAAAGATGGCACGTAACGGAAAAATGTGACGCGTAACCCAAAAATGTGACGGTAAATTTTTTCCAACGCCGATAAAGAAGTTTCACTTCTAAAACCAAACATCATCTACATGCATCGTTTTAACTTCTGTTTAATTGTTTAATCTGTACAGATCAATCTGTTTTCAAAGCTTCAAAGCTTAAACAATGTTTTTTAACCTAGGATTGTACACCGCGTTTGCAAGCAATTCATCAATATTAAGATTTAATAATTGTAACAATATGAGCACTGTTGGTCAAGTGGCTTCGGCGTGCGATCCTCGGCTGTGCACATTGGTGTAAAGTCCATTGGGACTTTCTATGTGCGCATTTAACATTCGCTCGAACGGTGAAGGAAAACATCGTGAGGAAACCAGCATGTTTAGCCCAAAAAGTCGACGGCGTGTGTTAGGCACAGGAGGCTTATCACCTACTTGCCTATTAGATTGACAAATGATTATAATATCAGATTCAGAAATCTGAAGCCCAGACCGAAGGTTGTAGCGGCACTGATTATTTTAATTGTAACAATAAATGTTACTCAATCATGTTAACTGGTCCAAAATATTTGTGAAATTGTTAATTTACCGTGTATTTTTATCCAAATTTATTAAAATCATAATCCACAAAATAAAGGTCTACGTCGCTAGTCATATCAGATGAAATGAAACCAAAAACAATACACCAATTTTGGATGATATACAATATTTGTACCTCATCAATATAATTTTCACAGCGTACATTGAAACCATAAATTTATTAAAACACCGTCACCGGATATTAAATTCTATCATATTTTTATAACATAACGAATACACGAATCCTTATATTCTCAGCAATAGAGATCAAATTTCAATGACTTATATTGGTGATTTGCTCAGTCGAGATAAGTTGTTAGGGTGAGGCTGGATTCAGTATCACGTTGTTCTACGGATTCATTTGCGCGACAGGAGGTCGTGTTTCTGGTATTTAATATTCAATATTGGCTTTTTCATACTGCCTCCTACTTTGTATGAATCAAGACAAGATTTCGCTCAAAAATAATGGAAATTTACACATAAATGCATTTAATAAACTACTTTGTTTGAACATATGACATTTATAATTGTCACTTATGCCTTGAAAAGTTTATCTTGTAAGCATATTGTAAAGATCAGTAAAGTGAACATATGCCATATCGCAGTAGCAGAACAGTGTTGAGCGTGAGTCTCTCAACCCTCAGGTCGTGGAATCATGGCTCATTTGACATACGGTCGTACGGTGAAGGAAAACATCGTGAGGATTCCGGCATGCCTCAGACCTGACGGTGTGTGTCAGGGGCGTAAGGCTAACCCATTTGCTTATTAAGAAAAATAAATGATCACAAATCAGACACAGAAATCTAAGGCCTAAGACCTAAATCCAAGAAACTCATTCTTAAAAACTACTACGTATTTCACTATTTTTCATCACAGCGTCAACACAATTTGACAAAATGTATTTTTTTAAATATTATACAGGCAAACGGGCAGGAGGCTCACCTGATGTTAAGTGATACAGCCGCCAATGGGCACTCACATTGCCAGAAGGCTCGCCAGCGCGCTGCCGGATTTTTAAGAATTTGTACGCTCTTTCCTTAAAGGACCCTAAGTCGAATTGGTTCGGAAATACTTATACTAAATGAAGGAGTACCTACTTTAATTATGTAAAAAAGGTTTTGCAACATTCCAAGAAATTATTATCTAGGAATAACACATAACAATAAAAACATAGATTTATACTTCATGATTATTGCTGACTAAAAAAAAACTACTCAAAGCAACTTAGGTATCTTGGAATGTTGGCAAAGCGAATATATAAGATAATTTATTTTTGAAAGCTGTGAGAGGTAAGAGAGGTGGAAAATCATTTCCAGGAGAAAATTATTGACTAATTATGATAATACTTTTTTAAAGAATGCAATTATACTGCTTTAGTTTGGGGTAAACGCATATTACGATCTATCTAGTACTTTACGATCAACACTATATATATATATATATATATATCATGGCCTACATTAAAAAACTTTGTTTGAAAGCTAGACTAACTTAATGTGTATAAAATTCTCTTAAATTATAAGAAGTAAATACCTATTGAACACAGGATTTTTTTAAATTATTATGAAACTATTGTAGCGTATTTCTAACAAAACATAAAACGGGACTTCTTTCCCCGGTCAAAGGCGGTATGCCGCAAATGTAGAGTTTCAGAGGAATGTTCCAAACTTTCTCCTTTCCATTATTTCACCCTGCTTTGTATTTTCTTTATCGTTGCTTCATCGCCGTTAATAAATGTACATACTCTTTGCCAACATTTTGTGTGAGCTGTTTACAATTTCCTCGAAATTCAATATTTAAATTAAAAAAGCTAGCGTCACTACTTTAGAGTATTTTTTAGAGGCCTACAAAGTTTGTATTAAGAACATTTGATTCCAATTTCAAATTCCTTTTGCGTATTCACTCAATGGCGTCTTAGAATGTTTACTCTGTGACAACCGCGTACCGAAGCGAAAGATAAATAAATCTAGGCGTATTAGCCAGTCCATTTATCCCACGCAATGTGTGATCCACGCTCGGTTTCCCCCCATCCGCCACGGAACAGGAAATGACGTGGCCATCCCTGCCGGATGTCGCGTGGATTAGCTGAAAACTATTCGAAAATAGAATGTTTATCGTTGCTGTTTTGATTTCAGTCACATGTTTGTAAATGACAGTTTATTACACTGTCGACAAGTTTCTTGGTATTTACAGACATGAAATATGTTTTCAGTTCATTTGTTTATACTACACCTATTTATACGAAAAGTAAATATCAAAGTATATCATGAGATGCGGTTTTAACTCTTGTAGTTACTAATAGTGAGCAGTGTTGGCCTAGTGGCTTCAGCGTGCGACTCTCATCCCTTAGATCGTAGGTTCGATCCCAGGCTGTGCACCAATGGACTTTCTATGTAAACAGTTAACATTCGGTCGTTCGGTGAAGGAAAACATCATGAGCAAACCGGCTTGGCTAACAAATTGACAGCATATCTCAGGTAGATGAGGCTGATCACCTACATAGCTATTAGATTCACAAAAGATCATGAAACAGACACAGAAATCAAAGGCCTAACAAACAAACAAACCTAAAAAGTTATCGCCTCTGATCTTTTTAGTTTTAGTTACTAATTTTAATGAACAAAAAAACTTTTACAAGCTTTTTACGATAGGATGCAGAGATAGTTATTATGTAGTCTAGAGAAATCGTATAAAACTTATTTCAATTCAAATTCTGTCTCTTGACTGATCTGTGACCACTTAAGAAATATCATGCATTGTGTATTTGTTTAATAAAACAAAATTTGGTATACGTTATCCAGCAGCGCTACAATTCTATATTGGCCTCAGATTTCACCTATTATTTTGATCTATTTATATTAGGCAAGTAGGTATAAGCCTCCTGTAAATTTTGGGTCGTAAGACATGGCTATTTACTTATATTTCCTTACCTTACAAGTTAGTGTTAGGAAAAATATCGTCTAGATCATAAACATGTTTCAAAAACCCGACCATCAAATTGTCAGTCGCAGAATGAAATCACCAGGCATTGAATATGTTACGATAAAAGTAACAGAAATAAAAACGTAATAACACAAACACAATCTAAATTACGTCAATCGTCAAATTCCGCTCAGCAAATCGTTTGGTACAAAATGGCGGATGACCCCTGTCTCGTGAACCCGGCTCGTTTGCGACCGACTAATGAAGTGCGTATATTGGCAGGGCGCGACCAACTTAGGACATGAGATGTAAAGTCCTAGATGTTCCTTGATTAAAGCTGTTTCGGGTCTGTTAGGGTGTACGGTTTTTATTGTTATTTGTGTGTTTTCTATGATGATGTTTTTTTGTTATGTTGCCAATACTTTTTTACATAAATAAAGTACTCGATCTTACTCAAATTGTCAAATTGTGTTAACGCTGTGATAGCATAGCTATAAATTGTGTGTCATTTCATAATAAAGTAATTGCTTACTTATTAATATTAATGCGATTTAATGTCACAGTAAAAAACTTAGGTTTTAAAATGTATGTACAGATGTATGAAAGATGAAGGCAAAGCAATGGAAATGTAAGGGTCGAATAATACTTAGGAAGGAAATAGCCATGTCTTACGACCCAAAATTTACGGAAGGCTTATACTTACTTACCTACTATAAATAGATCAAAAGAATAGGTGAAATCTGGGGCCCATATAGAATTGTAGCGCTGCTGGCTCATTATACTTTAAGCTCACAGCTTCAATAAACAGTATAAAAATAATAGGTTTTTTGAAATGATTTGAAAACCATTTCAGTTTATTTATATATATATATATATATATATATATATGCCACTTTACTTCTAAATGTTGGCAGGTAACAACTTGAATTGCCGGGTATCTTGCGCTAATCTAAACAGCAGTATGCCGGCCCACTCTGTACGTTCCTCAACCACAACTTTATCCTTCTACCTGTCCGTATATTGCCTTGAATTTTGCCAATCATTATAAGCTGTAATAAATAGTATCGACGATGACGCAAAACGTGTCCGAGATAGGCAACTTTTCCTTTAAAATGTTGATAATTTTTAATCTAAAACACTTTTCTAGGCTAGATGGCATCACACAACACAAAGTCAAGTTTTTTCGGGTGTCGCTGCGATGTATATGTTTTTTTAATATTTCTGTCAAACAAAAACAGTATTCGACGAAATTATACCCAAAGATAGTATTAGGATAGGATTCGACAAGCGAAAACATATTATTTACATGCTACGATTTGAGAAGTCATGACCAAAATAATATTTAAACTATGGATTCTAATTATTATATTGATATATCCTAAAGTAAGCCAATCAGTAGGTCTAAAGTTGCATACTTGGAAATAACAAATATAATAATCTTATCTAGTATTATATATTGGTGCAGTGGACATCGGTTAATTACGTGCGATAGTTGTGAGCAACTCACGAGAGAATGATTGCAAGACGGTAACGACGCTACTGACTATTGGAGCCACAAAATTAAACAAGACAATATATTGATTATTATAATACATTAAAGTCGAATTTGAAATCCAATATTATACAGTTACAGTGAGTTCGACGTTTTTGTATGCAATTTCGATAGTTCTCTAAGTGTCCATAGCGCTAACGTTGCAACCGCTGAGCCTCGCGAGACAAAAATTAATTATGAATATAATATGAAGATATTGCTAAACCTAATATGTGTATAACATAAGGTCCCGCACCACCAGAGTCGGGGATATTAATAAAAAAGGTAGTTCTATCAAAGGAATTTATTACAGCTACGTATTATATGGCTAATCGTCGACGATTCGAATCGCTCTTTGTTGAATACGGTCAAGCAGAAGAAGCTAATACTGGGGAGGAAAGACCAAGAACAGAAATTATATGATGGATATGAATCTTATATGTCGTAACTCAGTTTTACTTTGACGGTCACAGTCAATTACCACGTTCTAGAAAAAAAATTTTTTTAAGTGTGATATTAGTTACAGCTAGCGCATTTTTTTGTTAGTATGGATATTAAAAAATTAACGAAAGCAACGCAGTCTCCCATAAGAGGGTTACGAGAATTTAACCAAATGCGAGTGTAAGCATATGTTAGAACCTCTTATAACCAATTTAGTGGCCCCAAACTAGTAGCACGTAGGCAGTAATGTCATTGCGTGGTTTATTGCGTTCTTACGACAACACATCAATACTTTTGTTATTCTGAACGTTCGCGGCTAACGAGTTTCTTGTCTGTTCTTAATTATTTTATTCTCTATACAGCTGTAGCTGGGAGGAATTAAAATAATATTTGCCTTATGTTAGTGGGTAAGATTCGATTCGATAAAAATAATTCAGTGGCGCTACAACTTTTTAGGTCTCAGGTTTCTGTATCTGTTTCGTGATCGTTTGCAAATCTAATAGGCACGTAGATGATCGGCCTCCTGTGCCTGACACACGTCATCGACTATTTACCCTAAGGCAACCTGGTTTCCTTGTAATGTATTCCTTCACCGTTCGAGCGAATGTTAAATGCGCAATTAAAAATAAAGTTCATTGGTGCACAGCCGAGGATCGAACTTACGACGTTAGGGATGAGAGTCGCACGCTAGGCCAACTAAGGCTTCTGCGATTCGATTCGATAATGCATAATAATTCATGTCATTAAGATGAAATTACGGTTTTTTTAAACAATTGTCTATATCTAGTCTAACTGAAGACTAATAAATAACTAACTATACTAATTCACTAAAAATAATATTTTTTGAAGTGTCCAATGACACATACTTCTTACAGTCTCTATTACAAAGAAGACACACTGTTCTTGTGTACTATTTTTCACCTACCACTGTTTAGCACCTAAGACTGATGTGCACTCCCACTAATTTACTAATTCGAATGGTTTTGTCCTTTTCAATCGTCTGACAAGAGCTCGTGGTGTAAAGAATAACCTCAACACACACGTGAGGAGTCTTTGTTCATGGGCTCCAGCAATATTCTTGATCATTGTGATGACGTCTTCTACAATCCCATCACTGCGAATGCACCTGGGATTCATGTAATTAGGGTAATGAACAAAAAATATCATTAAAACTTTAAAGATAAAAGTTTAAAAAAATTTTATATGTACATTATTGTTGCGACAAAAGAGTACCTATAACTTATATATTAATAAATTACAATCTATCAATAAAACATACTCTGTAAAGGTATAATAATCAAAACAATGCAATCGTTACTTCTAATAAATTCATACATTTCCATATAATTCAAAATTCTATGTAGTAATAAAAACTAAGTTCTCAGATTTCTTTATATGTTTCGTGACCATTTGTTTTTTGTAATAGGCCTAGCGTTTAATATGGAGAGTGTTCAGAGGAGTCGTTTGAATTTGCAGCTGAGTTTCATCATCAAATGTCAAGGCAGAATACAAAATACCATCCGTATCACCTCGACGTTCGTCGTTCCACAACTGAGCGTTTTCTAAGGCAGTTTTTGCCGCGCACCACCACTATGTGAAACCAGCTACCCACTGAAGTATTTCTGAACCAATTCGACTTAGGGTCCTTCGAGAAAAGAGCGTACCAGTTCTTAAATGGCCGGCAAGGCAATGTGAGTCCATGGCTACTTACCAATACTTAACATCAGGCGAGCCTGATACCCGCTTATCCCCTGTACCATAAAAAAACAAATGATACTCCTCCTCTGTCTGAGATGGCGTTGCCGGCACGCCTTAGACCCCGAAGATTACGGTGTAACCTATGCAAAAAATATCCTTCATAATTGCGGTGGATACGGACTTCTTGTTTATGGGTAAGAAAAACAATACAACCAATTCGCAATCAATACCAAGAACATTAATCTACGGAAGGTCATTAAACTCTTCGGAACTCATTTAGGTAGAGGCGGGCACAAAAGTGTGTCCCTCATTGCAGTGACAAACTCATAAACATTTGTCACTGGTTGGACCTGGGTATGGCATAAGAATTTAAGGTGTTTTAGTAGGCCCCGTCATATACAGCATGGCAAGAGTTTTCACAATATATTTAATTGTAAGTTTAACGTAAAAATTGTATTAGAATGAGTTTGAAAAACATTTAATTGACTTGAGTAATGAATAAAACAGATCTTGTGAAAGCTATATTAACGAAATTTGTAATCGCTCAATAAATAAAAATGTTATTCCAATATTTTTTTTGAAAATCTACATAATTTTAATATAATTTTAGTTCCAAGATAACAATGATTACTAGAATCATAAATAAAACCTACCTAACGTAACGAATAATTCCACTTATATAATCAACATACCCTTTATTATTCTAACATACACTGACCAATATTAACAGCCCACCAATTTACAAAGACCCCTAAACGCTCTTCCGATCCCTTAATTTGTCTTAACTCTATGACAATACAAAAGCTCTTTCTCATCGGCCCAATTATTTATTGACCCGAAAATAATTTACGAACAGTCACTCTTGACAGTGCAAATACATCAAATATTTAAATGTTTAACTGACTCCGAAGCTTAGTCAGTTAAGCCTTGGTTTATATTATAACTGAGAGCTAATAATAATTTAAAAATGTCTAATAATTCGGTAATTTCTTTTACTTTTAATTAATATTATTACTATGAAGATTAAGAGTATACTGTATATTTGGGTGTTAGAAAGAAATACATTAAGAATACAGTTATAAGAGCATAAAAATCCTTGTGGTAGTAGTGTGTTCGAACTGTGATTACGCATTTTTTTATTTGCTCAATTATCACCAGCTCAACGGTAAAAGAAACAATAGGGGAAACAGGGATATGGGTGATGAAGAAATATGATCAATGAATACTGTATTCTCGATGCCTGACCACTCTATGACTAAGTTAGGTAGGACTTCACTGCGTGTAATTACAATTCCGAAGCGAGACACACCGTCATATGTATGAGAGGATTTTCATATTTATTGGTACGTTCTAAAGTAATGTGTATGCCTAAAAAAATATAAGAAATATGACATCACAAATATAACACACATACATACATCAATTATATTAGAACATAAGTACTCTATCAAAGAAGATAATGACAAAAAGAAAAGTTAAAAAATAACAATAATAACGTAAACTAAATGAAAACTTAAACCTCATTAAGAGCATGATAAACAACGTTACGGTAACTTGGAAGACTGTTATAAAACACATTAATATTTTCATCGATATTAGTAATCAAGTTGTAAGAGCGAGATATTCACTGGACCAAAATTAGCATATAGGCGAGACGTAGGTACGTATAGAAGACTTTTAGTTAGAGTAATTCTAGGATTACAAAGAAAATACATTTTGTTAAGAAGATTAGTGTGAATGTTAAAAATAAATATTTTATACAAATAAACTAGATCAATGAAGTCACGTCGGAGTTTCAGAGTATCTAACTAGAAATAGTCCAAACTAGCCTCGTACGTTGGCAATACACCACGCAAGTGTAGACGATTGCAAAGCTTTCTGAGGAGACGATTTATATCTCGAACATTATGTCATTATGCTAAGCCTAGTTGCTGTATCTTAATCATAATACTGGTAATCTGATTTGCCAAATTGTAATAATAGACCATGACTACAGCCTTTTAGGTCTGGGCCTCAGATTTCTTTACCTGTTTCGTGATCATTTGTATGTTTCTAATAGGTCTGTCGTCTACTCTTTGTGTCAAAGGCTTCCTCACGCTGACTTCCCTCGCTACAAGTGTAGTAGGGAGTGCGAGCGTTGTTGAATTGACGAATTGACGAATGTTAAATGCGAACATAGAAAGTCCTTTGGTATATAACGAACCTACGATCCACGGAAGTCACACTCTGAAGCCACGAGGCTAAAACTGAATACTAAAATGTTACACGTTATGTTATACAGGTACATTCACAATTCATACAAACACAATATTTTGTATGAATTATATTGAAACTCTCGAATATTTAGAATATATTCTTTCTTAGTACATTATTTTGGGTGCATCTTAAATCTTCTCGCCCACTCAACCCCGGGGCGTCGACTGTGCTTCCAAGTAATTACCTCTGAGGGAGGACCAAAAGATCGCAAGCAAAATGTTTATGTCACAGTATTACTCATTTGGCTTGTAAAACAAAGAAATCAAACTGCGTGTCAAGGCAAATTAAACTTATGAAAAACAACTTAATTTTTGACGCTTATTATTTTATGAAGATGCAAAAAAACAAAGCTCAGCTTCAAGTATCTAAATTATATTCAAAATAATAAAAATATTCTTAAACAAGAGAACAAGAGAGATTGTAATTGATAATGTTCCGTACAAAACAGTGAGGATTCACGCTCTCAACGATCCATTCTATTAATCCAGTTTCATATGAACAGGATATATTGGAAAAACAAAAGGTGCTCGACAAATTATGAGTGCCCAGCACGAAAACCTTAATGTTAAATTAGGTGATCCATCTAGAGGGCGCTAAGGGCCTAATAAATTAGTTGGGGACAGAAGGGATAATAAACACGGCAACAGAATGGCACTGCCAAATAACTTGTTATACACCCCTATTGACTAATTGCGATCCTTTGTTTTCTCAGACATGGACGTCTTATAGAGAGAAGAAATATCTAGAAGGGAACGCATAAAAATTACATTTAGAACAATCTCTATAATTTATGCGAAATTTCAAAGTTTTTCATAACAATATTTTCTATTAAAATAAACATTTATTTTTAATAAAACAATTATAGATGCAATGAGTTTACTGTAAACTCGATACTTGATATAAAAACCCCTATTTAGGAAGATACAATTTACCATAATAATGCTCATGCGTTCAAACGCATTTAAAATCTCATGACCTGGAGGTTGGCTACTATTTTGAAGGCTTGGTACTTCTACATTGTCGATGAGTTCTTAGGCTATAAGTGACGTCAAATAGACAGAATATACTATGACATAAGAAATAATTTAATTGGTTATTAATGTTTTTGATGCTTTGCTATTCCACGTAAAAAAAGAATATTTAAAGGAAAAGACCGTCGAACTTGTTGCCATTAATACAGAATATCAGCAACACTATTGTTCTCTTAAAATTAAATCCCAATAATGGCTGGCTAACATCTATCAAGGTATCGGAGGCGCTATAAATCGAAGCCGGCGAGGTAAAGCACTCGGTGTCGTACAAGGATGCCCACTCAGATCGCGATAGTTCCTTATCTATGCCGGTGACAAAAACACAACACTCGCGATTCCTGATAAGCTGATAGTATATACGCTTTCTACTGCTTTTATAGTTTACGGTCTAATGAACATGGAATTGTTCTTAAGTTCAGATTTTCTCTCATAATTTATAACGATAATTCAACATAAATGACTAGTCATATGCACACTTTATTGCTAATAGTAGGCAATGCTTCATGTCTTAAGACAATGTAATGCGGATTGCCTGTTCAAAGGTTGGAGGATACATAAACAGTTGATCCGGGGCTGATACATAAATTAATTACTAACATAGTTATGGAACCATGTTTTCCGAATTAAACTATATATATTATAAAAAAATATTTTTTCATTTTATAAACAAAAATCTCACACAACTCACTATTCGCTTGATGCCCCATTAACAGGCTCCGCAACTTCATAAATGTTGTTATATTGTTTACTGATTTCGATTATATAATATAATTATAACTCTCGGAAAACTTTTGTTTTCAGTAATGAATTTTTGAATCAACAAACAATCTAGATGTAGAGTTAAAACTATCTATCACAATTTCAAATGGGTATTTGGCCTGTATATTGTTTAACGTTTGTACTAAATATATGACAAGTTTTGAAATTCGAACGCAGGAGTTATTATCGTGACATTGCGACATTTAATACGGGTACAACAGAAACAAGTGGTAAATGGCATGTTATCTCCTAGCGGGTGACAAATAAAAGGCGAGCTTTATCGAATTACGATTTACGCGGACCGGTATCGCCATGTCGCCGATATTTTTACTTTTTATCGACATAAAGTATTGTCGTGTTAAATATCGCTCTTTGATATATTAAAACCGATACATCTGATAATTTTTGTCACGTTAAAATATTCGGTTGTCCATTACAACATACAATAAAAAGTATATTATTATTATAAGATTATCTAAACGCTGAGTTATGAGAAATTAGTAAAGTGTTTTAGTATATTAATTCTAATATCAGCTAATAATATATGCTACCCAAAGAAACAATTTCTTTTGAAAATATCTCAATAAATCTTGTGGCTGAACTGAACCCAGGACCGGTAACTAATACGCAATAAGAACTGCGCCTTAAAGTGATTTAAAAATTTACCAAATATAACATTATTCCTTACTTCCACAGATATAGTAATAAATCGGCACATCTTATCTCATAAATAGTGAAGCCAGCGTCCTGGAGTGGTCCGTTATCGTAAAAATTCCCGACGTATAATATCTACCGGTGATCAGGCGATATTGCCCTCTTCAATCACTGGTACATACATGTCCTGTAAGATGCAGGGGTGAACTCTTGACTTGGAAAAATATATAGGTGAAAGATTCACACACTCGTAATTCTCTTAACAAAACAAAAGACGAATATTGTGTATACTGTGTCATGTCAGCAAGAATTCTACTTTTTTCTATTGTCTTTGTCATCCATAGAAAAAATCAGCTTTTTACCGGTAGCTGATAATGAATTTTTTTACAAACGTTTATTTACTTCATTGTAAAAATGTATAGCTAAAACTTCTTTATTATAAGCCGGAAAATAAGGACATCATATACGCACGCAAGCATGTTGAGTGATTAAACTATACTTTATATTCTGCATCTGTGGAATTCAATAGTCGACACTGTACTACTACCAAAGTCTGTCAAATTATTATTCACTTAAGAATGCCCTATGGTACAACATACATCTCCAACTATAAGTTATCACATCAAGTTATCAGACCGAACATGGTCGTGAAAAATTAAGAAAACTATCAATAGTAAATAGTATGACTTGCCACACTTTGTCTGTAACTGTGTGTCAGTTACAGACAAAGTGTGGCAAGTAGTGTGAATTTTGGGTGTAAGGGTTTCGATTCACAGAAATGAGAACTATGACTCTCGTATGCCCAGAATCAAATACGGGAGTTATAGTCAATACTATCGCGTCTGAAACCTTTAGACATTCCTGTAGAAGCAAGTATTATTTAGAATCTAAATATATCGAATCAGCAGTGATTCACCATCCACACTCTTATTCTATAAAAGCGCACTCATATTACAAATTTTTCCATCTTCCAGATCCGTCACTGAACCAACTTGCCCCTAGAGAGTCGTACAGCTCTGAAATCATTCCAACGTTAAAATATCAATAAAACACAAACGCGTTACACCAGGCACGATCGTTTCCGAATTACTAATGTGCCTTCGCCCTTTGATGGGACATTTTGTTCCCGCAAATGGCTGTTCGACGCACCTTAGTGTTTTATGAGATTTACATTTAGTCGTTATTGTCAGACTTTTCTGTTAATATAATGTTTTTAACATTGCAGTACATTATTTATTGTTAAAATTTATATTTTACATGTTTTAAATTTCAAGCGAAACCAAAGTAAAACTACTGTGTTTTTTTGTTTAATGCACGTGGTGTATAGATGGTCCTGGGTTCGATTACCGCTGAATCAGTAATAAAAAATATCAATGACAGAAAACAGATGGGTCTACATACTATGTTGAAGGTAACAGCAATTGAAAATGATTTTTATCTTCTTAATAGATAAAATCAATTAAATGTCGATTATTCTCACGAAATCCGGCTACTTCCTTTAAACTCCATTAACAATGGTAGAGAATCGATCATGGCCACTAAGTCGCAGTGACCCCAAGTTAATAGCAGGCCCCCGAGTGGGTATTTATTGGAGGTAATTAAAAAGAAAACAGACAAAAGGCCCGCAGCTGATCAGAACGTGCAGAGAACACTAAGAGAGTAGGGATGGGGCTCGGTTTTCGATAAAAAGCACATTGATGTTCTACGAAGTATTTAATTTTTGGGCCTTGCAATCAGACAAGAACTCTTTTTTGTTTTAAAAAACATCCGTTTGAATAACTTATAATTATACTCTGTTGTAATATTTAAAAAAGATTTCGAGAGAACCAATTCTTAAAAGTCCGACAATGCACTCACGAGCTCTCTGATATTGAGAGTGCCCCATTCCCCCCCCCCTGTTCTATAAAAAACTTAGTAATAATAATTTATTCGAAGTTGCAGAATTTTATGAGATTAATCAAATTTTAATTAATTATGGACGTTTATTTTTCTACATGTGTTTTTACTTAGACATCGTTATGTTCCATATAACGATCTAGCTTAACTTAAGACTATAAGTAGCTTAAGTCTAACCCGTATTTACTAATAAGGATTTAACATAAGTATGAGTCTAATTACACTACGTTTCTATTAAAGGGAATGCACTCTGTTCATGTGTGACCCACGAACGGACGTGACGCAATTACTTTAATTCAATATACAGATTAAACATAGCATAGCATCCTTATTTATATAAGTACAGTATAATAAGTAAGTAAAGTATTCCTTCAGGCATAGAAGAAAAATTAAAACGATGAAAGTTACAGTTGCCATTTCCATTCCAAAAAACCCAAAATTCATAAAAGGTTGTAGTAGCCTTGCCAAGCCATGGAATATTACTTATTAAATTGGTGCAAGTATTGTGAATAAATGGGTTAAAGTAAGATAAAGCTTACATTGTTGTGTAATGTCACAATAAAGCCAAAGACATTCAAAAAGGTATTTTATGTTATGTAGTATGTACGTTACAAGTTCATCAAGTGCTAACTAAATATACCTAATAAATATAGCTATAGAATTTATTTGTTTATTAGATGTGTCATGTGAGAGCTAAATCACTCGTACGTGTCTTTGAATCTTGGACTAATTAAAGTTATTTCTATAAATTAGTTGGTTACCAAATATCCACGGAGTTAAAATATTGTTTTGAAAAGTATCGATAACTACAGACCAACACTAACCAGTGATCTTGGTCGGTGAAGTGTAAGGAAGTTTTATCAGTCGCGACCGATACGTACACTTCTAGATTCCGACACGTAATTTATTGCCACCCTACTGTTTGTTATAGTTAGCAATTTTCAACCTTATTGCTTGACAGTAAAAACTAAAATATTTTCTATCTAAGTTATAAGTCTTTTACGAAAATTCGTATATTTTCGAAAAAAAGCCTTTAATCGAAACATAGAAGTGATGATTAACTAGCGTGTTACGGGGTATGCACATATTATGTGTGTAATACAAAAACATTTCCTTTAAAATTGCAAAATATTTTGACATGAGCAGTATTCCTAAATGTATTCTTTAATGTCAAAATAATGTATGTTGAAGCATAGCTCACGAGGGAGCTCAGTATTCCACCATCTTATCTAACAGAAAACCTCACACCTGACAACTTTTCCAACTCATATCTGTAACACAGAGAACTTCGTGACAGATACTGTATCTATTTCATTCCTGCCTTATCCTCCACCGAAAACTCCTTGAAATAGTCATTAAAAAATGATTTAAACTACGAACATTTTAAAAATTTGTATTTCAAATGTTTAGATTACTTACTGTGATTTTTGTCTGTTGAGAAATTGTGATGTGACGGAGCGGAATTTAAATGTAGGTCACAGGGATTTTGCTAAGCCTTCTTTACGAATTTCAGTTAAAGTGTTTATGGAATATCTGGATAAAAATGTTTTCCCAACTCCACAGCTGTTAGTCAAAGAGAATATATTATATAATAGATTATCTTGTCACACATTACATTTTGTGTATATTGTCCATAAAAGGATTGCAATACAATTCTTGTTTCTTATTTGTTAACTACACAAAATATGTGGCATCTGTGAAGAAGTTACTCTATACAAAACTTTATATTCGTTTAAGACAGACAACTTTGCGGTCACGCAAACTTTGGGGAAGTTCATTTGATTTATATTTTTGCTAAAAAAGACTTGAAATAAACGTTTGATAACGTCAACGTCAAAATAATTAAAAAATGTGTGCGTGTACACACATTTTTCGAAAAATGATCTACTAATATACGATATGCAACTTTACAGAAATTGGTTAAATAAAGTTAAATAAGATAAAGTTTAACAAAAGGCTTTTATTATCATAGACATGAATACAAATAATACAATTATTTCATTTTACCTTAATATATTTAAGATTTTTACAGAATTTCATTAATTGCTATAGAAATATTACTATCATTGTTATCGTTATTTTATTTCTGTAATTAATGGCTTCGAATCAATCGTGGTAGGGATAAGAAAAAGATGGCGTGTAACAGAAAATGTGACGGTAACTTTTTTTCCAACGCCGATAAAGAAGTTTCACTTTAAAAATTATGATCGATGTAGCTATAATACATCTTACATATTATAGCGTGATTGTTCATTTGTTTACTTCTAAATAAATGTGTTCGTAAAAATGTATATCTCAATATTATATAAAAAAACTTACATATCCTCGCTCAACGAATAAGTATCGCAATACAGCGAGGAATGCCAGCGTTAAAGGTACACTTGCATAGAAACCAAACCGATCTATCGATTTTTTATTATTATTATGACTATGTAGGTTAACAATATTCTTAATGTGTGTTGGATATAAAAGAATATATAAAGACTCAAACATAGGCTGATACGATATCTACCTACCTAACTGCTACCTATGGAACACAACAACCTTGGCTTATATAATATACTATAACTACGTATATTAAAATAAGATTCCTTTACAGGGCTCCCCGCGAGGTGGTGCGTTGTCGCACGACAGATATAGTGGCCATACCGCGACAAAGACCGCGCCGCCATTAAGCGTTATGACAAGACTATAAAGCAACCGACCCGTGGGACCTGGACATTGCAAACTGTATGTTGCTTTACTTTAAATATTGTACTCCGCATTGTATATATTACAGGTCAGGCTTTACCTGCATCACCTAATAAACGTAAAAACTGTAAAGAATGCATCTCTAACTACATGACTTATTACAAAACAAGAATTAGTCATTTAGGATGTCTTGATGAGTTTGTGAAGCCTTGTATGATTGCGTTCGATACTGGCGATACAATTTAGGTTCATCGGTTATCTAGAATCTATGTGTTTGACTAACCTATGTTAAGTTATTACTCATTGAAGTAGAGCATACTTAACCAGATGTTAATAGTACAACATTTTCACCGTACACACATTACGAACGATCAGTGGGCATTATACAGCCATGGCCGCTCTCGTGTCGATGGGACTACTAACAATAAATACTCGCCGCCACTCATAACGTATCAATTGTCTTTTATAGCTGGTACCAGTATTATTTATGCACGATATTATCTTGTCAAGCTGGACGGCTCGTGTCGAAACCGTTTCGATATATCGTCCGCACACCCCTTTGCCAGTGTTTTTACTAGAGAACTTCCTTTATAAATAAATTGAAATAAACCGTCGATGTCAGTACTAAAGTATATTTTTATTTATTTACTAGTACATCTACATATTATAAAACAAAACACTTATACAAACATAAAACAGATTCATATGAACAAATAGATAAAAACTATACATGAAACAGAGGATATAAATAAGTACATACGACGTACGACAATTAATACATAATATTGCAAAGAAAATACTAAATTGTTAGTGTTAAACAAAGTCAAAGTCTTCACGCCTCTTCAAATATTTCCTCATATTCTCTTTGGTGAGGTGGAAAGTAGTGTCATAGTTAGATAAACCCCGAAACATTGGCCAATTCTGCAGGTAATTCGCGTCGACGAGGCACGTGAAACAATTGTAAGTACTGGTCGCAACCGGTGTAGGGATTCTTAGAGTAATGAACGACAACTGATTATTACAAAACAGTTCTATGCGTTATTTTGCGCACGAATTAATTAAAAACTCAGTAATTAATATTGCGTTAAATAACAATCAAGTGTGGTAAATTTTTGCTCAAGTTTTACATAGAAAAAAACGACAGGTCGAATTACAAAAATGTTTGTCAAACTGTAAATTACATTTGTGAGCAGTTCCATCCTACTAACCAAGATTGGATGTAAGCCTTACTTCAGTGTTTGTCTCGTCATCAAATAAAGTAAAAATAAGATAAGCACACTTAATATTAGAATTCGTTATCACAATTGCATATTTACATTATACTACATTTAGTAGTATCATCGGAACATCATTATGTTCCGGTCATAAAAGATTTCGGATGCTTTATAGTAAATATGTTTACTTAAATTGAAATTCTAATTATAACTGTTTTCGCTCTCTTTTAGTACGGCTTACCTGGAAGGAGGTCGCTTTTAAGAGAAAAGGTTGCGCCTTGCACTCGGCTTTTAAATTGGTTTCCGTGTTATATATTTATTGTTTTTATATATGGGTAAATAAATAATGTAAAACTTCATATGCTACAATATTCAGACAACTCATCAAATACAAAGTACGTACATACATACATTGAAAATAGTTTCCGAAGCCCCTAACAACTGCTCTGGCGCCGTAAATCTCATAATACCGATATTTATTTTAATACTCATTCTTGACGACAAAATTCTTCTCGGAAAGCGAATAACACCTTCGGACTGCCTTATAAAGCATCTAATAAAGTGTCTCATAAAGTAAAATGAGCGTCTTCGGTGTATATGAGATATGGGTGGAGATGTGCATAAGGCTTGCGATAATAAAATGTGTTAAACGTAGCGAGAATACAATTTGTCTTATATCGATATATAAGCAAGTATATTTAATGGCTAAAACTCAATGTGTTATAGAAATAATTTAAGTATTAAGTTTAAAAAAACACTTAAACTAATAATTAACTAAAAACTAAATATATATGTAGTCAAGTAAAGTAATGAATAGTTAATCAATTTCCTGAAATAGTTAATGAAACAACATTGAAAGTTTATTTTATAAAAGTAATATAAAACAATTATTTTCTTTTAGATTACGTTACATATTCAGACACTTAAAATATTCTACCAACAATGCCTAGCCTAAACCAGCGTCTTTTCCACAGACTAATAGACTCACAATATTACAGATAATTAACAATCTAAAAATATATAATTTCAATTACTTGTAAAATACAAACAGATAACACATACATAATATTATGCTATGGTCATGTTAATAAACAGCGCTTTTGGCGTGGTGAGAATGTTTTTTTATGCGAACGCATTTATTGATTTAAGAAAATACTTACAATTGTATCTTATATATAACTAAGCGGTAATATATTTTCATAATTAATGCATGAATATAAAAATAATTACACAGCGAAAGAAGTCTCTGCTTATAACTTATTATGATCCCTAGACTAAAGGACTAAATCAAAAGACGTTAAGAGCTTTTTTGACGCTCGTAACGCTCGTCTTTAAAAGCCTATATAGCTCTTTCCAAGAAAAGCTCACGAAACATTGTCGCGGACATAACTGCGCATAATTTATCGTGACAGAGAACGGTGACACATCCGATTATATCTCTTAAATAATACCATTGTTTATTACTAAAACACTCATTTGCATGCATATTAAGTTATTGGTTTTACGTTTGAAAGCTACGTCATTTATTCCGGGTAATCTAAAAATTAGAATAACATAGGAAACTTCTCACACATCTTTGTCGAATAATTTGTAGTGCGAACTATATACCTAAAGGTGTTGTTCGGTAGTACCTGTAGCTGAGGGAGCGTTCAAATATTATGTCACGCAATTTTTGGAGATTCTTGACATGAAAAGCGCCGTAACGTTTCTGTTTCCAATACCAAAACGCTCCAACCAATTCCAGTGACTCTTTAAACCTAAAACTTACCATTATGTGGTGTAAAGTACTGGAAAGAAGAAAATAATATTAACAATAACGCGTAATTCAATCCCCGCCCCGCATCTTAACGTTTTACAAAAAAAAAACATTTTACAAAAAAATATACGGGAGTCGTCCTAGGATACGATTCAGAAACAGTAGTTAGTGAACTATGCCTTCTGTTTGACCAAATCCATAAAATTTTTTGGTACGGGGGAGTTTTTCTCCAACGCTGATAAAGAAGTTTCACTTCAAAAACGCAATAAAATAATAAGTTGGTATACAATTACAGGGTAATACGATGAAATTAATAAAGGATTATTTCGCAAATCTTAATTCCGAGCACTTATCTAGTCAAACAACTTTAAACCCTTTTATATTATTTAAGTTTAATCCTAGATAATCGGACATATCCATATCGGAGTTAATTGGAACGGGACAAGGGACAATGAGTGTAAATATTAACGATGTCCGGAATTACTGAATAAATAATGTAACGGTTAGTGTATGGGGTTAAATTATCAATTTCACGAATCTTGGGACCTTTAACCTCGTTTAAACTTAGTTCACTAAAATATAGGGTTGCTATAGAATAAGCGTTTAAAGGAAAATAATATCCGCGGCTTCAATGAACAAAACATAGTTTCTACACTCGGTAAATGTACTTCATATTTTATATCGAAGCTCAATTATCAAATGCCTAATTCTAATAATAAATTAATATTTTTGCAAGGTCAACTTTTGATACACATAACGCTCTTTACCCTTATTAGCATTAAATAATTTCCGTATATCGTCACATATTTCTATATATTGTGTAATATCATTTTTAAAACTCATATGTCTATCGACATCGTACGCAGGCTCTAAGTCTTCGTCAACCGCTTTCTCCACCGTATTCTGGGAATCTACAGGTCCGCGTTCTCCAACGACCAAGTCTTGGAGCCGAGATATCCCGATTTGCTAGCAGATCAAGCGATACATGTGGAGCTGCATAGCTCTTTGAAGAGATTCCTATAATATCCCCAAGCAGGTGCTTGACCGAAAATCACAGGGAAATCGAAAGCGTGACCGTCCCAAGAAAACCTGGCGGCGTTCTGGTGCAGGTGAGGCAATGAGAGCCGGAAGGATTTGGAACGAAGTAAAATGCGAAGATGCTAGACGCGATGGAGGCTCACTGTGGATGCGCTGTTCTCCACGACGGAGCCATGGAGTATAGGATAGGTACACATTACTTTAAGTTTAGTAGGCCTCATGAAGGGGCATACACAATTGTGTATCTGTTTAATTGGTTATTGTTTAAAATGTTTATTTTAATTATTTATTAACACTTAGTTACACTACAGAAAATAAAAAAGTGAACATAATTATATCAAAATTAGTGCAAAAATACGTGTTATACACAGTTATTAAGACAAAAACTAAACAGGAACAACAAAAAAAACCAAACTAAACTAAAAAGATGATACATTAAAAATACAAAGTTAAAAGACACATAAATCACGAAATGTGTAAGTAAAATTTATAGAATTCCATGTTTAAGAAATATAAGTTTATGTTGTCAACCCTAATGTCACCCCTGTCTTGTATGTGACTATAACATAAAGGCAATTTAGCAAATTGTTATCAGCGTGTCAATGGTAGGACTATTACATAATTAAATTAATATAGTTATTGTTTAAAGCGGCACTTCATAATTTTAATTCGTGCCCAACTCGTGTCTAAATTTATTGTATTTGCATGCATTATATTTAAAAATATTCGAATGAACTGAAATAGAAGTTAGTAGAGTTTAAATATATGTATATTGTTAACCTATCTTAATATAAACCTCCTGTCACGATGTTTGTCCGCGATGGACTCCTAAACTACTTAACCGATTTTAAATTAAATTTGCACACCGTGAGCAGTCTGTTCCAACTTAAGAGATAGGAAAGCCTAGATGTCTCAGATAAATAGTCGCAATTTTATTTTATTGCAAATTCTTTGTCAATAATTTTATTAATTGACAGTCACAATTATCTGTTAGCTCCAAAAGATTCTAACAGATGTCGATACTTTTCAACTGGATTGAGTAAGTAACCAATAGATGGCACTGGTATGGTAAATCGCCAAACGAGTCATATAAGCTACAATTCAGTATCATGATTACAGCGTGTTATTGAGGCTAAAGTTTAAATTAAATGTAGTAAACGAAAAACCGTGAAATTCAACTATTATTTATTTATTTTCTATTATCTCTTTTTTTCATTTTTGGTGTTAGCATAGCCACACACGTGTTACTTAGACCGAAGTGTAAATCAAATTCAAATTATAGTGACGATAATACAGTGAAATTATTCTTTCGTGTCACGGTATTAAGGCTAACTAAAACACATTAAGGAGAAAGGAAGTTCGCGGGGACAGCTAGTGTATTATAAAACCTTATTATACAGATACGCAATTATATATTATACCTCTTATCCATGTCCTTGCCATCTGTAGAAAGTTGAAGCGTTAATTTATTCGTCGCATGGACAGCAGATTTATATGAGATTTTATTACGCCTTTTTAAAAATATAATATAGAACGCGTTGGTTCCATTTAAAAATATGTTCCATTTTTAAACTTAAAAGCCGATTACTAATTACTGGCCGATTATTTTATTTTATTTTATTTAGGGTCTGTTTCACAATGTACGGATAAGTTCTACATAAGTTCCAAATAAGCTATTTATTACTTACTGGTAGGATAAACACTATTTTTGCGTTTCACGACTGCCAGATAGCGCTATACGTCACATAAAGTCTATCATAAGCTATAAGTTCGATGAAACGCGAAGTTTCTTTTTCGAAACTTTTGTCTTCCAAATAATTTATGCGTTGCATAGCTATTTGGTACTTTATCCATACATTGTGAAACAGACCCTTAATCTTGACTATTGTAATTTTACAATTTTAATTTTTTGTTAATATTTTTATTATATTATAATTGCAGTCTAATGTAATCTCTAAAATTTATAGTACATATATATCTACCAAAAAATAAATACAAGAACGAGTTAATAAATAAATATTTCTGCCTGATTTTAATTTATTATATAATTCAATAAGCAATTCAATTAGCTTATAATCAAGTAATAAATTATATATTTCAGATTATATGCATTTTAGTTATAGGTCAGCGTTTGTTGCTATGTTATTATTGGTTAGTAAACAAAAGAAAAATGGAACAAAAACCTTTAGGAGTTCTTTATTGCTTTTTGTTTGTTTTTGTAGTGCATGGACAGCATACAAAACTTTTAAAATATGCGTCTTCTTTGTGGTCAATACATTTAGGATACCACCGGTGCTACGGACTCCATTTTGCATCATGCATGCGTGCACCGTTTTTATTTGATTAAACCTGAACGGTCTCGTGTCTCGGTAAACATAGTTTTACCCCATAACGTTACGTATGGCTGTTAAGGTTTACAATCATTTACCAAAAGAACTAAAAGATCTTCTGACTAGAGTCTTTAAAAATCGACTTGGTGTATTACTTTTGGAAAAAATTTATTACTCAATAAATGATTATTAGACACTGTAGTTGATATAAATTTAATAACGATTTTATATGCACCATACAAATAATATAAGAATTGACCAAGTCATATGACTAATAATAATAAAACTTCTTTAAATACATTTTGCGCGTCATTGTATGTGGCAGAATATGCGAACTTACTATTGTACCAACTTTTTGTACCATATTCTTGAAAATAATAATAATTATTATGTTTTAATGTTAATTATATTGCAATAAACATAAAATGAGTCTTCGAACGTTATTAAAATTTTTCTTTTTGTTTCTTTAATTAAATACTAAGTTCGCATAGTTTGCCACATACAATGGTGCGCAAATTTGTCTTTAATAACCTTTTTTTAATTTAAAATTTTTGTATTCGATTAGAACTTTAAATCATAAGTTTATTGATATTCTGCGCACAGGAAATATTATATCGTTCTAAAGAGATACATAATACTGCTGTATAACCCTGTATCAAACAAGTTACCCAATTAGTTAAACAGTTTTGGTCAGGATTACATTCAGAATCAAATATGGAACGTCAGAAGAAGAGAAAAGGCGGATAATATAGCAACACCGCTTTTGTAAACAAATGCTTACATCTAAAGAATTGTCTGTTAGTATACTTTTATAACTTCGCTTGTGATAAAAACTATATTTACGAATTGGCAAGTAATAAAATATAAATAAACATTTTTAATCGGCTCCTACAGTTGAGTAATCGGTTTTGAGTTTAAAAATTTAATTTTTAATTTAATTAAAAAAAATAAACATTTTTAAACTTAAATTAATTTTAAGATTAAAAATGGGACATTTTTAAACTCATATTTAAATGAAAACAACGCGTTCTTTATATTTGAAACATGTACAATGAAATCTCTTATCTGGTGTCTATGCGTTGAAGAAATTTAAGCTTCGTCAAAAAAATTCTCTTTACGTGATTTTTTTTACTATTTTTTATACATTAATTCCACACTCGGCTCTTGCTGTCCGTACATAAGATGGTCCCTTAATGAATTTTGCCTCAAGACAGCCTCTGTTTGGCAAATTATGTAATGCGGTACGCCCCGGGGTCGCATCTGTCAACCCTTTCCGTAACTATGATTTTATTATGAGAACCATCTCGGTCTATTGTTTATTATTTTATATGGGTATTGTCTCTAAATTGATTAATCATTAAGTCTATTATATGGGATTGCGATACTAAGATACCATTTTCACCCTGTGGTTAATTTTTTAAAACAAACAAATTTTGCTTAATATTGTTGTGTAGTTTTGATAAAAACTTTAACTTAAGTTGTTAATTTAAATAACAGGGCTACAACTTTGCTAAACATTATATAGAAAAAAAAGACGTATTTATTTTCCTAAACAAATCCTGAAAACCCGTGTCTACTTAAAATCATACCTAAAATTAACTTCTTTACTATACGGCGCTTCACTAACAGTGATGACACAATCTGTCAAAATCCTAATCGTTTTAAATGTTTCATCCCTCACTGGGACCCCATTTAATTACGTGTAATTTATCGTGGTCACATTAATCCGCGAACGCCTGGCCCTAACGTTTAAAATGTAGAAAAAACACTAAATCTATTTCCTTGATTACAAGCTGTCATGTCGTAGGATTTTTTCTAAGCCCACAATTGTAATTAGTCAAGATGGCTTTGAAACTTCTCTGCGGTCTTATTCTGAGCAGGGTTTATGGACGGAACACACCAAATTAATTCATATTTTGTATGTAATCTACAAAAATATGTATAAAAAATTAACAAATTACAAAGCTAAGACAACAAAATACCTATTTTGTAACCTACAAACCAGTTTGTAACTAATTAACTTAAAAACTACTGGTTCAGCAGTAGTGTTATTCATATCGAAGTTTTCTAGTGTATTTAGTACATGCATATCTGAACTGAGAATAAGTCCGTATCTTCAAGTGGTGAACATTCATTTTCTTAAATGCGCAACGTAATTGGCCCCCACCTCGCGATGTTGCCAGCCACAAAATTTATTGCTTAATTACCTCAAGAAAACGCGTCGCTGCTCGTACATCCCGACAGATGTTTTTTATTCGCCCAGAAAAACAAAACGGTCCAAGAATGACATTAATTAATTCTTAATGAAATTCATCTTCACCCTCCCGTGTTTTAATTTAAATGCTCGATTTATTACTTGTATAATTTGTCGCGAAACTCTTCTCTCGAAATAATTAAAACAACCGTTACTTGTTACATTTATTCGAAATAAATTACAATAATAACTTGCCTGCTATACATAATTGACGTGTCAGTATTTCCTTTGATACGAATTATCTACGGCTCTATGGAAAAAAGGTTCTTCGAATCTATGGAAGCTGTCATCTGAACGTCCGGGCTCCTTAAAACCTTTATGAGCTAATTCGTCATTAAAGTCATCACCAGTATCGTGGTACTGATGACTATTTATCGTGTTCCTATTCCTGTTCACGGTCGGCTTGTACTTGTCATCTTTCTGAGGCAGGATCGGCGTAGGCGTTACTTTATCCTCAATCTTCTTGTCTTTATTGGCTGTGCTGGCGCCAGCTAGATCTCTATAACCAAATCTACGTTCGTCTTTCCTTACTGGAGCGTAAGGATACCTATTTCTGAATCTATAATCGAGCCGACCGGTTCTCGCGCTATAATCGTCGTCGAAGCGCCTATACGGGTCAACGGAGTAGCGATATCTTAAATCAACGCTTGGCGGTGTACGAACAACTTCAGGAAGATGCGCGTAGTATATTATCCGCTTCGGTTTCCTAGGCACATAGTTGTCGTATGTTTCGTCGTATCTGTCCGCTCTCGACGCGCCTGGATAATACCTCTTGCGGTCGTATAGATCATACGGGTCGCGTCTATATAAATCGTCAGGGGCGTAATATCGATCATCGGAATATCGTCTGTTGTCTTCCGGGTAATAAACGGCTTGTCGTGGGTACACTGGCTTGTACTGCGTTCTGTCTTCTTCGGGTCGGACGAACTCGGTCCTTAAATCATCGGTACGTGTTGCTCTTTGTATGGCCTCTTTATCATTTCTCGATTCGGAAGCTTCTAACTGTTTGTTTTGGGTTACGAAGTTTACTCTGGGCATTCGTGAGTTGATGAGGTCGTTTGGAGGCTTTGGAGGAGTCAGTATGTCTTCTCGATGGACGTCGTTTTGGTTAGGGTAAGGAAGTTTTACCCAATTATCATTTGACGCTCTCGCACCTCTGCCTGTTGGTTTGTCTGTGATAGCTTCTGTGGTCTGATAAAATGGTTCAGGGGAGTAGTTGGTGATAGAAATCTTTGTGGTTGGGTCTTCTGGTGGAAGAGGCGCGGGAAGCCATGGTTGATGGTTAATATCCCTCCGATTTTCAGTTCGAATGTTATAGTACTTTTCCTCTTCTATAACGTCTCGGCGCCCTCGTTGCGTTTCTTCTAGCACCTAAACAATTATAAAAATATTAACCACAAGAACTGCGATATATTTTTAGAGATAAATAACAAAAATACAAAAAGCCAACATCACGAGGTGTTCCCAGGCGGTCACCCATCCAAGTACTGACCTCGCCCGACATTGCTTAACTTCGGTGATCGGACGAGAACCGGTGTATTCAACGTGGTATGGACGTTGGCGACAGATTGAACAAATTTGTAGACTATATTTTATCAATTACAATGTGCTGTTAAGTTGGATTTATTTTAATTTTAAATATTAACCTGAGTAGTTTCATCGACTGCTTGCTGTATATCAAATGAGACAGCTGCATGTACGAAGAGGATAATTAAAGTTGCAGTCTTCATCATTGTATCAACTGAAAGTAAAAAAAAATGCCTAAATATTTTTAGGAATGTAGATAAAAAAAATCATAATGTAATCTATATATCACAATTCTCGTGTCAGTGATTATAACCAAACTCCAAAACGATTTTTACGAAAATATATACAATATTCGGTAGTTCTGGGAATAGAAAAACTATTTATATGATGATACAAATTAACCCCAAACATTTACCATTGAGTGGTAGCACTCACTCATTTGTCGATAATGAACTTAAAATAAGTTAGTTATTTTTTAACTACTAAATATTTATCTCAAAATAGTTAATATTATGGTATTACAAAATTGCCGTATCAGGTAGTATAATCCGTTCAATCTCATTGAAGCAGAAATTATTAGGTAAATACGAAATTATTGTAGGCTTTCATAGTGAGAGACGGATGTGAATAGTGATGGGATAGCGGAAATGGCGTCACAAACCACTGACCATGAAGTCTGCCTAAATTATTACATTTGCTCTCATCGTTCTAACCTTTGTCTCGCAAAAATGTATCACTAATATGAAATATTTTAATGAATAGGTACACTAGTGGCAGACAATTCATTTCAATGAAGAATTTGTCTAATTGCGCGACATTTGCTTGTACGGTAAAGGAACATAATCAAAAATATGCACGAACTATATGGAAATCCATAACGTTTTTGATATTCGGGACCCATACTAAACCTTGTCTTGACTTTCAATCATTTTATCTTGTCCATAGAGTATACTTTTATTTATTTATTTACACACAGCAATACAGTATAATTTAAATGATTAATTAAAAAGTAGGGCAACTTGTGGCCTTACTGCTTTCAGTGATATTTTGCAGACAACCACTGTGAGAAAAAATGAAATTAGATAAGGTGACCACAACAAGTGTATACATACAATTACTCAGACAAAGTAATGAAACAAAGCAAAGCAATTAAAACCAACTTGAGTGAAAGGGACAAAAAAAGGACCCACGGGAGAGAAAAAATTCAGATCAGTTAGGGACACGATCTGGACATGTATCTCTTTTATATTAGAGATTTAAAGAAAGGACGAGCTGAGGAGATAGAGACGGAGAGTGAATTCCATAGCCTCACTGCAGAGACCTTGAAAATTATTAATAAAATATTTATATTCCTCACGGTGTAATGTCCGATAGAGGTCACATTTTACGTCCCATTAATCACAGCCTACTATTGGTTCATTGATGAAGCCTATTCACTATCGACCCGTTATCGTTTACCCATTGTCTGGCTTGATTGACCTACTTTACAGTTTTACTATACATAAATGCAACGTTTACAAATACCATATTGAGATCATAATGAACATTTTTATTATTTAATTTAATAAATTTAATTTAATGTATGAAGGACTTCATACATTAATAATCGTATATTATCTACAAATGTTCCAAAATCCTTTGAATATTATATTGAAGCCTTTTAAATATAACGAATACAGAAGTTAGTCCTTGTTAAGACCACTATCAACTTTCAAAGCTCAGCGTGTATTATACATGCGTTGCCGGTGGATGAGGAGGTGTAGGGGCAGGGAGCCTAGTACGTCATGAAAAGTTGAATGATTTTAGAATAAGTTCTACAAAACATAAAGGTTCTACTACTTTGTGACTAGGGCTGCCTTCCGTACTTTATAATACAGTATTGTACGTTACTTTATGTAGTTAATTGTACTCTATACTTTATGAGAACAATGAAGTACACTGAAATACTTTATTTCGCATGATGTAGTTTCTTTAGTGGTAAATATTTTTTCGATAAACGGGATTTATCGATTGGCGCTTAATCGCATTTTAAATATAGATGGTCAAGATGCTATACAATTGTTGCAAACAGAAAAATAATAATATCTTTAAATATAATAATATAGAGAAATAAATTATGATTTACTTTGTTACTATGTACTTGTTTTTTCATGTGAATTATTACCAATGTACTTTAATTGCACAAAAAAGATAGGAATTATATTTGTGATTCTCCTTTTCCACCTGACGCGCCAAAACAATTTTAAACCCCATTCGTATTGAATGCCACAATTGATTTTTTAAATATCTATGGAATATGGCTGTAATAACACGACGCTTTTATATGCGTCGTAAAATTACCTAGACGAAAAATATTATTCTAAGTCTAATCTTAATTCTAAGTTCTTGGTTCACTCTAATATTACATTAAAATGAAACAACATAAATACATTATTTGCATAATATTACAAAGTATTGTCTCGCTGACAACGATGCTAAAAAGTCAAAGATAATTGTTGAATAATCTTCTTTGACGTACCAATAACTAAAGACTCAAGTAATTCCTTGTAAAGACCACAATGTATTTACTAGGATAATAAAACAGTGTCGATATATTTTATACCTAGGGGTTCAGGGGACCGTGACTAAAGGAAGGTACATTATGAAAGAATGTATGTTAAGTTAAGTTCTACCAAGGACAATAAAAGCTTCTATTAAAGTTGACAGTGTGACCCTATCCCGCCCATACTTATCAATAGTTAATCAAACCATAACAATAATTACTCTCAGGTTCCCTACAATTCCTAAACTAATCGTAAATATAATTTGTGCAAAAAAATAAATAGCATATATTCATTGTAGACATCTCCATACTATGTGGTTCTCAAATTCGTTAGTTGAAATTTTATGAAAAAATATTGAAATGAATATATAGAAATATAAGTATTCATACCTGATCATAATCTCGATGTCAACAGTAGCAGCGTCAAACACGAAATGGTGTCCTGCAGTCCACAAGTTCACAAACGTTCAATCATCCGTCACGGACCATGAGCTTTTTGTTTACCATCGTGGTTCCATTGTATACAGAATTCATAACTCGGGAGATCAAATTGCGTTAGGGTAACAGATACACGCAAAAATAAACAATTAGTAGTTCCTGTTTGATGTTCTGTTACGAGATTATATAAAAAATGGACCAATATCAATCTCTCACAAGATTTTAACCCTGCGAGGGAGTTCCTAATCAATTGCCAAAAATCCTCGATGACGCAATGTCCAAAAATCATGTGATCGGGCCAGGAGGCTTTCGAGCTTCTGGATGGAGTTGGACCAACCAAAGATTGATACAAAATGGCAGAACTTTCTGTACCTGTACAGGAGTAACACATATTTAAAATAAATAACGTCATTGCTAGTCACGGATTGTTGATTAAGGGTTGATGCGATGACTTGCTTTACGGAATAGTTTTGTTATTTTCAAGTTCAAAATAAGGATTTGCCGTTAGGATGAGATTCTTGAAAAAGACACAATACATATTTTTAAATATAATTTTACTACTACAATAATTAACGGATGAACTATTGTGTATTTTACCCATTGACAGTAATTAAAATATTAATCTCTTTCTACCTATCGTACCTTTCCGAGATCTATATATTTAAGAAGATTTATATTATCTATATAGTTATATAGCTAGTGAATAGTATGACTGACAATATTTTAAAGCTAATAGAAAATACAATTTATTATTATTATTATTTATTTGTTTAGTTAAAATAATCCATTATTATGTTAGTATAAACTTACAGACTAGTGTTAGTATATTATTATTAAAAATCTAAACATAAAACTCAAGAAGAAGTCTATGTATATTATGTGTGACAATTTTATTTTCATGCGAATTTAATTATATAATAATCATTGCACGTTACCATCGGACAGCAGTTATAATTTTGTAATTTTAGCATTTAGCCAAAAAATTATAATGTTACGAATTTATGAATGTTTCTTTCCACATTTCTTTAATTTGTGCACAGCTTCGCAAAGATAAGCGAACACGCTCAACGAGTTGTGCGTTTAATGGAATGTTTAATTATTTAACAATTATAGACTAATTATTAAATATTTCTAGTCTAACATAATATAAAGTATTTTCTGATTTAAATAAATTTTTTGGAACGTTGGTAAACAGTGGAAACAGTAACTAACGGTGTCCACATTTCCGAATTGGTTGTAACAATAGGAAACGCACAGCCGTGTCACTTATCAGATCGGTTCAAATGTCACACCCCGCACTTCCTAAAACCGCATATTGTTCTCTTTATGCAATATTCATAATATGCCAAAACATTTTAAATTTGGATTATACTTACTAAGAAATAACATTAAAATCCAATTTTATTTTTGGAAATAAATAAGGCCTTTGTTACTCACAATTTTGGAAATCAGTCATTTTTAGTTTCTTGGTATGAAAGATAATACTTACAAAAATTCTTTACCGTAGGAATATATCTAGAGCGCCCAAAGAACACTAAAATTGTGCACGTTAACTTAAACACAACATCAGAGTTGAAATTCAATTGGCTAACGCCGTATTCTTAGAAATATAAAAATTCATCATGTTTTATTATTCAATTTTGAATATTTCTACGTTCATATTTATTTGATGTCCTGTAGGGGCTTTTTTATTTAGTATAGGAGATGGACAGATTTAATCTAGGACTACTGCTGATGCTAATGAGCTGTTAAGGTCGAACATAATATATACAGACGTTTTATCATTTTTAATTTTCTAATCTATGGCGCATATGCTGCCCGGTTGCTAGCAAACTCTTTGGGTACAACCGATTTAAAAGTAGAACTATTTTACATTCCATTTCCGAAATTCGTACTACATTATTCACTTCATTGGTTCTTTATACGATCCTATTCTTAAACGTACTAAAGCGACACCTACAGTCCGAGGCTACAATCTGTGCGCTGAATCGCGCTAAGTTATCCCGGCCGTTCGAATATTGAGCCTATCGGCCCAGTCAATGTTTAGGCTGATTGAGGAACCTCCTTATAGCTCGTAGGAAGAGCAGCACCTTCCTGTTTCCACATTACTTTATTTATTAAATCGTTCTTCTAATAAAATGAATATTTTATTTTCGAGGATATTTCTATAAAAATATAAGTAGTAATATTATTTAATACAGTTTACGTTTGCATTGTAGGTGTGAAAATTATTATTTTAATTAATAATAATTATAATAATTTTTTTTAATCGATGCCTTATTTAATTGTAACTATGAAATTGATAATGCAATTATAAAAGACAGATTTTAAATTATATTTATACTTTTATCGCATATTCAATCTGTTGATCAATTCACCTCGGAGGTACTATGGTTCTAGGGCCATAACTATTAAAGCACAAGTGATAAAAAATTGCATTAAATATGTATAAAACACACTTTTTAACACTTTAATAGTTATATTTTACGAGATTTTAAAGATATAATAATCTTTCTACTAAATAAATAAATAAAACTGTTTGTCTTTTCCAAGGAAGGAATTCATTATTTTCTAGCGATTTCGTTTACATTCCTAACTATAAATACATTGATATGTCGACTATAAAACATGTATAGTCCTTTATTTTAGAAAACATAATATTACCAATAGTAGGTGCAGATGGGAAAGTTTTGAATAATAAATAGAACATATAACTAATAATAAGATAATATATTAGGCAATAAAAATAAATGTTAACAAATTAATCATTAAAAAATATCTTTTTTTGAAAATGGATAAAAGGGATTTTTAATTGTAATTTTCGTGAAAACATCTTAAATTTTCATCAATTTATATACTTCTGAGCCAAATCTTAAGGTTCCAAAGGCTGCTAAGTAATCGCTCTACTATACACGGTATGTACGGCAGAGCGATTAAAATTAGTAAATGTTCCTTTTTCTTGGCTCTTGTCCTCTTCTAATACAAGAATGGATAAATCTGTAAATTTTAAATTATTACACCACAGTCGCTTCCACACAACAAATTCATAATTGAAATTGGGCAAATCATACATTTTTCGACACGTATGAAAACAAGCCATCAACGTCGTGTCCATTTGAGTGTAATTTCAATTATACGAACGATTGGCGGATTTCCTCAATAAACCGGTTTTTTAGTTAGTTTTCTGCTGGTGTCACCTATTAGTGTTTCCTTGTGCTGACTGATGCGATCTCTTCCTTGACACCGACTTCCTTCGTAACCGACTTACAACAACAATTCTGACTTCCAGCCTACATCCTTTAACCACGACAAGAAGGTTTTATAAATGCCAATTTGGATATGAATAAATGAACTTCTGGCAGCAGCGGCATAGAGTTCAATCGCATTTTGAGTGACAGGCGCTGGCGCTTCTAGTATAATAGCGAAGTTTTCTTTAAATACTGTTTCACACTCCATCTTGTTTCACAAAGACCTCTTTGGACAATATCGAACTACGCGAAGTTTTATTTCGAACTTCGAAATGATACTGGCCACCTATAAATAAAACAAGTTTTTTAAGTCATTAATTGGAAGTATATAGATCAATATTTGGTTAATTTTCTTATATATGTTACGTTTTATCTCTTTAATTTCTGCCTAGTGATCACTCTATCGTACGAATGGCCCAAACATTAACCCGTTTGTTAATGTTGTTTCAAACGCTACGGCTGAATATCTTTCAGGCCACGACTTAAACGGCGCTGTTTTGTTAAAAGGTTGTTAATTGAACAGCTTATTAAGCTGGCTGCGACATATACACTACACATGTTTATTTTTTACTATAAAGCACTATCTTTTGGAAGTAAATGCGATTCGAAATGGAATCGGTCTCTTGATCTTAGTTTCTTAACTTCTTCGTACTTAACTGGATATACAGTGTAAACTCTATATAACGACACTGAGGGGACTGTGTATAGTATGGTGTTAGCGTTAAATGGAGAGAAGAAAAACGTATAGATAATCCATGACTCCTACTTATTAGTCCTGGTCAACAAGTCTACACGTGCAATCAATCCCAATTTGTAAACAAAAGAACGAATTTCTTAGAAAGTTCGTATGCATGATGCTGACAGTCGAATTTATTGCGGGCAAGGATAATAAAGAGACAAAAGAACGTAGACAGATTTTTTTTCGATGGTAGCGCCCTCTATAGACAATCTCTTAGATTCTACTGTGCTCAAGAGATGCCGCTTTAATAAAGAATGTGATTACCATTTCAAACGTTCAAAAACTACTTTGATTTACTTTTACGCATATTTAGAGTTAGATTAAGTGAATAAATAATTCAATTCAACTAATTTATTCAATTTAGCAAAATATTTCTAAAGGGTATTTTCTAAAAAATTTAGAAGAAAAATTATGATATATCAGGTATTTAAATGTCAACTCCCAACTGCTAAAGTGTCAAAACAAAAATTTCAAATTACAATCTCTTGTATGTTGCCTTATCATTTTGCTGTGGTTCATTTTGTATTTTAGCCTGTTTTCTGTATTGTGAGATACTGAAAGTAAGCACGTCGGTCCAGTCGAGCTTTTAGTTTCTCTGGCTTACTGTTGGGATTCTGCACTCGGTTGTACAGTGTAAATGTGTAAGTGCATATGTTTATGAATGTATTGTTGATATACATATTAACAGAACAGATTATTTAAATTACGAAATTGCGTGGTCTTATCCATCTCAGCATCAGCAGCAATTTAATTTTATTTATTTCAGTACATAAAGCCACTGTGAAACATATTATTTCATGATTTAATGTTGAATCTTAAAACTTTATCAACATATTGACATGCATATGTAGGTGATTAGTACGTGTCGTAATGAAACAGTGATGTGTCCTGACAAGGACAGTTGTAAACGTTATCGTCATGAAACAATAATTTGTTCTGAAAAGAACAGTTAATTGCGTCATCGTAAGACCACGATATCGAACTGTTCTGAGAAGAACACGTTCGTACCCTTCGACGGTTGCGCGCAGAAAAGGACAACTTTTTGCCGCGCCTCGATTTTATCGTCTACGCACCCTTCGCATCTTGTTACCACTAGTGGCCAGTGTAGGATAACTTTTGTATATAAATCTACAGTTTTTATTTTAACCAAATAAGGACCAATCAACATAAACCAAAACAACCTAAACATATTTTATCTTATTTTTCAGATGCCAGCCTTCATTCGTTTCCAAACCCTAAAAGATCATTCACCCATCAGCAATTGAAATCTTACTGGTGATTTTGGATTGACTAATGTAGAGATTTTCAAAAAGAAAAAAGTTTGTGATGTTCATTTCACCGACAGAGATTGTAATCGTAATAACCGATTCCATCTCTTCATTTGAATGGTAAGTAATTGAAATATTAATTAATTTACTTAATCCTTGAATGGTTGAGAAACCAAAATATCGTCAATAGCAATTGAATTTTTATTGTCTTACTTATTCCTCCATGAAATGGTTAACTATTGTGTGTAATACTCAATGTCTTATAAAGATTTTATTGGTGAATTGTTTAACTTTTTTCAGGCTTTCATGGAAAACTTCCTTACCCTAGTGAAATGGTCAGTCAGGAAATGAATGTGAACACCCAATTAGATGCAGGTTATTAAAATAATTTAGTTTTTAAGCGACTACAAAAAAAAAGATTTATAATTTGCCTGTATTTCTTTAATTAATTTAATAGTTTCTGTATTGGCATTGGTTCTTCTTTATTAATTTCAGGTTGTTCTGAAACAAGTACCATGACAAAGCTACCACCAGCTGCACCATTGAAGCACCATATCAATATTAAGTCATCCATATCAGGTAATAAAAATATAGCTTTATGAATGAGTACTAAAAGACAACTGACTGCTACTGTACTTGAAGACGAGTTCTTATGTAGAGATCTCAAACAAGCGTGTCCCCTCTAATGCCTGGAAAACAGGCGGCTGGTAGCTGGATAAGGAAGGCAGAGGACAGATTGTTAAAAATCTAACTATATATTGGAGGATAGCATTTGTATAAGGAATATGAATCCTCGATTTTGTCCATTTTGTGTAGGTAAAAACATGCTGAAGTGCTACTGCCCCTTTCGCTACATGTTTATTTAGCTATAGAGCTCATTGAGACAGCAATACTTTCATAAAATACCTGTTGTTCAAAAGTATCATATCCTTTTACGGTTTAGTATAAGAAGTGGAGCGCTGCAAGGGTTATATTGCACAAACACACACATAATACTTTATTTTTATTAAAATAATTAATTGAGATATCTGACATAATTTCAGTTGTCTGTGGCTGAGCATCTACTTCTGCAGTGACCACTCAACAGAATGTTTAGCACAACATGAAAAGATCATCAAAAAGACATTCAGAATACACTGCTATAATGCTGGACCAATGTTATTGCAAGAAAAGATCTTCAAAAGGTTGGTGATACTCTATAGGTTTACTGTTATCTCTTATTGACTGGCACATACTATTGGATAGGATTCTTGTTTTTGTAGTGTTTATGTTTAGCCCGACTTTTTGACTTTCCCTGTCTAGTGTTGAAGCATTTTTTCTAGTTTTGTAGCGGTCTCACTGGGGACGGCTATGTCGTCTGCAAATCTAAGGTGAGTTAGATGTTTGTTTCTTATTCAGAGACCGTTTTTATTCCATTCTATACCTTTGAATACATTTTCGAGGACTGCTATAAATAATTTTGGGGAAAGTGTGTCACCCTGTCTTCCGCCTCTTTCGATACGAATTTCTCGACCTTTGTTTTCTATCTTTATTTTTCTAACACTATTGCTGTATATGTTCTGTAATATATTTATATATTTTCCATTTACGTTTTTTTTTACTTTTTTAGCGCTTCCCAAATGGATGTATGCGTTATAGTGTCGAACGCTTTCGCATAGTCTACAAATGCTATGTGGAGTGGTTTGTTAAATTCATTATATTTTTCGATGATTTGTTCAATAGTGTGGCTATGGTCTATAGTAGAATATCCTGGGCGGAAACCTGCTTGCTCTACTGGTTTGTTATTGTCAATTTTTGTTGATATTCTGCTCAGTTAATACTGTGTACTTCAATAATTTGAAGAAAACAATTTATATTTCACAGATAACAAGCTGATTGGCCTGTAGTTCTCAATGTCTAGTGGGTTGCCTTTCTTGTACAGCAATACTATATCTGATTGGCGCCATTGTTTTGGCACTTCTTCTTGATCTATTACCATGTTAAAAGGTATTGTCAGATATGGAACCAGGATAGGTGCTCCAAAGTTTAGGGCTTCGTTAGTTATGTTGTCTGGCCCTGGGCTTTTTACTGACTTTAGGGTTTTTATATGATGCAAACTTCATCTTTACTTATAGGCATGATTATTGTATTAATTTAATATATAAATTTAATTTTCATTAGTGTATTTTTTTTAACCTATCGTATCTGGAGGTACGGCAGTGTGACCGCGAAAGTCGAGTCGAGCGAAAAATAGTACTATTCTTTTCTCGAAGCAGTTCGGGCCATATTCAACTTCGTTGTGTATAATATTAGAAGCCTGAATTTTCAAAGAAAGGTATATTTTCTAAAGTCAAATTTCTTTATTTTATCACTCACTCACTCATTGACCGACCAACAAGACCGAGTTAAGCTATATGAAGTCATATTTAGAATAAAGTTAGTGTTTAGTGTAAAAATAAAGGATAAATTAAAAAAAAATGGTCGGATTTCATAATCTTTTATTATATTTTTATGGGCTTACAAAGTTATTTATTCGGTGAATCAATCAGTGTAATAATGGAATATTTTGAGTATATATGTACGCAATTGTATCAGTATGTATGGGCATAAATATTTTAATTATCCTTATAAATATCTGACTAATAGGTAACTTAAGACATAATGTAGGGACTGAATAAATTGCACAACTTCTTACGGTAGAATTACTGCGTTGCTAGTATGATATGCTTAGGGACTAGCATATCGCCTCACAGTCAAGCTGCCTCGAGACCATCAAGTGACACGGTGACATACCTGCCGTTGTTTTCAATGTGTAAAGTTATTACTGTTGATTTATTTGAGTAAGATTGCAAAAATTAATCATTGTATTGACTATTTCCTGTCATTTGAATGAGCGATCGAGCCGCCATCTTGTCGAGGCGCAAAATTGTCTTTACCTCACTCTGCTCCAGGCCATTTCTGATTTATTCCAATTTGTATCGTGGTAGGAAGCAGACATATCACTTACAAGTTAAACAGTGAATATATTTCTTTATTACGGATACTGTGTGTATAATTTTCGTGCCCTAACAAGAATTACAATAATTACTTGGCTACGAAGGCTCATCTTGCTTCGCTTCGCATTATTTTTGTGTTGTGGAGATGCATGAGATATTTATGAACTGTATCTTTTGACCGCATATTTTTGTTTTTACGTTCTCACTTCTTTTTTACTTTTAATTCTACTGCCCTGATCGAGTGTAGTAAACAAGTAGTCCAGAGTACCTTAAGGGTCGCCTTTGACACGCAATTTGTTTAATCTATGATTTGTCTAAAACGTTCCTATGATTGACAACGGGAGAGCAGTGTTGGCTAAGTTAGTGTACGGCTCTGCCGGAGATCGTGCGTGACAATGAGGGCTGTGCGGTGCGACCAATGAGTGAATGCAAACATTGTGACAAAAACGGCATGGATCCCATTAAACGACATCACCTACGATGCGAATCTGAAGCCATGATAAATAATAGGGTTATAGTGCTACTCAATTATCTTTATTATATAACAAAGCAGAGTAAATATTATACAGTGTGGCTTCAGCGTGCGATTCTCATCCCTGAGGTTGTAGGTTCGATCCAAGGCTATGCACCAATGGATTTTCTTTCTATGTGCGCATTTAACATTAGCTCGAACGGTGAAGGAAAACATCGTGAGGAAACCGGCGTGCCTTAGGCCCAAAAAGTCTACGGCAAGCGTCAGGCACAGAAGAAGGCTGATCACCTACTTGCCTATTCGATTAACAAACGATCATGCAGCAGATACAGGAATCTGAGGCCCAAACATAAAAAGGATGTAGCGCCATTGATTTATTAAATTTTTTTTATAACAAAGACAATACGCGACTTAAATATGGGAATTATGAAGTTAGGCAGTTACTATGAGATTCCGTACACACGCTCTTAATCTTTAATTAATACATAATTCATTACAAGACAAAACATTTTAACATATTGTTACGAAGACGGGTCGACTGCAATGTTTCTAGATTTTTCCACTAGTTAGAGAACTTTTCAGCAGGCTGTAATATGATTTCTGACCGTTTCAGGAGAGGGTCAATCACATATTAGAAAATTGTAATTTCCATAATGTTACCATAGTCTTCAGGAAGCTGAAACCTTTTTTCAGTCAGTTTCAGAACATGTGTAGTCGAGTGGTGCAGTTTTCAGGAGACCCGTTTTCAGGCCTAGGTATACCCCTTTGATGATGGAATATTCTAGACCAAACTTTCTAGGTGTGAGACAAGGACGAAATAATACGAGAGAGAGAGAAGATCAAAACTTTCTCGAAACTAGACTGAGCACTCTAGAACGCCGTACGACAACGACGGAGTAACGTGCGAAAGAGACAAAGAGTGCAGACGTTCTAGAAATGCGCAATCGCTGCTCAGTAGCAAGCCCGCCTAGGGAGTTCTCGAATATTGTTTAGAATGCGATAGAGTGAAACACCGAAGCGATAAAGTGCGAATAAAGTGAATACAAGTGATAAAGTACTGTGTGAAGTGTGCATAAGTGAAGTAATTAGTGACTGTGTTTTTGTGTGTTATAAGTGCATTTCTGCAATTAATTTGTGCTCATAAATTCCTCATTGATTTTTCAAGAAATAAACCCTTGAAGAAATCTACGGCATTTTCTATCCGATCCCCTAGCTCGTAACAATATCTATTGATGCACCTTTTCATTTATATATGTCAATTGTAGTATGTTTCTGCAACAAAGTGTTCATTTATAAATAAATATTTACATTTAATACGGGAAAATTAACTTAGATATATAACCGCTTGTTAGATTTTTATTAATCACCGTGAGATTTTCATCAGCCACCGTATACCATTTACGGATATATCCGTTTAATCCGTAATTAAATTCCTACGCATGAAATAGTGTAGGCTTAAATTTATTATTAATAATTAATGACTTTTAAAATATAATAAAACATTCAGATTGCAAATTGCAGTCAACCCCCTTCCTAGTGGGAGTGCCATGCTGTTGCTTTCGGGCTTCAGCCAATTGGGCAGGCACGACCGGGGCAGTACCACTGTCTCACAGAAAACCGGCGTGAAGTGATGCAATAGGTTCATCTTATTGTACTCGCGTTTCGTGCGGTGAGTGAGACTCCCGGAGCCCATCAATTCCCCCCCCCCCCCCAGAATATGAAGATGCAGTTTAAACAGAGATTACTATAGGTAAACTATAGGTTTCGATCTCGGGGCAAACGGAAGAATTTACCGAAGGCATCCCCTTCCACGTTCTCAGTGGACTTTACCAATGTTAGGGGGCTCAACTCTAATCTTAACGCGGTTCACTTTCACCTCGAAACTGCGAAGCCGGCCTTATTCTTCCTTACTGAGACTCAGATATCCTCCCCGGTTGATACTTCCTACCTCTCCTACCCGGGGTACAAATTGGAACATTCATTTGTGCCGCGGGCGGGAGTTTGCGTGTAGTTCAGAGAGGATATCTGTTCTCGTCGCCTCGGGTCGCTTGAAGGAAGGGACCTATCTAGCCTCTGGCTGCGCGTAGACTGCGATAACCATCCGCGATTCTACGCATACCTGTATAGGTCCCATAGCGGAAATACCGAAACTGAGCGACTCATTGAGCACATCCAAATGGCTACAGATTCCCTGCTCGAAGGGGTTCCTACCGCTGAAATCCAATCCAATCAAATACTTGGCGATTTTAACGCTCACCATGCCGATTGGCTCGGTTCGGAAACCACCGATCACGCGGGAAGATCCTTTCACGACTTTGCTTTAGCTTACGACCTGTCACAAATGGTCCCTGCGATTACGCGAATACCAGATGTGGATGGTCATAAACCCTCTTTGTTGGACCTTCTGCTGACCTCACATCCGGAGACCTATCAAGTCTCTGTTGACCCGCCATTGGGTTCATCGGATCATTGTGTGGTCCGGAGTACTGTGCCTACTACGCGCCCTCCTCGGCCCCGTTTTTCGGGTTGTCGTCGTATTTGGCACTATCGGTCAGCAGATTGGGATGGGATGCGGTCTTTCTTTGCGTCCTACCCTTGGGGGCCTATGTGCTTTTCGTCGGAAGCTCCAGATTCCGTCGCTGCCTCTGTCGCCGAAGTGGTTCTACAGGGCATGGAACTTTTTATTCCATTCTCTGCGGTGCCGATCGGTGGCAAGTCACATCCCTGGTTTAAGCGTTCTTGCAAGGCGGCATCGCGTCGAAAGCGAGAATGCTTTAATGCATGGGCGGAAGCGGCGATATCTCGTGATGCCAATACCAGCGAACATAAAAATGCATATAACTCAGCCTCCAGGTCCTTCAAACGGGAAATCGCTAATGCAAAGTCAGAGCACATCGCCAGATTTGGCGAGAGATTGGCCCAACTCCCTTCTGGGACCCGAGCCTTCTGGTCTCTCGCCAAAGCTGTACAAGGGAATTTTTGTCAGCCATCGATACCACCGCTGCACAGAGAGGATGACTCGCTCGCCCACACTGCGAAGGAGAAGGCCGACCTCTTGGGCTGTCTCTTCGCGTCCAACTCGACTTTGGATGACCGGGGGAGATCACCACCGGCGATTTCGCGGTGTGATAACTCAATGCCGGAAATCACATTCCGGCAACGTCCTGTTCGCAGAGCACTATCTTCCTTGGACATTCATAAGTCGAGCGGGCCGGATGGTATCCCTCCAATTGTGCTGCGTACTTGTGCTCCTGAGTTGGCTCCGGTCCTGACGCGCCTTTTCCGGTACCTGTACTCGCTCGGCACTGTCCCGAAGTGCTGGAAGACCGCTTCGATACATCCGATCCCTAAAAAAGGCGATCGCTCTGATCCATCCAACTATCGCCCAATCGCAATAACCTCCTTGTTCTCCAAAATAATGGAATCCATTATTAATGGCCAGCTCTTGAGTTATCTAGAGCGCCACCAGCTGATTAGCGATTATCAGTACGGCTTTCGTCGTGGTCGTTCGGCTGGTGACCTTCTAGTATACCTTACTCATAGATGGGCAGGTATTTCTCGGGCAGTTGTCGATGAGTACCGGAACAAACTTGTGTCTGAAGTCGAAACTCTTTTACGTGGAGTCTCGGACTGGGGTAGACTAAACCTAGTCCAATTTAACCCCAAGAAGACACAAGTTTGCGCGTTTTCCGCGAAAAAAATACCCTTTGTCGCTACTCCTCTTTTCGAAAACAAAGCCTCCAAAAAGCTTGGTGTGCCCAGCAAGGCGAGACGGTACTTCACTCCGGGCCACCGCTTGCAACTCTATAAAGCGCAAATACGGCCCCACATGGAATACTGTTCTCACCTCTGGGCGGGGGCTCCCCAGTACCAGCTCCTTCCACTTGACCGTATCCAACGAAGAGCGGTTCGAATCGTCGATGACCAATCCCTCTCCGAGCGGCTCGATCCTTTGGCGTTGCGTAGAGATGTGGGGTCACTCTGCATCTTCTACCGCATTTACCATGGAGAGTGTTCAGAGGAGTTGTTCGGGTTAATACCTGCAGCTGAGTTTCAGCATCGGACGTCGAGGCAAAACACAAAATTCCACCCGTATCACCTCGACGTCCGACGTTCCACGACTGAGCGTTTTTCAAGGCAATTTTTGCCGCGCACCACCGCTATGTGGAACCGGCTGCCCGCTGAGGTGTTTCCGAACCAATTCGACTTAGGGTCCTTCAAGAAAAGAGCGTACACATTCTTAAAAGGCCGGCAGCGCACTCGCGAGCCCTCTGGCATTGAGAGTGTCCATGGGCGGCGGTATCACTTAACATCAGGTGAGCCTCCTGCTCGTTTGCCCCCTATTTTATAAAAAAAAAAAAAATCCTTCATATATAAACTGCATTTAGAACCACAACAAAATAATACATCTTTTGTTACCCGTGTTACAGTATTGAAATCATCGGCTTATAAAATTTAAAATCTGACTAAATATCCCATCCATTCAAGTAGCGTTTTAGCCGGTAGGTCACTGTAATTAATTGTATTAAATAGGAAGAGAAAAAGAGAATAGTAAATATATGTAGTTTATTGACATAAATGAGTGATACATTGTATTTATAATAAATTTGAAATCTTTGAGCTATATAATTCTGTTATAATAAAAATAATACGCAAGCTACGAATAAGTATGATACGTTAGAGTAAGCTTTTTCTCTATTAGGACATGTAATGGTTTATATAACTGAAAAATACATAATGATTAAAAAATAAATTTACCAACTCACTACATCACAAGAAGAGGATACAGCGTGGAAAAACACAATCAAAATATTAAATTGGAATAAAATGAAACAACTGATTATCGGAGTATGTTGATGTATCAGTTATGACTGAATTATTGTAGGCATAACCCACTGCATGAGAAGGCGCGTGTAAACTTCTTATTAAATAGCAGCCACTTCGCATGTTATATTCAATCGTCCAAAAATATCTCCAATTTTCATGGTCAGGACCATCTATATTACCAAGCTTAACAAAATATTTTTTATTTTGATATATCCATCCTAAGTTATTGACGTCTGAAGAATATATATTGTATGCTTTTCTACTTGAATCGTATTTAAGTTCCCATTCGCTGGTAACAAGATTTAGATTGTCAGAAATAATCAAATCATTATTTTGATTCGATTCAATCACTTTTTTATAATTCGGTTTAGTTGCAATTCTAAACTTTCCATTTGGTACAGCTACTTTCCCTATTTCTTTGATATACCAAGTGTTCCCATTTTCCGTAGCACCTGATACTATAAGTTTTCTACCTCCATAAGGACTGTCTTCATCAGTTAGAGCTATTAACCTGTAAAAGCTAATGAGATTCCTGAGTCTGTATGATCCGTCATTGGCTTGATCTAGGCGCCAATATTGGTTCATACTCCCACTCTCTGTATATGCTCGAAGAACCACTTCTTGTGGCTCTGCATTACTATTCCAGCTTAACAAAAGATCTGAACGTACACCGCTTATTATTTTATAAGCTTTTTTATTTTCATCATAGATGAAAGCCCATTTTTGGTTATTGCTGCCAAAGTAATTATAACCATGTATCAAAGAATCCTCTTGATTGGTAAAGTCAACAACTATATTTGGGAAGTTATCATTGAAAATATGATAATCGCCATCTGGAATGTACTTATAAACGATGGGTTTAATATTCCAGTTTGAATGTAGATTAGTATTAGTATCCGAATCATCTTGAACTATTAAATTTAATCCACCATATGGATTGCTAACTTCAGTTAACATTAAAATCAAACTTAAGTTTTCCAGATTCCTAAGTCTATAAGACTCATCGCCAGTCCGTTCGATGCGCCAATATTGGTTCTTGCTTCCGCTCTCCGGATATACTCGAAGAACCATTTCTTTTGATGCAGCATTACTATTCCAGCTCAACAAAAGATTTGATCTTCGACCACTCCATATTTTATAAGCTCGCTTACCACTATCGTAAGTAAATTTCCAGTTTTGATTTTCATTGTCCATATAGTTTTCACCGTGAATCAAGAAATCGTTTTGGTTAGAAAAGTCTACGACATTGTCGGACATGCCAAGATTAAATATATGATAATCACCATCTGGGATCGTCTGAAAAGAGATTGGATTAACTTTCCATGCCTGTGAGTTTCTTTCATCAGAAGTATTAATTTCAGAATTTACAATAACTTCTTTTCCGCCGAATGCACTAGATTTATTTTGAGCGGTTATTATCATATCTAAGTTCACAAGGTTCCTAAGTTTATAATAGTCGTCGGTCTGTTCAAATCGCCAGTATTCGTTGTCGCTACCACTCTCGGTGTATCCCCGGAGAATTATTTCTTCAGACGTAGCATTACTATTCCAACTTAACAATAAACTGGAATTTTGCTTACTTTTTAATTTGTAAGCCTTTTTATTTTCATCATAACTAAATACCCATATTTGGTTATCCCCGCCATTATATACGTGGCTGTGAATAATTCCACCTGATTCATTTTCAGTTAAATCCAAAAAGGAGTTATTATTCTGTATACTTTCAATCATAAATTCACCATCTGGAAATGGTTTTGGATTAAAATCATCACCAAACGTATCTTCTTCTACATCACCTGCACCACCATACATCAAGTCATCATCCGAGCTGGCCGATCTCTTGGAACGTCCATCGGAGTCTTTATGACCACCATCAGGGTGGTCTCTTCTCCAAATAACATTAGGAGTTCTTGAAGAAGAAGCAATGTTTTCCAATTCGAGTGGGTCCAAAAAATTAGGGTTTATCCATATTCTTTGAATTCTTCCATTACGGAGCTCTCTTGCTGATCTTATGTATATATTTTGTATTCCTCCAGGAAATGCAACCTCCATTTGGTTAGGCCAACGTGATCCATGTAATAAAGACTCATTGACATCGACTCCTCCAGGAGCATAAATTTCGTATTGATATACTATCCCGCGGTTTGCACTTCTCGGTGTCCAAACATATTTTTTTTTATCTCTTTGAGTTTTTGTTGTTGAAACAAAGACGGAAGGATGGTTATTTTTTGCAAAACCATATAAGTCTGTCTCTTCCCAATCCGGGTCCTCCCTTGTCACAATGGGTACAAATCCTTCTAAAAATATTTCATTTGGCGGTCTTCTATCCCACCTAAGCAGCCTTTGCCTCCTATCCATCCTAACAACATTGTCAGTATCTGTTACTTCAGTGGGTCTCCAACGAGGTTCGCTAATATCTAATATTGACATTGGCCAGCTCCTTGACACTAATAAACTTATCAGTTCCAAGTCCAAAGATCTAATCCATTCTATCACTGCTGCCTGAATACCATTAGTAATGGGGTTGGGTGGTCCTCGATCTGAAACAAATACAGTTTTATTATGGACTAAGTTTTTGTTTGATATTTTTGAATTATTATTATTTATTTGTTAATGTTTGCCAAGTTTTTCTTTGAAGTGAAATGCAAAAAGGATCTGTTTTATGTTGTATATACTAGTACTAATTTCAAACATGGATATGAGTTAATGGTATCGAATAGGATTGACGAAGACTATCGTCACAAAACGAGCTGGGCATTAATTAATAAAAATTAAAAAAATATGGAAAAAAATTTTTATCCATAGCTTTTATATAGCGATTGATCCACTATTTATTATTACCAAAAGTAATATTATTATTTTATTTCCACATTGATTCATGACTTCAATACAGCCAATATGAATAATTATGAAATGAGCTTAAAGATGTATTATAACTTTGTTAAAACGTTCACGTTGTGAAGATATTTTGAGTGTTGAATAATGTTTTTCTTATGCGATATCGATAAATTTACAGGAAATTCAAGCGGATAACGATCATTACTTCAAAAGGTGAATGAAATTATTATCTCTTTCGAAGTAGGACGTTATCATTTAGAATTGCATGTGTTTGTTTTGTGAGTGATATATGCAGCATCTTGATAACGAACAAAATATTATTTAGTATACTTTTTATTGCACGTTAAGTAATTTGCATTAGAAAAGTAACATGCATAACAGGTACAAGTTCATGTTGTGAAATGTGTTCAAAATCATTAATTTTAATTGATTTTCAGAATTACCATAGCTACACTTATAATAATAATATCTACACAATGACACAAAACAAAAGTTAAAAACCAATAAATAAATAATTACATTAAAAAGACAATAATATATTTTTTACTATAAAACACGAATGTCCAAACACAAGATGCAATGCCTTGTTTTGTATTTTTGCCAATTAATGACATCAGATCGTAAATAAAATGAATACGTGAATATTCAATTTTGTTTTCACTATCGTTCAAAAGGAATGTCTTGGGTTAAAGTATATAAAACATATTATTCGTTTAAATAAATAAATTTACTCACTAGACATTGCAATTGATGATCCGATGAAAACGCTGAACAAATTACAACCAACTGGACGGCTGGCGGACCACGAAGTGGAATGAGCCATTCACAACAAGCGCGTGCTTTTATTTGATATTTTTTAGTCAGCTTGGGTTGCCAAATGTACATACAAAATTTGCGAAAAATGCACTGACTGTCTGCGTGAAATACTTGCATGAATAATCATGATCACTCGCATACACTCTTAATTTTATAAGACCATTTGTATATGTCACGTGAGGTAGTATTTAATTATTTATGTTCAGATATTGTACATTATGATCAATGTTTGATCCGAAGCTTCAACAATCAAAGAACAAAGGAACATCAACAATAAGTTTTAAATAGAAATTGTCGAAATAGATGTACTTATATAATTAATAGTACTGTTTATGATGTCATATACATTTGTATCAAATCAATAAAAATACAAGGTCGAATTATTAATTTTAATGCCTCAAAACTACTGAAACGCCAACGTCAATTTGTCCCAGAGTGTTATCCCTGCTTATTATTGTGCTTAAATACCCTTTAGGAGCTTAGGGTCCCACAGGATTTTAACAGTTTATTTTTAACAGCGGTAGCGCACAAGTCACGAGTCCGACTAGCGGGAAGACTGTGCGCATGAGTTGGTGGTTCAAGTAAAAAATTCTCATTGAGATACATCACATGAATCAACATTACCGTGATTATTTTAAAGGTTACTTTATCTTTTGTTGTAATATCTTTCACGCAAAAATCTACCCTATAGGGACTAGCTAGACAAAGACTTTAAATTAAAATCCTGACTAGGAAAAATAGAAGTGCATATTTGTTTTCTCTAAATAGAAATAAGTATTTAAACATAATTAACATTTTTTACGTAAATATAATATTAAAATTCTACATTGGACAATTTAATAATATATTCTTAAACATACCATCTAAAAGGAAAATGGCCAAAAACAAATTATGTAAACATTGTATTAATTATTGTCAATATTTATGAGACAAATGTATAGATAATAAAATGTATGTATGACTAACAAAGACAAATGATATTATTATGATTTGTAGTTAGCCGAAAATAAATTGAAATATTTTTTTAACTTTTTTATGATTATATTGTGGTTTTAGAATTAGTAAAAAATAAGACATAGCGATAAAACAGAAGTGGCAATTGGCGGGGCATATAGCAAAATACACAAATAAATGGCGGAATTTAAGGTCAACTGTACTGTAAGGACCAAGGGGAAGAAGGTGGATCAAATAGAAGCGGTAGCAAAAAGTGAATGGATAAAGAAAGCCATAGATGGAGGTAGTTGACCAAAGCTGTAGGAAGCAGGCCTTTACCCATGAAAGGGTTTCGATCAACGGTACTGAAGGTAGCTAGGATATATAGGATAACAAGGTAAAAATCTAAGCTGCATATTTTAAGCTTTTGGTCATGATTGGAAATTAAACGGGCTTTATTATTATTATTATACGCTGAATTTAAGTATATTTTTTGGTCTTTAGAATTAGATCTATATATCTTAAGATAAGGTTTTATTTTGCTAAATTAAATTTTTAATTTGAATTTGTCTAATTTACATTTTTTATCACCCAATAACGTGATCCAGATATTAAAGCTGACGAGTTTACACGGTTACTGTGTGCTAAGATTTACAAGGAACCTATTGATTGGAATCAACATTTTTTTTTATTTGATTCCATTTATCGGGGCTTTACTACATCTACTCGTAAAAGGTAGGTATACAATTATTTTGATAGAGAAATGATTCATAATTGTTAGAGTTGACATTAATCAGATAAATATGAAATTCATATTCATTCCAAATATGTAAAATGATTGAAACAAATACGTATTTTAGATACATAATACTTGAATTAGTCACAAGTACTAACTTATCAATAAAATTGAACTTGATTATTTTGAAATAACAAAGTAATCATCAAATACTTGCGTTTTTGCTATGGGCTTCACGTTTCATATTTAATTAGGCTAAGTCGGGTGTGATTAGAAGACTGGATCCCAATTATGTATAGATATTCAATGTAAACGATAAAAATATAATGTTGTTGTTGTTTATGTATTATTTATGATAATAATGGTCTGATTCAATATTCGGGGTATTACGATAAAAAGATTAAAGATAAATATTTTGTCGTTGATATGCTATAAATAATAACTAACTAATTGTATAATACACCTTTTAGACAGATATTTTAGAACAAGTTGAATTTTTGACAATATAGTGCTTCTGAGTCACGGCGAAATATTTGTCGATGACGATCTGTAATAAAAATAAAAATGCAGAACTAGAAGAAACTAAATTACGTTCGGAATTAATTTACGTTAATCATCCCTTAAAATTATGTCATCATGTCAAGTTCTTGGCATACAGAACTCGCAGGACGTTTTTAATATTGTCTTTTCACCAATTTGTACAAAGAAAAATCCTGTTCACTTATGTATAAATTATAGATTTGCTTTTTTGTGCTTTATTTTATAATAATATTCATTTCTTGTAAGTTGGTGATAAGATATCGAAACAAACTTTTTTAGTTGACACAAACTTTTTAAAGTTTTAAAAATCCCCATCGATCCTCAGATGTGTGCTCAGTTTTGGTTGGAGATGGCTAAGAATTGAGAAATATTCAAAATTATGTACCTACTATTTATTATGACAACTAAAGAAATAATAATAACAAAAGCACTACAACTTATATTTCAGCACTTAGCATGCTTTATTACATAAATCCCTTTAGTGTTTTGGTAAAAAAAGTATCGAAAGAGCCAATGGAACCTTTTATTGTCGATTTCAGTTAAGACTTCTTTCCCTTTTACATATAATATTAATATGTCGGAGCAAAGGCGTTCCTGTCAGCTGCCATCGTCATTAATCATTATTGTCTTTTAGGTTGAAATTAATCATATATTACTTTTAATAATAAATCACTATAGTAATAATCTAAAATATAAAATAAAATAATCATTGATGTTATCATGAGGTTTTTCAATTCGGCTTTGTGACTTCGCGTGGAGTGGAAATTTGTTTAATTATGATACGGCACATACATTATAAAATATATGTATTAATATAAATAAACTATAAGCACTGATCCTCAATAGATCATAGGTTGAACAAATAGGTAAACTGGTGCCTACCTGTTTATCATCATAATTCGGAAGCACAAGGATTGTCTAACGAAAGCGTTGCATACGTATTGGATTATCTTCGACAAAAATAAAGGCTTATGAGCAAGTGTTCGATGCGCAACACAAGAAAAATTCGGTCGCAGAGTCGTCATTGAAACGACCTCTGGGTTCTGTGCCGACCACTGAGTTGCTAGGCCAACACTGCTCTCATGTTTTCCAACATAAGACATATACATTTAAAACTCCTAACTCGGCTTACTTAATTCCACAATCACGACACTGATTCTGGAAATATTTAATTATTAGAACATTCAGAGACGAGACTTACACCCATATTATGTCCGACCCAAAGCATTTTTGACCTGCGGGAATCATACTAGTGCAAACTTCTCGAAGGTCTTAACAATATTTCCGTTTTATTCGTTATTTATTTCCTAATCATAAAGTAGTTCATATATATATAAACTGTACTGTAGTACTACACCGAAATAATACATGCTTCGAAATGATCGGTTTAAGAAATTTGAAGTCGAAATTAGTATCGACGTTAGGAAGAGAGAAAAAAGTAAAAAGTATATATAGTTTATTGACAAAGCTGAAGTTAGTGTTACATTGTATTTTATATCAATTTTAAATCTTACAGCTAGATTATTATGTTATAATAAGAGATATACCTATAAATATATGCTCCCGCTACAGTGTTTGACACCAGAATACGTTAGAGCAAGCTTATTCGATGTTAGCGCATCTATATCTATATATTAACTCAACCTACATTATACATAATTATTAAAAAAAACATCTGTAGAACAACCTTTTTAGGTTTGGGCCTCAGATTTCTGTATTTGTTTCATGATCAATAGTCAATCTAATAGGCAAGACGACCTCAGGAATGACAGTCGCCACTAGGCCAACACTGCTCTAACATAATTATTTACTATTTACTAACACTACAAGTAGAGAACACAATATGGCGAAAGTATAAATTAATATAAAAACAACACGAAATTCTTAGAAATAAAAAAATTGTTTTAGAAACAATATTATTTACCGACACAAATTTCAGTTACGTTGTGTTTAAAGTGAATTAAAAGTATTACGGCTAGGTCAGATATCACTGATTAATTTATAGATATAACTAAGCCAGACTTGTAGCTATTGTATTCATTTTGAAAATTCTTAAATTGGAATAAAATGGAACAATTGATTATCGGAGTAAGTTGATGTATCAGTTATGACTGACTTATTGTCGGAATAACCCACAGCATGAGAAGGCTCGTGTAAACTTCTTATTAAATAGCAGCCATTTTGCATGCTATATTCTATCATCCAAAAATATCTCCTATCTCCATGATCAGGACCATCAATATTGCCCAGCTTAACAAAAAAGTTTTTATTTTGATATATCCATCCTAAGTTATTGATATCTGCAGAATATATATTGTATGCCTTTATATTTGAGTCGTATTTAAGTTCCCATTCGCTAGTAACAAGATTTACATTATCCATAACAATCAAATTATATTCTCGATTATAATCAATAACTTTTTTATAATTCGATTTTGTTCCAATTCTAAACTTACCATTAGGCAAACTTACTTCCCCAATTCTTTTTAAATACCACTTGTTTCCACTTTCCTCAGAACTAGAGACAAGAAGTTCTATGCCTCCGTAGGGACTATAATTCGTCGTTAAAGCTATAAACTTATCAAAGTTATGTAGATTTTTGAGTCTGTATGATCCGTTATTGGCCTGTTCGAGTCGCCAATATTGGTTCGTACTACCACTCTCAGTATATGCTCGTAGAAACATTTCATGGGACGCTGCATTACTATCCCAGGTTAAGAAAAGATCTGAACTTTCACCGCTCTTTATTTTATAAGCTTTTTTATTCCCATCATAGACAAATGTCCATACTTGATTATTATTTCCAAAGTAGTTATGCCCATGGACTAAAGCTCCCTCTTGATTAGTATAATCAACAACTATGTCTGGGAAGTTATGGTTGAATATATGATAATCGCCGTCTGGAATGTATTGATAGAAGACGGGTTTGATTTTCCAATACGAATAGAAACTACTGTCACCATTAGAATTATGTACTATAAGATTTATTCCACCATATGGATTGGCTTCTTTATTTAACATCAAAATCAAACTTAAATTCTCCAGATTCCTGAATCTATAAGACTTATTATCAGTCCGCTTGATGCGCCAATACTGGTCTTTATTACCGCTTTCTGTATATGCTCGAAGAAACATTTCTTTTGAGGAAGCATTCCAGCTCAAAAATAGGTTTGGTTTTTGATAGCTTGATATTTTATAAGCTTGCTTCCCACCATCGTAAGCAAAGTTCCACTTTTGATTGTCACTGTCCATAAAGGCATGACCATGAACCAACGAATCACCTGTATTACTAAAGTCAACAACTTTATCTGACAGATCGCGATTGAATATATAATAATGGCCATTTGGGATCGGCTGAAAAGACATTGGTTTAATTTTCCATTCCTGAGAGTTTCTTTTACCACTAGTAGATATTTCAGTTTGCACAGCAAGTTCTTTTCCACCATAATCATTTACTATATTCAGAACAGTTATCACCATACTTAGATTTTCAAGATTCCTAAATCTAAAATATTCGTTCGTCTGTTCAATTAGCCAGTATTGATTCTTGCTACCGCTCTCTATGTATCCTCGAAGAATTATTTCTCCAGACGTATCATTACTATTCCAACTCAATAATAGACTGGAATTTTGTTTACTTTTTATTTTGTAACACTTTTTATTTTCATCATAACTAAGTACCCATATTTGATTTTCCCCACCATTATAAACGTGATTGTGAACAATTGCACCTGAATCATTTTGAGTCAAATCCACAAAGAAGTTATTGTCTATAATACTCTCAATTGTAAATTCACCATCTGGAAAGGGTTTTGAGTTAATCTCATCACCATATGTATCTTCTACTACATCACCTGCACCACCATGCATCAAATCATCATCCAAGCTCGCTGATCTCTTTGAACGGCCATCAAGATCTTTATGACCACCATCAGGGTGGTCTATTCTCCATATAACGTTCGGTGTTCTTGAAGAAGACGTAATGGGTTCTAATTCGTTGGGATCTAAAAAATTTGGATTCACCCAAATTCTTTGAATTCTCCCATTATGGAGCTCTCTTGCTGATCTAATGTATATATTTTGTATTCCTCCAGGAAACGCAACCTCCATTTGATTAGGCCAAGGTGATTCATGCAATAAAGACTCATTGACATCGACTCCTCCAGGAGCATAAATTTCGTATTGATATACTATCCCGCGATTAGCAGTTCTGGGTGTCCAGACATACGTTTTTTTGTTTCTTTGTGTTTTGTTGTTGATACAAAGATGGAAGGATTATTATTTTTTGCAAAACCATACAAGTCTGTCTCTTCCCAATCAGGATTCTCTCTAGTTACGATTGGAACAAACCCATCTAAAAATATCTCATTTAGCGGTCTTCTATCCCATCTAAGCAATCTTTGCCTCCTATCTATCCTTACAACATTGTCAGTATCTGTTACTTCAGTCGGTCTCCATTGAGGTTCGCTATTATCTAAAATTGACATTGGCCAGCTTCTTGACAGTAATAAGCTAATCAGTTCTAAGTCCAGAGATCTAATCCATTCTATCACAGCTGCCTGAATACCATTCGTGATGTGGTTAGGTGGTCCACGATCTGTAACAAATGTAGTTTTTGTGATTAAAAAATCGTAAATAATGCTACTACTATTACTGCATCTATTCCCTTTATCCTATCCTTTCTCTATCTCCTTTCAGTCGTAGTTAATTGGCTTTAATCTTTATTAAATATATTTGTATAGCGATGAGTAACGTCACATTTCAGAAAAAAGTTGACAACTCTAGATAATTTCTTAAGGCAACACCTCAGTTATAAGAAATTTCTTTGAGATTTGATAATAATTGGAACTAAAGCAATATTTAGGAATATGATATTTTATATTACAAATAGTCAAGAAGTATAAATATAACATTCAATTTATTGATACTTAAGATGATTTACGTGATACATATTAATTCTTATACTAATGAGAGTATAAAGGTTAGGTTGGACCGTGATGCGTTTTAATTTAAATTTTAATGTTTACATATCTTATCGTCAAACTATGTACTGTCTATTGAAGAATTCTAAAAATTGAAATAGATCTCAGCCTAATCCGATAACATTTATCTCACCGTGACCACGCACGCTGAATAGCACGCGAAACGTCGGAAAAAAATGAAAATTTAGAATTATGTAAATAATTATAAGTTTTTAATAATAATACATAGCTTTAATCCGTTCAAAAAGTGTTTTTCTTAACATTTATCTCTTTAATTTGTTTTTATTAAATCTAATATACATTTACAATTACGTATAAAATTCTCGTGTCACGGAGTTTGTAATTAAACTCCTCCGAAATGGCTCGACGGATTTTTTATTATTTTATTTTGTGTGCATATCGGTTAGGTCTGCGAATCGGACATCTATTTTTCATCCCCCTAAATTTTAAGGCTGGTGTACCCTAAAATTTTTAAATTTTATGATACAGCATACAAAAATACTGAGGACTTGAACTCTTTATATAGAGAAAAAAGTTAAGAAAAACCTAAAAAGTTGTCATTCCGGAAAACCGAAGTCTTTGGGGTAGCATATCAAAATGTTCAATGGTATATACTAATAAAATAGGCTAAGTAAAATCACATTAAGGAATAACAAAGTTCGTAGGGGTAGCTTTTATAATATAAATTGTAATAACTAGCAATAAAAATATACATAACGGCTTCAGTATTGGTTGCGGCATTTTTTTAAGCATTAATGTTTAACTTTTACGTCACATGTAAAACTTTTAAAGGTAGCAACAACAAAAGTAAACCCACTTAGTCAGTTTATGCAAAAGAAATTAAATTACTCTTTATGTAGACCTAACTAAAAAAAAACAATGGCGCTACAACGTTTTTAGCTCTGGGCCTCAGATTTCTGTATGTGTTTCATGATCAATTGTTAGGGATGAGAGTCGCACGAAGCAACTAGGCCAACACTGCTCATATATTGACCTAACAAACCAGAGAAATGTTCTTTGAAGTTGACCTGTCTGTGACTCAGTTAATTTAAATTATATTTCGTTCCCTATAATTTCGTATATATGTGTCAATAAATAAATATACTCACTGGCCATTGCAATATGTTGTTATTAGATTAAAGCAGAGAAGGCGAACCAACCACGATTCGCAAAAAACTACGTGAAATGAGTAAATTACTGAATACTCACTGCCTTTATTTGTTGTTTTTCAGCCGAATGCGTATAAATGCATAACCACAAACGAATCCGGTCATCGTGGGAGCAGAAGACCACAATGTTCTAGAAATGAGAGATAGGCAGTGCCTGTAGAAGGCCATAATTTAAATTCTTCCAAACATCATAGTATTATTATTTAAATAATAAGTAGACCCTATTATCTAGGTTCTTAAGTTTATTGACAGTAAATACACAAAAATAAAATAAAAGTATAAGTATTCGTACTTTGTAACAATGTATTTTTTTAAACCCTATCGTATCGGCACTGAGGGATTATGCTGGGAGATAGCCATTCTATGTCGGTTTCGTCGATCGACGATCTTCCTGCCACAGTACCGCCGACCCACGTAGCAGGTTATGGTTAGTGACCCACATATCGCCTAAGCTAGTTTCAGACGATCAAGTGACACGGTGCCCTTGATTATCAATAGTGTAAAGTTTATTTTGGCGAGTAATAACTTTGGAGGATTTCCCCTCATACTTCGTATCTCGTGAATACATGCGAGGCTTTATAGACAGGTAAGAAAATGCTAAACAACGTAACAACGTTAGACCGTGTAGCAAACAGACTGTGTGTCTAAGAATATTTTCCAATATCTCCACTTGCTACTAAGCAACACACGGACAAACTCGGAACCTGATTCAGGAGAAAGACGATAGTTAGTGCTGCTGTAGGTTGTGGGAGACTTCAATAAGTAAATAAGGCAAGATATATAATAGGGTTGTCCCTACAATATACAATAATAATCCTGTGGTCCTCCACTGTCTCTCTTTTCTTCAGAAAGACAATATAATACTTACATACGAATACAGGCATACGAAGATGGATAATTAACTAAGTTAGGGGAGATTACCTAAAAACCGCTCCTATCCTCTTTTATTTACTACTACTACTTAATGATAATCATTTTCGATGTCAAATCGATGCCTCATTTAATTGTAACTATGAAATTGATACTACTATTATAAAATGACAGATTTTAAATTACAATTATACTTTTATCGCATCTTCTGTCGATTAATTCGCCTCGGAGATACTATGGTCCTAGGGCCATAATCATCAAAGCACAAGCAATGCAATTATAAAAGACAGATTTTAAATTATATTTATACTTTTATCGCATATTCAATCTGTTGATCAATTCACCTCGGAGGTACTATGGTTCTAGGGCCATAACTATTAAAGCACAAGTGATAAAAAATTGCATTAAATATGTATTAAAACACAATTTTTAACACTTTAACAGTTATATTTTACGAGATTTTAAAGATATAATAATCTTTCTACTAAATAAATAAATAAAACTGTGTCTTTTCCAAGGAAGGAATTCATTATTTTCTAGCGATTTCTTTTACATTTCTAACTATAAATACATTGATATGTCGACTATAAAACATGTATAGTCCTTTATTTTAGAAAACATAATATTACCAATAGTAGGTGCAGATGGGAAAGTTTTGAATAATAAATAGAACATTTAACTAATAATAAGATATATTAGGCAATTAAAATAAATGTTAACAAATTAGTCTTTAAAAAATATCTTTTTTTGAAAATTGATAAAAGGGATTTTTAATTGTAATTTTCGTGAAAACATCTTAAATTTATATACTTCTGAGCCAAATTTTAAGGTTCCAAAGGCTGCTAAGTAATCGCTCTACTATACACGGTATGTACGGCAGAGCGATTAAAATTAGTAAATGTTCCTTTTTCTTGGCTCTTGTCCTCTTCTAATACAAGAATGGATAAATCTGTAAATTTTAAATTATTACACCACAGTCGCTTCCACACAACAACTTCATAATTGAAATTGGGCAAATCATACATTTTTCGACACGTATGAAAACAAGCCATCAACGTCGTGTCCATTTGAGTGTAATTTCAATTATACGAACGATTGGCGGATTTCCTCAATAAACCGGTTTTTTAGTTAGTTTTCTGCTGGTGTCACCTATTAGTGTTTCCTTGTGCTGACTGATGCGATCTCTTCCTTGACACCGACTTTCTTCGTAACCGACTTACAACAACAATTCTGACTTCCGGCCTACATCCTTTAACCACGACAAGAAGGTTTTATAAATGCCAATTTGGATATGCAAGAATAAATGAACTTCTGGCAGCAGCGGCATAGAGTTCAATCGCATTTTGCGTGACAGGCGCTGAGGTTTCTAATACAATAGAGAAGTTTTCTTTAAATACTATTTCACACTCCATCTTGTTTCACAAAGCCTGAAAAACTTAAATCACTTTAAAATTGACTTCCGGAAAAGGGAAAGATTATTTTGTGTGGTTCTCATGTTGTTTCGGATGCTGAAACGGTGATTAGTATGTGAATTTTTTTTTTTTTTTGCTAAAGACCTCTTTGGACAATGTCGAACAACACGAAGTTTTATTTCGAACTTCGAAGTGATACTGGCCACCTATAAATAAAAAAAGTTTTTTTAAGTCATTAATTGTATATAGATTGGTATTTGGTTAATTTTCTTGTATATGTCGCAGCCAACTAGCTTAATAAGCTGTTCAATTAACAACATTTTAACAAAAGAGCGCCGTTTAAGTCGCGGCCTGAAAGATATTCAGCCGTAGCGTTTGCAACAACATTAACAAACGGGTTAATGCTTGGGCCAATCGTACGATAGAGTGGTCACTAGGCAGAAATTAAAGAGATAAAACGTAATGTAACGTTTATGTAAGATATAAAATATATTTCTTTAAAAATTAAATTGCTCGAGTCAGTCACAGCTAAGTTCACATTATAATTATCATTAGACACTTCCATTGTACTTGTTGTTTTTCATTATACTTTGGAAAACATCATCAAAGTTGCAGTTTACAGGCACCATATTGACAGTTTGAAGAGTTCCGGCCGCTAGTTAAACCGGGCTGTTTACTTAAGCGGCTAGGCTTTAAATTTAACAGTTTTTTAAGCTAGTTGGCTGCGACATATGCTGGCCACTACATATGTTTATTTTTTACTATAAAGCACTATCTTTTGGGAGTAAATGCGATTCGAAATGGAATCGGTCTCTTGATGTTAGTTTCAATGTGTTTTTTGACGACATGTCGTACTTAACTGGATATACAGTGTAAACTCTATATAACGACAATGAGGGGACTGTGCATAGTATGGTGTTAGCGTTAAATGGAGAGAAGAAAAACGTATAGATAATCCATGACTCCTACTTATTAGTCCTGGTCAACAAGTCTACACGTGCAATCAATCCCAATTTGTAAACAAAAGAACGAATTTCTTAGAAAGTTCGTATGCATGATGCTGACAGTCGAATTTATTGCGGGCAAGGATAATAAAGAGACGAGAGAAAGTACACAGCTGCGCAGTTTTTACTAATTTTAGCAACTTAAAAACTTTATTACTCAATTGTTGTCATTATTGAGAGTAGGTGTAATGCTATGTAGAGTGTATCATTGCATGGAAGACAAGTTAAACCAACCAAAGCCAATTGATTTCGACGCTTTAGGGAGTTCGACGTTAAATCGAAGGAAGTTACATGGTACACTGCATATAATTGATTAATTTTTATTTATACATACCAACTTATAAAAATATTGTTACGGATGTTATATTGAACGACCTGCGCCGTAACAGATCATTAGCAACTTCTTTAGTTTATAGTTTAGTTTTGTACACCTGAAATGTTAAGAGCTAAACTTTATTTTTCAGATACAATATTTTAACTAGATGTTAAGCGTACAATATGAATCTCATCTCCGAGGTCGTAGGTTCAAAATCCGGCTGCACACCAATGGACTGTCGATGGGCGTATGCAAAACTCTGAGGAAATCGGCATGTCTTAGTCCCAAAACGTCGTCAGCATGTGTCAGACACTGAAGGCTGATCACCTACTTGACTAAAATAATTATTAGAAAGCATTGTCAATTAGTTATCAAATATCAAGTGGTATCAAAAATACTGGTTTTTTAATGTAAAAAAACAATTTTAATTCCCATAATCTCTTTTCATATGTTTTTAATTAAGCCAAAAGTGTAATTGGTGGCCAAATGTGGCATTTTACCTTCTACATCAATTTTGGTTTAAATTTCTTCATTTTACTTTAGAGGATAGTCTTACAAGACATTCTTCTCTTATATTAACCCAATTTGGAACCTTTTCTACTTTATCGTAGCTGAAAAATAAGTAATTATAATTCACTTGTTACGTTACTAGAGTTACTAGTATCAATTTAAGAATCTAACTGTACCATTATTGAGTTGACATGTGAAAACAAACATTTTGAATGGATGATAGGACAATCCAACAAAGGTCAAGCATTTTATTCACAATTTAACAGGAAGACATGCTAATGTACTACTCAAAAGAGTGCAATTTATATAGTCTGATATTTTTTTACGTATATAAGGGTGAGTCTAATGTGTATTTGTCTCTACTTTGTCTGTAAATTTATCTCTGTAAATTAACTAATTCTGTATTATTAATATAATAATGCATTAATAATAGAAAGGCATAGAAACAACAGAAATAGTACATTAACAATTTTTACCAACATTTGTCTAGAATTCAAAAGTTACTTTTTACACAGTTTAGTTCTCATCCTTATACAACTTACTTCTTAATGTCAACCCTTAATCTTCTATTATTGTTGATAGTGACAGTTTTCAATTAAGATTATTCAAATGTGTGATCTGAAATATTTATTATAATACATTAAATAAATAATCAGTTCTGAGACTTCAAATGGAATTTGTTCAATGACAAAAAATTAAAATATTACTGAGAAATAATTAAAACTAAACAACAAAGTTTAAGTGTAAACTAAAATTGATTTACTTTAGATATATATATGTATATATATTAGTCTTAATTTTACAGTGCAGTAGTAGAAATAATTAAATGAAGCATGGTTATACTCACCATATTATTTTTATCATTCAATTTAATGAGAATTTTTTCCTTCCATGCCATCTTTAATTTTTTCCAATTGCATGTCATCTTCATGGCCATGTGTGAACACATTTTAAAGTTTTAGCTGAACGATGATGCTCTCAAAATAAATACGGAAATAAACAGATCTATCCCAGATCATTACTTCTATTCCGAAAACTTATAAGGACCACCATATTTAGATTACAATTATTTCGTTACCTTTTCGGTGTCTATAATATATAATGTCCATTTAAATTATACCTTACAAGGTACATCTATAATTTTCCCACTGGTGTGGGGTTGTAGTTAGCGGTTTATATTTTTACCTGTAATTTTAATTATTACAAATAAGAACAGTTAACTAATATTTTCATTTAAATTAGGTTATTTTTAAAATTGAAAATACCTTAGTCAAGATGCCTTTAGCCTTAACAGTAGTGCAGGGGGGAACAGTCTCATGCAACGTGATTTTTTTTTCGATGGTAGCGCCCTCTATAGACGATCTCCTAGATTCTACTGTGCTCAAGAGATGCCGCTTTAATAAAGAATGTGATTACCATTTCAAACGTTCAAAAACTACTCTGATATACATTTACGCATATTTTGAGGCAGATTAAGTGAATAAATAATTCAATTCAACTAAATTATTCAATTTAGCACAATATTTCTAAAGGGTATTTTCTAAAATTTTCAAATTCGCCGTCCAAATTGACAGTAAATAGGTATAGCACTTACCAAAAACAAATTTATAACTTGAGAAGAGAAATCTACAGACTGCGAAAAAGTGGTCGTTCCACACTGTTAACCGCCATGCATGCAATGCATGCAAACGGCGAAAAAACAAAATGCTCGTCGTTTTTGTTTGAAAGAAAAAGTATTGTCCCTGTCGTTGTGTAAGAGGAGTCCCAAGTGTTATGCCTTGATGGCAAAATATTTTACATTGCCATCAGCAAAATGTTTAAAAAGATTAATTTCTGAAATAAAACTAAAGCTGGGCATCAATAAAGTCATTTATGAACAATTAAAAAAAGTTGTGCATGATTTGCCTCGCGAAGATAAACTGTGCACGTTAATCTTTGACGAGATGTCACTTACGCCGCAAGTGCATTACGATGCAGCAACTGACAAATTAATAGGTTTCGCAACTCACGGGAAACAAATATTTGCAAGCCATGCATTGGTATTCATGGTGAATGGGCATTAAAAATAGGTACAAACAACCTGTCGCTTATTATTTCACCAGTAACCTGAACAAAAATGAATTAAAAGTAATAATACAGGATCTAATCAAAAATGTACAAGTTTGACCGTTTTATGTACTGTGTGTGACCAGAACACAGTAAATGTGAGTGTCATTAATGAGCTTGTAGCCATTACAAGAGTAAATTATCTCAGATAAGGAAAGGAGACCAAAGGTAACTTCTTTGTAGTGAACAAACGAAAAATTATTCCCATTTATGATGTTCCACATTGATTAAAAGGGCTGAGGAATGACCTTATTACCAAAGACTTGGTTTATATTGACCCCGAAGACCAAAAACAGAAACTCAAATGGGAATACATTGAACTACTGTATGCTGCCAATAAATCATTTGGAGAAATCCGATGCCTGAAATTAACAGAGGAACATCTTAATATAGCAAAAATATATAAAAAATCGTCAAAAACAGCGGCGCAAATTTTCAGCCACAGTACTACCACAGGCATGCCGACTAATAATTCCGTTCTTCCTTATAATCGACAATTTGTTTGATTCTCAGAGTTGTAGCTCTCTTCATGTGCCAAATGGAAAAATCTTTAAAGGGCCTGTGAAAAGAAATTCATATCATCAGCTGTGGCAAAAGGCACTGCAACTTTTAAAAAGTGTCAAATTCATAGCTACAAAAAAAGAAGAAAATAAAATACGTGTGGTTGAATTGGTTGTGCCATGAGTAAAAAAATCATTAAAACGATTGAAAGTATGCAAGAGCAATGGAAATTTTTGGCCCAAAAATATTCTTTTGATTTCATGCTTATGAGAAATTTCAACCAGGATCCAGTTGAAAATTTCTTCGGGCACATCAGGAGCTTTGGGGCGAGGAATATTTCTCCTAACACAGTAAATTTTGAAGAACATTCAAAGCGTTGTTGCTTAATAATTATAACACGCCCCATTCAGTGCAATCTAATTATGAAGAAGATAAAAACGATTGCCTGCAAACCTTAGACTTTTTTCTCAAAGAAAATCAACTGATAGAAGCTGACGTTCCCGAAGAAAGTAAAATTCCATTTAGGGAGGAATTCATACACGACGCCAGTGAAGGTCAATGTGGTTTAGGACAGGGTGCATACGTTTGCGGGTGCTCCTGTCAAAGTGTTTGAAATTTATCTTTAAAAGTTGCAAAACATGCAAAAAAGATGATCAAAAAGGGCATCAAAATTAAACAAACAACAGCCACATACGATCAAAAGAATATTTTAAAAATAAGAAGTGGTTAAATTGTTCATCGCTTGAGTTAGACCAATGTTTTAAGGAAATACAAAGTGTATGTGTGACACATTTTAAAAAAATGTTCCAAAGTGTGCTGTAAAAGATAAAAGATAAAAATGTACACTGACATATTTGTGTCATTTCCCTTCAAATGTGTAACACAAAGAGGATCTCAAAAAAAAATTTGAAGAAATGACAAAGAATGTCTTAATATACAGTTGGTGCAGGTCGATCAACCGAATATTATGTGGAAAATTGACCTTCTCTGGTGATGATGAAATTAAATGTTTAGTTTTTGATAATGGTCTTTTACTTAATTAATTGTATCATGTAGGTAGATAAATAGTTTTGTCAATTTATGGGTATTGAAGTAAAGCAATTACAAATATTGTAATACAACCAATATTAGTTACTCTACTCTCGAACCTCAATATCCATTAACTAATAAGAACTAGGTACAAGTACTACTATGGTCTACATTATACAATATATTACTATATAATCTATACGATTGTGGTACTTGTACCTAATTCTCTACCTAGTGCATAGCTATGTGTTGGTACACATACACATACATATAGTTAGTATTCGATATATATAAGAAATGGCGTTGTATGTTCACAATGACGTATAGATTATGATATGACAAAAAAAAACTCTATGATGGCTCTCTTTTCCAAGTATATATTATTTCTCTATGCAGTAGTGTATGTAGAAAGTCGAAAACTAAATTAATATGAAAATTTGACTAAGGCCGCAGCCCCCACGGTCCCCAAGTTGTTCAATATATATTTGTAGCATATATTAGAAATTTATTGAAAAAAATAATGCATACTAAATAATTACTAACGGAAATTGGTACCACAAAACAATTTTACTATTTATGCCATTTTGAAATGCAAATGTTAAACGAATATTGTAAATCTGAGACAAAAATCAAAAAGGTGGATTGATAAAGTTTTTGGGTTCCCGTATAGGTGGCGATGAAAACAGTGTCAAGGGTTAGGCACAAGAACAGGTACAGGCTCGAATATTTATAGGCAACGTAATGTTTTAATGAGTATAATGTGTATTAATGTAGTCAAGGAAGAATTTTCTTTTATTTTACGTATATTGACATTAAAATCGGTCAATGTCTCTTTGCCTTTATTCATTATTATATATATTCAGTAAACTAATTCAGTATAATTTATTAATATTTGTTAATACACGAAAAACCTTGCATAATAAATATAAATCTAATAAATTTATAAATTTGTAATACATATGTACAAAATAATAAACATTACACGGTCCATTGTAAACATCCTACTTAGATGTTTTTAAGTCAGTCAAAACTAAGTGACCTCTAGTTGCCACCAAATTCTGTTTAATATCATTATAACATTTTTACCCTATGTATTTTATCTTATACTTTGTATTTAGCTGCCTCTTCACTAGCTTACATAATATGTACTTATTGGCTAGGTAGGTTTATAAATGAAAAATTATAAAACTTACTTTACGTCTAAGAACGTTAATTCGTATTAGACCCAGCTCCAATTATAATTCTTACGATACGATTCTTTTAATTAAAGTACTTGTAATTACAACTTGTAAAAACGATATACAAATAAAATTAAGCGATATAGACTACTTAGATAGACATATTATGACGGAGAATAATATGATTATGAAATAATATAATATTGGTCCATATTACAAAAATAGAACATAATCATAAAAGATTTTGTGGATTCGCACCGCTAGGACAACTAATATTGGAAAATTTTAGAAAATCTTCTAGCCAGTAAATAAATAACCATTTGCCGACAGGTATAAGGTCTTGATAGAGACTTAAATTATATTACTGTAGGCATACTACTTCATATTATCATACATGCGCACGCTGTGGCCATTTTTAAAACAGCTCTTTGGGTAGGTTATATTTATAAATTTAATTATAAAGGAAAAGAAAAACAAATAGATGTTTTTTCCTACATAGTTTATTGCAATAAATTTCAATTACAAAATCATTTTAATTCTATTTTAAAATCTTAAAACTAAGTACAATTTATATTATATAAGTAAATGCATAAATCTGGATTATCGCTGCTGTGTTTCACAGGGCTGCATCTATGAGCCAAGCGTTTTACCGCTATATCTAAAATATTAATATTAGTATAAAAAATAACTATTGGCAAAAATCATAATAAAGCATACAAGACTATACGCAGCATAATTTAAAATAAATTCACTAAATTTCAATAGATAGTAAAATAATCTTACCTTATTCTTTACATCAGACGATGAACATAATTAGGCTAGGTTAGTCTAGGCTACAAACATAATATCTAGTAAAAATCAAACTCCGACGTTTAAACAAATTTTCTTTGCTATCAAGTATCCATCAGTATCAGCAACCATCTGTCAAGTGCCAAGTCGATTGTAAATATTGTTAAAACTCTTTGTTTTATGGCTTTAAAAAAATATTGCTTTCGATTGAAATAAATCTATTAAATTGAGGTAAAAGATAAAGTTAAACGCTGAGAAAATGTATGTGGATACTGTAACGGTACTCAAATTGTAAACAACGTCTCGATCGGTATTGCTATAGGTAAAAGATAATGTACCCATTTAAAATATTGTTTGCTTTTTCTACTTTCTATTGAAATTCAATAGACAGTCTTATTACTAACTACATTATAATAAGTATTGACTATATATCTATTTGTTTAGTGGAATAAAATGAAATAATTGATTATCGGAGTATGTTGATGTATCAGTTACCACTGAATTATTGTCAGAATAACCCACTGCATGAGAGGGCTCGTGATAACTTCTTATCATATAGCACCCATGTTGGATGCTATATTCTATAGTCCAATAATATCTTGCGTCCCTACTATCAGGGCCGTCTATATTATCCACCTTGACAAAAAAGTTTTTATTTTGATATATCCATCCTATATTTAAGGTGTCTGCAGAATGTATATTGTACGCTTTATAGCTTGAGTCGTAATTGATTTCCCATTCGCTAGTAGCAAGGTTAAGATTATCAATAATAATTAAATTGTATTTATGATCAAAATCAACAACTTTTTTGTAATTTAGTTTAGTTGCGATTCTAAACTTCCCATTTGGTAAAGCCACTTCCCCTATTCTTTTAAGGTACCAATTGTTTCCGCTTTCCACAGTACTCGATACTAACAACTCTCTACCTCCATACGGGCTATCATTATTAGTTAAAGCTATTATCTTTTCATAGTCATTTCGATTCTTGAGTTTGTATGATCCGTTATTTAATTTGTCAAGGCGCCAAAATTGGCTCATATTCTTGTTCTCTGTATATGCTCTAAGAACCATTTCCTTAGATGCAGCATTGCTATCCCAGGTTAACAGAAGATCTGAACTTACACCGCTCTTTATTTTATAAGCTTTTTCATTTCCATCAAAGACAAATGACCACTTTTGGTTATTATTCCCGAAATAGTTATGACCATGAACCAAAGCACCCTCTTGATTAGTATAATCAATCAGAGTATCTGGGAAGTTATGATTGAATATATGATAATCGCCGTCTGGAATGTATTGATAAAAGATGGGTTTGATTTTCCAATACGAATAGAAATTAGTATCATCGTTAGAATCACGTACTATTAGATTTAATCCACCATATGGACTATCTTCTTTGCTTAGCATGAAAATCAAACTTAAATTCTCCAGATTCCTAAATATAAAAGACTCATCAGCGGTCCGTTCAATGCGCCAATACTGGTCCTTGTTACCGCTTTCTGTAAATGCTCGAAGAACCTTTTCCGTTGAAGAAGCGTTCCAGCTCAAAAAAAGATTTGCTTTTCGACAGCTCCTTATCTTATAAGCTTGCTTGCCGCTATCGTAAGTAAAGTTCCATTTTTGATTGTCATTATCCATAAAGGTATGACCATGAATCAAGGAATCTTCTTGATTACTAAAATCAACAACTTTATCAGAAAGATCGCGATTGAACATATAATAATCGCCATTTGCGACCGGCTGATAAGACATAGGTTTAATTTTCCATAACTGAGAGTTTCTTTCATCACCAGGTTCTGTTTGCACAGTAAGTTCTTTTCCTCCATAGTTACTTGTTTTATTCTGAACTGTTATAATCACCGGTGGATTTTCAAGATTCCTAAATCTAAAATATTCATTGGCCTGTTCAATTCTCCAGTATTGGTTCCTGCTACTACTCTCTATATATCCTCGAAGAATTTTTTCTCTAGAAGTATCATTACTATTCCAACTCAACAATAGACTGGGATTTTGTTTACTCTTTATTTTGTAACCCTTTTTATTTTCATCATAATTCAATATCCATATTTGATTTTCCCCGCCATTATATATGTGACTGTGAATAATTCCACCTGATTCATTTTGAGTTAAGTCCAAAAAGAAATTATTATCTTTGATACTTTCAATAGTAAATTCACCGTCTGGAAATGGTTTAGGGTTATCAATCTCATCACCAAATGTATCCTCTTCTACGCCACCGGCACCGCCATACATTAAGTCATCATCGAAGCTTGCTGATCTCTTAGAGCGACCTTCAGAATCCTTATGATCACCATCAGGGTGGTTTGCTCTCCATATAACATTAGGCGTTCTTGAAGAAGAAGCAATGGGTTCTAATTCGCCGGGATCCAAAAAATTTGGATTTATCCAAATTCTTTGGATTCGTCCGTCCTGAAGTTCTCTTGCTGATCTTATATATATATTTTGTATTCCTCCAGGAAACGCAACCTCCATTTGATTAGGCCAAGGTGATTCATGCAATAAAGACTCATTGACATCGACTCCTCCCGGAGCATAAATTTCGTATTGATATACTATACCGCGGTTGGCACTTCTAGGTGTCCAAACATACTTTTTTTTGTTTCTTTGTGTTTTTGTAGTTGAAACAAAGAAGGAAGGGCGGTTACTTTTTGCAAAACCATACAAGTCCGTCTCTTCCCAATCTGGGTACTCTCTTGTCACAATTGGAACAAATCCATCTAAAAATATCTCATTTGGCGGTCTTCTATCCCATCTAAGCAATCTTTGCCTCCTATCCAGTCGTACAACATTATCGGTATCTGTGACTTCAGTAGGTCTCCATCGAGGTTCGCTACTATCTAATATTGACAATGGCCAACTCCTTGCCAGTAAGATGCTTACAAGCTCTAAGTCCAGAGATCTAATCCATTCTAGAACTGCCGCCTGAAGACCATTAGTGATGAAGTCAGGTGGTCCTCTGTCTGTAATTTAATTTATTTTAATAACACATAACTTATAGATATCATACCACAATAGGGAAATACAGAGGAGAAAGAAGGTGCGTTATGAGATCAAACGACAATTATGGTGTTCTGAACCTAAGTAGGATCGAAACAATAGGTACTCCTTAATACAAACTCCTTCGAGTTCGAGAGAAAAAGTAATACTTAAAAAAAACTATTTTTTATATTATAATAAATTTTAAAGTTAAAAATTGAGTGATAATATTTATTAATTTAATTGTATTAAATAATAAAATACATGTATACGAGGATATTATGATTTTTGTGTCAAGGTACACAAGTATTATTGAGAATATATGAAAAGAGTAAAATTTAAAAAAAACAACACAATTTTGTATTAGACATTATATTTTAAAGGTAAAAAGTGATAATGTTTACAATATCATGGAACAGCACAGAAAATTTCATTATAATTATTGTGTCAATCGTAGGTGGTAAAATGACATTAAAACTGTATCTGGCAAAATATATTGCCTTATGTCGAAATACGAGTATGTAGGTAATGGAAATGTGGTGCGAAACATTAGTGTAGTGTTGTTTATACTTATTCAACGTAAATTTTACCCATCCTTGGAAATTTACCATTTTAAATACAGTTTAGCGTTTCTGCTAAAAAAACAAAAATCATAACGATTACGAAAAGTTCGTAATACTCTAAATACATAATGTTGGTAATCATCAAAATACCTATAAATACAAACACGTAGAAGGCACATCGAAACTAAATTTGATTAACCTATCTATTATACCTCTGTTTCTGGTATATATATGTGGAATGGAATGGAATGGATGGAAAATAATTACAAAAGCGCCAATTTATTTTAAAAAATTGAGGAAATCATATAAATACCACACAAATTGTTGCCACTGCAGCACAGAAAAGTTACTATATGTTTATTTTGATTTCAAAAAAGAAGTTTATAAGTGTGTAAACATAAACTACAAATATGTAGTATGTTTGTCCACTAGGACGTAGAAAAAAGGAAAAGACAAACACTGGAATAGAAGCTCTAGTAACCGGTTGTATTCAAGTCATAGACAGAATTAGCTTTTATGAAATCAAAACAGTAAATTAAAATCAAATAGTTGTTGGGGTTGTTAACAGCGACATTACTTCATAGTTTCTTTAAATTGTACAATGTTTTTGTTGATTTCGCGTATTTTATAACTAAATAATAAAAATACTCACTGGCCATTGTAGCACTAAAATGTAGTGACTGTAAACACTAGAGAGTCCAGGCGCCGAACTGAACGGTTCGCAAACTATGAAATCCAATGAATAATTAGTTGTAGGCGCACGCTTTTATTTGTCGCTTTTAGCCTGATATCCTGAAACTGCGGAGTTACTCTGTAAATCTAACACCGATCCACAATAATTATTAATGTAATATTTGGGTATAAACAAATTGCCGATTCCAATTTACGACAACATCTAATGACAAGAACGAAGATGTTTGAGTTTTTTGTGTATCAGGAGGCAAACGGGCAGGAGGCTCACCTGATGTTAAGTGATACCGCCACACGTGGACACATTGTCAGGAGCCTCGCAAGCCTTTAAAAAATCCATTCCGCCATAACATTAAAAAAGTAAGTTAAACGATATCTACTTTTGATTAGCATACAAACTTATGAAACATAGCACTTTGTATCACGAATTATAGGGTTATCACATGATCAAAATTATTAAATAGATAGACATGACTGACAGCAAACTCTTTGTGTGATCTAATCTATGATATCTAATGTTTAATCTATTACGATTTCGCAAATTCGAAATGCTTCGAATTTCTGTTCTTCTTTTATTGAAAAGTAGCCACTATTAAAATATTACAAAAGAAGTTAAACTATATGTAAACAAATAATAACCAAAAAATTAATTCACTCGCAATCAAATAATGCTTAAGTTCTAACGAAATCTTTTCCATATTTTCAGAATCAAAGAACCAGGTGCCGCTATAAGCCTATATCTATTTTCCCTATGTTTATTAAAAACCTATATAAATTATTTTTTGATAGAACTTTATTTTTTCAAAGACAAAAACAATAACATCGACCGTCATTACTATAATAGAGGCTACAACAACGTAGTATAAAAATTTAGTCTGCAAAGCCCGATCAAATAGAAATGTCAATAATCACGAATTCAATTATTTATTTCACTTGTTAAATTATATATTGGTATACCTACAGCTTATTTACTTCAGTAATTAATTATCCAAGAATAGAAGGGAATAGCCATTTAATTATAGTTCATAACCACAAAACATAGATTACAGTTACTATCAGGTTCAAAACAATTCCAGCATAGGTTAACTGCTACGTCATTGCCGGGCAGGGCTTGTAGGGCATGCAAAAATAGTGTGTCACAATGTAATTGAAAGAAGAAAACTGTAAAATAGTAAATGACAAAGCATTGTATATATTTGTTGTAATACTAAATTAATTAAAAATTCAATTGCTTTTAAAGAAAACACTTTTTACTGTGATTGAAGCTATGTATTATTATAAACTTATAATTATTTTACATAATTTTAATTAAATTTTTTCCGAGGTTTCGCGTGCTTTACAGCGTGTGTGGTCACGGTGAATGAAGACGAAATTGTTGAATATATAAAAGTTTCACAGCTGTAGAGAAAGTTATACTATCTGTATTTATTTCCTCGGATCTGATATCGACTAAATGATGACGGGTTCTTGCACAAATGACTCACGGTATCCTCTATTTTTTGCGGATTGTTGTTGGATTCAATTGCTATCGATAGTTCCTCACACTTGATAACACCAATCAATAGTAGTAGTGAATAGTTACAAACAACCAGCTATTGATTAATTTTTTAATTGAATTTTTGAACTATCCTAATTATAAAAAATTACAACAGGCATGGTCCTGGTGCAGCGAATCGTCAAACATTCCAAATCTGATAAGAAGAATCTTTTCTACACAGAAGAAGATCTTCTGAATAGAAAAATGCGCGTCGGTTTTCTTGTCGATAAGACAGCAATGGTTAATGTTAATAATAGATTACGGAAAATCCTATAAAGCGATAATTATAATGATGTTTACATGAATCTTGTATTAATAAGAATTAACGAATTTAATCGTTATTAATACAACTGTATGTGTTTGGCTTTTTTCCTTTTAGATACTATGCAAATGATTAATATTGTTATATTGTAAACAGCATTATAATCGACATTCGACAACATCTGCAGAACGTACGTGCATAATTAAATATATTAGTACCATTTTATATACCAATGGTGCAACAACCTTTTTATCTAAGCCTTAGATTTCAGTAACTGTTGCATGATCATTTCTAAGAAGCAACCTTCTGGATCTGACACACGACATCGACTTCTTGGGTGTAAGGCACGCCTGGTTCTGGTACTAAGTTTGGTTACCAAACACTTCAGCTTTATATTGCGGCGTGTGACTCTCATCCCTGGTTTCGTAGGTTCAATCCTCGCCAGTGCACCAATAAACTTTATCTATGTACCCATTTAACACTCGCTCGTACGGTGAGGAACCTGGCGTGCCTTACACCCAAAAATTCGATGTTGTGTGTCAGATCCAGAAGGTTTATCACTACTTGCTTATTAGAAATGATCACGCAATAGTTACTGAAAACTGAGGCATAATAACAATAAATAACATTAATTTATAGGTTGCATTTCTTAAGACTGAAAGTACAAAAAAACTTTAAATAGTTGTAAGTAGATGATGATGTTGTAATTGGTCTAGTTATAATTGAATGCTAGTTATAATTGGTCAATATAGCAACATACAAGAACCTCTTCGCTATTATAATAAATTGAATTAACAAATTTACTATCATCGTTAAAAGTTAAACTATTCAATCATATGGTCAACTATTACATGAACAATTCTACGTTTGAGTCACAAAACACAGTAAAAGTAATATTTTTTTTTAACCAAATTAATTTGATTTTTTGCGAATATCAACTCAAAAAACCTTAATAACCAAGTAAAATAAATAGTAGATTTAATTGCAAATAATTTTTAATTCAGCGCCACCTTGTGTGGAGTGTAATGACTACATCAGGCAAGTCAGCAATCATCGACTGCAAAGATTGTTTAATGGAAATGATTATTATTATCATTATCTAAGAACATTATTAAAGCATTTTTTACCATTTAAATGTATCTGTATCTATTATTATCGATTGTTTATACATAATGAGATTGCAGCCGGATCTTAGAGCATGTCTCTAAGTAATTTGGAGTCGGGTTAGTAAGAGTTTAGGCCCATTTAGATGGAGAGAGTTTCTCGTCTCGAATGTACGATTATTGAAAGAATATAAAAAAAGGCCACAATAAATTTTCCATTGCGAGGCAATTGTCGCCAAAGTGGAAGAGCGAGAGGTGTGAATGTTTAGACAAAGAAACTTCTTTTTTATTCTTTCGATAATCGTACCTTCGAGACGAGAAACTGTCTCCATCTAAATGGGCCTTTATAAGGGTGCACAGCTATTTGTAGTCAGTACAAGTCCTGAAATAATTGTGTTAACTAGGAAGAGAAAAAAATATAGTATTAATATTATTTATTGACACAAATTTTAGTTACAATTTGTTCTACTAAGTAAATTAAAAAACTTAGGGCTAAATTATTTTGTAATAAAAAAGCAGGCATCTCAGCTAGAAAAGCAACTGATGTATTGAGCTGTGATATAATTGAGGGATTAATTTATTCACAACTAAAATGATGAAACACTAAAAAAATATAAGCATAAGTGTAAACATGGTACAGCTCAGACAATAAAAGTATTATGAAAACAGTAAAACAAAAACAAAACTTATGAATACATCAATACAATATTTAAAGAGATATACGATTATTTACCGATTACCCTTAATACAAGCGAAGAAGACTATCCCAGACTTAGGTAAAGGCCCCATAGGCGAGTACCAGCCAAGGCAGTATTGAATTAACTTTTATATTAAAATTATTAAATTGGAATAAAATGGAACAATTGATTATCGAAGTATGTTGATGTATCAGTTATGACTGAATTATTATCAGAATAACCCACTGCATGAGAAGGATCGTGTAAACTTCTTATTAAATAGCAGCCATTTTGTATGCTATATTCTATCGTCCAAAAATATCTCCTATCTCCATGATCAGGACCATCTATATTGCCCAGCTTAACAAAAAAGTTTTTATTTTGATATATCCATCCTAAGTTATTGATATCTGCAGAATATATATTGTATGCCTTTATATTTAGGTCGTATTTAAGTTCCCATTCGCTAGTAACAAGATTTACATTATCCATAACAATCAAATTATATTCTCGATTATAATCAATAACTTTTTTATAATTCGATTTTGTTCCAATTCTAAACTTACCATTAGGCAAACTTACTTCCCCAATTCTTTTTAAATACCACTTGTTTCCACTTTCCTCAGAACGGGACACAAGAAGTTCCATGCCTCCATAGGGACTATCATTCTTCGTTAAAGCTATTAACATATCAAAGTTATTTAGATTTTTAAATCTGTATGATCCGTTAATGGTCTGTTCGAGTCGCCAGTATTGGTTCGTACTCCCAGACTCTGTATACGCTCGAAGAACCACTTGTTGAGGCTCAGCATTGCTATCCCAGGTTAAGAAAAGATCTGAACCTTCACCGCTCTTTATTTTATAGGCCTTTTTATTATTATCAAAGACAAATGACCACTTTTGGTTATTATTCCCGAAGTAGTTATGACCATGAACCAAAGCACCCTCTTGATTAGTATAATCAACAACTATGTTTGGGAAGTTATGATTGAATATATGATAATCGCCGTCTGGAATGTATTGATAAAAGATGGGTTTGATTTTCCAATACGAATAGAAATTAGTATCATCGTTAGAATCACGTACTATTAGATTTAATCCACCATATGGACTATCTTCTTTGCTCAGCATCAAAATCAAACTTAAATTTTCCAGATTTCTAAATCTATAAGACTCATTATCGGTCCGCTCGATGCGCCAATACTGGTCCTTATTACCGCTTTCTGTATATGCTCGAAGAACCATTTCTTTTGAGGAAGCATTCCAGCTCAGAAATAGATTGTATTTTCGACAGCTCCTTATTTTATAAGCTTGCTTGTCGCTATCGTAAGTGAAGTTCCACTTTTCATTGTCATTGTCCAAAAAGCTATGACCATGAACCAAGAAATCGTCTTGATTACTAAAGTCAACAACTTTATCTGCCAGATCGCGATTGAATATATAATAATCGCCATTTGGGATCGGCTGAAAGGACATAGGTTTAATTATCCATTCCTGAGAGTTTCTTTCATCACCAGCTTCGGTTTGCACAGTAAGCTCTTTTCCGCCATAATCACTTGATTTATTCTCAGCTGTTATAATCATGTTTAAATTCTGAAGATTTCTAAATCTGTAGTAATCATCGATCTGTTCAATTCGCCAGTATTGATCTTTGTTACCGCTATCTGTATACCCTCGAAGAACAATTTCTTTAGATGTATCACTACTGTTCCAGCTCAAGAATAGACTAGAATTTCGTTTACTCTTTATTTTATAAGCCTTTTTATCTTCATCATAAGTAAATACCCATATTTGATTTTCCCCACCATTATATACGTGATTGTGGACAATTGCACCTGAATCATTATGAGTCAAATCCACAAAGAAGTTGTTGTCTTTAATACTTTCAATTGTAAATTCACCAGTTGGAAAGGGTTTTGAGTTAATCTCATCACCGAATGTATCTTCTACTACATCACCTGCACCACCATACATTAAGTCATCATCTGAGCTTGTTGATCTCTTAGAACGAACATCAGGATCTTTGTGCCCACCATCAGGGTGGTCTATTCTCCATATAACGTTCGGTGTTCTTGAAGAAGAAGCAATGGGTTCTAATTCGCCGGGATCCAAAAAATTTGGATTTCTCCAAATTCTTTGGATTCGTCCGTCCTGGAGTTCTCTTGCTGATCTTATATATATATTTTGTATTCCTCCAGGAAACGCAACCTCCATTTGATTAGGCCAAGGTGATTCATGCAATAAAGACTCATTGACATCGACTCCTCCAGGAGCATAAATTTCGTATTGATATACTATACCGCGGTTGGCACTTCTAGGTGTCCAGACATATTTTTTTTTGTTTCTCTGTGTTTTTGTTGTTGAAACAAAAACGGAAGGATGATTATTTTTCGAAAAACCATACAAATCGGTCTCCTCCCAATCAGGATTCTCTCTAGTTACAATTGGAACAAATCCTTCTAAAAATATCTCATTTGGCGGTCTTCTATCCCATCTAAGCAATCTTTGCCTCCTATCCATCCTAACAACATTGTCAGTATCTGTGACTTCAGTGGTTCTCCATCGAGGTTCGCTAATATCTAATATTGACATTGGCCAGCTTCTTGACAGTAACAAGCTTATCAGTTCCAAGTCCAAAGATCTAATCCATTCTAGCACTGCTGCCTGAATACCATTAGTTATTGGGTTAGGTGGCCCTCGATCTGTAACAAATGTAGTTTTGCTATAAAAAAATTATTTCTCTTAATATTTTCGGAAACACGAAGTAATTACCATTTTCCTATAATTCAAGTACATTATGTTAAGCTTAATTAGACTAAATTAAAACATAATAATTACATCTTTTAGGAAAATACTCAGTTTTATTTAACTTTCACTAACTCTAATAACATTCACAAGTAGTTTAAATAATTATAAAATGCTGGTTTGAGTATCATGCTAATCGGCATCACTGACGCAGATATATGATAGATCAATCACAGTGAATTCATAGCCAAATGTTAAGATATTATTATCATGATGTCAAGAAAGATGGTAACGAGTAGGTAGAAAAATAACTTTGTTTCTTTGTTAGATGTCTATCTGAGATGAGTCTTCAAATATTTGCGCTTGCGTCGTACCTTCTTATGTTATTCTGAGAAATATTATTTCCTGTTTAGGTTTTTTTATGTACAATTATATTAAATAAAATTTATTAAAATGTAAGATACTTTTAATACATTATACAAATTAGAATATTTTTATTGATATCCGTGGCCGGTTGTTTTAGTTCGGCGATAGTTTTATCTCAAGGCCAGTTAACTCTAATAAAACAATAACATAATACAAAACTAACTGATTTCAATAGAATTTTTTATAATAGATATAAGGTTATACACTATAGAGGCTGACTGATAAATACAAATTATTTATTAATATTTTGTTCATTAATTTTTGATTTACGACATTCACATACACATCGCATGATTATTATAAAATTGGGTGTATTTTTTATTGATGGAAATTTAAGAAAACCTTGCCTAATAACTATAATATTATAATCATAACCATCTATTCATCATATATTTTTATAACAATGCATCACGTTAAGAATAATGTTCATTTAAATTCAGGAGAATGGTTAAAGATCTACATATGTAATTTGTTAAGACACATTCTTGTGTTTTAAAACGAGACCTTGATACTGTAGAAAGATATCTTTAGGAATAAATAACTGTCTTGATGGCTGGTAAGCTTTTCTCGGAATTCTCTAATATTATATTATTTAAAAAGAAAATATTTATAATGTCTATATATAAAAAATGTATAAATTGTATTTAATTTATTGATTTTTATTATTTAATTTAATTGATTGGAATTTTCCATATAAAAAAACAATCAATACTTCAATTATTATTATTTATTTATTTTTGATTTTTATTTCACATTATTGACTAACAAGTAATTGATTAAATAGGAATGAAAGACAATCCGATAAAAAATACGTTTGTCGGCTTCAGTAACAGAATGCAGGTATCAATTAGACTTCGCGAATGCCGTTTTAAATTGACTTAATAAAGACGGTAGAAACAAAAATTGGACTTTGCAAGGATGTCCCAATCATAAAAACTGTTATGAAACGTGTCATGTAGGTACTCACATTTACATAGTAAGCAAAAAGTGTAATAAGTAAAAAGGCATCTTAATGAAATCATACACAATATCGACCATGTTGAGGTTACAACCTCATTATATATATGATGTGCGTAGATATTAAAGCGAACGATTTTCTACTAATAAATGATATGATAAATAATCTACGAACGAGAACAAAAGATTTCTAGAATGATTTCAACAGAATTAAGCAAAGTGTGCGGCAATACTATGTTATGGAAATATACAATAATAAATATACAAATTTTTTGGCATTACTACGTTTTGTTTAATTTTATTAAATGCGCGTCAGACAATTTTTGGTTTAATTATTTATCTAAAAATATTTTTTATAAATATCTGTATATCCACTCACCAGCCATTGCAATAAATTTTATAAAAACTCTTTACAAAGCACAGGAAACGTATCAACCGAACGCTTCGGAAGCCACGTAATTGAATGAGTGGCTGTATTCAGATGGGCGCTTTTATTCGTTTATTTTTAGGCATGTAACTTTTGACAAGTAAATTGGCTATGGTAATCTGTAAAAAGTATATTAAATATTATTATGTCAAACGTATTCCCCAGAGACTCTCAAGCCCTGAGTTGCAATGCAAATTAATAAATAATAAATATATGCAAAAGTAAAATTTAAAAAATTATAGGCGTATAAAGTGCGCTTTAAATATAAATTTTATATTTTCAACACTAGCAATACTGTGTCAGTTTTTCAATAAGAAAACACAATAAAAGCAAAATAGTCTTGAATACATGCCAGCATCAGTTTGAATTGCAGAAATTTTGTGATATTTTATCAAAACCGTTATTAACAATCGCCATTAAATTATCATGTCGCTCGAAAGAAATTTGTCGTTGTTTGAGAGAAGTAAATATTAACGTTACGTTACGTGAATTACATTTTTAAAATTAAAGCTGATATTTATTTTTTAACACTTCGTGATATGTACAGAAATATAATACAATTGACATAATTATATGAAAAGGAGGACAACTGGCGGTCTTATCGCTTTCGAGAGACCTCCAGGTTCCAGACAACCACTATTGTTGTGTTATTTAATTATCAAAGCAATTTCTTTTCTGTCTATTATTATTTTTTGTTGTAGTAGTATGTATGTATGTATGTTGTAGTAGTTGTAGTATATATATGATTTTATTGTTTCCTAATAAATCCGTATCCAATGGTATGCTATCCGTATCCAGCGGATGGTAGTTTCACGGAAAGGTCAAATACAACTAGAAAAGCATAAACCAAGTCAAGGCGGTCGGTCTAAAAAATAATTGTAATTTTTGGTATGCTTTCACCCGTTATTTAATTTCCAAGTGCTCAGTTTCAAATGGAGTTTTCCTAAACAGAATTACGTTTTCGTTTAAAATACAATTAACAAATTGCGTAAGGAAATTTCATAATTGAGAGCACTCACTAACAAATACTAATTTCCAGTTTTACAGTAGTTATTTTTTTAATATCGTATTAAAACCGAATAAAAAACAGTTGTTGTTATAAAACAGTTATCTGTTTCATAACAACTATTTACTGATTATAAAATCAGTAAATAGGTTTAGATATAATAAACAAAAACAGCGATTTACAATTTCACAATATATTATTTGTAACTATGTAAAAATATTTTTATTGTATCTATTTGTCTTATTGGATATTTCATCATTTATTAATAAAATACTAATTGTAGTCAAAGTTATCTTCATCCCAAACTATGTTGAGACTTGGGGTTTGGGAATTTTTGTAGATGCTAGATATTATCTTTAAGTAAAATGTAACAATTATGAGGAAAGCAGTATTACATTCTATAGTTGCTTATTCATGTATTTTGTTTATTAAGTCGTAAGGACGAAAAATATAAGCGTACAAATCCAATCAAGCCGTGAGTGTATATGCGCTCGCGTCGTTAATCAGCTGTTTTTGCAAACCTGTTTTCCGCGCCATGATTTATTGGCCATGTCGACTTACTTTTATCTATTATTACTTTATTTGATATTAACGTGTGCTCATGTTTAAAGAAGAGTTCGAAATATGTGTTTTTAATTGTTAATTCGTTTGTATTGTGAAAAATTAAAAGTGTCCTTAAAGTAAAACTTTTGTTTAACAATTAATGTAAAACAAACTTGAGAGGTGACAAGAGACACCCGGATGGAAGGAAGTTACTTTCGATTAATTAGTGAAGGAATTGTAATAAAATTTTAATTTTTTATGTTGTAATAATATTTTATGAGAGAGAGAGAAACACGCGCACCCCGCACGGCTTACAACTATAGCAAAAAGTGTCGTTACAACTTTTGGCCTTACTGTACTTCTAAATGAAATTCGTTTCAAAAATATATTCGTTACTTTAGCATCACTATTCTTAATACGGGCAGCAATTAAGTAACTACTAGTAAAATAATTGTTCTATATTTAACAATCAAAAAAGCAGCGTCATTGTATATTGTTTATATTTGGCAATTAATATTTGTCTTCATTACAATGTCAGACAAGAATCATTTGTATTGTTCACTTTAGTGGAGGATAGTATACTATACATAAGGATATATCTCAATACCTTCAAAAAACTACGAAACCAGAACTTTGACTCATGGGTATTTTGCCGTAACTCAATTATAGCTACCCGCTTTGCCCGTGACTTTCATTTAATAACTTTGTAGCGTAGCATTTAACTCAATATATTTTGTAATACAACCGTACCAATTAATCTTTACTTCGATTTGCTTGCCATATAAATCTATACTCTGTCGTATATGTACTTATTATACAATGTACATGCACCAAGTACTAGAAACTGTAGCATTGCACTACCATTTTTGACTATTAACTAAGAGAAAATCATAATGATATAGTTTATTGACACAGATTACAGCTACAGTCTTATTTATTTTAATAAAATCGTATCGCAGTTGTTTTTGACCGTGTTTATACCAAGTCTGGGAACGCTGCTGTCAAGTGAGATATTAATGCATACATAACTATAATTGTTAAAGAAATGTTTTAACGTAATCACGAGAAGATAAAACGGTATAAATATAGTGAAATGATGATGAAAAATCCCAGGAAGTGATTAGTTGATAATTAGTAACTACATTTTTAAATTTATTTTTTATGTGTATAATATAAAAAAAATACGTTGAATTATTTTTATCTCTACACATTAAATTATTTTGTTGCGATATCTTCTGTTATTAACCATTAACTTATAACGAAATAAAATGAAACAATTGATTATCGGAGTATGTTGATGTATCAGTTATGACTGAATTATTATCAGAATAACCCACTGCATGAGAAGGATCGTGTAAACTTCTTATCATATAGCAACCATGATGAATGCTATATTCTATCGTCCATAAATATCTCCAATCGCCACGATCAGGTCCATCTATGTTACCCAGCTTAACAAAAAAGTTTTTATTTTGATATATCCATCCTAAGTTATTGATGTATGCAGAATATATATTATATGCATTTTTACTTGAATTGTATCGAAGTATCCATTCGCTAGTAACAAGATTTAAATTATCAGTGATAATCAAATTATTATCTCCATTAAAATCGATTACTTTTTTATGATTCACTTTTGTTCCAATTCTAAACATCCCATTTGGTACAGTTATACCCCCTATTTTTTTCAGGTACCAAGTGTTACCGCTTTCCTTATTCCCAGATACTATAAGTTCTTTGCCTCCATAGGGACTACCATTATTAGTCAAAGCAATTAGCTTATCAAATTCGATTAGATTACTTAGTCTATAATATCCGTTATTCGCCTTTTGAAGACGCCAATATTGGTTCGTACTTCCGCTCTCTGTGTATGCTCGAAGAACCACTTCTTGAGGCACAGCATTGCTATTCCAGCTTAACAAAAGATCTGAACGTGCACCGTTCCTTATTTTATAAGCTTTTTTATTTTCATCGTAGATGAAAGCCCATTTTTGATTATTGTTCCCAAAATAATTGTGACCATGTATCAAAGAATCATCTTGATTGGTGTAGTCAACAACTATATTTGGGAAGTTGTCATTGAATATATGATAATCGCCATCTGGAATGTACTGATAAAAGATGGGTTTAATTTTCCAATTTGAATATAAATTATCATAATTTTCGGAATCATTATGAACTATTAAATTTAATCCACCATATGAACTAGTTTCATTACTTAACATTAAAATTAAACTTGAATTCTCCAGATTCCTAAGTCTATAACACTCATCATCGATTCGTTGGATGCGCCAATATTGATTCTTGCTCCCGCTTTCTGTATATGCTCTGAGAAGCATTTCTTTTGATGTAGCATTACTATTCCAGCTCAATAGAAGATTTGATCTACCACTCCATATTTTATAAGCTCGCTTGCTACTATCGTAGTTAAAGCTCCATTTTTGATTTTCATTGTCCAAATATTTATGACCATGAATCAAAAAATCGCCTTGATTACTATAGTCAACAACTTTATCTGAAAGGCTGCAATTAAATATATTATAATCCCCATCTGCGATTGTTTGAAACGAGATAGGATTAATTTTCCATTGCTGAAAGTTCTTTGCATTCAAAATTTCAGTGCACACAATGATTCCTTTGCCACCAAATGCACTATATTTATTTTGAGCAGTTATAATCATATCTAAACTTTCCAGATTTCTAAACCTATTATAACCGTCGGTTTGTTCAATTCGCCAGTATTGGTTGTTGCTACCGCTATTTGAATATCCTCGGAGAATCATTTCTTTAGACGCAGCATTACTATTCCAACTTAAAAATAGATGGAGATTTTGTTTACTCCTTATTTTGTAAGCCTTTTTATTTTCATCATAATTTAGTACCCAGACTTGGTTATCCCCACCGTTATATACGTGGTTATGGATGATTCCACCGTCGAAATCCTGAGTCAAATCTAAAAAGAAGTTATTATCTTTTATGCTTTCAATCATGAATTCACCATCTGGAAATGGTTTTTGGTTATAAGCCTCATCACCAAACGTATCTTCTTGCAGATCACCTGCTCCACCGTACATCATGTCATCATCAGAGCTTGCTGATCTTTTAGAACGTGCATCAGAGTCTTTATGACCACCATCGGGGTGGTTCATGCTCCATATCACATTAGGTGTTCTTGAAGAAGAAGCAATAGGTTCCAAATCGTTCGGATCCAAAAAGTTGGGGTTTATCCAAATCCTTTGTATACGACCGTTGTGGAGTTCTCTAGCTGATCTTATGTATATATTTTGTATTCCTCCAGGAAATGCAACCTCCATTTGATTTGGCCATGGCGATTCCTGCAATAAAGAATCGTTAACATCGACTCCGCCGGGAGCATAAATTTCGTATTGATAAACTATTCCGCGGTTAGCTGTTCTTGGCGTCCAGACATACTTTTTTTTATTTCTTTGTGTTTTTGTTGTTGATACAAAGATGGAAGGATGATTATTTTTTGCAAAACCATACAAGTCCGTTTCCTCCCAATCAGGATTCTCTCTAGTTACAATTGGAACAAATCCTTCTAAAAATATCTCATTTGGCGGTCTTCTATCCCATCTAAGCAATCTTTGCCTCCTATCCATCCTAACAACATTGTCAGTATCTGTGATTTCAGTGGGTCTCCATCGAGGTTCACTAATATCTAATATTGACATTGGCCAATTTCTTGACAGTAACAAGCTAATCAGTTCTAAGTCCAGAGATCTAATCCATTCTATCACTGCTGCCTGAATACCATTAGTGATTAGATTAGGTGGTCCTCGGTCTGTAAAAAAATACATGTTTTATTATGTCTCCTTTATATTTAATTTTCAGTTATTGGTTCTTAAAAAGAAACATATATTTTTTAGTCTCCAACCTAATCTTCAAACATAAATGAATCTCTTATAAATAATATAAATTTCTTTTTAACAAAAATATCACCTACCCCAAAATGCTTAGTGCATTTTTGTACGTAAAGTACTAAATAACAATATTTTTTTATTGCTGTTAACTGTATAAGAGCATTAAATGTTTAAAGTTAATTAGTTATTGTACAAATGGTGTCTAAAGATCATATGATATGGAAGCCTTCATAAAATGGAATCTTTTTCAATTCGAACGAAAAAATCCTACTGATATTAAGGCGCTTAACTGAACAACCAAACAAAAACCTCTTTGTTTATACTGTATATAATATATAATAAATTATTTTTAACACCTTTTAACTAAAGACGTTTATACGTAATCATAACAAATAACAAATATACAGTATTTAAATGTTCTTTTCCATTTAACTAATTAAATAAAATAAAAAATGTATTAATTATGTGTAATTCTTATGTAGGTACTTTTGATGTATGATATTATTAAAAAAAATACCGTATGGTTTGTAACTAGTAGGTTATAAGACTGGTAGCAACCAACTTGGCTAATAAGATGCAACAATAAATGGGTTTCATTAACATGATACAAAATAATATGTATCCAAAATCATGTCTAATTGTGAGGTAGAATCTTACTGAGGTAGAACGAGAGCACTTTTAAACCAAAAGTATAATTTCAGTTAATCGATTTTTTTTATCAAAACTTTCTTACAATAACAATTATATAGGTTACACCGAAACCCATAAATTCACCCATGCATATACGTAGACCAATTTTATGCAAAATAAAACATAATGTAAATTTTCTAGGCAAAGGGTCATACGACTTCTTGTTACTCTGTTAATATAAATTGTACCCTATAATTTCGCGTATAAACGTGTGTAACAATAAATACTCACCGGCCATTGCAAAATGTTTTGACTTGATTAAAACACAGCAGGGGTAATAACTACGCAAAACACGAAGTGGAATGACTAAATTACTGAAAACTTACGCTTTTATTTGTTTTTTTCAGCACAATTCGTAACAATGCATAACCACAAACCAAAACGTCCTGGCACCGTGAGAGTAGAAGACCACAGCGTTCCAGAAAAGAGTATAGATCATTTTTTTAACCTATCGTATCGGCAGTGTGACCGCCAAGTCGAGCGAAAAATAGTACTATTCTTTTCTCGAAGCAGTTCGGGCCATATTCAACTTCGTTGTGTATAATATTAGAAGCCTGAATTTTCAAAGAAAGGTATATTTTATTCAATTTGAACCAGTAGTCTAAATTATAACTAGTCAAATTTCTTTATTTTGTCACCCACTCATTGACCGACCAACAAGACCGAGTTAAGCTATATAAAGTCATATTCAGAATAAAGTTAGTGTTTAGTGTAAAAATCAAGGATAAATTTAAAAAAAAATGGTCGGATTTCATAATCTCCTATTATATTTTTATGGGCTTACAAAGTTATTTATTCGGTGAATGAATCAGTGTAATAATGGAATATTTTGAGTATATATGTACGCAATTGTATCAGTAAGTATGGGCATAAACATTTTAATTATCCTTATAAATATCTAACTAATAGGTAACTTAAGACATAATGTAGGGACTGAATAAATTACACAATTTCTTACGGTAGAATTACTGCGTTGCTGGTATGATATGGTTAGGGACTAGCCTTAAGGGTCGCCTTTGACACGCAATTTGTTTAATCTATGATTTGCCTAAAACGTTCCTATGATTGACAACGGGAGAGCAGTGTTGGCTTAGTTAGTGTACGGCTATGCCGGAGATCGTGCGTGACAATGAGGGCTGTGCGGTGCGACCAATGATTGTTTCTTGTATTGTGCATTTGCATTGTGCATACGGTGAATGCAAACATCGTGACAAAAACGGCATGGATCCCATTAAACGACATCACCGATACGATGCGAATCTGAAGCCATGATAAATAATAGAGTTATAGTGCTACTCAATTATCTTTATTATATAACAAAGCAGAGTAAATATTATACAGTGTTGGCCTAGTGGCTTCAGCGTGCGATTCTGTATCCTCATCCCTGAGGTTGTAGGTTCGATCCAAGGCTATGTACCAATGGATTTTCTTTCTATGTGCGCATTTAACATTAGCTCGAACGGTGAAGGAAAACATCGTGAGGACAGCGGCTTGCCTTGGGCCCAAAAAGTCTACGGCAAGCGTCAGGCACAGAAGGCTGATCACCTACTTGCCTATTCGATTAACAAATAATCATGCAACAAATACAGGAATCTGAGCCCCAGACCTAAAAAGGATGTAGCGCCATTGATTTATTTATTTTTTTATAACAAAGACAATACGCGACTTAAATATGGGAATTATGAAGTTTGAGCATTTACTATGAGATTAAGTACACGCGCTTTTAATCTTTAATTACTACACAAATCATTATAGGACAAAACATTTTGACATATCTATTGATGCACCTTTTCATTATATATGTCAATTCTAGTATGTTTCTGCAACGAAGTGTTAATTTATAAATAAATATTTACATGTAATACGGGAAAATTAACTTAGATTTATAACGTCTTATATTAGCTTGTTAGATTTTTATTAATTACCGTAACATTTTCATCAGTCACATATATCCTAAAAATATATTCGTGTAATCCGTAATTTAATTCCTACGCATGAAATAGTGTAGGCTTAAAGTTATTATTAATAATAAATGATTTTTAAAATATAATAAAACATTAACATTGCAAATCTATAACCAAATATATAAACTGCATTTAACACAAGAAAATAATACATCTTTTATTACCTGTGGTACAGTATTGAAATCATCGGCTTATAAAATTTAAAACCTGACTAAATATCCCATCCATACGGATATTAGCGTAAGTAGCGTTTTAGCCGGTAGGTCACTGTAATTAATTGTATTAACTAGGAAGAGAAAAAGAGAATTGTAAATATATGTAGTTTATTGACATAAATTAGTTATACATTGTATTTGTAATAAATATAAATCTTTGAGCTATATAATTCTGTTATAATAAAAATAATACGCAAGCTACGAATAGGTATGATACGTTAGAGTAAGCTTTTTCTCTATTAGGACATGTAATGGTTTATATAACTGAAAAATACATAAGAAGAAGAAGATACAGCGTGGAAAAACACAATCAAAATATTAAATTGGAATAAAATGAAACAACTGATTATCGGAGTACGTTGATGTATCAGTTATGACTGAATTATTGTCGGAATAACCCACTGCATGAGAAGGCTCATGTAAACTTCTTATTAAATAGCAGCCACTTCGCATGTTATATTCAATCGTCCAAAAATATCTCCAATCTCCATGGTCAGGACCATCTATATTACCAAGCTTAACAAAATATTTTTTATTTTGATATATCCATCCTAAGTTATTGACGTCTGAAGAATATATATTGTATGCTTTTCTACTTGAATCGTATTTAAGTTCCCATTCGCTGGTAACAAGATTTAGATTTTGAGAAATAATCAAATCATTATTTTGATTCGAATCAATCACTTTTTTATAATTCAGTTTAGTTGCAATTCTAAACTTTCCATTTGGTACAGCTACTTTCCCTATTTCTTTGATATACCAAGTGTTCCCATTTTCCGTAGCACCTGATACTATAAGTTTTCTACCTCCATAAGGACTGTCTTCATCAGTTAGAGCTATTAACCTGTAAAAGCTAATGAGATTCCTGAGTCTGTATGATCCGTCATTGGCTTGATCGAGGCGCCAATATTGGTTCATACTCCCACTCTCTGTATATGCTCGAAGAATCACTTCTTGTGGCTCTGCATTACTATTCCAGCTTAACAAAAGATCTGAACGTACACCGCTTATTATTTTATAAGCTTTTTTATTTTCATCATAGATGAAAGCCCATTTTTGGTTATTGTTGCCAAAGTAATTATGACCATGTATCAAAGAATCCTCTTGATTGGTAAAGTCAACAACTATATTTTGGAAGTTATCATTGAAAATATGATAATCGCCATCTGGAATATACTTATAAAAGATGGGTTTAATATTCCAGTTTGAATGTAGATTAGTATTAGTATCCGAATCATCTTGAACTATTAAATTTAATCCACCGTATGGACTGCTAACTTCAGTTAACATTAAAATCAAACTTAAGTTTTCCAGATTCCTAAGTCTATAAGACTCATCGCCAGTCTGTTCGATGCGCCAATATTGGTTCTTGCTTCCGCTCTCCGTATATGCTCGAAGAACCATTTCTTTTGATGTAGCATTACTATTCCAGCTCAACAAAAGATTTGATCTTCGACCACTCCATATTTTATAAGCTCGCTTACCACTATCGTAAGTAAATTTCCACTTTTGATTTTCATTGTCCATATAGGTTTCACCATGAATCAAGAAATCGTTTTGGTTAGAAAAGTCTACGACATTGTCGGACATGCCAAGATTAAATATATTATAATCACCATCTGGAATCGTCTGAAAAGAGATTGGATTAACTTTCCATGCCTGTGAGTTTCTTTCATCAGAAGTATTAATTTCAGAATTTACAATAACTTCTTTTCCACCGAATGCACTAGATTTATTTTGAACGGTTATTATCATATCTAAGTTCACAAGGTTCCTAAGTCTATAATAGTCGTCGGTCTGTTCAAATCGCCAGTATTGGTTGTCGCTACCACTCTCGGTGTATCCCCGGAGAATGATTTCTTTAGACGTAGCATTACTATTCCAACTTAACAATAAACTGGACTTTTGCTTACTTTTTAATTTGTAAGCCTTTTTATTTTCATCATAACTAAATACCCATATTTGGTTATCCCCGCCATTATATACGTGGCTGTGAATAATTCCACCTGATTCATTTTCAGTTAAATCCAAAAAGGAGTTATTATTCTGTATACTTTCAATCATAAATTCACCATCTGGAAATGGTTTTGGATTAACCTCATCACCAAACGTATCTTCTTCTACATCACCTGCACCACCATACATCAAGTCATCATCCGAGCTGGCCGATCTCTTGGAACGTCCATCGGAATCTCTATGACCACCATCAGGGTGGTCTCTTCTCCAAATAATATTAGGAGTTCTTGAAGAAGAAGCAATGTTTTCTAATTCGAGTGGGTCCAAAAAATTAGGGTTTATCCAAATTCTTTGAATTCTTCCATTATGGAGCTCTCTTGCTGATCTTATGTATATATTTTGTATTCCTCCAGGAAATGCAACCTCCATTTGGTTAGGCCAAGGTGATTCATGTAATAAAGACTCATTGACATCGACTCCTCCAGGAGCATAAATTTCGTATTGATATACTATCCCGCGGTTTGCACTTCTCGGTGTCCAAACATATTTTTTTTTATCTCTTTGAGTTTTTGTTGTTGAAACAAAGACGGAAGGATGGTTATTTTTTGCAAAACCATATAAGTCTGTCTCTTCCCAATCCGGGTCCTCCCTTGTCACAATGGGTACAAATCCTTCTAAAAATATTTCATTTGGCGGTCTTCTATCCCACCTAAGCAGCCTTTGCCTCCTATCCATCCTAACAACATTGTCAGTATCTGTTACTTCAGTGGGTCTCCAACGAGGTTCGCTAATATCTAATATTGACATTGGCCAGCTCCTTGACACTAATAAACTTATCAGTTCCAAGTCCAAAGATCTAATCCATTCTATCACTGCTGCCTGAATACCATTAGTAATGGGGTTGGGTGGTCCTCGATCTGAAACAAATACAGTCTTATTATGGACTAAATTTTTGTTTATATTTTTGAATTATTGTTATTTGTCAATGTTGCCAAGTTTTTCTTTATAGTGGAATGCAAAAAGAATCTGTTTTATGATGTATATACTAGTACTTATTTCATAAATGGATATGAGCTAATGGTATCGGGCATAAATAATAAAAATTAAAAAATATGGAAAAAAAATCTTATCTATAGCTTTTATATATCGATTGATCCACTATTTATTATACCAAAAGTGTGTAGATATTATTATTTTATTTCCACATTGATTTATGACTTCAATACAGCCAATATTATAAATTTGTTAAAACGTTGACGCTGTGAAATTATTTTGAGTGTTGAATAATGTTTTTCTCATCCCATTGTATATCGATAAATTTACAGGAAATTCAAGCGGATAATGATTATTACTTCAAAAGGTAAATGAAATTATTATCTCTTTCGAAGTAGGATGTATCATTTAGAAGTGCATGTGTTTGTTTTGTGAGTGACATATGCAGCATCTTGATAGCGAACAAAATCCATCAAAAATATACTGTAGACAAAATATTTGACATTATTTATAATTATCGAAAAATTGAGAGTAATTATGTCTGTCCTGTAATGAGAGTATTATCACAACACAATACGTAGCTTAAAACTAACTTCGCAAGATGCCCGGGCATAAGATGGAACAAGTTCATGTTGTGAAATGTGTTCAAAATCATTAATTTTAATTGATTTTCAGTATTACCTTATAATAATAATATCTACAGAATGACACAAAACAAAAGTTAAAAACCAATAAATAAATAATTAACTATGAAACACGAATGTGCAAACACAAGATGCAATGCCTTGTTTTGTATTGTTGCCAATTAATGACATCAGATCGTAAATAAAATGAATACGTGAATATTCAATTTTGTTTTCACTATCGTTCAAAAGGAATGTCTTGGGTTAAAGTATATAAAACATATTATTCGTTTAAATAAATAAATTTACTCACTAGACATTGCAATTGATGATCCGATGAAAACGCTGAACAAATTACAACCAACTGGACGGCTGGCGGACCACGAAGTGGAATGAGCCATTCACAACAAGCGCGTGCTTTTATTTGATATTTTTTAGTCAGCTTGGGTTGCCAAATGTACATACAAAATTTGCGAAAAATGCACTGACTGTCTGCGTGAAATACTTGCAAGAATAATCCTAGTTTTGCGCGTAACCACTGTTGGTCTTAGACATGATACAAAGCAAAAAATTCTTGACATCATGCCAGCATCACACATATCGCTGTGTTTTGAGAAAAATGTTTTTGAGTATCACTCGCATATACTCTTAATTTTGTAAGACTATTTGTATATGTAACGTGAGGAAGTATTTAATTATTTATTTTCAGACATTACCCATTTTGATCAATGTTTGATCCGAATGGTATATATTTTTTATAATGATATGCCCTTATTTTTTTTATTGAAATAAATTTTGCCATTTTTTTCAAGGAAACGCTTGATGGTATCAAGTTTCAACAATCAAAGAACAAAGGAACATCAACAATAAGTTTTAAATAGAAATTGTCGAAATATATATAATTAATAGTACTGCTTATGATGTCATATACATTTGTATCAAATTAAAAAAAATACAAGGTCGAATTATTAATTTTAATGCCTCAAAACTACTGAAACGCCAACGTCAATTTGTACCAGAGTGTTATCCGTGCTTATTTTGTGCTTAAATACCCTTTAGGAGCTTAGGGTCCCACAGGATTTTAACAGTTTTTTTTTAACAGCGGTAGCGCACAAGTCACGAGTCCGACTAGCGGGAAGACTGTGCGCATGAGTTGGTGGTTCAAGTAAAAAATTCTCATTGAGATACATCACATGAATCAACATTACCGTGATTATTTTAAAGGTTACTTTATCTTTTGTTGTAATATCTTTCACGCAAAAATCTACCCTATAGGGACTAGCTAGACAAAGACTTTAAATTAAAATCCTGACTAGGAAAAATAGGAGTGCATATTTGTTTTCTCTAAATAGAAATAAGTATTTAAACATAATTAACATTTTTTACGTAAATATAATATTAAAATTTTACCTTTAAGTTAATTTAGTTGTTAGCAAATATTGGACAATTTAATAATATATTCTTAAACATACTATCTAAAGGGAAAATGCCCAAAAACAAATTATGTAAACATTGTTATAATTATTGTCAATATTTATGAGACAAATGTGTAGCTAATAAAATGTATGTATGACTAACAAAGACAAATGATATTATTATTTTTCTTCTCTTTCTAAGTGGGCTCAAAAGTGACTAAAAGACTGAAACGTAAATCGCACTACTAGTATAAAATTATTATTATGATTTGTAGTTAGCCGAAAATAAATTGAAATATTCTTTTAACTTTTTTATGGTTATATTATGGTTTTAGAATTAGTAAATAAGACAAAGCGATAAAACAGAAGTGGCAATTGGCGGGGCATATAGCAAAATATACAAATAAATGGCGGAATTTAAGGTCAACTGTACTGTAAGGACCAAGGGGAAGAAGGAGAAGATAGCGCCCCAAAAAATGTGGATGAAATCAATGAAGTCAATGGAGAAAGAAAGCCATAGACAGAGTTAGTTGACAAAAGCTGGAGGAGGCCTTTACCCGTGAAGAGGTTTCGATCAACGGTACTGAAGGTAGCTAGGATATAGGAAATATAGGATAACAAGATAAAAATAATGTATAAGATGTAAAAAAATCTAAGTTTTTTGTCATGATTGGAAATTAAACGGGCTTTATTATTATTATACGCAGAATTGAAGTATATTTTTTGTTCTTTAGAAGTAGATCTATATATGTTAAGATAATGTTTATATATAAGCTATAAGGTTTTATTTTGCTAAATTAAATTTTTAATTTGAATTTGTCTAATTTACATTTTTTATCACCCAATAACGTGATCCAGCTAATAAAGCTGATGAGTTTACACGGTTACTGTGTGCTAAGATTTACAAGGAACCTATTAATTGGAATTAACCATTTTTTTAAATATTTGAATCCATTTATCGGGGCTTTGCTACATCTACTCGTAAGAGGTAGGTATACAATTATTTTGATAGAGAAATGATTCATAATTATTAGAGTTGACATTAATCAGATAAATATGAAATTCGTATTCATTCCAAATATGTAAAATAATTTAAACAAATACGTATTTTAGATACATAATACTTGAATTAGTCACAAGCACTAACTTATCAATAAAATTGTACTTGATTATTTTGAAATAACAAAGTGATCATCAAATACTCGCGTTTTTGCTATAGGCTTCACGTTTCATATTTAATTAGGCTAAGTCGGATGTGATTAGATACTGGATCCCAATGATGTATAGATATTCAATGTAAACGATAAAAATATATATATAATAATAATGGTCTGCCTTAATATTCTGGGTATGAACCCAATGAGATTTATCCGCGCTTACACGGTTGAACCAAAACAATCTGATAATAAAAATAAATATTTTGTCGTTAATATGCTATAAATAATAACTAACTAATTGTATAAGAACGGAAATTTTGCGGATGCACCTTTTAGACAGATGTTTAATAAACAAATAGAATTTTTGAGCGTTATATTTAATGCATATGAGTCACGGTGTAATTCAAATAAAAATGCAGAGCTAGAAGAAACTAAACTACGTTCTGAATTAATTTACGTTAGTCATCCTTTAAAATATGTCATCTGGTGCCAATTGTAAAAAAGGGATTGAAATTCGTAAAATTTCACAAGATTTATCGTGTTTGAATGAGCATAATACTTTAATTGTTTTGTCTCGTTAACGGTCACATTTCTGTAGTTCTTGGCATCCAGAACTCGTAGAACGTTTTTAAAGTAACGGACGTTACCAATTTGTACAAGCAAAAACTGTTCACTTATGGATAAATTATATATTTGCTTTTTTGTGGTTTATTTCATGATAATATTCATTTCCTGTAAGTTGGTAATAAGATATCGAAACAAACTTTTTTAGTGAAAAATAAAATAAACGATAATTGCATAGAACTAGTAGTGAGGTCAGTTTAGACATAAAAATAGTGGTCAAATAACAAAAAATCCCGGAGAGCAAAATATTGGTGGAGAGCTGGGGTTTACCATTACAAATAAAGTTTTAAAAATCACCATCGATCCTATGTGACTGGACTGGTAACTTAGGAAAAAAAGTGAAAGGATTTTAAGATCCACAATTTTGGCATGAGACCTTTTTTGATAAAACTTACCGTTTTTGAGGAGATTTCGGTTGGAGATAATGCCTAAGAATTGAAAAATATTCAAAATGATGTACTATTTATTATGACAACTAAAGAAATAATAATCATTAAAGTACTAAAACTAATATTGTTTACTTACTCGAATCATATATTTGAGCACTTAGCATGCTTTATTACATCCCTTAAGTGTTTTGGTAAAAAAAGTATCGAAAGAGCCAATAGAACCTTTTATTGTCGATTTCAGTTAAGACTTCTTTCCCTTTTACATATAATATTAATATATCGGAGCAAAGCGTTCCTGTCAGCTGCCATCGTCATTATAATTATTATTGTCTTTAAGGTTGAAATTATTCATGTATTACTTTTCATAATAATGACTTATAACCTATTAGCACTGATGCCTCAATAAATCATAGGTTGAAGAAATAGGTGAACTGGTGCCAACCTACTTAACATTATAATTCGGAAGCACATGGACTGTCTAACGAAAGCGTTGCATACGTATTGCATTATCTTTGCGCCGACAAAAATAAAGGCTTATGAGCAAGTGTTCAATGCGCAGCACAAATTCGGTCGCACAGTCGTCATTGGAACGACCTCTGGGTTCTGTGCCGATCACTGAGTTGCTAGGCCAACACTGCTCTCATGTTTTCCAACATAAGACATATACATATAAAACTCCTAACTCGGCTTAGCAATCACGACACTGATTCTGGAAATATTTAATTATTAGAACATACAGAGTGGAGACTTACACCCATATTATGTCGGACCCAAAGCATTTTTGACCTGCGGGAATCATACTAGTGCAAACTTCTCTAAGGTCGTAACAATATTTCCGTTTTATTCGTTATTTATTTCCTAATCATAAAGTAGTTCATATATATTAACTGCACTTTATTACTACACCAAAATAATACATGCTTTGAAATGATCGGCTTAAGAAATTTGAAGTCGATATTAGTATCGGCATTAGGTCTCTGTTATTAATTCTAAGAACTAGTAAGAGAAAAAAGTAAACAGTATATATAGTTTATTGACAAAAGTAAACTTATTGTTGCATTGTATTTTTTATCAATTTTAAATGTTACAGCTAGATTATTATGTTACAATAAGTGCTATACTCATAAATATACGCTCCCGCTACTGTGTTGACACCATTATACGTTAGAGCAAGCTTATTGCACATTTCAGCGGAATATATTAACATTGAATAATATTCACATACTATCTAAAAGGAAAATGATCAAAAACAAAATGCTTATGTGAACATAACAATGGTAACGAGTAATGACACAACTGTATAAATAATAAAATGTATTTATCAATGACAAACCAAATTTACGTTTGTAACAACATTATTCACCTGGTACATTTCTTTATTATGTAAATCTTATGTATCTCTTAGCGATTAAAAAGAGTGGCGGAAAGTAGCTTGCCAGTTCTTCTTGTCCGGTCTACGCTCTTGACTTGCGAACTGGTCGAAATGTAAATTTACAATTAATTTAACTTCTTTTTTGACGTTCATAAGTGTACTTCTTTACATAGGTAAAGATGCAGCAAAAGCCAAAGTCTATGACTATACAGTTACATACAAGACAAATAATATTTTCTTTACTCGTGACTTATGTTTTATGTAACAGGAGCCAAACGGGCTGGAGGCTTTCCTGAAGTGATAATTAACAACCCATGGACACTCACGTTGCCAGAAGACTAAGTGCGTCGCCAACCTGTAAATAATTGGAACGTCCTTTTCTTGAAGAACCCTAAGTTGAATTGGTTTGAAAATACTTCAGTGGGTAGCTACTTCTACATAGTGCACTATGCGCCGGGAATTCATAGTTGTGAAAGTCGTTTAATAAAGCCGAGTGTGTTTGGAAGTCTAGATCATAATAATCTATTCATAAGTCATACTTACTACAAACAATAAAAAATAAGACTTCTAGATTATTTAAGCATAATTTAGGACAACAATGACCTACCTTTGTTCTATCTGTGCACGTCCTCAGGGCACCGTACAGAAAAAAGATAATGTCTAAAAGATGCTCTGAAAATTGTTTAAGAACAATGTCTATTACATTACTTAGTTGGATGTTTTGGATAAAGTCAATAAATATAAATTAAAGCAAAACTTTACTAATATATGTAACAAAAAAATACAGTACAAGAAACAAAAGAATTGACATTGATTGACGTGCCAATTTCACAAAATAAACGTGATTTTAAATCGTGTTTAAAATAGCAAAGGCTAGTATAAGTGTTGTCAATGGCACATCGGAGTTACTTATAATTATATATTAGAGCAGTGTTAGCCTAGTACCTTCAGCATACGACTCTTATCCCTGAGGTCGTAGGTTCAATGGTTGGTTGTGCACCATTTGCTTTTCTTTCTATGTGCGCATTTAACATACGCTCGAACGGTGAAGGAGAACATTGTGAGGAAAGTGTCTTGCCTTAGACTCAGAAAGTCGACGGCGTGTGTCAGGCACACGGTCACCTATTAGATTGACAAATGATCATGTAACAAATACAGAAATCTGAGGCCCAGACCTAAAAAGATTGTAGCGCCACTGGTTTATTTTATGTTACAATAATGTATTTCTTGCAATAAATATAATTGTTACTTGTTAAGGAAAAGGCTTACCTCTCTAGGTTGTTGTTGTCTAAATAGACTAGACACAATATGACTTTCACTAAAGCAATAATGTTTAAAAAAAATAAAACAAATTTATATGTGTCATAATGAAGCAATACCTGGCTCATAATAACTGTTTATGGTAATGGAATCAAAATACAAGTTAAAAATAAACAAATAATAATAAAAAGTAAAATTTTTTGAATAAATAATAATTTCCCAAATTAAAATACTGTGTGGTTTTTTTGTGGTTATTCTATTGATAATTTTTATTTCCTGCTTGTATGTGATAAGATTTCGTAACAAATATTAGTGGGAAAACAAATGAAACAATAATTCCATAATACTTTCGGTTAGAGATAGGAAACTAAAGAAATAAAAATTGAAACCAAAGAAGAACTAAAACTTGTCTGCATATATACATGTATATGTATATATGCAGGCAAATCATAGAGAGCATTTAGTACTTTATCCTTTAATCACTGGATAAAAAAAGTATCGACATAAATCCAATGGTGGCTACACTTGCCGGTTTACTTTCAGTTTAAAACCGTTAATACTAGTCGTAAGATATTGTTATTTATGATCTAATCTGTATTTTTAATATGTTTATTAACAGTTTTTCTTCTGGAGTTGACTGATGCATCACGAGCAGACAACGCACAGCTAGTCTTGGAAGAATAGAACATAGGTTGAAGAAGAAGATAAATCGGTGCCAACCTCGAGAACATAAAATTCGGAAGCGGATGGATTGTCTAACGAAAGCGATGCATACATCACTTCCATACATATTGGACTATCTTAGTACCGAAATTTAATATTTGCCACAAACTCATTAACAGTTACTTCCTATACATAGAATTCTCTTAGTAAAGACTTGGTTTACACGAAGTTTAGACAAGGCCAATCATTGAAATTAATATTACTTATATAAACTATTAATAATATTATCACTTTTGGTACACTTCAGATTGTTAATATTATATACGTATATATATACGTATCGTAGCCCGGACTCTGTAACTTCCAATACCAATACCGATCTCGACATTTTTCCTTACAATTTTGATATAGTCCCCAATGTCCTTAGCGCTGATGTCACACCCTTAAGATCGCGCAGAACTCAAACTCAATATTAAAGTCGGGGTCGCAATCGCTATTACTATTAGGAGTACAGATAATGGGTGCTTGTGTGTATTGTAAAAAAATATTTACGCGGAAACAATATAAAAACGTTGTAAATGTAAATTGTAATCGGATTCGAAATTACAATAGAATGTCGCAATAGGTTAAACAAGTAGCACTTTTGCCAGTAGTTATCAACTTTATCAATTTTACTAATTGGGAAAGGAAATAAATAATAGTGTATAAAGTTTATTGACATACATTTAATTCCAGCTTATTTTACATTTAAAATTACACAACAATGAACTTTGAAGCAAGCTTTCCATATCTGATCACTGATATAATTTAGAGGATCACTCATACAAAACTAAATTGAACGAAATTAATAAGCACATACATTACAATCATTATTATTTAAACTAACGACTAAAAAAAGTATCTGGCTATCTGTATTTATTTAACTATCAGCTCGGTTATATCGGTAATGTGAATGTATAGATTGTGGAAGTTAAGTAAACTCAAATATTAAGAATAGAATCAAATGAAAGGTCGTCTATGGTGTACGTCAAAGTTCCATACTTAAACCCATGTGGTTTATTGTTTACATAATTAAGTTATATACACATCATTTCTTGTTAAAGAGCTTTTATTAAAAGTGTAACGACGAAATTCATCACGTGAGAATTTGAAATATTGCTCTATCTCATCCTTGTTTATAATAATTACAAATAATCATAAGCTGACCGAAACGAAGATAAAATCTATTTACTTAGCAACAACAAACGTAAAAAGTAGTAGTGTTCAAATTAAAATTGATGATCAGGAGGCTTTGCTGTTTTATTTTTTAAGACCGTGTTTCAAGGTGTTACTTACGTTGTACTCTATTGCGGGACCCACATATTGAAAGTCTTTCACATAGGCTAACGATTTAGGTTTACTTATGTTTAAGGGTGTTTATTTGTGGATGCGAGCTATTCGAGCGACCTGCTTAATAAAATTACACAAAACGAGTAATTCTTTCCACGGTATTGGTTTATTTTAACAAAAGATCTAGTAAGGTCAAGTGTTTCAATAAAAAAAAGGAACATTAAAGGTAAGCTTTTAGCTAAGGCTGTGCTATTATAAGGGGAATGATAATATACGGTTATCTCAGTGCTTGTATCAATGTTTTTGCAGTTCACCAACATCTATTGTTTGGTGAGAGAACACTGATTTTTACATACTGTACGGGATCGTGAACATCTATGTATTGTCATTGTGGTGGTGTCTATACTTTTTGTTTTATTCTTACACCTACAAATCGGGGCCGATGCAATGGTTGGTCAGTAACCTACTTTACCTGTGTCAATTTTATTTTTTGTATCTTTAGACGTATATTATACCTATATTATGCATATACGTAAATTATATGAAGTTTACGTGTTGCTACAATGATAATGTAAGTGTTCCTATTTCACCATCTTTGCCTCTAATAGCGGCTAAACCTTCACTTATATGACATATATGTTTAATTTTTTGACATTTTTTATTAGTATCAATAATTAATTCGAGATCATATACTACAAAGCATGGTGCAATAGTTGCCTTCTAGTCCGTTCTAAGAACTGGCAGTACAATTATTTTTAGAATCATTTAATTACATTAATACTAAATTAATTTAATCTACTGACGTTCCTAAGTAAACATTAGGTTTATGAATAAGTGTTATTTTAATTTAACCAAAGTTATTAGTTAAACTGTTCCTTTTAAATTTATTGTATATCTATTGATCCATCTCATAATTACATTACATTAGAATAAAATGAAATAATTGACGATCGGAGTATGTTGTAGTACTGGTAATTACAGATTCGTTGTCAGTATAACCAACTGCACAAGCCGGGTCATATAAGCTTCTTATTAAATAGCAACCACTTTTTATGTTATATTCTATTGTCCAAAAATATCTGTGATCTCCATGATCCAGACCATCTATATTGTCCAGCTTAACAAAAAAGTTTTTATTTTGATATATCCATCCTAGGTTATTGATGTCCGCGGAATATATATTGTATGCTTTTTTACTTGAATCATATTCAAGTTTCCATATGCTAGAAGCAAAATTTAGATCATGAGTAATAATCAAGTCGTGAAATCTTCTTGAATCTATCACTTTTTTGTAATTTAATTTAGTTGCAATTCTGAATTTTCTATTTGGTAGAGGTACTTCCCCTAGGTTTTTAGGATACCAAGTGTTACCGTTTTCTTTAGTCTCTGACACTATAAGTTCTTTACCTTCATAAGTGGTATTTTTATTAGTTAGAGCTATACACTTATTAAAATCATGCAGATTCCTGAGTCTGTATGATCCGTCATTGGCTTTTTCAAGGCGCCAATATTGGTTCGTACTCCCGCTTTCTGTATAAGCACGAAGAACCATTTCTTTAGACGAGGCATTGCTATCCCAGCTTAACCAAAGTTTTGGACGCAGACCGCTCTTTATTTTGTAAGCTTTTTTCTTTCCATCATACATAAATGACCATTTTTGATTATTGTTGCCACAGTAGTTATTACCATGAATCAATGAACCCTTTTGATTGGTAAAGTCAACAACAATATTTGGGACGTTATCATTGAATATATTATAATCACCATCTGGAATGTACTGATAAAAGATACGTTTTATTTTCCAATTAGAACGTAAATTAGTACTTATATCAGAATCATTTTGAACTTTTAACTTTAATCCACCATATGTACTGATAGCATCAGTTAACACTAAAATCAAACTTAAATTTTGCAGATTCCTTAGTCTGTAGGACTCCTCGCCGGTTTGTTCAATACGCCAATATTGGTTATTACTCCCGCTCTCTGTATATGCTCGAACAACCATTTCTTTTGACGCAGCGTTACTATCCCAAGTCAACAGAAGGTTTGATTTTCGACCACTCCATATTTTAAAAGCGTGTTTGCCTTTATTGTACGTAAAATGCCACCTTTGATTTTCGTTGTCCAAAAAGCTATGGCCATGCACCAATAAATCACGTTGATTACTAAAGTCAACAACTAGATGCGATAGGTCAAGATTAAATATATTGTAATCGCCATCTGTAATCGGTTGAAAAGAGAAAGGAAAAATTGACCATTCCTGAGAGCTTTTTGTATTAGAATTAGATATTTCAATATTTACAATAACTTCTTTTCCACCGGATGCACTAGGTTTATCCTGAGCTGTTATAATCATATCAAGTTTTAGAAGATTCCTAAGTCTATAATTTTTACCGGTCTGTTCAATTTGCCAGTATTGGTTATTGCTACCACTATTTGTATACCCACGGAGAATCATTTCTTTTGACGAAGCGTTACTATCCCAGCTCAAAAAAAGTTTAGAATTTTGATAACTGTGTATTTTGTAAGCTTTTTTTTTATCATCATAACTTAATACCCATATTTGGTTATCTCCGCCAGTGTATAAGTTGCTGTGAATAATTCCACCATTCACATTCTGAGTCAAATCCAAAAAGAAATTTTTATCTTTTATACTTTCAATCACAAATTCACCAGCTGGAAATGGTTTTGGGTTATTAGTCTCGTCACCAAACGTATCTTCTTGTATATCACCTTCACCACCATACATTAAGTCATCATGAGAGCCTGCTGATCTCTCAGAACGTCCATCTCTATGTCCACCATCAGGATGGTTTATTCTCCATACGACTTGAGGAATTCGTGAAGAAGAAGCAATGGGTTCTAAATCACCGGGATCCAAGAAATTGGGGTTTAACCAAATTCTTTGAATTCGTCCGTTATGTAGTTCCCTTGCTGATCGAATATATATATTTTGTATTCCTCCAGGAAATGTAACTTCCATTTGATTTTGCCATGGCGATTGATTTGAGAAAGTAGCGTTTACATCCACTCCGCCAGGAGCATAAATTTCGTATTGATATACTATACCGCGACTGGCACTTCTCGGTGTCCAAACATATTTCTTTTGTTTTTGTCGTTGTGTTTTTGTTGTTGAAACGAAGATGGATGGATGATTATTTTTCACAAAACCATATAAGTCTGTCTCCTCCAAATTAGGATTCTCTCTAATTACAATTGGAACAAACCCTTCTAAAAATATTTCATTTGGCGGTCTTCTATCCCATCTAATCAATCTTTGCCTCCTATCCAGCCGTACAACATCATCAGTATCTGTCACTTCAATTGGTCGCCATTGAAGTTGTCTAATTCCTAATAATGCCACTGGCCAAGCCCTTGACAGTAATAGGCTTATTATTTCTAAGTCCAGAGCTCTAATCCATTCTACCACTGCTGCCTGAATTCCGTTCGTCATATATGGTGGACGGTCTGAAACAAGTGCACTTTTATTATAGAAACTTGTTATTTATTCCTTTTGTATAACATTAAACATTTATATGACTGACTCATATCTTTATGTTTATGAAACAAACTGAATTTTTAAATCCATAATTGAAATAAATCCAATCATATGATTGACTAAATATCAAAATGGTAGTCCAATGTTAACGAAGCGCAAAACGAAGATTCTTAAATTACTTTTTGTAGGTGTGAGACTAGGACGGAATGATTCGAATGATGGGAAACAGAGGGAAAATCTCAACTTTCTCGAAACCAGACTGAACATTCCAGAAAACCGTACGATAAGGACAGAGCGATGTACGAAACAAGTAAGGAGTACGTACGTACGCACTGCGATAAGGATACTATCTACTCAGTACCACTTCTGTCCAGAAAGTTCTCGAATATACTAAAGCTGAAATTTTTATTCGTTTAGCTGCCCGCGCTGATTTTAGGAACTGGTGATCATAGTTAATAAATATAAAATGGTCATAAGCTCGTTTTTATTGCTTATTTATATGAGAGGCTGTTATAGTCTATTCAGACGTCTGAAGTCTAAATAGTCCAGCTTGTCCATATTAGCTATCTGATGATATTATGTTAGTGTCACCGTGATTAGGTATCTATAAAATATATACTCTACTACTACAATAAATGCTGCCATGGCAATATTCGTTATTTCTCTGGAAAGCATACTATGCAAATAATGCACCATTGCAATAATTATAATACCACTCCATTTACATCATAATTTGTTCTATTGTAGTGTAAATAAAGTGCAGCAGATAAAACATGAAGTAGAACAAAGACAAAAGATATAAGAGGTCTTACAACAGAAAGCAGTGTCCAAACAAAGACGTAAACAATATTTTTTTTATCAATTGATAAAAATAAATGTTTTATTCCTTTCCTATACAAAAAAGAAAAAAATATTTCTAAGCAATATATTTCAATCGAATAAGTACTTATTCTGTTCATACTCATTAAATATATATTTTGTGTTTTTATATAATATGCCTGCAGATAATATTTTTGTTTGTTTGACAAGATTAGATAAGAAGAAGTGATGAGTACTTTTTTTTACTTTTAGCATAATACAAATGTGTATCATTTGTATTTGACTTACTTGACTTAATGTCCTATAACCCCTAGGTGGGGCAGAGGGCGTCCACAGTGAGTCTCCATCGCGTTCGGTCTTGAGCCTCGTGTTTTTCCTCGCTCCAAGTCTTTACGGCTCTCTTTGCCTCGTCCGCAACTGTTCGGCGCCAGGTTTGTTTGGGACGGCCACGCTTCCGCTTTCCTTGCGGATTCCAATCAAGCGCCTGCTTGGGAATATGATTGAGATCCCTTCGGAGTGTATGACCTATCCAATTCCATTTGCGTCGCTTGATCTGCTGGCTGATCGGGGTTTCTCGACAGCGCTCCCAAAGTTGCTTGTTAGAGATCTTTTCAGGCCAGTAGATGTTCAGAATACGGCGAAGACAGCGGTTAACGAAGACTTGGAGTCGGTGCGAGATGTGTTTGGTGACCTTCCACGTTTCACACCCATAGAGCAGCACAGATTTGACGTTGGATCCGAATATTTTAACCTTGATTCGACGCGTCAACATCCGTGACTGCCATATAGGCCAAAGTTGTGCAAAGGTTGCTCTGGCCTTGGCAATGCGCGAAGTGATGTCCTATTTTGTACCTCCAGTTTCAGACACGACGCTTCCGAGGTAAACAAATTGTTGAACGCTTTCTATGTCCTCTGCACCCACCCGCATTGGGGTGCGATTCTCAACTCCAACACGCATTTCTGTCGTTTTCCGGGTGTTGATTTTGAGTCCCGCAAATCCCGCCTCGCGTTCCAGGTCGTCCAACTTAGATTGCATGTCGCGGTGCGTGTGACTCAGCAGACAGAGGTCATCGGCGTAATCCAAATCTTCTAAGATGTTGGTTAATCCCCACTCTATTCCGCGACGCTGGTTCTGATGTATGCGATCCATAATCCCGTCGAGAACAACCAGGAAAAGTAGTGGCGAGAGTAAGCAGCCTTGCCGGACGCCTGCGTGCACTTGAATATCGTCTGAGACGAGACCATCGTGAATCACTCTACAAGAATAGTTCCTATAGCTGGCCTTAACTAGGTTAATTATCTTTGGCGGGACACCAATGTTAGAGAGTCGCGACCATATGCTGCTCCATCTCAACGTATCGAAAGCTTTTTCGAAGTCAACAAAGGTAAGATAAATCTCTCTCTGCCATTCTGATGCCTGTTCGAGAATGATACGAAGAGTGTTAATTTGGTCGGTACACGAGCGGTTAGGCCGGAAGCCAGCTTGTTCTATGCGAAGGAGAGGCTCAACGGCTGCAGACAACCTGTCCAAGATAATTCTGCAGAAAACCTTGGAAGGGGCCGAGAGCAAGGTGATACCTCTCCAATTGCTGCATTAGCTTAGATCACCTTTTTTGGGCACAGTAATAAGAAGGCCCCTATTCCAGTCCTCCGGAAGCTTCTCGCTGGCCCAGATTTTCCCAATCAAAGGTGTCAGCGTGTCGACGGTAGTAGCCAGGTCCGCTTTTAACATTTCTGCGGCTATTAAATCAAGCCCTGGTGCTTTACCAGTCTTAAGACCCATGACCGCTCTCTCCACTTCATCACGTGTAGGTGGTTCGATATCGATGTCTAGTGGCCTGGGTGGTGGAAATGTGTCTTGCATGCCTCCATGCGTAGCTGTGGGACGAAAAGATTCCTCGAAGTGTTCACGCCAGCGTCGTAGTTGCCCTTCTGCTGTTACGATAAGTTGACCGTCTTTTGATTTTAGAGGCTTTTTATGCTGACTTATCTTTCCTGCTAAGATTTTAGTCGCTTTATACAGTTCTCCCATGTTGCCGGTGTTAGCGGCAATTTGAGCGTGGTCAGCAATACCGTCAACCCACAACCTTCTGTCCTTTCGCGAGCTGCGATAGATCTTCTTACGAATCTCCCGATACTGCTGTCTGAGGTCGGCTTGTAGTAGTTCGTCGTTGGTTTCGAGCAGTTTTAGGTGGAGTTCCCTACGGTCGTTTATCAGCTGCCAAGTAGCTTGTGACATCCAATCCACGCGCGAGTGCTTAGTATGACCTAAGACAGAAGAGCTGGTCTCTGTGTAGGCCACTTTGATGCGTTTCCACTCTCCGTCTATTGAGTCATCGTCGGCGTGAAGTCCGGTGAAGCGGTTATGAAGTTCAAGCCTGAACCTGTTCAAAATTTCAGGATCTCGCAGTTTAGTGACGTCAAACCTTCTTCCAGCTCTACCAGGGGCACCAGCTAGTCGCGCAACTGCAATCTTGAGTCGCATTTCGGCTACAACCAGATGGTGGTCGCTGTCAATATCAGCGCCTCTTCGGTTTCGGACATCGAGGAGTGACGAGCGCCACTTCGAACTGATCGCAAGGTGGTCAATTTGGTTTTTCGTGGAGCCATCAGGGGAGTTCCATGTGTACTTATGTACATCTCTATGAATAAAAAGTGTCCCACCGATGGTCAGGTCATGGTGTTGGCAAAACTCTATAAACCGTTCACCATTCTCGTTCCGTACTCCGAGTCCATGTTTGCCCATGTTGCGCTCACAGTTACTGTTTTCGCTTCCCACTTTTGCGTTAAGGTCTCCCATGACGATCACAATATCTTGTTTCTTAATACCTTTAAGTGTGGCATTTAGAGCGTTGTAAAAGTCATCCTTGATGTCCTCCGCAGACGTGTTGGTGGGAGCGTAACACTGCACAATGGAGATCTTCCGTGCTCTTGAGTTGAAGCGGGCCTCAAATCATTTGTATTTAACCCTTGTTAAACATATCATTAATTCAGTCGCAACTTCTTTATATATATTTTACATACAATTATATAAGAAAAATAAATATCATAATCCTGTATTATAAAAAGCACTGACTGCATTTTTTGTAGTTTAATTTTAATACAGATATGATACTTGTTAAACTCCACAATGACTATCTGTGAGCATTTTTCTCAATTTCTCTGAAACTAAGATCGCTAGTTTAGTCTGATTTTTCACTCACGCACTATTCTGATATAAGTGAATAATGTTGATTTAGCGGTTTATCATAGCTGTTAATATGTTATTTATTACATGCAACACTGAACTCTTATTTCAGTATAACAGGAAAATCAGCAATCCTATCCCATTCAGCACGAGCTGTAAAGGCCCTTAAGGCCAAGAGCGAGATTCCATTAAAAAAACTGTTACTTAATCTATACCGAACAGTAAATTGAATCCATCCATCTGCGTTACTTATATGCGTGTATAATATTTTAACAAATAAAGAAATAAATATACTCACTAGCCATTGTATAATTCAAATTTTAAAACACTAAGCAAAACACAGTAGCCAACTGAACTGCTTGAACGCTACGAAGTGAAATGATAAATCCCGTAAGAGCGCACACTTTTATTTGTTATTTTTCTGCGAGATGTAACAAAACTATATAAAAAAATAGTTTTGAAAGGGTCACTGTTTGTAACTCAACTATACTTATTTATAAAAGCCTGAACTGAGTAATTAAGATTAAGAAATTTTCCGTACAACAAACTGGTTGCGAGTAGACCGAGACCCGGGCTCCACCGGACTGGAAGCGAGAAGTATTAATAGACTTAGTTAATAAAAAATAAAAGGATTAAGTATATAAACTAATAGTTTATTAACATACATTTGAGTTTGAGCTTATTTTACATTTAAAATTATACAACACTGTACTTTAGAGCATTCTCTTTCCACATCTGATTCTGTTATTAAGGTGTACACTTCACATATAATATTTTTGCTCTTTACTCTAAACAATGAATGAACTAGCCAATTGTAATAAAAAAATCATATTTAGCTGCCATGATAATAAATTTAAAACTAATATCTAAAATAATATCTGATTGTCTATTTGCCTAATATTAATTTTACTATTAGCTTTATCAGTACAGTTACCTTTATTATTTAGTGAATGTATATATGTCCTGGCAAGATGAAATGAAACAAGTAATATCAAATATTTGGAATAGAATCAAATAAAAGGTAAATGTAATTGGAAAGACCACTCTAATATTATTTCTGTTGTACGTCAAGGTTACTTACTGAAATCCATATCGTTTATTTTTATATAAATGCACACACATACATAATTTCTTGTTAAAGAGCTTTTATTGAAAGAGTAATGACGAAATCCATCACTTTAGAATTTAAATGAAACCTTGCTCTATGTCAACATTCTTTAAAATAATTAGAAATAATCATAAGCTAAACGAAACGAAAATAAAATATATTTACTTAGTAACAACAAATGTAAAAAGTAGTAATGCTCAAATAAAAATAGAAGATCTGGAAAAAGGCTTTGCTGTTAAGACCGTTTTTCAAGGTGTTACCTATTGTGAGGCCCACATCTTATGATATAATTATTAAAGGATATTATGATTTTAACTTAACCAATGTTATTTGTAACAATTTTCCACTTTAAACTACTGTCCACTATGTTGAGTATTGAACTCCATGTAATTCTTACATTAAAATGAAATGAAATAATTGATTATCCGAATATGTTGATGTATCGGTAATTACAGAGTCGTTGTCAGTATAACCAACTGCACAAGCCGGGTCATATAAGCTTCTTATTAAATAGCAACCAGTTTGCATGCTATATTCTATTGTCCAAAAATGTCTCAGATCTCCATGATCAGGACCATCTATATTGTCCAGCTTAACAAAAAAGTTTTTATTTTGATATACCCATCCTAGGTTATTGATGTCCGCGGAATATATATTGTATGCTTTTTTATTTGAATCATATACAAGTTCCCATATGCTAGAAGCAAAATTTAGATCATGAGTTATAATCAAGTTGTAAGTTGTACTTGAATCTATAACTTTTTTATAATTCAGTTTAGTTGCAATTCTGAATTTTCTATTTGGTAGAGGTACTTCCCCTAGTTTTTTAAGATACCAAGTGTTACCGCTTTCTTTAGTATCTGTTACTATAAGTTCTTTACCTCCATAAGGGGTATCTGTATTAGTTAGAGCTATTAACTTTTTAAAGTTAAGCAGATTCCTGATTCTGTATGATCCATCATTGTCTTGGTCAAGGCGCCAATATTGGTTCCAACTCCCGCTCTCTGTATAAGCACGAAGAACCATTTCTTTAGATGTAGCATTGCTATCCCAGCTTAACAAAAGCTTTGAATTTACACCGCTCTTTATTTTGTAAGCTTTTTTCGTTCCATCATAGACGAATGACCATTTTTGATTATTGTTGCCATAGAAGTTATGACCATGAATCAAAGAACCCTCTTGGTTGGTATAGTCAATGACTATATTGGGGAAGTTATCATTGAATATATTATAATCACCATCTGGAACGTACTGATAAATGATGGGTTTGATATCCCATTCTGCAAGTAGATTAGAATTACCATCAGAATCATCTTGAACCATTAAATTTAATCCACCATATGGAGTGCTAACATTAGTTAAACCTAAAATCATATTAGATTTTTCCAAATTTCTAAGTTTATAAGACTTAGAGCCGGTCTGTTCGATACGCCAATATTGGTTATTACTCCCGCTCTCTGTATATGCTCGAACAACCATTTCTTTTGACGCAGCGTTGCTATCCCATGTCAACAATAGATTTGATTTTCGACCACTCCATATTTTATACGCGTGATAGGTACTATTGTAAGTAAAGTGCCACGTTTGATTTTCATTGTCACAAAAGACATGCCCTTGGACCAATAAATCAGATTGATTACTAAAGTCAACAACTTGATTCGATAGGTCAAGATTAAATATATTGTAATCGCCATCCATAATCGGCCGAAAATCGAATGGAATAATTTTCCATTCCTGAGAGATTTTTGTATTAGAATTAGATATTTCTGTCTTTACAATAACTTCTTTTCCACCGAATGCACTAGGTTTATCTTGAGCTGTTATAATCATATCAAGTTTTAGAAGATTCCTAAGTTTATAATTTTTACCGGTCTGTTCAATTTGCCAGTATTGGTTATTGTTACCGCTATTTGTATACCCACGGAGAATCATTTCTTTAGACGAAGCGTTACTATCCCAGCTCAAAAAAAGACTAGAATTTTGATAACTTTTTATTTTGTACGCTTTTTTATTATCATCATAACTAAACACCCATATTTGGTTATTCCCGCCACTATATACGTTGCTGTGGATAATTCCACCATTGAAATTTTTACTTAAATCCAAAAAGTAATTTTTATCTTTTATACTTTCAATCATAAATTCACCATCTGCGATTGGTTTTGGGTTATTAGACTCATCACCAAACGTATCCTCTTGTACATTTCCTGTACCACCGTACATCAAGTCATCATAAGAGCTTGTTGATCTCTCAGAACGTCCATCTTTATTACCACCGTCAGGATGATTTATTCTCCATAAGACTTGAAGAGTTCTTGAAGAAGAAACAATGGGTTCTAAATCACCGGGATCCAAGAAATTGGGATTTATCCAAATTCTTTGAACTCGTCCGTTATGTAGTTCCCTTGCTGATCGAATATATATATTTTGTATTCCTCCAGGAAAGGCTACCTCCATTTGATTAGGCCATGGCGATGCATCTGAGAAGGAATCGTTTACATCAACTCCTCCAGGTGCATAAATTTCGTATTGATATACTATACCGCGGTTCGCACTTCTAGGTGTCCAAACATACTTTTTTTTGTTTCTTTGTGTTTTTGTTGTTGAAACAAAGATGGATGGATGATTATTTTTCGCAAAACCATACAAGTCTGTCTCTTCCCAATTCGGCTCCTCTTTCACAATGGGTACAAATCCCTCTAAAAATATCTCATTTGGTGGTCTTCTATCCCATCTTACTAATCTTTGCCTCCTATCCAGTCGTACAACGTTATCAGTATCTGTTAAAACGGTTGGTCTCCATCCAACTACGGAAGTATCTAATATTGCCAATGGCCAAGCCCTTGCCAGTAATTGACTTATTATTTCTAAGTCCAGAGCTCTAATCCATTCTACCACTGCTGCCTGAATTCCGTTAGTATGTGGATGGTCTGAAACAAATGCACTTTTATAATAGTAACTTGCTTTTTGTTTGCTTTATATTACATGAAACCTTTACCGTACTTGCCTAATCTTTTTCTATGGCTATGTTAAAAATGAGAGTCTATCGTCCAATGTTAACAAGAGGCATTTTTTAATGAAATTCAAAACGCTACGTTTATCATATATTCTCTTTTAATATTATATCGCTGAACAGTTTGCTTGTAAGTTGGCTGCGCCGATCTCCGGAAGGGCAGGTTTGGCGGGGGTGAGTTTACTCATCCACGTAGGCTGCGCTAATTGAGTGACTCATTGTTAGTATACAATATACCAATTTTCAGAATAAACGGGTCATTATCTTTCGAGTTATAAACAAGGAAAGACACCTCAAACCATCTTACAAGGAATGTTAGCTGTTTATGGGGACTCCGCTCCTGGTAAAAGTATGATTTATAAATTGCACGCCCTTTTCAAATAAGGAAGGGACTCCATCAAAGATGACTCCGACCTGGACGGCCGATTGAGAGTACCACGCCAGAAGCAGTTGAAAAAGGATTGGAAGATGTCTGGCTAAAGAAAAACATATCGCAGCATTAGTTGGAGTATCAGAAACAACCATTTTGAACATCTTACCTCAACATCTAGGCATGACTAACGTCTGGATCAGATGGGCAAGATAGGTCCCGAGAATGCTTTCTGCACATCAAAAATGTGAGCGGGTAGAAAGATGTTAAGTAAGTTAGTAAGTTTTTGAACCGCTGTGTAGAGCAAAGGGAGGAAGTTATGGCCCGAATTGATACTGGTGATGTATCTTCATGTATAAACCTGAGTCAAAGCAAGAGTCGATGCAGTGGCATAAAAAAAGGGACTCCTCAGAAGTACAAGGTGTCTTAATCGGCTGGAAAGATCATGACGATGATGTTTTGGGATCCTTTTGGTATCCTTTTGGTGAAAGTTTTACGACGATGATGAAGCGGAATTGACAATTTCGGCCTATTTTGATGACCAAGAGCAAAAAAAAATTCGACGGTATTAATGAATTATTTGACAAATGTGATAAATAAAGTTAGGAGAAGGGGTTAAGGGAGAATATATTGAAAAGGGAAAATAGTTTAATGTTTCATTTCATAGAAGTTCAGTTTCATAATACGTGATTCTTGATTGATTGTGACGAGAGGCTGTTCGTAGTCTGTAAAGAGATCTACATTTTAAATAGCTGATCAATATGCATGTATGAAAATATATACAGTTTGTATCATCGTATTTTTGTGCATAGCTTGCTTTAAAGTATTGACCATATCAATAATAATAATATATAATATATTCATCACAATACAACAAAGCAACAGATTTAGGAGGTCTTACAGCATAGTTTCCATACAAAAAATATAAATATAATTCGTATAAAAATTAAATAAAGGTTCTTCTGATTCATATGCCTAAATCCAATTAAAAAGCTAAAGGTGGAGGTTCGATGTGTAATTTTTTAATCAATATTTCTTGTAAAATATAATTAATTAAATATAATTCTTGGATAAAATTTTTTACTAAGTAATGTGTCTCAATCGATTTATTACTTATAATATTCATACTCATTAAATATATATATATAATGTATTTTTTAAGTTTAATATATCAGTTCATAAGATTGCCCATGTGTTTCAGAATAGTGATGGTTACCTACTATAATTATTTCTGTTATTATGGTACTAGTACTATTAGATTGATATATTTGTTGTGTTGGTAAAAAGTTTAAAAAATCGCTTTTAAGAAGTTTTATTACAATTGTATCATTGATATTATGAAGCAGCTGGTGCCCGCGACTTAGCCGTCGTGCAATTCACACCCTTAGTAAACCAATCATCAATTCGGTTTTAACGTGTGATCGGAAACTAAAATAGTAAAATATTATTTACATTAAAACGAAGGAATAAATAAATTGTCAGCATTGGTGACCCCGAGTAGCCAATGCAAGGCTGTCCTAGGTAAAATCGTATAATCTGCTATTATTACATAATGTTGTTTCTTAAATTTGAAAACAAATACTTCAATAACTAAGTGTAAATTTTTTTTTTAATTTTTCCCTTGCCCGTGATAAAACGATTGTGGCGGCGGAATACTCTAATCTTATTTATGATTGCTCGTAATGAGTTATTTGTAACAAATCCTGGCAGCACTTATCTCCTGTATATTAATAAAAATAAGTGTTCCTTGTTAATCTATTATGCAATACGTTTATCAATATTTCTAAAGTAGACGGTCATTGAAGCGTCGTTAATTGATCTATCTTCTTGAACTTCTTATTATTTCATAATTAATAATTATTAAAAATAAAGAAGTATAAATACTCACTAGACATTGCAATAATCGAATCAAATCACTAAGTATGTAACACACAGGAGCGAGCCAACTGAACTGCTTGCAAGTTACGAAGTGAAATGATTAATCCCGTAAGAGCGCACGCTTTTATTTGCTTTTTTCGTGTAGGTAAATTAAATTTGTATATTATTACAGATAAGTTTGGACGAGTGCTCTATCTTTTTGAGACCCCAATAACCTCGCACAAGCTCGTTGTGAGCAAGACCCAGGATCCAACATTTCAATGTTCAGTGGTATCGACTCATTCTATGAATCAGTCTCTAAGGTCCTTCTGAATTTGGAGTAGGAATATACTTCTGTTCTAAAGTTGCAGAGAGCATTGCAGCAAATGCTCTATGTATTAGTTTCGAAAGCGGCTCTGGAAGTGCCGAATAATAATATGTGCAGAATATTTTAATATTATTTTTATAATAGATACGGCAAAGTGCACCATGATTCGGAAAGTGTATATACCTTAAAAATATTTACAGACCAATATTTCGTTTGAAGCTCTAAGATCCAGTGAAATGATATATGCATTTAGAATCGGTATTTATAATTCGACAGGTCAATTATTCCTGAGGATAACTGGACGGCGAGAATATGAACTAAACTATGGAAAAATCATTATGGGGCCAAGCCTACATAAAGACAGCGTTATGTTATAGCTAACTAGTTATAGTTTAAGTTAACTAAACTAGTTTCGTAAAATAAAAATGTTAGATGCATATCTACTCAGTTTCAGCAATATGTTAACTCTCTCAGACTTGTTCCAATGAATCCATAGATTTTTATAATCATGTTTTATGTCGCGGTAGTAATACAGCAGAACTTTTGTTAACCTGTTTTTTTTTAAATCTTATGTTGCCAGCATCAATATAAATCACCAAGAGATGATGGTTGACAGAAAAAAAATGTATCGCCTTGTATGTTAATTATGGGCTATAGACCTCGAAACTATAAGTAATGGGCTCGGGGATTTGCTAGAATTTGGATCTTAAATATGCAATTTGCTTTGGACGCCAATTAATATATGAAGTTATGTTTTTCAGTTGTACGGCCAACAGGAAACTCTCTAATAGACTTTGGTTAGACGCGTAAACATAGTTCGCATTTTATTGCAGATCCACCGAGCATTTAAATACTTGGACTCGACTAATCCATTGATTAATAAGAAATATTGTTATTTCATACATTTATTATATTGTATAACTAATCTAAGATAAAAATAAGTTATACAGCATGGTGGAAACACAATCTGGACACAGTTTTCCTGTCCACCAGGACGTCGAACAGATTTAAATATATGTTCGACGTCCTTCTATGCTAAGTCCAATGATATACACATTATAACAATAAAGGCATTATTATTCATCATTTAAACGTCACAAAACAATTGAAACATCAACGCTCCGTAAATAGCCGATGTAAGAAACCTGTTTTCGACGACAATTGCCATGCATTTTTAAATGCGTGAATTTAAAAAAGTTATTGAGCTGCATATTGAAAGCAAGAAATTTTTCACTACTTTGAGGTATACTTGATACGGATTGTGTAGGATTATCTCCTTACGACAAAACTTAACAAATGCTCGAGAAAGTACAAATAATTTAGAAGTAAGTAAGAGAAAGTACATATACACATGCCGAGCATTCTAGGCATTAACTAGAACTACGAGGAGCTTTTTTCAGTTTCTGGGCGTTTTTTTATTATTAAAATGTAATTTGGAAAGCTGGTTGTGTCAATAAATTAAATTATCATTCATGTGTACTTTTTTACTTTAGTTTGTTTTTTGTTCCTGTTTAGATTTGTCTTAATAACTTTTTTTACTAAATAATATTTTTTTTTCTCACAGTGGTTGCCTGTAAAAGATCTCTCGAAATCGATAAGGCAGCCAGTTGCCCTCCTTTTCATTTAATTATAATTAATTTTTATACTTTAATGCAACGAAGTGTTAATTTAATAAATTCGGCGCTTTGTATTGCGTTGTTAATTTTCTGTGTTATAGCGTTGTATCCTGTAAATAAATAAAGATACCTTTTAAGGCAAAGGAAGCTAGCCAATGAGATAATTTTTAATCATTATAGGCTTTCTTTAAATAGGTAAAAACATTTTCATATTGATACGTATTGTTACGAGCTAGGGGATCGGATAGAAAATGCCGTGAATTTATTCAAGGGTTTATTTCTTGATAAATCAATGAGGAATTTATGGGCACAAATTAATTGCAGAGATGCACTAATTGCACGCAAAAACACAGTCACTAATTACTTCACTTATGCACACTTCACACAGTACTTTATCACTTATATTCACTTTATTCGCACTTTATCGCTTCGGTGTTTCTCTCGTGTAATCGCATTCAAAACTAACTGACTAGTCGCGTTTCGGCTCGCTTATATATCCCTGGGAATAATTCTAAACAATATTCGAGAACTTTCTAGGCGGGCTTGCTACTGAGTAGCGATTGCACAATTCTAGAACGTTTGCACTCTTTGTCTCTTTCGCACGTTGCTCCGTCCTTGTCGTACGGCGTTCTAGAGTGCTCGTCTAGTTTCCAGAAAGTTCTGATCTTCTCTCTCTCTCTCTCGTATCATTTCGTCCTTGTCTCACACCTAGAAAGTTCGGTCTAGAATATTCCTTCATCAAAGGGGTATAACTAGGCCTGAAAACGCCTGAAAACGGGTCTCCTGAAAACTGCACCACTCGACTACACATGTTCTGAAACCGACTGAAAAAAGGTTTCAGCTTCCTGAAAACTAGGGTAACATTATGAAAATTACAATTTTCATAATGTTACCCTAGTTTTCAGGAAGCTGAAACCTTTTTTCAGTCGGTTTCAGAACATGTGTAGTCGAGTGGTGCAGTTTTCAGGAGACCCGTTTTCAGGCGTTTTCAGGCCTAGTTATACCCCTTTGATGAAGGAATATTCTAGACCGAACTTTCTAGGTGTGAGACAAGGACGAAATGATACGAGAGAGAGAGAGAGAAGATCAGAACTTTCTGGAAACTAGACGAGCACTCTAGAACGCCGTACGACAAGGACGGAGCAACGTGCGAAAGAGACAAAGAGTGCAAACGTTCTAGAATTGTGCAATCGCTACTCAGTAGCAAGCCCGCCTAGAAAGTTCTCGAATATTGTTTAGAATTATTCCCAGGGATATATAAGCGAGCCGAAACGCGACTAGTCAGTTAGTTTTGAATGCGATTACACGAGAGAAACACCGAAGCGATAAAGTGCGAATAAAGTGAATATAAGTGATAAAGTACTGTGTGAAGTGTGCATAAGTGAAGTAATTAGTGACTGTGTTTTTGCGTGCAATTAGTGCATCTCTGCAATTAATTTGTGCCCATAAATTCCTCATTGATTTATCAAGAAATAAACCCTTGAATAAATTCACGGCATTTTCTATCCGATCCCCTAGCTCGTAACATTTTGGTGTCAGAAGTGGGATAGAAACATGCCAATTACTCCAAGGGAGAATCAAGAGGAGTCTGTGGCAGAGTCTCCAGCTGCGGAGGGAGTGCAGACAAGGGCGCAATCAGCACGCGACGCCGCCCGGCGACAAAGTTTCGATGCAAACCGCGGGATGGGTGAAAGTAACGATGGCAACATCCTCCTTGCTCTGCAGCAAATGATGGAAGACCAGGCACGCCGTCAGGAAGAACAGGCACGCCGTCAAGAAGAACAGACACGCCAAATGATTGAAGAACAGACACGCCGGCAAGAAGAACAGGCACGCCGTCAAGAAGAACAGGCACGCCGTCAAGAAGAACAGGCACGACAAATAATGGAAGACCAGGCACGCCGTCAAGAAGAACAGACACGCCAAATGATTGAAGAACAGACACGCTGGCAAGAAGAACAGGCACGCCGTCAAGAAGAACAGGCACGACAAATAATGGAAGACCAGGCACGCCGTCAAGAAGAACATACACGCCAAGTAATGGAAGAACAGGCTCAGACACGTCGCATGATAGAGGAGCAGGCACGACGTCAAGAGGAGCAGGCTCATCAGATGATGGAGGAACAGGCTCGCCGTATCGGAGAAAAACTTTGTGACCTGAAAGTACAGGTAGATAAAAAAATCGAGAATTTGGAATCTAATATGGATTGTAAGCTATCCAAGCAGGATAAACGTATCCTTGGATTAGAAAATGAAATCCAATGCCTGAAGACCTCTGGTGTTGTCACGACTGTAGCACCACCTGGAAATGTGAAAGTGCCTCCCTTTGATGGTACATCTTCTTGGGGCGCGTACAAGCTTCAATTTGAGACTGTAGCACAGTCAAACGGGTGGACTGACGATCAAGCAGTTACCGCCCTTATTCTGGGATTGCGAGACGAAGCCCTCTCCATATTAGATACCAAGAAAGGTAAGGTGACGTTGAAGCAACTGTTAGATGCCCTGGAATCACGGTATGGAGACGCACATTTAGAGCACGTTTACAGGGCTCAATTGAAAGATAGAATACAGCAGACAAATGAAAGTTTGCAAAAATGGGGACTTGAAATAGAGAAGCTGGTAAGGAAGGCCTACGCATCCTCACCAGATGTTGCAGACAAGATGCTGGTTCAAGCTTTTGTCGACGGTATTCGAGACCGTGAAATTCGAATGGCTGTGAACCTCGGTCACCATAAGGAACTTAAGGATGCTCTTGCCCATGCGTTGGAGGTGGAAGCATTTTGCAAGGATCATCGACCTAACCGCATTAGGGCTGTCACGGAAAAACCAAGTACCCAACGTGGACCCACCTGTTACCTCTGTGGGGAAATAGGACATATGAGGTTTTCATGCCCTAAAAAAGATCTCAGAGGCGAAATAAAGACTAGACGTGGGGAACCGGAAGCAGCGGGTGTGACTGCCGCTGAACAGCGGCAGGGAAACGAGTAGAAGCCAGGACCACGGGGCGGGTGCTGGCCGGTTCTGTAAGGAAGGCCCCAAAAGTTATGATCACTCAAACTCAGGATGGGAATACCATTGTTATCGACGGAGAAGTAAACGGATGTAGGTGTGAGTTAACCCTTGATACTGGAGCTTCCCGGACAGTAATTAGATACCAACTTCTGAATGTTTCTAGATTTTTCCACTAGTTAGAGAACTTTTCAGCAGGCTGAAATATGATTTCTGACCGTTTCAGGAGAGGCTCAATCACATATTAGTTAATTGTAATTTCTATAATGTTACCCTAGTTTTCAGGAAGCTGAAACATTTTTTCAGTCAGTTTCAGAACATGTGTAGTCGAGTGGTGCAGTTTTCAGGAGACCCGTTTTCAGGCGTTTTCAGGCCTAGTTATACCCCTTTGATGAAGGAATATTCTAGACAGAACTTTCTAGGTGTGAGACAAGGACGAAATGATACGAGAGAGAGAGAGAGAAGATCAGAACTTTCTCGAAACTAGACGAGCACTCTAGAACGCCGTACGACAAGGACGGAGCAACGTGCGAAAGAGACAAAGAGTGCGAACGTTCTAGAATTGTGCAATCGCTACTCAGTAGCAAGCCCGCCTAGAAAGTTCTCGAATATTGTTTAGAATTATTCCCAGGGATATATAAGCGAGCCGAAACGCGACTAGTCAGTTAGTTTTGAATGCGATTACACGAGAGAAACACCGAAGCGATAAAGTGCGAATAAAGTGAATATAAGTGATAAAGTACTGTGTGAAGTGTGCATAAGTGAAGTAATTAGTGACTGTGTTTTTGCGTGCAATTAGTGCATCTCTGCAATTAATTTGTGCCCATAAATTCCTCATTGATTTATCAAGAAATAAACCCTTGAATAAATTCACGGCATTTTCTATCCGATCCCCTAGCTCGTAACAGTATTATTGCAACCTTATTATCATATTGTGGCATTTAGATAAGTTTTTTTTATCAATTATTAACATGTACACTATAATCATATGTTATTATTCGTTAAATATCTAAAAGAAAATATATGCAAAATAATATAAGTTTATGTAAACATAGATACAGATAATTACAGATAATGATGTTTACATATAGAGCTTATCCCAAAATAAACACAATTATAAAATGTAGGTACCAAAATTATAAATACTAAACATACATTATGTGTAATAATACGCATTTTTTTTTATTTTGATTATGATTATTTAATTTTTAATTTCTCTATCAAATAACAGTTGTAGTATTCCAGTAAAGCAGTGATGGAATTCTGGCTTCAGCGTGCGTATCTTATACCTAGCTGTGTACCAAGGATTATCTTTCTATGTGCGCATTTAACGTTCGCTTGAAATGTAAAGGAAAACATCGTGAGGAAACCAGTTTTCCCTAGACCCAAAACCTCGACAGCGTGTGGCAGGCACAGGAGACTGATTACCTACTTGCCTATCAGTAACAAATGATCACAAAAAAGATACATAAATCGGTTCGCAAGATGTAGTGCCTCAGACTTTTTTTTTAGGATTCCAGAAATTGCACGAGATTTTACATCGTGTTAATGGAGTTCCAGATAGAAAAGAGCTATTTAAATGTTTGTCTTATTAACGGCACCTGAGAGTTATATAGTTCTAATTAGTTAGACAAAGAATATTTTTGAGAAGCGTTTATATAAATGACGCAACACCGGTTAAAATGTACATGTTTACAAATGGTTATCGCTTCATAAAAAGCTGTTGCAAAAAATCCTAACGTATAATATCATTTTCTTATATAATTACGCAGGAAAGAAATCGCTGTGCATATTGGATGTTAAAAAAGGCTATCACAACCATGTCGGTTTGACACTTTATGAGGTTATCTCTAAAACTTATATAAAAATTATGCGCATTTCAGATTTATAATTATTTTCCTGTAGGTAATTAGAATGGTAATTTCTTAACTAAAATATGTCTTATTGCTAAGGAAAAATATTATTATTGAGTTCCCATAGTACATATAAAACTGCAACAACAACACAAGATATTACAAAAGATCTAAGAAAAAGAATAATTCTACTAAATTTCTTGGATATTATAAGTAAAAAGATGCCGAAGTGGTGCCATAACTATTTAACGATTTATATATAAATTCCTTGATCATATTGGTCATAGAAAAGTAAAAAGTATTTTTCACCCCGCCTAACGTTCCTCATGGAGTTTTGAGTCAAAAACATGACGGTTTCTTCAGGATGCTCTTTATCGCAATCTAAATGATCTGAATGTACAACACATTAAACTGATTTAGTTATAGTGAAAATGGGAGGTTAGACAGCCTATGCCTTTTGACCATCTCACCTCAATATCTGGCTTCAATCGACCATCACAAGATTTTTATGTTTACCCGACTAAAGTTAGTAGCGGAGGAGATAAAATAGTGTATTAAAAAAGCAGTGCTCAAGGTTGTTAATGCACTGTCTTTGTTTACTGTTCTTCCAGTTTAGACGCCCTTCCTTGGCCAATTCGAAGGTGATTAAATTAATACAAACTACTGAAAATGTAAATTTTTTGCTATGAACTCGATTACGTGGCTACAGTAAAAATACGATAATAACGCTGCTAGTGGGTAAGCGAGAAAGATATATAATTTAGAGCGCTTCCTTACTCTAACAGGACGACAAGCTGACCCGCTTCCCGCGCCATATTGCGAATTTGCAAAACGAGTGATGACGAATCGTATTGCTCAGGATCGCGGTTCAACCCGTTGAAATTCACTGTATTTTTATGATATTAATGTTGCCAATCAATGAAACTTTAGCCGAATGTGGGAACTTAGATGTATAATTTGTTATATTGAAGTGCAGACTTACTCTTTATACATTACGTTTTTAATATAGTAATTTGATTACTATTAGATTACTATTAAAATAATGATCACACTGAAAAAATACCACTTTAATAATAATAAATTGTACAAAAAATGCTTGTTCACTTCCTTCACAATGTGTTAAGACCATATTGATTTAGATTATTATTATCATAGTTTACTATTCAATCGTAAAATACTAACAGTGAAAAAATATATGACATTCAAGACTGAAAATAATTAAGTGACGATTGTCTATATTTGGTAAACTTTACACCTTCGTTTATTATTTATCAAAGGGTTCAACCCTGATATTTGTATATTACACATATAACCCAAATCAAAATTGGTGGATGTTAATGATAATTGTGTGCTTTGGATCGTCTTCTGTACATTGTGTTCTCTTGGATTTTTATTTGATAAATGACTTAGTGTAACTTCTTTGACAAAAACTGTACCATTGATTTTCATAAAAAATATAAATATTTTTTAAATGAAAGACCCCGACCCTACATACTAGCCTATCGCGCACGCAGTCAGGCAGATATGTGACCGAGTAGCTAGATAGCAGGGGAGTATCGAAGTCTCCCCTTTCTTAAAAAGGGACATGATTAACTTAGAGAGTTGGCGTCTCCCGCCGGGCCCGGGCAACAACTGATCCGGAAATATCGTCATGATATTTATGGGTGAGTAGGAGCCCGCTGACCGGTGCCACCTGCGTTAACTCTCGTGATATTAATATCAGTGACATGTTTGACAATCTTGCCGCAACAAATTTCCAGCTGTGATCTGTGCTTAAGCAACATGTTGGATAGGCCATCATGGGATACCCTCATGCCAATCTCGAGATCGCACCTGGCCCTCAACAAGTAAATGAACCGCCGTTTGGTCTCGTCGGGGCTCGTCTTCAGTTTGAGTCTGTGTAAATAGTGTCCAGTGGCCAGTCAGGATCTGCGCCATGTGAGGTGTGCGCCATCTTTAAAAAACTTTTGTGACTGAGGCTGTTTCGTCCCCTACATAGTGCTCATTCCAGGTGTCTAAAGTCTTGAGTCTTATCAGCCGTCACAAATAGGAAAGCGGATACGCATCGTACCCTATTTGCGTCCTCGTCTCCCCGACGGATTCCCCCGCGAAAGCGTCTGCCCTCTCGTTTCCCGCAGTGCCAACGTGCGCCTTCACTCAAAAGATTTCAATTTTAATGCCATTTTCATGGCACTCTTCCAGGTTGTGGCGAATCTCGGCAACATGGGCATCGAGAGAGCGTCCACCCGTAATGACATCCAGTAAAGAGCCAGAGTCACTGAGCACAGCCGCATTCCGCCTCCACAACTTAGCAGCGGGATCACTATGTGGACAGTGGAACCAGCTGCCTACTCTATTGTACCGAAGTATTTCTAAGCCAGTTCGACTTAGGGTCCTTCAAGACAATAGCGTACCAATTCTTAAAAGGCTGGCAAAGCACTTGCAAACCTGAGTGTCCATAGGTGGTGGTATCAATTAACATAAGGTGAGTCTGCTGCCCGTTTACCTTCAGTCACCTTTGAAAATAAAATTGATTATATTTTTGTGATGACATAGATTTGCTTGAGGGCAAACTTTTATAATCGAGCGTTGGTAACCCTGGACTTGTAGAATTGTGGACGACTTGACAGTTGGTTATTTGTTGTTTTCACTTATGTTGACTGCAGACGTTGTCTAGATGCTTCACGTACAAACTCGACCAGTTCTACCGGCGTTAAAATATACGTAGTGAGTAAGTACCAAGTGACTAATATTAAGTGATATCAATTAACTGCAATAGTGGGACAATTTGCTTAATATTACAATGCATCTTTAGTTTATTTTGCAAACAAACAAACTAGGTAGATTCTTTTAGTCATTATATTTATCGAGAGATTACCTTTTCTTTCTTTCTTTAGATATTTTCTGTTTTTTTTAGATATATTACTGTTTATAATATTAAGTTGTAGAAATATAAGCCCTAGGATAATAATTAGGAAATTATATTTCTTTCGTATTGGAATGTCTAAGAGACTATAAAATGCGGAGTTGAATCATGAATTAATAATTGCAACATGTTGCTTGAAAGAATTTAATTATACATAGGTTCAAAAACGATCTAGTTACTTCGATAAAAACTACTTTCTATACATTGTAAAAGATCCAGAACAAACATAACATAACACTGTTTATATACTCTAAGTAATAATTTACCCATGATTTTGATAACTTTTTAAATAAATTGTTGAAGCAAGCTTTAAATCTATTTGAAATATTATTGTTCAGATTTTATATAGAAGTATTTTTGGTACTAATGATTAATAGGTGTTTTGACAAACTGCAATAATACTAAACATAAACATTACCTAGTAAACATGCTTAGTTTTTGCTTTTCAAGAACTTATATATAATAAAATGAAGTTTAGTTCGGATAACTAGTAGGTGTAGGATTAAAATTGCAACATATAATTGGAGATCCACATCGATTGCCCCTATTATTTTGGTGTTATTATCAATGGTTATAGTTTTATAAAGTTTGTACTGATGACATAATCTTAGGCCTTGTGCTGTGTAATTAATGATTTAATTAAGTGGCTAGTAAAATAAATTTATAAATTATGGTATTTAATAAACTATATTGCCAAGTTGTTCCAATTTGCAAGTATAATTTTTACATCCAAATGCTTTAGTTGCAGCTTCTCATACTTACCATCTCCCCCAGATGGTGAAATTACTTGCTAACTTTATAGCAATACCGTTTCTGGAATTTTAATATTCAGTATCATTACAACCTGATTTGTAGTGAATAGTAACACTAACTCCACACTGACAGTACTGTAGTTTCTAGGCTATCTACAAGAATTGTATTTGCATTTAGAGAGATCCCTTCCGCACACTTGTGTAAAGGCCCTATTAGTGTAGGTATTTTTTATTTCAAGAATTTTTTTCTAACTTTCTTACCTATATCAAATATATGAATATACCTACAATCCTATAAATATTTAGTAGAAGAGGTTTTAAGCAAGCTGATTCTGCTGACTAAACTTTCACATTTACATAAAAAAATTAATGATACCAAAATACTTTAAGTACTTTAAAAAAGTACCTAGATGTTATAATGATTTAAAATACAAGGACCATAAACATACTTAGCTAAAATATAAATTATTAGTATTTTCGTTTAAACTCCATTGCCATAAATAACTAACCACCTCTCGTTTTACAGATGCTCGATGCAACAAGAGAAGTGGATTAGAGATTCCCCTTTATTCAAAGGAATTGCCAACGAAATAATTCCTGCAGGAGTTGTTATATGTCCAGAAGTCTTATTTTACTAGTTTTTGTTACTAAATTACCTACACGTACACATCCAAACTTTCTTTCATCGAGCCAAAATCTCGTCAAGTTTCGCACCAAAAACACCAAAAGTTATAGGGAGAATGGATCTTAATGATGACTTAATGTGTGGTGATGACGGTGATGTATTAGAAGATACATTTGGTGATGAATTTGAAAACCTTCGGCCATTACCAGACGGAGAATTTACAATTAAAAGTAAAAAATATAATAATTTTGTGTTGGATTTGTCTCAAAATGTCGATGGTGGTATTATCCATAGTTACGAATATAACAGTGGGGATAATCAAACATGGTTACTCATTTATGATTCCGATAAAGAAGGTTATATATTGAAGAGTAAACAAAATTCTGACCTATTGCTGAGCTGGAATAGTCATGACGCGACTAAAGAAAATATTCTTCAAGGTTTCACTAATAATGATAGCAAGCACCATTACTGGCGTATCGAACAGACCGATGACGGATATTTTAAATTTAAGAATTTGGATAATTTACATATGATTATAACAATTCAGGATGTATTTAGTTCATTTGGTGGAAAACAAGTTACAATGGATACAGAAATTTCTCCTGATAAAGATAACTCTCAAAAATGGATAATTAATCCTGTCTATTTTCAGACTATAAAAGATGGCAATTATAATATATTTAGTCGTAACCTGTCAGAGATAGTCATTGGCTTTGATAATCAAGAGGAATCTTTGGTTCAAGCTCAAAGCTATTCTGTCAAGGAAAATCAAGAATGGAATTTAAGTTACGATAGTGAAAAGGAAGCTTATAAAATAAAATGTGCGCTGAATTTAGATCTATTACTTACTTGGAATAGTAATACTGCGTCTAAAGAAGTAGTTCTTGGAGCATATAGAGATAGCAGTAATAAGAGCCAATATTGGCGTATCGAACGGACCGATGACGGATCTTACAGACTTAGAAATTTGGAACATTTACATTTAATTTTAAATGCTGCATCCTTTGACGGCGAAGGAGGCGGCCTTAAAGTAATAGTTCATAAAGATTGTAGCGACGATGCTAATATTCATTCACGTTGGACAATTAAACCTGTCTCTTATCAGTCCATCTCAGATGGTGATTATAATATATTTAATCGTAATTTGACAGACATAGTCATTGATTATAGCAATCAAGAGGATTCCTTAGTTCACGCTCATAGCTACAGGGGACATGATAGCCAAACATGGTCGTTTGTATATAATACAGAGAAAAAAGCTTATAAAGTAAAGAATGGTCTAAGTACAGATCTTTTGCTGTGCTGGAATAGTAATGATACTTCTCAAGAAATGTTTCTACGAGCATATTCCGAGAGCAGTTGTAAGAATCAATATTGGCGCATCGAAAAGGTTAATGATGGATCCTACAGACTGAGGGATCTAGAGAATACAGAAAAGTTAATAACTATGATTGACAAAGACAGTACATATGGAGGCAAAGAACTTATAGTAACTGATAGTAAGGAAACTGGAAATGACAAAATTACTGTTTCAAATAGTTGGTTTTTGCAAAAAATTGGAAAAGCAGCCATACCAAACGGTAAATTTAAAATTGCAACGAAGTCAAATTATAAAAAGGTAATTAATTCAAATCAAGAATCAAAGTTGATTATTATTGATAATCTAAATCTTGTTACTAGCGATTGGGAAATTAAATATGATTCATCTAAAAGAGCATATACGATACATTCGTCAAAATTTGAAAACCTAGGATGGGTATATCAAAATAAAAACTGTTTTGTTACCTTAGATAATATAGATGGGTCTAATCTTCGAAATTATTGGATGGTAGAATATAAAATGCAGGCTGGTGGTTATTTAATAAGAAGCTTATTTGACCCATCACAAGCAGTGAGCTATTCTGATAACAATCCCATAACAACTGATAATGCAACATACTCCGTTAACCAATTGTTTAATTTTATTAGAAATTAACAATTTATAGGTTATCAGCTGATTACGTTAACAAATAAAATTTCTACAGCAATTTGGCCGTGGTTATCAACCCTTCTAAAATCTCAAGCAATTGAGAAACAAACGACAATGTGCACTGTCTGGGATGAACTTATCTAGGTATATATGAATTATATCGTACTTTAACAAAGATTCGAAATAATTTGTTTTTTAATCCGATAAAATAATTGAATGCATTAAAGTTTTGTATTTAGGGATGAGCTTATAATGTTTCTATTTTATATACCTACTACTATATAACATCCTCAACTAAATAAATTTTTGTTTTTTTTTTGTGTAGTTAACATCTCAGTTAGGCTAATTACAAGGTGGCTCAGAAAACTGCCAGCTGAGATTTTTTCTTTTGCCATATTATAAATCATGACTAGCTCTAAGATTCTAGGTTATTTAATACAGTTACTGATATTTCTGGCAATAAACAATATAATTACTTATTTCTTTTAATTCCTATACAATTATTCAGTTTAGTGATTGATGTCCTTTTTTACGCTGAAATTAAATGCAACTAATCAACCTAATATTAGGTCCTTACATATGAAATTGGCGTTTTGTATGGGAGGAACAAAAAGTCGAATATTTTTAAATATAATATATTTAATTAATCAAAGTATGAACCATTGTTTTCTATGCACTTTTGCCATCTCATAGGTAGTTTATTGATCCCTTCACTAAAAAAACCAGTCGGACGGGAATCAATAAAATCTGTGAAGGCGACGTGGACTGCCCCATCAGAGTTAAATTTTTTCCCTTGCAAGAAGTTGTCCAAATTTCGAAAAAAATGGTAATCTGTTGGAGCAAGGTCCGGGGAGTACGGAGGATGTCTTAGACATTCCAATTGAAGCTCTTCTAATTTGGTAGCCGTCTGTTGTGCAGTGTGTGGTCTAGCGTTGTCGTGAAGTAGCAGTGGCGTGGAGCGATTGACCAGCCTAGGTTGTTTAGCAGCTAGCTTTTCCATCATGGTTTGCAATTGCTGACAATAGACATCAGCCGTAATAGTCTGGCCAGATTTGAGAAAACTGCAATGAACAATACCGGCACTAGTCCACTATAGATGCACAACAGCCTTCAATACTTCATTATCAACTTGGGTCTCAGGCCGTCCACGGGGCTTGTTCTGCAGGTCGAAATTTCCAGAACGAAAACGTTGGAACCAAAAACGAACTGTGTTTTCTTTTGCTACATGACCGCCATACACATCATTCACCCTTCGAGTCGTTTCCGCAGCACTAGTGCCACGGCGGAACTCGTACTCGTAAATAATGCGATACTTTAAGTTTTCCATTTTGTAAAATGAGTGACGCAAACAGAAAAAAACAAATGAATGACGGTCATCGAAGCACAAATACATGAGTAAATAGCTGCACAAATTTGAATTTGGAGTTCCTTACCAAAAAGGAGGTATTTGAGGTCAAAGTGGCCAGCACGACAAAACGCCAATTTCATATGTAAGGACCTAATATATTGAATATTAACAAAACAGTAAAAAATATTCAATGTAAAATTCAGAATATTGAAACTAACTATTTTAAAATATTTAGAAAAATTATAAAGATTTTATTCTTGTTGGGCCATCTGCAATGTCATCAATCCTCAACAACATTATCGCTGTCTCCACAACCTTTTTGTAGACCTGCAATATATTATACATTTTAGTAATAGATTCTGATGCTTAAATATCCATTTCCTTCCATTTAGCGAATGTCAATTTATTAAATATCATAACAATTACATGTATTTAATTATACAATCTGTAGTGTAGTTACCCAGTTAGTGTAGTTAACCATTTAATCGTTAGATACTTTTTTGAGGATCAACGACCTTAAACGATTTGCAAAATTTGAATTTAATCTATTAGGTAAGGCACACAATCACAATGTTATTTTACGTTTTTACAACAAACTACGTACTGTATGTAGTAAAATTACAATGGATAGCCCATTTGTTAATTTTTACAAGAGACTTTGCCGTTTCGTGTCACGCTTTTGTGCGAAAGAAAGGGAATTATTGTTATTGGGTATGTAATCTGTCAGATGCCGATCCCTCATGCGCGCGTATTAATCATAAATCTTACGAATAAATAAGTTGTGATCAATAAAAACCCAATATGAATTATAAGTCATGTGATAATAGTAGTAGTAGCTAAAAAAACAGTGGTTCACCAATCTATAGGTACAAATAAATGTGAGTATATGTAAATGTATGCTAACAAATAGAATTTTCTTAGACATCACTAATAGTTAACCGTTAGTGATAAATAACAGTTAGTCTTAATATACACTATATGCAATTTTAATTTTTTTTCCGCTTCCAAATATTCAAAAAACATTTTTTTAGAATTTTCTATTTACGTATAAATCTTTTAAATTGTTTACGAATCTCAATATAATAGCTAACACCATCTGGTGACAAATGTCATTACTAAAGCTACTATTTAATACATTTATTTTTTCTTTACTCACAGTGGTTGCCTGGAAGAGATCGCTCGTTAGCGATAAGGCCGCAAGTTGCCCTCCTTTTGATTTAATTATGTTAATTTTTATTTTTATTTTGTAGTGTAATGAAGTGTAAATAAATAAATAAATAAAATAAAGCGTTGCTAGGGGTGTAAAGATTCTTTCGACGACCGACAAGCGACGCTAGGTGTCTCTAAACGAACTTATTTTGACTGTACCCGATGGTACAGTTGCAATGTACACTACATAATATTGTATTTGTTCCAAAGGTGTATTTTGTTCTAAACATAATTCGTTTTATTTAACAAGAACTCGTACGACATAATTTACTAATTTCAATGTACACAATAACCGTCGTATATGCAAGATAGAATAGATCGACTCATTTGGTATGTTAATTTACCCTATTATAACAAATTGTGACCGCTGCGTGCTTTCCAGTTTACGTTGAGGAAAGTAAGATCACAAAATGGTATGGTTACATCAAGTTTGATAACACGACTTAACCCAATTTAATAAAACCTATTGAATTCCGCAAGAGACCGCTAATTCTTGGAAATTTACGCGATATATACATTATTAGAAACGCCCAAAAACCTCGGGGCAGCTTTCTAGCTGAAGACATGTTTTGTGATTCTATTAATTACCTAAAGGAACTCAACGATGAAATATGACGATATTCATACGACACTTCTGAACGTCTAAAAAGTAAACATCGTATCAATCTGAATTTATTTACTTATAAAAGTTTACCACATAATACATAGTACTAAATCTACTGCATCTTTTACAAAATCTTCCATCTAAAATGTATGACAATTGAAGTAAACATTAGTGTTCCAAAAAAAATACGATTAAAATATATACAAGATAAAATAAACACACGAAAAAAATTGCATAAATTTTTGGTAAAGTAGAAAAAAACATCAAACAGCAATTAGGTTCGAGATAGGCACCCAACAATGTTTTCTCTAAAACAGAATATATCCAGCTCCGGATAAGCACTGTTTAATCCGTTAAAATAATTTAGGTCATATTTATTATTTTAATCCCACCGAGCCATCAATGCTATGACAACACAATGACAATGCGCGGCGTCATATAGTATGAACGAATTTGTTTTAAAATTATCGACCAATATTATCTCAATTTGATTGTACGTGAAAATAGGGTTTTTAGTTAAATACATTACACTTGTACTGTTACGTTCATATTACATCTAAACCAATTAAAAATAACGTTTTTCTGCGTTGTATATATTTACCCCTAACGATGCAAACACATTTAATGTGACCATGCATACCCGGACTGCGTAAGAGACAGCATATTTATTAAAATATCTACAGTACAAATGACGGGAACCAACTCTTTAACAATAAATACAGAAATAAGGCTGGTCATCCACTTCCTTCAAACAAAATCGAAACAGATTCAGAAAGGAACTTGTCCCATGTCTTATTGCGGGATTCTTTCATAAATCTTCAATTCAGTGATTCAACATGTAACTGCTATTTACATGAATAATATTGTATTAATAACAATTAATGAATTTGTATTAATAACAATTAAATTCGTTAATTGTTATTAATACAACTGTGTTTGGCTTTTTTCCTTTTCGATACTATGCAAATAATTAATATTTTTATATTGTAAACAGTTGTCTTTATAATCGACATTCGACAACATCTGCAGAACGTACGTACATAATTAAATGCAGTTAGTAGTCGTTTCATTTTATATACCAATGGTGCAACAACCTTTTTGATCTAAGCCTCAGATTTCAGTAACTATTGCGTGATAATTTCTAATAAGCAAGTAGTGATCAAGCCTCTGGGTCTGACACACAACATCGACTTTTTGGGTGTAAGGCACGCCAGGTTCCTCACCGTACGAGCGAGTGTTAAATGGGTAGATAGATAAAGTTTATTGGTGCACAGCCGAGGATTGAACCTACGAAACCAGGGATGAGAGTCACACGCCGCAATATAAAGCTGAAGTGTTTGGTAACCAAACTTAGTTACAAACGCTAACTTCTGGTTCGAAATGAAAAATCATCATTAACGTTACGCAAGAAGAATAGGTATAAATATATATTCCAAGGTATGTTGTAAAAAATTGAAAGGAACTTCCATTGCATGTGCTGCGTAAAAAGTTGATTTACGCAAACATCATGTATGTTTAATTATCTTAAAAAGTTGATAAAAGATCATATTGTGATCCTTCACTGTTGACTAACCTTTTTATGATAGATTCGTTTTGAACATACTATCAATTGTTATCCAAATAATTACGCTTTCATAACGAGTATTTAAAGATATTGGTTTATGAAGATCTTTATAATTTTTTGTATTCCTGTATTGTATTGTCTTCTTTCATTGCATACTAAGTATATCCTTTTTATGGCGGTTTTTTTTCTAAGTTGTTTTTATAGTAATTTTTGTGCTTCATTTAATTTATTTATTTGACCTAATAAGTTGCCACTACGGCTCACACCAGTGCGGCAAGTATTTACACTTAGATTACAATTACTACGTATATTACAAAACAATAAACATACATGAACCAAAAACAACAATAAAATGTACGGCGAGGGCCAGCGGGGAATAAAAAAAAAACAAAATATATTTTTTAAATTACTTTAATCAAACTACTATTAAATTATTGAATCTTATATATGACAATTTGTCTGATATGAGGTACCCAATCAAAGCTCTCGATGTCTGTTGTCCGCTTCCATTTCTAATGCTGTGGCGTCAGAGGGACGCAGGTATTGCTTGCATAGTGAGTGCAATGGATATGTAACACATTGAACAGTAAAAGATATATATTTCATTCCCATATATATTTACAAAACATCTAACTATTTCAATCACTTATATAAATCATACCTTTTTGTGATCTGCTTTTTCTAATCGCCCTTAATTGGTTTATTATTTATCAAATGTAATACGCGGTTTTTACTAATTTATATCAAAATGTATTGGCACAAAAATATTATTTATCTAAAATCTGTATTTTCAGTAAAGTTGTAATTCCATTCTAGTACATACATTTTTTATTAAAAAATAAATTTTTAATATAAACGTATAGTAGAAATGCAACATAACTTCAACTTTTAATAATTAAGGAGATTTGAATTTTAATTAAGTTTTTCAATTACAATTCCAATTGTATTAACAACCGTTCTATATACCATCGCGTACGCGAAGAAATTTTGTTTAAAAGTAGTCATTATTACTATAATTCTTGATGTATATTGACAATTACGATTACTTTAGAAATGACAAAGTAAAATGAATACTAATATGAAATATGTATATGTATCTCTGTAGTTGACATCTCTTTAAGGTTTTCAATATTAAATTTTACTTTATAGTTTAATAAAGAAAATAGTTGTTTACATCATATTATAATAGGATTCATGAGATTCTAACGATGTTTTGTTATTACATCTATGTCAAGCACATTTGTTAACTTACTTCAAAGTTGAGTAGAAGCCGCCAATCTTCATATAACACAATGACACTAAAAGAATGTAGAAGAGTATAGGGTGCGATTCAATTTAAATATTTATAGTAATAACAATTAATAACACAAATTTATAACTTTAAACAATTGTAAGTAGATGATGATGTTGCTAGTTATAATTGGTCAATATAGCAACATACAAGAACCTCTTTGCTCTTATAATAAATAGAATAAACAAAATTAACTATCATCGTTAAAAGTTAAACTATTCCATCATATGGTCAACTATTTTATGAACAATTCTACGTTTGGGTCACAAAAGTAAAAGAATTTTTTTTTAACCAAATTAATTTGATTTTATGCGAATATCAACTAAAAAAATCTTAATAATCATGTAAATCAATAGTATAATTGCAAATAATTTTTAATTCAGCGCCACCTTGTATGGAATGTAATGTCTACATCAGGCAAGTCAGCGTATCTACTGCAAAGCTTGTTTGATGGAAATGATTATTATTATCCTTATGTAAGAACAACAACATTATTAAAGCATTTTTTTACCATTTAAATGTATTTGTATCTATTATTAGCTATTTTTTATACATAATGAGATTGCAACTGGATCTTAGAGCATGCCTTTAAGTAATTTGCAGTCGGGTTAGTAAGAATAATAAAGGTGGGCAGCTATTTATCGACAGTACAAGTCCTAAAATAATTTTGTTAACTAGGAAAAGAAAAAAAATGTAGTAATAATATTATTTATTGTCACAAATTTTAGTTACAATTTGTTCTAAGTAAATTGAAAATCTTAGGGCTAAGTTATTTTGTAATAAAAAAGCAGACATCTCAGCTGTGTTAGAATTGAGGGATTAATTTATTCACAACTAAAATGTTAAAATTCTTAAATTGGAATAAAATGGAACAATTGATTATCGGAGTATGTTGATGTATCAGTTATAACTGAATTATTATCAGAATAACCCACTACATGAGAAGGATCGTGTAAACTTCTTATTAAATAGCAGCCATTTTGTATGCTATATTCTATCGTCCAAAAATATCTCCTATCTCCATGATCAGGACCATCTATATTGCCCAGCTTAACAAAAAGTTTTTATTTTGATATATCCATCCTAAGTTATTGATATCTGCAGAATATATATTGTATGCCTTTATATTTGAGTCGTATTTAAGTTCCCATTCGCTAGTAACAAGATTTACATTATCCATAACAATCAAATTATATTCTCGATTATAATCAATAACTTTTTTATAATTCGATTTTGTTCCAATTCTAAACTTACCATTAGGCAAACTTACTTCCCCAATTATTTTTAAATACCACTTGATTCCACTTTCCTCAGAACGGGACACAAGAAGTTCCATGCCTCCATAGGGACTATCATTCTTCGTTAAAGCTATTAACATATCAAAGTTATTTAGATTTTTGAATCTGTATGATCCGTTAATGGTCCGTTCGAGTCGCCAATATTGGTTCGTACTCCCAGACTCTGTATACGCTCGAAGAACCACTTGTTGAGGCTCAGCATTGCTATCCCAGGTTAAGAAAAGATCTGAACCTTTACCACTCTTTATTTTATAGGCCTTTTTATTTTCATCAAAGACAAATGACCACTTTTGGTTATTATTCCCGAAGTAGTTATGACCATGAACCAAAGCACCCTCTTGATTAGTATAATCAATAACTATGTCTGGGAATTTATGACTGAATATATGATAATCGCCGTCTGGAATGTATTGGTAAAAGATGGGTTTGATTTTCCAATACGAATAGAAATTACTATCATCGTTAGAATCATGTACGATTCACCACCATCCAATCCACCGTATGGACTATCTTCTTTGCTCAGCATCAAAATCAAACTTAAATTTTCCAGATTTCTAAATCTATAAGACTCATTATCGGTTCGCTCGATGCGCGAATACTGGTCCTTATTACCGCTTTCTGTATATGCTCGAAGAACCATTTCTTTTGAGGAAGCATTCCAGCTCAGAAATAGATTGGATTTTCGACAGCTCCTTATTTTATAAGCTTGCTTGTCGCTATCGTAAGTGAAGTTCCACTTTTCATTGTCATTGTCCAAAAAGCTATGACCATGAACTAAGGAATCGACTTGATTACTAAAGTCAACAACTTTATCAGCCAGATCGCGATTGAATATATAATAATCGCTATTTAGGATCGGCTGAAAGGACATAGGTTTAATTTTCCATTCCTGAGAGTTTCTTTCATCACCAGCTTCGGTTTGCACATTAAGCTCTTTTCCGCCATAATCACTTGATTTATTCTGAGCTGTTATAATCATGTTTAAATTTTGAAGATTTCTAAATCTGTAGTAATCATCGATCTGTTCAATTCGCCAGTATTGATCTTTGTTACCGCTATCTGTATACCCTCGAAGAACGATTTCTTTAGATGTATCACAACTGTTCCAGCTCAAGAATAGACTAGAATTTCGTTTACTCTTTATTTTATAAGCCTTTTTATCTTCATCGTAAGTAAATACCCATATTTGATTTTCCCCACCATTATATACGTGATTGTGGACAATTGCACCTGAATCATTATGAGTCAAATCCACAAAGAAGTTATTGTCTTTAATACTTTCAATTGTAAATTCACCACTTGGAAAGGGTTTTGAGTTAATCTCATCACCGTATGTATCTTCTACTACATCACCTGCTCCACCATTCATTAAGTCATCATCTGAACTTGTTGATCTCTTAGAACGAACATCAGGATCTTTGTGACCACCATCAGGGTGGTCTATTCTCCATACAACGTTCGGTGTTCTTGAAGACGACGCAATTCGTTGGGATCCAAAAAGTTTGGGTTTATCCAAATCCTTTGTATACGACCGTCGTGGAGTTCTCTAGCTGATCTTATGTATATATTTTGTATTCCTCCAGGAAATACAACCTCCATCTGATTAAGCCAAGGCGATTCCTGTAATAATGACTCATTGACATCGACTCCTCCAGGAGCATAAATTTCGTATTGATATACTATACCACGGCTAACACTTCTAGGTGTCCAGACATTTTTTTTTGTGTTTTTGTAGTTGAAACAAAAACGGAAGGATGATTATTTTTCGCAAACCCATACATATCGGTCTCCTCCCAATCGGGATTCTCTCTCGTTACAATTGGAACAAATCCTTCTAAAAATATCTCATTTGGCGGTCTTCTATCCCATCTAAGCAATCTTTGCCTCCTATCCATCCTAACAACATTGTCAGTATCTGTTAATTCAGTGGGTCTCCATCGAGGTTCGCTAATATCTAATATTGGCATTGGCCAGCTTCTTGACAGTAACAAGCTTATCAGTTCCAAGTCCAAAGATCTAATCCATTCTAGCACTGCTGCCTGAATACCATTAGTTATTGGGTTAGGTGGTCCTCGATCTGTAACAAATGTAGTTTTGCTATAAAAATTTTGTTTCTCTTAATAATTTCTGAAACACAAAGTAATTACCATTTTCCTACCATTTCCAGTAAATGTTAATTAGACTAAATTAAAACATAAAAATTACATCTTTTAGCACCTTTAAGGAAAATTCTCAGTTTTATTTAACTTTTACTAACTCTAATATCATCACAAGTAGATTAAATCATTATAAAAGGCTGTTTGAGTATCATGCTAATCGCCATCACTGACGCAGATATATGATAGAACAATCATAGTGAATTCGTTGCCAAATGTTAAGATTAAAATATTATTATCATGATGTCAAAAAAGATGTTAACGAGTAGGTAGAAAAATAACTTTGTTACGATATATGTCTCTCTAAAATTAGTCTTCAAATATTTGCGCTTGTGTCGTACCTTTTTATGTTATTCTGAGAAATATTTTTTCCTGTTTAGTTTTTTTTTTGTGTGCATGGAATGTACATTTATATTAAATAAGATTTACTAAGATGTAACATATTTTTATACACTATACAAATCGGAATATTTTTATTGATATCCGTGGCCGGTTGTTTTTGTTCGGCAATAGTTTTATCTCAAGGCCAGTTAACTCTAATAAAACAATAACATAATACAAAACTAACTGATTTCGATAGAATTTTTTATAATAGATATAAGGTATACACTATAGAGGCTGACTGATAAATACAAATTATTTATTAATATTTTGTTCATAAATTTTTGATTTACGACATTCACATACACATCGCATGATTATTATAAAATTGGGTGTATTTTTTATTTATGGACATTTAAGAAAACCTTGCCTAATAACTATAATATTATAATCTTAAACCATTCATTCATCATATATTTTTATAGCAATGCACCACGTTAAGAATGATTTTCATTTAAATTCAGGAGAATGAATTAAAAATCTACATATGTAATTTGTTAAGAACAATTCTTGTGTTTTGAAAAACTAGACTTTGATACAGTGGAAAAATATCTTGAGGAATTTGATATTTTATATGACAAGTATCCCAAATGTCTTAATGGCTGGTAAGCTTTTCTCGGAATTCTCTAAAAGTTCAATAGTATATTGTTTAAAAAGAAAATATATATAATGTAGATATATAAATAATGTATAAATTGTATTTATTATTATAAATTATAATAATGCAGTGTTGGCCTAGTGGCTTCAGTATGCGTCTCTCATCCCTGATGTCGTATGTTCGATTCCAGGCTGTGCATCAATGGATTTTGTTTCTATGTGCGCATAACATTAGCTCGAACAAGGAACGGTCAAGAAAAACATGAGGAAACCGGCTTGTCTTAGACCCAAAAAGCCGACGACTTGCGTCAGGCACAGAAGGCTGATAACCTACTTGCCTATTCGATTAAAAAATGATCATGAAACAGATATAGAATCTGAGGCTAAAAAGGTTGTAGCGCCATGGATTATTATAAATTGTATTTAATTTATTGCTTTTTATTATTTAATTTAATTGATTGGAATTCAAACTATTAGTCATTTAATAATTAAACCAAAGACATCTCGCACCGACTCCAAGTCTTCGTTAACCGCTGTCTTCGCCGTATTCTGGGCATCTACTGGCCTGAAAAGATCTGTAACGAGCAACATTGGGAGCGCTGTCGAGAAAACCCGATCAGCCAGCAGATCAAGCAACGCAATTGGAATTGGATAGGTCATACACTCCGAAGGCATCCCGATCCTATTCCCAAGCAGGCGCTTGATTGGAATCCACAAGGAAAGCGGCAGCAGACGAGGCAAAGAGAGCCGGAAAGACTTGGAGCGAAGAGAAACACGAGGCTCAAGACCGAACGCGATGGAAACTCACTGTGGACCCCCTATGCCCCATCTAGGGGTTATAGGACATTAAGTAAGTCGTGTAAGATGTACTCTTCCATATTAAAAAAAACAATCAATACTTCAGTTATTATTATTTTTATCATAATTTTTGCTTTTTATTAATAGATAGAATATGAAATACCGAATGGAATACAATCCAATAAAAAAACACGTTTGTCGGTTTTAGTAACATAATGTAGGTATCAATTAAACTTCGCGAATGCCGTTTTAAATGGACTTAATAAAGACGGTAGAAACAAAAATTGGACGTTGCAAGGATGTCCCAATCATACCAGTTCCCAGGCGACCAGCGGTCGAAGCCGCAGCTGCTGCCCTGGTGTCGTCGGGACCCGCGGAGAAGAGCTCACGCGGGTACTTGTATCGGTCGGGCGGCCTGGAGTGCCACGGCGCGATGTTTTGGAGGTGAGGATGTTGAGAAACGTCCGCTCGATCAAACATCCTCATCGCGAGCCGTGCGACGAACTCGTCGATCGACTCCATCCGCAAGTCTCGCGCTATGGTGGCGTTCCTCACGTAGCGTGGTGCCTTTACTGCGCGTCGTAAGACGGTGTTTTGCACGATGCGCAGTCTTTCCCGGTTGGTCTCCCTGGCGTAGGAGAACCACGCCGGTGCCGCGTACGTGAGGTGAGGGCGCACATACAGTTTGTGTAGCGCGAGCTTGGTGCGGAGGGGTAGGTTGCCTGTGATCAGTGGGCGAAGCGTGTGCGCCGCCCACTTGGCGCTCCTTACAGCCCTGGAGATGTGGTGCTTCATGGTAAGACTCCGGTCTATGGTGACCCCTAAGTAGGTGACCGGCGTCTTCCACGGCACGTCTCTATCCAGGAAGCGTAAGGGTGGTGGCAACCTACCCCGGAGAATGAGGGGCTGTTGTCAGATGCGCGCTTTTATTCATTTATTTTTAGGCAGGTAACTTTTTGACAATTAAATTGGCTGTGGTAATCTGTAAAAAGTATATTAAATATTATTATGTTAAACGTAAACCAGAGACTCTCGAGCCCTGAGATGCAATGCAAATTAATAAATAATAAATATATGCAAAAATTATATAAAGTGCGCTTTAAATATAAATTTGATATTTTCAACACTAGCAATACTGTGAAAACGGCACGGAGCCTTTGCACATTACCTGCATAGGTTTAAAATTAGGACAAGCCCAACATGTGCCTGCAGTAATGAAGAGCAAACAGTGGAACATGTGCTTCTACACTGCCCTATATTCGCATCGTCCAGGCACGACCTGGAGCAACAAATATTTAAAGGAGGCAAACAAAACCGAAAGAGATGAAAATATTACCGATGCAGCCGGGGCGTATTTCGCGACGCCTGCCATTCGCGAACTAGTAGAATTAATTAAATGTATATTGTTTTTATTTTTGGAAAAAATGTGGTATAAAAACAACCCTGGACACACACTGGACACTGGTCCCTGGACAATATGGCAGTAGAGGGTTATGAATTAATAATAAAAAAATACTGTGAAAACACAATAAAAGCAAAATAGTCTTGAATACATGCCAGCATCAGTTTGAATTGCAGAAATTTTGTGGTATTTTATCAAAACCGTTATTAACAATCGCCATTAAATTTTCATGTCGCTCCTCTTCGCTCGAAAGAAACTTATCCTTGCTTGAGAGAAGTAAATACTTAGATGGAATTAACGTTACGTTACGTTACGTGTATTACGTTTTTAAAATTAAAACTGATATTTATTTATTAACACTTCGTAATATGTACAGAAATATAACACAACTGACATAATTAAATTAAAAGTAGGTTTTACAGTCTTATCGCTTTCGCGTGACCTCTTCCAGACAACCACTATTGTAGTCTTATTTAATTATCGAGGCAATTTTTTTCTGTCTATTATAATATTTTGCTGTATTAGTATGTAAATATGATTTTATTATTTCCTAATAAATCCGTATCCAAATAGCGGATGGTAGTTTCACGGAAAGGTCAAATACAACTAGAAAAGCATAAACCAAGCCAAGGGGTCGATCTGTGATTTTTGGTATCATCCGTCATTTACTTTCCAAGTACACAATTTCAAATGGAGTTTTCCTAAACAGAATGACGTTTACCTATCAAATACAATTAATAAATTTCGTATGGAAATGTCATAATTGACATTTGCCTATCAAATACAATTAACAAATTGCGTAAGGAAATGTCATAATTGACAGCACTTACTACCAAATACTAATTTCCAGTAGTTATTATTTTAATATCGTATTTAAACCTAATGTTATTATGTAAAAGTGAATTCTGTAAAAGATCCGGTATAACAAAATTACTACTGGTATATAAATAATACAAATTAAATGACCTAATAAATTTCAATCTATCGATCAATCTACCTAATATTTCAAATTTGTGTGGTAAAATTAGTTGTTATAAAGCAGTTATCTGTTAATACAACTATTTACTGATAATAAAATCAGGAAATAGTTTAGATATCAAAAACAAAAACAGCGATCTATAATTTTACAATATATTATTTTTAACTATATAAAAATATTTTTTATCGTATCTAAATGTATTTATTAATAATATACTAATTGTAGTCAAAGATATCTTCATCCTAAACTATGTTGAGACTTGGTGTTTGGGAATTTTTGTAGTACTTTAGATGCTAGATATTATCTTAAAATGTAACAATTATGAGGAAAATAGTATTACATTGTATAGCTGCTTATTGATGTATTTTGTAGTACTATTTTTTTTATTAAGTCGTAAGGACGAAAAATATAAGCACACAAATCCATTCAAGCCCGATCATTATAGACGGCGTGAATGTATATGCGCTGGCGCCGTAAATCAGATGTTTTTCCAAACTTGTTTTCCGCGCCATGATCTATTGGCCATGCCGACTTACTTTTATATATTATCGACTTATTTTTATATCAAATAAAGTAATAATAAATGAAATTTAATTGTCAATTAGTTTGTATTGTGAAAAATTAAAACTGTCCCATGCGATAGCAAAGTAAAACTTTTGTTTAACAAATTTAACAAAAAAACTTGAGAGGTGTCAACAGCCACCCGGATGGAAGGAAGTTCCTTTCGATTAATTAGTGAAGGAATTGTAATATTATTTTATATGTTTTATAATTTTAATATATATATATATTTTTATTATGTATAAAAAACCTGTAAACACTCAACAAAAATAATCGTCGCGACACCACACAATTCAATGCGAAATAGAAAGACGAAACTAAAATAACTGGCTTGCTTTCTATGAGAGACAGAGAGACAGAAACACGCGCACGCCGCACGGCTTACAACTATAGCAAAAAGTGTCGTTACAACTTTGGCCTTAATGTACTTCTAAATGAAATTCGTTCCATAAATATATTCGTTACATAAGCATCACTATTTTTAATACGGGCAGCAATTAAGTAACTACTAGTAACATAATTGTTCTATATTTAACACTCAAAAAAGCAGCGTCATTGTTTAAACAACCCAATGAATATTTGTCTTCATTACAATGTCAAATAAGAATCATTTTGTTCAGTTTAGTGGAGGATAGTATACTATACATAAGGATATATCTCAATACCTACAAAAAACGACGAAACCAGAACTTGGACTCATGGGCATTTTGCCGGAACTCAATTACAGTTGTGCTTTGGCCGCGACTTTCATATAATAACTTTGAAGCATAGCATTTAACTCAATATATTTTGTAAAACAACCGTAAACAATTAAACTTTACTTCGATTTCCTTGCCATATAAATCTATGCTCTGTCGTATGTGTACTTATTATACAATGTACATGCACGAAGTACTAGAAACTGTAGCAACTGGATCCAGTTGCTACCATTTTCGACTATTAACTAAGAGAAAATAATCTTAATATAATTTAATTATACAAATTACAACTTCAATCTAATTTTATTTATATAAAATCTTATAGCAGTTGTTTTTGACTGAGTAAACCAAGTCTGTGAACGCTGCTGTTTGTCAAGTGAGAGAATAATGCATACATAACTATAATTGTTAAAGAAATGTTTTGATGATGATGATGAAAAATCCCAGGAAGTCATTACTTGATAATTAGTAACTACATTTTTAATTTTATTATTTATTATGTGTATGATATATAAAAATAAATACGATGGATTATTTTTATCTCTTTACGTTAAATAATTTTGTTGTAATATTTTCCGTTATTGACCATTAACTTATAACGAAATAAAATAAAACAATTGATTATCGGAGTATGTTGATGTATCAGTTATGACTGAATTATTATCAGAATAACCCACTGCATGAGAAGGATCGTGTAAACTTCTTATTAAATAGCAGCCATTTTGTATGTTATATTCTATCGTCCTAAAATATCTCCAATTGCCACGATCAGGTCAATCTATGTTAACCAGCTTTTTATTTTGATATACCCATCCTAAGTTATTGATGTATGCAGAATATATATTGTCTGCATTTTAATTGAATTATATCGAAATATCCATTCGCTAGTAACAAGATTTAAATTATCAGTGACAATCATATAATTATCTCCATTAAAATCGATTACTTTTTATGATTCACTTTTGTTCCAATTCTAAACATCCCATTTGGTACAGTAATACCCCCTATTTTTTCAGGTACCAAGTGTTACCGCTTTCCTTATTCTTATTAGCTTATCCAATTCGATTTGATTAAATAAAAGTCTATAATATCCGTTATACGCCTTTCAAGACGCCAATATTGTACTTCCGTTCCGTATATCTGAACGTGCACCGTTCTTTCTTTTATAAGCTTTTTTATGTTCATCGTAGCCCATGAAAGCCCATTTTTGATTATTGTTCCCGAAGTAGTTGTGACCATGTATCAAAGAATCCTCTTGATTGTAAAAGTCAACAACTATATTTGGGAAGTTATCATTGAATATATGATAATCGCTATCTGGAATGTACTGATAAAAGTTGGGTTGATTTTCCAATTTGAATATAAATTATCATAATTTTCGGAATCATTTATTCCACCATATGAACTGGTTTCATTACTTAACATTAAAATTAAACTTTAATTCTCCTGATTAGTCTATAACACTCACCATCGATTCGTTGGATGCGCCAATATTGATTCTTGCTCCCGCTTTCTGTATATGCTCTGAGGAGCATTTCTTTTGAGGTAGCATTACTATTCCAGCTCAATAGGAGATTTGATCAACCACTCCATATTTTATAAGTTTGCTTGCTACTATCGTAATTAAAGCTCCATTTTTGATTTTCATTGTATAAATATTTATGACCATGAATCAAAAAGTTGCCTTGATTACTATAGTTAACAACTTTATCTAAAAGGCTGCAATTAAATATGTTGTAATCCCAGTCTGCGATCGTTTGAAACGAGATAGGATTAATTTTCCATTGCTGAAAGTTCTTTGCATTCAAAATTTCAGTGCACTCAATGACCCCTTTGCCACCAAATGCATAATATTTATTTTGAGCAGTTATAATCATATCTAAACTTTCCATATTCCTAAACCTATTATAACCATCGGTTTGTTCAATTCGCCAGTATTGGTGGTTGCTACCGCTATTTGAATATCCTCGAAGAATCATTTCTTTAGACGCAGCATTACTATTCCAACTCAAAAATAGATGGAGATTTTGTTTAGCCCTTATTTTAAATCCTGAGTCAAATGTAAAAAGAAGTTATTATGTGCTTTCAATCATGAATTCACCATCTGGAAATGGATATGGGTTATAAGTCTCATCACCAAACGTATCATCTTGCAGATCACCTGGTCCACCACACATCATGTCATCATCAGAGCTTGCTGATCTTTTAGAACGTGCATCAGAGTTTTTTTATGACCACCATCGGGTTGGTTCATGCTCCATATCACATTAGATGTTCTTGAAGAAGAAGCAATATGTTCCAAATCGTTCGGATCCAAAAAGTTTGGGTTTATCCAAATCCTTATAATAATAACAAAGATGGAAGGATAATTATTTTTTACAAAACCATACAAGTCCGTTTCCTCCCAATCAGGATTCTCTCTCTCAGGATAAGGATAATGGCTTAAAAATATCCAAAACATATCAGGAAACCAATGACCCTAGCACTTATGCAGTAAGTCTTGACTCTCTTAGCCTTAGAGGGTAAGACTGTAGGCGAAGGAATAAGCATATTGTTTTCCAAGTAGTTCTTTTTGGAAGTAGCTTCTTTATATTTTGTCCTGTGGATATATGTCACGGTTTACATTTGATAAATTACTGTCTTAGACTGATTAGGATTTAGGCATTTTTGTATGCTATTTAAATAGAATATTCAAATATAATTTGCACATTTCAACGGAATGTATTAAAATTGAATAATATTCACATACTATCTAAAATTATCAAAAACAAAAATACTTATGTAAGCATAACAATGGTAACGAGTAATGACACAACTGTATAAATAATAAAATGTATTTATCAATGACAAACCAAATGTACGTATGTAACAACATTAACACCTGGTACATTTCTTTATTAATTATATGTATGACTTAGCGATTAAAAAGAGTGACGGAAAGTTTCTTGCTAGTTCTTCTTGTCCGCTCTACGCCCTTGACTTGCAAACTGGTAGTAAATGTAAATTTACAATTAATTCAACTTCTTTTTTGACGTTTATAAGTGTTCCTCTGTACATGGTACAACAATAAGTTTACTCATATAGATGAATAAAGTTATTTTGGTGTCTGAGTTTGAGTATATCTATGCGCAACAAAAAAGTTGTAGAACATATATATATAAGACTTTAGATGCAGCAAAAGCCAAAGTCTATGACTATACAGTTACATACACGACAAATAATATTTTCTTTACTCGCGATAGGTTAAACAAGTAGCACTTTTGCCAGTACTCCACGTACTGTATTTATTAAATTTATCAATTTTACTAATTGGAAAAGGAAATAAATAATAGTGTATAAGGTTTATTGACATACATTTAATTCCAGCTTATTTTACTTGTTAATTATTTTATTTGTTAAACTTTTCCATTAACATTTACTGAATATCTGTATTGAATATTGCATTCCATCTAATAATTACATTACATTAGAATGAAATGAAATAATTGATTATCCGAATATGTTGATGTATCGGTTATTACAGAGTCCTTGTCAGTATAACCAACTGCATGAGCTGGATCATATAAGCTTCTTATTAAATAGCAACCAGTTTGAATGCTATATTCTATCGTCCAAAAATATCTTAGATCCATGGAGATCTATATTGCCCAGCTTAACAAAAAAGTTTTTATTTTGATATATCTATCCTAAGTTGTATGTCCGAGGAATATATGTTGTATGCTTTTTTGCTTAAATCGTATGAAAGTACCCATATGCTAGAAGCAAAATTTAGATCGTGAGTAATAATCAAGTTGTAAGTTGTACTTGAATCTATTACTTTTTTGTAATTTAGTTTAGTTGCAATTCTGAATTTTCTATTTGGTAGAGCTACTTCTCCTAGGTTTTTAATATAAAAAGTGTTACCGTTTTCTTTAGTCTCTGATATTAAAAGTTCTTTACCTCCATAAGTGGTATTTTTATTAGTTAGAGCGATACACTTTTTAAAGTCAAGCAGATATCTGAGTCTGCATGTATGATCCGTCATTGGCTTGATCTAGGCGCCAATATTGGTTCGTACTCCCGCTCTCTGTATAAGCACGAAGACCATTTCTTTAGATAAGGCATTGATATCCCAGCTTAACCAAAGTTTTGCACGCATACATCTTTATTTTCTTTATTTTTTCAGCTATATTCTTTGAATTCGTCCGTTATGTAGTTCCCTTGCTAATCGAATATATATATTAGGTCCTTACATATGAAATTGGCGTTTTGTATGGGAGGAACAAAAAGTCGAATATTTTTCAATATAATATATTTAATTAATCAAAGTATGAACCATTGTTTTCTATGCACTTTTGCATCTCATATGTAGTTCATTGATCCCTTTACTAAAAAAAAGCAGTCGGACGGGAATCAATAAAATCTGTGAAGGCGATTTGGACTGCCCCATCAGAGTTAAATTTTTTCCCTTGCAAGAAGTTGTCCAAATTTCAGGAGTACAAACAGTTTTATCACTAACACCGTAGCCTGCAGCTAACTCGGACGTGGTTTGCGATGGATCCGCTTCCAAAATAGCCTTCAATACTTCATTATCAACTTGGGTCCCCCGTCTACGGGGCTTGTTCTGCAGGTCGAAAGAACGAAAACGTTGGAACCAAAAACGAACTGTGTTTTCTTTTGCAACATGACCGCCATACACATCATTCACCCTTCGAGTCGTTTCCGCAGCACTAGTGCCACGGCGGAACTCGTACTCGTAAATAATACGATACTTTAAGTTTTCCATTTTGTAAAATGAGTGACGCAAACAGAAAAAAACAAATAAATGACGGTCATCGAAGCACAAATACATGAGTAAATAGCTGTACAAATTTGAATTTGAAATACCTAACCAAAGAGGAGGTATTTGAGGTCAAAGTGGCCAGTACGAAATACGCCAATTTCATATGTAAGGACCTAATATTTTTTATCCCTCCAGGATCAGGATGACAGGATGTGAGAAAGAATCGTTTACATCAACTCCGCCAGGTGCATACATTTCGTATTGATATACTATACCGCGACGGGAACTTCTCGGTTTCCAAACCTATTTCTTTCCATTTTGAGCATAAATTTCGTATACTATTCCGCGATTAGCAGTACTCGGTGTTCAGACATACTTTTTTTGTTTCTTTGTGTTTTTGTTGTTGAAACGAAGATGGATGGATGATTATTTTTCACAAAACCATATAAGTCTGTCTCCTCCCAATCAGGATTATCTCTAATTACAATTGGAACAAACCCTTCTAAAAATATTTCATTTGGCGGTCTTCTATCCCATCTAAGCAATCTTTGCCTCCTATCCAGCCGTACAACATCATCAGCATCTGTCACTTCAATTGGTCGCCATTGAAGTTGACTAATTCCTAATAATGCCGGCTTATTATTTCTAAGTCCAGAGCTCTAATCCATTCTACCACTGCTGCCTGAATTCCGTTCGTCATGTAGGGTGGACGGTCTGAAACAAGTGCACTTTTATTATAGAAACTTGCTATTTGTTTCTTTTTTATTACATTAAACATTAAAAATTTGAAAGAAAACAATTTTTTAACCGTATTAAAGCTATTTGTATTATTATAAAATAATAATACATGTGTAATGTGTAAAAGCTATGTTAACCAAAGACAATACTATTAAAAACTTATCTGACTGACTCATCACTGAGCGCAAACGAATATTCTAAAATAACTTTTCTATGTGTGAGATAAGGACGGAATGATTCGAATGATGCGAAACATAGGGAAGATCTCAACTTTCTCGAAACCAGACTGAACATTCCAGAAAACCGTACGATAAGGACAGAGTGATGTACGAAGCAAGTAAAGAGTACGTACGTACGCACTGCGATAAGGATAGAATACCATCTACTCAGTACCACTTCGTTCGAAATTTTTATTCGTTTAGCTGCCCGCGCTGATGTTAGGAACTGGTGATCATAGTTAATAACTATAAAATGGCTATGTTTTGGTCATAAGCTCGTGATTATTGCTTATTTATATGAGAGGCTGTTGTAGTCTATTTAGACGTCAGAAGTCTAAATAGTCCAGCTAGTCCATATTACCTATCTGATGATATTATGTTAGTGTCACCGTGATTAGGTATCTATAAAATATATACTCTACTACTACAATAAATAATCTATAGCCGATACCTTCGACCTAGGGAATGCAATCCCGATCTCGCGGGATCTCGATCTCGCGACATCCCGTGTAATTTTTCGGGATCAATCCCGAAGCATAGTATGACGAGATCCCGTTCGAGATTGACCGGATTGGGCTGCAATGGTCAGCGATTCTACACACATCCGCTCGGGACGCTTCACGCGACATTGCACATTACATAGGGTACATTGCAATGGAAATTAGATGCCGGTTATCTGCTAACCGGCGTCTAATCCGACACCGGCACTCTTGAGACACTTTAGAAGATACTCTTTTTTTAGAAGTTACTTTCAAAATCACCAATTTTAATCTCCTTGAGCTATACCTACTTTGTTTTGATTATGTTCATGTAATTGAAATTCTTAGTTGTTTAGTTCGTAATGTTAAAGGATAAAGGCTTTTGTTTTCTTTCAAATAATATTTTATTTTAATTAACCTCACTATCACAAACATGCAGTTTTCATCGTATTCAGTCACGTGAATTATTTTTTAAAACTATACGAGATCCCGAAAATTTCGGGATCCCGCCGGATTGATATTTCTAATCCCGCGGGATCTCGAATTCACGATCTCGAGTCGGGATTGCATTCCCTACAGTTCGACCTTTAACACTGCCATGGCAATATTCGTAAATAACGTAATTGCTCTGAAAAGCATACTATACAAATAATGCACCAATGCAATAATTATAATAGCACTCTATTAACATCATAATTTGTTCTATTGTAGTGTAAATAAAGTGCAGTAGATAAAACATGAATTAAAACAAAAACAAAAGTTGTAAAGAGGTCTTACTATAGAAAGCAGTTTCCAAACAAAGACGTAAACAATATTTTTTTTATCAATTGATAAAAATAAATGTTTTATTCCTTTCCTATACAAAAAAGAAAAAAATATTTCTAAGTAATGTCTTTCAATCGAATAAGTACTTATTCTGTTCATACTCATTAAATATATATTTTGTGTTTTTATATATTATGCCTGCAGATAATATTTTTGTTTGTTTGACAAGACTAGATAAGAAGAAGATTGCCCATGTGTTTCAGAATAATGATGAGTACTTTCTTTACTTTTAGCATAATACAAATGTGTATCAATTGTATTATGTTTCAGCTGGTGCCCGCGAATTTGCCCACGTGTGACTTTCGCCCTTGTTAAGTAAATCATTAATTCAGTCTGAACTTCTTTATATATATTTTACATACAATTAATAGTCTGTCCTGAAGGGGCATAAACAAAATTTCAGCGTTGGTCACCCCTAAGAAGCCAACATAAGAAAAATAAATATCATAATCCTGTATTTTAAAAAGCACTGACTGGTTTTGTTGTACTTTAATTTGAATACAGATACATATGTTACTTATTAAACTCCACAAAATCTTTTTGTGGTAATTTTTCTTAATTTGTTGCGGTACCTGACTAAAGCTTGTTTATCCTGATACCCGTTTTTCACACACATACTATTCTACAAGAAGTGAATAATGTTGATTTAGCGGTTTATTTCTTTGCTGTTAATAAGTTATTTGTTACAAGCTCTGGCAACACTGAACTCTTATTTTAGTATAATAGGAAAATCAGAAATCCTATCCCATTCAGCCCGAGCTGAGCTATAAAGGCCAACAGCGAGATTTCATTAAAAAAACTGTTACTTAACCTGCCGAACAGTAAATTAAATTATATCAACATATGGTCATCTGTGTTACTTATATGCATGTATAATATTTTAACAAATAAAGAAATGAATATACTCACTGTATTGTATTATTCAAATTTTAAACACTAAGCAAAACACAGTAGCGAACTGAACTGCTTGAAGACTACGAAGTGATGATTAATCCCGTAAGAAAATATTGCGATAGGGTAAACATTATTTATTAACATTATCAATGTTATTAACTACAAAAGGAAAGAAATAATAGTGAACAATGTTTATTAACATACATTTAAATTGCAGCTTATTTTACATTTAAAATTATTACACAACCCAGTTCTTTAGAGCAAACTGTTTCCACATCTAATCCTATTACAGGTGTACACTTCTAATATTATATTTATGCTCTTTACTCTAAACAATGAAGAAAAACAGCACTGTAATTTGTTCCGCCCTCGAAATAGCCAATTGTAATAAAAGTTCATATTTAGCTGCCAATATATAATGAATATAACTATTCAAATTTACACTACTTCTACTCAAATTTAAACTAATAACTAAAAAATGATCTGATTGTATATCTGTATTTACTTTACTATCAGCTTCACGGTACAGTACCTTTAATATTTGGTGAATGTATGGATTGTGGAGTATGTCCTGACAAGATGAAATTAAGCAAGTAAGTCAAACCAAACGTAAATGTTATTGGAACGACCATGGTGTACGTTCAGGTTCAAGGTTCTATACTTAAACACATTTCGTTCATTTTTATATAAAAGAGTTATATAAATAAACATCATTTCTTGGTAAAGAGCTTTTATCAAAAGTGTAACCACGAAATTCATCACTTGAGAATTTGAAACATTGCACTATCTCATCATTGTTTATAATAATTACAAATAATCATAAGCTAAACGAAACGAAGAGAAAATGTATTTACTTAGCAACAACAAACCTAAAATGTAGTAATGCTCAAATTAAAATTGAAGATCAGGAAAAAGGCTTTGCTGTAAAGACCGTGTTTCAAGAACTTAAGTTTTTACCTATTGCGGGGCCTACATATTCAACAAAATCTCTAGTTACGGTAGGATATGTAAAATTATTTCATGTACATTAAAGGGAAGCTATGACCAATGCCTTGCTATTATACGGTGAATGATAATGTAAGGTTATTCTAGTGCTCGGACTGTTCCAATACACCAACATTTATCGTTTAAATAATACATGAAGAAAACATGGCACTACTTTTTATATATTGGAGGGTGATCGTGAACATTTATTTCATTGTCATTGCCAGTTTTATGATATATATATATATATTCAATGATATTATGATTTTAATTTAACCAAGGATGTTTGTTACAATTTGACATTTTAAATTACTGTCTACCATGTTGAGTATTGAACTTCATGTAATTCTTACATTAGAATAAAATGAAATAATTGATTATCCGAATATGTTGATGTATCGGTTATTACAGAGTCCTTGTCAGTATAACCAACTGCATGAGCTGGATCATATAAGCTTCTTATTAAATAGCAACCAGTTTGCATGCTATATTCTATTGTCCAAAAATATCTTAGATCTCCATGGTCAGGACCATCTATATTGTCCAGCTTAACAAAAAAGTTTTTATTTTGATATACCCATCCTAGGTTATTGATGTCCGCGGAATATATATTGTATGCTTTTTTATTTGAATCGTATACAAGTTCCCATATGCTAGAAGCAAAATTTAGATCATGAGTTATAATCAAGTTGTAAGTTGTACTTGAATCTATAACTTTTTTATAATTCAGTTTAGTTGCAATTCTGAATTTTCTATTTGGTAGAGGTACTTCTCCTAGTTTTTTAAGATACCAAGTGTTACCGCTTTCTTTAGTATCTGTTACTATAAGTTGTTTACCTCCATAAGGGGTATCTATATTAGTTAGAGCTATTAACATTTTAAACTCCTTCAGATTTCTGATTATGTATGATCCGTCATTGGCTTGGTAAAGGCGCCAATATTGGTTCCAATTCCCGCTTTCTGTATAAGCACGAAGAACCATTTCTTTAGATGATGCATTGCTATCCCAGGTTAACCAAAGCTTTGAATTTACACCGCTCTTTATTTTGTAAGCTTTTTTCTTTCCATCATAGACGAATGACCATTTTTGATTATTGTTGCTACAGAAGTTATGACCATGAACCAAAGCACCCTCTTGGTTGGTATAGTCAACGGCTATATTTGGGAAGTTATCATTGAATATATTATAATCACCATCTGGAACGTACTGATAAATGATGGGTTTTATATCCCAATCAGAATGTAGATTAGAATTACCATTAGAATCATCTTGAACCATTAAATTTAATCCACCATATGAAGTACTCACGTTAGTTAAACCTAAAATCATATTTGAGTTTTCCAAATTTCTAAGTTTATAAGACTTAGAGCCGGTCTGTTCGATACGCCAATATTGATTCTTACTTCTGCTCTCTGTATATGCTCGAACAACCATTTCTTTTGACGTAGCGTTACTATCCCAAGTCAACAAAAGATTTGATTTTCGACCACTCCATATTTTATACGCGTGATAGGTACTATTGTAAGTAAAGTGCCACGTTTGATTTTCATTGTCACAAAATTCATGCCCGTGGACCAATAAATCGGGTTGATTACTAAAGTCAACAACTTGATTCGGTAGGTCAAGATTAAATATATTGTAATCGCCATCCATAATCGGCCGAAAATCGAAAGGAATAATATTCCATTCCTGAGAGCTTTTGGTATTAGAATTAGATATTTCTGTATTTACAATAACTTCTTTTCCACCGAATGCACTAGATTTATCCTGAGCTGTTATAATCATATTTAGATTTAGAAGATTCCTAAGTCTATAATTTTTACCGGTCTGTTCAATTTGCCAGTATTGGTTATTGCTGCCGCTATTTGTATACCCGCGGAGAATAATTTCTTTAGACGAAGCGTTACTATCCCAGCTCAAATACAGACTAGAATTTTGATAACTTTTTATTTTGTACGCTTTTTTATTATCATCATAACTAAACACCCATATTTGGTTATCCCCGCCACTATATACGTTGCTGTGGATAATTCCACCATTGACATTTTTACTTAAATCCAAAAAGGAATTTTTATCTTTTATACTTTCAATCATAAATTCACCATCTGCAATTGGTTTTGGGTTATTAGACTCATCACCAAACGTATCCTCTTGTACATTTCCTGTACCACCGTACATCAAGTCATCATAAGAGCTTGTTGATCTCTCAGAACGTCCATCTTTATTACCACCGTCAGGATGATTTACTCTCCATATGACTTGAAGAGTTCTTGAAGAAGAAACAATGGGTTCTAAATCACCGGGATCCAAGAAATTGGGATTTATCCAAATTCTTTGAACTCGTCCGTTATGTAGTTCCCTTGCTGATCGAATATATATATTTTGTATACCTCCAGGAAAGGCTACCTCCATTTGATTAGGCCATGGCGATGCATCTGAGAAGGAATCGTTTACATCAACTCCTCCAGGTGCATAAATTTCGTATTGATATACTATACCCCGGTTGGCATTTCTCGGTGTCCAAACATACTTTTTTTTGTTTCTTTGTGTTTTTGTTGTTGAAACAAAGATGGATGGATGATTATTTTTCGCAAAACCATACAAGTCTGTCTCTTCCCAATCTGGGTCCTCTCTTGTCACAATGGGTACAAATCCCTCTAAAAATATCTCATTTGGCGGTCTCCTATCCCATCTAACTAATCTTTGCCTCCTATCCAGTCGTACAACGTTATCAGTATCTGTCAATACGGTTGGTCTCCATCGAAGTTCGGTAGTAGTTAATAATGCCAATGGCCAAGCTCTTGACAGTAATAGGCTTATTATTTCTAAGTCCAGAGCTCTAATCCATTCTACCACTGCTGCCTGAATTCCGTTAGTCATGTAGGGTGGATTGTCTGAAACAAACGCACTTTATTATAGTAACTTGCTTTTTGTTTGTTTTATATTACATGAAACCTTTACCTTACTTGCCTAATCTCTTTTCTATGGCTATGTTAAAAATGAGAGTCTATCGTTCAATGTTAACAAAACGCATTTTTTTAATGAAATTCAAAACGCTTCGTTTATCATATATTCTATTTTAATATTATATCGCTGAATAGTTTTCTCGTAAGTTGACTGCGCCGATCTCATTATCTCTCGAGTTATAAACAAGGAAAGACACCTCAAACCATCTTACAAGAAATGTTAGCTGTTTATGGGGACTTCGCTCCTGGTAAAACTATGATTTATAAATGGCACGCCCTTTTCAAACAAGGAAGGGACTCCATCAAAGACGACTCCGACCTGGACGGCCGATTGAGAGTGCCACGCCAGAAGCAGTTGAAAAAGGATTGGAAGATGTCTGGCTAAAGATAAACATATCGCAGCATTAGTTGGAGTATCAGAAACAACCATTTTGAACATCTTACTTCAACATCTAGGCATGACTAACGTCTGGATCAGATGGGCAAGATAGGTCCCGAGAATGCTTTCTGCGCATCAAAAATGTGAACGGGTAGAAAGTTGACGTAAGTTTTTGAACCGCTGTGTAGAGCAAAGGGAGGAAGTTATGGCCCGAATTGATACTGATGATGAATCTTGGAGAGATCATGACGATGATGTTTTGTATTGTATCCTTTTGATGAAAGTTTTACGACGATGATGAAACGGAGTTGACAATTTCGGCCTATTTTAATGACCAAGAGCAAAAAAAAATTACGACGGTCTTAATGAATTATTTGACAAATGTGATAAATAAAGTTAGGAGAAGGGGTTAAGGGAGAATATATTGAAAAGGGAAAATAGTTTAAGGTTTCATTTCATACAAGTTCAGGTTCATAGTTATATACGGAGAGTATTTTGACTGCTCCTCGTGTATCAAAAATGGCTAAATTTTAAAACTTCTAATAAACATTCCAGAATAATATAATGTCGTCGTAAGCTCGTGATTGTTGCTTATCCCCCCACGAGAGGCTGTTCGTAGTCTATCAAGAGATCTACATTTTAAATAGCTGATCAATATGCATGTTTGAAAATATATACAGTTTGTATCACCGTATTTTTTTGCATAGCATGCTTTAAAGTATTGACCATATCATTAATAATAATAATAATTCACATAATATATAATATTTACATCACAATACAACAAAGCAACAGATTTAGGAGGTCTTACAGCAAAGTTTCCATACACAAAATATAAATATAATTTGTATAAAAATTAAATAAATGTTTATGACCTTGACTTCTGATTCATATGCCTAAATCCAATTAAAAAAAACTAAAGGAGGTTCGATGTGTAATTTTTTAATCAATATTTCTTGGAAAGTATAATTAATTAAATATAATTCTTTGATAAAAAAATTACCAAGTAATGTGTCTCAATCGATTTATTACTTATTATATTCATACTCATTAAATATATATAATGTATGTTTGTAAGTTTAATATATCAGCTCATAAGATTGCCCATGTGTTTCAGAATCGTGATGGTTACCTACTATACTTATTTCCGTTATTATGGTACCAGTACTATTAGATTTATATATTTGTTTTGCTGGTAAAAAGTTTAAAAAATCGCTTTTAAGAAGTTTTATTACAATCGTATCATTTATATTATGAAGCAGCTGGTGCCCGCTACTTAGCCGTCGTGCAATTCACACCCTTAGTAAACCAATCATCAATTCGGTTTTAACGTGTGATCGGAAACTAAAATAGTAAAATATTATTTACATTAAAACGAAGGAATAAATAAATTGTCAGCATTGGTGACCCCGAGTAGCCAATGCAAGGCTGGCCTAGGTAAAATCGTATAATCTGCTATTATTACATAATGTTGTTTCTTAAATTTGAAAACAAATACTTCAATAACTAAGTGTAAAAAAAAAATTCATTTTCCCCTTGCCCGTGATAAAACGATTGTGGCGGCGGAATACTCTAATCTTATTTATGATTGCTCGTAATGAGTTATTTGTAACAAATCCTGGCAGCACTTATCTCCTGTATATTAATAAAAATAAGTGTTCCTTGTTAATCTATTATGCAATACGTTTATCAATATTTCTAAAGTAGACGGTCATTGAAGCGTCGTTAATTGATCTATGTTCTTGTACTTCTTATTATTTCATAATTAATAATTATTAAAAATAAAGAAGTATAAATACTCACTAGACATTGCAATAATCGAATCAAATCACTAAGTAGGTAACACACAGGAGCGAGCCAACTGAACTGCTTGCAAGTTACGAAGTGAAATGATTAATCCCGTAAGAGCGCACGCTTTTATTTGCTTTTTTTCGTGTAGGTAAATTAAATTTGTATATTATTACAGATAAGTTTGGACGAGTGCTCTATCTTTTTGAGACCCCAATAAGCTCGCACAAGCTCGTTGTGAGCAAGACCCAGGATCCAACATTTCAATGTTCAGTGGTATCGACTCATTCTATGAATCAGTCTCTAAGGTCCTTCTGAATTTGGAGTAGGAATATACTTCTGTTCTAAAGTTGCAGAGAGCATTGCAGCAAATGCTCTATGTATTAGTTTCGAAAGCGGCTCTGGAAGTGCCGAATAATAATATGTGCGGAATACATATTTTAATATTATTTTTATAATAGATACGGCAAAGTGCACCATGATTCGGAAAGTGTATATACCTAAAAAATATTTACAGACCAATATTTCGTTTGAAGCTCTTAGATCCAGTGAAATGATATGCATTTAGAATCGGTATTTATAATTGGACAGTTTAATTATTCCTGAGGAGAACTGGACGGCGAGAATATGAACTAAATTATGGAAAAATCATTATGGGGCCAAGCCTACATAAAGACAGCGTTATGTTATAGCTAACTAGTTATAGTTTAAGTTAACTAAACTAGTTTCGTAAAATAAAAATGTTAGAAGCATATCTACTCAGTTTCAGCAATATGTTAACTCTCTCAGACTTGTTCCAATGAATCCATAGATTTTTATAATCATGTTTTATGTCACGGTAGTAATAAATACAGCAGAACTTTTGTTAACCTGTTTTTTTTTTAAATCTTATGTTGCCAACATTAATATAAAGCATTAATATAAAAAAATTAATATCAGCAAGAGATGATGGTTGACACAAAAAAAAATTTATCGCCTTGTATGTTAATTATGGGCTATAGACCTCGAAACTATAAGTAATGGGCTCGGGGATTTGCTAGAATTTGGATCTTAAATATGCAATTTGCTTTGGACGCCATTTAATGTATGAAGTTATGGTTTTCAGTTGTAAGGCCAACAGGAAACTCTCTAATAGACTTTGGTTAGACGCGTAAACATAGTTCGCATTTTATTGCAGATCTACCGAGCATTTAAATGCTTGGACTCGACTAATCCATTGATTAATAAGAAATATTGTTATTTCATACATTTATTATATTGTATAACTAATCTAAGATAAAAATAAGTTATACAGCATGGTGGAAACACAATCTGGACACAGTTTTCCTGTCCACCAGGACGTCGAACAGATTTAAATATCTGTTCGACGTCCTTCTATGCTAAGTCCAATGATATACACATTATAACAATAAAGGCATTATTATTCATCATTTAAACGTCACAAAACAATTGAAACATCAACGCTCCGTAAATAGCCGATGTAAGAAACCTGTTTTCGACGACAATTGCCATGCATTTTTAAATGCGTGAATTTAAAAAAGTTATTGAGCTGCATATTGAAAGCAAGAAATTTTTCACTACTTTGAGGTATACTTGATACGGATTGTGTAGGATTATCTCCTTACGACAAAACTTAACAAATGATCGAGAAAGTACAAATAAGTTAGAAGTAAGTAAGAGAAAGTACATACACACATGCCGAGCATTCTAGGCATTAACTAGAACTACGAGGAGCTTTTTTCAGTTTCTGGGCGTTTCTTTATTATTAAAATATAATTTGGTAAGCTGGTTGTTTCAATAAATTAAATTATCGTGACTCATGTGTACTTTTTTTCATATATCCTTTTTTATTTTAGTTTGTTTTTTGTTCCTGTTTAGTTTTGTTGTAGTTGTAATATGTATTTTTGCACTCCTTGCCTTATCTAATTTAATAAAAAATATCTCACAGTGTGTGCCTGGAAGAGATCGCTCGAAAGCGATAAGGCCGCCAGTTGCGTGCCTTCTTTTCATTTAATTATATTACATTTTTAGACTTTAATGCAACGAAGTGTTAATAAAAAAAATCGGCGCTTTTCGGCTGTGTTTTAGCGTTGTATCCTGTAAATAAATAAAGATACCTTTTAAGGCAAAGGAAGCTAGCCAATGAGGTGATTTTTAATTAATTATAGGCTTTCTTTAGATAGGTAAAAACATTTTCATATTGATACGTATTTTTGCAACCTTATTATCATATTGTGGCATTTAGATAAGTTTATTTTTTATCGATTATTAACCTGTACACTGTTATCATATGTTATTATTCGTGAACTATCTAAAAGAAAATAAATGCAAAATAAAATAAATTTATGTAAACATAGTTACAGATAATTACATATAATGATGTTTACATAAAGAGCTTATCCCAAATTAAACACAATTATAAAATGTAGGTACCAAACTGATAAATACTAAACATACATTATGTGTAATAATACGTTTTTTGCATTTTTTTTATTTTGATTATGATTATTTAATTTTTAATTTCTATATCAAATAACAGTTGTAGTATTCCAGTAGATGGATTAGTGGCTTCAGCTTGCGAATCTTATACCTAGCTTTGTACCAAGACTATCTTTCTATGGGCGCATTTAACGTTCGCTTGAACTGTAAAGGAAAACATCGTGAGGAAACCAGTTTTCCCTAGACCCAAAACCTCGACAGCGTGTGGCAGGCACAGGAGACTGATCACCTACTTGCCTATCAGTAACAAATGACCATAAAACAGATACATAAATCGGTTCGCAGGTTGTAGTGCCTCAGACTTTTTTTTTAGGATTCCAGAAATTGCACGAGATTTTACATCGTGTTAATGGAGTTCCAGATAGAAAAGAGCTATTTAAATGTTTGTCTTATTAACGGCACCTGAGAGTTATATAGTTCTAATTAGTTAGACCAAGAATATTTTTGAGAAATGTTTATATAAATGACGCAACACCGGTTAAAATTTACAGGTTTACAAATGGTTATCGCTTAATAAGAAGCTGTTGCAAAAACCTAACGTATAATATCATTTTCTTATATAATGACGCAGGAAAGACCTCACTATATGAGGTTATCTCTAGAACTTATATTAAAAATATGCGTTTTTTCACATTTCATATTTATAATTATTTTTCTGTAGGTAATTAGAATGGTAATTTCTTAACTAAAATATGTCTTATTGCTAAGGAAAAATATTATTATTGAGTTAGTACAGTACATATAAAACTGCAACAACAACAATAGATATTACAAAAGATCCAAGAAAAAGAATACTAGCACTATTTATTCTATTAATAACTAACAAAAATATCTTCATGTAAGTATTCGGTGCTAAATTTCTTGGATATTATAAGTATATTATTATTTTTATGTTTACCCGGCTAAAGTTAGTAGCGGAAGAGATAAAATAGTGTGTTAAAAAAGCAGTGCTCAAGGTTCTTAATGCATTGTCTTGGTCTACGGTTCAGACGCCCTTCCTTGGCCAATTCAAAGGTGATTAAATTAATACGAGCTACAGTAAAAATAAGATAATAATGCTTCATGTGGGTAAGCGAGATAGATATATAATTTTAGAGCGCTTCCTGCGCCATATTGCGAATTTGCAAAACGAGTGATGTCGAATGGTATTCATTGCTCAGGATCGCGGTCGACCCGTTCACTGTATTTTTATGATATTAATGTTGCCAATCAATGAAACTTTAGCCGAATGTGGGGACTTTGATGTATAATTTGTTATATTGATTGATAAGCTTTAATACGGGCAGTATTGACGCTAAATATTGAAGTGTAAAGACTTATTCTTTATACATTACATTTTCAATATTGTAACTGGATTATTATTAGGTTTAAAATTGTAATCTCACTGAAAAAATACCACTTTAATTATCTATTTATAATAAATTGTCCAAAAAATGTTGAAGAAGTTTCCAGGTGAAGTCTTGAGTCTTGTCAGTCGTCGCAGGTAGGAAAGCGGATACGCATGGTACCCTATTCGCGTCCCCGTCTCCCCGACGGCTTCCCCTGCGAGAAAGTCTTTTGGCGCGGTGTGTGAGCTCAGTGTATGGCAGTCCCGTCTCTATTGTCTTGTCATATGTTACGTGCGGTATGCGGCCGCAGCCTCCTTAACGCGAACGTCCACGGGTAGTATCCCTGTAAGCAAGGCCGCTGAGTTGAGTGCTGTTGTGTTGTATGTCTTTGCTATTTTTGTGCAAAGCCCCTTGTCATGCGATCTAGTTTCTTTCTAATATTTTTTTTCTACTGCTTGCGCCCAAACAGCCGCGAAGTACAGGAACAGGCTCAATCACTGCAGTGTATAGAGCTGTAGTGACGTCCACCCTATCTTTGCAAACTAGCTATTATAAAGCCAGCGGTCCGTAGTCTAAACTGCTCCAGTCTTAAAATTCTTTCATGTTTCCTAATGAAGAGTTAAATTAAATTTATATATTACATATAGTATTAGTATTGTGTATAAATTGTGTATTTTGATATATTTTTATTTCATTTCATAGTATGTTAATATGTGTAGTTATGTGTTTAATGTTTTTAAATAAAAATAATCCTCAATAAAATCTAAAATAAATTTTATAGATATTTATTTATACATTTGATACATTAACATAAGAATGAAACAAGCTCGTTAAAAAGAAACATTAAAAATTTATTTTAAATTTTACTACATAGGAAATACCGACTAAAAATATGACCTAAATCTTGCATCACTCATTTATATCATTCGTTTGTTCGATATTCTATAATTTATAACAAACGAAACTCAGATCTAAATCTTTGTGATACTCAATGTATTTTAGTCCAGAGATTGTACTGCTGCTCACATTAACCTACAGCTGAGTTTCGTCATCGGACGTCAAGGCAGTATACAAAATACCATTCGTATCAACTCGACGTCCGTCGTTCTACAACTTAGCAGCGCCATCACTATGTGGACAGTAGAACCAGCTGCTTACTGTATTATACTGAAGTATTTCTAAGCCACACACATTGACTTAGGGTGCTTCAAGACAAGAGCGTACCAATTCTTAAAAGGCTGGCAACGCACTTGCAAACCATCTCACAATGTGAGTGTCCATGAGTGGCGGTATCAATTAACATAAGGTGAGCCTGCTGCCCGTTTACCTTCAGTCAAAGAAAGAAGTCTAAGAAAATAAAATTGATTATATTTTTGTAATGTCATAGATTTGCTTGAGGGCAAACTTTTATAATCGAGAGTTGGTAACCCTGGAGTTGTAGAATTGTTGACGACTTGACAGTTGGTTATTTGTTGTTTTCACTTATGTTGACTGCAGACGTTGTCTAGATGCTTCACGTAGAAACTCGACCGGTTCTACCGGCGATAAAATATACGTAGTGAGTAAGTACCTGGTGACTAATATTAAGCGATATCAATTAACTGCAATAATGAGACATTTTGCTAAATATTACAGTGCATCTTTAACTTATTTTGAAAACAAACAAACTAGGTAGTTTTTTTTAGTCATTATATTTTTCGAGAGATTACATTTTCTTTCTTTAGCTATTTTCTGTTTTATTATATAAACACTATTTATAATATTAAATTGTAGAAATATAAGCCCTAATATAATAATTAGGAAAATTGTATTTCTTTCGGATTGGAATGTCTTAGCGACATCCTATAAAATGCGGAGTTGAATCATGAATCAATATTTGCAACAAGTTGCTTGAAAGATTTCAATCCAACCTATGTACGGTTTAAAAACGACCTAGTTACTTCGATAAAAACCACTTATTAACCCATAATTTTGATAATTTTCTTTAAGAAATTGTTGAAGCCAGATTTAAATCGCTATTTAAACTATTATTGTTCAGATAGGTATTTTTGGTACTAATGATTAATAGGTGTTTTGAAAAACTACAATAATACAAACATAAACAGTACCTATTAAAAATACTTAGTGTTAGCTTTTCAAGAACTTTACATATTCATACAAAAGACATAAAACAAAAAAATATATTTCGGATACCTCATAGGTGTAGGAGTAAAATTGCAACATATAATTGGAGATCCACATTGATTGCCCCTATTATTTTGGTAATATTATCAATGGTTATGGTTTCATAAAGTTTGTACTGATGACATAATCTTTGGTCTTGTGCTGTGTAATTTAATGATTTAATTAAGTGGCTAGAAAATAAATTTATAAATTATGGTATTTAATAAACTATATTGCCCCAAGTTTTTCCAATTTGCAAATATACTTTTTACAGTCAAATGCTTTAGTTGCAGCTTATCATACTTACCATCTCCCCCAGATTATGAAATTACTTGCTGATTTTATAGCAATACCATTTCTGGAATTTAAAGATTCAGTATCATTACAACCTGATTTGTAGCGAATAGTAACACTAACTCCTCACTGACAGCACTGTAGTTCCTAGGCTATCTACAAGAATTGTACTTGCATTTAGAGAGATTCCTTCCACACACTTGTGTGAAGGCAGGTCCCTATTAGTATTTTTTATTTCAAGCAATTTTTTTCTAACTTGCTTACCCATATCAAATATATGAATATACCTACAATCCTATAAATATTTAGTAGAAGAGGTTTTAAGCAAGCTGATTCTGCTGTAAAAAAAGCGTTCTTTAAGTAGTAAAACAGTACCTATGTTATACTGATTTAAAATCCAAGGACCATAAACATATTTAGCTAAAATATAAATTATTAGTATTTTCGTTTAAACTCCATTGCCATAAATAACTAACCACCTCTCGTTTTACAGATGCTCGACGCAACAGGAGAAGTGGATAAGAGAGTCCCTTTATTAAAAGGAATTGCCAACGAAATAATTCCTGCAAGGCTCGTTATATGTCCAGAAGTCTTATTTTACTACTTTTTATTACTAAATTACCTACACGTACTCGTCCAAACGTTCTTTCATCGAGCCAAAATCTCGTCAAGTTTCGCACCAATACTTCGTCAAAAACACCAAAAGTTATAGGGAGAATGGATCTTACTGATGACTTAATGTGTGGCGATGACGGTGATGTATTAGAAGATACATTTGGTGATGAATTTGAAAACCTACGGCCATTACCAGATGGAGAATTTACAATTAAAAGTAAAAAATATAATAATTTTGTGTTGGATTTGTCTCAAAATGTCGATGGTGGTACTATCCATAGTTACCAATATAACAGTGGGGATAATCAAACATGGTTAGTCAATTATGATTCCGATAAAGAAGGTTATATATTGAAGAGTAAACAAAATTCTGACCTATTGCTGAGCTGGAATAGTCATGACGCGACTAAAGAAAATATTCTTCAAGGTTTCACGAATAATAATAGCAAGAACCATTACTGGCGTATCGAACAGACCGATGACGGATATTTTAAATTTAAGAATTTGGATAATTTACATATGATTATAACAATTCAGGATGTATTTAGTTCATTTGGTGGAAAACAAGTTACAATGGATACAGAAATTTCTCCTGATAATGATAACTCTCAAAAATGGATAATTAATCCTGTCTATTTTCAGACTATAAAAGATGGCAATTATAATATATTTAGTCGTAACCTGCCAGAGATAGTCATAGGCTTTGATAATCAAGAGGACTCTTTGGTTCAAGCTCAAAGCTATTCTGTCAAGGAAAATCAAGAATGGAATTTAAGTTACGATAGTGAAAAGGAAGCTTATAAAATAAAATGTGCGCTGAATTTAGATCTATTACTTACTTGGAATAGTAATACTGCGTCTAAAGAAGTAGTTCTTCGAGCATATAAAGATAGCGGTAATAAGAGCCAATATTGGCGTATCGAACGGACCGATGACGGATCTTATAGACTTAGAAATTTGGAACATTTACATTTAATTTTAATTTTAAATGCTGCATACTTTGACGGCGAAGGAGGCGGACTTAAACTAATAGTTCATAAAGATTCTAGCGACGATGCTAATATTCATTCACGTTGGACAATTAAACCTGTCTCTTATCAGTCCATCTCAGATGGTGATTATAATATATTTAATCGTAATTTGACAGACATAGTCATTGATTATAGCAATCAAGAGGATTCCTTAGTTCACGGTCATAGCTACAGGGGAAATGATAGCCAAACATGGACGTTTGTATATAATACAGAGAAAAAAGCTTATAAAGTAAAGAATGGTCTAAGTACAGATATTTTGCTGTGCTGGAATAGTAATGATACTTCTCAAGAAATGTTTCTACGAGCATATTCCGAGAGCAGTTGTAAGAATCAATATTGGCGCATCGAAATGGTTAATGATGGATCCTACAGACTGAGGGATCTAGAGAATACGGAAAAGTTAATAACTATGATTGACAAAGACAGTACATATGGAGGCAAAGAACTTATAGTAACTGATAGTAAGGAAACTGGAAATGACAAAATTACTGTTTCAAATAGTTGGTTTTTGCAAAAAATTGGAAAAGCAGCTATACCAAATGGTAAATTTAAAATTGCAACGAAGTCAAATTATAAAAAGGTAATTAATTCAAATCAAGAATCAAAGTTGATTATTATTGATAATCTAAATCTTGTTACTAGCGATTGGGAAATTAAATATGATTCATCTAAAAGAGCATATACGATACATTCGTCAAAATTTAAAAACCTAGGATGGGTATATCAAAATAAAAACTGTTTTGTTACCTTAGATAATATAGATGGGTCTAATCTTCGAAATTATTGGATGGTAGAATACAAAATGCAGGCTGGTGGTTATTTAATAAGAAGCTTATTTGACCCATCACAAGCAGTGAGCTATTCTAATAACAATCCCATAACAACTGATAATGCAACATACTCCGTTAACCAATTGTTTAATTTTATTAGAAATTAACAATTAATAAGTTATCAGCTGATTACGTTAACAAATAAAATTTCTACAGAAATTTGGCTGTGGTTATCAACCCTTCTAAAATCTCAAGCAAAGCTAGAAGCAATTGAAACAAACGACAATCTGCACTGTCTGGGATGATCTCCTAACGCGTTTAGGTGATGATATAGGAATCATATCGTATATTTATGTATATATTTAACAAAGATCTAAATTAATTTGTTTTGTATTGTATTTAGGAATGAGCTTATAATGTTTCTATTTTATATACTACTATGTAACATACTACTCTACTAAATAAACTTTTGATTTTTTTTGTGTAGTTAATATCTCAGTTAGGCTAATTACAAGCTGGCTCAGAAAACTGCCAGCTGAGTTTTTTGCTTTTGCCATTTCATTTATCATAAATCATGACTAGCTCTAAGATTCTATGTTATTTAATACAGTTACTGATATTTCTGGCAATAAACAATCTTATTACTTATTTCTTTTATTATTACTTAATTATTCGGGTTAGTGATTTGTGAATTCACTTTTTTTGTTATATCTTTTAAGTAGAAACATACAATCATAATTTTGAATAGAGAAGTTAAAAGTTGGTTCCTTTGGTACTTTGGTTTGGACAATTTAGTATTAAAAGATTGTTAGACTAGTTCAAGTATAACGTCACGCAATTATTGGTGATTGGTGATACATAATACTTGAACGCTCCCTTAATAGCAGCCATGGATACCTTATACGTTATCAAATCCTTTGGTCACAGACCTTCAAACAATTAACAGTAAAAGTAAGTGAATATCACTTGGTATTAACGAATTTTGACTGATACGCGCAACAAGGTGGGAGAAAAATTAAGTGATGTTGGTAGACGCTTTGGATTTAGTATTTTTCTTCTTTCCATTAAACGAAAACTCTTTGTAACGTCAAACTATGCAGTCCCTTGAGTGTCGTTATATAGCGATTACACATTTATCAAGTGTAGGCAATCAAATATTTTGTGAATCTACATAAAAAGAATAACAAAACCTTGGTGACAAGTTTTACTAAATTAATAGTACAGTAACTTTGATAAAGAAAACACATTTTTATTATTTTAGAAGTTTAATACTATAATTGTTCCAAATGAAACAGGATGTAACATAAACGCGACCTCACGAGTAAACTGACCATAGATAAATAACGACAAGGTTATTAAATAAAATTATTAAAAACTACAAAGTTATTATTAACGTTAATTGTGTGACAAGGACAAATCTCAATTCACATCTTCAAACATTTGTTTTTGATACAGATTATATTTTCAAAAATACTCTATGAATTCTGTGTATTTAGAGAATAATTTTGCATCTAGCAATATTCTTGAAAATATTTTGACCATATATAAAGATTTTAGTCAACCTTAATAATATTATAAGCGAAAAGCATATCTGGACTCCTCACCAGTTTAAGTGTTATCTAGCGTAAAAACTAGTGGATAGTTATTACTATGTTTTATTCGACGTATTACATAGCGCTGTAATAGTTGTTACAATAAAATGTTAAAAATACCGACTTGATGGCTTTTTTTACGCTGAAATTAAATGCAACTCAATAAGAGATGGTTTAGGTAATATATTGAATATTACCATAAAAGTAAGAAATATTCAATGTAAAATTCAGAATATTGAAACTAACTATTACAAAATATTTGGAAAAAATATAGCGGCTATGTAATACAAGTTAATAAAGCTTTTATTCTTGTTGGGCCATCTGCGCCGGCGCAGCGGGTTCTTTACCATCCTTCCTCTTAGAACCGGATACAATGTCATCAATCCTCAGCAACATTATCGCTGTCTCCACAGCCGTTTTGTAGACCTGCAATATATTATACATTTTAGTAATAGATTCTGATGTTTAAATATCCATTTAGCGAATGTCAATTTATTAAATATCGTAACAATTATATGTATTTAATTATACAATCTGTAGTGTAGTTAACCCTTACCATGATACTTTTTATTAATCATAAGTCTTATGAATAAATAAGTTGTGATTAATAAAAACCCAATATGAATTTATAAGTGATGTGATAATAGTGGTAGTGGCTTAAAAAACAGTGGTACACCCATAATCTATAACAAATGTAACCAGTGGTACAAATAATAAATAACCTATTATAACAAATGTTGACAGCTCCCGTGCTTTCCAGTTTACGTCCAGGAATATAAGATCACAAAATGGTATGGTTACATCAAGTTTAATAACACGACTTAACCCAATTTAATGAAACCTATTGAATTTATTACAAAGATACATTTCTCTTCAGTATTAAACCGCATATTCTTGGAAATTTACGCGATATATACAACATTAGAAACGCCAAAAGCATCTCGGGGCAGCTTTCTCGCTGAAGACATGTTTTGTGAATCTATTAATTACCTAAAGGAACTCAACGATGAAATATGACGATATTCATACGACACTTCTGAACGTCTAAAAAGTAAACAATCGTATCCTATCAATCTGTATTTATTTATTAAAGTTTACCACATCATACATTGTGCTAAATCTACTGCATATTTTATAAAATCTTTCATCTAAAATGTATGAAAGTTGAAGGAAATATAAGTGTTTCAGAAAAGAAATTAAAAAATACAATTAAAACGTATAATACAAAAAAAACATCAGCAAAACAGCGAATTAGGTTCGAGATATGCACCCAACAATGCTTTCTCTAAAACCGATCAGCCCACTACCGAATATATCCAGCTCCGGATAAGCACTGTTTAATCCCTTAAAATAATTTAGGTCATATTTATTATTTTAATCCTACCGAGGCATCACTATGACAACACAATGACAATGCGCGGCGTCATATAGTATGAACGAATTTGTTTTAAAATTATCGACCAATATTATCTCAATTTGATTGTACGTGAAAATGGGGTTTTTACTTAAATACATTACACTTGTACTATTACGTACATATTACATCTAAACCAATTAAAAATAACGTTTTTCTGCGTTGTATATATTTACCCCTAACGATGCAAACACATTTAATGTGACCATGCATACCCGGACTGCGTAAGACACAGCATATTTATCAAAATATCTACAGTACAAATGACGGGAACCAACTCTTTAACTATATAAAGAAATAAGGCTGGTCATCCACTTCCTTTAAACAACATCGAAACAGATTCAGAAAGGAACTTGTCCCATGTCCTATTGCGGGATTCTTTCATAAATCTTCAATTCAGAAAAAATACCTGTAACTTAACGGCCAGCGGTTCCCAAATACCCTTAGCAGCCATGTCCACGATTTCTCCCGTCTCCCCGTCGATGCCCGCAGTGCTGGCGACAGCGGCGCCCGCCGCGTGACGTGCACGTAACGCAGTTAACGTACGAATTGTGTTTGCACCACAGTTTTGGGCGAGTGTACGCGGGATTATTTCTGAAAACATCAATCAAAATCGTTTATTAACACACATTATCTAATATCTAAAATATAATGTAAAACCTATAATACAGTAAAACCTTTATAACTCAAACATCAAACCCAAAAAAAATAAAAATGTAAGAGTTTTAGACTTATTGAAAATTCTGACCTAAGATAATTTTTATGACTTGTAGAGGTTAAGATTTATTCTAATTCTAATAATTTCATTTAATTCTAATAATTCTAATTCTAACTAATCTTAGAAAAAAATCAAGTTACAGAGGTTACAAACAAAATATTTTTATTTATAAGTTACAAATGATCGAGTTGTAAAGGTAAAATAAAACATTCCAATATATATAGCAAACCGGTTTGCTAATTATTTCGACTAATAGAGGGTTGAGATTTCGAGTAAAGGAGGTTTTTAGGCTTTGAACAAATAATATTTTCGGACTTCAGAGGTTTTCTTATCTGACTTATCGAGGTCGGAATTAAAAAGGAGATGTTGAAAATATTATATCTTGAACAAATGAAAAATAAAAAACGTGTGTGTACTTATGTACACGCGTTAGAAGTTATACTTCTTTGGCGTAACAAGATAAAAATCTTTTCAAAAATTTTATTCTATGTTTCTAGAAAAACCAGCAGAACAATATAAAATGTTGACTATAGCTAACTTCAGGGTGTCGGCTTTTTGTGACGGTGTGCGCGCGCATCGTAACAATTACTCCCATCATTTTTCCCTAACGCGCCAAAATTATATCATCAAAAATAAATTGTCTTAAGCGCATTTAAACAAAGGAGTTAATAAATGAATGTTCTTTCATAAATATAAATTTCTAGCTGCCCCCGCGAATTTCGTTTCTCCTTTATATGAATTTACTTAGCCCAGCTTCTTAGTTCATATGAACATGGAATATTTTGCTATGCTACCCCAGAGACTTCGCTTTTCTAGAATGAAAACTTTTTAGATTTTTCTGTGAATATTTTTCTATATAAACCTCAGCGTCATAATTTTCTAATAAACAAATAAAATATAGGGGGTTGATAGTAAAGGGGTGAAAATTAAGGGTATGTCATATCATAAAAAATAAATAAAATATTTTTTGTGGTGGTCACCCCTTATCACTTAGGGGTTCGAAAGATAGATAGTAGCCGATTCTCAGAATTAGTAAATATGCATAATAAACATAAGAATCGGTCGAGCCGTTTTGGAGGAGTATGGGAACTTACATTGTGACACGAGAATTTCATATATTAGATTAGAGAAACAACACTATAATAAATGTATAAATTAAATGTTATGATATAGAGAAACAGTTATTTACCAAGTGCAGTAGCAATAGCCCTGTAGGGTGTGTTGTGTGAGGAGTTAGCGGATAAAGCCTGAGATACTGCCATCTCCACTGCACCACCGCCCGCCACTAGACGCGGACTGAGGACCTGGAAAAAGACACCTTCTCATAAGAGTTAAGTACTTAATTATTAACCTTCAAAGGCCATGACAATTCTTCTAGCTTCAATCACAGATTAGCAAGCAGTTAAGTGTCAGACCTGATGAATGGCATGTCCGACACAGGTGAATCATCTTAATAAGACACACGCAGAAATATGAAGACAAGGTTGACTTGCAGCGATTAAGTATGATCACTTAATTATTAGTATTGACCGCAAATTCTTTTCAAATGCAGGTAAGAACTTTTCTTGAGATATTATCCTTCAACATACGAGGATTTGTCAATTGCATAAAGAAAAATATCTATTAATGCACAGCCGGGCTTCGTTATGGAGACTCGTGACAAATGAATAAAAATATATATTTTACTTAGTAACCATACGTACCAAATTCTTTGCAACGTGCAAAGCGTCTTGCAGATTTCTCTCAATCTCGTTCAACACATCCTTAGAGGCTCCACGTAGGAGGATCGTGCAGGCCTAAAAATATTTAACTAGTAAGGTCCATATTCTAAAACTAAATCTTGTTTGCTCTAAAATATATTTATTAACACTTCGTTGCAGAAATATAATACGATTGGCATTATTAAATGAAAAGGAGGGCAACGGCCTTACCGCTTTCAAGCGATCTCTTCCAGGTAATCACTGTGAGCAACAACTTTAAATTAGATGAGGTAAGCAAGAAATAAAAATAAAAATTATGTAAACCGTTATCAAGACAAAACTAATAAAGGACCCATGTAAAAAAAGTGCACATGAATCACGATAATTTTCGATCAGTTAGGGACACAATGTGGATAGTTAATGTTTATACAGTAGTATCTCAATTCTGATAGTACCCCAAAAGAGTTTTCAGACAAATGAACAGCATTTCAGGGTTTATAAGACATAGAAAGCTAATGACAGCTCATGTAAGAAATTTTTATATGTTGTAAAAACTAAAATTCTATTGTAATAAAAGATTTTGAAAATATATAACAGATAATGTTCTGGTATAATTACAGCTATACTAAGTACAAACACAAATTAGATCATTATTTACGCTGTGGACTATTATTATTTTATTTATGAGTAATTTAACGGTATATGGACAATAATATCTTTTAAAATATGTTATATACAAGTTCGGAAATTATAAATCTCTATTAACAAGTTATATGTGAAATTACAAAATATGAAAATTTACAATATTATTATTTATAGATTAAAAGTTCATTCAATGTCAATGTCAATTTACATACACACTACAACACAATTATGTAAACTATTGAATGGGACATTAATCTTGATTGAAATAATGAATGTGTGTGTATTATTGATAATAAATTCGAAGCAAAACACTTACCTTAGGATTCTTACATTCGGTGACAAAGGTGAAGTACTCATCACCAATCTTCTTGACCTCAAATCTTCCAGCCTGAGTACCAATGTCACTCTCCTTGAGCTCTTCAGTACGGTTAACGATTGTGGCGCCACACGCACGGGCTAAACGGTTATTGTCGGTTTTGCGCAGTCTGTCAAATGATTATTTTTTATTTTATTCATATATATTGAGAAAGATTTACAGCTTACTAACTTACTTAGTAAACATAATGTTCTTTCTACGCCATTAAATAAATCTTTACACATAGTTAAGTACTAATATTATTAACTGGATTGGTAACAATAAAATGATTAAATTAAACTATATAAATATATATCAAAGAAAGTAATAAAATAAGTAAAAATTAGCTAAGTAACACTTAACAGTTTAGTATAACTTATACACTTATAAAAACGTATGATTCACTATTTATTGCACCGAGGAGCTCAGATGTCATGGCTCTCCTTGCCGACACTACACTTGAGGCAAATAGGTCAATATCACAAGTCAAATTGTTAAACGTACTCGCCTAACTAACTAACCTAACCATAAAGCTCTGTAATTGGTGTTAACTTTAGGTGTGTACAACAGGTGCATATTTTTTAGTTTCCTATTATACACATGGAGACAGACCTTACTTAGTAGCTCAGGACAGTCATCTTTACCTGTAGCTAAATTTATTAAATATGTAACATCTGCTCTCTCACGCCTAACTGAGAGAGGAAGAATGTGGAAATGGTTACATCTTGCTAAGTAGTCAGTCAGAAAAGTCTTAGCTTTATATTGCAGATGTCTGATAAATTTATTTTGTATAAATAATATGTAAAGTTTGACTCTATGTATCTTCCTATAACGTCGAAATGACTGACTATAGTAGTAACATTTCTGTATAACGCCAGCTCTGTATAAAAAATGCGCAGACCTTTCAGCGTCGTTATTGATTACACTTTAGGTGAGATTTTGAAGTTAAACTTTGCCGACAATGTTATGTCAAAATTGTTTGAACTTGAGAGTCGGTCGGAGATTTATAACAGAGCGGTACTTATACAACCAATGACAACTCTAGGTTAAGCTGCTTTTACAAAAGCTTACTTCTTGTTATATGGGGCCGTTCAAGTATTACGTAAGCACTATAAGGGGGTCTTTGATTTTCCTTTTTTGGTGATTATGTTAATAGTCATTATTTATTTTTTACAAATATTACCCACACATTGTCTATGCTTAAAAACGAAATGCATTTTCTAGGACATCTACAAAAAATTAATATGTTTATGTACTATTATTTTTTTAGAGCTTTGCTTACTTTTGCCGACAAGAGGATTGTTGTAAATCTTCTAAGGCAATACTTTAAACGGACCCTAAGGCAGTATTTAAAAATCTCAAAATCGCAATATTTATAAGAAAATAAACATGAAATTTACAAACAACAAATAGTTGTGTATAGAGACATCGTAATTTTTTAGTTACACTTCTATAGTATTGCTATTATACAAATAAGTTTAATTGAATATAAAATACACATTTACACTTTGATGGAAGGAAAATTACCTGCGAATAGCAGTGATGCCAGCCTTAACCAGATAGTGCTGAGCAAGATCGGAGACTCCCTTCTCAGTGAAGACAATGTCTGGTTTGAGGGCAATGATGTCAGCACATTGACGTTGCACATGCTCCTCTTCCAGTTGCAGGAGTTTGGTGAAGTCCTAGAATTAGTAATTGTTATACATTAATTATACTACAACAAACTATAATGTCCGTACTGAATAATGTCCCATGTCTGCTAGTTAAATATGTAAATAATGTTGCTGTTTGAAAAGCAAATATGAATGTTTTTCTTAACAATAGCAAATATACTGTTTAATATGTAAAATTCAGAAGTCTGAACAACATGTTAATGTTATGTTTAATGTAACTATTTTATTGAATAATTATAAGATGTAATTATATTAGTAGTTTTATATTGTTTATAACAGGTATTTAAAAAATTACTAAGGCCAGGCTTTCAGGTATATATTAAAATATAATCTAATGAATTAAATTTCATATTTTTTTACAAGCTACAGAAAAACGTAAATAACATCCCTTCAAATTTAATACAATAATTATGATAAAAAAATAATTGTTGAGGTAACAATTCTTGACATTTTTATAACTTTCATTATTATTGTCATATTTTTTTTTTAATACAAAAATTAAATATGAAGCCTGCTAATATTGTATGCTATCGTAATCGTGAAAGTCATAATAACATATTTTAGCTTAACAAACACTTGAATTTTCTTTAAAAATTAATACAATTCATAACATTTGATCTTACACAAAATATCAAAAGAGTATTATTACCTGTTCATCAGCAATCTCAATATTGGTCTGGCTTTCTCCCTTCTTGTATTCCAATGGACAGTCCAATAAAATAATTCTAGGGTTTTCAATCAATCTTTTCATTTTGGGATGCGTCACATCCTTATTGATCATGATACCATTTAATACCTTTGACTCTTCAACTGTCCCGCCAGGAATCTTTTCAACTTTAGCATAGCTGAAAAGTATTATAACAATTGCATGTAGACTACAAGCATATTTATAATTGGGTTTATATGATAAATATTTTTTTTTTTTTTATATACATGTGTCTTTACTACGACATCATGGAACATTACAATCTAGCCTAATTTAAGACTAATAAGTAATTTAAGTCTAACCTAATTTACTAAAAAGGATTGTAATAAGTAAGTGTCCAATAACGCTACTTATAGTCTCTATTAAAGGGAAGACACTCTGTTCTTGTGTTTTCATTTTTTCATTCACTGTTTAGCACTTAATATTAAAGTACACTAACACTAATTCACTAGATCAAATGGTTTTATCCTTTTCAATCTTCTCACTAGGTCAGTGGTATCAAGGAGTTGAATAGCCTCGACATTCACGTGATGGTGGAGCCTATGTTCGTGTGCTCCAGCAGCCTTTTTTATTAATGTGGTGACGTCCTCTACATTAAGGTCCCGATGGAGGTCGTAATTGCGAATGTACCAGGGAGCATTGACTATTCCCCTGAGCACTTTGTTTTGGAATCGTTGGATTACTTGGATATTACTATTACTGGTACAGCCCCACAGCTGGCAACCATAAGTCCATACAGGTGTCAGGACTTGTTTGTAGATCAATAATTTATTTTGTACTGATAACGTGGAATGCCTTCCGAGCAACCAGTACAATTTAGAGTAACGGAGATCCAACTCTTCGCGTTTCTTTTTAACATGGACCTTCCATCGGAGTTTGGTGTCTAGCGTCATACCTAGGTACTTAGCTGAATTTTGGAACGGCACTTTGACGTTATCAATATATACTGGTAGGTAATTTGATGTTTTGTGGGAAAAGTTTATGTGAACTGATTTAGACTGATTTAATTTTATCCGCCATTTTTTGGTCCACAAGCCAACAATATTTATGGCTTTTTGTAATTTTACTACCGCTTCCTTTTCAGTAGTCGCCGTAGACATGATAGCAGTATCATCGGCAAAGGTCGCGATAACGTTATCTTTTAGATCAGGAATATCGCATGTGTATAAGAGGTACAGGACCGGACCTAATACACTCCCTTGCGGCACCCCAGCTTTTATTTCTTTTAGTTCTGAATAATCATCATCTTGTCGTACTGTAAACATTCTTTGTGTTAAATATGACTCAAGGATATTTGAAAATTGACGAGGCAGTAATTTCCTTAATTTATGAACAAGTCCTCGATGCCACACTTTATCAAATGCTTGAGCTACATCCAGAAAGACAGTGGAGCAGACTTTTTGTTCTTCTAGTGCTTTTTCAATATTATTTGTGATTCTATGAACTTGCTCTATGGTAGAATGTTTTTCTCTAAAACCGAATTGGTAATCTGGTATGAGCTGCTTTTTGACAATAATAGGGTTAAGACGTTTGAGAAAGATTTTCTCAAATAGCTTTGCTATAACAGGTAACAGTGAGATTGGCCTGTAAGATGTGACTTCGTGTGGAGGTTTTCCTGGCTTGGGAAACATTATAACTTCCGCAACTTTCCACATATTGGGAACATATTGAAGTCGAAATGAGGCATTAATTAAGGTTGTCAATTTAACTACGGCTTTACGGGGGAGATGCTGAAGGACTTCACCCGTAATTAGATCAAAACCTGGTGCCTTCTTTTTAGTTAGACATTTAATTTCACTTAAGACCTCTTTTGGTGTGACTAGACGGATGTTCAGCTCTTCTGGCGTTATTTCTTCGAAGTTAAGTAAATCTTCTTCATCGATTTGAAATATATTTTCTAGATGATCAGCGAACCTCTTAACTTTTTGTATGTTACTTGCAGCCCAATTTCCATTAGACTCTCGTAAGGGAGGAATATGTGTTGTAGGTTTTTTGATATTTCTTATCGCTTTCCATATGGAGTAATCGGTGGAACCATCAGAAGTTAATTGGTTTAGGCATCTCTTTATTGAAGTATCTTTATGTATTTTAATCTCTCTCCTCAGTTGTTTAGTGAGGTTATTCAGAAGTTTTTTGTCTTCTGGACATCTTGTGGAATGCCACCTTTTTCTTTGAGTTCGTTTTGTCTTTATCAAATTTTTAATCTCTTCTGGGAAGTAGTTGTTTTGTACCTTTTTCTTAAATTTTGGAGTATTACTCCAAGCAGCTTGTTGGATGTTCTTTGTAAATCTATTGACTTCTAAATCTAATTGTTCCTCAGTCTTTAAAGGTACTCTAAGGTCTACCATATTGACAAGATAAATTTTGAAGCTGTCCCAGTCCGTATGCGTGTTCACGAGAGATGGATTCAGTTTTCGCTTTATAGGGTCTTCGCCAATTGTGAGTAAGATTGGTGAGTGATCTGAGTTCATATCATAGGCTTCCTCTATTTGGAGAACATTTGGTGATACTTCTCTAAATATGAAGAAATCTATAAGATCTGGTATTTTATTCTTGTCTGTTGGCCAGTATGTGGGCCTTCCTGTGGAAATTGCATCACATCTCAAATTTTTCATAGCATTGAACAGTTCTTTTCCTTTGGTCGATATTAATCTTGATCCCCAGTAGGTATGTTTTGCATTGAAGTCGCCTCCCAACACAAATCTATTTCCAAGACTTTCTAGCAGGGTTTTGTACTGGTCGTACTTAAGTGCATGTCTTGGTGGGCAGTAAATAGATGATATTGTTAATGGATACCGCTTCATTGATAGGCTCACAGCCACAGCCTGTATATGCTCTTTCATATTTAAAGACCTCATGGTGTTTTAAGCTATCCTTTATTATAACTGTACTTCCCCCACTGGATTTATTACTTGGGTGAAGGGCATGGTAGGCATTATATCCTTTAAATTGAATGTATGACTCCCTGGTAAAATGTGTTTCCGATACCAAGCAGATGTCAATGTTTTCATGTTTAAGAATTATCTGAAGTTCTCTTTGGTGTTTTAAAAGCCCATTAGCATTCCATGCCATTATTTTTAAAGCCATTATTGCTTAAGACGTTTGGGAGCAGCTATTTTGGTGCCGCTTTCTAGTTTTTTAAGTCTTTCATCAAAGGATGTCAATAATGAAAGTATGGTGTTAATCTTTTCATCCATGCCTGTGCTAGCTATCTCATTTTGTTGTGTTGGGGATGGAGTCTTAGTTACCTGGGCAAAGGAAACAGTTTTGGAAACTAAATTTGCTGGTTTTACTGATTTGTCCGTTTCTATCATTGATTTTGATTTTAAGACATTTCTCATTTTCTGTAATTCTTTTGCTACTACACAGCCTCTGTAATTAGCTGGATGTGACTCACCACAGTGAACACACTTCGGTTTCGCGTCTTGTGGCTTGTTACAATCGACTGTGAGATGCTTTGCAGTGCATTTCACACACCTCGGCTCCTTGGAGCAGTATTTCTGTGTATGCCCATAAGCCTGACACCTCTTGCATTGGGGAATCAATTTCGGTGATTTCAGTGGCTGTACATCAATTTTGCAGCCAAGTATGGATTTTATTTCGTAGATATTTTTTATGTTTTCCTGATGGTGGAAAGACAGAAGAAACATGTTAAGCGGTTCTTTGGTTTTCCAGCTATATTTGACGGCTGCATCTAAAATTTTAAATCCTTGGCTAGTACGGTCTTCAACTATCCTTTCAGGCTTGCAAGAAGCATGGAGATTTTTTGCCATTACTCTTATTGGCCTGCTCTGCTTGTTTTCGTAAGAGAACCACGAGGCATCTTCTTCTTTAAGATGTTTTGTGATCACTCTGTAGGTAGCTTCACTATTGGTGTTAATCTTCACCGATCCATTTCTAAGCATTTTTACTGTGAACGAGTCTTTATTCAATTCTTTTTTAAGTAAGGAATCGTAGAATTATTGGTATTCAATTACATTTTCGATATGATAAATATAAAAACTTTGTTTCAGATATATACGTAACATATAACATGTTTAAGTTTTAAATTACTAGGATATGCAGAGTAAGAGTTAACTAAATTTCTAAGATGTTAAAAACATAGTGAGGTGGAAAAGTGTATTATGTATGAGACAAATAATAAGGTTTTACTGTAGGGAGAGACAAATGACAAATACTTACTTTTTAATATCAACCTCTACTCTTCCATTGTCATTGATAGTGACAGTATTGACAGCATCAAGTGCTATATCAACTGCAAGATCAGCCCAGCGACCAATGTACTTGGTTCCCACACATGATCGTATCTAAAACATTATTTGAAACTAGGATCATAATGTAAAAAATGTGATTATTTAAAATAGGAAATGATTTCTTAATTTACAAAATATTAGAAAAATCACTTTATAAGAATACTAAGTATATTAACCTGAAACTGAAACACTCACTGATTATTACTGCGGAACTGTGGAAATCATACTTGCGCTTCCCTTCATGACAGAGAATTTAAACACTTAAAATTATGTAGTTATTAAAACTTACCACTTCCTTAATCTTTTCCTTATCATTCAAATCTACAGGAACAGATATTTTTTCCGTCAGCAATTTAACTGCATCTTCAAGGGCTTGTCTGTATTCCCTAATGATGACAGTAGGGTGAATATTTTGTGCAAGAAATGGTTCTGCCACACCTAAGATTTCTCCAGCTAGTACAATGACTGATGTTGTTCCATCACCAACCTAAAGAACAAAATTAAATAATAAAAATCGCATAGCAAGATGCTAAATAATTCCGGTACTACTATATAGTAGTAATATTAAAGAAATGTGATATTTAAAAATAAATTCATTCATTCATCACTTTGTTAATACAAACGAAAATTAGACACAAATGAATTAAAATGTATTTTTAATCATCCTCCAAGGTAGATAATAAATTTATTTGAATAGGCAAATATAAGCATTCTAACCTCTTCATCTTGGGTTCTGGCAATTTCTATCATTGTTTTAGCAGCTGGGTGTTGCACAGTGATTTCTCTGAGGATAGCATTGCCGTCGTTAGTCATTACAATCCCTCCCATGGGATCCATCAACATTTTCAACATTGCTTGGGGACCAAGGCATGTTCTTATAACGTCCGCTATTGTCTAAAATATGCAATACAATTTAAAAGTTATAACTGAAAATCACACGGAATAATGAAAATTAACAATTCTACGTATTTTTAAACTCGTTTACCTTCCCAGCATTTATATTTTCGAGTTGAACTTTCCGGCCGGAATCACGTTTTGTGTTTTGGCCTAAAATTATATTAAGTTTTAAACTGACAAATTTTCTCGTGAAATACATACATCAAATATTGATTTTTACATTCAATACTTACTCAGTACTATAATTGGTTGTTGTCCGTACATTTTGTATTTATATCTACGCTAATTGTGAAAATTATTGAAACAATATAATTATATATTCAACATCAAGTTTTCAATCGCGTGGGGAACTTGAGAGAGATGCCAGTGATAAAAAAAAGAATACTTTAAAAGTCATAGATAATGTTATTGTTAGGAATATTACACAGACTAGCAAAGCAAGTAATAAGCTATGTAATGTAATATAATATAATTTTAACACACATTGTCGGGTGGGTGAAGTTTTATTAAATCAATATTTACAGGAAAATATACTAGTTTATTACCAATGTATTATAACTTAAAACTAAAAGTATGTTTAATGTTGGCAGAAACACTAACTCCTCTTTTAATATGATTTTATATGATTGCCACTATAATTTGCTAGATAGCTAGATAGACCAATTATACTAAAAAGACAACATCTATTATAGAGTACATATATGTGCAGGGTAGGACATGTCATTTCAACGCACTACGCTGCGTGGAGATCGTTACACTAATATACTATCAAAACGCGCGTAATGCAGAGAATTTCAAATTACTATCGATCGATTTTAATAAACTTTGATTAGTATTTTTTTTCACACTTATATCATTCAAGCCATTAAACATAATATATTTTAATTAGTATTTGTAGAAAAATGAGAATTGGAGTAAATAAAACTAATAAAATATTACATTTTATTGTGATTTTTAAGTCCTCTTGCACTCCATTTCCTATGTCTATCTATGTGTAAGGTAAATGATAAGGTCACCTGAGCGACCACTGACAATCGCTAATCTGGTGGCACTCTAGGTTTTTTAGAAGCTGCGATTTAATCAACTGGCTAAACATCAGTCAGGCCATTAGTTAATCGGCGCCGTTTAGTTAAAAGGCTAGGCTGTTAATTGAAAGGCTAATTAAGCTAGTTGGCTGCGACATATACATGAAGTATACCAAAATGATTGAATTCCATAGTTTCTTACTAACATAACTCGTGATTTAAAAAATTCTATTAAATTTTATTTTTGCTGGCTGTACATGGCTGCTGGCTGGCATGCTTACTAAGGCTTTTTCAGAACTATAAGCGTGACGATTACCTAAATCGTCGGAGTTACGCCTCGAAAGTACCTACAGCCGGACGCGGGGATTAAATTATTTTACATACTGTGTTTAACGCCGTCTGATAATAAATCGTGTACAGTATATTTTTACAGGAACCGTACAGTTTCATATTTTTAGTATAGATGGCCAGTACTTATGGCACAGTATTTACTTAGTCTCAAGTACAATTGAACTTCTCAAGTTCTGTGTCAAATTCTGTAGTAAATTCTGAGACATTATTTTCCAATTCTGTGATAGATTCTTAGCAACCAGAATCTTTTTTGATGCTTTCTCATATTTAAAAACAGTCTCGGTAGCATTTGTTATAAAAAGTGCTCCTTTTTCTACTGAAAATGAAAATTTGGATAGCGTCAACTTTTGACACTATGTCAATCAATAAAAATATATTTATTGTTGTATGTAGAAATATATTTTATTTGACTTACTTTACAAAATATAAAATAATAATATTTTCTGTATCAACCAATGCATGAAAACTAGGAATAACAAGAAAAGTAGCTAAAATTATTGCTCGACAATTTATCACTTACGTATACTCACACAAGGCAATCGTACCACTTATCTTATTGGCTTAACTTGTCTCTGAATAATCAATTAATAATAATTCTACAATTATAGATATATATCACTATCTGGAATATATAATTTAAATACATATAATTAAAAGTACAAGTAACAAGGCAGTGTACTTAATTATTATATTTGAATAAATGTTATAAAAATAAAATAACTGTCCATCGTAGTGTAACTGCAAATAGCACATTTTCTAGTATGTTTTTTATGTTGCTCGTTAGAACTCTAGGTACATTAGGTCCTAGAATAGAAACAATATAATTATGATTATCAGACTTTCGGTATTTTATTATAAATTTTATTACAAATGAGACTAAGATATTTAAATTATTATTTAGTACTAATTATTTTAGTTGTTGTTACAACTGTGTATCTCTTGAAATTTTATGTAGTGGAAGTTAGGTTAGGTCAAAACAAAAGTTCTTTATTATTTAGTACACATATACACAAAAACTTTTTTCCGAATGTATTTTCAAAGACCATATCCGGTTTAAATCCTGGTCCAAGGTAAAAATGCAAATGACGTAACAGATATATATATAACAGACGTAAATTATTATCTAATGATTTTTCGTTAACAAAAATAAACGATAGCTGTCTCGAAACGTCAGCTTATAGATAAATAGTTTGTATATGGGGAAAAAAAATAACAAATTGTTTAACAGGAATATAATTATTAAATTCTTAGCATAGCATTACTTAACCTGAGAACAATGTACACAGCATATAGACACAGAAAAAAAAAGTAATTAGTACTTGACTTGAAACTAACTACTAGGGTTAATATTTTTATAAACGGTTATTATATCTATACAATTGAAATAGCTTACTATATAAATATTTATACGCAACGATTATTTAGTACATGCCATCACAATGAATAATGTACAGAGAAGTACAGTACAGTAGAAGACTCCAAGTGCTTTAGTAAGGTCAACCAACTATATTCATTTACTGAGTTTTGTACGGTTTTTTCGCAAACCGCACTCTTTTCAAATCCTGTACTCTGAAAGTACTCCTTAGTATAGAGTAGGTAAAACATATCCCACATGAAAATTTAAAAGTCTTAAAGAAATTTACTTATGTTGTCTAGGCACTATGCTGCTGTTGAAAGGGTATTTTCACTAAAGAATGATTATTTCAGCAGTGAGAAGTCGCAACTTTCTGTAAAAACATTATCTGCCGTCTTAACAGTCAAATTTAATATGCAAAATGAAAGTTGTTTGGATGTGGCTACATTTTACATTCGTCTAATAAGACGAACATAATTTAACAAAAAAAAATGCTTTTAAAAGAAAATAAAGTTTTTATCGTGTTTTCTTCTTTTTTCATCTATGATATATTTGCAAAGGGTGACTAATTAAATTTTGAATAAAACATAGTTAGTCACCTTAGCTTATGACTTAGATATTAATGTCTCGGAAAGTATGTATTATATCATATTATTAATAAGAACCATTTTTTTCAAACTCTGTGACACAACTGGGACTTACCCAAATCTGAACAATTTGAATGTTATAAAATTTTAAGCTATTCAGTATATTGACCTAAACTAGTATTTGAGTAAACTTTACATTAATATAGAATGTATATGTAAAAAGGAGATTAATGAATGATGACTAGATCTTTAAATTGATATTATTATTTACATCTCAAAATCGTCTATACAATAAAATTGAAATGATACGTTTAATCTGTTAATGTTTGTTCATCGTCAACATCCAAGTTTTTTTCGTCACTTTTACAAACATTAACTTCTCTACGTTCGTGATTATGCAGGCCATCATAGACGCGTTTTAAATTCTTCATAACGTATGAAGCGCCAGTTTTATTGAACTCACTGTTCCTCTCAAAATACTCCTCAGCATTTGCACCGCGCACCGGTACAGAAAAAGCCGATAAATGTCTAGGTCTTTGCCCAAAATCCTTGCCCAATCGTTTTTCTAGGGGCTCCTCTGCTCGGGTTTCAGAAGCACTAGGATCTTCTACAGCTCTCTTTCTATCATATATATGTCCTGACACGCGTAAATCAATGAAAAAATTAAGAGGATCTACGCCGAATTGGGGGTTATAAATTGGTGGATACCACATGGGAGGGGGAGGTGGTAGGATCAGGTTAGGTTGGGGGACAGTTTGTTCGATATTTCTTGGGATGCATGGAGATGGTTTTGGTAGCTCTTCTGTACCCACATCGACGAATGATGATTGACGTCCTGGCGGTCCAGGACTCTCATTCGACTTTGGCGGCTCAGGTTTAGGTGAAAGTCTTCTAGGCAACGGATCACAAACCCTGGGTTGCTTATCCACGGTTAGTTCTAGGGGAACTTCTGGTCTTGTTTCTTCTTTCTTTTCTTCCTCCTGTTTTGCCCAATCTCGTCTCCAGTCGTTTTCGTTTTCAGCAAAGTATTTATGAGATCTGCGCTTAAAACGGCGGTGATAGTGCGGTGGTCGACAACCTTGGCGAGCGTTGACAAAGGATCTAAGCATTTCACTGAAGAAGAAAGCATGAGGTTGCAAGGGTAAAGCACTGTAGAGATATGGTGGTGTTGCAGCCAATAGTCGCGATACCAACTCTGTGTTGCGAAGCTCACGGACGTGGGTCTTCTGAGTTCCTTCTGGAAGCTTCTCTTCTTGAACCGAACTCATGTCTGAAAAAAACACATTTATGACACATAATTAATAGTTTACTGTACCTAAATACATAGGGAGATTCGTAATTTCTTATCTATTTTAGATATAATACAAGGTGAAATAAGAAAGTTTATATTTAGTTAACCGTTTTTACATCAAAAAAGTTTATTTATTATTAAAGTACATATTTTGGGAAATTATTTCTTAAAAATAACATCATCCAAATGTAGACCCTCGCGTTCGCGACACTTATTTAATTGAACAATTGAACAAGAATTTATTGTAAACTTTCTTTAGAAACTCCTATTATAATGATTTACCTTACTAACCTAACTACTCAATATATCTCACATATCAAACAAAAACTTTGAAATCTAGTATGGCAATGGAGTAGACTCATTTCTGCGTCTCTTTCATGGATATTTATTAAGATAGTTCTGTGCCTATCAAGCCTATCCATTATCTCAGCCCAGGAAGCAACATCATGTGCCTTATACGAATAATAGTAATAATCCAGTGGCGCTGTGGGCCCAGATTCTTTCCGATTCTTCGATTAATATTGATTTTATTTAATTTTATTGACAAGTAGGTAATGTAGCCTTTTGTGTGTGGAACATCATGTTTTTGTTTGCCTTCATCGTAGGAATACTAATTGCGAAGATAGAAAGAAATTTCCACTGGTGGACAGCCGTGTTTTGAACACAGGACTTCAGGGATAAGAGTCGCAACTTGGACGCTTAAGTAACCAGGCCAAAACTGCTCTATTAATTACCAAAATAAAAGTCAAAAATCAAAAATCATTTATTAATATAGGTAACACAATGATCACTTACAAACGTTAAAAAAGAGAATTTATTGCCAGTTCTCAAATCAAGGGTGTAGAACGGAAGAGAAGAACTGGCAATAAACTCTCCGCCAAGTTTTTTTTACTCAACCTTTGTAAGGAGCTGCAACCACTACACCATGTTCCACATGACATATTAAGTAATAAATGAATAATAATATTAAGTAATAAATCATAAAATAAAGTAAAAACAAAGATGTGTCAAAAATCCTTTATCAGCAGGAGGCATGGTGAAATGGGATCACGCACTTACATTATCGTGGGAACACCACGCAAATACATAGTTGAAATAACTAACATCACCGCATACACGAATTCATGTACGACAGTCACCACAAGTAGCACCCGTTCACGAGTATGACGCATGGCCAGCCATTGGCCCCTTCGCTATATCTAACCCCCAGATTTTAACATTAATGAACGTCATAATATTTTGTGCCGCGTAAGATGGATTCTTTTTTAAATTATATACTATAGGTGAATTTATATTTCAATATCTATTCAGATTCATTGATATATTCATGTATATAGTACTCATTCGTCTGTCGACATCGATTTTTCAGCTCGATGGCGTTTTATTGCCAATATTCCGATGAATGTCATACATCCGTATTGAAGCTCGGATACAGCCGCTTCTTTATTTTTAATTCAAACTCCGATTTGAATGAAAGTGAACGCCTGTCACACAATATACGCATGTATATAATATACCAACTATATTTTACTTTTAAAGATGTGAAAAGCTATTCTAATACCGACCGATATAATTTCTAATAAATTGGCTTGCGTCTTCATTATTAAATATTATATTTTATACTAATTATGTAGCTAATTTACTTGTGTAAAAAGTTTATATGTTCTTAATCTACGTAGTAATAATAATAATTAATTATGTGTAATAAATAGATAGCTACAATAAATTTAAAGAGTTTGGTTCGTGTGGTTGTGTACTTTTAATGCAGCATTTCAAGAATTTTTGCGGTATTTATTCGTGGAGTTCGGAAAGCACCAGCTCTAGGATACTAATTCACATCTATACACTTGTATACGGCCCAAGAGTCTTCACTCCAAAGGGAACAATTAATATAAGATTACAAAGATGGACCATAAGGGTGACACGGTGGGGTGACTATTGGGAAACGAAACACAGGAAGACCGCTCACAAGATGGGTGGACGACATTGCAAAAACGGCTGGCTCGAGCTGGATGCAACTCACCCAAAACCGAGATACCTGGAGTTCCTTGGGGGAAAATAATTAGTATAAATTACTTTTCTTAATAAATATTTATATAATAAAAAGTATTCAGTTTACTTTGTTCTTTGCAAGAAATAAATAGGCTTTTTTGTTTTATTTTTTATTTATTTTAAGATCGACTTTGTTCATCTTAACTCTAACCTATACTGTGATAGGAATCCTCTTTTGACGGGATCTAAAATATCACCCCTCTTCCGCATGTGAGGTTACAAAGATTGCACACACACATACTAATAAACCCTCAAATAGGAATTAAATGTCACATTACCATATCATTGAACGATTTTCAAGTGAAAACGATACAATATCGGATTTGTATGACAATAGGGTGGGTGATGGGGAGTTACGGGGAAGTAGGGGAGTACAATGTATCTATTCAAACAGTGGAAGCGTGATGAAATCTTACGTACGCGACGATGAGCAAATATGTTCCACCCTCAATAAAAAACAAATGTATGTTAATAATACGTTTGTTAATTGTCTACTGGAATCTATGAAACATTGTAAATGTATCCAGTGACTAAAGAGTTGTTTGGAATAGTGATTTCGGTATTTTGCAAATGATATGCCTTACATTTACCTATAAAAGATATACACATATAATATAAGAGATTCAGAAACGAGGCTTATACGTCCAAATTGAATACATTTTCAATAAATTTAGGAAGCGGGAAAACTTTGATTTTTAACAATTTCTTTTTTCTTTAAAATATTAAGTTGTTCAATTTTTAATTTCAGTTTTCTTTTTGTCATCTATTAATGTACTTATTTGATTATATTGTCTGTTTCACAATGCTTAACGATATAATCTGTTTTAGCTTTGTATATTGTAAGTGTTTTCTTTTTTCTTATGTGTATATATAAAATATTATATATGTGTAGCTGTAAGATTAATTATAAATACACAGATAAATATATTTTCTCAGTCTTTCAGTCAGGGACTCAGTCTTAGCGCTGTCATGCTTTTTCATTTTATTGTTAATTTGTGAAAATATGAATATCTTTATGTACTTATAAGTAAGTAACTGTTTATTTGCCGATTATGTGAAAGGTAATGGAGCACGAATCGCGAATATCGATTCTTCAAAGAGGTCATTCAAATGTGTGTTATTCCTTGGAAATATATAATTGAATACGAAAGATATAAGAGATTGAATTAACAGATTTAATACGGAGACTTAAACGATTTTCGCCTGAAATTTTATTACCATATTTGGAACTTTATTTCCAGGGGATAAAGCTTTTTACGGATAAATAATTGTGGAGGTGTCCTGTCACACGGCAGCGAACGTTAATTTCCATATTAAAACCGTCACAAAGGAAGCAGATTCAAAAACGTCGCTCGCGGCTGGGTGGTTGAGAATCATGAGAGCTACGAATTTTGGAAGAGGCTGGATATATTATACTAAACGAATTACTGCGTCCCGAAAGAAAGATATATATATATAATATTTTATATTGGTTTAGAAATTGCGTAATATTTATAACAATACATTTTAATTAATACTAAAAATACTTCACTTATTTATGTCATCAATAAATGACTTATCTTTGTTAATATGAATCTACTGTGTATTTCACTGAACTAAATAAAAATAATATAAACGGCTGGACTTATTGAATTAATTTGTTGTCTGCGTTGCTGCTGCGGGTGGCGCTCGTGATGGTTTAGATTCACAAATCAGCCCGGCAAATAAAAACCTGGTAAATATATAAATCTTCTGTGCATGTTTTAATTACACTCCTAAACGGCTGGACAAAATTTGATACATTTTTTTTGTGTGGAGTGGAGTTTAGAATAATTTATATTTCATTTTTGTATGTAAGACGTATGTACATGACAACGTCTGTCGGATACGCCAGTATACTATAAGGTTTTATTATGAGTTCAGTAAATGTACTTCTTAAATTAGTAGTGACGTCACTATTACAGACTGAACAGTAGATAATAGAGCGTAAAGTTAAATAATTAATTGAAATACCTCTTCAATTCTTTCATACATCCCATCCCGGCAAACAATATTGCGCTCAGATACCGTCGGGGTATGATAATCGCGTCAAAACGCACGTGAAGTGCCCCCACACCCCCCTTCGCGAGGGGGGCTAAGCCGGTGACAGCTTTTAAACGTACCCGATTATCTGACTGAGTGTACTTACCAGACAGACGGTTGAAACATTATGATTTATAGCTTGAAGTTACAATTGTCTTCGGTTTTAGATTCTGGCATCTTATCATTTGCGTGTATATATTGCAGTGTACGGTTTAACGAGAAAATATTATCGTAAGAGTTGCTTAAAGAGTCTATGTTCTATTGTTTGTGAATGGTTATTGCCGTTTATGATTATAGGAAAATCGAATTGTTTTTATTCGATTTAATTATTTTTTACGCAAAAAACGTAATTGTTAATTTAAATAATTATATAATATTCTTTCCACTTTTCGACATAATATATTTATGTTTAAATATAAATATGATTTAAGATTTATATGTATGTATTTATATTTTTTTTATTGTGTATATGTTTCAGATGCTTCGTTTTGTTCCATTATCTATTTATATCTAAGTTATATTATAAAGTAGTTTTACACTTCTTACGCTCACTTTATTTTATTTTGTTTGACAGTGATTGCCTGAAAGAGATCAGCCGAAAGCGATAAGGCCGCCGCTTTAACTACTTTTTATTAAATTATTTTAGTTATATCTACTAATAACGTGTAAATAAATAAATTATATACGAAAAATGTGTACGCTTTATTAAATCTGATAGACCCTATCGTTGCAGGGAAAATGTTTCAGCCAATTTCCTTAACAGATCTCGAGTGCGATTAGGAATAACACCAGAATGAATGAACGAATGTAATGATGCTCGAATGAATGATTGGGTAAAATGAGTTATTCTCAACGTTATTAAGGAAAATACGATACGATAATTTTGTTACCTAAAAAATAATTTTATAACAGATCATTTTATATTTATAAATAGATATCGTTCGTTCGTTCCGTCATAATATGATTTCTACTTTTTTTTTAGAATAAGGGACGCATACGGACAGGAGGCTCTCCTGATGTTAAGTGATACCACCAAAATACCAGAGGGCCGCAAGTGGTTTGCCGGCCTTTTTCTTTGCCTTACTTTGTAGTAGCTACGTACCAACATATAGAACATTCTGCTATGCTACCGCATAGGAACTGTTCACTTTAACATAATTAAAAGTACTAAATACATTTTTTCCAATTTTTCTCTCCGAAAAAGTTCAAGGAATAAATAAATAAATTACTCCAATTGGTCCAGCCGTTCTAGTTTTGCGCTTAGCAACAATTGTGCAATACATTTAGATTAATTTAACTAACGTTGTATGATAATACGCTGCGCAAACAAATCTCTTAATTATGTATACTTTGGTAATCTCGCAAAGACGTCGCTTTAATCAAAGACGCACTAACAAGTTATGGCTTCTAATTAATTAATACACCCTTTATAATTTGATGGAATGCTTCATTTCACTTAACGATGAATTTATAGATGTATAAGTATTTATATATTAACGGAACTATTTAAACTTAATGCGCAATAGAAAACCAACAAAGTAACGAATAAATTTTATCTTCGGTTCCTAAGAAGAAATATTATTATTACAATTTTTTGAGCTTATCTATATGCAGCAGTGTTGGCCTAGTGAAATCAGCGTTCGTCTCTCATCCCTGAGGTCGTAGGTTCGACCCCGGCTGTGCAGCTATGCACTTTCTATGTGCGTATTTAAAATTCGCTCGAACAGTGAAAGACAACATGACAAAGAAATTGGCTTGTCTAAGACCCCGCGTGGACGGCGCGTATCAGGCACAGGAGGCTGATTACAAATGATCATAATACAGAAACAGAAATCTCAGGCTAGGACGTAAAAAGATCGCAGCGTTGTGTTTTTTATATGCAGCGACACCTACAATCTGCGCTTATAACTCTGCGATGACGTCATACCCTGGAACGCTCTTACGTAGTTATACCGGCCTCTAAGGATATAATATAGAATTCCTCGACCAGAAGCCAGTCAGTGGTTAGACTGGCCGATCCATCCTTTAAGATGAAACTGTTGACCATTGTGTCTCTACATGTATAATTTACGCTTTCATTTGATTCAACTGCTGTAACGCTACCAAAATTATAGGTTTAAAAGACATTTATAGCATTCGATCCGGTCTAGGATGTATTTAAATTATTATTAACCGTTATTATTATTAGCCCTGATCCCCGGCTTTGCACCAATGGATTTTCTTTCTATGTGCGCATTTAACAGCTCGAACGGTGTAGGAATACATCATGAGGAAACCGGCTTGCCTGATACCCACAAAGTCGACGGCGTGCGTCAGGCACAGAAGGCCGATCACCTACTTGCCTATTCAATTTACAAATGATCATGAAACAGATACAGAAATCTGAGGCCCAGACCTAAAAAGGTTGTAGCGCTATTGATTAATTTATTAGAAAACGAATCTGAATACAGCTTTTAGACTTCATATTCCAGTCTTATTATGAATATAAAAAATACAGTAAAAAGCTTTTTGCTACACAATGCTACCTCAATGCTTTATGAGGTAGATTCGCGCGTCCTACTTTTATTTTATTTTGTGCGGCGGCGCGGTGCCTAATAAAAGCCTTATCGTATCTCTATACAAAGGCAAACTGTCGTCTATGTTCCATCAAAGTAACGTACAAGGATGTATAAACACTGAGTGATATTTACAAATTGGATATTTGATTTATATTCCAGTCTTGGCTAAGCTTGAATTTGTGCCTGACAAGTGTCATCGAAGTTTTTTCATCGTAGGATCATGTGCTAATTGCGTACTTAGAAAGAAAATTCCATTTGTGTGCTCACACGCCTCGAATATACGACCTCTGGAATGAGTACTAGGCACACTGCTCTCTAGCCATAAATATCTTATTTATATTATAATTGAAATAAACTTTAACGTAATTATTATTTATTATGTATACGCTGCAATTTTGGAATCCCTTTGGAGAAGAAACTCTTGGGCCGTAGGGTTCAAGTGATAGCGCTAATTAAAGATTTAAGTTGGCGCATGGTAGAAGAACCGGTGACGCCAGAGCTGGTGCTTTCTTCAGTTTTTTTCATAACTGAAACGGGTAATGCAAATTGTTTGCGTCATTTTCACATGATAACATAATTGTACAATGCCACATCCATTATTTATCCATTTTGCAGTTAGTGTTTCAGTATTCCGCCGACGCGGTCTTTGTGTCGTAGCCTCGTAGCACAGGTACCTACGGCGTAGCGCTGTAATGGCTTTAAAATTACGCGATTTTCTTTTTGCTTTAAATTTCGACTAAATTGATGTGAGTATAAAACGTTTTGTTCATAATGTATTAAAGGTTTTACGGTAGATACTGTGGTACTACCGAAAAGCTTGTCTTCCCGCGTTCGATTCTTGGGGAAATGGTTTCGAGGGCCTGCCTATATCTGAGTAATAATTTATTAACAGTTTTGACAGAACTATTATGTGCTATATGTTATTCATTCAAAGTTTTTAAATACCTTTCATCTTTTAAATGGACAGAGGCAGGCTCCATTAGGGAAATGAGTCAACAAAGGATCCTTAAGTATAGCGATTCTAGGCAGTTATAGGACGCCATTTTTAAATTTACAGAAAATGTTAGATATATTTTTTTTATATTTTCCAACACACAAATATAAGCATTACAGTCAGAAAAAATCACAAAGACCAAACTTTTTAAATTTGTTTCAATTATTATATATTTATTAATAATTATGTTACCAATTTCCATGTACAGTCACGGCAATTAATTTTTTTACAGATGAATAATTTCACTAGAATTTCTATTATACCCTATAATAATTAGTTTACCTATTACACTAATAAAATATATTTTTAATTATATTGACATTTTTATTTTCGGTAATAGTAAAATCACAGACGATACGACGAAGCCCTGAGTGAATTTGCTTGTACCATTCCATCACGCTAACTCGATACTCCCTCAGAGCGATGCAAAACATACAAAATACTGTTTGTACGTGGAATGGATTAGAATACAACAAGGGAATTTAAAAAAATAAAATAAGCTTTCATTCATTATAAATAGATGTGCAAGATATCGGAACAGTTTTAAGTAAAAAAAAATGTGTGCGTAATTGACACATAAGAAGTTTCACTTCTTTATGACCTTATTTTTCGAAAAATGATCTACTATATGCAACTTTACCGACATTCGTTAAATAAAGTTAAATTAGATAAAGTTTTACAAAAGGCTTTTATTATCATAGACATGAATACAAATAATACAATTATTTCATTAGACTTTATTACTACTAAGATTATTACAGAACTTCATTAATTGTAATGAAATTATCACCGTTATTATTCTATATCATTGTTATCGTTATTATATATTTTTGTTATTAATGGCTTCGAATGTCTTTGAATCAATCGTGGTAGGGACAAGTAAAAGATAGCTCGTAACGGAGAAATGTGACGCGTAACCGAAAAACGTGACGGTAAATTTAATTTCAACGCCGATAAAGAAGTTCCACTTCAATAATTGTTATCTAGTTACCCGATAGATGAATTTTGTTACAACTTATTTATCATGAATAAAGTTTTTATTATTATTAATTTAAAAAATACCTGTGTTTAGCTCGTAAGATTTTTAAGCTGTTTATAACAAATTCTTCAAATTTTTAAGCATACACGACGCGTAACGCGCGTGAGTGTGTGGGTCAGTGTAATATGAATCAACTTATTAGGTCTCAGTAGTTTCTCTGTGCGTAATGTGTGTTAGGTTAGGAGCCAGAAGCCAGCCCTTTAATTTTTTTTAGGCAATGGAGCGGGATGATATTAAGCAGCCTGTATAATTTATTGTAGAAGCTGCCTGCACATTGCGTTATTCTATTACCATATTATATATTTAAAATGTTGCTATAAAAGAATATTTAGCTGAAATTTAAATTTGTTGTGTTGCCATATAAAGATTATATATTATAGTAATAAGGTCGCTACTAAAAAATGGATGTGGAGGGAAGTCGGAGCAGTGTTGGTCTAGTGGCTTAAACGTGCGATTGTCATCTGGTCATCCTTTGGACATAGAAAGTCTAGCCACAGCAAGTCTAACACTCGCTCTTACGTTGAAAGAAAACATCGAGAGGAAGCCAGCATGTCTTAAATCCTGAAATCCCATATAGCGTCACTGGATTATTATTGTTGGTGGTAGTTGGTGAAAATTAACAGTTATATACAGTATAATAATACCAAATCATCGAAAACAGTTTAAAAAATTGGGCTAGACCACTCTTATCGCTTAGGAGTAAAAAAATTGCAGCATATCCTCAAAACCACGGAATACACAAAAAAACATTAAATCGGTCTAGTCGTATCGAACGAATCGTATATAACTACAAGTTATAACTGAACCTCCTAAAGTTAGGTTTTACTTAAGCTGGTTTAATCAACATATATTGTTTAGCCTATTTTTTTAACAACCCCAATTTTGACTTGATTTTAACACTAGCTAAACAATTTTATGATTCGTTTAAAACTTTAAATTTGTTTGCCTATGTATGTACTTTTTGTTACCACTCAGTATGACTTTGCTGTGCAATGGAAGCGTGGTTATCCAAATGACAGGTTCATACCTAGTTTTGAAACCAGTCTCCCTATACCTTCTTAACTGTAATCTTAGTGGTTGTTGCAAATTTTATATGCGAGATTTATTTACGGATAATTATTCTGTAATACAAACTTTTCTTGCCTAAGAGTTAGAAAGAAATAAATTAACAAAAACGTCTCGAAAAGTGACTCATTTTAAAGTAGCCATTACCGGCTTAAATGTTTGACAAACTTTATAAAACTTTTAGATAATTTTCATATAACTGTTTTGCTGTGAAGTTGTTTATTCATACATCATAGATACGAATAGGGAAAGATAAAAATGCTTGGTTAGTTGTAGACAAAATTTAACCCGTAATAAAGCAGGTTAAAAATATGTACTCCCGAGCGATAATTTATCATCTTATTAAACAGGTCTTCCATAAATGAACGTCAAGCCGAAGTCTGTTGATAAGGCAGATAGTGGCAGCCCCGGATAATATATTTAAAAACAAAATTGTGTCTGTCCTTAGAAAAATATATATTTTCGTCCCCCGTCATATTTTTGTGTCATAATTAGTAAATTTCTTAAAAAAGTTAATGTAATATTAGTAAAACAACAGAAAAACCAGTGGCGCTGCCTTGTAAGTCTGGCCCTCAGATTTAAAAGAAATTATTTCATTGTCATTTGTTTTTTTCTTATCTGTGCCTTTGTCAGGCAGGTTTAAAACACCACAGGCATAAAGATAATTTGGTCCTGAATGGCAATAGTAATAAATAACGTGACAGAATTTCATATTAATTTGCTGGGGCTACCTGTGCCATATCACCCAATTTTGCCTAGACATTGATGTATTGTACATATAAACCTCCTATATGAAATGCCGCAGACTTTGTGTAAGTCCTACAAATGTGATATACAAACATGACGAGGACTAAATTAAATCTTGTGTTTGCCCTGACACTTAACGTTTAACATGTCTGCTCGGGAATTGCATGCGATATTCACAGATTATACCAAACCTTAATTTAAATGGTTTTGGTTAAATTACATTTCCAGTGTTTTAATAACAAAAAATATCGGTCAATATAAAAGACTATTAAATCCAAAATATTTAAACTAGTAATTAAATAAATTTCTAAACTAATTCAAAATATTGGGATACTGTAGCTCATGCTAGAATTTTAAAAGGAAACGGCACTTTTGATATGGCACATATGTGGATATTGGCCTCAGATTTCATCCGTTTTTTCGATCATTTTTATTTTATACACAAGTATTGTGCTAAATGCTTGCTTACGATGTTTATCTTCACTGTAGGAGCAAGATCTCTAAGATGATCTAAGAGACGTCGCACGCTTAACTAAAATTAAATCAGATCTAAAAGTCACGAAACAAGAATTGATTTATATTATTTATTAAGTTTATTTCATAGGTCTAAAATACTATTTTATGACATCGTAAAGAGTTTTTCTAATACTTAAAATAACAAATCGTAAGACTTTTAAAACTAGAATTAATCCAGCTCCATAAAATTAAAAAGGTACCCCAAAACACTACAATGAAACCCAGCAGAACCCGTGACAATAGCGACTGGGACCGAGTCTGGAAGCTTTTGTTTATCCCGACGATGTGTGGACATGGCTTCACATATACATACAGTATGCAGTACTCACGGACCGTGTCAGTCAACAGTGAATACAGAATGAATTAAAACCTTCGTGGTAAAAAGTTTGAATAATTTAAAAAAGGAATGTTTTGAATAATGGCAATGCTTTACTTAATTTGTATTATCTGTAATTCTATATATGAACAAGCATTTTCATTTGTCTCACTATAACTCTAGAATGGTTGGGCTGATTTGGCTAATAATGATTTGGAAACATTTGTTAGAGTTCAGGGATGGTTTAAACTATGGGTAACATAAATAATAAGTAAAGAAGCATACTAAAACGACGTCGTTTGGCCTATTAAAAATGTCACTTGATTTCTTCAGAAATTTGTGTTTTATAGCTGTAGTATGAGGTCCGTTCTCTTTGGTCCCATTTAAAAATGTTGTATTAATTGGGTCAGTAGTTACTCAAAATATGTGTATATACGCCAAATTAGACCATAACGTTGAGGACATATAAATGTTACTATAATAATAGTTCCATAACTTTACAAATGAATACATAATGATAATTCACTATTCAGAAAGTTAGAAGCAATAGTAGATTGAATTAATGTACCCACTTGTCACCCCTGAAACAATACACAAGTGTTTGAGAGAACATGAAACGGACAAGTTTTTAATGCACTGTCATAATTATGAGCATTGTGATACGTAATTTCATATACGCTATTAATTCAATAGTCATACGACTTGCAACCTAAAGACGGATAGCGTTATAATACTTTAAACATAATATAGCCAATGACAATGATTTATTTCAATGATTAATAATGTAAGCACATTTAGACAAAATTAATATACATGGGTTTTTTTATAAAAGTTTCGAAACTAAAATACTACTGGGTATTTTAGTAATCAACATTTTTATACAATCCATAGAGTTATAGACATCTAACGTCCATATTCTAAATTCAAAATACCGAATCGTATTAGTATTTGGGCGTTTGATAAATATGTCAGATAAATTCATTCAGAAACAATAGCGAGACGGCATTTCTAATATCTCCCTAAGATATCTCCCATCTTAATCCTTCCCTTTGTTAGCTAATAACGATTGAAAGTCACCCACAGACGGAAACGTAATGGAATGCTGAAGCTTCTGGCTATTCTGAAACAGGCACATGTCATGATAAATTGATTTTGTAGAGGCAACTTGAATAATGATCTTAGTCTTAATTTGAATTTGCTTTTTGATTACGTACGTCTATAATACCAGCGATTGTTACGAGTCGTTTGTTTTATCTTTAACTATACATTTATAATACATAAGTTGAAACCATGCATGTGTTTATTAAATAAATAACAACACGATGAATTATAAAATAGGCAAAGAACACCTCTATCTATGATGGCTGCAGCCCCACTGCATTAGAGTGTTACCACAGCAATCGATCGATAGTCGATGAATGCCATCGATCGATGGTAGAATGGACAAGTGAACGTCGATTCAGCTGCTTGAGCTCCCCATGTCACCCGGTGCCGCCGACCGATGCCATCGACTGTCAATCGATCGATTGGTTAGTCGACCGGTATCCGTCGATCAATTAAAGCTACTAAACCAAACGATCATTGTCGAATGATGTCGATCAATAATATCGATTGACGATAGACCGATTGGTGTGGTAACACCCTTACAGCCATTTGGAATGTATTGACATAATAGTCGCGTGTTCAAAGATGTGTTTCAATAAATATTATCAAACATGCTTTCACATAGATAGTTCTAAAAAAAATAATTTTCAATTATTATTAAATGTTCTAATCAGTACGATATGCACGTAATTTCGGTGTAGACATACAGGAATTTTTTATTTGTTTGACCCCTATATCAGTGTGTAAATAGATTTTCTGCACCAAAAATTATGAAATTAGTAGAGGCTAGTTCAGCAACAATCTATTCTAAGATAATTTTACGGTATATTTTACAAATTTTTGTACCAAACAATAATAGAATGATTTTTGAAGTGAAATTTTATTATCGGCGTTGGAAAAAAAAATACCGTCACATTTTTCGGTTACGCGCCATATTTTTCTTGTCCACGCTTGATCCGAAGGGATTCGAAGCTATTAGTAAGAAAATATAAAATAACGATATCAATGATAGTAATAATTATATTACAATTAACTAAATTATGTAATAATCTTAGTAGTAGTAGTAGTAAAACTTTATTTTGATTGATTGTTTGATTTGTTAAACTTTATCTAATTTAACTTTATTTAAACAAAATCTGTAAAGTTGCATAAAATAGATCATTTTTCGAAAAATAAGGTCATAAAGAAGTTTCACTTCTTGTGTACACTAGTACACGAACACTTTTTTATATGGTTATTTATCCCCTACTACTTATAGTTACTTTAGCACCTGGTAACTCATACGTTAATATATGGCTAACATCTATATTAGGCTTGTTGAGTCATAACTATACGATTTATAGTTTTAAAAAAACAATCAGTGGCGCTACAAGCCAAGGCCTCAGATTGATGTACCTACTTGTTTCATGATCATGTGTTTTCTTAATAGGCAAGTTGGTGATTAGCCTGTCTCATCTGTGCCTGACACACACCGTGTCGACTTTTGAATCTAAGGTACGCCGGTATCCTCACAATGATTTCCTTTATAGTATGGTAGAGTATGAGATTATGATAATTAATATGACATTTGCATGCCTATTTTTATATGGCTGATGGTGCCGTTTTATTTCTAATTAATCAATCTGAATGCATGTACCACTTTCTATACCAATAAACTAACTAATTACGTACCGAATACGTAGTAATTCATTCGTACACAGCCGTGATTCGAACGTACAAACTTTAGGCGCACGCTCGAGGCCACTGCTCTGTTCATAGTTATATGTCTAAAATCTTTGCGCCCCAAGATTTCGTGTAATATTAGCATTATAATTTCAAATCAAAATACGCGTATCTGAGTAAAAACAACTTGAAACTTGTTGATTCTCCCCCAACAAGGAAATAATGAACCCTTCCCGACGAAAACGACGCGAAGGATTTATTGCGCGACCATAAATATTAAAAAGTTTTCGAGCATAAATCACGACTTTTAATATTACCTTTTAAACATATGGCGCAATATTGCTTTTCTTATAATAAAAATATAAAGGTATTGAAACGTTGAAGAAAGTAAGAAATGAATCTTTTCCTTGAACCCATTTCAGCGATCTTCGTAACATTAATGACATAGTAAATAAATAGATACATTTTTCATAACATTCAAGTGCACATGCGCTAATAAAAAGTTTTAATTTGGCACCTGGTAGATAGTTCCGGTGACCCCAGAGCTGGTGCTTTCGCTCTATGATTGAGTATCGCAATACTGAGAAGAACTGCTGCCAGTGTTAAAGGTACACCGCCACGGGGACAAAACTTTTTTTGATTTGATAGTTATAAGAAAAAGAATTAAACATTTATTAAATTAGTACAATAATAATTGTTTTTTGCTCTACTTATTCTGGGAAACTATGTCCCATATGTACCGTAAGCAATTCAATTCGTATGCAATTCGCGTATGCAAGATTCGTGTGGTGAGACCAAACTTAAATTGAATAACACATTCAGAATAAAGTATTTGCAGACTCTGGATTTCCTCCCAATAATAAAAAACTTAAAACGCATGAATGTTTTGTCATTATGGCTTTGGTGTTAATCAACAAGACGATTGTTTTAATAAAGTTAAACTAATTATAGATGCTGTAATTGTCTTCTGTGACTGTACAAAGGTGCTGTGTATACATTTTCGTACCTATAATAGTTTTCATTTTATTTGTTACTCATATTTTTAAAAAATCTTATCTATGAAGCGATTAAAGGACACTTTTATAAATTTGCAGTACTATTTCTAATTCTTCACTTTCATAGTCCAATAAAATCCTCATAATCCGTTCACTTTAAAGTTGAAAAGAACAAAACGCTCGCTGCTTCAATAGCCGTGCAAACATTAATCTCAGGGGGATTACGCTAACCGCAAACTGGGGAGATTAGTAAAACCGAAATGCGAGCAAACAAAAATTCAATCCGCTATGATTGTCGTTCCACAAAAGAAACCATTAGGCGAAGTTCGCGGGCGGTAAGTCTATAGTCTATGGATCTCCATGGAAATCAGCGGATGGCGACTTTTGATTAATTAGCGCTATTCTTTCCACCCTGAGACAGCGTCGCGCGGCTAACTCGAAAAACAACATGGCGGCGGCAACTTATTTATTTTAATAGAATATCGTATTACAGTCTTTGAATTTACCATAGAGATTATAAAGTTTCGATACAGAATACAAATTTTTAATATAAATATTTAAATGTATCATTAAAAAAGGAAACATGCATATTAATATGTTTCCTTATGTATATGTAATTCTATAAATCGGCCTCCTATATATATTGCCAAATATATAATTTGATAAAATTGTAATTTATTCCATAGACGATATTTCCAATTCTTATACAAATAAAAGAAACATACTAGTATTTTCTATTATACCTATTGAAGGAGTATAAAATTACGTCATATTTCCTGTAAATAAATCCTTCTTGCTATAATCTTCCTTTATTTGTTTGAAAGACAACGGGTGGTGGAGAATATTGGAATGGATTAAACTCCCCGCTGTTCCGATACTAATTAATGCCCAACTTGTTCGTATCTCTTTCATTGTCTAATTGTTTTTAAAAGAGAGCCTTGTTAATTTGTCGTTTGTGGCGCTTTGTGGCGAAATTTAATTTTGGAAGAATTAATTGTTATTAGATGTTTAAAAGTTACAGCCCTTACAAATTACGCTATAGAATTTCAATATGGTTAGTATTAGTTATGATTTATTTCTAGAGAAGTAATCATTTCAAAGAAAATATTTAACTACACATATAAAATTTAGTACCGTTTTTAATAATAGACAAAGTGATTTGGAATAGAGGAAGGTTTATATTATCTATGTAAGATAGTGTTATTATTTATTCAATTTTTTCATCGGTAAAAAGGATATTTCTGTACATTTCTCATGCGTATCGCGAATTGTAAAGATTGATTTAGGGCATTTCCTATATATCGATCTAAGCACCGAGCTCCAGGTCTTTTTTAATAATACGTGACAGAGACCTATCGAAAGGGCATAAAATCGAAAGAAGTTTTAAAATAATATACGTGTTCCAAATTCTAAATTATTAAAAAGTTAAAAAAGTGCATTTTTAATTGTATCAGAACTTATGGCCAGGCTAGTCAGAATAACTCTACCTTAGACCTGGAAAATTAGTAGACCTTTAACTTTTTCTTCATAATGAATATATTTTGTTATAACCGTTAAACAAATAAAATTAGGTTTGACCGAATACGGCAATAATTACTTCGACAGCAACATTGTTAGCAATTTGACACGTCAACTAAGCATGTAATCATAAGTTGCGTCGACAGCCGACACGTATTTATCAAATGAAATTAGTGGTTGAGAACAAAACCGCTAAAAATCGGGGGTTACACCCTCACAACATAATTATATTACGTAACCTCGTATTTGTAAAGGGGCTGATGATCATTGATTCAGTTCTAAATGATACTAGCGTGATACTAATGGCTATATTGAAATATACTTTTAAGTATATGAGAGTATGAATGCACCGTTTCATTTTATTTATATCTCAGTAAGGAAACATGACAGACATCACAAATACAAGATATGTAAAAATATACACAAGTTATTATTATATTATCCTTTGATTATGTCACAGAGAAGAATAGATTTTTTAAATAAAATTAAGAGTATAATAAAAATATAACAATAATTTAATTATAGGCAAATTTATAATGTGATGAGAAAAAGTAATTTTCATATCTTTAAACTGCCAAGATGGCTGACTGGATTGGCTAAAAATCAATGGGTTTATCTGCCGATTCCATAGAATTATAATATAAGATATATTTATTATTATTTATATCCAAATGTATACTTAAACATATTTATAAGCAACAGCACATATTGTTACTCCTAAGTTGACGTTTGTGGTCTGTATAAAATTTCTTTTAGGGCCCTAATTTAACATATTAACAAACGACACTGCGAGGGGCAATCAAATGTCACTGTCACGGCTTATTCCGAAATGGCCGCGATTAGTCGCGGTGTGGGGCAATATTAAAAATGTCAAGACGTCTAAATAAATAGATTTCATACGTGTGTTATTTGGCTGTGTTGCCGTGTTGATGAATGTTTGTGTCGGTGGAGTTTATACTAATTATCTTCGCTAAGGAAATTTAAATACAAATATTTTTTTACTACTGAATTTTATTACTTAAACATTAATCCCATCTGTCTTGGGATTCTTACATAACAATAAATGAATATTTCTACTAGGAAATAATTTTTTTTCGATTTTGTGTCTCTTTCCTATCATATTAAAATCTCTTTGATCTTATCTTCTAGCATATTTCGTAATCATTTGTTCAACATTTCCCTGTCCCTGTGAGTGACGCGTGTTCAATATCTGTACGATGTATAAAGTTACATTTCATTGAAGATACACTCTGTATGACATAGATAGGGTGACATCTAAATAATCTCGTCCGTTATCTATCATTTATAAAACAATAGTAATTAAAAAAAATCGAATTCCGACGACCATCACATAAATGGCTACGTAATTAATTATAATTAATGATAAAGGAGTTTGGTTGCAGTGAAAATAAATACTTTAAAAATTAAAGGTCTACAAATAAAAAATCTGAGTTAGTGTTATCCATTTCAATAATAAACCAACTGGACGAAATAAAAAGCTCATCATAACGAACTCTGAAAAATGACAACTGCAAACATGGCCACTCGGGGAAATTGGAAGAAAATTAAAAAGTAATAAAAATACAAATGAGCTGCTTTCAATCATCCCCCTGACAAGTGGTGCGGGGAGGGTGGGGACGTCACATGAGATTAAAAAGTTTGACGAGTCTCTCCCACGGAAATTAGCATTTTACTCCCAACGCCAAATTTGCATTTCAGATCATCTTTTATTTTTATTTTTCTAATCAAATCTCGTGTATTTTTATGTCAGAAACTGCCTGTTATATTTGAAGAGGTATGTAGTAGACATTCGGTTTTAAATTGATAATTTTCTATTGTCTTTTACTTTTTTTATATTATGGGAATAGTTTTAACTTTATGCGTCTTTTACTTTACTTGATGATTCCCATTCAAAATCATTTTTTTACCCGAGGCACTCCTCGAATTTAAATTATCATAAGACTTTAAAAAGATATACAATTGTTATAAGAAGTTTATAATTATCTATTTTATTGTTAACAACGGGTAAGTTTACAGGCTAATTGTAATTATACATAAAACCTGTAATCAATAATAACTAGCTTAATTCACGAAGCTGGCTACATACATTTCAGAAAAGAAAATGTGTGACATATAACTTTAAATTTCGAACCGCAAGCAAAATGCCCGCGGCAGCTGTCACTTAATAATTTAATTGTGCATTTCCCTCCCTTTTTCACAGTTCTTTCGCGACAAACTCGGCCGTCCATTAGTGTTCACACAGCAAAAATTCACCCCATTGCATAGGTATAATAGAGCAAAATATAACATTGGTACTTTTTGTTTATAACAAATTAAAATACATACTGTATGTGTGTAATGTATTTTACATTATAAATTACATTTATTTACTTTGTAGTAACCATAGTTAGTAAGATGATGAAATAACTGCCTTAGTTGTTAACGCACTAGCATGTAACAGCATTGAATACGATTCCCGCTGAATCAATTCAGTTTCAGATTAGTAAGCACAAATCTGTGTTTACTTAATAATTTAAAGAATTAGGAGCACATATGCACATATGAGCATGTATCCCCATACATCATTGTGGACGGCCAGGCCTCTGAACATGGTTATTCAGACACATAATTATCGTTAAAAACACACACAGACAACTAGATTTATGTTACTCAAATTCAAATTATTTGTATTCCTAAATCTATAGTGTTTATTTACCCTAATAAAATCGGAAAGTTTTCATAAATATATTACTAATAAGTTACCTTAACTAAACCTGTTTGATAATACTTGCTTAGTTATACTATGACAAATACAGATAATATGTATTTAATATACAAAGTTACAAAAGGTTCTTTAAAATTGAATCTAATGTAATTTTCATTGATGATTTTACTTTTATTTTTAATGTATATTATCTATTTTTATTTAAATTTAGTACCAAAACTCTTATATTACCTTACGAACTCTGGCACTGCAACTTTACACACGCACTGTTACCACCTCTAAAGCTGTGTGCACACTGACTATGATTCCAACTTTACCGCCCGCCCAACGCTGTGGGCGGCGTTTTATCTGGGCGTGGTTACTAAATCTGATCCAATCATATCCTGCTGCATACTTCTTTTCACAACTAGTCAAGATTGTCAAGAAGCAGAGTGGACTTCCGAGATTAATGGCATGGCGGCAAGTTGCCCCAGTTATCCTGCTTCCAGTTATCGACATACAACTCATAGTAAGTCGGCATTAACTTGCAACCTTTTTTTGTCCACTGTCTTATCTTTAGTGACCTAGTACCGCTATCACTTTACGATTGTTTTACTGTGTAAGCCTGTACATAAAAAATAGCTACAGCCCCTAGACCATCTTATTTTTATTTTATGATCATTTATATTTTTCTTAATAGGCACTTGCCTCGCCTTCCGTCTCTATGTCGTCTACGCTGTGCCGGTTTCCTCACGATTCTGGGATTCCTACTTAATGTACCGCACAAACCAGTGTTAGACGCGCGCATAGACAGAAAGTCTTTGGTAGGTGTCGGGAACGACCTCAGGAAACCACGAGCTCAAGCTATAAGCCAACACTACTATACTACTCGTATACAGCCTGTGTTATATATACAATGATTCACCTCATATTTATAGTACTCTTAGTACTTAGACAATAATTTCTTTACTCGATACATGAAATGGTTATTACCAAACTATAAAAACAATTTATACAATTTACCAAGAAAATTGTTATACAAATTTGAATGTTGACACAAAAGTAACATCACCATAAATCGACTATTTTAATAACAAATCCTTTAAAAGATTCAAGGTCCGCATGTTGGACGACGGTTGTATACAAATTTTCGTATAAATAATAATATTAAGATTTGAATTTTTGTATGTAACGAGTTAACTCAAAAACTAAATAACCGATTACAAAAATGATTTGTCCATTAGACTTAATTTACCTTGAGTATATTTAAATCCGAAGCTATAAGAATTTAGCGCAAAGCCCGTACACGCCGTCAGTCAGTCATTATTATCAATTGGTTAAACAAATGTTGTTTAGGTAGCACATTATAACCATTGCCAGTTAATATATAGTACCAAAATTAGCCCATAACTTAGTTAATCATTTATTTATGGAATCACTTCCATAAGTAAAAGCAAAGCGCTTACTCCAGGCAGTCCATCGCCTTAGCTACTACCTACACTACCGCATCAAAGAGACCTCTGAATCGCTTTCGATTTCAATCGAGGCTATAGCTATAGCGTCGACAAAGTCTATATACAAAGTTCACCTTCTCCTCCATCTCTTAAAAGGGTTTTTTTCCTGCGCTGCTCTCTTTCTGCAGCATTACGGGAATTGCACTTAGCACTAAGAGTGATATTTAGCCGCTGCTAAATAATTATTCGACTCATAGCGCCAAATATATCTCTGGTATGATATATTGGATTTTCATAGGTACTCTAAGTGTACCCAACGTAACAGTGACGTACATGAACGTACATCGGTTGAAATCTGCGTCTAATTGTGGACACTATGTCAAGTACTACACGGTCCAGGACAGGCTTTGATTGCTTAGGACATCAGGTACGAGTTATCACATGAGCTTATCTATACACTAGTATTTATATGGTATTAATGTAAAAATATAATTTAACAATTACTGATAGGTCCTTTTTACACAATAATATTATTAAAGATTTGTTTTTTAAGGAAGATTGAACGTAATGGATAAACATAACAGTTAAACCGATTGTAAAATTATTTTACTGACAGTGAACCGGACAAACCGCAAACAACTATTAAAATAATTGTAACCCTTTAAAAATTAAAGATCCTAAGAAGATATCGGAAAAGTAATTAAATCAAATAAACCAAAATCAAATAGCTGTCAACTGAGGAAAATTTAACAATATCATTTACAGTTTATAATGTAGGTACGGATTCCGATAATTCAAAAACTAGGCCACCGTATTTGACTGTTTGGAATCATGCCTGACTTTACCTTTCCAAGAAATTTGTAGGCATTACAAAATTTATTCGTGACTGGAAGCCTAAACAGCTAAAAAAAATACTCAAATTGTAACATTACATATTTTCTTTTCATTGTTATTATAAACTATTTACAAATGTGGTTGCCGGTGAAAGTCTGATGACCATAAACAAGATCTGATGAAGAAATGTAAGTAAATAAATTTCAGCTCAAACAAGTATAGGATTATTAATCGCGGTTTTTACAAAATCAATCTATGTAGATTGATTTTCACTCGAAGCAACATTTGCATTGTGTTTTTATTGAAAAGAAATCGCTATTATAACATAATTTATAACTAGCTTTTACCCTGTTAAAATAAGCACAGTACAATGTTTATACTGCATATTACTGTTTATATAAAAATTAATACGTAAACTGGTTGAAATATTCAAGTTGTCAAACAAGAATAAGTATCAAATTTAGAGTTTACTTTCAAAACTCATCCATTGTGTCGCGCAATTCTTCCTACTCAAAATGGCTGCAGCAGTAAGTGTTTAAAATTAAAGTCAAAAATTATGTAATAACATCTCTTGCGCATTGAACTAAAACTCAAAAGGCGGTAAAACAATTACGTAATGGTTCCTCGTATGGAACATTATTTTCTTAATAGTGACTTATTAAAGTAAGCAGTAGAGAGAACCGTATAGCAGAAGCACGCAACAATAAGAACAAGGGACCGGCATTAACAAAATCCTTAAGTCCACCACAAAGCAAATCACCCAGCGTTGCGTTACAGAACAAGTAACCTACAAAAACCAAAGCTTAATAATGCTTAAGTCTAACATATTAATGAGTTCCTTTTTAAAAATATGAAGTCTTCTTACCTCTTCCGGAATCGGCAAACATAAAATTTATGCTTTTTGACTTAGCTGTTAATTTTGTTAAAAATTGATAACGCTTAAGGAAATAAATAAATATCTTCTGGATTAATTCCTTGGCAATATATTTTACTGTAACATTTTATAAGTATACAATTTTTTTTATGTTTTTGATTACGTACTATACAGCAGGCCGCTGCTTATATTTAGCCATTGGATTATTTTTCTTATTTAATAATCCAGCTTTAAAGATAGAAATTTCAATCTTTACGTTTAACATTAAACGTGCATCAACCATATTAGTTAACCAACGCACGTTATGTAAAAAATATTTTATCCTACTCCAATTTGTCTTTGTCCAATTAACGTTTTCAATAAATAAAATTATTTCTGTCCAGTCCAGTCCAGTGCCATCTATCGCTATTTATTATCCGATTGCATCCAAATAGTTTTCAATACACACAGTCTTTTTATTTAAGTGCGTGCTTATAACGAAAATAAAATTGATCAATATTCCAGTAACAAAGAGGGAGACACTAGTCGAGAAGTAACATTTGAGTGCCTTATTTTGACAATATAAAAGATAACACTTACAAATAAAAAATATTATATTTATAATTTCTAAAACATAGCTAAATATTTAAGATAAATATTTAATATCATGTTTTTAATCATTAAAAATTAAAAAGACATATGATTGATCTATTGTCAAGCGCTATTTTGACGTTTTCAATATCACGTCACCATCTACTTTATACGATACAGTTATATACCGCCATCTTGTGATCGTATTGTCAAGTAAGAACGAATTTGGTGTCTAGAAATTTTGTTGTTTGGTGATGTGAAATAATATTGAAATCGTAGTGGTTATCGTAGATTATAGGTAAGTTCGAGGAAATAAACAATTTAATGAAATGGCGCAAAATTTAAGCTTTTGATAAGTTGGAATTTGAGAAAATGTTTTCCTACGCTCACAATGCTAATTTTCAGGCCGTGGCGTCAGGAACGATCGATAAGATGCTATGCTCGTAAAAATGAATTAAATGATCCCAGTTTATTGTTATAGTACTATAAATTCAATGTTTAATTAATCCTTTTTATATTACAGTATGTGAATGACGGTTATGTATACCAAAACCCACAAAAATGAGTGACGTAAAGCAAGTGAAAGTGGATAACTGGGGAATATATTTCCTGCAGAGGTTAAAGCACTTCTTTAACCGTACTGACTACTGCGATCTCACACTTCAGTTTCAAGATAATGCACAACTTAAAGTACATAGGTTGGTCCTTAATTCGTGCACAGAATATTTTGAGATATTAGAAAGAACTTGCGAAATGTATTCTGATTGCTTAGTCATGCCAGATGATCTACAGGCCGATGTAGTAGTACCTATTGTTAACTTCATGTATACAGGACAACTAGAATTTAAAATGGATTTACTTGAAAAACTATACCAAACATCATTAATCATGAACATGCCTGTCTTGACTAAACTTTTAAATGCTCATAGAGTCAAACCTAATTTGTATGGTAAACGGTACAGCCGAAATATTGAACCAAGAGTATCTACCCCTACTGCAACTCCAACTGCACAGATCAAAAAGCGTAGCTTTATTAAGGCTTTTCCAAACGATCCACAAGCACCAGCAAAAAAAAAAGTTGGAACCTCAGAAACTCTATTGTGTAGTAATGGTGCCTATGGATTGGAAACAAGTTTAAAGCCAGTGGAATCCAGCCAGAAAAGAAATTTGAATAAGGATCCAAAGCCAACTCGGTATGAATTACCTGCTGAATTAGATGATGATAATATCTTTGATAACTCTTTCACAAGTCTTTCCTATGAATCTAAGCCTTTAATGGTGCACCCTGAAACAACTAAATATTACACTCCTAAAAAAGCTAGAATTTTTGATGAACCATCGAATTCAAAAAAGTTTCTATCTGGAACAACAACAATGGATATTGTTGAATGTCGAAAAATCACACCAAATGACATTTTTGAAGATGTAGCAGAAACAAGTCTTGATGATTCAGAACTTTTCTTACAACAAAATGTTCAAGAAAAAAAGGATTCTAGTCAACTTTTTGATCAAATTTTAATTCAAGATTCAAAAATCTCTATAGAAAAAAAAGATAAAAAAGAAAAAAGCCACTTGGATCATGCTAAAATTATAAGTGAGGTACTTAAGAAATATCCTCATTTGGTAAAAAGCAATAAGAATATAAAACTTAAAATACTGAACAACCCCAATAGTCAGAAGAAACAAGAACCAAAATTGCTAAAGCCTAAATCAGAAGTACCAGATTTTACTTATGAAACGGACGTAGTTGACTCTCAAGAAGCAGCACGACTTATAGCAATGGGTGCAGACAATGTGAAGGGTCCCTGGATTTGTCTAATATGTGGCACTCCTGGCAGAGCATTACATTTTACAAGTTACTATAACTATCGTCGCCATCTAGTAGATGTTCATAATGAAAAACCAGTGTCAAATATGTGTGAATATTGTGGTTTGAAATCACCAAAGAGAAACTACTTGGTCCACCATTTATACACTAAACATGGAGTTGAGCCACCAAGAGCTTTTCACTTTCCTAAATGTAATATATGCAGCTATGTTGCTTTAACAGAAGCTTTCTTAGTGAAGCATAAAATGTCTCATTCTGACAACCACAAATTTCGATGTGCTATTTGTGCATCTTCATTTCATAACTCAACTTTATTATTAAAACATATTCAGAAAACTGGTCACAAGTTTTCAGCTGAGAAAAAGCCAAGCCCACAGTGTATCTATTGCTATAAAATGTTTACACGAGATTCAAATCTATATGCCCATTTAAAATCAAATCATTATGAGTCTGCCAAAAATGATGGCATAATTGAAGATTCTGACGATGAAAAGGAATCCAAGATTCATGTAGAAACTAATAGGGATGGGACACCAACAAAATACATAGAAGTAAATGTTCCTGGATCATTTGACAATCAATATGATGAAACTTCCTATAATGTTCAGCAACGATCAGATGGAAATATTGAGATAGTTACTAAAAAGCCACCTCTTAATTTAACTCCAATTTCTAAAAAGAAAATATTAAATGCTGGCTTGAGTAAAACATCCTCTTCTGGTACTCCTCAAAAAGTAAAAATAATTCAAGAAGTTGTGTCTAAATCAGACTTTATTGATTCATCTGAACCAGTAAAAAAACAAGATAGTATTGTAGTACTAGACAATAATGAATTCTTTTTCACAGAAAACTATCAAACGGATACTGAAGAAATAATAACTTCTGAGACTTCACAGTGTGAATACTCTACTCCAACTCATAATAATAGTGAAACATCCAAACTTACTCTATCAAAACCTAATCCTACTATGAATCAGCCCATACAAATAGTGGTATCTAATGAAGAGGAATATAAAGCTTTACTTTCTTCCAATCACTCTATAATATTTGATGACAGAGTTTCTGATAAACCTTTGACAGTTTTGGCAACATCAAATTCAGGTGTTGGAGATAGTATCAATTTAAGTAATCCACAATCAAGTGAAATGATGATTATTCCTGAAACATTTCCCATAAATATTTCAGCATCCAATACTACAGACAACTCCAATATAGTAGTTGTGTACAGCCACCCAGTTAGTGAACAAAACAAACATTTTCAGTTAATAACGTCTTCTCAAGGTCTCAACAATCAATTCATCCAATCATCAGCTATTTTTACTCAAAATTTTGAAACTGTAACAACAACAGCTCCAATAATGGCTGGTCAAATAGTGGTAAATAACACTACTGTAGGTAATTCTTGGCAAAATGATTTGCCAATTGCTACTACAGACATGCAAATTATAGCTTCAGAAGTGCATGGCGATACTGTTACTAATATCCCTCAAGTTGAGATAATGCAACCAGGTCTGGAGGTTCCTTTACCTCAATCATTGCCAAACTTAGATGAAACTGATATTTCAACAAACAACAATTGTTTAAATACTAACACTGAGACTATAATAAAATCTACTGATACAGGCAAAGCTATTTTTCAAAATACAACATTAATTCCTGTTAGTAAATTGCCATCTTTAAGCTCTCTGAGTCAATCTATGGTTATAAATACACCCCAAGTAGGACTTAATATTATACAATCAGAAAACAATATTGAAACTAAAGAACCTCATGTAATTATGGAAAATCCAATCCCAGAACAATCTAATATGATAGATGTGCAGGCTAATATAGATGAAGAACCAAAACCAGAACCTATTTTTGATCAACCTGACTCCATTATTGACCAAGCTGAATCAGTTGAATCTAAGGAGGAACAAGGTGACGGTGTTACAGAACCGAATGCTTTGGAAAATCTGCATCAAGATGTTGAATCTAACATAATAGTTGTTTCAGGAGAAAATACAGTATTGCCACAGGAACCTCCTACTAATGTTGAAGAACAAGAAACTGTCATATTGAGTGCAAAGGAAGAAACTACTACGGATAATGCGAAACTAGACATATCTGTAACTTGTGAACATATAGAAGACACTAACGCATCACAAGAAAGTTCTAATGACATAGCTGAATGTTTGCCAGCATCCAACGATGCAAATTCACATATAAATCAACAATCCTTAATTAAATCTGATCTTCAACAAAATCATGATATTATAATGGAACAAGATGATAAATTTGATCACAAAGCTACTATAACTATTTCTAAAATGGTAACTGTGGAACCAAAAACCCTTTTACATCACACATCTACTTCAGATACAAATGATATACAGATTTCTGAAATAGAAAATACATTAACTGAACATACTTTAACACAAAACGATGATTTAATAATAGATACTGATGAACAGAAACAACCAGTATTAATAAGCATGGAGGATGAATGTATTAAAACTGATGATGAGGAAACAATTGAAAACATAGCAAGAGATATAGGAGTAGTTCCTAAAATGATGGGTGTAGAGATTATGGAAGAAAAACCTTATGAAAATACTAACAAGCCCATTATAAAAGATATTGATAATCTAACATCAGAGTGGTCCGATGATGATGGAGAAGAGGGAACAGATTCTTCAACGAAGTTGACTCAAGCAGAAGATGGAGATAAACCTGAATGTATCTTGCAAAGTAATGAATCTGAAAGTAACAAAAACATAGATAACATACCTCAAGAAAAAATTTCCTCACTACTTAATGATTGGGAAGAAAACTCACAAGAAGAAACAAATTCTGATTCTGTGTCTGCGGTTCAAACTGAAGTAATAAAAAATACAACTGATATCATTAGTGACAAGTTGACTGCAGAGACAGTTGAGCCACAAGAGGGTAAAAAACACAATGATATAAGAAAGCTGGTAAGTGATTGGGATGATGATGTAGAGGAGGAAAATAAAAAAGAACACTATTAATTTTTCAGTTATTTCAGCATAGTACATATAGTACAGTAACATTAATTTAGCAGATTAACTAACCTATTGTAGTTTCAAATTCAATTGTCTATTACACTATACAATTACATAGTACTATGTATGACTTGTAATACTCATTTCATAAGTGTCACAATAAACATAGGTTTTAGTAACATTATTATGGTCCAATTGTAAAAGTAAAATCAATTTGCCTACCTGTTTAATTAATGAATTTTATACAATTAGGTTTGTTTAAAAATATTGATTTGTACATAATGCATATGTTTTACATTAATTGTTTTAGGAGTGTAACTAGTAAGGATATAAGTAAAAATTCTGTTATTGAGCAAAAAGAAATGTTGATTTAATAAGTTGTAATTAATTACAACTAATAATTTTGAATTCAATGTGTAGAATAATTTTGATCCAGCATGTAAGATCATATTCTATATAAATATCACAATCTATAGTGTATGTTTAATGATATTAAATGTTTTTAAACTAAACAGTCTTCTCCTATCCCAAAATTGTAATTTTAATAAAAAGCATGATTATATAAAAATACTATTTAATATTTCACCACTATACAGCATAGAATGGGAATTAAAATAAAGTTATTTTTCAACCAGTTTGACAAAAAATTTCAAATTCATTCAAACCTCATACAATAAAATATACAATCAATTGTAACTGAACTTAAACAAGACATGCGGTGTCTACATCACAGATTTATTACATTATCAGGCAATATAAATCTTTCTTGATACAGTAAACTATACTGTGCAGATTTAGTACATCAAATTATAAACCATATTACTAGGTAACTATGTGCATTTAAATCTAATACATATTTACCTGTACAAGTTACAAACATCTAAAGTACTGAAATTCTGAACTTACTAAGGTACATCGCTATAAGTGAAAATTACCATACCCCAACCCACATTGCGCAAATGCTGTACATAATAAATTAATATTTACACTAATAAATCATTACACCTTAGTCATTTGAAACAGACACCAAAACATGTTTCACCATAAATGCTAGAAACACAAAGCCCACTAACACAAATAAGTTTGTTAATAAATAATGCATATTGGATTGTTGTTCATTTGTCACTTCACTCTCACTATTGTTGCTATTATTTTCTGTTTGGAGCAAGGCTTGCTGTCGTTGTTTCAGCAGCTCTTCAATCTCCCCAACATATTCTGGAAACAACTCACAGAACATCTTATTTTTAAGATTAATTTCTAAAGATTCAGCAGCCAAACATCGTTTCTGGTAATCGGATGTTTCAATAGAACCCAGAGTTGGTGTTTTTTCCAACATGAAACTTAGCAGGCCTGTCAGAATTGTTGAAATTGACCAAGCAGGATTCCATGTGTCTGGGTGGAAATCTGTAATGCTCAAACAAAGCTTTGTATTAGTTTTAAATCGTCCATTTGGTGTTATCATATAGATTGACGGAGGCTTGAAAGGAAACTCTCTTGGAAACATGATTTTTCCGTGATAATATCCTCCTTCGTAGGGACTCTTCTCGGGCCCTTTTACGACATAATGCCACTCTAATATATTTGAAGGCACTGGTTCTGCAGTCACATATGGTACAGGATCGTTTTTCAGCCTTAAATAATCTTGTTTCAACCTACTCGTTGCTCCAGTTACTTTAGTTTTTGCCATTATTTAAATAATTTGATCATCAATATTATTTCTAAATCATTTAGTTCTGGTTTAATGTTACTTCTATAAAATTACACGCAACAACTAGTTTTAACACTTTTACTGAATTAATTCTGTAATACAGTTAGTGGATAGAAATTACAAAATATGTTGTCTACTTCGCAATAAGACTTAAGTTGGTAATAATTGTGACATTAATGTTTCAAGCCCAAATGTCAAATAATTTGTCTAGTCTGCTATACTTTACCTATAGACAATACATAGCGTGGCCGCCTATGGGACATCATACAGATAATATTTTACTTTCTGGGGTGGTCTGGGCAGATGTTTTTACGGTACTGGGCAGATGTAGGGAGGCGTGGTCTTGGGTCGCAAGTCGCTAAGATCCGTTTCATGATTATTTGTTTTTCTAATAGGCAAGTAGGTGATCAGCCTTCTGTGTCTCGATGCATGCTATCGATTTTGTATCCTAAAGCAAGCCGGTTTCCTCACGATGTTTTGCTTTACCGTACGGGCGAGTGTTACATGAGCCCAAAAATAGAAAGTCCATTGGTGCATAGCCGGCATTCGTATTTACGACCTCAGGGGTGAGAACCGTACGCTGAAGCCACCGGAAAACACAGCTGAGTAACCCATGGATAGGATTTAATTATTATTTTCATTATAAACGAAAAAAATATAATATATATAATATAATATAACATTTGTTACATATTGCACTCCCTTTGCCCCACAAAACCAAATCCAGTACCCCTCTGACGCAACACCGTTATAAAAGGAAATGGACAACAGATATCGGATCGGAAACCTCACATCGGACCGGTCAATTCTCAATAAGGAATAAGTAAGTAATATACATCATTGATCGTGCATCTCATATTGGGCCGCTTCAATTTTCTTATTAAGTTAAGTCTTAATTATTGTAGTAATTTAATTAAAGTTATTTAAATACATTTTGGGATTCACCGCTGGCCCACACTTAATTCATTAGAAAACATTCAAGACTGTTATTGTTTTACAATTTGTATGTACTAAGGGTGTAATAACAGAACTAACATCAATTTCATTTGTAAATTTTATATTAAAGTATGAAATTAAAGATAACATTATTCTTATTTTCTCCTAGATCAAAAGGGGTGAAAATAAGGTAAAATAAAAATGCATTTCCATCGCAAAAGTATATAATATAATCATATCGATTTCTTACATTACAGTAGATAAACGATTCCTCTGACATATTTTTCTGCGGGAACCCTACAGAGAACAATAAAAACACTAAGTTTAATTTAAAATAGCACTATTTTCCGTTGTAAGACCATAATATTTACCATAACGTGATATACATATTCATTAAACGTCAGACACAAAGAAATGACTACGGAAAATAAGGTCTTAAGAGCCTTTGGCAAATTGTTCTGCTCCCACCATTTTATTTCAATATAATATGTATAAAGTGCGAATCAAACGGCACTTTATACTAATATTTAGTATTTATATTTACCGTGGTCACACATCACAAACATTATGCAATAAAAACCGGTATCTTTGTCAATAAAATACCGTAATATTTCAGGTTTTTATTAAAAACATGTACAATCGCCACTATTTTTGACCATAGCCGCATCACGCTAACTCTGTGTTGTTTTACGATCAGTAAAATCGTCTAACAGGTAATCGTGATGTTTCAGTAAAACAACGCCATGTGTATGCAATTTTGACCCGCATAAGGGGCCGTTGAAGTAGTTTTACTGTAATAATTACTTATTTATGCCCCCCCCCCCTCCTCTTGTCAGTAAAAGTACGCAAAGCTCTCTAAAGTAATACTGCATAAGCGTATTAATTTTTGTGGGAATCCCCGAAAATGCATTTCGTTTTCAAGCATAGACAATGTGTGGGTAATATGTGTAAAAAAGTAAATAAGTACCCTTGACGTAACCACCAAATAAGATAGTCAAAGACCCCCTCCCCCCTATAGTGCTTACGTAATACTAGAACGGCCCCCAATATGTATTAGTAATACTAAAATAATAAGAGTATGTAAAAAGTTAGCAATTCACTATTATAAAGTAAAAAATTATATAAACGTTTTATATTTTCATTGATCATAACATATCTATGAAAGATATATAATGTATCATAGATATCATGACACCAATATTATATTTCATCGTGTATTAAATTTTTGAGAGACCAGAAATTTTAAAAGGGAAGGATGTTGTCATTGTGCTAAACAGGGATCAAATAGTAAAATAACCTAAATATATATTAAGTGGCACAATTAATAAGCATATTTCGTATTTCGTGGTTCAGATGTTTTAATTCGGTCTCATCTGGTTCATCTTCTTGTATAAGCTGTTCTCGTTGTGATATTAATTCACTTAGTTTTGAATTGGCAGCATTTCGTGACATTTTCCTGAAACATTATTGTTTTATGAACTATAAGCAATATTTTTTAAAGGTAGTTACATCACCAATACTAACATACAGTATTTTGTATACTAACATCACTCGAAACAAAAACCAAGACAAATTTAGTTAAGTGATGATTCAATAATAATTTTCATTCCTTATTTCTACGAAAAAAAAAAGCCAACGTCACGAGGTGTTCCCAGGCGGTCACCCATCCAAGTACTGACCTCGCCCGACGTTGCTTAACTTCGGTGATCGGACGAGAACCGGTGTATTCAACGTGGTATGGACGTTGGCAACCGATATCTTTTAAAAGACTATCATTACAAAGTAGGAAGTGCAAGAAGCATTACTTTATTTTATTTAATATTTTTAATAAAATAATTGCCAACGTCCATACCACGTTGAATACACCGGTTCTCGTCCGATCACCGAAGTTAAGCAACGTCGGGCGAGGTCAGTACTTGGATGGGTGACCGCCTGGGAACACCTCGTGATGTTGGCTTTTTGTATTTTATTTCTAAATTACTCACATAACATCTTCGTTTATTTCTAAGCCATCTTGGTCGGAAATACCTGAAAAGCAAAATTTATTTACGCGTTAAATATACAACAAAATAATTTAACAGGCACGAATTTTTATTACCAACATCTATTTTCGTATTTCCTTAATGAATGAATGAGTGAGTGATGAATTACGGTATAGGTATATTTGTCACCTCACACACACTTGTGGCCAAAGTTAATTTAGAAATATTATATTACGTAGTGACTTCACTTACTTAAAACTGACCGAGACTCGATGGGAGGTGAATTAGCAAGGATATCGACATAAAAGTCATCCTTCAATCTATTCATATCTTCCTGTCGGTTAACTTCTGGAACCTCTTCATCTATTATTGGATCTAGACTGAAATTAATAGAAATAAATTAAATAGGTCACTGCATCTATATAACTTCTGAAATTATATTAATAGATATCTATTTTAATTTAAAGTTTTATGTAAACCTACAAAGACTCGTTAAAAATATAAAATGAACATATGATCTTTCTGACATATGTTTAAATTCACTTCCAAAAGTAATTGAAATGGACCGTTTAAGTATTACGTAAACATTATAGGGGTGGAGGGGTGGTCTTTATTACGTCACCAGTAATTATTTACTTTTTTACACATATTACCCACTCATTGTCTATGGTTGAAAAGGAAATGCATTTTCGAGGATTTTGTACAAAAATTAATACATTCACGTACTATTATTTTTGAGAGCTTTGCTTACTTTTGCTGAAAAGAGGAGGTGGGGGGATTATATATTACGGTAAATCTGCTTACGTAATACTTGAACCCCTAATACGAGTTTAAAAAGTCACTTTATTTTTTAGTTCAAGTGACAGAAATAAAAGTAAAGGATGTATAATTGTAATTTATTTTTATATGTATAGAACAATTCAATGAATAATTATTTATGCAGAAAACACAATTTATTTGTATTAAAGAATGGCCAAGCCCCAAAAGACCTAAAATGTATCCTTAAGACAAGTTACTCTTTATGAATGAAGAAAATAAGAACTAAACGGGAAAAAGGGTCGCCGTTAATTCTTTTGATTTTTGAAGAGCCATTTATTACTTACTACTTACTTATAAAGAGCAAAACATTGAAATGTCAATAGTCAGGACAACAACAGGCACCCCATACCGACAATGACTTACTTGTTATTGACACACTCTAAACTTACCTATGTATATTTACTGATACCTATGTGTATATAAAAATTAAACTGGTAACATATTACATACATATTTGGGTGAATTACTAGTTTACTAATGTCCTATTTTTGGACGTTATAAATTAAAAAAACAAAAAGCCAACATCACGAGGTGTTCCCAGGCGGTCACCCATCCAAGTACTGACCTCGCCCGACGTTGCTTAACTTCGGTGATCGGACGAGAACCGGTGTATTCAACGTGGTATGGACGTTGGCAATTATTTTATTGAAAATATTAAATAAAATAAAGTAATGCTTCTTGCACTTCCTACTTTGTAATGATAGTCTTTTAAAAGATATCGGTTGCCAACGTCCATACCACGTTGAATACACCGGTTCTCGTCCGATCACCGAAGTTAAGCAACGTCGGGCGAGGTCAGTACTTGGATGGGTGACCGCCTGGGAACACCTCGTGATGTTGGCTTTTTTTACTTTTTTTCACCTTGTATGATATACACATTTTAGTTACACTAACGCATCAGGAGAAGCCATGTTACCAACGAATGAAATCGCAAACATGATTAAAAAAATGTGTGATTCCTTTGCGACCAGTCAAGAAATTTTAACTAAGAAACCGACTACATGTGATATGCAGGTTCAATGCGACGTACAAGATAACCAGAACAGAGCAGACCAAGAGTTCCATAAGTGAGATATTACTTTTGAAGTTGAACTTGAAGTTAGTCATTTTAACGTGCGAATGTTAACTATATTTTTTTAGGACTGACTTCAAAGTTGAAGCGTCTCAAAGTGAGTCGTGTATCTCAAACAATAATAAGGAGTCAATTAAAGTAAAAGGTAAGACAATTTTTATTGTAAAGCAGTTATTCAATGTTGTGTATTTTTTTTAAACACTCGCTTGTTACATGAGTTATTATTGAAAATTTCTGGTCAGAAATTCAAATATAACCAAAAGTATAAACTTAAAATGTCATATTAAACTAATACGATTTTGACCTCGGGAAGTCGGACTCTCGACCGCGTTTTATACATATAGCCGTGTGTTAAAACTAGAAATAAACTCACGGCAACACAATTGATATTCGTGAGGATATAAAATGCCGAGCCAGCAACACAAGCACTAAAAATGTGTGTCTATGGCTGTGATGACTGCCTTTTTTGGGTGTCCCGTATGGTCGTTTGCTAGTCAAATAATGCATAACTTTTTGTTATGTTATTTTACTTTGAAAGCTTGGCAAATATATTATTTTCAGTTAAGACGCAAAGAAGAATAGCATTTCGAATTGTTAGCTAAACAGTGGGCTTAACGTCGTGTAGAACTGGAAACTAAACTCAGTAAGGGAATCGTCATCTAGCGGCGGATTTAAGTCGAGCGACTGAGGACTTTGCTTTAAGAGTTATCTTCCGATATATTAAAGTCTTAGATGATTTACAAACTGACTTCAGAGCTGTTACGTTTTTGATTGGAAGTTGGATCGTTTTGACATAAAACATTTCTTAAATGAATTCTATAATTATATGAATTATAAACTTCTCGGCCCACTGTTTGCGGGTTTGAATAACATCAAGCATCATTCATCAAGTATTATTATACATACTCTGTGAATACACTTAAGATCATAAAAATTTTAAATGTGTACTCCTGTATACGTATACTTCTTGCTAGGCTTCAGTTTTTCATTATATGCGACAGTTCGAGACATGAAAGGGATGCTAAGCAACCACTGAGATATTAAAAAAATATACATATTTGGTTATAGTGTGATAACGATTTATAGTTCCGATATCGAAATCCTACCTGATTAAAAAAAATTATAGACTATTCTCTATGATCTATTAACATTATGGCCCACGTTCTGAGTTTTAAAGTTAGTATTAAGTGTTTAATTGTGCTTCAAAACAATTTTATAACTCCTTTTAAGAATGTTTACTTAGTTCCACTTAAGACTAGTTTTCAATCAAGTAACATTAATAATTGTCTTGTCTATTAAACAATATAATGTAAAGGAGAAAAGACGCAGCGGTGAAGGTTTATCATATCAAGTGTTATTATGACTTTAATGGCTTTTATGATGCCTTTACAGCTATTAGAGGCGACAAAAGCTCTAAGAGCCCACTATACAGCAAAATACCAAGAGAGAAGCTTCACAGAAAATGGAAGACTACATGAACCATCAGTTGAAGTTAAAAGATATGAAAATGCAGGAATTGCAACATACAGTACAACATTTAGATAAAACCGTTGAAGGTTTAATGGTAAAAAATAAAAAGCCAACATCACGAGGTGTTCCCAGGCGGTCACCCATCCAAGTACTGACCTTGCCCGACGTTGCTTAACTTCGGTGATCGGACGAGAACCGGTGTATTCAACGTGGTATGGACGTTGGCAATTATTTTATTGAAAATATTAAATAAAATAAAGTAATGCTTCTTGCACTTCCTACTTCGTAATGATAGTCTTTTAAAAGAAATCGGTTGCCAACGTCCATACCACGTTGAATACACCGGTTCTCGTCCGATCACCGAAGTTAAGCAACGTCGGGCGAGGTCAGTACTTGGATGGGTGACCGCCTGGGAACACCTCGTGACGTTGGCTTTTTATTTTTTTTCACCGTGCATGACATAAATATTCCAAATATTAAATTTATAGAAAAATTATCAATAGTGTTCAAATTAATTATCCTTTTTAGTAAATAATTGTTTAAATTTTAAGAATTGTTTCCACTTTTCTTTAACAATATTTTTTGCACACGAATAAGTTCGGTGGCGATTGTTCCAGGGATGTTAAATGAAACACTCTGTTTGAAGCTGGATATTAATATTCAGCTTCAAACAGAGTTAACTTGCTTTGACTGTTAAAAACATGAGCTTATAACTAACATAAAATCAGGGGTAATGGAGTTGCGACGCTGGATTAACAAAAACTTATATACGGGTTCTTAAATGTAAATAACATTTCTGTTACCCATAAATAATATAATGTTGTATTACAATTTAAGAGTGTGGAAAAACTAAACTTTAGGCTTAAAGTTTGCGATGATTGCTAACATTTGATTTGCACTTCTAATTATTAATTAAAATATAGTAGGAAATAGATATTAAAAAAATATCTCACTTAACATCCGCTAGCTGCCGGCGCTCATGCCTGAGCTGTGTAAGCATCCGTCTTCGAGTTGCCAACTTGACAAGATGAAGCTCGCGCACTGCACGACCCCATTGTTCTTTGAAAAATGCCTTCGACTGTACCGCGCTTTCTAGTTTCTCTTCGAGACATCGCTACAAATTATAATTAAATAAAATATAACAAACTATCTATTTTTGAAAATAGCTAGTACATCATTGAATGAATAATATTATACGGTTAAACCCGCTTAAGACGATTTCTCAGGGACCCTACCAAAAACGCGTCTTAAGCGTGAAAACGTATTACGCGGGATAGGAAAAATAAAACGTACTACATACTATTACGTATTATGTTCTCATTTTGGTATATATAGGTATTAAATTATATATTTATGAATTACATTAAATACGTAGTGTAATTATAATTACATAATTTAAAATAATCACTTAATTTGGTTTGACAGAAAGATTTTGATGCATTTGCAGCAATTAAAAGATTTTCAACATAATTTAACTTTTGTAGTAGATCTTCGCTGTGATCCAAAGAAGCTACATAGCGTCTTAAATCATTGACAGCTGCAGCCTGGGCGTTTGACAAAACCGGAGTTGACTCATCTTCGTCTTCATCATTATCACTTAGGGCCTCGTTTTGTGTGTTATTCACAGTCTCAATAATATCTTCAATTGATTGAATTTCATACGGTGCTACATTGTCATCAATGCACGAATATCCAGGAAAACCCTGCAGCATCTCGGTTTCTTCACATGCCTTTCTGGGGGCGCCGCGTTAGAGCGCTGGGTTAGACCTTTCGGCTCGGGCTCGGGCGTATTAAACGGGATGACGAATCGTATTAAGCGTTAAGAAATGTAGGAAAATATGTCTCAAGTTGCAGAGACTGGCGTAAAGTGGCGTATTATGCTAGAAATCGTATTAAACGTGATCGTCTTAAACGGATTCTACTGTATTTCTCAAAGTGAGTTTTTTTTGTAACCCTTTTAGGTCCTAACATTAGTGTTGACACTTTCTATTTTTCAATACTAGATTCTTATAAAAGTTATTTAGAAATGGTTTACAGGCGATGAGATTAATTTATGGATTAGAATAAATTATATTAAATTTTATTACTTTTTAAAAGGAAAACTTAGAGAGTTTATAATGCGAGGAATTACCGTTAATGCGACCGTGATAGGCTTGGCATATCAAGTTCATTACCTGGTCGGAGAGCAAATCATAAATTTGTAATTTGTTCTCATTACCTCTGGTAGGTCGGGAGGCCAAACGGAAATCCTCTAACAAGGCGGGAAAGATATTTCATTATTATTTCAGATTCTTTTGTCGGTGGCATATACCGAACGTTGAAACCTCCACCAAGACTTAAGCAGGTTAATATTATTGCGTGGACAATGCTATGTGCACTATAACAATTAGTTCATTTAAAAGAATATTATATATATACCAGCTCTTGAATGAGGCTAGCAGTTTGATCTTTTGTTAAACCTGAACAACGACTCTCCGCTTCTTTTTCAACGTTGTTCAAATTGATCTGAAATAAAAAAATATATTTCACTTATACATTAAAGTAATTATTTAAATAAAAAAGCAAAAAGCCAACATCACGAGGTGTTCCCAGGCGGTCACCCATCCAAGTACTGACCTCGCCCGACGTTGCTTAACTTCGGTGATCGGACGAGAACCGGTGTATTCAACGTGGTATGGACGTTGGCGGTTATGACATCGAAAATATAAAATAGAATAAAGTATTGCTTCTCGAACTTCCCGTTTCTAGCGCATTATCTTTTTGATCATGAATGTTGCCAACGTCCATACCACGTTGAATACACCGGTTCTCGTCCCATCACCGAAGTTAAGCAACGTCGGGCGAGGTCAGTACTTGGATGGGTGACCGCCTGGGAACACCTCGTGATGTTGGCTTTTTTTACTTTTTTCTCCTTCCATGATTTTTACACATCATTTTAGTGCCAACGTCCATACCACGTTGAATACACCGGTTCTCGTCCGATCACCGAAGTTAAGCAACGTCGGGCGAGGTCAGTACTTGGATGGGTGACCGCCTGGGAACACCTCGTGATGTTGGCTTTTTTACTTTTTTTCACCTTGTATGATATACACATTTTAGTTACACTAACGCATCAGGAGAAGCCATGTTACCAACGAATGAAATCGCAAACATGATTAAAAAAATGTGTGATTCCTTTGCGACCAGTCAAGAAATTTTAACTAAGAAACCGACTACATGTGATATGCAGGTTCAATGCGACGTACAAGATAACCAGAACAGAGCAGACCAAGAGTTCCATAAGTGAGATATTACTTTTGAAGTTGAACTTGAAGTTAGTCATTTTAACGTGCGAATGTTAACTATATTTTTTTAGGACTGACTTCAAAGTTGAAGCGTCTCAAAGTGATTCGTGTATCTCAAACAATAATTAGGGGTCAAGTAATGTAAGTGTATTTTTACCTTTAAACCTTCAACGATTTTCTCTAAATGTTGTACAGTATATTGCAATTCCTGTATTTTCATATCTTTTAACTTCAACTGATGGTTCATGTCGTCTTCCATCTTCTGTGAAGCTTCTCTTAGCTCTTGGTATTTTGCTGTATAGTGGGCTTCTAGAGCTTTTTTCGCCTCTAGCAACTGTAAAAGCACCATAAAACATTAATGTCATGATAACCCCAGATACGATGAACCCTCACCGCCGCGTCCTTTCTCCTTTACAGTAAATTGTTTAATAGAAGTCTAGTCTTAAGTGGAACTAAGTAAATTCTTAAAAGGAGTTTTAAATTTGGTTTCTTAATACTAGCTACTACTACTTCTTAATAACTTAATACTAACTTTAAAATTAATTCACTCAAAAAGGCTATAATGGTAATAGATCATAGAGTATAGCCTATAATTTTTTCAATCAGTTATTATTTCGATATCGGAACTATAAATCGTTATCAAAATATAACCAAATATGTATATTTTTTCAATATCTTAATGGTTGCTTATCATCCCTTTCATATCTCAAACTGCCGCATATAATGAAAAACTGTAGCATAGCAAGGCGTACACATTTTAAATTTAAATGCACTTAAGTGTATTCACAGAGTATGTATAATGATACTAGCTTGATGTTATTCAAACCCTAAAACAGTAGGCCATGAAGTTTATAATTATTCATGTATGAAATGTTTTATCTCAAAACGATCCAATTTCCAGTCAAAAACGTAACAGTTCTGAAGTCAGTTTGTAAATCATCTAATACTTTAATATATCTGAAGATAATTGTAAAAACTTTGCAAATCTTTCATACAACTATCCTGGTGTCGTCGTCCCATCGTGGATATGATAATTTTATGAAACGGCCAACTATTTACCATAATATAGTAAATTGTCAATATAATAGTTTATTATTAACCGCGTTTACCTTCTTCTCCCTCTGCGTATTTCTATGTCCTCTTAAAGCAAAGTCCTCAGTCGCTCGACTTAAATCCGCCGCTAGATGGCGACACTGGTCTATTCCCTTACTGAGTTTAGTTTCCAGTTCTACTCGCCGTTTAGCCCACTCTTTTGCTAACAATTCCAAATGGTATTCTTCTTTGCGTCTTAACTGAAAATAGTATTTTTGTATTACACGTACGTATTATACGTTAAGAAAACACTTTTTAAATGGATTGAAGGTATGTATTATTATTAAAAACTTATAATAATATTAATAATCATAGTATAATTGCCAAGCTTTCAAAGTAAAATAACGTAACAAAAAGTTATCAATTATCTGACTAACGGGGCAAGTTTTTGCGTCAATTCAGTTAATATTTGTTAAGGTCGGCGTTAAACCTTCTGTACGCACTTTCAAGTACATTAATATTAACAATGAATAATTAATCGAGAGGAAAACCTAACTTCGGAAAACGCGATCCTTTTTTTTTTAAATTATGGTGTAATCCTATTAAATTCATAATTAATTTGTTCTTTCTAAAATATCCAGATCTCGGGATCTCTTCAGCCATATTCGTCTTCTCTACTAATTATTGTTCATATATTTACTTGTATTTTATATAACTCCTGTTGTTTTTCTTTCCAATCCTCCAACTCGTTAACGAATTTCTGCATCATTGCATCACGGTCTATAGCTGGTATAAACATATGCACAGCATCTGTAAGGATATTGAATTATCATTAAAATACGTTCATTTAGAATAATTTTTTAGCAATATTAATATTAAATTAAAAAGGGCTTAACAGAAATACATTGTAGGTGATTAGTACGTGTCGTCATGAAACAATAATTTGTTCTGAAAAGAACAGTTAATTGCGTTACCGTTAGGACAACTTTTTGCCGCGCCTCGATTTTATTGTCTACGCACCCTTCGCATCTTGGTACCACATGTTACCACTAGTGGCCAGGTAGGATAATTTTTGTATATAAATCTACAGTTTTTAAAAATTAAACACATTCCACATTCCATCTTCACCTCTTCTCAACGAATTATTAGGAAGTTTTATTTTAACCAAATAAGGACCAATCGACCTAAACCAAAATTACCCTAAAGTGGTGACCCCGAGAAGAACACCAAGAAAATTGAAGATGACGAACACAGAAAATTCCGGTGCAGAGCGTCAAGTTTCATTACATCCGTCGAGCCAAGAAGTCTCCGGTATCTCACTGTCACTCCGTGTGCCACCTCCAGAACAACAACCAACCATCGACACCCTCATCGGTGAAATAAGAAGGTTGTCTTTGGAAGTTGCCGAGCTACGAGTACAACCGCGCGACAACTACCGCAACAGTCGTTCTCGCTACCATTCACAATCACGCTCGCGGAATGCATCAACAAAGCGCAACGAAAATCGACGAGAGTCGCAGATGGAAGATCGAAGCCGGAAAAAATCTCCAATGCCGTACTGCTATTACCATCATCGCTACGGTATGGACGCGAAGAAATGCACACCACCATGCCCATGTTTCAAGCCCATAAATCAGTCGGAAAACTAAAAGTAACGCTGGCCGCGGCGGGAACCGGCGTTACCGAATCATCACACCGCCTTTTCGTTACCGACAGGGTAACGAAACTTACCTTTTTGGTCGACACAGGAGCCAATATCTCCGTGCTACCAAAGGCAAAAGGCTCACGCGAAAAACCACTGCCGTTTCAACTCTACGCCGCCAACAACACGGTCATTCCAACATACGGAGAGAAGTCACTCCAACTCGATCTTAACCTCCGAAGACCATACACATGGAAATTTGTCGTAGCAGATGTGTCTAAGGCAATCCTGGGAGCAGATTTCTTGCAGCACCACCACCTCATTGTCGATGTCAAAAACCGAAGATTGATCGACGGGAAAACAAAGCTGGTAACAAACGCTCAACTCAGTACTGCAGACATACCTACAGTTCGTAGTATTGACATTGAGCAAAATTACCACAGCATTCTAGCAGATTTCCCAGGCACAACCAGAATCACTTCAATGAAGCTTAGTCCCAAACATTCCGTTGAACACTTCATTGAAACAAATGGACCGCCCCTTCACTGCAAGCCACGCCCCATTGCACCGCATCGTTACGAAATGGTCAGGAAGGAATTCCAAAACATGATCGATCAAGGGTTATGCAGACCAAGCAAAAGCCCTTGGGCATCACCTCTTCACGTCGTGCCAAAGAGGAATGGAGACCTACGCGTGTGTGGCGATTACCGAAGGCTCAACGCCATAACCAAGCCCGATCGGTATCCCATACCACGCATACGTGACTTCACATACCAACTCGCAGGGAAGAAAATTTTCTCCACACTCGACCTCAATCGCGCGTACCAACAACTGCCAGTCAGCGAGCAAGATGTGGAGAAAACCGCCATCATCACACCTTTTGGTCTTTTCGAGTTTCCGCGCATGTGTCCTGGTCTAAAGAACGCCGGACAGACTTTCCAACGCTTTATTCACGAAGTACTGCGCGAACTCAACTTCGTATTCCCTTTCGTTGATGATCTACTCATAGCATCAATCGACGAGGAAGAGCACCGAAAACATCTACGCATCGTATTACAGCGACTAGAAGAATACGGCATCACCATCAACCCATCAAAATGTGTTTTCGGCCAGCCAACTGTGAAATTCCTCGGTCACCAAGTCACAGCGGAAGGAATACAGCCACCCCAAGAGAAGGTACAATCTATTACAGACTTTCCAAAACCACAAACCGTAGAAGAACTACGACGTTTTCTCGGTATGATAAACTTTTACCGTGAAAATATCAAAGATGCCGCCACCATACAAGCGCCGTTAAATACCTACCTGCACAACGTCAAGAAGCGTGACAAAACTAAGATCGACTGGACCACTGAATCAACGCAAGCTTATGAAGCATGTAAAGAGAGCATAAAAAATGCCGCTTTACTTGCTCATCCGTCTCACCAGGCGACACTTGCTATATTCAGCGACGCTAGCGACAGAACAGCTGGTGCCGCACTCAATCAATTTATCAACAACTCATGGCAACCACTCGGCTATTTCTCGAAGAAATTCACCGACGCACAGACTCGCTACAGTACCTACGATCGAGAGCTACTCGCTATCTACATGGCTGTTAAACATTTCCGCAAAATGTTCGAGGGACGAGAAATAATAATATTCACCGACCACAAGCCGCTAACTTTCGCTTACACAAAAACAAATACAAACAGCGAATCACCGAGACGCACCCGACAGCTACTTTATATCAGCGAATTTACCACTGATATACGACACGTCAGTGGATCTCAAAATGCAGCCGCAGATGAATTATCACGTGTCGAAGCAATCACCTGTCCATCGCCGATTGACTACAATCTACTTGCAGAAGCTCAAGAACGCGATAGCGATACCATTAAAGCACTCAGTCTACAGAGCAACTTATGTTTTAAGAAAGTCAACCTGCCCGTCTCAAATATCAAATTACACTGCGAAACTTCAACCTCACAGTTACGTCCGTACCTACCAGATGAATACCGACGTACCGCATTCAACGCAGTACATAACGTTAGCCACCCTGGTATCAAGACTACGAGAAAATTAATTACGCAACGTTACTTTTGGCCCTCAATGAACGCAGACGTCGGCAAGTGGGCAAAAGTATGCCTACAGTGTCAGCGCGCCAAAATACAACGCCACACATCAAGTCGATTATCAATTTTTTCACCAACCGAACGATTCGAACACGTTCACATTGATATCGTTGGTCCGCTACCTACGGCGGCCAGCGGTCATCGATACCTCGTGACAATGATCGACAGAGCAACAAGATGGCCCGAAGCATACCCATTATGCGAAATATCAGCTGAAGACGTCGCCAAAGCGGTATACGAAGGTTGGATTTCCCGTTTCGGTTGTCCTGTAACAATAACAACGGACCAAGGACGCCAATTTGAAAGCAGAGTATTTGCATCTCTTTCTCGCTTACTAGGAATCGAAAAAACGCGTACAACTTCATACCACGCACAGTGTAACGGTATCATCGAACGATGGCACCGTGTCCTTAAAGCCGCATTAAAAGCAAGACTACAGACCGCAAGAAGCTGGATCAACGAGCTTCCAACCGTCCTACTCGGATTACGCGCCGCTATGCGAAGTGACACCGGCGTAAGCGCCGCTCAGCTTACCTACGGTTGCAACATACGCTTACCCGGTGATTTCTTATCAACGACCCGCAATGACGTCATCATGGACTCTGGCTACATCGATCAGCTGCGCGACGAAATACGTAACTTGCAACCAATGCCGAGTCAACCACACAGCAACACAAAACCCATATTCGTTCACCACGACCTGCAATCATGTGAATACGTATTCGTACGCATAGACGCCGTAAAGAAGCCATTACAAGCACCTTACGACGGACCCTATCGCGTGCTGAAACGAGACAGCAAGATATTCACGCTGCAGTTACCTAACCGTGAAATGAATATCTCTATCGACCGACTCAAACCTGCCTACACTATCGCCGAGCAAGATGTGCCTACTGATACAACCACGAGTACCTGCAACAAGCAAATCACATCAAGTGCGAACGAACTACATGAACCATCAAATAGCCTGAAACATCAAAATGACAACACCCTGAAACATCAAAATGACAACACCCTGAAACATCAAGATGACAACAACCTGAAACAACAAGACACTGGGAACACCTCAATACCTACAAGAACAACTCGCCGAGGCCGCGTTATACGCCTGCCGGTACGCTTCGCTAGAGGGGGAATCCTGTAGGTGATTAGTACGTGTCGTCATGAAACAATAATTTGTTCTGAAAAGAACAGTTAATTGCGTTACCGTTAGGACAACTTTTTGCCGCGCCTCGATTTTATTGTCTACGCACCCTTCGCATCTTGGTACCACATGTTACCACTAGTGGCCAGGTAGGATAATTTTTGTATATAAATCTACAGTTTTTAAAAATTAAACACATTCCACATTCCATCTTCACCTCTTCTCAACGAATTATTAGGAAGTTTTATTTTAACCAAATAAGGACCAATCGACCTAAACCAAAATTACCCTAAAACATATTTAAAAAGATTACAGTGTAATGGTCAATTTTTTTGTAACATTATAGGGGGTAGCCAGGCCATAGACACCCATTTTAGGTGGGTGCGTGGCCGGCCTTTGAGGGAGCGAGTACACTCTAAACTTGAATAGATGGGAGAGGCAACGGAAATTTATATCCTGACAAATGTAAATTGTGTTGCCGTGACTTTTTTTCTAGTTTTAACACACGGCTATATGTATAAAACGCGGTCGAGAGTCCGACTTCCTGAGGTCAAAATCGTATTAATTTAATATGACATTTTAAATTTATACTTTTGGTTATATTTGAATTTCTGACCAGAAAATTACAATTATAACTCATGTAACGAGCGAGTGTTAAAAAAATACACTACAATTAATAACTGCTTTACAATAAAAATTGTCTTACCTTTTACTTTAATTGACTCCTTATTATTGTTTGAGATACACGACTCACTTTGAGACGCTTCAACTTTGAAGTCAGTCCTAAAAAAATATAGTTAACATTCGCACGTTAAAATGACTAACTTCAAGTTCAACTTCAAAAGTAATATCTCACTTATGGAACTCTTGGTCTGCTCTGTTCTGGTTATCTTGTACGTCGCATTGAACCTGCATATCACATGTAGTCGGTTTCTTAGTTAAAATTTCTTGACTGGTCGCAAAGGAATCACACATTTTTTTAATCATGTTTGCGATTTCATTCGTTGGTAACATGGCTTCTCCTGATGCGTTAGTGTAACTAAAATGTGTATATCATACAAGGTGAAAAAAAGTAAAAAAGCCAACATCACGAGGTGTTCCCAGGCGGTCACCCATCCAAGTACTGACCTCGCCCGACGTTGCTTAACTTCGGTGATCGGACGAGAACCGGTGTATTCAACGTGGTATGGACGTTGGCAACCGATATCTTTTAAAAGACTATCATTACGAAGTAGGAAGTGCAAGAAGCATTACTTTATTTTATTTAATATTTTCGATAAAATAATTGCCAACGTCCATACCACGTTGAATACACCGGTTCTCGTCCGATCACCGAAGTTAAGCAACGTCGGGCGAGGTCAGTACTTGGATGGGTGACCGCCTGGGAACACCTCGTGATGTTGGCTTTTTGATTATGTACGTAATTTTTTTTATAATTGCATCTAAGCAGCTATCGGTCTAAAACATTCTTAAGTATATATTTTATAATAAATATTATAATCTTAAATGAATACTCTTTAGAAGTTTATACACTCATTGTTGGACAATTCACTTACCCGAATTATTCCGACACTACAATACGCTTCTATCACAACACTTACGTACCGGCCAGTGTTACAGGGCCCCATAGAACTATATCCAGCACCCACGCCTTCTTGCAAGTCGGTACAGCTTCCCGCTCGATAGCCAAGTGAAAGGATATCTCCACTTTCGACTAATACCTTCTCGCTTTCATTTACCTTTAGTTGAGTCGCACTGCGGGCTGTCAATATTGGTTTCTGAAAGTATATGAAATATATTATCACAGAAATTGTTGACTCAGTGGTTAGAGCACGAGACGCATTCTTAGGTAATGAAAATAAATTTTGTAAATTAAAAAAAAAATATCTGTAATAAAATTACCTGGACACTTCTAACTCCCTGGTATTTCAAACTAAGTTCGACATCAATATATGGTCGTCTATATTCATTTCTCGTGAGGTCATCACACCTCAATATAAAACAACGCTCATGGATCGTTAGAGCTTTATCATTATTGCAAAAGTTTGAAAGAAAATGTTCTATATTGTCTGTAGGAACCAACTTACGAAGATCCATACTACAGATACCTGAAATGCACATGATGATATTAGTGCATTCAAAAATCAATAAATAATAGAGTGCGAGATGTGGATATATTTTAAATTTTGAGTTTCTAAAGACATTTTTATTTTAACATACAAGTACTGCTTTCAAAGAGGGTTTTTTGTTTATGTCAAGTTCAAATGTATTACATCATTCATGGACCTTATTTTTAATCTTCATAAAAAATAAAATTAATTTAAAATTACACGTCGAATTGGTAACCGCCTCTTACGGTATTAAAATACGCTTTCAAGTAAATTACCAATATCCTTTTCTCCGAGACATATCTTGGTGACTAAATGCGGACATTCTGCAAAGTATCTGTCCAATGAATTTAAAGTCGTCCGCAGACGCAACGATGTACGTTGATTGAAATGAGCACGGCTTGAGTTTCCCGATGAAGTCGCGCAAACCCTGAAAATTAAATTTTTATTTATTTATAACGTGTAATTTAAAACATTACAATAATATTATGTTAGAGAAAGCTATTTATTTAATGCATACTATGCGCCTTAATACAGAGGTCTTTAGCATGATAAGACTCTATTCATAAAAAGTATGATTGGTAACATGGAGTTTGTGTTACCCATAAATGTATTATAAACTAAAAAAATATATAAGTAATACTTAGAAACCTAAAATAATTATTATATATAATACTAATTATAATTTATACATAATTCAATATATATGTACTCTACATACAGTATACTTTGTATATAGATTGATCTTAATTTTACATTTATTAAAAAAACACGATAAATAGATTCCTTACCTGTCAGTCATTATATTATGTGTAAACACAGAGTAGGTCACATAGTAAAAGGCAGTCTCGTTCAATGTAGTAGGAAGTAACTACACAAAAGGATATTTAGGTAAATAAATAAGTCACAATATAAAATAAACTACACAGAATAATCACGTGTTACGTAAGAAAAACTCATTATCATTTTCAAGCTTCTGAAACTAGTCCAAAAAGATTGTTTTTTTTTTAAACAGAACTCATTACGTAAAGTAATTTTGTTTTAGTATTACTGTTATTGATATGCTCATAAACTATGTTGACAATATCTACAAACCAGGTCTAAATTTTCCACAGAACCAATCACCAAACTAAGAACAAACAGATGATTTCCGTCGCCAATCTGGATGAGACCTTCGTCGCACACCAATTTTGGTTGAAGATCCAGAGATGACGCCACTTTCTTGCTCTCTGCTATGTATTCCTCTGAAAAAGCCATGGTTTTATTAAATTTGGTTATGTGGTTTATCAATGTTGCAATACTACATAGAAATCTATTTTTAAATTTAGATATCTATATGAGTACTAATTATTGATTAATTTAATATACATATAATTTTTAGTTAACATACAATTAAATGAGATCAAATCCATATTCTTTTGATATTACGATTTTTTAAATATCAGCATTTCAGTTATGACTAGAGTAATTTATGTATCTGAATAAATTATGACCTAGCTGTATCTGTAGTAACCAAAACATTAGTAATTTCTCTCTTGCTGAAGGTTTGTTTCTCGAGAACAACATTAAATAGGTACTTTTTTTTAAATATGGACAAGTCAATAGTGTTTACTCTGTTTGAAATTATTACGTACCGACTCTCAATAAGACTGATTTAGCACATGGGGTGCTCTTGTCCGTATGTCCTGACGGATATGCTACTTCATTACTATGGAACATTCTTAGCTCATTCCGCTGGAAATATGATATACTTTTAAAAATATAGACATATTATTGTAATTTTGTATACTGCCATAAGCCTGTGACTTTATTGTCTTCATTCTTTATAAAGAAATAAGTAATTTATCATGGAATAAAATATTAAACAGTTATAATGAATTCTCAAAACTCCCCAAGACACAACATATAACCCCAAGGAGTCTTAAGATTATTTATATTACAAATGACAATTACCTATTACTACTACTGACTACTTTTAATTGTATTTACATAATTGTTTTTAACACATAAATGGGATATTAAAAAATGTTATCATAAGATCTTAAAAGTAATTTTAGATATAGTCTCTTAATGACATGCATAACATATTTATTTATTAATACAGCTAGGTCTTGAGAAGGTGAGCATATATTTCATATAATAATATAATATACTTACAGGTGTAGGTGTACTGACTCTGTCCTCAATGGTGAGACTCATCAATAGTTGTGGGTGACAGCACTTGCCCTCAGACTTTACTCCCAGAAGTTTATGCCATGAATGTTTTACCTGAAATCCAATATGAAAATTTGTTATACTTTTTAACAACATAATTTGTATATTAGTAACTCCTGACATTACTATCTCCATTATTAAGTTTTTGACTTTATCTTATCCTGATTTTTGTTGTGTTCTTGCATCGGACCATATTATTAGAAAAGTTTTTGATAACAATTCAAGGTAAACTTACAAAAAACTGCACTTAAGATAACTATTGCAAGGAAAAGAGCTTTTTTTGCATTAAAATTAAAATTAAATTGAATAAAATTGAAAATTTTATTATTTTATTTAACTCAACTTTACTTTTACTTACATTAACTAGTTTATTGGATGGGCAAGGCTGAGCACCAAGAAGACTTAATAACAAATAACCAATTTTATCTTTCCTCCCTTGAGAGCCAGTTGAATAAACCTCCACTTTAACAGGTACATTTTGTACTCTTAAGCTGTAATTATAATTTACAATAATCTAATAAGATTATAATAAACAGCTCTCTGGCATTGTGACTTTACTACTTTCATAGCATCATGAACAATATATTTATTAAACTCAATAAATTCATCAATTCAGTCATTATTCATTTAATGAAATACACAAAAATTTCATTTTCTTAATAATACAATCATTCATATCAAATAAAAGTAATCAAATACAATCATTAACTTACTTTTGTTTTATCCACATATTAAGATTACTAATAATCTTTAAATAACAAAAATTATGGAACTGCACTTTTTAAATATTGATTATAACTTATATAATTCATTTAAATTTATCTTAAGTTTGTTATAGATTATTCTGGTATATCAACAAGATTAATTATAAGTAATGAATAAAAAAATGAGTTCTTCAAGTATTACATTAAATGTAATTTAGTTTACAATACCCCTTAATAATTTCTTACTAGTTTTGTTTATAACTGTAGATAGCAATTATTTACCTTCGGAACCGTCTTTTATCAGCTTCCCAAACAAGTTCTGCATCAAATACTGGTGCATGAGCTGGCACCGTCGGGTCGGTTTCTAACATGTATCCATTAAGAGATCCACTTACGATAAATGGGGATCTTAGAAAACCGAAACCTAAACCTGTAAGATAATTGTTATAGACACGATTCTAGAATCTTCAAAATTACACTTAAGTCCGTATTTACCTTCTTTTACATGAAGAACAATTTGTATAGTAGGTCCTCGTAATTCATCCATCGAAAATATATTCAAATAAGAAATAAACACTAAATTCCTGTAAAATGTTACTAAAATGAAATAGTTGAAGATTCAAATAACAACGTAAACAACAGTTGGCATTTTCGAATTTTAAAAAATGACAATATTTATTGTTTAGAAATTTGACATTGACAATATTAATCATGAAAAGTGAAATCTCTCCATGGCTTTGCACTGGGTAGAGGATTCGGTATTTATCTAGAAATGTATTTATTATTATATTATTTTCAAGATAATTTATTAAGTAGACGTTTAATTAGCAGTTTTCAGATTTAAAAAGCATCTTTTACATTTTCTTTTAAATAAAATCTATTTTAGAACATACGTATTCATATAAAAAAATATATCTAGGTAATTTACCGGAAATTATTGTTATTTTTTTTGTAGGTAATACAATATTTTTCCGCTTCGCCATTTTTGACACCATCCGGCAGTTATTGCTTTGTTTTGTTTACATTCTTATTATCAATGCCTTATTCAATTAAAAATTAAATTAAATATTATAAGCCTTTAATTATAATGTTTTAAGCCAAAAGTCATTATGAAGAAGTTTTTATTTGAATACAAAGTTTTAAAAAGTTGTACGAAGAAAGAATCCACTGAAGAAACACGGTAAACACCCATTAATCCTAGATACCTTATTTTTGTAAATTAACTATTTTGTATAAGTTGCGGGTTGGCTTATTCGATTTTATTAACCAACCACCGAGTTTAACAAATTTATACAAAAGTTAAATGTACCGCTCTCGGCTCAAGTGAGACCATAGAAGTGACGATTTACGTATTCCCGCGTGGCTGCAGTGGTCCAACGGAGCGCGACGAAAAGTAATTTGTACAAAAAACTAAATTCAGTTCACTGCGATTGCCAAGCCGAGTTGTTCATCATTGTTTTGTCTGACCGCACAATAATAATATATATAGGGTCATTGTTACTTTTCTTAATAGTTTTTATTAAGCCGGTGCCGGTAATCTTCGGCATGCTTTTCTGTGGTTCTTCAATTAAAGAAGTTTTAATTGTTAGTGGTAAATAATTGTAATAAGTGTTGATAAAAGATCTATTAAAAAGTGGTTTTGTTGGAGGAAATGGGTGTTTTCAAATGGCTACGTCGGTAAGTTGTTTTCGATATTATAAAAAAAAAACACTGGATTTCATTATGACTGGTATTTTGCATATATTTTCTATCATACTATTTAAATTACTGCCGGTACACTTAAACACATTATTTGTATGTTTATGATATTGTGTTATTCTTTAGAAGTTTTGTATTTAGGTTAATTAAGGGATTCGCCTCATCCTAAATCGTTGTATGCTATTGATTGATTATGAATCTTGTGGTAAAAACGGGGTTTCCCCGTTTCATTCCAAAGGGCTAGATACTAATAGGTAAATTTAGCATGGGTATGTAAGAATAGTAGATGTTCTTATATACCTATTTTTATACAATAATGGCTGCCAACTATAGGTATCCTTTTTATTGGAGAGTGAAAAATTTGGAAAAATATATGTTGTATACCCGAATGAAAACTAAGAAAAACAGAGTAATTTAGTGCTGGCAAAAATTGTCTAATGTCTTAACCTACATCCCTATTGTTTGCTTGCTACTTCATCTCGACACTTTTTTATACATGTATATAATTTCACATATATCATTGTAAGCCTTTTTTATTTTTTTAATAATAATGTGTCTCAACGTCTGCCCTTCTCACTTCTCAAATATATCCACAAAAATTAATCATGAACTCGCCCATGACAACAGTCACGATTCGATTGGAATCTAACGAAAGTACCTACTTAGTTTCGTGCTTTCAATTGCGTTAAAAGATTTATATTTAATTTACGTCTCGAAAGTGAAATTACGAATTTTTTACTCGAGGTTTAATTACAAATTACAATTTTAAATGAAACATACAAAATATATGAATCATATAATAATAATTATGCAACATATTTTTACAATTGCGCTATATTTTCTTATTCCCATAACATCATCCTAACTTATAATAATTACATACCTAAAAAGACTACAGTCATTCCCAATTGCACGGAAACGCTGAACGAAAATATTAATAAAATCTAACTAACATAAACATATCAGTTATATCTATGTAACAATAAAAACAATATTTGTAAAAGAGAAAACACAAGGAGTAAGTTATAACGGAAGTTTTGCAAAAAATACGCGATAGGCCTCGCTTGATGAATCTTTTGACAAAAGACGTTTTTTTTAAAATAACAAACGTGGACAACAATTTGGTTATACAGGTATGAGAAAAGCAAATTTGGCTTAAACACGTTAGTTATTGCGGCGTCGTGATATTATGTTACACTGAACGAAGGTCGTATTGAAGTGCTTCCGTAAAAGTTCGTGAAGTCGAGTGACAGATAGAGAATAATTGTTAGTTTTGTAAACGCTCATAAACTGCTCCGAAGCGCTATTTCATAAAGTGATCTTGGATCATTAAAAGTAGTAATAGTGGTTTTGCCATCAGCTCATCTGAATAACAGTTTAAGCCTGTTTAGGTTTTTATATTGCCATGATTCACTAACCCTGCGTGCCATCCGGGAAATGTAACCACATTTTGAAATTCCGGGAAATGAAAAAGACTACGGACCTGAAAACCGCTCTAACCACCTACTACGCCTATGCGCATGCATGGCTAAACTACGGTGTAAGAATGTGGGGAAATAGCACCGACGCACCAGCACTATTCACAACTCAAAAAAAGTTAATTCGGATCATAGTTAACATAGAACAAACAGACAGCTGCAAACCACGTCTCATAAAACTAAACATTATCACTCTACCCTCATTATACATATTGGAAATCTGTAAATTTGCCCATACACACAAAGAATTTTACACCACACGCGAAGACATACAGACAAGATATACACTTCGACACAAAAAACGCCTAAACCTACCATCTTCCCGATTACAAATACATGCATCAAGCCCACTAGTCATGTCAATCAAAATTTATAATAAAGTACCTGAGACACTAAGAAATGAAAAAAAGATACATATATTTACAAACAAACTAAAAAAACTTCTTATACGTAAATGACTTATTCATAATTATTAATCCCTAAATATTCAAAATTAAATAAATAAAAAAAATGTTATTCTATATAATTAATACTAACCTGAAATGTAAAATTTTATGTACTATTTTGTTACTATTAATTATGTAATATAAATTTTGTAATGCCTTCTTTTGCTGTGCCCTAACAGGGTCCATAATATTGTACCTAGCTTTAAGCCGCTTAAACATCTATTGTAACATTATGGAATGCAAATAAATATATGAATATGAAATTAATAAAAACTTTTTAAATTAAATTCTTCTAAATTAAAAAAAAGCCGTTGATCTGAATAATAATGATTTTGGCTTGTATACTAACAATTTTTTATGAGGGATTCCATCAATACATTCGAGGATTCATAGGTGGCTGCCAAAACGTACAACCAGTACTTAATGGATTTTCTACAGCAGTCAGATTAAATTCGAGAAAGGCTTTGATAAATTACTGATAACAATATAAATTGGACTTAATGTACTAAACTTATGCAACTTTGATATAATAGAAAGCTTCAACCTAATTTTGATGTCGAAGATAATCTAAATAAATCTAACGTCGAAGCGTCAATTTCGGTCAGAAAATTCGAGCGTATCCGTAAATACGGGTGAAAGTGTTTTAAACAATAGATTAATTCGATCGAAATTAATGGACGTATCAATCACGATATTTTAAGATTTCAGTGAATAAGTCGTGAATCTATTGTTATTATCCAACCTAGCTATTATGTTTGTTTCCGACACCTAAATATTGGATAGGTTGACGTAATTCGATATAACAATCGTATAATGACCGCTGTAATATATTAGTGAATAAAAGCGACTTGACTCGTAAGTGCTATACGATTTATCTTGCATGAATAAACACTACCCTTTGTTCCTGTATAAATTAGACCCTAGAGCTAGAAGGTACTTATCCTACCAACCTGTTGCTACGCTTCAATAATCTCATTAAGGAAATGGAAAATTATTAAAATATCTAAACGGTTTCCGTCTAGGTGTGAAAGTATAAAAACTGGGTTAGGAAATTATTGCAAAAACTATTCAAAATAAAACCGCGCGTCGACAACGGTTTTGCAAACTTACACTATCAATTCACTTGCGCTTTCTATTTTAAGTATGAATTGATCATCAGACGGCTGATGCAGGGACTCATAGAAACTTTTGTTAAAGAAAATTAACAAAGGAATTTCACTTGTGCAGAATTGCGCGTGAGACGGATTGATGAATATGAAATGAAATGGAACTCATTACTGTGACAATAATTGCGAAAATGCACAATAAAACCAGTAAGAATTGTAATGAGAAATGTGATGAGAATTGGCGACTATTTTAATTGTGCACATGCGTCGTTGCTTGAATATCACAAGATACAATAGGTGTTGTCGGAATTATAACAAAGTTGTTGGTTAAAGTTTTACTTTTCGGGGATATAATACGAAACAAAATAAGTTTAAGGCAAGTAAAAGTAAAATAATATATGGCATAATGTATTTGGTAATCTTGATCAGATTCACTGTTAAAAATTAACGGGTTCCTTGTATATGAGGAAGCAAATCGTAAAATATCTACTTACGTAAAAGATATTAAAAGATATGGATTAAAATACTCTATCTAGTTTAATGCATGCTGTAATTAAGTTGCACTGAAATGACACAATGGGTATATACCTCTATTGTATATTGCAATGGAATCCGGACAAAAGAGATTCGACCTCCATGGCTCAATATATTGAAATCGAATTAAATGCTATTGAAGTATTCTAGGCGTTGTCAAGATTACAATAGTTTTGTATCAATTATAGGCAAAATAAAGTTATCAATAAGTATTTAGTTACTTGTCAATGTAAGTGTGCCTTAACAATGAGTTCGGCACAGTAGTTATTTCCGTTACAAGTGTAATTAGTTCCAACGGTGCCGTTCGATGACACTAGACGAAGAGAGCCGCAGAAATTAATCTTGCGGTCAGATGACCGATATTTGTGATTTGAAATTCGATTGCGAAAATTTTACGATATTTATAGGCATAAGCTCCAGAGTCTAAGGTCTTATCTTTTATTCTAAATTAACAACTTATTCATCTACTACTATTTCTTCGTAGTTAAGAAGAAACATGAGTATTTGCTTGTCTCGAATAAATTACATGCTTTGGTGTGTTTTGAGCATATTTATCTATTGCTGGGTATATCTGTATATGTACAGTCTTATGCAAGACCTGCCACACTATACTAATATAAATTATCTCTAATATACATCGTAACCTATGTTTTGCGTGTAGTTGTTTCCAGTGGTATTTCAGAATTGCTCGTTTGGCCATGGACATCTACAACGTCGAAAAGCTTACAAGTTTGTTACGGGTCATTGCTCACTTTTATCTTAAAGGCCCCTTGTTATATTTGCGCGTAAATACTTCGATATATTATAGACTTATTGTAAAACCTTAATATAAAATATTCCTTACAGAGAACGCGTAACAGTAACAACAAGTCATATTGATAATGAAACAGATGAAGCGACTGCGGAGGTTGGCACCATCAGAACTGAACAATACAAAAGGGACCTAGCTGAATTCCAGGCACGACGATCCTTAGGTGCTGACCACGAAACACCAAAAAGGAAATCTGGACGTCACTCTCTACCAGCCTCTTGCACCGACTGCGCCGGTGAACCCAGCTTCAACTATGATAAGAAAGTTCAGAAGTATAAGAAAAACAAACGTTATACGAGAGCGTATTCAGACGAAAAAGCGTACGATGGTGTGCCAAATATACATTTCCTGTTTCAAAATCAAGTCTTTATGCCTGGCGACCTGTTTCACAAAGCATCCTATTCTGAACCAAAGAGGACTAGTCAAAGACAGGTACCCGAGGTCTTAAAACAGAGACGTATAGAATTCAACAGTGAACCGCCATTGTTCTTCAAGAATAATGCATTGAAGTATGACGCGAACGAATTCCTCAATTCGAAAGGGACTGAAGAAGTTGATGGGATTAATGAAAAGCAGGATAAAAATATCACGGACGACAAGTTATGCGAAGTAATGAGTGAGCTAAATGACTTGGATCAGTGGGCAGACGAACAGTTACACGATAATACGATAAGCACAAGCAGGACAGAAGATACTAAGGTACGTCATTGTTTGAAATGTTTGAATCTTTTACTTTTGTAATCAGAAATTTATATTTTACGTCGATTTCGCGTCCCCAAATGCCAACGTCCATACCACGTTGAATACACCGGTTCTCGTCCGATCACCGAAGTTAAGCAACGTCGGGCGAGGTCAGTACTTGGATGGGTGACCGCCTGGGAACACCTCGTGATGTTGGCTTTTTATTAAATTTACAAGAATTTTTTAATGATATTCATTTTTTTCTTTTAGAGTGATGCCAGTACACTCGGTTTAATAGTCGCTAGTTCCTGTAATCTTAATATGGCTCTCGACAAGTACAAATGTTGGAGTCAGGGCAAGTGGGGTGTTGTACCGGTGCAAATTAAAAAAATACGCGGCGTCACTATGGAGCAAGTAAAAAAGAAACTGAACATGGAGATAAATATACTTAGGTATAATTAAATTTAGTTATATTTTGTTACTTATCTCGTGATATACTGCAGAGGCTTTAGAAACTATATTTTTTAAACATATACACACTAAATAGCTAGTATATTTCGCATAAAGTTAGCGTGTTGAATTAATATTATATGAAATTTTCATTCCATTAGCAGGCCTGGCGGTATTTTCCGATAATCTAGCTTAATAGATGATTGCATTAAATAGCCAAAACTACGTTTTTGAGAAACAAATACTTGTATTATAAAAATCTGTTTGTAGTTGTCCTTTATTATTGCATTTCATTTTCACATAGTTAAAATAATGTAAGTTACAATCATACATCTTCTAATATATAAAATTCTCGTGTCACAATGTTCGTTCCTCCGAAACAGCTGGACCGATTCTTATGTTATTTTTAATGCATATTTAATAACTTTGAGAATCGGCTACTATCTATATTTCAAAACCCCAAGTGATAAGGGGTGTCCACTCTTAAAAATATATAATTTTTATTATTATATGACATTAAAAAATATATACAACCCTAAATTTTCACTCTTCTATTACCAATTATTATTTTTTACACTAGAAATGATTTACATGGCAAAATAACGTTTGCCGGGTCAGCTATTATAAAGTTCTACCGACCTGGCTTCGAACGAGCAACACCGACCCGTAAACCTTGCAAAAATTATATTTCAAAACATTCTCTATGAATAGTTCTAGATAGTGCTGGAAACCGGGAATCTGTTATGGATTCTATTCTATCGATCTCTAACTAAGCCCTAAGCACTCCCGATATGACGTGTCAATTGATAATAGAGACCATAATAACAAGTACTCGTACCAGTATAATTAAAATCCACCATTAATATCTACCTACCTAGTTCTCAAGCACGTTACGAAATGGCTTCTTTCACTTATAGTTATGTAAAAAATATATATTTATTACAGGAAATGTCGCCATCCAAACGTGATCCTCTTGATGGGGCTTTACCCAGGCGTAAATGACGATGTACACATCGTGTGTGAACGATTCGTAGACTCTCTTTACGGAATATTGTATAAACAGGTAACGAGGAAAGATTTTGATTTAGTTTTTTTGTATTATGCTTGCCAACGTCCATACCACGTTGAATACACCGGTTCTCGTCCGATCACCGAAGTTAAGCAACGTCGGGCGAGGTCAGTACTTGGATGGGTGACCGCCTGGGAACACCTCGTGATGTTGGCTTTTTGTAATTTGTTTTTTTTTTAAATAACCAAGTTTTAGTTTAGTAAATTTAAACACAATTAAACAGAAATTAAATTACAACGTACGTTTTACGATTTAACATTTAATGAATACCTAAGAGACTGGCATCCGAATTATTAAAATTAAATGCTTGCTTAATTTTGTTCATATTATAGGGCCGTACTCTTAGCGCCCAAACAGCCGTGCACTACACTCTAGACATAGCCAATGCCCTGGCTTTCCTCAAAATGCATGGCTACATGCATACTGACCTACACAGCACCTGTATAGTGGTCACCGCACAGGACACGGCTAAATTAGCAGACTTGAGCCCTTGTATGAGGGGTCGGAAAGAAACAAGGGTTGAAAATAACTATGATGATTATTCTTCGGAACCTGTGTATGTTAATATTGAAGGTAGGTTGTACTTATTTATATGAAAAATTACACATTATATTAATTAATTAATTAATATAATGTGTAATTTTTAAAGATTGTCTTCATGTATATTACTGGGTAAGGTAGATAATTATCTTAATATGTCATTCACATACACTAATCATGGTTTATTTATGTAGTGTCCGACCCAAAGATTGTACAGTTATAATTAAAAATGGACAACATTTACTTGAGAATAACACATATACAGATTAGATAAAAGAGCTAATACTGCAACAGAGACAATGATCCAAATGATTTAATTTGTCTTTGAATGTTACAGTGGAGCATATATCAAATACAAAACTAATGTTCTGTAACTTGTGTGAAGCCGCCTAATACAAAATGTTGTTTCTAGTGATCTGTAAATCTTATTGCATTGCAATTTATCCCTTGGAACAACTTGTTTTGTTACACGGACAGAAACAATTAGGTGATAACTAATAATAAACTTTGGCAGTTTTTGCCACGCACCACCAGTGTGTGGAACCAGCTGCCCACTGAAGTATTTCCGAACCAATTCGACTTAGGGTCCTTCAAGAAAAGAGCCTACCAATTCTTAAAAGGCCGGAAACGCACTTGCGAGCCTTCTGGCAATGTGATTGTCCATGGGCGCCGCCCACTATCACTTAACATCAGGTGAGCCTCCTGCCCGTTTGCCTCCTATTACATTAAAAAAACATTAAGATTAATAAATTTTTGATACCAAAGTTCAGTAAGATACCTTGTGGATTGGCTTAATTTATCTTATTAATGTTTGTCTGTCTGTTTATTTTTAATACACTGCCGAAAACCCGAACGAGTTAATTGCATTTAGATAATGATATTTATGCATGTTATTTAGCAAAAGATTAGACAGATATATACTACATTCTCCTTATTTAAATATTAATTATTATCCACAATTCAAATTCTATACACAATTTTTGCGATATTTGTTGCCAACGTCCATACCACGTTGAATACACCGGTTCTCGTCCGATCACCGAAGTTAAGCAACGTCGGGCGAGGTCAGTACTTGGATGGGTGACCGCCTGGGAACACCTCGTGATGTTGGCTTTTTGATTTTTTTTTGATCAAATATCTTCATTAGTGGTGAAATGACCTAATTTCAGTACACTATATTAAAAAGCAATTTTTGTTTTTTATAACGTCCTGATGTTGGCTCTTTGAGATTTTAATTTTATTTTATTATTAGCCGATAAGGAATAGATTATTGGATTTAATATACCTTTTTAAATTTCTTTCCAGACACACAAAAGCCGACAACTCCAGAATCGGAACCTCTTATATCGGCTCGTTCTTCGGAGTCCTATTTAAGGGACGGTGTTAAGAAGAACCATAAAGCCTATAGTGACTCTGAGTTCTATAGATGGCAGGCTCCAGAGTTATATGACCCTGACGAAGAAGGATTCGTTTACCCTTGTTCTAAAAGTGACGTGTATTCGTTGTGCCTTGTACTTTGGGAGTGTTGTAACGGTAAATAATATTGACTTTGATTCATACCAGTACACTTAAAAAACCATTCGTTTACAGATTGAATCACACGTTTATATCTCAAATCGAGGAGTATGGTTCAAACATATTTCTACGTTTTAAGGATAGTGTCTTTTTCTTTGGGGAGCGTTCAAGTATTAATTAACGACTTTTTTTATTCCTCTTGTAAAACGTTACGATGCGCAGATTGAATAACGCGTTATTGTTAATATTATTTACAAATTTCCAGTACTTTATACCACATAATGGTAAGTTGTAGGTATAAACAGTTACTGGGTGGTCACGAAACGTTTTACTATCGGGTACAGAAAACGTTACGGCGTTAGGCACGTGTACGAAACGTTACGTGGAAATGGCGTAAGGCAGAAAAAGGAGGCTGCTCTGCCTAAAACACTCCGTCGATTTCTGGGACTAATACATTATATATTTGTCTTTGAGTCCTTTTTCAGTTGTAGAAACGAGGGTCTTTTCGAAAACTATACACAAGCACTTTGCACTAATGGACTTTTCTTACTATTTGTAACACTTGTTTGTACTGTGAACTGAAACCTTATAAGGAAACCGAAATGATCCACAAATAGAATCCTCTTTCTTAATACAGAAACAGAAATCTGTGGCCATGACCTAGAGTTTGTAGAGCCACTGGTTTTTCTGAACCAAAATATAAATACAGTGTAAACTCTATATGACGACACTGAAGGGATTATGCATTTTATGGCGTTATAGACAGTTGTCGTTACGTGAAAAGAAAAAAAACGTATACGTCTACACGTACAATTAATTTGTAAACATAAGAACGAATTTCTTAGAAAATTCGTATCCATGATGCTGACAGTCTAGTTTATTGCGGGCAAGGATAATAAAGCGACAAAGAACGTACACACTTGCGCAGTTTTTACAAATTTTAACAACATAAAAAGTACTTTATTATTCAATTGTTGTCGTTATTGAGAATGGGTGTCATGCTATGTAGAGTGTATCATTGTATGGAAGACAAGCTTAAACAACCAAAGCCTTGATTTCGACGCTTTAGGGTGTTCGTTCGAGAGACGTAACATGGACTCTAAACTGTAATTGAAATGGTTTTTTTATGCTGAATATAAAAAAAAGTATTACAAGACATATAATAACAGGGAACATATTTAAATATATTGTAACCTGTTTTTAATCTAGAAACAAAGATTATACAGGAATATTTTTCAGAAAAAAAGATCAAATTATATTTTTTTTGCAATTGTTACATTACTACAGAAAATTACATTATAACACTTACTTTAGATAATATTAAAAAAAGTAGTTGTAATCATGGTCTTGACGTTTTAACTTTTCTTGACGTTCATAATAATCACACATTTACAGCCAAAATACCATGGGAATCACATACATATGAGAAACTAAAGGATGCTTATACTGTATGGCAAGTAGGATTGCGTCTGCCTACAGACGGTACCTATCCAGGATGCCTCTTAGATTTGCTACAGAAGGGGCTAAGGGTTCGCAGGGATCAACGCATAGATTTAACAATCTTACAATCGATGTTGCAAAGTGTTAAGGTTGGTTGATTAAAGTTAAGCAACGTCGTCGCTGTCCGTTCTTGGATGGGTGACTTTTATGTTGTTTGTGTTTTACTAATGCATATCTTCCTTCATTTTTAGGAAAACCTCAACAAAATGGAGTACATAGTCATACCGCTGCGTACTAAGAAGTCCGACTTTAGTTATCAGTGGGATTCCACAAGTCCCGCAGAATCTGATTGTCAAAGCCCGAAGACCATAAAACACAATGCAATAGTACACCCCCATAGTTCTACAGATAGTAGTCCCATATATCACACTATACAGAAAGCGGACCAAGTTGACAAAATTTGCTTTTTATCTGATGAGGACTTGCTTCCAGCGAAATTCGACAATTTGGAAAAGGTGATGCAATCCGAATATCCTACTTTTAATTTAATGTTTTTGAATAATTTGTTATTGTCGGGTTGTATGGCATCCATAGTTGTAACACCAAAAAATACTTAGCCGTCATAGGCCATGAAACAAACATTGATCGATTTCATGACTTTATAAAATAATAATTATTTTCAGAGCTATGCCAGCAATTGTTCGACGCCGGTTTCGAAATTCCGTAAGCGGAACAAAGTGGCGACACCTGATTTGCATCGAAGTGATTCTACTCAGTACTGCAGTATATTAAGTCCACACAATGTTGAAGTTAACGACCAAAGTGCAGCAGCAGAAGCAGCCACCGCTAAACTTAGTCGAAGCTTTACGCCAAAATCCTACAAACCGCTTCAAATAACAGTTCCCGATTTCAATCTGGACTCTATTCGCGATATTGTCAAGAATCAAAATAGTGAACGTGCGTCTTATCACTTTGATATAAAGAACTATAGCTTGCCGAATACGCCTATAGCTAGGAGTACTAAATTGAGGAAGAACGCTTGGCTCTCGGGCGAATTGGATTCAAGAGAAAAGTCGCCGGAAAAGTCACAAGAATTGTCTTATGGGGAGAAACTAAAAGATCTCTGTAAAGAAATTACATTCGAAGGGCACAAACAGGAAGGTGAGTTGTTGTGTTGTTGAGTAATTCTGAGTAGCTATTGCCAACGTCCATACCACGTTGAATACACCGGTTCTCGTCCGATCACCGAAGTTAAGCAACGTCGGGCGAGGTCAGTACTTGGATGGGTGACCGCCTGGGAACACCTCGTGATGTTGGCTTTTTTGTTTTTTTTTTCATTGTTTCAAAAGATGGCTTTGTTTTTTATAGATCAGAAACAAGAAACCTACCGGGAAACTGAGATCAAAGAAAACACTTCTAACTTTAGTATTGTTGAAAGCCCAGAATTAAAGAGACCAGAATCGCCTGTCGAAGAAAGTGTACGAGACAGCTACACGGGCTTGAAACGGTATTATGTCACTAATAATATAGATGTATTATTTTCTCGTCTTGAGGAAGTTTTGATATTACCCAAATAATTAATTAGATTAGATTGTTTTGCTAAATATATTTGGTTCGGTCCCTGTAATACTTACACGGACTTACCGAAGTCTACAATAAAACTATACAGAATTGTATGTCCCTATTTGTTTAATTTCAGAATTCCGGATCCACCACTCGACTTCTCGTTCGCGGAGCTGGACACGAGACCGTCTACTTGGTCCACTCGGTCTGTTCAGTCAAGCCTGTACAAGGTGGAAGAAGAGGTTCTAGCCAACGTGAACGTTAAGCCATTGGTCGCGATTCATGAGAAATGGATACACGAGGCGAACAAGAAGAATGTAAGGTCGTTTTCGCTGCCGGAAGAAAGGTAATTTTATAATATGTCAATCAAAGAAAACAAAACGAAAGAACAGCCAACTCAGGCACGCAAGCTTACTTGTGTCAAATATTTATTTATTTAATCCACATCATTATTCTAAATAATACCCACACCGATTATCCGACATAAAAAATATATTTATTTGCCTAGTTATAATATACTAACAATGTAGGGAGCAACTCTTATGAACTCAGCCAGTGTACAAACAAATAGGTCTACCTCAGTAGAAATGTTGTTAATTATTTGTATTGCTCGCGTGAGTGGCGCTTTACTAACCAAGTTGCTATGTGCGCGCGGTACATCCAAAAGTTTTGACGGAAGCTTCAGGTTTCTACTCGGTACCCGTAGACCCAGTCTCTCCATAATATCCAGATTATGATTCGACCTGTATGTATCTTAAATACACTGACACAGCTAGCTTTCTTCTGATGCGTAGCTGTTCGTAACCCACCTTACCCAGAACAAACAGGCTCGGGTACATAAGCGGATACAAGGGATACACTCCATACAGTCTCTTGTAGAGGCAGCGAGTGAATTTATTGCCCTTATAAGGCATCATATGGGGCCCACACCATTGCGTTGTACTCCAAGTGACTTCCCACTATCGCATTGTATAAAATTTTAATTGGACTGATATTCGTGAAGCCACAAGCTATTCGTAATATGAACCCCTCGAGAAAGATATGACTTTGCATTTCGCCAAATTAAACTCTAATCTATTTCTCCTGCTCCTGCTATTAACCACTCGATCAATGTCTTCCTGCAGCCGTATACAGTCATCTATACTCTCTATATCACTATTTTCTTGACAACTTTCGGTATGTCATTTAGCATTATCAGAAATTCCAACGGTCCCAAATTACTGCCTTGTGTCACGCCTGATCTCGTAAAGTATGCATCTGACCTACACCCAGCGTATTCCACGTATTGCGTTCGTAAAGTGCGTAAAATTTAATAAGTGTGTGTGTGTGGGAGTGAATCCTACATGTACAAACTTCTGCAAAAGCACGTCATTATTGACCAAATCAAACGCTTTTTTAATGTCGAAATAGGCAGCGTCCACCTGTTTTTCACTGTCCACTACTGGTCTAATATTAGCCCTATAATTACGGAGGTTGCTAGTGGTACTCCTCGAAGACCTAAACCCGTGTTGCGCTTCTGATAGTTCGGAACTCACTTGATTAAATATGCATTTTTGAAGTGCTGCTTCCAATACGTTCGGCGGACTTGACAATATAGCTATCGGTTTATGTTGTTTTACTTTATCATAGCATCCTACTTTAGGAACTGGAATTACCCGACTGCTTTTCCAACATGTGGGAAATGTTGCTGCTTTGAGACACAGGTTATATATGTGAAGCAGTGGTTAGATGTGAGCAGCTAGTACGACGCCACAATCTCGCGGCGGTATACCATTCGGGCCTGCTGCCTTTTTTGGCTTAAGCCGCTCTACCTAACTGTAAGCTCTCAACATGAAGTCGTGCAGCCCCGTTTGAACAAACCGCTCCGGCAACAGCAGCGCTGACGTCAAGCTTTGGCTTTTGTGTAACATAAACGGAGCTAAAATACTCGGCAAATGCTCTAACACTAATTATCAGGGGGTAATACCTCTCCGTTCTCAATAATACCCGTACATGGTTCTCTGTTGACTGTTACTGTTAATAAACCTCCAGAATGACTTGGGATCTTCAATCGCATTTGATTCAACAGCCTTATTATAATTTTCAAGAGCCAATGCAATTAATTTCTTGACTTCCACTCTGGAACGGCTTAACTCTTCGTAATCTCCTGTGGATTTAGTGATCATGTATGTTTTATGCAGTGTACCATTTAGGATATAAATACACCTTGAGTATCCTAGGTTCCTGGAATTTTTTGGCACGCTTTCCTCAAGCACAGAGTTTAACTTATAATAGAAGCAATCGATACTCTGATTTAAATTAGACGAGTATTCATCAGACCAATCCACTTCTCTAACCTTGGAATACAATACACTAAACTCGGCTTTCTTAAAATTCCATTGAAAATAGCGCTCATGCGTTTTTGACGGGACATCATTTGAAGGAACCGCTAACATTCCCTATATTGTTACACTGACTGAATTCACAAAAGTTACTAAAGTAATTCCAAATATAAGTATTTACATTGTTTGAACAAGAATATAAGTCACCGATTACTAATACATCATCATACTTGGAACAAAATTCTTCAATTGTTCTGAGCAATAAAAAGTATTCAATATCATTCGTATTGGCAGGAGTATATACAATACGTAACAGAAACATAAATCTAAACTTTTCAAAGATCTAACCTTAAATAAGAAATAATCTTTGTAGTCGACGTCCATACCACGTTGTATTCACCAGTTCTCGTCTTTCAGACGGGCCAGTGTGAGAGCCGTAAAGCCGGCGTCCCACTGCACGGACACAATGCAGAAGTCTCTCCCACAGTTGTACTTTAAGCCCTCCACATATAGGCCGTACCGGGCTTCACCTGTGTCCCCAGCTGCGAGCTGGAAGAGCGGTCAGTCGATTTGAATTTTGCATGCTTTTTTTTCTGTGCAGTGTAAAAAATGCTCCTAATTATAATTATTGCTATAAGACTATAGTTAAGCTATAAATAAAGCTGATTAAATCCAAAAAGGAGGTATTACTATTGTGCATTATTTAAAACCTGTTTCTAGATTTATTATAATATGCATAGTTATTTTTATAATTAATGTGTGCAGTGCATGTTTGTTTTCTTATTCCTTTGGTGTTGGATTTGGTATATGGTTAATAAATGACTCTTAAAAAAAACACCTTTTTATTTTCTTTTTAAACATTTCAATCTTTTTTAAATACGAGTTATATTTACATGAAAAATTACTGTTTCTTACAAATTCACACCTCATTTGCAAAGCATTGAAAACGTCATTTTGAATCCGTTAAAGAAAGTTTATTTGTATAATAAATAAAATATATATTTATTTGTTATATAAATTGGAATTTTTAGATAAGCGAAAAAATGTGAAACACCTGTATATAGAATGACCATTTTAACCAATGTCAACTGTCTCTTTTCATCAGGGCGTAAACATAACGTAGTCAGAAAGAGAAAAAGTAGTGTAGTAATATGAAATGTGTATGCAACCACACACGGGAACGATACATATTTTCCTGTTCATAGGTCCGTTCGAGCAGTATTTCCAATCCCGTGATAGTATGACTAAAAGCGTCAATTTTCCCGTCCGGGACAATGAACACAAGCGACTGGATCTGAATAAATCGTATGTATTTGTAAAATAAAATTGATCTGCTATTTAACGATCGCTCTCGCCAACGTCCATACCACGTTGAATACACCGGTTCTCGTCCGATCACCGAAGTTAAGCAACGTCGGGCGAGGTCAGTACTTGGATGGGTGACCGCCTGGGAACACCTCGTGATGTTGGCTTTTTGATTTTTTTTTTTCAATATTTTAAATATACAGTAGTTGTATTTGGGATAACTATTATCGCCTTCACTACCTTGACGTATTTTTTTTAAATGTTGAAATTCCCTATTGTATATCAATAAACGTTGTACCATTACAGTACGAGCACGGACGATGTTTTTGAACCCAATGAAAAAGTGGACCAAGCCACTGAGACGGAAAATATAGAGGACTACATTCGCGACTTGATTTGTAGTGAACTACAAAGCCTTTGCGATTTGGACGTTTCTGAATGTTCTAATAAGAAAACTGAGGAGTTCCTCAACCAAGGCGTGACTAACGTGGTCGAGGGACTTAAAGAAGACAAACCTACGATAAAATCTTTCTCGAAAGTCACAGTCTTTGGTAATAATAAACCTCTAATCCGAATCACGTTCAATAACAATGAGCGTAAGTTACAAGTGCTCGATAAGAATGTGAATGTGGTTGTTGGGGAAAATTCTAAGGAAAAGCTAGATCTCTCTATCGACGAAACTTCGACTGATGATCATCTCAACCAATTGAAGAGGTGCCAGGCTTTCAGCGCTATTCAGGTGAAATCTGTCTCTTATAATATATAATAGCAATGCCTCTGTGACTTTTTGTAGGCATTTTTTATGTTTTTCTCTAAATTTCAACAAAAACTCATTGGAATCAGAAGTTACAATATCCTTAGGGTGACTTTCAAAAAGTATTTATTTGAAATCTGGACCCAGGAACTGCGTAAAATAATGTTGCCTTAGAAACCTTATTGGCCAACATTTTCTTTTGAGCACTTCAATATATTATCAAATAATTCTTGTTGGAAATTAATATTTCATAACTAATATATGTATACACCTGAAGTTAAGCTACATCATGCTTGGTCAGTACTTGAATGGTTCACCGCCGTTATAATATTAATTAAACAAAAATAAGCTATAATGAAACAATCTACCTTATATCTTACCAGTTTTATGCTTTATATATCTAATCTGTCCTTTTGACACATGTCAAAATAGATATTGAAAAAAATGCATCACGTACATTAATAGTGCAATTGCACGTCAAATCACTGTCACGTGCAAATATCAATTATGTATACATATATGCACAGATCATTTCATTTTTGGTGGCATGTAGTCATTGCATTATCTTATATAGGTCCGATTTAATCTCACTAAAATGGAGATAAAAGAAATCTTGGGAGAAATGAACACTGCGATGTCGGCATTTTGTTTTTACATGAATTATATTAGGATTTTATTAAAACATTTTGTAGCTTTTTACGCTTTAATTTAAACACTTTACTACTGCTTACAGGAAGCTTGCAGCACCGAAGATTTATACATAGACGACGACATTTCTACTCATTTGCAAGAGAATTTCGGTGGTAAATTGAAGTTTATTCCGCTTCACGGCTCTTTGCATGAACTAGTTTGCGAACGGGACGACGACTGCTGCCTCTTCAAAGTTAAGCAAGAGAATGGCTGTGACACAATTTACTTCAAGTGTGACAATGACACTGACGTCACCGACGGATCTGACAGAAGAGACAGAGTTATCTTCAAACGAAGCATTTCTCTGGTGGAAGAGCGCATCCAACGAGTCTACCCAAGGGCCAAGCGGCAGAACCCCGTGGCAGCGCTCAAAAAACTCAGTGACAAGCTCAAATCTCGTCCGAAATCAGAAGTCTTGCCCACAATTAATAAAGAAAGCCGCGCATTGAGCAATAGCAGCCCGGCTTTATACTCGGGCGAGAGAGAAGTAGAGGTTAACATAGAAAATGTGATGGCCTACCAAGATTCCTCCTCCGACGAATGCTTAAAGTGCTCGGCAGAAAATGATGAGTTCGAAATTATTGAACGAGAGATAGAAGATGAATTATCTAATACCACATCTATGGTGTGCAAGTGTTTAGGCAAGATTTCCGAGGAAAACCTCTCCACGATGGAAGATAATGAAGACTATTAAATCATTGAGAATTTTATCATAAACAGTGTTTATTTATGTTTAACATTATTTGAATGTTAATGCGGAAGTGGGTGACTCCCTAAAGTACAAATAACTAAGCTGGTTTATAAATCTTAGTTAAACCCAAAGACGTTAGTTTTTCTCGTAGAAGTGCTTTAGCGCAATTGTGATTTTAATGTTAAGTTACATTCCATTGTTGTGATTTTTAGAATATTTTTGTTTAAGAATAAATTATTATTTTTTTCTTTATCTTAGAATACATTTTAGATCCATTTTTATTGATAAATCATTGAACCAAAGGTTGTTCAGTAATACATTAGATTCTAGTTTTCGGTAATATAGATTTGTATTTGATTATAGGACTACCTACTCAATTTTTAAATAAATTATCTACTTAAATAGCTACCTTCTTTAGTTTTATTTCGTCGATATTTTTTAATGAATAGAACGAATTGTGTTTCCTTGGCAACCATTGCAATGAGTTTTTCATTATATAACGTATCGCACCTTTATTTCGAAACCGTTACTAAACGATTTTTTTACTAAATATAGTATAATGACAATGACATTCTGTTCAAATGGTCAAAATCTACAGAACGAATTTGACATGTCTATTTAATTTCCCAGTATTTTGGTAGATGGCGCTAAAATTAAACTAAACTTTAAAACGTAGTTATTAGCGAAACCATTAAGTACACAAGTTGTCAACTAGCATTTACGGAATTGACTTAAAAGTTTACAAAAAAGTCTAACTATTTGTTTAGCTGTTTGTGTGTTTTCAAGTTTTGTCACAGTTTATTTTTGTTCGATATTGATAATGATAGGGGATAAAATTTAAAAAATTATGATCTCAAAAGTGTTATGTACTTTAATAGTTAAAAGTTCCTATAAAAAAGTAATCGTACAAAATATTAAATTATATGACTTAAGAACACCTAAAGAAGAAGCCGACTATATAACAAATAATCTCAAAAATATCTCTGCTCTGATACTAATACTTACCTCTTTTATATAGAGATAAATAATGATGCAAAATTCTTCCTCTTGTAAAATTTAGCCCTTTTGTTTAATAATGGTTTCGAAATCAAGGTGCTGTTTGTATATGTAAATTATTATTGTTACATTACACTATTTGAAATAACTAAGATGTAGGATTCTACAAGTCCCGCAGAGCCTGATTGTCACGGCCCGAAGACCACAAAACACAATGCAATAGTACACCCCCATACAGATAGTAGTCCCATATATCACACTATACAGAAAGCGGACCAAGTTGACAAAATTTGCTTTTTATCTGATGAGGACTTGCTTCCAGCGAAATTCGACAATTTGGAAAAGGTGATGCAATCCGAATATCCTACTTTTAATTTAATGTTTTTGAATAATTTGTTATTGTCGGGTTGTATGGCATCCATAGTTGTAACACCAAAAAATACTTAGCCGTCATAGGCCATGAAACAAACATTGATCGATTTCATGACTTTATAAAATAATAATTATTTTCAGAGCTATGCCAGCAATTGTTCGACGCCGGTTTCGAAATTCCGTAAGCGGAACAAAGTGGCGACACCTGATTTGCATCGAAGTGATTCTACTCAGTACTGCAGTATATTAAGTCCACACAATGTTGAAGTTAACGACCAAAGTGCAGCAGCAGAAGCAGCCACCGCTAAACTTAGTCGAAGCTTTACGCCAAAATCCTACAAACCGCTTCAAATAACAGTTCCCGATTTCAATCTGGACTCTATTCGCGATATTGTCAAGAATCAAAATAGTGAACGTGCGTCTTATCACTTTGATATAAAGAACTATAGCTTGCCGAATACGCCTATAGCTAGGAGTACTAAATTGAGGAAGAACGCTTGGCTCTCGGGCGAATTGGATTCAAGAGAAAAGTCGCCGGAAAAGTCACAAGAATTGTCTTATGGGGAGAAACTAAAAGATCTCTGTAAAGAAATTACATTCGAAGGGCACAAACAGAAAGGTGAGTTGTTGTGTTGTTGAGTAATTCTGAGACGTTGTTGCCAACGTCCATACCACGTTGAATACACCGGTTCTCGTCCGATCACCGAAGTTAAGCAACGTCGGGCGAGGTCAGTACTTGGATGGGTGACCGCCTGGGAACACCTCGTGATGTTGGCTTTTTTGTTTTTTTTTCATTGTTTCAAAAGATGGCCTTGTTTTTTTTTAGATCTTTAGTATTGTTGAAAGCCCAGAGTTAAAGAGACCAGAATCGCCTGTCGAAGAAAGTGTACGAGACAGCTACACGGGCTTGAAACGGTATTATGTCACTAATAATATAGATGTATTATTTTCTCGTCTTGAGGAAGTTTTGATATTACCCAAATAATTAATTAGATTAGATTGTTTTGCTAAATATATTTGGTTCGGTCCCTGTAATACTTACACGGACTTACCGAAGTCTACAATAAAACTATACAGAATTGTATGTCCCTATTTGTTTAATTTCAGAATTCCGGATCCACCACTCGACTTCTCGTTCGCGGAGCTGGACACGAGACCGTCTACTTGGTCCACTCGGTCTGTTCAGTCAAGCCTGTACAAGGTGGAAGAAGAGGTTCTAGCCAACGTGAACGTTAAGCCATTGGTCGCGATTCATGAGAAATGGATACACGAGGCGAACAAGAAGAATGTAAGGTCGTTTTCGCTGCCGGAAGAAAGGTAATTTTATAATATGTCAATCAAAGAAAACAAAACGAAAGAACAGCCAACTAAGGCACGCAAGTAAGCTTCCGTGTCAAAGATCTAACCTTAAATAAGAAATAATATTTGTAGTCGACGTCCATACCACGTTGTATTCACCAGTTCTCGTCTTTCAGACGGGCCAGTGTGAGAGCCGTAAAGCTGGAAGTCGCTCCCACAGTTGTACTTTAAGCCCTTCACATATAGGCCGTACCGGCCTTCACCTGTATCTCCAGCTGTGAGCTGGAAGAGCGGTCAGTCGATTTGAATTTTGCATGCTTTTTTTTGCCTTATGAGGTAATAATCATACAAAAGAAATAAAAAGAACAAATATTAGAGAAATAAAAAGAAAGAAAAGAAATTAAAAGAGACACGGGAACGATACATATTTTCCTGTTCATAGGTCCGTTCGAGCAGTATTTCCAATCCCGTGAAAGCTGATTAAATCCAAAAAGGAGGTATTACTATTGTGCATTATTTAAAACCTGATTCTAGATTTATTATATTATGCATAGTTATTTTTATAATTAATGTGTGCAGTGCATGTTTGTTTTCTTATTCCTTTGGTGTTGGATTTGGTATATGGTTAATAAATGATTCTTAAAAAACACCTTTTTATTTTCTTTTTAAACATTTCAATCTTTTTTAAATACGAGTTATATTTAAATGAAAAATTACTGTTTCTTACAAATTCACACCTCATTTGCAAAGCATTGAAAACGTCATTTTGAATCCGTTAAAGAAAGTTTATTTGTATAATAAATAAAATATATATTTATTTGTTATATAAATTGGAATTTTTAGATAAGCGAAAAAATGTGAAACACCTGTATATAGAATGACCATTTTAACCAATGTCAACTGTCTCTTTTCATCAGGGCGTAAACATAACGTAGTCAGAAAGAGAAAAAGTAGTGTAGTAATATGAAATGTGTATGCAACCACACACGGAAACGATACATATTTTCCTGTTCATAAGTCCGTTCGAGCAGTATTTCCAATCCCGTGATAGTATGACTAAAAGCGTCAATTTTCCCGTCCGGGACAATGAACACAAGCGACTGGATCTGAATAAATCGTATGTATTTGTAAAATAAAATTGATCTGCTATTTAACGATCGCTCTCGCCAACGTCCATACCACGTTGAATACACCGGTTCTCGTCCGATCACCGAAGTTAAGCAACGTCGGGCGAGGTCAGTACTTGGATGGGTGACCGCCTGGGAACACCTCGTGATGTTGGCTTTTTGATTTTTTTTTTCAATATTTTAAATATACAGTAGTTGTATTTGGGATAACTATTGTCGCCTTCACTACCTTGACGTATTTTTTTTTAATGTTGAAATTCCCTATTGTATATCAATAAACGTTGTACCATTACAGTACGAGCACGGACGATGTTTTTGAGCCCAATGAAAAAGTGGACCAAGCCACTGAGACGGAAAATATAGAGGACTACATTCGCGACTTGATTTGTAGTGAATTACAAAACCTTTGCTTTGCGTCTATCTATCTGTCTGTCTGTTCGCTATAACCTAAAAAGCCGGGGCGGGTGGCTATTCTCTTATAAGATAATTCTCGCTTCGCTTAATGCAAGTCCGATGAAGAGATTTTAAATCGAGGAGGTAGTTAGTTTATACGTTAAGACTTTTTTACTTTTAAACATTTTATATTAATTAATTTAGGCCCTTACGAGCAAAAACGAGTGACGAACCCCAAAATTCAGCATGACCGGAGCACATATTTCGCCCGTCATGCTGAAATTTTGTTAAACTGATATCAACAATTCAGACATTACAACATGACAGGCGAAATATGTAATTGATTGTGATTAAATTATAGCTGCAATTATGTTTCAGTAAATTTTTAAATTCGTTAATCATATCAAATCCTATCCTATCAAAAATATTGAGGTACTTTTACTTGTGGGATTTTAGATCTCGTTCACTTTTTAAGGGTTGGTGCGTAATTTAACATATATTAGGTCCTTACATATGAAATTGGCGTTTTGTATGGGAGGAACAAAAAGTCGAATATTTTTAAATATAATATATTTAATTAATCAAAGTATGAACCATTGTTTTCTATGCACTTTTGCCATCTCATAGATAGTTCATTGATCCCTTTACCAAAAAAACCAGTCGGACGGGAATCAATAAAATCTGTGAAGGCGATTTGGACTGCCCCATCAGAGTTAAATTTTTTCCCTTGCAAGAAGTTGTCCAAATTTCGAAAAAAATGGTAATCTGTTGGAGCAAGGTCCGGGGAGTACGGAGGATGTCTTAGTCATTCCATTGAGAAAACTGCAATAAACAATACCGCCACTTGTCCACCAAACGCTTACAAGTAACTTTTTTGCGGTTAATTTTCGCTCGGGGCAGGATTTGGCTGGCTGGCCAGGATCCAACCATTGCGCTGAGTGCTTCCGATTATCGTAATGAATCCATTTTTCATCACAGGTAATGATTCGGTTTAAAATACCTTCATTATTGTGCCGGTTCAGTAATGTAACGCAGCAGTCGTTTGCCGGTTTGCTTCAGTCAATTCGTGAGGCACCTTTCAAGCTTTTTAATCTTCCCAATTTGCTTCAAGTGAATTAAAACAGTTTTATCACTAACAACGCAGCCTGCAGCTGGTGCTCGGGTGTGGTTTGCGATGAATACGTTTACATAATAGCCTTCAATACTTCATTATTAACTTGGGTCTCCGCCGTCCACGGGGCTTGTTCTGCAGGTCGAAATTTCCAGAACGAAAACGTTGGAACCAAAACGAACTGTGTTTTCTTTTGCAATATGACCGCCATACACATCATTCACCCTTCGAGTCGTTTCCGCAGCACTAGTGCCACGCCGGAACTCGTACTCGTAAATAATGCGATACTTTAAGTTTTCCATTTTGTAAAATGAGTGACGCAAACAGAAAAAAAAACAGAAGAAAAAAACAAATGAATGACGGTCATCGAAGCACAAATACATGAGTAAATAGCTGTACAAATTTGATTTTGAAATTCCTTACCAAAGAGGAGATATTTGAGGTCAAAGTGGCCAGTACGACAAAACGCCAATTTCATATGTAAGGACCAAATATAATAAAAAAAAACTTAAAAGTAACCATAGGTTAATAAGTTAATTGCATCATTAAAAAATATATGTAGAAGTAAGAAGGTACATCTCAATCAGTGAGTTGTCCTGAACATACAAGATCAGGACATATTTTGTACTCATACAAGGTTGTCAACTTTTACAAGCGGTGCGATTGTAAGTCGGTGGTATTTTCTAATAATCCCGAGAGTACCATCACCAAGTAGAACCATCTAGGATAAAATACGCCTACGAATATATAAAAGATTGTTGGAGTTGAATAGTTTATGAATAGTAGAAATATAACAAAATTCCCTTCAACTATGTTATAATATAATCTCAATATAATGAATAAACTGGCTTCCCGTTTGTATGCCTACATATTATACGCTAACTAACGCTAATTCGCTGAATTAAGACATTTTCTTGCGAAATAAGACGCAGGCAGAAGCTTGATACTTAACTCTCGTTATTAGTGTACTAGATGTACCTACCTATATGAATAAATGAAAATTTGATTTTAAAGTAAGAAAAATGACATTTATTTCTCTACAAATACATTAATTTTTGTTAAATGATAACAGTCTACGAAGTTAACTTTAAAACAGCAAAATTTATGAACTTATTAAAAAGGCGTAAATGAAATAGTGTTTTACTTACAAAGCCAACATTCATTGTAGATATAGGACAAATAAATACTTTAACCAATCCCTGTATGTATTATGTAGACCTACTACTTTTTATTTACGTAAATGCGTGAGTGTAAAGCCGAACGCGACTCATTCGACTCCTACTGCCCGGTTATGTTTCAACTATGAAAAAAGAGAAATCAGAGCTTTTGTCAAAACGGTTAATAATGTAATAAGACTTTTAAAGAAGGGTTATTGATGGAAACTTGTATTGCTAGGTCAAACTACACGTGAACGATGAATGAATCATGACAAGTGTTTTTAGTATGAAAAAATAACATTTTTTTAACAATATTAATAATGAACGAAGCAACTGGTATAGAATTATTAATATAATTTAAGTTTCCGTAAATAGATTTATCATGACTATTGTTAAATCGAGAGGTTTATCCTGTTATAAATTTAATTATTAAATGTAAATTATGAAAATTAATAAAAAAAATTGTACGAGGAGTAGCTTAGTACAAAACACACATGCAAAAATTAATTTTGATTGGTTAATTTTAAGAGAGCGTATCGCGATTATAACAAGAAATATTGTAGAAGTAAAACAAAAAACCGTTGTATTAGAATGTTTCCGTTTCGCTTATAAATAAAATAAAACCGCCGAGTTTCTTGTTTGTAAAAATACTTTATATTTATTATTTATTATTAATTAATTTTATTAACGTCAACAATGAGACATATGAGTTAATAGGTTATTAAAATGTGAATAATAAAACAATACTAAATGTTAATAATTCCTAGTGTCCATTGAATCAGATTAAACCTTTTGATGAAATTGTTTAATGAGATAAATTAAAAAGTTATAGTTGCTAAAATTTAACTGCTAGGTCATCTTCCGAGACATAAAACTTCTCATGACAAGTGTTTCTACAAAAAGCATTTGTCACGGCAACGCTCAACTTTGTTGTTATTTTTTTGATAACGTTATCTTTAGATACAGTTTAAAGGTTACGTATGAATTTTAAGCTTCAAATTTAAGAACAATTTATAAACTGAAATTTTGTCAAATCTGGGTTATCTTAAGACACTTGTTTAAATGATTACGTAACACAGCCAAGGGAGTCTGATTTTACGAGAATTTTGCAGGTGTTTGCGGTCAAATTATTATTTATTCCATGGAACTTCCCATTGTTGATGGCGGCGTGGAAGTTGGGCCCTGCCCTTGCGACAGGCAACACTTTGGTGCTAAAACCAGCCGAACAGACGCCACTCACAACTTTATATTTATTTATTTATACTTCGTTACAATCTCAAGAAAAACAAGTAACATAAAAGTTTAAGACAATCAACGGGCGGCATACATATATCATTTCTAAGTAACTGCGACGATGCATGTTTCAGGGTTTAGGAATAGTGAATATTTGTGTATCAAGTTCTTTTGAATGGAATCGATTTTTTTGATTTATGGGAAATATTGATTTGAGAAAATATAAATTTTACAAACAAATATTATATTTTTTATTTAAGTACACAATAAAAATATTAACAAGTTACAGAACAATAAACAAATGCAGAAACAATTTTTTAGCCTAGTAGGCCAAACACATTAGTGTATTGCATTATAACTTCATCTTCTAAATCTACACCGCCCATATTCTTGTATATATATAATCCTGGACATCATAAGTGTCCATTTGAAAATCATCTTTATTTCATCTCTTTTATCTCATTTGGGATTCTGACTTTGTTTATCCTCATTGTTCTTCATTTTTGATCCTTTGTTTATCATCAAGAATTCAGTCAAATAAATTTACGTATAGGAATTATCTAAGTAATTCCTATACCATTGACTATAGATTGTCCGAACAATAAAGTAGACAACACAAAGCGGTATAAACTTCAATTTACCACCGAAATTCTCTTGCAAATAAGTAAAAATGTCGTCGTCTATGTATAAATCTTCGGTGCTGCCAGCTTCCTGTTACAGTTAGGTAAATTTAAATTTAAAAAAAAAACGATTGTTCCTCCACCTCATCAAACGCGTAAAGTGTTAGGGAATGTTTTAATTAAATCCAGATATGTAAACTCGACAACAAAAATGCCAACATCACGAGGTGTTCCCATCCAAGTCTGACTCTTTGTGCCCGTCGAATGTAATTTCTTTACAGAGATCTTTTAGTTTCTCCCCATAAGACAATTCTTGTGACTTTTCCGGCGACTTTTCTCTTGAATCCAATTCGCCCGAGAGCCAAGCGTTCTTCCTCAATTTAGTACTCCTAGCTATAGGCGTATTCGGCAAGCTATAGTTCTTTATATCAAAGTGATAAGACGCACGTTCACTATTTTGATTCTTGACAATATCGCGAATAGAGTCCAGATTGAAATCGGGAACTGTTATTTGAAGCGGTTTGTAGGATTTTGGCGTAAAGCTTCGACTAAGTTTAGCGGTGGCTGCTTCTGCTGCTGCACTTTGGTCGTTAAGTTCAACATTGTGTGGACGTAATATACTGCAGTACTGAGTAGAATCATTTCGATGCAAATCAGGCCTTCTTTCGTTTCGCTCACGGAAGTTCGATAATTTCGGTGTGCTCTGAAACAAAAAATTCTCAATTAGTATTCATTAATTATAGTCGGCTGATATTATATGGGAAAGAGTGAATATTCCTTAAAATAACTCGTATAGTACGAAATAATATAAAATTGATGATGATGTAAATGAGAATTCAAAACCGTACTACATGGAGTACAGATATTTGCGTATTTGGAGATGACTACGAAAAAACACTTGATATAATTTAATAAAAACAAACATATTAAGAGAAATGCCTACACCGTATAACTATAGTTTGATTTTTACTCCGTCGGTTATTCGGAGGTTTTACAAATTATATATGTATATGGTTTAATTTCCTAGAAAATATGTTTATTATAATTTAGTACAAAGTGGTTTTTGCAAGAAATCGAGTATTGTTTAAATCGGTATTTATTTGATCTCTATCTTCTTAATTATAATCAAGTGATTAGTTAGTAAAGCGGAATACTTTATTCAGACCGAGTATTTAAACGCAACGCAGCAAAGAAACACAAATAGAGCAAATAAGTTACATGACCTTAAGAGTTATTAGCTTAAAGTTTACTCGTACTTTTTTCATGGTTTTATACTTTAGTTCTTCTTAGTTAAAAACTATAACTGACCCAGTAGTGTCATATACAAATCTGTTAATCTAGTTAAATAGCCAGTTGGCAATTCTAGTTATAGATTAGGATTAGAGAAATCATTCAATTAGTAAAAAAAAAGTTGGAGAAGAAATATTTAAAAAATTTATTGTGAATAAAATTTAGTGAGGCGCCTGCTGTTGTACATCGACCAATCTAACTTGACCCTTACAAACATATGTTCTATTCCAAACTCAGTTTTAATGCCATGTCATTAAGGTCATATAAATACGTTATAGACCTTTATAAAGTGGCGAGTGTTGATTGTTGAAATTTAGTGGTTTGTTTGTGCTGATTCATGGTTTGACCTTCAAATTTTAATCGCGGTCTCTGTAAAGACTACTATAAATTGTTCGCTTAATGCGTAGGTGATCTTCAGTGATGCCAGTCGCGTAGTATTTAAAATATACAAGTTTTAATTTATTTAAATTAGCACACGTTCATTGTAGTTACGTCAAATTCTAGTTTATATAAACTTAGAAGATATTTTTGTTTCGTTAAATATTTGAAAATGATTCGAAATTTGAGCAAGACGATAAAGTTACAAAAAGCACAATTTGCAACTGCAGCAGCGCCGGCACCGCACACCACCCCGGATGTTAAGTACACTGGAGTAAGTACTTTTTGTTGTATACTTACAACGTATATACAGAATAATGATTAATATTACTGTGCATGGTTTATAACTTTTTCATAAATTTATTTTATAGAAATAATCTCCTAGATTTAATTTTAAGTAACACTTCGACAACTCATACAGCGCTAGTTAAGCTTAACATATATCATTCTTGCTTAAAGATTGATGCTACCAACTTAGTCCTACGTGAAGTTTTTGGGATGGCCAAAAGCACAAATAAAATATAAATTTCGTAGCATCAACTACGAGAATATTAATAAAGCATTGTCGAATATTAATTGGGTAAAAGTTTTAATTGGAGATACTATTGATGATGTGGTGAGTGGCAGATAATTTCTACGAAATATTAAACAAAATAATTTCAAGTTCTGTTTCCAAAATTCGGAGTATTGGCAGAAGTAAATTTCCTATTTGGTACTCAAGCTCTTTGATACATATATAATAAAATATAAATTAAAAGCTCATAAGCGTTAGAAAAGCTATAAGAATCCATGAGACTACGACGAATTTACGCTAGACAAAAACTGGTATGCAAAAAGTGCTTTAATATGTATGAAAAGGTTTTTCAAAATAATTTGAGTAAGGATCCCAAAGAGTTGTGGTAATATATGAAAAATAAACGCCAATGTAGCCCAGGCTACCCTAACATTTTCGGAGATGTAGTCTACCATACAGAAGAAAAAGCTTGCGATGGGTTCAACAAGATTTTTAAAAGTGTTTTTCAACTCCAAGATGATAATTACAGTTTTCAACACCTACCTGAATCCGATAATACATGTAACCAAGTAATAATGACTGAAGATGAAGTCTGTTGAGAGTTGAAATCTTTAAATATTATTAAAGGCTCACTAAACCGTTTAGTCCTCTTATCCTAAGATAATTACCACAGCAGCAGCGTGGTTTTACGATAAATCCGAGTACGTGTTCAGTGAATGGACGAAGGAGAAAAAATTGATACGATCTATACGGACTACTAAAAAGCTTTCGATTGGGTCGATCATGTCATCCTCCTACATAAGCTATTCGCTCTAGGAATCGGTGGGTATCTCTACAGATGGATCAAATCGTATGTAACTAATAGAAGGCAGGCGATAATAACGGGTGACAAAACGTATTTCTAAAAATTAAGTCTATAGATAACTGTGTTCAACTTCAACAGGATCTTTGTAGATTGAAATCTTACTAAGTACAAAAAATTAATTATTGTAAAATGTAGTCAAATTAATTTTACTCGCAAACATAAGAAAATTTTGTTATAAAATAAGATATACAACCATTAAACAGGTGAATTTACTTGGAGACTTTGCGATACTACAAGATGATAAGACGTGTTTCTCCGAACATAAAGATAATATAATAGAAAAAGCATATAAACAACTTGGCTTCGTTAAACATGTATGCAAATCTTTTAAGAAATAAATATAAATTGCATAAAATGCCTGTACTTTGATTTTATTTGGAGCACACTAGAATATGCATGAACTGTCTGGTTCCCAATCTACAAGAAGAATAGACACATCCAAAAAAGTTTCTTAAGGTTTTATTTCTGAAAGTATAGTGATATACAGATTCCTCCAAATACTTTAGTATTGAATCCCTAGTATGTGCATTCCGTTTTTGTTTTTTGTGTATAATGTATTTATTTGGATATTGTTCAGTAAGTAGCTGTAGAAATAAAGATAAGCAAAGCAATTTATCAAATAGATTAAGTATCTTAATTAATATAAATATTATTATATTAATTTATATATAATTCTGTATTAGGTAATACAGGCTGTTGACTAACCCATATTTGGTATAAATAATAATATAAAAATAGTTCTGGTTATAGCTTCGTATTTTTATAAAAAACATCATATATATTATATACAATACTTATTTACAGATATTTATCAATAATGAGTGGGTGAAAGCTGCCGATGGCAAAACATTTCAAACTGTGAACCCTACTGATGAGAAAGTTATTGCGGACATTCAACAGGGTGGAAAAGCAGACATTGATAGAGCAGTCCAAGCAGCAAAAGATGCCTTCAAGTAAGATCTAGATGATAATTTTAGTCATTATTTCTTCATACTAATTAATACCATTATCTTAAGATAAAATCTTTTCAAATTCATAAAAAAAACAAGACACACACAACATAACTTATTTTTTTATATACAATGCTCCAACTAATACAGCAATACAAGTTTTGTTCAATATTATTAAAAAATATATTATTTAATTTAAAATTTAATGTTTCAAAAAAGGCTGGGCTCACCATGGAGAACAATGGATGCATCTCATCGGGGCTACCTTTTAAACAAATTGGCTGACCTTATTGAAAGAGACAGGACTTATATTGCAGTAAGTATTTTATTAAACTTATGATATATACTAAACTATAACATGCATAAAATTTTATTTACTTATACGCATTGAAATGCGGATGTTGATATGACAAGTTTAAATCCACCTAAACCTCTTTTTATCACATGTTTGAAATATACATTTTACTATTAGTTCTACTTATTCTACGTGTATTTAGAAAAAGATCATTTATTTTATTATCTATGTTAAATGACGCACCAAACCTTAAAGAGGGAACGGGATATAAAATACCACTTGTAAAAGTACCTCATTATTTTGTACGTAGATAGGATTTGATATAATTAACGAATTCAATTATTCACTGCAGTAACATATTCGCAGCCACGATTTAATCTAGAAAAATAAATAATATTTAAAGTAACGTAACCCAATATTTCGCTTGTCATGGTATACCAATTTTGGGGTTCCTCACTCACAAACAACAAATAAAAAATAATTGGGAAAATGGGAAAAAGTAGAAATGTCTTGACGTATAAACAACCTGCCTCCTTGAATTAAAATCTCTGCGTAAGACTAGCACAAAGCGGAGCAAGAACAATATTATAAGGGGCAATCGTGACCCGTAAACCTCGAAAATTTTTATACCTAAACCTTAAATTACCCAAGGGTACTTTAATTACATTATTAGGAAATACACGTTTATAAGCGGTGCTAACTTTAAAATAGATGGGGATGGGACCCAAGTGTATCTAAAAGATAGAATATAAAGATTGTTGGAGTTGAATAGTAAAAATACAACAAAATTCCCTTCAACTATCATAAAATATTTACTTCCTAAATCTTATAGTCTTCTTAAGTAAGCTCTTTGGACGATTTTATCACTGCAAAAGCCGTGTGATTAACTACATCGTAGGATTTGATGGCGTATTATTCATTTAAAAAAAAATTCCAGAGCTTGGAGACATTAGATAATGGTAAGCCATTCTTGGCCGCGTACGACGGAGATTTACCTGGCTCTATAAATAACCTGCGCTACTACGCCGGTTGGGCCGACAAGAATCATGGCAAAGTGTTACCAGCTGACGGCAAATACTTTGCGTACACACGTCACGAGCCTGTTGGTAAGTTAATTAAAATAAATTAGTTTCTGATATTGAAATAAATTTAAGGATTTACAACGATTTGATTCGGTTATGTTTGTGTAGGTCCTACTTTACGTCTAATGTTAAAAAAAATTTAAAGTACATATATGGGGTTATAGTTGGAAAAATTGAACTGAATATAAACTCAAATTTATTCAAGTCTGGGTTATCTTAAGACACTTGTTTAAATGATTACGTAACAAAGCGAAGAATGAATGATTTTACGAGAATTTTGCAGGTGTTTGCGGTCAAATAATACCATGGAACTTCCCATTGTTGATGGCGGCCTGGAAGTTGGGCCCCGCCCTTGCAACAGGCAACACATTGGTGCTAAAACCAGCCGAACAGACGCCACTCACAGCTTTATATTTAGCACAACTTGTTAAGGTACTTATAGATAATTTCTAAATGGAGTAGTAGTGAATATTTGTGTATATCAAGATCTTTTTATGGTAATATATCGGGGTCTCTTTCTATGAAGTCAGTTAAGGTATTCAGAGAGTAAACTAAATTTTTCCAGTGTTTTATGTTTCCAATACCAGTCAAGTTCTATATTTTTTAAATATTTTCTAGGAAGTCTTTCCATGAATCAAAATACAATCCATCAGCTCTTTGATTATAACTTGAGCACGTTCGTTTTTTATCTATATGTTTATTACTATATTGGTTTGATTTGTGGACTCCGCACTTAGACTCTCAATATTACTATGTTATTTGTTATACTTATGTATTACGAACACGACACAAATATCTCTTACATTATTATACATAAAAAGGATTTTTAGGAAGCCGGCTTTCCTGAGGGTGTAGTTAACGTTGTGCCAGGCTACGGCGACGCCGGCGCAGCCTTAGTTGACCATCCCGATGTCGATAAAATTGCTTTCACTGGTAAGTATCCGCCTTGCGTAACAAAGGCTAAAATATATGACTACCACGTTTTAGGTCTTTCAAACACATGGCTTATTTGCAAGGTTTGTGAATAGCAATTACACATTTTTTTACTATTTCTATCGATTTCTTTGTTGTCCCAATTTCATGCTCAATCATTTATGAAGACACTTTTGCCTCTGTAAAAAATATCTATAAAATACAAATATAAACTTATTTTAAGGGCGTATAAGTTCGTTTCGAGCTGCCAAGAAAGAAAAAGAATATGTGTTCAAACTAAACACAGAAGAAGCGATATACAGACAATCTATGATAGATGCTCTATCTGATTTTATTATTCGTGACATTTCAATAATTATTTCTAACAGGTTCCACAGAAGTCGGTAAACTAATCCAAAAAGGTGCTGCTGGCACAGTCAAGAGGATCACTTTGGAATTGGGCGGAAAATCACCAAATATTATATTAAACGATTGCGACTTAAACCACGCCGTGGAACAGTCTCATATGGCGCTGTTCTACAACATGGGACAATGTTGCTGTGCGGGTAAGTTGACATATCAAAAACATATTACTCTAATAAATTGTGGTCCAGTCACTGACTGGCCCGAAGGCCCAATCGGTTAAGGTCGAGAAGTACTATACAATTGTTATCGATTAGCACAATTTTGTTATAATTATTCAAGGTGTCATCATCGCAGTGATTTGTAGTTGTAAGTTGTAGGAGGTACTTAGGGTTGGAGATGTCCCTACAAAATCAACATGAGTCGAATAAATACTACTGACTCGGCTCTGGTACTATTAATATATTAATATTTCCAAATTCTCTTCTAAAGAAATATTCACATCGTAATAGTGATAAATTAGTATTATTTTCGGGTTAGTAAATGACTTAAAAATCATGAGAAAGGTGGGAGAGGTTGCCCCTATTCTGGCAGCAAATGTGCTCACAAATATTTCGGAATAGTATAGCCTGACCTTATTTATAATATAAGTACCAAGGGAAATATATATATATTTTACTATTACGATATTTACTCGATTACCCGGACATGTAGTCTTATCGCAGGCTAGCTAATGTCTGATAGGAATGGTTCAACCTAATTACATACGATAAAATAAAACGTAAACACAATACGATTGCCGATAAACTGTTTTTCAATTCCCTTCCAATTTGTGTCGTCATTGGAACACAACTTGAGGAAATCCTTTTCGTTTCTTAAATGTAGATTATTATCAAGGTGTATGTTAGGTACTTTGCCTTCTATCGATTACTTTTACCATATTAGAAAAAGTAGTCAAAGTAGTAGAAGTCAAACCACTTTATTCTAAACTTTGAAAAATAAAATAAAGGTTTGCCAACGGCATTACAATAAAATTTTACATAACTAAGAGAACATACAAACTATAAATATGTGTAAAAAGTGACAAATATTAAATTATTGCAAAATTTTGGAAAATAAGTATATCTCTGTAAGACGCTCAATAATAAAATAATTGTGTCATTAAAAAAGTCATAAAAGTGTGTTTTTAAATGGTAAAAATCATCAATTCAAAATGTATGTAGAAGTTTTTCTATTGTAATCGTTCCAGGTTCACGTACGTTTGTCCAAGACAAAATCTATGACAAATTCGTTGAAATGTCAGCGGAGCGTGCTAAAAGACGAATTGTGGGCAATCCATTCGATCCTAAGACTGAACAAGGTCCACAGGTATGTATATTATTTTAGTATTAGACTGTTATGTTATGTTTTAATATTTATTATATGAACTGAAATACGAGCTCTGTGTATTTTTACGTGTACCTACTGTAGAAGTTACAACCTAATTACATAGGTTTAAAGTCAGTCGCTCATCAATTAATATAAATACAAAACTAATGAAAAGAAGTGTTTCTTATTAGTTAATAAAACATACATATAATTACTTGTTTAGAAATGTTGAAATATTAACATCACGAGATAGGTTGTCCATCTTCATAGCTTCGTGATATACATGGCGTATAAGTGGGTTGATTTCTGGCGAAACAATTACTGTTCGCTAAAGCACTGATCACAGATGTCTGATTAGTTTGAATAATAATCGATGATACGCGCATAAGACTGCGTATTTCAATGAGCCTCACCCTGTTAAGAAGTTGCGGGGCTTAAAACGTTTTATATGAAAGTTGTTAACATATTATATCACTTATATGATATATTGGCATCGCTTATTTATATTCAAAGTGACTAGAGTGATAAGGACATAACAGCAATTCGAGGCTAACTTCACATGAGTTTCAGATTGACTTGGAGCAACACGAAAAAATTCTTAGTCTGATAGAAAGCGGGAAAAAGCAAGGCGCGAATTTAGTAACGGGTGGAAAACGTCAAGGTGATAAGGGATTCTTCGTCGAACCCACTGTCTTCGCGGACGTCAAGGATGACATGGATATCGCTAAGACTGAGGTAAAAATTATTTAGCGTTCAACCCTTGAACTTCGGTTTTATAAAAATCCAAAAAAAAATCTTCAGTCTAAAGTATTTTTTTATTTCGATTTAAATTATTCTTACTATAAATAGCATTTACTCGTAGGAAATATGGTTGTCCTTTTGGCCTGGGCCATTCAGTTATCCTGCATCTATTCACTTGTTTAATATTTGTTATAGATCTTCGGTCCAGTGCAACAAATAATAAAATTCTCAGATTTAGACGAAGTAATCGCTCGCGGCAACAATTCAGAGTATGGACTCGCGGCCGGCATCTTCACCAACGACATGGATAAAGCCAATTATCTCATTCAGGTAATGCTAATAGTAATTTTCCGCCATTCTTCATCATAGATTAAATACAATTTAATGGAACATGGGACAAAAATTAGACTGATTCAGTTTTGAATAAGAATGTTTATTAACCTAGAACTAGGTTATTTTACCTAGAACTTGAGGTACACAGAATGATCATTACCTTTAATTACAATCAAATTAGCAAAATGTCACAATGTGTAGCAAAATATGTTTAATTTGTTTCGCTACATTGATCAACTTATCAATACGCAGTTAAAATATATACACGTTGTTTAACATAAATCGCAGGTTGATAATTAACAGGTGAAAGATCTCGTTCGATCACAACAGGTGAAGACGTCAGGGACTGGAGCAATACCATTTTGCCAGTGATTAATTAAAGAAGAATTAAAAATAGTAATTTGTAAAGGATTAATGGCTACTAATAACCAATCTGAAATTGTTATTTAAATCTTGTCAAACATTGTTCAACTACTATCAAAACATTACCAGGATATTTGGCTTTTTACAATAATTCAAACATTTCTATTGCAGGGTCTTCGTGCTGGTACAGTTTGGGTGAACGATTACAATGTTTTTAGACAACAAGTGCCATTTGGTGGGTTCAAGCAATCCGGTCTTGGAAGGGAAAATGGCCCATATGGCCTTAACAATTACACTGAAGTTAAATCTGTAGTTGTAAGATTGACTGAGAAGAATTCGTAAATATTTGCACAAAACACAAACTCTTTTGTAAAAATGTTTAAGTTTTATTCAATTCCGACGGTGTGATAATTATTTGGAAGTTTTTTAACCAAATCGTGTTAGACGAAATAACTTTAAATAATATCAATTCCATGAAGGAATTTTATTTTAAGAGGAGGTCAAATCCAAAATGGCGCCAAATGCGAACATTTCGTTCTTTTTAGCTTACTAACTCTTTTTACTAAATTTAGTTTACTTACATTATACTCTTAAGAAATGTCTGCCTGAAAATGCAAGATTAACTGCGACATACGAATTAACACTTATTTTGTGTATGTTACTGTAACTTGATGAAGTAGTAATAACTATTAATTGTTTAGAAATGTATAGAAATAATATATACTTTTTTTGTATGCCAATATAATTTTATGACATTGAAATATATTTTTATACGGAAAACTGGTACTTTTATTAAAAAAAAATATATATATCAACGGCGCTACAACCTTTTTAGGTGTGGGCCTCAGATTTCATCGTAGGTTTGTCTTCTTTAAGTCCCTCGACCACGTTAGTCACGCCTTTGTTGAGGAACTCCTCAGTTTTCTTATTAGAACATTCAGAAACGTCCAAATCGCAAAGGCTTTGTAGTTCACTACAAATCAAGTCGCGAATGTAGTCCTCTATATTTTCCGTCTCAGTGGCTTCGTCCACTTTTTCATTGGGCTCAAAAATATCGTCCGTGCTTGTACTGTGTGTAAAATAAAAAATATGTCAAGGTAGTGGAGGCGATAATATTTATCCCAAATACAACTACTGTATATTTTAAACTATTAAAAAAAAAAACCAAAAAGCCAACATCACGAGGTGTTCCCAGGCGGTCACCCATCCAAGTACTGACCTCGCCCGACGTTGCTTAACTTCGGTGATCGGACGAGAACCGGTGTATTCAACGTGGTATGGACGTTGGCAACAACTACACAGAATTACTCAACAACACAACAACTCACCTTCCTGTTTGTGCCCGTCGAATGTAATTTCTTTACAGAGATCTTTTAGTTTCTCCCCATAAGACAATTCTTGTGACTTTTCCGGTGACTTTTCTCTTGAATCCAATTCGCCCGAGAGCCAAGCGTTCTTCCTCAATTTAGTACTCCTAGCTATAGGCGTATTCGGCAAGCTATAGTTCTTTATATCAAAGTGATAAGACGCACGTTCACTATTTTGATTCTTGACAATATCGCGAATAAAGTCCAGATTGAAATCGGGAACTGTTATTTGTAGCGGTTTGTAGGACTTTGGCGTAAAGCTTCGACTAAGTTTAGCGGTGGCTAGTTCTGCTGCTGCACTTTGGTTAGGTTCAACATTGTGTGGACTTAATACTGCAGTACTGAGTAGAAACACTTCGATGCAAATCAGGTGTCGCCACTTTGTTTCGCTCACGAAATTTCGATAATTTCGGCGTGCTTTGAACAAAATTCTCAATTAGTATTCACTAATTATAGTCGGCTGATATTATATGAGGAATGGGTGAATATTACTTAAAATAATACGACTTAGATATAAAGTAGATCTTTTCATTATACCTTATTTTTGTTTAATTAATATTATTGATGAAAAAAACCACCAAAATGCCGCGGTAACCATCAAGTACTGACCAAGCATGATGTAGCTTAACTTCAGGTGTATACATATAGTAGTTATGAAATATTACTTTCCAACAAGAATTATTTGATAATATATTGCAGTGCTCAAAAGAAAATGTTGGCCAATAAGGTTTCTAAAGATATGGTTTCCTAGAAAAGCGGTGCCGTTAACTATCGGCCATTATAAGTTTGTCTTCTTTAAGTCCCTCGACCACGTTAGTGACGCCTTTGTTGAGGAACTCCTCAGTTTTCTTATTAGAACATTCAGAAACGTCCAAATCGCAAAGGCTTCGTAGTTCACTACAAATCAAGTCGCGAATGTAGTCCTCTATATTTTCCGTCTCAGTGGCTTGGTCCACTTTTTCATTGGGCTCAAAAACATCGTCCGTGCTCGTACTGTAATGGTACAACGTTTATTGATATACAATAGGGAATTTCAACATTAAAAAAAAATACGTCAAGGTAGTGAAGGCGATAATAGTTATCCCAAATACAACTACTGTATATTTAAAATATTGAAAAAAAAAACAAAAAGCCATCATTTGGGAGAAAGTTGTTTTTAGTACCTATTATTATTGTATTGAGTGGTCTTCAGTTTTCAAGAACTACGTGTCAAGTCCTAAATCGGTCCTAGATCAAGTGCTTTCAGACGCATTATATGGTTTTGTTCCTTAGTGCTTTGAAGTTTCGTGGCTTTTCCTTGAACCCTTTCAAGCATACCTTATTGTAAATACTCTAATATTGGTCTAATGTAACATTTTAAATATATTTTTCAGAATGTTCTTGATGTGAGGAATTCGAAAGATTTTATCACTAAATAGAGATTGGAATTCGGCTTTTTTACAATATTAATGATGTGACATTCCCAATTACTCAATATTGTGTGCATGAGTGAATTTCCTAAAACTTTGGTGACGTCAGCAAAGATTGACTGTTAAACCTGTAGTGAGTTCTTCAGACCTGTCATGTACGTAATAAAAAGTAAAGAGAACTTTTACGTAAAAACGTCTTCTAGCATAAAGAAAAGTCCAATTCTACATTTAGATAGTGAAAAAGTTAATTTACATATTATTCATTTGTAAAACTTTTTAAAATAAATAATTATTATTATATTCATCTCATTATCTTGACACCAAATTACAAATTATCCTCACTTCTACCATAATGTGAATTGCACACTTTTTTAAAAAAAATACGTGTTGAATTTGATATTCAAAGTTCCACACATAGACGACGGCATTTCTACTCATTTGCAAAATAATTTCATCCTGTCAACATAATAAAACTGATTATCAGAGCCGGAACGATCTGTAACCGTGTACTTCCAATAGCGATGTATTTTACAGAGTACGGACTGCTGCTTCAAGATAGGCAAATTTAATTCGACTTTACGAAAGAAGTCAATGTGTACTTTTTTAAAATACATAATTATAGAAAAGGAAATTGAAAGCAACGCCATCTGTGTCCATATACCCAAGAATATTTTCTAGGCGTTCATTAATTTCTGCAGTATTTGCTGTTAAAACTTCCGCAAGTTGAAACTACAGCATCCACTATTTGTTAAAGTTGTTACATTTAGCCAACGTAATTAACTACATAGTTCTAAATCCTGTCTGCTGACAGACGATAACCTAGATAGGTATTTTGTTTCGTCTTATTCTAAATACATGTATAGTAACCGCGTCTATATACGTTAAAAAGAAATACGCAAAATAATACGAGCCACGTATGATTAAATAATATGTAATATCTTTTTTTTTTCTTTAACCGTATATATACATCTTTACAAGTGGCGAGCGTATCATACAAATTGCTTAGCTTAGTACAAACAACCAATGTGACACCGTGGAAGGACATATATTAGTCAAAAATACTATTCTCGTGTTTGTTTGATGTTGTAAGGGATTTTTAATAAAAATACCAGTTTTCCATATAAAAATATATTTAAATGTAAGTTACATTTAAGATAGCAGTTGGCTTAAAAATTAATTGTTTGACAATCTAAGCATTGATAATGGAAGACTAGTAAATGAATACAATACATTTAAGCAGTGTATTAAAAATTATATCGGCATACACAAAACTAGACATTTTGCCTTTATAAAGCCCAATCAAAATTCACAAATGTAAGATATCGCATCATTTTGGATTTGACGCCCTCTTAAAAATATTCTCGCATGGAAATGATAAAACTAAATTTACCGTAACACGACTAGGTTAAAAACCTTCCAAATAGTTATCACTCATATAAGCCAAGTACAAAGGTACAATATTGAAAAATAAACACTTTTAAAGTAGACTGGTTTAAAGTTACAAATATTTGTGCGACATAAAAAAATATCGATAATTTGTTGTCAGAATTGAATAAAAATTAAAAAACGATTACGAGTTTTTCTCTGTCAATCTAACAACTACAGACTTGACTTCTGTATAATTGTTAATGCCATACGGTCCGTTTTCCCTTCCAAGACCGGATTGCTTGAACCCACCAAATGGCACTTGGTTTCCGAAAACATTATAATCGTTCACCCAAACTGTACCAGCACGGATACCCTGTAATAGTGATGTTTGGATTATAGTAAAAGTACAAATATGCGGGAAAAGTTTTGATAGAAGAACAGATACTTGAGATTTAAATAAGATTGTCCCAGATTGTCCATTAGTGGCTGAACCTTTACAAATTACTATTTTTCGTGCTGCTTTGCTTCGCTTCAGTACACGCTTGTGCTTTGCACCTTTTTACCTGTTTATTATATTTATATTTCTGCGATTTGTCTTGAATTATACAAATACATACATAATACTTTAGTCTCAGAGAAAATTAAACTATTAAACAGTTTCAGGATTGGGCAGGCGAAGAAATATTTTATAATAAGTCAATTGAAGCGAAAAAAATACATGTTGTATTAGCGTGACATTTTGCTAATTTGACAAAGCCAATTAATAGTTGTTCTTATTAAATTTAACGGTCCATTCTTAGTACAACTCAGTACAAATAAACCTGCTGATTCAAAACAAAATCAGTCTCATTAATAATTCTCTAACCAGTTGCTTCGTCAATGATTAATAATGAATAAAAACATGTTAGGTAAATAAAAATGTTTTAAAATCGTGGTAAAAAAGACAAAGTGTAAAAAAATGTTGCAATAAAAGTTTCCAAGAATAATTTATTCTTTAAAATAGGTATTATTACACCGTTTTAACAATAGCACTGATTTCTCTTTTTTATTTCTACAGTTGGAACATAACCGGCCTTACATTCACGCGTTTGCGTAAAAAGTAGTAAGTCTATGTATAGTGTAAACTCTATAAAACGACAATGAAGGGACTGTGCAATTTTATGGCGTTAAATGGAGAGAAGAAAAACGAAATATAAATAATCCATGACCATGATGATAAGAGACTAGCCACCCGCCCCGGCTTTTTAGGTTATAGCGAACAGACAGACAGATAGACGCAAAGCAAAGGCTTTGTAGTTCACTACAAATCAAGTCGCGAATGTAGTCCTCTATATTTTCCGTCTCAGTGGCTTGGTCCACTTTTTCATTGGGCTCAAAAATATCGTCCGTGCTTGTACTGTGTGTAAAATAAAAAATATGTCAAGGTAGTGGAGGCGATAATATTTATCCCAAATACAACTACTGTATATTTTAAACTATAGAAAAAAAAAACCAAAAAGCCAACATCACGAGGTGTTCCCAGGCGGTCACCCATCCAAGTACTGACCTCGCCCGACGTTGCTTAACTTCGGTGATCGGACGAGAACCGGTGTATTCAACGTGGTATGGACGTTGGCAATAGCACTCGTTACATGGCAGATAACTTTGATTTTACAAATACGTGCATGATGAAAAACTGTTCTCTTGCAAATTCAGTTCTCGTCTATATCGTTAAACAATATCTATGATCCAGATGCATTTATAGAATCATATATTAAAAGCACAAGTCCATATTTGGTCCCGAACTATATAAAAAACGTAAATTATTTGCAAACACAGCGTAATCACCACTCCTTTTCTCTTAGATTTCTTTGATAGCGAAGAGCTGCGTTCGTAAATGAACCATAACAAAGCACATTACCAAACATGATGTATAGGTGGCGCTATACCAAAAAATAACATATCAATTTTAAAAGTGTATTACATGCAAAAATAGCAACCGCCGGCCTTCAAATTTGTTCCTATACATATGAGACTATTTAAAATAATTAGATTTTAATACAAATTTACTTTACATAATTTTTGATAAACGTTTATTTCTTCAAAACGCAGTAAAAAGTAACATTATAAAATGTATCTTTTAAAAGAATTCTAAAGTAAAAAATAAATATATATCTCCACCGTGACAGTGTATCACACTGCCGTGACCAGGATTCGAACCTGGGTTACTACGGCCACAACGTAGGGTCCTAACCACTAGACGATCACGGCTATTGGTCTCTTTTTACTGTAGCTTTTTCGTTATATCGACTTTCAAATCACAACGATGCTTTGAAGTTTTTACGTAAAAGTTCCCTTTACGTTTTATTACGTACATGACAGGTCTGAAGAACTCACTACAGATTTCACAGTCTATCTTTGCGACGACTTGACGACACCAAAGTTTTAGGAAATTCACTCAAGCACACACAATTGTGTAAATGGGAATGTCACATCATTAATATTGTAAAAAAGTCTAATTCCAATCTCTATTTAGTGATAAAATCTTTCGAATTCCTCACATCAAGAACATTCTGAAAAATATATTTAAAATGTTACATTAGACCAATATTAGAGTATTTACAGTAAGGTATGCTTGAAAGGGTTCAAGGAAAAGCCACGAAACTAGTCAAAGCACTAAGGAACAAAACCATATAATGCGTCTGAAAGCACTTGATCTTACCGATTTAGGACTTGATGCGTAGTTCTTTAAAACTGAAGACAACTCAATACAATAGAAATACTAAAAACAACTTTCTCCCAAACCGAGTGAGCCGATTAGCGCACCCTTCTTTGAACTCTTTCAGAAATAGGCTGCTTGTGCACTTTCTGAAAAATTTGTTAAATTTAATTTTCAATTTTCCTATCCGGGACAATGAACACAAGCGACTGGATCTGAATAAATCGTATGTATTTGTAAAATTAAACTGATCTGCAATTTAACGATTGCTGTCGCCAACGTCCATACCACGTTGAATACACCGGTTCTCGTCCGATCACCGAAGTTAAGCAACGTCGGGCGAGGTCAGTACTTGGATGGGTGACCGCCTGGGAACACCTCGTGATGTTGGCTTTTTGATTTAAATTTACATGTTTGGATTTTATTAAAACATTCAAGAGTTACGCTTCTGTACGCGTTTGCTGAGGTCGAGGAACATTAGTTTTTGTATTTTTAAATTGAACTAATTTTTCCAGGAAGTGCACAAGCAGCCCATTTCTAAGAAGGGGGCGCTAATCGGCTCACTCGGTTTGGGAGAAAGTTGTTTATAGTATTTGTATTGTATTGAGTGGTCTTCAGTTTTAAAGAACTACGCGTCAAGTCCTAAATCGGTAAGATCAAGCTTGCTTTCAGACGCATTATAAGGTTTGTTCCTTAGTGCTCTGACTAGTTTCGTGGCTTTTGTTTGAACCCTTTCAAGCATACTAATATCCTTTATTAAAAAAGGGTCCCAAATGATGTGTAAATACTCTAATTTTGGTCTAATGTAACATTTTAAATATATTTTTCAGAATGTTCTTGATGCGAGGAATTCGAAAGATTTTATCACTAAATAGAGATTGGAATTCGGCTTTTTTACAATATTAATGATGTGACATTCCCAATTACTCAATATTGTGTGCATGAGTGAATTTCCTAAAACTTTGGTGACGTCAGCAAAGATTGACTGTTAAACCTGTAGTGTAGTGAGTTCTTCAGACCTGTCATGTACGTAATAAAAAGTAAAGAGAACTTTTACCTAAAAACGTCTTTAGCATAAAGAAAAGTCCAATTCTACATTTAGATAGTGAAAAAGTTAATTTACATATTATTCATTTGTAAAACTTTTTAAAATAAATAATTATTATTATATTCATCTCATTATCTTGACACCAAATTACAAATTATCCTCACTTCTACCATAATGTGAATTGCACACTTTTTTTAAAAAAATGCGTGTTGAATTTGATATTCAAAGTTCCACATATAGACGACGGCATTTCTACTCATTTGCAAAATAATTTCATCCTGTCAACATAATAAAACTGATTATCAGAGCCGGAACGATCTGTAACCGTGTACTTCCAATAGCGATGTATTTTACAGAGTACGGACTGCTGCTTCAAGATAGGCAAATTTAATTCGACTTTACGAAAGAAGTCAATGTGTACTTTTTTAAAATACATAATTATAGAAAAGGAAATTGAAAGCAACGCCATCTGTGTCCATATACCCAAGAATATTTTCTAGGCGTTCATTAATTTCTGCAGTATTTGCTGTTAAAACTTCCGCAAGTTGAAACTACAGCATCCACTATTTGTTAAAGTTGTTACATTTAGCCAACGTAATTAACTACATAGTTCTAAATCCTGTCTGCTGACAGACGATAACCTAGATAGGTATTTTGTTTCGTCTTATTCTAGATACATGTATAGTAACCGCGTCTATATACGTTAAAAAGAAATACGTAAAATAATACGAGCCACGTATGATTAAATAATATGTAATATCTTTTTTTTTTTCTTTAACCGTATATATACATCTTTACAAGTGGCGAGCGTATCATACAAATTGCTTAGCTTAGTACAAACAACCAATGTGACACCGTGGAAGGACATATATTAGTCAATAATACTATTTTCGTCTTTGTTTGATGTTGTAAGGGATTTTTAATAAAAATACCAGTTTTCCATATAAAAATATATTTAAATGTAAGTTACATTTAAGATAGCAGTTGGCTTAAAAATTATTTGTTTGACAATCTAAGCATTGATAATGGAAGACTAGTAAATGAATACAATACATTTAAGCAGTGTATTAAAAATTATATCGGCATACACAAAACACAGATACACAGACATTTTGCCTTTATAAAGCGCAATCAAAATTTACAAATGTAAGTTATCGCATCATTTTGGATTTGACGCCCTCTTAAAAATATTCTCGCATGGAAATGATAAAACTAAATTTACCGTAACACGACTAGGTTAAAAATCTTCCAAATAGTTATCACTCATATAAGCCACGTACAAAGGTACAATATTGAAAAATAAACACTTTTAAAGTAGACTGGTTTAAAGTTACAAATATTTGTGCGACATAAAAAAATATCGATAATTTGTTGTCAGAATTGAATAAAAATTAAAAAACGATTACGAGTTTTTCTCAGTCAATCTAACAACTACAGACTTGACTTCTGTATAATTGTTAATGCCATACGGTCCGTTTTCCCTTCCAAGACCGGATTGCTTGAACCCACCAAATGGCACTTGGTTTCCGAAAACATTATAATCGTTCACCCAAACTGTACCAGCACGGATACCCTGTAATAGTGATGTTTGGATTATAGTAAAAGTACAAATATGCGGGAAAAGTTTTGATAGAAGAACAGATACTTGAGATTTAAATAAGATTGTCCCAGATTGTCCATTAGTGGCTGAACCTTTACAAATTACTATTTTTCGTGCTGCTTTGCTTCGCTTCAGTACACGCTTGTGCACAAACCTTTTTACCTGTTTATTATATTTATATTTCTGCGATTTGTCTTGAATTGTACAAATACATATATAATACTTTAGTCCCAGAGAAAATTAAACTATTAAACAGTTTCAGGATTGGGCAGGCGAAGAAATATTTTATAATAAGTCAATTGAAGCGAAAAAAATACATGTTGTATTAGCGTGACATTTTGCTAATTTGACAAAGCCAATTAATAGTTGTTCTTATTAAATATAACGGTCCATTCTTAGTACAACTCAGTACAAATAAACCTGCTGATTCAAAACAAAATCAGTCTCATTAATAATTCTCTAACCAGTTGCTTCGTCAATGATTAATAATGAATAAAAACATGTTAGGTAAATAAAAATGTTTTAAAATCGTGGTAAAAAAGACAAAGTGTAAAAAAATGTTGCAATAAAAGTTTCCAAGAATAATTTATTCTTTAAAATAGGTATTATTACACCGTTTTAACAATAGCACTGATTTCTCTTTTTTATTTCTACAGTTGGAACATAACCGGCCTTACATTCACGCGTTTGCGTAAAAAGTAGTAAGTCTATGTATAGTGTAAACTCTATAAAACGACAATGAAGGGACTGTGCAATTTTATGGCGTTAAATGGAGAGAAGAAAAACGAAATATAAATAATCCATGACCATGATGATAAGAGACTAGCCACCCGCCCCGGCTTTTTAGGTTATAGCGAACAGACAGACAGATAGACGCAAAGCAAAGGCTTTGTAGTTCACTACAAATCAAGTCGCGAATGTAGTCCTCTATATTTTCCGTCTCAGTGGCTTGGTCCACTTTTTCATTGGGCTCAAAAATATCGTCCGTGCTTGTACTGTGTGTAAAATAAAAAATATGTCAAGGTAGTGGAGGCGATAATATTTATCCCAAATACAACTACTGTATATTTTAAACTATAGAAAAAAAAAACCAAAAAGCCAACATCACGAGGTGTTCCCAGGCGGTCACCCATCCAAGTACTGACCTCGCCCGACGTTGCTTAACTTCGGTGATCGGACGAGAACCGGTGTATTCAACGTGGTATGGACGTTGGCAATAGCACTCGTTACATGGCAGATAACTTTGATTTTACAAATACGTGCATGATGAAAAACTGTTCTCTTGCAAATTCAGTTCTCGTCTATATCGTTAAACAATATCTATGATCCAGATGCATTTATAGAATCATATATTAAAAGCACAAGTCCATATTTGGTCCCGAACTATATAAAAAACGTAAATTATTTGCAAACACAGCGTAATCACCACTCCTTTTCTCTTAGATTTCTTTGATAGCGAAGAGCTGCGTTCGTAAATGAACCATAACAAAGCACATTACCAAACATGATGTATAGGTGGCGCTATACCAAAAAATAACATATCAATTTTAAAAGTGATTACATGCAAAAATAGCAACCGCCGGCCTTCAAATTTGTTCCTATACATATGAGACTATTTAAAATAATTAGATTTTAATACAAATTTACTTTACATAATTTTTGATAAACGTTTATTTCTTCAAAACGCAGTAAAAAGTAACATTATAAAATGTATCTTTTAAAAGAATTCTAAAGTAAAAAATAAATATATATCTCCACCGTGACAGTGTATCACACTGCCGTGACCAGGATTCGAACCTGGGTTACTACGGCCACAACGTAGGGTCCTAACCACTAGACGATCACGGCTATTGGTCTCTTTTTACTGTAGCTTTTTCGTTATATCGACTTTCAAATCACAACGATGCTTTGAAGTTTTTACGTAAAAGTTCCCTTTACGTTTTATTACGTACATGACAGGTCTGAAGAACTCACTACAGATTTCACAGTCTATCTTTGCGACGACTTGACGACACCAAAGTTTTAGGAAATTCACTCAAGCACACACAATTGTGTAAATGGGAATGTCACATCATTAATATTGTAAAAAAGTCTAATTCCAATCTCTATTTAGTGATAAAATCTTTCGAATTCCTCACATCAAGAACATTCTGAAAAATATATTTAAAATGTTACATTAGACCAATATTAGAGTATTTACAATAAGGTATGCTTGAAAGGGTTCAAGGAAAAGCCACGAAACTAGTCAAAGCACTAAGGAACAAAACCATATAATGCGTCTGAAAGCACTTGATCTTACCGATTTAGGACTTGACGCGTAGTTCTTTAAAACTGAAGACAACTCAATACAATAGAAATACTAAAAACAACTTTCTCCCAAACCGAGTGAGCCGATTAGCGCACCCTTCTTTGAACTCTTTCAGAAATAGGCTGCTTGTGCACTTTCTGAAAAATTTGTTAAATTTAATTTTCAATTTTCCTATCCGGGACAATGAACACAAGCGACTGGATCTGAATAAATCGTATGTATTTGTAAAATTAAACTGATCTGCAATTTAACGATTGCTGTCGCCAACGTCCATACCACGTTGAATACACCGGTTCTCGTCCGATCACCGAAGTTAAGCAACGTCGGGCGAGGTCAGTACTTGGATGGGTGACCGCCTGGGAACACCTCGTGATGTTGGCTTTTTGATTTAAATTTACATGTTTGGATTTTATTAAAACATTCAAGAGTTACGCTTCTTTACGCGTTTGCTGAGGTCGAGGAACATTAGTTTTTGTATTTTTAAATTGAACTAATTTTTCCAGGAAGTGCACAAGCAGCCCATTTCTAAGAAGGGGGCGCTAATCGGCTCACTCGGTTTGGGAGAAAGTTGTTTATAGTATTTGTATTGTATTGAGTGGTCTTCAGTTTTAAAGAACTACGCGTCAAGTCCTAAATCGGTAAGATCAAGCTTGCTTTCAGACGCATTATAAGGTTTGTTCCTTAGTGCTCTGACTAGTTTCGTGGCTTTTGTTTGAACCCTTTCAAGCATACTAATATCCTTTATTAAAAAAGGGTCCCAAATGATGTGTAAATACTCTAATTTTGGTCTAATGTAACATTTTAAATATATTTTTCAGAATGTTCTTGATGCGAGGAATTCGAAAGATTTTATCACTAAATAGAGATTGGAATTCGGCTTTTTTACAATATTAATGATGTGACATTCCCAATTACTCAATATTGTGTGCATGAGTGAATTTCCTAAAACTTTGGTGACGTCAGCAAAGATTGACTGTTAAACCTGTAGTGTAGTGAGTTCTTCAGACCTGTCATGTACGTAATAAAAAGTAAAGAGAACTTTTACCTAAAAACGTCTTTAGCATAAAGAAAAGTCCAATTCTACATTTAGATAGTGAAAAAGTTAATTTACATATTATTCATTTGTAAAACTTTTTAAAATAAATAATTATTATTATATTCATCTCATTATCTTGACACCAAATTACAAATTATCCTCACTTCTACCATAATGTGAATTGCACACTTTTTTAAAAAAAATGCGTGTTGAATTTGATATTCAAAGTTCCACATATAGACGACGGCATTTCTACTCATTTGCAAAATAATTTCATCCTGTCAACATAATAAAACTGATTATCAGAGCCGGAACGATCTGTAACCGTGTACTTCCAATAGCGATGTATTTTACAGAGTACGGACTGCTGCTTCAAGATAGGCAAATTTAATTCGACTTTACGAAAGAAGTCAATGTGTACTTTTTTAAAATACATAATTATAGAAAAGGAAATTGAAAGCAACGCCATCTGTGTCCATATACCCAAGAATATTTTCTAGGCGTTCATTAATTTCTGCAGTATTTGCTGTTAAAACTTCCGCAAGTTGAAACTACAGCATCCACTATTTGTTAAAGTTGTTACATTTAGCCAACGTAATTAACTACATAGTTCTAAATCCTGTCTGCTGACAGACGATAACCTAGATAGGTATTTTGTTTCGTCTTATTCTAGATACATGTATAGTAACCGCGTCTATATACGTTAAAAAGAAATACGTAAAATAATACGAGCCACGTATGATTAAATAATATGTAATATCTTTTTTTTTTTCTTTAACCGTATATATACATCTTTACAAGTGGCGAGCGTATCATACAAATTGCTTAGCTTAGTACAAACAACCAATGTGACACCGTGGAAGGACATATATTAGTCAATAATACTATTTTCGTCTTTGTTTGATGTTGTAAGGGATTTTTAATAAAAATACCAGTTTTCCATATAAAAATATATTTAAATGTAAGTTACATTTAAGATAGCAGTTGGCTTAAAAATTATTTGTTTGACAATCTAAGCATTGATAATGGAAGACTAGTAAATGAATACAATACATTTAAGCAGTGTATTAAAAATTATATCGGCATACACAAAACACAGATACACAGACATTTTGCCTTTATAAAGCGCAATCAAAATTTACAAATGTAAGTTATCGCATCATTTTGGATTTGACGCCCTCTTAAAAATATTCTCGCATGGAAATGATAAAACTAAATTTACCGTAACACGACTAGGTTAAAAATCTTCCAAATAGTTATCACTCATATAAGCCACGTACAAAGGTACAATATTGAAAAATAAACACTTTTAAAGTAGACTGGTTTAAAGTTACAAATATTTGTGCGACATAAAAAAATATCGATAATTTGTTGTCAGAATTGAATAAAAATTAAAAAACGATTACGAGTTTTTCTCAGTCAATCTAACAACTACAGACTTGACTTCTGTATAATTGTTAATGCCATACGGTCCGTTTTCCCTTCCAAGACCGGATTGCTTGAACCCACCAAATGGCACTTGGTTTCCGAAAACATTATAATCGTTCACCCAAACTGTACCAGCACGGATACCCTGTAATAGTGATGTTTGGATTATAGTAAAAGTACAAATATGCGGGAAAAGTTTTGATAGAAGAACAGATACTTGAGATTTAAATAAGATTGTCCCAGATTGTCCATTAGTGGCTGAACCTTTACAAATTACTATTTTTCGTGCTGCTTTGCTTCGCTTCAGTACACGCTTGTGCACAAACCTTTTTACCTGTTTATTATATTTATATTTCTGCGATTTGTCTTGAATTATACAAATACATACATAATACTTTAGTCTCAGAGAAAATTAAACTATTAAACAGTTTCAGGATAGGGCAGGCGAAGAAATATTTTATAATAAGTCAATTGAAGCGAAAAAAATACATGTTGTATTAGCGTGACATTTTGCTAATTTGACAAAGCCAATTAATAGTTGTTCTTATTAAATTTAACGGTCCATTCTTAGTACAACTCAGTACAAATAAACCTGCTGATTCAAAACAAAATCAGTCTCATTAATAATTCTCTAACCAGTTGCTTCGTCAATGATTAATAATGAATAAAAACATGTTAGGTAAATAAAAATGTTTTAAAATCGTGGTAAAAAAGACAAAGTGTAAAAAAATGTTGCAATAAAAGTTTCCAAGAATAATTTATTCTTTAAAATAGGTATTATTACACCGTTTTAACAATAGCACTGATTTCTCTTTTTTATTTCTACAGTTGGAACATAACCGGCCTTACATTCACGCGTTTGCGTAAAAAGTAGTAAGTCTATGTATAGTGTAAACTCTATAAAACGACAATGAAGGGACTGTGCAATTTTATGGCGTTAAATGGAGAGAAGAAAAACGAAATATAAATAATCCATGACCATGATGATAAGAGACTAGCCACCCGCCCCGGCTTTTTAGGTTATAGCGAACAGACAGACAGATAGACGCAAAGCAAAGGCTTTGTAGTTCACTACAAATCAAGTCGCGAATGTAGTCCTCTATATTTTCCGTCTCAGTGGCTTGGTCCACTTTTTCATTGGGCTCAAAAATATCGTCCGTGCTTGTACTGTGTGTAAAATAAAAAATATGTCAAGGTAGTGGAGGCGATAATATTTATCCCAAATACAACTACTGTATATTTTAAACTATAGAAAAAAAAAACCAAAAAGCCAACATCACGAGGTGTTCCCAGGCGGTCACCCATCCAAGTACTGACCTCGCCCGACGTTGCTTAACTTCGGTGATCGGACGAGAACCGGTGTATTCAACGTGGTATGGACGTTGGCAATAGCACTCGTTACATGGCAGATAACTTTGATTTTACAAATACGTGCATGATGAAAAACTGTTCTCTTGCAAATTCAGTTCTCGTCTATATCGTTAAACAATATCTATGATCCAGATGCATTTATAGAATCATATATTAAAAGCACAAGTCCATATTTGGTCCCGAACTATATAAAAAACGTAAATTATTTGCAAACACAGCGTAATCACCACTCCTTTTCTCTTAGATTTCTTTGATAGCGAAGAGCTGCGTTCGTAAATGAACCATAACAAAGCACATTACCAAACATGATGTATAGGTGGCGCTATACCAAAAAATAACATATCAATTTTAAAAGTGTATTACATGCAAAAATAGCAACCGCCGGCCTTCAAATTTGTTCCTATACATATGAGACTATTTAAAATAATTAGATTTTAATACAAATTTACTTTACATAATTTTTGATAAACGTTTATTTCTTCAAAACGCAGTAAAAAGTAACATTATAAAATGTATCTTTTAAAAGAATTCTAAAGTAAAAAATAAATATATATCTCCACCGTGACAGTGTATCACACTGCCGTGACCAGGATTCGAACCTGGGTTACTACGGCCACAACGTAGGGTCCTAACCACTAGACGATCACGGCTATTGGTCTCTTTTTACTGTAGCTTTTTCGTTATATCGACTTTCAAATCACAACGATGCTTTGAAGTTTTTACGTAAAAGTTCCCTTTACGTTTTATTACGTACATGACAGGTCTGAAGAACTCACTACAGATTTCACAGTCTATCTTTGCGACGACTTGACGACACCAAAGTTTTAGGAAATTCACTCAAGCACACACAATTGTGTAAATGGGAATGTCACATCATTAATATTGTAAAAAAGTCTAATTCCAATCTCTATTTAGTGATAAAATCTTTCGAATTCCTCACATCAAGAACATTCTGAAAAATATATTTAAAATGTTACATTAGACCAATATTAGAGTATTTACAATAAGGTATGCTTGAAAGGGTTCAAGGAAAAGCCACGAAACTAGTCAAAGCACTAAGGAACAAAACCATATAATGCGTCTGAAAGCACTTGATCTTACCGATTTAGGACTTGACGCGTAGTTCTTTAAAACTGAAGACAACTCAATACAATAGAAATACTAAAAACAACTTTCTCCCAAACCGAGTGAGCCGATTAGCGCACCCTTCTTTGAACTCTTTCAGAAATAGGCTGCTTGTGCACTTTCTGAAAAATTTGTTAAATTTAATTTTCAATTTTCCTATCCGGGACAATGAACACAAGCGACTGGATCTGAATAAATCGTATGTATTTGTAAAATTAAACTGATCTGCAATTTAACGATTGCTGTCGCCAACGTCCATACCACGTTGAATACACCGGTTCTCGTCCGATCACCGAAGTTAAGCAACGTCGGGCGAGGTCAGTACTTGGATGGGTGACCGCCTGGGAACACCTCGTGATGTTGGCTTTTTGATTTAAATTTACATGTTTGGATTTTATTAAAACATTCAAGAGTTACGCTTCTTTACGCGTTTGCTGAGGTCGAGGAACATTAGTTTTTGTATTTTTAAATTGAACTAATTTTTCCAGGAAGTGCACAAGCAGCCCATTTCTAAGAAGGGGGCGCTAATCGGCTCACTCGGTTTGGGAGAAAGTTGTTTATAGTATTTGTATTGTATTGAGTGGTCTTCAGTTTTAAAGAACTACGCGTCAAGTCCTAAATCGGTAAGATCAAGCTTGCTTTCAGACGCATTATAAGGTTTGTTCCTTAGTGCTCTGACTAGTTTCGTGGCTTTTGTTTGAACCCTTTCAAGCATACTAATATCCTTTATTAAAAAAGGGTCCCAAATGATGTGTAAATACTCTAATTTTGGTCTAATGTAACATTTTAAATATATTTTTCAGAATGTTCTTGATGCGAGGAATTCGAAAGATTTTATCACTAAATAGAGATTGGAATTCGGCTTTTTTACAATATTAATGATGTGACATTCCCAATTACTCAATATTGTGTGCATGAGTGAATTTCCTAAAACTTTGGTGACGTCAGCAAAGATTGACTGTTAAACCTGTAGTGTAGTGAGTTCTTCAGACCTGTCATGTACGTAATAAAAAGTAAAGAGAACTTTTACCTAAAAACGTCTTTAGCATAAAGAAAAGTCCAATTCTACATTTAGATAGTGAAAAAGTTAATTTACATATTATTCATTTGTAAAACTTTTTAAAATAAATAATTATTATTATATTCATCTCATTATCTTGACACCAAATTACAAATTATCCTCACTTCTACCATAATGTGAATTGCACACTTTTTTTAAAAAAATGCGTGTTGAATTTGATATTCAAAGTTCCACATATAGACGACGGCATTTCTACTCATTTGCAAAATAATTTCATCCTGTCAACATAATAAAACTGATTATCAGAGCCGGAACGATCTGTAACCGTGTACTTCCAATAGCGATGTATTTTACAGAGTACGGACTGCTGCTTCAAGATAGGCAAATTTAATTCGACTTTACGAAAGAAGTCAATGTGTACTTTTTTAAAATACATAATTATAGAAAAGGAAATTGAAAGCAACGCCATCTGTGTCCATATACCCAAGAATATTTTCTAGGCGTTCATTAATTTCTGCAGTATTTGCTGTTAAAACTTCCGCAAGTTGAAACTACAGCATCCACTATTTGTTAAAGTTGTTACATTTAGCCAACGTAATTAACTACATAGTTCTAAATCCTGTCTGCTGACAGACGATAACCTAGATAGGTATTTTGTTTCGTCTTATTCTAGATACATGTATAGTAACCGCGTCTATATACGTTAAAAAGAAATACGTAAAATAATACGAGCCACGTATGATTAAATAATATGTAATATCTTTTTTTTTTTCTTTAACCGTATATATACATCTTTACAAGTGGCGAGCGTATCATACAAATTGCTTAGCTTAGTACAAACAACCAATGTGACACCGTGGAAGGACATATATTAGTCAATAATACTATTTTCGTCTTTGTTTGATGTTGTAAGGGATTTTTAATAAAAATACCAGTTTTCCATATAAAAATATATTTAAATGTAAGTTACATTTAAGATAGCAGTTGGCTTAAAAATTATTTGTTTGACAATCTAAGCATTGATAATGGAAGACTAGTAAATGAATACAATACATTTAAGCAGTGTATTAAAAATTATATCGGCATACACAAAACACAGATACACAGACATTTTGCCTTTATAAAGCGCAATCAAAATTTACAAATGTAAGTTATCGCATCATTTTGGATTTGACGCCCTCTTAAAAATATTCTCGCATGGAAATGATAAAACTAAATTTACCGTAACACGACTAGGTTAAAAATCTTCCAAATAGTTATCACTCATATAAGCCACGTACAAAGGTACAATATTGAAAAATAAACACTTTTAAAGTAGACTGGTTTAAAGTTACAAATATTTGTGCGACATAAAAAAATATCGATAATTTGTTGTCAGAATTGAATAAAAATTAAAAAACGATTACGAGTTTTTCTCAGTCAATCTAACAACTACAGACTTGACTTCTGTATAATTGTTAATGCCATACGGTCCGTTTTCCCTTCCAAGACCGGATTGCTTGAACCCACCAAATGGCACTTGGTTTCCGAAAACATTATAATCGTTCACCCAAACTGTACCAGCACGGATACCCTGTAATAGTGATGTTTGGATTATAGTAAAAGTACAAATATGCGGGAAAAGTTTTGATAGAAGAACAGATACTTGAGATTTAAATAAGATTGTCCCAGATTGTCCATTAGTGGCTGAACCTTTACAAATTACTATTTTTCGTGCTGCTTTGCTTCGCTTCAGTACACGCTTGTGCACAAACCTTTTTACCTGTTTATTATATTTATATTTCTGCGATTTGTCTTGAATTATACAAATACATACATAATACTTTAGTCTCAGAGAAAATTAAACTATTAAACAGTTTCAGGATAGGGCAGGCGAAGAAATATTTTATAATAAGTCAATTGAAGCGAAAAAAATACATGTTGTATTAGCGTGACATTTTGCTAATTTGACAAAGCCAATTAATAGTTGTTCTTATTAAATTTAACGGTCCATTCTTAGTACAACTCAGTACAAATAAACCTGCTGATTCAAAACAAAATCAGTCTCATTAATAATTCTCTAACCAGTTGCTTCGTCAATGATTAATAATGAATAAAAACATGTTAGGTAAATAAAAATGTTTTAAAATCGTGGTAAAAAAGACAAAGTGTAAAAAAATGTTGCAATAAAAGTTTCCAAGAATAATTTATTCTTTAAAATAGGTATTATTACACCGTTTTAACAATAGCACTGATTTCTCTTTTTTATTTCTACAGTTGGAACATAACCGGCCTTACATTCACGCGTTTGCGTAAAAAGTAGTAAGTCTATGTATAGTGTAAACTCTATAAAACGACAATGAAGGGACTGTGCAATTTTATGGCGTTAAATGGAGAGAAGAAAAACGAAATATAAATAATCCATGACCATGATGATAAGAGACTAGCCACCCGCCCCGGCTTTTTAGGTTATAGCGAACAGACAGACAGATAGACGCAAAGCAAAGGCTTTGTAGTTCACTACAAATCAAGTCGCGAATGTAGTCCTCTATATTTTCCGTCTCAGTGGCTTGGTCCACTTTTTCATTGGGCTCAAAAATATCGTCCGTGCTTGTACTGTGTGTAAAATAAAAAATATGTCAAGGTAGTGGAGGCGATAATATTTATCCCAAATACAACTACTGTATATTTTAAACTATAGAAAAAAAAAACCAAAAAGCCAACATCACGAGGTGTTCCCAGGCGGTCACCCATCCAAGTACTGACCTCGCCCGACGTTGCTTAACTTCGGTGATCGGACGAGAACCGGTGTATTCAACGTGGTATGGACGTTGGCAATAGCACTCGTTACATGGCAGATAACTTTGATTTTACAAATACGTGCATGATGAAAAACTGTTCTCTTGCAAATTCAGTTCTCGTCTATATCGTTAAACAATATCTATGATCCAGATGCATTTATAGAATCATATATTAAAAGCACAAGTCCATATTTGGTCCCGAACTATATAAAAAACGTAAATTATTTGCAAACACAGCGTAATCACCACTCCTTTTCTCTTAGATTTCTTTGATAGCGAAGAGCTGCGTTCGTAAATGAACCATAACAAAGCACATTACCAAACATGATGTATAGGTGGCGCTATACCAAAAAATAACATATCAATTTTAAAAGTGTATTACATGCAAAAATAGCAACCGCCGGCCTTCAAATTTGTTCCTATACATATGAGACTATTTAAAATAATTAGATTTTAATACAAATTTACTTTACATAATTTTTGATAAACGTTTATTTCTTCAAAACGCAGTAAAAAGTAACATTATAAAATGTATCTTTTAAAAGAATTCTAAAGTAAAAAATAAATATATATCTCCACCGTGACAGTGTATCACACTGCCGTGACCAGGATTCGAACCTGGGTTACTACGGCCACAACGTAGGGTCCTAACCACTAGACGATCACGGCTATTGGTCTCTTTTTACTGTAGCTTTTTCGTTATATCGACTTTCAAATCACAACGATGCTTTGAAGTTTTTACGTAAAAGTTCCCTTTACGTTTTATTACGTACATGACAGGTCTGAAGAACTCACTACAGATTTCACAGTCTATCTTTGCGACGACTTGACGACACCAAAGTTTTAGGAAATTCACTCAAGCACACACAATTGTGTAAATGGGAATGTCACATCATTAATATTGTAAAAAAGTCTAATTCCAATCTCTATTTAGTGATAAAATCTTTCGAATTCCTCACATCAAGAACATTCTGAAAAATATATTTAAAATGTTACATTAGACCAATATTAGAGTATTTACAATAAGGTATGCTTGAAAGGGTTCAAGGAAAAGCCACGAAACTAGTCAAAGCACTAAGGAACAAAACCATATAATGCGTCTGAAAGCACTTGATCTTACCGATTTAGGACTTGACGCGTAGTTCTTTAAAACTGAAGACAACTCAATACAATAGAAATACTAAAAACAACTTTCTCCCAAACCGAGTGAGCCGATTAGCGCACCCTTCTTTGAACTCTTTCAGAAATAGGCTGCTTGTGCACTTTCTGAAAAATTTGTTAAATTTAATTTTCAATTTTCCTATCCGGGACAATGAACACAAGCGACTGGATCTGAATAAATCGTATGTATTTGTAAAATTAAACTGATCTGCAATTTAACGATTGCTGTCGCCAACGTCCATACCACGTTGAATACACCGGTTCTCGTCCGATCACCGAAGTTAAGCAACGTCGGGCGAGGTCAGTACTTGGATGGGTGACCGCCTGGGAACACCTCGTGATGTTGGCTTTTTGATTTAAATTTACATGTTTGGATTTTATTAAAACATTCAAGAGTTACGCTTCTTTACGCGTTTGCTGAGGTCGAGGAACATTAGTTTTTGTATTTTTAAATTGAACTAATTTTTCCAGGAAGTGCACAAGCAGCCCATTTCTAAGAAGGGGGCGCTAATCGGCTCACTCGGTTTGGGAGAAAGTTGTTTATAGTATTTGTATTGTATTGAGTGGTCTTCAGTTTTAAAGAACTACGCGTCAAGTCCTAAATCGGTAAGATCAAGCTTGCTTTCAGACGCATTATAAGGTTTGTTCCTTAGTGCTCTGACTAGTTTCGTGGCTTTTGTTTGAACCCTTTCAAGCATACTAATATCCTTTATTAAAAAAGGGTCCCAAATGATGTGTAAATACTCTAATTTTGGTCTAATGTAACATTTTAAATATATTTTTCAGAATGTTCTTGATGCGAGGAATTCGAAAGATTTTATCACTAAATAGAGATTGGAATTCGGCTTTTTTACAATATTAATGATGTGACATTCCCAATTACTCAATATTGTGTGCATGAGTGAATTTCCTAAAACTTTGGTGACGTCAGCAAAGATTGACTGTTAAACCTGTAGTGTAGTGAGTTCTTCAGACCTGTCATGTACGTAATAAAAAGTAAAGAGAACTTTTACCTAAAAACGTCTTTAGCATAAAGAAAAGTCCAATTCTACATTTAGATAGTGAAAAAGTTAATTTACATATTATTCATTTGTAAAACTTTTTAAAATAAATAATTATTATTATATTCATCTCATTATCTTGACACCAAATTACAAATTATCCTCACTTCTACCATAATGTGAATTGCACACTTTTTTTAAAAAAATGCGTGTTGAATTTGATATTCAAAGTTCCACATATAGACGACGGCATTTCTACTCATTTGCAAAATAATTTCATCCTGTCAACATAATAAAACTGATTATCAGAGCCGGAACGATCTGTAACCGTGTACTTCCAATAGCGATGTATTTTACAGAGTACGGACTGCTGCTTCAAGATAGGCAAATTTAATTCGACTTTACGAAAGAAGTCAATGTGTACTTTTTTAAAATACATAATTATAGAAAAGGAAATTGAAAGCAACGCCATCTGTGTCCATATACCCAAGAATATTTTCTAGGCGTTCATTAATTTCTGCAGTATTTGCTGTTAAAACTTCCGCAAGTTGAAACTACAGCATCCACTATTTGTTAAAGTTGTTACATTTAGCCAACGTAATTAACTACATAGTTCTAAATCCTGTCTGCTGACAGACGATAACCTAGATAGGTATTTTGTTTCGTCTTATTCTAAATACATGTATAGTAACCGCGTCTATATACGTTAAAAAGAAATACGTAAAATAATACGAGCCACGTATGATTAAATAATATGTAATATCTTTTTTTTTTTCTTTAACCGTATATATACATCTTTACTAGTGGCGAGCGTATCATACAAATTGCTTAGCTTAGTACAAACAACCAATGTGACACCGTGGAAGGACATATATTAGTCAATAATACTATTTTCGTCTTTGTTTGATGTTGTAAGGGATTTTTAATAAAAATACCAGTTTTCCATATAAAAATATATTTAAATGTAAGTTACATTTAAGATAGCAGTTGGCTTAAAAATTATTTGTTTGACAATCTAAGCATTGATAATGGAAGACTAGTAAATGAATACAATACATTTAAGCAGTGTATTAAAAATTATATCGGCATACACAAAACACAGATACACAGACATTTTGCCTTTATAAAGCGCAATCAAAATTTACAAATGTAAGTTATCGCATCATTTTGGATTTGACGCCCTCTTAAAAATATTCTCGCATGGAAATGATAAAACTAAATTTACCGTAACACGACTAGGTTAAAAATCTTCCAAATAGTTATCACTCATATAAGCCACGTACAAAGGTACAATATTGAAAAATAAACACTTTTAAAGTAGACTGGTTTAAAGTTACAAATATTTGTGCGACATAAAAAAATATCGATAATTTGTTGTCAGAATTGAATAAAAATTAAAAAACGATTACGAGTTTTTCTCAGTCAATCTAACAACTACAGACTTGACTTCTGTATAATTGTTAATGCCATACGGTCCGTTTTCCCTTCCAAGACCGGATTGCTTGAACCCACCAAATGGCACTTGGTTTCCGAAAACATTATAATCGTTCACCCAAACTGTACCAGCACGGATACCCTGTAATAGTGATGTTTGGATTATAGTAAAAGTACAAATATGCGGGAAAAGTTTTGATAGAAGAACAGATACTTGAGATTTAAATAAGATTGTCCCAGATTGTCCATTAGTGGCTGAACCTTTACAAATTACTATTTTTCGTGCTGCTTTGCTTCGCTTCAGTACACGCTTGTGCACAAACCTTTTTACCTGTTTATTATATTTATATTTCTGCGATTTGTCTTGAATTGTACAAATACATATATAATACTTTAGTCCCAGAGAAAATTAAACTATTAAACAGTTTCAGGATTGGGCAGGCGAAGAAATATTTTATAATAAGTCAATTGAAGCGAAAAAAATACATGTTGTATTAGCGTGACATTTTGCTAATTTGACAAAGCCAATTAATAGTTGTTCTTATTAAATATAACGGTCCATTCTTAGTACAACTCAGTACAAATAAACCTGCTGATTCAAAACAAAATCAGTCTCATTAAAATTAACCTAAACTACTTTTCGTCGTCCATCAAATTGTGTCTAAATTAATAATAAATAAATAATGCAAAATTTATTTATTTATACGTCTTTAACTGTTTTATAGAACGTTAATCAAACCTTCAGTTTCAATAGCTGTCAACACATTTTTTTGTATGAAGTTTGACATATTTTATATAATTTAAGAGATTGTGACATAAGATATAAATTATAATACCTAAGCCATCGAGTGTCTAATGTGGTGTGGCCTTTCAGGCAACAATACAAATCCCTCAGTGTATTTTTTATTTAAAAAAAAACTGTTGAGAGGAAAATATAACAGCGATTGTTGGATACCATTAAAATTACCTGAATGAGATAATTGGCTTTATCCAAGTCCTTGGTGAAGATGCCGGCCGCGAGTCCATACTCTGAATTGTTGCCGCGAGCGATTACTTCGTCTAAATCTGAGAATTTTATTATTTGTTGCACTGGACCGAAGATCTATAACAAATATTAAACAAGTGAATAGATGCAGGATAACTGAATGGCCCAGGCCAAAAGGACAACCATATTTCCTACGAGTAAATGCTATTTATAGTAAGAATAATTTAAATCGAAATAAAAAAATACTTTAGACTGAAGATTTTTTTTTGGATTTTTATAAAACCGAAGTTCAAGGGTTGAACGCTAAATAATTTTTACCTCAGTCTTAGCGATATCCATGTCATCCTTGACGTCCGCGAAGACAGTGGGTTCGACGAAGAATCCCGCATCACCTTGACGTTTGCCACCCGTTACTAAATTCGCGCCTTGCTTTTTCCCGCTTTCTATCAGACTAAGGATTTTTTCATGTTGTTCCAAGTCAATCTGAAATTCGTGTGATAACTTTACATAAGCCTCGAATTGATGTTTAGTCTTGATCTCTCTAGTTACTAATAATAAATATAAAAGGGCTGTCCATTAATCGCGTGAGGTTCGAAATGGGGGGATAGGTTCGGCAAAAATTAGCCTTAAAGCTCACCACATGTCACTAAGGGAGGGGTTAATAAATGTAAAAAAAAACCTTAACGTGATTAATGGACAGCCCCAAAGAAGCAAGACAAATATATAAGCAATGGAAATACACGAAAATAAATAATAATAAACGCAACTTCTTTTGTCTTTCTATTCTATTTCTATTACTTGGTCCGCTTTAGGCCTAAGCATCTAATTTGAAAGTGCTCAAAGAAACTTTTATAATTACACTCATAAAAACAATTTAAAAATACACAGAGCACATAATTCAGTTAGATATCAGTCTAATACTTAAATATAATACATACCTGTGGACCTTGTTCAGTCTTAGGATCGAATGGATTGCCCACAATTCGTCTTTTAGCACGCTCCGCTGACATTTCAACGAATTTGTCATATATTTTGTCTTGGACAAACGTACGTGAACCTGGAACGATTACAATAGAAAAACGTCTAAATATAATTACTGATTTTTACCATTTAAAATTTATCTTGGGACAGTTTAAAAAATAAATCGTTACAACTTTTTTAGATCTGGGCCTCAGATTTATATATCTGTTTCATGATCATTTGTCAATCCAATAGGGAAGTAGGTGATCAGCCTCCTGTGCCTGACGCAAGTCCTCACGATGTTTTCTTACACCGTTCGAGCGATAATTAAATGCGCTAATAGAAAGAAACTCCATTGGTGCACAGCCGGGTATCGAACCTAAGATCTCAGGGATGAGAGTCGCACGGTAACATAATAATCATCAAATTGTTATATTATTGAAATGGACCCACCACCTTTCTTATTCCTACTTCCACATTATCTTTTACAAAATTTTCCAATAACTGTATGTTTTCTTAATTAGTAATAGTTATGAAACTTGCTTTGTAACTTGCTAGCAATATAACAATTCGTTTTGTTATATTGCGTTTCTCCCTTAATGCCCTTGGCAAAGGACAAAGAATAGTAACAAAATACATAATCTACCTTTGTTAAACAAAAAGGATTTCCACAATTTGTATGCAAAAAAACTATACAAATATGAAGGATATTGAAAATCAGTTTATCGGCAATCGTATTGTGTTTACGATACAATTTGTCGTGTGTAATTAGGTTGAACCAGTCTTATCAGACATTTGCTAGTCTGCGATAAGATTACATGTCAGGGAAATTGAGAAAATATCAAATACCAGTTAACATTATTTACCTTGGTTATATTAAAGGGTGAGCCTTTCAGAAACGACTTTCTATGTATCATCTTGACTTGATTTCCAAAACATTTGTGAACATATACACACACGATTTAGCATACAACGAAAAAAAAAATTACAATAAAAGTTAAAGTTCATTACTACGACGTGAATATTTCTTTAAAAGTAAATTTTTAAATATTAAAAAGAAACCGGTAACAAAACCTGTTCATATATTACAGAAAACGTTATTTTATCATAGCCGTTAATTTATACTTCTGTTGACTGAGTAATACTAATCACCAAATCCATAATTAACAGTAACTTTACATACAACTCAGGCATAACTTTCCGCTTTCATTAACACGTGTTTACTGTTTATAGATTTAAAGTATGTCCATTAGTCGATAGTTTTTAAATAAACACCCAGTTGTGCAAAGCCGGCACAGCAATAAGCCCGTGTCCCTTGGGTAGAATCTTAAGGGCGTGTGTCCTTAAGATTGATTGACGCCCTGAGGTGTTTTTAATGGGTGGGGTCTGGCTCTAAATTTTAGTGTAGACCCAGCCCCAGAGTCCCCGCGTCAAGCGCGATATACTTGGCGCGGGCCTGCGTAAGCGCATTTTCACCTCATTTAAAAGAAAAGTATACGATATGGAACTGAGTTTAAGAAATTTGGAACCAGAGCCGAGCCGAGTTTATTCGATGCATCTTAACTTTATATGGATATATACACCTAGAACCTTTTTTTTTTCAGTGTGAAAATCTTTAATGGACTTATGCGCTGGGGCTATGCAAAAGCGAGAGTAGGGCTGAAGCTCCGAGAAGAGGCCCTATCTAAATTGCATACTGTGTGGCACGGGACTCCGTGAAGGGATTCCTATAAGCTACGACTACAAATCACTGCGATGACGTCATACCCAAAAACTAACAAAATTAATTCGACCGCAAAGGATATGTACTTCTTTACCAGTCGTTGGGCCGTTCAGTGGTTATTTATTTTTTTAGAATACAAAATTTTATGCGAAACTGTTCACAAATTTGTAAAAATTTCTCCGTCCACCGAAGCGTTACAATATTATTATAATACGCAAAAAGTATGTAAAAATAAATTTACTAATGCCTAAAACGAGAAGCTAATAAGCAATGCATAATGATTTGTTTACAATGTTAAGGTGGTTTTGACTGGTTGATGAACCTCCCAGGTTAGAGGAACTGTACACAGAAGAAAGACTCCAAAAGTTATTAGAGAATATGTTTTTGATATGTCAACTTACCCGCACAGCAACATTGTCCCATGTTGTAGAACAGCGCCATATGAGACTGTTCCACGGCGTGGTTTAAGTCGCAATCGTTTAATATAATATTTGGTGATTTTCCGCCCAATTCCAAAGTGATCCTCTTGACTGTGCCAGCAGCACCTTTTTGGATTAGTTTACCGACTTCTGTGGAACCTGTTAGAAATAATTATTGTTATAAAATTTCACGAATAGTAAAATCAGATAGAGCTTCTATCATAGATTGTCTATATATTGCTTCTTAAAACTAAAGACATTTCTTTTTCTTTTTTGGCAGCTCGATACGAACTTTCCGTTAAAGTAAGTTTATATTTATATTGTATAAATATTTTTTCATTGCATCGTAAAATAATTTTATACGCAGTAAGAAAAGTGTCTTCACAAATGAAATTGGGACAACAAAGAAATCGATACAAATGGTAGAAAATGTGTAATTGCTATTTACAAACCTTGAAAATAAATCATGCGTTTGAAACACCTGGTATGTGGTAGTCACATATTTTAGCCATTAGCAAGGCGGATATTACTTACCAGTGAAAGCAATTTTATCGACATTGGGATGGTCAACTAAGGCTGCGCCGGTGTCGCCGTAGCCTGGCACAACGTTAACTACGCCCTCGGGAAAGCCGGCTTCCTATAAATCCTCTTTATGTATACTTATGTAAGAGAGATTTGTGTTATGTTCGTAATACATATATTTTCGTGTACAAAAAATAATATAGTAATATTTAGAGTCTAAGAGCGGAAACTGAGTCCACAAAAATAAAATATGTTTATTATGGAACATACAGGTATCACGTATTCCACATCATTAAATTGGACATCTACCTACCTACAACCTACTCATAGGCAGACAGAAGACACACACACACAGACAGAGGGTGACGCCGAGAGAAAAAGCCGACGTAAAAACCACTCGGTACTCTTTTAACACAAACCAAACCAATATAGTAATAAACATATAAATAGAGAAACGAACTAGATCCAGTTTTAATCTAAGACCTAATATTCAACTATCTTTATAATGTTTTATTTTATTTATAGCCCGAGAAGCAGGGGATTGTCAAATCTGTCTTTCCTAAAAAGGAACTTTATTTGCTTAAACTTAGGCCTGGTGGGCTTGACGTTTCTCGCCGGGTCCGGGCGAAATTTACACGCAGTGAAAATTCAGTTTACTTTAAAAAAAAAACAGTATATTAATAAGAATTTGAAACCTTCGGAGTGATTAAAGTTTCTTTTTTTCTTTAGAAATGATATATACCTTAACAAGTTGTGCTAAATATAAAGCTGTGAGTGGCGTCTGTTCGGCTGGTTTTAGCACCAAAGTGTTGCCTGTTGCAAGGGCGGGGCCCAACTTCCAGGCCGCCATCAACAATGGGAAGTTCCATGGTATTATTTGACCGCAAACACCTGCAAAATTCTCGTAAAATCATTCATTCTTCGCTTTGTTACGTAATCATTTAAACAAGTGTCTTAAGATAACCCAGACTTGAATAAATTTGAGTTTATATTCAGTTCAATTTTTCCAACTATAACCCCATATATGTACTTTAAAATTTATCTAATTACACCACTTTAAATAACGTTTTATCCGATTAAAAGGACTAGATAGCGATTATGAAAACTGTTAAGAAAGATTTGTTTGACAACTTTTGAAATTTACGTAAGACGTTCAGTATTACCCACCTAAACAAAATAAAAACTTATTAATACAAAAATTTAACTGACTTATAAGAATTTCCTTGTTTTATTAATATCACATATAAACAAAACAAGAAAACAAATTCTTAACTAGATTCAGATGGTGTATAATTAAATAGGAAGACTTAAGTGATATCGCGTGACTCTTCGGAATTACTAACATTTAGAATTGTTTTATAATACACATTTTAATAACTTATAACTCATTATTGACTTAAGTAAAAAAATATTATTTAAATATACACATAATTTGAAAATGTCTGGTATTTTTACAGGCAAGAAACTCGACGGATTTATTTTATGTTAAAGCGAAACGTAAACATTGTAATACAACAGAAAATTTTACAAGATTTCAATATTTTCTTATTATGAATGCGATTTCGTGTTTGTAACGGTTTTTTACTGAAAATAACCCATTTAAAATTATATAGTATTCTATAATCTACAATCTTATAAATTCTATTCGATTTTAAATATTTCTTTTTACAATTGTTTATTTAAAAATGTATATTTAAATTAAGCAAACATAGCAAAAGCTTCACATACATGATCGCTTTATGGTGGTTTTATAATATCATACTAACAATTCTATACCAGTTGCTTCACCAGTTCAATCTTGCATGATTAATAAGTAAGTATTTAAAAAAAAAAGGTTTTTTCATACTAAAAGCACATTATCTAGTCATTCATGTGTAGTTTGACCTAGCCAATCCAACAATAACCCTATATTCTTTAAAATATGTATTATTACACCGTTTTAACAAAAGCACTGATTTCTCTTTATTTTAACAGTTGAAACATAGCCGGCTTTACATTAACGCTTAACATACTTAAAAAGTAGTAAGTCTATGTGTAGTGTAAACTCTATATAAGGGCACTGTAGTGACTGTGCCTTTTATGGCATTACAGAGAGAAGAAAACGAATTACCTAGAAAGTTCGTATGCATGATGTCGACGGTCGAGTTTATTGCGGGCTAGGATATTAAAGCGACAAAACAGTGTACATAGTTTTTACTAATTGTACCAACTTAAAAAGTACTTTATTAATCAATTGTTGTCATTATTGAGAGTGGGTGTAATGCTATGTGTATCATTGTATGGAAGACAAGCTAAACCAACCAAAGCCAATTGATTCCGACGCTTTAGGGAGTTCGTATTTAAATAGAAGGACGTTACAAGGAGTTTAAACTGTAAATATTTACAGGAATTGGTTAAAGTATTTAATAGTACGTTTATATATACACTGAAAGTTGGCGTAGTAATAATTAATTTGCGTGCAATTCAATAATAGCAACTGACTTCGGTGCCTCGTCATAGTATAGCCTATGCTTTGCGAACTTTATACATACGAAATATGTGATAACTTTAAGTTACTGTTCAGTTTATAATCTGTCTGACGCCAAGTGCATATGTTTGCTATTTTAACGTTAAGTAGCAGCTTTTGCCTACGTCTTATTTTGCAAGAAAACGTGTTAGTTCAAAGCGTATAATATCTAGTATAGACGGGAAGCGAGTTCATTTATTTTGTTTCAACTATGAAACAAACGTAACCTAATCAAATCGTTATAAATCTTTAACATTAATTTCGATATCAGAAACTAGTTTATATTAATTAACATACCAACAGGCTCGTGACGTGTGTACGCAAAGTATTTGCCGTCTGTTGGTAACACTTTGCCGTGATTCTTGTCGGCCCAACCCGCGTAGTAGCGCAGGTTCTTTATTGAGCCCGCCACATCTCCGTAGTACGCGGCCAAGAATGGCTTACCATTATCTAATGTCTCCAAGCTCTAGAAAAAATATTTTTTAAATGAATTATATCAAAACCCTCAATAACATCGGCCCCGTTGTATATCTCCGATACTTTTTTAGTAAGAAAAACGGCCAAATTGGAATAAAATGAAGAAGCCCCGCGATTCAAGATAAGAATTTTTTTTAGGACTTAAAGATTTTATTATGTCAACTGCAGTTCAAGGGAATTTTCTTGTATTTCAATTATACATTTAGATTTTCAGCAAATAATCTTTCTTTTATTTGTTTAATAATATTGAATAAGTTAACTACTATACTCTTGGGTTGTCGTTTATAAAAGTTGACAACCTTGTAGGAGTACAAAAAAACCTCTTATATGTAGTGTAACTAAAAAAATCTCAGTTATTGATTTTATTTACATAGATCAGAACAGTTGGTGGCCTTGGATAACGTATACTCAATATTATAGAGAAAAACTTTATGAGGTTGTAATCTCTGGAGCTGAACGGACTTTAAAAAATATTTTACCAATAACCTGCTCAATTGGCTTGATAATACCTACAAAAAAGTCAGCAACAGCACCGCCGCTGTCTGTCTGATCGTGATCATCTCAAAAACTACTGATACAGATATTATTGCGGATTTTACCAACATCTAGAATGATTCATGAGGAGGGTTCAAGGATATAATTTTTCAAGGTTAACGGGTCACGATTGCCCTTGCCAAGCCGCAACGGGTAGCTTTAATAAGATAGTTCTCGCACAGTTGCTGTGTGCAAGTCCGATGCCAGGATTTTAAGTCATGTAGGTAGTTTATTTATACGACTTTAAACCTCTTTGCCTTAATTCAAAGCAAAAATGAGTGAAGAACCCAAGAGTTCACAGTAATATTTATTGACAATTGACATAGACTCAGAGACGAGATATAAAAATAATTTTGCTGAGCTTTTGCTTATCGGCGCTAATATTTCGCCTGTCTTGTTGAAATTTTGTTATTCTAAAGGAACGATTCCACCAAAATTGCGTGCAGCACATTTGTTACAAACATTAGCAGAGCACGTAAGTACTAAATGCATATCGCGTTGGGGTTCTGTGTCCACTGGCTTTGTGTAAGCTTTGTACACGAACTTGTTCACTGAGAAGATTTCCTACCGACAGTTGTTAAAACGGACAGGAAAACGTTGTGCTGTGTGTTATTTAGCTAAGTAAATAAGTAAATTGAATTAAATAAATAAATATGTAAGTTAGATAATTTTTTTGAGTCGGACAAATCAAACATTTGTGCCGCACAGTTCGGCACATTGGTGGAATCGTACCTTTTTATCAATTATTGGGTTACGTAAATTCTCATTCGAATATTTTTCTAGAATAAATTAAGGCTTCAAAATATTTAGGTACATTTAAATGAGGGATTTTGGATAGCATTACCTCTTCAGGTTTGGTGCCGAATCTAACATAGATTAAAAGATGAATTGCTAATTCAGCTTTCTCTAAATACACCAGAAGTAGAAGTAATTTTAAGATTACTATTTTAAATATTTAATAGGAATATTTAATAATAAAAAGAGATTTAGGTTGATTTAGACTTTGACAATATTTTAAAGAAATCAGTAAGATTTTAATATATAATATAAAATAATGAAATTAAAATTTCTTTCAATTTATATTTCAGTATTATTTATAGTAAGATAGTATTGTCAGTATAGCTTAGATATTTTAAAATGGTAATATAAAATATTTATTCCAATTATTAGTTACAAAATTTCTTTAATAGACTTACTGCTATATAAGTCCTATCTCTCTCAATAAGATCAGCCAATTTGTTTAAAAGGTAGCCCCGATGAGATGCATCCATTATTCTCCATGGTGAGCCCAGCCTTTTAAATATAATAATATTTGTGTATTGCTATATTAGTTTGTCAATGCATTGTATACAAAAAAATTAGTTATGCTGTGTGTGTCATGTTTTTGTTATGAATAAAATCTTAAGTTTATGATATTAATTAATATATAACAAGTAATTACTAAAAGTATCATTTAGATCTTACTTGAAGGCATCCTTTGCTGCTTGGACTGCTTTATCAATGTCTGCTTTTCCACCCTGTTGAATGTCCGCAATAACTTTCTCATTGGTAGGATTAACAGTTGGAAATGTTTTGCCATCAGCAGCTTTCACCCACTCATTATTGATAAATATCTGTGAATAAGTATTGTATATAATATATATAAAGTTTTATAAGTTTTCATAAAATATTAATCTAAATAACCAGAGCTTGGTATTATTTAATACCAAATATGGCTAGGTTAGTCAACAGCTTGTATTACCTTTTATAAATTAATTAATATGTAATGGGATTTTTTAAAATATTAATATTTATTAATAAACATATACTAGTATGTTTACAATATTTGATTAGATATTGAGAGATTAGGCAATTACTGCCTTAATGGTAAAATAAATGTATGAAAAACCATGCACAATAATATTAAACATTATTATGTATATATTTGTTGTAAGTATGCAAAAGCAAGCACTTACACCAGTGTACAAAACATCCGGGGTGATGTGCGGTGCCGGCGCTGCTGCAGTTGCAAATTGTGCTTTTTGTAACTTTATCGTCTTGCTAAGATTCCGAATCATTTTCAAATCTATAACGAAACAAAAATATCCTCTAGGTTTCTAGAATTTGGCGTAACTACAATAAACGTATGCTATTTTTACGTATTACACGACTGGCGCCACTGAAGATCACCGGCGCATAAACTATAAAGTCATCAACTTATTGTAGTCTCTACTCTCTACAGAGACAGCAATTAATATATTTTGAAGGTCAAACCATCAATTAAAACAATAAACAAAACTCTATCAGACAGCGCCTCACTTGTTTTACTTACATTTCTTTATTTTAATTGAATTTATTTTTACTTCCAATCTTTTTTTTAAATTAATTTAGTATATGATCAAACAAGTCTTTAGGAAATTATACCGTCATATAAATTTTGTAAACCTGCTAAAAGTATCGGCGGTGCAAAACACTAATACGAATAAAATTTAACATGAGATAATAAACCAAGAAAAACCAACCAGCCAGAAAAACAACCCAAGGGTTTTTAAGAAAACATTAATTACAAAGAAATAATTAATATGAGTACTCTTTTAGCCAAATAGTACCAAACTATAGCAATATGGTGTACACAGAACACTATTACTTCTAGCGAAGAACAACAACTTCATAGTAAAAAAATGCTTACACTAACACTCCAGTTAATGCCATCGGTACTATCGTATGGCGCGAGAATTAAAAATGGTACAGAATTTTAAGGAATAATTTAAATTTTCATGTAGAGAAATGAAACAAGTCCATGGGTAACAATTTTATTAAAAATATTATGCCGCATTTGGAGCATTTTCCCGACCATGTTTTAGCAAAGTATAACACAAAAGCGTCAATAAAAGTCTCTATCTCGTTAATGTTTGCGTGTTGTTCCCACGAGAATGTAAGTGCATGCTCCTATTTCACCATGCCTCCTGCTGATGTCATGTGGAACATGGTGTGATGGTTAAAGCTCCTTAAAACGTTATGTAATACAAAAAAAAATTGGCGAATAAATAGAGTAGCGAAGAGTTCATTGCCAGTTCTTCTCTTCCGTTCTACGCCTTTGATTTGAGAAGTGGAAATAAATGTAGAGTAATAGTAAATAAAGTTAGAAGCATTTAATGTATATTATATTATTTTTATTGACGTTCATTAGTGTACATTGTGTTACCTATTTAAATAAATTATTTTTGACTTTGTTAATATCACAACACAAAAGCGTCAATACAACACAGTAAGTCTCTATCTTATTAAAATGTTGATATCACAACGCAAATACGTCAATTGTGACACTATGTTATTGGACTTGATGGTAACCGAGAATGTTACAATACAATTTATAAGTGTGGTAAAAACTAAATCTCATATTGGGTTCGAGTGTGATGATTATCAACATTTTATGTTTCTAATTAGTATCTAAAAAATATAATATATGTAACTTTTTTTAACTCAGAACAACGCAACAAATATATTTTATTATAAAGACTATACAGTTTCATAAGTTAATTAAAGATTTGTAAAGAAATAGCTATTATATCGATAAGAATATTGTGGTATAGTAAGTAAGCTAAGTTGAACGGTAATAATAAAGTATTTTATTTACAATAAATATTATAAATGACAAAATTCGTGAGTTCTGTTACCTTGTCAGTTAAGTAATGGGGTTTTCTTTTTATTTTATAACACTACTCCCCTGGCATAGTGTCCAGGAACTTTTTATCACACATTTTTTCCTAAATAAAAACAAGATACATTAATTAGTTTCACTAGTTCAAGAATGGCGGGCTACGCGTCGCGAAATACGTCCCGGCTGCATCGGTAATATTTTTATTCACAATATTCATGGGCGAGCCGGGGAGCAATTTCTCGCGAGAACCGCCATTTCGATTTTGTTTGCCGCCTTTAATTATTTAATATTTTTTTTGCTGAAACAAAATATTTTTTTTTTATTATTGGTTTAATCTAATCATGAATCCGTCACAGATTTGTACCACAGCTAATACTCTACATATTGGTATATCTATATACCTGTGTGCTCTAGTGCTCTATGATAAAATGTTTTGAATTTTAATCAACATTCAATAATCAATACACAAAATCATAAATGTTTTTGTAAACAATTTTTCTCCAGTAAAACTTTAAAAAATCTTTAAAATGTCATGCAATTATGCTGAAGGATTATCACCATATGATGACAAAGGAATACTCGGCGTTCCAGAGGTATGGTCATTATATTTATCAACGTTATAAAAAATCTCCTTTTTATGTATAAGATATTTAATAGCAAATAATAAACGATCTTAATATTCAGAAAATGTAAAATTTCAGAAATTTGACTCCGCTGAAAAGTTGAGAGAAAAAAGTCAGATATTAGCTGATTTAATTAAGGATAGTAAACATATAGTTATTCACACAGGAGCTGGGATCAGTACATCAGCAGGGATACCTGATTTCAGGTATAAAAGTTTTTATTAAATTTTAAACATTTGGTCTGTTATGGATTTTCAATTTTAAAAATTTTAGGGGCCCAAATGGTGTTTGGACTCTTGAGAGAGAGGGAAAGAGACCCAATATTAATGTATCATTTGCTGATGCTAAACCCACTAAGACCCACATGATATTGAAGAAATTAGTTGAGAGTAATATAATACAGTTTATTGTTAGTCAAAACATAGATGGCTTGCATTTAAAGTCAGGGTTATCCAGGAAATATTTGGCTGAACTACATGGAAATATGTTCGTGGATGAGTGTAATCTGTGTAAGAGGTAAATATAAGAACATATTATTTATTATTGTATTTTTTTACAAATGAATGTATAATAACTTTTGTTAATATTTAATTGTAAAATTCTTAAAAATATTTATAATAATATCTGAATAAAATATTAGCACTTAAACTTCAAATGACTAGGTCTCACATGCTATGCATAATATAGATAATCATGAAATCTTCTCTTTGATTTACAGGCAGTATGTTCGTAACACACCAGTGGAAACTGTAGGCAAGAAATGTAGTGGTGTGCCCTGTGGGGCAGTACATATAGGGGGCCGGTCTTGTCGTGGACGCCTATACGACGCTGTGTTAGACTGGGAGCACAGTTTACCTGAAAATGATCTCTTAGCTGCCGAGTTGCACTCAAGGTAATTTAAAATACTAAACAAGACAGAGGAAAGTTTATCTTAATTGTTATTCAGAATACAACTTAGTTGCTGAAACCATGTAAAATTCTTATAACTTAAATTTGTTTAGATTAGTAGTACATTTTAGTCCTTTCACAGTATTGCAGATTTAAGCATTTGTTTGGGTACAACACTACAGATTGTACCCAGTGGTAATTTGCCATTAGAGACAGTGAAGTATGGAGGAAAACTAGTTATTTGCAACCTACAGCCAACAAAACATGTAAGTATTGTGTACACTTTAAAGTTGTTCCTTCAATAAAAAAATATAATGAAACTGGTGAAATCATGTAACCACAATTTTTGAGTGCATTTATTTTAAAATTTAACAATGTTTAATGATTTTCAAAAGAAGTTTTTTTTCATTCTACTTCACCGGAAGCAGCAGTCAGAATAGTTTTGGATTTTACTAGTTTTTACAATATAATATTGTATTAACTATTCTTATATTTTATATTTTTCAGGATAACAAAGCTGATTTAGTGATTAATTACTATGTAGATGAAGTCTTAGAGAGTGTTATGAAGATCTTGAATATTGCTATCCCCACTTATAATGAACAAGACAATTTTATACAATTAGCAGAACATTCCATAATTGACTGGACTATAAATAGAAAAGAAATAATTGCTCTAGAAAAAATATATAAAGCAAAATGTAAAGGGGTTAAGAAAAAACGAATTCTTATAAAAAATAAAATAGATGGAATTTCAGAGGACAAGACAAAAATCATTAAACTAGAAATAGAGAATGAAATTAAATCTGAAATAAAATAATTGTAAATGACAGATTCCATCTAGTGTATTATTTTTTTAATTAAAATAACCTTATGGAAAAAATATTTTTTATTTACTAAAATATACATCATATCACTTTGGTATATTAGGAATGTTTAAAATATCATGAATCAGTCACATTAATATTACAAACTGTATAGTAACTTTCTATCTTACAAGCTATACCAACTCAAATTAATCATATAAAAATTTCAATAGAAACTCAAACTACATGGTGACATAGAACTTATTTTCAGCCCTTGGAGGCTTATTTAAAGCCCCCGGAAACACCAGCTAATGAGCTCAAGAGTAAAATAGACCTAAGGCGTAATGCCAATACCAAGTCCTTTATAGAGAAGCCTCTTGAAACCTGTGGCCTGCTCATATTGAATGATGCACAACCAACATTTGATGTTATAAGGAGAGGAACTAGAATTGTCCATTGATACTATGTGCCGGAGCATGTAAAAGGCAAAAAGTCGTAGGTAAGTACGTCCTTGCGAATAACATAACCAAGAGGTATAGCGCTGGCTGGGGCAAAGAGCAAGCACGTCTGGCGTGAGGGCGGGCTTTACCACGTGAGGGCAGAAGAAGCGGCGGTCCTCGTCATTTATGAAACGCCAAATGAACGAAAGACATTATAATTGTGGAATGAGCGCTACCTGGAGGGTGAAATCGCTGCAACGACAAAAATATTCTTTAACGAAACTGCATACAAATTAATAGCAGAGAAGCGTTTGACACCCGACGGAGCAAATTCTTACGGGACAAATTCACAATGTATATGTAACACTGGCGACCAAACAGTGGAACATCTGGTTCTCCCAAGCGCTATCATCGTAATTTCACACAGGTAGACCATAAAGGAAAAGAAAGCCACAGGATATTTTAACAAAGCACAGACCGTACCTGGAAAGGTTCTGCGATAAAATAATCAAATATGTAAAATCAAAAGAAGCAAACAAGAATTAAGGCGAGCTGGATCTCACGGACGTCCCTGCTCGCCAATGAATATTATAGTTATTAACGACGTAGCCAGGACGTATTGTCTCGCGAGACGCGACAGCAATGTATATGTAATTATCTTTTAATAAAACTAAGATAACAACACAAGAAGATAAAACATAAGATATAATATAATAGAGCCTTTAATTACGGAAAGGGGTTGATAGAAAAACACCTCAACTGCCTTCCTACCACATGTAAAAATGCTCATTGCACATACTATCAGCTCAGTTGGTTTATCAGCTTAGCTCATTTCCAGGGGCGAGAAAATATTTTTGTTCAGTAAAATTTTTGACTCATTCAGTGAAATTGCTTTATTATTTACGAATTTTATTCACATAAAAAGTTTTAAATTGAAAGAAAACACTTTTTAACCCGATTGAAGCTATGTATTATTATAAACTTATAATTATTTTACATAATTTTAATTTTTTTCCGACGTTTCGCGTGCTTTACAGCGTGCGTGGTGACATTAAAACGTTTATAATACATAGCTTCAATCCGGTAAAAAAGTGTTTTCTTTCAATGTGTAAAAGTTATGTTAACAAAAGACAATACTAAGTTTTAAATTGTCTAATAGGGATTTTGCTCGACTATATCCTGCTTGATAATTTCCAGAGAAACTACACAGACTCTCCATTTTGTCTGTTATAAAACGAATCGTGTTATTTGAAAGGCGGCAATACTGACTAAAGGCAGAACCAGGTTATCAACTTGGTCAGTTTGGGCTTCTACAAGGCTCGTTACAGTGGCCACAAATGTAGTGCGTGCTAGAGCATTCTTAGGATTGATCAACTCTGTAAAAAAACACGAGTACGTATATAAATAAAACTTCCTTAACTGATCTAATAGTCCAGACGCACTACAGCCCCAGAGTTTTTGTAGGTTATCAGCCTTCTGTCTGACACTTGTCGATGTTTGGATTTGAGACTGTTTTCCTTCTCGAGCTATTGTTAGATGCGCGCATAGAATGTCTATGCACGGCCGGGGATTAAATCTTTCGTAGTTAAAGGCTCTCGGGGATGACAGTCGCTGTACCCACAAGGCCAGCACTGCTCTTAACTGATTTAAGTGATGGTGTTTATATAGTACATTTTAATAGACTACACTTTTCTTAAGTGTACACAAATAACAATATTTTTAACATAACGAATAGTAACGATAAATTGAGCAACGCTTTATAGTTGTACTTATCAAACTTTACCAAGTATTGACAACATACAACTGTCATAAACATTTAATGTTTGTGAAGGTACTAATTATAAATACTAGCGGCTAAATTCTGATAGGCAACTTGGTAGATACACTTTCTCCTTATTATAAAATATATACAATAAAATTTGGTTTTTAACAAATGACTGATGACCGCACTAATTCTGCAGCCGGATCTTAGACCATAATACCTGTCTGTCTATAGACCTTACTCTAAGTCTATTTAATAAAAGTTATTGCTTATTAGGGAGCGTTCAAGTATTACGTAACGAGTTTGCGGGGCTCCTCTTGTAAAACGTTACGATGCGGGGCGGGGATTGAATTACGCGTTATTGTTATTATTAACGTTACGAGGGGGTCAAGAATCTCCAAAAATTGCGTGACGTAATACTTGACCGCTTCATTACCCACAATATGAATTTAGTAGTTGAAGGTACTCTTTAATCTAATTGAAAAAGTTATAGTTTTTAAAGACTATAAGTGTATTATATTTCAAAAACGTCACGGTTGACCAAAATAAAACTTACCAAATATTATAAGTGTGTAAACAGTTCCTATTTGAGATAAAATATTGAATGCTGTCCCTTCCAATGTTCTATTACTATCTAAAAAAACATAATAAAAATTAAGTGGTACCCCTTAACAATTATGCATTTTTACAAGGTTTTGTACATTTTTATGTATGTCTGGAGCAGAGGTTATGAGGTAACAGATCGCTTTCCATCACAGATAGGAAATATTCAGCATTATAGAGAAGACTATCTATGTACTAAAGTAACAAACAAGATATAACTAAAGCTGTAAATATGTGGAGATTAAATGTGTTTAAACAATACATAGTATAAATAGGTTTAGTTTTTTTTAAATATAAAATAAGGGGCACACGGGCAGGAGGCTCACTTGATGTTAAGTGATACCGCCGCCCATGGACACTCTAAATGCCAGAGTGCTCGCGAGTGCGTTGCCGGTCTTTTAAGAATTGGTACGCTCTTTTCTGGAAGGACCCTAAGTCGAATTGGTTCGGAAATACTTCAGTTTACTTATTATTATTTCTATAAACTATTTGTGCGACATTAAAATGCACAGACAAGGCAATTGAAGTAACATATACTATGATTTTCATCATAAACAGTGGCTCTTGTTATTAAATATTTCCATATTGTAAAAAAAAACTGTGGTCATAGACAATGATAAGTACATTTTTGCTTATGACTTATCATATTCTGACCTTTGGCTACAGATTTGTATGAAGAGCATTAGGTCCAACCATACTTTGCTCTATTTTAATACTTGTCAAATTTATGGTAGAGCTTCAATTCCTGACATAAACATTTCGCTTAAATATTTAAAAACAAGAATTTTCAAAATCAGGTATATATATTTAAGTAGCTTAAAAATGTTTTGATAAATTTTTTGAAGGACTTGTCGAGTCGGTTGTTAAAGGATGTAAATGGTTACAATATAGACAAAATGTAATACCTGACCACTTATTGAAACCAAACCGAGAGCCGAACCAACTGGCTGCTGTGTCACCAATTCCAATCGACAACACTCCACTTAGAAGCTCGAGTTTATGATCATCGCTATACGACGGCACCAATAATAAGGGACACGCTAATCCGACATATAAATATAAAGGTGTCATAGCAAAAGTGCCGCAATCCTAAAAAAGAGTTTAAAAAATTATAAAAGCCAACATCACGAGGTGTTCCCAGGCGGTCACCCATCCAAGTACTGACCTCGCCCGACGTTGCTTAACTTCGGTGATCGGACGAGAACCGGTGTATTCAACGTGGTATGGACGTTGGCAATTAGAAACGTTAAATAGCAGATCCATTTCATTCAACAAACACAACTGCTACTAGAAATTAGATCTTTTAATGAATGATAAAAACCATATATAAATAATACCTTTTCATCGCTATATGTAAGGAAGGCAGCCTGTAATGCAGATGTAACTGGTTCTATTTTACATTTTCTTAATGCCTGTAAATAAATGAAAAACAACTAAAATAATATATAGGTATAGGTTATAAGTAATACCATTTAAAAATAAATTAGTTTCCATAAGCAGATCTGTGGGTAATGAAAAGGGACCCCAAAATATTTTTTTACATACAGAAATTATACTTTATATAATAAATCTTGCGCACACTGTATTCCAGATTTCTATTCAATGCCAAAATCTCTATAACAAGTTGCATAATTTACAGTTTATAAGTGAAAGAAAAAGTATTAAAAAAAATTCACCAATTTAATCTTCTTCCTTCTTTAAGTTCTTAACATCGCAGCCACTATTAGTTTAGTATTTAAAATATCCACTGGCAATAAAACTTACTTCAACAAAAATAATAGCTCCAAGTCCTATTCCAGCAGCCAAAAGCATCAACTGAATATCAAACAGTATTCCAGACAGGAATACCAGAGAAGCTAATACGTGAAAAGTCTTCCTTGTCACTGTAGTCGCTTTTATTGCCAATTTCGTACGTATCGACAAAGCGCTTATTGATAGACCAACTAATAGCAGCCAGAAAGTTAGTATTTGTTTCTGAAAGTAAAAAAATATATACATATACATAACTAAAGCTAAGATAAAACTTTTTAAGTGTGATTTATATATATTTATTAATATAATATGTAATTTAAAGCAGTTAAATGTTTTGTCCAACGTCCATACCACGTTCAATACGTTCTCGTCCGATCACCGAAGTTAAGCAACGTCGGGCTAGGTCAGTACTTGGATGGGTGACCGCCTGGGAACACCTCGTGAGGTTGGTTTTTTTTAGAAGGGTAGTCAAACCAACAATATAATGCGGTTCTAAGGAACTATATAATCTAGAGAAATATATGCGAAACCATAGATAAAAAAAACTTACTCTATATCCTGTGAAAAATATAAATTTCACAATTTTGTTTACAAAATCCACACCAATGATAAAGTGTAGTGTAATCAACACTAATGTAGCTCCTGTTGCTATGATTTGTATTAAAGATCTCATATTCTGCAGAATGTCATTTAGGGAATATAAAGCCACAATCATTAATCCTACTGCCATAAAAACAGTCTGTAACAATATTTTCGAAAATTAATCTAAAATTTAGAAAATGAAGACAAACATACTTTTTAAAATTTTAATGGGCATTTGAACAACTGACCAGATTTGTTTAGATGTAGTAAATGTAGGCTACTATCTTTATCTTTCATTAAATTGCTCCTAAGTGGTCAATATTTCAATAAATATCTCAATATACCAAACTTCAAATAGAAATAAAAATGGTTTGGCATCTCTTATAGATTTAACTTTGAAAGAAATTATAGTATGTGGACTTAAGAATTAGATAAATCTTTTTAACAAATTAGGTATTAAGAAAAATCTAATAAATAAAGAATTACGTTATATAATATATGAAACGAACTTACAAAGACAATAGCATAAATAAAAAATGTATCCTCATCTCTTTCTGGGGACTTCAGCATACAATTTACAAGAGATATAACTATAAACAGTGTTAAACTCTGATTTGCTATCATGCTTTCCCCTATTGTAAATGTTTTTGGCAGCTTGATCAAGGAATAACGCAGTAACCAAACAAATGATAGGACAGTTGCTGATGAAACCAAAAATGAAAACAACAGATCTGAAAAAATATTTGAGTAAATTATATTAACAAGAAATAAATATATATTTCTGCAAAGTAACTCTTTCTTTTATTTTGGGAGAAATGAATTTATTGTAAAAATGTATTTGCTTGTTTCAAATTCTAAGTTTAAAAAAATTAGGACAGATTCAACAGAATAAATGTAGTACAATTTTGTAAACTATTTAACTTAAATTCTCTTAAATATGTTATTAATCATACTTACTCTGGTTTAATACACCATATATAAGTAATGTAGACATAAGACTTGAAGCTAAGCATCCCCCATACACTGGCTCTTTAACAACAAGACTTGACAGAGAGAGAAAAAGAATAAATAGAGAGCAGTAGGACAACAAGCCCAAAGAGAGAAAGGTACTAATCTTGTATAATAGTGTCACCTCTTCCAAGAGAAAGTACATGCAGAGTACCGACGGCAGTAAAAATTGGCACCATAATCCATTGCCCTGCGATGGCCTAAAAAAGTATATTAATTATTTATCTTTCTATATAAAAACGGATTATTAGAGATTAGTCAAATTATGTCTGGGACAGTCATCTACACACCTCGTTTGGATACCTCCTTCCTGAACATTGTGCTTAATGTTCCTATTTAAGGGTGCTATCAAAGTATCATATTGGATTCTAACAGGTTCTGGTAAGATTGATAAAGTGTGTTCAAACATTATAAACAGTTAAATAATAGCTAACTCCACTTGAATTACTATTAAACATGTTTTATCAAATCTATAAATTTAAATCAAATGGATTTCTTTGATAGATTTATAAGTCAACAACAATGAACAAAGTACAAAAAAGTTCCTACTTCCTAATCAAATAATTCCATCTTTCTCTTGAACCAATGTTACCATTTACCATGTTTAACGAAAGTAATGGGATAGAAATGATCTCAATACGAGATGGTAACACTAAATTATTCTCTGTGGTAATATGACAAAAAATAACTCGAATAGTCATTAACTCAATATGCTTTTACGTCTGTGCTCATATCTGCTTACTCTTACTCGTTAGTTTGTGCATTATTTTGATTTTGCAATTTGTAAATCTGTATCCTATTTCCTTTAAAGAGTTCAAACTATAGATACTTTATACTGTGAAAACATAATTCAGTTATCGCTTGTAAGTTGTGCGATTTAAAGAAAAAAAGGGGCCGTTATGAATCGGCGTAGACCACACGAAGAAGAAGATGGATATGGTAGTTTGCCACGAATATATTGTTTATTTTAGGTTATAAAACTGTTCCTTTACTAAATGTGGTGACTTATTCCTATTCTTTTCAGAACGTCTTCATAGAAAACGCCGTCGAGTTTCAGAAAATCAAGAGATAGAGGATAGACTTGAGTCGCTGATCCTTCGAGTAGGGGAAAAGAGTAGTTCAAGTTTGGAAAGTAATCTCGAAGGTTTAGCTAGTGTCTTGGAAGCTGACCTAAGCACTTTTAGAGTTAAGATATTGCGCATTCTCACAGAATGTGCTATCCGAATGCCCGAAAAATGTACTATTTATGCTACACTTGTTGGTCTGCTTAATGCTAAAAATTATAATTTCGGTGGTGAATTTGTTGATTATATTGTGAAAACTTTTAAAGAAAATTTGAAGTGTGGAAAGTGGAATGCAGCCAGATATTGTTTGAGATTTATATCAGATTTAGTAAACTGTCATGTGTTGGCTGCTTCATCATTACTTACCTTGTTGGAAACATTGGTTGATTGTGCAAATGATGATTCAGTGCCACAAGTCAGAAGAGATTGGTTTGTGTTTGCAGTCCTAGCTACATTGCCATGGGTAGGAAGGGAGTTATATGAAAAGAAAGAGTCACAGCTTGACCATCTGCTTGTTACTATAGAAGTTTTTTTAAACAAGCGTAGCAAGAAACACTGGCCAGCTCTTAAAGTATGGTCAGTAGACACACCACATTTACAAGAAGAGTATTTAGATTGTTTATGGGCTCAAATTAAGAAGTTGAGGCAAGATAATTGGTCAGAGAAACATATTCCTAGACCATACCTTGCTTTTGACTCTATCCTATGTGAGGCATTACAGCATACTCTTCCTGCTATACAGGTAAGAGGTTGACTTACACTTTTTAGACAATTGAAGTTAGAAATAATATCATAGTGAAAAACAATTTATTTAACATTTACAAGTAAAAATTAGACATACTTACAAATATCTTATTGCTTTAGTTATTGTACCTAGTTATACTTAATATTTATAATTTACTTTGGTTTTTATATTTTTCAATAAATATTCTAGCCTCCTCTGCACAATGATGGAGACTCATACCCCATGCCCCGTGTCATATTTCGCATGTTTGATTACACTGACTGTCCAGATGGACCAGTATTACCAGGTGTGCATTCCATTGAACGTTTTCTAATTGAGGAACACTTGCACAATATTATTGAAGCCTACCATCTGGAAAGGAAAGAATGTGCTGCCCAGTTACTCTGCTTTCCATACAAAGCTAAGATACCGTTGGAGTACTGCATTGTTGAAATAATATTTGCAGAGTTATTTAATTTACCAAGGCCAAGATATTTAGAGATTTGTTATGGGTCAATTTTAATTGAACTGTGTAAACTTCAGCCAGCAACAATGCCACAAGTACTTGCTCAAGCTACAGAGATACTCTTTATGAGGATTGATAGCATGAATGTTGCCTGTTTTGATAGGTAATATACTATTAGATAATATTATTAACTTTAGAATAATAACTAAACATGAAAATAGTGTATTTATAGTATAATGAATGCACTAATGATATATTTACATGTATAAAATGTAATTTCTAGATTTTACATTATTTTATGAAGCATAATTATATTCATTTTTATATTTCACTAAGACTATATCTATTTGTTTGTATATTTAAGGTTGGTCAATTGGTTCTCATATCACTTGAGTAACTTCCAGTACAGATGGTCATGGGAAGATTGGGAGGGGTGTGCACAGCTTGATCCTGACCATCCCAAACCACGCTTTATCAAAGAGGTGCTTAGCAAATGCCAAAGGTAATTGAGTTTATTTCTTGACTAACTTTCAAATAATGTAGGGTAAGGAGCTTTTGTCTACAACCATCTCTTAGAATTGTTGAGTGTAATAACAATAATTTTGTAATTACATGTATCTGTCACCTAACAGTGTACAATGTACATTCAATGGACACTTCTTATTGTACAGAGTTGCTATAGAAATTTTTATTGTACCAAATGGTTTATAAGAGGATAGATGGAGAACAATGATCGGTGGTCTGTCTGGGAACTGAACCCCCATTCTCTTATAGCTTATGTTTTAGAAATTAACCCTTATTAATTTCAAAATCATGTACATTGCAGGTTGTCATACCATCAAAGAATAAAAGACATGGTCCCAGAAACATTAGCTGCATTTGTACCTTTAAAAGCAGAACCTATATATAAATACTCTATGGAAGGAGCTGGTAAGAAAAACAGATAATTCATTAAAAATAATTTACTCTGATATATATAAGATAACTAATTACGCTAATCTTACTAACATATATTTACAAATATTACTATAACAACTATAATGAAAACAGTTTTTAAATACGATTCGTCAACAGAATATTTAAATGCTCTGGACTGTTTGTAGTTGACTGCAAGTTTTTATCATGCATTAAAATAGTATTGAGTTGTTCAGTTTATTCCATAGCCATTAACTCAAGAAAACTGTAGGGGCGGCCTAAGTCATAGCTTTCGTACCGCGAATCCCTGCTGGATTCTTTGTTTTCCTCACTTTCTGTTTGAGCGTCTTCATTCTCATCTTCACTGGAATCGTCATCATCATTTGGCTGAAAGTCATCATCATCATCATCATCATCTTCATCTTCGTCTTCTTCGTCATAATCATCCGCAGGTGTTGGACTTGTATGCTTGTGCTTCTTATTGAATTCAGCCATAAAATCAGTCAGGTCATCATCCGCTTTCAAAAAACTTGCATGGTGTGAACTTTCTCCTTCTAATAATTCTAGTTTAGACATGTCCTTTGGGGTACTTGTCTCCGAGTCGAAATTAAATCCGAAAAGTTGTTCGAAAATGTCATCAGTTGAGTCTTCTGTAGTGGTTTTAGGTGTTGACTGTTCAGGATAGCTTTCCGTGGGGGTTTCTATCGTTGTAGTTGTTAATTTCTTCTTTTTACATTTAGTTTTGTTCTTTGAGGACTCAAATTGCGCTGGTATACTTTCAATTGTTGAACTACTACTTACCACCCCATTACTTGTGTCAGTGGCATCAGTGGAATGTTCAAAGATATACTCTGACTCTTCTTGGCTATTTTCTGTTTCATTATCTTCAGGTATCACCGAAGGCAGTATGCTGTTACTTACTAATCTTTCTGCTGAACTGCTACCACTGATTTTCTCAGTTGTACTGTTAGTATCTATATCACTGGTGTTGCCTTGTGTGAGTTTCAGTGTTGTAGCATGTGTGGTAGATGTTACGTAACCTTGGAAATTAGACGTCCTTCTATGGTTTTGAGGCTGTGAACCATTGCTTCTAAAAGACCATTTGTCGTGTTTGACAGAGGTTCCTTTATAAAATAATGTTGATTGTCTAAAACGATTGATATTTCTTGGTAAATGTGTGGAAGGCTGTTTTATTTCTGGCTTAGGCGTCGTAGACGTTTCTCTAGAAGCAAATGTCGTTGTATATGGTGTTGTACTGGCCTGTTTTGTCGAAGTTACGATTTTTGCGGTGGTTGGTCGAGCTGTTGATGCGGTTGTTGTAGTTGAAGATGTTGCATGCGTTTTATTTTTAGAATCCCAGAATGATTTAAAAATACTCCTTGTTGTAGTGCTAACAGGTGTTGCTTCAGTTGACAGCTTTCCTATGATCGTTTTCTCGGGATACTCAGTCGTTTCGGATGTTGAAATAGTATTAATCCTTTTGTGTTTTTTAAATTTATCTTGTTTAGTAAATTTTGGTGGTGGACGGGTGCGTTTCTTAGGTCTTATTGTTGTAAACGCGGTTGTTGTTGGTGTTGTTGTTGTTTCTGAAGGTGCCTCTGTAACAGTAGTAGGCTTTTTCCAAAGTAATGTTGTACTGCTATTTAACAGGAAACTTGTTGTGGTTTCAACAGGTATTAGCTTTTCCGTTTGAAGGACCATAGGTGTGGTTTTTGTAAAAGCACCCAAAACGTTCGCCCAGTCTAAAGTTTCTCCATCTTCATCTGGTAAACTTTGAGCTGTTATAATGTCTGGAATTGCTGTAGTAACTGGTCTCGTCGTCTTCACGTTGTGGTGCTTCTTCGTTGGTTTCTTAGAATTAGAGCTAGTTTTTCGTTGTTTATTGTTACCCTTTTTCACTTGAATCATTTCTACTGTTTCTGTCGTACTAGTTTCGGCGTAATTTACGGTTATGGGTCTGAATGCTGTTTCAAATAATGGATCTGAGTTTGGGGATTGTGAATCGTGAAATTGTGGACTCGGTCTAAAGTCAACAGGTTTGTTGACTCTATGCGGTTTTGAATTATGACCGTGCTTCAATGGTGGCAAGGGTTTAAAAGGCTTTTTGTCCATTGTTACAAATACTCCAGGAGGAGCATTATACACTGGTGGTCTTATGTGTTCTGGAAAGTAGTTTACTTTAGGTAAGGCTGGTTTAAGTTTGGTAGAACTTTTAAAAGAATTATTTATTTCATATCTCGTTATATTATTTGAGCTTTCTGCACTATCGATAAACATTGGAGTTCCTAAATCAAATGTTTGTTCTTTTAAGGGTGGGGTTAAGGGTACGGGTGTAGGTAGAATAGCAGGTCTCGTTGTTTTCACAGCTTGAGTGGGGGAAATTCGGGAATCATGAGGGGGATAAGGATTTCCATTTATAATGGGACTTGACTCATAGTCAAGATAATGATGTTGTAAGGGGCCTGCTGGTGGAGCCTGAAGAGGTGGCCGTATATATTTGTACGGTTGAGCTTGTTTATAGGGATAAGGAATTGACTTTGGTTGCTGATGATAGTCTACGGAGGGCCCTGCATGACCACTCTTTGAATATTGATATGTGGGAAAAGAAGCGGAATTACTTCTGAATTTGGGCTGTGGTTTGTCGTATGAAGCATCATCGTCATCAGAGAATATTGTTGAAAATATTCTATCTAGGCCTCTGTAAGGCTGTCGTCTAGTGTGAGGTGGAATTGGCACTATGTTTTTATGAAACCAAATTGCTCTTTGCGGTCTTGCTGTTTGAAATAGTTCATATTTTCTCTGTTCTTGAGGAAACTCAACTGTCGATGGAGATGTTTCTCGAACAGTAAATGTCCTTATTGGGTTTTCATAGGGCTTTGGTTGCTTTTTAGGAATTTGGGATACAACCGAGAACGTTAACTCATAGTGATATTTGCCAGGAAAAGTTTCTTGGTCCCTTTGCCGGACACGTTTGACTGACCAAAATGCTTTCACACCTTCAGCGCACCGTTCATCACTACAATTATCTTGCGATTTGTCGTCTTCGGTGAACCGGAATCCTTCTTCATTTTCAAGAAGCCGACCCTTCGTCATTATGGCAACGTCTCCTAAAGAATTCACCTCTTCGGAATGCCGCCTATCGAAGGGGGCCTTCTTAATTTTCTCCCATAAGTCGTGGTCGTCAATTTCTTTTGAAGGTTGGTCAAGTTTACTATTAGGTGCGATGACATCGCCTTGGATGATGAGTTGATCAATTTTGTCTCTTACTAATGTGAGATATACGCTGTGTCTTAATGCATCCTCCCAGTAATGAGCTGGTACAGCAGCTACGGAGGGTGGTGACTCTGTTTTTATTGTTTCATGCAATGTCCCAGACGATTCACCTCGTGGGGTGGTGTGCCACTCGTCCAGAGGTATCGGTGTCGGTCTAAAGTCATCGCCTCGCACTTGGCTTCCTTCTTTGTGTATCTGAAAAAATGTTACTGAATGTTAATTGTATTGAAATTACATACTCGCATAAATTATTCGTTAATTATTATTTATCGTTCGGTAAGAACATGGATGCGTTTGAAAGTAAAATGTAGTTGGGAAAGTGCGCGACGAATGGCGTGCAAGTGTTGCGTGCACTAAGACACAACCCTGGCTAGTTTCCAATCACAAATGTATATAAATTGATTTCTGGACTTGTGATCGTATTATTCCATACTTTAAATTTTTCTTAAAGTTTTGAATGCAAATAATATTAGGTAGTCGTAATATAATGTAGCGATAAGAGATGCAATATTGTTAATTTATTATATATGCACACTGCAGTGGAGAAATAGGCAGAAAAATTAAAACTATAATTTTAAATTGTACAATTGTTTTGACGCATCCTAGTGCTGGTTGCAGGTCTTTTAATGTTGATTTCCTCATTTAACAATGTTTGGAACTATTTTATCGATATGATGACAATAAATGGTTTTGTTTAAAACACTACAAATTGTGTGCAAACGTATGGTTTTGCTTATTAAATTCATACATTTATAATTCTTAATATAAAAACTAGAGATGTACCTATAGATAATAAATATTGCTCCATATATCGTGGGAATTTTTAACAATACCGGCGGAGGTCACCGCCTTATCTTTTTGCATACACCATTGAGCATTGCCGTGTGATTTGCTATTATTTTACTTTTTATCGAGATGTGATCTATGGTGATAACGTATGTTGTAATAAGAACGCCGAACTGGTCTATGTTGGTTATAAAGTAATTCCGTTTTCATAGGAACTCGAAACAAAAAGCGTCTTAAACAAGAAATCGATTTCAGGGAAATTGTCATAGGTTTGCTAGTTAATAGGCACTGTATAATCGTATTAAGCCGGATGGTATCGAATGAATTATTTTGGCAAATATGTTTCGTATTAGAGGCAATTCATGTAACAACTACCAAGAAGATATTTTAATAGTAATACCTCTACCTCTTGGTACCTCTACATGAACTAATTCATATTGATGTAAACACACTATGAACAATGTATATATCTATGTAAGTAAATAGAGCTGTGTTAGCCTAATGGCTTTAGCGTGTGCCTCTCATCCCTGAGCTCGTAGGTACGATCTCCGCGTGTGCACCAATGAAGTTTATTACTATTTATTATCGTGACGAAACCGGCATTCCCTAGACTTAAAAGTAGACGTGTCAGGCACAAAAGGCTATCGGTTATTGTATATTATCTATTACAAACAAACATATGATCACGAAACCGATGCAGAAATCTGAGGTCCAGATCAAAATGTCTGCAAAGCCACCGCTTATTTTTGTATGTAAGATAAACCTAATTATCGTATAAATAAATTGCTTCACAAAGAAATCCCAAATGAAATATCTCTTGAAATATGTGTGGAAAGCGGTAAAATTATACTTACAATTAGTGTAAAGAAAACGCAAAGCAACGCGGATCGCATCTTTAATCACTGATTCACTGCACGATCGGTTTCGCTTTGCCACTGGTGTTTTTACTGCGCGTGCGCAGCGGTCGCACCCTATAGCGGACTGGCGCGAAAAGCATAACATCACCCCTCTACAGTGCTCCAGAATGCGAAAGCAAAACTACAGCGCTGCAAACGTTAATTTACAGTAGATTCTGCGGAAAGAGTGGTACAAATTCAGACGATTCTTAATTTTGTTATTAATGTTTGATGACTAGTAATAGGCTTGAAATGAAGCATATGTTTTCTTGTAATTTGGAGATAACATGCCCAGTCATACAGCCAAAATACCTTTGAAAAACACTTACGGTAAAGCTACTGAATTAACAGTAAGTCTAAAGGCAATTCTTTTGACACGCTTTATAAGCACGCCCGCGTGTTGGATATGTATTTGTATTTATAATTTGTCCTTTTTTGTTAATTTGGTGACGGGACGCATCATTTTGATTTTCACTCTTATGAAGTAAGATAGAATATAGATGGCTGTTTTAACATTCATTAGACATCACATTCAATACCATCTGTATTTGATTGATGCCTTAGTTTTTTTTTAAATTAATGTCATACGTCATAGAGTGATTGTGGATTGCGGAGTATGACTGAAGTCGTCTAAGAGATAGTACAGTAATTTAAATGTTAAATAGTGTAACAATGCAGAAGAACTTAAAAAAAGAGATAAAAATAAAAATTAACATATTATTCAATAACTTAATTTAATTATAGTCCGATCAATTTAGACAAAAGTTGTGGTCAAATAATAAATTCCCGGAGAGCCAAATATTGGTGCAGAGCTGGGGTATACCATTACAAATAAAGTTTTAATAATCCCCATCGCATCTTAAGTGCGCTACAAAAGTTTCGGGGTCAAAGCTCAAAAAACATTTTTTTCCTCGAAAACGGTCAGTTTTATCAAAAACTATTTAAGCCCAAAGTTGTAGATGTTAAATTTCTCTACTAAAGTGGTCTTCTTGATTTATTTCCTAAGAGTTACTAAATAAAACACAAAAAGTATAAACTTTTTAGCGTAGGTAATATACACGATATTTTAAGAAGGCTTATACTTCAACTCTCCTGTGAAAATTCAAGAACAGTGTGAATACTTGTAATAAGATTTATAGTTACTTTCAGTTTTATAAGTTGCATTATTCAAGAATGTTATAGGATAAAGTGATGATCTCGGCACATAATTAGCACTTTGTTATGCCCAGATAACATCTAATACAATGCGTATGTTGAAACGTTTCCGTGCAATTTTCTTAATGGTGTTTAAATCTTTATAGGAAGATGGGGGTCGTTGACGTATTAGGATTGTTATATTAATTCGTTTAAAAATAACTTTGTTCGTAAAGAATAAGCACTCTACAGTACTTACAATTGTAGGGATGTAATATAAAAATCGAATGTTATACTTGCCAAGAGTAAAAAACATATGGCAAAAAGGATCGTTCAAGTATTACGTCACGCAATTTCTGGAGATTCTATGACACCCCCCCCCCCCCATGAAATGCGTTGTAACGTTTCTGTATCCGTTAAACGTTTCGTGACCAACCCCCGTGGATCTTTATACCTAAACCTTACCATTATGTGGTGTAAAGTACTGGAAAATGGGAAAATAATATTAACAATAACGCGTAATTAATCCCCGCCACGCATCGTATCGTTTTACAAGAGGGACCTCCCCCCCGCCCCCTCCCCAAAATTCGTTACATAATACTTGAACGCTCCCAAAAGGAAAAAAAGTTGTATAGAAACGTCTGTCACGAGTCATTTGTATGATAAGTTTTATTATTCATTTAAGAATACAGACAAAAAAATATCATATAAAAAAGGAATATTAAGAATCGTTCCAGTAATTGAGAAATAACGGCCGCTGAAAACCGCGCGCGTCGAGTGAAAAGCCTCGCGTGCGTACTTTCCATCTCGTGGTCTTTTCGCCGTTTTTTTGACGCGAGCCGAGCAACGCGGAACGGTTATATTCATAATTTAGCAGTACATCTTTTACCTATGATATTTTAATTGTATGTTAATGAGTGTTTTCATTATCAATTACCATTTAACGTACGTTGACACTATATGTCACGAAGTTATATATATAGTATAACTATTGTACGTCTACTACAACGCTGCTCACGTTATTATTATAATATATAGACATTAAAAGTGCTCATGCACGGCAGTATCACTTAACTCGTTTGAAACTTTTCACATTTCATCCCCGTATTTGCCTTTTAATTTATTGATATAAAACTAAAATTTACTAGAAAAATATTACGTTAAACAAAGTTACACTTAATTAACTTCCGTTAGTGAAACACGTTCTGGCTATCTTAGATGGATTTCAAGTTTTCTGCAATATGGGATAATTGTGTACATACTATTGTTCCTATATCTTATCAATCTTTTATAATTGTATACATTTGCTCTATAAGTACATACTCAGAAGTTATATTGAAAAAAAAATTTTTTACTTGATACTATTTGAGATGCTATAGTATATCAAAAATAATAGTTTAGCACTAATAAACTAACTTAATAACACAAAATGGCCTTAACACTCTTTCAACTCAACGCTATTGCACTGTTAATTGTGTTTAACAGGCGAAATGGGTAGTATTTGCAAAAGTGTCCTTCTTCCAGCCTCTCTACCCGGGACTGAAGCAGCTCACCAGCTAGTTGTATGTGTTCGAAACAAGTGTACCCCTGAGGAAGCCCTGAACGTCCTCCGAGAACTCCCAAATCCCTTACGGGAAGGGGACGCGGCGTCAACCCACGCGTCGCAGTACAACCCGTTGAAGATAGATGTGTTCGTGCAGACCCTTCTCAATCTCGGCAGCAAAAGTATCTCACATAGTTTTGCTGCAATTTCCAAGTTTCATTATGTTTTTAAGGTAAGATTTTATTAAAATACGTGAAAATCAGGCATGGTTAAAAAAGGTCGTAATTAGTGTATATATATTTAATTATAGTTCTATTAATATTTTTTTTTAATTTCACTGAAGAAAATGAATATGCCTGATTAGTTACGTTTATAAGGAAATTAAACCAAATCTGTGATGCCTGGTGTTTTTTTTATTTGTTAAATAATTACAAAAACTCTATAGTACTTCTTGGACATTCGTATTTTGGCCTTTTTTAAACAGGATTTGAATTGTAATAAAAGAATCGAACATTAACAGATCCTTGCCGAATCAGAGGAAGCCCAGATTTGTGTACTCCGGAATGTTTGGGAGCTATGGCAGAAGCATCCCCAGATGGTCTGCGTGCTCGTTGACAAAATGCTGAAAACTCAGATTGTGGAGTGCAGTGCGGTGGCCACTTGGCTCTTCTCAAAGGAAATGGCGCCGCATTTCATACACTCCTGTCTTTGGGAGATATTGCATTTGACGATTGATAAGATGAACAAGCACGTGTCTAAACTGAGTAAGTATAAAATATATATGGTTATCATAAAAAAAACCAGCGCCGCAGATTTTGATATATATTTTTTGTGATTCCACTAACCCTAAGTTCAAAAGCTGATTTGTATTTTAATTGTATCGTTAAAGAGCGTAGGCCACTTAAAAATCCCAAAAGTACCTTCATAATTCGTCAAATCCTTTTTTTCTCAATAAAGTTTTGAGTGCACTGAAATCAAGTTTGTGACTTTTGGATTATGATTAATCGTAATAATATTTTTTAGGTAAAGAACTGCAAGAGGCAAGGGAAGCACTAGCAAGGGCTGATTCGAGCAGTTCCGACTCGGAAGACGAAAGTGGAAGCAAAAAGAAAAAGGATCAAGATAAACCCACTGAAGAGGTGAGATTTTAATTTTAAATCACGTCTAATATGTCAGGAAAAAATAATAACAGATTTTTAGTATAATTTTTGAATATCTTCCAAACTGGTTCTTTTCTTAAGCCTTAAATTAATCCTAGGCATCACTCCGGTTTAAGTGGTATCGATGTCATAGATTCAATTGTATTGTTTTATTGTTTTGTTTATATGTATAAAATATAAACAAAACAATAAAAATCAATGGCGCTACAACCTTTTTAGGTCTGGGCCCAGATTTCTGTATCTGTTTCATGATCATTTGTAAATTGAATAGGCAAGGTGATCAGCCTCTGTGCCTGACGCACGCCGTCGACTTTTTGGGTCGAAGGTAAGTCGGTTTCCTCACCATGTTTTCATTCACCGTTCGAGCTAATGTTAAATGCGCACATAGAAAGAAAATCCAAGCCACTAAGCCAACACTGCTCTATAAAATATATACAATGCGTATTATTCGTAAAGAAAATTTCGTTTCTCACCTTTGAACTATAAAAACACAATAAATAAATATCATAAAACTCTTTTCTCGTTCACTCCTTGAATCAGACTAAAACTAGATTGAATTTATGTCATTTTTATAAGCTTTTCGATTTTACTACCATAATTTTATTTGAGTATTCGTAAGGCATTTAAATATTTTTAGGCTGTGGAACGTATGGAAGAAAGACTAGAGATGGGTCACACAGATCAAAAGAGGTTATTCCTGATCGTGTTCCAGCGATTTATAATGATCCTCTCAGAGCATCTCGTGAGAGCGGATACGGATGCAAGAGATCCACTCACCCATTGGTATACAAGTACTGTTGGACGACTTACGCAAGTGTTTTTGTTGGTGAGTTTATGTTAAATATTTTGACAGGACAACGTAGCTCGTAGATGTAACAAAGTCCGCTATTTCCTATGGTTATTCTACTTGTATTGTGTTTATATCGACGAATCAAAATAGTATATTTTATTACAAGTAAGGAAAGCCTGTCATTGTAACGAGTTCCGACAAATGTCTACTGGTTGACAGTCGGAACAAGTTGCAATGACGGTTCCGCACGTGTACTGAGCAACTATTTTTAATACAGTTGCGAAAAAATGAAGCAATTTAATAAAACTATTTGCTTTTTTATCTTTTCTCCACGTAATGAATTCGTCGTATGTAGATATGTAGCGACTTTTTTACTTTTCCGGTAAAATATTCTCCGAAGAATTTTGTGCAACAAACAACTAAACTAGCAAGAATATTTTTCTAAAATGGCGCCAACCGTAAAAGAATTAGATTTTTTTTTTGTTTTCTTGACCCATTATGGGTAGGTAAAGGGATACTATGCCCATACAGCTAAGTCTTCGGTAGAATTTTTTTATTGATATTAAATGTAATGAAACCCAACCTAACTCATTCAATCAAATCATTGAATCTGGTATTAAAACAAATTAGTAGCTTCTTTTTAGAAATATTTGCATGAATCATAAAAACTTCGTGGTTGTTTTTTTTTTTTCTTTTTAATAGACATTACTTTGTCAGCTGGGAAAAAAAACCCATGAGTGCAGAATAGGTAAAGAAAAAGCTCTAGTATGTAATAGCCCACATCCCGAACGCTACAATACGGCACTTCTTGAGCAACTGTATTAAAAAAATATTTCCTTGGTACAAGATAAAATAATATAATAAACCGGTTTTATTTCTCTATAAATTTAAGTGTTATGTTTGTACAGATTTGAAAATTCGATAAAATGAGAGATGAGAGAGTATACGAAAACATGATTTGTTGTATTGACAATTGACATATTATTTACAGCATCACGAGCAAGTTCAAAAGTACAGTAGTACATTAGAGACGTTGCTCTTCACTCAAGACTTGGATCCGCATATACTTGATGTGTTTCACCAGTTCCTCGCGCTTACTGCGTAAGCCTTACCTTTGTGGCTTATTTATACAAATAATTATTCATAATATACACATCTCGGTTTGACCATAGATACCTTAGTACTCTATAGATAACCAATGCATGGCCGACGGCGAGACTATTTTCCTGCTTAGAAAACAATCTTTACACATTACACTTAAAACACAGATCTCTGTCTGAATATTTCATAATAAATACATCCGATTTTAGGATTTGCTATCGCATTGTAGAATGCATTGGTTTCATAGATAATATTTATGCTAATTTATAAACTGGAGAATGTGCTATCGTTCCAGTCATATGTCAGTATTGACAGATCATTTTAAAAATGTATACTGCCGTTAATTGTCTATAAAATACAGATTCTATTTGGATGATGACTGATATTACATGGCTTGTACACAATTGTAAGAAAATGTGTAGATTATTTTAAAATTACTAATTTTCCATTTATCTTAGAAATATAATGCTGTTCATTAATTATAGAAAAAATTACACAAATATAATTGGTTTAAAATTTAAATATACTTTCAATATTATGCAGTGGTAACAAATGACCACAGACAGTGACTTATTAACCATACTATACATAAAGGTTTTGGTTTTAGAACCATAGATACAAGACTGTAATTGTTATATGGATGCGTTTGTAATGGTATGAATTATATTTTGGACAATTATTGTTGTTTTATTTATATTATCCTACGTTCTTAAAAAACAAAAAAAAAATCTAGTATAGTGAAACTTTTTTATGAATGAATAGTAAGTTATTGAAAATAGCTCATTAACTCTTCTATGTCTTTCTTGGAGCCAAGGTAGCATGGTGCTCGCTGATGAATTGAGGAAGGCTGTATGTCCAGAATTGGTATATGACCATTCGTTGCGAGCCCACCTGCCTCTGTTACTATAAACGACATTGGGTTGCACTCATATAGAAGGCGGAGCTGGAAATAATAAAAGTTGAATTGAGAAATAAATTTACTTTGCTTTATATTCAATGCAATACATGGTTGGCTAATAATATTAAAAAGCCAACATCACAAGGTGTTCCCAGGCGGTCACCCATCCAAGTACTGACCTCGCCCGACGTTGCTTAACTTCGGTGATCGGACGAGAACCGGTGTATTCAACGTGGTATGGACGTTGGCAATTATGCATATAAAAAAATTGATTTATACTTACCTTCGATATTCAATATACCTAAGTTTAATACGTCAGTATTTTTTTACCTTTCCATTTGGGGCTGAGTTTGTAGCGGGGTACATAAAAATACCGCCATATTTAATTGTCCGATGTACGTCAGCAACCATCGATCCCACATATCGTGCTCCATACGCTTTGCCACGCGATGGGTTTTTCCTGTCTTCGATATATTTTTTTAAACCACTTGCCCACTCCGCCGCGTAACCTAAAATAAAAAATTTTACGCTTGAAATTATTTTTTGTCTGATATTACTGTGGTTTAAGAATTTGAGGGACTTCCAAAATGAATTTTATGAGCAATGGACAATTTTCCGGAAAAATTACACAAGGTAAACAATTCCGATAGTAATAACATATTGGTTTTCCGTATTGTTTTCGTTAGTGTTTTTCCGTATCAAAATAAGTTTAAATAATTTGGTTTAAAAAATTTTACCGTCTTCAAATTGGACTAAAAAGTATTAAAAAAACAATATGTATTTCTTATTTCTATTGATTGGACTTGTCTTAAGAAGAAAATTAAATGACAATTAATTTATGTAACTTTAGAAGTCGGTGCCAAAAATCAAGATCGGTCCATTGACGCTTGAAGTTACATGAAAAAGTTACATGTCGAATTGATAAACTCCTCTTCCGATTTTGTCGGTAAAAAATTGCAAGGGAAACTCAGCTTTTTCTAAAAAATGTGGTGCTTTGGTATACAATTGATTTTATTTAACAATGTTCAAAATATACTTAATATTTTTTAAATTAAAAACTATCCTAATTAAGGGCTTTCATAGTCCGTCAACCCTTAACGCGTCAACCGCTGTTTTTAAATAATTTTTGACGTAGTTATTTGCAATTACCTAAAAAATTTAATTACCTTCATTGATAGAATATATCTTCCCCTTCTCCGGTATTCTCATATTGGGGTCAGTTAATATGAATTCTCCTATAGAGGGGTCATACATAAACCCATTAACGCCCTTGCCTTTTCCTATGGCTAGTACCATCATGGTTGCTGACCCGTAAAGGGCATAGCCTGCCGCAACTAGCTCCCGTCCGGGGCGTAGAGCGTCGGATTCAGTAGGCTCGCCTTCTGATGTCTTTCTATAATATTAGAATTTAAACTAAAAAAACAAGTCTAGTTCATTTCCAAAGAAAATGTTGCTATATTAAATTGATAAAAAAAAAGAAAAAGCCAACATCACGTGGTGTTCCCAGGCGGTCACCCATCCAAGTACTGACCACGCCCGACGTTGCTTAACTTCGGTGGTCGGACGAGAACCGGTGTATTCAACGTAGTATGGACGTTGGCGTTCATCAAAGCAAATATATCGTATAGTAGCTATGAATCGTCTTCAATAAAATTTTAATAAAACTTATTATTACTTATAAATAGCAAAGATAGAGCCAACAGATACTAAACAGTCTATATTGGAAGAGCCATCTAGTGGATCGAAGCACACCACGTATTTTCCTCGCCTTTCTGTTTCAACCTGAAAATATAAAATGCAATGAATTATAATCTTAATACCTAACTAATGTATTAAATATAATAGCGCCGTAACTCAGTACCTACTAGAATTTTATAACCGATTTTATTTTTAATAATTTTATAATCACGAAAAATAAACGAAAGTTGTGTATGTTGTACGTTTCGAGATATAAATTTTTGGTAAACCAATCCTAGACCATTCAGTGTCCTAAAATACTTACCATAATAAATGTTATCTACATTTCGTCAGAACTCATAACACAAATAAATACCTCCAATGACGAATATTTATAAATTATCTTCCACCTTTATCATTACAGTTCGTGAACTTGTGATAAAAAATTTCTTATTTAATCTAGGTTCTTATTTATAATGTAATAAAATTTATAATCCAATAACATCTTAAAATTATGTAATTTAGTATGGATATTACTACATAAAGTCAGGGTCACTTAGCATTAAATAATAATATTGCTTACATATTTATACTCTGACTTTAATAATACATATGCCCGAAAACATATTTGCATATTATACGTTTAAATTTTATTATATACAAATCTACACCTCCTTTTCTGACGTCGCTGTAGGTATACGTATTATATAAGTACATTGTTGTTTTGTGATAAATCCTCCTAAATAGGAATACATTTCTGCGTTTGTTTATTTTTTGGTTATCGAATACAGAGGTTATTTGCTATAAAGAAGTCATGTATATCATTTAAACTATTATATTGTATTAATATAATAATATCATACAAAAATGATTGTAATTAAAATTTAGGCATAACTTATTAGTTAGACTTTGTAGGCTAAGAGAACAATCGCGTCGTTTAATTTGAGATCACAGCTTTTGAAATGTAATTGTTGTAATTCTTAATTTTGAATATATTATACTGAATAACACAAAATAAGGCCATTACAATGCATACTAGCATAGCATAATATCAAAATTATCAAAACGAATTTACGTGAATTACGTCACGTGATTTAAAATAATTAGCTTATTGATTACTGTATGGTGTAATTTAGAATTTATATTATCTTAAAATACAGCAATAACGACCTCAATAACAGTTGAATTCTCCTCAGACACAAGCATGCAGGTGGTGAAGGATGATTTCAGCATGTTGATGAAGAGGTCATTTGAGAGCACGTCCAGCTTCTTCACCTCTTCACCTTGCACGTTTGTATTGCCAGATATGCCATGACTGAAAAGAATTTTATATTTCCTCTTTATCAAATAATTAATATTATTTAAATGGTACGAGATCGAAAAGTGGTAGTGGTTATTAAGAATTATTTATTTAAAGCAAATGCTTTTGTTTTGGTAATTTATCGCAATGATCGCCTTAGTTGCGATTGGTTTGAGCCACAAAGGTAACCTGGTCGTAGGTTCACTTGGATATGCACTAACGTGCTGCAAAATAGCTTGAACCTACATGTAAACCGACAATGTAAATCTGGCACAGACAACTGTAAATAGACAAAATTCGGTCAACAATCCATTTCGGTACTACAATATTTCCGTTTAGAGAATTGACTTGGAACATTGTTTTACTCAAATGTTATATCACACTTATGCTCTTTTTATGCTGTATGTTTTTATGTATTTTGTTATGGTGGATGTCGCCTTATCAAGCTTTCTTGCACTTTGGACCCTGTTCTGCAGATAGGCAATATGTGTTGAATATTTATATTAAGTGCATACTAAAATAGGTAGGTACATATTAAAACAGGTAAACATGAATGGTAAAATTGTACGAAATTGGATAGTTTAGAAAATAGGGTCACTTTTAAATAAAGTTATTTAATCTCATAAGCCAAGCTCCAATGTGATGTTTAAATTTTCCTTTACTTTCACATTGCTGAGCGCCCTCTGCCACTTAGGATCAATAATGTTCGCTTATGTTTATATAATATCTGCTAACTATCAGATTTTTTAATTAAAATAATAATTATTTTATAAAAATACAAGTTGATTGAGTGCGTTTTTCGTGTAACGTTACATACTTGATTAACATTTGTTTTGATGATAAACATACTATCCGAATTAAAACACCATACTCAGATAGTATTCGATTATTTATTTTCTAACCCTAAGGTTAGTGTAATTGATCACAAGCTATAAAATTTTGCCGTGTTAGTATTCAGCGGACTCCTTACCTAGGCTACCGGTAAAACAACAGTAGCTAAATTTATTAAAGATATACATAATTTACTCACCATTCGTAATTAAAAAAGTACCCGTTTGACACAAAATGACTATAAACAAAATATTTACGTATTTACGTGATAAAACAAGATACTAACAGTTTGGCGATACCGGCCTTCCTCACAGCTGACTGTATAGCCTTGACAGCCGTTTGTATTGAATTTAGAAGTTGTGTCAAGTCCCCAGTGGCCCCTGGAACTGTTCTTTGCTGAGCTAAGACCCAACGGGTCAAAGTCATTGCATTTACATCAAAGGCAGGTCCTTGTTGAGACATTTTAACAAAAAGTAATTGATAACAAACGCGGGAATCGCGGCGCGCTGTCACCGACCGACTGAATGTTGTCGAACTACGATAGGTACATTAATGAAAGTTTAATCATTAGCGGCAAAAAATATATTTAACATATTGTGGTTTTACCTTAAATATAGCGAATAGGGATAGTTAAACTTGATTAATTACTTACTTACTCATTTAATACGTATAGGTGTAATATTATGTTTATGAGTCTTTCTAATTATTGTACAAGCTGTATTGTTTCTTTTTTTTCGTTCTCAATTCAACGATTTTTTTATTAGGTATATCAAAAAACTAAAGGATTTTATTTTTTGACCCTTGTTTTAACGCCACCGTTTGGTTAAAATTTGGTTGGCACTATTATACAGACCCTTTAAAATCGAGCACGTTGTTGGAAAACTTAATATGAGCAGTTTAAAGCGCATCTGGTAAGATAAGAAAGTCTCTAATATGTACTACTAAGGGAGATATACAAACATTGGTTTTCTCTAAATTCCTCTATGGATCGAAATCATGGACGATTCGAATGCATATCAGGAAAAGGATAGATGCACTGGAGATGTTGTTTTGGAGAAAGATGCTTCGCATACCTTGGGCCGCTAAAAGAACTTAACAATCTTGTATCAACTAAAACTAAAATTAGTACGAGACTCTCGACAACATGCTATAGAAGAGTTCTAACTTACTTTGGTCATATCGCCCGTCGCAAACCAGATCATCTGGACAAGTTGGTTGTCGTTGGCAAGGTGGAACGCAAAAGGTCGGGGGGCAGATCGCCGACCCGCTGGTATTGACCAAGTCACCGGACTCCCACTAGCAGGGCAGCAGGGACCTAACAGTGACGCGACCTTCACTAATGAAGAATGCGACTGAGAAGAAGTTGGAAAACATACAGAACTATATTTTAAACAGAATAATGGAAGCTCTGGAGATTATTAATAACGAGAGCGTAATTTTTAGGTTACCAAAGTCCAGCCGTGACGGGTTTGTAAAAAAATACTGTGATACTCTGATGATATTTCATTGTACGTCGTTGAAAAAACAACGCTGCTCCCGTTAAGAAATGTTAAGCTTGTCGTATGAATACGTACATATAGCTAATTCATATAATGTTCTTTTAAACGTTTTTCTAACACTGACTCTTTTTAATAAGCTCCCATCAGTACACGCGGTACTGATAATCATAGAAAATAAATACTGGCGATTAATGGAGCAAAAGTGTATTAAAATCACGGAGCTTTAATAAAGAAGTATATACCAAGAACTTATACGTGAACGTCTTATTAACATCAATATATGTATTTGTTTCATGCTTGGTGGTTGTAAACTCATTTACATTCGGAAGCTCGTTGCTTTCAAGCCTTTTAAATACCATCAAATTATGTATTTCGAATACTATATATATATGTTCTTAACGCTCAATATTTTCTCTAATTCATTTAGACAAAGGATTGTACAAGGTCAATAGCAAACTGCCAAGGTACCTAAATAAAACATGACAAATATTATTTTTATCTAATTTTTAGGATGTATAACAGAGAATAGCAATAACATATTTTTTTATATACATATGTATTTTTTGTATATACATTTGAGGATGAGAAACTAAACAGCAGAGAGGTCTATTATCCCTTTCCCTAAAAAGGGACTTTATTTAGTTGAGCTGGTGAGCTTAGCCCGAGTGACGACTACTCCGGAAATATCCATAAGGATAGGTTATCGTGAGATAACCTCAGGGCCGCGTTACCCCTCGTACTATTCATTTTACTGAGCATTTAGGCATTCCTTTGTCGTCCGTTTTAATGCGGTTTTTTCATTACGAAATAAAATTATTTTGCGACAGGCGTCACACCTTAACTTGTATGAAAATAGTCCCGTGAAAAAGCGTGAGCCACTGGTATCCATCCAAATTCGTTTGGTCGTTTGTCGTAATGGTTTTAATGTTGCTTGAAATCTATCAATGGCAATTGTCCATGATCAGAAAAACTATACAAACGTCACTTTAAACAGTTTTGTCAGTTATCATAACACTAATGTTAATTGTCATCGCCGATTCTCGCGTCCTGTTTTCACCGTTCACTGTTTTTTGTTTAAACTTGTTTAAATGTTATTAAACGTGTTTAATAATTATTATGTTTTCTTCCGTATAAATCAATAGTCTTCAATTTAAAATATTTTGATGGCTGATATTTGAATCTTGATGTAAAATTATAAGTAATGGCTCCTAAACTGAAGTTTGCTGAAGGTATCTATCTAAATACAACATATATAAAATTATTTGTTACTTCTTTAACTTATTGACTAACTTTTTAATGACTGTTCTCCACAGGCGAAAAAGTATTATGCTTCCATGGGCCACTTATTTATGAAGCCAAATGTCTTAAGAGCTCTGTCACAAAAGACAAACATGTTCGGTATTTAATTCATTATGCTGGATGGAATAAAAAGTATGTTTAGTTTATATTTGCCTTGTCTTGTATTTAGGCATATATTTATCTATTTTTGAATTATTATTTTAAACATACTATATCTGTGATTGCTTATAATGTAAAACCATAGTAGTATATTTTTCTGTAGTGAAGTAAACTGGGAGATAGAGGATTCAATGGGAGATTGTACTGTCTTCTTCTAACAAAACATCATATAAAAATTTAAACGATAATTAACATTCCTTCAGTCAAGTAAGGTTGATGATTTAGTTTTCTGTAAAATTATTTTATATAGAATTAAAGTTACTTTTTTTCATAAATTTGGGATTGCAATCAAGCAGAATCCATCTCAATTTTATATTGATTGGCAAGCATCAGCCAACTAGTGTATATGCAGAAAGCCTTTTTCGGTTGATGGCTACACAATATTTAGTTCTATTAGAAGTTTGGTTCTATTGACCATTGATGCCATTTATTTTTATGATTATATTTTCAAACAGAGAAGTGACTGATTATTATTTGATTATTTTGTATTTCTGACTGATTATTTGATTATTTCTATCTTTACAATTAGATTAATTATTAAATAAATAGAAAAACTAAAAGACTATTATTAAACTAAATTCATATGATACCCTTAGTCAATTCAAAAGACTGATTTTCACTATTACCTCAGATTAGATTGGAAATAGTGCGGGATTACAACCACGAAATATAATTATGTGAAAGTTTAGTTCTGTTACAAGTGGTTATTAAAATATACACATTTACCTCCATCCATATTACATCTGTTATTTTATATAGTTTTTGTTTTTATACCTTATAATATGTCTAATGGAATGAACAAAGTTTATTTAATGAATACTTAACATTGCATTTTTACTGATATGTAATTTTATTTGAATTCCAGTTGGGATGAGTGGGTCCCAGAGAGCAGAGTGTTGAAATATAATGAAGCCAACGTCCAAAGACAAAAGGAAGTGCAGAGAGCCCATTCTGCACAACCAGCTAAGACTAAAAAGAGTAAGTTTACATATAAAAGATATTAATTTTTAAAATTAAACTTATTGGCTTTGTGTGTATCCAGGTCTTGTTCTTGAATAATGTTGATTGTTCACAGCCTTTAATATTTACATAATAAATAGTATATTACAGTTTGACTGTACATAATTATAATAAATTGAATATAAACACACTTACATAGTTAAAAGAATATAAATAAAAATATGTAAAAAGTGATAGCTTACTGTAAACATTTAAATTAATAAAAATCAATTACAGTAAATTATTTTAAGCTATGTAAAGAAAATTTAACCTAAGCTACCTTTAATCAAAATTATTTAATTATATTAGCTACCAAAATAATCTATGTTAAAACTATAATTTGAAATTGTCTTCATATAGATATATTTAACAGTTTATATGGATTTCAGCTCCAGCTAAAGGTCGGAAATCAGAAGCTGCTGCCAGCTCTACACCTGCAAGAGAGGAATCTAGAGCTTCTACACCAGCAGGTAAGTTTGTAAATAATATCAAAGTTAAATGGAATTCAGAGAATTCTCAATTATATAAAGAATTATAATTTAAGTTAAATTCTATAAGTTAGGAATTACAGTAGTAAGTTTCGATGGTTTAGAGGTGCAGCTTTTTATATATAATTGAACAACAACTAGGCATAGAAAGCAAGTTTATGTCACACAGTTGACTTGGGTTCATGTAAACATCTGTCTTAACTAAATACACAACTGCATACATCTTTAAACTGAGCAAACATTACTAATAATTTAAAAAGCTTGCTCTGTGTGTGTGTTAACATTAATTGTTTTAAATAAGCAAATGCTTTGTAAATTTTAGGTTTTATTTTGTTCAACTTAAAATCTACTAGTCTAACTTTATATCACAGCATAAACTAAGGTAAGGTATTTAACAAAGACAGAAAAAAGTATGTTTAAAGTTTGGCATCAAGTCTTGATATTGACTGTTTGTACTTAGTCTGCAGAGATTTTTGTATTATCAATCTAGCCAGATGTATTAAAATGGATATTTATTATTTTACAATTTCTAGGTAAAGATGTTGAGACAACTTCTACATCAACAAAAGCAACAAAGAATCAGAACAAAGATACACCAGCTGATTCCGGATCTGATCAGCCTAAGTGAGTATTTCAACAATTGTATATTAAACTAACTACTGTAAATGTAAAGAACCCCCTTTTAATAATTAATAAAAGCTTTAACAAGTTAAAAATACCAATAATCCCTAATAATAAATAAATAGTAGTGTACGAGCCAAGGCTGTACATTTTGATCACTCAGGCTTTCTTAGTTTATAAGCGTGATGATCCCTATGTACGTGCCAAGGCTCGCACATTTTGCTCATTTACAAGCATGATGATTTCCTATGTTTGTACGTGCCATGGCTGTACATATCGATCACTTATAAGAGTGACGATTTCCCAAATCGTCGGAGTTACGTCCCGAGAGTATAGCCCGACGCAGGCACTCTCTTTGACTATTAAATTGTATTCATTCGGTACATAGCAATTACCACGTCATTATTTCGCTCATATTCTATTGTAACACGCGAGTGGTAAATATAGAGTAAATCAATAAATCTCTATTATTTGAAGCATCCCGTTGACCCAGGAACCGTACAAGTAGTAATTAATTTCAATTTAAGTTGGTGGTTTTCCTTCCAAAATCAATGTTGGAATGTGGAAAAGACTTTATTTATATAAATAATGTTTTTTATATTAGTCTTTCCAAGAAGTTAACCACTAAATATCTGAATAAAGTCTACTTGGTAACTTTACTTTAAATTCAACGGTATATATAACGATTTTTTTAATATACTGTACTTATAAAAGTAATAGTTGTGCCTTTTTCTGTCACTAGATGGTGGTGTAATAAAAAGTAGTAATGGCATTGTATAGTGCTATAAATAATATTTCAAGCATCCACCATAAAGAATACAGACTAAACTGCCTGAAACCTACATTTAATACAATTAAAATTAAATAGAATCCTTATCTGTCTCTTAATAATGAATTATTTCTTTTCCAGAAAAAAGCGTGGACGATTAGACCTATCAATTGAGACGGAAGAACAATATTTAGCAAAAGTAGAAGTTAAAATCAAAATACCCGAAGAACTAAAAGTTTGGCTTGTTGACGACTGGGACGTTATAACGCGACAACAGAAACTGGCTATCCTCCCTGCCAAATTAACAGTCTCACAGATAGTTGACAACTACTTGACATTTAAAAAATCCAGCAAACTTCACAATCAAGCAAAGGAATCAGTACTAAATGACATAACAGAGGGTATAAAGGAATATTTCAATGCAACTCTGGGGTCACAGCTATTATACAAATTCGAAAGACCGCAGTACAGCGAAATTTTGTCTGAATACCCCGATACCCCAATGTCCCAAATATATGGGTCCATACATTTATTAAGGCTGTTCGCCAAAATGGGGCCAATGCTGGCATACACAGCCCTTGACGAGAAATCTTTACAACATGTTTTAACTCATATACAAGACTTTCTCAAATATATGGTGAACAATCGGTCCACATTATTCAATTTACAAGACTATGGAAATGCAACTCCCGAATATCACAGAAAAGTACAGTAGGTTAAGTAATAAATTTTTGACTATAAAAGGTTGTGTTATTTATTAGTTAATTTTGTTAATCCTTTCGTATACAAATAAAATTATTCATTTTTTATTTGTTTGTGCTTTTCATCAGATTTTAAGTATATGAAGTAAAATGCAACTAATAATCTTTTATTGACTATTCTATAATTTTAGTTCAGACCAAAAATGACTGACATTGGAACAGAATGTTTAAATACTGCTTTTTAAATATAAAAAAGCACATTTATTGAATTAATAAATCTGAGATGTCCTTGCTATATCAACAATTACCGTAATAAATTGTAAAATTCTGTTAATTAGCAAGTTGTAGTGCTCATAACTTCAACTAGAGGTCGCTAGCAACATGTTACTTGACCGAGTTTAAAGAGCTGGTGACTCATGTTTAAAAAAGCATTGATTACCGGCGTGGCGCGATTCTTAAATAATTTTATCGCCTGAGGTCGTTCGAACCAGTTTGTAACGATGAAAGGTTATCTAGAAATATATCTTGATTTTAGCAGAGTCATAAATATTAAGGGAAAGGCGTTTTTTCAATTAAAAATATTAAACAAGTATTTGACAAAAATATTCAACAATGTATATAAATCGCATTTACGTATAAACTATAAATTGTTATTTTTTATACATAATATTCATATTCATCAAAATGTACCTGGTTAAAATAAATAACCATATTAATGAAAAAAAAATATTCTTCTATTGCAAGTACTGAGTTCCTAGAATTAATGTCAATCTGTTCGCTTCGTTAGACCAATTTTTTATTCACCATAAAACCTAGGTATGATTACTTTACTTATAGAATGTGACCTAAACTGTGTGTGTAAAATTACAAGGTATTCCACCATATGGTTTACGCTTGATTCATCATTGCAAATATTGTCATATCAAACAGTGCCTTATATAGACCGAATCCATAAAGATAGAAGTTACATAAAATCTTTAGAATAGTAATTTTATAAGTAGGTATGTACACATGAAAAGGTTTAATATTTATTTTCGGAATACAATAATATGTATACTTATTTACAATAGATTTTAATAAGATGTATATGTCTATAAATAAAACACAAATATAACGAGATAAGTGTCTTTTTTTCATAGACAAATTTTGTCTTTAGTTTTAACTGTAGATAATAATATAAGTTAATATTATACGCATTGCGGTGTTATGAAAATTATTGTGAATTTTATAGGGGTGATTCAGATACGAGATTTATCGGAAACTAATACTCCCGTATTTCAAAGTCTAAAACATTTTTGACGTACGGAAGTTGGATTTAGTGTAAAGTATTTGCTTTTATGTCCTTCCTAAGCTCCTATATCTTGCATCGTATAAAAATGTCACGTAATCACTCTCACAGAGTGCACGTATGCAGTGTAGTTTTCCGCCACAATTGTTATCAGGGCTTGCGAGAGCCTTTAATGGTTAGTCTGGTAAGGCAAGGCCACTGGCGCGCCTTGTTGGCGCTACTTGATGCCTGATGGTAAGTGGCGACATTGCTACCAGTTTAAACCAGCATTCTGATAAAGCTTTTTAGTTAAAGTAGGTTCGACCTTATCCATCTGAACTTGGTCCGAGACTGCCGTACCCATTAAACATCTTAAAACCACACAAAAATTACTTACTACAACTATTATCTTAGTTATGAATGTATTGAAATTCGTATTACGCTTGAAGAAAGCTTTTTAGGAGTCTGTGTTTATCAAACATGTACAAAGGTTTAGTCTTTATGGAAAATATTATCAGTAGTGTACATAAATTGTCAAATCGCTGCCATTACTGTAAAATGCAAATGAATCAATCAAAATTAGCATGATTGATTTGTTTATATCTATAGTGGTTTTATTACCATAAACATCCATATTTAGTATTAAGAGCAACGCCTATAATTATTATAATAATCGTTCGAGTTATTTCGAATTGACTTCAATGTTTTTCCTGCCTATAGAGCGCCGTCATAGCGTGTTTGAGTTTGATTCTCGCAAAACAATATGAAATTATGTTACAAAACATATTTGTCGTACGACCAATAAATTGATGCGAATGTGTGAGAGTGAAATGTGTCCGTTTTGCAAGTTTTTGTATAATACAGATTGGCGCTGATAATAATTTTCGAACCTGAGTTGAAACCGAAGTTCATTTCAAACTAGCGAGAATTTAAATAGCAGTGTAATATAACTCTTCAGTATCAAAATAGTATGTGTAAGCTTATTTTTAACTAGCTTATTAACCATACAAATTCTTCCTACGTAGTACTTATAATGAACGGACACGCTGACATAGTTTGTACAGTCCAATAATATGTTTTGCAACGATTTATACGCTATGTAAAGCAACGGAAGATTCATATGACGACAGCGATTCTATTCTTGGCTCCTACCAAAATACACAGCTCACCATGTGTTCAGGATAGGATTTGAAGTGGACTACAAATGTCGAAAAGTTTATTGAAGAAGAAGTGATTTTAGAATAAATATAATCTACAAACGATATACAATGTACTCTTTGTATTTCAGATATGCAATACAATGAGTGACGTACTCGGCCCGAGGGACCAAATAATTTAATTCTATTAGTGTTGTAAAAGAAGTTAAAACTCAATTGGGTCCAACACTAATAATAAAGTGTTACGAACACTTTTTTGATAAAATAATAATTTCTTATTAGTCTTAATTTAGAAATAAAGGGGTTTCATAAAATAAACAAACGTGTGTGTTATATACACGCGTTAGAAGTTATACTTCTTTGGCGTAACAATATAAAAATCATGTGAAAAAAATATTAGCCTTATCCTACGTTTGTAGAAAAAACGACACTAACAATAGAAAAAAGGTATTTAATACATTGAAAGTTTATTATAACGCATAACTCGTAAAATAAAGTTTATTTAAACATCACAAAAAAAAATCTACTTAATTAAGGAAATAGATTTTTTTTATTAAAATGTTGTCTATGCTAACTTCAGGGTGTCGGATTTTGTGACGGTGCGCGTGCATCGTAACAAGTTACTCTCATCATTTTTCCCTAACGCGCTGAAAGAAGTATAACTTCAAAAATAATTGCACCATTTTAACTGAATTACTTACGTGTCTTGATTATTTTGATTACAGTTATAATACAATTTGTCAGAACGAGTAACAAAAGTGGTTAAAAGAAAGTGATTAAACTGATTCGATTTGGAGGATAATATTTAATTATGTGCCCCTCAGGAGACATTTTATACAGTCAAAAATAACTTTTTGCTTTACATGGCTACCAATCGGCTCACCTCATAAAGGTTCTTAAAAAAATTGTATGTAAGTTTAAGCACATACACATATCAATTGCAGACTAACCTCATTTAGTCTCGTGAGACAATTTTCCTTTTGAAACAAAAAGTGTGACTCATCTTCACTTTTTAAAATGATTCATGTAACTTTTTCCAAATTAAAACATCCTTAAGCATCCGTGTCATGAATGCGGAATTTGAGTACTTTTACGACTAAACCAATGTACGAATGAGAAATGGTTGTAAGAAATTGTAAGTGATCTACTTAAAACATGAATTCTGTTTATGAGGGCGCGCAATGATTTTGACTTATGTTCGGTGTGAGATCTAAATTTAATGTGCACTGCACTAATGCAATACATTTCTCGATAGAAAGCTCAAAAAGGTTTATTTTAATGTAGGAGGCAAACGCCCATGAACACTCACATTGCCGGACGGCTCGCAAGTGCGTTGCCGGCCTTTTAGGAAATAGTAAGCTCTTTTCTTGAAGGACCCTAAGTCGAATTAATTCAGAAATACTTCAGTTAGCACCTGGTTCCACACAGCGGTGGTGAGCGGCAAAACTGCCTTAAGAAACCCTCAGTTGTGGAACGGCGGACGTAGAGGTGATACGAATTTTGATTTTGACGTCCGATGATGAAACTCAGCTGCAGGTATTAGTTCGAACAGCTCTGAACACTCTCCTTAAGTATAGGCCTAATTTCTAATAATGAAAGAAACAGAATTTAAAACTCGCGTAAATTCGAGATATCATACAACTAATTAATGTTTTTGTAAATCTAATCAGAGCATGCCATCTTAAACATTTCGTCTGCGGCCTAACTTTGTAACTTCAAATAGCGACTGCGTTTTTGTATGCATGTTCGTTGTAGTTCTCTCAATATTCGTAACGCTGATGTCGCAAACTTAGGATCCCGGGACATTCCAGACAGTCATTATTAAGGGATCCTTGTCGGTATAGCTATTGGATAAAGTTACATTGGTTACATGACCTCCGAGGAGTACGCAATTTATATTTGTCTCTTTCCACCTAAGCCACAGGGGTGGTTCGTTAGTACCTACTTAGATATGAAACTAGTAAAGCGATTGTGATGTGTAAATAACACGAAACTTGCGTGATTTACACAGACAATGCGATCATATTATGTCATCGTGAGAATTAGTCGACCGTATTATCGTAGGAATTTTCTTTAGATTACAGCATAGATAAACTGTACTGTGTATGTACGTACAGAGTTAGTTAATTCTTTGACCTGAAAATAATGATAGTTCTCACCGTGGATATAAACACAACAAATATATTATTATATAGCGATTGTGGTCTCGATTTCAATGTCGTGTTTCTGTACTGCGCAGTCACAACAGTTATGGAGGAAAATATTGATTGGCAAAATCTACAATTTGAAAAGAAATAATTATAATAGGCAAAGTCAGTCAAATTTAACACATGATTTGAATGCAACAATGAAATTAATGGAGTGAACAATACGAAAAAGGTCAAAGTAGATGACGCTCTACAAAATAAAATAGGGCAAATTCTAAGAACCATAGAGACAAATGGACAAAAATGTATTGTGTCCAAGAGAAGGCAATGTGAGAAGACGTCGTGTAGAAATGGGCCCATGAGGGGCCGTAGAGGAGGAGGCCCAGGATAGAACAGAATGGAGAAGGAGAAAACAACCTGTTCATTTGTTGCTAAGTGTTAATAATTGTTTTTCTTACCAATTATTTGATATTTTGTTTGTTAAAAACTGTCAGAGAATACAAACTTTTTTATATTAATGTTTTTTTTAAATTTAATAATAAGAGGCAAACGGGCATTTATTTGCAAGAATATGGTACGAAGATGTTATGGTAGTACAATCTAAAGTTCGCATGTTCTGCCACACATAATAATTATGTTTATATTTATTAATTATTAATAATGGCGTGCAAAATATGTCTTAAAAGGTTGAAAAGAAGTTACAATTACATTATGAGTCGTCACTTTAGTCAATTCTTATATTATTTTATCACTACGTCATCACAATATAAAATATTTTATTATTACGTTATCAAATTTGTATCAAATGTTAACGCAAATTATCATTAAAATAATAATATTTTTTTTTCCAAAAGTAGTACGTTAAGTCGATTTTTAACCTCTCTAGAAGCTAGATCGTTCAATGTTTTTGGTAAATTATTATCAAACTTCATTTAGATCATAATATGAAAAGGTATTTTAGAGTTAAGTCACTAAATGTTGTAATCTCTGATATTTTACACGTTATGTTCTTTCTGACCTTAAAAAAACAGTTTACACGTCAATTAGTTACATCAATGTTTGTAGGTTGCGTGTCATCTCCTTAGAGAAATTAGAATCTCTCTACAACGCCAATATTTCTAAACCGAAACTTTAGGGGTCTTCAAGAAAAAAGCGTATAATTCCCTGTAAGGTCGGCAACTAGCGCTAGCCCCAGCGTTGCAGATGATAATGGGCGGCTTGCTTGTTTGCTTCTTGTCCCATTAAAATAAAAACTCAGAAGCAGAGCATCAGAAGCATCATGCAGCATCAAATAGCATGATTAATAAAGTTACCAGAAGAAATAAGATTTAAAAAAAAACGTAAAACCAAAACAAACTACTTCAAGTATTGTTTTAATTTCCATCGAAATATTAAATTTAAATAATTCCATTATATTCTATTCTAAATATGTATATGTATATATAAATAAACAAATATACAGAAGGCGCACCTATAGGTAGTGGTGTTCCGACTAATGTGTTGTTAGTGATGTAAGTCGAGCACATTTCAAATTGTCGGAAACCCAGCTTTTAGGCTCGTCTTCTGCCTATTGTCACAAATTTTTGATAGATGCAATGGTTTTCCTGTTGCATTACTTTGTTTTAAATAGTTATATTTACGAAGCATAATTATAATCGAGATATTTCCAACACACAAATATACAGTATTTACAATATTCTTAACCTACATAGTATTAATATATAGATAATACAATAATATAATAGATAGTAATAAAAAAATGGTAAATAGAAAATTTAAAAAAAAATTAAAGTTTGGTCCCTCTGGCAGAGTACCTTTAATGTTGCCAGCATTTCGTCCCTGTATTTTTAAATAGTTGTAATACTCAAGTTTACATTTAATAAAGTTTCCGAAAAGCGGGCCCTAGTGAAATGAGACATTAATAAACTCAGTTGTTAAAATTTCTTATCTTAGCGATCTCTTTAAGGCAACGAGTATTATGCATTTATAAATATGTTAGTGTAACCAAAAAAACAGGTTCCTTCACAATATATTTCTCGAGACATATAAAACAATTAAACAATCATATAAACAATAAATTTAATTAACTTACCTTATAAGAAAATATTTCCTTTTACTATCAGATCAAGTGACCCTTACCCATGGTCCTCAAGGTGAGACCTTAAAGGACCATTTGGGTCAGCCATACGGCGAATGACTCACAATGATGCGTTTCGAAATGTCATGATTTCTTGGCTTTGACCGAAAGGAGGAGTGTCTCAATTACCTATATTTTATTTCTTAGTTTAAATTTAAAAAAAATATTACAAGTTAAGTCTTTATAGCATTTTAAAAAGAGAATTATATAATTAGTGGTAAGCGTTTAATCCTGAGGTCCTGGTTTTGTTTCTTGGCAATACATTGTTTCAAGTACAGAAGGCCCTTTGCGTGTTCTCCTAATAATCAAGTTGTCTATGGTTACTGGTATACTCTATGGTTATCTGGAGGCTTACAGGGGTCATAAAACAATACATGATTAAGTTTTAAAAAAAGTAGGTACTGGTGCAATTAAAAGATATACAAATATCAATTGCCTCTCTTACAATTATTTATTATCCCTACCTTATTTTCTCAAATAGCATAAACTACTGATTTTATTTGTATACAAATACCCTCGAAAACAATTATTATATTAAGAAATCCTTTCTAAAGATATATGGAAAAAATATATTTCTCTTAGTAGTATTGATTCTGCTCTAAAAACAATAATATGGTACTGTCTTTTATTAAAATAGCTTTTACACATTAAGCAAAACACTTTTTGAACAGATTAAAGCTATGTTATTATTTAAAAAATTAGAATTATGTAAATGACTATAAGTTTTAATAATAATAGCATAGCTTTGAAAGCTTTAGCCGTTCAAAAAGTGTTTTTCTTAACAATAATATGTTTTAACAGATAAATAAAGATTCTCTGATTTTGCTTTGTTTTATTTAGCGAGTAAAGTTTGCTCTTTGCTAAACATGGTTGTGATAATCCACAAATAAGTTTTGAAAATTAATCAATTTTATTTAAACTCTTTCAAAACAACGAAAACTATTTACGTTTTTATGTTATAAGTACACTTGTGTTGTAATTATTAATTGAATCCTTGTATTCCATATCAGTGGCAATATTTTTTTGAAAAGCAATGAAATAGGCCTCGCTGTATTCTCGGGGCGGGGTTGTCATCTCCTTTCGTGGCGGTAAGGCGACACCGGGCCAGACGCAGCTTCGCAGGCCAGTCGCACCACAGCACGCGTCGACTCGACATGTAAGTAGCCTGTGTAGTGCCATAGTGAACTTGTGTTTTTTTATTTTAAGTGGTACGGTAAGTGACAGTGATATTGTCAAGTGTTCAAGGGGTACATAAAATTAATATTGATCAATTTATAAAAGTTATCGGTTATTAACAATATTTTGTGTAAAATTTGCATAAGTACCTATTTCTTTCTTAAAGAATCTGAAATTAAGTTGAAAACTATGATTGAAGTATACAGCTTAATCCAATTAAGTTGTTTTAATTTGTTAAACATAGATTTAATTGACCCAGATCAAGCGTAGAGTCAGAATATTTTTGTCTATATTATTTTGTAAGATGCCTGAAATTCTATTTTTAAATATCGCGGTATACCTCGGTGCTGAATTTCACATGCTATGGCCAATAGGAATCCGTGACCGCTTGACGTTTCCCGCGGTTTTGGGAATTAGCCAAATGTTGACCAATGCCGTACGAGCGCGGGAAGCGCGGGCGTCTGTGCGCCTGCCACAGAATATTTCTAGTAGCTGATAATATATGAAAACTTTTCCGGCTCCTCCGAAAATAAAAGTAGGCACGGATTCTCCGGGATTTTACATTTGTTAAATAAAGTAATCTACGACTTCAATTACTTTTTTAAAATTCCAAAACAATTTTTATTACTTAATGATTAAGGACGTGATGATAAATAAAGTTATTTGTAATGATTAATGTCACGGATATTAAATGGAAATTCATGTACAAATAATAATTATGTTTAACATTTACGAATGTTGAAATTTATTTTATGACCTTGAGCATTCTGATAGCCGTGTAAGTTTATTAATTGTACGTCGTTCTGAAATTCATTTTATTGGACATGTACATTACTTTTAAACAATTAAATTCAATGTCATTTAAAAATAGGTCATACGACATTCGGTATTTAAAATAATTTATAAAGTAATTAAGTCAATAATACCGCACGAAGAGATTAAACTGGAATGCAGCTATTGTTAGAATATCAGTTACATTACCGACGTGCTGTATCTTTGCGTTTTAGCACCAGATAAATAATGTTCTGGGTAAAATATCAAATCAAGTATGCTTGGGTTGATTACTCTATATCTGAACCCGGAAATATATTTTACATCTCATAAACGTACTATAAACCATGATTAGGTGAAGAATATTTTATCACATTTATTTATTTTAAATGGGATGAATAATGGTGAGACATAACATTAACGAGCCATTTAAGTAACGTTTTTATATAAATATTTAAAATTTGCCACAAAATAAAATAAAAACAAATAGTGTCATTATGACATTGACTTTAGTAACAAATGACTTTCGACCTCAAATTGTAACTAACACGTAAATTTAAATTTGTCGAGGTGATTAATCGGTATTCTTAATTCAAATTAAAACTACGAATTTTTTCAGGTTCAAATCTAAACATATATACAAAAATAAAATTTAAACATTGCATACATTTTTAAACATAGGTTCGGTATTTACAAATGCCATTATATAATGTATTATAGACCCGTTAAAGGATTGGAAAGGACGAAAGATTTTTGCGTCAATTTACAGATTATATATCTTTGTAGACACATCTTACCTTATATGCCTTACAAACCGAAACAACTAACAGGCCAGACACTGCTGGTGTACAATATGTATACAATGTGTATTAGACAAAATTCCTTTAGTGTTTACATTATTTTATTTTCTCCTCCCTCAAAGGCCGGCGACGCACCTACTTAAAATGGGGATCCATGGGCTCCCAAGCCCTCTTTGTTAACGTTTGCCGTAATCTAAAGTTTAACTGGAACGTAAAGTTTTGTAATTCGTCATCGATATTAAGAATAAATATATAAGATCCCGTTGGTCCCAGCATCCACATTTTTGCATTGATGTGTGCACCGAGTGACTCACAAAGAAATATTTTCCCTTTGATTCATCCACGATAGAGCCTTCGTCCGCGCGTTTTATGTTTATTCAATTGTTTTATTCAAATCAAATACAAGATAATATGAATACTTTATGCGTAATGTTCACTTGGCTAAATGATTACAAAATTAATTTGGATTACAGTCATTGAAGCCTAATTTCCTTTGGTACATTTTTTATATATTTATCAGAATATATTAAAAAGCCGTTTCAAATTATATTTAAGTACATCGGAAGACATTTCTACGTCTGTTATTGTTATATAATATTTCGAGATATTTCTTTGTGTCGCTTTAGACAGACGTACACACGAATCAAAGGATTTTATACGATATCGTTTTTCTTATCATAAGCATTGAATACTCTCGAGTGAGCATGAAAATAATTCCCGTCTTACCAGAATAAGATTCCTTTGAAATCCCTTGTTTTATTCTTGGTGCATTCAGATCATTGAACTATTCCATGCAACCGAAATGACTGAATAAATGCAGCCAGGAAGTCAGTAATTATTGCATTTGGTGTTTTGAATCAGTACTGTATGTTTTTTGTTTGGACAGAAATTAACAAATAGAAACGTTCTTGATTTAAAGTTTTCTTTATATTATATATATATATATATATATATATATATATTATATTAAGTCCAAAAGTCTGTAGACCATACGACCTACCTTACAGTCTTAGATATGTCTTTTCTCTAGAAAATTCCATAGTCTCGTATGACAAAATGCTAATTCAATGGACAAGCGTCTCGCCAGCCATTATTTTTCACTCTTACTAGCTATTCCTTAAGACCTCTTACTAGCTTGTGTACAGTTAACAACTTCGTTTTGATTGGCTGTATGTCAACGGTATATATAGTAAAGTTCAACAAGTTGTTTTTTTCTTTGTAACGGTATACATCAAGTAGATATTTTAAAAATCCCGATATTTCTTCAATCAAGTAGCGGCAACGATTACGCCATTTACGTAACACCGGGCTTCTTAGAACCCATTACAAAAGAGGTTCATCTCGATAGAATTTCGAAATGTACCATTATTTTAAATAGTTTCTTGGTCCATATGGTTATACAATAACGGTTATATAGAATACCTGGAGGCGACATTTGTTTTGTTTAAGTACAAGTTTGAGCACTTTAAGAGTAATGTCTAATAACACTGTATCACTGTTGTAATACGGTACAACCGAATGTCCTAAACGAAAGTTTTTATTTTTATACTGAATACCTAATTAAACATCTCATGTCAGATAATATATCAAGATTTTTATGTAATCCATTTTTACAGCTTTTCGTCTAGGAGAGAACAAACAAAAACCCCGCCAAAATGGACGCGATCAAAAAGAAGATGCAGGCGATGAAGCTGGAGAAGGACAACGCACTTGACCGCGCCGCCATGTGCGAGCAGGAGGCCAAGGATGCCAATCTTCGTGCTGAGAAGGTACTGTTTAGTACCATAGACATAAAAAAAGATATAATAGACTAAGCTAGGAATAATATTTATTAAATTATCATTCTGTGACCTTGTCTTTATACTCTCTTATTAAACTTTGTACAGTATGGCATGTTTTATGCAAAATGAAAGGAGCAAAAAATTGGTTTTTCATTGATATGACGTCAGCTTTATTTAATGAAATCCTATGCTGTTAAAGCAATAATATCCACAAAATTTCCTATCATCTTCTATTAATAGGATATTAATTTATGATATTTATCATCCATCAGCAATATGATTAACCTCTTTAATGTATTTTTTATTCTTTTTATCTATTTTTTAACTTAGATTATGCGATATATATTTATGTTGCAGTCCAGAAACCTAAGCACTTTAAAGCGTAATGCAAAGGTCTTTAAAAATCATACAAATTAACCGCAGTGATCGGCATCAATAAAAGAATCAAATTTCCTTTCTAAAAGGACTAATAAAATGTAGTATAGGGTCTTGACCGCAGTGCTATGTGCTAGTAGCAGGCCAAGGACGTCCATGCACGTCCAATGCACTAATGTCTCGACATCTTTGCAACTTATGCGTTCCTGGTACGATGCCCTTTATGCGCTTCATTAGAACCCTTTAATTTTTTAAATCTTTGTTTTTGCGTGCAGTAGTTAACAAGAAGACTTGAAATTGTTGTACTTTCAGAGGTCTGTAGCGTCCTTCATCTTATGAGAAACCCATGTTGTATTTGAAAAAACTTTATATTGAAAACATATTTCACCGAGACAATCCTGTTTTCACCCAATTAATTAGATATAACATTATAATCACCGTGGAAGTAATTCTTTTTAATGTTATTAAATACATTTAAAAAATACTTCGCTTAATAATTATTTTCGGAGTCAGAGCTGATACTGAAAAACAAAAGATTTTTGTTGAGAGAGTTGGCCCAAGATATTAAAACATTTGTACATATACAGGCTGAGGAGGAGGCCAGACAACTCCAGAAGAAGATCCAGACGATTGAGAATGAGCTCGACCAGACACAGGAGGCCCTCATGCAGGTCAACGGCAAACTTGAGGAGAAGGAAAAGGCATTACAGACCGTAAGTATTATATTAATAAGGATTTTATATCATCAATTAAAAATCATAAATTGGTACTACTAAAGGCAATTTTACTTTTATCCTGATTGTGCTACTTTTAAATTTAACCGCTAATTGGTCCTTCAGTTTAATGTGAGTTAGATACTGGGTTTGAGTTTACTGAATCAATAATAAAAATGTTTCGTTTTATAACACCAAAGCTACGAATATAGGAACGTAGGAAAATTATGTTTATTTCCTAAAAGTACAAAAATGCATGTTTCGTTTCTAAACCACACTTATATGAGTATATATATACCGGAGTCGCATTCTTACGTCCCACATAAAAAAATATGATTTATTTACGTATATGTTTTTTAAATAATTAATTGTTCATGTTTACATTTAATAATGAGTAGTTAAATCTCTCTAAATTGATTACCAAGATTATACCTAATAATACAGAATTATTGTTGTATAAAATGTTGGTGATGGTGCCATAAGAACTTAAGTTTTTAAAATGAAATGTAATTTTTAAGATCGCGTATAGTAAAATATCTTTTAAAGTGTTTAACAAATATAACGAAATGTAGGTTAGGATTAGCACGACCTCAATATTTCAGCTTATTACCAAAATACATACACGACCTTATGTAAATTAGTAACTTGGAAACTAATTACATATTTTCTAATCGTTTTTAGTATTGTTCTCATGGTTAAGTGGGTAAATGAATTCTATCCATTTATATATCTTTAATGAGCCAAATCCTTGAAATGTTTCCTTAAATGACGCACACATATATTTTTTAAAGTAACTATTCAACTAATATCGCACTATTTCTAAAGTTTTAACTTTGGAATTGTATTAGGTTTTAAATTTAATTATATCTAAATAACTTATAAGAGCAATATAGAATCTTTGTTTATTTGAATATATACGTTTGAATTTACTTAAAAATATGAGATTGTTTATGTTAAACGTCTCGTGCGCACCACCAGGCGGTTATTTTTGGCGTCCCGCACCTAATATGGCCCCGGTGCCCGGTGTTTCGGTAAAATTAGACGCGTGCCAGTTTAAACCCATTCTTCGAATGCTTAATCAATTAGTCATTATTTTTAAAACAATGTATATTATGAAGAAAATTCCATAGGTAATTGTAAATTATAATCATTATGCAAATAATATCTTAGAAAGTGGTAGATATTTTTGACTGTTCTTTGTTTGCAGAACTTTTGTTATAGTAGCATTTAACACAAGTTAGAACCTGTGCGAAGAGAAAACTAGCTCGGTGGTTTATGCAAACTAATATAATTCTTATTTTCTATGTACAAAAATAATTTAAAAAAAAATAATTTTTATTTATTTAAGTATATTGGTATAACAGTTTTGTTCTCTCATAAAGTAAGTTATATACAGTTAGTTATAATGAACCCTATTCGCACATTTCTACTGAAAAACAAATTTAAAATTGACCGCCAATATAATTGCCGGTAAAGCAGTAATTCAATTTGACAGATGACAATTGACAGATAATACGAAAGGTAATGAAAGGCGACGGCAGCGCCACGTAGGTATTTTGTTGTTGCACACATTCAGTCAATATGGCGGCGCGCACTGCGCGGCCGGTCGGAGCGCGCGGTGTGCAGTGATGTCCGCGTCCGCGCCCCACGCCCACGGGCGCACCCCCGTGCGGCGCAGGGGGCATCAACACCACCCGCGGATGAGAGGCGACCGCCTTCCCGCCCCCGGGCCAACCGTAAACAAAACTCCGTCCAAAGAAGTGACCTTAGAAACAGACGATGTAGTGTCTTGTGTCAATAGTGTTAGTGAATCTCAAGAAATGACAAGGACGAGTAGTGACGATGCACTTTCAAATCGAAATACAGGCGACGACTCGAATATCGATGATGACTTTAACTTTGACACAAATGTTCCGGAGTCGGAAACAATTGAACTCTCCGACGATGATTTCTCTTTTAAAGAAGAAAGGTCATTGGGTGATGGCGCGGAGATGGTGCCTCCAGTCTTCGATATCATATCGGATGATGACCCTGAGACAGCAGAACTTGCTAAACTTAGATGCCCTAGTGAATGTACTGAAGTGTTGGCAGCTAGAGAAAATCGTAGAAATAGGAGATGTGCCGATTATCCCGGTCTCGCATTTGGTAGTTCTATTTTCTCATCTGACACAATAATGAAATTTTCCATTATCAAGAATGAGTTGCAGAATATAAAGAATACGGCATTAAAAAGGGTAATTTCTTATTTTATTGTACATTTGTTTAAACTATGAACAGCCAGGCGTGAGCTAAATGTGTATAAACTATTTTTAATCGCATTTCGTCAGTGTATATTTATTACGGCTGCTGTAAGCAGCGGGTGAATTGCGATCAGCTGAGCAATTTGACATTTCACTCGATTCATGTTTACGCGTGTAGTCGTTCATTTTTGAGCTAGATGTCGCTTTGATAGGAAGTATAATAAAATAAAAATTATTGCTAGTTAACAACTAAAAACATATAATTTGTTTTATTACTAAGATTTCAAATGTGACTTATATATAAACATGATGGTATCTTATAGAGGCTATGCTTATCAGATAGATAAAACCATCTCAAATGTGTTCTTGGTTAGAATACTGATAAGGATGAATAAGATTTAAAACATAAATATAATTAGTTCTCTTCAATTGAATGCTTGATAAATTGGTTATATGTTATTAGTAAAACTCTGTTTTTTTTATTTTACCTGGTTAAACAAATGAAACTTATGGGTTTTGAAATTCCACAAAATTATTTCTAAATACAATGACTTATTTGTAACTATGTTTATGTCAGTTAATTGCTATAAGTGCTATCATTGCAAACATAAATTTCAAATTATAATAAGATAGCTAGTCAGGAAATACTACATTTAATATACCCCAAATTTTATACATGTACTGGTTATACTTGAATGTTGTAAGTATGACCATATCTGTGGATAGATTCCTAGGTGTACATCTATCTAAACTGACCTAAATATTGAAAATTGACTGAACAAACATATTTATCATCATTCTATATGCCCCATACACACTAATTACTATGTGGTTTGTGACTTTAGTAAGTTTTAACTAATATAATTTTACAATTTCTAACTGATAACATTAAGCTCAAATTTTAAAATACAAATTAAATCATAATTTATTGGAATAGATTATAGAACTACAAATATTAAGATTCATGTTTAAAATACAAGTTCTCCTCAGTTTCTTAATTGCTATGTTATACAATGGCATAACATTTGCAGTTTCACCCACATTAATTTGGTCATAGTCGTAGTAGTTCCTATGATTATAGTTAAAATAGTTTGTTTTCGTAAACTTAATTAATGTTAGATAGCAAGCATATGTGTCTCACTGATAATGTTGCAATAAATATATATGTGTATCTGTATTGATCCCATAATTTAAAAAATTTGGCCAGTAGAAGTAGAATTTATATATTTTTAAACAAAAAACAAATCTCTTTAATATTAGTGTACATAGGTTATATGTATAGGCATTCAGAAAAGTTTTCATTTTTTTACAGTTGTATTTTCTACATAAAGATTATTTTGTTGTTATAGTCGTCTTGTATATACATGTCATCTAAGATTTTATCTTTTTATGATAAGATACACTTCATTTGAAGTGATAATTTAAAACTCCATAAAAACTCCATATTTTATAATCCGTGATGATTAACCCTTCCATATAATACCATAGTTGGAATACATAACATATAACTCACATCAAATAGAAAATTTAAATATCACCTTCATTTGTCTGCGACTTCTTATTTAAACATAAATTCCAAGTAAAAATATATTATCGACAAAATGTCATACAGAAGACGTACGGAACTAGTTGCATGTTTACAGTACTCAACTAGATGGCGTTAAAATGTGTTTAAACTGAGTTAAGAAAATCTAAGATATTTTTCTTATTTATGTATTAAAAATAATCATACGTGTGTATTTTTAATGTAAATTATTTATAGCTCGTGCCACATATTACGATTAATAAAAACGGTAACATTACGTTAGTTCACACGATTTCTGTATGATAATGATAATATAATGTCTGCTGTTATATTCTGATAGTGCTCACTTCCTCGATTTATATTGTATTTATTTATTGGACCATTGCGACCATCCCACTTTATGTACAATATGAATTTTAAAAGGTTCAATTTGACCCTACAGGATGTAGCTTCAAAATTTCACAGCAGGTGGAGTTAGTGTGTTCCGACGGCGCCTTCGATTGTGACGTTTACCGTTTATGTATGTGGCTTGCTGTCAGTCTTCACTTCTCATTCAAATTATAATGTGTTGACGAGTGGCATCGTTATTTAATTTCATAATATTAATTAAACATTATTGTTTTTAGTCATTACATTAGTAATATCGTATTGCACTAAGTGTTGCTCGTTAACAAACAAGTGATAAAGCGAGTGTGCTAGCGGCCATTTTATTCGCCGGCTGTTTCATTCGTATCTCTGCGATACGGAGCAATAACGAACGACCCAGTCAGTTGGCATTTTCGCGACAAGGGCGAAGGTGTCTCTTGTTTTTAGATTTAAAAATATTAATTGGTTAACGACAAGTGAATAAAAATGACGACAAATATGCAGCAAGGTACTATTCTCGACGTATTGAAGAAGAAAATGCGTCAAACAAAAGAGGAAATGGAAAAATATAAGGACGAGTGTGAGGAATACCACAAACGGTTACAAGTGGAAATAATGCGAAGAGAAGAAGTAAGATAACGTATTTTATATGTGTCATGTGATGTGTGTAATAGCAATCCTAATTTGTGAACATTGTGTTAAGACTGTTAAAATGTACATGAGTTATCAGTCTCCGTAAAGTTATAATACTATCTACCTATAGTGAGTAATGTCCGGCCATACTTAGGTGTGCCGGCGACGTACGCATATTCACCTCTCTTTCTATTGACTCCGTTGGAACCATAGGAATGAGATGGCGGATTTATGTTTTTTGTAACATACCATTATTATTCTCTCATTCTTGTACTGTAGTGTTGCATAAAAAATAGTGGTGCAGCGAGATTCAGTTTTTGGTGGTTAAGGCTTTTAAGAAATTATTATCGCATTTAACGGTGCACGGTGTGCCAGATTTTGTTGCTAACAGGTTTGGTCGCGACTGAGGTCGTGTGCCTGTCTTGAAACACATGATGTGGAGCCGGTCTGTACCGTGATCCTTTTGATACATTCCTTATGTTCGCTAAGGTACCGACGTCCTCCGAAGGATCGCGCCGGCGCTCGATAGGCGTGTCCGTATTTATCGACATGACGTAATTTATACGTCTGCTCTACTAAGTTTTTTAACTTTGAGCTTTCCCTCATTCTTTTTCTAAAAAATATCTGATTCCGTTATCTTCAGCGGAATAAAACTAATTGTACTCGTAACACTCGTGTTCATGTACTGTATTTGGTAGCTTCGCGTGTCTTATCGCAGTTTTCATGTATCAAATTTTATATATTTAACAGTATCGATAAAATGTTTCCATTAAAGATATTTTGCTGTGCAAGGATATAATTTGTCCTTGCCTTTTTTTCAATTTTGGAACAATTCCATTGCATTTTTTGAACAAGACTCCGATTTATCAATATCCAACTCTTCAATCCGAATGTAACTATTTATTAAAAACTACTATTTTTATAAATAGTTGGTAAAACTTAAATTTGGCAGCATTATATTAGTTTATTACGAGTTTTGAAATATATTTGTCACGTTTTCTTAATACGAGTAACCGAACATTTTAAATGAAACCGGATGATACTAATCACTTAAGCCATAAAGCCTTTCCAATGCTTTTAACCTTTGTAGTTGAAAAATATCTTAACTACACAGTAAAATAACGGTGCATTCATTGTCTAGCATTACAAACAGGGAATTTTACCATTCCCTGCGTGACTGTTTTGTATTACAATTACCATTGTATTGAGTATGTCAATTGTCAATGGATACGATCACGCCCAAATAGATCCCATAAAAAATATGGGCCCTCCTATACAGAATTAAACAGAGCAGTCAAGTGTTGCTTAAAGAAGCCGTATTTTAATCATATCACGTTACAAATTAGAAGATATTTTTACACTAAAGGTTGTTGACTCACAAGGTTAAGTTTTTCGTTAACCAAAGACGGAAAATAAACAAATCGTCGGTTCAAGGTCGCAAAAAGATCTATGAATAATACAATTATCACCTTAATCAATGGGATTGTGATATTGAAGCTACTTAATGGAGCTTAATTTTTTGTGTACTTTTCTTTTAAAAATAACAGGCGCGGCGAACAGGGTCTCTAAATAAATTTTACTTATAACAATGACTGCGCCGTTGTCTCACTAAAGCTGGTTAGTTATTGTATAATATAATTTTTCATAATTAGAGAACGTATTGCAAATTATTACCACGCATTAGTGACGACACAGGTTAAAAGGAGAAACTAGGACTCGCTCGGGCTTCCTCACAACAAGGACGCGTGACGTCATAGACATGTGCAACTCACGGAATATAAATAGCTAGCGAAATATTTAAATTGAACATTAATTCTCAACACGTATGTTAACAATGTTGGTTGCCGTAAAACCTGAGAACGTTACCATGTTAGTAACCATTTTTGGGAATGGTAACTATCGAGTTATTGTTAGGCACAAGACAATTTTTTAAACGCTTATGAATTAAAACAGTTTTGACTGCAACTGACAATTGACGTTTAACGCTAGTTATGCTTTTGACAATTAATTAGAATGATTAAGGGTTAATGACACTATATGAAGGTTTATACTTGTAGCGGTAATATTTTAGTATGTAATTATAATTAATATAAAATTAAGACACTTTTACTATTTCTTTTGTAATAGATTATTCTCTACTTCTGCTGTCGAATATTACTTTACGTTCTTTTTGAATGTTACATGAAATATATTACATATATCTTCTAAGTGAAATATTACTGTATTAATATAAACAGGGCTTTGGTAATAAAGCAATTTCTAGACTGTTAGAAGTTCATTAGATTAATGGTAAATAAAATTTCAGGCCGAATCCGAAGTGGCTGCACTCAACCGTCGTATCCAATTGTTGGAGGAGGACCTCGAGAGGTCTGAGGAGAGGCTCGCAACAGCCACAGCTAAGCTCGCTGAGGCCAGCCAAGCCGCCGATGAGTCTGAACGGTCAGTTCGATGTTTTTCCGAGATTTTCAAATTTGAATCTTTTTCTAGAATAGAATGTCTTTTTATTTGAATTGCCTTAATCTGTGCAGTTATTGCTACACTAAATTTTATATATATTCATAGCTCTGTCATCTTGAATGGAAACCTAAGAATTACAACGACATTAAGTGGTTTACTAATGATATTAAAACTACCTAGACAGCTATTGATTTCAGTAAAAACAAATGGTGCTTGTAAGATGTATAGATTATTCATTTTTGATAGGCGACACGTCGAATATTTGTGATCATTAGCAAAAACTGCTTAAAATTCTATAATTTTATTTATAATTGTGTGCATGTTTATTTTGTTTATTCTAACCACCATATTACCTGATTTACTTCTGTAAAAGAAATTCTTTGAGTTTAAGCCAACCCTTTATAATACTTCCTATGAACCTATGTAATTAATGGGTAATATGCACGATTCTCTACATACAGTTTATGAAATTACTATTCTATTATGTATGTAAAAAATCGTGTATATTTACGATTTTTGTCAAAAGTAGTGTTGTTAAGTTTTATCGATGTTTTAACACGCATGTGTTTGACCGCACTAATCAGAATACGCAAGGCGTTGGAGAACCGAACGAACATGGAGGATGACCGCGTCGCCATCTTAGAAGCACAGCTTTCCCAGGCGAAACTCATAGCGGAAGAGTCCGACAAGAAATACGAAGAGGTGAACGCTTGATAATGATGTTTTTGCTATCCTGTTATCATACGTATATAAACACTATACAGTCTACAGTGTAAAGGAAATCCCGTTAATTTTATAAGGATTATAGCTTGTGTGCTTCTTATTCATACAAAACAAGTCACAGCTACTTTAATATATATTATTTTTGAATATATTATTTAATACTATATAATACTAAATATTAGTTAATTCTGAATTTATCAATTTTTTTTACACGCTGTATTGTGACAGGTTTAATCACGTCACTTTCGTTACGCTCGATTTGTTTCGAACGATTCAAACTTTTCTATTTTCACATATTAATGTGCGTATGGTAACATCAGTGAGAGAAACACGAACCCTACAATGAAGGGCAAATTGTTTCTGGGCACGAAACAAAACTTATCGCTATCAATATTATTAAGACTTCATTTAGCATTAAGTGCATGGAACAAACTGAAACGTGTTGTTTCATTTTGTTTTAGTTTTAAGTCTATTAGAGCCAAGATACTTAAGAATTAAACATCATGGTTCTAATTCATTTTCTCCACAGTTTTTAGGTAGCTTTGTACGTTTTTTCTCGTGTGTTCGTCTGCATGTCTTCTAACTACTGGGTTTCCCTTCCTTTTCTCTATCTACTATACTGAAGTTATTTGTTATCGGCGACAGTGCCCGCAAGGTTCTGGAGAACAGGTCATTGGCTGATGAAGAACGTATGGATGCGTTAGAGAACCAGCTCAAAGAAGCCAGGTTCCTTGCTGAGGAAGCTGACAAGAAATACGATGAGGTCTTTGTTTTTTCGTGTTGTTTGGTTTGGTTTGCTTGTTATGTTTTTGGAAGCTGTGATATTAGAGCTTTCCTTCAGGAAATGAGCAATAACAATCTGTTATCGACGTTGCGTGTGATTTTTAATACTTAACATATGTGTTGTCAATTCTCCCTTTATCCCATTAGAGAATTTAGTAATCCCCTTTAACAATCCCCTAAACTAATTTGGTTTAAGTGAAGTTTTCTAATAATTGATTTTTAACAATATCCCTATGTAAAACTCTAGTAAAGGAGTTACAGCATGATTCGTCATATTACATTTGTGTTTCAATGTAATAAATTGTCTTGAAGTGATAAATTCATATAGCTATATACTTTTGACATTATATACATCTTCGGCAAATTTTAGCAACATGTGTCAGTAACAGATGGTTGTAATTGTCCTACTTCCCCTGACGTGACCCTGCTCGGTGAAGGCAGTCTTAAAAAGTCACGCCAAAAATGGTATGGTGTCGTGCGTGATCGTTCGTTTCTTGCCCTTAAAAGGGAGAACGTGTTCGTATGTATCTTACATAAGGTGATGCCATATATGACGGGTGCTCAAGAACTTACCTAAAATAGCAAGGAATTTATTTATTAGAAAATGCTTATGTGGAATGATGTGTCCAGGTCGCTCGTAAGCTGGCTATGGTTGAGGCTGATTTGGAGCGCGCTGAGGAGCGCGCCGAGACTGGTGAATCGTAGGTTTCCATTGATTTAGTTGCCCAGGGGCAGGATCAATACTACAAGTGGCTATGTAGTATTGTCCTGTGCTGTGCTAGTTTGCTAGTTGACACCGTTTGCATGGTTGTTCATCATTAATCTGCACAATAACTGCCAACATTGGTTCTAACTTTACCTGCATGTTCTTAGGTGAACGAGACGCTGCTGGAGTATTTTTTTTTAATTGTACATCAATCATTTTATTAACTCGGCATTGTCACTATTCAATGCGTTGGTTAGTGATGCTGTAGTCTGTAGTATTAAGTTTTTTAATGTTGGCAAGCGCGTGCGTTTGCCAGCATCACATTTTGAGATAAAAACAAGGGTTGCCCCATCTCATGGATATTTCTTATGTAATGTAACTATCATGTCCATGTGTCAACTAAACTTCTGTCCTCAATGTGTGTTTAAGTGTTAGGCTATCAGGAAATATGTGTGGTATAGGGCAATTTTCGTTTTCAGATATGCGCCGCAATACACCAGAATTACTGGCCGTATGCGTGCCGCACATATAGCGCACACATCACATAACGATTATGATAACGCACTAGATAGCACATAGATTTTCTTTTAATATTTGAAATTTTTAAAACTAAATGTAATGGGACAACCCTCGTTTTTATTTTTATTTGAGTGCTGGCGCCATTCTCGATTGCCCGCTTTGTTGCCTTACCCTATACCAAGAAGTACGATAGTTTTTTTATCAATTTACATTTTATACCTTGTCACAAATATCTTCATCGGAAGGTAATTCCTTACGATCCAATTTTCCCTGCACCGTCATTTAGAAGGCTATAGATGTAATCAGCAAGACGATACCGATGCTTCAATGCACTGCACCGTGACAGCGAAGTCGAGAATGGTGCCGGAGCGTAGGTAGTGTTGCCAGGTCGAATTTAATTTCATTAATTATTATTAACTCATTTGTGTGACAAGTTATAACCACACGCAAAGTACCTTTACCCTCATCCATTTCCTTATTATTCCTATTCGTATAACATAAGATCTGGCAACACTTGTAGTTAGTGTGTGTTGTGTGTGTGTGCGTGGGCGTGTACTAACGCTCGGCCGGCGGTAGGTGGCGCGCAAGCTCGTCCTCATGGAGCAGGATCTAGAGAGGGCCGAGGAGCGATCCGAACAGAGTGAATGGTAAGTATGCTTACGTAACGGTACATGCATTGCACAAAAACATTCGGGCTACGCTGTGATGTAAAATTATTCAAAATTGTATATGTCATTTCATAAAAACAAATAAAATGTAGGCAATTACACAATATATTTGTAAAGTGTACAGTTTCTTAAGGCGAAAAATGTAGTGAAGATTTTAATTATGTCCTCATTTCAAACTTCTATTATTTCAACATAAATAATTCGAGTACGCTGCGCTTTTAAGTTTTGGGTGTATTTGTAAATTAGGCGTTTTTTGGGTCTTTTGTATAGTAGTAAATGTATATGAAAACTTGCTCAAACAAAGATAAGTAAACCGAGAACCTACATCAAGTGTTGCAAACGGAATGTTTTTGTGCAATGCTCAAATACACGTTTTTATCGGAGATCGAGATATAAAACTTACGTAACTATAAAATTGATAAATTACATAAAAATTCCGATTTTAAAAGGTGTATATTTTTCGGTTGATTTTCATCATCATCAAAGATAATATACAAAATTTTGGATGATGAAAGTAAACCGTATCCGTAGCATGTGGAAAGTGATAATAACTAATAATTGCCGAACATCGCGCTTTTATTACTAAACGCGTGACCTCTTTATAATTGTTAAGTATTTAGTTCAATTGTTATCGTTAAAAGATATTTAGAGATTAAGCAAAAATATGATATCTGTAGCTCAGTGATATATGATACAAAAATATTGTTAACAGACTCAAAATATTGTAGTAAAGTTTCACCGGTTACTAGAATTTTTTTATTTTTTTTAAACATTTGACATCAATATGACAAGTTTGGGAAACCTTTTATTCAAAGAAATTTACTATTGTTCACTTAATTTTCAGCAAAATCGTCGAGCTTGAGGAGGAACTTCGCGTTGTCGGTAACAACCTGAAGTCCCTTGAGGTCTCTGAGGAGAAGGTATGTGTCTCTTCATCATAGATAAGCTAGTTTAAGCTAGAACTACCCAAGCTATTGAGAAATAATTAAGCACCAACCAATAAGATGTCTTACGAACCGTACTGAAACATTTTTATTAAAGTAATAATGTCAATTCCATACAGGCAAACCAACGTGAGGAGGAGTACAAAAACCAAATCAAAACCCTCACCACCCGCCTAAAGGAGGTGTGATGTGGAATGATCTTTAGCGAGTGTTTTCGCTTGCCTAACTGCATCATGCCGCACATTTGGTGTTGCATTACGAGTGATTTACCATACAAATGTTACCTTTGCTCTCGTGTGACAATTGACATTTTCGTTATTCAAATCTATATTTGGTAAATCATTCGTGTGTAGTGAAATAAACCCTTTCCGATTTTAGTTGTTGTGTACGTAACAGTATGTCGTTTAGTTTTTATTTCTAATTTGGTATCATTGTATACTATGATACTGCATGGAGTTTTTATATCGTTAACTAATACAGGCGACGCAAAGGGAAGAAACGTTCGAGTCTCAGGTGAAATTGTTGGACGCGTCACTCAAAGAGGTAACCGGCGACCGAGGACGTAGATAGTTCTGGTTACGGTTGTAGAATCGGTACATGCTCATCGCCATTTTGTGTTTGTTGTAATAGCCACTTAAACTTTCGAAGGCGTGTAACGCGTGCTAACACGCATTATGTTATTTTACATAATTTCAGTCAACCGTGACATTCGTGTTACGAATTTCATCACTTTTGAAACATGTTTATTGTGGCTATTACTGAGGGTGTAGGCTCGTGGATCCAGTGGCTGAACGGTTGGTGCTTCGTCCATGTATTCTCTCGTTCTATCTACTGTGTATTTATTTCTTTATCTATGTACCCTAACCGCTTATGTTGTGACTGTGCGATTTTGTTACTATTACTACTTTCCTCAGTTCTTTAAAATAGATTTCGTATTATTTTGTAACTGTAAAGGGATGCGTATGCATAGTTTGGATGTTAAAAATTGTGCAATCACAACATGGGCGCTAGCATGCTTGCTGTGAGTATATAATGCAATAAGTCGTATGTGGCTAGGCAATGGCGTCACGTGACCACGTCGAGGATAAGATCCACAGCCTCTCGCAGAAATTGACGCAAGTAAGTTGCTCGATAAGTGGGGCACTTTGGTCACATCACTACTATTGACAACTGTCAAACACAGTTTACAAGTTAAGATCAGTAGCAATTTACAGACAATTGCTTTGACTGAATAACATTTAGCAGAAATTAAGAATAAAATGTAGATAAAAAAGATGATTAGAAAATCTAATTATAATAATACAAACTATCTGCAAACTACGTACTTATGTAACGAGGCCAAAGTACACCTACTCATCATGTCCCTAACGTTATCATTATCATTTCAATTTGTTCATAATAGGGGGTAATGGCATATTATATGTAAATTTGTATTACGTAGCGACAGCACAGCGCATAACTGCTCTTGGTGAAGGTACTTTGCATGGTGTTAGTGTAGCTTTATTGTAAAAAAGATTTTGTTTGAATTTATTGTTTTTGTAAATGTTTGTTTTGTTATTGTTCAAAATGATAATTAGTTGCTTTAAATTAAAAAAATAAATGAAAAGAAAGAAATAATATTTGCATGGGTTTTCCGTGATATCTATTAAATAGTCTTTTTTCTGTTTGAATTTGTAAGTTTTTCCGAGTTGGAGTCCAAAATTTGTTATTTATTTAAAATGTCTTCAAATTAGTTATGTTGCTACAAAATTCAGAAAAAAGGCTGTTTACTCATAAGTTTAGATTTTAACATCGCCGTACAATGTTTTCAGGCTGAAGCTCGCGCTGAATTTGCTGAGCGCTCTGTCCAAAAACTACAGAAGGAGGTCGACAGGCTCGAAGGTAATATACATTTCAATCAATTTTTATTTTAATATCACTTGTGGATCAATTAGTAATGTAAAGAAGATTAAATATAATTTGTTAGTTTTAAAGTTTCACAGATTAGTAGAGACGAGTACAGCAGTTGGTTAAGTGTAAAATTTATTATCTCTGAAGTCAAGTTATAACAATCGTTTGAAAAATAACCAAAGCTTTAAATCATGTCAGCCATCACTCGTGCTGTTAAAGCTGTACATTAGATTTGAAAGCTTCTTTCTCTCTCATTTCGCTACGACTTAGCTTACTTATAATTTTCATAGTAACTTTATTATTGATAATAAAACAAAGGAAATTCGATGGTCGCAGATCTGATGAATTCATTTGAATTTTTGGACCATCGTGTTTTCGATACCGCTATATTTTCTTTTTATTGCGTAAGCATGGAGTTTAAATGTTGTTCCAACTAGTTGCTCGATTTTTGTTTAGTTTCCCATTTTATTTTGCATGGATGTTTTTAATGTTGATTTTTGCCTGCCTCGATAAAAACACACGCAATCGACCAAAGCAATACCGGATTGTTGCGTATGGTTTTATCGAGTGACTAATGTTTTGTGTGACTCACCGTGTCCACATGGGCAATTGCAGACGATCTGGTGTCCGAGCGCGAAAAGAGCAAACTCCTGCAGGAGGAAATGGAGGCCACGCTCCACGATATCCAGAACATGTGAACACCTCGCCTTACTCGCCCGGCTCGCTTCGATATCCATAAATAGCTTTCGTTTCACTAGCCTCTACATCATGTGTCAAGTTGAGGTTGTCAAAAATTTTTAGTTTCTTGGGCGGGAAATCTTGTAAATTAATTTTCTTATTTATTGCCTTCGCTTAAGGTTTTTGTACTATTTTGAGATAGTTAGCGAGACGGGCGAGTGACTAGCTGTTAATAGAAGTAGATTAATTGCCAGCCGCTTTTACTTTTTTATGATCGAGTGTTCGCTACGACACCACTGCCATGTGCAATTTACGTACACTATTATTATTGTAGATGCATCCTCGATTCTTACTCGTTCAGATATTAAATCTAAAAGGATATTTTAGGTGTTGTACGCGACGAGACAGCTTTTGTATTTTTAAGTTAAACGACATTCCATTTCGTGGACCAATACGTTATACATCTAAATGTTGAGCACAATGAACTTTATTGCACGCGATTTTTGTATTAACATTCTCCTTAAAAAAACATCGAGGTTGGCTCAGAGCACATTACGTTAATGACTTTACTTATAGCAGAGATGAGATGTTTTTTTATTTAATGAGTGATAGAAACAAGTATTTGAACTGCTTGATGATGAATAGTCCCAAGAGATTTTCTTGTGTCATATTTCATTCGTTCTTATTTATTGCTTGACTGATAAATGGGAGCCATTCTTTCTTAAGATTAGTTTCGAGCTGGCAATCCGTAAGCGAGTGTACGTCACTAGCGCACCGGGCGTTAAACTATGAATTTTTGATATAAAACAAATTAACATTTAACGATCAATTGACAGTTCTACGTCTTAAAGTTTTTTTACAATTTATGAATTCATAGATATTAAGTACCTATGTGAGAAGTAAATGAGTTTATGAGTATTCTAACACAAGTGTTTATAAATATATTATATTATTATTTTTAGTTTGTTTTTTTCTAACATGTCACCTAACGTCCTCTTCCACTAATTTTTATTTAGTTCCATCAGCTATAAGGTCATTTTATGTTAATATAATTTGTTTTCGTTTCATTTGTCAATAAATCTTAATCATTTTCGAAATTCCGATGAATTTTTGTCATCGCCAATCTTCTACATGTGGAGCACGGGGCATGAAAAGAGTGAGCCCACCATAACGAACTCCAGACAGTGTTAACGCATGTCCTTAGAAACCAAAAGAAATCGTCGGCAAAGAGACTCCGAGCGTATAGTACAGAGAGCATGAGACATGCGTTGGCCCCTTCCCGGTAGCATGGTTGCATATGCCGTGCAGTGCGGACACGGCCCCGAAGACCCCACAGTCGGCATGACGTCGCTTACGCATGAAAGTCACGCGACACGCGAGCTCACCGCGTACGACTGCCGCAGATGACCTGATCAACGCCAAGGAGCAGTTCAATGACATCGGCAACGATATCGACGACACTGCCGTCGAACTGATTCCCGGGGTCGAAATGACCGATAGACAGATCGAGGCGATCGAGAGGGCGAAGGAGGAGCGACTCAAGAAGCCTCAGCAACCGGCCCCCCAGCCCCCGCCCAAGGAGCCCACTCCTCCGCCGAAGGCGCCCACTCCGCCGCCTAAAGCTCCCACGCCACCGCCCAAGGAGCCCACGCCGCCACCACCGGAACCCGCCCCCGCAGAACCCGCCCCGGCTGAACCGGCTCCGGCCGAGCCTGCGCCCGCTGACACCCCCGCTGAAGCCCCCGCCGAAGCCCCTGCAGAAGCTCCCGCCGAATAATCTCTGTCTTGTATCAAAAATTTAAATAAATAGCTGATGGAATAGTACCTACCTTTGATCTAAGCATGCGTGTGGTATGGCATATGTGAAAACGCGTTTGACGGCGGTCGGTATTCGCAGACGACTTGATCACGAGCAAGGAGGTGATGTCCGACATGGGAGTGGAACTGGAGCTGGCCTGCCTGGAGCTCGGGCTGCCGGCGGCCACCTGGCGCGCCTGCGACCGCTGCCCCTGCTACCACTGACCGACGCTAACTTTCCGCTTTTCATGTGCATTTAAACCAGTAAAACATTTCACTCACACACTCTTATAAATTCGAATCCCTACGCATGGAATAAAGACGATACGAGTCGAAACGCATGGCTTCTATAACAAGGACGACATGTAAGCATATTTTTTTCTCTTGCTTATGTACATCTCGCTGAACTAATTATCAAACTTGACTTCCAGGAGTTAAAAATTGTCGAAAGGAATTCAATTGTAATTAGAGAGTAGATTGTTAGCGTTGTTGTTAGGTTAGTGTTTTAATGCTGTTGATAATATTTAGACGAGCTCGTGGCTGAGAAAGAGAAGTACAAGGACATCGGTGACGATCTGGACACGGCCTTCGTGGAGCTTATCCTTAAGGAATAAGGGGTTACTACGTTCCACTCTCTGTCAGTCAATATGGGGCACGCGACCGCCCGCTTACTATGTATAGATTTATTTTATATTAATTTATACGTTAAAGTATTACAATCCATAGATTTATGGTGGTATTTATTTTTCAACTACGAATAATAAATATATTATTATTTAATCAAATTGTTTTATTTCTAAACTGAAATGCCCGATAAAAATTGCGAGGCAATAGACATGCATGATGCTTTTGCTGAGATTTTGCTTAAATATGTAGTTGCATATTTGTAATGTATTACATTTTAGATACATAAATTACTTTTTGTTAAGTAGACACGATTTACATAAAATGTATGTTTGAGTTATCCATATAGATATCAATCGGTGTACTGAACAAAAAAAAATATTTTAGGACTTACTAATACTTCTAACATTCTTATTTATTTATATTTTTTATGTTTTAAACATACTAACAGTGCTAACAAAACTAATAACCCCCAACAGACGAAGTCATCGAAGAAAGAAGTAAATATAAGGCGATTGCAGAAGAAGTGGACCAAACGTTTGCTGATCTTTCGGGATACTAATGGTGCTTAAGTGCCGCCATTTTGAACTGCAAAAATGAGCGGGAAATTAGAAGCTTTTAGCACATGACGGGTTTTAAATTGACATGTGACTGTGATTGTAGTTCTTTTTTATAAGTACTAAATTAATATTTATAAAGTACTTCAGTTATTTTTAAAAAGTCACTAAGTACTGAAACTTTGTAAGGATTATAATTATATCTTCTCTGATGTTTGAATATTTAAAGAGCGGTTTCGGATTTTGTATGTATAACCAGACTTTTTATTAAACTTTTTAGCACTGCCGAATCTCGATTAAATGTTTCAAGATTAATTAATTTAGATCAATAGTCTTAAGCAATATGTTTTGATGAATTACGTCGCTTATAATGCGATATCATGTACAAAATTCACATGAAAGCTTGATGATTTTGATATAGTGTATTATGAACTGTCACATTATTTTATTAGAATGAACTACTGAAGGATTTTATTTCTTAATTTTTTTAACATTATTTATTTATAAAACGAACGCATCCTGATACCATGGTTTTGTTGCCACGGCAGCCGTAACATTAACGTAAAATAGGATAATTTAATGTTCGTGTCTCCGTATTACACGTTTTCTATATGAAATACTCATGCTTAGTTTTCGTAGCTTTTAATAATGACGAATGTAAAGCTTCGAAGAAATTTGATTGATTAAATATATACTTTTTTCAAGAGATGGACTTTTATTTTAGTTGTTAGGGTAACATTCAAGACGCGAGTGTGTTCGGACTAATACACGTCTAGTAAAAAATCTATTAAAATGCTAATCTTTATCATGAGAGCTAACAGTAATAAGCCACAAGGACACTTAAATGCATGGGTTATTTAAAACCGTGAATAGAGGTTTTCCAAAAATTTAAAAACGGCAGCACATCTGCTTGGAAGGTAACGGAAACTAGAGACGCGCTCCGTGGTACATTACGTTTTCGAACGCGTTATCGTATAACGCGATTTTTGGCTATATGATGCGGTTATTTCCCGCTATAAGGCGGAGATTTCTAAAGTTATATATCTGTATTGTGAAATGTATGAGTCAAGTCCATAATTAGATTTGCGGACCTTTACATTTGTTTCAATTGTGTCCTAGTTAAAGTCGTTTCTCGTTTTTGAATTGTTCTAAAAAGGGTTTTTCCTCAAACGTGGTAGACCCGGACCCGGGGATTACTTTATAGGTATACTAAAGGCGCAGAATATATCATAAGCGATGAATCGTAAAACTACGTAGACTTTATGAAGAAGTTTTTAATAGCTATAGTAATAAAACAAATATATGGCTGATGTCATTGGATGCGCAGAGTTCGGTGTTTGCTTACCATAGCAGTAACGTTGTAGTGGTTTATAAAATAACAGTCGTTATTCGTGTTACAAATTAATAAGCATAGAAAGGTTATATGGGCACCATAAGCTGGTTACAGTTGCATGAGCTCAAGGTTCGCCACTGAATAGGCCAGTGTTACCTAACTTTTTTGTCCTTTGACACCCACGTTAACATTTCTAAATACGTACGTGACTCATGCATTATTTTTAATAATACAAATTTAATTGATTACTTAATTTACTTAAATTATTGGTTTAAGAAAGAAATTACTAGGAAATTGTTAACGAAACACAGTAAGCAAAATATCAAGACATATTTATTTATTATTACTTTGTTACCTTACACAAAAATTATATGTATGTTTTATATAAGTTGTTGTTGTTTTACAAGCAGGTTACATAAGTTATTAGGCAACGGGCGACCTTTACGCTAACTAGCGATTTGTAGTACAAGATAATCATAGATAATTAACAATAAAGAATATAACTAGAATTAGAAAATAACATGTAACACTAACTATAACTGAAATAAAGTAAGAAAAATTGTGTCTACTTATGGACACGCGTTAGAAGTTATACTTTGGATGGAAAGATAAAAAGCTTTTCAAAAATGTTATATTTAGTTTATTCAATACATTACAAGTTTTATTATAACGCATTATATAGTTAAATAAAGTTTATTTAAATATTACAAAAAAAACTAAAATGTCTTGACTATAGCTAACTTCAGGGTATCGTTTATATTATAAAGAGGAAACATTTGTGTTTTTGTTTTTTTGTATCTTTGTAATGTTGTCACACAATAACTATTAGACCCATTTTCACCATTAGAAAGCTGCATCTACACTGACTGACATAAGGCTATATTACATTTCCAAAAAAATAGGTATCCTTAATAAAAATGCAATAATATAACACAAGGTGTGAAAAAATTATCCATAAAAAATCTGTCATCGCGTGCGCTGTGGAAACTATTGATGATAGAATAAAATAATGTACAGTATTATAGAACGCATTAATATCTACAAAAACAATGGTTTCCCCTGGACAATTGTATGTTGGCCTATCCCGAGTCGGAACTCCTACACATTGAAATTAGTTTGCTGCCACAAAACAAAACTACTCTACTACTCTTTCCTATTTAGAAGAAAGTTTCGCATTTCGTTTTTGATATCATTTTAAACTATTTGTGATAATCAAGCTTAAAATTCTTAGACTGATTAAAAAATTCTTTCATTTTCTACTTGAAATCAGAACTTTTCAATACCTACGGGTATTTTTATATTGACTAATGTCGGACATTCTACGTAAATTTTGTTACGAATTTAAAAATGTATTAGATATATATATTGTAAAGTAAAATATGTATATTTATTATATTATTTATGTTAGTGAGTATCTAATACTTTGAAGTAATTAGAAACTAAGAAAACTAAAAAAAATAAAACAGATGTTTTTTGTATAGATACCAAAATATATACATGGATATATTTTTGAATCATATAGTCTGATATAAAGAGGTAGGGAGTAAACATGTTGAAAAACTGAAATTCTAATTCCAAATAATTTTAATAAATTTTCGAATAGCCCCCTTAAGAATCAAATTGCCCCACGTTAGGAAAAACATGTTGGACTTGGCTGTTTCAACTTTATTCGTCTATTCTGTGAGATACATACATTAAATATGTGTTATTGATGCAAATCTATCTAGTAAAATGCTAATTTAATACATTTTTTCTCAGTGATTGTCTGGAAGAGAACGCTCAAAAGCGATAAAGCCGCCAGTTGCCCTCCTTTTAATTTTTGTATTGTATTGTATTGCAACAAAGTGTTAATAAATAAATAAAATGTAATTCACAGGTTCACAAACAATGAAAAATTAAAGTAAAATTAGCTATCTAAAGTCCACCCTATAGGTTGCAGCAGTTTGTTTGGTTCTCACCAAAAACCTATCGATTGTCGTAACTTAGAATTAAGAAGAATTATAATTCCAAACTGCTAATTATTTATGATTGAGATATATAATTGTCCCAAAGTATGCTTTTAAATTGGTTTAAACTTACACCCTCCATTTTGTAATTACGCTTTTGAGGTCTACTTATGATAATCAGCCTTCTCCTACCTAGCCTGTTGTTGGGAACTTTCTGGATATCAAACTCATCCATTGCCAGAGGTTATAACTTTGTGCGTTAACCACTTTGGTCACAGAGGTGGTAGGTAATCTTGTAACGTAAGATAATAAACGTCCTTTCCATGCCAGGACTTCGAATACAGAGCTATACCTAACATGTATAGTTATATTTTCTTACACATTTTACTTGCTTTTACACTCGACCAAGTGAATAAACAGTAAATAGATGTATCCACACGTGCGCTTCCTGTTTAAAAAATAAATAAGTACAAATATGAAAACGAATGTAATCCGATGTCGAGCAGTTATAAATAATGAGATGAAGTTCAAAATTTTGTTTTGTATTCTTTATTTAGTGCTAACTAGATGAAAGACCGATGATCTCAATGGCTACTATTAATAGACAGTAGACAGTAGCTCTACGCAATGATACATTTAATTTAGAATTATTAAACGTTTCACTTAATACACTTTTTTGTTTGTAGGAATTATATTTTAATGAATATTTGCTAGGTAACGAAACATTTTTGTGAGTAATGTAATTGTTACCTTCATAATTCAAATGAATGTTTATTTCTAATATATTCCCATGTCACTGAAAATAATTATTACCTATGAAAGTAATATGGATATGTAAAATTATTCTGTGTGTATGACTTTTGCTTCATTTATGATGTGTATATATTTTTACACTTAGCAAAAAGGAAACATTTTGATGCAATTTAGTATAAGATATTTTAAATAAATATGAAACTCTACCATGTATATATACAGTGACTTTCGACGGAGACTGCACGTTAATTGCAATAAATCCGATATCCGAGCGTCCATACATGATGTAGCTTGTCTCGCGGATCGGAATCCTGAATTTTTGGCACCGAAAATAGCTGGGCGGGCGGCGGATTGGTCTGTAGGGCGGGCAACGCTTAGTGCGTGCCGCTCCGCCGTGTTAACCGCCCGTAGGTGAGTCTCAGGCCGTGGATACCCACAGGACGACTTGATCCCCCAACCCAAGACGCAGGATCTGAGGAGTTAGGGTGAAAGTGCAGTGCAGTGGCGTATCCACGATTAGTGTTAAGATAAGTGAGAGTGTCGCTTCTCGGATTACAATGCGCGGGCGTCTTACTGAAAATAGTGCTCGACGTCGACCTATTTGTGGCCAATGTATTTATTTAGCGATATGGGGAAACTGGCCTCGTACTCTTAGACGTAACACATTTTTCTGCTTATTTAGGACGGATCAGGTGATATTTTTTGTTTTTATCACACTGCAGTTAGGATTTTGGAATTTACATTGACGTTATTTCATGACATTATTCATTTATATAAAACACCACACAATGTTTTTCAATGTTAAGTAGATGACAAACCTTTTCAATGTTAAGTAGATGTGGCGATAATGAAAAGAGTTTATAATAATTACCTCGTTGAAATGACCTTACTTCGTATTTATATGAATGATTAGGTAATAAGTTAAATTAGCTAGTATTTCGATATAATTTAGATAATCAAATATAATAAATAACTACGAGGTTAAAAAATTGCTGCCATTCTTGATATACACTTTTTTAGTTCTATTTATTTTCAGCTGTTATAATGTTTTGTATTATATATATATATAAATTTGTGATAAAAAATAATACTGAAATTCAGATTCCAGTAGTATGACCTTGAAACTCATTCAGTTGGGACATACCTACGTTTCTTCCTGAAACCTTTTTCAAAACGTTTCTTAACTTCTTTTCATATTATAAGTATCACCCCAACTCATCTTTAAAAATTGTCTTGCGACCCAATGTCTTAGCTAGAAAAAATCCGTAATCTTATGCCAAAAATAACTCCGCGTCATCCAACTGTTATTTTCGCAGTTTCCAGGCGTTTTTCAGCGGTTTAATGGGTATTACGTTCGAAAAGTTATATTTAATTTGTAATTTAAACGGTTTTGTTCAGAAGTCGAGCCAAGATATTCAAACCAATTCAGTATTTCATTGAGTAAATGTTAAAGGACTTGACAACGGTCGTTGATGCAAATACTCTAATTGAAAGTTCCAGTATTTTAATACCAACTTTATTAATTAGTACGTACCAAAAATTGGGCTTTAGGTCTCTATTAATATAAAATAAAAATAAATTCTTGCACCAAAAGAAACAATACTTTATTGGCCCCATAAACAAGTAAATTAGGTAGTATAGTAATATAAAATAACATTTATTTTTAAGCAACGTTAATAAAACTATTGAATGGGTAGTTTATGCTCAGTACGATATATACAGTAAAAATCTACAAAGGTTCTCTATTTAATATCTAATCTAGACTTGGTTATGGTAAAATAGTATCACGTTTACAAGATCCTTTTAAGGATTAGTGAGGTTTATTTTATCCCAATCATAATCTTCCCACGTCTTAAAAATAAGTCTTGGATAGATATATATCTTATAAGGCTTACAAAATTTTTATATCGAAAAATTGTAACGTTATCTCAACTAAATATAAATTTTAACATTAATCAAGTACAACATAACACATCGACATTTACTTTTAAATTTCGATGTCTATTATATGATTAACAATTGATGCTTAGACGTAGTATGTAATAAAAAACTAACCTATAATCTATGACTCCTCTATGCTAAATTGAAAAAGTCTAAACGGGATTTTTAGTCTGTCCATTGTAGGTATTAGTTTTACATTCGAAATTACGGCGCCTTTTTTTCCCTTCGGGTTGGACTTAATATATGAAAATGTGACTTCGCATTCATCTTCAAAACTTAGTCTAAAACATACGAGTATAAGATAGAAAAATTAGAAATGTGGTAATATCTAAAATGTACGATAAAATCAACACTAGACTATTAAATCTGCAGTTCTGCATGTGGCCGTTTGGATCTCAGCCAACTGTGAACAAATAGATAAAATTAAATCCACTCCTACGATCGTATGAACTAGAAACTTTTAAGATTTTTCTTTAAATAATAGCTACGTGTATACGTTTCGGGTAGAGAGTTAGTAGAAATCACACATATTATAAAGAAAATATATTTTACCGTTAACCTTTCACGTCTATTAATTTACAATTGAAATGTTTTAACAGTTTCTTAAGAAAGACATCCAGCTCTGAAAGAAACTTTGCTCGGAATATTTTTTTGTATGATACGCACAATTCGTATTATATCAAATCATTCGTAACAATACTGATCAAGCGCCTAATGCCGTAGATTACGGAGAAGCAACACACAAAATATATTTAATTATGTAAACAATTTTATCTTAAAATATTCTTTCCGTTTAAGGTCTGTAACTGGCGTATTTTTCCCCGGACCGTAAGAAAACAAATCAGCCATCATGGACGCGATCAAGAAGAAGATGCAGGCGATGAAGCTGGAGAAGGACAATGCCATGGACAAGGCAGACACCTGCGAGCAGCAGGCTAGAGACGCCAACCTCCGCGCCGAAAAGGTAGGTTTCTAAAGAAGTGAAAATTCGAGCTATCTGATTATTGGATCATATTAGATCTGTATATGTTTAACTCTCCTATTACTATGAAATGTACAATAATATAAAATATATAAACAAGCACCGCAAGCTACGGGTGAAATCTTACAAATCAATAATTATTTATTTATTGCATACATAATCAGAAAAAAATAGTTTAAAAGAATATGGTGGAAACATAAACTACATACAGTTTTACTGTCCACCAGGATAACAATATACACCCTATTAGGCAGTTCGCTGTCGGTTTTACTAATATTAACAGTTCCTCCTTACCCTAGGTTAACGAGGAAGTCCGTGAACTTCAAAAGAAGCTCACCCAAGTAGAAGAGGACTTGTCCCTCAACAAGAACAAATTAGAGCAGGCTAACAAGGACCTTGAAGAGAAGGAAAAGCAGCTTACCGCGACCGAGGCGGAGGTGGCATCCCTCAACAGGAAGGTACAGCAGATTGAGGAGGACCTAGAAAAGTCTGAGGAGAGGTCTGGCACCGCCCAACAGAAACTGTTAGAAGCACAGCAATCCGCTGATGAGAACAACCGGTGAGTTCTATTATCTAATTGGTTCCATTTTGTTTTAAGGCGACTGGAATCAATGTAGGTCAATAATGTAAAAATAATGCGTAGACTCACGAAAGTTACAACACTGCTTATTAAAACGAACACTACAACGAAGGCCGTCTTAACAACTAATAATTAGTATAGACTTAAAAATATTTCTTATTTGGTATTTATACGAATTTCGGACACAATCTCATTATATTGACGTGTACTTTAAATACTAATTATAATCATAAATTTTTATTTCAGTATGTGCAAAGTACTGGAGAACAGATCACAGCAGGACGAGGAGCGTATGGACCAACTTACCAACCAGCTGAAGGAGGCCCGTCTCTTAGCTGAAGACGCTGACGGCAAATCTGATGAGGTAACCAGATATAATTTAACCCAAAAAATAAATATCTTTTATCATTAAATATTTTGTTTGAAATTAATTTAGTCTAAATAAGCCTATAGGGTAGGGCGGGGCTACTAAAGTGATGTTTCACTTAAGCGGTGTAAGTTCCTCAACGATAAGTCTTAATGGTAATAATTCTTTTGCATGTTAATAGATTACAAAAATAACCCTTTACAAAAGTGTCAAAGTAATTTATTTCTAACAAGTCGATTTAAGATCTACAGCTGTTTAAATGCAGAAGGTCAAGGTTAGGTAAGCTGTGAGAGAGTAAGGTACAATTGAGCTTTCAGAAAGTTTAGTTTTTCAAACCATGACTTCAATGTTAACTCGACATGATACAAAATTTGACAGTCAACTTTATATATTCTTTTAGAGACAATAGAACAATACTGAAACAAAATGTTTGAATAATAAACTCAAAAATAGAATTAACAAAACATTGACGTATCTTGAGCCTAACTTTAGAATTAGAATCAGTCTATTTGTTCAAAATCAGTCTTAAATATTTATGTAATTAAAAATATTACAAAAATCTTGGAATCTTGGAAAATTAATCGTCGTTGTCATTATTGCAATTGTCACAGACGAAAGTAAGACCAGCACCTGGCACACCTCATGTATGAGTGCATTCCCTGTTGAACTTGATATTGGATCCATGTTTCTCCTGTTTTCTAAACTTTCACAATAAAACCAATCAGATAAGAATCATCAACGTTACTTTACTAAATTCACTGGAGTACTTTTTTAGAAACACTCTTCATTCTTCTTTTATCAATGTTCTTCTTAGGCTTTTCAATTTATTCAGTGGTTTTATTTTGACATAAAACATAATTGTATTTACTATCTTGAAATTATAGGTATCCCGCAAACTGGCCTTCGTTGAAGACGAGCTGGAAGTAGCAGAGGACCGTGTCAAGTCTGGTGACGCCAAAATCTCCGAACTTGAAGAAGAGTTAAAGGTACATAGCACATTAATAAAGTGAGATGGATTAAATTCTTATTTTTAATAAAAAGGACAGAACAAAATTCCTAAATTACTTACAACAACTCCAACAGGTCGTAGGTAACTCCCTTAAATCCCTAGAAGTCTCAGAAGAGAAGGCCAACCAGCGTGTAGAAGAATTCAAAAAACAATTGAAGACCCTCACTATCAAGCTCAAGGAGGCTGAGGCTCGCGCTGAATACGCCGAAAAGACTGTCAAGAAACTGCAGAAGGAGGTCGACAGGCTCGAAGGTATTTACAATCAAACTAAAACATAATTACAAATAAAATCTACGAAATAAATTCTTAAATCATTCTTATAAACAAATCTATAAAAAGAGCTAACAACGAGTGAAAACTATAACAAATCAAAACGTTTCTTGCAATGATGACGTACCAGCAGCTAAAATTTATTTCAAACTTTCTGAATTTGATTACATCAAATTTAGATGAGCTACGGTACGTCTTCATACTTTTATTCTTCACCTTTCAAAGCTCTTCAAAAGCTGTTTAATAACAACATTTTGCAGACTCTTTGTTCAACGAGAAGGAGAAATACAAGGCGATATGCGATGACCTGGACGGAACATTCGCAGAGCTGACAGGATACTAACTTCCCTTAGCATTTAGTTTAAGACAGTACCGTCCACATAGAACCACTGTCACCATTAGTATAGACCCATATCAAAATTTCTACCTGAATGTTCGATTTTTAGTACGCGGGAAGTCGTCGACCAAATCGTCGTAAATGTTTCCATAAATAACTTTTCTACTTTATTGAATCTTCATTCTAACGCTTAGACTATGTTCCTTAATCTTAACCTTTTCAAATTTTATAGGATTGTCATACACTTATTTTCGTTACAATGACATTCCTATGAGATATTTCATTTGTAAACCTGCTTTTTGTGTTGTAACTAATGTCTTATGCTTTGCTGCTACCGAGGTGGATCAATGCTTCTAAGGTACTCAATCGTTTAATATCGTAATTTAAATTATAAATAAACTTTTAAAATGCATTTTCATAAATTAAGAAAATCTTTAAATATACTTTACAATAATAAATTTTAACAATATTAATATTAAAACTTTCTTTACTTCAGCTCGTTACAGAATTAACAACTTTTGATGAACGTCTATTTAGTGAAATTTTGTATTATACCCTAGAAAAGATCTCCGCAATATTCAGGTTATGGACAAAAACATTTCTGTACATTTTCAGATCTACCTTTAATCAAATGCTGATTAAAAATAGTTACATATCTTATCTAATATTTCATATATTTCTCAGACGAGCTCGGCATCAACAAGGACAGATACAAGAGCCTGGCTGATGAGATGGACTCCACTTTCGCCGAGTTGGCTGGATACTAAACAAAACAGCGCACCAACACTACACGTGATCTAATTTATTAATTTATGTAAATTTATTTACGATTTTCAATAAAATTATTTGTAACATCTACTCAATCGCTTTTTATTATCATTGATTTCAGCAGTACAAGTAAGAAAAACACAAACAAAAAAACACTTGTTATTTATATTATATCAAGTACAGTAAAAATATTAGCACTCGTAATATACGATACGAGCTTGCTATAGAAGAAACTAATTATGAGCCTGTTTATATCATCATTGTAATGAAGACTTCATGAAAAGCGCGCGTTGTGAACCGGATTCATTTTTTGACATATGAAAGTAGGACGTAAATCCGCTTCGTCAGGGTTGCCAACATTAATTAAAGTAGGTATTTAAATCTATAGATATTATCACAAAATCTTTGTCTAGGTTCATGAGCAGTTCTAAAATTAAATTAATGATTTAAAAAAATATTTGTACGTACGTCAACATTGAACGTAACGTACGTCAACGGTAACAGGTTTTTTTATTAATTAAAGGCTCATGCTAGCTAGTAACCAAATATCTTTTTATTAAATAAACTTCAAATTACCAATTTAACACTCTGTCAATAAACTCCTGCTTTAAATACCAATACTAAACCAAAACAAAATTATATTATAGCCAAACGTAGGTGTTGACAACTAAGTACTAAAACGTTTTGTAATCGTCTAAACAGCAACATCTAGCTTATTAATAAAGATAATTTTGAGTATACAACGCTAATTTGCGCTGGCAACTCCGCTATAGGGACGCATGCGTCATTCAGAGGCTAGTACGCGTGCGTCTACCCTCCGCTTCCATAATCAATAGTGCAATAACAGCCTGTTGGGTCGCAGTTATTTTCGCGTATCACAGAGGAATATTTTTCTTATTATTCGTTACTTAAAGTATTCAAGGTGTCGGTGTCAAGTAGTGTCTTACCGGGCGCCATAACCATGAAGATTTTGGCTGCTGAGGGACCTGACATAACTCCCATAGAATCCTGTAAGTAATAATATAAAGACGATACGTAATACGTAGCTGCTTAGAATAACTTTGAAGTGAGATAGTCACTTTACGTTGCTTAATATTAAGAAAGTATAATATAATATATAAAGTTATAATAATAGTAATAAATTGATAGACGATAAAGTTACGCGCAGTTTGACTATGTGATATAGTATATTGCTAATCAGATCAATATGTATGTAAATTTTGTATGTCATATAATAAGGACAAAAACTCCCACTAGATTTTTTATTAAAAAATAGACATTTGATGAACGAAGATTTGTATCTGTCTTGACCGATTACAATTTTCTACGCAATGAGTAAATTTAAAACTTTAAAGTCTATACATAATCTGTGAAAATTTAGCTTCGGTTATTACATGTAAAATGTAAATAATATAATTTGACGTAATTTTTGTTTTATTAATTCTAAATTAGAAAATGAATTGATTTTTAGACGTACTTTATTATGTAGACATTAATGATAAAACGAATATAATAAGGAGATATAGCTAAAATACTGAATTTACATCTAATAGGGTAATTAAAGACTCAAATTCAGTAAGCCTATAATATGAATCATTCACAAATCAATATTTATTACTATACTACAACGAACTAACGAAAAATTTTATTTTAAAATTTCATCATCAAAACTCATTTCTAGACATTTGATAATTATAATAACAACAATTTACACTCATATACAACATAACCTACCAATTCGATTATGTATTTTATAATTCTATCTATCGTACCGTTTCACACGACGAAAGTATATATATTTTATATGTCGAAATACTTATAGCTGATACTCAGAAAAAATATAGCTTTCTGAAGTGAAATATTTTTTTAAAAGGTCCAGTATTTTTCAGTTAATTACTTAGAAATCTACTCGTTATTCTTTTAGTATATATTATAATATCAAACAAAATTAATTAAATTTTCAACGATTATTTCATGGACAAGTTAATAGATATCGTCATACTGGTAATCATTAAGCTGTATTGCGTTTCTCAAGAGCAAACAATGGTAATCAATAACGATACTCATACTTAAATTATTTAACATATCAAGACTTTTCACATAACATGGTTTGTCACTTGCCAGGATAACTATGGTCTGTGGAAAAATAAAGTAATACGTCAAGTTAACTAAATAATGTAATTCGCTTTATTTAACCGTTATAGAAGACTAAATATTGTTTATATTTATACTTTTTTAATCCTGCCTCTTTAATATAAAACTTTGCCGTCAAGTTTGTCTGAGTCACATTTGCTTGAGGATTGAAGTAGGATAAAAACTCTTCAGTAACGAGCTTTTGAAGCTATTTAAATTTTACGCTCGCTCTGTATTTTATATGATAAAACTTATTTTACAACAACCTCATTTATATAAAGCCTCTTTACTAGCTTTATATTTTTGCGCTTGTAATTAGCAAATGAATAGTTATACTTTCACTAATTAAGCAAGGAAAAAAGGGAGATAACTATCGTTTCCGTAAACAATTTAATATAGGCATACTGATTTTGGATGTATTCATTTAAAATTAGAAACCATTTATTCATCCATTCATTATCCAATGAGGTCTTATAAGATATAAATCATAAATTAACATTAAAAAAATATTAAAGGCTACTCTTACCGTGTACTCAAAGTGTCGTAACCTCCTGTTTCAAAAAACAGAAAATGAAAATTTCTATAGTCTCGACGAAACACAAAAGGATAGATAGCAGTTAGAAAATTAGCTTTATCAGCAAATGCGCCAGAGGAAATTTCGTTTTAGAAGTGTCTAGAATATTAATAAAGAACTTGGATCGAATACCTTGCCTTACTTGACCGCTGACCTGTGTATCAACAAACTTGTGGGGTTTTACCAATGTCATGTTACATGATTTTATTGATAATGTCAAGTTTAGCTATGCATCTAAACAAGTAAGTATTCAGGTACGTAATCTAGTACATATTCAGTTTATTTGTCACCATATGTTTAATACAATATATCTTATATTATTGTATAAATATATTTGTCACAAACTCATAAATTCAGGACATTTTATTAAAAGAAACAAGACCTATATTTGTAAAACAGTTTACAAATATAGGTGTTGTTTCTTTTCATAAGAATCTTCACACTCAAAACTTGAAGTTATTCAGTTTACTTTAATGTATTTGGTAATACGGTAAAAGTATATATTTTGTACGTTTACGTAATACATCTTAATTTTTAAAGATTTTTAGTGTCCGTCATATTTAATTTATAAGGGCTGTTTAAGAACAAAAAACATTCTTACAAGAAAACGCTACAACCCTAACAGTAGGTACTCTGTATTGTAGTTACAAGGTTTTCCTTTTAAACAAGGCCTTACAGAGCCTTAAAGAAAATGGATCCCTGATTATGAATGCGGAGTAGATTAAAATACACATAAAGCTCACTGAACATATCAAATAATTTTTTCTACTCCAGTTTGTCTTACTCTGCATAATACAGTGCTTACTTGCTACTACTTACAACTACTTGGTTGCTACTATAACTACGAGTACTATCGTAAAAAAATATTTCTACATATTTGTGAAAATATTTAACAAGAAGGCATAGAGCAACTATCTTGTTATTAGATATTTATTTCTATTTCCATAAATACGTTTTGAAATCTTGTATGTTCATTTATATTAATAATTTATTTGCTACATGTATCATTGACAGTAAGCGGCAATAATAAGCTTAGTACATATTACAGTCTCAAATGACTTGCAGGCGTTAAGATATTATTTTCAGAACTTAGGTTAAATTTTAAGAACTTACATTTAAAAAAAAATTAACATTTAAATTGAAGCATAATGGTGCGTAGTTGAAATACCTTATTAAAAATGTGTTTGATTTCGTTAGTTTCTCAATTTAATTTTAATTTCCTTTTGAACCCTTAGAGTGTGATAGAATTATTAACATAAACATAATTAAAAAATATAACATATTTTTTTAGGTTCATCAATATTATCATCGTTATTAGAAAACACAATTTTATGATTTCTATATTTAAAAAGGTTTGTCACTATGGAGGTCCCATCCTATTTTATATAATTAATTTCCAATTTGGCTAACGAGTAGTGTCCGGTATTGCTAGCTGCGCATGCGCGGTGATGCCCTATACATTTTGGCGCCATTTTGCGTTCAACGTATTGTTGTATTTTTACCTAACATTAATAAGTGTCAGATAAAAAATGTTAAAATATTTTGACTTCGTTATACTGTATAGAAATGGAATAATCAAAACAAATGACTTTATATTTATTGTCGTAATGTTGACTAATTATTGATAGTTTCCATTATCTTTTTGGTTTATTTAATGTAGAATATCAAAGGGACCTCTTTCGCAGTACTGCGACTCGTCTGTGACAGTAATGTGGAAACTCCATGTTTATTGGATTTAGGCTATATAGCCCAACCGGCTCTCTGAGCAATATATTGTCTGGAGTGTGTCGAGTTCCATATGCCCTGTGTCCTCTGAAATTGCGGATGCTTAGGTTAATAAAAGGTTAAACAATTTATTAAATTAGGTACGTAGTTAAAATTAAATCACAATTGATTAAACTTTGATTTCATATTAATATTAAAAAATATATTTTACTAATTAAAAGAGCAGTGTTGGCCTAGTGGCTTCAGCGTGCGACGCTCATCGCTGAGGGCGTATGTTCGATTCCCGGGTGTGCACCAATGGATTTTCTTTCTATGTGCGCATTTAACATTAGCTCGAACGGTGAAGGAAGTCATCGTGAGGAAACCGACTTGCCTTAGACCCAAAAAGTCGACGGCGTGCGTCAGGCACAGAAGGCTGATCCCCTTGCCCATTCAATTTAAAAATGATCATAAAACAGATACAAAAATCTGAGGCCCAGACCTAAAAAGGTTGTAACGCCATTGATTTATTTTTTAATTAAAATTTAATCACTGAACACAGTGCGGTATAATTAATCGTTTAAACAGCTGTTATTAGGCTAATTTTCGGTTAACATTAATGTGTGATTATTTATTTCATTAGGCGTTCGTGTGTCGGCTAACTACTGGTATAATTTATCGCGTTATGTTTGAAAACTGTACACCATTTACAAGTGACATTCTAACCAAATGTTTACTTACGATCTAAATAAAAATAATATAGTCTAGACTCTAGGATTTTCAGTTTGCCAATCGCCAAATATGTGACAAAGGGTATTTTATTCCATCAGTTAAATAAAAATCTAATCAGAAGTTATAACGTAGTTTGTTGGACTTTTTGCATTTGTTGGGTTTCCCCGATTGAGTAATCCATTTAATTAAAGAAGCTTGCTTTTTTCAAATATTATTTCTTGTTTTTGCGTTGGCTTCACTTGTATTTTGTTAGGAAGCCAATGTAAATGTAAGGAGATTGGTATATTTGGAGGTAGAGTTGGAAATATACAGACAATTTAAAAAGAAAAATCTGAACTTCTCAACGGGGTTCTACAAGCATGCTTAAAATTAGAAAAATCAATAAAATAAGACTCACAAAAATGAGAAGCTTTACTACAGCTACCGACGCCCTAAAATCTCTAAAGCTTAAATGGAGATGAGCAGGACCCATTTGCCCATGGCAGATATACCTGGAGATCCATGGAAGAGGCCTGTGGAGGGGTTCTATAAATAAGCGTAATTTATTTTATTTTAAATATTATAGTCGGATTGACTTAACTTTACTTTTTTTTTGCAAAAAATAAAAGGCTTTTTTTAAGACTGATTTTTGTCCGTTGCATTATCCATGGCATTACGGGTTTTCATTAACCTTACGAAATCGTATTATACAACTTAATTAAAATCATAAGCTTTTAAGTTACATAATGACCTAATAAGAGTAGTATAATTTTTTTTTAAAGAATTGGAAGGTCTGAAGATTGTGGAAGAGCCAACTAGAGGTCAAACAGTTCTCAGTTAAGCTATTAATAGACCGAAACTATTTTGATATCATTAGAGATAATTTAATTTCGAAAAATAAGGTCATAAAGAAGTTTCACTTAAGTGTGTCTAGTACACGCACATATTTTTTAAATAATTATTCCTTTTCAATTTCTCAGACATGTAAATTGCAACTTATTAGAGCTTTAAAAATCTATCTTATATAAATTAAGGTCGGTTGTTACGTGCTCTTTTTAGTATAAAAACTGTAAAACCCTTCACCATACTCAAACTCAACCCTAGTGCTATTTAAGTAAAATAAAGTGCGTCCCATAATATCCCTCACGTGTCCCGGCATAAACAAGGGACAAGTGGGATGAAACACGTGGCTGAGTGGTACAGAAAACATTATTTTCATCAAAACTAAAAAGAGCACTTGATATATACTGACTATTTGTTTATTAAAAACATCTAAAATTATGACACTCCATAGATGTATAGAAAGTTATATAAGAGATAATTGCCATGATATCGTCTAATTCATCTAATTTAAATGAGGCGATGCAATTACTAACCAAATCAAAAAAAATTGGTGGTAACTGCTGTAAAACTACCATTGTAGAATTATGGTTTCTGTGGCTTTGGAATTCATTTACTGTCCCTATTCGCTAAGCTCATTCACTATTTTCCTTTAAATCTCTACTGGACATACATTACCTGTCCACATCGTATCCTGACTGATCTAAAATTATCGTGGTTCATGTGCACTTTTTCTTTTTCATGTCCTTTTTTAGTTTAGTTTTTTGTTACCATTTTAGTTTTGTCTTAATAACTATACGTACGTGTATTATGTATTTTTGCAATTCATGCTTACCTAATTTATTTTTTTACCCTGAGTGGAAGAGATAGCTCGAAAGCTATAAGGCCGCTAGTTGCCCTGCTTTTCATTTATTTCTGTCAATTGTATTACGTTTCTGCATCGAAGACTTAATAAATAAATAAAAATTCCACTTGCTGCTCCACGCGGTAACAAAATAAATATTGTTAATGTAACTAATTTCCTAAAGAATTTTATGTCACGCAGTTTCATTATGAAAGTCTCTCAATGTCGTCTAGAAAAGGTTATGTTTATCCTTTCTACATCCTTTTTAACGTTAGGGTCGCGTGGGAGGTTATAACTTATTACATTAATCTCAGAAGCGCCTCGATGTGGAATTGATTTTGTGACGCAGGTCCAATATCTTAATACAAATTGCAGTTTTACTTTGCTATAATTAAACTTTTACCTAGGATAACATAACACTCTGATATTGGATATTTTACATATTATATTATAAAACATAAGCTATAAGGTAGGTTTTACTTACTATGTAGAATCTTAAAAAATAATTTAATTTTCTATCATGATTGTTAAAGTTTTACTAAACTAAGTTGTTAATTGAGGTTATTTCTTGCAATATAGGTTTGTTATTTCGTTTTGAATTCTGAAGACTTTATAAAGCTTCTGCTGCATGAGTTTCAAACTTATTAATATTACAACCCTTTGAAGTTTAGAGCTGGTTAAAAGGGGTCACTGACTAAAGAATAATTTATCGGCCGCAGTCTTATCGATTTCAAGTCGTCTTGTTGCAGCTGACAGAGAATCTAACACACTCTATCTACGAGTATATATATAAATGGCACACTCAACATACATGTATGTTAATGTTAAAAAGTATCAGAATAATGAACTAGCTTGATGAGTTTGACAATAATATAATTCTTAATTTATTTCTTCCCTTAGTACTTTACCCAGGCAACCCGTCAATCACATTATTGTCTTAGCATCAGACCAATTCCCACTAAGAATCCGTTGTGTTCCATGTCAAATGTATTCAAATTTGTAATTTATAATTATTATGTATTTGTTTGTTAACAAAATTCAACAGGCATTTATTCCTATATAGAAGGGGAGCCCACGATGGTAAATGGTGATTTATTCGAGCATTATAGAGAGTTATTTTGTTGCGAAGCCTAGATAATAACAATAACAATATATGTAATGTATCCCTTTTCATCGGTGGGGAGGCTATAGTTTTTCAAAAATGTAAAAAAGACTGCCATGGATGTACCCGAGCGCGTCAGATTGATAGCATGCATGCCCTACGTATTTTAATTATGTATATGTTAATCAGATTGTTTGCATGATGGGGGTCGTAAGGGTTGAAAATGAGAAAAAATATTTAACCGAGCGCGTCAAATTTTCTAAGGGGATAAATCTTAATAAGCTTTCATCTAATAATCTGGCGACGAAGACTAGGCTAGATTTATATATATTCTAAACCTTCATCTAATGTATCCACGAACCATTTAAACCCCTGGCAAATCCCACTCACAATAAAAAGCTTCGTTTCGATAAAGTTCCGAAGAAACCATTCTATAATTTTATAGCTAATTATTAACTTAGCTACGATGTAAAACTTGATTCGATTTCAATGCCTTATTGTTGACATTTAAACTATATTGACCTTTCATTAGTTTTATTTTTATACTTAGCTTTAAATAAATAATTTAGGACCTCCTTTAGTGAAGTATTATTAGATAATTTGAGCATCACAAATACTATGACGACTATGTAATCGTAGTTAACTAGATGTAGATATTTTAATTTGTCTAATAAAAGTAAAAAAGTGCGAAAAAATATATATTATATAATTTATTAGATTGCGTTTCGTTTGCTACAAAAAATAATGATATTGTATACCATATACGGGTGAAAATTAAATTTTTCTTCACATGAATGAAATTCTTCACATAATGCTACGATATGTCTGACTTCGTAGACATCACCTACGGCAGACTACGCATATAAGAGCGATGTTTAATAAGCCTTTCTTCTTCCCAACAAAGGACGTCATTATACGATATTTTGTTACATAGTTTTGTACTGTAACAGCACAAATATATTCTCTAAGTAGGTGCTTTGTTCTTGCTTTTGAGATCGTACATGATAGACTTGAGAAGAGTGAATTTGTAATTACTTAAATATTTAGAGAATTCCATTTAAGGAACTAAGCAAAAAAGGAGAAAAACTATTATAACCTATACTATTTATAACCAAGAAGTATTTACAATCCTTAACCTTGTTTGTCTTGTCTGTAGGCCTAATTATTATCTTTTAGTTAATTATTTACATTGAGTTGACTAGGATACGTTTTATGTATTAAAGATCTGAAAGTTTTGGCTTAAATGTTGAAGTAGGCATAAATTATACCTTGGCAGAGCCCGTGATAAATTCTTAAACAATAGAAGTCCGACCAATTCGTACGACCTTTTCAAAGTCCTATTTATTCTCAAAGCCTCCAATATTTAGGTTATGAATTCTATTTCATTCCTATTTCGCATTCGGCTTTGTTTCCAAGCCATCCGTATTTTTAGTATGGGATAAGCCACTGGCGGATACGTTATGATTTCGAATACATAACTTTTTGTATTGCTACAGCTTTGCTTAATCAATTATATTTACATAACAACTGGAATCTTAAGTTATGTCCGATTTCTCGGAACATACCATGACTTTGAAAGTTATAATTTTGAAGAATTATCGCCGTGCTAATTGCCTTACTATTTTCTAACATAGTATGGAAGACCTGCAAGTATTGTAACCTTTAATTAAATTTACCCTTATATCGCATTTTAATTATTCGCAAACTTCAAGATGAAACTGCTTAATATAGAAATAATAAAAAATATTTCTTTAAGAAAACAACGATAAAATTTATTTGATTTTATTATTTTACACTCTAAGCAAAAAAAATATTTATTTAAAAGTCTCATATAAAAGTTTTTTTTATTACTCACTGATATGACAACACATTGTATTTTACCATTTACGTCGACTAGCTTTACAGGGTGTAAAGGTAGTAGTAAACACGAAATGGTGGTCTGTTAGTGTTATAGAAAACACTAACAGACGAACTAAATAAAATACAAAGAACTTGAACAACGTAAAATATTGAATTCTTAACATAGACCCTGAGTACCAGGGCATCAGAGGCTCAGAGGACGTGACATTGCCTTGTTTATTAAAACCCGTCTCGCGACATTCCAGGTAATGAAGGCTGTATTTACGTTTATGTTGCAATGCCTCGGGTTATTTCGGGCAAATGTAGGTCGCCTTAGAAACATATAACGAATCGATTAATAGTTACTTATACTTTATAGGTGTATAAAATTGTTAAGTTATAGTTTTGATTAGGTACATAAAAATGTTCGTTTATACAATTTCATTACATATACTATTATATATTTCAAATACTGTTTCTACGAAGTTCTAAATAGCTGAGATCAGAAAAAACAGAAATCGAAAAGGACTTTAATCATATCAGAGTGGGTGTGCTTGATTTCTTTGTAATGTACAAACCGTATTCATTGTGATTACATCAAAGGATTTTCGGTTTTTGAGGTTCTAATTTTAAAAGTGTTACTATTTTTACGTTTTTCAAAAGTATAATCTACGTTAGTAATATTTATGCTCTGTACTCGCGTAAAGTGAGTAGTGGGGTAGAACGAGGCACGATATCTACGCTCGCTACCCTCTACGTCTCTAATGCCTTGAAAGGGGTAATATAAACACTTAGCAATTAAACTATTTTTAGACTGTATTTTATTACGACGCTGTTTTATTTCCTTGTTTCAGCTGGCGAATGGCACAGCGCAACGTTTTGGGTTCTTGTAGTAGGTGCGGCTTTGTTAGCGGTGATATTAGCCGCCGTCGCATGCTGGGTGGCTCGGAGGAGGTCTTCGCTTGCTCACAAACTTGGTAAGAAATTATTTTTATTCTCTGTGATAAAAAGTATATTGACCTTTCCAAAGGCCCGTTATAAATAATTCTTAATCTTAATATATATAAATCTCCTGTCACGATGTTTGTCCGCGATGGACTCCTAAACTACTTAACCGATTTTAATTTAAATTGGCACACCGTGAGCAGTCTGGTCCAACTTAAGAGATGCAATTTTATTTTATTGTTCATTATTTGTCTATAATTAATTGACAGTCACATTTATCTGTCAGCTCCAAAAGATTCTAACAGATGTCGATACTTTTCGACTGGATTGAGTAAGTAATCAATAGATGGCACTGCTATGGTAAACCGACAAATGTCTCATATTAGCTACAATTCAATATCAGGATTATCACGTGTTATTGAGGCTAATGTATAAATTAAATTTATTTTGTAGTAAACGAAATACCGTGAAATTCAATTATTTCTACTTTTTTAATTTTTGGTGTTAGCATAGCCAACCACGTGTTACTTAGACCGAAGTGTAAATCAAATTCAAATTATAGTGACGATAATACAGTGAAATTATTCTTTCGGGTCACGGTATTAAGGCAACTCAAGGAGAAACGAATTTTGCGGGGGCAGCTAGTGTATTATAAAATAATTGTCTTCATGTAACTACGGATTTTATTTTCCTTCCATAGATTGAAAGTGTGTAAGCGTAACAGCAAGTTATATTATTAAAGCCGTCAAATATAAAACCAATTTAAATAAATGGACCAACAGAAAGTCGTTATTTCAAATGACAATAGCTCATATTTGTCCATGGCTTTGGGTATACAGTATAGGGTTGTGATACGATGGTATTCGTAGGTGGAAAGCGAGGCCCCGACAAAGCGCTGGTGTTCCAGCCACCCCGTCGTGCGACAGCTGTTCGATCGCCTGGCTCAGCTACACACTACTTACGCAAGTCGCCTTCGCCAACCGCCGCTGTCCCGCCGCAACCGCAACCCACGTCTCCCCCACGTCCTCATACACCCAACCCGGTATTTTAAATCATCTAATTACAAATATTTCTACGATTTACATTTCTATTTAATTTGTTGAAATTTTGTTTCTGTGATATATACGAGTGTATGTAGTAACTTATTTAGTATACATTGATTTTATTATATTATTTATTTAACTAGAGCGTTCTGAATACTTTTTAGCAGTCGTCGACAGCCAGACTGTTGCTCTTATATAAATATCTTAGAATATAAAGTATGGGATCAGTATTTTTTTCTAAATATTATGTTTAAGAAATTACTGCAATAAATACTAATATTTTTATGACGAACTTTTGTAACTAACTCTTAGTTTTCTCATAGCCGTCAGTAGCCACAACCCCTCACACTCCAACTGCTCCGAATGAGCCGACGCCTCTCAGCAAGGAACTAGCGGATGTCCACGCCACCGAGAAGGTCAAACCCTTAGAGCCTGAAACCAATGATGGAAAACTAGGAGATCTGCACTTCAAGCTGTGGTATGTATTCTATTACATAGACCATATTATGTAACGGGTACCGGGTATCCGAAGATCGAATAAACAATAAATAGATTTAAACCGTATCGAAATGTAGCGTATGTCAAAAACTAAATTTTGATTCTTAAATGATTATTTATCAATTCTTAAAATAAACTAAATCAAATACGTCATGTATTTTTTATCCATATTTAACTTTTAAAAAAGAAACATCAATACTGTTCTTCTTCCAGTAACTATTAGTATGTCGAGCTAACGTAAAATCGATATATTACCACCCCACACCCCAATACACGTGCAGGCAGACGTATCAAATTTCGAATTAGAATGTTAATTGATTTTTATTGAACTGCGTACAAGCTTCCTACGTAAAGCTTTTCGAAGAAATCGGATGTTCCAATTATTTTCGCTTCACTCTTACTTTATTTATGAAATAATAAATTATCGGAAACTTGGTTTTTGACAAGATAACAATTTTTGTATTCAAACTTTAACTGTTATAAAAATAATTTACACTGTTACCGGTGATTAATGTTTAATTCTAGCGTGGCAAAAAGTTATGGCTTAGGTGCTCTGAAAACACAACTATATTGAAAAAAGTAACTTGCTATATCGAAGTGCTTTTAGTAATCTACGAATTTATATGAATGAAGTGTTATATGAGAGAATTATTTACGTTTTCGCGATCATCATTTCGCTCAAAGCCGAGGTCGTAAGACAGTTTACGACGGACCTTCCTGTGGGTCATTAATACTCTTTATAGCCATTTACGATACAAGTCTGACGACGATGTTTTAGTACTAGCTGAGCCTGGAGATTTCGCTTGATAGTTTGTTATAGCGTGTTACATACACGAACTCCATGAAAATTCGTAACATAAAAAATAGAGCCATAACCTCCCGAGATTAGCGCATTTGTATAGAGCCCTTTTATTAGTACCTAATAGTATTATAATGTCATTAACTAATCAGAATATAAGTATACGTACTAAATAAGAATATAAGCTAAAATAAACAAGACTCTATTGAAAGAATTATTGCAACTTGGATACGAAATAGATTGTCCAATCAATTAAAGGTTTAAGGAAACATAGCAGTAAATGAAATATAAAAATGAAACCTTATTCACGAAATCACGCGTGAACGGCTGGACCAATCTCGCAATTAAGAATATTGCGCGCAAAATTAGAAATTTTAACCACCATATTAAGTAATTATGACTTTTGTTACGATATAATTTTTTTTTCATTGCATAGCTCTTTTACAATTCAAATGTTTTACATGTAACCTTATGGCGTTTGGCATAACATTGACAGAATGCGTGCTGCAAATATCGTCAAAGAGGATGTAAGAAATATGAATATCGTTTAAAACAAATGCTTCGATCGGAGTTAATGTATTGATAAAATACATTGCTAATTGTTTATGGCATTAATCCTGAAAATCCATGTTTTTCAGGATTGTGGCCATGTGGCCATTTATATGTCGCCTGTTCCTATGTCGGAATACCAACAAAACTATTTATATACGTGCCAGAAAAGCAAACAATTATACCAATTCGAAATCAATATTCATAGTTAAGATAGGACAACCTAGTGGTTAATATTACTTACTTGTATCTTTACTTAACACGCATCTAAGTACTTAGCGCTAATAGCATGTATTGATCCATCCATATAAGGTATCTATGTACTTCGAGCAATAGCATATTAAGCTCCTGGTGACTAGATTTTTTAAATATAACTATATATGTTTCTAATCGGTACTAGTGGTTTTACTATCAAGAGAATATAGAGAGATCCCAGAATCCGAAGATATTATAGATTGCATAGAAAAACTTTAGAGATGACATAACTTCGTATATATATTCACAAAGTCACACGTACCCAGTTTTCTAGTCTATGATTCTTTCAGGTATGAAAATGTAAAGAGTGCTTTGGTGGTGTCAGTGGTTTCTTGCCAGAATTTGCCAGGTCGTGAACCAGCTGGTCCCGACCCTTATGTTAAACTTCAACTCCTTCCTGAGAAACAGCACAAGGTCAAAACTAGGTAAGCTACCTTTTTCAAGAACAGGTTTTCAAGTTCTTCAATTTTGAAGTTACATATTTTAACTTCTATACAATTTTGTATATTAATTGTGATGATATATTTTAAAAATTATAAGTTCACGTGTGTGTCTACGGGCCAGATTAATCCTGAATTGGCCTATAAGTTAACAAATGTTCTACCACATTAATCGATCGAATGGGAGACTAAAACATCAAACACTAAACGAGTATTTGACGCCTATAGTAGTACGTTTGGAAGGAACTCTGTTCGTAATTATTATCATTTTTTAATTTTTTTGTTAGGCCTTAATAAATATGATGGTTTTTCAGAGTGGTGCGCAAAACCCGTTGTCCAGTGTACGATGAGGACTTCACGTTCTATGGAATCGCTCCGCATCAGCTTACTGGCATCACTTTGCACTTTGTTGTTCTTAGCTTCGACAGGTACGAACAATACGCCAAAAAAATAAAAATCACAATTATGAATCTTTATTTTAAATTTCCGTGTATTATATATTATTTTGTTATTATGTACAGATTAGTTTAATATTCTTTCGACACAATCTAGATTTTATATTATAAATTCCTACCTTCCTACCATCCTTCCTTGAAAAAACGTACCTTCTTTAAATGTAATTGCATGTGTTGCCTATAGTTTGGAGAAATAATTGGTAGGTATTGTGTTGAAAAATGTCTACAAAACAGACGCATTTACAATACTTAAATATCGATTTCCAGATATTCCCGTGACGAGATAATAGGCGAAGTGGTCTCTCCATTGTCCACACTCCAATTGCAGAGTGGTGAAGCTATGGCTCTGTGCAGGGAGATACAGCCTCGTAGTCTTAAGGTAACTTAGATTTTTTCATAAAGTGAAATGTACAATGATCTACAATACAATTGAAAAAAATTTGAATTGAAACTTCTTTATCGGCGTTGGAAAAAAAATGTAGCGTCACATTTTTCCGTTACGTGTCATCTTTTTCTTGTCCTTACCACGGTTGATTTGAAGAGATTCGAAGCCATTAATAACAAAAATATATAATAACGATAACAATGATTGTAATAATCTTAGTAGTAATAAGGTAAAATGAAATAATTCTATTATTTGTATTCATATCTGTGATAATAAAAGCCTTATGTTAAACTTAATCTAACTTTATTTTATTTAACCAATTTTTGTAAAGTTGCATATAGTAGAATATTTTTTGAAAAATAAGGTCATAAAGAAGTTTCACTTCTTACGTGTGTACACTAGTACACGCACACATTTTTTTCTAATTACATTTTAAAGATAACACTGATGTTGTTTGAAAATTTGACTTCAATACTTTAATTATAAGTAGGTACTTCTTTCACCATAGCGCATTCAATGAAAGTGTAAACATGAGTGACGTAATAAATATGTATATTATTTAAATAAATTTTAAGTGGGTTATCCTAAGTTCATGACATCTGTTGGAATTAAAAATATATTTTGCGTCTGCAAACAAGTCTCGAAGATTAGCTCCCGTGGTTTATTATACCAGATGCTAAACTGAACATTATTATTGACACAAACGGTTCATCTACCCATAAACAGAAAAGTCTATTGCTGGCTTCGGTAATATGTACCTCTTAATAGCGATAGCGATTGGAATTCCGACTTGCAACATGAACGCTAAACGACTAAAATCGAAATTGCATACGAAAACTTCTAGATTTTTAACCAAGTACCGCCGCGGAAATGATAAATATTTCCTGTATTTTAAAAACTTAGATGCGAAGCGTGGGTCGTGGCGAAGTGTTGGTATCCCTGTGCTGGCAACCGGCCGCCGCAAGACTCACTGTGGTACTGCTGAAGGCACGCAATCTGCCCAAGATGGACGTCACTGGACTCGCTGATCCGTAAGTTTATTCATATTAACAGCGTACACGAGAACACCATTTAAATATAACGTCTTTAATTAAATTTAATGACGTGGAATAAGTGATACTTGTATCTTATGTTCCATAATAAACATATTTTATTTTATTTTATAATGTATATATTCGCGCATTCGTTTCTAATATAAGCACGCAATGCACGTGTAGAGTACACATTAATCTTTCTATTACTTTGTCATTTTTTTATTTTTTTATTTTCGACGGTCATCATCGGCCGTGTCTATTTTTCCTTCGTATGAGTTTGCTGTATAAATAAGTAATATTTTTTACCTTTCAGAGTGTTCCATAACTTAACGAGTGATTTTATTTATTCATATTTTATTGCAATTTATTTATTAAACCAATAAAACCCAGACGCAGTTCACGAAACCCAATACTTAAAAGAGAAGAAAAGTGTATAAAAACGCAACAAACATTATAATGTAATAAATATATATAGTTAGTCCTATAATACGTAATTTATAAGTGATTAAAATAACTAAAAACGTTTTAAAAAAAACCGTTTAAACATTCTAGATACGTAAAAATGTACCTGCTATACAACGGACAGCGCATCGCAAAGAAGAAGACACACGTGAAGAAGCGAACCTTGAACCCCGTGTTCAATGAGTCGTTCGTGTTCGAAGTACCCGCTGCACCAAACGCTACATTGGACCACGTCTCGCTGGAACTGCTTGTGTTGGATTGGGACCGAGTCACTAAGAATGAGGTAAAAACAATGCAAAATCGAATTGGGTGTTGGATTGGGACCGAGTCACTAAGAATGAGGTAAAAACAATGCAAAATCGAATTGTGTGTTGGATTGGGACCGAGTCACTAAAAATGAGGTAAAAAATGCAAAATTAAAATGCTAGGAAGACAGTTGACCGCTTTAGTTTAAATTTAAAGGCTGAGTGCAACAGGTGGCCTCCATCCGTGCTTTCTTTAAGTAGTACTTTCTAAAAGATCTTTGGATTAAGTAAATGCAATAAAAAATATTTCGATGTTGTCTATGTATGCCATCTTTAATAGGAACCCAATTGAAGTGGTTTTACTGAGCAGAAGCAGAGTTGTAGATTGGAACAATTCAGGAGGACAAATAAGAGCATAAGCAATAAATAAATAATCATTAAATTCCTAATTATAAAAAGAGATTTCTACAAGTGCCATATTTTATACAAGAGGTTTGTATAAAATACGCCCTAATACCTCTTTTGTTGTTTCGTGTTTTTACTTTAACAAAAAGGTACCTTATGTTTGTCTCTAATCTCTATTTACTCTGTTATAATTCGTCTTCATTGAGGCTACAGCAGTTGCAGATGTATTTGATAAAAAAATATGTATCAGGTGATCGGTCGCGTAGAACTCGGGGCTAACGGGACAGGCAGCGCCCGGCACCACTGGCGCGAAGTGCAGGCCGCACCTCGGCGACAGATTGCTGACTGGCACAAGCTTAAGGAGTAAAGGGCAGGCTATATATAACATTCTTCACTATTTAATTGTTTTAATTTTATTTAGTGGGCAAACTTAAAGGTTTGGTTACAACAGTTTTATTACAACGCGTCTTCATCTTGGAAAAATGTATGTAAAAACGAAAGTTTCTTTACGGAAACTTATCAAGGGTTAAAGCATAAAACAAAATATATATAAATAAATGATGTTCTATTGGAATAAATCACGCATCAAAAATTGTATACATTAAAAGTTAAAAGTCAATTGCCTCACAATATAACTACCATGACAATTGACACAGTATTTGTCTATTAAGAGCCGATCCTCACACTGTAACCGTTTACAGTTTTTTCTCGGACCAACTATAAACGCCCTCAATATAGCCTTCTTTATTTCAGTTTAACATATATACTTTCTTTAAAACATTCTTCACAAAACAAAGAAAAACTAGTTAGTGCTTTAGCCCTTGCTGAGTAAAGGAAATGGGAAATAAAATTATCAACAACCACTAGTTTCCGAGCGATTAATTTCTCTTTATACTTTAAACCATTTGTAAATAGTTGCTTCTGATTTAGGCTTTTCAAAAGCTTATTTTTTTCTATATTTCCTTTTTTAATAAAATGTAGTTAATAGAAATTGATGTTTATACGAAATTATCACATAGTATTAATTCGGCCAAAACCTTATCATTATTGCAACGAAAAAATAGATTTTTTTGTTAAAAACTTTGGTTTAATTTGTATAGCACAGGTTTTCCAAAGAATTATCAGATGTTAGGTTAATTTTTACAAGCGCACATTTCATTTCCCTCACTCAAGGCGCTCTTAGAATGGTACAATAAATAGAAAAAAAACACTAATTTATTTCATAACTAAACGCCGTTCATAAGTTCTAAATCATCATATCTAGTAATACTCAAATAAATTATAAATAGAATAGAAAAGTCTATTTTATACTTATAGAGATATTAATGTTAGCATAAGTCACTCGTAAGAGTTTTTGGTCACGTGTACCTTAATGTCTAGCAATTCACAATAGATCGCTTTGCCCCAGACCACAGTAGTTCATCCTGAACAGTCTTTGCGAAATTTGTTGGGTTAAATAATATAACATTCTAGAACTATCTATATATGAAAAAAATATATATTAGTTGCCTTTTCGTCTTCATTACAGTCGCATTTGATTTTGAAAATGATAAATTTTTTTAAAACGTTACGTCATTATTAGATGATATGCAATATATTAATACGATCTTTAATACTTTTTCAAACCATGGTAGTGTTGATTCATAAGTTCTCTGAGAACGGATCTCATACTGGAAATTACACTCAACAAAGTTTGCATAGACTTACTAGATATAATTCATATTAATGTAAACATAAGGTAAGATAATACAATAATACCAACTTTCCATTTACCCACCATACTCTATATAAAGTAATATAATTATAAATCATAAAGTCGTAATTATCTTTTTTTTTTTGGCAAAAAGAAGTTTTTGCTCTTCCCACAATTTTGTGATTTTTCTTTGTATAACATTATTTTTCAACATCGAAAGTTGAGCTGTCATTGTTTCCTACCATTATTCAAAGTTGATAGTCTTGCGTTATATTTGGATTAAAGGAATATTTGTATATATTATATATCCATACCGATACATTCCAATTTGTATATAAGTCGTTTTGATCTCGATAATTTCATTGTAATCGTAGTATAAATGTCTTTAGTATTAATTTTTTTGTTGTATTTCGTATTGTGGTAGATGTAATCACGATTATGTTCGAATATACGATTAGCCAAGGTATTAAGATATAATAATCTGGCATCTACGTGATTCTATTGATTTGTTATTGTTTTTAAGAAAGTGGTTTGTTTTTCATTCTTAATCTCATGGTAAATCACAATAAAGGAGCGTAAATCCTTAGGATCTATCATACGTATATTTTATGAATTGTCATAGTTCCTTAATAAAGTTTTAGTCATTTAGATCTTGCATATGATTATTACTAAAGGTTTATTTTTATCATATTTAACCGATGTTTTGTTATTATAACTTATTAACATAGTTCCTTTAATTTCTTTCATATTTCTATGTGAACCTGTTATCTACTTTGTATGTAATTGTTTTTAAATTGAATTATTAAAGATATTTTCCGACACAGGTGCAATAAAATTTTTTTTAATCGTTTTTTTGATAAAACCTAAGGGTTTCGGAGGCCAGCAGTCCGGTATCAGTTTTTGTATACTAAGGAATTTTAGTGATTAAATTATTGACTGGTGCTTTCACAATAATTGTTCGTTTTATTTACACCCTTTAACTATTATAATCAATTTCGCCGAATATATATATATATTTCGACCTAGGCCTGAAGAAGCCTACAAAATAATATTTATATAATATATATAAAGTATAGTATAAATATATAGTAAAATAATCAGCTAGCTTCTGTGGCAGTCCATCAAATAACTCTAATGTTAGATGAAGTTATGTATACATACCTATTTTGAGAAACAGGTCCAACTCAGGTACGAAATGTGTCGAGCCAGTCATGAACTATCATGACTGATTTAAGGACCTGTGTCAGAACTTTTTTAACTCAAATTGGTGAACTTGATTAAGCGATATTATATAAATAAACCTTTGCAAACGGATAAATAAGGAAATTAACGTTCTAATGTCAATTTCAGTTAATAAAAAAAAGACTTATGGGTCTGACCTAGTCTATATACTACAATAGTGTAACGTGATACGCGTGATAAGTGAATTCTGGCAATTTTCTTCATTCATTTTTGATGAATTCCTTGAATCAGACCGTCCGGCCAAACACTAACAAGTGGTCGGCAATAAAGTCATGTTTTTTTTATACTTTTAAATAAATAAAGTTACAAATTTAAAACCTTATAACAATGTGACCTCTTGCCAAACCCACAGCTTGAATCCTTCTGGGCCTGCTTTCCACGATGCTTTAATAACAATGTAAGGAATACATTGCCACACTTCTGCAATTACTCTTTTTAGGTCCTTGATGTTCTGTGGAGCAGGTTGCGCTGATGTTACTCGTCTCCTTAGCACATCCCAGAATATGGATCCCACCTTCTTGCATGTACGCTTCCACGGCGCCGACGAACATTGTCATCCATAAAAATTTAATGTTTATCAGGAGCAGTCACTGCGTAGAATCAGTATTAAATGTATCTTTATCTGTGTTCAGATGTCATTTGAACATTGACCAACTGCTAACACGGCTCACGTGTGTTCCAAATATTATTAGCTGAAGAGTAATTTTGAATTATATTTTATTCGAATATCGATCAATTGCTGACACGACTCACGTGTGTTCCATAATGTTAATAGCTGAAGCTGCGCAATACACCAATAGCTCACTAAAATATATTATGTATGAATAGGTGTAAGTAGTAGGTATTTAAGATATTGTCTTTGAATAATAAATCAGATTTGAATTGCTCTGTCGTATTCATTTCTCACTTCCCCTCAACGTGGCGATGACTACTTCAAGCCCTTAATTATAGTGGTGAGCCTGCCCGATAGCTTTGAGATAATCCCACCACCTCGAACCTTTGATCCTACCAGTAGGAATCCGTCTGCTACCTTAGGCCTCTTGGTGCAGACATCCCGTACTTATTTATATATTCACTATTTATCTGTAGGGCTTAGGGATCCGTAGGGTTGTTAAGTTCTCACATCTCACCCTCTCATATATTTAGTTATATAGTGCAGCTTGCTCATACATATATTACATACACAATACAGATACTCCTGACATACAATACGTATAAAGATTAAAAACACATTTCACAGACCACTAACTATCAAGCTGTACAAACCGTATCTGTAGCTTTTAATATTATTATTATGTACCTACCGGTGTGCATTGAAAGTTCTATTTTCTTCTCTTTCTTTTCGTAGAAAATAGAACATTCAATGCGCTTACTATATACGCTCCGTCGAATTGTTTGCTAAAACAAGGGAGCCTCCGTCATAAGGAGTAATTTCTTCGAAACACACTCAAGTGGTCGTGGTTTCTGTCTGTTCTCTCTACTCAAACAGAATCAAGTTTCATCAGAGATCTATACTTTATTCCAGTCCTCCAGAGTTCATTATGTACAGTTTCGGCATTACGGTGCTAGTATGAGTAATTTGGGGCCGACATTGGTAAAGCAATTTTAGAATAATCCACAAAAATAATTAAAAACACGTAAATAATCATGCCAGGATAATATGCCGATCCATCGTCAAATTAATAAATATTCATTGAAGTAAAGAAACAATTTGTTGTTGTTGCAAGAGTGTAAAATTTATGTTCCACCACAATATCCTGTAATTAATTAACACATCGCTACCTCACGACTCAGTCGGTCAGTTAGTAGCAGTAAAATAAAGCACGCGACAGAAATTAGAGATATATTACTGTTCAGATTTTTCGTCCAATCTCGATTTTTCGTCTGCTATTCTTCAAATTCAAACGTGATTATTAAATAAAACTCAACCATTTATCAAGTGTATATTTGATATCAAATCTTACATACAGCTTACTTATTTAGTAGGTCCGAGTTAACTAAAATTATACTGAGATCTAACTTCATTGATCTGTCGTACAAAATATGCATGGATATAGCTAAAACCACTTTTAATATACCGTGACAAAAAAGCAATAATTTTGTGTACAATTTAATAAAGTTTTAGGTAACACATACATATCTTTGAACTTTCTTGAGCCTGTAAAGCTAGAAACGATAGATCTATTTATTTCCTTTTTTAGTATGGCAATGGTTGTAGGTTATATACATTTATATTCAATTTAAAAATATATTTGTCATACTTAATGAGATTCATTAAAATTTTAAAGTAATATTGTCCAAATGATAATTTAAAAATAGAATATAATATTGTAAAATTATTGCTACGTTTTAAAACTAAGTAATAAACTTAACAGCAATTTGTAATTGCTTAAAATAATACAAATACGGCCAAATTTTCTTTAAAAAAACCAACCTAAGTCCAACGAACTTTGGAAGGTTAAATACATTTACACATTTATAATATATTGTTTATATATCAAGAGTTTCGAGGCCATAATACAAAAAATACATCAGACAATAATTTGATTTAAAAAGATTTCTAATGAATCATAATGGTAATGCAATAATACAGAGAAATCTCATTGTTTGAAACACAACTTCATTTAATTTTTTTTTAAAAACTCTATGTTTATATAACACATTTCAATATTGTCATTCAAACATCGGACGTGTCTTTGATACAATCTAGCCATAATTTTCAAATAAAACCCCCAAACATCCATCTACTACTACATTCGTAAAGTAACAATTATGTTATAGATGAGCTGTTACATCAAAATTACATATTTCACACACATATATGATATATTTAACACACATATATGACATATTTCACACACCAATATGACATATAGAAGCGTGTTACACATTTAAATACACAATGGACATTTTATTTCTTACATTGTATACAGGTCTACGTTGATAAAAAGTGAGCTTTTTGAGTGTACAATCTACATATTAATTTGATCCGTTGTTAGAATAGTTTTCGCTAGCGTATATGAGTGATATTTAAAGATTGTTGATAGCAAGTCATGTTAGAAAAAACAAAAAAAAACAGGTTATATAACACGTAATTTTACAGGAGGGTAGGAAAAACTTGATAGGTACGTTTTAAATAGGTTTCTTTATTATGTTAATCTAAAAAAGGAGGCAAGAGACCTTCCGAAGTAGCTAGTTTGTATAAAAATATGTATTACTTTTCTCCATACATATTTAATATTTACTTATCTTTACAAATGCGAACTAAGTGGCAAGCTTTGTGCTGTGTGTATTACTTATATTTATTGCTACAAGATATGGATCAATAAACCAGATATGTTTATAAAATGTTGGTCCAAAGATTGTTTAGATAATTTCGAACTAATATTTCATCTTATTAAAATTACTATTTTATTTAGGAGGTTAATATATTCAGGCTTCAAACGTACCAAAATCTTTAACGAACAGATTGAGACATATCTGTTTCTTTTAAAGCAATGTATGAAAGATCACGTTACCGGTATTAAGGTTTCTTCGAAAACATGACGTAAGCGACGAAGTGAAGACACATGTCTACCAAAATTCATGTCACTTGTGTTACAATAGTCTGTGCGGCCTTGTTTAATTGTAATGCCTTTTGTTTTGCGGCGGCGGAGCGTTCACTGTTTGAAGTCTCGTGTACCCCTGTTGGGACAGCTTTTCAGCGTCTATTTTATACATTTGTATTTCGATAAGAATTATGTAGTTCCAATACGCTTCGGGGATAAAATTATCGTCATTAACGGAAGTTACAATGCTATTTATTAAAACGTGATCTATATGTTCTAATCGATTTCAAGTTAATCATTTCTGGTCTTAGGTAACCATTGATGAGAGATGGATAAGTTAGTGATATCAACTCGGGCGCAGCGTAACGTACGTATTTTACATAAAATGGGATTTTCTTATATGGAGCTGTTTATTTTGATTTTTTCAATTGAGACATAAATTTGTTCAAGTCATAATCGACGGATCACAAGACATGTGGTGTGTGCCCCCAAAGGACCTGTTAGTCTGCGCGGAACGAGACACGTCGTGGGATTTAAGGTCGTTAAAATGTTACCCTTTTTGTTAAGTTGACAGAGAAGTTACGTCATTATAGTTTGACAGTTATATTTTGATATATTATAAAATAAAATAAAAAATGCTAATAAATTAAACGGCGCGTAGCAATAAAGAACTATGTTAGTTCCCATAACTGCCAGGTCGGTTCATTTCGCTCGGACGCTTAAGATTTGTTTAACATGACTGATTTTATAATACTAAGAGATAAAACCATTTGAAGTAGGTAGAATAATTATACAGAACGTTACGTACTACAAAAATCCCAAAAACTGTGTCTAAATCTGAAAAAGTTTATAAAATTAGTGCGTACTATTGCTCTTAAAATACCGGATCTATTAATTTTAAAAAGTTTTTGGTATATCCCTTAAATTAATCATAATATATTACATATTGTCATGATATTTTCGAAACACTTAACATTTATATTTACAGAACTTACATTATAAAATAAATTAACAAATAAGGCAACTTTTCGTAAAATATTTACGCAAAAAAGGTGCTGAGGCCTGACAATAATGCAAAAAATTATAGGCAAGATACGTTAGGCAAAATTCAAAAAAAAACATGATTAAAAAGTGTTTAAATATAATTATTTTGCGAATTCGTATTGAAAAATTAAGTCTCGTTATATCTTGGAGTATTTATGAATAAAATTACGTAAAAACTAAATTATACAGTTGCAAATTCTTTACCTACTTAGAGTCTTTACTGGGCAAGCAACAGAATATATCAAAATGATCATTTATAATTATAGTAAAATTAATAAAAATAAAAACTTATCACATCTAATAATTAAATAACGCTTAATAAATATTGAGTATTCATCTCAAAATAGAGAACTGGCAATTTTAATTTTATTGGTATTGGAAAATATAATAAATCAAGTAATGAATAAATGTTAAACTCATTAAAGTCTTAATTCTATTTTTTTAACCAATTGCCAAAATTTATATTCATAATAAAATTTATAAATATTATCTATGACCATATTTATCACAAAGAAAAATCAAGAGATGTCATGACAAACTAACAAAAAATATTTTTGTAAGTGCGATTAAATACTACGTAATAAAAAAAACAGGTGCCTGGCAACACCAATACATTACTGACGGTAAATAGAGATATGTATTCTCTTTTCATACAATATCAATCTCCTTCACATTACAAACCATAGAGGATTATTTTATAATATAGATAATAGATATTTAAATACTAATTGTAGTCCTGGCCTAAAACATTATCTGTGGTTCAAGATTCTTCGTGCTGAGGTCTTCAAATTTAGAATATGTCTAATCGAGCGGATTCTAAATTGAAAAATAAATTTTGTCTTTCGCTAATATTACCATAGAAAAGAAGACATCCTAAAACTAATTTAATGACTTTCTTTCTCAGCCATTTTTAATTACTCGTGAGACTATAGACCATAATCTATTAATGTCTATACTCATATTACGCACTTGGTTTTCTAGCATATCTGAACTTAAATTCTTCAGAACGACGCGCGAGATTAAACCATCATCTTTCCCTTGTTAAACACAAATGTCTATCCCATAAAAGCCACAAACGAAGCAAACGTAGGGAAACATCCCCTAGTCGTCGCTACTTCCACATATCCATTGAGCTTTTGAAGCCAAGGTAGCCAAAAGGACGGCACAGGTTTCCAAAAGATAAAACTTAAAGCCAGCCTTTATCCAGTTCTTTCCGGAGCATTCTGGTGAGTTTGAGCACTCCCTCATCTATTTGTCCGGCGAAGAGAGAGTCTAAGAGATCCTCGCGTGAGGCAAGAGCGAAGATTCCGGCCAAGCGCGATACTGACTTGTCGGACAAGTGACGCTCCACTACTGATCTGGAAATGGTAATTAACAGATTATATACTAACTTAACCCTAAGAAAATTAAAACACTGGCTAATAAGAGTAGATAATTAAAAAAAATTGTCTTATAACTTTGTATTGGGACGTAACTTTCTATAATAGAAATGGTCCACTTAAAGTCTTCCAGGGGATGGTGAGCAACCTAAATGATCTTCAAGAGCTCGGATTCTTTGTTAGGAGATCTGTGCGATGGCGAAGGCCAAGCTTGTTTGCAATACCAAAGTCCAGAGCCAGTTGTTGTTGGCTCCCCGTTAACAAAGACTTAACATTCTCCTCCATATAAAACGACCTTTTGAATGGACATCTTTCTATGTTCGCAGATTGAGTTGACAGTAGCGATATTGTGTATCTTATGTATTAATTATAATTTTTTTCGACTTTATCGTATCGGCTTAGTACTGTAAGGATAGTGTATGTATTTTTGTGAATAAATAAATGAGTTTGTCGTCTTCTCTTGACATCTAAATTATAAATGGAACAAGGATGTTTGCTGGCGCGTTGTTAGCTTACACTTTAAACAAGTCCATAAAAGCTAAACATACTTTGTGTATTCATTTTGCTAAGTAAATGCACTAAATTTTTTGTGTTAAATTTTCCGTTCTTATTATAAATAAAGACGCTAATGTGAGCGATATTTTAGGCTAACAAAGATATTTCAGGTCGCATTTTGGTAAGATTTTGGAAAGATATAGGAAAAGTGCGCTTTTTAAAAAAACACTTAAACCAGTAGTCCTGCGTATTTGACTCTATGGCGGGAATAAATCGTATTGACCAGGATGTACATATATTATATTCGTCAAATTGATAACCGCTTCAATTCCTTAGCAATATCAACTTACTTGAGCGACTGGTGTGAGTCACGGAGTGCATCTTGTAGAAAACCTCGGTCGTAGGAAAACTCCACCTCCGAAAATGACACTATAGCCATTAACACCGTCTGAAATGTTTTAACATTCAAGTTATTATGTATATTTCTAACCCACATTTTGCTGATAGTGTCATAATTGATTTTAATCAATATTAATTTCCTAACCTATAAAATTTCTTACGATAAAGTTGTAGGCCTTACAAATGCCAAATGATGTACATTTTCAAACTTTATTTCTAAACTACTATTATCTTGTACCCGGGTGTTATAACAATCCAGTAATAATATATCACTGTACGATCGAAGAACTTTAGCCGGTGTCACCTTCTTATATTAACTGCTAAATAATCATATACAGAGCAGTGACCTCTTTCATTATGTTAAAATTGTCATCCCTTACTCAATTCCTAGGTCTAAAATCAGAAATATCTTCAAAATTCCTCCTACAAAAACCAACCTAGGAGTCCAAGCACTTCTCCGTCGCGATTTTAACGGATTGAATAGCGCTTATCCGGAGCTGGATATATTCGGTAGTGGGCTGATCGGTTTTAGAGAAAGCATTGTTGGGTGCCTATCTCGAACCTAATTCGCTGTTTTGCTGATGTTTTTTCTTGTATCATACGTTTTAATTGTATTTTTTAATTTCTTTTCTGAAACACTTATATTTCCTTCAACTTTCATACATTTTAGATGAAAGATTTTATAAAATATGCAGTAGATTAAGTACAATGTCCGATGTGGTAAGCTTTAATAAATAAACAATAATATCAGCTCTTTTTATATACAAGGACAGCTTACATGAAACTTAGATCTGAAGGCATCTAAAGCGCGGTCATCGGCCGGCGATAATTGTCCATGACGACGGAGTACTCCCAACTTCACGGCCGCCTTGATTACGTGCTTTACCAATTTTTCAGCTTCTCGCTTCTCTACTCGTTGTCGGAGAACGGTTAAAAACTGAAATATGATAATTATACATTTTAATTTGAAGTAATGTAGTATCGGCGTAGAGCGATAGTATAATAATTTTAATTAGAATACACATTTCACTACAGTAACTACAGCATTTCTCTCTATCAATATATCTATATATAGATAATGTTATACCAACGTCTTAGATAATTCTGCCTATTGTAATAGTTAAAGACGGAATTTATTAACATTAAATTAATGCAAAAACTATTTACTTACTAATGTGTCTTGTAAGTGAAGTCATTTTATATAGTCTATTGTACCTGATCGAGGAGTTTAGCAGCGTGCTCGTCAAGCACAAGTGAGCGTGCGCTGGCAGCGCCACCGACTCGCGATAAGAACTTTTTCTGCGCGCGCAGTGAAATGTCGCGGGCGCACCACGCACCGCCCTCCATAGCTGAAACGTAATACGTAATCAATCAGAAATATCACCTTTATATTTTTTTATGATGCGAAAAATTTGATAAAGAAAACTATGAGAAAATTGGATCTTGGAAATTATTCCGGATAAGCGAACAGTCTCTGAGGTAGCATAGCAAAATGTTTCATAAGTTGGTATGTAGATAGTAAAAGAGATAAGCTTAGTAAGAAAACTTATTAGGCTAAAATAAAGTTCACAGTGGCAGCTAGTTAGTAATTTGGAACTACTTTTATTACTTTAAAATTTATTGAAAAAAAAAACAAATCTTTAAAGTTATTCATGAAGAGTTTCTATTTGTATTCTGTGGAATAATTACTATAGAATAAAACCTCCATAGCGGTCAAAAGCGGTTAGAAAGCTAAATATAGCTTAATTATACCAATTGATATTAATTAGAAAACAAATGGCCAAGGTTTAAACGATGATTCATTTTAACAGGAACTTACAGATAACAGCTGAATATAATTAGAGCTGTAAGTTTGCTATGAAAATTAAAAATATTTATTGTTCAGAAGTGGTTTTTCACTTTTTACGCATTATTTAATTATGCCTGACAATGATCAAGTAATCGACCACTCCCGTGGGTCTGGCAAAGGATTCAAAGATTTCGAATAGAAGTAATATAGAAAAAATAAAATAAAAATTCATGACAGAAATATGGTTGTGACAAATTTGATCTAACACTAGGGAGACCCTGTGTTGTGGGACCTTATTAGATTACAATAATTCCGTGGTGATGCATATATATTAATTTTTTAAATATAATCTTTGTGTTACATCTAATTGAACAAAAGTCGTATAAGACCCCAAGTAAACCTGAATGTATGAGGGTGTGTGTGCGTATTGAAAGTGAGGCTGGTAGTTGCTATAAGCGTGCGCTGTGTGTATTAGTTTTTAGAATAGACAGAATCAAAATCCAATTCCAACCACAAATAAGATTGGCGTCTAAAAAATACATTATATTTCCTTATATAATCTATGAAGTCATTACCCATATGATGCGGAAGATTTATGATAACACACAGGTTAATCGGCCAATATATACCCTACCCTCGATGACTCATCACTGCCAAGTTCCGCATACAGGCTTCCGCTGATAGCCGAAAATTGCTGTATCGCGTGCCAAAACGCCCTTGGAAGGCGTAGAGACGTCAATGTCAAGAACTTGGAAGGGCTTGAACGAAGTTATCAGATATTACTGTCAATGCAAACGAATGACAAGCGTTTTATGATATGGGTCGGACCTAATTGAATTCAACCCGTGTTCTAAGACATTTCGGATAATTGCTACTCCTGACTTTACATTAATTTATTATTTTTATTTGATCATAAAAGTTAATTAACCATAGATATTGGTAGTTGTCATTGATAATCTGTATTAGTTCATTAAAAGAAACAACTCCAGGTTCTTTATTTGTGTACCTTGTTTATTGGTTTAATGTTAGTGTATTTTATTAGTAATTCTTAATTTTAACGTTTATTTATTTAAACGCCCAAACTAATCAGGAAGGATGAATGTCAATAAAGGAATAAATAACAGAACTAATTCTGATAAGAGTATCACTTACGTATTTCGTGTGGAGGTCGTTTCAAAATAATCCTTACCTACAACTTTAACAAAAGAAAAAGGTGCCCCTAACTTACGACATACTTTCCTTGAGCAGCTTTTGTGTTTTACTTTTAGTGGTTATTTGAACAGAAACTTGCGTAAAGTAAATTCCGCTTAATGAAGACATATAGATGACGTTACCTAAGAAATAATTTGAAACTTAAATCGTCTAAGAGTTTTGCTATTACTAAACATTCATTTGAAACTCTAATTAATTGTCTGGAAGAGACAGCTCAACAGAATACTGCTCTTTTAAATCTTCTGTTTACTTTTATTACTACCTCTTTTGTAATATTGATTTAGTAATGTAAGTAAATTTATAACTTATCACGAATTGAATACAGAGAATTTCGAGAAATTCGCAGAACCTGCACTAATTCATTTTTGAAAGCTTAATAAGTATCGATAAATTGAGGATCCTTGAAGTTACTTTTATGAAACTGAACAAAGCATATAAAGCCAAGTTGGGCTAATTAGCAATTTCAACTTACAAGGCTGTCGACAATTTGGCCTTCACTTTCCTACTAAAGCAACTGAGTGCTTAAACATCGAATACGCCAACATAGTCAATCGCATCGTAGTTAAAGTCCAGTTCCAAAAAAGCACTTTCTAGTGATAAGTACATTACGAAACAATAATGAACACAACTTAAACATTTATACATCGCTTATAAAGGGCATTATCACGTGTAATTAGAAATATTTTTGATAGGTTATAGATGTATATTATTTACACTCTCCCTCATGAGCCATTGGCATTGGTAAATACTCGAATATTAACAAAATGGCAACCAAGACGATAGTCCAAAAACTGCAACGTGACTTTGCAACGTATAAAAACTTTTCCGGCGATTTACAATCTATGGTTATTGTGTGGGGTTACCGCCCCGGGTGTAATTTCCGGAACCGCCTCCAACAATAGACGGTTTATGATAAAATCACGTAGGTTAATAAAACCACGGTATATAACATATTAATAATATTCATATACTCTACAAATATAAAGATTGATAATAAAATAATAGTACCTCAATATATACTATTCATAAGAGGAACGAGAGGTTTGAAATTGAATTGAATTTTTTTTAATTAAAAATACAAAATTACAACTACCGTGATCACATAATCAGGCTTATCTTCTCTAAAATTTTGTTTTTTATGTACATCGGGCAAAAAAGCGAATTTTAAATACCTTTTTTTAAATATAAAAGCTGATTAGCAAATTGTTTACAAATAAAAACATTTACAGTCTAAAAAACAAAGATATTAAACGGCCAGGGGGAGCCATTTTTATACATAACTTTAAGTTTTATGTCAGAACATGAATCATGAAAGGTAGATAAATTTAACAGAAATATCGAAAAGGCAGTGAAGTATATAAACTTAAAACTATATACGTAATAAAGTTAGGAATTATAATTAGACATCGGTCTAATCAAGGTCACGTGGAATTATAAAATTAAAGCCTTGTTATTAAACTATATATTTTTTTTAATTCGGCAAAATAGAGTCAAAATTTCTACCTAAAGCAAGGTTCAACTATCTACACCGTAAATTTTAAATACTTGGACATTAAAATACGTGTAATAGTAGCACCGAGGGCGCCTTGGAATAATTTTACCGCGCATTTCATTTCCAAGCTGTCATATTTAACGCAGAAAAATTGCATTATACACACGCGATATGTTATTTCAGCGTATTTTGAAATTTCCACGCCTCGCTGGTTCCTATAGCAGTTAAAACACGGAACAGATATAAGGATAATAATATGAATTCCTAAGGAACATAATGTTTCGATGTGCTTTCACATAACAAAATCCAGTTTTTGACACACGGAAGTTATTATGTGTATTAAGTCTTATCTCTGGATCTAACTCATTAAAGCATACATTGTTTTTGTTCTGAAAATTGTCAACTGTCAACAATGACAGTTTATACTTCATAGAAAATATAGTTCTTGTATCTATTGATTCTGTAATTCCTGTATCTATTTATGAATAAGTGAGATCCTCGAAGCAGAGCAATTTAATTAATTGATAATTGAACCGCTGGTTTTGTCAACTTGTTGAGGATTTTATCAGTCGGTAACTATGTTAATTAAGTTTGCATCTTGTTTTTAACTGGAAAATTTTCGGTTATCCATTTTCGTTACTATATTGCCCTTGATTTACATAAATACTGTACATTTAATAACTAAAATATATTCGTGTTTCAGAAGTATTATTTAAATGAAGTATATAAATGTGCTTCAGATTTCTCAGTAGAATATATTGCTTTGTGTTACTTAAAATGACGTTGCCAATTATAAGCCAGAATAACGACTCTTGAGAACTCAGCTTCAATCGTTTTGCATCCTAGCATTTTAAAGAATTTAACGCGCAATACATTTATACTGAATATTTAAATTGATAGTGACATCCAAACGGGGGCGTATCGACGTAAATATTGATTATCTAAGATTCACAAATAGAAACAGCTGTCTGTTGAAGTATTCCCGAACCAATTCGACTTAGTGTCCTTATATATAGAGTATAGAGAGAACCGATTCTTAAAAGGCCCGTTACACACTTGAGAGCATTTTGGCAGTGTGCGTCGGTGTCACTTACCATCAGGTGAGCCTCCTGCCCGGATGCCGTTTTTATAAAAACCTCCAATATCTACTACATAGAAATAGCATAACAAGTCTGACAGACAGGAAAATATAGAGAAATCTAGAGTTAGAGGAGGCTTTACGCAAAAGTGTTCCATATACACATTTGAATGGAACTTAAGTGCATGGAACTAAGTAAGGCTAAGGTTTATTATTATTATTAATATACAAATTCAATCATAAAGCGAGCAACAAAATAGTTGACATGGTATCAATTGAAAAGTTAATTAGGCGTAACATTTTCGCGAACGTACATGCTCCACATGCGTTTATGGGTCACGGAATAAAATTAATCACTTAGAGACGAAACCAAGAGCTTTTGATGCTTGGAGATTAAATAATATGTGTAAACATAGTACACAATGGTAAACATCTTTAGTATATTTGGGACATTTTCTTAAAAATTTGCTCGATAACAAAGGCTATATAGTTTGTACTAACAATTAATATTTTTGAATAAAATTTAGAAATTTAAAAAAACGGTATATATTACATCAGATGTCATTTTATGTTAACATAAAATGACAAAAAACCAACGGGGAAATGCTTTAATACGAAGCTACATAATTTTTAATAATTTTATTTATACTTTAGGTTCTACAAAATTTTATATGAAAAGTTCTTTTTCGGGTTCAGCTTACCAACGAAGCTATATTTTAACTTTTATATTTTAATTAGTCCGTATTAACGACCATTTTTAAATTGAAAAATTGGTTTAATCAAATGTTGTAACATTCGTGGCTTAGTAATTGACATTGTCAAGGGTCATATAATGCTCTACTTCAATGTATTTTTTAAATATGTGAATACAATCACTGCCTCAATTGTGATTTTAACGCAATACAGGATATTTAGGTAAAGTAAATTGTACTGGCCCTCACACTAGGATTCCCTATGGTGTGGGCCAGTCTCTTCCTTTTAACATGATAATCAATAAAATCATAATTAGAAATACTTCACTTAACATAATACTACTTTCGGATAATTTTATTAATGTACTAGCAATGCTCCGCGGTTTCACTCGTCTACTAAGTCGGACTATAGATATGTCATTGTTATCATAAAAGTATTATTTTACTTAGTTTTCTTGGTTTCTAATTACTGCCTTTCATACTATTAGGTAAACACATTCACAATATCATCAATATACAGATTTTACTGCACAACGAATATATATCTAATACATAATTAGGCACAATGTCCACATTAGTAGATTTAAAAATACTTTACAGGTATTTAAAAATTCTTGAATTCAAGTAGGTAATTAATTAATATTTAATCAGTCAAGGAACTTTTAACTTGATTATTATAAATAAAAACCAAAATTCGTATTTTTTCACACCTTCGGTTAAATAATTGCATTTTTGTTAGAGATCCCTTTTTTTGAAAATGTATTACAAACATTTATACAAAAACACAATACTTTTCTTTTAGTATAGACGCGCTCTCCAATACTTACATACCTTTAACGAAATAAACCTTAGATACTGTGACTTCTTTAAAAGCAAGCGAATATAAAATAGTGTTACAATCAAGTCTCTAAAACATAACATAACGTTCGCACACAAAGCTTGATCCTATTTTAACGAGAGCTTTAGAACGAAAATTTCTATTAAATGTAACATTTTGTAATCCAGCTGAGCCATTGTTGTGTTAACTGTCCCGATTTCATAAGTTATGAAAGTATAAAGTATGTAGGATTGCGTGACAGGCGAGCCATCGATCCGTCGGCTACCCTCGTAAAAAGACGGTACCTAGAGCGAAGTTTTTAAAAAATTTGATATTAGAAAAGTAAATTGAGACTTTACGACTTTGGCTACGTTATTTGTATTACGATTATTTCTAAGAATATTCAATATGGTAAAACAAAAATAATACCAAATTGAAGATATGAATAAATATGAAAAACGTTGGTTGATGGCTTCAGTGTGCGACTATCATACCTGAGGTCGTAGGTACGATCCCTGGTTGTACACAAATGAACACACTCGTATGATGAGGAAAACATCGGGAGGAAACCGGTATGCCTTAGAGTTTAGACCATAAAAACGATTGACCTGTGTGCCCGAGCACAGAAGCTTGATCAACTAATTGCCTATTATAAATAATTACGGATCAGAAACAGAAATCTGAGGACGATACCTAAAAGATATTAAGCGCCATTGGTATATGTATCTTACAGAAATAAAAAAAATGCATTTTGATTAAAATATATAGTTAAAATTCAGTGTCCAACTGAGTTGCGATCTACTCGTATCAATTTAACCCTCGAATTCTGGGTCGAGACTTGGAATAAGTATGACTCACAAATATCAACGTATTGGATTTGACATATATGAACCAATACTTAGCGCTAAGTGGATCTATCAAAGTTCTTAAGTCTTTGAATCTTGCCCTAACAGTACCAGCTAGACGGTAAATATGAATTTTACATCTCATAGCTTTAATATGAACTTAATTAATATTGAGAGCACGTAACGAGGAACATATCCATTAAACTCCGTCCTGTATCAACCGTGCTTCGTTTATGAAGGCTCTAACCAAATTACTCAAGATGTAAAATTATATTTAACTAGTAAAATCGCTTGCAGAACACAAAGTTATGACCAAATTTAATAATGAATATAATTAACGTAGATAAAGTAATCCTAAATAATGAGGAGAGTGAAAAAAAAATTGAGTTTTTTTTAAATTAAACGGTTTTATGTAAATAAAATGATGTAGGCAATCATCACATCACTCTCCTCATCAGACAATATATAGTCATCAAAGCTAATGGTACGTACAAAATTTCAGATCAATCCGTCAACAGAAAGTGGGTCAAATTTCAACTATTAGAATTGACCCAAACAGCTGAATACAACCGTTTAAAATGCTATTGTTATAAATCGAACAAAACATGCAAATTCTGATTTGGCTCGTAAATAAATAAGGTACATTGAAACTATTTATTTGCTACACAGTACTGGTATAATATTGAAAGTGATTCTCAAACAAAGTGTATAAAATGTAGCTAACTTGGAAAAGCTAGTTAGAAACAAGACGCGCGACTTATCCAACTTTTCCATTTTCTCGTAACAAAAGGAATGTATAAATAAAAACTTATAGGCTAGGCAGTTCAGTTCATTTAAACGTATCTGGTTATAAAACTCTTTATAAAGCATCTTGTGAAACATATTTTGCGATGAAAACGTCTACGAATATTGAATAAATTGTGAATGTTCGACGTCCATGTACTGAAAACTGGCGATAAATTTGGAAACAGTTGATTTTGTCTTACATGTCTCATAAATAATATTTTATTTTAAAAGACATTGTAATAAATTTTCTTGGAACTAAACTGTAATAAGACTCAAAAGGGCAAAAGACTTATTTCTCATGATCTTATTTATAATCAATTAAAATTTCAACTAGAAATATCTGTTAACTAGAATTCAAATTCTAGGCGTCTAAAAGAAAATGAAGTAAATAAAATAAAAACGTTAATTTGATTATATATAATATAAATACAAATACTAAGTTGTTGTCACCAGCAACACTAAAGGACTTGTAAAACTTAAAGCCAATATATTAGAAACAATACAGAATGTACCCTATAAAAACTACAAAACTACAAAGGTACCAACGAACCGTAAGATATAAAAACTGAAAGTGAATTTTTTATATGTTGAATCTAGGTTACTGTTTCAACTACCAAGGTGAGTCATAAAAACTTAATTACTTCATGAAGACACAGTTATTCAAACGAAGCCGAAATTTAAAGAAAAACTTTATTCATAAATAATAGTTACATACATAATTTGACGTGTATGTCAGTAATATGTTTGATCAAAATCATTTGATTCAAGATGTATTGAACCAGATTTTACGCTTGCCCTGCCTACCGTTAAACAATTTTTTGTCCGAAATTAAACCTAGAACCGGGGCTTGGATTGAGACAAAATCACTTACGGACTGTCGCGACCAACTAAAACCAAACGAAAATGTATGGGAATGACATTACTTTGTCACGTGACCATTTTTAAACAAATTGGTTTGCCGGTAGTGGGTCACGCTAGTCGAAAAGTGATATTGTCTCAAGTCCCCAGATACACCATATGTAGTACCTTTTTATGTACTTAGCGTGGATATTTTTACATTAAGTATCCCTAATCAGCATTTTGCATGTATTATGAGTGTTGTATAAATGCTAATTAGGAGTCGTTTTACACTTTCTTGTTTTTCCATCTTCGATTTTAAATTTGGAAGCAGAGATTTCTTTGGGAATTTCATGTTCTAAAGTTTATTTCCGAGTAACTAAAGGCATAGTATAAATATTTTGTTATTTTAGGATGAGGATTTTAATTTACGATTTCTGGTATATTTTATGACTTCAAATCCCTCTAAATCAAAATGAAAATTATCCTTTATCCAAACAGAACCTTAATAAATTAAAATTCTCAAGAGACCCTTTGAGGCCAATGTCTCAAATTAGTAATGGAAATAGGTCCATTTCATTTTAGAGAGACCGGAGCTTCACCTAAATATGGAAAAGGTTAATGACCCTAAATCAAAGTTATCTTCAAATAAAAACGTTATATATATATTTGCTAGGTAGAATGCGAAGTTGAAGACCGAACAGGATTGAGGCTCCTTGTGGACGCCTTCTGCTTCATCCAGAAGTTATAGGCCATAAAGTCACAGTTGTAATGTCTACAAATCAGAGGCTACAGTCAGGGTAGTACGTAACTGCGAAGGCATCATAACCTGAATCGCGCTATCAAAGTGTTTTGAAGTATACATATACAGATCTTGACATCAGCCACTGGCCCTCAAGCCAGCCAGTCAGTGGTTGAATCTCCCTTGAGGAAGAGAACAACTTCTTTTCTCCACATGAAAAGTCTAGTAAGCGTCACCTGTACGGGTTTTTGTACAATACGATAATATCAGTGCTGGGCCGCCCAGTATTGATTTATTTCACAAATTACCTATGATCAAGCGAGGTATGATAACTTCGACACTAAAACGTATTGTTTCTATTTTATTTTAACTATAAAAAAAAAAAATATCAAAATACTTAAATCTTACTTACAAAATTAAAACAATCAATAAAGGACGCATTTTTGACGCTACTAGGGAATTTCTTTTCTGACCAAATTAGGAAAATAAAAATATGTTTTTTATAGACAAAATATTTACGCATTTTGAGCTCATCAGATTTATTGAAAAATTGGAAAAAGCCCTTTTGTCACACCATGTAAATGTCATTGACCTGAAATCAAAACCTTTACATGTGTAGGAAGAAAATCAATTTCACCTTATAATATGAGTTTCGTGTAATAACAGGATTTTGAAGGGAAACAACATTATGATTGGGTATATTTGATCTTGTAAGAACTCAATTTTGATAGATTAGGAACACTAACATACCTCTATCACGGTGGTGAAGGTTTTTATTTAATTTGAGGCCTTGTATTCGATTCAGTTTAAGAAAACCTTGCATATAAAAATGTACTGAAGTGTGTAGTATGTCTGTAATTTTATTATATTTAATACAAAAGTTTTCAGGGTTTTTTATCTTCTATCTATATATAATATATTCGTGTTTAGTTTTCTAGACACACGCAGAGAGCATTTTTATTAAAATATTTGTATACTAGCAATACTAGTCAAAAGAAAAAGCAACAATCTTGTATGTCTTCTTGCTATTCCTGAAAAACACTGTGACTGTCTGCGCAGGTGACCTGACACTGAATGAACACTGAACCCACTTAACACAACGCACTATTATCTTTTAGTTCAAATTTAAGTGTTTATAATGAAATATTACATTCAAATCTTTATAATTCTCTTTTTTATACAAAGCCTGTGTGTAATAATATCCCTCAATATATTTCAACATCGACTAAATTGAACAATATTGAACTACGCAGCGCATTTAGCCTTGGGCCTCTCGGAAGCGTTGCTAAGCAACCAGCTATTCAAGACATCCTTTATATTCTGTATACCTGTTGTGTATAAACTAGAACTTGATATGTTTATGGTCAAACTATAAGCAAATTCATGGATTTTAATAGTCATATAAATAATTACTAAGAGTACGCTAATTAGTACATTGACTAAATGTTTAACAAATAAGTCTGGCTTTTAAATTGGTATTTATTGGGCATTCTGTGCATCTCGTATATCAATCGAGGCCCTTAAGAAACGTATATAATAATAAAGGTGAACAAAGAATGGATACATAAAAGGTACACAGTACAAAGCGATCAATTCCTATTAAATTAATATTGTATGTCGAAGTTTAGAGGACGCACACCTGCGCCTTGACCGCTTAACGAATCCAGGACAAACGCCTACTCACCTAATTTTTACCAATAAAATATCGAATTTAGCTCCAATACTACTCGGCCGGCTTGAAAAATTCGTTCACCTTTAAAATCCTACATTACTGATGAACATAAATAGAGTCAGGGACACATACCTCGATAATGTAACCCAAACTTACTCTGTGGAAACTATCGACAATAGAAAGTGATGGTACAAAAGTTTTATGGAACGCGTTAATATCTGCAAAAAAGTCCGTATACCATGTTTATTACAAAACTATATCCAGCACCAATCAGCTTAAACGAGACTCAAAGTTACTTTCTATTAAACAAAATTAAACATTTATTGGTATACAGTATTATTTAAATGTATATTCGTATCGCAAATATGTATAATTTTTGTCATGAGTCGTAGTATAGATACAGTAATTCAATCCACTATGGATTTAAATAATTAGGAAAAACGTCTAACCCATACGATTCATTTACATTAAAACACGTGAGTGAAAATCCTTAAAAATGCGAGCAATCCCGAGCAAGCGGAAAATAAGATAAAATAGATTCAGGTACTAGATTATTTTGCGTCGCCACAAATTCCTTAACTCGACGTCCTATTATGTAAATGATGAATCCTTATCCTATTTAATGAATAATATGTAACTATATAATTGATTATAAGATATTTTAGCTATACAGTCACATTTACTATGTATTTCGGCAAATATTGAGGGAAAGAAGATAAAGACATTCTGGTGTCTTCTTTCTCAAGAAGCCTTACCCAAGATGCGGTAATCGTATCAAAAACAAAAATGGCTTCTAAACGATCCTAAATATATTGATATAACAGAAATACATATTAAATATAGATATTTTTATACTTTTGTTTACTCTACAATGTTCACGTCTTGTGATTTAACACTTTTATAAACGGATAATATTTGCAAACTTAATAAACTATAAAGAACAAAAAATAAAACTTACAAGTGGCTACCATGAAGAAAACTTAAAAATACTCGAGGCAAAAGAAAATCGGCGACTATATTTCCAGCTCCTGTAAACAAAATAAATTAAAAAAATTAAAACAAAAATAAAATAAACCATAAATAAGAATTTAACAGTTTTACGTGAAATATGCCAACAAAAATAATGTGTGTCGCGGATTATCTATATTAATTAACTGTAGTAAATAATTAGAAGCGTAAACTAAAATTTGCCTTTTGGTTTTTCCCATACTCGTAAATCGTATAAGACATTCTTGTTTCCGATAATGTCCAATAGTTCTAATATCGCGATACTTACATTGCATTGTCACTTACATTTAGGAACCCTAATAAGCCAAGTTAGTTTATTGTTAATCTAGCTTCGCAACCCCACCACCACTACTTTAATGTTAGTATAATACGCTCATATATCAAACGATTAAAGTCAGTTGATACCTAGCTTCAAACAAAGTGTTTGAACATATGCATCTACAACAACCGCCACCGAACATAACTCGCGCAAAATATTTTTTTTAGCTAAAATTAATACGTAGTTATTATATTATTCCAGCCGACAAAACCGAGTGCTGAAAAGCGTTAGAAAAGTAAAATTAACGTTTATATCATTTAATTGAGCAAACCAGAGACTTTATTAAATTTTATTTACAGAAATAAAACAAGTTACACGGGCGCATAACAGCATTACCGTGTAAGGATAATAAAGTTAACGATCGCTTCCTGGGTCTATATTTAAATCCTTTTATCCGAGACTGGCGGATGCTGGAAAAATTACTACACGCTCTAATATTCCGTTTTAATAATTTATTCTGAGAAAGACTTTAATTTTACGCAAATTGTTTGTTTCTCGTAAAGTGTAAAATTATTGAATGCTGATGCCATGAGGTTTTATTACCCTATTCAATACATTATATCAGCGGGGTTACAACTCCGAAACATTCTTCTTCAAGCTTTTGTTTTTGTTTGTTATAGATGAAGGTGGCTAATTTTGGGACAAAACGCCAGTTTTATTCGCGGTATGAGTGTGTTATTATTCTGGTTTCTGCTCATATAAAGTAAATCTCATAACTCCTCCTTTCTGGGCGATTCCTTTAAGGTCTCTGCAGTTGTGTATATTCCTTTAAATTTCTTCTGTACAAACATTACCTGTCCACATCGTATCCGTAACTTTCTTGCTAACTACTAACTGACGTGAGACGGATCTTAAATTATCGTGATTTATGAGTCTTTTTACTTTTTATTTTTAATGTATCATCTTTTTAGTTTAGTTTGTTTTTTTTGTTCCTATTTAGTTTTGTCTTAATAACTGTGTATAAGATGTATTTTGCACTTCTTGCCTATCTTATGTAATTTAATACATTTTTTTTCTTTACTCACAGTGGTTGTCTGAAGAGATCGCTCGAAGCGATAAGGCCGCCGTCCTTTTGATTTAATTATGTTCATTTTTGATATTGTAATGTAACGAAGTGTTAAGAAATAATAAATAAAATAAATCAATTTGAGCCGGGGCTTAAACGCCCGTACAGAGCATTAAACATCCACTAGAATATATCCTAACCTTTACAAAAATTAATATGTAAAATCAATTAAGTATTCTAGTCTTAATATCTAGAATTCTTACAAAATATCTCAACTTAGCTGTAGAGGAAGAGATTTATATCTCCTCCCACATCAGTTAAAGTACACTTAGACAGCTTCCTCACTTAAAGATATTATCCCATAAGCATAATTTTATTATAGATAATGAGGAATTAACTTTTCTCGAATCGTGTATATATTTGTTGTACTATATTTGTATTTTATGGGGTACTCAGAAATATGTGTGTATGGAATTCGTACGCTCTAACATTTTTATCCAAAATTAAGTACTAACATTGAAACCTAAATAACTATTAAAGTAACGTGGTATGATTAGTTACCTTTGTGGTTTTTAATCTTCTCTCTCTCTTTGATACAAGCTTACAACTAACTCTTTTATTCACAAAATTTAAATCAGTTTAGTCTGCTTTAACGTCTTTTGCCTCTTCCTGTCAAATGTGTTTACACTGTAATTAATAGACACTAACTTAGAGTGTTTTGTTGAAAAGGGTGAAACTAGATTATTAATAAGAGGTTTAGTTTTCAAAAATTAAATTAAAATTATTATATTTTGAAATATTTCATTTTACAAATTATGAAAAAAATTGAAAACACCGAATAGTGGCCATACGAACAGATGTTAAGTGATACCGCCGCTACCGTCACCTACATGCATACTCTCAAACCCAGAAGGCTCGCAAGTGAATTGCCAATCTTTTAATAAGCGATACACTCGTAATAAAGACCATAAGTCAGGATAGAGAGATACTTCATTGAGTACATAGCACTGGTATCACATAGTGGTGGTAATGCCCAATTGTAAGACAGTAACTTGGTGATAAATAAAACACTTTCAGCACCATTTAATGAAAATAAAACGCTAAATTAATGACTCAACGAATGACCGGTTACTTGTAACAATGACTTAAGTGGTTACAATTAAACCATCATTATCAACGTACAGCTAATAAAACACACACAATACTAAATTACTATATAAGTTATTTTTAGTTTCTTGGGAAGTCCTGAAACATGAGTCAGATATGTTAAGCGAAGTCAATACTTTGAAGTTTGAACAGTCCTACAATACAATATCTTTATTTATGTATATGTCAGAGGAATACTGTCAACTGCCATAATATTACATAATAAAGCCGTTAATTTATAGATCTAGCAATATCAAATCAAATGTTCTGAACTGATTTGACTGTGACGTTGTTAATTTATAAGCTCTGTGGCATATAATGACAATTCCAGCTGACAGTATTCAGTAATGCCATTGCTCTGACTTCATTCATACAGAATACATTCAAAAAATACTAGAGCTTGAAACAATATTACGTTTCAGATTATTAAAAATATGTCCAGCCGTCCAGTGATAGGTTAATAATACATTATATATTCGTTTACAATAGAGAAACTAAAGTTCATATTGTTTGGTTTAAATGAAGCATTTACATATGCTTTGAAAGTTGATACATTTTGTTTTGTTATCAACAATTAAAATTCTGGTGTAATATAATCAAAATGCAATTACGAGCTATATCTAAAAAAATAATAGAACTCATTGAGTCTAATGGCAAATTGATACTCGAGTTAAATGTGGACGTAGGGAATTTAGTACGAAAGATGTCTATGACATAACTATAGCTGTTCGTCCGTGTATATACTTCACTGGTGTTTATATTTATCGCACATATAAAACGACAATAGCACGTATATCCCATTATTCTCATCTGTTACATCTGTTTGTAATGTCTGATGTTGCGCAGTTGTATTTTCTCCTTATATACGAGTGCATGTACCATGCAGATGTTACATATATAGAAGGGAGTTAAACTCAAATGTGTTGCAAAAAGTTTATTGTGAGAAACAATATTTAGAATTTGCTATTTCAGTTGAAATTCACTTTTATCCCATTTATTTTATAATCAAAATGTACTACAAACACTTCGTATTCAAATTATAAATGACTGACAAATAGACAAATAAAACTAGTGTCCTTTCCACAGACTAACAAACAAAACTAAATGAATATCTGTAAAAACAAAATAGATAATTAATAATCGAATTTAAGAAATATAATTATTTCTTTGCATATAATATAACTTATGAGTTATGTTACAACTGAACCTTAGTCGAAACTTTCAAGAGCAATTAAACTTGACGTTTATGTATGTAATTAAGTTAGAGACCATAGATATAATGAGCAGAGACAAAATACATATTACAAGCAAACTAGATCGCAGTAATTAATTAGATGGAAAGGAAAGTAATTTAACAAATACTATACTAAAGTATCATCTTACGGAATTTAACATTCATATGGCGACGGATTGAATTAATTTCTAGGTTGTATTAAATTACAAAATGCCTTTTTTGTTTATTAATAAAGGTTTTAAAAAATCCCTAATATGGCAGGTGTGTGTTTGTACATCCTGTCATCATTTGCGAGACGAATAGGGAATCTTAGAATTGTATACAGATAACTTTTGCGGTACTGCTAAATGATTTTCTACACACTAGCGAGATATCTCTCCAATGAACTATTTTTTTTAAACTGAACAGACAGACAGGCCACAATTCGGCCTATTAGATGACACGCCTGTCCAGGAGTTGCCTATGCTTTTGCATAGGCAACTCAATAGATCACGTAATTGAGTTATGTAGGAAACGCAAATTTAATACAAATATGAAATAGTTAATCTTGTTATGTTGGAGGAAGGAAAAAGATGTTTATTATATTAAAACCCTTCGAGCCCCGTATGTGGTATATCTACGGATTTAACAATAACTTTATACAATCCAAGATACTATAAACAATGCCCTTACTGTTGTATCATTTATTTGGTAAATATACGAAGAGTGGTGAATGGCAGTGAGTACTTATGTTGATTTTAAAATCGATAGTATTAAAATTCAACAATCGACAATTATTTAAGTTAAACAAGATTTAATTTATAATATTGAAATGTTTGCTGCTATTAGATATGAAATACGACCAAATATTGTATTATTTATTACTAATCACTTACGTGAGTACTAACTAAAAATATTCAATAACGGCCCTACATATTTATGTATTTAATTTTGCTCAATAATATATAATTTCCAAGTCATTAGTAAAGCTTCATTAAAAAAAATTAAATGAGCGACTACCGAATACAGGATAGGAGAGACTGCCCAAGATGTCAAGATAAATAATTTTACATAACGACTCCGGTAGCTCATTGTACCTTATACACATCAAATATATTTAATATACAAATACAACTTACAAACAAAAAGCAAAATAACTCAATATTTAAATAAAGAATGATTGTACTATTAGATTAGCTAACTATATAGGTAGGATACTTACAACGACGTGATCATTTTTGACTTTCGTTATTCAAAACATAACTTCCGGTGTACCGCAGTGCTCTCGTCTAGGGCCAATACTATCTAATAAATTTGTAAATTATATAGTCAAGCATTCTAACGAGTATATGTATGCAGAAATTCTATTTTTGTTGTGTTTTAGTAACTACAAGGATTGCTTGTTGCTCAAGTCAGATTTGCTTGATAAAAGTTTAGCACATATCATACTTCACAAATATCGTATAAGTAACTTACTAGTTCAAGAAGAAACAGTCATTTCTGTAAACTAACGTTTACAGAACACCAGGACAGTACAATAAAAGAAGCTTCTAAGATGTTTGGTTTTGTTCTGAGAATTTCGAAAAAAGATCTCCCAACATACGAAACTAGGTTAAAGCACTGTAATACGTTGTCATAGAAAATTAATTGATATAACGGTTGCGTTTAAGATGTTTCTGAATAAGTTTGATTGCCCCAACCTTGTAGCTAAATTTAAATCGTTGTGTACCCTCTATATGTATTCCATTTGTTCCTCCTTTTAGAAGAACGCCTTTCTACCTAAACTCCCCTCACAATTTTAAATCAATTTCCCATTTCTTATAATATGTGAATTGATGAATATTTTTTTCTTCGTGTGTATTATGTTTGTTGCATTCAATCTTGTATTTTCTTTATTTACAAATGTATCAGTGAGTCGAGCATTGGCAAGGTTTAATAAATAAATAACTACACTTCCGATGCAGTATATAGAACTCCATTCAAAGTATTACATATTTTATAACAACAAGTGGCTAGTCGAGTTTTTATTGGATGCTAAAAATACCGCTTATAATATTCAGATGAATCATTAACAGTATAAAAGTTGATACAAAACAGAACGTTGACCAGCCATAACTGAATGTAGGATTCAAATTATTTTATAAAAACAGCTTTAAATTTAAATTATATTTAATAATTACGGAGCATATTTTTTGTATATGTAGCATTCTTTGACAAAGTAAATCTTTTGATAATCATGACATCATTATTTGTCGTAAATTAGTTTTTTTTTAAATTTAATGAATGAAGGAATCCTTATCATACATACTATCTTTGGTGATAAATGAAGTGTTTGTTTATCTCCTTCCTGTTTGTTAATTCCTAACGGAAATTTTATGAATCATAGAAAATGCTTCTTCAATGAAACACTAATTTTGATTTCGGAAATAATGCCTCAAGACTTTAGATAGTTTGGTTTATGGCAATTCTACTAACTTAGCATACCATAAATCTACATCATATTTGTTGTTTGTTTTATGTTTTTTTGTTGAAATGTGTATTCCGTTTTTGGCTTTTACGTATTGTGTATTTGTGTAGATATTACAGCCTATAGTCCCAATTATAATGAGAGATGTGCGAGTTCTATGTCGCTTAAGATTCGATTAATATTGTTACCAGCTGAGTCAAATGATTAGTCATAACGTGATTTATATTGCTTTACGAGTGCGTGAGAAAATTCAATTTCCTTGCACCGTAATCGTTCCGGTTTCTTACTCTACATGATAGCCGTCATGATTTATGCAGATTTAAGATGTTAACAGAGATCATTATTGGCAAAAATCTACTAAGAACTTACGTTAAAATCTAAAATTTCAAAGTAAAATACGTGACCTTATTAAAGCATCCTTAATTATAATTCCCTTACTAGTTTCACGGCCGCTTTCATGGTCACAATTTGACGGAGCTAAGCTAAGTTAAATTTCAGCTGAAGTTAGTTTTCTCTCTCTCTCTCTCTAGAGATACCTTAAAATTGTTTTTTTGTTTATTTATATTGTTACCATAATTATACAAATAAAAACACAAAAAGTAAGTAGGTAACATAAGTTATTAGGCAACAGGCGGCCTTATCGCTAACAAACGATTTCTTCCAGGCAACTGTAATATGGGACAATAAAAAATGGTTTGTTGGTGTACAAAATTATTAAAACTTCCAAGTAAATTGTTATGCCCTAAAAATCTCTTCAGCTTTATAAAATTATTATAAATTTTATTAAGAAATATAATCATGATTTGAAAAATAATATTTATTTTATTAATATCATAAAGAAATATCATTATTATTATAAATTATTCGTCGGAAACAACGCAGAACTGTAAGTGACATAGAAATAATCGTACACAACACAAAACAATAGGAAGGAATCATTTCACCTTACTTTCGCGCCAAGTAAAACCGTGAGAGATGACAACAATAATATGAGATGCTGTAGTCGAACCAAAATATTTGATATGTATGCGAGATAAAGGTAAATGTTTAGGTATATAACTGCGTACAGGCGATTTCTGTACGAAAAGTAGAGAGTGGAATTAGGCTTTATAAGTCCGTCTACTGATGCAAATAATATGAATTCAAATATTTAATTGATTTTGCAAGCTATAAAAAAGAGCATATGATATTATGTTACTCAGTGAGATTTTTTGTTAAAATAAGTTGATAGGCTTTCGTTGTCTGAATTAGTACCTACTAGAGTTTTGTTAGTTTCTGGAAGTTCTTTAATATTGAAATGAATGCTTTGGCGGTTAAAATCTAATTCATAAATTCAGATAGTTACTGTGTATTATATATTCATATTTATTTAGTACTATATATTGTATGTTTGGTCTTTGTTAATCTCGTATCAAAAGGAAACTAATTGATGTTTATATATACATTAAATACGATTTTATACGTACATTTGTTTGAGTGAGACCGTAAGAAGCTAGCAGAAACGAACGGAAAAACAAATAAACATACCTAGATTTATGTTTTGACCACATATTTTTACGTTTAAAAACTGACTCAACTCATTACCTAGCACGATGTTTGAGTAATCCTTAACAATATAGCTTTTGCGCTTAGGATTATAAATGTTATACCTCCAAGACATTAAAACTAAATAACTGATTTAGGTAACGTAAACTTTTGTCTCTTTCTGTCAAATTGTGTTTAGACTGCGATGAAAAACTTATTTTTTACGACAAGTACATGTAGTAGGTTAAGTATTTGAATATACAATTACATTTTGACTTCAAAATCATCTTGAAAGACTATATTGTTACCACTGAACAAACACTTACAATAGTAAAAGCAAGTGCGTTGCCGGTGTTTGACGAATTTATACGCTATTTTCTCGAAGGAAACATATTTGGAAAACAGACTATAACAACACCAACCTCGCGTTATTATTTGGTGAATAATAGTTGTTTTAAAAAGAAATTAACTTGTAATTCAGTGTAATCGGTAATCCATCTTCGATGACATTAAAATTGCATTGCAAAAGCGTTAGGTTTTCGTACAAAGGTGAACGACCTCGCAACAGGTTTTCAAAATTCCTTGACACAGGAACTGACAATGCATTTATAATCAATTAGACATTTCGTTCAGACATAAGATTAAATTAGATTAAATTAAATGAGATTAGATTTTTTTATAACGTGGAAGAATAATTAAACCATACGTTTGATAACAATTATAAATATCTAAACTGTTGTTATTATTGAATACATTATGATTATTTATATGACATTTGCAAAACTATTTTAGGCTGATTATGTTTTGTTATAAATATTTAATATGAATGTACCACTTTCTTTGCAAACAAACAATTATTATTATTATTAGGTACGATACTTAGGTGTTCTAACTGTTACCGGCTAAATTAAAAAAAATACAAAGCTACTGAAATAAAATATATTCATGTCACTTTTTACTTGAACTTCACACATAGATAACAATTATGAAATATCTGTTTTTATTATCCAAACATCCAACTATTATTAAACGATTCATTTAATCCATCAGTTAAAAACCGTTAACGGTCGATTGTTGTCCAATTTTACGTTAATTATGGCAAAACTAATTGTAACTGATACCGTTTTTGTTTCTATGGATCTAAATATTAAATAAATATTACGGTTACGGGCATTTGTAGTAGTTTTCTCCTTCTTAGATTAGAGATATCTCCCAGGGAAGTCTTACGGGCGTCGATAAAGTTCGCAAAATAAAATGCTTCGTCATACCTCTGTTATAACCTCAATATAATGAGTATTATAAATAACCATCGAAGATTGTAATAATAATGGTATAAGTTTCAAAATATCCAAGAATACTTTAAAATCGTCGCCGCATCTTAAAGTAAATAAATAAGATAATAAATTCAGGAAGACATCCATCAACAGCCAAAAGAGATTAAAATTAATGGAAAATTAGTCCATTCCGTATTCATATCAAATTTTGCTTACGTACTGAATTTAAAAGTCAAAGATTTTTCCAAATTACTGTTGAAGGGTTTATAAAAACGCTCTAAATTCGAAAAACGTAGATTTTTATGGATAGTGCCAAAGCCATTTCGGGTTGTGGTGAATTTGAGGTACGAGACTTGACAAATGTAAACACAATGAGTTTATTTTTAGACTTTTCACAAGACTAGCAATATATGAAGAAACGTGATAATGGTATAACACCAAGGACAATACCCGCTTCGTTCCCCTTCGCAGACTATGAATCATGAAAAAACTGGTTTCCGTGCGTTATATCTAATTGCCACATCCTTGCTTTGTTTAGACCCTCGAGCGTTATATACTTCACGACGTGACAGACAGGTAAGGAAACAACAGGAAAGTTACAATTTTCGATTACTAAGTTATTAGATTTATAGCAAGGCATCATCTAAAGAAACAAAGCACTAAGGTGTTGGAGCAGTGTTGCCCTCTCTAAATTTTCAGGTCACGCGTTCCAATCACAGCAGGGCTCCAAATGACTTTTTCTAATGACGCAATTAACACTCACTGGTATGGTAAGAAGACATCGTGAGGAAACTAGCATATATTTTTTATAGAACGGGGCAAACGGGCAGGAGGCTCACCTGATGTTAAGTGATACCGCCGCCCATGAACACTCTCAATGCCACAGGGCTCGCGAGTGCGTTGCCGACCTTTTAAGAATTGGTACGCTCTTTTCTTGAAGGATTATTAGACTCCAAAATAGACTGTCAGGCACAGAAGGCTGAATAAGAAAAAGAATTTCACGAAAAAAAATAAAAAAAAGTCTGAGGCAATATTGAAACAATTTTTAACTTCCGAAGCTTACTTATGTAATGCAAGTGCAACGGTAAACAATGCAATAATAAGATTACTTGAACCTAATTAGCCGTAATATAAACATACATTAATACAAAGCCTTAATTGAATTAATAAAGACGTGCCAATGAATTTATAATTGACGCACGAAGCTTATTAATATTGTATAATCGCCTGTTGTTTGATCAATGCATAATGGCAGTGACTCAATGTTTGTATGAAAACTTATTATTTAAGTTCAACATTTCCTTATATGACTCTGCTAAAATAGGATCATAAATGCTTTAATAATATTAAAATATTAACCTAAGAGCTGCGTTTTCCTAGTAGCGTGCGAAGCTTAAAACTGAAGAAATGCGTTCTATATAATATAGTATTTAAAATACTTTAATTTGAACAAAATGTAGACGTGACTTTGTTAGGAACCGAAGATCGACTGTCAATTGATCGCTTGGTATATTCATGATGATTTCCTTAGCTTACCTAGTACATTGGTATAACAGTTTGAAACACGACTGGGCATTAACATTTTTTTAAGTGAAACTTCTTTATCGGCGTTGTAAAAAAAAAACACTTTGTTCTGTTACGCGTCACATTATTCCGTTACGCGTCACATTTTCCGTTACGCGCCATCTTTTTCTTGTCCCTACCACGGTTGATCCGAAGTGATTCGCAGCCATTAATAACAAAAATATATAATAAGGATAACAATGATAGTAAAAAATCTATTACAATTAATGAAATTCTATAAGAATCTTATTAGTAATAAGGTAAAATGAAATATTTGAATTCATGTCTATGATAATAAAAGCCCTTTATTAAACTTTGTCTTATTTAACGAATTTAACATATAGTAGGTAATTTTTTGAAAAATAACGTCATAAAGAAGTTTCAATTCTTACCTGTGTACACTAGTACACGCACACATAGTTTTTCTATGCTAACCGGCTTCCTCAAGGTATTTTACTTTAGCGAGCAAGTGTTAATGCTGTTAAAAACTGCTTGTTCATTAACTATATTAGAAAGATTAGTACAAAAACTATCCAACGGACGACAAAGCCCTTTCTTTAGGACAATTACGCATATGAACCAAGTGATCCACGTCAATCTTTGAAATCGGTCCAAAAAACCGTATACGTATAAAAATCAACAATAACTTCCTCAATTAAATGTATAACGATTTATTTAACATTTTTTTATTGCAATAAGACATTTATCATAATAAAAGTCACGAAAGCATAAAAATTGTTTTGTAAGTGCGTTGAAAATAGCACCAAATTTGTGACTGTAAGGCAAAAATGCGCTGAATTTCATTATTGCCGCTTGCGATTTCTACGACAGATCCAAGATATAAAAACCCTATATTTTTTTATTCAGTTTAGTTGATATTAATACTATAATTAATATCAGGTAATAATTTAAAAAAAAAACTCTGGGAGGCATTGAAATCTTTTAGCCATACAAATAATAGGACAATTCATTTTGCACATTTCCGACTGAGGCTATTCTTAGCTTCAATGCTTAGAAATATTCCCTTACAAGCTGTCAATAACAGTTACCGTTGAAGCAGCTGTTTGCACACCTGCCGCCGGCTGCAAGGAACTTTTTTCTTACGTGGGGAACGTATTACGTAATTATCATGTGAATATCTATTGCAGTACAAGGATGCCGTATTTGTATTGAGTGTTTTGATACTCGCCGTAATAATGTCAATTGTCAATTTGTTGTTGCTCGGTACTAATCTCCGTGGATCGTCGACCATATTCTTTTATACAAATTTTAAATTTCGAACATTAATAATTTATTTATCATTGAGTATTAGTAACATTGAATTATTTTTTTATCAAACTAATCTTTATACTTATAATAACTATTGTATTAAGTTTAAAGTTTATAGTTTATTAAAGATTCACTTATGTAAATATATAAAAGGAGGAATCGTTTTAGACGTGTGGCTCGCAAGAATGCCTGGAAGCAAATACACATATACTCTTTGCTTGTTTTTGCTAGCCCTATGCTAAACCATATAACTCTTTTAAGCAAATTTCTTACAAATTCGTTATTTATTAGGTCCAAATAGATATCTGTATTAAACTAATTTATGTTCCAGCTATAAACCAAACATAACCACATTTAAGTCTCTACTTTCCTTGCAGGATGTCAAGTACAAGTCGAAACGGTATTATTAATAATTCCAATAAACAGAGCATTGTATGAGATAAAGAAGGCCTCATTACTCGTCAATGAGACCCCTCAAACGTACCGGAATGTAGGGTCGACGCGACCCCGACCTTATATTCATGTTATGCCAAGTGCTTTACAAACGAAGAAATTATTCGCGTAAGGAATTAATATAGATAAGTTGATTTGTATTTGAATACTTTATGGTGATAAAATAATATATTTTCATACATAAATGGGATAGTTTAACTAAATCGTTACGCATAAACCTATTACATCTGGGCCTCAAATTTGTATCTGTTTCGTGTTTATTTATATTTCCTAATCAAGTACATTAAAATATACAACGTCAATACCCTGTCATCATACTAACGACTATTAGAACTGGAAGAATGTTGCTGACCTGATACTTCTGTCAGAGACAGTCAACTATACAATTCACGTTACAATCTCTACAAGCGAGTGCGGAATTTGGATTGGAGATGAATCTAACGAATAAGACCTATAAATCAATGGTAACCCTTTAAAATATGTAGAAAATTATACCTACCGAAGTTTCGAGAAAAACAGTAACATTATAGAAATAGAGAGAAGGGCCAACAGACCTGGAATAAATATTGGAGCCTAAAATAAATATTTAAGAGTAACTTACCAATAGCTCTCAAAGCTAAAGTTATGAACTCGTGTCTACTACACAGCTTAACTTATGGAAGCCAGACCTGGAAATTCTCTACACAAGCTGTGAATAAAACCAATGTATGACAAAGAGGTTTAAAGCGAAGCATGTTAAACATAAAGAAAATTGACAAAATAGCATACATTACTATTTAAACAAAGATAAGAGCCGTCACTAAATTTACAAACGCTTTGTTGCTCAAAAACTGAAATGGAATTGGGCTTGTAGCGAGAATGTTCAGCAGAAGTTGGACCAAACGATGGAACCCAATGAATAGGCCACCAGGCAAGAGTCGGAAGGGGAGACCCTTAGACCGTTGGGAAAACCATCTGAAAAGATCAGCTGACAAACTGGTACTCGAAAAAAATGGACATCTTTGGAGGAGCCCTTCACCCAAACCAGGGTTCCTGTTCATTCATGAATGAATAATATACATATAATATATATTACTTACATAACCTAAGCCAACTTACAAAAATTTTTTTTGGTTACTGTTATAGCAACTACCAACTATTGTAAAACAGGAAATAAAAAGGCTTATTATTATTATTAATCAAGTACGTGACGGCTGACACACGATGTTTTTCGGATATAAGGCATGTCGGTTTCCTCAATATTTTCCTTTAACGTACTACCGACGGTTAGACGCGCACTAAGAATGAAAAAAATTAGTAGACGAGAAGAGGCATATTATTATTATTTAAGCTACAAATAAATAAATGTAAATATTGTATCGCTCATAGCTTTATTTTGGTTAATATTGTAAATCAAAATCATTAACAAAGCTCTCTAAAGGAAGTATTTCTTCCGTGAAAGTTTTTAATATCGAGGTAATTATTTAAATGAGTCGCTACTAACATGTTAATCAGAGTTATGTATATTTATTTAACATTCGTCACAAAAATCAGTACAATTTTAATATAAATATTAAGTAAGGAACGCGCCTTAGTTTCGAGCTTTCCTAGCAACTCTAAGGCAACTCGAGGCAACTCTAAGGAAAACAAAATAAGGCGCAAGAAATGCGAAACCTAAGACGTTAAATAACTTAAATACAAAGGAATACTTATAATGACTATGCTAGTACAGTAGCGACTTAAAGAAAAATAAAGCTAAGTTGTATACTGTATTTATATCCAATACACATCTGTTGTATAAAGTTATACAATCTGCGAACAATACCAGCTAACTTCCATGAATGGAAACAATGCTGAAACTTAAAACGAAGTTTGGATAAGATACTAGATCTTAAGTTGTAAACATCTGTTTTGTATGACAAAGTGCTTTGAAACTATCTTTATTATCTTCATAAAGTTTGTAATTACAAATTGACTTGAGCATTCAACATTCAAATACAAACATTCAATTTGGGTTTTTATAAGAGTATTAATTATGAATGTCCTAAAAGGTGTTTTTCAAAAGTTTAAATCTATGTTTGTCCGCCAAAACGAAGTAATCAATGGAAAATTATGGAAAGTTTAATATTCCAGTGGCGCTGCCACCATATATGGCTCTTGGCATCAGATTGCATCTGTTTCTGTGGTGATTTTCATCTCATAAACAAATAGGTGATCAACCTGTCTGACACATGACAATTTTGGGCATCACGATTTTCTTCACCGTACTTGCGAGCAGCAAAGAAATCATCAAAATGGAAAATTATTTATACCTGGGCATATATTTATTTTAATAATTAGTTGGCTTATATAAATAAATGTAGAATGGATTTTATAACACATTACCCCGTAATATCTCAAGGTATCTTATAGTCTACGTGAATGTCAAAATTAATTTCAGGTTTACAAGGAAGCAATGAGAAAATAATGGTTACAAAGATCAAATAAAGAAAGAAAGATTATTATACACAATATACAGGTAAAGTGCACTGGCTCCATCACAAGTATTCCATGTATTCTGGGCAGCCAGTCTTTTCCTTTTACCATATAAACTGTCTTTACCTTTATGATGTCTACATAACACAAATTTATATTTAAATTATAAGATATATTTTCTGTATCATCTGTACAGATTAACAAGATATTCTTTAAGATTTTAAGTAAGTGTATGTAATGTGAGTTATTGAAAATTCTGTTTTTAAAGAAGTGGTTACAAATGAAAGGGCCACGAAAGGATAAAAAGGAGGAAAAATGGACTATAACTTTTTTTTAATATGACGAAATTAGATGAACATTGATATAAATACTTAGTGAGAAAGCTTTACTTGAAGATTAGATCAGATCCCTTACTTAAACATGTTATGGGACAAAATTTCACGAGCCACCGAACTGTGAAAGTCTCTTTAATACGAAAATGATGAGGATTTCTTAAAGATATAATTTTGGGTTGTGGCTTACATATCGTAAATTTAAACGGTTTTATTAATGATTGGTTTAAGTTAACAAAAACACGGATATGAATCAAGCTAAACACGAGAGTGAAGAAATAAGAAGTTTTTGATTTTAATAGTATTCGAATGTACTATTCAAATACAACAAAAATATAGTTTATCACGAATAGCGTTTACGTATACGTTCATCATATTAAACCTTTTTTTAACAATAAATATTTCAAGATTACAATTAATATTTTTTATACACATTTATCAATTGCCATATTTGTATGCATTAAAGAACTAATGCCAATTCTTTTCGATAAAAAAGGAATCTCAAAATATACGATCGACATATGAACCCATTCGGTTTTTATTGATTAAGTCAAATTTTGTAGTGTTTACTAAAGGCCTCTAAATAAACACCATTATAAGTAAAGGCAATGTTACTTTATACGTACTTGAAATCTTAACAAAACAACCACAGTAGACTGTAAATAATATCCTTTGAAGCGGCGAATTAAATGGAGTATTACTGAAACTCAATTAGCTAAGGATTGAAGACTCAGTAATTGCAATATTGTATTTCATACATATCGAATATCTTATTTATTCTCATTTGTGTAACAATCTTCAAATAATAATAGTGGTATCGGCATATTGTAATACAACACACACCTGGACATATTAACGTGTTTAATTATGAGCGTTTTGAACATCTCCTTGTAATCAAATATGTAAAATTCTCGTGTCACAGTGTTTGTGATTAAACTCCTTCGAAATGGCTCGATCAATTTTCGTGAAAGTTTTCATATCTGTTAGGTCTGCAATTCAGACAACATCTATTCGGTCCACCCCTAAATTTTTATTTTTTCATGATATATCATACAAAAATACATAAAACCCTTAAACCCCTATTTTTTATTTGTTAATTAAAAACATATGACTTGAACTCTGAGGTTTATATAGACATAAATTCACGGAAAAATTAAACAGTTTTTATACCGTCGACGACCAATAACTTTCCGTACGGCTCGATGGCGTTGCGTAGAGATGTTGGATCTTCTGCATCTTCTACCGCATATACCATGGGGAGTGTTCAGAAGAGTTGTTCGGTCTAATACCTGCAGCTGAGTTTCATCATCGGACGTCAAGGCAAAATACAAAATACCATCCGTATCACCTCGACGTCCGTCGTTCCACCACTGAGCGTTTTCTGAGGCAGTTTTTGCCACGCACCACCACTATGTGGAATAAGCTGCCCGCTGAAGTATTTCCGAACCAATTCAACTAAGGATCGTTCAAGAAAAGAGCGTACCAATTCTTGAAAGGCCGGCAACGCACTTGCGAGCATTCTGGCAATGTGAGTGTCCATGGGCGACTGAAAATAAAAGAAATGGTACTCATCTTCACCCACCACCCTTCATCCTTCAGAAAAAGGGGCAGAAACATGACATTGATGTTTCTATCTATTAAAAATATTGGTATTGCGAACCTTTTTGAAACGTATATCATACCAGATAAATGATGCTGTGAATCTCTTAGATTTTTATTAATAATTCATACTTTGTATTTGGATCTCGTGTCTAACCATATATACATATACAGGAAACTAGAACTGCAGAGTGTCAGACAAACACACAAGTTTATCTATTTATGAGTATATTCGTTATAGTGAAGTAGAAAAATGCATATCAGAGTCACTGAAAATTAAGTGTATGCAAAATTTTGAATTTTACATTATTATACAGACAATTTGTTTTTACTATTTCTTAATGATGTGCAAATACTGTAAACCTTAGCTATGTACGCGCCAAATTTGAAGGTTACGTACAGACCCATAACTAGGTTCTTAAGATGAAGAAAAAAATAGTACAATATCGGCTAGAATTCCTAATTTATAACATATTAATTATAAACTTTTGGCATATTGTTAAACAATTACTAAGTTAAACATAACTTATTTTTTTTACTTAAAATTAAACTACTGAGTAAAATACTATACTTACATGAACTAGATACATGGCACTCATTTAAAACACATTGGTAAATTATCCAGGACTCCAGTTCAATCATAGTAGATGCTGTCATTGTCTTAGCTTAATTTAGCAAGCTTTATCACCAATTTTAATTAGCTTATATATTTTAATAGATACTTTCACTTAAATTCACCACAAAAATAGTTTTAAAATACGAAACAGTCAATAGTATAAGCAAAATAAAATTTAGCATATGATTTCTCAGAATCCCATTGTTTTGATACCGCCCACGTTAGCTCACTATTATTAATAAAATATTACACGTATAAAGCGGCCGGTGTACTACTATCACGCAACGCAAGTACACTAAATTCTAAAATTTAAAAGCTCGCTCAGACACAGAGTGACGCAAACGTCCCTAGCTGACAACCGACAGTGAAAGATCTTTATTCAATCTTTTGACATTCGAAATAAAGTATGACATCTAACATTTTAGTTTTATATATTTAGTTATATTATTTATTTCTCCAGTTCTTGTCTTTGTATTAATAAAAAATAAGTAAAGCTTCTATCACAAACATGTGACTTATATTAACACTTTAAACATACTTTTCAAATGGACTTAAATATAAAATCATTAATTAACTGAGATTTTTAATCAATGAATACGTGTTGTTAAAACATTCGTTTGATAAAAATTACTTGTAAGATTCTTTACATATAAGCTAAGCTTGAAAATGAAACATATCCCGTATACATTTTCAGAGACAATAACTTGATTTTTATAATAAAACCTTATATAAGTTTTTACATATTTACATAATTTAATATAAAATTTTACGTCAAAACGGGCCAGTGTACCATATGATATACGATACGCTTCTACTATATCGCTATATCGGTTTTACTCTGTAAAGGCAATGCATTCTGGCAACGCGAATGATAGATATGTAATATGGGGTGACAGCAGACAGCAGACAGTTGTCAAATACAATGGTTCGCTTCTTGTGTAAAGAGTGGTCATCTTGTAAATATTGTTAAAATTATAAAAATAAATAGCAGCACCAATTATACATCAATTATCGTTATTTTCCAAAAAGTGTTAATTTATATGTGTGATAATAACTTATATGGATAAAGTGCTATAAAGTTGCTCTTGCCCAATCAGGTACCTAATTATTTATTTTGTGCGTAGATAGAATGTTGTACTTATAAGTTTTTATGGTAGAAGGTTGCTAATTGTATTATATCATCAAAACGTTCCAATTCTTTATACCTATGACCAGTAAAATATTTTTTTGTTGTTGTTTGTCCTGACGCTATACTATTCTGATGTTATAATACTTTGTTATTTTAACATTGCAACCTTGAAGTTTAAGGATAGTAAAGTTTGGAGTCATTGTTAAAAACATAACGAAGATCAAAACAAAGTCTCAAAAGAATGTTTCCGTCTTTCCAGACTTCATTAAATATATTTAAATATTATTGTTTATGAGTACCTATTTATTACTACTTAAATAGTATCTAAAATAGGCAACTCTACTTCATGGCTCAATATTTGCAAACTTTTTCCTCATACTAATTTAAAAGGTTAAACAGAAATAAAAAATGCCAAATTTATTATTTCTTGAAACTGTGATTGATTGTTTTTATTAATTGAGAATTTATTTAAATATATTTTACTGATAGTTTTATAATATAATAGTGAAAACACACATTGCATTTGAAATCTTTCCTTAATTTTAAATGTATTTTAATGCTTTAGTAAATAATTATTTATATCAAAATTTGTCATCTGATAAGATCTAATCAGTGTTACAGTTGTTAACAAGTTCTCTTAATACTTAATGAGTCATGCACAGCTAGATATGAAAAAATCTTCTAATAAACAAAGGAAAAGGTCTTTATTTTTAAATAAGCAAGTTTCTATGCCAACATTCATTGCCATATTAAACAGCTGCAGAAAGCTTGATACATAGTTATAAGAACTATTTAAACAAAAACAAATTTATTGAATTATCAAATACTAATTTACTATTGGTTTAATCATTCAAATACAGTTACAAATCCTGTTTGGGATCGTAGACGTCAGTTTCCTTAGCATTTTCTAACACATTAATCATGGGGAGTGCTCTGAATAATTCTTTGGACTTATTTCTTGCACAGCTGAATTCTGTCATTGTATGTCAAGGCAGAACATGGCATCATTTGTTAGATTTTGTTTGTGAAATCCTCTGCAACTAAGATTTTTAACATGCTCAGATTTTTACATGTTCAATTTACCCATTTGTTTTTAGTAACAAATAGGCTTTTTAGACACCCTTAAAATAAATTTGGAGATTTTCAGCTCTACTAAACCTAACCTAACTAAACCTTAAACCTATATAAAACAATTTATCTGCTTTAAACATCTCAACTTTGGTTGGTTTGCCATGTTGTTTAATCAATGTTTGTTTTAATATAATAAAAACTCGCTGTAAGTGTATTTGATATGATGTTACATAATAAATTATTTTTGAACTTAACATGTACCCAATTTTTTTGTATTGGTATGATTATGTATCTGATAGGCACTTAACAATGCTGTCTTTAAAATTGATCAGCACACTACCGAATCTCCAACTCCAGATAAACACTGTTTAATCTGTTGTTGTTAATCATGAAGAATTCGTAACAGAGGTGCTGTTGACGTGATGTTTTATATGAATAGTAAAAGTTGATGTTACCCATTTTCTCATATATGTATACTAATGCAATTTTTAATAATAAATTGCCTTAAATAAGCTTTGCAAAGCTTGGCAGAGTAACAATTTTTTTTACTAATGTAGAATAGCTGACCATAATACAAACTAAGCCATTAAATAATTCTGAAGAAACACACATCTCTATAAATACATAAGTGAACAAGAAAACATGACTCAAATCTCTAATTATTTGTAAGTCATGGAAATGAGAGCAGATCTTAAAATATGGTCACAGTCCAGTAAAGCAAGACCCCTGCCCTGGTTTCAATCATCGTTAGTGCATATAAAAATCTTTAAAGTAACATGGTTTTGTTAGTTTATGCTGGTTGTGTATTTATAGACTGATACCTATTTTGAGCGTCGTGTAGGCGGTATATGTCACCGCCATAATGCGTGTTTATTCCTTGATTTCATACTTCATATTTGGTCTTGGCAGACTTATTGTAAACAAATAATCAGAAAACGTTGGTTATATTCGTTTCAATAATATAAATAAATAATTCTTTGAATATTTTCATACGGACATAAGTCCTTCCTTACAAATGTCTAGTAAGTTGTTATCAGAATTTCTATTGTACGATTCAACCTTATATCTATTATACCCTAGAATTCAAATACCTAACATATAGCGTAAAGTTCTAGTTCGTATAGGTCGGATGTTTGAACTAGATACTTTGTTAGTTGGATCTCCTGGTGTTGGTGCAGAATTTATGAAGTGGAAAGCTATTATGATACTAACAACGGCTTATGTTGATGAAATCATATCAAAATATTCAAACACTAAAGAAATCTTTTTGTTTCAGGGTTAACACAATGGTGATAGAAGCTGCCACAGATAAACATACAGACGGTAGTATTTTATTTTTATTGGTTTAGCTATGTAACCCAAAAAAAAACTTCATTGTGATTTTACTAAGAAAAGCTTTAATGGTAGCCCTGAGTAAGAATACTGCCGTACCTCGCATAAGCACATTAAGCCATTAGCACTGTGCTCCGTTCGTGTCGGACATCCGTCATTTGAGTATCTAACCCTTATAGAATCATCATCAGGTGTAGGGACTTAGCTTCGATCAATAATTTATGTCGTTTTAAATTTCGAACACCTAAGATTTCGAGTTATTTGGCTGCCTTCATAACTTCGCAGTCTCGATCTACCGCGTTTTAATAAATATTTCGAATGCGATTTCGTTAGCTGCATTTCCTGAACATTATGCATAGTCCATACCTATTATACTTCAAACTATTTATCCGCATAATCGACGGAAGTACTGAAATAAATAACCTTTAGAATACTAAAAATGTTGCAATTGAAAGGCCCACGTATAGCGATAGGACCTTGTTATTGATTACGTTTCTATACTAATACGGAAATTATATTAACTTAGCAATATTTCGTTAAGATGTTATCTGTATTAATTTATGGAAAGTTATACAAGTTGATTATCATGCCAAAGCGTAGCCCAAATCAGTACAATCGAAGCATTATGCCGTGACGGTATTCATGTCTATCGCATCCTGTCAACGCTCCATCGGTCCCATTGTGAATCGAAGGCTTTATTTTGTGACCTACTGAACAGCAGTGTCTTTTGCTATCTACTCCATGATGCGTAATAATTATAGATTACGATGTCTTTATGATACTTTTTTAGTATATAATACTTAAAAGACTACTAGGTGTGTATACGAGGGTTCGATTACCGATCGAAACACAGATCAAGAGCCTCGCTTAGGTTGAAACATTAATTCAATAAAACTATAATCATATGTGAGTCGCTTTGTATTCTTAAATAAATAATATATTTTACGTTACGCGTTATTTCAGTGAAAAGGATAACGGCCTTTGGGAATTGCATGACAGGCTTTCATGAATACTTATTAAAATTCAACTCATATTTAGCCCCTGTTCAGTATTTGACTTATAAGTGTAGAGTATCTCTAATACAACACACGTGGCATACAAAAAAGCAAGTGAAATCAATTTATATAATAAATCTCACGATTAATTTTGTTATTTCAACAATCTAATGCAAATGGCGTCTTGAATACATCGCTGTCTTGTGTGCAAATGTCATATAAATATTGCTAATCACTGGTATATTGCGTAAACGCATCTATACAGACTATAAATAAAACCACATTACTGAAGTCTATTTTTGTATTGATCTGAAAAATAAGCATAGTAATGTTTGGTCAATTTAAATGATAATTTGGAAATGGCAGCAGAGCAAGTTTGTATATTGTATAACATTGAAATTATAAGCATTGTTGTATAAATTTTACGTAAATTTATAAACATGCACAGTGGGTTGTGAGTGGTCGTTTTAAAATTTAAAATTAGATTAGCACACATCACGCTGACCTAGAAACATATAGATTTTTGGTACAATGCTTTTAGTATCTTTGTTTCCATACATATTACTTATAAAACATATGTTTTGGAGGTATTTTTTTCATTAAATCTGGCTATTATAAAATAATAATATCATTATTAAGGTAATATTAAATTTTTCATGTAAATTGAAACCAAACAACATCGTCGCTAGTCAGATTAATTCTAATCTACATTTATTTTTACTGAATATCTTAAAAATAACGTTTATGAACGAATATTATAACTTATTTTTATACCCATGTCGTCATATATGGTTTTCTATTTATCTGTAAATAAAACAAAAGAAAACAATAAATACTTAAAATATAAAATACTATATACAAGGAAGTACTAAAACATGTAAATGAAGCGGAAAATACTTAATAAAAACAGGTCTATCCTTGAAATCTTAAGAAGTTAGCAGATATTGGCCCCATTGAAATACTTTTCCTTGCAAATCGATAGATAGCACTTCAATTCTACAGCCCTTGGGTTTTAAGAAATATATTTCTCAAGGGTTTTAGGGAATGCTGGTTTCAAAAAGTATTCATTATTTCTTACCCGATCAAGGAAAGAGATACTACATTTTACACATACGCGCCTATGTAATACAAGTAGTACTTAATATATATATATATATTGTACACTAAATATGTACAAAGGAAACGCACTCACAAACCCTCTGACATGCTGCTCGTTTGCCCCTTATAAAAAAACCCTCTTTATAAAATTATTTTATTAACTATTATTATAAAGATGGAAAGTGATACCTGTGTACTTTAGTTAATACTGCAATTAGACTGTCTAATTTTTATTTAAAATACCCTCGATACTTTGTTAATAAATAAATTTTACCGCATATTCATTAACAATTTAAGATCTCGTTATTTGTGTTTTTATGTAACCTAATGAGAATACAACTTCTTGCTACGCCAATGTTCTTCTTATATTAGTCAAAAAATCTTTTTCAAATGAAATAAAAAGTATTGTCTTTTGTTAACATAGCTTGTTATACTAGTATATATAGCATAGTTATACATTGAAAGAAAACACTTAATTACCGGATTGAAGCTATGTATTATTATAAACTTATAATTATTTTACATAATTTAGAGTCACCGTGACCACGCACGCTGTAAAGCATGCGAAACGTCGGAAAAAAATTAAATTATAATAATTATTAAAATAATTATAAGTTAATAATAATACATAGCTTCAATCCGGTAAAAAAGTTTATTTCAAGTCAGTACAGTATTTCGTAACTTACAGTATAATATTAGTATATGACGAATAATAGAGTTTTTCGTAGATCGAGTAACGTTACGGCCTAGGGCGGGCGGTGACGTAATGACTCCAGAACGATCAGTCAGCACTTTAGACCTCGCTATGTCTTACTCAGCACCGTCTAATCTAGTGCTTACACCAGCTCCAGAATGTAAGTATACATTCGCTAGATAACAATAGAATGACAGTTATGAAATCGTTACTATAACTATCTTTTTTCTACATAAATAAATATTTAATTACTTTCAACTTAAAATTATTGTTGTATATTATATAAATAGGCTATGGTAAATTATTTTATGACAGATCGTAGTTCGATTTCCAGCGACAGTCGTTTTTTTTTTACAAAAATGTTCCCAAAGACACAAGGTATTCATGTCTGTTTGGGAAAATTATTGGTCGTAATCCGAATTTTGAATAAAAAAATAGACAAGGCTATTTAATTAATAAATACGTAGATGAGCTGATATAGCAGACTTTCTTATTTAGACTCGGCTCGACTATGTTTCATTTGGCCTTCAGGTTACTCTATATTATATTTGTGAACAGTCCTCCAATAAGGTGCTTGTAATCACATAAGTTATTCTAAATTCCACACAGTTTATATTGCAGGCAACACTTATTTTGTAAATTTTAGTTGTTAATCAATGTAAGAATTATTAATTAAATGTATATGCATTTTAGTGTTTACTTTGTAATAATTTCAGGTCGAAAACTCTCCCGAGGCATATCACGTGCCACAGATAACGAAGGTCTTGTCTGGGCGTTACGTAGTAACACAGAACCAGACTTGAACACTCTTAGCTCAGACCATATACTCCTGTTACCGGATATATCCGTTTATCCTACAGATTTCAGGTAAAATTTAATAATAAATTAATCTAATGTCGTTACGATATTACTGTTTGTATGTTACTTTCAACCACTTTCTTGCAAAAGCTTTTTAGAATGGGACTATCCATAGTTAATATACTATTACGTTAACCAGTAAATGTGTTGTTCTTGAGTTGCTTAGGTCTACACCCCGCAGTGTGAAATTGACCTCAAAAACAATTGTGTCGCATTTATTGAAAAACAAGCTTTGGTCAAACTCGCATTTCTTATGTATTTACTGATTTTATTTATAAATATTGATTACTCAACAAAAATATAGATTAAAATCATCAAATATTTCACACCAGACATGGCAGAGGTTATTAGCCTAACACGTAAACAAACGCACAGATTAAACATAGCTTGTAATTTTATCTATACTTCGGATTCCAATATCATGTTAAGTCACGGAACATTCTAGAAATAATTTTGCAACGAATCGCATTATTATGACTAGAGCACTGGATTTTATATATTCTGAGTCGGTTCGAAAATAACTTTCAACACTCTAAGTAAAATTTCGTGTCTATAACTCATATATCCAGTCATCGCGATAATCTATTCGCATGTGTTTGGCAATTGGCCAATAGGACACGCTATGTCTGACCGTTAGGGCGTTCGCTTATACGACACTTTAAAAATATCTAAATACCCTCACTTACTCAACTCACCAGATTAAATATTCTGATCAACGAGTCCACAGTTCCTCACCTCACACTTTGAAATCTTCGCTTCTCTTTTTCCTTTAGTTTATATAATATTTTTATTTTGTTTAATTTTTGTATCTCTTCGTGTATTTTATTGGCCTATAAGTGCTTGTAACATTACATATTGTATTTATTTTTCTTGTACCATGTTAATAAATAAATAAATACTCTAAAACGTAACGATATTTCCATATTTCTGTACATGCATCTCAAAGTTATGCAACATTGCCTGCCAATATGTGTCGTGTATGTGGTGAATTTTCTTTTCACCTTGGGTTTTTGGTCAGTCCACTTTAACCTTTTGTGTATAATACACAAAACACAAATCTTTGTTAAAGCTTTGATACAAAGGGTGGAGAAACCAAGGTTAAAATCAAGGTTAAACTACAGCAGTTATTTTTTATTGCAAAAGTAACGACAGTTAACGAATTATTTATATGCGGCAGTTAAGGAGTAATAGTTTTAGTGGCTAGGCGTTTGATATTGTTATTTTTTAAAATTATATAATTGAAAAATATAAATAAACTACATCAAATATGTATCATGCTAACTTTCCTACAGCGTTTTTTTTATAATAATAATAAGGCTACTTTAATTCCATACTATAAAAATTACAAATCAGATGAGCGTTAGTTTAGTTATTATTGACTTTATCTATGTCAGTTATTATTATCTTTATTACTACGTGCTCTGCAGCATGGACCCCTTTTGGGTAAAGGCCTCCTTCTGAATTTTCCTTTTGGATCTGTCCATTCCTCCCCCATCCATTTCTCTCTAGGAACCTTTATGATCTCAGCTCAACGCTTTTGTGGTCTTCCCACGTTTTTTTTACGTAAAGGTCTCTTCCAGGTGGCTTCTGGATACATATTTTCTATATATGTAAGGCGTGGGTTAGCGCCTCTGTGATCTCAGTTTTCTCCCTGACACCGTTGTTTAGTATTTTAAACTATACAGTACTTCTCACGTATCTTAATTGTGTTAATATTTCGCTTTGCACACTGTCAACATACGGTAAAATTGTTATCTAAACTTTTGACACTTTAGTTCTAAATGTATGAATAATGTAACTTCATTACTTTTCCAAATAAGATATTTGGTTGCAATCATGAATAATGCGTAAAATATTTATCAGGATATTTATCGAGAAGGACCTCCTCGAAACGGCTACTTTAGTGACCTTAGAGTCCGCAAGTATTCTCAACTGGTGGCGTGGTCAAGTACCAGGTGCCCCCAGACTCCTACCGCTAGCGACATCTGGTGATGGTAACTGTCTCCCACACGCAGCATCGTTGGCAGCATACGGCTTCCATGATAGATTATTGGCTTTGAGAACTAAAGTACAGACACTTTTGTCAGGAGACGAAGGACAGGGTCTCACAGGTGAGTTTCTAGATTTTTTTATATTATAAATTTTAAAATAATTTAACCGGATTAAAGCTATTTGTATTATTATAAACTTATAATTATTTTACATCAATTTAAATTTTCCATTGTTGTGTGTTATCACACACAACTTTTTCTACAGCTGTGATACTTTTGACATTCAACACCTTTTGTCTTCAGTCACCGTGACCACGCACGCTGTAAAGCACGCAAAACGTCGGAAAATTTAAAATTATGTAAAATAATTATGAGTTTATAATAATACAAATAGCTTTAATCCGGTTAAAAATTGTTTTCATTCAATGTGTAAAAGCTGATAACCAAAGACAATATTAAATTGTCTAGTATTTAATTCATTTTAACTTAATTACCATAACCTAACAGTGATAGATAAGGCTGAGTTTGAAAAGCTATTAAAGATACAGCAGTCATGTACCTTATAATTCATTAGACCATAAACAATATTAACTCGTCATTTAAAAAGCTATTACAAAATAATAAAACAAAACAAAATTCGAAAATTACAATGAATATGAAATGTCAATGCGATTTGTTGTTAGGATCAACCCCGATTTATAAAGATAAACATTGTAAAACTTTACATAACGAAGTATACCTTAATATGAGTCTACGAAAACTCGTCTATCAACTCTAGTACTATTTTGATACAATAGTAATAAATTACAAAAATCAACCATAAATTTCCAAATCAATCGTAGAGAATGCTTGGTGCAAGAGAAGTGGAACGCTCGAAAGCCAAGACTTACAATACATCCTCAAAGATAACAGAGTTGAGTGAGCGGAAACAAGAGGACGCCTTCGACGGCCTTAGCAGATTACGCACTACCGCTTGCCAATCCTACACTTGAAGCTCGCGTAGATTCTTCTCCACGGTGTCTTTACAGCGATATCTGGGCCTGCCGAAGAGTCAGCGGCAGGTCGGAATACCGACTAATATCGCATTTTCTATGTAACACTAAGATTTTTATTAAATCTGTATTAATTAAGTATTAATTTATTTGTTCTATCGTCTCGTCTAGGGTTTCTATTAAGTCTCAAAGTAAGTTTTATCTTATCGTGTTTATATAATAATCATAACATTTCAGACGCAATTCGTCGTCGTTGGCGCTGGTCGGAAAGCCTTTCCCTAAAATCGGCCGGCCTAACATTATCTGAAGCGGAATGGGAACGGGAATGGGCTGAATCAGTGAAAATGGCGTCAACGGAACCGCGACCAAAACATCAGCCGAGCGCTGCACCGCACTATTCGGGCTTGGAACAACTTCACGTGTTTGCGCTGGCCCATGTTATGAGACGGCCGGTTGTCGTCTTCGCTGATGTTGCTTTAAGGGTGAGTTTCTTCTGAAATAATCCAGTACATTACAACCCTATATAGGTTTTGGCCTCACATGGCATTCGTTCTTTCATCCTTTCTATTTCATAGACAAGTAGAAGTTTCTTTCTGTCACACGTCATCGATGTTTGGTTCTTAAACACGTTCATACCGCACAGATCTATTAGTGTATAGCCGAGAATCGAACCTTCGACAAAGCTACTAAGCCAACAATGCTCCTTTTACTGTATAACTGTTGGGCTACGTGTTGGTATGCCTATTTTTTTTCAGTTCAGAAAATGTGTAGTCGAGTGTCGTTTTCAGGACTGGTTATAAAGAAATATTCTAGACCGAATTTTCTATATGTGGGACAAGGAGGGAATGATACGCGAGCGAGAGGGAAGATTGAACCCTACTCGAAGCCAGACTGAACACTCTAAAACATCGTACGACAAGGAGGGAGCAATGTGCTAAAGAGATAAAGAGAATCTAATCGTTCTAGAATTGTGCAATTGCTACTCAGTGCCAATCCTGTCTAGAGAGTTCTCGAACACCGTTCATTCCCAGGAAGATATAAGCGAGCCGAAACTCGATCAATTAATTCAATTACGAGTGCAATTTCGATTAACATTGAAGTGATAAAGTGCAAATAGTGAAGACAAGTGATTTAGTATTTTCTGAAGTGCGCATAATTAAAGTAATTTGTGAGTGGTAATTAGCGTAATTTGCGGCTTTTTACTGTAAACAAATTCCTCGTTGATTAATTTAAAATAAACCCTTGAAGACATCAACGGCGTTTCCATCTCTATTCTCGTAACGATATTATATAAAAAAAGTGAAATTGTGACTTGCAAAGTATTCAAAGTATTTGCACAAAAAGTACAATATAATTTTGGCAATAATCATATAGTATTTTACTTATTAACACATTTAAAATGTTACAATAAATAAATCAATGGCGCTAAAGCCCTTTCAGGTCTGGGCCTCGGATTTCTGTATCTGTTTCATGATCATTGGTAAATTGAATAGGCAAGTACGTCTGTGCCTGGCGCACACCGTCAACTTCTTGGGTCTAAGGCAAGCCGGTTTCCTCGCGATATTTTCCATCACCGTTCGAGCTAATGTTAAATGCGCACATAGAAAGAAAATCCATTGGTGCACAGCCGGGGATCGAACCTACGACCTCAGGGATGAGCGTCGCACGCTGAAGCCACTAGGCCAACACTGCTCTTTACAATGCTACATGACCAATTTTATTTTATTTTATTAAAAATTTAATAATTTGAAAATCATAAATTATATGAACGCATCTATTTATGTATAATATTTTATTTGTTTTAGGATTTCCGTGGCGACCCCATAGCCCCAATCCCATTCGGCGGTATCTACTTGCCTCTTGAACTAGAACCAGCTTCGTGCTGTAAGGCACCAATATTGCTGGCGTACGATGCTGGACATTTCTCGGCGCTGGTGCCTTGTGAGCCTCTGCCAAGTGATGGAGCCAGGGTTCCTTTGGAAGATCCTTCGCAGAATCCTTTACCGATCAGGTAATTTAATCAATACTGTTGAATTTGCCTTTGGTTAAGGTTACTTTATTTACAGTAAAAACTAAACTTAACTTTTGATAAAAAAACTGAAAAAATGTATTCATTTATAATTATGTGACTACGTTTGTGTCGCTTTCCCTTTTATTTTTTTGTTTTGGTTTCATGTCTTAACAAAAAAATAAAAGGGAAAGTAAATAAATAAAAGTAATAAAAAACTGACTTCAATGAAAAATTGTTTTTCATTTACTTTCTGATTGAACAAGCAAATTTTTAATGGTAAAAAAAATACTGCTAGTCAATTGCTTGGTATTTGTGCCTTCTACATAGTTTTAATCCGTAAATGCTTTTATATAATAGTTATTTAATTTTAAACGTCTCAAGATTTTTTACTGATAAGAGTGTTGTATTTAAATTCTCTAAATTTCTAACAATTTAGGTTACTTTTTTAATGTCTTAAGATTTATATTAATTAATAGTATCTCATCAATTCTTGGGTGACGATTTATCGATCCCATATGTGTTCACATTTTTTTTTATATATTCCAGGTTCAACGTTGACCCAGGTGAAGAGTTCCGCTGGGATGTAGAGCCAGATCAAAAAACCATAAACAACCTCCTGCCAGATGAATTTCAGCGTTCCGCCATGTTGGAGGCGTATATGGACTTGGAAAGAGTGGAGTGCCTCCAAAGCCATCCTCCAGAAGAGTTGAGAAGGTCCTTGGACGCCCTCTCGACTAAGAGCTCGAAGCAGATGAACTCTGTTGCGAAGCAATTTGGGAGTATTGGCAGGTAATGTTTTAACTGAGAGTTAGGGCTTGTCTAGGATTTCTGTGTTGGTAGTGAGCAATGTGAATTGATTTAATATATAATGAGTTGTAAAGAAAGTTATTTTATACGATCAAAACAATGTCAATTAGTGATAAAACCACACCCTGATTTTCTATTTTCACTGAAGTATTTCCGAACCAATTCGACAAGGGTCCTTCAAGAAAAGAGCGTACCAATTTTTGAAAGGCCGGTAACGCACTTTTGGCAATGCGAATGTCCATGGGCGGCGGTATCACTTAACATCGAATAAGCCCAAGCACGTTTGCCCCCTATTCAATAAAAACTCGGCATTATATGACATGACATTACGTCAAATCACAAACCAACGTGTGGTTTCGCCTTACGTCTTTTGGTTTTTTTTCACATAGAAATTTAGTCATATATAAGTAAGATCTCTGAAACATTCAGTCTCTACACCGCAGCGTAAACACAATTTAACCGAAAGAGATATCTGAAAGAATAATACTTTAGTTTTAATGTGTGCTTTTGTTGTAGATCAATGAGTAGCAAACTGAAAAAGAACTTCGGTTCCATGGCGAAGTTAACTGGGAAACTGAGTGGCAGTCAAAGTAATCCAGAGCATCTGGTGGAGAGGCAGACTTGTGAGGTCCTATGTTGCAGAGTTTTAGCTGCAAGGGCACCAGTTCAGGAAGAAATGGTCAAGAATTACTTGAATGAGGCCTGGATTGGGTGAGTAATTGGGGTTTAGAATCAAGTACCGTAGTGTATATAATATATCGAATTATGTTAGATACTTGTTGTCTTCATTATTACATGTGACGTCAGTAAAATATATAGATATATAGAAATACTTATACAAGTCGTATTGTAAAAAATATTATGGTTGTCAAAAGTTTTTTTTATTCACATATCCTATTTTTTATACCTTGTTTAACTAATGAAAAAAATATCTACGATAAAATCAATTAAATAAAAAGTTAATTAATTAAAGATATTAGTAAAAAATAAACATCCACATCTTGAAAATATAAACGCATTTTGTTCCATTTGATAGATTAGTTTCTTTATGTGAATTAAAAAATACTTATATATCATGAATAATGTACATAACTAGAATGATAGATACCCATTATATAAATCTTGATATAACATAAACATACTCTAAATTCCTGAAACATAACTCGTCTAGTTGGATTGACTTTTTTTTCCCGTTCTTGGCCTGCACGGTTTGTGCGTCAGCCATGGGATTGACTTGTCCATACATATTTCTCTAACATAGTTGGATTGACTTTTTTTTCCCCGTTCTTGGCCTGCACGGTTTGTGCGTCAGCCATTGGATTGACTTGTCCATACATATTTCTCTAACATAGTTGGATTGACTTTTTTTTCCCCGTTCTTGGCCTGCACGGTTTGTGCGTCAGCCATTGCATTGACTTCTCCATACATATTTCTCTAACATAGTTGGATTGACTTTTTTTTTCCCGTTCTTGGCCTGCACGGTTTGTGCGTCAGCCATTGGATTGACTTGTCCATACATATTTTTCTAACATAGTTGGATTGACTTTTTTTTTCCGTTCTTGGCCTGCACGGTTTGTGCGTCAGCCATTGGATTGACTTGTCCATACATATTTCTCTAACATAGTTGGATTGACTGTTTTTTTCCCCGTTCTTGGCCTGCACGGTTTGTGCGTCAGCCATTGGATTGACTTGTCCATACATATTTCTCTAACATAGTTGGATTGACTGTTTTTTTCCCCGTTCTTGGCCTGCACGGTTTGTGCGTCAGCCATTGGATTGACTTGTCCATACATATTTCTCTAACATAGTTGGATTGACTGTTTTTTTCCCCGTTCTTGGCCTGCACGGTTTGTGCGTCAGCCATTGGATTGACTTGTCCATACATATTTCTCTAACATAATTGGATTGACTTTTTTTTCCCGTTCTTGGCCTGCACGGTTTGTGCGTCAGCCATTGGATTGACTTGTCCATACATATTTCTCTAACATAGTTGGATTGACTGTTTTTTTCCCCGTTCTTGGCCTGCACGGTTTGTGCGTCAGCCATTGGATTGACTTGTCCATACATATTTCTCTAACATAGTTGGATTGACTGTTTTTTTCCCCGTTCTTGGCCTGCACGGTTTGTGCGTCAGCCATTGGATTGACTTGTCCATACATATTTCTCTAACATAGTTGGATTGACTGTTTTTTTCCCCGTTCTTGGCCTGCACGGTTTGTGCGTCAGCCATTGCATTGACTTCTCCATACATATTTCTCTAACATAGTTGGATTGACTTTTTTTTCCCGTTCTTGGCCTTCACGGTTTGTGCGTCAGCCATTGGATTGACTTGTCCATACATATTTCTCTAACATAATTGGATTGACTTTTTTTTCCGTTCTTGGCCTGCACGATTTGTGCGTCAGCCATTGGATTGACTTGTCCATACATATTTCTTTAACAAAAGAAAATTCGTCAGCGTCCCTATATACGATCTTCACTGTTTGAACTGTCTTTAGTTACACATCGGAGAAGAATCGGAGAGAGGAGCCCCAAATCGCTCCGAGATATGGGACTGGAAGATCGCAGTTTTATACCGAAGCGGACAGAGAATCCCACCATGCTGCGAATACTCTCACAGCGCGATCCGTCAAACCGGCACAGGTACAGGTAAGTTATATAATAATCTTGCCTCAGATTTTTGTATGTTTTCGTTTTGTTTCCAGGTTTTGTTTCCAGGTTATCAGCCTATTTATCTTCACAGAACGGGCGAGAGTTACACTCAAGTCGCTAGCCCACTGCGCTTTGTATAATAACTACAACTTAGAAAATAGTATAGTTTTGGTTTCGTTAACACACAAATATTGATTTAAACAAAACTTATTTAATATCATAATAACATCAATGTATTATAACAAATAAATGCCATGCCAACCATAGACTATAGTCATAGAATAAATATCTGTTAATTTGTTGTTGTCTTTTGTAAATTTTTTATTGATAAAAATTTAATATTTATATTTTTTAATGTATATGACACAAATATTAACCAATAAGGGAATGCACATAAAACACAGTTAACAGTTATAAAACGAATACTTAAAAAGAGAATATTGGAACCGATATTTTATGTTACTTGAATGACTAATAACTCTTTGGTGTGGCGAGCTAAGTGTATTGTCTGTATGACATATAAGTTATTATAAACAAAATATATGCTATATCAAATTACATAACCATATTTTTACATATTTTTTTAAATATATATTTAATGAATTTTCGTTATAATATGTAGGTATATGATATATATAATTGAGAAATAGCACGATTACTTTGTATTCTACGAAGTAAATTAGCGACAAAGCAATCGTCGTATTATGTAAATAATGTACTAAATTCAAACTACATTATAAAATCACTTGTAAACCAAACACTTAAAATATGATCAATCTATTTCCAGGACAGAACGCTCTACCTGTCCAAATCGACATTTTACGACGACCGGCCCCCCTCCCCGAAGCCCTGCAGGGCTCCGCTCTGCATGTACTACGGGAGCCCCGCCTACAATGACTACTGCTCCAGATGCGCCCAACAACAGTAACTGTCAAACCATATTGGACATGTTATGTAACCTATGTTCTTAATTAATCAGACAAACATACAAAATCCCTTATAAAAACATTGTTTCTAAAACATGGTAACATACACTATTAGTCTTGAATTCAATAAATCAATAAGTCCTGAATTTTCCTAGTGGAAAATTCACCCATATTGGCATCTTAACTTAAATCATAAAACCGAAACAACTGTTTTGCTGGACAAGGAAACCGTTATCAAATACTGACTAATACTAACACAAACTTATTACTAATTTTAGTTTGCGTGTCAAAGCCGAATTCATTTACTCATATTAGCAATGTCAAAATAACAATAACATTTATCTTATAACTCTATTAGCAAGTTTTTTTATTATTAAATTGTAGCCATGGCGGCATTATCGAGCTACTTTTATAGTAGACAAAAACTTATGTTTATATGGTATAACTATATGAATAAGAAATGTGTTGTTGAATAATGAAGTATAGGATTCATTATTAAAGAACCAGAAAATTCTTATAAGTCACGGCGTTCATAGAAACATGTCCAAGTCCATAGTGATTATCAATCTTGGTATAAGAGATTTGAAAAATCCCTTACCACAGAAAGAATGCTTGAAATTCGATGTTTTTAGCAAAAGGAGGAAGAGAAATTTTTTTAGGTATGATATTTCATGGGTGTTAAATCAAGCCCTGAATTAGGTTTTAATACTCAACGTATTTAAACTTTTCAAAGTATTTAAAGTTTCAAATTGACTCATTTCTTATACAAATATTTTAAAAAATTCAAAGTCCGAAGGAAAATAGATTAAAAACTTATCAGATTGAAATAATCTATATATACAGATCCTACTCTATTTTCAGCAATTTGATATGTACTGTTACATGATTAAATTACTTTGCGTTTTAGAATATATATTTTTATAATATAAAAAATATTTTTCTATAGAAAACAGGCTGTAAGGAAATTACTTAATTTAATCCTAAGTTAAAGTATTAACGTAGTTTTAAGAGTTGTTATTTTTTTTTTGAGCACTAGTAGTCAGTGCCAAAATTACTTTTGTTTCCGCCAAGATGAGGCACAACTTCCATTGGGTGCTATTCAAAAAGTGTGAAACTTCTAAATTGACTCTAAATTTTCCAAAAGCTCGAGCCAAATCCGATTTGAGTCCCTCAAGATATTAGATTTTTATTTTGTCCCACTTCTTCCAGCACAGTGGAATTGCATACATGATATTTCAATAAATACAGTTAGATTTGTTGCTGAACGTATATCAAATATCAATAAGGAGTGTTTAAAATATGATTCTTAAAAACATACCTTAAGAAGTACCTTTTACTCTTTTTTGGTTAACAATAGAAGGATGGATTGAATGTATTTTCTGTAAATTTGAAATTTTATTGCAATGTCCCTACAGTTTTCAAAATGTAAGTCAACTGCAACAACAACAAATTTTAGCGTTATCAAAATTGTCACCAAAACGAAATGGTAATTTTGACATTGACATTTTGACAAGGTATAAATTTACAAAATATACAAACTCTCATTCTGAAGCTAATATTTATAACCAATGTCTTAAGAAAGTTGCGAAAGTTTTGTGTTCAATAAATCTATGCCAGGGTGAATTAGAGTAACTGGTATTATTATAAGTGTGTATAATAAGGCAGGTATAATAACTAAATAAGTATAAAGAAAACTGTGGAAACAGTTTAATTTAGGTGATATTGATGACGATGAAATATTACAAAAAATTCTATCATACATGATCATATGTTACAAAAAACATTTAGGTATAGACAATAGAGAGCTGTCAAATTCTACTTCCAATAATATGTAATTTTATTAGAAAAGCTTCTTCGCTTTAAGTGGCTATTTTATAGTTCATTATTGACATTAAAATCATTGTTATCTCTATCGTCTAGATTACCAATATGTTATTGCGAAATTGAGCTTCTAATATTTAAGATATGACTCCCGTAGAGACTGTCATTCACATAGTTTCAAATAGACAATAAAATTTAATGAGTTCCTATATAAAATCAATATTTTCTGAATCAAACCTTTACACTTCGTTCTTCATGCAGGTACCTCTGAGCACGACAAAAATCACATTGATATTAGGAATTGGTATTTTTGTCATTAATAAAAATTATTTTTGTTTGTTCTAAAATATCATTAGAGCTTCAATCAGTATATGTAATCAGTACACAATACAAGTGCTTAGTTTTACAATATTAAATTGTGAGTAAACTTAAAATACATTTATAATATAATAAATTATTAAGTTTGTTACAATAAATTAACAAAATGTTGGCCCCCAAACCCCCTTTGTAAGTTCTAAAGTATTTAAATATTTAAGAGTTTTTATGCATTTACCAGAGGCCTTGTTAAATGGGCTTTAGGGTAATTGCAATGTTTTTCTTCTAATCTAGTCTTATATAATTTTAGGATTTTCTAAACTATCATTTTAATATATTTGATAAGTGATTTATTTAACTGATCATTTGTCATGGCCAAATACTTAAAACATAATTTTTATACCTATTAATGAGGATATTCTTGTTTTAAATGTTGGCCTTCATAACCCACCTCATTTATTGTTATGTTCATAAAACAATCTATTGATTCAATCAATGTTTATCCTTAATAGATCTGTGTAACTGTTAACTTTAAAATAAAGTGAGATTACATGACAAAACAAATTCTATAAACAAAGTGTTAATGTTATATTTTTTCAAAAAGTGTATTACTTAAACTATTTAGAATAGAGTTTGCATATCATGTTTTCTAGCAGTATAAATCGTTATGCATTTTTTGAGTTTTATTTTCATTCTTTCTTTTTTATTTAGTATTTGTATATAATAGATGCGTCGAATTCTAACCAGTAAACATCGCCATGCACATAGCAGCAGGTTCCTAGACGAATTTAATTGTATTGTTAAAGTGCAGCTGGTAACCCTCATATTTAACAAATTATAGTGAAAGAACCAATAGTGTGTGCGCACATACAAGTGAGGCATAAATCATTCCTCCATCGTGGAATTTGCAAATGCGTACCTTAGTACTAGGCCAACGTTCTTTTTATAATATAAACATTTTTTTTTAAATTGCTACTTGCTTAATGTTAAAGAATAATTTAGGTATATTGTCTGAATTATTTTACAGATTTCTGTGAGTTTAAAAGATTAATCTTGGTGAAATTTACTTTCAATGTACTTGAAAAATTTTATTAATTAGAGATAGCAGCGCAAACCACAAAAAACAATGAACATAGTGTAATCGATACATAGACAAAAAATATTTTAGCTTGCCAATTAAAATGTTTCTTACGAATTTAGAGTAATTTTCGCAAATATCTATTTTAAAGCTTATATATTGTTTTGTGACTACCGATTATAATCTGTCAACGGATTTGTTTATTAATTCGTTTAGTTTATCTATGGAGTACATGTCACAAGAAATAAGTAATATGTCAATAATTTCTAAAAGTCAAAACAATTTACAATATTTTGCAAAAGATGCATTTAACAAGTAAATGCAAGCTTTTAAAATAATTTAATAATAAATCGTTAGAACAATGTCAGGAGGTCTAATTGATAAAGTTTATATAGGTCTGGATAATGCACCGGCTGCATTTGATATAAAATCTCGTATTTTAGGACCCGTAAGTTCATTTCTGCGCCTTCACATTTATTAATGTTTATAGTTTGATTTACCAGCTTTTGATATTTTTTATAGAATGGGACAAATTTAGAATATATAAGATCTGAAACAGGAGTTGTAGCGGTTCTGAAAAGTGATAAATTTGAACCATTGCATCTGGCATTGCATCATACGCGATCTGAGGCTTTGGCGGCTGCACGATCTTTGGCACAGAATCTAATTGAAACTATACGAGCTGAACTGGCTCAGTGGAGTGCCGCACAAGCAGGAGGACCACCACCTGCGCTTAATGTACCGCCCCCTACCTTAACGACAACTGCTCCACCTCCTGTACCGCCGCCTGTTGCTTCTGTAGCACTATCGTCTACGTCAACTTTAAACACATCCACAAATCCGTCAGTCAATCCCCCTGTAGTGAGTGTTGCCCCTGCATCAACTCCATTAATGACAGTTCGGCCACCTACAGTGTTACAGCTTCTTCCCCAGCAACAATATGTTCTCAATCAGGAAAATGGTCAACTAATACCAATAGTACAACCAGGTGTTCAAGTATCTAACACAAACTTTACATCATTACCAATTGCTCAGTCTTTAGGAGCTTTACAGCAGCATAATTTTGGTCAAACACAGCTTGTTGATATATCGAATGTACAGCCAGTTAATGTAACACAGTTACGTTTGAGTGGAGTACCATCATCAATGTCAATGATATTGCCAAATGGCTTATCATTCCCACAAGCTCAATTTAATGGGGCTGATACAACTGTTTGTTCAGCGACAGCTACTCCAGTTGTTTGTGCTGCTCAAAGCACCAGTTCTTCTCAAAAAATATTCTACAGTACTGATAAAGGTGATAAAGATATAAGATACCATTTACAAGGATCAGATATGCAATGGACAGTACCAGGTTCACAGACGATGATAATACCATATCAACAGTTTCAAGATCTTACAGCTAATCAAACTGGGTTAACGAATCTGCAACCTCAGCAGTTTGTGTCTGTAAGTGTACTTTAACAAACATACATTGCATATTTTATTTACTATTCGTATAAAGATTATTAGTATTTCATAATTCAACAAAGGCACTCCTTTGTCACTACATTTTTAAATTTAATATAAACTTAATTGCCACATTTCAATTTGCAGATTGCTCCTGCTAACAGTTTCCAGCAAACATTACCCTTGTCTGCTGCTCAGTTTCAGCAATTACAAGCATCTGGTACCATAATGCAGCTGAACCAAAAGGTATAGTTGTCCTTTTGTTTTTATGACAATAGGTATTTTATTGTTATTTTTATACTGAATTAAGCAAAAATATTGTTTCTTTCAAAAAATAAGTAAGAAAATATGATTTGATCCAAAGTCGTTTTGTAGGTGTTGTTTAACTATGAGACTAAATACAATGCCAGATAATGCATAAAATTAAAATCACAGCTTGAAGTTTTAAAAAATAATCCCACCTAAAAAGTCCATAAATTTATTTGTTTGCTAACTTTTATTAAACAAATGTGTTTTTCAACAGCCCTTAGCAAGCAGTGCTCCTCTTATAAACATAATATCAACAGGACAAGCATCATCACCTCAAATAATATCAGTGAGCAAATGCAATATTTTTATTGATATTAGCATTTCCACAAACTAATTTTCTTTTAACCTTGCTTGAATTAATTTTCTGTTTAACTAATTTTGTTGTTTTTATTTCATCGCAGAGGAGATCTGATATAGCCATTGTTACTTGTGAAATATAATTATTTATTGGTGGACAAGATTGATAAAGATTAAAAATTTAATAGGTATTTTATTGATATAGATCAAATGCAAGTCATCTCATGGTAAAACGTGTTTATGTCTTATGTGAACTATATTTTTTTTAATTTAATTTATTTTTTTATGACTTACTACACATTTTAAAGCAATTTTATATATTGTGCTCCTCGCATAATTTAGTTCCAAGTTTGCTTTTTAATTCTATAAACTCGCAATTTGCAAATGTAATGTTCCTTGCATTATTATTACTTCTTTCCCACACTTTGGTTGTCCGGGTTTCAATTCTTATTCTGACCTATGATTTTAGAATCATTCTCATTCATCATTCATAAGTGTACATCGGGTTACTAATATGAACAAATTACATTTTATTATTAATAATTTTTGATGCATGACTTTATAATTGAGTCTGTGGTTTTAAATTTACTGTGATATTTAAATTTCAGACATCATCCAGTAAAGGCATTTCACAAGAGTCTCGAGGTCAGAAAAGATTGTCTGATGGAACTCCAAGCCAATTGCAGCTTCGTCCCATTGCTCCTGCTGGGTAAGATTTAACATACTGTCTTTTTTGTATACTAATAACAGGTTAACATCCCTTAGAATCTTCTTACATCAATGGCTACAGCAAAAATATAGCTGTCCTTTCAAAATTCTTGACAAGCCCTTTGATCGCAATATGCATGCAATACATTTACATACAGGAAATAAAATGTACAGGTCGGCTTCAAAAATATTGTAAAACTTTAAAATAGATAATTGTTTGATGAATGAATATGTAAATAGTACTTAAAATTTAACTTCAGCATCACATAAAGATCAGGGAGGAAATCGGAATGAAGACTATGCGGGAACAGGTATAATTGGAGCCCTATGCGTCTACAGTCTCTCTGCCCTTGTTCGTGTCAAAATCTGTCTTACTAAAATCACTTATGTCTGTTGGATACATAATGTAATGTCCCACCTGCTTGCTTGTCTGTAGCCAATAATTACTTAAATTATATGAATTTTTCTAATACACAGTAATAATACTAAGGAGTTGTGTAAATGAGAAACTTCATACTTAAATAAATTCAGAATTTTTGCAATGTACTTTAGTTATATTAAATACTATATAACAAATGCCTAACCTCCAGTGAATGTTGTATATGTCTATTATTGACACAGGTCACATAGCCAGGACAAGTCCTCGTCGAGAGAGGGGCGATCCTGGACTCCAGTTGCAGGTACATTGAAGATTACAACAATACCACTGATAATAGATTAATTAATAATGCGTTATTATGTGAAAATATTCTTTGGATTTCTGAGAGTTGGTAGTGTAAGCGTAAGAAATGGCATTTGCGCAATTTAGCTCAGTTTATGAATATTATAATGCGATGCGTAAATTTAAATCAGAAGTTACCTTTTTGGCGTTGCAAAACCCTAATGCGTACGCTTGTAGAATATTTTGGTACATAGGTGATCCATTAACTGTCTACTAAACATACAATCTTTATCGACTATTTTTCTTCCAGATTTCTTACAATACAGTTTTTTTTGGCCTAGTAATACAGCTCTTTTTGATATTTCATAGAGTTGAAAAACTATAGACCTCTCCGGCGGTGTTTTTATTGACACATTTCCAGCAACAACAGACTAACTATATTTTTTGTGTATCTGTTGAATTTATTTAGATTTACAGATACAGAATACTGTGGAGAATATATTAAAAATAAGCGGCTGATGAGTTTGGAATTGGTGATTTAAGAGCGTAATTAATTATTAACATTTAGCATTAATTGTCTGTATCATCAAGGGACAACGGATATCCAGTTATTAAAGCTTTTAGTGTATAGGTTTTGAGTATTCTTGTTCGTTTTGTATATGGAGTTTAATTCCTCTATATCGGTAAGAGTACATTTTGGGTAAAAATAAGTTATGTTACATTGAATGCTATGTTAAGTTTTTTCCAACAAAACATCCACGATGTCATTCAGCGTAGCTTATGTGGAAAATCTTGTATTCCTTATAATAATGATAGGCAACTTTCCGATATTAATTGTTGTAAATTTAAAAATAGCGTAAACTATTATTCAAACATACGAACACAGCGTAGTATATTTGTACAGTGAATTGTGTTGAACTCAGGATGAAAACGGCGATCTACCAACTAGCAGCCTAGTAGTAATAGTAGAAGAGATTTGTTTTTTTTAATTAGACTTAATTTTAACTTTAACTAACTCACTGTTCCACATTTGGCGTAATTCAGAAATTGTTAAACATATACTCATGCGTAATGTTAATGAAGCGTCTTCAGTGAAATGATGATTTTTTCGTGGTGATCCTGGTTTGCGACGCTATTTGAAAGACTAATGAGCTATACGTTTTGTAACGCGTAATTTCCTATCGTTCATTTATTAGCTATCGATTATTTTAGTGTTAAATTATTGATGTTACAGGTCGTCAACTTCTTGACATTAGCAGTTGCAGATCATGTTGACGCAGCTTTAAATCTGTCATTAAACATATATTTTTAAGTCATCTTAGAGCTCCGCTGCTTAAACAGTGTGTTTCACTGCTAGACGAGAATTAAGAAAAGAAATCGACATTGAGATGCTGCGATGTGACGTGTCGCAGACCTAATTACATGCTACGCACTAATGAGCCATTTTCCATACCATAGATACTATATGAAACCAGCTGCCCACTGAGTATTTCCGAACCAATTCGACATAGGGTCCTTCAAGAAAAGAGCGTACCAATTCTAAAAGGCCGGCAGTGCGAGTCTCCATGGGCGGCGCTTAACAATTTTCACTTAACATCAGATGAGCTTCCTGCCCTTTTGCCTCCTGTAAAATAAAAAAAAATATATAATAATAGACAGTTCAAGTGGCCTAAAGATCTCTGCATTCGTCTCATAGTATTTTCTTGTTTCCAGTGTTAGCCAGGCATATGTATTTTGTATTGCAGTAATGGCAGTTCCGCATTGTCAACTAAGAGTGGCTAATATATTATTAAAGCGTGCTTGTGCGTCAGCGTAGATATTTGCCAGTTTATAATTTTTATAACATAAAATTATGTGTCATAACTGTTAAAGCGTATGGTAACTCGATAAAGAAACTTGTAAATATTTATAAAAGTTTCGCAATACATAATAGCTGTAATCAGTAACATTTCCTCAGCTAAAGACAACACGGTGGTCAGCATGGGAATGAAAATTAACCCTCCCCACGGGACTATTATACATGTTTCTTCAGGGCAGCAGACAAAGTAAGATGTTTTATTTTACTTTCTCTATTCGCTATAAATTATCGTTGCCGTTTAAGTCTGGTGAGATTAGTTTGACCCACTGCACTTTAAGGAATTGAAGGTAATGGAATGCCATTACACTCGTATAAAAATAATCATTTTTATTTTTACAGCAGACATTACAGATATAATTTTCTTATTTACAGTGTATCAGCTTCAAGTATGACTCAAGACGGAATGTACATAAAACAGATTGACAGAAACTCTATACACATACAAGCCAGCAAAGAGAGTAAACATGAAATAACAGCAAATAAAGTGCAGAATACAGCACAAAACGTTCAAATGATAACCGTACCACAAGGTATGACGGTTCTTCAAAATCCGATAAACATCAGTCAAATGCCAACAATGCTGGGACAACCGAATAGCCAAGTTTACATGATACCAACAAACGCCCAAAATTTGGTACAAAACGGTTTACCGCCTGGTCTTTTCGGCCAACAGGTCCTCCAATCGGGTCAAAACGTTACTGTTGTGCAACCAAATCAATTGGGCATGCCTGGAGGTGTTCAATACAATATGCCTATAATGCCGATGAACATGCCACCGAATTCGCAGTTTATGCCTGCGGGTATAAATCTTAATGCCCAACTATCTGCTCAGCAATTAAATGCAGCGCTAGCAGGACAACACTTAACGAACCCTAACTTAAATGTATCTGGTACCATACCAATTATACAGACAGCTCAACCTACCTCATCTCCACTTCCAAATAACCAGGCGATACCAGTATCTCAGACCCAACAGATCCAACAAATGCTTCCGCAGAACTCTACATTTATAACACCAACTTCGCAATATCCTGGTCTTCCTCCACATTACATTATGCAAGGAAATTCTGGGGCGATAACAATGCCTTCAAACCCGAACGTACAGTACACAATACCCCCAAATCAAGAACCACCCGCTGCACCTGCTAACGCGAATGGTCAATCGACATCGACGGATACCACAGACTCGAGTATTTCAAATAGTCAAAACTATATTTCCTCGTCCCAGGAAGGATATGCTCCACCCGCACAGAATCAAACACAAACATTTACCTCAGACGGTTCAACTACACCTACGGCATCTTTCACTTCGACGAACTCCAGCGTTCCTCAGCAAACATATACAAATGGCTCGACAAACCAGAATTATAATGGCAACCAAACAACCACACAACCACAACCGCCCCCAAGCTATCCCACAAATGGGACCCAAGCAAACGCGTCATATCAAGGAACTACACCAATCTCTCAAAACACAACTCAAACCAACTTTTCACCATCAACTACTCCTGTACCAAATCAGAATTATCCAGCACCGAGCATTCCTAACATCGCGTATCCTCCTAACCAAAATCCTTACCCAAATGCGACGGGACAAAATTTGGCAGCGTATGCGGGAAATCAATATCAATACACGAGTAGACCCTGGTTTAGACCCAGATATGGGTCTCCGCAGAGTTCTCCATATGGAGCTGGAGCTGTTCCGCCTCCAAACGGCCCACCAATGCCGGTTCCACCGCCCCCGAATAACTATAACTACTGGCAGGACAGTTGAGATTTAGATTCAGCGGACATCATTCCGGATTCATAGCAATTACCGCAACCCGACAATATGTTAATAGGCTCCAATGATCTAGTCTACTTGGGCCCGATGCCTAATATAACCCATCCTCTAGATGGACTGTACTATAACGAACGGGATCCTAATAGCTATTCCTCTTCGAGTCAAATGCATTTTGTAGGGTGAATACAAACTATTAAGTGGAAGTAGCGAAAGTTGTGCCTCCTACGTCAATATATCGTGTCAAGATATACAGAGACTGCTTTAATAAAATTAGATTAAATTACATTTAAAAAATGTATAGATGTATTTGTATTGAAAAAATATATTATACTAATTATAATATAATGCGTCTTTTTATTTTAAATTTGAACACGGAAACCAAAAAAACAAAACACAGTGGTTTATTGTTAATGATTTTTTGTGTCACTAAATTAGTCAAAGTCAAGAAGGAAAAATGAATTCTGAGAATCGTTATCCAGTAACTGCATCACTCTTTATGTTGCGTGAAATAAAACAACGCCAAGAAAAAGTAAATCGTGGTTACCAGCTTTTAAAGAGGAAGGCCGAGGCACTGCGTCTTCGTGGTCGGCAGGCGACTGCAGCGTTAGCAACCGTTCAGGCCTTAGTAGGACATTCTTTGAAAGAAGCTTACATATCATTAGCAGGGATAAAATTTACCAACGGGGAATCTAATGCTTTAGTGTTAGAAAATGTGGGGCAGGTATGTTCTGTTTATTGTACCGTGTTAGGGACTAGGACCAGGCGTTCAAGTATTACGTGCCAATCACAGATTAGGGTAAAAAACCGCCTTCACCGGGGAAGGCGAGGACCTTTACTTCGCACTTCACTCACTCCAGCTTCCGTCCTGCCCTTCAGGCGATTGACAACTCCGCGACGGCCCAAGCCGAGATTCGAGCCTCACAGGAGACGCCCTTGCGCTAGCCGCGGGATAAAACGCCATTCTGGCTGAGCTACGCTCGCCAAAACAGCCCGAGCTAAGCTGTAAAGACCCTTAAGGCCAACAGCGAGATTCCATTAAAAAAAAATCAAGTATTACGTCTGTACCCAATAGTGAAACGTTTCGTGACCACCCAGTGGCACTTTATACCTAAGTTACCATTATATGGTGTAAAGTACCAGAAAGTCGAAAATAATATTAACAATAACGTGTTATTCAATACCCGCCTCGCATCGTAACGCTTGAAAAGAGAAACCCCCTCCTCCCAAAATTCGTACGAACGTTAGTTGAACGCCCTAATAGTTCAAGTTTCAACCTGATCTTCAATATCATCAAATATTTTTAAAATATGGAATGAAGAATTTACTTACAATTTTGGCCTTTTAAATGTAAGATCCGAGTTTTACTTCAACGCTACAGTTTCAAATCGCTGAAAATGTTTCAATTTTATGTCATAACTTCATTAAATGCTATTATAAATTTAGGCGCAAATCCGTGTACAGCGTACCTCGGAAAATATATCAGGAGTCCCAACGGTTTCATTGCAACCCATTGAAGATTTCACTGCTGGAGATTCTTTCCGATACGCAGGATTAGGAGCTGGAGGCCATCGCACTAGTGAGACTAAACGAGCGTTCAGAGAAGTCATAAGGATCCTTATAAAATTCGCTTCGTTGAGAAACATTTGCCTTTTGTTGGATGAAGCTGTAAGAACGACCCTCAGGTTAGGTACAAAGTGCAGTACTGTTTCTATAATGATTGGACGCTTAAGTTCACGTGGCACCCACTTTCTAGTTCTCTACATCTCTATCTAGCTTTTTTATCTTATCTATTTGAAGCAAGTGCTTCAATGTTGTTATGTTACTTACTCCAAGGCTTGCAGTAATCGCAGCCGGAAATTGAATTGGATCCGCTTTCACAAGTCTCCGTCTTTGTAGGCATAGGTTACAAGCCATTCGCAAAGCTCGCGATTGCATTTTTCAATTAAAAATTTCCAGATTTGAAACGATTGAACCAATAGAAGACCGTGTTTACTACGTGTAGGAACTCATTCGAAATTTGTTCCTACGTTTTCTGTTATGGCCCCAAAAACTTCCACTAATTTAACCATATAAAAACAAATAATTGAATTTGAAATTTAATTTGAAATTTCGCTTGTTCTTCAATGTCCTATACATGCATGCATGCAAGTAAAGACCTATTCTATATAATATAATATATTTTTATATAATATTTCAGAAAGGTGAATGGAATAGAAAAAGTTATCCTGCCTAAACTTCGTAATACTGAAATTTATATTTTGACTGAAATGGATGAAAGGGTATGCCTAAAATCCTTGAAACCTCGTAAGTAGTAGAGTAGGTGCCCGTAAAGCTATCGCAACAGTGGTAGATATTAGGTTAAATAAATAATTCAATATAATTTCCCACAATCATGTTGGACAAAACAAATTTCAAAAAATACTATAAAATAGTGAGAACTTTAAGAGATATGACGATTTTTTTATTAGGAACGTGAAGAATATCATCGTTTAAAAATGGTTAAGGCTAAGAAAAACTTTGGACGTCTTCTGCCCAATCGCACCGAGAGGAAAAAGTGTGGCGATAACGACATTCCTGTTGGTATGGTGCTGATCTATATTTCAATCTATTTAGTCGGTTGAATTTAATCCCGCTGGAATTATAATCAAAACAAATTCATTGCTGTAACGATTACGCGATATTTTTTCATTTACAGAAGTTTTACCTTCCAAATCGCAAACCAATTCTATCGAAATTTTAGAAGTAAAGCCTGTGGGAGTAGTTTCCACTGCATCTGTGTCAGCAGGAGATTTTAAACCAGTTTGCCTTCCACATTACTGGGACGATGAGGACTTATTATTTTAATCGGTTTATTCGTTTTGTTTAAATATTGAAACTGTTTACGGTAACGATACAAAAACCTGTAGTGTTTAGCTATATTATTAAATTTTACGGCTGTTGTAAGTAAAAGTATGATTTAGATTTAAATTTAATTATAATTGGTTTTGAAATAAAAGAATTTGCTAATATTATTAAGTACTTTTAATCATTCCAATTACAAGACCCAGCCATTGTCTAGTCTCTCCTCCATTGGTTTTGTAAAGTACTGGCATCTACGAAACTTCTCCAGAATTTCGCCCTGATAACGAGTCAAATGAGATTAGTTAGCTAAATCATACTACCTACGTATTATTAAATATTCAAAGTATGGGAATGTAGTTTGTAGCCCTTGAGCAATTGTATATATAAATAACTTACTGGTCCTGTCTTTTTAACGCTTTCGCTATAATAAGTTATAGCGCTGGAACCCGTGCCGTATAATGGATATTTCAGATGCATCTGTAATTTACAAATGAGAAACTTCTTTGTATTTTAAGGTTGAGATTCAGAAAGAAAACTTAGCGTAAACTATGACTGCAGTATGTCAAAATCAATTTTGGCTCACAACAATCCGGCTTAGCGCTAAGTCTCGTTTCTGTTACACATATAATACACACTGTATTACATTTTTATCCGCAGTAATTTCCAGGTTTCGTGGTTCAAACTGCTCTTTGATAAAGTTAGACTCGTACTCGGTGCAATAATCGGCGACAGGCTGGGAGGTGGCAAGCTCTTCAATTACTTCATCTAACATTTGCTCCCAAAAGAAATCCTTTAACATTCGCTTACGAATACCTTTAAATAATAAAGTTTACTAATTAACAAATTAGAGGCGCCAGTCTTAGACGTAAATAGAGATAGGGTAAATAGGGATAGGGGTAATTGTGCTCACTCCAAAACTTTGGAATAACTCCAAATATGCAAATAGGCTTAGAAATTATATCTTCTTCTCAGGCTTGTTCTGCATATTAATTATATATATATATAAATACTTGTGCAGACTTTATGTACCTTCTCCTTTGGGTGGTTTCTTTGGAACACAAAAGCTGTCACGCATTTCACTGCCCGATTTCGGAACTCCTCGACCATCCTGTAATATCCAGGGTCGGCTAAAATTTTTTCCCTTCCCATAGGCTGAAGGCTCAGGAGGCACTTTTGGGTGTAATTTAATTCTTTCTAGTGGTCTTAGTTTTATTTCAGTTTCTTCATCTGGTGGGTCAGGTAAATTTGCTTGAATTTCTTCGTTGATTGATTCCATTATTAATAATCAAATAAGTACTTCACAGGATATTCAAAAGTCAAGTTGTTTAATTCGTTGTCTAGGAAATAAAATGTACCGTGTTTAGGCTAATTTAAAAGCATGATAGTCTGCAGTGTGCGCTATATCTGTAATTTAATGACAGAGTGTTCGAGATGTATTAGTCACTGTCAAAGAATTCCGAATTCCGAATAGGGTTTTTGTTTTACAAAAATTAAAGCCGTAAAATGGCTGAGGCTTGTCAAATAGTTCGAAAACAAGATTTACCTCCTCCTGGGGGATACAAACCTATTCCATTTAAAAGGATTCCCGCAAAATCATATTTTAGTGGTAAGTTACACCTGTAAGACTGCCTTTATGAAAGTCCAATATTATGTAACCGTTTGAGGTTATTTTACAAATATTTACCAACAAAAATCTCGGTATTTCCCTATCCTAGCTATAAAAGTACTTGCTAGTAATATCATCAAACAATTAAATATTCAGAATAAAGACAATTTTTAAGGCTGAATCAAACAGACTTAATCCAACTTACTCAATTTTATAATGTAATTTTTTTTAGGTTTTACATGGATTGCTGGTTACATTGGTATGACCACTGTGTCTGCTTATCTTTATTATTTAAATTGCAAACAGGTTACAAAAGCTAATATCGAAATGAGATCTGCAAAGATGGCAATATACCCAATGTTGCTAGCAGAAAGAGACCGCGAGTACATGAAGCAATTGCGTAGAAACCGTGATGCTGAAGCAGAGCTTATGCGGGATGTCCCTGGATGGGAGGTAAAATGCTATTTTGTTAGAAAGCTATGTTTAATTCAAAACTTATAATATATTTTTTATAAATGTATTAAGAATATCTGTTAAAGATAGTTTATTTCTCAGGTTGGAACTTACTATGGAGAGCGCGTGTATAAGTTAGTGCCACCAGATGCACTAGTTGAGCCAATATTCCATGAATTCTATGCTCACTCTGACCCATCTGACTGGGTTAAAAGAACTGAATTGAAGCTGCGGTCCTAAATCTGTGAGTAATCTTTTGAACTGTAAGCAAGAACTTTGCTATATATCATACAGTTTATCAACATCTGTATATTTATTGTAGTTAATTAATAAAGATAATGTTGAAACATTGAAATATTTTTATTATGTCTAATAACTTATTCTTAAACATTTTGTTAGTAGGTAATAAGAAACAATAATATATTATTTATCTTTTATTTGAAAACAAAATAATAGTAACAAAAAATATAATAATAACTTATCTATTCCATTCAGCATACATAGGGGAAGAACAAATATTGTAGTCCTTACATTGTAAAAAATAACTACAATGTCTTTATTATATCAAAATGCACAGGGTAATGTGTCCTTAATTTTATTTGAAAATAAGTCACTAGGTTTATTTTCTTTGTGTGTAATCCTTGTAACTACTGAGACTGGACTTATTAGTCCAAACAAATACCCCCAATACTGTTTTATCCAATGGGATAAAACACTACTGAAGTTTTACTAAACCATAATAAAATGTGATAGTAACTTATTTTCATGAAAACTAGATTACAGACACCTATAGCTTATTTTACTTAATTTTATTTCTACATGTAAATACAATAATTTAGGTAATACATTGTTGTTAGGTATACACAGTTCTGTTAAAGTAAACAAAATATTATGCTGTAGTAAACTTAAAAACCCAGTTTTTATTTTAAAAATACAACTTACTGGTAAAATCTTAGGTCAGGTAGACAAAGTCTTAAACTATTAAACCTTACTCATGTTTTTAGCAATTAAATAAAATATGTATATACAAATCAAAAGAAATTAATTTACAGCATTTATTGAATTTTAATAAATAGTCTATTTTATATTGAAAATAATGCTATAGGACTGTTGAAAAATATTTTTAATACAAATGATATAATACATATAATAATACATTTCAATAGTTGGAAATCACAATAGTGTCATTTTTTAATTAGAATTAGAGGAATTCTTCAATTAGGATGTTTCCATAATAAATTTAAACCAATAGTTTTACCTATTGTATGGTTAGAATAATTAATATGCTATATATATGCATATTAACATGACATTTCCTGTGTTAGATCTTAAAAACAAAGTTTGAACTTCTTTATTTTTATTATTTGATTTTGCTGTTAAACTATAGTGCCTGTGCCCATCAAAACATATACTTACCTCTTTGTTGACTATAACAGAGCACTTATTTTTACTTACATTTTTTAATTATGATTTTTGGTTTAAGCTTGACTGTACGTAGTTTATGCATATGTTTCATAACAAAGAACATACCGGGAAAGGCTAATATCAGAAGGTATACCCTGAGAAAGTTAGGCAAATGGAATGCAAAGTTCCACTCATTGGGCAGAGAGATAGTGAACTTACCACTTTCTTCAAAGTAGGGGATATTTCTGAGTATAACAATTGCCTCACAGAGGATTCCCAAGGGATAGAGTGGGATCCACAAGGTATAACGAAGCCAGGTTAGGAGATAAATCTCTTTTCTGTAAAGTTGTGCTATGTAAAAGGGATATCTGAAAGAACATATAAATACTTATTTAATGGCATTAAAGTAATATTTTAGGAAAACCCTCCATAAATACTACATATGTCCTATTAGTATTTAGCATACAAAAAGCATAGGAGGTACCCTAACATTTTTTTACCTTTTATGTGTAAGAAAAAGAATCTGACAGATACACTTTGTTTTGTTATTATTGTTTGTTAGAAGGTTAATACTAACATCAAAAAGATATATTTATATATTAGGTCCTTACTTATGAAATAGGTGTTATGTATGGGAGGAACAAAAAGTTTTTTTTAATATAAAATTTATTAAATTAATCAAAGTATGTACCATTGCTATCTATGCACTTTTAACATCTTAAAGGTAGTTCATTGATTCCGTTACTACAAAAAACATTCAGATGGGAATCAATAGGTCCGGTGAGTGTTGATGTCTTTTTTTTTATGGCCCAACGGTTTGTGCATTGTGGCCCAGGGTAAAAACAGGGAAACGGGTAAAAGTGTGGATGTCTTAGACATTCTAAGTGAAGCTCCTGTAATTTGGTAGCTGTCTGGTTTTAGCGTTGCCGTGAAGCAGGATAGCCTAGAGCGATTGACCAGCCTTGGTTGTTTAGCAGCTAGCTTTTCCATCATGGTTTGCAGTTTCTCACAATAGACATCTGCCGTAAGTCGTATGGCCAGATTTAAGAAAGTTATAGTGAACGACCCCGGTTCTTGTCCACCAAACGCTCACAAGTAATTTTTTCCGAGTCAAGCCTTCAATTCTTCGTTCTTCGAGCACTAGTGCCACGGTGGAACTCGTACTCGTAAATAAAAAAAAACGAGAAAATGAAATGAATCTTGATTTTCAAAAAAAAATGCACAAGTGTAAAAAGTTTGGAATTCCTAACCAAAGCGGCGATATTTGAGGTCAGTGACCAGTACGGCAAAACGCCAATTTCATATGTAAGGACCTAATATTAATAATATTGACATCTTGTCATCACGTATCCACCACATATCCTTTTTCATAAAACCGGAATTACATTACGACTAATAGACAACAGTTCCACAAGTAATTTAATATTATTTAAGCATGCGTTAAATTCATGAATGCAAATGAGTTTCGTGCCCTATCCGATTTTTTTGGTGAAATTAGTTCATGCAATTAATTTCACGGTGGAGATGCGACGTGAAACTATGTCGCGAAAACACCTATGCTGTGCGGCCGTGTGTATTTAGATGCCACTCAAAATACCACACTCAATTCCTATGATAAAGATTGCCAGTTGCTAAAAAACGCAACGTAATTTGAAGTTTAGACATATCTATCTTGTATAGATATTTTGGTAGACACTCTTCTCAGTAAAAAATAAAATTATCATCACTCTTCGAAAATAGTTTTTATTGCTCTCAGGATCTTCATCTGCTAATGCATACTAACTTCAGTGCACCCAAATGATTTCTTGTTAACCATCCTATAAATACCCTATTTTTTCCTTAGTAGTCCTTTATTTAAGTTAATAGATAAGCATATGTATAGCTACATTGAATATATAATAATATAGCTTTGATGCTGATGAGGTCATGGTAACTGCGATACTGGATAGATGGTGGATTTCACGTCACTAATTATTTTCGCATATATCGAAATTACTTTCGTGAAATTGGTTTCACATGCATGCTAATAATTTCGTAATGTAATTCCGGTTTTAACCATAATATAAATATGCGGCCATGGCAGAATAATTTTCCTTATTCTAATAAAATTTAACCATTTTAAAAAGGGTATTTTTTTAAAATTATCAACAAAGATTTTTTCATATTATTTTTTGTTTAGTCTTATATATAAATTCTATACATGTTAATTGTTTAAACGCATACACAGTATTGAATCGGAAGGTAATGTGTTCGATTATCAGCAACCTCGTATATGTAACCATTGGAAATGGAGGTAGAACTATGTCTACAGCATGCCGAATTACAGCTACGATCTTACAAATATTATTATTACATTACCTGACAACCTCAATCAGGGTCCAAATACCAAATAGGCAAAACACTACAGGTTTCGTCTGCATCCGTGGTTCCGAGTCTATCATTGCAAATAATACGAACGCCCGGCCACCCACTTGTAAGAATGCTACAAGGGGGCTTCCCTAAAAATCGTTAACTAGTTGTAATTGTGTCCACATTTATATAGTAATAAGTAGTTAAGTTAAGCTCATCACATACATAACTATTTTAAAGACAAAAAATACCTTAGTATATCGAAATAAGGGGTGCATAACTTCGAGGAACATCATTAATTGAAGGAACTTCATAGCCCCCCCTACATGCTCATAAGTGTCCACCATGGACGCATAGTCTAGTTTAACGAATCGCACTATCATTACGCATAGTACGTATGTGAAGCCGATAAATTGAAACAAGTTGTACAATATAAGGTATACCTTTTTCAGGTCTTCTGAAACATGGAAAATTCTATGTTCAAACTAAAACTGTACTCTATAATATATAAAACCTGGCTACTTCTAAATAAATAAATTTTACTTTAGTCAATCTAATCAATAACCTCCTTTCTTGTGTTTAAAGAGGGTGAGCTACGCCTACATGTTTACTTTCCTGCAATTTTTAAAGACAATATATTAAATTTATGAAATTAATTCTTACTTAATTCTTCTATCATTTTGCAGTTCAACACTTATTGACAGTCTGTATAATGAATTTGTTTCACAAAAATTTTTGAGTTACTAATAATACATCATTCATACTTAATATTGTTATCTAAGAGTTGATTATGATAAAGATAATTAGACTTTTTTCTGATAGACTAATTTGCAATGATTTGCAAAACCATTGTTAAAATAGGCAATATGAATGAATAAATTCTCTGCACAGTTAGTTTTGTGTAGTAATAATCAAAGTGTCCGTAAGTTATGATTTACAGACATTTCATGAAAGTAATTCAAGACAATCTAACAATTAGGAAATCCTAATTTACCTTTCCTGTATCCAAACTCTTCTTTATACAGTTTGTCATACATCCCCGGATAATCCTTCATAACATCTCGAGTTTCCTCTTCACTTCCTCCATCATCCTCGGTTTTCCATTGGTCAAAATTAATCTGAAAATTAGATAAGTCAATTTATTTGTGTTACATTATCCTTGCTTTTCTTAGACAAATTATATTAAAATTTTATTGTATGGGTGCACCATGACCAATTACAATTATAAACTATTTGTTTTTATCTAGTTTGATTGTTTAAATGTGTTTCTTTTTGCACTAGATGTGTATCAGAAATAAAGTGTAATAGATTTTGAAATTTAGTATAACATTATTATTTTTGTTTTGCACAGGAGGCAAACAAGCAATAAAGTGCTTACCGCTGCTCATGGACACTTACAACAGGTGGGTTGGAAGAGCATTGTCGGCTTAAAGGATAGTTAAGATAAGACATGCTCTTGTATTAAAAGCCCCTAAATCGTAACTGGTCGGAAATATGGGGAATCGCAGCTGGTTCCATAGAGGTGGTGCGCAGCAAAAGCATCTTTAAAGGCGTTCTATTGTGGAAGACGTCCAGATGGCAATGTGAAAAGGGTGGAATCCACTTTCTGTCCTGACATCCAATGATGTACCAATGTAAGTAATTATACCGCAGAGATTATTGGGAAAAATTCTTCATAAGACTCCCCATAATATATAAAGTTAAAAGGAATTCGGGAGACACTGCCTCTAGTGGGAACAGTAATCGCATGTTCGGCTTAATTTGCACTTTTGAGCAACCAGGCCCAGGGTGAAGCACTATTTTATTATATTAAAGACTAATTTAACATTCTCTTCAAGATGACTGAATGTTGTTTTGTATGAAATCTTGGAAACCCATGATGCATAGTGTATAGGTATAAAATAGCATAGTTACCTTAAGCCAGGCAGGCTTTTGTGGTTGGGCTGTTAACCTTGGCCACCAAGCTGCCTCATTTTTTTCTAAAACCACTTCAATACGATTTTCATATACCTTGACTGTTGTTTTTTGTTCATCTTTACTCTAAAATTAATAGTATGATTTGAACAACATACGGCTTCTTAAAGTAGTAAAAAGAAAATATATTAAAACGCAAATATTTTAGATGCTTCTTATCCAAATATACTTACTAATTTAATGGAAGCAAATAAATCCAAATTAAATACATAATTGGAAAATCCATGAGCACCAAAACCTTGGGCAGAGAATTTGATGTTATTTTCTATAACATCGATGTTAGGTTTTTCAGCGTTTCGCAAATCGATTTTTAACGAAATAATTTTCGACGTTTGCGCCCAATATACAAAGGGACTAAGTATTACCATTTTTGCTTCTATTTATTAATTATTCCTATAAAATTAAATGTATATTAACAATATAAATTTATTACACGTATAATCAATAGAATATTCAGGATAAAATATACGAGTCGGTACCTATAAACAAATCTCTCGGATCCAATCCCAATAAACCAAATACCAAACAAGAGATAATATGTTGGATTTGATTTTTCCGCAGTATTTTTCGAAGATTATATAGTATAGAAAAACAATCGAAGATTATAATAGAGAAGCCGATATGCTGTGGGCTCAAATTTGATGGCACGTCCTCTATAGTTCAGCCCCTAGACTAATATCTTATTTAATATATATATATATATATATAAATTTTGCACCCTAAAAAAGGTATATATAAAAATTAATTAACGTGGCCTAAAGTAATTTAAGATACGAACTCCAAAACAGCGTGGTTTTAAAGTTAGAATAAAAATGTCGCATCAGTTCAGTTGAAAACACTAACATTCGATGAATGCGCAATGGCTTAAAAGCGTCACAGCCGGCAATCGCTATTCTCGTCTGAAAAATGATGTTACGCGTTTACTTAACAGACAGCAACCCTTATTTACGGCCATTGAATTAAGCAACCATATTTAACAATTAATAGAAAAAAATAGCTTCAATTTGATATATAATTAAAAAATGTACGTTATAAACGTATACATCTATCGAAATCATACTTGTTTACACCTGGCTGCGAAGAGGTGCAGCCAGGTGCGCAACGGCAACCGTGATGTTTTAAAAATCTTTATGTAAATTTATTTATTTATTAAATTGCCGTGATGTAGACGATATTTTATTTAAAAAACAAGATAAGAATTTTTTTCCCAAAAATCAATTAAAACTTGGTAGAATATATCTTCTACCAAGTTTTAATTGATTTAAATATACATAAAAATTTGGTTTTTAGCAAATAGCCGATGAACGCACTAATGCTGCAGCCGGATCTTAGACTGATAGTTCAAATCTATGCAATTCTATGCTATCAAATAAATGTTTGACAGCTTTTCTCTTGACACGAGTCTCAGGGATCATGTCATGCTCAACTCGTATAGAGTCTTGACTCTAAGAATAGAGTAAATAACGTTACCCACGACCCAGTACTCATTAGAACTACTAGTTACTACTAGCTAATATAATACTGCCTATTGTACAAATTCGATACGAAATAAGCTGAATAACTTGATTAATTGAAATAATTCTAAGTCGTCCTCAACCATAAACATGATAATTTATTGTTTATTCAGGTTTTAGATAACATAAATAAAATGAAAATAGCAAGTAGCAACACATGAAAACGAGCTGTCAAAAGTAGTTTGGCTGTATATTCATGGGTGTCGAGTTTCTTTGAATAAATTCAATAATTTTTTTAATTCTTCTGATTCTATCAATTATGAGTGTTGTGAAAATGGTATAGATAAGCTTCTGTCTGTAAAAACTACTACTTACAGGCCTTGCACGTCTCCGTGTAAACAAATCCAAAATGTCCGTTCCTACAACAGGATTGAGTAAATTGAAAAAGAAACATATTCGTGTGAAACACCAGAAAGTGAAATTATTCCGTGCTAATGAACCTTTACTCTCTGTTTTTATGTGGGGTGTTAATCACACGGTAATATTTTTAGATTATACAAGTCTTAAGTTTCGCTGGTTTTATTGTTTAGAACTTGCCTTACCTTAGTATTTTATTTTACCTTTTGGTTTTTAGTTGATAAATCGAAATGTCATTCAACTTATTAATAGTGTCTTAAATTATTAATATTGCCTTTCATCTGGCAAATCATCAATGATAAATTAGCAATTGTATGTATATATATAAATGCTAGGTCAATACTCCGGTGCCAAATATTTGTCACCAAAAATAATTATTATCCTAAATTTAATTTTTACCTTGTCTTTAAAAATAATTTATTCAAGAGTAAAAATTTGTAGTAAAATAAAGTGAGACTGATAATCTAACTTAATCCACTTATTTACTTTAGGAAAAAAAATGATCAATAAATTTTCAAAACATAAATATTTAAATAAAGATGTGTGATGAAAGTGATGATAGTTATAAGTTTTATAACAATGACTTATAGTAAAACCATTTTTTGTTTTTCAGATTAATGAACTAAGCCATGTCTCAATACCTGTTATGTTACTTCCTGACGATTTCAGGGCATATTCTAAACTTAAAGTTGATAACCATTTGTTTAATAAGTGAGTATTTTCTTTACTTTTCTGTTATATTACTTTATAGTATAGTAGATACTACTGCATATTATATTTATCACCTCCTTCCCATTACAAATAATAATTATTAAAACAAACATGGAATAATGGCTGCCCATTATCTATAGTGGTGTATGAGACTACACTTGTAACTTCAACTATTTATATAGTAAAATAGGGTTGACAATTGGAGCTATCCCTACTACTTCATATATATATGCATGTATTTCTTACGAGCCCAGATATTCGTAGAATATAATACCACCTATCTTAGAAAGTTATATAGTCTTTTGAATAGTTTGGATTGACCATAAAATCTTAAATTTTCTTGCATTATTAATTCACAAATGATAAGTTCACTTGTTTTTAAAGTCAATGTACTTAAGATGAATGTAAATATATAAAAATAAATTGCTGTTTGTTTGTCTTGCTATGACTTGAAAATGGCTAGTTTGATTTGGCTCATTATGATCTTGAAATATTTGTGGAACTTCAGGGAAGGTTTAGACAATGGGCAACATGAGTAAAGAAAAATACTAAAAATGACAATTGAATTTTTCCATAAAATCTGTTCTCAGCTAGGATATATTTGATATCTTTGTATTCTAGAAATGTAAAATTGCCACTTGTTTGTCATATATTTGTAGTTATTGTAGTTGCCTTCATAAATTTGTCTTGTAGATGAAATTTTTCTAAAGAATGTTTTCACACATATATATGTATGTCGGTGATACAATGTTCACCAGGTCATCTAGTAATTATGTAAATGTTTAATAATTATTATTTTATACACTATTCCTGCAGAGAAAACATGCCATCACACTTCAAAGTAAAGGAGTACTGCCCTCTCGTCTTCAGGAATCTGCGAGAGAGATTTGGAATAGATGACCTTGATTATAAGGAGTCATTGACTAGGTAAGGTTTTGTAAACATTTTTTTTCGCTAGGAAACCACGTGTGTTACGCTATTACCGGAGCTGTATTTATTTATATTTTATTTCCTTTATATTTTCTCGTCCGGTTCCTACTTCCCGTCATATCCTATAGGTTTAGAAAACCAGATAACTACCTCCGTTCGAGAGCCAGGCAGAAGTATATTAATAAGCTGCGACGTTCGGCCACAGCGCCTTCTGGTGTTACGGAGATGAGGAATGGACAAGAGAGCTTCCGAGATGCTTGCGATCTGCTCAAATATGGCCTGAGTATGAATTTGAGGCTGAGGTCAGCAGTTTGATTTGTAACGGTTTTCTTTTAACAGAATGTAGTGTGCCTTTGATTGACACAGCATTTCATCACATTCACGATCACCGTGTTTTGTATTTTGTTTGGGAGAAATCGATTGCTTTTTGTTATTCCGGTGTGTCATGCATTGTAAATCCTAAGATAAACATTTTGTTCGTTATACATCCAACTATTTCACAGTAAACACGCGTTTTGGACACAAAAAAAATCCTCTTTTATGTCACAAAGCAAATAGCACCTAGCAAAGTTTATTATTATAATAAAAGTAAGAAACTAATTATGAAATCGAGAGAATTATAATAAATAGAATAATTAAAATAATATAAGGAAGCGGTAAAATAGGGTTTTTCCCCTATAACGTAAACTTTTTCTTGACATCTTCCAGTATATAGAATATACATAAATCATAAGGGTGTTGTAAAGTCAACAAACGTCGTACAGAACTTAGAATTAAAGAGTTCTCTCATTGATGTATTAAGAATTTTAAACCAAGTAACCAAAGGTCGCTTTGGGTTAATAGCTCATCTAGACGTTTAAAATTATAACAAAGCAATACAAATTAATGTCAATTACATAGTAGGATGTTAGAGCAATACCAATAACGTGTATGAATAAAAACTTGCTTCAATGAGGCATTTATTTGCGTTGTTTTCGAGTCATTTAATAAAAGATTTTGCAAAAATATAGGCAGCTGTGCTTGACCATATTTTTTGGTAATAATTGACAACCCCCTACAATAAAGAAACATAACCCTTCATTTAAGAAATGTTCACATTTGAGCCTTATAAATTACTACATCATGATGAGTAAGAATTGGGCTGCATATCCTAAGCATGGTGTGTGTTCCGTTAATGTAAAGGTAAAATTTAATCAATAAATGAAATCACGCCAGCGTATTTAGAATTTTTAATAACACAAAAGGAAATTAAGAAGCAAAATAATCTAAATATCTTTGAACCCATTAGAAATAATATCTAACAATTTTATACAACTAAAACTAAGTTAAAATATTAGGCGTATATGAACATTTTAGAGGTTTATCAATAAGTTAATTAACTTTAGCCTAATGACATTACGCAATTTAATAATACAATGAACGGGTGTAAATATAATTTGTATATTTAAGTATCAAACGCTATACGTAAAATGTACAAGTCCACGTTTTGGAGGGAAGAGAATTTTAATTGTGTGTTATTAGTCTGCAAACAATTATGTACTATTACGTAAACGTTCGCTTGGATATGTTGCGTTACGCCTCTACGTATTATTTCTCGAGGAGCTTTCTATGGAATTTCTTTAGGTAGCATTCCTGTGGGCAGCCAAGTGTTATATATATGTTAGTTTGTAAAATTGGTATGCCATACTGGCGCTAATAAAATATAGTTTACAATTTTTACAGTAAACATTAGACAAGTATTGTCTTTTGTTAACATAGCTTTTACACATTAAGAAAAACACTTTTTGAACGGGTTGAAGCTTTCACGTGCGTGGTCACGGTCACGATGAAAAGCACGCGAAACGTCAGAAAAAAATAAAGTTTAAAATTATGTAAATAATTGTAAGTTTTTAATAATAATACATAGCTTCAATCCGTTCAAAAAGTGTTTTTCTTAATTATACAAGTGTTAGACAAATTTAACTTCCATGACATGGATTTCCAGCGTCTAATATGCAGTGGTCTGACAACTGCTTTAGGTTAAATTGTGAAGGCGAAGAAGACTGGTCAGCATATAGTGCATCCATTTGGGATATCAGATCTGATGTACTATACATTGCACTTTAAACATTACATAAGCGCCGCAGAAGGGACTGCGCATTTCTGGCCTTTATTGGCCTTGGCCTGACCAAGAGTTATTTGCATTGTCTGTATGTACAAACCAAAATCGAGTAATATCGACGTCTTAGGTACTTTTACCTTAGTTGACTGATCTCTTAGACTATAGAGAGTGTGGACTTAAGTTTAAACAAAGACTGTTAGTGTGTCAATAACTCTTCTATTTTTATATGATAAGTTTTTTATTACAGTCAAAGAACCAGGTTTGCCAGTGAAGGAACCTCTATTGTCTTTATATTCTTTACGTTCTGTATATATTTCGAAGAACTGTCTGTTGCAGTTTTAGGTAAATAAAAATAATGTTGTCGGCAGGTCGCAGCCGATACCAGATGAATCCTCGGGAAAGTCCGGCGCCAAGTTCTATCAAAGTTATGATAGGCTCTTCATCCTGAAAACGTTGACTTCCGAGGAGGTGGAACGGATGCATTCATTCCTTAAACATTATCACCCGGTATGTCTCATTTTATGCTTTATTTTAAATGTTTGTGAGAGGATCACGTCATCTTTATTGTTCTTAATAAAGTATCTTTTTCTTAAAACAAATGAGAGTGAGAAATAAGTCTCCTATCTGTCATGTGGTTATACGATTTTGACAGCACTATGTGTCTCTTAATATAAACTGTTTCATTTGAATGCTATTTATTTCTTGTTTGGCGTCGAAAGCAATGCGTCAATGCAATATTATTGAGTACGGGCGTAATTTTAGTCTGTTATGTCTTAAACTAGTAATTATTTTAATAGGTATATTGCACGCAACGGGTACATACGGAACTAAAATTGTAATTACATTATTAGAAAGGCATATATCGTTCTATATTAGCTTATATTTATCAGTGATTATGTAGCATTCAAATGGTTTTTAAAATCCGTCCAGTACTTTTTGAGCCAATTCGTTGCATACAAATATTTTTCTTTATAATATTAGTATAGATAACGAATTTATGAACGATATTATACTTATTACAATGCCTAATAAATATTATTTATCGGTTTCCACGAATCCTATCTTTGATAAAAAATATCTTATCTTTTCGATTCTAGTGAAATCTGAGTTCTGTTCAAAATTTCCTTATTTTTTATAATTTTAGATTTTCTAGAGACAGTGTTTGTAAATTGAGTCAAAAAAATATATTTCTATATGTTTCTGACGTCATCTTTCACAGAATCTGTTATCTAATCTAGTTCCTAAAAGTCAGATTAATATCTGACTTGGTGACTTAGGTATCTAATGGTTAAATAAACGATAAACTAGGAATTTTAGATTTTGTATTATGATACAGGCATTGGAAATGTTAAATGAAACCTTATTTGCTAATTTAAAATAACATTTTTTGACATCCAAACACCAAACAATATGAAAAATTATTTTTCATACTAAATAATGATGAATAATGAATGAATGATGAAATATAATCATCATCAGCCATTATTTTAGTTCCTTTTTTGGAGGTAGGCCTCCTCCATTATTCTCCAACTCGACCGACATTCCCCCTTTTTTTAGCCTGGATGCTATGTCGCGGCATTCTTTGGTACTGCCGAGGTCTTCATTCATGGAGACTTCGCGTCCATCGGGTCGTGTCCATGCGCGCTATATGTCCCGCCTACATCCATTTTTAATCAAATATTATAACCAATATAAATTTAAAGAAAAAAATTAACGTTTTAAAACGAATGGACCGCAAAGTCTCGCCTTTGAATCTTATCCAAATTTTGTTACGAGTCCAAAACACCTTTTCTTTATCACCTTTTTTTCCTACAGTATATTGTGGAGCGTCACGGCAAGACTCTTCTGCCCCAATACCTTGGCATGTACCGGCTGACTGTGGACGGTATTGAACATTATCTAGTCGCAACGAGGAATGTTTTCTCCAACCACTTAAATATACACAAGTAGGTATTTTTCAGATACGTTTCCTTGTATGATTCACTTATAAATCACTAGATGTATCATTTATTCATAAATAGTTATGTAGAATGATGTTTTTACCGGATTGAAGCTATGTATTATTATAAACTTATGTCACAGTGACCATGCACGCTGTAAAGCACACGAATCGTCGGGTGAAATTTCAAATTATGTAAAATAATTATAAGTTTACAATAATACAATTCAATCCGGTAAAAAAGTGTTTTCTTTAAATGTGTAAAAGCTATGTTGATAAAAGACAATACTATGTACGTTTTATTTATCGATTTATACGCAAACAGGTAATCAAGCTTGTCGAACAACAATTAACCTTAAAGAGTTTCATGTAACAAATAAGGTCGTTTGAAGCTAGCGTGAACCCTACATAAAATAATTGAAGTCCGATCTGTAACTTAGGAATGGCGGTTCGCAAACAGTTCGCCCGTTGCATTACGATTGATTTTCTTGAAGTGTATTGTTTCGCCGATAGAAGTAAATGTGTTATAAGTTTGTTGTGATTCCTGAGCTCCAAAGCAAATGATGTATGATGCCGTTTTTATTGTTAAAAGGCTGGTAGACGTGATGATTATTAGCTGCTACAATTTATGAAGATAAATTCAGTTGTTTCACCGTGATCAGCTCTTTGTATGTATATCGGGGTTACCGACTTCACAAAAATATATATTGTTAGTGTTAATATTATTTAGTGTGCGGTTAATTTCACTATATGTTTTTATATATATTATATTTTTTCTAAACACTTTACATAAGTGTTTCCGAACCTTTTTTGTACTATGCCTTAGTAACATATATAATTTTTAATATTAAACAATGGTTCACTAAAGATGCTGAAATAATACGTTACTAGAAAATTGTTAACGAACACAGTAAGTAAATTGTCTTATACTGAAAAACTGAAATTTAATTCCAAATTATTTTAATAAATTTTCGATTAGCCCTTTAACAATCAAAGTGACCCCGAGAGCGTACTCCACGTTAGAAAAACACTCCTTTACATAGAATGGAAAAACCTTTTATAAATTTATTTATGAATATTACAGAAAATACGATCTGAAAGGGTCGACAGTGGATCGTGAGGCATCGGAGAAGGAGTTGGAGAAAGACTTGCCAACTCTCAAAGACAACGATTTTATAAAACAAGGTGTTAGGATCGACATCGGAGACGCTGCGAAGGAAAAATTGTTGGAGACACTTACAGCTGACGTTGAGGTATGTCAATTGTCAAAATTAGTTATGTAATGTATGTATGTACTTGAAGAGTGGAGTTTATCGTATTTTATTTATTTATTCCCTAACGCAACATTATTAGGCTCTGTTTAATTTGCAATATGTAATACAGATAAAATACAATACAGAAATCCTCAGCAGTTGTCGTATGTTTTAAAAGGCTTTAGATGTATGTAAAGAATATCCTAAAATCTTAGAGACTGGACAGTCATATAATAATAATAAATGCCTTTTATATCACACTTAAACACTGTTATATTTCTATCATTTTCTTCGATCAAATCCCGCCCTTCTACATTTTCTTCTTCTTTTATGTTGGTTGTACCTTGTTAGTTTAAGACTTCCTTGCTTCACTTTTCGGTTCCATGTGCCTCGCCCATTTCCACTCATGTTTTATTGTAAAGTATACCAAAGAGAGCAGTACTGGCCTAGTGGCTTCAGCGTGTGACTTTTATCCGTAGGTTCGATCCCCGGCTGTGCACCAATCGATTTTCTTTCTATGTGCGCATTTAACATTAGATCGAACGGTGAAGGAAAACATCGTGAGGAAACCGGCTTGCTTTAGACCCAAAAAGTCGACGACGTGCGTTAGGCACAGAAGGCTGATCACGGACTTGCCTATTAGATTAACAAATGATCATGAAACAGATACAGAAATCTGAGGCCCAGACCTAAAAAGGTTGTAGCGGCATTGATTTCTTTTTTTTATACCAAAGAGTAAAGGAAATTGCTCTAAATGTAGCGAACTCATTACCAATAATATAGTTTTCCTGTAGTATACTAATTATAGAGCAAAGTTGTTGTCGTCAATTCTTACCCTTGACCTCTTTCGAATCACGGCTGTGCATCTTCTTGCCTATCTATAATATAAAAATGAATCGCAAAATGTGTTAGTAAGCGCATATCTCTACGACGCCTGGACCAATTGTACCAATTCTTTTTTTTAAATGTTCGTTGAAGTCTAAGGATGGTTTTTACGGCGAGAAAAATTCGAATAATTTTCGGGAAAACCCTATAACAGCCCTTTTCTTTTTCCCATACAAACGTTTTGTAAATAAAAGTGATAATATCGCCAACCCGACCAAATTGAAAAGTCCAAAAACGTGAGAGCTATAGATCATTAGTACTGATTTTTAATTTGGTTGGCTTCACGATATTATTTCTTTTATTTTAGTTTCGGCATGCGACATACATCGTTGTGTTTTCACGTCATTACATCTGTCAAACACATCGCGTTGAAAAAAGGATTTAATGTTTGAATTATTAATTTAATATCCCTAACTGAGCAACGTTATTTGAATACATACTAATAGGAAAATATATAAATGAGGCACACAATTTTTAAATATTTGTCACTTTTAGGTTCCCACTATCCTTTTAGATTATTTTCCAATCAGGTTTGAACCCTAAATTCCCCTCTTAGTTTGAAGCCCTCTAGCAGACATCCCAGTCGGGGTTTTTTAGTGGGTCACAGAAGTGTGGCCAAAGTTCGAGCGAAGATACTTTGGTCACCCGAGCTGAACCTCACACATCGGCCTATCATCAGGGTGATGGTTCTGCCATGAGATTTTTGCGCCGACTATAAAATTGGTAGGAAAAAAAACTGCCACATTTCAAATCTTTTTGACAGAACGAAGTCTGTGGGATCCGCTAGTTAGGAATAAAATATATAATACAAACACAAAATACTGAGGCTAAGACCAACTAGTTGATTTTTATTATTATCAATTCCAGTTCCTCACAAAACTCCATCTGATGGACTATTCCCTTCTACTTGGAGTACACGAGTGTGGACGAGGCGAAGCGGAAGCCGAAGCAGCGCGACAAAAGGAAGCCGAGAACGACACAGAGAATGATTCCGAGTCTGACAGCGATACTGACAATCGCCATGACAGGTGAGGAATACGTTTTTGTGTCACATTAATATTTTTTGTACAAATGCCAAATTTTCATTGACATTAGAAAATTTCTACATTTTTTAAATCGTGGTTATAAATAATACTTTAGAAGTAGGACCCTCGCTTGCCTTGTTTGGGGTCGTTCAAGTATTATGTATAAAGTTTTGAATCGTTAGTGAAAATTTTGTTTTTAAGAAACAATTTGAATTATTTCAGATGGGGCTTTAACACACCACCAGATAGTCCGCGAGGCTTTGGTCGTCAGTCCTCCCTGCGGTATGAGGGCATCATACCGGAACTGGATATCTACGCCATACCCAGCCAAGAAGGTAAGCTTATCAAATAGAATCTTCGACTTTTTATGTGTCTGTCGGTATGTTTGCGGTATAGATTAGTATTTATACAATCTGTTTCGTAGGTAATCCCGTTGCCATGATAATGCACAAGAGATCAACGATCTTATAAACAATTTTTAAAATTTGAGTCAAATCTGTTAAGTCGTTTAGTCACAATAATGTTCTTTCGTTTTTTACAACAAACATCGTTTTGTATGTAGTAATAATACAATAGACAGTTCTCATTGACATTTTTTACAAGAGACGTTGCCGTGTTGTTTTTACGATGTTGTGCGAAAGGGAGGGAAATACTACGCTGTCCTACTTACACAATGTAAGATTACAAATTCATATGTTACGTATGGTTTTTACATTACGCTTAATATGAGTAAAAATTTAATTAAACGTGAAGCAATTGAATTTATTACAAAGATATAAAATTTTTGGTGATTCTTGACCTTCCCCCCCCTCCATGAAACGCCGTAACGTTTCTGTATCCAATAGTAAAACGTTTTGTGGCCAACCCCAGTGAATCTTTATAACTAAACTTACCATTATGTGGTGTAAAGTACTGGAAAATGGAAAATAATATTAACAATAACGCGTAATTCAATCTCCGCTCCGCATCGTAACGTTTTACAGGAGCCCCCCCCCCCCCCCCAAATACTTGATATAAATATTCTTACGACACTTCCGAATTTGTTAAGATTTCGACACAAGTGAACTTAGCGATAATATTTACGTCCCGTTTTTAGGATTTTTTTTTATTTTTATTTAATTATTAGTAAAACACAGTAGACAATACAAAAAGCCAAAACAGATTACATAGAATAACAATATATATGTAACAGAAAACAAGTAAATTAATAGATTTTTTGTCTTCTTTATGCCGTTTTTCATGTCTAGTATGAATAAATTTGCAATTTTGTTATGTATGGTCTAATTTAAACTCAATCTGTTTGTACGGTAAAATGGGATTATTATTTTCATTTTACTTGTACTTTTACGTTAATATTATTTTTAGATTAATTGGAAAAATAAATGCCATACCGTATAAAGCATGTTGTATAGGTAGATGTCGTAGAACTGTCCACATTTTATTTTACAGTTATTTACATCATAATTCTCATGGAAGCCGTGCATCTGATTATATATGCCTATTTACAGAGTTATATAACTTCGAATTATTCCCGTTAGAAGTGATAGGGGTGACTATTTGTGATGATATTAAAATACATTGAGTAGTGTTGGCTAAGTGGCTTCAGCGTGCGACTCCCTGAGGTTGATACCCGGGTGTGCACCAATGGACTTTCTATGTGCGCATTTAACATTAGCTCGAACGGTGAAGGAGGAGAAGGAGGTAGGTCTTGGGCTTGCCTTAGACCCAAAAAGTCGACGGCGTGCATCAGGCACAGAAGGCTGATCCCCTACTTGCCTATTCGATTAACAAATGATCATGAAACAGATACAGAATCTGAGGCCCAGACCTGAAAAGGTTGTAGTGCCATTGTTTTTTTTTTTATAAAAAAACATAAACTTGCGTATCTAGTTAACCGACTAAAGATCAAACAACAACCATATTATATACTGCTCAATCGTGACTTTGTAATTCTTGTATTTATTATTCTTTTGTATTGCGTCGTTATTCATAAATTTTAGTAAATTTTTGAAAATATTTTTGTATTGTTGTAGATAAAGAATTATGTATTTTTTTATGCACTTTTTCCTTACTAGGGTTGCCTGGAAGCGCCTTGATATGCCTTGCTTGATGAGGCCGTTGCATCCGTGACTATTTGTTTTTCTTTAAATGTAACGAAGTGTAAATAAAACAAACATCGTAGATTATCAGACCTGTATGTATGTAAATATAATATTTTTAATTCCTTTTTTTATTTTATTGTTTCAGGCGCACCAAAGAAAGAAATTTACTTCGTGGCCCTAATTGATGTCCTCACTCATTATGGTGTTAGAAAACAGGTATGTCTTAATACATTATTAATGAGAATTTTTATATGAATAAGGATATATCAGTTGTAGCTTGTATTTACTTTTAATTTACTATGAGCAGTGATGGCCAAGAGGTTTGTGAATGTGAACGTCATCCCTGAGATAGCTTCGAACCCTAGATGAGCGAATGGTCTTGTCTTTGTGTGCATTTATTACGTCATAGCTCAGGAAAGTATTGTTAGGAAACCAACAAGCCTTAGACCCTAAGGCATCTAAAATTTCACGATACACAGAAATATGTGTGTTTTTGTCACGACCGATGGTTGTAGAACCAAATTTAATAATTACGAATCTGACATTTCAAAGCTTTAGGCAATAAATCAATGTCAAAATGAAATCTTGACAAACATATATTAAATTAATTACACATAACTAATCTGTCTGCATGTCATGTATGCTTTAAGAAAAGATAATATTGTCTTTGGTTCACAGTATTTACACATCCTCAATAACTAAATATGAATGCTGTTCAAGTATTACGTAACCCCCCCCCCTCTTATTTTGACAGTAAAAGTAAGCAAAGCTCCAAAAAATAATACTGTTGACGTAATAAACAAATAAGAAAATTAAAGAACCCACACAGCACAAAGGTTAATTAACGAAATCAATTATATTAAATAACGAAAGACTTGGCACAGACTTCCAAAAAATTGACTTATATTTATACACCATAAAAGGCCGGCAAGGCAGTCGCGAGCCCTCTGCCATTGAGAGTGTCCATGGGCGGCGGAATCACTTAACATCAGGTGAGCCTCCTGCCCGTTCTTGGCCCCTGTTCTATAAAAAAAAACATACACAATCAAATAGTTTGATACATTCAATTCTCTCGGTAATACAACACTAATCCGTATCAATAAGAAATATTGTTATTAAAAATTTTATAGAGGAATTTATTATTATTATAAAATTTGTTCAAGACAAAAGCCCTATAGGTTTGTCTAATTACCACGCACGTTCTCGGTCCGCTCTGACTCTAGACCTTTGAGCAAAAATAATATAAAATGTAGAGTAGACTTTCATACAGATCTCTATATTACCTAATATTGTATTTTACAGGCGGCAAAAGCGGCCAAAACGGTAAAGTACGGCAGCAATGTTGACGGCATATCGACCTGTGACCCCGAACAGTATGGGAAACGCTTCATCGAGTTCGTAGCTAAGGCCATCGAAGGGAACTAAGTACAACGTCGGTAATTTGTGCCTCTTTTAGTGCCAATGGGCAGGCTTCAGTACGAGAAACCCATATTTCAAAACTTCAATGTCAGCCTTCATAATACAAATGTAATCTATGTACTATGTATTTTGGCGAAATATGTTTACTTTAAAACTGTTTACCACATATACGATCAGATTTATCGTGATGATGCGCTCTACAGAGTTTAATTAATTACACAAACAAAACATTACATTATTTTAATTAGAATCACAGTTGATTCTTTTATTTAAAGATTATTATTGATTAGATATTAAAGATTATTGTATTTTTATTATTTATAGTTTTGCTAGAATTTTTGTTAGGTTCCAGATGGTAGGGAAGTTATCAGGGTGTAGGTTAACTGACTGAGCACTAAAAGAGGTATGATCTTTTTCAACCAAATATCTAAATTGGGTATGTCTTAGGAAGTGTTGCCTAATAAAGCTTCAAAAAAGATAAATAATTTATAACTTCTAGTTAGAAAGTTATTTTTAAATACGTGAGGCTGTTTCTAATTAATTGTTAGTAGTATTTTTGAGTGAGAAATACTGCCTACGCACAGTTGCGCTAATAAGTTACATATTTTAAAAATTTTGCCCATGTCACGTGATACTATTAACTTTGACTTATTTTCGATAATTGTGAGAATAACTATATTAAAAGTGTCAACTGTCAATGTCAACTGTCTCACGCAGTTAATGCATTAAGTAAGCGCAGTGTGTTTGCGAAATGTCGTTGAGTTGCAAACTCTAAATATATAAACAAAGTTCTACTTACAGAAGTTATAAATTGTTATAGTTTTTTTTTGCATTTGGTATACGCGTCTGGATGATTAGCCGGTAAAAACCGGTTTTGTCTCAAAATATTTTGGATTGTCGAAAGTGCCATAAGGTATAACACACTGTTAGTGATACATATTTTGTGTATTGTTCCAGTTAAAATTTGACTTTGATTAGAAAGTTTTATAATTAATATGATAAAAATAGTTATCGATTAGGGTACCAACTCAACTTTAGGCAAAAATGTGTGTATCTCTATATTACATTCGTCAAAAGCGCGAGCCGCTATTGATGGTTTTTATATATTGTGAAATTGTTAACATTCATTTGGAATATGTGGTGCCCTGTATATATAAATTTTGTGTCATTTTGTTGTTTTTCAAAGCTCAATGCAGACATGCAATTTTAATTGCATTTCGATAAAAAACACATTTGAACTGATCATGCACATTTGCAATATTTTCCTAACTCGTTGCTAGCTTTTATAATGTTCCGCTATAGGGTAGACGCTGAGAAATTTATAATTGTTAAATTATCTTTAAAAGTTCATGTTGCGAGACGTAGTGGAGAATGTGGTACCATGGGATGTAGGAATAAAAAAAAACTGTTTCAGCGCCATCTAGCGAGAGAACTTATATTGCACATGAGAAAATGTTAAAAGGCGTATCGTGGTACCAATTGAGAGATAACTTGTGTATATTGAAATTGTATGTACGGTAATTAAACGCTATAAATTATAACTTTGCCAATATTATTAGCTTAGTTCTTCTCTAGTGTAGTCGAAATTAATGTAAGGTTTTTGTTATTTATTATTCTAATGGGAAGACTTGGCTGGTCTACGTGAATTTTAGGAAATAGTAAAGTATTATAGACTTTTGTTGTTTCCTTAATTTCGAGGTATTGATGTTAGTATTAATCAGTTGAATTCACATTTTATGTCCGTGTACCAAAAAATATTATTTCATTCATGTAACAAGAGATCAGCACATATTTTTCTAGGCCGATTATATCTAATGCGTTGTAAACGTTGCCAATTTCATTTCTTGAATATACCACCCGACATCATTACAGAAATTTGTCAAAAATGCACAATTTAAATATTATTGGCTCTATGTTGTGTGTAGTTTTATGTGCTATATTAATTTTATGGGCGACTTCAGACTTATTTATTCCAAGTAAAGACAATATGTGTTTGAAAACTCGTCCAAAGTTGTAGTTGAAGTACTCAAGTTAAATTATTGTCAGTTTCCTAATTTTAAAAAGTTTATTAATGAAAAAACATGAGAAGAACTTTTGTTTTCAAGTTTTACTTCATAGAGTTGAATATTGTATTCTACTATGAGTTTTTTTATACAAAGATGTATGTAAACTGCAAGGTGTCAGGATAGTAGTATTTTATAAAATAGCTTTGCTACTGTTTAATTATTGTAATGTTTATCCTCTAGTCTCAATCTTGTAAAGACAATGTATGAAAATTAAAGAATTTAATTTTTTAAACATTCGGTTTATAAAGTTTCTGTCAATTTTTGTTTTATTTATCACCTATTCCACATAACAGTTTAAAGTTTTTTCTACAATAACAATTTTTTACATAAATGGAATGAATAATTTGGGTTCGGTAATAAGATTAGTTCAGAAACATCTTCAATTTATTAATAATATTGTTTAATAGAAACATTATTTTATAGTTGACGTTTTAGTTAGCCTTAATACACGAAATATTTTCACTGTATTATCGTCACTATAATTTGAATTTGATTTACACTTCGGTCTAAGTAACACGTGGTTGAATTTGACGGTATTTCGTTTACTACAAAATAAATTTAATTTATACTTTAGCCTCAATAACACGTGGTAATCATGATATTGAATTGTAGCTTATGACACGTTTGTCGGTTTACCATAGCCATCTATTGATTACTTACTCAATCCAGTCGAAAAGTATCGACATCTGTTAGAATCTTTTGAAGATAACAGATAATTGTGACAGTCAATTAATTATAGACAAAAAAATTGCAATAAAATAAAATTGCGACTATAATTAAAGATCTAAGCTATCCTATCTCTTAAGTTGGTTTTAAGTTATCCTATCTCTCACGGTGTGCCAATTTAATTTAAAATCGGTTAAGTAGTTTAGGGAGTCCATCGCGGACAAACATCGTGACAGGAAATTTATATATATTAAGAAAGATTGAGGTAATCAAAATAGATGAAGAGCAAATCTTTACAAAGAGTTACGTATATGGTAGAAATAAATAAATATAATATTTTTTAAATTTTTATTAGTAAATACATTAAAATAAACTAATCCATCCTTGTCTTTACATGCTTCTCAGTGATTTTATCTTTCTCAACAATGTATACAACAGCACCCCAACCAGAAATTGCATCACGATCAGCAGCATTAACCAGAGCCTGTGGGTTAAAAAATCTCTTAAAGTATAGATACCGGCAAACTTCTTGAGCATTATACAAGGGCGTTGGGGAAACTTTGCACATCGTACACAGCGCAGGACACACATGTCAACTGATTTACCAAGCACGTAATCAACACGACTCTCTCGCCGCCCCCCTCCCAGTGATAACTAGCAATCGCTTTGTGCTGGCAAGGTTGACAGTTGTTGAATGTCTATAGATAATCCATGACTCCTACTTATTACTCATGGTCTATAACAATCTACACATGCAAGCTATCCCAATTTAAAAGAAAAGAACAAATTTCTTAGAATGTTTATATGCATGATGCAGACAGTCAAGTTTATTGTGGCCTAGGATAATAAAGTGACAAAAGAATGTACACAGCTTTGCAGTTTTTACTAATTTTAGCAACTTAAAAAGTACTTTATTACTCAGTTGTTGTTATTGAGAGTGGGTATAATGCTATGTAGAGTGTATCATTGCATGGAAGACAAGTTAAACCAACCAAAGCTAATTGATTTCAAAGCCTTAGGGAGTTGTTGTTAAATTGAGGGATGTTACATGGTGTTTACACTGTATAATTTTAATTAATATAAAATGTGGGAAAAAATATCTATTTTAAGTATCAATGTGAAATAGTGCATCCAATGATTTAACTCTTACCTGTGAGATAGTTTCAAACAATTCATCTGGTTTCAAGTTTGGTTCCCATAGGGCCTCACACATACCATAGAGTTGCTCTGAACAAGTTCCTGATACTACAAAGTCCTCTGGTTCATTGGGACATCCAATCTAAAAAAAAAATAACAGACAGGTTTGTTATGCCTAATTAATGTTTAAAGCACTACTTATACAGAAACATGCAAAAATGCACATAGCTGATTTAACACATTTGGTTATGGCAATTTCATTGTCAACAATACTTTGATTGAATAGAATGTTTCAAATTTGTTTTGGGAAAATTGTGGATAAGTATGGATTATAAGCTAGATTACATACCAGATCCATATTACAGACATAAGGCTCACAAGTGTATGGGTCTAAGCCTGCAATGACAGGTTCAATGAAGTATGGACCAAACCTCCTCTCATACAAGAGGTTAGAGAGCATTGCAGAGAATGTCTTCGGTTTCATCATTCTATTTTCTTTGAGCTCATATAAATTCATTCTGTGAATACAAGATTGTATTAATGATCTAATAAAAAGTGATCTCAATAAAACTAAAATGATTTGAAATGGTATTGCGCTTACCTAAACTTCAGCCTTTGAAACACTGTTTGCGTGTCTGTAGCAAGCCCTGGCAAACCAACAAAAAGAGTTGGTCCCATTTGAAATACTTTCGGGAAATTGGATGAAACGGTTTGAGCTTGAATACCATATCGCTTGTCGGTTGCAATAGCAACGCAGTCCTGCCCTTTCATTGCAACCACAGCACCACCATTGTATGCTAATATCGACTGAAATAGTCAATTTTGATATTACTATCCTATAATCCCTACTAAGAGAGCAATGTTTGTTAAAAATGTTATCAGAATTAGTAATTGTATGGTAGATGTAAGGAAAAGTGAAACCAAACGCCGGCCGATTAAAAACAATACAATACTTTTTGGGTAAACTTACCATTATTCAATTATTATTATATTATCAAATATATTTAAATAATTGTACGGAAGGCAATGCAACGTATTTTTACAAAACTTTTATTTACGAATTTCTGTGATTTTACAAAAACGAAAATTGACATATCATCCTCACAGCGCACTTTTCCACAGATTATCCGAAGTTCTTTATGTAAATCATAGACTATGAAATAGTTTACATAACAGAATATAATAAAGTAAATATTATAGCTAAGGTTATACATTAAATTATCATTCTATAGTCTAGTTTGATCTATTACTTTCTGTCTCCATGTTTAAACATTATACCACACATATAACTGAATTCAATGTAGGTTATGATAAATAGTATGTATATGTATAAATGTTAATGATTTAATATACTTCTAAGAGCTTGAAATTTAGCAAAAGAGTGTATTTCAAATATAATCATTTCGGTACCTTTGGTTAAAATTTATAAATCATAATTTAATTATATGAATAATTGCTATATCTTAAAGGATTAAAACAGAAAAGAACGTATTTTACAATGGTAGGATACCTTTTTTTAAATTGCGTTTTCAGAAGCGTTTTGAAGACATTCAACGTACACATCTAAACGAGAAGTCATATTAAAACCCCATCGATCTTTAACTTGTCTACTCAGATTTAAATCAATTTCCATTATAAGTAACCCATCTTTGCTTCTAGATAGCATTGGCGTTCTAGACCCATCCGGCGCTGTTACGTAACTTGAGCCGTAATACGACCTGGTTATCTCCTTGTCATTTACAGTAAACATCTCTGTGCCAACCCTATTGACACTACATGTAAAAAATCCATTAGCGATTGCTGCATTTCTAGCTTCTATACCCCAAAACGACTCCCCGAACTCGGAAATAGTTGCAGAAGGATTGAAAACTATTTCAGCACCGTTTAAACCAAACATTAGCCAATTAAGTGCATGATGTCGACCATAGCAGATGTTTACAGCAATTTTAGCATATTTTGTCTGAAAAATAGGATGACCTGTATTGCCAGGTGAATAATAGCTCGTTTCATTGAAGCTTCCCACACTTGGCAAATGATTCTTGCGATGTTTTCCCAAATACTCCCCTTTTTCGTTAATTACAACAGCTGTATTCCACCAAACACCGTTTTCATCGATTTCTAAGATAGGAGATATAATGACCATTTCATACTTTTTTGCGAATTCACTCAAAAACCTTGTGCTTGGGCCTTCTTTGGCTGACTCTGCAAAACCAGACCATGCCTCTTTTTCCCTAGTGCACAAAAAGAATGGCATTGACCAGGTTTCTTGTAGGCACAATATACGTACCCCTTCTGACGCTGCGACCTCTATTATTTTTCGTACTTTATCGAATATTGCTAACCTCTGTTCATTGATAGTTTTATCAGTCGACAAGACAATAGAATGTTGTATTAAACCAAGTCTTATTATTCTCGGTTCTCTAAGCTCCTCTCTGGCTGCTTTAAAAGAGTATCCGTCTACTTCAAAATTATGTATTTCACTCGCGCATTTTGTAGCATCTTTCAGAGTTAGTTCACAATTCGCACTTCCATAATATATTTTATTAAACTCGCTTAAATTAATATCAGATAATTTTTCTTTCAATATTTTGTCAAGAGAACGATCCATGATACTTCAAAGTACTAAAGCATCTGAACAGTTGTTTTGCGATAAGTGCGTGATAAATTACATAATATCTCTGCGCCGCAAACTGGAAGTTTATTTAATCATAGTATACTTGATTGACTATTAACTTGTTTTGATTCGCAGTTAGAATGTTTTATGAGCTAGAATATCTCAGAGATTCAACCTGATCACGTAGGCATGCAGTAGGTATTCCTAATAAAAACCTAAGTATAGGTTTTATGGTGAAAATGAATTATGCAATAATTCACTCTTGTTTATATTGACTCGATATTCATTTCTGCTTGTTAATAATTATTATTAATATTTCAATTAAGTTATCCTTAATTGAAAACTAATTTTCTTCACCACATTTAAAAAGTTTTATTATGGCTTTCTCATTACTATTGAATATTATGCGTCTTAATTTGCTTTATCTAGTCGTAAATATCATAATGAGTCGTTGCTAACAAGAAAACAAATATTGTTTTAATCGTATCATTAAATAGGGGTAGAGGTCATCGTGCTTCAGCCACCCACCGTGATAAACTACGTCCATCCCATTAAATGCACCGCGCAAACTACCACAGTAGTCGAAGCTATTTAAGGCCGCGATTGATCGAGAAAATCTATTCATACTACCTTCTCATACCAGAACGGACGCTGTGAACATGGACGGGGAAACTAAGAGTCTCGAATCTATTATTGATAATAATCTAAGCAGCCATGACTTAGAAGAATTCAACAGAATTTATTACGGTCGCAAGAATCATCACGAAGTTCCACTAAAGGACTCCTCAATTGCTGCTGCTAAGGAAAGTGACTTTGAAATTGCTGCCTACGCTTTCCCAGCTAAAAAAGAACACACCAGACCATCAAGGATTGTCAAGGTAGGAGTAATCCAACATTCCATTGCTATCCCTACTGACCGTCCGATTAACGAACAGAAGAACGCCATATTTGCAAAAGTTAAGAAAATTATCGACGTAGCTGGTCAAGAGGGAGTAAACATTATCTGTTTCCAAGAGCTGTGGAACATGCCTTTTGCTTTTTGCACACGAGAAAAGCAACCCTGGTGCGAGTTTGCCGAATCAGCTGAAGAGGGGCCGACAACGCGTTTCCTTCGAGAATTGGCTATTAAATACTCAATGGTTATCGTATCTTCTATTCTTGAGAGAGACGAGAAACACGCAGATATCCTCTGGAACACGGCTGTGGTAATAAGCGACAGTGGTAATGTGATTGGGAAACAGCGCAAAAACCACATTCCCCGCGTAGGCGACTTTAACGAGTCGAACTACTATATGGAAGGAAACACTGGACATCCGGTTTTCGCCACCCGTTACGGTAAAATTGCTGTAAACATTTGTTTCGGCCGCCACCATGTTTTAAATTGGATGATGTTTGGGCAGAACGGCGCTGAAATAGTCTTTAACCCATCAGCAACGATAGCAGCAGAGGCTGGCAGTGAATACATGTGGAATATTGAGGCTAGGAACGCTGCCATAACAAATTGTTACTACACAGCTGCGATAAACAGAGTTGGCTATGAAGAGTTTCCCAATGAGTTCACCTCGGCTGACGGAAAGCCTGCCCACAAAGACATTGGACTATTCTACGGTTCCAGTTACTTCACAGCTCCCGATGGTGTTAGATGCCCAGGTCTGTCGCGTAACAAGGACGGGCTATTGATCTCCGTGATGGACTTGAACTTGAACCGGCAGATTAGAGACCGTCGCTGCTACTACATGACACAACGTCTTGATATGTACGTAAAGAGTCTGAGCAGGGTCCTAGAACTGGACTACAAGCCCCAAGTTGTTCACGAGAATGATAAGTGCAAAGAAAAGGAATAAATATCAATACCTAATAAGGATATTTATTCAATTAAATTCAATTAAAGATATTGTAGTGATATTTTTTACTTCAGTAAATAGTATTTTGTAATATTCTATATTTTATTTAATAAATTACATGAAATTGTCATTAATCATTTTAATAAACTTTTGAATAATATTTCTTGTATCAATAAAATATTTTTTAGGTCACACCAGAAATTCCAGGTCCATTCCTTTAAGGAGCTGGAATTTAAAGTTAATTTTTAAAATAGTTTTTTGATGTTGGTTAAATCATTAAAGGATAGATTTCATTCAAGGACTGTATTTCTCGTTAGTGTGTTTTGGTAATAAAACATTATTAAATATAATGATTTATATTACTTATAACATTTTTACATCTAAAATCTTGGTAATTATGAAAAGTTGTTTGTTAGTGTGTATGAAGGAAATAATTTATTTTAACTTAGGATAATGCTACATTATTATGAAATCATTATGATGCATATAATATGTAGTGTGATATATTTGCTTCTGGTTAATATAAACAAAATATTCTGGTTCCCACATGAAAAAAGGTAGCGGTGGAAGTACTTGGTTCTTAATAAGCATATGTAGAATATAAAAATGACTTTATATATCATTAACGGTGAAGCTGGTGACACCTTTAACCTCCATAGAGGTTCAACATGGATACTATTTCTTCAATCATTATGTCATGTATGGAGTAGGTAATATTTAATATTTTCTTGTTTTTTTTTTAATTTAATCTCATCCATTTACACAATTCTGTCTGCCAGAACCTTTTCAATCTACAAAAACTAACAATTCATATAAGAAATATATTTCTGATCTTTCCTTAATTCTAACAACTGCGTAAATAAATCACAATCTACATAATATGTAAATAGAATAAATCGCATATTAATGAGTGAACCAACAATAACGACTTGATTGTAAAGTAGGCTATACTTAAAGTAATCTACTTAGAATAATAAAACGTGCAGAGATCTTGTTCATTACTTAAACCTTACAGAATGATAATTTAAAAAAATATTTCTTAGGTCTGTTTAATATGATCGCTAATATTAAGTACATATATATATATCTTGGTAACTATGATGACAATTTTAGGTATATGAGATTATTTTATGTTTAACATCGCAGGATACGTTTAAATTCCTATGTAGATTTTAATATACTCGCTATAATATTGGTGATAGCATAAATTTTCATTCAATAAATATACATTTATAACTATAATAAGAAAATACTTATTGTTAACCTTAAAAAGTAATTCAACTTTATCGTGCAACGCCCTCTTCAGGTCGTGACCATCGATTTTAGTTTACCAAATACCAAAACAATCATTGTTTAATATTTTTAATGCATGCCATATATGTTTTGTATTTAGGTAGAAGACGTAATAAATAATATTATAGTTTCTAGGGCTTCTCGTAGTGTGATTTAAGTCACATTCTACTGGAGTTACATTTAAAATCCCTAATTATTAAGCTTTCGATTCAGTCACACACATAAGTATATGGGAAAGCTTAAGAGAACAAGAGGTGCTAGTTAAATACATAAAGGTGATTAAGAGGATATACAATAACAACATAGAAAGAATAAAAAATAAAATAGCTCGAAACTTTAGGCCCCGCCTTCCATATAGAAAGAGGGGTAAGATAAGGGGACCCACTATCACCCACTATTTTCATTTGGAGTAAAAATGGACTCTATATAAAAGGCACCTACCTAAGTCACCCGAGGTTCGCTGATGACCTGACACTTCTGTCAGAGACGAAGACTAAGATAAGAGACTAATACACGAATAAGACCCATAACTATCCATGGCCCTGAGCCAGACCTGGAAATTTTCTACACAAGCTGTGAATAAAATCAATGTATGTCAAAGAGGTTTGGAGCGAAGCATGTTAAACATAAAGAAAATTGACAAAATAAGACACACAAACATAAGAACCGTCACTAAAGTTACAAACGCTTAGACCGCTGGGAAGATGACCTGAAAAGATAGCTGGCATAAACTGGCAGTCCATAGCACAAGACCGACAAAAATGGGAATCTTTGGATTTGGGTTCCTGTTCATTCATAAATAAATAATGTATATTTATTACTAATATAATCTAAGCTAACATACTAACAAAAATCAATATTTTTCATTACTGTAACGTAGCAACTACCAACTATTGTAAAACAGGAAATAAAAAGGCTTATTATTATTATTATTATTAATAAGTCCTTCCTTGAAAACTTAAATGTATTTTTAAATTGTGCATAGTAGGGAATAAAACAAAAAGTATTCGCGTATATTTATTTTTTATAAAAAAATATGTTAAGAGCAATAGGACGAATTTGTCCTATTCTACCCAGGCAAAAGTGAAAGAGATATTTTAACATACTACGAATGTTATTATAAAACGAAAGAATTATATTTAATCTGTCTGCTGTCAATATTTTGTTACAAGTGTCGAGACGCGAACTCAACATTTTAATTTCAGCGCAATTTTCTCACTCCTGTGGAGAGATGTCGCTAATGTGTTGCTCTCTCGCGGATGTTGCATCAAGCCATCTTTGAATATTTATGCTACAGGGAAATAGTCTTTATGTTGAGGCTTTACAATATATTTTTGCTTATTGAAAGAGATATTAAACTATCCGTGGCAGTGAGGTTTCCATTGCTTTCTAGAGCACTTGGAGCCCGTGACATCCATTACTAAAGTGATATTTCGAAATAGGGTTGCAGAACGTGTTCACTTTTTACACTATGCACTAAGTGCTGCGGAAATTAGTGAAAAGAGAGTGAACGAAATACACTGCAAGCAAATTTAACTAAAAAATACTAATAACTTCAATTTAATTTTTGTTTATGGCTTTTATTTGTTCCAACTGGTCACATGGTACGAAGTACCGTACAGTGTCGTGTAGATGGAGAAGGCACGAAGGAGATGGATCGGTGAAAATAATAATTAAGTTAATTTTGAATATGCAACTAAAAAAAATAGTTGAAATTCGATTGTTAGTTTTAAGACAGCACAGACAAAACAAATATGAGGAACAACATTATTAAATACTATTTCCTATTTATGAATAATTTATATTTATATGACACTTTAATTTTACTGCTTTATTTACATAACAATCTACAATATGGACTAAACACAATCATTTAACACTTAAAGGACGGTGATAGGTTAGTTTGGGACAGTTAAATAGTATGTAAGATACAGTGCCTTCATCCAAGCCACACTCACAGATGGAGTGATCCCTTATCCGGAGCTTGCCTAGATGAACAGGGGTGCAAGCATGACCAAGACGCAGACGTGAAATTGTGGATGTAATCCAGCGATTTGCATTGCGATAATGACAAAACCAGGATTGTCTTGGTATATTTGGTTGGATGGAAGCATAAAACTTACTAGTAACTTAAATGTGACTACAATTGGGGCTTTAGACAAAATCACTTCAAGTGTGATCTAATGTCATTCCTATACAATTGTCATTGTCAGCATAAGACAAACGTTTTGGTATTGAGCTGACATCACATGATTGTCTCTATAAATTGAGTCATCGTATTAAACTACATACTTTTTATTGTAAGATACGGAATAACACTGCTGGGGGTTTAGTCAAGATGACATAACATTGAACTTTGACCGTTAGTGTCGACAAATTTTCATTCAAATTTAGTTTTCGACTTTCTACATACACAACTGTTAAGGTATCTTGACAAAAACCTTTGAACTTGGGTACGGATTTACTGATTCGTAAGGAATCTTTTCTTTACTGCCAGGTTTTTTTTCTACAACAGATAATGTCAAAACGCTTTGTATTGAATAATACAATATTTATTTACTAATTAACGACTTCTGAAACGTGAAACAGTAATACAAAATTACATCTATATGAGACAACGAAGTAATTAATAAACATTGTCTCTAAATTTTTTGCATCTGGTAATTAAAGTCGTTACGCTTCAGATGAAAGATGGCTGTAGTATGGCCGCCGTTTCCGCCGGGGCTTTTTAATTTTTCGTTTACGCTCTGCGATTTAAATTTTTTCGCGAATTTCTCATTAAAATTTGTCCTATACTACTGTAACAATCTAAATTAAGACATAATGATTTTTTCCCTGTTTCTAATTGTCTAACAAATAAGTAAGGTAATTACAAATTTTTACACTGTTGATTTGTAGTAAGTAGAAATAAATATAATGTTTTCTTTATAAGATTTAGGACAATCTTAATGCTTATCAGTTGGACCTAAAATTTTGGTAACTGTAATTGCAATTTTAACTTTCAAAAAAATTCATCTACATTGACTAGGTATAAACACATTATCAATTTTCGTTGCCTCATTTTATACTTTCCATAAAGAGCAGGTGTTATTATGTTATCTATATTGGAAAATGCGGACTCAAAATTCAAGCCACGTATGACGAGGTTCGTTTTGTATCTGTAGCATATTTTCCCGCCACAATTTCGGAGGGATTCAATCGACACATGCTCCGTTTCATTTCCGCTGCACTCTGTCCGCGAAGGTTTTTTTGAACAGACTATTGAAAAAATGTTCCACTATTACACGAACTTGATTTGACTAAGCATAGTAAAAACTGTGGAGCATATAATTTATCGATTATTTGTCATCACGTAATTTTATATATATATGCATCGGTGAACTTTGTATCACCTACATATACGTATTTGTGTCAAATCCTAATATTTTTTTTTAAACAGACCACGGAGAACAGACCTCAAACTACAGCTTTTAAACACAAATGTACGACATCTAAGTGAAAAATTATTTCTAAAATTTATTTTTATTTACAGAGTTCAGAGCCAAAACTAACATTAGATAAGTAACTGAAACGGTTGCAATGACGTATAATCCAATGAAAGGTTATAATTAATTTAAAAAAAGGTTTGCAAATTACAATAAAATTTACAATCTAAAAATAAACAAAAATAAGCAAAATTACAAATTACAATTAACGTTACACACAATATATATATTGTGCTGCGTAACCCTTTATCAGGCAAACTCAGCATTCTTTATTAATCAGAATTATAACAAACTATAAATATGTAATTTTAAAAGCTAAAAATATAAATGATAACTAAATGTTTTAAAAGATAGCTCTGCGAAACTGTAAGTAGTAGGAGTTTATTATTGTTCGACCATATTTAAATTTGGGTAAATAGAATCCTCTACTTTGTACCTAAGCATTTCAGATTCACTCTATTTTGATTAACTCTGGAAGTAAAGTTAATTTTTAGTAGAATTTAGGTTATATTAAAAAATAATAAATAAGAAGATTCCCTCTACTCCTCTTACTATCCCTCTTCCACATTAGCGGCGGCAAATTGAAAAAAGCACACTCGAAACCCCTTTAGTGTCACGTGTGAGGACAATAGGCTATACATTGGTACACACATACACATTTTATCGTTTTAAAATTTTGACATTGCAGGAAACGGAAGCCCGCCTCATGAAAAGTTTGCACTACTATTGTAAAATAGGAATCGTGTTATGAAAATTTACAAAAGGTAACAACTTGCTATAAAATTCTAATAAATATAGGTATTGGTTATAATTTCTCTTACTTGTAGTAACTATAAGGTACCTTAATTTTGCACCATTTCCCGCACAACTTTCGGAAAAGTGTGCCAGCTAACAGGATTTATTGGAGATTTCGATATTTTCGATTTCGGTATCTATGGTCGGTTTAGTTCCAAACACTGCCACAGAGCACTGCTAATGTTACGTTAATTATTTATATTTAAATAAATTTAACATTAATTCTTTCGTTTTCTCTTTTAATATTTATTTTTTGTAGCATTTATTGCATACATATGCTAATACAAATATTGTGTAACATTTATTAAATGATATACAATTACAATTACGGTGATCATAAATATTAGAAAAAATTTAAAAATATTATACATCCAATTTTGGTTTTTACTAGTAATTTTGTTAAATACAGATTTTAGCAAAAAAAATATTTATTTGTATGACCTAATTGTAAATTACGACTAATTGAATGATGTCAAAAATTACAAAATGATGCATGGCTGCGACAGCATATGATGCAATAACGAGGAAGAAAGTGCAGAAGGTAATTATAATTACTTCATAATTGGATGGGTCGCGATATAGGGGTTGTAATTCAATAATAGAACATGATGGATCGCGTTGAATTTACTCAAGAGAAATATACTTTGTTGATGAGTATTATAAAAATGAACACGGCTACAAGCTACACGAGAATACTGCGATTGTGCGCCCTCATGTAGAACATTTGAGTTTATTTTTAAAGTGTTACAGTAATATCTCTATACTAAGTATATAATAGCAATGTTTTATTGACTCTTTTAGAAGAAATCTTGAGATAGAGACTAATGCAGCCATCTGTTTTTATTTATTTTAACCACAGCTTTTTTTAAAGATAATACATATTTAACATATTTAACATTTAATAAAATATTCAGTAAGTCACCATTAATTTACAATATTTTTTCTCCAGCCTTTTATTTTGTTGTTATTGTAATGATTGGTTTTATTGTCATCGTGTGCTTTTTAAACATTGTATTATCTACTTGATCTGGATAGGTAGGATAGATAGATACATCCAAAATTAACCTAACCTAACTTTATATTTGATTTATCTTCTTTCTGTTTTTATGAAGTGATGTTTGTTTCCTGATAAGTAAATAAATAATCACGGCTAGTGCATAAAAACGCCTGTGTAAAATTAATAGCAAAAATAATAGACACATATTGGCTAGTAATATTACAAGTATTTTTTAACATACAGTTGGTGTGTTAATGATAAAATGAAAAATTAACTACATATTACTAACTATAACGTATAGAGATTTCTAGTTCATCTATTAACAAATACTTTATTGATAAAACAAAAGTTGCCCTTTGAATTATTAAGGGCAGAGGGTGACTGAGACCACAGAGTAGGCCGACATAGTTGATCACTCCCGCGAGTATAATCTGTCATTTATGGTACGCATTTTAAATTTCGAATTAGTCATCCATTTTATGAAACATACCCCTTGACCACCTTGGTTTTATTTGATATTAAATTATCTTAATTAAATAATGTATTCATTCACAAAATCTACTGATGCTCTTAACTAAGCTTTAAAGTTTAAATGGTATCCTCCATGAGTTTAATTTATTTTCTTTTACAAAATTATAATAGGATTAAGTTAGCTTTACTTTGATTTTGCAAGAAAACAGGCAAACACAGCCATGAGTTTCACATTTCAAAATAAAATAAATTAAATAAAGAGGTTTTGAGTTTGGAACATGCCTAAACTAATGGATTGTTCTATTCATTCTAAAAATACTTTTATAAAGTTAAGAAAAACATTGAGAAGGAAAAATTCGGAGTCGGGCAAAAAGCCAAAATGATCGAGGTACAAAAACAAAAATGAAGGCACGCTTGGTCAGTTCAAAAAAAATTCGTCTAGATTTAAACTAAATGGATATGCCATTTGACTACGTAGTACTTAACAGTGCTTTGGTGGTTACGCTTAGTAAGAACTGGTAGTAATTGCTAACTCCCAAAGGTATTAAAGCTCAAAGGCCATGACATTTGGTCGGAAGGGCACGGCCTTTGGAGACGATTTGCTATTACAATGGAAAGGCCATCTAGATCATAAAAGTTGTGGTTAGCTGTGACATTTTGTAAAAAAAATAGGCAATTTTTTCGGAGGTCGGTTTTTTATTTACTCACCGTACAATTTAAGATTGAAAATAATGATTAAAATTGTTATTTAATACCATAGTAACGATAATGTACGTGTGTGTACTGTTATGTAATAACATCCATTAAAACTTTGATTTCTGTGTAACTTTTATTTTACAGCCATTAGTAACACAATATAAAAAATAATTATGTATTTTTTATAAAACAAACGGGCAGAACGTACACCTGATGTTAAGTGATACCACCCCCACTCTTAAGGCCAGAGGCCTCACGCGTACGTTGCCGGCCTTTTAAGAATCTTGCATGTTTTTACTCTGTTATAATAGCTATGGAAGTATTCTAATGGACTAAGTTTATGACCTGCTGGTTTAAAAAACTGTAAAAAACCTACTAGCGAACCCTACGATGTTGCATGCAGATATATTTTATTCTTAATGATGATCATTTTTATATTCTTTTTAAATTTAAGATTATATTGTCATAAAATGTATATTTTCATTTACCCCAGGAAAGTCTAGTGTCAAATCTTGACTGTCATCTTAATAAAGTCAATAAAACAGCAAGGATCGTGTACATTTCTAAGACAAAGTAATAATTTCAAATCATTAACTTAAATTTGAATAAAAGCTGTAAATTAAAACCAATAATCCTTGATCCTCAAACTTTAAATGTATTGCCGAGATCAGTTTGAATTAACCGCGTATTGTTTCAGAGGAGAGGTCATATAAAACTGGCGCGAGGTTTTATTAAGAACATCTTATCTTGAAAGAGTTAACGTTTGAGGGGAGACATTTTTGCTCGATCATTATTAGCACGTGCTGTTGGGAATGGATTAAGCTACTAAAATGTGGAAATTTAACGTTAATTAATCAATCTTTTGAGCTATTCTGTGAACACATCTGACAACTGGATTCATTAGTATTTTTTTTATAGAACAGGGGGTAAACGGGCAGGAGGCTCACCTGATGTTAAGTGATACTGCCCCCTATAGACACTCTCAATGCCAGAGGGCTCGCGAGTGCGTTGCTGGCCTTTTAAGAATTGGTACGCTCTTTTCTTAAAGGAAAGTGGTGGTGTGCGGCAAAAATTGGCTTGAAAAACGCTCAGTCATGGAACGTTATAATTAAAAACAAACCCTTTTATAGTTTATATGCAGGCCAATATTCAACAAGTTACATTTGCGTCTGTCTTATGTAAGGATGAGAAGACAGCGTTCGTAGCGCTGATGACACAATCTTGGAAACAAACACATTATTGTGATTGTATTCAGAGTAAGAGCTTAGATGTCTGTTTCATACTTAATTTACACACAAGGACTTTTATCAATTGCGCAATAGTTATAAGTGCACGTGGATATTTAGCGCAAAGCTGGCGTTCGAACCAACTATCTTTTTTTGGGAGTCGTATGCTATGTAAACACTGATGATATTTAATATACACAAGAAGTTTCCGTAAAACGAATTAAATAAACTTAGTCCGCAAAAATAACATGATACGATTACGAGCCGAGAGATATTTGCGGTTCGGGGTGACATTTATCCGATTGTACACAAAGGGGTTAGGGACTTGTGAAGTTATCGCTAAACCAAGTGTAAATATCTTTAAAAAGTGAAATTATCACGATTTATACTTTTCATTAACTGATATCAAAGTGTTCAACGAAAATTATTAAATGGCACTATTACATGTCTTTTAAAACAATCAAAACCAAAGCCATAATTGCATATGTATCTTTTAAATCTTCTCTTTATTCAGGTCATGTTAGCATCGTGGTCAGAAACACCTGGAGCAGACTATCTGTTTCCACCGATTCCTTACCAACGCCTTTCTTATTACAGTGTATAGTTTTGAGGACGATAACGTTTTCACTTGATGGGTCCATCTAATTGGTGAACGGCCTCGTATTTTTTTTGCCTTCCGTGTTACCAACAACGATTAGTTTTCCCAAGTTCTCATCGCCTAAGCGCATTGTAATTGTCTTAAGCAATTTTAAGTATATTTAACTCAACAATACAGATACACCATTTAAACATTTAGTACAGACTGATTTAACAACTCAAGTGTCAAATCTCTTTCATATGCTATGATGAAAACGTATCGCTCGCGCTACACGTCAATGTATGCAAATGTTGCCAGCACAATAATCTGAAAAGTAAGCGATACGCATAAAAACGTCGCGAAAAAATATCTCTAGCCCCCCGAGAACCACGATTTAACATATCTAATGCGATTTACGTGTTCCACCCCCTCACACCTTGACGAGTGTCTGTAATCGTTTTAAGACGTTGTTGACTTGACTATAACTGTTGTGGGTTTTAAAGGGGATTTTTTGTAACACTTTTTAAGAGCGAAGTTACGTACTTTTATAACAAATTTTAATGTGTGTATTTTATTACAACATTTACTCGGGTAAAATGTTCTTTTTTGGTCTGATGATTAAGCCTAACTTAAGACTAATAAGTGATTTGAGTCTAACCTAATTTACTTAATAGGATATTTAATATGAGAAAGTCCAAGAAGACTACTTACATACTAAGTAGTGTAATGTATTCTAAACAATAATATGTTTAATATAGCGATTTTAATAATAATAATTATGGTTTATTTGCCAAGATAGTGGTACAGTGGTTAGATCACACGATAACAAATATCCGCCAATCATCCATATAAATAGGCATGCAAATGTCATATAAATGTTTACAATGTCTTATTAAGTACATAAAATAATGTCAAGGTTAAATTATTTACAATCGGTGTCAAATCTATGGTCCAAATACTCGCCAACGCTATAAAGGCTTTTTGTCTTTAAGAATTTAATCACCATATTTTAATTATTAAAGTTTTCAGGATACACTTTTTATTATTTTTTAAGTATAATGTTATTTTATAGGGTATGCATCGTTTTGCCATCGATTGTGATCTAAAATTTGCCTGTATATGATCACTGAAACAGATGTTTCAATGCATATATACCCCATACGAGACATTTTATAGAAAACCATTCTTGGTGATCTTTGTGCCTGACACATGCCGTTGACTTTATGGGTTTAATGCTGGTTTCTTCACGACGTGTTCCTTCACCGTAAGCGAATGTTATATGTTCATATACATAAGCTGAAAAGCTAACTGTTAAAAATTATTCATGACCAAGCGCCTAAAACGCTTAACTTGATTAAAACATTTTTTTTAATTTATATATTTATATAGATCAAACTGGCAACTAATATACTATAGACATTATTATGTGAAACGCTTCACCTGTGTTCATGGGTTTAACAATAATTGTACTGTCATTAAATTGTTTGTTATCTGTATATGACATAATGTCTACATTGTAACAACCACAGATAATCAACATATGAGCATTAGTGATTGAGCGATTATTTCGACTTCATAAATTTTGAACACTTGTAACTGTGGGTTTACAACTAATAATCAAGACACTTATCTATCTCCCTCTCTGTATCATCGGGATTTGAAGTAGCACGAAAGGGAGAGGTACATTCGCAATTTGTATTACAGTTAGAGTCGTTCGCGAGAGATTTATACGCTCATTTGTAAATAATGAAGGCGCCACTCATTGTGATAGAGTTCCATTGTGGGCGACCTACCACCGACTTAGGGTTGGAATTCAAAGGTTTTATCATCTGTGCCCTTTTCTTTATTATCTGCTTTTCAATTGTCTAATTTAAAACGAAGTTAATAGTAAAAGCTAACTTTCAAAGAAATACTAAGTATTTAATACCGAATAAAAGAAAAACAGTATTGTGAGATGTTTCTTACTTGTAATTCGTGTAGTATAAATAAATGAAATATTTAAAATAATCGATTAATCAGGATTTTGATTTAGCTTTAATGTGTAATTATTAATTCAATCTATGTATTTATGAGACGTGTTGGCCTAGTGGCTTACGCGTGCGACTCTCTTCCCTGAAGTCGTAAGTTCCATCCCAAACTATGCACCAATGGACTTTCTGCCTATTAACACTCGCACGTACGATGAAGGAAACATGCCGAAGAAACTAGCATGTCTTAGAATTTGTCGACGGTGTGTTTCAGGCATAGAAGCTTGATCACCTACTTGCCTATAAGAAATGATAACAGAATAGATAATGAAATCTGAGGCTTGGTCTAAAAAAGGTGGTAGCGCCATTGGCGTTCTTTATCCTCAAAATAAATTTAAACAAGAATTATGTTTGGGTATTAATTATCTCGAAAATTTGCGCAATTGTATTCGCGAGAAACTACTACTTTATAATCAGTTGAAACTAGGTCTTTTGACTTCGCCTCAGCCCTGAGGCTAGGCCAATTACTTAAAGTCAGTATGCAGAGCCCTGTCTGACTACACCTGCTATTGTGAATGCATCGCTTAATATCACCCTTCATACATTCTTATGCGTTTTACGGCAAAATGGGGTTACTTTTGCACTTATCTTCTTAATCACTTAACATTGTAATGCTAGATGCTAAACCTAGAGGTTTATTTTGAGGATTTAACAAAAGTAATAATTTCACTACTATATAGAATATATTATTATTAAATATTTTGCTTCATCTATAGCCAACATTTTACTTTACTTTAGTCAACCTTTTACCCTGTACTTTAGTTTAATATTTCAAGTAAATTTCGTTTATATTTACACCTTCTACACAGGCCACAAAATAATTTATATTTAATTTCACAGATTAGTTTCGAATCACAGATTATATCAAAAGCTAATTTCTACGCATAGACAATGGTTCACTATTATTAGCGCGTATATCAAATTGAAACGTGTTGTGTACAATGTTAATTGTCCTGATGACGTATCATTGCCTGGGTAATATAACCCGGAATTTCATTATGCCCGGGCCAGGCCTGGATTAGAATGTCCAGGCCATTGTTCATTGAATTATGCGTTGGACGCTATTGGCGTAATAGATGTTGTAGGTAGGGGAGAAGTTGGTTAGTTTAGGTAACGTCTAGTTTCTTAATATTTACTATACATCGCATGTATGACCGATGGAGATAAACATTTGAAAACTCACTTGTACGTGATTAGCTAAAAAAGTGTGACAATGCATTGATATTATAATACGAATGCAAAAAAATAATAATATTCGAATTATTAAACGGATGACAATTCGTGTAGTAAAATTAAATCTTTACATGCGTCAGGATATGTTAGGATAAGTTTGACTGAAATTTCACTTGGTTGCGTTTAGCAAATATAGTGTGATTATAGTTGTTTTTTAAATACAAAATCAAACTAAAAATATCACAATATTTAAAACAGATCACAGTCACCAAATACAGAAATCTATGTCCTAGAAGGATGTAGCGTAACTATTTGTTTTTTTTTCAAGTATTAAACGCAAATAAGTCAAGTACGCTCATCTTAATTATAAAGATAAATAATAATAAAAATAGTCTTTATTCCAGTAGACACTACACTAAAACCACTGTCATTAGTCCATGTCATTATGTATCACACTAGTATTCGACCTCCGACGGAGTGAAGGCCTTCTTCTTCCCACGTAAGGGTCTTCTTGACTCATCTGCCATCACAAATGCGGGCCATGGTACTTCGACTTTAATTCCTTTGTATATCCTACGACGTCTTTTATGTTTGTACGGCTTCGTATCAAACTGTTCAACTTCGTCTTTAACTTTCAAACGGTGTTTGCATTATAATATCTAGGCGTTTAGGAAATAGTTCCAATCAGATTTATAACAACAACTAGACGTAAATTGGTGCGATTGGTCGTCTAATTGTTTGAAATATGCGATCAGTTGTAAGGAATTGTTAACGGTATGGTTTTGGCATTTACAACTTCCATAGAATATATCTTTAAATTCACAAGAGAAATTTTAATAGTCTGTGCGGAAACTGGAGCAGTGATCTTACTAATATTACTTTTATTTTTATACGTCATTTTATTTATTTACAAACTTTAAATCATTTTCGTGTTAAGTATGAAAATTTATCGGAATTTTGATCTGTACACTGTAACATTACAGAATTGACAATTTAAATCATATGCGAAAACCTTTAAATTTTATTAGTCTATGCTTTATGAACCGGCTAAAATGTTATTAAACTATAATAGTAAACGCCTCAAATATAAGAGTCTTGCCTCCAACTTCGATTTGGTTCCCTTTGGAGTAGAGACTCTTTGGCCGTGAGGTACACATATAAAGGCGCTAATTAAAGATTTCAGTTGGCGCCTGGTAGATAGGACCGGTGACCCCAGAGCTGGTGCTTTCCTAGCTCAACGAATAAGTATCGCAATACAGCGAGGAAATGCTGCAAGCGTTAAAGACCAGCGTTAAAGGTACACTGCTACAGGGACCAAACTTTTTAAATTCGTTTGAATTTTCTTTTTATAATTTTTAATTATTACTGTTATTTTGTAGGTTAAGAAAATTGATAATATTTAATAGTTATGTTTCGGTTTTATTAAACTAAAATATACCAAATAATACAAAGGAAAAAAAACAAACTAATATTATCCTTATTTGCAAGGCAATTTCATTTATTTTCATGTAGTGAACATTAAAAAAGGCAATTTATCACTGCAGCGACTTCAAATCTCACGACGCGCCAAGTGTATTTCCGCGGACTAAGAAAAGATATGACTAAGGCATATAGGATCTAAAAACAATTATATGAATAAAGTGATGTGATTAACACAGAGCCATAAAATCTTTTTTGCTTTTTTAACTTATACAACAAATTTAAAAATTTGTTTACAGTGAAAAAAAACAGGAAGAAGTTGCAACGTCTATTTGTACCAAACCATAAACAACAATAATTATTAATATATAGCTAATGGCTCTGGTCTTTTTTGGAGTTCCGTTTTTAGTTCAAAGTGTGTTATCTTCAATGATTTATACGAATACTAAAGCTTATGACTTCTAATTTGTTTATCGCTCAAGTGGCCAAATTTATGACTTCTTGCGGTAAGTTTGACTTCAAAGTTATAAATAAAACATTCTAACATTGTTCTTCAAGATGATGGCTTTGAGAAACGTAAAACAAAAATTGCTACAACGGGAAGCTTTACGGGGAGTTTGACATAAATCGAATATTTTAAGTCCGTCGCTCAAACGATACCGGAAACAATAATTGTTTAGTTTTAGTCTGAATTCTAGAAGCTAAATTACCTAGGAAACAGATGCAGAAGTGCGACTGCCACAATACCTACTTCAAAACATTGTAATTGGATTTATATTACCTGTTATGATAACATATAAATACCTAAATATTTCAAGTATTTTATTTAAAGAATACGATTACGCATACATCCATTACTATTGTCAATAACAAAAAACACAAATTCTCAACATATTCCTGATGACTTCAAAACGCATGTAAGTCTGTTTTATTAAAGCACTATTTAAGAAAAAGATTTAGAATTAGAAAAAACCTCAAGATTTTTACAGCATAAATGCCAAACCAGAATTATAAACGAACTAACATAAGCTACTTAAAATTTTTAGATAATATTTATTGTATTATTGTTAATAATAGATATTGTTTTTTGTGCCTGACGCATTGCGTTTGAGTTTAGGACTTGCCGGTTTTTCTCACCATCCTCATTCGTATAAGCGAGATAATTGGGAAAATTGGAAGCAAAATGGTGCAGTGGAGGAAGCTTGATCGCGGGACATACTTTGGTAAAGATTGTGAGTATGGGAGACTAGGGGCAACACGATTGCAAAAAACTGGTCTCAGAGGAAAAACATTATTACTAAAAAAATAGATTGTGGGTTTGCACTATATTTAGTAAAACAAAAAGCTTGTTGGAATCGTCAATCAATGGGTAACAATCAAACGGTTAGTATATAGAGTGTGTTACAGGTAATACATAGGGTGTGTGCAGGTGGGGTGGGATCAAAGGTCATGTCAACCAATCGCAACCGGACGCGGGGGAAGCGAACTTCCGATTTTAATTTTTAATGGTCTACTACAAACAGGTGACTGTTGTGTTACCAATGTTCTATTATAATACTAGACCGGCGAACTTGTTACCGCCTAACGTATTAACATTTTGTATTGGATATTTTTTCGTAAATTTTCAATGTTTTTATAGTTATTCTGCTTTTCCGGAGACAACTGATAAAAATAGGTACATGAAAATCACTGCAGTTGCTTTCGCATTATACGTTTTTTATATACCTATGCATGAAATTCAGTACTATAATAGTTATTTTATAATACTAATAAGTTATATTCATCATGTAGTTCATACAATACATTGTTTTATTGGTTAGTAGGAATCGAAAAAGTAAAGGAAATAGCCATTTATTAAATCAAAGAGTCTAAAGAACATCCCAACATCGTCAACAATTAAACAGTTCATCAGATTCTTAAAGACCACACGCTTGTTAGGTCGTCATAAACACTATTAAATGTAAAGGAAATACAAATTACGCCTAATAATGTAGCGTCTTGGCGGATGTATCTTGTTATATGGGTTTAAATAAATCTATGTTTGCGCGCACATTTATAAAAATAGATTAAGGCGTATTAGAGGGGCTGGTCTTATCTAGTTTTATATTTTAAGGTTTATGTATTGAATAGATACTTAAATTGTTTTTTTTAAATAATAGGGGGTAAACGAGCCTGCGGAACGCCGAAAAAGGGCAGACATCGCAGCTCATAGACACCCATTTTTAGTGGGTGCGTTGACAGCCTTTGAGGGTGGAGTACGCTCCAATTTTGAACAGTTGAAGGTCGTATCTCTCAGGGAAGACCCCGACCTATTTTATTTATTATTGTGCTTGTAATATTTCTTATGGAGTGTGAGACACAAGTTTGAGTTTCAATGATATTTTTTAAAAATATGTCCATTTGAAACAGTATTACCAAGCGTTTTGGCAATGACAAAATAGCGCAAATTCATATCATTCAAAAGTCACCCACACTACTAAAACACTGTCTTGTTTCAAGGCTTGTAGCTTGTCACAATTTGTCAAGCCACATACCTACCAATAACAACCACTATTTAATTTCCACCCCGAATTGTTTCCGCAAAATTGGACCGCGTGATTAATTTGTTTAAGTCCCCTTGTATGCAATTTGTTTCTAGCAAATTACTAAGACCTACCCACCCCTTATGTACCTCTATAAAACTGTTTGGACGAGGGGATTTCGGTAGAATTAGAAAGGTCCAGATAAATTGGTGACGAGTTCCTTGGTTTAGCGGGTTAGTTGACATTAGCGCTCAATAAATAGGTATGAAGATGTTGGTAAAGGATTGTTTAATCTATTAGTATAGCCACGCATTACTAATATTGCCAGTTCTCGTCCGTTCTATGCCCTTGATTTGAGATCTGGCAGTAAATGTAAATTTAGAACCATTTTCTACTAATAATAAGACAAAATTTAGTGATTTATATGAATAATGAACTTTTGATTTGTTTAAATTACTTTGATATCTTTATCTTTGATAATTTAATTGTAACTGGTGAAGGTTCATGCTTTATTTGTATACTTTATGTATGTGTACTTATATATATATATATAAGAATAAATTGTTTTTAAAGTGAAATAAGAAAATATTGGGTATATGTAACAAAAAATAAAATAAAAGACTAAAATGTCAATGGCGGGACATATGGTAAGAGAAGAAAGAGAAAAACAAAGTGACAATGAAGGTAACAGGGTGGGACTAGCTAACTCTCTAGACGAACGACGAGGAAAACAAGATATGTAACGCGTGAAGTGTAAAGTGTGTATAAACGAAGGAACTCACAAAATTTTCAAAAAAATATACAAAAATTATCAAACTAAACGTTAAAATTTTCACCAAATTTTTCTTAACAACTGGAATTACTCCGCTAATTATCAAGGATCCTAATTCATTTTTCACACGACATCTTGGCCAAGATATTGCTATCGCGACCACGTCCCAAAGGGCCTCGTTACCAGCCCTTAATTAAACGCACCTACTACACTTACTTGTATATTTTGTTTGGGCTTACGACCTCTTGCGTCTAAGAGTATCCTATCTATACTTACAGTCAGGGTTGCCTAGTGTTTTTGTTCAAAGAGTATTGCATAATTTTCAAGTTACAGTAAATAGGTCTGTTTCTAATATCTATAATCTATATGTAATGAAAGAGATGGTGACGATTTTATAGGCATAATGGATTGTAATTCTGGGTATTACTTGGGTTATAAATTTAGATATACATTAGAATATATTAGATATGACATAAGGAATACTTTATTAGTAATATAATTAAGGTATATGAAGTAATCTTACAGCTAACATAAATTAATATACCAAAAAAACAATAATTAACCTTAAAATAAACTAACTAAAATATATTTTTTTAAAAGGAGTCCCTTAAGGCAAGGTTCCGAAGATACTGGCAGCGTTCCCGATTTGAATTGCTAGACTAATTGTTTCTCCGAGGTACCTAGGGTCTCGACACCGAATGGGACAAAATCGTGTTAGGACCCTAGACCCTATATTTGCATGCTTTAATTGTTTTAAATATAGAATTAAAAATTTCTTTTAACAATCAAGTTACAAACTGCGGTGGTTTGAGTATAAATGAAATTATTTCATACGATTAAAAAAAAATCGAATTGCTTCTATAATTTTTGTGAACTTAACTTAAACTTAAAATTGATGTTCTTCTGAATGTTTTAAAATCGTCAACCCTAGACATAAGGATGTGGTATAATAAGGTCGTAAGTGTTTTTAAGGAAAATCAAGTTTCTGTGCAAACAAGGGAGCAAGATTGTTTAAATTATAGCTGCTACGAGTTGGAGACATTTTCATTTTACGGAATCCTTGTCAACGGGTTATTTAGGGAGTTATCCGCCACTGATAACGTTTGATAATATTTCTACTAGATGTGCTGCTGGGCTGCGAAGTCATCTGAAATAAAATAAAAGGAATATTTTTGTATGACGATATATAATTCACTTTACCGACATTTAAGTACAAAATATTATAAGTAGTTTCCGTTGATGTAAGTTTGTCTACAATTATTGTTTGGCATGAATGCTGCAATCAATTAAATAACAATAAAATTCAATTTCGGCAAAATAAGTGTTGGTTCTAAAATCGAATTCAAAATTCCTTCAACAAAAGAGCGTGCCAATTCTTAAAAGGCCGGCAACGCACTCGCGATTCCTCTAGTTGGACACTCCATTGAGTGTTGAGTGTCGACTTTTACCTCCAAATATAAACAATCTCTCTTGAACGGGGGTTTTGTCGCGTCTATTGTTTGTCAGAATCCCAAATCAAAAAATGACCTCTTCAAGAGTGATTTGAGAGCTGAATCCGCCGTGTGAGAATTGCAAGGATGGTCCAGCTTAATTGGCAAGAAAAACTACAAAAACAAGTGAGAAAATACAACATTCTAATAAATTCTAAAATAAAATACTATAAAAGGTATTAAAATATATGCGCTTAAAAAGCACTGCGATGACGTCATATCTAGAAACGCGCTGACGAATTTATTCTGGCCGTTAAGGATATTTGCAAATATGTCACGAAAGGGAGCGACATGGCGGTTTTTGGTATCCAAACATGCAATACCAACGATGAAATCACGCGCTATCAAGTTGGTATGTGAACTGCAATGAAGCAATTTGGCGTATATTTTCATTCCCTATTCACGAACGTCATCCCACTGTTTTACATTTGGGGGTGCATCTAGAGAACGGTCAGAGAGTATATTTCATAGCGTCGAATGCTGCTCAACGTGCCGACACACCTCCAGCGACAACACTGACCAGTTTCTTTGCGATTTGTCAAAGCGATCCGTTCGCAACTTTGCTTTACTCAGAAATGCCACGTTATTACACTTGGAACGCTACATCGAACAAATTTCAACTTCGGAAGCAAGGCGATGCAGTTCCTGGTCATCCAGATATGCGTTCTACTGATGCTCTTGGTCGTATTTACACAGTACGAAGAATGATGAATGTTTCTATTTGCGGTTGTTGCTGGTACATGTTCGAGGGCCAACATCATTTGAATCACTACGAACAGTTAATGGTATCGTGTGCCCCACATTTCGTGCAGCATGTCAAGAGCTAAATTTGCTTGAAAACGATACTCATTGGGACACGACAATCGCTGAAGCAATTATTTCTGCATCTCCAAGTCAGATACGCACATTATTTGCTATCATCATTTCAACATGCTTCCCATCGAATCCACGTAACCTGTGGAACAAATACAAAGATAACATGTCAGAAGATATTTTACATCGAATTCGCGTCAGCTCAAAAAATTCCGATCTTGAGGTGATATATAGGTGGTAGGTGATATATATGAGGAGGTGGTTGAATGAGGAGATCCAGAACCAGACTTTACTCTTGATCGAAGATATGTGTTACCTCATGTGCGGCAGTTTGTTAGTTAGGTTAGGAATGCCAGCGCCAGATCGCGGAATGAATGACGCATTTAATAGAGAATTGGAACGTGAACGTGAATATGATCCACATAAACTAATCCAATCAGTTCAAACGAATGTACCTCTGTTGAATCCTAAGCAGAGGGAAGTCTATGATACACTGATTAATGCAATTGATGATGGAAATGGTGGCTTATTTTTTTTGGATGTCCCCGGTGGAACTGGGAAGACATTCCTCATGTCATTGATTTTGGCCACTGTACGTGCGAGATCCGAAATTGCGGTAGCAATTGCTTCTTCTGGAATAGCGGCCACATTGTTAGACGGATGCCGTACGGCTCACTCAGCGTTAAAATTGCCATTAAACCTTCAAACAACTACTGAACAACCGACATGTAACATTTCGAAACACTCCGCATTGGCCAAAGTTTTAGTAGCATCAAAAATCATCATATGGGACGAATGCACAATGGCGCACAAACGCGCATTGGAAGCACTAGACCGAACATTAAAAGATCTGCGCAATGACTCGAGATGTTTTGGTGGTGCAATGATTTTATTATCTGGCGATTTCCGACAAACACTACCAGTCATTCCAAGATCTACTGCTGCCGACGAAATAAACGCTTGCCTCAAAGCATCAAATCTGTGGCGATATGTAAAGAAACTTCAACTGTCTGTAAATATAAGAGTTGCATTGTTGAACGATCTATCTGCTGATGATTTCTCGAAGCAATTGCTGACTTTCGGTAATGGCCGTGTTCCTGTTGACAAATCGAGCGGTTTGATTTCTTTTCCTCCAAATTTTTGCAATTTCGTATCATCAAAAGACGAGCTTATCAACAAAGTATTCCCGGATATCATTGCTAACCACAAAAATACTAAATGGTTAAGTGAGCAATTTTGGCCGCTAAAAATAAAGATGTAGGTGACCTCAATTTTATAATTCAAAATCAAATCGTAGGTACTCTGTATTCATTAAAATCTATCGACTGTGTAACAAACGAAGAAGAAGCCATTAATTATCCAACTGAATTTTTAAACTCCTTGGATGTGCCTGGTTTACCACCACACAATTTAAAACTTAAAGTTGGCTCGGTAGTCATCATGCTTAGAAATTTAAACCAACCAAAACTGTGTAATGGAACGCGTTTGGTGATAAGAAAACTGATGAGCAATGTGATTCGCGCGTCGATACTTAAAGGAAAATTTAAAGATGAGGAAGTTCTTATTCCAAGGATTCCGATGATCCCAATGGACATGCCCTTTGAGTTTAAACGAATTCAATTCCCGATTCGTCTTGCCTTCGCCATGACGATCAACAAATCACAGGGCCAATCCTTGACTATTTGTGGCCTCAATCTAGAAAATGCGTGTTTTTCTCATGGTCAATTGTACGTGGCATGCTCACGTGTCGGCAAACCATCCGCTTTATTTGTTCTTGCGCCTGACCAAAAAACAAAGAATGTCGTTTACCACAAAGTGCTTGAATGAAAATCCTATTAATGAATTAATCCGAGTTTTATTTTTTTTCCCAATCTGCACAACATAGTTTTCAATCATTTTTTTCTGACATGAGTTTGAAGTACTTAATTATTATTTTTTATTTTTATTCTCATTCTGTATGTATGTTTTCATCATCATTCATCATAATAAAATACTTTTTTGTTTCTATCTATATAAATATATTATTTTGTATCATTGTTTTACGTTCATCAAAGCCTAAATTAGTTCAGCTAAAAAGTAACACGACATTCATTGACTGTTAGGCGGTACGAAGTTCGCCGGGTCAGCTAGTATTGTATACAACTTAGTCACTGAGGCATTAGTCAGTGGTAAGACTGGATCATAGCTTTAGGCTGGAGAAACCATCTTCCCTCCACAAGCACAAAAGAAAACTTTGATAAGACATTCTTAGTAACATCTATAACAAAATACACGTAGAAGTTGATATTCATATTAACACAATTATACTAGGAAAGACAAGTTCGACCTATTAACACATCGATAGTAGATTGAAGTCGATTGACGTCCACTGTTGGATCTTTTGTTTATTGATCTTTTTTGCTTCTTTTAAATCCGGTTCCTATTAGTTATTAAAGATACACAAATAAAAAAAATCCGAAGAGGTATACAGTTTTTTATATTATGTATATTCAGTACATTTCCCCTCAGTCTACGCTCGTCTCTGACAAACAGAACCTTGCTCTTATATAAATCAACACTCAACATCAACACAATATGTCTACTTCTAATTTAAGAAGACATATTATTCATTCTATTAATGGACTTTAACAACAGATGTCTACGATGATAACAGATCAAGAAGGAATTTAGTGAATTTGTTGAGATGACAAAATTTCAAAACTTTTCCAAACTATTTAATCATATAAATTAACTACGATAAACAAATTAATTAGCCGACTCCTAAGACTAATCGAGCGGGGTGACCACACCGCAATAAATACTGGACTGAATGTTGTGGGATTACGTACAATTGTACCGGATAATCCCCGATTGACATGGGATTTGTGGACAAATCGAGTAAATTTATGGTCAACCGTTTTAATTTGGACTGTGCATCTGTTATTTGACCACAATGTTCATACCTTAAATTAATCATGGCTTATTTTACGTAAAACTGGAAGATATTGAAGTTGTTTTTTGACGACGGATGTCGGTTCTGTGTTAGTTCCAATTAGATTATTTGATAGGTACTTTAAGTCTACTTCTACTTTTTCACAACAGTACATACAGATGCGTATGGAATTCCGTCGGAAAACTCACATTAAGTGATTTCTTAAGGATATTTTTTGCAACGATTTTAAGAGCCTCGAAATACTCTCAAAAACAATGATCAAACATTCTTCGTTAGTCCAAGCCCAATTTGCTAAGTGGACTTTGTAATGACAGATTAGTGGCCTCCGCGGCACCTGAGCGGCCCGGGCAAAATATGCAATAATTCACCCGAACCCGGGCATCCGCCACCCGGGTAATATACCCGGATCGCGGCAATAAATTTGTCAGAGTGATTAGTGTGGCAAGTAAGAAAACTATGGAAAGATTTCTTTAGCATTTCAGTTAAGAAATTGTATGAAATAAGTATTTCTTAAAAGAAAATTAGGGAATGGCTTTTCCCAAAGGAAAAAATGTTATTTCTTTAAATATTTAATTAAATATTAAATAAATGTAAGAACTAAATAGAATTAATTTTAACAAATCTTTTATCTAGGAAGAATCTCTTCACTTTTAAAAGGTAGTATTTAATATATTGCTTTTATTAGTTTTCTTAATGGCGCTGTCGTCTAGTGCTTTTTTACGTAATTTGCCAAGTGTTTTGGGTGAAGTTGCAATTGGTTCTTTAAGGTCCTTTAATGGCGTTGTAATTATTCTTTTAGGTATTTTACATGGCTTGGGTATTAATGTTTTTTTACCTGGCTCTGGGGAAACAATAGTCGTATGAGGTAAATGACTAAGTTTAGGTATAGCGGAATGATGTTTCGATATTTCTTTCAGCGTGGCATTGTAATTAGAAGATTTATCTCCTTTGGCTATATTAGAAATATCTGTTTTTATACTGTTGGTTAGTTTAAAAATAGGTTTACTGTTGTCTGCTATGACATTTTGTATATTTTTATGTTCCTTTGGAACTTCTGCTATGGCGGATTTGTCTCTTGTAGACACTTTAGTGGTAATCTTATTTTTTATTGAAGATGTTGGCGTTTTCATTTTGTCAGTTTTGATATTTTGTAAAAAGGTTTTTAAAGGCTTATTATTTTGTTTATTATCTTTGACAGGCAACAATTTATTGCTCTTCCCCGATTGTATATTACCATGATTTTCTGTAGTAATCTCTGTTGCCTTACCTATTAATTTTTCAGGTTGTGGAATATTATTTTTTGTAACAGGTAACGTTTTGTCATTATTTTCATCTCCTTTCTTCTTTAATGAATATTTCAAAATTTTAGTTTCTTTATTTTGATTTGTACTTACATCTTTTTTACCTTTTGTTGAATCAGTTTGAATACGGTCTAACTTTTGTTTTAGATTTTTTTCATAGGCTGAGTTACATTCCTTTTTATCTTCATTTATTATTTTCATTACAATAGGGTTTTTAACTTTGATACTAGTTTTTTCGATATTTTTGAAACACTGTAGCTTCGAAAGCTGTACGTTTCTCTCTGTACCATTTTTAATGCAACTGGTGCATGGACATCTCTTAGAACCGTTGCCAGTGTTTAGATTAGAGCAAAGTTTCAAGTCAGGCCTGCTTTTAAGTGTACTTTTAGACACAGATAATGTAGCATGAGTATACGATAAGTTTTTAATTTCATTTTCTTCTAAAAGAATAAAAGATGAAGGTGTAGAATTACAATTAGAACTGCTATACATTGCTTTGCTGTTAGTAATATAAGATGATGTTTTATCATCGCATGTAGGTTTGCTATTACATCTATGTGAATTCGAGGTTTTGGCACTTATGTTCGGGCATACATTATTATTTATTGCATGTTTGGATTCCCTTGAATTCGCAAAACATTTTTTTAATGATTCATTAATATGTGTCAAATTATTAAAAACATTGTTTCGTGATATATTTGTAGAAGTAGATTTCATATAGTATTTGTGATCATAAGTGGGAAACTCAACATCAAGTTCCAAATTTCTAGTTCTCGGTTTTACAAATAGTTTGACACCGTGTAAAGTAGTTGGATCCTTTTTGAAATACGGAAAAAAATGTTTGACCCCACGTTTCTTTTTCGGTTTTTTTCCACACAATAAGTAGTACAAAACTGGTATACACCATATGACTTCTATTAATAAAATAAAAGCTATAAGCATACTCTTTTTTGTAAGAGGGATTGGAAAACCAGCTGATGCAGCTTTACAGCGTAAGTTTGAGTAGGCGTTATCACAAAGATTTACCACGTTACTGTACAAGCCCTTTGTTTTGTTGAGAAGCGATAGACAGCTGCCAAATGCAACATATAAATCATCATCTTTTAAGTGTGGCAGCACGTCGGTTGATAACCATATTTGGAACCTCGATCCAAAGTCGTCAATAGTACCTATGTTTAGAGAATGTATACAACTGGTAGCTACATTATAGTAATCCAAGAGTGCATTTGAAGAATTCGGAGAATTTAATTGTATCAACGACTGGTCTTTCAAAGGTATAAACATTGTTTGTGGGTATAGGTCCCAGTTGATATATGGTAGTGGTATGGTTAGACCTTTATCTGTTTTTTCATAATATGAGAGATTATCGCAAGATTCGCGAGTACTCCTTGTGAACCATTCATGTGGATTGGATGCAATATTGATAGTAACGGTTTGAAGGGAGTCCGCATTTGGGTTACTCCATGTTCTTCCATCAGTTTTTAAGCTTAGTTTGATGTTATCGTACATTTGAAACAGTTTTATGGCGTTAACAGGACTAATTGTTCCCCCATAGTAGGCGTATTTTGTAATAGGTAAGACCCATACCTTTAGGTATCCACCAACGACGTCAGATAGAGCATTGGTCATAAGATCTTTTTCTGTTGGATTAACTGCTTCATTAATCACTGTGTTGTAACAATTTTCTACGTAGTTAACGAGATGGGATAAATATTCATCGGATATTGAATGGGTAAGCTTAGGGGATGGTAACAGATTTTGGAAATGTCTTCGAGCACGTAATGATGCAAGTTCGCTTTGAGTCCATCGATGTTTAAGCAAATCGTTTGGTGAAAAAAGTACGGAACCAACATTAGGTTGACGAATATAGGATTGGCAAATACAGAACATTCCAAGAATTACAGTAACCTTCGCAATGTCCTTCATTAGAATAAAATCTTATAAAATAAACTGTTACAAAACTTATCATGCTTCTTCCATGGACACAATGTGCCATAAATACGACACCCATGTCACAGAAACTTCAGAGCTGACTTGTTATAGATTTTAGAAGTAAGCAAATGATACAGACTATATGTATAGATATTATAGATAAAATTAATACTGCCAACATTAAAGGTACATAATATATACAGGAACCAAACTTTAAAATTTATATTAGTAGTCTGTATATATATTTTAAGTATTCTTGTTTGTTACATATTCTGACAGGAGATGGCGATGCCGGCCCAATCACGTGCAACGTCAGTAGGTACGTGATTCATGAGAATCGTGACCGTTGTGCCATTCTAGGTTAGGAACGTCGATCTCCACCATGAACTGGAGCTCCCTACTACAACTTAATGGATGAAGTTGTCGTCCACACGCCACTTCGACAAGGCTTAGCTCCATCCCAACCCGTTGGTGCGTAAAAGCATCAATAATTACCCTTTCCCGACAAAAAAGGCCCAAAGGAGGCCCCGACATATATTAACGGATCCGGGGGATCCAATCACCGTAGCTAACAATAAATTAAAATCCTCCCGCGTGGCTAATAATAATAGTAAAAAACAGATTAGGGTGAAAAACCGCCTTCGAGACCTTTACTTCGAACTTCGCTAACTCCAGTAAGCTTCCGTCCTGCCCTTCAGGCAATTGACCATCCCGCGACGGCCCATGCCGCGGTCCGAGTCTCGCAGGATACGTCCTTGCGCTAGTCGTAGGAAAAATGCTATTCCCGCCGAGTAACGCTCTCCAAAACAGCCCGGCCTGGGTTGTAAAGGTCCTTAAGGCCAACAGCGAGATTTCATTTTAAAAAAGAACTATAAATTTTCCGACCGAGCTATGCTCGCTAAAACAGCCCAAGCTGAACTGTATCGGCTAACAGCGAGATTCCATAAAAAAGGCCGAGTAATGTATGCTATAAAAATCATAACAGCACAAGCTGAGTAGTCAAATCCCTTCTGGCGAACATCATTAAATATATTCCATATAAAAAAATGTGTGCGTGTATTAGGGTACACGAATAAGAAGTGAAACTTCTTTATGACCTTATTTTTTTTAATCGATCATATATGCAACTTCACAGAAATTGGTTAAATAAAGTTAAATAAGATAAAGTTTAACAAAAGGCTTTTATTATCATAGACAAATAATACAATTATTTCATTTTACCTTATTACTACTCAGATTATTACACAATTTCATTAATAGCAATAGAATTATTACTATCATTGTTATCGTTTTGTTATTAATGGCTTATAAATGGTACTATATATTTTTGTTATTAATGGCTTCGAATTTCTTCGAATCAACCGTGATGGAGACAAGAAAAAGAAGGCGCATTACGAAAAAGTCACGCTTAACCGTAAAATGTGACGGTAAATTTTTTTCCAGCGCTGATAAAGAAGTTTCACTTCAAAAAGATCCCTCAATGTAGTATTCATAATTTGTCCCACACTTAATGCTTAAATAAAGTAGTATATTTAACAACTATGTAGGCTATTGTAAATAATCTAATAATATTATTGGCTATTGTTGCAAAAGCTATGAAAAATAGCAAAATATCTAACTAGCAATTCACCGAACCAGCTAGCAAGAAAAGCTATTCATTTATATTTTATATTATTATAGCATAATGTATTATGTATAAGTTTTTTGATATTATCCTAATAAACTCTAGAAGTTGTAGAATTGTCTGTTTTTGTTTTATAAATTAAAAGACGTCTTCCACACTTGTCAGCTCATTGATTTCACACCACCAACTGATAATCACGCGTGTCATTTGTTGACGTCACATAGCGGCAGGTGGAAGAAGTGATATAAATCACAGAAATTTCCTTATTATTCAACTTATACGAGAATATTGATTAATTCCTTGTCAAGACCCCTTTGATATCTATAGTGTAATTGGCGCTGCGGTTTTCGTTGCGCTAAATAAAAAAATGATTACAATTTTGTTACAACTGTATAACAGTGTAAACTCTATATAGCGACACTGACGAAACTGCATTTTATGGTTATATAGTTGTGATTAAATGAAGGGAAAAAAACGTATAGATAATCCATGACTCGTACTTGTTAGTCATGGTCAACAACAGTCTACATGTGCAAGCAATCCCAATTTGTAAATAAAAGAACGAATTTCTTAGAAAGTTCGTATGCATGATGCCGACAGTTGAGTTTATTGCGGGCTAGGTTAATAAAGCGACAAAAGACCGTACACAGCTGCGTAGTTATTAATAATTTTAGCAACTTAAAAAGGACTTTATTATTAAATTTTTGTCGTTATTGAGAGTGCGTATAACACAACTGATTTCGACGCGCCGTTAAATTGTTACATGGAGGTTACACAGAATTTATAATAGTATCAAAAATTAAATACTGTATAAAAATTCTAAATAGTACCATGAATTTGACGATTAAAAATATATGTTTGGTGGTTATGCGTAATACAAAGGTTATAAGTACAGCACAGTACGTTTCAATACATATTGGTATCACTAAGTAATCATAACGTAGCTCAAGTAAAAGGTAATAAATCTGTACCCTGTAATAACTCACACTTGCGATGCCCTAATTACTCACCCTCTGCAGGCCCTCTTAGAGCAGATGTATTCTTCATACATCCCTAATTATCTTTAAGTACATTCGGGAAGATATCTGACGTTTTATATGTAACCACATTAATTACCACAGGAGTAATTTTATTTTTATGTTCATTTGAGCCTACACTGATTTAATTTTGGTTATGACTAACTAAAAGCAGGGTATAGTGGGCAGTAGATGAGAAGATTGAAGTTTTTGTAAGAAAAAATAAGGTAAGAAAACAACATTATAATGTGGGAAACAATATTTCGTACAACGAGTTTTACAGGAGTGACAACATAAAATAAATTTACTAAGGTAAATAAAATTACTAAGGCCACAGACATTTGACAAAAAATGTATACTAATAAAAACTAATTAATCGATATAAATAAAAATGAATATGTGATTATACTTTAATCTGGAACATGGCTGGACCAAAGAAAGGTTTTTATATCGGAAAAACAAACAGTCAGTCAGGCATCATAGCAAAATTTTCCATATGTTTGCATGTAGCTACTAAAAAGGTAGGCTAATATGTAAATACGTTTATAATAATAATACATAGCTTCAATCCGTTTAAAAGTGTTTTCTTAAGGTAGGCTAAGGCGCAATGAAGGTCGCGGGGGCAGCTACTGTCATCTTAAATAGGTTACAACGTTTTTAAAAGTTACTATACTGCTATTCACTATAATACTTAGATAGCTTATTACTAGTAGTATTGGGCAAGTGGTTTCAGCGTTCCTTTCGCTGAGGTCGTAAGTCGTGGTCCAGCTGGCCGTACACCAATGACTTTGGTCCTAAATGGGCTCTAAACCCACTGGATCATTAATATCATTCTCTATTTAATTTACAACAACCTATGAGTATCAGACATCCCCTAGTTAGTATGCTTACAATTGATTTTTATTACTATACTATGTCAAAGGCATATATAACATATAGTGGTTTATGGCAATTTATGTTTTTTGCTATTAGATGATTTGTTCTTGTCGCTATTGTGTCATGTAATCAGATATAAGAAAACAACTAAATATTTGCATATATGAATGAGACATTGAAATTTTAACAAATTCCAGGTATATTCTAATCAATAACAATTTGGATACAATACTATTGAGTTACATGCGTCATTAGGGAAGGGTTCAATTTGTATGAAAGATGGATTGGGAACCGTAATTAATACTTATGTTCGCCTTTGGTCCAATCTTATGTTTTACTAAAGGCAGAGGGATAGAATCCAGTATGTTAAATATATAATATCAATATTTTGGACTTAAAATATATTTTATCTGTATTTCTTTATTAAGGATATCTAAAAATAATTGTAATTTTATTTATAATTAATTCGAAAACATAAAATAAGGTTAAATAACTAAAAATAAGGTCACTAGGTGAAAGTATGTTATTAAGTGAACAGAATTTGCTATTAATATATATATATATATATATCGTAATTTTTGTGGTCACTAGAAAAACACTTTATTTAGAAACGAAATAAAAGATTATGAAAGTAATAGTTATATCGGCACGTCATTCCGCTAAGGGGACACATGAACCCAGGGGAAATCTGTGCTTATTAGCTGTCAATCACACTAACAATCATGCACCCCGCAAATCATCGAAATATTGGCTGGATTTTTTTAAATTTAAGAATTTTTTACTTTATATGTGCAGCATACAGGTCACGAAATGAAAGTATAGAGTATAGAGCGTGTCCGTGATAAAAGCAAAATCGATTATTACCTTTAATTACTATAACTTCACCATTAACTTGCGTATTTATCAAAATTTAATTATAGTAGATAGTAAACTCGTATCACCAATATAAATTTCTGTCAAAACAAAATATTTAAAACAGACCACAGACACCGTACCTTATACTTCAGACATCAACCACAAATTTTTGAGGGCATCTATTAACATATATAGTTTGCCTATTTATATTTAAAATATATATATATATATATTAATCTAAAAAGACAAAAGATTTGACATATTTCCTAGCTCGAAACATTTTCTTTTGGATAACTAAATTGTTGTTTTTAGTATATTTCTTTATTTATTATCTATAGAGAGCATAAATAAAACTTCCACAAATATTTCAATATAATAATTAGTCAAATAAGTCCAGCCATACTTGTAAAAATGAAACAGGAATTCATTTTTATATAAATAGATATAATACTTATTTACAATCCTAAAACTGTTTTACGGGATCATACGCGTGTTCGCGAATGATGTAGTATCATTTTATTTCTCTGACTCTACAATTTTTTTATATCTTATATTATAAGCTAGAATAAATGTTATTTTGTTTAATGTATATAATTGCACTAATTAATGTTTATATGTAAATAAGCTAGTTCCTCTTCAAATGCGAAGCAAACAAATCTAGTATGTATAATGCTATTTGGTAGATTTAATAAATAAAAATATAACAGGAGTAGATTTCCGTACGGATTCAATTGGAAATTGAGTCTCGACGCAATTTCCTGAACGAAGCAATACCATTTTCGATTTCTACCTTGACATTGGTATCTTAAATGTTTACTCAGATATAAGTAAATATATGTTACCAGTTGGCAAAAAGAGATGGAACGTGTAGGACGAGGCGTTTTCCTGCGACCTTCTAATAGATGTAAAATATAGTTAGTTTTGTTTTAATATGTAATCTTATGAGTATCAAGTGATATTTCAAGCTTGACCAGACATTTTTGGTAGAAAAGTGTACGGTTTTAATAGTTAATGATTGAATTGGGTTTGGACAAAGTCCATGAACTCCAAATGGATTAACTTAAAGAATGTGTTTTACTGTAAGTATATTGATTCAATCCTCTGTAGAGTTGGACGACTCGTTAATTTCACCGTTCGTATTTAGCGTAAAATAGTAATGAAGTGATCGTGAGTGCACGTGACTTCCTCGTTTATAATTCCATTTCCTATGACATTTGAGTCTGAACTTAATTTTTGATAGCGTTGGAATTGAGGTTTTATGGTCCTAGTTAATTTTTATACGCCTGTAATTTGTATCTGGTAATTTTTAGAATATAATAAGCGTTGACGTACGTGTTAAACGCCGGCGTTCGTTTTATATGATATCTAAATAGCCTAACCCTGGATTTAAAAATAATTAATAGCTTACGTCCGTCCAGAATATTTCCAAAAAACTTTCAGCGCTCCTGCGTAAGCAACGCACAACACTAAGAGTTTTCACTCGAATCTCCTACGCCTGTAATTTGTACCTGGTATTTTTTTCATAGGTAGCTGGCCACTTAGAATATAATTAGCGTTGAGGTAGGTCTTAAACCCTGGCGTTTGTTTTTAAATGATATCCAAATAGCCTAACCCTGGATTTAAAAATAGTTAATAGCTTGCGTCCGCTTAGAATATTTCCAAAAATCTTTCAGCGCTCCTTGCGTAAGCAACGCACAACACTAAGAGTTTTCACTCGAATCTCCTACGCAGACGATAAGTTGAATATTCTATAGAAGTAATTGTGCTTAATAAATTTTTGGTATATTAACGCGATATTCTATTGACACGAAATTTGTACAATAAACTATCAGATTAAAGGTAATGAAAACTCACACGAATATTAAATTTCGATACGTTTTTGACGGATCTTTAGAACTGTGTGTGTATTTACTCTGTAAGTCTCGACTTTCTATTCTACACTAATAATATTTTTATCTTAGAAATATATAAACCTTATGATTGAACTTTATTTTCTGCTATACTGAGTCGAAAAAAATTATTTGTCTTGATCCACCCATTTTCCAGTTCCATATTTTACATAATGTAGGATAAATTTAACTTCATTATAAATTATATTATATTGTAGGTAAATAATCCATATCTAAAAATCATTTCTTGATTTTCTGTGTATCCAAATGAAGAAGTTATAAAAATCCGTATTCAACCGTATAAAGACGTGATCAAAATATCGTGACTGATTTTCAAAATACAAAATATGATGTGGTATTTTAAATTAAAACAAAAATAGACACATGAACTCAGTACAGTGTAAAAAAGCATATGATATGGAGGTGCTGGGATTTGAACCCAGGACTTTCAGCATGCGAAGCAGACACTCTACCACTGAGTTACACCCCCCGTATGTGCATTAAGCGAAATTAAAGGAGATGTACTTGACGCAAAAGTTGCATTGTATATTTTAATCGTAATTCGTAATTCAACATTTAATACCAAATGATACACCAAATATTAAGACGCATTCATATCATTTCATATTTGTTATAATGCGCGTAAATAGTTTTCCCAACAGTATAGTACAAATGCAAAGATGTTGGAAACAAATGAGGGGCTGTGTTTTAAATAGAGAATAATGATAATAATCCAGTGGCATTACAACCCAAAACAGGTTCGCCGGACGAGCGAGTATTAGATTCTGACATAGACAGAAGTCCATCGGTGCACAACCGGCAATCATACCTACGACTTTCGAAGAACATTGACAATTGACATACATATTTAGACTCCTCATAATACTTAGGATGCTTACATATAAAAGCAAACACTAATAAACATTCTCAAGAACTCAAAAGATTTTTTTTTCAAAGGCAAGAATATGCCTTTGAAGTTAGTAATTTAAAAATTAAACCTATAATCCGATAGATGTCTCTGTAACAAATTAATTTAGCAACTGTTAATACGAGATACGATATCTGTTTTTTCAGTTGCACCCTTTTTAATTAAAATTTAAGGCACGAAGAGTTTAATAATGCAACACATTTGTTTGCTCGATTAAAACTATGAAATAATATTGCAAGTAGTTGTCTATAACTAATCTCGTATGTTAATATTTGAATCACGAACGTCAAACGCTTCGTTATACGTAACTTATATACACAGAACATAGAAAATATTTTTTTAAAGTAAACAATGTTTTAATATTCCTAAGAATACTTTAGTCTATCGTTTATGAATAAAAATGTTAACTATGGATTAATAAAGCTTTTATTTACCGCTTTGTTTGTCGACAATAATAAAGGTACAATAATAATAACGAGGTATTAGATAAAGATCAATTCCAAGTTTGTAACTTTTTGCTAATACGGAATTATTTAACCTCGACAGTTCTTTAAAAATACTATTCTGCATTATTCTTCTGATAGAAGGTATGTAGAACTCAAGTCAGCCGCTTGGAACATTACTGTACTTAGAGTATCACCTTCACGTTTTCACATTCTACTAGAAAAGGAATGCGGAAGGAAGTAAATGTGCCTAAGTTAGAATTTAGAGAATTGTCAGAATCAATGTCATAATTTAGCTGAGAAGCTGTTCCGGACACACGTTTTATTTTGTTATCTATTATATATCTTATTAGTCGTATACTATCTTAAATATTTTTTTAATTAAAATAACTTTTGTTAAGGTATTTGGAAGAAATAGAACACAATAACAGATTTCTCAGATCAGTCTTACCCTTAATCGAGAATAATGCTAATAGAAGAAGAGAATAATGTTAAATAATATTTAATTATCTCGGTATTTTAAAACTATATAAGTTATATATTCTAAGGGCAGTAATGATTGGAAAAAAGTACCTAAAATTATGCAAAATATTAAAAATGTCCAGTACCAACTGGGGGACCCGACATCTAGCGCTGAGCTTCCAGAGGAAATAACTTTTTTTTAAATGTATTAGGCAAACGGGCAGGAGACTCACCTGTTTAGTGACATTAAGACTTGGTACGCTCTTTTCTTGAAGAACCCTTAGTCGAACTGGTTCGGGAAATACGCCAGTGGACAGCTGGTTCCACATACTGGTGGTGGTGCGTGGCAAAAACTGCCTTAAGTAACGTTCAGTTCGACGGACGACAAATAAAGATTAATGTGAATTTTTAAAGTACGGTGCTTCTATAAGGCAAGAGAGTTCTTAGATTATAACTTTTGACATATTAACTTAGTATATGACATGAAAATTTAATTGCTTTTTATTATAATTTTGACATTTGCATACTAGTTTGATATGGAACTAATAAATCTTTTCTTTTGATTGGATTAAATTTAGATTAAAGTTTTAATGTATGTGTTATACATTCCTCCGTTTTCAGACATTTTTAATATATTCAATTACATAATAGTCATTGCTATTGACATTTTTATTAAATACGAAGACAATTTTTAGATTTCCTTTTTAAACTTGTACAGTGAATTTTATTAGTAGGTAATAGATAAAAAAATCGTTTTAATTTAAACCGGTGCAGTTGGTAGGCGATGTTGCGTGAAAATCACATAAAAATCATTACATGAGTGCATTGTGCGGCACCCTCTATCAACCCCTTGTTACGACGCCACTCTATAATTATTTGCCGTGAACGCCGATGTGGTTGAGCGTTTTTGGGTTCCATCATGTAGACCCTTCACATCGGATTTTATTTATTTGTAAATAAAATTTGTCTTATGAAAGCTCATCAATGTAATTTACCTAAAAGACACCTTATTGTACTTCCAGGTTAGTTCTCAGTTAGTTATCAAATTGTTTGTTTTTTTTATACAGTTCCACATACTTTTCTTAGTCGGTAAAAGCGCCGGTGTTAGGGATACTAGTATTGCCAGTAAATCTCAATCATCAAATTTCTTCATAAAACAAAAAATGAAGTTTTAGGCTTAAATAAACGTGACTCAAACTTTGGAACAACTGATATGATTGTGTACTGTTAATGTAACATCAGAAGTTAATAATTTTAACTTGCCATTGTAATTATTAATGCAAGGAATAAAAATAAATACATTTAAGTTGGATTTTTATTAGATGTTGGTAGATAATAAAATTATTTAATATAAATAAACAATGTCACTAGGACATTTTAAAATGGCGACCGTAGTACAAATTTCAAGCCGGCCGGCCAAGTGTATGTGGCACTGTAAAGTGATTTAAAGGAAAATTTTGACGCGGAATGTGACCTGCGCGGAACCCTCGGATTAATCATATTATGACTTGACTGACTTTTTGTATTGACTTCTAGTGTAATATGAGGTTTTAAACCCTATATTTAGTGATGCGGGTGATACATTTTATTCGGTATTGGTTTAAGTGAATTACATGTTTAAGGATTGATCATGAGTGGTATTACTCTAGATTTTTTAAGTTTGTTTTAATAGATTTCTCTTTATTAAAATCCTACCTACATCAACAGCCTTGGCTTGATGGTTGCCATACCGTAGAGAGATCTTTGGTTTAGTTACCGGAAAAAATATTGTTTCGGATTGGTTATGTGTAAACGATCGGTTCCTAATAAAATACGAAATCACTGAACCACATATTTATTCCATAAATAGTAATAGTAATTAAAAATGGATAAATAGAAAATTGAAATTAAAAATGTTTGTCCCTGTGACAGTGTACCTTAAATACTGGTATTCCTTGCTGTCTTTATTCATTGCAAGAAGATGGTGGTACTATCGAACGTTTGCATATTGTGCCACACGCGTGCAAATTTCTCTCAATAGGAATTTTACATTTTACATTATGAGTCATATCAATTAGTCAATTCTTAAATTATTTGTATCATACACATTTATTATGATACGGTATAAAATTAATATTAATTATAATGTTTCACGCGAATAATCATTTACTGAGTAATACATTTTTCCAATAGTAGTACTAGTCTTAAGTCAATTTTTAAAAGCTCTAATCGGAAGTTCTGTTAATCACTTTTGGTAAATTTTTGTAAACCTTGATTGCCATACGAATAGTGTTTTTCCTATACAGTTCCAGATTAATTTTGGACACAGCCAATTTCTCCCCATGTATTGCGATGCTTATTCGTAGAGCGTGAAAAGCACCAGCTCTAGGGTCATCATCTACCAGGCGCCAACGTCTCTTCATCTTATTTAGTGCCCGTACTTACATGCCACGGCCCAAGAGTCTCCCTTCCAAAGTAAATAACGTTGAAAGACCTCTAAAAACAGATTTTTCTTTGTTATTTATACAGCGAAACTAACATAAAAATATTGCCCTAATACTTTAAATTAATATTTTTGATGTAATTAAAAATAATATAAAATACTTTGGTAGGTATCCTTTATTAGATGGAATGGCTTTGTTATTCCTCTTTTATTTTAAATATAATATAATTATCAATGTATCTTACAATTTGTATAAGTAGATATTGTGTAGTAGCTGCAGGAATACTGATGAGCATATAAATAAATAGATTAAAAAGGCATCATGTAGGCGCTGTTGGATTGGAGGAATATCCCAATGACCTATTAAATATAACCCCATGGCCCACAGTTATTCCCTATCGGCAAAGACGTAGTCTTTACTCAAACATATAGCTATTTTTTTGCAGTGGCCACATCCCAATTTTTATTAATTGTTCTGTTTAATTGATATTCAAAGGCCAGGTGAGCCCTCTGTCTATGGGTATAGAACCTAGTACACGCTTTATGAGTTCTGGATATGTATAGTTACTATATGCCGCATTGTCACGAAATTAATGTCGTAACTGACTACGCGATAGCAAATCACGGAGTTTGGAAAGAGTGGTCATTAAAGTATAGACAAAGTACATGACGCGCCTGTCAATACCAATAGAAATTGATTACTTCAAGAAAAGAGCGTACCAATTCCAATTCTAAGTGTCTTCTGACAACGTGTTTTTGGTTGTGTTTCATGGGCGGGTATCACTAAACATCAGATCACTGTATTTTACGTGGGCTCCTACCCGTTTCCCCTTATATATTGTAAAAAGTACTATAATATAATGTATACTATGTAATGTGTAATATTGTACTATAATGTGTATTCTATGGTAGAACTTGGGTTCTAATAATTCCAATTACAATGTAATCGTGTTGATTAATTTCTGGCCTCGCTTCGAATGGCAAAAACAAACCAAAACCAAACCGATTTTCTTTTGTTTTGTTTCTGATATAACTTTGACGACAGTCTGTAAAAACATATAATTTAAATTTAAATTAGAATTTTCCTAGGAGAAAGCATCCAGTACATCGCGGTTTGTTGGTAAAGTACCTTATTCGGAACCAGTATACGTCACAAGAGCGTTCACCCCTGACCCCTAACTGGTCATCGTGTCTCTGTCTCCTTTACACTCGTAGAAGTACATATACATTTGTTCCTTTTCTGGATGGGCACGATCTGATCATATAGTCTGGCATCCTCAGAATTGCATTGCTATATGATACGCTAATTCACGGAAACAAATTTTACGTGACTTCTATCTTCTAATTTGTAATAGACATCAAAGTATTTTTTTATCTACATATTGTGCCTAGAGGCGGTATTGTTAATATAATCATAAATTAATTGTGAATAATATACACTCTGTCAAAACGGATGATATTTATTAAATATAAGCGTGATACTATGCTTATATCATTTACATCAAGATTTTAAACATATATAAGTTTTTTTTAAGATATATACGTTCTAGTTTTATGCACTATGAACGGCTTATATATACGTAATACGTACAAATTGTTGACATTATATAGATGAGTGCGTGTGTATAGCGTGTGATTGTAATAAAACTCCTAAAGGGCTTTGTTAAAGTTTTTTGTGTAAGTTCAAGTAGATATTTTTAAGATTGAAATTCATGCATTTAAGATGTGGGTACAACGTCTGTTGGCACCGCTATTTATTGTATAAATATCGTAAATCCAATGATATTTTCCATCTAACTGTCAAATATCTTTATTGTATTGATACATCTTATCACAAACGAATACTTAACGAAAATTATGTCGCTAGATTAAATCTGTGAATTAGCATATGTGGGAATAGGAAGGATGCACGAATACCTGTTCGGTAAGTAGGCCCCGTCTTCTACATTTACATTAAAATCCAACCAAGTAACTAGGACTGGCATTGTTGGATTTTATTATTAGAATTATAAGATCCACGTTTTTGTTTTTGGTCCATGCATGTTGTTTGCAGACTAAAACGGCTTACATTCTTTATTTTTAGTTATTCAACTAAAATACTCTTAAATATTATCATATATATAAATGCATCTTGGTTATTATTTAATTGGTAGTAACATTACCGCGTTTACTTTAGTACAATTTAAAAGTTCCGCTTTGTACGAGCGATCAACGTCTATGATAGAAGTATACACTACCACTTTTAAACGGACTACCCGCAGTTATTAAATGGTTTAACGTTTCAACCAACACAAAAAGTTGAAGAATTTTCTTGTGAAGCTGAAGATTGCTATTACATTACAATAAACAACATTTAATATTATCCGGTAGATTGTCCGTTATATAAATATATTAAAACTAATAGGATATTAGAACAAAACGCATTATATAAGCACACACTCGCTAGTCCTCAGCATTGAATTGGTATCAGTTATCACTTTATTCAAAGTGACGTGGCTGTAGGAGGCAGTCCTGTCAAAAAAAAAAGTTTTAATAGTCCAATATAAATGCGAGTTTTATAGTTTTAAAATGTATTTGGGATACATTATGAAGTTTACCGATGCGTGAAATTTGGTGTAAGCGAATTGACATTATGATTTATGAACGGTTTCCCTCGGGATAAAATTACCACTTACATTACAATAAGAAATTTTATTACCAATTGGTTTCAGATAGCAGGTGCTTTTTGCTATGAAAGGGTTTTAACGTTCTTGTTAGAAAATAATAGTTTGTTCAAAAGTAAATTATGACTATTGACGAACTCGTGTACTTCAATATAAAAAACAGCTAATCAAAACATTTTCTTGAATTTTTTTCCTAAAAAGATTTAAGCGAGGCTTGTTTTCGAAACTGGATTACGCTGTAACCACAGACAAGAAGGGCCATTTGTTCAACGAAAATGATATACAACTCAGACGTGCGTATGACGACACGTATTTACAAACATACAAATAACCACACGGAACATTCAAAAAACAACGCCGATAAGGTCGGAAATTCTGTACCGCATAAATATGCAACTAGAAATGGAAAACGACGAAAAGAGAATAAAATATTGCAGAAAAGTGGACCCGGGACGCAATAAAATATCAATTTTTTTACTGTTCCTCTATTAACGCTTGCTTACTTTAGTATCGCTTGAAACGCGTACACTGAGCGCTTTATACAACAGTTTTACAAACGTGTAATAGTAAAAACGCATTGTATACAATATAGCATTATATTGTGGGACATATGAGTAATGCGAAGAAGTTTCCGCATAGTTTTACTTGAATATGATTGCGGGGTACGCGAAGGGGAAATTTTGTCTCATATCGTTTTTTAAACATTTCTGCGCTATAATTTATTATGCCTTCGTAGATTGTGAGTAGAAAACATAGTCTTATACGATTTAGGGATGAAACCCATTAGAATTGTTTTTGTAATGGAAAAAACATTTGTTAACGTTTCCTAAGACGTTAAAGGTTACGTTAATTCTAAGACTTTTACTTTTATTTATGTTAATTGTATATATGTTAAATTTTATAAAATTAGTGTGAATAAATTTGTGATATTTAGTTACAAAACGATTTTGGTGTTGTCTTTCTTGGAAAACAATATTCTACAAGTCTTTCTTTTATATTAAAAAAGGTTAAATTAAATTAAATGGTTAAGTTGAATGTCGTTAGTACAAAATGGTTCATGTGAATATTCATATGAAACAAATGAATAATTCAAAAACTCGTGCATCACTCGACACAATTAAAGAGGGGCAAACAAAATCAATTATTGCCTACTGACTTCGAGTGTATAGGGTGTTCTCCACGGTAATTTACTTATAAAAGGTCAGACAGAATATTTTACACCTATGCTTATAACGATACAGTCTAGAATAATAACGATGTTGTGTTTCTTCTTTGTTAATCTAAATTGCCTTAAAGGTCTCGTTACCAGGTCATAAAATAAAAAAAATAAAAATAAAAAAAAGCATTCCGTTTTTGACATTTATCTTCGGTGTGGTGATCTGTGATTTAGTGAAAATAGTTTATAAAGTAGCATAAATATGATATGTATCATGCGTTATAGTTGTTGGATTATTGGGGATGTTGACTAAGATAAATAAAAATGTGTGCGTGTACACACGTAAGAAAAATGGCCTTTTATACATGTTTTAATTGTAAAAAGTTAATATTATATTTACGAGGAACTGTAATAATATTATTAATTTGTTACGTACCGATGTTTTTAAATACAAGGTAAACCATGAAAAAATAAAATTGCATTTGTGCGCAATAATTTTAAATAATTAGCTAATTTCTCAAATCAATAGAGCGAACAACCGTCACGTGCCAGGATTTACTATTCAAATATTAATTTGACGATTGACATGCACCTGGCCTTCTTGGTGTTAATATTAAATGAATATAAAAAAGATATTCTATGAATTTTCACTTGTTGCTACGTTTCTTGTGCTTTGAAGTCAAAGTAACTAACTTAAACGAATTAATAAGGTGAAGTGTTAATACTTTATTTATTAGCTTTTGCTGTATTCATGGCAATCCTACCATTTGTTAATAAATTTATATAAGAGGTTGTTCAATACTTTAGGTCACTATGGAATGCCTAGACAAAAAAATGAAAAATTGAAGGACATGTTGTCTTGTTGAAATTGTCAAATGTCACATTTGAAAGACCAAATCTATATTCTTATCTTGATACAATACCGTTCCTCTTTGGTTGTTCCAAAGTATAAAATTCCCACGTAAAACATATCGATCAAACGTTAATCTGACTCACCCGCGTCCTAATAATTCTAAACGTATAATAGATTGACCCCAAATCCTGAAATAATACGATTTCGGATGTTTGGCTTCCGAGACAATAAGGACCCTAGAAAACCAAAATATTGTAAACTTAAGGTTGAAAGAGTTTGCTACAATAACAGTGTGGGAATGTATCAAAGCTTTATTGACCGCGAAACGTGTCGGTCACTTTATTATACAGTGTTTAGTGTGTAGGTTAACGACCAAATTTGATACTTTACGCAACGTTGAAAGAGTATCTATATGTTTAATAATTATAGTACGTTTTATTTATATCAACCTGGAAAATATCAGTAGAAAGTTGTTGTGTATTACATAAAAAAACAAATACTTGAGTAACAGCAACACCTACTTTTTTACTTACTACACCTAAATATCCATTAAGTCTATCTTAATAAAATGCACATGAAAATGCTTGCATGAAGAATTTCTTTATTGCGAAGCACTGTTTGTTATATACAATTGGCAATGAGTATTTATGCGTAATCAGTTGGTTGGGTGTCGTTGTAGAAATGTAAAGTATCAAGTTATGCAGATCATTGTATTATGCGCGGGCGCCGGCTGGCACTATTGTCCAACGTCCTTTGACATATTGACTAGTGTTGTACCACAATTATTGTTCCTACAAGATACCATGCTGGCACCTAAAGTGCAACAAAAGATTTTAACTGTAGGTTTTACAATAATTGCAAAGAGCGGTTCAAATAGTCAGAAGCTTTCCAAGCAGCTTGATCCCTTGGCGTCGCGTGGAGATGTGGGGGTCTCTCTGCATCCTTTACCGCATTTACCATGGAGAGGATGTATAGAGTTGTTGGGATAACGGCTGAGTTTCTTCGTCGAATATCGAGGCGGAATACAAAATTCCAACTGAATCATCTCGACGTCCGTCGTTCCACAACTGAGGGTTATTTAGCATTTGCCGCACGACCACTACTGTGGAACCAGTAAGAGTGTACCAATTCAGCGAGCAAAAATTAGGATAACGAATTACAAGACATAAATGTATAAACAAATTTAAACTGTATATTGTAAAGATTGGAAATAAACGGGCTTTATTATTATTATTTATTTATCGACTCATCGAAAATCTAAGACAACCCTCGTGCTTTTGAATCGATATTGAACGGTTTATAAATTAAAAAAATATCAGGAAAAACGTATGTTTTATCTGTTATGATTGAAAGCACAAGTTTGATGAATCAGAACAATTGCACAAATGTCGGGAGGGGTAATCGTGACGGCCATGTTTTTCATTACCTACCCCTCATCGAACCTTGCTTTTGTCTTCTAACCGTACCGTAATTTATGTACGTTGCTGACAGCGTATTTGCGTCACAACCGTGATAAATAAAATATAGCGTTAATTCTTATTTGAGCCCATTTTTTGATAAAAGTTATTGTATTTGTATTTCTTTTTTATAGAGCGGAGCGGAGTTGGCCTAGTGGCTTTAGCGTGCGACTCTCATCCCTGAGGTTCGATCCCCGGCTGTGCACTAATGTTCTTTCTTTCTATGTGTATTTAACATTCGCCCGAACGGTGAACGAAAATATCGTGAGGAAGGCTGATCACCTGCTTGCCAATTCTATTAACATATTATCATGAAACAGATACAGAAATCTGAGGCCCAGATCTAAAAAGGTTGTAGCGCCATTGATTTATCTATTTTTATTTTATACCTTGTATATATTTTGTGTGTGCTTAAATCACATAAAGATTTTGTCTTCAAAATATGCCATCTGTCTTAATAGTTCAATATTAAAATTACTCTATAACTTAGATGTTTAGCTATTGTCACAATTTCCTATTTGTAGATAAATGTTTAATTTATCATAGCTAATTTATTTCTTTAAAAGCTTATAGTAGTAACTTGTGTGCATCGTTAAATAAAACATATACAAAACTAAAAATACAATACGTATATAAATGTAATTAGAACATAAGATAACATACCATAACCTATCCCTTTTGTAATCTATTTCTGCCCTAAATTATATTTTTAATAATATTATTATTCGTGTGTGTAAAAGGCGCGTGTCGAATACGCTAGCATAATCGTAAGAATATCACAAAATAAAGTTTTCCCCGTGATTACGAATGAGTAGACTTTTGTCATCATGCCTTTGTTTCGCGCTTTTAATATTATATTTGTAATTAAACCTGTTTTATAACATGCACTTATTTCTTATTCAGATATAGCAAAGACAATATTGAGCTTCTTAGGTTAATTATTGTACTTAGATGTTTGGGCTAGCTTTTCGTTATTATTAGGTAAATCTTGCTTTACTGGAAAACAAATATTATAACTAAGTAACTACGGTTTCTCAAGTTGTACTCCAATTTCAAAGACTAAAATGTTAGTAATATATGTGAGTCTTGGAATCAATATATTCATTCACGTAATACCATTACTTATTAAACAAAACAATTATAATATCGAAAGTATACTGAATCGTTTATTAAAACCTAAACATAACAATCAGCAGAGCAGTGTTGGACCAGTGGCTTCAGCGTGCGACTCTCATCCCTGAGGTCGTAAGTTCGATCCCCGGCTGTGCACCAATGGACTTCCTTTCTATGTGCATCTAACATTCGCTCGAACGGTGAAGGAAAACAACTCTAGGAAATCGGCTTGCCTTAGACCCAAAAAGTCTACGGCGTGAGTCAGGCACAGAAGGCTGATCACCTACTTACCTATTAGATTAATAAATCATGAAACAAATACCGAAATCTGAGGCCCAGACCTAAAAATGTTGTAGCGCCATTGATTTTTTTAAACATAACAATCAAATATAAGTATGGACAAATTTACAAAAAGAAATTAAAACAAATTTAAGTTGGTCTCTGTGGCAGTGTACTTTTAACGCTGGCAGGATTCTCTCGCTGTATTGCGATACTTGTTCGTTGAACGAGCAAAGCACCAGCTCTGAGGTCACAGGTACTATCTACAAGGCGCTACCTTCAATCTTTAATTAGTACATGTGCTCTTGAACCCCACGGTTCAAGAGTCTTTACACCAAAGGGAACAACATCGAAGTTGGAGAAGAGATTATTATATTTTCCGGTTTTTGCTTGTCCAAGGGAGGTGAGGATCTACAATATTGTTGTTATAATGTGAAAAACATCAAAAAAATTCAAAAATTTATATTGTTTTTTGATTCTGTGTGTGATACAGTAAAACATTTCAACTGTATTATTTGATGTTGTTCATATAGTGTTATCATCACACACTCCTGCGACACAAAGTATGTCTCGGCCTACGAAACGAGAAACTTCCAGCGCTCCCTGTTCTGTGCCACTGTCAGTCAGCTGTAGCTGGACTGGCATATCAGAATTTATACCTACTATATGTAGGCCGTATAAATTCTGATATGCAGCCTTTTTTGTCAGATGAAACCTAGTGTTACATTATATTTAACTTTCACCATACAACTATACTGTGTGAACAAACAAAACCCATTAATTAAGGACCCGGGTGTGATCCATCAATCGCTTTTTTACGTGTTTTAATTAAATGTAACAATGGCAGGACCTTGCTACCGGAATTACTTTTGAAGTATGTTGAAATACACTGAAAACGATTGTACCTTTTTTATTGTCTAGAATTTGATGTTATTGTCGATTTACAGGTTAAGTTGTTGATGTTCTCGGATGCGATGTGAAAAATATTAGTAATACTACTTGCAAATACAATTTTAAAGTTTTTTTTTAAAACTGTAACAGAGTTCATTCGAAAATCGACATTGTGCTTATTTTCTTAAAATAGAGTACCGTTTTATATGTATATGTCGCTACCAACCTGCTTAATAAGACATTCAATTCCACTCGAAACAAAACTCTTCTAACTGTTAATATGGCCTTGGCAAACCACAACTTTGATGGGGTTTTCCAAAGTGAAAAACAACACGTACAATGGAAGAGTGTAGTAATAATAGTGTGAATTTATCTGTGACTAACTCAAGCAATATTTTTTAAATAATTTTTTTATATCAGATGTTTTTTTTTTTAATTTCTGCCATTTAGTCATTCTATCGTACGAATGGCCTAAGCATTTGCCAGCCAGTTTATTGAATGTTGTTGCAAACGCTAGGGCTGAATATTTTTCAGGCCGCTTAGTTAAAAAGCTAGGCTGTTAATTGTATGTCTTATTAAGCTAGACCGTATTTCTGTATAAGCTGATCGTTGTTGAAAAGTCAAAGAAAATTATTCACCAAATATTTGATTTTAATAAGCTTTCAAAACATGAATAAAACCTTTCAGAGTTTATACGAAAATCGACCTAATTATGCATCACTTTGAAAAGAAGGTATCTTTGAACTTACCTGCATTGAGCGGATTTTCTTCATCCCACACATTTTCCAGGCAAAACAAATCGAATAAGCACTAGAAAATAAACCTTATGTCATTGCAATAACATATATTTTACTCTGTATTGAATACAAACTGTAACAAAGCCCTCCTTGGTAACATTAATAAGGAGAATTAAGATTAAAATGATATTAAATTTTGATATTGTGCTGTGTTCGGATTATTTTCAAGGAAATTTTAATATGGGCTTCTTTGAAAGGCGGGGTGAGGATTCTGTCTAAGACTTCAGACTAGACTTTAAATGGAATAAATTCACGAAGAAAAACTATTTTCTCAATTATGTTATAAGACTTTTATTTTAGCCGCTTTTCTATTAACTAGGATATATGACTCATAGGAAGGTCTTCGGCTTCTTTTTTTATCCTTTACACTTAAGATCGGGTAATAATTTGTGGAATGGAAAAATTTCGATTATAAAATTTAATTTAAACTTTTGATATGAATCAACTGAAGAATTTATCTTTCAATGGGACTTGATTAGCAATGATTGAAGTGACCCTTCGAGATATTAATTATTCCAAGTGTGTCGTCGGACGAAAAACTCCATCTTGTTACACAACATTGTTAGATTGGATGGTGAGTTCTAAGAAGGAAATTTCGTTTAGTATGCAAAATGCATTGCATATGGTTTGGATAACTTTCCCTAGGAAGTAAGAATCCGAAATAAAATATTGCTGATTTCAATACTTATAAAATACAATATTTCTAACAGAAACACGGTTATCATAGACAAGTTTCTGTTTTTATCAATAAATTGCGACGTTGTCTTGTGCCTATGGCAAATCGGGAGAATAGTTAATCAACGTTGTAACGAGTTTATAAGTAATAAATTATGATTTCCTTAATTCTTAGCTTATTCTAAGCATAAGTTTTTATTTGTTCCACTGACAGTGTATAGCTAATTAACTGTCTTATTTTTAACTACGGGATAAATTTTAATGTACAACTATTTGTATGTACAATACCTGCTCATACGGTGAAGGAAAACATCACAAGGAAACCGGCTTAGTTCAAACATTCGACGACTTCTGGCTCTGAAAATGAATGAAACAGAAATGTTTCTGTTCCATGAATAATTATTATGGACTTAATACGATCTCCTACAAACTAAATTCAAATACAAAGCTTCAGATGTTTAACACTTTATATTTGCTTCGGTTCTCATCTAATCTCAAACACCTACGAGAAAATCGTAAGTTAAGTTTGTTAGAATCAAGAAAGGATATACATTACATCGCCCTGGTGGGTGAGCATCGTAACTTAAATAACTGATAGCGACATTAACGGCGTTGCTGATATTTGTATGTTTAATTTTCTAAATTTTAAATTAGACCGATAGCATATCCTAGTGTACGATTCAATAGTATATACTTTTAGCATTTTGCTCTAGTTAAGGGAGCTTCTTGTTGTACCTAAAAGGGTACGCTGATAAGCGATAAGGCTGATACTAATCCGCTGTAATATTTATAGCGAATAAGACTGTGGCTTTACGAAGTACGTAGTCGAAAATCACCTAAAAAATATGAAAAATACACGAAGAACATATCAAGTGTAATGATTGAATTAAACATTTCAATCTAATTTTTTGCGGTCCCCATGTAACACTACCCTCTTATTAATTGGGTTACAGAGGGAAGGGTTAGTCCTCAGGGACCAAAGATTGATTGAGATAGTCAACGAACAAATTTTGAGACAATTTTTACTTTTTTACCCTTGCTGAGTTGCTAATTGTTAGAAACTCCTTGAGAGCTGTTTTTGTTTTCTTTGTTGTTTGTAATTGTTCGTTTTGTTTTTAATTGGCGGAATTGGCGGACCGATGGTTTAAGGAGTTCCACAATTATTCTTTTTTCAATGTTCTTATGAATGCCAGTTATTCCAATTTGAAAACTTTTACAGTATAGTGGTCATTATGGCTGTTGTAGAAAATTATTAAGCTTTATAACCAGTATACTGGATTGAGAGACAAGATAAACAAATTAAACTTTTTTAAGTTCAAGAAAACTAAAAGCTTCCTCTCATGCCTCATGTTCTTCCTTTATAATAAGGTCTTACAATTCTTATCAAAACAGATTGAGTATTTCGATGGTGGCAATACTAACAAATCTACTATCTCCCCCCTGATAGAACGAGCTGATAACCTGCCATCGCTAACCATGGGCTTTGCATAAATATCTTGTCTGATCGTGCTCTTTACTTTAATCTTAAGATGAATTATAGACAATGCGATTTCTATTGTGTTGATAAAAACATTATTATACTACTTTTGTACAATACTAGGTCATTCTGAGTACTTTGGCTTTTAAGCATGTATGCTAACTATAGTTAGTGTATGTGTATGAAACTAAAAGTCAAAAATGTTCATCAAAATAGATACTGTAGGATTTTGGGTATGTATAATATAGGATATGGAGTTGTATTTTCACTAAATAAATATTATTTTTACAGAAACTATTTTGGTACTTCGAATAATACAAGGCATTTCTGAGTCTGTTAGATTGGTTGTTTTTATAGACAAATAGATGCGTCCGAGCATAAACCAGCCTTTCGTGCCCATACCGTCACAGTCGATTTTTAGGTCTGAGTCATGACGGTTTTCTCATTATGTTTACCTACACAGTATAAGCAAGTGTTATACAGCTTATAAAATATGCGCCACAAAACGGCGGAATTGCGTTTGTTACCCTAGCGGAACTACTTTAATCTATAAATTACTAGTCTGTGTATAAAAATCTTCAACGCGATAATTAAACGCGCCAATCCTAAATCCCCAGATACATCCTTTGAAGTGAATACTCACAACCGATTAGCCAGCAATAAGCGTAAAACATCAAAGTCTAAACTTTTCCAATTTCCATCCTATGAAGGATTTGCATGCAAACAAAGCATCTTTATATTTTCTATAACGCCGCATGAGTCCTTGCAAGCGCGGACCCTTTCTTTGTCCCCGATTTTAATATCTGTGGGAATGGACATACCGACTTCCATTTCGGTAATTTATCATTCTTAAACGAGTAGAATATCGGCTATTATCCTTGTAGTCTTTAGTTAAAGGGCGAGCATTGTTAGCTGGTATATTGGAATTAATAGCGGATTCGCCGACTGGTTTTCGCTATTGATTTTGAGTGGACAAAGTCCGTTGCCTGTTTATGAATTATGAGCTGTTCCCATATCTATCAGGGGTCAAAAGTTATTACTACTTGAAGTCCCTTTAAAATAAAACTGTAAAGAAGGTAAAATATTGACGTCAAGTTTATCAGTGTTTAGTAATATTGAAGCCGGCACTTTAACAGGTTTTATCGAAAATAAAAAGGCGTTACAATCACTTAACCTGACACGTTTTGGGTAATTTGTATTATTTAAATGAGATGACCGCAGCTTCCCTTACACCCCGGGGTCACTGTCGTCTTTTATTAATCATTAAAATTCTTTACACGATGGTCGGATCAACTAAAAATGTTACAATTTAGTGCAGTCACATAGTGTACTTGTTGCGCAGTAAATAAAATATACCAAAAGATTTAATATTAAACTGTTTTGTACCAAATGGAAATAAAGGTTGATGAGGTTAATTTTTCTTGTTGTAATATTTATTATTTTGTTGCAAGGCGTAGGAAATATATAATAGTATTGCCATTTCCTACAATTTTTTTGGAATTGCATACTTTAATCCGCGTTCATACTCGAACGGAGTATTAAACTAGTTTTATAAAAGATTCTTATATTTTTTATTATTTAAATCATCACAGCATCCCTTAAGGTCAGCTAAGGGTCAGTATGCGCACGAGTTCAACACGCGCTGACATTTTTATTAAGTTAATCTTTTGTGGTGTTAGATTAAATACAATTGACATTTTTATATTTTTTGGGGAGATTTTGCCCCTGCTATAAGAATATAGGTAAGATGTTACAGAGTGTGTTTTCCAACACAATGATAATTTACAGGTTTTATATTATGTTTGTTTGCTAAGCTAGAATAGGACTTGCTTTCAAATAGATATATATCCTGATCCGGGGTTAGATCAAAATCTACAATTATTCCTTGATTATATATATTCATTGCAAATTGTAATTCATATAATTAGTTGGATGTTTTTGAAACTTCATAAAGCAATTTCTGGTGCATAATCAACAGATGATAGAAGGACTTACGATTTTTTTTTAACATTTAGCAGTAATTAACAAAAAGCTCGTTTGAACGTTTATTATTTTTCTATTTTCCCTAATATTTAGGAAATGCTCTCTTCATCTAAGCAGGTATACCATGTAACTAAGTAGTAACTTAAAGAGACGTTGCATTATTTTTGAATTCATAACACGATTCTCGGTATTTTTTAGAAACTAATTGTTCTTTAATATATTCATTATATATTCCGTTTCTTTTGCTAAAGGTATAGTTGAAACAATATAGATTATCTAGGCGTTGGCAGGGTCTATTATAGCCGTAGATAAGTTATAACTCTATACTTAGAGCTTGATTATTTATCAGGCAAAACCTGAATAATTCAAATATTCAATACGGAATTCAAAAACCTTCAGAAGCCCAACATGTATTGAATTTATATGTAATTTCAATAAATTAAATGACCAATTTATTAACATAATTGAATTAACAAAAGCAAGCAAACAGCGTGAAACCCGCGTGCCGCAGTTTTGAAATTACTCTGAGAGTCATATAAATAAAATAGTATCGATTTATGTCTTTGCATAATAGAAATACTATATGTAAAAAAGTGTAATGAGGTTTTCTTATATATTTGTATACCCAAGTATAGTTTTCAGAGTGACTACAAAACGAAGATATTAGATTGGTTTTTATCATGAATTAACTAAATAATTGATTTATTATTGTAATATTATTAGGAACTATAAGTTAATCTAGTTCGACATATAGGAAGCAGCCGGAATTATTTACTTTGAATATGGCTTACCAGGTAATATAATATGCTTTAATCAATTTAAGCAGAACTCAAGCTGTTTTACAGAACTAAATCCCAAGCTTACTAGTGAACGAGTTAATAATTGTGGTACTGTATAAGGAGTTTTGAAGGAGTGGAATTTTTATTTGATCACACGATTTTTGTTTTAGATGTTGATTCATCGGTTCCAAGAGAGCCACAGATGACCGTATTAGTAACACTTCTGACTGAAAGAAAACATGTATGCTCATGATAATATGCATTCACGATATTTAATAGGCCACGTTTGCCTACTTTAATCTTAAAGTAGGTAACGTGGCCCCTTTTCCTCGCCATTTCAACGAGAACAATATCGAAATACTAAATTGAGAAACTCCAGAGGCACAAAATAAGCTTGCAACTTATCTGATTGTCGAGTACAAAGGTACTGTAATCCTATCTTAGAAACAAACTCACGGCGAGCAACCTAGACATATCAGGTATCATTATAATAGGCAATTAGAACTGTGAAAAACAACCGAACGACCGTTTTAACAAGACCCCTCCTAACTTTGTTATTTAGATTAGAACTTAAGAATTTCAGTAGCGCTACGGGTCCCATTATGCTGGCGATAAAGATGGGGTTGTGGTATAAAAGCTATTTGTTTTCTGCCGTCACCTCTTAGTAGCTAAACAAACAATGCATAAATATAAGCGACTTTTGTATATTTCCCATAGAGACCATTGTTCGGATTGTCACCTTTGTGCCCTTTCAAAGGCATTGTTTTTTTTTCGTTTGAGGACGTTACCAACTGTCCGGCTGCTTCACTTCATAATGATTGTTAATGACTTTACGCCTTATTTGTTTAAATATTATCTAAACATATATATTTCTCTATTAAGACAATAAATATTTCCTGTTTTAGGAAACTATTTGTTCTGTAATTGATTAGATTGTATAATTTTTACCAAATGAGGATGTTATAACTTGTAAGTTATTTTCTTAAATTTATTTCACAGTTCAGATATATTCTCCTGCATATCAAACACACGTCAATCAAACGCACCACACAGCTAGATGCTAGAGGTCACCGATCATCGTCTATTACTATAACCATTGTCTAATTCTTCGAAAAAATTATTACCAACCAAACTTAACTCTTATTACGAGCGAATAAGGATAAAATTAGCACCACCAAAGTAGAAAGCTCCGTTCCGTCTGCTTTGCTTCGGTTTTTTGCCTCTAAACATTCATGTCATTCCATAGAGTAAACAAGTATCTACAAAAGGCCCTAGTCACTATCCCTTTTTATTAATATCAGTGGCTGAATGGTTACAAAGGGTTTTGTTCTCATTATGCGTAATCGGAGTAGTTCAGGTGTTATATTATCGTGTGTTGCGGTATTAATGAGCTAAGCGGTCGAACAAAAGGGGGATTCTGCTACTATTTCATTATTGCCTTTTATATATGCTTACGGCAAAAAAAATTATTAAAGCAGACTAATTTTAGAAATGATCTTGCCTTTTTAATTGCATCGTGGCAATACTATTTAAGGAATGGAAAAAAGTTGTTTTAGGGACAAAATAGAAATATTCAGCTTAATTTTCTTATAAAGTTCAAAAGTGTGGCCATATTGACTTAAAGAACTTTTGTTAAAGTTTACTAGAAAATCGTAAAGCGGTAGTTTAGTCACGATAACATTCATATCAATCAGAAATATACACCTCCGTGATTCGGATTACATATTATGAATACAATTCTTGTATTAGAAATCCAGTCTTTTCTAAATGCAACTTAACATTTAAAAAATGTCATTCACAGTAATGACCATAAACGAGTAAATCAACATAATCTAACACTTTAATAAACTGACAACCAAACCTGCTGGCCGTAGCCGGTCCAACGGACCGAGTATCTATCATTAATATACCTTTTTATTAGACCACCTTTGTTTAACCCTTTTGTGCAGCGTCAAATTATGCGTGTCCATTAACTTCTTGAGTTTGCTATTGTGATTTTTGGCTATGCTAATCTTGGTCCCGGATATTCCGGACTGTGACTGATTGGTTCGAAAAAGTTTCTCTTACCCACGGTCATTTGGTACCTGGGGATATTTGCATATTACGTAAGCGATTTTTCGTACTGACAGTATCTTTTGAAAAAAATTAACGGATTTCTGTGATTAATGACGCTGTTTGGTTTCATTTTCATTGTTGTTTTAGTAACGCTTGATGACGTGATATTAGCTAAGCAGAAACAAATAAATCTCACGATAAAATCGCAAAATAAGCATTAACCGTAATAATAACAGAGCTCACGTCCAAACTTTATAATAGAGGGAGTTTTTACCGCGTACCACCACCATGTCCAACCAGTTCCCAAGAAAAGAGCACACGAACTCTTAAAATGCTGACAATGCCCTAGCAAGCCTTCAGGCAATGTTAATCCATGGGTGGTATTGCATAACATCAGATGAACTCTGTTTACCATTCAGATAATTTCATAAGTCTTTGAATGACTTATCGTGTAATGTATAATTAACAAGCCGCATACATCTATCCAAATTTCACTCTCAAATCTAAAATCAGTAATACCATAATCTGTCCTCAACCCTTTACAGCGAACCCGACCGCGGGGCTTTAATAATGCATTTGCCATTAGTTAACCCACAGACACAGCGGCCATCTTCGAGATTCAAATTACTCGGAAAGGGATGAAAGGATTACTCTGACAAATTTTCACGGCTTTGTTTGTACGCCGCAGTTCTTAAAATCACCTTAAAACATATGAAATTCGTAAAATGGTAATGAAAGAATAATACCCACAACGTGGAGTCTATCTGATATTACAAAGCTATTAGCCCCGTAAAATCTTTTTTAAAGGCCTAATTAATTTTTGACGATCCCGTTGACAGAGTGGCTTTTTTAAAAGGAAAGCCAGAAGGTGTCCGCGCACAGCTGGTCTAGTATTACGTTAATCTGTACGGCGTCGCACTTGTTAAATATTAACGCAGTCTAATTACAACCTCGAGGCACCCCACCCGCTCTAATGGCTTTTAAAACTGATTCCCGCCCTCGAAGGATGTGTATTTGATGACAACTTTCGTCGCTTTTGACGGGAAAAGTCAGCACGTGGTCTTTGCATTTAATCTCTTTTCCCATATTGTATCCATTTCCGTATTCCGTTGTGAAACTCTTATTTAAATATAGGAAGGAAGTAATGGAAAGTGTTGGAGTGAGAATTCATGCTTAATGCTTACAGGCACCTGTTTAGCACTTTAGGCGAGTATGAATTATAAGACTAGGGCTTGGAGAGGGTTCTGGTAAATTAAATTGTCACCGTTCGAGGCGTTAGTATTGTTATAGTACACAGAAAAACATTGCTAGTTATATATTACTTATATATAAGTTATATATTGTGTTGGTGTGTATATTCTAACCAGCTATAAATTTTTTGCGTTACGTATCTGCTATTCTGTTATTGCATTAAGTAAGCACAAATTATAAGTAATATATGGAGGAAATTGTCAAAGCATTTCCGTAATTCTTTGCGACAATTGCAGGTATTAATCTTGATAATTAATGATATCATGACAGTTTCGTGTGTTTATTCAACTGGCCGTTTAACTTACCGTCCGTAAACAGGTCATTTTGTAAGCAGAAGGGAACTTAACGGTATTCATCGCCTAATGGTTTGGTGACAATCATTCTGCACCATTAGATGTATCATTAGCGACACCGTTGTATTTGTTTTCTTGAAATCTTGGGTCGTTTAGACCGGACTCGACCACTGCCGGGTTGATATCATTAATCAGAAGTTGAGTTTTGGACAGAATCTTGACAAATTTTTTTGATTAACGGTAAGCAAATATGGGAATGTGGATTCATTGTGTGTATTTCTGTGTCTGGAATTTATGTCAAGCTTTTACTGATGTTATAAATGATGGGCGGGTGTGGGATCGATGTGTATCAATTTGTACAATCTTATTTATCTGGAATAACAGAAAATTTAAATGTTATTTACTTTTAGTGTCTTGACTTAGTGTATGTCTTGACTTTCGTATTTCAGTCTTTCCGGCTCTCTTTGCCTCACCTGTACGACGTCAGGTTTGTTTGGGACGTCCACGCTTCCGCTTTCTGGGGGTTACAATCCAGCGTCTGCTGGGATTTGATTGTAATCTTCGGATTGTAGGGCATTTTCAGTTCCACTTACGTCGCTTGATCTGATGACTAATCGTTGTTTCTCGGCAGCGCTCTCAAAGTGGCTCGTTAGATATTTTCTCGGACCAGTAGATACTCACAATACAGCTGTTGATGAAGACTTGGAGCCGGTATGAGAAGCTGAGAATGAGAAGCACAGATTTGACGTTAGTAAAATATTTATGGTAAGCGTAATAATTTATGATTAATTAAATTATAATTTCCATATCTTAACTTCTTGAAGATCGAAAAACTATTAGTGAAATCGACTTCGAAATGTTTAAGTTCTTTCTTATACACACGCAATTATTTACAATTTATTGTAAATAATAGTACTATGCTCAAACTTGAGTATTAATAATAATCTGCTTGATGTAATTATTAATAAAATCAACTAAACAAAAATATAAGGAAAATTGGCATGAATGGGGAGGCTTTTTAACGCTTTCTTGTTTTACTTGGCTTGTAAATGTCACGACATCTGTCAACTTGTGACAAGTCTTATCTTTGGGGTAAAAAAGCCCCGTGGGTGACTTTTACCCCACGGAAAATCTTAAGGTGGCGAGGGTTAGAAATGTATTTATGACTATGTAAATTGGTTCAATTCTGTAGATTTAAAGAAATGTTCAGTTACTCTTAAGTTAGAAGATGCTATTATTTTCAATTTTAGTTTTTTAAGTGCTATATATTTTTTACAACATAAAATACTAACGTAACGCCTATATGAAGTATTTTTCTTCGTCAGTGTCTTTTATGTAACGGAAAATTACTTAAGCTGAAATTACTTAGAGGATAAGTGGTTGACGTCATGTCCGGGAAAAGTGCGAGTGAACTGAGAGCGCGGCCGAATGGGGGATGAAACTTTTGTTTTTTACACGTCGCCAATTCAACACACATGGATATCTATGGAAATATCTCAAGATTTATTACTTATAAAAAGCTAAAAAAAATGCTTTTTTTCACAGTTAAAGTTCATCAGTCCCTATTTAAGAAATTGAGAAGCTTTTGCATTAGTATTTTTTGTATAATATAAGAAACACACAATAAAAGATGATGATGGTGATGATCAACACCCATATTGGATTTTGAGTTACCGGTCTTTGAAAGAGGAGTATGCTTTCTTATTCCTTCCAGGATAAACCTCCAATTGAAAGCCAACTCAACAGCTCGCTTGTTCGCCAAAAAGCTTTCCATCCTTTATAATTTTTTCGTTACATGATCGTGGCCCTTACATTACTTGTAGAGAGTGTATTAGGTCCACAACATTTCCTCTGACCATCAGACACTGTGGAAGTTTGAAATCTTCAGATAAATCTCGAGTAAAGCACGCAGTGTACACTCGAGGGTCATAAATTTCATTAGGGTCGGAATTCGGTTGCTAAAACAATGTGGAGGCGAGTCTAGTCAGATAAATTATCGTCACTTGCGATAGTGCGGGAAGCGGGATTATCTTTTTTATTGATAAAGATAAAAACCTATACCCACTTAATAAGAGAGGAAAAGTTAAAAAGGTTCTTTGAAACGTACAGGGAAACATTCAACAAGACAAAATATAGGATATTAATACCAAATGAGAATTTGTTCCGGGTTTTTAAATATAATAATTTGGTAAGAATGTTATTGCTGAGAGGGCTTTAGAGTTTTCGTTCAGAAAGAAATAAAGAAAAACCTTTATTAAAAAATTTAGTCTATAAACAAAAGTGAACTAGATTCCCCGTGCGCAGATCTAAAATTTTACATATTTACGGAAGTACCGTTATAATAATTTCTACATTACACTTGCAATTTAATAATAAAACTACTGTTTCACGATAAGAATACTTTCCGTTTCAGCATAGGACATGTTGAGAATATGTTGTTTAAGATTGTTAGTGAATGTAAAAGTTTTAAATCGTTAGTGAAAGTTTTGTTTTTAAGCTGAAACGGCCTCTGAATAAGAAAAAACGTTTTTTGGGTTCTTGGGCAAATAAAGTTTTTTGGGCGGCTTAGGTTTGCGATGTGGTATGGTTGTTGCAGAAAAAGTCTGCATAATTGCCATTAAGTAAGTAGTTCAAGCAGTTCAAGTACTGTTTTCATTCATTAATCAGTCAATACAAACTTGTCTATTGTTTTCTCGAACTCTTTATAGAGTTTTACCAAATACATGGTCGATGCGGGAAGGCCGTCAACCCATACTTCATCTCAGATTGTTTGCATATGCTAATAAAAAAACAAATATTGTTTATGATGTGCTGAAGAATGAATTTGTTTAGTTGTTAACGAATGTCACAATATTATAGTGTAACTGTTAATTATGTACCCGAAATATTTAACAATCTTCTGTACAAAGGTATTCGCAAAGAATGTTACTGCTTGAGCTGAGCTTTTTGCCTTGAACTATGAGAAAGGTTTTTATGAAGAGGAAATTTTTAAAATGTAGTTTTCTTTACTACTTAGGTTTTTTTTCTGAAAAGTGAACAGTCTCTATGGGATAACATAGTAAAATATTCCATATCTTGGTACTAAAAAGGTAGGCTAAGTAAAATAAAATATATTAATAAGGCGAAAGAAAGTTCGCGGAGGCTAATAGTACTTCATGAAGTATTTCCATTTAATCATAAACTAGCATACGCCAGTGTGGATTTTATATATTTGACTACCTTGACATAAATTATCCAGAAATTTTACATCAGACCATAATAAACCTAAACCTTTCTCAAGAAACTTTATATATAAGTGACCGTACAGTCATGTTACGTAGACGGTCAGGAAGCTTAATATTTTGTGTGTATGCGGATGCTATGCGGTAAGTTACTTTAAAATTAGACTATATCTTCCACGTCGTTTTGTGTTAGAATTATTTGGATATATCAAACATTCCCGGGACTGTCACTCCATACATCACGCATTTCTATAGCCTTTCAAAGCCTTACACCCAAGTCTAGTTAACTATGCCGCTACCATAATAACAAACGATAGGTTCGTAGGAAAATTATCGTTCATTTTCATATTCATTGCTGGTTATGTCTTATAATACAACTATATTTTACGTAATTACCAACTTAACAATAAATGTAAAAAAAACAAATCGATTCTCGCAATTTTGTGGTTTAAAGTTTATTTTTATGACTAGCTGGGTTGTAATGTAATGTAATTGTACTTCGTTGAGTGAGCAATGTATAATACGCAGTTGAATCTAGTTGTTATGAATAGTGACGAATGTGTTGGTGTGACGTGTCTCTGTCAATCACAATCAAGCTCGACCACCCGCGCGATTGGGTGTAAGGAGAACAGCAAATGTGAGGAGCAATAAATTTAAATTAAAAATACTATAATTTTGTAACATACAAATTCCTGATCCCGTAATTTGGTTCACTAACTAGCTTATTATTTTTCTCCTCCAGAAGGCCTTTCAGCTTCAACCACTTCCTTAAAACAAACATTTTCACTATCGATTCAAAACTATACATTTACTTAGAATCTTAACAACATCTCAACCTGTGCTAAGCTGAAACGGAAAGTATTCTTATTGTGAAAAAGTAGTTTAAATATAAAATTGTAAGTGTCATGTAGAAATTTATTATACTGGACATATAACAAACGTAAGAGAGTAGCTCCTTAGAAGTTATAAGTTATTCCTTCCATCTTTTTAAAAAGTTAGGTTGATATGTGTAAATAATAATAATTTATTTGCAAGAATATAGTACAAAGGTGTTATAGTGATACAATATAAAGTTCGCATATTCTGCCACATATCATTTGATCACTACATCATCCTATTATTAAAATATATTTTTAACGTTATCAAATTAATATCAATTATAATGTTCATTTGGTAATGTTTTCCAAAAATAGTACATTCAGTCGATTATTAAAAAAAATCTAAATATTAAATATTAGTCTAATTGTAGATCCTATATAATGTAACATTTCTAAGACAGTTACACTGATCATTTAGGGATGGCAAGTTATATCAGATGAAAAAAGAGAAATGGATATTAAATTCTATTAAAATTATCGAAAGCGGAAAGGTTAAAGGTTAGTGGACTCAGTTGTCGCACTTAGACTGTCACTATGTCTGATTGAAGTCCTGGTTAACTAAGCCAGCCTAGCCTTCCAAAAGCACAGAAGATTCCTGGGCACTTTGCAGGCTTAATGAAGCAACCTCACTGCTCCGAAATTTCTGTACGGTGGTTAGACACAGCATTCTAGAACTACATGGGTGACTGATTCCTCTGCGCTGAAACAGCCTCTGCACATGAAGCTGTTTATCACACCTAATTAAAGCGGAACACACACTTACATTTTTTCTAACACATTCACAATACAACTTGCATAATCATGACGAAATTTTTCTATGAAAGATACACTAGTTTAGTGGCTTATCTTTGAGCGTGTCGAAGCTAAAATTCATATCTAGAAGGTGGTTGTCAAGTCATAAATTTTCAATTATTATTATAACTATGAAGGTTTAAGATCAATACTCTATATTCGTGCGTTGGAGATAAATATAATTTATTGTTTTATAAATACGTTATAACATTACGTAACATTTGAAGTTCGTAGTTTAAAGCTCCATATTTTCTCTGTCCTAGAAAATTATAAGCATTGCCGTTTAGAAGACGGCTGTCTGTCTTATCGGTCACATCTCCAAACATCACAATGCACGCGTTTGGCTCCTAATTTTTACCTTTTTCATCATGTTGCGTCGAAAGTGTTTGTGTCAATATGTCTATTGTCTGAACTAGGGTTGATGTGAAATTGTATGTATAAAAATAAATTATTAGAATTGCAAGTTTTTTATTTACTAAATTAATTGAATTGTATAGCTTTTTGATTGAATCTTGGAGAACGCCTTAACAGTAACTATTTTTTTAAACTAATTAATAATATGCAGTGTTGGCATAGTCCCTTCAGCGTGCGACTTACAACCCCAATTTCGTAGGTTCGTTCCCGGAAAATATGAAAACTCTATAAGAACGTTTTATAATATTTCACAGAAGTAACAGTAACATCCCTAAAAGTATCAAATAAAGTCCTGCAGAAAGTACCTAGACGAGCAATAAAAACATGCTATACATTGCTTAGTTGACTCATAGCTAAGCAAACATGAGTTTGCGCGTAAATTTATCTGTATATGTTGTATAGTATGAGTTATCATTAGTCGTTGGGGTCGCGACCCCGACCTCATTGGGCGACCTTTGCCACGCCCACCGCCCTCTGAAGTTACAGGTTTTCAGTTGGCTTTATAAGTTTTTCATCTGAAATTTATGCAAAGACTACAAGCTCTAAGCTATGTAGAAATATCTGTCATTATCTCTGCCTGACTCGTGAAACCATAGAAAAATATATACATTTACCTTCCTCATGAGTTGAGTCCTTCAAATTACTGAAAACTGCAATAAATTTCAACAGACACAATGAAAACAAACATAGGCGCGGCGGTGGAGTTGTTTCTATATAATATAAAAGACAAATTTATAGCCACTGTCTTTTTGGAAGCTTTATCAAGTTCTAAAGTTTTTATCTAGAATTCAATCTTTCTCTTTCAAATCTGAAATCTTTCATCGTCAAGGCAGTGTTTGGAGGTAACGTTTTCTTTCGACAAAATTTTATTCGACTTCATTTGCAAATCCGGCTACTACGAAAGCTACTACTAAATTCGGGTAAATATATTATGACATTCCCAAATGCTGGAATGCAATCTTCTTTTCAACCTTTTCTCTTTTCTGAGTGAACCACTGCATCGCATCACTATACAATTATTTACTTACCTATTAAATAGATTTTGAGTAGTGTTGGCCTAGTGGCTTTAGCGTGCGGCGCTCATCCCTGAAGTCGTAGGTTCGATCCCCGGCTGTGCACCAAAGAATTTTCTTTCTATGTGGGCATTTAACATTAGTTTGAACGGTGAAGGAAAACATCGTGAGGAAACCGACTTGCCTTAGACCTTAAAAGTCGACGGCGTGCGTCAGGCACAGAAGACTGATCACCTACTTGCCTATTCAATTCACAAATTATCATGAAACAGATACATAAATCTGACGCCCCGATCTAAAAGGTTGTAGCGCCATTGATTTATTTTTGATTAAATAGATTTAACCAATAAATTGAATTGCATATTGTTATTTCAAACTTGGCTTTCGTTTTAAATTTAAAGAAAAACTTTTTGAACGCCCTAATGTCGTAATTTATTCGACGACATATATTTGTGTTCTTTGTTTTACTTTACTATAAATCAAACACCAATTGTGAACTGTTTCAACCCCAACTGGCTTCCGCCAAGTAATTGTCATTAAACAAAAGGCGCACTCGGCGTGACCAGCAGTTGGTGACTTCTCTACACCTGCGACAAATGAATGCTCTTGTCATATCAGTGCTGGTGTTGCACAATCATTTCTGTCAATCAAACCGCTTTATTCAGCGTTAGTATTTGAAATCGAAACACTGTCTTTGGATAAAAAGCTTGGTACCATAGTATTGTTGTATTCATATGACTTACCACCACAATTTTGAAGCGCTTGCTTAAAACGTGAAATTTAAATTGTTTTAATATATAGCCTTTACTTGGAAATATATTCTATAATAATATATATAAATATGTATAATGGAAAAAACATTTATCGTAACTATGCTACAAACTGCGATTTTCACGTGTATTACTTTTATATACAGGCGTGTTTTTCGACAATATTATAATTTTCCTAATTATTGTTTAATGAGCTTCTGGCGAATGTTTGTTTTATACAAAACTAAAAATTCATTTTGCCATAATCCCGCCTTATGTTTTGTAAGATGCGACCTATTGAAGCCTCCAAGAGATGTCTATTTAGCGGCCGCTTAATTAAACTCCTATTAAACTAAGTGGTGACTGCCATCAACATCTTGATAATATCTATATTTCAACCACGCTTTGCAAAACCAATACTAAAACTACACGTCGTATGTTAAAAGTATTACTGCGTTAAAACCTCTCGTATCTTTCAACAGAATCGATAATAATTTAGAATCACAGTAGCAAAGTATCGTATTGCATCGCGTGAGTTTACATGAGAGCTACCTGTAATTGATACCCGCTCGTTAAATCGAAGTTAAATCGACTCGATATAATCGTATCGATCTGATGACCGCTAATACCCTTGCTGATTTGTTATATTACACGATTTTTTATATATCATATTTTTGTTTTGACGTAACCCGTCTATTTCGCGCATACAAAGAATTTAAAGTCTTGGCGTCAGGTCATCTCTGATGTTATCCTTCAGCCTATAAGTATCTATTGAACGCATAGGTAATGAAGCCGTCTTAGGTAAGGGCCTAGCCGTTAGGCTATTGCTGTTATGTTAACAGCAATGTAAAACCATGAATAATCAATGACCATTGACAATATTCCTAGTCATTAGGCTCATAATAGGTTTCATTATATCAATCGTAAGAGCAGTGTTAGTTTAGTGGCTTCAGCGTGTGACTCTCATCTCTGGGGTCGTAACTTCGATCCCCGGCTGTGCACCAATTGATTGGATCGACGGCGTGCGTCAGGCACAGAAGGCTGATCACCTATTTTTGTTTTGCCTATTTGATTAACAAATGATCATGAAACAGATACAAAAATCTAAGGCCCAGACCTAAAGAGGTTGTAGCGACATTGACTTTTTTATATCAATCGTAATCTCTTTTGGATATTACGGCATTGCTGAATGAAAACTAGCGACTTTGTTTGCATCTTTAGTAATGGTATTTATTTAGAATCGTTTTGATATTCGTAACTTATAATATACGATTTGAGAAAATGTAAGGAGATAGAAACAAAATACTTCAGAAAGACATTCTTTAATATCTCAGTATGTCTTTACAACTCCAGAGACTCACACATACATTACAATGACTGTACATTTATTATTGCATTAATTACATTGCTTTTCATTTATTTTAGTTTGGCAGGATAGATATATAGAATATTTAAATAATAGAATATCAAAATTTATTACATGCTGGAAACAATTTATTTTAGTCAAATGCAAAAGTTTATAGAATGTGTTTTTATTAAAAATTCGGAAAACTAAAGATATCTGATAAACACGCGATTTTAATACACATTTTTTTGTCTCAGATGTAAGGACAGTATTTTGAGTATATGTGCGCGTTTCTATTGTTTATTATCAATCAAATTCTAACTACCAAACGTACAAAAATATAAAATAATATTAAATTTGATATCTACGTCGCATTTTTTTAAGTAAACCCCCATGATATCTTCTAACTTCAGACTCTTGCACTAGATATGACAATTACGAAAATTTCAATTTAAAATAAAATTGAATTAGTCGTACTTATCAGAGAATCTCATTACCATGGTTACGATTTTTCGTCCATGAAAGAAATGGTAGCTATGGTAACCAATACGGCATGTTTGAGAATAATAGTTTTTAGTGTGACCTTTTGACATAACTAATTGGACTACGCATCTGCTAAGTCAGATTTCGCGTAATATTTTAAACATGCATGCATTTGGAAACTAAAAATATGACAACTTTTCGTCTTCCATCTTAATAAATGTTGTTTGGTTAATGAGAAGATATCTCAGGAATTTGCTAAACGTAATCTGTTATAGAAATTTTATAAATGCAAATCGGAATTATACATTTTCGTAAATTAAAGACAGCACCAATAAACAATCTATAAAAGCTACATACAAGAAAAAATAAATATTTAAGGCTGTATGTTAAACAATAGTGATGTATTAAAGTAGAAAAACATATACAGTAATAAAGACAATTATATTAAGGTCCACCCATTTTTCTATTCACTATACACATTCTCACATTGCACAAATATTGCCTTTCATCACACCTAACCATAAACAATTTCCGACTTAATTTCTTTGATTTATAAATCAGTGAACACCGTAGAAAACGCCTCATTTATCTTAAATATACATACATTTACAATAATAGAATTTTATTTACATTAAATATCTAGCCTAAATATAATACAGAGGAACAAAACTCCAACTAAGACACTACTGACCCCGGAATCTACTTCAAATCGGTTTGGGAACACGAGTCGCTTCGAATATTTAACAAATTGTCAATCATTAGAGTCTTTTGAGCTTTTTGCGTATCACTGGCTTCGTCAAGTTTCGGCGCATAGAACGCTGAAGGATCGAATGTGGGACAAGGATCGGCTCTGTCGCTGTCTCTGCTCCTCCCGAAGTAGTCTTCGGCCGCGTTCGGCTCTTCTGGCACCTCGCTGGATGACGTCACGGCGTCTTCGGACGCGTCGCGATACCGAAAGTCGAGTCGCTGGCTGGGCAGATACGGCGGGAAGCCGTAAGGCGTGGATCATGCCGCCGCTAGCTGGCGCCACATTGTATGTCACATGGTCGCCATGTACGGCCACGAGAAAGAGCTGCCTGAGAGTAGCATATCCCGAATGAGAGTTTCTATTGGCGTTTTTCCAACTAGCCTTACGAAGAATAGCTGTTCTATTACTTGAGAACTGACAGTTCGAAGGGAAGGCAGTCTTAGTAGTAGTTTCCCGAATCTCGTGGGCTGGTTTGGGTACTGACTCCTACAGTACTCTTCGAGCGCGCACTGGGACTTTTCTTGTAAGCTCTCTATGTGTGGAACATCTGAGAGTCCGCAGGCATCTGGAAAGAAATAAAAGTGGCTATTGTTTAATTTATCAATTTAAGAAAATGGGACGAAGTCACTTCATATAAAATACTCCCTAAGAAACCTGTTTTTTGCATAACATTAAGAATAACATTTCAGAATCATAAAGGAAGGTAGATAACAATTTACAGTACATTAAGTACTGTTTATTTGTACTTTAAAACGTTATGGTCGTAGAAATGGGAATAATATAGAAAGGCATGAAACGAGGTATATTTATGTGTAATAATCGCTTTTATATTATATTAATTTGTCGTAATTAAACCATTTTAAAATTATACTTTTAATAAAGACGAAGGCTTGCATAGCGGATCTTTCAAATTTTTTTTTAAATGTGTAAAATCTATATAAAGACACTGTAGGAACTGTGCATTTTATGGTGTTATAGAGAGTTGTCGTTTAATGGAGAGCAGCAAAACGTATAACGTCAACAGCAGTCGTCACGGGCAAGAATCCTAATTAACGAATTTCTTAGAAAGATTATTTAGAGTTTATTTCGGGCTGGGATAATAAAGCGAAGTACGTCCACAACTGCGCAGTTTTTACTAATTTAACAAACTAAAAAAGTACTTTTTTACTCAATTGTCGTTATTGAGTCTGGGTGTAATGCTATGTGTGTATTGTTGTATGGAAGACAAGCTAAGCCAACCAAAGCCAATTGATTTGGACGCTTTAGGTGGTACGAAGTTAAATGGATTGACGTTACATGGAGTCTACATTTTATACATAAATAAATAAATGTGTATTTTTTTAACTATGGAAACGAAGTGGCTTTAATCGCTAAGTTCAAACAATTTGTTTCAAACAAACAAACTGGAGCAAATCAATCCCAACGATTAGAATAAATATTCACCAAATTTTTAAAAACCTTTATTGATTAAGTTACGTTTAACGAGAGCTTTGAATTTATTTAGAGATAATTCTCTAATGTCGCTTGGAAGTTTGTTGTAAAAACGTATACAATTTCCATATATAAGGAGAGGTTTATCTTCTTGAGCCTGGTTGGTCGTACGCTTAAATTAGTTCTGTTCCGAGTATTATAGTGATGACAGTCACCATTTGTTTTAACACCGTTTATATTTTATTGTACATACAACAAGGCTTCAAGAATATATTGAAGAGATAGTGTCATAATATTTAATTCCTTAAACTTATTCCGTACCAACTCCCTTGGGGAAACACAACAAATAACCAGAACAGCCTACTTCATTATTATGTCATAGACAATGTAATGGGTCATAAAGTATAGAAATGTGTTAGTTGTTGTAGCGTTAGTTTAATGAGTAATTAGCGGCCATGTGCTAAGTAAATAACGTGTACCAATAACGCCTCCAACATCGTAAATAATGTAACGTATGTAATTCACATAAATTTGCTAGTGGTTTATTATAGGCACCTTCAGTGTCTTTAGTAAGATGTTGATTGACTTTGTGGGTATGTGAATTCATAATAATCTTTATTTTGTCATTGTCATACATTTATTTTGATAGGTTTTAGTAATAGAAACTGCTACCATATCCTTCAATTACTTATAATGGGTAAAATCCAGAGTAAGCGGCGTGTTGGTAGAGGAAAAAAACATGACTTCGCAACGTTAGGGAGTAGACAGGTGTTGCGACTGCGAAAGAGTTCATCTGGCACAGGACAAGACACACTTCAAGAGACTGACGGCCAACCTCCAGTAATGAAGAGGCACTAAAGAAGAAGTAATAGAAAATTCTCACTAGTTTATGTATATAATAGGAATTTCCAAGCTAAACTAGGCTATTATAATATTTTAATTTACTTACGATCATAACTATACGATATGTCACAACGTTAGTGTTTTTTTGTTATTTAAAAAACAAAATGGCAATAACATTAATGCATTCAACTATCCAATATCTCAAGGTAATGTTATTCAACATTAATCCTTTCCGTTATTCAGCCCCCGAAATAAAAACGTATAAAGATAATAACCCGTGAACGGTCGCAGGCCGTCTTAATGCGATTAGGACCCCAGCGCGGTACATTTGGCCGACAGTACTGTACATTAATATTTTTTATTGTTATACAGAAGGAAGAAATGACGCGGTAAACAAAAGGGTCATTATGATACCGAGCAGATGTCTGCTGAAGTTGATGAGTATTGCGTGGAATGTGATTGTGATATGCGGCCGCTTTAAACGTCCTACTTTGGCAAAGTTTGTCCAGGTCTTAGATTGCTCGATTCTCTACGTTTTAGTTGATTTTCAATTTGACTCTAGAGAAAATTATTAAAGTTGTTTTGAAATTCCCTGCCAAACAGTTACGGGACTTCACACATTGTTTTGGCTGATTTCCAATTATTTTTGTCTATTATTGACATGAAGGATTAGAAAAGATTTTCAAAAGTATTAACAACAACTACAATTTAAAGTCCTTATAGGCCTTAGTCGTATAAAAAGTTCTATCGACACATTGTTACCAACGCATCCTGAGCTATTTTGTCAAGTAACACGCAGAGATCCATAAAGTCCAGGGTACTAAACCTCAAGGCCGATTCTCTACGGGTCTTAACATCACTCAGGCGCAGAGACTTGCCAAAGACAAGGGAGAGTGGAGAAAGTTGTGCGGCGCCACTAACACGACCTTCAGAAATAAGAGTGCGACTGAAGAAGAAGATATGCCTTAGTATTACACAGACGGTAAGGCTTATAACAAGTGGAAGGGAAATGGAAGAAAATAATGAAGTAATGAAGAACGAATTAACGGATGATGAAGGATTTATCGATTATTTAAACAAAACAAAGCTGTTAGACCCAAAACAAAAAGTAATAGATTTCATCAAACTTGATTAAACGTGATAGCGTTTGTTGAATAATTGCTATTTGAGAATTAAAATTAATGTTGTTCGTGCATGCACGCGTAACAAAGTGACCACTTTAAAAATTATAACTGACGGTTTAGTGACGGAGGTGTAATTAAAAAATTAATCCACTTGTAGACAAGCGTTTTCGACACAAGTATGAATTGCGGTACTAGAACAACTAGCTTCTTAATATCCAGGAGATTGTACAGTTAGATATTACTAGTTACGATTTTGTCGACAACAGGTACATTCACATAATACGTAGGTAATTTAGTGATAGGATTTCTTATATATAAAATTAACATAATTGAATGAAAGAAATCCTGTGTATTTTATAGGGTAGGGGAGCAAACGAACGTACGAGACACCCAAAAGAGCAGGCATAGCAGCGCATGGACATCCATTTTGGGTACGTTGCCGGCCTTTGGGGAAGGAATATGCTCTTTTTTTAAACAATCGAAGATTGTCTCTCCCGGAGAGGAGGACCTCCACCGGGAGTCGATTCTAAAATTCGTTGGTTCCAGACTTCCAGCGTTTTCCGTTAATACGGCCTTTCCTACGTAACTTTCCAGAACACTCTCTATAAGTATGAATCAATATTGTTCCTCTTTGTTTACTGATTCTATTTTCCAGTATTAAATTCCTAAGAGGAGCAGATAGTATTGATTATTTTTTATGGCAACTAAGAATTTATACGAGTTTCATCTCAGCCTTGTAGTTTAATTCATAATTAAAAACGTCACGTCACAATTAAGGTGTCCTAGATTTTTATAACTAGATGACCGCTATCAATTTTAATTCCTGTCCCGCCTCCTTGGTGGGTGACGTAAGGCCAATTGTACTAACTTCCACTAATTGTTCGTTCTCAGCGACAGATGTCCGTGATAAAATGTTGTAATTGATGCGTATTACGCAGTTTGAACTTACACAACCCGGCCAGGAAATACTACATTAAGAATACAATATGCATGATACCTAGTGATTACCTTTTAATACGAGAAAAATATTAGAGTTAAAAGATCGTAAGTAACTCTAATTAATGTAACGCAATGTTAAAGTAAAGTAACAAACAACTTTACGCACTGAAATTGAGAACAGAAAAATGTATTTGACAGTTGAGTATTGGCTGTCACTTGACAATTTGCATTGCATTTCTAACCCAGTAATTATCATTTAAGAAAGGAATGAAAAGGTGTACGATAAATAATCCTGATCTTTGGTCTCAAAGATCACAAGGAGACATACCAATAGCAATTAACCCAGCGTTCGTCATTGTAACAATGTAATATAGTTTAATTGATACGACCCAGCGGTTGCTCAGTAAACACGGGACTCTATGACCCGTAATGAGTAAGACCGATTGAATGGAATTTATTTCATTCAATGATTGAAAACGTTGCATAAGATTCAAGAATTTCCAATATGATTTTTTGTTAGTATATATTGAGAATAATTAAAATTATTATACGTTAGGGGTATACTACCCTACTGCTGGGCATTTTGTTTTAGAAGTAATATTTATAATTATATTTATTTTATATTAAATATAAGTTAATTTAAAAAAACCCGCGTAAGGGGCGTGGTTATTACAAGTTATTAGTTGATTTCGAAGGTCTGATACATAGTTTGATAATGAATCAGTTAGGTTGGGGTAACATTTTAGTGGCTTAAATAGTATTGATGGTAATGTCAACAGATTTGACCCGGTAAATCAATGTTCCATTGCAGTAATAAACGCTCATGATGCGCGCGCGCTGGGCGCCAATACGACCGTTACTAAGAACGTTCACATTCTTAATTCAAATAAATTAGTACCTTACTATTGAGTGATTTTCGACAATTATTTATTTTAACGTCTGTGGCTTTAGCGTGCTACTCTCATCCCTGAGGTCGAAGGTTCGATTCCAGCTCTACACAGTAATGGGCATCCTTTCTGTGTGCGCATTTAACATTCGCTGGAAAGGTGAAGGAAAACATCGTCAAGAAACCGGCTTGCCTTAGACCAAAAAGTCGACAGTGTGAGTCAGGCACAGGAGGCTGATCATCTACTTGCCTATGAGATCGACAAATGATCATGTAACAGATACAGAAATCTGAACTAAAAAGGTTGAAGCACTGATTATTTTTTTTGTTACAACTTTCATATAAAATGCCTCTTCCCAGAGATTAATCGTGTCGTATAAGTCATTAAATATTATCGAAAGGGTGATGATCGAGATCATTTGCTGCCCGCATTCGTTTAATGTTCATTTAATTTATATAAAAATAAAATACGTTTATTAAACGGTACATGCGGGTAAGTTAGAGTTAAGTATAGAAGTATGCAATTGGAATTAGATATATTAAAAATGTAGTGTTTCTTGGTCATGACCCAAGCGGTAACGCAGTTCCGCTCTGTACATCGAGAACAAATAATGTCAACGGCGAGATAACGTTGAGGTATTTGCTTCTGCGGCTCATAAATGGACTACCCAGTCAGTTATAAGTTAGCCTAACGTTAACTAACATAAAAAGTTCGTTTAAAAACTACTTATATATGCATTTGTCGCGCTCCTAAACAAGACTAATACGGTTACATTGATAGAAACCATAGTGATTTTCTTATATATCATATTTCATGATTTTAATAAATTATTTTGTAAAAAATATACATAAAAATAAATAAATATATAAATACATACATATAAATAATAAATATAAAGAACAAAATGATAATACATTTTTACATGCACTTATTTCTAGGCAAATCCAGTAATTTCTGCTCTATAAAGTATGAATACGAACGATATGATTCCACTGTTCCATAGATAATAAATCATCAATCTGAACATAGATAACAACAAATAGCGTAAACAAAAGTTTACAGAGGTTTTTCAAAAGCATCGTAGGCGTAGAGCAGATGTTTGCGTAGTCGGATAATAGAGAATAGAACATTATCGAACAATAGTCTGTGGACATAATGGACCATTTTGGATTCGATCTTATTAAACTTATGAGCTTATATTTTTAAGATTTAAAAATGGAATTTGATTTTTACGATTTAAAAATGGAATTTGATTTTTAAAATTTAAAAATGGAACTTCTAATGACGTATTCATTTAAAATAAATAATGTACAATATTATAACTAATACAATGATAACTTAGATAATAAATAATAGCATTATCTTAGTCTGTACCCATAACATTACATTATTTTAGACGTTAGGCAAAATTACTTAACAATGAATTTAGGACACAATAAACAGTCCCGGTTTCTAACAATACGCCTTTTCTGTAAAATAATCTTGTGAGCAGATCGGAAATGGAGAAACAAATTTAGCACCCACAATGCTCTGGGTGTTTGTCACCGCGATTCCAATCAGCACCCTTCGTTATCGAGATCTGAGATGTTCACAGTTCACTTCTGTTTGTTGAAACCGTAAACAAATATAATAACTCATATTAGACAGACAGACAGACAGACATCGTGGAGAGTAAAAAAGTTCCTAATATTTTTTAGAGCCGTTGACATGTATATAATATACACAGACATAAGTATATAATACATACAGAATTTAATAAATTACTAAAGTTTTCTAAAAGCCATCCTCTCAGTCAGTAATGACTTTGCCATGTTTATTTATATTAAAACTAATTCCCCATTGAACAACTTACTTGTATTCGACATAGATCATAAAACACAGTTAAAATTATTAGTTATAGTGACAATATTGAAAAGCAATAAACTGTATAAAATTCAAAAAAATAATGAATAGCCTCAAATTGCAATCCATAAACACGTGTTGTGAAAAAAGTGTAATAAAAAATCGGATACAAGAATGCCGCACATTATCACCATAGACACAGAGTTTACTTTTGTCAGTTTTGACACTGACAGTTGCAAAGAAAGCATTACATTCTAATGGTTCCAAATAGCATTAAATGGCGCGAAAAGAAAAAAATATGGCATCTGTATTGTGTTGCGAAAATTTTAAATAAACACCTTTTGAGTGGGCGGGCTGGCGAGTATTTGTAAATAGGGTTTTGTTATCACAATGGTTTTTTGTGATCTGACCGCGGGTCTCTTCGGGGTGTTAACGTCAAAATTGACACGTGCCTTTGACTTTTTTCATTCTTGCCATGTGCAAATTTTATTGAATTAAATTTTGCGTTTCATTGAATGGCATTTTTACCTCAATTAATATACGTGCCGTAAATGCCCTAAATATTTCACTAAAAGCTCTGTAACGAAAAACAATAATTCCAACACATTTACCATCGACACATAAGTAAAGGCGAAAGCACACTATCGTGCGATCAGACGCGACACTGTGGCATAAACAACGCGGCGGGTGGCGATACTGTCTGGTTTACGACGTCACCTGTGGCTACCGACTTTACATCTTAATCCAAAATCCACAAATTCGCAATAACGTACAAGATATTTATTCATAGAATAATTTAAACAACACATAACTATAGCCAAAAAGATTTAAAAGGCCGGAACGGGAGGTGTATAATTGCAACCTCTTTAAGAAACATCGTTATGTTTCAGTCAATTTAATTCCTCAGGAATCACTAGTTGTACATGAATACGATTTTTTTGAGTAAATCCCGATATACAGATACAGAGATGGACTTCATTTTATAATATGTGTCTGATACAATGAGTTTAATGGAAGAAAAATGGTATTATTATCAGAATCTTGATTACCACAAAAAAATTACAAAACCTTATACAAACTGATCCTATTTCTTCATATTCAAATATCGCAATCAAACCACATTCATAATACCATGACGGATTATCAAACACAAGTTAGATATAGGTCACGCAGTCCTCGATGTCAGTGTAGTGTCAACGATGTCGACCGGTGTCAGCCGGTGTGTCATCTGTGTCATAGATAGTGTTCAAAGTTCAGTAACGACGGCTTCTGTTGTGTATTGTGAGAGTATTGTACGATAACTATTTCAAATTCTATTTCGATAAAGTTAAATTTAATTTGTTTATAAAACTCTAAAGCGCTTGTACATCGCGTATCATCTCATAATCATAATGAATAAGAACAAAATAATCTAGTACATAAACAAGCACTTAGCACTTAGACGCGTCTAATCTCACACCAAGCCCTATCAGACACTAAGTAAAACTTAATCGAAATGTTATAGCGTTCAGAAACCTTATAAAGCTGCCTACATGCTTGATTTAAATATTCACATATTCAACTAAATCGTTATTAAATTCGGTGTGACTTAAATATTAATATTTATTGTGTTTGCTACTGTATATAGTCAATAGAATGGCTACTACTAAGGAGTCTTCATAAAATCTTGCGTATGACAAATTCAATTCATTGAGAACTATCAAGGCGATGGTCTTGATATAATAATATAAATACTCGAGTTTGGGTGATATAAAAACCTTATAGGGATAAGAAGTATGTGTACAGCTTTAGAAATAGCAATCTCATAAACAAAAAGGGTTTTAACGCGAGTCGATATCATTTATATCTTAATGGAAAGAGAATTAATTTAAAATAGTTCTTGTTTCGATATCAGAAAGTTCAAAATCGATTGTGTAATATTTGCACGTCGGTGTTATAAATCTAACATTTATTTACGAACGAAAAACACGTAATAATTTTATATATACGTACATAATTGGACAAAGAACGTTGAATGAATGAACTAAATTCCAATCCGCCATTTTTCCGCAAGCAATCATATGTTTCAGACTATACATACGTAACGTCAAAGAGTATAAAAGAAAACATAAAACAATACAAGATTTTAGTTTTAATTTCACGACAAACGCCTTCAGCAAGTTTTTGATGAATGAACATATCTCCGCAAAGAGCATTGAGCGATGACAGACTGCGCTCCGAGCACTTTTAGCATTTAAAGTTCAGGGGTCGATTCTTGCACAGGTGATAAAATCATTGCTGGCGTTAGCTACAGACTATAAAACAAAAATAACAAATCAAATCTCAAACTGATTTAAGAGTTTTCGGCAAACTTTGTGGCCCTTAAAGTTAACAGCAGGAAGTTAACTAAAAAAAAACATTAAATGCATGCGACTCTAATCTCTGAAGTCGTAGGTTCGATCCCTGGCTGTGCACCAATGGACTTCCTTTCTATCTGCGCATTCAATATTCGCTCGAATGGTAAAGCACCGTGCGGAAACCGGCTTGCCTTAGACCCAAAAAGTCGACGGTGTGCGTCAGGCGTCAAGTCTGATCCCTTTTGCCTATTAGATTCACAAATGATCATAAAACAGATACAGAAATCTGATAAAAAATTATATCGTAGATATCTCTAAAGTCCCTTACCAATTAAAACGCAAGCCTTTTAATAAGGTTACTATAAAAAAAACCGATACTTAAGCTCTTACAGGCCCTTAGAATATGGAGCACAAGACAATAGACACTTTGCACTTTGACATGACAGGCTAATCGCGTCATAAAGCCGTGGCGTCAGGCCAGATCACTGCCAACTTGACACTGATGACACTTGACAATGTATTGTCTTGATCTGCTGATGGCAAGGTTTTAAAGATCTGATCGGTCAAGTATATTTGCACAGTGAGAGGTTACGATTTAAAATTCGAATTTGATAAATACTTTTACATCATTTAGGTTTCGGCTTTTTTAAGTAACTTGACACATTTATTTAACTTTATTTTAGTGCAATTTGTGTAGTGTTTTTTTTATTCTCTTAAGTAACAGGGGACAAACATGCTCATCTGCTCACTCTCAATATCGGAGTGTATTGCATCGCGAGTGCGTAGCCGTCCTTTTAAGAATTGGTACAGTATTTTCTTAAAGTACCTGAAGTCGTATTGGTGTGGTTTTAGTTATGTTTATATTAGCGAATATAAGGATTATGTTTTTTTCAACCCTTCAGTCCAGGAAAAACAAAAATCGACGTCCATCAACCCTAAAACGTTGACGGGGTAAAATAATGGCCAGTGCGGGCGGATGGAGTGAAAATTTCTAGATCAAAAGCCATGGATCGTGTATACGTCCTTTCATTGTTGTGTACTTACAGATTTGAAAGGGTTTTTGTTCTTTGTTTTAAACATGACTCCTAGTCGGGGTTTAATATATGGTAGAATTTTTTATATACTAAATAGGAATTGTAAAGCCAAGGCGCTAAGTGTCATTAATTAACAATTAAAAGACAGTCAAATAGGTTACTTAAGCTTAAGGACTGTTTTAGTAATTCAATAGGGAGTTTAAAATAAAAGTTAATTATTTTTATGTAAAGATTAAATTAGAAATTGATATCAAAGGATCTACGCATCATTTTAAGAACCTCGAAGAAATTAATAATATACTCGTATTAGGATGTATCTATTATATTTTTAAAAAAAAAGCAGTCGATCTACAACTTTGTAAGGTTCTGTATCTGTTATGTGATTATTTGATTTGTATTATATAGGTAATCAGCCTTCTGTGCCTAACACTGTCGACTTTTTGTGTCAAACAATGTCAGTTTTTGACGTTTGCTTGACACTTGATAAATGGGCACACAGAAAGTACATCAGTGCACAGCCGATGTTCGAACCTACAACCTCAGGGATGGGCGTCACTTGCGGAAGCCATTCTATAACCAGTAAACACTCGGATCGTCGGCAAATATGTTAACAATGTCAAGACAACTGCAAAAAGGTCGTATAAGCTGTTGATTTTTTCTATGACATTTCAAACTTATGTTAACAGTCTACTATTTTTTAATAATCTGTTAAGCTGATAATCCTGTGTAAATCGATAATGATCAATAATTGTAAGGGACACAAAAGTCCCTTTATGTGACGCGTGGCGTAATCTAACACTCATGTAATTATCTAACCCCTATTGTTGAAAAGATTTTTTTATTAAATTTATTAAATCAATGTGGTCTGTGATTGGTCCTTTATTTATGTAGCTCACCTTTTATTTCATCCGATACGAATTTATGTTAGAATTATGTTACAAAAAAGCAGTTGCACAAAAATATTCTACTACAATGTTTGAAATTCGACAATAATTTTGATTATTATAAAACTTGTTCATTTTTAAGATTTTTATATAAATAATTCTGATACAGGCACCGGTTTGCTTAAGATAACTCTTATATTTTAATTTTACCGTTATAAATTCGCTGATATTATTAAGTGTATTTTTTGTCAATGAGCGAATTTGAATTCCAAAATGCTAATATAAACGCATTAATCGAGAATAGAAATCGCGGAGCGTGAAAAAATGTAAAAAAACGTAAATGGCGTTACACCCTCGGTGTGGGCGCCAGCTCAGCAGTTTTGATACTCGATGTAAACCTAATTTGACGGACCGATTAACACGCTAGCTTGACGGTGATTGATTTTGAAAATGGCAACACCTACTCGAGAAATACAAAAAAGGAATTATTTATGTAAAACAAAACGCACAAAACCGAAGAAGGCTGGATCCATTCAATTTTTTTTTGATAATTCCTTGAACTTGTAAAATTATGCAGAGAAAACTGTTTTTTTTTTAAATTTAGTAATAAGGTTTTTATTCAAAAATGAGAATGTTCTCCATGGAGTAGCATAGCAAAATGTTCCATGATTTGGTATATAGCTACTAAAAAGGTAGGTTAAGAGCCATATGTTATATGGCTGTTCGGGTTATTTGTTGTGATTTCCCAAGGAGTCGGTACGGAATAAGTTTAAGGAATTACATATTATGACACTATCTAGTCAATATATTCTTGGAGCCTTGTTGTGTGATTTCAAAAAACCTGAAACAGAACTAATTTAAGAAGATAAACCACTCCGTATATGGAAATTGTATGCGTTTTTACAACAAACTCCCAAGTGAAATTAGAGAATTATAAATAAAAAATTCAAAGCCCTCGTTAAATGTAAATTAATCAATAAAGCTTTTTATAAATGTGACGAATATTTAAATGATCCTAATCGTTGGGATTGATTTGCTCCAGTTCAAACAATTTGTATGACTCAAATCTAAGAGATTAAAAGGAAAAAGAGTAGCGGAAAGTTTCTTGCCAGTTCTTCTTGCCCGCTCTACGGCCTTGACTTGCGAACTAGTTGTAAATTTACAATCATTTTAACTTCTTTTTTGATGTTCATAAGTGTACTTATTTACCAATATGAATAAAGTTATTTTGGGTTTGAGTTTATTAAGACGAAACGAAATTCGCGGGGGTTAGTTCTTGATTCGGCTGTTAACACAACAGTGTCCTATTGGGATACGCGATCGTTTCCACGCGAAAAAATAATAATTTCTAAATAATTATAAGCGCAAAATGAGTGACAGTAAGGCTGGCTTCTGTAATGTAATTAACGCAGAAATGTGTGTATTCTTTGCCCCCATAACGGCTTTTTTGTTGACGGATAGAAAAAACAAATGAACACGAAACAGATATGTTTGTCTAAAAAGTTGTAGCGCCACTGGAAATGGAATGCTGTTTATTTGTTCAGTAATAATCTTATGGCAAAACGTTTGCCGGGTCAGCTAGTTTCAATATAATAAACTTAGACTAACAAGATCAGTGGCTTGTCTGCGCGAATCGTGAGCCAGCGTCCATTGTGCTCATTTCGGCCGGTTAATTGTTTTTAATTCAGCAAGAGTGTACTGTAAGCTCTTTAATTACGCCCACGTCCCGCTAATGGCGTCGTGCGTTCCCGGATTGTTCTTCGTACACTTATTAGGTAAACCTATTTAACCGTATTTTGCAATTACGTTTGATAACTGGAGACATTCGGGGTTAAATGTTAATCATAATTTAGATTTGAATATACATGGTTTTGGTGTGTGACTTAATATATATCTTTAATTTTAGACGAGAATTTTTTGTAGCGTTTCGTATTTTTTTATTATTTTAAGATCAGAATTTGAAGCTTAACATTCGATTGATTTCTTAAGAGTACAGCATATGTGTTGAAAATAAAGCATATAAAAATATATTTATATACAATTGTCGTAAAACATTAAAATCTTCCCGTTTTCTATAGAATATTAAAGTTAATTTGCATGTGAGTGTACTAAGGTATAGGGAGACAAGGTGTGTCGCCCTCATTTGGTTAATTCAGCCTCTGTACCACAGAGATCCTCAATTAAACAGGCACAAAAGAAAAACTTTGTTCCCGAGCCAACGGGAAATCACGACTCGTTGAAATTAACGATTCCAACAAGTTTTTAATGAGCTTTAAAACACAACTGTCCTTTTATATGGGCAATTTTAATTTTACTCCCGGTACTAATTCGTTTACTAACAAAAATTTATTGCGCAGGAATTAAAATATGAATGTATCAATTTTTGAAATTGGAATCTTTTTAAAACAAATGAACGTTATTTTAGTATTTTTTAATTTGAATATTACTATAGAGATAAAACCACAGCAATGACCACATTTAAAAAAAAGAATCATTAAGCAATAACATGGTATTAGACTATTACAAACGTTTATTTAAGAATAAAAATACCAAGAATGTTACCATTATAACAAGCATATTTTAAAATTCGATTTTTAAAAAAACCAAAAGCGATGTGGTATTAGAAAATTGAGAACGTTTACAGATCACCAGATCACAGTAAACCACAGCAAAACAACCCCTAACTAGCGGTTTGTGTTAACCCTCAAATTCGGGGTTCGACCCCCGCGGCCTACACCCGGTCTTTTAGGCCGCAATCTCTTATAGCGTCAACCTCGATAAAGCCCTCTGACGCTTTTTATTAATTGATTGTTCACTCAAAGATATGTCAAAAGTGATCGTTTATTATCACAAGTCTATTTATCTATTAATTTAAGTGAAGTTCTTCGCTTTTGTTATTTTATTTCTCCCTTCAATAGGTAAAAAGGCCTTAGTCACTTAAATATAGAGCTTCTTTTTCTACTAAATACTAGTATTATAATAAACACTGTTTTATAAATTAAATTATACATTTATGCAGTTCGTTCTAACGAATCCATACTTGTCAACCCCCGTATGCGTAAATAATCATATCATACGTCACTCGCGTACACCCCTGCACTCTGACCACATCCACGACGTAATTATACCTTCCCAATATAGTATTAAAAAAGAAATTGCAACAATGAAATATATAGTCATAACAAAAAGTATTCAACGGTAATCCTACACGCCACGCGCCATGAAAATTATAACTATTTCCCAATAATTATATTAAACGCACAAAGAGGCTGGCATAGAAATTGTAATAATATCGTACATCCACCCATACACATCTGTTTTCAACTGAATAAAGATTTAAAAAATACTTAGGGAATATGTTTGCACTTTGATGTTATACAAACAAAGCGGCGGCGTTGTAGCGGTATAACCTTAGGTCTGGGCCTCAGATTTCACGAGTGTTTTATTCTAATAGGTCATCAACCTTTTGTGCCTAACATAGTCGAAAATTTGGGTCTAAGCCATGCCGGTTTCATCACGTTGATGTCTAAGTTCGATTTTTAAAATTGAATAAAATTATTTTAATCGTCTAAAACTTTTGATCTAAATGTAGCAGTAGCAGTGACAGATATTAATTAATTCCTTGTATCACAGTGCAGGGGACACGTGAATATTCATGTGGTCACAGCTCGTTAGGTCGTCGGCGGTCAGTATTAACAATCTGTCGGTGAAGGGTTGAAATCAGAGACCGCTGCTCGTCAATAGCTGATGCTATATTGAAGTTGCCCTATAGAGTAAAATGACATGACAGTTAAATGAGGTTGAATTTTAATAGACATTTTCTCACCATAGCTTTAACGTTTTGGTATATGTAATTAACATTTGCTTAACTGAGCGCCTCAACACTGAGATTGTGCGTCCAAATCACGGCTATGCACTAATAGACTTCCTATGTACGCAATGAACACTCGTTCGTACGGCGAAGGAAATATAGCGAGGCATGTCTTGGATGTAAAAATAGACGGTCTGTGAACAGTAAGGATTACCTGCTAACCTAAAAAGATTTATTTAAATGTAATACCTAGAGGTTGTAGCGCCACCCTTTAATTATAATACTAATGATAAAACAAATGAAGGCATGTATAAAGTCTATAGATTTATAACGTAATGAAATAATTAATAAAATCAAAGCTAACGCTCCCTCGACAAGTAAATAATGAGCAAACAATTTAAACACACACGCCCGTGTTCACGCTCTGTTTGTTTGTCACTTTGATATAACGAGACTTTATTAAGATATTAAGATGTTTTACAAATATCTTCTATATATACTTTAATCACTTAATTTCCTTTTTCAAGAACTCATTTCTTAGTTTTATTGATGTAAAATTACTTACATTCGAACATACCGTCACCTCCCCTACACCGGTGCGAATAATTAGCGAATCCCTTATAAATCCGGCGAAAGCGTAAAACGAGATAACTGAATCTGTTTAACAAGTTTTATGAATTAGAACATAGCCGTCGCTATAAAGGATAGATAAAATCTGTCGTAATTTGAATTTCAATATTTTACCCGTCTTTGTTTTGTTTTTAATGTAATCAATGGGAATGGTCTTGCTATTTCAGAATATTCATCACTGATATTGGCCTCTACTATTATATGTTTTTTAATTCTGTTCTGGCTTTAAAAATTCATATTTTTATTAACCGCCAAGACGTTATAAGCAAGATGGCGTCGCACCATGACGTCTGCTAGCACACACGTAAACAAATGTCAAGTTTTTATTGCGTTAATTGTCAGACATTATTTTCGTCATCGTCGATTCGACAACTCTGTGACCGTTTTGCGTCATAAGATTGACGTAAATTTTAATATCTTAAATTTTGCATTGATAAATTAATGATTATGTACAAGTTTTACTGCATAGCTTAGTTTAAAGATATGTTTTACACAAATTACTGTCAAATAGTCTATTGACATGAATTATTATTAATCTGTATATTTAATTATGGCTTTCTTTAGCTTCCATAGCGAAACAAGTTTTGATTTTGTTGGGAATCCATAGGAATTTAGGTTATGTAGTATTTATGTGAAGTAAATGAAAATATGTGTCAGGTTTTAAAATGTTTTCTCCTAAATCAACCCTAGTTGGACATCGTATACAAACTATTTCCTATATAACGGTCTTATATACAAAATAATTATGAGCCGTGATCCCTCGACAGTTGGACAAACACAGGCCCGCGGGGACCGACGTCTTTTTATCGGCGAGGGACCGCAAATTTCTATTTGCATATCTGTGCACTCATAAATCTCTGTTTCACTTATTAGCCGCTTTTCCCCTGCCCGGGTCACCCCGTACGTCATGACAGGGTTACAATTTGATGCTTGTAGAATTATCAAAAAATTGATACCACTAAAGAAATAGTGTTATGAATTTAATATACATATCACTATGTATGTATGCTGCTACCAAACTAAATGGTTCGTTATAATTGTTGTTATCATGAATATTTGGTGAATATCTCAACTGTATTGGGTAATTTTAAATGCCGACTATGGAATTAGTAATAGTCAGTAAAGTCTAATTTACCTCCATTTTGCTATACATTGTTAGAAATAAAAATAGGCATTTAAAACTACTCAAGTCATAAGCTAATAAAAAGTGTTCTAGTGACATACTTACATGGTTACTTGTTAGTGAGTTGAAGGACAGTCCACCGGAGTTAGTTGTTAAGTGACCTGACTATGTGCTTAAAGAAAATGTGGTTAGTGATATGTTACCACCACCGAAAATCCCTTACCACCAAGCGTTGCCCAGTAATGCAAAATACAATAATAATATGTTTATATATAAATTATTCCATCTATTTAAAAATTGTGTTACCATCACCAAATCGAAAACTGTGTAACCATTTATTTCTAAATGGAATTTTCAGCTCCGTAACCAAGCGTAACAAAAGCTTTGTAAAGCACATGCCAAATAGTAAAGGGCTTAAAGTTTATCATTTAAGTTAACGAATGTAGAAAGGAATACTTACTATGTAATACTTTATTTTACATAAAGTGTAAAAAATTCCATATCTGTATATTTTCGCCAAGGTTTAAATCGCAGTAAACAAAAACCTTCTCCCCGCCCATATCACACTCAATATTTCAAGCAATTGGTACCAGGACATCAGAAACCTTCAGAAGCTCAATGGTCAAGAAGCAAAAAGCTTTTAAATTACCACTCTATCAAGACCTTCTCACCCCTCAAAGTTACGCTGATCTTACACTAGAAAGTATTCTTTATTTGTTAAAGTAGGGCTCATTTTACACTGGTCGTCCGTTACCTACAGAATTTTCTGAATTTGGTTACGTAACGGGATTTTAAACCTTATTACATTGCAATAAAGATTACGTAGGGTGTATGTGGGTGATTGTAAATATGTAATGCGTATCAATTTCAGAATGGCCGCGGCGACATCGTGGCGTACGTGTTGTGAATGTATTGGTCTTTTTTATTATTATTGAGTAGCCATCGACTGCATTACTTTGAACCCTACGGCTTACTACATTTACAGATAGTTAAATAAATTAATTCCTAGGTTTATTTATTTTTTACCAAGATTTTTATTGAGTAATTTTGTCTTATTCATATGCTATTTTTAAACTTATATAATTCAATTTTTTTAAATCATCAAATTTGCCAGGCTAGAAGCAAGATCTATAACAGTTAAGTTTGTGATAATACTTTTCGCAGGTGGCAACCACAAATTCGTCACAATTCATTGGCCTAATTGAGCAATAAAAAATCAGAGCATTATAAAGAAAAGGGACGATGGCAACACCTCATTTCACGCATTTTATTCGAAGGGCCCTGAGAGGCACTCAATAAATCTTGTGGCGGAAACGTTTTTTTGTAAGACGGAAATAGTTTCCTCGCGGGATATATCGGTATGTAAGGGATATTTATGTTTTAATGGTGCATTGTAATGGATTTTACTTTGGTAGGGCCTTTATATTTATAATCTATAAATATTTCTATAAATATATATAAGACTTTGGTATCAGATTTATCCGTTTCTTTGATATTCCTTTAATAAGCTTAGAAGCCTTCTATGCCTGTCATTTGTCGCAATTTTTTCCTCAGTCGCAAGTCCCAGCGCAAACTATAACCGTATAGCGTATAAGGCTTTGCTGTTACCACATCCCGCCTTGGGCCATTGTTGATGGCGCCTTGGGGTTTTAGTGGGTATGCACGATAGCGAGTCCTATATATCCTGCACTAAGCAGATAAACTTGGCCGCAAAGGCAAGTGTCATAGCAAATCCATTCTTTCAAATTTAACTAGTTTTAATTAAAATATTTAATTTGTAACTTACTCAAAACTCTACAGATAAAGAACAAAGCATCAGCTATATAATAAAGCATAGAATAGATGCCACAACACGTAATTTTAATTTACAATTTCATACATAAAGTCTTTAGAGGTTAAATCGCGAACAGTGTCGAATCGTGCGATTGTAATGTTTTTTATTATTGGTATTTTATATTTTGTCAATCGTTTGTAATATAATAAATAAATTAAATATCATATATAAAAATTGTATAGTTTCATTTATGTTAGAATGTAGTGTAGGTTAACTAACTCTAATGAAAGAAAATAGAATAATTTTGTAAAAGAATTATTAAAGAATTTTTGTTAACGACTATTTCAGAAACAAATAATTAAATAGATTAATTACATATAATTACACCTCATAAACTAAACATTCGAATTAATGGGGTAATTAATCAGTACATTTAAATGAAATTTGATTCCGAGGTGTTAAAACTATCATTAAACACCTTTCTTTTACATAAATTATTAAAAACATAATATTAATCATAACGGTAATTGACAGATGCTTAAACATGATTAATTTAAATTAATTCATATTTGTTTATTTTATTATTCAGATTTAATTGATTAAATATTAATTGTTAAAATATATTATATGTAGTTCAAGATTTTTGAATTTGACATTTGTGACATTTTGAAATGTCACTAATTCATAGACGAAACTTAACATAATCTATGACTCTGATAAAAGAGCAAATGGACAATTTTAGGCAGGCATACCTTCCATTAACGAGACGTGCTAAAAGTGACTAAAATCGAACAGATTTTTGGATATACAGGAGTCCATAGTTCCAGCTAACTTTCGTTTCCGAATCTCTCCCTGTATCCCTAAGTAATACTACGAAATATACTTTTATAAATTGTTCAGGAAATATTGGCTGCACTTCGAATAAGTAAAACGTGTCTTGATTTTATGTGAATAACGCAGGTCATAGGCAGTAGCGTTTTACAAGAGGCTTGTTATTATTTTAAGAATAACTAGAATTCATTGGTTTGGAAAATTTCTACTTTAAGTCGAAATTAAGTAATTTATTTAAAAATACTTAGAACTAATAGTCCCTTCCTATTGTTTCTTGAAGTGGGTTCTACAAGGTTCTAGAATAAATACGTATTTTTACTTCACTTGAACAACTCAAATGCTACTAATACAATTCGGTAAGCAAGTTCGATATTTATCTAGCAAGTGTAAAGGTATGACTTAATATATTTTATTTGGGACACGACAAGGCTGTTCGCGTATATTAGCAATACCACACTTCACGTGTATGAGGGTGCATAAAAAATAAGCTCTTAGAGAAGTGCGTTTTCACACTTCGTACATAAAAAATACAAACATAAATCACTATTTGCTATGGACATTGATTCCAAGAAACATTTTATTAACAGTTTCACGAGTGATTCTAATACTTAAGATAGGGAAGGTTTTTCTTTTACTATAGTTAAAAGTTAATCAGAGACAATCTCTTTAATGCTTAAAATATTTGTATCCAATGACCTCAGTTGTAAACATAAAGCTATTAGCATACTAGGATATATTATGGCATCGCAAAGGTATTTGCGTTGCCGCTTCTAGACAGCACGCTTGCCGACACAAATTTATAGGTAAAAGTTCGCCGAACCGGTTATCACGAACCGCCCACAACAAAAACGTCTCTAATCCTTTCTATTATGGTCCTTATTCAAAAACTATACGCTAAGCATTATCGGATACTTTCTTAATTGTATAACTACTCGTAGTTGCGATAATAAGCCTTATGTTATTTAAAATAAATATCATTTTGGTACAAAAGACATTTTCGGCCTTGCCGCCGGTGGATCGCTCTCACCTTAGTTCACGTGTGAACTTAGATTAACCTGCTATATAGAAATGTCGCGTCAGGTGTATTTAAAGAGTTCAATCAAAGGCTTTTTTAATTGGTTGTATAATAATGTTATGATGAAGTTGTGGGGCGTGCGGTATCTAATACTTTTATGTGAATTTATGGCATCGGGTCACGCCTTTTGTTCTAAGTCTTGGCTATTATTAGTGCGCTAATCAAATAAAATAAAAAGCTTTATTGATGCATTTATAGCTTATTGTTTAGTGTTAGGATTTTGTAATATGCATGGATGATAAACGTGATTGAACATTAACGTTCTTTATTATTGTTCTTTAGCTATTAGTTAAGCGTAGCAAGCTAATAGTCGTAAATATTACTTATAAATAAGATAGTTGATTGTCAGCTGTATCGATTATAGTCCATTCTGATCTTAAAGTTGTAATATTCTTCACGAAGCTATACAATTCACTCACTATTAACTAGTCCCTAATCTATTTGTAATATTGAATTTACTTAATGACAATTGGTACCAAATGGTACAGGACTGTCACTGCTAACCACTTATATGGTAGACAGTGATTTACGGGAATCACCGTGAATGCGCCATGTAAAGATGCTTTGAACCGTTAGTGAAAGGGTTGGGCCATAGGCAATAGAACCTTCCATAAATTTAATTGATTAGAAGTAATATCTGATTTCACACGCACATGAACTTACTTATTTTTTATTTAGATTAGTACTATAGATTACAAGATTTTCATCGGCTATATATTCTATTACAGATTATACAAAAAATATAAAACTACGATTTAAAAAAAATTGTGGACATTTTTGTCGTCCAACCTAATTATTGCCAACCAAGCAAAAATTACTAACAACACTATGCCATTGCATTTACACATCTCATTACCATTCTTTTTCGTTCTTTCTTTTTAATATACTGCTCACACTATTGATCACATACAGATCCTATATGTACTATGGTACCTATTTCATCGAAAACAACAATAATTACATAAGTGATGAGAATAGTGATGACAATTTACAATCGTGTTTGATATCTTATCTGATCAAACATAAGAAACGGTCAGTTTGGACATTACTTAATAGGCATGACTCAACTAATTGCGCTGGGCCTGCGCTCATTTCTCCTTCGATTTAACACCTGTCAACGTCGCACTGACAGCGCATGCCATATAGCAGTATTTTAATATCGAAAATCTATTATGTACGATGTCATCGCTCGTTTTTTTCAATGTGAATTGGGTTATAGGCATGCTGGATAAGTTTTTAAATATTGGTACACTGATTATTAGAAATAAAGGTCGTTTAAATTTTTTTTACGCACAACGGACTGAGTACGAGTCAAACTGCGGAAACTGAGTCCACCAATATCAACGTCGATTTGCAGACGTGAGTGTCTATTTGTACTTTTGTTTTTATTATTTAATAAAAGCATAACATGAGTCACAAGTATAGACATATTTATTAAAATGTTTTTTATATTATTTAAATCGATTTTATTTTTAGTTTAATTTTAAAAATACTACATAAACTAATGAGTTTTCATTAAAAAATTCGAACTGCTTTAAAGATTTATTAGAACAAATTTCAACTATACTTTATTTAAAGAAGCATTACTATTATAAAGCGGATCAAAGCCTAACTTCTAGAAGGTCCACACAGAACAATTTCAGAAGTTTCGAAATCAGATACATTATATCGTATAGATATCCTCACGCGTTATTAATCTAAGATCTAGCCGTATAAATCGATTGTATGGAACAATAGAAATCGATTTCATATCTCGATACACGAGTTGGAATCGTTTGTTTGTCTTTATGCGAACGGTGAAATGTGAGGTAACTTTATCGTATTTTCCATGCGAACTATTTTTATGTTCCTTAAGCTCTGGTCACTATAATTCAGATTGATTGACCATTGTAGTCAATACATTATATTATTTGGCAAATTGGTGCAAGCAAGTTTGTTGACTTATAGAACTCTGTATAATGATAATTAATATTAAAATTCATAGTCAAAATTATACCCATAATTGAAACAAATGCATGTTTTTCTTTAATTATGTTTTGTTTTTCTGCGGAGAGAGACATTCATCTTACCACGTCTTACTCTGCAGTAATTATTCAAATTACTTTCTTATCACAGCCAAACAGTTTCTTACGACCCCTCCTTTTAACTAATTTATACGTTGTTTATATCATATTGAGTTTAAATATAATTAAAATTAGAAAATGTCCGAGTTCATTAAAAAAAATGTAAATAAAAAAACAAAATCTAAGTAACCAGTTATGAAAATTATTTGATTTAATTTATAAATATACTATTTATAACTTTATAAGATTAAATTCCAATCAAAATTTATTCGATAAAAAGAAAAATATCTTATAGAAAACCAATAACTGTTAATTACAGGCAGAAGCATAAATAAGCATTCTAAGTAACGTGAAATTGTCCTTTATTACGATATCTCATTAAAAAATAAAATTATCATGTTTGTCGCAACTTAAAATGTTAATTCAATGATAACGAACAGTAAACAGACATATTTCTTGAAAGTTACGAGCAATTTTAATTTAATAGCTAAGATGTTTTAGTTATTTATATTTTTCAAAGCTTTATATAACAATGTTTCGTAGTTATAGACCATTTATTGACATACAGTTAAGTGGCTTGCATGACGAACATCAAATATCTGCGATAATCGAAAACGAGCCGGCTTATTAAGAAAAACATTAAAACGCCAGAGTTCTGAGCGCTTTAATTACAATTCATAGTAATTGTTCAATTGTTTAAGCGTGTGTTTATTATGAACGCGAAAGATATTGTTCCGACAAAGTTTTAAGATCAAAAAAAGCAGACAACCCGTGTTGTATTCGTGACAAATGGAATATAGATAAGCTAATACCGATACACGAATCGATAAACGTGGATCGATGGATTAGATCGATATCTCGGCTTCTGAATGTGACTTATAACTATAGGGTCAAAGGCTGTAATTTGTTAGTACTGCCTAGTTGATAGCATATTGATGAGGCAGGGAAGTACTAGACGACCACGAGAAAGGTTGATTTATCTCAAATTTAAACTTCAAATCAATAGCCTATTTACACAATTAATGTAATGTAAAGTAGCTTCTAGTAGCTATTTGAGAAAATTGTAACAATTATAATTGGATTTCCAGGTTGAGTTACACTAGTTATGAAAACAAAATTTTGCAATAAAGGATATTTATAACGTGTCTATTAACTGATTTATTATGAACAACTTATCTTTAAGGTAAAAAGGAAAAAAAATACAATATAATTGATATTAAACTAAGAGAAACCACGGCCGTATATAACTTCCTTTAAGTCAAAAAGAAAGAAGCTTTAGTTATATGCTCCCGGTCCTGCACTCACGTATTCCCAATCGTTTCACTAAGTACACATTAAAATTCATCCGTCGCAGGGTTAACATCGTCCAACGATAACCATTAGTCCCTTAATTTGCGAGGAACCCTTCACCTATCCCTTCCGTATCGCTTACCAGATAAGATGCTACCCGTGTTTAGTTTTCACAACTTACATGGTAAATAATGCTAATGTTTAAACCGATCTACCATAATATAGGTCTTATTCCTCTAGCTAACGACGAATCTTTTGTATTCTCTTTAATTTTAAAGTGACTATTATGATACGGACAAAACACTTAGTAACTCTAGGCGAAACTCTAGTATGTTTAAAAGTTGGATCATAAGTTTGGGAACTGTAACTTCTAGTAGTTTCGAACTAATAAACGAATGATCACGTTTGGTGATGGAAATAATGAAATAAATATCAAATTAATTAAAGCTGATATATGTTTATTTTTATTTTTATAGATTAAACTTATCTGTAGGTAATAAATAACAATTGGCTTCAAGATGAGATAATCTGAAAGCTCAATATAGAAAATATTTGTAGAAAAAAAACAATTTAGGCCTGTGAGTTTTTTTAACATACCTTTGCCTATTCAAGAAGGTCGCTTTTTGTCGTTGCCATAGTAACCACTAATCCGTCAAAGCATTTGACAATTTGCACAAAACCGCTTGCAATGTGTTCAAATAGTTACGAGGTATAAGCGTTTTCACCTGATTTGGCATTATTTCATTATTATAATAGTTTTAAGGCAAAGGGTCAGCACTACCGACCTCCGTAAACAATAAACAATAGTGCTTACGTGTACAATAATTAACCGGCACAGTTTGAACCGTGAACCCTTAAGTGAGCGTTATATTTGAAGGATATTATAATCGGAGTGTAGGTCACAATAAATTGGTCGTTTTGTCTAATATTGTCGGGTTTGTTTAATGTCTATGTAAACACATGGAGGTCTATTTTGTACATCGAAACGTTAGTATTAAATTCATATACTTATGAAAAGACTAAACTAGACAGAGAAAACTAGCTTCATTTGTTTACAAAAAATATGTCAGGAAACCATAGTTTTTGTTAACTTAAAGAAATAATTCATATATTTAATCTAATTGCAAATAATCTTATTATCGTAGTATTTGATCAAGGTCCGAATAGTTCAATGTTTCGGTTCGAAAATTGTACTGTATTATTCACAGTGTAGCAATAATACTTTACGAGATAACACGAGCCCCCTACAGCGTTGTCATCATACTTGTTACCCATTTAATATGACACCTTTAAGGCTCATGAGGTGTTGACAATCAAAATGACATAAATAGGGAAATTAATTATTAAGAAATTTATTTTTATTAATTAATTTTTACAAAAATCTACAAACTTTTGAATATTTATAGCCTCTATTATTTGAAAATTCTCTTTAATCCGAGGCAAATATTGGAAAAAGATTATGTATAGACTTGTTTTATCATTAAGAGGAATAGTAGGACAGATAACGAGATATTTGTACCCAGATGCATAGTCTTAGTTCCGCCCTGCCGCCTTTCAGATGACACAAACTTCTGGCCATTGTGCCTTATCGCGAACTTTGAAGAATAGCCATTCTCAATCCAACTGACAGGCTGTTTTGAACTCGAACGAAATATGACATGTGCTTAGTCGAGAGTCTGAGCATAGGCTTCATGATGGTCCACAGATAATAGAGGTTTAATCTTCCAGTAGTCTGTGCTCAACGTCATATTTTAAAATTCGAATTTAATGAAATCGCAAGTATTAAATTCAATAACGTAATGCGACAAATAGTTTATAAAACTAGATTGTAAACTTAAATATCAATGACCATTCAGTTACAAATTCACTAACCGGACACTGGCTCTCAACAAGATTAAGATCAACAAGCCAAACACGAAACTCACCAAGAAAACACACAAATCAAGAAGATATTTAATCTGTGACAATAACGTTGGAATATTGTGAAAGGGATTATTCCGAAGGGAGTTCACACTGTCTTACGAGATCATTAAGGAACTGTTACCATTAAAACAATTTTAAAAGAGATAATTATTGTCTTTTAAAAATTTAATTACACATTTGACAGGTACTACGACACTAGAAATAAAGTATAAACGTTAAAAGCAGAGTAATTGACGTTTAAGCAAATATGACATATAACATTTTATGATAGAACATAATTTAGCCGCCTTTGACCCGTATTGTTCTAACTCAATAAATGTTTAGTATAATATAAATGAGTTTACTTTGTCTTTAAATAATATAATTTTTCTCAGGCTGACAGGCGAAGTCCAACATTATGTTTGTCATGATTATATTATTAAAGTCAGTTAGGGACACTGTTAGCTTAATATATATTTCGAGAGTAAAAGTTTTCTGTTTTTAAAAATAGAACTCGGTCCACCCACAGACTAACAAACTGCATTCAAATATTTTAAATAAAATTCTCTACAATTATTTTTGATTATGTATAATCTATAAGTGATGTACCTATATAGCTACCACAATAACTTATGCTCACTTTGTCTACGCTATAAGAAAATTAAATAATTGTTTTAATTATAGTCATGGTTATTTAGGCCCTCGATAAACGGTATCGCGGTAAAATAGGGTGAGGAGGGTTAAAGATTAGGAAGCGACTAACAACATCTGTGGCCACAGCCCAGACCTCAACCTCAACCCTCCATTGTTCGGTCTATCCGATCCGGGTACACCCTTACTTTTTTATTTCACTCCTCGTGACAAGGGATGGAATACTGATAGCACTTCAATGGTATTCCTTGGCAGTTAATTTAGGAAATACTTTCGGTGAATGTGTTTAAGTAAAAACGTAATAAAAATTAAAATATATTTTTATAACTGTCTTTAATATTGAATTTTTTGTACTAGTTTCAATTGCTTACTAGTAGACCTACTCACTGGACCGATCAAGTAAGGCTCTTACAGGTCTTACCATCATGCATCGGTGAGACCGAGAGGAGGAAATTGTGACCTCTGAAGAAAAATGACTAGGCAATACCGACTTTGATATCACTTGTGTATCTGGCAACTCAGGTTGACACATGAATGACTACTGCCGTGATATATTTAAATTAACTGGCGTTCGTTGCAAAAACAAATTACTTGATGTTTTTGTACAGTTATTTCTTTATATAATATGTGAAGGCAAAGTGTTATCGTACCGAAAGCTCGAATATTATTGCCATAACAAGAAAGTAAAACAATGTCCAATAATACGTGCATTATACTTATTTTACGCTTGCCTGCTGTATCGAATTGAATTCGACGTAATGTAAACTTATTATGGGCTTGTATAGGTCAAATTATAAATGTCCAGTCCTCGTCTTTCTTTTAATTTACATTAGTTAAGGAAGTCTTTTCTTATCTTTACGAATATACGTTTCGTTAATAGCGTTATGTGAAATTTTTTACTCGTCGTGGTCGAGGCTCGAGGTTCGACCACAATTTCTTTTGTCAAAATATAATTAAAGACGATTAGATATGAATTGTGAAAGTGACTGTGTGTCATTCAAGATGTAGCGTGTAATGTTTATTTCAATTAATTTAAGGTACATCTAACGCGTTTTATATAAATGCGTCATCCACTTTTCCAAATGATCTTTACTCCTTTGCATAATTCATTAAAAATGGTGTGATTGCTCGCCCCGTATTAATATATAAATACCCAATTCCGTGACATTCTCTCAAACAGATACTCCTACTGAAAGTTAACACTAATCTGCTTATTTTAAATCAACCGTGTTATCATGAGTGCCATTCTTTAACCCTTCATTGATGGTTGATAAGGAAGGCAAATAAACCCTCAGATAATTACATTTCAATACAAAATAAACTTTAATACTTGGATCCTAAAGTTTAATATTCTTAATTAATAATTTTAAGGGCTTTATACTTTTAGAAAGGAAAATAAGTTTTAGGTCAATTGTAATAGAGCAGTGGTTTGTTTATTGTCTGTGTAGTAGACGAGGGTGGTTTCAATTTTCGCCACATTTGTTTTTTTATTAATATTATGTCAAAGTGTGACCTCAAAGGGGATTTGCTACGCATCTGTGTTGTTTATTGCAATTTTTGGGGCAGTTTTTGCGTAATTTTGGATTCTACGAAACGTTATGGGATATTTTAATTTCCTTGTGTCTGAATATAATAAAATTTAAAGTTATGATAGGATTTCAACGTACCCACTAAAAATGGGTGTCTATGGGCTACAATGACTGCCTTTTTGGGCGTCCCGTAGGCTCGTTTGCCCCCCCCTATTATACCTACCCCTATATACTATATTAAAAAAAGGATGAGCGCTGAGTATCAAAGCATCACACTTCGTACTTAAAATATATTTTGCAATGTACGCCTATTATTTCCTAAGAGGCTGAAAGGGCCTTAAACACCGGAATCAGTTACGAAACATTTAAAATTATTTGTATCGTTTATCATAAAGATTGTAAAGTCATTGTTAGATTTGGCGGGTAGGCGTAAAATCGAAAATAATCGAATTTACAAAGGGTATGAGAAAAACTATTTGTAAATCATAAAGGCAGTGTAACGGACATTTCAATCAGTTTGAAACTCAACTATTGCCAAATATTTCTTGCTTTATTGTAAGTATTTGATATAATAAAATGTGAATAAAAATGTTCTATACAAAAATTTCATCCTACGGAGCTCTGTGGTTACTGTATCAATAGCAGAATCCATTTTTTGTGTTAGATCGTTCTTTTATTAACTAATATGTTATATTTTGGAGTAATTTATTTGTGTTCGTGGAGTGGATGTAAAACAAAAGACGAAACGATTGCAAGTTTAATGATATTGTTTTGCATTGCGTAGCGCATTGCTGTGTAAAATCATATGACATCACTTTAAGGAGAACTATATACGGTATCAGTAGTAATTGCAACGAGTTATTAGTTCTAATTGTTTTCTATATATCATTCGACAGCTGTTCTCTTTCAAAGGAAAATTAAAGACGATTTTGACTTGTGTTTTGGATTCAAACCTCGAGCAGAGTTACAAATAGGTGTATCTTGTGTGTCTTCTATTAAATTTGCAAGTAACGTAAGCACAATGGTGTCATGATTATGGTTGGAGGCGGGTGTTAAGTTACAATAATGCGAATTAAGATATTTTGTAATATTCAAGTCGCAAATACTGAATGTATTGTAGAAATTACAAACCAATAATAAATTTATAACTATTAATAATAAGTGCAACGTTTGCCGGATCTATGAAGTCACAAAAACCGTCAATGCGGCAAACAGGACAAAACGAAGACGTTTGTTTCATATATAAATTTTTTAATCAAACACGTAGCTTTCTGTATTTAGATTTCTTGTGATAATCTATTGAATTTCATTATTTAGTTCTATTTATTTAAAAAGACTTTTGGGCCCCATTTGTCCCATTTGAAGAAGGCGTTTTATCCAAAACTCATAGATTAACCGAGCTAGGTCTGAAAATCAATTTAGGTTAATTTGTATAATTTATAAATCGTATTTTTCTCTCTCCCCGTTTGTTATGTTTGCCTATATTGTCACAATGAATCTTGCATTTTCTTCTATTCTTATGTGTTATATTTAAAAATGTGCCGAGCGTTGGACAGCTTTTATATGTTGTCATACAAAGGTGTTTTATATCGGAGCTTACATTGATTAATAATGTGGTTATGTATTGAATTCAAGATTTATTATAAATAAACACAAGTATACTGAAATTGATTTTGTAACTGATTTATATTAGTTTTATAGGTTTATGCAAAGATGAGAACAATGCACTTCCTTTGAAATAAAGTTTCGTTACATGAACAACATTGTGAGGTATTTTGTAACGGTGTAAGTTATAAGCAATTGCAATATGGAATTGTCTTAGCACGAAATTTACGATCTCTTCGTCAAGTATTCCTATATGTCATTATAAGATCAAATTATAGAGAGATTTTGAGAGTTACAAAATCACCAGTGCATAGAGCGTTGCACAGTGCTTTTATACGAAAAGGTATAAAAACAGGTTAACTATTTGATTTTACTCTAAAAAAATGTTAAAACAAATGTTTTAAATTCACTCATTATTATACTGTGCTTTCATCGGTCATAATGTTCCCATTTTTAATGGAGGTTTCAGATTCTATTTTTTAAAACAAAGTTTTATAATTGTATTAAAGTTTATTTGACGGCAGTATTTATTAAGTTTCAACGTGAAATCGTTCGGCGATAAAATACCAAACAAATTCCCAAGCAAGAATTTTGTCCCAAACACCAGGCGTCCAGAATGCAAGGGAAGGTTCAACCCAACACTTTTTCAAAATCGTGACCACAGAGTCACGAAGTGGTTCCGTTATGAACATATGTGCATCCCGCTCGCTCTGCTTCCTTAGCGGTTTGTATAAAAGAGATATATTATTCGTGATTTAATTTCTATTACCTATTAGAATTACATGCTGAAAATTAACAATTGAGATAAATGCCACTAACGGAATTCTATTGTTTATGGCTTTTGCTATTAATTTCGAATTATTTGTTAAATAGCGAACGCTAGCACAATACCTGTCTAACTTTGCTGTAGATATAACAAAATTAAATTGGACATACATTTTCCTATATAAAAATCTAATTTTTCTAATAATTTAAGTCGCTTTCGTGTCGTAACAATACACGTATTTAATTATTACAAAGATAAAAAATAGTCATGATGACATAGCAAAATCTTAGTTTGAAAACTGACATCTCTGAAGACGCTCTGATGCCTATGATTTGGCACGTGCTTAAGATCTATGGGTGCCGAGTATGTACGCCACAGATACATTATAAGATATGCATACTGTATTATTATCTACATATTTTAATATATAATTGTTTAATTTAAATTTATTATGATTAATAACGTACAAACTTACCAAAGCATTTTAAAGACATTAAAAAAATATATTAAGACAACAAAGAAATATTACAAATACCACTTTGTCCAGCCACGGGGGTATGGGAGCAGAATTTCTGCGTCCGTTTTGATCACTTTAAGGCAAGTATGAAATCGACCTGTAACTACCAACGCAAAACCGTTATTATTTACCGGATATCGATCCAGGATAAACTGTATTTTAATATAACACTAAATCATGAAGGCTGAATAAAGATGTGACTAATTAGAAGAAAAAATCATGCGCATGATTAAGATAGATGTAGATTGTATTGAACCAAGCCTGTGATTTAAGGAGTAAGGCTGTGCCACATAGACTCAACACTTCCCGTTAAATGCCTAACACATAGCAATCGATCCATGTAGTCGCAGTTAGAGAAAGTTAGCCGACGGATAAAACATTTATTACTATTGCATATTCATAGTCCCCTAAGGCACTAGTGACCAGTTTAACATGAACCCCGCCTAACATTTACATGGCTGCGCAATGCGCTAAGCATGTAAGCGATGAAAGCTCTTTATAAAATAGTTGACTACTCCTTTGGCGATGCAATAGTGAGTTTATTTTTGCTAATATTTGCCGTTTCTAGCTTACTGTGTACTACATTTTGTTTTATTAACAATCTTTATTTTGATAGATATGAAATAGGAAAGTGATGAAATTAAAAAAAGCTAATTGCTTTATGGTAAAGGTACGGTAATTCTTATGTAAAGTTTAAACCAGTATATAAGAGTACCGAGCTAATATTGCAGTCTTAATATTAAACCGTGAGAGCGAAATCCAGTTTCTATTAAATCTAATCAAAGTGAAGGTAACTTTACTATAAGGCACACCCGTTCTAGATGCTATATCTTTGAAATATTGAAAGAATAACATAAACTTAATTGTTTAAATGAATTAAAAATGAAACAAAACATAATTTTTAAGAACATCGCGCGTGTATTCATAATAAATTAACTATTTACACGAAATAAATAACTTAACTAAAACGGTTTAACGACCGCCTAACAATCTTAATTTGGTAATACTTTGGAATTCAATATACATATCACAACGTATCGGACATCGAGAACAATAAGTCGCCGTCTCCCCATGCACACGGGTCCGAAGAGCGTGAGTTATTATCCTCATAATACAATAAACATAATATACGCATCGCGGCATTAACACAGTAACCATCCCAATGCCAAGTGACAAAGCCACCCGACACCTCAAATTGCGTCCCAAAAACACTCGCTCGTCAGTTGGCGTCAACTCCCTTGATTTTTGTAGGTCTTTCCATCCCATACTTTAAATGAAGTGCTCTGCTCGGGAGCGCGAGGACTACTTGTGTAATTCGGCTGTAATCTCGATGGTGACAAAAAACTGCCGTACGATAACGAAGAGTTGACGCCAAGAGATGTATCGAGTGTAGAATAATACCCAGAGGAAGCTGCTGACGGTGGCGGGGCTGGCTGCTGAACTCTACTCGCTTCAGCGTACGCGTCCAAATGTGTTCTTACTAGAGTAACGAGCTCTCCATAATTAGTTACGGCTGTTCCAGCCCCCGCCACTCTATACAGCAGCAACCTCGCTTCTCCAAATAAACTGTCCAAAATTTTACCTGTCGTGAAGAGGACGATGGCCTTCAGACAGGAGTACTCCGCTGAGTCAACGTGGAGCGCTTTCAGCTTCTCCACTTGCTCTTGGAAGATTCGGATGTGGTCCATAAACGCCACCACACGGTCAGCTGCCATTGGTGACGCATGGAGACCGGCGGCGGCGAGTAAGGGAGCTACATGGAGGGGCATTGAACACTGTGATGCATTAAGGACGAATAACTCCGACCAGACAAGCCTCAATAACGCCACTTGATCTGTCACTTGGAGTTCAGGGAAGAAGGGGATATTCCTCGCCCACTCTACGGCCGAGAAGAGTAACCTTGCTGCTAATTCGCAGATGTTATCTATTCCCATGACGTTGGTGGTTTGAACGCATTGTCCATATCTTGAGGTTGGGTAGGGTTCTGCTCTGAGGAGTAAAGATATGTATGAGGAGAGGTAGGGATGGTTGAGCCCAGCTGCTGGGTCGCCATTCGTTAAAGCGAATTGACCAGGTAAAGATAAACCCGCAGGCTGCGTCGGTGGCACTCTCCCTCTTTGGACAGCTGTAACAAAAGAAATGAGCACGTTAAAATTACGAAACTTAATGACAAACTTACGGATTACATAAAGCGCGTGTAAATGCAAAAACATTAATATAGCAATATAATTTTGAAATAAAACAGATATAAAGACAGCTATTTAACAGTAGATGGCAATTAGCATGTTACCACATGATGTGGCCGTAACAGCTTAGTTTATGGCTCCACTAACAACTATCTGAGTTTGGCGCATAAATTTATATTTCTTCATATTAATACTCAGAATACCAACTTACGTAGAACGCGTATAACATTTGCGATACGATATTAAAATAGGTTCTGGTAAATTTAAAGAGTGTCAAATATCAAGTTTCTGGGAACATTTAAACCAAATTTGGTAAAATAGATCTTGCGTCAAAATGTCGTGATGATACTTGTTACGGGTTATATGTAACCGAGTAATGCGTTTTAAATTGTAGTGAAGCAATATCCGACCCTCTGACCTCGCCACAGGTTGTATTACTTTCTGTTTTAAATGCAATTTTATGAGCTCAATATTACATCTCAATTTAACCTTAGATAATCAATTACGTCGCAATTGGTACAAATATTTGTTTTAATTGTATTTAATTATGGTATAGCCTGTGGTAAATTACTTAAAGTTTAACCCGCGATGACAAATACAAGTTTATTTAAATAAACTCTAAGTGTTAGTATTAATGCCATGTTAGGCAATACAAGATGAAATCTAAAATGTTCTAATGACCATAACACCCTGTTATGGTATAATGATGTAGTATTATCAATTTCTTCCTTATAGACAAGGAAATATCATCAGCCTACTCTACAAGTATGCGAGGAATTCCGCAGCGTAGATGTTTTGGGGCCAACTTTTCCAACTTAAAATATTTCGTAGAATTAGATCGTAAAAAAAGGTAATCGTGATTGCTACTTCTGAGACGATTAGTCGTGGAAACCGTCGCTCGATTGAGCATTAGTTCCGAAATACGGCGTTAAAATATCGATTCGAAATGTCAAGTGCGCTTGGAATGCGGTGCGCGTCTTTTTTTGAATCTCGAATAATGGTAACGCGCGCGTGCGCGCTTTTTTGAAGTTTTAAATTGGGTTGAAGGCTTTTATATCTACTATTATTTAGTAATATTTTGGTAAATATTAGTTTTATTAGAAACATTTAATGATGTGAAAAGTGTAACAAACAGATACCATAAAAAATACATTGTAATAGGTACCTGTTTACGAACCACGATATAAGAAAAAGATTTACATACATTAGTTGTATCGTAATTCTTTACGTTGTGGGGTATTGCATATATATAACTAAAACCATCTAAACAAATAAAAATAGGAAAGAAAATATACCCATTTTAATTTGTTCACACGATTCATAACGCACAATCGAATACAATTTTAAGTGTTACATAAACAATTCAATTAAAGAGTGGATGTAATTCCGCTGAATTAGAGTAATTGCTGGTGCGATTATCCGGTTTCGAATGTAGGCTGAGTATAATCTATGGTCGATTCTCCCACGCTGCGTCGACACCTAGTCTAATAGCACGTCATTATTATCTGTCGATACATCGGAACATCACTATCTAATCGATGGATTGCTTAGCAAGCTTGACTAATTATACTTTTAGTTTTGTGATAGCGGAGATTCAAAAGATATTACGATGGTATCTCACAAATGTTGTGTACAGTTTGTATTGAGGATATTTTTTTTCTTTTTTTGAATAATATTAGAAATTATACTATAGAAATACCAAATCTATTTATTAGTAGTTAAAGAAGAACGTAATGACAAGGATACAAAATTGCCAGGTAGGATATACAAGGCAGCCGTGGATGATGAGATCCTAGACCTTGTCGTACAAATCCGGTAGGTACCTGAGAAGGCACGGGTTAAAAGTAACTATAACATAACGAGCACGTATATCATACAATTGGATGAAGCTAAAGAGGTATGTCAGGACTGTAACAAGGAAATTCGTGGGATCTACCTACCTGTGGAAAAAGGCGTATAAATTTATAGAACAAAATCGTATCAAATTGTCGTAAGTAAGAAACTTAAATAAAAATATCCATAATCATCTTTAAATGACCATTTCTATGTTTACCGTTGGTTTTATAGCGGCCGAATCAATTTTGTATTGTGATAAAATATGAATGATTTAATATAAATCATTGAAATCAATGCTTCGGTAAGCTTAAAAGATTATAATATAAGGGTAATGACACACTTATGCCGCGATATTTCTAGAGCTTTTATGTTAAAGCTTTCTTGTATATAACAACCTTTAATTACATCTGCAGTAATGTAAATTCGCGTGTTATATTAACTAAGTACTATTTCCGATAAAGATTAATTATGAATATTTTTAGTATGCAAATTGAATTTCATATATGAAGTATTACGTGTGTTTGAGATATTGAATTATAAAATATCTAAGTTAATTATAACACGGATATATGAAACTAAAAATCAATGACGATTTTGTTTTGAGTTTAGTTGCATTGTCTGTAAAAATCTATATTGGGTCGCCAGCAAATTGCGTCTTTAAAATTTGACCAATCTTTTGTCTAACACATGTCCTCGCATTTTAAATGCGACATGTCACTTTCCTTATAAAGATTACACTCTAAGTACGAGCGAGTGTTATTTGTACATAGATAGAAATTACCATTGCAGTTTGAACACATTCTAATTTATATACAATAATTCGCCTCAGATTCATGTACCTGATGTTTTTTCTAATAACAAGTGGGTGATCAGCCTTCTGTACATACACACGGCGTCGACTTTTTGGGTTTAAAGCATGTCCGGTTTCCTCACGATATTTTTCATTCACGCGCGCGAATGTGAAACGCGCACCTAGACAGTAAGTTCATTGAAGCACAGTCGAACCTACGATCTCAGGGACGAGAGTCACGCTGAAGTCTCTAGGTTAACTCTTGTTGTAATGTTAAGTGATACCACCGCCGACCATTGACACTAAATTCCAGAGGGCTCGCTCGGCCTTTTAAGAATTGATACGCTCTTTTCGCAGTGGGCAGCTGGTTCCACATAGTGGTGGTATGCGACCAAAACTGCCTTAAAAACGCTGAATTGTGGAACGTCGGTATAGCTTTAGTAAATTTGTGCAATATTGTATAACTAATAACTATCCTATATAATTAGCATATGTCAAATAAAAAATTTCTCTAACTTTGAAGCGCATTCTTTTACGGATTAAGTGAAAATTAGCTCTTTATTATAATTATGTCGGTATTTATGTTGATTGGACGTATTTGTTGATTTTATGATTGGATACGGTATTCGTCGTTAAATATTGGTTATAGGTTTATTAATAGAAATTTGAATATACATTTTAAACCAATAAAATTTCGACTATCAATTAATGAAAGTTTTTTGGAATGCTTCTCTATATATAGATGTATCACTTGTATATAGATATTTTGTTGGAATAGGGAGGAAACACGTATTTCTGTTGTGACTTAATATATTTATACAGCTTTCTGCATTAATTAGACAACTTTTTAAATAAATTTAGCAGTTGTAAGGATAATATAGACATTTTTATAAATAATAGTTCGTGCTTTAAGAATCTCAGACGGAGGTTGGCAATTAAACAGCGATAAGCAATTTGTTTTGTACCTTAACTAATAAATATGTTTTGCATTCTCGACACATAAATTATATATTAAACCTCCTTAGTATGTCATCAACTTACGTTTAATAATATATTGCATTTGCCGGTTGAACTGACAAATAATCTAATTACAAGTTTCCAAAAAAGTTTCTAAATATGTATTTCAATGAATTAAAAAATTAAACAACGTCTGTACTGAAATGGAGTCCGCCCATACTATTTTATTACAGCGTCAAAAAAAGGCGAGAGCGAAAATACCGTAAAACGAATGACGATCATACGAGAACGTCGCGCGCGCTGTTTATGTAAAATTTAGTTAAAGGCTTCACAACAGTGACCATTATTTTATTCCACTATAAAATATGGACACAGATAACAAGTAATTTCTATTAAATTGCCAAATGTTATTCAGAATCTAACCACGCTTAGCCTATATACGTGAGATGTGTTTAATTCCACACACGTACAAAATTATCATTGCAATTTGAGTTATAAAACGTTGGTGTATGATTTATTTTTGTTTAACATCAGGCGTTCTTGACATACATTTTGTATTGTCATTTCTAAGACGGACCAACGGAATTATGACCCACGAATTCTTTGTGTTATAACAATTCTTGATAGAGGCAAACGTATTATTTAAAAATCTAAGCCTCAATCAGTTAGATAATATTTTGTAATTTTTTTTGGTTTGAATATAACTTATACGCGAAATAAATAACATTTAATAAAATATTATAATAATTCGATAAGATCCTTAGACATTCGTGTTCTATAGATATATACACTTGACATTTTTTCTGAGATTACGAACCTTGTAAAAATAGATGACACTTAACTAACAAACATTTTTGAAGTGAAATTTCTTTATCGGCGTTGAAAAAAAAAATACTGTCACATTTCTCTGTTACGCGCCATCTTTTTCTTGTCCCTACCACGGCTGATTCGAAGCCATTTATAACAAAAATATATAATAACGATAACAGTGACAGTAATAATTCTTCTACAACTAATGAAATTGTGTTATAATCTTAGTTGTAATAAGGTAAAATGAAATAATTGTATTATTTGTGTTCATGTCTATGATAATAAAGGCCTTTTGTTAAACTTTATCTAATTTAACTTTATTTAACCAATTTCTTATAGTAGATCATTATTCGAAAAATAAGGTCATAAAGAAGTTTCACTTCTTACGTGTGTACTACACACGCACTTTTTTTTTAAATTAGCCAAGAATTTATAATTTTCTGTAAAAGAGGAACAAGTTCTATAATATTTTTACGGGATTGATTTGTACCAAGGCAACGAAAAAATAAACAATTATTTAAAGACAAATTAAAGCGTATAGTTTTCTTAATAATGTTGTTAGACTACAAAATATTGCAATAAATCATTGCCTATCGATCTCCGGTTATAATAATTGTCACACAGACATTAAATAGTCTATCCTTGAGTTACTAATTACATCGACAGAGATTTATGCACCGTCACTCCTTGCAATTTCAATATTAGGATTATGTATGCGTATGCTAATTTTATATTTCTGTTATTATACACTAATAAAATGTCGGTCGTAAATACTTAGAGGCCAATTAAACGAAGCAATCGCTATTTTGTAAGGGTTTTATAACCGTCTTTCATGAGATATAGGAGATATAATTAATATTTTTAATGATTTTACAAAATTGCAATTTTAAGACTTTCAAATTGTGATAATTTTGATGTACTAGAAACCTAATATAACTAACCTAACTGTCAGTAATCTGCGACTGTATGTAATGTAATAGTTTGACACAAATTAAATATATTAATTATAATGTAAAAAAAATTGTTTCGTAATGAAATGATTTACTAAATCAATCATATTTTGGGGTGTAGAAAGCGAAGTTGAAATACCTTTTCAAGACATAAATGTAGTTTCCTTGTCGAGATGTATCGAAACTTTAAAAAAAAACATTTTTTATAATCATACCAAAATCGCTAATAAAAAGGGTTTGCTTACATTGACTAAAGTTTGTTTAGTAACTAATAAATTATTTACACCATTTACGCCTGCATTTATTTTTTATCGTATCAAAAAGTGTTCACATTGCATAACGTTCGTTGCTTAACTACACGTGTAACGTAAAAGCTTTTAATACAAAACATTATGCAATTTTTCTAGTAAGTTTTAATTTGTGCAATTAATTTTATATTTATAAGTACTGGTTTTCCGTAACTAAAAGATATGATTTCGTTCTTAGAATCGACCATAAAAATAGATCTAACATATAATGTAACGAACCGTATTTTCTGTATGTTGAAGATTACTTGAGCCTTACGGTTGAAATCAATTCTAGCGATACATAACACGTGTTGATATATTTGCTCCAGATCAAAAAAAAATATTTAAAACCTAGGGATTAAAAAGAGTGGCGGAGAGTTTCCAGTTTTTGCCCGCTCTACGCCCTTGATGTGCGAACTAGTAAAAGTAAATTTAGAATTAATTCAACTTATTTTCTGACGTTCATAAGTATACTTGTTTTCCTATGTGAATAAAGTTATTTTGAGTTTGACTTGGTGTGTTTGTCGTACAATGAAAAGTACGGGAATCATTTCTAAGACACCTCAATATACAAGTGTCCTAATAAACGAGTGTTTTAGGCACGAGGAAACGAGCGAGCAATGATTTGATTTGAGATGAGAGCAAGGTTTGTGATACGAGGAATCGCACACTACACCGCTACACTAACAGTTTCTCCCACCTCAGACTAGACCTGTCTGTGTGCTTCTTTCCCTCGTCTTCGAAGTATTTTCGATTTTAGTAGCGTTTTTTGAGTTGGTGTTGTTGGTGTTTTGGGAGCTGGATCGAATTAATGTTAGTTTTGATGGGGAAAATTGCTTTAAGTTACGAATAAGGTTTTTACGAGTTAAACTCGTATGTCCTACCACTGTAGATATAGTTATGAATGACACTATTAAGCGCCAATGAAATGTCGTAGCATCTCGCTAGTTGACCATAAAATATATTTACGATAAATGCGTTGAATTCTTTTGATATGTATGTTTAAATGCAAATTGTTAGGGTAATTAGTCAGTAAAGTACGACAATTTGATTAATTTCTTACTGAGAACTGGGACACGTGCGACGATATGATACAAATGAACGAAATAAACAAATCTAGCATTAAGGAAGTATTTCAATATGTAACAGACTGATTGATACTCTCAATTTCATAGGGCTCGCAAGTTTGATGCCGGCCTTTTAAGAATTGGTACGACATTTGTTTATTTTGTCTATTTTCTTGAAGGACCCTAAGTCGAATGGATTCGAAAATACTTTAACGAGCAGCCGGAAGCTTTATAAATACTAGATAGCTTTAATTGATTTAACGTGTGTCAATCTCTTTGTTAATTAAAATTAATTAATTCTTATTATTGAGAAAAATTCTGTACTTCTATTTGCAGCGCCATCTAGTAACAGTGGTAATCGTTATTGGTTGTTTTTGGCCATCGCTTTTAACAATGTAGTGCGTCTAAATAAAAGTCCAATCTAGTAGGTACTTTAAAAACCTTCCATTCCAACTAATCATAAAAACCCAAAATTTTAACTTAAAGTATTAAAAACGGTAATACAAACACAGTAAATCGTGAATATAACCAAGTAATTACCAATGTGACTACGTGACGTAGGGAATTATGAAATATAATGTTATTTTATCACTGCCGGGCGCAGTGCATCTTAATTCAAAATCTTCCTTAGTACGTCACATCTTAATTTACTGGCTAGTTCTGTTGTACTATCTCGTTAGTCGGTTCGATACACCTCGATAATCCCTTATTTATGTTTATAATTTGTCAAAAGAGACTAGCACGCGACTACGTGTCGCCCACAAAACGGACAGCGTTTCTTTTGTTGATCTAACGGTTGTGTTGTGATATCATTAAAAAATTCTCGCTTTACGACAGGCTGAAATATCGCCTCCAATACACAGATTAGTACCGTGTTTTACGTAGAAAGTTTTAGAAATTCGATGTCTTGATAAATGATAGAACAATCGACACTCGACGCATTACCGAATTCCAACGACGCGTGATTCGTTAATTCAAAACGGCCAAACAATCCGAAAGAAAGCTCTAAGCGCCGCCCACGTGGAATATTCGATTTACGAAACCGGATACGGAAGACATCAAAACAGTACCAGATCCTAATTAAATATATCGATGACGATAAAATTCTTAGAAAATATGCTAAACATCTGAATAATGAAGTGATCGAGCGCGTGCGGCGCATTCCTCGCTGGCGACGGAGCTTTGGTAATTATCGGCTTATTAAGCGGCTCAAGATTTATGTCACGGCCGGTAACGGGTATAGTTTTTACAATGATTAACGATGATGATGTAAATGATATAGACACTGCCCTAGATAGCGCTAACAAGGTCCTTAAAGAGCAACGATTCATATAAACCATACACCGGCGAGAACGTGCAGTTGACCACAATAGCGTACAAGCAGGCTTGTGATAATCATAATACGCTTGCAGATATGTGATTAGCTCTGGGGTCACGGAACGGTCGGTGCTAGAGTGAGAGGGCACCCGCTACACTCCTTGCACTTGAGAATTATCTAATAAAAGCTCCTCTTCCGAACGACCGCAGGGCGCCTAAACCGCTATACTAAACTGTGACCTCACGAAATTCTCTTGCACGATACCAGCTATGATTCACATTTAATGACGGACAGACAGACTGACATATAGATGCGGACGTTAGATGAATCCTAAGCGGCCGCGTGCTTTCCTCGTAGCATTGAAATAACTTTCGACAATAAAACAATATTATTTTGACAATTAAACTTTACATACAATATCCTTCAAATTCTCATGTCTCAATGTCTTAAAGGGAAGAAATTGGCGAGTCTAGCTTTTCAACCACAGGCAATGAATGCACGGCCAACGCGATTTAGCTTGAGATTATTCATCGTTGTTGTTTATAAATCAATAAGTTGGATTTAATTAGTTACACGAGATTATATTTAAATAATTTAAACGAAAAGTAATTAAAATTAAAAAAACAAACACTGATTTATGTTACACGTGTCAAACCAATCAATAAGTATTCTTATGGGATAAGCTCATTTTAATTTAAAACAATATTGAGCCTAAATTCAATGTTAAATAACAATCTAATTTTTTTATAGTTTAGGTACAACAGTGGAAATTCGCCAAAAACACAAATAATGTCGTTACTTGACATCTAAAAAGTTGGTTTAAATGTAATTTTAAATGACCTACTTAATTTTGGGACACATAAAACATTGAGGCATATAAACAAATGTAATAATGTGTGCAGATGCCATAAAATAACGCTCCACATGACTTGTAAGCTTTAAAAGCTCGCAGTTCCAATGTTTCTAAATTCGAATACAAATATAATTTCGAGTCAGCAAAGTGCACGATCCTAACCGGTTCTCTACTAGCGTAGTAACCAATATACAGTGCATTACTTGCTCGATTATACGGCGGAGCCTGAGAAAATTTCACCAACAGGAAACTATCATAAATGCGTATGAGCAAAAGGTAATCTTAGTTTTACTAGTAATTAGCATTAACGATTTAAAATTAGAATATAAATTAGAGACATAGTTCGTAAGTAGGAGATTATGGATTTTTTGTTAAGGCTTACTGTGTTGTTTTTGGGACTTAAACTTAAAAGATCATCTAAATATACACTTAATAAAATATATAATTAAAATAATTATAGAGGTGTAATTAACTCATATTAAACAAAGGCGTGTATTCATGTAATATATTCAACTAACAAGATACAACGATATCTCATTAGTGGGGAATCCCCCATGGTGTTAATTATAACATAAATAGTTAAATTATTTATTACAATATAATTAAAATATTATGTTTAATTAAGAAATCGATGCAATACTAATAATGCATTTAAGTTATTTTTAATATTGATTGTTAATTAGTAACTCATTCAGAAACGTTCAGAATTCTGAGTATTAAATTAAAAGTTAATAATTACTTTATTTGACTCAAAAAACATTACATTTTGTATCGAACTAGATTTGGAAATCCATAGTTGCTTTGAAATGAATTTCTCTTATATTATTAAATTATGAGCCAATTTTTTTTTGTGTTTGTTCGCCTATAAGTCACTGTCACTTGTATTTTTTCTGTCTTTATGTACCAAAGTATCAGTGCCGAGCATTGGCAAGCTTTTGCAAATAATAATTTATAAATAAATGTTCGCAACTTAACAATCAAATTAGTCTCTACGTTTATTATATGTTAAGTAACTTTTGCAAAATTATTATATGTTCAGACATCGTATACTCTATAAGTCCTTTACTATTTCATGATTATCTGTAATATCAAACAAATTTAAAAAAAAGAACTAATTACTTAATTCAATGAAATAACGTTGCACTTATGATAAAAATTAGAAAATATACCGGCGTTAATCGAGACCACTCTAATAAATCAAATCCTTAGTTCGTTAGGCGTACGCCGGCCTCCCAGCGGGGGTGCACCTTCGATTCCCGGCGTGGCAAGTGGAACATCATTGAGGTAACCCCCTGTAGGTGAATATTTTGACGTGCTATATGCTCGCACGTCGTGTTTCCCGTGATGAATGGTGTTCATTGATGTTTGCGGTATTAGAAAGCGGAATTCCGATCAATGAAAAGTATTTCACCAATAAATGTACGTAACACAAGTTATTCAGTTCTTTGTTGTACTTAATATTTTGAAATGTCTGTAACATGCTATATAAATAGTTCTGTATGAGTTTTTCTACTTTATTTATAGAAGTTTACCACATCATACATAATACTGTATGTGCAGTAAATGTTACAATCTGATTTTTCTAAAATATATGACAATATTAGTAAAATTGTTTTTAATAAAAATCTGTGATTTATTCTTGTTACTAAGCAAAAAAAATATTACAAAAACTGCGGCTTACATGTGAGATAGGCACTTAACAATGTTTTCCATAAGATAGATCACTACCGAATATAGAGATAGTACTTTAGTATATAGATATATGTATATCTAAAATTATTGAATAAAATGAATTATATGAAAATGAAAAAAAACACGAAATTTTTCGCGCACCAAACCCCATAATAATTATAGCAAATTAACTTGCTCATAGTCTATATTATATTTATATATTTGAACCACAATATCAATTAGGACCAAACCTCAAATGAAGGTGTCTGTCAAATTTTTAAAAGTTAATTATCGAATACTTTTACCAGTCGGGGTCCAACGATACATCATACAGGAGATAAATCACGAGGTGATTGATAGTTGGCTATATCTCACGCTAGATCCTTTTTTAATCCGAACACAAATGATTTTACACTTCGCCTTCGTCCATTTCGCCTCGGACTTTATGTTCAAATTGGATTTATTCGTTGTGTTATTGTTCAATAGCATTATTTTGTATTTAAAAAGTACTTTCTAATCAATGATTCAATTATTTCAAATTAGTTTTACTATTGAATTGTATATCCAATTTTTTTATTGATGCTCATTTGTTTATATTTCTTTCGCATGCATTGTTTTTTATTGATAAATTAACTCTTAAGAACCTTAACGGTATAATAGTTATTTTGTTTAGAGTTTAATACAACATTTAATAGTATATAAACCGAAGCCAATTATTATCAAATACCAAGATTATTTTAACGTTTATCTATTTCATTGCACTATACCATAGATAATAAACACGGAAAGAGCTTTTAGTTTGACGCAACAGCATTTAATTGCCTTCGAGATATTATGTAGTTGAATCGTAATTATACGACTCGCACCGCATACGATACAATCACCTTTCATCATGTGAAATTCAATATTTATCTACCATTGTATAGAGTAAGGCTAATTTTAAAGTTATCAGGTTTCAATCAACGTGCTTGGATTAGAAGTTTCCAAATTCAAATGCAAAACGGAATCACGCCCGGAACCAGTAAGGAACAGGTAGGGTCGGCCACCTTGACCATGGCCAACCGGTCTATGTTGTCTTGCATTTAATTAATGTTTTCGGTACTGACCAGTGCAGGGGTTGGATAGGGTTTTCGCAATCGTGGGAACGAGTCGGCACGTACCGCGATTACATCTTTATGTTAGGTAGTGAGAGATGGTTTCCCAGAATTTGGACCATTACCGAGCCAGAGCGTCATACGAGACATGTCACAGTTATTATAAGATAATATCTTTTTGACTGTGACGCGATGCCTCGAGGTATTCTGATATTTTTTACTGGACGTTCACCGTAATCGCCAAACAATTGTGTTGGAATTTCTAGTCTCATTAGGTCACGTAGTGGTCACTGTTCTCACGGTATGGACTGGACTAATCCAAACATGCATTCTTACGGTCAGTTGGCCAACAATGACCGCACCTGGTTGAAGACGCAAATTTACACCCTCTTTAAGACCCGACTTCGATTCTTTTGACATACCCTTTGTACAAATAGGCGTAAGCGAGGCGTATTTTTGAAAAAAATAATAGTTGAAGCAAACATTGCCATAATTTGCCCCTGGGAATAGAATGATGTTTTTGACATGTTCTGTGGGCATAAAGGGAAGCCTTTGTCCTTGATTTTGAATAAAGAATTTTTGCGCAAGAACTGTTTAATTAAAAGGAAGACGTTATATGTCGCGACGGATTTGACACAAATGCTTAAACTGATTTGAGGTTCTACCGAATTGGATTAATATTAAATGTAAGGGGTTTAAAATCTAATATAAAAAAATATGTTGATGATTTTTTAATGCCATTTCTAGTTTAATTACCATAAAATCAATTGTTATTAAAATTCACTGCGAACCCTCGTTAAAAGAAAATTTTTCTAAATGACCGGTCCGGTACAAAACTTATTAAGATATCACAAACAATGTGTTTGATTGATGCGCTTAAACAAAAGGCGTCCGTTAAAATGACGGGCGTACCCGCGGTCTATTGTATAGCAACGATATGCACTTTTAATGAACTGGTTTTTAATGTTTTATAATCAATCTAATGGTTACTGTAATGTATTTAAAACCCCTTCATATACAATACAATAGTTATATACTAGCTCTAGATATTTTGGAGGCTCAAACCCAATTTTAATACTAGAAGTACAACAACAATTCTTGAAAGGTTTTTCATCAAAATAAAGTTAACCAACGAGAAATAGATACTGTAAGTGTATTCAAATCTACATCGCAAATAACTTGTCCAATCTCATTACTACGTATCTTAACGTTTCAAATAAATCACACTACGATATAAATCTGATATTATCTTATCGCACCCATATCATTAACAAATCGTGTTTTATCGACACTTCCTGAATGAGACCTTTTGACCGCATCCAAAAAAATCGAGATCTAATACGATCAGGCGACAAAGCAGCACGCTTTTTTACTTTTTTAATCTTACGTTTGCACCTTTGTATTGTTCGGTGACATAAACAAATTGTTTGTTGGACGATATAGGGGCCGGTGGGTTAATGGGGTGCTTAAGGGTTGAACAGTGGGACCCACTTTCCTGTGCTCTTATCTTGGTGAGGTGTGAAGTAACGGCCGTTTAGAGTGGACATGGGATACTAGTTTAGTATCTTTATAATTTAAAAAACAAAATGTTTATTGAAAAATTGAATTTAACACTTACTTTTAACTAAAATTATAAATCTACAAACTTTAAGTCTCTAAAAGCTAGTTAGTCATATAATCATTCTATTATAATATGTTTAATATTATTTTTATACGCACATCAGTAATTTAATTTTAAAGCTAATTGCTCAAATACCATACAACTTTATACGGCGTTAGTGGTCTGTTTAAGACAGCATAAATGTGAAAAGGCTGTTAGGTGTGTTGTAGTGTTTTAATTTACGTCCTTTTTATTGATATAATTTATGCTCTAATATTTTATATAAATTATGCCTATGTTTAAGAGCCTTGTATATTTTGTAATTGTTGTCTATAAAAGACACGAGTAGATACTTACTTCAGTGGTTTTTTAAACATCGGTTTATCAACAGAATTATCGACATAATTTGAAACTTTAACATTCTTGTTGTTACATGTTTATAATAAAATATATAATATTTTATTTATACACACACTTGCGCGTCAATTCATTAAATTTTTTTGACTGTTTTATGTGCAAATACTTATGAGAGTCAAATGAAATTTTGAAATTTATCTTTTTCCTTTGAATCAAATGTAAAGTCGTAGTATTTTTTTAGGATGGAAACATTTTAGATAAGTGCGGTAATGTCAAAGGTACAAATGTTTTGACAAAATGGTAGCTTCGGTAGCACGCGTGGGTGGATCATAAAAATACTGGTATAGACGATAATTTCGATGTGACGATTGGCTCCGAGGCTTATTAAAATATTTAGGTATTCTTTAGTACTACTAATAAAACTTTTTTAAAGAGTTTTACTAATCCCGATGCTAACTACAACTAAAGTAATTATTTATATATTGTTGTTGTTGACTGATATCCAATAAATTTTTGACACACAATTGTTTTGTTAATACAATTATATAAGTTTAGTTCGGGTTATATCTAAATAGTTAAGAGTTAAATCCTTATAATGACGATGATGAGTGCGAAAAAATGTCAAGTCGCGGTTTAATAATGTTATTTTTTTAATAGTACTGTTGGTTGTGAGACATGGACTATTAAAGAACACACAAGACGTTTCGAAACTTTTGAGATATGGTGGACACGAAAGATTATGCAAACTGTTAAAATACGGAAAGACGAGTATCTCGGACACGTTTTGCAGCATCAATACGACTGCAGCTTGGATGGCTGATGGGCAAAATTCAAGACAAGAGACGGACAGGTAGAAGGAAAAGTTGTGGTTGCAGAACGTTCTGTTAACAGTCAACCTTTACACAGTGTTTCCCAACGTGGGGCCCATGCTTCACAGTAGGGCAATCTGATTGTTACGGAGGGCTAATATGAAAATTTACTTACTGTGTTTCGTTAACAATTTCCTAGTCATTTCTTCCTCAAACCAATAATGTAATTAACTTAAATTAACAATTAATTTTTTCTTAAGTAAAAATTATTTATGTCATATATCAATTTTAGTAAGGCTAAGGTGGGGCATGGGTCAAAAAAGTTTGAAAACATCCTTTTTTGACCTATGGTACCAGAAGAAGAAATATTTTACTAGCTAACATTTCCTTGGGTTACGTCATATGAATGTAAACTTTAATCCGATATATTTTTAATAATATTTTGTATATACTTTATATATTCGCAAATATATAAACTTTTCATAACAAATATACTCACAGTAAGAAATTCAATTAAACGTAAAACAATTTGAAAACATTGATTACCTATTATTAATATCATTAATCAAGGTCCTGTCTTTAAAACAATAACCATCCATATTAATTCCACACTAATAACCTATTATGGTACATAACATCGTATGGTTCACCGCACACATGACACAAATAAGGTTTTGAAACATTTGTGCAAAACTGCAAACTGCTGAATCTCTATTTTGACATTAACAAAATAATTAGATTATATAATATTTTCGTGTCTTACATATTGTATGCCACGACTACGATAAACTACACTGCAATGCTACATTGAAGTCCTTATATATATTTTTAGAAAGAAAACTTTATTTTTATATATAAGTATAGAATGAATTTAGAACATAGTTTATACAAGAACGTATTCTAATTCGAGACTTACCCTCTGTTCACAAAAATTTACCGTGTGTTAGGTGAGCTTTATCGTACCAAGTATTGAGAGTGCCCTTGGGCTCTTGTCCGACTAATAGCCAGGTAAGATTAATGATTTTACTAATTACACTTGTGACAATCAACAGGTTTTTGTTAAGTATAAAGGAATCTAATGTGTTAAATAATTTGAAATTGATCAAAGAAGGTTGTGTATTAATTAAAGTATGAACAATAATCTGCTTTAATAACGTTAAAGTCAGGAGTTGTCAACCTTTCATTATAATATATCTCTCACAATGGCACAGGGCAGGCAATAAAGCAAACGGGCAGGATGCTACTTTGTATTAAACAACACAAAAAGGCCCAAAGACCAATAAAAAATCTGTATACTCAGATAATTGTACAATTAGCCGTAAATAACGCCAGTAAATATATACATGTAGTATATAATTACATAAAAGTGTATTTAACTAGACTGAACAGTTGTACATTAAAACTGTCGTTCTATATAATTCAGAGCGCAATAAAGATTGTCATGGACACTTAAATTTTCAAGACGCAATTAAAGCCGCTTTATTTACTGAGTAAGACCATAATAACTTATTACATAGTACTTACATAGTAACGTTATGTACCGGGGGACAAAGAGAAAAACTTTAATAACATAAATGTCTTAATAGTGAGTGATGTTAGTAGCTTTGTTAGTTTTACAATAACTTTAAAGATAGATTATGAAATCATAATAGTCTAGTCAGAGCCAACAAATTACTACGTTACAAAATTTCAAAAATCGAATCTTGTAGCATTACAATCAGTGGGTATTTTTTTTTCAAACTTTTCGACACAAATTATGAATCAGTAAAGAGAACACAGACTATATTTAGTAACTACGTAAGCTTGAAAATTACTAACCTTCTCTCCTCATGCCCATTTTGAGACATTTTCTTAACCGGCAGTACTGGCACTGATTTCTATGGTGTTGGTCGATGGGGCAGTTTCTATTTCCTCTACACGAGTACGTTAGATTTCTTCGAACTGACCGTTTGAAGAATGATTTACAACCTGAAATTGAGAAAATTACAATTAAAAACAATTTCAAAATAATGCAACTGACAGTACCAGTACCAGTTGTGACGATTAAATCGGAAAGGGTTTTGTTGCGAATTGTCAAATTTTTGTTCAGTCTTTAAGTAGTTACATTAAATTCGCCATTGCCCCATAAATAAGGAAAAAAACATTTATGTAAAAGTATAGACACGCATCATCATGTCATCAACCAACACTTCATTTATTTGACGTTTAGCATGACAATCTATAGACATTGTCAACTGTCACACAGTACCGCGAAAAGTAAATGTCGTAGGCGTTCAAAAATCAGTAGTTCCACCATGATAGCATGCGCTCATATCTTTAGCTATTGAATTATATTTACATAATTCTATAAATCATGGCTACCCAAAATCGATAATTCGTCCATTTATATGGAGGTATACCATGCTAACGATTGGAGACCGTCAATATTCCTATTTAAATATATAGTTTTGGCCTCTCATGAATATATTATTGGGTTTTTAGATATATCGTGGAATTACAAATCACTATGGCGCCAGTGGAATGTATGTAAGAGATAGTGAAATGAGCTAAATTATCTTTAATGATACAAATGCAGAATTAATTGATTTTTTATTGCCATTGATAGTTTCATTTAAATTTGAATATATTCTGATGCTAATTTGCTTAGTCTAGAAGAATTGTGCTGTGATCTTTTAGTTTTACAATGTTTTTGCTATTTTTGGTAAGTTAAAAATAATATTTTGCTTTAAATGTAATTCACGGTAAAATATAAGAAAATAGTTGTCTTTTTTGTAGGAGATAATACCTTATAACCGGATACTCGGATAGAGTTGGTATGTTTTTGTATACAGTTTTGATAGTTCCCTCAACATTTGTAGCGATGACGCAACCTTGGTTCGCAAGTAGAAGAACACAACATTTAAGTCGGAATTGCGATTGCTATTGAAAGTTACAGAATCCCGGTGCTGGACTCACCAGACCTCGCGAATATCCTCACCTAACGTTATCTCGTCATTATCTTTAAAAAAATTGAGAAACCTCGTTTTGCGTTTTAAAGTCGGTTATATCATATATCAACATTTTAATTTACTATCAATATCTTTCTATTAATTTGATATATTTCAAAAAATTAAATCTGACATTATTTATTTTACGAAATTTATGCGCGGTCGAAGTTTTGACATATCGTGATTTTAACTTTCTAAATCATTAGTTTGATCCTATTAAAATATAGATAACACTGTTATTTATATATCCTTTAACAAAGAGATCTGTCAAATAAACCAAACCGTTGAATGAAATCGAAGTGATTAATTTTTTTTTAAATTATGAATATATATAATGTAGTCGATATTTATTTAAGCGTCTCTCATAAACAGCGTGTAAATTAATTATTATATATTTTGGAGAATCCAAATTAATAATTTATGGGAGTAGGTTAGTATGGTCTCTGGTCTGCTATTAAACTCATATTTAAATAGAGAGTAGAACTTTGAACATTTGATAGATAAGCGGTTTTTATTGTATGCAATGTCTAATAAAATATACACACATACAACTAACAGTCTGGGATGACTTAACAAACTGTTTCATATGGTATACAGCTACTGAAATTGTAGACTAAGTTTAAAAAAGGCGAAACAAAGCTCGCAGGGGCAGTTAATTGTTAATAAAAATAACTATGCAAATTTATTTGTCAAATGAGCTTTAGTAATAAAACCTTTTTCTATTCTTATTGACTACAGTAGCCAAGGCTTTTTGACTTTATCTACTTCCTTAATCAATTAAAATTGGAACATTCAAACTTCATTCAAATTCTAAATTTAAAATTCAAGAAGTCAACAACTTATTGTAGGATTAATCGTTTCGTTAAACGATCCGATTAACACGATATCAAATATTTTAATAATATTTCAAATAAAGCTATTACACTTAATAAGACTACGATTAATGACATTATGGCACGCAAGTGTGAACACGAGACTTTCTTATTAAAATATTCAAATTACATTATAATCCATATTAGATTTGTATATGACATGTAATAATCACAAAGTTTTGAAGTTATAGTCTTTTGGTACGGAATTAGTAATAAACATTTAAGTGTTGAAACTTGTTGGATGACGAAAAATTTAATTCCAAATTTGAATTTAAACGAAATATAACAAAACCTTTGTGACCCTACAATTAATGTAAGCGCTTGATTTTTAAACTAGTAAAAGCGCATAAAGCGTTTCTCACAGCCACTAAGAATACTGGAAATAGATAGCGTATTCTGTATAATTCTAAGAAGCTGTGAATAGCTGGTTCCACATTTCGGATGCAATACACCGTTAGGCGACGCGCACGTTCACTACTGATAAGTGATAAGACAGCTTCCCTGGCTTTAACTCATATAGGCATATAATGTATATATTTATATTTTAACGAAGTTTCTACCTAATATCGTGTTTTTTTAATTATGTTAAAAATCGACATCGCATTGTTTTATTTTAAGTAGATATTTAATACTAAAAATAATTAACTACTTTATTCTGTGCCTTGGACTTAATGAAACTATAGCTTTGGACTAACATACAAAATAGCAGTGCTACTACTGGGTTACTACATGCGACTCTTAACCCTGAGGTCCAAGGTTGCAACCGTGTTAAGAAAATCATCGTAACGAAACCGGCATGCCTTAGACCCAAAACGTCGATGGCGTGTCTCAGGAACTCCTGATCACCTTGCAAAAAAAAAACATCATCACAAACAGATTTAAGAGGTTTAAGAGGTGAGATTTTTTAAGCTTTGAAGCCAAATATTACACTCAAATATTATCTAATCAGTTAAACTAACTTTAAGCTTGTTTTTACTGTCTATTAATAAGTTAACCCTTTTAAAGAATCAGAATTCACCAAAGGCAAAAGTCCCAATGGATTTGTATATGCTACATGTTCTGTATAAGACGCGGTGTGCACATGCCTCCAATTACCACTATCGTTGGGAAATATCTCACAAATTGCATGATAGCCAGTGCATTGACATTGCGATTTGTGGAAACAAGCTTAAGAACATGCAGTTTTCATTTTATTTAATGTCTAAAAAGATGCTTTCCTCGCTCTACGAATAAGTTGTACAGAGACCAAACTATATAAATTCGTATATTATTTATTAATTTTTAATTATTTTTATTACTATGTGGGTTATGAATACTGTAAATGTTTGTTTTGTACATAGATTAGGTATAATTATATAAAAAACTAAATTGTTATTCTCTGTGAGTTTTAAGGCCCGCACGGCGACAAAATAATATGGCCAATAAAAAATCAATAGCTGTGTGTGGAAGTTCTGATGTTATAGAGCTAGAATATACGCTGTTTTATATATAAATTAATAACTAATAAATAAAAATATAAAATAAATAAATATTTTTCTCTACACTCATTATCTCCTTAAAATATCTGAAATTTATTTTAATTTTATATGATTATGTAAATAGACCATAACAGGAATTAGACAAAAAAATTAAAATTCGCTTTGGGAAATACCCAGTTTTGAGTCATGGCGAATTTTTTGGGTATTTTAATCTATAAATTCTGGAAAATAAAGACGTACAATCAAGACTAATATCATTATTCATGGCTTAGAATCTTAACCGTACTAATTACAGCCTTTATGATCTCGGAGCCTAATGATTTTCAGTGAAATGATTGATGAGTGCTGTAATAATCTCACTCAATTGATTCCAATCTAATTCAATTTAAAATTTCATTTCTAATAATGCTCTGGTATATGTATCGAACGTTGACCTTTGATTCATTTATTATGCATTTCTCCTAACTCTATACTGAATTCAAATACATATAGTATTGGTAGCTCGAATTGTACACGTCAAATATATGTTACCATTTTTAATGGATTTTTAACTAAAAACTATGACAAAAACCATTCTTTTACAAATTCCATATACATAATCTATTTTTAATTTACACGATTATTGCATTAGCTTAGCTGTAAGGGTAGTTTTATAGTTATGTTGTTTATCGTGGTAATCGTTTGGTTATGACCAGTTTCCTTACATAATCGTAATAATAAAAAAATGATAGGCAAAACAAGTCGTTGAAGAATTTCAAATCCATTTCATCGTCAAATTTCTTACACAAGTGGCGTTAAAAGCTTTTTGTCTATGTGTATCATTTATTGATTTCTAATAGGCAAGTTCCGCCCTCTGAGCCTAAGACGTCGATAGTCTGAGCAAGTTTTAAATGTGCATGGACAGTCAATTGGTGCACAGCCAACAGAAAAAAAATGTGTGAGTGCACTAGTGTACACACGTAAGAAGTGAAACTGCTTTATGACCTTATTTATTTATTTATTTTTTTAAATGATCTACTATATGCAACTTTACAGAAATTGGTTAAATAAAGTTAAATAAGATAAAGTTTAACAAAAAGGCTTTTATTATCATAGACAAGAATACACATTTTTTTTTCATTTTTCCTTATTACTACAAAATTATTACAGAATTTCATTAATTGTAAGAGAATTGTTACTATCATTGTTATCGTTATTATATATTTTTGTTATTAATAGCTTCGAATCAATCGTGGTAGGGACAAAACGTGTAACGGAAAAATGTGACGCGTAACCGAAAAAACCCGGTAATTTGTTTCCAACGCCGATAAAGAAGATTCACTTAAATAAAAAATCCCACAGACATGTGCCTGATTTAATATATATTAATAAAAAGATTACTAAGAATTTCATACGAAAATTGCATTACCGTAATCTCATTTAATCGAAACTACAACGAATAAGCAATATTTTCAGATGCCCCAACTATGTGACAAAACTATATGTTAGAAACCTAGTGTTGTACATAAATAACATATAAAAGTATCGATTTCATTAAAAGAAGTCACTAATTCATACAATTTAAGTTTATTGACAGGTTTAGTGGCCGGAGAGAGCGCCACACACGGGCCGATAGTGGATTCAATTTAAAAAGTCAAATGAGATAAAAATAAATAAGTCGAGGAAGACACTTATGTTTAGAGTCGCTCGTAAAGATAGGGTTAACTGCCACGGTATTGCGGGACAAAACATACCATAAAGTGACCGGTTATAGTGTTGTGCTGAGTATCGATAGTGTGAAATTTTTATAGTTTTCGATTTTCGCTTCGGTCGTAAATTTGGATTTTGTTAGTAAAAGTATTCATATTGTATTGTATTTACCACCATTGTCTTAAATGGACGCATTCAAAAAACTTTGTTTTACATTTCAAATTCTATGTATTATGTGAGTATAACATACATGTCACATAACATATAGAACATTGGAAATGTTTCGCTTAATTTTTGATCCTTATCTTGCATAATTTAAAATGTTTTATAACATGTAAACGTGGTGGAACAGCAATTTAGAACACTGATACAGATCAAGTTATAGAACATATAGAAAGTTCGTTAGGCAATACCACACATAAAAAAATCTATAGTATGTTAATTAATATCTTAGCTGGAACTTGATGACATACATTTTTAATATTTTCTACCTCAGTTGATTATAAAATGTGATTTTCAACTTAAAAAATATCGATATAATACATCACTAAACTTAGGTGTCAAATATGTAATGTCGCTCACGGACGCGAGCATTTAAGTCAAAAGGAGCGCGCTTAAAGAACTTTGTCGAAGCAACACCATAAAGGTAATAGGGCATTTCTCGTAATGATTCATAGGCATTTACATTGACAAGGTTCCAAGTTTAACAGCGGGAGGTCCACCTGTTAATAAAGTGGATTTGTCGACATCAAAATAGCAATTTACGGCCAGCACTAATGGTCGCCCTTTATAAGGTGAATTTTGAATTTATTGTAAAATTAGGAACGGAATTTTCTAAAAGATAACACATCATATACCTAGTATAAGAAACTAATACTTGTCTCGTGTGTACCAAAACCACTTAAACTACGCATTATTCAAATTACAATAAACTTTCCAATAATAAATTACAATGGAATTAAATTGACCGAATCTAACAAATTTATTCAAAAATATCAAATGTGTTCCGATATTACTGAAAAGATAGCGAAGTTCACGACCCGTACGGTGCCATGCGTGATAAGAATGTAAAATTCACTCTAAATTATTAATACAAACGATTTTATTCGCCAGCTTAAGAACTTGCCGCCATTTTAGATAAAGAGGCGTCTGGTTTTGTGTTACGAAATTTAAAAACGATATTGCTAATGCCAAATTGTTTTCTTATCTGTGAAAGTGGGAATTCCACACATTCCAACATAATGTTATGATATGTTGTTTTTGGTACGTCAGTTACAACAAATAGAGCTGGTTCATACGGTCATTAAAATGGTTTAAATTAAACAAAAATCAGCGCTGGACGTGGCAATAGCTTGAAGCGGCTTCAGCGCTAACTTATTTACAGGAAAGTACCTATTATTCATATTTTCTAATACCTGATTCAAATAAGATTTTACATGAGGTGGCATACTTCCTACTTCTTTGCCACATTGTTCTCCGTCTTCAGAATGATTTTTTTTGTATTCTAGGAACATTTTACACCTTTTTCACCGATAAACCGAGTCTCCAGACATGGTTGGAGAAGATACGCAACATGGCCCAACTCAAACATTATGTTTTATAGTCGATTCAGTCGAATTAAATATTAAAATTATAATCATATTGTTTGGGTTTTACAACCTATAAAATAGTGTTGACATTTATATTTATTGAGAAAAATACGATCGAAAATTAAATTTCAATGCTCACCGAATAATTCTATTGGAAAAATAATTTTATTTATAAATAACTTAATTGGCTATTAAAAACTAGAAAAAAATCTTAGTTAATGTAAAAATCTTAACTTAAAATCTTAAAATAGTACGTTATTTCAAATGGACTAAAGCAAGGAGAAAAATTGACAAAAGGATATTGAGACAGCTTTTCAAGAGTTAAATTAGCCATCCAACTGTGTTTACGAGAAAATTTAAGCAGATGAACACAAAAGCATATTTGTAACTTTTTAAGTCGATAGGGTCATGGAGTTCAGTACGGGTCAAGGCTGGTCTTTGGGCCCGATGCACTATAATAAGCGAATTATCTCGTGCATATGAGGTTAATTCTACTTTTAAATGTAATTATGAAACATATGAGGCACTTATGATATCTTATAAGTAATGTTATCTTAACTGAAAACGAAGAAAGCTTAATTTAGAGAGCCCCTCGTGATTATTCAATAGAAAACTATCCTTATTGAAATAATTACAATACCTATATAACAACATTGTACTTTTAAAATAATACAAATGTCTAACACGCAGCTTAACGCAGAAAGGATGACGGAAAAAGCGGGAAAAGTTTCAATAAATATTTTTTTCTTAATTCCTTCTATTTTCAAAAGCGTATAGTAATAGATGGCACTACAGAGTAAACTAAGGCATATCCTGTCATTAAAAATATGAATATCTATAATAAGATGTATAGTTATAAGCAACTGTCATTAGATGTACATAATAGTTAGTGGCGAGTGAAAGAGGTTCCCAAGATTCATTCAATTTTTTATCTGTAAGGCTATCTCAGTCACTTAGATAATTATGTTTGAAACCTAACCGGTGATTACCTGCATCATTCTAACGGGCAATCTCAATAGTCCTTTGTCTCCTAATGAATCAGGCAATTTCTATGTATATTTCTGATCAGTTAATTGGGATTGCAAACATTCACTACCGGTATTCGATTACACATGAGAGTAGATTATAAATCAAAAGAGTGAATGTAAATTGATGTCAACTGATCAATGATCTGTTATCAGTTTTGCGCGTCTTTGTAGTTTTATTTTCTATAGTTATTTGCGCAACAACCAAAATTAACTTTTAAACGAAAACCTATTAAATAAAATTAAAGAGTCATATGTATGTATGTATGTAACAACAAACAAGAAAATATTCTAGTACGTAACTAATAAAGATACACAATGAAATGGACATTATAAAGATTGGCCATACATAAGATATTGAGAGATTTTATACCTTGAATAATAAGTTGGCAACACTATTATTAAAATGTACCTCGCGTGACAGTTATTAGTTAGTATTACTGTAATTTTGTGCATTTGCCGTTAAAAGGCTTTTATTCTGAGTATTTAGGTCAATTTAATTTATACCCTTATATGACTTAAAGTTATAGAAGATTTATATTTGTAACACAACATTCGCGTGTATAAAAAAATAATCCCTATACGCCAAATAACATACACGCTCGTTATTATTACAAATAAATTTTGAGAAATTACGTCCTCCTTCTGTGTATTAAAAATTATTGTTATTAATCACGTATTAAGGAACATAAAACAAACAGCAGGAAGGAATTATTTTAGCGATACTTAATAGAACAAAATGTCATGAGAAATTTAGATATTCATACTTTCCAGAAATAATTGATTGTGAAAGCTCGAGTCATGTTGGAAAATAAATTCGATTAGATTTTTTTAAAATAATATAAGGTATATTCTTATTTGAGATATGTATTAAATGGGTGCATGCTTTGAAAGCTTATCAATATCTCATAAATCTCATAGACTTAATATAGAAGCCATGCTTAAAATTAGCATACCAGCAACAAAAATTGTCCTTTAATATTTAATAAATTGAGACTGGTTTTTCATCACAATAAAATATTTATTTATTTAAATGGACGACAGTTATTTACCCACGTTAAATAAATGGCGAATTTACGCGCTTACACTTAATTGAATTCGCAATTAAAGGTAAGTAATGTCAAAGTCCAAGCATAGACAATAATTATTTCTGAGTAACTTACAGGTTTTTGAAAAGGGTGTATTCTAGAAGCCGCGTATATAGAGTATAAATTGCCACTGAAAGCTCCCCATTATTATAATAAATTATATACACATAAATCACAGAGAAAACAATCTATCACCACGATTTCTAACACTTAAAATATATTTGCAAATCTTGATTTACGGTACATTAGACATGGTGGTATAAGCTAATAATTTATATGTAAAATAGGATAAATTCTTGATTTATCAACAAATTCCTCAATTGACTGATTTGCATAAAAGTTAAGCGCCCCTTATCTTAAACAGCAGTCTTTGAAAACTTTGTTTTTAATTAGCCCCTAATTAATTGGTATTTGTGAGTTGGGCGTTAATTATTTTGTAATTTATAATCTTGTTTTATTCTATTTGATGTAGTAGAATACGGAAATATCATAAATATAATTATGCAAACAGGAACTAAAATTAGGAAGTACATAATCGAATAAAAAAACTTATATTTACATAAAGAAATGAAAAAACATTTCATTGTTAATCACTGTCAATGCGCACGTCAATTTTAAGGTCCAATCATATACCGCGATTATTTTATAATTGTACGTAAATCATATTTATTGATTTAGCCGCGAGGTCTATTTGAGTTATCACTCTCATAAGACATGGTGCTATTTACATATTACTTTTTTTGAAGTTACAACTAGTAGATTATTTCGCGTGGTTGTTTAAAGGTTAAATTTTATTCCGATTAATGCAACGCCTCTATATCTTACAGAAATTACCAAAAACCTAGACAATGAAAAACCTTAAACTTAGTATGACTGCGCGAATTTGGGGTCAAAGTTCAAAGCGTTACCGACAGGTTAAAAGCACGTCACGTCACAGCACTTTAACACATCACTCACTGCCTACATACCCTCACAAGTGAACTGGCCATAGTGCTTTCCCGACGACTTGTCTCCGCAAACGACGCACTCCACGTTTTGGCCTTTATCCGTGACAGAGGAGCCGCTCTGCGTCGACGCAGCCTGGCTGGCGGGCGTCGAGGGCAGCAGTTCATCATCGCGCCAGCTGCCGCGGAAACCGAGTTCGAGAGGCGGGTGGTCGGAGGCTCTCGGAGGGCAAAGGCCCGGGCCACCGACCCCGCCGTATACTAGCGCTCCGTGCGTGATGATGCCGGTAGCGGGCGACGGGTAGGACGCGGCCGCGCGCGTCAAACGTGTGTCAAGGGTCGCGGCTGAGTCGCGACTGAGTCGGGTCGTGGCACGGTGCAGGCCGCGCCGCTCCGCCATTGGCCCGGTGGCCCGGGGGCAGAGCGAAGGCCCCGCCACCTCCGAACCCCCACTCGGGGGGAAAATCTTTCAGCCGGTACGGTCGGAAATACAAAGGAACATTTTAATATTTACCTTTATTTAGACATTAAAAGGATAGTGTTCTTTTACTTCTACGCACCAACACAAAGCACTAGGCTTTTAGACAACATTTACATGTTTTGTCATGTACAGGATTTTTTTATATTTTCTCAATATTTATTTATTGCTAAATTTTTTTAAAAGTATTACTTAGAGAATATTTTTTTTATTATTTAAATCTATAATGTATTTCTATCAATTCTATTCTAGTTGTCTATTCGTCGTATCTTGTATTGAAATACATACTGAACGTTATAAATATCTAATAATAGATATCTGATATCTATAACTTTTAAGACCAAGAAACTGGGGTAGCTATTACGACGAAATCGAATAGAAAAATGATCATGTTGAATAGGTTTATATGCAGACCGTACATGAAAATCCTACTTTGTATCAACTTTCCGACGTCCATATTTCTGCGGGAGTACCTATAGCTCCCTATTATACCTAGTTCCTTCAGCCTTCAGACAGATGTTTCACTCAACTAGTTTTTGCATTCGCCTCGCAACGTGAATTACTACGCTGAATATTTTTACATAGATAAGACTAGGGTAAAGTATTGTGTACTTCTAGTTAAATATTTTTCTAAAATATAAAACTTAGAGCTTGTAACTTCATATTATACATACCACAGATTCGTTAAACTGGAATAGGAATATTTAAATTTGGAAATTCATTTAAATAGAAGACTTTTGTACAAAGTTATGCAAGTGAGCAATTAAACTCGCGTGATCTATAATAATGATCGATCCGCAGTGATCTAGATCGATCTAGATCACGGGGCGTCAGTGGGCGGGGCGTACAGCGCCACTCCTGCGCACTCGTCAAGCGCTCGTCGCGTGCGCATCACGTCCGTCAATGTCAGTGAATTTTGCTTTTTTTAGTACTATTGTCTAACGGAATGTATTTCTTTTTATGCTTTTAAAACTTTTTATTGTCAGGTTAACATTACAATGTTTTTTGGACAAAATGTTTTATTTTGTTGGCGTAACAGTAGAGATAACTAAGTGTCATAAACGTGTATTAAATTCCTATGATAAACAAAATAAGTACTTTTAATGAGTTTATAATTACTCATACTGTATTTTTTTACATTTTTTCGTTACGATAAAATGTATAATTTTCGTGTATCGGTAATCTTTGAACGGAAGCTACTTAAATAACCAATATTTTGTAGACATCACTTTACTCAATCTCTTCTACTACTGTATCCAAATTCATCACATTAAGTAAAATTTTCAGCCTGATTGATTATTTAAAGATATCCCTAGGAAATAATTCTCTACAGATTCTAATCTAGTAGGTATGTACGGTTACCAAAACAGTTAAACTGATTATTATAAATCTTGGTATAGATAAATAGAAACATAATTTGGGGAAGATTGGTTGCCGTCGCTACTTGGTACCTCAAGGCCATGTTAATTATTATTTTACTTCCTAAATACAAATGCTAGGTATCTTGAGGCATACTGTTGGAGTTTTAATAAGGAATGAGGTTGAAAGGGCGGTGAGGCGGGTCAAAGGTCGACCCGCCCACCACCCTTATAAATATATATTGTAGGGAAAACTCCAAGAAGTGCTCCATCATTTTATATACAGGAAGTTTTCAGCTTTTCAGAGGTTTTTTGTACTACAAAATGTATGTGTAATACTTTGGACATTATAATGCTTTGTGGAGACACTTATGTGTTAAATGAACAACTAGTGACCTATACGCAACTGAGTCTCTCGGGAATAATAGCTGACTAGTAGGTCAAGTAATTTTTAAAATTGGAACTAAACTGAAACATTTTGAAATTCGAATTGTAGTTTTGGGGATCGGCACACAATTTTACCTCTTTATGATATTGTAAAGACGACTCTTGTGATTAATCCTTTAAAAATGTCTTATCTATTTAAGACAAAGGACTTCTTACAATAAGGAGAATATTGTTAAGGTATTCCCAGTACAAGTAAAGAGTCGTACATTCGATAAGTGTAGCTTCAAACTATTGTATTTTTACAATGCAACACACAATACACGCAGAGTTGGACATGCCCCTGAGATCTTATATGTAGTTACACATTACACTCACTCCCATGCACCCACACACTTACTCAGTTACATAAAATATATGCAGTTTACTATAAAGCATGTTATAAAACCCTGATGCTGGTTTATTACCTAAAATCCTTTGCAAATCTTACTCATTTTAATGAATTGTTTCAAATGAAGAAACGCATTTTTATTTTTTTTTAGTTATGTTTTAGCCTCTAAAGTAACAAGATGTGCATATCATTGATCGTGACAACCCCCTCCCACGTCTGGATGTGGGCTGAGTAATTGGGTGCAGGTAGCTGAAGTACGGGTGACCTATAACATTATATGTGTGTTAATACTTGAACATTCCGCAAATGTTACGATTTTTTGGTACATTATATTTATTATTTTTTCTTATAAATTATTATGAGGAAATTTCTGTTTATATTCCTTTTGTTTTAAATATGCACCATTTACCAAGGAAAAACTGTAGTCACCCACAAGACAGGGGTTAGTGTGTGGACTAGCGTTGGATAAATTTGGTTTCAGCCATATTTTGGTAGGAATAATGTATGTGTACATTAAAAAAATAAAAAAAGTTAAAGCTTGATTGTCCTTTTACTGTGGTGGAAATGTGGCGTTTGAGACGTATGCTTAGGATTACCTGGACAGATAAAGAAACAAACGTGTCCATACTAAAAAGGTTACAGATAAAAAATCGTCGCGAGGTAGAACATGTAACACGCAGATGCAGAAAATTTCGAAAACCTTATCGAGTCTGGGAAAGTGCTCTCTGAGCTACTCCCTCGACCGATCAAGTAAAGGCCCTTACGTACCATCACCCACGCGCAGAGGCCTGACAAGACAGAAGAGAGAGGAGGAGGTTGTGCGACGTCACTAACACGATGAGGAGCGCGACTGAAGAAGATGTATGACCTCATTCACTCGTTGTGATACGAATAAAAAATACTTTACCATATCGATTTTACATTATACAACAGTATAAAGCAAGGCTATACTGTTGAGCCCAGCTGTATACTGTTGGCCCACCACAATAGGCTGTGCTTTTTTTAAGTAAGGAATCTGATCGCCTTAACAGCTCAGCTCGGGCTGTTTTGGCGTTTTATCCCGCGGCTAGCGCAAGGGCGTCTCCTGTGAGACTCGAACCTCGGCTTGGGCCGTCGCGGGGTGGTCAATCGCCTGAAGGCCAGGACGGAAGCTCACTGGAGTGAGCGAAGTACGCAGTAAAGGTCCTTGCCTTTAGTCTGTTCATACTATAATCTGAACTATTCACTACGTACTGTCATTTAAAACAGCTTAGAAAATATTGTACCCTAAAGTTTTAATGTTTCATTTTCAATAACTCTATAATGCTCTTAAAAATTTAATCTAATCCATTACTATAAGATTAACAACAATTTAAACATCAGTTATCTTTTTGGATCGCATTGTGTTCCTAAATTATCCTGAAACAAACAGAAAGGCACAACGAAACAAACGAGTGATTTAAACCCGACATGTACTTGTTCTTATTAAGATCGATTGCATTTGTTTTAATTCGAACTGATTGATTTATTTCGACGCGAGGCATTCGGTACTGAAATGGACTTTTGAAGTTACTAAAATGTATATACCTATCTTATACCATGGATAAATGGTTAAATTTGAAGGAGGAGGTGTCGTTCGCATTAATACCGAGCAGCTGAGTTTCATCACCGGACGTCCAGGCTAAACATGAAATTCCACCCGTATCCGTTTGACGTCCACTGCACCACCACTATGTGGATCCAGATGCCTACTCAAGTATTTCCGAACCAATTCGACATAGGGTCCTTCAAGAAAAGTGCGTACCAAACTTTAAAAGGGCAATGCAATCGCGAGTCCGCTGGGAATGAGTGAGTACATGGGCAGCGATTTCACTTAACATCAGTTGAGCATCCCGCCCATTTGCCACCTTTTCTATAAAAAATCTGATTACAAGATTGAGTTATTCGCACCACGTAAAACTAAGGTTATGGCTACAGATCGGACAGTTCTGGCCGGCGTTTAGCAGAGCCCCATTATGGAGGTTGACAGACTTTACATGATTGCAACTTTTACGTCTTAAAAGTACTTTTTTCCGTTATTACATGGGGCCCGTTTCTCCGTTTAATATTTTCGTTTCTCTCTTTAAACGCAATTCGTGATTGATACGTATTCATATACGACTCAGACAGTAACAACAGAATCAAACCTAAAACTATTGTAAAAGCTATAAATTCTCTATATCACTTTTCTATGTTTATTAAAAAAGAGATTTTAATCTGGAGAAAAAACAGTAAAAATCTACGATTTTTTAATGCTATTATGAATTCAAAAATTTTAATACGATTTTGAAAAAGTCCTATTTAATTGCTTTTACTGTACTAAAGACAAAATGCGTCGTTCAAAGAGCATCATTGCAGTAATAACCTATTTTTCCTCAAGATAAGGGGGTTACGGGTTATCAACTTCGTGCTCTATATGTGATATCTTTGGCTTCCCGATGTCTTCATTACACAAATTCTGAATAACTACCATATTTAATAAATTACTTAGATTATAGGATATATTATATAACTTAAAAGAATATTTAGATAAGTATAAACATTTTTCTATCACGATATCAAATTACAACGCGTTTATCTATTATAATTTATACTGAATATAACACAACTCAAAATTTGTCGAGACTTAATAAAAATAAATGTATCAAAGTTTAATATATATTTTTTTAATGCAATAAGAGGCAAACTAGCACGAGACTCGCACTAGAAATAAGACATTGTGTATAAATGTATCTTAGATTTATTCTAATGTATGTTAATGTCATATGTGTCGTAATTATAACGTAATTAGTATTGTACTGAAACTTGAGGCCAATATGAACCCTTTAGTTTTTACAACACTCATAAAATGTATTTCATTCGCGTTTCCGATAATGTCCAAAAACATAAGTGTCATTTAGATTTATAAACCCTTACATAAGCCATGTTTGTTTTTGTTAGTGTCGCAACACCTCTGCCCCTAATTTTGTGTTAGTTATAAGCTGATGTTGTAAACCATTAAAGTCAGTTGTTACACAGCTTCAAACAAACAGTTTTATTTAAACATCTCCATACAACAAAAATATCTATTTTTAATAAGCTAGTTATAAAAGTCAGCTATTATATTCGATATTAAAAGTATTTTAGTGTAAACAGATTCTAAAAATACCCGAAAAGAGAAATATGTTAAAATCAGATCAAAACTGGCCCTCAACACGGTCAGAGGCGGAGCAATGGTCGCGCTTGAATAAACTCTGATACGATTTCACGCTTCAACGCCGCCGCCGATTTCGCCACCGAATTTCATTGATTGACCAAATACGCTTGGAAGCGTTCCTCTATAAAACATTCATACTTTTATTCATATTTCTGACTAGCAATATATTTATATTATTCTAACATTAAATTATGACATTTATTAATTTCAGTACCTACCTCAAATCATTGAGATATCATAGGTAATAATTAGAGGCCACTATTGAGGAGACTCAATAAACATATCATTGTTTTAGGCGCGACAGAAAGTCCCTTGATGCTGCTTCAGCGCTGATGAAACAGTCAACCACGTAGTCCTGGAATGCGTGGCTTTGGCTTTCCAACGAACAGAAATCCTCGGAGCAGTGAGGTCACGCCGACGCTTTAGAAGTGCCCAGGAAACTTCTGAGCTTCTGGAAGGAGCTTAATTAGCCAGAACATTACGCATAACGGACCAAATGGGCTTCTAAATGCGTACTTATACATCCTTCTGTATTATTTGTAATAAAGTTTTTTCTTTCTTAACATTTTTTTACTCTCAAACATTTCCGTTATAAAGACTTTATTAAAATCTACCCTAATCTGTCTAATAAAACATCGTTCGCAATATCGCGTACTCGCTCTTTGTGCGGAGGCGACCATTTGTACAGAACCCCTGGCTGATCACTTAATTGACTACACGGTGAGAGCTTTTGGGAAATCATCATGTATGTCGCGAATATTCTCCCCATTCCGCAACCGTCGACGGTTTTATATGCGTCACCCGACACGTAGCAAAACGAACGCCGCGATGTATGTCACGTAGGAGGAAAATTTGCGGACCGGAGGTAATAAAAGAGATCCGTTGATATCGGATTAAAGTGCAGTGAAAATCAGATTTGTTGGCAAGTGATGGGATTGTATGGCAGCGTTTAATGCTACTTAGTCGGAGCGATTAAGCGAGGGAAGCGCAAGGTTGCGTCACGCGTGGTTTCATCACAAAGAGTGGGTGTTATGGGATTAAAGCTTCCCTTTGACGATACTAATAACGGTTCCAATAAAGCAGGCTTTTATCAGCGTTTTCAGAAAGTTCAGGAATTTATCAATTGTTTTTGGAGAGTTAAACTAAAATGACTCAACTCTCGGATAAGATTGCTGTAGGGCTCAAAAAATTTAATGCATTTTAGTGGCATTTTGTTCCAAATTCAAATCATTTGTCAGAGGAACATTGCTTGAACTCAACGTCAAAAGGAATGATATAATTTCATAGTTGTGAGTAGTCTTCATTAAAGGACTAAATAAATATATTTTGTATAGAAAGAATTGGAAAAAGATAAGCTGGAATCGATGAGCGATCGTCCCTGGTATTTCCCTAAGGAGATGTGATCAATATTTAATCACTGGACCCCACCGACCCGGTCAGACCTATTTAATAGCTATTATACGTAGTCTGTATTTATTGAACAACTAAAGAGAAGAATTTTCGTAATCGGCAATACACTGTTAGGTGACTTCCAAGAAGAAGAACGTTAATTTCTCTATTGCTTAGAGGATAGTACCCAAAAACACAAATTGTCGTAAATAAATTTGCAGACGCATTCTTTAACATAATATATTTCTTTATAACGTCTTATTAATAAAGTAACTATGTATAACTTTAATAGCATATTCAAACAAATGTGTGATATAATATGTTGTGATTTATGTAAGTAATAATTCAATATGTATGGAAAAATATGGAGAAGGCTTTTTACCCTAAAACTATAGACACCAGAAGCACTTTATACCCATACAATAACTAGACCACTAAAAAGAAAAAAACTGTAACTAAATTTTTTTTAAAATTATATTAACACAACTAATTCTAATACTAAGAAATGTAAACTAACCAATTGTTTTATGGATTAAATAATGTATAAATATTATTGAATAACGTTATTTGAAGGCTTAATTTTTGCTTCATGAACTGAGATAAGGTGTGTCAAATATTTTCCATGCGTATATTTTAGATTACCAAACACTGGATCTACCAAACAAGTATAATACCTATCTTGTTATAAAAGACATGGACGTTGAGGGATAAAGAAGAGAAATTATTGGTCGCCTAATGAGAAATAATGAAGACAATTCTTGGGCTAATTAAACAGGAAGATGGAGGTAGGAGAGTTAGAAGAAATGATGGTACCCCAACCCAGTGTGAAGGAGGAAACCAAGGCGAATAAACTCCACTTGAGACATGTAGGTAGAACAGGAGAGGATCAGAGTGTCAAGATATTATATCTGGGTGTAACAGCATGCTGTCGGCCAATCAGCCAAATATCGCTGGAAAAACGCCGCGAGACTCTAAAGACTTTCGCGAGCTCCGAGAACGCCGAAAGTTCTCTTGCTTCCCAAGACTTACTTTGGGTCTTAGCCAACGAAGTAAGTAATAGTACATATAGGATTACAAAAGTGATTCTAGTAGGTAGAATGGAAAATGTAATTCTTTATTTTGGTTAAAAACATTGTTCTACATATAATAATATTTTAAATAGTCTATAAAAAATATTGTAAACTATGTTATCTAATAATCTTAATAATTTTTCAAAAATCTCTCTCAAAAAGGAAGTTTTTAATATTTTACAATAACGATTTTCTTGAGATTTAACCCCAAAGTGGCACGTGTTAAGGGGTTAGTTGTTAACCCTGGTGATGCTGTGACGATGTTAACTGATCTTATAAAGGGTATTGTAACCGTACAATAAACTATACAAATTGACTTAGAATAGGTGACATTTCACCATTTTTTTATTAAGTTCACAAAATTTTAATTACCTTTAATAAGCTTCAGACATCTTTAAAGTAGTTTAAGATAAATAATGTTGCTATTGTATACATTATAAAGACAATTTATTTTTTAAATCTTACGTTTATTTCGTTGATCAAAACCATTGTTTTTTCTCACACTGGTAGAAGGCTCGCAAGCGTGCTGCCAGCCATTTGAGAATTAGTACGCTCTTTTCTTGAAGGACCCTAAGTGGAATTGGTTCGGAAATATGGGCAACTGATTCCACACAGTGGTAACTTATAATATCAGCTCATCTATATACTCTACAGAATAACTCAAAGCTGTTATCTGAAGGTCCGCTTTATGGTATGACTACCAACCGACTTCCCTTATAAAGATGCTACAGCAATTTAGGTCTGGGCCTCATGTTTCACGATTATTAGTCAATCTAATGGGCAAGGAGGTGATGAGACCCCTGTGCCTGACACACAAGTAGACTTTTTGGGTCTAAGGCAAGCCGGCTTTCTCACGATGTTTTCACCGTTTGAGTGAATGTTAAAAGCGCATATAGAAAAATAGTTCATTGGTGCACAGCCGGGGATCAAACCTACGACCTCAGTGATGAGTGTCGCACGCTGAAGCTACAAGCCAACACTGCTTTTAATTACATTTTATTTACTAATATAATACTACTTAATATCTATTATATTAACATTTTGGTCTTATAGCGTTTTCTTCACGATTTTACCAATTTATCACACAAGAAAAAAAAACCGTTGTTTTCCAACTTGTTAACCTGATAGTGTTCATTCAATGTCTATGTATGAGTATAGAGAGAGAGATATATATATATATATATTTAAAAATAAACTAAACCTCGAGAATGGCTGGATCGATTATGCTAATTGTAATCTTGAAATATTTGTGTTCAGGATAAAAGGAAGACATGTATAATATGAAAAATACAAAAACATATTAACATAATGTTTTCCTGTCAAATATATTATAGATAGAATATTGATTTGTAAATGTCGCTGAGGTTTTTATTGACTGTTACTGTATGAGTACCTCTTTAATTTGTAATTCATAAACCGATTTTGATGATTTTCTTTTTGTAAGTGGAGCGTTCAGATTTCCAATTAGATTATTTTTTTTTTAACAACAGAACGTCGGGTCCGCCTGTAGAATATATTAACTAACTTTTGTCTTAAACGTAAGACGTGAACTTAAAATATTTATTATTCATTTCGCGTTTATGTTTACAGAAGCTCCGAATTTCTAAAAAACTTTAACAATAAACCCAATCAGGCGACGCAAAACTTCAGAATAGTATTAATTTTCAATGAGATTATTTATCCACGATTCCTATCTCGAGCTGTCAATGTCAAAGTATAAGAATAAAAAACATATAAAAAACATGAATGTAGACTAATTTTCGATCTCAATACACGTTGTGTGTAAGCATCGGGGCGTTATACAAATTAATTCGGACATTTTTACGTAAGAACGTGCTATTGTTACCTTTTTTCTATTATTTATGGTGTAAAAATTGGGTTACTTAACGGGCGCGTTCTGTATTGTGAGATTTTGTAATAAAAAATGCAAAGGTGTATACTGTACACAGATTAACGGATATTGATGAATACATAAGTGTTAGTTATTAATGATTAATTCTCAAAACTAATTATTGAAGTTATGAAATGAATGAAAACATTTTACTTTGTAACATCCAATCATAATACAATAGATAATAATAATGTTATTCTTGTTAGTACAAGGACGTAATTATAATATTTAGTTTGATAGATTTGATAACGTGGAAGATGTTTTGTAATTCGACGAAAAATTAATCAAATCAAACTTTATAAATTAAAGACTTGTAAGTTTTCATTTGTATTGGTAATGTTTAATTACATTAATAATAATTTTTGCTATCATAATGATATATGAGAAAATATCTAATACTTTGAGTGTATTTTAAACTAACTGTTAATCGCCACCTTTGTTAGTGTTTGCTTTGAACATTGTCAAGACTTTTAAGACGGATAAATCCGTTTCAAACTGCCCAAACCACATACAATTTCAGCCAAACCGTTATACATACTTTTTTCATACAAACTAGATTCGTTCAATGAAGACCCTTCTTAGGTCAGAGGTCACCAGCGTCTTTTACTAAAGAAAAAAAGTCGTTAAACCTGTACAAAAAAGCGTTCCGAATAAGGGGCTTCGTCTAATATTGTGAATATTGATGAAGAAAGAAATCTGGTTTTTGGAATCTATATAGTTATAAGTTACATTCAAAGCATGTGTGGTCTCACGGTTTTTACGTGTTACAAGGTACTGGCTTGGCATCAAATATAATATAATTTCGACCCTTTTCGACTATATATATATATATATATCTAAATTTTGTAGATTATTGCTAGGCGTTCAAGGATATTTTGTTGCGTTTTTCAATTCGAATGTGAAAAGGACAAAACGTTTCATAAACATTTGAAGGTTATATACTAAGCGTATAAATAGTATCTACATGTATCCTATTCTTATAAAACATAGGTAGAGGGGTCTAAAGAACTTTATCTTAACAAAAGGCACGTGGTTACAGAATCCTTGCCTATGTACCCTTTAGTAAAGGGATAAAGGGATTGAGATAAACGAGGGATCGAAGGTAGGTGATCCCGGCACACGTTTAAGGGTTAAGATTAGGGTTGGATGCTGCGCGTAGGCACGCGACGGTCTATTTACAGCTTTTAAAGATTTAATATGTCAACGCTTGTAAGCGTGATAAAAGGCTTATAAAATTGTCCTGGATTAAAATGGAATTATATAATGTTTTTTCTTGTTACATGTTTCAATATTTTACTATGAGTTCCGTGTTATGTAGGTATATTTATTTCCATCCAGCTACTATTTCTTTAATAAACCGTCCAGATATTTTAGTAAAAACCTTTTGGATTCTTTAGTCTTTACTCGATTTGTATTGTTCTGTGATGTTTCTAGTCTATTACCTCAGGGAGTTCATCATTATTAAGCCTTTATTGCCTAACGTCATCAAAGAACAGATGTACAACAAAATACAAAATAATAAAAAAATTAAAACTTAAGAATATAGGGAGGAGTAATCACGAGTCCTGAAAGGTCTGGAAAGTCCGAGGCTGACATTTAAAATATATGGGACAATAACATGAAATTTGCTAAAGTATTGCTTTGTATTTACTTACAATATAACACGAATGTATACCTAATTAATTAATGCAAAGTAATTTACATAATTTAAAACGATTGTATGCAAATGATGTTAGTTTCGGTATAAATAAGTGGGCAAGTCGATTTTAAAGTTTCGTTATAATCTTCATAAATTAAATTAATATAGGTGCCTTACTCCCCAAAAAATTGGAACAATAATAATTATTAAAATCAAATATAATTATATCTTGTACAGTGCCACATACTTTTCTTGGTCGGTAAGATCGTCACTGTCATGGATATTAGTAGATATTGCCAGTAAATAAAAATTAACCATTATAAGGGGAGTAATTTGAAGTCATGCAGGCTATTTTAATAATTTATTGTAATGTCTTAATAAAACAATGTCCACAATAGTATCTAGAAAAAACAGTTTTAGACTTAAATAAATGTGACATAAACATAGGAACAACTGATATGATACATTTTGTTACCTGTACTATTAATGTAACATCTTTTAAGATACCTAGCAATCATAACCGTTCGATAATTAAAACTTTGCCATTGTAATTAATAATGCTAGGAATAGAAATAAGAAAAATTTTGTTGGTTTTTTATTAGATGCTGGTAGAGGGTAAATAATGTTTTATACGCACCAAGAAATTACAGAAAATATCAATCCGACATTTTAAAATGGCGACGGTAGTACCAGTTTCAGCCGTCGACCAAGAAAAGTATGTGGCACTGTATGCCTAACTCCGTTAATGTTACATTTTTAATGTACGGGACTTTTAAGTCTAGCTTTTGAAATTAAGCCTTACGGTAATGATAAAAAACATACATATGGTACTCCACTAAGGTATTTCTCAGAAACATTATGTGTTATCTTCAATTGCTGGTAATACTTTAACCCTGCCTTGAGGTTGGCCAAGTATAACGTAATTATGAGAAATATGTTCATGAAAATGCTTAATTCGTGTAACTCCTCGTCATTCCTCCTCCTCATCATACCGTTGATTTGTTAAATCATTTTACAACTATTGAACAAGGACATCGTAACGATACGTTTTTATATTTGAGTGGAACGAAATTTGGATAATCCTAAGAAAAAAACATAGGCCTATAACTGACGTAAAAACTTTGGTACGAAGGCGGTATCGTCTTGACAAATTTATCACCGTTTTTGCACTACTTCTTATTCACACTTCTCGCAAGCATTTTTTTGTTTTCTGTGAACGACATTTTATCGTGTAAGGTGTTAAGTCAATTTGACAAATGACATCTGGTATAGATTAATTAAAGGTTTGTTTTTATTGTGGTTCACAGAGCGACATGAATCCAAGATAAATATTAATTCTATAGAAACTACATGGACAACCAAGTCGAGGTAAGACTAGGTATATATATACATATATGGAATCGCTTACAGGTATTATTATATTAATAAATACAAAGTTAATTTGAAATATCTATACAGAAAACAATGATGCCTCTCTTCATTTTGATAATATATGAAAACGTATACAGATATCTGATAAGGTGGGTATATAGCAATTAAATAAAACGTAAATAATACTTGAAAATATTGTGTTTACGTGTATAAGAGAAAATATATAATCAATCTATAAATGACACCGCACATCAAAAGTAAAGTAAAACATAATCCAAATTCAAATGCAGTGCATCATAGACAATTGTATGTGGACAGCACGACGACCTTCCAACAATATCTGTAGAAATCAAAGTCTTTTGAGTGAATATTTCTTTGCTTTTAGAGGCGACGCGGCCGTCTAAAAGTATGGACACTCCAATTATTTTATATAATTTTGTTTTTAATTAAATGAACACATTCAATTAAAACTTATTTAACGATTGTCTCTGACCACCACTCACGATTACTAAGTATATCCAAAAAGGTTTTATAAACATTTTATTATTAACACGATGTCAAACTTGATACAGAAAATGGTTTGACAGCTTTGGAATTGAATTAAAGTTCGATAGACGTTCTAGAATACGGACCTAGGAGTCTACATAATCGTCTTTTTCTCTTGACATAGTCACGCTCAATATTAAATTCCTATATTGTGGTAATGAAGTGGTAATAAAGCCACAATTAAGCGATTTTCGTGTTAAATTACAGTGACCTAAATTCTTCCTTAGATATAGTATAAAAGTACTCACATATTAGTATGTGGAGCGCGTATGTATCGTATCAGAGATCCTGACCCGTCATTACTCGAAATAATTTGCTTGCAATCAGCTGACCTAGGTGACAAGTGAGTATTGTAATAAGTTAATTGTTAACCTACTGAGAGGCATAGATACAAATTAGTATTATTATAACGGCAATGTGTCTGTCCATTGGCCTATTAGGTAACGGCTTCACATAAACTAGAAAAGTTTAAAAAGTCTAGAAAGATTGGGTACAATCGCAAGTTTGCAAAAACACAAGTTTGTTATGGAAGAGCTGGGAACCCTGACAGGTATTTTTTACTTAAAAGGGTTCCCAAATCTTACAAATTGTAATGCATATGTACTTAAAATGAATAAACACGTTTTTATTTATTTATTTTTCCGCTATAATAACGCGCTGCTCTTTTTGAAGACACTCTGTATAAGCCACAGCTGAAATCGGAATACTTGGCTTTGACATATAGAACGACGTGCTGTTTCGCGGTAATTTCGAGGGAAAGGCTACATTAGCCTCCGAGAAGCTTGATGTGCATAGCAGAGCAAGACGGTACTTCACTCCGGGCCGTATTTCAACTCCTCTGGGCGGAAGCTCCCCACTACCAGCTTCTTCCCCATGAGCGTATTCAACGAAGAGCAGTTCAAATTCTCGACTTGATCCCTTGGCGTTGCGTAGAGATGTGGGGTCACTCGGCATCTTCTACCGCATTTACCACGAAGATTGTACAGAGGAGCTGCTCGGATACCTGCAGCTGAGTTTCATCAACGGAATATCACATCGTATTTTCTTTAACAAATGTAATATAAAGAAACTCCAAGACTAATTAATGCTAATAATTTTTACTATATGGGAATATAAATTTGAAATGAAGTCGGGCAGATTTGAATATTAATCAATCAAGCCAAACCTCAAGGGCACTCCACCCCAATCAATGGCATACAATTAAATACAAAACAATATTTGTAGTAGGTTGGTTATAAACGATCGACTGATAAACCGAAATCGCATATAATTGCTACACTAGGGAAATGAGACACACTGTCATTATTAAAACTTCAGAGCGAAGCTTTTCAAAATGATTAAAAGGTTTCAAGCTTAAAATTTTCTGTTTGGCCATTTCGTTACAGAGAACCAAAAGGATATATAATTAGTCATTGTAAATTACTATTCTAGTATAAAGTACTTCTTGTAGTAACTAAAGATGACATTTTGGACCTGAGAACTTTGTTTTTCTGGTATAAAAACCAGTGAAGGTTTGAATAAGAATCCGCTGCTTAAGAAAAGTTCTCTTGCTCTTGCTTGTGTCATCTTGTCAGTTGTCTATTATTAAATATATAGGAAAAGTATGCGTTTATTAACTTTTATTAATTATTAATTGTGAAATAGATTTTGTCATTTTCTTAATTTATAAGGTTTTGATATTCTTTAACAACTAAGTTACTGCTCTAGAAGCCGTATGTCTGTTAAAGTCGTCCTGGTACGGATTCCTTATACAAAAACCATAGAGTAATCACAGGGTATTTTGAACTTTTGGTTCGCCATACTTGAGTGAAATTAATAGTTTATCTATGATCAGGTCGTCCGTTATTATGCCAATCATTGCGTGGGCCTCTGTTGAATTGAAATAGGGTTGCCATAGTAACCGTTTGAATGAAAATACGAACTTTTATACTCGAATATAATACCAAAGATTTTAAGAAAATTATTTGAGGTGAAATTGTTATTTATAACTTATATTTATACAAAATTAAAGCATAGACAAATGAGTATTTAATTTTTACTTATGGGAACACTTTGCAATAGCAAAATTCATTCTTAGTAAACACAGTATGTTTATAGAATAGGGGCAACTCGCAAGCGCATGATGTTAGGCGAAATCTGCCTTATAAAACGCTCAGTTGTGGATTCCAAAATAATGTTAGGTACATAATTTGTAAAGATATATTTATTTTTAAAATGATGTTTGCTTATTGTTATTTATATTAATTTAGTTGAAAGTCCATTCTACAACTTATTTTAAAATTTTAATTAAATGTTAAAATACAATTAATCTCACCTAAGTTAATGCTAGTCGTGTTACGGTGTGCAGCCGTGTGACAAAATGAAAATGAAGACTTTATCACCTTTTTCTTTGACCTCAATATTTAGTATGAACGCTTCATGCATTGGACTGAAATGTTTTTGGCAACCCTAAAACCGCCAGGGGGTGTAAAGCACAAATGCATTGTGGCTAGGTTATCATCACATCTAGACTTTTGTTACCATCGTAATCAGAGAGCACCCCATCCGGTATTAATGGGGTCCATTTCACCCAATGTGAACTAATCTCCATATCGGACGACAACAATATTATTTCATATTAAGTATAGTTCACGTGTTTATTATCTTTTTGTATTGTCTCTCATCATTTCCTAATACAATATGTTACAATCCATATACAGTCTCGTTTTTGCAGGTTCAGGGTTAGACAAAATGCTGCCTGTCCTTACAGCATTACAGCTGAAGAGACCATGTTACATGTTCTGACGGACTGTCCAATGTATGGATACGACAGGTATAACACTGAACAAGCTATGGGCATGGAGGTGACGGAGGCGAGTATGAGGGAAATAATGTTCAACATTAGGTTAAGAGGCATCTTTCTGGGATTTGCTGTAAAAGTTATACAAAAAGTTGTTAATAGAAATAGATAGTAGTGTTTAATCATCCGGGTTAGGAATTCCATACGTAAGCTATTAAATACCTCCGACGACTACATAGTCGGGAAATTATCTAGAAATATAATTTAAAAAAAACTATATACAGTCAACACTTAAATATGGAGTATTTACAATACTCGTAACCTACATACTAATAATAATAATTAAAAATTTATTAATAAAAAAATTAAAAGAAATGTTAAAAGCTTGGTTCCTGTGGTAGTGTACTTTTGGAGTAGTGACTCTTGGATCTTGGAATACAAGCAATTTCTCGCTCTATTGCGACGTTTATGCGTTGGGCGAAGCACCAGCTCTGGGTTCACCAGTACTGCCACTGTACCACGCGCCAACTTAAATCTTTAATTAGCACCTGAACTTGAACTTCACGGTTCAAGAGTCTCTACTCTATAAGGAACAAAATAATAATAATATTAATCGAACTATATATTTATATATATTCGTATTTGATTAGAACGTAGAAAAATTCAATAACTGGAATACACATATTATCTACATTTTACTCTTATAACGAACTAACTAAAGCGTCTCTGGGTCTAGAAAAAAAAGCTATTATGTAAATCGTAATAAAATGTCCAGACATAACGGAACATGAACGGAACTAATCCGTATTACTTCCGAAATCGCGACAGTAAAATGTCCAAGAACCTTTTAAATTTCGAAAAATTTAATTCACCCGTCATGGGAACTGTCACCATCTTCACGGTTAAACAAAATTCGTCCAAAAAGGACACTCCGATTCGTGACGCGATAAATCGATAAGTGACATGTGTTTTGAATACCGAATAAGTTTTTTTTTTTTAAAACGAGGGGCAATTATGTTTTGAGCCGGTGAAAGAAGTTTATAAGCAAGGAGGTTGGACAATAGATTGGCGCACCTTGGCCGGTCGTGTGCGTTTGCTTAGAAAATTCGATCCTATCTGTAGCTTTTGTTGGACATTAGGGAATGTCTATGTTTAAAATGCATTTTGCATGGTTGCATCTTATTCAGAGTAAAAATATTTCTAGAGGCATTGAAGTAAGAATTATTATTTATTTAAAAGTTATTGTGGTTGTAGTGGGAATATCTCTTTAACTCTTGTACGATGCTATAATGCTCATTTAGGATTACTATTGTTAATGCAGGAACTAATATTTTACGTTAAAATTATTTTATTATATTACTAGCGCAAACAGGTACACATACACAACTGTACACACGTCTTAAATACAAACAAATATCTAATTGTAAATAATCTAAACCGAATCTATTTGAACACTCATTAAAATCGAGTTTTAGGAGATAAATTACAAACACAAAACTAGAAACGAATTGTATTTGAAATATATTGAAATATAAATTATTAATGCTTATGTTTCTCTTAATATATATCGTCTAAACATCCCTGAACTTCCACTAGTACAAGCTAAACATTAGCCAAATAGATTCAGTCTCGAGCAAACGAACATTCATTTATATACAACACCCAATACCAAACTAATTTTATAATCCACTATCCGATACCCAAACCACCCTTAAAAGTGACATCATTGTCAGAACATATTGTGTCTTGCCATAAATATTTAATCTTGTAAAAAGCAAAAAACTGTTTTCTCAACCACTCGCGGAGTGTTATACAAATTTGCTGAGCCATTGTTAAAAAGAAAAAAAACCGAATGACCACTAACAAGCTCTATTTTTGTAACGGGCAACTCTCACGCCTTTTACGTAAATAGAACTTTTTTTAGCTACATCTGTCCACTTCTATATGAATTGATATGTAATTTTAAATTAAGAACTCGGCCGTTATATAAGTCTCCTATACGGTGGGGCATGTATCATGCATTATTACATGTTTAGTATGTCTTCTAGAGAGGTTTTGAACCAACTAGTGTAGGTGCATACACATACGAGAATGTAAGTGAGTGCTCCTATTTCACCTGATAGAGGACAGATCTTTGTTTTTTAATTTATTTTATTATTATAATTTACTTAAGATGTCATGTGGAACGTGGTACAATGGTTGCAGCTCCTTACAAACTTTGTGTAAAACAAAAACTTGGCGATTAAAAAGAGTGGCGGAGAGTTTATTGCCAGTTCTTCTCTTCCGTTCTACGCCCTTGATTTGAGAACTGGCAGTAAATGTAAAATTAGATTATTTCATGTATTTTTTTTACGTTCATAAGTGTTTATTGTCTACCTATATGAATAAATGACTTTGAATTCGAATTTTGAATTTTATAACATACACGTATAAAACTGGCTGACAAGGATAACTTAATACCGCTTTTAAGCACACATAAAACAATGAATATAGTGTTACTGATTTGCTGATTTTCTAATTTTATGAATGTGATAAATCAAAATAACTATTAAACTTACACGAGGATAGAAATTATATATATAATGTACATATGGAATAATGAATTAATTTTAAATATATAAAAACTTAATGTAAAAACAAAAGTAAAACATTCATGGCTTAGAGAAGATTTTGATACTTTTATATTATATAGATTTTCGTAAAATAATAAACAAGAAGAAGAAACCTATAGTAGAATAACGTAAGTTATTACGTAAATATTGCAGCCATCCATCAAAGTTTGCCCTCCTCGGGTCTGAGGGATGTTGACAAAAATTTACGAGATTAATATTTACAAAGCCCCCAATAACTTTAACCAAACTTTTGTTACAAAGTTCGTTTTATGGTTCACACTAGCTTTCATCCACAGCTACACTTGGATTGATTCTTTGTAGTTTGGCTAATTTTTTTGCGTAAAAAATTGTCAACAAACATAAAACATTGATAAACACTTCAGGAATTATATTATGCCAGTTTTTTCTGGCATAATATAATTCCTGAAGTATACTGGCTGGAAAAAACCAAGTCTCACAACTCAGTTCTTCTACCGTAAAAACTTGTGAGCTGTCATTCTTAAGGGATCTTCTGTCTTGACTTATTATGTACTTAACTCACCTAACATCGTATAATGATGGTCACTTGTTATCAATGTTATGTTTTAAATAAAGAGATTGAGATTGACGTTCATACAGGCAAGTTATTAAGTTATTACTTAGAACAAATTCATTAAAAAATTAAAATATTGCGTTGTATGTAGCGAAACCCCTCAATTTTTTAAATTCATATTAAAATTAACATTTATTAATATATATTTTATGTTGAAATTGAAAGATAAATAACCTACCTAAAACCTTTTGGAAAGTTTCTTCAAATCATCATTCTCAACATACAATATCAATTATCACTTATATCTAAGGTATATAGTCACCGTGACGACGCACACTGTAAAGCACGCGAGACGACGGAAAAATTAAAATTTAAAATTATGTAAATAATTATAAGTTTATAATAATACAAATAGCTTTAATCCGGTTTAAAAATTGTTTTCTTTCAATGTGTAAAAGCTATGTTAACCATAGACAATACTATATATAAAATCTTACAAAAAAATCACTCTCACTAAAATCTTTTTCTGTGAAAAGGGATTGTTGTGGCATTTAAATATAATGGTTACTATATAAACCCGGAAAGTCCAGCGTCCCTTAGCAAAATGCTATTCTCACGCGCACTGTATAATTTCGCTATAAATAACAAGCACTCGTATCAAACTGCATTTTATCAAACGGAATAGATTTAATATGACCAGTGTTTGTTTTGGATACTGTGTTCTACCTATTTATGTATCTTATATACTGTGGTGGAGTTATTCCAACATTTTTAAGTAATTTATCTTCTTTATGTGTTGTTTATAGCAACAGCTTATGAAGAGTATCATTAGATTGTTATAGTTTAAGACCTCGAAAATAACTACGTGTTAAGTGTTTATTAAATTTAAAAAATATATATACCAGTGGCCCGATATATTTATAGGTCTTGGCCTCAGATTTCTGTATATTTTACATGATCATTTCTTAATCTTATAGGCCACCTGTGCCTGACGCACGCCGTCGACTTATTGGGTCTAAAGCAAGCCGGTTTTGCTCACGATGTTTTCCTTCACCATTCGATCGATTGTTATAAATGCACTCATAGAATGAATGTCCTTTGGTGCACAGCCGGGTAGCGAACCCACGATCTTAGGGATGGTATTCGCACGCTGAAGCCTCTAGGCCAACACTGCTTAACTGTTTAATGCCAAATATAAATATTACTAAATGATTGTCTACAAATCTTTGGTTGGAAATAAATTCCTTGAACTAAATATACTATAGCAACATATTGATATAGAGATATAATAATCGACTCGATTTCGTAAGACACATACATAAAATATCAGAGTAACGTAAATTTTAAATTTCGAATTATATTTTCTTAAAGATTTTAAGGCCTGCTTGAAATTAAAATAACCAAAGAGTTTTCGGAAAAATAATAACTTAAAACAAATTCATTCGAAATTTAAAACGTGAGACTTTCATGCTTGTTATTAGGGTTACTGGACTTTGTAACCATAGTGACAAATACGGTAGTATCGTTAGTAATCTTCATTTCGATTCTCTTTGTCTGTCTTGTGAATGGAAATCATATTTTTTATCATGTTCAGAAAAGAAAAAGTGTGAAAATTGATAACAATATTCAGTCTAATCTAGCCATAAAAACAAACGAGCGTCTCCGTATGGATGGAAATCACCATAATCCAGGGTTAGTAAAGCCTTGGGCGTGGATGTGGCGTGGTTTAGAGCGAGCTTATGCGGATCAGACCAACCCTTTACACATTTCATTTGAAGTACGTGTCCATTTTATCACGGCCTACCGGATATAGATTATAAACAAAAACATAAATAGTATATATTAAAGAAGTAGAAAAAATTTTCTTAGTATTAAAAACTTTCTAAGTCGATAGACTTGAAGTTTGAAGTCATAAACCTCCTCCTTTTTTTAAAGTCGGTTAATAATATATAATATCCGTATTAAGTATTACTGAAAGCGAGTTATATGACCAATAAATTTGTTGTCAATAACGCAATGCTGGCATTTTTCAAAATTATTAAAAAATAATGCGAAAAATACTTTATTTAAACAAACAATAAATTCATTAAAATATTTTTCGATAGATTTTTTAAATATAATTACAATATTTTAAAAAATATCCCGACGGATAGATAGATAAGATTATGACGTCATACAGTGGAAACAGAGTACTGCAGACAGATTTTCACCCTTTACCCGAAACCCGTAAAGTTTTATCGAGAGATCGTTCCTCAATCTTGGTCATTTTATTTAACAGCTTATTTATATCATTGAATTCATTAATATATTACCAATATTACCGAGTTACGCAATAGAAACTGTCCAAAAAGACTGATAGATATAGTAATATTTTTGTGTATTTTATCATTTTTAAGGCAAATAATAATTATTCGGCTTTTACCTTTGCTTGGAAGGAAATCGAAACTAGTCCATGTCAAAAAAAGAAATGTATGTGCATTTCTTCTGTTCTTTATGTACATTAAAATATTTGTAATTCCTATTGATTTAGTTAATTTGGGACAATGTTCGTTTGGTGCACTGTGACATCTTATATTTTTATGACTAAAATACCTTACTGGCAGCCTGGCTCAGATTCGCACTGCTTAATTTTTTAAACGTTCATTCATTAGATACAGTAAAATGAGTACCTAAATGAAGATAATGTATTTTATATAATAATAAATTGAATATTGTTTAAGGGGATACATAAAACAGAAATCTTACCTTATAATAGTATAGACTTATGTTAGTTTTATTTAAACATCAGCCGTTAAGAAAATGCTAATGTTGCGATTAGAAATCGGCACTGATTGATGGCCGCCCTTTGAGTAAGCCCTTTTTCAGGGAAACCCTAAATAAAGGAATATAAAAGTGTTTGCTGATAGAGCCCTCATATAAACGGTTTCCTTGGGATGTCTTGTGGGTTGAGACCTGCATACTTTTTATCTTTAAAATCGATTCTCTGCTATACTTGATATATACTTATACGAGTACATACCCTATACTGATAAATACTTATACGCTATACTTGATACATGTGAATACAATTATATATACGTAACAGTTGTGAATTAAATTTATTAAGTTAACACGGCTCCTTAATTATTCATAGATTTTTATATTTTTTTCTTATACATACCTCTTAACCCGGAAGGGACTTTATTAAACTATATTTATGTTCGTTATATGCTTGGACTATATTACATGGGATGCCGAAACTACTAGAGTGGCAGACTGCAAGACTGTTTCATTTTTATCCTGCGAACTTCGTTTCGCCATCAAATGATTTGTTTACTTAGCCTTTAATAACTGTGTATTACATGTATTTTGCACTACTTGCCTATCTTATTTAATACATTTATTTTTTTTCTTTACTCACAGTGGTTGCCTGGAAGAGATCGCTCGTAAGCGATAAGGCCGCCAGTTGCCCTCCTTTTGATTTAATTATGTTAATTTTTATTTTTATTTTGTAGTGTAACGAAGTGTAAATAAATAAATAAAAAATAAATACCTTTTTAGTAACTACATATAGGTCATTTTTCTGTGTTACCCGATATTGTCTCTTCGCAATAAAACTGTACTTTTAAAACTTTAGTAATTGTACATTTTAATGGACTCAATTCGCGTTATTTATACGAAAGCTTTAACCAATCACACCATACTAAAAGATTCCACGGCATCATCATTAACTAATTAAGAAACGGTGGCGAAGGTCAGTACTGTTTGTGTCCGAGCACCTGCCCCATTTGAATAATAATACGATGACACAGCACTGTACATGCGACAGAATAAATTATTTGCACACAAAAGCCGACTGACCGGACCGCTAACAATAAAACTGTTTTCTTAACGGATACCAAGGGGATATTCAAATTTAAGGGTCGCGATTTTAAATCTTTTTTCTATTCTCACGGGTCAAGCGCTGACCTTTGCCGGACAATACGACCAGAATTTATAATTAATGCTTGTATCCCGTGCATTGTGAGAATTCGCGGATAATAGCGCGAAATTTTTGGCCACGATTTATGCGTATGAATAGTTCTAGTTGCGAAGAAAGTGGAATTTCTTGAATATTGATGAATGGTGACCGTTGGGGTGCTTGAGAACCAAACTCACTTGCTAGGTCATTTATCTTTGACTTTGACCTTTGTTGTCACATACATACATCATTGTCATATGTGAACTTTAACTTATTAATTACAAAATAAGTGACGACATACATTAACCCATTTTGGTATGAAAATAACATAACAGCATCCGACACACTTTGTCCACGTGCCTCATTCAAAAGTCACCGTGAATCTTATTGAGATGACCACACCAAATGGAAACCTGTTTCATCTACATGTAAATACATTTTTAAATATTAATGTTATGCGAGCGGTGATCAACCCTTAAGCGGGACAGAACCCCAGCCGTGGACCATTAAATACAATTGAAATATTTAGATAAAGAAGAATGAGGAAGGAAGTCGTAGGAGAAGCACGGGCGAAGGAGAAGGCATGGATGGGTCAAGAAGTTTTTTGATTATCTAAGTGTTACTTCAAAACGAAATTTCTGAAAACAACACCTTTTCTGAAATTTGCTAAATAAATGAATTAATGAAATTTAAAAGAAAATGTCTAAATTTACTATAAATGTTCCAGAACAAAGTGCTTCTAGACATTGTCAATGCACCGTGGTATATTAAAACTGAAAGTATCCACGAAGATCTTAATGTGGATACATTATTAAATACGGTGAAACACTTAGCTCACTTAAACAGAGAATATTACCATGAGATCGCTGAAGCAATCCAATTTCTTGATACAACGGGATCACGACGAAAAGTGAACTAACCCTTTTGAGTTTAAAACAAGTGAAAGTGTGACACACGAACATAGTGTCAAAACATTATGGAACACTAAGACTGTTAATAAACATTATCTTACATTAAGTTATTAAATAGTATTGTCGGAAATTAAGTCAGTATAACATTACTTAATAACCATAATTATTGTATAGGCTACATTGCAATTCATAAGAAATACTTGGTCTTCTTTTTATCTCCATTACGAAAAGTTGTTCTTCAGTCTCTTAAAGCTTGTCTTGTACTGTGCCATATGCAGTCACTTTCGTTGTAATACCTGTCCACTCTCTAACGTTGCAAAGCCATGATTTTTCCTTCTACTAGCACGCCATTTACCTTGGAAATGACCCACTATAATTTATTGAAGGAGGTGGTTGCGGTCATCGCGAAACACGATGCGCAGGTGGCAACTTTCCGTTGTTCAATGTTCAATAAGATTTTTAGATATTCCAACTCGATTAAGAACCTTTTCGTTAGAGACCTTCTGGATCCAGCTTATACCCAGCACGCGACAATAGCACCACATCTCAAATGCTTCTAACCGCCGGCGAGTATCTTTAATTGTCCAAGGTTCACAGCCGTACAGAAAAATGGGCCATGTGACAAAGGAAGTGACGACAGCAACACAAAATTCTTCGTTTTGTTGAAAGATCCTTGGGCAATTTCAATTCGAGACCTAATGTCCTGATCAGCATTCCCCTCTCTTGTAACCCAAATATCCAAAAGTATTGCCGCATCTGTTCCAACGTCTTCCCAGCAACAGATAAATTAAAGTACACACTCTTTCATTTTTAAATAAATAAACAAGTAAAGTATATGAAGAATTACTAAATTTCCCATCTATGAACATAATATAATTAGTAAAACAATAATTTAGGTCGGAAGTGTTTACAATTTATGTAGACAGTAACGCGCGTGTGGATTTGAAAACCAAATACAATGTGTGTGCTGTAAAGCATTCTGATAGGGATGTTGTTATATCGATATTAAGATACATAATTAATGACTTAATAATTATACGGCAGTAAACAGCCGAAACGCCCGTGCTTTAATTCGGTCGCCTTAGGTTCAGTTTGAAAAAAAATGTATAGTTGGTGGCGTCAAACAGATCTCTTACTTAACGCACACACCAGAAGGTAATGGATTTCATACATGTATTGTACAGTAACAATTTAGAAGGTAAACAACATCTTTACTTAACTAAAATTATAATTTTAGTGTAACTCAATAAGTATTTGTAACAATAAACCTTTACGCATTTATGTATCGATATATACAACATCACTAACATCTTGAAAAAAGTCAGGAAGATATATCTCAAAAAACGGTGGCACTTCGAGTATTTATGGAAATCGAAATAACTTTGGACTTTTTTTAATTGTGGGGAATGTTTTTTGTGGAATTTGTTTATTTTCGTGGTCCGTTGAGTTGCGATGTTCGATATTAGTTCGGCTGATGTGAAGCAAATGAAGTGTCGTATACACATCACTTCGGCTCACTTTAGTGACGCAAGGGAACAGTTTTTGTCAAATTTATTTTGTCTAGTTTTAGATTTATGGAATGGTTTGTTGAGGGATAAAAAACTTCTTTAGATTGGAAATAACTGTGTTATACTGGTGCTATGCTTTATTGATTTCAAGTTAAAATTAAATTTTGCTTTCTATGGCCTATGAAGTTCTAATATATGTAAGCCAGTCCGGATAATTAAAAAAATACAGTAGACAATACTAAACAGAAGGTTACACCAAACAACGTGCTAACAATTTACAGAGTAAATGCTGCATAGGGTATATATACCACAGGGACCATTTTGAAGTACATAAATTTACCTATGTTTTAATAATGTTTTGTGATCAATGCGACTGCCGTTAAGACTCAAAACGTCAGCTGTATGTAATAAAGCGTTTAAGATTTTTATCTATTTATAATGTTTGCTTGATTATTTACCATACATTCACATACTCAAAAATTATTTATTTAATTCAAAATGACAAATTAGCATCGATAAATTCAATTAATATGTGTTTTTGTCAAACCCTGTACAGAGGTCATACATATCTTTTAATCACATAACATATTTAATGGTTATGGGCATAGACATTTATTACGCGTGAGTTTACTTAAAATAAAAATAAAGTAAGGATAATCCTAAGCGCGCGCGCAATTCCAATGTGGATTTATCACGTTCAGCCAGGAATACTACAGGGTTGGTTGAGCGACAAAATATAAAAATAAACTTTTATTTTTTTCACTTTTAATACAAATCATTGGTCATTATTATTTTACATCGAACGATATTTTTTTCAAAAATTAGCGTACTCCTCCATATCAAGCAGGCGGTGCACCTACCTACTAGTCTGCTATGTCTATGAGCTGCAACAACAGCGTTTTATGGCTTGCCGTAGGCTTTTTATATAAAAGTTAGACAAATTTCAAAAAAAAAAATATATTTTATGTTATTAAACCACCATATGAGCTACATTACCGAATACGAAAACTCCAGACAAACCAAGAATAGAATCTTTCATCTCACTACTTATCTCAGACTTGGCCACGATTGGTCGCTCTTAACCTTTGACCGTGCCCAAAAAATATCACCCATTAAACTGAAAGAGATCCATTTCAGTTTCAGATAGTACCCATTCCTCTGTTAATGTTCTTATCTCTTGGAATAACACACTAATGGTATTGGAAAAGTTATATGCTGTTTTCATAGTGAAATTTCAATATGTTATTATTTTCGATCCCTCAGTAGTATGTAAAGGTAAAACTATTTATATAATATATAAAATGGGAATCGTTTATTGAAACCTAAACATAACAATTAAATATATAGTGTTTACAATTTTTTAACTAAAAAATAATTGACAAAAATAAAATTAAAACAAATTCCAAAGTTTGGCGACTGTGGCAGTGTGGCTTATTATATAATAGCTTCCTCATTATTCGTCTTAAAACACACATATTGCGTGTTTTTTATTTAATGAAAAAATAGTAATGTTATTAATAAATATATGTCCAAAACAATTTTAAAATTTCTATTATTAATCTGTGCTCAGTTCTGACGTATTGTGTCCAGTACAGTGAGCTGCATTTTATTACACAACATTTTGGTACAATTTATGTGAATTGGGGTAAAATAAAAATTGAACAAATTCGTCACGGATGGGGACAATTTTTCGATATAACAATAAATCGCGAATATTTTTTTAAAACATAAGAATGAATGTTCTGGATTCAATGTGTTCCAGTACATTGAGCGTGTTCGGCGATATTGTGCATGAAACTAATGCAATGAAATATTTAAAGGTAAAATAAAAGTTAAAAAACGGATCGTAAAACCTGCTTGGTTGGCCAATATTCATATTAAACTAATCAAGAATTCAATTACTTAAAAATAGGACAAATTCAGCAGTACATTCTTCTCTTTCGCCTCTTTAAGTGGCGTGTTGTGTGTTTTGGGTGTAAGAGAGATAGACCAGCGCAGTCGACTATAGACTATAGGAGTGGGTGGGTTTTCATAAATAAGTAGAAAGAATTGATAATTTAATTAAAAATTGTAAGCTGCCAGTGAGAAGTGTCAATACTCACTTATTTTACTTTAAATTTCGAATATGACGCAATGCATTGTCTACGAATATCTTAGCTTTGTTTGACCACCAATGCACCCTAAACAAGGTTCAGTGAACAACAATATTAAAGCAATGAATAAAAATAACGTATCATTCAAACCTATGGGCATAAAGCTGACACATTTCTTCAACAACCCCATAGTTTTGCGAATACTCGATATGATGTACACCTTGACAAACTTTATTTTGTCATTACCACTTTAATACTAACTTTATTACGATGTCTTAGAGTTCTAAATTGAATCAAAATAAATATTGAATGTATATAAACTTTGTTCCAGCCTAAAATATGGAAATATTACGGCGGGAAGTTGCTTAGAAATTGTCGTTTTAAAAAGTGGGCAAAGAAAAGATGTTTTGATAACCGATGAATTTTAATCGTACTATTATTGGATTTTATTGTGATTGTTTCCCTTTTAGATTAGCTTTTTAATTTAGTCGGGTTTTATAGCTTTGATTCCAATGACACTGTTAATAAATAATATGTGACTTTTATATATTAAAAATTAAACAGCGCGTTTTATGGTCAAGCTGGTGACAAAATTAAACTGTATATTATAAAAAAATTCAAAATACCCGCAACTATTCAAGATAATGCTTGAATTTTGAACGCTGATTCTGGATGATAAGAAAACTTATGAGAAATAAAGTAATTTCTTTTTTGATTAAATTGGGTATTTCTTTATTTTATAACAACAATGGCGCTACAACCATTTTAGGTCTGGGCCTAAAATTTTCTCTATCAGTTTCACGATAATTTGTCAATCTAATATTCAAGTACTATCGTTGTATACTATCGTTTGTATCGTTGTCTCGTTCTAAGGCAAGCCGGTTTCCTCACGATGTTGTTCTTCCCCGGAAGAAAGTCCATTGGTACAGCCGGGGATCGAACCTACAACCTCTGTGATTAGAGTCGCACACTGAAGCCACTAAGCCAACATTGCTCATTCACTATTTCGGGATATCTTTTATTAAAAGTACATCTTTTTATAAGAATAATTTTAGTAGAAACTTAAGGAACTTAACAGATTTTTGCACGTTTCGTTAATATTCTTTAAACCACTTCAAGTCACTGACGGAGATCTTTATCACATTTCTGTGTCTGACACTCGGATTTTTAGGTGTTTACCGCAGAAAGAAATACCGGTCGCAAACAGAATTTAAACTGACCACAGATCTCAGTGATAAATTAAAATTCTATTTCAGTTTTCGACATTTATTGACGAGCTCTTTAACGTCTACGTTAAGTCAGTAATGATTGTCTCGAAACATAATATTATTAAATGAATTGTCAAAGGTGGAAGGAAGTTGCACGTGTGACCTCCCCCTTTGATATCACCTTTCAGTCAGTGGTCACTCAGCCAATAACCATTTCCTGTCCAAATACCTTATATTTAGATATTATTAAACGCTTACGTTTACATTAAAACAGGTTATGGCCCGGAAAATGTTAAAATGTCTTTGGCTCCAAATTTTTCTCAAAGAAAATACTTTCTATTACTTTTGTTACGTAAAGTTACGTGTGACAGGTCGAAGTGATCCAAAAATATTTGTATAACCATTGACAAAGCATTGGTTTACAATTTTAAAACTTAACATATCGAAAGATAGATATGCTTATTGTATTATATATATATATATATATAGACAACATAGAGATTGATTTATACAATGGTACACAGTATTATTTATTAAATTTAATTTTTGTGGTTACAAAATGTAACCTTTTTGTAATGTAACCTGTGCTCCAGTAAAATTTACGAACTTTTTAAGTTACGAATATCTGAAATACGTGCATTGTAATATTGGTTTGAACACCCTCAAATCATAGAAACTGTAATGTATAGGAAACGGAAGTTGAAGGTGAGTTCCGCCATTAAAATTGTTTGTTTTGGGGATTTTGAAAAATATTCCGGGGGTTGAAGTCATCTTTAATGACAGATAAAGTTTCATAATGAGCTGCAAGCAATGTTTGTGACGGCGTATAAAAGAAAAACTAAGACAGGAAATTATAGTTAAATTAGTCAAAGACTATTTCGACAAACATACTATTTGTAATAATGAAGATTATAATCGGCGAGAAATTACTAAAATTGAAATCACATCATTTTCTATGTAATTCTAATGATAATGTCTATGATCTGTAAAGTTATATGTACGACCTGTCAACGTCGTGAGTTTTATAGATCTGTTATTGTGTTTTTTTTTTTTTAATAATTTTATGGCCTGGAACTGGTCTGTTATTGTGTGTATGCATTCATAGACAATTTACCGCTAATCGTATAATTACGCGCGCAAATAAACAATAAAAATTCATAGATATTCCAAGCCACAGACTATTGTTATTTAAATATACGATTTTTATTTAATGTTAAATACAGATATTAAGATTGGCTACTCAATATATGAATGTAAGGATCCTGCAATTGAATGAGGGAAGCCATACCGATGGCGGTAAGAAAGCGCGGGACAAAGAGGATTGTCTTTCTTACTAATGCTATTGTGGCACGCTTCGTAGGTACTCCATGTTCTAATTGCAAATATAAACTCAATTTTGGTCTACTACCCGAAACATTTCTTTCTCACTAGCAAATGCTTCTACTGAATAATAACTACGTGAAAATGTAAAACGAATGCTCTAAAGCATCTCTAGTCCATACACACAAGACGATCCACCGAGGTTGGAACGTTTGCCCAATGAAAAGACGTAGTGTCTTTCGGCTCCTATTTTTATCCCATATTCCTTCCAAAGCTATATATCGCATAATGGTAAAACTGCAATATATGAAAAATATATGATGTTGCCATAATGTTGTCTCGACATTTTTTCCAAACTTAAATATTAATTAATTCATGGTCACCCTTATCGAAGCCAACACGGAAACGGAAGTCTAGGAATAAAGACGGAAAACGATTTCTTTCCTTTACCGACCCACATACGTCCCAGTACATTTGTAGGGTTTCCGAGATTTCACTAAATTGACCTTATCATTGTAATCCGATTATGGTTTATGACGAATAATTTAATGTATATTATTTCAGTTGTCTATATTCCTTTGTGTGTCTATGTAATTTGCTACGTTTGCTAAGCCTTGTATTTTTATATAGTATAGAAGCAAAATTCACCATGGAGACAGTTACTGTTCACTCTTGAAGAACTAGACAGATAAATATATACATAATTTTAAAACACAGCATCAAATCAATCCTAAACGAACCATTTAGGATATTGTATGTTAAGTTTCATACAAAAGATCAGAAAGGTGATGAAATAATATATCTTTATTTCAATAAATTGTTCTCTGCCAAAAATGTATTTGTCAAAAGACACGTGCCATTTATTCAAACCGCCTACAATTTACCGGTACTGCTAATTGCTTTCTTCAAAAAGCATGCAAAAACTTTACGCTAATCGATTCAAAAGAGACATACCGCAAAATGACGCAAATGTCCTATTAATGACTTTCGGATGTCCATTCTCAAACATGCCGTGGGTGGACGTCATAAATTTGCCGCCAAATCAATATGGTCGCTCGCAGCTGTCAATTGAGATGTCATTTTTGACAATAACAAAATTGTCGGCGAATGTTCCGAGTAAAGTTCATAACACAATAGTAATAGGGTTTTATTTTCCTTATAATTGACGTAAAAGGTTTTGGTAAACGATTACGGTCATACAATGGTTATTAAACGGTGTTCACGGTAATAATATGTCCAACGACACGGTGTAAGATTGTCAATTAATATTCGTTTAGTCAATAATTGTCGTGGAAAAAAGTAATGGGGGCATAAGACGATAATTTTCGTAAACAGTATAATAGTTTAACTGCTTTTTTAATTAAGTCATATGAACCTGGGTATCCGGAAGCTATATCCAGGATGCTCCCTTCCCGTGGACCGTTTGCGTTGGTTCGGCTGTCGCGTGTCAGTATAATAAAAAAAGGTATCCAATAATCGATGAGACTAAAACTAGCACTTACCATCAACGGTAGCGTATCTCACTCCAAACACTGGATCCTTCAATGATGAATCAAAAAAAAGTAAATGCTTTACGGTATGCGGTATATATTTAGTACTCACACGACAACGGTTTAACTAAAACTTAAAAAACACAAAACAAGCGGTTTAACTAAAACTTAAAACTTTAAAATTTAACTCCCTTGCGCCATTACACCGGGACACCACCTACCATCTCCGGTTCGTGTGTCAAAGTCAAATCGACAATTGTCATCCTTCTTTGATTGACACCGAATTAGCGCGAACACTATATTTTTCATTAGTTTAAAAAATATGATTTATACCTTGTAAACGCTTGTTAGACTAACCGGATAGTGTTAATTGTTTACTGTAAGGAAATAATTACCGTAATAATGTTACAATTGGTTTTCAATAATAATTATAAGGCACAAACACCCACATGCAATTGAACCCCAATCGCCGAAATGCCAGGTGCAATTAATCACGTCACTTTAACATACAATTAATATATATTCTACTATAGATTTTATAATAGAAATATGGAGAATTTTGTTTCTTTAAATTGTTGAAAACAAATACAAGGGATTTTTATCGACATAACAATTAAGATCTTAAATATAAACAGTATATAAGATTTAAACATATGATAATTTAATTAATTAAGTACAAAAAAAATGCGTCTAAGTACGAAAAGGATTTTTGTATATTGTTATATGAGTCACGTTTTATCTTATCATGTGACTGGCTAAAAAAATATAACAATATAGTAAAATTAGTAAGAATACAATACTGGTATTCGATGATATATCAGTATTATATCTTGTATTTTTAGTACCAACATAATATTATCTATGATCTAGCACGCATACAAGCTGTGTGTCGTTTCAAGCACCTGTTAAAAAAATCAAAACAGATTAAAAATCACAGCCCCGATACAGGTGTCCATTGACAATTCCCAAAATTAACAGTATAACCCCACGTGTTGCCATGCGTGGGAACGCGCAAACAGGTGGCAAATCACCACAGGATATAAAAAATCCCGCGCTGATACCCGCCATTCGTGTTATTCCAACTAGAAGGCGTATGGGAATTTATTTTTAAATTATAAGTACGTTGTCACGTTAATATCTTGAAAATACTATTATATGGAGTTTTATTAGCAAATTTGGTAATCTTATTTGTAGAATTTGGTAATCTTATATGATAAAAGGAATAGTTATAATAAAGTTAACCTCTATATAATTCACGATTTTATTTTAAAGCTGCGATCATAATATGACTCTTAGGTAACTTGCAACTATTTTACTAATGTAATGATACAAAAATGAATAGCCAAATACACGATTTTTAGAAGTAATATTTACTTAGATGCAGTGAGCAAAAAACGCTTCCTGGTTAAAATTGTGTATTATGGAGAAGCTAGGCGAAGCGAATTCTCACGGGGTCATATCTACATAGTGTTCACTTTACAGTTTGATATTAAATTTGGTTTATATACGTATTAAACCAATGGGATTAATTGCATCATTTATGTGAGGAATTTGTTAATGTTCTTATTATATTAAGGAATTCTTAAAGTATATACTCGTCGATTCGACAAACAAACGACGCGTTGAAGAAAAACATACATCGAACAAAAATATCAGATACAAATATTCATCTAAATAAGTTTAGTGGTTTTGGTGCTCACGTACAGACGATTTACAAACGAGTATATGTTTATTAATAAAATTGAAAATTGTTTCCAGTATTATAATTTCTAACAAGAAAAATACGACTAAGTAGATTTTTTTAGATGGAGAGAGAGATACAGTATATACCGTTAAAATTGGCAAAATTTAAATATTTAAACCATTATAATATTTGTTTGTTTAATTTAATCAAAAACATAATCTAGATATTGTATTATTATCTGATCACCCTATACAACGAAATGTGTCGTGATTGGAAATATGTGGAATTCACAGGTGGTTCCGCCCCTACGGATTCCGCGGTTTTTGTGCGTTCCTAAGTAAAATACCATAGGGATCAATCCACGCACATTGAGAGGTGATGGGTTCATTTCCTATTCCTATATTTTAGTTATGGTATGGTATTTATTCCCCTTAACCATACTTTAAGACATAAATAGCTATTCAATGTTGTCTTTAACATTCGGGTAATAAATGAGCATGGCGAAATATTATCTACATACTATTTCAATAGTAATTCTTGTTTTTCTAGTTAGTTAGTTTCTTAGTTTTTGTCTAAGTTACACTGTCATAAAAAGACATAATAAAATAAATCAATGGCGCTACAACCTTTTCAGGTCTGACCCTTAGACTTCTCATTTTCTCATTTTCCCAGTTTCATGATAATTTGTTAATCTAATAGGCAAGGTATCAGCCTTCTGTGCCTGACGCACGCCGTCTACTTTTTGCGGCTCAGGCGATGTTTCCTTTACCGTACGAGCGGATGTTAAATGCGCACATAATCTATAATATCTATACTTATTAGTTAATAAAAATACCTTCTGTATAAAATAATTTCCAATAGTGACAGCCGTACCAAGCCCGACGTTTCTGTATGCAATTTCAATGTAATTCTCACAACACCTGTAGCGCTATGTTACTTTGGGGCAGCGAAACAAAATCTCATAATTGCGATTGAAATCTGTCTGTAGCTCTGTTGGAAGTTACATAATGTAATAAATAAGCAATCGGGTTATGAGACAGCCCTCCCCTTTTATATACTTTTAAAATTCCTACCCTCATATAATAACCTAAAATAATCTTAGTTCTCAATTATTCTGTTCTCTTACAGCAGAAGAATGCAGAATACATATTGCAAGCATGTCGGCTTGAATGTACAAATCTCATTTCATACGTTTACACCACGGCTGTGCACGAAGGGACTGTCTACATTTTATGCTCACTCGTTCTATGAAGGAACACATCGTGAGGAAACCGGCATGCCTTAGACCAAAAATTCGACGGTGTGTGTGAAACAGGTAGCTACTTGTTTTATAGAACAAATTTTATGGGAATAATGGTGATAGTGTATGATTATTTCGGATATCCATACATATTATAAAAAGCAAGCACAACCTTAGTAATCCACACAGTTAATTCGAGCATAGCATTAAACCTATCAAGTTGAAACCCTCCCAGATACGATTTTCTACCACTTGACGAGTCGAAAGCTCGTATCGTAATCGAAAGCCGTTCTGAAAGACCCCTCACCGAGCTTTATCCATGCGACGTTTAGCGTATAATGTTTGTATGAAAATTGTTGCAAATACATAATCGTAATAAAGCTATAGTGAACATTTAAAATTAAAATAAATTGTGCTTTAAAGTAAAGGTTTTAACTTTATAAAGCAGTAAAATTGTGCTTCACAAATATCTCCATTATTTATTTTTGTATATTCCACGATTGCTTTTTTCTTATTCCATATATATAATAGTTAATATAATATATATATATATATATATATATATTAGTTAGCATTAACATCCAGCTTTGAAATACTTAGTTATAGTATTCAATGATGTATCAAGTGTTTACTTCAATTAGATAGAGAAATTAGCTTTATTTCACGAAAAAAAATCTTAATCGATTAAATCTTTATAAGTCAACAATGTGTCTGCCTCGTTCTGCGTACACTGGTGAATAAAAATGTTAGCAAAAACTTAGGAAAACCTTGCTCAAATCTGTTTTACGGAGTTCTAAATAAATTGGTCGAGTGTACTTCGTATTATAACAGCACACCCCGTTCTGATCGGGTTTTTAATGTTTGCACACGTATAAGCGTATTAGTCTGATGCGATTTGAGTTTTCTTATACGACACTCTAGCTGTTGACAATGTTAAATAGGCAAACATATTAGTATGGGTATAGAAATTTTCATGGTTTAATTGTAGAAAAATTTAATATTAATAAAATCAACGTCAGGCTTAGGGACCAATTTATAAACGTTATATAAACGCTGTGTTGTTACTACTCTATTGATTTACAGCCAAGTAGGTAATCTCTCGAGTAAGTCTTCGGTAACGACAAATTTTTCCTTATCAGACGTGCCTTTCTTTCTAAGCAATCAGAAATAGCGCTCCTAGTTAAATCCAATGATATACCAGGCTATAAGCGAGATTGAAACCCATAGAGTTAAGAGTCTCACGTCATCTTATTATCATAAGTAATTATTACATTCACCAAGATTACCAGCCGTATTATGCGCGAATCTTCCTGAGAGCGGAGTTCATTTGTTATTTAAACCCGTATAAAATGTGTTCACAATGTTTCAATATAAATTTTATTATTTGTATCTTCAGCTCATTGCGATAAATGCATAACAATTATGAATATAAAAATATTTTTAAATATAGAACAAGACGTATGTGTACACTGTGTGTAAAAACTATTCTGAGATGAAATCAAACCACTAACAATTATCTATGCATACGTAAATGAAACAAAATTAAAAATTTAAAGGTCTTTCCTACATTCTTTACTACCAAATAAATGGCGTAGAGTGTGCGACAGAACAGTTCTTCTCGTCCGTTCTACGCCTTTGATTTGAGAACTGGCAGTAAATCTTAAATTAGAAGCTTTTAATATGTATTACTTTATATGTATATGGTATTACCTAAATTGATAAATTATTTGAATTTTGAATTGACATTGCAAGAACTCCAAGGAAATTTTAAAGAACGGCCTATTAAACGGAAGAATATTAAAACGAGTACTAGTACAATTATTCCACAAATCCTCCTTTCCTTTGCAAGATATTTTAGTTCGAAAAACTATCAAAAACCGTATATTAGATAGTTTTGTCGTGATAAATAGAGAACTATGATTATAGTGCTATTTAGTTGTTGGATATCGAGGGGTGCTAATTGAACACGACGTGTTTACTGTTTATGTTGATTAGATCCCCGCCCTAACGGATTGATTAGCACACAGACTGGTTTTAGTTAATTGAGGATTAATTAGTGATTGAGTAGAGCGTTTGTATAACGATTTTTGTTACTATTTCAATAGTCGTAAGTCCTGTGAAGATATCGTGATTTTTAAATACGTGTTTTAGACATCATTGCAAGAGTGCAAATATATATTATTGTGCGGTGCTTTTTAAATTAAAAAATCTGAATTGACCACTTATTGATAAGACTAAGCTTGGTTTATTAGTCGTTATAATTGGATTCGTTCCTACGAAGTAATAAGATCATTGTATTGTAAGGTTGTTCACCTTAACAAGAAACTTATAAAGAGCCTACCATACAATATGAAAGCCTGACGATTACGTCATGCTTTATATTTATTTTCTATATTTAAATTTAGAATATTTTCGTTTTCAGCAAGCTTGCTATATGCGTCTGTATCCATAATTCATAATAATAATGGAAGTCTTTTGTTTCACATATTTTACATTTAAATACATGTATATTCCTAACATCTCTTTAGTTCTAAGATGTGAGCCCTTTTTGGCAAAGGCCTCTTCAAATTCCCGCCATTGGTGCACTGTGCTACTCTCTGCCATGTACAACCTACTGTTTTCTTAATCTGGTTTATCCACCTGAATTTACTTACTGTTTTGCGTTTACTGTACCTTGGGCACCAGTTCGACCAGATTCGCTATTTAATTGACGGTAAATATTTGTCATATGTTTTATGTATTTGAGGCTTCAAAAGCTACCCTATAGTCGGCATGATCAAAGTAATTTTTCAGTAATGAGGGTGCTAGTTTTTGTTCACCCTGCTCTGTTTGGTCGTTTTGTTTCGTTTCGTTTGATCTAACACAAAGCTTGCGGTTATTTTAGAACAGGAATATTAATGTTTACAGTATAATTCTGAATATTTCTGATTTGTTGTTGTGGATTTAGAGTAAATGGTTTTCTTTCTCCGGGCTGATATTGTAGAAAGTGTTTTGTCATATATAAGTACATACGGAAATTTGAGGGAAATGTGGCGTTGGAGGTGGTTGAACGTGGCTTAGGCTTCCCTGGTAAGGACTTGTAACACGTAGATATCTAGAAAGTTTATATAAACCTATTGGGACTGAGTGGAGAGCACCAGACCTCGAGGCCAATCCCCTACTCGACTAATCAAGTGACGGAAAGGCCCTTACAGGACTAACAATCACCCAGGCGCAGAGGTTTGCAGAAGATAGAGGAGAGTGGAGGAAGTGTGCGGCGCCACTAAAACGGCCTTCAGAAATGAAGAGTGTGACTGAAGATCATATATTGCAGTGATAATTCAATCAAAATCTATTTTTGCTTATTTGGTAAGTAAATATATTAAGGTCATTATGTAATTTGAGGTTAAAGACTTGTTCTTATATTTTGTTAAATTAAATAAAAGTCGTTCTCTCTGACATATGGTGCTCCTTAGGTAAACATTCCACATGGCATTATGAAGTAGCTTAATGAAGCCGCATACCGTATAACATGATTCAGTACCCCTGAACTGTGGACTGTAAGAAAGCTCGCAACGTCTCGGCTGAAAATCAATAACTCACCGCCCACCCTTCACCGCGCCCTTGCTATTCAGCTCGTGTACCATCGGAGTCACTGTTCCTTTTATATGAATCCTAATCTTCTAAACTAGTACTAGGTACTACGTTCAAAACAGCCACTTCATTAAAAACATCACACATTTGATTTAAGCATTACTAGAATCTTCACGGATCCTTTACTAAAATTTAACTAGTGTTATTAATACCGTAAAGAAAGAAAATATCTGAAGTCTTAGTCTGAATATGTTGGGTTCGAAATCCATCAATGTCACTAATTTATTTTCCGTCTACAGGCATTGACGCTCCAACTAGACATTTATATAATCAAAGCTTAGTTACTAAGTAAATCTAACCTTCAATTTTACAGGAGTATTTCAGTGATATGAACAATTATGTAGGGCGGCGCCCTGCCTGATTGGTGAGGTCGTGACCCCGCGACGTACTCCTATTGGTTGGCACTCCCACTTATTATATCTTATTGAACTCTAAAGCCTTCCTGTTCACGTATAAAGATAAAACTGTGGGTTATATATGATATATACTGAGTCTCATTTTGATTATGAGAGCTTTATTCGCTGCAGTTGATATACATGATAGTTTGACAGCAGTTTAGTCATTCGGTCATATAATCTAATAAATAAATCTAATTCAAAGTTTTGAATTATTAGTATTGAGTTTAATTATAGCGACGTTTATACGTGATCATGTTTGTAATTATATTATAAAGAGTTAGGTATAGCATAAGTTCTCTTTACTTTGAAAATGACTAGTTATTAAATTATTTACTGACAAAGATTTCGAGTTTGAAAGCCGTGGTACCCTGTGATGTATGAAACAAATAGTTGATTATTTAAAAAGATCTAGTTATGATATATATCGGATGCAGTGGCGGATTAACCAACGGCTGAGTAGTTGAGGAGCGATTTTTTTTGGCTTCCTAATTTGACGTTTTCTGATGTTTTATAGGTCTGAAACAAACCTTGCTGGTGACTCCCACTTGTCATTACATTCGTCGTAGCAAACTTCAATATTCTAGAGATAAACAGCTTGTTCGCCGCCCCCAACCAGATATCCACCTCTGCGCCCTCAGCTCCCACTTTGTATAAGTGAAAAGAGCGAAATTACAGGAAATGTGATGATGGTGATGTCTCACTGTACTTGAAGTTGAAGGGTGTGATGATGTGTGAACTGGATTGTTTGTATATAAATTTGTGCTTAAAAAAACCAACCCTAAGATTATTTTCATGCAATTTCAATGAAATTGATGAATGGTGAGAATAATCTAAGACATGACATTGGATAGGCGAGGACGGCACAAATATCACAGCTTCTACCTTGAAAATTTGTAAATCCACCACTGATTGGATAGATAGAGGCCATCAAGCAGATTTTCTATACATAACATGGAACAAACTAGAAGGTCCAGGCCAAGCTATGTAGTGACGTGAGACTTCGTAACAGTTTTCCTAACATAAATAACAGATAACTGCTTAATTTCGTCTTCTTAAAGCAGGCCTTTAGCGTCAATTAAGATAGCCCCAGAAGAAGGTAAGCCAGCAATATTTTCCGAAAATGCCCGCATAATAAGAAATACGATAATATTTTATATAGGTACTAAACGTATCAGTAGTTATAAAAACGGGCTATTATCATAACCACAATATTTTTTCTTGACACATTCGCGTTATCTTTAATGATAACGAGAAGTGGCCTCTTGAGAGAGCTTTCCTTGTTTTTGTGGCAGAAAAAATATATAGATAAACATCGTTTATTGACAGATCTATGGTTAAGATTTATTGTTTATGATAGACGTTGGTTTGTTTTTACATTTCAAAGTCTCAAATATTTATAGAAATGTTAGTGTTATGATATTATAAGTATTTTGATAATTTAAACTACCTATTTTTACAACTTAGGTATGTATCGGACTCAATGCTAGGAAAAACATAAAGATGCCGAGGCGATTTTCTAAACAAATTGAAAAGGATTCCGTTCGCAGTTTTAAACAGTTTTGCAGTATATATATAATGTATGTATGTAAATTCTTCAATTTAAAAAGAAAATTAGTCTGATATTTATTCATAAAAAAACAATATATAATATAGTCGTTCTTATAACACACATAAACTGTTCAATAGAAGTCATATAAAGGAATGATCTCAGAATATTTATCACTCCGATAAGAGGACAATAAACAAGGCGTATTTTATTACTGGCAATCATAAAGCTTATCAAAAAGGCCGAGTAATTAATATTTTTGCAGAAGATACCTATTTATCAAAGAGTCACTTAGCGCATAAATTATTATTAAATAAACTACTAACTAGGAGAGCCTAGGGAGCCTGAAATTGCATAACAATGAAAGGATATACCTATATTTAAAAAAAAAATTGGTATCAAAATCAATACGTAATGTTTCATGAAACTGCGCATTGTATAACGATCATCTTCTTCTGATATTTTAGTTGATAATTAGGTACCTACTCATTTATCTGACGATGGTATGACGTCACAGAAGTCCAAGGTAACGCAACATAAATATTACATTACTTTATCTGTAATTAATATTATAAATAAGTATTTATAGTATTAATACAACGGCTGCATTATGCAAAGATATGGTTTGGTCCCGTTTGGTGGTTTGAGTCCCGGCTGTGCATCTATGTACTTAGTCAATAAGTCGACGGTGTGTATTAGGCACAGAAGGTTGAGCGCCTAATTGCCTATTATAAATGATCACGGAACAGTTATAGAAATCTGAAACCCAGACTTAAAAGATTGTAGCGCCATTGGTATGTCGGTTTTTAATAGTGACCATTACTAGAATTTCTAGTTCATTAAACGTACTTTTGTATTTATGTGAAAACCTACTTTATACATTATTATTATGCATTGACGAATGTTCTAATTTTAATATAATTAATTAAAAGAGCTAATTTTCAACTTGCTTAATATAGCACATACAGACATACATGATACTTTTTAATGAAGAATGCTTTAAGTACAACATTTAATCTTTGTTTAAATAGTTATCACGTTCATGTTCAAGTTGATAAACTTGACGTATTAAATCGCGATGTAAGTAACGTTATAAGAATTAAAATGTTTAGATTAATCTGTTAATAAAGAATAATAAAAAGAAACATTCTACAATGCGTAGTTCTTGATTATAATTTATAAACACAAATATTTTCACTACTATAGTTATATCTGTTGCCTCTCATTCTTTGTTAATATTATTCCACATAAAATCTATATATTTTACCACTAGTTTACTTATAGCACAGGACACGTGCTTAAGCTGAGTGGTCAGAAATTGAGGCGATCTATCTCCCCATGAATCTTGTTGATTTTAACCTAAATTAGAACTAGCTTCAACTTTCATTTGACAATTTAAAATTTCCAGTTCAACGATTTTAGGATTCAACGATAAAAAAGAAATCATGCACCAATCACAAATACTTCTCACACATACACAACACACGAGTACATCCATAACCACTGCAATGTCCTCATAGTAACGCATTTATGCCAAATAAAACCTAGGTCAAATTAAAAACTCTACAGAAGCTAGCCCCGAACTGTTTTAAGTCTGGCATACCCGTCGCTTTTATATGAGTAACCTTAAGTTTGGCCCTAAAAGCATTTAGGGTTAAACGATACACTCTAGAGGAGTCATCATATCACCCCCAGGGGTCAAAACGACCAGCATTGTTCTTACGATAAATAATTATGAAGGTGTTTTTATATTCAAGGCGATTGTATGTAAATCCGTGCGCGTAAATACTATTTAGAGAAATTACGAAATCGTTTGAATTTGAATATTATTTACTATATTGTTGCGTGAAGTTTCTATGAATTCTTCATAATTATAGAGACACACACTCAAAGTATAGAAATGTTTGTGAACTTATTTCCAAATTTCCCTATTTTTATGAATATATGAAAAGAATATATAATTATTATATTAAAAGAAATTTGAGCCTGCAAGAAATGGGCAAAATAAAATCTTGACTCTAAACATGTTTACTACAACAAAATCATTTTTCTATACTTTAAAAACTTAACAATACAAATTACATTAAAATAATGCATGATTTTCAAGTATAAAATTGTATTATTTATTTTGAAGTATGAAGCGCCATCTCTTAGAAGCTATTAATATTATTATTAACACGCATCGCATTTCAGCGAACAATAGCAGTATAAAACTTCTTCCTAGAGGGAGCTTTATCATATATTATTCCCTTCAAAAACTAAACGAAAAAATTTAAAAGTTGTCTCATATTATCTTGATTATTTAATTACGAAGTTACGAAAATTGTGGATGAAAGAGAAGAAGAATCACAGTTCATAGATTTTGTAAATGTGTTAATTAGTATATTACGTGAGCCATATTTTTTTATTTACTTATGATGCAATCTCAAACAAGTTAACTAACAAAGTCCTTAAAACAACTAAGTTGTTTTAAGCAAAGGGAGGAATAAAAAAATTCGTATTTCTTATAATTTATTAATAGTTTAGACATTACACTGAATTCCCTCAATGAGTATACTTAACAAAGTATGAAATGCAACAAAAATTGCAACACTTGCAACATACACCGGACTACTACATTTATTTCTACGTTATAAAAAGCACATTAATTAATATAAGAAAAAAATCATTTATGACAGTATACTTGGGGCCTTAGAGTATACCTTGCGATAGAGTTGACCCACTCATGCAATTGTATGAAAATGGTCACGTGACCGACGTAAGTTTTTCATACGCGCTATTTAAGCGATTGATGAAGCTTAGTTAAGAACCCTGTTTGTTATGAACATTTGTCACATCTAATTACGTCTGAGCACGCTAAAAGCAGGCGGCAACGTCTTGAAAATTCCTTCCAATACATACCCCATTTCAATAGGTTAGAAAGTCTCAACAATAAGATGTCAAAGGAATCTGAAAATTTTATTCAACAACCTCTTAAAGTGGGTCTATGGTTCAACGTGAACTTCAAAGATTTTTGACAAAAATATTCTTATAAACAAGATTCTTTATTTTATATACGTACTATAGATATTTACAGTCAGATCATTTCAAGATTTAATCTTTTGAGAACAAATTTTGAATACACAAATTACTTACTCCGCCATGAAAACCTTCAATTCGTTTAAACGATATTTTGTTGAAGTCAGTACAAAAATATTTAAACAAAATTAGACATGAATCGGATATACAGTGTAAACTTCATGTGACGTCACTTTAAGGAACTCCCTAAAACGTCGAAATTGCTAGATTTTCGTTTGCTTGCAATCTATAAAATTCTATATTAATTAAAAATTCGAGTGTACTCCTCCCTCAAAGGCCGGCAACGCACCCACTATAAATGGGTATCTATGGGCTGCGATGACTGCCCTTTTTGGGCGTCTTGCAGGCTCGTTTATTACATAAAAAAAATTACATCACACCCATTCTAAATAACGACAATGTAATTTCAACATATTAAGCCCGTAACGTTTATAGGAACTTTTCAAGACGAAATTGATAAGATTCGTGGCGAGTATGTTCTTTTGTTTGCCATTTTCTAGACTATCGAAAGATTATTAATATGTAATATTTATATGAGTCCATATTATTAAATAAATAATAGTATATTCAGCGTCGCTATATAGAGTTTACACTGTATTAGAAAAAAGTATTTTTAGAGTTTAATTCGACATGTAAAAGTTTTTCATGACGGCAAATACAATAAATTAGAGAAAAAAACAATACTAAATAAATCACAAAATGTCTTACAAATATCTTTACAAGATAGTCAATGTACACTTGAGGCGCCTCATGTACCTAATTAATACAAGTTAAATTGTACCAATAATAAGCCTAATTAAAAAGCACACAATAAAACTTGATTTCACATAAAAGTAATAATAATAAATGCAATAAAAAATAATCAATGGTATTTCTGTCATTTTTACTTAACCTCATATTTGAATTAATTGAAAGCGATACATTCTATAAAACAGAACTTGTATGAGACCAGTTCTTAAGTTGGTTAATTTAATGGAGTAATATAAATTACTACGGTTTTGAGGGCCAATCAATTAGATTATAAATATTGAAATATGTGTCCATGCATGAGGAGTTCGTTTTTGTATTAACACCCTTAGGTAACTTATTGAGAAAAACAATAAGTGTGAAATATATATGACTCCTAAAGCAGGTGTATTGACAAAGCAAAAATCACCATTTTCCGCATTAACTTTGAATGCCTAGACACTTTAGGTGTAGCCGTGACCCTATATCGACAATCGGATTAATGTCACATGACAATAATGACATTCCTGACAATAATATAAAAACGTTTGCGCAACACAAGGATTTTAATAGCAAATTCTGGTAATGAGACCATGGCCATGCCCAAATTTGGAACTATAAATGGAGACACACCAACATCTCAAGTATGGAAAACGGTCGTCCAACCAAAGATATCCTATGCGCTATTTGTATAAACAAATAGTTGAAAGTATCTAAATGTTCACTCAAAGTAATATTGAACGGCCTTTATGGCCTTATTGAACTGGGTTATTAATTTTAATTAAAAATTCTGGAATTGAATAGACGTTTTGTATTCCTTCTAGTCAAAGTGCAATACAATATAAAGTTTTTATATTTCTCTGATGTAAATCCCAGAAAAAAAAATCCCTTAAGTTAGAGTATGCATCATAGTTTTTAAAACATCAAACTATCATCTCCATAATTATTTTTTCACACTACTTATACAATCTTAACATCTTACATTAAGTTTTTATATCATAATTGAATAAGTTTACAAGTGACAATGTACATTATTTTACACCAAATTTTGTTAAATTTTAAGTTTTTTTGAATTTCGAATATTCTTGGTATATTTACATTAGAGTAGACCTGCGGAATGTAATTTCAAAAATAAGAGATCTATACTTGTTCCATTACCCAGTTTGGGATAGGGGCAACCTTAATTATTTCTGTGTATCATATTTTCCAGAGGAAAATATTTTCTGTCAAACTCAATTTAGTAATCTTAACCTACCAAAGCATATCTTCTAGAACTACCCACAATTCCATAAGATTAATAAAACAAAGAGGAACTTTAACACCATATGGACAGGAAGTACTGTTAACACAAATGTTACAATGTTTTAATTTATTTTCACTTGTTATGTTGCATTTAAATGAGTTGATTTTAAATTTACTTTTGTTGAAGGAATCTCTTGAAAAATGCTTTTAATTTATGTCTATATAAAGTTAGTTATTTTTTGGCATTTCAATGTAATTTTGTTCCTTTAGTAAAGGAGTAAAGTTTGATATAATACATACTTCACCTCCAGGTGGTGTTAAAAATACCACTCTGCATACACATAGTCAACTAAACCATTTCATCATATTAGATGTAAAGACCAAAGTCACTATCTTCGCTTGCACCTTTAACCACTAGATGTCACCATCACTGTCACTGTGTCAATATCACTAGCACTCACAAGTGTCAAAATTCACGTATAATGAGCACCTTTTTAAAGTCCCAGGATCATTCGGGCTCAGTATACATGAATGAGAACCGATCGTGGCTGGTTGGGGGCAGAACTTTGCCTTCTATCAGGCACTGCTTCACCCACGTCGTGGAAACCAGGGGGATGTTATCTTGATTTGCCTTGTTTTGGACCTGGAACATAAAAATAATTATGATACTGATGCATAATAGAGATCATGTTTAATATTTCCCTGTATAGCATTAATTTAATTTCCCCAAAACCTTTCTTGTAGTTTTCTGTCTTGCCTTTCTTGTTTTTTTTTAATTTTTCAATTATGAAAAATAGTAATTTGAGAAAACTGTTGGGTTTTTTACTATTATAGTAAAAGAATATTGTATTTCAACTTATTAATGAAAACGTGTTTTCCTACAATAAAATAAATAAAGAATGTAAAAACAATAGTGTGGGACTTCCAAGAACTCCATTTTATAACCTTGGTTTAAGAACACACAGTAAAATTAAATTTAGAGACACATGTTTTTGAAGTTCATAGTGGTACAAGTGACCGTTAAAAATTTCATTCAGATTTTTATTTTAAACAACAATATTATTTATACCTCATGTGGGCAATCCCAGTCGGTGACCAAAGCATATGCTCCGGACATGTTCAAGTCTTCTTCATTAACAACTCGGGTGGTTGCCCCAACAAGGCTACAAACGCGGTCCCAGAACTTGACAAATGTATCCTGTTCCCCACATATCAGGATCACTTTGTCCTTGAAGAATGTTGTGTTCCGTTTACCAGATGGTGGGATCTGGAAAATCCATGAGAATAGACTTTTAAGTAACAAGTATTAATCATTTTTTTCATAACTTGTTAACGAGGGTTGTTGCTGTCGTGTAATTTAGGCCTTGAGCCTGTAGTCTTCGGTAATTCAGGATAAAAATAATACACACACAATACCAAACAGTTACAATAAATAATCTAGCCACAAATAAAATACAGTTGGTTTTCGAGAGTTTCTGGATCTTTCTTACAGCGTTAGTGAAAGCAACACAATATTGCTCTTTTTAAATAATACTGATACTGAAATTAGACGTTCAATCAACGTCGTTAACAAACTTTCAAATCGCGAATAAAATATTACTTCACTATACATGTTAATGGGATCTCCCACTACATCAAGAGCCTGCGATATGTGTTTGTTATACAACCTGTTTTAGCAATAAAATAATAATTGTTATGAATTCTTTAAATTGCTAGCCTGATAGATTTATATTTCTTGTATTGATCATGGGTAGATCGTCACCCTTTTTTGTCACATTTGACTTACCCAGTTGACAAAAGCGTTCGTGTTTAGCGCAAGGCCTGTCGGAAGGGCGTAGGCATCTATGTCCAACAAACGCCCAGAACTGCAGCTCATTATCACCCATCCGTGGGAGACAGCGCGAATGTCCGCCGCGAGGCAAAGTATGTACTTCATTGTTAGACAAGGCCGGGGTGCGATAAGTTTGCACACGGAATATTTGTTTTTGGGCACGTCTTCGAAGTCACTGAAAAATTTAAAATTGAATGTGTAATAAAACGTGCTTTAGTCTGTGAGAAAAGAGGTCCGTCAGAGGATTTGAGTAACAGTGCTAAACTACCTTTTATGCTGAGTGTTGCACAGTCATCTTGATAATTAATATGAAAAAAAATTAAGTATTTTTTGTGAATACATGAAATGATACACAGTAAATAAATATACTATAATTTGCTTTAATATGTACAATTTTTGAGTAGTATGTATATATTTTGCTTTAATAAGACATTTTTATTTATATCACAAGTGCTAATATCTTGAGCATTGTAATATTTTTTATTCGCCCCATAGTAAAATTATTTAATTTATTTGTTCAGAAGCTTTATAAAAATGGGAAAATTTTCTATTTGTCTAGAATTTGTTTAATCAATTAATTATATTAATTTGAGTAGTTTTTCTATAGAAGATATTTCTAGTTTTTATGGATTTTCTTAATACCTATAGACAGTTCCACCGCCAGCTTCCAACTGCTCTTTTAATCGCTCCTTATTGAAAGGCCGGTTACAGAAGACTAAATCCTCAGTGTCAGTACCAACCATAGAAGATGACGTCTCACCATCTTCCTCTGATGAATAGTGACGCGTTTCTTGGTTCTGAAATATCCATATAAAATTAATAATGGTTATTATTTTAAGATGGATTAGATTATCCCATTAAATAAATCAAACATTCAGTATCTTTCAATATTATAAATTCCACAGACACATTTTTTTGCCTAAGTCTGCATTGACACATAGATTCATAAATATTTTGCACAGATATCAATACCCATTGTAAATAATTTAAATACAGTTAACTTACCATCATACAGTAACTAAAAAAGTTTCTAAAAGCGGTTACCCTATATAATACAAAAAATAAAAGAAAAATTAAATAATAAATACGCAACAAAAATATGATTAAAAATAAACTACTAATTATTTTACTTTGTCTTCTTTTTCTAAACTTTTTTGTCCTGTTTTGTAGTGAACAAAGTTGTTAAATCATTATTATTAATATCATAAAGACATCCTAGTATAAAAATAACTATTATGCAGTGATGTGGGACAATTTGAAAAACAAAAGAAATTTAGCTTCAAAGTCAAAAATAGAAAACGCATTGACGTATAACAATCGTAAAGTTTATATTAACGCCTAAGTTTGTTGAGTTAAGAATTGATGTGGTAAGAAAATTTTGTAATACCTTCAGACAGTTATAATTGGGACATTTAACATTTTATTATCAAATATTTAACGAAGCTTTATCGAAGCTCAGTAAAGTACGCTAATACTAAGCATAGATGATACATTATAAGGCGAAATCATTTTCTGTATTAAAGGATGTCAAAAATTTGCTAAGAATAAATTTTTCCTTACCCTTTCGGCGTCTTTTTCAGAAAGTTTCCCTCTTACAGGTCGAGGTTGATCAGTGCAAGTGAGTAAGAAGTGGAGTCCCGCAAAAATAGTGCTCCCCGCAGTGGGTATAGGCCCTAGCATAGATACAGTGTCTTCGTCGTTCTCAAACTTGGTTAACTTGGAATTCTTCTTGCCTATATTTTGCTTTGCCGCACCTTTCAGTTGTAAGGGTCCAGCTAGTTTTGAATGTTAATATTAAAACGTATTTCATAGTAGAGATACTACTAGAGGTTTCAAATCTGTTATATATAAGTGGCTCAAGAGTCTCTCGTTTATATAATTCAATATAAATATATTTCCTATTAATTTTATTATTTCTTTAAATGAAATGAGCGACCAGTACCTGTATCGTGATATTCAAAACCATTCTTTATACGATATATGCAATAGTATCCAAAAAATATTATAAGCGCCACCTATCGAATGGGATCATAAAGATATATATACTGCCATCTATGCCCTAAACGACAAACCTTTGACTCCATCAATCTTTCTTGGCGTTTTCTGTACTTCAGGTTCAACACCAGCCACTTCCTCCAACCTCACGGGTGGCGCCGAGTTGCTGCTTTCACTCATCTCGCTGCTCTCACTCGCGAGACGCTTCCGACCGGGGGCTGGCGCGCTTTTTGGTTTCACGCCTGAAAATTTTAATATTATATTTATCAAAAAATAAATTATTAAGTGAGCAGTGTTGGCCAGTGGGCAGTTGGGCAGTGGCTTTAGCGTGCGACTCTCATCCCTGAGGTCTTAGATTCAATCCCCGGCTGTACACCAATGGATTTTCTTTCCAAATGCGCATTTAACATTAGCTCGAACGGTGAAGGAAAACATCGTGAGGAAACCGGCTTGCCTTAGGCCCAAAAAGTCTACGGCAAGCGTCAGGCACAGAAGGCTGATCACCTACTTGCCTATTAGATTAACAAATGATCATGAAACAGATACAGAATCTGAGGCCCAGACCTAAAAAAGGTTGTAGCACAATTGATTTAAAAAAATAATAATATTGCACATACCAATAGATGGCGTTTTATCAACATTTACACTCATATTAGCTAAGATGTCATACTCACTGACCACAATATTTAAAAAAGCAAAAGTACCTACTTACTGCTCTCTGCCTTCTAATAAATGTATTAAATAAAAGCTTTGTAAAACGGCTTACTATAAAGTTAACGATTATCTAGTTGATAAAAGGGCCAGGGACTAGTGCTAGACAAGCAATTTGTAATTAATTTGCGATATTTGTTTTAAAATAAATATTCCCATAGTGATTTTGTATGATGATTTGCTATTTTAAAAGAGTACCGAGAATTTTTTACGCCGGCTTTTTCTATCGGCCTGTAGGCCGTGTACCCTTTGGCTTCTTTGCCGATGAGTAGGGATGTGTATTAATGATGTGGAATAAGTGATACTTGTATCTTATATTCCATAATAAACAATTTTTTTTGAAAGAAAACACTTTACCGGATTGAAGCTATGTATTATTATAAACTTATAATCGAACCGAAACGTCGGATTTTTTTCTTATATTAATAATACATAAAATACGGTAAAAAAGTGTTTTCTTTCAATGTGTAAAAGCTATGTTAACAAAAGACAATACTATATTTTACTTTATTTACCTGAAGTAGATGCTTTAGGGCTCTTAGGCGATGCGACGCGTTTCCTTGCACTGGAGTTAGCGGCTTTGTCACGACTGCGCGCGCTGCGAGGACCCTGAATATAAAGTTATTTTGTTTTTTTTATAGAATTTTTTACACAACGGTCTCAGTTATGTAAAATGGTATATGTGTCATAGACTATAAGTGTCTCAGACATATTGAAAACAACAATTTTGGGGATACGTTTCCTTTGTATTAGGGGCCGTTCAAGTATTACATGGGGGGGGGGGGGGGAATCTATGATTTTCTTATTTGGTGATAACGTTAACAGTAATTATTTACTCTTTTTTCAAACATATTACCCACACATTGTCTATGCTTAAAAACGATATGCATTATTTTGGATGAAGGGCCCCCCCCCTTCATAGAGATAAATTACAGTGAATATGCTTACGTAATACTTGAACGGCACCTTGCAATGGTTTTGTTGGCCATTAAATTATCACGATAGGAAATTAAATGCAATAATTGTATTCAAGGCTTAAGTAATCAGTCTTCTGATTAGTGTTTACTGAAATACCTGTATAATATTGTCCAAGTCCAATTCCCGGTTGTGCCGTCGTCTTGGAGTAGAAGGGCTGAATGGAGAGCGGGGCCGACCCGACTCCTTCAGAGACTTAGCTTGGTCCTCAGTTAGGTAGAGCTCACTGGCCGTTACGATCACTATAGTGTCGCTGTAAGAAAACAAATTCTTCTATTGATTTAAGTCTTTTATTGAGCGAGTTTTGAAGATAATTAACTATCCATATGTTTATGGCGTTATGAAAAAAATTGCTTACCCATCTGTAGTACATCTGTACGTAACAGTCCCACTGCTGTTTTCTTCAACATCGAGAACCAATCCGGGCTCATAATTTTGCTCTTCATCAACTAACGCATACACCGACTGTCCTTGCAATGGCAACTTCTTCATGTCACCAAATATTATAAAGTCATCCAAAAGAACTTTGCTCTGACCGTCGTCAAATTTGATAAGATACTTATTCGGTTCCGTTATTTCCAGAACTTTCCCGGAGTAGTAGCGTTTATCCACCCATTTGGCTAGGACAACCGTGTCAGGGGCAAACCCTGGGTATTCCGGCTTTGCAACAACTTTTTCCACAGGCGTAGCCGGTCTCGGTGAGGTAGGTCTGCGTTGCTTCTTCAGTTTTGTAACAGACTTAGGTGTTCCAACCAGACTAGCCAGTGGTTTCTCATCTTTCGAGTCCCTCGGTGATTTTGGCGACATCTTTCCATCGCCATTGGTTGGTGGCTCTGGCGAATTTATTTCGGCAAATTCAGCTTCTTCGTGCTGTGTGGGCAATAACGCCCGTTTAGCTTTCCCCACGATTGGTCTTCGACCACGCACTCTCGATTTCTTTAATGAGCTCTTTGGCGTTGCTTTATCCAATTTCCCTATTTCTTCAGGGCTAGCACTCCCATTGCTTAAAGGATCTGACGTTTGTATTCCTATGGAAATTTTATCATCATGCATTGAGCGATTGCTATCGTCGCTTGCGTCTCTAATATGGGAAAAGATTTCTTTAAGTTTTTTCATCAAACCATCATATCCTTTGACTGATGTGGATGGGTTGGAGACAAACTTCCTGGGTGGTTGGGGAACAACAAACGCACCGTCGCTGGTTCGATTGCTTGATGCAGATGTTGAACTAACAGTTGAAACGAACGATGATCTATTCGGCAGGTTGATTACTCCCCCACTAGTTACACTAGACGGTGAGGTACTTGTTGAAATATCGCCCAAGTAAGGATCGATCGAGAACCGTTTCGATATCCGTTGATACTCTTTGCACATGTCCATTCCTATATCATTGTCAGTTCTGACGACATACAAAGACAAAAATTCGCAATCTTCATTATGCGACACATGGATATCAAAGACTGGTATTTGAGGTGTACTAATGGGTAAGGAATGGCCATTTTGTAAAGGCGATATAGTTGACGGTGTCGTCGTATTGCTAGCTCGGAAGGACTCGATTTTCCCGCGTGTTCCCTTGTTTCCATTAAGTTTAGAACTATCAGGAGTGATGTTATCGCAAGATGTATTTTTAATTGCAACATTATCACTTGGAGTTGAGGAATTCCCGTTAGATAGTTTTGAAATCAATTTTGATTTTGCTGGATGCTGTTCAGGACTATCTAGCCCTATCGAACTCAAGCTGTCTGTGCTTTCTTGGTCAGTTGTTTTGCCTTTGTTGTTTTCCTTACTAATTGAATTAGATAAAGTGTCTGAACAATCGTAGCCTTCACTTTTTGACTTTTTAATTCCGCCAGGAGCAAGGACTTCATCTCTATACTTAACAGACGTTGGTTCACTGTTATAATTAACGTTTAACGTAAGTTTTTCATCTTCAACATTTTCTGGTGACGGCGTTAGAATCAGACGCATGTTTTGCGAATCATTCATTACATCTGGGTTGTTTTCTTCGGGAGTCGTCTCTGGAATCCCTGGAGGTGGTATTTCCTTAACAAACTCAACACTGGGTCTTGGACTTGCTTTTGTAAATTCCATTTTTTTAAAGTCTGTTTGTTTTTTCGTTATTTTAAGGTTATCGATTAAATCAACACTTGCGGAACGTGACTTTGGCGTTTTGGTAGTTTTTGGAGTGGTAACCTCAGCACTGTTACACCTTTTAGTAATTTTTCTGGGGCTTGATCGAACAGGAGTACGGACTCGTGAAGTGGATGGTAATTCATCATCCAAATTTCTTTTTACAACACTAGTTATTTCCATCACTTCATTATCCAAGGATTGGGTATCACACCAAGGGGATGCATTATTTACAGTTTCAGGTGCTATAACATCTGGATCTAATTTTAGTACTTTTGCACTATTGTCAGTGTTTTCCTCAGAGTGTTTTCTTTTTGGTGGAGCAATTGTAGGATCTGCAAATTTATTTAAAAAATAAAAAAAAACAGGTGACCCTTGTATGCATTTGCAAAATAAAGATTTTAACTCAGGAAATTACAAACCTTGTATATTGGATTCAAGAACAGTCGAGTCCTTAATCTGAAAAATTAAATTTTCTAAATTTAGATTTTTTTCAATGTTTTTTCTTTTGAGCAACTCAATCACTTATTCATTTCATGTGGTTAATAGAGGCCTTATATTACTTTCTTAGCAAGATCTTATAGATAACAAAGATTACATTAACAAATTAACTATGATCATAGAAAATAAGTTTGAGCACTTTTACATAAATTATAACACAAACTTTCCTGTTCCATATTATATATGTTACATTTCAAACAGTTTAAATTTTTTACATGTTTAGTATATATAAGTATACTTTGGTTTTATTAATAAATATTTGTTATTCTTCATTTATTTGGCAGCTTTAAATTAGGCCCTAATTAAGTATAGGGCTACTCCATCTCATGCAGTCTTATATAAAATGAGTACTTTTAAAGAATATTATTAAAAAACACACCTCAACACTATCATTAATAACTACAACATCATCCGGCTCATACACTGGGCTCTCGGGGAACAGACTTAATGATGTGTCAGCCTCTGCAGTAACTTGATTCACTTGCCCATCTAGAACTAATGATATCTCATTAGAAATATAGTTGAATCAATTTCTCCACCGTCAAAGAAATCTTTCTATTGTAAATAACGAAAAATTAACAATACAGTCCTAAAAGATCTTTTGTCATTATTATATTGGTAAACATAATATTATAGAAACCAAGTTTGTTCCTTCCATAAATTTTGTTCATATTACACGATTTCAATTTAAAACTTATAGCTTAAGAAAAAGAATTACATTTGTTACCTATATAATAATAGCAAAATCAATCATGTGTTTTAGTTAAAGAAACACGAGTTTTAAATAGAAATACTAACAAGCATATAAGATCATGACAAGTTTCATAAGAAATGTCAAGAATTAATTTTTTTTTAAATTACAATTGATCCTACTTTTTATAAGAATATATTAAGTTATTACTTGTTTTTAGAGTAAATATCGGTAAGTATAGAGCTATTAACTATATCAAGATAAAAAGTCTTCTATTCTTATATAAATTAAAGTAACCAATTAATGTAGTCAATGTCAATATATCTTGGGTTGGTATTCATAATTACTGTTACTATGAGATTTTATGGATTGTCAACAATGATAGTGAAAATGTTTAAATGCTTAACATGGGTAGAACATAAAAAGAGCTAGAAATTAAAAAAAATATAGCTGCAAATTATTGAATTCTTATATAAATAAATTTTATCATTACAATAAAAATGAGGTGAGAGATGGTTTAGCAAGTTATTGATTAACCTGTAAATGTATTGAAGTTAGCAACAAAAACCTGCTCTCCTGTCATTACATTGCATAACCTCAAAATAAATAAACTGTGACATTGATTATTGAACATATTTGTTGTTCATCCCTTCCAGCTCTTATCATATCATAATTTCTCATTTTCATCATACTTGTACAGAAACAGATATTAATAGAATCAGTATACATATTTTCATGAAACACAATATAACAAATAATTATATATTAGTTTTGTACACACAACCAATTTGAACGACATTAATGTTTTCAGTTTCTGGGGCATTAAACTATCGTCTAATAAGATCTATTGATAGATTTTTATGTTTATTGATGAATAACGTTAAATAATAAACTGAATACATTGAAAAATCATTAGAATTCATATAATACAAATTTAAAATAGAACAAGAAAACGTGAAACCATTAACCATCCCAATTTTATCATGTTTTCTTCGAGCCGTAACAGATTAACACGTAGCTTTGATATCTGGTTGTCATTACCTTCTTTATTAGGGGAAAAGGCCATTGCACTGAGTTTTTTGATTGATTTCTCTGTAAATCCAAGTATATTCGACGGAATATGCTGAACTGGCGCGTATTATCACTATAGCATCTGTCACTACCACAAGATATCTAAAAAGTACATTTAGGATTGTATTAGAAAAGAAAATGATAAATACTGTCGATTTCCATTTCTACATGGATTTAAGAAAGTAAATTTAGAAATTATATTAAGGTATTTTTAATTTCAAAAATTGCAATAATGCAAACGTTCCGCCGCTTGTTGATTGAGGAAGTGTTGCAAGAAAATAATGAAGTCAGTGTCAAAAATATTTGACAGCCAAGTTTTTTCTACTAGCAACTACTATGAACGAAGAAATACAATTATTTTTTAGAAGCCTGGATGTATTTAACGTTTTAAACAACTCCAAAAAAAACCATAAGATAAGGTTATCAAAATGACATTTTTATTAATTTTGTATTACTTTAATTGTTATGAGATTAAAGTTTCTAACTAATAACACTTCACGACGTTTGTAGGTAATCAAAATTAAGTGTTCACATTAATATTTCACACTTTATAATTACTTGTGTAGTTTTACTAGCGTTATTAAGCACCGTTTGCAGTAGATGGCACGTATATCAAGTTAAATAAGAAATGATTAATTTTAACAATGTACTGTGTGGTTTTAAATGTCATCCCGATGACGTTATTTACTATGACATCTTTTGCTCGTACTTGGCGAACGTTTAATTACCGTGTTTTCTTATCGTTTCAGAAATTTCTTGTAATTTTTAACACCTTTTTCTTGGCTTTAGATTTTATTCTTCTTTGTTCTTTTCTTTTGTGATATATGTTTCATTTTTACCGTGGTTAATGAACATGGTGGTATAGTCTTACATACTTATCCTAATACTAAAAATAATATTAATCATTTTAAGTCTTGGTTACTAGTTGTTGTTTCCAAGTATGGCAAAGTTTGCATTTGCATTTTTAATCGAAAGATTAACCATTGGCAAAAGAAATTAAGTTCCATTACTGTAACAACAGTTTAATTACCAGGTAAGGAAATATAGTTGTTTTAATACTTTAATTAATAATAATAATCTACATAATATGAAAAAAATTGAAACTTCTGCTACGATAAAAATAAAACCTCCACTACATAGAACTTCAAGAGACTTGTAATACCTCAATATTTATGCTAAAAATTACTATATTGGCAATTTCATTTGTAAGACAATTCGATTTTATAATAACACAAGTCTGATAATAATCATTACTTATCTCATCATCATAATCATTAAAAATTCTCCATATTTTTATTCATAATTCTTCCTATTTGTTTATAGTAAAGCTCCAATAAGGAATATTATACTTATACCAGAAAATATGTTATTGGATAATTCAACTTCCTATAACTTTCATGTTATAATAAATAAAGTTTTTTTAAAACTGTATATAATATTAATTCATAAATTTATTTTAATTTTTAACAATAATATAGAAATAATCAACTAGGAGTTTAGGCAAGATGCCTTCACAGTAGTACTACACTAGTGTTAAGGTATCTTGGCTAAGACCCAGGGTGGAAAGGATGACTATGACTCTAAATGAGATTTGAATATTCTCAATATTTCAAGACCATTTTATTAAAACAAAATATGTGTTTTGTATTTTATATATATTTTTGCATATCTGGCTAGAGAAATAAACTGAAGAATCTTCATTAGGAAAGAATCTTATGCTGTATCATATCAAAAACACTGTTTATATCTATTTGTCATATTTTAGGTTTTTTAAATACTTATTTGGAAGGTATCTAAGATTTTCCAATAATTTATTTAAAAAACAATCAGTAAGAGATACAAAAAAAGGAATGATGGCCAAAAAATTTTTTCTTACCATCTTCAATGACTTTAAGTAAATTAATAGCACAATCTAATTTCAAAAAGTTTTACTCTTTTTTGTGTGCTTTCGAATATTTGAAGAAACAATAAAAAGTAATAAATAATATTTTATTAGTTACATTTATCCCCATTATTATTATTTTACATTTATAATTAAATAATATATAATTCTTAATATATTTTTTACACCCTTACATTTAACACCCTTTTGACGAAATTTGATTATTTTAGAGTTCACAATTTAAATGTTGATGGTAATTATTCTATGCATACGAGCCATTTGGTAGTATATTAGTTAGCACAACGATCTCTACGCTAGTGCGCTACAATCGAATGTTGAATGTATATCCAATAGGTATATAATATACTCTATGGTAAAAAACTGCTCATCATAATAATAATGTGAAACACAACTAGATGGCGCGCGTTAAGTAATTTTATATGAAATTTGAAGTTATAATCTAAGTTATTTTACTTCTATAAAAGCTATTCTACCGTTATCCGTTTTTTTTCTTCACAATAAGCTTTACATTATTGATTACAGTAACATTTAGTTCTTTTAAATTGCAACTATCTGTGCTAAATTTACCAAATACTTTGCCACAATTTATTGATTTATAAATATTTACAATTCTGTAATATAAATAAAATTATATTGATCATATTTAGGCCTATCATATTTTATACTTTAATAGTTTCATTAAAAAACTAAATTCAAAATGCTGAAAAGGTTATTGGCTCCACGTGTATTATTATTTGCCAACAGGTAGTATTACTAATGTTAATCAAGGACGTTATATTAAAGTAATACACCACTAGAGGGCATTTTTAACAATTTTATCATATTCGATAATGAAAATGAAATGTTATTTCTAAATACCGATACTACTTTTCCTGATACTGAAAAATGGTTATCTATACAAGAATAATAACAAAATTAAATTATATATAGTTTAAAAGGTCAGCTAAGAAGGCTTATGTTTTATTTACAGTTCATGGTGCGCCCGCTTACGAAGGTACTTGAATAACATCACGTAAAATATTATGAAATAATGTACGAGTCAGTTTTTGTTTTTGGCACTAAAATATTTCCGGAGACGAAACGCGATGCTATTTCATCCTTGCCACTGGAATTATCTTGGAAAATATTTTCGTAAGTGTTTTGTATTTGTTTCTTACTCTTTTGTACTGTCATTTAGATACGTAGGTATTACGTATAACAACTTTTGTTACGGGTCGCTGTCATTGGTAAGACATTACTTTTATCGATTTTGTAAATATCTTACGCTTGAATTTTAGTGTAGTTTAAAAAAAATCTCTAATGTAGAGATCGATATAGTTATTTAATATTTTTATAATATATAAATATTTTAGCAAAAATGTCTATTTATACGTTACCTATGTTTTATTTAACGTCGTTATAGTTAGTTTTAGAATGTTTGTAGTTCACAAAATAATCTTCATATAATGTAGTGGTAAAAAAAAACAATGGCTTTACAACCTTATTAGGCCTCAGATTTCTGTATCAACTTCATGATCATTTGTAGCTGATCAGCCTTCTGTGCCTGACGCACGATGTCGACTTTTTGGGTCAAAGGTTTCCGCACAATGTTTTCTGTAAAGTGGTAATACCATGGATTTATCTTTAAATCCAGAATTAATGTTAGAATTTAATCAAACAATGTTTCCGTTTTCAGTTATTTAGATGACCGAAGTTTATGCATTGTTTGTCGAGCGTGTAAAGTATGGGAGCGGATAATATTAGCGAATAAAAATTTAAGAAGACGCTTAAATCATTTTGAATTAGCTATAAAGTTTGGCTCCGACAAGCGAGCGAAGTTTTACAAGGCGAATAGAAAAATTTCGAAGAAGAAAAATTTTCTTGAGCTGAATAAATGTATAGGTGTGTATTTATTACAGGGACTTTATATGCTAGAATTAGTTACAGGTCACACGGTCAAAGTTTTTTTTATAAGCAGATGTATGTATGTAAACAAGCTGTTTTTTATTTCATTTCGAGTTGTGTTTGGTATCAATTAGAATTTGTCCAGACTCCTGGACATAATTCATTAACCCACAACTAAATGCAACTTCAAGAGAAAATTTCACTTTAGTTTATAACAGTACATGTTAGTTACACTGATAACCTTAAGGAGGTGTAAAAAAGCAATGACTTTGTTTCAGTGACCTCATCGACATCGTATACGATATCATCAAAGCGAGGTGGTGACGACTTATTTGTCTGTACCAAACGGTACAGATTATTTTAATGTCTACGTTGAATAAAAGTAAAAATGCAACTCTTCAATGAATGCGTTAAATGTAGTTTTATTGGAAAAGATTTTATCAATTTTCCGGTAATTCCCTAAACAATTAACAAAGTTCTCTTTCCCAGGCTTCTGTTAAGGCAGAGCTATTATTTGTATAGCAGTCTAAAATATAATATCACAATGATAAAGCATTTTGGACGCCGGAAACAGGATGCACTGGTGTCAGATGTTCAAGGGCTCTCAGCTCAAAGGAGGATGCTACAATTTCGGGCTCTTATCTCGAAAGCCTTGATCAATAACCCTTGACCTCGTAGATTTTATTCTAACAAAGGTATTGAGGTTAGACTACTTACTCGCTTCGGTGGTATCCATTTGTAGGCGTTCATTCTGTAATACCATGATGAAACACGATAATAGTGATAGTAAAAATGCAAATCACGTTATATTTAAAAAAAAAACAGTTGAGCTACAACCTTTTAAGATCTGGGCCTTCATATCTCTTGATCTGAGGCTGGGTCAATGTCTTTTTGGGTCTAAGACGGGCTTCTTCACGTTGTTTTCCTTCACCGGTCGAGCGAATGTTAAATGCGCACATAGAATGAAGGTACAACCGGGGATCGAACTTACGACCATCTACGGATAAGAGTCGCATGTTGAAGCCACTAGGCCGACAATGCTTTTATATTTTAATATAGGATTTTCCGAAACTACTACAAATATTATACATAATATTAATAATACATAATATAAAGGTTTTAAGTATTTAACGATATGGCTATTACAGTGATCAAGCCTCAGTAGTAAGTTATTAATAGTTATGTATAAATAACTACAGACATAGTATACGAGTATATATAATAAAAAAATTCGTTGAAAAAATTAGTTTGTCTAATAACTCCCTTCCCTTTAATTAAAGTGGCCAATGAACTCAAAATAATTCCTTTATAGAATCTTATTACGAACAGATGGCTTTTAAGATAATTGGAATTTAATAATTACACTCCCCTCATTAAGTATTTTAAAGCGAAAACCTTTTCAATAATAACTGTACTATGACATCCTCTTAATTTAATTAAACCAAGACATTTTAGTGAAGAGAATAATTCCGTGTTTCTGCGATTTTCGTTGTCTTTACTATTGTTTTAAGTATCAACTTAAAACAATAGCATGCATGCATGATTTATGAACGATATTTTAAATTAGTTATTTAAGTATCGCATGGCTTGTTACTGATTACATCATGAAGCATGCAGGCTGCAAATGGATTGAATAAGCGCATTACCGAATTGGAAGATAATGGAGTAGGCCTATGTCCAATCGATGTACTTAAAAGGCGGATGATACAGACTATATTGTTATTCATTATAATATGTGATATTTGGGAATCCTTTTAAGTAAAAAAAAAATCCTGTCAGGGAGAAAGGAAGAGCCATAACAAACTTAATTATAATGTCCTTAAAATATATATAATTTAATTACATATTTATTTACTTCTATCTAATAATTACTTGATAGTACGGTTTAATGTTAGTTTAATATAAATCATTGTTTAAAATGTATTTTTTAAAATCAGTTATTAGTGTTTCTTAAAGCTGTTAAGCTTAAGTAGTTTGAGTGAAAGTAGGCGATGTTTTTCCATAAGTATATCATATATATCTGTTTAATTTCAGTAATTTCACAGATTATTGACATAACTAAGTAAGAATAACATACGTAAAAAAATATTTATTACTCTTCTGAGAAATAATGTTACCAGCTAAATATTACAGTCGTATTTTAAATCCCTGTCTTACAAATACACAGTTCTATTCAACCAAAAACCATCTCCGGTGATACATAACGTCTACGTCCATCCATCTTGATTTGCACGTCTTGTATCACAACGCATATGGCGCGAAAATTGAAAAATTGCGACACAGATAAACAATGATAAGGAAAACACATAATGCGAGAATATAAATGTCCTTTACAGACGATTTATTACGTAAAGTACATAAGGTTTATAGATTTTCGAGTCTTATTTATATGTCAAATTTACTAATTAATAGACAGATTACATAGGTTATTGTACATACAAATATATTGTAAATACAAAAGAGATCGTTAGTACAAAATAGCGGTTTCCTTTTTTCAATCCTCTCAATTAAGCGCGTAAAATTTCTATTAACTCTCAACCATAATATTATAGATACTATTTTTAAATATATTAAGAAAAGCCATTTTACATCAAACTTATTTTATTTGACGATTTTAATATACTTTTGGTTCTACTATACCTAAGCTAAGAATATTTGCTGGATTAAAATTGTAAATATTGAAAAAGTACAGCAATTTATACAGTTTGATCCAACTACAGTTCATTAATACAATATTTTTAGGATAATGTCAGCGGACAAAACAGTTGTCAAGGGAAATACCCAAATCCATTATCCAATACGTTTTTAAGTCACATATATGGCTCAATCTCGTCACTGAATGTTACCATAAATCTTCATTGTGTTCCGTGGCCTTCATGATCGCTCCCACATCGTACTTTAAATGTACAAGATATGCCTTCATTCAAAAAGCCACTATATAAAATGGTTTATTTAATATTCTTAGCTAAGCTACTACTTACAACAGACACGAAACGGTCAAACCTTTCCTTTTGTTAAAAACACCCCTCCAGACATGCCTCTTTGCTAAAAAAGCAAGAAAAATCACCCTTGGCTTTTTAGCAAACATGAAAACCTTTTTGACACGGACAGAATACATTTTTCAATGCAATAAAACGATTGTCCCTTTTGAATATTAAGGATACGAAAATTGCGGACAGTTCTATACAAATTTGCGTTTAAAATGTGGGTTTTTGTCATATTAACTTGTACCCACAAATTATTCTACGATGTTGTTGGATTGTCACTGTTTATTAAAATTGGTTTAGCAATTTAAGCAAGTAGGCGTGGCGAATAAATTACAGAATGTTTTTTAAATAATTTTGAGTTCGACTTAAAAGTGGTATCATGTATTAATTAATAATCTTGTAGCAGTTAAAGAAAATTTGGTGTACGTAGTATGTAATCAAGATCATATACATTTAACCTAATTGTAGCAATTACATAGCTATTAAAATACTTTGATAAAGATAAGATAATATTTTAATTAATTTTCAAGTTTGTATTACGGTACTTTTTCTTATTATCGGAAGACAAATTCTTTGTTCAATTAAAAAGTATTTAATTACCAACTTCATCGTCTTGGTGAAAAAAATATCTAATTTCCCGCCTTTATAACTAACGACAGACTATATAAAGTCGTTTTCTATTTAAAAAAGTTAATTGACGTTCATCGTGCTGGCATATTGCGACTGTTTTAGTTGCATATTCTAAATTTAAATTTATTGTTTTTTAATTGTTATAGCATGAAGGTCTTAGTGTATTTATTTGTAATTGCAGTTTTTGTGTTTGTGGAATGTAACCATACATTTATGGGCTCGAATGTGTTTCGACCTCTGTTATTTCATCGGAATGTTCGGTATTCCTCGAACTTGTGGAGAAAACGCGTGGAAAATTTCACTTACACAATACCTTCTAGCTCATACCCGTACTATAGACCCACCATCCAGGTAAGTTTATTTTTAAATTGACTTTGTTATTTAAAGAAATAAAAATACGAAGATACATACTTATAAACTGATCCTTTCAGGCTCGGCCAATATTGGTAAAATTTTATTGTTTAAAGTAGCAGATTTTTAAAATTATTACGGCTGTGATTACAAAAAAAAATTATTGCAATAATTTTAACAACTTTTAGTCGTATAATACAACAAACAACTAACTAAAGTCGTATAACACGACAAATATACAATTGGTACAAAACGAAACATTTGAACAAATACTTATAATGAACAGTGAACGATAATATTTTTTAATTAAATCGTTATTTCCTTTTGCTAAAAATTTGTTAATTTCTTATAAAACCTTGAAGCACATGCGGGCAGCAAGATGACTCATTTGTCCCCTGAACACTTCTTTTAGTTTTAAATTTATAGAACCTTTTTATAATATTAAAATAAAATGTTACACTAAATAATCTAACTTCTAATATAAAAAAGGCATATTTTTAAGAATTAAACTTATTTTTTTTCTATAAAACGGCAAATCTATGATTATTTAATACATACAAGAAATAACAACAACACAATTTAAATTTGCGTCATATGACAGATTATCGCTTTAGTTTTTTTTAAATGCTAAAGGCTAAAACATTTCAAATACTTCACTGTTTGATATACTTAAATTTTCAGGGGATATTGGCGTATGATTTGACCAACACCAGCGCAACTGCAAACGTCACTTACGGCGGGATCGGGTTTCAATATGTGACGCTGCGAATGAAGAGTGATAAAAACCGAGAAATTAATTATGACATTTATATCTATGGTTAAAGTAAATATAAAAAACTATAAATATATGTCTGGTTGTAATCAAGTCACAATTTCTTATCCAAAATTAAAAACTTATTTACCTAAGTGTATAAAGTTAGAAAAATAATAAATCTTGTCGAATCTTTTGTTTTTAAATATTTATCTTAAAAGGATATTTACGCGAAGAAGGCTGAAAACCTATTTTAAAAACAAATGATCCCGAAACAGATACAGAAGTTTGAGACCCAGACCGAGAAGGTTTTTTTCTATATTCTCAGTACTGCTTTATTTATCTACCAACGTATAGTGTGTCCTTAAACCTTGTAATCATTTCTTATCTTTGTTTGTTATTAGGATACATATATACAAAAGATACCATAAAGTGTATTAATGTCAATATTATGTTTATATAAATTTTACCATTCATCAAAATAATTATTTGCTGTTTTCTTTATAGTCACTCGTTCGCCGGAAATTAAACCTAGTCCCTAAAATAGTAGCCATCCTAGTCCGAAATATACTAAAGTATATAAATAGTTCAGTTCTTGTATAAAAATAGTAAATCTATATGTAGATGAACAAAAACGTCTGATATTTTCCTAACTCCATCCTTACAATAAACAAATAGCAAAAAACCAACTTCGTAGATAGCATGTGACAGACTGACAGACGTAACGTTCCGAATTTACACCGTATTTGTATTAGAATATTTCTTAAAATGAACCGTAGCAATTCATTAGTATAGGATAAAATTACTTTTACTGTGAATCCCTTCAGAACGTAGCTTCGTACGGTGCGAAAGAGAAAGAGATAGAGAGATAGAAGGGAATTGCGACGAAGAAGATGCGCTCTTGCTAGGCTATCAATCCTAGATATAGATGCAGGCCGGTGAATGCTAAAGCTAACCCAAGAGCCTCTGAGTGCGGCAGTACGGTATACACCCACGGTGGTTTTAGTGCACATCTGCTGAGTAGCAGTGAGTATACCTGGAGTGAGCTTAATCCTCCAGGTGCTCGTGCTTATTGTAGCGTATATGTAAAAGCTGTAATGGTAAACCCTAAATAGGAAATATATTCAAAAAATTAGTTACACAGTAGACTGAAACGATAAGTATATGCCATTTTATAATTATTCGACTAAAAACGACTATCCATAGACAATAGTTTGCAAGCAACGGTGTGAATAATAATTCCAGGTCGTTTTTCCTGTAGGTTATTCCATATTTTCTTCCTAGTTCATTCTTTACGCTGGCCACTCGACTGGCAATTCGATTATGTTATTTCCTTTGTACTTGATTATCGCAATATAATGTTTCTTTTTCTGCAGGTTATCCACAGATCGGAGTAAACCTAGTGCTATGGCTTGACAGCGTCAAAATTATTTATCCTTGTACACCACAAAATTTATTGTAAAAACAAGCTAAGCATTAATGGTAAACATGTTTTGTCTCTGATAAGATAGAAGCGTGACAACTAGACAACTTATAATGCTCATTATTTTTTAAAACAAAACAGTGTTGCCATAAAGACTGACATACCTAGTTTATGACTAACAGACATCACGAAATCGCAATATTGTTATGTTTTCCAACATAGTCGCAACTTTGGTTAGTAGTCAGGCGTGCACTTCTCAAAATCGGATAAAATTAAATTTGATTCCTTCGTGCAATTCGACAAAATGATCCATAAACACTTATTAGGCTATTAAAGAACAATTGTAAAAATCTAAAATAAAATCGTGAGGAAACCGGTTTGCCTTAGACCCAAAAAGTCGTAACATGTGTCCGGCACATTGGCTGATAACTTTCTTATTAGATTGAAAAATGTTCATGCAACAGATACAGAAATCTGAGGCCCAGATCTAAAAAGGTCGTCACGCCACTGATTTATTTATTTAATTGTCTCTGGAGGATGTTCGGTGTAAGTGCAGCCAACATGTCATTTTGCAGGCGAACGCTGCGTCGCCGCAGGAGCTTCCGAAATAGAATCCAGCCAAAAGTTGGTTTTTAGAATATTTCACATTCTGCGGCCAACGTTAATCAAAATGCAAGCTGCTCTGCAATTCTGTGTCATAGGTTAAATTAGTTTTTGCAAGACAAATAATTATATCACAGGAGTTCGTAATGGAGAATAAAGTTATAGAGATTTATTTTGCTTAATTAAGTTGCGTGTTCATATAAATTGACTCAGGAATAGATTATTATATATTAATGCCGTATATTTATTTATTACTATTTAAAAAAGAATTAGATAAGATGAGCGCAGAAAGTGAAGAACTACATAAGTCAGTTATTCAGACAAAACTTATGGAACAAAGCAATAAAAATATATTGTCTTTGATATATATTATTTGATATTAACATACAGAAAAATAAGTGAATTTCCCGCGCATTTTCTGTAGAGATTCAGTGTTGAGACTGAAAGTAGTATTTAGAAACCAGACATTTATAACGGGAGTCAAGTGATCGCAAAGGCCAAATTCTTATTAATTAAAAAATAACAATTTCATTTTGTACACGAACACTGTACAAACACTGTGAAATATGTCAAACTTCACAGAAAACATACAACACCTCTTTAAACTAGATTTAAGTTTAACGCTCCATAATAAAGAATTAGTCATGTTTCCGAGTTACCCTTTGTTATGACTTCCGTTAGTCGAAAATGTATAACATTTTTTAAAGAAAGATTTCACAATATGTAGTATTTCACAGTGTAAATTATCTTACGAATGCAATTTCGAAATAACATTCAAATCTGGAAACGTGAAATCAATCCTTTATACTCTGAGCTAGCAAATATTGAAGCAATTTAGTCCCTTATTAAATTACAATAGGGGTAAATTTACAATAGCATATAAACTTCTAAAATATGTTTGTTCATATATAAACCATGTGAACGCTATCGCAACTAACATAAATTAACTCCCAAACTTTAAATTGAGTTCAGTTCTTTAGCCACACGGTACAGGTATATGTATCTATCAGATCGCTATGACTAATAATAGTCTAATAAACTTTCACTTAATATTAAATCTTTAGGATAACTAAAGCCCAAGGAATCTCCAGGGCAAGTAGTCACGAACTTAGCAGCTAAAAATGATAAATACATACATATTAGCTTTACAGTAATAGTAGTATAAAGCGATAGATATAATAATTAGTAGTAGTATTAGAAGGGGCAGACGTGATAAGCTTCCCGACGTTTCGCAATCGTTGCCTAGAGGTCATTCTGCTGCACACATTGAGTGAATCTCTTAGTGAGTAGACTTGACCTGTTCAGTCCAACACGTAGGTAACATTCCGCGCGGTCTAGTCTTCACCTTGTCTATGACGACAAAGCGTTCTATGGAGTACATGTTAGGCACAGAGGCTATTTAGACAGCTACTTGCCTACTAGAAAAAACAAACGATCACGAAACATATAGATATCTTTAAAAGCTGTAGCACATTTTTTTAAATTTAATCGATCACATGGTTTAGGAATCGTAAGGAAACTCGCATGTCGCAAAAACCCTAAAATATATTACTTAAAACAGAGACTTGATCACCTACTATCTATAAATATGATCTAAGTACATTCGTATCATGGGTTGTAGCGGCGCTGGATGAAGTAGTTTTAGTAAGTCAAGCCGTGCATTTTAATATTATAGAAATAGTTACCTCATACCTTATTTATACATTCAATAGGAATTGTTATTGTTCTGTACTTACGTTACATAGCATTGTTTCGGATTTACCACGCACGTAGTATGTTATCAGTTTTAATTGTCCTATAAATATTGTTTATTATCAAAGAAAGTAATTGTTACGTATATGTTTTGTATGAAAAATATATTAAATTAAATATTTTCGTCTGGCCGGGGTATCTCATCTCAGAGGACGTATATTAGAAGCCCGGCTTTGCATCAATGTACTGTCTGTGTACGCATCTAACAATCGATCGTATGGTGAAGGAAAACATTGTGAGGAAACAGAACTTAGACGCAAAAGTCAACGGTGTATGTTACGTACAGAAGGAATATTCATCTACATCAACGAAGAGGCGTTCGAATCGTCGACGCCCAATCACTTTCCGTGGCGTTAAGTAGAGATGTTGGATCTCTCTGCATCTTCTACCGCATTTACCATGGGGAGTGTTCAGAAGAGTTGTTCGGTCTAATACCCGCAACTGAGTTTCACTATCGTACGTCAAGGCATAATACAAAATACCATCCGTACCGACGTCGTCACACAGCTGAACGTTTTCTAAGGCAGTTTTTGCAACTCACCACCACTATGTGGAACCAGCTGCCCACTGAAGTATTTCCGAACCAATTCGACTGATGGTCCTTCAAGAAAAGAGCGTACCAATTGTTGAAAGGCCGGCAACGCACTCACGAGCCTTCTGGCAATGTGAGTGTCCAAAATACTTGCCTATTAGTGAAAGCAAATGGTCACGAAACTGGTACAGAAATCGGAGGCCAAAATTTGACGCCACTAGTTTTTATTACTTAACCGAATTAAGTTCAGTTTTGTATGGAGATGTTTTTAAATAAAACTCTTTGTTTGGAGCTGGGTTACAACTGATTTTAATATTCATTCCATTTGTTTATCCGCTCCTTTCAAGGGCGGACATCGGCCAGTTCGGGCAGAGCCCCTGCTGGCGGAGTAGTTGAATGCGCTTGTTGCGACGCTAGCGAAAACTTGGCTTATCTAAGGGTTCATAAATCTAAATGACATTTATGTTATTGGACCATTATCAGAAACGAAAATATTAAATTACAATTTATAAGTTTGGTAAAAACTAAAGAGCTCATATTGGCTTCAAGTGTGATGTTTGTAAACTTTTTGTTTACGCTTCTTATTAGTAACAAAAGTTGGGTTACATAACTACCTTAACTACATTTTAAAATGGAAATTGTCAATGTCATTATCATTTTCTATACGAAATATACAAGTTTATTGTAGTTTATATTATATAGTACGGTACTGCCGTACGCTTTAAGGAATACATAATGATTATTTAAGCAACTTAGCGAAGAATTTAAGAAATTAATTTAGAAAAATCACCTTTTATTAACACATTTTACTTTAGACTCAATTAAGTTCTCCACACTTATATTAATCCGTCGTTAACTTATCAGACATTAAATTAATACTTTGAAACGTCATGTCAATAATAATGGACGACTCAGAATACCTTACAGTATATAATCAATATAGCGGCCCACCTATATATACCTACCACCTATAATATTGTTACGAAGACGGGTCGACTGCAATGTTTCTAGAGTTTCTAGATCCCCTAGCTCGTAAAAATATAATCCATCAACCCCAAAAATTAATTTATGATGATGCCATTGCAAATGGACGAACACATAGAGTATGTCCCACTATACAAACTAAAACAAGTTATATTCAAAATTCCAGTGTTATACGGGTCCCATGTTGTACAATAAGCTGGTTGTAATCTTGAATATATATCCCCTCACAATCTAAGAATAGAGCTGTGTTGTCCTAGTGGTTTCAGCGTGCGACTTTCAACCCTGAGGACGTAGGTTTTATTCGCGGCTGAGCACCAATAGACTATCTTTCTATGTGTGCATTTAATATTCGCTCGAACGGTGAAGGAAAACATCCTGAGGAAACGAACATGTTTTAGCCCCAGAAAGTCGACGGCGTGTGTCAGGCACAGAACGCTGATCACCTACTTACCTATCAGATTGACAAATGATCATGTAACAGATACAGAAATCTGAGGCCTAGACCTAAAGAGATTGTAGCGCCACTGATAATAATAATATCAACGACGTCGATTTTTTTAGAATAAGACGTTTACCTTTACCGTTCGAGCGAATGTTAAATAAAAAACACCTCACAAATTAATAATATTTACTCGGAGTAATATCAATATTTATAATTGTTACGTGAAATTGAATATGATTTTGAACTCGTATTGCCAAGTTAAAGCTAACTTGTACTAAGTTTCATACAAGACAAACACCGCTCTGATATTGGCACTAATTGCTTCTCGCTCATACAGTTTGTTTAACATAGGGTAAGTGGGAACAAGGAATATATTATTTATTATTATAAAGTATATTAAAAATCTAAGCTTCAATTTCCACTTCACAATGAAACCTAATTATGATAATTAAAAAAAATAACATGCGGTTACTAGTAGTGTACACGTAAGAAGTGAAATTTTTTATGACCTTATTTCGAAAAATGATCGACTATATGCAACTTTACAGAAATTGGTTAAATAAAGCTAAATAAGATAAAGTTTAACAAAAGGCTTTTATTTTCATAGACATGAATACAAATAATACAGTTACATACAGTTGAATACAAATCTTACTTTTTTTTACATTTTATTAAGGATATTAGAAATCTCGGTATACATTGCCGGACACTTATGACAGATGCTACGCCCTGCAAGAAAAAAAAACAAAAACAAACATTAATACACACACAAACAATATAATTAATAGATTAATTACGAAAAAATAAACTTGATGGACATTTGTGGCTCAATTTAATTAAAAGCATTAAAGTTCATATAAAAGCAAAAACCGCAAAGCCATTAACAAAAACAATTACAGTGCATCGCAAGAGCGCATTAGATGGCTATCAGGCGAAACGTGCCAAATTTCTTGCACCCTTTTAACTTAATTTCTAGTAATGGCTTGTAGATTTGCTGCAACGTAAGTCTGCTTCGAGATATTTATTGCGCACTTAAAATGTTGCGGTCATTTTTAATTTGTACAATAAGTTGTAATGTCATTTATGTAGAATTGGTAGTAAGTATTTCAAGATATTTTTATAGAACAACGAAACGGGAACGCGAGCAGGAGGCTCGCCTGCTGTTAAGTGATACTCGCGAGTGCGTCGCCGGCCTTTTATGGATAGATAAAATATATTTGAGAGATTGTCAGTGCACCCTAGGTATAAATCGTGTAGTGTAATTAAAAAAGCATTCTTCATAGATTTTGGATATCTGTTATGTTACTCAAGGAATATGTTATGTTCTTGTACGAAATTCGAGCAAATGCAAATGTTCTGTTATCTAGCCGTGATGACAGATGTATATTATCAAATACAATTTAATTATTTTCGGTATTATCTAATTTTTTAACGAAAATTTAGAGGATACGAGGCAAACGAACAGGCGGCATTTGTATAAAGTGCCCGTAATCGGCCTTTACAGACACCTGTAACGCGGCGGTGTATTGCTTTTTTGAGGGAAAACGCTCTACTCTTGGTTCAGTACCACAACGAACTAGTATATTTGTGAAATATCAACAGGTCTAAGACCCGTGTAACATCTTTGTCACTTTTCGAAATGCTAAACTATATGTTTTTAGCTTCTTTGGCCTTATCGCGAGGAAAGAACAAGTCTCGACAAACTGGTAATAGTAGGGAGTAGGCAGGAGAAGCCGGGGTCGATTACCTCCAAAATTAAGGCAATTATGGGTCTCAAGATGCCCTGCCCTAATGCCCTGGGACAAGCTGAGGATAGAGCGGTGTGAAGGCAGCATGTCCACGAAAAGGCTACACAAGGAGAAGAAAATACATATTTGACAAATCAAAATATCGGCCACAGAGCTCAAAATTATAGACTAAACAAGCAAATCTGCCGTAATAATCCGTAGAGTTGACTTTTCTACTTTGAAAATTGTTGAGTTGGACAATGTATTTGCCGGTTCTGAAGAGTTCCCCCTAATCTTTCTATTGTGTTAGTTGCCAACTCGCCAACTTACTGGATTGGATTAACTTCGGAACGCTTTAGAACGTCTGTTAATACCAGATAACTCAAACTTTTCCATGTTGATTGTTTCTTGATGGAAATTCCTTTAACAATTTATTCCTGTGGCAACTTAATAGCCAAAGTATGAGCTAAGCGGATCAATTTTCTTGTTTACATTAAAAGAGCCTGTTATTATTTATAAGTTAGTAAGACTTGGAGAAAATGTAAACATTTTTCTTAGCGTAGTAACATTGTAAATAAGTGCTAAGCCTTTAACGGATATAGTATATTGCTTGGTAAAGTTGAAATATATACTACCACTGCCAAATATATTTTTATATTAAAAAGTCTATCAATCAAAATATATTGTGCTTGAAACTATATAGTCTACGGGTGAATTTTTCATTTTAAATGAATAATATGTAACTTTTGAACCTAGACCTATAAGTGATCAAGTACCTAGTTCATTTCCTCGCGGCGCGTCTAATGATTCTTTTTGACGAATAACAATTTAAAGAAATTGTTTCGTCTTTGTTTAATATCATGTGTGTTGAGCAGAGTCGGTTTAGTGAGTTTGGCGTGCGACTCTCATCCCTGAGGTACGACATTTTGATTTCCGACTGTGCACTACTGGGCTTTCTGTCTTTGTGCGCATTAACTTGCTCGAAGACGGCGTGTGTCAGGCACAGAAGCAGATACAGAATGAAGCCTAAGAATTTGTAGCGCCACTAGTTTTGTTTAGATGAAATTATTATGAGTTTGACTTGTATGAAATAGATTTCCCATTTACAAAAGCATTTTCTACATTATCTTCAAATCCTCCTGGATTAATGTAATAAGTTCTAATCGGAAGAGAAAAGTTCCGTAGCAAACGTAATCAGGTTAACATAACGGAAAGTGTAGGCTACATTCTTCCTGTAACGGGAAATTTCATGTCATATTAGTTAATTTGGGAACAATTTTGTAACTTAAACCATCTTACTAGAATAATAAAATATAAAGGATTGCTATCTATGTCCCTGACAGTGGGAGTAGCAGGTTAGTTTATTACATTCTTCTTTTCTGGGTGACTCTCCATTATTGTTGAGACGCTAAATCAGTCAGTCTGTCAGTCTCGTGAAGTGTGTATTGGCTTGTGCCAGATGGAGCAACACCTCCGCAGTCGAAACACTCGTCCACGTACATTACGAGGCCATCTACCCATAATTTTACACATTATAATTAATGTACAGCTTGCTAGCCAGTGGACTGTGAAATGTGTGTTTAAACTTTATATATATTGAATGTCAGGAGTATCTGTATTGTATATGTAATGTATCTATGAGCAAGCTGCACTAGATAACTAAATATGAGAGAGGGTGAGATGTAAGAACCTAACAACCCTAAGGATTCCTAATCCCTACAGATGTACCTTAACACATAAATAGTGAATATATAAATAAGTACGGGATGTCTGCACCATGAGACCTAAGGTAACAGACGGAGCCCTACGGGTAGGATCAAAGGTTCCAGGTGGTGGGATTATCTCAAAGCTATCGAGCAGGCTCACCACTATAATTAAGGGCTTGAAGTAGTCTTCGCCACTTTGAGGGGAAGTGAGAAATGAATACGACAGAGCAATATACAAATCTGATTTATTGTTTAAAGATAATATCTTAAATACTACTTACACCTATTCACACATACATAATATTATTTAACTGAGCTGTTGGTGTATTGCGCACCTTCAGCTATTAACATTTTGGAACCCACGTGAGTCGTGTCAGCAATTGATCAATATTGGAATAAAATAAATTCAAAATTACTCTCCAAATAATAATAATTGGAACACACGTGAGGCGTGACAGCAGTTGGTCAATGTTCAAATGAAATCTGAACAATTAAAATTATTAAATATAAACACTTTTGACAAGTGGAAGAGGACTCGAAAATGGTTGTAGCGCTGATGGATGAGCTGATCATGTATTATCTTATAGTATTTGTACTGCACGGAACAGCTGTTTCGCTGATCACACCACAGATTTTTTTAAACATATAGGTGGTTTCTTCTTAACCCATTATTGTTATAAAAAGGACTAACCAAAATTAACAATTCAGTTTTAGTTTTGTATTGTCATTGCAAAACTCCGTAAGAAATTGTGTATTCCACAAAGGTATTGAACATTGATCCTTCCCAGAGCGACTCGACTTTATACATATTTCATCGAATCGCTCCCAAGATATATTTATATTTACACAATTGTCAAATATGAAATTCCTGTGTGACATATTTATGTATATTAATGCGGGCTAAGCTTTACATTTACCGTATGGGAGAAAAGTTAGAAATGTTGAAATGAATTTTCACACTAACAAAAACAATTTTAATGAAATCTATTTGACACAAAACGACGTCAGAAATAAGTAATAGTTTTTATAGTATAGTAGCTATTGGGAAAGTAAAGTAGGTCTATAAAAAATAATACCAATAAAAGCTTTTAGATGAACACTGCCACAGGGACCAACCTTTTTAAATTCGTTTTAATATTCTTTTTAATTATTTTAATTATTACTATATAGGTAAATTGTAAATACTGTATATTCGATTGTTATTATTATTAATAAATATAATTTAAGCATAAGAGCTTCTAAACACTGACTTTTTGAGTTAGAATAACAACTGTACACGTTTTTTTTCATTAATGAACACATGCTGAATTCTTGCAACCTGTTTGTACGAAGTTGCGTAGGAACTGGTATGTCGTAATAAGCCCAACCCGCGCTTGTCTAGCGCCCTGAACAGCGTGTCCTAGTAGTGGGATGATCATTTAAAGGTACACCTACTTCTTAGAAAGCTGAGTCACTTCGCTTCCGACCGCCGACCCGTGCAGACGTCTGCTCCAGTGCTCTCTCCGTGTGAGTCATCAGTGCTGTAGTGCCATCTCGCTCGCTCCGTGTGAGTCATCGCCGCTTGCCGCTGTACAGTGCGCACGCGCTGTCCGACCGCTGCCTTGCTGCTTGCTGCCTGCTGCCCTCTCATTGGTCAGCCCGATCGCTGCCTTGCTGCCTGCCGCCCTCTCATTGGTCGCTTCGCGTCTTCGGTGTTTGGACATCGGGTTGAAGGCTGCATTTTATGAACGCGGGTTTACCTGCGGCCCTCAGATAGCCACCTAACGGTGCCAAACGGTTATCTGTGGGTTAACGCCTTGTGCGGGAGTGTTTTTGTCCGGGGTGCATACACCGTGCCTTTTTCAAGGCGCGTAACAGCCCCTCCGCTTCCTCCAAGTCCTGTGCACGGCCGGGCCTCCTAGTAGGCACGTATTGGGGAGTAGGTACGCCAACTACTCTCTAGCAACCGGCTAAACACAGGTCCACTGTTGGACGGGTCCTGTCACATCCGTAGGGGCTCTTATACCCAATCTCCTACGGGCTGGTTAGGTCGGTGACAAACCTCACCTCCGCTATCACCAGCGGAGACACACCACATATTAGGGCAAACCATTAGCTTAGGTACTCACCACACTTAGGCATCTAGGTACACACCCGCCGTCAAACTGTTGGCTTCCCGCCAACAGAATGGTGTCCGGGGATCCACCCCCTGACTTGAGAAAAATACTGCTCTTTCTCCAAGAGCGCTTCCCCGACGCTTTTTAACGAGTCCGAAACCGCGGATTCGCCGCGTTCCCCATCGCCGTCGCCGCGTAAGGCGAAGAAAAATGCCTCCGCGAAGGCATCAAAACTCGTTACCCGCCCTCGCTCGCGCTCGCGCTCACCACTCCCTGAAGTGGGAAGCGCCAGCGATGAGGAGACGGGTTTAAATTCACGCCCGTCATCGGTCATGTCGACCCAATCCACTCCGGCGTTAGCGGCCGACGAAGCCGCACAAAATTCATCTTCCGAGAGCGACGGCTTTCAAACCGTCGGCCGGAAGAAAAAGCGTTCGGCCAACGGCGGTCCCCCCGCCAAAAGGCCCACTCAAGCCGCCAACCCTCCGAAGAGGGATCTTAGTTCCCTCTTATCGGGAAAACCTGCGCCCCCCGCCCCCGCGGACCGCATTAAAACCCCCCCGCCCGTATACGTTAGGGACAAGGGCGCCTGGCCGGCCCTATCAAAAATTCTCGACACAAAGTCGATAAATTACAAGGCCCGAACGCTAAGGGATAACCTTTGCGTTCAGGTCTTTTCATCTGATCACCACCGCTTTCTAACTTCATACCTTCGCTCTGAAGGTATCGGTGGCCACACCTTCCCCCTACCCGAGGAGCGCGTCCTAAGGGTAGTCATTAAGGGCATCCCAAAGGAGATAGACTCCGGGATAGTCCAATCGGACCTCACTGAGCAGGGATACCCCGTAAGGGATGTATTCCGCATGCTCAAGAGAACAACCAAAGAAGAGTACGACATGGTACTCGTTGTCCTCGATCCCACCCCGAGTGGGAAAAAGATATTTAGCCTGAGAGAGTGTTGCAAGCTCTCGGGGCTGAGGGTTGAAACCCCCCTCAAACACTCCTTCACACGACAGTGTCACCGCTGTCAACTCTACGGGCATGCGGCCCGTAACTGTTTCGCTAGGGCACGGTGCGTAAAGTGCCTAGGCGACCACGGCACGGCGGACTGCAAAAGAACGCTTCCGTGCGCTGAGCCACCGGCGTGCGTGCTTTGCGGGCAACAGGGCCACCCAGCGAATTATCGCGGGTGCCCTCGTGCCCCCAAGGCGCATAAGCCGGCGTCTGGGCGCACGGCAGGGCGCGATGCGGTCCGTCGCGGCGCGGGAGCAAAGCCCACGTACGCGCCGGCCCCACCTCCTAGGAATAGTGCCTGGACCAAGCCCCCCGTTACGGAGGGCCCTCCCCAGCTCACGTCAGAGGCCTTCCCGCCTCTGCCAACAAAATCGGCAGCCGTAAAGCCTTCCCAGGCGCCGGCGCCGACCCCCGTCATAACGGAGAGGCCCACACGCAAGGTGAGCCCTCCGGCTAAAGCCCTCAGCCACTCGGCGGAGGCCGCCGCGGAATCAGAAAAGGTCCGCGACGCCTTAAATCTCGCGTTTAGTATCGTAGACGCGCTAGACATAGACGCTCTTGTCGCCTTCTCCGAGGCTTTCAAATCCGCCAACAACGCGGAAGACAAGAAGCAACTTGTAATCGAGCACGTCCAGCTCCTTAAGTCCGTGCGACAATTTGCAGACTCCACCACACCGCAATAGCTACGACCACGTCTAGGATCAAGGCTCGATCACTGTCCGTGGTGACTTTCAATGCAAACGGTTTCAAGCCGCAGGCAGATTTGGTTCGAGATTTCCTCGTTCGCCACCAAATAGATATTTTCCTAGTACAGGAATCTTTCCTCAAGCCCAGCGTTCGCGCTCCCAGATTCGCAAATTACAACGTAGTGCGAAACGACCGACCTACGGCGAAAGGCGGTACGCTCATTTATTATAGACGAGCGCTTCACTGCTCGCCGTTAGACCCGCCCTCCCTTACCAACATAGAGTGCTCTGTGTTGCGCGTAGCCATGACCGGCCATCAGCCGATTATTATCGCGTCGGTGTACCTCCCTCCCGCCAAGGACATACTAGAGAGCGATCTCAGAACCCTGTTTGCGATGGGCCCCTCGGTCTTATTAGTCGGGGATCTCAATAGCAAACACGGGGACTGGAATAGTTCAAAACAAAACCCTAATGGGTTAGCCCTCAATAGGCTTATAGACGTGCTCAATTTCAACGTCATTGCCCCCATACAACCGACTCGCCGTGGCATAACAGGCAACGGCCTTCTCTCAACGGACGTCATAGACGTAGCGGTTTTACGTAACGTGGCACTACAGCCGCGAAGCGTAGAGACGTTACACGAGTTAGACTCGGACCACTTCCCGGTTCACTTTGAATTCGGCCCTCCTAACACTCGAGAGAAGAGGTTCAAGTCCATTGTCGACTGGCAGAAGTTAGACGAGGCCCTCAAGCCCGCCGACACCTCTGCCCTCCCAAATGTCCCCGACAATTTAGTCTCGTCCGCTCACGCGTTAGACGCGATCTCCTCGGTCACTAATCACATTCAGACCAAGGTCGCCGAGTCGTCCCGGAAGGTCCCAGATGAGTTCGCTCAACGCTGGGAGCTTCCCCCGGACGCGAGGCGTCTATTGACCGAGAAGAACGCGGCGACTCGCGCCTTCGCCAGAGCACCGACCGACGAAAACCGCAGAGCACTCCGCGCCTCGCAGCGCCGAGTCAAAGAGCGCATGCGGGAAATTAGAAACGAACGCTGGGACCGTCTTACCAGCGAATTGTCACCTTCGCACACGGCCTATTGGTCTCTCGCGCGTTCCCTTAAAACCGACACGGTGGCGTCCATGCCCCCTCTCAAGCGTCCAAATCTGCCTGACGCATTCGACGACGACGAAAAAGCCGAGTGCTTAGCCGTCAGCCTAGTGGAGCAGTGCACCCCGTATCTCGATCATAGCGACCCGGCGCACGTCGAACACGTGAACCGCGAGGTCGAACGCATCGTAGCACTGCCCCTCCCTCCCGAGCCGCTCCCTCCTACGTCGATCGCCGAGGTCAAAACTCTAATAAAGAGTTCACTGCCTCGTAAATCTCCAGGTCTCGACGCCATCTCGAACAAGGTCCTCCGGTGCCTCCCGCCCCATCTGATATGCCTACTAGTGTCCATTTTCAATTGCCTCCTTGAAAACTGCACCTTCCCGGCGCAGTGGAAAGAGGCCATTGTCATTGGTATTCACAAACCAGGCAAACCCCGTAACAACCCCACCAGTTACCGCCCTATCAGCCTTCTCAATACGCTTAGCAAGCTTTACGAGAAGGTACTTTGCCCTAGATAAGGGGCTCATTCCCGATGAGCAGTTTGGCTTCAGGCCGGCCCACTCGTGCGTTCATCAAGTCCATCGAATCACGGAGCACATCCTTTCCGGGATGAATAGCTCCCTGAAACCGAGAGCCACGGGTGCGCTCTTCTTCGACATAGCGAAAGCTTTCGACAAGGTCTGGCACAACGGCTTGGTTTACAAGCTCTACCACCTTAATGTGCCACTAAGACTCGTGCGTATCGTACACGACTTCTTGTCCGACCGCTCAATGCGCTATCGCGTAGAAGGAACGTTATCGTCTCCTCGCCCCATCATGGCCGGAGTCCCTCAGGGCTCGGTCCTCTCGCCCCTTCTGTTCACGTTGTATACCGGCGACATCCCTAGGGCTCCCAATGTGGAGCTAGCCCTCTATGCCGATGACACCGCTCTCTATACCACCCATAAAGATAGAGGTGTCATTGTGGACAGACTCCAGACCGCTACCACGTCGTTAGGCGAATGGTTTCGGAAATGGGGCTTCCAAATAAATCCCGAGAAAAGCGTAGCAGTTCTCTTTGCCAGGGGCAACCCCGGTGCTATCGCTAGGGATAAATTTCACCTCAAGACAGAGGTAACCCTATACGGGCAAGCCATTCCATGGCAAAAGTCCGTTAAATATCTAGGAGTCACGCTCGATAGCGGCATGTCTTTCCGAAAGCACATAGCCGCCGTTCGCAAGAAGGCCCATTTTGTCCTCTCTCGCCTTCATTTCCTCCTAAATAAAAGGAGTCAAATGTCTCTCAGACACAAGGTCACCCTGTACAAGGCCTGCATCCGACCGTGCATGACATACGCTAGCGTAGTCTTTGCGCATTGTGCCCCCTCCTATATACACCGGCTACAGGTGCTTCAGTCGCGATTCATGAGAATCGCGACCGGTGCGCCCTTCTATGTGAGAAACGTCGATCTCCACCACGACCTGGAGCTCCCTACCATAGCCCAATGGATGAAGTTGGCGTCCACACGCCACTTTGACAAGGCTAAACACCATCCCAATCCGCTGGTGCGTAATAGCATCGACTATTACCCCTTCCCGACAAAAAAGGCTCGTAGGAGGCCCCGACACATACTAACGGATCCGGACGATCCAATTACTGTAGCAAACAATAAATTAAATGCCGCCCGCGCGGCCAATAATAAAAATAGCCAATCAAAGATTAGGGTAAAAAACCGCCTTCACCGGGGAAGGCGAGGACCTTTACTTTGCACTTCGCTCACTACAGTGAGCTTCCGTCCTGCCCTTCAGGCGATTGACCGCCCCGCGACGGCCCAAGCCGAGGTTCGAGTCTCACAGGAGACGCCCTTGCGCTAGCCGCGGGATAAAACGCCATTCTGGCCGAGCTACGCTCGCCAAAACAGCCCGAGCTGAGCTGTAAAGGCCCTTAAGGCCAACAGCGAGATTCCATTCTCAAAAAAAAAAAAAAAAAGAAAGCTGAGTAACCAATACCCAAACCATCTCTGCTATTTCTACAATACGGCACTTAGGCTCGCCTACACATTCTACGGAGCCTACATACCTAATTGTAAATTCTTATTTATTTAATCTTTAATAAAATGAAATGAATGAATATGTCTGCCTATAAAACAATAAACGGCTCTCTCCTCCGACTTTGATTTTGACCCCTTTGGAGTAGAGACTCTTGGCCGTAGGGTTCAAGTGCATATATACATGTTTCTTAAAGATTTATGTTAACGCCTGGTAGATAGTACCGGTGACCCAGAGCTGGTGGTTTCCTCGCTCAACGAATAAAAGGCCGGCAACGCACTTGGAGGCCTTCTGACAATGTGAGTGTCTATGGGCAGCGGTATCACTTAACATCAGGTGAGCCTCCTGTCCGTTTGCCCCTTGTTGCGTAAAAATGTATGCGTCTAAGGACGCCCATCAAAAGTGTTAAATTAAACTAATCTGAGCTATTTAATCCTGAAATGTTCCGACGATCTTCTTCTGCTCCATTCACTGTGTGTACACTGTGAGTAAATGTCTAACGCATACGAAACAATTTAATTTAATTAACTAAAACCGGCCTTAGAACGCGCGACCGACCGAAATTCTAAGGAGGTGCTGTGAATTATCTGAGTTCAATTTGTCTGTGAAGATTTTTATCTATTAATAAAACCGCGAAACAGACACAAACAATAAAATATATTTTATTTGATCTAATCAAGAGATGTTCTATAATTTTCAACATTTCTTTTGTCTAGACTCAATAACTTTGTTTATAGTCTATTTTATGCATTTAAAAGGTTTAAAGTACTTTTTAACAGCTATAAAAGTAATGCATCATCTTAAATTCACGCACAAGCGACAACTTCGAAGTTGCTGAATTTTTAAAGAAAATATTTTAGGCTAAGGTGCGAAATAAATTATGAATTCTCAAAAGGAGTTCTTCGTAAATTGAGCGCTGCATTACTTGTGATTCATTTATAGTGATTCATGTGACCTTTTTTGTATTGTTCTTTTAACTGTTTACATTTTAATTGCTTTGCTTTATTCCATTAGTTTTCTCTAAATAATTTTATGTCTGATGTAGTTTAACACTTCTTAAAATATATATATATATATATATATATATATATAATATAAGGTGAGCGACCTTATATAATATGTTTTTCTCACAATGGTTGCCTGGAAGAGATCGCTCAAAAACCAGTTGGCTTCCTTGTTATTTAATTATTTTAATTGTACCATATTTCTGTATGCAAGTTTTCTATGAACCAGTAGCTATTAACGCGACATAAAGATATTCACATTTTATATAACGTTATTTTTTAAGAACCATTCCATTACAAGAATATTTTTTATAGGTTACACATTTTAATTTAAAAAAAATAGTTTACACCGAGAAAATAAAAAAATAAACAATTACCAAATCTGTACAATATTATTTATATTTGGCTTCTGTTTATTCGAAAACTAGTAATAACATTTTATCTGTTAATATAATTACCGTGGAGTCCATAAATCTGAACAAACTTAGTTACTGCGAAAATTGGCTTCGTTAGATGAAAACAAAAGTTAGCGCCATAATTCGGACCTTTTGAAAAATTAAAAAGGTCGCGTCGGATTTACTGAGCATCTAATTTTCTAAACTGCAAACGTTGGTAATCAGTCACCAAAATTAAGGATCATCAGAAAATATATCTTACCGTCGTTGATAATTTAGTAATTAATTTTCTTTAAGAAAATAGTGACACCTTCAAATTGAATTAATTAACACGATTTAATTAAATAAATATCAACACTATAATGACAGACAATTTTCGAGTCGATTTTTTTTTCACTTTCAAAATACTGTGTAAAGAATATAGAGTAAACTATCTATAGCGCGTTGGTTTTGTGAAATAGCTGTCAATCTGTCAGAGTAGCGGAGAAGTGATCTTACTGGTCGCCGCCTGAACTGTCACTTAGTAGTTTAAAACTGCGTTGCCGGGAAGAGTTCTCTTTTTCTGATATCTGACTTTCTTGGCGGGAACTTTAAATAAGGGACGCGCAATTACCATTTCTTACAATCTATTTAAAATGGGGCTAAACATATTTATTTTAAAATTAAGTAAGTATATTTTTATTTGTTTCCACGCTTTCCACTTCATAATTGATTTGAATATTTGTTTAATAGGTTGGTTGAAGCACTAATAATACATTAAAAGCGTAATAGTTTTATATATTTGACATATCTGTTAACAATCTAAGTTAAAAATATATAATTAGGGTATATTAGTAACTAGGCCGTTGCACTACCACAACACAAACACTTTCTTTTTTGTAATAGGAGGCAAACGGGCAAGAGGCTCACCTGATGTTAAGTAATACCGCCGCCCATGGACATTCACATTGCCAAAAGGCTCGCAAGTGCGTTGCCGGCCTTTGAAGAAATAGTACGCTCTTTTCTTGAAGGACCCTAAGTCGAATTGGTTCCGAAATACTTCAGTGGGCAGCTGGTCGACATAGTGGTGGTGTACGGCAAAAACTACCTTAGATAACGCTCAGCCGTTTCGCAATTGTCAAGTTATTTAAAGGTGATTTCCTAACACATAACTAATATAGAGTATCGTAAAGTATCTATATAGGTATAAATGTACTTTGTATTTTATACATATATAACGTCTATAACCAAAACATTATTTACAAAAATTAATCACCTATTCTACAGATTTAAACGTCGAATTTAAAACAAAACCAAACGTTTCCACTTTTTGTTTATTCCGAATAAAAACCAGCATAGACAAAAGAGTATTGTACATACACAATGTTTATTCGAACTATTTTCCAGTAAATGTGAAGCAGTAGGACTCATTGTAGTGGCGTGCCAGGACAATGCCAGGACGTGAGGTGATTCACAAAATTGATTGCCCATGCCAGGCACAACGCGCATTGTTCTGCTTTTGATGATGTTACATTCGATTTTTGTAGGTTCTGATTTGGCTTAGGGGGTAACCTGAAACACGTGAAGTGATTTTCGGAGTTATATTCTTATTTTCTTAATGAGAAAATGTGCTTTATAATTATCTTAAATTAATTTTAAATTATCGGTTCTAAGGTTATTTAGATACATCGAACTATAACGTATGGTCGATCGAAGCATACATTAAACAGTACAATGTATAAACCTTAAAGTTTATTCTGACGCTGACTCATAACCTATTAACTAATAAATATAAACTGATGAAGAAACATGAGTTATTTACAAACCCTCAATTTTCAAAGTTAAAGTCAACTCCAAACAATAATACATTGTAACGAGTACCTACTGTTGACATTGAATTTAGTAAATATTATTTTACGCAGCAAGTACTGTATAGGCACTAAGTACACCCTTCTCACTCAAAGTTAATTGTTTTTCAGGGAAACAAAGAGAACTCAACATAGCATTGCCAACTCAATTGTCAGCGATAATTTGTATATGTACAGAAATTCTGTTACAAATGAACTCAAAGTCGTAAAACAGACGAGAGAGTGCACCAGCTGAATATATCTCATACATATCTGGCAACGCAGTTACTGGCTTTATATGGCATTTCCCAAATCAAAAGCAATGTAAAATATGTTTGCAGACTAAGAAACGCAGGTGAGGCTCTGAAACTAATGTGACGCTGCCGTGAATAAAGTGTGCTCAACACATTTATGAAACATCCTAAGGAGCAAAGTGTTGCAATATATTTAGATCCTTATCTACAGGCCAGAGGTTCAAAAATGCTATGTCTAATAAAAAGCAGTACTTACTCGTTCTTTTTAGCAACGTGAACAGCTTAAGATATGTGGCGTACTAAATATAATTTTAAGCAAGACAATTGTCTAAAAAGCATGCTTAGATATTTAGCTTGTGGGAGTTTGTTCTGTTGGAATATAAAGTAAAATATATTGATACAGCAATGAGTTTCAAACTTTATACTATGTCGAAATTCAATCGGTTGCTTATATACGGACTTCTAGCTCTCGACTTTTAATCTGATCTTAATCATAATATAACTAACACAGGCATAGAATCCTGATCATCCACTTGCCTAATAAGAAAAAAATATCACAAAACAATTTATCTACTGTAAGGTTGTAGCGGCACTATTTTTATTGAATAACTAATATTATTATATCTAGTATGATATTTTTTAGTATGTATAGATATAGGTTAAGATACCATAAAACTCAAAAAGGCATGTGGCCAAATGAGCATCATGATCATCATCATGAACACGTACACAGTTTATAGAAGATGGCAAAATGAAACTTGTCTAAAATTATTTAAATTGAACAGTCATTAATTTAAAAAAACTAGAAATATTGGCTAATAAATTAAACTACTAGTATTACAGGTTTGAACTGATTTAGACGTTTTTAATTTATAAGCTTTGTGACATATGACAATGACAGCTGACACTAACGCAGTTGCTCCAACATCAATAATCGTCATGGTATCTTATGGAAATGATAGGTAAGTATTTTGAATTTACAATGCAGTATAAATAACAACGTTACTAGTATTATCGTATTAAGCACTGCGCCCTTACTCTGTTTAATAGCGACAGCGATACGGTTTACGACGTTTTTGTATGCAAGTTCGATGTAGTTCTCTCAACGCAGAACACAATCTCATGTTTGAGATCGGAATAGCTGTTGATACCGCTGTTGAAAGTTATAGAGTAAGGGCTCTGGTCAGCCTACAATATTTTACAAGTTTGTTTGACGTGTAGCATAAATTCACATATATACATATAGAACGCGTTGAATGTTTAACGTTTCGGTGTCCAACATACATTTTTGGTCGCAGATCCAGCGGAGCCAGCCAGTTTTACGCTTTCATACATTATATTTACATTTGTTATATGAAGACGTTGGTGTTATCAAGTTGAACGACGTATGCGTCAGCCACGGATTTTACGTTTAAAGAAAAACGTAAATTAAATACATTGTAGATACACTACCTATTTTAATAAAAGTGGTATTGTATAATTGGCTTGAAACAAAGTTGACTAACTATGAAAATATTTTATTTCGAAAGTTATTACTCTGTTAGCAATTGAATTTAGCTAGAAGGAAATTTATATTTTATATTCCGGTGAACACTGCCACATAATTAAAATAGTTATAGTTTTTTAAAGTTTATATAAAATGTTTGTTTGAATAAATGAACTACTAGATCTTATTATATACATTCTCTTGGTACAGTGATGTTACGTTAACGTAGTCAAGTTTTGCTTTAATGTTAAATATTAATTAATGTATATGTCAGTGATTACGAGTATTCAATTAAAGAACACGATTTAATTTGTTTTTTCAGAATGGTAATATCACGCAATCTCATTGACATGTTACAGGACGTTATATGTCAATGTGGCTAGTCCATTGGTCAGAAGAAAGTAGAATCGATCGTTGAGTTTAGTTGTTCTATGATCGGCGCCTGACCTTTTATAAATACTACATTAAAATGTCGGACGACGGTATTGACACCAACTTTGAATATATTAATCGCATTGAATCTGCGACATATATGCTATATATTTAGTGGTACGAGAGACAGCTATGAAAACAACAATTATTGTTTAATTCAAGCCAGTAGTTTCTGAGTTAGGACATTCGAAGAAATAAAACTGGTCAGCATAGATTAATATTTATAAGAACTAAATGCGCACATTTCATTATACATAACCAACAAGAACTCTGTCCTAAAATATGCTTCTATAATTACATCTCTTGTAGTCTTAAGAATAATAAAAGTGTTTGCGAGCAAGAACAATGTAATAAAGCATTGTATTCAGTAAGATTCGGACTAACGAACTGTCACATTTTCACGGCAAAATAAGCGGCCATAATTAGGTTCAGGCCCCCGTACTATGAAGCGATGTTGCTAAGTAATAATTTATAACACTTTTTGATATTAATGTTTTCGCGATTTTGTTTTCGTCTTCATCCTCGTCAATTTTATATTAAAAGGAGCTTATGAAGGATTAAAAATGTTGAAGTTATAACTTCATATTTTTAATCTTAAGGAGGCAAACGGGCAGGTGGCTCACCTGATGTTAAGGGTATTGTTTCTTTCCATTTTTTGTCATCATTTCTTGAATTAGGGCGAATGGAAAAAAATATATGGTGGAGTTGAGTAGTTTTAATACGATTTAAATAACTTCGCTCGATAGAAAAAAAATCCAAACAGCCAATTTTTGACACTATGAATTCATTTTATGACGAAAATGTATATAGACCATGATTTTGAAATTTACACGATATATTTTATCGAAAGCCAAATAACTCATTTCAGAAGAAAAAAAATGATAAAATTACATTAATTTAATGTTTTACTTAACTAATTGTTATTACGGGCCACAGCACCTCAGTGCTCCAGCTCTCCACTGCACACCGCAGTCCACCCTGAGACACTGACACAGCAATTCGTGCTGAGATAGGGCTTTAAGTGTTACCGTCGCCTATGGACACTCACATTTCCAAAAAAAGGCTCGCAAATTCGTTGCCGGCAATTTAAGAATTGGTACATTATTTATTTATTAAGAATCTTACATTTACTATTAACACAAGGAGCGTGTAAGCCTTGAGTTTGATTTCCAGCTGATGAATATAGTTTCGGATGCTTCGGATGTCTTAAAAATTACCAAAGAAAGAAATAAAAGTTCTATTCACCGTGTGGCATGATATATGTTTTTTTTCGTTTCTATTTATATACATTCATTCACAACGCTCTATAGTTGTTTAATTATTTGTTCTGTATTTCCAGTCTCGTTTACGTATTAGATTGCTATTGCACACAAAATGTCGATTTACGTTCCGTGGTAGAGGGCAATTTGGATAGAGCACGGATTTACATAATAAATGCCTTCAGAGCTGTAAATAAATAAGCTTCATTATACGGATCAAATAAGATATAATTTAATTAACAGTTTATTATTAATTTATTTTCAGCTTATTTATCTTTCCCAGTCACTGATATTAGAATCTATTAAGAGTTTTTTACCGAGTTGGAATGTCGAAAACACTTATGCAGAACATTAAACAACAGAATACCACCGCCACTACCAGCTATCCAGCTTCTTCAATTAATTATAATGGGTAAAATCCAGGGTTAACGGCGTGATGATAGAAGGAAAATTATAGCTTCGCAACGTTAGAGAGTGGACGTGGAGTTTCTGCTCCTAGCCCATAACAAGACACTCTTCAATAGACTGTCAATTGACGGTCAAGCACCAGTAATAGAGAGACACTAAAAGTTGAAGTAGAATTCCTTAAATTTAACAGTTCATAATGTTCTAAGGAGTTTAGTAGTAGATAGTAATACAATTCATAAGGTATATCACAAAAGGTTACATTAACAACAGTCGTAGGAGTAGTCTTATGGTAGTGGATGGATGTAGTATAAATGGAAGACGTTTAACTACGAGCATAATAGAGATTTAAGAGCAGTGTTGACCTAGTGGGTTCAGCGCGTGATTGTCATCCCTAAAGTCGTAGGTTCGATCCCCGGCTGTGCACCAATGGACTTTCTTTCTATGTGTTCATTTAACATTCGAGAGGAAACTGGCGTGCCTTAAATCCAAAAAGTCGACGGCATGCGTCAGGCATAGAAAGCTGTTCACCTACTTGCCTATTAGATTAACAAATGATCATGTAACAGATACGGAAATCTGAGGTCCTGACCGAAAAAGGTTGTAGCGACATTGATAATAGAGATGTATCAGAGTAGCGGCTAAGCGTTCTAAACGGAGTATTTGTGTTCGAGTCTTGGGTGCACAAATTAATTATTTGTATGTAGACAGTTCGTATTTAAAGAAAAATATAGATTCCAAATCTACGTGGTAACTTGAATATAATAAAACTTAATTAATTAAGTAAATGCATTAGCTTACGGGATTCCATACAAAACTAGTACGTAATCTAGTGTATAACTTGATATTTAATAAATAATAATAATAAATTTCATAGACACTAGTAAATACGTAATGCCAAGCATCAGGAAAACCTCAAAATTTACAAAATATGGCAAGCAACAACTCGTTACCCAGTGGATTGAAGTCATTCGATTTTCAAATATATTCCGCCCCAGCACTGTATGTGATCAGAAAGGCATTTGGTAAAAAAGATTTGCACAAGATTGATGACCAGTTACCAAGTCGGGGGATACGAGACGAAAGCTTTGTTCTGATACAATAAGATTTCTCACGATGCTTACGATTTAAACACGGAAAATTAAGTCAGAAATGAATATATCAATGAAAATCAAATTAGAATTGTTATTTTATTAGACGTAATTTTTTTTAAATTTTGATGTCATTGTGAGACAAGAAAATGCCCAACTGAATGAATGTTTGTCCGTTAGTGTGTATGTACGCCACTGGGCAATCATGCCCGCCTTCCACTGCGAGCGAAACGGACCCATTACGGAATCCGTTACACTCGTAACGATGATTTTCATGCATGTGCTTCCACCAAAGCGGAGACTTAGTGACGCCAAGCTTTGCTTAGTGTATTAATTATATTATTATATTTTTGTTCTCAACATCACACATATTACAAAGAGGTCAACCAAGTTATGAAAATAATATTAACTTATGAAAAAATGTTATGAAAAGAATATAAATAAATCAGTGGTGCTAAAGCCTTTTTTCTTTAGGTCTGGGCCTTCTGAATCTGTTTCATGATTATTTGTGAATCTAATAGTCAAGTAGGTGATCAGCCTCCTGTGCCTGACACACGCCGTCGACTTTTTTGGTTCTAAGACAAGCCGATTTCCTCACGATATTATCCTTCACCGTTCGAACGATGGTTAAATGCGCACATAGATCGAACCTACGACCTCAGGGATGAGAGTTGCACACTGACGCCACTAGGCCATGGCCACTGCTCTATGAAAAAGTTATGCAAAATGGAAATAATGTATAATATGTGTGAAAATAACATGAGGAATTAGGAAGGCGCAGTGCTAACCAGATCCATCCATGCATCGAGTAGCTCGCAGTATCGCATACAATCTATGAACGGACTCTTTGTTATGAAGAAGTCGCATTGGTCCGCCAAGCATCAACTGGCATCCATTGTAAATACATAATTATGTAGAAAAAAAATGTGTGCATGTACTAGTGTACACACGTAAGAAGTGAAACTTCTTTATGACCTTAATTCTCTAAAAATGATCTACTATATGCAACTTTAGAGAAATTGGTTGAATAAAGATAAATAATATAAAGTTTAACAAAAGGCTTTTATTATCATAGACAAGAATACAAATAATACAATTATTTCATTTGACCTTATTACTATTAAGATTATTACAGAATTTCATTAATTGTAACAGAATTATTACTATCATTGTTATCGTTTTTTATATATTTTTGTTATAAATGGCTTCGAATTTCTTCGAATCAACCGTGGTAGAAACATGAAAAAGTTGACGCGTAACGGGAAAACGTGACGCGTAACAGAAAAAATGTGACGGTATTTTTACAACGCCGATAAAGAAGTTTCACTTTAATAACGAAATTAGTTATTATAGCAAACGTTTAACAAAGCAAGGTTGTTTTTACAAACAAAATAAGAACATTTGGTCTCCGTGGAGATGCTGAAAATTTTCTAGTAATTTTTTGACAACAGCTTTATTGTAAATCCGACTGTTAACAGGACCATTAACGGATGAGCACAAACGTAAGACAGGCGTGAAAATGGATATTTGATTTGATTTTAGTGTTTAAAAAATAAACATAATGTAATATTTACCGGCCATTGTCATAAAATGCCAACGATACAATAACAAGCCGCGGTTTCGTATTCTTTATGTAAAATGTTAGCAAATAGCACTGAAAGTTTTCACATATAAATGTGATGTGTATATATATTGATTTAAGGTTGAAAATCCTTTAAAATATATTAAAGTGCTTTGATCATGTTAGGGTTGCTATTATAGAAATATATGAACATGAATCAGACTACTTTTCTGCAATTTTGAATTAATAGTAAATGTGCATATTTATGTAGGTTATTAAATAAATCTTTTAAAGCGACGGAATATAAATAAAACAAATTAGCAAATGGTTTTCCTTTTATCTTTGAAAGCAACCCTACTTTAAGTACGAAATGTATGACAATATAAACCTCGGCTTAATGTGATGCTGTGTGCAACAATATCAGTATCCAAGTGCTCGCATTTTAGTATTGCCTTCGGTTCTGGTCAGGTGTAGTACAAATTTTTGTCTTCAACTGAATATACAATGCTATACTGATTCTAAACCCATTCTATACGACTGTTATGATCTTAAATCTTTATTTATTTATTCAAATTAGCACATCATAGTACTAAATCTACGGTATATGTTATAATCTCTTTTATCTAAAATGTGTAATCAATTTAGGTAAACAGCTTACAAAAAATAAATACAGGGTAAAATAAAAATACCGGAAATTTTGTTTAACAGAAAAAAATATACCAGCAAAATGGATTAGGTTTGAGATAGGCACGTAACAATGCTTTCTTTAAATCTTCTAATAATGAAAAAAAAAACTTATACATTTTTTAATTTAATTTGGTTATTTCTGTAAATAACTTATATTGTATTATATTGACAGAAAGTTTCAGTTACATTTTTTTAATATAATTTATTTTACGTTAGTTCCTGTTGTCTTGCTATGTAGTTTTTCAATCAAATCAACTTATCATTTATTCATTAATGTAAATTAATCTACACTTGAAAACGTCAGTTTAAAAAATTAATGCTTCTAAATTTATATTTACTGCCAGTTCAAGTCGTAGAACGGAAGAGAAACAATACACTCTCCGTCACAGTTTAAAATCGTCAACTCTTTTTTTTAATTTTTGTAAGCACTTGAAAGTATTACATTTAAACACCGACTCAAGTACGTACTACCTAACACCTCTATTTGGTATCAATATGCAAGGGAGGCTGCATTTTATTTGACTTTAAATTTGTAAAGGTGTCGGTATTTACTAGTATTCTATATGTATATGTAAAGCAATTTTAAATACTCTCGCTTAGTAATGGATAGTGTCAATCAAGTATTGTCTTTAGTGCAAGTCACTGTTGGAAAATTATCAAACTGTAATTGTATTACTTAACAAGACTGCAGCAGTGTTGAGGTCGTAGGTTCAATTCGCGAATTTAACATTCTCTCAAACGGTGCTGGAAAACATCGTGAGGAAACCGGCTTGCCTTAGACCCAAGAAGGCGACAGCGTGACTGAGGCACAGAAGGCTGACCACTTACTAGTCTATTAGATTGACAAATGATTACGACCTAGAAAGGTTGTAGCGACAGTGATTTATTTTTAATGTTTACTTAACAAAACCGATACCGATCTAATTAGCCCTAATAATTAATTAATTATTGTTAGATAAACCAATATTGTATCGTCTTAGCACGAAATTGTAATTCTCTTAGTAGCTAATTTAAAGCTGATATATGTGGTCGGAAGGCTTGCTTATAAGCACTTGAAAATAAAGAATAATTATTAATGCAAAAGATTGACTTTCATTTGTCCCATACTAGATGACTTGCTGAAGTTTGTTAATACGTTTTAAGAGTCCAGAAAGAATTCTGATTGTCCGCTTTAATTTTTAAATTTTACTAGAACTTGCATGTCATGTGGGCTTTTATATTTGTTCAAGTTCGTTCTTAAAAAAAATCAGTGGCGCTACAACCTTTTTAGATCTGGGCCTCAGATTTCTGTATCTGTTTCATAATCATTTGTTAATCAAATCGGCAAGTAGGTGATCCTGTGCCTGAGGCACGCCGTCGACTTTTTGGGTCTAAGGCAAGCCGGTTTCCACACGATGTTTTCCATCACCGTTCGAGCGAATATTAAATGCGCAAATAGAAGTCAATTGGTGCACAGCTGGGGATCGAACCTACGACCGCAGGGATGAGAGTCGCACACTGAAGCCACTAGGCCAACACTGATCAAGTCAAGTTCGTTCTTAACATTTATTTATTCACCCCAAAACATGACGCCGCTTCCTGTACGGTAGAGGAATATTTATTCTTTCCTGTTCAAATATATTACAGGTTTAAATAAGTTTAGCCATTTATTTCCTTAAGAATATTATAACTTGGCGCCTTAATTTACTATGATAGGGAAAGCAAAAAGAAATATGCTTAATGCATGATATCTTTTTTGTCGGTAAGTCAGTCTTATCTGCAGCTATAATCGAAGAGAAACGTTGAAAACTTTTAGGTTCAGGCTTCGCCGGTGTCCTCAAAATGTTTTGCAGAAAGCTATCATGTAACATTACAATCTAGGCTAAATTTAATTTAAGACTAAGTGATTTAAAACTAACCTAATTTACTTAAAAGGATATTTAACATAAGCAGGTGCCCAATAACACTACTCATTGTCTTTACTGAGGTAAGACTCTCTGTTTTTGTGTCAAATTCCTCTACTAGCAAGTGTTTGGTCGTTTAAACACGCGTCTATATGTTTTACAATTACAAGATAGACGTTAGATTAAGCTGTAAAATAAAGAATAAACTGTTTGTTTTTTATGAACAATTTAATTACTTAATTACAATCATCGACTTCAAATAAGTGTAAACTGAAAACGATAACGGAACGACAAAAACGACGAACTGTCCCCTCCATGAATGAAGGGATAGGCAAAATTTAGCATATTGATTAAAAACAAAAGGACCCTTGTAAAGTACACATAAAATTAGACATACGAAGGAAGTATAAATATATACACAACTTTTATTCAATGTCAATAACAGAATTTTTGTGAGTTTATAAAAAAATAATCCCACGTAATAATCATAACAAAACAAAAGTTTCGTACGTGTTACATGGAAATAAACTTTCAACAACCCATAGAACTTGGAGCTAAATTAATTCTCGTTTACACTTTACACTGTATTAAACAGAACTATCTAGGAAAGGGCTGACGCATCTCGGGAATTTCAAGTCTTAATGAGCGAAAGGAGAAAACTTTGTGCAATTAGTGTGGCTACAGTGGGGGCTATAATTACGATGTTTTAATTATTGAGACGCATGTATACATCTTGGAGGATTTATGTATTTTTTATATATTAATTTGTTATGGAAAAAAATAATAAATTAGTATATAAAACTATATGGGATTGTGTCTCATTGATAATTATCATAATATTTTATTTTAAAATAAGTGTTGTTTGATGATTTGCTATTTACCGAGAGATTTTTACGCCGGCTTTTTCTCTCGGCCTACACCCTCTGTCTTCTTTGCCGATGAGTAGGGATGTCTACCTTATTCAATTTAATGACGTGGAATAAGTGATATTTGTATCTTATGTTCCATAAATATATATATTATATTATATATGTGATAAATATATATATATTTATCACATATACAAGTAGTTGATAAGCCTATTGTATCTGACACATGCCGCCGAGTTTTGGGCATGCCGGTTTGCTTAAAAAGTTTTCCTTCACCGTACGAGCAAGTATTTAGCGCTTATATCAAATTCATTTGTGTACAGCCGGTATTTCAACAAACGCTCTCAGGGTTAAGTGATGGACGTTCGAGTACCAACACTGCATACTGCATACGTGTGGGCTCTGTAAGGGATCTTGGGGTCCTTCTTGACTCCAAATTATCCCTAGATAAACACATAGGCTTGATTATTAATAAAGCCTACCGTATGTTGGGTTTCATAACGCGTGTCACCAAACCTTTCAAAGACAAAACCACATATATTCACCTCTATAAGACGCTTGTGCAGTCTCAGTTGGAATACGCTAGTCCAATCTGGAATCTCTACTACGCTATATATGTCACACAACTGGAGGCTGTACAAAAGAAATTTTTGCGTATTTTAAATTGTCGCATGAACGGTGGTAGGGCTAAATACAACGAACTGTAAAAAAAATATAATTTGCTTTCTTTGAGTACTAGGCGTAGTTTGATAGATTGTGTCATTATAAGAAAAATATGCGTATATGAATTAACTTGTTCAAATCTTCTCGAACTCATAAGATTCAATATTCCTGCCAGATCTCTACGCTCGCACAGAACCTTTAACCTTCCCACTCCCAGAACCAACATTGGGTTCCGTGAGCCTCTTCACAGGATGTGTTCTACTTTTGATTCTACTACTAATATCGATCATTTTTCGCACTCCTCTACTGCTTCATTTAAGAATAGGTTAAAACAACTATTCGAGTAGTAAACCTTGTTTCTATCTTCTTATTTTGGCTACTAGTATATCTGTCGTTCTACCGATCTATAAACTTTGTATTGTCTACTTAAATATTTTTTTTTATTTTTTAACATATACATATAACTGGCAAAAATTAGAAATTTATATCCCGATTATTTATTGACTTAATGATGCTATTAAAATAACCGTTTTGGTCTTAAATATCTGTAAGTGTTTCGTGATCATCTGTTTTCTAAGTAGTGTGTCAGATACACGCCACCGACAATTTTAATTATGTAACAATGAAAATTACAGGTTGTTACTAACAGTAAAGGTTCAAAGCTTGATGAAATTAATATGTAACGTTTATGTTTTTTTTATTTACTTTGATTAATTCAAAAAATTATATGTCTGAAATTTTCTAATACTCCTTTCATAAATATATTTGGAATTCAGTGATGAAAAGTTACGAATAGAAATTCAGGAAGTTCATATATTGTGAACGGAAAATGTAAATGTATGGAAAATGTTTACGTGTGATTGCGTGATGACATAGTGACGTCACGATTATAATTTGAAACAGCGGGTTGCGTTTGTTCCGTGCCGCCTTTGTTAGCACTTGGAAATACTTCATTGTTGTTTCTTTGCGGATAATACGGGAAAACGACTACATATTTGGGCCTTGCTAAGACTGCACTCTGTTTTATATAAAAAAATATGGTTAGTGCCACGCTTAACCACGTTTCATCTTATGAGTAACCATGGCAACGCGTAAACAAGTTCCATGAAGTATTTTAATAAATATAAAAAATTTAATTTACTTACAAAATGTGGCAGCGTGTATGCCTGGATGAACCACGATTTAAAATTTTGTTACTCGATGACTATCTGTTTAACCACCTTATACCAGATATATCACTGCCGCGAAATGCTTTGTGGAAGGTGATTACATTTTTAAGACACTATGATAGTTAATAAGACAATTTCATGCCTTTTTTATATGGCTGATTGTGCGGTTTTTTTTATAATTAATCAATCTGAATGTATAACTTTCTTTGCAAAAACGATTTATTATTATCTAAATTCTAAGTAACATATACTGTGTGGTAGGACACGGTCTTCATTACACCGAGTAAGCACAGTAGACATCTTGAAATTACTGGTACTTAGTATAACTATATAAACTGTTTATTTAATTGCTATAATGTATGGTAAAATTTTTAATGTGCTAGCATAGGTTTTGCCTAAGTATATTTTGGTAATATTGTCTATGCCCATTTCAAAGACCAAAATATACTTTATTCAAATAATTTATTTCTTTAGGATTTATACCATAGACAATCACTGTATAAGATAACACAGTAAATACAGTAAAAGTTTTACGCGGAATATACAAGGAACGTCTACAATTGGAATTATTCCGCGGAAACTCAACGAAGGCATGGAATTTTGATGAAGCAACACATTTAGTGATTTTTGTGCAAATAAACCTGACATAACGAGACCTCACCCTCGTTGAAGTTAATTAGCTTGTTCTGTTATGTCTTTGTACAAAGATGCTTTTTCGGATTTTCATTCATTCCCTTTATTGGCTGGATTTGGGCTGAAAATGAGGAGGATTATCTATTAGTGTTGAATGACGCGCATATATTAGTAGATTAGATATTTAATTTAAGCTTAAACCTATACACAATTTCCGTTTTTAATACTTTCTTATCTCTTTATTACCTATTCACAAAGTGATGTTAAATTTAAAAATACATATTTTTGGTTTGACTAAATATCTCATTAATTCAAACGTACATAATAGATGAATACTGGTACATTTATGTGAGTGAATGAGGATCTATGACGTATTACATGGCCTGAGAGAGCTGAATGCTTGCATTGAAACTCTCGATCACACGCAACCACCAATTACGCCCGGTACGTTGAATGATCGCTCACTTTGACGTCATTTGTATGTAGTCTGGGCTCTTATAAAACCCTTTATAGTGTCTGTGGAAGCTTTATGGTGAATAGTATCCACAGATACTTAGAGCATGTCTGAATAAATGTCGGTATGGCCATACCCTGGCCGGCAAATATCTGAGTAATTACTAAATTGAAAAAACAATTACTATTGAAAAATTGAAATATTTTATTTACACACAAAGCAGGAGAAAAAATACAACGCAATAAATGTACACAAAGGCTGTACCTAAGACAGAAATACTGAGATTGTTAAAATTTCACCTAATGTTTAAATTAAAAATAAATAATAAAAATAGCATTTAATAAAGTTATTTATAACAGAATTTATACCGGTTTGTGTCGTGTTTATAGTCATATAAAAACACAATACAAACAAAATACAAATTATATGTAGTTTTTCATAATTATATATGGCCTCTTTGTTCGCCTAGTGGCTTCAGCGTGGGATCCTCACCAATGAGGTCGTAGGTTCAATCCCCAGATGTGCACCGATGGACTTTCTTTCTAAGTGCGCATTTAACATTCGATCCAACGGTGAAGTTAAACATCGTGAGGAAACTGGCTTGCTTTAGAACCAAAAAAGTCGACGGCGTGTGTTAGGCATAGGAGGCTGACCCTTTAGATTAACAAATTATCATGAAACAGATACAGAAATCTGAGGCCCAGATCTAAAAAGGTTATAGTGACACTGACTTGTTATTTATTTTAGTTTCTAGTGTTTGCTTATGACTGAATAATTCTTAAATGCTATATTTATTAATTATACATTCAACAAATGTTTGTTACAGGAATTAATAGGGCTTAAGCACAACTAATTGGCTGGTTTAGGTGCTAGGGTTGTCAAATGAATAATGCTTAGATATACATTTTTCAATTACTACAAAACGTGCCCATTTATTTAAATATACCTGACCCGTCTAACATATACAGACGACACAAATTTTTAGAATATTTTTTTGCCAAAAAATTAAATTAAGATATTATGTTGTTTTAGATTTTTATTCATAACTTTGGAAAGGGTATCATTTGTGGTATAATTATTACATATATGTCTCGCTACACTTAAAAGTCAGCTTCGTACAAGGCCAAATTGTTGACAAAATTGCCACCAATTCGACGTCTTGGACTATTTATCAAAACCCGTAAGCATAGGGGTGATTAAAACAAATAAATTGTATAAAGCCTTGTGTAATAGATATTCGAATAGTGTCAGCCCTATTACACTAAAGCTAATAAGGAGTGTATTCAGAGGTCTATTCACTGATGCTCAGTCTGGTACATTCAAATATAATAGTTTCAATAACACAACTAAGTACTTCAAAGGAATTGGAAAGGAATACAGTGATTTTAACTGTTGATATATTCAGTCCATACCAAATATAATAGGTACCAAAGAACATATGTGGGATATTTTTTTAAGATACCCACACTTTGTAATAGAATAATTATTATTATAACGAGTTCGAGATGCTCATAAAAAGAGCGTCCCTATTACATTTCACACTTAAACATGTAAATAAGCGTATTGTAGCTATAATTGAAGCGCAGGGATAAACTTAGATAGTGCATTGGATGGTTGCTGTATCTGTTACCAAATCAAAACAAATATTTTTGTTCGAGAGTGGAAAAGATATCTTTCTTTTCTTCGTTTCTTATTCTAATAGTCAACTTACTGGACTGCACTATTAATAATATGGAAAACCAGTAACGTAACAAGAGTGTCGTTATAAATTATGAAACACTCGTTTCAACCACACGAGGTTAAGTCCTAGTTTATCGGCCATGAATTCGTATTAAAGCCTTTAATGCCTTCCATATGAGACTCGATGCTCATACAAAAGAATATTCAATAGAATTTAATATGGAAATTCAAGCTGTTCCAATTTAAATCCTAACTTCACCAGGTACCGTACCGTAACTTCATAAAAAGTATTTTCAGTAGCAATGCGTCTACGATAGTACGTACGTCAGCCTTGTTTATCTTTTTTCTCTTCCACGCACATTCGACATTTCATTTAACGTTTCGATGAGAAATATGAATATAAATACAATTATATATATTAGTATATTAATTGAAAGTAGAGAAATAATGTTGAAAAACTATATATTTGGTGTATTAATCTTGCTTTGACGCTGGAGTGTGATACTACTTAACGTCAATTGTCTACTTCAAAGGTGACATATGACAGTTGTCTCTGACAAATGTATGATATTTTGAGTGTCGCTGTTCTGTCGGCAGTTTCAAGTGCAATTTTCGCCGAAAGCTTTTAACTTAGTGCAACATGTAATAAAGCAAGAGGACGCATTCCGATGTCCCTGCTGACTGAACTGAAAATGTGGAAAAATTCAAGTGAATTTTACGCTCTCTATTACTCTGTTAGTTCAGTACTTCATATGTATATATACATACATATATATTTTATTTCTAGTTCAACAATTTTTAACAGACTTACAAAAAACCGTGTAGTTTACCATGTATTCGTTTAAGCATAGTTACCGCTTGTTAATACATTATGCAAAATATTTCAATATTATAATCATATTTATTTCATATACAAGTAGGTGATCTTAGTAGTTGTCTTCTGTTTGACACATGATGTCGATCTTTTAATTTGAGACATGCCTTTTGGTTTTGGTTTCCTTACGAGTGTGTTGGATGCGCATATAGAAAGTCAATTGGTACTCAACCAAGGATCGAAGCCACGTCCTCACAGGTAAGTTGCACGATGAAGTACACTTCATCGTGCAACTTTTAAATGCATAAACGTGTACGTTATATACATATTATTTTTTATTCAAGTTCCTTGGAATAATTCAAGAGAAGCTGTTAAAAAATGTTAATTAAAATTTTCTTTATTTTCCTAAAATATTTTTGGTAAAAATATTCCTTTTAATTTATCGTGGACCCGGGATAAATACGCAAAATATGTAAATTATGAATTCTGTACGTCACCACATTTCATAGCGGACAATGCATGTTTTTCATAAAATATAACTTTCTTGTTACAATGGCGACGAGCTTGGTAAGTAAGTAATGTATGGTATGCCTTTGTGAGCTAACAGCAGAGCTCTTTCTCTGTAACTCTTTCCCAATAATGAAATATTGTTCCGCGCTACCCCTGCGACATCAGCGCGACGGATGTTAAGATTACTACATCGAACGTGCATACGTCGAGATCAGTATGACTGTCGCCGTGGAAGTTACAGAGTAAGGGGGGTGGAATCAGAGTCTGCACTTTTCAAGACAGGCACGACCTTCAGTTATAAGACGACGAAGAAGAAGTAGGAGTATTCTGGAGTCCATTCTATTTTATTCAAAGGAATTTATGCTATTAATATCTACCTATATGGTATTATAAGTGAAGCTCTTAGTAATAACTAAGAATACACTCATAACACTATACTTATAACACCTATACTCATTATTAATTTTGGGTGGACAAATTAAACTTTATTTATTTATTTATTAACACTTCGTTACACTACAGAAAATAAAAAATTGAACATAATTAAATGAAAAGGAGGGCAACTGGTGGCCTTATCGCTTTCGAGCGATCTCTTCCAGGCAACCACTGTGAGTAAAGAAAAAAAAAATGTATTCAATTACATAAGATAGGCAAGTAGTGCAAAAATACATGTTATACACAGTTATAAATACAAAAACTAAACATGTACTTATTGAACATTATTTGACCTCATTATTGAATTTTTAGATACCATATTTTATTGTAACATAGTAAGACGTAGGTACGAAGTTCTGGGGACTCGTCTCCTAATGAGGGGTCGCGGTCATTTCGCGCTCATTTCAATGCAAATTTCTGGGTTTTCACGATATTTTGAGTGCTATGCAAATAACTCTGGAACATTTTGATTAAAATTTAATTAGATACTTATGTTTTTTGTTAAAGTTCTGGTAAATATTAGACATTGTCCCATTGACGTCACAAATTTCTGTAATTCACCTCTTACTCTGTGGAGTCTTTAGTGACTAAGTTACCATTTAATACTAATAATCTAAATGAACAACTATGCAACCATACATAAAGACATAAAATGTGTGCGTGTATTAGTGTACACACGTCAGAAGTAAAACTGCTTTATGACCTTATTTTTCGAAAAATGATCTATTATATATAATATATATGCAACTTTACAGAAATTGGTTAAATAAAGTTAAATAAGATAAAGTTTAACAAAAGGCTCTTATTATATAGACATGAATACAAATAATACAATTATTTCATTTACCTTATTACTATTAAGATTATTACAGAATTTCATTAATTTTAATAGAATTATTATTATCATTGTTATCGTTATAATATATTTTTGTTATTAATGGCTTGGAATCTCTTCGAATCAACCGTGGTAGGGCCAAGAAAAAGATGGCACGTAACGGAACAATGTGACGCGCATCGGAATACTGTGACGCGTAACCGAAAATTGTGACGGTAAATGTTTTTAAATGCTGATAAAAAAGTTTCACTTCAAAAAAACAAACACAATCACTTTGATCAAATATGTGCTGAACTCGGCTTATAATTGCTGTCACCAGCAACGCTGATTTTCACTGGACCTATACTGTCTTGGGGTGACAGCTATTTTATAACTACCGCCTTAACTCGGTACTAATTCTCTGAAAAATAGCATTTTCAGTGTCTAATAATCATGGGTCCGACAGACCCCTTTCAGCCGGATTTATATTAAATTCCTTGCTAGCAATTTGTCGAAACAATCTCATGGGATGGCTCGCCGCGATTTTATTATCCTTTCACATTCCTGCTAGTCTTTTCTTGATAATACGAAGGGAGTTATAACTATTGAAAAAGTAAAAGTTATCCTATGCCTTCGGAATTTGATTTACCACCTGAGTCTGAAGGTGGAGCCGTGCGGTACTACCTACCGTTTTGAACTGAAACAAGCATTTTGTAAATAAATAATTAAAAAATGTGTGCGTGTACTAGTGTACACACGTAAAAAGTGAAACTGCTTTATAACCTTATTTTTCTAAAAATGATCTATTATATGCAACTTTCCAGAAAATGCTCAAATAATGTTAAACTAGATAAAGTTTAACAAAAGGCTTTTATTATCATAGACATGAATACAAATAATACAATTATTTCATTTTACCTTATTACTACTAAGATTATTACAATCATTGTTATCGTTATTATATATTTTTGTTTTGTTATTATTGACTTCGAATCTCTTCGAATCCACCGTGGAAGGGACAAGAAAAAGATAGATCGTAACCTAAAAAATGTGATGGTAATTTTTTTTTCAACGCCGATAAAGAAGTTAAACATCAAAAATAAATATTTTTATTCAGGGACAAACAGGTTTTACATTATTATTTTTAATTGTTTTCTTCTACAATCTGTTTATATAATAATACCGTTGAAGTTTATTAATTATTTATGAATTCAGTTTATCAAAACAGTATGTTAATATTATATGCATTTAAAATAATTGACTAAACACTAACAGTCTTCTTAATAAAGATTTATGCACATCATATAAGCCTGTTATAAGAAAAATGTTACTAATAATTCCTGATTACACAAGTCTGATGTATACGGCTGTGTTTTGTTTGTATGAAGACTTGTACAATGCTTAAACAACGCAGAGGCCTAGTTTACCGGTTGTATAAGACAAAAATGGCGTCATTTGATCTGATTTCGCGTTTGACTTTTATTTTTTAAGGTAGGTAGGTATTTGTGTTTGTTGAAAATTACTGCAACAATCCGTGAACAGGATCCGTGGATTTAGAGGCGTGATAAGGGCTATCGACTGCACACCTGTTAGAATTTAAAGAGTTGAAATTGAACGTTTTTTTCTGCAAATAATTTCTTTCTGAGGCAGTCGGCAAACGAAAGCTCATAGAACTAAGTACTAACCACCGCTTATGGACCTAATGCACCAGCAAACTAGCAAGCACATTCTGGCCTTAAAGGAAGTTATATGTTTTTCTCTGAAGGTCCGTAAGGTTATGAATTAGACCGTCACACTACGGTAGGTGACCACAGAGTCCACACATAAACTGCAACAATATATCTAATATACCCTTAAAACGCTGTTAATTTTAGTTTAACAACTAAAGTCATAAAACCTAGGCCGTTACACTGTTTACGTTATATGGGGACAAAAAGTCCACAACTTAAATTAGATAATAGAATAACTGAACATCCACGCCGGACGTAAAGGTATGTTATGTTTAAATTTAAGATCTCACACACACGATAAAAATATAAATAACGAAATTATTCTAAAATCTAATAACAATATTTATTTAGCAGGCTACATGTACTAGTTTGGTTACGCGAACATTAAAAATGTTTATTCAAAACTTTTTGCAGTATATTACTCAATTTGTTAATTTTCTAGCGAGGAAGCTGCCTCACACGGGTATAATATCAAAGAGGTTTTAATAAAGTCTTAAGCTTTTTTGTTTTCGAGAAACTTTTTGTTAGTGAGCTTTTAAAAGTCTAATAATCAAAAGTATTAAAATATATAGTCAATAGCAAAAATTTAATGGTTCTAGTGTACGTTTAACCAAAAGTCTTTTTAAATTATATAGTTGGTTATTGGTGTTACTTCAATTTACATATAACAGGCATTGCAACACGTTTTGTTCAGATTTCATATGAACGTTGGTTAACCGCTGACACAGCTGCCGCGGTTGTCCCAAATTTTTATATAATACATTTTTTATTTAAAATTATATCTATAGTTAGTAACAATTCGTCGGTATTTGTTTGTTATATGTTAGTAAAAAAACAAAAGAACTCCTATATCTGGATAGCGTATCAACGTAATAAGATGTGTGTGTCATTTATGATCAACACATTTAGTCATAGTGATATGCCTTCCTTCAGGCCCTTAATTATCGTGGTGAGAAGGCCCAATACCTTTGACAAATCCCCACCACCTTGAACCTCTGATATTATATGGATTCCGTCTGTTACCTTAGGTCTCTTATATATTCACTGTTATGTGTAGCGTAAACAACTATTTGTTTCTTAGCTATTTCTCTTCATATATTCAGTTATCTAGAGCATCTACACTTAATATATACTAACTAATATATACTTCTTATTATATATTATATCCACCCTTGCTCTAAAACTCATATATCTTTTTTCGTAATAGTATTTGTGGATCATCCTTCTGCACTAAACTAGCAACGATATTTTCTTTCATCAGTACATGACCCGTTCAGAGGCTAGTTATTAGCATAACACTGCTGTACTTCCATATTACAATAATATAAAAAATGTATGCGCCATGTCTTACGGGAGTGTGAGTGTCGTGTACAGATTATGGCGAAGGTTTTACGCCCCGCTTAATATTACCGTATAAATTGTAGCTCCGACAAGCCCGGATTATGTTCTATTTAATATTGACCCTCACCAAAATTCTATTAGATTCGGCAAATAGTAAAAAAGTACATAAAGTAAAAGTTTTTTTTATGCGGTTTTAAATGAGAAAATACGAGGAGTAATTTCTGTACACATTTGAGTCTTTGCCTAATGGGATAGATACTATTATAATCATAATCAAAAGTATTAAAATAGATAGTCAATATCAAAATTTTTATGGTTCTAGTATACGTTTAACCAAAAGTCTTTTTAACTTATATAGTTGGTGACTGGTGTTAGTTCAATTTACATATAACAGGCATTGCAGGCAGGGCAGACATCCTTTGTTCAGATTCCTCTAAATAGGCCGGCAGTGCACCCTCTATTAATTTCCATTGATTGATGATGCTGATTTTTATGGCTGATCCGTAGGCTTGCTTGCAATAAAAAAATATTTTCAAGGAACAAGACGGATCGTGACAAAACCGTTTGGATTATGGCAGCTGTTATTCGCGTGTCGTTCTGAATGCTACCTTTTGATTTGTTATGTCAATTCAAATTGGAATATTTCTGTTACATCTTATACATATGACTGTTAAAAATCTAAAAAAAAATTTACAGTTATTACTAGCCAACATTGTGATTACGTTCCAAATTCAAAAACCATTATTTTATACTCATGTAACCTTTGAGGCAGACGGCACCTCAATAGGTAGCCGAGTTCAAAAAGGAGTTAGCGAGTTTTATTCAGTGAAAGTTAGAAAAGGTGTCGAGTGTGAAATGCAATTTACTTATAATTTCAGACTTTGTCCAGTCCAGTTTGAGCAAATTATTTCTACCAAGAATATTTGTACTGGTATTGCAGAAATGAATGAAGAAATCGTAATTTAACTTTATAAATTACATACATATAGAACTTTTTCTCCGCCACAGATATCGGCAGACTTATGTGCCTGATTTACTGACTTTTTGGTCTCAGCATCCTTTAAATTTTAAAGACTTGTCCATGTATTATATTGACATTACTTAATAAATAAAATATTTCAAAGTTTTCCAATAGTCATACATATTAACTTCATAAATATGCACACTTCTGAATTCGTAAGAAAAGTTGTTGCCACATACATAAAGAAATCCATAACAATATAAAACTTTATTCCAAATAAAATGCTTCCTTATTTCAACTATTAAAAAATACGATACGATACGATTGTAAATTGCGTACAATAAAAAAGTTTTTCACCAGACATTGAGTTTAGCGGGAAAGTTTTCTCTTTAAACTCGAAAGCCATGTTTTTAATTTCCGAACGAGTGCGCACGTGGCGTGGAAGCGCCTAAATAAACGATACACACTTGTCGTGGCAGTTGCTACAAAATCTTAGACTTAAAACTTTTAAAAGTATTTTGATAGCTTTATAGAATTTTTTATATACTGCATGGATTTTTGCAGAAATTTTTGCCACTTCAATAATATAATAATTGCATTTGCAACATGGTAAAAACAACACGACGTAGTTAATGTTTTTTGGCATTGTACAATATTACGCTGCCAGTATATTTGGAACCTTGGCTAAATCTACTCCTCTTTAATAATATATTTTAGTTATAATACTTTAAGGTTATTGTTTTTTGTTACATTAATTTATGCTAGCAGTATTATGTAATTTTATCTTAAAGATTGAATAATATTACTGCATTATATTCGGATGTATTAACATATATGTCTGCCTAGTAATAATTTGTCATAATAGGGAATGATCAGAGGAAAGTACAGTTAGGCTTTTAATTGAAGATACTGTGGAGGTAGCATAGTGAACAGTTCCTGATGGATTCTCAACCAATCTAGCCACAGGCGGCGGCGGCGGCGGTTGTCGTCTTCCGCACATAAACCCACGGGTGGCGCTGGGGTCCCCGTTACGCCCCAAGGCTTGCAGGATACCCACGTTCAGCGTTCAGCGGCGGGACGGTCTTTATGTCGAACCTGGAGCGGCCTTGGAATTCTGTAGATGCTGCGGAGCTTCCTCGCTCTCGCAGCTTTCATTTATATTTGTCGGTGAGGCTGGGGTGCAGGGAGAAGGTTCTGGAAGCCAGAAGCGTCCTCAGGCTCAAATATGCACCTCGCATCTAGCCACAGAGATCGAGAAGTTGTTTATATCCTTTGCGGCCGGAATAACTTGGTTAGCGCGTTTTTTTTTATGTAATAGCAGGCAAACGGGCAAGAGTCTCACCTGATGTGAAGCGATACCGCCGCCCATGGACACTCTCATTGCCAGAAGGCTCGCAAGTGCGTTGCCGGCCTTTCAAGAATTGGTACACTCTTTTCTTGAAGGACCCTAAGTCGAATTGGTTCGGAAATACTTCAGAGGGCAGCTGGTTCCACATAGTGGTGGTGCGCGACCACCTGCCTGCGAAAAACTGCCTTAGAAAACGCTCAGTTGTGGAACGACGGACACCGCAGTATTGTAGTCGAGAATGTAGATGTCACTGGAATACCATGCTGTATCGAGTTATTAAGGATTATAAGCATGACAGATTGTTTTGCAGGTCCGTGATTGAACTAGACACGACACATTGAAACGAAACACGCCATCATGTCCATACCGAACTCTAAAACAGCTTTATTTATGCCACTATAACCATACAATGTAATTCAACACCTCTTTTTGTCTATGATAACCGTCCTGGCTGTGTGTCCCAAAGGCGGCGTGCAAAAGTTCACCCCTGTTCTATTAGTGGCCGTATATTAAAACTTCTAACGTCCATTACATTTAGAACCCTTGGCATTAGTGCTACTTTTTGTACCTAACGCTTAGCTTTCGACCTATATGCTAGGGGTGATATAAAATGCTGCTGCTACGTATTAAAGCTTTGTTTTTTTAGTAGGCCCAGGTAGGTTTGATCTCCGGATATGTACTTTCTATTCAGTCAGGTGTGTTCGCAGAATGCTAATCACTTAGTTGTCTATTAAGAACAAATAATGATAGGACCAAGAAGGTAGCGCCACCGTTTTTTTTAAATTAATAGGTTTTGCTCTGTCATACAATGTTAAGGCTGTGTTGCTGACTCAGTCAGGATAATTAGTATTAGTTTAGTTACAACATTGTGTAGATGACAAAATCCATTTAAGGATAAGAATTCAATATGGGCCTTTAAAAATGACTTATTTAAAACTTTATATACACTAACTATATAAAATACTTTGGTGACCAGGTGACTTCATGAATAACTCTGAACGTAGCAATAAGTGTTACTCACTTCATTAGATTAAAAAAAAGGACCTTTTATCCTTCAACGCACTATAAATTCAATCCACTCCAGGTCTAAAATCAAAGCGGTAACGTTATGCTTCTATTTCGATAACTTGCTCAAGAAGAGAAAATTAAAAAACCGATTTCATTTATGTTGGACAGACTCTTAAATATAGAATCAGTATAAGTTTTCTGATTTATAGTGTTTAACTTGATCCTAGAGTGAATTACTTTAATAAAAACTGATGGATAAATATGTTTATACTACAAAAAACGGTACGGTAGCCGTCGATACACAATCGTATACTTGAATAATAAGTCCTGAGTACATACCTCGTTACAATATCTTCTTACCAGGAAGAAAGGCAGAAATATTATCAGCAGTAAGGATTTGGAGGAATTCTATTAGTTTGCGAACAAAGAGAGGTTAGATTGATACTTTGCCTCAAGATAATTCTCAAAAACACTCTCTATAAAAGACTAAATAGTGGACATAACTATTATCAATTATAATTAACAAAAAGTATATATCAAAATAAAAATGTGTTTAAAGTAACCCGAGTAAATCTCAACAATGACTCAACTAATAAATGTGACGATCGGCCTAGAAAAAATATTTGGAATCACCCTCATCAAATATTATTAAAACGAAATTATGTATTTCGAACAATGTTGCTAAGCGCAGAACTCTAAGGTGGCTGGTCCAATTCGAGTTTTTTTTCACGTAACCCGTTTTTGAGAGACAAATTGTAAAAAAGGCAAAATTTAGTTTTAGTATGTACTTAGGTTTTTAGCGAACAGTCTTTTTAGGATGGCATAGTAAAATGTTCCATATGTTGGTATATAGCTACTAAAGAGGTAGGCTGAGTAAAAAAGTATTAAGGCAAAATAAAGTTCGAGGGGGCAATTCAACCAACTTCGAAATCGATCTGAATTTGAATGAGGCCTTATATTTATAAAATTGTTTAAATCTTAAGTAAAACTGACAACCCTAACTGTAAAGTTTTGTTTTCAGTTTCGCTTATAGTTTTTTTATTTATCCTTAGTTTAATGTGTTTTTAACGTGTATCGTTTGATAGTAAAATATTTCAAATTTTCCTAAAGTCTAACTTTTCTCACTAGAGCAGTTTAAACTTTGGCATGATTTATCAGAAAACAAAATAAATTCATCACTTCAATAGACACAGAAAGAAGAAAAATAATATACATATATTAGATATAATGTAATAAGAGAACACTGATCATATTTGTCTAATTAGTTTGTATCATAGACATCTTACAGGTTGTAAATTGTCAATTGCTTAGAAGTGCGTTGGATTGATCAGAGAGAACGAATTAAATAATAATATCGGACGAAGATTGTGATAACTACTTGGCAAATATTAATCGATTTGATTCAGCGATATATTGTTAAAAGTCTGCACAAAGAAAGAGTAATGTATAAATATGACAGCAGACGGGAAAACAAAGTAGACAAAACAGTATGTAGAAAATAACACTGAAAAGAGTCAAAGCTAATAAATACTAATAATAAAACCCTAAGGAGAATCAAGTCCATTATTTTATTGTTCTATATTAATCATCTCTTAAATTGTTACATAAACAAGTCAGAATAGCCCTAATTGTTAACATACGCGATACGGGAAACTAAATGTTAGATAACATCTACAACTATCCGAAATATGTGTTCAGCAGCCACTCCGTTAAATTATTTTTAATCGATAGTGTTTTGTTTTTTATTGCTATCTTAGGATGTACATATTATAAACCTCACGGCCTTAAAGTCACATTATAATTTTCAGTTTAGCGTTGACATGTTTTGTGTAACCGACATTGATACAGAAGCGCGTCATAGCCAGAAAACCTAAATAATTATACCAGTTTTATAAAAATAAATATGTTTCGCGTAGATTAAAGACGCATTAAATTAATATGTTAAAACCTCAATTAAGCCTTTAGCAAAGAATTTCACAGAGCTGATTATACTAACTATCGTATTTAAGCATAATTTAAATTTTCCTCGTAATTTGCATATTTACCGGGCGAGAGGAATTAAGAGAAAGAACTGCGCCAAGATAATTGAGGATAAAGACTGTTTATTTTGAATATTTTTATATGAAAATGACTAAATTACTTAATAAAGCTAGCTGAGCTGTCTGTAACATTATATTTCAAATTTACCTTTCTTAGACTTAAGTTCGACCACATAAGTTACGTGACTATCTGTCTGTTATTTGCAGACTTCATAGTCTTATAAATTACACAGGTTGCTATGATTGTTTTTACTAAAATGGTTTTAAAATTCGCGTCCAATGGAATAATTACAATTGCGAGTAGATTTTTGAAACTCTAACCAGATAAGCCGCTAATATGTGATGGAAGTTTTGCTAACTAAAAAAGTTACTTCAACAAAGATATATATTTTTGTTCTTTAATATGTATGATTTTGTATATTATGGTAACGAAGTGTAAATAAATAAATATTTTTTTACACAAAAAGCCAAACAAAAATAATAATATATAGCCTACTTTACACACTACCTTAAACTACTAACACATTTAATTACTATTTGAAGAAAAATACTTCAACCACCGGGCTTCTCAAACCTTTCGCAAACACTTTACTTTATATATATATATAATATTTTTAATATTACTTCATACTAATAAGAAGGCTAGAATTTACTAAGTAAAATCACTTGCAAGCTACATAGAGAATAAAATATAAGAACGTGTATATATGAAACGTTATCATGTGGAAGGGTTTTAAATTACAAAGTGTGGCTCACTTCGCGTCAGTTGCTCAGTAAGTGGTACGCTACATCTTGGACGATGCAAGGCATGAGAGAGCGAATTTAAATTTAATTTAAATTTCAATACAGTAATTTCTGTGTAGACAACAAAACATTACTGTTATACGTTTACAACATAACAATACTCAATCAGTTTTTTTTCGATTTATAAACCGTATATGACATCTATTATGACCGTGATACGTGGTTCTAAATGGTTACGAAGATGATGTGTGTGATGTGATATTTGATTCACGTGCTGGACGTTGTAACAAAAAGTAAAGCCAGTAAACGAGGTTTGTTATTATAAGAAATTTGAGTAATAGTAAATTCAAAATTGACATAATATTATTCATTTCCAGTTGGTTATCAAATCAGTAACACATTAAAACTTTGAGTATTTAATTATTATAAATCAACGATAAAAATTAAGTGTGTAATTGGCCAAAAGGAACAACGGTTAGCGTCGCGTGTCTGCGATTGGATACTGGTGTTGCCAATCATAATAAAACGAAAGGCGCCGTCGTAACGTTTTTCGTTAAACATTCCTCCATCCCATCAAGTTTTTGGGAGCGATCTTTGGCTACCCGATCTACGCTTAGAACCTAAATATTTGTTAACTAAACATAAAGTTTTTAGTAAGACGCTTTTAGCTTATACAGTTTGTGCTTAACTGAAAACGTTGCTTTTAGTACATTTATAAATCAAACGAGCGACGGTGTTCAACTATCGCCGACAGATGTCGTAAGTTTTTAACGATTGCAGCTTTTTAAATGACAGTAAAACAAAGTGCGTGCATAAGCATTAAGCTTTGAAATAATTTGTTATGTTAATGAATATGTAATGATTCTGCTTTTTATTCTTGAAGAAAATGCGATATTAATACTAGCTAGATTTTTGAGGGAGAAATAATTTGGAGCCACACAATCTACATTTGCATTTGATGTGACAAATGAAAACTCACAAAAAGACCTACGAATGTACGACCAAAGGCCCGCCAACTGCAGATGGATACATGACACGCCACAGTCTTTGAAAACATCCTCGTATATTATGTCTCGGAACAAGACGTGTTAAGTGTCCAGTGTAGTGAGACCTCTGCGATTCCCAACACTGCTCTATTTAAAAAATATGATGTATATAAATATGAAAATATGGTTTGACTTGCCAACTGTCATTCCAATGTTTTATTTCATATGAACAAAATTTATTAAGACATTTTTTCCTTATTCGGTAAATCGAAATATGAAAGAAAAATTATATATTGAGTTGTCTTAAAATTTCGGGAGTGCATTCAGTGATGTAACAGGAGATGAAACACTATAAGACGAATTTAGTAGTATGAGGTACTATTGTCAAGAAGAAAACACCTTGTGTCCCAAATATACATAATATAAACATTTTCTGACTATTTTAGATTTTATTTTTCATTGCAATGCAAACGGCATGTTCCAAAATGACATTATCGTATATTTTTCATATACCGAGTGCATGCAAAAGACGAATGAAAGGATCGTCTTAAAATGGTGGTTGTATAAAGCGTGATACTGAAGAAAGACGTAACGCCTGCAGCAAATCTTTGTGTGGCGTTACAAAAACTGAGCGATTGTTTTTCGCATTGTGATGTTCTGTTTTCCGAGTTTAGGGCAACCATAAATACACACATTTGTATACATTTATAGCCGTATTTCTATATTGTCTTTTATCGTGCTGACGCTATCGTGATTACATGTAACATTATTATTTAAGTTATTGATGTTTTAATGTAGCTTAAAAGTTTCAATTTTTTTTATTCAGATTTTGTGGAGGATTCTAGACAAAGTATTCCGTTGCAGACGTCAAATACGGCAAATGATTTATATACGTTCAATAAAATTTGATATTGTATTTATATTTATTTGTCTTGTGTTTAGTGTTTATTGCATATGACAGACAAAACACTGGCTGTAATATTTAAGAAAAAAGTAAGATTTCTGGATAAAAATTATGAAACTATTTTTATTTTAGACTATCTCCATATATACTTTTATATAACAGTTAGTAATAATTTGGTCTTAGTTGCTATGTTAGAATTGGTTATTAAATAAAACAAAGAAAACCCCAAAAATCTTATGTAGTGGGCATGGGCAGGATTCGCAACGATTTAAGATCTGCGTGTTCTATGATTACATAGATGACGATGCCTAACACGATACATCAAGGATGCCGATTTCCTAATGATGGCATTAAACTGTTCAGTTCATTATTGATTAAAGCACTAGTTAAAGTACCCCTTGAACTGGTCTAGTATAGGTCCACTAATGTAACAAATCCCATGAGGTTTCAACCTGTGTTGATTTGTTTTGAATGTTTGTTTTTTACTTGAATCTTGAACTGATTCAAGTAAAAGACAAACATTACAGTTTACACAGCATATGTTATACAAACATCAATACAAATTTCTCCTTACATTACCCAGATAATTGAATCTCACTAAAATAATGGTATCTGTAAATTGCATTTCTCTGTGGTCAGTACTGGCTAGTTCGATTTGTCTGGCACGACTGGGTTTATGATCGTCACTTGTAAATCAGTCAACCGCAACTTTGGTTATGACAATAACAAGTGGTCTATGGAATACTTGATGTCTTCAGTTTGTAGGAATGGCAGATAAAGAATTGTCTAGTATAGAGTATAAAGCTTGAAAACAGAATAAAATAATTTTAATATATATATCAAACTATGTGTTTATACTTTCTTATATTTATACGCGTGTTCATATTTATGTCTTATACACGTCTAACTGATAATTTGACATAAGGAAACAGAAAAAAGTCGTTGGAGCCATTAATATTTGTTAAGCTCTTGGTCAAAAATTCGTCCACAATTATCGCCTTGTAAGAAGGCGCGTTATCGTTGTCCTAAAACTAAGAATTTTCTTTACACAAATCTGGCCTTTTTCATTGGATTGCTTTCGTGAACGCGGCAAATAATTAATTCCGGAGAGAATTCATGGTGTACAACACTAAGATATTTTAAGAAAACGGTTAACATGACTTAAATTTTTGATGGACTTTGGAGTCATAATCTCAATTCTTTTGGAATCAAAATTACTGGCGTGTTAATCATAATCGTATTCTTACGCATGTTGGTAGGGAATTTGTTCTTTCTAGGATGTTCTTAGCAACTCTTGTGCGAATATGTAGTAATAATTATAATAGTAAGCTTTAAGTTTGTATACTATGAGTATATACACTCACTATCGCTTAATATGATTTGTCCCAAACCTTCTATCATCAAAATAGTGTGTACACAAGTGCATATTATTTACGAAGCACACCTTTTAATCTGTCTGATTATATAATGTCCAGTTACGTGTTATGTTTTTGTTTCCGAATTTATTGTTGTCTCAGTCTAGACACATAAATAAGACCTACACGGAGTGAAATAAAATTAACATTGCTGGTTCACTTCATTTTAAGGACGCTCCAGTGCATTAAATTTGAACTCTATTTACTGGTTTTATTCGCAAGAAAAATAACCATTATTTATGTTTAGTATTTAAGTAACAATGCATAGAAAATATTGTATAATGAATTGCATATAACGAGCTTTTTCATTACCCATACTTAACTTCTACACAAAAAATCTACAGTGAAGTATACTCCTGAATATATTCAGTCAATCAATTATTTCAATACGATTACGGCAAAAAAACAGACAGTGCAGACAGGCTGGAAATATTTTAATTATAAAAGATCATCTTTCGAGTGATCCCAGTTCTCTACGTGTATGAAAGTCTACCCAAGTTCTACTTCGCTAATTCGTCCTTAAAGCTCTTCAATGACCCACGTGATAAATTTGTATCTTTAGTATATAAATTCTCATACTATTGTCTGTTATGAGAATAAATTTATATAAATCTTATACGTTACAATTAAAATAAAAAAATTTAAATAAAAAATTACAAATCATACCAATTCTAATGTAGCATAAATCATTACTTTCCACAACGAGGGCTCATAGCGTGCACAATATTTATTGAATTTTTGTAAAGTTTAATATTGTAACATTCCTACGCCACTCATAAAGTGAACTTTAAAACAATACTATGCTCATAATAATGTTGAAAATAGATGTTTTAATATTATATTGTGTTCGGATATCGTTTCAATTGAAAAAACATAATCTTTATGAGTCGTAAAGTGCTTATTAAGAGGTAATCTTTAAGATTTTAAGACATTTAAAAAAGGGCGCTACAATCACTAGTCATTGCCTATTTCTTTGTTAATTTTGCTTTATCTCTAAGAAGAGCGACATCTGTACCTGACACAGTAAACTTTTTACCTACTACTTACTATACTTTTTTGTATAACAGATAGTGGAATCTTTCTATACAAATACTATTAATCACACAGATAGGCAATTTAAATGCACGATATTGGGGTTGAAAGTCCCGTACCCGCCTCTAGGCATATCTAGCAATATAAAAATATTATATAGATAAATTAACTTTGTCACAAACGCTTAATTAAAAAGTACCCGAAAAGAAAACGCAAACCCTTTGATGAGAAGTTGACAAAAATAAATTTTCCGAAAGTTAAATAAAAACAAGCTTCCCCAAAAAGGCAGTTTAATGAATTTAAAACTAAACAGCATTTAGCGGAGATTGCCGCATAAATAACTCCAAAGAAAGAGTCGCCGGAAATTTATTTCGTTGTAAAGTTGTAGATAAAATTAGTTCCGAGTATTCGGCTACTGAATTTTTTTATTATTTTGTTGAAATTCGATTAGAACATTACGTTATATAACATAGGTGTCGCTGTCATAGATATTAGTATTGCCAGTAAATAAAAATTAACCATTATAAGGGGAGTATTTTGACTTAATAATTTATTAAAATGTCTTAATAAAACAATGTATACTAGTATCTAGAAAATACAGTTCTAGGCTTAAATAAATGTGATATAAACTCAGGAACAACTGATATGATAGGTTTTGTTACCTGTAATAAAATATCTTTTAAGATACCTAGCAATCAGAACCGCTAATTAAAACTTTGCCATTGTAATTAATAATGGATGGAATAAAAATGAATACATTTTAGTTGGATTTTTATTAGAGGTTGCTAGATAGTAAAATTATTTATTGTGCGCTCCAAAATGGCGACCAAGAAAAGTATGTGGCACTGTATACATTATTGACTTTCTTGACATATAGTAGACATCCTTACAGCAGAATAAAACCTATATATATTGGAAATATTTTGTATCATTAAGGTTTTAAACTCCCGAAGTATTAAGCTGTAACGTAAAATACGGTATCATATAGTATGAGACATTTTAGTTTTGCGCTGAACCACTAGAGGCGCTGTATTTTTTTTATACATAAATCATACTTATATCTAATTACAAGAGTTACCTTTTTTATGTTTACCAGTTTTATATGTCAAGCGTTTAAGACGAAATTGAGCCGTGTGAATCACAATGAGCTAGTTTAATAACTTGTCAAAGTTATTAAAGAACACATAGACTTTCGAATCTGTATGCGCTATATTGCTGACAGCCAAAAAGGGTGACAGTTTGGTTTGACACACGAGGCCAAGTACCTGACAATTAGCGTGATAGTAGATAAAAAGTTATTGAAACTTTAGCACACGCGTATCGCATCATTTTTTTACGGTATTGTACTATCTACTTTGGCGCGGAAACTAACTACCAACGTCACCAAAGGCTTCATCAGACTTTGTTTGGCTTGCCCTTTGTTCTGCTTCGTTTGTAGGAGCATCAGCAAAATATTCAAATTCATTCTGTAGTTTTATTTGAAATATTAAAGTATTCGTTGCCTTAATGGTCATAATTTTAGAATTGATTTTCCTAAAGAAAATTACTTTCCTAATTTATTTGAAATGGTAATAGAGATAATCTATATCTAAGTTTTACCAAATTTACTAGCGTTTTTTCCTAATAAATCACTTTCGCAAAGATAGGGATGTTAGAGGTTTCTATTCCCAGCTTGGTAATCTAAATTTACGACCACACCAGGGTTACCATGTGTTTTATGTTGGGTATTAGCTTTAATTATTATATAAATGACTTATATTGCTTGATAAAATATAAAGTACTAAGCAATTTTTTAAACTGCGTTAGTTTAAAAGGCCGGCAATGCAATCGCGAGTATGGCGTTGGCGTTATTGGTTGCGGTATCACAACATCAGGTGAGCCTTCTGACTGTTTGGCACCGGTGCTATAAAAAATAAATCACCTCAACATTTTAACTCTTTGTCGTTGTCACAAGGGCGGTCTGAATCGTTATAAAATAATTTTATTATTAAAAATTTTGCTTACGTTTCAATACGCTTAACGCGTTTATTTGATTCTATTCACGTTAAAATGAGGTTCCCAAACTCATGCATGTTTGAAAACACAATTTTGTGGAAAAATTAAAAGGCTGACTTGGTTGAATACGTGAATCATTTACAAACACCGACTAGCCGGACAGAATCACAAATCCGGCAACATTTTCATTCGTTTTTGGGAATGACGTCATGCATATTTGATTACAAGCTAAAGACTTCCTTTAATAAGTCTTTTATAAATGATACAGTGCAGACTTTTAAATATGTTATTTATGCTACAGAAAGTTGTTAGAGGCAGTAGAAGAAACGACGCCTTTCTAGAATAATATGCATTAAGGTATGTATATTTAAAAAAATACAACAGAAATTTATGTGCCGATAAAACACAAATTGATTATAATTCTGTCCACCGAAGCGACGACTTTCATAACATGATAATAAAATTAACTACAATAAATTAAAAAATTCAAAAAATGCGTAAAAGTTGGTAGATTGTGTAAGGGAGTGGGTAATATTAAACTATTAGGTACAAAGTGCGATTGTTGTAACTTGCTATAAATGCCCTAGCTAATAATCTTATAATGAAATACAATTCCCTAGTTATACCACACACGTGAACCACCCAAATTCTAACTTACTACTGCGTAATTAGGTATAGACTATCTTAACATCGGATCTTAGACGCAATCTTAAGGCAATTACAAATCAAGTCTGCTGCAACAGTAAGCTTACTCCGTAACGTAATAGCGAGAGTTTTCGTACTCTGTACATCAAGGCGATATCACTGAATCGTGTATTGAAGTACCTGCGGAGAGATTGGTTAGTCAAAGACAAAAATCATTTACTCGTTAAGGTTAGGCAATGTACAATTATGAACGTAAAAAAAAGAAATATAAATTAAATGCTTCTAATTCTACATTTACTGCCAGTTTTCAAATCAAGGGTGCAGAACGGAAGAGAAGAACTGGCAATAAACTCTCCGCCACTCTTTTTAATCACCAAGTTTTTTGGTTTTACACAACGTTTGTAAGGGGCTGCAACCATTACACCATGTTCCACATGACATCATAAATAATAATAGATAGCATTGTTAAAGTACAAAATAATAATTGGGATCAGAGCTTTGTCAAACAGAAATATACTCATAATAATTATGGGCGACTCGTAGTCCGCTGGTCGAAGGTACCCGTGCCATCTCTAGTTGTTTAAGTGGCTTATAATGAGATACCATCAACATAATATATCGAAATCGGTTAATCTTAAATAGATACATCTTTACTACTTACAATGGAATAACTGTCTGAATACCTGTTCAGACATTATATCAATTATCATCAATCAATTATATCAGTATGGGCTTTGGCTTTACATTTTTGTTGTTACGTATGCTACATTGATCATACATATTTATCGGCAAGTTGGTTCTCGGTGACAATTTTCTATATAATATAAGATTAATAGTTCCGACATCGTACATGTTAAATTGCACAGTATATCGCTTGTCTAACTTATTAAACAATAAATTCATACCCTTTAGTGTTAGCAACATTGTTAAGAAAAATTGTTTAAATATATTCTGATGTTATCTGTTATATCTGATATTATCGGATGTCAAGGCAAATTATTTGCATTTTCTGCCGCGCACCACCGCTATGTGGAACTAGCTGGCCACTAAAGTATTTCCGAACCAAATTGACTTAGGGACCTTCAAGAAAAAAACGTACCAATTCTCGAAAGGCCGGCAACGCCCATGCGATCCATCTTGCAATGTGAGTGGCCATGGGCGGCGGTATCACCTAACATCTGGTGAGCCTCCTACCTGTTTTCCTCGTATTACATAAAAAAAATCTTATAATTATTAAACATTTATAACCATAACACAGTTTATTTAAATATTGTTACCGTTTTTTTTTAACCTACGAATACTGTTTATTGCGGAATTGTGTTATTACGACCCACAAAGTTATTTTACGTTCATAAAACATGAGGTCCACATAAACAATTGTATCGTGGGTGAATAGTAAATCAAGAGCTCGCTTTATTGGACCCTGTTATTGCCCTTATAAGCTATCGCAGTGCGTTCGCGTATTTAGACGTAATGAACAAATAAATAATCTTTTATTTTTTCTTCTTGTATTGTTTTGTTTATGTAACTGCTATTTATTACACATATTCCTTTTACATTTAGAAGTATTGATATGAAACATCCGTTGTGTTAATTTGTAATACTGACAACTATGTGTGTCTGTTATTTTATGATTAGAGAGTGACGTAGATATAAGGAGCGTTATCTTGCCTAATACTATGGTGAAAAAGTTTCAGTCGAAACTGTCTTGTAAAATTTAATTTTAATAATATAGGATTAAACTTATGTGTACACAGAAATATACTAAATGTGTTTGAGTGTTACATGTGAAATACATAAAGTATAGCATATAGTAAATAACAAAATCTAGTTTGGTTGTTGTTCATGTGGACATCAAGAAAGCGCACAACGCTATGATAAAGTTACCGTGTGCTTCAAAAACTTTAAAAGCTCTGTTAAAGGAAGCGTCCAACCCTATCTTGTCAAACTTTTCTTTTCAATAAAAGCTCTCTTAAAAGTTAAAATATCACTTGACATTTTAATGACTTCTTTTGATCTCGGTACGGTTTTAATTCACTTTTGTATTATTTATAAATGAAAATCTTTTTAAATGTTCTGTGGTTAATCTATACTGTTTTATTTTTTAATACTAATAAAAGATTTATATAGATATATTTTAAACGTAAATATTTATTTTCATATATTTTCTAAATAAATGCAGATTGTATTCCACAGACAAAAGGAAAATAGCAAACTTTTAAAAATTGGCATATTGGTTGTTATTTTCTTCTGTGTCTGTGAAATATACAATAGACAAGTGACTATTGCATATGTCACAAATCCGCCATTTTTAAGCTTCATTATTGTTGTTCGTGTTTATAAAACTATTCGAAATTTCAATATTTTGGGGACTGTTAACTTAGGTTAACACTGTATTATTGTGGTATTATTGTGACATTAGTGTCACAATAATACCGTGCCATTGTCAAACTTTCTGACAGATGACATGTTCTTAACACAATGAATTTCTAATTTATTACATATATGTATGTAATAAACAGACTGTCAGAACATTAAAGTGAGTTAATTTTGTCGCCGCAAAGTTATTTTCTGGTAACTCATTAACAATTGAAAGTCAAACGATTCACAGTAAAACTCAATTTTAAGTCGGGAAGTTCTGCATTGACTTTGTTTTATTGTTTGGATTACGAGTACTATGTGTTTGTATATATTTCTCATTAATTTATATACTAAATATTTCGAATAAAAGTTCTGCCACTTTGTTATAATTTGTGCTTGTTATAATAGTTACAAAGTGCTTAATATTACCACTTCTACGATACTTATGTTTGTTTTAGATTATAAAAAAGTAATTTTGGTAATTTTTGAAAATAATAAATATAATAAACCTTACACAAGTAACTCCTTTCGATATTTAGAAACATCAGTAAAAAAATAAATATTTCTTTGTTTAAGATTATTCCAAGCTAGCTATCCTTAAAGTATTTTAGGACCCCTATATTTGAATATTGTTTTGACGAACTGAACGTAAATAACTTCATTACGGCATGTTTACGAACAAAACATCGCAGGGCCAGATATGAACGTTATTATTTACTATTGCACGGTGCGTGACTCGATACTCAATATGCCGTACACAGTAAACGTTGCAATGAAGCTTATTTTAATAAAATTACCTGCTAAATGGACTATTATATCTTAAGTTCAATTAATAAAACACCGAAATACGTTTTAACTTTTTTGCTCTGGGGCAGTTTACTTTTAATGCAGCATTACCGTCGTTGTATAGCGGTACTTATTAGTTGACTGGGGAAAGCACCAACTTGTGGTACTATCTACCAAACGCCAACTTAGATTTTTGATAAGCGCCAGTTGAACCTCACGGTGGCAAGAGTTGAGAAGAGATGTAATAGAAGGCAACCGGGCAGGAGGCTCACCTGGTAAGTGACACCGCCGCCTATGGACACTCATATTGCCAAAAGCCTCGCAAGTGCGTTGCCGGCCTTTCAAGAATTGGTACACTCTTTTCTTGAAGGACCCTAGTCGAATTGGTTCGGAAATACTTCGCCAGCTGGACCATAGAACCGATACTAAAAAAGGTGGTCTCTATTTACGATAGCTGTAATGTAGTAAGTAGTAGTAGTAAGTAGTAATAATTTTCCGTTAACTTAATTAGTTTAATACAAATAAAATCTTTTACACAGTTAATCCGCTTACTACTCCTACTACTAGATGTATTTCGATTATTATTAGGCTGTTAATAGGCGGTGGTAAAAATGTCCATAAACACCGCTTCTCACCACCACTAGGCCTCATATGGAAAAAATCTAGCAAAAGCTACATCAAGAATAATACCTTTGTACGAAACGTGGTAAATTTACAAACGGCGCGATTTCTGCTTTGTGCGAGGCGTGACGTGATGAACAGATATTGCCAATCATATACAACCACTGACATGGTAGACGCACTAAGATATTTAGAAATGAATTTGTATGATGTTTATTATGAAATATGCAATTTATTTATGCTTGCCTATACTCTGCATACTCAACATTGGTACATAAGAAAAATGGCAAGATTTAATGTGACAAGCATTTATAGGCTAACATAACAAACACGAAGAAAAAAAAATATAAAAAAAAACTAAAGGAAAATTGATTTCAAAGTTGCGGAAATACAATTCTAATGCCGTCAACGTCAAAATTTGATTACCTTTGAAAATTGCACTGGCGACCTGACATCCTTCGCACTCCTCGGTATAATAAACTTTCATGCTTCAGCCAGGTCTCGCCCAAGCTAGCATCGGGTTTTGTATCCCTATACATAGAATATGAATGTAGTTCCTATAACACTCACATTTTCGATATAAATATGTGTTCGAGCTACTGCTTAAAAAATCTATAGATCTACAACCTTTATAGGTTTATGTATCTGTTTCATGATCATTTCTAAATCGAATACTACTTTAAAGCGCCTTTAAAATCGTTGTTCTAATTCTTTTGTCTTTAATGTTTAATTTTAAACTGTCGTGTTTACTTTTTCCTGTCTATTATTGTATTTCCATTGAATTTAGTTGATATTCTTTAATAAAAATACTAAATATAATATATAATACTTTTTCATGTCTTTAATTTCAATAATTAACTTGTACATTTTTTTTCATATATCTGATATTTGTTATGTTTCAGTCATATTTCTTTATTGATAAATCGACACATAAAACCTTCTGGACATGCTTTGTCAAAATAGTTGCGTCTGACTTTTCCGTTAACTTGTATGTATGTAAAGAAAACACACATTATAAACTTATTATTATTTTATATAATTTATTTTTCCGACGTTTCACGTTCTTTACAGCGTGCGTGGTCACGGTCAAAAAGTATCACAACTGTAGAGAGAGTTATATTATCTGTATTTTTTTCTCCGGAGTTGATATCGACTAAAAGATGAAGGGTTTTGCAGAAATGACTGAAATGAATGAAAAGTGTTTTCTTTAAATGTGTAAAAGTAATGTTAATAAAAGACAATACTATGGTATGTATGTAACCGTTTAAAAACCCTATGAATGTACTTAAAAAAAGTGCCTGTCAACTCTAAATTATTACTATGTCGAGAACAGAATCTCATCCCGATGTCTTAAACACCTTACTATTTTCCATAAACAGTACAAGAAATATGTTGAACACTGTTTTTGTATCTCAGCATACTTTAGTAGCATTCTAACAGTGTCTTCACTTTAAGACCAATAGAATACAAGAAATAGCTCGATTCATTAATTTTGAATAAAATACGTACTGAACAAGCTGCAATATAAAATTCTATTCAACTAAACTTCTTCAAAACTCCATCCATTCAAAAAATGCGACAGCGAAGCTCCAATTATAATTCAGTGAAAGCTCAAAAATGGCTTAAAGCTCGTTTTAATCGCAAAGTTAAAAAGCTCTAATTTAAGTAGGAATCGCCATATTTTAATGCATTTCCATTTGGACTTACCTTGAACATGGACAGTCCATTTACAAAGCCTTAACCACAGTTTTAGTACAAACAGTATCGAAACAATTGGACTTGATATATCTGGGAAATTGGACTATTAAAATATAATGATAACCAGTTGATTATATAGAATAAAGATCCTTTTATTACCGGGAAAGGAATACTTTTTGCGCATTCCCCAAAGTTCAAAGGCTATGGGGATACGTGAGCCCTGACTTTAAACTTACATTAAACACTCCTCCTCTCTGTTAATCAGAGAGCCGGGTCAGCAATACCCACTAAAACACTACTTGGGTTTGTCCTACCCCATAAGGAGACTACTCGCTACCGTACCTTCCCGGCCTAGCCAAAAGCACTAAAATGCCAGATAGCAATTACATATGTGCCGTGCATTTGTACAGGTACGTTAGTACGTAATAATTAATAATATTAATACATATCCTTCAAGGAAAAAGCGTACCAATTCTTAAAGACCGGCAATGTACTTGCGAGGCCTCATGCATTGATGAGATGTCAATGGACGGCGGTATCACTTAATACGAGGTGAGCGTTCTGCCCATTTGTTCTATAAGAAGATGTATATGTGTAATTTTTAACTTAAATTTACACATATTTCTCCGTAATAACAAATAAAAATAAATCAATGGTGCTTCAACCTGTTTAGGTCTGGGTCTCATATTTCTTTATCTGTTTCATGATCATTTGTTAATCTAATAGGCAAAACAAAAATAGGTGATCAACCTTCTCTGCCTGACGCACGCCGTAGACTTTTGGGTTTAAGGCAAGCCGGTTTCCTTACGATGTTTTCCTTCACCATTCGAGTGTGATGCACATAGAAAGAAAGTCCATTGGTGCACAGCTGAAGATCGAACCTACGACCTCAGGGATGAGAGTCGCACGCTGAAGCCACTAAGCCAACAGTGCTGATATATCCGTAAGTCATCGTCAGTCGTAATTGTACCTTTAATGCTGACAGTATTAGACTGTATTTAACTATACGTTATTAATCTGTGGAGACGGCTAATTGCTATGGAAGGCCGGATTAGGCGAGACTTAAGAAGACTTAAGACTTCCCTAAAACAGATTAGACTGGTTTGCGCTAACCTTAATATCGACTTCATATTAACAAGTTCGTGGGTTAAGCTTACTCCAAAAAACTATTGGACTACTGAAATAGATATATTTTCTATATGTATTCGTACGTGGAAAGCTATTAGACATATGAGATATATAGATAAGAATTTCCGGCTGTGGGAACACGACTATCAAATAAATAACACATGAAAAGTTCCGAAAATTAAGAATCTTATTTTTGAATTAACTTGAAAACTTTTGGGTCTGCATTGTATCTACTTTTTGAAGTCGGTAAAATTTGAATTTCCCGATAAAATAATATTATTAGGTCTCCTGAAAATCAATCCTGCTTCCTGACATTTGAAGATTCCTGACCACAACCTTCTCTCAGACGTATTGACAGAGCCATCTATCGGCACATCATTTACACTCATGCGCTGGCGTTAGTGGACGTGAGATGACAGAAACGTATAGCGGCTGACTCGACAGAAAATCGCTCGAACCTTCAAAACGATAATGGGAATGTAAGGTCATCTATTCGTGCGGCATTTCCAAAGCGTTGTTTTATAATTTTTTTGTTCGATATCGTAAAAACCAATTCGACATGTCAATTATTTTAACTTGAAGTACCTAAGCGCGTAAAATTGTTGTTATATTTTTTCCATATAATTTGTAGTTTTTCAAACATGTGTTCGTATTTGTCCATTTCTTCAACTATTTACAAATACATCTGCGGAGGACTGGTAAGGTAGGTTTATTAGGTTAAATATTGGATTTACGCTTCGTCTTAAGGGTATAGGTGAGAGTTGATAACTAAATCGTATACTTATACAATATTTAATGATGTTGCTAAATTGTTTATTGATTATTATACTAATTACAAAACAAGTTAATCGAATGAGTTGGTTTGACAAAAAAAAATACAAAAGAAATAATTTGATATAAAATTAAATCAATAAAAATATCATTTAATCAATATTCAGAAATATACTGTTGTCATGAATGTTTGACAAGATACACATTTAAAACGATATATTCTTAGGCTGTGTTTATGAATAAGTATTACTTGTCGCACAAGCGCATCGTATGCCAACAGCCTTATTTGCTGTCAATGTGAGACTCTTGTTCATAATTGCAACGCGATGGCCCCGGTCTAATGACATCAGCTGAAGCCTTTATGCATTAATCCTATGACCGACTAAATTGTTTTAATTGAATATTCATATGGTCAGGTACTTCCTTTATTTAACGGGCCTATTACTTCAAGTAGTGTTATAATTTATTTGTTTTTTTTTTATTGAAAAATTAAATACTTCTAAATTTAAAAATCTGCCAGTTATCAAATAAAGGGCGAAGAACGGCGAAGAATTGGCGATAAACCTTCATACATAATATACGTACCAGTTCGTATATACAGCCTTTAAAATTCAATTAAACATCAGATTGATTTGATGTACACACTTCCACATCGCACGTATACATCGTTAGTCTTCAATTGACAGTAAATCACTCGATAGATTTAAATCTTACAGTAATAATTTAATATATTTAAATTTATATGGCAAGGAAGTTAAACAAATATTTCTGTATTTCGATCTAATACGTAGAGTCAGTAAGTTTTCAAGTAATATAAAGCTATTAGCAAATAAATAATGATATGGCCTTATAAAGTGATGTCCGATCTGCTTCCACTGTACGGGCAAGTTATAATTAAGTTTATTAAGTCATTCCACAACTGAGCGTTTTTTAAGGCAGATTTTGCTATGTGGAACCAGCTCTCCAGGAGGCCTCTGACATTGAGCGGTGGTTCATGGGCGGCGGTAAGTGAGCCTCCTGCGCGTTTGCCACCACTATATAAAAACAAAATCATTAAAAAGACCATAAGTGCAAGGCGGTTAAACGCGCTACTGCAGAGTTGAAATATTCCTCTCTAAACCTTACAAATGATAAACGATATTACTCGCTCGAATCTACACATTAGCATGATAATTTTCACGTGGGATTTAAATACTATAAAATAGATGTGCATACGAATGAGAGGATATTGCAACTCTGAATTCTTTTTGAATATGATTTAAATGTGATTAGAGAGAAGATATCTATGTATACCTAAAAAAGCTTTGAGCAAAAGTTTAATTAAAAGTTATGTTTTTATTAAACCCTCCTTTTCGTGTTAAATGATAACGCCGCCCATGGACACGCACTGCCAGAAGGCTCGCAAGTGCGTTACGGAATTGTGTTTACACTGTGGTAACGCGATAAATAAGAGCTTTAGTAAATAACTAAAATAATTTGGTTTTTATTTAAATTGTGTGTACGGATTATACCGTAATTATTACCACCACTGAGAAAAGCAGTGGGCCCATTCTTCCTTAGGGGTCTTTCCTTCCTTCTATGGCATTTTCTTACGCTTTTACCGCTACTTTAGTTCTTCAGAAGTTTGGGAATAAATGAAAGTCGCAGAGCGCCAGGGCAGGCCTGTATAGCGGATGAATCAATCTCAACACCTGCCATAGTCAAATATTCATCAGTCTGTTTTGCAGAGTGCGCAGCTGTCAAATTTTTTCCAAGACAACAGGCAAACAGCTATTGATATACCAGTCTGCAGTAACTTTCCTTCCTTCTCTTCTAGCACAACTGTCCCGAAATGTCGTTTCCGACCAAAGAATGAGGCAATCATCTTTAACCTTAGTTGGCCTATCCTCGAAAGGAAACACCCACTGAGCTGATTGTCTTTTGGTTTCGAGTTCGTAGCAATATATCCAGCTTTAATCACCTGCGACGATGTCAACTACAGCATTTGAGTCACCGCAGTCACTTATCTAACATTTGGCGATACCAGTCCATGCGAAGGTGTTTCTGGTCGTCGGTTAAACTATTGGGAATCCATATGGTGCAAAATTTCCTGACGCCTAAATGTTCGTGAAATATTTTTTGGACTTGACTAATATCAATGCCTAGGCTTGCCCATATCTGCTAATAGGACACTCTCTTATTTTCCTCTATCATGCGTCGCACAGCACTGATGTTATCTTTAGTAGTCGCTGTTAAAGGACGTCCTTCACGCGGATCATCCTTGAGATGGCTAGTCCACGCTTAAACTCGTTAAACCAATTGTAAATAGTGGCACGAGATGGGGCTTCATTAAGAAATGCTTATCGCAGCCTATCATAGCTTTGTCGTTGATTAGGCCCAAAACGAAAGACATAATAAATCATTGACGGAAAGTTTTCTCGCGTTAGGTTCATTTTCACGTGTACCAAAGTGTTCTAAAATTGAATTTCAAAAAAAGTTTTCTTTAGCTATGTTTCTAACTGGCCAGTTCTAAACATTTTCAGTGTTACCCACGTGTGTGGGTGTGTTTGTGTCATGATATTTTATATGACAAATCTGTAATTATTCCTCTGTCCAAACCGCGTAAGCTACGAAGGCGGTATTAAATTAGGTAAGAATAAAACTAACCGCCTAGAAATTATAATATGTAATTAATTTGTATTTTTTTAGAATAACAAAGCTGGTGATGATAAGGCCAGTTGGTTTGTAATTGCGTTGCTTTGTAAATAAGTGGTATGTTTACTATTTCAATGAAGGAATTTATAGTACGTATATCAATTCGGCAATAAGTGTATTTGAAAATATTAAACCAAATTACATTCTTAGAAGTCTTCTTACTTTATTTCTTCGAAATTTGAAAATTGGCACTCTGACCACAGACCCTCGCTAATAATATATTTATCACTGGCAACCCCTGTATGTCAAGTGTAATAAGGCTGATACACGACCACAGCAAATATCACGTTTAATAAAACATGTCTATCCCTGGGGAAATCATTGTTTTGGCTCGATGCAAGTTTTTTTGATATTTTTAATTAATCAAAAATTTAATCTGTTTGAAGTTTGCTATTTTTAAATTTAATTTGAATATCGGAATTTCGATGATGTAACTTTTTTAAGCTTGTTATTTTTTAATTCGGGGATTTTTGGTTTTCTGGATTTGCAGTTGTTATTCTGTTATTGCAGAATTATAAATATTATTAAATCTATGTTATTGTTATAAATATTCATATTATTATTATATTATGTGTTATAAAGCGTTAGTTAAATAACAATAAACAAAATCCAACACGCAAAATAATAATAATGTTGTTCGCGCTAAATCGGTGTCAATCAAAAAAGGATGACGATTGACTTTGACACACGAACAGGAGATGGTAGGTGACCCGGCGTAATGGCGCAAGGGAGTAAAATTTTAACCGTTGTCGCGTGCGCACTATACACACACAATATATACCGCATACCGTATAGCATTTACTTTTCTTGGTTCATCATTGAAGGATTCAGTGTTTGGAGTGAGATACGCCACCGTTGATGGCAAGTGCTAGTTTTAGTCTTATCGATTATTGGATTCCTTTTTTTATTATAATGACACGCGACAGCCGAACCAGCACATATTATTTCACCAAGGGGAGGGAGCATCCTGGATATAGCTTCCGGATACCCAGGCCCACACAAATGTCATAAAATGCGCGGTTTTCATATCTAAAACAATATACGTTGTTATACATCAAAGCAAATATCAATCAATATTTGAAACGAGAACATATTTGAATAAAACTCAACCATCTGTATGCGCCTCACAGAATTATATTCAATTATCATACAATTTTAGAACGCATTTTGCATGCATAACGTGAATTTTCTTTATTTGGATATTTTAGTTATTTTTAGCTTCATTATTGTTTGAACTTAAATAGAAATTATAACACGTGCATTTCATTCGTATCCATATATATGTTATATATATTATCTAGTTAATCACTTTTTGCCTTATAGCTTGAAAGCGAGGCCACCAATCCTTAAGTTTAATTCAGACAATTTTTATTGATAACTGTTAAATAAATAAATAAATTTAACCAATATTATTTATTGAGTAAAAATTAAGAAACCTGTCACTATTTTTGATACCGATACAAATATATTTTTGACTATCGTAGTCATATCACTTATTTAAATGTATAATTTATATGACTAGCGGAATATTGATTTCGAAATGGTATAATTAACTAAAATTGCTTATGGTATAATTATGATATACAACATTCTTTATTTGTTTATCTGGCGCGTATATAAATAGTTTTGTTGGTATTCCGACACGGGAACACGCGGCATATAACTGGCCATGTGAAAAACATGGATTTTGAAGATTGTAATTACTTTACATGTATTTTATCAATACTTTAACTCTGATCGAAGCATTTGTTTTAACATTTGATATATAACGATATATATAAAAAAACGCTATCGTAACAAAATTCATGATTACTTAATATGGTGGTTAAGTCTTAGATTTTTGCTAAGTCCACGCTATTTTCTTATTTTTTTCTTTCATAAGAACCTTCTCCTGACCATAGCAAACACGACAACGCGAAATCGGTCCAGCCATTTACGCGTGATTCCGTGACCAAGAGATTCAGTTTTATATATTTCAGTTGTAATGTGACTTTGGTAAGCCCCAGTAACCTTGAAACAGTTCTAACAGTAAAGAATTCGTTCTACTTGTTAGAACTGTTGTTGTAAGATGATGGCGCCTGTCAATTGTTATAGATCAAAAGACAGCGTGTCTATCGTTGCACAGGTGTCATCGTGGTGTCAACATTATATCTTATATATAACAAAGCACAAATTTCTCAGTAAATTAGTATCAAGAGAATGTTTGAGGCTGCATTGCGGCTGCACTAAGCCAAGGTAATTACTCGAGCTGCCCCCACCGCAGTGAGCGCTTAGTTGACTCGCACTTAACGCTGTCTTTATCGATTACGTATTGCTCTTATCACCGCCTTCGTGGTAGCACGCATTCACTGCTTTAATAGAGAGCTGCTTTAATATTCATGCAATTTATGGTTTACGTAGGATTTATATTTTGTATACACGGTGTAACATGCAGAAATACTTGTTTAATGTATTTTGACTGTTATTATTTGCTATCCAATTATTACAAAAAATAGTGAGAACACGTTTATTTGAAAATTATCCAGTGACAGTACACTGTGGATGGGCCCATGATTGCATCAGCCTATTTATTTGATATTTTATAGACAAGTATCCGGCTACAACGGCTGTGCAGGACGTTGAGTTTTAAGAGTTAGTTTCCTCACGATGTCTGCCTGCACCGGCGGAAGTGTTAGCACATAGATAAAAATTGCACCAATAGAGTGGCGCCGAATTAGTGATTCTAATACACGACTTCAGAGTTGAGAGTCGTATGATAAGCTTTAAGGCTCACACTGCACCTTTATATACTAATAACAAAAAAAACTGCAATGCTATGCAATAATATTAGGTACTTTAACTTTACTTGAAATTTCGAACCCTTAAATCATTAATACCTAGAAGATGACCAACCATCTGCATCTTTCTTCTTCTTCTTCTTCTTATTCTCCAATAATTTCGTTTAAGGCGCACCACTTGAGATGAAGGCGGTTATTTAATAATCATTAAGAATACTCTTGATTGTCTCGAGTGCAAATACGATATGAATTTAGAAACAAAAAAGACATCTTGTTCCTATTGGATAATATACCTAGGACCTAAATAGAAATTTCGTAACACGTATTTTACAGTTTAACAAACTACACATTAAGCCGCTTATCCAGTCTTTGATTTGAAATGGAACGATTGCAAATGGCCGGCTCATAAATCGGCAGCTTAATTCTAAGCGCCAATTTCATTGCATACAAGTACTAACAAATAACACTGTACCTGATAATTCACAGCTTACTGGGTATTAGTACCATTTAAATGGACTCCTATATATGGTTTTATCGATAACCTGAATAACTATCCTACTCAAGCTATCCTACTCATTTTTTTTGTATTATGGAACCTAACATTAATAGGTAATATGTATGATTCTGATTAAAACAATTATTATCATCTATATAACATAGACAACAAAATATAAATACCTTGATCGCTATAGACGATGACATTCGGCCGGAGGTGTCCTTGATCTCTTGGAAGTTGGGAAGGGCTTTAATGTGGGACTTGTGTGGACACGTTAGCCCCGTCTCACCTTCCTCGGACAAGCAAAAAATCTGGGACTGTTGCAGAGTAGGCGAAAAATAATAAACGGCTCAAATATATATCCTCCAACTTCGATTTTGGAGTAGACTCTTGGGCGGTGAGGTTCAAGTGTAAAGGCGCTAATTAAAGATTTAAGTTGCTTTATATTTATTTTTATTATTACTACGCAGGTTAAGAAAATTGTAAATACTATATATTTGATTGGTTTGTTTAGGTTTTAATAAACAATAATGCTAAAAATGACAAACACCACAATTCATTGACGCCATTGGTTTGCCCTGTATGTGTTTACTGAAGTAAGAAGACGTAAATGTCTGCACCAAACCAAAAACAGATTGGAAGGAAATCGAATATATAGGATTCACTCTAATAACCTATTATTTTACCTAAATTCAGCCAATAACTCATAAATTTGTAAAATTGTAGAGGTCATAAAAAGCTAATTATTATTATTATAGTATATATCGATAAACAAGGTAATTTTGTGTATAAACTGCGCATACGCCTTTTAAAAACAAAATACAAAGAAGGTATTTCGGTACCGACCTTACCTTAGAGAGCTTGAATCTTGTACATATGAATCCCGGAGGTGTATTAAATTTTTCGGGACGTGACAAGAGATATGTACAATGTATGTATGTAATGTGGACTCTGTTTCCGAACTACGTCTTAGTTTCGTTCTGGCTAATGAAGCCAGCCTCACTTGAAAATGTGTTGATTAGCGATCCTATCATATATACGCTATGAGAGGTTGATACTCTATCGCCCTGTTTAGAATATTTGTGTGTGTACTGTGGTGGTTTTTCCCCAGAGGTGGCAGCTAGTGCCGCCTTCAGCTGTATGTCTAGGGGTACAATTTTAAGGGCAATCTCAGGGTTGTTTTCCTGCAACCTCTGGCAGCTGTCAAGGCGAGCCTTTAGAGGCGTCCAAGTTTTGTGGAGATACTATCATTACTTAATAGGAATACACACACAATAATAAAATTAGAGGTAACGATAATAAACGCTAAGTTGCTTTGTGTCAACAGATAGTGAACGTAATTACGTTGGCTAATGCTCTCCCATACATTCTCATTTGTGCCACTTCTCCATTATTCGCAAACAGTGTTACCGAAAAATTAGGTAAGTTTATGGATTAATTATTGTTACAATAATCTTTGTACATGTTATTTATATTTCAGCAAATCAACCAATACATGTTTTATTGATAATTTTCAGTTTAACCCAGGCCTAAGGACTAGCATAAAAAGTGATTTTAGTGAACGTTTTTTTATTCGGCTCACCACTTTATACCACTCATAGGCACTCAATGCTAGAAGATTCGCGTGTCCATTGTGTTTTTTGAAGGATCTTACGGCGAAATGTCAAATAATAAAAAATGTTTTCGTAATAAATTTGTTTATTCAACAATAACAATAAAACCAAGCCTATATTGCACATTACGCTACATATTTAAAGAGTCTAGTAAAATGAACAGGTAGGCGCAATTAAATTTATTCTTGAGCTAATGTTATATATAGACTCCGCCACGACCATATCACAGTGGCTTAACGTAAATAACCTGAGAGTACTCAATAACTCCCAATCCAATTTGTCTGAAAAAATGATAATTGTACAGATACAGAAATATTATCAAAGCTCCAATTGAGATTAAAAACATCTCAGATTTGGTTTAATTGATTAAATAAAAGGTCTACTAACGGGTATGATAATGAAATCTATCTATAGAACAAAGGAAAGCTAACTAAATATAAATAAATATTTAATTACAAAATATCATCAAGTCATTGAGCTTTACAGTGTCTAATGGGCTTTAGCGAAGGTATCTTTCGCGATCACAATCTATCTCATACTCCTTGCATCAATCACGTAATGTTTCGATCTTCTTGACAACTCCAGCCACCAGCCTCGGCCTATCGAGTTTTCTGCTGTCACTAGGTTTATTGAAGGCTTTGGGTCAGCCATTCGGTGCACATGTCTCAACCACCTGAATTTTTTGAAGTGAAACTTCTATATCGGCGTTGGAAAAAAAATTACCGTCACATTTTTCCGTTTCGCGCCATATTTTTCTTGTCCTTACCACTGTTGATTCGAAGAGATTCGAAGCCATTAATAAGAAAAACATATAATAACATAACAATGATACTAGTAATTTCATTACAATTAATGAAATTCTGTAATAATCTTAGTAGTAATAAGGTAAAATGAAAGAATTGTGTTATTTGTATTAAGGTCTATGAGAATTAAAGCCTTTTCTTAAAGTTTATCTAATTTAACCAATTTCTGTAAAGTTGGATATAGGAGATAAATTTTTCGAAAAATAAGGCCATAAAGAAGTTTCACTTCTTTCGTGTGTACACTAGTACACGCACACATTTGCTTGTTAGTATCAGGAGAAGGTTTTTATGAAAGAAAAAATTAAGAAAATAGCGCGGATAATTATAAAATTTAAGAATACTTAACCACCATATTAAGTAATCATGACTTTTGTTACGATAGCATTTTTTTTATAAATTGGACTTTGTCGACGTCGTAGAGGACGTTATACAGTTCTCCATTGAAATGAAAATGCCAAACGTCATCGTAAACAGGACCCGAAATTTTTAAAATTCAAAATATTTTTATTGACTTAAAACATATATTTCATTACTATGTGACAGGCAGTTGTGACACTTTATTATTATTATTGTCACGATTATTTAATAAATACATTTTATTTAAGAAATACATTTTCGTGAATGTAATTTATCTAAGGTAGATTACCACTTATCATATTCGCAGTCAGACCTCTGCTGACTGGAATATACATCATTGCACGGGAGACATCAATGACAATTCAATTTTCCAACAAAAACTGTTCTAATCTGGGAAATATTTTGTCTTTTTAAAAATAAAGAATTGTCATTTCATTGTCATATATTTTTAGATGCCTTCAAAAATTTGTTTCATAGCTTTAAAAAAAATGTATTAAGTTTTGACACAACTATATGTAGGTATACTTCGTATCGAAGTTCACCGGGTCGTTTAGTATCTTGATAAATATAGAATTTTACTCAAACATGAAAACTACGATGGATACAAATGAAATTAGAATCACTTATATTTTTTAATGTAAAAATTCATAAAATGTAATAAAAGAAATCTACTTAACCAGTAATAGTATTATCTTAAATAATATATCCCTATAATTTGGATTAGATCTACAATAAAAACATTTTTATGTGGACCTTTCTGAAAAGCATTCACAATAATCTCATTAATATCAAAGATCCAATAACACTCGTGAAACCAGTATCAGATAAAAATTACGAGGGCGACCTTGTCACAGAATACTTTTTACAATTAATCCAAAAGAGGCGGAGCTTTGAAATGGACGGGAAGTATCCATATGTTTTCAAGTGACGCGCATTTAGTCTTTAAAAAAGCTCGACTTTTAATTGTAAATACAGTTTTAGAACACTAAACTATATAACAATATATGCAAGACTTACTGAAAATAAAGTGTTTTTAAAATAAGACAAATGTCATATAAGATTCTAAAGAAAATAACACAGGTTAGGTAATATAAAGGGCATATATTTGTCTACAATACTCAAAACTAAATTGTCATAAATAATTTACATTTATTGGTTGTAATTTGTATTAATTTCGAGACAGCAAATTTTTAACACACTAAATGTTTACCGCTTAAACGCGTTTTAGTGCAGTCCAACTGTTGATCACTGTCCTATGAAGAGCCAAAACCTCGTAGCGTTATTAAATTTTATCATTTTGCCGAAATATCTTTGTTAAACAGACCGTGAGCGAACCGTTTCGTACTTTCTCATCCGGAATTTATTAGTGTGCGAGCGTAAAACGAAAAATAACAGAAACACCTTAATTTTTAAGTATTCGGTAGAAGTTGCATTGACTTAAGTTTGTGTTGAATATTTGATGTTGGTTTAGGTGAGATGTGAAAATTATGTACTATTTTATGTAGGTATAGGAAAATACAAATATCTTTTAGTAAAACTTATTTAGGAGTGAAACTGAGTAGAGTTATATCCTATCGCATCAGCCATCTTATCAGTCCATATCGTACGGCATTTTAGAATGATCAGTCTTCTACAAGGTACCGACCTTCCCTCACACGTAACATTCCTTTCTTGTCCCATTCCTAGGAAGGCAATTCTAGAATGTTCCAAGACCAAAGGAGTATAACCAGTCCAGGACACATGAAAGTAATATGACAAACCTGTAGGTGTATATTGGATTGATAAATACCTAGTCTAGCCATAAATACTAAAGCCGCGCCGAGTCTTGCTGGAAGGACCATTCTTAGATATTGAACATGGTGTTGTTAAGGGGCTTCTCAAGAATGGTATCTCGATACACTTGTGCCGATGTTTTGATGCTTTTTTCATCAAAGAATGGCTCAGACCCTCCTTCACAGCTAATACCCCACCACACAATCACTGAAGTTGGATAGTGCCCACGTTGCGCTCTGTCGACTAATTGAAAAGATTCCTTAGAGCTTTGATCATAGATACGGTCATATTGTTTGTTAAAATGTTGCCCAATTGTACATCCATGTATTTATGTATTTTCTCATCCGTAAACTAAATTTTTCTGTGTTTTTAAAATATCAGTTTAGAAATAACTAGTACGTCTCTTATAGGCTACGCAACGTGGTTCTAGGTTTTATATTCATCTCCCGAGATAAAATCTTTTGCTTTTGAACAGGGTTTATACGAATTATTTCCCTTACTGCTTTGACCAACTTTTCTGTATGAACACTACGTAGACGGCCAGTTCTTTTTCTGTCACAAACAGAGGAGGTCTCGTTGTACCTATTAATAGCCCGGTACACAAACATTTTAATAATACTAAGCGGATCGAAAGTTTTAGAAATTACATTTGGCTCCATACCTACTTTGTGTAATGCAATCACAGCGATTCGGTTCTCTTTATCATCATATTCTACTTTAATATATCAAAATACTGTACAATGTTATGGCGCCAAAATGAGAAACACCAATGAACAATGATATAAAAATGACAGATGAGTGAATTTAAATGTAATATTTTGTTAATTTTCAATTGTAATAGTATTTATGGCCAGACTAAGTATATAAGAAATGTTTAATTGGGTCAATTTAATAGACCTTCACAATTCAATAAAATAACGTTGAAACGGCAGCCATATTTGACTTTGAACTTCTTAATTAACAAGCTCTGTGACATATAATGGTAATGGCAGCTGACAGTAAACAATTCTCTGAAATATTTTAAATTACATATTCTTCTTCTATTGTCATAATACGATTACATATTATGACAATAGAAGAAGAATTCTTCTCAACTCAATTTCCTCTGTAGAATCAATGGTCGATACAACGTTGCTGCAGTGAACCCAGGAAGCAACTGACATGTCAAAAATAATCAATTCAATCGGCCCTTCTTTAATATATTTATTTAAAGGTTGATCAAACATTCACTTGTATATACAGACTACAATAAATTATTTTAAAAAATGGTTACCTTTTTTCTTGACGGTACGACGACGGAAGGAGTAGCAATACACGTTTGTTTCTTAATGCGAATTATGTCGGAAAATACAGTGTAGAGAATTATTTTCGTACAATATTACTAAACCCTCTTATCCAAGTATGCTAAACATATTCAAGTACGAGGTATAGTGTACAAACATCCTTATTGAGATACAAATGATGAAGCGCAACGCGGTGTTGCGTTTGTGTTCCGCCCCTATTTATTTTGCTGTTTGAGAGTTGAGACTATAGCACAAGTACTTCGTGCTGTAGAACCTATTCTATCTACACAGGGTGATTTGCAAAGCCATGCCGTAAGTATGAAAACCATTTTTGATATCTTGTTATCACACATCGAAGATGTTTAATGAACTTTATTCTCATGAATAAAATGAATATTTTTTATATTAATTTTCTTCGTCTTCCGAATAAGTATCTTTGAGGCCCCTCGAAATTTATCAAATGTGGTATTATTACGATTTGTTAGTATGTTAATCAGTAATTTGAATAGATTGAGATATATGGATACGTTTGGAACCTATTCAAAGAAACAAACAATCACATATTTCCTCTTTATAACATTAGTGTAAAAATCCTAGGTAATCTATAATCTTACAGGTTTTGCCTGAGAAATACACTCTGTATAAATTACTATGTTCCTAGTCTTGGCATCGTCAGCTTTATAATGTATATTTTGGCATCCGTAGTTTATTGGACGCCTCTTTTGTGCTTTTGTTCTCGTGATTATTTCTTAGTACTGTATTGTCAAAATAATCTTGTTTAATAGCTGTTTCAATATTCCTGAAATCCTTTAATTACGATGAACTTTATGATATAGAGGTAGAGATTTTATCTCTAATAAAATATCTTAAATTAAATTCTGTAGCTACAAGTACAATAGTAGTATGTAAGATATATATATTTATTTATTATGTCACGTTAAACCTTTAAAGTCTTTTTTTCTAAGATATACAGTATTTACAATTTTCTTAACATCTATATGCCAGTGTAGCTTTACCTCACTACCTGAGCTCAGGATGGTTCATGATTCTGGTACACAGTTGTACGCGGATCTGAACCAGATTAGCACAGATGTTCTTTCATGGGTAATGGGGAATTTGCGTGTTTTTTATTGTATTTAATATATTCTTTTGAAGAGGAACACTTTGATAACTGTAATGGAAATTAATTAGTGGATAAACTGGTTTAATTATTTAGGGTCTGTATATTATGTGATTTATACTGTTATTTTTGTAATATAATATATAATACCGATATGTTTAAATGTTCTATTTTATTGACTTTATCTATGTCATTTGTAATATTGTATTGAATTAAAAATTACGCGGATTAATTAAGTGTATGTGCATAGTCTTTTTGTCGGCTTAAATGTAATCTCCCCTTAACATTTATCACTATGCTGTCATGGTTGTATTTTTTTAATTGTAGGATTTTTATAAGTGCTTCGCAATTAAGTGAATTCAGATCCCTATAACTATCTGTCTGTTTTTGTATAACTTGATGTGGTTTAGTGGGTACTTTTTTGAGCAACAGATAACGAAAATAACCTAAGTGACTACTATTATGTTTTTAATCCTGTACTCTATAACTTCCAATGGCAATGATGATTTTGTTTGTAGCACTAATGTCCAAAAACTGAAAATTAAAGTCGGAGTTTGTGTGATAGTTGTCATGTTTTAAAACATGTCTAAATTTAATAATTGGGTATTTCGAAGTGACTGTTGGCCATGAATATAATTTTTCTTACTTATTAGTATAGTAAGTATTTTTGTACACGAAAGTTTTATCAAATTTGCCGTAGACCAAGGTACATTTTAAAAAGTAAATAATTCCTTCAACGTTGATCACTTTTCAAAATAAACAGTTTCTCTAAATATTTAGTAGGAGACGCCCCTTACCAAGAATAATTAAATTTTCACCCTTTCACTCGGTGAAGTTTGCGTTTATTTATGGTGAAGAAATATTTAAGATTTCTAATTCAAGTCGCTTAACTTTTTAAGGTTTTATCGTGATGTGAATACTTTTTTAAAAGGTTTTTATAGATAATCATTTGAATAAAATAAATGTTGTCATGGATATTGTCTGACCTGAGTTAGATTCCGGCCGAAATAATTGATTTGCGTTTGGTCAACAATCCGGTGCCAAATTTGTCCACAGTGTTAAAAAAGCCCAAACGTGCTACAACCGGTCTGGACAACAGGTCTGAACCACACAATTTAGTATCTACTTCATAATATTTTTTTCTAAATATCCAAGCAGCCTTCAGCCAAGAGTGAGTGTAACTTGTGTACATTTTTTTTTATGTAATAAGAGGCAAACGGGCAGTAAGCTCAGCTGATGTTAAGTGCTCACATTGCCAGAAGGACACTAAGTCGATTTGGTACGGAAATACCTCAGTGGGCAGCTGGTTTCATATAGTGGTGCTGCGCGGAAAAACACTGCCTTAGAAGCTGAGGCTTTAAGGACAAAGCGACGAAAGCTTTTGGCGACAAAGGGAGTTTTTTAGCGGAAAACGCGCAGACTTCTTTCTTCTTGGGGTTAAATTGGACTAGATTTAGTCTACCCCAGTCCGAGACTCCACGTCGAAGAGTTTCAACTCTCGATACTCATCTGCAATACCCCGAGAAAAACCTGCCCGGCCAGTGTAAAAAACCATAATGAAAAATGCATTGATGCATATCCGCGATTCGAACGTAGGACCTCAGTGTCAGCACAGGCTCAAACCTCTAGGCTGACTCTGCTTAAATGAAAATATTACTGATAATGTTTTCTTATAGCTATGATTAAAAAATTCTCGATAAAAAGGATTGTTGATGTTAATTATAATACTTTTCTAAATGTTAAACAAAAATCTTATATCATTAAGAGTACACAATGACGAGTTATTCATAAAAAAATATGAAGTCATTTCATGATTTAAAGCTTCTTAATAATATAGCAGACGGCACTCGTTTTTTAATCCTTAAAGTGGCCACCGCATTAATGAAAGCAAGCGTAAGGTTCGAGGAAATTACATAATTTATGTGAATAATTAAAAAGTTATGGACCGGTACGTCTGCTGACTTTATGCGCACTTTGCGGGAACTATGGTAAATAAAAGATCCAAGCTTTCATCAAGATTGTGGCTTAGATATTTTATTGTAGTGGTTTTAGTATTCAGGTAGTACATGTATTAGATAATAAATCTCCGCGTCTATATAACGTATTGTACGGTTTCCAGTACATATATTAATCCTGCGAAAAACACAAAATCTGCGGTTGGAAGCTATTTTATAAAACGCATCACAACCAAACTGTGGCCTCAGAAATATTACTTTTTTACGTATTAGGAGGCCAACAGGCCTCAACTGATGTTAAGTGGTACCGCCGCCCATAGATATTCACATTGGCAGAAGGCTCGCAAGTGCATTGTCGGCCTTTCAAGAATTGGTACGGTCTTTTCTTGAGTGGCCCCACGTCGAATTGATTCGGAAATACTTCGATGGGCAGCTGGTTCCAAATAGCAGTGGTGCGCATCTAAAACTACCTTAAAAACGTTCAATTGCTTTCTTCTTAATTATTTTATTGTTTGCCTGTAAGACTACGGGACTCCAAACACCCATATCATAACGCGTAATAAAATTTAACGTAAGTATAATTTATTCCTTACTTAACATCCGTATTTATTCGAAATCCTGTAAAGTTCAATGTAGCCATATTTAAAACTTGCCATAAAGATGTCGCTCACCTGCCGGCCGTTCATTCCGTTAGAGTTATATGCTATTACTCCACCGCCTGAACAAACTTTAAGAGGGTCTGTTTGTTCGCTTAATTTGAAATGTCTATGCTTTTTATTATAATTAGGGTTGACGTAAAATGTATCAACAGTGGCATAGTAAGATTTAATCATCTTGTTTATAATTAGATATAGCAACTGTATTGTATATAGATATTTAAAAATGTAAAACAGGTCTCACAAAACACGATGACTAATAAAAATATGATACTCCAAACATGTTTTTTGCCATGCTGAATCTGAAGGACTCTTGTATGTCAAAAACTATATTCGAATGTGTCATTTGGGAGTCTAGGACTCCCAATTCGAGCTAAGTTTCGCTAGTCTTGCGGCTGGTTCTACATAAGGAGACCAGGCCAACTAGTGTATATATATATCGAAACAAATTATAATTGATAATGTTACAAAAAAGCTTGAATTCAGCCGCTACTATTTTTTATTGCAATAAATATACTTGTGTATACGGTCTATTTTATAAAAAAAATGACATTGCCTCGCACACTCTGGCGCGAATTCGAATTTCAACAGATTACATCTATATAGTGAGCGCATTCCTTACAGTAAACCATACAATGTAGTTCTATGGTACGCCATTTCACAACTCAGTCACGTTACTCGATAAAAAGTAGCAAGAGTTGTCACATCTGTAACCAATGGAAAAGTCCGCTGAATGCAAATAGTTAAGCGAGGAATATTTCCTTCATTTTTTAATTTAATCTAATTCCACGCTGCTAGAAATAAGCTTCTTATATTTTTCAGCTCAGCCCGGAGCAAGACACGAGAATTAAATCTCCCGGGAAAACCAAGACGTGTTCAGCAGACGAATATAAAACGTCTGATTAATAAAATTTTATTAACACTACGTGTTGTTTATTTCCTTTTGAAATAAAACAACAGTAGTAATACTATATTTATAATATAGTACAGTAGTATAATACAGCATTTAACAAGACTTACTGGCTTAAAAAAACAGTCCTTGAAAAGAGTAAATATGTTGGCTTACGACTCGCATCAATGAGGTTCGAACCTCGGCTGCGAATTGGCCTTTCTTTGTTCGCATTTAGCAATTGCTCGTACGGTGAAGAAAAATATCGTAAGAAAACCGACATACCTTAGAACAAAACTGTCGACAGCGTATGCATTTAGAAAAACAAATGATCATGAAACAGAAATACGTGGGTAACACTGAAAATGTTTAGAACTGACCGGTTAGAAACATTGCTAATGAAAACTTTTTTGAATTTCAATTTTTAATTTAGAACTCTTTGGTAACCTAATGTAATATTGCATTCATTTGTCATTTGGTTTTATGAATTAGCTGCAAATCTAAAACTCTTGTTACACGTGAAAATTAACCTAACGCGAGAAAATTTTCAATGACTTTATTATATATTGATTTATTATGACTTTCGTTGTGGGCTTACTCAACAACAAAGTTATGATTGGCTGCGATTAGAATTTCTTAATTAAGCCCCATCTCGTACCACTATTTACGTGGACGTAGCAATCTCAATGATGATCCGCATGAGGGACGTTCTTTAACAGCGACTACTGAAGATATCCGTGAATAGTGACAATTGTATAGTAGAAGTATATTAAAATGTTAAATTGCACAATTGTATAAATTGAATTTTTTGTATTATTTGTATTTTTTTTGGTCTGATTTGTTTTTCACTTTTAATGTTTAAGTTATTTTCTCTATGTCATTGTAATGTTTCCCTTTAAATGTTGTGCACACTTGTTATTGATCATGTTGTTGTATGTCATGTGTTTTCTGTAAGTGTTTGTATGTGTTACGTTAGTGTGCCTTATAAATTAAAAAAAATTAAATTAATAACGTCAGTGTTGTGCGACGCATGATATTCGAAGATAAGCGAGTGATCTGTCAGCAGATACGGGCAAGCCTATGCATTGGTATGAGTCAAGTTAAAAAAAAATATTAAGCATCCTGAGCTTTGTACCAGATGGATTCCCCATACTTTAACCGACGACCAGAAACACCTTCGCATGGACTGGTGAGTATTTGACTATGGCAGGTGTCGAGATAATGAGTCATCCGCCATACAGTCCTGACCTAGCGCCCTGCGACTTTCAATTATACCCAAGAAATAAAAATAAAATTCTAGGTTTTCGCTTTACGAGGCCTAAAGATGCGGTGAAAGCGTATGAAAATGCCATAGAGGAGAATACCCCTAAGGAAAAATGGATGATGAGTAGAGAGGAACGAAAGAATACTCCGAAAAACAATAAAAGTATTGGCAACTTGCTACTTAAGCCGTTTTTCATTTTCTAAACATATTCAGTGCTACTTATACGTAGAAATCTAAAGCCCTGACTTGAAATATTCTGGCGCTTCGCTATGTCTGTAAGACTAGAAGACACACTTTTAATTTACTTAATATAAAAACCTAATAAATAGGGATATTGGTGGTACAAACTTACTATTTAGAAGACAAATCTTATTAAATACAAGAAGCTTGCATACGGACTTTGACCCTGAATTTTAACATCAGCTGCAAATATTGTAAAACAGTTATAGAAGATGAAAGTAGTTCACATCTTGTCTTAATAATCTATGTATATCCAGTCTGGAAGTTGAGACAAAGAACCCTTTGAACTGAGAGTTTGATCAATCATTATCAGCTGTCATCACCAAGCGATCTATCAATCAACTGTTTTTGTCACCATTGTCTTGAATCGTCTTTTTGTGATCAATTCTATTTTTTAAGAACTATATTTAAATATTCTATACATAAATAAACTAAAATAATCTGATAATTATTGGATCAATTAATTAAAAAAATAGTTTTTACGCTATTTATACACATAATAATTCAAGTTTCAGCTTTTTTAACTCTGGTCGCCAAAGCAAAAATAACAGTTAAAACGAAAAATAGATCCAAATCCGCATACACTAATCACTGGCCATACATTGCCCCTTCCGGGTGGAGGCATTAAATTATGAGAATTGCTACACAGAGATGGACAATAAAATTTATAGTCGAAATACCGCAGCGGCGTTTAGTTCATAAAGGCAGCTGCGAATTGCGCCCGTCAATTCCCATCACTTGATTTACAATATCTCCCAAATATTCAAACGCATTTTGCATTTAAAAGCCTACACATGCGATTGTAAACTCAAACAATTATTATATGTTTGCTGCCAATATTCTATGTACAGTGCTGGAACGTATATTTATGTCTTCATGGGTTTGAGAGCAATCCTGGCTTTTGTTGTTTATGCCCATAAGGATCAATAGACTTGACTGAACATTTAGAGTACAAAGTTAGTTAAGTTGAGGGTAGATTAAGTATGACTTCCATATGTCAAATCGAATATGTTTTTACAGTGTATTTAGATAGAGAAGATTAAGACGGAGATGCCACCGCCATTAACATTGTTTTAGACATTGGAATTAATATGAGTTAAGACAGCTAAATGCTGTCTGTATTACATATCATGACTGACTGTCCAAATCAATGTTAATACCTCCGACGACAATAAAGTCAGGGAATCCCAAAAAAGAATATATATAACAAAAAATTAGTTAATTATATTATGTATGTTCCTATCCCTGTCGCAGGATCTCAGGCTGTGCACCGTGCATTTTCTGACTATGTGAGCATCTAACACTCGCTTATACGGTGAAGGAAAACATCGTGAGGAAATCGTTAGATCTCAAATCTAAAAATCAACGACTTGTGTCAGACAAAAGGCTAATCATCTACTTGTATATGAAATAAGAATGATCAAAGAAATGCATGGAAGCCAAGACCCATAACTCACTATATCGTGCAAGTCATGAAGTCGGTTAAAATACCGTTTTCATGAATGGGTTATTTTAGATACATAATACACATGAATTTCTGGATTCATTTACCAAAGTAATTTAATGATTTGGAATGTAATTTTTCTTATTATTTAAATACAAATACAGATGAGTTCTGTTTGAAAATATAATGAAAAGTCGCTTCCAGCATAATTTAATATTATTCCTGCGTAATAAATAGTTGTTGAAAGAAAATCAATGATTTCGAATGTTATGTTAGTAAATTGAAAACAAATTTAAAATGCATCTTAGATAGAATCGTAGTGCGAGTATATTTATTTTATCACTACAATTTGGTCTTTTAATAAATTTTCGTTGTTTTCAAAAACAGATGTTTTAATATAAATTCAGTTGACATTTTAAATTCAGTTCCACATGTAAATGACATTATTTTATTTATTTTATAGAAAAGAGAGCAAATTATTCAAAATGAAAAATTTGCATCGTGCTTACACGATAATAAATGTTTTAATGGCATAAATCTCGCTTTTGGCACGGAAAGAAACGTGCGAGCCTACTTATTTATATTTAATTTATTTTTGCTTTGAAATGGAACAAGCAACACTTAGAATTCACTGACTACAATTGTCGGCTTAACTAATTAGCGATCCCTTGCTTATAAGCTAACAATTTATTAGTGTTATTTTTATATACAACTAAAAGTATAGTGTTTTGTTAATATAGCTTTTACACATTAAGAAAAACACTTTTTAAATGGATTGAAGCTATGTATTATTATTATAAACTTATAATTATTTACATAATTTTAAATTTATTTTTTTCCGACGTTTCGCGTGCGTAGTCGCGTCACCGTCACGCGTCACCCATAGCAGCAATCCGTTTAAAAACTGTTTTTCTTAAGTACTACATATTAAAGTCGAGCTACAAGTAAAAACTTACTTACATACTTTTAAAATTTAGGATGCGATCTATACTCTGTATTTAGTGTAGAACCAGACAACATAATGTCTTAATCGAGGTCCGATAAAACATAATTATTTATTTATTTTATCCTTATCGCTTTCGGTTCGGTCCGGACTACCACTAATTACTTTATATTCTGTGTGTGGAAATATTAGAAAAATCGCTAGTAGCAAGTGTTACTACTCTAGAATGAACTACTCTTAGAAAAGTAAAAGACGTTGGCGAGTTATAACTATTTTTATAAGGCAGTGAAATTAGAAATCTAGGTGCACTTTAGTGAATGTAAATATTTCTTCCCTGGTATTGTAGGCCAATATTACATTTGCGTTGCACCAGCAGAGCACATTTTATATATAGTAAAACTTTGGGTGATTAATTTGGCATTAACTAATCAAAAAAGTTATAGCGTTGTTAGGTTACGTTTTCTATTTTAGGTGTATAAACGTGTTATAAATAACATTGTAAAGCACTTTTCAAAATGCCCTCTACAAACACTTACGGAAAGAGGTCTCCAAATGCAACGTTGAAGCGCTCATCTTGTCAAAATTAAACGAAGTAATGTAAAATGGATTACAAGATTTTTACTCTTTAGTTATTATATAATATTTTGAAAGTCTTTGTAATAATTAGATAGTTCAATGTTTTCAGTAATAGGTACCTTGTTGGTTGGTAGATAGATTGTTTTATTTTACATCGACTGTAAGTTTGTAAATAAACATAAATTTGGTAGTGAAAATTTCAAACGACAATACTTTTATGAATTAGATAAAACCTTTGACATTCTGACTAAATACTATAAAACTAAAATTTTATCATTTAATGAATGATCCTAGGACCGTTTAGTTTTGCAATTAATACACAGGCGTGGTTAAATTGGACATAAAGCCAGCATTGTTCGTTCGGTAAATGAATAGTTAGCTTGAACAAATAATGATTCCTTGAGAGGTGAGACTAGCATACTTCTAAGTTGCAACGTATAACAAAAGAAACATTTCTATTGTACATACAACTTATCATTATTATGTACGAAAATTAAAAATAAATTAGTGGCCCTACAACCTTTTAAGGTCTGGGCCTCAGATTTTATTTGTTTCGCGATAATTTGTCAATGATCTGTGCCAGTGATCTGTGCCTAACACACGCCGTTGACTTTTTGACCAAAGCTAGCTGATTTCATCACGATGTTTTCCTAAACCGAGCGAATGTTAAATATGCTCATAGAATTTTACATCCGAGAATCGAAACTACAACTTCAGAGATGTGAGTCGCACGTTGAAGTCACTGCTCGTATCATCATTATGTATAAGGACACACGCCCCTATGCTTTTTGAGACCTTAAGCCCTTAAATTAATCAAATTAAAAAGTAATTTATTCGTGTCAGTAACGTCAGAAAAGTATTATGCTTCTAAATTTACATTTACTGTCAGTCACGTGGTATCAAGGTAGAAAATAATTATAACAACCTATATAAATATAATATAAAATATATACACACTGATGCAAGTCCGACCAGTCACCACAAGTTGTTCAGTCTATATATTTTAGTTAGAGAAACAACTAGAGGCATGGACGCCAGCAGTGTCCACGGTTCTTCAACTGTGAAGTTGGTCAGATAAATAAAACAATTATAAAAGAATTGACACTAATAAAAATTTAAATAAATATTTTCGCATGATAAAGCTTGATGACATCATTTAGTTATTGTTGTTGTTAAGAAAATCCATACATGTACTATGATGGTGTGATTGATAACGTAATGTAGGTAATGCTAATACATGGAATTATTATAATTATTATAAGACAAATTTGCAGGTATTATGTGTCGCTGAATATGCGATGTTTAGATTGTACCAACATTATATTTTAATATAATATTCTTGCAAATAAATTATTATTATTAACTTCAATTATATTCATGACGTCATTTTACGATTGTCTCTGTATTCCATTTTTAATGACAAAGATAAATACAATACGGCCTTGCGCCAATAATGTTGGTATGAAACACTTTCCCATAATTTCTACTTTAGATACGGTTAACATACTGGGCCCACTGAAAACATTCGAGCATAATCGACATGCTGCCATTGAACGTAGATTGATTGAACAGGTAGAAACAATAACAGTAAGAGATGGCCCAGGGGAAATCTGCGGTCGACGACAAATCTCTACGAGCAATCGTATAAAATGCCGTCCCCTAATAAATATCATTCATTGCTACAGGACACGATATACTGAAAATATACGACACATAAAATTAAATCTTATTACTATAGGCCTGTTGAGTTGACGCGTGGCTCTTATTCGGACAAGGAAGGTGAATTGTCTTGTTTTGTTATTATAGTTTCAAAGAGCATTAGCGCGTGCGTTATTACTGCTTGTTTAAATCTTCGTTCTTTTAATTAATATTAAAAACGATCTGTGCCATTAAATCTCCGTGGGGGTTTTCCCTGGGAAATATAGTATAGAAAGGTGTGAGACAGGGTTGCATCTTGTCACTTGTACTATTTAACTTATGTATATGGAGAGTACATTATTCGGTGGATCATGGAGAATTGGTTCCCAGTGGGTAACCCTTTCGGTGGAAAGAGAAGTGAACTTATAGTATGCCGCCAACACAATTCTTCTGGCAAGACTCTAGCTAGAAACTGGGAACAAAGGCCTCGCAGTGAACAGAGCAAAATCCCAACTAATGTTGGTAAATCGAGCCAGGAAGCTTTTCGCGTCAATTGCAACATTCCTTGCATCAGTGTCGTTGACCGCTTTATATATCTCGGGACCCGAATCTCTAATCAAGGCAGCACCGTCCTCGTGGTAAAAAGCCGAATCGGCATGGCTAAAGATGCCTTGACATATTCAGGCAACTTCTGGAAGAAAGGTATCAAAACCAAAATAAGACTGATACGGGCTTTAGTATTCCCTATCTTCCTGTATGGAGTAGAAACGTGGACTATCTTGGCTCGAGAAAGGCAAAGGAACCACATCTTAAAGGCATCGACCTTTAAGATGTGGTGCTAGAGGTGAATACTAAGAATACGCTGGACTACGAAACGTACCAATACATCGATCCTGAACGAACTCCTCATACGGATTCGCCTGTCTACTATATACCAACAGCGAATTGTATCTTATTTCGGTCATACATACATGCGCAGAGGTGATAAGAACTTGGAGAAACTGATCGTGGTTGCTAACACAGAAGGCCGTTCACCAACCACATGAACCGATCAACTGAAAGACTCGTCGTCCTCAACTATTCACTGTCATAAGAGAGGCGCTGGACAGCAACCGTTGGAAACAGATTGTCCGCTTCAGATGCATCCTTACTGACCAGTGACGACTACCCTCAGACATGAGCTGCCAAATGAGGAGGAGGTCAATACGTACAATATAAATATATAATATGTTCCCTTTTGGTTTATTTATCTATTGATGTGATACAACACTGAAAATGTAACTATTCTAATAGTGAGGGTACTTTGGTTTTCTGTTACGCATTAAAATAACTTTTTCGCGATATGGTATACTTCCTATTAAAGCATATTATAATAATGAGTTTTGAATTTTGCGACTAATTGCAAATATTAAAACTAATGAAACGTTAAGTAAAACAGTGAAATTAATATTAAACCAGTTGTAATTTAGGATAATGGAAAAGCCGAATTTAGGACAATAAGTTTGAAATGAAATATTCCATTAAAGTAGGTTCGGCTCATAATAATATCATAGATTGAAAAGTTACGAAATTAGCAATTATAATGAGTTTCGTTAGCTGACGGTTTTGTTTGAGGCTGCCAAAAATCTTGTGCCTTATCGATCTTTACGATTAATTAAAAGCCCTTAAGATACAATTTAAGCTCGAAGCTTATAGTCTAATTTAACATTATTTATTATCCATTTTAACATTATTAACGCTGGTGCTTCTGATAATGAACAAATGTCCTTGCATAGGTATGTGATGTGAAGTGTATATTTTTAATAATTATTCATAAAAAATATACATTAAACAGAAATCTATGGTTCGGTGTCATTTTAGCATTTCAATGGTTCTTGGAGTCGTAATTGGGAACCTTCGCTTTGAGGTTGGTAGCCATGCTTGTCTAAGACGGTTGACCTGACAGATAACTGCATAAGTTTATTCTTTACATAATATAGATGAACATTATCACGATGACGATGATAATGATGGTAATAAACATTATTATCTAATGGGTCTTATTGATGGAAAACCATTTTCCAAAACAAAATTCAAAATCATTTATTCATATAGGTAACACAATATACAATTATGAACGTAAAAAAAAGAAATATACATTAAATACTTCTAATTTTCCATTTACTGCCAGTTCTCAAATCAAGGACGTAGAAAGGAAGAGAAGAACTGGCAATAAACTCTCCGCCACTCTTTATAATCGCCAAGTTTTTGTTTTACACAACGTTTGTAAGGAGCTGAAACCATTACACCATGTTCCACATGACATCTTAAGTAATTAATAATAATATAACAAATAAAAACAAAGATTTATTCTCTATCAGCAGGAGGCATGGTGAAATAGGAGCACGCGCTTACATTCTCGTGGTACCTATGGAATTGATGAATCCAGAGTGCTGACAGTTTTCACTGCTGTTTTTATTTGAATTACTTCAGCTATGATATTTTTAGAAAATGGTTTGTCCTAGTAAGAAATAATTAAAGTAGGTCATTATAAACCACATTCTTGACTTGATTAACAGATAAAAAATTATGGTAGTAACATCTTACTATTATAGTAGTAACCTGTAATCAATAGATCTAAATATAATCAAAAAAAATTCCTCCCATACTTCATAATGATCCAGATTCGTTATTTTCACACAGAAAACCTTAGGAGACTTGCTAATGCAAAAAAAGATAAAACTAAATTATATATAATTTAAATATTTTAAAGAATGTATAATTAAGTTTGTTATGAAAGAGCTGGAAACCCTGAAGCAGGTATTTTTTACTTAAAAGGGTTCCCAAATCTTACACATTGTAATGCATATGTACTTAAAATGAATAAACATATATTTTATTTAATGGTAACAATTACGCCAAGCCATACATACAAACCATGTTATGTATATTTCAGTTTGAATTCTATCACACACTTAGCAAACGTACATTATATAATAGTTCAGTAAATAGCTAAACAGAGTGACACATTTTAAATTATGTATATCTTTTTTTAAGAATTATTTGAAATTGTTACAATTATTTGAATTAAAATATTTAGCGATATATAATCTCGTAACAGTTTTGTTCTAGCTAAGTATTTCTATAATTACTTAATTAATTTTCATTGTTTTTCTTTATCACTATATTGATACGTATATTTACATAATAATCGCAATCGAAACAGTCCACTTTTAAGCCTTCAATCTTGTATTGTACTAGAAAATCGCTTCAATATCAGTGAACCCCTTGATCAGCACTACAAAATTCGATTTGGGATCCCTTTGGGTAGGCTATTTTGACCGCCTGATACATGTTCCAATTTGACTCAGACAAGTTTGCAAGGAAAGGTGCAAATACTGTGAATAATTTATCGCTTTACCCTCGCCGTAGCTCATCTGGTTATGCAGTTGGTTAATTCAATCTTAAGTCAGGTTTCATTATCAGGGAAACGATAATTTATAAGTATCTACAAAAACTGCAATAGGCTAATCAACTAATAGTTTTTTCGAATGAACATTAGGTGGAACGTAGGCTATTAGGACATATGCAAACATTACCAATATGTATCAATGAATATTGATTTGAATTTAGAGGTACAAACCTAGGACCGTGAGTCAATAAGGTTTTTTATTTGCGATAGTGATGAAAAACACAGCAATTCTACTTCCACAGAAATTCAACTGCCATAGCCCAAAAAGGGTTGTTTATAGCAGATTATTATTTATACCTTGCTACACTACTACAGGCTATAGTTATTTTTATTTTGAAAGATCCAAACGCAATGTGTGCCCGAACTCAAATGAATGCTGTGGGTCATCTCGTGAGTCGCGGAGTAGTCTCCGCGAGACGCATTGTCACAGACTGATACCTCCTTGGAGTCTCTGCTCAATATATGCCAGCTGTGAAATCAAAACCGGGAGAAGGTGATCCTGATGCAAGATCCTGGTGAGCTTGATTTGGACTCATATTATTATATTTATGTATAGTTCTACCAAAAAAACGGTTTGGTGGCCATTGATACACAATTTCTATTAAAATAATATGCCCTGAGTACTAGTAATCGTTTACATTAATTCTCAACATGAAAAACACACAATCGTTAAATGCGCACATCAAGAAAGTCCATTGGTGCACTGCTAGGGTTCGAACCTACGACCTCAGGAATGAGAGTCGAACGCTGATGCCACTAGGCCAACTGTTAGATTATTTAACAAAGATCTAAATTTATTCTACTATTAAACTTAACCACTCCAAGTGTTTAAAAATTATATCTATGCTTTTAACTCAGACGGTGATTTAGTAAAAATAAATGTTTTTATGAATAAATTATTTATAATTAACTCTTACAGCGTTAAGCATCGATTTTAATCATTGGGTTCAAATTACGCTTGTACACATAATTTAAATTAAATTGAACAAGTGGATTGTTATCGGTAAGACAATTATACCTGCTAAATGTGACCTTATATCTACATAAATCTATTCACTATTGTTCATTCAATGTATACTCCACAATTGTTCATTCGATTTTTGCAAGCCGTCAGTATGTGACTCAGTCTGCAAATATTTACAACAAAATAAATGCTAAAATTCAGTTTTATCCTAGAGTTTTGTATGAATGTAAGAAAGTTGTAACAGACTGGCTAAAAACTTTATCATGTGACGAAACTGAGCACATTTTACTACGAATTCGTTAGTTTGAGACATGCCTACATAATTATATACTAAACATATACACACACAGCACACACACATGCGCACATACACACAAAACACGCATGTTTAGAATAAGTTAATAGAATTTTCAGAAAAACTATGAGAATTACTTTTTATTTAATTTTTTACTGGTTTTGCGTTTTGGCAGGGTTTTGTTTTGTATTCTTTTCTAACAACCGTCTCAATAAGGTATAAATAAGGGAAGTAGCGAGTATTTTATGTAAAATTTGAGACACAATAAACATTTTTGCTTTGATTTGAATTGAAATAAAAATATTTATGGAAGCCCTAATTATTAAATTGAATTCCAGTTACTAGGCACAGTAGGTACAGTAGGTGGAGGGTGTCCACGTCTCATAACGTTACTGTCATTCCTCTTCGAGATGTACTCAAAGTTGCGTACACGCGCCATTCATCAGCGTGGTGCAAGCCTGGATAAGTCCTTTTGACACACATTTGCAAAAGCTGCGAGGTTTGTATTCGCTAACCCGTTCCTTCTTTTAATGATGTGAGTAGTTTACCCTTGAGAGACATTAATACATATATTAAGTTTCCTTATACATATGACGGTAAACTGATCCTCCCATGTCATGATAGCTCTTTTCCTTACACTTTAAGTAATGATTAATACCTAATGCACGCCGCTGAGTAACCTGAGAATAGACTATATATCCAAATTTGTTATACTCGGAGATAATGTCATTCTAATAAAATAAATGACGTGCGTTATTTTTTTGGGATCAATCAGTCGGTAGTGTGATGGCGATCGTTGAGTATCAATCTCGATTAGTGATAACAACTTTGTTAATGTGTGTACATATGTAAATAAAATAAACTATTAATCAATCAATTTTATACGTGTCATACGCCAAAGCGCAAAACGACAGTAAAATCTTTAGCAATGAAATTATATTTACATATTACAGTTTACATTGCGTAAGAGCCTACAATTTCTGTTAGTTGATAAGCTGCAAATCAAATCTAACGATAATAGAAGTGCGCAGTGTTTAGATTTAATTACACAGTTGTAGGCATTTGGAGGTATTTCTGCGGTTACACTAATTGATTCAAAATACATCACGGATTGGACTAATACGGGCTTTAAGGTATATTTGGATTAACTGAATAGCTTACTATTGATCATTTTCAACTTAATATTTCATATGCGTTTAAAACTAATCGTATATTTCCGCTTATATTGAAACACTAAGAAGTTTTATTTAAAACAATTTTATTAAAGATGTAATAATTTTTACTAAGTGAATGGTCAAGAATAGTGTTGGCCTAGTGGCTTCAGCGGCCGATTCTCATTCCTGAGGTCGTAGGTTCGATCCCCGGCTGTGCACCAATGGTATTTCTTTCTATGTACGCATTTTACATTAGCTCGAACGGTGAAGGAAAACATCGAGAGAAAACCGGCTTGTCTTTGAACCTAAACAAAAGTTTCCAGTAAAGTATTTTCTATATTTCCTTATTATGGTTGATTTATTGATACCTTTTTATACCTCATCTATTGGACGGTTTAAAAATAGAATATGTATTAAAAAAAAATGTTTATTTTTAATTACAACTTTACAGTAATAAATTGTTTCAAATGAAGCAACATAAAAGTCAGCGACAAAATAATACCTATTTCATTAATTCGAGCATATTTTTAAACAAAAGACCTAATTGCGTAATAAAATTTATTAATGAAACCGTTTAGCCTTAGTTCAACATGGATCTAAAAATGCCTTGAAGCAAATAAAGGCTTCTATGCACCAAGCTCTCAGTTAAAATTTTATGAATTTTTGTAGGACGATTTTCTTACGCACCAAGCTACTTGCAGTTTCGCTGAGAGAAATGAATCCAAAGTTCTAGAATCATGCCAATTATAAGCGATCATATTGTCGTGAAATGAGAGATACTTAAAATTTCTGCGGCTGCGCAACATTAAGAATAGACAAGTTGTGGTTTAAACTGAGTACTTTTTGTCTCCAATTAACATAACTTTTGTCAGATCCATTAACTCAGGATATAATTAAATTAGTATAACAAGAGAAAAATAATTCAAAAGCAAATGCCAAACAGTCAACGCTTTGCGTACGAATGAACAGTTCGTATATAAAACCCACAAACGGAGGGAGCGCTAAATAAAAAATGTGTCTGTTTTTAGTGAAAAACTTAGTAATTTATCTTTGTTGTTGCCCTTTTTTGTTTTGCGAACATTTTTAATTAGTTTTGTTGTTCTCTACGGGCCGTGAGATTTAGAGAGAGAGAGACTAATTATTTTTATTTTATCGTGCGTTTCATTTTTGTTTGGATACGCAAATTATACAGTGTAAGCGAGACTGGCCGGTTTTTTCCGAGAAATTAAATTCTTTACTCGGGTTTTAGCATTAAATCTGATAGCTGTATTGTGAGGTTAAGCGAGGTATTTGTTTTGACCTTTATTAAAATGCTGTGTTATTTCATTGTTTACAACAAAATTGGCTGATTACGTCAGAATACTGTCAGATCAGATCCCACTGGATTATTCACTGGTCATTAGCAGTTTGTATATATGATAAATTAAATTACGATCTAGTTCCAAATTACCAATCTTCATGAAAGTGCTAATTTCCTCAGAATCTAATGTCACAAACATAACTTTATGTCTAAAAACACGAATGAACAGTATTTCCTCAAGGTCTATTTATCATATAGTTTTTTTAAATTACACTATGTATATTAATAACGACTTAAACTTTCGAGTCTACTTGCACAACAGTTTCAGCTCAAAAGTCTTGGGAAAGACCTTGATTGTAATAGTCTGTAGCTAGACTTACATTCTTTTTTATGTTATAGGAGACAAACAGGACAGGAGGGTCAATTAATGATAAGTGATACCGCCGACTTTGGACTCTCACATTGACAGAAGGCTCGCAAGTGCGTTGCCGGCCTTTTAAATCTATGATTACACTGCGATGACGTCATGCCCAAAACGGGCTAGCAAAGCTTTTCTGGCTGCTATGGAAATCCTTATATGTATATACAACTTTTTGATCTTAGTTCCTGGAGCATTCGTGACGGCCAGCCGTTAGTGGTAAAGGCCCTCCTTTTAGGCCTGAGAAAGATCACCATCCTTCCTCCACAAGCCTTGCAAGCATAAACAAGAGCTCTAACTTCTTTAACCATATGACAATAAAAACACAACTTGGTGTGATGGTTGCAGCCTCCTAACTAACAGTGTGTTAAACGAAAAACTTGGCGATTAAAAAGTGTGGCGGAGAGTTCATTACTATATAGTTATTCTCTTCCGTTCTACGCTCTTGATATATATATATATCTTTTTTGACGTTCATAAGTGTACATTATGTTACCTAAATGAATAAACTAGTGGACCCGATAGGCGTTGTCCTGTCTTATGAATATTAATTTCGAATTGGTTTAATAATTTAGAATAATATTTCAGAAACCAAGTGTTTATTATTCTAATGCTTTATGATAGTTATGTGCCAGCCCTGCACCTAACAAAATACGATCGTCGCTTCGATATCATACTTAGTTTTAAGAATTGCATTCTAATAAGCATCGCGCTTAAGAGCAGTATATTAATTTGTAATTTATATTACATTTTGGAATGCACCGGCGGTTGAAATATGATTGTGATAAACAACATTCTTTGTTTGTTTTTCTGGCGTGTATACAAATAGTTTTATTGATATTCCGACACGGGAACAGGTGACATATAACTGTGAAGAACATGGATTTTCAAGATTAATGCCTCCAAAAATTAGCTACTGTAATTATTTAAATGTATTTTATCAATATAATAATTCCGATCGAAGCATTTGTTTTCAACGATATTCATTTTTCTTCTTTGAAGATATTTGTAGCACGCATTCTGGCAATGTTATGTCAAACGCCTTAAGGTTATATCAAAAAAGTTTGAATACTAAAAGCGCTATTCACTGAAAAAAAAATTTAATCGTATTAAAAGTCAGGATTACTTAATATGGTGGTTAAGTATTCTTAAATTTTCAAATTTTTCGCGCAATTTTCTTAATTTTTTCTTTCATACGAACCTTCTCCTGACAATAATAAGCACAACAAAAAGAAAAATAATTAGCAAAATCGGTCCAGCCGTTCACGCCTGATGCCGTGACCAAGGGAAAGATTGATTAATTTTTATATATATATATATATATATATATATATATAGATGATTATGATTCTCAATAGATGTACCTCTATATCTCAGTCATAAGAAATTCTAACCTCATGATATTATTATAATATAAGCATTGTTAACATGTTACTTCTTCATACTTTTCTGCTATAATTCTTTCGTTAATTAAAGTTCCAGCTTAGAATCAACTTTAGTATGAAACGAAAAGTCATTAAGTTTCCTTTTGTTGAAATAAAATAAAAATGAAACATTTACGATTTACTCGGTATTATTCTGTGAAAGTTCTTTACAGGTTTGTTTAATGAATACTGCCTGCGCAAATAGAAAACGCTAGAAATCTGTGAAATGGGATTTTTGGAATTTATATTTGTTGACAGCTTTGAAGCAGTCATTCTAATCGCTTATTAATTAATACTGAATACCTACTATGGCTTATTTTTCTATTTCGCCTACACATGTGTCTCGTTCTGTCAAATTGTATTTAATCTGCGAAGAAACAAGACATCAGACTATTTCGATGTCGGTACCAAAGACAGTAATGATTTCAATTACTATTTTTTTGAGTATGAATTTGGTATTTTATGGTTGGAGCAATGTTGGTCTAGTGACTTCAGCGTGCGACTCTCATCCCTGAGGTTGTATTAGTAGTTTAGTAGGAGGTTTGATTCCCGGCTGTGTACCAATGAACTTTCTTTCTATGTGCGCATTTAGCATTCGCTCGAACGGTGAAGGAAAATATCGTGGGGAATCCGGTGTGCCTTAGACCCAAAAAGTGTGTCAGGCACAGAAGGCTGATCACCTACTTGCCTATTAGATTAACAAATGATCATGAAATAGATACAAAAATCTGACCCTCAGACCTAAAAAGGTTATAGCGCCACTGATTTATTTATTTTTAGGTTGGGATTTTGTGGAAATATTAATTGGTATGTTATTAAATATAACAGTGATAACTATCCAAAGTTAGAACTGATCGTCTGATCCTTTTAAATTATACAATCTTTCATGTATTAATAACAATACAGTTCTAAAAAGCCTGCATAGCAATAACAAACCCAGTTTAACAATTATTTACTTCGCTATAATATGAGTGATTGTTAATTCCAGAAACTGAAAGAACAATCCGTGAACACAGAGCTAGAACGAGTATGCAACAAATTTTTTATTTTAAATAATAAATAGATTTTAAAACTATTTCTGCTCAAATATTTCAAGTATTTGTGGCCAGTATTTTCAGATGGAATCTGCATCAGACATCTTTGAATTGCCATCCTCTACCGATAGTTCGGATGTTTTGAATATTTTCGTAGAATATAATTAAATTCCGGGAATTACGCAATAATTGAAATTGATATATTTATATATAAATTATGAAAAATATCAGTTTAATATATAAGGTTAATAACTTAAACATTATGTAGTACAACTCCAATTTCTGGGGACCAATCTGTATGATTGAGGTATCAAATGATTCAAGTTTGTAGTGAATAGGCCCCATGAAAGTTTAGTTAGTTTTTTTTGTAATCAAATTGATATATTTCAGAATATTAACTGGAATGTCCGAATAAATTATTTAATAGATCACTTTAGAGTTGATTCTATTTCTTTTAAAGAAATTTATTAAAATGTGTTTGAAAACCGATGCCATCGTCCTAATTCCATTTTGGGACAGGTAAGTGAACAGGGAACTGAGCAGCGTATATAATCAGGTACCTCGCTGTCACTACCTTTAAGAGCTGAGTGTGAGATATTACAGCAAGAATTTATGGAAATATTTGTGACAGTAGATCAAGAGAAAATGTGGTATAAACATAGTAACAAAATTTTTAATTCTACTTGAAAGTTCTATTTTCAAATGCAATTTGATTCCATCAGGCAATGCATTCGTACATTTCATTATTGCAAAGAAATTAACGCATAATATTAACGTTAATATAAAATGTTGGTATTTGTATCATTATGTGTTAAAGCAACATGATGATCAAAGGCTTCATAACTTCATAACTTATAAGTTTGCTTGAGAAGGCAACATATGAACATTTTATTTGCCTTCATTTCAATTAATCTTAGCTTAATAAATGTTTTTAGAATAAACACAAACTTTTCTGCATCCGTTGTTTTGTATTTTTTATTGAAGACTATTTTATTTTATGCAAAAGTGAAAATTTGTATTCGGAAACGGAAGTGCTGAAATTTATCGAGGGAGTAAGTATGTAACATATCGAGCTCTAACCAAATGAACAAGCGTGAAACCACAGGATAGAGCTACATATCATGTTCATGTTCAAAGTCATGAAAAGATTGTTAAATTTTACTCCATTTGTACCACAGGAACAGAGTATGTTTCTTTAATTACTTAACACGTCCGGCTCGAAGGTCCAAAATAATGATTTAAATAACTAAATAAAATAGAAAATAAAACTAGCAAGGCCAGGGACTGAAAATCCAAAGAAATTCAACGGCCCGCAGGCGGGATCGAATTTGCGGCATTTGGTCAAGAATTGGCAATTTTGTGAAAAGGAAGTTTAAGAACAATGAACTATCATTGCGGATATCTATCATTCGTAGGGGTTATTTCTAATGCCCAAATAATATGGCTCCAAATCCTAGAGCTGGAGTTCTAGCTCTTAGCATGACCGTGAAGAAAGACGTTCTTTAAATTTTTGAGCATTGAAAAATACAAGTTACTGCTAAAATATGCAGTCACTATTTTATTATACTAATTTAAAATAAATAGTTTTCATACACCGTTAAAACAATCGAGATTTATTTTATCCCGTCCCTGAGGTCGTAGGTTCGATCCCCGGCTGTGCACACATGAACTTCCTTTTTATGTGAGCATTTAAAATTCGCTCGAACTGTGAAGGAAAATATCGTGAGGAAACCGGCTTGCCATATAAGTCGACGGCGTGCGTCAGGTAAACCTGATCACCTACTTGCCTATTAGATTATAAAATGATCATAAGACAGATACCGAATCTGAAGCCTAGACCTCACAAGGTTGTAGCGCCACTAATTTATTTGACTGTGGACAGTCTTGCGCCATATGGGGGGGGGGGTGTTATAGGACATTAAGTCACTTTTTTAAATACAATTCAAGTTAAACAACGATTTTTATATACAATTTAAGTTGAGTAACTCTAATTAACTGGAGTAACTCTATTCTCTAATGAATCCTACAAGTTTATGAAAATAATTAAGTTTGGTTTGAGTATCTTTTCAATTTAAGGATCTTACTTCGCAATTATAACTTAGCTTGAAAATGTATGTTATAAATTACTTTACATTTTATTTAAGATATCTAATGACATACATGCTGGAGTAGGTATCTATGTATTACCTTTTCAATCCAAGCTGTATTTTTTTTAATTACTTTATTCGCTTTATCTTCTCCAGCTATATTAGCGCCGGGGTCGTTGAATAGCTATCAATACTTATTTTTATATTTCTATTTAGAATGAAAATTAAATTATATTTATTTAGGGATTTGGTTTTATATTATTGTGGTTTTTATATTATTATATATCTACAGTAATATCTACGATATTTATGAAATTTTAATTTACATTAATGTTTGTATATACTTACGAATATTTACAATTTAATTCACATTTACTATAGTGATCTTATTCTAAAAGAAGTTCAACTATTTCTGTCGCATAATGTTCAAAGTGGCATCTTTGTTCTGCATTGTTCATTAGTTTTGACAAGTCATCCATTGTTATTTTACCGGCTCCAATTATTCGTTCGAGGTCCAGCCTTCCGAGTGCGTTGCGCGGGCTCTCAAGCAGGCAGTGTCTAACGCCTTGGATACTTTGCCACAAGGGGACGTTGGGTCCTCCTTGCACTTAAACCTATACATTCGAAAGTATTCGAAGAACCTGCCATGTCCGTGTGCATTATATATGACAAATTGAGAAAGGAAAAATACAATCGACACTAAAACAGACTGAGACAGACAAACGACAGAAGAAGCACGAGCAGAGAAATTACTGAGCATAATGACGTCAGAATGTTATATGAAATGGGTACGAGTATAAAGATACTAGAAGACATTTTTTTGGAAGTCGGTCCCCTCTAGCATCCAAATGGGTCCAGGGACGAAGAAGTTTTCAATAATTACAGGTCAAATTTATAATTCGTATTTTTTTTTAATCAGTTAAAAAAATACTTTGCGTTAATGACAAATCTCGCCTCAAAAGGAAAAAGAGAAGCATAAACTTTATTACACAAATTATTGTTGGCGGTCGTTGGAGGGATGTTCAAATGAATGAAACTCTTTGTTTGAAGCTGGGTGTTAACGGGGTTTAATCGTTTAAAAAATTAGCTTATATCTAACAAGAAATTAGGATTAGTGGGGTTGCGACGCCGGCTTAACAAAAAAGTAACTTGTCCTCTTTATGGTTTTTGAAATGTAATTGACACTTCGGTTACCTATAAAAATGTAAGTGTATTGAACATTATCGGAAACGTTAGCTAAAGAATTAGTTTGCACTTCTAATTATTAACTAAAATGTACAGGTCAGTTTAAGAGCGTGTAATATTATTTAAAACGGGATGTTCTCTTAACAACCGTAGCGCCGTCGCAACCTTGAAATTGACCTTTAAATCTCAATATTGAAATCGCAATAGTTTGGAAGTTACATAATATACATATTACATAGGATTTTCATAATAATTCTTTTGGTGTTAGCAGGTCAGCCACTTACCCGGTTTGTTTAAAAATATGTATTCTTTTGAAGTGAAACTTCTTTATCGGCGTTGGAAAAAAAATTACCGTCACATTTTTGGATTATGTAAATAATGTTAGGTTACATAACAATTATTTTTTGACTAAAAGTGAGAAAGCTACTCTCTTCCATTTTACATACTTATAACAGGTCCTTAAAGTAATAAAATCTACACTGTTTAACCCTAGTTCAGTTTGAGCATAAGGCAGGTTCAGGAGATTGTCGCGTAAGATTGTTAATGTATATACGTAAAGTTTCGAATCAGGAGTGAACATTTAAAAAAAGTGATTAAAGATGGAAGTGCCCCTGAAGGGGAAGAAACGTTTGACAAAGAAAGTGCGTTATTTGTGTGACTTAAATGATTAGTTGGCCATAAAGGCCTGTATTCACTTTGATTAGTGCGAGTGTAAGTGATTAATGCAGGTGCTTAGTGATTAGTAGAAAACAAGTGTAACCGGCGACTGATTAGTCAGAATAAAAAAAATCAAACTCAAAAATTGATTTATTAAGTAAATAGTCTTAAATCTACATTTTATTACATCCCGTTTTAGTTAGAGAACCTGTGTATGTTAATACTTAATCTTCTACAAAGTTCTTAAAAAACAAAACAGTGTAGGTACTTAAATAGGTATCAATTAAATAACATACTTTAGAAACCCAATATCTGGCAAAAGTTGATAATAAATCATAATAACTAAACAAGTAGATAAAAATCAAACAGAAAGATCGCACCATCTTCTTTTTTATTTGAGCGTGAGACATGCAACACTAACTGTAACTGTAGTGCAACTCGGACGAGTGTAGTCTGTATGTCGATTAGTGATTAGTGTCGATTAGTGATTAGTTGCCTGCGTAGTAAAGTGATTAGAAGCGTGTTCAATTTTTTTACGAGTGAACTGCGAGTAGTGACGTCGCGTGCGCCCTCCTTACCACCTCACTCGCATTGTGTCTGTCAAAACATGTCATTTTATCGCATACTTCGGATATGATGTTACCACTGTTGTCGATCTTGGTACTCTGAATAGGTGTTGCAAGACTAATTCCATTGGCCAATAAGTATAAAATGGCGTGCAATTTTACTTTTGCCTGTAAAGCAGGTCTCATAAATGTATCGCTTTTCTGTATGACGGGTGCAACGAGGTTTAGTAGTATATTAAAGGACTCTTCGGTCACCCCGAGAGCAAAGTAATATTCCGTAGTATCTTCAGCTGCCAATTCCTTAAAGATTTGATAGCTTGCTCCATGAATGGGTCTTCTATCAATCCATTTTCGAACCCATACTTTTCTTGGTCTTGCAAGTTCAGCTTCCAAAACTTCTTCAGTTTCAGATAGCACCGCGATTAATACTTCTTTCAGTATTTCTTCCAATTGATAGTACGCTTCTCGATGTTCATCCATACTACTACATACTACTGAATTTCCTAAACAGAGCCACTCAACAATATTTGGACACTACTTGCACTGTACACCTGCACTAAGCAGTAATCAAAGTGAATACACGCCTTAACGTATAGTACTCTATCCGTGAGTTTTGTTTCATCGTACAATTGTCAAGTTCAGTAGCGAAAAGGTTATTAAGAAATAAGTTTTCAAAGCGTTGGCTAATAATAGGCCTACATGGCTCGTAACCTTTGAAATTACAAAGTTATATATGTATATTAACAGCCTCGTTTCTAAAATATATATTTTATATCAAAATCCCTTTTGATTATGAATAATCCGTGAATCCGTAGTAATTTGTACACGCGAAGCCTTTTAATGAATTACCATAATCGTAAAAGACGCGGGAGACGTTCGTAAATTTTAATAAAATCAAAAATTATTATCCATTTGCTGATTATACCGATTCGAATATTAAATTCATATGATTTTTAATGAACATGATTTGTTATGTTTTTTTTTGCTATAGACCAAAACATATCGGAGTTATTTGTTTTATAATTTAAATTTTTAACATAATATGTCTTTTCTATCGTAGGTTACACATATTGACAGAAAGAGATAATGAGCATTCTGTTTGTACCGTATAAGATTATTTAGTTTTTATGACTTGCTTTTAGTTTTTCAGATTAAATCTTGACGAAATTAAGATTTTTTTGGCATACGATTACATAGTTTTTGCATTCTAAAAACGCACCGCAGCCTATGAACGCATGTTAGTGGGTGGGTGTACGGCGTTAGCCTTTAGAGTCGCGTATTCTTTATACAACTATATAACTATATTTATTTAGCAATGAAATAATTTTTGTATCTTTGTAGCGAATATTCTCAAAAACTGTACTATAGTTATCAAAAATTATTTCACTATTCCGAACAACTTCATGGGGAAATGTTTGTGGAAGTTGGTTATGTGGATACCAACTAAAATAGCGCCACCATCAATCCCCGAGGCAGGGCACGGAATCAGCGTAGCCTTGTCCACAACTCGCCACGCGATCAGCCATTCAAATCACAGCCCCCTATGGGCAGGCACAGCAAAGGCCATACTTGGATCAGCTAATTCCAATTGGTTTGTAAAGCTGGCTGAGGTCGGGTGCAATGCTTGCAAAGATGGGTCAGCATCCCTTCTTTTGGACGCATGAACGCCGTTCTTCCGTTCCGAATCGGCTGCGTGCTCAGGATTATACAAAGTGTTGCACAGTGGAATGGCGATGGGAATGGGCTACGGCATCGACCTACCAGGTCTTCGCCTCTTTTGTATGGCGCACGCACCGTCCGTGTCCGTGCTTGTAACAGCTTCTCTGGTAGTAGCTTTGTCACCTAGTACCACGCCTTGTAGAGGTCTTCTTTCCATTTGCCATGCTGGATAATCCTTCCAATACCAGCGTCACATTAGTGACAGCTTAATGGTCTGAACGCGTTGATGGACGTGTAACACTCGAGGCCGAAGTTAAAGTGCTCTGGAAGTTCTTCCGCCCAATGTCTTTTTGCTTGGTTTTCTGCTTGAATGCTTCAAGCGCAGGGTCAATACTATTGAGCCTGGCTTTGACCCTCTTCCAATAAATTTCGCGCAACGCATTAGTTTCAAGGGTCCAGGGTGTGGTGCTGAAACAAACACTGCATCACAAGAAACCGCGCTGTACCACCTCGCGTACCTACGTATACACATACTACTTTAATCTGTGTATAACTTGTATAACTCCTACTTAAAAAATAAATGTCCAGCCGTGCGAAGCCAAGAGACACCGGAAGTCAGAGACCTTAAGTTGATATATAAAGCCTCCTCACTCACTCACTCATAGATTGGTACTTTTCTAAGTTAACCCCGAAAGAGTGAGTATCTCATATGTCTGTACGCAAAAAATATTATTTTCGGAATTTGTCGAATTTGTCTGCTTGGCGGGTCTGCTTTTGAAAAGCTCTAATATAGGAACTATACAAATAAAAATAAAAAAAAACGTATATAGGGCAATAAGGCCAACCGGTACACTGTGGAATTATTTATTTGTTTTTAAACATAAAAAATAAATTCTATTTTCGTTTCACAAAATAACGGCTTAACATCATATTGCGTTTGTGAAAACCAACATTTTCGATAGTATTACAAGCAAACTGGAAAATAACACGGGGTCATTCGTACAGTATTCGTTACAATCGCAGAGCCCTTATCTAAGAGGACCATTTCTCACGTCACTGCAACCGCCGCGCGACATTAGTCACAACTCCTTTTTACCGTTCTAAACGACGCGACGGATGGACTAAGAGCTGAATGTAATTTAAATTCAAGAGACTTTCGAAATTAGAATAATTATTATCACAGATAAAGCAATCTACGAAACATTCGATGACTATGTCCTGAAAGTAAAATAAATTTTAAATTCAAATTATTAGTTATCACAAACTTTTCTACAAATTTCTAAGTGTCTGACGATGATATGTGCTTCTATTCAAAAGACATTCTAAATTCGAATTACAATTATCATAGTTAAAACAATCTAACAATACCTTTGAGCTGAACATAACATTCACATGAAAATTACTCACATCAATTTTTTTTTGTAATCACAACCGTTTCTAGAAATTTCGAAATTTACGACAATGATTTGAACGTAACTTAAATTCCTAATTCAAAGCTCTGATATGGTGTAAAAATGTATGTGTACAATACATAAGGAATTCCATCTCTGAAACTATACTAGCTGAGTTGGGAGGTTTTTTGCCCTGTACGTAATGATTGGAGATTTAGGTAATATAGTTTTGGTTGTGAGCGGAAACTTTCCCGCTCTCTGAATGTGCTGTTATTTTGTACGTTATTGATGATCTATAGTCCATAAAGTGTTTGATTATAATTGATTGCTTAGAATAGTAAAATATATTTATTATTCATTGTTTCAATTGATTAGCTAAATAGATAATATTTAAGATAACTTATATTAGTTATACTACGGCTTGTTATCAGTTTTGTCCTAGGGGCTTTAACGAGCGACTTACAACCCTGATATCGTTAGTTCGAACTTTGGCTATGCATCAGTGTCAGGTCCAAATCATGTCCATGACCATTTTCATAATAATTTGTTTGGTATTAGCAGTTCACGCCACCGGTTTGTTTAAAAATATGTATTATTTTTTAAAATAAAAATTTGTACTAGTTTTTCATATTTGTTTTTCAGATAACTGGCGTGACAGTTCAACAACTAATATATTTTTCTAATTTATTATGCGTCATTTCATCTATTCCAAACTCTTTCATATTATCAAGATGCCAACCGTCATTGTATCAGTGTTATCAACAAAAAAGTTAGTTAAAAAAGACCTTAAATTGGACGACAGTTGTCTTCCAGATTGAAAGTAGTAGCATGATACGGTTATGTCAATACTCGAACCAATCCCACAGTTCATTACAATTAGCCTCCAACTGAAATTATGAGGCTGAACACAATTTCAAAACCCATTTCAACGCTCCGTCTGTGAAATGAAGATAGCTTTGGATATAATCTGTTGAATGAACGCCAACTTCGTACGTCTGAATCAACAGATCTAGGATTAGAAGAGTACGCACTCAAAACATAATACAAAATACAGAGTATCTCAAGAATGAAGCGAAAGCTATATCTCTAACTAGAGTTATATTTATTGTTAGGCGTAAGGTATAATGTATTCGCAAATTATATTCATGTACTCTGAAATGATTATAAGTAAATTATGCATGTAAATGTTAATTACTTTATATAAAGTTAATGTAAGGTTAGGTTAGGTAAGGTAATTGGTTTATCTAAATGTAATGATTCAAATTAGCCATGGGCATGCTATTAAAAGTTCTTTTACGCTAAATCCAACTATACTTAAAAATTATTATAAACTTATTTCCCACAGTAAATATTTTAACGATAAATTATACAGCTTACTAACCTAACCTAACTGTGAAAATAACATAACAATATTAAACACAGTATTGTCTTTTTCTTTTACGTTATTCTTTATCAGCAAATCATCTCTATTCCTCTGTGTCTTGATTTTTCGATTAAGGAAAAATTATCGCATTGTTATATACAAAAAATTAAAAACGCATCGTGTGAGCATCGCAAGTGAGGTTCGAACTCACGAGTCAGATGTATGCTACGTCAAACCAGTTTTTTTAATTGTTGGGACGTCAATTTATAGACCCCCGCGCTGGGACAGTTCTTAAAGTGACGCGGGGAGTGAGGAAGTCGGTCGGTATGTAACAGCCTCATCTGATCGCTATAGACGGGACGCATCGTAACAGTTTCCTCTAATGGGCCTGTACCAGCCTACACTACTCCATAGATATTGATGGAATGTTAGATAACACAATCTTATCAAAGTACCTCATACATAAACACTTTACCAATACAGGCTAATAAACTAACCTAAAAAATCAATGGGAACGATGACATGAAATGTCATTTTCAATGTCCATAAAAACGATCGTAAAAGTCACAAATCACGCATAAACAATAAAACTTTTAAAAAGCAAACATAAAATGTAATCAAATTTCTATCGCAGCGATCCTTTGGGAAATCAGCAGTGGAACGTGTCACACCTGATTTCACGTGTCGTCTGTAAATATATTTATTGGGATGTCCTTAATACCAATTACTTATAGGATTCTGCATTTACAAATATAGGACCAATACCACGATGGCTGAGTCAAAAATGTTGTTTCGTTGGTCTTTAACTAATGCCTTTAGGCAAGCCTCCAATAAGAGATGAATGTTTAGGGATTAAATTGAACCTCTAACATGTACTTTTGGAGGAAGGATGTGAACAGTTCCTCCAACCTTTTTTTAATGTAATAGCAGGCAAACGGGCAAGAGGCTCATCCGATGCGAAGCGACACCGCCGCCCATGGACATTCACACTGCCAGAAGGCTCGCAAGTGCGTTGCCGGCCTTTCAAGAATTGGTACGCTCTTTTCTTGAAGGACCCAAAGTCGAATTGGTTCGGAAATACTTCAGTGGGCAGCTGGTTCCACATAGTGGTGGTGCGCGGCAAAAACTGCCATAGAAAACGCTCAGTTGTGGAACGACGGACGTCGAGGTGATACGGTGATACGATGATGGTATTTTGTATTTTGCCTTGACATCCGATAATGAAACTCAGCTGCGGGTATTAGACCGAACAACTCTTCTGAACACTCCCCATGGTAAATGCGGTAGAAGATGCAGAGGGACCCAACATCTCTACGCAACGCCAAGGGATCAAGCCGCACGGAAAGTGATTGGTCGTCGACGATTCGAATCGCTCTTCGTTGAATACGGTCTAGTGGAAGGAGCTGGTACTGGGGAGCTCCCGCCCAGAGGTGAGAACAGTATTCCAGTAGTCATCGTAATGATTATAGTTGTAGAATGTGATACTAACAATTACTAACTGCCTTTTGGCCAAAAATGTTGAAATACACTTGAAAATTTTAGGTGAAGTTGCAATGAAAAAGCGACACTGCTAACATTAGATGCAAGATAAACTATGTTTAACAGTTCACAATTGAACATTGTACCAACATATTGTGTGATATTGTAGAACCTAATTCCATTCTCAATGCGGTTACCTAATTGTCTATTACTCAGCATAATATATTATTCACATACTACATTATGATATTAATATATAACATTATCTATTGTTATATATGGCTATTAGATGACCCTGTCAATATTATCACCTTAAATTCATGAAATCAATTAATAAGTGTTTATCTTATACGTTATAATAAGTTCACATTATTTTATAAAGGTTTTTAGAGTAATTTGGGTTTAACGTACGTTTATGAAAAATCGTAATATTTATAAAATTATTTGTGGTTTCTTTATTATATAGTTAGCAATGACTTCGTAATTTGCAGGTACAAAATTCTTATTTTGTTTGTTACGTTTCGTTTTAATATGATAATATACTTAACCTTTTTAGTAGCTCCATACCGTAATATGGAACAGTTTGCTATGCTACCCCATAAAGCCTGTATGGTTTTCTTGTATAAAATATTTTTTAATTTTTTCTTTTCACAAAAACCTTTTTAAAAAAACTCGAATTGGTACAGCCATATTTAAGTTTTGAGTACGTTGAACTTATTGTGTGATTCATTTTTATTCATATATGTGTTTTTATATATACAAGACTCAAGTACGAACTCAACAGTAAAGACAAATGCATTGAGGTCGTCGTACCGATGTAAGAAATTACTCCTCAAGATAAGACATGAACACGAGTTAGCTATACGGAACTGGCCATTTGGTTGGCACGACATATACATATGGCAGACATAATACCTGCAGGTTTACCCCGTAAATTCAACAGCGAAATTGATTTGATTTTATATTCGTCTTTTCATAACATGTGATTCCAAGATTAACGTACTAAATATATAATTATTGGAATGGACAACAGCCGAGCTGAAGGCAAATGCTTTAAAGAGTAGCCTTTTGCTACCGCTATTTATTTTATGTTTTGTTTCAATATCTCAAGCAAAGCATGGCTTAATTTCCTTAACAAGAATTGCGGAAAGTTTCTTGCCAGTTCTTCTCGCCCTCGAGACGCCTTTGATTTGGGAAATTATAGTAAATGTAAATATAGACCTTTCTTTTACTTTAGTCAGTCAGTCATATTTTATTATATTTGATTTTACCGATAACTACTACCGATAGACCGATACCGATAGTTTGAGTTTGATAACTTGACAGGAATGGTTAGAATTATCTCAGGTTTTAAAAAACATTACATCTAATTCACATATCTGTCTATTGTCGCAATATATACGTTTAAATGTTTCAAAATATGTAAACATAAGAATCAATTGCCATCGCACTTGTTAAAGAATGTTTGAAACATTAATAACTATTTTATGACTAAGTGATATTCAAAATATTTTCTTATCAGCGTCCCTGATATATGATAACTCTATCATACCTTATCGTAGATATTTCAAAACTCAGAGATAAATCGATAATACTGAAGTGGGATTTAATTTCAATAGAATAATACTGTTGGATCGACGTCATTTTTGTGCTTAAACATGGCAACTCATTATTATTGGGAGAGAACAAAGGCATGGATGCTGGATAACAAGATAATCGTACTTCTCTCACTACTCTCATTTTGTCTATTTGTGTCAACGTTGGCGATAGCTGGTCAAAGAAATCGGCTGAATACCGAATTAAATGATTTGAAGAACAGTCTTACCACCACCACACTTCCACCACCTAAAAACGAGACAGATACAGAAAACGGCGATGGTAATGGAAACGGTAATGGGGATGGTGGAAACACTGGAGGCGGTAATGGAGACGGTGATGCGGATGGCGGTAACAATGGGGGCGGTAATGGAGGCGGTAACGGGGATGGCGGTAACAATGGGGGTGGTAATGGCGGCGGTAACGGGGATGGCGGTAACAATGGGGGTGGTAATGGCGGCGGTAACGGGGATGGTGGTAACAGCGGAGGCGGTAACGGAGACGGTAATGGGGATGGTGGAAACACTGGAGGCGGTAATGGAGACGGTGATGCGGATGGCGGTAACAATGGAAACGGTAACGGGGATGGTGGTAACAGCGGAGGCGGTAACGGAGGCGGTAATGGAAACGGTGATGCGGATGGCGGTAACAATGGAAACGGTAACGGGGATGGTGGTAACAGCGGAGGCGGTAACGGAGGCGGTAATGGAAACGGTGATGCGGATGGCGGTAACAATGGAAACGGTAACGGGGATGGTGGTAACAGCGGAGGCGGTAACGGAGGCGGTAATGGAAACGGTGATGCGGATGGCGGTAACAATGGAAACGGTAACGGGGATGGTGGTAACAGCGGAGGCGGTAACGGAGGCGGTAACGGAGGCGGTAATGGAAACGGTGATGCGGATGGCGGTAACAATGGGGGCGGTAATGGAGGAGATAATAATAACACTGGCAATGGAACGCTTCCGGAGAGAAGATGAAATCAGTGCCAAAACTACTTCAGAGACAGTAAAAGTGACGAAGGTAGAATTAAGTATATTAAGATGTGTTTGTTGCGATGATTTCTTTAATAAACATAATATGTATAAACTTTTATACTGGTAACTAATACAGCTATTTATTGTAATTTTTGTGCACACACCTATCCCTTTCGATGCCTTATTCACCTTATTCTTTCATTCTGCTCTCACAATCGCATCAACATTTTGATTGGTGACTTATTTTTATTTTACGTGTTGGTACTGGCCATTGCTTAGTCACTGCCAGTCATGGCGTAAAATATTCAAGGATAAATAAGTTATTATCACAACAGATTACAACTATGTCGGTCCCGAAATAATCTTAATGAAACATGTTTGATGTTGATAATTATAATTTTAAAGGTTGAATCACTTAACAAAAACAATTACCACCTCTTTTTACAGTAATTGTTTTCTAGAAGGCCCTATTTTGTCCTAATAAAGTATTACTATTAAAGACTTTTTAAGAATCAGTTCATATATCTAAAATGAATTTTGTTGCATAAAGTCGATTTGCTATTTAAAATAAGCGGAAACGTATCAGCTCTATTCAGTTAGCAAAGAGAACGCCCCCTAGCGGGAAGTCATTGCATTAGAATATAAATTGAACTCTTTATACAAACACTCATAATTTGCATTTAAGGCGCGATTCACATCGGCATCTTTAAAGTAATATTAACGAAACAGCGCCCATATTCACATTGAAATTAAAATTGTAACTAATCGTGAAAAATAGTTGAATAATAAAAATATCTTGATAATAATATTGATTCTTCTGAGTATTAAAGTACCTTTCCATTCACTACCAAGGCAGCAGCCGCCATCAATGGATAAGTGTTTACCTGTAGGTATAGACCCACACTTGAAAAACGAAACGGATTCTGTCGTTTGTTGTGATTGGACTAAATCCTTTTGACATATTTTGATAATCAAGTGATATGAAAACATTTCGTCCATTGTTAATCCATTTATCTTATATTTAATCTAAATTTTACACTTTAAAGTGTATCAGACAAAACAAAAAAATCTTAACATGGCTTTAGAAGCGTATACTAATACGTTATAAATATTCATAGTTATAAGTAGCTCGCGTATCGAACGTTTAGACTTAGCCAATATTCCTTGATCCCCAGGAAGGCTTTCAAAGCGTTCCAATTATAAAGAAATTGGGGGATGGGGGAGTTTATGTTATAATGGTATAGGTGCAGTTTGGGGGACTCGATACATATTAGAGATTTCAAAGCCGTATTTATATTTCCTTCGGGAATGCCGTGGTATTGGGGTTGTAAGCGATTGTTTTGAGGGTGCGACCGTGTCTGGAACTGTCAACTACTGTAAATATTCTATGTGTTTACAGAATTAGATTTTCAATTCAAAGGGTTAACGATTTTGAGGAATACAGCTGCAGTCAATACTAATTCCGGATTGTATTATAACATTAGTTTAATACATATTATGTGTATGAACTTCACAGCTAAAGCAGCAGCAGCTATTCTCAGCAGCTCTAACTTAATTTAATATGATTATAATATGTAGTATATATGTATATTATCATATATCGAACTAAAAAGCAAGCTTACGTTAGATCTTTTTTTATAGTACAGGGGGCAAACGGGCTCGAAAACGAGGCTCAAAGGGTGTTAAGTGATACCGCCGCCCATGAAAACTCATGCCAGAGGGCTAGCGAGTGCGTTGCCAGCCTTTTAAAAATTGGTACGCTCTTTTCTTGACGGACCCTAAGTCAAATTGCTTCGGAAATACTTCAGCAGCTGGTTCCAAATAGCAGTGGTGCGCGGCAAAAATTGCTCAGTTGTAGAACGAGTGTACTCAACTGCAGTTAATAATCTGAACAACACGTCTAAACACTCTCCATGGTAAATGCGGTAGAAGATGCAGCTTGACACCACATCTCTACGCAACGCCAGAGGATCAACGCCGCTCGGAGAGGGATTAGTCGAATCGAGCCACTCTTTGTTGAACACCTATGACTATAAGTATATATATAAATAAAATAATAATAATTATATAAGAGTTATATAAAACTCTCTCCTAGTTAAGCCATATAAGGTAGTTATTACCTTAACATAATAGAAGAAACAATTAATTATTTTTTAGATTTCAGTTTAGTTAGTATATTTCTAGTTTTAGATAGTATAATAAGCTTGAAGAAGAAACTGCTTGTAAGCGATGAGGCCGCCCATTGCCTAGTAAATTATGTAAACTGTTTTTTATATGTATGTTTAAGGTATTAAAATAAATATTTCATCAGTTTTAGTGCACTCTTTTAACTAAAATACCGTTTCGTCTCTTTCTTTCAATTTGGGCTTTCTTTGTTATTAATAGAGACTTGAGTGTTTTAGTTAAATAGTGCCAGCAAATAAGTTTTTATTAATTAAACTGTATATCAATTTTATTAATCTTTTATTGTTTAAATTTCAACATATTTGATATCAACTTAACTTTTTTATATATTCAGACTTTCTTCGCCCCTTTGATTGGATCATTACTTAGCGAAAAACTAAGTGGAAAATCCACTCAGTTTCACCAGGATGTGATCTCATTTGCGCTTGAAATGAGATGACGGTTTGGCCCAAAGTAAGAACCACTTTTAAATTGGCTACATTTACTCAGTAGTTTGAGGCTGTTTCTTTTATAAATTCTATTTTAGAATTATTATACTGAAACACACCCAAAATACTATTTTTTTATTTAATTTTTGGTTTTGATAGAATAAGTAAATTTGAAAATCCTTTTTGTTCAATATAAAATAGAAACATATACTTAGAATATTTCATTATCTTTAACCGTTATATAACATGAATCTAAAGAACTAATCTACACAATTTGATACCAACTTATTTAAAGTAAGTTATTAAAGTTATTTTTTTAGTTTTATCAGAACTGTAACTGATAAAATATTAGTTCAAAATAATATTAGCAGATATTTAACACAATTCCACATGTTAATATTTTATACAAAATAAAATCTTGAAAAAAAAATTACAAACGCTAGGCTTGGTATTATAATTTCATATACTTGGCATATACAATGATATTTCAAACGTTAATGATGTTTGTTTACGAAATAGCAAACACAGAGGCCGAGCTTACAAAGCTCCACGTGAAATACATGTAACGAAATCTCCTGAAACTTGTTTTGACATAATAGCTAGAAGTTTGGCAGTTAGCGCGCCTAGACATTTTGAGTGTGGTCTAAGGTGTAATTTGAAGTTTGTCATAGAAATCTCAAGAGAAAGAACTGTAATATGGTATATTAATGAATTTACTGTGCTCATAATAATTTCGAATAGCATTATGTAGTAAAATAATTAAAGGAAAATAAAGTCTTGCAATTTACAAATGAGCGCAACTAGGCAATATAATAACGAGTCCCGAAAATATTAAAACCTAAATTAGTCCTAAACTTTCCGGCGAGACTTATAATAAATGAATATCAAATCAGGTACAACGGCGCATAGAACGTCAAAGACTAATAAGCGTCAAATCTAAAACTGCTATTTTATATTGCAACTAACTGTATATATATATTTCTTCTGTATTATTCTTTTATAATTTAAGTAAAGATCGTGTGAACATTTTTCCACGCAAGTTAACTTCTACATATAAATCAAATAGGAACATATGCCATCATCAATATTTTATTGCTTTCAATAAAGTTCTTTTCTAGTAGTTCATTAGTCGTTTCTAAGTCTATAATAAACTCTTATGACTTAAGGAAGTAAATTGGGTTTCACCTGGGCCGTTTGGTGGATATAACGGGATCTCCCCACTTAGTATGGTCCTGCCTAATGACCAAAGTTTTCCCAACTTCACATGCGTAATTACCCTAACATTTATGATACAATATTGTTATGTGAGGTACGTGAGTATATTAGTGGTTATCGATTTGTTTGGTTAAATGTAAAGAAACTATTAACAGTTATCTAAGTAAATGGAAGTCCACCCAAGTTCTACTTCGCTAATTGATCCTTGAAGCTCTTCAATGACCCACGACGTGATAAATTGTATCTTTAGTATATAAGTTCTCATGTAAATGGCTATTGTCTGTTATGAGAATAAATTTCTTTTAACCCGTATATTGTTAACTATTGTATATTTTCTTTGCATTAATGTATGAATAGTGCTAGTCCTTATCTACGCGTGCAAATCTTACCCCGTCAAAAAGATGCATGTGAAAAAAGTACAGCAACACAAATAATAAAAACTACTAAACTTGTACGATATTCAATGTGTTAAAGTACTAGGGAGCTCAGTCCAGCTCTTCCGTAACTTATTTGGTAAGAAATTAAACCGTGTATTGTGCAAATGGTGTGTATGTAATGTTATATAATAACAGCCAAAAAGCCACGTCTATGTAATTCAAGTATTCTAGCCATTAGTTTGTTGACTCATTCCTTCATCCTTTGCTGACTAAGCAGGTAAATGTTTGTGATTATGTTTACTTTATTATACAATATAATCGCGTTACAATTTTTTCGTTACACAGTTTATAGCAAAGGTAGTTTGTATAGAAAAATAATCAACTATATATTTTCTCTGTTTGCTGGAAAGATTACTGTAGAACTTCTATATCGTGCTATTCTATTATAGATCTATTCTAAAAAATAAGTACCGCAAGCGTACAAGTACAGCGAGGAAATGCTGCCAGCCTTTAAGGTACAGGGCCACAGGGATCAAACCTTTTATATTTTAGCTAAGAATATTGTCAATACTGTTTATTTCAGAACATGTGTCAGGCACAGAAGGCTACTTGTCTATAATAGAAAGTAGGATTGTATCGTCACTGGATATATAACTTGAAAACTGTACAAAACCAATTTTTAATAAGAAATTTCGTTTTTTATATGTAATCGTATTATGATTCGACAAATTAACCACTCACTCCAAATCCACTGGCTGTAAATGATACTTATAACAACCTTAGCTAACACCTTATCAGTAAATAATTAACCAAATAAAAAGCTTTGGAGCTTTACATTCTCTTTTACTTTAATTATTTTTTACTTTTGTTTGCTCTTCCATGAGATTTCTTAAAACAATCCAGTTGAGATGCTTTTGAGTTTAGGTTACTAAACTCAATAGCATTTTTTCGTACTATATCATATAAACTGAAACGTATTGGCATCGCAAGACTGAATGAGATAACGTTGTTTGTGGTTTCTATGTTAGTTCTGAAATTTAACTACCAATCTTGCTTCGACAGATGATTGTATGATTCTAATAATTTATAAAATCTAAAAATTATTTTTAATAATTATCCATCACAATACGCTATTATATTTTAGTAGATATAATTATTACAAAACTTATATCTCGAAAATAATTCGTAACTTATTGTAATATATACTTACTATACTGATTCCTATACAAAGTTTAGGTGAATTATACTATATTCAATTACAACTATCATTGAAGAAGTCGCAAAAAAGAGACTAGTAATATACACGAAATCAACGCGGGCGATAGCTTGTTTAAAATAATATATGATATTTTAGGGAATAATGTTGTATTGTTTTTGTAATATAATACTATCTATATACATAATTAATTAATTTAATATTATAAAACATATTTTGTACAATTGTGTGAAGGTACACTATAATCATCAACGAATCTATAACAAATTATAGACTCGACTCGATCTCTGTAGTCGGAAGAAGGCATTGTCATCTTTTTTATTATGTCAGTCGATTTATTAAAATATTTTCTTCATAATCACACTTCTTTGAACTAAAAATTAACCTCTTCAATATCTGAATTATAAAGATTTACTATATAAGACACAGTATATCTTCTTAATCATACTTTATGAACTAGTTTTAATTATGAATTTTATTTAGACACGTTCGATACAAAAATGTTGAAGTTTTTAGAATCGCTTATTCCGTCATAATTTAAAGGCGTATCGGTCTAATTTAGGTTTAGTCGAGCGGTCATAGTACGAATTTTCATAAAAATTGAATGAACGAAATTTGATAAGGACTAAGGTCACGTGGGAACGTAAACCGTCTCGTTTTTCGATGTCATGGTATGAATAAGCGATGTATCTCAGTTGTAGGTTGTCAATAGGCTCGGTATAAGAGCTCATAGTAGCCCTCTGGTATGTTTATTGAGTCTCCTTGGTGTTCTTTATTAATATTAAGTTTAGATTCATTATTAATCTATATTTTTTGTTTTATTTTGTTTTATAATTTGCACACTTATATTTTTATTCTGTTTTATTTATTTTATTTTATAGGACTTACTGGCATAGATCGCTTACTTGCGATAAGGCCCCCCATTACACCACATTTTTTTTTCATATTTTATTTTAAAATTTCTGAAATGATCTGTAAAAAACTAATGAGATTATGTTTTGTAGCATTATTATTATTCGTAATTGCTTCTTGCGATATTAATTTAAATTTATGTAACACAAACTTTTACTTTAAGTAGTTATGGCTTTCTTAGACGGTCACTAATATCCTGAAGGACTTTAAATGAAGCCTACAAATCATATTGACCACAGCACGTTGGGCAAACCCAACCATTTATAATGTTAACCCTTCGGTGTACAGTCCTGGCGGATAAAATTAGAATCATATTTATCAATACAGAGCAAACTGCAAAGTAACACTTCAAGCGTGCTGCAAGTAGATATATTTAATAATCATACTCGATGACAAACAAGATTAGCACAAGTGTGTGTTTTGGTCATAGTTGTGACATTAGTTCCAAGACAAATACAGTGGCCATTCTCATGAAGATACCTCGATAAACTGATTAAATAAAGCATGAACAACTAGACAAAAGATTTACCCATAACAGAACAGTTTCCAACCCCAATATGAGGGAATATTTGATCAATACAAAAATATTTATCCAATAAAGACGTCATAACATTTCCCGCCCTGTGAAATCAGCTTTAGCCCAACGAGTTAGTGATTGATAGTGTTGTTGACAACTGTTTGTCATGGATATAGTTGAAAGATATCGGTTACTAATATTTTATTAAAACATATCAAATTTACCCCAAATCTGAGCAGTGTTAGCCTAGTGGCATATTACTGATTTTCACTTGCTACTTTTTGCAAATAAAATCTGTTTAAAACTCATTTCAATAGATCAGAGATCACTTTAAGCAAACTTTAATAGTATTACAAGATGATAGGTATATACCTCTCATAATATTGTGAAAAAAAGAAACTATGAAATTCTCTCGATCAATTTTGTCTTAATAGTGACGTCATAGTGGATTAAATGGTCATCGTAAGTTATTTGAATAATGGCTGGATTAGCGGAACAAAAAATATTATAAAATAATGACATTCTTTAATCATATTAGACAATTCTTTTAGAAACAACATGTTGTAAAAAAATTAGATGAACAAATCAAAACAATTGTTTCTTCTATAACACAATATTTTTTTCATTAAAAAATTAGGTTTGTTATGAATCAAGGCATTCATGATTGTTTAAATTGCCTGGTCGTGGCCCCCATCTATTTATAAGGACAAACAAATTGATGAAATTCGTTGTAAAATAATTAATTGCAAACGTCTCTATTCAACGGAGATAAAAAATTCATGGCTCCGTTGCCGCTTTTATTGGTCATAAAGTTATAATTTCATAAGAGAGGTTGTGTTGACAATATTTTTAGGGTCTACAAGGTTTGTGTTGGAATTTTATTTTTTTATCAATGGCGCTACAACATGTTTAGCTAGGCCTCTGATATCTGTATCTGTTTCATGATCATTTGTTAATCTAATAGGCAAGTAGGTGATCAGCCTTCTCTGCCTGACGCACGCCGTAGACTTTTTGGGTTTAAGGCAAGCCGGTTTCCTCACGATGTTTTCCTTCACCGTTCGAGCGAATGTTAAATGCGCACATAGAAAGAAAGTCCATTGGTGCACAGCCGGGGATCGAACCTACGACCTCAGGGATGGAAGTCGCATGTTGAAGCCACTAGGCCAACACTGCTCACTGCTGTGCTGGTATTTATTTAGCTAATATAATACCGATAGATTCTGATATATCTGGATTATTATGCTGTACCTAAGTGCCGACTCTCAGACGTGTAGCGCTACCAGAATGATACTTTTGGAACTCCGATTTATCGTAACGGTATTTTTATTCTATATTCGCAATGAATACTTGCTCGTATGTGGGTGAATTGTAGGTTCAGAAACTTTATGCCCAAATTCGTGTTGCCTTTAATTAAAATCAAAGGACCCGTCCCACGGTCGTTTTAAAATTTTCTCCTATACGTCGAAGTGACCCATGAAATAAACCTCAATATTATAATAAATTATCAAGCCATGAAATATTAATATGACGTTGCTTTAATTATTATGCATTGAAGTTTTTGTTTGCAAAAACTAATTGACAACCACAATAAAACATGTACATGATACGATGTTCATAATGAATAAATTTCCATTTAAATCAGAGCTTAAAAAGCCTACAATTTTCGTTAAACTTGTACTTTTACTACTTAAATTTTTGGGCAGTTCAGCAGCAGCAAAACAGTTCAGAACGAAAAGAAACACCATGTCAGTTGTGGACTTACGTATAATATAGCTATAAAGTAGTAGTAAGTAGTTTTACTGACAATTTTTAAGCACATAAAACAATTCATAGGGTATACGTACTGAAGCGATTCAATTTCTATGGTTTCGTTTCTTAGCGGAAACCATATAAATTATGATACGGTGTATCAGGGATATTGAACTTTTATACTTAGAGTTCCTTAGAAACAAATAATGGCGTGTTTCGTTTCTTTGCGACTAGGAAACGGCGTATCTAGTTCAATCACAGACGTGCTACCGCACCCGTCACTTGTTTTAATGTTTTTCTGCACAGATACCCTTCAGTTAACTGAGAAAAGGTTTCACAGGATTATTTATTTGCAAAGTTAAAATAGTGATTAAAAGTTCAATTGATATCCTAATTGAATAGTATGTTTATTTATATATGATTTAGGAGCTGTTATTATATAACAATACATATTCACACACACACAGTCCGCAATTCACACAATATACGTATATATTACGAGATGAGTTTTGGCAGAGGTGAGTCCAAGGCTTGTATATAATTTTAGGTATGTCTAAACTAAACAATTATGTTTTTTGAATAGTATAATAATTGTAATAAATCTTAAACAATCAACATTAAGAAGATATCAACCTACATAATAAAATTCGCTAAGCATTTTTTTCTTCTGTTTACTCTACCTATAAAGGAGAAGATGTTCATTTATATTATACAACCTATAAGAGTGCATTAGCAAATAATTTACATTAATAGCATTATACGAACATAGCTTCGAAAATCCAAAACAAAATAGTGCCTAAACTGCTGTTGCTTTCGGATTTTAAGTTAAAATAACGCGATATTTTACTTAGACATGACGTAAAAATGTTCGTCACCTCTGCTTAAGTGTAATAAGCAGTGAGAAAACACTTAGGTCGCCGGCTTCTTCACAACTAATCTTTTTATAACGTGTCATAACTTAAGTGGCTTAAGTAAAAATATACGAATTTCTTGAACACTCAAAGCATTAACTAATAAACAAGGTCAAAATTGTAATAAGCTTATAACTAAGTGTTAAGATCATGTTAAAACCCCATAAATAAGGCTAATAATGCTAACACGAAATTCTATATTGCGGTTATTATATTTTTAGATTTTTACAGAACAAACATTATATTAAAGAAAAAGCAAAAGCGTAGCGGCGTAGATATGATAATTACCATGGCTCAAGGATTTATGAAGTATGAATAATAAAGACGTAAGCAGTTGTGCCACCATTAGAAGATATTACACTTACAAAGGCTCGTTTCTAAAACAAACCACAGCGAACAGAAAACAAGACACTCGTATTCATGAAAAAGGCGCAAGGCTTAAACGTTGGAGTACTAACCTTTTCATGCAATGTTACGTAGGCGGCGTAGTAGTGTGCTACGGCCGCCCAGTGTGCTACGAAATCTGCTACGGGGCAGACGCGTGAGAGCGGTTTCCATCGTTTCGATGTTTCCCGTGTTTTAAAAATTACGTTAACCCAACAAATAATCAGAAATACATTTAAAGGAATATGTTATTTAGTAGCGTAAGTCAAAACGTTATAAACACGCAGTTTAAAGTAATTTTGTTTTCTTGTCATTTGTGTTGTAATATCAATATTTTGCAAAATTTCATCTTCACTTGAAATGAAAATGTATTATTCGCTAATTGAATCGGTTCAAATGGAATTAATTGAACTACTTGAGCAAACAGTTTCTTATAAATATTAATAATATTGAGACCGGCAATCGTATAACAAAGAGCGTTTCAAACTAATTGGGTGAGATTTCATCAAAATTGAAACATTGATTGAAGTGAAATTGGTTCAGTCATAACTAAGACACCATTTCAATATCTTGTATAATATTAAACTTTATTTTATTTCCAAATGTGCCACAGAATATTATGTTTACATTTAGATATAATTTTATATATAATTGTGTATAAGGAATCATTTTAACCATTTACAGTCACTCCGTATATTGAAGTAGTAACATAAGTGCAACATTTGTTAGTGTAACAAATGAACACTCCGTGTAACAAATAAACAAATAGTGTAACAAATGAACGGGAAATGTACTGTGTTAAGGTGATGAGTGAATAAATTGCGGAATGAGGTCGGAACGATCCTGGTTCTGCTCGATGCTACAAGCATTGGCCTTTTTGCCAACAATGGCTTTAAAAGGTAAGATCGCTTAACTATAAATAAATATAAATAAGCCTTTGAGGCGTTTATTATAGCTATTTCAAATGTTTCGAAGAAAATAAGATAATTTACGCAAAACGCGTTATACAAAACAACGTACATGTATTTTACCTAACTAGACTAAGATTGTTTGAATCGTTTTAAAACTTCTGTAAATTTATTTTTCCGGATTAAGTTAAATATTCCATTAATGTGTTAAAAAAATATTGTTAACTTCAGCTCAAAATACATATTGGATCTGTTTAATTTGTATTTTAGTCATGGTGGTCATCACAATTTTACATTAAGACGGAAACGATGTTAGGTAAATTAAAAATTGTTTTTTTCTCTCAGGAAACTACTGCTGTACAATATGAGCTGCAATATTTACTGATTTGTGTAATTTATTATAAAAATAATAAATATGTATTTCTTAGTTTATTTATTATATATATTATACATATTAACTTATTGCTCTTTCGAGTTTATTATATGATAAAGGAATAGTTATTGTGTTCCCCAGTTTCATCTGACAACGCCAAACAAAGTTGTACTGGTGAAAAAATATATACCTGTTCGACGTTCATATTTTTCTAAATAAATCCATAAAAAAACATTGTATGATTTCATATAATGAAGAATCATAACCCCCTAATGGGGTCCGGCACAAACAAAATGTGTTTATCCATGCCCACAGTATGGGGAAATTTTTTACTTGTTGTTTTTGAACGAGTCCAGTGCATTTGACTCAGTCAGGTTTAGGTTTCCTTCATTTTTTAATGAACAGCACCTCAATCGTTAGAGTTACTCCACGAGAGTATAGGCAGACGCAGGAACTGTTACACAATTTAATAAGCAAACCATTTTATATATATATTTATTTACATTATACAGTCGGGAAACCTCATATATTTTAAAAATACACAAACAAAAGTAAGTAAGTAAATCTACAAAAGTAGATGTTTAGTACTGTACCTCACACATCGCCAATTTTAGGACATCGGGCCATGTTTCAGCCGGTCCCTTTTCTATGATTTCCATCACGGCTTTAAGGTTTAAATGTAAATATGTATCCATGTAAGAAGCAATGTTGAATAAGAAATAATACAAGGTATATTTTCTGAACACCGTACCGAAAAACTAAAATCACTTTAATCTCACTCTCTCTGTTTAATCGGCAGCTCATGTCTGAGCGTCATGCTCAGCACGAAAGCGTCTGGAGCAGACTATCTGTTTCCACAGGTTTTGGTCCAGCGCGTCTCTTAAGATAGTGTATAGAAGGCGATGAGTCTTTCACTTGATCGATCTGGTTGGTGAACGGCCTCGTGATCTTTTACCTTCTGTGTTACCTATCACGATAAGTTTTTTTCCAAGTTCTCATCGCCTCTACGCGGCCTTTAATCTACACACTAGAATAATAATCTAAACTAATCGTTATTATAATTTATTTCTATTAAATTTTCTGTTCTCGTTCTGAATTTCAATAAGCCTCAGTACAATTACCCATATAGATAGAAAAATCCATTGAGTTAAAAATAGACTCAGTTCTCTTAGCTTAACTTTATATTAAACCTAGTTGTAAAGTTAAAAAGTAATCGTATAAAGCGCTTTAATTCAATGGACAGCTGCTAAGTATGTAGATTATCATAAAAAATCTTCTAATACAATAGCTGTGTAATCCAATTTATCAGGTAAACACGTTTTTGTTCCATTACCATTTATAAAATTAATATTTGAAAGGGTCGGGTCATGTGAAATTGTATTAAAATATGGACTGTGTTTTGTGTATCAACGTGTATTGGCTTTGATGTAGGTTTTAAATGAAATTATTTTAGGGAATGTTCTTTACGATGGGCTACCGATGTTTTTATCGTAAATTGGTTACAATGTTTGATCTAAATATCCCATAAATTAAAATACATGAATAAATAAAACATAATAAATATCTAATGTACAACAAATTGAGCAAAAAATAAAAATAATATTTATAAGTTTAAACTTTAAATTTATTTTAGTTTTATAATTTATCATTTTAAATTATTATTATATCTATAGGTGCGTTATTTAACCTACAGCTAAATTTGCTGTATACGTTGAGCGACGTTGCCGCACTTACAAGCCGAATAATGACGTCGAAGAACTTAGGCGAATCACCAAAAATAAATTTTACTTACAGTAATTTTACATAACTTTCAACATCAGAGATTTAAATATTTCTATCCTTCAAATAAATACGAATTAGAATTAAAGTACTAATTTTAATTATTTATAATAAGAATTTTAATTATGACGCACCTTCATGAAAGGCAACTATCAATAATATGTATAAATTGATTTGTAGATTAAGAATGTTCAATTTCCTCTACTAAAATCTTTCGTTAAAAATAAAGTTAGTAAAAAAATTGGCAATAACTGTCATACCTATTACCAAAGCGACCGTTAAAACTAATTTTGAATCATCATCCGATTTATAACTCTATACACACAACAATATGTCTATAATAATTATAAAAATTAATTATAGTAATTGTTCGCGCTAAATCGGTCTCAATCAAAGAAGGATGACAATTGTCAATTTGACTTTGACACACGAACCGGAGATGGTAGGGGGTCCCGGCGTAATGGCGCAAGGGAGTTAAATTTTAACCGCTGTCGCGTGCGCACTAAATGCATACCGTATAGCATTTACTTTTTTTTAGATTCATCATTGAAGGATCCAGTATTTGGAGTGAGATACGCCATCGTGGATGGTAAAAGCTAGTTTAAGTCTTATCGATTATTGGATTCCTTTTATTATTATACTGACATACGACACCCGAACCAGCGCATATTATTTCACCGAGGGTAGGGAGCATCCTGGATTTAGTTTCCGGATACCCAGGCCCACACAGTAATAAATGTTAACAAACTCAGTCAAGAAATTGCAGTCTAAGAGTTACAAGTATTCTTTTGATAAGCGTCCTCATAGATCAAATGATTTTCAAATTTTAATGTTCAGAATAGTTACAAGTTATTAGCTCAAAAACCTTTTAAAAATTCGGTAAATGTGAAATGAGCAAATGAGTTTATGGGAATCTGCTATATATACAATCCTATACCTAAGTTAGCCAATTTCAGCGCCGAAATCTATATATTTTAATAAATTTTATATACCAAAGTATAATTTTTATACTAAAAAATTCAATTGGAGGATTTTGCCATCTTATATATTAACTCTGATCAAGTGGTTGATTGACCTATGTCAGTGTAAATATATCTACTTTCTGTAATTGTGTGAACTTTTTTGCGCTGCTATGGATATAGTATAAATGGGGATAAAACATATGATCTCAGAGTTTACGCTTAATCACTAGCCCAACCCTGGTTAAACTAGCTGACACAATTACATCAACAATTTTTTTAGTAAAGCAAGTCAATGTTCTAATTGTCTGCATAGTTGTGGTTAATTAAAATAAGTCATTAAGAATGATTTATCTTGCGGTGAATGCGGTAATTAGATTTGGGTTAGGGTATTGACATATGAGAAGCGAATGCGACAGTTTAACGACTATTTGGGGATTATCAAAGACAGATCAATTAAATGATAACAGTATTCAAATTAAAGTATAAGATTATTATGAACTACAGCGATTTGTCATAACTTAAATGTGAGGCTAGGTACCCATTTCGAGCAGTGTTTGCCTAATCCCTGAGGTCGTAGATTCATATCTCGGCTGTGCACCAATGGAATTGCTATGTCCGAGTGTTGGCTCCTACGGTGAACAAAAACATTCTGAGGAAGTCACCATGTCTTAGACATAAAATGTATCATGTCTCAAGTACAGTATGCTGATCACATATCGGTTAGAAAATAGCAAGGATTACGAAATACACAAATGTATGTCCAAGACCAAGGTGTTACGCCGCTATTTTTGAGCCCCATTGGAACATATCTACGACTATTTGCGAATAGGTGAGCAGACTTGTGTTGGACGGGAAATTTGGGGTATAGGTATTAGGTATAATTATAGTGTTTCGATCTGTTTTATCACTGTATGATAATGTTCACACAAAAGAGACACTTATCAACACGGCTAATTAAACAAAAGTGTACTGTTAATACAAATAATGTAATGATAATGAAAATATTCTTAAAAGATTAATTGTATGAGCTTATCCTTATTCTCTTCTATTTTGACAAAGAGGCCAATCTCCTTGATTGATCAATATCACCGGGCAACGCCACACCCTCTAAGGTTGTGTAAAGAAAGTCAAGTTTTATCGTCATTTAAAGTGTCGATGACCCGTGAAAACCAAACATTTAGTAAACTTTAATCGAAAAAAGGTTTAAAATATTTTTACGTTTCCATATAAATTCAAATAAAATAATCGCAAGCTTTTACAACATCTAATATATCTGATACTATATTACTGATTTTAAAATCTTTTAAGAATCTTTTTTTCTATTACCTAACATAATTTTTTGTTCAACCATTTTGGTGTGTTCTCACTACGCAAATAATTGCCTAAATATACCATAATATCATATTATTTAATAGGAATAAGATTTAAACGACTTTATTTTAATTATTTAATGGAGAAATAAATTTATACAAATAAAAAAAACATCTGAATCGATAATTGTTATTTGTACATGGTATTTGTTTTATGTTTACTTACGAACGGTTTACTTGTCTATGCAGAGGTTTTAATAGAATAAGAGAATGAAAAGAATGAGAATGCAAATGTTCTCTCGAAAGGACTTACGAATGGTATTTTGTATATACATTTGGAAAACGTTGGGTTACATTTTTAGTTGATTATATACATCAACACACAACTTTTACCGATTGCTGAACGCATACAGCCTTGGGCATAAAAAATCACACCATTAAACATTTTCAATACTGATAAATTAGTGATTTAAGTCTTACAAAGAAAAATGTAGGTATCAAGTTGAAAAGGCAATTCGCACTCGAAGATGAAAGTCTCGTGATTATTGTGGCTCACATTCAAGGTATTCCAATGTATCCGCCCCAATACCCTTTTTGATATGGAAATATGGAAGTAACAATAGAATAGAAATAACATTTGCAAAGAAATCTTTCACGATATTAGGGAGATGTTTTCGCTGTGTGGGAAATATCGCTCTCTGAATAAACTTGATTGCGATTGATATTAATATATACTATCTTGTATATATATATTTTTGAGGGCATAATAAGCTTTGTGAACCCAATGAAGAATAAAGAAGACATAACGTCTGTTCCTTATGGCGATCTTTAGTGAAACAGGCGATAACAGTTTCAAGTAATGGAACCTTGTTTGCTATTCCGCCTACAATATAATTACTATATTTTATACGAGAAATGTATCTACTTATTCTTAGTAAGTTTCCAATAAAACGTTTTAATAAGCTCCAAAGAGTCTTTTTATCGAAGTACATTGGTGGTTCAGTTAACCACTATAAGTACAAGTAATGGTCAGAGCCGTTATGTACGTTGTTGGCGGGAACCGATAAATGGTGCGAGCTTTGTAGTGATCCAGAAGTGGATTCCGAGTAGGTATTCGAAAATGTTCTAGCTTTGTTTATTTATTACGTAATAGCAATACTATTCAGTTTAAACATTATTATATATTCGTATTCATAATTAAACTTTAAAGCAAAAATACACTGAGATACATACAGATGAGAATACACCTCACGCTTTACACTTTAAATGTAATGAAACGAATCGCATTGTTATATTAATTAAAAATTTATTTAAATCTTTTGAACGTGATCGAGATAACATTTGGATTTCATATTTTCTGATAGATTAGTAGGCTTACTCGTATATGTGTCGAACGGTTTTATGTTTGACTAGAATGACAATTATCGTTTTAAACCAATAGAATTTTGTTTTTATTATATTTTTTGTAGCAGTGACTTCACTTGTGCGTCAATGGCTATTCTATGTGCAGACTCGCTATTATGGTAAACTTTGTAAGGAAACTGGTATACCCAAGAGAGCCAAAAAATCTACAGATATGATGGTTTTGGGATTTAGTACTGATCACCTATTTGCCTTTTAACAAAAAACAAATAATCTCAAAATACATACATATATTTGTGGCCCGGACCTAAAGCTGTTGTTTTAGATTATTTAAAATCTAATACTTGCTGGTCATGGTATTCGAAAACCGCTTCTATTATATAACTACGTACATAGCAAAAATAAACAGATAGTAAATAAACCCATGAAACAATACGGTATGACGACATACGAGTATGTAGGACTATATAGGTACGTATATAAATACAGTAGCTAGGGGATTATTAAAGATCTAAAGAAAACTCCGAACCCGATTAGCCTTTTCGAATTGAAACCCACAAATTTGAAGCCCCAACGACCACACAAACGTGTTTATATGGAACATTACTTAAAAACAAAACACAACTTCTTTTCCCGGTCGACCGGTCACAGCCTTCGCGATAAAACACTTTTCACACGTTTTCCTCAATAATTTGAAAGCGGCCTCGGTGAAAAACGCAATATACTAGTTTGGGGCGGCCCGCACCTGCCACGGAATGCTAATGCGAATCTACTATTCGAAATGGTCACAAATCGATTTCGAATTCAATCTTTTACTCGAGTAGAAAATTCGATTTTTAAATTTCGGATTCTGTTCACAGGCTGTGTGGGCCTGGGTATCCGGAAACTAAATCCAGGATGCTCCCTTCCCTCGGTGAAATAATATGCGCTGGTTCGGGTATCATAATAAAAAGAATGATTTTTAATTCATTCTAATGCATTTAATAATTTTAAATGCGTTAGAATGTTTACAAAACGTCATAAATTTTTCAGATGTTAGATATCAGTCAGATAATTAAAAGTTACAGCAAATTTACACCCTTAATTTAAAAAAAAAAACAAAATTGAATAAACGAAGTGTTTATGCGACAAGTTGGTAGATTAAACAGAAAAATCTCATTTTCCTAAATAAGGTTTTTCATTAAATAAGTTCCAGAACGTTTTGCGTCCCCTTTGGAGTGGAAATTGTGGTGAAACTTTCACGATTATGTTAACTTGACCCGTTTTCAACGTCGTGCTAAATTTAAAGCCGTCTGTCAGCTTAGATTGTGTAATTTACTTTATTTATACGTGTGTCCTAATATATTTTGAAGTATTACATCACAGAAAAAAATTTGGGTAGGAAATATTTTAACCTTCAAATAAAAGTTTTACGGACGCTTCGGTGCTTTATGGTCTACTCACTTTTACTGTTTATGATAACGTTCCTAACTACAGTTGCTGCTGATTTTAGTGACATCTATTTATGAGTTACTGGACAAGGGTTTACTGTTTTTGGTGGTTAAAAAAAAGTAGGTGAAAGTGTCAAGGCTAACACCATATGCAATTAAAGATGCATACACATTATAACAAAGCATATACACATTACGACATAGTCACATAATCTTAATAATATATATTATATATTGATTTAAAGGAGTTTATTAGGTATTCTAGGAATTTAGACTGACCATCCATTGGCAAGGAATAACGTAACGAAACGTTATCAATAATTTTTTGCAAACGTATTTTCTTTCCTCAGCGAAGGTACTTAAAAAAATAAGAGTTATGAAAGCGCCTTAATCATCTTAATCCTCAAGCCTTTTAGATCGTGAAAAAGTCTGCAAAGCCGTAGAAAAATATGATTTTTTCGTGAAATTCCTTTGACTTTTGTTTATTTAGTGAAGGATATTTATTTTGTGAAGAGCAGCGTTGGCCTAGTGGCTTCAGCGTGTAGCTCTTATGCCTGAAGTGGTAGGTACGATACCTGGCTGCACGCCATTAGACTATCTTTAACTGTGCGCATTTAACATCAAAACATCGTAACATCACTTGCCTTCAAAATTTTAAGGCAAAGGCGGCAAATACTTCACAGAGTATACCTTGAAAATATTATGTAAATGCACCACTGCGTATAAGGTTGTAGCGCAACTAGATTATTATTATTTATGTCGCATATTTTCTTACGGCGTTACGGTTGTTTAATTACTGTCATCGTTTCTCTTTAACGTTGTTAATTTATAAGTCCTGTGACATTGTTTAATAATATGCAGGAGGTAAAGGCATTGCTCTGTATATATTACTATCATTCGGTCATTCTATCCGGTTTTACGTTTTACGGCTGTAAGTTTATTTTATTATGTAATACTTAGACATAGGATTGTAGACGTTTTTATAGATATCTCCATTAAAACCTTATTTCATCACTTTGCTCTATTGTCAATAAGTTTGTCACAAAGTCTTCATAGAGATTCCAGAACTTTTATTGGAAATGTTCGTTCATATCATCGTATTGGTGAAACAATTATTCAAGTCGGTACAGTTTTGGAGACTTATTAGTAAAATATATAATATTCGTGTGGAATTATTACATCAAAGAAGTTTTATAACTTATTTGAATTAAGAACACTGCTTATATCTCAAACTCTCAACTATCAATACCTAAGGCGAAACACAAAGCATCTTGAAATAAGTATATTTCAATATAGTACAAACTCAAGTCTCAAACTAAAACTTCCCGGTAACAAAGGGGTAGACCCAAGTTAACATCTATGCGAGTTTGACTCCTATGACTTAGTTAATAAAGGCCTTAATTGCAAGGCTTAAATAGTTTCTTGGAAGTTTAATGCAGTTTGCTAGATTATAGCGTATTAGCTTGGTTTAATTTTGAGATAGTTTTAACTTTAATTTTTGGTTGGAGTAAAAGTTTATTAATGGTGCTGTGATAAAATGACATTTTACTTGATAAGGAAAGAAGAACTGTCTACTAATACGTTTTAGATTTTATGCTACTTTAAGGCAAGCTTTCAAGTATTTTTTAATAATGATTTAGGTATCAGGTGTTTACCAATTATATCATAGAGAAACTTTAATTTTAAAATTGTGTAAAATAATTATACGTTTAAAAATTGTTTTCTTTCAAAAATGTATTTGAGCATTTCAATATTTTTACGTACAATTATTTTGTAAAGTACATATATAGTGTATAAGTAATAAATATGTATATTTCTATACTAAAGTCGCTCGAGTGTTATAGCCCTTACCTGTTCATTCGGGCGAGGTTTAGGTGTGGTTAGAAGTTGACTGTACTGATAGTGAGCTTGACACGCCATGAAGTTCCTTATAATATAAATTGCGAGATTATTAACGATACAGTAAACTTCAATGTCGACTCGCAATAATCTTCGATACTTGGTTATTAAACACTCGGATATGTTAATGTATTATACGAATGTTATTACAATAACTAAAAATGTTCATCGTTAAATTTCTGGGAATCGTCATCGTTGAGTATAGTTCATATGAAAATAATATTTTTAGGTATACCATGCAATAAGTTAGCAAAATTGTATTCAGGTCCTTTGCTAAACACGCTCGAACACTCCCGGTATGCTCTAGAATCTTACCCGTTGTGGTATTAATACTATACAAATACTACTTTTTAAATGCTAAGTGTAATTATGTTATTGTTTCATTCCAGATTCTCACACAACGAAGAAATTTTCAGAGGAACCTGAATTCGAGTATCCTATTGGCAACCACACCTTTTTCCTGGGCCGTGAAGCAGTACTTGGGTGCTCAGTTCTTAACCTCGCTAAACACAAGGTAAGACAATTCTCAAGTTTATATATTGGATGTATATCTTATCATCAGCCTGGCCTAGTGGTTTTAGCGAGTGACTTATTCGTCACATTAGAAAGTTCAAAGATTCGAACCTTAGCTATGCACCAATAGACTTTCTATGTGTGTACAGTGGAGAAAATAATTGTGAGGAAAACGCCATGCCTTAGACCCAAAAAGTTGACAGTGTGTATCTGGCACAGAAGCTTAATCACCTACTAGCCTATTAGAAAAATAAACAAGTGCCACTGGGTTTTTCATATCTTGCCACGTCCGTCGGCATGGGCACAAGTCCCGGACCGGATAAAAATATTATTTCTAGTTACTCCCTTACTTTGTAACTCCAATAGTGGTCGCGATACGGACCCCGATGAGTTTGTATGCAAGTTCTCACGATTGATTAGATTTAAAATTTAGGTATATCTTTTGACTTTCGAACCATAATAATAAAAAACATCTTATACGAACCTGAAAATTTGAAATGACAGTTTTTATAGGGTAGATACATTATAAGGTTTTGTTACTAATTTTACTTTCTAGTTAAGTAGGGGAACAGTTTTTTATCCTCTATCTTATATTTATACTAGTAACATATTCAACTCTCTACTAACGTTCTCCACTACTATACGTAAAAATAATTTTAAAGTAAATTTAACACCAAGGTAATTTAAGGTATTTACGATGAATAAATTTCTTTTAAATTGTTTTTAATCATTTGTGTCCTTTTTCTTTGTCCACTTCACTGTCTACATGTTTTATTTTTTTTTGTTTTATTCTATACTTTATGTCTAAGTTATGTAATATTAAGTACTTTTATTTTATTTTTCCTTACAGAGATTGCCTGCAAGAGATTGTCCTCATTAAAATAATTGTACTGATTCGAAACAAAGTGTTAAATAAATAAATTTACGTTTTATTCTTCATATTAATCAGCTATATAAAGTTATTATACATAAATTTGGAGTAAACAATCTGCCAAACGTTTTGTTTGATATTGGATACCATACATTTGGATATGTCGTCCAACAATGGAATATACATATCCTTCACAGATTAGGGCACGATCGGTGGAGTGATCACATGCGGTATTATAATCCTACCGTTGCAGACCTCCGTACCACGAGACATCGCTTATCTATCGCTTGTTGTTTCAGACAGCTTAGATTTACAGACCTTTAAGCATCTTTTATTATCCTAAATAGATTAACGTTAATTTATTATAATCGTTACTCGTATAGGTGAGGCCAAAGGTGAGGAAGAAAAATTACACTTTTAAAAGGATCAAGCAATTATAATCTGTGTGGCTTTTAAATTTAAAAGCATGAATTGGGAATGCCGTGTATGGACAGAATACAGATACTTCATACACTGTTATATTTGTGGCCTCGTGCACTCAATATAGTAATTTCTCAATGAAAAATGGGTCAGATATATATATTTTTGTGTTTGTTGCATTTTTTTCGTTCTTTACATGCTGTTGTGTAGGTTGTTTCGCAAGAAATCGATTCCCTTTAGACGTTTAACGCAGACACACTGTAATCTAAGTTAAAAGAAAACATTTATGTAACCTACGTTTACAGGTGTTTAAAACCTTAATAAGACATTTATAATCATTATTTAAAAAATAATATCGATGGTAATGTATAAATTTATTTTAACTGACGCTTCCAAAATAATACTGAAAGCATGTTTTATCAGTGTCACTACGTATAAAGCTATACAATACACAACTGTTTGTTCCCACAATATTACAAGCATTCTTGACGCTTCTGTTGTATTTGCCGGGTAATGAACTCGATTTAAGTATACTACATCGAGAAGCGACGTGAATGTACTTGTATTTTTATGTGTGGGTTCAATTGAAAATACATTGTAAAAGATTTGAACTCTGCGATTTTATTTTATAAATTTTTTGCCTTTTGAAAGAAATTTTGTTATTAAAGATCTTTTTTACTATTACGGCTGTTTAATTATTTCTTTAAATACTGGAAATGGATGTAAGTGAAATTAGTATTTTTAATTTAAATTTTGGTTAAGTATTATACAAAAAAGACATAGAGGTAGGTTCTGAAGGATTGACATAGATGTATTTTATTACTTTACGAAATCGATACCTTTTTTCGTTAAAAATTTTAAATAATTTTAACTCTTGTTTAGTTGATTTATAAATATTATGAATATTTTCATAAATTATAACCTTTTTATTAACAAAAGCAACATTTTCCGCTGCCGCTGGAATGAGTTTCGCGGCATTCAGAATTTCGTAAAAACCGTCTTCAACGGGGTAGGCCAGGTCCATGATGACCTTCCGTCCGGGCAGGATAACCTACAAAGTCGCAAAACGAGTTCTGAAGCTCACAGGAGACGCCCTTGTTATAGTCGAGAGAAAACCCCGTTTTGAGGCAGACTTACGTACGCTACAAAAGCAATAGCTCCGCTGTCAAGGTCCATCAGGCCAACAGTGAGATTCTTGAAAAAAATATATCAAGCTACATTACGTCACGAGTAGTGGCCTAATATGAAACAGGGGGCTAACTCTGCTCCCCAGTAGTATCAGATTTATTATCATGATTGTGAAACATAAGAATAAATTGGTACTAGAAATAGTTGAATGTTTGGAGTTTACACTATTTAAATTCTTTGTCACAGTCTTGCAAGGACTTTAGGGCGACTCTGTAACAGAATACGGGAGCAAATTTACGTTAGTTATTAAACGTTAATTGATAGCTCATTTCAGAATCATTTTTCAGGTAGGATGGCTCCGTGCAGAGGATCAGACAGTCCTGACAATGCACGAGCGTGCGGTTCTTGGGTCGCGCTACGCTGTCACCCTGGACCCACCTAGGACGTGGCAGCTGCGTATAAGGCCACTAAGGGCGGAAGACCGGGGCTGCTATATGTGCCAGATAAATACTCAGCCAACTATGACTTGGCAGATTGGGTGTATCGATGTTTTTGGTAAGTGGAAATTGTTTGTAGAAAAAAATTGTCGTTGGATATTTGTTGGTTACACCATTGGTACTTAGTTACATGTCTTAATTAAAAGTCAACTGAAATACTTTTTTATATAAATGCTATAAATGTATAGTTTCAAATAAATATATTATTCTTAATAATTATTTTAATATTTTTACGAGCGTAATATCGCAAGTAGACATAATACTTATAAAGATCGTCGTTTAAGACGATGACGTCTTAAAGTAAAATAACTAAAAATATATAATTTACAGCCACACCTTGATATATTAATCGAATAATTCCAACTTCATTTTACGTAAAACCCCCTAATTTCGAAACCTTCCCCTCCAAAGCAATAAATACTAAAATACACTTGTTTGAAACGGTTTCTGAACGATTCTCGGGAGATTTGCTCCTTTCATTTTACCTTGGAACTTTCTGCTAACTTATATTAGTTCGAAAACAAAAATCAAGTATTACTTTATACTACTTAATACTTTTTAGCCCGTGAGAAATAAAGTCTAGTTTTAAGCGTTTTATAATAGAAATTGACGTCTAGTACTTATTAGATTGAAATTGCGATTCATGGAATTCGCAATTTTCTTTAAGCTTGTATTTCACAGATTTTTTGGTATAGGCGTATCATGTAAGGTTTTTATTTTGTTTTGTAATTATAAATTAGAATTTTATTTAATTAACTTAAAATGTAGGTAGAAGGCTAACAGAAATATTTTATAAGAAAATGTATTTTTTTCTTAGAGAATTATCGCACTATTTACTAATAATATAAGCAAGAAAATTTTGTATTTTAATACAATAACAACAACTAAAGCTACAGCATTACAATGCTCCATTTTTGTGTTACTTTATTATAAAATGAAATAAAAAATGTTGTAATAATTATTCCGTCTGTTACATAAGTGATTTTATAGATTAAAAAAAATACGATAGATTAATTCAATTATTCATTTTTAAATAAATACACAAAATAATTTGGTTGAAATACCAATCATTGAAACATAATTTACTGTTACGCAATCAGTTGCCTGGATTCCACTTATAAGTATTTTTTCACAGAAGATTTATCATAATAAAAGTCACTCACTCAAAATATACATTGTCATATAAGTCTCTCTGCTCTACACAGTCTCTCCACATAGTAAATACTAATATTAATTACCTACAAGTTATATCATAATAACCTAACTTATCGTTACTTTAAGTCAAATATAAGCCGATTTAAACGCGGAAAAGTCGTCTTGAAAATAAAATATCCATGTTCTAAAATATTCGGAAAGACGAAGGATAATAATTTGGCTTCCCCTTGCTATAAATAACGTCCCATTACGGCGGGGTGGATTAAACGTTCTTATGTACACTCATATATTCACCCCGCCCGTGTTTTACTTCAGAAAATTGATGAAGACATCGATTCCTGAAGATTTTGAATTTAAAAAAAGCATATTTTAAGGGATTTTGTTTTTGATGTTACTTTTTAGATACTTGGTGTACAAAGTCGCGCTGTTTATGCTTCGATATCAAGTTGGAGCGCAGATTACTGTTCAATTTGTATTTATTTGTACTTCAGTATAATTAAATGTAGTCTTTTGTAGAATATAACGGATTCTGTCTCTGCACCGCACTAAGCAAATGCTAAATAAACAAAGCTTTTTATGAATAATAATACGTAGGTTGTGAGAACCTATCCATATGGTGACTCGTCACTCATGATTACTAAGAAATTTGTATGGGAATTATACGGCATTAGAAAATATATTGCAGAAAGAATTGCGTTCAGTGATTCCTGGTCGTATGCCTCGGCCGCTTAGACTAATCTAGAGCGACTACCGAAGCTTGGTCCTCAGAGCTTATTTTGCGCAATTTTTAACCCATCATTTAGCAAACAGTATATATCATGTATTTTATAAGTTTGTTTTATGTAACCTCATAATATGCAATAGTGGGTCACGGTTAGATGTGTTGTTAAAATTGGTTTTAATTTAATTGAATCTCATGAACGTTAAAAATCTCCGAAAATTTACATAACCGTCAAAATTTTCTGCCTACCCTAAATATTTTTTTTAAATTCAAAAGCAATGTGTATGTTAAACTAATTTAATTAGAATATCGCCTAATTGAGATTGTTACACATAAATATTTTTATAGTGATACATGATAACCTTAACATTTATTTAAATAGCATATTTAACAGAAGTACCCTCAAAATTGTCACATCGAAAACACCTAAATATTAAAACTAGATTTATGCCAGTACCTTTGAATAAATAATTTCAAAGACGCCCGAACCGGAAACAGAAGTGTATTTTATTTAAAAAGTGGAAATATTGTCTCGGTACCGCTTTATTCTCGAAGGATCGACACTTATTTGTTTAGTATTCAACAGCTATAAATATTGAATGAAATGGTACGGATGCTCGAGGGAAAGGAAATATAATTTAAAATCATATTCCACTTATTTTAATTGACGTTGGAAGGGAACTCCTAATTGGTGATGTTTTGTATAATTTAGTAAATTTTTACATACAAAATCGCGAAGTTCGAAACGTTTAATACAGTACTCGTAATATATTTATCGATGTTGCGTGAAATTTTACAGTGAACGAAATATTGTGAGGTAATTAATTAAAAACTAAAATCGTGATATGTGTCTTCCAATCCGCACTTGGTGACAACATACCCACCATGGCTTTATTTAATTTGTGGGCTCAATCAGTTTGTTAGGTTGTTAAAACTCCAACATCGGACATATTTTCTCAAAACTGCGTAGCATCGTTGTAGTAATAAATAATTACTAAAGATCAAAGTGAATTTAAAATTCGACGTAATAATTGACGGTCGGACCTGACGCGTACAAATTAGGTCCGTGTTAAAAATCGTTATAAATTCAATCCAGGTAGAGCAAACTATAGTTTATGTAGTGATAGCGTGTTCAGTGTTCACCCCGTGACCGGCTCAACGATCGATTGCTCTTACACAATACTGGCTTATAGGGTCATTTCTTTTTAAACGATACAGACTTTAAGTACTTAGTTACGTAGAGCTGGTATTAGAATTATTTTTTGTTATGGGAGTCAGGAAGGAACTGACTTTGACAATTAACGCACATTTCTTCGTGTCTTGTGATGCAGCTTTACATCTTTACTTTAAATAACCTTTTTATGGAGTAGGATCACCTGATGTAGTAAAACCGCCGCCCACAATGACAGAAAGTCCTCGAGAGCCGTTCAGGTCTTTTAAAAATTAGTAAATTTTTGCTCTGCGTTCAATAGTTTGTTAAAAATTCATCTAAACCGTGGTAAACCCTCTTGTATTACGAGTTATTAAGGAAGTTATTTAGAATCATTAATCAAATAAGTTATACGTTGCCTTGAAATCCTACTTATTATATTTTAGGATGTGTATTGGTTAATATTCGTACCGGTTAATGTGTAAGATTTGAAAACCCTTTTAGGTATTTTTCATAACAAACTTAATTTTAAATTTCATAAAATAATTATATATATATAATAACATATTTGTTTATTTTTATTTTTGGTTTTTCAACTGTTTTCAACACGCCTTAGTGCATGAGTGAGTATGTGTTTGTATGTCAGAATGAATAAGTGTGTGGGTGCAAATGTGTAAGTGAGTGAGTGAGTCAGTGAACGAATGAATGAAGTGTGTGACATATTAGGTCTCAGAAGCATCTCCAACACTGCGTAAGGTGTTCATAAGCCAGTCCTTTATTAAATTGTACATAATGAGCGGGTAGATGTTAAGCAGCCTTTTTAATTTATTATACATTACTATGCTTGCATATTGGGTCTGGCGGAGTCGGTCCATACGGACCAACCACAACCCTATTTACTTTTAGGAACAGCCTACTATCGTACGGGAGCGATCTTTGTGTGCTTTTAAAATTACACTAAGCTTCCTAACGGAAAGTAATTGGCTGAGATCATAAATCTCTTCCGATGAAAATCTGTACAGCCGGAATACCACCACCCTTTTTTAAAAAAAATGTTTATTATACAATTTTTTTGTTATTATTTAAGGTTAGAATTTCACATTCCGCTAATAAATACCCAAATGTGATAGTTAAAGTATTGATTTGTCATTAATAAAATAGTTATGAAAGTTAATATATAGCATTTAAAATTCATTTAATAACCTCAGAATTTTTGGTATAAAATGTTAGCTTGAATGTAGGTCAGGTATAAAATATGCTTTATAATTTTCTCGTTCATTTTCAGTTTAGTTTGTAGTTGATTTCCCTTTGATCATCAACTTTACCGGCTAAACATGTTTGAAAGTAAAGAATGTTCTGACATATTCTTTGCTATGTATAAATGTTAATATTGTTCTATCATGGTTTATTCCAAAAAGACTATCGATTATGGTATCGACCTCGAATTTATAAAGGTTTTGTAATGATACTGCATTAATATATAATATAACCATAACCCATAGACTGATGCGTTGTAAAAATAACATTTATGTCCAACTTCGACATTGCATAAAATCCTTAACATTTAATATAGAATATCAAAGCTAATAGAATAAATATTCAATATACAAAATTTACACTACTATAGTGGTAGAGGCTGAAACTGCAAATAATTTCATAGCACATCGTGACTGGTAACGAAACGTTGACCAAACACAAGCAAACGAAACCCACTGGCGTTTTGTTTATTGTTCGATATGCTTATCATCATATCATCGTCAATTATTTTTTCATTAAAACATGCGCAAATATGATTATTAGCTTCATTTCTCCTCTTGATATTAATTTCCTTTAAATGAATTAATAAATAGCCGTCACGTAGACATTATTGATTATTACAAATAAAATTTGTATGAAGTACAATAAACTTCAAAAAGTGACAGTACTACAGGGTTATTAAAATCTAATACAACTACATAAAAAGCGTATTGAAAGGCCGGCAATGGACCCACATGAGTGTCCATGGACTTCGGTAACGGCATTTTAGGTATCCCGTAGGCTTACTTACCTTACAAAAAAATCTTATTACGATAATTTCGATAAACTTTATTAATATTTTGATTATATTTTTTTTTACTAAGCTGGATAACTATTGATATTTTAACATTCCTATACTGCGTTCTGTGTTAGCTAAGGAATAATTTTATGTTATTATAAGCAGTACTTTAGTTTTGTTATAAGTAAATAAATAGAACTAAACAAAATACTGTTGTATAACGTTACATAATATTAAAATTAACATGAGATAGACAAGGCTAAAACATTGAGGCATTAAGACCGAATTACGTCCAGAATAAAAATTTATAATAATGTTAGCGCGGCATAGATTTTAATGCGATTTGTTCGTGCCTGCAAAGGATTACTTCTGTATAATGTTACAGAGCTTCTTATGTCTTGTATCAGTGGAAATTACCTGATTATAATTAGTCGTCTTAAAGAGTGCACCGTATTCATTTGAAATATTCCTGTCTTTCGTAACTAAAAATGTCTATTTTGAGTATAAGAGGGAAATGGGAACAAAATAATGAACCATGAAATTTAATTATGAAATTAATTAAGTAATTTTCGATTATAAAGGGTGTCTCAGCGCCGATTTTAAACTTTAAGCACAAGTTTCTCGGTAACCCTCGGGGCTAGCGGAAGCGGTGGCGTTCGGTTTTTTTTATCGCTAAGTCGCAGTGGTCTAACTCGCACCGCGCGTACGCAGTGGGGGCGTACTTTTGCAATGAGTTTTCGTTGAGTGAAGCAAAACGCAAGTTTTGTAATCGCTTTCAAATCTGCCATTTAAGTGACCCTATTGCACTAAAGTCACGGTGTTAACTGAATCATCAGAAATAGACCTGTGCAATCAATTGAAACCATCGACCCGCGTCACCACTTCGGTCGCGGATTATCCATGACGATCAGTAAGAAGACATGCTGCCTCTTTGAGCAACCACCATTCAAGATAATGTTAGAGATTTTTTCAGAAGACCTAAAAATTCTGAAAAAATCTCAATGTTTATTTTACTGACACTGTTTTCAGTGTCACACTTTTACCCCGAAGGATACGTCAATCGTCAAAATCGCTGTTACTGGTCGTCAAGCAATCCGAATACAAACAAAAAGAAATCAATATGTGCAATATTGGCGAAGAAAATCATCGGAATCAGTTTTCTTTGGGAATTATTGAGATGCAACGGTAACAGTGACTATCGAGCGGTATATTGACTTCATTATTAATTATTGGTAGCACAGCTGCAAGAAGAGCATATTGACAAATCAGGTGTATGGTTGCAGACCGATGGATCTACTGAATATGGATCAAACTATATAATAAAAATATATGAAAGTCTTATGCAAGTGAAAAAGAGGAAAACCGACACAAACAACACTCGTTTATCCAAAACGAATTTGATTATTGTCAAAGAACTACGGAACTATCGAAACGTATTAAACCGACATTTCAGGATACAATTTCGGATAAAAATAAAGTTTGTCACTGGAGCTTAGATGAAAGAGGTTCAGTTTTGTGTAGGGTTACCATAAAAACCAATAAAATTAACTATTACAACATTTTATTTTTGTAAACAGGTTAATTCTATAGAGAATCAAAGGCTCTACAGAGTTTTTTTCGGAGAAACAAGAATAAAAAGTCTAACAATGTTTAATTGTTAAATGGTGAAAAAAAAAACAATATTAAGTCCAATAATCAAGCTCAAAAGAGTTTATAGAATATATACTTCCTATATTTTAGTTTCAATTGTTTATAAAGCCTTTATTGTTTTACTGCTAGTCCAAGTATTATCTCAGATCATTTATCTCATGATATTACAATTGGTTAGTATGGTTTTAGTCCAATTTAAAAAAAAAGGATTTTCTACTAAGATATGTTATAGTTTTTTATTGTTTTGTATCTTATTTTTTACCAGTGAAACTTTTTGTGGATATATCCAATTTATTAATTTTCTATTTTATTTTTTACTTTTATTGTATAGATGTATCTGTTTTGTTTCCTAAATGAATAAATATAATTTAACATTAGAATCTAGCCAAGCCTAAGTTAACACTAGTAAGTAATTAAAAACTATCCTATTTTACTAAAAAATATATGTAACATAAGAAAGTATCTAATGACACTACTTCGAGTCTTTATTAAGGGGAAGTTCTTGTATGCTATAATAATACACAATTATACACATTCAAAACTCTTCTTGTGCTAGTCTTAAATTGAAAGTGATGCACATGACAAACTTTAAATTAAGTAATCGTGAACCTTTCGTTCTTAAGATTTTCATTGTTACCAAATAAATCGGCGGATAATAATATTTTCCAGCTACAATGAAACGCCAGTGTTCTCGGCAATTATACACTTTATTTACGTCTTATAGAAATTGTATTAGGTATGCAGTAAACGACAGCTTATCTCCAAAAGATCAAAAACATGGCTACTTGCTATAATATCATTGTGGCAGCCCTAGTTCAGCAATATTGTCACATTTGCATGCGGCGTTCGCGATTTCTTATTCAATTCGAACTTGTTCCCTACTTTATTGGAGCGAGTGTCACGCGGTGGGACATGGCATCGAAGAATTATTTTTGATGAAATCTTTCTTGTGCTCTTTTATTGCAAAGTTTTCGATACTTGAAATATTTTGTTATTTGAATAAGGGATTATTTTTAGTTGGTACAAACTTAAAAATTTTCTCATACTGTACTATGTAATCTCACCGTTTATATGACTGAACAGCGAAAACGAAGTGACTTGCCGTATAACACTTCGAATTTTATAATCTCGACACTATAAAAGCATTTATTTTCCACATTCATATCGCGAGAAATAAAGATATTTCATCAACGCGTGACGTCGCTGCAAACATATTGGATTTTGCAATGAAATTTTTCATGCGATGTCTTTAAAGCAAAATAAAATGTTGAACATTAAATATTTTCCGCGGAAGTTCTGAATAAAGTTGTTGTAACTCTATCTATGAATCCGAACGGATGGAGTTTTGATGTAACGTTTGTACACTTAGTGGAAGAATGCTTTTAAGAGTTTAAAAAATCTTAGAAAGAAAACTACGTGTAAGTTTGAGTTTAGTTTTCATAACTTTTATGAACTGAAACGTGATTTTGTATTTGTTTCGTGTGTTCATGTTTGAAGAAATAACTAATATGCGAAACTTCATTGAACTTGTTTATTTATATTAAGTAAGTACTTTAATACAGAACTTCCTTGTTTAGTTTTCGTTTATTATTCTAGAGTTTCTAGAAAGTCTTTTATACGTTCCTCCGGTTCGCTTTTCCGCTACTTCTAATGCTCTTTTGAATAAGCTAGTTAAATTATTAACATTCATGAAAATATTCATATAATTGATCACGTCTTACTGTTTACGTATATTGTTATCGTGTTCTTTATGCTCTTAATAAATTTTTTTTATCTGTTTAGTGTTTTTTTTCTAATAGAATAGTATATTATTGGCCTTCTGTCTCTGACACACACCATAGATATTTGGTCAATAACCTCACACAGATTAAGAAAACAGATTTACTTAAACTATGACTCCCATGTGTCAAACTCCTTTACATTTTTAACGTATAGCAGTCCAGTTGGAACATAAATCAAAGAATAGGACCGATAAAATCCTCCAATTTTTTTCCATAATTAGTTCTTAAAGTAATTAAATAGTTTTAACTAACACGCATTTTATCATTTATTTCTTATATTTATCGAAATGAAACCTTTTAAGGATTATAAAAAAGTTATTTCTCTAATTAAAACCATAAAGGTGAAATTTGATTGAGCTTAAACACTACATTAGGCTATAAACTACTGTTATCTTTATGGGCCTTGGAATGGATTCTGACCCCTATTGTTTTATAGCAATCATAAATAGTATTGGGCGTAGGCGTGTCGAATCAAAAAGCCATTTGAGCGTGAATAAAGAACAACAGTGGTATTTCAGGGTTAAAACATTGTGAAACCTTCAAGTTTGTTTGTTTTACGGCTTGGAGTAGATCAGTGTGCTGAAACGTTATTGTAATTTCCGCTCCGACCGGGAATGACACGCATCTAAAATTACATTCCTATCTTGAATTTTCAAATCAAGCATTATTTTAACTAGATGAATAATCATGCGTCATAATTGATAAATAATGAATACTAATAGGAGATTATGATTAAAAACAAATTTAGTAAATAAATCATTAATGTAATTACTATTGAATCATAAATGTAATTATTTATATTTAAAATATCTACGCTAAATTATTTAAATCGGTAATAATGGCTATGAATGCTATGCCTGCTACGAGTGCTACGATTGCTACGAACTAAACTTTTAGGCAAGTAACTTTTATTATTATAAAGGATATTACAACCTAGCTGCTGGATGCCTGACCTCAATCATAAAAAAATAAATAAAAGAAGAATATATATTGTTAGTAAATGTTGATGGACCATAGAACAATTCTAGTAGCCAAGAGGGTGCTTAGTGGAAGACTTTATTTCTTCAGATTTTAAGGCAGGTCCATGCCCCTGGTACTTTTGTTTCCTAACCAATACATATGCACCTATGATAAATACTAACCAATTTAACAAATCAAGGGTCTGAAATGAATAATTATTTACGATCGTTTCTTGCTGTCTTCTTTTTCTTACTCCCTCAGCTTACTCCATATGTTCTCAGTTAATTAAAAGATTTTATTATGTAACGTGGCAACTGGTAGGAGGCTCACCAGATGTCAATACACCGCCTATAGGTACCAATATTGCCAGAGGGCTCGCAAGTGCGTTGATGCGGGAAAAATTGCCTTAAAAACGCTTAGTTGTGGACGACGGATGTCAAAGTGATACGGGTGGAATTTCGTATACTGCCTCGACGTCCGATGTTGAAACTTGGTATTATTTGATTAAAACAAAATTTATTTCAAGCATTTAAATACCGAAATTCAAGTAGACTATCGCTACTACGACTGTAAGCATTGTAAAATCCTTACAGAAGTCTTATCCAAATTAGTAGTTCTTGCGTAAACGAAAAGCAATGTCAGTTGTCAAATAAATAGTACAGTAGCTTGAACAAGGAATTGATTGAAATTAAATTAAAATATTCCATCAATAGTAGATATTGTCTGCGAGACACTGTTAGGACACAGTGGTAAAACAGGCGAGTTGAGCTCAACTAATCTGATTAAGAAATTCTTTCATTGAATGTAACCTACATCAAATGACCCTTTTATACTAGTCCATAAGTAGATTTTTAAATGCTACGTATAAATTTAATTATATCTTTGACTAGTTTTTCTTTCCTTAATATAAATGTTGCTCATGTTAATACCGACGACCGACAGTCGTAACTGTTAAAAGCTTTATACAAAGATGATAATAAAAAAATGTGAGGCAAACTTCAATATTATATATTTCAGTTCTCAATTTACGTGCGCGGTAAATATCACGAATCCTTTCCAATTTGGAATTTATTCTGTAAACTAGTATTTTTTTCAATTTGTTGTCTGTGACCTATGAAAGTGTATCTTTTTCACATGTATTAAGGTTTTATTTTGGTCTTTTCATATAAACATTTTGGCATTGGAAATAACATTTGCGGCGGTTTAATATAAATAAAAATTTATTGTGCTTTAAAAGTCCGAGCTTAACAGCAAAATATTTGTTCTAAAATTGAACTGTCAAAAGGCGCTTAGGAGGATAACCATTGTCATATTGACGATAAAAATAATTCTAAAACTAAAATCCTCGGAATCGACATTCTATATTCAAATTCTTTTCATAAACAAATTGCGTTGTGTCAATAATGTGTCATAACGGCTTAATTTCTTTCCCCGTACAGTTAAATCCCGCATGATTGATGTATGATCGTAACGATATTAGTATGTTCGGTCGTAAAAAGCTTATCCTTTGACACTTGCTTTTAAGTTTCAGCTATACAAAATATCTATGAAATACAAAATTTATGTTGTTCAAGAAATATTTTTTTATAATTTAATTTATTTAAGTTATGTTTTTTACACATTAATCCTCATACATTTGCGTATTATGAGTAGTAGATATTGAAAATTATAATCTAAAAATGGAAAAAATCTAAATTTGGATGAAAAACAGCGTGACAATTTCCTAAAAAGTTTTTCACTTCGAGCGGTAAAAAGTGAAATTTCCAAAATGTCTTCATGATTTATATCGTCTTACGGAATAACATGGAATCTTTTTGTTGTTTTAAATGTTATACTTGGGCCGCTATTTGCATTGAACGTTTTTTTTATGGAACGTTCTTTTCTGTCTCATTTGATTTGGGTAGAATAAATTTAGGGTTTTAATTTCGCTTAGTCCCTTCTCAGGCATTGAATATTCAGGATGTTAGGGCAAAACTTTCATTCTCATTTGGAATTTTCAAATGTTTTCCACGAAGTTCCTTATAGCGTGTTACTAAGGTTTATGATCTCTACTTATACTGATAATTTTATATGTATGTTTCACTTATTTTTTTTAAATGTCTTATTGCAGGAACGTATAGCGTTCGGGATGTGGGCTATTACACACTCGTGATTTTTCTTAACCTTTTCCGCACTCCGCACTTTTGCGTTCTCTTTCCCAACCGTCAAAACAATGCCTATTGTCTATGTCTACATAAGAAAAAACCAACCACAATGTTTTTACTAGAAAAAATTCATAGAAGCTTAAAAGATTTAATGATTTGATTCAATGAGTTAGGTTACGTTTCATTTCATAGCTATAAAAAAATTCTACTGAAGACTTAGCTGTATGAGCATAGTTCCCTTTGCCTACCCAGAATGCATGAGGAAAACAAAAAAATCTCTGCTTATATTGCTTTACGGTATACGCCTACATTTTAATATCAGTAACATGCTTATTTACTTAATTGATACATATGAAAGTCCAAATTTAATTAATAACGGAAAATTGTGAGGCAAAATCTCAATTTAACGTCATTAGCGTTATTAATCTGCATGTCAGGATGAAATGTCATTGTAGGTTGTCATATTATGTTTTACGAAAAATATTATACTAGCAATAAAAGACAAAAATAGGGTTATCCTTTATGTAGTAAAAATGTAATAAACAGACTATGAGCTTAGCTTCTGTATAGAAACAGTTTTTAGGAGGTTTGACTAAACTTCGTTGTCCGCAGTGCCTCCAGATATAATGAGTGATGATACATCTGGGGATGTATCGGTTCAAGAGTTGGAGAATGCGACTCTAACTTGCAAAGCGACTGGACATCCTGCCCCCAAGATCACGTGGAGGAGGGAAGATCACGAGCCGATATTGCTGAAGAAACCTAACTCTAGAGAGTTTGAAAAAGGTAACAACGGCACGGTTTAACTATTTTCTTGCTTACGGAAACATCAGAATCAATCTTCACAATAATAATTACAGTTACATCGTCTTGAACCAGGAAGGGGGAGAGAAAATGATGATATTACACATAAGTTTTTATTTAATGTTTAATCTATATACAAACTCACTTTAATGGCTATATAATATATGTGTTAAATCATTTTTTATCTAAACAGTGGTCATGCAAGAGTATTTATGGTACCAGTATTCCCTTTATTATAACCCAAATACATAATAACATGATCTTTATGGGGAAAAAAGTCTCTCTTATTAAAAATTTTATAAACTTGATACCAGCTGCTTCATAATCATATAACAATACATTTATATATCAGACAACATGAATAATAATTCTCGTGGAAAACAGGTTTCTTGCATCTACAGGCTAATGTTGTTTCAATTAGTTTGTGATGCTTTACGGGCAATATAATGTTGTTATGTATTTAAATTTGTTCGACGTCCTGGTGGACAGAAAAACCGTGTCCAGTTTCCATCACACTGTTATTCATCTTTTTTATATTTCTGATTATGTATACAATAAAGCAAACTTTACAAAATTGAGGTATTTGTATATAAGTAATACAGTAAACACAACTTTAAATCTACGGCCAAAAATCGTGCAAAATCCTTTCACTTACATATTTCGAATTTTAAGCAAATATATTGCGTTGACGTATTGTTCCATTCGTTTTTGTTTCTGGACCAGGTTTTTACTGTAACAGTCCTAAAGAAATCTTCAGACTTAGCCGTTTCTACGTGTTTAATTTTTAAATAAAACCGAAGCAGGATATCAATTCGAATTGTATTTTTGTGTTCAAGCAAAACATAGCTTCATACGATCATTAGCCTTTGAATATGAATGAATGAATTAACGTTTTATACATTCAATTATCTTAGTACAAGGCCAGTCAAATAAAATTGTGAATTTTTATTTAAACGGAATTTATTATAAAACCAATACTGTGTATATTTAAAATATACAAAAGACTAAAGTGCTTAGCTCAGGCTGTTAAGATCAAACTGAGCACGCCCTTAACTGAAGAGGATTTTAACGACTAATGACGCTATTCGGTATCAAAGGCTCGAAGGCCATATACGAGAAATGCGTGTTCAAAATCGTTTTATTCGTATTTAGTTCGGAGTCAGTGTATGAAATCCTTGATAATTTCCATACGGGCTGAATAAAATAAAATTTTATTAGCTGAAGTTACCGAAGTTTAGCGTAACGTTCAAGTCGCGATATAAGGTAACGTCTATAATGGTATAAACTTTCTGTATTTGACAATTGGGAGTCTTATCTTTTATATTAACTTTTTCATATATTCTAAAATGTGTTTTGAGTTTACATGAATATGAGATATATAACGGATATGAGATAAGGCTTTTATATAGTAAAAAGGTTTCAAAATAATTTAGAACCGTTTATAAATACAATTTGGTTTTGTTTGGTTTGGTTTCTTAATTTTTCTTATTTGGATTGTGTTTATTTCATCAACATTAGCCGCTTTATAGGCCGATGCAAGAAATCTGTTTTCCACGAGAATTATTATTCGTGTTGTCTGATATATAATATATTTATTATATCATTATGAAGCATAGTTTTGGAGCCCACAGAATGCAAGAATTCGTCCCCCCACGTGGACGTATTATTCAGTTAGCAGTTTTAAACAATTAAAATAATTGTTTTATCGAGAAGCAGATACTAGCACAGACATCAAAAGAGCGTTATTGCATAATGCCGTGCAGTTTTATAACGCGTAGAGATTTTAATTGTATTTCGTTCCCATAACGACTTTGCGACGTTGAGGCTAATTAAATACTGGAATTGTTTACGTTACAACATTACGCGACATGTTGAATCAACTTTGAGACTGGCCACTGTCCATACAATAATTAGCTTATGCAGAACATAAATAAAATTAAGCATTTGTTAAAGATTACTCTTTTATTTAAATACTATACAATGCATATGCATAATGGAATTGTAGAGTGAATACAAAACAAACATTGTGCACACACCTTTGTACAACTCGAAAGCATCGTCATTTCGTGTCACGCGCGATTATTTTACATTGTGAAAATTCTTTACGTGTCTGCATTATGCTAGAACTTTGAAAATCGTACTTTCATACGATTTCTATGGATAACGTTGTTGAATTACTTCTTTTGTGGTATAATGTGGTTTGAATTTTCACGTTTTATAATCATCGCCAAGTACTGGTTGACAACATTCCCCTCAAGTATTTAGTCACCCATTATATATTCAAGACATGGTAGTCGGCAATCCTCAAATCTTCAAATAAAATACTAAATTATGTCATATTACTCGTAAATATATATAACCTATAACCCCATTACGTTTAATACTCTTTTATTTATTTATTAACACGTTATATTAATAGAACACATACAATTAGATAATAAAAACATATTAAGGATGCAGCAAGCCTTATCGCCATCTTGCGGTCTCTTTCAGGCTTCCTTAGTAAGAAAAATAAAACGATTTTTTTTTTAGTGTAGAGTAACTAAATTGAGAAATTCAACTTATAGACAACAATGTAGACGTATACAATTTCTAAACAAACAATAAATAAAAACTAAAAGCTCATCAAAGAAATTAATGAATCACTTAAATACAACAAAAATAATTATAAAAGTCACCGTCACTGAATATATGAAAAGGATATGGTTAAGAGTTGTTTATGTAGAAGACTTTTTATAAGATTTGTGTGGAAGATTATAAGAAAGCATTTTATCTTGATTCCACAAAGACACAGAGTAGATAGATCTTACGTTGAACGACAGTCTGACTTCGATCGATTACATTAGAAATTAATGTCTATGGATAAGCGACATACTCACAGACATTTATGGATAGATTTAAATGCTTTGAGTATCATTCTAAAACCTGTATAATGCAGTTATAACATTTACCTGCTTGATAAATATATAGTTATATGTTCAGTCGTGACTTTTGTAATTATTTTTATTAGATTTAAGGGATCCATGACTCTTTTGAATTATTTGATTAGCTTTAATTTTTTTTAATGGTTTGTTTAAAATATATATATATGGTCCAATTATAAAGGGTTACTATGTATTGGCTGGTATAGAGTACAGGTATAGATAACTTTAGAACCATAATATAGATGATATTATGGTTCTAAAGTTATTCACTGGTCAAACAATGTATCAGGAGTCAGAATGTTTCTTGCCTTAATAATTGTAAATATAGTAGATGTAATATGTCTCCGTTATATAGGGGCTTAAAATTTATTAAATGTTTTTATAAGTAAAACACAAAAGGCCGTAAAATATATGATGACTTTATTACTGAAATTGTATTGAATTTATTACAAAAGGAAATATTATTCGTAGTATTGTCACAATATAATTAAAATTTCAATATTGCCAACATTAACAAGCATTTCATTTTGTTTCGTCCTTTATTTGCAATTACACAAAATTATTACAATTTCTGAAATTCAAAATTAACACAATATATTAATTCAGTCCATTATTTCAAAAGCGTACATTTACTATGATTGTCACAATTGAGAAGACTAATCAAAAATATAGTATTAAACATTGTTGAAAATTAAGCGTCGAAGCCTTAAAGTAAACCGTGTCATGTGCGAAAATGTGAAGATATATTGTGTCCTAAGCCTTAACAGGCGCAGGTGTGTCCGTAAATTGCTCTCGGAGTCTGAGAAGTTCAAGTGAAATATTTTAAGACGTGTTTACACCTTTAAATTATGTATTCTATAACGTAAAGTTTAATTTAAATGATAACATCGAAATTTGATACCTCAATTATATCAAAATAAACACTACTAAATTGTTATTTGATTTATATAAATATAAATAGAATTGATGTTGTAGTTTCAAAGAGTATAAATAAATTACATTCTTTATTTTAATCAGAAAGACTCGATCACTCGCTTCACCTGACTTTAAAATTGAACTCTTGAAATCGAAAAATAAATTGAGGGGACATTACAACTTTTATTTAAAAATTTGATATTTTTAAAGGTATTGTTATATTCATAATACTTAAAAGAATAAAAACTTTTGCAATTGTTTATTGTATAAAAATTTGTTACCCTCGAGTAGACCTTGGTATTTGTAACTTCCACTAGGGATCCCAAGATTTATAAGAAATAAAGATATAGTTATCTCAATATCCGTTGCGCCTTAACAGCCTTGGAATGACCCGGGATAAAAACCCTATCGAGGTCATCGCTATCACTATTGGGAGTTACAGAGACAGCAGATCCAGTAAAATTACTGTTCAAAAGCGAATCTTATAAATTTATAGTGAGTTCGAGGTTGTTAGGTTCGCCTGGGTTACTTGGGTTACATACCCTGGCGTGTGCAGGGCTGATGAGGCTGTTTTTAGTGGTTATAGTCTACCCCTCTACCCTAGCCCCATAGATGTCAAGTGTCAAGATTGACATTCATAGGACTGGCCTGCGTAAGCGCATTTTCACCTCATAAAAAAACCTTAAGTTTGGTTATAGGCACTAAGAAAGAATGTTGACATGATATGGACGGTTTTATTCCCATATCTGGTTTCCCAAACTTGATATAACGATGATGCACTGTTGATGATGCAAATCTTAATTGGGATCGCAATCCGTTTTGAACGCCAACCTTTTGAACCCAACTGCAAAAATTATAAGAAAGAACCACGCAAAAAAGCGATTCTCAGTTGATCTAAATAATTATAAACCATGATTTTTAGATGCAAACATAAAGGAGAAGTTTTCATAATTCGTTACTAGTCATTTACGAAACTTTACCTAAGTCACATAACAGATTCAAACTAACAAACTTCAGATTATAAGGTAGTGGTAAAAGGTATTATTTTCTATAGATCTAAAAGATATAAATATCCATACCATTATAGGAATTTTACGTTACTAAAAATGAACGTTGTATCGACTGTGTGAAACATACTGTCTAGTAAGAAAAACACTTTTTGAACGGATTAAAGCTATGTATTATTATTAATAACCTATAATTATTTACATAATTTTAAATTTTAATTTTTTTCCGACGTTTCGCGTGATTTTCAGCGTGCGTGGTCACATAAATACAAATAACACAACTTTCTTTGCAGCTGTGATACTTTTGACATTTAACAGCTTTTGTCTTCAGGCACTGTGACCACTTACGCTGAACAGCACGCGAAAAGTCGGAATTTAAAAAAAAATAGAATTATGTAAATAATTATAAGTTTTTAATAATAATACATAGCTTTAATCCGTTCAAAAAGTGTTTTTCTTAATGTGTAAAAGCTATTTTAACAAAAGACAATACTATACTATCTAGTGTGTTTTCCAACCCGTTTGTACCATGCAACATGTAACAAACATAATTTTTATATCTAAAATTAAATTGGTTACTTAAGAAACTTAAATGATAGGTTTGAAGAAAAAATCTTTGGAAATTGTAAACGAAACATAGTAAGAAAGTTTTAAAACATATGAGGAATAAGTTCTAAAATATGAAAAAAATAAATTTATTATTTCTTTCATATTCGAATTAACTATCAAACTGCCCTCCTGTGGAGCGCAGAGAAATACTGTTCTGTATTTATACTTTACTTACGGGCTTTGTTAATACGTAATTCCTTTTCTGCCCACGCCGAGCTAAATCAATATTCTTATATAACGTTAAGCATTATTTATTTCGAAAAGCACCTATGCCCACACACTAATTACGCTTTTAATATACCTTTTGTATCAAAGTAATCGTATACAAAGCGTTTAATATTATGTGGAAGTGGCCGAGTGTTATAACTTTGTAAATCCATTAGGAATAAGTTCTAAAATATGGGTCATTTAGTTGATCATTTATAATAACTTAAATCAATATAAAATGTCATTATGATTTACGTATAGCTTTGTTACGAAACTATTTTTGTATCGTTAAAAAATTCTAAAACATGATAATGACAGTATTTTGATTTAAACTTATATGGTCCGTAACATCCCAATTTGCGATTTGGCAGATTCATTTCTGTGTTTTTAAATTATTCAATATTCTTAAGTCCTCCTTCTGTGTCCGTGACCCACCTTAGTTACTTTTTATAATAGTAATAATATTAATTTATTACAAGAATATGGTACAAAAATGTGTAAGGTGGTAAAATAGTAAGTTCGCATATTCTGCCACACACAACGGCGCGTAAATTTGTCTTTAAAGGTATTTTACATTATTAGTCATATGAATTGGTCAATTCTTTTTTTATTTGTATCGTACACATCATATCATACGTTATTAAATTTTATATCAACTACAGGGTCTCACGCAAATAATCATTTATCATCACTATACGATATTTTCCTTCACCTTAGTGTCGAGTGCAAATAACATTCTATTGATACACAGCCGTTTTAAACCACACCCATTATAACTAATCTTGTGTATTATTAGGAAACGTAATATTGTAATATAAATGGTGATGCTGGAAGCTCATAAATTATTAGGCAAAGGCCAAAGTTTAGTCAACGGGTTATTAAGTTTAAATAATTTTTGATGGTTTCGTTTGAAATTATAGGTTAGACTTATAACGATAAATGGTGTTAATTTGTTGTCATATAATTCCTTCTTATAAAATCTGTAAATGTATTAAAAGAGACACACAAGCATACTACATATGTCTTTAGAAAAATCAACTATGTTTTATGATATACTTCACCAAATTTTATTCCGAAAGTGTGTTACTATACATGAAACCTAAATCGCTTCAATTGCCCTTAAAACGTTTAAAGATGGCCCTAGGTTTCTCCAAGATACGGGCGGGAATGAAAATATGGGACTAATGAGTTTATAACATATGCTTAAACCAATCAATCTTTTGTTTAATTTTTATCTACCCTTCTTGTTTAGTTAATATGATTTAATATCAACTTTCGCCAGATATTGGGCTTAAAGTATGTTATATAATTGATACTTATTTAAGTATAAACAAAACAGTGGTTTTGTTTTTTAAGAACTTTGTTAATTAGATTAAGTAGTAGTTTGTTATTAGATAAGTATTAGAATAAGAAAGAGCGTTCATCTCTAATACAGGTTCTCGAACTTAAAAGTGATGTACTAAATGTAGATTTAAGACTATTTACTTAATAAAGATTTTTTTTTGATCAGATTGTACTGAAACTCTTCCTTGGGAAAAAGTTTCCAGCGTCAAGATTTTGACGTAAAGTAATATAAGTAACATTAAATTTTTTTTTTACAGTGGAAAGTTACGTAGGCAGCTCAATGCCCTTATGGAGAGTGGATCGGCGGCAAATGGGCGCCTTTCTATGTATAGCATCCAATGATGTGCCTCCAGCCGTTAGCAAGCGCATCACTCTTAATGTTAACTGTAAGTTTATACATCATTTAAAATCCTACAGGCGTCATATCTATTTTCTTTAATTTAGGTAGATTTAATTATGTTAACAACACAACACTACAATGTGCAGACTGAGTGCGGATTTCCAGTGACGATTTTTTCTTAATTAATATAATACTTATAAAATGGCAGTAATAAAACATATTGCAAACGAAAATATTTTTAATATTCAACTAATTCATTCGTGACCATATTACAAAATTAGAAACATTAAATTTTAAGCATTACGTCATAATTAAATAGCCATTAAAGCCTTTTTGGTAAAGTATAAAATTCCAATGGAAACTCGTCATTTTCACTGCGGTAAAATTATAGTAATTTGTAATATTTTGAATTCTATTATTTTATAAATACAATAACCAAACATCATTTGCGTAAATAAACCCTCCAATATCCTGAAAGCGAAATTCCGGAAATGGTTGAAATAGTTTTGCACGGTCATTAAATTGGAAAGTGGTTAGTTCGCCAGATTTCGAAATTAATCATACGCGCAAAGTTGCGAGCCAGGCCGAGGGGTACCGCAATACGAATTGTCTGCTAAAGTATTTTCAAACATAATATTTCAATAATTAGTTAAATATTTTATGACTAATAAGATCAATCATACTGGATTTGTTTTATTAAGAATTCCTGAATAGTTTAATTAGATAAAGCTTATTTTATTTCTCTTACGATTCCCACTTAACGAATACTGTGATGAATATATTTGTATTAGAAGAAGGAACGGTTTTTAATCATAACGAATACGACATAAAAAAAATTGAATCGTATTTGGGTCAAATCAGCGATTTAAATTAAATAATAAGTTGTTTTTACTAAAAGGCCTCTTTAAACCAACAATGTTTATAGCTTAATTTCTCATACCAAATTATCGTATAAACCAAAAATATACTATTTAATAAGCGCTTTAGGCTTAAAAACTCTCTTTTATTTCGACTCTTTTGTAGCTACAACATAATAAATAGGTAAACGTAAATCCTTAGGCAAAGTAAACTGTTCGAAATTTGTATAAATGTAAAATTCAAAATACTTTTATTGTAAAGCTTTTGGGCTTACCTGATCTTACGCTTCGGTCTGCCAATACCTATGGGAAGGGTTAACGAGTTACAACGTAATCCGTGAAGGCAGCTCCGATGTCAGCCTTGGAACCTGTCCAGGGTTTGACCTCTACTGCCTCGTATATTATGCAATTTTCCGCTTACAATTTGTGATTGAAAAATCTGTTTTACGACGGTTGAATGAAATTGAGTTTATAAATACTTTTCCTGTTCCGTTGGTTGTATTTAAACCGTTTTTAATTTCATACTATTTTCATATTTCCAGCTAATAAAGTTAGTTACGGAACGACGACGCAAAAAATAAATATATTATATATATACATTTCATTCATATTTTTATAGTAATACATCTGTGTCATAATCAGTAACAACAACTCGTTATCAAATACACCACAGAGGCAGTGTTGCATTACCAATACTTGTTAATTTACACAAATTCATTTACGTCCTTTTAATAAGCCATTTTTCAAGAATATCCAGCGATTTATTTTAGCTCATCGTTTTCAATACAATGTTATCTTAGCCGTAACCCACATACTAAGCATCGATTATATTGCCATCCATATTATAATTCAGACTTCAAGACTATTTCGTTTAGTGAAAAATGTAGGTAGTGCTGTTGGCGAGATGCCAACGACGTGGACTGCATCAGTCACTTCGCACGACGCTCTTGGGATAAAGACCGTTCTATAACTGGAAATTATTGCACTACACATGCGTCAAATAAATTTCCCGATAAGAATATACTTGTTAACTGGCATCATTTATTTTAATTCGTATATAAAGTCGTAATTCAACTGGACATTGTATGTGATATAATAGTGTCTATATTTATTATTCTGATAAATGAGTTTGCTGTGTCTTGTGTAAAATATGGTTGGCCTTATTAATTCTGCGTGTATTACCATGGTTACTATAATTTTTGTATGGAAATATCATCGTAGTCTGCGTAACCAACACTTGACTTGACAACATTGTAAATGCGAATAACCTTTTCGTTTAAGTTACGCTACAAGCTACTAACACGGCTGGCGCTGCGTAAAATATAGTCTGCAAGATACAAATATAATAAAATCCTGGTACTTTTAAAATATCGGTGTCTATTAGATTTCCAGTGTTTCCATTTGAACAGTGTTGGCCTAGTGGCTTTAGCGCGCGAATCTAATCCCTGAGATCGTAGGTTCGATCCCCGGCTATACACAATGGACTTTCTTTCTATGTGCGCTTTTAACATACGCTCGAACGGTGAAAGAAAAATCGTGAGGAAACCGGCTTGCCTTAGACTCAAAACATCGAGGCCCTGCGTCAGGCAGAGAAGACTGGCTAATCACCTTCTTGCCTATTAGATAAACAAATTATCATGAAACAGATACAGAAATCTGAGGCCCAGACCTAAAAAGGTCGTAGTGCCATTGTTTTTTTAATTAGATTTCCAGCTCACTATCTTTTGTATGTTATATATAGTATATGTATTTTAAAACACATCTTTTCTTTTCAACCAGTTGCTCCAACAGTTAAAGTTCCAAACCAGCTGCTAGGAGCACCCTTGGGGACGGATGTCAAGCTCAAATGCTACGTGGAGGCATACCCGAATACAATTAACTATTGGATCAAAAATAGGGGAGAAATGCTATTAGATGGGTAAGAAAACTAATAATTTAAACTTTAATTAACTCTATTGTTCATTTCTCTGAAATTTTTCTTCGAAAAAAAAAACATAATTTATGAATCAACGTGGTTGCTGTGCAAAAAATTAAATTTGTCTATTCACCGCGAGACAGCTAATTTTCGAGAACCTAAAATACTTGGAAATAAAACTAAAATGTTTACCTTTCCAATTTGCTTTTGAATGTAATTTGAGCCGGTTTCGACTTATTATTTTTGTCCGTTCTTTGGTATTCATTAAATTCTGAGAAATATGTTTTTGAAACGTGAATACAAATAGAAACATCTACTACACAGAGCAGAAGAAATTTCGGTGAATGATAATAATATCATTCATCACCAATATAATTGATGAATCAATATAATGGTTGCGCCAATCAATGCGCCTTCTGAAGTTCTCATGTCATTTTCACACGTGTATTTCTATAACATATTTACGGAAGTATCTAATTGTCCTCATTTTTTAATATGTGACGTTAAAAAGCAAAAATAAAATGAAATTACAGGTCAAAAACTATTATTTTGTGTATCATTATTTAATCGGGACAAGCAACAAGAAATAGAACATTTTATCTTAATTAAAAGTAGCCATAGATTTTCATATGGAATACTCATTAAGTGTATTGAGTATGTTTGAAGCTAATTGAAACGCATGTAGTAAATATACAAATTATATAAAAATTCAATAAGCTTTCAAAAACTGTACTGACTGTAAACGAAAACTTTCAAAAAGTTCGTGTCCCAACTTATAACCGTTATCAGAAAATAATACTAAATCTGTTCCGTAACGAAACAAAATAATGTAACGAAAAGTATAAAATAGTGGAAGACAAAGAGGCGACTGTTTTACAAAATTTAATCAAAGGTTAAATATTTTAGAAATATGCTAAGTCCTTATCTGATTTCTTAACAAAATTGCAGCAAAAAGTTATAAACGATAGGTCCTTTACGCTGTGCAAAAATAAGCTAAGTTATAACCTAAAAGTATACTTTTTAAACAAAATAATTCAGCACACGTCAGTTCATGGGTTAATGTAGCGTTATTCTTAATGATTCGTTAAAAGCAAGTTTTGTGCCAAATTTCGCTAAAGTTTCAGTTGTATCTTTCATATTTTGGCATTGTTCTATTAAAACTTCCCGACATTTTGATACAAAGGCTCTAGGCAGTATTCGCATTTTTACTATTATTTAGTTTTGCTTAAATTTTTTGTGAAACTAATGTACAATAAATAATGATGACTAAACTAAACTTTTTGTTAAAGTTTCGGTTTAGGTATTGGTATTAGCTTCTTTTAATTACATCTAATTATAAATAAATATTTTTAGCTTTATACTTCTTTTGCCACAGGCTTTCGAGATAAATTTGCGCATTGATCCAAATTTCGTTAAATAACGATTATATCAAATATTAAAAAGCGTGATTTTGTGTAAATTGGACAGTATTTATATTTAATAACAGAAAAAAATAAGTTCCAGTTTTATAGATACTGTTACAAAACAACTTTTATTAACATTGACGCGAATGCCACATCCGCGCTTATATAATACAGAACATAAACACATATTATATAGTTTTGAAAACTAGAATTTGCTATAATTTGGCTTATAGTTTGCTTCATAGTTTAGACTTTAGAACGATCTAAACCCTTTATACAATTACACATTTTAACCTCAAAGGGCCCCGACATAATGACTTCCTTTCAATTTGATTGATGACGCTTAAAGGATGAAAATAACATTTCTAATACCATAAGCTATAAATATATGCTATATTTCTCATCTGTGAAGCATATAACTATTTTTTTAGTTATATACTTCATTATTAGTTCACTATTTATTTTTAACTATTCTAACTACAACTTACATGAAAATATGATGTTTTTTGCTTAGAACGTTTTGCTCAGATATTTTTCGCTTTTCCGGAACCTTATTTTTTATATTTTCAAATTTCTTTCTTCAAAAATCTTCCTTACAATTCCAGGAGTAAATTTTAAAACTTACTTGAATTGGTCCAGCTGTCGAATTTCTGTGCTTAGCAACATATCTGTGATTAATTTTGATTTTCATAGATATTCTGTTTTTGTGATTTGTCTGTTATGCCTTCATCTAAATTAAATAATTTAAAGTATATTGCGCAATCATTCTGACAATAATTTTAAATATCAATATATTTTATATTAATATATATAATATCATGTAGGTTAAGAATATTGTAAATACTGTATATTTGTATATTATTATATCGTCACTCTATCGAAATGTTTATCGTCATTAGCGGGCTTAGTGGACGTCATGTGTGTAAGTGCGAGCACAAAAGATACGAATAAATCGTACAATAGTTGATTTATATTAAATTTTAACTAGAAGCGTGTTCAGGGCGCCGATCTCACTTTTAATCACAATACTAAACCCACCTTATATAAATAAAATGTATCTTTTATTTTTAGCCCAAAGTACACAATACGCGAGGAGAAGTCCTCCTACAAAGTATCGATGTGGCTGACCATCCGACAATTCGCAAAGAGTGATATCGGTACATACAACTGTGTCAGTACTAATTCATTGGGAAAAAGTGAAGGGACATTGCGGTTGTATGGTAAGAAGTGATTTTTATAAAAATACTAATACTTTAAATAACTGTATAGTTCTCGATACTTAATCTTATTACTAGTTAGTGACATCGTCAGTACAGCGAAGGTACACTGCAACTCCCAATGGCGATTCCGATATGGAATTTTTAATGCATGATCTAACGGTCATGCGATCATCAGCGATACGATATTGAGAGAACTACGTCGAAATTACACAGAGGTCACTGTCGTGGCAAAATACATCATCTATTGCACGTTTTAGTAGGCCTTAAATCAGTGCAACTGACAAAAAAATTAAAATTAAACTGGCAGTACATCTAATTTTTTATTTTTATTTAAATCGTATTACATGTCGAAACAAAATAATTATTTTTAGAAAATCTATAACGTTTTCAACTTATCAATATATAAATAAATAATATAAAATGAAAATATGTTTCAGCAACAACAAACAATTCATTATTATGTGAAAGATTCACGATTTATGTAACCTGTATCAGGGTTCCCAGAAAACAGAAAATAACAAGGCAATTACGTAGTATTGTTAAATATACAGGAACTTATTAAGATAACTATGTCAACTAGTAAATATGGAAAAATATAAGTATTCACATGCGTGCAAATTATGTGCGTGAGAAGGCTTCATAACAGTTTTCGAGGACCATAAAGATGTATAAAAGGATTTTACGAACATAATCTATGATAATGGCACATCACTAAAGATAAATACATCAAGCCTTGTATGCTGTACAATTAATGCATTTAATATATAAATAATTAAATAATACTTGAAAAAGATCTTGTCCGCCTTTGTCAAGCGCTTTAATTTGCCCTATTATATGAGGGCTTAACAACAGTTTTGATCAACGAAAGTCTGTCACGTTGAAATTTGGAGATTAAAAGATATTATGCAAATTATGTATTTGGTCAGGATTTAAGTTAGTTCAGAGTTGCAAGCCTAAATATAAAATGTCTTAACATCTCTTTATTTTACTATCGTTTTTAGTCCTAATGACTATATAATTCTCTTCAGTAATTATTATTCTCAATAGGTTGAAATCGAAAATCTAGGAATATGTATAAAAATAAAGCAATCCAGCTTTAATCAAAGCCTCCCAGATATGAAATATTTTTATAAGACAGTCCACTCTGTACATTTTGTTACATCGTCCATGATTCAGTTCTATTTATTTTCTATCAAAAGATACGTGGAAAAACACACCAGTACCAGTATGTTTCACAAACATTAACAGTGTGTTCGAAAATGAAAAGTTCTACGTATGAATAGAGGCAGTATCAAAGCCGGCAATAAAATTAAAAGCAAATATCGAGACTGCGAGAATATGTCGATATGAAAGTATCATTTCGAGGAAAAATCGTATACAATTGGCAAAGGATCTTCGCTTAGCGGCCTTTCGCTGGCAAACTGCCCGTATCTACTAATATCGAATTTATTGTTAAAGATAACATAAATTCTTAGGTGCCTTAAGTACAAAAACTAAACTGTCTGTCTCTTTTCAGTATACTTAAACACTACTTGATAGAAAGAGACGAATGAGTATAGTGCAGTTAGACTTATTTATGTACGACAGGATACCTTAAATTACTTAACCCAGACACAAATAGAAAAAAAAGATTTTGAGCGACAATTTTTAATCCAGACCTCGTCATTTCAGAAATTAAACTCAACTCGCCAGAGGACTTCAGCAATCAAATAAGCGTGGCGGGAGGTTCGTACACATTTTTTCTTAAAACTTATCTTTTTTTAGCATTTCCATTTGAATTTTAGCTTCAAAACTGTTTGAACTAAATATTTTGAACTCTAAATTTTCAGAAATTATAAAGCAAACGAATTTTTTACTCGGAAACCGTCACATCAATCCATTAGGGATAAACCGATATTTCGAAGTAAAACCAAAACTAAGAATTTAATTTAATAAAGCGCTACAAAAACCTGTTGTATTATTTAATCTCACTTGATTAAAATAATTTAATATTTTGAAGACGTTCCCTTTTTTTAAATAGATATCTAACTCAATCGCAGATTAACTAAGGTATATTACAAATAAGAATAGGGTCGATCTTTTACTAGAATTCGTTGCCTCTACGACTAAATAGTATATATATATATATATGTGTTCATAGATCAGACAATGATAAGTACATTATTGCTCAGTATGACTTATTAATATATCGAGTGTTTCATATTTTATTAGTGCCTTCAAGATTTCTTAATAATTTAATTGCTTGTCCTGTAAAGTAATGAAATTGTGTTTATTATATTCTGACCCATGGCCAAGTATTATATTTTACATATACGCTGAATGACGTCTTATCGTTCAAATCTTAATTTTCACCTTATTCAAATTTAAATTGCCTTCTGAAGCGTTAAAAGTGATTTCTTCTCCAGGTCTAACAGAAGCGGCAAAAGCGAATTCACAGGAAAGGATACATATAAAAAGGACATTGTTAATATTAATAGTCAGTTGTGTATATCTGTATGTACTGTAGAGTTTGTTTAAATAAACGCGAAAATGTATGCTTTAAAGTAATCCAATTACATTGTTTCAAATTGTAAATATAAATAAGATTATGTTATCATTGTGTTTTTGCTGGGATCTATAGTATGTCTTTATAGATAATATTATGTTATAGATAATACGAGGATTTCATTTTTGCGACCTCTTCAACAATAATCATTACAATTAGTCAAGTCAAGTTCGTTTATACGGCAGAAATTTTATAATAATTATTACTTATGTGCGTACTAAAACCAAAGCTAATAGGATCTAAGTGTATAACGGGAAGAAGCTTTTCTCTATTGTCGTTACTGTTACAAATAGGACACTGTCCATTGATGCAATCGTCTTAAACCTACGTTGTTAAAAAGTGTAAGCGAAACCCGAAAACTACTCGCTTCATACTACATATGTGCACACAATCATTATTTATGTTTTTATTATAGTATATATTTAAATTAAGGTAAGTAATTCGAGATTGTCACACGATACATGTAACTGGGTATGCACCGGCTCCTAAAATACAATTTTCACAGGAGCCTGAGATGCAGGTTGTGTAACCTGTTTTTGAAGAAAAAAAATTACAATATTATTATAGATATAATATTACTAATAACGATACCAGGTAAAACATTTAAAAGTCACTATTTAGTAATAAATCTTACTTTCTACACACATTCATTCTTAATAACTATTATTTTAAATCACTAAGTAAATTAATATCATATGCGATTACAAATGTATCGTAAACAATGGTATAAAAAAATGTATTTAAAATAAATACATTTTTTCGTTGTGCAAGTTGCAAGTACCATCACGAACGTTTATTAAATAAAAATATTTGCAGTACATTCTATAGATCTCAGTTTTAGTATTCATACTTATCGGCAAGGGGAAAATTAGTGAAAAGCAATGATACATTTAAATGAAATACATAAATTACATTTTACTTAAATGTATGTAAAAAACTTTTAACATTTACATAAACAAATCTAGATAAAATTAACCCTGCCTTAGTGTGATATAATAAGGTATATTAAAAATTTCGCTTAGAGTCGCCAAAATATCGTTTACATCATGTAAACAACGCTCGATAATAAGACTGTTTATAACAAATAAACTGATAATGTAATTGTAGTTTGTTTTATTTATGCTCCCCTATTTGTAAAGAAATTCATGATAGATTGGTATCGTAGTACCTTGTAAACATTTTAGGTTTTTAGCTAAAAGATTTATTAGTAGAAATCATTATTCTTAATTCACACTTACTAACGTTAAATCCGTCAGTCACCCTTTAAAATCTCCTAACCCCACTTCGCAGATTACAAAATTTAATTATTGGGGTCAAAAATTAATAAGAAAAACAAACTCCATTACTCGAGGTTGGCCGTCAGTCTCTTAAAGGGTGTCTTGTCCTCCGCCAGATGCCGCAACTTTTCCGCAGTTGCAATACCAGTCCACTACCTGACGTTGCGAAGTCATGATTTCTTACCCATTATAATTAATTGAAGGAGGTGGTAGTGGTCGTGTTGTGCACGTGGCCCAGGTACACAACTTTCCGACATTCCCACACTTTTTCGACATTCCAAATAATTTCAGAACCTTCTCGTTAGAGACCTTCGGATCCAGCTTATACGAAGCATGCGACGATAGCACCACATCTCAAATATTTCTAAGCGCTGGAGAGATCATTCTTTATTTGTTCAAGCTTCACAACCATACAGTGTACTAGTACTTTAGCAATAGGCAATCACAATATTTTGTACACATAAATTTCCACACATACATTATCTAAAAGTTCAATGAAGCATATCTAATATTTCAAACCAATACTAAAGCTTGCGATCAAAATAATCTTTTATAAATATTCAAGTGATATTTTCCAGCTGAAATTCTGAATACATATTGGAAATATTTCAAAATGATACTCAGCGTTTCTTTATGTAAGATTATAATAAGCTCAAACGAAGCGCTTACAAAATACATGTATTGAACTTCTATTTATGTATATTATTTGGTTCTAAAGAAATCCAATACGAATGAACTTTCAATGTGAAAGATTCCCGATCATGGAATATTATTAGATTTTTTTCATATTACTAAGATAGCCAAGCAATAAAGATATTTATTTACAAATTCTTTAATTTCCCAGTATATTTCTCTAAACAATAAATATTTAAAACAAAACGCTACATATTAGCAGTGCTACATCCTTTTAGGCCTGGGCTTCAGATTTGGGTCCAAGGTCTCACGATCATTTCACCAGCGTACGTGAGTACAAAGAAAGACTAGGTGCACATTAGGATTCAACAACCAACACTGGTCTTAGTAAATGTTTAGTTGAAATTATATAAATACTCCAATAAATACTTGCTTTTATAAAGTGCTTTAAATTGATATGGTTCGCGCTAAGTCGGTGTCAATCAAAGAAGGATGACAATTGTCGATTTGACTTTGACACACGAACCGGAGATAGTAGGTGGTGTCCCGGCGTAATGGCGCAAGGGAGTTAAATTTTAACCGCTGTCGCGTGCGCACTAAACATATACCGGTATACCGTATAGCATTTACTTTTTTTGGTTCATCATTGAAGGATCCAGTGTTTGGAGTGAGATACGCCACCGTTGATAGTAAGTGCTAGTTTTAGTCTTATCGATTATTGGATTCCTTTTTTTATTATACTGACACGCGACTGCCGAACCAGCGCATATTATTTCACCGAGGGAAGGGAGCATCCTGGATATAGCTTCCGGATACCCAGGCCCACACAGATATTATGATACATATTTAGGTAATATCGTGTTCCTTACTATCGGTTATCTTTTGTACATGGAAATGTATCCATGGAAACATACACTGTTTTATGTTTAGCCAAATATAAACAAATAAGACTGGAAAAAAATAGTCTACATGTATTAACATAAAGTAAGTAAGTCTTAGTAAGGAATCATACTTACTTTTAAAGTTGTGTATTTAAATACATCTTTGACATTAAATCTGCTTGTTTATTAATGGCATCTGTAATGTAATCTGTATTATAAAATTAAATTTAAGTTCAAATGTCGAAAATTGTATTTTAAATATGAACAACGAACGAAATATTTTCTACAATTATTTCTAAAAAAAAAAATTTATTTTATAAATGATGTACCTAAAAACTCATAACGAAGCATCTCTATGTATATTATTTATGTTTTGTTTATACGTAATAGACTATAAGATTTCAGATTAATTGAAAAGCAAAAAATCTGTTTTCATGGAACTGAACGCTACATACTGGCTGTTAATTACCAACCTTCCCCGAAAACCTGTTCTAAAGGCACATTCTAGGTACTATCTTTGATCTTAAAATTCGATCTTTTGCATTATTTTATTTTGTGCATATTTTGTTTCTTTCTGCATCGTATGAGTGCATTGTGCCCGAGTACAACTATATATAATAATTATTTTAAATCCTCTACTCTCGTAATTCAGGTCGGGTTTCCAACATACTAAAAATACCATCATGCCTGTTAACCAAGAGAATTTATCTCCTTTCCCATCCTTTTTTAAGAATGTATCAGTCACGGATTGTGTGTTATGGCTAAAAGGTCGTTTATAAAGATAAAGTCTACTTTTAGAATAAAAATAGTCAAGAAGTAAGCATTTTGTAAGAGAAACTTTCGAGCGAATGACGAGCATGTCAAGTCCAATTACAGACACACGACGCAATCCGTACTGCTGTTGGACCAATCACAGTCAACTGAAACTTGTTCGTTTTCATTTTAGGCAGGCAGGTATAGTTATTTCAAAGTAAATTATTTCTAATTTAATTTGAAATGTATAAAACTGTTTAACCAGGTCATTTTCTAAATTACATTTTGACGTGGAAATTAAACAAGTGGTATCACAATTTCTGTGCAAAAGCTACGAAGTTATTACTTAAGTCTTCGCTTGCTTTTGACAGGCTCGTTTGGTACAAAACATGAGCGTTTTAATTAATTAACTTTATTATTATAGTAATGTTGATATTATTAATTATAGTAAGTAGCATAGAAAAGTTCCATTAAAACAATAATTATTTCCAGGAGATGCGTCCGATCACGAACGTATTTTTAAAATTAAACAAACCGACCAATATAAGAAGACACATTAGGAAGCAACTTTGGAAATTGAAAGAGTATTTCTTCCATTTATTGAATTAAAATTTACTTCTGTTCTACGTTAAAATATATGTTTTAACGTCGTTGATATACGTGAGAAATGCACATTTATCACAAATTTTAAATAATAATTAATATTCGTTACCAGTTTTGCCAAATCCCGAAATATTTTAGGCTAAACTGCTTGTTAATAAAGATAAACTTTAAAACCTTCTTTCATGTTTTATGATCCTATAAAGTTTGAAATGAAGACTACATGTTCAATTATTTCATACTTACATGAATTTTTCAATATATAGTTTCCTCGGAAATTGAACTTGATATATTGACTTAAACTAATCGACTTAGCTATGGCAAAGCTTGAATGAAAATCAGACCATGATTTATATAAAAAAAAGAATAATTTCAAGAAATTTTTAATTAATGTTTGAATATCTACAATATATTTTACATTACAATTTTAGCTTCCGATTGGCTCAGTATTAATCTAACTAAATTTTTATTAAATAACTTAAGTGATCGTTTCAAATGTGTACCGCATACATACCTGTAAATTATTAATTATGACACTACATTTACGATTAACATTTATTGGAAAATGAATGTATTTCTCACAGATAAGAACCGAACAAGGTTTTACTATCAGATGAAATTCATTAGAAAATTAATGGGTTTGAATTTCACGTTAACTTGAAATAAAAATACACTGAAACATTGTTGGATGGGAAGCGAAATGTGTAAAATTAATGTGAAAAATTATATGAAGCCTGGAAATAGCAGTACTTGCCTTATCAGGACAAACTTTTGTTTTGTATAAAAACACTAGGTGACAAAATTATTACGAGCTTCTAGCAAACAAAACTACTATTATTAAAATACATAGGTATTTCATGCTTATGTGGATGTACCGGAGATGACCTAGGTGGGTGAGCCGTCCATCCTGTACCTTTCATCGCCTCGGTTGTGTCGGACATCCGTCCCATATTAGCTTATTCTTTAACCCAGGCGCGTACTAAAGCTAATAAGAATGTACCATTGTTTGTCTTTTGCTGTAAAGATTTAATAAACATAGGTTTTAAGTAAAGTCTATATTATTAATTTATATAATATGTTCTTGAAGTTATACTTCTTTTAACGCGATATGGAAAAATTATGAGAGTAAATTTTAACGAGCGCTCGCACACCTTCACAAAACCCAACACCCTGAAGTTAACTGTAGTCAAGATTTTATTTTGTGATAATTAAATAAAGTTTATTTAAGTAGATAATGCGTTATAATAAAAAATCAATGTATTGTAAGTGTTGTTTTTTCTACAAAAATAGAATAACATTTTTGAAAAGATTTATATAAGATTTACATAAGTACACACGTATTTTATTTTTTAGAGCGTCAACTGATGTTAATACCGCCCATGGACACTCACACTGCGAGGAGGCTCTCAAGTGTGTTTATGAATGAATCATGTTAATAATATTCAGCAAATATTTTTTTTAAACAATTTCTTATGAATAAAAATATAATAGGATGAGGGTAGGGACAAAACGATAGACACGGGCGGTAATTGCCGTGTATTGGACGTTTTTGAAATATAAATTGTGTCTTGTGTGATGTATAATTTGGATTATTTCGGTTATAACCGTGTTGAGGGCTTTGGAAAACGCCCTCAAATTAGATGTTCATTATTGAATAATAAATTAACAATTTTTTTTATGAGGTAAAGATTACCACATATAATAGGTTTGGTAGGATAAACAAAAATCCCCCTGGCTCCCACATTTATTTAGTTAAGTTAATTATAAGATTTAGTTTAATATAATTTTTTTTAACTTTCTAGCTTACTTGTTTGAAGTTCCTTTTATAAATATTCTAATATCTGCTAATTTGTTTTATTTAATGTTAAAAACCAATAACAAAGTTTCTGTCTAGTCTAATGATATATGAACTACATACGTCCGACATTTAGCAGGCCAATGGGATATAGATTCACATTAAGTCAATTAGTTAAAGGCCAACCAGCCAGGGCTTTTCTGTTTTCAATAAAACAATTCTCAAATAACTGCTTTATAACGAGAAACCACCGTTCCACAGTTTCTTACGCAATAAATTATGAAAAGCCAGTATAATTAAGCTTAAATAAATGTTTAATTGTTTATGAACCGCTTTGAGTACGATATACGTGCTGATATAGGTAATTTATGACGCGGTAGTGATTGAGGGCTGTGATTTTAAATGCCACATGCGATCAGTTACTAAGAATTATTGTTTAGTCTAAGAGTTAAGAAATATGGTCTAGATAAGTGTATCCCAACTTAGGGCCTACGGAGGGATAAGATATTTAATTTGGTTGTTGAGGACTATTCAATTAGGCAATTCTAAAATGGTCTTCATTATACGTTATATAACGTTTTTCATTATATCGCCTCTTTACAAGAACAACGTGATATTTTTTAAACCACGACTTTATAACATATTATGTTGGGCATTGCATAAAATTGGGAAGTCTCCGCTTAACATTCTGCATACACGAAGAATTCACGTTACAGACAAGTTCTATGGTATAGCAAATAAAAATATTTTATGGACAGTAGTAATTTTATCTTTACACAACGCCATATTTTGGAAATGTTGGAGAGGCTGGGGCTGCGTTTGCCATGTAACCATACTCGGCGTGGTAAGCGGTCGCAATTTCTTGCAGTGCCTCGAGAGCGTACAAATTTACTCAGAAAAGCATCACTTACGCGTGGCCTGCGCACACTAAATATTATTGCTCGTTATATAATTTGCACACTGGCTGAATTCACAAGAATTGCATTGTTTATAATTAGTTATTAAAAGGTTTAGGTTTTAAGTCTTTACTTGTTTATTGTGTTTAGATTATTGTTCATATTAATAGCTTTCTATTATATTAATACCTAGGTAACACTGAAAATGTTTAGAAAATGAAAAACGACTTAATGTAGAAAGTTGCCAATACTTTTATTGTTTTAAGTAATCTCCGTTCCTCTCTACACATCGTCGCATTCGATGGAACCACTGAGAAAAGCAGTAGACCCATTCTTCCATAGGGGTTTCTGTTATGGCATTTTCGAACGCTTTCACCGCATCTTCAGGGCTCGTAAAGCGGATACCTCGATTTTTTTCTTTAGTTCTTGGGAATAAATGAAAGTTGCAGGGCGCCTGGTTAGGACTTTATGACGGATGACTCATTATCTCCGCACCTGCCACATTCAAATATTCAACAGTTCGTTTTGCGGAGTGCCCTGAACAATTGTCGTGGTGAAGGACGACCCTGCTTCGCGGGCGCTGCTGTCAAATTTTTTCCAAGATAACAGGCAAACAGCGGTTGACCTAACAGTCTGCAGTAACCGTCCTTCCATGTTCTAGCACAACTATCGCGAATTAACCTTTACGACCAAATAATGAGATAATCATTTTTCCTTTACTTTTTCGTTTCTTTACCTTAGTTTACCGATCCTCAAAAGGAAACACCCACCGCGCTGGGTGACTTTGTATTAGATGTATATATTATGTTTGCTTCTTTATATTCTAAGTGAATTGTAACAAAACGATAAAATACAATTAATTTACTTACAAATGTTGGTTAATTTATCTACTATTTACCCCATAACTCCATACTTGGTCCCTTCTTATTCCTCGTCTATATAAATGACCTACCATTTCTTGTAAAGGAGTTTCACGAGATAGTACGGTTTGCTGATGACACTTCGCTTTTATTTAAGGTGAAACGACGAAATCCATCACTTGAGAATGTAAACAGTGCCATCTCCAGTGTATTTCAGTGGTTTAATACAAATAGACTTTGTTGATAATGCGGTATTCTTGGGAATTACTTTAGATAGTAAACTCCAATGGGGCGTACAGATAGAAGGTCTTTCGAATAGGCTAAGTTCTGCAGCGTTCGCAGTGAAAAAGATACGCGATCTTACGGATGAGAATACAGCAAAGCTCGTTTATCAGATATTTTCATAATATCACACGGTGTTATTTTATGGGGTAATGCAGATGACATTTGATTCGATATTTGTAATGCAAAAGCGGGCTACAAGAGCGATCTTTGGGTTGTGCACACGGAAGTCAGTCCGAAGGAAGTTTAAGACATTACATATTTTGACTTTGGTAAGTCAATACATTTATGAGAATATTTTGTGTGTACGAAAATTATAGATATCTTTAAAAAAATAGTAGCATCCATAATTATAGTACTTATAATAAAAACAAAATTAGCGCACCAACCACTTGCTGCATAAAACGAGTAATTCTTTCCATGTCAATTATATACGTTTTTTCAACAAAATCCCTAGTGAGATACAAGTGTTGTCAATAAATGAATTTAAATTGTACATTAAAGTAAAACTGCTTGCTAGGGCCTATTAAAATATAAATTAATATTTAAACGGTCCTAGTGCTTGGATATGAATTGCTCCAGTATAAAGAGGTAACGCGACTGAATCTCTCGGCTGCATTTTCAAACTCTGGTCAACATCCACGACTGTTTTAATGTAAAGTGGGAACAAACTGTGATCCAGATGGTATCAAATTATTTCAGTTTAATTAGTAATATTATTATTTTCTTATGTAGCCAAGTTCACATTTCAAGGATCGTCATGCTCGCTTAAATGTCAAAGCTGTGGTGGTGTCCATGCATCGGGTTGTCTCTCTCCCTAAAATATGGCGAGAGGGCCGATGGCTGGCCATGCGTGATACTCGTGAACGGGTGCTACTTGTGGTGACTGGTCGTACTTGATTCGTGTATGCGGTGATGTTAGTTATTTCGACTATGTGTTCGTGGTGTTCCCACGAGAATGTAAGTGCGTGCTCCTATTTCACCATGCCTCCTGCTGATAGAGGATCTTTCACAATATGAGACAAATCTTTGTTTTTAAAGTTATTTTATTATTATTTATTACTTAAGATGTCATGGGGAACATGGTGTAATGGTTGCTCCTTACAAACGCTGTGTGAAACAAAAAACCTTGGAAAGGAGAGTGGCGGAGAGTTTGTTGCCAGTTATTCTCTGCCGTTCTACGCCCTTAATTTTTAGAACTGGCGGTAAATGTAAAATTAGAAGCATATTGTATATTTCTTTTTTTTACGTTCATAAGGGTACATTGTGTTACCTATATGAATAAATTATATTGACTAATAGCTTCTTTGTATGTGCGCATTTAACATTAACTCGAACGGTGAAGGAAAACATCGTGACGAAACTGTCAGGCACAGAAGGATCACCTGTTCTTCACTTGCCTATTAGTTTAACAAATGATCCTGTTTCATGATGATACAGAAATCTGAGACCAAGACTTAAAAAGGTTGTAGCGCCATTGATTTATTTTTACACCTTTTCAATAGCCCGGTATTACACTCGCCAGCATCTGGAGTAGCACTCGTCCACAGGGCGTATGATATTGGATGATGACCATCGGATGACTTTTCTACCATTTTTTCCTTTAATCTATCGCTTACAATGTGAGCGGGTAAATTATAAGCGGGCTCTTAGTCAAATTAAATTTGCGTGTAATATGCTTAGTTTTAGTTCTTGCATAAGCAATGTAAGGTTATAATGGAAAATAGTTTGTGAAAAAGTCGGTCTGTTTATTCAACGTACATTGTTGTAATTATTTTTAAAATTAACTGGCTCGAATGAATTATCACAATGAGGAAATATATTGCATTGGATTGTTGTTATTACAACTCACCTTTAATATTTTAACCGACGCAAGAGGGGTGCTATGAGCTTGAGTTTTTGTGTGTCTGTACCATTATGAGTCCTAAACGTATAGCCAATTTTTTTTGTTAAAGGTGCCGAGATGCTTCTTAGTTTACAGTATGAAGATCTGGTTTCAGGTTCCTGAGTTTTCGTAGTTACAGAATTCTTACACTTTTTTTACCTTACAATTGTATACTGGTACCACTGTGTTACTGTTAAGGATGATTTTAAAACTGGCAGTAAATGTAAATTTTTAGAAACATTGAATTTTTCAATTATTCTCTTACAATTTTTTTGTGGGTTCTATGTAACCCCCGATACCTTAAATAACTGTTACTTCGATGTATAAAAATGATTGTACTCAAAACTGTTTTGTAGAAAAATCAAGTTACTATTATATATGTAAGTAGGTTCTTACTAAGCTTGAACTAACAATTCCAAAGCGAATGCAAATATTGGAGGTTAAAAGATAACCTTCTTTTAAATTCGTTAATAAACATGTTAATAGTTTTAAGTAATTTATATTCAAGTGAGATTTATTCGATACTTGTTCTACGATGTATAAATAATACCTAACAAAAATAATCAGACTGACACAGAAATACGTCTTACAAATGTAATACAGAACAACATAAAAAACTGCATGCAAGCCCTATATAAGTGTATATAGGGCTATAAAGGTCATTAACCTCGCTTAGTCCTTTCAATTTTTAACGTTTCACGCCGGTTGCACGTCAAACATACCGCAAAGTGCCGCCGGCAAAAAACTGATTTTATTTACGTAATTTCAAAACATATTTCCCTTTTAATTACGCGGAACTGCTATTTTTCAGTTCGGAAGAATTTATTAGAACATTGATTACCTTTTTTTATTAAATATTTACATATGTAAGTTACATAAATTAGCACCTTGAATGATCGACAACCTCTGTTTTCGTTGACAACCACACTGAGAATACTGAGGCTACTGTATACCTACTGATATCTATTTTTTAACTGAAATGAGAACTGTCACATCTGCCAAATCTGTTTACCATTTGAGTAAGTTTGACATTTCGTAATATATTGACAGTTGCCTATGACTCTTCGTATGTAAAAAAATCAGATTGGTTATTTTAAATATACTTAAATCGAGGTATTACGAACAAATACGATAGGATCCTGCAAGAAAAGAGTGTATTAACTCATAAAAGGCTGGCAACGCACTCGCGAGCCCTTTGTCATTGAATGACCATGGGCGGCGGTATCAATTTTCTATAACAAAGCCCATTGGAACAATAAAACAAAGTATTGTCTTTGGTTAACATAGCTTTTATACATTGAAAATTTTAAACATTAAAATTATGAAAATAATTATAAGTTTATAATAATACAAATAGCTTTAATCCGGTTAAAAAATTGTTTTCTCACAATAAAACAATACACAAAAATCTATTTATCGAGAAACTTCAGCCAATGCCTATAAAATGGTGAATTCCTCATAATTCACATTTTATGTGACATCAGTCTGAAACGAATGGAGGTTAAATCAAAGACGTTTAAAAACTAAAGAGCAGTGTTGGTGTAGTCGCTTAAAAGTACGACTCTCATCCTTGAGTTCGTGCATTTGAATCACGCTTGTACACCAATGAAATTGTCTATGTGCGTAATTAGCACTTGCTACTACGGTGAAGGGAAATATCGTGAGGAAACCGGCATGTCTCAAACCAAAAATCGTGTTTATAAAATAAAAATGATCGTAGATACGGATGCAATCTGAGGCCAAGACGCATATAGGGTTCTAGTGCCTCTTGAATATCTGAAAACTAAATAGCAACTTAATATGATTAAAAATATAATTAATAAATTAAAGCCAAATTCAAAAATCATTTATTCATATAGGTAATACAATGTACACTTATGAAAGTCAAAAAAAATACATTAAATAATTTTACATTTATTGCAAGTTCTCAAATCAAGGGCGTAGAACGGAAGAGAAGGACTGGCAATAAACTCTCCGCCACTTTTTATAATCGCTAATTTTTTTTTTTATTACACAACGCTTGTAAGGAGTTGCAACCATTACACCATGTTCCACATGACATCTTAAGTAATAAATAGTAATAAAATAAATTAAAAACAAAGATTTGTCTCAGTTTGTCAAAGATCCTCTATCAGCAGGAGGCATGGTGAAATAGGAGCACACACTTATATTTCCGTAGGAACACCACGCAAATACATAGTCGAAATCACTAACATCAGCTTATACGAATTAATAAATGAAATTAATTATTTGTATTCCCAAATCATGATTGGATGTTACAACTTTAAACTAATACATATTATAACTAAAACATTGCAGGCATAAACTTCCGACATTTGAGTGAACCAACGGTCTGTGCAAGATAATGGTCCTCGTGTGCCCCATTCGGGCCCTTAAGTGGCCGGAGTGATGGCGCATGCCTCATTTAGAGACACCAACATTATATCCCATTAATGTGGAAAGGGAAACTTTGTTCTGCTTTTAATTTAGATTAGAATAATTATTTTAAAAAGCAACAAATATATGTTGAGAATAAATCTTAAAAATCATCGCAACGAAACTAAGACAATTGAAACGACATGTCTTACAAAATCTTATAAAAAGGAAATATGTGTTTTATATAAAAATACAAGTACAATAATATTGTATTTAGAATAATTTAACTTTTTTAATAAAGAGACACATATCAAACACATTATTGGAATGTTTGAAAATGTGCCCTGACAAGAATTTCATTTCTTTGTCAAGTCAGAAGTGGCGGAACTGATTTTAATTGTAATATATTTTCAGTGTATTTCTGATTCTACATATTTTTGATTCTACAATTTTTGATGTCACCGTTGTGTTATTTTTGTACTATCTATATATATATAAATGAATCCCTATTTCCCTTGGTGACGGCATCACACGTGAACGGCTGGACCGATTTCGCTAATTGTTTTTTCTGTTGTGTTTGTTACTGTCAGGAGAAGGTTCTTATGAAAGAAAAAAATTTGAAAATTGCGCAGAAAATTAGAAAATTTATTAAGTAATCCAGACTTTTGTTACAGCAAAAAAAAATTCAGTGCATGGCGCTTTTACAATTAATAAATACTTTTTGATGTAACCTCATGGCGTTTGACATAACATTGACAGAATCCATGCTACAAATATCGTCAAAGAGGATGTAAAAAAAATGAATATCGATTAAAACAAATGCTTCGATCAGAGTTAATGTATAGATAAAATACATCGCTAATTGTTTCTGGCATTCATCTTGAAAATCACTTACTTATGTCACTTATGTGCAGCGAGTTCCCGTGTCAGAATACCAGCAAAACTATTTATATACGCTCCAGAAAAACCAACTAAGAATCTTGTATATCATACATTAAGCATTTGTTTCTGAAATATTTTTTTTAATTATTCCAATTCGTAATCAATATTCATAGTTAAGATAGGACAACGTGTGTCTGGTCCGCTACTCTTGAATAAAGTTAACGACCGACTCCATTATCTAGCTAATTATTATTACTTTGTCTTAATATAAAAACATTGCATCAATTAATTTACCGCAAAAAACACGATGGCTTCGTTAAATGGGTTATTCGGAATGTAAATGAATACAAAGCGTGGTTTTTGCAAGGTACAAAAGCATTAACCTAACTAGCTTCACTGAATTGCATTGCAGATAACCTGCATTCTTCCTAAGTACTTTGTTTTTATTGCCCCTACGTACTTATACGAATAAAAATAAATGCACAATTGAGCGTTGCTTTGTTAATTTGAAGGCGGTGAAATCGAGAATTATGATTGCAGACGGATTACAAAATAAAGAAATCTATACTAGATATTATGAAGTCTTTTTTTTTACTTTTTTTCTATTAGTCATATTTTAGTTACATTCCAAATATTATTTATTTATTATTTATTATTTACCAGATCTTTATATTAAGATTTTCTTCTCTAACACACTTATATATCGTTATTATATTGGAAATATTTTCAATGAAGCACGTATATTTCTTATAACCCAAAACCAATGTAGTACTCACTTTCCTCATTACACCATATTTACATTTTTAGATAGAATAATAGATAATAGAATAGACTTAAAACGTTAGCGCACCTGACATTTACAAAGACAATTCGAAGGTAACAAAGAGCCCACAGATACACCTGTGAACTACATTATACATTTAATCATTTAATAAAATAATCTTAGGCCATTGACAACGAAATTATGACATGGTGTAAATGAAGTCACATTCCATTTAAGTACTGAGTTTGACAAGCTTTTTAGTCTTCCTTACCAAATATGTGTAGCGTACTTCGCGTCATTCCGGAAATTACACGCTCCTGCAGCAAGCATTGGCTGAACGACACAGTATGTATGTTAATGATTCTAACGAGCTTTATACAGACTACCAAACTATTGGAAATGTCAAAGAGCCTTATTAATCTGTGGTAAAATGTATTAATTTTAACTGTTATTATCATATATTTCACTTTTATATTATTAAGTGGATCCTTTAAGGTGTTTTAATACGAATAAAATATATTATTTCAGCCAAAGATTACGAACTGATATAATGTTATACCTATAAAAAACTACCAGTAATTGTTATCGTGAAAATCGTAGAAAACGTTTCTTGCAAGGAGAACGGTGTACAAGTGTACCCTGAAATGGATGTATCCATACAATTGGTTATTCTATAAATACTGTTATTGCATAAACAAAACAAAAAAAGGTCAATATGATAAATAGGTACGCGACCTTCGACCTTCATATACAGTATACACACATATATATACTAAATAATTCTATATCACTAACACGTCTTAAAATAAATACATTTGATAAATTTAAATACGAAAGTAATTTCAAGTTCCCCAGTAGGATTCAAATAAATGGCCGAACGTAAGTTTACCGACAGTTTTTACTTTGCCATGGCTAATACTTTTCTAAAAGCTTACAACTTGTCTTGCACAGATTTATGTACCGCAGTGAGGCGTAGCCGCCCACTGTGACGCCGGAACCGAAATCAAGAACCGAATCCTACCTTTCGGGGTTTGGACTGTGCACACTGTACGCGATACTTTTAATAAAATCATGATATGTTACATTAGAAAACCACTATGGCTTGTAATATAACCGTATCATACTCGTTTAGGAGCACGACAAATGCATATAAAGCAGTGTTTCAACTAATTTTTTATGATGGTTCACGATGGTTCATAGGCTATCTAATAACTGAGTGGGTAGTCCATTTATTAGCCGTGGTTTCAAATACCTCAACGTTCTCTCACCATTAGACGTTGTGTGCTCTTGATAAAGAGCCGAACTTGCGTTACCGCTCGGGTCTTTATGTTATGATCAACTCGATTTTTATGTAATCTCGAAAGAAGTCCTCAACTAGAAGACATTTTTTTTCTACTATGGGCAAATTACTCTTTCTTCATTTTTATATGAGTTGAGTCGAGCACGTGGAGGCAACGTGTCAAATTCAATGTCGTGGAAAAATTATTTGGTATATTCGATCTTAAGATTTGGCTATTAAACCGCCTATTAGTAATTGGTTTTATCGTCGTCTAAAAGAACAAATAAACTGTATACATAACTTTCATAGAAGTTTGGACGTCTCTCGATTAAGTTTTTGCTATACCACGTTAACTTTTACAAACATATTGTATATATAAGTTATTAATGGTAATAGGACTAAATTGATTTCGTGATAGACTATTTATTATATATATATGACTATTTTAGACTAACTGCTCTGTCTTTTTATTTCAGCTTCGTCTTATCTCTTAAATCAAAAGTAAATAACATCTGTGGTCGTTTAATATGTTCACTGCCTACTCCAGGATTTCCAAACCAATTCAAATTAGGGTACTTAAATAAAAGAGTGTACCAATTATTAAAAAGCCGGTAACGGCAAGACTTCTGCCAATGTGACCCCATAGGCAGTATTACATAACATCAGAAAAACCACATGTCCGTTTGCTTCCTATTACACAAAAATGTTGTTTATGTTTTAAACTAACTGTAAAATATGTTATAAATTACTTATATTTGATATTTTTATTGTGTCCGTTGCATATAATTCTGTTTTTATGAGAAATTTTGTTGTGTATAAAGAAGTTTACATAAGACAAAGTATGACAAAGTAGAAGTAATTAAATGCAAAAACTAATCGCGCTATAGATATATATTTCTGTATCTGTGATCATTTGTTTTACCTAATGGGTAAGTGAGCCACCTTCTGTGCCTGACACACGCCGTCGAGATTTTGCTCTAAAGCATGCCGGTTTCTTCACGATGTTTTTGTTTATCGTACGAGGGAGTGTTAACTGCACACACAGAAAGAAAAATTAATTGATGACCCATTCGCAATTTGAATACTCACCTTCAGAATAGAGGCATGGCATGCTAAGTCATGAGGCCATCTCTGCCAGTCTTTCAAGTTAATCGCAATGAAGATTTTATTCAGATTTAAATCTTAAGAAATCAATATGTGTGTGTGAACAATCTTAACAGAGGGTTAAACGAATTGCTCAGAAAACTAAGTTTAGGAAGGAGTTAAGAGGGAAAAATATATGTTAATAGTTTGGAATTAAACGTCTGTTCCGACTATATTATAACTTTCATATTTCGGGTGTTGAATCGTAAGAAAAGTTGGCGCCGAAAAGATATATTCTTTAATCTGTATTGCAACCGAAGATGGACAGCCGTAGCCACACGTTGGAAAGGGACCTCTGTGGAAAACGAATATGGCAAGACCGCAAAAGTAATGAGCTGACGACTTTAAAGCCCGGCAACGCAATTTCGAGCCTCCTGGCAGTATAAGTGTCCATGAGCGGCGGTGTCACTTTACATAAGATGAGCCTCCTGCCCCTTTGCCATCTGTTTTATAAAACTTGGCTGGGATGAAATCAATGGAAAAAGCAAAACAATTTTCATACTAATAACGAGTATGTAATAAATTTGATGAATGTTATTGTAAATAGACTGGATTAAAAGCATAAATAAATAATTATGTGTTATTAATATGACTTGGGCCTTTACAGAAATAAACAATTCCTATCCAAAAAAATACTTCAAACAATATAGGTAAATGTAGGTTGCCATAGAAAAAAAATAACTAGTAACATCTTTACAACATCCGTGGCTATAGCTTGAGATCTTGGTTTCGATCCCAGCGAGGAAAAAAACCACCTAAAGTATAAATTTATTATTAATAACATAGAATTCTGCTCTATGCCTCATAAGTTAAGGGAGTTTACACACAAAGTAAGTAATGAGATTATGAAAAATGAGAAAAATAAGAGGCTCAAAAAATATAATGGCTTGTAATCGGCTATAAGGAAAGTGGTCTAATTTCTCGACGCAGTAAGCCGGCTAATATTAAAGAATTATTGCTGTAATTAGCTGGAAAAATCACTGTTTTCTTGTTCGTAATGGTTTTTTAGAAATGTTTGTTAATACCATTTTGTCTGAAGCGACTGATTCGACGAATGTTTTGTAAAACTTTTTTACTGCTATAATATATTATTCTCAAGTTATTTGTATCACACACCCATGTAAGCTATATTCGAATCTTAAAGGCCATCATTAATTTGTAAAACTATAACAGTGGTACAAATAAACGTGGTATAAAATGTTATACCAAGAATAACCTAAGAGTAAGCAAAATGTCTACTAATAAACCCGGAATAACTTAAACCTAGTATAACCTCGGCGTAACTGTTCATACTAGCGTTATTCCAGCCGCTATCCTAGTTTAAGTCTGACATAACCTAAACCATGACTCACGGATTTTTTATGAAAGCCGTTTGAACAATGTTTTGAGAGGGAACAAGTTTACACTCCTTATTTAGTTATTTATAAAGAAGAAGCATACAATTATGCCCACATTAAAACTCGCAGTAGTGTAGAGAGATGTTTTGGCGTATGTAACAACTAATCCCCTGATTAGTTGTTACATACGCCATCAGAACATCAACAGAGCCAAGATGTATATAGTATCATTGGCAGTCTTGCACAATATAGCCATTGAATTGAAAGAGTAACCTATCTCTGATGATGCTTGCTGCGTGGAGCAGCAGTGAGGGCCATATTTATTTAAAAAGTCTTCACTGGAATGTCTGTCTGTAATTTTAAATTTATCTTTACTTAACTTTGTATCTTGACCATATTCTTAATTTTTTGTTTATGTTCCTTTTGAAGGCGCTCATTTTCAAGATGTAGATTTTCTTCACAATTACGTTATTAAACAAATAAAACATTATTCTATTAAATTTTAAAACATTTTTATAACATTATGCTCTTTATTTCAAAGTGACTACTGAAATCTTCACTAGAATGTCCGTCTGTCTGTAATTTTAAATTATATTATATTAGTGTTCTTTTTGAAGGTGCTCATTTTCCAGAGCTTGAAAACTATGCTTATCTGCATATAAGGCTTCCCCGAAACTAAAACTATCATTACTTGCTTTCTATAACAAATAAGAGAATATTAATTTAGGCTCTGTTCATGCACAACTAAAAACAATTATATTTTTAAACAATGTAGTTTTTGAGGTACAGGTACTTGTTAAAATGTGGTTTATTCATCTGTTATTTCGCTCCAAGCCTTCATTTTCTCCTTTTTGTGTTCGTACTTATAACTAAGTTATCAATTATGGACGGATAGGACCGTAACATATTTCTAAAAAGCAGCTGTAATCGAACACTAGAAACAAATTAAAATTCAACAAAAGCAACATTTATGTTTCAGTTTTACTCGACATTCACAATTCTACATACCTTTTCTTCTTTCTTCCAATTAATTCAGCGTTCTCTATTATTAGTCGACATTTTAAAATCTTTTAAAACTGGTTATTATAATAAAAATAGACAACCCCGGATCAAAATCACAGCGACAGGAATGTGGTTATCAGAGACAAATTTCTGTTTTTTTTTAAAGTTTTTAACGTTGCGACACGGCAACGTCGCAACGTTGCGTAACGGATAAGTATAACTATTCCTAGTATAAAGTTCGAATAAGTTAATTTTTTAATTGTACCACTGTAAGTATATTAATTACTAGGTTAATTAGTGGAAAGTTGCAGATAAGTAATAATTTTATACCCATATTTATAAGTAAAACAAATAAACTCGTGCATATTACCAATAAAATTATCGAATTTTCAAAGAACGATTTGGTGGCCATTCTTACACAATTTTATCTTAAAATAATAAGCCCACCAAAGAGTATATCTCGCATAGACACGAAGAAAGGCACAAAATTGCCAGTCGTAAGGATAATGAGAAAGGTAATACTTTGCCTTTGAATAGTATAGAATACGCTCAATACACACTATTTTTTTTTAATGTAGGGTATAACTCGTAATTGAAAGTGGTAAATATGTATTCTAGCTCAAGCACGTCTAGTTTAACAGTGAAACAAAAAACAATGTGAGTCAAATGTGACGATCGGTCTAGTTAAAATATTATACATCACGCTCATCAAGATTTATGAAATTAAAAATATGTATTTCGAACACGAAATATTTTTTAAAACTACTATACAAGTTTCAATATGAATTGGATAGCTAAAGAAATAAGGTTGCATGTGACCTAATTTTTAGTGAAACATTGAACTGTGAATTAACATTATATTATTAATGTGAACTAGCTTATTAAGTTCTATCAAAAATATATAATTACTAGAATTTATAGAATTACTCTTGAGACACGTTTTTCGATGCTTTTGATGGCAACACTAAAATGGTCGTCCTGGTCGTAGAATTTAATAATTATTTGAAAGCCTATCGAAACACTATATCTGGTATTAGTTGATATAAGAAATATTGTATTATTAGCCGTGCTTAGAGTCGTTTCTTAAGACTTAATGAGCGTCTAATAAATGAGATCACCGATGAGAATCAATACATAGTATAATCCTACCATAACGCAATGAAGGATACTACTTAGAGTAGGTCTATAAAAAGTGGAGCTTTATTAAATATTCTTCAGAGTAAATTCTTCTTCGAGTAAAATCTTAAATTAGTGATATTTAATAAATTATCTTCGTACACAATTCGTATGGAATCACTTCAACAAAAATAAGGCCTTAAAACGAAGCCATTTTGGAAAATTATATCTTCCACAAAACACGCAATAAATTGGCCCTACAGAATTACCCTTCGCCGTATTACGTAAGACAGTGGTCCATGACATATGATGTCATATTTCACAAATATTCTTAGGGGATTAAAGGTTCAAACGACTGAACGTCTGTTTTAACCGAATTCAAAAAGAGGTTCTTGTTGAAAACATTACAGCCTTTCTCTGAAAGTCCCGAATATACGAGGTTAACAATTTGACGTCAAAAAATTATATTGTATGCCGTATGGTCCTCTGTGATCGCCACTTAAGTCTTGAGTAATTTACATACACGTAATAATTTACATGCGCCAGCACATTGTTAAAGTAAGGCAGCGAGTGTGGGGCCGACCCCCACTTGCTGTTGGGTTTTGGTAGGTCCAATGCACCTAATAGGACCTACTAAAACCCAATAGCCCCATCTGCTCGATATAGGCGGGCGGCACGGTAACAGTTTCCCTTAATCCGTGTCCCCGTCAAAAACATTTGCTGTCCTACTGCAAGCTCAACTTCCGAGTTGCCCAATACGGACTCACAGCGGACTACGTGCGTAATCGCGTCGCCGTCTCACAAGTCTTTTTGGCATTGAGGGTCGGCATCTGAGTTACTCTTGAACTTTCTATTTAAGTACTACGACAGACTCGAACGAGGCTTTAAAAGTGTTCCATGGGGCGTCGTTGTCAGCTTCCACCAAATCTTTTAGAACGACGGGAAGTGATAGATCAAATCCTCAGAAATAAACGCCTAAAGTGTGTTGTGCTCTATCGTCTGTGAAACCACATTCGTAACAAATGACAAGCCTCCACCCTGGCGACCCTGTGAAGGTATCCCCTGCAATATCCGTGACCTGAGGACCTAAACGAGTCGGTAAGAGGGCGCACTCCATCTATTTACCCAAAAGTTGAGCACTGTTTGAATTGAATAATTGCAGAGACTGTTTATTGAAATTAAATAATTGCTGTGTATAAATTTTCTAAGCAAAATGTTATACAATTATATCTGCAACCTACTTCTGAACTTTCATTTTCACGTTGTATATAAAATAAAACTTTGTGCTTTAAATGCCTTTTTATCCGTGTCATAATTTGTATTCAGAACTAAATGTAATAGACCTCTAAGGCGTACCTTAGTGTGGATTAATTAACAGGCTCGTTACCAGCTTTTAAAAGATGCCCATTAAAACCGTATAGCCCAAGAGCTCACTAAGAGTTTATGAATTGAAGGCATGTAAAGATTTAAATTGTTAATACCCGAAAATGCATGTGTAACTATAATTTTAGTGGTAATAAACGCAAACGTATGCAATGCAAAAAAGCTATGTTTTTGCTAAATATTTGCACCGATGGTGACTGCCGACACCAAAATGTTTTAGTGTTTTAGGCTTTGCCAAACGTTCGGTTTTGGAGTTTAAAGTCAAAATTTGAGTCATTAATCTGCCTTGCCTTAGAAACACAGTGAATATTATTAACCATATTTTGAAAGATTATTAAAATATTTATACTTAAGTGAGGTAATGAACTGGATTATATACGAATTATTCTGTTTTTCTCACTTGCACCATGTTCCAGATGAAAATTAATATAAAAAAATACGATATTAAGTGAAATACAACGCAGATAAAAGTACTGTCAAAATATACATAGATTCAGATAGTTTCACAAAAGTATTTTTTTCTCATTTTTTCCTAAAAAAATGCTAAGTGCCTTAGTGGTAAATAAATAAAATAAATTCAGAAAGTAAATTTATTGACAGCGTAGTATGCTATTTACAAATCCGTATGTTTTGTATTCAAACTAGAAACACATCTATAAATAAATAACGATTTTTATTTAAAATAACAACCAAGCTCTCACACTATAAGTCTTTGGTAATAGGAAGATATCTTTTAATCAGGGATTACGTAATTGGCGACTTGCACTAGTTGGCCTAGAATTGGTCGCATTAAATGGTGTTACTGGATATTTTACTAAAACGGTTTTCTCTGGATAAAACTTTTATACGCAATAAAATTAAACGAATTTTACGGTTCTATTTTTAAAGCAATGAATAGTTTAAGATATTTTGCCTTGGGTGTTACCATATATATAACTTGAATAACCATTTTACAATTTATTTCAAATTAACACATGTTTTTATTTTAGACCTATAGAGGCCATGGGTCCTATACAAAAGAAATATTAAATTAATTTACTATATAATCTTAATATGTCGACAAAGTTGATATTTTATATTATCTAATCTAATCTAATTTGAACTATAAAGTAATATAAAACTTTGGTAGCTATCTATTTTTACTATGAGTTCGATTATTTTCTTCATATTATTAATAAATAAATGTAAAAGTCATTATAGACGATAATTATTTTAAAGTATTCTATGCAGTATTATGCATAATAACTGATGCATTAACTGCCTTGAAATATGTGTACCGCAATAAATCATGAATTTGAATACATTTGCATATCGGCTCACTCATCACGCCGTAAGCTCAATATCATATGCTTCATTTATTCGTTTGGTTTTCAAACTATGTCGAACTTTAGAATACTCCATCAACAGCCTAATAAAGTTTGAAACTAGGGCTTGTTGATTTTCTGTCTGTGTTTAGATAGTCAATGTAATTATTTGTTAAAATACAATCAATAAATGTACATATGGTATGTTTATTTATATATACAGTATTTATATGGAGTGTGAAAAGACGGAAAAAATATTTCAAAATTCTCTTCCACGCCTTTCGATTGATTACAACCATTAATAAGACATTAATACAAGTAGACACAATGAAGTTAGCATATAAAAAAGTAAATCAGAGGCGCTAGAACCTTTTATAGATCTGGGCCTCAGATTTCTGTATCTGTTTCATAATCATTAGGCAAGTAGGTATCAGCCTCCTGTGCTTGACGCAATACCGGCACATCGCGCCGTCGCCTCTAAGGCAAGCCGATTACCTCACGATGTTTTTCTTCACCACTCGAGCGAATGGTAAATGCACACATAGAAAGAAAGTCATTGGTGCACAGCCGGGGATTGAACCTACGACCTCAAGCATGAGTCGCACGCTGAAGCTAGTGGCTGCAGTTGCAATGCAATTGGCCAACACTACACTCGCTGACTGACTTATTATGTAACTACTTTATTATATAATCATATAAAAGAACTAGTTGACCTAGGACATTTCCGTTTACTTTTAAAGTGCTCTAACACTAAGAGGGAACACTTAGGGAGAACATCGTGAGGAAACCGGCTTGCCTTAGACTGAAAACGTACTCACGGCTGATTACCTTTTTGCCTATTAGAAAAAAACAAATGATAATTAAACAGATATAGAAACCTGAGGTTCAGATCTAAAAGGCTTTTGTTCCACTGGTTTTTTACCTGGGTTCCCAGTCCTAAATAATAAGAAATAAAGTAGCAAGAACCCGAGCAGATAAAGGGTAGCGCAACTGGTGTAGGCGATAACCTGCAGTGTGTTAAACTATTATTATTCAAACCCTGACCTATGCAATTAATTTTAAAACACATATCCATAAATTTATCATTAACGATCACTAGCTAACAAACTCAACATTGTTTATTTGTGATATATCAAAGGAAATTATTAATGTTCGACTCCGTTATTCCAAACTATCATTTATCACTCAGCTAATTCCGATATCGTGTTATTTTGATACCGAACTATGAACTAGGAATATAAATTATAATGAATAATTACGAAGTTCTTATATATACGTATGTGGAAATGCTCTGTTCTGAAAGTGAGAAGCGCATTCTAAATTTGAACTTTTGAATATTTTATTAGTTTTATTTTGGACTCCCGATCTATTTTATTCTTTTGTAACGCGTATTTGATTGAGGTTGTAAGGATTATGGTTATATTCTCAGTGAAGTGTCAGCGCTATAATAAATTTTATTACTTTAACCACAGAGTAATCATAATTTTAATTTAATTTTTCATAATCATTCATTCATTCATCACATTCTTTACATCGGATAAATCCTTAAAAAGCAAGTCTTCTGGTAATGTGACATTACATGTACGGTATTATTTAACATCAGGGGATAATCCTGCCGTTTCGACCCCCGGTGTAAAATAAGTTCTAGCGCCTGGGTTTAGTTAAGATAATATTTTTTTTTTTTGGATAAGTAATATCCAAAAAAATTAAGATGAAAAGCGGAAATCAGACATGTAGGTGAATGTACTATGTTTTAGAGATACTATACTAGAGGTATTATGTCCATAGTTGAGACTCAGTAGGATTTAAAATATAATAAATATTTATTATGGATTAATTCTTGTCTAAATATAAACAAAAAAAGATATTTGTTAGAAACTTAAAGAAATTTAAAAATGTAACCACTGAAACTAAGTCGCGTGTCTAAGTGTAATTCGTCACGCTTTGCTTGTAAGATTTATTGAGAAATCTCTAGCCAGCTCCAACTTTAAAGAAAATTCTAGACTTAAAATAACCACTTTTAAATATAACATATTATTACGAACATCAACATTAACAGTATATATATTATATGCATGTACAATATTTGTAGACAAAAAGTAATTTTGTTTTCAAGTTTATTATTTTTATACCTAATGTGAAACGTGGGAAATTTTAAACCTATTAATGTTACACTATACACGATAATTATGTTCTCCACTCGGCCAACGTGATCTCTATTGAGACTTTTCATCCATTCATCATGTAGTGAACAAGCGCGCATAGGAACAAATACATCTAATATTTCATAAATGTTACGATGGCATCTTCCACATGACAGCAGTATCTCCAGAGGAGAACAAAAACAATAGAACACAATTTCAATTTGGACCAGAAATTCCTGAGATCACCGTTAAATCAAAACATAATCTACTTTTAAGAGAAAATAAGTTTTTATAGCACGTATTTAGAGTGTATTTAATTTGGCTGCAAAACCATAAACTGATATATCTTTCTGGGACGCACTGGTTGTTAGTATGTGTGCGTGTAATCAACTAAGTGCCGGAAGTGTTCGGGATGTCCATTCAAATATTCTAAATTTAAATTTACAAAAGGCAAAGGTCGTGTTTCGACTATTGATATAACATGGTTTATAGAAAATAATCAACAAAAAATCTGAAAGTAAATTTAAACTGCAATTTTGAATTTGAAAGAGGTGCCTGAACTCTTGTTGGTTTTTGCTGAAGGAATTTGGAAAAAATATGATTTTAGACCAAGGGAATGAGAAAGACACAAAAAAATTTCACTGATTTCACTTGATTATTTAGAAATTTATACAAGATCGTTTCACCCGCTAAAGATCACTGATCGTACAGTGATATCATATTATTTTTTTAAATCGCTGATGGTACGGGTGTAGATGTGAAAATCCTCTACTAATAAAAGCTCGGTGACAAGTAAAAGAAAAATAATGCTTTCAACGCGCTGCGAATGGATCGCATATAGTGGATTCCAGATAATACTGCATTCAACATGACTACTATGGCGCACCAGAACCTTATACAAAATTGTTTTAGTCGTACAACCAAAAGAATCTGTACTCCGTTTAAGAAATCAGAACATTCGTGCGGATGTGGTGACTACTTTAGCAACGATACAAACGTTAATTTTTAAAGTGACAACGTCATATAATTCGATGGAGCCGGCTGCACGGACGAAAAAACATGACTCATGCGGTGTTACCTCGCTCTGAGGCGTTGCATTTAAGGCTTGAAGTGAAAGACTTGAAGTGAAACCTCATTGAAACCTCAACCTGAGTACATGCCATTTAATACGCACCAATCTTTTATAACATAAGGGTAACTTTGAACTCAAGCAGCATCACAGACAGAGTTAATAACCTTATTATTTTTAATCATTACCGAAGATATCGCTTTACAGTGATATATATAATTCCTAACGTCGTTGACAAATTTAAAGAGTAACGGTCCCAAATAGGAAACTTGAGGAACACCACATCGCGCAATGTAGGATGTGGACTCAGCGCCTCCAACAACTACTGACGTAGATATGACTTAAACCAGTTCAGTAAGTTTTGTCAAAGGGATTGCTAAAATCGTCATTGCATCATCAATCTGGGGCCCACCATCTAATTGCTGACATGTTACAGTCACAAAAGATATGTATGTCCTTTCATTAGCTTTATTTATATTATAATGTGTAACCAACTAGAAGTAGGAATTCATTTCTGGTTTTTTTAGTTATAATTTTCTACCATTACTTTAATAATATTGTCTTATCTATGAATTTAAGAACACTGCATTTTTATAATGTGTATCACTTTCTATATATTTGTGATGGATATGTTATGTTTCCTCTTTAAATTAATATACGTGTCTACGTGTATTTATAGAACAACTGACATTTTAGATTCAGATTACTTAGTTTGATTTTAGACACCCAAAATAATTTACCGATAAAACGCAACTAACAATAAAACCTAAGCGCATCTAACTGGATTGGTATTTAAAATCAATCTAAGTTATTAAAATCTAAATTGTCTGTTATTCTATAGGCCTTCTATGGTAACCATTTTACCAGAACCAAGGGATTCATTAGCACTTTACACATAGTTAATATTAACGTAACTTCATTTTACTTCGTATCAAGCTCACTGATTATGTATTACACTCTGTAGAGAAGTATGATTATAAAACGATCTTAAATAGTTAAAGAAGCCAAGCGATAAAAGCTGAGAATTATAGCACATTACTTGTTATATACAATGTAAATACATAAAAAATACTCACAGTGCGGAGTTATTAAGCAAACGCTCAATGTATCATAATATAGCCATTTAAATCTATTGAAGATACGAAACACGGGGGAAATATTGCAATGCTCGGGGTAATTTATATGATTCATGGGCTATTACAACGCGTTATTGGACTTTTAAAAAAAAGCAACACCGTACGACAAAAGGTGTTGCTAGAATGTAATTTCAAATTCGGCGTTTATCAGAAAATTGGGTGCCTTTTGTGTTTAGAACTATTTAAAGGAATATAGTGTCTTGTTTTGATGATTACATATATTCTGTACTGAGCTATGTTAGTGGTTTCACGTTAACTTCATCGTGAGTCAATAAATGTCAATAAGCACAATTAACAACTGCTTCTACGATTGACGATGACACGTCCTTAAACCAACGGAAAGCTTTTAACTTCTTGCTAAAAAAATAATTAAGAAAAATGCACAGAGATATGCCTGTTTGTGCTTTACGGGACATCCTGCGAATATTTTGAATTAGTTTTTTTTTTCTATGGAATAGGAGGCAAACGGGCAGGAGGCTCATCTGACAATATGAGTGTCCATGAGTGGCCATGGCGAAAGCACGCATAGAGAAGCCGCGGCCCACATTCAATGTTATATTCTACACATACATAGATTAGGGCATTTCGATGGTAACTCACATACACTTATTTAAATTAAAAGAAAGCATGAAATACTCTGACTATCTGTGAATGTACGTTGTTTAAATTTATTTTATCTTAATCAAATACACAGTGTATTTGATTGTCAAGATATATCTCTATTAATTTCAAGACAGGTTTTGAAGTTTTTTTATCTTATTTAATAATTCAGTGCTTTTGATGTTATCAATACATATTATACTTAAAGCTTATTTGCATAATTCCATTTAAACTTTCAATAAATTAATTTAAATTGCAAACAATTATTATTATCATTCAAATATTTTGTGTAATAAGATTCTACATTCACAGTCTTTATACTAACGTCTACATCACTGCTATAATTCTAAAGTCCATAAACTATGGTCTTATGCGACCAACAAGCTTCCATAAACATTCTCTTGGCCAGAGTCTGTGGCACGGCGTGTTCCTTTACTTTATGCTACCCTTTACCACAGGCAAGATGCCAGCCTGCTTCTTACTCAATCTGGCTAGATCATAAAGGTACTATATATAATAACTGTATGAAATTTAATACATTTTAAACTCAGTATATAATTCCAAATAAAGGTAACCTAAAAAATATTTCAAAAGGAATATACTCCCTTTATTATTATAAAGATGAAATGATTAAAGGTAAAATACGTGAACCTAAAAGCAACATTATTAAATCAGAATATTTTTTTAGATAATATTTATAAAAGATTGTTTGAAGTCATTACTAAAGGCGTACACGTGGTCGATTTGTATCACGTGACCCTTCGGTTACTTTTGTAATAGCTTTATAAGTTTGTTGTGGTGATATTTTTTATACTGTGGGTGGCGCTCGTGCATTTTTATTTGGTTGTAAAATACCTATAAATCTTGGATCTTAGATGCTAAGTGAATATAAGTGTATATTTATTAATATCTAAAGTTGCATATGAAATATCGCGATCGGATCGATTGACGTCTCATAAGGCTTATGTTTAAGTTAAACCGTGAATGCTTTATTAAGTCCCACGCTGTGTGCCCACGTACTAAGCTTTAAAATAAAGTTAAGTCCCGCTAAATGAAATAAGTTTCGCTTAAGCTACAGCTCGGTTTCGCTAAAATTTTATTGTCTCGCTTTAAAGTATTTTCATTAATATTTTATGGATTTTTTGTTTGAGTTCCATTTCTTTTGTGTCGAGCTTAAACGGATTTCCGGTTTGTAATGTTTATATACTGAAGGTTGTGAAAGTAATAATTCCAGGTATTTCATAAGAATTATTAATATTTACCTTATCACAGTTCTGGATTTGATGTTTATTTCGGTTTATATGTCGGGAAATTAATATACGCTATTACTACGCAAGTAGTGTATAGAAACTATAAAATAATATTATGTTAATATAGAAGTAATATCCAAGTAAATAGAGCTCGGGGCGCACCAATCAGTCTCGGGAAGTCGACTCAATCACTGCGGCGTTTCGATTTGACGTCTCATTTCCGTACGATGCTACTACGCTACTGTAAGATTTGAGCTTCGTATTCTCAAAGAATATAAAGATAAAACCCTAATTCAAATATTCTAGTTATTATTATGAATAAAAGCAACTCCTAAATTTATTTACGATGTACAATAATTAAAGGACAAAGATAGGGTTAATTCGAAGTCGTTTCGGAGCCTGAATATGACGACAGTAAGCCTGCAGAAGTCTTATTAGGGCTGGTATTTTCCTGCGTTTACTTCTAGTGATCTTTCTTAATATAATGTAGCCTTCCGCATCATCAATGAAATCATATATTGTTCACTACATACAAATTAGTTCGCTTTTCAAATTGAATCAAGCCCACCAAGGCCGTTAAGATTATACAAATAATTGGCACCTTGGTAAAATGTTCAAATAAAATAAATAAAATTGTACGACGTGAGGGCTAAGAATGATTTATCCGAAAGAATTTTGATTAGATCTCAAAATCTACTTGTTTTATATTGACGATCGATAAAGTATCAAAGAGTACCGTTTAAAGCTCATAAATTTAAATTTATAACCAGTAAAACTCTGCTTCTTTACACTTCCATTTCGGAAACATAAACATTTAACACGCTATAAAGAAACCTTTGCTAGGGATTTCTAGTGATTGCTTCAATCCGGCATTTATAATTGTAATTATATTTTACAAGTACTATAAAGGTAAATTAGAATTACTAATTATTATTGTATAGTTTTTGTTTGGTAAGAATACAGTTAAGATTAACCCCGACTTAAGGTAATTGCGTTGAGCAGTGTTGGCTTAGTGGCTTCAGCGTGCGACTCACATTCCTGAGGTCGTAGGTTCGATCCCCGGCTGTGCGCCAATGGAGTTTCTTTCTATGTGCGCATTTAACATTCGTTCCAACGTTGAAGGAAAAATATCGTGAGGAAACCGGCTTGCCTTAGACCCAAAAAGTCGACGACGGCGTGCATCAGGTCAAGGTAATTTTGTAACCATGTGCTAAGCATTTAACCTGAGTCCACAAGAGATTTATATAAATTGATGACTGGGCTTATAGGGAAAACATTCCCAACAACATTCAGTGTAGCGTGAGTCGAGCACCATATTATAACAGAAGAAACAAAGTTATAAACGAACCGAAATGAAATCAAATAAGCAAAGAGAAATCGTAAAGATAACAATAAATGAATTATAAGATGCAAGGAGTAAATTGTATTCTCGCGCAGGCGTTCCAGATTTTATAGTTAATTTTGCACTGTCGACTGCTACAGGCTCAACCCATCGCACCCGTGTCGTCACACACATCGCGGTAAAATCACCAACGCGGAAAAGAGGTGGTATCATTGTTCACCACAAGTGTATTTTTAAATATATTTTGATGTATATAGTATATTTTTATATACACTTGCTATAAATAGAAATACGATTGCCAAAATAATTTAAGATTTATATCTGTTATGTGTCTTCTCTATTTTTTAACAAATGCGTATAAATATAATTTTACATAAATTTTTTACATAAAATGTATTTTCAGATATACCTTGACAAGCGTATTCAATAAGCTTTATTTTCTCCGAATACCCATTCCACTGAAACGATATATTTTAGTGAAATTAAAAGTTTTAATTTTATAAAAAAATTGAGCTACTACTTTTTAGGTGATCAGCCTTCTATTTTACATACGCCGTTGACTTTTTGGGTGTATGACATGCCGGTGAGTTAACTGCGTCCATTGGTGCAAGGCTGGGGATCGCATTTACGACCTCAGGCCCTAGAGCCGCACCTGAAGCCACTAGGCTAACATTGTTCACCAAACAGTAACAGTATTATCTAAAGGAAAGATTTGTATTTTTTTATATAACGAATAAACTTAAAAAAAATTACGAATAAACTTAAAAAAAATTTAACTAAGTCAGAATATATTGTAGTCATCCAATCGAAACTTATGTTATGTTACCTTAAACATGCCGCTTCTTAATGTTCCCACGCGTGTAAATTGCCTATATGTAAAAAAAAATCCTCACGATGTTTTCCTTCACCGTTCAACCGAATGTTAAATGCGCACATATAAAGAAAGTCTATTGGCGCACAGCCGGAGATCGAACCTACGCACGCTGAAGCCACTAATCGAACACTGCTCTAGAAAACACTTATTGTTTTACCGTATATTTTTTCGTTCGTTTATATCAAAGTAAATAGATTTTCAGTTAATATAACACTAATGTAGCGTAACAAAACTTTTAAATGAAACAAATCGATTGAGAATAAAAAACAATAAAGGTAAACTTCCGTCGTAATAAAAAAGTTTAGCGCTGTTGTAATCGTCACTTAACGGAAGTATCCAAATTGAAAAATAGCAAAGCGTACTAAGAAAATTTCGTATAAAACTTTTTCCGGTGTTTATTGAGGAAGCTGATTTATAAGTGTATACTTTATTGGGTAATTTACCTCTTTTTGCCTTTTTACAAGAATTGCTCTTTCCTGGTAGCGTTTGAATCGTATTTTGTTAATCAAAATATCTGAATCTACTTTAAGTTTACTACATTGTATGACTGACATGACATTGTATGTTACATATATTGTATGTATTAAATACTTATATGGCTTCCATGTAAAGTATGGTATAGACTTTATATATATGGTAAATTATTTGACGTGAAATGGCACGACATCATAAAAAAAAAATCAAAAACGTTTCAGAATAATCTTTCATTATGCTGAGTGGGAAAAAATCGTTTAGTAATCGGATTTGAGACAATTTATTTGCAATCAACTTAGTACATAAAATATTAAAACGGTCTCCGTAATCTGATTGGTTTTCCAAATAATAGTTAATTATTTATTGGCTTTTGTAGAATTGAATGAAATGGTACCCTAATGAATGATTGAATTGAATGATCTTGATGATCTGGTGTCTTGATTTTAACATAATATAATCGTATGATTTTTTTCTCCCTCGTAATTACTTATATATAACTCATTAAACCTTAGATTAGTTTTTTTCATTTTTATTAATATTACTATTTTTTTGTTAAATTTTAGTTTTGCATTGTTTTAGTTAGTATATTTCTAGGGCTATTATAATATCATGTGTGTTTTTAATTATTTATGCAATTCACGCTAAGTACGTGTTTGTTTTATTTTTCTATAGTAGCCTGGAAGAAACCGCTTGTTAGCGATAAGGCAAATTGTGTTATAACTTATGTAACCAGTTTTATATGTATTTTTAAGGTATTGAATGAAAAGTATTGAGGTGGAAATAAATAGCCCTAGACCAGCCATAAGTTCTTTTACAAATGAAAATGCATTTTTTTCAGTGAGGTATATATATTATTAAAATTTATATCTACATATTTATATATGTTAAAAAATAAAAATATATTCTATTCGAAAAGGCCACCAATGGCTTTTATACAGGTATTCAATCTATTTGGCCACGAATCTATGGATTTACGCACTGTTTCCTAAGAAAATTTCAACGATTGCTTCAACGATTTTTTAAGATACGCAATGTCGCCGTGTCGTTTAGAGCAGGTCATGTCCTCTAAAACTGACCATAATTTGAAGTCTAAACGGTTGAGGTTTGGGCTAGATGAGGGCCAGTCTGCAGCTCTTATAAAGTCCGGAACGTTGGTTTCAAGCCAGGGTTGGATAGTTTGTCCCTTGTGACCAGGTACAGAATCCTGCTGGAAAGTCTTTATCTGCACATCTTTAAAAAGTGTAATGCTAAGAGGTTTAACAACATGATCCAGAACTGTATCTTTTTTTTATAAAATAGAGAGCAAACGGGCAGGAGGCTCACCTGATGTTAAGTGATACTGCCGCCCATGGACACTCTCAATGCCAGAGGGCTCACGAGTGCGTTGCCAGCCTTTTTGAATACAATCTTGGTACACTTTGCCTGAAGTTTTCACTTCTTTTTTACAAAAATAAAATTTTGTGACTGCTTGATAAGACACGCCTTATGAAGTGTTGTTGTATCAGTTGATAGTACCTTATACCTTATACCAAGCTTTTGAAGTGTCTGGAATATGACCGACGGCTCCATACCCACTTTGTGCAAGGCGATCGCTGCAATCCTAATTTCTTTACCACCCCATTCTATATTGTAATTTAATAATGTACAATAAAACAATATGTGAAATGGCGTAAAATCTAAAGAAGTATTTAAAATAATATACGTGTTGCAAATTCAATATAATTAAAAAGTTGAAAAAAAATGAAAAGTTTTTATCTAACAGTATTTGGCCACACTAGTTAAATAAACATAAGTATCTTATTTTGAGTATAAATATCACGCATCTAAATATACTTTATTCTACGAAATAAACCACACGTTTTCAATCTTTGTAAAAGTTCAGGTCTTTTGTTTGTAACAAATAGGACTGCTTAGACATATTAATAATTACAGAAAAGGGAAACTATAGATCTTAGGGATTTCAGGTTGCAAACATGCAGTGTCAGTTATAATCCGGATATTATTATTTTTTTCTCATTTCTGCCCTATTGCGTATTTAATACGTTTTGAAATGAAATCCAAAACAGAGATAGAAGAAATCGGGCAAGAAAAATCTAGTACGTAACATTAATTATGAAGGATATTAATGACTTTGGCGTAATTTATAAATAAATACATTATTAGTTTTATAAAAGTAGAAACAACATCTAATGTTTATTTATATAAACAGTCATAAAGTACATATAAATTTACAGAATTCAGGACAAATAATTATAATATCAACTTCGATTTCAAAAAAGGAATATCTATTTTGTAACAGTGACTTTCAGATACCAGTGACACAAAATACGCGTCTCCCAATTCCCGAAGGTAGAAACATAAGCAAAAGTCACCTATAATAAGGCTCGTTTATTCCCCGTTAAGGGTCAAGGCACACCTGGAGTAAATTGAATTCTATGAATAAATTTTATCCCCAGAATATGCTTTAAAGTATGAGTGACAGCGGATCAGCCAATAAAATGTAAATTTACATATGACGTTACTCTACTAGACACAACTTGGTCCAACAATCAGTACTATTCTGCGTACCCTTCCAAATTCAAGATGGTGTCTTTGGTTGCATTTGCTCTTCTCTGCTGGAATCGAATCGAAATACATTATGATTCCTAAAAGTAATAAGGAATTTCAACGATTAACCAAAGCAATAAAATTCCCGAGAATTCCCTATGATTTATGTATATATACATAGTTTACTTGGACATAAGAATCGAATGAATTTTTTTTTATTTTTTTTTCTGTGTATCTGTCATCCTGGAAATCAATTATTATAAGTTTTTACACATACACATTTGAAATGGCAGACATGGCGATGTAAATGACATTTTAATGTTATGGTTTATTATTCTCATACTTCGTAAACTCACTAAGACAGTGGCGCTTTGTTGACAAAGCTCTTTGATTAATAATATAATAAACAGTCTGTGACTTAACCCATACAATTCAAAGCTCGCAACATTTCATCGGAAACAAGAACTTATTACGGCAGGTCCCGTAAATAACAATATTATTGTATTATTTTTAAAATGTGTGTTACAATTTCCATCACCCTCCCTTTTTACTCTGAAGTTATCTTTGGCATCTTCTTCAAGGCATAATCTGTTTATTAATTTTTTTTCGTTTCGGAGAGAAGTGTTGAACAAGAGCCTAGAGCGACCCGCCCCGACTTTCAATCGTACGTTCGTATAACGGCTATGCACTAAGCTATGTACGTATACATATTACCCAGATTCAAGATCACTAAAAAATATCACATACACATAAATTATGAGAATAGTCACAGAAATCTGAAGCCAAGGAAACCACTGGTTTTTTACTGACTTCAAACGAAGGAGGATCTACTTTACTTGTATTTTTTATGTTCATTTGCATATCAGTATTCCTACAGCTTCTTATTATGCAATATCTGAACAATTACATTATACACAGAAGCCGAAAATGGTATATATAAACAATTACTACCTACTTTTACAAAAAAAAATAATAATTTGTAAGCCGCAAAAAAGCGGTATAACAAAGCCATTATATCTAATAAAATACTAGAGTTTTCATATTATTTTTTAAGCATATTTAGTTACATTAAATAATATGAATTACGTAAATAGTTTCTCTTAGGGAATTGAAATATTTGGGTTTGCCGTGCATTGTATGAAGGGGTGAGAAATAGTAAAAGCGACAATAAGTCAGGCCACTCAATTAGACTGTTGCAAATAGCGTGTAAATACATCAGGTCGTATTGTATACGTCCTAATTCCAGTGATTCAATAGCAAAGTACTATTGCTATGAATCCAAATAGCTACAAAATTTTTGGAAATCCATAAAACTTAATGTTTTTAATGCTTCAATATATTTTTTGTAGATTGGTGACCAAACAATGCAAGCATATTCTAATGTGCTCCTAACAAAAGAAAAGTACAGTACAAGTAAGTTACATTTTAGGCAATTACCATTTATACACGTTTGAAGAAGCCGAGTTGATTATAAGCATCTTCTGTTGTGTTACCCATATATCCTAAGTCTCTTACTAAATTCACATGTCAATTGTTGAATTCTTATTTTATTACAAAAGTGTATTTTTTTATGTTTGCGAGTAAAAGTGATTTTACTACAGTTTTGATAAAATAAGGTCAAAGTTTTGGCAACAGTGCATAGAGATTGTTTTAACTTTAGTGTAGATTTATATTACAAAATGGTTATTTAGCTTTGTTATTAAGGTTCTAGTTCTTGTGAATTTATGCATCGTTAATATCATCACAAAATACTGGCTCCTATGGAATCAGAAAATCCCCAATAGTATTTTAAAGAAGCAAAAGGGTAATATCTTAGATCTACCATGAAATACATACGATTAACATTTAAAAGTAGATTTAAAAAAATATTTTTGCCAAATCCAAATAACAATAAATTGCGCGTTCGCAATTTATTGTTATAACGGGGGACTCTCGGTTTCGGCTTAAAAATGCCACAGTTCCGAACCCATGCAAAATTTAAAACCTTTATCAATTTCCAGCTCTTAAAAAGAGGCTTATTATCCGGGGTCAAATGATAATTTACAAGGAATCTTTTTGAATCCCCTGACATTCCTAAGTTAGATAATATTTTGTCTTCCTTTTTTAATTTACGTGTTTTCAAGCGCTCCACGATTGTTATTGGTTTGTCAGGCATAGATAGCTTCAGCTGTATGCGGTTAGCAAATTCAATCTCATCATCCTGCAATACCACGCCTGTATGTATTGCTATTATTTTTACTAAGGCATATGTAGATTCCTTCTTGGTTTGTGGTAGCTCAACAATCTCTAAGGTTCATTCTATTCGAAAGTTGTCGCTTACTTATTTGGTTCGTCTCTTCAAAAAGGGGTTGATGATACAATGGATCTCTTCCCTTATTTCGAAAAAGGGAGATATTTTCAATGAGTTGAAGTGACCAAGTTCGGAATCTATAGCCTGGTTAATATGCTCAGTGATTAACTTGGAAATCGTTCTTCGATACGCAACGGTCGCATAGCAGTGTATTCTTATTGTGTCGTGTATTTAAGGTCCGAAATTTGTCAGGAGAGGTACTCTGACCGCGATGTTCTTTGCAATCAACAAATTATTTGTTAGGCAAAAAAATATTATATAACACAATTACGAGTTTTATTTTAAAGTAATTGGTTAGCACAAGACACTTTTTCACTGTACTTTTTCAAAGAAACGAAAAATATCCAACTCGGTAGGGCAGGTAACAAATTGTTCGATCACGACTAACTCATCTTTGTATTTATAATGTAAGACAGTTGCTTACAGATACAGAGGTTATGTTAACAATGCCTGTGTTTAAAAATGAAATTGAGGTGAAGTTTTCACTAATGAAAGGAAAAAATCGACTTTAAATGAATTTAAGTCCATCATTCCATCCAAGTACCTATTATCCTCTCTGTTCATATTTACGCTTCTTACTTTAAACACCATTCGGTATCTATACTCAAGTGAAGAAGGAAGGGACGATTATATAAGTTCCCGCGCTTTTGTTTGTGGTCCCCCACGGAGACAAGTAAATAGACGGAGTACTAACGGTGAGTTGTGTTTCCATATTTTTACGCCGAATCCCACTTTCCTCTCGGTCTTCTTTTTTCCGCTAATTTGTTATAAATATGACTAAGGAAAAGGAACTTATGATACGACAAAGACATAGAGTAAATACAAAATATAATGGATATTATTTTCACAATTTACTTTATTCCATCAAATATACATTACATTTTAATATTTACAAACGTTTTCCTCCAAGAATGAAAGTTATTACCCAGGAGTTTTATTTGTTTTTCTGTATTGTTATGTTGGAGCACCTTATATATTTCTGAGAAGAACTTTATTAGTGTTCAATATCCTGCTCTTCAGTTGTCATAATACTGAATGGTTAACCTCCATGCGTACTTTATTTGTCTAAGCTTTAAGGGTAAATTCAGTGTGAAGACTTAGCACCCGACTCAAAACAAACGTACGGTGATTTATAAATGTTTCGTAGTATTCAATATTAAATATAAATTATACCTTTAGTTCTAAATTCGAATAGTAGCAAGTATTTTTTAATATTTAACACGGTTAGGTGTACGTTCATAAAACAGACAATGTCTTATGAGGCAAAGTGCGTCACGATCGTGGTGGACACTTAGCATTTTCACACTTGTATCCGCTATTTTACAAATATTTATCCGGTCAAGAACTCCATTAATATTTTTTTTATATGTATATATGTAACAAAGGCAATTGGCTCGCCCGATGTTAAGTGACACCGCCGCCCGTGTCATACACGCGTTGTCAGAAGACATTGCGTAACAATTGGTACGCTCTTTTCTTTGGAGCCTAAGTCGAATTAGTTCGGTGGGCAGCTGGTTTCATATAGTACATATAAATAAAGCAATATACCCCAGCAATGCGTACCATAACGAACACGTAAGACACATCTAAAGAGCTATAAATCCCCTTAATAGATCTCCAAGCAATGTCAATAGAACCGAATTTGGGAACGATTGTTCCCAACACTCATCACTCATGCATTAGCATTCCTCATTGATATGAGGAGCACGATCGCTTCATAAATCACAGAAATCTCAGTGTTTTCATTACGAGGCCAGACAGTGGAGTGTAGGGAGTGGTAGTAATAACCCATTTGCAAACGGAATTCCGAGGTGCAAAATGAGAGCCTGCAGCCAACTGCCGCATTTGAATAATAAGCCGATTCGTTAATACAGCCGCAGCTTAATTAAATCATCTACACGGTTTTTGCTAAGAATGGAACAAAAACGAGCAGTCTTTGGCGAAACCTTCTTAAATTGAAAGTCTCTTAGTTGAATAGTTATTTGCTTACTCTATTTTACTTGGACTGTGTTAATCAATCAAAATCAATGGCGCTACAACCTTTTTAGGTCTGGGCTTCATATTTCTGTATCTGTTTCATGATCATTTTTTAATCTAATAGGCAAGTAGGTGATCAGCATTTCGTGCCTGACGCATGCCGCTAACTTTTTGGGTCTAAGGCAAGCCGGTTTCCTCACGATGTTTTCCTTCACCGTTCGAGCTAATGTTAAATGCGGACATAGAAAGAAAATCCATTGGTGCACAGCCGGGGATTGAACCTACGACCTCAGGGATCAGAGTCGCACGCAGAAGGCACTAGGCCAAAACTGCTCGGACTATGTTAATATTTACTCTTTTTGTATTACAATACGAAGATTAAGATATTTATAATATCTAGAAAAGTGCAGAAATCACCTTTGGGTCAGCCATGATCACCTCCACAATAAGAGAAAAATAATCGGTTTACCTCCTAACTAAGTTGAACCCGGAAAATCTTTAACAGTACGTTAAATGTTTTACTATTTCCACACAAAAAACTTGTAACAGATTAGCACAAAGTTGTGTCGCGTTGCTTGTTCTGCCAGAGGTCGTTAAAGTGCTGAAACTTTTCTAATTAGACGGAGAGCATTAATCTTCCTGACAGCTGCGATTCGGTGACTGGCACTCCGCTGAATTATAGAAATAATTACCTTTAGTATCGAACCTATGTTTATTTCAATATTTAAAATTTAGTGCTAAGAGTGCCTTGCACACTTATTATTTTGTAAGTAGCATGTTCTGTCATTAGTGTGCTCAGCGAACAAACTCTTCAGCTTTATAATGTTTGTGTAAATAATATAAAATGTGAGAGTGGAAAGCAACAGTGAGGACGCGAAAGAGGACAAGAGGACAAAAGTAGCCATAACCAATGAGGTATTGTGAGATTGGAGGAAGCGAAACACGTATGTCGTAGCAAGTAGAGTTTAGTGGTCTCCTAAACTTTTTGGCAAATTTATCGTAACTTATATAATAAATAAATACATGTAAATCCTTCCAGAGCTTATGCAAATTAGTTGAATTTTTCTTTGTAAATGTAACGGGGTTAAATCACATGTTAAAAAAAGTTTATTTAATTGTTAGACTTTTCTAAACTCGAAAAGCTACCATCTCAACACTGTCTAAAGGGGAAAAAATCGCGTTCACGATTACACAGAAAGTAAATTTTATTATAGTTGTTTTTATATCAAATAAAAAATATATATAGAACTACTTAGGTTCTTGTTTTACTGTAATAGGCTTCTGGTGTCTAAGTCCACATAAAAAATAATGTTATTTTAATCATCGGCGTAAAGTCTATAAAATTGAATAATTATCGCTGAAGTTTTCCGCCGTTAATATGAACCTATCTCAAAATGTTATCTCGCTTTCATATAAAAATATATTATTAACTGGCTGTGTCAACAGTTATGAATTGTCATTTAAAATCTCTGTAGAGGACATTGCAGTTGAAAGAAGCTATCTCCCCACAACGTCCGCCTTTCATCGTTTTTGTTCAAAGGAAGTCTTTTCCTCAAAACAAATTGTTTGTTTTTCAAACCGTTGCCTGCATTGTTCGGTTATTCTCCATTATTTCTTATCTGAAACAAATTGACAATAAATAATAGATTTGTTATCTTGAAAGAAAATTATTATATTAACCACCTTCATAGTAATTTATTAATGACAAAGCGATGACAATGCTGCCCAGGTGCGTGCTAGCAAACTTCTTGATTTAAGCTTAACATTATTATACTTTTATACTGAGTAATATAGTAAACAATGTATATATTAAACAGTCAACGTCAAGCATTCATAGCAAACTTTTTGAAACAATTTTTTAAGCAACTAACAACGAACTGATAAAAATCATTTATGATTAGTAAGAAGGGACTCATAAAACATATAATTCTACAGGACATTATGAAATAAATTCTACGTCATAGTAAACCAATTGACGTATTGCGATATGCAGTTGAGTCTATTTTCTCTTTGTTGACGTTGATTAGTTTGAGCTTGCTTTAGATTTATATCAAAATTTGCTAATTTGAAACCGGGAACATACGGATTTTCATTACAAGGATTTATGAAAAAATATAAAACCTGACCATTAAATATACAATTAATATTATCTAGGTAGCGATTATTGGTTTCATTAAACTATAAACGAGTCTAACTATTAGGATTTAAAACTAATTAAAGCCAGCTACAGAGAATCGCCGCAAAGGCTTTGACAGTTTTATATTAATCTAGGATAATCCTTCGCCAACTTTTCTCTATGGAAACTCTATGGTCTAACAAATGTTGTTTATATTTGTGGGGTATCTATCACGCGTTTACTAATACAACACACAACAGAGGACAAATATTTTTTTTGTTTCTCAAAAATCCCAAAAATGTAATAAAAATTGTACTCTTTGCAGTTCGCAATATTATTATATTTATTGGTTGTATTATGTTCTTGCTTTGCAATATGTGCAAAAAGTTGTGAATAAATAAAATTTATGAAATAAATCTTCAGGCGTAATATCAACAGTTCAGTTGTAACTTGTCAGATAGATAATATTATATTATTGTCAATGTCAAGTCAGATAAAATGGTCCGATAACATTTCTTATTTTATTCTAACGTGATTACTGAAAAAGATATTTTTTTTTAGTTTTGATGTTCCAACGTATGAAATAATATTAATTATAATGAAGTCTGATAGACTTGTTGTTACAAAAAATTACATCGACTACATAATATAAAGCACAGCTTTCAAATATTATTGAATGTTTTGCCCTGAATGTTTATATATGATATCTAAACGTTAATTGCTTTTTACTCTTGAGATAGTTAAAAAATAACGAGGTTCAGCAATTTACTTTTGAACTATATAAGTACAACATGTACCTGCGTTCAAGTAATTATTTGATCTCAATCTACCAATTTCCTTTCGAATCAGCATATAAATTAGATAATGTAGTTTTAGAAAATATCTCACCGATTCCAGAGCTTATGCAAATTAGTTGAGTTTTTCTTTGTTTTCACAAAAACCGTTTTAACTTGATCCCGGACTAATATTGCGAAGAAACTGTTGTTAGTGCTGGAATAGACGCTGTCTGAAAAAGCAATTTAAACTGTTCTACAGTAACATGCTGGTACAAGGTATAAACTTAAACAAATATCTAGGATCTATAAAACAGCCATTATCATTATCAGACCCCCCAAAAGAGTTGCCCTTTGGGCAAATGCTTGATCAACAGTCTGTTCTTACTGTCCAAAATTACTTTTATATTACTGGAAAACAAATTCAGGTCCTCCGGTTAATACACGTTCACAACAAACTATACTGAAGCCAATAAACAAATATTTTTATCAAAAAGTTTACGCTACTTAATATTTATTTATTGAGGCACCCAAACCTCACTAGTATTTACGCTTATAATATTTTTTTTAAAAACAAACAATAGCGAAAATTAAAAAGTATATAATAATCTCATACGAACAACAAACAAGACACTATCCCAAAATATAAAAATTCTTATCTTATTCATAGAAAGTCTTAATCAATAATTCTGCTTATAACTTGACCCTTTATAAAATTTAAAAAGTAGGAAGGACTGTGTGACACAAAGAAAGTCGTACGACGTGTACATAATAAATCTTGTGAGTCAAGTAAATAACTTGACTATTTGATTTCATTTAGTGTCGCTTTGACGTTTCAATTTCAGACTTGTGAAACATTTGATACCAGTATTAGTTTGCTCCTAACATTGTAGAATTATTAGTGTTACTTTGTAAGTTGTTCCCGTAAAATGTAGACGTTATGTTGACCGCTGCGCAAACAGCTGCCTCTGATCTATCTTGGTTTGCTTCAAAGGCCATTTTATTTAATTCTTGTGTGATATTAATTAAATACGATGATATCTACCCGCTCACCGTCTAGTCAAAAAATACGAAAAAATGTATGTGTTAATAACCTTTTCTTTTTTTCCAGGTATAAGTGTAATATCAATACTATTATTTATTTATAATATATCAATACTGTTATTTTCCAGGTGTCTGGAGTACACCTGGAAAATAACGACCTCATAAACCAACAGTGTCTCATTTGGACAATTATGACATGTATGCTATTCGCAACAAAATTAATGAATTTTATATTGTTAGAAAACAAGTTCCAACATTGAGAACACTTTTGCTGGAATTAAGAGAAAGCATAGGATTTACTGGATGTCGGGAAACTCTTCGCCGAATATTATTGAATTTAAGAAAAACAACAATGAATCTTCTTTGTTAATTGAGCGCAATGACATATCTGCCTGGAGACATTACTATTTAAGATCTATATCTTTGAAACGTGCAGAAAGAAAACCAATAATTTATTTAGATGAAACTTATGTCCATAAAAACTACAAGCCCAAAAAATCATGGCAAGGTCCCTCTACAAGTGGTGCTATTAAAAATATTTCATTTGGAAAAAGGTACATAATTGTACAAGCAGGGTCGGATAAGGGTCCTGTGCCGAACTCATTATTAATATTTAGCACTAAATCAAAAATGGCTGATTATCACCATGATATGAATGATGCCAACTTCAATAAGTGGTTAGAAGAAAAACTCCTACCCAATTTAAATGAGCCAAGTGTAATTGTTATGGACAACGCCAGTTACCATTCCGCTATAGTAAACTTTTTCAATAAAACACGATGGCTTAAACAATATGAACCGAAGGCTGTGTAGTGTACCTCATTAAGGAACGTATGATTAAATTCAAAGCTCATAAAAGAACAAAGAAATTCCAGAATATAAATCATAGTTACAATTATAATTAATTTTATTGCGCGAACATAACTGTTTTTGTTATTAATGCCCGACCGTTTCCTTCGTCGGAATTTTCCTTTTCCCGTTTTCAATATATTTGTCTTATATAAAAAAACAGATTAAATAATATTCCTATCGTTTGGTACATTTAAATTTTATATACTTATATTTATGAATAATGAGTCCAAAAAACTTATGTGTTTAACACTCGCTCGAACGGGAATGAAAATCAAACACACCACTACACTACACTACACTACACTACCACAATAATGCTTAAACATTAATAATGTTTAATGAAACTTGCTCGACGAGGATTTCGTGTAGTGGTGTGTTTGGTTTTTTTAAACCATAAACTACTAGAGAGCTTTTTTTTAAATTAAGATACATGTTCGTAATAACATATAGTTGTTTTATCGTCATAATTTTGGTTTCTGGTAGATTTTATTAGTCTGTGTTTATTGCTTGTTACTGTTTACAGTATCTAAAAAGTGTTTTTATTAATTTATTTTGTAGTATTTGTTTGTTAGAAATTTGGCTTTTGCATGCTTTACTCATATTTCAATTAGTTATGTAATATGTGGCTTGACTAAACAATTATAAATTAAATAACGTACATATTGCGGAATACGTTTTGATATTGAACAAAATCTGCCTATAAGTGATTTTAGTTTGGTAAGTATATGTGATATATGAAAATTTCACTTCAAATATTTAGCCATTCTAAGACCCAGATATTTCTCCCTTTTTTATTAGTGATTTCAACGCCTTAAACTTTTAGCGGTTGAAAGATAGGAATGAGTTTATTTGTTGCCCTGAATATTACATAAGATGTTTTTGAAATATTTTTTTTTTAATTGTTAGCAGATTTTGTGTAATTCTTTTTTAATTTATTTTCTTCCATATAACATATACAATAATAAATAAGATTACAGTTGAGAAGGTATTGGGAGACTGGTTTCCAAACTAGGATCACAGGTTCTTGTGATATGGATAACCAGCCTTCCATTCACAGCAAAGTCATATTGAGGTAATATACATAATATGTACTTTTTGTAGGCAAACAAATTTAACGTTTTAAGTAAGGAAAGTAAAACAAAACAAAGCAGTCAACTAGTTAGGAGTAAGTAAAAATAAAGTGGTATGGGTGTATGTTTGGGTGTGTGTATGTGAGTGTGATAGTGGGAGAGGGTATGTACGCGTGTGTGAGTGAGTGTTAGAAGGGTGTGTGAGGGTATGTCAGGCATACGCCTGAGAACATATGTGAAAATTATTTTAATGCATTTAGCAGATTTTCCGTTCGATCGCTGAGAAAAATTATTAGAAAAGGATGGTGTTGCACAAACGAATCAAGAAGACAGAGCATTTAATCTGATTGAGCTTGAGTAACCATAGTCTCGATATTTGAACCAAAGTAAAAGAAGCAGGTAGCGAGTGTTTCGGCCGTGTGTTTACACGTGAGTTCGTGAATGTTGTAAAAATAACAATGGACTTAATATAGATCCTGGTGTGACACCTGTTACTGGTAGTTCTAAGCTTTATTAAGCATTACCTAATATGACTATTTGGGTTTTTGTTTGATAGATACGGGTTGGTGATTTCAATTTTCAAGTGTTGTGCATAGATTAGTTAAGTTAGATAGTTCAGACTTTGGGGATTAGGGTGAAATTGTGTTGGTATTTCATTGACTAGAAAAGTATGTATTAAAAGCTTCACAAATATCGGTTGCTGTCTATTATAAGTTTTAAAGGTGTGCAATCTTTGCCAATTTTTTTAAATATAAGGAAAAACCAACGGCGTGTGGCAGACACAAAAGACTATATAAGCAGGTTAGTATTAGATAATCTGAGGCCAAGATCAAGGGTTTTAGGAATCTGTTTTTTTTTGTTTTAAATATATTAAATATGTAACATAAGAATCACTTCAAAGTCATTTTTCAACCCTTTTACGGGTTTAATGCGACGTAATGAATATCATAATGAACCATAGAAGATGTTCGTGACCACATCACACATGTGATGGCTAAACTTTTAATGTTCCGTCACAACTTCGTAGAGGAAACAATGTGATATTTCCCGCATTTACTGTGTTACTTTTTAATAAATTATTTTTAGGCAGATTGTAGCAGATTTCTTTAAATGTATTTATTTCACATTTGAAAACAAATTGTTTAAGACTGAAGACAATACATTGAATTAATTGTTCCGAAATAATAGTTTAAAACCCATATTAATGTTACTGAATATACATTATACATATTAATCATAATTGTCCTCCTTCTGTCTGTTTGAAGAACTCAAAAATGGTTTTAAATATATAAAAAAATACCACAATACACACATAGTTTAATATACTATTAAATAACAGGAAAATTTAATTAAATATACACAGAAGTTTTTTATTTAAATTTTTACATTTATACGCGTCCTTCAAAATACTGCCGAAAGCAAAACACGGATAGAAAACAATTACAAGGAGTATCGTGATAACGATCTCCGACGTCGAAAGAGGAATTTTAAGTGTTTTGCTTTCTTTTGAGCTCCAAATGTCTTTGAGTCCCAAGTGAGATACTAGATTAAATATTTGTTGCGAAACTGTGTTTTTAAATGATTTTTGTATAGATTTACAACATAATCTTCTAACACACTTTCTTTTTTGAAACAAAATTTTTACTATCGGTTCTAAACTTTCAACATTCTCTAACAATCTTAAGCAAAATCTTCTGAACCTCTCTTATGCTGAAACAGTAAGTATTCTTCTTATGCAACAGTAGTTTAATTATAAAATTGTAAGTCATAAGAATTCGTGTCCACGAGCGACACAGGGAATCCTAGAGTGGCTAGTGCACTTTCTCTTTTAACTATACATCCTTTTTTTATTATATGTTATTAGTTTTTTCGAATTGAAACTTGAAAAAAAAAATTACCGTCACATTTTCCGTTACGCGCCATCTTTTTCTTGTCCCTACCACGGTTGATTTGAAGAGTACTTTCTCCAGCGGAGTAGGCATAGCATGTCGTTTTAGCGGACTTACCACAAGACTTGACCGTTTTTCTACTGCACCCTTATTTATTTCTAACAGTCAGCAACTCAGTCACGCACTCAGTCAACATAGTGACGTTATAAATGATATATATATTAAAGTGATCAAATAAATTAAAGGGGCGTATTTCAATTATAATTCCAGTGAATTTCTAAAAAAAGTAAGTAACTATATCTCTTTTTCTAATACTTGGATGTGATTTTGGTATTTATTTTTCAAAGTTATTTAAACTTAACCTCAGTTTTTGATTGTATTTTTCAATACACCAACACCTGGGTGTGATTATGGTATTTTTTTTCATGTCTATGATAATAAAAGCCTTTTGTTAAACTTTATCTAATTTAACTTGTTCCACATTAGCACATTAGTACACGCGCACATTTTTTCATATATATAGGTATTGTAAATCTAATTAACAAGAAACAGATAAAACCTGCCTCAGACTTCAAGGATTAATTTTTTTAAAAATAACTCGAATTGGTAGAGCTGTCTAATGGTTTTGCGCTTAGCAAAAAATTTTGCTATTAAATTTGATTAACGAAGACATATTTAACCCAGTGCATTTGAATGAGTGAAGAGAAAACTTCGTATGTAACGATATAAATATTGTTCGTAGTTATTCGAAAGATAAAAATGTATAAAATATTGTGATCTTCCCGGCATAGTTTAAACGTGGCGGTTACATGTATTTAATTTATTATCATAGAGTACAGGAAGCGTGAAGCCATCACAAACGTATTTATATTTTTATATAATTTAAAAATACGTACAAGATAACACTATACTAGCCATTAAGCGTAGTCAAAACCGTTCTTGACGCGTTGACGCTAACCAAATTGCGTGTCGCGCTAAAAGCGTTTATCGTTCGCCGTCACTTAATTCCGTGAAAGCCTCCACAGGTGTTAATAATATCAGAAATAGGTCGTGACTGTAGAGTTTAGATAATAAAATGTGCGCTGGCGGGCGGAACACTTCAACCGGGATATTGATAAAATAAAATATAGTATTTCACTAGACTTTAAATTGCTGCATATTTAATGCACAGCATTATACTTTTGTTATGTGAGGTACTAACTGATGGATTAGTTGTATTGGTACTAATATATGTTTCTTATTTTCAGTTTCGTTTGAAGGAACGCAATATGTGAGACTAATCAAAAATTAATTTCGGTGCACCACAGACTTACTCTGACTTGGTGATAAAGAAAAGTCAATCAAGCAGAAAACCGATGCTCACAATGGTTATGTGTACTCATTAAACATTATTATCAAATATATTTCACATAAAAGTTTCATTTATTACTTTAACTTATAATTTTAAGCCAAAATTAATCCGGGAGACGAACACAAAATGCCTTATCGTATATTTCTTATAAGTTTATGTATATTTTCCAAATGAAACATTTCATTATTTAAAAAATTATGTTACATAACCAAGTTATGTAAGTGCTTGAACGAGCAAAATATTCAATCTCAAAGAACAAGTCATGTATGAGAATTTTTGCAAGCTACAATGAAATTCCCCGCCAATCTTCAGGCGATGTCGCCGCAAACGTTTTGAATTTTTTAAAACGATTGTCTCTTTTAAAATCTGGAACAATTGTTTTGGCAAAGCCACTGTTTAAGAGGACTTATTGCTGAAAGTTTTTACCGTTTATGAACTTTGAAAAGATTTTTTCGGTCTCTTTCATCGCTTTAGTACTTTTTTCTACAAGTCAATACAAAGGATTAAAGCAGAATAGGTAACATAATTGTGCGCCTTTTAAACGAAATAAAACTAAGACGATATTATATATTTGTTGATTTCGATAAATAAACTTAAAAAAAATATAGTGTTAAAATGTAATATTCTGTTCACATCAAAGTCCAACGTGAGACTTAGGTCTTCATGGATCTATCTTGACTAACAAACGTTTTAAAATGTTCATTGAACTCATCATATACATCTTTTTGACGTTCCCGGATAGTTTGTGGGCAATTCGTGATTGCAAAGGAAATTAAAGATTTTGTAATGCAAATTAAAGTTACGCGTAAGAGGCAGGTTTATCTTTTGAGTTGGATGTTTCTTACACCGAACTTTCTTTTGCATGCAAAACCAAATGGTTGACGAGCCCTAACTATGACACACTTTATATCTAGTTGGGAATAAAGATTAGAGTTCGACTATCACGCGTGAGCAAATGTCAAAACTACAAAAGTTAGAAACTCCTTTAATTTTTTTTTAATTCAGTAGCTGGGCCTCAAACTTTTTATACCTTATTAGTGATTTTTCTTATTAATAGTGATCAGCCTTCTGTGCCTGACACACGCCGACGACTTTTGGGGCCTAAGATATGGCGGTAACTCAAGATGCTTTCTTTCGCCGTACGAGCGAGTGTACACAGTGTTCGAACCTACAATACCAATATTATTGTATTATATTTTATTTCATTCGTTGTTTCCATTTCGGTTAGAAACGTCGCGTATTAATTATTGTGACCGAATAAGTGCAACGCGCTGACGCAGCGCCGCGATCGCGTTACGATGAATCGTTGACCTAATATTTGTTATTGTGTAATAAATAAAGGCGAGGTTTTGTCTTTATAATTTTAATTATTATATTAAATTTATGATGTCATCTCCAAGTGTTTTTGAAATTATAACCCAAAACGAGCAATTTCTAGTGGCTGAACTGAAAAAGGAAAGAGCCCGATGCTCGGACCTGGAAACTATTGTCTATCAACTGAAGGAACGAATAGCTCAGCTCGAGAAAAAAATAGAGCAGCCCTTAACACAAAGGGACGAGGCAGCCGCTGAATCAATTCAGTATGAGACGGACGAAGAAGAACTGGCTAAAGAAACGGAATGGGTGCGACAAAAAACCAGAAAGAAAAGGAAACTAAACACCTCCCCTTCCCCCATGAAAGAAGTTACTTGTAATAAAGTAACCAAAGAAAAGCCTAAAAAAGAACCCCTTCCACCCCCGATTATTGTCGAAAATGTAATTGAATACCAATCATTCTACGATTCCTTACTTAAAAAAGAATTGAATAAAGACTCGTTCACAGTAAAAATGCTTAGAAATGGATCGGTGAAGATTAACACTAATAGTGAAGCTACCTACAGAGTGATCACAAAACATCTTAAAGAAGAAGATGCCTCGTGGTTCTCTTACGAAAACAAGCAGAGCAGGCCAATAAGAGTAATGGCAAAAAATCTCCATGCTTCTTGCAAGCCTGAAAGGATAGTTGAAGACCTTACTCGCCAAGGATTTAAAATTATAGACGCAGCCGTCAAATATAGCTGGAAAACCAAAGAACCGCTTAACATGTTTATTCTGTCTTTCCACCATCAGGAAAACATAAAAAATATCTACGAAATAAAATCCATACTTGGCTGCAAAATTGATGTACAGCCACTGAAATCACCGAAATTGATTCCCCAATGCAAGAGGTGTCAGGCTTATGGGCATACACAGAAATACTGCTCCAAGGAGCCGAGGTGTGTGAAATGCACTGCAAAGCATCTCACAGTCGATTGTAACAAGCCACAAGACGTGAAACCAAAGTGTGTTCACTGTGGTGAGTCACATCCAGCTAATTACAGAGGCTGTGTAGTAGCAAAAGAATTACAGAAAATGAGAAATGTCTTAAAATCAAAATCAATGATAGAAACGGACAAATCGGTAAAACCAGCAAAATTAGTTTCCAAAACTGTTTCCTTTGCCCAGGTAACTAAAGGTCCTAAGACTCCATCCCCAACACAACAAAATGAGATAGCTAGCACAGGCATGGATGAAAAGATTAACACCATACTTTCATTATTGACATCCTTTGATGAAAGACTTAAAAAACTAGAAAGCGGCACCAAAATAGCTGCTCCCAAACGTCTTAAGCAATAATGGCTTTAAAAATAATGGCATGGAATGCTAATGGGCTTTTAAAACACCAAAGAGAACTTCAGATAATTCTTAAACATGAAAACATTGACATCTGCTTGGTATCGGAAACACATTTTACCAGGGAGTCATACATTCAATTTAAAGGATATAATGCCTACCATGCCCTTCACCCAAGTAATAAATCCAGTGGGGGAAGTACAGTTATAATAAAGGATAGCTTAAAACACCATGAGGTCTTTAAATATGAAAAAGAGCATATACAGGCTGTGGCTGTGAGCCTATCAATGAAGCGGTATCCATTAACAATATCATCTATTTACTGCCCACCAAGACATGCACTTAAGTACGACCAGTACAAAACCCTGCTAGAAAGTCTTGGAAATAGATTTGTGTTGGGAGGCGACTTCAATGCAAAACATACCTACTGGGGATCAAGATTAATATCGACCAAAGGAAAAGAACTGTTCAATGCTATGAAAAATTTGAGATGTGATGCAATTTCCACAGGAAGGCCCACATACTGGCCAACAGACAAGAATAAAATACCAGATCTTATAGATTTCTTCATATTTAGAGAAGTATCACCAAATGTTCTCCAAATAGAGGAAGCCTATGATATGAACTATATATATATAATATCACTCACCAATCTTACTCACAATTGGCGAAGACCCTATAAAGCGAAAACTGAATCCATCTCTCGTGAACACGCATACGGACTGGGACAGCTTCAAAATTTATCTTGTCAATATGGTAGACCTTAGAGTACCTTTAAAGACTGAGGAACAATTAGATTTAGAAGTCAATAGATTTACAAAGAACATCCAACAAGCTGCTTGGAGTAATACTCCAAAATTTAAGAAAAAGGTACAAAACAACTACTTCCCAGAAGAGAATAAAAATTTGATAAAGACAAAACGAACTCAAAGAAAAAGATGGCATTCCACAAGATGTCCAGAAGACAAAAAACATCTGAATAACCTCACTAAACAACTGAGGAGAGAGATTAAAATACATAAAGATACTTCAATAAAGAGATACCTAAACCAATTAACTTCTGATGGTTCCACCGATTACTCCATCTGGAAAGCGATAAGAAATATCAAAACACCTACAACACATATTCCTCCCTTACGAGAGTCTAATGGGAATTGGGCTGCAAGTAACATACAAAAAGTTAAGAGGTTCGCTGATCATCTAGAAAATATATTTCAAATCGATGAAGAAGATTTACTTAACTTCGAAGAAATAACGTCAGAAGAGCTGAACATCCGTCTAGTCACACCAAAAGAGGTCTTAAGTGAAATTAAATGTCTAACTAAAAAGAAGGCACCAGGTTTTGATCTAATTACGGGTGAAGTCCTTCAGCATCTCCCCCGTAAAGCCGTAGTTAAATTGACAACCTTAATTAATGCCTCATTTCGACTTCAATATGTTCCCAATATGTGGAAAGTTGCGGAAGTTATAATGATTCCCAAGCCAGGAAAACCTCCACACGAAGTCACGTCTTACAGGCCAATCTCACTGTTACCTGTTATAGCAAAGCTATTTGAGAAAATCTTTCTCAAACGTCTTAACCCTATTATTGTCAAAAAGCAGCTCATACCAGATTACCAATTCGGTTTTAGAGAAAAACATTCTACCATAGAGCAAGTTCATAGAATCACAAATAATATTGAAAAAGCACTAGAAGAACAAAAAGTCTGCTCCACTGTCTTTCTGGATGTAGCTCAAGCATTTGATAAAGTGTGGCATCGAGGACTTGTTCATAAATTAAGGAAATTACTGCCTCGTCAATTTTCAAATATCCTTGAGTCATATTTAACACAAAGAATGTTTAGAGTACGACAAGATGATGATTATTCAGAACTAAAAGAAATAAAAGCTGGGGTGCCGCAAGGGAGTGTATTAGGTCCGGTCCTGTACCTCTTATACACATGCGATATTCCTGATCTAAAAGATAACGTTATCGCGACCTTTGCCGATGATACTGCTATCATGTCTACGGCGACTACTGAAAAGGAAGCGGTAGTAAAATTACAAAAAGCCATAAATATTGTTGGCTTGTGGACCAAAAAATGGCGGATAAAACTAAATCAGTCTAAATCAGTTCACATAAACTTTTCCAACAAAACATCAAATTACCTGCCAGTATATATTGATAACGTCAAAGTGCCGTTCCAAAATTCAGCTAAGTACCTAGGTATGACGCTAGACACCAAACTCCGATGGAAGGTCCATGTTAAAAAGAAACGCGAAGAGTTGGATCTCCGTTACTCTAAATTGTACTGGTTGCTCGGAAGGCATTCCACGTTATCAGTACAAAATAAATTATTGATCTACAAACAAGTCCTGACACCTGTATGGACTTATGGTTGCCAGCTGTGGGGCTGTACCAGTAATAGTAATATCCAAGTAATCCAACGATTCCAAAACAAAGTGCTCAGGGGAATAGTCAATGCTCCCTGGTACATTCGCAATTACGACCTCCATCGGGACCTTAATGTAGAGGACGTCACCACATTAATAAAAAAGGCTGCTGGAGCACACGAACATAGGCTCCACCATCACGTGAATGTCGAGGCTATTCAACTCCTTGATACCACTGACCTAGTGAGAAGATTGAAAAGGATAAAACCATTCGAACTAGTGAATTAGTGTTAGTGTACTTTAATATTAAGTGCTAAACAGTGAATGAAAAAATGAAAACACAAGAACAGAGTGTCTTCCCTTTAATAGAGACTATAAGTAGCGTTATTGGACACTTACTTATTACAATCCTTTTTAGTAAATTAGGTTAGACTTAAATTACTTATTAGTCTTAAATTAGGCTAGATCGTAATGTTCCATGATGTCGTAGTAAAGACACATGTATATTAAAAAAATATATATATTTTATTTTTACAGATCCTTAAATCAATTACATTCTGGTGTGAAAAAACCCCGCATGCTTTCGTACTCTTTCAACTAACGAAACTTATTCGAACGCGCAACAAGAAAACGAAAAAGTATTGAACAAGTTGTACTCAAACATAAGGCTATATTTGTTATCAAGCGGAAGCGGAAGCAACAGCGATTAAGTATTGAACTTTATGGGGGGCGAACATATAACCAAATCTTTACATACATAAATCTTCTCGTCTTGCTTGCAATTCCTTCTAAACAATTTTTATAAAATTTTTGTGTGTGATTAAGTTTTGAATTATTGTAAAAATGTAAGTAAAAATATTTTATTTTATAAGAAATACCCAGTGGTCGTTCAGAATTAGAAAAATACTGTAAATTATTAGTTTTTGGTACATATATTACATCGTTATTTTTTACAGAGTTTTTTGTATTCTTGTTTATTGTTTGGAAATAAATCGCGTGTTACTTGATATAATATTTGAAAATGTAATTGCTATGAAAGCTTTTGAAGTTTAGAATAATAATGTATTTACAATGCAAATTCGAATACACATTCACGATATCGATTGGTCTAATATTATATAAAAAAGAGTAACATTTTTATTTTGAAGACGTACAGGGCAACGTCTTGTCCGCTAGTAGTATACTACTTAGTTTATATATAGAATACAGTAAAGGAAAATGTATTACATGACCAATATTAAGTTAAGGCAACTACGCAAGAGCAGATATCTAAATAATGCTCTTAAATATTTTATTACTAACGTTAACTTCGTTATCAATGCAATATGTACAGTTTTGCTAATTGTGTGAAGCCTCCTTCTATGTCCTACCTACGAATTTCATTAAATTCGATCCTTACACTGCAATACCTATTTGTTGCTTTTGTTAGAATTCTATGATCAAGATTTCTACACAGTGGAACGTCTGCATAGTGAATAGACCCTCGCATTCATATTCTACAAGCTTTAGCGTTATATACGTCTCCTTTGATCATAGTGTGGATTACATGTGAGGCATGTTCATATTAGTAAAAGGAAGGGTATTTGTAACTTTTGTATTCCATAACGAATAAAATATACGCCCAAAACCAGTGATGAATCAGTTATTTTTATTATCTTATAATAAATTTGAAAAATTAACATTGTTTTAGAATTTCGATATTCGAAAAAGTTCTTTATTTGATAACACCTCGATTTTAAATTTTAATCAGTTTAGTAATATATTTGAAAAAATTGTAAGTTTAATAATTATTAGTTTGAAATCCAATTAATATTTAAATTGCTATGTTATACATATTGCTAATGTCAGAGGATTCTTTTTTATATATTTTGTTTGAAATCGTCATAAATCAAGTGCACGTGAACAAACCCTTAACTGGTTTTATTTAAAAAGGTGTGGTCTAGTTGTAAAGTAGTTTTGGATTTGTAGTTTTATTGAAATCCGCATATTTTCTTACAATGCAGTTACCAGTTATAAGATAAATTATTATATTATAAATCAAACATTTTACGTTAATATTTCATATTTTCATGACATATATCCTCATCACTTTCACTTCATCTTTTTTATATTTAAACCTACTATGCGCGTATTTGTAATTAAACTCGCTCTAACGGCTTGATAGATTTTAATGATTTTGTTTGATAGGCTTCAAGTGGATCCGAGAAAGATTTAAATTTACAATAAGATGCTATTACTTCTTATTTAAAAAGGAATTGTAGTTTTAACGTGTGTACAGAACACCGCCAATGACAAAAATTCGTTAAACATATTCATATTTCTTAGTTAACACCGTTTTAAGTACATTTAACAATTTCATTATCATTGCACTGGTATGCAGTGTAGCTTGGAGCATATCGGGACATAGGACACCCGTGGCTTACTTAATAATATTTTGATTAGGTATGCAGACTTTAAGAACCCGAAATTATTATTAGTTTGTTTGATATCTCTAACGAGCCAACCTAGAGCTTTATGCCAGAGCTCTGGGCACGTCAGGAGGATGGAAAAATGTCGCTGTTCGTTAAATACGGTCAAGAGGAAGGCGCTAAGGTACTTGGGAGCTCCCGCCCAGAGGTAAGAACAGCACTCCATGTGGGGCCGAATTTGCGCTTTATAAAGTTGCAAATGCTGGTCCGTATTTAAGTGCCGTTTCGCCTTGCTGAGCACACATAGCACAACACTTTCTAAGAAGACTAATTTAGCCTTCCCTTCCAAATGTCTTGAAACTGTACTGTATCATTCGGTATGTTAATGCCTAGAGTGAGGCTGAGGCTTTAAGGAGTGTGTCTTCGAAGAAAGAAGTAGTGACAAAAGATGTTTGTTTGCGAAAAACGCGCACTTTCAAGTGTGTGTCTTCTTGGGGTTAAAACCCCAATTCGTAAGTCGAAACAACGTACATATCATTGGTTAGGACACAGCCTTATGGGACCCCAGCATTCACGGGTAAAAATGCTGAACATCATCTGTTGATGACGATGTCCTTGATGCTCCTATCAGCCAGAAAGCTGGAAATCCAGTTGTATTATTTCTTGTGGAACCCACAGGCTGGTAGAAAAAAGAAGTTGTCTGTGCAACACCCAATCGAAGACTTTCAAAATTACCGCCAGCGCGCCGTCTCCTCGTCTAGATAATCAAGGAGTTCTGCTACTATTATAGGTAAAAAGATTAATTAATAAGTATTAAAATCAAAAATTCATACAAAATTAACTTAGAAACAAGTAAATCGAGCTAATAACGTAATGGATTTTACTCAAGGGTAACGGCGAGGGTCTTACCCACACAGTTTGCTTAACGCGATAAGGACATATTGAAGGACCTTTTCCATACTCACCGGACCAAAATTTTAAGTTAATTAGACTAACAAGATTTTTGGGGTTTCCGTTTTAAAGATTTTGAATTTAAAATTCATTTATCTAAAGGCAGTAACAGATTTTATTACAAACCTTAATTTTTATCATCTTTCAAATTGAATCATGAGCCTTTAAGGGGGAGACAATTTCTATTTTATAAGAATAGATAGATGGATATGTATTTATAAAATATATTTTAATTATATTTGTACATATAAAATATAAATATATATTAAAAATCTTATGTGACTATAGATATGTTCCTAAGATGTATATACAATAGCGTATACAGTGGTACGCCACTGTATATACATCTTAGGAATATTGTATCGATAAAATATTATTTTATACGAGATCACGTATCTCCACTTGCTACGGTCCTGACATGCTCCCCCGTTTTTCACTTTTATGATTCCATGGAAGATGCGCCGAATATGGGATGCAACCTATTTAGACCAACAACAGCCAACAACGCCAACAACAGAGCTGCTGCGGCTTGTGATGCGGCTGAAAAAGCTACAGCATGCAAATGCAGGGATCCGAATATCATTTTGTCCAATTCAATGTCGAGACCCTTTGTCCGTGGGGTCCTTGAGCTATAAGGCTTTTTCAGTAAATAGCAAAAAGGTTTGTCGACATCACAGGAGACCGAAGAGCTGGTAGCTACCTCGGTCAAGTAATTAGACTCGCTATTTAAAGGGGGAAAGTTGGTTGTTTTTTTCAACCTTCTTATACCCTTCTTGAACCCTTGTCACTACGGCTGCTTATTGATAAAGCTCTTATAAAATTAAGATCTTTTGAATGTACGTGTATTTTCATATAAAAAACGATTAGGCAGTAAGCAAGTTTGAGCTTTCATCTTTGCTCTAAATAAATTCTCCGCGTTTCTATGCAAAGTACTATAAATCATCTATTATGTCTTTATTTCAATAGTAAAGATCGTCGTTCTTTCAGGATAAAGTAACAGTGAGAAAGCTTTTAGTCTTATGTTTTAAAATTAATGGACTAGGGTCCGAACTTGAAGCGAACACATTTATAATTTTGAGAACATACTTAATCGGAAATATATATACCGTAGATATATCTACAATTTTCATTACTTTAATATTAAATTCAATTATTAACCTAAGCCATTTGGGCCGTCAATAGTCACAAGTTAGTACTTAAGTCAAGCATTAGCAATTAATGCAATTGCCTGTTACAGTTCATTGAACTATAGTTTGCTGATTTGTACCCACCCATATATTGATAATAGCTAATTAGATTGTATAGTTATTTATGGATAAACATAACACATATTTTCTTAATATTAGTACTATACAATACAATAATTTACGAAAAGAATTAAAAGATCTTCCGACTAGAGTCATTAAAAATCGACTTGGTGTATTAGTTTTGGAAAAAAAATATTATTCAATAAATGATTATTTGCGTGACACACTGTAGTTGATATAATAACGTTTGATATGATATGCACAATACAAATAATATAAGAATTGACCAATTCATATAAAGAAAACTCCTTTAAAGACAAATTTGCGCGCCATTGTGTGTGGCAGAATATGCGAACCTACTATTGTACCACCTTAAACATTTTTGTACATTTGTCTTGCAATACATTATTATTATATTATTGTAAAAAATATATAGACACTTGCAACCACTACCGATGAATTTTAACAACCAATGGTGACTTGAATTTGAACAATCAATTGATTAATCGTTGACGCGGTCAGCCTTCTGACAGTCAAACGCCACTGATTTTTGGGTATAAGAGATGCCAGACAGTCGCGTATACAGTGATGTATAGCCGCTTAGCCAAATTTAAGAGTCATAAAATGACAAAAAGTGCGTGCGTATAAAGTACACCTGTCAGAAGTGAAACATTTTTGGAAAACTAATTTTTAAGTCTTGTTCATACAAATCTAAAACTTTAGTTTTCCGAGACTTAGAGGGAGGAAAAATGGAAGATATGTTAGGAATTTAATTGTCATTAAAATATTATAAGTGTCGAAAATTTATACAATTTTTTTAAATTATTTCTTCGATATTTACATTATTCGACGAGATTTCTATTTGTATTGTTGTGATTTAAGCATTATGATAAGAAAAATATGCAATATAAGTTCGTGTTTCAACATTATCTAAATATCTTGTAACTATATAATCTATTGTCGTTCTACTCTCGCTGCACGGCTATTTGCTTCATTCTACGTTCTCCCTTTCTCACTCACTCTCAATCGCTGTCTCCCTTTTCTTCGACAAAAATGCTGCACATCTTTGTGACGTGAATAATTTTACCCTCATGCGCCTAAAGAAATTTAACTTAAAAAATCCACAAATTGTATAGCTGCTTGAAATGCACCTTAGGTGTTTTATAGTCGCGTTATGATTCGAATTCTATTTTGTACCTTTTGTATTTTTTAATTAAAAACTCATAACACTTGCTTCTCTATCGATAGCATGCCTATAAATTAATAATTTATTGAAAAATATACAAGTTAAATAGGATTCAAAGTTTCCAATTCCAATTTTAGTTTGGATTTTTCATTTATTTTGCCGCACTCCTCCATTCAATTGACTAAGATCACGTTACAAAAGTGAGCAACGCATAACTAACTCCAATATCAAAGCCGTAAAAATAGAGTTAAACATGAGTTCCTTTATTGCGTTGTTAAATACGAGAGAACAGGATATTACGGCCAATACGAAACGCGACAATTTGTACCAAATTGCGATATTATGTGACGGGCGGTAATGACCGCCGGATAATAGGTTTGGACTTTAAGCTTAAAGCTTTATTTGTTCGGCTATTATAAGTCAATATTGACTAATTAAAACTTGGGATCATTTTTTTACTCTAACAGTCTATAAACAATATCAATTTAATACAAACCCCGTTTATAATCATTAAAGAAGATATATTAGAATCGTTAATCGAGTTGTTTAATGACGCTTTCGTTGTAATGTTTTATCATTACCAAAGAAGTGTTAATTGCGGATAAAATGAAAAATCAGAGTATACTATTTAGGTTTAGTTTTGTCAGGAAGGGGTTATAAATTTTGTTTTGACCACCAACGTGTTGGTATATTGTTTCGTCTTGTCCAAGTGGCGAATGGACACAATCTTCATCCATTTCGCCAAGGTAGAAAGCTCCAGGTCGTTGTAGAAATCATTCGCTCGTTTTTCGTTGATTATATTAATGTTACAGTTTCTTTCTAGAAGCTTCTTTCTTCGTTAAGATATTAGCTAAAAATAATTTTCAAACAAAACATTCATAATATGTATCGTATTTTAAAGAGAATACCGAAAAAAGATTATTTGTAATGTTCATGCAAACAAAAAAGCTAAACATTTTTCTTTATTTCTTCATTTGGAAAAGAAACAATTTAATATTGTCATCGTAAGCCAAAGTGTAAGATAAAACAAAGTCGATTTACAAAAGTAACCTCGTTTTTCACGTAGTATTTCTATTCAAGAGTATAAAGACTTTCATAAATTTCCCTTGTTATGAAATGAAATGTTGAGTTCTTCGGGTTCCTTACGAAAAATATTTATATTGAACTCAAAGGGGATTTCTGTTTTTAACAAATAATTGTTATTGAACTACCCACAATATATTGGAGCTAGGATCCGATATACTCTATACTTGTACTATTTGTAAGCAGGTATTTAGAGTTTTGTAGGCAATGACAGACGCGTGTCTGTGGATTTGGAGATATTAGTCTGTTTTAAGAGTTCAAAGAGAGAGCACTGGTTATCCTTTCCGGAAGTCTATTCAAGTCAGCTACTTCGCAGTTTAGTAGACAGTTCTTAAGGTAATTTGTATTATATTGAGTTTTCAGTTTTATAGAACTTCTTCCGCAAATGTGTATTCTCACTTAAAGTAAAGAGCTTTTCAAATGCTACATAATAGTGGCCATGAACTATTTTATAAGTTTCAATGAGATATATGGTCAAGATTCATTTTGTTCATTTTATATTTTTAGTCACGTTTTTACCTGATTAGTAAACCTTTAGTAACATAGTCACGAAGATACTCGCGGATATGAATTAGTCTATTAATAATCGTATATAACAAACTATTTAAATAAAGTTTGAAGTAGAACTGTCGAGAAACTATATGCAATACAAAAACATTTAAAACGTTCAGTCATTTAAACTTTCTATCAGCAATAAACTGCTGACTTACACTATACAATTATATATGTACTGTACCGGTCAGTATAACCAGACAAATTTATCATAAATCTGTCTGTCGCTTTTCATTACAGCGTAAATGTAATTAAACAGAAGGAGATGAAAATAAAGAAGAATATGCGCAAATAGCCTGATTTATTTTTAATGAATGAAGGAAAGTCCCTATAAAATACATTTCTGAAATAGCTCTGTGAAAGGACTTTTATTATTTCTTTATCAAACAACCACATCTTTAAAACCGTAGTAGACCATTGCTTTCGTTAAATGTACTGAATAATACCAAAGAAATCGTATAATAGCAAACTTTATTTTGCATACGTTTTCAACACAACGCTTGCTTATTATTTGAGTGTGACGTATTATACCGTACCGTACGTATACCTGATTTAGCTTTTTCATATTCTAACATTATACAATTTACTCGTTTAGAATAAGACAAAAACTGAACTTCATTAATGTCTTGTTCTCTTTCATTTTCTTTCGAATGTGTGGCTTTGTTGGTGCGGCTATAAATTTGTTTATATTAAGATTATTTCAAGGTATGTGCTAAAGTATATAAACGAGACCTTTTATAAGTTTGACTTGAATGTTTGAATTTGAAAATGGAATTTAAAAAACATTTCTTAATACACTGAACGTTGGACAAATTTGAAAATGGAATTTTAAAAAACATTTCTTAATGCACTGTGCGCTTTATTACAATAAAACTGATTCTGATATGATGATTAATTTAATTAAATAAATTACATTTTCTATATAAATAACACGAAATATAAAATGTGTATACGAATTCTATGGACCATCCATGGGCTACTATATTATATGTGTTTGGTAAGAGACATATATAGAATAACAGGTTTTATTGATTTTAATGACCACACGTCAACCAAATATGCGTCAATGTTTTTGATTATATTCGTACGAGCAAATTATAAACAACAACATTCAAACGCATTATAACTAGGGTATAAAATCGCATAATCAACATTGTGTAGTTTAAGTAATAGTTAGAGAGCAAGAGATACGAAACGCACATACTAAGATGCTTACAAAAAATACTTGGCCGAATAAAATTCCCTGAGAGACTTATTGACGAAAGTCTATTTTTGCTTTGGTCTTGGAAAACAAATTTCATGAATAAATTTTTCCTTTGTAAACAAATCGACTAGGTCCATATTAAATTAGGCCTCTCCGGGCACAATAAAGCTAAAGTTTGGTTTCCAATATTCTTATCATCTCTTATAAAATTTGTTATGTATCCAGACGTATTTGTATCCTTTGATGTACGGTGGAAATAATAAGTATAAATGCAAAAGGAACACAATTTTACTAAACATATTTTCATGTTTGCATCAAATATCGATAATAAATATTACCATGAGTTATAATGCAGTTGATTTCTAATAAGAAATCAGGTATAATCATCTTAAAATCTTTTATATGTACGTTTTCTTTTAATTTAATCTTACAAATTTAAAACCGTTTATTTATTTACGTATTTGTTATCTATAAATATTGCTGTTAATACTCATTTCCTTTGCTTAGAATGTTTTAAAATAATAACTGGAAATGAATTCAATCTAACAAAATGTGACTCAAAATATAAATAAAATTATACACATCATATATTATACCTATATCCGTTGGAATGCACATGGACGTCGTTAAAAAATGTAAATGCTGCTAAGTTTACAGTTCTCAAATCAATAGAACAAACAAAAATAACTTTCAATAAATTTTCCACCCCTTTTTAATCACGAAGATTTTTGTTTTTAAATGTTTTAAGGATCTGCAACCATTACTCTATTCTTCTCATGATATTGTGATCCAATTATTTAGTAACTAATATATAAATAATGTTTAGCATCAGCCGTAAACGTGGGGAAACAAAACTACGCGCTACGGGCTGGACATTCTTTAATACTACTCTTATAAATATGACCCGGTATAAATTAAATAGTTCTTTTGAGAACTTGTTGTTTGTATAACTCTTTAGGGTAGGTGTTGGGATTGATGCAACACCAGTGGTGTACGAAAGCGATCGAAGTCTTTGGGTGAACTAAGACCTTCAACAATTACCGGTACTCTATATATTGGACGATACTTCAATGCAGTCAACATGCACATGTGATGCGATCAATTAGAAATTTCTACTTTGAAATTCAAAGTGAAACGTTCTTTGTTTAACTTTACCTTCTGTTCAGTTCAATGCATAACTCTTTCGTCTGTGGATCTTGATAAATGAGATTTACAGGAGGGCATATAAACGTCATGCCCTTGTAAATAAAAAAATATTACATAAATTTCATTATATTACTAACAAAATTTGAAGTAAATAATCATTTAAGTAGCAACTTTTTGGAGTTAGTTAACTGGCTCGCACATTTGTTCTATGAAACTAAATCTACTTGTCAGCCAGTAAAACGCTGTCTTTAGCTCTTTAATGGTTCCAAATGTCTTTGTATTAAAATTGAAATTTTTTTATTAATGCGTAGACGCAAATCAAAGCATTAAGAAAAGCGTGCAGCAAACTCCACTTTACAATGCAATAAAGTAAGATTAACTAAGTAACGAAGTGACATGCTTTTACGATGACTCGCAAACGACTTACAACATTAAACATCTTGTTTACATTTTATTACTTACATTACACGGCCCGTGTGAGACGTTACGTGCTACCTGCTATCGCTTGGGATTTTATACAGTCCTTAATATATGTCAAATTAAAAACTGGTATATATTATATGACCCTATATACTCGTATGCTTATAGCGTTCTTACGCTTCATCTTTGATTTATCTTAAACTCTGCATTTGTTAAGAAGCGAGGTAATTATTACAGATGTAAGATATATAACATTTACGTTTCACTCAATGAGTGCAGCAGGATGACCTCTAATAGGCCTATTACCTGTAAATGGTGAAACATCTAAAAACTTTTAAATATTTGATAAATACTACTACGAGTACTACATAGCGATCACGACCGCTCTGTCAAGAGTGTACCGCATAAGTAAACGTAAGATATATAACATACATCTAATACTCAATTAAAATTACAACTAATCTTTGTGATTTTAATTAAGTAAACTATTTTTCTATAAAGAATCTTCACAAGGGGCGAGGTAGTGTTCTGTAATTTCGGAGGTCACTTTGGGCCGAAGGGGTCAGCAAAGTAAATATTATATCTATTTTTAGCATGATGAATTATATCCTCGTGTCAATAAAGGTTTTCTTTTATTGGTTTATAACATATTATTTGTTCCCATTAAGTAAATCTATGTATACTTCATGAGTTTTGATAATCAGCTCAGTGGGTGTTTCCTTTCGAGGGCAACTAAGGGAAAAAGAGAAAAAGACAAGGAAAAAGATGATTGCCTCATTCTTTGGTCGGAAAGGTCTTTCGGGACAGTTGTGCTAGAAGGAAAGTTACTGCAGACTGGTATGACAATGGCTGTTTGCCGCAATACAGTCCCACCTGGAGACCCATAAGGAAAAATGGGCCCACTTATTTTCTCAGTGGTTCCATCGAATGCGACGATGTGTAGAGAGGAACGGAGATTACTTCGAAAAACAATAAAAGTATTGGCAACTTTCTACATTAAGCCGATTTTCATTTTCTAAGCATTTTCAGTGTTACCTAGGTATCAGACTGATTGAGGATGTGAATTCATGACTATTTTAAGAACTTACAAATATTTGTTAAACACTAATACTTTTGTGGTCTTTAATATTTAAGTTTTCCACGCAAAGCAACACACATTACTTATTAAGCTTATATTTTGTACACTTAAGATTTCGTATAAATAAAATACTAGCGACTATTCGTATTTTCATTCATCTTAAGATATTCAGACCACAGGTCTTTCATAGTTCACTGAACGAATTTAAATCAGTGGGCGCCGTGCTTCGCTTACGTAACCCTCAGTTCCGCTGTAACCGCACGTCGTACAAACAAACATATACATGTGCTTATATAAGGAAAGACTACAATTGGACTAAATGCAATTTGCTTCTTAGAGAAGTGATACGTTTGTGGCGACATGAGATACATATGAAAACTCTTTGTAAAATATATGAAATCGAAGCGTGACGAAAAGAAAAAAATATTAGCTTGTATGATATTTGTTTAATATTAAGGTGCGAACACAGATCGTTTATTGTTAGCATTTTTTTTTAAAGCCTGGTTTTGTGTTTTTGTCATAATGCTAACAAACACGATAATATTAATATTATTGTTTGACAATAACTAGGAATACACGTTTCGTCGATACGAGCAAAAAAAGCCATACATTTTTACCAAATGTCTCATATTTTTGATGATTATACATTTAGTATTGTCTTTGGTTAACATAGCTTTTACGCATTGAAAGAAAACACTTTTTTAACCAGATTAAAGCTATTTGTATTATTATAAACTTATAATTATTTATATAATTTTAAATTTAAATATACATTATATATACATTTGGTAAAGCAAGTTAAGGAAGAAAATTTTTTCGACACGCTTCGGTAAAGCAAAAAGCATTTTTTCTCAACTATCAATTATTTAAAAAAAAACTCCTAGAAAAATATATTTTAATTTAGTTAATACTAACAAGAGTTTATTCATTCATTTTTTAATTCCAAGAAATGAAGTTAAGCATGAAATAGTAATATTCTTACACCAAACACAATATAACTAAATAGAATAACTTTTGAAAGGCAATTGTGAAAGTTATTGAAAGTTCAATTTGTTTAATCCATTTGACTTCACGTAATGCAGAATTTCAAATGAAACTCAAATATTTTACACAAACCCCGGGCGAGTTATTTCAGAGTGGATTAGAATAGATTTTAAAATAACTCACTTGTTGTAACACTCAAAAGGAAAAATAGAATTTAGACTCTTTGCCGTTCTTTGCAATCTCTAGGTATTTTTCTTTACAAGATGATTACAGATAAATCAATTTGCTTCACCCGAAGGAGACTTCGGCTTAAGTACACGTGCTAATTGAAGATCGTATCAGGTAGACAATACTGGGACCACAGGCTAGCGTTTTTGTCACACAGATTAGATACTCTTACGACGTTACTGATGGCAAAAGAAAAACATTGCTTAAAACCCTGGACTGACTGACAAGAACGGGCCATGGAAAGTCCGAAACATACCGAAATAGAAGAGTTGATACAGCCCAACATTATAGGCGAATATAAAGCCCAACTACAATGGTAGCTGGCCTTGAGCACGTGGGCCAAGCTGGGCCGGCCTAGTGTTTGGAGACCAGTACGTTGGCCTAAGTGCCTCTGGATCGACCGAGCGTAGAAGGACCAGCTGCAGCTGATAGTTGTTGGCGGAAGGCAGCACAGGGCAAGGTATGCTGGAAGATTCTCATTTCAGAGGCCAAGACTTTTTGTACCGTAGAGCAAGCGAGTGGAACATCGAGAAAAAAATATTCAAATTTATTATATTTTTGGATGATTTTATTACAATATAGTGTTGTCTGTATGTATGTAAATTAACAAATGAGATATAAAAAGCATCAAATATAAAATTATTTTCGATTTGATTTATAATATATATATACTTAAGACTGAAACATTAATTACCTTAATAAATTATATAACATCTCTTGACGGATTATTCGACATGAGTAAGGTTGAGTCAAAGAGACTTTAAACTGAACGCGTGTTCAAAATGTATGACCTACCTACAATATATATGTTGCGTGGTTTAAACATTGTGCATATAAACAAGCATGGTGTTATGTCTTGCCTTACTAACCTTTTAATAAAAATATGGCGATTAAAAAGCGTGTTTCTTATCAGTTCTTTACAACTTAACGAATTTGCTAAATTTTTTTTATGAAGTCTTATTAGTCTGCATGAATTCTGATTTCAATTGATTTGACAAGCTCTTTGAATATATAACTATGACACAGAATAATAAGCACTAACAAAAGTTAACATACATTATAAATTATTACAGAATTCTATTTGCGAAAAGGTGATGAGAACAGGCAATGTAATGCAGTCTCGAAGATCCCAGCTTCTCGCTTCATTGGACTCCCTATATCCCTGGATCAACCCCACTTATCGCCAAACCGCCCAGACCGAAAATTCTTCTCCTATACAATCGGATCAACGATTTTTTAGACTTTTCTCGAACACTAAGATCAAACCAAGCTTTTAACGTTAAAAAGGAAATTACTTTCTTGGAAAAAATATATATTTTTTTATTCCACTTAGTGGGATTTGACTTGGGATCGTAATGTCATTATTATATTGTATATTTATGATACATACTTATAACACTGGTCGTGTTGATAACTGACATTCTTAAGTGTTTATGTGTGAGTAAGCCGAGTCAAACTTTTCGTTTAAAACTTCTATGGAGTACGAGTTAGGGAGATTTATAGATTCATAAATGTCTTCTTTATAAAGGTGTTAAATACCCTGAACAGATTAAATTATGTAATATTAAAAATGAAGGACGAACAATGATTGCCTTGCAGTGTTCATAATTATATTTTCTTGTTAAATTAACTTCCTGTTAGGTAAGTTTAGAAACGCTCTCAAATGAGCACTTTGTTACATAATGATAAAGCAAATCTATTAGATGTCAGTGATAAAGTTTGTAAGATCATTCTTATTCCTCCTGACGCCCATCTTGATTGTTTCGGTTAGACATTTTTTTTTTACTTGAACAATATATAAGGATTTTAGGTTAGGAGTTTATATGTTATATACCAAACTAATAAGCTTATCTCATTTGAAGTTTAAAATTTGGTTGTAATATTAATGTGTTGTCTACGTATATCTATTTATTTGAATGTTTATATATAAAATATAATGCTTATAAAAGATCAAATGTTCTATTTGTCTTATATAAATAAATATATTTATAAAACGTCTCAACACTTTACCTTTACTGATTTCAGGCGCGAAATAAAATATGTCAGGTACAGATGTAAGAATTATGATTGTCGGGCTAAATATTCTTAATGTATGGCTAGAGTGGGATCGGGGGCGCAATGACAGGGAAAAGTCAATTATACGCAAGGACGGCTTACAAGAGGCGGCTCAATTCAGCTTTATCACGACTACATTGGATGGGACAAAGCACGAAAAGAAGCAGTTATTTTCGGGAGCACGTACATCTTGATCAGTTATAGTTTTTTGGGGAATTATCAGTTATTTCCTGCCTCAGTGTATTAAGCCAGACTACAGAGACCTATTTGCGACGTTGTAAACGCAGAATATTTGCGGTCCATAGCAGCAGAATTTCCCACACTTCGTTAAAACAACGATGTTGCGCGCGCTTAATAAACGAAATGAATAACATTTACTATGTTCGGGGAGCGAATTCACAATAACTAAATATAATATATATACTAAACATGTTTTCATCCATCGTCTCTTTGGTCGAAAAGTCGTTTCAGAACTATGGTTAAAGCACATTTTCCAAACTAGTTTAGCCTTTTTGACAATTGACTGCTGAATTAACACGTCCAAAATAGCAACGTACTCTTTCACTGATTGAAGCTTAAATTTCAAGATATATTCGGTGTTAGTCGTTCCTAGTTTGAGTATCTACTAACAAGTTGAGTATTACATGTAAAAAATCAACGCTTTGTCTTATAAATTAAACCAAACTTCGAGCTCTGAGGTAGATGGGAGGAATAATCGTCTAATTGAGCCGGAGTTATATCCCACCTCCTTCAAAGATCTTTTCTACGTTTCAAGATTATCTTATAATTTTTTTTCTTGTTTCAACATCTACATTATGCTAATATTATTGGTTGATGTGAGTTTAAAAAGCCTTAGTTATAGAAATTTTCATATTACCCTAATATTATTTTAGCCATCCGTGATACCTGTATAATTATGACAACGTTATTAACAAAATTTAGAAAGAAAGATGACTAATTTAATTAAATAATACATACATAAAGGAAGAAATCTAAACACAAGTAATTACATTATGGACCCACTCAGCTTTAAGTTGCTGTCGCTAGCAACGCTAATTTTCAGTGTGTCTATACTGTCTTGGAGTGACAGCTGTACAATACCAATTATATTACACCAGGAAACTGTGAAATTAGAACCAGTATATACTAGCACTACGTTAATATCCCCAATATGATATAAAATGTATATTATGATATAAAATCATAAATTTTTATGTGGCTTTAAATATATAAAAATACTCAGAGTGATGTATTTGAGAACAGATTCGCCTTAAAGTCCATCAACAAAGAGCGTACCAATTCTTAGAAGGCCAGCACTCGCGAGCTCTTTGGGATTAATATTGTAAATGGGCGGTGGCATGAGCCTCCTATCCGTTTGCCCCTTTTCCATATAAATAGTATCTTACTTTTAATAACCACCTCTAAAGCTCAAGAAGTGAAATCTAGGTTCAATTAACATCATTACTTCTTAAAACCTCTTTTTACCTAAAATTTAATCATTTTCCCCTTGAATAACACGATCTATAACTTCTAGGAAGGTGATTAAATAGTTTGATAGCTCCTAACAATATTGTTATAATGTTATGTTATGTATGTTTAATCCCTCGGTTGATACAAGCAAGCTTCTTTAAATATTTTGGATGCTTTTTTACATTCATAACTGCTTCAAGGATATATAAACTTACAAGAGGTCCAACACCCATAATAACCCTAATATATTTTTCTAAGTAATAAAAACGTATTAACATCTACCAAATGCCCATAGTGCAGAACTAAGGCGATTGCCTTGATAAGCAATAGTTGTGTTTTTTGGGGCCACTTTGCGAGTTCGATAGTGTCTAAATTATGAATATAAACAATTTTAAAAATAGACTAAGCCATTACAATACTGTTGAACAATATTATTACTTAAATATAAATGTGTTTATTGGTTTTACAGATAATACTAGATTAAACACACTCTTTAATATACAACAGTACCAGTGTTTCATGATAACGTACAGTCTAAATTTCAAATGAGTATCCCGGGGCGTCCGCATTGTCTTAAATTTCAAATGTTCGTCTTATGAAGTTCTTAACGAAGGAGATATTGTTGTATTGTAGTCTCTTTGATATTGCGCGCTAGTGTTTCGTACATTTCCCTATTGTACATGAAACAATATTTAATCTCGCTTGTTTGCTCGACTGACCAATTCGTATGTATCTTGGTATCTTTTAGTATATGTGTTCTTAGATAACCATGAGCCCGTGCGGTAAAGGAATCACCGCGAGAAAAACACGTTCTCACATTATCATTCGAGTCAACACGCCTATTCAAAATTTCGCAAATGAAAAAAGCATTTATTTTAACTATTTTAACACAGAAAGATTTACCTAGCATGTATTGATTTATTCATCTACTAACAGGAACGAAAACGCAAACTTTTTCTCATAAGTATTGCTAGAAACTTATTGTACCAGTTGGGACATTGTAGAAATTCAATATTGAAATCCATACTTCGAAACTTACAAAAAAACTCTAATTTGAACGAAGAACGATAAAAGTTGGAACTCACCTCCAATGGCGCAAAGAAATATCCTTAACTTTTTCAATGATTTATTTTCCGTACATTTTTGAAGATCCCTGAAATATAGTTTTCTAAATCATAATATAGGCTATTGCCCCATGTTACGTAATGTAAATATTAAAAGTATACTTACGTAGTAACTGCTAAATTTTAGAGGTCTTTGTACGATTATCGAATATCAAACGTAATAGTAAAGAAACGATGGTAACCTAAGAAGAGTGCCGTGGGCGTTTTTGTAACTAAATAGAATTCCTGTAGTTGCAATGTAGATTCTAAAAACACAAACTTATTGTTTTTTATAGGATAGGGTGAGGAGCCTACGGGACACCCAAAAAAGGCAGTAATATCAGACCATGGACGCCCAATTTAGTGGCTGAGTTGCCGGACTTTGAGGGAGTATGCTCATTTTTTTAATTTAATTTTGATGTATGTAAATAACTCATATTGCAAGAATTATGTTCGTAAATATGTTTTCTACTACATATTAACATTCTACACAAGTGAATCGTTAACAAATAGGCCTTATACATAAATAAATTTAAAAAAAATCAATCAATCGCGCTCCAACATTTTTAGGTCTGGGCTTCAGATTTCTGTATCTGTTTCATGAAAATTAGTTAATCTAATAGGCAAGTAGGTGATTAGCCTCCTGAGCCTGACGCACGCCGTCGACTTTTTGGGTCTAAGGCAAGTCGGTTACCTCACGATGTTTTCCTTCACCGTTCGAGCGAATGTTAAATGCGCACAGAGAAAGAAATTCCAGTCCAAAGCTACAGCCGGGGATCGAACCTACGACCTCCAGGATGAGAATCACACGCTGAAGCCACTACGTCAAGACTGCACATACATAGGAAACTGATATTTCAATGAAATTCCTAAATAACTAAGAGAATAATTAAATAAAAATTACCCCGAAGAATTAAAATATACTACTAGCTATTTTTATACGTTCCAGTGACCTTTTTGTCACAGTTTAGAGTTTATCATAACAAAGGTCACACTTCAGAAATAAGCAATATTTTATTTTTGGAGTAAATACAGAACCAATTAATGTAATGGATACCCTTACTTGACTACTTTAATTCGTTTCATTGATATTGAATTCTATCCTGAATACTTCGAATGTTTTCAAAAGAACCATGCCTTAATAAGCTTAGACCTACTTTACATATAATTTAATAAACATTCGTTTATATAAGTAGCTTAATTTGGTAGGTATGAACCATATAAAAACATCAAATATAAATAATGTTTTTTTAAGTCTTCGCCCACAACATTATTAGTAATGTATATATGAACTATACGTGATAGTGGCTGATTTCTATGTCAAAGTATTGACTCAGTGGAATTGTATTTAAATTTGTATAGAAATTACGTACGTACGGGTACAAAATACTGTAATCGCATCGTTAATTAGCTTGCTGATGTAAATAATTAACATTTTAATCATTTAAATAATTAATAATTCAGGTTAAGTCAACTAATTAATATTCAACATTTCTTACTTCTGCTAGTATCTCTCTTGTTGAGAAAAAGCGACGAAAAATATTTTTTTTAGAAAACTCCGGCTTCACGGCTTATATCAATATCTTTATACAAATATAAATATAAATTTTAATACAGAACATTCTGGATAGTTCCTAGAACTCATTAAACCTAAGATAATTAAGCTATTCTTGTCTATAATTATGAAAATACTGGGAAGTATTTAAGCCTTTTCCATTATTTGCTCTCTCAACAAGTTGATGGAATTTCCTTCTAAGAATTTGTTTTAAAATGAATTAATATTTATTACCTTTGTTAAAGTACAATTTCATTATTCTTTCAATATTATTTTGATTTTATCTGTTTAATTTAGATTTGTCATGAATCAAATAATCATTGTTAACTTCTTGTCTGGACTCTTCAACTAAAAAATGTAAATCTAAGCACATCTGTTTTACTATGATAGTTTTTACACTTCTATTATTTTTTTAATAGAACCTTTATTCAATTTTTATGAATGTTAAATTTGCCTATGATCAGGTTAGGTATTAGTTTTGTCTGATTGATGTCTTAATCACGTCACACACATGCAATCACTAGGTTACAATAGTAGTTGCATTCCATCTCAACAGTACTAGTTTGTTTTCTTTAAATATATTTTGTAATTACTCTAACAAAATATTAGATTTGACTAGCATAACTTAATACTTAAATCATCATCAGTCTTAAATTACGCTGATTTATATACGTCGGTGAATTCATCTTTAAAACTTTGAATAACCATTAAAAACCCAACAAAACCTTAATTCATTTATTTCTGGATCTAGGCAATTAACTGACCAACAAGAAAAATAAGGCAATTATTTTGATGTTCATTCGTCTGTACGTTCACTTAATTTCTGCTATTTAAAATTCAAAGAAGCTGGCTCCTTGAGATGAGCAAATTAAATACAACGACGCTAGAGAGGATGGAAATTTGTAGCTGCAAATAAGTGGCGTGAAAATTGTATTAAAGTTAATTCAATTTTGTATGAAAACTGTAATATTGATGTTAAGATGTTACGCGTACAAGATCGTTTTAATGTGAAAGCAAACGTTGTTTAATTAATCACAAGGCTTCCGAATCCGTCAATTGTTTTCCAGTTCGGAAAGATCGTTTATATCGATCCACCTTTTCTGATCCTCCTGAGACGTGCTGACAAAGGAACCTTTTTAAATAATGGAAACAATACCGCATACTTAATATTTTATTTGTCAAATAAAATATCGAAATTCTAGTTAGTGATAAATTACCGAAATACCCTACGTCAAAGACCTAACGATGTCTAATCTGACTTATTATTATTATATATGTCCTGCCTGTCATTACTGTCAGCTGCCATTGTAATGTCACAGAGCTCATAAATTAACAACGTCAAAGTCTAGTCAGTTTAAAACCATGTATACTTGAGGCTTATATTAATTCATTCATTAAGTGGCAATATTAATAGATCTACAGATTAACGAATGTTTGATATTCCATAAGCTTATTATTAAAATTAATTATGTCGAGGCAATGGCGTCATTGTGCCATTGCCACTTAAATTAGTTCAAAGCCGTATACACTTGTGGTTTATTCAATTTGCCAATATTAATAGATCTACAGCTAAACGACTATTTGATAGTTCCTAGTAATAGTGATCCACAGTCTTTATTATTATTAAAAGTAAATACAATCGATATTAAAGTAATAATTTGACACTCATTTTTACGACTGTCGTTTGACTCTGTAGTCGATTCGAGTTTGGCCGCGGTAGGAGTTCGAGAATTGTCACGAAACCTGACTGTCGTTAAACAAAAAATTTTCCAAGTGCTTGACCTCTCAGCAGCGTTTTTAGGTGCTGCCCTGTTCCTCTTTCCAGTTCTCTTACTCGTTAATCTCTTATCCTACTCATTCCGTCATATATATGATTGTTTTAGAGTAAGTTTTTATCGAAGAACTTCATCATCTCAAATTTAATCTCCATTTATTAAGAAAGTATAGTAAAATATCTATGAGAAAAATAATTCGATCTTTTCAAGTTGAAATTAATCACAATGGCCTGATAGCGCTTATTGATATAAATTCTGTTTGCGGACAAACAATTAGACGCAAAATCGCTCTGAAAATTAATGACTAATATTAATTTATGACGACCCTTTCGATATTTATATTTATTAAGAGTCGCTTTAATTAATTAGTGTACATCTTGATATTAAATTAACAATTAGCAGTTAATTATACGCGTGACTACTCAGACGATGAAATATAAATATTGTACATAACATGACTCTGGAAATACTAAGGGAAATGTTATTAAAAAATCAAATAGTTTTAGGTATTTTTATAAATCTTTTTTTTTATTCACACGTTTGGTGAAGAATTCACTTCGTGGCAATAGTGTTAAATGATAGATGCAACATGAAACGTTTGTGATGGGTCAAACGGCCATTTGATCCAGATATACGACAAGGCCTACTCAACCCGATTTTATCCTACTGGAAAACTTCTACCGATCTACATGGCCAAAGCATTCCCTTTCACATCCTCTTTTAACCCACACTGCTCACGTACATATCTATTACTTATCCTCATTTCCACAGCATTTTTATAATCTCATTCTTGCACTGCCACTCCCAACATTCACTCCCATATGTCAACGTCGGGATAAGCACTCCCCTACGTACGGCCTGTCGACCCGTCTAGATTTCTTGGCTACACATAAACGAATGGAAGACTCCTTTTACTCTGTTCACATCTACTGGAATCATCGTCATACTTGCCATCTGAAGTAAACATACAGCCTAAGTACACGAACTTATCGACTTATTCCTCTTTTTCCCCTTCCATAATAATATCGCATATATTCTACACCACTTTCTACCATACGTCATGACGTCTATAAATGCGTCTAATTACAATCAAACGACATCGTTTTGCCTTTCACTTTACATACGATGTCAACAAACCAAGAAGCCTGCTTAATTTTTTCGGCTATAAATAGCACTTTACTCTATAAAGCGCAAATACAGCCCCACATGGACTGTTCTCACCTCTGGACGGGGGCTCCCCAGTTCCAGCTCCTTCAACTTGACCGTATTCAACGAAGAGTGGTTTGAAACGTCGATGACCAATCCCTCTCCGAGCGGCTTGATCCTTTGGCGTTGCGTAGAGATGTGGGGTCACTCTGCATCTTCTACCACATTTACCATGGAGAGTGTTCGGAGGAGTTTTTCGGTTTAGTACCTGCAGATGAGTTTCATCATCGGACGTCGAGGCAGAATACAAAATTCCACCTGTATCACATTGACGTCCGCAATTCAACGACTGAGCGCTTTTCAAAGCAAATTTTTGCCGCGCACTATCGATATGTGGAACCAGCTGCCCACTGAAGTATTTCCGAACCAATTCGACCTAGGGTCCTTCAACGCTCGCGCGAGCCCTCTGGCATTGAAATTGTCCATGGGTATCACTTAACATCAGGTGAGCCTCCTGCCCGTTTGCCCCCTGTTCTATAAAAAAAAGCACTGGTACTCTGTAACTACCCTGATAGACTGCGATCTCGGCTTCAATGTTGAGTTTTTATACCACGCGTCAGAAGTTTTCGACTGCGGATATTGAGAGAAGTACAAAATTTTATTGTATATGTTGTGTAGAAACGTCAGAATCTGTACTGATATCGCTTTTGGATGTTACAGAGTACCGGGGCTGTTGCAAATATTTCCAAGAAGAAATAGTTCAGCTTAGTTATCTCCTACGTAATAAGTATAATTAGGAACATTTAACGTCAAGTAAAAAGACGTGAAATATTACGGGGTAGTCCTCATTTTGGGGTTATCTCAGGGCACCCGGCTCAATAAATTGCGCTAGCCTCTTAACTAAGGCTTAGTTACACAGGATAGCTGAAGAGCTTTTTTACAATTTTCTGCTATAAATAAATAAAATATTTAAATTAATTATCCAAATTAAAATAGGTTTTACGACCCACGTAGACCTGGAATGGGGGGCTGTGGCTAACGTGCAGAAGGAGTTAGGCTGGCTAAGTTAGCCAGGACTTTACGCACAACGGACCTATTGAGCATCTAAGTATGGAACTGAGTTCACAAACCTAACCTATAACCTAGTTTATAGATTAGGTTTATATGTTGAGGTAATAAATCTGTTTTTTTTCATGACCCTTATAAAACAGCCTTAGGATTTCTTAGGCTCAAACATGAATTAATGAAAGCTCTTTTTCAACCGGACTTTGGTTATCTGTTAGAAAATGTCGCCTACGATAAATATTTGACGCTTGTTTTCTTATCGAATATAAAATGATACGTAATAAGTTTAAACATATTTTAATAGGCGTCTTCAGCGTTAACATATTTTAAATATTTGCTATAACGAAAATCTGATTTCCACATAATTAATAAAGATAAATGTACCCTATTTGTGTTTCAAAACCGCCTAATTAAGTGTTACTCATACAGTATGTACGTTGGCAGTTTATCCTTATTTCACCAAGTTTTACTAGTCAACCAGTAAATATAACTAATTAACTACAGTGTACCCATAAAGGCGCCCTAGGTACAACAAGATTATTATGCAAATATGGCAAATATGGTTTTAGCATTTGCGTATCCCCGAGGCCGTCTAGGATATTGAAGTATGACTTGGCTTATATGGTACACAGCTTCTGTAAATGGACTAGCCCAAGCACGCCCACGACCCGACCGGGAGTCAATTCCACAGTTCGCTAGTTCGCAAAAGGTCCTTGTAAACCCTGTGGAAGACTTCCAGCCATCAAGGTGACGTTCATGAAATTTGGCATTGTTACGGCTCGTACGGTGTTGAAACGAGGCAGGAGGGATCAACCCAAACAATTCTTCAGAACACTCACCATTCATTGCAATATTTACCAATTTCACGTCTAGATTATACTAGATTATATAGAATTTGAAATCTAACCCGTATTACCTTGACGTCCGACGTTCCACTGAGCTGAAACGGAGCGTTTTTAAGAAAGTTTTTGCTGTGCATTATGTGAAACCAGCTGTCCATTAATGTATTTCCGAACCAAATTGACTTAGGGTTCTTCATAAGTGTAGGTCTGGGCGAAGGCATCACTTAGCATCCGGTGATCCTACTGGCCGTTTGCCCCTTGTTACATAAAAAACAACTTAGAACTATAATTGTAACTCTATTAAGCCAAATGGCTAGGCAGTCTGTTATGGCCCCGAACGATCTGGATATTTTAAAGGACCCCTCATCCGCGGGCGTTCTGTTGGCATTTGACTCTTATGTACTTTGTTGTAATTTTCATTATATTTTTGGTATTTTAATAAATATAAACTCATCTTCAGCTAATTTGTGCAGGCCATCAGCTGCACGTTTTATCAAGGCCACATATAACCAATATGTGGGTTAAAAAAATTTTAATACATAAATAATCAGGTTCTTTAAATTTGGAAGAACGGCAGTAATTACAACAAGGACTGTAATTTTACAATTTTTTTATTGGTGACATTAATTCTTTGTTTTCACGGGAAACTTATGTTGATAAATTTCTGATTTATTTCTTATATATTCTTATATATTATTCTGATATATTCTAATTTGAATAAGATTCTGGTTTTAAAATATTTTAAGTCACACTGGAGAGTATAAGTGTTACTCGAAAACAAAAACGTACACTTGTCAAACTTGTCCCCAAACAACCAATTGTATTGTTTCGAATGAAACAGAATATACGAGATAAAAGAGCTTTTTTATTTCATTTTTGCTGATATATTTTTTATGAATGTATATATAAATCCATTGAACTATCCAACACAAAAAAACATTTAATTCAAATAAGTAATTCTCGAGATTACCGTTTCTATAACAAACTATTCCGTACAGAAGGATTATAAAAAAGATGTATGCGAATAGATAACGTCTCACTAATTAAACCTAATAAATCATTCCAAAAATCTATTCGTAATAAATGTGTTTGAGCATTGAGGCACAAAACGAGATCTATTAATCAAGGGCACAGGCACATTTATTCTAACCCTAAGAAATTGGCCCTTGCGTATCAAATTAATGATAGTTGTCAGAATTTGTTGCTTCGCGCTCGGTGCTACACAAAACTGACAAAGCTCTCATCCCTCACTTGGGCCAACAATGGAGCAATAAAATGTACACGAAACAATAGCCTGAGAGATGGTGAAAACTTTACAATAACTTTTTTATTTGGTAACGTAAGATTCATTCTACAGAGGAAGACGAAGAAGTAAACGTTAGGTATTTTATATTAACACGTGGTTTAATTTAAACAGAAGGCATTGTGTGTTTTTTATTTATTTATTTATACTTCGTAACCATAGTATACATAATTATACCAATAAAAAAACAAAAAAGTAAGTAGGTTACATAAGTTATTAGGCAACAGGCGGCCTTATCGCTAACAACCGATTTCTTCCAGGCAACCCTAATATAGAACAATAAAAAGAGAAACACCTACAGAGGGTAAAGTACAATTAGTGCATTAACAAAAAAAACTCAAAATAACATGCAACTATAACTAAAATAAAATCCAAAGAAAAAATATAAATAATAATATTTATAAGCAGACATGTAAAAGCTCTGCCAATGGTTAATTGATTCACAATCAATGATCAAAAAGAAGATCTTTAAATAAATTTAAAGTAAGTTCTGTAAGGCGTTTCAACTATAAGGTTACAAATTCACAATAGACATAAATAAACGAAAGTTTAACCTTAAAACCTTTTGAGGTCTTCAGATTTCTGTATATGTTTCATGATAATATGTCAATCTAAAGGGCAAGTAGGTGATCGACCTCCTGTGCCAGACACATGCCCTCAGCTTTTTAGTTCTTAGGCAAGCCGGTTTTCTTAGGATATTTTCCTTTACCGTTCGAACGCTTGTTACATGAGATTTTTTTTACAAATCAACAACTACCTAATGTACATACTGTACACAAATAGTGTAAAATTAGCCGGTTTTTGGCTTAAATAGCTGCGACATACAATCTCTAAAGTGTATGAACGTCTCAAATATTTCAGCTCCTAAGCCAGTAAGAATATTCTACGTCTAGATAACAAGCGCTTTTGTGCTACATTCGTCATTTGTTGTTGATACAGATTATATCTATCGGTACGCGTTCTGATTGGTTGAACCTGAGTAGACTCGAAACGAAACCTTTTGTGTCTGTAATCCGTTGTAAAATTACACAGATATTATTTGATTTGATTGGGATTTCACGATCTGTTGCGATTTGTTGTCTTTTCATTGTAGTATTACGTTTAATATAGCATCTATGTTGTTAATTCTTTGATTACGCGTGTTGTGAATGTTATAACATACAAAAATAAATATGTAGTAGCGTATTCGTATTTCTCATATACTGAAATTACTAAACTGAGTTTAATATGTCATTTGATATGAAAACAGATATCGTTTACAAGGAAATCTAGAACAATACGTTGGTATTAAGGAAACAATGACAAGCTAGACAACCTGCCACTACAATCTACGGCTTTACAAATTAAAAGGCTTTAAGGTAGGGATGTTTTTCATATATATTAACTGCAGATCTACGGTTATATGAGAGACAAGAGTAACTTTAGAAACACCTCGTCTCCAGTCACAGCATATAAGCAATGTCAAAATTGTAAAATTTCATAAACAAAAAAACACATGAATAAATTGAACGCAAGTTCTATTGATGCAGTGATCGTGTCATATTAGCATTATTGCCAAGTTATTGTTTTGTATTTTCAGATCAGTATTGGCCAAGTGGTTTGACCGTACGGTGAAAGATAACATGACGAGGAAACCAGCATACATAAGACCCAAAAAGTCGACGGAGTGTATCAGTGCGTTGCTATATGGTTTGTATACACCACGTATGAACAATTTTTGTGGGCATAATTATAGCTTGGTATCTTCAAGCTCCATGATTCTTTATTTCTGAAAGAAATACATTCAGTTAGTATTGTCTTTTATTAACATAGCTTTTACACATTAAGAAAAACACTTTTTGAACGGATTGAAGCTATGTATTATTACTAAAAAATGTTGTAAATGTTTTTCGGCGTTTCGCGTGCTTTTCAGCGTGCGTGGTCACGGTGACTGTGTGTGATACTTTTGACATTCAACATATATATACATAGCTTCAATCCGTTCAAAAAGTGTTTTTCTAAAAATACATTCACTTAGTCCAAAAAGTAAATTAAAGGAAGCTTAGTTGTGTGGGATAATATTATTATAAAATAAGCTATATAATACAAATATTAGTTGTTACTACAGATATTGCTGCTGACGTTAGACTGATCTTAAATTATCGTGATTCATGTGCACTTTATACGTTTTTATTCTCCATGTTTCCTTTTAGTTTAAGTTCGGACTTTGTCAGTCCTTCGTAGAGCGTATAAGATATCTTGCAAAAATTGCCTTTAAATAATTCGAGTTTACCTCAAGAAAAACACTTTTCATTCCTTGATAAATGTGTAAGATTTGGAAGTTTTTTAGTTTAAGGTTGTTTATTTCTTTGTTCCTGTTTAGTTTTGTCTCAACAACTATTGTAATATGTAGTTTTGCACTTCTTGCCTACCTTATCCAATTTAATAAAAAAAATTCTCTTCGCACAGTGGTTTCCTGGACGAGATCGCTCGAAATCGATAAGGCCGCCAGTTGCCCTCCATTTAATGTAATTATGTCACTTTTTATATTATCTGCAACGAAGTGTTTATAAATAAAATAAATAAATATTAAAATATAAACTATGTAACTTCGTGTAAACTGCAAATAGGGTTGCCTGAAGAGATCGCTTAGTAGCTAAGGCTCCCGTTGCACAATTTTTAAGTTTATATTATTTATGCCCATTAAGTATAAATATATAAATAAATTATAATTAAAAATACGAAGACTCAGATGACGAGAAAATATCCACCTTTAACGGGTAATGTGTCATAATATTTTCCCTTCCTGTTATGTGGTGAATTAATGAGTCCTGTCAAAATTCCCTTCCTAGATGGGGCACTTTGTCGCCAGATAAAGGTATTGTAATAAATGTTCGAAATCTTACACATTTATCCAGGAATGAAAAGTGTTTTTCTTGAGGTAAACTCGAATTATTTAAAGGCAATTTTGGAGAGATATTTTATACGCTCTACGATGGACTGACAAAGTCCGAACCAGCGTCGGAATTTGTAATTTTTATAAGTGATATTGATACCAATCGCGGCGTTTTTGTATTCTGCATCGATGCAGTTCTCTCAATATCGTTAGCAATATGAACCTTTGAATCGCGCGGTTCTAAAACTGAACATTGAACACTGAATCGAGATCGCAATCTCTATCAACCTTCACTCCGTATTGATTTAACATAAAACAATATTATATTTAATATAAAAAAAATCATAACATAAAAAAAGAATAATTAATTATGCATTAAATTAAATTATATTAGTATTGTCTTTTATTAAAATAACTTTTACACATTTAAAGTAAACACTTTTTCAACGGATTGAAGTTAGGTATTATTATAAACTTATAATCATTTTACATAATTTTTTCTGACGTTTCGCGTGCTTTACAGCCAGGTTTAAAGTACTTGCAGAAGAAAAGAGTTTCTTTCCAAGATTGTTACGCGAAGCCACCACACCACACTATTCTAACACTCCTTTTTTGTGATTATTTATACCTACATTGAAATAAATCTCAATTTGAAGTTACAGCGCACCTGTTATTATTCGAATGGTTTGAATGTTGAATGAATGTTGTTTGAACCCTGAATTGAATGTCTTGACTCACTCTCAGACCAGTAAAAATAAAAAAAATAAAGACGAATGGTTTGATTGTAATTTGTCAACAGCACCTCTATTCTAATACATGACATGTTACGTCATATTATTACGTCCGTTTGACCAATCACAAATGTACGCAACGCCTCGTCCTGCGTATATCGTTTTAAATCACCCCCAGGGGTGGATAAAGGAGTTACTGAGAAAAGTCAGAAAATGTTACTTCATTTCATTAGTGTTTGACTACTATTTGTTACAAATAAATTAAATGCATCAGGTTATGTAAACTGTTGACTTACACGATGTTATATCTAGTAGTCTTCACTCAATGAAATCACATGGCAAAAGCACGCCTCTAATCTACCCACGGTGCCTGCTAGACCACTACGACCTGTGACTTCGCACTCGATCTCTACCGAACACTACCACTCCCGTTAGAACCGGATGTTACCGAGAAATTTGTGTTGTAAGTTTATATAGAATTCTTGGTACTTGAATTATCTGAAGTCTCGTAACCTCAAACCGGAAATTCAGCACTATTCTAACAATTATAGTATCGCTGAAAAATTCACGTTATACACATGTAGGATGAATAATTAGCGTGTCAAATGAAAACCATCATATCTAAAGCGAACACGATATTTTTTTTTAGAATTCAATATGTATTCTATTTTCCACTAATCCACCTAAATGTTCAGAAAGAGGATCGACGCGCTATATACGTGTTGAAATATCAAATGTCCCATATTACACTATAACCCGTCACATATGATTTATCTAATATCCACATTATATGAGCCATAAAAATATATTAGCCGGTATAATGAAGGATTTTATTGAGCAATATTTACGTTTTGTGACGTAGCAGGTTTTAATAACTTTTACTATAACTATTAATGTGACTTTAGTACAAACGAAAACACGATAGTGATTTTCATAAAAATAGATATTTGGAGAAATTTTAAAGACCATCGCCATTTTTTCTTTATTCGCACTCTTCATTTCGGAAGGTCCCATCCTTCGTGATAAGTGACACCGAAAAATTTCTTTCTCTACCCTTTGTCTTCGGCAAGCCTCAGTACCTGAGCGTTGGTAAGATCTGTAAGGGCATTTACTTAACCGTTTCAGCGAGTATGGGCCACAAGGTCTAGTGCCGATTGAGTTGCAACGCACCACCACTATGTAAAACCAGCCGCCCTTTGTAGTATTTCCTAAACAATTTAACTTAGGGTTCTTCATGAAAAGAGCGTACCAATTCTTAAAAGCCCAGCAACGCACTCGCGAGCATTGAGTGTCCATCGGCGGTCATCACGTATCACTTAACATCAGGTGAGCCTCCTGCACGGACTATCGTTTGTAGTAACGGTTAATACATATTGCTTGTGTTATCTTTTAACTTCGGACTTAAATCCAAGTTAGTCGAAATACAAACATTATAGCGATGCAAGATTATACAAAACATCCGTTTTTACTTGATTGTTGAAATTAATTAAGTTTCACTAAACATTCCAAAAAAGGTTTATTTTCACTGTTACTTCCACAATAAAGTTGTACGTGATTCTGGGCTTAAATGCTAGTGTTAAGAAGCTGGTAAACGAGCAACATTTTTTGAACACCAAATATTTTTGTTACACCTATTAGAATAATTTTGTGTAACAATAATTAAATTATGATTATGGTAATAAGCTTAATGTTATTATATGACAAACAATGAAATCCAGTACCTACTATTATATAATCACGATACAGTTAAAAAAAGCACCGAGCAACTAAGCTCAGACCTAAAATGATTGTGGCAGTACTTTTTTTTCATTATAAATGTAAATTTGTCGGCGGCTTATAAAATACCTAGGGCTCAGCGAATCAATTTTGGGAGGAGCGTGATTCCAATTTTTCTCCCTCGGTATTTCGTACGTGAGGTGAACTTTTATGCTTTATGGACCTATCCCACTGTTTATTTTAGTCTACTGCTATTTAAACGACAACGTTTATCACGTTCAGTGCAGCGAATTTCAGTCTATGAATAAGAAGACTTATGTCAAGTAGATTTTGCTTTAACTAATATATATCAGCGAAAAATATCATGCACAACCTTTGTAAGTGACTACGAAGTGTGACGTACCAAGTTATATGTAATCTTATCGTCGGTTGGTATACAGCTATATGTACAAATACCTTGTTTGTGCTTGTGCAACATTGTGCTTCAGTTATCACAGCTTTAATTAATTTAATACGTGAAAACGCGTTCAGCGCGGTAGTGAGTGAAGTTAGCGTTTTGTGCAAGTTGAAAGGAAACACTCGGCTATTCACTACGAGACGCTTAACGTCGGAAAATTTTATTGCTTTTCTATTTACCGCCTTGGAAAGTTTTTTTAATTAAACATAACTTTGTATATATTGAATTAATGTGGAAGAAAGTTTTGCTCATTCAACCGTGAGCTGGCTGAGACCAATTTTTTGATTCTGCAATAAAATGTTATAATAGTAAAACCGCATACAGTTCTCGCTTACCAGATAAGACGGCATTAATAATCATAGAACTCTAAACTCAGAACTAAAATCTTTGATAAACATTGCAAGTAGTCCACGAATTAAGAAAAATAAAATTAAAATCAACTTCTTTATGGTAAAAAAGAAACAAACTAATATTGTTCTAATTTTATACCGCGATACCTATCAACAATAATTGATATACCAATAGTCATTACTTTATCTATTGTGTCTGACCCATGGCTTGTATCGTACCTAAGAGTTGCTGGTTGGGCCGACCATTTATGTTAAAAATCGTCGACTTAAATCTAGTCTCTATTTTGTCTGGTGGGATATATTTATATTATTTTATATTGTTTAGTACATACATAATAACAAGTATTGCTTGCTTAATTAAAATACCACCTAACTCTAAAATGTAACGGTTATTTCATGTTCCCTCTAATGATGTACATTGAAAGTGCAAACAATGTATTTACATAAACATTTAAACCTATTTACTTCAATTAAGATACCAAATGGCAAATACTGTCCATAATTGATTACTACAAAGCGTGTTGCTGCCCGGGACTTCCGATTATAATGTTTCCATTATAATACAGTCATTTTATATAGCGGCAACATTTTCTATTCGATTGATCGAATAAGCCATTGTATCTATACTAATATTACTATATGTTTTTAGTTATTTTTTAAAGATTTTCTACTTAACCAAAAAGAATCTATGTGCTATTTTCCCATTCCATTATAAATAAAGTAAAATAAATCAGTGGCGCTACAACCTTTTTAGGTCTGGGCCTCAGATTTCTGTATCTGTTTCAAGATCATTTGTTAATCTTATAGGCAAGTAGGTGATCAGCATTTCGTGCCTGACACATACCGTCGACTTTTTTGGGTTTTTAAAGAAATTACATTGGTACCGAGGATTGAACCTACGACCTCAAGGATGAGAGTCACACACTGAAGCCATTAGGCCAACGCTGCTACTGTCGTTAAGTCAAATGATTAAATGATAAATTTAACTTTTTGGTTTGCTGATGACAGACATGAAACTAAAACAAACCTCATATTAAAGTCAAAGTTGGCAATGACTTGCAAAAGTGTCAAAACACAGTCGATGGATGGGAAATGTTAGTTTAAACAATCCCGGTCAAATTAGACGGGACGTAGTTTGTGTCCTTTTATTGTTGAACTTGGATAATTACTTGGACCTTTTGCAGACTGACTAAATACAGAGACAAAAAATCATTTTTGATTCAAATAAGAGATAAGTTATTAATAAAATAACAACGTAGAAATAATTCGATTAGACTTAATATAATTATACATTTGTTTTACTCAATTTATTCGTCTCAATTGTGCGAATGTTCTTCAGTTAAAAACTGTGTAATTAATTACACTGGTAATTACACTGATTATGTTTTTATGTATAACGGGATTATACTTTGTTATTAAAAGTCCCATTTCACATTTATTTAAGGACGGAGTAGATTAGTAACAAGTTAAAAAAAATACCCGTAACCGGGGACATATAGGTCGCCATTCCTGTGTTAAGTACAACTACTGTCAGAAGCCTATACTTTAAAGAGGCTCGAGAAAGTGTTCCCTTTTACGAACATTATCTTCTGAAGGCCACCCCAATATCGTATTGGTTCGTGTTTTGCCATTAACTATTTATTAACCTAGTATCTTTCGTAATATTAACGCGAAATACCCTCGATTCCCGAGACCTCATATCCTGTAGCAGAATGTAACTTCTAAATTAACATACAAAGTGCAACTCGGATGAGTTTATAATGACTTATCAGATATTGGGATTGAATTTTCTATTTGAGGTCATCAAAACCTTTATGTTTCTATGTTATACACAAATTGTGTTTATAATTTTATAACAAATTACCGCGCAGTTTTACCTGTGTTGGTTGCTTTCCTCGATAAAATCAACATAAAATTGTACTAAGATCACTATCATGTCAAAAATTTATTTAAACGATTCTACGTTTTTTGTTCTGTATTAATTGTTCTATTATGTAAACAGCAGCGACTACAGGATAAACAAATGAGGTACCTAAAAAAAATTATATTAATATATTAAAAATTATTATTTCGCCGGGCTTTTTATTTAGGACGCACCACGTGCTTTATACTTAAAGCACGATGGAATAAGAATCGATTTGCTTAGCAAGTTTATTTAGAAATTTGTAGGTAAATTATTACTCAATGTCCCAAGCTCCAGAATGCCTGCATTCGGGACCGTGATTGATTGGCGGTTGATTCGTCTCCTTCCCCAAGATTGATCGGCTCCGTTCGTCTTTTAAATGAAGATTTCCATACTTATGATTAAAGAACGTTCCTTCAAATACTAAAGTGGTTCAATGCCACAAACTATTCATGTTAACGATTAGGTAACTTATAAAGTAAAATCCAATTGAAATAAAATTATAGATCTAGGTCTTAAATTTCTGTATAATAATTTACACAATCAGATGTCCAGATGCATGTGCGTAACATACAGGCATCAATATGTCTAAGGGTGAGTCTTAGTGAGCCTTTTTTCTCCCTACGAGCACGTGGTAATTACGTACTTTTTACGCCTATTAAAGCTAACTAATTAATCAAATTATTAGTAACTGTGTATTATAACTGTATGAATAAAATAGTCCCTTATGAAATTAGATAAATAAACAGGTTGGATAAAAAATTTATAACATCCATATTTCCCAAAGTTTGATGAAAGGGAAAGTTCATGAATACTACGAAACTTGTATTTTTAAACTAAAAGTCGTTCAATAATTAATTCATCAAAGGGAAGACATGAATATCCCTTACATATAAACTAAAAATTTTAATAATATTTTATTCTATTTTCTACAAAAATTCAATATAAATTATTTAGTACATATTAAAATTCTAATTGAAATTGCGACGTGGCAAGAGAAGTGGTGTCTTGGCGGTTTGGCGAGCGGTCAACTCGTTACGGAGATCCTGACTTGTGGTTATTGACCGGAATATTCGTTCATTGTACATATAATATTCGCTCTAGAATTTAACATTTGCTTGTATATTTTAGAACGAAGGCACTTTCAAACCTCAAAAAATGTGCCATACTATTCTTGAAAGGCTCGCAGAAAGTGACAACAACAGTCTTCTCGCGAGTTCGGTAGCAACTCAATTATAGTTATTGCTAGTATTGTATTTCCAAATAATATAAATGTAGTCCTGAACCGTAAGCGATTTTGGCCTTATAATAAAAATTCACACGCAGTATCGACCCACGCAGAGAATATATTTTAATATGATTTGTGTGTGAAGTCGCGTAACTGGGGGCCTACCATAAGCTTCCTTAAAACAATACAGTTGAGTTTAGGTACCTAAAGTCAGTAATATTGTGCTGTACCATGCCTATAACCTGAACGTATTAGCATCGCAAGGCCGAATGAAAGAACGATATTTTTTTTGAGGTTTCTACTTAAGTTTAGTTACGAAGCAAGTTCGACAGATGTTTCTATAAAAAATAAATAAAATATAAAATTATTTTTAATAATTCATTAATCACAATAAGCTACTATGTATTTATATATATATTAAATATAAAACTATTATTTCTATATATTTTAAACGTAAAGTTTTCTGGTGCTTGACACTTATTAAATACATTTTATCGTTTTCGAAAATTTTGAGGTTTCCTAAAAATTGGAGTTTCAATATTTGGGTGTTTACAAAATTTTAGTTTTATAAATTGTTTAACATATAAATACGATGGTAAGTGCTTTTCACAAATTTATTTTCTAAAAATAAATACCTATATCGAAGTGAATTCCTGATAAAAAAATACAATATTATTGATATTACAAATCAACTTATAACTCGAAAATAGTAAGTTTAATTCCTTAAAATTGTAAAAATTTCATTTATACGTTAACATTAGTTAATGAATTATCATAAATAATTATCTTATCTTTACAGCTTGAACCAGACAAACTCGCTGAATCGAGAGTCAAAGAAGAACCCCAATTAAATATATGAATATATGTTTATATAAAATTGAACATTGCCTAATGACATCTTTTACTATCTTTATGGCGTCATCCTAACTAAATAAATACTGTTATTATATTTTTTTCGAATAGCTTATTATTTAAGATAGATGCAGTGACTCGATTAGGCAACATCTGAAAGAAAAGAGGAATTGGTATTAAAACTAAAATAAGACTAATACGGGCTTTAGTGTTCGTTATCTTCCTGTATGTAGTAAAAACGTGGACTATCTTGGCTCAAGAAAGGCAGAGGATCTACCTTTGAGAGGTGGTGTTGGCGTAAAATACTCAGAATACCGTGGACTGCGAAGCGTACCAATACATCGATTGTTTCTCATCTCCATCGATATTTTAATAATTTATAATCACACTTTCTAAACTCAAAATACCCCAAAATATCCGAAATGTAAAATTATACATCTTATTATTTTAACTTTATGAACAAGTTTTAAATAAAATATTGAATTGTATATATTCTAAAATATTATTTGGATATTTCGGTACAATAAAGTTAAACAAAAAATAACTTTTTAAGAGAGTTCCGTCATAGTTTGTCATATTTTGGTTTTACCGAGCGGTAATAGTACGAATTTTCATAACAATTGAATGAACGAAATTTGATTACACCTAAGGTCACGTGGGAACATAAACTGTCTCGTTTACTCGATGTCATGGTATGAATAAGAAATGCATCTCAGTTGTAGGTTGTCAATAACAGCTCGTGGAAGACCCCAGTCATGTTTTAGTGTGTCCCAAAAAAAGTACAACTCAATTTGACTGGTTTTTAAGGGATATTTCTCCAGATTTTGACCAGTACGTTTCAGTATTGAAAGCTTATTTTCTAAGTAAATTGTCTCTTTTTTTTAAATACAACAGTTTCTGTAATTTTTTGCCATAACATACATTAAACGCATAAATAAACTTTTTAAACAAGTAAAAAATTTTCCGTAGATATAGACGGATACTATACTATAGTAGCCCTATTACTACCAATTAACTCCCTTAAAACAGCCGTATATAAATCATTATTTTTTTAGATATATTATACGATTTTCGGAACAAAACTTCATATCTTACCATATTGCACTTTGTTAGATAATATAATTCTGAATTCGTTATTATATCAGACTAATCCGTTCAGACATTCAATTCCCAATCTATTCTCGTTCAATCAACCAATCAGTGTGATGGAGCCTCAATACCGCAAGCCTTAATCTAATTCATTTACATTTCACACTCGGGCCGGCTAACTCACGTTGAATCTGTATACAAGTTTTTTACTTAAAGGCTTTGACATAAAAATTTTGAACTATCAACTTAACGGTATTACTTTCATAAATTCGTTCTAAAATTCATGAACTAATTAAATGAATTTAAATTGTCTGACGTAGTCTGTAAACTTATAATAGTGTATATAATACGATACCGATTATGGCAATATTTTACAAATTTTAATGAACTCTATAATACCGATGTAAAGGGTCGAACAATAAGTAGTGGTCGGTAATAACGACAATTTTTTTTAACTTTAAATATGATGTTATCTTGAGGAGGTTGCAGTTATCTTACTAGTAGAAGTAAATTCATTTTTCTTTGTAAAACAGTTTAATAGTAAAGCAATAATTATATTTAAGATTATCATTTAGCATACCACTCCATAGGATTTGGGGCACGTACATATATAAATATATATTTTTAAAGATAGTTGGTGATCAGCATTCTGTGCACAACCTGTTGCTGATATTTCTAAAATTTATAGCTATATAAGACCAAAAAACTAACACGAGGTTAACTTATTTAAAATTAATTATAATATATTGTATATATATTATAATTTAATTAAAATATAATATATTTTAATAACATATAGATAAGATGAATGTCTATTTATAGGCGGTCATAGTTATTTAACAGCATTACTATCCTATATTTCATTTGCTTACAAGTACACAGCATATCTCACATATAGCTCGTACTCCATCTATTTGGTGTTAAGACCGAAACTTCTAAATAAAAGAAAAAAATCGAATAAAGACCTATCTACCTAGTAAGTAGTATCTAACTAGTTCCTATAATGTTCTGTTTACGTGTCTCTAAATTTATATATCTTTAAGAAAGTCGTGTACACTTATATATATATATATATATATATATAACTCAAGAATGATTGAAAATTGGACAAATATAAGTTTTGAGGTTGATCAGTTGATGGGTTTATTCCGAGTTTGTATTAGCTTATCGGCACGATCATCGGTGATGGTGGAAATCTGTAGATCTTTGGCGAAACCATGTTCGCACTTGCGAGAAGGGCAAGGTATGGAGCAGGTACGGGCCAGCCGTAGGCTGCATCATTCTGGAGCCTCTCCTCGCAAGCTCGTCGGCACGATGCCTACATATATCAGACACAGTCTAGTTATGACTTATTAATTATGATTTGAAAGCTTCGAAATGTATGACCCCAAAGTTTTGTGACACAAAAATAAAAAAAATCGTTATCAACAGAAACACCTCCATGCATCATAATGCAAAAACACTCAAATCGTAATACCATTTATAAAAGCTTTTGACCCAAATTACAATCGGGCCAGAACTATAACGCTAAGAATAATCACGGTGCGGTAGCCTTTCATCAGTTCCATTTAAACACCCCTTAATCCTATCCTAACGAAATATTCATCAAGGTTGAGTTGTTAGACATGGTTTGAAGTACAAGAGAACGCTGTTCTAATATAATAATGAGAAAAGTTTGTTACTATAACGCTGTGTATGGAGGAATACATATACTCAGTATAAAAAAGCAAGTAAGCAAATTTTCTACATCTCAGTACATACAGACCAATATTAATTTTTCACTGTTCGAAATACATAATTTCGATTTAAGAATTTTTGATGAGAAATTTCGATTTAAGATTTTGAAATCCCAAATATTTTATCTCGGCCGATCGTCATATTTATTAGTCGAGTCATTGTTGAGATTTACTCGGGTTACGTTAGACACATTTTTATTTTGATATATACTTTTTGTTAATTATAATTGATAATAGTTACGTCCGCTATTTAGAATTTTATAGTGAGTGTTTAGTGCGTTTTATAAATATATATATATATATATATTTATATATATATATATATATATATATATAATAGTTATCATAGTGAGAGACTCTCTCTTTGTTCCCAAACTAATAGAATTTCTCCAAATCCTTACAGCTGATAATATTGTGTGCCTTTCTTCCTGGTAAGAAGATATTGAAGATATAAGATTGTGTATCGACTGCCACCGAACCGTTCTTTGTGTTACATAATTTTTAGCTAATAAGTAATTATAATTACTAAAATTTATAGTAGTTTAATATTACGTGTAGTAGAAAGCAATTAACGTATAAATTGTAGATTTAATAGGTACCACATTTTTGATCACCATTATTAGAGGTAACACACAATCATAACAAATCTTAATTACTGGTTGTAAATCGCAGAAACGCGTACATAAAATTTATTGTTCTTTTTATATTCCTGTCACGTGAAATATTGCGATCAAATTATTAAATTTAAAATTAAATTTTAAGCAATTTTAAAACGAATCGGTTGTACGTACGGTAAGGTAAGGTAGCAATTGTCATCAAAGCGCTTGATAATCTTATAATGTATGTAAACAGCAAGGCTCAAAGAACAATGTTCAACTGAAATATGCAAAACAACTTAAATTTACTCCTATATATCAAAAAATACGTTTTAAAATGTATAATTTGCTAAATGTTCAACGCAATTAAAAGGGTTGAGGTAAGAATCATAATCTATATTTTTCTCAGAAAAACTTACATACCCCACATAGTCACCCCATTAAGCAACAGTTATTTATAATAGAAGGAAGTGCTTGTTTGTGTGAGACTGATGCTGGTTTAAGGTAAGTACCTGTGTTACAGGTCAACAGGCCTGCAGGTGTAACGCTTTAACTAACAATTTTCTATTAGAATGGCAATCAACCTTTCTAATAGAAAATTGTTAGTTAAAGCGTTCCACTTAAGAAAACGAAAACATACTTAAATATATTTTCATTTCGAATTATACTACTTTTAACTTTATTAAAAAATTGTTTCCAATCTATTAGAGTTAGCTAAATATTTAAACTAATAGTGACCTAAATGTGGAACAAAACCATATAATACATTTTTTGTACTTTATATTAATTATAGTATCATGTAAATAAAGTAATTAGCTTGAAAAAAACATACTAAATGTTATTATAATGATACAGTAAGTAAAAAATTGTTGCAATGAGTCCTTTTAGGAACTTAATTCCTTCACGTCTACCTAGCAACACAACAAGACCATACAGATCATGTCACCAAAAATATTCTGAATACGAGATGAATTTGAGCCGTGGCCTCCAAGTTAGTACAAAACACATAACGACCAGATAATTTATGGTTATTGTCTTGATAATTGCCTAATTCGTTTCGCTATTAGAGTCGTGCTGCGACATGTCTTGCATTACAATCGACACAAAGAATCCGCCTCAGTGAAAAATATCTAATAGCTGTACTAAAACTTGGGTTTCATTATGTATTAAGTAAAGTCCATGATAAACACTTATCCCACAGTATGTGCTTGTAATTTACGGTAATATGAATATTAATTGTGAACTGCCGTAACGTTATCATACATTCCTTTTACTTTTTCTGTAATTATTTTTGACACTCATATTTGTCATTTACGTAAAGTATATACAAAAAAAAACAGCATTTAGAGGTATAAAAACTTATTAAATCATATGAAACCTTCAGTAATATTCCATATTTAGTCGCGATAATGGCTTCGAAAATTGCCATAGTAACTGGTGCAAATAAAGGCCTTGGTTTTGGAATTGTTAGAGAATTATGTAAAAGAAATGTTGAAGTGGTTTACCTTACCTCAAGAGACATACAACGCGGAAAAGATGCAGTAACAAGTTTAGAAAAAGAAGGTTATAAACCTAAGTTACACCAGCTTGACGTCACTGATGAAGATAGTGTCAAAACATTTGCCGATTTTGTGAAGGCAAACCATGATGGTCTAGATATTTTGATAAATAATGCAGGCCTATTTGATGCGAACTACTATAAAGTAAGCTATGAAGATGCCAAGAAAATTATAGATGTCGACGTCCATGGAATAATTTTAATGCAGAAATATTTCTTTCCGCTACTAAGAGATAATGGTAGAGTTATCAATATATCCAGTGATTGGGGACATATAAAAAATATTCAAAATGCCGACTGGGTGAAACGCTTAACTAAAAAGGATATCAAATTGGAGGATGTCTGTGCCTTTGTTGATTGGTTTTTGAATTCTATTAAAAACAATACGCTAAAAAAGGAAGACTTTTTTGAAAACACCGTTATGGCTTACAGAGTAGCGAAAGTTGCAGTGTCTGCACTAACTAGAGTGCAGCAAAATGAGGTTAATAGAGGTATTTCAATTAATTCGGTTAACCCGGGGTATGTTAAAACGAGTATGTCCCACGGAAGTGGGGATTTGACGGTGAGTGAAGCCAGTGTTACACCTGTGTTTGTAGCTCTTGATATTGATCAGTCCGTCAAAGGGAAATTTATTTGGTACGACAAAACTGAAGTTGATTGGGCAGATCACAGTTTAAATCTTGTAGTTCCATTTGAAGACTTTGAACGAGCATTGGCCGAAGTAATTAAATATTAAATCTTATTGTTTTAGCTCAATAAAAATTATTATATTTTTTCCTGCATAATATGGCGTTTATCTCATTATTATGTTTAGTCTTATTCTGCTTTAATTCTGATAATAATAGAATTTTGCTTAAACATATTAATCATGATACAGCAGTTTTATTACTAACGAGCAGATAGCCATTACCTTTGTTTCATTGTATAAATAACAATATCTCGTATAAAGGCAAATTAATTAAGACGAATGTCGCAATATAACATAAAACTCCCTAATACTGGGTACTGGTTACTGGTAAAAGACCATTTTTATGAAAAATGGAAAACAAGATTGCTATTGTTACCGGATCCAATAAGGGTATTGGATTTGGAATTGTTAAGGAATTATGTAAACGGGGTGTTGGTGTTGTATATCTTACTGCCAGAGACATTCAACGTGGTCAAAAAGCTGTACAAGAGCAGAATACTGTTTCCTTAAATTTCATGAATTCAAAGTAAATAATAAAGAAACTATTAAAAACTCTGCCGATTAATTAAAAAAAAACTACAGTGAAATAGAGACTTTAATTAATTCCGGTGTAATTAATGAAGATTTTTAAAAGACTTCATACGAAGATATGGAATACATTATTCATATTAATTATTATAGTCTATTGTTAAGTGAAGAATTATAAAAGATAATGGCCGAATTATAAATATTACATGTGATTGTTGACATGTCTCAAACTTAAACAATAGGTATTGGATTGTGCGACATACGAAGGATAATTAAAGACTTCGACGCATGATGATAACGTCAATGATTTTCTTAATTGATTCCTGCCGTCAGTGAAAAATAATACTATTGATTACAATGACTTTTGAGAAGTGGTCAAGCTTATAGTTGCGAATGCATAATGGTAAATAAGCGGGTTGCTTTTATCATACATTAATTTGTTTAAACAACTTTTATTTTCATGTTTAAATCGAAAGTTAATTTATTAAACTAAAAAAAAATACTTGAATTTACGCTACAAAAATAATTATATATTAAATGGAAACACAGTGTCAAAAATTCTTCAAGCTTATTAAATACAGTGTCCATATAACACGGTATATATACACCAGATTTTGCATTCGGGAAGAATACAATTGCTACAAATAGGTCTGCCTCAGTCTACTAAAAAAAGACTTTTGTAGTCTTTGTCTTTTTAGTCTTTGGAACATCTGCTGGGATGCATGCAAAATCACACAATTATATTTTTATTCACTCCATTTTATATCAAATTGGAGAATACTTTCATTTCCTTGTTGAAAGTAATAAATAATTAAAACAATATGATTTTATCCAATAACTTTTTTTTTATTAATTATCATTTCGACTTGTTGATGAGTGTTAACCTAATTGTTAAAAGTTCACATCTTAACCCTTGTTAAACCCCTAGTCCAAATATTTTTTTTTTATTTATCTCTACAAGGACCATCTTAATGCGGTCCTAAAAGAGTTCAGTAATAGGTCTCAATGAATTATTAAAAATAAAAAAAATACATAAAGCAAACATTATTTAAATTATGTAAATTAATTTAGTGTATACAAATCTTCGTAATATATCATTTAGAAGTCCTATTCTCTTAAAACACTTTTTGCATTACAGTAATTAATGTTAATTACTTTTTTAAGTAAAACACTTTATTATAAAATTTCCTATTCATTCTTGACAATTCTAATTAAATATAATTTATTCGTACTAACTTAACTTAATGTATACTTATAAGGTGTATTCCAAAACTACGTTGGTGACTGATTGCTCTTAGCTGAAACAGCCCCACGTCCAGTGGGGCTGTTTGTCGCGCCTAGGACAAAATAATGTTTATTTAGGAGACAGTGGCTCGTAATTGTCTCTATCATTGTTTTGAGATAAGTTCTGTTGAGGTTTAGAAGTCGCTTTGTTACTAGCGGCTAAACTGCTGAGAGTAAGACTATCTGCTGTCCGCGTTTACCAACCAACGGTGATATTGGAGTTCTGTAATTTTTTGGCAAATCCAGGTGCGGACTTTTATTTATTTATTTCCTATTTTTACAGTAACTTAATACTAATGCAATAGAAAACTAAATTAAAAACATAATATAAACATAACAAGTAAAAACTAAAATCTAAACCATTTTATAAATAATGCAATTCTTGTGAATTCAGCCAGTGTGCAAATAAAAACATCTGTCTCACAAGCAATAACATTTAGGGTGCACAAGACACGCGTAAATGGTGCTTCTCTAAGTACGTACGCGCCCCAGACACTGCCAGCAATTGCGATCGCTTACCACGCCGAGAGTGATTATTTGGCACACGCAGCCCCAGTCTCCCCAACATTTTCGCATTATATATTTTGCCTCCAAGGACCTTAAAAAATATGTGATAGTAAGGTCCCTCCTTACCTCTAACTTGTTGTATCCCACCATTGGACTTGCGCGAAGGGCAAGCGCAAGGGATATGGGCCAGCCGGCATTATTCTGTAGTCTTACCTCGCAAGCTAGCTGGCACGATGCCTATACCAGACACAACCTAGTTTTGACTTACTAATTTTGATTTGAAAGCTTAGAAATATATGACCTCAAAGTTGCGTGACGCAAACAACATTATCAACTGAAACATCTCCATGACATCATAATGCAAAAACAAACTTTTTACCAAAAATCCAATCGGGCCAGAACTGTAACGCTAAGTATAATCATGGTACAGTAGCCTTTAATCAGTTCTATTTAAACACCCCTTAATCCTATCCTAACGAAATATTCATCGAGGTTGAGTATTTGTTAGATATGGTTTAAAGTACAAGAGAATGCTGTTTGTAATATAATAAAGTTGAAGAGTGTGTTTCTAAAACACTATCTATCGCGTAAGGCATTTAATAAGTATATAACGCTTCGACAAAATTAAACTAAAAGGGCACAGCTAGTGAGCAATAATTTCTACATCTCATCACATTTAGACCAATATTCACCAAATTAGTATCCATTTCTGCGTATATGGGTTTCCATATCAAAATCCAATGCAAGACAACTGTTTTTTTTTAAATTGTGGAGTTTTTAAATTGAGGACTTAATGGTCAGTACTTCAATACTTGCGACAGTAAGTCTCTAATAATAATGATGAACGCCGTTTATTTACAATCTATACAAATTTTAATAATACAGTTACACAGTTTAATGTTTTTTTGTGCCTTCAGTACCACTAATCGAAAAAAGCTGAAGAAAGGGGTTCTTCAGCTTTTTTTCCTAATTTCTCTATCCATGGCTTTCTTTCTCCATTCACTTCCTGCTAACGTTTCTATATCTTCTATCCACCTTTTTCTGGGGTGCCTTTTTTTCGTTCTTCCCCTTGGTTCTTTCCATAATGTTCTTTCCCCGCTTATTGCCACTTTAATTTTAGGGCACAATGCAAGACGTATATTACTTTTATTTTTCGTTTTATTAATTTTTTATAGCAACTTTACTAAAAAAAAGATTAAGAAACAGAACTGCATCAGCCGGCATTGAAATTTTAATTTGCCAGAAGAAATTTAATTTTACTATATCAATCGATGAAAGAAGCGGAAGCAATACGACGCCAACGATTAGGAATAAACAAGAAATTCAAAACATCTGCACAATGATTTAAAAAATATTATTTGTTTTTCACCAAAGTTTATCGCTTAAACGATATTTATTATTTACTTTCTCTTCGCAGGTTGGTTCTAAATGGAATGCTTCTTAGCACTTCAAAACTCTTCATTAATCGAGTTATCAATTTGTATTCTTACAAATTACCCACAAGGATGGCTCCTTGTGTAATAAACAGGAGCCTGTAATGCTACACCATTCAAGTCACTCATAGTATATTTCTGTATTATCTAAATTCAATAGCGTCAATAACAAATATTAGATTACTCCATTTATAATACTAATAATTAGTTTGACATTTGTTATTTTAATATTATTTAGTATCTTTATATATTTTTGACATTATATTCCTAGTAGAAGGAAGAATCTTTACCGGTATGAGTATATTTGGGATAATAGGTTACTACAATTGCTTGCAATAGATTAATCTGGTATATCAATAAATCACATAACTAGATATATATTACATTTTTTTTTAAATATACATATAATCCTTATTGCTCGCACTTGTACTGATATTTTACCATAGAGTACCCAAAGTTATCTCAAGATTATCGCTTATAATATATTAAGGAAAGTTTTCAAATACCCTTGAAGTCTAAGTAAAAACTAGTAGTGCTTATTAAAAATGGACCCGGATGTCAAATAAAATAATTTTGTTAGTTTGTTTAGGACTTCTTAAGGATACAGATAATTTCCTACATTCGAAAAGTTCGTTTCATTGTTCGCTCTACTTCTCAATGAAACTTTTAGTTTATTATTAAAAGTTTTATTTTTAACCCTTACTAATATTCCTTACTTATTAAAAAGTAAGACAGAGCAAGAGATGAGTAGAAGATATAAAGATAATAAGAGGCTCAATTTGGACAAGAAGAGCTAATATTAGAAAAGAATGGTAGAAGCTGGAAGAGGCCTATGAGTAACAGGACACGCTTATCACCAAAACCGGCCCATCTGGTGGAAAATCCACCCAGTATAATATATTAAAGATAATTTTTATTATTAAGCCCTTATTGCTGGTACCCAGTATAATTAATATATAAGATCTTAGTAATGTGTACACTAGTATATCTATATACCTTATTTTTCGATATGCAACTTTACAGAAATTGGTTAAATAAGATAAAGTGTAACAAAAGGCTTTTATTGTCATAGACATGAATAAAAATAATACAATTATTTCCTTTTACCTTATTACTACAAAGATTTTTACAGAATTTCATTAATTGTAATAGAATGATTACTATCATTGTTATCGTCAGTATATATTTTTGTTATGAATGCCTTCGAACCTCTTCGAATCAACTGTGGTAGGGACAAGAAAAAGATGGCGCGTAACGGAATAATGTGACGCGTAACCGAAAAATGTGACGGTATTTTTTTTTACAATGCCGATAAAGAAGCTTCACTTCAATAATAAAACTCTAAATTAGAAAAATATATATTTGTCTTAAATTTGCAATAGTTCGAGGCTTGAAGGTATTTACTCTGGTGTTAAGGAAAAAGAGACAAAAATAGTATGAAGACTTAGCTGATCCCACAGCGGGGCATAGAACGGTAGAGGCGGTAGAGGCAATTAGAAGTGGTACCCTAAACTTTCGGCTTGTGCAAGTGCTGTACATGCATGACATCGTGCGGCGGTGGTCTCACGTATGTCATAATGTTTGTTCTGCAATGGGTAACAATTTTGCTCTGCTTTGAGTTATTCAAAAATGGTCGACAGTTACGAGGTAGGTATAGAAAGCATTACTTGCTCACAGAAGGAGACAACAGAAAGAGAGAGGGAGCGCTCTAGGACGAATCCTAGAATTAGAAGACGCGGAGTAGATAGGAGAAGATAGGTCCATCTCCTACCTCCTACGTGGTGCTTACTGCTGCGGAGATTTTGAGCGTAACATGCCGTTGAGACCCCAGTAGAATGGTGGTTTTAGTGGGTATTGCTCACCCATTCTCTAAACAGTAGAGATTCTAGGGGTCGAGTTACATATACCCCTGTAACTTTAATGCGCAAATGCATTTCCACCTCGGATATCAAATGTAAAAAAAAGTTCACATATAGGGTAAATCCGAAGCAAAAGCACTTTTATTATGGGGTAAATGACGTCACATCCTGTAAGCGAGTTGCAAACAGTGGCTCGCCGATTTGCACGAATCCGATGCGGAAGTTACGTGATCACGTACGAGGAAATGGAATTTTAAATCTGCATTGTGCTTAACGCTTCCTAGCGACCACACTCATACTGCGTACAGCTGGAGATTTACTTGGATTTTTGGGTTTTATTCAGCGACCTGCTGTTTACAAGGTTACATGTACATAGTATTGTCTTTTGTTGACATAGCTTTTACACATTAAGAAAACACTTTTTAAATGGATTGAAACTATGTATTATTAATATAAACTTATAATTATTTATATAATTTTAAATTTAACAATCCGCGAAAATAGAGGACACCGTGAGTCGTTTTTGAAAAATACCTTCATCTTTTAGTCGATATCAACTTCGGGGAAATAAATACAGATAACACAACTTTCTCTACAGCTGTGATACTTTTGACATTCAATACCTTTTGTCTTCAGTCACCGTCACACGCTGTAAAGTACGCGAAACGTCGGAAAAAAATTAAATTTAAAATTATGTAAATAATTACAAGTTTATAATAATAAAACTATGTTTATATTACATAGCTTCAATCCGTTTAAAAAGTGATTTCTTAAGGTTACATGTACCTGATTAATACGATTTTTTTTACTAATTCTATACAAACGACATTTTCTTGACTATCGTCGTTTGATATGAGCATTATAGTAGTGTCCGATGGTATTTCATATATTTAAGACAAAGCATGTTAATCCAGTCTGTGATTTTTCATTTAGAAAGCAAGTTTGATGAATCGAGCGTGTACCATATACCTACTTTTAGCGTAGAAAAATTTTATATTACTCATATTTCAACGAATTTTGTAATTATTTTTAAACAATTGGAGTTCTAATGTAAACTCACTGCCTGCCTACATTTTCTTTCACAAGCACTCGGAACGTAAGAAACACGCAACGATACAGCTTACTCAACCTGACAATTGAATATTTAGATAGCTTTGCATAGAGAGAGAGAGATCATTGATGTAATGTAACGGAATCATGCTAATGCTTAAATGAATTATTTACACTTGTGTATTTGTATTGTGTTATTGTGTTAACACAATCTCTCAACCAGTTATCACGGAGCACAAGGCACATTTACGCGTCAATTTCTTTGATTAAGCTTTTTAGTGAAGTGATAAACATGTGTTTGACACATTATTTTTTTACTGTAACAGCCGTTTCTTTTTTTTTTTTTTAAATATGCACAGATAAAGAACGATCCATTTCTTGGGTCTGGTTGTCTACACCTCAAGGTCGCACGCTTATCTATTCATAAATAAGTACTCACAATTGTTAGCGCAGAAGTATATAGGAAGTATAGAAGAACGTTGATAGACTTTTTGTACATAAATTATAGAAAAGTCTTCAACATCACAGATTAAATGAATCTACCACTTCCAGTAAGGCAAGACACGGTCAAAAGTGAAACGAACGTATAATTGTTGGTTTTGAAACCATTCTTTAATTTAAAATAAGAATTACGTCTGAAGGTCTGTCTCATTAAAAGTGTATTTTGTATCCGTTGTCTTAAGTCTTTTCCGTACCCTAATTAGGATAAGAGGTAAGAAGTACAGTAATTACATCGTTGAGATAATAACGGTGCAAACTGTAGCGTAGTATTTTTACATCATGAAGACTTTAGTTCTTAAACTGTGAATTTATGTGTTTATTATTTTCAATTGTTCTTAACAAGTAAGTCACGTCTTCGATTTGAAACTTGTTTTGCTAAGATTGTCTTTATCAAATCAAACCTTTTTAGTGACTTTATATAATAAACATCCATTTTGGTTAGTAAATATATCTAAAAACCTAGTTTTAGTACCTGTAACAATATATATTTAGATAAATAAATAAATGTAATCGAAGCCACTGAGGTCACAATGCATTGATCCAACTAGCATTACGACGCTGGCAGAGGAAGATGTAGATGAGAGAATAAACGACGAATCCTGTATAGAATAAACTGTATTCGAATGAGAATTCTCGTCAAGAATTGTAATTGAAAAAATGTTATTTTTTGTCCATTCTCTTGATTGACATACAAAAGTAAGGGGTTGCTTTTTTCACATTTGAGTCGGTTCGATTACCACACGAGGACTTGAAATAAAATCACATCATCTTTCAGCAAAATAGCCCATCTAATAATTAAGATGCTTTCCCTTGATGTTCCATAGTCTATGGACGTCCGGTATACTTTATATTAATTTTCTTCCATGTAATAGGTTCATTAGTCTTCACTTGACACTCCTTATTTACTATGTGCATGGCATAGAACTTCCGCTACTACACCTAGTATTAAGCAAAACTATATTTTTCTACCTAAATCGGAAAACTCCTCAAAAATTTGCAACATCTGTAATATTTTTACCCATCATAGCTGCATAGAACATTAAGATTATTGAAATTTAAGTCGTTACCAAAGTTTTAACATTCACAAACGTTAACACTAACGCCCTCAGGAATTTTGATGTCGCCAAAGCTCAGCGGTTTTGTGCATTAATATGTAATTAACGAATACTTAATAGTAGAATTTGACCGAATTCTGTGTTTTACTGCTAATCAACATTCAACTATGCAAATCTCAGTGGAAACTGTTATGCCTCTGGCTGGAATATTTAATTGTTTGCGAAGCGTTTAATAGCACGGCGTGTTTTTTATAGACTGTTTTCGGTTTGACATCTGACAGTTGTTGCTCTATACTTGTTTATTTGTCACTTATAATATCTTGCTGTTGCTTGATTTTTATCATTAAACTATATATTTTTTACATTTGGAAAGCACTGTTTTAGGTTATTTATTGTAATGTTACAGAAACATCAGACTTATTAAGAGCGCGAGAAATACATATGCAAATATTTTAGGAAAGAGTCCGAGTTGAAAAAATATTTATAATTTATTGGACATTATATATTATTATTAATACTTATTTTTAGTTACTCGATGAAATAAACTTGTACTTGTACAAAATTCAAGGCTGAAGGATAACCATCACTATAGATGTAAGCCAGTGTCACATGTGCGTTGCCACAAGGAATATCAAACTCCTTACAAATTACTCATCTACTTCTAGAATCAAATGATTTCTGAAGTAGACACTAATTGTTTAATAATACATACGTTAATCATACACGTAGATTGCACATTAAATTGTATGTAAAATTATTTATATTTAAAACATAAAATTAAAACAATCGCATTGTTACTGAAAGCTGTCATAAAATCAAATATCAATGAAATTCAACTGTACCTTGATTTACAAATATTGTAGTATGAAACCGAAACGTTATAACATGTCAGTGGCAAGAGGCCAAAGGTTGCCGACAGCCTGCCTAACAATTATTTAATATTAATTGAGATCGTGCAATATAATATTCACGTGCCTATGTAAATTACACAAACCATTACCTCCTTCCTGTAACCGAATTACATTAATAAACATGTTCTACTATTGTAGATACAATTATTAATATTATTATCCAATGTTGCTATAGTATTTAAAGGGCCAGATTTTTGCATGAATGATATTAATTATTCTTATAGAGCCACCACCTAGGCGCCGTCAAATTGTCCAAAAGATACCAGTTGCAGTTATAGTTTTACTTAATGATAATAATTTATTGCAAGAAGATGGTAAATGTTTAAGTAATAGTAAGTTCGCATATTCTGCCACACACAATGGCGCGCAAACTTGTCTTTAAAGGAGTTTTACATTATTAGTCATATGAATTGATCAATTTTTGTATTATTTGTATCGTACATATCATATCAAACGTTATTAAATTTATATCAACTACATTGTCTCACGCAAATAATCATTTATTGAATAATACATTTTTTCCAAAAATAATACACCAAGTCGGGTTTTAAAGAGTCTAGTCGGAAGATCTTTTAATTATTTTGGTAAATGATTGTAAACCTTAATAGCCATACAAAAGGTGTCTTTCCTTAACAGTTCCAGATTGATTTTTGACACAGCCAATTTCTCCCCATTTCTACTTCTTACTTCGACTTAACCGTAAGAAGTTTCATAGTCACCTGAGACCAACACTGTTATCTAACCAGATAAATCAGCATAAGTATGAAAAATAAAAAATAAATGGATTAATTTCAATATCATTCTGCAGACTCGAAAACGTAGTTCAAAGTAGGTAACTGAACTTGCAACTAAATAGATTTGACGTTGTTCGAGGTGCGTTTGAAGAGGTTCCATTTGAAATCGTTAGTTCTAAGTACAACACTCTAAGGTATAATGAAAACTAGTAAAATCGACCAGACTAATTTCGGTATATACTTACAAATAGCTTTAGCAGGCATCATTCTCACAAACAAGCATTTCGTTCAATAGAAGAAGAAAAAAATGTACAATAATAAATAGCTGTAACTATTTTATGTATGAAGTTTTTGTGAGAAGATAAATAAAGGTTATTATTATTATTAAATGTTTGTGTTTACATACATTGTGTTTATATACACAAAAGTCACAATAAGACATTATTTTTTTACAAAATACTTTATTTTCACATAATAATTATACTATTGTACTTTAATTTCGAATAATATGATAAAGATTTAACTGAAAACTAAAAGTGTTGGACTAATCATTTGTAAGCAATTTTACTATTCACAGTATTGCAATTATGTAATTTAGTTTTAACTAGGAATGAACTGAATTTAATTTAAGACTACACGTAGTATATAATAAAGAAAGTTACCTTGCTTGTAGCCCGCGAGTTTTGGGTACCAAGCGTATCTTCTCCCTCGATATAACAAATATGCCGAGAGCGGAAGACGTTTAACTGAGAAGACTTTGAAATCAATTCAACTAGGACAGGTAATTATTGCGGATATCTATCCTTCGATGGGATTAAGGATTTTTTCTTAAATCTCAAGGAATACTCGTATCGTGTCAAAAATATTTGTCCCACAAATCAGTCCGCGAGCATTCTAAGCGCACCGCACACCTACATAAGGTATAAGATGGGAAAACGTATAATTTTGTGTTCGAAAGCATTTCCACATTTCATAAGTGTGTTATTATCTCCTTTTTTTAGAGCCTCTGCTTATTCCCCTTAATACGCGATATAGGCCCTAAGCTCGCGGGTCTTTCAACTATAAAAGTGTTATGTTCAAGTTTATTTAAAAAAACAAGCTTTTAACCCTTTTGAAGTCATTCTGAAGATAGATGATCAGCCTTCTTTGCCTGACGCACGCTGTTGACTTTTTGAGTGTAAGGCAAGCCGGTTTCTTCGAGCGAATATTAAATGCGCACATATAAAGAAAGTTCAGTGGTGCACAGCTCCAGGATGAGAGTCGCACGCCGTAGCCAACACTGCTCAACACTGTAAATTCCCGAACTTTTTTATTTATGGTTAACCAATATGATCTCCAATATTGTATATGTAATCTAACTCTGTTATGCCTATGTGTAAATTAGCCAACAAATTTTTCCCCGAAATTGAATTGAAAAAATGTTCTCTTACAAACAGAGCTATCGCCAAAATATTGCAATAAGTTATCATATATATTTCTCGCTTTTTTATAATCATAACGTCATAGTTTTTATTATGTTAGTTAGTAATAGTCATTAAGTATAAAAATGCTGTTTGCCAGTTAAAAGATCTGCAATTATGTTACACTGCAAATCTTAATAAGACATAAAATTTGTCCAAAATGGAAATATAATATAATAATTTCAAATTAGCTTATACACAAATTTAATCCTAAACGGAAATATACTGGTAACTCGTCACTTAACTAAATTAGTCAAGCAAGACCTGGAGCAAAGCCAAAGTGCCGCTCCAAACAGTTCTATAAACAATAATTAATTTAATACATTCTTCCTTGAATTCTGAATTCTAGAATTGTATTGTCAAACAAGAGGTTTCAAATTTTGTATGGTCTTCAGTTTGGTACACTATACAAGACGCGACGCACTATACAATACCATAATTGCGTACATCGAGCCCCTTGTTTCTTTCTATTTGGAGCCGAAAGCCTTGTTATATGTTGGTTACCTACCTTACCTACTTGTAAGGCTTTCGTTTCTGGTAATATTTTGGGTGATTTACAGATATTTATGTATGTGAAAAGTCAGAGAGTTCAAATCTAATCACTAATATTTCCGATATTGGCTTTATTAAAATAGAGCATTGTTTCAAAGCTATAATTTTAAGTAAATGAAATTATTGTTATAGGAAAATAATTTCTTATTTAACAGTCTGTATATTTTGTAGGCTCACTTAATACTCGTAGAATAAAACACAGTTGTCGAAATATTAGATCTTTCATACATTATAACTACCGCTTTCTGACGGGCTGGTAATAACCATTGTCTTGATAATTCGTTCTATCGGACCATTTCCTATTTATAGTCGGCATCGAAAGTGTTTTAAAATCTCTAAATTATATTACAACAATTTTTCACTTATATAAGTAATTATAATTACAAAAAAAAATTAAAGTTCAAAATTAAAATTAATTCCAGTTTTATTATATATATTTATTACTTGTAGTTGAAAGTAATTAACGTTGTAAATTGTAGAACCACCACCACCAATCACAATTGTAGAGGTACCACATTTTTGATCGCCATTACGAGAAGTAACACAATCACGACAAATCTTAACTACAGGTTGTTAATCGCAGAAACGTGTTCATAAAATTTCTTGTTTTTATATTTTTGTCACGTAAAAGATTGCGATCAAGTAATTGAATTTAAAATTAAATTTTAAACAATTTTAAAACGAATCGGTCGTGCATACGCCGTCAAAAGGTAGCAATTATTCATCAAAGCGCTTGATAATCTTGTAACGTTTGTAAACAGCATGGCTAAATTGAACAATGTTCAACTCAAATATGAGAAACAACTTAAAGTAACTCCTATTAACCAATAAATACAGTTTAAAATGTAAAATTACCTGAATGTTCAACGCACGCGAGTGCCTTCCGGCAATTCGTTACTTGAAACAATTCGTTAAGAGAGTGGATATAAATTTGTTTTGTAATCTAGCTGTAATCCTTACTGGAGTAATTAAAAAGGGTTGAAGGTGTAACGGACATTCAACCTTTCTAATAGAAAATTGTTCGTTAATGCGTTCTATTTAAGAAAACGAAACGATATTTTCATTTCAAATAATACTACTTTTAACTTGATTTGAACTCAATTGTTGCCAAAATGTGGACCAAAACTATTTAAAAAAAATTTCTGTAAATTTATATAAATTATAATGTTAGTAAGTAAAATAAATTTGTTAAAGTTTTTTTTTAAATTATAAAGTTCCTCATCTAATTACTTTATAGAAACTGGGGCTACAATGCTTGCAATGAGCCCTTTTAGGAACTAGTTCCCTTCACGTCTATCTAGCAATATATTCTAAGCAGTCAGTTTTTCACTATAAACGAGTACAATTGACCAGAAATAGACATCTGAATGCGAGACAAATTTTAGCCGTGACCTGTAAGTTAGAACAAAACACATAACGACGAGAGAACTTATGGTTTTTGCCTTCATATAATTGCCTAATTAGTTTCACTACTAGATTTATGCTGCGACATGTAACAGAAACAGAAACAGCAGAAATAAAGTAATGAACTTATTAACTCATATGAAGCCTTCAGTAATATAGCATATCAGTCGCGATAATGGCTTCGAAAATTACCGTAGTGTACTGGTGCAAATAAGTCCTTGGTTTTGGAATTGTTAGAGAATTATGTAAAAGTAATGTTGAAGTGGTTAACCTTACCTCAATAGACATACAACGCGGAAAAGAAGCAGTTACAAGTTTAGAAAAAGAAGGTTATAAACCTAATTTACACCAGCACAAGTGACATGAAGTCACTGATGCTGATAGTGTCAAAACATTTGCCGATTTTGTGAAGGCAATCCATGATGGTCTAGATATTTTGATAAACAGTGCGGGCCTATTTGATGCTAACTATCATAAAGTAAATAGATCTAATAGAAAATCTCTATAGATGTTGACGTCCATGGAACTTTTTTAATGCAGAAATATTTCTTTCCGCTTATAATAGATAATGGTGGAGTTATCAATATATCCAGAGATTGGGGATACACAAAAAATAATTAAAATAACGACTGGGTGGAACGCAAAAGACAAACATGTAAACACCATTATGGCATACAGGGTTTCGAAAGTTTCTGCACTAACTAGAGTGCAGAAAATGAGGTTAATAGGAGGGATTTCAATTCGGCTAACCCGAGGAATGATGAAACAACAACAAGACCCACGGAAGTGGGGATTTGACGGTGGGTGAAGGTAAGTGTGTTAACCTGTGTTTATAGCTCTTGATATTGATCAGTCCGTCAAAGGGAAATTGGTACGACAAAACTGAAGTAGATTGGGTAGATCCATTTGAAGAATTTGAACGGGCATTGGTAGAAGTAATTAAATATTAAATCTTATCATTTTAGCTCAAAAAAAGTATTTCTAATTTTGTATTTATTATATTAGAGATTTTTCCCTATATAATATGGCGTTTATCCTAAGCCTTATTCTGATAATAATACAATTTTGCTTATACATATTAATCATGATACAGCAGTTTTATAATAACCGAGCAGATAACCTTTATATTATTTCCATTGTATAAATAACACTATCTCATAAAATAAACTGACAGTTAATTACTAATGAATTAAGACGAGTGTCGCAATATCACAAAAATCTCAATACTGTGTACTGTTACTGGTAAAAGACATTCTTATAAAAGATGGAAAACAAGATTGCTATTGTTACCGGATCCAATAAGGGTATTGGATTTGAAATTGTTAAGGAATTATGTAAACGGGGTGTTGGTGTTGTATATCTTACTGCCAGAGACATTCAACGTGGTCAAAAAGCTGTACAAGAGCTAAATACAGAAGGCTGTTTCCCTAAATTTCATCAACTCGAAGTGAATAATAAAGAAAGTATGAAAAACTTTGCCGATTATTTAAAGAAAAACTACGGTGGAATAGACATTTTAATCAATAATGCTGGTGTAATTAATGAAGATTTTTATAAAACTACGTATGAAGATTCAAAATACATTATTGATATTAATTATAATGGTATATTGTTAAGTGAAGAATATATTTACCCTATCATAAAAGATAATGGCCGAATTATAAATATTTCAAGTGATTGTGGACATATATCAAACTTAAGGAATAGGTATTGGATTGAACGACTTACCAAGGATAATTTAAAACGTGACGATATCAATGATTTTCTCAATTGGTTCCTGCAGTCAGTGAAAAATAATACTATTGATTACAATGACTTTGTAGAAGACAGAATTCTTTCATACAGAATTTCTAAAATTGCAGTTTGTGCGTTAACAAGAATTCAACAGAAAGAAATAGGAAAAAATATATCAATTAACTCTTTACATCCTGGGTTCATAAAAACTAACATGACTAAAGGCTGCGGTAATTTTACTTTGGATGAAGCAGCTGACACACCTGTTTATTTGGCTCTGGATATTGAACAATCGGTCAAAGGCAAATATTTTTGGTTTGATAAAACTGAACAAGATTGGACAGACCCAAACCTTAAGTTGTACTGTGATTTTGATTCAATTGAAAGTCAATTGAAGGGAACCAAATAATTCAAATATTTACATAATATATACTACAAAATATTTACATAATAATACATAATATATAAAGATAGCAATAGGTTTTAAATGCAAAACGTAATAGGTGCAATAGAATAAATATAACTTAAATCACATTTTTTCGCAGAATAAACGCTTCTTTACAATGAATGTTCAGAAAACGAAATTGGCTGTCCTGTGAGCGGAATAGATTGGTGCACTTAGAAAAGTAGATGCAAGGTCTTTTAGATTCTATTTCAAAGGCTTAGATAGTATATTAGCGTATCACATTTGAAAATGGTCAAGTTTATAGTTGCGAATGCATAATGGTCTGTAACTAAGCGGGTCGTTTCAGAGTGATTGTATAAATTCTAGAATTTGGTCAAGAAATAGTACTTGCACTTGTTTCATTTTCTTCTGTAAATGAACTTATTTGCAATTATTTATTTGGGAAAAGTTATTCATTATTAATGTCACAGACATTCTCAGACATTTATAAAACTAATAATAAAAATTTCTTGAAATTACAATACATAAATAATTATGTACAAAATTTTATGGCAATGCGGTTAATTGTCGTAAAATAATTTCTTCTGGCTTATTTAATGTAGTAACCACAATGTCCACATTACACAATATACACCACAGAATTTCCACTCAGGAAGAATAGCATTGCTACAAATAGGTATGCCTCAAAAATACCGAGACTTAAAAAAACTTAATAAAACAATTGCATTGTAGCAGAGCTTTTGTAGATTACAAAATAATATGCACATATATTTGGAACATCTGCTGGGATGCAGGCAAGAATACATTACGCAAATTCACACAATTCTAGATTTTACATCCCATTGGAGCTTACTTTCATTTCCTTGGTGAAAGTAATAAATAGTTAAAACTATATGATTTAATCCATTAACTATGTTGTTTTTTTATTAATTAGACTTTCGACTAGTTAATTTAAATTTATTAAACCATAACTAAGATGAGTGTTATCCTAATTGTTAAAAGTTCACGTCTCAACCCTAAGGCGTGTTTAAGCCCCTGTTGTCCAAATAATTTGTCTGTTTATGTTTACAAGGAATATTATTGAGTAAAATAATAAATTGTTAAAAATTCAATATTGATATTATCCTATCACTTATTAAAGGCAAATAAAAAAAAAGATCAATTAAGGTAAATTAATTGAGTGTATACCAATCTTCCTAATATATAATTACGAAGTTAAAATATAATATATAGAAAGTGTTTAAGAGCTACCCTTTTACAGTTTACAGTAACCGTATAAATTACTTTGTTACGTTAAACAAACACGACAATTCAAAATATAATTTATTCAAATAGGTAAATCGCTTCTAAATTTGTTTTACTGCCAGTCCAATGGCGTAGAATGGACTAGAACAATTCCCAATAAACTCTTCGTCACTCTTTTAAGTCGCCCTTCTTAATATATACATAATCATCCACAACCTTCACATCAAGCTCCATTAATAATAAGAAATCCGTATACTACGATACGTAGCCCGTAGTACACCCCTTCGTGGTGAAATAGGAGCATCCACTTACAATGTAAACGGTAATGCGAACAGCACGCAAACCGGTAATATCAAGGTGGTCAATATCAAAACAGAAAATAAATATTTCATAGCCGTATATACACCGGCCTAAGTCCGTCACCACAATTAGCACGCGTTCACCTTTAAGGTTAGGCTTTGGCCCACACACTAGCAACGAATTTCGAACCTAGGAAGTAAAGTCAAGGAGAACATTCTTATAGTAAAAACAATTTTAAATATTGTTTGCATTACAAGCATTAAGATTTAAAAAATTGAAATAAATGGAAAATACAATGTCATCAATCAGTCAATTCTTTTTTAATTTATTCTATAATTTCTTTGACACGTAATTAATTAATTTATGTTTATTGTTAAAGAAAACCATTATTAGGGTTTGTTGTTTAGTTATTCAACTCGTAAATTTAGGGATATCTTTAATTCCCACGAGATTTTAATTTTCAGGTTTAAAGGTAAGTAAATAATGAAAGATGCTGAGATGACTGTAGTATTTATAAAGATCATATACTTCTTTTTCTTATTACAAAACATTTATTATCGTCGTATAATTTACTAATATCATAAATTAAATTGAAAAACTAAATTTGATTATAATGATAATTATTCATCCCCATTGCCGTATTTTAGGTATCAACTGGCCCGAGAGGATCTCCAACAAGCAACTTAGGGAGCTCTGCCAAGAAACTTCGATTGGCCAGCAAATCAAGCGACTCAAGTAGAACTGGATAGGCCAGAGATTCCAATCCCCAACCAGGCGCTTGTTTAAAACCCGCAAGGAAAGCAGAGCCGTCTCAAGCAAACCTGGAGTTTTACCATTGCAGATGAGGCAAAGAGACCCGTTAAGTCTTGACTTAAGACCGACCACGATGGAGACGCCCTCTGCCCTACACAGAGGTCGCAAGATAATTGAGTCACGTAAGTCATACAATCTTGAATTGTTAATAATTATATAAATAAACAATTAAATAAGAATGATATGTTTACATCAATTCATATCAAGGTTGGTTACATAAGATATATATTTTTTTTTAGAAATTACATTTAATTAATTTGAAATCTGTAACTATCTTCAAGGCTTTGCGTAAAATAATTCACAAAATATATTTATAATAAATATATTAATTATAAATAAACTAAGTACAAGTTCGGAATGCAAATAATTGTCGTCCGGACAAGAAGACATATTGAATCAATTTGTTTGTACAATTCTAACCGGGAGTCTGGCATATAAATCACACATCACTATGAAATATTGCCTTCATAAACCAGTCCAAAATGACCCCTCTCCACTAACACATACACGTGAAATGGAGCCGAATGTGTATGGTCACAAATATTTGAATAAAATCGTTCATAGAGTTCTCGTATTGAAGAGTTTATTCAATTATGTTTATTGACTGAAAAAATATGTTTTTTATTATCAGATTTTATTTACCTCTTTGTAGATCAAATATACAATTACGTATCATTTCAATAACTATACAACTTATTTATAAAATATATTTTCTATAAGATGTCCTAATTGTATTTGTGAAAAAGCTATTTACTCAATGCAAGCGATAAACGCTAAAATCTTATACAAGTATTAAAGAATTTTCATTAAGTTAAAATTGGATTCTTTTCCTTTGACCCATCGAGTTTTAAGTTGAGTGATTTTGGGCGTGGATATTAAAGAGATTTTCATAATCAATCAACATAGATTTTAGGCTTATTTACATACAATGTTTTTATTTCGTACTTTACTATGAAAACATAAATTTAATACAAATAATAATAATAATCCAGAGGCGCTATCCTTTTTAGGTTTTGGCAGATTGCAACCGATTCTTTGATAATTTTCATTTCAAGTAGATGATTAGCCTTCTAACACACTTGTCCATTTTTGGATTTGAGATATGTCGCTTTACTCTCAATGCTATCCTTCGTACAAGCGAGTGATAGATTCTCAGATAGACAGAATCCTGATGGCCGGGAATCGAACCTACGACGTCAGAGATGCTGACGCTCCTGACCAACACCGCTATAGTACTGTAACACCAATAATACCCGGCTTAAGTATATACTATGAGTAAAATTTATCGCAAAAACAAAGAAATATCCGAGAACAATATAATATTTGTATAATATTCGATCTTATACAAATAATTCATGCATAAAGACTCGTCTGAAACTTATTCGATTCCAATTGCGTCTGAAACCGAAGATATTCACCACAGAGCAAAAACAAAGGAAATGAAACGACGTACAGAAAAATAAAGAAAACGGCCATGAATGAGTCGGGTCTATGTTACGGGGTTCCATTTTTTCTTTGTTAAATAATTTGTCACGTCTTCATAAGCATTATTGTTATTATATATGGTATGTTAAGGCTGGCCAGTATCATGATTTGATGTGTGGACCTACTAAGCAAATATTTGTAATATATAGTATAATAACAATAGTGAGAATGCATTTTGTGTGGATAACGAAGAAAGTTTTATGGAAACAGATTTGTTAAGGGTAATGATTAACTTAGAGCAGTGTTGGCCTAGTGGACGACGACGAGTAGATGTGACTATCATCCCTGAGGTTGTAGGTTCAATCCCCGGCTGTGCACCAATGGATTTTCTTTCTATGTGCGCATTTAACATTAGCTCGAAACCGGCTTGTCTTAGACCCAAAAAGTCGACGGCGTGCGTCAGGCACAGAAGCCTGATCACCTACTTGCATATTTGATTAACAGATGATCATGAAACAGATACAGAATCTGAGGCCCAGACCTAAAAAGGTTGTAGCACCATTGATTATTATTATTATTAATGATTAACTTGCCTGTGAACTAATATTTTGTCAAATTACACTTACAGACAATAAATTCAGTATACACTATAAAACGCTTTTAATATTCGTCAAAAACGTTTTAAACTATCACCAGTATATTCCCAAAAGGCAAATGAAACATGGAGATAGGAAAAAACAAAAACAAAACGGTTCTTATCGCGCGAAGCCTCAGCCTCTTCCCATCGGCATTCAATGACGACGTCTTTGAGCGATCTCAAAACACAATTCAATTTTAACATCTTTTACGAAAAGGAATTTTGAAGAAGAAATTTGGGGAATTCTTTTTTAAACTGTTTTTGGGGAAGCAAAATGTTGATGCGACTAGCTTTACATAGCCAAACAGTTAAAATAATTCTGTTAGTATGTGCAAATTTTTATAAACTTTGAGTTTTTATATAAATTATTTTCTTTAAGATTCTCCATAGATTTAAACTTATTATTCTCATGTCATGATTAAAGTGTTTTTTTTAGGTAACATCGATACAATATAATTATATTAGAATACCCAACAAATTCCGAACATCAAAGGATTGCAGTATTTTTGTAATTTATTAGATCGTCTTCCCCATAAATATTTAATGTTGTTCGTAGTGGCTCGGAGCATTAAAATAAAACTACATACATATGCGTTCATTGAAATCTTATCTAATATTTATGTTCTTATAAAAGTACTGGAATCAACATCTTTTGGCACTCACAAGGCAATGTTCACATTTTGGCCGCAAACTTTCAACTATCGACGCTCATTCGTAATCAACGGGCTGAACTCATGAAATGTTTAGTTCATTTTTAGCATTATCAGACCTTTTTGAACCTACATTTGTTGTGAACTGTTAATATTAAATAAATACATTTTAGATTTTAAGACAGTATCAAAAACCATTCATAGGTGGCAGCACATAAGCATCAAATACTAAAAAATGTAATTATCTAATTATATATAACATATTTTTTTGTTCATTATTAATATGAGTTTTCAATTTAAGCAAAAGTGCTTATTATAAAATCGTGGGATCTAGTAAGTCAATTAGTTTCTTTGATAATCGGTACTAGAACTTGATTAGTCATATTGATTCTAGTAAAAAACTGGTTAATCAATAATCCAACCGAAGGTTTAAAGACGGTTTTAACTGCACCATGCTTATTATTAGTTATTATCTAATTAGTTTTTATCTAATTAGGCATTATCAGTCGTGTTGCACCGTACTTTAAATATATCATTAAAATATTTTTTCAACCATTGAAAATAATTTAAGACTGAGAGTTAGATGATAAATTTTAATTAAATTAGTTCACTCCCTTGAAAAGCAAGCTATCAATACCACTCTGGCAATACTAAAAAGTAAAGATAAATAAAATTTAACGAGCAGGAGCGGGGCCAAGACTCGAATAAACACAGCTACCTTAACTAGTATATAAATTGCGTGATATTAATATTAAGTATAGTATTAAAATATGAATACCATATATTATTAATCGAGTATATGAGATATTAATTAAAAAATCTGTTACCAGTTTTTGTTAGTTATTTTCAATTGAAAAAAGTTTCTTCGCATTTTTTAAGAAAATTCACATTTTTTTTAAATAGTTAATTTACGTGTAACTAAAGTATGTAGGTACCATTTTGTTCGATAACTTTTTGCCATCTTGTAGGTAGGAACATGATCCCATTGCTATAGAAATATATTTTATTATATATATCCGTCCTCTTGTGATGTTCACCTGACACTGCCTAAAGAATTCTGAAGAGACCGAAGCAGGTAGAAATCTGAAGGGCAAGGTCAGAACTATACGGCGGAAGCATTAACACCTCCCAGCCAAGCTCTCTTAATTTTTACTGACTGGCTAAAGATATTGAGGTCTAGCGTTATCATGATGAAAAACCACACCCTTTCTGTTGATTAATTCCGCCCTTTTTCTCTCAACTTCTGGCTTTAATCTCATCCGTTGTTTGCAGTAGAGTTCAGAATCGATGGTCCTGGCTGGTGGTAACAGCTCATATTGAATAATACCCTTCCAATCCCACCACATACACAGAATCACCTTGTTGCGACCTTGTTAACCCGGATTTCACCACAGCCGTGAAGCCTGACTGACCTTTGACCACGACCTTTTTCGCAAGTTCTTGTCGTACGTGATCTACTTTTCATCACCAGCTTCTTTAAAAGTGATTCGGTTTCTTTACGTCGTAATAAAGAATCACGAATGAGTACACGGTTCATTAGGTTTCAGTGAGCTTTTTTGTGTACCCAGTTTTTTTCAAATGTGCCAATACTGTTTTGTGGTCAATTCCCGGTTCTTCACATATGCAGATCTTGCTCCACTTTTAACAAAATGGCATTCATTTGATCCGTAATAGGGCGACCAGAGCGACGTGCTTCTTTGACATCCAAATTTCCGGATTGAAAACGCTTAAAACAAGTTAGTGCTACTCTCACAGACTAGGTCCTATAAACATCGAAAAAAAATTTCGCGGCTTGCGTTGTATTTTTACCTTTTTTGTAGTAAAATTTTCAAATGTATCTAATTTCTTCATTAGATTCACTCATCTTGGCAGTGCGTAAAATAAATAAAAATCAAACATTTTCCTAAATTAAATTTGGAATGATCTTCTTTAAAATTTATACTTTTAATGATACCAGAATAAGCCAGATACAAATAGTATAGCCTATATAGTATAGTATATATATAATGCGAAAAGACTTTTTTCCCAACCTAATATAACACATATAGTTACCGTAAAATAAATTGGACAGTGCCAATGAATACCGCGAAATCGTTTATATTGTTTTTACTAAAAGTGCCTACCACGCAAATTCAGGTCAAGATACACTCTGAAACTAATAATATGTTCGTTATATGCTTTAGAAGCGGTTGTTGCACCTGAATAATGATTAAAATTATATTATTTTCGACTTATCATGTTTTTAGAATAAAGCTGATAAGATTGTATTTAAAATTAATCTAAATTAATTTACGCCGCTAAATTATCGCTTAGCAAAATCTAGTTACTGATTAACTAGTTAGATTGGCTTTAAAAAATGTTCACCGTTTTATTTGTCACAAGTATCATATGATTACAATACGAACTGGAACATACAAGAAAATTAAACATCATTTTTTATAAAGCATACACAAAATTACAATAATATGGAAATAACAAAGTTAAAATAGTTGCATTATGCGAATCGTGGCCCATAAAACACTTTGTTAAATGTGCACATGCTTTAAATTGAGTCAAACGACTATACTATATTCTGTTAAACGTTAAATTGCTTGTAAAATGGCTTTTTAAATTATTCTCTTCTAGCGACTCGGTTTCCTAATAGTTTTTCGTTATTTATTAATGGGATATCCACCGGAATTCAATAACCCAAAAAAATAAATAAACGAAATTAAAAATAAAATACAGAACAATTACTTCGCATACCTTAATTACAGCATACGATATTTGTATACTTAATATATTAAAAAAAAAACAATTGCGCTACAAACTTTTAAGGTCTGGGCCTCAGATTTCTGTATCTGTTACATGATCATTTGTTAATCTAATAGACAAGTAGGAGATCAGCCTTCTGTGCCTGACACATGCCGTCGACCAACACTGCTGCTTTAATATATAAAATAATATAAATTGTTTAAAAACATTTTTTTTTTAATTACTTTGAAAAGAAAAGTTGACACCCTCTAATCACACAACTTTAGTTTAAATTTCCATACAACCGGCAAAACACAAATTCAGACAAAACCAATTGTTCACCAGGGAATGAACCTTGGAAATAATCCAACCAGTTTAAAAGTTTAAAGCTATAAATAGTATTTGCTTACTTTATCCAACAAGTATTTGTCTCAATGTATTTCTGAAACAAATACTTGTTGGATATGAGATTACAAACATTATTTCTACAACAGTTGAATGAGTCACTACCACAGTTGACATTCCAATTATCATCAAATCCATCCTATCCTAGCGTCTAGTTCTTTATTTTCAGGAAAATGAGACTCAAGAAATAATTGGTTCGATACCAATAGATATCGATTCTTTTTATGAATGTTCGAGAGTTATTGTTCTGTATGGTCGTGGTGAATTTTGTTCTTTGTTTTATATTTTATACAATGGTCTGGGAATAAATTGTATTTCATTAAAAAAGATTTCTGCAAAAATGCAGTTTAAAGTTTGCCGTTCCAACGATTTATAACTTTGATTAGAATTATTGCATTTTAGTTACTTGTTGTTATGAATAATGTGATATGAATATTAACTAAGTGGACCTTTCGTTCTATTAAATGTATACCCAAAAAATAATTGTTTGCCTTTAGTGTTGCGGTCTTTTTTAATAATAAACCAACAAATTTCATTAAAATAACCTATAGTATTGTCTTTTGTTAACCTAGCTTTTACACATTAAGAAAACACTTTTTAAACGGATTGAAGCTATGTTTTATTATTAAAAACTTATAAATTATGTAAATAATTATAAGTTTTAAATAATAATACATAGCTTCATTCCGTTTAAAAAGTGTTTTCTTGAAATAACCTAAATTAATTAGTAATTATAATAAGCTAATTAACATGTAACAATGTATTGAGCCAGTACACTGTTAAGTTTAAAATAGGTTAATTATTTACATTTAAAATAACGAATTATATAACGAGTATTATAAATACCAACATTATCAATAATCTATAATTACGAGAATCCAGGAAAATTCAGGAACATAAAACAAACAATTTTATGCAAACGTCATTATTTATTAACTTCTTGCAAAGCCTTTTCAAAAGCATCAAACGTATCTACAACGTCTAAAGTAGAATCGGCCCAATCGACTTCAGTTTTGTCAAACCAAAAATATTTTCCTTTGACGGACTGATCAATATCAAGCGCCAAGTATGCGGGAGTAACACCAGCTTCTATTACAGACATATCACCACCACCTTTAGTCATGTTTGTTCGTACAAATCCCGGGTTTAGAGAATTTATTGAAATTCCTTTGCCAACCTCATTTTGCTGCACTCTAGTTAAAGCAGACACTGCAACTTTTGAAACTCTGTAAGCCAAAACAGAGTTTTCAAAGAAGTCCTCTACTTTCAGTGCATTGTTTTTTACGGAATCTAAGAACCAGTTAAGAAATTCATACACATCCTCTAACTTTATGTCTTCATTGGTGAGGCGTTGAACCCAGTAGGGATTCTTAATATTTGTAATATGTCCCCAATCACTGGATACGTTGATAACTCTACCATTATTTCGTAAAATTGGGAAGAAGTGTTTTTGCATTAATATTATCCCATGAACGTTGGTGTCTATAATTCTTTTAGCTTCTTTGTACGAGACTTTATAAAAGTCTGAGTCGAGAATGCCAGCATTGTTTATTAAAATATCTAGACCACCATATTTGTTTTTCACATATTCAGCAAAAATTTTAACGCTTTCTTCATCACTAACGTCAAGCTGATGATACTTTGGGTAAAAACCATCTTTTTCTAATTTTGCCACTGCTTCTTTACCACGTTGTATGTTTCTGGACGTTAGATAAACAACTCCAACATTTCTTTTACATAACTCTCTTACAATACCAAAACCAATGCCTTGGTTTGATCCAGTTACTAAGGCAATTTTAGATGTCATTTTACCGTATAACATGTAAAATATCACTGACAAATAATTTTAAAATAATAAGGTATAAATGAATATAGATAATTGTAAAGTAAATACTATTAAGATAACGCTATCACTAGCAACAAGTGCAGTCCACTTAGTACCAATTTAATTAATGTATAAAGTCTTGTTACAGAGCACCGGGTATATGTACATAAACATAAATCTGATACAATGGTTCTCAAAGTTCAGGAAATACAAAAACATAGAGCTAATATTAGCAAGCAATGTAATAAATAGGTAACCGATGGTGACTTCAAATTTTATGTGGTGTTCTAAGATAAGTAAGTAAATTTAAGAGGAGACACTATCATCTATTGACACTATTGCTTATTATTCATTTTATTCAGAAATTCATTAAATGCGTTTAAATCCACATAGTCAAATACCAAAGAAGTATTGGCCCAATCTTTCTCGGATTTATCAAACCAAATGTATTTTCCTTTGACTGACTGATCAGCATCTAAAGCTAAAAAAATTGGTGCATCAGAAGCTTCTTCAGGCGATAACATACCAGTTCCTTTTGTCATTGGTGTTTTTACAAATCCTGGATGAAGTGAGTTTATAGAAATTCCTCTTCCAATGTGCTTTTGTTGCACCCTTGTATACGCACACAGTGCCATTTTTGATATTGCGTATGGTAAATAATATTTCCATCTAAAATCTTCCATCCTCAAAGTATTACTTTTCACTGAGTTCAAAAACCACGTAATAAATTCTTCAATATCGTTAAATGTAAGATCTTCTTTGGATAATTTTTCAACCCAAAATTTATTCCTTAGCTGTGATAGATGACCTGTATCACTACATATATTAATTACTCGAGCGTCATTATTCAAGAAACGATACAAATATTTTTCAACATTAAGAACACCATAGAAATTTACATTTATAACTCGCTTTGCGTCTTCATAATCAATCACAGTTAAGTTTTTACAAATGACTGCTGCATTATTAACAAGAATATCGATAGTAATTCTTTCTATCTTTATATAATCCGCAAATTTCTTAACACTTACTTCATCTGTAATATCAAGTTGATGGAATACAGTATTATAATTCTCGCGATTCAATTTATCAACCGCATTTAAGCCTCGTTTTTCATCACGTGCCGTTAAATACACTTTTTTAACACCACGCTTACACAATCCATTGACGATACCATAGCCAAGGCCACCATTTGCACCCGTAACTATTGCAACTTTTTGAATCATTTTTAAAGGACTGCCCTTATAATACAAACATGAAGTGTAGCTAGTCTATTGTAGTACTATTTTATATGATAATATAAACATTCAGTTAATTAATTAAATGGCCTCATAATGTCAATCGCGTCATTTGTTTTGTTTAATATTAATTATAATAGAAGATTTCTTGGAGTTGTTTTGGATAATGAAGAATTATGATATCTTTATTACTAAGATGTGTAGGCTATTGCTTATGAATTTACTATTGTGTTTAAAATTAATCTAGGTATAGGTATAAGTAAGTAAAAGAGAAAAGGAATATTTTATTATCATTTTTTGACATTTACAAGATAAATATAAGTAAAGGTTAAATAACTATAATACAAAAGCTGTCCATACTCTCATTCTTTATGATAAACTTTTTTAAGGCATTTCTCTAGCTCTCCGATCCAGTAATTCTTTAAATACGCTTGGATTAACGTAATTTAGGTCTAGTGAAATATTAGTCCAATCTTTTTCAGTTTTGTCAAACCAAATGTATTTACCCTTGATAGATTGATCAGCATCCAAAGCCAAATAAACGGGAGTATCACTGGCTTGCTCAATAGTCAGCATACCGGTCTCCTTCGTCATTGACGTTTTTACAAAGCCAGGGTGCAACGAATTTATGGAAATTCCTCGCCCAATCTTTTTCTGCTGTATTCTCGTGTATGCCGACAAAGCAATTTTTGATACTACATACGATAAAAAATAAGGCAATGAAAAGTCTTCTTCTTTGAAAGTATTATTTTTTACCGCGTCTAAAAACCATTCTGTAAATTTTTTGACATTAACTAGTGTTAAGTCATCTTTTGAGAGGGTATTAATCCAATATTTATTTTTCAGTTTAGATAAATGGCCCAGATCACTAGACACGTTGATAACACGTGCGTTATTATTTAACAACGGAAAGATATACTTTTCAATAGTGAGAATGCTATCAAAGTTGACACTGATAACGCGTTTCGCGTCTTCATATGTTGCTCCTGTTACGTAATCACCTGCCACTGCAGCATTATTAAATAAAATATCAATTCCCCTGAGCTCTGTTTTAATAAAATCAGCAAACCTTATAACACTTTCTTCATTTGTTATGTCGAGTTGGTGAAAAAGGGGATTATAGCCTTCTACTTTTAGATTATTTACTGCTTCTACCCCTCTTTTTTCATCACGAGCCGTAAGATAAACATGGCTAACTCCTCGTCTACATAACTCTTTCACTATTCCCAAGCCAATGCCTTTATTGGCTCCAGTAACTACAGCAACTTTATTTATCATGTTATCGGTACTAAATATGCCCACACACTGACTATGCGGAGCAGGCTTGTCTGATTAAATAGTATTGAAACATTGTAATCGCAACATTATGTATATTACATTATATTGAATATATATATTATATGTGCAATATAGTTAAATAACAGATATAATCATATCAAAAGTCCAACCTGCATTGCAAAATATTAAAACAAATGAATCTAAGAGCATGCAGTTACAGGTGCATGTACTTAAATAACAAGTATAAAAAACAAACAAAACCATCCACACTTGTGCCACGCACTGTCTCGTGTGAGATGGTTCAATATGAGAAATTAAGAGATTTTTTGCAAAAATTCTTTCATTGTATGCTCGTCCACATAATTTAAAACTAAAGAAGTATCCGCCCAATCTACTTCAGCCTTATCATACCAAATGTATTTCCCTCTGATAGATGTATCAGCATCTAACGCTAGATAGACCGGTGCCTCAGCAGCTTCTTCAATAGTTAAAAGACCAGTTCCTTTTGTCATTGAAGTTTTCACAAAACCTGGGTGCAGTGAATTAACACATATACCCCTGCCAATGTTTCTCTGTTGCACTCTCGTGTACGCTGAAACTGCTATTTTTGCAACAACGTAAGAATAAAGAAAGTTCCATGTAAAATCTTCTTTTTTAAATGTATTATTTTTAATTGAATCTAAAAACCAACTTGTAAAATCGTTTATATCATTTAGCTGTAGATCTTCTCGCGATAGTCTTTCGATCCAGTATTTGTTTTTTAATTTAGAAAGATGACCACTATCACTTGATATGTTAATAACACGCGCGTTATCATTTAACAACGGATAAATATACTTTTCCATTGTGAGAATGCTATTAAAATTTACATTTATAACGTTTTTAGCGTCATCATATGTAACTTCTGAAAAGGTTTTGCATGCCACCGCTGCATTGTTCACTAAAATATCTATACATCTGTGTCGGTTTTTTATGAAATATTCAAATTTTTTAATACTTTCTTCGTTAGTTATGTCTAGCTGGTGAAATACTGGAAAAAGGCCCTTAGAATTAAGGGTTTTCACAGCTTCAGTGCCTCGTTTCTCATCACGCGCTGTTAGATACACAGTTTTAACACCACGCTTACATAAAAGCTTTATGATACCAAATCCTATTCCTTGATTAGCTCCTGTTACGACCGCCACCTTGCCAATCATGTTCACTATTTAATGCAATCCAAATAACTATTATGCGATTTTCAATCAAATTTTACAACATAATATTCAAAGTTGTAAACGTTAGTTACGCTGGTTTTATTAACGCGTACTTGGTTTTCATATAAAAAATACATTAATTTATTTAAACATACATAACGCTAACGCTCATACAGAGTGTACAAAATATTCTTCAATGAAATTTTGAATCAATTTCTTCTATGGCCACATATACATGTTCACAATGATTGTTATGTTGTGTTCCTTTTCGACTAAAGCCTAACTAAATAATGAAGTAAGTTTAATTGAAAGTGTACGAAATAAATAGGAATTTGTAATGATCATAACCAAGGATAAAAAGTAATTATTTTAACTACCTTGGTGTTCCGACAACACACAGGTAGATAAAAATAACCAAATTATTTATAATTTGAAGAATTTTTTACAAAAACTTATTTGATTTGTTAATAAATACTGAATATCATTTATTTAAGTGTTAATACATATATCTAGATAAATTTTTCAACAAATTCCTTGAATGTTTTTGAATCAATATAATTTAAGTCTTAGTATATATTTGTGCAATCTTTTTCAGTTTTGTCAAACCAAATATATTTACCCTTAATCGACTGATCAGCATCTAAAGTTAAATAGACAGGAGCATCACTTGCATCTTCAATAGATAAATAACCTAAGTTTTTCGTCACTGATGTTTTTACGAAGCCTGGGTGCAATGAATTATCGATATATCTCTATCCATTTTTCTTTGTTACTATCGTGTGTACGCAGAAACAGCAATTTTTGATACCACATACGAGAATATAATACTCCATTCAAAATCTTCTTCTTTAATTGTATTATTTTTAACTGAATCTATAAACCATTTCGTGAAATCTTGTATATCATTTAATGTTACATCTTCTTGAGCCAGTCTTTTAATCCAATATTTATTTTTAATTTTAGAAAGTTGACCACACTCAGTAGACATATTTATGACACGCGCTTTGTCATTTAAAATTGGAAATATATACTTTTTAACTGTCAGTATACTATTAAAGTTTGTATTAATGACTACAATCGCATCCTCGTATAATACTCCCGTAATATCTTTACTTACAATTTCTGCGTTGTTAATAAGAATATAATACTCCATTCAAAATCTTCTTCTTTAATTGTATTATTTTTAACTGAATCTATAAACCATTTCGTGAAATCTTGTATAACATTTAATGTTACATCTTCTTGAGCCAGTCTTTTAATCCAATATTTATTTTTAATTTTAGAAAGTTGACCACACTCAGTAGACATATTTATGACACGCGCTTTGTCATTTAAAATTGGAAATATATACTTTTCAACTGTCAGTATACTATTAAAGTTTGTATTAATGACTACAATCGCATCCTCATCACCTCATCCGCATGTTGTCAATTGTTGCTGTTAAAATTAAAAGTCGTTCAAAAGATTTAGTTTAAAATAAAATTTAAAGCCCAACTTAAACAATTTGTTTGAAGAAAGAACCTAATTTTCACGTTTGTTTTGCCGCATCATGTAAGAGCGATTTGTCTTCCTCAAGAATAAAAATAGTAAATTCTTTTAAAATATAAAAATCGTACTAGTATGCGATGTTCGACCGTAAACCGTTGTCCTTGGTCGCCCTTTACTCTATCAAGTATTATTTAAATAAGTTTATCATCATTGGGCCAGCAACATCCAGATTATTATTATTTTTTATGTAGAACAGGGGGCAAACGGGCAGGAGGCTCACCTGATGTTAAGTGATACCGCCGCCCATGGACACTCTCAATGCCAGAGGGCTCGCGAGTGCGTTTCCGGCCTTTTAAGAATTGGTACGCTCTTTTCTTGAAGGACCCTAAGTCGATTTGGTTCGGAAATACTTCAGTCGGCAGCTGGTTCCACATAGCGGTATAGTACATATTATTTTTATTTAAAGGCCGCTTTTAGCTTAGTTTTCTTCAAGTCATGTGTTATTGTGATGCATGTTACGAAAAAATATCAATAAAATTATTTTTGACGTTTCAGTAACATTAAAGCACAACATAATATACTAACATCCATATCATTTTTAATTTAGACAAGCGCCTTCTTATATTCAACTCAAATTACATAAGTAACATTTGTTATACATATGATTGACATTACTTAACGCAAAATAAGTACTGTTCAAAATCGCTTTCTTGTTGCTTTGCCTTACAATTCTGAAAGGCTATACAAAAGTGAAGTTAAGTAAATCTAAAGAGAATTTCAAAGGCAGAATTGAAATACAAAGTCGAGCACGCCTCAAAATTGATAGAAGGTAAAGGGTTGACAAGATTACATCAGGGGCCTTGGAGGCCTGTTTGCTCGAATTTCAGGCAATACCTATCAGGTCCATCGGTTAAAGTTTGCGATACAAATTTTTACGGAGCCCTCAAAGGGACTCGGTAGCGATACCATCTTTTCTACCTTTTATGAGTCAAATAGTAAACGGCATCACAAATACCGAAGTCAAAGGAAATACATTTTCCTCGATTTCACATTATTTAGGTTTGATAAATCGAATTATTTTCACAGGCGTTACAATTTTACGTTTAGTGAATAAATCTATTAAAATGATAATATTTCTATACCTATATAACTCAAATTAGACTTTTGCAAATTAGTCGAGTCCTGCTAAAGTTAGTATTTGAAGTGTTCATTTAAATAAACCTTGTAACGAGTAATGACAATAATAATATTAGTTTTTTATGAATATCTAACATTAAGACCTCAATATAACTTCCTGACCATAAATACTGTTACCAAGAAGCGAACATATTTAATTCAAAAAATGCATTTTCATTTGAAACAGAACTTATGGCTGGACCAGGTAAATAAGACATTTTTTATACATACAGACATATTTACACTTAAAGCTGCTAAACAACCAAGGCTTGTCGATCGCTCCAGGCTACTGCTGTTTAACGACAACGCTAGACCACACACTACACTGCACAACAGACTACTAAAAAATTGAACGAGGATCAATTGGACATCAAACATCCACCATACTCCCTGGACCTTACTCCAATAGATTATATTTTTCTTATTTCTTTATACTTTCTATTAACTTCTAGCAAGGTAAAAAAATCAACTCTGATGGGGCAATCGAAACCGCCTTCAAATCTTTTATTGATTCCCATCCCATGTAACGTGCAAAACGTGAATTTCATTCATATATACCAAATATAATCCCCATTTATCTAATTCGTGTATTTTTTGTATATTTAAGATACAATTTATATAGCAATAAATATAACGTAGCCATGCTATTCCTTCATTATTACTTACTGACTGATATATATAATACGAAATCAGGGCTTCTAAGGTGTATTTGGAACTAAAAAACGAACGCACACACATTCACTTTCGAGTATTCGTTCAGAAACATATGTGCGGAAAGCTCTTTGGAGCGGTGCAACCTCAACGGGTGCTATCAGCGGTTTTTCTATTAGAAATCGCGCCATGTTTAGACATCGGGCTATCTAGAAACATTGATACATAACGAATATATATATTTAAAATACCTTTAAAATATAGCTTAGTTACGTTAAGAAATTGAAATTAATCCAGGCGTTTAGGATAATGTTTAATCTAAAATATGTATGCAATTATTAGGAAACCAACATTTTCATGGCCAGCCAGATGATAATTTTCATAATACGCACCAAATACTCTTAAACGGCATATCATGTGTAATTCATTACTGAAATGAATTCAAAATTAATGAATAGCAACTTATTCAAATGTATTAAAATATGTATTAACATTTTGTCCTACATCAGTTGGAATAATGTACTTACAGCCAGTCGAATTATGTATTTGGATCACTGTATATCAGTACTTCATTAAATCGAGAGAAAAACCCATCGCTTACTAAACCCAAAAGCGCAAGTGTTTATAGATTATGTGCTTTCTTTATTTCAGCGTTTACACACGTTTTTGGGTTAGACTCGCGTCAGTAATAATTGTTTCAATTCAAAAGGCACGAAACGCCGATTGCCATTTTTATAAAGAAAAGAAGCTGGCATAGAAATATATTAGTTATTATATTTATGTTCAGTTATCATAGTAATTATATTTAATATAACCGTCTAGATATAAGGTTTTATTTAACAAAATTTAATTTGAATATTGAGGTTAATCAGACCTTACAGAAGGTCACTTGTGGATCCTGATAAAGCGATACTATGTGAATTAATCTACGAGTATAAGAGATACTATGAATATATAATAAACTAATTTCTATAGTGCTTTATAATAATTAAGAACAAATGAATCTAATTAAGTATGAATAAGAATTGAATATTTATACTCAGTTATTTAATTTGCCCTCACCCAATGTCTATTGTAAATGACATGATTAAACATTGATTAAGTCATAATGGATGTAACAATGTCCTCTTTGGTTATTCAACGAAATTAGGGTTTTTTCCAAAAGGGTTTACGGGTAATTGGCGAGGAAAATGAAAAGGTTTCTTTAAAATGCGAGGAATCCGTCCGAACAGCCTTTTCTGTCATACCCACGCGAAATCTCGAGATCTTTTCAATAAATAAGAAAATGAGACTGTTTTTATTAAAGTAGTAGTATTACTTATATAAGAAGGCATATGCCTTATATGTACTTTTATAGCAAGGGCGTACCTTGGTGCAAAGTTTTATGAAAAATATTTCCGTAGCTTTGTGTAAAGGAACAGATTTTGATTGTAGTCCCAATACAGTAGAAACTTGTCTGAATCAATTATTAATTTATTAAAGTTACCAGCACTTTGAGCAGACAAATTACTACCTAGAATTGAAGCCTCGGTTGATACCAATTATTATATAGCTTTAATACGGTGTCTTATTCAAGCATTTAAAATTATTTATAGTAGTATTTCATGGATATTTGTAACAATTATATTTTGTTATTTACTAGAACCCAGTTTAAGAGCAAATCACAATACTTTTTGTTATTTCTTTGTTTAACGTCATAATACAATTATCACATTCGAATACTACACGAAAACCTATGATAATAAATATTTTAAATTGTTTTATACATACTAACAATCGAAAAACCAACAAATTAAAACATACCCCCAGAAGGCTGATCAAATATGTGCCTATTAAAAAAAATATCATGCAACAGATACAAATATGATGAGGCCCACGACCAAAAAGCCACGACCAAAGTTTATGATTTTCTGGTTACACTTTTTTATTCCCTTTAATCGTGTTTTTAAACACAATCTTTACAAAAAAATTCCCGTGTTAATTAAATTAAGGTAACAATTTACCAGATATGAAGTTTTTGTGGACTTTAATGTATATGTTTTGTACTATCATTTTTTTATTAAGTTAAACGTTAACAAACACTGTCGCAATAGTTTGACCCCTTATCAATTTAGAGACACAAACAGACCCGCATCGGGATAGTGGGCACTAAAGGGCAAATATGGGACACTTTGTGTTTTCGGATTCAATATTTAAAAACTGGTCACCAATTTATCAGTATAAATTGTTGATTGAAGTCAGTACTTCAATATGCACTCTTGGTAATTATAACCTTTAAAGCAGCGCCATATATTATTGATTCATTAAGTCATTGCGATTAACTAACTGAAGTCACTATTATTTTTACTTGTTATTAACTAAAAAGTAATAAAAATGGTATATGAATATTATTTATTTTACAAAATAGGGATTTAAGATGTCGTAGGCGTGGATCTACATAGCGTGTAACTTAGAGCACGTAGTGGTGAGTATATAAGAATGTAATGTAAGTTTAAATAAGTATGGGCCTTGGGCCAACGCTTCACAGGGGCGCAATTTGGTCGTTAATTCGAAAATTTATTAAAATTATTTGGAATTACAATTTTAGTTTTTCATTTCATTTGTGTAGCTATCGTTAACAATTTCCTAGTAATATATTTTAAAGAGGAAAAATATGATAGGTATCATTTAGGTTTTTTTATTGAGGTAAATTTAGTAAGGATAAGGTGGGGCATGGTACAGAAAAGGTCATACTCAATCCTTTACAAAGTCACATATATATAAAATATTTATGCTTTTCTATGTTCTTCGTAGTATAATTCAAACGAGGTCTGGTTTATTTATATAACACCGAGACTTTCCTCAAACTCTCCACAAAACCGAATTATCAAGCTTTTTTAAACAAATTATTCAAAAATCTCTAAACGCTAAATCCAATACAAAAGATTTGGACATAATTGATGGATATCGGTTTACTTTCCGCATGTAATTTAATTTCAGTGTTGGCGTCGTATGAATTTCGTTAGAGGGTTTTCAAACTGGCTGTCGATAGCACAAAAAATGATAATAATTTTATTTTATTCAGTTTTGAATTGAATTGTCGAGTATACTATCGAGAATTTTATACGATTGATGAATATCGCTTTCATAGATGTATTGAGAATTGGCATTGGCTACGAAAAATGTGTGTATTCTATATTGTATTTGCTTTGTTCACAGATATAAAGATATTATTCTATTGTTGAAAATTGTGAACTTAAAATGAAAGACGGAGGATGACACATAACGTATTGAAGAGAGAACAGAGATCACGCATCAAGTGTAGTCGCAACAAGCGTAATAGACAGTGCTACTAACTTGGGGTGATTTTCCTCTAAATCCTGAGGGAATCAAGATGTCCAAGTGGGGATTCACGGGGATTTTTAGAGGGTACTGTATACAAGATTTTTTTAAACGCACGACTCTATGCAATTTATATTAAGTCTAGAATCCAACAAACACTGAAATATCAAACGCTATATAATTTTATACTATTTAAATATATTTCTAATTATTACGTTTAATAAGGTTATTATAGTTTGACCTCCAAAAGTGCACGACAAAAACTTTAAAGATTTTTAATCGATATTTAGAGGTAGAAGCTGTTTCTAGGGGGATCATTCGGGAGAGTAGAGATAAAGTCGACCAATCACTATCAAAAGGAACGCGCCATCGTTTTGTCTTTTATTTCGTTTTCCCCTTTCATTTTATAATACAAACATTGAACATCTATTAGGTATAGATTATTAAACCTAAGCTTATTGTTTGGGACTATATATATATTTCGGTATACTACAAATGACACGAAGATTTTCTCAACTTTTATTTTCTTAAACTTTATACCTATTTCTATAATTTCGAAATCTTCTTTATTTGAGCAATCTTCTTGGCCTCTTTTACACTGTCCGGAAGAGATACGTGATCTGTTTTCGGTATAGTAAGCGATAGAAGGCTAGCCAGTAAAGCAAGACTGCCGAAGATTATTGTGGGCAAATTGTCGTTATATCGGGCCTGGAAAAGAACATTAAATATTAATTTCATCCACACTAAAATCTCATTAACATATGGAATTTATTATCTACAAGTATTTATGGAATACATATTGTAAAAGTGTATCCCCTATAGTTTAGGAATTACACTACGTAAGAAATTACCATGTCTGGACTGATTGAAATCGGTTTCCAGAACGATGCCATATAATTATTTTTTTTTTAAAGAACAAGGCACACGTGCAGGAGGCTCATCTGATGTTAAGTGATAACACCGACAATGCCAGAAGGATCGCGAGTGCGTTGCCGGCCTTTTAAGATCTCTAAGAACCCTATGTCAAATTGGTCCGAAAATACTTCATTAGGCAGCTGGTTCCACATAGTAGTCGTGCGTGGCAAAGACTAAGGTAAAAAATTCTCAGTTGTGGAACGACGGATGTTGAGGTGATACGGATGGAATTTTGTATTCTGCCTCGACGTCCGATGATGAATCTCAGCTGCAGATAATAATACGAGCAACTCCTCTGAATACTCTCCATGGTAAATGCGGTAGAAGATGCAGGGGTCACTCTGCATCTTCTACCGCATTTACACTACACAACGCCAAAGTATCAAGTTGAATACAGTCAAGAGGAAGGAGCTGGTAATGGGGAGTTCCCGCCCAAAGATGAGAATAGTACTCCATGTGGGGCCGAATTTGCGCTATATACAGTTCTAAGTGGTGGCCCTTGCCTTGCTGAGCACACCAAGCTTTTTGAAGCCACCAATGTTTTAGCTTCGTTAAATGAAATTTACTACTACAATACACAAAATAAATCATGATATGCACATACAAAAATATATATTTGTATTTTTTATATTGTATAAATAGAAGCCAAGTATTCAATAGAAATAAAGTCTTTAGCGATTTGTGTCTTTTCATTTGTGTCCATTTAATTGTTAAGGTACTTTGTTCGGCGTTGGTTCGTCCGTTCATCCTACGGACACAATTCGATATTTAGCCTGGGTGCACTAGATTCCTGGCCAGTTAAGTGTCCAGGTCCAGTGGTATTATTAAACAACAGATGAGCTCGTTAGAACTCTGTTCTAATATTATAACAAAAATTCCATAACTTTTTGTTATAATATTTTTGGGCAGAAGGCTCATCTGATATTAAGTGGACACTATCAATGCCAGAGCTGGCGAGTGCGATGCCGGCCTTTTTAGAATTGATATGCACTTTGTTTCTTTTATATATCTCTCTACATATTTCTCCATCTGTCTTATTGATCTCATAGAAAATACGGTCAAATCCTTCTGTGCCTGACCGTTTTTCACATTGTTTGTTTGCGAACGTGCAGTTTTATCGTGATGTTTCCTTTCACTGTACGACTACGAGTTAAAAAGTGACTGATTTAACACAGAGAAAAACTACTTACAAGTAATGGAGACAAAGGCGCCATTGTTGCCCCTGCTCGTCCTGAGGTGGAACATATAGCAAGAAGTGATTGTCTCGCATTCGTTGGGAAGATCTCAGATGCCGTAACATATACGGTGCTATATGCTACTGTTATTGCGAATTTCCCTGCTAAATAGATGAATAAAGACCAAAGAGAATCACCTGAAAAGTTTTGTTTAACGTTGATCAATGAAAATATAATCTTTAAAGATTATATCAGAACTTCTTTTGCGGGAAAGTTTACAAAGTCTTTGATCTCCTTACTAACTTTTTTTTTGTAAACCTCCTCTGCCTTTACGTCAATTCATAGGTCCTGAGTTCTATTGTTTTAAAGAGCTGGCAACGCACTTGCAAGCGTACTGGCAATATGAGTGTCCATGGGCGGTATCACTTAACATCAGGTGAGCCTCCTGCCCATTTGCTTCCTATTACATAAAAAAAAGAATTCTGGTAATAGAAAAATAGCTTTAAATAAAATGAATCATTGTAGAAAGTAAGTGAAATGATTTGTGTTCACCTTTTTAGAAAGATACTATATTTCACAATATAGTATAAATTCTATCCGCTGTAATATGTACTCGCATATTTCGTACATAGTTAGCAATTTTAAGACTTGGTACTTAAAGTTATGTCAAGCAATCTTATAAGGCTGCTCGCCGTAAACTAACACTTCAAAGTGTGCGTACTTTATTTACTAACCCTAAGTAATAATTAACATAACTTACGTGCTATCAACGCGAGACCGATACAGAAGATCCCTCCTAAAGCATACATTGTCACCAACACCCGTTTCCTCCCATACTTAGTTAAAACTACATAGCAAAAAATATTTGCCGGTATCTCTATAAAGGCCACAAACGTATAGTTCAAATATTTATTTCCAGCCAATGACACCGAATTAATTGATAGGCCGTAGTACGTAAAAGAGCAGGTAATCCACAAATAACAGCACAGCACAAGTCTTAACAACATTGTTCTCGATTTCAGTACCTTTGTAAAGACAGTTCCAAATTTAATTTCATCTATACTTGATTCGTCGTACTTTGCTGTTGCTTTTAATGATGACAGTAAATGCTCTGGTATTTTTACTTTGTTCATTTTTTCTGCTAGATAGATAATGCTTCTTCACACCGTCCTTTGCTGAGTAGCCATCGCGGGCTTTCGTTTAGAATAAATAGGTACGATAAAACTAAAAATGCTGGTGGGTATACGATTCTCAACATTAGTCGCCAATTCTGCAGGGCCCATGCGAGTAGCGAGAGGGACATTGAACCAAGAATGAATGCAAAGTTAAGCAGGGTGTTACCAAAGACTCTGCCATCGGGACGCACTAGCTCCATACCTATAAGTATAAAGCACCAAATTAGATCGTTAAAACAAAAACTGCTTTGAGAATGATCACTTTTTGGTTCACTTAAGTATTCATCATATCTTTGCGTAATAATTTGTTTCTTTTATGCCTCTTAATTTGAATAATATTTTAAATAGTAAGGTCGTGAAATTGTACCAAAGACAAAAGCTGTGCTATACGTCGCTGCTCCTGTTGCGGTTTCCAAAAACTCAAAAACGATCAGCATTTCGTAACTAGTTGAGAATGATCGTATAGTTCCAAATACAGCATACATAGCAGAAGCTACGGCCATGGGTTTTACTCTTCCATATTTATCAGAAAGTACTCCGGTTAGTGGTAATGCTATAAGAAATCCTGAATACTGAGCAGTGCCTATTAGTGTTCTCTTCCAATCTTGACAGCCGAGGTTGAACTGGAATTACAAATAACAGGTAATCCTATAATGATTCTAAGAGGTTAAAAAAGCGAAGTTTTTAAATAGATCACCAATTTCTATTTAGGACTATGATGCCAGATTATTTGAAGTTAGAGAAGATAGAGTTGAAACTTACTGCTCAATAACACTTCGGTATGTAAAATCTAGTACATTTTTAACGTACGAGACTAATTTAGCGCGAAAGACAAGATTCAAAGTCGAGACTTAGTATGACTTCCATATGCTAAAATTGTATTGAATTTGTCAAAGGAATTACAACTCCCTAAACACGAGTTTTAAGTCTCGACATTGAATCACACCAAAAGAGTCATGTTTAAGCATGCAGTTCTCAACCCTGAGGTCGTCGTACTGTTGTGCACCAATGTTTTCTTTCGAAATGTACAAGTAACACTCGTCCATACGATGAAACAGACGCAGACATACGTGCCTATTCCCAACTCGGATATTAAATTAATTTTAATAGTATTATTTGATTGTATTTTTTTTCTTCTAAAAAAACCAAAGTAACGAAGGAGGATATATTCCAATATATTTTATGAAGAGAAAAAAAAATTGGTGCTCGTTAAGGTGTTTCAAGTAAAAACGGTAACAACGGTTACAGTCTCGGAAAAAACTTACATCTTTGACTACTGAATCTTCCCTGCTGTAGATATATTCTTTACATTTGAAAATTGAGGATCTATTAAAGGACAATTGATCGCATGTGTTACTTTCATTAGAATAATCATATCTCCTACATTTGTCAAACTTGTTATTCTGTTTGGGTATAGCATACTCCACCCAAGTTGAATTTTCATTTTCACATTCTGGTATGGCACATCTAAAAATATTTAATCGTAAGAAAACAATTTTTTAACCGGATTAAAGCTATTTGTATTATTATAAACTTATAATTATTTACATAATTTTAGATTTAAATTTTCCGATGTTTCGCGTGCTTTACAGCGTGCGTGGTCACGTTGACTGAAGACAAAAGGTGTTGAATGTCAAAAGTATCACAGCTGTTGAGAAAGTTGTGTTATCTGTATTCATTTCCCCGTAGTTGGTATCGACCAAAAGATGACGGGTTTAGAGAATACTATAGTACTATTCAATCATGTTTTAAAAGTCTCGAATTCATTTAGTTCTCTTTTAAATTCCACCTTATTTTTATCATCCGATGTTAAGTGATATGGACACTCTCAATGCCAGAGGGCTCACGAGTGCATTGCCGGCCTTTTAAGAAGAGGACGATAATTTAGCCTTTCTCTCCAAATTATACTCTGGTTTAATCCACATTTGTCCTGCAGAAGCGGCCTGTTTGGGGTATTTGTTGGATTTCCCCAAGGGAGACGGTACGGAATAAGTTTAAGCAATTAAATATAATGACACTATCTGGTAAATATATTCTTGAAGCCTTGTTGTATGAACAAAAAAATATAAAAGATTTTAAACTCATAATAGATCTAAGTAGTATATAGTTTCTTGCCCGCTGTACGCCCTTGACTTGCGAACTGGTAGTAAAAGTAAATTTACAATTAATTTAACTTCTTTTATGACGTTCATAAGTGTACATGTACATAAAGTTACTTTGAGTTTGAGTTTACCCGCGAAGCTAAACGTTGTTCGATATGTCTTCGAAAAGAGGAGTAGCGATAAAGGGTGTTTTTTCAGCGGAAAACGCGCAAACTTTTGTCTTCTTGGGTTTAATTGGACTAGGTTTTAGCCTACCCCAGTCCGAAACTACACGTAGTAGAGTTTCGACTTCAGACACAAGTTTGTTCCGGTACACATCGACAGCTGGTGGCCCTCTAGATACCTCAAAGCTATAGCTATTGGGCGGTATTTGGACGAATAAGAGCGATCGTCATATTTAAATTTTATCTCGAACACCACATCTAAATAACAATTGAATATGCAATACCAATAGACTCTGTAATATAATATATTCCTAACGTGAACACATATATAAATGTATTTTGAAAAATGCGTCAACATAGTAAATAAATAACAATTATTACTACCTATAGTTAATATCCATAGCCTCAAAGTTAAAGACAGATCCATATATACCAGCCAAATAACATGGAAATAACAGGAAGGCGTAATTCACAACAGTATATTTTCCGAAAGGCCCTAAAATCCTCCAGACTTTGTCTAAATTGGAACCGGCTCCATCAGCCATTTGTTCAGCCTCAGTCATCCTTCCTATATATTTACTTCTTCTATGATACTAGCAGAAAGCAAGAAGCTTAACATTAATAACTAATAACATATAAGCACTTTTTCCTGTTTCACACAGTCGTTTTATAAAAATACCTTTAACAATATATCAGACTCAAAAAATTAACTATCATAGAAAAATGGTCACCTACTTGCCCAATATTTATTAATTATCTATAAAACAGACGCAAAAATACGTGGCCATGCCCAATAATCCAATCAATATCCGTATTGAATAAATTTTAAAAGTATTATTTGAGGCCATGCTGCTTTTATCTAAAAAAATAATATTATAGTAACGAAGGGGGATATATTTTAATTTTAATATGAAGAGAAAAAACCAAATATTGTTTTGAGCACGTTGAGATGTTTCAAGTAAAAACAATAATAATTCTCGTAGAAAACTTACATCTATCTAAAAACACATTAACACTTTTTCCTGTTTCACACAGTCATTTTATGGAAAATTATTTACATTAAACTTACAACCGCTCCGCGAGTACAGACTTATTTCAATAACCTTAGATAAGCTACAAGATCAAGTAGTAAGAAGTCTTTGTTCAAACAAGATAAAATAATAACCACTTAGTTGCTAGGTCTTAACAAGATCAAAGATAATGATATACTACTTGTTACGTATCTCTATCAGTTGCATTTATCTTAGATTGTATAATACGAAAATACCGTTTCCACAATGTCTATTGTCTATAGATATCTACAGATACACAACTGTGTAAATATATAGTCTTATTGTTTTGTTTAAGCCCAATATCCTTTTTATATGTTATTATCATAAGGTAAATCAGTACTACAAACTAATATGTATACCTAATCGAAGCTTAGAGGCTTGCCCCGGTGAAACAGATGAAGCATTATATCAGCATCAGAACGAGCTTGCTAGATCCGGTATTGGGGTGATTAATTAAAAAAAAACATTATTTAGCGCCTGTCTGATACCTAAACCGCATTGTTATAGAAGTAATTTTAAATAGAAAATTGGAAAAAACTAATATTGGGAGTGTTAATTGCTTTTTTGTTACTATAGAAAATGCATTTAGTATGATGTGGTTTAATCAATAAAGAAATAAGTACATGGGGTAGCGTCGGGTGTAGTCAAGGGAATGTTCAGTCTGAGAGATTACTTGGTGAGATTTTGATTCCATATTTGCGTAGCCTTATAGCCTTGTTTATAGATAAATAACAAAAACAAGGCTGGTTTGACTCTAGACTGAGTGAATTACCATAAATTGAGGTGAATTGAGGTGTTTAAATAAGTTATAGAAAATTTTAAATTGACAGATTTATTTTAAATAAATATACAGAATTTTGTAAATTCAACGTTTGACTATGAGACACACTTCGACAAATAAAATATTAATATTCATTAACTATTTATTGTTAACATAACTTATACTTAATCTCTGATCTTATGAGAAACTTTTGGCTTCCTCCAAGTTGTCTGGTAAGGTTTTGTTAATCGTTTCTGGTAAAGTCAACGCCAACATGCTGGCTATTAGCGCAACGCAAGCGAAAAATATTGTTGGCATATTAACATAGTACAGCGCCTGCAAAAAATTAAACAATATATGTTGCAGTTCGTAAAATTTTAACTCAATTATTAAGGAAAAGTATAGTATGTAAATAAATAATTACTGCCGTCAATTAAAATTGGTAGTTAAATATGTCTTATACCCGTTTGTTCCCTCAGATGTATTCAAGCGGGAGAAACTAATTAGAGTAAACCATTCAATCTAGTGTTTCGAGACTTATGCAATAATTAAGGATATCAAAAGCCATTTTCTATTACGATAAACCAGTAGATTTTCTTAAAAATATATTCTCCAAAATAGACTTTAAACTATTCAATAAATATATTTTCTCTTTGTTTTTTTTTTATAAAATAAAAACGGGAGTAGGAGGTATCACTTAACATCAGGCACACCTGATGTTAAGTGATACCGCCGCCCATGGACACTCTCAATGCCAGAGGGCTCGCGAGTGCGTTTCCGGCCTTTTAAGAATTGGTACGCTCTTTTCTTGAAGGGCCCTAAGTCGAATTGCTTCGGAAATACTTCAGTGGGCAGCTGGTTCCACATAGCGGTGGTGCGCGGCAAAAATTGCCTAGAAAAACGCTCAGTCGTGGAACGGCGGACGTCGAGGTGATACGGGTGGAATTTTGTATTCTGCCTCGACGTCCGATGATGAAACTCAGCTGCAGGTATTAATCCGAACAACTTCTCTGAACACTCTCCATGGTAAATGCGGTAGAAGATGCAGAGTGACCCCACATCTCTACGCAACGCCAAAGGATCGAGCCGCTCGGAGAGGGATTGGTCATCGACGATTCGAACCGCTCTTCGTTAGATACGGTCAAGTGGAAGGAGCTGGTACTGGGGAGCCCCCGCCCAGAGGTGAGAACAGTATTCCATGTGGGGCCGTATTTGCGCTTTATAGAGTTGCAAGCGGTGGCCCGGAGTGAAGTACCGTCTCGCCTTGCTGAGCACACCAAGCTTTTTGGAGGCTAATTTAGCCTTTCCCTCCAAATGACCGCGAAACTGAACGTCGTTCGATATGTCAACGCCAAGTATTCCGATGCTGGCTGTGGCTTCAAGAAGAGTGTTTTCGAAAAGAGGAGTAGCGACAAAGGGTATTTTTTTCGCGGAAAACGCACAAACTTGTGTCTTCTTGGGGTTAAATTGGACTAGGTTTAGTCTACCCCAGTCCGAGACGCCACGTAGTAGAGTTTCGACTTCAGACACAAGTTTGTTCCGGTACTCATCGACAAATGCCCGAGAAATACCTGCCCGGCCAGTGTAAAGAGTATCTTTGTTCATTAGTCTGGTTTTATTTTCAATAATCCTTAGTATTTTCTTCCAAATCAATCTAATTACATTAGTATGGAGCCAACTTGATACAAATTCGAATCATATGAGACCTCGATCAAACAATTCCAAGGATGAAGGCACTATGTATTCGTCGTAGAAAGTCTTCTTAAAGAAATTTATAAAAATGCGGCATACCGTATGAAATAAATGTTTTATTGAAACAATAGCACTCATTTTGAATATAGCTTACGCGAATTTAATATTAGCCACCTGTATTGTATTATTTAAAATGCATTTATCATAAGCTCGTCACGCAGGACAATATGAGGAAAATGGCATGTCAATGGATAAACAGCGCAACAAATGAAAACAATATAATCATTGAATGTATTGTTAAATTGCTCGTCTAGACTGGGTATTTATGCCGCATTTCCAAAAGGGAATTCCAATAAAATATTTTGTTAATTTTAGTAACATATTTTTTATACATATGAACGCGAGTCGAATCTAAAAATAGTAATTACTGAATTCGATAGTAATACGAATAGAATTAAAAACAATCACGTAAAGATTTCATGTCCAAATTTTTAAGTGCAAGTGAAACTAATATTATCGAGTTATTTAGATAATAATGAATAATTACTTGATTTGACTATATCCAGCTTGAACGCTGATTCAGAGTCGAGACTTAGCGCTGAGTAGTATTTTTTATAGAACAGTGAACAGTATGGGTCTATGGGTGGAGGGCCCATAGACACTCTCATTGCCAGAGGCCTCGCGAGTATGTTGCCAGCTTTTTAAGAACTGACAGGTTTTTTTTTCTTTAAGGACCCTAAGTCAAATAAGTTCGGAAATAGTTCAGATTACAAATCTCGAACCGAAATGCAAGAAGCACTTAACTAAAACTATATACCTAGTCCATCTATAAGTTTTGTTACAAATGTAAATCATGTTTATAATAACTTACTATTATTAAAATCTATACCTTCATATTTATTAAAGTCTCAGCAAAAAAAGTCTATTCGAGATGGCCACCTCTTTAGCCTTTAGCCTTTAATCTTTTTGGCCACGAATCTATTGATTTACGCCTTGTTTCCAAGGGAAATTTCGCCACTGCTTGCTCCAAAGATTTTTTAGGAGACTCAATGGTGGCGTGTCGTTAAGAGCAGTCTATGTCCTCTTAAACTGACCATAATTTGAAGTCTAAAGTGTTGAGGTCTGGGCTAGATGAGGGCCAGTCTTCAGCTCGTATAAAGTCCGGAACGTTGGATTCAAGCCAGGCCAGTTCGTGCCTTGTGACCAGGTACAGTATTATTACTGTATTTACCTGCTGGAAAGTCTAGGGAGTCCAGTTTTGAAAAAGTGTATTGCCTCTCATGTTTTAACATGATTTGAAACATGAAATTTTTTCATCGTTAAAGAGGATATTTCTGTGATTTTCAGCTGCGTATCGCGACAGAAGGCGGTTTGATCGATCCACTCTCTTTAATTGTAAATATTGATTGAGGGCATGTACATCGACGATGAGCGCCGACCTTCATGTCTTGTATAATACGCAACAGAGTCCTCGCGGGAATCTCCATTTCTCGCTGTAAGATTTATTGGTTCCTAATGCACTAATAGCCTTTGTAGTTCTAACAGCACGCGGCCCGATCTTATCTGGTCTTCGACATATGAAGTGTTGTTGTATATGTTGATAGTACGATATATGAACATAGGAGATACCAATATTTTGAAGTATCTGGAAAATGAAAGACGGCTCCATAGCGACTTTGTGCAAGGCGATCACTGCAATCCTAATAACCCATTCCATACTGAAATGTAATAATGAACACGAAAAATATGTGAAATGTCGCAAAATCGAAAGGGTGTTCAAAATTCGTTGAAAAAAGAAAAAGTTAAAAACAAGAAAGGTTTTTGTAATAGTATTTATGGCCAGACCATACTGTATGTTGCTATAGATATAGTAAGAAAAATATTTTTTTCACGTATTATCAAAATATTTTTGTTACACAACGAATTGGTGATTCTATGACGTATTAAAACAATAACACATTAAAAATTGCCAATTAAAATCGTCATAGTAAAAAAAACAACCAACAAAATCTGTTTTAGTGCTGTGATTACCGTTAGTATATTGAATATTATGCTATTTATTTAAAACACTTACTAATAAGGGTGTTTGTGGTGCTAAAGTGGACCCAATACGGCCCGTAGTTGCACAAAATGCCAACAGAGACTGTCTAGCATTAGTGGGAAATACTTCAGAAACTGTTACGTACACGGTACTATATGCTATGGTAATAGAAAACTTGCCACATAAATAAAAGACCAGACGCCATATTGATAGATCTGTAAAGAAATTTGAATGTTCAATTAAAGATAATTTTTTATATTATCTATGGTTTCATAGATTAAAATCTAATGTTCAAACTGAAAAGAACTTAAGAGGTTTCAAATACGCTGACTTATTAATATAATTTTAATTTATATTAAAATTGTACAATACACTCACCTTCAGGTATAAATGATAAACTCATACAAAATATTGCGCTCAACATGTATACTGTTACTAAAACCTTTTTCCTCCCAAACTTATCCAGAATCATTAAACATACAAAATTTGCAGGTATTTCTACAAAGGCCACTAACGAAAAGTTCAGGTATTTATTTCCCGCCAAAAAGACAGAATTAATTGACAGACCATAGTAAGTAAATGAGCAGGTCATCCACAGATAACAACATAACAATACTCTTAAAGCAATTATTTTCGATGCTAACATTTTCCGGAGAACAGATAAAAAGCTTTCGTGAGCCTCTATTTCTTTCTGGTTAGTTCCAGCTTTCAAAGAAGTGAACACCTCTTCCCGTATTTTAGTGTTGTTCATTGTTTCTGCCTTCTTTATAACTATAAGGGCTTCTTCATAACGACCCTTGGAAAGCAACCATCGAGGATTCTCGTTAAGCACAAATAAGTAGGTGATAATAAAAATCGCTGGTGTGTAAATGGTTCTAAGGAGATATCTCCAGTTCTGAAGATACCACGCCAAAAGTGAGAGGGTCATAGTCCCGCTTATATAAGCAAAATTTATTAAAGTGTTGCCGAAAACTCTACCCTTTGGTTGCACAAGTTCCATACCTGAAATACCACAAATATTAGTAAAGCTTTATTCGGTATTAATCATCAGACAGAGACCTACTATTAGTATAGGCACCAATATTTATATAATATCCTCAAGTAATGAGTGATATGATGGCAGAAACAAATTTTGCATATATTTTGTATTACCCATAACCTACAATTAAACGAATAATATTCGAACTATGTATTTAGTTTCATATGGCTACGGAGCGCTGCAAGTCAAGTCAAGTTTTCCGTTCAATAATGTCAGTTTCCGTATTTTTCGTACTCCAAATCTTGACATTATTTATAGATAAAACAGAATTAACATTGCTTAAATAGTGTGTAATATCTCGTTACTCCCAATAGGGCAGACTGCGAAAATATTTATACGTCTCTTTCACTAATAAATTATGTAAGTTACAATCGACAAAAATAGTTTTTCGGTATCTCCGATTTCACTGTCGATAAAATAGTACCAGAGGGTTTAGTCAAGATGCCTTAACAGTAGTGTAATGTAGAAAGTCAAAAACTAAATTTGTCTGAAAATGACAGGCCCATAGAAATAATTTAATTTTAATTTTTGGCAAGTCCCAATAGCCGACGGCTACAGATCGATGAACATAATACGAAATTTAAAACCAAATCGCTATACAATTTTTATCTAATCTTATTCTGTATATAGAATAATAACAGATAGAAAGAAAATGGAAACAGGTTGAATTAAATTAGCTCAATCTTGCGACTCTTACGTTCAAACTCGGCTGCACCATTGAATTTTTATTTCTTTGTGTACCACAACCACTTTAGCACTCGTATGAAAATAAAATAAATCAGTGGCGCTACAGCCTGTTTAGGTCTGAGCCTCATATTTCTGTATTTGTTTCTTGATAATTTGGTAATCTAATAGGCAGGTGATCAGGCTCTTGTGTCGTTCGCCATCGACTTTTTGAGTCTAAGGCAAGCCGGATTTTTCACGATGTTTCCCTTCACCGTTTGACAGAATGTTAAACACGTACATCAAATTCATTGGTGCACAGCCGGAAAGCGAATCTGAGGGATGAATGTCACACACCGCATCCACTAGGCTAACACTGCTGTGCACTCGTAAAGGTAAATGTTGTCCTTCTTAGCCCGAACACATATGTCAGCACAGAAAGCTGATAATCTACTTGTCTATACTATAAAAAAACATGGATATTCATACAACCTAAGTCTAACTGATTAAGACATAATATCCAAACAGAGACCTAGTTAGATTCTTACCTAATACAAAAGCAGCGTTATATGCGCCAGCGCCGAAAGCAGTCTCCAAAAATTCCGTAGCGATTAACATTTCGTAGTTGATTGAGAACGATCTAATTAAACCAAAAACTCCTGAGGAGAACGAGGCAACAGCTAGTGCTTTGATCCTTCCATATTTGTCGGAGAGGATACCCGTTGTCGTTAGGGATAAGAAAAAGCCGGCTCCATACATAGTTCCTATGAGTGTCCTCTTCCAATTCTGGCAGCCCAGGTCAAACTATCAAGAAAAGTATAAAATTTTAATTTATTAGTCTGGGCCTGTAGTGTTACCATCGAGGATTTTGTTTGTGACCTTAAAAATGTTCGTTATATTTCAGCCAATTTACATAAAACCATTATAAATTATGGACTAAAGCTATTTCAGGAATTACAAGACGGAACACTATCTATGAGTGAAAGCAGTGCAAATGTATCCGGTTCTTTGTGAGATATTGCGTTTATACAGACAAACACGGGCTTCATTTTATAAAATACATGATTAAATAAATGAAATAGCTTGGCCACATCCATGGCTGACGACTCTCTCTACTGTACATATCAATCGTTGATGCCAAGACGGGCCTTTTTATAATGGTGCACCTATTATAAAATTTCCGAAAGACTAATTATAAATATATTCAGTACCTATAACAAATTATTTATCGTTATTAAAATGACGGAAACTTAATGTGACGGAATATTATTTAATTAGTTATTTTTAAATAATGTTTATAATATATAATTTTAGATTAATAAGTTATCACTTAATATCCGTCAAAATAATTATTTCTTATTTTCGAATACTCCAACTACATTAGTACAGGGAATTCAAATATCAACTTACGTCTTTAACCACGGAATCCACTCCATTATACACATAGGAGTCGCAGCCTATAATCTCTCCACTAAAACCTTTTAGGTCGCATTGATCCGTTTCATTGAAAAACCGATATCGCTTACATTTTGATAACTTATTATTTTCTTTAGGTATGGCATAATCCAACCATAACGTTTCATTTATTCCTTCGCATTGAGGAACTTTGCATCTGCGAAGCAAAAAGACAGATACTAATAAAACTATTAAAATTTATATTTCTTGTACGTATACGTCCTCTTAAGTATTCTATAGGTACCTACGGCTCGCTTATCTTCTAGTTTCAATGGTCCAGTGAATAGGCTATCCGGCTCTTATAACTAAAAATTGATCAACAATCTTCCAACTTACCGTAACTTTGTTTATCATGCTCTTAATTAAGCCTTGGTAGCTTCCCTATTTTCTAATATAATTGATGTGTATGTGTGTAAAATTTATGATTTCATATTTTCTTGTATTATTTTATGCATATATATTGTTTTAGAACTTAAAACCTAAATATATACAGCAGTACAAGCCGATTTATCCATACACTATGAATGCTATTTTTATTTTTATTAAGAAGCCAGCGACACATACCACAGTCACATTCATAATTTCTAATACCTAGTAGTTATGTAATCTAACATTAGTTTAGTTACACATATATATTTTAGTTTGTAATTAGAAGCGCCAACTATTGCACACTTAAAGCCAAAATCAGCCCATTAGTTTTCACACTTATAAATTTTAATATAAAATTCTTGTTTCCCATAATGTGCAATAGGTCGACTACAGTTATATTGAAGTGTCAATTAGATTTAAGAACCCCTAAATAAGCAACGTTAGTTTTTACTTTTTTGTTAGCGTCGCAACCCCACTACCCCGAATTTTATGTTAGTTATACGCGCATAATTTACACGAAAAAATCCAGTTTACACCCAGATTCAAACACAGTTTCAAACAAAAACAACCTCCACCAAACTTAACTCTCTGCATAAATTTTTTCTTACTTGAACAAGCTCAATAATGTACTAAAAAATATTTCGTCAGAGGTTGTCGTCTATTAAAGGTAGTACGTGACCAATAGAATTATTGCAACCTTCTTTAGTCTGACAAACGTTTTCAACCAACATGTGTATTTCGCACTACTTTTTTATTTTATTTAAAAACTACGCAATTCCAAAAGCTTACAACTTAAAATATATTGCGGGTAGGCTGGTTCTTCCTACCCTCCATTCGGGTTCCTCTACCACCAGAGACGAAGAAAAGAAATTACATATTTAATTAGATCTACTTTGCACTCCCTACGAGCAACAATAACTTATAAGACAGAATATTTGTTATCAAAATTAATTAAATATCATGAGGTTACCTAGCCTGAAACTTTCAAAATATTACTTGAATTAGTTTTGGTGTGGTCATCTAATTATAAGGGATCATGGAAAATTTGTCAGTAAATATTATTTCGTATTACTCAACCGCATATATATATATATCTTAAAATAACGCGCAAATTCGCGGGTAACAGTAAATGTAACATGAAACAGGATTTTAAATGGCATTTTTCTACAACCGCAAAATTATCAATCTTAGTAAATTCATTCATCTTTTCATAGTCAAAAACCCAAAAAAAAAAATGTTAAATTAATTGTTAGGTTAACGTTATATTATTTAAAAATTATAACATACCTGTATTTAATATCCATAGCTTCAAAATTGTAAACCGATCCATACATTCCATATAAATAACATGGCACTAAAAGTAGGGCATAGTGTATAAGCGTATATCTTCCAAAGCTTCCCAACTGAGCCCAAACTTCATCCACAGCTGAACCAACTTCCTTCATTTTTACCCTTAATCGAACACTTGTCTACTCCACTGTTTTACGGCTATCTGATAACTTACACTCATCGAGCTAAAGATAAATCTTAATGCCACGAGGCGCAAGACGCCACTACAAAAAATACTGCAAAATACGAAGCAGTTAGGTAGGTCTCGGACAAAAAAAAACAAGTAACTGCAGATACTACACGATGTAATCTTTAATTTTAAATTCAAATCAGATATTAGGTCAATGCAATGGCAATTGCGATATGGTAAAATAAAATTTAATTATAAATCACAATTAAAAATGTTTTAGCGCCATCTATCGGGGAACAGCCACACTACGCAAAAAGCTGATAGATTGTTAATATTTTAATCAATATTTTTGCTGTTCACAACTGAAATCACACACCGTTGCGTTAGAATGATCAAGGCGGTACAATTTCAAAATGGCAATGGCGGTGAAAATTGTGGAAAAGTTCGGAGTACGCTAACGAACCTCTTTGTTCACCTTGCGAAGGCTTAACCATTATTCTAGGCTTTGCTGACCAGCCAGCTTGCAGCCAGATACGTTTCCGTTGTGCTTTTTAAGCGATGAAACTCGCAGGTTAGTTTAGACTTAGTTAACGTGCTCTATAACATTTGCTTTGTGTTAAGCCATGCCAAAGTAATTTATAATTTTCCTGGTTTAAACTTAATTAGTGAAAATTTGGTGCGTACCAATAATCCATAAGGTACCGTCAATATTGTTATTTAAATGTTAAGTCTATTCTATTAATTACATAACGTTTATTGCAAAATAAATTAACCATAAAAACATCGATGGCGCTACAACTTTTTTAGGTCTGGATCTCAGATTTCTGTATCTGTTTCATGATTATTTGTTTATCTAATAGGCAAGTAGGTGATCAGTCTCCTGTTCCTAACGGACCCTCTCGCACTGTTTGGGTCGAAGGCAAGCTGGTTTCCTCACGATGTTTTCCTTCACCGTTCGAGCGAATGTTAAATGCGCGCATAGAAAGATCGTCCATTGGTGTACAGTTAGAGATCGATCCTACTGAAGCCACTTGGCCAATACTGATCTAAATTGACCATAAAGCTAATTTATATTTTAAAACTTTGCAACTCATTACCTCCATAACTCACAATTTATTTCGTTCTTAACAATTGCACATTACTCTCACTAAAACCTACATCACGACATAAGAATGGAAATAATTTACTTATTTTAATTTTTAAACACGTTTTACTGATTAAGATTTTTTTCATAATGATGTCATTGACCACAACCAGACCAGAACAAATTCTGATCAAAACTTATCAAGTTTATTCAAGATATAGGGGTAAGATTCAGCGCCAACTGTGACGCTCGTTTATTAAAAACAATACATTGTTATTATTATCTTAATTTTGACATGGGAGTAATATTTCGAGTTAAGTTCCTGAATCGTATCCATAGATATTATTCTTGACAGATGCTCGCATTTTTTTAGTCGATCACGTTTTCTCCCGAATGATTTTATATAAATGAAGATATATAAATATACAGGATATAGAGCGCATGAAATTAAGTTAAAATATATGTATACTAGACTCTAGTATCTATAATAATCGGTAAATCAATCGATGTCCTGTTAAATACTCGTCCGCTAACACTGATAGGATTTCAGAGCAATCTGCTACTTCAAAACTCCTACTATGGAAATTGTATCGATAAGGCAAAACCAATAAGCAATTTAAATTGTAATGCATTAAATTCAGTTTTATTTTATTAATGACGTCTTTAACACGTCAATTAAGATGATCTATTAAAAAGAAATGGCTATGGCACATGGTATAAATAGTAACGTTGTTACCAAAGTGGTAAACGTCAATATTTCCGAACATTGTTTTTTAGTTTTGAATCCTAAAAAATCTTAAATCCTTAGACTTTTACCGGAAAGGTAGGAATTGTAGGCAAACCATGATTGTCAGCATTTAAAAATATGATATTATTTCAATGGTAAATGAACTCGAAATAAATAAACTCGTGGTAGCGTTGAACAAACTTTGTAACTCGATCAAACTTGTCTTGCCAAATGTACCAGAAACCTTTGAGGGCTTAATCGAAGATTGTGTCCGTCATGTTAACGACGGTTTAAAGAAGCGATTAGTGGTTACAAACGATAAGATAGAAGTTATACCAACAAACTTTTTGGGATTAATTTGATATGTTAAATGAGGTGTAAAAGTGATAATGGGCTTAGCTCTTAATAGTCCTATTTTCTAGTGTCTAATAGAATTACATGTTTATCTTTTCATATTTTACACGCCGCCTAACCGTTCGTGTTAAGGAGTTGTGATATTGAGGACAATTCTTTGGTTGATTTTAGGTAGGTAGGGGGCTTGAGACAATGTCATATTTAACAGGCGTGACGCACTACGCGAAACTAGTTTGTGTGAAAATGGTCACGACCCATCAAAATCTATCCCATACAAATTCGTTTCGCGTTATTGGGTCACGACTGTAAAAAAAATTAGTGATGATGAATGAAATGATGTTGCCTCAACCCTTGAAACGCATACAAATTATGTCATTGTCTACCTATTTATAAACTGTGATACTTAGCCTCGTAATTTTTATCTTAGATAACCAGTCTTGAATTGTCCACCCGGACTCTCTATGAAGCCTATGAATATCACCTAATTAACAAAAACAATATTTATTTATTTATTAACTCTTCGTTTCACCTAATATTAAAAGGAGGGCTACTGGCGGCCTTATTGCTTTTGAGCGATCTGTTCCAACCACTGTGAGAAGAGCAAAAAATGTAGTAAATTGGATAAGGTAGACAAGAAGTGCAAAATATATATTACATATAGAAGTTGAGACAAAACTAAACAGGAACAAAAAAAATAAACAAACTTAAACTAAAAAAAGGATACATGTATCCTGTAATATATGAAGTAAAAAGTGCACATGAATCATGATAATTTAAGATCAGTCTTACGTCAGTTGTTAGTTAGTACGAAAGTTAGGGATACTATGTGGACAGGTAATGTTTGTACAGAAGAAATTTAAAGGAAGAGAGGGAAGGAGCTAAGCGAATAGGGACGGGAAGTGAACTCCATAGCCTAACTGCAGAGATGAGACATATTAAAAGGATGACAGAGATATTAAAAGGAGTTTAGCACAGTTTCGTTTTCGTAACCTGTTATTATTACATTGAAATTATTGTCTTTGGTTAGCGTCACTAAAATAAAAGTGAGATAGACATCCCCGAATGCTGAAAAGAATAGCGAGTTAGTAATAGTATAATAAATTCGCATTTATATTCGTATTATGTAAACTAATAATAATTAAAATCAGTGTTAATAAAACCGAAAATAGTTGCAACCTAGCGCCATCAATAACAAAGTAATTTCAACAAGCTATTGCTAATAGCGCCATCTGTGTTGTAACTCGAAAACATTCATGCTTCCAAATGTTTTTCATACTATAGTCTATAGGTCAGTAGGACTTGTACTGAATACAAACGGCATAACATATCATTCACAGCAAAACAAAAGAAAAATTCATTGCTTCCAAAGGCATACTAATACCAAAGAAAATAAATTTGCTTTGTGTTACAAATATAATACATTCATCGAATGGAGGCAGGGTTATATATGCCTTGACTTTATTTTAAATATAGAATCTATTTAAATAAAATTTGCGAAGATGTTGGTGAAACTACGTTCGCCAGCGCAATTAGATTTCAATACTTAATAATCGAAATATATTTTTAGACATCAACCAACACAAATAAAACCTACCTTTTTAAAGAATGAGGTACGCTGCTGTCTGACCAATTAAGTAACTCTGCGCAAGACGCATCATTATTTTTTATCCCCTTGCGATGCCATTTACAAATAAATGGTGTTTGATTTTATGATCCCCCCTTGTTACGATGCTTGTTACTGTTTTGTATTTTATTTCAGATTGTATTTCCATTTTATGCAGGAAGTATTAATATATAAGTAAATTTTCGTATAAAAATCAACGTATTAACTTTTAAAACACATTTTGTCTTACAGATCGGGGGAAATTGGACAAAATGCCCATGGACACTTACAAAGCCAGAAAGCTCACGAATTTCTTCCAGAATTTTTGGTACTGGTACGCTCTTTTTTGAGGGATTCTAGGTCGAACTGGTTTAGAAATACTTCATTGGGCAGCTGGTTGCACATAGTACGCGGCAAAAACTACCTAAAAATGCTCAGTTGTGGAACGACGGACGTTGTGGGGATAGGAGTGGAATTTCGTATTCTGCCTCGACGTCCGATAATGAGACTCAGCTGAGCACCACGTCTGCACACACGCTTGTTTTATATTTTACTTAGATTATTAACTAATCCAAACATTTGCGGTGTTCACAACATGTTCAGTGACTTCCGACATATTCCCAACATATATTGTGTGGGACATCTTATCATGTTATTTTAACCTTCATTGTTTTGTACTCGCAGACTACGAATGCCGAAAAGACCTCAAAACATTGAGTTATGTAATTGACTGACGGATACGAAACGCATTTTAACTTTTTTTCTTAAATATTTGTGCGTGTGTGTGAGTGTGCCGCCCATTTGGTCTGTTGTGTGGGCTAATTAAGCAAGCCTAGCTCCTTCCATAAGCTTCTTAGCCTTAAATATATACATCGCAAGGAGCACGCTTAACAATTTGTTTAAACAGTTAAGACCACTTTTCATTACTTTCTTCCTAAATGGAAAAGCCACGTCATTTATAGCTATGCTAAAAAACTGTGACTGTAAAAGGCGAGAGTGTAATCCCGTTAGAAATCTAAAAGATTTTTAAAGAAAATGACACATTATTATCAAATAATGAGTGTTAATTATAAATATATAGTTTTAATTACATGGTATATGGCAAAAATGACATCACATAGATCTACCATCGGCCATTTGTAGTTAATCTCCTAAACGGCTGGACAAGCAGATTCGAGAATAGTTTATAATTATATCCATTTATTGTTTTTTAAATTAAAACGTATATTGGATCCGCTATTATTATATAATTTCTTTATAACCTGATACTTTCTTGGTCATGTATTCCATTTTAGTTTTCCAAGTACATGTACAAGCTTCTAGGAAATCGGATGTACAGTGAAACTGATACATGGAAGATAATCCACTCGGCAACTCACAATAGGTAAATGTAATGTTGTGGTAGATATCTAAAATTCGAAAATAGAATTGCGATACATTCTACAAATATAATGGAACCTAAATATAGGTACTTGGAAAAAATATATACTTAATCGAAAAGGTATTTTTTTCTTATTAAAGCTTCAGTATTCTATAGTAATTCGGATTTTCTTTGACATTTACGTAATATCACAGACAATTGTCTTTGGTATTACACAATAACTTAAAAAAAAACAATGGCCTTAGTGTACCTGTTTCGTGAAATTTATTTTTCTTTATATTCATGTAGGTGATTAGCCGTCTCTACCTGACATCTTCTTCTTCTCTCCGAATTTTCCTCACGATGTTTTCCTCCACAGTACTGGTAAATGTGCCATCCAGAAAACATAAAAAATATTTATTAAATAATATTTTTAAATATTTAAATTTGAGTTACAAGAGGTGCTACACACAAAAATACTGCTCCAAGCCGAGGTGTGTAAAATGTACAGGAATGCATCTCACAGTAGACTGTAACCAGCCACGAGATGCAAATCTGCAGTGCGTAGTAGACAAAAATTTATTCAATGAACCCCTCTCTATGTATTTCGAAGACTCTTTCTAGACACGGAGACCAATTTCTGGTACGCCGATGTGATCTATCAAATATGATCTTGTTTTTGGGTTTTTTAGATTAAAACATCCACCCCATCAAATTGTCACCAGTTCTACTTATTCAAAGGTGGAACGCTGCCAGTATCTTCGGAACCTCGCCTAAAGGGACTTGTAATAATATATTTTAAGGTCAGTTATTGATTTTGGTATATTCATTTATATTAGCTATATACGTTATATACTTTATATACGTTAATTATATTTGGTGCTTTTTGTTCATGAATAAATGCCGCAAATTCTATCACTAGATACCACCATAAAAGCAATTACAAAATACTGAATCAGAAATAAAATGAAAATCTGTATTTGAATGGGAACACATTTAATAATAATAATGAAAAATGCTATGTAGTAAGCCTTCATTTGATGGATCGTATATCCCCTGGATTATTTCGGAAATCTCCGCGATTACATTTGAAAATATTTTTAAGTAATCTTTATACAGTTCCGTAATCGGTTACATGTAAAATTATAATTTAATTTAATTATTTTATTATTAATAGGAAATTTCATATAGGAATTACATATAAAACTTTACAAAAACAAAAACATAACATATTTAACTTTTTATTTAATTTTGTGTCATTCGGGTCGTGCGACAAAAACAATAAATCCCGTAATTTTCTGTAATACAAAAACACAACGAACTCACTTATTATTCAAAGAATATATGAATTAAAATAGATTAGGCAAGACAACGTAAGCTAGACGAGAGACACGGTGTGAGCAGGATAAATATAGGTCTCAACAACCACTCACCTCTTTCTTTTCCAACTTCTCATCTGCCCAACGCACACTCCTGGTAAATACGTGTTTAAGTCAAGTAATATTACCAGATTTCAAATGTATGTAAGTATAGTAATAAGTTTATGTGGTATAGTAATTAATTCTATTAAGGCACCTTTTGTAGGGACTTTTATAACCAAATTATTGCGTAAAGTGTGTAATTGAAAGAAAGGAAAATAATATAAATTTTAAGATATACAACGGTATTAACCAACTATTACAGAAATATATTATATGCATTTGCTTTCTGTTAAAAACTATCATTAATGAAAGAATATGCCAGGTATATTATAGGTTATCTCACTCGCACAATCCATAAACGGATTCGTTTATCTCGTTTTACCCAACGGGTAAATAATATTAGAATTCTACCACGCGTTATCGTTAAAGATATATTTGTCATGTTTATTTTATTGTGTTTTGTTATTCAATGACTTCAGACATTTGTATCCGCTACGGTTATTTCGTACTGGTTAAAATTAAAAAAAAAGATATTGACATTGAAACTTCACGCATGCGCGTTCAGTGTTACACATTTCGTCCTGTCAATGCTCCATTTTAACACGTGTGTTTATTTTAGAGGCATTTTAAAATGTATTTATAGTAAATAGTGTTAATTTTCGTTGAAAATGGCTACTGATGTTGGTTTGGATGTGATCTTAGAGAAAATAGGACCGTTTGGAAGATATAATATTATAAACTATGCATTTTTGTTATTTCCAATATTTTTGGCGGGAATGTACAGTCCAGTTTATGTGTTTGAAGCTCCTGATATTGGTTACAGGTAAGATAATTTTTAAGTAAAAATCCTAAAGGGAAATATGATATAACGTTCTATAGTTTTTTCCTCCTTTCCTCATTCAGAATTTCTCCTTTTTTAACCAATCCAATCTGGAGATTTTAATTTACCCTTAGCGCTTCCCTAGCTTTTGGCGGGGCTTTCGCACAAGCGCAGTTCTATACTCAATATTTAGACCTGGGGGCCTACCATGTGCTCTAATTGCGATCCTATCGACAAACTACAACTGAGATGCATCGCTTATTTATACCATGACGTCGAAAAAATCTGCCACTATGTTTCCCCGTGACTTAAGCGATAATGAGATTTCGTTTATGCAATTTATTTGAAAATTTGTACCATGATTTCAAACTATGACGGAATAAGCGATTCTAAAAAAGTTACTTTTTGTTCAACTTTTTTGTATCGAACATGTCCAAACAAAATTTATAATTAAAACTAATTCATAAACTAAAAATAATAAGATGTTCTATGTCTATATTAATTACTTAATAATTTTTATATTTCGGATATTTCAATATTGAGTTTAATTTTTGAGTTTTGGATGTGTGATTATGATGAAATTTTAAAAAATCGACGGAAACAAGACGAAAATTCCCTTCTACCAACTTCAAAGATATCTTTGGGAAATGTTCTATTGGGCATGTTTATATATGTATTTTTATATTACATTGGAGCTTTTCTTTGCCAACATTTATAGCAATTCAGCGAGTTCGATTCAGAATTATATTATATTTTCGAGATATATGTTGTTTTGTTATATCTTTTGCATAGGGATTTATATCAAGAATTTACTTCGATATAGGTATTTATATTAAAACAAATTTATAAGATTTACAGAATTTACAAATTTGAAAAACTATCAAAAAAATTTAAATATCTGTTTATAGTACGATATACGAACGATGATACCAAGCTTTTGAAGCGTCTGGAATATGAGTGACGGCTCCATACCCACTTCTTGCAAGACGATCACTGCAATCCTATTTTCTTTAACACCCCATTCCATATTGTAATTTGATAATTAACACGAAAAATTTGTGAAATGGCGCAAAATCGAAAGAAGTTTTTAAAATAATATACGTTTTCCAAATCCAAAGTATTTAAAAAAGTTGAACATGCATTTCCACTTGTAACTTATGGCTGGAGTGGGTATGAAAAGAATAGTTTTTTTTTATTAAATTATATATACTTAACCATAATAGTTTATTGTGAGTGATAAGTTATTTAAAACAATTTTTATTTAGATATTGATAAAATCACCTGTCGAAGCAAGTTTGTCAGTTGAATTTCAAAACTTAAATAGAATCCTCAAACAAAATTATATTTTTTTTCGTTGTCTTGCTATTTCATTTAACATTTCAGTTTATAGGCAAAAAAATCCTATTGAATTTTGGAATCTAAAATCATTTGCATCTCAACTGGAAGAAGGCTGATGATTGGCCCACAGTTTTAATGTTACAAATTAATATAAAAACGGTAAAATGTTTTGGCAATTATTATCATCTTGCGGCATGTTTGACGAAGTTACCAACGGTTCTCTTGACTTGATTTTTTGAAAAAGGTCAAGGCTGAACCGGTATTAAATCAAGTGTTACAGCTGTATCCGCAACCAGTACTTCAGGAATATCTAATTTAATTTAATAAATTAAATAATCTTTTCGAAGGTTATAAATATTATTTATTTAATACATGACAGTATTCACTTTCCTCTTAACAAACTGAAGATTTTATTAATTTCGTTAGAAATATAGAGTCGCATCACAATATATTTGTGGCAAAAAATTAGTTTTGCTACATAATAATTATAAGTATACCTACTCATAAAATGTGGCGTTTTCATAAGGAATATCTTTATAATATTCTAAATAACACAGACGTTAGCCGGTATATTTAATTTCATCGAAATCAAGTAGTGTTACTGTAAAATAGTCTAAGAACCTTTTATCAGTAAAAAATATAGGTATAAAATTTATTAATACAGTTTGTAATAAATGATTCACAAATATCATAAACCAAAATTAAATTTGTTGTACATATACGAGCATATACTACATTTAAAATTAATTTAAGTACCATACCTACAAAAGTTTATTTAATGCAATTATTCAATTTTATAAGTCTATTGGTTCTAAGTTACCATTATCTATTTGAATTCATCGATAACCTGCCCTTACAACTTTAAGGTCAATTGAATACTGATTATTTTTCTGACAGACACAATTTTCGTATATGGCACAGTGAATAAAAGTTATTTAAAGAATGACTGACTGGTAGAAACCTGTCAAGTGAAAAATTAACGATATAATTATTATGTACTAAATTATATATATCAACTCAAGAAACGCCTGGTTATACATTTATAAACTAAAACGATTTTCATGTAACATAGCCTGTGCGCAAGTCTGATATTCGAGGAAACTTGAATTTCATCAGGATAAGGATCGAATCTCGATATGACTTCTAGTTCCTAGAAATTTACAGGCAAACACCCGAAACACGCGTGCTTAGAAACCTAAATAGATCATCATCAAATATTAACCTTCCAATGGTATACAAAAGGTGTATATACGACTGGACCCGTCAGACGTTATCCTGTAGAGGTATTATAAATAAAAAATCATCTAATTGTAAATGTAAACCATTCTCGCATCCCTTAATGTGTGTTAAAAACGTCTATAATAAATCATATATTCTAATAGCAATAAATTAAAACAATATACGTAAATAAATTATTCATGCTGATATGAAGAAACCTTGGTTAAATGAAATACGAATTAACAAAAGGAATTATTACTTCAATTCATTCTTAGGACTAACGTTGAATTATGTATATATGTCGTAATAAGCCGTTAAATTACCAAGCGTTTTAAATAAACAGCGCCGTTTAACTAACGGCCTGAAAGATATTCAGCCGTAGTGTTTGTAACAACATTTAATAAACTCAAATGCAAACAGCAAATGCTTAGGCCATTCGTACGATAGAGTCGATCTGGCATAAAAAAGATTTCTTTGAAAATTAAATTGCTTGAGTCAGTCGCAACTAAACTCACGTTATCATTGTCACTTGTACTTCATATTTTTCATAAAATTTTAGAAAACACTCAAAGTTTTGGTTTTTCGACGCCAAATTGAAGTTTAAAGAGTTACTTCTTGAGTTTGAGAGAGGCAAAATATGGAACTAAATGTCAATAGGCAAGGCAAGTAATGAAACATCATTGATCCAAGTCATCTGCATAGCTGTTTGATCAACTCAATATCTGCTGGATATCTTTCAGACCGCTAGTTAAACGGGGCTGTTTAGTTAATAGGCTAGGCTTTTAATTTAACGGGTTATTAATCTAGTTGGCTGCGACATATACACAAACACAACACTATTTCTATTTTATTTTAATTCTTAATGGCCTAAATAAATAATCAAAGATGTTTGCAGTTGCGACTTACGTTAGAAGCTTAACAACCTATATCTAATTCACCGCACATGGAAGCTTCAAAGCAATTTATTTGCTTGATCATTTGTCACGTAGGAATGTGCTTATCACAATCAAGGTGGGATTAGAAGAGACCCCTAACCTGTTTAAATGTATTTAACCAGTAATTTCTTTGTTAGAATTTGAACGGTAAACATATGAAATTTGCTGTAATTAGCATTATTATGATATTTAATTACACCCCTCACTTAAATACGAACTCTTAGAGTCATGTTAAGACAATATTTTTCATTAAAGTTAAATTAATAATATAGTACGATGATCTTAATAGTTCCTTATTTTATGTTCTTAAGCCGCATTTTTTTATAGAACAGGGGGCAAACGGGCAGGGAGCTCACCTGATGTTAAGCGATACCGCCACTCATGGACACTCTCAATCCAAGAGGGCTCGCGACTGCGTTGCCGGCCTTTTAAAATTATTGTAAAATATATTATAAAATCATATCATAGCACTAACAAATTTATGCGACATATATTATTTTTATGTATACTTTACTGTATGGTAAAAAAAATAATGTTTGAACGAGTTCTTACTAGTACTTTATATCGTATACAGATAACATAATTTAAGATAAATTAAATTTAAATATAAGGTAATAAAATTAAATTCAGAATCGAGTCTTATTTTGACGTATTCTCTAATATTCGTTTGTTTAAATTATATTTTGTTACCTTATCTTATCTTAATATATATAAATCTCCTGTCACGATGTTTGTCCGCGATGGACTCCTAAACTACTTAACCGATTTTAAATTAAATTGGCACACCGTGAGAAGTCTGGTCCAACTTAAGAGATAGGATAGCTTAGATCATTAATTATAGTCGCAATTTTATTTTATTAAATTGTAATTAATTGACAGTCACAATTATCTGTTAACTCCAAAAGATTCTAACAGATGTGGATACTTTTCGACTGGATTGAGTAAGTAATCAATAGATGGCACTTCTATGGTAAACCGACAAACGTGTCATATAAGCTACAATTCAATATCCTGATTACTACGTGTTATTGAGGCTAAAGTATAAATTAAATTTATTTTGTAGTAAACGAAATACCGTGAAATTCAATTATTTCTAATTTATGGCGTTAGCATTACCAACCACGTGTTACTTAGACCGAAGTGTAAATCAAATTCAAATTATAGTGACGATAAAACATTAAAATAATTCTTTCGTGTCACGGTATTAAGGCTAACTAAAACCACATTAAGGAGAAGCGAAGTTAGCGGGGGCAGCTAGTATATTATAAAGTGAAAACTGGTGTCATTAACCTACACAATATTTTTAATCTATGTAATCATAATCAACAGTTAATATTAAAGATAAATAAACAGTAGATCTGTTTGAAATTCTATCTTTTTATTTGACAGTAATGTATAATTTTGGCTGAACTTAACCTCACGTCAAATTGCAGCATGATATTACAGACATCACTTACAACTGTTCCTGCACCGCATGATCAATCACGAACATCTACAGAGATATTAATTGTATCTGCTTATATTGGGGTTTTAGACGGCGTATTAGGAATTATTGAATATTAGTTAATTTATTAGATGCTGTAGGAAGTTTCCATTTCATTATGCTTACGAAATTATAATTTAAAAGATATTGTGAGATGTTCTAGCATTTTTAAATTTAGAAAAGATTTTCTAAAGCATTAATTTTTTCTAAAAAGTATATTAAAAAAGATTTCAATACATTTATTCTTACTTGTTGCGACTGGATTAATTTTAAGGCATTATCATATACAAAACTAGAGCACTCCTAATATCCATATACATATATATGACAGGTGCCGGTATGCGTAAAAAGCTTCTTGAATAACGCGGAGCAACAGACATTGTTGTATAGTAGTGTAATTATAATTGTTTATGCAACCGTCGCTTTCATTCCCCATGAAATAAGCCTAACCTAAAAGTCATATACTGTACACGCCAGTTAAACGCATTATAAAACAGTAACTGTTTTGGTCGGAGGGCAGATTGCCTACTTGCATAAAATGTTCCGACTAAACAGAATAAAACAGGCAAAATTAACACTTTCAATATTTCAGGTGTAATGTTCCTCAATGTGCATCTCAAAACGACACCTCATGGCTAGAATTTGCAATACCAAGGGAAAAGAAAGATTTTTCACGTTGTAAGCGATTTGATGTATTAGACAATACTACAACATGTAGTAGAGAATCATTTAACGTATCAATAGTTAAAGAATGTGACGACTTCGTGTACAGCGATGAAGATTCTGCGGTTCGGGATGTAAGTTATTTTGTATACTTTATTTATAAATTTATTCAATACTTAGTTAATTGAGACATCAATATTAAACGAGATACCTATCCAGTTGTTAATTTAATTGTAGGCATTATCAAGCTCTACAATTTTTCTCATTGTTAAATCAGCGATCGGATGACAAGTTTTTCGACTGTTTTTTCTCCGACTTCGAATCTACGAAAAAGTTTTTACTGTTGCTAATATTACCCTATGGCACTTACAAATAATGTGGCTTTTACTGGTAAAATAGTTTATATCGGCTAAAAGATCTCCCTTACAAACATTACCTCTTTATAATATACAAAGTGTTTTAACAGTCTCGATCCGATTATTAACACAGCAAAATTAATTTGAGGTCACGGCAATTATCTACACGTGCTCAATGTATTAAGTAAACAAAACAGATTTAAAAGTAGCCACGTCGAAAAAAAATTAACAAAATTACGTGTAGTTGTAATTTTTGCATTCGAAAACAACATTAGAAGTCAATTGTGTATTGTTGTCATGACTACATCACCACGTGTGTGCCTCTTATCTACCATGCACGAGACATGCCTAATTTCATAATTCGGTCAAGCAACTGATAAACCTTTGATAACTAACAGCTAGATAAATAACAAAGATAATATCTAACGCTGTCTATTATTTAATTAATTATAATAATATTTGTGTTTATATTCTGACCTTAAGAATCGTTTAAAATTGACTAATTAAACAAGACTTTGTTTTATTGTAAATGTAAGGAGTTTTAGGGGTAAATGATCTTACGAGGCCATGACCTCAGCTTGAGAATGTAAGATGAGAAACAAAATGTTAGTTTGTTTAATTGTGATTTGATTGTGCGCCTCGCCAATCATAGCCACTACAACTAACAATTCGTCGTTCCGTTAGAAATTAATCAACACGTGGTTCCTTTTACCTTAGCGTGTGTGAGATACCTAAGTATGTTTCTGGAATAAAGAATGATATTTTTATAAAACGGCAATTACGTTATTTTTTTTAATTTAATCATAAAGATGAAATAGAGAAATGTTTGTCTTTCAGTTTAACCTCGGTTGCCAAGATTGGAAGAGGACTTTAATAGGTTCAATTCACAATATTGGTCTTTTTGTATCACTACCTATAACTGGGATTATTTCTGATAAGTATGGACGAAAGGTGGCTTTGTCAATCGCCTCTCTGATGAATGGCATTTTCGGCTTCCTAAGATCCTTCTCAAGCAGCTACATTATGCTACTTATGTTTGAGTTTCTTGAAGCTGCGTTGGGTGCTGGTGCCTATACTACTGCGTTTGTACTCGGTAAGAATATTTCATACAGACCTAAAAAAGGTTGTAGCGTCTTTGATTTATTTTTTCAGATATTTACAGTACAGTAAATTATTTATAGCAATTGAACTTAAGCAGTGCACTCGCTCGGATGATGAAGGAAAACATCGCGAGGAAACCGACCTTAGACCTTAAAAGTCGACTGCGTGTGTCAGACACAGAAAGAAATAAAATGATCACGAAATAGATACAAAACTTTGAGGTCACCACATTTTTTTTTATTCTTGATAAAATATTTCTACTTTGTACTATTAATTATTTAGCTTTAGCATTATATTCTTTTTTTAATATGTAGGCAAAGTCTTTTGTATGTTTTAGCAATGGAACTCGTCGGTCCAAAAGGTCGAGTGTTCGGAAATACATTAATTAATGTACTCTATGTGTTCGGCCTCATGACGCTGGCTAGCCTCTCCTGGTATCTTCAAAGTTGGCGTAATCTCTTACGAATAATATATCTGCCTGCTACTTTCGTATTTTCATACTACTGGATACTGAACGAAAGCGTCCGGTGGCTACTCAGCAAAGGCAGGCATAGTGAGGCCGCTGCCATTTTGAAGAAAGCAGCGAAAATGAACAAAGTAGCTCTCTCAGAGGATGCGTTCACGCCAATTTATGAGTTAGAGAAACTAACAACAAATGCAGAAAAGGACAAGTCCGACAAAGTAGTAGAAGAAAATTCAGTGTTTGTACGAGTAATTAAATCAAGTATTATCAGGAAGAGAGTGGCAGTATGCTCGTTCCTATGGATTACATGTACATTTGTGTATCACGGTCTTTCTATTAACTCTGTGTCGTTAGCTGGTAATAAGTATGTGAACTTTATTTTGGTGGCTTTTGTGGAGATTCCAGCAAATTTTGCGTGTCTGCTGGTATTAGACAGATTCGGAAGGAAACGTGTGCTGATAACGATGTACGTGCTCAGTGCATGCTTGTGCATCACTCTGTCATTTATACCCAAAGGTAAGTAAAGATAACAATGATAAAATATAGCTTATACAAACGAATCTAATTCCGTACCAATATATACAAATATAATTATACTAACATTATAAAACATTTTGTTGTTTGTGTGTTTTCACACAAAAACTACTGTACCGATTTCAAAAATTCTTTCACCGTTAGAAAGCTGCATCTTCACTGACTATAAGACATATAAAAAAATTAGGGATCCCTAACAAAAAATGCAATAATATAACCCAAGGTGTGAAAAAATCATCCATAAAAAATCCGTCATCCCGTGAGCTCTGGAAACTAGTGATGATAGAACAAAAAAAAATTGTCCAGTATTATAGAACGTATCAATATCTACAAAAATAATGCTTTGCCCATAGGCAATTGTATGTTGGCCTATCTCGAGTCCAAACTCCTAACATGAAATTATTTTGCTGCAACAAATCAAAACTACGTCAAATCTTGTGTATTGGGGGAAGATCTATCTCACTGCAGTTGTACAAATAAATCTCTTCTCTAATATTATAGATGATTTATTTTAAACAATTTATCATAATTAAGCTAAAAATTCCTGGACTGATTAAAAAATTATTTTATTACCTACTTGAAATCAATAATCAATACCTGTAGAATATTTAAATTTACTAATATCGGACATTCTACGTAAATGATGTTATGTAATTAAAAAAGATATATATTTGTAAAGTAAAATCTGTATATTGATTAGATTATGAGTGTAATTGTGTAACTAATAATCTGAAAAAAAGTAATTAAAAACTATGAAAACTAAGTAAAAAAAACTTTTATGATAACAAAAATATATATTGAGACCGACTTTCCACTACCACGAGATCGGTATCTACGCGAGTAAACCCGTGGGGCAATCTAGCATTCTATCGAATAAAACTTCAGTAAAACTTATATTATAAATGTTAATGTTTAATGATTAATGTTAAACAAAAATGGATAAGGGTCACAATGTGAATGATATCAGAATTTGATTGCCTGAAAATGTCAGCGCTTATACCGGCTTTATATATTTGCTTATTAACATCGAAACATTTAATCCAAGTCAGTCGAATTTTTACAGCTTATAAAACTGACATTTAAGTCACTATCTATATGTTATATATCTTGTCGTCGTGTTGTGATAGGATACCTCGGACCGTTTCCAAGCTCATTCATTTATTCATGCAATGTTTGTTAAGCGGTCCCCAACAGAATTATTACTTTGTAAGATGGTACATCTTACAAAGTAATGATTACAAAGATTACAAAGCGATGTTCTAATCGTATCCATTAATTCCTGTGGGAAACGACGGAAAATATATTTTTCTTTTTAGACCTGAATTAAGTTCTGTGGCGGTTGTTGTATGGAGATGCTCAATTTGTTTGAAGCTGGGTAACAACTGATTTTAATGGTTTAAAATATGAGCTTATAACTACCATAAAATTACGGGTAGTGGGGTCACTATAAAACTATTTTGGCTTATCTAAGGGTTCACAAATCTAAATCACAGTTATGTTATTGGACATTATCGGAAATGAGAATAATAGAATACAATTTATGAGTGTGTTAAAAACTAAAGGGCTCATATTGGCTTCAAGTGTTATGATTGTTTATATTTCGTTTATGCTACTAATTATTAACTAAGATATTTATATGTAACTTAACTAAAGTTAGGTTACATAACTCGTGGCTAGTTTTATATAGCTAATTAGTTATTTAGTTAACTTACATTTAAAAAAGAGCCTTAAGCCTTAACGCGAATGGAATCTTGGAACGTAAAATATCAATTAGTTTTTCTTATTGAATGTGACGATAAGTATAAGATGCCGTAACCTTTTCATATATAACTTTTGTTTTAGGCCAGATAGTCAGCTTTTGTGTCTGACACCTGTCTTTGAATTGCATCTATGACCCGTAATCGTAGCTTTGCTTTTCTGTAAAGAAAGAAAAACCTTTATTTCTTTAAAAGACACTAAATAAAAATGTTAACAATTCAAAAAAGCTTGGGAAAACTTTTCCGTATGTAAAATATTAAATGTACGCATAAAAAGAAAATACCTGTTTCGAGCGCATGCCTTGAGTACAGCAATACACACACACACTCACAGTAAATAAAGAATATATAGAAATCGTTGAATTAATCATTTCTTGAAACGTTTGACCTTGAAGATGTTCACAAAATATCTTGCAATTTCTTTACATTAGAATCTGTCGTTTTAGAAGCATACTTAACAAATCTTATTTACAATATATGTAATTATGAATTGAAATTAAATATATAGCAAATAATAAACCACAAAGGCGTTAAAAAATCGTTGGAAGTCTTTCCAAAGGTAATTTTCGAGTTATCCTTGGTTTAAATCCTTATTTGTTTATGAAGCGATCAAACCAACTTTTGCTGTTACAACTTTAGGGAGTCAATTTCGCGAAGATTGCCTTTTTAACGATAACTAAAACTAACCATAATGTTTAGTGAAGTAGAGATTTAAAAAAAAACTTAATTGTTGCCTGTATTATTCAATTGTCATATCATAATTTACTGTTACAAATTAATTAATAACGGAATCAGTGATAAAATTCGGTCAACGCTTTGGTTTCAATGTTAATTTTTAGTATAGATGGGGCGTTTTAATTTTATTAAAAATTATATAAATGTAGATTAATGTAAGCTGCCATAAATTCAAAATGAACAAAAACATTCGACCGCCAAATCTTGGTTTATACAATAATGCTTGCAAATAATTTTAAGTACAATAAACGTCCCGTGAATTGAGAATTTGACTTTACTAAACTCCTTTATGACATAAAAGTCTTATGTAATTTAATATATTTAATTTTTTTTCTTTACTCACTGTGGTTGTGGAAGAGATCGCTCGTAAGCGATAAAGCCGCCATTTGCCCTCCTTTTAATTTAATTATGTTCAATTTTTTTATATTGTAGTGTAACGAAGTGTAAATAAATAAAACAAATTATGTATGTAATTTGCAGGTCAAAAATGGTGGTCGCTATTGGTGTACCTATCGGGAAAATTCTCTATCACCGTAGCCTACAGTTCTGTCTACATATATGTATCTGAAGTCTTTCCCACGAGGGTTAGACAGTCGTTGCTGGCGGTCTGCTCCTCACTTGGTCGAGTTGGATCGGCTTTAGCACCGCTGACACCTTTGCTTGTAAGTTTTCAGTTTAAAAGGAATTTTTATATCCGTGTCGTGGCAATCCGATTTATCCCAATCTTGATGCTAGGAATGCTAACATGAATGCTTGTCAAATATTTTTTTTTTTTGATGCATTATTTTTTTTGTACGGAAATCTTGCTTAATTTTTATTTATAAGTAGATTTGGTTGGGTAAGATTTTTCTTGACGTGAAATCAAAAACAAAAATGAAAACAAAACCACATGACTTATTCTAAAATTTGGTTACTAAATATCGTGTTTGTTATCGGTGTGTAACTTATTTCAATGTAAAAAAACAACAAATAAATTAACTTAATCTTGATTGGTTCCATACTGTTTTTTAAAACAATACTTTTTAGATTAATATCTAACATTAAACAAAATTTAATGTCTTGCAGTCATAGTGATTATACAGAGGAATTAAAAGTCTAATAATTTAAATATATTTTACACAGGCGCTTACATACGACAATCTACCAGCTATATTTTTCGGAAGCCTCGCACTGATTGCCAGTGTTCTTGTCTTCTCACTTCCGGAGACCATAAACCAGCCCCTGCCTGATACTATAGAAGAAGCCGAAAGACTTTCAAAAAGAAGAAGAAAAGAGTGCGCCTGATTCTGTTAAACTTAATCTTATATCAATTTAATATCCATTTATATTATAAATACATTTTAAAGCAGTACAAAAACAGTTCCTGGCTGTGCCTGATTACTACTTATATAATTTTCCCTATTTTATAAAACACTTGATATATACTATTTATAATACTTAATTAAATTATTACATGTATTTTATAGGCTAACATTATTGTCCGCCTACTTCCTACAACCGCGCAAAATCATATAGATTTTATTTATGTATTACCAACAATATAGTTGAAAAGTTATATTTTTTATTACATAAGTTTCGATTTATAATAGTTTAGTTTGAGAAATTTTGAAAACGAGATTACATTTTAGAATTTGGATATAAAAGGACGCTCAAACTTTTGTTAATGTATTTTGTAAATGTAATGTATGTCTTGGTATTTACAATATAATATGCGTTTGCATTGAACGAGTTTCATTTATACCTAACAAATCTAAATGTTATACTGTTATTGTTGTTGGAGTAAAGCGTTTATACCAGGTAAGTGAAGGTTTTCTTTTTCAATAGACTGCCAAATGAATTAAAATATTGGTATCCGATTCTACGAAATGCCAAGGCATTTTACAATTCCCTCACAAAAATGTAAGGCAATTCCATCAAGAACTTATCAATTACAAATTTACAGGCACAAACATTTCGCGTATATTATAAGTAGATTTGTGTTGGTGTTTGGTAATTTTAGAAACATATTGCTACAATACCGTAAGTAGTTTCATCCAGCTAGCCAAAAAAATTGATATTTGATTTTTTTATTGTAAACATTCGCGAAAAATACACAAGGCTGTGCATACATGAGGGTGAAGTCTGTATTTGAATGAATGATTAAAATGGATCCATGTTTGGAGCTGAATAACTCCACTAACTTCACTATTATTTACTGAATACAATTTTATCTTACTGTTTATGATTCTATTTATAAACATTATACTTACAAGATCAAATTAACTGTAATAAAATAAAGGATGCATTTGTAATATATTATTATGATGATTATATTTCATTTTCTAGAATATTCGATCGAATTAGGAAATCAAACGATGCTGTGAAGTGTATACAGAATATATCGTGTGAAAGTTTGCGTGTTACTCTGCGTTACATTCCGAAAAAAGGCTCTTTTATGTCTAATTTGCTGATGCAACTAAAAACTGTTATTATCCGAATAAATTACGGTTTCAATGGTTATATGTGATTGTTTAATTTTTCTTACCTTTTAACTAAATTTAAATTTCGTGTACCCTCTATATACCCCATGCATCGCATCATACGATTAGCCCATCCATTCAATTTGGCGTTTTGGCTCACCGATATTCAGAATAAGTATTCTAATAAACCTAGGTCTGGACTTTCATAGATACACCCCTCACACTTCCCCCAATTCTTCATGAATTATAAAAACTAAAAGAAAAATGATCAATGTTTTTTTTCGCCGGGCGTTGCCAAGCTTTTGTAAATATATAAATAATATAGGAGCTTGGCTGTTTTTGAACAGTTCCGGCTCAAACGAGACTCCTTTGCCTATGTAAACAAGTGTCGGGTACTTCTGCCCCATCTAAGCATGAGAGTTACGGAAATTCAAATTCATTTATTCATATAGGTAACACAATGTAGACTTATGAACGTCAAAAACAGAATTGTATATGAAATGCTCCAAATTTTACAGTTACTGCCAGTCTAAATTGAAGGCGTAGAACGGAAGAGAAGAACTAGTAATAAACTCTCCGCCACTCTTTTTAATCGCCAATTTTTTGTTTTACACAACGTTTGTAAGGAGCTATACCATTATACCATGTTCCACATGACATCTTAAGTAATTAATAATAATAAAATAAATTTAAAACAAAGATTTTTCCATTATCAGAAGAAGGCATGGTGAAATAGGAGCACGCACTTACATTCTCGTGGGAACAACATGCAAATACATAGTCGAAACCATATACGCAACAAAAACTTTTATATTCTTAATTATCACATTCATGTGATTTTGATTCAAGCAAAATGCTGATACATGCTTAAGTCTACCGCGACAAATACGGCTACTTATGAAATAACCGTAATCCTCGATTATACAACAACGTAATGCTTAATAGACAACAGACGAGGTTACCGATATATCGTGCATTACATGACTCAGTAGTGTGGGTGTTTACTGAAAATTCTTTATCTGTGGCTACCGGATAGCAAGACAATGTATACAGCATACCCTACTAAATCTGTGACCATATCGCATACTGGTCAGGGCCAAACTTGCAGTACCGCAACAAAAATTAGTCGTAATAATATTTTATAATTCATTCATTTTGTTTAATTCAATAAAATCCTATATATTATATAGTCAACCTATTGTGAAGTAAGGTTAAGTCTAACCTAACTTATCTGTGCTCCTAGGTAATCTAGTCAGAGACAGTTTGTGATCCAGGATGATCTTCAGTACCTAAGACATGAATTACGAGCCCTAAGACTAAACAAAATTGACATAAAGATCAGTTTAAAAGATAATTGCATGATTGAGGTATAAGAATATAACTGAGCGTTTTTAATTTGATGTTTCTACCTGCGATGACAAACGGATAATAGCAACAAACCCTGCTTTCAAAATATCAATGTAGTCGCCCATATGGTGCATTCCAAAAATATATCCCAAACGATACTTTTCAAATAATATTCATTGCAGCGTATCTATGACTACTTTAAATGCATATAACACCCCAAAGAGTAATGAACAGCGTTCGTGCATTAGTCCCGTTACGAAACGTCTGCGTATGCGCCTCGCGTGATATGACGTCAGCGGCCTGCACCGCGCCGTGGCCGACGGCCGCTTAGTCGGTTTCGAACTTTCGTTCGAGTGTTAGTCTGCGTGTAACAAGATTAAAATAATCGTTAATGAAAGAAAATTATTAAGTGAGGTTAATTAATGGCACGTTAAGCAGCGTGTACACATCTTCAGTTTCATGGTACGTGACTTTTTACATTATAATCGGTTTAAGAAAAATCAAGAATAAATATGAACCTACTTAACATTTTAGGAAATTTGTTGTCAATTTCTTTTTTTCAAACCAGTAAGTTTCATAGTGAAGTAGATAGATCTCGATTCATCGTGTGAATAGTGGATATTCTGAAAATATAAGCCATAGACACCGTGTTTAAAAAAATATTCTATATTTAAAAATACAAAACCAATTTCACCATATAGGTACAACGCTCCAAATATTTCCGATAGCCTCTTCTCTAATGCAATTTTATAAAAAAAATATATATATTCAAACATTTGTTCGTATATGACATTATATTACTAATATAACAAGCTTAGTTACTCCTAACAAAACCATTACAAGCATTGAGAAAGTTTTTTGCCATATGTTCCATCTTCACAATGATTTAATATGATCTTGGCCCTGTTATCGGCGATTCCAGAATGAAAGACCATTTATGTTTTGACTATGACCCGATGTAAATCAACCAGTCATACTGTCAACTTATGATTAATGAAACATGATTTATGGTATAAAATACTCACAATATCATGTTATTTCGAGTACCATAGCATGCGTTAATTGATTAGACTTGTAAAATTACATTGATAAAAATATACGATGAATAATATAGTACATATAATAAATTAAAAAACACTTTATGTGAGTATTTTATCATTATTAATTCAAAAGTTAACCTACACAGTGATATAATATTGTATTAATTTATTTATTCACACGTCGTTGCATTAAAAAAACACTAATAACATAATATTTACATAAAAAATATAAGGGAGGCAATGGGCTGAACCAGGCAACCCTTGTTAGGGAAAAAACTAAAAAAAGACATATGATGAGCAAAGTGCAAGAATACGTGTGTATGTTAAAACAATATGTGGATAAATTTTAAACTAAAATAAATTTAAAATGTGTGTGGAAATGCTGGCAGTAGTTCCTTGCTGTATTTGGATACAGCTGAGCTAAGAGCTCTAGCTCTAGTTAGCAGTAGTATTAACCAATTGTCTATTGTACATATATGTATATATAATAGGTCTAATTGACTATATTGAATTGGTCAAAAGACATTGTGGTCCGCTTGATACACAATTAATATGCCATTTGCTGATGACATTGCCACTATATTGTATCTTCATTCTACATATTATCCATCCAATTCTGATGGGCATCGATCGGGAGAAGCGTTGTTTTTTTTTAAATACATGATATATTTAAAAAATCTCCCATGAAAAACAGCAAGCAAGTTGTGTATTGAGATTTTGGGAAATGATGCGTTTTACATGAACATATATTGATGAACATGACGGATATTTTTAAAATTCTCAGGTCCCAAATCAAGGCAAGAACGAACTCAATTGAATCCTATCGCGACATTTTTAAACACTAATAAAATGTTTGTCTGTGTATTGTTATAAATTGATAAGCATGGCTTTATCAAATTAGGGAACGGACATATTTCTAACTAATCGTTAATTCGAAGCGAACATCCTTTTCAACATAGGTCAAAGGATTTAAAGATAAAATATTTATTTATAGAATATATTAAATACAGGAAGGTTACTTAGATTACGATAACATTATGACTAATATTCCAAAGATTAGAAGATTCAACGCTTTTATCGAAAACTTTGTACCGTATATTTACGTTATAGTAAACCTAATTATCTTCTCTTACTGAATCACTTCATGAAGTCGCTAGACGCTTTCCAAAAACAGTTACAATGTCAATATACAATTCCTTAGTAATATCACATATACTATATTTGATAGATATGAGGGTAGCACTTTAAACTATACATTGACACTAAATTAGTGAACATTAAGCAGCTATATAAACAACATGCATTTAAGTTACGAAAATATTTACATAACCAAATGCTTGTGTGCATTAAAGTTAACTTGAATACCACACTAATCATAAATATAACTAAAATCAAAACCGAATACAGTCGCAAAAACATAACCTATTTCGGAGCGAGTCTATAACAGTTTGCCTCCTGAGATATGAAATATTAGCAGTAGACCCGTTTTGATTACGCCTGCAAATTCACTCTAATTTAACAACATGGCGATGGCGTGATATATTTTACCTTTTTATGTTTTAATTATTTTTTTCTCTTGATGTGACATATTCTTTTAATAAGAATAGACTTCCTTAACCTAACCTTCTCTATTCATCATAGAATTTGAATTTACTTGCGTACATTCCAATAAATTATATGTTAACTTTAAAGTTTAGTAGCTTATAAAAATGGACTTAAAACCGAAACAGTACAGTTGAAAATATAATTAAAATATATAGCGGTATTTGTGCGAAATTAAATATAAATATTACTTTTATCTGACATTCGCCCCAATAACTTTAGAACCACAATGAATCGTCACCTGGCTGTCGGTTCTTGAACCCAGCTAAAAATAACAGTGTGATCGAGCTGTCAAATAGGGTTGCCATAAAAATATCTTAAGTGTATTATCGTTGGCCGTTGGATTGATAATTAAGCCGATAAAAAGAGTTTATTATTACAATTGCGTTTTATGACCTAATTTATTGTTGGTTTAAATTTGTACAATTTGTTGCTTTGCAACAAGAAGTAAGATATTTATTAAGTTCAAAATAAAATTATTAAGATAATTGAACCTATATTGATCCAGTAAAAGTGTAACTCTTCTAATAAAATTCTGTCATGTAAAAAAATATTCGGTAAAAACAAAATTATATTATTATAGGTGTGAGCCCTACATTTACACAAAAGTTTTTAGACAATTGTTGGTACTACCAAACCATTGTCACAGCAGTATTAACATTTCCGGTCTTTATACAACGTAACGTGAATTCTTTTTATAGAATCGTACATATCATTTTTTAATTATTGATTGTAATTGTTATTAATACAAACTTCTGTATTTATATAACATATATTTGTTTGGTTGAACGTGATCAGGAAATATTGGTTCGTTTAGAAAATTATTTTTGAGTTTTATAGTTAATTTATGGAGAAAACTATTCACTAACATCCTATAACAACGAATAGGAGCGGAGCAGTGTAATTATTACAACGAAAAATATCTTAATTCCTTGAGATTACAGGGATGATTTGTGTTCGCAGTTTCGCAAAATTCATGTATTAAGAAATTGTTTCTCTTCTAAGCTAAGTGCACATTCTGCAGAATTACGTTATAGTATCAAACACGTGATGAAGTGAAATGGGGATTCACTATTACCATCGGGGGTTACTTGGGGCGTGACCGACCCCGTCTGCCATTAAATTTTTCCATAAAAAAAGTCGATTTAATATTTTAAGATATTAAATCGACAGATATTTATCTGCTTTCGACTTCCGGTGAGGCCCAAAATAACAGCCGAAGAGAATAATGAATCCCCACTACCACGTAGCATAAATATAGAGTTTGCAGCTATACCTTAAGTCAACGGCACGCTGGCTAGTATATGTCAATAATCAAATATCTTCAACCTTTTAATTATTATAGGTCATCATTAATTAATTATTTTTATAATGTTCATATCTTTAGATTTGATTGACCTTGACATCGTTTAGCAACAATATTTTAGTTTTAAAATGACTCCGCACAAAATGACGGTCAAATAAAAATTTAATTACCGCAAGTTTTCAATAATCCGGGATTATGGGTTAGTTTAATATTTATAAAAACACGGGTAAGACAATGACACGCGAAACAGACGTAGTAATGTGACCAGAGTTTTCCAACGTGAGATCTATGCCCTATTTGGGGCAATTTAATTGTTAAGGGTTAACTGTTCGAAAATGTTTTAATATTATTTGGAATGCGAAATTTTCTTTTAAACTTTGTGTTTCGTTATAAATTCCTATTGATGTCTTCTCCCTATTAGCGATGTCTAAAACCTCATGTAAATCTTCTAATTCATAGTATTGTCTTTCATTAACATGGTTTTTACACATTAAGAAAACTCTTTTTAAACGGATTGAAGCTATGTATTATTATTATAAACGTATAATTATTTACATATATTTAAATTTAAAAAATATGTAAATAATTATAAGTTTATAATAATAATACATAGATTCAATCCGTTTAAAAAGTGTTTTCTTAATTCTCTTAATTCAATTTTAAATTAAATTTTAAAATTATGTATGTTACATATGAATTTTAGAAAGGCTATGATAGGAAAAAAACGTTGGAAAACACTGGTATAGAGTCTCTAGAGTCAACTGCAACGGGAGCAAAAATTTTGCTCGGAGGACAATTATTGTCCTTTGCACTAATCGCAGCCCTAGTTGCCAGGTTACTTATTTTGGTATGATATAAATCTGATTCACATATTAATGTATACAACAAATGTCCTTACCGATACAATATACTCCAATCGCGGTCCAATCGATAGATTTAATGCAATTAATTAGTGGATAATAAACGATACTCATTATCGGTGTGGGTATAAACCGATACAACTATTATTATTGAAACTAAAAGTAATGAGCAGAGATTTTAATAGTCGTTGCTGTTAATTTTTTTTATTACATTGGAGTTTGTGTTATGGATGAGCTTATAAGCTAAACAATGTATATGTGAGAGAAGAAAAATAAAAAGAAATAAAGATTATTATTATTATTATTAATGTTCCTTGACCTTCTTCGTTTCTTGCATCTATACAGATTGTTACATGGACAAAAGTTCTTAAATTAAGTGTTACAATATAAGTTTTTTAATTGTTATAAATTATAAAAAGAAAGTGATGACAATAATTTAACAAAGTTAAGTTCGTGTAGGTTATGACAGTAGTCATGTGTAAAGGGATTACGTAAAAAAGGCTGTTTATTATAGATTGAAACGTAGATTGTTCCAATTTCATGGTATTTTCCTCAAACGAATAAATTCAAGTGGAAAATAGACCAAATCATATTTCATAAAATGTATTGTCACTATACGTTGTTTTTATTTATTTTAAGTATGAATAAGGTCTGAGAAAATCACTGACACTTAAAGGCCGTCAAGATTATCATCTAGGCTAGAATACAAATGCAATTTATTCCGAGAACCGCAACAGAAACGTATCTCTTAGTAGAATACGTACGTCGCTCATGATATGAGGTAGTGATTAACTTATTCTAACTGGCAAAAAAACTAATTCATAAGGCGCAGGATCATTTTGGACAAGATACAATTTTCGATATAACTTCATAGTTATAAAATTCCTAGATTCACATAACATATGTTTCCTTATTAAAAGGTTTCAGGCTGTAAATCTGTCATGCAATTTTTTATCACATGGACGTAGCCATCATGCCAAAGAGCGTGCCAATTCTTAAAAGGCCGGCAACTCACAAGTGAGCTATCTGTATGTAAGTGTCCATGGGCGGCGGTTTGCATGTAACAGGGGGCAAACAGGCAGAAGGCTCACTAGATGTTAAGTGATATTGCCGCCCATAGACACTTACATTGCCAGAAGGCGCGCAATTGAGTTGCCAGCCCATTAAGCATTGATACGCTCTTGAAGGACCCTAAGTCGAATTGGTTCGGGAATACATCAGTTGGCTGCTGGTTCCACATTGTGGTTGTGGACTTTCTTGCTTTTTCTCATTCTATGCCGTTGATTTAGTGATTTAGAACCTTCCAATTTGTTTAATACTGGCTTTCAAAACTGTACGTGATTAAATTAAGTTCGTATGAAATTCATAATCTTAAGGGTTTTATCATACGAAACGGTTTTTACTTATTTTAAATTAGGTAAAACGTTAGATTATAATATAATCAAGGGATAGTAACTGTTCATGACCGCAAAACCGCGCTCTACTTATTTTATCTCTGCCTAGGAATATTATAATGAAATCTATGACGTCCTTTACTTCAACAATAGAATTACGTTTTCTTCTTTTAATAATTCATTCATTTAATAAAGTCTTAAGTCGAAAAGTTTAATTATTGTATTGTATTTATAGGAATATCAATTTTTTTTATAGTAAAATGATAAAATTAATCGGTTTTGGAATCATTAGCTTTGCCATTCTGAGTTTAAGTCGACGTGGTGACGGTAGGTATGTTGAAAATTTGTTTTCATAATTATAAATATCTGTATTAGTATAAGTGCGTTCTGATTTGATGTGGTTAATGTACGGTCGGTCATCAGTACTTGTAACTGTTTAATTGTTTCGTAGAAAGACTGAAAGTTTTATCTTTTGGATGTGCAAAATATTGAAAGGTTTTAAAATTTGACTTCTCTTATAATAAATTAACTTTCGTATCACGGGCGTATGTACAAGCGTTGAATAAAAATTCCATCCACACGTGTAGTGTAATAATAAATACATATTTATATGATCAAGTGATTCATTAATTAGAATGAAATATGTCATTGAGAACACATATCTAGTGTGTTTATTACAAAGGCAATATGTATTTATTTTATCATTATAACGTACCAAAAGACAGTACAATTAAAATAAAAAGAAGCGTTTCACTTACAGGCAACCACTGGTAGGTATATTTAAAATAATAATCGTTATGCGTATCCTTAACAAAAGCCCAGAATGGCAGAAGAGCATCGTAATCAAATAAAAAGACGAGGTTTTTATTTCCATTGATATATAGGCTTACACTGTTTATGAAGTCACCTAAACCAATTAAAAGCTACCAAATTATCATTATTCAGTGTTCTAATTAATCAGTAAACGTACTTGACATGAAGCTTTACATTTAATTAATAAACGTTGATACAGGCGATTTTACTGTTAAATAATTAATAAATTAGTTAAATAATTTTTCGAGTTTTAACATTTTTTAAGGTTACCATTTTTATTATATCCGCTATAAAATACGTTTTACAATACATTACGTATTTAAAGGAGTGTTGGCCTAGGGACTTAAGCCTGCGATTTTTATCCCTGAGGTTCGGTTCCCGGCCGTGCGCTAATGTACTTACTATGTGCGCATCTAGCTCTGCACGTGTCAGACAGAAGGTATTATCAGCCCACTTCTATACAAAAATGAATCGAATATGTAAGCGCAAACCTCGAAGACGACCTATTGTACCTATTCGTATTTTTTTATATTGCTTGAACTCTGATGTTTTGTGGGGATAATTTTTTTAAGAATATACAAAAAATGAAAAAAAAATTTTAAGTTAAAATTAGGTTATTCCAAAAAAACTAACAAACTATGGGATAGGATAGCAAAATGTTTCATATGTTAGTATGTAAATTCTCAAAAGATAATAATAAGGAGCAACGAAGTTCACAGGGATAGCTATTCCAGTAGTAGATGCGATCTGAGGCTAATAATCATTAGTCTAGGCTAATAAAATAAATATACATTTTCACTCCAATTCATACAACACAGAAAATACTGGAAAGTAATTTATGAAAAATATATAAATATCTGTTCTCTTTACATAAATTAAATTAGCTTCAAACACGTTCAATATTCATTTTAAAAGATTACCTCGTTGCGTGAAAAGACTAAAGAGGAATAATATTATTTATTATTGAAATTAATATAATGAATATTATTTTATTTAAATAGAAATTCATAGTTTTTCTTTAAACAATAATAATTACCATAGATAATTTTTATACCACAGCGCTTATTTACGATAAATTATATTTTCCTTTTGTGTTAATCTGTTTTGTATTTGAAATAAAATCATTCCAATTTTAAAAAGGATATCGCAACGTTAAAAACTACTTTCAAATATTTAATACAATAGTCTGTGCTACATTAACTTACGTAATACTCGGGCTACTACAGCATTCTTCGATATCCATATTACACACATAAAACTTTTAAAATAAAATATTCGGTGATTATCTATACAGATCCATTACTTTGTATAATTAACTAAATCTGCTAAAATCAGAAAACAAAACACTTATAACACGTCTCAAAAGATATATAATAAAATATTATATTATATATGTATACAACATTACATATATATTTATATAATATTATATTACATGTTTATAAAATTATTCAGTATTAGTTAATATAGTGAAGGCAGTTCATTGCTTAATTGATCTAAAATCCTTGAATTTGTGGGACGCAAGCGTCGTTGTCACTCGGTCACATCGTGATCAGTTCATTTGTATTAAATTAATACGATATTTTTATATTTGACACTTTATTGGGTCTATAATAAAAGTGGTTTTAGTTTGAAGTAAATAGGCTTTTCATGTCATACGTAAGTATACAAATTTAAAAAATCTTGTTGATACAATTAATAAAGTCTTTGTGGTTTCGAAATGTTTGCATTTTGACAAAGGCTATTTTAATCGATTTCAAAAAGAAGAGGATCAATTTCACGTGTATTTTTGTGGATATTGTCCGATCTGGATGATCAAAGTGTCAACTTCCAAAATCTAATTAAAAGTATTGTATCTTCACACAATTAATTCTCTTCGACAATACAGATTAAGAAATATGAAATATAATTAATACTTCTTAGGGCATTGTAGAGTCGGTATTTTTTTTTAAAAGTATTATTATCTGTGTCCTTTTTCGCTCTTCTCTCTCATTCAGAGCCACAAGTATGGGTTTGGTACAACCTTTACGCTAAAATCTCTATCAATTCTAGGCCTCAGATTTCTGTATGTTTCGTGATCATATGTATTTTTGTAATAGCGATGAGCCTTCTGTGCCTGGCCGGTTTGTGTGTAAAGCATGCCTGTTCCCTTCCGTACGAGCGAAAATAAGTTCTTACGTTGTTAAAACTGTTACTTGGACTCTATGGAAAGCGAATGCAAAACATTTATAAGAACAAATTTACAGCCTTCTATTTTCGTCATACCAATATATGGCATTAACAAATAAAGCACACAAATGCCTACTAAAATCTAATTAATAATAATGACTTATCTCATCCAAAGATTAGGTCAAGTGGTAGATTAACCTAATAAACTTAACTGGTCATTTATGCTCAAATTGTAGCGCAACCCATTTTAACTGGAGTACATAAGCATGAATAGGTGCACGGAATGTACTGGATGTTGGCTGGCTACACGCGTACGACTTGAATAATAAAGTATTCAAGATATAAGTAAAATTTATTAATTGAAAACTATTAACATGTGTGGTACTTATTTCCAGCGGCATCGAAAAAAGAGGTACCAGCATACAAAACCAGAGCATTTGTTGATTAGAGAATCCTAGAAAAATAATAGATATATACATTTTTATTACCTCAAACGTTAAATTAAATTGAAATTAATTAAAAGTCAAATCATCCCTTTGCCAGAAGAACGTGTTTTGGTGAAAACTTACCTATGTAAGCGTAGTTGCTTCCCTCACACTTTGAAATCGATTTTCCTTTAGTTTTCATAATTTATAAATCGATGTATTTTTTTTCTTTGTGTTTATTATGTCTCCTTATTAGTCGTTGTCACATTAAATCTTGTATTTAATTTTTCTTATCTATCAATCTATGAATGTGCCGAGCGTTGGCAAGCCTTTGTAAATCAATAAAATAAATAAATAAGACCCTTAATTAGCATTGACAATATTCATGAGTTTAATTTAGTATTTTATTCACTAAAAAAATCAATGGCGCTACAACATTTTTTTAAGGTCTGGGCTTCGGATTTCTGTATCTGTTTCATGATCATTTTTTTTTCGAATAGGCAAGTAGGTGACCAGCCTTCTGCCTGACGCACGCCGTCGACTTTTTCGGTCTTGAAGCCGGTTTCCTTACGATGTTTTCATTCATCGTTTGAGCCAATGCTAAATGCGCACATAGAAAGAAAGTACATTCGTGCACAGGCCGAAGACCTCAGGGATGAGAGTCGCACGCTGAAGCCACTAGGCCAATACTGCTCGTACATTTTTTATAATACATAAAATCCTTTAATTGCCTTGAAAGTGTTACAAAATATGACGGATGAATAATAAAAACTGCACTAATAGCCATAGCAAACTAGCATGCAAATGACTAGTTATAATTAAAAGCAATTAAATTATTTATTAAGACATATTTTATTGGAGTATCTCAAAACTTTTAATCTAAAAACTCTTTTGCGTTATAGAACAACCGCCTCTTAAAATCTAATCATATTCCTCTTGAAATCATTACACGGTAGTGTTCTGTAACCTGTGGGAAGTATTTAATAATAGATTTTTTCAATGCAGACATTATAATAACCGTCATAAATCATCTCATTGTACTAGTTTTAATATAAACTATATATATAGTATATAAAAAACACCAAGATGACAAAAATCTAGTAAGGCATTAGTTTCTCTTAGAAACTACCGTAAAAATATTGATAAAACGTAAATATTATAATATATATAAACCAGAAATTTATAGAATTCGAAATCTATCGTCACAAAATTAAGTGCCTAATGTTTTCAAACATTGATTAATGAACAAAAGTTGAGTGGTTCGTGTGTAAACCCCTTAACTACCTACGCGCCAGGCGCTTACGGCTACGGAATAATGATTCATGCAATGTTAATAACATCGCATATACCAACTGTTACTACGACTTGCTTTGCCATAAAGGAACTAACTTTTGTTTTGATTTGCTTAAAGCTAAGTTCAAACAACTCCCATTTTAAAATCCACCCTAGTTTCTGAAATATTTAAATTTAGAACGTCAATTCATCGTTATACTTCATGGGTATGTCGTGATATTGGCCTGTAACAAGCGATCATCAATCCAAAATCTTGGTATTAAAAAATAATAGTAATTATTTTTTAATACCAAGATTAAAAACAATTATCGTATTAACAATACTATCTTCAAAGTTTGTACTACTTCGCGACGCAGAAATTAGGCTGCCCCACGCCTCATATACTAATGTCGACCTAAGCCTAATTTATAAAACGAAATTAGTGTGGTTAAGCGTAAATTAAAAACAGTGGTGACACAACCTTTTTAGGTCTGGGCCTCGGATTTCGGTATCTGTTTTCTAATAGGCAAATAGGAGATCAGCTTTGTGCCTGTTTAAGCTAAAATTACTTATAATGCGATATTGTTATAGTACATATACAAATAATCTATGCAAAAAAATCCGCCCTATAAATTTCCTGCAAAATCTTTCTAAAGAAATTTCCTTAATGCACCGTAATCTCGCTTAAGAGCGTTCCAAACTTAAAATCTGTTTTAAAAAGTTTAAAGTATTCATTCTATTTGCAGTTAAAGGATGGACAAGAAAGAAATCAATTTGGACTCGGTATTGGAGAGTCTGGGACCGTACGGACGTTACAATCTATTGAATTTCGTCCTTTTACTCTTCCCAGTACTGCTGAGTGCGTTCTATGAGTGCGGCTTCATATTTGAGGCACAGGAACAAATCTACCGGTAAGTATTATCTATATGTATAAAAATTAATCCCTAATTCCCTTGGTCAAGGTAGCACGCGTGAACGGCTGGACCGATTTGGCTAATTCTTTTTTTGTAGTGTCAGGTTCTTATGAAAGAAAAAATTAAGAAAATTGCGTAGAAAATTCAAGAATACTTAACCACCATAATAAGTAATCCTGAATTTTGTTTCGATACATTTTTTGTTTGCAGTGCATAGCGCTTTTACTATTCATACTATATAAATTTTTTGATGCAACTTTTATGGCGTTTGACATGACATTGACAGAATGCGTGCTGCAAATATCGTCAAAGAGGACGAAAGAAAAATGAATATGTTTTAAAACAAATGCCTCGATTGGAGTAATTAATATTCATAGTTAAGACAGGACAACGTCTGTCGGGTCCGCTAGTTTGTTATAATATTCTGTTAGGGGAATGCTAATTTAACATCGTTCAGTCTGGTGACTTGTAATCACAGAACTTTTATATATATATAAGGTACCAGCCTCTCACAAAGTTCAATACCGATAGCATTGTGTAGAGGCAAATAAACTTTATTATTATTGTTTACTGTTTACTGTGCTCAGGATCGATTCATGACCTTGGTACTCTGCTGCACACGGGCCTAAGCTAAGAGAGCACAGATTTTTATGAGTTACCTTATAGGAATTTGCAGGTACTCTGGCTGTATATATATATATATATAATACTGCTATGCGGAAGCTTTAACAATTTGATAGATTAGTGTCAGCTACACGAATTTCGGGGTTGTTTCTTTGGTGGACAAAGTGATAGGTATACATACTTTGTTAAAGGCTCACACCATTTGAAGAGCTGTATATTTCGTGATTTTATGAATTTATTATTATTGTTGTGCGTTTAAAGATATAGTAGATAGGTACATATACTCGAATATTCCTGTAAATAAAATAAGTGTCACATATGCCCTATGTTTTCTCTAACCCCAGGGATTACGGGAACCCTGAATACACTGAAGGAATTGTTGACTTGAGTCTAGTTATGTGATTCAACTTTAGGGCTAACTCTTATCGAAAAACAACTTCAGTACTCAAAAAAAACTACTTTTTTATAATTTGTATTCACGCTTCGCTGCATAGAGTGATTTTATAAATGGTTGGACTGATATGATATAAACGAACTGACTATCTATTTGCGTAGCTATTAAACAATTTTAATATTTTAATGATCAAATTTCCGTTCATTAAAAAAATATATATAAATGTTTTGTTTTTTGAACCTTAAATAGAAACTAACAAAACCATAAAACTTTATAACATCTTCACAAATTCCTATTTTTAATTTTGACATGGAAGATATAATGGCTGTATAAAGTCCATATATAATGATTATATTATTATGTCCATAGAAACCTAATATATATTAGAATTAACATAATAAAAGACGAATAGGAAGAAAAACACAAAATTTTTGCATATAAATAGGGTGTAAAATATTTATAACGATTTATTGCTCGCGCTTTACCCATTGCTTCACGCAGATGTAATTACGTCAATAGACGATAATTCGATGTTATTCGATACTATATGTATGGAAACGCATCTATAAAAGTTACATAGTGAGCTACGCAAGCAGCGCTGACAGTAAACTGGTACCTAATATAACATTCCTAGTTGAATATCTAACTGTTTATCTAGTCAAGACCGAAATCAAATTAACCTTCCAATACAAACGATAAATTATGAGCCATCCTCATATCACATAAAAAAGAGATAAATTTTATCTAAATAGGATACATAGCTTGTATCTACGAGTACTTACTTCATGCAACGCCACGCTGCACCAGTTAAGTCATGCGTGCGACATGATAGTTTGCATAATAACAAATCAAACTATTATTTATTGTTATTTTACCGTGCAGGAGCTATTTCTCAATGTATAACATCTAAACAACAACAATGTGAAACAGAAACCAATACATTACTTAACAATTTAATACGCTTATTAAATAAAACAATTACAAAATGTTCTTTTTCCAATTATCTGTTATCTATCCTTTTTAAGTTAAATTATTCATATTATGTGATCGCGTGGTATCCAAAATATTTAAAAAAACCTGGAGAATTGCTTTTAAATAGCATTCATATGAATTGTAATTTGCAACACAGAGGCTTGAATTTTTTATTATACTTATAACATAAATTATATTATACTTATAAAATGTATAATATAATACATACGTTTTATAGCCATATTAATAAATGTTTATATTTATTATTACAATATTGCATAGGTACCATCCCAGTTTATCAGATTAGATTATTTTTATCGCGCATCATGCAAGAATTTCTCAAACCAGTATATTCGATATTGATTCAATTCGTTATATAACTAGTATTACATACATATTAAGAGAATATGCATCGCATTCAATTATTGCAGGTGCAAAGTAGATGGCTGTGAAAACACGTTCAACGACACATCCTGGATGCAGTACGCTATACCGAGGGACAATAACAAGGAAAGACCCGAGTCCTGTGAAAGATATGCCCCATACACTGCCATTGAACATTGCACCCCGGATGAATTCAGTAATAGAACCATACCGTGTGATAGTTTTGTGTATGAGTTAAATGGATCTTTAGTCGAAGAGGTATGTAGATTTAGAATATTAATTAACAAAACATTTGTTATAAGTTTCTGTAACTTACCTACTTTTTTATTTATAGTCAAAAAAATTTTACTGATAAAGTACTGTTACGAGCGGTGTGTGAGCCATAGCCAAATTGTGGTTATGAATTTGAAAAATAGACAGGAGATATATAGTTTATTTTGCTATTTATAAGTAATCATAATATCCTCGCTTAACGAATTCACAATACAGCGAAAAAATGCTGCCAGCGTTAAAGGTGCACTGCCACAGGGACCAAGCTTTTTAATTTTCTTTTTATTATTATTATTACTATTTAGGTTAAGAAAAATACATATTCGTATTGGTACTTACGGTCTACATAACTTGCAATTAAAAGGTCGTATGTTAGGACATTCATTTACGTGTGCTTTTAATAATTTATACTGGCTATATAAATTAGCAATCCATTTTCTTTGCAGTTCGACCTAGGTTGCCAAGAATGGAAGCGCGCGCTAGTAGGAACCGTCCACAACAGCGGAATGTTCGTGGCCATGCTGTTCACTGGGATTCTCTCCGACCGGTTCGGAAGAAAGGCTGCAGTGGGTCTTGCAGCAACAGCAAGTTGCCTCTTTGGGATACTAAGAGCTTTCTCACCCAATTACGCCATGTATATGGCAATGCATTTCTTTGAAGCTGCATTTGGGGGCGGGTTGTATCCGTCCGCCTATGTCTTAGGTAATATCCGTTACATATATATTTTGCGTTATTGCAAAGCTCTGAATCGTACGTAACTTGGTTAAGTTGAGCAGTGTTGGTCGAGGCTTCAGCGTGCGACTCTCGTGAGGTCGTTAGTCGTCCCCGGCACGAATGTACATACTTGGTATATGCGTATTTAATATTCGCTCGAACGGTGCAGGAAAACGTCGTGAGCAAATCGGCTTGACTTAGACCCAAAAAGTCGACGCGCGGCCTATTAGGTGATCTTGAATCAGAACAAAAATCTTAAGCCCACACCTGACAAGGTTTTAGCGCCACTAGTATATTTTTTTTAATATTCGAGTACCGTAAATGGCAACATTCGACAATTGTTAACTCGGGAAATTGTAAAAAAAATAACATAGACAACATATTGAGATTAAGGTAAGGTAAGGTACATACACAGATAATTTTACGATTACATTAAGACCAATTCTTTAATCTACACTATTGTACTACACGACATAATTTTTGATAGCTTGAGTGATTGTCGCATAGATAACGCTATCAATACATATCATCCGTAACAAAGGATATTCATAAATTACCGCTAACTGTTTTTTATTCAATTCGATGTTTCTCACCATTTAATTAAATAAATAAGTAAAAATAAAATAAATCAGTGTCGCTACAACCTCTTTAAGTCTGGGCCTTAGATTTCTGCATCTGTTTCATGATCATCTAATACGCAACTAGGTGATCAGCCTTCTGTGCCTGACGCATGCCGTCGCCTTTTTTTCTAAGGAAATTCGATGTTTTCCTTCACCGTCCTTCACAAATCTTAAATGCGCACATGAAAAGAGAGTCCAGTCCATTGTTAACGTTGAAAGAGAGAAATATAGATAAAAAATATTAATTTTTCTATAGTAAGTATGATAAATTATATTCAGGCTTATTTTTTAAATATCAGGTTCCCGGGTTTTTAGGATTAGACAGGCGCGTCAATCCTAACATATTTCATTCAACAACTAAATAAATAACCTTTTGCAGCTGTCGAGCTGGTTGGCCTCAAGCAGCGTGTGATTGTCTCCGCCATGTGCAATATGGCCTTTGTCGTCGGTGTCGTCCTCCTTGCCCTTTTGGCCTGGTTCGTTAACAATTGGAGAACCTACATTCTCATACTCTACAGCCCAGCCATCATTGTTGGATTGTACGTGTGGCTTATGAACGAAAGCGCAAGATGGCTGCTTAGCAAAGGCAGAAAGGAAGACGCTATTAAAACATTAAAACGAGCAGCGAAATTGAACAATATGGATCCCGCCAAATTAGATTTGGATGCACTGAGCGATCCCTTACTAAAGAGCGAGGTGACCCCAGACAAAAAGTCCCAATTCTCAAAAGCGATACGTTCTAGTATTATTTGGAAGCGTTTAGTTGTGTGTTCATTTTTGTGGTTAACATGTTCATTGGTGTATTACGGGCTGTCGATAAACTCAGTGTCGCTAAGTGATAACAAATACGTAAGTTTTATGTTGGTGACAGTTGTAGAAATTCCGGCGTATATAATAGTTGTGATAGTGTTGGACAAGTATGGCAGGAAAAAGACGATGGTAGCTAATTACATGACGTGTGCGGTAACCAGTTTGCTGTTCGCTTTCTTGCCTAAAGGTGAGTTGTTTTATGTTATAATCTTCTACAACTTGCGAAAACCAACGCAATAAATATGTTTTTCTTGATCAACTTCTGCTTGATCTTTAAACGTTTCTCTTGTGTTCACGTATGTATCTTTTTTTAGGTAACTATTAGACTTAGACCGGTTTAAACGTACTGTTTTCACCGAGACTATAGAATAGCTTTCAATAAATTGCTTATTGCAATATACTTATGAAGGACTCTACCACCTATATAAATAAAAAGGAAAAAACCGGCGCGACAGTTATAAGAAATAATGAATAGAATTTCATTTATTTACAAATATTATGTACTTACAATTTTTGTTATTATCAAGACCAGGTGTCGGCGACCTATAATCCCATGATGGTCCTCTTTCGGTGCAAAGACTATTATGAAATTTGAGATTTATCTTTGTGTTTTTAGTCTACGTTACTGTTATCATCAATAGTATTCAAAGAAATTGTTACACAATATGCGCATTGATACTGTTATTACGTTTATATGCTATGGAAAGTAACCATTAAATTACTTTTCCTTTAATAATTTCGAGTAATAGACATTCACAATAGCACGTAATGTGTATAAAATTATTGTATTATGGAACGATACGTCATCGTCATACATCAGTTTTAATCAATTTCTCCGAAACTTGAAAGTATGATTGTGAATATTTCTTTTGTTTAAAATGATTTGATTTTGGAATAAATCCCAGACTGACGTCTTCACGGCTACTCAATGCTCAGAGTTCGAATAATTTAAGCGTTAATATATCATAGATAAGTATTACCATAGGACGGTATATATGAATATTGTAGTCTAATATTGCTTAATTTAGCTCAGAGCGGTCGTCGTTGTTGGTTTATAATTAACCGAGTTTTCTGGAACATTTGTATTTGCTAATCTTTTGTTTTCAAGAGGTTTGTCGTATGATGTAAACGTTATTTTTCATAAAAAGATTTTTGAAATGAAACTTCTTTATCGGCGTTGCAAAAAAAATTACCGTCACATTTTAACGTTACACGGTTTCTTGTCCCTACCACGGTTGATTCGAATCTATTAATAACAAAAATATATAATAACGATAACAATGAATAATATAGAATAATAACGGTAATAATTCCATTACAATTAATGAAGTTCTGTAATAATCTTAGTAGTAATAAAGTCTAATGAAATAGTTGTGTAGTATTCATGTCTATGATAATAAAAGCCTTTTGTTAAACTTTATCTAATTTAACTTTATGTAACCAATTTCTGTAAAGTGGCATATAGTAGATCATTTTTCGATAAATAAGGCCACAACGAAGTTTCACTTCTTACGTGTGTTTAAAAAATGTGTGCGTGTACTATACACGCACACATTTTTTTTATTTTTTTTGGTATATGGTAACCACAGGTAAAAAAATTACAGACAAGCATTAATAATAAACATAAGTTACAAATTTCGTCTACCAAAAAGTAAAGTAATCACGGATAAGATCGCCATCATGAAGAAAGTAACTTGACACTTTAGATTGTCAATGATAAAAAAAACTCCATGCAAAGGTTTTCATGTGTAGTCAAATCTAAAGATTAATGTATTCATTTATATAAATTGCATATTTATGCATTTGCGTTAATTGTTTTGATAATAATATTTAAATTAATTAATTAGTTTTCGATTAAACAAACACAAGCTGACCCAGATTAATTAATAGGTTACAAAATACCTAAATATACGGATACGATACAACATAAGCCAATTAAATTGTATTTCATGCTTTACTTCTGATGTCTGAGCCAATTCCGACATATATGTCGGAATTATGTACATATAAATATATAAAAATACATATATGTATTTGAAGAAACAACATCTAGTTTATTATTTTACTTGAAAACAATCACTATTACCCTTTTTCTTTTATAACGCAAAATTTTCTAAGAAAAAATTCGAATTAAACTTTAAATGAAAAGCCAAAATTAGCGTCTTTTTAACAGACTAACAAACAAATTAAATAAAACCTTAACACATAATAGATAATCAATACTCAAAGAATCTAATTTAAGAAAAATAATTAGTTCTTTACAAGTATTTAAAATAAATAATTAATGATGATTTTTCATTCCGTGTTGCTACTACAAAAATATCCACCGAAAAGGGACAAATTTGATCCATTTGAGGGCAATAAAATGCTACGATTTTTTTAATGTTATACCTACAAAAAGGTAAATTTTAATATTTACTTACTCAACTAATTCAAAAATACCAAATATTTCAACATCACGAAAATATATTGAATTAACTTTAATTACTTTATTTTATTCTTAACCTTAAGGTACAGATGCCGCCTACTAATTCCAGGTTACCCTTTTAAAAAAATAAAATGTTAGCTATTAAATATTATTTTTTACTGTTTGTGATGAAAAGGGACGTAATTATCACTCGCCGTAAAACCACCTTTTAATGTAGACCACCGCACTTAATAGGATGGATACATTTAATAAAAAATAAAATGTATAGGTACAGACTCGTACTGAAATTGAAAAATTTACCCGCCCAAAAAGGTTTGTAATCTCTGACATATCAAATCTGTCAGAATTCTACATAATTAAAAATCAGAGTATAGTTTTGACATAAGCGATTTTTTTTTCAAATAGCATTTTAGACGGAGCTCCGTCAAGAATTAGTATTTATATCATTAATTTTTGGTCTAGTTAGTAGGCGCGTGACTGCCAACCCTGACTGTCACTGTCACACCAACCTGAGGCCTATTAAGAAAAATGATCAACAAACACAGAAGTCTGACTAAGGGTTACAGAATTAATATATATTTGATTACAGGTAACTGGTACTCAATAGTCTTATACCTAATCGGCAAGTGGAGCGTCACTCTCACATACAGCTCAGTCTACATCTACGTGTCTGAAGTATTTCCCACTAACATGCGGCAGATGTTGCTTAGCATTTGCTCTACCTCTGGGAGGATAGGATCTCTTATTGCACCATTGACACCTTTGCTGGTAATGCTCAATGTCTATATTATATAGTTGTCGGAGCAATGGCATTACTGTCTGCTGTCATTGTCATTATATGTCACAGTGTTTATAATTTAACAACGTCAAAATTAAATCAGTTCAAAACCTTTGGACTCTATCATTATTATTACTTTCGACCAATACGATTTAAAAGTCGTATTTTATAGATCTAGCAATATTACAAATCAAATAAAGTACTAGTATTAACGGTTTTAAACTTGTTCATTACTTGACTTGACTTTGACTTCGTTAATTTATAAAACATAAAATGACAGTAATGGCTATGCTCCGACAAAGATTATATCATTTTGATTTTACCAGTGTATTTAATTGATTGAAATATTTTTTACAATTAAATCTAAGAAATATTTTTTTTACTTCTTTATAGACTTGTTTTGTAGTCTGGTTTACTATAAGAGAGCCAATATTTTTTAAATATAACATGTTTTGTGCTTGTTCCAGTCACACTACCACAAATCCATGCCAACAGTGATTTTCGGTGGAATGTGCATCATATGCACCATGCTCGTTTTTCTTCTTCCGGAGACACGAAACATACGTCTACCAGACACCATTGAGGAAGCTGAAGAATTATCTAGGAAAAAGAGAAGAGCCGAACCGTTAACTGACATAAAGTAAATCTTATGATCTGACGAACTTATTGAAAATCCATTAGAAAAAAATTAGCCGCTAAAAATTAACTTACACCTAAAGTGGATGGCTCCGGCATCTATAAAAAGAGTTTTATGTTCCTAAGTGTGTCTTTGAGCTTACCACGTAACTTAAATAGCGATTTCAGTGATTGACTCAATGGAAAACTTTGCATTGGTACCACTTAAGAACCTCTATGGCGTTATCTAATGAAAAAACTCTGATGTTGCTAATTAACTTGATGCTAAAACTAAATATATGGGAATCGATATTGAAGTTACGCAGTAAGCTTTCTAATTGAGTTTATTTTTAATTTTAAAAGTATCTTTTGTCAACGTTATCTATTTTTCATTTGTAAATAAATTACCAAATTACCAAGTGGTTCAAAAATTATACGGCCAAAGAATAAAACAAGAAATTATAAAATATTGTTATATTCATAGTGATAAAAACGAATTTCTATATTTCTTATATGTCTAATTTAACAAAACTACTTATCCATCACAGCGTAAACATTATTTGACAGAAAGATGAAAGAGTATTTTTAAATTTAGTAAGATATTCTAGAAATACAAGAAAAATATTATGTGACGGTAGAACAATTTAAAAATTTTCTGTCTACCGCCGTACATTACCATAATAATATTATACTAAAAATTAAACAAGTCAACCTACAAAGAGTGCTTGATCTTAAATTGTGATGAAGAGTGATTTATCTTAAATTGTTAACATTTGTTCTACTCGTGAGTAAATATTTACATATATATTACTCATACTAGCTTTAAAGGCAATTTAAAGACAATAATGCATTTAAGAATCTGTGGTTTCACAGTCTAAAAGCAATTTCATTATTTACGACTTCTATACAATGCCACAGACTGCATCAAATTCCATTGTGATAACAATGTTATGACAATATTAATGCGTGGCCAACAAAATTGATAGGGTTTTCAAAAAAATATAATATATATTTTTTAAAGATACAATTATTATTGTAAACTGATTTGCAATTATTTTACTTTAATTTTTAATTAGAAATAAAGACTATATTTAAAACAAAACAAAGATATGCATGTATTATGTATACTGAATAATCGTTAAGCCGAGCGAACGTAAATCACAATTTGTCATATAAAATGCTTACATACCTATCACTGTAAGAAGCCTAAGTTCACATATAAAATAGCTTTCTCATCCCAGGATACGATTTAATGTCAAAAATTTGCGCTAAATATCAGTCACGACTGTTAAAAATTTGACATACGGCAGTCGTCTCTCTTACTCTTGATCGACCAAGTCGTTATAACTTATAAGTCTTATATCTTAGGGCTCATTCAGACGAACGGCACGTGCCAACTGCAAGCGTCGACGGCAGGCGTCAACGTTTCGGCGGCAGCTGTCGATGGGTTTTTACGCTTGCAGTTGTTGCGTGCTACGTAACTAATATAGACAGAGAGCCAGTTGCAAAATGGCTTATGGCTTAAATTATGGCAAAATGGCAAAAAGAAGAAACTTACAAGTTCCTCACACACAGCCGCCCATGCCCTGTTTTTTTATTATTTTGTTACTATAGTCTCGTAATTTATAATTCCAAATACAAGCTCTTTTATTTACTGCAACTATCAGCAATTCAATATCAATCTCTTCACTGGAGCTCATTGTGTGGACGCGCGAGTCACGACGCTTGGACTATTTGCAGTCGACTGACAAAATGGTGGTCGTGGCACGCCACCACTGCAAGCGTCGACAAACGTTGACGCCTGCCGTCGACGCGCTAACGACTGCCGTCAACGGCAGCCGTCGACACTTGCAGTTGGCACGTGCCGTTCGTCTGAATGAGCCCTTAGGTAGAATGACCAATTTCAATGTTATTACAGTGTTACATTACAACAGTTTGTCATTCGTAACTATAGTACTTCATCGGTGACCTGCAGAGAAACTCGATCGACTTTTTAATAAAAGCGCGGAAGGAATTGCGTTTAGTTAAGTTTCACAGCCCTAACTCATTGTATGAAGATTTGAAACTTCCTTTGTTTATAGTATGCACAATGTAAGACGTACATAACTTTCATACTTTTAACACTTATGACTTAAGCTTTTTAACATAATATCAAATACAATCATTAACTCGCTTCTGTATTGTATGACGCTTAATGGCAGTCGTATCGACAAACTAACTAACTTAAAACTGGTGTTTATTATAATTTTTTCTTGTACAAAAATATTAGTATTATATCAGTACTTGTTCTTCTATTTTTTTTTATAAATAAGGTTTTGTAATACAACAGAGTACTTCCTAAAACCATAGACTATGGACTTTTTTTTAATAATTCTTTACATTACCTTTCATTTACTCTGCTTACGTGAATTTCTTTCTTTTATAATTTATGATACCAAAATCTTATTTTTATGCTACAATATATTATTTTTAAATTGAACATTTAGATTTACGTTTGTTATCACCAATATTTTAATCTTAAGTAGTACTAATTTCTAAGTGAATTTTGCAATTTATTAAGACATAATAATCAGTATTTTTGTATAATTGGAATTAGGGACCAATCGATTAGCAACTTTTATTAATTTTCGTATTAAATTACGTATGAATTTGTATCTAGAAGTTAAATAGTTGTATTAATTTATTTCGTATCGAATACTTAATTTACACAATAAAGTTTTTTTTAAAACAAATACATTATTTTTACGTTTTAATAATAGTTCATTAGTAATTAAGGACCCATCTGGTCGCCAAACTCCAAAAATGTACATTGTTTCTTTCCATGTTTTGTCATCGTTACTTGAAGTAGGGCGAATGGAAAAAATATATGGTGGAGTGGAGTAGTTTACAAATTACAATACATTTTGAAAGATCGATAATTTTTTCGCAGCAATTCGTGCTGCGATAGGGCCTTAAGAGTGTGGCTAATACTATTTTGCAGTATTGCTATGTGCGCATTTAACTATCGCTCATACGGGCACGGTGAGGGAATAGGTATACGTTAGACCCAGTAAGTAAACGACGTCTGTTAGGCACTGAAGGAGTTGCCTATTGGAAATAACTAATGATCACGTAATAGATACAGAAATCTGAGGCTTATGTAGCTGATGACACTGATGACTCCTAAGAGCAATCGTTTCTCATAAAAGAGGTAAAGCAGTTTACCAGCCGCTTTAATTTGGGGGGACCTTTCAATTTTTTAAAATATTGACGTTTATATGTGTACATAGTTACCTATACGAACAAATAGGATCGCTTCGTTTGCGGCGTCCATAAAATCAGGATCTAAAATGGATCTATTGTCTCACAACTAGAATGAAATAGTAAAAGACTGTAATTTTACACATTTTTATTATTAATATTTATTTAATAAATATAATCTGCATTGTGGTCAGCAAAGGAACATTAAAAAGCGATTCCGCCGGATTCTGTCCAACGCCTCTGTTATTACAGTTTTAAGGACGAGTCTTTCCTGTGTCTTTATGTATATGCACGGCTCATCTCCGCCGCAGATTATCTGGCCGAAATAAGATTAGTTGTCGGCATACGGCATATAAAAAATGACACAAATTTTGGCGAAACTTCGTGCACTTGACTTCGTCAAACAGAAAACAATTGACATGAGACGTTTTCAAGAAATTCCTTAAATTTGTAATTGTAAGTTGATCTGGAGCTTAGTTTATACGCCTACTTAGTTCGGAAATCAGTACTGTCCACAATTTATACCATAGAATATTAAACAGTGTTTCCGTACCAATAAATCGCTGTTTGTGTGAATACACTATTACTCTCACCGCAAACAGCTCTTGAATATCTTAGTAATTAGTGAAACACTCGCTTATATTAACATACTATGTTTAACATTGAGCATAAATAACCTTAATAAGTGATGCCCGCGGCAGCACATAAGTATAGAAAGAAAACTTGCTGCTCGTGGCTAAATTGGATGAGTATGCTATGGTTACGAAGATGAGTTGACTGAAATGTTTCTCGATTTTTTCACAAGTAAGAGAACAAGCTGTAAAATGGATTATGTCCGTTTCAGGAGAAGGTCTGTCACATAATGCAAATTGAAATTCGCATAAAGTTATCCTCGTTTTCAGAAGGCTGAATAATTTTTCAGGATGTTTCAGAGAAAGTGTACTTAAGTGTTACGGTTTCAGTAAATCAGTTATGATGCTTTTTCAGAACTGGTTATACCCTTTTTATGGAGGAATATTCTAGATATGAGACAAGGAAGGATTCACGAAAGAGAGAGAGGATCGGTACCTTCTCGAAGCCAGACTAAACATTCTAGAACGCCGTACGACAAGGATGGAGCGAGATAAAATGGGCCCAACACAGCTTCAAGTGGCTGTCACCAGCTATTCTGATTTTCAGTGGGCTCAGTCTTAACGATAAAAAGTAAAGGTTTAAAATTCAAACAGTTAAATTACAAACAAACATAAAACATGAGACAATGCAACTAAAAACCCAACCAGATCGGCTGACATCCAAAAAGATAACTTTTACATTTTATCTTAATAGACGTAATGCCTTGGAGGTGCCAAGTTGTTCCAGCATTTATTGCATTGTATCGGAAACTTCTGCGAAAAGACGCTATTCTGTGTTCAGAGACAATGCGCAGATTATTTATTCCACGTGCAAAATGTCTTCATGATAATATATTATACTTACTCATAATTTATATTAAATTATTAAAAAATGGTTTTTAATATTTCAAAAAGTGAATCAGTTTGCATTGAATAATCCAGGCATAACACAAAGAAAGCTAGCATAAATCAAAAATTGAAAATTTCTCATTATTTATGTGGGAATGAGTGCCGCGCGCTGTAACTGTTCTTCAATCCCACAAAGAGCTTTTATGTGTGTATTATTGTTTAGGGATGTGCTGGCAACAATCGAATCTTGTGCTTGAAAATTTGCTGCGTCGAAATACCTAGGCATTACGAAGGAACAATGGTTGGTATATATTTTCTATGATTGTTTATTAAGTAAATAATGAGAGCATGTCAACTATGACATTTACATTGTTTGCTTTTCAGTCTCAAAGTAAACCACATATTAGGTAGAGTGTACAGGAAACCAATTTTCCATATTACATGACTCGCAATTTTAAAAGAATGTATCTTACAGAGGAAAATATATTATTTTGTCACAAATATGATAATATATAATAAAAATTTCCTTTTCTTAACAATGAGTTCTTCCATATTTGTTATCAATACATTTGAACAAGAACTGATTTGTCTGGATGTATCAAATGATTATTTAAATAAGTGCTTCGTGAACATTAAACACGGAAGTATTTCCAATCCAATTCGACTTAGTCTTTTAAGAAAAGTGCATACTAATTCTTAAAAGGGTGGCAACTTGGAAGCCTTCTAGCAATGTGAGACTTCATTGGCAGCGGTATCACTTAACCTCGCAACCGTTTGTATCGTTTATATTAAAAAATAGCAATATTTCTGGTAAAGCATTTCTAATGTTGTGAACTTCCACTGTTCAAAACGGTAAGTCTTGGTATTAGAGGAGTCCCTTGCTTCTAGAACTTCTTTCGTTTATCTAGGCTGCAAGAATTATCACAAAGCTCTTACATTAAAATTCGATCCTGTAGGACACATCCCTGCATAATTTTATTTAATCGATAAGTTAGCCCATCCCTACATATTTAAAAGTGCAATATTTGGGGTCCGCGACCTGAACACAGTACAAAGAAAGTGTTTTGTTGAAAGTTAATACCTCCTTCCTACAATCACTGAGAAAGCTAGATGCTCAAGTGAAATTGAAATACAAAAAATCCTCTTTTTTTATCTGAAAACTTATGGATAAAGAAAGGAAATACCTACTAATCTACAGTAAATCTTACAATTTACTTAGGTAGTAAGATTTTAGAAGTTTGATGAATAAAATTAGATGGAATAAAAACAATTAATTTTATTTTTATACGGATTGAGAATATTATATACATAAAATATTTGTGTGTTATAAATTTGACTGACCAAACAAAGCATTAAAACATCCTCAAAAAAAGTGGTAGCCGAAGTACTTCAGCAGGATCAGTGCGTTTTTTTTTTTCAACATATAAAATAAAACCAAATAACTTATAAATGTAACTGCTTACACTTGAATATTGACAATCTTAAGTTGAATAAAATTCATCTGTTACATCACGAATACATTTAGTCTTTACGTTTAAACGTAAGGTCAAAGTACTGCCGAATCCAAAAAGTTTGTTATTTACAATCGGATACTGCGCCATTCTTGTATTTAATTTCCCGGAACGTTTTACCTTTGTAATTAGGAGAGTCATGAATTGTTAAGTTCTCTGCGGAGGGCTGGTCCACAGACTGATGTTAACTGTAAGATTTATTTAAAAAAGAACTTTTATCTAATCTATGTAATTTATAATGACTGGTTTTAAATAGAAAATAATGTTTTATTTAAGTATACATAATATAGCATATATACCCATGACTTGGTATCTTAGTATTTTATTGTAAATACTTAAATTGACATGATCTAGCCAGCGGGTTCCCGTTCATAGCTTGAACCAGAAGATAGCGATGAACGAGTCCGAGTAGGACCAATGTGTTGTCACGGAGGCTGCCTGGAGCTCTCTTTTACATGCTGCACCGCGACTCATCTTAGCCCGGTCATTTCCCACCGCAGCTGAATGTCAATTTCGGATGGTGCGAGCGTTCCCAATGGGGTATAGTGGGGTGGCCGCGATCTAAAACAGATATAATTCCAAAACACTGTGTAATGCAGGTTTAAAAAAATTGAGCATTGGCCACTTTAATACCTTAATCAGTAAAACAAATGAGCGTAAAAAGACCGTGGTGGGTTGGAATAGATATATGTATCCGTTGTAGAAAGATTCTCAATGTGTGCCCGTATAACAATTTTGAAAATGTCAAAATTGTTAGACGGGTACACCATCACTATCCTGACAATTGCAAATAGTGTCAAAATAACGTTAAAAGGATAACTATGGATATTTTAGCCACGGTAATAAAGATTTTATGCAATATTGGAAACATACTATTAGGCTTAATCCTACAGCAGACGTTCCTTTAAGTTCCTTTATCTCGGCACCAGGTTTAGGGAGCATTTTAAGGTGAAGCCACTACTCACAACTGCTGCAACGGTGTCCATCGCCGAGATGTGTCCTCTTGGATTCTGTCTAACAGAAGTTGCAGCAGTTCTAAGAGGGATGATTAAAGGTAAATCACCAGGGCATGATGGTTTTGACATTTGAATCCTGTGGCACTTGCGCCTGCATTTGCCTATTGTTGGTCGTACTTCAGAGCAGCTACTACTGTGTAGTTTTGTTGAGGGTGGCGAACCAGGGATGGTATTGGGGACTCTAGTAGAGGCTGTACTACCTTCTAAGAGTCCTATCCATCGCCACTTGCAGCCAAGCATCTGATGTATTGGCGTTTTATTCATTAAAATAAACTAAATTTCCATTTAGAAAATTTTACAGCCTGGGGGGAAACATAAAGGGTTGTTTCCAGGTCAAAACCAATGCGCCTGCATGGTTTAATCTATACTAACTATAGGCATAGTTCCGATAGATTAAACCCTTTTTATAATTCCTCGCTAGTATATTCTCAATATTTAATTAGTATTACTGTTTAAATTTTCAACTGTGGCTGTAAGTTCGTTAGATGTTATGGTTAGCCACATTGCGTCATTAGCCGACTAACTAGAAAAGGTTAAGCACATTATTAATCCTTAAAGGATCCTTAAAAATAATGTTTATATTCTGCCTTGAAATGAGGGTGAATGTTCTTCTTTACTTTCATTGTCTGCGAATCTATCCAATTATAACTTACTTTACCAATTATCACTTATTCTTATTAGTATAATAATTTAAAAATATTTTTTAGTTTCAAAACATAGGACAAATCTGACTTTTACAAAATGGCATTATTATTTATTCAATACAAATAAACATTCTAATTTTAAATGTATATGTATTGTTTAACGGACATTGACACTTTAAAGATGCCAACAAGTTTTACATTCCTATTCTTATTTCAAATTATAAAAATATTTCTTAGAAACGCAACTGTCAGTAACGAAATTAATAAAAACCTGCTCAGAATTAAAATAGAAAACATTTTTAATCAAGATAATTCAAAAAACATTTAAAATTCGAATGTTCATTACATATCTTAAAGTTATCTCAAAATAAGGACATAATACAAAATGAATAAGATGGTCTCAAAATGAATTATTTAGGAGTTTACAGCTGTGCTACTTTTCTAATTTTACCAGACACGTAGCAAAGTTTAAGCTACATCCTTGAGTCCTATTCTTGGTTACGTGATATCAAACTGTCGATATAACTGTCGAATGATACGCCTCGAAACACTGTAAAGTATTATGTAAAATTCATGGATTTAAGGTTACTATAAAGTATTTTAAACGAAAATGTAATTAAAATACATCCAGGCGTCGTCCATATCTACCGAATTCTGATATAAAACGAAAATAGCTTATGCTTGATACTTCAATATATATTCAATATAACTTTCCCGAATGGGGAGATAATGAATATGTATAAATTTTAGTGTATCCACACTTTAATCACAGTCCATAGTATTGTAGGTACTGACTAAAGTGTCAAAAAGATATTTTGCTTATTATAAGCACGACAATTCTTGTCAAGCTACCATTAAGTGAAATAACAACAAAAAAGGCAACCCTTAAAACAATTGCTTGTTGCTATCGATTTTGTTAGATTTCTTATCCATAACGACACACGTTAAGGGTATCCCTAATATGAGAATAGCCATAGACTAAGCTACATCTCGGATACTTAAACGATATCAGATGATATTAGAAAAAGATTGCGCTTATATGAAACTTGTAGGGATTGCAGATTGATAACCTTCTCGATATTTCATACAAAATGCATTAGAAATATATGGGATATGAATACGAGGAAAATGAGTTCTGTGCGACTATCATATGATAACTCATCCAGCAATTGGATTGGATTAAATTTATAGATTGGATAAGTTTATATTAGCATAAATATTAAATATTATTGTATGTAAGTTTTAAGAAAAATCCACAAAAATATTTTACTTTCTTTCGAGTTTTAAACACTATTTTTTCAATCTCATAAGTTATTGTTTTAATTGTAGAGCCATCCGAAATCTATTGCAGTGTAACCAGTGTACTTACATTTGGTCTGCTTCAACGAAAACTGCGATCTGTATATAAGAATGGGTCTAGTTTTTATGTCATGAATCAAATCCGACAAAGACACTTTAACTCCTCATCATCCACCTACCTCATAATCAACGTTACATCGTACATACATAGATTGAGACTAACCCCAGTTGGTGTCTTACTACATACTATAAAAAAGCGTGCCTCCTAGCAAAAAATAATAATGGAAACTCCTTGGTGATGCTAACTTATCCAAACTACACACACTTCTCTAGCTCTGCGACCTAAATTTCAATATAAATTTAGGTCAATTAATTTAATCCCAAACATTTTATCTATATTTTCAAATAAATTGCCTCACGTAATAAGTTAAAAATAATATTTTCAGAATTTTAAGTTATTTAATCCTAAGCATTCATCACTGAATGCGAATAGAATTAATAATTCGGATGTTAATTTAACAATGATACATCATGCTTATATTCGCGTAATGCCTCTCCCCAGGCGATTAATAAATCTATGCATGTCATAGACTAACATTGCACAGAACCTAAAATCTTATTTTTCGTTATGTTATACGCTGTGGAACTGTATAATGACTTATTATTAAGACCCTTCACTGAAATAATCTTTTTCTTGGAAATTGTAATTATCATTTATACAGATAATTAACATAGACACAATAGAAATGCAATAATATTTATCGACATGTAAATTAGCATTGTGAAATTTATTTATTTTATTTCAATAAATACAGTATATAGAACTATAATTACTATTATGCCCCAGGATGACATCTTTATTTGCTAAACATGACAGATGTGTCATCATGTTTCATCCACTACTAAAATTATCCATATGTCCACTTAAAAGCTATTTTATGCTAATATTAACCCTCGTACTAACTGATATTGATCTAAAATTATCGTGATTCATGTGCACACAAATATTGTTCTGATCACTGTTTACATATGTTTTAATTGCTTAATTGTGTTCCACGAGTTTTGTCTGAATAACTATATGTCGTTTGTGTCGTTGCATTTCTTGCTTACTTTATAGTAAGTAGTTTTTTCTCACAGTGGTTTCCTGTGTTTAATTCCCTCCTTTTCATTTAATTATGTCAATTTTATGAAATTTCTGTATGCAACGAAGTTTTAATAAACCAAATAAATAAATAATTTTTAAGGGTTAAATAATTCTACTCTATACACGTATTACTCTTCTAAATATTCCATACGCAGTGCTAAGTGCTTGCCCGTGTTTCGCATTAAGGTACATTTAATTCTTCACACAATAAGATTTGAATTTACTTAAATTCTTCCATTAAATTTTGTAGTAAGACTTTTTATAAGCGAGAATTATAGATACGAATACTAGGTCACAGTATGACAAGGCAAAAAAATATGTGAGGAATAATGTGACCAGCAAGAAACTAAGCTTATTGTGCCTCCATGTGCTTAATATATGTAGCCACAGATTAATTTACTCTTGAAACCTATATTCTTGTTCTACCTCATAGGATTTAAAGACCCGAAAGACGTAACTATTCTAAAAAGGCCGACAAGGTAAGTATTATGGCATGCGATCATGGACGGCGGTATGCCTTCATGTAAGCCTCCTGCCTATTTGCCCCCCTGTTCCATTAAAAATTTGGCTATTTACTTCGTTACTATTTATTAAAACCAACTAAGAGAAAGAGAACCAATTCTCTGTCCCTGTCTCGCTGTAAACGCCATTTACATCTAACACAAAAATCTCTCTGTAACAATTTACTATGTGATCGCATATAATCTATGATTTGTAAAGTAATAACATTAGTGTAGTCTAACGTATAGTGCATTTGTGTGTAGTAGTTTGTTGTCAACAATCCACATCGCCCGCAAGTCAAAACTTTCAATCCCACAAAGAGCTTACTTGAGAATAGACAAACTTAGTGATGTGTAAAACATATCGATTAATATAATATTGTTTTAATTACAGTCAAACATGTAAACCCGGTGTTGCTAGTGTTCATGAGCTACGGTGTGAATATTTTCCATGTTGTATGTATATGTCGTTGGCTCCTCTTCCATACAAAAATCTATCACAAGAACTAACTCCTCTGGTTAATTTAGGATTCTTCTAGGCTCTTTCTATCGTATATATACGTACATACTGATATTATACCTCGTATATAGCAAGCTTTGATATTTTGTTATAAGCAGTTAAACTGATTATAAGGAAAAAATATTGAAAACATTTACATCTTTAAATGATATTGTTTTATTATTCAATCTTATAATAATTTACGGAAATATGTGATTTATTAAATTCTATTCATTGTTATAGACATTTTATAATCACGGACTTAAGATAATAGTGCAGATATCACGCAGCATAGGCTTTTCTATAACTGCAATATTAGGTGTCAGGCTTTTTAGAATGCAAACTTTTTCAAATAATCTTTACGGACCATAAAATACTTAAAATAATTAAAAAAAAACTATAGTATCGATATTAGAGGCACTACGAAGTGCAATATCGGATACAGGGTTACGTCAACGGAATAAAATTGCGGGAATCCGCGACACAAGTTGAGTGTTGAGCTCTCAAGACTCTCAGGATGTAATCTCTAAATGATTCTTTATTTTTAAAAGCTTTGAAAACGATCTTCTTACATCGTAGAATAAATTAACTTGAAATAATTTCTAACACTTTACCATAGAATTGAATGTTGTGGTGGATGTGGATGCGTTCAGGTTTCTCTGAACAGCTAAGAAAACATACAAGGGTTGAAAGACGAGTTGGACGAGTTGTCCATACTACGACAGTTACAGTTACTAACTAAACACTTATACCAGGATCCTGATGAAAGGTTTTTTGGACAAAAGACACACAGATTACAGTACAGATTTTTTTAAATTGGCTGAGTGTTCTGGACCACGATACCGACCTAGCCCTTCAGTAATGAAGAGCGCGATTGAACAAATAGAAATGCTAGTCGGTTTGTGATAACAGTGGGGTAAACAAATGTTATATATTAGTACATATATGGTCCAAGTACCTTATGCATTGTTTATATATAAAAAAGGAAAGTATTTAACGTATAAAAAATGCATCGCAATTTGGCTAAACTATAATTAAAAATTATAAGATAATCAACAACTACAATAACCACCGGTAATTACAAATATTTTATAGCATTTTGTGTCCTAATTAATATGCAAATATGTATGGCTAAGTAAGAATTATTTTCCTAACTAAAACCACTCGGACTTTGATATAATATTGACCGAAAAATTCCAAAACTTTCCAAAGCTATTGGCCCCTACTGGCACCATGTGGCTTGTGGAAGAGAAAAATTGTATTTTTGGAGGAGGCCTACCTGTGAAGGGGTTTCCTACTAAAATTATAACTTATAATTTATTATATATTATATGTATAATTACTAACAACATATTTGAATTTATATCTTTGAATAATAAAAACTTTATTCATGACAGAAATATGGTTGAGACACTAGGGAGCCCCTGTGTTATGATTATGTAACTAGATAACAATTATTCCGTGGGAAATGTATGTTTATAACATTTTTTAAAGGAAATCTAGTGTTAGTGTTACATCAAAGACAAGTCGTATAATACATTACGTTATCAGAAATGTATGCGTATGTATTTGTGAGTGAGCTGAGAGTTGTTATATACAAGCGCCGTGTCTGTGTTAGAACCTCAGTTATTCCAAAATACGTAGTAAGGCCTCTGTAGATTTGAGATCCAATTCGACTAGCGTAATTTTTATGTGTTTTGTGAGTTTGTATCTGAATGGTTTGACTATCTCAGGATTCATAGATTAGGAGATTGTACTATAAAGAAATAATTATATTCTTTAAAAGGCTTTTTGTCTTTAATTTATACTGACCGAAGGTCCTTCCTGATTCATAGAGGAAATATATTGGTAATAAAGTTGTGAGACAACCTTTTCATCACATTTTAATGGCCTTTATTCAAATTTTTTGTTAATGTGTTCAGGTAAGGCTTAGCCAATTTTTTTCCCCATCATTTCCTGGTGTTGGATACATGTTATTTTTTTTTGTTTGCAAAACCCTAAGAAAAAAACATATCACTGACGCACTTCAAACGTTTCCGTAAGATATAACGTAAACCTCAATTCGACATATACAAACTTATAATAACTTGTGGTTTACATTTATGCCGTGATATATTCAACGAGAATTTGCGGTAAAAGGCATGTGAATTAGTAGTTTCGTTATTATGCGGTTCGGTTTCAGTGTTATTAAGTAATTTAATATGATGCATACCACACATTACACAAAACAACGTAGAAAATATGCATAACCTCATCATTAATACAAGTCCATAGTGGGTTCCTATTTCCTATATAACTGTGTTACAAATGATCGTAAAAACCAAAATATAATTTATTTCTGTTGTCACAATGTGTATTACTGAATGTCAATGAAACTATTGAATTTACATCTGCGGGTTCTTAAATGAACGGCGTAGAAAGGACGGGAAGAACTGGCGACAAATCTCATCTTTCTTCTTTTTCGCAGGGTTCATTATGTGCTCGTGCCTGTCTTGAAAAGCCGTTACTAATACTTCGACTTGCTGCCTCCATTCTATCAGGTTGTGTAAAGATGACTGATGATTGAAGATGTGGAGATAATTGTCATAATTTAGTCAGACTTCTCCTGCCATCGCTCCTCCCTACCATTATCAGTTTGTCGAGCAATTCCCTCCTTGCGATATGGCCAAAGCACCCATTTGATCATAGCAGTTGACAGTCTTAGTGATCTTTAGTTGGTTGAGAATGGACTTGTTGGTTCATTTTGCAGTACATGGTATTCGCAACATTCTCATCCAACAACGCATCTCGAATGCATCTTTTTAAGATCTCCTACGCTCTTTGAAATCGTGAAAGATTCTGTTTTTATACAAATGTTAATAAGCAACCATTATCATGACATGATTTATTGTAAAAAAATATATAAAAACCAAACATTTAGCTGCGTTTAGCAAGAAATTGCAGCAGGCACTAACTGCTACTGCGGGAACAACGCAAACCCGACCGACTTAAGTTAACTTTGAATTAATAAAATAGTCCATGGATTGGACTTTAAGTGATGGATGTCAAGGGTATTGGTGAAAGACTCAAACGTAATAAATAAGAACGTCATTGCTTTCTGCGTTTAACAGGCGTGAATAATTTATTGTGAATTAAATTTTGACTATAAGTAATATTTTGTTACATAATTGTTGTGTCAAACTAGACTCGATTTTTAAAAAGTAATATCGAATTGCATATGTCTATTCCGACATTTCACTTTCTTTATTCTTACTTTAGTATTCCGTTCAAAACTGTTTTATTCTTACTATTGCGTGTTTTACATTATAACAAACATTCTAAATTACAACTAGGAAATTTATCAACAATTATTCATAGTTCTTAGGACATAATATAAATAAATAATTAATCTCAATATTTAAATTAACAGCCGGTATCACTTGAATAGATGTTTATAATGTATAAGTAAGGATTTGTTGCACAATACTCATTGGTCAATATAATTTCTAGTAATTTATATTTTTATTAATTATTTTTTCTTGCATAATATCAAAGACGTCAAGATCTAGAAGAAAATGGGACAAGCTATTTCCTTATTCTATGGAAGAACATGAAACTATAAATCTTTAATAATATTACAATGCGCTAGTTTTTTTATTAGTGAAAGTACTAGAAGAAATCGTTGTTGCCAAATTTTCGACTCAAAAAAACTATGCAGTTCTGTGGTCGCCAAGAAAAGCGTGACAAAAATTAGACAAGCTATTTACGATAGTAAATAATAATATTTAAAAAATATGAATAGCGAAGAAGAAACATTAGAAACTTACAACTGTTACATAAATTATTGACAATTAATGTAATTAATAGTGATATATTTTATATCACATTATATGCTGATAGTATGTTGTTACTGTAATATGTATTTGTACAAGTGTAAAATCTAAAGCTACATGTTCAATCGACGATAGGTGCAATACTAAGTTCCTGACGTAACGTGAATAATTGAATAATACTAACATTTTCTTGAAGGTGATAAGCTGTTCTTAAACTAACAATAAAAAGTAAGTATCAAACGGTTTAGCGCGCACTATAGCCTGGTGACCGAGGCGGACGCGACGCGGGAACGTCACCGAAAGACTGTGCGTCCGATAAAAAAACGTTCCGAATTTGAAAAGTGTGTGTCAAACTCCTATTTTTTTTTGACTACCAGTCAATTTACATTTTTATCGACATTTAAAAGTTGGCGCGTGTATCAATCATGGATGTGGAAAAGAAAAAGGAAATTACAGTGGACGATATATTATTAGATCTCGGACCGTTTGGAAAATTTCATTCATTAAATTATATTTTGATTCTGTTTCCGGTTTTATTGGCGGGAATGTATTCTTCAGTATATAACTTTGAAGCAATGGACCTTAAATATAGGTAAAACATTTATTATTTATAAGCTAAGCTTCTAAAACTCCGTAATCCAAACGTTTTGTTTCAATTAAAGGCGGATAAAATGATTTCTTTTACAAGCCCCGATGCAACATAATTATACAAAGGAATAATCTTATTTATCTCACCGATAGTCTAATTCTTTTGCATCGATTAACAATTAGACAAACTATTTTGCTTATAACTTCTTCGAATTTAAAACAGGATAATATGTATAAATTTAAAAAGCTAAAATAGTTTATTGGTTCATAAGAAATGGCGTAACGCGACATGTGATGGTGGAACAGCTTAATATATTATATACAAATACAAAATAATGAAGTTAGAAAAAATCTCACAGAGAAAATTTCACACTAGACGAATTATTTTGCATCGGGGCTCGTATTATAGCAATTTATTAAGGAAGTATAGGTGAACCAAAAAATAGGATTATCATATAAGTTAATATTATTTTGTTCTGAGCTATCAAAATTATGTTCCACAGATTTCAAATGAGAACAATTATGATCCACAGATTTAACACTGTTGTTCTTTATTACTCCTATTTTTATATAACAACGAACTGAAGGCTCATCCGGTGCGCCTATATTTGGTATATACTAGTTAGACACGAGATAAATGCTTAATAAATTTTAAACAAACCTTATATTTATATACTGGCAGTTAATATCGTACAGTCAGCAACGCAAAAGGAAGTGAATGTCGTAAACCTAGAAACTTCTTATTTATTTTTAATATTTTTTCTTTGTGAATAGCGAGTCATTGTAGCACGAAGCAGTCTTTGACGACGATTAGCATCATTATTTCATTCTGGTGAATTTTTATTGCATGTTGTTAAGGCTTTTTAATGCAGCATATTAAATAAATGTTATAACAACCTTACTAAAAACAAACCCCTTGGTCAGGACCATGCCGTTTCTTAATCCATATTTTTTTTTCATTGCTAAGGGGATTTGCACCACGAAAGCCCTGGGCCTACCATGAGCTCTTATTGCGAGCCTATTGACAACCTACAACTGAGATGCATCGCTAATTCGTACCATGACATCGAAAAAGAGACAGTTTAGGTTTCCACATGACCCTAGCGGTAATCAGATTTCGTTCGTTCAATTTGCACGAAGATTCGTACCATGACCGCTCGGCTGAAGCGAAATTTGACAGTTGCGCGTTCCAACTATGACAGAATAAGCGATTCTAAAAAAGTTACGTTTTGTTCAACTTTTTTGTGTCGAACTTGTCCAAATGATAATTTAGAACGTATTAATTTCTATATTTTAATAAAACTTGGTAATAACATTAAAATAATAAGATGTACCTATTATCTTATTTAGGGAAAAATAGATTATTAAAATATCGACGGAGATGAGGAACAAGACGCAATTCTCCTCTATCGACTCAGTAGATGTCGAGTTTAGAATTGGCTATAGATCAACGACTTTGATGCTTTGAAGATTCAGTGTAACTACAAATAATTGCACAAGCTATGTTCAATAATATTTATTTAATTAATTAGGCAGGTTTAACAAAATCATAATTCCCCAATATGTAATATTTTATTTTAAACCAGCATTGGTCTCGTGTATTTTACCAAATTCTCTTGCAACTTCTTCAACGATTATTCTGTGTATAAAATATCATAATTATTGACACACCTTCATAAGGATTCTGTGTTATAGGTAAATACTGCAAAAATCCGCCGCCTGGTTCTTCGTTTTACAATAAATAAGAATGCTATCATTAAATTTTCTCATTATGTTCATAAATTCTACTCTGCTTTTTGTTGTTTAAATAAACATAGGTATTTTTCAAATTTATAATAGGTAAATAATAAGATATCTTCAACCAATGTTCAATTGGATATAGACATATATTCATATTGTCTCTCAATTCAGCGAGTTTGTAAGTTTAAGCTGTAAAGAAAATATAACTATTTATATTTATGAATTAGTTAACGAATTAGCCAATTTTATGCAATTTGAAGGAATTCATTTTTATTATCGTTTTTTTATAGTACTTATGATTTTCCAGTTATAAGATGACTTGTAATATCTTTTGCGAAGGGATAGGGAAATCAGGAATTCAGGATATCAGAAATATCTTCCATATAGGTATTTATTTTTTTAGAAAACAACAACAACGTCGTGACCAATACTTTTTAATTGTTACTAATTACTGCATCATATTTATTTAAACAATTTGAAAACTATATTTATAAAACTGAAATTTTGTAAACACCAAGATATTGAATGCTCCTATCAAAATTTGACGGAAACGTTTAAAAATAATGAGTGTCAACTGGAAAGTTTTAACTTTACGTTTTAAATATATCGAGAGAATAGTTTTTAATTAAATAAATATATATAAAGACATAATAGCTTATTCTTATCGATTAAATATTTAAAATAATTTTATATTTTTATAGAAACATATGTCGAAGTAAGTTTGACAGTTAAGTAAAAAATTCTATTGACTTAAACTCAACTGCATCGCAACTGGATTGTTTTAAGAAAGTTCATGGTCCCTGTTGTACGATGCTCAGCTCGCGTCGCAACTGTCAATGTCTTTAGCACAAAATCAAATTGGAGTCGTGTTTAAAATTTTAACCAAGCTAACCAAAGATACCAAAGTAAATAATCTATTATCCGTAATTAACTCGATATTTCTTATTAAATAAGATGTGCCAAGCGAAGCACGCTTATTGCAATATTTGTATACATATTAAGCATTTGTCAATTTCTTTATAATAAATGGCTGTGCATTAATCCATAAGCATTATTTGTTGTACTGATTTGTACTTTTCTGTAGAGAAATAATAAACAATACAGCGATTTTTTTTAAATATTACAATACACATTTAATTACATTCTTAAGGATAGAAAAATACGAATGACCAACTCAAAACAAATTTATATTGTAGTACCGTTTACATTATTAAAAGCAATATATATTTTTACGGCAAGTAAGTACTATCAATTATTTTTGGTTACTAAAACGCATAGACGAAGTGTGTCATGTCTATGGATATAAATTTTACTTATCTGCGGCAGCGCCTGTATTGGCGCATGCGCGGTGATGTGACGGTTGCTGGGATTTGGCGCCATTAGTTTTGTTGTATAGAATTTCTCATATACTTTTGGTGGTAATTATAAACCAAGTGGTAACATGTATATTCATGTAAAAACAACAGAAAATGTATGTAATACTGTTTACTATATTCGTACACTATAGTTTCTATCATAAAATATATTTTATTTGAGGTTAGCCAAATTCTCAGGTCCTTATAAATATATATTATGCTCCTCCAATAGATGTTTATTGGAAATTCCATCCCACAGCACATCCTTCTTAATCTTCTTCCGCCATTAACTCGCTACCTCTTTAACATCTTTTAAAACTCTTCTGCATAAACATTCCTGGTCAATCGAGACTTGTGTAATTTTTGTATTTCCTTTTCTTTAGTATTGTATCGCAATTTATGAAGGCATGAAATTAGATTTTTACTTTTTAGTTTGTTTTATTAATATTTTTTGTATTTTAAGGTTCTATATATTTTTTATAACAGTCGGTTATGCACTGCCTGCACTTTACTCATCATGTCTTTTTTTAGTTATTCCTTTACGGGAGTTGCCAGAGATCGCTTATTAGCGATAAGGCCACCCGTTGCCTCTCTTATATTTTTTTGTATATCATGTTATTTGTCGTTTTTCAATGCAAGTGTGAATAAATAAAATAGTGCATGATTAAGTTTTAATAGATTCGTGGTTTACTTATGCTGCAGTTGGATAAACTACTATCTATAAATATGTATGCAACTACATGCTTGTCAATTAGTTTTAATTATTAAAATCACCGAAATATTTTCTACAATATTATTCCATCGAATGATATTCAAAATGATCAGAAGCTCTGCTGTGACTGAATATGACCGAATTTTCCGACAAACCTATTTTATTTTTTAAACAATCTATAACCGTATTATGTACACAATTATTTCCGAGTTTCTCTATATCAATTTGGTATAATTTACAGATGCACAGTACCAGAATGCGAAGACCCGGCAGTCGTGAACTTCAGCATACCACATGTCGCTGGAGAGCCGTCCAAATGCCGCCGTTACGCACCATTCGCCAACGTCACTTTAAATGATACGTGCTCTGAGCATTTTTATGACACCTCAACAGAAATCAAGTGCGATTCTTACGTGTACTTTGAAGAGCATTCTATTGTTAAAGAGGTGAGTTTTGTATATATTTTAAATGGTTTACACGGAAATTGACTTCAGAATATTAAATAGTAATGGTTCTGTAAGGTTACATAATTATGAAGGTTGTTACGTATAAAATATCCAAAGAGTCTATCCCTAGAGGCATAGTAGATTACGGAGTGGACGATGTTTGTTATTTCGAAAACTGTTGTCTTCGCGTTGAGTAAATCATTTGAGTTCTATTGACGCGGTTACACAGCCATACTGTTCTCAAAGAATTCTGAGAACTATATAATTGTCAATGAGATCATGATAGGCTACATTTAGATTTTACTAGCTTCCGACTGCAGTTTCGCCTGGATTTTTCAAGATTTTTGCGATCTCTTAATAATTGGTATATTTGAGTAAATTCACTTAAAATCGTAATGTATAATAGTCTAAACCAACATCCTCGATAATCAGACCATTTATTTGGGGAGCCCGTTCGTCAATTTTTAAGTTTATTGCGTCCATAGAGTCAAACAAAAGCGGCCGGAGAACTTCATTTTATAAAGTCATATCATAAAGATCTGTTGTTGTAAATCATAATATTGATTTAAAAAACAAAAATATCTGGTGGCTATGCCTTCAGGTCCTGTTCCCAAACTGGGAAAAGGAAATGCTATGGGTGACAGTTACTATTCAACGGTACTAAATAGTAAAAATTGTTTTATACAAAAGAAACCTTCATAAGGCGTAAACATTATTTATGCGTAAACTTATAACGGCAGTAAATAGATTTGCATCTTTAATATAATTAATCATGCATTGTAGAAAATGATGTTTAAACTGAGGCCATGATAAAAGTTTCATAACTTTATAACAAGATATTACAACACAATAGAAGTTGTCACACGTGACTCGATAAAAGGCATAGCCTAGCATAGCACATTCCAGAGCTAATTATGAATTTCAATCGATTAGTTTCTTATCAGTTTAAGCCGCTAATTAAAAAAATGTCTTCGTACCCAGATATCATGATATGTATGTCGCAGTAAAGCAGTTATATCAGAGAGTTAATTGAATCTCTAGACAGTTAATTAAAAATCTATATTCAATCAAGTCGCTAAAGTTCCGTCAGACAAGTGAGTGAACGAAACGTTTAACGCGTTTCCTAAAGATTCCTAGGCAACAAGACTGACCTAACCTAACCTTACCATTTACATTAAAGCAAAACACGGAATACCAAGCTTTCAGTTCTTCACGATCACACCGAAATAACAATAACTAATTAAATAATCATGGCGGAGTCTTGTTTTACCATCTTGTTTTACATTGTTAATCAACACGCTGGCTTTCGGTCAGACAGTTAGTTAAACGTTTTCGACGCTGCTTTATTCATATAAAAATGCTAGCGACTTGATTAAATATTTACTTAACACACCAAGACTTTAACTAGATAGAAGGCCAACTGTAAGTCCTAGTCAAAACCTAATTATTTTGTTTGGTGATCTTAAAACCTCTTGAACGTTCGGCGTTCAAAAAGAAATGCTAACCTTCTCAATCGTTTATTAAATATTAAATATTCTGACAGTTGACATTGTGGAATAAATATATCATTGTTTCAAAGAAGACCTGATTCCCTCATTTCCTATGTCAAGGTTTGCGATCGCGTGCATTTCTAAGACAACATTTTTATACAATCATACCTTGAACTAAACCTGCTTATCAAAATGTTTAATTAGAAAATTCGTAACACTGAAAAGTTATTTTAAATATCTATCATAAGTACGCATTGTGTAAAAGGCAGGTATATAGAGTAATATTTAAAATTGATAACATTCATATATTTCATTTGATTAATTATTTATTTCTTAAAGTAGAAACATCAGTTGTAAATCATGTTTAATTTTTGAAAATAATTAATGATAAGAATTTTATATAAATATTGATCTTAATTCAACGAACGTAACGGTCATTATTTGCAATAAAAATCGAAGGAAAATTTAACCTAATTTACTGTAACAAAGGATAGTGTTATTGAATTCTCATAATTAAATCTCGTGCGGGTGTCAAGGCAAGACAATGCTTCATTGTTATATAAACAGACATCACTTTTACCTAGTTATGCATTTATATGTAATTAATTGGTTTACATGCTTTGAGAGATAAACCTCATCTTGGAATACATTCCATATTTTTACATATACGTCTGTACAAATTCTGATCTGATAATCTTATTTATCTATATTATATTTTCCTATTCGGTTAGTATAATATAGCTGAACCGGCGAACTTGTCAATGAGTGCCTTGATACAGATTAGCTGAATTTGTGAAATTAATACTATGAATACAAAATAATTATTAACTTTAGTAACATATAACACACAAAGAAACAAAAATTGTTTTACATTTAAGTAGCTTGATAGTTTACACAAATTAATTTCTGAACGCACGCATTATTGACAACCAATATACATGTCAATCATTTTTTATTACTGACATTAATGTACATTGTCATAATCTGGGATATATCTCGTCGATTCGAAACCTTTATTTCAATACGTTCTTTAATTTAAGGGGATATTTCACTGTATGGACGGGATGAACATTAAATGTTTGACAATTACGAAACCCATGAACATTTTGTATTGGTTTTTGCTTAAATTTATTTTGCTTTCATATTAAATTTCAATTTGCAATTAGCTGATGAAAATTTTCGTTAGTCTTCTTTTGTTATCGACCTATTTATTTAATCTTGTTACTTTTACCTAGACATTGCTCTATTACCATTGTATTGTTTGGCATCGCTTATTTAGTCATTCTTTTCAATTCTCAATCGAATAATTTTAGTATGCTCTTTGCTTCCAACCTTGAAAAGGAAGTGTCTTTTAGAAAATACAGTGATTTTAGTTTATTTATTTATTAACACTTCGTTACATTACAATATAAAAAATTAACATACTTTAATGAAAAGGAGGGCAACTGGCGGCCTTATCGCTTTCGAGCTATCTCTTCCAGGCAACCACTGTGAGTAAAAGAAAAAAAATGTATTAAATTACATAAGGTAGGCAAGAACTGCCAAAATACATATGACATATAGTTATAAATAAGAAACTAAACAGGAACAAAAAATAAACTAAACTGATACTGGATACATGAAAAACATAAAGTAAAAAGTAATCATGAATCACGATAATCCAATTCAAGATCAGACTCATATCAGTTAGTAGTTAGTACGTACGTTTGGGATACGATGTGGGCAGGTAATGTTTGTACAGAAGAAATTTAAAGGAAGATAGAGAAGCAGCTAAGCGAATAGGGACGGGAAGTGAATTCCATAGCCTAACTGCGGAGACCTTAAAGGAATCGCCAAGAAAGAAGGAGTTATGAGATGGGATTTCAAGGGTATAGTTTTCGGAAGAGTATAAGCTCTATTTATGGGCTCCCAAAATTTTTAAATCATTTTTGAGGAGGAGGGAGTTTTAGGGTTGAACTGGATGGAATATAGGAGATGAAGAACATGTTTATAGTTATTACGATTAATTAGATGAGATCTAGATGAAATAATGATTTGACAATCAAAAAAGATATCGAAATATGCAAAACAAAATGGTATTAGGCAAATTGACGCTATACAGAATTTTATCAAACGCTCTTCTTGATCTATTTAGTCATTTTAACAAATAGCGTAAACATTGAATCATGTGCTCCTCGTTAACAGTATTCGTAACGATCTGTTATTTATTCTACGTAGCTAATACTAACGTCACTAAAGACATTGAAATTTACACTATTACAATTTTTTTTAATGGAATCTCGCTGTTGGCCTTAAGGGCCTTTACAGCTCAGCTCGGGCTGTTTTGGCGAGCGTAGCTCGGCCAGAATGGCTTGTTGTCCCGCGACTAGCGCAAGGGCGTCTCCTGTGAGACTCGAACCTCGGCTTGGGCCGTCGCGGGGTGGTCAATCGCCTGAGGGACTATTACAAGAAATTGCTAGTCATTTTTATACGTACGTAACAACAGTCGCAGACGCTTATTAAACATTTGATTTTGGAACATTAAAAGACGATTAAACATATGGCCCTACAAAAAATATGCTTGTCTGTCCTGACTTACGCAACGCTACATAAATAATAAAGTCACACACCAGTAATAACTTAATCGTTTAGATAAAATTGATTAAACAGCTTTAAATGTTATTATTACATTTAATAGGTTTCGTCAAATTGTATGGAGGTTTTAACATGTAGTCAACTATTATGTGAGCTTCATCCTATTGTGCATTATCGCAATTACATGTTATTACTAAGTTGTCATAAATGTTTGACAAATTACTATATTTATAAAGTAAATTGTATTATAATCGCTAGGGGTTATTGCATGATAATCGCTAACACGGCTTAGATTTGTTTGTCCTTACCTATTTTTTTGAAAAGTATAGTGCTAAACGTTATAGCATTGACGATTAGAGCTTTCTTATTTACCTGAATACATCTGAACCTAAGAATAATATTGCCTACACATAGACTTTTTATCTGCTGTCTTTGAAGTATTAATATGTCAACAAATTAAATATTAAATATATGTATAGTTATGTAGTCGCAACAGTATGTTTATTTATAAAGTTTACCTTGAATAAAAATAGCTTAAGGAATAAGGTTCAACGACGCATAAGTGATTGATGTCATGAAGCGGAAGTGTTACCATTAAGCGAGCTTTGCTCGTCCGTTCTATAAAAGAATTTACCGCAATCTTTCACGAAATTGTAACGCTTAAAAACTAGCTATGAAGTTTATCTTAACAGATCATAAAACAATAATTTAAGAACAAATTAGACATACGTTACTTATCTATCTTCAGTTAAAAATTTACCCATCTGTGGCTAGTAAAAATAATTATTCTCAGCAACAGTCTCGCAATTAAATATATGCATGTAAATGTCACTCTCCAAAAATCTATTTATTGTTATCTGGAATCAGATTATAGGTACTAAAATATTATATTCATCAATAAGAAAATTTAATAGTAAAAAACATCAGTTTATCCATTTATTTGTTACGTGACATGTACACGGGAAAGCCAAAACGAAAAATATATATCGCAAAGTACTTCAATGAAATGTGCAACCCAACCTAAAATACATCGTTAATAAAGCAATTGTAGTTTTAAATCTATATTTATTATCCCAATAAAATAATTTAATCATTTTATATCTTAAATATATTAACTCTCCTGCGGCACAAGGTTCTCCGGTATGGACTCGTAGACGGATCTTTAATCTTCGGGCAGTGTGCCATTACTTATGGTAATTTGCTATTGCTGTATGCGAAAAATTATGATATATAAACATTTATAACGGCATGATTATCAATATTATGTTTTTAATACAGTGACGTCTGTATTTATAGTCACTCGTTTTTAACTAACATAACATCTGCTAATATTTACTATTACCATCACGCATAATAGAAGGCCGTGGACACTTCAAAATACAATAGAAATAGCCTTATCTATGCGGGGACAGGGTGAATACATAATATTGTTTATTTTTCAGTTATATATAGAATTTACTGCGTTAATTTTCTCGCATAATTGTGTCACTATGCCGTATCCGTAAGATATACATATCATTAATAAATAAATGTCAAATATTTATCGTTTGGTAAAGAAAAATCCTCAGTCCAAAACGTATCATTAAAAATTATTAAGATGTTATGGAACTACTAAATCGTATCTGTTATACGATAAATCGAACTACGTTTTACATTGCGGAACTTATTAGTTTAACAAGAGTTATTACGTACCTGAACTTGACAATTGTTACAATAATATGCATTAATGTGTTGTATAGCTGTAGAAAACATTACATACATATGGAGAAATATTTTTAATTATGTAATTATAAAAGATAAGAATAAACGTTATCATGTGGGACTTTCTATTATAATCCTAAATATTATCTGTTAGTTAATTTACTAAGCAACAAAAATGCTTTTAGCAAATGAATTTTAAAAGTATTTTTATTTAAATTTAGAACATGCCTTTACGTGAGCAAATCTATGACATTTACGTTGATATTATGTGATGATTTGCGTAATTTTGATAGATGGAATTTGTATCTTAATACATATGGTATATTTAATGTTTGTTTTTAATGTGTCTTCACCTTACTTACTACAATAAGGCAGTGTCAGAAAATCAAAATAAATGTTATTAGGTAACTCAATGTATGAACCTCTGAAAAGAAAATGAAGGGCGTAGAACAAGCGTAAAAAAACTGGCGTAAAGAAAATGCCTATCACTTAATCACTAAGGTTATTTTTTTAACTAACACTGAACACAATAACGTTGTTAGGTACATAAATATTTATTGGAGTAGGTTCTAGATCTAGCCCAACAAACATCTTAGATACCTAGGACATTCTAGAGATTCCTCAATAAATACTGTCCATAAATAGAAACTATCCATATTAATGCATTATTTCATAAACGGACTTCATATTTATTTCACAATGTATAAACCGTAAACAAGAGTATAAGTTTTATATACTAAAAATATGTTTTAAAATGTAATTTTAAATATGTAGGTAAACCCGATAAACTGTTACTGACGAATAAAATGTATGTTGCAAGTTGAAAATTATTTTTAAAGAATTTATTTACTCTTGTAACATAACATACCAATACCGTAAACATAACAATCAAATTATTAATCATACAGTATTTACAATATTCTTAACCTACATAATAGTAAGAAAAACTTAGAAACGAATCAAAAGAAAATTAAAACAAATTTAAAAAGTTTGATCCCTGTGACAGTGTATCTTTACCTACCTTTTTTTTACGTACCTTTACCTGACAGCATTTCCTCACTGTATTGCGATACTTATTCGTTAAGCGAGGAAAACACCAGCTCTGGGATCACCAGAACTATCTACCAGGTGCCAACTTAAATTATTAATTAGCGCCTCTGCACCTCACGGCCCAAGAGAGACACCAAAGATATCAAAATCAAAGTTGGAGCCGTTATTAATTTTTCGGATGCTCTTCGACTGCACCAGCTTTTTAAAGAATTAAATGATTTTTATTCTTATATGACAATCCTCGTTAATTAGCATATATTATATAATCTGACATTTAGATTTTTAAATTGCGTCCATGACTTAGTGGTTTACGGACGAAAATGGACCTCCTGAATTTGTGATTCCCGGCGAAACGATTATAAACGGTTTTGTTGGCACATAAAGTGATTTCCCTAATGATCACAATAATGTGTTCCCCTTAGTAGACTTCATAATATGTGTACCCTTAGTAGAGTTAACATTTTTAAACAGTTTATCTAATATACTCTAAAAATGCCATTTAACATGCAATTTCCATTAACATTTTTACAGCAGAAATTTATAAATAGAAACGAAATGAATTGCTATTTATATCTTAATTCATTTGAATAAAAGCCAAATGCTTTATAATTTTACACCGAAGTTATCTTTAAAGAACTTAAGTTAGATACACAAACAGTCTCTTAGAGTCAATTTTAGTATATCTTCCCTGCATACCCAATTTTATATACCATTAAACGCAAATAATAGTTTTAATAAATTTCAGTTCAACCTCGGCTGTCAGGACTGGAAGCGATCTCTAGTAGGAACGGTCCACAATGCTGGCTTCTTCATATCCATACCTCTCACCGGTCTCCTCTCGGACAGATACGGAAGGCGTATCGCAGTCGTGTTCGCGAGCGTTGCAAATGGTGTTTTTGGCGTCATACGAGCATTCTCTCTGAATTATGAAATGTTTATTGTCCTGGAATTTCTGGAGCCAGCGCTGGGAGGGGGTGTATATACTGCGTGTTTTGTTTTAGGTGAGTGATACATGAAACGTATTCTTAGTACTACTAAATATTTAAGTGAATGGTTTATTTCTGTAAAAAATAGCCACGAACCTGAGATCGTTATCGGTGGTATCACTGTCTGGTCTGGTCTTACATTTTACTGGGAAGACGTTTAACTGCTACTCGAATAAATTAATATAACGTAAATTTCGTCAAAGTAACGGTGACTTCAATTTTAAATTCATCGAAATTGTATTTATTTGTACGTTATGGTACATTATTCATATTAAAAATAACATTCTATGAACCAGCTTAATCAAACCAAAAGTCAAGGCTGTAAATCAACAATGTATGGTATGTGTACCTATTATACTGTTTTGATCTTTTCAACTGAACTGTAATAATTACTGACCTCGGAACATTTCCTATTATTTGTTCACTTAAGTTCCTATATGATATAGGAAATATAATTTGATTTATTTTCGCATGAACGAGTTTTAAACAAACCTTATACAATCTCTGCTCTACGGTCATACATTTTTTTGTTTATTTGGGAACTTGTTATAAATAGAATTTTGGTACACATCCCTTCCGTAAAATGTTGAATGTATGCTATTGATACCTGTTATATTGCTATAAAATCAAGACAAACTTCATTTATTTGTTATTCGCTTAGTTGCTAAATCAAGGCCGTAGAGTTAGCGACAATTGGCAAGAAACTCTTCATATTCGCCGAGTTTTTGCGTTACACGTGATTTGTAAACAACTGCAACCATTACCCCATGCTTCACTTACACAAATTGCTTGCATTTATGTCGATTTCTTATATCGATCACCGCAACAATGGTCCCAATAAGCTATAGTAAACGTTGCCACCAAGATTTATATATAACATATTTCATAACATTTAGTAATTGGGTCAAAAATATTATTTTAAGTTAATTGAAAAAAAATAATTAGCTAGACGATGTCATTGTCTGTCTTTGCAATTATAGGTTTTATTAAGTACTTCAAATATAAAATATTTAACGTACAATACTTTTACTAGTTACAAACAAAACATTTAGCTAGTAACAGTTGGTAACACAATAACGCTTCAGTTACAACAAAAAATAAATGAAAAGTTAATTTTTTTTTAGAAAAACCTTTATTTGAAAACACAATTTTCAATTAATGTCTATATACAGTCGTGATCAACTAATTAGGGACACTCTTTGGTTAAAGCAAATTGTGAATTTATTTTTTATTTTCCAACGAGTCTAAACCATATTCCATATCTCTTACATGTAAGAATAATTAGTCATTTATGTGCCCGATTATACAAACAATAACAACTTCTTAAACATTAAACCTCTTTACAGTATAGCTGATAGGTTATCGTAGGGCTATTTGTTCAAATAATGCTGGCTGGCCATTTAATTAGGGACTGAGATATTGCGTTCTATTTTCAAAATTTGAATCTCAATACTTTTTTACTTCTTCTCTTATTGTTTCGTGGTAGTTTTGGCGGCAATCCCGATATTTATTTTAAGTTTTGAAAAATATTTTTAAGAAAAATGGGTAAAAATAAAAGTTGCGATCCAACACTACGAAAAATTATCATGAAGTTTGTTGTCGAGCATGGTTGGCCATACCGAAGGATAGCAGAACATTTAAATTGTTCAAAAACTATGGTATACAATGCAGTGCAACATGTCAGACGCAATAACACGGATTTAAATGTGCCAAGAACAAAAAGATCGAGAAAAACAACTCCGCAAGAAGATAGAATGATAACCAGGGTAGCTAAGAAAGATCCGTTTCTAGGCTCTATTTTAATTAAACACGAAGTGTTTGGGACAGACGAAAGAGCTGGTGTCTCAGCGAGGACCGTTCGACGACGTCTGGTAGAAGCAGGGTTGTTCGGAAGAGTGGCTCGCAAAGTACCGTTGTTGAAGAAAGAACATAGAAATGCTCGTTTGGCGTTTGCACGTAAATATGGACATTGGACCTACGCCCAATGGCAACATGTATTATTCTCTGACGAGACCAAGGTTAATTTGATTTCTTCAGATGGAAGGCAATACGTACGGCGTCCAGTAAAAGCGGAAATGAATCCAAGATTCACAAAAAAGCAGGTGAAACATGGCGATGGAAACATTAAAATGTGGGGTTCATTTTCTGGACGTGGAGTGGACCTGTGAGGAAAGTTCAGGGTAACTTAGACCAACATCAATACAAGGCAATATTGGAGGAAACGATGCTTCCCTATGCTGAGGAGCATCTCCCTATTATATGGACGTTTCAGCATGATAACGACCCGAAACATACCGCCCGTTCAGTCAAGTCGTTTCTTACCAGTCAGTCAGTATCGGTGCTAGATTGGCCAGCAAATAGCCCGGACCTTAACCCAATCGAGCACCTTTGGCACGAAATCAAGAAAAAAGTAGCCACTTATCGTACCACAACTTTAGATGAACTTAATGAAGCTTTTTGTGAGGCATGGGCAAACATTCCTGTCGAAACATGCCAGAAACTGATAATGTCTATGCCACATCGGTGTCAAGCTGTAATTACTAACAAAGGTTTTGCTACTGGGTACTGATTTTACACGTAATAAAATGGAGCTGTTAAAGATATTATAATACTGCAGATTATTAGTTTTGTTTAACTCTATTTTTCATTATAGTTTACTGTCCTTAATTAAATGTCCAGCTACAGATTTATACCTTAAAATTGAATACATATTCAACCTTTGATATTAAATGCTTTTTTTCTATTTATTTATTCTTTTATTTACAGCCATTTAAAGCATAATAATCGGACCAAATTATGCAAATAATAGTTACTGAGAAATCAATAGGGTTTTATATTTCTATGTACATAACCGGTTATTGTTCTTCACTATCTTGCATGTCCCTAATTAGTTGACCACGACTGTATAGTCTAAAATCGATAACTCGAATGTCAAGGGAAGGGCAAAAATTCGAGTTAACGAGTTTTAGACTTAACAAGAACTTATGATTTAACTGCTGAAAAATCGACTTACAGAGATGCAATTTTTAATAACAATTCCAGTTCTGTAGTAAATGTATGAATGTATTCATTAATTCCACGTGTACAAGACAAAAACAATATATTAGAAGCCCCGAATATTCATTTTGTATTTTATTGCTATTATTTCGGGGACTTCCAAGTAAGACGTCATTATATTTTACTAACTTTGACTTTTGACAGAGTCTCCTTTTTATAATTCGAGTTGTAGAGTATAAATATGTATTAACAATACTTCGTAGGGAAATAACATTTTTTTCAAGTTACAAAGTCTAAATACATAGTTCGAGATACCGCGTATTTAGGGGTTCAGAAGGGAATGGCAGTTTTTATCGACTTACTAAGGATTTCGACTTAAAGAGATTCCATTGTATAAACAATGAGTCACTTTGAATTACAACTGTGAAATCGATTTCTTTCTTAGGTTTAATATTCGTCATCGTAAATTATACATGATTTATCATATTTCAAAACTTTATTATTAAAGTTATTGAGTATTGTTATCAATAGTAACATTATTTCCATGTATATTTATTTCGTCATTAGAAATCTTTCGAAAAATATTTAATTTCTTGGTGTACTATCACAATTACTATTAGATGGATTTAACTCACTTGACTGATGAGATGTATTTACTATATTTATATATATATAAATACTCCTATGTCAGTTTACGTAAATTACATCGATATAACCTGTGCTACTTAGTTAAAATCCTGCCTTTTGTATTATACCATTAATATACTCGTTATTTAGTACTAATAATAGTTATTAATGATTGACAAACACAAATCAAGCTACGATGACACCCTGTGGTCATCCACGGCCAATTACTAACCTTTACGCATGAACAGCCGAACTAATTACCCTTTTTGCGAATCTCCTTTTCCGTGTCTATGTCCCTGGGTCAGGTGTTATTTATTAATTTATTTATCGTATGCCAAAATATTGAAGCCTTTAATAATTAATACAGACTTCTAGTTTTTTCGAGATACAGTTTAATAAAAACAATGCATCCAACATGGTCACCAAATTTAAACCTAGTCAAACATGTTAACCTCTCGCTAATATAGTTAGTTATATAAAATCAAAACCAAAATTTATTTTTAAATATTGGTGTGGTAACTATGTGTACATTTATGAACGTCTGTATTATAAAAACAATCAATAATAATAATCAATTTATATATACGACTTTTCAAATCAAGGGCATAGAACGGGCGAAAAGAGGCGAGAGAACCCTCTCACTAAACAAAACTAAAGTATTAGAACTATTTTTGTAAACCAAACTTATGTTACATGCTTTTAATTGGTCTATACCAGGACATCAAGATATTATACCGATCGTTTACTAGCAGTGTAGGGCTAGTGGATTTAGCGTGTGACTCTCATCCCTGTCGTAGGTTTGAAATTTGGCTGTGCACCAATGGACTCGCTTTAAATGTGCGGATTTAATAATCGATTGTGTGGTAAAGAACATCGAAAGGAAACCGGCATGTCTTAAACTTAAAAACTCGACTGCGTGTGTCAGTCACGCAGAAGACCGGTCACCTAGGTACTTGCTTATTAGAAAAAAACAAATAATCACGAACCAGAGACGGAAATCTGAGGTCGACCAGGGCCTCAGGACCTGCAATGGTTGTAGCCCGACTAATTATTTTTTCCAAGAGTATAAAAACCCAACTTATTATTGTTTTTATTTTCAGCTATGGAACTCGCAGGGCCTAAAGGAAGAGTATTCGTGAGCCTACTCTTCAACACAATGTTCATTCTTGGCGGAGTATCTGTGACGTCACTGTCCTGGTGGCTACAAAGTTGGAGACATCTCCTTCTTATAATCTACACTCCAGCTATTTTAGTCTTCTTCTACATATGGTCGCTTACTGAAAGTTTTCGTTGGTTCTTTAGTAAAGGACGTTACGAAGATGGCATCAACGTATTGAAAAGGTGTGAAAAGTTCAACAAAGTGTCTGTTCCGAAGGACCATTATGATCAAGTGGAAAAGCAGGCCATGCAACAAAGGGATGCTGTGAAATTTGAATCCTTAGAAGCAAATTCGTCGTCATTCAAACAAACGTTTTGCTCTGGTTTAATATGGAAGAGATTATTTATTTGCTCGTTCTTATGGACATCTTCTACGCTGGTCTACTATGGTCTATCGATCAATGCTATAGAATTATCAGGGAATGCTTATATGAATTATATCGTCGTGATATTAATTGAGGCACCCGCTAATGTATGCAAGTTATTTTGTTTAGATCGCTTCGGAAGAAAGAAAGTTATCGGAACAGCTTTCGTATTGACTGGAATTATTCTAATCGCATATGGATTTATCCCAGGTATTATTTTTTTAAATTTAATAATCTTAAACACTTTTTGCATTTTCATAGTTATTAGATTATAGTCTCTTTTCTGCACTCTGTCAAAGTACTGACAACTTCTGGAACAGATTACTTCTTAGAGATAAGGCCGCCCAACTGCAAGGCAACTTATATGTTCGTAAATATATACATATTAAGGATCTTAGACAGTTACCAGCTACGTGGGAATCCGTCAAAAATGTATTGGATTTTGACATACAGGATTGACATTCGCGTTAACTTTCGTTCCTGAATCTCACCGTAAATTAAATCTAGTATCAAATATTGAGTTATTTTTAATATTTTATATTTTAATTAAAAAAATATTTCTAGGTGGTTATTGGTCAACTACCTTCTATCTAGGTGGAAAATTCTTTATCACACTCGCATACAATTCACTCTACATATTCGCAGCGGAAGTATTTCCCACAAACTATAGAACGACGTTATTGGCTATTTGTTCTACTCTCGGTAGAGTTGGCTCTACGCTTGCTCCCCAAACCCCGTTATTGGTAAGTTTTCATGTTGCGTTATTTGCGTGTCCAAAGTACAATTTTTTTTTAAATAGTAATTTAAGACATTTGCATAACAAGTAAGAAATTGTTGCATAATGTATGCGTACACTTCTGTTTAAACTTGAAATAATAGAAAAGTTACAGTTGCATAAACATTTTTTTTATTTTGCACATTTTATTGTGATAGAACTCGTCTACTAAAAATAAAATCATACTTTTCAACTTTCTTTCAATCTTTTATACAGATAATTTAAAATAACACTATACAATTCTCACAAAGGCTTGTTCGTTGTCGTGTGATTTATAAATTCACATTAAAGATAAATATATTTTTCTTTTTCAGTCAAAATTATACGAGTTCCTGCCAACAATTCTTTTCGGGGTTATGTCAGGGCTATCTGGCCTTATTGTGATGACTCTACCAGAGACAAACAATCAGAAATTACCGGACTCTCTCAAAGAGGCTCGAGCGCAGGACCGAAAAAACACAAATAAAAATACTACAGACAATAAAACGAGGCTATGATATTTGTTTTAACTATTATCAGGGAATTAGTGCTGGGCTGTGAATAAGTTGTCGATAAATTGTTAGAAAACGTTGAGGTACAATAAATAATAATTTTGTAGCTGTTGTGTTCTACAAATTGTATAATAGCTTTTAGTTATAATATATCGTGTAACTATATTTTGTATAAAATTTAAAAAAGAATTGGTCTATTTAGATATTATTAAAAAACTGAGTTAGTATTTAAGATATCACAAAAAGCTTCCAAAGCAGGCAATTTTTTTACAGTATTATAGGTAGACGCATGTTTATACATTCATTATAAAGGATGTACCATAATTGCATACCTATGCATGTGTAAAAGATCGATTAACGATTATTGCATTTTTAACTACGTAATAATCTTCTTAATTACCAAAATCCTAATTCAGGACGAATTTTGTAAAATGCAAGTCACGTATAATTTTAATTTAAAACGGTTTACACCAACTTAGGATATTAAATCTTTCGTTTCGTGTGAAATCGAGATCGCCGTAATTATTCGTGTAAACGTGACTCCATTTTATGGCACGTGACAAACTTGGAAATGAAAGAACCTTTATCTATTTATCGATACGATCAGACCATCACTAGTGGATTTTATTTCTATAAGAATGTGAATTTTAAATTGTGTAATCATTTAAATTCAATTTAAATCATTTTCTTCTATCGAGTTTAATAAAGTATTAAACGCTGGTATGTGTCAAATATATTTTGTTCGAAACAGCTTTGGTGGTTACGCTAAATTGAGATTTGAAATACAAACATTATACGCGGAGCGTTTTTATTTTTATAGTGATTCCGTTTTTAAGTTGATAAAAATTATATCATTTACTTTTTGATCATTAATATTTTGATATATATGAATATCAGTATATTACATATTTTTCTACCAGTTGTTTTAGAATGAAAAGATAAGAGAAAAATGTTTAATATTCATTTTCTTTTTCAATTCAATTTCAACAAGTAGGGAATTTTCATTTTTCACATTAAATACCTTAAAGTGAGATGTGTACATTGTTTTGAGTTGTAAACCTGTTTTGTGATGAAAAAACCCTTATTAAATTATTATTTACCTATAAACAAATATTGTTTTAATTTTTAGTAACGTACACCCAGTAACGCCAATGATAACGCTAATAATTTTGTAGTCCCTTCATAAAGAACTTCACTCCTGGATAATATAAACTTAGTGCTCGATTTAAGAGATTTATATTTTGCCTTCATAACACGAAAGATTTATACGAAAAAAGGGTTTGGTATAAAGGTCAAGCGTTTTTCGGACAAAAACAATTTACAAGTTTTTGCTGTGACCGTGATCCCTCTTGATAGAATATTTGAATACTTTATCCTGAAGACTGCCCTGAACCATCATTTTTTAACACACTAATATTTCTATCTATTTTTGTTTACCAGAGAAGTTCTTAACGTTTTCGTTTTATGATTAGTTAGTCTTGTTGTTATGTCTTGAATCCTTAAATGATTATACATTTAATTAAATGTAATTACCAAACAGGTCGAAATTGCAACGTCACAAATGCACCTTCATAATGCCACTAAATATAACATTCCTTATCAAACAACAGCAGTGCAATAATCATAAACGTTGTATTTGCATGCGAGTACAATTCGGCGACCTGCTATTAATTTCGGACGTGGACTTACCACCAAAATGCATAATTCCACACAGAATGCATTCGGGGTGCTTTAGGTGTCTTCAAACGATTTAGGTCGCCATATTGGAGTGTTGACAGGCTGAGTGACGAACGACTTTAATATCGCAGTGATAATATGGGGATGATTTATGTAATGTATTAATTAAATGCAATGGTGAAACTTCAATTAATTAAAATTAATAATGTGTACAATAACCATACAATATTGAGAAACATGACAAAACAATGGTTTTACGGAATGCCTTTGGCTCTTGTGCAGAGCAATGTCGTGGCTTTTAAATCTAGTTTCACCAAGGATATGCAACCTACATATTTAAAATGCACAACTTAAGGCAAGTAGGATATCAGCCTTCTGTGTCTACCAAACCAAAACTTGCTAACAATAACTTGCAAATATTGGTATTTGGGAATCGATGTACCTTTAGTAGCCTTGTTTGATTATATGCTATGTGTGTTAATTATGAAGCCATGGAGGCTGTTGCAAAGACGACTTGTACCCAATGTGTTACACCTCTACTTGAAATTTATTTTGGATTGAATTTGTTAACTAGTAAAGTGAAATCTCAACTAGCATTACTAAACTACATTAACTAAAACAAAAAAAATATAATAACATTTGAAACTTATTATTCAATATAGAAAATTAAACAATTTAAACAAATACAAAAACCTATATGGGAAATAAACATTATACTATATTATTCCAAATTTATAACACTACTTAATTTGTATTGTATGCTTTAATTGTTATTTTTGTATTAATAATTTTAATAGTAATGAGTATAGTCATAAGCCCAGTATTCATGTTGTATATCAATGTTTTGACGGGCTTGTCTCATGAACCCTCTCAGTGTTTAAGTATGAAATTTATTTGATATCTGGAGGACAAAAAAAACTATATCTAGTTTATATTTCCACTACACCATTATAAACTTATGTATATAATAAATGAAACAAATATAATAGTTTATGATATATTTTTCATGTGTTATATGATTCATAATAAAATAAATACATTATTAAATTAATCATTAAAAACAATTTTCTTACCTTGGAAAGGTAATATAGATGAATGTTTTTTCTTTGCTTCCCACGATGGATGTAATTTCTCTGGTTTTTCTTCAATTTTATTACTTTCATTAACAGTATTATTAAATGATTTACCTTTTCTATTAAATTGACTGTCACTTGTGCTATTAAAACTATTTTGCTTAAATTTAGAACTGTTTTGATTAAACTTTTCATAATTATTCTTTTTCGGTTTGATTTTAGGAACATGTCCAAACATAATAGCTCTTCTATACTGTCTATTCCCTTGCTTATGTACATCCTTAATTTCGTCTGGTGCTCTGGGCTCAGCAAGAGATAAATAGTTATCACCCGTTGATGTTACAAAGAAGGGATCAACCACTTTTACCACTTGTGGCAAATCTTCAGTTTTTTTCTTAAAATTCCTATTTAAAATCTTCTCATTGATATTTTTCTTTTTATTGTCCTTTCGTTTATCTACCTTCCTTATTTTAACATCTAATTTTGGTTTTCTATCTTGTACTTTTGGGATAGTATTTTCTGGGATTACCTTGTCTCCTTTCATTAAATCATTTTTTTGAGGATTCTGAATACTGCCTTCATCATACTGTAGAGGTCTGATAAACTTTCCTACATCATTAGTTATATCCATTTTACCATCATCACTATCATTATCATTGGAGCTATGGGTGTGAGTCATACCTTCTTCAAATACCAGATTAGGCTGACTTGAAATATTTTCAATTTTACTAATTTCTGAATCATCAGGCAGGGGTCTGATAAACGTCCCTATATTATTTACATCCATATTGCCACTATGTGGGATATGGGCGTGAGAAATACCTTCAAATATTAAATTTGGCCCACTAGAAATATTTTCATTTTCACTGATTTCCGAATCATCACTACTATCATGTTCTGAACCTTTGTCTATACAATCATTCATTACACTTTCTACATCCAAACTTTGTTGAATACAATTGGAGCCATCTAAGTCTTCTATTTCTTTTTCTACTTTGGTTTCTTTCTTTATTTTAGCATTTCTTTTTTCATTTTGTTTATCTCTCAAATCTTTTTTAAGCTTTTTACGTTCTTGTCTTGACATCAGCAAATCATCAATAGAAAGATTTCCAAATCTTTCTCTTAGCATTTTATACTTCTCTTGTAAGGCTTTATGTAATAGAAGTCTAGCACATGCTTTGTTTTGATCCACTTCTGATTTGTTAAGATAGTCACTGAGTTTGCCTGAATGAGTTAAAGTAAATCTTGCAATGTCTCGTGGCTTAAGTTTCTATAAAGTAAAATTTCAGTTAATTCCAAATCATAAGATCCAATAATATGTAAATAAGAGAATATAAAAAATATTGAAGACTTTAGATAAGCAAGTAGATTAATAGTTTATAATTGTAATACCAGTGCTATACATAATGTATTGTAAACATTAAATACCTTTATTATTAAGACTTCATTAACAGCTGATTTTGCTTTCCGTTCAAGTTTTCCTTTTAAAGCTTCTGGAATTTTTCTTTCGGTAAAAGTTTTCGCTTTCCTGGTTAACTTATGAATTGTATGAATTTTTGCTTGATTTAAATTCTTCTTTAAATTAATAACCTGTAAATTTATTCATAAAATCAATAACCTCTTAAGTAAGACGAATTAAATTAATAAAATAAATTTAATTAGACCTCGTTATTAAAGGCCTGTTTCACTGCCCCAACTTCCATTGTCTCGCTTTTAATTAAAATTAAACATTTATAACACAATTTAACTAAGAAAGATAACTTAAAGACTTAAAAGTTTAAGGTTATCTTAATAATTTCGAGATATATACAATTATTCAGTATACTAAATAGCAAGAACAAGAATGCAATACATAAGTAGTAGGGCCAGTCTCGACTAAATGTTGAAGCTAAAATTGCTTTCGCGCCCTCTTGAATTCAACGCCTGTACTAAAACCATACGTTCATATAATTTATTCGAATTAATTTGCATTTATTTTTTCTAGAAAGAAATGAAGATAATCAACATATAAACAATAGAAATTAGAACTGACATTAAGGTTTATCAACTATAATGTAACATTGTACATAATTTGTAACCCACAAAGCATGAGGAACATAATAAATATATTATACTATTGCTACAAAGCCACAGACTATAACTTTGACAGATGACGGCTGTTAGAAATACATTTGCCAAAATATTAACAAACGATTTGTCAACTTAAATATCCTTTTCGATTATTCTATCAAAGAGTCAAGTATGTTTCGATATTTATAATTCTTAAATATCTTAAAAATCGTTAGATAATTTGTATGAAATAAAGTGAATATATTATCTATAAGTTATATATGTGTAGTGAATATTAATATCGTAGCATAAAATCATAATATATTCGATTATTTCAGCATGGCTCCGAGGTTTGAAATCGCTGTTGGTCTTAAGAAAGGCCACAAAACAACAAAGATTTCCGGTGGAAAGAAAGGAATTACAGACAAAGCAATTAGAATAAGACCTGCTAGGCTGAAGGGTGTAAGTATTCACTGCTTTATTTTATTATAAAATGAATATGTTTCTAGATTCTTATTTACCTGAGTTCGTCTTGATGTAACATTTATATATTTAAACTTTTTAAAACCTGTTTAAGAAATACTGGATAAATTGTTATCATATTATAATCTACCTTTCCTAATATGTTACAATTCTCAATAGTAAATAGGACTGTAAATATGTGTTTTTTTAAAAACATCTAATTGAATTGAATTTTTTAAAGGTACAGAAATGTACAATTACTCAAAGTAGATAAATGGACACATTAAATTTATGAATTATAAAAAATTACTTATAATTTTCAGCTCCAGACTAAGCACTCCAAATTTGTAAGGGATTTGGTACGTGAAGTGGTTGGTCATGCTCCTTATGAAAAGAGAGTAATGGAATTGCTTAAGGTACATATAAAATAGTATTAATCAATAAATTTAAGTATTCTTAAATAAAATTATGTATTGGAACCTAGGATAAAAAATATCTCAGTCTTGATAACTCCCATAAGTTTTCCCATAAGTACAGCATTTTCCAAAACTAGTCCCTAAAAATACATTAGTCATAGCATTTCATTAAAGATATTTATTTTTTAATCGTATATGACTAGTGAAACTTTACATTTTGTTTATGCTTGAAAAACTGTCTAATTTCTGTTATCAGCTGTAAATTAGGGGGAAAAAAATATTTTTGTTTTCTCAATTTGTGCTAAATTTATTTAGATTTTAGATAAACAGCATTCTCTTTGAATTAGCAGATACTCATACTCATAAAACAAATACCGTGTGATTAATGAAACATGGTTTACTTATACACAACCTTACTGTTTTTTAGTAACAAGTTCAATTTTTTTTACCTATTATTGAGGATGACACCTTTTTTGTAAATTGTTCTGGAATAGGGTATATAAGTATGTTATGAATATATATTGTATTTTCTAGGTTTCAAAAGATAAGCGGGCTCTTAAGTTCTTAAAGAGACGCCTAGGCACGCACATCCGCGCCAAGAGGAAGCGTGAAGAGATGAGCAACGTTCTTGTACAAATGAGGAAGGCGGCCCACCATGCTCATTAATAAATAATAATATGTTTTTTATGCTTTTTATTGATAATTTGACGTAGTCTTGATCATAAAATAATTAGGGTTATTGGTTTGTGTACTCAATTTCTGCACTAGCTTCAGAGGATTTCTGCATGTTGCTTAGCCACAGCCTCGCATTCCTGGACTATGTGGGTGACTGTTTCTTCTATGCTGAAAAAGCCTCGCCAGGTGGGACTGTCTATCATGTATAGGACAAAAAGATAAAGGATATAATGGCCTGTAATTGTCCCGCTCATTGTTTTGAGATTAGTTCTGTTTAAGTTTAGAAGTTATATTATTCTTAGCAAACAGCGGTTCAGAACCAACATTTATTAACGCGCGTTCACAAACCATAATAGATTTAGCAATGGTAACAGCAGGCCTGTCGGATCACTTTCAAGTCTGGCATGTGTCTAGCAAGTTATCATGCTCGGATCATAAGTGGATCAAAGCAATCAAAGGGGAGCTACCTAAACCACAACCAAGAAGAATACCTTGGAGAACTGATTTAGTAAAAATTTACATACTAAACAGCTCAAAAGTAGACAAACTAACAATAGCAACAACCAAAGATGTACAGGACATAGACAAACATGTTACTAAACTTACGTGACAAGCTATGAGCAGTCGTGTCCCCTCACCGTACCAAGATTTGGGCAAACCGAATTGGAGAGGCACTGGTAGAAAGTCAGGAAACTTCAACACAGACTGGGACAAGTGTGTGAATGTGGAGTATCATCAACCCTTACAGAATGGATCAACATTAAGTTAAAATAGTTAGCTATACAGATGACATAGCAATCCTAGTATCGGGGAACTTTGAAAGCACCTTATATGACTTCACGAGAGAGGCTTTTAGAGTAATTGAGAGATGGTGCAGTCGGCACGAGCAATCTGTCAACCCATCAAAAACAGGACTGGTCCTATTTACTAACCGAAGAGTCCTTGGACCGTACAAACTACCAAAACTCTTTGAGTCTAGACTAGACTGAACTAAAACTAAAGGTAAACATTAAGTACTTAGGTGTGATTCTTGCTGTCAAGCTTTGGAATAAACACCTAGAATACAAACTAAACAAAACAACGATCGCCTTCTATCAATGCAAAAACATGCTAGGCGTGAAATGGGGTTTATCGCCTATGATTACCTTATGTCTATACACTGCCGTAAACAGGCCAATGCTAGCTTACGGAGCCCTGGTTTGGTGGCCAAAAACAGAACTCCAAACGGCAATATCGAAACTTGAACGCTTCCAAAGGCTTGCTTTATCCATACACCAGGAGGCAGCACTAGCTACCGTCATGCTTATGGTATTGGATCTATGGGGCAAAAATCACTACAGCACACACAGCGATTCTCAACAAGGCGATAGAGTACACAACCTCTAATAGCCGCGCCATGTGAAAATGAGAGAAGAGGAATTTGATAGATCAACACTAAATGAGCAGCGCATATATACCGATGGCTCTAAAACAGGGTGTGGATCCGGCGCTGACATGTTCTCTCTTGGTCTCCACATCAACACACATCTACCCCTTACAAACAGCTAAAAGACAAACAGTAAATTAATACTGGAATGTCACAATGCACTGGAGACAATAGCCCTGACAAACATAGTTACCCTGCAGTGGATCTCCGGACAATGATGCTGCCGACGACCTTATGAGGAGAGGTTCGGAAATTCATGCATGCTGGCCTGTATCCGCATGCTCCTCTGTATTGGTATACTTCTCTTGCCCTTCTCGCAGATCACAAAATATCTGGGGAACTCCAACATCAACGATGGTCCCTCTAGCCCCTGCGGAAACTGCTATCATTGTTTTTAGATTGGTTCTGTTTAAGTTTAGAAGTTGCTTTGTAAGTTGCGGGTGGCTGAGCCATTTTGGACTGTCTGCAGTCCGCACTTCGCGACCATCCTTGATGGTGAGTTCAATAATAATAAGTATGTTATTTTTATTCTTTATTGATTTATGTTATGAAATTGAAGAGGAATTATCCTATTATAATGTAAGAATGCTGGGAAGGTTAACCTAGCTTTCTGAAATTAAAGTACTTATGTCAAGCAGAAACACTTAACTTTAGATTTTAAAAGAAAATTACCCACAATAAATGCAGGTAAAATTAAGATTAAGCAAGTGATTGTCTAGGTTGAATTAAATAAAACCGTGAACCTATTTGTGGGCTTGCCAATATCTGAATTAAGCAGCGCTATATTTTTTATTTATTCTGTTCATATAGAACTTCTTTAGTTCATATAGAAAGTCTTCAGTCTCAACTAAGGAAATGCCTATATTTTGCAAACTGTTCTTCAGTGTGGCAAACATAAAGATTGAATTGGTTGTAGTAAAGGGCTATACTACACATACGTGGATTATTAACAAATCATTGACTACCAAATGAGCAAAGCTAGATTTTTTTGCTTTGTGATGTGATGGACTAACGAAAAATCTTTCTTCAATATTTGAATAAAATTTACGTTAATTTGATAAAATAAATATTGTTAAATGTACTGTTAAGTTTTTTTTGGAAATTAAGTTAAGATATCGCACAAAAATCAAATTTTAGTAAAACAGTATGCATGCATTGGTCGGTTACGTCACTATATTCAAGTAGCTGTTAACTATGTGGTTGTTACTACATAATATAACCTAAATCTTATAATAGAAGCACTAATATTTCATTATAACACATCAAATCCTTTTCATTTCAATGCAATTTGCCTAGTCCATTACGTCACTTTCATGTCTTTTGTTGTCTTTATTTTTTATATATTTTGAATAGTTATCAAATTAAATATAATTTTCGTCTTCAACATAATGGGACAGTTACGTTATAGGAATTCTCATGTGATGTAATGAACATGTAAAGGCATGTCTAAATGGCTCAAAGAAACGGTGCTTTAAAAAAATCACTTGCATGACCAACTGTGTTTTATTAATTATTGATTAAATACGAACATGAATCATAAAGAAACTGTATGCTTAAACCTAGACACAAATACACTTATGAAACTATGAGTTTCGGGCCAGTTTTATTCATAATTTAATTAATCTAGGTCACTGTCCTTAAAGCGCACGAGGCACATATTTTATACAGTTTTTCAAGTGTTATTTACAGTACACCTAATTCAACTGATTATCATAGGACCAGTTTTTTTAAATGATATAACTGTATTTATAACTCTCTTGCTCATTTAAAATAATTTAGGGGTAGTTACGTTAGACGCTCTGCAGCATACTTAAAATACTGATTCACCCCAGCTTCGCAAATAACAGTGAACCGAAACCTTAAAAATTACATTGCTTTCAATGTGGATTGAGTTGCTTGTCCATTGCATTAGCATTTTACTTAATATTTATCCTTCGGGATTTTGAAATATAACTGAATGGAAAAAACACTATTTTTGTCTTCTATATAAACATCATTTATGCGTTTTCATATGCACAACCTTCTTACTTGAATGATGAGAGATGTTATATGTATATGTCGCATCACCGCTTGCCATCAAAATGGCACGTAGGCTGTATTGTTATTGTTGTGTTTTTATTATGTAGAAGCAGCTGCAATGCCATATTTCTTAATAAAATATACTTGAAATGTCAAAGTGATATTTCATCACGGTTGGACAAGTGGTTTTTGTCAGAAAACCTGACAACCCGAACTGAACCCGACTGGGATTTTTTTCTTAACTTTGGCAACACTGAAAATCAGCTGTTAAAGTGGTCGAGTCGATTTCGTACATTTCAAACCAGTGATTTGAAGTTTATTCAATAGGTAATTTAATATACATAAGACTGTTCATTAATGTATTTGATTTAATATGTATATTATATTCCAAAATTAATCATAAGTTAACTAGACGACTGCAGTATGTACAGTTCATTAAAGTATTAAAGGTCATTGCAAGGTCAAGGAAGGTTGCCTCTAAGTTCAAACTATATTATATTCACTTGCTTTTATCTATGACCCTTGATTTTTTTAATTTGAATCTAATTTTGATTTATTACGTTACCTTTTTTTGTCGATTTCCAGGTAAAATAACTCAATTGATATTTATCAATAATGGGTCGCAAGTTTGTTGTTGGGGGTAACTGGAAAATGAATGGTGACAAAAATCAAATAAATGAAATCATTAATAACTTAAAAAAAGGTCCCCTTGACCCAAATGCGGAGGTCATTATTGGTGTTCCCGCTATCTACTTGGCATATGTAAAAAGTATTGCCCCAGATAATATTTCCGTTGCTGCTCAGAACTGTTGGAAGGTTGCGAAAGGAGCATTTACCGGTGAAATATCTCCTGCTATGATCAAGGATGTTGGCGCCACTTGGGTGATCTTAGGGCATTCTGAGAGAAGAACAATTTTTGGTGAAAAAGATGACCTAGTTGCTGAGAAAGTTGCCCATGCTCTTGAGTGTGGGCTTAAAGTAATTGCATGCATTGGTGAGACTTTGGAAGAAAGAGAAGCAGGCAAAACAGAGGAGGTGGTCTTTCGTCAAACCAAGGCATTGCTACCTGCTATTGGAAATAACTGGGATAAGGTAGTTTTAGCATATGAGCCAGTATGGGCAATTGGTACTGGAAAAACAGCAACACCAGCACAAGCTCAAGATGTGCATGCTTCATTGCGAGACTGGATTTTAAAGAATGTGTCTTCTGACATAGCGCAGGCTGTGCGTATTCAATATGGGGGTTCTGTGACTGGAGCCACTTGCAAGGAACTTGGTGCTTGCCCAGATATTGATGGATTTCTTGTCGGTGGAGCTAGCTTGAAGCCAGAATTTGTTGATATTGTCAATGCAACTGCATAATTTTATTAGTGATGGATATGACATGATAGCGTGAAAACAAATGTTTTGCCATGTCTATAAATTAATTTTAGAGATTAAAGATTTTTGTGTAAGCACAATGTTAAAATGTTTTATTAAAGACAGTCATTAATTGTAAGCTACAGCTGATTTTGTGTATGAACTATTGACATACAACAAAATTTTGTTAAAAAATATTTTGTATATAAGTTTAATTTTGTTTAAATTATTTACCAGCATAATAAATTTTTTTATATAAGATGTTTTTTATTGTGATAATTTTTAAACATAATTAAATTAAAATGAGGTCAACTGGTGGCTTTATTGCTTTCGAGCTATCTCTTCCAGGCACTGTGAGAAGAGAAGAAAAAAAAATGTATTACATTAGATAAGGTGGGTAAGAAGTGCAAAAATACATATTACACTTATCTGTGAATTTAAAGTTCTAGAAATATTTTCTAATGTCCGTAGAAGCACGACATGCTTGCATCGTATGGTAGCATAGGCGCTGGCCTACACTACTACATTCTTCTGATGGGTAGGGGGCGCAGCCTTGGTTGTAGCGCAAGTCGTTGAGAAGGAAAGTTTGATGGACTACCTTCCCGAGGTTAGCCGACCCTGTTCTTAGTCGTATTAGACTAAGAACAGGGTCGGCAGACTAAGAACATAACTAGCCATGAAAGAATGTAAAAAAAATATATTTTCTATTGCAAATAACATTTATTACATTTACAGTGTATTAGTTTAATATATAATAGATAAAACACTTTGAAATATAAAATGCTTCTAAGTGGTCTCCATTGACTGCAATACAGTCCTTTACGCACGCCTCTTTCCATGGGACAATTATTCACTGCCAATCGTACGGATTGTTTTAGGGACTCCAAATTATCATGGCGCTTAGAGCAAACAGTACTCTCTTAAATTGATCATAAATCAATCAGCTCTGATGAAGTCCGAAACGTTCGTTTCCAAACAAGATTGCGTAGAGCGAGCTTTATAACCCGATGCCGAGTCTAGCTGGAAGGACCATTCTTGGTTATTGAACATGATGTTGTTACGCGGCTTCACTACCTTCTCAAGAATTGTTACTTGATCACTTGTGCCGATGTTTTGATACCTTTTTCATAAAAGTATGGCTCAGTAACTTCTTCAGAGCTAATACCCCACCAAACCATCATTGAAGTCGGATAGTGCGCACGTTGCACTCTGTCGACCAATTATTGGAGAGCTTTCTTAGAGGTTTGAGCATAAATACGTCATATTGTTTGTTAAAATGTTAACCAATTGTAAAAAAAATCTCATCCGTAAACAATTTTTTTCAGTGACCTCACTTTGCGTACCCACTACACTTCAGTAGTTGTTTCGGTTGTACCACCGTATTCTTTTTTAAAATATCAGTTAAGAAATTACTATTACGTCTAATATGGGCTATAAATCCTAAGTCATCTTTTAATACACGACATGGTTCTAGGTGTTATCGTCATCTCCCGAGATAAAATCTTTTGCTTTCTGACAGGATTTCATAGAATTCTTTCCATTACTGCTTTTACTAACTTTTTCGTACGAACACTACGTGAACGGCCAGATATTTTCTGTCACAAACGGAGGAGGTCTCGTTTTATGTTGGAGTTTTTTTTTAAAAATTGCATTTGGCTCCATACCTACTTTGTGTAATGCAATCACAGCGATTCAGTTCTCTTTATCACCACAGTCCATTTTAATATCGCAACATATTGTACAATGTATTGGCGCCAAAATGAGAAAACCCAATGAACAATGATATAAAAATGAGAGATTCTAAATTCAAATATAATATTTTGCTATTTTTCAATTGTAACAGAATTTATGGCCAGACTAAGAATATTGTAATAGATGCAATTAAAACTAGCAAGCGAACTATTGCAGGGATGGAGAGGTCATGACCTTGCGAGTTCATCGTCCGAAATGTTCATTGGTTGTGGCGGCGTCCATGCGTCGGGTTGTCTCTCTCCCTAAAATATGGCGTGGGGGCCGATGGCTGGCCATGCGTGATACTCGTGAACGGGTGCTACTTGTGGTGACTGGTCGTACTTGAATTCGTGTATGCGGTGATGTTAGTTATTTCAACTATGTATTTGCGTGTTGTTCCTACGAGAATGTAAGTGCGTTCTCCTATTTCACCATGCCTCCTGCTGATAGATGATCCTTCTTAAATCTGAAATCAAAACAATCTGAGACAAATCTTTGTTTTTAATTTATTTTATTATTTATTAGTTAAGATGTAATGTGGAACATGGTATAATGGTTGCAGCCCCTTACAAACGTTGTGTAATACAAAAAAAAAGTTGGTGATTAAAAAGATTGGCGGAGAGTTTATTGCCAGTTCTTCTTTTCCGTTCTACGCCCTTGATTTGAGAACGGGCAGTAAATGTAAAATTAGAAATATTTAATCTAAATCTAGGTCTATGGGGGAATTAACAATATAGTACACACACAGTGATTCTCATAAGGGCGATAGAGTATCAACCTCTCATAGCCCAGCCATGTGATAGAATCTTACATACAACAGGAAAATGGCACAATATAATGTAGTCATTAACCGTGACAAACAGGGTTATCCTACAGTGGATAAATAGACACAATGGATCTCTTGGCAATGATGCTGCCGACGAAATTGCGAGGAGAGGCTCCGTAGTTAATTGGAAATAGAATAAAATCAACTATTCTTTTACTTAACTTTTGCTCAATGCTGCTTGCAAAATTAATGTGTGTTAACGGGATGATTAACACACATTAATTTTTCCCAGCACAAACCATGTGACTGGGATCATGCTATGTTATGAGGTTGCACAAATATTGTACTAGTTAACGATGAATGTTTCTAAAAGTAATAAGCAACTCTCGTATAAGGCCTGACCTGAATTCGAAAATCATGTCTTGTAATACAGCTAGGTCGTTAAAATGTTTAAATTTAATTTAAAAAGTTATATTGAATATATAGGGAAGGTCCCACACCTTGAAAAGTCAGCTTTTTTTAAATAATGCTTTGGACACTCCCGATTCCACCTCCCCTCATATCTTTAAGATCTGACTACGTCCTTTACCTTAGACTGCTATTTATTTAGTTCAAGAATTGTTATTCCTTGCCATAGAAATGTTTTCTGGAGCAGTTGCCTCCCTGGTAATAAAGGTTAATAAGTCCGACCATGGCACTTAGGCTTTATACTGTCCATATGAATTTTAAATTATTCATTGCTTTCTTGTGTACATAAATTATTAAAAAACATCCTAAAAACAAAACATTCCAGTCTTTAAGTACCTATATTGTAATGTTACTATTCGTGTAAAGAACTTGTTAGTTAATTATACTTTAAGCGATGTCATTAGAAATCGACATCCTTTTATTGCATGATAAATACTTTTTTTACATAACGAAACAAATACACGATTCATTTATCGAGATATGTATCAGATTTCCGAAACTCAAGTCCAAAACTTTTAAAGATAACAACCTACCAACGAACAAGCTTGGAATTATTAAAATAAAAGGGCAATTATAATAATATGAACAAATAAATGTATGTCCGTCCGTGTTAGACAAAAAATATGACTCTGAGTCCACTAGGTCACTTCAGTAACCAGCATCATCGCTTTTCATTGAGAATGGCGAGAGATTTTCCGATGCTATAACACTAGTCCGCGTAGGCGGCGAAACGGTGAGCACTAAGCATATGAACAGTGACGGTGACTTTATCACTAGCTTTAGGATTTTGCTTGAAAATATATACATAGATACATAGGAAGTAAATTTCTGCATAAAAATATCCACGCAATAGAACGATATCTATAAATGCAGAGGAAACATTTGTTTGGGTATTAAACAAAATTTTCAATCATAAAAATATGGTACCTATATCAGAACTAGAAATCAAAATTCCTATGTATGTAATGTATAGGAAAAATAATTTCTATACAAAATACACAAAGTATACAAAGGCGACGCGTGAATGATTCGAACACGCATACATAGCGGGTTAGAGAACGATGAAAAGTTTAAGGTATGGTCCTGGTTGTAACCCTATACGTGCCTGAAATGTTCATAGCATGCTCATTGTACTTGACAATGTAAGGCTAATCTTGCGCACTTTAAACTACATCAACCAATTATATCCACGAAATAGATACTTCTTAAAATTAATAAGTACATATAACACTTTATGTAAACTAAACACTAACACCTAAAAAAATAACTGCAGAAATATACAGAGGGTTACGGGAGGAGATCTACAGTAACAGCTCCTTTCACGTGACCCAGTCGAATCAAAGACAATCAAAAAATTTGATCTGAGAAGACGCAAAGGGTGATCGCTTTGCGTAGCGAGCTCTGCGTCTTCTACCGCATATACCACGGAGCTTTAACATCGGACGTCGAGGCAGAATATGAAATTGCTCCTCTTACCTTACTTGTTCACCTAGTTGTTCCTCTTATCACCTCGACGTGTGTCGTTTCACGACTAAGTGTTTCTTAAGGCACTTCTTGCCGCGTACCACTTCTATGTGGAACCAGCGTCCCACTATAGTATTTCCAATCAATTCTAATTAGTATTAGACGAGCTACGTTACCAATTCCCAGGGTTAAATAAAACGTCGTAAACTGTCGCCTTATTTGAAAACAAAAATCGATGATGTCTATCGTCTATCAGGCAACAAAGTCTGCTAGATTATCATAGATTATAGTTTGATGTTCCAAAAACTAACACAGACACAGTCCATGATCATGACAACTCTTAGCTACACTCTGAAATACACGTAAGTTACTTTAAACCAAACTGTTTTAAACATATACAACGGAATAATTGTTTTGAACAGTAGAACAGTACTCTGTTGTGGGTAACTAGAAAACAATTATTCCGGGAGTACCCTAGTGTCACGACCTGCGATATTTGAATTTTGTTACAAACTTTTTGTCATAAATAAAGTTTTTATTATTATTATTTATCTGACGCCGAAATGTTTGCCCCTTGCTCCAAGACTTAAAAACAGTAACAGACAACAACTTGTTTATGGCTTTTATTTGTGCCAACTGGGCACAAGGTACTTCGCTAGTGTCGTGTAGATGGGGAAGGCACGAAGGAGATTGATCGGTGAAAATAATATTATTAATTATATTTATAGGTATAAATAGGATGACGTAATTTTAAACATCAATGGCCTTGCTATCTTGTCACTACCGTATTCAATATTGGTGGGCGCCTCAATTTTGATTACAAGCCATTTTATTGTAACCTTGTGAAGTAGTTATAGACACGTTATAGCTACGTTGTATATTTATCAGACTAACAAAGATTAACAAAGCAAAAACAGTTTTTTAGATAAATCTTCAATACACGAAGATGTTGTTTGGTTTGATATAACGAAAAAGAATTAATATTTCTCAGTAATCATATTATTGAAACATTTGCTTCAATAGGGTAACATTAAACGTACAAATACAAACATACACTTTGCATCATATGATACCGACCTCGGGTCAAGTAAACTGATATCACTATGATGAAACTGATTACTTTGACGAAAATACATTAAAATGTTTACAGAGTATGTATCTAGTATCTACGTATGCTAACGATAAAACAATATATTCAGATTACAATATTAAGTTTTGACGTCGTATTTTCGTCATATTTACTACTAAACCTGGAACTATGTTGAATTCACTGGAGTTCATAACTGTTAAAAATAACGAATTTACGTAGTAATTGAGTCGAGGCAAATATATACTGGAATAAATTTTCTTCTTTTTGACTTTACCGTTATATATAAAAGAACAACACGAATTAAAAAATCTAATGTTATCGCGTTCTTAGAAAGACTACCTATTTACCTTTATTTACTTAATATACAGCTAAAAGTTGTGGGTACGCCCCGATTTGTACTAATGTTATGAAGTTTATTCATATATTTCTAATCATTTGCTATTTAGATTATTTCTACTTCAATGGCATTCAGAAAAGTCAAAATGATCATGTTAAATTGAACTAAATATCAATTCATTCCAATTAATGACATAATTGAAATGAATGAATTATTTTATATGCAACTCATACCAATAACTATCAAATTCATTGACAAGCCACTAATTTAATAAAACTTAAATTTCAGAAATTCCTGTTTTTTTTATTAATTCTGTCATTAGACCAAATATACAGATTTCATTTATAAATTTAGAACGAACTTATAATATAAAGTTTACCTAGCAACATAAATTGTATGCTTTTACCTTCTTAATATGCATAGAAATACATACATAGATATATTACTTAAACAAAATAAAGTATAACATTGATTATAGAATTTTCTTTTAAAAGATTTATTTTCTTAAAAATAATTGTAATTACTAAACATCCATAGGTGTATCATAGCTTACAAAGTTTTAGGCCACAAGCCCTGATTATAACTCATATTTAATAGTTCATTTTTATCTAACCCTTTACTATAAAGTTGTGGAAGTAGTCAAAATTAAATCAATTTTACAACAAAAACCCTGGAATTCTACACCTATGTTAACACAATAAAATTATAACTAAATTACAAACAAAAGTTATAATTGAGTTTGGCAGAATCAACATGAATCTTATTTAACTAAACAAAATATAAAATGTTTACAATAACATTTGAACTATGAAATAGTTTCAATAACTATACATGTTTTGTTTTAGATACTTTATAATATTTTGTAAAATAAATAGCCAGAAATTTGTATAAAAATCCTTCACTTGAAATGAATATAAAATTTAATCAAAAGTACAAAATAGCTGTATCCAATATCACAATATTCATATGAAAATACAAATTATGTATGCTATATTAAATTTTGTATGCAGAGCTAAGATTACCATGACAGATGCACTTTCTTTACTTTAAATGAGATTACAACTAAAACAGTAGTTTTAAAATCTAAGCCTAAAGTAGTGATTTTTACTAGGGTTATAGCAATAGCAAATATCCTGATATTTTTTTGGAAGGATTAGTAATCTTAGTTACATTCTTTTTAATTGGTCTATTTGCTAACAGGGTCAACAGTAAATGAGTTAGCTAAATGCCATTTTTTACCAGTGAAATACATTAATTCAAGTAGATATCTAAACAAGTTTGATGTTAACCTTGTAAATAAATATACTACTTTAAATAGAGGATAGCAATTTATACCTACAAAATGTCACTACATAGATATAGATAAAGTGATGTGTCAGCATTTTTGTTATTGCTATAATTTGATAAGTGAGTAAAAGCCAAATTTTCCCAAGTTTTTTCAGGCTAAAAGCACAATTTAAAATACTTATTATACATCAAACTTATTGATGTTAATTTTAATCACCTTAAATATAATATGGGGAAAAGAAAAGTTAACTAATATGGAACATTTGAGAATAGATAAGACACAGACTCTCCATTATGTGTGCGACGGACAGCCTCTGCTAGCATCATAGATACATCAATACACTGAATTTTTGGACAGTCTTGCATATGCCTCTCTTGGGGTATAGTGTTTGTGACAACAACTGCTTCTAGGCAAGCATTATTAATTCTTGAAATTGCAGGTCCAGAGAATATTCCATGAGTTAAAATTGCATACACTTTAATTGCGCCAGCCTCAATTAACTTCTCAGCAGCATGGCAAATAGTACCACAAGTATCAGCCATATCATCCACTAAGATAGCAATGCGGTCTTTTACATCACCTACCAGTACCATTGAAGCTACCTCATTAGCTTTCTTTCTCTCCTTATGAATAAGAGCAAACTCCACATTCAGACGGTCAGCAATAGAGGTCACTCTTTTAGCACCACCAGCATCAGGCGAAACTACAATACTCGTCTTCCAGTCAGGGATATTCTCTTTTATCCACTTCAGGACGGCAGGTTCCGCAAATAGGTTATCAACGGGTATGTCAAAGAATCCTTGAATCTGGGATGCATGGAGATCCATTGTTATGATATGATCAGCACCAGACACAGACAAAATATTGGCGACAAGTTTAGCAGTAATAGGAGCTCGGCTTTTATCCTTTTTATCTTGCCTTGCATAGGGAAAGCAGGGAATAACGGCTGTAACGCGAGAAGCAGACGCAATTTTACACGCATTAATCATAATCAACAACTCCATAAGATTATCATTAATTTCACCACTTCCACTTTGCACAATATACACATCTTCGCCACGAACTGACTCGCCGATTTCAACACATGTTTCCATGTTGCTGAATTTTTTGGTTACTACTTTGCCCAAATCGATTCCTAATCGATCGACAATTCTTTGGGCTAAGTCTTGGTGAGAGCTACCACTGAAAACCTTGATGTTCGGCATCCTGGTTGCTAATGGTGAAGGGAGATTATCTAATCTATTTACTACTTCTTCTAGAGTTATAGCAGATTTCATCAGCGCCGGACAGAAATGACCTCCGGACCGTCACTAGCTGTGACTGGGACGGGAATAAACTTGTCAACTATTTTATGCGAGGCTAATTTATGATAAGAAACTTTAATAATAACACGCCACGCGGATGTCTCGAGCTTAGCGTAAGGAGGTAGATTATATACAAATACCGAATACGTCTGTCGTCTGACACCTTCACACTTTATGCTTGCACGCACGTTTTTAATGAATGACACAGATCAAGTAAAGGTAAAATGAATGAAAAAACATTGATAGATATGTGTTTATACAGTAGTAAGTAGAGTGAAGACGACCACAGACTAATATGCAATAGCACACGTAATACTTAGCTTAAATCAATTTGACTAATAAACTATATATATATTGTTTCACTTTCGAATTTATATATATATTATAAAATATTAAAGTGTCTGAATAGAGCATTGGCAGTTGAGTGTTGAGGTAAAGTAAGTTGTCATTCTAAAAAATTACGGTATTTTTTTTATTTATCCAGTGAATAGAGCGTATACAGGGCATAAACACCTCTTTTACCAATAATCGATGTGTATCGGTCGAATAACTAAACGATCATTATTTTTTTTAAATTCAGGCCTCATGCAGAGTATTTCAGGTTTAGGAAGAGAGATGAGAACATAACTAGCGCGTGCCAATACAGAGTACCTTGAATTTTACGTTTTTTGGGACAAGACTACCGAAAATGCTGTACCATCGATACGAACTGTCATTTTCATATAAATTTATATGTTAAAGTCTCAGCCCCCTGTCCTTTTGCGATCTGATTGATCCTTTGGCTTTACATACAGATATTTTTTCAAATGATGCAGAATTATTTACTATAACTACCATGACGTCTAAATGCTATCATCAGATGTTGATGTACATTGGATGAGAATTTTTTTATTATGGTGGTGTAATGTATATATTTATAAGATGGTCTGTGGAGATTGCGCGGATTGCACGTCTGCTGTCTACCGTCTACAGTTGTTTGATGTTTGAACTTAGAAGTACTAACTACTAAGTTGTGGTCCATAAATAAAGTGATAGTTTGTAATTTTGTATTTAATCCTAAGATTTAAGATTAGGAAATAAATGCAGATAAAGGTTGACGTAACAATTGTATATTTTTACTAGCGTTTAAATGGTCAAATACTTCTAGCTTTCCCTTATTATACTAATTTCGCGCCACCGACCACTATTATATCTATTATTACGAATGAAAATCAAACCTTACTTTCCATTTCAGTTTAAGGTATGGTTTTGCATTAAGAAAGCAAAGTAAAGGCGTTATGGAAATGGAAATACATATTTTATATACGTTTATAACAAACCTTTTATTAAACAAATCTAATTTGTTTCAGATAAAGCATAATTCTCAAAACTAGAAATGGATGAAACAATAGTAAAACCATTAAACACAAAAGATAAAATTTCTCGATGTATTGATTGGTTAAAGGAACAAAATAACCCAAAGAAGCTATCCTTGCAAAATAAAAATGATATTCAGTTTATAATAGAGACAAATGCTCATAGGAAGAAATTTTTTCTCACAGCTGAAGATGATGCAACAGTACCTGTTGGTGTTGGTGAAGTTGAATTAGAGCCAAGAAATGTGGTATGTTGCGATATAGAGCAATACATGCTGTGATAGAACATATCTTATTTTTCTAGCAGACAAAATTTAAGCCTTAAATGATTCAATTGATTAGTAAAATTTTACAGTACTATGTAAAATTAGTAATGTTAAATGTCTATTAATGATTTACCCATTGAGTTTCTATTTTCCAGCCTGTCCAAAAGTTAAGACATGAAAGATTATGTTTAGAATGTGAATGGCCATCATGTCGGGAATTCTTCTCTAACTATGTGATGTTTCAAGCTCATGTTAGAATGCATATCTCAGATGTACATATTACTAAAATGGATGGAAATGGTGAGTGCTTACTGATAAAAATATAACAGTTTAGGTACTACCCCTCTTTCCAGGATACATGGGTAGTTTTTGAACTTGTTTATTAAAAACATATGTTGTATACAGTGCATCCCCCGTAATTCGGCAGCCCCTGTAATCCGATACAGTATATCTATTTATTATTGAATATTTTTTGGCAATCTTTGCTTGTGTATGATTGAACAAGTTAAAACTTGTACGTACCACCACTATTGTGCTAAATGCATAAGGTAACGTAACATTGGAACTAATGACATTAATTTTATAATAAAATATTAGCTCTCTATTGTGTTGTTTCAATTTACTAAATTTGATGTAAGTATGATTCATACTTCAGAGAACATACATATAACATATAGAATCTTATTGTATTTGGAATTTGTCGGATTACAAGGTTCTTGTCTGTGAAAATATCCAGGCTAGGGATTCTTAGGGAGTACTCAATAATCCGACACTGCAATGCAAAATGTTTGTGGGATTACCGGGGGTCCACTCTATTCCATTCTTGTATTAGAATACTAAAAATACCATTTTCAATAATTTACATATTTCATTGTTTTATCATATAACTGAAAATATGTTTGGTTTGAGAAAACAAATTTACATAAAAAAAAGTAAGTTGATCTAAATTCCTGTGTCTGACAATATTATGTATTGGTAATAAGTTGTTATTTAAAAATCGTAGCTTTCCTTACATTTTCCTGGTTTTAAGGAATACTAAACATAATTCAAAATATAATAATTGATTAGCTAAGCAAATATTTGATGTTTAACCTAGATATTGTAGATTCTTTATTTTTATTGTGAATAAAATATATTTATCTAATGCAATTTTCATAACCCAGCAAATTGACTTTATTGTTAACAAAATTAAAAGTGTGAAGCTTTGCTAATATGGGGCAACATTTATTTTTCTTCCAAATATAAATTCTTCACTGGTAAGTAGATGACCAGCCTTCTATGATTCGAACTTAATACATCAGTTTCTGAAAATCAAACACAGTCAAAGAAACTAAGCAATAGAAGTTGTATAAAATATAATGCTTTTATACATATATTTTAGTGTTCTACCACTGTCTTTGGGATGTATGTGGACACAAATCAACAGACCGAGATCAAATTATCCGGCACATAAATTATCATGCATATCATGCTAAGTTACTTGCCATTGGCCTTAATGCGAGAGCGACATTAAAGTTAGAGAGGTGTAAAAAGGATTCAACCAAACGAAATCAGTTACCACCACTATTGGGTGACCATTGCTGTATGTGGTATGGGTGTACTCAGTTTTTTGATTCTATACAGGTGAGGAAATGGTTATGGAGGGAAAAAGATTTTAAAATGACAAATATATTCAACTCAATACAGATTTTATTTTTGTTAGGCTTCAAATACACAAAACTAGTCCAATTAATTGTGAAAAAGGATTATTGAGTTTCTAGCATAAAACCAGGGATTTTAAAATTTCTAATTAAGACGCGAATTCATACTATATAATATAAAGCTAAAAATTTGGTATTGGGTAGGAACAATCTTATTTCCTCTAGTGGTTAAAGCATGCAAGTGTTCTTTATATAGTGGCTATTCACTAATCGATTTTTCTTTCTATGTCCACCATAAACATGGTGAGGAAAGCAGTATGCCATCAACCCAAAAATCGAAGACGACGAGCAAAGTAAGCAGTACTTGCCTAAACTGCTTTCTTTGCTCGTAAAGATAAAATATTTAGTATTTGAGGTTATGTTTATAGAGTCTGTGCGGAAAGATAACCATCGTGGTGTTTGAGTTCACTGTAGTGTTAAACCTTTTGTTAGTCACATTAATACTTAAAGAATAAAAAAATATGATTTTTATGAGCAAATAAGAATAAGTATTAGATGACGTAAATGCCACGCCCATTCTCTCTCCACAGACTACATTGTCTTCTATTGAGAGTTAACACATGAGGTTTTATGTTTATGCACCCAAAATAGTGTTTGCAGATTGCACAGCTTTAACGCTTTAGCGTCTAGTGTAAATAATGACTCCCGTTTGTCTAAACGTATTGAACATTTAGGGATATGTTAATATCGACTATATATTATTACACAGGTGATTACCGTAGTGTGCAGCTAAAGAATGTGTCACTAGATCAGCGTCAAAAGTTAAAGTAAAATTGCTTTTTAGGATTTTTTAGACCACGTTCAAACGCATATAGCATCATGTTCGCGAGGTCAAGTTATATGCTCATGGGCGGGATGTGGGGCCGTATTCGTTGAACGAGCCCAACTTAGTCGCCACATGCGAGCGCATACATCGGAACGGCTTATCGCCTGCTACCATTGCGGAACGCATTTTGCGCTTAACAGAAAGTTATCGGACCATTTGATGAGACAGGTGAGTTTAACAGAAATTTTAATTTTTTTAAGAAGGAAGTTTTTTTAAGGAAAAAGATACATTTTGGTTCATTATACATATATACTGCGACCTTATAGTTAAGAATTGTATAAAGAACTGCTATTAGATTTTGATTACTACTGGTCGGCGAAGAAAAGTCTCCACAACATTAATCCGAGATTATTTTATAGAACGTCGACCCATCGGCCGGTCACAAATGTTCGATTTGCGGCGAATTCTTCGCTAGCGATTATTTGTTACGCGAACATGTCCGCCGTCACGTCTCCTGTTACGCGTGTTCGTTGTGTGATATGTCCCAACCAACGCCCGCTGACTTGGCACATCACGTGAGGTATAGGCATATGGCCAGCGAAGACGTGAGACGTCATGCGTGTCCGGATTGCGATTATAAGTAAGTTTTCACAATTGCGTTTAAAAAACCAAATCGTTTTACTCTGCTGGCTTTGCGACCCAAAATGTGTGACACTGAAACAAGAAATATACTGCTCCTTGTCTTGCGTGTGTAGAACAATGTTAGCCTGAGGTCTTAAGTTCGATCCTGTGTACCAATGAACTTACTGTGTAACATATTGTTACGAGCTAGGGGATCGGATAGAAAATGCCGTAGATTTCTTCAAAGGTTTATTTCTTAATAAATCAATGAGGAATTTATGGGCATAAATTAATTGCAGAAATGCACTAATAGCACACAAAAACACAGTCACTAATTACTTCACTTATGCACACTTCACACAGTACTTTATCACTTATATTCACTTTATCGCTTCGGTGTTTCGCTCTTGTTATCGCATTCAAAACTAAGTGACTAGTCGCGTTTCGGCTCGCTTATAATCATAAAATATATCCCTGGGAATAATTCTAAACAATATTCGAGAACTTTCTAGGCGGGCTTGCTACTGAGTAGCGATTGCACAATTCTAGAACGTTCGCACTCTGTCTCTTTCGCACGTTGCTCTGTCCTTGTCGTACGGCGTTCTAGAGTGCTCGTCTAGTTTCGAGAATGTTCTGATCTTCTCTCTCTCTCTCTCGTATCATTTCGTCCTTGTCTCACACCTAGAAAGTTCGGTCTAGAATATTCCTTCATCAAAGGGGTATAACTAGGCCTGAAAACGCCTGAAAACGGGTCTCCTGAAAACTGCACCACTCGACTACACATGTTCTGAAACCGACTGAAAAAAGGTTTCAGCTTCCTGAAAACTAGGGTAACATTATGAAAATTACAATTTTCTAATATGTGATTGACGGTCTCCTGAAACGGTCAGAAATCATATTACAGCCTGCTGAAAAGTTCTCTAAGTAGTGGAAAAATCTAGAAACATGCAGTCGACCCGTCTTCGTAACAATATAATTAAAAATAAATTAACACCCGCTCGAACTGTGAAAGAAAACATCATGAGGAAATCAGCACCCTTAAGACCCACTGCCTACTTGACTATTAGAAAAAACAAATGATCTTTAAACAGATACAGATGAGGCTTAACCTAAATGGTTCTATGACTATTGTCTTGTTTTTAATTTTAATTATGTATAAGTATGAAACACCTACCCCCTTATATAAATAATATGTAGTTAAAGAAGTTAATATTGGTAAAACTGTTTTATAAATTCGGCAATTTTTTTGCCGATGTGGATAACTAATCCTATGTTTGGCATGCTGTAAATAAATAAATATTTTTTTCAGGGCAGTGACGAAATATGATCTACGCGCTCATATAAAAATTCACAATCGTAAACGTAAGAAGTCTAGCGATTCGGACTCTGATTGTGAAGTGAAAAAGCAAAAAAATACAAGAAAATACATTTGCCATATATGTCCTGACAATAAACCGACGATATTTGCGAGGGGTACATATTTAACTATGCATTTGGTTAAAGTCCATGGAGCTCAATGGCCGTGTGGGCATAGTAGGTTTAGGTAAGTTTTTAAAAATAACCCAAAATATATTAAAAAATCCACACAGTCCACTAGTCTTCAGTATTTTCAAAATTGTGTGTCAACTTTTAGTAACATTTAATGAAATACAAATAACCTTTATTTTGGACAAGTTCATTTACCTTCTACACAAAAAACAAAGCTTCAGTTCGTTTGCCGATCCCGATTTTTTTTCCTCCAGACCCTTCCAGTCTGCCCTTTATCACACTAATATGGACCCAACCTTGCCTCTTACCAATTTTATTTCAGCTTCCAATCTCTTGTATTACATTTAATGGCATAAAACTGATATAAATGACATTATTGACCAATTTCGCTAAAAAGCATTCGTCCTGTTAAATATGCAATACTAGCGTAAAACAAAGACTTAATAAGGTAATACTGAATCAATTGCATGCGTTTTTAGGTATCAAAAAAGCGAAGACGGTATGTTCAGGCTTACAACTACTAGATTCGAAGTATTGGAAGTTTCAAAGAAAATCGTTGATGGTTGTCGCGGGCCCAATGCCACCCTCTCTAATAAATACGAATTTAATATCAGAAAGGTAGCAGATTGTACTGCAACTGCTCCAACGCGTTACGAAATAAGCATAATAAATGGCTTGAGACGAACAGACAACCAAGACGAGACAATTAAAAAAATATATAAAGAAGAACAAAAGACGAGAAGTGATATAGGAAGGAAAGACAGTAAAAAAGAAGAAAAACCTAAAAAGAAAACTGTCGGGCGGAAAAGAACGAAGAAGGAAAAACAACCAATAGTGAAAAAGAGTGAACGTAAAGAGGTGCTAAAAAAAGAGGTTATAGAAGACAAGGAAATATTAATAGAACAAGAAACAGAATCTAAAGCTCAGTTAGAAGTAAATCAACTATTAAAAAATGTCACATTAGGAATACATACAGAAGACTTAGAAGATGATATTTCAGCAGAGAACATAATCAATGAATATAATGAAGTAGCAAAACATGAACCTGAAGATTACGATTCTTCAAGCGAAGAAAATACTAAAATTTATATGAAAGGTATGAATAAAGAAAATGAATGCGAAGTAAAGCAACAAATTGAGGAGCCATTCAGTAACGCGTTGGAGATAGAAATGTGTGATGTCGACGAACAAGGAAATGTACTGAATACAGAAGTTGTACGGTCTAAAATTATTTATTCATATGTAAAATAAAGAGTGGTTCCAACAAAAGTAATTTTATATTAGTTGTATTAATTGATAATATTTTGAAATTCGAATGTATAAAACAATACCGTCTTTTTTTTTCATTTTAAATATCACGAAACAATCGTTTATATTACTTTTATGCAAAAATTTATTTAAACCGGACCGGACCGGTATATATTTAAACGTGTCAGATACACGAATGTCATTTTGACGTTTACATTTACTCCCGTAGAAGGAATTGAATGTAAAATGATATAATCTATAAAAGAATCTGTAAAATATGGAACAGACGTTTGTTGTAAGTACCACTAGGTACTAAAGTATATATCGAGTGTCCAATCACCACTGCCAATTGGTTACATAATGGCTACGGAGCTGGCGATCAAAATATCTATGTGATTTGCTCATGTGGCAGTTTTTAATAGCGATTTTTATACGGTAAGAAATATAAAGGACCACGTCTTCACTATGGCAACGCAGCGTTGTCAATTGACACCCTCTTCAAAATATAGGTATATATATATCATTTGCTCGTGTCTGCCTTTAAGACTGATGTTTAGAAACCTTGTCAAAATGAAAAAAATCAAAAAGACATCCTTAATTTTTTTGTATTTAATTTTCTTGACTTTTTCATGTTTTGTTTCGGATCGGAATTCTTAGTATCTACGCAGGCTTATAAAAAGTGTCATACACGTTTAATCGCAATAATTAGCTATAATACTTTTCCTCAGATTCGCGAAATTAAACAAACTGTAATGGTTATAGTCAGTAAGTAAAATGTCTTCCAATTTTTTTTTAGTTTTTAGGGGGTAGACCCCCTATAATTACAGCTAAGAGCCAATGATTTAGTATAGATTTTTTCCTGATATAAACACCTGTAGCTTAAAAACGCAGCAACGTACCCTTAATTCGTTAAGAAAATTTTATCGTATTGATCCGAACTTTAATTCCTATCAATATGAAATACTAGCAAATCATACTTAAATGCTTACCAGCACCCTAGCTATAATATATTACTATGGAAACACTAGATAATATAACAAAAGTTTCGCAAACCGTTATATTTAAATTATATGTTCTTTAACAATGGAAGTGAATTTAATGTAAAATTTTCGTTTATTATTATTATTGTCTTTGTCAAAGTGTAGACAACGAAATATTGAAATAAAGATGGAAGGGGATTTGCTCTAGTTTAAGAAACAATATTGTCGTTTGACTGTGGTATGTGAAATCTATTAAGTATGACTTATTAATCATGCTGTGCCACACACATTGCCTTTCCACCTTTTCCCGTTTTCATTATTTTTAAGAGCATATATTCTAATTATGTACATTGAATATAATACCTATCATTCTTACACTCACTATTTATTGACTTTTTTTTAATAAAACTGTTGTTTACAATTAATTTGTTTACGCGAGTACTACGCATTAAAATAATTCACGGATATAAACGCAAATGTATTGAACTTGTTGATTCGAGTGCTTTTCAGAAATCGTATCGTGTAAGAATTTTATGTTTATGTCCATTTCAGAATTATCTCTCATATATTGTTCCTCGTTTTCAAAAGTGGACTTTAATTTATAAACGTTGAGAATATCTCTTAATTATTTGAGGCTATAAGATCGTTTAAGAAGGTATATGTCGCAGTAAAGTAGTTAAATCAGAGAGTTAATTGAATCTCTAGACAGTTAATTAAAAATCGATATTCAATCAAGTCGCTAAAGTTCCGCAGACAAGTAAGTGAACGAAACGTTTAACGAGTTTCCTAAACCTTACACTACACAACAACAATAATAGTAACCTAACCTAACCATTAACAATAAAGCAAAACACGGAATAGCTCTCAGTCCTTCTCGAGCACACCGAAATAACAATAACATATGATCATGGCGGAGTCTTGTTTTACATTGTTAATCTCCGCTCTGGCTTTCGGTCAGACAGATTGTTAAACGTTTTCGACGCTGCTTTATTTAAGTCAAAATGCTTGATTGAATATCGACATTTAATTAACTGTCTAGAGATTTCGTTAACTCTCTGATTTAACTACTTTACTGCGACACAGATGATACGAAGTTTTATAAGCGTGACTGTGATATGATGAAGATGTTGCTAGTAAACATAAGATTTATATAAGGTTATGGATAATAGGAAGTCTATAATAAAACAGTAATTTAATTAACACTTTAATAATGTGAAATTTTAAATAAATGTTTAAAAATGAATAACAATAGCTTTTTAATAACAACAAAAATTGGAATACCTACATAATAAATGACAAATTCGCACAAATAATTATTAAATTTGTGGGTAGATCATATAAACTGTATTATCAGAATTATCCCTGTCAGAAAGTTTGTTCCCGGTGAAACTAAAATTATATTAGTGGGGACAGGTTGATATGTGCCTTACAAAATGGCCTGAATAGAACACAACACAGGAATGAGATAGTTACTGATGTATCATTGTACTGATTAAATTTTAACAATAAAATAATTATGCAAACTTAATTGCATAATCAGATCGTCTTAACAGTTTAATTCACAACGAAAGAAAATTTGAAAGGGACGAAACTGGATTTTTGTTAACGCAGTGCTAACAAGAAATATGTAAGGTATTTAATGAGGGGATTATCATAAAGTATCCTTAAAATATAAATGAATGGATACAAATATTGAAGGATGACATATACGCTGTAATATTATTTTTTGAAACTGGCAATTAATCTGTCTGCTTCCCTAAAACCTGCCTCTACAGCCCCATGGACGGCAGAAAATCTATGGTGGGAAGTTGCCTCACCCGCGAAACAAACAATTGGGAAATTTTCCCCATAATACAAAGGTTCACTTAAGGTAATTGAACTGCCGCCTTTTTCTTCATTGGCAACACTGCGGTATGAGTACGAACCTCTTACGAAAACATTTGAGGCCCACTCCGTTCTGGAAATAAAAATAGATTTAGTATTTTTTATTTATTAACACTTTGTTACATTACAATATAAAAATTGAACATAATTAAATGAAGAGGAGGGCAACTGGCGGCCTTATCGCTTTCGAGCGATCTCTTCCAGGCAACCACTGTGAATAAAGGGAAAAAATGTCTTAAATTAGATAAGGTAGGTAGGTATTGCAAAAATACGTATTACATATAGTTCTAAAGAAGAAACTAAACAGGAACAAAAAATAAAGTAAACTGATACTGGATACATGAAAAACAAAAAGTAAAAAGTGCACATTTTTTTGTGTTTAAAAGTATTATTTAATATATAATACGTCCATAATCTTGTTTCTTCAAACCTTTGAAGCATGTTCTTTTCATAGTAAAAGTCCTAAAATATATCTTTTGCACATCTAAGGCTTATGAACAATATCAACTTAAAACATTGTTTGCGTAGAAATAAATATAAACGGGTTCATTTCTAAACGATGAAATATGAATCCGAGAAGGTTCTTAGCACTTTCTGTATTTTTATGGCAACACTAGCTGACCCGGCAAACGTTGTTTTGCCATGTATATTATTTCCTGGAAACATTTTTTTCAATAAAAATAACCTATCTACAATAATAAAAAATAGGGGTTGATCGTAGAGCAGTGACAATTAAGGGTTGTATGTATTTCTGTATGATATATCATAAAAAATAAAAACAATTTTTTTTTCGAAAATTAAAGAAATAACAGTTGAGGTCCACCTCAACCCCTTATCACTGAGGAGTTTGAAATATGGATGGTGTCTGATTCTCAGACTGACTGAATATGCATTTCAAAAATCATAGGAATCGGTCGGCCGAATGGGAACGAATATTTTGACACGAGAATTGTATATATGTCCTAAAAATCGTAAAAAGTAAGTACAAAGTTGTTGGGGATCTGAAAGTAATACTAACCTAGTAACACATTTCACGGGAGCCACATTGAAGCTCTTCTTGAAGACCACACACAAAAGCTTTTCGATCCCAACTTTCACTTCATCGACCGTCAATTTCTCCATTTTCTCAGCTGCAGCCCCATAAATCCAGGCAAGCAAAACATTTGGATGGTATTCAACGGTATTAAATCCGGATATTTCTGTAATCCACTGTTCGCTTTTATTAAACTTTGCTTTGTCTTCCTCTCGCCATAGAATTGTGAAGCAGCCGGGTGTTTGGGGCCACCAAGGTTTGGTGAATTCGATGTAGATTTTGTCCAAAACGCAAAGTTGTAAGTTGTTAATTGCGTTTATTTTTTCAGCCGGTAATTGTGGTTTGAAAAGTTGATTGTATCTGAAAAAAATAAATAATAACATTGTGATTATTTTTTTGTTTTAAATGAAAGAGACGATATAACTTTTATTTAATCATGCAACATCTTAATATTGTGACTACAATATGTAATGTTGAGTTTGTTATGAAGGAACTAGCAACCCTGACAATTTAACTTAAAAGGGCCCAAAATTTAAAGCATATGTCCTTATAAAAGAAACATATTTTTATTAATTTATTATTGAAATTTTCTATTGACTATGCTATGATAAATTGCGCAAAACTTTGATTGACGCGTAAGAATATTTTAATTAACTTCAACGAGCGAATGTTAAATGTGTGAAAGAAAAACCATTGGTGCACAGCTGGGGATCGAACGTACGACCTCAGGTATGAGAGTCGCACGCTGAAGTAAATTATACAACCACTAAAACTAAATTCGATTTAAGATTAAAGAAATTTAAGATTTACCTATCCTTCAGAACTCCCAAAGATACAGTTACAATAACACTCTTCGCGGAATACAGACTTCCGTCCTTGCATTTAACATGCACCAAAGGGTTGCCAGCTTGAGGTGACCGCCATTTTATAGTCTCCACCTCTTTCTTAAAATTGATCTGAATGGGCAATTCCTTTGAGGGATCGGGATATTTATTCTGAAATACATAATCATAAAATTGAGTCGCCAAAATTCTTACCCGCATAACTTACGCTTGCTAGTGATTAGTTTAACGTTTTCGTTACTGTCAGGACAACGTTTGTATATATTTTTTAAACCGAATTGACATTAAGGAAAGTTATAAATATATTTTACAATCTAATTTAGTTAAATCTAGAATTTAGTTTCTTACTAGTTTTAACTCGAAAAGGTCTTGTTTTAAATTCTAGAACTTAGGACTTACATCCTTTTAGTTCTGCTAAATATCTCTCAAAATAGACTACTACATTTAAAAATCGGTGCACCACAGTCACTATATCCCTACTGCTGTTGACTAAACATCTGTTTAGACAGGCGTGACCCACTAACGGCTTACAAATATGTATGTACATTGGCTCACACTGTGTCACGTGACCATACAAATTCACTTGGCGTTAGTGAGCCGCTTATTGCAAAGGTACTTTGTCGTAAAACCCCTCGACAGGTTTTTGAAGGCATGGATCTATGAAAAACTATTACTTCAGAATGGATCTATGATATATTTTTACAAACTACATAAATTTAAACGACTTTTAGAATCGACTTATCGTTAAGTATGTAGTTGTAGCGACTCCTACAAACTTCGGTTACAATCACGGCGGTGACGTCATAATATGAATCGCGCTAACAAAGTTATTGAGGCCTGCTACTCGATGATCCTTCTTTTTGGTTATACGAAAAGTACACCATCCTTTCTCCCAGTCTCTCTCACTCACAGTCATAGTTCCAGCTAAGTCTCGACTCTCACTGCCAATGACTGATGCTTATATGTATGATATACGTGATCTGTTAAAAATATTTACCAATAACAAATCCAATATTGTTCTGTATCCTCTTCCTTTCCAGTTCAACATGAATTCGCCTTCACAACCCCAACTCTCCTCTAAGCCCTTCAACGACTTGCCATGAAGAGGGTCGGTTTGACCGCCGACATGATTATTCTTCTCAAACCATTCTAGAAAGGATTGCGATAGCTTTGCATCCTTTGTCAGCGTGGGGTTGGTTTTCACTCTGAAAGATTTTAAAAGTTATAGTTTAATTTTCATTATTTTGCCATTTCAGCAAGGATACATTTAATACATGGGTGTTTTTATAAAGAAAATCGCAAATTTTAAAACCATTCGAATTTTTCGAAATTTTTATTCTTTATTAACATATACTTACGCTTTTCTAACACATTCAGAAACGGACTGGCTCGTATTCTTATCTGCTTTCGCTACAGCCTCATCCAAAGCGCCAATGATAGATTCACTCAAGTCCGATTTGAGAATTTCTCCGTTTGACAGCACGTACATTTTATTGTCAGGTTTAGGGCGTCCCAAAAGGTCTAAAGGGTTCGCCATTTCAAAGACTATGTTGTCTTTTTCTCCATGACACCTAAAATAAACCAAATTGCCTAATTCTACTAATATAATACAAACATAATAGGGTTATAGCCAGAGACTTTTACTCCAATGATGCAGATATTTCTACAACTGTAACTACGCATCTGAATATTCGACTGCCTTATAACGAAGGTCCCCTATTTCTGCAACTGTTATGAACGATGCTAACGGAAGGTTGTAGGTGTTTATGATATGAGGGTTCCTCCAGTTTAAGCTTAAAGATGGATGCATATGTATTATATATTTTTACAAACATAGCAAGAAGCGAAGAGAACTTGGAGAAACTGATTGTGGTTGGTAACACAGAATACTGTTGTAACAAAAGCGCTGGACAGAAACCGGTGGAAACAGATAGTCCGCTCTAGATCCTTCATTGCTGACAACGACTTCAGATATGAGCTGCCGATTAAAGAGAGAGACAATCATAATCATTATTATTATTACTGTCATATAACCCGAATCATTTATTGCTTCACCGGAAATAAAGCATGTTATAATTCGTTCTGTTTCGAAGTACAGTTTGTAACGTACGATTAACAATCTATTTCATGTTTATAGCGTTTTTGGTAAATAAAATATGAAATTTAGATTATGTGATATACGTGTATCAGCTAATGATAAAGATACCCTCTTACCAAGCAGCGCCAAGATCTAAATAGCACTCTCCATATTGAATGGTCTTAATTCTTCCTCCGATTCTATCTTCAGCTTCTAAGCCCAGAACATTTAAACCAGCATCGTGGAGCTTTCGCAACGCCGCAATGCCCGACGCACCGCACCCAATTACAATAACGTCCATTATTTGCCTGAAATAATAATTTATATTTAAATATAAAGTCTTTTGTCGAGTGCATCTGTGTTGGTAGTAAACGAGTGTGTATAGGTGCAACTATAAAAATCCAAAGAAAAATTGTATTTATTTAATTATTTTTTGTATTCAAACGCCATGAATTCCATGTTGTTAATCAATGTGTGTTCCTGTGTTGAGTGCTTTCGTTAGTTTTGACCTGGTTTTTTTACAACTTGATTTATTTATTAGTTAATTAAACTTAATAGTTTAACATTTGATGAAAAAATTATGTATATTTGTCATAGTTGTCATATTTTTTTCTTTTTTTAGTTTTTCTCTTACCTGGAAAAGATCACTTATTCGAGATAAGGCCGCCCGTTACATCCCTTGTAATTTTTATATATTGTGTTATTTGTGTTTATTTTATTTTTATTGCAACGGAGTGTGAATAACTAAATAGTGTTAATAACTTAATCAAGATTAATTCCATATTCTATCACGTAGGCATAGTTAAATAAATGAATTATATTCCCATTAAAATCTCATCAGAGGGTTCAACATACTGAGGTGAGATGGTTCCTGTATTCTCCAGTAGTTTTTGTATTCTATATAGTGTTGTATGTATCACAGTGTGTCCACTGTCGTCAGATAATAACAATTATTTCCAAAAGCTGGTTTGCTAAATTTTATATTGCAGGGAGTTTAGATCCCTGCCGAAAACGAAAATCAACTTAGAATTATTTCTGCTTTACAACATAAACAGACTATTTACGCCCGGTATAATGATTGAAATGAGTTAAAAAAAGATGAATTGAAAAACTAATGCTACAAAGTAATTTTACTATAATTCTATTGTATTATTGCTGTGTTTATTATAAGACAAAAATAAGTATTTCCTACAAAATTAGTTTCCGTTTGAGTTCCATTTAGACCAATTAAATATTTAAGGGCCTGTTTACATTATTGATTGTTATCACTTAGTAGGTTAAGCGTGTAAGACTTAGTGGATTTTAATAATGGCCGTATCTTTAGCTGACACGCGACATAACCTATACATTTATTCAAAATTGTTGTTAATGTATAAATGAATGTTAACTCACGTCATTTTTATAGAAGAACAAATCTTTCACACGACCATCGCGAACGTTTAAATATGCATACTTAAACATGAAGTCACCATTATCTCCTTGACCTTTGTCGGGTAATTGATAATTTAAATTTTTATAAACACACAATTATGTAATGTTAATGCGAAACTCATATTAAGTGTTTGTATAATTTTTTATATCGCCGCTGTGGTTGAGTGGTCAGGTATTTATCATTTAGCTTTTTGTAAAAAAAACAATTGAATTTCGCGTAATGTACAAAATGGACGCTTGTGCAAATGAAGACAATGTGCGTAATTAACATTTGTAAACAAGAGTTAATAAAATAAATCCTACAAGAGCATTTATGTTATATTTGTTAATTTATATAAATACTTTCGCTTTCGTGCCGATAACAGTGCGACAGACACACAGAGTCCGTTGAAGCGTTAAAATCTTTTGTAAATAATATATTTCCATTACATAAAACAATGTTTGGTTTACCGCGAGAACTAGACTTGCTGCATTCTTGATGCCTCGTCTGTCCTGCGACATGACGATTAGGTGTCCATCATTTTGAATAATTAAGGAATAATGTATAACTGTAGCCTTCCAAAAATCGTTAGTAAAATTTTGTTTCTTGTAACCACATTGAAACAAAACACAAGCCATGCAGGCTCTAATAGAAAATTTAAACCAGTATATTACGAATAATATGATGTAACTATGTAGGTAATATTACATCTCTTCGTTTTCGTTAGAGCGCAAGTTTACGCTGCTTCGTAGATGCTATATGAATTACTTAAATTTCAGGCAGTGGCAGTTGTTATTAGACTGGATTAAAGTACTGTGTTTGCTTCCGTGGTAAACATGTTATTTTATTATTATGTTATTTTTATATATTGTTTAGAGTATTTAGAATCATGCATATTAAATTTAGATAATATGTTTTTAAATAATTATGTCATGTGCTGCATTTATTAACAGATTAAATTAAGAGAATTATTTAACATAATAAATGTCCACTGTTTTCTACAATCATGGAGATGCTAAATAATACGCATTGCCGCGGACAACGTCCTTTCAATGATGTGTAAGATTTATTACTTGTGGACATGAATTCGATTCCCGGCTGTAAATTAAATTTATGCAGAAGTGATTACCTGTTGATTAGCATAGAAGTACTTACGCATAGAGGCGGTACTTTAATAGTGCTAAAATGTGTACACTTCTTTGAAGGACAAGGTCATGGGAATGAAAAAACGTTTTCCGTATGTTTTTATAATTATTATAGGAAGTCTTTAGGCTTAATGCACTAACTAACTGGCAATTTATGAATACTTTTTAATCTGCGTAATGTTAGTTCACTGCTTTGCCTCGCGAGTCTCTACGCCAGCTTACTATGAAACTTCAGTAACCAAATAACTGACCCAATAATTACTTGATAGTTGCATTAAATTCGAAAAACTACGGTTTTTTTTTGGGATATGCAGATGCCAGTGCCAGAACTATAATAGTGTCATCAAACTAGGAATTACGTGCTTGTACACTGTTGTCTTTGGATTTAATATTGAAAATTCGAAAAAAGGTTATTAAAAATAAAAATGTTACAAATTCTTTGGGCACGACTTACGTCGTGAATTAGAAAAACAAGTGAAAATACCGCGATCAAAAATAAGTGAACATCTGTGCCCGAAAATATGACTTGGCTTAAAGGCCAGACCATAAAATATAAAAAATACCACTATAAAACTTTTGGGATAAGATTCCAGCTATAAATTATGTATAAAATATTGACTGTACATAATTGTGGTATAACACAATATACACATTCGTTTCAAATTTCATGTTTACCTTCGTAGTAATATCGAATGCATTTACTATTCAATAAGCATGCAATATTTTTAAAGGCGAATTACTGAATAAGCACCGCACGTAGAACCCAAGTCGGTTAAAACATGTGGAGAGAAAACTGCTTCAAAAAGAAGGTTCGATTTCCGTCGCAATCATTGATTTCGAACACCTATTTGTCTATGAAAAACTGCAGTGAAAACGGCACTTTAAGTAACTTTAACTTTACCTCCTTAAACGTTTACGGGGAACAGAACTTTTTTTAAACAGAACTTTAAAGCCATTTCTGTTTAGAATCTCCAGCATATAGTAGACAGTGATCTTTCAACTCTCTTCGTTATTGTGTTATTTAAGTAAAAACAAATAACTTTTAGTCAAAATTTTAATTTAGTAATAACGAAAAACTATACATATATTTGAGTTACTAGTGACGGTTATACTTAAGTTTTAATATAATCATGGATTTTACAAAAACTTGAAGTACCAGGATGAAAATCTGAGTTACTTCAAGACAAGCCTAGAGATAATATATTTTTTATCATAATACAAGTTTATAATGATTTCTATCCCGACTACAGGTTTTTATAAGCCAGCTGTTGCGCAGGTGGCAGGCGCACGCGTCCCATACATGAAAAACTTTTTATATAAACAAAAAGTTTTAAATACCAAAAATGGAGGCTATATATGAGATAATTCATCTGTAAACATAACGGAGAAGTTTACATTCACCTAAATATGGATGGTACGTTAGAAAGGACCTGCAATAAATTATCTAATTCTAGTTGCTTAAACATCAAGCGTTCACAAATTATTCTGATAGATTGTTTAATTAATTCGACCACAATTATCACGTTTTCTCAATAAAATAAATATCGATTTTATGCTAAAGTTATGTTAGCTTTACCATGGCGATAAGAGAAGGGGTGCGAGTCGTAGCAACATACCCAGTTGCCAATGTAAATAATAGCTATCTTATACAAATATATGAATAACACGGAGACACCTAACCGCTTAATTAAAGCAGTTTTTTTCTATATATTGAAGATTTTGATATCGTAATAAATTTTCATGAATGGGCATTTACCATGTAGAGTCAACATGTTTTGCTAACATAGGCACGTGATCTTGAAAATGAATCGTGACGTAATTGTTTAGATTTTGCAATTCCTTTCTAATATCAGTTTACAAACACGCGGTCTACAAACAATCAGTGAACTAAGTACTTTTGTCTTGATGTTTTTTGTTGCAGACTATTGTATATTGTTGGGGTAGAGGTGTATTGTATGCACCCTGCACCGGTTTGATTGACATTATTCCGGCAGGTAGAGCCGCGGGGGGAAGTTCAGTTAAATCGCGTCCGTCGCGGCGAGCGCTCGCGTTGCGTGTAATGGGAATGCTGGAAAACCAGTCGACAGGATGGCGGGCTTCGGATTAAGATTTGCGCTATGTTGAAACATGCTCAGCGGCCGCCGGCGGCAAACGATGCCGAACATCGCTACCAAAACATGCCGCGGCGGCCGCACCATCACATCCCCTTGAATGTTTCCACATTGGATTCATCCAAACACTCTGTTGGAGGAACTTCAGCCAGCGTGAGCCCGGGAGCACAACCACAGAATACAAACCCACCCGTGCCAGTGGTCGCACCCATTCCGTTGACTTCTCCACCTAAACTGGCTAATGGAAACGTGACTGGGTTGCCATCAAGACAATCCTCTAGAAGTAGAAGCAATAGAGCTGCCACGGAGGAAGCCTTAACGTCCCTGGCGTTGTTATGCCTAGTTAGCTTACTTCTAGCTTTGCTAGCTCTTCTATTTCTTTTAAAAATTTCTGCGCCTGCGACGAGCGCGCCCGAGGAATTCGCGGTGGTGTATGAAGTGACATTAGCCCTATGTGCCTTAACGTTATCATTGAACCTCTGCTGTTTGTTGGTTTGTGCTATTCAGTTCCTGTTTGCGGTGAAGCTGGTGCATTCCCCGTCCGCGCCGAATGGCCGGTGAGTGAATCAATCAATTTCTGGTACTTTCAGCATCCGTTACTACGACAAACCGGTTGTGATCAGGTTAGGATACAAAGTTACGTGCAGTTACGGAATTTATATATTTGCTTCGAATATGTTATCTATAAAGGTTAATTCAGATCGTGTAACTGTAAGGAATTTATATTTGGTATGCGAGAATTCATAATGTCCCAGTTCGGATGACTTATAAACGAATACGATTTTCAAATTATTTACAGGTTCCTTAAATTTATTGGTATCGTATTATCAGTGTTTAGGTGTCATAAGGTGGCAGGTGTTAACGGTCGTTGTGTCGGTTATTTATTAATGGCGGGTAAAAAATGTTCCGCATTCAACGGTTAAAACGTGCGCACACGCTCTATATTCGTAATTGTTCTGCAAACATTTATAATTAGCGTAACGCTTTCGTTCGGCTGAGAATCGATTGTCGTTTTGTGAATTGATTAATCAAAACAAGATGAAACTCTTCCGTAATATCATTTTAATAGAAGTTTTTACGGTAACTCATTACTAGCACATTACAGATAGATTTTTAAAGGGCTGATATTAAGTGTAGGATTTTAATTTGCTTATTAATTTAAATTGTAATTAAAATTAAGTGGTATTACAACCTATATTTATTAAAGATTAATAAAATAAATAGCAATAGAATAAATAGCAAAAATAATACTCCATATTAAAAGTTTGTAGTATAAAGAGTTTTCACCATTAATGTTAACTTGAGGGAGATTTTAGATTAAACCTTAATTTCTTGACTTAATTTAGTATCGTTATTTTAACAAAGACGAATTCAGTTATAAATCCACACTAAACCTCAATTATTTCCAAAATAAGCAAGAGCTGAAAATGTATGTTCCGTTACACACAATCCTTTATAAAACTAGTAATTGGTTTAAGTAGGTATAGGTAGCGGTAGTCAGTCTTCCGCGTGGAATTCTTGTTGTGGTTCTAGCTTGCTGGATCAAGTCTACATTCACTATTGAGGCAACAAGCCGAGAGAATAAATCGGGAATTATTTAATAACGTTTGTGCTACCTATATGGGCACCAAGTAGAAAACCGAAGTAATGAATGCAATGAAAAAAAAATCACGACTTTATTTTTAAAAGGGCAGATAATTTTTGTGAACCTAATTTGACCTGACTGTTCCTATTTTCACAGTCTCTTGAAGGATACCGATTCCTAAATATTAGATATTTAAAACATTTGTGAGTTAACAACGGGATACGGGACTCATGATGATAGAAACTAATCAAAATATTTCGAGTTCGCAAATGCCGACAGGTTGAAAACCGGTCCGTCTTCCGACTATCATGACCTTAAATCCGAGGTGTAAAGCGTGCTTGGGCGCACCCGTTTGATATTATCTTGTTGACGTGTTAAGGGACATATTATTGCATCTTCAGTGATGTAAGGGGCGCCAGTCTGCTATTTCGATTGTATTGCATGTTTGAGGTGTCAGTGATTGTGGTTGGTTTTTACTTTAGTATCTACCCCGAGGTAGACCGAGCTCTGATATTGAAATACAATTTCATCATACATTTCAATGTATTTTTCTATAGCTTCTACTACGTTCAGTACTGAAGTATTTAATACTTGTTCATAATATGAATCAGTAACAAAAAAGTGACGGGAGTAACCAATTGACTTATTAATTACATAGCTTATGGGTAATTAATGAATAGCTATAGTACAAAGTTTTATAATGTGTTTTATTTACGCGAATAGTATACAAAAATACACTTTTACATGATTTAAAGCGTTTACATGTTGAAGTTCAAATGATGAGTTATTGACTAGCGAAAATATTAATTTTCTAAGAATTAAACTAAAGAGGTTGGTTAAAATTTGAAAGTAAACTCACAGCTTTTAACACCAGTTAACTTGCGCAAAATAATGTCTTATGAAACATAATCTTCCTGTATGTAAAATTAAATAAATATGATTTGTGAAGATTAATGATAACACATCAAAGTATCATTGATATAAACTGGATGGCTGTGATACATCAGGGAATAGTGTTTACCAATATTACATTTAAAAAATATATATTTCCTGGAAATGCTTAGAGAGATTATTCAATTTAAAAAAAAAACAGTTTCAAATTTACTTACATTTTTGTTATTTCAGAATAAATAAAAATTATACCTACATATTCAATAGTCTCAGCAAAAAATAAAAAAAACATTCTATTCGAAATGGCCTTTGGCTTTTATTAAAAATAAATCAATGGCACTACAACCATTTTAGGTCTGAGCCTCAGATGTATCTGTTTTATGATCATTTTTTTAATCGAATAGGCAATCAGCCTTCTGTGCCTGACGCACGCCGTCGACTTTTTGGGTCTAAGGCAAGCCGGTTTCCTCACGATGTTTTCCTTCACCGTTAAAGCTAATGTTAATTGAGCACATTGAAAGAAAATACATTAGAGTCGCAGTTGAAGCCACTAGGCCAACACTGCTCAATTTGCTTTTATACAGGTCTTTAATCTGTTTGTCCACGAATCTATGGATTAACGCTCTGTTTCCAAGGGATATTTCGCTACTTGCTCCCAAGATTTTAAGAGACTCAATATCGCCCTGTCGTTTAGAGAATAACCTTTAAAACTGCCATAATTTGAAGTATAAAAGGTGAGATCTGAATTAGAGATGAGGGCCAGTCTTCAACCATAGTCGTGCAGTTATTTAATTTAATTGCAAAGGCTGAAATGTGAAATTTTAAACATAATATGTACAACTTTTATATAATATGTACTTACGGCGCTATGTAGCGGTCGAGATAGTTTTGATTATAATTATTTAAGAGTTATAATCAAAAAAGATAAGTTACTGTTTATTAGAAAAGAAAATTACAGAATTTATTGCGACCATGTAATGAATATAAAAAGAAGTCAAAGATAATCTGCATTCATGTACGTACATACCTTATGTAAGAGGATTCAAGGTCAATGCACTCAGAAGTTTGCTCTAGGTAATACTCTAGAGTATCTAGTGTATAGTCTAGAGTTCCTGACTCTTGACTACATAGATAATATTATATAATACTATTCTATCGTTAGTTTTACGTTTAATTATTATATATTTATTTTTTCTAAGTTCTTTTATAAATTATGTAAAGCTTATTTACAGTACAGTTTTAATTATAATTTTGGCTTCAATAAAATGTTAAAATATTAACGATATTACACATTTACGTTGTTTCCTCCGGATGTTTCAAAATTTTTGGCACAACAAGAAACATGAAAGTAAAACTTCCTTATTGCAGGAGTAAACAAGCGTTTACGAAATGTACCATATCAACTGAATTTGGGTCAACCGCGCCGAGAATGTCAGTACCTATTTTACATATAATTCTTATAGAATTACGTAATTTACTTTAGACTTGTACAAGAAAATGTTATTCGACAAAAATTTAAAAAAAAGTTGGTTTGGTCGGTAGTACTCATTAATAAAACCTGGGTAGGACTTAAACATTACTTTCTTGGCTAGTCCGAGAAAGGACAATCTTCTTTAAGGACTTAAAGAATACCTTGACCTATATCGGATTACATGTTCATGAATATAAAGATCTGTAGCTATCAAATAAAGCTAAGTTCTTACGACACCTGAAATTAAAATTTTCAGTATGTATCTTCGTTTCCGTTGCGTAACAATTACGGTTGCATATGAAATGTCCAGATTTCTCTTAATTTAGTTCAGTTTCATTTTTACCTTTCTCCTTACTCTTATTTCCGCTTTTGCGTTATTATGATTTTTGTTGCACATGCAAAACCAGTTTAACTTATTACAGCCCCAGACACCATAGTATGTGCAGCTTTTACCGCCCGTTAAAGATTTAAAGAAAGTAAAAAATAGGAACCGTAAGTTTAAATGGAATTTGTACAAATTCTTAGAATCGTGATTGACCGGAAATAATCGGATTTTGTGACCTTGTCGATGGATCTTCTGATAACCGGTTCTATCGGCGGAAAAGGGTCCACAGTTATTTGAATTCTTCCCTTGTAACTGGTGATCATTGATTCAACATTTACAATCTAAAAGCTCTTACATTCATACTATACTGGCTGAGTTTTGGGAGCATTTACCACAGATAATGATCACGGATTGTCGTCGTTTCGTGTTCTTTACATCATTCACGAATTTATTGGGAAATTAATTATAGTACTTGTGTGGTTATTCAGTTACTTTGTTTCTGTTGTAGACGAGTTTTATAGATGTTAATACTTGTAATGAATACGCTTCTGAAACCTAGTATAGTAATTTTATACTGTGATACTGCATTGCTCTTTATTAGGGCAGAACCCTGGTGTCAAGTTAAGACATCCTATTTCTATTATGTAGTGTATGTAGTATCTTTTTAATAGTTCTTCAATAATTTCTTTCTATATATATATTTCGTGGTATTTTTTGATTATCAATGTTTTCATACGGAACTTAACTTCTTGGAAAATATTCTAAAACCTATGTTTATCAGGGATCTAATAGTGGTGTTTATCAATCGGGTTTAATTGAGCCTATTTATTGCAAACAATCAAATTGTTTCTTTTAAAAATATTAGTGTAGATAGAGCCTACATATATAAGTTATTTGGAACAATTAAGAAAAATACTAAATAAATATCGCAGAAACGTTAATCACGCCAAATTTGTAAGATTTCTTTACCATTTTTATATTAGTAGCTTGTTCTGTATAGTAAGCGTTCGAATTTAAATACTAAACATGTATTTTTGTTAAAAAGGTGAAAATTCCAACCACATGTGATAATAAACAATTGAAGATGTGCTTATATGAATTGAAAAACTTTTGTCACCCGATTCACAGTTATAGTAAAAAATTGAATTACAATTTTATAACAAATAATAAAACCAGTCACACTATTTGTCACATAACTTCGTTTATATACATTTGCAGAATGATTGACAAAGATTATCAACAGGCTCTACCGTAAAAAATATGTCGTTGCACAGATAGTAATAATAATTTTCAGACACAGATCCATAAATACTAAATAGATATTGTGTCAACTCAGTATGACAGAATATTTTATATTGTACCGTCGCCTACATTTAATTTCAAATTCAAAGGCGCCGTAAATGTAGGCTAATTTAATGTGAAAAAGTAGGCTTATATTTTAAATGATACCGTAAACAGTATTAGAAGGCTAAGAAGTGAATCATATTTTTTTTTTTTTTTTTTTTTTTTTTTATAAAATAGGGGGCAAACGGGCAGGAGGCTCACCTGATGTTAAGTGATACCGCCGCCCATGGACACTCTCAATGCCAGAGGGCTCGCGAGTGCGTTGCCGGCCTTTTAAGAATTTGTACGCTCTTTTCTTGAAGGACCCTAAGTCGAATTGGTTCGGAAATACTTCAGTGGGCAGCTGGTTCCACATAGCGGTGGTGCGCGGCAAAAATTGCCTTGAGAAACGCTCAGTCGTGGAACGTCGGACGTCGAGGTGATACGGGTGGAATTTTGTATTTTGCCTCGACGTCCGATGCTGAAACTCAGCTGCAGGTATTAATCCGAACAACTCCTCTGAACACTCTCCATGGTAAATGCGGTAGAAGATGCAGAGTGACCCCACATCTCTACGCAACGCCAAAGGATCGAGCCGCTCGGAGAGGGATTGGTCATCGACGATTCGAACCGCTCTTCGTTGGATACGGTCAAGTGGAAGGAGCTGGTACTGGGGAGCCCCCGCCCAGAGGTGAGAACAGTATTCCATGTGGGGCCGTATTTGCGCTTTATAGAGTTGCAAGCGGTGGCCCGGAGTGAAGTACCGTCTCGCCTTGCTGAGCACACCAAGCTTTTTGGAGGCTAATTTAGCCTTTCCCTCCAAATGACCGCGAAACTGAACGTCGTTCGATATGTCAACGCCAAGTATTCCGATGCTGGCTGTGGCTTCAAGAAGAGTGTTTTCGAAAAGAGGAGTAGCGACAAAGGGTATTTTTTTCGCGGAAAACGCGCAAACTTGTGTCTTCTTGGGGTTAAATTGGACTAGGTTTAGTCTACCCCAGTCCGAGACTCCACGTAAAAGAGTTTCGACTTCAGACACAAGTTTGTTCCGGTACTCATCGACAACTGCCCGAGAAATACCTGCCCGGCCAGTGTAAAGAGTATCCCCAGTGCTGTCGTCCGCATAGCAATGAATGTTGCTAAGTTGCAACATGTCATTGATATGCAGAAGAAACAGGGTCGGGGACAGAACACAGCCTTGTGGGACCCCAGCATTCACGGGTTTAAGGTCGGAACATGCTCCGTCGACGACGACCTTGATGCTCCGATCGGCTAGAAAGCTGGAGATCCAGTCGCATAATTTCTCAGGAAGCCCGTAGGCTGGTAGCTTCGAGAGCAGTGCTTTGTGCCACACCCGATCGAAGGCTTTCGCTATGTCCAAACTAACCGCTAGTGCCTCCCCCTTGGACTCAATTGCCTCTGCCCATCTATGAGTAAGGTATACTAGAAGGTCACCAGCTGAACGACCACGACGAAAGCCGTACTGATAATCGCTAATCAGCTGGTGGCCCTCTAGATAACTCAAGAGCTGGCCATTAATAATGGATTCCATTATTTTGGAGAACAAGGAGGTTATTGCGATTGGGCGATAGTTGGATGGATCAGTGCGATCGCCTTTTTTAGGGATCGGATGTATCGAAGCGGTCTTCCAGCACTTCGGGACAGTGCCGAGCGAGTACAGGTACCGGAAAAGGCGCGTCAGGACCGGAGCCAACTCAGGAGCACATGTACGCAGCACAATTGGAGGGATACCATCCGGCCCGCTCGACTTATGAATGTCCAAGGAAGATAGTGCTCTGCGAACAGCACGTTGCTGGAATGTGATTTCCGGCATTGAGTTATCACACCGCGAAATCGCCGGTGGTGATCTCCCCCGGTCATCCAAAGTCGAGTTGGACGCAAAGAGACAGCCCAAGAGGTCGGCCTTCTCCTTCGCAGTGTGGGCGAGCGAGTCATCCTCTCTGTGCAGCGGTGGTATCGATGGCTGACAAAAATTCCCTTGTACAGCTTTGGCGAGAGACCAGAAGGCTCGAGTCCCAGAAGGGAGTTGGGCCAATCTCTCGCCAAATCTGGCGATGTGCTCTGACTTTGCCTTAGCGATTTCCCGTTTGAAGGACCTGGAGGCTGAGTTATATGCTTTTTTATGTTCGCTGGTATTGGCATCACGAGATATCGCCGCCTCCGCCCATGCATTAAAGCATTCTCGCTTTCGACGCGATGCCGCCTTGCAAGAACGCTTAAACCAGGGCTGTGACCTGCCACCGATCGGCACCGCAGAGAATGGAATAAAAAGTTCCATGCCCTGCAGAACCACTTCGGCGACAGAGGCAGCGACGGAATCTGGAGCTTCCGACGAAAAGCACATAGGCCCCCAAGGGTAGGACGCAAAGAAAGACCGCATCCCATCCCAATCTGCTGACCGATAGTGCCAAATACGACGACAACCCGAAAAACGGGGCCGAGGAGGGCGCGTAGTAGGCACAGTACTCCGGACCACACAATGATCCGATGAACCCAATGGCGGGTCAACAGAGACTTGATAGGTCTCCGGATGTGAGGTCAGCAGAAGGTCCAACAAAGAGGGTTTATGACCATCCACATCTGGTATTCGCGTAATCGCAGGGACCATTTGTGACAGGTCGTAAGCTAAAGCAAAGTCGTGAAAGGATCTTCCCGCGTGATCGGTGGTTTCCGAACCGAGCCAATCGGCATGGTGAGCGTTAAAATCGCCAAGTATCACGATTTCAGCGGTAGGAACCCCTTCGAGCAGGGAATCTGTAGCCAATTGGATGTGCTCAATGAGTCGCTCAGTTTCGGTATTTCCGCTATGGGACCTATACAGGCATGCGTAGAATCGCGGATGGTCATCGCAGTCTACGCGCAGCCAGAGGCTAGATAGGTCCCTTCCTTCAAGCGACCCGAGGCGACGAGAACAGATATCCTCTCTGACGTACACGCAAACTCCCGCCCGCGGCACAAATGAATGTTCCAATTTGTACCCCGGGTAGGAGAGGTAGGAAGTATCAGCCGGGAAGGATATCTGAGTCTCAGTAAGGAAGAATAAGGCCGGCTTCGCAGTTTCGAGGTGAAAGTGAACCGCGTTAAGATTAGAGTTGAGCCCCCTAACATTGGTAAAGTCCACTGAGAGCGTGGAAGGGGATGCCTTCGGTAAATTCTTCCGTTTGCCCCGAGATCGAAACTTATAGTTTTTTGAGCAGTTTTTGCCCACCCCAGAATACGAAGGGCAGCCCGTGCATCCACCACCGAATACTGATTGTTCCGATGATGGACGCTCAGAGGGGGATTCTCCACAGCGGAAACGTGTGGTACCCCCCTGGGGTAATCTCTGTTTAAACTGCATCTTCATATTCTGGGGGAGGGGGGAATTGATGGGCTGCGATGGGATGCGAGGTTAACAAGTTTTTCATTCATCAAGTTCATTCATTATAAGCGGATTACTGATTTTAGGTTTTATTTGAGTTTTTAGTTAATAATTAAGTAGCATTTATTTTTACACAATTTAACTATCTTATAGGGTTATTAAAATTTGAAACATATATTTAAAAACGGTTACGGTATCTGGGTTATCGGGGTACTTTAAATAATAGAGGATTTTAATCTAACTCTATATTAACTATTCGCACACTAAAATAAAATATGAGTGAAATAATTAAATGTTATTTGGTATGAAACGAATGTTTGTTACGAGTATAAGCTATAATCTCGGGGCGTAACTCCGATGATTGAGGAAATCGCCACGCTTATAAAACTAAAAAGCCTGAGTGATTAAAATGTACAGAATATCGAAAACCTCTCTAGGTTAAATTCGAATTTATTAACTGTGGTCTATGGCGTTCAAAAAAGTCTAATCTAAAGATATTTCTGCCCGATTAAATTTGAACTCGTATATTGTTAAATATTTAAATAAAAAAATAAAATAAAAAATATGTTCAATGTATTTTTACTTATGTGTAAACGGTGGCTTAAGGTTTACAAATTCCACTAATTGTAAAGAAATGTAGAAATGCGTGGGTAAGCTTGTTTGCTAACTGCCAACTTCGTGTTGGACGACATTCTGAAACTCCCACGCAGGTTATAGTGGCATGATGAGTTAAAGTTTAAACTATATTAAAACAAGTTTGTAATTCAAACCCCTTAATAAAATAATATATAAAAATAAATAAATCTTATCCACTTGAACACCCACAAAAATTTGTCTAGCTCTTTAGGAGTTTAATGTGTGAGTGTTTGTAACACATGCACAGAATATTTAAAGATCAGAAGCTCCTGCGCAACTTTGTTCGCGATTATTAAATTAAAATTTTCTAGCACTAGCACAGCTCTAGTGCATTATATGAATCGGTTTTGTAATTTTTTAGACTATTTTTCACTAGAAATACCAATTTCTCTCCTATATCTCTATAAGTAGCAACCTATTTACAACAAAGCTATATCAATGGGTACAATTTATACTGGAAAATAAACATTACCAACAACGGAACAGTGTTTTTATACGCAATTATTTTTGTGATTCTCGCATGTTGAATATACATATATTTTTGAAGGTGATTGGAAATGATTTTACCTTGATTTAATAGTTAATATCGAAGTATGGTGAGGAAACACGGGAAACGGGTTTGAGTCGAGTCGATTAAGGCTTCGCAGCGGAATTCCTGTATCATGTGGCATTTTATTTTTGTCATCGTGAGAATCGATGCCGAGAAACTATTAGTTTATTAACTCAATACAGGATCATTGATCTACGTACGTACAGTGTTTGTTGAATGCAGACTGCGTTATGTTTGCGTCATTGAAATTAGAGAATTTATAATAATTAAAGCTAATAATTCATATAGACTTTGCTCTGATTAACTTATCACATTATCTAAAAATTTGACAATTAAAATCACTCCTCAAGTTTACGTGATAAACTGTAAAGAAAGTATTTTTGTTTATAGAACAAAGAGGCAGAAGGCTCGCCTGATGTGATACAGTCGAAACCAGAAATCGCACCAATACCTACGGCTTATAATATTACCACCAAATTGACACGGCATCAGTTCAACACATAACCTTTAACAGCTATGACCGTGAGGTATAAACATAGTCATTCGTTTTCATTTTATTTGAGGCCTTCACGGTGCGACGCATACTAGATATATTAACATAAAACTGTAAAATATAAGAAAGCTAATACAAATAATCTAATTTTTATTTTAATACTTGTTCCATGTGCTATCGTCCGTGACTGTAGAAACCTTACGAATGGAATTCTTAAACCGTTTAAAATTAAACAGATTAGGATCTACATACATTGCATATTCTCGTTTATCCTTTAAGTTAGTAAACTTACATATTCCGTTGCGTTTTTTTACCTTAATAAAAACGTAATAATGTAACTGTTTAAAATATTTAAATTGCAAACATTCTAAGTTTTAAGTGTGACGTTTTCACATGTATCTGGTTTAATTAAACAGAAAATAATAACGCAACTATAAAAACTCACTCAGAATAGAACTTTTACTATAGCCAGTTGCTAAAGGTTCTCACAAATTAAGCTATACTCAATGTTATTTAAGGAATCGTATCGGCATGCGAATTCCACAGCGGCCGTTATAATAGCATTCCAACTTTTTGCTCTCACTACCAGAATTGGCTAGGCCAGACAAAAAAAATCAAACAAAGGTTTTACATTTTGACTTTTGATCTTCATATTGCGCCTTAAATATACTGCAACCATCTAAGCAGTGTTTTTGTTCCAACATTATTAATAAACTTAGAAAAGAGAAACAGCAAAAAACCGCTACGGTATTTAACCATAGTATAAATTGCTTTACTTAGAAACTAAAGAGTTAAGAGAGAAAAAAAACCATTGAACAAACAGAGAGAAAGTTTCATCCATAAATATGGATACCATAAATTTATGGAGCTAAGCAATATTTGCAATCTTCAGGTGTTATTTCTAACACATGCGCTTTCAGTATAGAACTCGAACAATTTTAATGTATCACATAAAACTACTAGAAATTTTGAAGCGTTGCATTTTATTTTAAACATTCAATTTACAAGATGATGGAATCGTGCTTGCTACTATGGTAAGGAATTTTTTAGAATAAAAATAATAGTCATTTTGAGAGCTTGCTACTAGTACTAGTTAGCTACTAGCTACTAGCTTGAAATGTTAGTAGAAAAGGGCAGGTACTTATTACATTTACGATGTAGATATACCTTTTATTCGCAATTATATAACGATTATAGTAAAGCTTACGACCTTCAGATGCAGGTAGATATTGCCAAGTTAACAATGAATTGTGCGACCTAATACGATGGATGAGAATGTATTTTTGTGTGAATTTCGTGAGGGAATGCGATGCGATAAGGAGCGCTCTTTTGCAATTTGCATGGGTTGCCTTTTAAAACCAACACCCCAAATATTTCGTAAGGCATACCTTTAAATTCAAGTTCATATGCAAAAATACACAGAATGTTATTACTTAGAAAATCGTTACATAATGAAAGGTCTTAAAAAAGGGAATTTGTAATAGTATCTTACCTGTTATTTGTGTGTTTGCGTTTTTAATTTCATCTTCTGTTTTCCAACAGTGAAATAGATATAAAAGAAGAGAGGTATTTAATTTTACATATCAAGTCGCGTAAGGTCACAGATTGATTGATATTCGATTCGATATCAACATCACATTAACAAACAAAAAAAACCGCCAAATTACATATAATATCAGAATGGCGCCAAACCTCAGCTTTACCGCGCGTGCGCTAAAGTGGCCACAGACAACTTTAATAATTAAAGAAACCTACTGGGCCATAATAGCTGCTGTAACCAGATTGACATTAAGTTTTCACGATATGGTTTATGATGTCAATAAGAGTATTTAAATGCTGTTAACTGAAACGTCAACATACTCGTATAATAACAGATTCAAGGGCCTGTGCCTTAAGCCTGTGTTAAACTAGCCAAATATTATTAAAACAATAAAAGTAACAAACTAAACAACAACAAAAATTACAATTTTTATATTGAAGATTCAGTATTTTTAATATTAATTATTATGGAGTTTATTATAGTAGTATAGTATTATAGGGTAGGGTACACGTTTGTAACGAATAAACTTAAAAACTACAGACAAAGACCATTTGAATAATTCCTTAGTAACATTTGTAAATGACAATCAAATATTTAGGTAGAGCAGTCCGTAGTACATAAACGTGTTCTTGAGAGACACAGTACCACATTATGTTGTATGCTTGAGTGACAACATTTAAGCGGATTATATGTTGGGTGCAAGAAATTGCAACCCTACTGTAAATAAACAACTGTCAGACGACATCAATTTAGTAGAGGGGTTGTTGTAGCAGTTAGTCACGGGGACTCTTAGTAGGGACCCAGGATAAGTGGGGGGATTGCGCGTTTCCCGAGATTTAAAAGGTCGCCAGTACATACATTCTAACTTTCGTAGGCGTGGGTTGCCTAATTCAATGAGGAACAAATTAAGCTTTTTATGTGTGTCAGTTGCGTATTGTTGTTTCAACTAATTACCAAATATAAATAAATAACAATGGAGTGTAAATTTCTCACAACGTTGATGAGAAGTATCAACATTGCAAACATTGTAATGCTTTTAATGATTGATTACATATTTTATACCTGTATCTTCTGGATACAGATTTGTGTATTCACAAGATAAAGAAAAATTGTTTTGTCTCTGCCAATTAGTTTACATAGAAATTCTTTTAATTTGGCTAAAAGACATGTATCCAGGTCACGTTCATTCGTTTAAAAAAGAGTTTTATTATTATAAAATATTTGGTTTTGTACAGGAGTTTGAAGTTAGTTTGGAAGTGAAAGCATTACAAACGCTTTGCTTTTAATCTAAATGAATTAGGAATTAACTAATTAGATACACAGATAATTCAATTAAAAAACGGTGAGAAGTTTATTCGAAATCTACTCATCGCAATTTATTAATTTTATGATAGTTTTTATTGTAAATATTTAGTTCCGCACTGGGTGGAGATTATGAATGTAATTAAGTTTTTTTTTCATCGGAAATCAAATCTTCGAATTGACGAATGAAATTAACTGTATCACGGAGACAATGTCTGTGTAATAAAACAAAAGAACGTTTAATGATTAGTTATATATAAAATATTAATTAATTTAAATAGGATGTGAGGGATTTGTTTAAATACAGATCGACTAAGAAATCAAACTAGGAACCGAGTCAGAACAACCTTTCCCGCCATTTATACAAAAAGAAAATTCCACGAGTCCAACAGAGGAATGTTCACGATTACATGAATATACATACCTTAAGAATTTCTTGTACGAACCGGTCGTCAGCTGAGAGCGAATAACAAAAATGGCGGCGAAGCAGCAAGTGTTACTGATAACACAATCTTATCCTGGACATATTTAAATTCACATTATTTACCTTTTATGTCGTAAATGGTTTAGTTATCAATTTATGGATAATCGCGGATAACTATTTGTTTTTAAAGGATGATGTATAACAACAATAATTATATTATTTTCCTATAATACTTTTGTATAAAATATAGTATCTCATCCATGACCTCGGTATAGTCTGGGGATACATAGGGTGTTGAGTTACCGATTTAAAAGCTCAAGCTCGACTAGGACGACCACTTGTCGGAATAAAACCCTAAGGTCCCTGAAAAGTAACCCTACATAGTACAACGATACTCGTTGCTTAACAATAGTAGGTACGATTTGTACAAAAACCGTGTCTTTACTTTTCTTCATAAATTTTAAAAAAATAATTTTAACTGATCTTTTATATTGTATGTGTGTGTGTGTATGAGATGATTCTTTATAAAGATATTTACTATTGTAATGAAAATTCGCGTAGATTTAGCATTAAATAATATCTCTAGACTTATCCCTTATTATTAAATTAGAACAGAACACCACCATTGTAGATAGCGTATATAAATAATATTTACACAGAACAAACTATTTTATTATGCAGATAATCATATCGCACTAATCAACTTAATGCACTTGCGTTAATAATTAATTCTCGTTGACAATAGACAACATTGTATTGCCATAGGAAAATCTGTGAGAGTCTGCTTATTATGAACCCAAAATTAGGTTTTCTTTAGAATATTATGGAGGAAGGAAGGTGAAAAGTTCCTCCAACTTAAAACTTGACTAGCTCAAAGGCCTCAGTGGCAGAGAAATTGTAAATATCAGTAGCGGTCAGAATAACTTTGATTGGTCAGATTAACTTTTATTAAATAATTTGAGGTTTTTAAACAAAAATTAGAGTTTAAATTTAAAAATGTCCCTATATATCTTGTACTTTGCTACAAGTATTAAGTGTAACATAAATTTGTTTTAACTCCGTAAAAATGTATTTTCGGATAAATGACCATTTTCTAGTCAAATTTCTGACAATTCTTTACACGGTACGGTTTTTACGGTTTATTTCGTTTGAACTAGGTAAAAATAAGGACTTATCTTGTCTTTAATGCAGGCCTTTTTGTCACTTAGTCCATAATTTTGTAGGACTAATTTTGAACTATTCAAAATATTTTTTTTTTGTGAAAACTTTTGGTTACTGAATTATATTTTTTTCCCAAATTCTTTATTTTTTTCTGTTTTCATGGCAATTTTTCGATATGTTAATAATATCCCTGGGTTCGTTCTTGTAGCCTTTAAATTAAACATAAATTATATTGTAAAACCCTAGACTCGAAGTTATCGAACACATTTCAAATTTAGAACTTCACTTCCTTGTTAGTTATCACGTAGGCTGTTTTGATATAATATTTAATATCCCCTTGACATTTCCTACTTTGAATAATGACATGTTAAATCTAGTTAAAAATTGTTTATTAAATGCTTGTATTTAAATATGGTAATAGGCCCAATACGTTCGTACTAGTTAAACTGGTTTCATATAGATACAGCTATGAAGTTATTTAACGGTCAAAGTAATTATGCGGTAAAAATAACTTCTAAAGATAAGTATTTTCTGATATATTGCAGAGCACGAATTAATGTCATGGTCTGATGCAGATAATACAAGGATGCATTGGTAACCCGATTTGATGAGATCATGGCATACTTTTCTGCAGTTAAAAATGCATTTGTATTTAAAAAAAACCGCTGAAGCATACTGAAAAAAATTTTTTTTTACAAAAGCTCCATAAACGTTTAGACAATGATAAAGTTTTTTCCTATGACTCGTTAGTTGACGCTACCTACAGATAAAACCTAAACCACGGAACTGTATCTGGTTGGATTGGTTTCCCATCATACCGGTCTTTTGAGACATCTCAAACATAATGGGGAACGTTACAAAACACCACAGGTTTGCACTTAATGACACTTATTAAATGAAATGTCACTGACACAAGTATAACGCGATTAAAATAAACAGCTACAAGACACGTATGGAAATTGAAGAACGAGTAGCGATTCAATTTAGCCGCGTTATAATTAGGGCTGCCCAGAGACGAGTTTTTGTAGGTCACTAATTGAAACTGGATTTATGTAGCTTTTTGTAGAAGTTGCATAACCCTGAACGACGTGGGAATTGAAAATGTGTTGCGTGTGAGCTTTGCTGCGTGAAGATATTAGATTATGAAAACCATTCCAGAAGATTTCTTATTGTTCCAGTAGGGCGCAGTGATATAAACTTTAGATTACGCAATATTTATTCGCAAAAGACGGCAGCGTTTAAGTTTTTAAAGAAACCATATGTAAATTTCATACTTTAAATTTACTCTCAGTTTGTGACTTCGGCAAATGCATGGTGTAATATAAGATATATAGAAAAGTAATTAATAACTAGGAAAAAACGGCACTTGCATCCAACGTTACTGGCCAACCTATTTGCCAAGACCTAAAACAAAGGCTGTTTATTTATATAATATTGTGCATATTATTGAAATAAACAGCTTTTGCATATTGCAAAGTATGGCCTTACATAATAAAAAATGAAGAAGGGAGTATTATCTGCCAGCCCTACATGAGCCAGGTGGCCAGGTAACCGTGAGCTTGAAGCAAATGTAACATGTATTAACAAGTTTTAAACGTGCTCAAATCGTATTATTACATATGATAACATTTTTGTAGTAATACATATTCCGTTGAACTTTAGGTTCTTTTTGAAATGGTATTTGTTAACCGCATCTAGGGACATAACGATTCCTTTAGAGCTGGAAGACGGCATCAATACATCCGATTCCTAAAAAAGACGATCGCTCTTATCCGTCCAACTATCGCCCAATAGCTATAACCTTCTTGTTCTTCATAACAAAGGAAACCTTTATTAGCGACCAGCTCCTGAGAGACCTAGGTCACCAACTGATTAGCGATTTTTCCGTACGGCTTTCGCCGTGGTCGTTTAGCTGGTGACCTCCTTGTATACCTTACAAGGGGGAGGCGCTGGCGGTAAGTTTGCATAGCGAAACCCTTGATCGGGTGTGGCACGGAGCACTGCTCTCGAAGCTTTCAGCCTATGGGCTCTCCGAGAAATTATGCAATTGGATCTCTAGCTTTCTGGCTGATCGGAACATCAAGGTCGTCATCAACGAAGCGTGTTCTGCCCGTGAATGCTGAGGTCTCACAAGGCTGTGTCCTATCCCCGACCCTGTTTATTCTGCATGTCAGTGATATGTTGCAACTTAGCAACCTTCATTGCTATGCACTGGGGATACTTATTACACTGGTCGGGCAGGTATTTCTCGGGCTGTTGTCAATGAGTACCGGAACAAACTTGTGTCTAAAGTCGAAACTCTTCTACGAGGATTCTCGAACTGTGGCAAATTGTGTCCAATTTAACCCCAAGAAGACACAAGTTTGCGCGTTTGACACAAGGTCCCTTTGAAGTCACTCCCCTTAACGCATCATCTAGCATTGGGATACTGGGTGTTGTCGTATTGAATGATCGGCTCCACATGGAGTATTGTTCTCACCTATGGGTGGGAGCTCCCCAGTACCAGTTTCTTCCGCTTGACCGTATTCAACAAAGAGTAATTCGAATCGTCGACGACCAGTCACTTTCAGAAGAAGAAAGTTCTTACTACGAAGAAAATTCTTTTCAGTACTGGCTTCGTAGAAATTCTATACCTACCTCATTATTTTTTTCATTGTTCATAATCCTTTAGCTAACAGAATTAAGTTTCTTGACAAACAAGCTGATAGCTTTGAGCTATGGCTTCTTTAACCGAGGATTAAAATATGTAATGTACGAACTAGCTATTGTGTTAATATGAATTTATAATATTTTTCTTTTTCCAGGTCTAACAAATATTTGCAGAAGTCAGCCATCACAAGAGTCTGTGCCGTCGGAGGCTTTTTTATTTCTATACCCGTATTTTTAACTGGTAAGTTAAATTTATTAAAGTTAACATTTATTATATGTGCGTATGAAATTGTTCATAACGCTTCCATGCAAACAAATTATTTAATAATTTAGTTAAGCTTATACATATACCTTTACCTTAAAATTATTAATAAAATCTATTCCATTGCAGGTATAATACTTTACACATTCATCCAATTCCACTCTACACCCGCAATAGTCACATCAGTATTTATTGGCGTGGGCATCATATTCTGCGGATGTGCTATGGTACACAACGTGTTCGTCTGGCAGAAGGAAAAGACCAATTTGGTGAAAGCATTTCGTACACAAGAAATTGCAATGAATACATCAAACGGTGTGGTTATGAATGGACATTTGAATAACACTGGAGTCGGCAATGTAAGCTTTCACAGCATGACCGCGCCGTATACGCATCCAATCACGCTTTTGCAGCAGGGCGGGCCTTATATTATTAGGTAATCTTTAACTTATTGTAATAATATTTAAATTCTGTTTAGCATTTTTTATTACAGGTGTTAGATAAATTGTAATGAGAACGAAAAATCGTAAACAATTGTATGAGTTTTATTTTTTAATATTTTTAGTACTTCAATTTCATGTTTCAGGCCTCCAACAAGTACACCACCCGGTGAAGGTGCGGCAACTCCAGGTGTTCCAGCTGCTACCATCGATTTAAGCCACGATACTCACGAACTTAGCACACTCGTCTAAACTCCACAGACTATCATAATATGGTGGTTCTAGCATAGCCAATCTTAATACAACTGTCATATGAATTCTGTGAAAATATGTGACAGTCATAGTTTTCTTTACTATTGTCAACGGTAAAGTTACTACGGATTATTATTGTTCTAAATTTAAATATTTGTACAGACCTTAGTTGAAATGATCTATAGACGCGACGAAATATCATGGCAAACTAATAAGTCAATGAAAATAGAAGTTGACAGGCTTAAATTTTTTAACTTTTTAACATTTTTTACGCGGAAAATAAAACTGATTGACTTAAAATTTACTTCAAAACTTTCGATTATTTTCTTGTATATTTTAAAAGTTAACACCATTGTTGTATTTTTGAAATGTGTGATTTCCAAAAATAATTTTAGATCGTCTGTACAGGCTCAGGTTGAAATGTATGCATTTCTATGAATTTTTAACAGGAATAAGCTTATAAAATATAAGTAATCTGTTCAACTTAACCTACATTTTTGGTCTATGAATTAAATGAAAGTAAAATTCTGAAAGTTTGTGTGGGATCTTTGCCTCAAATCACAGAAATTTTAACGGCGATCTTATCCGACTGTTCATAAAACGTATTGAACGAATTGAACACTTAACTAAAGTCCTCTTTCGTCTCTTTCTGCCAAATTGTGTTTACGATGTGATGAAGGAGAAAGTTTGTAAGAGTGCTGTGGTTAAAGCACGGCAAATGCACCATTTGCCCGATTCATTTGTAATGATTAAAAAACCATTTCAAGAGAAAATAGATCGTTAGAATGACCGTGATTCTTACAACCGTTACGGTTAACTGTATTATATCTGTACATAATTATCAATTAATTTAAATTCGCCATTTATTTAAGTAAATCATTAAGATATTTATAAATATTTGATTTATGAATCAGTGCCTTTAGTAACTTGAATAAAAAAATATTTAGGTATAAAAACACATGGGTCATTTTACATACTGTTAATCTATGGTTACATGTTCTGCGCGATAAATGTTTAGCGCGGGCCTTTTCTGTTAACGCTTGTGGAAAAGTTGAGTATGGCTGAACTGAACATCTTTCTGTTTTGCGAACTATTTAATTACTTAAATATCATTAGTGTCCAAAGTTAACTGTATGAGTTTTACTTTTTTTAAACCGTTTAAGGTAAATAATTAAAATTGCCGTGAAGATTAGCCTAAGATATGTGTCTTAATAGAACGGTCCCAATGCACACTATACCACAAAAATGTATGAAATATTTGGCTCTATCACTTTAATAAACGTGACAAAACATTCTCTGTCTATTTCAAAACAACGTTAATTTTATGATTAAGACCGTTTAGCTAACATTCAAAGACAAACTAAGTGCGAACTAGCATCAGTCAAATTATCACAAGATTTGACATAAAAAACAGTTCGTGTTTAGTCTTTTCTCTGAATCAAGACAATTGACATACTATGCAACAAGCGCCATTACTTATATATAAGCAAATATTTCGCTATGCAATATTTTTATACAGATATTTGTCATGAAATATCACGAATAGAACTTATGAGCCAATTCGAGAATGTTAAATAGTATTCTATATTGGTTGATTTATTGTATATTTTGTACATAAACACGAACCTGGAGGCATAATTAATTTATTCTTAATTAACTTTATGTAATTTTTAGACACGAAATAAAAACTGTTTCAATTATGTGTGTTATTTTCCTCTTCTGATGTCTTCTTTAGCCCTGAAATAAATGAAAACAATATTAGTTTATTGTCTTTAGTAAATGAATTAAATCTTGTCATATATATTGTTTACATAAAAAAATATTGGAATAACATAAATATCAAGTTAAGAGATTCAGAATCTTTAAATATGTCAAACTTCATACAGAAAAAGTGGTTGAAATTTGTTAACTTGGGTTGATGTTCTACAGAACAGGCCTAATATTTTAGGTTTGCTTAATAGGTATTATAAAATTATAATTTAAGCGCAGGGTTGGCCTAAAGATGTGAGCGTACGATGGAATTTTCATTCTATATGCCCTCTAAAATTTCATACTTGCTCGTAAAGTGTAGGAATACATGGTGAGGAAATCGGCATGGCTTCGAGGTAAAAATTAACGGTGAGCATCAGGCATAGAAGGTTAATCACCTAGTTCCTACTAAGAAAAATATAACCACGAAACATACAGATACGCCAACACTGAAAGTTTACGCTGCTAGTTTTTTAATAGAACTTTTTCGTATTTTTGTTTTCTAATAGATTTGATTGCGCATAGCTAGCATCTGTAGGAGCTAACAGCATATAATATAGCACAGAAACGAAAACGGTGATCAATGATGAATTATGAAATAATTATATATCTATGAATATACATAAATGATTGAAGACAACGAGGCAGGCATGTGTTTTTTCAGTCATTTCGTCATGTTAAGCATGGCTTGCTTTTTAAACCTTCTTTCCGAACACTCGACTTTGTCGTTGGTTTGGTTAGAACATTCGAGACTCTTGACGAACAACTTGATAAAAATCACGAAACCTTTAAGGCATTTAGAACTTGTAGTAATGACGTAAATATGTGGCGTAGTAGACTTTTAATTCGTACTAATTTAGATACGTGGAAATTAAGAGTCTTGCTAGAGGCAAAGTCAAAATAACTTTATTCATATAGGTACACATATGAACGTTAGATAAATTAATTCTAAATTTACATTACTACCAGTTCGCAAGTCAAGCGGCGTAGAGCGGGCAAGAAGAACTGGCAAGAAACTTTCCGCCACTCTTTTCAAACGCTAAGTTTTGAGTCATATAAATTGTTTAAACTGGAGAAAAGCAAGTTTTGAGTCATAAAAATTCGACAAATTTATAAAAATCAATAAAAGTTTAATTTACGTTTAACGAGAGCTTTGAACTTATTTAGTGATAATTCTCTAATTTCGCTTGGGAGTTTGTTTTAAAAACGAATACAAGTTTCATATAAGGAGTGGTTTATAGAAACGCTAAAATACAAAAAATGCCATTATTTTCACCATATATACTGTATAGTTTTATTGAACGAAGAGCTAAAAAATAAAGGGAATGACCCCAATAAACGTTTTAAGATAGATGCGATACTTACTTTTTCATACCCTGGTAGAGACCGGTGTAGTACCCACTCATGTACCAACTTAGAAGCATTGACGACACCGCTTGTTGTTCATCCTGTATTTCACCTAACTGAGGTGGAGGTGGTGGAAACGGAAGCTCTATACCACCCATCTAAAATAAGCCATTTCATGTCTTTAAAATAAATGAAATAAAACGTTTCTTTATACTAACTCTTGTACGAATCATTAAAACAAAATGTTCAGTAGTCACACATACTTATTCTATCAATATATGTGGGTAACACTAAAAATGTTTAGAACTGGACAGTTAGAAACATTGCTAATGAAAATATTGTTTTAATTTTAATTTTAGAACTCTTTGGTAACCCAATGTAGTATATTGCATTCATTTGTCATTTGTTTTTGTGAATTGGCGGCAAATCTAAAACTCTTGTTTCTTGTTACTCGACTTTTGTTGTGGGCTTACTCAACAACAAAGCTATTAGGCTGCGATTAGCATTTCTTAATGAAGCCCCATCTCGTGCCATTATTTACTATTGGTTTAACGACGTTAAGCGTGGACGTAGCAATCTCAATGATGATCCGCGTGAGGGACGTCCTTTAACAGCGACTACTCAAGATAACATCAGTGCTGTGCGACGCATGATAGAGGAATATAAGAGAGTGACTTATGAGCAGATACGGGCAAGCCGAGGCATGGTATGAGTCAAGTTAAAAAAGTATTACACAAACATTTAGGCGACAGGAAGCTTTGTACTAGATGGATTCCCCATACTTTAGCCGACGACCAGAAACATCTTCGCATGGACTGGTGTCGCCAAATGTTAGATAAGTTCAACAGCTGAGACTCATATGCTGTATTTGACATCGTCACAGGCGATGAAAGCTTGATATATTGCTACGAACTCGAAAACAAAAGACAATCAGCTCAGTGGGTGTTTCCTTTCGAGGATCGGCCATCTAAGGTAAAGAAAGGAAGAAGTCAAGGAAAAAAGACGATTGCCGCATTCTTTGGTCAGAAAGCTCATTTCACGACAGTTGTGCTAGAATATGGAAGGGCAAGGGCAAAAATTCGACAGCAGCGCCCTCGGAGCAGGATCCTCCTTCACCACAACAATTCTTTAGCGCACTCCCCAAAACGGATTGTTGAATATTTGACTATGGCAGGTGTCGAGATGAAGAGTCATTCGCCATACAGTCTTGAACTGGCGTCCTGCGACTTTCATTTATTTCCAAGAACTAAAGAAAATTCGAGGTATTCGCTTTACGAGCCCTGAAGATGCGGTGAAAACGTACTAAAATGCCTAAGGAAGAAAGGGCCCACTGCTTTTCTCAGTGGTTCCATCGAATGCGACGATGTGTGGAGAAGAACGGAGATTGCTTCGAAAAACAATATAAGTATTGGCAACTTTCTACATTAAACCGTTTTTCATTATCCAAACATTTTTAGTGTTACCTAGGTATAGCCGTACATCCATCATGAGCCACGTAAATAAATATATATATGATGCTTATATTGTGTAAATGATTCTACTGTATGAAATTAAGTTGTCTTAAAATTTAAGATATAATTTAGTTGTTTCAAACTTATTAATTGTAAATCATTTCAATGTCAATTTATCTTCTATGTATTGCTAGAATACTCACTCCTACAATGAAGGAAAATTGAGAAAACTATCTATTTACGTCTATGACGTAAACATTGAAATTGTGTATCAGGTAATGTCACATCAACAAAACTAATCAAGGAAACAGATGCAGATTTCATGTGTAACAGATTTATTGAAATTAAAAAAATGAATAATTATAAATATTAATAGAACCTTGCTTTTATTGGCTATGGTAGTAACTTAAAAATACTATTTCTTTTAATGCTCCTTTAAATTAGCAAATTAAGTCATAAGATCTACAGATTTTTTTAATTTAAAAAAAGTTTCAGTAAATAACTTACATTTCTAATCATAGACATATCAGGCATTGGTATATCGGGTAATGTGAATGAATTATTTCTTGATTTCTGTTTATTTCTTTTTTTGTCAGAACTCACTCGTTCATAAATTTGCTTTATAGAATCTGAAAACACAGTTTAAATAGACTGTCAATCTTTAAATAACAATCATTCTTAATAATTAATTAGAGTGATTTACATATTTTTTTCCAAAGTTATACTATCCTCAGAAAGTCTCTTGTTATAAAATTTTTAGTCCTACTTTTTCTAAACAACTAATTCATGTCCAAACAAATATGGAACTCAAATAAATGATTGATAAGTAACAAACATTAAGAAAAGTTTACAATACTTACCCACATGTGCCGTAGCTCCTAATTCTGCATCATCACCATATGGAGACTGGCTTTCAAACCCATCATCATCTTTTTCTAACTTAGAGTATTGGGTCTTTTGATGGTTATTTATGGTTGGGTGCAAAGAGCTAAGTTCTACTTTTTGTAAATTATCATATTCTGAAATTGTTCATTGACATCATAATAATTACCTATTATATAGTTGAGATTACATAAATAGCAGGTACAATTGTTTACCAGAAAATTGGACTATACATTCTCTGTCATTAAGTATAGATAAGATTACTGCTTCATACTCAAGTCCATCTTCATCATATAAAGCTCTGCATGACATTCCAGCCTTCCAGTTAATTTTCTTAGTTTTTTTCTTGGGATGTTCCTTCTTTGGTTTTATTTGATCTGTAATGTAATGGCTTCCATATGATTTTATAATTCATGTTCTGTTATAAATAGTCATAGGATATAACTATCAATCATTAAACTGGTTTGGCAAAGGAAATCTTTAATATATGTATATTAAAACCTAACATTGGATAAACAATTTTAGATGTTATAACTTGGGTACTTTGCATAATTTTAATGTAAAAGTGTAAGCAGTGAATCAAATTATTTTAACATACTCTGTTTTGAATCAGTTTCAGTCTGAGTGTTGGTGGACATAGCAATCCTTTTGGCTACCTCTATGTTCACTATTTTTATAGCTTTATCATATGCATTATTTAGTTTCCTATCGTCCCAGACATTTCCGTCATCTTCTTCAGATTGAGACTAAAAAGAAAAATATTTTTTTATCATAATAAGAGTAACAATTTTTCTATAGAATTCGTACACAATACAACCATGGATTATAGAATCATATGTATAATTTGTAATGGTATTAATTGTTTTCATAGTCTTTCTGTTTAATAATATAAAAGCTAGGTAACCAATTATAACAAAAACTAATACTAAATACTTTCTTACTTCATCCAGGTCCATTCCCTTTACATAAAGAATTTCATTCTGAGACATGATACCGAAGATTTTAAGATAAATGTAGCATAAAAAACAATGGAAAATTTGTGCAACTCTTAAATTTATAAGTTTTTAATGTTTTTGATATTTCTGTTAAAATTTTACAATAAAAAATAAATAGCTCCCCACAGGACCCGACTTTACTACAGATTTGTAGAGTAGCAATGTCACAGATTAGGTAGACAAGTAAAAATATAAAATTAAATAGAGAAGCCAAAGCCAAGAAGTAAAAACGTTCAGCCTATGAACTAAAACGACAGTAGTTGATTATATTATATTCACATATTGCGACGTATAAGTGTATGAATTGTTAAATATAAAAAGTGGAGTCTTCAGATGAAAACCCAGCGCATAGCGTAATCAAATCATTTATAACATACATATTTCACAAGAATGACATCGACAATATTTTATGTGTCAGCCGCTACTCGCTAGTAAGGCTATAAAGTAATTACACGACACTGGCGAAGTACCTTGTCTTTTTTTAATTTTATGGCCTGGGGAAGTACCTTGTGCCCAGTTGGCATAAAGAAAAGCCATAAACAAGAAAAAAAAGTAAGTAGTTCAAAGAATATATACGTTTAAGAATTAAATAATAGATGTAATGGTATAGATTTAAGTATAACAAAAAAAAAAGTTTTTTTTTATTATCGAATATTAGATACAGGATACTCATAGATTTCCTACATTTTAAATTATAGATTGCACGAATAGCTCTATTCTGCAGGTTGAAAATAGTTTCGATATCAGCAGCATGACCCCATAATAATAAGCCATAAGCTGTGAAAGTAACAAAAATAAATAAGTCTATATAGCTGTATCGACATCAGTTAGTGAGCGAATCTTTTTAACCGCGTTTTTTTTTTATAAAATAGGGGGCAAACGGGCAGGAGGCTCACCTGATGTTAAGTGATACCGCCGCCCATGGACACTCTCAATGCCAGAGGGCTCGCGAGTGCGTTGCCGGCCTTTTAAGAATTTGTACGCTCTTTTCTTGAAGGACCCTAAGTCGAATTGGTTCGGAAATACTTCAGTGAGCAGCTGGTTCCACATAGCGGTGGTGCGCGGCAAAAATTGCCTTGAAAAACGCTGTCGTGAAACGGCGGACGTCGAGGTGATACGGGTGGAATTTTGTATTCTGCCTCGACGTCCGATGATGAAACTCAGCTGCAGGTATTAATCCGAACAACTCCTCTGAACACTCTCCATGATAAATGCGGTAGAAGATGCAGAGTGACCCTACATCTCTACGCAACGCCAAAGGATCGAGCCGCTCGGAGTGGGATTGGTCATCGACGATTCGAACCGCTCTTCGTTGAATACGGTCAAGTGGAAGGAGCTGGTACTGGGGAGCTCCCGCCCAGAGGTGAGAACAGTATTCCATGTGGGGCCGAATTTGCGCTTTATATCGTTGCAAGCGGTGGCCCGGAGTGAAATATCGTCTCGCCTTGCTGAGCACATCAAGCTTTTTGGAGGCTAATTTATCCTTCCCTTCCAAATGACCGCGAAACTGGACGTTATGCGATATGTCAACGCCCAATATTCCGATGTTAGCTGAGGCTTTAAGGAGAGTGCCTTCAAAGAGGCGAGTAGCGACAAAGGGAGTTTTTTTAGCGGAAAACGCGCAGACTTGTGTCTTCTTGGGGTTAAATTGGACTAGATTTAGTCTACCCCAGTCCGAGTCTCCACGTAAAAGAGTTTCGACTTCAGACACAAGTTTGTTCCGGCACTCATCAACAACAGCCCGAGACATACCTGCCTGGCCCGTGTAAAAAGTATTCCCAGTGCTGTCGTCCGCATAGCAATGAAGGTTGCTAAGTTGCAACATATCATTAATATGCAGAATAAACAGGGTCGGGGATAGGACACAGCCTTGTGGGACACCAGCATTGACGGGTTCAAGGTTGGAGCATGCTCCATCGATGACGACCTTAATGCTCCGATCAGCAAGAAAGCTGGAAATCCACTTGCATAATTTCTCGGGGAGCCCATAGGCTGGAAGCTTCGAGAGCAGTGCTCCGTGCCACACCCGATCGAAGGCTTTCACTATGTCCAAACTTACCGCCAGCGCCTCCCCCTTGGACTCAATTGCCTCTGCCCACCTATGTGTAAGGTATACAAGGAGGTCACCAGCCGAGCGACCACGACGAAAGCCGTACTGAGAATCGCTAATCAGCTGGCTGCCCTCTAGATACCTCAAGAGCTGGCCGTTAATAATGGTTTCCATTATTTTGGAGAATAAGGAGGTTATTGCGATTGGGCGATAGTTAGACGGATCAGAGCGATCGCCTTTTTTAGGGATCGGATGTATCAAAGCTGTCTTCCAGCACTTCGGAACAGTGTTGAGGGAGTACAGGTACCGGAAAAGGCGCGTCAAAACCGGAGCCAACTCAGGAGCACAAGTACGCAGCACAATTGGGGGGATGCCATCAGGCCCGCTCGACTTATGGATGTCCAGGGAAAATAAATGTTTACGGATAGCACGTTGCCGGAATGTTACTTCAGGCATCGTAGTATCACACCGCAATAATGTCGGTGGTTCCTTCCCCGGATCATCCAAAGTTGAGTTCGACGCAAAGAGACAGCCTAGAAGATCGGCCTTCTCTTTTGCAGTATGGGCCAGTGAGTCATCCCCCCTATGCAGTGGTGGAATAGAGGGCTGACAGAAATTCCTTTGGACAGCTTTGGCATGAGACCAGAAGGCTCGAGTTCCCGAAGGAAGGTGAGCCAATTTCTCACCAAACCTGGCAATATGCTCTGACTTTGCCTTAGCGATTTCCCGTTTGAAGGACCTAGAGGCTGAATTGTATGCTTTTTTACGTTCGCCGATATCACAGGATGTCGCCACTTCTGCCCAGGCTTTAAAGCATTCACGCTTACGGCGCAAAGCCTCTTTGCACGAACGCCTAAACCAAGGCTGGGACTTGACAAAACGGCGCCGTAAGCTGCAGTACTGTCTTTTCGCCAATCCGTTAATATCAGGTGACCACTGACGTTTTGGATATATAATATAATAGGTATATATTAAGTAGAAATTTCCAATCATAACATTCCAATTAAAAACTAATATTCGATTCATTTGGAAAATGAACACATTTTTTAAGAGAGACTATACAAGCATAGGTTATTAGACAGTGAGTCTTTTATCTACTACTTGATCTGTATTCTTTGAATCAATTGTTCTTGTAAATGCTAGACTACAGCTTAGGTATCTGTATTCTGTGGATTAATGTATTATCATAAATAATAACAAATATTATTTTAAATAAAATAATAAACATTACATAGCTGTTATTTTATAAATAAGAAGTGAGTACCGGGAATTATATTTGGAACTTGCTTAAGTTACTGTGTACTTTTACTGGCAAATCGCAATGTTTTAAAACTCACTCTAACGGTATATGGTACCCATTCTTAATTTTGTTTATTTAATCTCCAAAAAACGAAAAAATGGCCTTAGTTGAAAAGGAAACTACAGAGATTCATGAATACCATGCAATATTTACAAAATTGAAAAAGCTTCATGACATATCTAAGACCAACAAAAAACCTGAGTTATGTGAAGAATCTCATGGGGATGACTATAAACTTGCATCAAAAAGAAAAACAGAACTTGATTTTGATGGACTAAGCGATGATAGTACATTAAACTCATCAATAAATAAAACTAAACGACGGAGGTTCTCTGACAGTCAGGATTTGAGTTCAAGTGAATTTTTTCTTGATGATTATCGAAACACAGCCAAATGTAAAAGGGAATTTGCTGTGACACTCTCAAATATACCTGGGGAGTGGACATACAACAAAATTAAACAATATGTTACTGATGAGGTATTCCATAAAATCATAATTTTACTAGCTTATTTCAATGATTTATAGCAAAAGGTTTTCTTACTATTACTTTAGGAAACAATATGTTCTGAAATGCTAATTTTCTTATTGCAATAAATGTTATGTAACTATTGTCCATGAAGCTAATTTTAAATACCAAGTTTTTGACAATTTGTCACATTTTCAGTGTGGTGTGAATGTTATGGGCATGATAGATTCAAGATGTCAAAAGTCTGACTACCAACTGCGGCTTAGGTTTAGTAATAGGGATCAGTATAATTTTATTCTCAGTAAACTGAAAAATAAAGAAGGTGAAGGCAAACTTAATATTCAAGTTGAAGGTAAGTAAATACAGGAGAAGCATTAAATAATTTTGCAAACATTTTGTAATATAATAAAATCCAGTACACATAAAGTAATAGCTGATATTACTGCTGGTAACTCTTAAAAAATAAAAATCTTATTTCAATAATTATTTTATTATTGCCACACTAGAGAAATTAAAGTCAATTAAGTTGACTTCATTTAACTGCTAATTAGCAAATATGTTTCTTTAGACAACTTTCATTGATTTGCTTGTAATAAATCAATGAAATGTTCTGTGCTCAGTGTATATTTGACATAATGACCATTGAATCTGTGAATTGACCTGAATTTCAAATTTTTAAAACTTTTTAACCGGGGTGTAGTATTTTTTAAAATTTGTCGGTTTATGCAACAATAGCATTTATGAAATAAATATTAAACTATAAGGGCACCTTTAATTTGTTTAAAGACCATTTTCCTTTAACCATAATTAATTATGGGCAAGTAGAAAATTTAATTACAAAAATAATAATAAGTTTATGATTATATTTAAAATATTAATACACTGATATTAAATGGATATATATTCTTAGAGTTTGTATATTTTACTACCCTTTGTTATTATACTTGTATTAAAATAAAACTGTTTATTATTATTTGCTTATTATAAACCACCTGAATTTGTATTTTTAGGCGAGAGTGACTCAGAAAGTGAAGACTCTGATGCAACAGTGTTAGTTGAGAAAAGGTAAGAGAATAACTGGAATTGTAACTGACTCAAAAAAAAATTTTAGTGTTATTATTGAGCAATGTTGGCCTAGCGGTTTCAGCAACAGTAAGTTGAAACCCCAGCTATGCACCAATGGATTTCCTGTCTAGTGCATTACCACTTGCTTGTACAACAAAGGAACAGGTCCTTGGGGCAACCACCATGTTATAGACCTAAAAAAGTTGACTGTGTGAGTCGGGCATTTTCTATTAGTTTTCTATTAGTCGGCTATTCGAAACAAAAATTGAACACGAAAAAGACAGTAATTTCAAGCCCAGACCTTAAAGGTTGTCACTGTTTTTTTTGTATATAAGCGAAATTTGAAGCGTGTGAATTTTTTTCAATATTTAATTTAAAAATAAATATAATATGTTGGTGATGTGATATGGTTATTTACGCATTTCTGGAGGGGACGTGAATAATAAATCATATTGTATTGTATATTCCTATAGGTATTCAGAGTTTGTGTAACTTTTTAAATGAATTTTATTCAAACAACTAGTTTAAATTTATTTCTATAGTTTAAAATTATGTATTTGATGTCTGATATATATATTGCCTTTTTACAGTGAACCACCATCATGCAAGTCCCAGCATAGTGAAGCTGGTGTAGAGAATCATCTGTATGGTTTGAATCCAGAGTTTCTAAAAAGTCTTAATATTGAACCACCATTAGTGAAATGGATTAGTGTTTCAAATGTGAGTTTATTTATATTCTTAAACAATTGAACGCGTTTTACTTTTCTTTAGCCAAATAGTCTTGTATCTATGACTTAAAATTTTCATATGTAATTTATGTATCTCAACTCAATTCATGTAGATGCGATTAGTATATGTATTACAGTATTAAGAAATGAACCAAAAACCTTTTTTGTACTCAATACGTGTCAATACAGTACAATAAGTGTCTAAGTTTTATGTTATTTACACTTTTAGTTTCGGTGTGATAAGTCTGAACTACGGGATCTCTTCGAAATGGCAGGACGCGTGGTTATTTGCGTGATAATATATTCCATTAACAAATGTGCGAAAATTATGTACAGCCATCCGCTTGAAGCTGTTCAGGTAAAAACAAATTTTAGTTTCATATACACATTGAAAAGATAATTGATATGGAAGCTACAAATCTTTATTTCAGGCAATATCTTTATTGAATGGTCAAATATTTTATGGGCAATCCCTTAATGTTTCCTTAGATCCTATGGCAGATTTAGCAATACCCTTACCAAAGGGTCTCCAAAAATTTGGCACAGGTCTTGGCCAGACTGGAAACCCCCTACGCGATGTTGTAGCAGAATATGAACGTTTTGTAAATGGTGCTCCGTCGTCTATTAACGCGTCCTTGTTCGGAAAATCAGTAGAAATTCCCGTCGATTCTGATCGATACTCACCTTCTAAACCTAGCGGATCGTCAGGCCAGTTTGGTGCAATTGGTCAAAAAAAATTATCAGCTTATCAACCTACTATTTCTAGTAACCCACTTATTAGCCCCCGACCATCGCATTATGTATCGACCCAACCTTCTAGATTATTCATGGGAATTAGGCATGAAAAGTCTTCAGGTATGGTTCTCAACACCTTAGCGAAAACGTCCTTTGGTGGTATGGAATCGCCTACAGTTGGTCAAATATACAAACCTTTGTCAATTCAAAGTGGTCCACCAATCGTTGAGTCTAGGTGCTTAAATTCTAACATGCAGAACTTTCCTATGCCTAACTACAAATGTACAAATGTTCCGGGTCAATATCAGCCCGGTCCTAATTATCCTGGAACTAATTTTCAAGGTCAGTCCGGACCTAGTTTTCAAGGACAACCTGTGTCAAATTTTCAAGTATCGCCTAATGGTAAAATTGGACAGGAAAATCCAGGACATTTCAATTTGCGAAATCCTCAAATTCCTCCGAGTTTTAGGCATCAGGGTCCATTTATGCAAAATGGGCCAATTGAACCTATGCCAAGAATGTTTCCACCTATTCAAAACACAGGACCTAAGCCGAACAACCCTTTACCTGTGCCCCCACCTGATCAGCCCATGGCAGCATCGCAATCTAGACCTTCGAATGGCCCAGGGTTATCTCGTGGCCCTAGAAGCTTACAACCTGTTATGGTACTGAAGGGAAAAGATCCCTTTACTCTTCACATTACAAATGTAAGTATATTCAAATGAATAATATGAAAAAATGCCAAATCCCCTGCCGCCGTGTTGGGATGATTTCACTTGTATTTACTTTGGTTGTAAGTCGAGGATGTTTGAATCCAAACGCGCAAAACCGACGCGACCACAGATAAAACACTGATTCGACTGGTTTCCATAGATAAATGATTAAAAATAATCTATTTTTTTTTAGTATGAGAAATTTATCTGAGCCATAACCTAGTTACCACCAAGAAGTAAATAATAATGTTTATGTCGTCCTTTATTGTATGACGTATTTAATATTTGATTTTGTGATTTTTCGTTTATATAGTCATTTGCATTTGGCAATTTTGTATTTTGCCTTTATTAATTATTTCTAGTTGCCAGCGCAAGTACGATTTGCAAATCTGTGTGGTAAATTGTCGAAGGTTGGTCAAGTAGTATCATTAGAATTTACTACACCTGGTTCTGCATTGGTAAAATTTAGCAACCACTTTGAGGCAGAGAGGTGTTTTCGTATCCTTTTATAATTAAATTTACTTATATTTTATTTAAGTTATTCTCGGTCCAGCTAGTAATGGTACAGAACTGTACTCTGTAACTTGCAATACCGTCCTACCGTTTTTGTAGATCTATAAATATTTATAGTGCTGAGCTACGCTCGCCAAAACTGCCCGAGCTGTTAAGGCCCTTAAGGCCAACATCGACATTCCATCAAAAAAATCGTCATCTTAAATTTTGGTATTGTTATACAAAAACTTAACTTTGAAGTCGGTTACGCAATGGCTATCGTAATTGAGGGTTACAGAGTATCGGAACAGTTCTGTACACTACAGATGAAGCCGCTTGTTCTTTCGAGGATTAGAAACTTGTTTGGTTAAATGGGACTATTCTCAAAGCGACCCCGTGAAGTAATCAGACAAGTGATGCATAAATGTCTCATATCATTGGATTTGCCTTAGAATTTTTGTGTAAATTTTCAATGTCTATAATAAATTCTTAATAATATTATCAGAATATTTCAGTCCATCGCGGTTCGGCCACGTACTTGGAATGGACTGAATATACGAACTTTATAATGGTAATGTTTTTATAATACTTTATTTATAATTTGATCTCATTCTCTAAATATATAAGCATTCGATTACGATTGGATTCATAAGAAAAAATACGACGTCAGATGATAAATTATCTCAATACATTTTCCACTTCCACGCTTAATAGAACACCTTGAACTCTTAAGAAATAGTCCAATAATGAGATACGGGTACAAAGTCCTCAATTGGCCCTGAAGGAAACATAAAGCTTACAAAACGAGTATTTTACTTTCAAATGAGTCTCAAATTTGTTTATAGCGATAAAAATTACGCACCTTCGTCGTTTACATTAATTTATATGTTTAAATGCAGGAAATTCTTCGAAAGTTGTTAGAGTTATGCAGAATAAAACAATATTAAAATCCATTCAGAATTTTAAGCGGTTTGAGTCGGAGGTCTTTAATTCAATCTTTAGCAAAACAGTTATTGATTCTCAGGTTAACATGATTTTTCCGGAAAGGCATCTACTTTCATTAAACGAAATGTGCCTTTTCGTGACCCAGTTGGGTCATATCTTTGAAGAAATGTGGCCGTTTTTTGATTCAAAAGCACATTTTTTTTTGGTTTGGGAAATGAGAAATTGCGTCTAGTTCATTCGCTGACACTTGACACGATGCATGTTGTTGAACAATCACAATGTGAATCGCACTATCGCTTCGACTTTCGTTTTGCAGTCCAGTTTTTAGTTTTAATAGAATTACATATATTTTAAGATTAATATGTATTATAAGCTAGATATTAGATTAATTAATTTATCTTAATATAATTAAATTAAGCCTTGTAAATAAGTTAAATAAGTGTGATATGGTAAATTAAACTATTACTTTTGTAATGTTACCTTGTAATTTAGTTTTGTATTTATTATATTTGTGTTTTATAGATGGATTAAAGGATTAAAAAATTAACATTACATATTTTATAATTTTTTTTAGATTATTCATAATTAATATTGATAACTTAGATTAAAACCTGTTAACACGAATAGGCTATTTGAAAAGATTAAATAATTTTTTAAAAATAATTTTTAGATTGTTAGTGAGTATTGAAACGAATGTATAGTTTGTTTAAACATTTGTTTGTTGTTTTGAAACATGCACAATTTAAAGACAAATGCTTCCCAAGGCAAGAGATAACGTCGTACGCTGCATGTAAACAAACATTTTTCGTTTTAATTATAATTATTAAGTTACATACATATTTCGATCTCGTAAATCTTCAAGACAGTGTTAGGATTATACTAGTGAATAGATATTATAAGTATATGATGTTTCGACTAATCTGTGACCCCTTTGTGTCACGTGACTGATGTATAAATATTTTTAATTACGGATGTTTTGATAAATTTGATATTGTGGTGCGCGGCGGCGGGTGAGTGACGAGTCGATCGCGTGATTGGTAAATCGGTTGACGTATGTGTCCCGCGCTGCGCAAACTTTCCCCCACTCCCTTGTTTAATGCTCAAGAACTTTGCCGGTATCTATACAAAATTTCACTGTATTTTTCGTGTACATACGCAAAATGCTACAACAGCAGCACAGATATTAATAAACTATTTAATTTACTTTTGAATACAATTTTACTTTAGGATTCGTGTAATGGCTTTATCCAATATAACATCCAATTACTCTAATCTAATTTATTATTAAAAAAAAGCATTAATGGAATGGTTTTATTGATTATTTAGTTTCCACGCTTTTATTACTAGGAATTATAGTAATTACTTAGAGTAAATACTTAAAGAAGCATACAAAATTGTTTTTCAATACCTCGGAATCAAGAGTTAATTAATTTAGGAAATATATTTAAGTTAAACTTATTAAGTTTAAATTATGATTTTAATACGAATTAATGTATTTAGTGTATCTACTACTAACGCGCCTAATCAGTTTAAAATTTAGGAATCAGGGGCAAGCATATTACGTAAAATAGTATGAATAATTTAAGGGTTCAATAGAATGTATTGAATTAAAAAAATATTTTAAGCAATAGAGCAACTTGTATTAATAGATCGATAGATATTTTATACTGCTAGAATGTTATCAGGTTGCTATGTTATTTAATTGTATATTATATTATGTACTATGAAATGCTCGCGAGTGAAGTCCTAAGTGGACACTACGTACTATAAATATACTGGTATAAGTACCTTATCTATTTGTTGTTCTACAGTGGTAATCCAATAAAGTTTTTTTAACGCATATTATGTTTCATTAGACCCAGTCCATCACCTTCCATACTACGATCATATTCAACGAAAAGCGGTTCGAGTCGTCAACCACTTCCTGAGCGGCTTGTTCCTTAGTCCCCCTTCGCTTTCGGCATTTTCTACGGCATTTACCATGGAGAGTGATCAGAGAAGTTGTTCGTATAATGTTGTTGACTGGAGCTGTTTCTTCATCGGACGTCGAGGCAGAATATGAATTTCCCCTTGTATGACCTCGACGTCTATCGGTTCACAGCTGAACGTTTATTAAATCAGTTAAGGCAGCTTTTGCCGTGCACCACCATTTTGAAAACAGCTACGGCTTTGGTCGGTCGGTTAGGTCGGTTAGGCAGTTGCGAGCTCTGGTATTAAGTGTCCACGGCTGGTGGTATCGCTAAATGTCAGATGAGGCTCCTGTTCTATAAAAATATTAACACAAAAAATAAAATTAAATAAGTTAACAAACAAATTTCTTCATGAGTATAATAGACGGCAACCATACCAAACTTTCGATTAGACCCAGTTAAGTATAGTAGCAACTCTTAAAACGAGATTAACAATTTGTGCGATAACTTAATCTGCGCTTATGAGATAGCCGAAATTTCTCAAATCTGAAGGTTTCACGGGTAAATGACGTCATTAAGATAATGGAATCGAAATGCTATAGGGCCGTGATAATTGAGCCTGGTCTGGTAGTAATTGAAGATTGAACGGATATTATAAAATTTAAATTGTACCGTTTTGTAGGTAATATAACAGAGAAACCTTAATATTTTTAAATTATTACTTTGTATTTTATTTGACTTAGGTATAAGCTGACAAATAACAATAATTTAACGGCCAAGGGCATGTCACCGATCAATAAATAAATGGGAGTCATAAATTATAATATTATCGCTCCATTTTCTTTGATTTGTTTGATCACGCTTCACGTCAGAATGACAAGTGGCAAGGGCTCCAAGAAATATCTCTGGTTTTATCACTTCTGATGTGAAATTTATCATTTTTTGAATAGGTTTGGACATGGTTTTTTAAAATTACAATAACAAATCACGAAATAAATACTGTAATGTACTTTTAACGTAACATATTCTAGTTTTCATATGATCATTGTCTATCTCATATAGTTCGGGATTTTTCCAGTAATTTGTCCTAATCTTTCTATTATTCATTCTTTTTTAAAGTACCCAATACCACGAATTTTATTAATATGATATGCAATATAATTGTTATAATTGGTTTAAAGACTTGTAGTCTCTTCTACGGCGTAGCTGAAGATGATATCACGCTACGACTCGTAAATGGTTAATGATATTGTACGTAACCTACAGATTATAGTAGCCTTATTGCCTTAATCTTCAAAATCCCCATTCTGTTCATCAGAAGCCAGCGAGCTTCAAAACTGCGGCAAATTATTGTCTTAATATTATTGATCAAGCAATCAGTTATGATTCCAAACAATAGCTACCAAAACATTCGGTCTCATTAATTGAACTTTGATCGCGACAGCAAGCGTATTTCATTGTTCGAACAATTATTGCAATGTCAAACTATTGACATTACTTATCGATGAAACTTTTCCACTAATCGGCGAAACTTTATTAAGTGGAGCTGTGCAAGTTAATATATCATGCATTTATTACTAAATGTATTTTCAAAAGTTTGAATCGAATTAAAATTGTTTACCAATTAAATGTAGGGAAAGCCCATTATTATATTAGGTCCTTACATATGAAATTGGCGTTTTGTATGGGAGGAACAAAAAGTCGAATATTTTTAAATATAATATTTTTAATTAATCAAAGTATGAACCATTGCTTTCTATGCACTTTTGCCATCTCATAGGTAGTTCATTGATCCCTTTACTAAAAAAACCAGTCGGACGGGAATCAATAAAATCTGTGAAGGCTATTTGGACTGCCCCATCAGAGTTAAATTTTTTCCCTTGCAAGAAGGTGTCCAAATTTCGAAAAAAAAGGTAATCTGTTGGAGCAAGGTCTGGGGAGTACGGAGGAGTTCTTAGACAGCTGTTGAAGCTCTTCTAATTTGGTATCCGTCTGTTGTGCAGTGTGTGGTCTAGCGTTGTCGTGAAGTAGCAGTGGCGTGGAGCGATTGACCAGCCTAGGTTGTTTAGCCGCTAGCTTTTCCATCATGGTTTGCAATTGCTGACAATAGACATCAGCCGTAATAGTTTGGCCAGATTTGAGAAAACTGCAATGAACAATACCAGTACTAGTCCACCAAACGCTTGCAAGTAACTTTTTTGGGGTTAATTTTCGCTTGGGGCAGGATTTGGTTGGCTGGCAAGGATCCAACCATTGCGCTGAGCGCTTCCGATTATCGTAAAGAATCCATTTTTCATCACAGGTAATGATTCGGCTTAAAATATCTTCATTATTGTGCCGGTTCAGTAATGTAAGCAGTCGCAGCAGTCGACGCGCATTTGCCGGTTTGCTTCAGTCAATTCGTGAGGTACCCACCTTTCAAGATTTTTAATCTTCCCAATTTGCTTCAAGTGAATTAAAACAGTTTTATCACTAACACCGCAGCCTGCAGCTGCGATGGATCCGCTTCCACAATAGCCTTCAATACTTCATTATCAACTTGGGTCTCAGGCCGTCCACGGGGCTTATTCTGCAGGTCGAAATTTCCAGAACGAAAACGTTGGAACCAAAAACGAACTGTGTTTTCTTTTGCAACATGACCGCCATACACATCATTCACCCTTCGATTCGTTTCCGCAGCACTAGTGCCACGGCGGAACTCGTACTCGTAAATAATGCGATTCTTTAGGTTTTCCATTTTGTAAAATGAGTGACGCAAACAGAAAAAAACAGAAGAAAAAAAAACAAATGAATGAAGGTCATCGAAGCACAAATACATGAGTAAATAGCTGTACAAATTTGAAATTGAAATTCCTAACCAAAGAGGAGGTAGTTGAGGTCAAATTTCATATGTAAGGACCTAATATTACTATATAGCCCATTGTTTATTATATTATATTATTAATTTGTAGACTTATAAATAAAATAATTATATGTTCTTATAAATTAATTTGGCCTAGTGAAATCGCCATCCGACCCTCATCTCTAAGTTCACAGGTTCGAATCCCGGCTGTGCTCCAATGGACTTTAAGTCTATCTGCGCATTCAACACGCTTTTCTATGATACTGTTTCGTTACTTAAAACTAGGTGTATATGGTATAGGTACCATCAAATTGGTGATAAAATCCCTGCTTCCATTTAGAATTAACATTTGGAAATATACTATTGGAACTATCTAAAAGTTTTCAATATTTTTTAAAATATATGAAATGTTTCATAACAGTAAAAATATTTTAGTTTAATTAAAATGTTGGCTCACGAATCCCAATAAATTTTACTTATTTGAAAGGAACGCAGTTTTTTTTACATCTAATGTGAGTAAAACAGATATTATTTTGTTGTACACCGATGAGATAGTGTGACACTGGCAATTTTAAACTGGCTGTGCACCAATGGCTTTTCTTTCTATGTGCACATTAGCTCTAACGGTGAAGGAAAACATCGTGAGGAAACCGGTTTGCCTTAGACCCAAGAGTAGACGGCGTGCGTCAGGCACAGAAGGCTGATCACCTACTTGCTTATTCGATTAAAAAAATTGATTATGATATAGAAATCTGAGGCCCAGACCTAAAAAGGTTGTAGTGCCATTGATTTTTTAATTAGAGTGTAATTAAATATTAAAATCTATATTTATTATTTTTTAAAGGTAATTAACCCTGGAGCGTGGGGTAGACACATAAGCGTATGTTTAGTACTCGTAAGTTAATAAAAGTTTTTGCATTTTATGTAGCTCCAGTTTATATCAAATAAGAATAGTGTTTCATATCTTGCATATAATCATATGATGATGATGTTCAGTATCCATAATCTTACATACTGAATAATAATAATGCTTTTAGACTATGTCAACACTTTTATATTGATTCCGATCGCTACATATTGTATTCAAATGGCCAGAATCTGTTACAAAAACAAATAATGAAAATTTCAAGTATTTATTCACCACGTCCTATTTTCTCTATTTCTTTGGTTTTATGATATGTTCCAGTGCTCAATTTTACCTGAAGGAACCTAATGGCATTAATTGTTCCAGTATTTTTATAATACGTGTCTAATATACGTATATGTGGAGGGAGTCTTTGTAATTTTGCTACCATATTTTTAATTAAACGACGGCAGATAATCACGCCAGTGTAAAATTTTTCAAAGCTACCGACTTTATCCTGTTCAGTTTTAGTTCAATAAAGAGAATTGAGTTTCTGTCGAACCCATATTTTTCCAAATTCATTTCACTGTGATCTCCCGGCCAATTTTGCTACTATTGATATGATTAAGCCAATTAAGTTAAATTGAAAATCAGGTTATGATGACTGTAGTTGGGATGATTTTATAAATTATGCTTCATGATTTAATTATGTCATTAGTCATATTATTATTATCTTTGCTATACAATTATGAGTATGACAGCTAATAATAAAAACAATATTGGTCTTAATACACAAATATAGAGTAGAATATTCTTAGGGCGCCTTCAAATTTGCCACAACATGCCGTGCGGTTGCAGCGCACAACTACATACCTAATAATATTAGTAATGATGATAATATATTACTTTAGGTGTAAAAAAATTTAATCAATCATACATTCGACATAACATTGTGTTTTAACGTTTTCACATTGAGATTCACAATATATAAAAAGATAAAATATTTTGAAAGTACCAAAATTCTCTTTTGTTACACCATGCAGAGGTTGACTTAATAACAATAACAATTATTTGTGCAGGTGTTGACTAATATTAATATTAAGAATTTGTTATTTTTATAGAACAAGAGGCAAACGGGCAGGAGATTTGCCTGATGTTAACTAATATCACCGCCTAAGGGCACTCTCAATGCTTGACCTTGCGAGTGAGTTGCCGGTCTCTCAAGAATTGGTAGCAAATGGCAGTGGGGAGCTGGTTCTACTTAGTCGTGGTCCGCGCCAGAAACTGCCTTACAAACGCTCAGTTATGGTACGCCGAATGTCGAGGAGTTACGGGAAGTTATGTGTATGGATACGTTTGTGATATATGTGAAGTATATAATAATAATATTGGAAACTATTACGACACCTGTCAAAATCAAAAGTTTTTATTTCAAATAGGCCTTTGCAGGCTCTTATGAAACGTCTAGTTGCACGGTTCCAAAAAGTGGGTCTCATGGAGAAGAACCGGCAAGAAACTTCATGGACACTCTTTTCAACAATGGTTTAGCTTACAAAGACTCGGTTACAATAGTAATAATCGGCTGAGAAGTTTATATAATGCAAGGTACACAGAGATTCTATACAATTCAAAAGAAAATTGAGTTTTTACTATTAGTGTAAAATGAGATACACACACTTGCACAGCGCAAGTTGCCAGGGAAGCCGCACATGCAGAGATGAATTAGCGCCATACATCTTTATCGTCAACATAGTCTTGGATTTTATAATACGCTTTTTTAATTAGGATTCCTTTGATGACGTTTTTGAACTTTTTAGTCGTAAGATCAGTTACTTCGGTAGCCTGTTGTAGAATCTGACACAATTCCCAAGAAACGATTTATTCGATTTTGTTAATCTGTATTTTGGGACTACTATTTTATGCTTATTCCTGGTATTTATAGAATGAATAACACTTTTGACAGTGAATTGATGCAAATTTTTACGAACAAACATGATATTCTCTAGAATGTAAAGGGAAGGCAACGTGAGTATATTAATTTCTTTAAATAATTCTCTCAGAGACTCGCGGGGGCCAAGATTGTAAATTGCACGAATTGCCCTTTTCTGGAGAATGAATATGGCATCTACGTCAGCCGCTGCGCCTCACAGTAGAATACCATAGGACATTATGCTATGAAATGTAATGTATATACTGTCTGTGCCTACAATTAGCATTATGACAGCATACTCTGAAACGCGTTATCAAAGTGACTCCGACCGCTAAGGATATATACATACATCTTTCAACCTTAACCACTGGTTCCTTCGGGTCGGCCAGCGGCGTAAGACTGGTCGAGGATTCCAAAGGGTCGGAGGAAACACCACCTTCCTTAAACCCAAAAACACAGAACGTATCTATATACCTATAAAGAAAACTTCTTTTAAACAAACTAATACTATTAGATATTACGATTGGGTATTTAAATAAACTAACGTTGAATATTCTCTAGTATATTCGTGATTTATCGAAGCAATATGTCAAGATCGATGAGCGGTCGTGTGTTATTACGGTGATATAAGTCATAACATTACGATATCCATGACAGAAGACCACATCTGTGATATGAACATAGACAAATAATAGCGGTATAAGAATTTATTTATTAGAAAGGTCCATCTCAGTAGGTATTTGACAGGTTAGTTTAGTGTAAAAATGCATATTACAGGTCTTACCTTATCTAATTTAATACATTTTTTTCCCTTCTCACAGTGGTTTCCTGCAAGAGATCGCTCGAAACCGATGAGGCCGCCAGTTGCCCTCCTTTAAATTTAATTAGGTTCACTTTTTATATTAGGTCCTTACATATGAAATTGGCATTTTGTATGGGAGGAACAAAAAGTCGAATATTTTTAAATATAATATATTTAATTAATCAAAGTATGAACCATTGTTTTCTATGCACTCTTGCCATGTCATAGGTAGTTCATTGATCCCTTTACTAAAAAAACCAGTCGGACGGGAATCAATAAAATCTGTGAAGGCGATTTGGACTGCCATCAGAGTTAAATTTTTCCCTTGCAAGAAGTTGTCCAAATTTCGAAAAAAAATGGTAATCTGTTGGAGCTAGGTCCGGGGAGTACGGTACTTAGACAGCTGCTTGAAGCTCTTCTAATTTGGTAGCCGTCTGTTGTGCAGTGTGTGGTCTAGCGTTGTCGTGAAGTAGCAGTGGCGTGGAGCGATTGACCAGCCTAGGTTGTTTAGCCGCTAGCTTTTCCATCATGGTTTGCAATTGCTGACAATAGACACCAGCCGTAATAGTCTGGCCAGGTTTGGGAAAACTGCAATAAACAATACCGGCACTAGTCCACCGAACGCTTACAAGTAATTTTTGGGGTTAATTTTCGCTTGGGGCAGGATTAGGCTGGCTGGCCAGGATCTAACCATTGCGCTGAGCGCTTCCGATTATCATAAACAATCTATTTTTCATCACAGGTAATGATTCGGTTTAAAATACCTTCATTATTGTGCCGATTCAGTAATGTAACGCAGCAGTCGACGCGCGTTTGCCGGTTTGCTTCAGTCAATTCGTGAGACCATTCAAGCTTTTTAATCTTCCCAATTTGCTTCAAGTGAATTAAAACAGTTTTATCACTAACATCGCAGCCTGCAGCTAACTCGGACGTGGTTTGCGATGGATCCGCTTCCACAATAGCTTTCAATACTTCATTATCAACTTGGGTCTCTGGCCGTCCACGGGGCTTGTTCTGCAGGTCCAAATTTCCAGAACGAAAACGTTGGAACCAAAAACGAACTGTGTTTTCTTTTGAAACATGACCGCCATACATATCATTCACCCTTCGAGTCGTTTCCGCAGCACTAGGGCCACGGTGGAACTCGTACTCGTAAATAATGCGATACTTTAAGTTTTCCATTTTGTAAAATGAGTGACGCAAACAGAAAAAAACAAATGAATGACGGTCATCGAAGCACAAACACATGAGTAAATAGCTGTAAAATATTTGAATTTGGAATTCCTTACCAAAGAGGAGAACATCGTGATTAAAGTGGCCAGTACGAAATACGCCAATTTCATATGTAAGGACCTAATATTATGTGCAACGAAGTGTAAATGAATAAAAAAATAAAATAAATAATAGGATAAACATGTTGTTTTGGTAGTAACTGCTACAGTCAGTCATGACGTTGATATGCCTCTTTGTTTTTGTAAAATTGCAACACAATTAACGACTTTTGTTGATCAGCATTGGCCTCACCAGTATTTTTATGGCAATTGATTTGAGCTAAATTTCATTATTTCGATATTTCTTACAAGACTAATTAGACAAAGAAAACAGATGTTAAATCTATTCTTGTATCAAATGTCCAAACCGGCTAGTAAGCCCAAATCATTTGTCTCTACAGTAATTAAAAGTCATCTACATAGACAATAGCACACTAGACACAATTAGAGCGTTGTTTGAATTCAATGAAAAGCTCAGCGTAAGTGGCCTTCACGGAACACCACTTACGACCCCTGATAAAGACGAGTGTACACTTATGCCACTTACTAGTTTCCTTCTTAAAAACGTAGTGTAGACGCTGCTTTTAACTATAGACAGTTTGTTCAGACAGGTTTTTTAGAGTTAAACGTATATATACTCTGATATTTATTAGTACACAATTTTACTTTAGGAATCCGATGTGTAAATGTATGTAGGCATATGTCTGTGATGTATCTCTTAAGCAGATTTTCAAAGCATCAGGTGGTTGAGAATTTAAAACCAAAGTCGAACCGGCCTCGTTTGTTTTTCATTGGTAAAACGGAAAGACTATTCGTGTCGCGTGTCTGAGATTGGATTATTGAACCAACAATCAAACGACAAGTATCATCGCTCAGATTCGTAATACATTTTTCAAAATATGTATAACGAATCTGAGACAAAGCTCTTACAACATTACACCGAACTGATTGAGCGAAAGATAAATACGCCTAATCAAAACGACTTCATTAAAAATATCGTTCATTTCAGGCTTTGATTTTGGGATTAATGAGCCGTTAATTTTTAATATTCCACTGCTAATGGACTGCGACAGGTAAAAATGGAGGGTAATTAAGGGGAAGATTCGAGCTGACATTGAAATATTACGGCCATCTGCGCTGTGTTGTAATGAAAGTATAAAGGATGTAAGCGGTATGTGGGATGTTAATGGGAATTAGATTATAACCGCCTATTTAAAATATATATTAAGTACAACTTAAAGTATAAAGTCAGTAAAATTTGTTTGTTTAGTCTGTGCTAGTGTACTAGTGTTTATAATATAAAAGATGTATAACGATAACGAGTACAATAAATGTTTTACGAGTATTTTAGTAATAAAATCAACGGATCGGGCAACTAGATATAGGACAAACAAATTTCCATTTCATTCAATCATAAAAGTTATTTTTTTCTGGCACTATCAATTTATATATTTTTGTGTGAGCGTTATAATTCGAACTTAGGCCTACTATGACTTCCGTATGCCAAACAAGTGCAGAGAAAAACCTGAACTTTGATAGTAAAATTAGTACATAGCCAGCGTTCTACACATGACAAAACCTTGTTGAGAATCTCCGCTTAACCACTGGCCTAACAGCATTATAACCTGCTATAGGTAATTAACTTAATTCGAATTAATATCTTTTCAAAAGATATCTGCGAAACTGAATAGAAAATGTCATTCTTACAAGGAACAATAGTTTCCAATGGACAAGTAATTGTAATAAATCGTTACGCTAAGACAGGTTAAATATCTTATACATAAATAATTATCCACTTATTTCACAATATAGTCTCACTCCAAGTGGGCTTACGGCACATGACATAGATCCTGGAAAGCCTGATGGAAAGCTGAGCGTCGCTATTATATGAAACTGCTGAGCTTCAATTGTTGTAGATTAAAAAATGCACTGCAATATTGACTTCGTTACTTATGTATAAATAAAATATTGCAATAAACACTCACGTCGATTTTATTTTATTAAAGGAATAAAAACAAAAGTATAGAATACAATTTCAAGCAGTGCAATGCTCCGAAAGTTTATGATCCATTTTATTCCCGAGTGCGTGATTTGATATTTGATCAAATTTATAGAAACTGTTTCAAAACTACTAATATCATATTCTCGTAAAATAAGTCATGTTTCAAATATAAAGCAAAATTTTAACGTACAAAATTAACAATCGTTATTTTAGTTACAATATTCTTCAGTAAATATTAAACATACACACTCAATATTTTAATTTAAAGTACATTATAATTATTATTTTGTTTATTAAGTTTTATCGTTTATAGAGACATCATTAACACAAAATAAATTTTAATTCATGTTTCAAATATAAAGCAAAATTTTAACGTACAAAATTAACAATCGTTATTTTAGTTACAATATTCTTCAGTAAATATTAAACATACACACTCAATATTTTAATTTAAAGTACATTATAATTATTATTTTGTTTATTAAGTTTTATCGTTTATAGAGACATCATTAACACAAAATAAATTTTAATAAAGAAAACACTATCTCGATAGTGTAAGATATATACGATAAGTTACCGTCTGTACTTTAAATATAATTCTAATGCAATTTTCATTAATAGATTCAAAGTCAAAGTAAAAAAATATTTATTCATATAGGTAACACAATGTACACTTATGAAAGTAAAAAAAAAGAAATATATATTTAATGCTCCTAATTTTACATTTACTGCCAGTTCTCAAATCAAGGGCGTAGAACCGAAGAGAAGAACTGGCAATAAACTCTCCGCCACTCTTTTTAATCGCCAAGTTTTTTAGTTTACCACAACGATTGTAAGGAGCTGCAACCATTACACCATGTTCCACATTACATCTTAAGTAATGAAATAAATTTGAAACAAAGATTTATCTGACGAATTCAAGTTCATACTTGTCATCCACTGACATAGTGGTCATCCACTGACCAGCCACTACAAGCAGCACCCGTTCACGAGTATCACGCATGGCCAGCCATCGGCACCTCACCATATTTTAGGGAGAGAGACAACCCGACGCATGGACGCATGAATTTGTCTAAGGATCACAGAAATATACCGTAGTATTATCAAATACATTTTTAAGTTCAATACACGAACACTACATAGCACCAACAGCGAAGCTGTGAGCAGAAATACGTAAGATGATTAAACGTCTGGTTGTATTTAGTAATTGTTAACAAATTCCAGACGTATGTTGACGGTATTTAAGACTCTTCGAAAAAGTACTTGTATTGTAACCCAAGCTTTACATTGTTAGAATAGAAATGGGTGATAATTGCAATAGGAACGCTAAAACAAAACAAGAGCCCGACAAGTATACAAAACCGCAAAACGTCTAGACGTCGGGTTTGTTTGTAACTCAAGTGTCATTATACCTTCCGCAATTATACCTCATAGCTCTTCGATGAAAACTTCTTTTGTTATGAAATTTATTAAAAGAAAACATCGGAAATATGACGCAAACGGAAGTATGTCAAAAGAGTCTTGGATGTCGACACGCGGGAGTCGATTTTTAACTTTACACTGACATCCAAAAATCAATAACGCAAGGTTGATCAGCATTTATTACTTTCAGTGAACGTAAGCAATATTAACGAAACATAAAGAAATCTGAGACCAAGACGTTTAAAAATATCACGGCAAGCTTATTAGTAGCATGTTAGCTACACTATTGAAGTACCTAGTAGAACTGTTTGCCCTGTTACCTTAATTTGCTTAATCGCTAGATCGGTAATACTAGAGTCGAAGTGTGATTACGCAGGCGCATAGTATTTTTAATATAGTAGAAAAAAAATTAGCTTCAGCATACTACTATTATGCCTACAAAGTACAAAAGCAAAAGTTTTATGATAAACATAACGTAAATTAAAGAATATTTTATTTTATTTGAATTAATTCAAATATTAAGAATCGCAAACTGGATTCAGTAGGCACGAGATAACCATACCGTAAATGACTTCGAAATAAGTACAGATAGAAAATTAACCTGAATTGAATTTATTATACTATCTTTTTGCTGATATATCCATAAGGCTTTAAAGTGAATTTATTGAATCTACTTTCAGATTGGCACAGATTCCTCAAAGTTTAATATTTCGTTAAAAATGAGGCCAATGTCAGGTTTGCTCTTTTGCCTACGACGGAGTTTGCAAAATTTTTATTAATACAGCTTTGCCGTAGCCAAAATTAAAGAGAAAAGTATAATGTTCCTTCGACAGAGATTAAATCGAGAACACGGCTGCCAAAAGTGCCAAGGTGACGGTGTATTTTCGTAATATCAGACCGAAATGCGGCAAATGCATAAAGACATTCATATTATAAAATGATTCGCTCGAATTGTGTTTCGCAAATATTCTGTCTTCAGCAATATTTGCGAAACGAAATACTTCAACTTTTACAAGCTATTCGACGGAAGATAGAGCTTATATTCATTTTTCTTGGGTAATAAAAGGGGACACTTGAATAGTTTTTATCTCAATATCTTTCAACGAATACGTCTTGATAGATGATGCTATATCTGCCTTTTTGTTTCATTATTGCTGTTTCTTTCTAAGAAAGAAGCCTCATACATATGTATGTATTGACAAGTATTATAATAAAGGTCGTAAACTATTATTTATACTCCTAAGTCATAAGGTATTAAAATACATATACCCCTTAAATTTCACCCTTCTAAGCGCCATTTTTAATAGCGTACTATAATTATCTTTATATGGCAAAACAACGTTCGCTAGTACGTTTATAAATAAGGCAGTTAAGGTTTATGATATGCAATATTGTTTTAGAGGAGGGGTTTGAAATAATAATATTCATAACTATAATTATATCCTTCATATGTTAATCTACAAAATATATGATTATAAATTTATCTCTAAAATGTATTGCACTATCTTAAGTCGTAGCTATATCAAAAAATCGAGCACTTCCAGTTATTCAAAGGAAATGGATTTTAAAATGAGTTTGCGGAAACATTTCGCCGGATTTGTTTGGACCTACACAGCCTGTGGCCAGCTCAACCTCCGGTTATGTCTAATGTTTTAGACGAATTGTTTCTTATCCTGCCTTTAAGTGTTTTTTTTTTAATATTTCATTTCAAATTCTGACTTTAATTAATAGGTTAATTCGCCCTATAAATTTGGAGATTCAATGTGTTTGAGACATTTCTAACAGTGGTGTGTGAAGTACTGAACTATTTTGCTTTCAGGTAATCCTTACACTAAACAATTAGTCTAAATGAACGCCTCGGATATTTTCTATTAGGTAACTGGTATATACACTCGTTTGCAACAAAACGGGTACTTTACAGTTATTTTTCTAGTTCAATAAATTTTACAAGAAAAAGATTTTATGAATTCGTCGATTTATTTGCATACTACTAGGAGCATCTTGGCATGATTCATCACTTCACGTGTAATAATTTACTTGATATATACCGATTATATCACACAATTTAATTTAATTATTTAAAATAGATCAACCTTACAAAGTAAATTGGTTTATGTATGATTATGTGTTTTGTAATCTTTATATAAATAAATGTACTAAACACTTTCTTAATACAAATTTAATCTGTATTATGTATTCACGAAATAATCGTAGTTTTTTGTTACAAACAAAATTCAATTTTAATAAACGTAAGCTACTTATATCTTATTCCGGTTACTTCTGACATAGAGAAAGATGTGCTTTCAGAGAATTTATAGTTATGATGTGTCGTTTAGCTGCAAATGGACCATCGGCGACTCAAAGGCTTAAAAGGGACGTAAAATATTACTTGTTGGAAATATATTATTAAGAGTATCGGATTAGTAATATGTTATATTATATATATTGTGTGACTGTGCCATAAAAAATTATAAATTGTTCTCAAAAAAAATTATGAGTTACGAGTTTTTTTGCTGGTATCTGATGACAATTAATTTAACGCCATAAACGAACATATTTTTTTTTATTATGTCGATTAATTATTAAGAACAATAAGTTAATATTCTCTTTATATGTAATATTATTTTATATAAGTGAGTTCGCATAAACAAGTTCTTATGTATCTCCGCATATCAGGGATCTTTAAGCATAGCTGAAGCATTACAATAAATATAAAGGACTGGTACTTAAAAGAGAAATACGTACAATAAAACAAGATAAAGTTCATGAGGAAAATGATTGCAGACATATAGTCACTGAGCACTGCAATTAATCTGCGACTAGAGAACGATCTCCGACCATTATGTAGTATTTACTGATTGAATCTTATATTTATTGAAACATTTTTAGTTAATTGTTCGCTTACAAATTTTACAAAATTTTTCAAATCTAGTAAGATATGTTTTGGCCTAGTGGTTTCGGTGTACGAGTCTCATCACTGAGTTCAAAGGTCCGATGAACCGTAGGACTTTCTGTCTATGTGCACATTAAACACTCGCTCGTACGGTGAAGGAAAAGATCGTAAGGAAGCCGGCATGCCATAGTCCCAAAAAGTTGATAGCATGTATCAGCAGAGAAGGCTGATCATCTGACAAGAAATGATCACGACACAATCTAAACCGTTTTTTATGTTACCAAAGCGCTTCTACGTATGTGTTGGAGTATTCTGCTATAAGTTTAGCTAAGAGTTAAACGTCTGTGTAAAATATTTATATGAATATTATGTAATTTTTTAATATACTCGTTAAACAAAAGCTTTTATTCGTAGCCTTTGTGATTGAAAATATCATCGAGATCCATTCGTACGTTCGGTACGAATGATTCAAAAAAATACATCACCCTATACATTTATAATATTCGTATTAGTTAGGTATGAATTAGAACTTTAAAAAAACGCCGCAGTGTTTCCCCGAGCTCACAATAATCATTAATAAGTAATTAGTATTAATTAGTGAGTTGCGTTTAAAATTAAATTCCAAGATTTAAGAATATTCAGTTTGTTTCTAATAAACTTGTTCTTCAAGAAGCCAAGTATACTTAATAAGCGTCAGTCTTCTAATTGACTTCCTAGAAAAAAAAAAGAAAAAAAATTATAGTCACGAACACTTATTACCCCCAAGTGACCGGGCTCTTGACCGAAGTGACATTCTATTATGTTATCATGTTACAGTAAACGAGCAATTTTTACTATCTCATCCATTATCCTACACTATACTTAGCTTCGTACAAAGTACAACATGATCTATGTAATAAAATGATGTAACTCTTTAGTATCTAAAAGCTCACACATAGAAGTGCTGTTTTTGTATACAGAACTCATATTGAACTGAAGTTAGGAAGAAATTGTTGTTTTATTATGAAAATTCCTCGCAAAAACAAACACCTAAATATATATTTAAACATTTTTGAAATGAAATTAGAATGTAATAAAACAATATGACTACGCAGTAAAGATACATATTAGGTCCTTACATATGAAATTGGCGTATTTCGTACTGGCCACTTTAATCACGATGTTCTCCTCTTTGGTAAGGAATTCCAAATTCAAATTTGTACAGCTATTTACTAATGTATTTGTGCTTGGATGACCGTCATTCATTTGTTTTTTTCTTCTGTTTTTTTCTGTTTGCGTCACTTATTTATAAAATGGAAAACTTAAAATATCGCATTATTTACGAGTAAGAGTTCCGCCGTGCACGGCCTCAGACCCAAGTTGATAATGAAGTATTGAAGGCTATTGTGGAAGGAGATCCATCGCAAACCACGTCCGAGTTAACTGCAGTCTGCGGTGTTAGTGATAAAACTGAACAATTTCTTTGGACAAAATTTGGACTTTGAAATTTGGACAACTTCTTGCAAGAGAAAAAATTTAACTCTGATGGGGCAGTCCAAATCGCCTTCACAGATTTTATTGATTCCCGTCCGACTGGTTTTTTTAGTAAAGGGATCAATGAACTACCTATGACATGGCAAGAGTGCATAGAAAACAATGGTTCATACTTTGATTAATTAAATATATTATATTGAAAAATATTCGACTTTTTGTTCCTCCCATACAAAACGCCAATTTCATATGTAAGGACCTAATATATTAATATTATTCAGCTAACTGCGTAAAATAAGTAATCAGCCCTATACACCAAGACGTAAAACTATTTGAATATTACAATCAAGACAATGTTATTTTGAAAAGCCACCGAGTTATCTCAACTCGTTTGCGTGATCCATTTTGCCATTTCACGCTGGGTACATTAATAGCGATCTCTTTGACCCGCAGGCCATAGACAAGCTATTTCTGTAAAATTATAGGTTAGATATAAACATATTTTCGATTAAAGAGGATCGATTAACATCATACATGATATTTTAAATAAAATTGTTACAACACAAGTTGCAATAATTTATGTTGGTAAGGCTTCTATCCTTCGCGTGTTGTGAGACTTGCCACCAAAAAGATTCGAAACCAAATTTGAAAAACACATTAAAATGTATGAATAAGTAATTTTTAAAACCACGTGAATCCGTGAACGTACGTTCATTATATTATTCAAGACATACAAATTAAAATCGGTCTGAGCTATATCTGATAGTATTATGTCATTTACATATAAAGTTTAATAAATTCTTTATTATAACCTTATCTGTGGTAATGTTTTTTCTTTACGACTAAATGTTTTGTCCCTAGTCGAGTCGTAATGAGGGCCATTGAGGACATCAGATGACTAGGTAATTCAACTGATCCTTGGGCTTATTATCAATTTTAAAGCAATCTAGTTGATCGCTTTCTCTCTTAAACATTTCATAGATTAAATGGAAAAATATTAATAATAAACCAGTAAATATTTATTCGTAAAATTTGATTTTATTGAATTACCCTTTCCGTTAATTTCGAAATCTATATTTTTTATTCTACAGTTTTTCTATCTCACTAACGTAATCAATGAATCACATCATGGACACGTTATTATCATTGATAGATGGTAAAGAGCCACTATCTAATTAGCTTACTTATTACTTATTACTTAGCTCAATCGATTTGTTTACCTTTCAATCCAAAATAATTATTATTTGTCAGGAAATCGAAACCAATTAATATTATCTATGCCTTACCTAAACTCGGGTATTAAAAAAAATATTAGGTATTAATTATTTAATGTAAATACGTATATTACAGGTATACTTTAATATATTTTAAAATATCTGAAATCCTTTAAATTTTCTACTCATTTAAATACTGTATGAGGCGGTAAAAATTCGTTCTATTTGATGAATGCTTTTTCGGTTATAATTAATGTGTCAAGGGGCGACTTTATTTGCTTTTTATTAAAAGAGTTTTATAAAAACGTTGATACATGATTTAAATATAATTATTTCGAATTATTTTAAAACATTATTTCGCATACATAATTATATTATATTATAAAAGACTAGATGGGAGTTGTTCTCTTTAAGTAAAAACTGCAGAAGTTGAGATTTCACTCTAGTTGCGTTGAAAAAATCACCTTGAACTTTCATGAAAATTAAAATGTACACCTTTCATATCTCCACTCTCTAGAGATCCAGGAATATATAAGCCCACAAACTACACGGGAATATTTTTCTTGATTAAAATACATAGTTTCATCTAGTAACTGTAAGTAAAAAATGCAAAAACATTGTTAAAACTTTTGTACATTGGAAAAACACAAAACTGCTTACCAAACCTATACATTTATTCGTTCGCCGAAAGTTGAACCTGATGCTTCCGGTTTGTGTGTGCACTGTGAATTAACCACTGAGCTACGGTAATAGGTAATATCATCTATGATCGAAATGTTTAGGTATATGGCAGAGGCCTTAGCTAATTTCTATAAAAATGAAGGTTAAATTTTTCTGTTCAATTAAATACCAAGGCCTCTTAATATACGTCTCGTGTTCTCGAAAAATCTTAAGGCGAGAATTCAATTTACCTAATATTTTGCCTTACGTACATAAATTACATTCTTTTGTTTTCTTAAAAGGCTTCTGCGATACTCGGAAGTCACCTTACATTTTAAATTACACCTTTTGCATGTATAAAGAGTTTCCTGTTGTTTGAATTATAACGAAATATAATTTTATGTGAATATTTAGGAAACTATCTTTAACATTGTTATTTCTAACCAAAGTGAATTTTACATTATATAAATTTAATCTTAGAAATAGGTAAAATTAAGAAAAACACTTTTTGAACGGATTAAAGCTATGTATTATTATTAAAACTTATAGGTCACGTGGTCACGGTGACTGAAGACGAAAGGTGTTAAATTTCAAAAGTGTCACAGCTGCAGAGAAAGTTGTTTTATCTGTATTTATTGCCCCGAAGTTGGTATCGACTAAAAGATGACGGGTTTTTGCAAAAATGGCTCACGGTGTCCTCTGTTTTCGCGGATTGTTTGTCTTCGGGTTTTAATTTGGATATTATTGGATCCCAGGTGTTTGATAATTTTAGGCCGTCTTCTCTATTTAAATTTAGAATTATGTAAATATCTTAATGTGTAAAAGCTATTTTAACAAAAGACAATAATAGGTAAAATTGTTTGTCTCTTAGAATAATATTAGTTGTTTTTAGACATTTTGATAGTTTTTCCTACAGGCCACCACTAGAATATTCGTTTTAACTCGCATTTTTATGTCCAAATTTATATACGTAGTATTTACGTAGATGCTGTCAAAAGTCGGAAACAGAAAAAGAACATTCGCGATTGATTCAAATTACCACCAGCGCAAACAATATCAAGGAAAAGGGATTCTCAAAGTGAAGTATCAGTAAATAATATTCGAATAGCTATTGACATTGGGTGGGTAAGATATTACTCGGGGGCAAATATTTACGTCGCCTGCGATACAAATCAGAAGATAAAACGGTCTCACTACAATTTATTTGCTCATACAATTCATGTAGGGTCGTCACCTAATGTTTGAAGGATTTGAATTAAACTTTTGAATTTCTTAACGGATAATGCGAATTTATTAAATGAATTTTCGACTTTTCGAGTGCTCTCTTATATGTTAGCGAGAGATTGCTATATTAAATAATAACCACGCCATCATCGTAACTATTGGTTGTACCTTTTTGTATTTACTATCTGTACTTATATGTATGTGGTTCTGTGGGCAACTCAGAGTCCGCAGAGAATTTGCGCTTAAAAGTATATAATATAAGAAAACATTCCGACATCGACCGCTGTTACTATTCGTACCTTCGGCAAAAACTAACTTCTCGAAAAGGGCACACATGCCACATATATGGAAATAATAAATATGTATGGAATAACCGTTAGAAATAGTTTTTAGAATATTTTAATCTATTACTTTTTAGGGTTTTGTTCTCTAAAATATAAATCAATGGCGCTACAACCTTTTTACGTCTGGACCTCAGATTTCTGTACATGTTTCATGATTGTATGTTGTCAAATAGATAGTTTTCTACCAGCCCTACTGTGGTTTGTTAGTTTTTGTATGAAATTACTATTTATGCCGGTTATTGAATGAATCCTGTCTTTTGCGAAGAGATAACAAAATATTGAATCTGTTCTCGAACTACCATGTTATAGAGATTTCATTTGATAAAGGTATGAAATAGTTTAATTAACTTTTCGTATGATGAAATCTGGTCATCCTCGAATCGACGACTATATTAGACGTCTTCGAATTCGTCTCGAATCTTAAAAACATTAAATGTTCTATGAGAATATTATATTTTATCTATATACTCCATGTAAAAAACATATTTTGATCTACTTTTAAAATTATCGCTTTCGACTCACTATGGATATATTTGTGTCAAATATCTGCAATTGTTTCTTTGAACATTTTATTGAAGTAAGAACAAGTTAGTGCAACTGACACCGTTCTAACGTCCACACGTCCACACACACGTCACAACTCGTCACCTCTTGTTGAATCTACATGTTTTAACGCATTCTTTTATACGCAATACGTGTATCAAACGAATATAGGACCTAGTCGAATCACTATCTTGAACCCGATGTCAATATTGAGTGTTTGTACCGCGTAATTTCAAGTCAACAACATCATTTTCATTTAGCGTTTATACCAAAAGGAATTTTGTTTGGGGATTCACCTACTTATTCCAGCTAAGATAATAGTATAATAGATAGGTAATAGCCATTTATAATTTGTAGATTAAATATTTCCTTTAATACAAAAATCTATAATTCATGATGACTAACGCCGCATAATTACTGTACGATGCTTCCCTATATATTCCGGATATATTTAAATAGTTTACCAATAAACTATATTATAAATATCCACGGTAACTTTGAACTTTTCCAAACGGCTAAACGGTCTTCGAACAAGTAAGTAACAAAACGGTTGAAGTTGTGGCAGCTAAGAAGAAGGTCGTGAACTCTAAAGTTATTTTCTCCTAATCTTAGGTATCTTATAAACCGGATTACTTGCGAATACCGCAGTAGCTCAACCACTTCGGGTGCTGGTTTCTCTTTATAGGGCACGGTACGATTGTCGTAATATTTCTACCCCACATTATAATATGCTCGTATCGTAGCTAAATTTGATTGGAGCAGAGGAAAGAATTGTGAATCTAGGGTAGACTGAGGCGAATCGGATCAAAATAAAGATACATATCAACAGATACAGAAATCTGTTGACTATTCAAATATCGTATTCACATAGAACGCACTCAAGCGGCGTTTTGCGTCTCTCCATTTACGCCGCACTTCCCGACATAAGCAGTATTTCGATCGCGCTTGTGAATCAGTGGCAACGCCGCTCGTCAGCGACTTGGTCTTTTGTGTGTGTCGCAATTTGGCGCTCATCTAAGGTACGTACTTACGATTTCTTTGTGTCAAATGACGGATTTGAGTTAAAATTCAACTACATTGGTTTATATTGTTAAACAAGGTGTTTATATTATTAATGTCCAAAATAGGGGCGATAGGGCATTCGCCCCTAAACTGATTAAACTTTTAAACTGAATTATTACATGTTTGAGGTTATTGATTCATATTTATTTCATTGTGGATGGTTCGCACGTACAAAATAAAGACTGATACAGGAGAATGGTCTCAAGAAAAAAAAGGGTCTGTAAATAAAGTCCAGAACAAAGAGTTGACCTTACCTACAGCTGCTAAGATTTTTGCAGTACCGTTCACGAGCATATAGAGAACAGTTACTTTATCCAGGGGTATTATTAAGCGTCGAGGTGGACAGCCACCAATGCAGAAGAGAGGTTAGCTGACCGGCTATTGCACTTGGCAAGTCGTGGCTACGGAAGTACACCCAATAAAGCCAGGGAAAATAAGAAGGCTTTCAGAAAAGAAAATACTATGAATAAGTTGAAGAATGAAGCAAAGCCTGCGAAAAAAAAATTAAGAGTTCATCTGCAAAACAGAGAGAGTGGCACTGCATTTACTGTTCCAAAATATTCGTTCATCTACCATCAGAGGATTGGATTCAGTGTAATGCCTGCGAAGATTGAGGGGGATTTTTTTACTGATTACAAAGTTCTAGAAGAATAGTGTTAAGAAACTTGATGAAAATGATTTGGTCAACGTCAAAGAAAAAGTGATCCGATTTGACTCGGTCTATGCGCGGTCTAGGCGCTGTGACTCCAGTTAATTCAAAATCATTTATTCATATAGGTAACACAATGCAGTATACATTATGAACGTCAAAAAAAGAAATGTAGATGAAATGCTTCCAATTTCACAGCCATTTCTCATATCAAGGGCGTAGAACGCAAGAGAAGAACTGGCAATAAACTCTCCGCTACTCTTTTTAATCGCCAAGTTTTTTGTTTGATACAACGGAGCTGCAACCATTTCACCAAGTTTCACATGATATCGTAAGTAATTAATTTAATTTACTAAAAACAAAGACTTGTCCTCTATCACTAGGAGGCATGGTAAAATAGGAGCACGCACTTACATTCTCGTGGGAACAACACGCAAATATATAGACGTAATAATGGGCCCGGTACTGCAATAGCCATGCCGTTTATTATTTCTGCCATATTTGATAACAGTTCGATGTTTAAATTCATTACAATTAAGGCTATCAAAACAGTCAAAATCACGAAGTTATCTGGCATTAGGTCACGTAAAAAGAACGTTACTATAAAAAAATATTCGTGTAATATTTAGTATGCTTTATAAAATTATCAAAATAATATACGGATTATCGTATGTCGTATGATATAAGCACATGTTTAGAGCGGTCGCGTGTTAAAACTGGTAGCGGCCGTGCTTAACTTAGTTATATTAAGAAAATCGTGAAAAGGAAGAACGTAATTCGTTTAGCGGCCCTGCTAATAAGGATATGCTTAATGGAATCCGTAGGAATTTGAGATATAAAGACTTGTTTTTTTTTAAATATTAAGAACATTATGTTTTAATTACATCAGCACTAGAAGAAGCACCACCAACAGCAGGAGAAATAGTTGTCTGTTGTAGCTGTCTCAGTAAGAGCTAGATCCTACTGCTAGAGCTACTTCAATAATCCAGCGATTCCAAAACAAAGTACTCAGGGGAATAGGCAATGCTCCCTAGTACATTTGCAATGACGACCCCATTCGGAACCTTAATGTAGATGACTACAATAATCCAACACGTAAATGACGTGGCTTTTCAACTTTTTGACACCACGAGCCTATTGAAAAGGAGAAACCCATTCGAATTGGTGAAGTAGTGAAGTGCACACTACTTTTAAGTGCTAAACAGTGGTAGTAGCTAAGTAGAAAAAATGACAAGAACAGAGTGTCTCCTTAATAGAGGACTAGGAGGAGATACATTATTTATTTAGCCAAAATTAAAATCGTATTTGCTGTATGAAGTCATATTGGATATTGATGCGTTTACGTACACCTACTTAAGAATTTATTTCACTAAAAAATTATATTTCGAAATCAAATAAACTTGTTAAGGTAAAAACAACCTTCACTGAAGCAAAAATCTGAGAAATGTAATAAATATTCATGGAGCTCCGTCTTGCGGTCAAGTTAGTATGTATGTATGTACATAAATGTAATAATTTATGTATTAAGCTGTACCTTTGCGGAAACAATGAATGTTAATAGGTTTACATTTAGGTCTTTATATCCGGTATTATTGTGTATTTCTTAAACGAAAAATTCTAAATGGAATAACACTTTTGTTACAGTCAGTTAATATGGATTTTATTAACATACTAGCGGACCCGACAGACATTGTCCTGCCTTAACTATGAATATTGTTTACCAATATAATAACTCCATTACACATTTTTATATACATTTTTCTTACGTCCTCTTTAACGATATTTGCAGTACGCATTTTTATTACATAAAAAGAAGTTTGAATAGTAAAAGCGCAATGCACTCAAAAAAAATTGTAGTGTACCAACTCTTAAAAGGCTGACAACGCACTCGCGAGCACTCTGGCATTGAGAGTGTCTATGGGCTGCGGTAATACTTAAGATCAGGGGCAAACAGACAGGAGGCTTCCTGCCCGTTCGGTCCGTCCGTTTCCGTCCGTTCTATAAAAAAAAATACGTAAACACGTACGATAAAAGTCCCGTGTAAATTGTAAACATACTTCTTATATTTTTTATATATATAAGCCTTGTAACCAAACCGTTACAGGCTAATTTAATTAAGCCAGCAATCAAATATAGGGATGAGAGTACAAATATATGCCTCCGAAAAAACAACAGAATAATAATAATCTTTGATAACAAAATGAACAATGAATAAAAGTAATATTAAAATATGTACTTGTTTATTGTCAGGTAGAGTATGGTTCAGTGAGCTTCAACAATTTCTGTCAAACTTTCAATCAGACGTTCTCCACCAACTTTTATAATTTCCCTTTCACGTCAATGTTGCCAGGTGTAATTATGGTGGAGAGAATACTTAATTTCCTTAGCGTTTAAAAATGTCCGTTGGTAAAATCCTATTTCTGTCGTGATTACGTAATTTACTGGCACTAGATATTTTATTAATAATAATTTAATGGCGCTACAACCCTTTACCAGTTTTGAACTCAGTGTTGTCCAAAGGACATTTCTCAACTATTAAATGCTGCAAATCTGGGGTCCGAAAGTATGACCTAAAGAGTACTTTTCATATAAAATAAATGAAATTTAAGCAAAATATTATGAATCTAAACTTTATACTATAAAGTACTGTAAATAAGACTAATTCATTATTAATTAAGTGTATATAGTTCCATTTAGCGATGACACCAATTCGATAGCCAAATTAAATAACCAAACGAAATGTAGTATATTTTCCTATGATGTGTTTTAAACTCCTATATATGTTATACACTTATGTTAGAATCAAACCACTTAACACACATACTTGATACACATACAAGACAAGAAGATCTAAAATATAATATTTTGAAGAAAAAAACATTGTGTGATCGAATATCTTATATTAATTATATGGATTACATATTTATTAGATAGTATATATCTTGAACTGAATCGCATAATTTTTTTGTAGCAAATTCCAATTACTTGGAAAATTCAAAAAGCCGCAAACGAAGGCCCAACTAGTTAGGTAGTAATTGCGGCAGAGGTCAGGCGGGGCTTTCGAGTAATGGCTACTACCTAATGGGCTAGTACTGCTAATAAATAGACGAAAATCCTTTTAGTAAAACTAGGTATATACTAAACAATAGCCATAATTCACACATGGTATATTAAACTGTGTAAAAAATGTTTACCACAAAATTATAAGTAATAATTTTCACAAAAATACTTATGTAAAGCAATTTGTTTTGGATGTATTCCACATTATTGAACAACAATAATGATTTACATAATATGAATTGAAAAGCGATCTCTCCCACATCACTTTGTCAAACGTTACAGCTACTTGTTTTGCTGGTCAAAAGGAAAAAAATATTACTTAGATCAATCTTTATACATTCGTTTTATTATTTAAAGATTTGATTTTTATTTAATGATAGACGTGTCTGATATGCTATTTATATAAAATTTAATTAACACCAAGCGACTTAAAATATTTCGATTCAAACTTGCTTAATATCAGAAAATAAAATGAGGTGCAGATTTTTAGCGAAGAACGTAGGAGACAGTCTAAAATTTAATAAAAAACATTTACTATTCATGGCTTCATTTATAAAAAGCTGATATAAAATGCTAAAGTTTACATTCAATTTTCTAGAACGACACTATATTTTCTTTAACATCGAAGTGCAGTCACTCAGACTTACTCTTTGTTCGGGATTTTCATTTACTTGAAAAGATATTGCACTTCCCAGATGTCCTAGGATTATAACGACTGTGATTATTTTTGTTATATTTCCTTTAGTGGAAAACTTATTTCGCAAACTGGTAGGTTTAGCAGTTGACAATAGTAATAGTAAAGCCGACCTATGTATATATACTAATATATTTTGATTGATATAAAGGAAATAAAAGTAGGAATATATTATATAGTATAGGAATTCTTACTGACGCTAATTTAAAAAAGTTTATAATTTAATGTGTAATTCTTTTGTAAAAAGGGATTGATAAGAACAAAACATTTAATATTCTTATACGTAAGGTCTTATATAAGCTTTTTTTAGAAAACGTATGTGTATTTTTATGTGTTTATAACAATAATTCCTATGTATAACGTGCATATCATAGCGAATTTAGGTCTCCGCTAAACCAATTGTAGCGGGATTCAATATTTTACTATTTTTTCAATTTTTGATTGTATAATATGTGTGTAAGATAGATGTTTATGTAAAAATATCAAAGGGGAATAATATTATATACGTACTACTACTGTTACTACTGCTACTACTACACCTCTACACCATATTTACAAGTACTAGGTTATTACTAGCATTTACATTTATTGTGACAACAAATATGTACCATATATGTTGTTTTGCACATTATGGTCGTGTTCTAAAAATATTAAAATACCGTCACTTCTCTGATATAAAAAATATATAAAAAATGTAATAGTGTTTCTAATAAGTCTTCTGTTTTTTTTTCTACTGTTATACTTTAAAGTTTTTTACTCAGTTTATAACCTGACCTTACCATTACCACATTCTCTTACATGAGAAAATATACTAACTAGTAATACAACATTACATATAATACTAACTAGTAATACAGTATAGTATAGTTATTTTCTCTATAGAAACACTTTAGTGTTAATAAAAGAATTTAATGTCACAGTATTCTTTTAATTCTAAAAATTCCAATAAAAGTTTTACCATCTATCTTTCAAACATATTGTTTTGGGTTATATTTGAGAAGATTGTATTCTCCGATTGCTTTCAAATCCATACAAAGTAAGCCGAAATACAATAGGCTACTTCAATTTGTTATAAGGCATCTGAGAATTTCATATCTAACAGTTAACCGTTCAACAATTTCACAAGTCCATTGTACGGATATATACGATATCCGTTACAACACTATCCGTTACCGTATCGCTGAGCATTAGTTACCGGGACGGAAGCGGAAGCGGAGATTTTGTCTTCTTCGTCCATTCGAATTTCAAAAGATATTGCTAACCTTACGAATAAATATTGCTTGTTGTTTGCACACTCAATTGCTTGGAAAATATGATTAATTGTCTAATGGTACTAAACCATATATAACCATAACTATATGTTTAGTCCCATATGATCTTAGCCACATATTTTATTCGTGATTCATTGAACATTACTATAGGCAAATGGACGGGCTTGGACTTACGAGTGTTTATAGGTCGTGAATTTTTTTGCATCCTACACTTCTATGTTTCATTTGCGCACAATAAGATATAATTTCCAGCAGCAGAGGTATGAAGGCGTGATCCCTGGTAGGCTTTACCAATCCTAGTTAAATTACAACTCCTAGCCGATAACTCAAATTCCCTGGTAATGACGAAGATTCTCTTAAACATATCTGTCATAAATATATTTTAGGGCTAGTTTTGACTCGTTAATTAAAATTAAATTAATTGTTTTAAGTACGTTTTTAATCACAGCTTTGTAATTACAAAAGGAAAAATATGTATATTCTATTTAAATGAAAATATAAAAGATGACCTTCAAAATAATATGTATTCAAAAATAAACATTAATTTTCCACTTTAACAGTTTCGTAGGCTCTAGGCTTTTCCGGACCGCAAACAAAAGCTCAAAAGCTCTTAACTAAAATGAAAATGTTTTTCACTAGTCTCGTTCAAAGGTCAACGAGTAACGGACAAACGCCAATACTTTACGTATTATACAGCATTTTCATCATTGACCTGTTTTAAAATTTAGTCCTTTATTATGTAACTCGGTTGTTACTCACTCGATATTTAGTGATCCGCTGCCCAAGAGGACTTAAACATCCATCGTGTTTTATAAATTGCTACGCTCTATTATATATATAGGCATAAATAGCTTAAGGAATGTTCAAATGTGTCAGATGTCGACAATTAATATGTACTTCCGAAAGTCAAAACACTTCTTGAACTTTTTGATTATAAAATAGAAAAAATCTTTATTTAAAAGAAGAAAATATGAGTTAAAAATAATTTCTTTATATAGAATCCTAAATTTTCCAGAGTAGATTTCTGGGTCTGAATTAAAGAAGTTTTCGGTATTATTTCGGCAGGTATGTAGGAACCAAATCATAGACATGCAATGCCAAAAATATCCGTGTTTTTCTTGAATAACCCATGTAAAACTACTGACGAACGAATGACTTAGTATTCTCGTGATATATCCAAATAACTCTTTCAAATACTTTCGGGTTACTATAAAAAAATCTTAAACGATATTCGCTCGGCCTTACATTGAAGATACTGGCACGTTACAATTATTACAAATCTCGCTTAAACTTTAAACAACCTGGTATTTTGCTCTAATCACGCGACAAATTAATCTAACGTCCAATTACTAGATAGTGCTTTGTCGCCATTTTCCCTGTCACTTGGATAATTTATTAAGAAAGATCAATAACCACTCATACAGAACACCGCTTTGGGAACAAAGAAGTATTGTTTCAGTGATGAGCTGAAACTTGTCTTTATACGTATTGTCTGGTGAATTATATTAACTTATAATAAAGCTGTGCATCGCACCTGTAAGCACATTGTTAAAGATTGTTTTAATTTTACGGTATTTCTTTATTAAACGGTATTTTACAATGGATATAAATTTTCAATATTGATTTAGTGATCGTTGTTATACTTGCGGTGGCTGCGGTTTTATAATACGAAGACAATATATCTACCTATATTTTCGCCACTTGCTACTGTGGAAAACTGATAGATAAAGTGCAATAGAAAAAACTGCTTTATTCACTAAACGAACACTCAAAAACGGGAAATTTTAACTTGAGTTTTTTAAATAATTGAAATAAAACACTTTGTTGGAACTAGAAAATTGATTATAATAATATATTTTGGACAAGTTGCTATAATATAATTTTGAAAGAAAAAAATATAATATTTATAAACTATAAAGTGTAGCTATTTCATAATATTGTACAGCTGTGAATCCCGTCACAAAATGATCAACGCTAAATTTAAGTTTCGCGTTCTTGTAATTACTACATTAAGTGGCCTTAAATTTAACTATAATTTAAACATAAAGTCAACATATTTGAAGAGTTAACTCATATTCGCTAATCAGTCTAAGAATATTTTGTTACGATATGAAAACAAAATTATGAAAACAAAATATATAATTATAGCAGATAGAGACATACAGCTTCACATTACCTGTAAGAGTCTCACTATGTAAAATCAATATTGGAACCAACATTTATTGACAAAATTTACTTCTTGTTCATTAAGAACATCTTTGTTTTCTATGGCGTGTTAATACTACATATAACTTGATACACGATGTATGCTCAATAAGTGGATCAATTTGTCTCGGCAAACTTGTGCAAAGTTGTGGAGAGAACATGTCACTGGATTCACCGAGCCGTTATCTTCGGGAATGCACATTGTCAGGAGTGAAACGGGAAATAAAGCTTCTTACAGCAGGTTTATTTAAATAAAAAATAGTAGTAGTGAATCAGTGGCGCTACAACCTCTTAAATCTGGGTCTCAGATTTCCGTATCAGTTTCATGATCATTTGTTAATCTAATAGGCAAGTAGGTGATTAACCTCCCGTGCCTGACGCACGCCGTTGACTTTTTGGGTCTAGGGCAAGCCGGTTTCCTCACGATGTTTTCCTTCATAGAAACAAAAGTTCATTGGTGCAGACCTCAGGGATGAAAGATACACTGAAGCCACTAGGCCAGGAATAGTATTTCATATCCACGATAAAGTTACGAAACTGTTTTTTTCAATAGGATCAAATATATAAAAATGTACAGCTTTAAGCTAGTACTAATTTGACCATACTCAAAATCAAACTGAAAATAACTTTATTCATATAGGTAAATAAGTACATTTACAAACCTCAGAAAAGAAGTTTAAATTAATTGTAAATTTACATTTAATACCAGTTCGCAAGTCAAGGTCGTAGAGCAGGCAAGGCACTATTTTGAATCGCTAAGTTTTGAGTTATACAAATTGTTTGAACTGGAGCAAATCAATCCCAAGGATTTAATCGTCAAATTTTAAAAAAAAACAAATCCATCCATCAAATCTAAACAAGTTAGTTTTGAGAGCAGTTAAGTTAGGTCTGGTGTTGAGTTGTGTGCTCTTTTTATATTATCATTTTTGTAAGAAAAGTTATATAAAAACATTTTATCGCTATCCCTTGTAAACGTGTGCCTGGTTTTATTATCTGGTTCGTGATCTCTACAGCAAAGAGGCTAAAGTTCACCGGATCTTGTGTGCCGATTTCCACATCTTTCTTAGACTTTTAAAATTCGTTAGAATCCTGTTGACTTGATTCGAATAACACAGTTTTAGTTCACGTAACTACAATTTTGGCTATCTAAAATAGTTAATATACAAGTGGCTTCAGCGTGCGACTCTCATCTCTGAGTTCGTAGGTTCGATCCCCAACTGTGCACCAATAGACTTTCTTTCTATGTGCGCATTTAACATTTGCTCAAACGATGAAGGAAAACATCGTGAGGAAACCGGCTTGCCTTAGACCCAAAATGTCAACGGCGTGCGTCAGGCACAGAAGGCTACCTACTTACCTATTAGATTAACAAATGATCATAAAACAGGTACAGAAATCTAAGGCCCAGATCTAAAAAGGTAGCACGATTGATTTTTTTAATTTTATATTTATACTACCTATATATAATAATTCATGCATGAAAATGCCATCTATGGTCTTCATATTGTCCGTGTATCCGTGTTTCTATCTCTGTCTTGTTAAAGTCAATACTTACCTCGTTGGCACATTGACGTAACGAAAATTAATCAACAACTAAATACAAATTGAACTCTTGAGAAATGAGTGTCCAAATAAAAGAAAATTATTTAAGAATTTGAAAGCGCACAAGCGATGTTTTTATCCAAAAATTTGCTTATTATAGTATTTTAATTGAAATATAAATTTTAAAGTGCTCTCAGAGATATATATTTAAAACAGTATTCCATCCATCGTATTTTAAATCAAAAGACAGGTAATGAGGTCGTGTAAATTGCATTATCTCCAAAGTATGGATACAATTTTAATTATAGTCAATGGTATATTTTATTCAGTGATATAAATAATTAAAGTAGAATCTTTTTATAAAATGCAATTGGTTTTGATAAATCAGCAATTAAATATACAATTTAATGTCAGACAATCAGGCAAGTATTGTTAAAGAAATTATAACTTGGTACTGGCGTATGGCATATAATTTTGGCTATGGTATGTTTTGGCTTAATCCTCTTTATCATGATCTCTGAACATAAGTGTATATATCTGATTTTATTTGATGCAGTTTATTATAATACTTATATTGTGCGGTTGAAACCAATAAAATAGCTACTTAATATTGCAATTTCACATTAAGCCGATGTCTCCATACTATTTTTTGTCAGAGTCTGTCTTAATATTATTTATAAAAATTGTTTTTCCTAAGGTTATAGTCAGATATATCCATTTGGTCTATTGTTATATGGGTCACAGAGAGAACAGAAATTATTACCTTGTAGTCGATGCCATTGAAGAAAATTACAAAGACCGTAGCGGTCTACGGAAATTGTTTTATTTGCTACGTGATGCAGTGCTACGTATTGTGTCTACGTTCGCAGCACAAATAGGGAATTATTGGGGTCGTAAAATATAGCTTTTTAAAGTATTTTATCTTAATGTACCGATTTATAAGTTATATATTAGTGTGGTGGTATTTATTTTTGTTTTAAAGTACAATACATATCTGAGAACATTTTCGAATAAGGTTGCTCGAATAATTTTGTAGTTTAATAGTAAATTAAATTTAAAAAAAACCTGAATATAAGTCCGATACTTATTCTATCTACGTACATACAAGAAGAACAATTTCGCATATGGTTTCATAGATCATGAATAATTTCATGGCTTCCATACGTAGGAGTAGGGACAAAGGAATTTGAGAGTGTACATTCTCTTTGATATCCCAAGTATTCGTTCAGCTCTTGAAAGACATTGATATGCGATGTGAGATTTCTTTTAGTTCCACAGTGTATTTTAATTAAGAATTTATTCTTGAAAATAATAGTTTTCTTCGATTTTTAGTTTCTCCGAAAATTTACGATTTATCTATGTTAAAATTGGTTTTAGATTTTTTTAAGCCACTTTGCATATCGAATATTATTTTATAAAAAAAAATATAGTATGCACTATTGCCAGATGTCCGCAATGTTTATTAAACGAATTACATTGGACTATGAATCACTTGAACTACGAAGAGAGCAATCGGCAATCTACTTTGGACTGAATGTTTTGAGGGAAAGAATAGCGGCATGGCGGCTTCCAGCATGGTTTATGCTGGAAAGAGGCCCTATACTAAATAAATTAAATTGTCCAATGAACTGTGACGTCAGGGTTTCCTTATTTTGGTACCAGAGCTGAATATATTTGTGACAGGTTTGGTAAGACTGAGAGGTGAATGTAAGATATTTGTGTTGTTTAAGCTGTACTAAAATGTTCCAGTTATCTACAATTACTTAGTCTAGCTATGAATACAGAAACAAGGTAAAAAAAATCTATTGTTAATCTACACATTAATTACTTTAACAGAGTAGTTTAGTACATAAATATAAATCAATTAAAAACATAAAAAGCTTATTTGAAGTGGTCTACATTGGCAGAAAATACAGTCCTCAACCAATTTTCCATGGGTAACTTCTACACTGCCAATCCTACGGATTGTGTTAGGGACTCCAAATGATCGTACTCTCTAAAACTGACTATTAATCATTATCCAGCGGATTACGATCGGGACTAGACGACGGCCTGTCTTCAGCTCTGATGAACTCGGAAAGGTTCGTTTCCAAACAATACTGCGTAGATCGAGCTTTATGACCCGGCGCCGAGTCTTGAAAAGACTATTCTTGGTTATTAAACATGGTGTTGTTAAGAAGCTTCACTACCTTCTCAAGAATGGTATCTTGATATACTCGTGCCGACGTTTTGATACCTTTTTCATAAAAGTATGGCTCAGTCACTCCTTCATAGCTAATACCCAAAACATCACTGAAATCGGATATTGCCCACGTTACACTCTGTTGACTGATTGGAAAGCTTCTTTAGAGCTTTGAGCATAACTACAGTTATATTGCTTGTTAAAATGTTGCAATTGTAAAAAAAATCTCATCCGTAAACAAATTTTTTCTGTGGCCTCCCATAGCGTTACGCTTCAGTAGGTAGATGTTTCGGTTTAACCACCCTATTATTTATTTAAATATCAGTTAAAATATATTAATATATTATTTAACATATAAAACGTTCACGTATAAAATGTCTATTAATCTTCAATAACTTCAATGTTTTATAGACGTTCCATGCATCGTTTAGCGCTAGCTCAATACACCGTAGTAATTTGAGGAATGCACCAGTTAACTGAAGGTTCCCTTTTACATTCAGGAATTTATCAATACCTACAAACACGCTTTGACAGTATAGACGATAGAAGGTTGTTTGAAGATATTTTAGTCTCAGATCTTGTAATGGAAATAACATCAATAATAAATGATGGTAGATAATCGCATGTATTTAAAATAGTTATTCACTGTTCGAGACATAGGGCCAGTAGGTACGGTACAGAAAAAAAAACACGTATAACTGAGAAGAACCTCCTATAACTCTAAGCAGACAAGAAGTCCCATTCGTACCGGATGTTAAAGGACGCAAGCAAGCCATTGATTGCATTGATTTGGATAAATAAGGTCTCCTGTGTTTTGTAAAGTTACAATAAAACTAACACCCCCAAGAAGTGGAAAAATAAAGCAACATTTCGTTTGTGTAATTACAGACGTATAGATAATAATAAATGTGTCTTGGCTTCGGATTCTTACTTCTTCTGAAGAGTTGATGAAGCATTCAGTGCCTTTATATCCGTATACGTTATATCCTTATTTGAACGTTAAATACATAGTTGTACAACCGGTATTCGAAGTAATGACCTCTGGATTACGAGTTGTGCACTTTGAACACCAAGCCAAAAAGTAAACACTGCTGTCACACGTAAGTCAACGTATCAAATTTTGTATACAGTGTACGTTTTAACGACAAAACAGAGAATAATTCTCAGTTCAGTGGAACTTGACCCTAATAAAGATAAATAAAAGTTAAGTCGCCAATATCAAAATGCGGTTTAAATTAAATTGCGTGTAACCAAATACTCAGCATAACAACATAATGTTGAATTGAAATTCTGACCTTATTATTTCTGCCTATCAAATTTCGGAAACATAAAACAAATTCTTATCTGAACAATATTAAATAATTTTCTTCAATTCGGATATTAATGTTAAATTCCAATGATAAATGTTCAATTCTTAAATTTAGCGTGGTCTCTGTGGTTTAAAAAAATTATCTTCTGGATCTCTAAATTTATCTTAATATATATAAATCTCTTGTATGTTTGTCCGCGATGGACTCCTAAACTACTTATTTTTACTGATACATTTAATTATGTTCATACAATATATCTTATATTATACAGGCGCGTTTATCTGTTCAAATGAAACCAATAAACTCAAAAAAATACCAACCTGATGAACCCGCGTTTGAAGTAGGTTTGTGCATACTTGCGTGATAAAAAAGTAGTACTCATTATTTACGAATTGGGAGTATATCACCTTAATGAACACACTAACACTAGCTTTCACCATTCCTTGGTTAGAATGGTCTAGGAATAACATCGATTCTCAAAAGATATTTTTCCCCAACCTGAAACTTATTAACACGTCAGTCGTTGCCATTTGTCTCTCTTTGAATCGAAACCCTTATTCTCACATATTCATTGTATTTGTATATCGCTTAACTTAACGTATTATCACCACATATAATATACAAATATTTATCATCAAAAACTGTTAAAGGTTGGATCAATTTTAGAAATTCTACTTTAACAATCGAACAGGGATTGTAAGTTGGATAATCAAATGAACACGAAAGCTTAACAACTTGTCTAATTAGTCCCCAGTGTTTGACTTGTGAAGATGAGTCGACATCATATCAAAAGCGACGATTCAGCTTTATTCGATGAGGTACAATTTGATATATTACATTAATTAATTAAATTGCTACAAGTTCATTTACTTTTTAAATATGTGATTCAAACATTTAGAATATTTTTTTCTTAATTAAGTAAAAGTAGTAAGAAACAAAACTGCGCAGCCATGCTAATAGGGGTAATCAGTGGCGCTACAATATTTTTAGGTCTGGGCCTCAGATTTCTGTATCGGTTTCATGATCATTTGTTATTCTAATAGGCAAGTGGGTGATCAGCCTTCTGGGCTTGATGCATGCTGTCGACTTTTTGGGTCTAAACAAACCGTTCGAGCGAATGTTAAATGCGCACATAGAAATAAAGTCTATTGGTGCACAGCCGGGGATCGAGCCTACGACCTCAGGGATGAGAGTCGCATGCTGAAGCCACAAGGCCAACACATCCATGTTACTTTCAATAGTTATAAGATATATTTTACTTATTCACTCATATTATTTATATGTAAAAGAACTAATAATTCAACAACTTTTAACTTTTCAATCATTAATGAGATATAGTCTTACCGAAATTGTTAACATAGGTGCAAGCAGCTAGATTATGCGCAGGCCCAATCTTCCTCCGGACCAACCACCGGCGTAACTGCGGAACAGAGCCTTTCTCTTTTTAACGCATGTCGTAGACGGGCTACGGAAAAAGGACTTTAAACAAAATGCAGATAAGGTTCCTTAAGCACTAATTATAATTATTATTCTGTAATCATCAATTAATTTTTCAAGGCATAAACTTCACTCTTAAGTGACACAAGGTAACCGAAACGAACATTATAAACGCTAAAGATAAGAAGTTATACTTCCGTCTCGATTGCTACTAGTTATTGTGACATGCCTTGACAAAAATGTATTTTCTTCATCTCATAATTATACGATTTGAATAAATTCACATTTCTGCATTAGAGAAGTTTTATTTACTACTAAACCAAGCAATCATGTGATTTCCTCCACGAACCACGGACAGAAAGCAGTACGTTAATCGGAATTTAGTAATCGTTAATGAGCCCATTTGTAATTAACCACAACTGACATTGACAATTCATTTAAGCATTTCCAGTTAGTATTTTCCAGAGTACTCGCTAACTATTAAAATATTATTAAATAGATGGTTTGATGGCTTTGATTTTTTAAGATCCATAGACATATAATTTAATTTTTTATTGAACCAATTTTTTCCCAATATCTCTTGCATTAGTATTTTACAATATATTTTAATTTAATTTATAAAAAAAAATTGATTGTTTTCGATTTTGATAAAATAATTGATAATATTGTTACTAAGGGCATCTACGGTTAATAATAATAATAATAGTTAATTTGCCAAAATAGTGGTACAGTGGTTAGATCGATCAACTACAAATATCCACACAATCAGCCATATATATGTAAATAGGTATGCAAATGTCATATTGAAAATGTATTAACATAAAATAATATTAAAGTTAAATTATTTACAATCGGTGTCAAATCTATTGTCCAAAAACTTGTTTACGCTATAAAGGCACTTTGCCTTTAAAAATCCATGTATCCATGTATCGTGTACTGGAGCATTGCCTTTAACTTCGATCTAAGATTGGCAAATTCGCAGGTCTGTTTGAGATGTCCTCGCATCCGCATTCCTATCAGCAGAACCCACACAACCGTTGTATTATGCGTTTAAAATTAAAAACTTTTAAAGGCGTTATAAAGATTTGAACCTAAAAAGGGATACGTGATATACGCTCGATTCACGAGTTTGTTGGAACAGAAAACGCTGACGTCACGGTTCATTGGACAATTTAATAAAGTATTTGATAATGAACGCATTGATTGATTACTCGTCAGTTTGACTGATGTTTTGAGAGTTCGGGCGAGAATTTTCGGACTCTTCTGCAGAATACATTTGGTTAATCTTTTATTTTTTCATGAAAAAAACAACTTTTTGGGCGTTACAAAAGATTATTGATGAGTGTGTGTTGCCATTAAAATAAATCAATGGTGCTACAACCTTTTTCGGTCTGGGCCTCAGATTTCTGCATCTGTTTCATGATCATCTGTTAATCCAATAGCCAAGTAGGTGATCAGCCTTCTGTGCCTGACGCACGCCGTCGACTTTTTGGGTCTAAGGCAAGCCGGTTTCCTCACGATGTTTTCCTTCAACGTTCGAGCTAATGTTAAATGCGCACATAGAATGAAAATTTATTGGTGCACAGCCTGGTATCGAACCTACGACCTCAGGGATGAGAGTCGCACGTTGAAGCCACTAGGCTAACACTGATCTGTGCGTTGCCATTAATGCCATTAATAACGACTACGTAAAATACTCCAAAAACTTTATATTTTCATTAATACGACTGCCTTGTCTTTATTAATAAATTAGGTTAGCCTTAAATTACATATTTGTCTTAAGCTAGGGTAGATCGTAATGTTCCATGATGTCTTAAAGACACAATATATACTACAATATATATACTAATTTATTATACAAAATAAATTCTAACGTAATGTGATGAATTTGCAAAATAGAGATAATACATTTTTAGTATAACACTTTTATAAATTAGACACAGTTGAATTAAGAAATTAATTGCAAGGTCCACTTTTAACAAATTAATCACGTCTTAAATACTTTGAATTAATTATTTTTATCATTTGGACGTAATTAAAGCTCCAATTGATAGTTAAATTTGTTTGCATAATTCGTTCTATAGAAGCTTAAAGCCTAGACCCGCATGAATTTATATTCATACTCATCATCGTAAGATCTAAAGAGCATAAATCGTTTTAAAATAAACTTAAATTCAGTTATATCATATAATTAAACTGCATAGAAAAGGTATTTTAATTTCCGTAAATTGGTATTGGAATAGTACCTAGACACACTATCATTTTTACTTACCTAGGTAGGAATGTTTGGACACTGTTAGACAGACTGTTAGTCTTTTTCGAATAGTTTATCTATCAGCTACATGGTTTAATCAAGGGTGAATCCAGGATACAGTTTGCCAATGTCAAAGTACTACGTATCTATTTGAAAACGGGCAGTAGTTTTTTTTATGATCATAATTTTGACATCTCTATGAATCTATGACTCCAGCTTAGGCGGCATGACATAAAATTCTTTAGATACATTAGAAAAATCTGTTTATTTCGCTGTTTTATATTTTGTTATCGGTAGACCATGACGGGCGGAAATACAGAGTCGGCACCGAACCCCAAGGAAACTCTTTGTGTTAAACAATGTACGGGAAAAGCATTAACACAATAGTATCATTTCGAAACGTAAGAAGAATTGATGTTTATATTATTTGCTTTTCCAAATGTATCTTTGTTTCCTTTTTAATTATGTTTATAGGCAATTATCGGTCTTTTCTACTTGACACCGTCGATTTTTGGGTTTTAAAGCTTTCACGACATATTTATATACCGTAAGAAAATTTGTGCATTCATGGTTCACAACTAGGATCGAACGCATGACTTCAGGCTAAACTAAAGGCTATTTTTTATTAAATCTATCTCTATACAGTATAAGGCAAAGTCACTTTTTGTATCAATATAATATGTAATTAGCTAAATCAAACAAATATAATGACCTTGGATAGGTGTCCTAGCTTCTGTGTCTCGCGCTGTGATCGCGTCGTAGTACATAAATATACGAAAAAACGTAACTTATATTGACTTTTTTGTCTGTAACGAACACACTCAAACACTACAGTTTCAATTAAAAAAATTCTTGCAGCATTAAAATGATACATTTACCATATGTATGAAATAAAAAAAGAGACTGAAGAGCTGGCATCTACCTCGGACAAAGAATTAATCTAGCTATTCATAGGGACTCCTTTTAATAATATATTATATTTTAAGGTTACTTATTGTTTTTTGTTATGTTAATTTATGTGAGCAGTATTATGTTATTTTTATTTTATTTAGAATAATAATAATACTTCCATGAATTTATTATAACTGTCTTTGTTCATAGTTCCAGCAGCTGGGATATGGCTGCATGTACAATATACACAGTGTTGACAAACTATCATGACGTCAACAAAATAATTAATTGTTAGTTTAAGATCAAATGGCAAGGCGCCATCAAACCAAAATTATAAGTTCATATTTTTTTTATCACTCTCCTCCATATGTAGGAAATACTATAATATTGTTCAACACAAAGTTAATTTTACTGTTTTAAGGCCTTCCAATTCCGTAGAGTTCTTAATAAAAACAGAGGCAACAGTAACCGTTTTTAATAGTCATCGGTGTTGTTAGATATATTTAGTTCTGATTAAGGGTTTTTTTTATAATTAATCTTCTAGTACTTATAAAGCAATTTAATTAATATAGCGAGGGTGAATTTGTGGAGTAATACATCAAGACTGGTCTCTCGATCAATGTATCTGGTTCGGAGCTAGACTACATTTCTCTAAGATTTATCGCCTACATACATGAATTGAATCCAATCTTGTCTGACGAGTGTGCACGCATGAATTCTGGTTTCTTTCTTTGAGTAAAATAAACGTATAATATGCACAGATTAACAATTAACTTTCTTGAAAATTCTGATATTAAAGAGACTATACAGAGGATTTTATTAATCTGATCTGAGAGCAGTGTTGGCTTAGTGGCCTCAGCGTGCGACTCTCATCCCTGAGGTCGTAGTTTCGATCCCCGGCTCTACACGAATGGACTTTCTGTCTATTTGCGGATTTAACATTCGCTCGACCCGTGAATGAAAACATCGTGAGGAAAGCGGCTTGCCTTAGACTCAAATAGTCGACGGCGTATGTCAGGCATAGGGTCTCATCTACTTGCCTATTAGATTGACAAATGATCATGAAACACATACAGAAATCGGAGGTCCAGACCTAAAAAGGTTGTAGTGCTACTGGTCTTTATTAATTGTATTAATCATGATACAAATATCTTGAGTATAACCTTACTTTTGATCATGATATAATTGTTAGGCTAATATTTTTCCGGTATTTTGTATGCCTTCTCTACCCAATACTTAAATTACAGGTTACTAATACTGTATGTATTGCGCCATGTTCTAGCTAGTAACTTTCAATACAACATCAGTGCTGCAGCCTCTATATTTTTTTCTAGAAATCAGCCTTTGTACTTGATATAATATGCTATGTAATTCCTGCTTACATTAAAGCACATATATATGAATGTTGTATAAATGATCATGATCATGATACTGAATGAGTCTTCATAATCATAATTAAGAGTTTATTAACTGTCATATTTTTACTAAAACTACTACTATACTATATAGCATTAAAAGTTATGTAAATCCAAATAAGCGGAAATTGAAAGAGGTGCTAGAATCATTTTTACGCATCAACGGTTAAAAGAATGAAGTCACAATTTTAATAAGAGAAAATACAAAAAAAATACGAAGTTGGCACTGAGATAGCACACAAACTTTGTGGAGCCACTCATGAATTGCTAAAATTTTTAATGAACTCCCTCGATTCAAATTTTTTACACGTACCCTATATTCTGTTTGAAAGTTCAAATTATGAACGATTTGAAAACTAATTTTTTATGGCAACATTCATTTTTAAGCTGCTATCGCAAATATGTATTCGATTTTTTAAATTGCTTAATTCCCGAACATTTCACTATTTTCCCGCATAATTGCGCTTTCCGTTTTTCATTTAACAAAATATTGTAACTCGGTCATTTATTATTTGTCCGGTTTATTGTCCTGATTTAGTTGCTGATAATTTGGGCACTTTGTTAACTTTGAATTTCGTTTTACAAGACATTTTAGTTAACTTACAAGATGCAAGACTGTGTAGCGATGCCTACAATCTGTGTGTTCATGCTTACAAATATAATGGGAGAAATTTTGCTTAAGTATATGATTGTATAATAATTCGTCTTACATTTGACGTAGTCCATGTGTATTTTCCATAGACTCTTTTGACGCGAAACCATTCTCCAGCTGTATATTTAATATCGTCTTCCTACGTCGTTGATTAGGGTCAATTATTATAATTGCCTCGCTAGGGTGTATACCAGACTTTTATAATACTTTTCATTCTGTTTAAATGCTTTACATTTTTCATAATCTAGTGAAAAATTTTCCAATGTTCAATATATTATTTCATAGCTTAATAAGCTTTTTATATAAAGATGCCTTTTTTATTACGTAAATTGAGAGGGCTACACAAAATCCCATAGAAAAGCGTTGGAATTTGTATCGCTATTGGAAGTTATCAGATAAATACAGCGCAAAACAGATTTTTGTAATTTGATTAATTGTCGGCATGTAGTAGGGACCTAGTAGGGAGGGCCTTTTGGTAAACTAAACAGAGGAAGACCGCTCATAAGATGGGCGGACGACATTACTATAACGGCTACCTCAAGCTGTATGCAACTCACGCCAAGCGGAGATACCTGGAGAATCTTGGAGGAGGCCTTCAACTGCGGGTTCTTGCAAAATAATTAGGAAATAGATATGAAAATAGGAAAAAACTAATTAGTGTAATTTATTTTATTAAAAAAATAAATATTTGTTCACTTTTGCAAGAAATAAAAAGGCTTTTATATTTTTTATTTATTATTATAAATTGTCTGCACAAATATGTCATTCACATCATATTATGATCTAACCTACCTTAAGCCTAATAAGTCATTTAAAACAAACCTAACCACCACCAAAGTGTCTAACTTCACTACAAACAGTTTACTTAGCACTGTTAAGTACTTAAGAATCGTAAGTACTAATTTGAATGGTTTCTTCAATTTCTGAAAGCAGAACAGTTAATGAGATATAAAATAAATAAATGTCTTTCAGAGTGAAAATCTATTCCGTGTGATACTCGATAGCAGGCCCTTGTTTATCTATTTGATCAGATAATTACACTAGCGACAGAAAGCATCCGGCTATCGCGTTGCAATTACACCTACTACGGGGATTTAATTTTCATTTCAATTCATTAGGGGCTTTTAATTTAACCAGAAGTAAGTTCTGGGTAACTTTTTATTATCGTTATCAAGTACATAAATCAATTTCTTTTATTTTGTAAATCTTACCTATATTAGGATCCTATTTTTAATACCATTTTTTTTATAAAGAGATATTTCTAAACCAGCGTAGAAAACCGGCCTGATCGATCCTTGGTGGCTCCATTAATATCACTTCATGTAATTCGAGCTTCCTTGACAATGATGCTTCGCAGCCAGGTCTTTGGGTGGTTTCCTTTCGCCTCGAGGATTCCAGTCAAAGGCTTGCTTAATATGTGACTTGGATCCCTACGGAGCATGTGGCCCACCCATTTCCAATGTTTTATAAACCAGTTTGCATTGCCCCCATAGCTGATGATTAGAGAAGGATTATATGGTTGCACCATTACATAATGCTCCTCGCCACATCATATAGCAATAAATTATAATAATAAACCAATAAATAAGAAAAACAAATGTTGAACTGAATAAGCAATATCCATAGTGAAATCGGAGCACGCATAACTCCATGCGACCAATGCAGTAAAAAACAGTAAAACACTTGTATCATATAGAATTCGGTGATTGAGTTTCATTGGCGGTTAGTTAAGAGGTCGTTTATTCAAGTCTAATTAATATCGATATAAACGGAAATTTTAGTATTAACTGGAAGCTCGGAATAGGGATTTATGGGGTCCCCATATCTGTCAATGGTTCGAGATAATACCGTCACAAACCCGCCGCGGTTTAGTGAGCCGTCCATTTGATCGGGAAATTATTCAGCCGCTAATTTACTGGGCTTGAATTTAGGTGATTTAGTTAATTGTTGATTTGTTATTGCGTTTTGAATTTTAGTTCCAAATATAGTTACTAACGCTATGGAATTTTTTTGTTGTTTTAAGGTTAAAATTTAAATGACACATTCACGATAATAGGTTTTCATGACAAGTCAAACAGATAAAACTAGGTATTATTTGAAATATAACTTTTTAATTGACAAGCAAAGGTTGCTACGAATCTTTAAAACAAATGATTTATCAAAGTCCCAAGACTCAAACTCCTCCATCTTAATTATTCTTATAAGTATATTTAAACTACTTTGACTTCGAATGCGGTCCAACCAGCGGTTAAAAATATGTCATATTTTTACACAATCCTTCAAAGATCTTGGATAGAAAGGGTCAAAAGTATCGGTTTTATAGATGAGGTGTAGACATTTTGATAAACGACCTCTATTGTGATACCTTCTTATTCATATATATATCAATCATCCGCATTCTACACGTATTTGAATAACTCTCGATATTTCGGCACTGGGTTCTTTCAGAAACTCTAAATTACTCTACACTCATACACTCGAAATAACTAATTTGAACGCGCTCGTGTTGTATAGTTATCCTATGCAACACAACAACAGCATGGGGTATTCTATTTTTGAATAAATCTATTATCTATGTACGAAATACGAAATAACCACAGAACAGTACTCAAAAGTCACTATAGAATCGGTCGAACGTTCTTAATTTAAATATAACGATACTAGTACAAGATAACTAGCTGTTTTTACTTTTTAGGAATATATAGTAACTAGCCAAAATTTAAGTTAATTTTAAAACTATCTAAAAATCACGTTATTTTTGTAGAGTACAAATAAATAGAAATAATCCGCGCGAAATAAAACGCTGCAGCATTCAGCGCGTCTTCGTTTGCATCTGTTACATACACACATACATACAACTCTATACACAGCTTTCTGTATCTAACCCATGTCACTTATAGAGTCTATGACTTCCTCATAATGTTTATTTTCAACTTACTCGTAAGTGTTAATAGCAAACATAAGAAGTACAATTCGTATACACTCAAGAATTTTACCTAAGGTTGTGCTTGTGAATCCAGACAACAACACTGCACAGTACTGTTGTCAGTACAGTGCTAAAAATACAATCAATATTATTTGTCGCTGCAATTTATTAATCATAGCTTCAACACTCCGCCAATATTTAAGCTTTTAATAAACCAAACGCTTGTTTCCGAACGTAAATGTAGTCCCGCAGTGAAGTTTCAGAGAGTTATGGGTTAGATACGAAAGCCCCTAACCGTGCCAACTGCGTGACAACATACATTTGTAGATTCTATTTTACTTATCTCTGCAGTTGATATGGGTTAGTCAAGCAGCCTTATTAAGACATATATACATTATATTTTAAACCGCAACTAGGGCGGTGTTAGGTTAGCATATAAAACACTGACTGGCCGTCCCGACGGCCGATGTCGAGAAGTTTTATAATATCCTTAGTGGTCGGGTTAACTTTCAGCGCGATTCAGGGTATAACGAATCGAATTTTAGGTATTGCTACATATACTTAATAGCTAGGATTATAAACAAAAAAATTATAGCGTAAATTCTATAGAATCTCGTATATTTTACGAAAATAGCCCTTGTAAATTTGTTCCACGTCCGAGCTGGACAGACAAAATATTTAGTTTAAGCTTTGTAAACTAAATAATTATATATAAAATAGCGTGAACTTAAAATACCTTATTAACTCATCTAGCATACCAAAAGTTCATGTCTAATAAATTCTTTAGTGAAGTTATATATTATGTGCTGTGTTTAAAGTGTTGTTCGATCACAGAATATATAATTTGCTTTTAGTATGTTTAGTTGGTCGCAGAAGACGATTATTGTCTAGCTCGCGTAATGAGGAAGTTTGTCGCTCAGCCTTAACGTGACAGGCAGCAAATGGAAACCTGTGGTGACAATATTGAATGGAAAATTAATTGCATAGTGAGAAGTGATAGATTGAATTTACGTATTGCAGTTTAGAAATCCTAAGCGATACCCACTACATACTAGAATGTAATGTTAATATTAAATTTCATTCTTGTGCAGAAATGGTATATACATAAATATAATAAAAAGAAAATTTTCAGAGGCCGGTACGCATTCGCGAGCCTTTTGGATGTGTGTGTTTCCATCGGTGTCAGTTTACTATTTTATTTAAGCTCGTTTGCTAAATGGAAATTTATCAAAAATTTAATTAAATTTTTAAAAAGAATACTGCAACCAAAATGTATTTATAACAAAATATAAAATATAATATAAACAGGAAACATTCTTAATGAGTTCTTGTCTTTCACGACAGTATAAGAATTAATATTAAATTTATAAAAATTCCATTTAAATCGATTCGTTATTACATTCCTTATTACGTCAGATATAAATTTAAAGGACAATCGAATATATATTATTTATCCATATTCCTGTATGTTAAAACCTAACGCATTTTTGATAGTCAGGCTTAGCGCTGTCTTGTTTCTAAATCTGAGGGTATTCCAACCCGTATTCCAACGTATTGCATTTGATTAACGAAAGTACTTGGCAATCGCCTTGGCACTGAATATTATTAACAATACTTAGATTCATCGTAAATGAAATATTTAGTAGTCTTATTTAATTTAATTTGTTCTTTCCGTAAGAAGCCAATTTTATGTAAAATACTGCCATTTTACATAAAAATATAAAATAAAAACACGATTAACAAGCTACAATTACAATATTAAAGGGAAAAATGCAATATGCTGGCGAGAAATGATTTTGTGAGAAAAATTGGACGTTTTGCCTTAAAAAAAACGCGATACGATGGTTTTCCTTATTTGTGCCCCTCAGCGTGAATGGGACACAAAGTGAGAGAAATATTATGCCTTATTGTATCGTAAACGAGGTTACAAATATAATTTCCGTTAATACCGGAGTCGTGGTTGAAGTGTAGTTAAAATCAGTACCGTTATTGAAGTTTCGTAGTCTTATATATCGTGATTAAAGGGGTGAACAACAGGTTCATCACTGCAGCATGGATAGGGTTCGCACGCACCTGGAAAATATAAAATTGCCCACTAGACCATATCGACGTATGCTGGATTAATCAAACTAAACTTTAGTTTCAAAATCTATACCATTTTTCTGTATGTTATTTCAGTACTGATAAGTAAGACGATTAGATAAAATTATATATATGAAATGGAGTAAGGACATAACGGACAATAGGACGGTTTTGGCATTTTAATGTTATCAGTTGAGGTTTTCAGAACGGATACGAAGATTGTAGTATACCATTTTCTTATAGGCTGGAAAAGATTTCTGACGTAACCAGCAGGCAGTGGAAAGCACAGCTCCTTCAGCTTAGCCACAAGTCCAAACCAAGGATTAGCATGATTGTGTCACATCCATCGGGTAGTGACAATACGAGCTGTTGCTCACTCAGTCCCTTTTCGGGTGTCTAATATTAAGTTATGTGGTTTATTATTTGGATTATATCTAGGTTAAAAATAAAATTCATGTGATACGTTCATTTCTCTTGCAAATCTGCACCTATCTCGAAACTCTCATTTTGTTATATTAAATAATACATATTCCACGTAGCTCTCTGGTATTTCGTGTAACAGAATATAATTTCACTCTCAACTTTAATATTTTACTTTACAAGCAAGCATATCCATGTTGGTGGGGTGAGGTATGATGTACTTGTGTTGAGATTATTTTAGAAAACCTTGGCTAACTCTTCATATTTCTAAAATAAGAAACTATGTTATATTTTTTCTCCGTAAACTTACCAGGAAATAATAAAATAAAAAGTAACAGGTTTTAGCTGTGATTAATGTTTGAAGCCATATCAATAAAGCCAAAAAAAACTGTTTTCAGTGTGATTAGATTGATTCAGGCTTCAATTACGGATAAATGTTACAATATTTCGGTCAGTATTGATTAAGTTAATATTAAGGCCTTAAAGCTGCTTTCTCCATGCTGCAAATACCTTTAAAGTTAAAAGAATCGCTATTCAATATTTAAAATAAATATAGTTTAATATTTATTGAAAACATCTATACTGGCAAAGTTCTGTCATTGTTCTGTTATTAATTTTTAAAAATTATATTAGCTGTAATTTACAAGTGTGTAGACGATGTTATGCGTGTACATAATATAGTATTATAGACAGAGCCTCCGTGGCGCAATTGGTTAGCGCGTTCGGCTGTTAACCGAAAGGTTGGTGGTTCAAGCCCACCCGGGGGCGGCTTTTTAAATTTAAGCAACATAAGTTTCAGTCTAATTATTATAATTTTTTTCGTCCATGACATGTACTTTATATTCATTTGTATAATATATGTTACGTATACGATAATATGTAGATTAATTAACTCGCATATTCAGATAATTTTTTATCCATTCCAAATATAATTTTATTATTTAATATATTTTTGATAATTTCTTATAGAAATAAACATACCGTGACTTTTTCTTTCGAAACAATCTCATTTATGTTTTCTTGGTTACAAGTGTAATAACATTTAACCTCACTGCGCTAGAAATTATTACCTCAGGGAGTCTACGATCATACAAAGTAAATTTTAAGCTTAACAAGAATTTTCTTATATATTTCTTGAAGTTATTACAAGTAATTTAACGTGTTTAATTATACTTCAGGATAATTGATATATGTACCTACTGAGACAGAAAGAAACTTATTTGTGAATGGTTTGGAGGTTTACATTTAAAAGTAAATTTAACTACGTTGTATCATAGTATCTAGTCTAGCCATAAATACTGAAACAAAGTAAAAAAAAATGTCATTCGTAAACGAAATTTTTCTGTGACCTCCCTTTGAGTACCGCTTCAGTAGTTGTTCCGGAATTGCCACCCTATTCTTCTTTAAAATATCAGTTAAGAAATGACTAGTATGTCTCCCATACGCTACAAGTCCTAAGTCATCTTTTAAAATATGCAACATGGTTCGAGGTGTTATCTTCATCTCCCGATATAAAATCTTTGCTTTCGTACAGGATTTCCCTTGCTGCTTGACGAAAAAGGTGGTCAACCTTTTTCGTCCGAACACTACGTGGACGGCCAGATTTTTTTCTGTCACAAATAGAGGAGGTCTCGTTGATCCTATTAATAGCCCGGTACACAAATATTTTACTAATACTTACAATCATTTTACGAAAGATTTTTTGAAAAATCGCATTTGGCTCCATACCTACTTTGTGTAATGCAATTACTGCGATTCGGTTCTTTTTGTCAGCACACACTATTTTAATATCATGTACAATGTGGCGCCAAAGTGAGAAAACACAAGAAACAATGATATAAAAATGACAGATTCTAAATTCAAATATTATATTTTGTTAATTTTCAATTGTAACAGTATTTATGGCTAGACTAATTATACAAAAATATATACTTAACATTTAAATATAAAAAAGGTTGGATAACATTTCATCTATTATTTGTTTTTATAACAGGTCACATAAGAAACAAAATGTAAAGAAACAATTTACACAAACTAGAAACAATGACCTCGATAATGAGAGCAGACGGCGTGCACAAACATTACAATATATGGCATGCATTAGTATGTAATAAATTACCATAGTAACATTAACGTAAAAAGCAATATTTTATTGGTTAGACTATACTATATATATATATATATATATATATAATATAATATATTGTCCGTTGACATTTCGCATAATTTTACACTCACAAAAATTATTAATAATTGTATTCCATATTTATTTTTAGTAAGTTACTTTCTAAAAATAAATATGGAATACAAGAATAAAAATTTATACTATTGAAATAAAATGCACACCGAAACGGCACGATAAAAATATATGATTTCTAGACTGAAAAGAAAAACAACGGTTAAAAAGGTCGCCCCAGGGTGTTTCTTGATTCGAATCGTGGCTCAAGTAAATACACACAAAAGACTCATCACAAATATTTAATAATATATTTGCGATATGGCGACAGATTCGCTTTGAAGTTGGGTAGTGTTTTGATTATCTTCGGGTACTATAATTAGATTTTTGTTATAGCGTAAGCTGTAACTTTGGAAGGAAAACACTTTTACAGTCTTCAAATAATAGATTATATGAATTATTTGAAACATTGTCGTATTGGAAGATTGAAAAACAATATTTTATTATCAATTCAATTGAATTTAGGGAAGATATGAAAATCCTTCAACACAACATAGATATAACATCTTTGCTTAATTATAATTATAAGAAATCGGAGAATATTTCTAACTTAATTAAATAAGTGTTGTATTACACTGTTAATAATAATACAATAAAGTTTAATGTTCCTTGATAATACTAGCATAGATTTAAGTAGAACAATATTATTAGTCTGCTTTGTAAATTTTATTTACATTTATTGTGTTCTAGCTGTGGTTAAGTAAAATATAATTATATCAAGAAATTAGACGTGCACTTTATTCCATAATACAAACGATCGATAAGAAAATAGCATTCAAACAATTACATAATTCCTTTTGTTCGAACACGGAGGCTTAATATAATAAAGGCGTCGAGAACTGCCATATTCTTAATCAACATTATAGTAGTAATAATAGATAAATAAAAAACAAATTTAAAAAGTTTGATTCTGTGGCAGTGTACTCTTAATACTGGCAGCATTTCCTCAGTGTATTGCGATACATATTCATTGAGAGATGATATTATCAGCTCTAGGGTTACCGGTCATCTACTAGGCGCCAAATTCAATCATAAAAGAACACCTGTGCACTTGAACCTCACGGCCCAAGAGTCTGTACTCCAAAGGTGATACTCTATGTTAGGCAGTGTTTTAGGAAGGATAAGCATTAACCTAATGGCTGGCTTCCCTAGATCCTGCTGCTACCTCGATAGGTATTACCTTCTATGTTTTGGAATTGTAATTTACAAAGAGAATCATCCCTGCTTCTTTTGGTGCCTGACACCAGAAGGCAAAACCAGCCGAAGCTGGATCCTAAACACGAATTTCTCGCATCTATTAAATCCGGAATCTATAAGATCTAAGAATTTTACCTACCAGACTGCTAGATTTATGAGAAGATGAGAGAAACGGTGGAAGAGCTACAGTTTTTGTGTTGCGTACTCCTAATTTGCCAAAGCGAAAAGGGAGCGATGTTTGATTCCTAGGAATATTCCTTGAATGTTTTCGTATAAGTATTTGCTCTATGAGTCTATGCTATTAATTAATTTCTGTATTTCTCATCTAGAACTCGAACGATTTTTTTCTGTCTAATTATATATATTCACAGACATCTATTAAATTTTTTGGAATAGACTGCTTACCTGTAACTTCTTAGGTGTAATCTCTTTCTTCTCATTTCGTCTTTTCCACAATATACCATAATAATAAAAATAAATAAATGAAAACGGCACTTATTGTGAGAACAGTATTATTTGCTATATATAAAACTTATTTTGCTTTTTTATGAACATTAAAGGAATATTGAGCGGTGTTATCATAATGATAAGAATCTCAATATTCTTTTTTCCCGAAAACTAAATATAGCGAAAATATAATTCATAATAAATAAAATTTATCGAAATACAAAAGATAATATGACAATGGAATAAAATCTCTCTACTTGATGCATTAGTTCACTTAGGAACGAACACTATATCATCGGACACTATAGTATATTTTATGAGACAATTCTATATATTATGGTCTAATTTATCTGTCTGTTATGATGATCATTAATCTTGATGACATTAGGACTAGTTTCACAGTATATAGTGTCTTAAATCTTCTAAGTGAAGTCAACAATCACTGTTCCAAAAGGACCTCTAAGTTGTACGTTACATTTTAAAAGCCACAAAAAAACGTTTATTCGTATGAAAAATCTCACTATTATTTTGTAGTTTTGTATAAAATAATTATATTTTTAATTTGAGCAACTTATTAAATAGCAAACTATATATAATTCTATTAGTTTCTAACTATTTTCAAAATAATAGATCAATATATAACAATCTAATAAATTTCATAACAACGGCTTCAATTAATATTTAAAATTATTTGAATATTGTCTATAGAACTCTTCCCAAAACTCATACTTCGCTAAGAACTCTGTTTCCATCTTAGTTGTTCTATCTATACGAAAGTAAGCTTTACTATCGTTAGAAACAGGTACCCATTGTGTTGGTAGTATTTCTGATGTTGATGGTACCGGATCTCTGAAAACGAATAAAACACAGATTTATTCACTTTATCTATATAGTAACGGCATGCAAGAGTAGAGTATCGAAATTATATATACCCATATTTTGCAAAGTTTGTCCACAACGTTGTCATTCTATCAATCATAAGCTGATCTTCTGGGCTGGAAGACTTGACGTGGAGGTCTTGAAACAGGTAGCCCAACTCATCTGCATGAATAGCGGTATCTAGGGTTAAATTATTACGTTGACAGTACATATTGCGGCCTCCAGAATAAGCGAACAGATAATAGTAGACCTAAAACAATAAGAGAATAACAAAATTAAAAGTTTGAATAGGACTAGTGAGTATTAGTACATTACTTGGGCTATGTAAAATTACCTTAGTCGCTTCGTATTTATGATAAATATTAAGTTGTTTATACGTAGGATAAACAAAAGCCATGTCCGAAAATAAATCAGTCATTTGTCTTCTGTATTTTCTGCTAAATTCGCCATTGCCTATATAAAATTGTTTTAACTTAAATACCGCACCATTCAATTCTTCTTTATTAAAATTAAACGAATAATTCAAATATGTTCTAATTGCATCATCGTTGTCAAAAAATTCATCAGGGCTATTACCAATAACGATATTGTATTCATCGTTCGTATTTCCAATTAGAATTTTTCTATTCTTTACTTTAGGAACTAATCTAGAAGGCTTTTCTGTAATGACATGTTCAACTCCATCGAATTTTTTTTCAATGCACGGTATAAAATGCACCATGGGTAGAGCTGGCTGAGTTATAGCTTTAATCACCTTCAACGGGTCTTGTCTAGAGAGAAACCTTATAGCAGCATCAAGATCTCTTGTTTTAAATCCAAGGTTGTCGGCCATTATAAAAGGCACCGATGCATTAGCTTCACCAAATCCATGCATACTTGTTAATGTTCCACTTTGTAAAATAGCTTGTTGGAACAAATTATCATGTTGAGAATGCACATGAGAATCTACTGAAATAGAACCGCTACTATGCCCAAAAATCGTTATCCTATCCGGATCACCGCCAAAGGCTTCTATGTTAGCCTTAATCCATCTTAATGCCAATAACTGATCCTTAAAGCCCGTGTTTCCTGGAATCTCTTTTGTCCCCAAACACATGAAACCGTATACACCCAGTCTGTAAGTTATACTAACAAAAATTACATTGTGGCGAATTAAATACACTGGATCATAATCTTTTTCATCATTACAAGATCCGGAATGCCCGTAACGAAATGCTCCTCCATGAATGTAAACCATTACTGCCAACTTTTCTGACTTTTTAGGCGTATATATATGTAACCGAAGACAGTCCAATGTTCCAGCTAAAAAATTAAAACCTTCGTCATACTGCGGACATGGGTTGTTGTCATCATCAGCATCGAGAATTCCTTCATATTTTGGATAGGGATCTGCAATCTGTAATATTCATTGCAGGAATATATACCCATTGCAGGTAATTCTGCAGTTAGAAATCGAACAAAATATAATTACTTACCCCAAAAGGGTTTTCTTGCCTTACTTTTCCGTAAGGAATACCAAGAAACATATCATAATCACTGTTTGGAGATTTAAGACCCCTTACCCATCCAGTCTTAGTAAGAATTAAAGGTCTTGAGTTGGTATCGCTTATTTTTCTCCAAACTACCAAAACGGTTGGAATAAATATAAGGTTTAATATCCATAAACGTTTAGAAATCATTCTAGGGACGAAACGTCGAACACAAAAACAATTTTTCAAAAGTAAAATTTAAAATTTTTAGCTAACAAGGAAACTTTAAAAATAACTACATTACAGAACTCATAAAAGTGAAATGACATAATTTTCATACTCGTTATAAACTGTTTCTTTTATCATGGTAATGACTACTAACGTACATTAATTTACATGACACAATTGATTATTTTAGAATTAAGAATTTATATAATTAAAACGGAACATGTATTATATCCAAGTTTTTATTTAAATATGTTTTTAATTTATGATAAAATGAATGCAGTAGATAACAAGATTTTACTATTTTGACTACAAAAAATGTTTTGATGGATTCGGAGAAAATGGCTGTGTTTTGGTCTGTCGTTATGCGACAATAAGCCAATTCTATATAATTCCTAAATCTCTACGATATATTATATGTACATTTATTAGTAAGTAACTTTTTATCTAACTTTCATTTTATATGTTTCTAAAAAATAAAAAAGTTCTCTTTTTCATATATTTCTTGAATGTATATATATATATGTCGGAGAATGAATATTTTAAAATTCCCGCCACTCTGAAGTTAGTCGTAGAATGCGGTGTGGTATGGTAAGATAGACTGTCAACGTTGACAATTGACAATACGTAGTCTGTGTGATCTATCAAATGTCAGTGGCGCGACTGTTTCGTGGCAGTAAGTGAATTCTTTAGTCACTTGAGTTTCGAACGTCGCCTGCGCCGGACGTGCGCACTGACTGTGTTATAATGTCGGACGACGGTAGTAACACCAATTTTGCAATTATTAATCGCGTTGAATCTGCGACATCAGAAGTGGGATCGCTCCCAAACTCATCCTCCGTGACTGCAGCAACGGCCAGTACGTTGAGTAATGGATATTTCACGCCTAATGTAACTCCGGACCAAGTGTGAAGCTCACACAATGGTGTGAATAGATTGAACATCACATGAAAAATAATTCCTGGAGCGACTACGAAACAAGATTCGCAGCGTTCACGCACCTACAAGGCCGCATTAAAAGGTAGCCCACCTTTTAATGCGGCCTTGTAGGTGTACGGCCGGTAGGTGTAAGGCCGGCCAAGTACAAGTACGCGTTCATTTCCACTGTGCATAACTTGAACTGAAGGATCGGCTGACTAGCCAGTTTGTTACGACGAGAAGATTTCACGATTTGTTTCGTGATATGGTGGAGTACACGAGTGACCAGGCCGTGACGTACGTCGAGTATTCTACAAACAAATTGGCGCTTATAGACCGACTAGATACTGGATGGGGTGAGTCCAACAAAATTGAAGTTGTGATCTATGGCATTACTGATGTCCAGGTACGTGCAGATTTGCTGAAAAATACACCCACTTCTTTCGCCTTACTCGATCGACATCTGAGTACATATCATGACGGTTTCTAAGCGTCCGAGATTGAGCGGGCCTAATACGAATAGACGTCTTTGTCACTATGTTTGCTAATGCGGGATAAAATTAGAAAAGAACCTGCCCAATCTCATGCACCTACTGTTAAATCCCCAGATAGGCCAACTAATGTACAGTGTTATTATTGTTTAAAAACTGGACATTCTGAATCTACGTGTTTCAAAAAGCAACGAGAGGAGAATTTTAACGTGTCTGTAAACGATTCGGCAAAGGCGAGATCTGTTAACGTTTGCTCTGCCTCCCGTGACTCTTTGATTGTAGTATGTGTGGGCGGTTGTAAATTACGGGCGCTGATTGACAGTGGTTCAGAATGTCCGTTAATGAAAGGGGAGATTGCTAGTTGTTTGTCTGATGGAAAGGAAATCTCGTCTTACCCGTCTCACCGGAATTGGGTCTGCTCCATGTTTCTCTTATCAAGGGATAACGACTTGTGTCGAGTTTGATGGATTTCACACCGAAGTTACTTTTAATGTTGTTGATTCCATATGATATTATTTTAGGTAGAGAAATGTTTAGGACGCCAGGTTTGATTTTTACTCTTAGTAGTCAGGGTGCTAGAATTGCTCGCGATGTTAACGTTTGCCTAACTATAAACACAGGCTCAGTACTGGACCAAATTAATACTGATTTGGCTGGCGAAGAGGATGTTGATGGATTGAGATTGATACTGGAGGAATATAAAGCTAATTTTACTAGTGGCAATTCTAACACTACTGTTAAAACTAGTAAAATGCAAGTAGGGCTGGGGAACCCCGATAAAATTGTGCAGCGACGGCCGTGTAGGCTGGCCCCTTCTGAACGCGCCGTGGTGCTTGAAATAATAGCTGATTTAGAAAGTGAAGGTATAATTCGTGAGAGTTCCTCACCTTTTTCTGGTCCGGCTTTGCTTGTCAAGAAGAAGGATGGGTCTGACCGTCTTTGCGTGGACTTTAGGGTACTCATTTCCAACAGTGTGCGCGATAAGTACCCTTTACCACTAATATCCGAACAGATGGACACCCGAACATACCAAAGCTCATTCTACTGTAATAGGTTACCTCACTTCTGCACCTGTTTTAACCATATTTGATCCCAGTAAACCAATTGAATTGCACACAGTTGCAAGTTCAATCGGATATGGTGCAATATTGTTTAAAAAATTTGATAATCAGCTAAAGGTTATTGGATACAACTGATGTAGAAAGTAAGTATCATAGTTACGAACTCGAAACTGCGGAAGGGTTTCTAAAGAGTACTGTTGGCGACTCGTAAATATAAATAGAGATAGATTATACGTTAATTTTAGCGACTCTATAATTATAAGATAAATAAGAATATTTTTGGCGGGGCATAAGTAGAAATTGAGTATGAGTTATAAGTTTGATGAGAATATTGTTGATAGCTTATAAGTAGAAATGTAAATAATTTAAGTATGAAAAATGGTTAATAAATAAATGAACAAATGCTTCGCCGAACAAAAGGGTCGCATAGCTCTCGTCGCGGTATACCGGCGCAGATGTTTGTAAGCGCAGCTCTCGTCGCGGTATACTGTTCGAGTACTTCAGCTCGGCGAGATCTACGCAAAATTCTCTCTTTCCTCTCTCCTCTGACTACGAACTGGGACCCACGAATAATCGGCGAAGCAAGAAACAAGATCAAGGCGCAGTTTCATTTCAAGACAACGTCAAACAATTACGCAATAGCAGGGGTGCGTGGGTTAAGGCGGTGCCAGCACTACGTCAAACCGTCTTGACAAAACGTACAAAGTCAATCCCCACCGGTATACAAAACCGCGCCGAGGAACTTTGGTTACTGCACGGGTGTTTTGAAACGAACACATAAACGTATTATCACGTGCAGGCTTGAGTCTCTGAGGCATCGTGGAGGTTGGCATTCAACAAGTGGTCCTTCGAGCCGGATCCTGCAACGATTGTCATCAAGAAGTGAATATTGCGAAAAGAAAATGCCAGTCACAAGGTCACAGTACGGGATGCAGCGAGGGGAATCGACGTTAACTGCTACCTCCGCAACTACGTCCGAAGCCACTCGGATTACAAGCGGAGAGATAACGATAGAGCAGTCCACGTCGACGAGCGCAGCCAGCCAGCCAGATCAAGCATTGACTCTGGCACCAGCGGGTTCCACCCAGCGGGCCGCATCGAGAGCCGTATCCAAAGCCAGCTCAAGAAGACAAGCCGAGGCCAGAGAAGAGCTGGCTCGCTGCGAACTGCGGGAAGCGCAGGCAGCAGCACGCCTGGCCAGAATACGGTTAGAAGCAGCAACGGAAGAGGAAGACTCCGTTATAGAAGATGTCAGTGATAACCATAATGAAAAGGTCGAAAACTGGATGCGCACATCGGCACAAAGGCCAGAAGAATTAGAAACAAAAAGCGACATTCAAGCAATAGCTGACGCAATAAAGGAAGCCATGACGACACATGTAGCGCCGCAACCGAAGTACATTCAAGAGCTGCCAATATTTGAAGGGGACAGCTCCGAATGGACGGCGTTCCGGGTCGTATACGAAGACACTTCTCCGATGTTCACTGGCATTCAGAATATGGCGCGGCTACGTAAAGCGATTAAAGGCAAAGCGAGAGAAAGCATTAAGAGCCTCCTGTACTCAGAGGCAATGCCAGAAGAAGTAATTAACGCTTTACGCCGAAGATTTGGTAGACCGGACGCGCTGGTGTTAGCTGAACTGGAGAAATTAAAGGCCCTTCCTAGAACGACGGAAAATCCGAGGGACATATGCGTATTCGCTAGCCAAATCAACAATAGCGTGGCCGCCATAAAGGGATTGATGAGACCGCAATACCTCTACTCACCCGAAATCGTGAAACTTATAATAGAGAAGATGCCTCCAATACTTAGATTCAGGTGGTACGATTTCACGGCTGCGAGGGAAGAGGAATCATTCTCTGATATCCAAACAATATGCAACTTCCTCAATTCAGAAGCGGACAAATGCGGCGCATTCGCGGTACTCGAAGACAACAAAAGTGTACGACCGAGCGCAGTGATAAGAAGGCCAGTGAAGCAAGCTACTTATAATGTCGCTGAAAGGAGTAGATCAGAAGAAATCAAGTGCCCAGACTGTGAAGGCACCCATAAACTCAAAGACTGTGAAAGATTCCTGAAGGCGGCAGTCAACGAGAGATGGGAAACAGTTAAGAGGCTTAAGGTCTGCTTCAAGTGCCTCACTGGGAAGCACCGAAAGGAAACATGCCGAAGACCACCGTGCAAGATTTGTCGAAGATGGCACCATAGCTTATTACACGTGACGTCGGAAAGCGAACGATGTCACGATGAGGCAGCGCCCGAGACAGCGACGGTCAACACAATAAGCACACCGAAAGCTATTCTAAAGATGCTTAAGGTGGAGATATATGGACCGGCTGGGAGCAAACAAGTACTGGCGCTGCTAGATGAAGGCTCAACGGTTACACTGCTTGACGAAAACGTGGCTTCGAGCATCGGCATCCAAGGCCCTCGCGAAATCCTTAACATAGAAACTATCGGCGGAGGGCAAATGCAAAATCATAACTCCATGATTTTAGATATCGAAGTGAAAAGGATCAAGCAAAGCGAGAAGTGCATACTCAAACGGGCAAGAACTATCAAGGAGCTCAAATTAACCCCACAACTAGTAGATAAAACCCGACTAAAGAAGTATATTCACTTGCGGGGTTTACTACAAGACGTGTGCTATGAAGCTGAGGCGCCAAAGCTGCTCATTGGCCAAGACAATTGGGAATACATTGTCTCGTTACAAATACGACGTGGGAAGCCAGGGCAGCCGGTGGCGTCACGAACAAAGTTAGGATGGGTTCTTCACGGTTCCGACAGCAGCGGCGTGTCACCAATCAATTATGTGAACACATGTGCACACGCAAGCGTCGTCGAAGATAAAATAGATCAGCTGGTGAGGGAACATTTTAGTATTGAGTCCTTGGGGGTTCAGCCGAAGAAGCCTTCAACGGATATAGAACAGCGAGCGCTTGAAATATTAGAAAGAACCAGTCGACAATTGGAAGATGGCAGATACGAGGTCGGACTATTGTGGAAAACGGACGACATACAACTTCCAAACAATTACGCAGCAGCTTTCAACAGATTTCAAGGAATAGAAAAAAAACTGCGTAAGGACACTAAATTAAAAAATGAATATAGCGCGCAGATAGAGAATCTGTTGAAAAGTAACTACGCTGAAGAAGCACCAGCTGACTGCACATCCAACAAAAAGTGGTACCTGCCTCATTTTCCAGTGGTTCACCCCCTTAAAAAGAAGCTGAGAATTGTCTTCGACGCTGCGGCTAAACACAATGGAGTCAGCCTCAACGACGTTCTGCTGTCCGGTCCGGACTTACTGCAGTCAATATTTGGAGTGCTACTTCGATTCCGTCAAGGTCCCGTAGCGGTAGCGGCCGATATAAAAGAAATGTTTCTGCAGGTGAAAATATCTGCAGAAGATAGAGACAGTCTCAGGTTTCTATGGCGGAAAGACAAGGAAGCGCCAGTGAAGGAATATAGAATGTCATCGGTGATATTTGGAGCTGCGTCGTCGCCTTGCACCGCGATTTATATAAAAAACAAGAATGCAAAGGCCTTCATACATAAATATCCGGAAGCGGCGCAAGCAATAGAGCGGAATCACTATATAGATGACTATTTGCAAAGTTTCCATAGTATTGACGATTATAAACGAGTAATGCAGCAAGTCGACTGCATTCACAAGAAGGCACACTTCGAGCTACGAGGATGGGCGTCGAATAAAAAAGAAATCGTAGATGCCGGCGGCGAACAGGAAGTGCACCTAGGTGAAAACGAAGAAAAGACCCTGGGACTGAGATGGCTGACGTCAGAGGATTGTCTTGGATTTAGAAGCCAATTTAGAAGAATCCCTGACGAGGTGGCACGAGGCATGCAGACTCCAACAAAACGAGAAGTCACGGGAGCTGTGATGTCTACCTTCGACCCACTCGGACTGCTGTCACCCATTCTCATCCAAGGGAAGAAGCTCATCCAAAAGATATGGCGCAGTGGTGTCGGATGGGATGACCAAATAACTGAAGACGATACCGAGGCTTGGAAAAGCTACCTAGAGCATATCAGTAGAATACAAGACATCCGGCTGCCGCGATGCATGTCACCATTCTGCACTGAGGGGGAGCTGCATACTTTCACTGACGCGAGCGAGACAGCGTATGCAGCCGCAGTGTACTGGCGAACCGGAGATAAAGGAAAATACTTAATAAACCTCGTCGCAGCCAAGTCGCGAGTAACGCCTTTAAAACCAGTCTCTATGCCGAGACTTGAACTACAGGCAGCTCTGTTAGGTAGTAGACTAGCAGATTCAGTGGCAAGAGAGCTCGACCTAGAAGTTACAAAGAAAACCTTTTGGTCGGATTCAAGTGTGGTCCTGTCCTGGATAAAGGCAGATCCCAGAACATTTAAGACCTTCGTAGCGCATCGAATTGCGAAGATAGAGGATCTGACGAATGCACAGGACTGGAGGTGGGTGCCAACAGCGGATAATCCTGCCGACGATGCAACCAGAAGTCCACCCGAAGAGTTTAATGCGGAACATCGATGGTTCAAGGGTCCAGATTTCCTGTCGAAAGGCGAATCAGAATGGCCAGCTCCACGAAGCTTTAAAAAGGAAAAATGTGAGGAAGACAGAACGACGGAACAGATCAATACAATTCACCACAGCGAAGTAACACCGGTTCCTGAAAACTGTTCATCGTGGACGAAATTGTGGAGATCCACTGCCAGGGTACTACAATTCATCAATCTGTCTAAAGAAAAGAGGCCGTCGAACCACGAACGCTGCAATAAAACTGCAAAAATGAGGCGACACTTCCTTCCATTAGATGAAACGCATCTACTGAGAGCGGAGGAGGTTCTAATCGCCCAGTGTCAGAAACGCAGTTTCGACCAAGATATCAAAAACCTTAAACAAGGGCGCAAGACAGATAATAGAAGCCAATTGAACAGGCTAGATGTCACTATGAAAGACCAATTCATAGGACTTCAAGGCAGAGTAAGGAACGTAGCTGGCGTTGACAACAACTATTTAACGCCCATAGTACTGGATGGCAGGAGCGCTATCGGGCGATTGATTATCAAACACTATCATGAAAAGTTCAACCATGGTAATCAAGCCACGGTAATGAACGAAATCCGCCAAAAATACTGGATGTTGGGTTTGAGATCAGTACTGCGCAGTATACAGCAAAACTGCCAACATTGTAAGCTAAAGAAAGGTAAACCAGCAGAGTATCCGGCGGGCGACTTACCTCAAGAAAGACTCCGACATGGTGAGCCCCCCTTCACGTCTACAGGTGTGGACTACTTCGGTCCAATGCTCGTGGCGATTGGCAGACGAAGAGAGAAGAGATGGGGAGCCTTGTTTACCTGCCTGACCACGAGGGCAGTACACATCGAAATAGCGCCCAGCCTGACGACGGACTCTACAATAATGGCGTTAAGGAGATTCGCCTCACGAAGAGGAATGCCAAAAGTAATTTATTCCGATAATGGAACTAATTTCGTTAAGGCTAATAAAGAACTCCAAACCGCCATTGAAGGGCTTAAAAGAGAGGAAATCGTCACGGAAGCGGAGAAGGTTGGCATACAGTGGAAATTTATTCCTCCCGGCGCGCCGAATATGGGAGGAGCTTGGGAACGATTGGTGCGCTCCATTAAGGTTGCACTGGACGCTACATTAAAGGAGCGCGTTCCACGAGAGGATGTCCTGCATACGTTGCTGTTGGAAGCAGAACATATGGTCAACTCCAGACCAATAACTAACCTCGCTGACAATTTAGAAGAGGAGGCGCTAACCCCAAATCACTTCCTCATTGTACGATCCAGTGGAGCTGCGCGCGTAGGCCATTTTCCTGATGCGAAGCTAGTGGGCAGAGAAGATTGGAAGACCGTCCAACGACTCTCTGATCACTTTTGGAGGAGATGGCTGCGAGAGTACTTGCCCACGCTACTGCCCAGGAAAATGACAGGACGACGGGAAGGTGAGCAGCTACAACCAGGCGACGTGGTTCTGATCGTGGACCGCACGCTACCACGATGCACGTGGCCGAGGGGCATTATCAAAACTACGTACCCCGGGCCCGACGGAAGAACCAGGATCGTGGACGTCACAACCAAAGGTGGAGTGCTACGAAGACCATCGTCGAGGATAGTGATTTTGGTGCCTGCGAAGTCGCCGTGCAGGAACGACGGTGCTGCGCACGAGGGGGAGAATGTTGGCGACTCGTAAATATAAATAGAGATAGATTATACGTTAATTTTAGCGACTCTATAATTATAAGATAAATAAGAATATTTTTGGCAGGGCATAAGTAGAAATTGAGTATGAGTTATAAGTTTGATGAGAATATTGTTGATAGCTTATAAGTAGAAATGTAAATAATTTAAGTATGAAAAATGGTTAATAAATAAATGAACAAATGCTTCGCCGAACAAAAGGGTCGCATAGCTCTCGTCGCGGTATACCGGCGCAGATGTTTGTAAGCGCAGCTCTCGTCGCGGTATACTGTTCGAGTACTTAAGCTCGGCGAGATCTACGCAAAATTATCTCTTTCCTCTCTCCTCTGACTACGAACTGGGACCCACGAATAATCGGCGAAGCAAGAAACAAGATCAAGGCGCAGTTTCATTTCAAGACAACGTCAAACAATTACGCACTAGCAGGGGTGCGTGGGTTAAGGCGGTGCCAGCACTACGTCAAACCGTCTTGACAAAACGTACGAAGTCAATCCCCACCGGTATACAAAACCGCGCCGAGGAACTTTGGTTACTGCACGGGTGTTTTCAAACGAACACATAAACGTATTATCCCGTGCAGGCTTGAGTCTCTGAGGCGTCGTGGAGGTTGGCATTCAACAAGTACGTTATCGTTATCGTTGACGGTTTTACGAAATATTGTTGCTTGACCGTTGTTAAAGATTTGACGTCGCTGTCTGCATGCACGGCCCTTAGAGAATTTGTCCACATATTCGGAACGCCTAAGCGTATCATCTCTGATCAGGTGACTTCGTTCTCCGGAAGTAATTTCCAAAACTTGTGTAATGAATGGTCTATTGAGATTCATGAGGTGACGAGTGGTGTTAGTCGAGACAATGGGCAGGTAGAGCGAATAATGTCGGTTCTCATAAACTGCTTTACCATTGCTGAAAATCACGAAAAAAAGGTCATGGAAATCAGTTGTTGGTGAGGTACAATTGGCCCTTAATTGCACAGTATGCAAAAGTACGGGTGGAAGTCCATTCCAATTATTATTTGGTATAAACAAACAAGGATCCCCGTCGGCTAAATTTTCTCACAGTTGATGCGAACCAAGGTTATAATGAGGACAGTTTAATTGAGATGCGCGATCTTGCTAAAAGCAGGATGGACGAGCAGGCAACCAAAGATAAAACACTGTATGATTCACATAAAGCCACGCTTCATCCATTTGCAAGAGGCGACTTGGTGCTAGTATAAAAGAACCCCCGAATAATTAACAAACTTAGTGAGAAGTTCAATGATCACTGTAAAATTACAAAGTTATGTTCGAATGATCGTTACATTTGTGAGCCATTATCTGAGGGACGGTCAAAATATGTGTGCCACAAACCATTGCGTAAATATCCGGCTAGTCTGCCTGAAATGTCAGAATGTCTTCACTCCATAGTATCCATAAATTATTAATTTTCTATCATTGTAAAACAGATTTCAATTGGTATTTTGTTTCGTAAATTTGGGGGTGCTGATTAATAATTTGAACTGAATTATTGTATTAAGCCGTGATCAACTTTGTTGATCTTGATAGTGTTTTAATCAATATACAATTTATGATCATTATAAATTGTAAAAAGGGTTTATTTGTTCTCTAAATGATGAATGACAATGTTGGATTGAAAGCCTCATCGCTTTGTCCTAATGATCTGCCTAAATGGTCCTAATGCTGAAAATTTAAACGCTTTGCAGTAATTTGTCCTTACATTGATGCTGAAAGCTTAGACGCTTTGCAGTAATTTGTCCTTGTATTGATGCTGAAAGCTTAGACGCTTTGCAGTAATTTGTCCTTGTATTGATGTTGAAAGCTTAGATGCTTTGCAGTTATTTGTCCTTGTATTGATGCTGAAAGCTTAGACGCTTTGCGGTAGTATGGCCTAGTATTGTTGCTGAAAGCTTGGACGCTTTGCAATGTGTTCGATGTGCTGCTCGTAAGAAGTGTTGGAAGCTTAACGATTTGCTGTGCAATAAAGTTGTAATACTTTGAAAGCTTCTACGCTTTAAGCCGCTGGAGGATTGAAAGCTAAGTCGCTTTGTCCGAGCTCTTTGAAACCTACCATGCTTCAACATGATTGGACTGAAAGCTGTATCGCTTTGTCTGAATACTTTGAAAGCTACTACGCTTTAAGACATGATTGGACTGAAAGCTGTATCGCTTTGTCTGAATACTTTGAAAGCTACTACGCTTTAAGGTGCTGGAGGATTGAAAGCTCAGTCGCTTTGTCCCGGAAAAAGACAACACCAATCAGTTCGTTGAAAGCTGCTACGCTTTACGCTGATCAAATGTTGTAGACTATCGGATGGCACCGATAGCTGTGACACTGAGGTGTTGTAGTATCGACATACGGACTGTCCGAGTGACAAAGATACAACGCGAGAGCGCGTTGGCTGTCAGAATGGCCGTGTCGGAGAATGAATATTTTAAAATTCCCGCCACTCTGAAGTTAGTCGTAGAATGCGGTGTGGTATGGTAACATAGACTGTCAACGTTGACAATTGACAATACGTAGTCTGTGTGATCTATCAAATGTCAGTGGCGCGACTGTTTCGTGGCAGTAAGTGAATTCTTTAGTCACTTGAGTTTCGAACGTCGCCTGCGCCGGACGTGCGCACTGACTGTGTTATAATGTCGGACGACGGTAGTAACACCAATTTTGCAAATATTAATCGCGTTGAATCTGCGACATATATATATATATATATATATATATATTCTTCATTCTATATATATAGATTCAAGAAATAAACTTAGTTAACACTGGGTTGTACATTCGCTCTTTTCGAACACTTCAGAAATTAATTGGTATTGACGAAACCTTGAATTTTGCTGCTATATAAATAAACATTTCTGATAAATAATTAGTTTTTCTATTTAATTATTTGTAGCAATATAATTTAAAAATTATTTATTTATAATTTTTATCTCAGAATCAATTTCGATGCATTCTTAATCATACCTTGTCCCCTGTAGACATAGAACGAGAAAAGGAAAATTTTCACAAACATCAATGTATAATGAAATTGCTTAAGTTTCATATTTTTTTGTAAAATATTAGTATTTTATAGGGATACTAAAAGGAAATATGTAATAATTTCAGATTACCAAAAGTTCAAAATTCCTGGTTGTGTTGCCTGTGTAGAAGAATATCCATTTTGTATGAATGACAAGGCCCCTGTATCAAGAAAGACTATACGGCAGATATTTTCATTACAACTATCCTTTAATAGATAATTTATAATTTGTTATCAAAAATTATTTAGGTTTTGTATATATGAATTATCATCATGTTTAGCTTAGGTATTTATTAAGCTTTTTATTTTATCTTTCATAACTATTACTTTTATAACCTATATAATTCTACCGTACACGTATCACTGAATTCCTCTTAAACGCCTGGACCGAATTGAATGGTTCTTTGTGTATGCGTTTGGGTGGCGCCCTGAATGGTTTACATTAACAAATCAGCTGCCAGATGGCATTGCAGTCGGTATTTTAATACTTTGTTTATTATACTAATCATTTGAAAATCATGCAGGATAACGTCTGTCCGTTAGTTAAATATATTATTTGTAGACCAAATAATAATAAAAAATGTTTTTACTTTGCCCTATGTGAGGATTTGAATTTATTAAAATTATATTTTAATTATATCACTCTTTTAGGTTATTTTTGAGTTAAATAGTGTGTTTGTGAAAGTTTAATTTTATCATAAAATGAAATGTAAAGTTTATTAGATTGTTCGTGTATTAAATAGTATAAAATAACAATGCTTATATATTTCAAGGTCTGATAAGCTATGTAATTTATGCGATTGCTTCATAAATTACATTGCTTATCAGACGCGCAAGTTGAATATAAAAAAAAACAATCTATAGTTTTTATATGCTTTTTTTTAAAATACATATAGAAATTATAGTTGTCCAACTGTGTTTAAAATATATTTGTTATCTCTCTTTTTAACAATGATTCTGTCATACTGTATTTGAAGCATTGAGACATTGAGGCATTGAGGCATTGATTGGTCTTTCTTTGCATTGTTCTTGACAACTTCCGCTAATTAAGGAAGTTGTGTTAGTTTGCATGTATATTGGCACAATAATATTGGTTGTAATAGCAATTTAACTATATAAAAGTTTAGGAATATTATAACGATTCGGAAGAAATCATAAAAAAGATAAACTTATGGTAATGTATGTTTTAACAAGAACATTGTAAAATATCTTAACTAACATACACACACAATAAATAAGCCAAATATATTATATTATTTTAAGTTAATGGTAATAAGGCATGCACTGTGAGTGTCCAATTTAATTGAGTACCGTGAATTAAAACGATATTGAGGAAACCAATATTCCTAAGGCCCAAAAACCCTTTAAAAACATTTATTAACAAAACAGATCAGTGGCTAAGACCCATAAAGGGTGTGTTTAGTGCTAAACTGAACACAAAATTTAATATTTTATTAATGAAAAATCAATATTCATAACTTGAAATGAAGGATATTTGATCCATCTTTGTATTCTGGAATTAAATGAATTTTTACTTCATAAAAATAAATTATTACTTTTTAATATTTCATGAATGGACTTTGAAGTTTGTCATTGGGTTAATTGTCACGATATTCATAGACAACAGTATTGGCCTTACAAAGCCATCATAATCGGTGTCTGTCTTTTGTTCGTCGATTTATAAAACGTTAACACGTCAATAAAAACTAATTTAAAGTATAGGTTGTTAGCATCGTTCATTTCTCGTAACAAGTTCGATACATCAACATTTTTAATTTTACTGAACATGTGTTTCAGCCGATACTGACAGGGTAATGTGATGTATCGGACAAACTTTTTGTAAGAATTAAAAAATATATTATTTGTTGGAATATCTATTCCATTTGATAATAACGAAAATGCAATATGATTGATGAGTACTTCTGAAGAGTTGTTTGGGTTGATCCCTCCTGCCTCGTTTCAAAATCATACGAGCCGCAATAATTCAAAATTACATCAGCACCTTGATGGCTGGACGTCTTCCATGGTCCGCTTCACAGGACTATTTCTTTTGCAAACTAGCGAGCTGTGGAATCGACACCCAGTGGGGGTATTTCCAGGAAGATACGACCTCCAATTGTTTAAAGGAAGTAGATGAGAGTACAATGACTGCCCTTTTTGGGCGTCTCGTAGGATCTATACAATATAAAAAGAATATGTCATTGACCAGTCTGAAAAGGCCAATCAGTCAAGGTAAAATCAAAGGCAAGGCAAATATATAGATATTAACCACTATCGTGCCTTCAGTTAATTAAAATAAGTCAGTGCACGTCTTGGTGAATGTGTTAATCCAACGATAGATTGTGTACCTGTGGATGATATTACTTGGTGCTACGAAACAAATAAAAATATATAATGTTGTCTTATTACATTATCTGCGACACGTATATGAATGTGTTATATTTCTTATCATATAAAAAATATTTGAGTACAAACTATCTTTTTTGGAAATTTTAAATTCTTTACCATAATGCCTATCATACACAAGACCCTTTTACTATCAAACTGAGACATATCGTTAGCAAAGACAAATGACGTTGTGGATTGGTGATTGGGTATCTCATAACAAGGGTCAGGATATGTTGACGATGTTATGTCAATGTAAGTTCGTTAATAATTTAATGATTACTTTGTCCCAATATATTGGCATAATGTTTTTATAAGGATAAAAACTGGAGAAATCAATTTTTTTTATCCCGCTGTTGGCGTTAAGGGCCTTTACAGCTCAGCTCAGGCTGCTTTGGCGAGCGAAGCTCGGCCGGAATAGGCGTGTTATCCGTGTCTAGCGCAAGGGCGTCTCCTGCGAGACTCGGACCTCGGTTTGGGCTGCAGCAGGGTGATCAATTACTTGAAGGGCAAGACGAAAGCTCACTAGAGTGAGTGAAGTACGAAGTAAAGGTCAACGCCTTCCCCGTTGGAGGTTTTTTTACTCTAATCTGTTTTTAGCTATTTTTATTATTTGCCGCCTTTAAATTTATTGTTATCTACCCTGATTGGATCATCCGGATCCGTTAGTATGTGTCGGGGCTCCTTCGAGACTTTTTTGTCGCGAAGGGGTAGTAATTGATGCTTATACGCACTAACGGGTTGGGATGTTTAGCCTTGTCGAAGTGGCGTGTGGACGCCAACTTCATCCATAGGGTTATGGCAAGGAGATCGAAGTTTCTCAAGTAAAAGGGCGTACCGGAAGCGATCCTCATGAATCGCCTGTGGCGATATGGGCGGGGGCACAATGCGCGAAGACTAGGCTAGCGTATGTCATGCACGGTCGGATGCAGGCTTTGTAAAATTTCATTGTGTTTAAGGGATATTTGACTCCTTTTTAGGAGGAAATGGGGGTGAGAGAGGACAAAAGAGGCCTTCTTGCGGACGGCGGCTATCTGTTTACGAAAAGACATGCCACTATCGATCGTGACTCCTATATTTGACGGACTTTTGCCAAGGGATGGCTTGCCCGTATACCTCTTTTTTTAAGGCGAGAATAAAAAAAAATTTTTTTCCGAGAATGAGGACAAGGGTTGCCCCTGGCAAAGAGAACTGCAACGCTCTTCTTGGAATTTATTTGGAAGCCCCATTTCCGAAACCACTCGCCTAGCGACGTAGTTGCGGTCTGGAGTCTGTCCACCACCAGCACACCTATACACCATCTTTGTGAGTGTTATGGACAGCGGGAGCGGGAGCGGGAGCGGGCGGGAGACTTAGGAGAAAATTTACTTGGTACACTATATGGGTTATTTAGGTAGAGTACAGCTAGTACTCTAGTACCAATCTTGATGATAATAATATAGTTTTTATTTTATTTATTCCTTTAAAAGGGTAAAACATTGCATCGTTAAAAATCAAGTAATGTTGTTATATTCATAGACATTAAGTGACTGCAATATGTTTTTATTAATATGTGATGAGGAATTGGATATATCTGAGCTTTAGGTAAGGTACCTATGACGCCGTTTACATAAACTCACACGGGCCTTGAAAGCTAGAGGTCACCGGTGTTTTAAAAACAAAAACTTTAGCAAAACTACTTGAGTTATTTCGGAGCGCCGTTCCAAAAAGCTCTCGTAAACTAGGTTATAAGTCATCAGTTCACGATGTTAACGAAACAAAAGCATTTTTTGTAAAATAAAACATCTTTTGTAAAATAAAACATCTTCTGTGTTTCTTGTGCATTGGAGGGTATAATAATCTATTTAAAATGTCCGGCAGTTAAATAAAATGAGCACAATGGTGTCGTGTTTTTCCGATCTTACTTGCGCGGTATACTCGTACAAGAACATATGTGTTACACCATCAGATGCTGCGTATATTGAGTTGAATATATTTTTTTAATTTTTGTCTGTCAATATCTTAACTACTACAGTAATTTAAGACTGTGTGTGTATTGTATATGTAATTTACATTAAACTTTAAGCAAAATTTTAGATTTATATTGTTGAAATCTAATGTAATATAAAAAAGATAATTAATATGTTTGGTATATATAATGCACATGCACACTAACTTATGATAATGTTGAATTTATCAAACAAAAAAAAGTTGTGCCACTCTCTAAAGATTTTCTAAACAAAACAAACAGAGCACGTATAAAATAAAAGCGACGTACAACCTTTTATTTTGTCAACAAAATTGAGCTTGTTATTTTTCTATCACTCGCAGAGAGATTTTATAAGTTACGTGTGCAGTTGTGCAGGAAGGCCGGACCTACGACTTCACTATTTATATTATTGTATTGACTCCGAAGAAATTCTTTTATTGCTCTTATTTTATTTTTATATAAAACGCAGTATTGGGTGCCCAATATTAAGGTATCCAATCATGATATATCCCAATTTAAGAATGTTTGACAGAATTAGAGAATGTCAATGAATAAATCTATCTTCAATACTAATTACAGGAATTGTCTTTGAAATCGTTGTGGGAAAAGTTGGTAAATAAAGTTATGGTCGAACTAACAGAATATTTCTGGAAGGGTGAGAGATCAAAATTTCTTTGGTGCTATATATGGCAAGTATAACCAAGTTATTGAACCTGTCGTTGTATCATTACTACTAAGATGTGTCTTCCATAGGGCTCTTAGCAATTTGTGTGTTTAAACGACTGGTAGAAGAAACATTAAATATACCACAATCTAAGCTTATCTATTGTGGATTCAACATCACTGCGTTATGTTATAGCTGAAGATGAATTCTTAGATTTTTCAGAAAATATAATGCGGCCATATGCAGGCAAATGTGTATAACATAAAGGAAGGATTTTTAACTATAAGTTATCGAGACGATAACTTATAGTTATCGCCCGACGTAACTTTGAGTGCACTTTTGGTACTTTGGCTATCAAATAGCGTATCTTTCATAGGCCTTTAAATAGATATTGCCGAAAAGATAATAAAATCCTAGTGCCGTCAACTACGTGAGGACGTAGAGATGGTATAAAATATAAAGATACTTTATTTAATGCACAAATAACTAGTCTCAATACTTTGTATGCAGGAAGAAAGGCACCGTCATGTTGAAATAAGAATTGTAGAAGTAATTATTCCCTTATTACTTTGTGAAAGTGTTTCATGGCAATAATAAAATTAAAATTGTCATTAATTTTTTGGTGAATACTTTTGTTTATTAATTTATTCCACTTTTTTTTATATAAAATAGGGGGCAAACGGGCAGGAGGCTCACCTGATGTTAAGTGATACCGCAGCCCATGGACACTCTCAATGCCAGAGGGCTCGCGAGTGCGTTGCCGGCCTTTTAAGAATTTGTACGCTCTTTTCTTGAAGGACCCTAAGTCGAATTGGTTCGGAAATACTTCAGTGGGCAGCTGGTTCCACATAGCGGTGGTGCGCGGCAAAAATTGCCTGAGAGTGCGCGGAAAACGCTCAGTCCGATAGGTGATACGGATGGAATTTTGTATTCTGCCTCGACGTCCGATGATGAAACTCAGCTGCAGGTATTAATCAGAACAACTCCTCTGAACACTCTCCATGGTAAATGCAGTAGAAGATGCACCCATGAGAGTGACCCCACATCTCTACGCATCATTATTATATCTTAACAGTTACTACTAATTTGATAGAACGACACAATAATACCCACACCAATTATCCTACATTAAAAACATTAAAAAAATATATTTATATACCTAAATTTAATATCTAACAATAGCAAGCAACTCTTGTGAACTCAGCCAATGTACAAACAAATGGGTCTACCTCAATAGAAATTTTGTTTATTATTTGTATTGCTCGCGTCAGTGGCGCTTGCTAACCAAGTTGGAATGTGCGCGCGGTACATCTAAAAGTTATACTGTTTAATCACCAAAAAATAACCACTACTTACTGACCCTACTACATGACTTTTTCATGTCGTAGACCTATGCCAGGCTCGTTTCTTTTCAATATTATCCAACTAATTCGCATATCGAAGATTCCATATTGCAGGTCTTTTCGCCTCTTATCAATAAATAACTCAGTGGCGAAGCGATCCATAGCCAACTCACGCGAGCTCTTGTTATTATTACGTGTTAATCGCAGTGCCCGCATCGCTACTGAAGCTGAATGCTGAGGAAGATCTCCATACTAATAGAAAAGCGCGGGCGGTTTTCTAGCGGTTGAATGGCAGTAACAGCGCGATTGGACAAACCGCGTAAATAGGTTTGAATTATTATATAAATACCTACGTAAAATCTGAGTCTGTACTAAGCACAAAGAATTAATTTTAATCTAAAAAATCCTGTGGATATAAGACTGCATCGTAAATAGTTACTTTTGCGCGAGATGATGACCTGCAAGACTATACTGTTAAATTAAGTGAAGATTGGAGTGTATCTCAAATGCCAACATTTGTGGGGTGTGGTGGACAGCATTTAAAAACAAAAAGTACACGTTTTATATGGAATAAAATGCATGTTACATGAATCTATTTATATTGTGATCGAATACAGTTTTCCGTGTCAGTGGTCACGATTCACAAGTGTAGGAAATCATTTGGAAGTAAGTTACGATCATAACGCATCAATACATATGCTGTATATTCTATATTAAAGACCCAAGTTGACGTTTTTTTCGATATCAGTGGGTATTTGTACGTTTGTTTTTGTTTTATTTTAATAATTTAAACCATTGACTTCTATTTAACAGATCAAGTTACGTATTAAGTAATAACTTTTTTGAATTCAATATCGATAATTTCCTCAATTTTTTTACGCACTGTTAAACGATGACCTAAAAGTTTCATGAACGTTTTGAAATTAACACTGTAGCGTTCGAAATTCAAAAATGTGCCTTGAATAAAAATAGATTGATAATCACCCCAATCAAATATTTTTATAAAACTTTTCGGTGAATTTTGAAGTCAGTAATGTTTTTAATTAAATGCGAGTATGTTGAAAAATTCAACACAGAATTTTGTTAAATTAGTAAGATAGTGGCAGTTTGCTTTTCATTATTCTTGACCTGGCAGCGTTTTAAGAGCTTTGACAATACCTGAGAAATTTAATTATATACGAAGATTGTTTTTATTAATTTAACTAATAATATTACTGAAACTTTAAATATAAAGTCGGTAACGAAATAAATGTGAAATTCGTGAATTCTAAATGAGGGATGGGATACACATTTATCCTTCTTTCATGGAATGAAAACAGAAAAAAGAGAATGACAGTAAGAGTAGAACATATAATAAGTAAATAAGACGGGTTTCGAAGTTTACAAAAATTAACACTGTGTATATTTATTTATTGTATACGTAATCTGAAATAAAAAAGAAGTTTATAACAGTGTGGTGGAAACACAAGCTGGACACCGTTTTTCTGTCCACCAGGACGTCGAACAGTATGAAATAATTAATATATACTCATCATAACAATATAGTCATAAAATTGTTCCAATAAAACCAATTGAAACATCGACGCTTCATAGATAGCCGATGCAAGAAACCTGTTTTCGACAAGAATACTTATTCAAATAGAGGCATTCCTGTATTTTAATTAGAATTTAATGAAGCTGATGTCTGATTAGTATTTTTTTTTGTTATGGATAAATTATAATTGTTTGACTTGTATTATATTTTTTAAAAATAAATTTAATATTGTCCCTTGTTATATCAGTAGCGAGGTTATAGCATTGGGAATAATAATGTTTTTTTTTTAAATATAGATTATTGTATTTGGTTAGTTAGTGTTTTTTAATTTTCTACGCATTTCTATATATCTATACATATTCTTCCTGAAATAATACAAATCGTACTGTTTATAGTTTAGTTGCCTGATTTGTCAATAAATTTTCTTTCGATCATAACAGTATGTGGAGAACTTTCCACTATTAAATTTCCATATTGCATGATGTATTATGAAAGTTTGATATTTTAGAAATTTTAAAGTAAGCTGGGGTAGTTTCACGATAAACTTAGGTTTCAGTTTTAGTCAACATAATGTGGTCTATATTTCATAAAACTCAGAACAAGGCTATAACTATGCTCACGTATTTATATTTCCTAGTGATTTTATCAATAGCTCAAAGAGAATGCCAAAATGTATTTTAGGTGGATCGGCGATATGTCTGGTATAGATAGAAGACAAATACATAAAATAAATAAAAATGTGTTTATTCATTTTAAGTACATATGCATTACAATGTTTAAGATTTGTAAACCCAGATCCAATAAAGTATACAATACCTGTATCAGGGTTCCATAACAAACTTAATTATAAATTCCTTAAAATGTATTTATATATAATTCAATTATATCTTTTATTATATTTATTCTTTTTTTGATTTTTCAACTGTTATTAGCATGAATGTGTGGGTGCAAATGTGTGAGTGAGTGACTGAGTCAGTGAGCGAATGAATAAAGTGTGTAACTACATACTAGGTCTCAGAGGAAGCTCTAACACTGCGTAGGGTGTGTTCATAAGCCAGTACTTTAGTATTTTTAGATTGTAGATAGTAAGCGGGTAGATGTTAATTTAATTTATTAAAGATATAGTCTGCTTGCATATTGCGTCTGGCGAAGACCGAAATGATAGCGCTCTGTGGGTTTTAAAATAAGGAAAGATAGGTACGTAGAACATCGTACACAGATTATAACGGGCTTATTTCATATTTAAATGAAATGTATATCTAGTTATAAAATAGCCCAAAGAACATTTGTCAGAAGGCTGCTGCTGAAAGGGATATAATCCGACGCCAAAAATTGGCTGTAGTGCCACTGTATTATTATTATTTTAAATTGGAAATAATTTTCACTGACCGAATTATTTAGTCTATATTATTTGTATGATAAAAATAATATTGACGTCGCTCGCTTTTATAAGTACACTTTTCTAAGAGAGCCCGGAAGAGAATCACAACATTTGCTTAGTTCGTAAAATTTTATACTCCTATACAAAATATAAAGTCGAAATGGGACAAATTGTTATCTTGAGTATGCTATGAAGGATAATTTCCACATAAGAATATTTCCGTTTGAATATGAGAGTTTTTAGTATTACCATTTTGTTTAAATTGAAATTTTCTGTTAACAATGAATCATTGGAACATATTTTGTAGTAATCACAGATGTTTTACAGTATAAATATATATTAGTATCATTTCGTGTTTCGAATCTTTATGTCAATAAGTGAAAAATAACTCGCAAACCGTCAGCTGCTAATACAATGTTTATGTTAGAGTTTTTCTTTATTTCAGTAAGTACTGTAAAGTTTTAAAGAAGTGAAAACCTAATACATAAACAGGTTTAAGCGCAGCAATTCTAATTTTAAATTTAATTTGCTGCCGGGTTTTTTTAATTTTTGGTAGAAATTATTTGTTGAGTTTAAGTTACTTTCCATAATATAACTCTAAAACACATTCTACTGAATAACCTAAAACTTTCTTACAGTGTTAATGCACAGGTGTGAAATAGCCAAATCTCATGTAGTAAAGAAGCGTGCTAGAGTTAAAGGATGACGTTTAAAAGTACCTACTGCAACTACGACACTGATCACGAGAGCTATGCGAACTTACTTGTGTACTTCTTAGTACTAGAATTAATTAGAATGCTTCTAATCCTTGAAGTAATGCCATGAACTGAGCTTCTCAACTTTATTATACATGTCGGAGCAATGACGCTGGTATCACCTGTGCCTATGATAAAATTATAATGACAATCATTATAATTTAATAACATCAAAGTCAAATTAGTTCAACTGCTCTGTGGTTTATTGCCAATATTAATAGATCTACAAATTAACAGACTATTTGATAGTCTGTAGTAATATAATAATCTTTATTATTAATATTGGAGCAAGGGCGTTAATATCAGCTGCTATTGCTCGGACATATATATATTTAAGAGTTAAGCTCACAGAAAATGAGAAGGGTAGCTCACAACTACGTGAGCTACCCTTAATAATGTTGGGTTACAGTGTTATAAACGAGCATTAATAGGATACTAGAACTTTATATACGATTTTTATAGCTAAGAGGCGTTGATTTATTTTTCAACGTTTTTAATATTAATTTTAATTTATGATGTACGGACGGACTACACAGCCATTGAGCCAACTTTACAAGTGATTCACAGAGGCAAAGGAAAAGCCCCTATTGTTTTATTTCACAAAATTGTACCGCCTTGAGCAGTTCATTAGCGCTGAATAGAGAAACTGCCCCTAAAGTATTTTCTTATAATCGCACTGAATATTAAAAACCTTAAACAAAGCAAAAACAAACAAATGTAAATTGAAAATTATAATTTATCTTTAATTTATATGGAGAACTTCTTTATTATTATACACATGGTAATGAAATCATAAATATACTTTGTAACTGATAGAATATTTCTTTTAAACTATTTAATATTTACGTTTATTTATTAAGACTTTGTTGCACTATATTTTGGGTACAGATACCGGCAAACTTCTTGAGCATTAACAAAGGAGAGGGGGATAGTTTGCGCAGCGCGGGACTAACGTCAACTGATGTACCAATCACACACACACACACCGTCGACTTTTTGGGTCTAAGGCAAGCTGGTTTCCTCATGACGTTTTCCTTCATCGTTCGAGCTAATGTTAAATGCACACATAGAAAGAAAATCCATTGGTGCACAGCCGGGAATCGAACCTACGACCTCAAGGATGAGAGTCGCACGCGGAAGCCACTAGGCTAACACACTCTCTATCTGTACATATACACAACCATAAATTAAGGAGGCATCGGGTGGCCTTATTGCTAACTGATGATCTGTTCCAAAAAGCTCTTGTAAGGAAAAACAAAAAAGCAATACTTAGGGAAAAGTGCTGAACTAAATAATAACATATAATTGTTGGCTATAGCTACTTAAAAAAGTATAACATATAAACTATATGTCTAAGAATTTATTTGTAAAAATCTACAAAATACCTATACCGTCCTAACCAAACAATACAATATCGTCCATATAACCTGAAATTTCCCATTTATTAATACGATGTTGATTTGTCCAGTCCACTTGACGAGACAAAACAAATATGTGCGGTATAATTTCGTTAACAATATGAGAGCAAATATTCCGTGATTTTGTGGACAAGGTCATATTCACGTAAAAACTAAACGTTAACGTTTTCACTTTACACTTTTATTTATTATACATAATTCCTGGTTTCATCCACGCCAACTTGGATTGCTGGAACTCTTCAGGGTCTGCTTCTCTAGACGTTTCCTTTTGCGAATCGGCGAGCTCTGGAAATGACCTCCGGTCTTTCCATTCATTCCAAACTTTAAAAAGAGCATATTCCTTCCTTTTAAGCTGGCAACGCACCCACTAATATGGGTATCATAAAAATAAACATTTAATTGGTAATTAATACAATTGGGTTTTGATAAAAACAGTTCGAATTATAACGAATAAGTTAATTGTGCACGGTAATCCATTCGTTGAGATCCAACGTTATTACGTACATACAAACATATAGAATAATTTTATACGCTAAAAAGCAATGTTGGCCTAGCTTGGCTTGGCTTCGGCGTTCGACGTTCGTGCATGCGTGCCTGATCCCTGAGGTCGTACCTTCGAAATCCACCTATACGCCAATGGACTTTCTGTCTATGTGCGTAATTCACACCCGCCTGTATGGTGAAGTAAAACATTTTCCAGCGTCTTCCTCCAGAAACCAGCATCATACCTTAAATCATAACTACCTACCTACATACCACAGAAGGTGGATTTCCTGATCGCCTTATAGAAAATACGAATGATCAAGAAACAGATACACAAATCTGAATCCCATACTCACAAAGTAAGAAACATAACGCCACTAGTTTTTTTTTAATATTATGGTCAGTATTTCGTACGTGTAACGTAACTTTTGCGTTTTGTTAACGAAACGTTCTTTACGCGAATAACGTGTTCCACGAACCTCTTTTGTTTTTAAACAATTACTTTTTACTTTTATGGGGAGGTTTTTTTAAATATAAACAAAAGAATGAATCCGCAATTGAACTACATTACGGATTTTTATATTGAATTCAGAATTGCCTTTTTAAATTCTATGTTATTACCAAATAATATTACAGCGCCTGTTTTTATTTACCGTTGTATGTTACTTTAATGTAATGAAGGAGACCCAAGAAAATTAATAAAAAAATACTATACTAATAAACTTTTGTAATCTTTTTTCAATTTCATTACACCGTGTAACCCTTCTGTAATCGCCAGGCCTTTCAAGTAAAACGGTACTCTAATTCAAACCATGTACTACAACTTATTATTACATCCAACATTATTCAACGTGTTGAAAAAAACATACTATATTGTCTCCACCTGCGCAGCTCATCACACTTACAGCTTGGCGTTGATTTATGGGACTAGTTCATATTTAGCGTTTATTATATTGAAGGACTGTTGCCAAACAAATCAACGAGAGGCAAGTTCAATTGCGAACTAATTGCACGCCACAAGTTTGAATATTGGAAATATACATTGGCTTCAATTCACTTCGCTTTGAGACTAAGAAATTATTGTGCTTATATTAACTATTCAAAATGTACCTTATACACGTTATTTATCCATTATATCTTGTAGTTTCAGGCATATATTTACAATAGTAGATCGTTGTTAGTGTCGTTGGTACCGTATCTCTTTTCTCAAAGTAAAACAAACATTTTCCCTTCACAAAGCGTCGAAATGAGATGTTGGATTGTATCTTAAGCATATACACCTGCGTCTTGAGTTTTACTAACTTTCCCTCACATTGTGACGTGTTAATGAAGTACCTACTTGGGTTTTCTTTTTATGTTTTAGCACATTAAACACGTTCACTGTAACTGTAAAATTTACACTGTGTGTGTAAATTTTAGTGTACTTCCCGGCGTCATGTTACGTTGGTTCATACAACTTTTTAAGCGAATTTTAAAGCAGGTTATAAGTTTGACATATGTAATTTATTTAAGGACCAAAGTCTTCCATATATTTCTCGGAAGGTGAAACGCTCAGAAACACCACCAATAGGTTCACTTTGCATTCGATAAGATTCCACTCGAGTAACGTCCGCAAGCGTTACGTCGTTGACTCTCGAAGTCTGTCTTGGTCGACTATCGACTAACCCCCACTACTGTGCTTCAGCGTATTACAGTCATATAGATATGATTAAAATCAACATTAACATAAAATATTATTATTTTGTGACATTTCTCGATTTATATTGAAGGTTAATAATATTGTGAAATATTTAAAGTCGGATAGTATATTTATATGTTTGTATATCTGTTCTATATTTCTTTTTTTGGTGTTTCTTTATATTTTTTATGAGAAATCCACAAATCTATGCTTTCCACTCTAGGGAAGGATGTAAAACACTGCGCATTGAATGTATATGTTGCGTGTCAAACGGACCGGACATGGACCGGCATCGCTGAGGAGATTTTTGGACTAGTGCGGGATACTCGGCAATTCAAGTTGTTAATAGCCAATATTCAGCAAAAAAGTTGATGAGAAGAAGAAGATTTTATTTGAACCTTGATGACTGCTGACACGTGTTTACTTCCAAGACAGTGTTGGTACAGTGTTGGTGCAGACATCCTGTACTTATTTATATATTCACTACATATGTATCCTCAAGGATTCGTAGGGTAGTTACGTTCCTAGGTCACACTCTCTCATATTTTTATCTTTTGTTAATGAATACATTACATAAGTATACTATGGAAATAGTTTCGGCACTTAATACCTGCATATAAATTTAAATACACATCACATGGTCCACTGGCTGGAAAGCTGTACAGTATTAACAGCCCCTTAACGTTGATAATATCACTTTAAGAAGACAGTGTTGTTTTTGATACCACAGTTAGCATTGTTGAGACCAGTTTGTTTCTAACATCGTGCGCGAAGTAAATATTGAGCATAAAAATAACCCCGATTCATAGTTATTAAACGAAAATGATCCATACATATATCATTCAATAATCTTATTATTAAGGTAACAATGAAAACTGTGTAAAATGTTAATTGTTAGTCATAGTCGTAATTTAGACTTTGTAGTATATATTGCCAAGACATCTGAATGTATTTGTGAAATTGAAACTACAAATATGTACAATAATCATTACTCTTAAAATAAGATAATTTTAGAAGTAATTGGATACCAAATAAAGAAAATAATAAAATTAAGCTTTCGATATTATTTCAAATCGAATTTCAATCAGGAGATACGGCTATATTGAGTAAAATCTTACCTTAAACACAATTTAATTATATTGTTTATTAATAATAATATAAATTTTATCCTTCGGACGTAAAAAAATGAACTGTTACAACCAAGGCTGTAATTATCACAGCGATAACTTTAAATGCCATATGCCAAAACCTAACGTATTTGACAGACGGGAGTTATACTTATCGCTAAGCTAAAAATAATAATAAATGGTGCCCCATAATTTTTAGCAAGTTTAAAATACCACGAAAACACTCGTACAAAATATTTCTCTCGTAGAGTTAATGCCTGTATATAAATCCATGAGAAAACCTCGGACTAAAGCAAATGAAATCTTTTCATATGATAATAAAAGTGTGACGGATTATTTTGGAGGCTTAGATATTTTGTATATATATTTCTGAATTTTGTAATTTCTTTTTGTAAGATTTATATTATGTAAATTTAGGTCTTGTGTCTAAAATAAATAACGAAGGATGCCAAAATTTGGTTAAAAGCTGCAAATTATCAGAAAACACGTAGAAAATTAAAGCTGGATAAGTTTGTTAACTACAAAACGACATTAAAGCAGATAAATCACATCTCGTTTTAAAAGTAAAATCTATTTCACGGATGAACTGTTATAGTGTTGGTTGGTTGGTTTCGATTTTCAAATTGAGTAGGAGATGTTACTTAGTGGTGGCACTGACACTAAAGTCACTATGTACATTTTAGACATATGGCAGATACTTACTAATTATTTCTACTCTGTATATGTGGGTAGAGTAGAAATAATTATAATTACTTATTAATAAGTAATTATAGATAATAATAATAAAAGCATTTTAGATACTTTAAATTTAAATACATTTCTATCATCTCATTCATTTCAAGTTATCTCTGTGCACTTTTTTGGCAAAGACCTCGTCCAAATCCCGCCAATTCTGTCTGCACTGTACCACTTTCTGCCATTAGACTAACTAGATACTCTGCGTAACAAAAACGATTGTTCCAATAAAAAAAATGTCAGAATCCGTAGACTAAAAGATAATGCTGCTCAGATATCATAGCTGTAGTGAGCAAGTAATCGATGGTAGCGTCGAAAAATAAAGATGAATATCAAAAGCTAGAGGAGGCTTTTACCCAATATGGGTTACCAACCCTATACTAAAGGTTCAACCAAACACTAAACTTTAATTAATGTAATACAGTCTGTATTTAATTGTATACATTGTAATGTGTTGCGTTGCGTAAATATTTTGTTTTTATACAGTTGGAAAAAATAAAGGCCTAATAATAATAAAAAAAATCATATCAAACAATTGATTGATATGTCATCAAAATACATTTATTCAGTTTAGTCTTAGCGCATGTTTATGAATGTTAAAAACGTTTACAAAATTCGAGAAAGAGCAAGACTTCGCCATCCGCTTGCAAAACTACCAGGTCTTGTTCTGAGAAGAACGGGCAAGATACTCAGAAAATTTTGCCCTTCCTCTGCATTAAAATTATTGAAAGGAAATTGTCCTAAATCACAACGTCAATAAAGTTAAATTAGTAAGAAGAAATCTGTTCTGTGAGGTACCACATTTACACACAGCACTACAAAGTTAAGAAAACAAATTATAACTATATAACTATTGCCATGCGTTTTTGTCTTCTAGATATACATTAACTGTGGAGTAACCCTTACACATTAATGTATTTTTAATATATGTTTTGAATCTGTTTAAAGACCGTTGTAATATTTTACTAGGAATCATGTTAGGCCCATAAATGAGGTATTTAGTGTAACATGGCTGGAATTTTTTTCACTTATTTATTGCATTCCTTTTATGAATGTAACTGTTCTTTAAAAGAGAACTAATATTTGTACACAAAAAAAACGATACAGTTGTAGATATATTGGGAAAGTACCATCAAAATATCGATTTAATTGAAAATATTCCTCAGTGAAGTGCCTGGTTTCAGGAAATAAATTGCCCTAATTCAACCTTTTTGGAAGATAAAAATTGCTTCAATAAAATGTATACTAGAATAAAAAAGTCGGAGTAGTTGGAATAAAAACACTTCACATTTTAAAAAGGGTTTTCTTAAACCTTTACATTACTTCACTGAGGTAAAATTACAAGTAAGAACACTTGAATAGTGTGAAAACGCTCAGGTTAAATCAAGTTATAAACCATTTTGAGTTAATTCCATTCATTACATTTTTCTATGCAAATGAAGATAATGTAAATTTGTATAATGCTCACCTTACACTGCACTCTTCTATGTCATAGTTTTCTGTTTTATCTGTGGTTGAATGGAGATAGTTGGAAAACTAGTACGGTGGAGGTTTTTAACGACGGACCTCGACAGTATTTTAGTGTAGTAGTAGTGTTTTGGGATTAATTATAAATGCTATCACAGTCTGGCAATCACTAGAAATTGGCGCGTGGAAAGAGAGAAGAAAGAGAGGGGAAAGAGATGGATGGATGGATTAGTCATTTAGTTCAACAAAAACAAACTTTTTCCCAGCTGTCACACTTAAACTCATATCTTTAATTTTATTTTATAGGAAGCAGCATATAAAAGGCGCGACCACTAGATCGTCAAGTTATATTTGTCAGCCTGCAATATTGTAGTTTGTATTTAAAATATGTCAAAAAGGCGATCAGAACTATTTCAACTGCATTAAATAGATTTATTAAATGAACGCTGGCCCTTGAATGTACCGCCATATCAGCCGTGAAGAAAATGATATTTAATATTTTTATCATTTATGGAAATTTATTTCTTATATAATTGAAATGAAGGAAATTTACTAAATATGTGCAATATATTTACTAAAGCATATTGCAGCTCAAGCAAAATAGTTTAAACTAACGCATTGTGAATTAATAATTTAAAAGAACGTAAACAATGGATAATGTCAACTGTCAACATCAACGTCATCTTATGACTTGAATTTTATTCTTGTAATATTCCACTTTCACAAAACCTACATTCGTATTCAGATTCAGATTGTTTATAGTAAATAACAAATATAATTAATAAAATTATAAGTTTTTTGCACACTTAAAACTAAGCAGGATTTAGTAAATTTTGGAAAGGGACAAATGGATAATAGAGATTGTCAAAGATGTCCCAGCCTAGTATATCATAATATGAAAACAGTTGATTGCAATAGCTGGAACCATAACTAGAATATTGGATTCCCATTCCCAGTGGGACTGTAGTCGGAAACAAGATTTCATATCGCGGAATAAGATAGCTTATTACTGCATGTCGTACGATTCCCATATTTTACTAATGGAACTTTGATAAGCATACCAACTTCGTCTCATTTCTTATTAAAATGAAAGCTTTGTACATTTAATTTATTATTTTTAAATTTTAATACATGGAAATTTGTCTCGATGTTTTGGGTGGGATGATGTAACTGAGATCAGAGGAGCGAACTTTCGTAGCAAATATAACATTTAAGGCAAAAGACTATTCTTCACGACGCCTGGCGTTCCACTACTCTTTATCCGAAACACCATCTCTTTGTTCAACTCCAAAGCTACCAGTAGATGTATTTACAAACCATATCTGAAATAGTGGACTTCAAGAAAAGAGGGTAACAATCCACGAAAGGTCGGAAAAACCCACGCAGAGGGTGCGTTGCATGCGCCGGTTATTACTTATTCAAAGTGAACCGCCTAGTCTTTACTGCTTATCAAATAAAAGAATAGAATTGTTGATTGAACACTGGGTGTTTTTTTTCGGTGAAGGTTAACATCTAGAGGAATCGACATGTGTTGCATCCAAAAATTGACTACAATTTTTAAATTATTGTTCGACTGTGTTTGGTCCGCGCATTTTTGAAGCATTCTTTGTGCTTTAATTAATAAATTTATTCAACAGATTCTTCTTAAACAATTACGTGACGTTAACTGAACAAAATTTGATTTTCAAATACAAAATGGGCTTTGAAATTTTGCGTAGGTTTGAAATATTTATTTTCCTCTGATTATCCCAATTAAAGGTACATTTAATGCCTTCAAACGATTACCGACGATATTTGGGAGACTGAATTATTTTTGGCACGTCAATTGTAATTTTTTTGGCGTAATTATAACGAACGAGCTTTAATCAATGAAGCGAATGCCTCAGTAAGAAATGTGTGGATTAAATATAGATACTATGAAAGAGGTTTGGTCCATTCGATTTGAACCATTCTACAAGCGTAATACTCTTAGAATTTACCCAATAATATATACAAAGTAATATGTATAATGTCTTTAAGGCATTTGATACGCTTTCGGTACGTGGTTAGAATCCCAGAAAGTTGTTTCAGATCGGTAATCACAAGGTTGAGCTTCTTTGCCGTTTGAATGAGCAAGTCGGAAACGAGTGGCAGCGAAAAGTTCACCATTATTTCCTAATTCGACATTGCAGAAACTCTATTGACATTACAGGAAACCGCGAAGTTCACGTAAAAGCTGTTTGCCTAATTAGTATATTTAAAACAGGTCTCGGTGAAAAAAGTAACAGGTACGTTTTAAAAGCAACTAAAGGCGACATATTTTCCCGACAACTCACGCTGAGCTTGGCAAAAAATGGAAAAAATTCAACGAAACATAGGAATAAAAGTTTTTTACATACAATATTCAAAGCTGCGATTTTGACGAAACTGAAATTAACAAAATTGCAAAGTCAAAAGAGTCAAAGTAAGCGCCGCGGGGTTAGCGAACCAATTTCCAATGTTCAATTCAATGTTGGCTTTTGATCATTGACGAATAATCATCGTTAAAGTAACCAGATATCCTTTGCAATGAGAGGGTTATCGAAGAAGGTACACTAAATTCTAACGTAGGTTTAAAAAGGTTTAGCATAAGTATCTCAGATTGAATTAAACAATTAAAAAATAAAATAATAAACATATAAATAATTGTCGCTTCGTACGCGATAACTCCAATGAAGTCTGCGGGAGACAATTTGTATGTCCAGTTTACATTATTTCTACCATGACGGAACCTGCCGTAAGCCTGTACAATCACCTAGTGTTAACCACAGCTGTTCACGGCGGTACTTAGCCTTAATTACTAGCCTTCATAAATTTCTATAGATTATTACAGCACACTTCAAAATACAGTACACAATGGATACATTGTAATTTGTTGGTAACAGCTGATATCGGGATAATCTGATTAATTATCCATTGATAATTTGGCCAATATTCCTGCAAAAACATTTAGTTGGAAAGCTCGTTACTTATACTGAAAATTTTGTCTAGAATAACAGGTCCACCACACAATTTAGACAATTTAGGGAATAGAGAGCACGATTGTAGGCAGATGATAGCAGAAAGTATGAACTATAAGAAGAATTTTAATTTTCAAACAAGTTTTGTACAAAAGTTTTTAAATAAAAACAGTCTTATTTGCGTATGTAATATATAGTGGTTTTGATTTAATCCGACGACAAATATACTAAAGTAATATTCACGAATTTGTCTCAAGGAAGATAAGTTTAACTAGATCCCAGTGTCCCTCGAGGCCAGCTATTCATCACGGTTCACACGTTGCTGGCTAGAGGTAATATACTTTGCTCTGGGTATCTTAGTTTGCTAGTTTAAATTATAGTTTAAAATAACTAGAACCAAAAGTTTATAATTCGGTGTTGGGATCTGCGACTGTTTTCTATAAAAAAAATATTATAAACATATAAAGGGGAATGGACAAAAGTTTACAACAAAACATATAAAGGGGAATGGACAAAAGTTAAGACAAAAGTTTTAAGACAATATTTTGGAGTTATAAGATTTAATTAATATATTGCTCGAATTCGATCCAGTCACTTAATCGAGAATATTTCGAGATATATAGATTTTTCTGAATTCAACTGCCAGGGGGCTGAATAGTATGTCATAGTACTGGCAATATACTATACTCTACCTTTAAAACAGCTAACAACGGTTATGGTTTGTGGACTCAGTTTCCGCACTTAGACGCTCAATAGGTCCATTGTACGTAAAAAGCGTTATATTACTAACTTATTACTATAAGTATACCGGTAGTAAAGTAATCTTGGAGGTAGTCTATCATAATAATTATAACTGTAAAATTATTTTTGGTTCTCTGTTGATTTATAAACATTCAATAAGTTAAACAAAACAAAATCTAAAAATAAAAATACCACATTAATTCTTATAACATCAATATATTGAAATATATCTTTTAAACATAAAGAATACATTATATGTTCTGTATCCCTTAAGATAAACCGGCATTTTGTAAAGAAGATCTTTATAATAATATAATTGTGTTGGCTTCTGAATTTTCAGATAATATTGATATTTCATATATCAAATGTATTATACATGCTCAAAATGTTAACTAAATAGGAGTACTCTTAATTAAATTAGCTTCAATCTATTAACTTCTATGTTTTTACACCGAATAGATGGGAAATCAAGAGTTTCGAGCTCTGAAGATCTGACAATATTATTACAAATGTGCTAGTGAGATTTTAATACATTTCACAGTACCTTATAAACGCAAGACAAACTATAGTATTACTATCTAGCAATAGCATAAACACCATTCTATAATTACATTCGGAAATTATAGGTTTAAAATATGCACCAATGAACAAACTGGTAACAATAACAAATAACAAGTGCATGCATAATTCCACCAGTTTAGATTGAACAGATTAAATTCTAGCGCGGTCCACAATTAATTAACTGTATTCTCTATACGTTGGCACACTGTATTACATTTAATATTATATGAATGTTGCGGATGTACAGAGAATTTGTGTTTTTATTTAATGTTTGGAGAACTCTATGTGGGGTATCGCAGAATTTATGAATGAGTTTCCAAGATATGAATTTTGCAGGGTTTAAATAGATTTGCTGCAGTTTCCTATATTTTATGTATGTGAGGTACCTATTGGCCTCTCAACCCAGAGATCGTGACGTCAAAATCGCGCGGAAATACGTTTGTCTTAGACGCAACTTGACTTGCGTAGAAAAAGGCCTAGAACTTACAGCTTAGAACTTACATTTAAGAAATTATCAAGAAAACACGGCGATAACGATCCCATCGATTTCGTATGAAATTTTGATGTAGTTCTAATAATATGAATTGATGTCGCAACCTTGGGCTCTTGTGGTCCAAAAACTTCGGATCGGTATGCTTGTCGATATCGCTTTTGGAAGTTACAGACGCTATTTTAGCAAATTATTAAATCCAGGCAAAATGTTTTGACGAATTACCTTAAGCCAGTGAAGCCATAGTCCAGAATGGAGCAAGGCGAATTTGTCTTCAGTCACCGGAGAAATTATTTTTAATAAATTTGTAAAACGCAACGAAATGAAATTGCATGAATATATGTATATTGTATATTTTAAATATAGGTGAACTGTTAATTTCATTAAATAACTATAACAACAACACTGTTAGAAAAGAAGTGATTTTTTGTTTACTATCTGTAACATGAGCTCAAATTTGAACACTATTTCATTCGAAATATCGCTTTCATGTTTGAAGGTTGTTCTGTATTGAAAAGTAATCAAACGGATATACTTCCCAGTTCAAATCACTGGTTCAAATGGCATATACAAAACATCAAAACGATTTTGTCGTGCTATATTAGTAACAATTATTTACCTACTACCTATTAGCTTTTATAAAGCAGTTACAAGGACGTTTACGGCGTCTAATATTGTAAGTTATTTTAGTAAATAACATATAATAATTTAAAAAAATGAATACAAATTTGAAACAAATTAAAAATTTTGGTCCCTATTGCTGAGTGTACCTTTTACGCTGGCAGCATTTATTCGCTGTACTTATTATACTTATTATTCGTTGAGCGAGGAAAGCAGCCGATCTAGGGGTCACCATGTCTGTACCAGGCACCAACTAAAACCTTAAATTAGCGCCTGTGCACTTCAACCCCACGAGGTCAAGAGTCTCTACTCCAAAGGAACAAATAGGTTAGAAAGATGGAGGAAAGACTTTCTGTATCAACCGTTTATTATTTTGTAAATGATACCTGAAATTATTGCAGAAATTATCCTAATCAGCTAACAAGAATATAAAACTCAAAGATAACGAAACTTAGTAAAACACTATATTACTATATTACTCTATTTAGACTTAGGTATCTGTGTGCCCTTTTTTAGCAATGGCTGCCTTCAAATCCTGCTATGTCTATCTGTATTGTGCTGCAAAGCTGTTTCTATGCACCTTCTAATTTGTAATTTAATTATTTAATCTAAATTATAGAATAACATTTATTAGTTATCATACCGATCAAATATACAGTTTTACAATTTTCTTAACCTATATAGAAATAATAAAAATAATTAAATATTAATAAAAAGAAATTCAAAAAGTTGGTTCCCTGCGGTAGTGTACCTTTAACGCTGGCATTTCCTCGCTGTACTGCGATAGTTATTCGTTAAGCGAGGGAAGCACCAGCTCTGAGGTCACCGTACTATTTACCAGGCGCAAAGTTAAATCTTCAATAAGCGTCTGTACACATGAACCCACGGCAAGAAAAAAAATGAATATTATTACGTTTATTGATCGTGAACGCGATCTGTGAATCGCAAATTTTATACAATTTTAAAGGTTGGTTTACAATTTTTTGCCCCATTTTATTCATATATCGTATCTGTATATTCCATAAATTGCGTGTCAAAGTCAAAACTGGCCATTGTCATTTGACTGAGTGTTCAATAGGGTCTTGTAATGTATTGGTTGAAAAAATACTAGGTAAAGAGTCGAGACAAGATGTCGCTTTTGCCAATACATTACATAAAACAAAGATTTGGTGGGCTCATAAAACGTCTGTAGATATCTGCTTGGCAAAATGCGATGCCAATATGCAGTATAAGGTTGAACCACCTATAAAATAGAATATACAGTCGGATATAGTGGATACTCGTGGCATAGAATAATTATAACAGTTGTTTTTAAAATCAAGTTATTTTGTTATAATTTACTTTAAACAATATCTTTCAATAATTCAAATTCAAAACAGTTTTTTACTATATAGTAAGTTTAACAATACATCATGTATGGGGCCAAATAAATACAAATTACTTGTGCCGAGGACCCAGCTCTTCCGTAACTTATATGATAATAAATAAATATATACATGTATTATACGAATGGTAAGATATGTGCACGTTTGAGTATTTGTTTGTATACGTAATGTTACAAAATAGCGTCCATTAAATCCTCAACTTCTTCACATCAAAGTTACTGCTATAATCCTTAAACAAACAGTCGTTATACTGCAGATTAATATTCATCTTCTAAATAAATAGCTATCAACTGTTGATAGATAAACGCGTATTAATCTGGCAAAATATGAGAAAAGCAAATTTTTGAAGTAGCCAATCATCAAAGAGTGTAAATTTCTTCAGATAACAGTAGTTTATGACCGTAAATGTCTTAATGCATACTGTTGATATTAACACTGTGCATCGCGTATATCCGCGTATCCTAAGCCTCGGCCAGCCACGACAATGTGCCAACGGTTATTTAAAGCTAGATTTACATAATGTACTGGTATATTGGGATACACCGGTAACTATACTATTTGTGGGGCTTTAGCGTTTGAACTAGCCGACCAACATAATGTAACATTATGTGTTCTCAATAATAAATTGTAGTAAATGTTTGGATATTTCCATGCGAGTAGCTCTTATTCTTGGTCTTACAATAGTGATTTTGGCTCCGGATCAGGGTAAAAGCTATCCTTTTATTTATTCAATTAAAACGGCCCTGAACAGCAAGAAATATTTACAATTTCTATTATAGAAACTATATTCACCTAAGAAACATCTTTAAATGTTCTTAATGATTACACCAATTCTGAAATGTTAATCTATCACTTACAATAAAACTGTCACATCGATAAAAACATACACATGATTGAAATCGAGTTAACTTTTTGACATTCAGCTGTCATGTGTAAATGACTAAGTGAAAATTACTAAACCACTACAATATTTTTTTGTTGTAATTAAATGAAAAAGTGTCTTTTTTCAACTCTTACCATACGCTTCGTATTTTATTAATAATAAAGACACTCCTGCTGAACCAGTAATGCATATTATCCAGATTATTTTTGATAAAATTTCACCACGCTCTCATACTATATTTATAAAATTTCTGTAAGGTTCAGCCAAGTATCTGTAACATAAATTACTCGCAAGACCCTTACTTATACTGAAAAGACAAAATACGATCTATTATAGCTAGAATATTCAATTATAGAAAAGTTTCAATTAAGTTTCCAATTAACAAGGTCCCTGGTGTATTCAATGTCTCTAATGTTCCGTGCGGATTAAGTTTACGAGAAATCGAGCTATTAGAATATTGAATTGTAATTTATAGTAGTAAATGACCCGTTAAGTCTACATAAATTGTAAACAATATTTGGCAGAAAGAGACTAATTTTTAAGATGGATGTGTTTAGAATTAATCCGTTGTTAAGGCGGCCATACTCCATACTTTAAGTCGTAGTAATTATTCGTTACCTTTTATTATATTATTACTACGCATTTAATAATACATAGCTAAGAAACTACATAAAAAGGTAACGCACATCGTTATTACAGGTTCCATAATATTTAAAGTCCACAAAGTTGATTATTACAGCTTTTTTATTTTATCATTCATCTAAATACTTCCAGACTGTTCTTTTATATAGTTGAAATCTTAAAATGAAATATCCCTAAGAATTTAACTTCAGAGACGTGTTTATTTGAGTTTTCCATTACGGAATAACTTGTTCATCAGTATCTAGACAAACTTCGGCTGTACCTGGGGACATCACCAATTTACCTAAAAGCCTTGAATTTGGTGCAATCCGTTGAATATTTTAAAAATAACAACTATTTTCAACCATTTCGTATTTTCTTTATTGCATTTGACATTTCCAGAGCCAATCTACTTTTGCGATGCACAGAGATTGCAAGAAAAGTTTTGTACTTGAGACACAAGTTTTAGAGACAATGTCGTGTCTATTCATATCACAAGCTTTTAACTTTAGCTGTAAATAAAATTATATTATTTAGATTATACCTGGCAGACAAAGGAACATTAAAACATGTAGACAGCGACACATTAAAATTTAATACCTACCGTTATGAATAAAAAGGAATTTAATTCATTTAACATATAACCTGTGTTTATTTGTGTTTTATTATATCGATATGTCTTTTAAATCTAAATACAGAACTATAATTATATTAACTATATACTATCTATAACTAGAAAGATCAACTATTATTATAACAAGTATTGATGTAAACATTTTACAACTTCTCTATAATGTTTTTTTAATCCTAAAACTCCTAGTTACTTTTATTTTATGTTCCTCTCTGGCGGTAGTTTTGACTTGCGTTCCCGTGTCTTTCTAATTTACGAAACCTCTACTCATAAAACTGAATTCTATCACTCCTCCTTTATTGTGCAAAGTATCCTTCTTTGGAACTCCTTACCTCTTGATATCAGACGAGCTCAGTTTTTAACTTTGTTTAAAAAATCTTCTTGTTGATAATTCATCTTCTGCCTGGACATTATACACTTATATATATATATATATATATCAATTGTGATTCATCAACTATTGGATTAGCTTTTACCTTTTGTTAATATTATTTTGATTTTAGTTATAGTAAGTATTACATGTTATTTTTTGTTAATTATTTATGCAGTTCTAGTACTTTACTCTCTGTAGGTGTCCTTTTTTATTGTTCCATACCATGGTTTCCTGGAAGATATCGCTTGTTAGCAATAAGGCCACCCGTTGCCTAATAACTTATGTAACCTGCTTTTTTATGTATTTGTTTTATTGTGTTTTTGTATAAGGTAGCGAAGTGTAAATAAATAAATACATAAATGATGTATCCTTCTTCGTTAATATAGCATTTTCTTTTTTTAATTCTACATTATTTATATTACTATATGTTGATATTTCTCGTTTACTTAAACTACGCAATCCAATTTAACAGATGTGGGTCTCACGTTTGATACCTAAAAAGTGTTTCAGGTCTCATGAGAAATTTGACACAAGGACTGGTGAAACGAGGGAACGCCGCTGGGAGGTATCGGTCGCAAATAGAACGGCCTTCGTAATCTATAAAAACAATAATGATTTCAATAATTGGCAGTCCCTAATAAACCTTGGTGACTTCATCTAACGATAAAATCTAGGGACGGTCTTTTCAATGTCTGTAACGCCTATGCTGCAAGCTAGGAATGTGAAAATTCAGTGTTGAGTGGGGGAAGCTTTCGCAATCGCTATTGTAAGTTGACAATTATTTTTAAATATGGACCTAAACTTAGTATTTTCTACTAATACTCACCCGGCTTTGCTCTGTGCAACCGTGACGCGTAAACCTTACAAAAAATATACACCTAAACCTTCCTCATGAATAATTTTAGATATTGGTAAACGCTGCAATAAATTCAGTGCGAGTTTATCGCGAACAGAAAGACAAGTAGACGTGTGTGACGTAGAGGTCTCGTTTTTTATACAATATAAAACTAGACATAAATTCTGCCGCTGACTTTTCTGTAGGCTTCATCAAGGTCTATAACATTTCTGTAGAACGCAATAATATATCTGTGATCATTAAAGCAGCATTAAGAAACGTTTTAATTACATTGCAAATACAACTATCTTGAAAAAAAAACTTTAAATTTTCGTTTTAATATATAGCCTAAGAAAAAAGAGAGGACACCTACCAGAAACCTGGGAAGATGGGATAAAAGAAATATCGGGGACTGATTTGAAAATGGTGGCGAAAGGAAGGAGGAGGAGGTGAAAGAATGTTGAAGAGACCTTCACTCCATCAGAGGTCGTGTATTAATGTTAAACATAGTGACATGGACTAAATCATGTATTAATCGAATACAGGCCATTTTTATATTTATTTCATATAGCCTATGACTTCACTAATAGCGTTGCGTTGGAAAATAATTTACAAAATAGATTCAGAAAAATTAGAGACACCTACAACCTCTCAAACGTTACCTTATAAAATTACTAATAGATAGATTATTACAGTATTATAATAGGATGAGGGTAGGGAGAAAACGAGAGGCATGGGCGGTGATTACCGTGTTTTCGACAGTTTAAAGACATAAATTGTATCTATTTTGATGTATAATTTTGAATTATTTCGGAAATAACTGTGTTGAGGGGTATGTTTTTTCTAATTATTATTTTAAGATTTGGTTTTATTTAGTTGTGCAGCTATCTGAAATGTTTTCTTTCTTTTTAGCTTTGGGAAGCGCCCTCAAATTAGATGTTCATTATTGAATGATAAATTAACAAATTTGTTTATGTGGTATACGTTACCACATATAATAGGTTTGGTAGGATAAACCAAAATCCTCCTGACTCCTCCACATTTATTTAGTTAAGTTAATTATAAGATTTAGTTCAATATTTTTCTAGTTTAATTGTTCGAGGTTGCTTTTATAAATATTCTAATATGTGCTAATTTGTTTTATTTAATGTATTTAACCCAGTATATTACATAATTCTAATATTTTGTAAATCGTTTGTTTTTCTATATATTTTACAAGAGATATTGTTAGCACGGGTTTTGTCACCAGATACCATTTTTTGGGTTATGCAACAATATATATAAATAAAAACGTACAACATTTCTACATACTTTGATCCGAAAATTGGAAAGAATGAGTTGAATGAATGTTAGACAGCACATTATAATTAAAGTTTTAATAATATTGTAACGATATTTTTTACAACCTCCACCGGCAGTGTCAATATAACTTACAAAGGTTGCTGACGAAAATTGAATATGCCCCATGACACGTTTTAGCCAAATTATTGTGAGTTCCCTTTTCTTCCACATGACAGGAGTGACAAATGGACTGAGTAAGTGAATAAAGTGTCGCGGTTGAGTGATATCACCATTTTCATGTGACTATCTGTTACTCTCTGGAATTTTAAATCGTGGTTAAACCATAATACCATTACACATTTATAAAGTATAACATAAGTACAATATTGTCGTTTTACAAACATACCATTGTACCTTACTGTTACCTAATAAAATCCTACTAGATTTATGAATATAGCTTATTAGCTATATTCTAAGCTAGCTCTTCTGTATTTTCTAAGTTTTTATAATTTGTCGGTTTTAAATAAATTCTTCACTTCTAGTAATATACGGAAGTAGTAGTAGTAACGCATAAGCAGCCTAGTTGTTAAGGTAAATAAATAGAGATTGGAATTACCAAATAATATAACCGACTACAAAATATGCTAAAAAGTATTAAATAATACTTTTTTTGTATTAATTAACATTGTATTTAAATGTAAAAAGTGTAAACCAGTTTATTTTATGTAAAAGCGTTATGAAGATTAGACTATATTTGGAAGTTGAAATTTAGTAGATAATCCCTACGTTTCTTAGTGTCATCGAGGCATGTTTCTTTATATATAAAGACTAGCTGCCCCCGCGAACTTTGTTTTTCCTTACTGTAATTTTACTTAACCTACCTTTGTAGTACATACCAACATGGAGCATTTTGCTATGCTACCCCAGAGACTGTTCGGTTTTCCGAAATGAAAACTTATTAGGTTTTTCTATGAAAAGTTCTCTCTATAAACCTCAGAGTTAAAGTTATAATTGTCTAATTAATAAATAAAATATAGGGTTTTATAGTAGATAGGTTTCGGAGGAGAATGGGAACAAACATTTTGACACGAGAATGTTATATATATAGAGAAATAGATGTTGGTGAGACTGGGGATGCGAGAAACAAATAGTCACACAACTCAGTATGTAATTATAATTGTCTTTAAATTTAAACAAATTATAAATGTTAACCCTATTACAGTACCTAATAGAAGTAATAGAAACCCTTTAACATGTATTATATAATGTTAGTTTTAAGTATTGTTATGGTAGCAATAATATAATATTGTAACTTTAAATAAAGAACTTTTGTACATGAAACAAGCAAGGAACGAAGAAGTTATCAAATAGTCGCTTCTTCCTTGCGTTTTTATCCCTCCAAACCACAAACGACACTTTGAATTTAAAAAAAAAATTCACAATCTGCGTGGTAAGCGGTCGCAATTGCTAGCAGCGCGTACAAATCTACTTAGCAAAATTTACGCGCGTCATGCGCACCCTGAATACTACTGATTTATTTTAGTGTACTGTCACAATGATCGAATTATTCGTAATTTGATATTTAAGGTTGAGGTTTTACGTTTTCTTGTTTTGTTCGTTGTACGGTTCCTGGGTCATTGGGGTGCCATAAATAATATAAGATTTGATTGTTTGTTTGATTTGATTGTTTTACTCTATATAAACCATTCGCATACTACAATGAATATAAGCGAAATAATGAAATGTTAATTGCTATGTAACGAATGAATGCAATGTAACAGTCAAAGAGAGTGTCTATACTCTGCGGGCGTAACTCGTCGATTTTTTTGAATGTATCGCTGTTGGCTTTAAGGGCCTTTATAGCTGAGCTCAGGCTGTTTTGATCGAGCGTAGGTCGTCCTGAATGGACGTACCAACGATTTAGGAAATCGCCACGCTTATAAAACTTCTTATAAAGCTTTTTCGTATTAGAAAGATGTAAGAGCCACTCATAGCAAATTGTAATACCTTTTATAAATCCCTATTAAATGCGTCAAAACTTGTTATACAGGGTAATTTTTCTGTAGTGTATTTTTTTACGGTGCGATCAGGACTAAACAAAAAGTTTTGATTTGAGAAATTTTAATAACGTAGTATGTCTAACGCATGGACTCATCAGTACCAATCTAGTGGATATTATGAAAAAGATACAGGTGTAATTTTTTCGAATTTTAATAAGAATTAGTAAAAAAAACAATTTAGAAAAACGCCAAATGAATGATAACTCTGCAGGGGCTTAAGGACCTCTCGTAGAATTTTTTTTTGCAGCTTATGATCCCATCTAACCCCTAGTTGCGATTGATCCACGACTTTTTGATACATATAAAACCATTATTCATAAAGCTACAGGATGTTATTAAGGGAGAAGCTAGGATCGCATAAATAATTCGAACAAGAGCACTTGATCACGCGTATCAGATACAAATAGCGATAAAATCGGAGCAATATATCACACGGCGCACCTGGCTGATGGAAAACATTTCTGATAATATTACCGTGGATGGAGGATTATTCAGCATCAAAAATTTTATAATGCGGTTGAATTATCGGTTCAGGCAAATATTATCTTAATTGCGTTTTGCGGATTCATGATATAAATCTTCAACCGCATTTAACATGGAGAGTGTACAGAGGAGTTGTTCGGATTAATACCGGCTGTTAAGTTTTATCATCGGACGTCGAGGCAGAATACGAGATTCCGCCCGTATCACCTCGACATCCGTCGTTCCAGAATTGAGCGAGTTTTTAAAGCAGTTTTACCACTATGTTGAACCAGTTGCCTGAAGTATTTCCAAACCAATTTGACTTAGGGTCCTTTAAGGAAAGATCATACTAATTCTTAAAATGCCACCAACATAATTGGGGGCCCTCTGGCAATGTCTATCACTTGTCATCAGATGACCCTCCTGTTACATAAAAAATATACACATAAACTATAGCCCAAATTACTCATAGTTACTAGACCATAAAAACAGGCATACGACTGATAGGTGTAATTATTGTGCGCAACTACGTTCTTTCGTCTTAGACGCCATTAATTTGTATAATGTTCAATTCAGTCCGATCACTAACCAACGGTGACAAATAAATTATAAGTTTAATTATGAATAATAAAACAACATAGTTTTACAAAATCACGGAGCCCCAAGAATTTCAATACTTCGAGACACAATATGGTTTCATATGGAACGTCAAAAATCTGTAACTGCAAAACCAATTTTTCCATACAAAATTGCAGCAGCTGGTGCCTCTAATGCTATCTAAATAGAAATCTACACTACGTTGAGACTACGTTAAATTACGTTAAAATTCGAGTTCTCGAATACAAAATCCAATTGACACAGATTCGATTCCCCGCACATGCCTCGAGTCATTTAACGCTCCAACGACACTGACTATTAACTCTTTATTACTTTTTACGTTGCCTACTCGCGGTCTTCTCTGCCTAACCAGATTCATCTTGGAACTTGTTATACCTAAGTAATATAAGGTCCGGCGCTGAAAACGTTTTTCTACTAACTACCAATAACTTTTAATTATCATGCGGTATTTCTGAGCCGCGAGTTTATAGTTTTATGAAAATTTATCGTGTTGAGTTTACTACTTAAGTTAAATAATGAAAAAAATTTAATAGAAATTTACATATTTGTTGCTTGACTTTGAGAATAGTTCAGCATAGATAGAGTTTCCATCAGTGTCACTGTTCTTCTGTGATATTACGCTACTCCAATAGACCTAAATACTCGCGTGAGGCACGCGAAAAGTTTCATATTTCGACAAGATACGGTACGCAAATGTGTATTGAAACGCATTTTGCAATACATTCAATATTTTGTAGTTAAGCAATAGGAATTGAACTTATAGTAAATACAGCAAAACGAATTCAATGATCCATATAATATCAGAAACAGAAGAAAGCTTAGGTACGTATCATAATTTCAGAATTATATTTGAGTTACTACTGACTTAAAGTCCTATCTCCTCCAAGTGAGGCAGAGGTCCTGGACAGAACCCTTATTATGGACCTTTTAATTTAGAAGTATATTTATTGTAAAATTCACTACGTTGTACAGGTTTTAAATTTTTTTTAATTAGCATACTTATAGTTGTAGTGGAAATAATAAGACTACAACATTATAACAATTATCGAGAAATTTATTGAAACTTATTAAAATATCTTATTAATTTTTGAATAACTTATATTCAGAGCAAATAACAAAAGTAAAATAAACAACAAAAGCCCATCTAAAAATAACCACGAGTTTAATTCGTTAAAAATGCAAAATTCATATAAAACAAAAGACGATTGCAAAAATCTGGTTTCTTTGCACAAATGAAATTTTCTAAAAAGGAAAAAAAACGCGCGCAATTCTCATCTGTGTATTCAAAGCCGTGCAAGCGGGAGGAATGTGGTAAAGTTCAGTTATATGCTTTTGTAGGCGACCTTATGCCTTTGTTGTGAAATTTCTCGTAATATTCCTAGTTGGTAAGGCTTCGCTGAAAGCTTAGGTGACTGTGGTACTTAAGTTTTAAGCTTCGCCTACGGCTCTACTTATGTGGAAGGATTTGCATGAGTATCATAGATGGCATTTATTTTCACATTTTAACGATATCGTCTTTAGTCACGTTCTGCTTTTATATGATATAAAAGAAAATTACTAATTCCAGATTCATTATTAGTACAATGATTACATAAGACTTTTATACCAGTTGAAACATTTGTCTATACTATTTTATTTCTATAAAGTTACGCGAAATATTTCAGTTTATTTTTCATAAAGTATATGGGATGCTTTGTAGAATATAAATACTCGTACTGCCTTAGGTAATATTTATGAAAATGAATTTTATAATCTGTACCAGTTAAGGTACAATTGTATTTTAAAATTAAAATAATCAGACTGTTCATTTACGGAGTTAAATTTTGGAGTCGGTTAAGACATGAGATTGTAAACCTCTGTCTAAAAAAGGCTAACCCTTTATCCGGGGTGGGTAAAAATATATAAACTCCATGAGAGCCTTCTGTAATTGAAGGATTTACCGGTAAAATGGACTCGGTTTTCCTGGACAACGTTTTTAAATGACACACTATGGTAACAGTTTACTAATGATCGAAAATAGTAATTCAATAGTGTTTTCTTTTTTGGGGATGACCAGGGCACTGGCATGAGGCTCATATGATGCTAAGTGATAAAAACTTAGGGACAGAAGGATTGCAAGTGCGTTGCCAGCCTTTTAAATTTGGTACGAAGCATTATCTTAAAGGACCCTCAATCAAAATGTTTCAGAAATACTTCAGCGAGCAGATAGTTCCACACAGTGGAGATGCTTCGGGTGGAATTTCGTATTCTGCCTCAAAGACCAATGATGAAACTTAGCTGCAAGTATTAATCGGAACAACTACTACGAATAATGCGTAGTAGAAGCAGATAGACAGCCCGCCTCTACGCAACGCCAAGGGATCCAGCCACGCGGAAATTGACTGACTGGTCGTCGACGATTCGAATCGCCACTCGTTAATTAGCGATTCTGGTACGGCATTTATGTCTTCTCATATCATAACTTTCAAATTATATATATTAAAGTCATTATGTATTGATTAAACAGGATATCTATGTTACGCACTTTCCTCCACCCAAACACGTAACAGGCCTTACCTACTTTTATTATTATAAAAATATACAAGACGATGGAGCTGACATATTAAATAGTGTTAGCAAACTCCTATATAGTTACAAATAGACAACAAAGTATTGTCGTCTCACGGAAATTGGTAAATGTTTAAGGTGATATATGAATTACATTCCAACCGCATTTTTGACTGTAAACTATTACTATACGTATAGTTCATCACTACCAGAGTCAGTTTACTGTGTGTTTCTCCGTGAATAACTTCCTTTACCTTTAATTCATGAAAAGTTTGGTACCTTTTTTAAAAGGATCGGAATAGCCGCAGATGTTTTGAACTGAGCCTCGAGCATGAAACATTGGTGGTACAACTTTCGAGGAAACATTGGTGCATATAAGAGTTCAAACATAGGAATTTTTGAAAAATATACCAATATTCTATTCAATATTACCAAGTTGAATTGTTATTTGTTACTTAAGATGTTTAAACTATATTTATAATGATAAAAATTTTATAATTGTTTCCAGTCCAGTACAATATCTACAAAAAGTCCATATGCCGAACAAATTAAAAAAATATTTTAAAGTCTAATTACCGAGAAAAGCTTCAGGATGTAGAATTGTGCTATGACTGAATTAATGTATGAATGTATGAAGACAGAGCACAGCTACTTTTAACAAGACTATGGAATTGGGTAAAAAATATAAAAATACTGTAGATTTCGCAAGCGTGTCACTTGTAAACAACGTGATGTGATTAAACTACTAGATACTTTGATAACATTATATTTCAGAGAATATAATGTCATCAATGGGGCGACTAAGATTCCAGTTGAAATTTTGATGAACGGTCCTTTCAACTTTTTTACTCATCACACAATACTCAGTATAGTAAAACCGCAAGTCATAAGTTCGCCTATTGTGCGGCTCGGTGTGAATATTCGCACATTGATTCTATTAAGTAAACACTAAATTTCGGTCTCAACAGACAGTGGAACATAAATTTGGGGATCAAGCGCTTCGCTCATACAATATGTTTCAGATTACATTTGATGTTCGGTTGTAAATATAGGTGCTTTAGTATTCAATGTAAGTCACATAAATAGAATGAAATTCTGAGTGAGTCATAATGTAGACGAGGCAAATACAAGAGCTGTAGTAAGTACTACTTTATTATACTTTATTATATATGCTACTAATATTGTCGCTTTGCTATCTAAATATGTTGCATGTACACGAAGTAAGTCAACCCATTTCACTTCTGTAATCTAACTTGACTGAAATTAATGTTTTTAATTTTCTCTTTGCTATAATGATACTTAAAAGCCGTGCGTAAACAAAGAAATTGCTCATGCAGAATATTAAAAATTAAGTTCATTTTTACAACGCGTGTAACAAAAACTACCTTTAAAAAACGTTGACATTTTAAAACCTTTGAGGAATTGTTGGGATTTTATAAGTGTTGTGCTTGGTAGCGAAACGCATAAAAAAGACAAGAAAGATACATTTTTCTATTTATGAATGGTTATTTTATATTATTTTTGTAAATGTTGACGTATAGTATATGTCTATCGGGGCACTTTCGCATTTGACTCTGTGACATGTCATCAAGTTCCATTGTATTTTGTAAAACACTTCTCTACACGGGACGTAGAAATACCGTACCTTCTCATATTTTCCTCGTTGCTTGTATCACACTATCATATTCATATTGTATCAGGCGGTAAATCCAGGTGAAATTAAAAACAACGCTTCCGTATAAAGCGTATACATAATCTGCGCTTACATATCAGTGCGATGACGTCATTCCTGAAACATGCTAACGGAATTATTCCGGCCCCTTCCCGATCTAGCCACTGATCCCTTCATGCCAGTCAGTGGTTAGTCTAGTCCTCCCTTTAGTTTGCAGGAACATTACATCATCATTCCTACACATTGTTATTGCATGTATTTTACATTCAAATATTTATATTCAATTAAAAGGCTTTATATTTATTTCAATAAAAGAGACGCTAATCGCTTATGGGACGCGTATTTACTACAATTTATGTTATTAGTGTTTTTATTTCATAGAGACACAAAATAATATATGAAGTTAATTGGTTACAATTTTCATAATTCAAATTATTTACTTTATCAAAAAAACTAATTTTTAAATTAAAATTGTCTAAATGTCAGATTTATTGAGATTTTAATTAGTTGTAATACAATTTTTTACCAGAGATTTACATTTATTGCATTTTTCAATTATGGGTTTAACAAGTTAGGGAGCGTTCAAGTATTACGTAACAAATTTCCACTTTACACCACATAATGGTAATTTTTAGGTTCAGGTCTTAGGTCAGTGGGGGTGGTCACGAAACGTTTTACTATTGGATAAAGAAAACGTTACGCCGGCGTTTCATGAGGGGGGGGGACGGTGTTGTCATCAAGAATCTCCAAAAAATTGCGTGACGTAATACTTGAATGCTTTCTAACCCCAAAAGTCAGTTTGATTAAAACATGAAATTTATTTTCCACACCATAACAATGTTTAATTTATCTGCACGATTATAATTGGACATAACAATTCTTTAACTCGTAATTAATATGATTCGTGCAAAAATAACAAGAACTTGAACAACTACTAACTATGTAACAAGTTTATTTTACAGTTGTTCCGTGTTAGTAATGTACTGCGCTTTACTTAACGACTGTTGTGAACAGATTCCTGAGACCACAGTCTAGACTTCTAAATATATCGGAATACTTTTTAAGTCATACCTGTTTCCCAACGTGGGAAGACAAAGACTTCCACGCCGTACGGTCTATATATTTCCCGTGTGTGACAGCCTCGCCCTCACTTTACACACTCGCCTTATTGTGGTTATTGGATTGCACTGTGACTAATCTTTTCTCTGCTTCTGCATATGGTGCAGACATCCATATATAAAAACCATATTTGAACTATGCAAAGAATAATTATATCTTTTACTTTAAATTTCACAACTGTCGTATGTTATGTACTGTAGACACTAGATATCCTACAATTGTTGTAAACACGCGAAAGTGTAATTATTATGCATTGTTTTGTTGTTTCTGTGAGACTTGATTTTACGAAAATTAGTCTGATACAGTTTACGAATTCTTATTAATCTTAGCTGCGATAGCTTAGTTACCGCACAATAATCAGTTATAACTTAGATATTCATATAGTCAAGTTTGATTCTCAGAAAACTATAATTTGTATCGCGTCGTTAGGAATTTATGTCTATAAATATAAAAGCGAGGTAAAAATAATTCAGATTTTGTAATGTGTCTTCATGCATGGTCTAGTTTTTTTACTGTATCATTTTCTCTGTAAGTAGCTGTATGCATTTTAATAAATAGTATAAATAAATAAAAATGGAAAATAAATAATTATTAATGTTACTCGCAAATTTTATTTAAAATTGTCGAGTGTCTTCCAATAAAAAGCTTCACGTTGTTCATCTCAATAAGACAAAAAGGAAATTGGTGAAATATTGAACCATTAACCAAATAATTATCAAGTTTCAGCAACTCACATTACCTCTAGTTACGGGAAATAAGAAAAGTTGCTAATCGGAAAAGTTCCCTACAAAAAGTTATGTGGAATATTAAATCAGAACTTACATTCGACGCCAATTCAACAATAAAAACAAATCGCTACAACCTTTTTTTTAGGTCTGCGCCCCTTATTTCTGTATCTGCTTCATGATCATTTGTAAATTGAATAAGCAAGTAGGTCATCAGCCTTCTGTGCCTGACGCACACCGTCGTCTTTTTGGGTCTAAGGTAAATCGGTTTCCTCACGATGTTTTCCTTTACCGTTCGAGCTAATGTTTAATGCGCACATAGATAGAAAATCCATTGGTGCACAGCCGGGGATCGAACCTACGACCTCAGGGATGAGCGTCGGGCGTTGAAGCCTCTAGGCCAACACTGCTCAATTCAATAATGGCTTAAACATTTACAGAATATTTCGTTTCCTTAATTGTTTGCTAAAATTATATTTATAGTATGTAGGTCATAGATATTCGTTTATCATATTAGCCGAGCAGTTACTTCAATAATTAGTTTTGTGAAACTTTTTTTTCGGAACTAAGTGCACTGTACTGAAAGAAATAATAAGTAAGTAAAAATTGCTTCTGGCGGTGTCCATGCGTTGAGTTGTCTCTCTGGCCATGCGTCATACTCGCGAACGGATGCTACTTGTGGTGAGTGGTCGTACTTGAATTAGTGTATGCGGTTATATTAGTTATTTCGACTACGTATTTGCGTGTTGTTGCCACGAGAATGCAAGTGCGTGCTCCTATTTCACAATGCTGCTGATAGAGGACAAATTTTTGTTTTTAATTTATTTTATTATAATTAATTACTTAAGATGTCATGTGGAACATGGTGTTGTGGTTGCAGCTCCTTACAAACGTTGTGTAAAACAAAAAAACAAAAACGTGGTGATTAAAAAGAGTGGCGGATAGTTTATGGCCAGTTGCTCTCTTCCATTCTACGTCCTTGATTTGAGAAATGGCAGTAAATGTAAAATTTGAAGCATTTCATATACATTTCTGTTTTTGACGTTCATGAGCGTATTAGTGTAGTAATATCATACTGTATGTTCATTGTGTTACCTATATGAATAAATGATTTTGAATTTGAAAATAATTGCATCTCTTGCATTCCCATCTTTGAAAAAAGAGAAAGCTCAACATTATGCTTACATATGCAATCAATTGGGTCAACAAATCGTGAAGAGCAGTGTTCCATGACCGTACTCTTCGCACCCCTGTCGTAGGTTGAAACCCTGGCTCTGCAACAATGCATTTTTCTATGTATGTGCGTATTTAACATTCGGTATGAAAAGGAACTAAAATCTCGACGGCGTCTGACAGTCTCATAAAGCTTATTAGATAAAACAAATGATTTCGAAACAGACAGAATTCTAAAGCCATAGGTTGTAGCGTCTCTGGTAAAGTACTGTAAGCAATACAACGAATTACGTATTTATTGTATGTGACATTATTTTCATTGAGGGGACGTGAAAGAATACAACACTGAGGGCCCGAATGGGACACTTATGATTTATCGTCTCTCTACTGTGTAGGTTTCAATTAACCTGCTACATAATAATGGTGACATTGCGTTGCCTCGCACTGCTACGTTTTACATGCAAATGACGTGTATATTTGGGTAGTGAAAACATTTAATCCGTAGCGTAGCTGTTTTATCTTTATAGGAAAAGCGTGAATTTTAAATTAAAAAAATCCCGACGTTGCAACAAAATTTATTCTTCATTGCAGTTCACAAATTGCGGTTTGGTTTTGGTCTGCAACGAGCCAAGCAATTTATATGTAGGCAAATATAACGTGGTTTTACGGTTAGAATGAATCAGCTATGTATGTTGGCGCTAGTTAACTTATTGTTACCTCGTTATACCTAGTCGCTTTGTGTTCTCATGTGTGAAAATGGAATGAATTCTGTTTGAGCAATTTACAATATCTAGTTTTTATTACAGTGAACAATTCATATTAAATCAATTAATTATCAGAACTGTTATAAACTAACACTCTATTATTTTCTGTTAAGTCAGCACTTCGAGGGACTATAATAAAATATTGAAGCAACCGAAAAATTCCGAACATTAGCATCTACCGCGCCCACAAATTTGTTGAATTATTATATGACATAGCCTAACTTACTACCAAAACTACGAACAATTTTAATTTCTACGTAAAAAATAAAAACAATTCATCTCTCAGTCTTCCCAAATCTGTCACAAATATATCCAGTTTTGATGGGGAACTGAGGAAATGGTTTAGCAGCGAGATCATCAGCCTAATTGGTGGTTGCTGGTGGAGTTCCATTCAGACAGCAGAGCATGCCTCTGGGATCTGAAATACTGTTGGCTTAAAAGTAATACTTCAAATGTTATTTTTTTATACTTTGTAAATCCTAATTAAGATATTCATTTCTATACTTGAATTTTCATAAATGCCTCAAAATCCAATTACAATAATTATTATTTAAATTATTATCACGCTGTTTATACTTATTTACAATTTACAAATTGTAAATAACTAGTAATAATGTAGCCACACTCTACGGCTAAAATCACTGAGACATTCGTGCCGGACAGTCAGTTGTTTGACTGGTCGGGGGTTCACCGTAAAGGTCTGAAGAACCATCTTTCTACAGTACCTTATGCGGCAAAGGAAAGTCATTTACGGACTGTTTTTTTTTTAAAGAAAATACGTATTACAAAATGGCCATTAGCAGATGATAAGAATCTATAAGGCGTATACATTTTAAAATAGCCATGTTTATAGTATATTAATAGGGGTTAATCTGACGAAAATATAAATTTTATCGTAAGTAGATCGGTTTATAAGAAAACTGACAAATTGAATTTCGTGCCGTATCTCGATACGTTTATAGAAAATTCGTATTCAGAGGGCACGATAGGACGAATGTTGCCATAGAATATAAAATATAACTCACTGATCCGTACTTACTCTGTTTATAGGTCTATACATATTGAGCCTTTAGCCCTAAAATTATTTGGAATGTATCATACAGGTGTTTCCGACGGAGTTATAAAATATATACACGTACAGTATGCAGGAAATGGGTTTGGTGGTAGAGGCTAATAAAATATAGGCGTTGAACACTTTCGTCTTATTGCAGCTTGGTGCTCGTCGATACGTATGGTGTCAATAGAGTTCCTTACAATTTCTTTCACAAAACTTGGTGATTAATGGTGGAGAATTTCTTAATAATTTCTCTCGCCCGCTTTGCGCGTTTTAGTTGGGAACTGGAACTGAATTTAAACATTTAATTTATAAATTGATGACTTTCAAATATTGACGTTCATAAGTGTACGTAGTTACTAATACAAATAAATCATGGCTGTGAAACAATGGATATTTCAAATGCGACTTGCTTTCTCTACTCTAGAAGTAGATGATCATAGGGAAACAGTATGCATGAAACCTTAAACGGCGGATGTCAAGCTGACCACTCTATTTCGTAGAATTACCAAGAAACAGATAAATAAACCTAATTCCAAACTAAGGCCGAATAGTTAATAAGTAGTTTTAATAGCAATGTCTCAACGTGGTATTAAAATATGTCAGAAACTTTAAAGACGAAGCCAAGGCTTTGTAACAATTGTTTTTCAATACATAGAAAATTAATAAAAATAAGTTTAATATTGATTCATTATATTAGTTACATTAGATGACTATTCTTCTATAACCAAAATTAAAGTTAAGTCGATAAAGCACACTAGGTGCTCAAGCCCGGAGGCACTAAGTTTGATTTTCGTATAGATACAAAAAAAGTTGCTGCTATGGAGTCTGTCCCTGTAATTTGCAATGGAGCATGTTGTATGTTGTGTGGCTTCTAAAAAGATCCTCCGAAAAATCACTTATATAATAAACTCAGGTTTATTAACCCAGGTTTTTTTGTGTTTTTGGTACAAAATCCTATTTATTCCGCCTATTACTATCTTCAGTAAAGCTTTCAAAAACATGTTGAAAACCTTTTATAGAAAGCTTAACGTTAATCATTTCTTTCATATGATTTTAACAAGTTCAGACGAGGCGAAAAAGATCTTAGTCCTAAAGAAACTAAAGAAAACTGTGGGATTTAGTGAAATACCTAAAAACCCTTTTCAGCTATACAATTTCAATTTCATAGAGAGTATTTTGTTGAGTAACAAGTATAATTGAGGGTTTAACTATTTACAGAAAACAATAATAATTTCAATTCCAATACAACTCAAGTACAATCAAAATTATATTAAAACAACTAGGACAACACAGCTCTATACACACACATATATATACTGTAAATAAATATTGACTAGTCAATCACTTCGATAATGCGTAGCATGTTTAATCGTGCGGTCCAGACCTCTAAACGGCTTGCGCACACAATTAATTAGAATCACGACTGCTCTCACCGATGACCTCAATAGGCTAAGTAGTGATTGACTAGTGATTATTAGTTTTTTTTATTAATCACACATTAGTTTAGTATAATAATAATAATTAAGAGTAATTCATTTAAAACATGGTGTAGCGGCGAAGACACAGCAAAGTAGACCGAGACGTAAAAATATGGAATCCCCACTAACCGTTAGTCCTTTGTCTCCGTGGGAGAAGACCACAAATAAAAGCGTATGCATAAGTGTTAAAAAAAACAAGAAGCGTGTCTACTCGGTGGTAGTGTCTTCCCTGCAGCGCGGGAGTCCCATCCTCTTCACTTGAGTATAGCTAGAGATACCGAGTGCTGTTTAAAGAATGGGTGACGTAAAGACAGAAAATGTGAACAGAGAGGACCATTATGTGGCGTGAACACATAATAAAGTAAAATAACTTGTATAAATCATAAATTTATCAAAAAATACACAGTTTAAAATATTATTATTCATCTTTTGGTCACGTAAAAAAAAGTCACAGATTAGTGGAATCGACGATTAAAATTCTTCGGCCGCCTAATCCTAATACTTACCTTAGAGTTTACTTGCATCGAAGACGGCATTTGATCGAATAACAATATATGCGTATTTGTATGGAAAACACTTTAAACGGATTGAAGCTATGTTTTATTATAAACTTATAATTATTTTACCTAATTTTAATAATTATATGTTTGTAATAATACATAAACTTACATAAGCTTCAATCTGTTAAAAAGTGTTTTTTTTTTAATGTGTAAAAGTTATGTTAATAAAAGGCAACACTATGTTTATTTGTGTAAATTCAGAATAATTAACAAGTAAAAACCTTTGTTTACGTTTGTCCAAGGGCTGCGAATTAAAATTGTATATTTCTTAGTGAATGACGTCATGGCAATGATGGTAGCCGAGAAGTGTACCTACCGCAGTATGCATTAAAATTATGAATGAATAATAGCTATTACTGAACGGAACTATATATAACAATTTGTGTAAGAATTAAAGTCATGATTAAATTTTTATATTCTACTCATTTAGTTCATTATATAAGAGTTTTGGTATTATTGATATTTTTTACGTTCCACAAGCTACGAGAAAAATAGTTATGTAACCATAATTTACTAATATATTAATTATACCAATAAAATGAAGTTTGACCAATAAAATGACACTGATGATTACTACTATTAAATATATATTTACGTTTCCCGACGCACTTTTAAATTGAAATTGTCTTACTCATCAATCTGCTTATCAAACAGTTGTTGAAATAGAATTCTGCACTAGGTTACATTTCAATTGATCGATAGGGACTTAAAATAGAGCGTCTGAACTTGTTAATAACACAGACTTATATATCATCGACTTTAGCATTTGTTTTTAATTATTTGCATAAACTACGTTTTTATTGAAAATCGCACGCCACGTCACGGTTATCGGACTTGATGTGGAGACTGTGGGGACCCTGTTGCCCTCTGCTATTCAGAGACAGACTTTACCCACTTAAAACACGTCAGCCCTCCACACGCCCTGAAGATGGGCCCAACCCAAGGGACCCGGGCGCATATCCAACAATGACCCCAATCAAGACTGCTGGTCTCCAGGCTTCGATTCCCCCATACCACCGGCCAGTCCATGGTCATAAACTAACTACTACAACTTCCTAACATAGGAAGATCATTGAAAGTTATATTTAAATTACTAAATGAATAAAAACTTTGAGTTCTCAAACTCGGCATAATAATAGTGAGGGCTTTCATAATTTAACCTCCGTATCCATAGCTTCGATATGTATAATTAGGTAGAGCTGACAGTGTAGATAGTATAATTACTGCCTATTAATATTATCTATGTGCAAACTAATATGTAATAAAGGAAACCAGATCTATAGATGTTAAATAAATAGGCTTTGATATATTAATATGACGTAAATGGGTTTCATTTACGATGTTATGTAATATATTGGTTTATAGTAAGTCGGTTTAGATTTAAATTTGCACTGTGTGTATTTTTATACCAAGTGGATATTTTTATACTTTCTGCGATTTTTAGATATATCTAGTCCAGCCATTAAGATATTTCTTTGCTTTTCCGCTGCGTATCGCAACATAACGCCTTTTAATAGATCAACTCTCTTTAATTGTAAAGATTGACTTAGGGCATGTCCTGTATGCCGGTAAGCACCGAGCTCCAGGTCTTAATTTATAATACGCGACAGAGTCCTAGTGGGAATCTTTATTTTTCGTGATAAGATTTTTTGCTTCCTAATGGGATTTCGATGAATTCTCGCTTTAACAGCCTTTGTAGTTCTAATAGCAAGCGGTCGCCCCGATCTGCGACAGACGAAGTGTTGTTGTAAGTGTTGATAGTACGATATACGAACGTACGGCCGATATCAAGTTTTTGAAGTGTCTGGAATATATCCGACAGTTCCATAACGAGTTCAGCAAGGAGATCACTGCATTACTATTTTCTTTAACACCCCATTCCATATTGTCTATAATACACGTGTTCCAAATTGTACAATAATTAAAAAGTTGAAAAAAGGAAATGATTGTATGAAACAGGATTTATGGCCGGACTAGTTATAATATTCTTGGTATAATTGTAATTGTATGCTATATTAATACTAAAAACCGCCCCGGCATTGCATGGGCGAACGTCACCCATACACCTTGGAAAATGACACACTGAAACCTTCCTCATCAATTATTCCTGATATAACAAAACACTCCGTGCTGTACTTTCTAAGCTTATCGTGAACAGACCTGTTAATAATATGACAGTGTCATATTTAGCCAATCTAACTACGACACAAAAATCTTATAATTTTTCAGGTAACATACCCTATAACTATAACAAAAGGCTATCAATTGGTAAAAGAATTTTCGAAATCGGTTCAGTTTAGAGATTACCCCGTACAAAGTCACAACCATTATCTTTTTATAATATTGGTATGGATACATTTCGTTGAGAATAATTGGTACCGTCTAAGCCTCGGTCGATATATAGCTGTAGTTTTTATAGATTCCTAGATACAAGTCCAATCTGATACACCTACATAATTCTGCACATTTAAATCTAGTGAAGTAAATACTTAACAAAACAATACTTTGTACATTAGATGCATTTAATTATCACACTAACGTTCTGGGGAGCAACGACTGCCATATTTGATATGGGTTGTCCCTAATTATAACAGAATGCATATTTTTTTAAACGTGTAAATCTGACGTAATTCATATTATGTAGTAAATATATAAACTTTATCATTTTTACAGTGATATATATATATAGATTTTGATATAGATTTTAGTGGTGGAGTATGATAGCTTAGTGGCTTCAGCAAGCGACACTCATCCCTTAGAAGGAGGAGGATACTTTCTGTCTATCAGCACAATTAACACTCGTTCGATGAAAGATATTTTGCTTCAAAAAAAAAAAACAAATGATCACATAACATAAAGAATAATGCGGCCAAGATCCTAAAATTTTCGGTATTGGTTAAAAAAAAAGTGAATTAGTGACGCCTCTTAGTGCTATTTATAATAACAGTATACCCTCATAAGCTGTCCTTTGCATGCAATTGGACCTCTGATTCAACATTTACGTAGAATATGCGGACATATTTTCGTAAGCCCAGTTGATACCGAGTTAGGGGCATCTAGCCATAAAATGTGACTGATAAGCCGACATATAACATTCAGCTCGCGTATTTGTAACAAATCCTTTACAAGATTACATGATAAGTGGCGCATAGATAGACTTTTATTAACGTTGAAAAATGAGTTATTAGTGGAAATCAGGAACGAGGAAAATTCGTAACAATGTTTGGGTTTGACTTGGACGTGTGACGTGTGTTTAGAAACACACTCCTTTATTGCTATTTTGTTTGAATTTGAGGGAATCATTCAAACAATACATAATGTAAATTTTGCTGGTATTTAGATAATTGATTAATTACCCACAAATCATAATATTAGATTTGATAGTTTTAGGCAGTTACCATTCTTCCAAATTCACTTATGATATCTTCAAGTAGAATTTTTTATTTATAAGACAATTTTTTTAATCTTCCAAACTTATTATACAGAGAAATAAAACAACAAACGTATACAATGAAATTTAATTTCTGATAAACTAGTTATAATATTTAAAACGATATTATTTACAACAATTATCACGTGGGCAATATTATTCCCGTGAACTGTTCACTTAATAGGCCTTGGACCCTTATATTATGTGCTAGTGCAGCGAATGTCACTGCGACTGCGACTAACGGTGATTGTGAAATAACAACTGCTATAATTAGCAACGTTATAACAGTGATTTTCGTTGGTTTGTGAATTGAGTTCCCGGCATGCAACTCGGCGAGGCTTTCTTCTGAAACAAAGGATGGTATAAGTTATGCTGAAATTTACTGTTATATGTATTACGAAGATTTATAATTTACATATACCTTTAATTAAGTTTTTAAGAGCACATTGATAATAATGGTCGTTTTATTATTCAGGTTACTTAAGAGTGTTTGTCACTCAAAAGCGTTTTTTGCAACGAAGTGTTTTATAAATCCTTATATTAAATGTGGTGAGCAGTATTGGCCTAGTGGCTTCAGCCTGCGACTCTCATCCCTGAGGTCATAGGTTCAATCCCTGGCTGTGATCCAATGGATTTTGTTTCTATGTGCGCATAACATTAGCTCTAACAGTGAAGGAAAACATCGTGAGGAAACCGGCTTTTCTTAGACCCAAAAAGTTGACAGCGTGCGTCAGGCACAGAAGGCTGATCACCTACTTGCCTATTCAATTAACAAATAATCATGAAACAGATATAGAATCTGAGGCCCAGACCTAAAAAGGTTGTAGCGCTATTGTTTTTTTTATATATTTTAATGTATTCAAAAATCGTTATTTCTTAGTTATTTACTGTACTACATAAAAATGCTACCCGCGTCCTTCGGTCACGCCTTGATTTTAACTAAATTGCTTAAATCTAGCAACACGTTATTTAGAGAAACCAATTTTTTTTCTCATTCAAATTTAAATATACTTATGTAAATAAATTATGCTGAAAAACAAATTTTATTAAAATACTCATAATAAAAATAATAGCTCAAAGATATATGTAGCAATGTAGACTATGATTACTTCACTGTTAAATTTAACATAAAATAGGTGTAGACAAAAGATTATTTATGCCGTTCTTAATAAAGAGACCGAATTAACATAAATGTTTAACCAAAATTAATATTCCAATTATGAACTGTTATAACTTTCCACTAAGTTTTGCAGTAAACAGGATTGTTAAAAGATAGGCGTAAAGTCAATTTCCTACCAAGACAGCAAGAACGCTCGAGTAACCTTATTAAAGAAAATCGAGATCTTTAGCATAAACTACCCTCAATTCGCTAAGAGCTTGTTTATTTTCTAAACAAATTGAATGTATTTATATTTGCTTAATGATGATAAAGCGGCTCATAATTTGTTTTGAAGAAAAACAGAGACTCGTGTTAAGCTTCAAGTAGCAATTAGTACGTGGAAAAATCCGCGTATTGACTTTTGCTGAATTATTTTTATTCTATATTTACTCCTGATGTTTAGCATAGAACAAAAGGAGTATGAAACAATATCATCACAGTATCATTTAAATCACACAACATATTCAAAATTTTGAATATTGTTTCAATATGTCAATATTGCATAGCGATATGGTTGCCTAACAATTTCTTGGACACAATTAGCGATTGTTAGTACCGGAGAGTTTATTGCCAATTCTTCTCGCCCGCTATACGCCTTTGATTTGGGAACTGGTTGTTAATATAAAAATATTTTTTTAAATATTCATCAGTGTACATAGCAAACATGATTAAATAAATGTTAATTTGATTATGATCCCGAATTAATGAGTGGCAATTTAATAGTCTTAATGAAATTAATTGATCGCGTAAATTTAAAGGACTACAAACTCTTAATTACTTTGTCACTTTCGGATGTCGCTTTGAAAAGTTTTGGTACTTTATACTTAAGAAAAAATAATATATTATATCACCTAATCCGGTATTGTAAAGTTAGAAGTGGTAGGTAGTGGTATACGTGTAATTCTCCTGCTTAAGGAATTAACTCACTTTAAATTTTCAGCTTTCTGTCAACCATGGCGAATTAAATTCTTTCCCTAGGAAGCGAACTCAGGATTAACTCTTTTTAACTCCAGGTTATACGCCAGGTGAGTTAGCAACTAAGATAATTTATGTAGTTATTGAAACGTTAACATTACCATTAAGAACATGAACAGCGACTGTGTGTGGCTTCGCCCCTCGTACAGCGCAAGTGTAGTTCCCCGCATCGCTGCTGTTTACTCTTGCGAGGCGTAACACGCTGTCCGCACCACCTGGTACTTGTTCTGTTTTTACACTGAAAATAAAGTAGTGTTTTATTCATTATTCTATCCGGAATTACGATGGCAACGATACGATGGAACTAGTAGCGCTACGATGTCCAAATTACAGTTCAGACCCCTTAATGGTGTATTTAAATTAATAAGAAAGTTGAACAATTATTGATATTTCTTAAGGATTGTCGTGGAGCTATTCAAAAGATTTGTGGTTAAGTAATAATAATTTAGATGAAAATTGGGGCTGCAACATTTTAAGGCTGGACCTCAGATATTTGTATTGGCTTCGAGATTATTTATTTTATCTCAAGTCATCTACTTGCCGATTAGAAAAAATAAATGATTCTTCTATGCTTCACGTGTGTGAGTAGACAGTGTGTGTACACTGTACACACACTGTCTACTTTTGGGTCGAAGCTCTACACGTATTTTCCTTCACCTTATACTTCTAGACAGAAAGACAATTTGTGCTTGTCAATTGGAGCTATCGTTCGAATCGTACCTTAAAATTCCTTAGCCTACTATACGTACGTAAAAAATATAAAACCTGAAAGAAGGTCTTACCTAATTCCAAAAGATATTAACAAGAATCAGCTAGTTTTTGATTAAGTTTGACAATTATATCAACATATAACTGAATACCAATGGTAGATTCCCCAAAGACCCTTGTAAACAAAGAGAGTCGAAGACAAATAGTGACTTTATTTGCTTAACGTTCGTTGAAAAGTGAGTAATTCAACAACGTACTGTTGGATTTCCGATTTGTTTTAAAAATATACAAGATTCCTGCTTTTGTAGTAACTTAATCCACTTTTAATATATGCGATGGTAATTCAAGGTCAAAAGTGTCACAAGGTCACACTAAATACAAATTATCTTAAATGTTCTTAATTTATATTTATAAAAGAAAAGGATTTTAACATTTTTATTTTTACTACGAGTGTCTAAGGAGGTCCACGTACATGGCAACAGATTTGCGCGAATCAAATATTATTGTTCGTTACTTTTCCTTACATAAGTTAAATTGCATTCAATAATTGTATTAGGACGTAAACTACGTTACTACTACACTAACTTACTTACTACATTGATTGAACCAAGCTTGGTTTTCCACGGCATATTATTTAAAGTAAACCAAGACTCCGCATTAAAATCCAAAATGAGACTGTATTTAAGCGAAATTTCGTAGCAAATGGATTCAGGAAATCTCGACAAAGTATTAACAATTTATTTAGTAAAAACATTAAAGCTTGATTTCTCAAGAGACGGCTTTTGGCTTAATAGGATTCTTAAAATATTAATTTAGCACACGAAACGCATTACGTTTAATTTGCTATTATTGTGCCTTAATTTTAATTTGATAGGATTTAATAATGGTAATAGAGTTATAAATTTAAATGTAGTATTCGGAAAGAAAATTCCTTTCTTCAAAAAACCTCTCCTTTCCTTAAAAATACTTTCATTAAAAAGGAATCGGTGTAATTCCACATTTTTATCTAAAGTACTTATTTGCCTCTTTATGACATGATAGAGAGAGACCAAAAAGTACTAAATAAGTACAATAATACTGTTTATACAAATAAATAAAAACAATGCAATAACAAAAAATTTAATCAAGAAATGAAATCAATATAAAAAATCATCGTGGTCTGCATGTCCTTTTAATACGCATCAAACGCAAATGTAGTTGATTTATATGAAGTTGATATATTTTAAAACACGCACACAACTTAAACATTTCAAACGAGGTGGCACTTAGAACCATTACAATACATACACAACAAAACACTTCAGTATGAACTAAATTTATTGATTTATAGCCGCAACAGAATATTCAAGAAGCTAAAAAGTCCCTTTGTTGATCAGCTATCGAAAGACACGGTTTAGCTTTTTACCAAGCTTTATGTTATCGATAACGTTTCTTATGGTAGCGATTTATTTTCCAAACTGTGAGATTTTTCACCGATTGCGTTTTAGCCACTGTTACATTTATATGCGGTAAAAGTTACCAATTAATACCCTGCGGAAAATTACTGGTATGTGGAAGGCTCGTAGCTGGCTTTCATCACACGCACCCAAAATAAATAAAAAATGTGTGCGTGTACTAGTGTACACACGTGAGAAGTGAAACTTCTTTATGACCTTATTTTTCGAAAAATGAACTATTATATGCAACTTTACAGAAATTGGTTAGATAAAGTTAAATAAGATAAAGTTTAACAAAAGGCTTTTATTATCATAGACATGAATACAAATAATCAATTATTTTATTTTACCTTATTACTACTAAGATTATTACGGAATTTCATTAATTTTAATAGAATTATTACTATCATTGTTATCGTTATTATATATGTTTGTTATTAATGGCTTCGAATCTCTTCGAATAAACCGTGGTAGGGAAAAGAAAAAAATGGCGCACAACGGAATACTGTGACGGTAATTTTTATTACAACGCCGATAAAGAAGTTTAACTTCAATAAAAACTATTGTTTGGAGGTATAATATATACTTGTCGTGGGCAGTATTAATTATTGTTTTACTTGAGATACGATATAATCATTTTTATTACAATGAACAGATCAGATATGATGAATTCAAAGATTACTAACTTGATGGGCTAATGACAGATTATGTAATAAATTTATTTTATTTGATTATTATAAGAAAACTGCTTTCAGATAATCTAAATGTAGCAGGAATAAGAACATATTTTCTAACACTTTAGAATTTCTGAAACAGGATGTCTGTACGTATTTCAATTAAAGTCTTTAGTTGCCATTAAAAACAAACAAGGAATGTTGCTGAAAGTCTGTCGCTGTCCTATTGTAACGATTCGTACGTATATCTACGTATAAACAACTTTGCAATTAATTTAATGAATCGTGTTCAGATGAAACTATTTTATATATACTCGTCGTTATTAGACACTAATACTGAATTTCGATATCGAAATGGACAAATCTTGTCATCGTACTAATCATTCACGTAAAAACATTATTTTCTGAAAATTTACACCGATTTATAAGATTTATCTAAAACTTAAATCTATACTTATCTAAACTAAAATTTATCTAAAACTATCACTTAAGGACAAAACCCTATTCGATATATTTCTTCAATATCCACAAGTAATGTATCACCACCACAAACTTTAAATAATAATCGCTATGCGGCAATAAATGTTTATAGAACTTTTTTGGTAGAATTATTGGTTTTTGATATGAGAAACTTAATGTATACGATCGAGATATACGTTGCCATCAGACAGCCGTCCTGATGTTAGTCTACTAGGCTCATTCTGATATATTAAATTGCGGCAGTGATTTAAGTATTTTTATGACACCAGATCGAAGTCGATGACTACCAGTCGTAGACCACACACCACGGTGATATACTAGCGAGAGAAGATTAGATTGTAGCCACCATGGATAAATACAATAACTCTTTTGGTTTGGCTACGAAACGTTAAGAAAACACCGCAAAGATAATCCTGTTGAAATTGGAAAAAAGAGAAAACAAATCCTTATTCTTGAACAGTGTTTATATTGGTTAATGGAGAGATAAACGTCGAGTACTGTATATTTCCAAAGAACATGGTGACGTGATGGTGGAAACTACTTCTACTATGACTAAATAATTGCAGCCCTCAATAGTCACTTAATAGACTTCTTCATATAATTTGAACGTGGCTCCGGCAAGATAAGCAAACTCGCTCAACGGGTATTGCGTTTGATTTGTTAAGTTATGAAGAAAGTTATTTAATTTTTAAAAATAAGATACAGGATTTATAGCATAAACATATACTTGTTTAATTGTCATATAATTGGCTTATAATTTATTTTACTAGTTTGTGTTAAACAATTGTTTCTGAATAGTGATTTTAATAATTTATTTTGTAGTGTTTGTATATTTCATTTTGATATATAAAATGCGGCTTGACTAAACAATTATCAATGTTTACAGATTGACCCAAATCTGGCTATAAGTGATTTGTTAATTATGTCTGTTAAATATGTTTGTTAAATATGTGAAAGTTCCCCAAAAAGAAAGAAATTAAAAACTTAAGAACCTAAGAACTTTGAGAAAAGTGGCAGGTTCCAGTACTTCTATAATGATGTATTTATAAGTTAAAAGTTTAAGAAACAAACCTGATTCCACCTCTGGATGTGTCAGAATTCAGAGCTTTTCCCTCGTGCAACCACGTGAGGACAGCTGGTGTATCCACGTAGCGAGCTCGACAGACCAGCGCCAGGGTTGATTCCGCTTCATAATATTTCTCCAGAAGAGGTGCTCCAGCCTCGTCCACTACCCAGACTTGGGGAGCTAGGTAATATTTATATAAATATTAAACGCAAGTTGTGCGCTGGCCGTTTTAAAGTTAAACATATTATATAATTATCAAGACGTAATCTATGTTAAATAGTAAATACCACATTTTACTTTGGTACTTTATCTAAAAGTAATCTACGAGCCGCTCAACAAATTGTATCAATAAAGTCAGAATTATCTGTCAGTACATTAATAAAATTTTAAATAATATTCTTTAGGCTGTCATTTTTAATGCATGTACATTGTACATATTTGGCATGCATATTAAAAATAATTATTAATATTAAAAAGAATACCGTAAGACCTCTTAAAACAGGGTGGCCTCAGCCTTATTCGTGTCTCGCTAAGAGAGGGTGAGGATTGTTAAGAATATGCGAGAACATTGAAACTCGGGAGTAAACATACCCTTACATAAGAAAGTTTGGACTGCGATAATAACAGAAGCATCACGCTACATAATACTGCGTATAAAATTCCTTCGAACCTAATTTATCGTAAGCTTCAGACATACGTCGATAATACAATTGGTCAGTATCAATGTGGTTTCCGTCCCAACAGATCTACTATGAACTACTTATATTTTTGCACTCAGAACGATATTAGAAAAGCCACATAAAATCTATTTATAAATTTTAAATTAGGTAACGAATGCGTTCTGCGTTCTAAGAATTAACAGAAGACAATGACTGAATTCAATATTTAAAACTTATAAGACTGACTAAAATGACGATGGCCACTATTACTAATTGTGTTAAGGTACAAATTGTTGTCTCCTCGCATTTACCACCTACAAAAGCCTAACACAGTGTGACGCGCTTGCAACCCTATAGTTGCGAGCGATTAGAGTTGCCGAACTATAAGTTAGAGGTACTATATTTTATAAGTACACGCAAAAGTTACTAGTCATAATAATTCCAACCGAGATATCAGTACAATCAGACGCATTATGATAGCAAATCGCTACTACTTTGGTGTCAAAAATCTCTGCTGCGGCCAGTGCTCACTTATGGTTCTGAAGCCAGGGCCATTAGCAAGAAAGACGAGCTTGCTCTGTTTATTTCCAAGCGGAAGAATCTTCGAAAAATCTACAGCTCTGCTTGCGACGACGGTGTTTGGTGTATTCGCTACAATGAAGAACTTTACAACATTCTTGACGACGCCACCAACGTCCAATTGCAAAAAACTCAAGTGATTGGGCCATTTGCAACATATGGTGGACGACAGAACCCCTAGCTCCTTACTTCTTATCTCGAAACAATAGGGGCTTAAAGTTGGATGGTATATTGTGATGGCAAATTATATTATTATGGTTACATTAATACAAACCACAGCGGTTTTCTTATGTCACATATTCTGATTATATTATATTATTTTGAATAAAAAAAACTTGATGATTAGAAATAACATAACAGCGGAAGTATAAAATTTTACTACAACCAGTTGATTGTTCCCTATTCAAATGATCCATATTATTTAAAATTTATTAACTTATTTATTTTGGGATTAAGTTTATAAAATATTTGTGCTTCAGGCAATCTTACTATTTATATGTAGATATGTCCGACTGACTCTCGGCGGATGTGTAGAAATCTGGCACTCGTACACTCCTTCATCTTCTGGCTTCACCTCCCTGACGAGGAGTTTCCAATTTCCAGGGTACCTCCTGGCCACCGTTACTCGATTATCCGCGGCATATGTCACAGCACCAACTGTGAGCAATTCTGGAATCTCGTCTTTACCTCTTCGACGAACCCAGGATACCTATTAAATATAGAGGATTTAACAAATATTATTATGTGTATGATTTGTATATTTTTGACTTCAGAAAACCTAAAGAAAATGAACGCGTGTCTGTAATTTTTATTATTTGTATTCACGTATACCGTCCGGGAGACGAGTCTTGGCCTTTTCATAGGACCGTGCGACTCTCATCCTTGAGGTAGTATCTTCGATACCCGCCTGTGCACCGATGGCGCATTTAACACTTGTTCGAATGGTGAAGGATAACATCACCACAAACCTGGAATGGCTTAGACTAAAAAAGTCGATACCGTGTATCAGCAGAAAGCTGATCATCAACTTACTTATTACCTACTGTATTCGTACTTGTGACATATTTGGTTTAATTGTTATATTATGCCTCTAACTAGATTTTATATAGAAAGGAGGCAAACTGGGTGGAGGCTCACGAGACGTTAAGCGCCCATGGACACTTTGAATGCCCGTGGGCTCGCGAGTAAGTATTTAAATATATAATCAAATTAACTGAATTGATGTATATGATGATTCATGTATATTTATTATTGTTGATTCATAGGATACCCAATTTACTAGTTTGTAGCCGATACAATGAAGTGAGATTAATGTTAGCTTGGAAACTTGGCACTCGACTCTCAACCCTCACGTGATCCAGCTCCAGTTTATTTTTCAGATCGGCGTATAAATGGCATTTGATCAACTATGTCCCTTTTAACAAAATTATAAAACAGATATTAAAATTTAAAGCCAAGACCAAGAGTTATTTCTTATTTGTATAATAGGTTAAAAATAAACCGTAAAGTTGATTAAACTAGTAGCTATTCCAAAACAAGGCCCACTCAGAACTGTACAAATTGCATTGCCTCTTGTAAACATTATAGCGGGTTTCTTGTTTTTAACTCGGCAAGTTAAAGTTACAGTATCCTTAACACTAGGAAATGTTCAGTTAATAATTGTATTAGTAATTGTACCAGTACGAGCAGTACAAATTGTATTGTACAAATATTGATCCAAAAAACAGAGTGGTTTTCGATAGCTTTATACTATAAAAGTATTACTTTTGACTAGGGGCATGTCTTTTCGAAGCTGGACACGTCTTATTTGATATTTGGAAAAGAAATAGTGTATGCTACTCAAGGATAATGTAAGATTCTAATGTGTAACCTAATTGGTCACCATGTTACAATATTATAGACATCTGGACTTAAACACAAAATTGTACTCGCAAATTAATTCCCTTATTAAAAATTCTAGGAAGTTGTGTTTGTTTTAGGGCTGTGAAAATCAAATAGACTCAATTATTATAATATAGTGTTGATAATTTGATAATTAAAATGATTAATTAAATAGATATTTAAGAGCAAATCTGATAAATTTGGTCATAATGCCAATTTGTGTCGATTTATATTTGATGGCTTTCATTACAAAATTAAATATTAATAAGATGACAGTGTTGTAAGTGCTATTTAGGACACTTCTTGCCGCGAAAACTCTATGAAACCAGTTGACAATCCGTTAATATCTGAACAGTGACGACTCGAGGGCTTCTTCTTTTTTCCTTCTCTATGGCTAAAATTTTTACGAGACAGAGGGAAAGTCGCTTGTAAACAAATACTTTGTCGGCCTTTAAGCAAGTGGTTCTTTTCTTGGAGACCCTAACTCAACCTGGAACGGCAGCTGGTTCCAAAAACCGTGGGGCACTGCAAACGAATTTTTAACATTAGACCTTTATTTGTGATATGAGCAGTGTTGGCCTAGTGGCTTTGCGTGCGACTCTCATCACACACACGACACGTGACATCACACACGCGACACGTGACATCACACACGCGACACGTGAGGTCGTAGGTTCGATCCCCGGCTGTGCACCAATGTACTTTCTTTCTATATGCACGTTTTACATTCACTCGAACGGTCAAGGAAGAGACCCAAAAAGTCGACGGCGTGCGTCATGCACAGAAGGTTGATCCCCTGCTTGCCTATTAGATTAACAAATGATCATCTGAGGAACAGACCCAAAAAGGTTGTAGTGCCATTGATTTATTTTATTTTAGATTACAAAAAAAAATCAGCCTAAACCTAGTATTAGAATAAAAATTGAAATCACTATTACCTATACTTTCACCAATGTAGTACAAATGCACGCAATGTATAGCAAGCTCAGTTTATCGTAGCCCTGTGCTTTTTTGCAACGAACACTGTAAGTGGCTACAAGTTAGATTTTAACTAGCGAAGTTAAATTGTTATTGCGCTGTAGTACGAAGTAGAAATGTTGAAACAAAAAGTTTATCATCATTTAAGTTTATATGTTCCGCTAATTATTTAAGAGGTATGTTATTATGAAAAAGTTTACACAATGTCCTATTCCAATTTTAAAAGCTTGCCATAGAATTCAATATCAACCCTTAAATAATATAATTATGCTCATTAAGTATTGTAGTCAGAAGAATTCAGGCTTACGTTTACTATAGATTATTTCGTTGAGGCAATTACCTTAATGACCTCGAACTTAACATGGATACCTCGCGGCCAATTACAACGAATTTTGTTAAATATTCGCTTTTGCTGCTATGATTATGTTGTTATGTTATTTACGTTAGAGTGATTCTTAATAATCTTTATACATAGATTTCATATTATTACTAGCTGTATCGGTTTTACATGCGTTAATTGTTGGAGTATGATGTTATATAGTTTAAAGCTTACCTCAAAAAATAATATTAAAAACAAAATTAATTAATCATTTAAAATTATATAAATACTAAAAAAGGATATTGTGTCAGAATAAAAAATAAAAAGTATTTTATTCCGATATGAACCGGTTGTCTTTAAAACTAAATTTTGTTATACATGCAATGTAACACGGTGTTTAATCAAAAAACTCATAAAATCTGGCATAATGTAGACATAACATAATAATACGCATAAAAAATCCACAAACATTCCCATTTATACTTTCAGTATAATAATATCCTTATCCGATGCCTACAAGTACGAAAACAGAGTAGCCTCAACCATAAAACGTTAGGCGTTTTCTTTCTTCGCGATAAATCCGACAAATAATTCAGTCGTATTCGCCTGGCGAGGAAGCCGTATTGTCTTAAATAACATCTTATCAGCAAAAGCGAATATTTAACAAAATCCTTTGTAATTGGCCGCGAGGGATCCATGTTAAGTTCGGGGCCATTAAGATAATTGCCTCAACGAAATAATACATTATAAAACATAGCCCTGAATTTGTCTGACTACAATCTTTAATGAGCATAAATATATTCATTGAGTGTTGATATTGAGCTCTATGACATGATTTTGAAATTGGAATAGGATAAAGTAAATTGCACAGACCAGCTAATGAAGCAAATATAGAAAAACTTTTTGATCTTTGACGATTTTATATACTTATTTACGCCCATGGAGGTCTATCCTATGGAGATTAGAATCTTTTTGCGTCGGTGAGCTTGAGCACTTATCTTCAGCATTATCGGTGATGTAAAGAGAATCGATCTCTCTTTACGAGAATTAGGAAATTGATGTCAAGATCGACGACATCAGTCGTTTAGTATGGAGCATTTTTTGCTGCCGCCATATTAAGCGCGGGATTTTATAATAGCTTTCAGGTTAAATGGATATTTCTTTCTACTGATTGTTGTGCGCACTTAACACTCGCTCGTCCGGTGAAGGAAAACATCGTGAGCACACCAGCATGTCTTAGGCACATAAAGTCTATCAACTTTTAGAAAAAACCAAACAAAAATCTGAGGGCCACACCGTAATAGGTTCTAGAAAATAGAGAATATGGTAATTTCAATTTTTATGTATGAAATGAAACTACCTAAGTCTAAGTTACATAACCGTTAAATACGCATATAGGCAGAAAAACCATTGACACAGCCGGGGTTCGAACCTATGACTGCTGAGGCTCCGGTAGTCACCAGAGGTTCATCGCGTGTCTCATCATTTTTCCTGTCAAAATCACTTAATTAAATTACCTCAACGCAATTTCTGGTCGAAAACGAAGGATTAAAGGGACAATTTTGTATTAATTATATCTTTTGTAATTGGCCTCAAGCGTTTATAAGGTTGGCTATTATGGTAATTAGAGTCAAACAAAACAAAGCCGCCTGCATACTGTCTACTATTGACAGGTATAAGATAAGAAGAAAAATTGTGGGAACTTTGTGCTTTGTAGAATTTTGTTAAAAGAGTTACTTGCTTGGGATGAAACTAACTTTGATTGAGGATATAACCATAAATGGTAATCACCAATAAATACTCACATAGTCTTTTATTAACAAAACTTTTACACATTTAAAGAAAACACTTTTTAACGGATTGAAGCTATATTATTTTAAACTTATAATTATTTTACATAATTTTGACGTTTCGCGTGCTTTACAGCGTGGACACGGTGACTGAAGACAAAAGGTTTTGAATGTCAAGATTGGTTTCTTGTTATTTAATTGTTCCATATTTAGAATCATAACTTAACGAATAAAAATAAGAATAGATATGCTCTTAGCATATACTTCGAGTGGTGTCGAGGCGCCATTTGGCTTAGGACAGTGTGTTCAGAGAACGCAGGCTAGTTCTGATTGAATATTCAGTGCAGCATTGTAGTGATGAGACGTTGGACCGAGTTGGATCTATGTGATTTGTCGTTGGGTAGATTGTAATTAAAGGTGCCTTAAACCCGCTGTTCGTTATAATTTAAGCTTGAAAAGGAATCAAAAAAGTTGTAGCCCTTTTAGGTGTCGGTCTTATTTCTGTATTTGTTTAATGATTATTTATTAATCTAATAGGCAAGTAGGTGATCAGTCTGTTCTGTGTCTGACGCACGCCGTCGAATTTTTGGGTCTAAGGCAAGCCGGTTTCCTCTCAATGTTTTCGTCACCGTTCGAGTGAATGTTAAAAAGAAAGAAAGTCCATTGGTGCAAAGCCGGGGATCGAACCTACGACCTCAGGGATAAAAGACGCACTCTGAAGCCATAAGGTCATCACTGCTAAAGGGATCTATCTAAATAAAATACTGTACGATAATTGTTCGTGTCTTTTGTGCTCGCACTTGTGTAGGTAACACTACTAAACCAGCTTATAACGATGTCCATATCGGTAGTGACGATATTTCTATGTTTAGTTTTCGATGCATATTAAAAGTAAAGCAGAATTGATGTGACCGTGGAACAGTTATTGATTTAAAATTAATATAGGCATGCAAGGCATTGGTATTGTGGCTTCAAAGATTCTCGTCCCTGAGGTCGTAACTTCGATACCGGCTGTGCACTAGTAGAGTCGCTGTCTATGTGCGCATTTAGCACTAGATACAGAAAACTGAGGCTCATACCCAAAAGGTTGTTACACCACAAAACATAATACTAGAAATAAAAATCTATTCGTATAGATACAAATATGTGTATATATAGACTCGTTCCTACATTCAAAGTGAAGATATTTCCTAGGTCGTGTTTTAATAGACGCCGTCAAAACTTGATTACACAACTCTGCAGTAAGCACTGTAAAATAAATGGCCATCAGATGAATTGCAAAACCGTAAATCTGCTTGTTTTAATCTAAGGAAAGTAAGCGGCAGGTACTCAAAAGTTACGTAACTTGTGGCTCGAATTTAAGCCCCTTATTATGGGGACGGTAAAAATTAATAAAGGGCCTTATCTTGTCTTGTACACAAAATACGGTTCCTTGTAAATCTACGGATAATCTCGGCAAAGCTTGTTCAATTTTACGGATAAGAAATTAATCTTGTGACATTTTAGACTATAAATTGTTATAATTATAATCTCGTAATGGATCGAAATGTTTCCGTTATGAGTTTTGAACTCAAATTTATGCGATATTTCAATTTTAATACGGATAACAATGTCTTGGATGTAATATGGAGCAACTGGCTTTTAATCCATGAAATCAATAATTTAAGACTGATCTCTTGATTGATGTTATGTAATTTGAAAACAATAACAATAAAGGCTTTTTTTTAAACAAATGTAAAAAAAAATCTAGAATTGACTTTTATATGATGCATATTAGATATTAACGTTTTGAAATATATTTCAGTTAACAGTTATTATCAAGATACTTTATTAAATAATATCTTAGTAGTCATTTCTCAACAGTCACTATAAGTTTGTAAAAAAGAATGTTCCTTTATGTTTCAGATGGCGCTTACAAGTTGAATGTTTTCGCGAACCATTTTTATTCCGATTTGTATTCACTCACCGTTTTATCTTGAAGAAGACTAATCCTGCAATTCAAATGCGCGTCTTCGCCGAGCTGAACGGTAATTTTAGTCACATTACCAACTGGGACGTCCTCAAACGTCGGGCCATACTTCCTATCGTGATCGAAGTAGGATTTAACTGAGACCACGTGTGGTACGACTTGCGGTGCAACTTGTTGGACAACTTGTGTCACAACCTGTTCGACTATTTGTGGTGCAGCTGTGTTGTCGGTCGGTTGCGGCACTTTAAAAGACTTTGTGCTGTCTATGGTGGAATTGCCGAGACGTAACATGATCGGGGCGGGAACAATGCCGGTGCTTAGGGCGTAGTAAGGCGTAACAGTTGTGTCTTCGTTGGTAATGTTATCTGGAAAGAGAGGTCTTGGTGAATAGTTTGCCGTTGTTTACCGTTAAATAAGTTTTCTGAATTATATTATTCAGATCTTTTTAATGCAAAGAACATACATGGAATGAAGTATAAAATGTAAAGGTGCTCAGGATCTATGGCAATATGCGTGATGTCTAGGGACGCCTAGACGATTTACTTCTTACTTAATTCTTGAAAGGCCGCAACGCACTCGCGAGCCTGCCCGTTTGCCCCCTGTTTTATTTAAAAAAAAACGCATCGATTCGCCTTTTTGCCGATACCGATACCAACGCTTATTGAATAACAAATAAATAAGGTTAAACTATATCAAGTTTGGTTAAAGTTTTTTTTATTTTTATTAAGAAATATAAACTGTCACAAACTTTGACAAAGCGGGTGAGAGAGACAACAAACTGAATGAAACGTGGGGTTTCCCCGGGCATAGATAGTCCGTACCTCATTTGCAACTAGATCAAACAAGAAGCGCCTTTACATTACGTTTTTAATGCGCGAAATTTGAAAAGTATAGTTGTATCGGCAATTAAAATATCGCCGCCGATATTTCGGCAAACCCATAGTATACCGGATATAAGTCCTAGTGCATAGATGCATCCCTAGTGCTGAACTACTAGTTCATATAACATTTTTAAACGTTGAGAAGTTATTGTACCTCTTGTGAATTGGCAGACGACTATCTGGGAGAAAATGAACACACCGACACTCCACATAGCGCCTGTTCGAGGCTGAGCCCCATTCGGAGCCTCATAATCTGGAACAAGTTAAACTTATTAATGCAATAAATACTAGAATAAATTAAATAAAACGAAAAAAAAAATAGATATGTAAAATAGTTGTAGTTTGTAAGATCTTGTTTAAGCCCCCTAGGAGCGACAGACATGACGGCGTCTATTCTCTTAATCATCAAATACATCAGCTCACTCTTCCTGACTCGTCATCGGAGACGATATCTGAGACCTGTCAGTTTCCTTACGAGGTTTTTTTCACTGTACTATCAATGAAATGGTCCACAACTTTAAGACTAATAAGCACAGGCTCAAACTTTTGCTAGCTTCTAAGAATTCGTATTTGAAATTTAATCTCTAAATAATTAAAATCAGTTACTGCTTGGGCCACACGAACTATTTTCGCTATAACTATTACGTTCATATATTAATGTATATTATATGTTCAATAGGCTTTGAACAGTACGGATTCTGTAAGCTACAGTATGTCTTTTACAATTTACTTTGATCCTTTGACCTTTGAACGTTCACATCGACCTTGCATAATAATACTCACACTTCAAACGGCTTGCAACATTCTTGAAAAGCCTTTAGCAACTTCTGAATGGCCTCGCTTCAAATGCTCGAGGCAGTAATAACTAACTTACAAGTTTTCTTAGAATATCTATACAAATGAAAGTTTCCCCTTTAAAATTACACTACGGATGTGGACGAGGCTCAAATATTATGGATTAATTTAATAATTAACATATTTTGTACTATAGCCGTTTTATATTATAAATATAGGTGCACGGTGGTTTTATTAGATAGTAGATGTCATGTGTGTTGCGTGATTCGATTGATCGCGGCTAAACCACGTCTAGAGACATTAAAGTCAAGTTGTTCCTCTGGGGTGCATTGTCAAAGTGAAATCAGTATAGACTGAACTGACTGATCTACATACTCAAAACTTACTTAAACCATTAGAACCTATTTTTATATGGTGGTGGTGAGTATCTAACCAATATTATAAACATAAAGGGGTGCTGTATTCGTCTCAAATTACTGCATTTGTGTTATTTATATATTTTTTTCTTTATACAAAGCCCTTTAGTGACTAAGTTAGTCACTAAATTTTTAAGTTGAAGACACGAGTTATGTAACCTAACATTCGTTAAGTTACATATATGCATACTTTAGTTAATATTTCAAAGCGTATACAAAATGCAAAAAATCGTCGCACAATTGAAGCCAATATGAGCCCTTTAGTTTTTACCACACTCATAAATTGTAATTACCATTCTCGTTACCGATACTATACTCGATAATGTCCAATAATGTCACTGAGATTTTCGAACCCTTCAATAAGCCAAGTTAGTTTAACTGCCGCTACTTTTATTGTAGTTGTTTGGCTTAAACAATTAACGCCAGTTGTAACCAAGCCACTTTTATTTGAATATATCCATACAATAACCGTCACCAAACTTATCTCATGATTGACAATTTTTTCTGTACTAAGCAAGAACAACAAAATCTTGATGTACAGCATTGAGATAAACCTTGTTTGAATGTCCCATGATTAACTCTTAGTTAAAACTGATTTTATTTACGTATTAAATTTGAAAGTAAAAGATTTCACATTTTCCCGCAAATGGCCTGGAACCTACATTTAGTTTTATATGAAACACATACAGAGTAAAGAACCCGAGAGATGTGATAATCCCTTGTGTGACAGTCGTGTGTATTGGAGAAATCCCGCTTACTTGCATAGATATTTATAGAAACCACTTTTATTTTTACTTTTACTGAGTATTTGATTGGCTATTGAGTGTTAGCCTAGTGAGGTCGTAGGTTCGATCCCCGGCTGTGCACTAATAGACTTTCATTCTATGTGCGCATTTAACATTCGCTTGCCTTAGACCCAAAAAGTGTGTCAGGCACAGAAGGCTCATCAACTACTTGCCTATTAGATTATCAAATGATTATTTAACAAATACAGAAATAAGACTCAGACCTAAAAAGGCTACAACATTTTTTGATTGATTTTTTATTTCCTGTTTGATTGGCTATAGTGAGTGTGTCGATCGATTATCGGTTTGTTTACGGGCAGACTGAAATTGTTATTTTTAAATTTGTTTAGTAGTTAAATGACACAACAAATACAACTATTTAAAATTAACAAGAAAACGAAGTATATTTACTAAATTATTATATAAAACAAAAACAGTAGCGCTATAACCTTTTGTAGGTCTGGGCCTCAGATTTTCGCATCTCTTTTGTGATCATTTGATCTGGAATAGGCATGTAGGTGAGCCCTTCTCTGCATTGTCGATTTCCTTACAATGTTTGATTCACCATATAAGCGTATTGTAAATGCGCATGTAAACAAAGTTTACTTGTGAACAGCCGTGATTGGAACCTACGACCTCCGACCGACCGAGTTGGGAGCTGCACTTGTCCAACGCACTGCATATGTTCATAATATCAACACGTTTTTTTAAATATATTCAGACATATATCTTTATATTGTAATATCTAGTTATGAAGTATACCTATACATAGAAGCAATTGAGTAAAAATGTTTACGCACACATAAATAAATTATAACGTTTAAAAATAAATTCTAATTTAGAACATCGACATGTTTCAATTTATTTTTTGCTGTCAGCTCTAAAATTATTGCAAACAAAATCTATCATGGCTCGTCATCCATCGGTCATATTTGGATTGAAATATTTAGACTTTTTATTTCTGTTCAGTTAACTATCATTACAACAACAACTAGATTGTGAAGAAAACACTTTTTAAACGGATTGCAGCTATGTATTATTATTAAAAACTTATAATTACTGACATGATTTTAAATTTTTTCCGACGTTTCGCGTGCTTTTCAGCGTGCGTGGTCACGGTGACTACTACTGTAAACTGATGATGGTGAAACTAGATAGTGTCTACAGACTTGTTTGCTGTGGTTTTATTCTTCTAAACACAACACAAAATAAATATGCAATTTCCTGTAATAGTATCACTAAGTAACTTTGACGAAGCATTTTAAAGATTAATTTCGTATAGAAACATAGTAACTATTCATACACATAGTTACTGTTTATTATAAAAATATTAAACTAAATTTAAGAAATGGGTCCTATCTATATTATCGTTACCTTGAGTTTATTTTTACGTAAGTTTTCTTTAATCTTTTTCTGCAAGATTCTAACTTGTTAACGAATACTTTTAAGTCAGTAATCTAAAAAGGGCTATAATTATGTATGAGGTAGTGTAAAGGCTCCTTCATCCTTTAGAGTTTGACACCTTGGTTGCATTTGGACCCGTGTAATCCGATTAAGGTAAAAGGATAAATTGAGATCATAATGACATACGGAAAAGCCGTGTAGATTTTACGCCTGACATGAATCCATTTCCTTCATTGAAAGATCCAAATCACCGTAATACTGATTGGATTTGTATGAAAACGCCAGAACTTTACGAGAACTGAAAAATTCTCTACTTAAATTAAAATATAATGCTTTTAGAATCTGTTTATAAAAAATATTTTGTTTTAAACGAGTTCAAACATTCTTAGAAAGGATAACGAAGATAATCGACGGGAAAAGAGGATAAAGCAGCGCGTAAATGCGTCTGTGAGGAGAAATAGGCATAATAACCAGAAAGCAAACAAAACGTGATAGAAGATAAATTCTTTCGATATAAGAGTCTACTTTTAAAAGGCTTCTGCTTATTCAAACTCAAACCATTTAATCAAAGTCAGGGCCACATTTTTTTATGGAATCTCGTTGTTGCCTCTAAGGAGTGGGCTTCTCCTTGCGCTAGTCACCGCAAGAGCTTCTCCTGCGAAAGTCGGACCTCGTCTTTGACAAGAGTGGTCAATCGCCTGAAAGCCAGGATGAAAACTCTAGAGTGACTGAAGTGCACAGCAAAGGACTCTGTCTTCCCTAGTGAAAGTGTTTTTTACCCTCATCTAACCGTAACATGCCGCAAGGGCGCCTGTAATTTGTTGTTCGCTTATGTTATTGGATCATCCGCAACCGTTAGAACGTGACGTAGCCTCCCACGGGACCTTTTTCTCGGGAACGAGTGCCGCACAAACCGGTGCCTGTATTTATAGCAACCCAAATATGTGAAAAACTAATTTCGTGATATTTCATGCACGTTTGGCGATCGAATTCTACAGAGTCAAATGACAGACAAAGGAATGAGTGTCAAAGTCATTAATTTTAAAGTTTCTGTTAAATTTTAATAATAATCATTATTATTATTATATTATAGACTATTGAATAGTCGTAATTTTTTAGATCTAGTAATATTGATAAATCGAATAAATTACAAGTATTAACCGTGAAAATCTAATGTATAATGACAGCTGACACCAGCGGCATTCTTCTGTCTAACTATAATATAACGTATTACCATCGTTATTTTAAGTAACAATTGATGGCGCACTCTTCAAGCTTCTATTTAAAGTGATGTTACGATGGCTAGATCTTATGGTGTGTTGATTAAAATTGTAAATGACAAATAAGTATCTTTGTAGGCGCAGGAACACTGACACCTTAAAGGAGGATGTCATGACTTCGACATAGCCAGAATCGACAAATATATGGTTATTAATCTATTAAAATTTGACATAGTTCTCGAAGTGAGTAAGATATTTTCTAGTTTTTCCTGCACATAAATTGGGATTTATTACCATTAATAAAAGTCACAGAAATGTTAAATTAAATTTGTCTATTACTTTGTCTTGACTTGTTCTTTATTAAAGTACTGTTCTGACGTACGCAGTTCAAATATTAGGATACGAGACTAAATTAAAAATAAGTGATATGCGATCCTCGCCCGAATAAAAGACATTAATCGGTGAAAGCAATTGATGAAGGTTGGGTAAAAAGGATACCTCTTATAGAAGTTTTTGTTTACTTTGTTAATATTATGTATACATACACGCCTTTTTACGCCTGTAAATTCGTTTATCCATAGTTATTGTTATTCAAAATATTTGGTTATATTTTAAAACCAAAACTTAAAGAAGTGTGTATTAAGCATCTAATAAGTCACTAGCATAGTTCAAAGTTAACTTTTCTAAGTAATAACAGACCCAAAAACAAAACGATCGATGTATTTCCTAATGTTATCTTGTCATTATCTTTCAAAATTATTTTATTATTTGCTGGAATCACGCACGAATACACATTCTGAAATGCTTCGTGGGTACAACAATAACACTCAATTTGCTGGTACAGTTATTAAGAATTATATCGTTCAAGTGACCGAACCTCGATTCACAGATCTAGCCCTAATGGACAGCCTAATAGCTGTACGTGATCTAAATAAGACTATTTTGTTTTCGCTTTACACATTATTTGCTACTTTTATTACTTTTCGTGCGATTTGTGATACTAAGATTATTATCATATATTTTTTATGTTTTAATAGTGTCACTGGACGATCGGAGAGCCGATGTTATGTTCTAATCTAAATAAGTTAAATGGCCAAATACAAAATAGCAACCTCTTATAAAATAATGACATATTATTCCACTTTTATTCCCAAGTTCAGGCACTTCTCACTCGAAATCTTCACCAATACTATATAATACACGCTGCTCATGCAGAGTTTGATATATTCGAAATTGGGCTGAACAATTAAAAACAAACCCAGTTAGGCGTATGAGTTACCTAACCTGCATTAGTAAAATAAGTACCTTAATAAGTTAAAGTGGTTTTCTTATTCCCTTTTTTGGATATGAAAATTTTGATTTTATTTTTCGTTTGTTAACCATAATTTTATTTAGAATTTTAGAATATCAGAATGAAACTTAAACAGTAGAAAGGATTTTGTATGTGAAGTGGTTTGCTTAAATAAATAAGTTCTATTAAAACATCATCCTGAACTTAAATCTGCTTAAACGTGAAAATTATAATTAAGGAAATAATATAAACTTCTTTTTAAATTAGTTCGGTTTCATATGAAGTAACATCCAATTATTTCAGGCCACCAATTGAATAAGAGTATAATAATAACACTATACCATAGTGGCTGCTTGGTGATTGAATATGACAAGGTAGAAAAACTAAACCATGTACATATATTTTTTTAAATACAAAACTACTTATAAACATTCTTGTATTGGTTTATTTATTTGGGGCGTTACACGGAAACACCTAGTTGAAACAAATAACATAAAGCGGGGTTCCACGTGCAGAATTATATTTGTTTTGCAATTTTATGTGAAATAATACATTTATTTATTGCGTTGTGTTTTTATACCAATCCGTTGGAACAAACATTTAATTAATTTCAGTTTTTTAATACCAATTTTAGATTACGCTTATTACCTATTACCCTTTATATTCTAGTATTTAAAACTTTGAACGTTAATTTTATAACTAGCTAAGAGATAACTGTTAAAAGTTAAAATAACTGTAAAATCAGTAACATTTTAAACACAAATAACCTATCAATAATTTTACTTTATCACATTAATGTGTCATTATAGTAACCGTTACAGTACGTACAGTTTGCATAACCCGGGGTACTAAGTTTGAAGCAAAAAAATTCTCGGATTTGAATTAAAATATTGAATGATGATGTATGTTCCAATCACTATTAAAGAATTAGGGTACAAGAACTGATGTTCTCAAACTGAAGTACATAATTATGAATGATATAGAAAGACTTTAAAACTTGAATACATCCCAGCTTCAAAGTTCTTTAAACTTCTACGAAACATGCCTCAAAAACTTTTCATTGTACCAGTATTTTCGTAGAAAATGTATGCTACAGTTAAATAGAGTGACGGACATATTAATATGAATAATATATATTTTTTGGGAAATTACAAATAAAAGACTTTTAAACGTTTGTCCCTCCTCATTTATATTTCTTCTGTCTTCTCTTTTGTAATATTTTTGCATATATTATATGGAAGGTATGAGTTCAAGGGTAGTCATCACAAAATCTAGACATGAAACTCTCCGATACCATTCACCAAGCTGAAATCATCAGACGTGGAAGCAGTGGTGTTGTTTTATGCCACAACAGAGTTAGAAGCATCACAACGCTAAGCAGCAAGGAGTATGTGCAAATAACTTAAGTTGTGTAAGTGATAGAGAAAGTGTTAGACACATACAGTTTTATATTATATTAAACAGACATTGAGGGCAATTGTGTTATGTGTAAAATAAATATTTTATTACTTCTTACAGTACACACAAAAAATTCTAAATAGAATGATATTCAAAGATAAAATTATTTACTTTAATAAATTACAACCTCGACCTAAGCTTTTTATGTTGAGGATAGGTAAAGGTGATAAGTTTAATAACATTAATTCCTAAACTTTAATAGAACAATAACTATAAAAGATATGTTTATAACACCATTAATCATCGCTCAGATACTACTAATCATGTATGTATTGTACTGGCCGAAAATAAGTCTTACTGTCATATAATTCCCCTTATTAGTCTATCTTTTTAGTATTCGAAGAATGTATATATATACCCTGTCAAAAACTATCCTCAATGACCTTTCATAGATATCATAGTTGACAAGGGTGCGCTGAGATATTAAGCTGACAATTTACGAAACGGAGAAGATAGAAACCGCTGATTTTTAAAAATTACAAGAGTTTTTTTGCTCGAGTGGACCCTATTATTGAAAGATATTTCCTAAATTCAATTTGAACTAAAACAATGAATTTGGAAATGAATATACAGTCATACATAAATATTGTGTTACAATGTCTTTCAAAATGTGTAGGTATATAGCGATCGTTTATTTATAATACGCGTTTGGAAAAATACTATTGACACAACATTAATTATAATTAAGGGAAGTTGAAGACACAAGTTAATAAACTCTTTGTAGGGAAAGAGCCATAAAACGAAGAAACCATAATCAATACAATGCCCATGAACACTCTCAATGCTAGAGGGTTCGCGAGTGCGTTGCCAGCCATTTAAGTTTTGATACGCTCTTTTCTCGAATTAAGTCAAATTGGTTCGGAAATAGTTCAATGGGTTGCTGGTTCACATAGTTGTAGTGCGAGGCAAAAGTTGCATAAAAAACGCTTACTTGTTCACCGGTAGACGTCGAGGTGATACGGGTTTTGTATTCTGTCTCGACGATTATATGAAGAAAACTTTGGTTCCTCAGTTGCTTTCTATATTATAAAAGTAATAACGATTCCTTCTGGCACTGCCTTTTTTCATAGTTAAGCTGTTGTGTACCAATCCCTATAAGTTTTCTAATTAATGTGGGACGATCCACTTTTACTGGAAGTTGATTAGAATAACAGTACAGTATTACCCAAAATGTTGTATATAAAGCACATTTTTGTGTTTCGGGTGGATCCTCGTAGATCTGATTAAATAAAATGACCTTGGCATCTTGACAGAAGATAAAATCAATTCTTATTAAGATGACTATGTCATATAAAATAAATTCTATGTACTGGATAAAACTGCTAGGAACAAAACCTATTTGGTATCATTTGTATCTACACTCTCGTATCTGAACTCTACTGTTATATATCTTTCATGAATATGAACAAATAAAAAACAGTAAAACTGTGATAATAAAAAATAACAACGTCTTTGAATGATGCGCCAGACTAATCGTAAAAATAAAGATTATATAAAACCATAAAATGGACTTTATGTTTCATTCGAAACTTACGACAATGATGGCCAGTTTTATTTTTAGAAACCTATTTTGAAATTGACAAAAAGTCAATGTCACTTTATCTCCAAAGTCATAGAATTGTATCAAACCCTTGTACCTTTTCTTTCTAGTTTAAAATGCGGACAGCTGAACAATTGACTGTAGCGGACAATACGTAAAATATCGCCGTTTTATCCGCTAACTGAGCGAACAAAGACCTTCGATAGTCAACCGTACTACAAGAGAACGTACTTTTGATAAAGTAAAACGGAAAATACTAGCTACAGGGACTGCACCATCAAGATACTATACTATTTCATGTTTTATTTAAAACAATATTTACTGCGGAATAGATGAAACACAGACTCTTTGCTATTCTTATTTTGATAAAAAATGGATTAAAAAATATCCTACAAGCCGGCAACGCACTAACAAAATGGATGTTCATGAGCTGCGGAAGCTGCCTTTTACGGACTTAGAAATCGTTAAAAAGGTTAGGCAATCTACAATTTTTTGTGACTATATTATTTTTAATAAATCTATTACCATATCTACACACAAATCTAATATAATTAACCGGAAAAGTGAAATGAAAATCGATAGTAAATAAAGCCTGTTAATAAAATTTGCCCGGGTTCAATCTGTCGATATTAAATTAGGACCCATAATTAGTGAAGGATAGTTCAATCAAGAAGTGACTGAATGATCGATTGAACGAGTAAGTGATCCGCAATGTGAGCTATTAATCGCAGTGCGTGCTTGGCGTGTTAATACCGAATGGGATGTAGAGTAATTTATTCTTAGTTTATCGTAAACGATAAAACTGCGTGAGCTACGCTCTTGAGGGCAAGTAAGCCTCGTTTCCCCAAATATTATAGTAATTTATATATAACACAAAAGACAACTGTTTTGAGAGCTGCTACTACTACCATACCGTGTTCCTGTTTATTCAAAGTTACTTAGGTAGGTATAAAAAGTTGTGTATAAATTCATTTTACTGAGTCTCAATTATGATTTTCGTTAATTGTCAATGTTCAATGAGATTAGTAGAAAAATTTATAAATTCTATGCAGTTTAAACTGCATGCTATTTTTGTAAAAGATAAGTAAAGGAATCTAGAAAATCCAGGTTGAGGAAAGCTTAAATTTAAACTTTTTATGAAGAGCAAGCAATATTGTAGACATTCTTGAAATATTTTCTAGTTTAATTAAAACAGAGACTTGATCATTGAGAAATCAAAGGCACCTTTATGTCTTTATGAATTTAAAATTTTGAACAATTTTCAATTCGAGAGCTTGTGAATTCACTGCATAATTATTGTGAAGTTATCTACACACTTTTGAACGATAAGTCGATCGTCATTTATTTTTTAACGATATTGTATCGGAATTTTCTGCCTGGATTTTAGCTATAATATCCAGTCGCGTAAAAATGTTTTTCACGATTCCTGTTATGTACTCCTCTATCATTTAATTAATCATTTTTCATACGTTTTCAGAGTATTCCTCTAATTTAGGGTCCAAGACACGCCAACTTTCTCACTACTACTATATTTCAAATGCTTTTCAGAAGTCCTGGTCAGCGAAATCTTAAAGCGAGATAGAAAAACCCTTAAAAATAATCGGTATTTATTTACTCTGACGATGATAAAAACTGTATTTAAAATCATCCAAATACAATTTCGTTAAAAAATAAATGACGATCAACTTATGAGTTCAAAAGTGTGTAGATAACAGCTTTGCAATATTTATGCAGTGAAATCAAAAGCTCTCGCATTTCCGCGGTTGCCTTGAATTGAAAATTATTCTTTATTTTTAAAAATTTTATCGTCCAAATGGAACATCATTTTTATTCATGTTACAGTTATTTTAAATTAAAAGTAGCATATTTTTTTAACGAACAAGTCTTTATAGCGCACATGTAAAACCCATTGGTGTGCGTCTGTAAAACGCATAACCTCAGAGTTCAGAGTTGACAGTTGTCACCAACATTTATGTATTTATGTAATATACCTTCATGTACGTGTTCAATCGACATGGACGGCGTGTATCTATGATATTAAAATAGCAGAGTATAACTTTGAAATATCGATAATCTAAATGTAAAAAGCACTTTCCTGCTTTCCCGATGATTGTAAGCAAACATCTTATTCGTACTTTCGGATTTTACATTCAGGGAAAATACATTATTTGACCTTTTAAATCATAAAACGTTCTCAACGGCGTGAATAACTTATAATTAAAGTACTTTATTCAACTCTCGGTTCTATTATTCCCTTCGGTATTCATAAAGAATATTTTTTACGATTTAAATATTAGATGTGTTATTCTTTATAAATGGCCTTTCAAACGGGGATTTGTAAAACGATGTTACAAAAGTGAAACTGTTATATGATTGTAACCATATATGTAGTAGTAAAACAAAAGAACAATTCTACATTGATATTAAAAAGATAAAAAGATTTTTATTTGGTTGAACTTATGTTGCAGAGTAGTGTTGGTGAGTAGAGAGGCTTTAGGATGCGACTCTCATCCCTGAGGTCGTAGGTTCAAGCCCCGGCTTTGCACCAATGGACTTTCTTTCTATAAATAAAACATCGTGAAGAAACAGGCTTACCTAAGACCCAAAAAGTCGACGGCGTGCATCAGGCACAGAAGGCTGATCACCTACTTGCCTATTAGATTATCAAATGATCATGAAAGAGATACGGAAATCTGAGGCCCAGACCTAAAAAGGTTGTAGTGCCATTTTTTTGTGAACTTATGTTGACTAGTCAGTTTATTTGGAGCCTCTATAACGCAATCGCTATGCATTTCCAAATGTATGCGAGTGAAGCACAGCCCAGCTATATTTGTATATACGTATACCGTATAGTAGACTTTATATTTTTACACTGGATAACTATGTACCGATAGGATTTTTTTAGTTCGCGATTCTGTCTTACCAATAAACTTACGGCTAATATTAAAAAAATATGTGTAAATTTGTAAAGAAATAGTTGTATATTGTCAAACTTTATTAAATTTATACGATTTTATTTTACTATTAATTTAAACGTAAATTGTTCATTACGTCTCAAAATTTAATTTATTAAAGCAATTAATTTCCAAACAGACCCATTAAGATGTTTGTAACTTAATAATTAGCTGACGTTGCTACTTGAGTATGCAGAGGACGTCGTCTTTAAATTTAATTTATAAAATTTCCTGTTGCATTCATTGTTAATCTTGAAACATATTGTATTTTTATTTCTTTGTACGGTTGATTGCTATTGTAGAGTGGTTTGCGTTTGCTATTTTACAAGTTTAATCGCATTGCTATGAATATTTGACGTATACACATATGCTTTACTTATGTCACAAATAGATATTTTTGTTTAGTTTAAAAACCTGAATTCCACTAGTAAAGTCATATTTTTACATCTCTAATGTCGCAAACGTTTCTTATTTAGGAAACATAATTACTTTGAATCAATTGGAATGGTTTCGTGTTTATGGAAGACTTAAGTATGTTTCTCGTCACTTGGATTTGGGTAAGTATTGGGGAAGGAAGAATCCCTACGAACTTAATGGAACAAGTAATTGACACGTTTGGGGTCAGTTTTAAGTGATATACTGATCTATTTTCGCTCTTGGCGATACGATATTGGGAATAAAAAAATTGTGTATACAATCCGAAGTTATCATAATGATACATAAAATATGCATTAATTGCTTAACCTCTGGTTTAACAGTGATTTAATTTATAGTGATTTTTTTCTAAATATCTTATCTGCATGAACAACTTCAATATGTTTGTTGTATTTACGGACATGAAATAATTACTAGTAGAACTATTAACGTAATACTGGTTCTAGTTTCTATTTATTAAGGACAACCATTTTATAGTTGTTTTTGGACGAGTTAATGTGCTTGTCGATTTTTAATTATATAAAAATATTTCATATTTGATGGGTACCTAAGATATAGTTTACACTTTAAAACCACTGAAATAACTACTGAACTAACACCGTCAGAGACAATTAGAGATGTGATCCCACGGTAATGTTCGGCTTATAGTTGTTCAGGACCCGGGATGATGAAAAAGCTACCTGTGGGGAACATTTACATAAATATACATACATAATTAATTTTACCGGTATGAGCGGGTTAATGTTTTTACATAAGGATTTTACGATGATATTGTGTAAATTTAAAAATGTGATGAGAAACCACTTTTTAATTCATACTTAATTTGTTATTTTTATCGTTATATATGTTGGAGATAATTAATTCATTCTTGCGATCAATAAATTATAAATATGTATGACAATTGAATAAATATGTATAACGAAATATGCATTTTTTAAAAGTAATATTTATATATTTAAAAAAGAACAGTGTTGAAATCATCACCGGCTCTAACATTATATTCTACTGAGACGAGCTGACAAGATAATCTGTAGTAAATTATTATTATTAAAAAAATATATGTAGTTAATTTTTAGTATAGTTTTAGTTTAATATATATCAGATTTTAGATAGTGTTATTATCAGATTTACTTAAATATAAATAAAGTCTTAAATTAAAACCTACCAGTTTAAAATGCATATTAAGTTTTACAAAATATTAGCTTTATATGAAAAAAGCATGCGTCTTCTAAGCAGATTACTTGGTAAATCAAAATCTTTCAGTATAATAAAAATTTATTCCGATGAAAAGTAGGAATGGATTTAAAATTCTATGCGGCTGCCATCCGCGGTGTTATTTGTTATTCATAGAGGATCCACAGAGAATTTATAGAACGAGCTACTTGCGACGCGACGTTAAACTAATAAAACTTTACCTTCAAGAACTTCTATACAAATCGCCTAATCTATACGACTCTAACTGGCCAATCTTTGTTAAAGAAATCTTCAGTGTTTGTATATAATATTTTCATAGTTTTTGCGCACTACTTTTAAAGTCTAGTGAGAGTCTAAGTGCGGCAACTAAGTTCACAAACCAATAACTAAGAAGTTCACAGAAGGAGTGACAATTGTCAGTTTGATTTTTACTAGCACAAGCCTGGGGTTGGTTGGCACGAGTGATGGTTGACGTGCAAGCGATGGAAGAAATCATTATTGAGATCTCCAGAAGTCGCCATTAATAAAATAAAGTGAAGTGAAGTGAGATCTTAGCGCGTGCGCAACAGAATTTCGACATTTTCGAGAGTTTACACACACCCACAACCGCATTTACAGTAGAGGAGTAACTACTTTTTTAATAACTGCTGCTGAATTTTATCATAGAATGTCGAGGCAGAATACGAAATTCAACCCGTATCCCTTCGAGGTCTACTGGTATAAAGGTATGTGCTAGTTTCAATCAGATTTAATTTGGTATTTCTTATATTCTCACTATTACTATTAGTACATAATAAAATTAAAATCAAGGTAAGGGTGAATTCAACGATATAGGTAGCTTCCAGGAATCCAGGCATATATATAATTAAATGCACTAAAATGTTAAACCTCGAACTCATATCAACGATCTGTCTTAATAAACAGCTTTAAAGCAAAATATGTATCTCTTTAGAGCAAGGGGAGGCGGCCACAGACTAAAAGTTTTATTAGATCATTGATCATGCATAGACCCACAAAGTAGTTGTTTCACTATATATAACTAGATGTCGCTAGTACTCTGTTACAATAAAATTATTTTCAACAGCTGTTCTAACAAAATGAAACATTAAATAACATCATTATGCTTGCTTCTTTTGTGGAATAAACTATGTTTGTAAATTGTGCACTCAGGTTGTCATTATATATAGGTGACTCATTTCTGCATTTCCATTAACAAGTTCCTTAAATAAATAGCTTCTTTACTTGCCTCACATATAGTCATTTACTCAGCTTCTGTGCTAGACAAAGCTAATGTCAATTGTTTTTTGCATTCAAGTGAGATGTGACACTAGCAGACTACATCTTAAATATAAAACCTGCATAAGACTTACGGTCCACATCATCTGATGCCCAATCAGCATCAGCATAGCCTATTAAATCTAAATCATCCTTGACATATTTTAAACCAAAATATTTTGTTTTTTGCAAGTACTTTAAAGCACGTTTTACATGGTTCCAATGTGTTTCATTATAATTCTTATTAAACTGACTTAGATAACAAACAGAATACAATATATCAGGACGGGTTAACATTGATAAATAAAGCAAACTTCCTATTAATTGCTGGTAAGGATACTGAGCACAACAAGTGTCTCCCTTTTTAAGCTTATTTAGCTAATTTACTTTCATCGGCGTAGCAAAAAAAAAACCATCTACGTACAAAGCTATGTTCTGGCAGTATTATGTTGTTTAATAAATAAACAAGGTTCATCCAGTGACTTTTTATATCCAAAAGATTATTAACAATCATCTACACGCTTATACCATGCCCTAGCTGATTGTTTCAAAACCGAGATTGCCCTTTTTAGTTTTAACACTTTGTTCTCCCTATCATGACATTCAAAATTCTCAGGTAAACACATGTATACTAAATGAAGATTTAAATGCCCATTTAAAACTGCTGTTTTGTTATTTCTACGTTATATTTAACATTAATGCAATTAATAGTCTTATTGTTGAGTGACGAACCACTGGAGAAAATATTTCTTTATAGTCTATTCCTGCTTTTTGTGTAAAACCTTTAGCAAGCCTTAAACCTTTTCTAGCTCCGCGAACACATGCCTATCTGATCGCTGGCTTGATTGGATTTTATGTTGCGGTCCTTAAAAAATAATATTAAAAACCCTATGTCTGTAGATCTGCCTTGCAGTTTTATACCAAAATATGTTTCTCTTTACATCCTATCTATATCCTTTAATTATAGCACCGTCATTTAACTGATTCACTTTTTTATGAAAAACGTGTTTAGGGGTTTTAACTCCATTGGAAAATAGTGTCTTAAAATATAATAATGTGTAGATGTAACAGTGGAGGTGTGTTGTGATTGTATTCTTGTACAATCGTCATGCCATGTCATGACGTCATGCTCACTCATTACGTATGTCACGTGACAACGCGACTAATGTTATTGACTAATCAAAATGGTTTTTGTTTTATATTCTTACCTCACTATAGTTATCCAAGTTTTAAAAGCTAAAAATCTCAATTTTAAATTGCTTTTAAGATAATTTAGCCTTGATTCGCTCTGAAGACATTTTTGTTTACAGAATGAAGTTCTAGTGCAATTTTGGATCACTAATTTAAAAACTCATCCTGGCTTAAGAATTAATAAGAAAATCAGCCGAGCTTAATTTTTCTGACCATGGCAGGCTTCATAGTTTTATCGAAATAAAATCTCGATGGAGGTAAGAAATATCCTTTGAAAAATGAATTCGAGCAAACGTGCTGTCATTACAATACTTATGAATGGAAGAGACGTGAAGAAAACTGAACTATTTGAAGAGCCTCCCAACTTTTATCGTTATAATAAAAAGGTGTTACAAACATACTAAGATCCATCGAGATAGTGAAGATTAAGATGCATTATGTCGCTGAAACTTTTAAAAGATTTTTTGTGTCTCAACACAAAAATGACATCTCAATGTTATTTTTCTTTGATATTTAATTACGATAACTGATCGTGTGTTCAAGTAGTCCTTATTTGTAATTCATGCAGAACTGTTAATTCATAACATATTAATGCTACCACTTATAATTATAAAATATCTTATTACGCGATTTTACTTTTAGCTACTAAGAGCATCTTCCGTGACTTAAGCGGTTAACGAACATAACATATAAATCCAAGGTTATGGATTCAATTCTAGGTAAAACAATAATCGTTTCGAGCAGTAGGCATAAAAGGTCGGTCACTCGCTTGTTTTAAGTATATAATTAATGATAAAGGCGCAGAAATGAGTTCACCTCGCACCCTTGAATAAGATTTTTAAAGACACGTGCTACACGTTGCTGACACGTGTTATTAATGTTAATATATGCAGAATATTATAAAAGTTTAGTTTTTCCGATACCAATTTTCTCAGATATTTTCACAAGCTCAAAACATATTTTGTAAATGTCTTTAGGTCTTCGAAGACTTAATACGGTTAGGCTGTCTTTGTACAGATATTTTCTATCAAAATTTATTTGGCGTAAGAACCTCGTAAGAAAAAATAGCTTGGGAACATAGGTCGTCTCGTGTACACTCTTGAGTCGTTTAAAACCTTCTCAATATACATACAAATGACCTCATGTAAACTCGCGCAAACTTAGATTATAATGTCTAGCAATAGAAAATTCAAGAGAAGCAGAAGAATTTTTAGTTTTAATGATGATTTAAACTTACTTATGTTACGCATTGGCAAATTTCATATATGATAGTATCATGTATTACATATTGTATATAAAATAAAGAAAGTAAGAAATAAGATAAATATTTAAAAATCTAGAAAATCGCTAGCATAATGCATTATTGGTTTCAAGAGATACGAAATTAGCTCGGAAAACGCTAGCTATTGATTTCCCACGCCAGAGGTTGTTAATTCGACTTAGTGTTGCCCCTGTGGGAAATTATTGTTGATGTTTTTTTAGTACGATATGTTCGTGTTTGATGCGATAAATTATTGACCGAAGCCAAATATTTTAATCTATATTCTAAATATTATCTATATCATTGCTGAATAAGATGAAACGGCGCGTTCTGATTGGTCAACATTTAATCACAGATACGTAACAAGATCTTTCTTCCTGTACGTTCGTCTTTAGATCTGACTATCCAGCGGTAACGCCATAGTTTTAGTTTATATGTTGACTCTCTACTCTAAGTAAAATTATGTCAATACATTTTCTAAAAATATTCTGTTATCAACTCATAATTTTGTTTATATAAATCAATCAACATATACTTGTTGTAAATTTATGAATCTTTCCCCTATTTCAATTATATTAGCTTCTCACGTACGCCCGACTTTGTGTTCAATCTTACAATTCTCTTTGTCCTATAAATTCACGTTCGAATTTCTGTTTACTCGCAGTAAGAGATTTTCGTGCAAGGTACAATGATCCTTCCGTAGCAAGTAATCTGCTCAGTCTCAATTTGCATAACAGCAAACTCGACACTAACCGCAAACGAAACAGCTGCATGTTCCAAGATTTCTAGAGATTAGCAAAACTTCGTCAGTTAATCAAGACTTTAAGTAACTGAAAATGTTACAAAAGTCAAATTTTAATTACGGTTTTCGCTGCTTCGGTTTCGTTACTAACTAGTATTCAATTTTTTTCTGACTGAATTTCAGACTGAACATTATATCTATTTAAAGTCCAATAATGCAAGAGGTAAAAATATCACCGGATCAACTGTATTCGTTTTTTGTATTAGAAATCATTAATTCAGTGAAATCGAATCAGAGATCTTCGGTTTACACCCCATGTAAATGAGCTTCGTAAACGTCGTTATAAAATGCAAGTATTAAACGCAGAATTGTAGGATGAACATTAAGCCTAAGCATTTTTTGTAACGTGGAAATATTTAAATATTTACATTGATTATGAAATTAAAATGTAAATAACAAAGTAACTAACTAAAAAAATCCCAGTTAAACCACAAACTCTAACGATAAACTGACTAATAAGACAAGGTACATTTCCGTAACCGCTAGATTGCCGGTCAGGATAATCTCTGTTTAACCACAGGTTTAACTACACGTTGCAATGCTCTTAATAGACCACTGTAATAAAGTAGCCGCAAATGCTCTGCGCTTAGACATGTCCAACTTTATTTGCAAATAATTTTTGTCTTACCACGTAATTTCATTTGTGATTGCACAGAGGAAAATAAATATTTTACAAGAATTATTTTAAGAATAATAAAACATTATAAGTTCTTTTTTACTTACGTAAGTACAACACATTTTGAAATATGTATTTTTTATTTATAAAAACTTTTTCATTGTACAGTAATTAATTTTAAATTTGGAATTATACGAATATGGACACAGGTTAATTTGAATTTAGAATTTCATAGCAAGGGTTAAGGAAGGTGTCTAATTTTAAAGTAAAATTATTTCAGTGACGGCCGTGATTGTTGGGGCAAATAAATTTGTATAATCCGTAAAATTCCCATCAAAAAATTCTCAGTGTAAAGAATACTCAGTAATAATTACTTAATTGAAAAACATATTATAGTTACCCTCTGTATGGATCATAGTGAATATACAGTGCCATACTTGTTATTTCCTAGTATTTCGCGTTATTACATTTCGAATAGAAAATGGATTGAACCTTTGAAAGGAAATTGCCACCTGAACGACCGATGACCATACAGTATAGGGCTTTTCAATTAAAACAACATTAACAGTTTTAATTAACTCTGTTCTAAGATCCAATATTTTTCAACGCTATGGTTGCTGTGAAGATCGTTAAAGTCACCATAAAATCTATATTATGGTGCGATAAAACATCGTTGTGGAACATTGACTATAAAAAAATTAATTCAGATTTTATGGTGCCTCACATGGGTGTTTGCTACGGAGATCTGCCTATATTTCATTAATCATTTTCCCTTGATTTGACAATTATATTAACATTCTTTAGTATTTTAGAATATATTTTTGACAGCTGCGGCAGCTTCCTTTAATGGTAGTTTGTCATCCTATTAGCAAACCTTTATATAATATTTAGGAAAATCTATAGGTTACATTACTGTAGGCGGTGACAAAAAATAATGTTAATCTTAAAAATGAGTTTATATTATATCTACTAGTTCACTTAATTGCTACGCTGTGGCCTCGGCGTAGCAATATAGACAATATTGTTACGAAGATGGGTTGACTGAAATGGTTCTCGATTTTTCCACGAGTTAGAGACGTTTTCAGAAAGCTGAAATGTGATGACCGATTAAGAGGCTCAATCACATTCCAGAAATTTGAAATTTGCATAAACTTACCCTCGTTTTTTTCGTAGATATTTTTTTCAGACGGTTAAAGTAATTAGTGGCAGTAATAGTGTATTTCGGTGCGTCTTTTTAATGTAATTAAATTCCTCGTTGAGCAGTGTTGGCCTAGTGGCTTCAGCATGCGACTCTCATCCCTGAGGTCGTAGGTTCGATCCTTGGCTGTGCACCAATGGATTTTATTTCTATGTGCGCATAACATTAGCTCGAACGGTGAAGGACGGAACGGACGGAAAGGAACGGTCGAAAACATCGTGAGGAAACCGGCTTGTCTTAGACCCAAAAAGTCGAAAGCGTGCGTCAGGCACAGAAGGCTGATCACCTACTTTCTCGATTAACAAATGATCATGAAACAGATACAGAATCTGAGGCCCAGACCTAAAAAGGTTGTAGCGCCATTGATTTCATTTTTTCAAATTTCTCGTTTAATTATTTAAAAATAAACCTTACAAGTGATTTCTAACTACTGCTATTACTTTATTCACTTATAATTATAATGAGCATTTATGATACTTCGAAGTACCTTTCAAGTACTTCTACTCTAAGGTATTAAATACCTTAAGACTATGATAGTATTAAAGATTTATGAAGGGCGTGAATAGCTGACATACTCATAGTTCATAACCGATTGGAAGTAATAGACTTCATATTGACTCGAACACAATAGATAATAGAAGTATAATTGTTCATCGTTAATTTCAAAGTTTCAGCATGAATTGCTTTTATGACTTAATTGTGTAGTTTAGAACAGGAAATTATTTAGAAAGTTTATAAACAAATGCGTGAGTTTTGCCAACATATCTAATATCTCCTAAGTTACTATTTATGTATATACTATTTGGAAAACCTGTAATAATTATGGTGCTATATTTTTTATTTCGAGTGTGAGTGTTTTTGTTTAACGTAACGTAAGTCAAAAACTATTTTTAAAATATAGAAACCAAGTTAAGTTCAGTAGCGTTAACGGAGTATAACATAATGTCTACCAATATGATATAATTACTGTATTATTCTCTATGGTCAAATAAAGGTCATGGTCATCTTTAACGACATATTGCTACTTTTATTAAACCTACGTAGGTTATAATCAAACAAGAAACATTAAAGAAACTGCAATAAAATCATCCACATAGGAAAAACAATTTCTAAAAATTATTACGAAACTTTTCTCGTTCTTCCTTTTTAGATAAATTTAAAAAACTTTGTAGACCAATAACCATTTACAATGGTTGTAGTGAAATATCGTATTTATAAATTTTAAACAATTATATGAAGATTATTGTTTTATCAAGTGGTCGTTTATGAAAAATTATTGATAAATTCACACTATATATAGTTATAACATATAACAATAGTATATAATCTCAAAGCCTATTATAGCACTGATTTAGGATACGGTAATTTTATATTTCGTATATTATGTTTACAAAACCGTCAATAAAGGAAGACATAAATTAAACTGTAGATACATCTATAATAAAATCAAATAATCGTATACCAAGTCCATATCCGGATTATACATTGTATAACATCAAGCTCACTTCTAAGATTTAGTATATACTTCGCGGAGACTCGAAGCCGGTATTTAGGTCGTCAGGGACCTCGCTGGATGGCACCATTTTTATGGATCGTAAAAAAAACCCGGTTACAATACGTATCCATGAATTATACGAACGCTTTTATTGCTGCCTACTCTAATCGCTAAAGGATTTTCGTCCAATATGTATGGATTTTTAAAATTTCTCGTATCGGTTTTTACCTGTCATATCGGTCGTGTACCTTAAATATTTTTGAAACTGTAACGATAGACTAGTTTATTTAAAATAAATGTAGGTTAACATCGCTCAAAGTTGTATTTTTGGAGTAACAGGAAAAGCTTTTAGGTCCAACAAGTTCAAGGAAATATGTTGTGTGTATAGCAGAGCCTATGAAGGTTTGAGGGCTTGAGGCTTGACCCTTGAGATAGGCCTATAATTTCGATGAAATTGTATTAATGCTACTACAAATTTATCGGAATGCCACTGATTGGTGGGAATAAATATTAGTTTAGGTTTTCTTAAAACCCTCATAACCTAACACACTGGCAACATATCCGCTTCGTCTGGAATTTTGATATATTCTTCCTTCAATATAGCTGAGCTGGAATAACCGAGACTCAGCATCGGGATTTCAATCGCTTTCGGAAATATTGCTAGCGGATTTGTGAAAAGGTTATAGATAACCTTACCACTTATTACTCCAGAACTTGTACTATTCTAGCCCCTTGTATGAACTCCATAAATCATTTATCGAACTCGATATAGATTCTGTTGACAATGGTAAAAGCATTTTCCGACTGAACAAAAAACACGTAGGCTTTTTATATTTATTCTCTGTTTGTTGACCATCAGCTGTTAACAGCTAAATGGAATTCGATTGAATGCATTGTGTATGAGTGCTATTGAAGTACTCCATTCAACCACGCGATATTGTATAGTATAAATTATTCTAGAAATAGAGATTATTCCTCGATTAAATGGACAAATATATTGTTTAGGATATATAGTTATTTACATTTATATGTTAAAATTATTATTACTATCTCAGATGATCTACAAAGAGATCATAAAGAATTAAGTGCCCAGAGATACAACAGTGCGAAGGTAGCGAATTTATATTTCACCTTTGCCTTCAGCAAGAAGAGCACTATCGAACTATTCATAACTGCATACTTATAGATAAAATAACTGTATTGGTCTAAGCACAACATAATAAATGTCTTAAATTTCTTCTTTATTATGAACGAAACTCACACAAATAAGATAACAACGTTTCTCTACCATCATTAAGCTTAAAAATAGATGTGAAACATTGCCACCTGGCATTAGCAATACACCTCTATGTCCACACAATATTTCGTCAAAGCGAACGATATCCGTATCAAAGGCCTTTCAGATCCTTCGTTCAATATAATTGCGAACAGCCACAGTGACAAAGTGATACGTGATTGAGACCGCTTTTTGATTGTACAACACTAAATTGAGCTATTCAGCCAGGAGTTTTTGCCTCAAATAGTGTTATTGCATTAATCCTAGAATCCATTACATTCTATTGTTATCCATTTCAATACTCAAACAATGTAATGGTGAGGTAGTCGTGGTTTGTTTATCATGTATGGAAGGTTGTTCAAATTATGGTTTATAATTTAATCATGAATGTGTGAGTGTGTGATGAAGTGCATACTGTCCTATTATCTATGGTACGTAACCGCAGAAATACGGCATATGATCGCGCTTTCCCTTGGTCACGGCATCACGCGTGAACGGCTAGACCGATTTCGCTAATTATTTTTTTGTTGTGTTTGTTGTCAGGAGAAGGTTCTTATGCAAGAAAAAAAATCAGAAAACTGCACAGAAAATTAGAAAATGTAATAATACTTTTCTTAGGATAGCATTTTTTTTTAATTTATCAAAAGGTTGATAAAACCTTATGGCGTTTGACATAATATTGACAGAATGCATGCTGCAAATATCGTCAAAGAGGATGTAAGAAAACTGTATATCGTTTAAAACAAATGCTTCGATCGAGTTATTATTTTGATAAATATAATTAAATTAAATTAATAACTAATGTATGATTTCAAACAAAAAATGAATTTCTTAGTGCACATGACCGTTAGTTCAAAGCTAACACAACTAATATTAAAGTTCAATTTAATATGGAGTTTTGGTATGTTTGAAATTTTTTTTTGTTAATTATACCAATTCATAGTTAATACAGGACAACGTCTGTCGGATCCGCTAGTTAATTCATAAAAATTCACTACCTATTACGGATGCAGCGAATTCGTCGATATTTGTGATAAAGTTTTAGTCAGGTTATTGGAAAATGTTTGACAGCAACGTATGTAAAAATATTTAGTATAAACTAAATTTTGTGATAACTATCATAAATTATAGTAAAAGATAAATACGATGACGCATTTTCGTAGATATTTTCAACGATATCAAAATACATTTGCGAAGGACTTTTTATGGGAAAAACATTTTACGAGGCAATCGTTAATTTTCAGGTGTATTTCAAAACGTGTACAGAATTTTGAAACATCCAATTGGGCTTATCCTTTGTGTTCTTAATAAAAATTCAACGACTCTCAAAGCCTATTAAATAAACAGCCACATCGCGAATTCATGTACATTCAATTCCGGTAAAGTGCTATTTGTGTCTGTTCGAGTTACAAAGACTAAAAAATTCGAAACAAAAGAAGCACCTCTTTGATATGACACGTATGTAAGCAAATTAGGCTCCCGCCTTTGAAGAGCGGGTCTCAACGTAGGCATATAAGACTTTGAATAATGTCTAAGGTCGTTTCTACTTTTGCTCTTAATGTTTAGCACTTGATGCTCGTGTTCACCTATTTTTTATCTTGGTCCGATGAGAGATTTACACTGGTATAAATGCAATAAAAATGTATATATAAATATAATTATAACCACGACTTATGTATGAAGTCAAACAATTAAATTCGTAAAGACATTTATTAAATGATTAATATTATGATTATTGCGTATTCATAATAATTTATCTTAATGATAGTTTTTATACAATCGATTTATTGATTTAAATTAAACCGTTTCAGGCAATAGTTAAATTTAACCGCTCAAGAAGTAAACAATAAAGTTACGTGAGAAGTTCACAAGTGGCGTTACGGTGTGAACCACTTTCGTTCAACTCTAAATCAGGTTAAAACTTTGCCTAACTGCTAACCACTTGCGGTATTAGAGTTTTTGTTTTAGATCCTAGATTTAAGTTATACTCGTTTTAACTTTATAATTAAAGGACAAGTGTAATTATAACCATCGAATTTAACTAATGAAAAGCTAAGGTAACTGAATATGATTATCGAAGATAGAAGAAGATATGAAATAATTATAATAGAAGAATAATTTCATACAATTAAGGTGCTATTTTAGAAAAATGTTAAATAAAGTCTACAAAGTACTCGTATGGTAACTCGGAAACTCAATCTTACGTATGGTAGATTACGAAGTTCACATGAAGTTTAGTTATATTCCCAGGCAAACTCGCTGTTAAGTGCCTGTCCAACTTGTTACTATGTAACAATTTTACATGATTCGGGTTGACTGAAATTCATTTCTACATTTACGTTTCATTAAAACTATCTTATTTGTGGATAAAAACTATGTATAAAGTACGCGGACTTTAAAAACCTCACATTTAAAATTGTATTTTTTACGTGTTTCATTGCAAGCGTGATCAAAATCGATTGAAATGTCAATGTAGTACCTATTGCTATAACAACATATTCCTCGAATGTGTTGCTGATGATTACAAAACATTGAATTCCTTCCTAAAAAGAACATGTGTGTGTACTTATGTACACGCGTTCGAAGTTATACCTACTTCTTTGGCGTAACATATGTATAAAAATATTTTTAAAGCTCTTATTTTTCGCCTTATTCTACGTTTGTAGAAAAAAAACTACACTATCAATAGAAAAAAGGTATTAAATACTTTGAAAGTTTTATTATAACGTTAACTAAAGAATTAGTTAAATAAACTTATTTTAAATATCACAAAAAAAAGATTTCTACATAATTAAAGATATGGACATTTTTTATTTTAAAATGCTAACTTCAGGGTGTCGGTTTTTTGTGACGGTGTGCGGTTATTCTCACCATTTTATCCTAACGCGCCAAAAGAAGTATTACTTTAAAAATCTATAATGTATAAACCGTGCTAAATACAATAAGAATATTACCTAAAGTGGCTTGTATTAAAATAAGAATTTCAGTATCTTTTCAGTTTCAGTCGTGACTGTCTGTTAAATGCGCTTTCTTTGAAACCCTTGGTAATTCCTGCTAATAACAAACGCATTATGTGAACGGGAAGGTGAACTCGTAAAATTTAAAATTGGAACGACGGATTTTACTACGTGTTTCGTTTTGTTTGTCGTATCTACGTATTTGCCTAGCAAAGTACTGTTGGTCTAGTGCCTTAAGCGTGTGACCCTCGTTCCTCACGTCGTGCGTTTGAATCACGTCTATGCACATTGGAATTGTCTTGAACACTTCCAAGTTGAAGGCCAACATCGCGAGGAAACCGGCATGTTTAAAAAATATTGGAAACGGTTGCAATTTGAGGCCAACACATTTATAGTCGTAGATAATTATATATATAGATTATTATCATTAATATAATTGTTAAAATTAAATCAATAGATAGTTAACTCCATGACCATTATTTTTATAACTTTTATTACAGTTCCAATGAAGTCTAACGTTTTTTTTGCGTAGAAACCTAAAGTTTCTTAATTTATTAGCGAGCATTTTGTCGATTGAATAGATACCAATAAATGGATTATCAGAGTTTGCGACGTACTCGCGTTATCGGCTTCCGCACAATCTATCATTGGATACAGTGTAAGGAAAATAAAGTAGTTCAATGCCTACAACAACTACACAGAGGATATTAATGTTTGATAGGTTTAGATTTAGTATTTCAAAATCCAAAATGTTTTTGACAATACGGGAGTCATACAACTACGTCATTTTTCAACTTTTAAACTCTTGTTAACGTACGTGTTAATGTACAGATCTACAGATCAGTGATCTCTTGATAATTTGAAGCTCCTCGAAGCTTCCTATTGTGAATTACCTGAAACAATTAAAATATCTTAGAACCCTGTGATCAGCAATACTTATTTTATGCGTATACAGACAAAATGAGTGTAACAAGATTTTAGTTATTTGTAATATAGTTATTTTTACTAGAACTAAATAGAAAATACATCACCTCTCGCACTTCAAAGGCAACTACTTAATCCGTGACAACGATTGCTGTAAAGCACGCGAAACTTCGAGATAGTTTAATGTATAAATTTTAACGATGAATAATACTAATAATTTACTTCAATTTATACACGTTTTTTACCAAACAGTAGTTCAAATGTTGCAAACCAATGGATTCTTTCAATATCCGAGTTTCGTATGCACTCCTCCTCGCATGGTGAAAGAAAACATCGTAAGAAACCGTCTTAGTATAAAAAAAAACATGTGTATGTACTGTACACGCGTTAGAAGTTATACTTCTTTGGCGTAACAAGATAAAAATCTTTTATCTCTCGCCTTATTCTGCGTTTGTAGATAAATTTTGATTCTCTTGCGTTTGTTTAATAATCACGTAGCTTCGTATAGTGGTTTACAACTGCTTCTTGAATGCTAAATGATTTGTACGGTAGAAATACAGGTAACTCGTTATTCCTGCTTATTCTAGCATATACTTTAAGCTATTATTCGAGTGTAAACCCAGCTTAAAGATAACCTAATTATCTTACAATGACTGTGCGTAAAGTGTGTTTGATCTAAATTCAATGGAGCGATATAATGTTCGCATGTTACTGACGCGTAATCTAATTTCAAACAGGTGGATGTGACTTATCAATTATTAGCTTCAATCAATTACACATAGTGACATTGCGTTTTGACAGTTTTATTAACGTTTCTAAAAATGGACGGACGAAGTGACGTTATTTTTAATTATTAAGGATTTATAACTGAATCAGTTATTTTAATTTTATATTTACACAAGAGTGAAATAAAGGTTACATACGTGTAAATGTCATAATCATAATTTAGCAGAAACAGACATTATTTATTAATTACATAATTGAATTCAAAAGCAAATCAAAGCCAGAATGGTAACTTAAGAAAGGGTTAAAGTAAATCGCGTTGTTGAATAACCATTAAGAAGGATTTTTTTAGGATCTCCATTACGGGAGAGGAAGAGCAAATAATGAATTATAAAAATTACGAAAAAGCCACAGTTAATAGCCGTTAAATTTTTTATAATGGTCCCCTTTTTATAGAAACAAACTAGCTTTATAATTTTTTTAACCTAACTTTAGCTAAGTTAGTTCATATAAATGTTTTAGGTAATAATTAGAGGCGTAAACCAAATTTAAACTTACACTTGAAGCCAATATGAGCCCTTTAGTTTTACCACACTTTTAAATGGTATTTTCATATTCTCGGTTACGATAATGTCCAATAACATAAGTGTCATTTAGATTTGTGAACCCTTAGATAAGCCAAGTTTTGTTTTTGTTTACGTCGCGACCCCTCTGCCTCTAATTTTCTATTAATTATAAGCTCCTATTTTAAACCATCAAAGTCAGTTGTTACCTAGCTTTAAACACAGCGTTTTATTTAACCATATCCATACAGAAAACTGCCACCAAACCTGCGTATTAAACGCGGAAATTAATTTTTACTCTATATACAAGTTTAATATTCGATCAATCACTCAAAGAATCAGAGCTAAACATTTAGAGGCTGGATATAACATAATAATCAAATTAAATCGATACATAAATAGGTTTAACCTTACTGTATACGTTTGTAGGCGGACACTGTCTGTTATATCCGATTTTTCTTGGTCGAAATGTTTTTGTTAAAAGAAGAAAAGAATCTAAGAAATACTGAATTACCCCAGTTCTTATTGAAGATATACTTCATATAATCCATAAGTACTATACTTTTTCGTAGAGTAACGCTAGATTCATATTTAATAAAGGTAGAGATATCTTTGTAACAAAAACGTTACATATCTTTATAGGTTTGCTAACGTAAGTACAAATAAATATATTGCAATATAGTTAATGGAAAGCCTAGTTGCTAAGCAAGAATAGCCTAGATTATATTCAAAACGAAAATTGTTTTCACGTCTGTGTCGTGATTGTAAATTTATTTATACTAAATCAAAATATTATTAACTCAATAGATGATAAATTATAATGAAGATTTTTCTATTATATCAATCAATGTACACTTATGAACGTCAAAAACAGAAATGTATATAAAATGCTTCTAATTTTTACATTTACTGCCAGGTCTCAAATCACAGGGCGTAGAACGGAAGAGAAGAACTGGCATGCAGGCCATGCACATTAATGTACATTATGACAAATGTAATTATTGATAAAGATACAATTTATTTAGCTGTGAAATAGAGATTTTTCGGTCAAAATCGAATCTCAAAACCAATGCTAGTTACTACGCGATTTTTGATGAAACAAATTGAGTGATCGAATCAATGTCTGATGTTAAAACTTGGAAGTCATGAAATAACTTATAGTCTTTATGGAGTCCAAAAAATAAGTTAATATTATAAATCCTTCACAAAGAAAAGTAATAAATTAAGACATGTCGGCAAGATTAGCAAGGAGACTGAGCAGGCGGTGCTGACTCATCGCTTTACTTGTTAAGCTGTTAGTTTTTCCTGACTTTGCACAAATTAAAGCGATCCTCAACCAACCAACCATTCATTATGTTTTGTATAGCGTTTTTGTGAACGCTTGGTATTGAATGGTTTCCTACTTCAACATAATCATACCACATATGGTGAGTTAAATCGCAAATTATTCACATTTCAGTTTCAATCAGTTATCACTGGATTAAAATGTATCTCTTTAAGTCCTGTTCGGATTTCTTCGTGCTCGCTGTGCGCTCATATCAGACAAAGTAATTAACCTTATGCATTTTGAATTTAGAATTCTTACAAGTGAAATGTGAAATGTGAAATGTGGAGAGGCAAGGTCTATTATTAATTATAAGATGTAGGTAGATTAATTTTTAACCTTTATTTGTATATTGTATTAATTCATATAGCAGTAAAATCATAAAGTCTTCTGTAAAAGAATGTCAATGTGTGTAAAATTATCTCAAATGTGAAACAAAGTCGTTTTCTAGCAAAACATAATAACGAAGTACTCGTTCCTAGCTGATAGAATTTCTTAAAATAGACATTGTTTCCTTTGAACAATGTGAACAATATTATAATGAGTTTAGCTTTTATTTTTATTTAGTACAATATTTTAAAATTCATCTAAAAATCATTACAATATACGAGATGTCAAAGAGTGGCCCATGTACCCCAGGGGGAAACGCCTTTCATCTTGCTTGCCTTATTTGGTTGGTTAGGGTGACGTTCCACTAGGAGAAGGCATCACGCCTCTGCCTCTGACTTGTCATAATTCACTATCCAGAGTAGAGTTGCGCTCGGGGGTGTAGGTGTCTAATGGCGTAATAGCGGGCTAACTCACTCCAGACTTTTTGAAGGGCGCGGTGGTAAAACCGAGGAACCTTTCTACACCCTAGCTGATTCAGTTGATGGTGCTCTCTGTTGTCATATCAATACAAAATTTAAGTTAATTTAACAAAAAATTGTTCTTAACATAGATCCTGTTTCGAACCACACATTAGCTTTGGCTTCCCTCATGTTGTTGAGTTAGGGGTACCATCTCCTCAATACTCCATTAATTGGCCCAAAAATTTTCTTTAGTAATTTCGTACTCAAGACAGTTTTACAACGTTTAGTTTACCACACGTTGTCAATATTAACTGAACAAATTCAATACAATTATCAGAAATTCCACTTTGTGACAAATTAATGGCCTCGCAAAATTATACGAGAACTATCACTAGAACTGTCATCAATTAAACGTCACTAAAATGACAGTTGTTAATACAGACTAATGGTGTACACGCTTAAATTTACACGTTTGCATCAAATGGTAATGAGAATGATTGCTAGAATTAAGTGTTTGTTTGGTAACGTAGTTTGAATGCTTAATATACAAATGAGTGGTATTTAATAATACCAGCAGTGTTCACCTAGTTGGCCTAAATATGCGTTTATCAACCTGGTCCTACAAGTACACCAATAGATGTTTTTTAGTATCAAGATGAGCAAATTGCGAGGATATCAGCATGTTTTAGACACGTAATCGACATGTATCAATCACACAATTTAATACAAAATCATTAATGAAACAGAGCAAGTGTTCAGTAAGTATATTAGAAATTTATTTGGTCTAGCTTAAGGTGAAATGTGCGTTAATCAATATCTAGTTGTTTTGCATTTTATGGCCGCAATCTAGGCCATAAGATTCCATTTATCATAAAATTCATATTTTTCTATTAAATACCGTACATCTCTGGTTGTAATTTTAAAAACATCTAAAATTATTGCCTATTGTTGTACATTTTTTACTAGCGTACTACCACAATTAATTTATAGGTTAGCTTAATGTGTTTTTGTATTAGTTAGTATTTTTCTACTGTAATAATAGTTATACATTTTTTTGTAATGTAATAATAGTTATAGTAATACGTCAATAAATTCCTAATATTTTATATAACTTCTTTTTTATAAAATCTATACAGCCGTTTTTTTAGTTTTTTTTATTATTGTTAATTAATATTAATTTTCTATACAAGACCTCACAGTAGTTTTAAGACCATCTCGATGCCTTAACATATGACATCATCTGAAAATCTAAGTCTAAGACAAAAAAGAAGTTAAGTGTTTTTTTTAAATAACAAAATTAATAATTCAAAAGCCTCCCCTAAAATAACAACCAATAAAAATATTGTGTAGAACAACACTACACATCAATATTTCAGTAGGTTAAAAATAACAAATCAATACCATGAAATCAGAACAACTCAAGACGTAGTAGAATTTATTTCAAAGAAATTTATGATATGTAAAAACAATGAAATATACTATATTCGAGTTAAATAAATTGTTGAAATTCAGAAAAATTAAAATTGTTATTTAGAGTGCCTATTTAATCATTGGCTTCACCACAATATTCCGATAACACATGTTTGAAATAAATAAATAAGGAAACATATTTAGATTGTAACTTTTTACGTTCTTCTAATTCACAAACAAAACCAAATCTAATAAAACCTTTGATATTTTGGGTCGCAGATTTGGAGGATTTTAATGTAAAAATACTACACAGAAAGGGAAAATTATTTATTGGATATTTAGTTGTGGTATAAATATACCACAACTAAATATTATTTCAAATATGAACGTGGATTAAAAACAATTAAAATAAAAAATGGAAGTTGATTTTTTTCTTATGAAGTGACTGGTTTCATGTATTTTATATACATTTCTAAACGAAATGCTTTAAGGACTGTCAAATTTGATACTATTAAGCTTAAAAGCTTCCTTAACTTTGAAGTATGTACTTAACATTTGGCAACGTAAAGTATCCAAGGCATTTGTAAAATATTCCTTTGAACCCAAATCAAATTACTATAAGTCAAGCTAAACGATATTAAATTGAGAGTTAGTATTCATGAAATTAAGACAAATTTATGAAAATCTGTTTATTTTTTATTATTTCGTCCTTAAACATTTACCACAAGCCTTATAATATTTTCATCGCTAGACATTAATATTCGGGCCAAAATAATTATATTATATCGTCTTGAGATTACACAGAGATCTTCGTATCCAAGGTACGTCAAACTGTAACGTTTCACAAGTTTTTGTATGACAAGATAATAATTACAGAAACGTTTTAAACTGTTTTGACTTCCTATATCAGTTTCATAGGTTTTTCCTAATATATTTTTATTACTAGTTTGGGTTTGATGTCACTCTTTATTAAATCGTAATCACCTAGCTAGCTGCAACTGGACTGTCAGCATAGACAAGGGAAGCTAGTGGGACGCATGTTAAAATGTCAGCATTTGTACTTTGACGCAGAGATAAGCAAATGAGAGCAGTTCGTATGCCACAACTTACAAGTGACATATACCATATATACTCTATATATCATATAAATTACTTGTTTTCTAACAATTTCAAAATAGGTTTCTTAAATAATTACTGTTTAGTTATTATTAAAAAATAAACGAATCCAAGTTTATGTAATAAAATTTTGCACGAGATTAAAAAGGCGTAAACTATATGTTACCTGTTTATAGAATACTAGAAGCGCTGTAATCTTTTTCATCCAACTATTTCATGACGTCGCGATATCAAAGTTAATTATTAAAATACATACAGAAACTTAAAATTTACGTTACACCATAATAACACAATGGTTTTAAGAACTTGATTCATTATTGAAATTAAACGTAGTAAAATGTTATTTCCGTTTTCTATTCTTTCTTTTTTTTAATTATATAAAATCTCTGCCAAAACGCTACATCCTGTCCGGGATACCAAACAAAAGGTGATATGAGAGCAAGTCTCATAGTAGCAGTAATTACGTATGCCATTGTATGGACCAGAAACAATGCCCAAGTTTTAGCTTGAATGGAGACGAAACCACTTTGCTGAATTTAACTTTTATACACAAAGGAAGTTGGCCAAAAATGAATTTTCAAATGAGTTTTTATGGAAACGGCTTTTTGAACAATTACTTTTTGTTTTTAATTTCAAGGTCAATTTTAATTAACAATAAAGATCGGAGTTGTTTTCATTTCATTTAGATATATTATGATGGAGAAACTAATTTAATTGAGGTAAGGAATAAGCTTGTGACGGTAGACCGTTTTGAAACTTTTCTCAAACTTAGGAAAAGTCAATAAATTAAGCTTTATTCTGTATAATGACATAATTGACTATATCTAGGAAAACTTAATATACACATTGAATTTAATTGTATTTTTTCTCATATAACAGATAGATAGTATATCCATATACTTACCTCATTTCGTACGCAAATAAAACTGTAGGTGATTAGTACGTGTCGCCTCGATTTTATTGTCTACGCACCCTTCGCATCTTGGTACCACATGTTACCACTAGTGGCCAGGTAGGATAATTTTTGTATATAAATCTACAGTTTTTAAAAATTAAACACATTCCACATTCCATCTTCACCTCTTCTCAACGAATTATTAGGAAGTTTTATTTTAACCAAACTAAACCAAAACTCCCTAAAAAACCTTTGATTATATTGAAAATTATTTGTGCATAGAATTCCTGAAACCCGAGCGAGTATTTAAAAAAATAAAGTTCAAAGCCACCTTTCCTTTAATAAAATTGTTGGCCATCTTTCTGGTAAATTTCGGACTTAAAAGACACAAATAACACCAAAATATAAAAATAAAACACGGAGGTTATAATTAAAGTTCAAAGGATCAGTCCAATTTTGTTTGAGGAGCTCGTTTGAATAAAAGGCTTAAATAATGGTAGAATGACATTTTCGACAGTAATAAAAGGATGTTTTTTTCTAAGATATCAATTATTTATCAGTAAATACGTCATATCCGAATACGTTATATCCGTTTTGTTGTTTTAAATTATTTATAAAAGTTAATTAATTCGTTGTAAATAAATTAAGGTACGCGGTATTTGTGATAAACTATTTTAAAGTGTTCAATATTTATATTATATTCCTTCATTGAATTAAGAATTTTTAATACTATGGATGTTTTACAAATAGTTATTTTTGCCTCTTTAATCTTCCTTAGATTTTAATTATAAACATAGATACATAATGTCTGATCTTGTGAGTTTGCCAAACTCTAAATATACCAAATATTTCACGAAGCTAATCGATTAAAGCTGGGTTATATATTTTCTAATCATGCGATATTCAATTTGATATTTTAATCAAGTTCCAATCAAATCCCGCCGTTAATCTATTGAATTCGCGAACAATATATTTATCAGAATTGAACGGTCCAGTGGACAAATATGTGCCAGGCTAATTAGTGGGACGGTAATTTCATAACGCTATTATACGTGCAATTTACGAACCTAATTTAGACCGCTGTGGTTTATTGGTTTCCTATATTTAGATATACAGGCTACAACTATCTAATCCGTATCCAGGTTTGACTGTGGACCAAACATTCGGAGTTGGTAAACACGGCTTAAAAATAAAATAAAAAAATATGTTTATTATGGAACATGAGATACAAGTATCACTTATTCCACGTTTTTATTTAAACACCAATTGAAATAGGTAGACATCCCTACTCATCGGCAAAGAAGACAGAGGCCGAGAGAAAAAGCGAGCGTAAACAACTCTCGGTACTCTTTTAAAATAGCAAATCATCAAACACCACTTATTTAAAATTCCTTAAAATAAGTATTACACATTTGTAACATATCTGCACAGTTTATAATAAGTTTATTGGAAGATGCTCAGCTATCCCATAATATATAGGAAGAAAAGATCACAACGGTTTCTTTAAAATTTAAAGTAAAAATTATATCACAAAAGTCAATTTATATAAAAAGCAGACCATATAATGGAGGATTTAACACATTTCTTAAGAGTATGAATAATAAATCGGCAAAGTTGGCGAATGTATGCGCCATTTGCCGATTAATAATCGCTAAAGTGGCGCCGCCTGTGGTGGTACTTCGAGTAACTACCGGCCCTTTTAGTGAGGGTTTAAACGCTTGCGACACACTGGGTAAATCGCTGTTATTAATAGAATTAGTTTAATGTGTGAAATTTGCGTTATAATATACTTAAATGTTTTATAAAGTCCTCTGAACAAAAATAGTAAAATTAATCCTATACTACAAAACCCTGTCAATAATTAATAACTTTATAATAACAGTAGGCATCATTATAACTTAGCAGGTTTTCCTGTTATCCCTAATTGTCATAAAAAAGTTGATAAAACTATAATTTATTGTCTTTCATCACATCTGAACAAAGGGCTTAAACAAATATTTACAATATTCATTAACTGATTTTGAAACTCTCAGCAAACAATAATCGTCATCAACTTCTACAAATATGTATGAGTGTTGGAGTTACTTACAATTTTCTTGTTAACCAGAAAATTGGCGATTTAGAACGATATTTTCTTGCCAGTTCTGTTATACTTAATGTTAACTTCAAAAATTATTAATTATTTATAACTTAGTTAAACATATTAATTTTATTAAAATAAAATCTAAATTTTTTCTGAATGGATAAGATTTACTAGATACTTGTGTGCCACTTCCTTTACTTACAAAGCCCGCCGTTTCATCAGTCAATGACTGGTCATTTCAGGCTACATCATAATTTGTACGAGCAACTTTACCCGGATTTAACAGTTTCTTAAATCAAATTAAGTACTTCGTAACAATAGAGATAAATATAAGTAGCTTCGATATGTTTAGTTCATTCAAAGTGAAACTCAAACTCAAGATATCTTTATTCATATAGGTAAACAAGTACACTTATGAAAGTCATAGATTAAATGTAAATTTACATTTACTACCAGTCCGCAAGTCAAGGGTGTAGAGCGGGCAAGAAGAACTGGCAAGAAACTTTCCGCCACTCTTTTTTATCACTATGTTTTCAGTCATACAAATTGTTTGAATTGCAAATCAATCCCAAGGATTATAATCATTTAAGTATTCGTCAAATGTATAAAAATATTTATTGATTAATTTACGTTTAACGAGGGCTTTGAATTTATTTAGTGATAATTCTCTAATTTGCTTTTGAAGTTTGTTGTAAAAACGAATACAAATTAGTTCTATTTGACGTATTATACTGGTGAAAGCCATCATTTGTTTTAAAATCATTTATATTTTTTTGTACATACAACAAGGCTTCAAGAATATATTGACCAGATAGTGTATTAATTCCGTATCGACTCCCTCGGAGAAATACAACAAATACCCCGAACAGCCCGCTTCTGCAGCACAATTATGGATTGAACCTCTTCAGCAGCACCCCACAGTAGAATACCGTACGACATAACGCTGTGAAAGTAGCTATGATACACAATTTTACCCATGTCCTTATCAGTAAACTGTCGGATTTTCTTTACTGCAAATATGCAGTAGACTGAGATCTGCAGAATACTGCAGAGCTCCGCCTATTCGAAAGAGTCTCTATGTGTGGGCCCCAATAGAGTTTACTATCTATTTTTAAGCCTAGAAAACAGTTTTGTCAACAAAGTTTAGTTCACTGTCCTAAATCTAATACATTTTGTTTTATTCTCACTAAGCTGTAAGTTATTTACATTAAACCAGTTAAATATACCAGAGATTGAATTGTTTATATCATACATGTAAAATAATACATTTTTCCTATTCACTTTAAATAGAAGTGAAGTGTCATCAGCAATCAATACCATCTCATGAACTTCGTTGACAGTTGAAGAATGGGAGGTCGATTATATAAATCAGAAATAAGAAAGGCCCGAGAATCGTGCCATGGGGGACGCTGATTGACACCTGCGAACCCGCAGAGGTGATTCCATTGACATGCACTCTTTGGATCCTTGCCTTTAAATATGAATTCACCAGGCTTGAAGCTTTGCCATCAACGCCATAGTGTTGAAGCTTTCCAACCATTCAATTAGAAGTCAAAAATATATTATGAATATACAACCGAAACCGTTTACGACGGTATATTGACTAAAACTAAAGGTCCCCGCTGAATTCTATTGTATTAGGTACTTAATAACAATGTCATCGGCTGTTACGACTATCGGTTTTTACTACCAAATATGAGTTCCTTCGATGTCGTTATATCAGAATTTGACTTTATATGAAAATACCCATCATAGGTTAACGGTTATAGGTATAAAGGTTTTTAGTATTAAAATAGTAGTTTATTTAAACCCACTGTAGATAACTTAACATTAATATTTATTAGTTGTACAAAGCAGATTTTTCTATCTAACACATGTCGATTTTTGGAATTGAAACATGCCTATTTCCTCATGATGCTTATGCACTATATAAGCGAGTATTAGATGCGCATAATATAGACAGAAACTCCATTGGTGCGCACAGCCAGGGATAGGACCTACGACCTTAGGCATGAGAGTCACGTGTGGCCACTAGCAATGCCCACACGTTCATATTTGGTTCAATAGATGTAATTTATATTAAACTTTATTAATATATATTTAAGTTAAGAAGTTGTATTTATAAATGTTGTACTAGCGTTAACTAAAGTTTATATTAAAGTACCTTCTAAACAGCTCTTGTCAAAATGACTAATTACATTAAACAAACACTAACCAAACATTATAAGTAATTAATCAAGACTATTTTGCTTTATCACGACCAAAATTAGCTGCTTTGAAAAGTCACTTTGAAAAATGGTATAATTGAAAATCTTCTTTCTCGGGATACCAGAAGTCAGACAAAAATAAAAGATACTTATGAAACAAAAGGCCGAAAATCTAATAACATCATATTTTTTTATAATATCCAATAATTACAACTCTGATTTCAGGAGTCATGACTAAAAGGAAGAAGGAGAAGACGGTGCTGTAGAAAAAAGATATCACCTATATAAGCGTTAGAAGAAAGCGAATGGAAAAAGAAACCCATGGATAGAGAAATTGGCTTAAGAAGGTTCTTAGAACGCTGGGCAGTAACAGAAGAGGACGCCCGTCAGAAACTTGGGAAGGTAAAATAAATGAGAGATCGGGAAAAGGTTATAAAAGATTAGAGGCAGGATTCTGGAAGAGGCCTTCACTCCTTCGGGGTTTTATATTGCACGGGTTATATAGCACGACTAAATTCCGCTAATTACTAATATGTCTATTTTCTAAAGCATACTTTTAACTACGGAAAACTTTTCAATTAACATTTCTATAGGCCTCCATTATGACGAAAGATATATGTAAAAAATGCTACATGGTTGCGTATATGGTTATGCAACCGATATCACAAAATTTAAGTGGTTTAAAAACTTCGCATTCGTATGTGATTGGATCCCATTAAAAAAAATATTATCCCTCTATTAATTATATTAATCTCGTAACTGATTTAACTAATGTAGGTGTTTATTACTCGGTCTTAAGTTATGACAGAAATATATAAGCTCCTATCAAAAGCCACCAAGTACAGATTATAGTTAAACTAATGATTGCATAGCCAAACAAATTAGTGTTGATATAGGTCATGTTTGGAAATGGATGTAGTGCAGTTAGTTTTGATCCATTATGGTTAGATAGCTTGGAAATGCTGCTCATTAAAAGTTACCAGGATATTACTGACAAGCATATCCATAACTGAAATGAAACATGAAACCTTCGATCTGGATTTTGTCTCGCTAATTTTCAATATTCTATAAAACCATAGACTAGATCAGAAAATAACTTACGAATTTATTTTTATTTTTTTAGATCTAGGCGTGTAAAAGGTTTAAAAAAACCTTTCCTTCATAGCAACTAAGTCAGTTTTTTAATGAGTTTAACTAAAGCAATATTTCGTCTTTTTCTGCCAAATATGTCTATGGCTGAATAAAAAAGAGTCAGATATATAGTTTAAATAATAAGGAAATATTAGTCTAACTTTGTTTTTATGTAAAAGGAGTGATGTATTTACGTGATATATAAAATTTACTACATGAATACATGGCCTAGAACGGTAAGCAAAATATAAGACTCATACTTGTAATAAAAGCTTAATTAATAATAAAGTAGCTGGAAGAATAATCCATAAACCCAGTGAACGTTCAATGATTAATATGGTGGAAAGCAATTTTTCAATCATTGTGCCTTGAACACATAGTACTATTAGTCTCACTGTATCCGCTTGGCGAGCTATTTTGTTTCTATAGAAAGTAGAATTAGGTTTTATTATGTAATTTTAGACTCGTTTAATTACCGCAATTTGAATTTTCGATAGTTATCGATTTTTATCGAGTAATATACCACAATATATTTCGCATTATATAGTAACTAAGCTTATCAGAGGTATACCCAAATTCCAGTATTATACACCACCAACAATACGTGCAAGAAATAATCTTCGATTTTATTGGTACTATATTTTTAAGGACGTCCTTAAGAAATACGAATATCTTTTCATACTTTTGGATTACGTCTTCCAATATTTCTATCAAAGAGTCTAATTCTTGAGTTAAAGAGATTATTGAGAATAAAAGCCTTTTGAGATAGGAAAGATTATAATCGAATCAAGCATAATTATGTTGTCAATTTATACTATAACAGGTAAATATCCATAGTTTTATCTTTTATAAATTTCTGTTGGATATTGGGAAATCATAGTTTTTTTTATTTATATGATATATTTTCTTGTTCACGTTTTACGTTGTTTGATTCATAATATTTTAAGGCTCATTGACTAAACATTATTGTTTCAACGGGAATTAAGACCTTCAGGCTATACACATGTTTACATAAAAATATTAGTACAATCATCAGCAAGCTACTTTATAAATCAGTGCTATGTCTGAAAAAAATATTATTTGCGGCTTATACGATGCTCCTAAACTTGGTAAGACATTGTAGAAGGCTTTATAATGTAAATTGATAGAACCCAAAATTCATAATTTAATTAAATGTCACACATAACTCTTAAGTGGATTACGTCACACTAACTATTCCAGACACAATCTTATGTACTCAGCAAGTGTCAAAGTTACTGAAATTGGTAAAGTGACGGTTAATAAAGTAAATTTGTACAGTATAGACTGAATTAATTGATAATTTTCAATCTAGGATACAACCATATAAAATATGTTATGTTGAAAAATACTTTTTCATTATGTTGTATTTTATATATTCCTTCCTATATACTATTATGGGTATAAATAAGGATTTAATAAGTGACGGGCCAGGAATCCTACAATACTCTATTTGCCTATACAATATTATAATTAATTTAGTTGTGCATACATTAATTTATACACAATACATATTTTTAAATACTATTGTGTATAAACTACTAATAGTTTTACTATTATTTTTTTGTGAAATTTTTGTTCACCGTAAGTGTCATGTGTTTTATAATAGATAGATTGTAACTTAAATTATACAAAATGCATTATATTTTGAAATACTTTTTTTATAGAATAGGGGCAAATGGGCCTACGGGACGCCCAAAAAGGGCAGTCATCGCAGTCCATGAACACCCAATTTTTTATGGGTGTGTCACCGGCCTTTAAGACGTACACTCTTACTGTGAACAGTTGGAGTTCTGAAATAAAGTTTCATTAAAGATAATATATCTACCGTAATATTAATCTACAGAATCACATTAGATTAAGATAAACTTATATTGTCTAAAGAAAAATGTAAGCGATGAAAACACGGTCAGATCTTTTCTTCGCATTCCATTGTCTCTCTTACATAATAGTCAAGAATATACTAATTAAAACAAAATACACGTAAGAGAAAATTTCCATTCGCTTACAATACAAACTTTACGTATAAAGTTTTGCTTTTTGTTTATGTTAAGTCTTGTACAACAGTATTTTCTAAATTGAAGTTTGAGATAGAGTCATAAAACAATTACGATGAAAATGAACTTTGTATATGCATAGTACTTTAGTACGCTAACAATTTATATTATGTGTTAATTAGAACTTCGGAGAACAAATATGTGTTCAGTATATATTAATATTTTAACGTACAAACGTTTCAGTTGTTGCTATTTTGAATCTGTGCAATTATAGTCATCGGATTGCATGAGACTTAAGAATTTTGATTCGCTATCCTTATCATTACCTGACGTGATCATTTATTCTACGCATCTAATTTGCAATGTTGGATCGTAAAAATGTTATGTATATTCAGGTTCTTGTTGTTCAACCCCAGGGCTTGGACAGAGTTATCTCTGTCGTTTGGTGTGAGTAGTCTTTTGATATTTCTAAAACAAGTATCATCAAAGGCATCCTTACCCTAGCTCAGCAACATCGGTTTTGTTTGAACTGCCATATGACATTTGCCAAAAAACTGTGGGTTTTCTCTAATTTTCCAGATGAATACTAATTAAAATGGATGAATATAAAAACTGAACTAACGTTTAGTTTTAATCAAACACTCAATAACGTTCTTACTCACTATAAGATCAAAAGTCATAGCGGACAAATACTAGAAACTAACAAATTTAATCGTTAACTTGGAACAAAGTTAAGCTATGGTATAATCCCAGAGGATTGTAAACTTTGTGAATAAAACTCGCCGTACAACTTCAATCCCTTTTGAACCCCGTTACACTTGTGCCAACGACATTATGATACATACAACAATTCTGACGATAATCTTTATGACATTTTTAGCAAGCTGAGTTGTTGAAAGAGCAGTGTTGGCCTAGTGGTTTGAGCGTGCAACTCTCAGCACTGATGTTTTAGGTCTGAACCCTGTGTGTTTCTACATATGTTGTTGTATTCTATTTTTTCCTTCGTTTGAGGTGATGGGAATAAACATCGTGAGGAAGCCGGGCTTACACTTAACAGTCGACATTGAAACTGATAATGAAATCTACCAATGAAATGAAATGAAGACCAAGACCGAGAGTTGTAGCGCCACTGATGTTTACAAATGATCGTTGCCCGTAATTTGAGGCCTTTAGTCTTAAGTAATTGTACATTATAAGAATTTTCATTGCAGATCCTTTGGACTTTCTTCTTTAGATAAATAAATAACAAAATACACTAGAACACAGAAACTTTAGATTTTTCAAGTTTTTCGACCATTGCTCACCTATATTCCGTACCTGATATCGATGGCGTATTAGTAATAACATAGTTATTAATTAGCATTTATGTAAATTGACTGAAATTATCAATCAAAACTCTTTCCAAATTTATAAATTCTACGCCGACGATGGCAAATGAAAGCTAGTTACTTATAAAACAGTAAAAATTTCTGACTATGAAATAACTACTAGTGCTTCAAGCAAACTACACATACGCAAAGTTTGTAGCAATTTCGTAGCACCAACAACGTATATAATTGCGTACCATATGCTACGCATTTATTTTGCTATGTAAGAGCTTTTAGCTCCACAAACATATGTTACAGTTCACTTATTGTACTGTTAGGAACAATAAACCGGAAAGAAAACCTTTAAGGAGTTCATAATTAAATGTATGTCTTACCGTAAATAACCTCATCTGTGTCTTTAAAATAAATTTTATTTTTCAATGTACATGTTTGATAATATCTTCTTCATCAAATAAACTATAACACTCTAGATACTAATAGAAAATTTAATAAGAAAAATAATCTAGCTGGTCATAGAACTTATTGCAATTTGAATAAAGGGTTGGAAGAAACTGCTAATTGTAATGTGTAATCTTTCTTGTTTATTACTTGTTTTTGGATAAGTGTTTTGGTGTAAATGTAATGTTCTTTTTTTATGAATGATTTATTTTTAATATATTATTTACATGTATACGTAGTTTAAAAATAGGTAGGTAGAAATTAGCAATTGTAACATGTGATATCAGTGCAGCAGTTTCTTTTACAGGGCAAATGAGCGGGACCTAATGAACTAATGTTAAGTGATACCGTTGCCTATCTGCCAGTGGGCTAGCGAATGTGTTACCGGCGTTTTAAGAATTAATAGACTTTTGTTTCTTTCTCTTTTTTTAAATTATTAATTACAATTGTAAAAAAAGTACAAATATTTTTTTGATAGTGTTAGTATAGATTTACTAGACTCGTTATTATGTCTAGCGATAATGTGTATAACAAACCGAGCAAGAGTGCAACACACAATGAATACTTGGAGCACACAATAAACATGCTATCCAGGTCTTTAAATGCACTAACGGCTCTCACAGCTACTTGAAAGCATTACTCTGTTGGATGTACATTTTATGTGGTACGTGGGTTGCCAAACAAAATCCCTGTTGAATTTAACGAACGTTTTCTATTAAAAAGAGAAAGCTTATAAACAAGGTTTAGTGTTAAATATCAATTGAGTACATAATTATATAAATAACGCCTATTCCCAAGTCAAATTACATCAAACTTTGTTCAAATAAACCCTTTACAAAGCACTTGTGATATAATATATTATTTATATATAGCAACATTGGCAGTGTTGCCCTACTGGCTTCAGGCTGCGACTCGTGGACTTTCTGTCTATGTGGGTATGTCAGAAGACTGATCATCTCAAAGTCAAAATCATTCATATATCAAAATTTATTCATATAGGTAACACTTATGAACGTAAAAAAAAAAATATTGCCAGTTCTCAAATCAAGGACCTAGAACAGACGAGAAGAACTGGCCATAAACTCTCCGCCACCCTTTTCTTACTTGTAATCTACTTGTCTCTGTAATAAAATTATTTATTTTTTGTTAATGTTTAGTATCTTCTTTATAACTATATGTAATATGTATTTTTGCACTTCTTGCCTACCTTATGTAATTTTTCTTTTTCTTTACTCACAGTGGTTGCCTGGAACAGATCGCTCGAAAGCGATAAGGCCACCAGTTGCCCTCCTTTTCATTTAATTATGTTCAATTTTTATATTGAAATGTAACGAAGTGTTCATGAATAAATAAAATAAGTAAATAAATAAATATAATCAAAAGATGCAATCTAATGCCAAGATCAAATTAGGGATGTAAAAGAGGAGAATAAATTGTTTATTTTTTTACATTTCGTTTTATTTATTTCATTAATAAATATATTTACAAAAGTGAACCTACGAATTCGTGCTTAATATTCCAACTGGAAAATAAAATGATACGAATAACTTTTATCACACAATAACCGTCCTATTAGCTGTAACATTAACGTTTAACGTAAACACAGCCGTTATTCAAATTGCCATGCTGTCGTTAGACATTAGCCCCTCGCCACATTACGTGTAATCGTTTCAGATACAGTTTGTATGAATCAATTACGGTTTCATGACAATTAAATAATGAAAATATTTTCCCAATGAGTGTAGATAAGCGGACATATCTGAAATATGTTAACATTCGCATGGCGTATTGCATAGAAATAAACCTTACAAAATATATAACTAATTATTCAAGTTTTTTTTACTCCTGGCGGTAAGTTTATGGCAACAATTTTAAAGCACCAAACAGGACAGACTAAAGAAATATATGGGCGTTTTAAAAGCCCAATAGTTCTACTTAACAGATATAGACTTTCTATTAAGCTAGTAAGTGATAGCAGTTATGATTCAATAAACCAACAAAAACTTCTACACGTTCAATTTTACTCAAGCTTATTTAAAAATAAAATATTAATTTGGATTAGGGTTAATCAAAATTATTTTATTAAGTTAATGAAACCGTCCCAACATGTCGCGGCCTTCTTTGCGTTGGTCTAAATTGTACTGTAAATGTAATTAATGTTCAATATGTATTCTCTGTTAGACATTTATTGTAAAATATTCATCTCATTACTAACTCATTGTCTCTGAAAATCAAATACCACTATAAAATTTACATAGTCAAAATTGAGCCTGTATAAGCTACATTAGAGTCGAGCATAATCTGAGAGCACCCGGAGCATAATGTTTTTTTGATGAGAGTCATACGTTGCAAAAATTACTTCACTGTTTGGTCATAGCTTTATAGAAATATTTACAATCGAATTCGTTCCAAATTCAAAATTGTAAGCAATCTCTACCTACGTAAGTACCTTATTGAAGTCACGTATTAAAACATTTTTACTTATATTATATAATGTGATTTTAACATTAATAATGATAAGTATTGAACGATTCTAATTTCAATATAAAAGACGTCACAGGCGAGTATAACTACGACAAGACGCTCTTACGTTAAAAAAGATCTTTCTTTTTTAACGTAAGAGCGATTTTAAGGTGTTTAAACAAAACGAAAAAATGTTTAGCATAAATTGAATTAATTCATTTTAAATCAAATCACAAGGTTTGCTCATAAAATAAATGTTAAGTACTTTGCACGTCAATCGTGTTTACTGAAGAACCTTTTAGTATAAGAGCCAGAGAAAAGAAATAACATCTTCTCTTCATTAAGTACCGATTTCTTTGCATACCATTAGTACTATATTTTGTATAATATATATAATTACCGTGTTTTGAAGGAAATTACCTAGAAATGGTAGTATTTTTTTTGTAATAGGAGGCAAACGGGCAAGAGGCTCACCTGATGTTAAGCGATGCTGCCGCCCATGGACACTCACATTGCCAGAAGGCTCGCAAGTGCGTTACCGGCCTTTTAAGAATTGGTACGCTCTTTTCTTGAAGGACCCTAAGTCGAATTGGTTCGGAAATACTTCAGTGGGCAGCTGGTTCCACATAGTGGTGGTATACAGTATTCTAATTAAAGCACACAAACCAAAACATAGGTTATCACAAATAGAAATAATAATTTTAAATTTCAGTTCCTTATGCAACATAACGTATTCTTAATATACCATTAACTTTCTTTAAAAAATTAACAGCATGGTATTTGTGAAAATTAAATTGGACGTAAAACAATTCGCTCTAGGGCTACACGTGCAAATGAAAGAGAATGGAAAATGAGTCAGAAAACATGGACGTTTTCCTTTGAGTAAAATTGATGTTTGGATGAGAAAATTGGTTTGTTTTTGCCGGGTAATTAAATGCTTTAATTTATTTACATGTACGTATTCATAAAACAATCGATACAACATGAAAAGACCAGTGTTGACTAGCTGTGTGACTCTTAATCATAAGGTCATGCTTTCGATTCAGGGCTATGTACTAATGGACTATCTGCGCCGTGAACTCTCGCTCGTACGGTAGGTAGGCAAACGCTGATCACCTATTTGCCGAAGCTTTTATCCGAAGTAGGTATATATCGTAAAATAAATCTTTTCATTAATCTAGAGTTGTAAATTATGATTATTGAAATTTACATTATAAAACCATATAAGTTACATAAAATTTTAAAGGGTGTTATTGTGTATGCTTTTTTTTATTAGAATAGCCAAACTAACTTCACCATTAAACTATAAACTATACCACTACTATATTTTCTTTACGATTTCTTGCATTGAATAATCATTGGAACGATGTAGTCATTAAGTAATATACCGCCACATAAAGAAAGATTAACTTCTAGAACTTAGTAGTACTAGAATAGCAGTCTGTTAACAACGATAATAGTTCAAGTTTAATAAAGATCTCATAAGTCACCATATTTTTTTATATGCAGCAGGAGGTAAAAGGCTTACCTGATGTTAAGTTATATCACAGTCCATGGACACTCATATTGCCAGAAGGCTCGCAAGTGCGTTGCCTGCCTTTTTGAACCATAGGAAATGTGCGTAATGCATGCGGAAGTGGTAAATCACTAAGCATGTGAGTGCAAGCCCGTGGCACAGCCAGGAATTCAAAAACTTCAAAATCCTTTACTTATTTAGTTAACACAATATACGCATATAAACGTCAATAAAGAAATACATTTAAAATGCTTCCAATTTTACATTTAATGACCGTACTTAAATCAAGGGCGTAGATTGGACGGCGTAGAAGGAGAATGAGGCAATGAATTCTCCGCCACTATTTTTTCAACAGTCACTGATTTCCATGCCTGTCGCGGTAAATCGGCACTCGCAGCCCCAACCTCTCTATCGCATCTTCAATGTGTAGTAGCCCTAAGGATTTCAAATAGGTACCGAGTAATGGATCGTCCCTCCTTACCCTAGCTGAATGTATTCAACCATACCAGATATGCATTATTCCTGAACAAAGCCCTCTACACTCAACCATGATTTGGGATACATAATTCATAAACACCGTAGTGAATACTGATGCTATCATTCTTTAGAAAACAATCTAAATTCGTATGAAAATATGATGGTGATAATTACATTTAAGTACGCCAATTATCGCGCACGCAAAGTAAACATAAAGGCTCAAATGCAAAGGAAAATAAGAATATTTAGTTTTGTGTCGTGGAACAGAAAGTTTGATACTAGAAACTCGACTAAAACTACTCAACAGATGAACTTAGAACGATAACAATGATTAAAGTTTGTTTAGGTATAATTTTATCGCAAAACTTGTCTACGACTGCGTTAAAAGTATTTGATATTATTTTTTGAGTTATGAATGAGACCACATATAATTTTATTATCCAAAATCATTATGAGAAAAGTATTAGGCTTGCTGTGTTCAAATATTTAGTTTTATGGTTGTATGGTAACAACAACTGGATTGTTATATCTTTAACGGAAGTGCGAACTTTATTAATGACATAACTCAACGTATCATAAATCGTTGCCAACGATATACTGTCACTTCAAGTTAGTAATAGACAATGATTTGTGATTAGAGTCTATTGAAATAATATTAACGCAGAATTTGTGAGTGCACGCCATCCACACCCTAATCTAAAGTACGTATTTCCTGTGTATATAGTGCTAGACAGATATCTAAGTGTAAACCAAATCTTAATAGAACTTAATCATACTTTTAGATCCTTAAATGCATTTAATAATAAAATAATTAGCGAACTGTCTTTTTTCTGTAACTATAGTTACTAGCACCCTAAGTATTTAAATATATATAGAAATAAGCCAATTTTCCACCCCATTAAGCGTAACTTTATATATAATATGAAAGTATCGGTAATTGAACTCAACAGCCGAAGCGCCGGGACCCTTTTATTTGGTCATTCAAAGAAAATTCTTTTCATGTTCAAAGTCGATTGAGATACTTAGGAGTTTAAGGTTTAAGTGTCTTAGGCGATTAAACGAGTAGTTCAAAAGTTTTATCTAAACCTCAAGGAACGAAACACTCTTTATCTTCCTGAATAATGTGGTATGTAAAGTGCATTCAAGTCTAATAAAACATAATAATACCAAATAAACTTTTCTCATACAAATTTTTCAAAAAATAATTAAAAGCTTAACATAAAATACGTATATAAACACAATTTAAATAATTTTCTACCGTATTAACGAGATGAATAACTTTTAAATTAATTGAAATAAATTGGAATATTTTTTTGAAATCCGAGATTTGATTCGATATCTTTCATAATTGTTTCATTACAATAAAGTTATAGTAATATAATTCTTATTTAAATAAACGTAGGCACCAAAAGAATGTTTTTACTATACACATACTAAAATAAATAACCACCTTTATACATTAGTAAAGCAAAAGGACGGATGAAACGGTTTTAATTAAAAATACACGGTTACCTGTTAAATACCAAGGTCATAACTTTCCTTTTACCCGGGAACACACACAAGGACACTCAACACTACACTACACACTTCGTGATACTAAGTTATGATGCTGCCACCGACACGTCTGCTCTATGCAGAGTTTGAGGCCTGACTGATGTGTAATGGAAGACAGCGCACGCCCAAACTTAAGATGGAACTTGGAAGTTATATATAGTGAAGCTTTTAAGCCTCATGTACTCTAATTTTTAGTAAATTTGTAATATAAAATCGCTAGGCGTCTTGGCATACGGATGTCGTTTAAAATAAGATGGACGGTATATAGTTTACGAGAATGATTTATGTAAATCTTTGCAGCGATACTGAAAGTACATATGCAGGTTTTTATGTAATGGTTAAATATATTATGATAAAAGCTTACTGCTGATTATGAGAACAAAAATGTAGTTTTTGATGCTATTTGTATTGGTTTAAATGTACTTAATGTAACAGAACTAATGCTGATAAAAAAAACTGAGTTATCTTCTACGCCTAAGGTTATCCAAAGTAGTACAGCCTTACGGTTTTGAAGATTGTTTCAATTTCGTCAAGCTTTTCCAGCTTTTCACCTAGGCGTACTTCATAAAATTTATAAAATTTTTCGTCGTAACAGATAAAATTATTATTTAAATCTTTGTTGCATAACGAAAACATCACTTTGTAAAATATAACGTTAACAAAACTAGGTCCGTCATTCCCAAACGGCAGTAAAATATGTTGAAATATAGTACAAGACAGCACTCACAAAATTAAATTTCCAACTAAACTAAAAAAGTAATTTGTCTGCGTTTTGAAGTTAGCTTCCAATCACAGGGTCGCCCTAATTGTCCTCTTCTCTCCAAGTTTTTACAAGTTTTCCGTCTGATTACGACATGCCCGGCCTCAGTCCCTTCGGAAGTGAGTTATGACAGGGCCCCTACAATTGCTCCACTGATTTTATTTTTGTGTCTGGATTGTCCATGTGGAATTAAAAGTGGATTAATACACATTAACCACTTTGTGACAATTATCAGTTAAAAGAAGCGACACATAATTATATTTGCTTTACATTTTTATCGTTTTATTATATTATATCTAAACGAATTACATGTATACGTTTAAATATCTATATTTAATGACAGATATACCGATTTAAATATTAAACTTTTATAAAACAATATCAAGTTCAATAAGGAAAGGTATTTCATCATTAGATGATATGATTTTGGTTTATTTGTTAGGGAATATTCCCTTATTAAACTATCATTGAATGTATTGTCCTACCCTTGGATTCGTGGTCCTATATCAATTAAGTATTAGAATCAGAATCTCCGAAGATTACTAAAATGTTCTGATTTCAACCCTTAACGAGCATATCACTTTGACATATATACATGTGATATTGTTGGAATCGGATAATATCTGAGTAAGATACTATATTTAGAGCTTATTAGGAACGTGTGTTGAATGTCATAAGTGTGGGTATATATATATATGCTCGCCCATTTCCCGGAAATTAAGATTATCATTTATCGTCAAATCGAGATCCATCTTAGGGAACATTATTTCATTAAAATCAATTAGCAGTGTTTGAAATATGAATAATATTTTCCCCTTTCATTAAGCGCTTAAGTAACATTGTATAATAATGTATTTGTTGAAGAAAGTAAGTTATATAAGATAATTCTACTAAGATAAACATTAATTAATTGTAATAAAACATATCGTTCTCCACGCCAAATAATTATTAAGCAAATGCTTAAACAATTTTATTCGGACTACTCACCAGATGGAGCAAGTTGAGTTTGTTTTAATCATTTGTTTTTAATTATTATTTAAAGCTGAGGTGTGGCTTGAAGCCTCGAAAATTATTAAATAATTAAATAAATTTTATTTAACAGCAAAGGCAAATTTATTACGTTACAGTCTCTCATTGACCACAATTCTCGAAAAACACTGGAAAAACCGAGTTATATAAATAATGTAATAAATAAGTAAGGTTTATGTGGTGTATTACTCACGTAATTCAATTACTATGGATAATTATGAAGCTTTGATTTCATCCCCTAGGTCTTAAACCTGCGTGTGTATTTTTTGGTTATTTTACCAATGCATCAGTGTGCCGAGCGTTGGCAAGCTTTTATCCCAAGGTTTTTAAAAAAAACCCGTCCATAAGTACAACATTAAGAAAAACACTTTTTGAACGGATTGAAGCTATGTATTATTATTAAAAAATTATAACTCACCGTGACCACGCACGCTGAAAAGCACGCGAAACGTGGGGGAAAAAAAATTAAAGTTATGTAAATAATTATAAGTTTTAATAATAATACATAGCTTCAATCCGTTCAAAAAGTGTTTTTCCTAATGTGTAAAAGCTATGTTAACAATAGACAATACTATGTCTACAACATTTTAAATACACACTATAAACCTCTAAAAGCTATTGAATATTTTCTCCGGATGACGAGAATTATACAAATAATGTTATAAATCACTTTCTATATAATTGCTTATTATATGTATATACATCTAATGAGCAAGCCGCGTGTTATCTCTTGTATCAAATCCCTTAATATCCCTGATGCTCAGCACACATAAAAACAAAGTAGAACGAACCAATCAGTCAGTGGGAAGTGTTTCGAGGAATTTATTAATACTTTTCTCTTATTTATATTCGAAGTTTGAGACAATGTTTTCGAATCTGCATAACTTTTTGTTTTGCGAGAGCATTTTCTTGTCTTCGCAAGGTCTATGAAAATAAATTTTGATTACGAAAGTATTCTTAATATTTGCAAGAAGCATTTTCTATAGTCATCATATGTACGTAATACGTATGTATTAATGATAAGGTAATAAATATTTAAATGCGAGATAGTTCCTGAGTGATGTAAAACTACGTTTTTCAAAAGAACAAGTGTTCATTTTTTATCTTACAGTAATTGTTAATAGCTTAGCTGCGACAGGTTTCACGTGCTGTTAAAATGAGATTATTAGCTGACTTATAAAGACCTGCAGTGCCTCGCAGTGTTAGATCAACTGCTTCATTGTGTATATGAAATCAAACAAAAATTAATTTAAGATGTGTTTTATATTTTTGAGTAGACGTCAAAAAATCAATCCCCTTTGATGGACTAACTTAGTAATTGTATATCTATGCTTTTTACTGTGCGCAAAAAAGTGATTGTGAGGCGTTAGAAAGGCATACTCGTATACTACAAATTCATGAACTACGCTTGAGCAGTTGAGTTTAAAGTAAGCCTATGCCTGTAACAATATAAATGCCATTCGGTATTTAAAGACACAAATGTCATGTATTCATTTCGGCTTTGAAACATTGGCCTAGACTTTTTTATTTTATATATGACATAGATTAATGATAATTAGCAAAAAACAAAATATTTATTCGTTTCAATATATTTTACGTTTTTCAATATATTTCATTTCGTTAGATTAAAATTGTACAACAAAACCAACTAAACATGTAATTTGTACCAAACGAAATATACATGGTTTTACGTTCTCATCTTTTGAACATGAAATATAAGTCAAGTTTTCTTCAGTAACTGATATATTGTAAATAAGTGTACTACTATGTACTAAGTCCTACACGGCACTAAATGCTCCATTCATACACAGGCTTCAGTTACACTTACAAATACACCCCCACACCCTACACGCATTAGATATATTATTGTTTAGTACAGACTAATTGGCGTTTCAATTTAAGAATTATTTTGTATTTTAGTTAAATAAGCTGTAAGAGTTTTTCTTAATAAATAAATAAGTGCTTACCTTAAAATACCTTACCTTCGTGAGCAGTGTTGGACTTGTGGCTTCAGCGTGGAACTCACATCCCTGAGGTCGTAAGGTTCGATCCCCAGCTGTGCACCAATGGACTTTCTTTCTATGTATGCATTTAACATTCGCTCGAACGGTGAAGGAAAACATCGTGAGAAAACCACTAGCCCAAAAAGTCGACGGCGTGCGTCAGACACAGAAGGCTACCTACTTGCCTATTAGATTATCAAATGATCATGAAACAGATACAGAAATCTGGGGCCCAGACCTAAACAAGTTGTAGCGGTTTATTTTACCTTACAATAAAAGTGTATACAGTACTTTTCCATTTATATTGTATACGTACTGTTTTTGCTTTTGGTTGGTTTTTAATATCGAAAGTTCATGAAACATACTTTTTCCCAGTACCTGATAGTGAATTCATAATGAAAATGAAAGTTATGATTCCGCAACTACTTTAATATAACAAACTCAGATAAACGCTTTTTGAGGTCTAAGATTCAGATTCTAGCATTAACAATTAATATTTTTGAAGTTAATATATTATATTGTAAGCTTATTTTTAGATTAAAGTTATCATAGTTGCTAGGCATGTCGTTTTCAATTCTGAGGTCGTAACTTTTAAACTCGGCTTCGCACCAAATTTTCTGTATAATAATCCGATAATTATGTAATAATAATTGGTCTAATCAATTGTGAGTCTGTGTGCTTGATGATTTCGTTTTGAGTGATCAGTCTTCTGTGCCTACTAACAGGATATGAAAACCTCCAAGTCATTTATGGTTCTCCAAATCACGGATCACTATGTTATAAATGTTTGTCCCTTTCAATAAGTCAAAAATATTATTTTGTTGCAAAATCAAAGGAAAATTTCATTTGCATTGAGTGCCAAACTCGTGAATTATAGAGAAAGGAGAGGGAAAAATCGCATCGAATAATAAATGAGCTCTTTTGCGATTACTCAACACTTCGTATGAATTATTTTTCTTTTTGATTGTGTGTGTGTCAGTGTACGGCTCCTGGGTCATTGGGGTGCATTAAATAATAGAGAATTCTATTTATTTCTCTATTAACCACTCGCGTACAACAATACAATATAAGCGAAGTAAGTAAATGTTAATTGCTATGATACGAATGAATGCAATGTAACTGTCGAAGAGAGTGCCTACTTCAATACGCTCGGGATGTAACTCCGACGATTTTGGAAATTGCCACCCTTAAAACCAAAGAAATCCTGAGAGCAAAATATACAGCCTTGGCTCGTACAGTGTTTTCTGTAAAGATACAAATTAAAATAATAAAGTGAATTAGATTCCGAATCTATTGATTTTTATTCATAAATCTTTAAGATCCGGCCATCAATAATACCCTGTCAAAGGATAAATTTATGTAATGTTATGCATAAATCTAAATATTATTATTAAATTTTGAACTAAGTTCGTACACCAGAGACTATTTTAAAAAAGGAAACTCAATAACAGATACATACACAAATGAAAATTTTATGATTTTACGTTTGAGATGGGACAAAAAATCTACAATAATTATCTTCGCTTGTGTATATGTATACATGTATTTAATTTAAATAACTGAAGCATGATAATAAATTCATTAAAAAATTTCACTACAATTCGGAGGTTTTACAGAGACCTCTAACGCCGGATTTGCGAGGGATAAAATGTTTATTTGCGAATAGGTATATTTATTCTTACTTTATATTATAGTATGTCTATGAATATAATATAAACTTTATTGTGTGATATTTTTGATAGGAACCCTATACCATGGCTAATAAAATTAGGCACCAATCCAAATATATTTTATCCAACAAAGTGTGCTGATTTCTTATGCCAAACTCCCGTTTTCGTTCATTGCCACATATCTAGGTTAAAGTGACATTAATCTTACAATTCTTAACGAAGAATTTATCTCCAAAATGAGAAGATAATTTTGATAACATTATACTAATACTCGTATTATATCTTTTTTTTATATCACAAAACTGGCACCATGGCATGGCACCCATGGACACTCTCATTGCCAGAGGGCTGGCGAGTGCGTTGCCGGCCTTTTAATAATTATATTTCTAATTTAGTAATGAGTTTGTCATTTAGTAATGTCTACTATTGTTTTATATACAGCATGCTATTGTATATATATACAATAAATTGCTGTGAATATAAGACAAAAGAGGATACTTAGCCATTTAATAATACAACGCAGAAATTTGTCTGCTTCCAGTCGGAAGGTAACAGGAAGCCCATAAAGTAGCGCTGTGAAAGCAACATTGTATAAATTATTGCTTTCTTTCTGAATTACTAATGTTTGGTAACACCAAATAACTACATATAACTAGTTAGAAGACTATTATACAAATTGTCAGTCATGGCACTAATCATGATTAAAAAATCTATACAAAATCGTTTTTAGTTATCATACTATATTGATTATATATATGTGCGATAAATATTAGAAAGCATTCAAAATAAGTTTTTAAAAATAAAAATAAGATAGTTAAATATCGCCCAGGTCAACAGGAATAATATACCGTCCACCTACTAGTTGACCTATTTACCTATTCTGATACATAAAAAGCAACAAGGTTATACAGCACACGAGCCCTCCAGGCATCGTTTTCAATTGTTTGTCAATAAAGCCCGCATGTTGTCTTTACTCTCGTCCCTGTTTTGAGTGAATATCATCAGTTTCAAACAATGTTCTCTACGCACAGGCACGGAAACAACTCTTGATTCTAGTGCCAAGAGCGTATGCCTCAGTTTTAGGACAGGAGCGTTTTAAATTTTCTTTATGCAATCACTACACACAAGCACTTTGCGATTGCCAAACAGTGATTCTTACAGTGGAAATTAACATTCTCCAATTTCTATAGGTAATAAAGGTGTCCTTGTAGCAATACAGCTGATGAGTCGGTGTTACATATTGTGACCGACTGGCCAATGTTTGGATACAACAGCTATAACAGTGAATAAGCCATGGGAATAAAAGTAAGAGACGAATTTGAAGGAAATAATGTTCAACATTAAACAGTGTTGGCCTAGTGGCTTCGGCGTGTGGCTCTCATCCCTGAGGTCGTAGGTTCGATCCCCGGCTGTGCACCAATGGATTTTCTGTCTATGTGCGCATTTAACATTACCTCGAACGGTGTAGGAAAACATCGTGAGGAAACCGGCTTGCCTTAGACCCAAAAAGTCGACGGCGTGCGTCAGGCACAGAAGGCTGATCACCTACTTGACTATTCGATAAAAAATCATGAAGTTCGACAAAAAGTTTTTAAAAGAAAATAGGTTGTAGTGTTTAATCATCCGGGTTACCAATGCCATTTACGTAAGTTATTTAATACCGACGACTACATAGTCGGGGAAATATCTAGAAAACATAAAGAGGTATAGTTAATTTATTGATTATAAGAATGAAACGGTTAACGTGCATAGGGAGGGAACCTGAATGTTTAGTGATATACCGCTTAATGTACTCATGGACACTGAAGCAAACTTATTTCTTTAATGGACACTATTAACACAGTACAGCTTTCTTCTCAACAATATATATTATATATGAAAATCGTTATTGCATAGCTATCGCAACCATAATAAATACTGTTATATATTGAACTGAAATAAGTCGTACTAATGTTATTGCTTATAATAATAATTAGTGAATGAAAAATATTTCATTATGTAATTATTTTGAAAATATTATAGGGGGCAAACAATACAGACACCCAATTCTTTAGCTTGTTTTTCCTAATGAATTTATTATGTTATTATTTCGTGAATATTTTTTATTGGTTATGCCTTCCTGTTGATTTAGGGTCACCTGTCCGATTATTACCGACGCCTTGCCGATGTATTGTTTAATGTGACCATAGTGTATGCAATATTACTTGGAAAAATTTAATCAAAATCGGATTACTACCGATACTAAATCTTCTCATGACTTAAACCAGATCCATGACATTCTTCAAGAACTCTCCTGACTTTAAATTGAAAGCCAAATATGCGGAGATTAAATGCCTATGTAAAGACGTTCATCTTACATCTCAGCCAAAGCTAGAAATAAAACAAAATTCTTTGCTATCGATTCCTGCGTTCACAGATGGATACCGCTTTACAATCATTTATTTTTAAAGAAGTCTTAAGGATACCTATTTTTAATAGCGTAAATCTTATATTTGTGTTATTAATATTTTAATATTTATTTATTAAAACTCTGTCCTTCGTTTAAATACACTAATAATTAGCATTAACAATTAATGGTTTACAAAGAAAAAGAGAAACAAAAAAATCGCAAAATTTCGCGATAGATAATAGATTGTATAATAAAAAGCGTGATATTAATGTTTTATGCACTTCAGTACAAATAATATTTCTTTATCTTTCTCGACATCATGATTAATCCCAGTCTTGAAGAAATTATCATGCGTAAATAATGCATATTATTTATGAACTTATCACATGCACCACACAGCGTATTGTGAAGGTGGTACATAGAGCCTCCCTCGTGTGGCTTTATTTCCGACACGCCATAAAAAGGCTGCGATTGCAAAGGCTGTGAATTCGTTCGCGGCTTGTTTATCGTACTCACATGGCCGTGTTGGGACCACCGTTCCAGAATATTCTATTGTGTTTTCAAGGGATGTTTTCATATTGAAATTTTTAAATGACTTCCTTATTTAAGGAATGCTCTGTTGAATATAAGTTTAGATGAAACTGTTACACAAACTTGATAAAAAGTGATAGTGAGCTCATATATCGGTATCTATTTGATTCTTCACGTTATCATATATGAATTTAAGTGATTAAAAAACTGTCCTCTTTTTTGGGTCTTCTTCGCTTGTTTTCTCAATGTGAAATTAAAAACTATTCAAAATATTAAAGTCAAGGGGCTGTATAATATTGACTACTAGTTGAAATGGTAAAATATAATTAATTAAATCACGTTTTAATTCTTAATACAATTAGCGAAGAAATCATTGAAATAGTCCCTGGAATTCAGTCAAATCCCATTTTATTTTCAACGGGATAACTATTTAGACAATTCCCGACAAACACGGGTTCAACTTAATCGCTTAATTCAGCAATCCTTGGGTCCATCTGACATGGAATTACCGGGGTCTAATAATAAAGAAATCTGCCCTTAACATTGACTCCTTTTTCCTTTATAGTGCTACTTAGTTATAAATCCGTGAGCTCGTTTTGTTTCATTAAATGTTAGAATTAAGGTTATCAAAATTTTCTCTATACGAAATTGTTTATTTATTTATTGATACCAAAACACATAGGTTTAAGTATAAAGCAAAAAATAAGAAATTTTAAATATAATACAATCAATATAATAACATTCGCTAGTAACACTGATTCAAAATACTCTAATTTTATTATAGTATCAAATAGTTATTTGTCAACTTGAAATAATCATTCTCTTCAGCAATCTATACGTCGATGTAAATACTGTAAAAACAAAATGAATGCTATGACAGAATAAATGCTTTATTTCATAACCATCAGATCCTTAGACATATTTTATTTAGATAATGTTTGTATGTGAATTATTCTTCTCATAAAACGGTTCGAAATACCTTTTTAATAAACATTATGGATACGTATGTTCGTAGAACTATAAGTATGTTAAGAATACTAAAAACACAAGCGTATAAAATTGTTGATGTAAATTATGAAAGTCGGTTATATTTTTCTTGGTTATGTAAATAATGAATAAATAATACTGTAATACTTAAAACTCCGAGCTTGCCAATCAGCCAACTGTATATAAATAAACTTGATCCTTGAAGTTACATAAATAACGTTGATATCTTGATAAAACTAAATGCATTGTTAGTAAAAACCCGTGCCTTATTATCTAAGTAGCTATTACCAACAGTTGCATGGTATGGGCGCTAGTCGGCAAAATGATTTATTAACACAAATGGCGGGCCAATAGCAGGATGTGACGTCATTTACCTAGCGCGGCCGGATGCTATATCGTGGAGATGTGAATAATGGAGGCGGTATTGTCTTTTAAAGTCCGTAATAAGTACGTCTTTGTTGTAACAGTGGTTATGCTTTATTCTCCTTGGCCGTGTTTTTTCTACTTTGCACAATTTGAATAAAACAAAGCACTAAAAATTTTGTCATAATCGCAATGTTTGATGGTTATTTTTTTTAAGTGAAAATTCTTTATCGGCGTTGTAAAAAAAAACCGTCACATTTTTCCGTTACGCGCCATCTTTTTCTTGACCACGGTTGATTCGAAGAGATTCGAAGCCATTAATAACAAAAATATATATTAACGATAACAATAATAATAATAATAATCTTTATTTCTTCTCTCACATATACATACATAGCAGGTTATTATGATTAAACTAAGATGATAACATTTGGAAGTGTATGTGAGAGACTGGTCTCTGTAACAGGAGACCTGAGTGACAGATAGCCAGCCTCTCCACCACCGGACCGGAACACGTACAATCAGGTCATTGTCATAAGATACAATAGAAGAAAATAAGCAAGTGCTAAAGAAAAAAAAATGGAAACGGAGTCGTAAAAATAAATTTGGTGTGTGTTTGTGTCTGTGTGTGTGCTCGCGTGTGTGTGGGTGTGCGCGTGCGTGTATGTATGTGTGGGCGAGTGGGTGTGTTACAGAGTAACAGTTATTAAATCTTCTGTTTCATCATAACTCAACGTCTTCAGCCAATTAGTAACCATTTTTTTACATTCATATTTCGGTAGTGGGTAAATGTTAATTTTTTCATTTAATTTATTATACAGGTAACAGCCTAGGAAACCAAAGAATCTTTGCGAGAAAGAAGTTGTCCATCGTGTAATACGACAGCAAATGTTTGAAAACTGTGTTGAGAATAAATAATTGACGAATTGTTAACACATCGGCTAGGGCATAAAGCTCTTTAGTGGGAAAAAGAAACGGTAAGGAATGACTTACTTTTAACACTGCTCGTTGGGCTCTTTCAAGTTTTAGTAGATTGCTTTTGAAAGTACCTCCTCACACAGTGATACAATAGCTTAAAATTGACTGACATAAAGCCTGATAGAGAGAGATAGAATTATATCTTTGTCGTAATTTTTTCGAATTATTATTTCGAATCGAAATTTTTATCTCTTCAACCTGCTTGTGATTTTCAACATAAATTACGAACTGCCATAAAATACAGTTACCTGTCTCATATAGATTTTTGTCGTAATCGTCATAACTCCCAACGTAGAGTAGTAAACTCACATTTATATCCCGCAAAGAAAAACATTTTATAGACATTCTCTTTCTTAGATCATTGTTCAGCCTACATTAGAGCCTTCCATAAAATATTTTACTTCACTTAAAATTACTATATAACTACTAACCTTCAATTTTGTAATAGCGTAATAATTAATTAGTTATTTCGGGTATTAATAACATTTCAATTAGTCGTAATTGATACGGTTGAAATTTTCTACAAGATAAAGAAAAACGTAATTTAACGAAAATATTAAGACCCATCCCTAAGCACACTAGGCGAATCTAGTTACTAGTAAACACTAGTCATAAACAATTTCATAAGCACAAATATCATAAATATTGGCTTTCCTAGATATACAAATATATAAATCAATTATTTTAAAAATAAGAAATATTTTTCTTAATATTTTATAATTAGTGTTGCCTAGTGGCTTGTATCCCTGAGGTCGTAGGTTCGAGCTCAGGTTGTCCACCAATGAGCTTTCTGTCTATGTACGCATCTCACACTCGCTCGTATGGTGAAGGAAAACATCGCGAAGAGACAGGCATGTCTCAAATCTGCGACATATGCCAGAAGGAAGGATAAAATCTGAGGCCCGAACCTGTATAGGGTGGTAGTGCCACTGAATCATTATTATTAGTTTGGAGTAGTTATGGGTAGAACTGCGGCTTGCTGATGATCCACAACACTTGAAAATTTGAGAGTCATGTATGTCTTCTACATGTTTTTTTGTGCGAAGCAAACGGGCAGGAGGCTCACCTGATGTTAAGTGATATCGCAAGTAGGAGCAGTGTCCGATCGTAAGCCTTTCTAAGGACTGAGCATTCCCTGTTGGTAATGTACCCGAAATTTTTGTACGCGAGAGCAAGGACCCAATAATATAAATGTTAAGTTACTGTTTCTATCCGTAACTTGTAAGTTGTAAACTTTTTGTGTTAATATAGCTATAGTATATATTTGCGTAATAATTTGATTAAAAAGATCTTATGCAACTGACTGGACTAAAGTACTGTATATAACTAGTGTGGCCATAAACACTGTTACATAAACACTTTTCTTTTTTCAACTTCAAAAGGGTCGTCAGTCGTATGTTCGTATATCGTACTACCAACAGATACAACAACACTCTTGAAGACCAGAAAAAAAAATCACGACTGAATGACACTGCAAAAATGATAAAGTGTACGCTCACAGTTCTAAAAAAGCTGCTCAAGTGGTTGGAAAGGTACAAGGATCAGGTCACGTGGTCAGTGATAGTTTAGTGGGGCGCGTCTGATCAAGGAGTCACAAAACTACATTTTTGTAAAAAATAAGTGAAGCTTCAGGCAAAGCGTAACAATATACAATCTTGGATCATGTTGTGAGACCTCTCAGCAATACAGTTTTTAAAAATATGCCGTCGACTTTCCAGCATGATTCTGCACCTGGTCACAAGGCACGACCTACCCAAGCCTGGCTTGAAACCCACGTTCCGGAATTTATAAGAGCCAGTCATCTGGCCCTCATTTACCCAGACCTGAACCCTTTAGACTTCAAATTATGGTCAATTTAAGAAGACATGGCTGCTCTTAACGAAACAGTGAAACTGAGTCTCTTAAAGAATCTTTGGAGTAAGCAGTGGCCAAATTTCTCTTCGAAACACTGCGTAAATCCAAAGATTCGTGGCCAAACAGATTAAAGACCTGTATAAAATCCAAAGGTGGCCATTTCAAATATAATATTAATTTATGCATTTTTTGCTGAGCCTTCGATAAGTATTGAAAACACAAAACACAAAACTACATACTTATGTAGGTATAAATTTTAATAACATTACATCATTTTAAATAAATGCATTTTCATTTGTAACAGAAATTATGGCTGGACTAGGTGTACAAACCTATCTTGTTAATAACTTGTTCAACCTTGAAATCGGAGAAGCCAAAACGCGTTCTTCTGGTTGGTCATTTGGAATCAAAAACGCGGAAAAATTCGATATATCTTGGCAAATCTCACATAAAAATGATCTAATGAAATAAATAAAGTCTATGAACTTGATTTAATTTTAATTAGTTTTAATCATATAATTCAATAATTGCATAAAACATTTGAGAAGTTTTTGTTTACAATAATATAAAAATCGATGTCATATAGAAAGGATTTTAAATGTGATCTCTCAAGGTATTTATTAACGAGAATTAAGTTTCTGTAGATTGAAATATTGTGATCAGTATGTATCAATCGTCATATTAAGAGTCGTTAAGTATAAATAATGAAACCCTTAAGCCGACTTTCAGTTTTTGAATTGAATTATGTAAAACCTTTTTTAATCTGTATCGTACAAAATGCTTTATTTACCACGAATCTTACAAAAATAACTAGTAATACATGTTATGAATCCAACTAATATTTTACTTGATAAACTCTAAAGTTTCCACCGTGTTACTGAGAACTCCTGAGCGATAGGTACAAACCTTCCTTTACCACCGTTAATAATACAAATTGTGTGTATATTAAATAATAAAATGATTTGCAAACTTAGGTATATCAAAAAAGGACTGAAGACTTCTCGCAGCAGGGTCAACGTCACCTGCGTCGGGAGTAAAAGGGAGATTCATGAATTCATCAATTATTGAAAATAATTTAATATTCTGAAACACAAATTTTATTAGAACTAAATTATTCATTATTTCCCTTTCAATTTATGAAAACTATGAGACAGCCTTTATTGGCGTCTCAGAAATTTAATTTGAATTTTAAAGTGATTGTTATAAACTCATCGACTATATTAGGTGAAGCAAGACTAGACAGTCACTATTAATTGATTATTACAACGTAAAGTATAAACGTAAAGGATTTATGGGTCAAGAAATCGTATGTTTAGGGCCTGTTTCTTCCTTTATGTCACTGGGTGTACTCCTATAACACCGTACCTAATACGACAATAATGATTACTATAAAATAGATCTTTATAAAATGCTTCTTTTTTCTTTGGTACCTCTCCGTTACTGGAGGTTTGCCGTCAGGCCGTGAAGCTTGTCTTGTTCTGTGCCAGATACAGATACAGCCCTAGATTTTACCATCAGAATTGTGTCAGAATCAGAATTTATTGAATGGAGCGGTTATGATCAACACGTGGCCCAGTTACGCAACTCTCCGTTGTTTGATGTTCTACATAATTTTGTTTGATATTCCAACTCGATTAAAACATTGTTTTCAAAATATCCAATACTTTCTTCTTCAGTCCGCATAATTTTCTTCGGGAAATTTAGATCACTCCCGTAATAGGCTGCGTTCTCTTTAATTAACTGAGGAGGCAACAGATGTTACAATAGGATATTAGATTTATTTACGAAAATAAACTTTCGACTTTTAACAACTTTGTTTTAATAAATTGTCTGAAATTATAATTTATAAATACATTGTGCAGTATAATAAGAATAGTATAATTAAATAGCATTGGTTGATTTAATTGGAGGTCTATTAATAAAATATTAACAATAATAATTTTCTACAGTTCTTAGTCATTAATAACATGTCTTGAACAGATAATTATAGCCGAGGTGTCCACGGAAATTATTACCTATAATTCTCGTCTTGATAATTGACAAGGCTAAATACAATTTCATTTATAAGGCTACTTTTAAAGCTCTAATAATGAGTTCAAGTATAGATTCTTAGCAACCTTATGTGTAACACAACTTGATCGCCAGCTGTGATTGACGGAGAACCCATACTTCCGACACAATTGAAGAAATTGGGTCGGATATTAATTAATACGATAATTTACACTTATTATATATAAACATATTTACGGATCAATTGTACGAAGGCCCTTATAGCCTAGCGGTCTTTGTATGTGGCTGCTATTGTGAGGGGTACTGGGTTCGATTCCCGGTTCGAGTGCAAGTTTTAATTTATTTTAATTTGTTCTGGGCCTTTGGTAGGTGGGCACGGTCGAATTTCTATAGTATACAGTGGGCATCGACTATAGAAAGGAGACTGTATAGGTTTGGAATGTAGCAATACGTTCTAGGCCGTGGATGGAAATTACAAGTGGTCAGTAAATCAACATTTATTTTTCAAGTATTGACACCGAGCTGCTTAGAGTGTGGCGCAAATGATGACACTGCACAGCATACGTTGGAGGATTGTCCGCAGTGGTCTCAGCTACGTCATAATCTTTGTTTTGTGGTGGGTAGTAACCTTGCTTTGCCTTGTGTTGTACAAAAAATTGTTTGCAGTGACGAGGTATGGAATGCAGTAGTATCCTTCTGTGAACATGTTACACTACATAAGGAGACAGCAGAACGAGAGAGGGAGCGCTTCATTACGAATCCTACGGGTAGAAGACGGGGAGTATATAGGAGAAGATATGCCCATATCCTACCTCCTATGTAGTGTGTACTGCACCGGAGGTTTGTGAGGGTAACATGCCGTTGAGGTCCCAGTAGAAAGTGACAGCGACTACTCGAGGTGGTTTTAGTGGGTATTGTTCACCCAGTCTCTGAATAGCAGATATTTTGGCGTGGGTCAAGTCCCACATACCCCTGCAACCTTTAACGTCTGGGGATGTGTAAATGCATTTCCACCTCGTATATCAAAAAAAAGGTCAATTGTATTATATTAAAAACATTTTGGACAAGCATAATAATCTTCAGTCCTATTTGGCCACGACGAACGTGGTATGGAAGATTTAGGCATGTACACAAAATACCCTTCGAATCTCTGCTTTATAATCGTAAATCCTAAATTACACTGTGTTTGTATATTATTTAATGTATTTTCTCAGTATAACAAAATCCATAAAACAAATATACACAAATCATACGGGCCGTAGATTAAAAATAAAAAGAATAATAAACTAAAAAGTAGTTTCCGTATTATAAAAAGCATTAATGGCGTAATGAAACACCCTACTGCATACTTTTCAACCTCATTAACTCTAATAGTAGACACAAGTTAAGTACACGTTTTGTTGATATCCTAAAGTACCTCAATACACGATTTGGGTCGACGCTTCTTCTTACGTCAGCGAGTGATACCGTGCAATCTCCTCGAGAGAATATATAACACATTGGTTTTTTCGGCGGTTAAATATACCTATTTAGGTACCTCCAACAGCCCATAGACCAGAAAAAGGTATTGTGATTTAATTAAACATTACGTAATCCTAAAGCTTACATTAACTATATATAACAAAAAACTATTTTACTAAACATATAGCCAAAAATGGAATACATAATGTACACAAAAAGGTTTAAAGATTATGAAAAGAAAAAATTAACACTTTATTATTGAGTAATCACTAGTTATTAAAATATACGTCACAGGGGCTTGAATCGTTATTATTATTTAATAAATTATTTATTCGGTTCGAAATATTTTAATTTTTCATATAAATTGAGGAAACGTAGTAGGTAGTCGGGACTAATTGTATATGCGCCTAGGGAGTGTTTGGGACAATGAGCATGTGATTATGAAATGTTTATGATCGAGAAGAGCTATATCCGAGGGATACAATTTTTGGTGTTTATTGTATAAGCTGAGTATATCATATATTAAATCTAAATAATCTGTGAAACCGATGTAGTTTAGCTTACTTTCACAAAATATTTACTTAGCTACTCGCGTTAGTATCTATATATTTTGTCATTTATATATAACCTATGTAAAATGAGTTTAACTATTTCCATGCCATAGATCAATCTTTATTTATGGCCCTCATCAACATACCTTTATCCTACCTTTTATTATTCCAATCGTATCTTTATCTGTAATACATCCGGGTATCACCCTTGTAAAGGTATTATAATTCATTCGTCCATAAAAAAAAAACAGTACACAAACACCTTATACTTTCAGTAACCTGACTTACCTTGAATATATATATTTGTAAATAATAAAAAAATATTAAATATAATATTTGGTATTTCAATTTTTCCGTAGATTCTAGTATATTTTAAAATTCGACGTATCCCATTCTGTGGATCAGGCACAAGGTTCAAAAAACAAATTATACATTAACGGAATTATTGGAAAAGCTGTGTAAATTTATAATTCAATACATTATACACTTTCAACCGGCTTTCAGCTAGCGCAGCGAGCGGAAGAAACCACGAACATGTCAAATTTAATAAACCAAATGTAACAATAGTTTGTAATTTATCAAAAATGTGTGTCCCGCATAAAACTAATTAATGCCTAACTACATGAATTTTAGTATTCATTATAAAATAATATAATCGTAAATAATAAAATATTACTAATTATATACTATAAAATAATTGTTTAACCTTCTAATCTTTTTAACCGATTTCAAAATTCCGAATAAGAGGCTGTTATCCGTGCCAAAGCTTATTCGATGTGCATTTGTTTGTAGTACAAAACAATAATCGAGTGGCGCATACGACTTACTAGGTCTATGTCATATATTGACGTCCTGTCCTGTTTTTAAGTAAGATAATACTACTACACACAATACTTGAAGATCAGGTTATCAAAAATAATACAACAAATACGATTTAGTATGAAAACCATTTTCCTTCATTTTAATGGCGGGTAACAAGTCCCTTAAGAAATGAATAATTAGTAAAGTTGCGGTGTTATGGACATGAGAATTTTACGAGGTTTCAAGTTTCTCAAATATTTTACAACCTAATAAAATTTCGTAATAAATAATGTATATTTTGAATTTACATTCTTCAGACCAGATTAGATTCAGCGACTAATGTAATTTTAATTTTATCTTTAAGACAAGTAAGTAGATCTCGTGAATTGAGCATTAGATATTTAAGAGTAGCGCTTTCAAAATCAGTTACAATATTAAGTCATCTAACGACGTTCTAAATTGATTTTATTGAGAGAATTATATCGAACTAAGCTTTAACTGGATTTATGTGGAACTGAAATATTAGAAAATAATATGCAATAGTCTTGTGTAAAAAAAAATTCTTAACCTACATAGTAATTATTATAATGATTAAAAATTAATTAATATTTCGAAAATAGTTTCGTCCTTGTGATAAAAAATACATAGATGGTTATAATAACCGGCTGCCGGTTTGCGTCAACACTCGGTTATAATACAACGCATAACACGTTGGTACTAAATAACGATAAATAGGTACCTTAAAATAAAGCCTCAATCTTACCGTTACTAAGCTAAAGAAACCCATTTCTATATGTATTGGAAATTATTACACGAAGATCTGGAGCGAGCTACAAGAATATAAATGAAGTCATCTCATAATAAATTTTTACATAAAACGTTTTACTGCGCACCATGTTTTCAGCGGAATTGAGCCGGCGATAAAGCATTTTACGTCAGTAATATAAAAATTTCAATAATTTATGCAACATAGATTTGTATTACTAATCGTAATACGATAAATGGTTTTTTGTAGTACGAACAATAAATATTCTTATATTGGCTCACTAATGAAATTAATGCTTCAGAGGCTATTTCGATGAGTTCCTTATAAGTAATATAGCGTAGATACTTTTCTTGACCTTTTGTTGAGCAGTGATACCAGTGATCATGAAGCTAATACAGATATCTGAGGCGCAGACCTAAAAGGTGTGTGGGACTGGAATATTCTTTTTTAGTGGGTAAATAATAGGAGTACGGGTTAGACGATTGTTTTATTTGCTATACAATGTGAACATTCGTTATAATGCAATGAATAGGAATTCAGGATACCAAGAATAATAATACACGGGCATTACCACTAAGCCAACAACGGTCTGTTTATATATTACATATAATAAATCAAATATTTAAGAATATGTAGCGTCAGGCTCCGACATTGTTAAGATAACAAACACAAAGTTTTCTCACAATCATTGGATTTATTCTAATTCTAATTTCAGTCTCTTAATTCAATACGATTTCAATAAACAAATTCAATAGGTAAATATTTCGAAGGCTACTCGGTAATTACGTAACGTGTGCACCGGGCAATGGTCGATGAACGATTGCCTGAGTAGTGCGCGCGCGCTGCATTATATTGGTTCCGTAGTGGGGATCGAGTGACACATCGTACGATCGTTCGACTAATTGCCCGTTGCACGTTGTTTTATAAAACTTTGATAGTGGCGCCATCAGTTTTACAAAACATTGATAGTGGCGCCGTCACGGCCATACTGACATACGCTTTTTGGGCACCTGGGAACAGACAAAAAAAAACTGTTCGTTCATCCTGACACATTTTTCTAATAACAGTTTCAATAATGAACGATTACAATAATGAGCTGGTCCGGCAACCCCTTCCGCGTACTAGAACTCTTAAGTCCCTCTCATCAGTTTTAAAACCGGAGACTGGACAAATACCTCTCATCAGTTTTTAAAACCGGAGACTGGACAAATACCTCTCATCAGTTTTTAAAACCGGAGACTGGATAAATACCTCTCAGCAGTTTTTAAACCGGAGACTAGATTGCGCTAGACCGGAAATCTCTATAGCTGTGTTAGCTAGACCAGATATCCCTGTAGCGAATGCTAGACCGGATTGCAATCTCTATAGCCAAAAGGCTAGACCAGAATGCAACCCCTATAGCCGAGTCATTGGACCGGACTCCCTGCAATGACTCTTTCCTACATTTTTTGATATAGTACTTCTTTCTTTTTTTTTCGTTTTTTTATCATTTTAATATCTTTCCCATTTTTTTTTTACTACTAGCTTTCATCGTGATGTACAATGGCATTAGTCACAATGCTGATAAAATCTGGTGATTCTGATGATAAACTCTCTAAACTATTGCTATTAGCGCTCAAGGTACGTGAACTAGCCGACATAGTGCTACTATTAACAGATATAGTGTCGCTATCAGAAAGTTCATGGTAAGCGTCACGAATTATAGCTAAGTGATGACTATTGCGATCAGTTTCATGAACAAAATTACTTTGGCTAGCATCCGCCGTCACGGCATGATCAATATAAGTTTCGGATACTTCTAAAAAACCTACTGGGTACTTCGCGTAGGTTTTCATGGGCAACTTTGTACGTTCGCTTGGACCCGTTAACAAGATTTAATTCATAGCTATCGTTTTCTAGGACAGCAATGATTTTATAAGGGCCTTTACTTTATACTTTGGGTCCAACTTAGTTTGATGTCTTTCTTCACTTCTCGCGAAAACGAAATCTCCAATGGCAAAGGGCCTTATTTTGGCTTTACCCCGGTTAAAGCGCATTCGCTTTCATGTCATTACATCAGACTGAGCCAGTCTCTTTATATTATCTGACGCACTAGACCGTGCCGCTTCCAAATCTAACCTACTAGGATTATCAATATTCGCAGCTATTCTGGAAATACCTAACGAGTTACATTGCACTCCAAACATCAACTCGATTGAAGTGAAGCCGATCTAAGTAACTCTGCATCGAGTACTATTCAGTGCTGTTTGGACCTCACTTAACTGTTCCTGCCACAACCTGTCGGAATTACCTTCAGCTATTGTAAGTAGGCTCTTAAGAGTTCGCATAATGCGCTCCACTTGGCCATTAGCTCTGCAGGCTCCCGTAGCGATAAGATGTAACTCAATATTGTTATATTTGCAAAAGTCCCTGAAATCTGCATTGTCGTAAGAGCGTCCATGATCGGCTGTTATTCTCCATGGCGCTCCGAACAAATTTACAGAGTCTTTCACTGCTTTAATAGCGTCAACGGAATTCAGTGTCATTGTGTGCTTCAGTAAGACATATTTTGTAAATGCATCAATAGTGACGGAACAATACTCCTTGCGGTCGCTCTTACCACTGAGTTTTCCTGTAAGATCTATATAGAGAGTGTGCCATGGGAGTGGAACCTTGGGTATTGGATGCAGGCGTACTTGTTGGGAACCAGATGGACCCTTTGAAGACTTGCAAACCACACAGGAATCTACAAACTTCTTTACATATTTGGACATGTTATTAAACCAATAGAGATCGTACAACTTGTCTAGTGTCTTTTCATAACCCAGATGTTTTATGTCATTATGTACGTGGCTAATAAGCGACCATATTAAAGAGTTTGTGAGAATGGGTAACCACTTAGTAGTTTTGGCGCACTCTATTTTACAGTACAGAATGCCTTGCCTAATATCGAAAGTATGTGAGATTTCAGAGGGTAATTGATTCGTTTGTATTCTAGAAATCAAATTTGAAATTTCAGAGTCTCGTTGTTGCTCTACAGATAACCATCCCTTGTCAAGTTCTGTTTAGCTGTGGATGGTTTTGGAGCATTTTGTAAGGCTTGAACTATGCGCGGATTAGGTTTGAGAGCTCCTGAGGACACGACATAACCCAAGTACTCGATCTCCTTTTTCATACCTGGTGAAAGCCTGAGGCCATGTCCACAATACTGTAATAATTCGCTCCATGCAATTTATTAATTTGGTCACTGATTAGAGGAAGTGGGTAGCTATCCGGACGAGTATTGCTGTTGAGCTCTCTGTAATCTACACACAACCCATCGCTACCGTCTTTCTTTTTTTACTAATAGCATGGGACTTGAACATGGGGATGAACTTTCTCGAACTATATTAGCATCTAACATTTCTTGAATCTTTTCATGAACGATATCAAGCTCTAGAGGAGACAAACCATATGGTCTCCTGTGAACTATCCTAGCAGGGTCAATAAGATCGATTTTTAGTTCAGCGGTTTTAATACGAGTAGTTGGCAATATCTATATAAAATTATTGGAGTATTTTTTTAGTATTCCCAACAACCGCTCTTTATCCTACGAGGTCGGTATCAATCGAGCCTTCGTGAAATGGCGAGAGCGTTGTACAAGAGTTTGATATATTTTTCTTAACAAAAGTCAAATTATCATTACTAATCTGAACGGAAATCCCTAGTTCTAAAATGTCACGGCCTAATAAAACTTCTTCACTGAGAAACTCATCTGGCAAAGCGTGATAAGTGATGTCAAAATTAAGGTTTTGGACTATAGTGGGACATTTGATTTGTAGCAAAGAAATCACATTATTACTACCTACACCTTTTAAAGCTGAAGCTGTTCATGAAACTGTTCACCCTTATTAAACTTGCTATAGCTTTGCTTAATCAAACTACATTCCGAACTGGAATCAAAAACAAACGGCAATTTTATACCACTTATCTCAATCAATCCATGCGCAGCTCGAGTACACACGTTAACCTGCTTGCTGGAACATACCGAGGCTACGGATGGCCGGGATTGGCACACGTAGCAGGCGACAGATGAGCGAGGATTCTGCGGAGTGGCTGAGAAATGTGGCTCTGTCTTGGCTGCCACTGAAGAGTCCCTTGCGACGAATCTAATTCTGTCGCGGCAATCTAGGCCTCGATGACCGTGTCTCCCACAAAAGTGGCTGCTGCCGCGAAATAGTGTATTGTTTCTAAAGCGCTTCGTGTCCGAATCAGATGAACCAATGTCTTCGTTGCGTCTCTTTAATGTGAAACCACATAATGTGCGAAATAATTGGCTTTTGTTATTTATAACCACTGAATTTAACTCTCGACGAAACTTTTCATCGCACTGAGACAGCACAGAGATTGCAAAGCCAGTGAACGGGCATATTCACTTCAGGAATTTTCTCAATGAATTGCCATAATCGCATTTCCGCTTCAGCAGGGCTCTCTTTGCCATCTAACTGAAATTTAATGATCGAAGTAGTCTTGAGTCATCATGGGCTTAGCAAATCTTGACACCAGCATCTCCTTGATCCAGCCATGATATTTGATCTGGTTTGATATTCGTCAGACAGGTTGCAGCACGCCCCTTGAGAGAATGTGTTAGGGCAAGTATTAAATCGATTCCTTTTAGGTTTTTCTGTTCAATTATCATTTCGCTGAGTGTGCACCAGTTGATGATGTCAGGTTCAGGTTCATCCGGGTCATAATTGACTAATTTTATCGGTGCATGCTGAACAGGCTGACAAGGTGTCATATTATCAGCGATTTTTTTGAAGATCTCTTCAATACCAGTTGAAAATAACATAATTTGCTCCATTACTGTACTCCTCGGCGCATTTGGCGATGATGGTTGGTGTGGCGGTGGATCCCACTTCTGATGTAGCGTCAGGCTCCGACATTGTTAAGATAACAAACACAAAGTTTTCTCCCACTCATTGGATTTATTCCAATTCTAATTTCAGTCTCTTAATTCAATACGATTTCAATAAACAAATTCTATATAAAAAATAGGTAAATATTTCGAAGGCTACTCGGTAATTACGTAACGTGTGCACCGGGCAATGGTCGATGAACGACTGCCTGAGTTTTTTTTTTTTTTGAAGAAGAAGGCATCTCGCTGTTGGCCTTAAGGGCCTTTACAGCTCAGTTCGGGCTATTTTGGCGAGCGTAGCTCGGCCAGAATGGCTTGTTGTCCCGCGACTAGCGCAAGGGCGTCTCCTGTGAGACTCGAACCTCGGCTTGGGCCGTCGCGGGGCGGTCAATCGCCTGAAGGGCAGGACGGAAGCTCACTGGAGTGAGCGAAGTGCGAAGTAAAGGTCCTCGCCTTCCCCGGTGAAGGCGGTTTTTTACCCTAATCTGTGATTGGCTATTTTTATTATTTTTGGCCGCGCGGGCGGCTTTTAATTTATAGTTTGCTACGGTAATTGGATCATCCGGATCCGTTAGTATGTGCACCAGTGGATTGGGATGGTGTTTAGCCTTGTCAAAGTGGCGTGTGGACGCCAACTTCATCCATTGGGCTATGGTAGGGAGCTCCAGGTCGTGGTGGAGATCGACGTTTCTCACATAGAAGGGCACACCGGTCGCGATTCTCATGAATCGCGACTGAAGCACCTGTAGCCGGTGAATATAGGAGGGGGCACAATGCGCAAAGACTACGCTAGCGTATGTCATGCACGGTCGGATACAGGCCTTGTGACCTTGTGTCTGAGAGACATATGACTCCTTTTATTTAGGAGGAAATGGAGGCGAGAGAGGACAAAATAGGCCTTCTTGCGAACGGCGGCTATGTGCTTACGGAAAGACTTGCCGCTATCGAGCGTGACTCCTAGATATTTGACGGACTTTTGCCATGGGATGGCTTGCCCGTATAGGGTTACCTCTGTCTTGAGGTGAAATTTATCCCTAGCGTTAGCACCGGGGTTGCCCCTGGCAAAGAGAACTGCTACGCTTTTCTTGGGATTTATTTGGAAGCCCCATTTCCGAAACCATTCGCCTAACGACGTGGTAGCGGTCTGGAGTCTGTCCACGATGACACCTCTATATATATATATATCTATTTGTGGGTGGTATAGAGAGCGGTGTCATCGGCATAGAGGGCTAGCTCCACATTGGGAGCCCTAGGGATGTCGCCGGTATACAGCGTGAACAGAAAGGGCGAGAGGACCGAGCCCTGAGGGACTCTGGCCATGATGGGGCGAGGAGACGATAACGTTCCTTCTACGCGATAGCGCATTGAGCGGTCGGACAAGAAGTCGTGTACGATACGCACGAGTCTTAGTGGCACATTAAGGTGGTAGAGCTTGTAAACCAAGCCATTGTGCCAGACCTTGTCGAAAGCTTTCGCTATGTCGAAGAAGAGCGCACCCGTGGCTCTCGGTTTCAGGGAGCTATTCATCCCGGAGAGGATGTGCTCCGTGATTCGATGGACTTGATGAACGCACGAGTGGGCCGGCCTGAAGCCAAACTGCTCATCGGGAATGAGCCCCTTATCTAGGGCAAAGTCTAGGAGGCGCTTTTTAAGTACCTTCTCGTAAAGCTTGCTAAGCGTATTGAGAAGGCTGATAGGGCGGTAACTGGTGGGGTTGTTACGGGGTTTGCCTGGTTTGTGAATACCAATGACAATGGCCTCTTTCCACTGCGCCGGGAAGGTGCAGTTTTCAAGGAGGCAATTGAAAATGGACACTAGTAGGCATATCAGATGGGGCGGGAGGCACCGGAGGACCTTGTTCGAGATGGCGTCGAGACCTGGAGATTTACGAGGCAGTGAACTCTTTATTAGACTTTTGACCTCGGCGATCGACGTAGGAGGAAGCGGCTCGGGAGGGAGGGGCAGTGCTACGATGCGTTCGACCTCGCGGTTCACGTGTTCGACGTGCGCCGGGTCGCTATGATCGAGATACGGGGTGCACTGCTCCACTAGGTTGACGGCTCAGCACTCGGCTTTTTCGTCGTCGTCGAATGCGTCAGGCAGATTTGGACGCTTGAGAGGGGGCATGGACGCCACCGTGTCGGTTTTAAGGGAACGCGCGAGAGACCAATAGGCCGTGTGCGAAGGTGACAATTCGCTGGTAAGACGGTCCCAGCGTTCGTTTCTAATTTCCCGCATGCGCTCTTTAACTCGGCGCTGCGAGGCGCGGAGTGCTCTGCGGTTTTCGTCGGTCGGTGCTCTGGCGAAGGCGCGAGTCGCCGCGTTCTTCTCGGTCAATAGACGCCTCGCGTCCGGGGGAAGCTCCCAGCGTTGAGCGAACTCATCTGGGACATTCCGGGACGACTCGGCGACCTTGGTCTGAATGTGGCTAGTGACCGAGGAGATCGCGTCTAACGCGTAAGCGGACGAGACTAAATTGTCGGGGGACTGCCTGAGTTGTGCGCGCGCGCTGCTTTATATTGGTTCCGTAGTGGGGATCGAGTGACACATCGTACGATCGTTCGACTAATTGCCCGTTGCACGTTGTTTTATAAAACATTGATAGTGGCGCCACCAGTTTTACAAAACATTGATAGTGGCGCCGTCAAATATATAATACATAAAACATATGAATATAAATAAATCATTCAATTAACATTTTAATTTTATAACAATTCTCTCGTATATTTTTATTTTTAATTACGAGCTTTGTATTAAAACTCTATTGAAATTGGATTAAATTAATTAATATTTAGTACACTTGATTGTGTCAATATCGTTTGGCAATACATATAATATTAATTCATTTAATGAAAATCATTAAATAGAATATATATAAAAGTATTAATAACGATACCTTTCAATGGATTCGAACAATTTCCTGACCGCAGCCAATAGGGTCAACTTAGGGTGAAACTATAATACCGAAATTGATAAATTTAATTGTATCACCTATAAACTAAAATGATAAATAATTCCCCCATATTTAGTCATTAAAATTGTTATAAGGCAAAAAGAGCCGGGACAGCCATAAATAGCAGTCAGCCCATGGATACCCCATAAAAGAGATTGCGTTGCTGGCCTTTGAGGAAGGAATAAGCACTCTTTTTAGAAGAAGAAGAAGACCTATACCCAGATGCAGTTTCTCAGTTCGCTAGTTCGCATAAAAATGCTTAGTGAAACAGACCGCGGAAGACTTCCGACAATCGAGGTAGTGAATTGAAATATTTGTAATAGCCGTTCAACCTCGGCTTCGGCCTAGCGCCCACGACTGGATATTTATTTTGGTAAGTTTGTAATAGTTAATATATATGATATCGCTGACTCTATAGATACTGATGTTTTAAAATTGTAGAACATCACTTAGTTCTATTTTATATAGTTTATATACGCGATGTAAGGATCGTTATATCTAGGTACCTGACCTACCTACCGAGGTACCTAACATTTTTGTTTTCTACTGATACGTAATGTTCATCAGGGAAAATGTAAGATTTTTTCTAACCGGCCCGGTAGTTTTGGGGCCAATTCTGCAAACTGTCAAATGTTTATAACATCACTGGTGAAAAGTGATTTTTCAGAAATCCGAATTATATTGAAATTATGACCTCGGTTATTTACAGTCAAATTAAAAAAGCATCCTATCATTTTCTCTAATAGGAAAACGAATGTGGAGTTTGGCCATCGTCCAAGTTTTTGGACAAAGCTTATACATAAATTACAATTGTGCGAATGCAACATCTCAAATGACACATAAAATGTTTTTTATGGTCCCAGATATCTGTAGTTGGATTTATCGAAATCATTCCTATTGTTTAATATTCCGAGAAAATGCCTACGTCAATCTAAACATTTTATTTACTTGCTTACCAATATGTGGAACCAGCTGCCTACTGAACTATTTCTGAACTAATTTGACTTAGGGTCCTTCAAGAAAAGAGCGGACCAATTCTTGCAAGGCCGGGCAACGCATTGGCCGGGCAATTGGGCAATATCAGATGAGCCTCCTGCCCGTTTGCATTACATTAAAAAAAATCCTACTGTGATATTGGATTTAGTGTGCAACTCTTCAGGTTCGTAGGTTTCATCCCCAGCTCTACACCAACTTAATGTCAACGGCATGTGACTATTATATTGCGGCGGGAACCAACACCGAGCTGCTTGGAGTGTGGCGCAAATGATGACACTGCACAGCATACGTTGGAAGATTGTCCGCAGTGGTCTCAGCTGCGTCATAATCATTGTTTTGTGGTGGGTAGTTGCTTTGCCTTGTGTTGTGAAAAAAATGGTCGGCTGTGACGAGGTATGGAATGCAGTTGTACCCAGCAGAACGAGAGAGGGAGCGCTTTATTACGAATCCTACGGGTAGAAGACGGGGAGTAAATAGGAGAAGATATGCCCATCTCCTACCTCCTATGTAGTGTGTACTGCACCGGAGGTTTGTGAGGGTAACATGCCGTTGAGGTCCCAGTAGAAAGTGACAGCGACTACTCGAGGTGGTTTTAGAGGGTATTGTTCACCCAGTCTCTGAATAGCAGATATTTTGGCGTCGGTCAAGTCCCACATACCCCTGCAACCTTTGAGGGCTGGGGATGCGCAAATGCATTTCCACCTCGGATATCAAAAAAAAGGGCCTATTATATAAAACAAATGATTTCAAACAGATACAGTTATCTGAATGCCAGTCTATAAGTATTATTACGAGTGTAGCGTTATTTCGAACCTAACCGTCTGTTTCTCTTATCAATAAATAAAAACAAATGAAATATTTCCAGATATGTATAGGCCCATCGCATAACTGGTTTTTAATACAACAATTACTTAGTTAATAAACATATACTACGAATCAATAACAAAGTTACAATTAGGTATATTTAGCACTCTAGTTGCCAAGAAGTTGATATAATTAAAGTTTATAACGATTTGGCGTTTGGCCAACGACTTTTAGTTTTAACGCGTATAAATGTTTAAGAACATGAGTGTGGTTGTCATAATAATAATGACCAGACTATAATACAAAACTACTAAAATTGCTGATCGGAAAAATAACGCTAATATTCAACTACAGTACATAGCAAAACGTTTAATAATAATAATCTTTATTTACCAGACGATTAGCTTCACAAACCTGAGGACATTTTGGAGCAGTGCTGTAAAAAGTGGCCGTCCAATGTAATTTTTTTCGCACCACTCAGGAAGAGAACTGTTCTTTCTGGATAAATATACATAGCGTTGTTGAAGAGAAGAGGAAATCCTGTATGATAATTGAATATATTATTTATTATTGATGATAATTTGAAATTTATCTGTATCTTAATTTTCACCATGATGCAGGCAAACGCCTGTTAAATTAAAAAAAAAGTAATATTATATAATAAATAAGAGCATGTTTGTATACACATAATATGTCGCCCGATAATCCCACAATAGCCTACGACATGTATGAACATAGCTTAAAGCGTTAAATGTATTGACAACAGTTTACGGCTTTTTACCTGAATTTATGTTTTCGCGTGTATTTGAAATCATCTACCTGTTGTTCGCCTATGTATGTATGCAAGTATGGACTTCCATGATGTAAATTTTTGGGTCTCCTTACAATATTTACTTTCCCTGTACGAGCAAGAGTTAGTTACGCACTAAAAAGCTGCGATTACACTGGAGAACAGCGTTCAAGTTACTAAATCGTACGTGAAATCAGCAACTTGAGCAAGACTAAGCTACGAATCTGGCGCCACCAAACGGCCAATCTTCTAACTAAAAAACAGATAATAAATGTTTAACACATTACACAAATAAAATTCTAGAACACTTAACTACGCTTTATAAATTAATTTCAAAATGAAAGTTTCGCATTTCTACTTTATTGTTTTAAAAATCAACTTGTACCTTATTCTGAAGTTGAAATTATTTTCTCTTTACAGTTGTTCTATACTTCTAAATTTATGTTTTTGCTGTATCCGATCATTTGCGACGAATGCAATATTACTTTTACTTTTTTAATGACTTCACAGGTTATTAAAAAACAATCTATGTTATCATTACCAAAAACAATTGAAACCAGATTTTGCGAAGTTTGACAATAACTATGTTAGTTAGTAAGCTTAGGTTGGCTACAATTCGGTTAAACCCCGACTTCCACCATCATACAATAACGTCTCTGAATCCCAGCCCAAATATATTTGAAGATAGAAAGAAGTTCACCGACCAATATTATTTCAATTTATTCTGACTAATCAAACGACTGAAAGTGTCACATATTTGTGATTGAACTAGAGATGTTGATGGTCAATTTTGAAACTTCTATTAAAAGTTGTACAACCTTTTATTTTCTCCCTATTAAAAAGGTTAATATACCTTTTAATATACAATATACCAATAACAAATTATCCAAGGGAAATCACGTTATTTTGCATAATAAATCAGTATGTAAAAATATAAAAACGCTGTCCCGTCATTACGTTTTCAACAGATTTCAAATAAATTACTGTGAAGGTGACATCATTTGTATTCTGAATCGGCGAGCGCCCGCGCTCGTTTGGCTCCCTCTTTATATCCAAAAGGAGGCAGGATGAAGCGGGATAAATAACTTAAAATATATGCAAAACTTGAAAGCGGTTGTTCAAACTTGAAGTCCAAGGTTAAATGTAGATAATGAACTTCAGCAATGACAGTTTGACATCGCGTTATGGATTAACAATGAGGCAAAAATATGGTGACGAAGAAATACCAGCACATTTCCTTGTTTACACCTTACACTTGACCTTCCACAATAATCACCTCCATCGGCTAAGTGTTACCAGCATACAATCCAAATGTTATATTAAATAATATTTATGTTACTGACAGTTGTCATTGATATTAGGTACATGTCAATCAGTTCAAACCCGTTACTACTAACATTTTCATTTGTCAATATTGCTTAATCTATAAATTAACGACTGGTCGATAGTAATAGTTATTCTAAAGCCATTATTATATAAATTATAAAGCCTGTGACACAATGACAATTGCAGCTGATATTAACGACATTGGTCTCGCATTTCATTCTCTGTCATATTTGTTGGAAAGTAAAGTTAATAAGCATTATGTGTGTATATAAGTTTTCAGTCACAGCTGACAGAAGCAGTTAAGAACCATCAAAAGCATGCATCATAATCCACAGAAACAAAACCCGCACCATAATCGTCCCAATCGATCTACGATGCCACAGTAAGATAAATAAGTAAATCCGTACAAATTCGCAAAATCATTCAAAATTTTACTGAAACATGTTAACAATAATTGACTGGAAACATTTCTCAAAATTTCGAATAATGGCTAATAAGTGACATTATTTTTTGTATGCAAGGAAAGCCAAGCAGTCAATGGATACCCTTAAAACAACTGATAATCCTCATCTAATTAGATTGTAGAAGCAGAGTCCATCATGAATCCTTCTCTACAATTCCGGGTGTTCATTTGATATACCTACTAGGAGCCAACGACGTGACAAAAAACATTTATATTGACAAAACCTAGTACTAGTCCAGCCATAAGTTCCGTTACAAATAATATTATTAAAATTGATACCTGCATAATTATTAAAGTCTCAGCAAAAAATAAAAATAAATATTCTATACGAAATGGCCAGCTTTGGCTTTTATACAGGCCTTTAATCTATTTGGCCACGAATATATTGGCTTTAACAGCATTAACAGCTTTTGCAGTCTAACAGCACGCGGCCGTCTTGATCTTCGAAAGATAAGGTGTTATTGTATCTGTTGATAGTAGTATACGAACAAACGGCTGAACCAAGCTAATAATTCAAAATTATTAAAAAGTTACTTGTCTACAGTACTTGTCGTCAGTTGTACGCTCTTAATTTTATTTTATTTACACGAATAAACACAACGTTTATAAATAACAATAAAACGACTCTTAGACTACAAGTAAAAGGTCCTCGATACAAACAATTGCACAAATTGAATGGGTGGAGGAAGCTAGCGGGTTGAACGCTTCATGTCATTAGGGCGCCTTGCGACACACACTAATAAATATGATAGGCTGAAATGAAAACATACGAACGTTATATTTTACATCTGATATTATTATTAGTAAGGTAGATGGTAATATACTTGTGTGCATCCGTTACACGGATGAAATACTTTCAAAGCTTATGGATAATATACAGTCAATTGTGAATTAATTTAAAAGGTAAGTAAGGCTGAAACCAAAGATAAGGTAAAGATATATTACGTAGTAGTGATGTGCAATCAAAAACCGCAGAATGAATGAAATGGCAAGATGTGTAGTGCTTGTGTATATAATATGGGTTTATAAATAAATAAAACAAAAAATTCTTTATTTTATTACGTAGGTATCACCTAAACCATTTAGATAATACTCATATATATAATACTCATACTTGACGATAGTTAGTTTTTAAATAGTTAATTAATGTTATGTACTCATTAATAAATAAATGATGATTAAAAAATTCGAAAGTAAATTTCCACCAATGTAGCGTGCAGCACATTTGTTAACGACTTGTTCAATGAGAAGATTTTCTGCCGACAGTTGTTAATATAGACGAACAGAAAAACGTTGTGCATAGTAATATATTCTTGATCATTCTAAAAATCACTTGGCATAGTGCGCGCACAATTAACGGTATTCGCTTTTGTAGCAGAAGCAAGATTGAGTGATTGGGAACAACGAGTGTATGCACGTCGACACGAGTTCACTACTTGAACGTGGAACTGAAAATGTTTAGAACTGGCCAGTTAGAAACATTGCTAATAAAAACTTGTTTTGAATTTCAATTTTAGAACTTTTGGTAATCTAATGTAGTATATTGCATTCATTTGTCATTTGTTTTTGTGAATTGGCGGCAAATCTAAAACTCTTGTTACACGTGAAAACTAACGCGAGATAATTTTATCTCAACTCAACAACAAAGCTATGCTATATAGGCTCCGATGAGAATTTCTTAATGAAGCCCCATATCGTGCCACTATTTACAATTGGAACTTGCAATCTCAATTATGTTCCGCGTGAAGGACGTCCTTTAACAGCGACTACTGAAGATAATGGAGTGACCTATCAACAGACATGGGCAAGCCTAGGCATTGCCTAGCCTAGGAAAACTGAATATATTTTTCTTCGAACCCGAAACCAACAGAAGAACAGCTCAGTGGGTGTTTCCTTTCGAGAATCGGCCAACTAAAGTAAAGAAAGGAAAAGGTCAATGAAAAAAGATGATTGCCTCAGTTGTCGGAAAGGTCATTTCGCGACAGTTGTGCTAGAAGGTCAGGTACTGCAGACTGGTATGTCAATCGCTGTTTGCCAGTTGTTGGAAAAAAACAGTCGACAGCAGCGCCCTCGAAGCAGTATCATCCTTCACCACGACAATGCTTCAGCGCACTTCGCAAAACAGACTGTTGAATATTTGACTATGGCAGGTGTCGAGATTATGAATCATCCACCATACAGTTCTGACCTGCGACTTTCCTTTATTCCCAAGAACTAAAGATAAAATTCTAGGTATTCGCTTTACGAGTCCTGAAGATGCGGTGAAAGCGTACGAAAATGCCATAGAAGAGACCCCTTAGGAAACTTTTTACATCGAAAAACAATAAAAGTATTGGCAAGTTTCTACATTAAGCCGTTTTTCGTTTTCTAAATATTTTCAGTGTTACCCAGGTACCGTGTGCGCGCACACAAGTGCAGAGCTATGCGCGAACTTTGTTAAAATATTCGCGAACAATAATTTGTTATTGTTCGCTTGAGTGCGTCGACCAATACAAATCTTTGTGCCGTGCGCTGTGCAAAATTTTGATTTTTATTATTTAAAACGGTTATTGATGTTTCATAAATATTACTTTTATATTAATATTGTGTCTAAGTTCGGTAAGTGGTTTGGTTTAAATATACTTTATTACTCAAAGAAATACATTTACTTAGCGAGAAAATTTAGAAAATAAGCTATATAAAATAAAAATATTCGTTTCTTACAAAATGTACTATATTATTTACAAAAGTGCAGGTAGGTCGCATTTATGCTACAACGTGCATTATGTGACTATCGAATATAAATAATTTCTTAGAACCTAGTTCACAGATATAAATAAATAAATGCCAGACGGGCTTTTTGATGTTTTGTAACATATTTATTCCATTAAATTATATATATATATATATATATATATATATATATATATATATATATATATATGTATTTTTATTATTTTATAGTTACGTTGTTAATTATATGTTATTTTAAAAGTTTTTAAATTTGTAAAAAGGTTTTATTTCTTTTAAACTGGATGGCAATGTATTAAATATTATTGCGCCTTGATACATAATATTTAGTTTTCCGTAATTAGTCCTTGGTTGTATTAAACATAATTTATCACTAAATATTGATATTTATTGATAAATTAATATTATATACATTATTGATTAATGAATATTTTGTAACTGATTTTTGTATAAAGGATAGATTTATATTAATCAATTTGTTTATAATTTGTATTTTAAAATTGAGGTATTGTAAACGTATGTCTGGTTTATACTCATAAATTTGGTATCTCTGTATAGTTTTTCAGTTGCAGCAAATAATCGTAATACAATAATGTCTTCAATAATTTATTTTGTATAATTTATATTTTATGACGATTGGTAGGCGCTGCAGTGCCCCATAGTTCGATTAAGTAGTCTATATGTGGCTTTACCATAATATTATATATAGTGAGTCGGACTGATTTTGGAAAGCAACGCTCAGCATAGTTTAAAAAGGTTTTCATAATTGATAGCTTCATGATAAACCTACTGCTTCGTTTCTGGCGAGTATTGCTTTAATTCTAGATATATCTGCTTGTGAGCTGACATCGCTGATTCAATAATAGCTAAGTTGAAATTATGTTTTTTTTTATGTTGGCCCATACGTCGTATATTATTGTTCGCGGTTGATGATGTTTCGCGGGTGCAGTAGAATGAGTCTACTCGATTAAGAATGACATAGCCATTTTCATTAGTCTGTGTGTAATTTACTGTGGCATGGTCATTTTTGAACAATAAATTAATATTATAGTGTTCAAACACTAGAGCCCTTTTTCTCTTTTCTAATTGAAGTGAATGCTCATCAAGAAATTTATTAATTTTTGAGCGATCAGGCTTATATACTAGTCCAACATCCAGTTTAAATTAATTGATATGTCTATAACTAGTGTATATTCCCGATGCAACAGTCCTCTATTAGACTATGGCTTAGGTTTATTATGTATAAACAGTGAGACTCCACCACCTGTAGTGTTTTTTCTAAAGTTATATTGATGTATATATCCAGGTAAAATATTTTTTTTGCTTGTTTTAATATTATTTTTGTTACATTTAAATCCAAAGTACATGTTTGTTATATTTACTATAATATTTTCCATACCTATATATTCTCACTTTCTTCTACTCCAACATGACTAGGTTCTTTCGAAATTCAATTTCTGCCTTTCCAAATTATTTAATCTGACTTCGTTTGTTTTCTCCAATTCTTAGTTTATTAATTCAAGGTTTGCAAATTTCTCGTGGATGTTGTGTTTTTATATCCTCATTCATGTTTAACATATCTTGTTTTTGTTTTTTAACGGATTTCTGTTCTGTGTTGTCTGAAGTTCAGTAACATTTGATGAATTTCTTTCATAGCGTATCAGTGCCCTCTCTCAGAAGAAATATGAAATTATCAACGCAAATAGGAAAGCAATTGATAATTTTTTTTATAAATGTAGAAATTTAAATAGGCCGGCCGCGTTTTATCGAATTTATCTTAAATTCTTAGTTTCGTACGAGCAAATGAAATCAATAAATAGTGTTAGACAGTTTATTCGAACTTGGGCCGTTTAACACTTAGTTAATACCCACATGTAACTGGCTAGCTGAGATTATGACATAATGAAAAAATGTTTAGTATTATAGATAATTTTGTGACCAGTTCGTATAAATGACTTATAGCTGTTTATTATTTGCATTTCGTTTTGCACTAAGTTTTTTCAATAAACACTTTTAGCACTAAAATATCAGAACCTCAAAAAATTATTTTCATGAGTCCAGTTAACAGTATTTTTATGAGTCCGTTTGATTTTTTAAAACGTAGCACGTCATAGAACATCCTCAAATGGAAAATATAGCTTAACTCCATTTAAGTGATACTCAAATGAACTCGACAAACTTATTTTAATAGGCATTATTTGACTCAAAAATGGTCATGACTGTTTTCAAAATTTCATGAATGAAAAAGTGGTTCTAATAGTGTAGTTATGAATTAAAAACCATGTACATACCCATGCCTGATGGGTCCATGGATTTTTTTGGGTTTGCACTAAACTCAACAGAACAAAACTGCATATAAAAGTGATTAAAAATAGCGACTGTCGAAAAAACAAACTTGTAACTAGCACAACAAATGAGTTCCGACTGGACCCGAGGGTGCAGGGAACGCAACAGCGGTATTCTTGGTTTTGTATGAGTAAGGATATCCTTTTACTTAATCCAGAACAAAGGTTATCTGTGTCATGAAGTTAGTAAAATTGACTTATGGTTTTTTAGGTATCTTTTTTAGGTCACTTGAAGCCTCGTTAACAAAAACTTAAAATTCTAATGCCTTTCGTTGTTTTGAGCACAAACTTTACATTTAACTATTACTTAGTAGTATTACTAGACGTTTTAACTGTCTTCGCATTGATGGCAAATAGTATTGTTAAAAAAGAAAGACAACACGGAGCCTATGAATGTAGTTACGAGGCGCGCTACCCGCTTCTGACTGTGTGTATAAGGTTCGTTTACACTTTAAATTGAACTCAGAATAATGGACTACATATTTATATCCATTAATGAAATTAGTTAGTAAAGGGACTGTATTGCGAAACTGAAAAATAGTAACCGATGTAAAACGTACTTCATTACAAAATGCTAATCTGACTTTATCGTAGACACTCAGGCGGTAAAGCGAAAACAAAATTTTATTAACTAATGATTGTATACAAACAAAAATATTTTTAGTTACTTTGAGTTTTTTTATATTGACTTAATTGAAGTACTTCCAGCTAAATGACAAAAATAATTATAATTTACATACTAATACATTTACTACTTTAAATTACAGGTTACCAAAAAAATTACAGGTTAAGTAGCGAAATAATAAGCGGAAGAATCGTGACTTCTGGCGGAGTTGTGAGCTCCACTCCAACACCAGGGAATGCATTCTACAGCTGTATATGCCTGAAAATTATTTCAGGCATATAGAGTAAACCGCTGCCTTGTCTTTTCTAAAGTAAATTACCGATTACACGTGGTTCTAGTGATTCATACCCCACCTTATATTTTCACACATATGGCCGAATTTGACTCGAGTTCGCTCATAAATAGTGCAACAAAAAGCATCATCGTTACCCACTCCGAAAATTAATACGATATAATTACGACGATTAAATATTTATTTTAACAAATGGGAGTTTGTTTTTTACGCTACGTGAGGCTATTATATATCAGTACACTGTATAATGCGCATCAAAGGTAGATTGAAGAATGGTATTGTCAATTGCTTAGCGGTATACTGATATCCTATGAGATCTAACTAAAAGATGGAACACATCAAAGGCATAATACTCGTAATATATAGATCGTAAAATGAAAGTAGGTAAAAAAACAATTTTGTTTTAGGTATGTAGAAATACAACGCATTCTAAGCATATTACACAATACTTCTTAATTATATTATTGATGTTGTATTACCAATAGAATTAATATGTTTACATATGAAGATCCTATTAGATAAATTTTCGGAAGTCCAATTCGATGCACAGGACCGGTACCGGACGATGGTGCTATGCTTTAACGCACACAACAATATACAGGTGTGATCGCAGTTTCCGCACGCCTATTTGGTCCGCACTTATACAATAAGTATTTAACAGTTCAGAAACATGCCTAATTGATTAAGGAAAGGACAAAAAGTTGTATTTAAAAGCTTCGAATTTGCACAGAATAAAGTCCAAGTGTAAGTTAATTTATGTAATAATTAATGCCAAGTCACATCAATCACAGTAGTTCAGCTATATTATCGTACTTTTGTTTACAAAAAATAAATTCTATAAAAGACTGTATTTCTATATCGTCGTTCCAATATTTGTAAAAGTTATTTTCACAAATTGTAAGATAATCCCTAAGTGCGAAGTGGGGCAGGAAGTCCCTAGGATGCGGAGATTGGGACGTCGCGGTCCGCAGGCGGTCGGGAAAAATTACAAAACTTCCACCATCATTATTCAAAGGCACATCCGATATAGGAAACGGTTATATAGCAATGCTAAAATATATTTTAATAGCTTTATAACACACAATATTTTTTTTACTTGTGAAGGATGAAAGAGGATCAAATGAAAGCTAGTATTGCGTAAAATTGCGCGTGACATGTAGCGAAGTTTTGTCTCGGAGGCCTAGACAAATTGCGGGTAGATAACATCTACAGTCTACAAATGATTTATGTAAGGATACAGCGCATGAAAGCATTGGGTATTTATTCAACGTATATAATATACCGACATACATATGTACTTTTTATTAAAGCTTGAATTCGTTACTTTCATACCTTGTTAACTCATAATTTTTTAAAGATCCCGAAGAGATAAGAAAATAAGGCTTTTAATACACTGCTCTCATTAAATATCTTCAGATAATAAAGAGCAAAATTACCATCAACTACAGATTCAAAAGTATTTCTTGTGAATAAATTTATGCTTCTATATCTATCGTCTTTTAATAAAGAAATATATTATTATATTACCTCAAAGCCTTAGGTATTTTTTCGTCGAACAGCCCAAATAACCAGCTGTTTACCGAGAATTTGAATTACTCTTCATCGAGGCGTTTTTTAGCTCTCTTATATAAACTGTACGTGATAAAATGCATTAATAAAGAAATGAATTACCGCTTTTAGGCATTTAATTCGAAATGTTATGTTACTTACACATATTATGAAGAATTTTCCATTTGTTTATTGCATTTTATTCAATTGCTCAATTGGATATAACTAAAGTAGTACTAACTAAAGTAGTCGAAGTAACTATCTAGAGATGTTGTATTTGACGTCAACAATAATATGTAGGTGGACCTCAAACAGCACTGACAGCCTGGTAAAGAAATGACTCTCGACTCTGAGGTTGTGCGTTCACCAGCTTTGAATGAAACATATTCATTCACACTTAAAAAGAACAAATTTGCCATTTTGACATTAATTATTACAAACCTGTGTTACGTAATTTAAATTGGAACAATATTGATAGATAGACGTCACTTTTAAATAGTTCGTATTAATAAGGATTTTACTATTACTTTTTGCTTACAGGAGAACTATTACATTTATACTGATCTGACTGCATGAGATTTTCCGTCATTCATATGTTTGACAAGATAAAGGCTGTGATATGTAGTAAGGTATTCAGCGACTCGTGGTAATAACGCCTAAATCGTTCATATGCCCTGGTCTTTTGGGTTGCTTCGGCCAACAGCGGCTCATTTAAAGAGGCGTGTGGTTGTTTTTATATGTTAATTTTTTTATTGCGCAACAGTTGTATAAATTACTTAGTATATATTTCCATTATTTCAAGTATCTGCATAATATAATGAGTAAAAACTATTTCACAAATCGTCGAACGCCATTAGAAGTCGTTCAATAATTCATAATGCACAAGTGTCGCAAAACGGCAGCTAAACTTATCCTAACTATCCTAAGCTAAACTTGGTTATTTCGAAAAGTTTGACCCGCGGTTGGAGCAAGGCCAGTACAGTTTGAGATTGAATCGCTTGTCCGTGCCATTCACAGTGCAATTTGACGTTTTGATCACGATACCGCTGACTGATTACGGATTGGTTTTAGATATAAATCCGTTTTCAAAACCTATATTATACATTTTCCACTGATTTAAAAAAATCAGAGGGACGTAAAATCGGACACACTTATTGCTTGAATATGTATGTTAAACCTCGACATCTATGTACTCATTTTGACTATTGAGTGAATAATTTTTATATACTTTCTATCTTAATATAATCTTTAATTGTGTGAAGTGCCAATCAATCAAATTATATTTCTGTAAAAGTTACTTCATACAGCCTTTATGTTTGAAGTCGTATATTTTTTTAAATATCGATGAGTATTCCACACATACCGGTGATTAAGAGTCTCCCAGCATTGCAGATGATTTAATTTATTTACGATGGTTGGTCATTAAAATACAACTAATAAATTTTAAAATCTTTGCAAAAGTTATAATAACATTTGTCTTTTTAATTATATAGCTCTTAATGTAAACAATGTTAGTACCTGCGCCACGTAAAGCAACATAACGAGGGTAAACAGCATGTTGGGAGAAGGAAAACCTTGGCTTCGTAACGTTATGGAGTGGACGGGCATTGCGACTGCGGAAGAGCTTTTGCATCTGTCACAGGACAAGACTTATGACCAACCTCCAGTAATGGAGAGGGATCAAAAGAAAAAGAATTTAAACAATAAATAGTTTCAACATATTAACATTATTGATTAGGAAAGCGAACGTCTATTTAAAAAGCAATTTTTCAATTGTTTTATATTTATGAATTTATTTTGTATACAGTAATTCACCACTTAATCTAAGAAGTGCACAACTTTGAACTATTATTTCATGCTGATTTTTATTAAAGCTGATTCAATATTTTTCAGTGACAATTTGTATTAAGATTTTACTGAAGAATAAAATTATGTGTTTGTGATTGTTAATACAACGTGTTGTTTGTATGGGTTGTATTGATAATTTGATTCCGAGCTTACAATGAAAGAGAAAAAATAGTAAATAAATGTTGTTTTCCAATCGCCATAGTAATCTACACGAATTTCAAGCAATTTGTATAATATAGGTGCAATATTATACTAGTTACATGAATACAGATATGTCGGCGGCAGCTTGCACTTGGAATCGGATTAGACGTTTTTCTTAGATGTCTCAGATGCTCTTAGCGCGTACCTTTTAGTGGCAGCTGCTTCTTCGAAAGGAAATGAAACTACATATTTAAATGAGTTTTTTATCTAAAATAGGGGGCAAACGTGCTCACCTGATGTTAAGTGATACTGCCGCCATGGACACTCTCAATGCCAGAGGGCTCGCGAGTGCGTTGCCGGCCTTTTAATAATTTGTATGCTATTTTCGTGAAGGACCCTAAGTCGAATAGGTTCGGAAATAATTCAGTGGGCAGCTGGTTACTTAATGACTGTAAAAATATAAATAAAAGTTTAATATCGTAATATCGGCTTGTTTTAATTACGCACATAGACCGAACTTTACGGGTATATAAGAAAAAAATGTGTGCGTTTACTAGTGTACACACGTAAGAAGAGAACCTTCTTTATGACCTTATTTTTCGAAAAATTATCTATTACATAAAACTTTACAGAAATTGGTTAAATAAAGTTAAATAAGATAAAGTTTAACAAAAGGCTTTTATTATCAAAGACATGAATACAAATAATACAATTATTTCATTTACCTTATTACTACTTATCTTACAGAATTTCATTAATTGTAATAGAATTATTACTATCATTGTTATCGTTATTATATATTTTTGTTATTAATGACTTCGAATCTTATCGAATCAAACGTAGTAGGGACAAGAACAAGATGGTGTGTAACGGAAAAATGTGACGCGTAACGCCGATAAAGAAGTTTCACTTCAAAAAGTTCCTTCATAGTTAAGAACAGCGCATTTAGCATCTTGGTCAATATTATTCTGCAAAAAAAAACGAAAATTAAAAATTTACTTTATCCAATATATTAGTAATTAATTAACTATTAATTACTTAAGAAGCCATGTGAAACATGGTGGTTGCAGCTCCTTTCAAACATTTTGTAAAATAAAGTGGCGGAGAGTTTATTACCAGTTCTTCTCTTCCGTACTACGATTCTTTCTCTCTTTTCATTTCAAAACTGGTAATAAAAGAAAAAATTAGAAGCATTTCTTTTTTGGCGATCAAAAGTCTACATTGTGTTACCTATATGAATAAATGATTTTGACATTGACATGTCACACACATATGCAAGTGTAGCAAGTTTACGAATTCATTATATTGTGGTGGTTACGAAGTGTAATTTAATTCAGTGGCAAAAATGATTTGAAACGGTACATCAACCCTTAATCAGGGTCCGATAGAACCGCAATTTGTATTCATCATACGGATCACAACATATTGGGCCTATTATATCCGCGCGTGTTGACATTCCGCGTCAGCCGCATAAAGGTTCTGTGGATTTTATACTATATAAAGATGACGAAAGGAATAGAATTTAATACGTTCCATTCAAAATTGTCGATTAAATATTGATCATATTCGATATGTTCATATATTCAATATATTGTTATTGCTATTGTAAATGAAAAATGACTAACTTCAGGAAATCCTCGTTAGAAATTATTTTAGAAGTCAATTTATCGAGATAAACGACAAATGTCGAGTAAATCTTGCTTTTATTCAGTCCTGTTCTGTGATCTTTACTTCCAGTTCCACGACTTCTATGACTCGGATGTCCTGTTCAACATCATGCAGCCATTGTAATTTTGACCTGTCTCAGTTGTGCCGGTCTGCCGCGTTTCCATACAAATTGCTCCATACTCTTCCATCACCCGGGAAACATATACAGCCCATTGTACCCTAATCTGATTTGTACCTAAATTCCTAAATACACACAATAATTTAAGGTTTCAAAGTTATACTAGAAATCTTCAGTCTAATAATAGAACCGTCAACTAAAGGATATTTTCTTACTAATTAGCAGCTAGCAATTAGAAGCAGCAATTAACGAGATTGTTCTCCTTAGGATTTGACATTTTGAATATATATACCTAGTCCTGCCATAAGTTCTGTTACAAAATAAAATGCATTTCATTAATTAAATTAATGTAATATTGTTAAAATGTATAGATCTCTAGTCTCAGCAAAAAATTAAAAAAAATATTCTTATCAAAATGGCCATCTTTGGGTCTTTAATCTGTTTGGCCACGAATCTATGGATTTCGCACTATTTCCAAGGGAAATTTCGCCACTTGCTCCAAAGATTTTTAAGAGACTGAAGGATGCTATGATTCATCATGATACATCTCAAACTTACCATAATTGAAGTCTAAAGGGTTAAGGTCAGGGCTAGATGAGGGCCAGTCTTCAGCTCCGTCAATTCGTTCCTTGTGACCAGGTGCAAAATACTGCTGGAATGTCCACGGTATATTTTTGAAAAGTGTATTGCTGAGAAGTTTCACAACATGATCCATACTGTACCTTGATACACTATGGCTGAAGTTTGACTCCTGAAGTGTTCTTGAATCGTCAAAACTTTTTCATCTGTAAAAAAAGAAATATTTTCAGCTGCGTATCGCAACAGAAAGCGTTTTGATCGATTCACTCTCTTTGTAAAGATGGATTGGGGCATGTCCTGTATATCGACGAGCTTCAGGTCTTGTTTTATAATACGCGACTGAGTTCTAGCGGGAATCTCAATTTCTCGCGATAAGATTATTTGCTTCCTACTGGGGTTTCGACGAATTTTACCTTTAACAGCCTTTATAGTCCTTTATAGTATACCAGCACGCGGTCGCCGATCTTTTTTGGTTTTACCGATAAAGTGTTGTCGTATCTGTTGATAGTATGATATACGAACATACGGCTGATACCAAGTGTTTGAAGTGTCTGGAATATGAGTTACGACCAACTGTTCCGTACCCACTTTGTGCCATATTGTAGTTTGATAATGAACACAAAGTGTATGAAATGGCGCAAAATCGAAAGAAGTTTTTAAAATAATATTCGTGTTCCAAATTCAAAATTGAAAAAGTTGAAAAAAAGGAAAAGTTTTTATGTAACAGTATTTATGGCCAGACTAAACAGTATAACTATTATATATATTCAAAGTGATATAATATTTTATTGTGTAAAAAAAACCCTCTTACGATATAATGTCTATTTTTTCCAACAAACAACAACACAAAACAAGACAAGACAAAAACTTTTTGTATTCTAAATGGAATTAGAAAGTTGCAAACAAAAATAATTGAAACCCGTTTACACTAAATGTTTACTTAACACATTGTATTAATCTTTACGAAAATTCATATTAATAATATTGTATTAAATTATCTAAACATTACGTTCGCTAAATCTACAATGTGTTATATTTAATAGTTCCTTATCCCACAAGGAAAAGTATTAGTCGGGTATAAAGGGATCAAGGGTCGAGTGTCAAGGAATGTTACACCTCATGTCACCATCAAACATGTAGCTTTTATTAAAATAGTTTAATATTTTTGTGAAACTAATATACAGTTATTTAAAAAAACATATGTGTGTGTACTTATGCACACGTGATAGTTATACTTCTTTTGCGTAACAAGATAAAAATATTTCGCCTTATACTACTCCTTAGTCTGTAGTAAAAACGACACTTACTTAATTATAACGCATTATCTAGTTAAATATAGTTTATTTAAATATCATAAAAATATTTCTACATCAATAAAGAAATGGACATTTTTTACTTTAATATGTTGACTATGCTAACTTCAGGGTGTCGGTATTTTGTGATCGTAAAAAGTTACTCTCATCATTTTTAACGCGCCAAAAGAAGTATAACTTTAATAATTCCAATATATAAACAAACGATAGTTTAAGCTATACTTAAAGTACCTTTGCTGATGCATTAGATTTGGACAGAAATCAAACGACAAGAGATGTGGTTGATTTATTATATATATTTGACTTATTATAGAAAAAAAGCTTGCTAATTCTTAATAATCTTAAAACTGTTTTTTTTTCAGGCACATATGTCTGCGATGTCTCAGCGTAAGCGTTATGTAGACTTTATATAAATCGATACAGCCTATACGTCAATTAGTTTATAAAAACAAATAAAATATTATAACATCAGAAGAACAAATGCCTCCCCTTAATTTTAATGCTATAAATTTGATACCATTTACAAACAATGAAATGGTATAAACGTCCTAAAAATCGTCAGAATTGAACCGCTTCGGTTAAAGCATTATTTTAAAATAGTATTCCCACTAAGCAAAATCAGAATATTAATAATAAGAATATTAATAAACCACCTACATTTATTTAAGTCGAAAATAAAAGAAAATTTTCTACCATCGTGTAATAGTTTAATTAGTATAAAATTAAATTGAGCCAGCCAATGTTTTTCTACTTTTTGTATAAATATAATAAATTAACAGCGAGAACACCTATTGAAAAGTGAATATCGTGTACGAAATTGAAAAAGTTTGTTAATTACCGTACATTCTCCTAAAGCCATAGAATCCAATTTAATTCTAAAATTCATTAAACTAGGTTTATTGCAAATATACATTGACGAGATTTTATTTTAAACTTTGTCTTGCTTTCTTCGTTAGTTGTACAACCCTGCTAGATTAAATACAAAATAACGTTACGACATAAAATGAAATACTAAAAACAATAAATTCCTTTAATTTTTATCCATAACCAGACGCTTGTAATTTGACAAAATATCTGTAAATCCAATTAAAATTATCCTCAATTGAAGAATTGGTTTCAAAGAAAACCTCTCAAAAATTCTCTTAATAACTTGCCTCCCTAACGTCATTTGGATTTGATTAATAAGAGGATAATAGGGAGTCCGATGGAGTTATCATATTACGCCATTTTCTAATTGACTGTCCAAAATGAAAGTTTCGTCTTATTAATTACTAATCTAACTTTTATCTGCTACCAAAATTATGCTGTACTCAGTATCGATTGACGGCGACGTTCAGATTCATATTAATCCTTAAGTATGGCTAAATTAGCTTATAAGAAGCTTGTCACTCAATAGGGCGCTACATATTACTTAATATTAAGCATTAACCAATCACCAATACTTGTATGTAACCTACTTATAAAACTGTAAGCTTTAATAAAATGATTTGTCAAGAAAGTTGTTTGGCGCGCACGACTGGCAATGTTCCCATCGCTCGCATTGCAGATACCCCATACTTATCAAAGACTAACTGATGCTCACAACTTTGTCTATGTAATTATAATAAAATAGACATGTACTTTAATACAACCTATGTATTAGAATATAGCAACATTCGCCTACAGGCTAAAGCGTTCTACTCCCAACAATGAAGTCGTGCGTTCGAATTACTGTGTTGCCTATGCGCAATTTACACTTGCTCCCAAACCCAAAAAACAATATATGTCAGATACAGAAGGCTATCCTACGAATCCATAAATGAATACTGATCAAACGGATGATTCTAAGGCCTAGAGTGATGGGTTATAACAACACTGTATTATTATAAATAAGCCATCAACGCCTGACTGAAATAATTTTCGTTTACGTCATTAACCAACTAATAAAGTATGTGAGCGGCAAAGTTGTGAATAATCATTATAACTTATTATTAATTAATAATAAATAAATACCTACACAGTTACTTATGAAATCTTTCTAAACTTTTTCGACTATTTCTCTATTAAATATACCTGGAAGTAATGAACCAATTAAATACCACAGTTCTGCATCCTTGCATTTCTAAACACGCCCTAGTTGTCGAAGAAAACTGTTAATTGAAACGTTGATATCGTTATTTACACATACTAACGAAGACTCGTGTCGTTAAAATTATGGGAATGGTTTGTGAACAGTAGCTCCTTTTTTGTAGCGATATACCATAATGAAACATTTTACTATGCTATGGAGACTGTAGATTTTCCAGACTTGAAAACCAAAATACTAAGTAGAACAATATTTTTCTATGTTTTCAAAATTTTCTTAAGAAGAGTTCAAGAAATAAATATACTCGAATTTGTTCAGTATTCTATTTATATAGATAATTAGAACTAATTAAGATAACTAAGATAAGTTTTTGTGTTTATCGGAGTAAGTCTTCAAAAAAGATCGCGTCTTAAAATCGTTGTAGGTTTGAAACCCAACTGTGCACCAATAGACTTTCCATCTATCTGAGCATTTAACACTCGTACAGTGAAGGAAAACAACGCGAAAAAAACCTGCGAACCCAAAAATAAAACGTTTTTGGTTTAAATCTACTGTTTCTGTTTTATAGAAACACAGGCCCTCGTGTCTGCCGGTAATACTATATTACTGCCGCAGTGTTATTATCTTCTATGAAATTACGCTATCCCGCAGTGAAGCTTGGAGTATACATATTTCTGCGTCAATGTCATAGGTAATTTTGTAGCCTGTATAATGAATTTTTACGTGCAAGGTTATTTCTTCTTATTTCTTTGTAATAGAAATCTTACTGTTTTAAATAAATCTGTATTTGTTTTACGAGCGTTTTAATGAAGCCATACGAAGATGCTCGTATGTAAAGCTTTTCTGGATAAAACTGAGTGATTTTTTTTAAATACCTTCGGTACCTTGCTTAGATTATATTCAAAAGCTTTAACGCTATTTTAAACTAGAGGTCGTTCTTAACAAATATTTATTATATACCTTATGTACCAACGTAATTAAATCAAAATATAGGAGCTTGTTCAAAATGGCTGTTGTTTCACTTTATTATAACTAGTTGTCTTTATTATTATATACAATTGATTACGATGTTCTCCTAACTTTTAACACCTAAAAAGAAAAAAAACATTTGAAAACGTTAATTTTGTATATACACTTTCAATGTGTGCGATTCATTTATGAAGTTTAGTAATTTTAAATAAATAATGAAAAAAACACTTTAATTTCGTTCGTGTAACAAATGTTATAAATAAATATGAAACTTGCTTGATATTATACTGATTCGACCAACCGCATTATAAGTGTTGGCATTTACTAATTCTAGTCCATGCGTCGGGTTGTCTCTCTCCCTAAAATATGGCGAGGGGGCTGATGGCTGGCCATCGTGAACGGGTGCTACTTGTGTGGGTGACTGATCGTACTTGAATTCGTGTATGCGGTGATGTTAGTTATTTCGACTATGTATTTGCGTGTTGTTCCTACGAGAATGTAAGTGCGTGCTCCTATTTTACCATGCCTCAAATCTTTGTTTTTAATATTTTTTTTACTTAAGTTGTCATGGAACATGGTGTAACGGTTGCAGCTCCTTACAAACGTTGTGTAATACAAAAAAATGAATTTAATTGATTGAAAAGAGTGGCGGAGATTTTATTGCTAGTTCTTCTCTTCCGTTCTACGTCCATGATTGGAGAACTGGCAGTAAATGTAAAATTAGAAGCATTCAATGTATATCTCTTTTTTAATAACGTTCATAAGTGTACATTGTGTTATCTATATGAATAGATGATTTTTGACTTTGACTTTGACTATACTGTCCCCAAATTCAACCCTGGAGCATTCAGCGGAGAGATTTATCTATTTTATCCATCATACATTCTTTAAATTCTTGTTCTCATATATTTTAAATTGTCCTTCACTGACCCGTTCTGTTTGCACCGTAAATATCACTATACTGTTGTTTTTAAGTTCTTCATTATTTTAATGTTAGCTGTCCATTACATGTCATGTTTCCCTAAACATTAATACGTTAATAGAAATACATAATTATTATTGTTGGAAACACAAACATGCCATGTTATGACACACTTCGCTATTATGACAGCTTTGGTTAACAAATGTTTTTCATAACTGTTTTTTGAATGTCATGTCCATGTCACTAAGCATTGTAGACAAAGCTATGTTGTCATAGTAGGTATGCTTTCAAAATCAATTTTCTATCGTTTTTCTTACAACAATATTTTGGCAGTTCTGCTAACGCGTTAATGGTTGCTTAAATCATAGTTCTAATATTGGTAGATAAACAATTTTCCTTTTTCAAACATCTTTGAATCAATTTTTGATTGGTAATTTTCATCTTATTTATTCTTTAGAAATTAAAATTGAACAGAGGCAAAAACACGCTATTATGAAATTAGTTTTTTGACGCAGAGACCTAATACAACCTATCCTATTTTTGGCTCTAGGATTCTCCGGTCTCCACATGTAGCGACACCTATCTACGAATACCATCACTGGGATGACGTCATATCCCGATTTGCGCTAACGTTATTCTGATCACTTGAGCCTTCGGCCAGGCCTTGATGAGAATGTCCGAGGATCTTGCCTTTAGGTTAACCGGATACTCACCGATTTTTTTTTTACACTTACAATAATTATTCAATTGCGCACATTAATTTTTATGGTAGGTCACCGTGATTGGCCTTCAGGGTTGACAGTCGTGTAGAAGGGTTGACGTTGCAATATTGACAATACTGCTCTTATTAAAAAAAAAAGTAAAATTACTATTACACCAAAAAGGAAAGTTTATCGAACCAGAGCAAATGGTATTGATAGAATTAAAAAATATAGGGCATGTAATGTCCTTTACCCTAAATTCTTTCAGCCACCCTTGGCGTTTAATAGGAATATATAAAATTCCTCACATTTTCATGTACAAAAGTTTTTTTTCATATTTTCATAAGATGTTGATGAAAAATTTACAAAAAGCGACATTGTTTGACACTAAATATTTTACGTGGTTTGTGATTTTAATTTTGCGTAAAAGTGAACAAACAACTACGTTGGTAATCTGATTTTGGTCTGATTTGTAAGTTCAAAATAATAACTAAGATTTTTATATGGCGTAATTTTTATTTTATTTTTATATACATGTGTCTTTACTACGACATTATGGAACATTGCGTAATTTTTTTCTGATCATATGAAACGTTTTGTGTTCTATTTGGAAATATGGACATTTCTACGGCTGTTTAACTAATATTTTATAGGAATGTCTTTCCGATTTTTTTTATCGAAGTCACACAGTTTCCTCAGATCCTTTATAAAGCAAGTGTCTATTGGGATATTTTTTGATGTTTCATTAAGTGCATTTAGAAAATACAGCCAAGCGTCAAACCTACCATGATATTGTCGATAGTAATTTCACGCTTAATGAGTTAAGTAAAAAAATCTGTTTTAGTAAAACTACCAAACGTTTACAACTATTATATCTTTCAACTGTCTTTTCATGGAAATAAATAATATGCTAAATAAAAATGATAGATAGTAACCATTATTATGTATGTATATTTGTTACACAAATTATTTTTATGGTATTATTAATCGAGGTATATGTAATTGTATAAGTAGATTTTTTATAATACTTGAGAAAATAAATAGCATAACTTACCATAAAAGAGAGAAAATTTATATTCTACGAGATCATGATGATCATAGAAAAAAAACAAGTTTACCGGCGTTAATATTACTATAACCTCTTCTGTTATTTTAACAGCATTTTTTCTAGGCACTTTTTATATACAATATTTTTTATGCTGTAAATATATGTAAAAAACAAATATAATATACAGTGTATTAACGCATTAAACGACTTAATGTGATTTATATATATATATGATCGTGAACCCCGACACTTAATAATATAAAAGACATTAAAGTTTCATGACTTCGTATTGTGCATAGTCTAGGATCTCAAGACGATAACTTATTTTACATTACATACATATTTTATGCTTATGCCTAAATTATGGCATTCCAATAGGCTTAATCAAAATGAAAACCACTTTTATTCCATGTTATATACAATAAAATGTTCATATCGAATTGGTATTACTTTACATACTTAGTTATTGTTATTTGTGGGAAGAAATGGATGGAAACAAAATCCAAATGGAGATTTGAGGAGGAGACATTTACACAAAACGGCTGCATACCAGAATACACAAAACTATAATAAGTAACATATTAATTTATTCTGGCAACTTGGTGTGGTAGTTAGTATGTTAAACTCTACTGTTACAAGCTAAATATCGCGACATTACATTTTAAAACGACTTATATCTAAGTTACAAAAAAATACGTTATTTTTTAAAATAATTTTAACGTGTGTGTGTACAATACGTGTGTAACGTAAACAAACTAGAAACAATATGTGGCCTCAGTAATAGGTGCAGATGGCCTACGCAAGCACTATGCTTAAAACATTAACTTAAATGAAAGATTACAAAACCGATACTAAATCAGTTGAAATGAAATTATTACAAAAAGCTGCGGTACATTACATACAAAAAACTTTAAAATGTTATAATTATTTTAAGTACAGATCCTAGACTATAAGTCACGACGTCATATTGAAAGGTTTTTATTTCACATCACACGACTACGTTATTCCAAACTGATGTGTTATTATAGAAAGCTTTGAGACGTGATTCGGTTCGTCAATTACGGTGTTATTGTAAAATCAGCACCAAAATTGAGCAAAAAAAAATATAAAAATGTTTTCAAGGCTGTACTGAAATTAAGTTATTTGATAGCGATTATTAAATTGAATTTAAAAAGTATCAAATTATCAAATTAAATAAATAGTATCGTAATATCAAATTCAAGAAATGATTTTACATATAACCATTCTGTAGGGCCTTTTTTACATACGAAAATGACCGTTTCTAAAGGTTAGTTGACCAATTCTTGTCTGTATGATTATTGCTGTGAGACCAAAAAACATTAAATAAAGATACAAAAGTATCTAAAGCTTTACACTTATTTTGATAAATTATCCTATTTTTAACCTTATACGGTATTAAGTTCTACGATCAAAATGAAATATGGAATGTAACTAAATCGTATGTTATCCAAATCCCCAAAGCAAATTCAAACTTACATGCTATAAATCTCCGATAATACCTAGTTCTATGCAGTAACCATTAAAATGTCTTTGAAACTCGATAAATCATCGTATGGAAAATAGCATTGGACATAGGATTAAGTTTTGTGTAGTTTTATTCTCTTCAATCATACGTTATACATGACGGTATAACGTTGCATCGGTTTAAACATCAGTTCTATAAACAAATGACGAATTTCTGTTAATCTCGAAAGAAGACCCAACCGATAATTACGTCCTAAGTGCGGATGAGAAAACTCCACTGAACACATTCTGGAGTGCCTTAATGTTTGTGACGTTTTAATTTCGCGCGTTACTTGCTACGTGCGGTTGTGTTCAGAACTACTGTACTCGTATATATGGGCACTACACATTCTTACCCATATCAAACGGGTTTTCAGATACTCTGTTTCCTCTTCCTGCCTATCATCGTTCTTACTCAGATTATAATTATATAGAATATTGGTTAAGAGATTTTTCCGTAATAAATTGTGTACACCTTGCAACTAGGCAAGACTCATTCAGAAAAATATTTTTTCTTTATATTAGGCATAAAGTCTGTTCTTAATTCAAAAATGGTATTTAAATTTAAATGGATTCTACCAATTCACTATTTCGTAATTCTCATAGCAATAACCAACACGAAGGACCGCAAGATGTAGCATATCTAGTTTAGACATTTGGCAGCCATTTACTCGTACATTTGTTTCTCGAAAATCACGATTCATTTAATTATACCGTTTTAATTTTTTTCTTTGCATTACTCTATTTATAAAATGGAAAACATGAAATATTTTATCATACGTGTTATTTACAAGTACGATGTCTAGAGGCACCAGTACTGCAGAAACCAGTGTCACAAAAGAAAACACATTGTGTTTTTGTTTCCAACGTTTTCGTTCTTAAAATGTTGACCTACAGAACAAGCTTGGAGTGCCGAAACAGATCCATCACAGACTACGTCTGAGTTAGTTATAAATCCGTATTAATACAATTGATTTAAATAGACAAAGGAGCGTCGCTTGCTTCGTTACATAACTCTACTAATAGTTAAGGGGTTTTTTAAATCAAAGGATCGTGGATCCTGTACAATAATTAGAAGCGCTTATAGCAATGGCTGAGCCCAGCCGAACCAGCCAAGTCATGCCCTTAGTGAAAATTGACTCCGAAAAAGTTACATAACAAAGCGTTCGGTGGACTAGTGCTGAGGTCATTTCAACTTTCTTAAATCTGGCCAGACGATTACGGCAAATGTCTATTGTCAGCAGCTGCAAACCATGATGGAATAGCTATCTGCTAAATAATCATAGCTGGTTCATCGCCCTAGGCCACTGCTACTTCACGACAACCCCAGACCACATAATACACAATAAATTGTTATCAGATTAGAGGAGCTTCACTTGGAATGTATAAGACATCCACCGTACACTCCGGACCTTGCTCCAACAGAATCGAATCACGTTTCGAAGTTAGGATAACTTCTTGCAAGGTAAAAACTTCAACTCTGATAGGGCAGTCGAAACCGCCTTCAAAGATTTTATTTATTTCCTTCCAAATGTTTCTAGTAAAGGGATGAACTACCAATAATATGGAAAAAGTGCATAGACAGCAATGATACATACTTTGATTAATTAAATAATCTACTTTTTCTAAAAACTCCAAAATACAAAACGCCAATTTCATATGTACCTAATATTTGTAAAAAATGTCAATATTATTAATCTCATGAGCTGCAATACTATCTCTAAGGCATCTAAGTAGCCTTAATAAAGCTAAAACAACAAATCTACTTAAATTCAATCGAAACCCTTAGTTTATCCTTTCTACCTTCACAAGTGTGAATTTCCTTTATGTAACTTGGCGGAAATTGAACCAGCTCGATGTATTAAGATATACCGTTAGATCACGTTGAAGTGCTCAACGTTTGAAATCTCAGCCTTCTATTATTTGATCTTGGGAATTGAAGTAAAAAGGCAAATAATTAAATAGAGAAACCTAATATTATGCACAGCCATCAAAGGCAAATTTATTACCCAGTGTGATCAGTTTATTTATTTGAGCCAGTCTTACATTAAACTATACATAATAATTTAGCTAATAATAACCAAAGGTGCTTTTTTTATTTCTGTGAAGAAACGAAGTTTGAAAATATTTTGTACGTTGTATCTTCAGGGGCAAAAAATAAAAAAAATATTCATTTAATATCTACAAAATTTAACAAATGAAAATCTGTAATAAACTAAATATAAGCTGTAAAATTATATATTTTTTAAATAGCTTACTTTTTCACGCACTTGGCCCAAATAATGGCAGTTTTGGTATCTGTAGATTAACTTAGATAAATAATATAATAATCTAAATTTGAGTGTTTGTCAGTAAATTAAAATCAAAAACGTTTAGTGCAGTTAAAATCTTTAAATAATTTTTTTTCAAAGTCATAGTTTAAAATCATTTATTCATAAAGGTACCACAATGTACATTTATGAACGTCAATAAAAGAGAAATAGGGTCGACTTAGGGTCCTTCAAGAAAACCGCGTACAAATTCTTAAAAGGCCGGCAACGCACTCGCGAGCCCTCTGGTATTGAGAGTGTCCATGGGCGGCGGTATCACTTAACATCAGGTGAGCCTCCTGCCCGGTTAAAAAAAAATATGCTTCTTATTTTACATTTACTGTCAATTCTCAAATCAAGGGCGTAGAACGGAAGAGAAGTACTGGCAATAAACTCTCTGCTAAGAAAAACACTTTTTGAGCGGATTGCAGCTATGTATTATAATTCAAAACTTGTGTTATCTGTATTTATTGCCCCGAAGTCGATATCGACTAAAAGATGACGGGTTTTTTGCAAAAATGACCGTTCAAAAAGTGTTTTTCTTAATGTGTAAAAGCTATGTCAACAAAAGACACTTTTTAATCGCCAAGTTTTTTTTTTTATATTACACAACGTTTGTAAGGAACTGAAACCATTACACTATGTTCTACATGACATTTTAAGTAATAAATAATAATAAAATTAGTTAAAAACAAAGATTTATCACAGATTGTCAAAGATCCTCGATCAGCAGGAGGCATGGTGAAATAGGAGCACGCACGTACATTCTCGTGGGAACAACACGCAAATACATAGTCGAAATAGCTAACATCACCGCATACATTTGCATCATTTCTTAAGTTAAAGTTTTATTTACTTTAGTCAAAGACTAATTTGTAAGTGCTTTCCTTGGAAGACAAATTTCATGAACTGTACTGAATATCTTAGTATGGAGGTGGATTTGACCTAGTACTATAGTGGTAAGCCCGGGCGCCATCTGAATACTAATAAACTGTGCTATTTGGCATCCTTCCCACTACAATCGAGAAATCTACATTTCAACCTTTGCAGGACATACGGAGATATGTTATGAGCGTTAACGTATGCACTGTAAAGAAAAGACTTCTAAGGAATGTATGAAAACATTCCTAAGCAGTCCCACTAACTGGAACAGTCTCATTGATATCTTTTTTTTGTTTAAGACAAGTATTACAGTATTTTGTGCACACGTTGTTGAATCTCATATTACTAGTTCACGAGCAGATTTATTTCTATTCAAGTAAAAACTACTCGCGTAGGCATTGCGTAGTGGTGCTACGTATCTCGTAGCTGTGGAAGCGTAGCTTTTTGTTTGCTTTCTTTACTTATGTATCACGCGCACGGATATAATATAATATTTAATAAGACTATTATCGTTATTTTCCCATTTTAAATTCTTTAAGTATGATCAAAGACGCATAACAAAGTGTTAGAGACACCTGTGGCCATCCAACATTTTTATAGCTGTCGAGCGCGCTATTCGGCAATTTACACTTTACAATTATTATGTGAAGATTACGTATTCATATAAAGTGACGGATTTATTTCAAATAATATTCCGTATATAACATTCATTTGCTGCGATTACTCAACGGAAATACTATACATTATTTAAATTTTATTGCGTTTTTTATTGAGTTCTAGTGACAAATGTGAAATTTTTAGTATACAAAAAAATACTAGCGAATTATTTTTCACTATTACAAGGTGTATAGGACATACTATATATACTCGAAAGACATAAAGTAAACAAAAGTGAACTACACTACACTACCTTTTTACCTTCAAACCCAATAGATGACAAAAATAAGCACAAATAATATGTGAAGAATGTTTCGTTTTCTTTATCAAATTACAATGAGGTGTTAAAGAAAGTAGGATTGCATTGATCGCCTTGCCAAGTGGGTATGGAGCCGTTGGTCATATACCAAACACTTCAAAAGCTTGGTATCAGCCGTATGTTCGTTTATCGTACTATCACCAGATGCATCAATACTTCGTCTATCGAACACCAGAAAAGATCGGAGCTGACACGTCCTGTTAGAACTATAAAGGCTGTTAAAGGCAGAATTCGTCGAAACCCCAGTAGCAAGCAAATAATCTTATGGTGAGAAATGCAGATTCCCGCCAGAACTGTCGCGTATTATAAAACAAGACCTGAAGCTCAGTGCTTATCGTCGATATACAGGACATGCCCTAAGTCAATCTTTACAATTAAAGACAGTAGTTGATCTAATAAAAGGCCTTCTGTCGCGATACGCAGGTGAAGCACAGATATATTATCTTTACTGATGTTCTAAAAAAGTTGCTCAAGTGATCGGAAAGGTACAACGTGGTCACCATCCTACGTCAGTGATGGTTTGGTGTCTTATCAAGGAGCCACATAACTACGTTTTTGTGAAAAAGGAGTGAAACTTCAGCCAAAGTGTATCAAGTTACAGTCTGGGATCACATTGTGATATTTCTCAGCTCATACTCTTTTTAAAAATATACCACGGACTTTCCAGCAAGATTTTGCACCTGGTTGCAAGGTGCGAAGTAACCAAGCCTGGTTTGAAACCAACGTTCCGGACTTTATAAGAGCTGAAGACTGGCCCTCGTCCTTTTTGCCTACTCAATTTACAAATGATCATGTAACAGATACAGAAATCTGAGTCCCAGATCTAAAAAGGTTGTAGCGCCATTGATTATTATTATAATTATTAGGTATAAATTTTAATAATATTACATTACTTCAGTAAAAAAATGCATTTTCATTTGTAACAGAACTTATGGCTAGACTAGGTATGAAAACAAAGATGACAGACATTGATTACTTCTAAAATAAAATAAAAAGAAGAAACCTTTTTCCTTATATATTTTGGTTATATTTTCGGATTAAATACAACAAAGATGATAAAATATACCGCCATTATTTATTATTTCCTTATAATATTTTAAGGTTAACATGAGTATTGCTTGGACAATAAAATGTAACGGGAAGGAATAAATCTTTAAGGCCTATCTGTTACATTCATGCACTTAGTATATGGGTACAGACTACTGTCAACAGTTCGCAATGAAAAATAACCATTAATGCTGAGAGTTTTACTACTTTATGTGCGTCTCTATTGTTGGCTTTTTGGGTAGCAGAGGGGAGTGAGTGTGAGTGAGCAGTGTTGGCCTATTGGCATCAGCGTGCGGCTCCCATTTCGGAGATCGTAGGTTCGATCCCCAGTTGTGCACCAATGAACTTTCTCTCTATGAGAACCCTCGCTTTAGACCCAAAAAGTCGACTGTATGTCATGCATAAAAGCCTGATTATCTACTTTCCTATGAAATGATCACGAGACATATACAGAAATCTGAGGCCTAGAAATAACCGATAATATTTATATAGTACAACGTAAAAATCTTTCATGTATAGTGCTTATTTTGGTTTACGTTTTAGGGCGTTTTCTGTTCCTTCTTACATCTATATTAATTTTATAGTAGACGGTATAAATTGTGAAAATAGGGTCACGTATTACCTTATGTTAAGGTTAACACGTACAGCGGGCCATAGCGTAATATAATGGGCTATCGTGGTCACCCGAGAACACTAAATGTCCTTATTTTATAATGATAAATAATATATTGTAACTAAGCGAACATATAAACCCATAAAAACATGGAAGCTTTGATATTCAACCCATTCTTTTCCACTCGTATCACCTCGCTGTTCCACAACTGAGCCTTTTTCAAGGCAGGTTTTGCCGCGCACCACCGCTACGTGGAACCATCTGCTTACTGAAGTATTTTAGAACCAATTCGACTTAGGGTACTTCAAGAAACGAGCGTACCAATTCTTGAAAGGCTGGCAACGCACTCGCGAGCCCTGGCCCCTGTAGAATAAGAAAAGAATCTTTATCTTGTTGTAGGTGAATTGTTAAAAGACATGTCTTAAATCCAAAAGTATTTGTCTATGAAGAAAAATGATCAATACACCTTAATTTTGGCCAAGGCAAAGGCCAAGGTATAAATAGGGTTTAATTATTATTATTCTTTAACATCGTCGTGTTTAGTTTTTTGTATCTGGGCTCAGAGCACAACTAACTAAACTAGCTTGTATTAAAATATTAAAGTACTAAAAGTACCACGGAAGAAGAATGGTGCCCAAGGCCCTAGTGGCTAAGTTCGAGAAGTGCGTTCCTTAACGGGTTGAAGAAGTTTTTTAGTGCGTCATCGTAATTTGTATCCGAAGATTGTTAGTTTCGCTAAAGTAAAGGTGTATTTACCGTTAGAATCTTTTTCAGGCAAATAATATCAATGTTTCATAATAAAATTCCTTTTAAACACTAATGACGCAATCCAATCCTGATAACGAATATCGGAGCTCGCTGAGTATTGTGAATGTTAACCATACACAATCAATCAGGCATAAAATTGATAAAATAAAAACAAAAACCTATCAGAGATGTCGGAGTTGAATGAAATATTGCTAATATTTTATGTATGGAAATCATGAGTTGTTGGCAAGTGTATGTTGGGTGATATTGAAATTCCGTTTGAAGCTTTGTTGCACAATAGTGTACCAAAATACTTTTGTTACGAGCTGTAGTACTGAAATACTAACACAATTTTTTTGTTATTTAAAATCAACCGCGTAATTGCCTACCTCTTTAGATTTTTATTATGTGATCTATTGCTTAGATTAATGGCACGTATAGTGTTATGACACGTAACCATTGAATGACTCTGAGGATACAATAATAAAATGCAATATTTTTTTAAATTATCTACCGCTGTATATAACCTGTATTTCTCGGTCCGTCTTTAAATGTTCGATAAAGTATGATTAAACTTTGTCAATCTTAATCTTTGACAGCATAGATGGGTCCGGGGATTATGTAAATTGTCACGGTAATGGCATTATGACGCCACGCATGACGTGTGACATAGGTCGGTTAATTCAAGTCACGATTCTGCCGCACAATTACTCACTGAATAGGCCCTTGTTGTGTCAAAGTTGAAATTGTATTGGGCAATTATCTCATGAAAAATATTAATATTTATGCGGTACATAACTGAGTAGAATATAGACGAATTACGTAGTTTTATATAAGAATTTAAAGAATATAGCTATATTTTATACCAAATAGAAATAAACAACTAAAAAAGCTTAGACAATTTAATTTATAAAACTGTTTAAATTCCAAATAAAATGTGTAATTATTATTAAGTTAAAGTTGTATGAGATGCTTTAAAATATGAATCAACGTCTAAAGTTACCTAGTTCCAAGTGTGCGTTATCGGTCGGTCTCAATAAAGAATAGCCATTGTGACAGAGTCGAGGCCATTATTTCACTCTTATGTTTAAACTTTACCGTATAACGTACCAATTTTCGATAAAGTAATTATCAAGTACCAGAAGCAAGTTAGCAAGTTAGGTTTGCTAATGATGACGAAGGGTTTACTTTCACGTGGGAACTCCAACGACCCCTGGACGCATGTGTAATAAAATTATCGTCCCGTGTCTCATGTGACAAGGATTGATTAAAACTGTCCTTCTTGAAGGTTCAGGGTAATTGCCTTTATTTTATATTAAAATACGTTATATACCACCCCCAAAGTAGGGGCGTATAAGGACCTTTCGATTTGAGATTTACGGACGGGGAAAAACAAAAAAATGATCCTCGTAACGTTAAACTCGCTGATTCGTGTGATGATAATACCGGATATAAATCAATGCATTTGGATTTACGAGTATATATCCATGATAGATTTTTTAAGCCATGTTCGAGGTCGTTCAATAGGAGGTCCAATCCGGATCTCAAATATGTATTTGACTTCCATAAAGCAAATTTTTTTGCTCTAATATTTAATATGTCATCATAATTAGTTAATCCACCATTTTATATGATTTTATGAATAATATATAGTTTTAAAATATACATCAGTATTAAAAACGAACCCAGACAAAGCGCACGCACGCTTATGACATCTCTCAGCTACACCCTCAAATATATGTACTTCACGCATATACATGCATTCACAAACTCAACACTTACGGATACTTCCTACGGTATTACACGATTTATGTTTAATTAATTAACTACTTAAAAAAATATTTTTATAAATAGATAATATTCCTTTTATTTTAAAAATGAGCATATTTTGTTTTGAATAAAGTTTATTATTATTATTAACTCTCGTATAGTTGTAATATTTGAAGCCTATTCCTATATTATAACAACGTTACATCTAAGCATTAACCCCAGCCCTTTATGATACATGTTCTGAGAAATTGAGGTCATGTATCACCACTTATCTCTCTGAAATTTATTAACAAATCTCTCAAATAAAAGGTTTATTTCTTGAGTTACAGGAGCTTTGAGCATAGTGTTTTGATTTAATTTATTATAATATTTCCAAACAAGTTAACAGACTTCTACGAAACACTTTTAATGTAAATTTATAAAAGGTAAATATTACTAAAACAATAAAAAAACCAATCCTAATGACTTGGACATCCGAAATATAATATGTCACGTGCAAGCGGAAATCCAGGTTTGACATTTTAAAGCTATACTTTATCTGCTAATTACTTTTAGACATACGGGAGTCATACTTAGCGCCTGGTTTTGAGTATTATCCTAATAATAATTTATTTATTCAGGCAAACAATCGTACATTCGTCGTTGGTTACAGTATTATCTTAATATTATATTTTGTAGGTTATCTTTAAAGAATATTCAATCATAAAATTAAAAAGGGGACATGAACTGCAATGACCCTTTGGAAAATCCAGCCTTACCGCTATTACCGCAAGCATGCTCTTAGAGCTTCCACTGCAATGGCTTTACCAGATATGCAGCTCGATCGTGGCCTAAAAACAGTTTAAGTTCAAAGTCATGGAGATCATGATTTTCTTTTAAAACACACATGAATAAGCTTAGATTTACGTGAAAGAAATTTCAGTCAGTGCTACAGGGTATTAAACCAGTTGGATAATATGCATTTTTACCTGAACTTAGCTTGATTTATAGTAGGTGACAGTAAGCCAAGCATCGTACGGGCTTACGCTACGAGTGACACAGGTCGCGATTACCTAACCCCGCCTCGCTAAATCTACGGTCGTCAAATTTATGCACATCTGATATATGCTCGCTAATACGAGAACACTGGAAAACGATGATTTTAACTCAATTTAGGGCGGATTCGACCAAACTGTTGTGTTCTGGGAAAGATATATAAAATATTTTCTTTGCTAACTCCCATCTATATTGGCGATAGAGGTATTGAATAACGTATGTGTAATTATCAGTGTGGGTCTGGGTATCCTTCGTTCAGTAAAATAATATGCGTTGGTTCAGCTGTCGTTGTCAGTAAAAGTAGGAATCGATCTGACTAAGACCAGCAGTTACCAGAAGTTTTTGTTATGTTTATTCCCATAATTTGTTCGGTGTTGTATCTTTCCTAGCTATGAGTTCTTCAGCTATATTGTTGAAAAGACAGGCTGCATTTTTTTTTCTATAAATCTGTGAAATTTCTTAACGTATCGATAAGAATTAAGCGTGACCTGTCAAAGTCTGTGTTACCAGTCCCGTTACTTCACTCTAGGAATACTAATACCTATCCGAGAGAAAATCTACATTTATAATCTCTATGTGTAGTGTGCATCCTGGATAATTAAGACAGCCTAGAGCTTCCGAGGATTTCTGCTCCTTGGGAAGCCACATCCACGCTACCCAGAACAACGTGGGTGACTGTTTCCTCTGTGATCTGCACAAGGACTCTCTGTCACGCCAAGAACAAAAAGATTTTGAATTAGGAGACAGTGGCCGGTAGTTGTCTATTATCTCTATATACAGATAAAATCGTTTACGACCACATTGTTTAGAACAACATACCGGTTATATTAACCAAAATCAAAGGTCCCGACTGAATTGCATGTATTAGGTACTAAATTACGTCCTCAGCTGTGACGACGATCGTTTTTATGACAAATATGAGTAGCATTTTTGATGTCGTTCTTAAAGATTTTAACTGTATTAGTAAATATTTTAAGTTGGGTGAAAGCGAAACTATTTGCATATTAGTGGCATTATTTGGATGATGAACTTACGTATAAAAACATTAAAATATAACCTATCTATAATTGTCAAGATCCCGATAAAATCATGGAAAGTTTTGTAATAAGTCATGAATACGACGGATCCGAAAATAAAGGTAAACTTATAGATTTCATTGTAACTTATACTATAAAATGTATTATATATGTAGTATGCTTTAATGCGTAAATAAACCCAACCTTTAACCTAAATTTTAAATTTGCCAAAAAATAAACAGTTATTCGTTATGAGGCAACAACGCTGAAGGATGTTCTCCAACAATACCCAAAACCATGACTGGGTCAAGTACAAACAAAAACAACGAAGCTACACCACGTGTGCAGTCATTTAAAATTCCCCCAACAAACTAGCGTTTATTGCAAATGTTTTACGCTCAGCTTAAATATAGTTTGTAAAGTGTTTACGAGTTTGTAACGCAAATTGTTACTATAATTATACTTGTACAACAAAGCCTTTGAGCTGTAATCAATTTAGTCAATGTTTGTAAGCGCAAAATTACAAAATAATTAAAATAAAAACAAACGACGACAAAGACTTCAAACGAGTTTTCTTTTGGATCTTTGTGATGTAAAAATCAATATTTGTTAAATCTCGGAGATAACGATATTATTATACGATTACGGAAATGTAATATATATATAATAAAACACAATATTGCATGACACTGTGGTAATTTATTAATTAATTATTGAGATTGAAATATAAACCATAAATCAATACGATTTAATAGTGTTCATAGGTCTTGTGGTTTCATTGTGCGACTCTGAGATCTGAAATCGATCCCTGGCTCTGCTTTTTTTGGATGGAATCTCGCTTGCGAAGGCTCGGATTTTCACCGGCAAAGGCGGTTTTTTAACTTAAACTAATTTTGACTTTTCTTTGCCGCACGGACGACGCTTTATATTGTCATAGCTATGGTGATTAGATCATCCAGGCCTCCTACGTGTTTTTTTTTGTCGAGAAGCGGTAATAATTTATGGTTTTATGCACCAACAGGTTGAGATGGTGTTTAGCCATGTTGAAGTGGCGTTACAGGAACTCCAGGTTGTGGTGGAGATTGATGTTCGCGTTTGCGTAACTAACAACTGATCTTACAATCTCGTATATTTTTTTGTCACAAAGCTTAAATTAAATTTTTATGAAGAAAAAATGTGTGAATAGATAAACTTAACTTAGGTTTTATTTAGATCACCAGGATATCAAGCAATTTCAATAACTTATTTAAAATAGTTTAAATTCTTTTATATAGTTAATTTAAATACGAATATATTCGCGTAACAAGATTTAACCTAAAGAAGTTACGAAGTAATTAAGTTAACAAAACAGGATGCTGGGAAAAGTTACCTTTGATAAAAACTTGTGGTTAATTATCTGGTGAAGTAATTAATCAAAGGGACGTCTACGGCAACGTTAATTGCTAGAAAAAGTTAATTTATTACAGGTCTTATACGCTGGAACTATTTATTATAATTATTGTTTAATGCAATGAATTACCATCTTCTGAATATCAGAAGAGATAAAAAACTTTATCATTCTATTGTTATATGTTATATATAATGAAGCACACTTAATGCACTTGTTATTTTTAATGTTCACAAAACCATTTGATCACGTAGAAGGGTCTAATTCTTTGTTTAAAATAAGTCTGATAAATATATAATGAACCACAAATATATTCTATTAGATCAAGATTCATAGAATTACTATGAGATATTGTGTCTCTTCGCTTTCTATAAATATGATATACACTTTTGGGGATATAAAAGGTGGTTGATCCTACTACCTTAAGTTTTTCAAATAAATTTTGCTAGTTTACAATTCCTTCTAACATTCAAATGTAAGTAAAACTTCGCACAGAACCAACTGGAGATAGGCCAAAATTGAACGATTATGAAATCTATAAACCGTTTCCAAGTTTGTTTTGCCTCAAGCCATTTGGAAGCCTCCTGTGTAAGGTTCACCCTTACGAACGACTTTTGGGTAGATATTAAACATCTGTCTTGTATAATCTTATTTAATATTTCCATAATTACTAACCTAACCAAAGACAAAAGTTAGTTAACAATATTCTGTAAACAAGAAAAAGTTACCTTCAATTTATAAGTCATACAGCGTTTTCCAAACTTGTGGGCTTGTCTTTTGTTTATTTACTACAATAAGAAAAATAGTCAAAGAAACAGATGTCAAGCAAAATAACCTTGATGGGTAGGAGAACCACTATTTTAATCAAGAAGTATTTATCTATTTTAATTTATTGTATAGGACCAATTTACCGTTTGATATCGATAACGATACGTACATTACATATATAAATATGTACTACGGGTAAGAGTACTTCCAAAACACAGGTTTGTTCTTAGTGTAAGATTGGTAAAGTATTAGGTTAGGGACTATACTATTTGTATCTGACTGGTTTAGGTATCATTAAAAGTTTAAATTTTAAATAAGATAATTCCAAATTCAAATTAGGAAAATGTGTGATTTTTATTTATTTTTCGTACTGTCAAGATGAGTGAATCTAATGAGGAAATTCGATACATTTTAAAATTTACTACAAAAAAGTTAAATGTGCAATGCAAGCCGCGAAAAAAAATTGCGATGTTTATGGACCTTTGGAAATTTGGTTTAAGCGTTTTCAATCCAGAAATGTTGAGGTCAAAGATGCACGTCGCCCTGGTCGCCCTATTACGGATAAATGAATGCCATTTTTGAAAAAGTGGAGCAAGATCGGCATATCAGTAGTTACAACGTAGCTGAAGAACTGGAAATTGATCACAAAACAGTTTTGGCGCATTAAAAAAAAATCTGGGTACACAAAAAGGCTCGATATTTGTGTACCTCACGAGCTTACTGAATGAAACCCGTGTACTCATTTGTTATTATTTATTACGACGTAATGAAATCGAACCAGTTTTGAAGAAGCTGATAACTGGTGATAAAATGTGGATCACGACGCCGGTCAGGCTTCATAGACTGTGGCGAAACCCGAGTTAACTCGCAACAAGGTGATCCGTTGTGTGTGGTGGGATTGGAAAGGCATTATTCATTATGAGCTATCACCACCAGGCAGAACCATTGATTCTAGACTCTACTGCGAACAACTGATGAGATTAAAGCAAGAAGTTAAGAGAAAGCGTCTGGAATTAATGAACAAAAGGGGTGTGATTTTTCATCATGATAACGCTAGACCTCACACATCTTTAACCACTCAGCAAAAATTAAGAGAGCTTGGCTGGGAGATGATAATGCATCCGCCGTAAGTCAGGACGACTTTGTACCTTCAGATTTCTACCTGTTAAGGTTGTTTCAGAATTCTTTAGGCAGTATCAGGTTAACATTACGAGAGGACTGCCAAAACCAATTGTCGCGGAATTTTGATCAGAAGCCCCAAAATTTATGTAGCAATGGGATCATGTCCCTACCTACAAGAAGGGAAAAAGTTATTGAACAAAATAGTACCAACATACTTTAGTTAAAAGTAAATGTACTGTATTAAAAAATGTTGAGAATTTTCTTAATAAAATAAACTTTTACTCAAATTTTCATATAATAATGTAAATTTTTAATATTAAATTGTAGATAAAATATTCTTAGTTATTATAATTATATATATATCCCATGTTCGTTCGTGTTAAGCTAGCCTATTGTCCACGTAAACTTTACGTAACTGAAGCGGTTCGCGAATTCCTATGCCAAATACTGTGTTATTGGGTCAGTGGAAATGTATTGTATCATATTATATATTTTTGAAATGTGTTTGGTAATTTAAGCCATGATAATGAACAAGAGTAGAGCGGGGAGGTCACTGGTTTGATGTAGATTTTGATTTTGCTATAACCATTGCTGGAAAGTGTTTTTGAATAATATAAAAATTTGTTAAGAATTCGGATTGTTTCTCTTGTTAAACTAAACACTTCTTGTTTTCAGTTGTTGTTTTTTTGTTTTCAATTGACGTGTTCTATTGTAAAATGCGGTCAAAATGTATCAATTACCTACCACGAAGTCCTAGGCAGATAAACTCATAGTTCAAAATGCCCATGTTTTACATTTGTACCATGAAGGTCTTGAGCCATCTTCCTAATAGTTACGTTGTATTATAGCAGAAAGTATAGTAGTATCATTCTGAAATAAGTAGTCAATTAAATAAGTATTACTATAAAAAAATAAAAACACATATTGAGGTTTTGTGTGTCAAATAATAGTTGACCTGTTGGAGTCAAGTCTATATTACACTGGCCTGTTTATAGTTCATGGTACGAATATCATATCCCTATAAACTAACCTCTTATTGTTCTCTCTATCTATCTCTATATAATATAGAAATCATATGCCAGAAACAGACCGTTAACTCATATGGCCACTCGTTGCACACAAATAAGTAAATCTTATTTAATTAAAGTACTCATTCGTTTCTTTCTGTATATTAGTGTTCACGCTGTGTTTATCACAAGAGACGTTGCTTTGAAGATGAATAGAACTATATAGTAACATGACATCTTGAGTCTAATTTATATGATAAACTGGCTGCCCCCTCAAACTTCGTTACGCCTTAATATCATTTTTTTTTTCTTAGCTTAGATTTTTTGTAGCTAGATACCAACATACGGAACATTTTCTATACAACCCCGAATTAAAAACCCAAGTACTAAATAAAACTTAATTTTTCTCTCCATAAAAATCCTCACAGTTCAAAAGATATATAAAAAAAATACTGAAATTAGTCCAGCCATCTTCGAGTTCTGCGCTTAGCAACATACATTTCGATTCATTTTATTTATATATGTGAACCATACATGTGTGTGGAAGCCATTTTCCAAGTAACAAAATCCTAGGAGCAGCATTTTGGTTGAACTTATGTTTGTTACAGAAAATGACTCAAAAGTGGCGTACGGTGAGCGTCCTAAGTGGTGCATTATTTAAGATATAAATTCTGCCTTTGTCGTATTCTTTATCTCTTGCACAAACAAAACGGACCGCTACTAGATAGAGTGACATTTTCAGATTTTCTAGATATCCTTGACACAGTATATATAGTAACAGTGGTCTGACAATAAAGATTCATTGTAGATTTATGCGAAAAACTGCGATGCGGCGGCGTGGCACATTAAAACAAAATATACTTTGTTTCCGCGCACTTAAAACTTTGTTAATTGCTCAATCAATTATACATTTGCGCAACTTATGAGTTTATAAATAATGCGAAAGCGTTATTATTTTTGTTTATGGTGTGTCATACAGTGCGTAAAGTGTGCCTACTGTAGTATTAAAAATTATTACTTAAATTAACAAAATACCAAACGCAAAAATATTTTCAAATGATAGATATTGTTGAAGTACATTTGATTTGGTTACACCTTTATTTTAATTACTGAAACTGCTGTGAGGGATACCATAGCATACATGGCGTACAAGTTTTTAATAATAACTCATAAGACTAAAATAACTGTGTGTTAGTAAACTGTAGAACTGGTACAGCGTGGAATACATAAGCGTTCGTTAAACATTCATGAGCGGTCTTGTTTTTGCACTGTTTAACTCTGATATTCTTACTTCCTTCCACTTAATTTCTTGCTCCCATCCAAAACCATCTTCCGAGTTTTTAAAATAACTTAAATTAACATTTTTCTCATTAGCTATAAAATAACACAAAAGGTGCTATCAAATAATTAATTTGATTAATTTTAATAATCATACTACTTTCAATTATACGAACCGTGTCCCTCAATGGTGGTTGACTTAAAAAAAAGGGCTATGAGATAGTATGACGTTAAATGTTTCCAGTTACTGCCGCATATACATATTTCTTATTTACCAAAATCTATCCAAAACATATGCCCAATCAGATCAAACGTTTTGATAGACAAATGTATCTTACAGTTACTGATAGCACGAAAAAATTTATTACATAAACGTATTCGTATAATATAGTTTAACTATACGAATATCACTGGAACGATGTTAAATAACTTGATAGAGCATTTGTGCTTTTGTATCCTTAGTTAGTTGTTTGGACTTTCCACTCCCTCGACTTTTTGGGTCTAAGGTAAGCCGGATTCCTCACGATGTTTTCCTTCACCGTTCGAGCGAATGTTAAAAAGTTAATAAGAGATCATCGGACGAAAAAATGCTATTTTGGAACCTACACTTATCAACATCTCACCTGGATAATTTTACCAAAACTCAATGTCTTACAATTTAATTGTTTATGAAGCAATGAAAACATTTCGATCACGGTATTCGGAATATCAGGCAATTTATTGAAGCCATAATATTATTAGTATGCACCGAGATCAATTTATGGCAAATTGGCATTAGTAATGGATCACTATTATGCAAGTGAGATGCTATTACCCTGGGACAACGGAATAACTCTCTCATATGGTATATTGTATATTGGTGATAGAAGCTACTGCAAATCAGTACTAAGAAAATCTTTACGAAATGACAGAACTTTACGAATCAATTCAAATTATTTGCTAACCTGTAAATACAGTGTAATATTATCATTAATTTACACTATGGAAGGCAACCGAGCTCGATAACCAGAACAGCAGCAAGTCAAAACTGATGATTCTATCTTTAGCGCAATGATAATAACGCGTTCGAATCTTGAGAAAAAATTTAATAGTCAAGATCCGACTTATATTTGTCATAGCAAAATCTCAAAGAAAAACCTTTTAAGTCGGTTTATAACAAAGTAAGTCTAGGAATATAACAATACGGTATTTAAGCTAAAGTCCAAATAAAGCTTCGAAAGACTGACATAAATAAAGATTATGCTTCCTTAAGTATAACTTACGTTCCAATTAGCGGAGACCTTTTTCACCTGTAAAACAAACATAAAATAATAATATTTTAATTTATACGTATATTACATTGAACTCTTCTGACAAAGTGAAAACTGAAATTTTAATCCTTTTTTATATAACTGCTGTGTACTCAATTATTATTTTGAAAACAAAATAGAAATGCATCCCCTGTGCCAATAATATAGTTAATTTAATTATAATAATCAATGTATTGAAATACCACAAACACGCATCGTTCGAATAATAGTCTTGTAATTAACAATAAATGTATCATATAAGACAGTTAAGCTAGTAGTGGCTTCAGCGTGTGACTTTCATCCGTGAGGTCATAGGTTCGAACCCGGCTGCCCAGTATTTGGTATATGTCCTTATTTAACATTGCTCGTACGGTAATGGAAAACATCTTAAGAAAAGCTGGATGCTACTTGCTTATCATAAAAAAATACTTGCCTTTACTTATTGTATTTTTTTTTCAAGAATCGATTTTTTTTGTTGTAAATACTCAATGTTTGACCGCAATACCAGCCATTAAGCATAACGTATTTTAATTAATCTAATTAGTGACGGACGTTAATGCTTGCTGCGTCTTGTAATTTCGTTTGACAGTAACATTCGACCAATAAACGGAACAATTACAACTATATATATTTATCATTATACTTTCAACAAAAGATTTTATTAAAAATAATAGGTAATAAGATAAAAAAACTTTAAATACCTGTACTATGAATAGGAAAGGGAATAATGATAAAGGGATGATGTTATAAGAGTATTCTTGCTTGTATTGAAATATCTATCTATCAATAGTCAATAGCTAACATAAAGGGTGTTCCATATCTATTGAATTATTCAGCGTTCTCGTCTGTCTTGTTGAAGGCTCGAACCCTACGCCCTGTATAGTAGATAAATCACCACATTTGCATATACGAATGATGTATGTATATTGAATTCAATGCTTTTGAAATCGTGATTTCATTCATATTAATTGAAAGCTACAAGAAAACAAAACATCCTTACCAAGATCCCATACGCCAGAACCACCAAACAAAAAATAATCAAATAAATAAAATTATAAATAGAACGCCCAAAATGTTTATCCACATCTCAGACAACATTATTAGTTTGAATCTTCTAAATCCTTATTACAACATTAATTATTCTAAAAGGCTCAATATTCAAGGAAATTGCGGCAACATTAAAAACACATAACTATAGAAAGTGCTTACGCAAATGCACTCAGCGTGTGATAAAATGTGTTTTTTTAACGGAAGCCGTGCCAAAAAGCACGAGAATGTATGTCGGAATTTATGTTCTTTTTCTTAATGGATCTGCACTGCTATTGCGGGGAAATCTAGAGAAAATCGGTCTCTTAACGCGTTTTCTTTAAAATATTGTATTTTTGTCGTATCCAATATATATTAATATTTTTTCATATAACCAATGTAATGTTAGTAGTGTAAATTGAACTTGGTTGGCAATAGACACCAAGATGGGACGTGATTGCCATACCATAGCTTGACGATCCGGGTGTAATCAACACATTGAGGATGCCATTAACCGTATATACCGAACACGATGCATCAAGGAATCTGGTATCTAAATTATTATCTATTGCTAATACAATAATCTTAATAATAGTGAAATGAACGCGATTGAAAACTGTCCATTGAAAACGTTCCAACTGCGGAGATTATAACTAAATGGCTGAGTGTCATCTATTTTACTTTCCACTCGAAATATCGAAAAGCTACAAATGATTTTCGGTCAGAAACTGTCACGTAGGTTGAGAAAAAATCTTCACACGGTGACGTAACGTTTAAAGGCGGCTTTTCACTATTTTATAATAGTACAAGAAATAAAAATTCTTTTTTTGCCCTTTCTCAATATTTCTTACGTTTATTAATTGCAAACAATTAGTTGAAAGCCTTAATTTATTTATTTTAGGTAACTAATTTTTTTTCTCGGTGCTGATATACTAAGAAAACAATGCTTTTTTATATTCATTTTGGAAATGCATTTTCGCAACTGTGGCACTAAAAGATGGGGACTTACTGCAGAAACTCTGCTATACCTAGTGGTATAAGCCAACCTGGATTTGTTTTGTAGCGACACCTACAATCTGCGACTGGAACTACACGCTGACGTCCTGAACGCTGACTTCCACTGGGGCCATAGAGACTGCCAATCAGTGGTAAGACTGGACCTCTCATTTAGTTGAAAGTAGCCTTCATTTCCTACAAAATTCTCGACGTTTAGAACAGTGCCCACGAGTTTCTTGACAGTTTTTACGTCCTTGATTTGGGGATTAGTAGTAAACGTAAATTTTGATTTCTTTTTTATATGCATGCATGCATGCCTAAGTTTCTAGATAGGGTAAGCTTTTAATGCGGTACGGAATAAGTTTAATGAGTTAAATATTATGACATTATCTGTTTAATATATTCTTGAAGCCTTGTTTTATGTACAAAAAGATATAAATGATTTTAAAACAAATGGTAACTTCCACCAGTATAATACTCGAAACAGAACTAATTTGAGTGTACGACCAACCAAGCTCCAGTAGATAAACCACTCACTCACACAAACACCACAGATAAACTGGTAGTCAATGTAAATTTACAATTAATTTCTGACGTTCATAAGTGTACTTGTTTATACCTTGTACCTATATGAATAAAGTTATTGACGTCGAACATCTGCCCAAAGTGGGTTGGTCGAGTTGGAGTAGGGAATAGATTACAAAAGAAGTTGTATCAAATGCGCACGGGCAATTCCTTGTATTAGTTGAAGTTATACAGTTTTTCTAGTCAGTGAAGGGAATTATACTGAATCAAGTAATTATTGGAGTGTTTTATCTTCTACCCTAAGAACTAGTTAAACTAGCGCTTATAATGTAACAAATGTTTAAAAACATTTTGAGACTGAATTACTTTGAAAATGTGCGTAAACAGTGTATAGGATCTTTAATATAGTACGCTAAAAGCCAAGCACCGGCTTTCGGGACTGCCCGGGGATGATTTATCGCTTCACTAAAAACTTTGAGTACCGTCCAAAAATATATCAGGTTTTATACTGAAGTGGAAAAAATTCAATCGCAGATTTAATTAAGTTACAATACCTGTGTGATATGAAAAAAAAATTATGCCACTATTCACTGTCAGGCGCCATTTTATCATACGTCCTTTTATTGCGTTTTAAATTTCTGACATTTCATTAAATTTCCAATATCCGGTATAAATCTGCACCAGATTTTTTTGAATATAGAACAGGGGTCAAATGGGCAGTAGGAACGAGTGCGTTGCCGGCCTTTTAGGAATTGGTACGCTCTTTTCTTGGCGGACCCTTAGGTTCGGATATACATCAGTGGGCAGTTTGTTCCACATAGTGCTGGTGCGTGGCAACAACTGCCTTAAAAGACGCTCAGTTGAGAAACGACGAACATCGAAGTAATACGTGTAGATTTTCGTATTCTGCCTCGTCGTCCGATGAACTCGGGAGAAGATGCGCAGTGACCCTACATATCTACAAAACGTCAAGGCATCAAGCCACTCGGAAAGGGATTGGTCGTCGACAAGTGTAAGGAACAGTGTGTGGCGCTTAAATTTTCGCTTTATACAGTTGCAAGCGATGGCACAGAGTGAAATAACGTCTTGCCTTGCTGAGCACACAATGCTTCCTACCTATTAAATTAGTTAAAAGTGTGTTAAGTTAATAAAATGTCTTGAATATATAAATAATGTGAAATTCAAAACTATGAAAGCTTAAATAAAAGCACATTTCTCATAAACATTTATAACTTGTCGCAGCGAACAACCGCTAAGTCCCTGGGTGACTACTTAATGAAAACTTGAGAAAATTACGTACCTACTTTCATATTGCATTTATGAAGTATATTAATTAAATTAAATTAATGTAATACAAAAATACAGTACAATAAAAATAATTAAATAAAAAGAAGGGCAACTCGGCTAGTTAATAAAAAATCTCTTTTAATAAAAAATAAGATAAGGTGAGCGCAAACTGTTTAGATATCATTTGAACATTGACCAAATGCTGACACAACTCACGTGTGTTCCAAATCTTAACAGCTGAGGAGTAGTTTTTAATTATATTTTATTCGAATATTGATCAAATGCTGACACGATTCACATGTGTTCCAAAATTAACTCGACTCATTATCTCGACACCTACATAGTCAAATATTCACCAGCCCATGCGAAGGTGTTTCTGGTCGTCGGTTATATAGTATGGGGAATCCATCTGGTACAAAGCTTCCTGACGCCTAAATGTTCAGTAGTCGCTGTTAAAAGACGTCCCTCACGCGGATCATCATCGAGATTGCTACGTCCACGCCTAACGTCGTTAAACCAATTGGAAATAGTGGCACGAGATGGGGCTTTATTAAGAAATGCTAATCGCAGCCTATCATAGCTTTTTTGTTGAGTAAGCCCACAACGATGGTCATTTTCACATGTAACAAGAGTTTTAGATTTGCCGCCAATTGACAGAAACAAATGACTGCAAGAAATAATGCAATATATTACATTAGGTTACCAAAGAGTTCTTAAATTGCAATTAAAAAAAAAATTGTTTGTTTGTTGTTGTACTGAAGGAAAACATTATAAGGCAACCGGAATATATTAAGGAATTTATTTATCAAATAATAAAGCTTTGTTACCATTGTATGTATATTATATCTATTGTACATGTTTCAATTCGGACGACCCATGATTAAAGTTTTCTCGCATTTTTAAGTAAATTGAAGTCAAGTAAGACTTTTGAGACTGCGTCCCGACACTTCTATGGTCTCAGTCAGTATACAACTTTCTCGAACTTAGCTACTGGTGCCTACGGGTGAACTAGTCAGTGGCTAAACTGGTCGAGGGTGCCCTCTTTAGGTGGGAAGAACTCTGTTAACCATCCTCCACAACAGGTCGCCGTATCAGTATAAGCCGCATTACAAATTATTTCATATTTATTTGTCTTTTTTACAAACAAACACTTAAGCCAATTATTGTTTCTAATCCACATTTGCTACATTATATATTTATACATATTAAATAAAAATTAAAAATCAATGGCGCTGCAACCTTTTTTAGGTCTGGGAAGATGCTGTGAGTCTCATACTTCTGTATATGTTTCATGATCATTTGTAAATCGAATAGGCAAGTAGGTGATCAGCCTTTTGTGCCTGACACACGCCTTCGACTTTTTGGGTCTAAGGCAAGCCGGTTTCCTCACGATGTTTTCCTACACCGTTCGAGGTAATGTTAAATGCGCACATAGACAGAAAATCCATTGGTGCACAGCCGGGGATCGAACCTACGACCTTAGGGATGTGAGTCGCACGCTGAAACTACTAGGCCAACACTGCTCACATATTATTTATATATTACGCCCCATATATTTATACAGTCAATTATAAATTAATATTAATTAGTAAAGAATCATTAAAAAAAACTTTCATATTCTAATTACCGGTAAAATGATATTTTGGCAGTCTATTTGAAATTCATTGTCGCACTTCGCAGTTCATACTGTGGCACGTCAGAAGTCGTGATTTGACCTAGTTCTAGGAGACACCTGTTGCTTCCGCCAGGCAGGTGAGCGTCTTGGTACTAATTATAATAGAATGCAATTTAAGCTTATGAGATAATGTATGCAAATGATAACTGTTACGTATATGTCATACGAAATTGTTGGTTTAATTGAAATTTTTTTTTATATGATCGAATTAAACTTAACTTTTTCATAATTCAATACAGTAAATATTATGAAAATTGATAAGCAAATCAATTTACCTTAGAGATGTCATCCCTGTGGTGCTTCTTACAAAGAGGTGTTCAATCTAAAAACTTTTAAAAGGTCAATTGTCAGGTCTCGTTTTCATAATCTTTTTTAACAGAATCAAAAGTGGTTTACAATTCGCGGCGTATAAATTATCATTTTCGCACAGATTTTTGAATTTGATTTATAGAAAAAGATACTTAAAAGAATAAAGATAGGCCAAAACTTATGTAACACCAAGTTTATGTGAAATCCTTTATTTCGAATAAAAGTGGTAATAAAACAACCGCATCAATGCAAATTCGTTGTCCAAAAAGACGATAAACTTTTTACAATCCCCGTTATTTTTACGCTCTCGTAAACTCCAGATGTCCCGGTCTTAAATTAAGACGTTACCTCTTTTGTGTTCTGGATCAGAAATCAATTTTTATAATACTCTCGAGGCCATTCGTACACGTCCATGGACTCAGGAGACAAAATAAAGCCAAAGGCTTTTTTTTATTTAGAAACGGTGTATGTAGCAAGGGCCATATTATTATGTTTTGCAATATCTTTTCTTTAAACTCCCAGTGTAGGATATCCAACGACCCAATATTCTAACGGGGCTGGTGTTCATTAGGTTCATGAGGTTCTTAATTCCATTTTTTTGTAAGCATTTTTTTGGCCATTAAATATTTATATTAAAATCCGAAAGTACACAGGTAACACAGATGACTGGGTAATAAATATGTTGTATAGACAGAGAAATTTGAAATAGTTGGATTTTCCTTGTTTTGTATGGAGGAGGGGTGTGAAGTAGTAAGAGCGCCAATAAGTCAGTGCAGTCAAATAAACCGTTGCAAATAGCGTGTAAAAACATCAGGTCGTATTGTTTACGTCTATATTCTAGGGATCATTTTTATTTATTATCTCATTGATCGATATGATTTTGAAATTTAAAAGTATACTCGTGTAAACTTTAGTCTAAATTCCTTATTGCAATAGGAAAATAACAGGAAAAGAAAATTATAAAACGTTCATTATCGTTTATATTTCCGTCATAAAAGTGTGAACGTCATAAAGTAAAAGTTACTACAAACTAAGCTTTTGTAGCGAGTTGAAACTTAATAGGTCATTACTTAGTGAGTAGCACGAAAATGTTTTCATAAATATTATGATCTTATAACTCTTATTATTGATGTTATATCCAACACAATAAACTAATACTGTTGTGTAGTGTAGTAATGAGGCATATGGCATATACTACATACTGTTATATTTCTGGAAGCACTGGGTCAAATAAAAAATTGTTTTTGTATTAGATCGATCGTCCACTTAGCGAAGAAGGCTTTATAACATGACGCCACAACCAATTAAAGCTAAGTATAAATAAATTTGTGTAAAAATAGAGATGTGTACTTTTTAGAGCTTTCGGTGAGTGCGCTACGTAAACTGTGGAATTTACGCAATTATTTGTCGTTAAATTGTCTAAATAAATATAAAAAATAAACTTGTTTAAACAAAAAAATGAAATTATTAAGAATTATTGCTGACATTGCGATAGAGTTGTTGGAAAGGACTGGGTAGCTAGCATTCGTTTGTTAACATATTTCAAAAATCGGACATGCTGTAGTATGCAACGTTCACTGACAATTGACGGGTGTCAATATTACATATTAAAATGTATAGTTACATCTCTTAATATTACCACGTTTAAAGCTTAGATATGAATCTAAAAGGGTATTTCAAAGTATTTAGGTCTTTGAAATACCTTGAATTCCGCTTTGAACGAAACGAGATACTAGCTTTTATTAGTATGCTATGTTCAAGAAAACTGGCACTGCACCTAACGAGATCTCACAGACACTACAATTTGTAAACACAAAAATAGAAAATACATAAAGACTGACGTTTTCAATTACGCGAATATCCTTTGAAACCAATTTCTATTTTCTATTTAAAGCTTTTGTACTACGAAGCTATATAGGATAATAGTGAGCTTTTAATAGACAATACTTGAATGAATAATACCTCGCGAAAGCTAAAATGAGGCATTGACTAAGTTCTGACGCAATGCGAGTTGTTACCGTGTGCAAGGTTGGGTTGAATAAATTATAGCGCAATTTACATTAAACAAAGAAGATAACACATGGTGACATTCTACGAAACAGCTGGAGTCTTCCAAGTTTTGACGGCTGACGATTGTGACAATTTACCATCACTGGAATATAATGGCTGTCTAGATCATTTTATGTTGATTAATGTGCCTATTGAAATATACTCAAGAAAGTGAAGTAATGAGCGAGTTTTTGTAAGCATAAAAATTCAACTTATCACAAAATTGATATTTATTTTTATTTTTAAATTATACTCAATCTACTGACCTCGGTGTGTAATGGCTTGTTACACGAGTATGCGGTAACATTGGGTCGTCATGTGTGAAACGTGCCTAATCACGCGTTTGTAGAACGACGGTACTTACTTCATTATTATATATCACATAAAATATACCTAAATAACTTGCTTTTGAATGGGCCCTCTATGATATTTGTGTATTCCGCGTATTGAGCTTATTTCCAATATAAAATATACATAAGTGTAAACACTAAGCCATGGAGGTAAAAATGGTTTAAATCCTTTATAGTGTAAACAAAGTTATTTAAAAAGATGCCTAGAACTCTTGTCCCCGATCAATTCTTTAAAATCGATTTACTAATGAAGTTTAACTTAAAAAAAACTCGACATGCAGTAACTACAACGTAAACAAATGACGGTGCTTAATTTTGTTTTCAGGGTACAATTAAGTAAACCAGCATCAGTTATTAAACAAAAGAACAAAATAATTTAATTAAAATTCTCGCAATTGTCTAGCGCGCGTACTGAATAATAACAATAAGTTATTAACGTTGTTCTGATTTACGGAATAACATTGTTTTATTTCAATCCGTAATTAAATTTAACTATAATAATTTTCTACGACATTGTAGTCGACAAGTAAAATTATAACAAAATAAACCACTAAACGAAAATATCCTTTATCCGTTGTGTTAAAAAAAGTCTATTCCTAAAATGTCTTTGTATTGCATCCGGTAATTCAATATCAGTTTTAATCTCATACAATAAACATCGCGAGGCACCTCATATCGGAGACGCAAATATCCTCCTGGCAAGGCTAATTCTCTTAAAGAATGATGATCAATAAAATAGATACAAAGGTGTGTTTGCCAAATTCACAATCGTGTATTACATTTCACGCTTCAACAAATAGTTTAAAAAGCGATATTTTGTAGAACTCTAATTTTATTCACGTTGTTTAGTTAATGTAGTTTTTAAAAAATTCTAAAATCCAACATCGTTGTGAAATAAATAATATATAGTTAGTTTTATCCTTTTCCACCCGAGTTTCGCAAAGCTTTCGTTTGTTTTTGATAACACGTTTTATTCGACGTATTATTAAAGCGTATTTGAATACATCAGACACCTACGTTACAAAGAAAAAGACTGTAAGTCTATTTCTGTTATTAGATATTGAACTCGACATGAGGCATGATGATAATGCCTTATTTTCTTGAACATAAGTTTTAGACAAGCGTCTGCCTTTTTTAGCACCCCATTATAAGCTTATAATGGGGTGCATTGCTGTGCAATTAAATTTTACATAACTCAATTAAAAACTTTGTTATCATTATTTTTTGGTTTTTTTAGGAAGGAGCTGTGTCGCTAGCTCGATAAAAAGTTAAGCCGGCGATATCAAGCAGATAGCAGCTCATAGGTGGCTAGAAGTTACACAAGAAGGGTGGGGAAAATCAAGGAGGTTATACCTAAATGGAGTCTAATTTAATTTTTGTAAATTGAAAACATTTATAAGATACTAAAAGTCTTAAACTAAAAGATACCAGCATTTCTAACAAACTTAATTTAACAAATGTTTATAATCATAATTGTTGCAGTTTCTAAATTAATGCGATTAGTATAGTTAGGTTGCTTAAGTAAAATATGTATAAGCTTCATCTTTATTCCAAAACGCTTTTCGAACCCATCGATTTCTAAGATATATTCAGAAAGATAACCCGCCAATGAATTATTTTTCTCATAGCTCAAGATCCGTAAGGTTGACTATAGAAGGGCTGTTTCGAATAAATAACAACACTAACTCTGAAACTCGGAGACTTGGAAACATGCCAAATGTGTAAATCAATTAAGCTTAGCTAACTTTTCGGTTCTTGCCTTTTGCTGCGATGGAAACAAAAAAGGTACAATGTCGTTACCACTACAATTATATCTTTATGTTCAAATATAATATATGTCAGGGAATGCTTGGATTATCAGGGAATGTTCTGATCGAGTCAATTGAGATTCCTTCTATTACTTTTAAAAATATAGTTTAATTGGATTCCATTTGTTTTGTTATTATTGATTTGTTTCATAATTAAGTATCATTACTTAACGAATATTGATACGATCACTTTCCGTGCGGCTTGACCCCTTAGCGATGCGTAGAGATATTGGGTCTCTCTGCATCTTCCACGGCATTTACCATGGGGAGTGTTCAGAAGAGTTGTTCGGTCTAATACCCGCAGCTGAGTTCCATTCCACGTCAAGGCAAAATACAAAATACCATCCGTATCACCGTCGTTCCACAACTGAGCGTTTTCTAAGGCAGTTTTTGCCACGCACCACCACTATGTGGAACCAGCTGCCCACTGAAGTATTTCAGAACCAATTCGACTTAGGGTCCTTCAAGAAAAGAGCGTACCAATTCTTGAAAGGCTGGCAACGCACTTGCGAGCCTTCTGGCAATCTGAGTGTCCATGGGCGGCGGTATCGCTTCACATAAGGTGAGCCTCTTGCCCGTTTGCCTGCTATTACATAACGACCAATCAGAGCCGAGCAATACCTAATGTAGAATCGAGGAGGTGGAGGAGAAGTACCATCTTGACTTTGGTCAGTGCGTTCAGGGAACGTAGGGTCTGTTGTTCATTGTGGTGATGAGACGTTGGATCGAGTACGGTCTATGTGATTTGTCGTTGAGTAGATGGTGATTAAAAGTTAGATCTACCTTGAACCTTCTGCTTGTTATAATTAAAGCTTAAAGGGTGTTTTGTATTTCATCTAAATTAAATACTATACGATAATTATTCGTGATTTTTGTGCTCCAACTTTACGCAAAAGCCGCTTATGACAATGTCCATAATGTTGGAATATTGACATTTCCATCATTTGGAAACACCTATATATCGGTTATAGGTGTTTTCAAAAATACGCCTAATATAAACTTGTGGATTTATTAAAGTTATACTACTAGTATTTGTAAAATATAATTGAAAAAATCATAAGAATATTTCTTGTATAACTTGCAGCCTTTATCTTAATAATAAATGTATACCAAACAAACCATTTGTAGTTTCGTATTATTCTTCATATTTTTTTTGTAATATCAGTGTATGCTCGTATTCTAGAACGTCAATAAAACTGACATCTAGTTTCAGGAGCAGTCAAAATATTTTTTCTGTATGTTGGACATATTTGGCAGAATATGGACCTAAAACACAAATTATTGTAAGTTTTCAGACACGTAACACAGATTTATATATATATATAGATAATTGTTCTTAATTTTAGAAATCAACGCCGGGGATAAATTTCGTTCGGGGTTGGATCAGTAGGAGAAAATACTGCCAATAGCAATAGATTCAAAAGCGATCAAAAAGAATCGAAATTGTATACTGTTCCTATTGCTATTGAGCATACGAACTTTACCATAAGTTCACGAACTATTTTTACTCGTCGATCTTTGACGGCACGAACACATACATTTACCAAATATTTACAGTACACAATTTGTAAAAAATAAAACAAATCTGTGGTACTACAACCTTTTTAGGTGTGGGCCTCAGATGTCTGTATCAATTTCATGATCATTTGTCAATCTTATAGGTAAGTCGGTGATCAGCTTTCTGTACCTGATCCACGCCGTCAACTTTATGAGCCTAAGGCCTTAAAACGTCGAATAATAATAAATAAGCTTTAATTTGACGTGCAAAATTGTATATGTAATGTAGTTAATATCCTAGTAATAATTGCATAAACTACTTTTATTTTTCCTGAACAAAATAGTTTTTGTTTTTACGACTTTGCTCCCCGTCGCAAGCCATTTTTTTTTACTTCCAAATGTGCGTGTATCCATTAAAAATACACTATTATTCGATATTGTATTACTAATTAATTAAAATTGCATTGACATAAGCTTTTAACTATGTGACATAACTGCAACCTTACCGCGTAACTTCATTAGCACTTTCAATTATTAATTCAATAATTACAATTTACAAGCTAGCTTAAACAAGGCATGAGCACTTTGTTATGGTTAAATTGCCGTTTCAAATATTATTTCGTAACTGAATCTTAAATGTATGACCAACGCATAGTGTTACACGGTGACAATGCATATCTCGTATTTCTCAGTAATAGCAATGTTCATAACACCAATTATGTTATGTTTCAATTAGCCAGTAATTATTAATTGCTACGAAGGGAAGCTAAACAATAACTAGTTCTGATATACTCTCAAAACTAGACCAAATATATAAACGTGTCTGTCATGTAACGAATAATAAATACCTACAAGGATTACATTGTGAAACAGTATTAACGGCCGTACCATCTGCTTATAATACGCTTCTTATCATTATAGATATCATTTATATTATATACCACTTGATATTTAAGTGCTGTCATACTGTGGCCGTGTTAGATAAATAATATCAATTCCACAGTAAGAGCTTTGAAATAAATCAATTTTGTAACCGGATGAAAGCTATTTGTATTATTATAAACTTATAATTTTTTTACATAGTTAGAGCTTTATCCATAAAAAAATGAATCAGTAAATTGCATTGATTTAACGACTAAATCTGTCTCTTTTCTTAGATAAACTGACAGGGAGTCGAAAGAGTACAATTTATTTGTATTCGTTTCGATAATTTTTTTATGAATAAGCGAGCTATTACAGGGTTATGTCATATAGGCAAAATTGTGAATTGGGCAGGTAAACATTTTGTTCTCCAAGTGTGTGTGTTAATTAAATATATTCTAATGCCTGCAATGTCAAAAGGTATTTCTATATTTACCCAAGGAACCGTTCTCCGAACACGGCACTAAGCCACAAAGGCAGCAATCAACAATTAACTAAGTCAGGGAGTAGTAAGAAGTAATTAATAAAATAAATTATTGGTCAAAGGAGGCTCGTTAAGGATCATAACTCACACTGACTAAACTATAATTCAACGCAATTTTAGGTTGCCCTTAACTTAACGTTAATTTCAGTATTAATCATAACTAACGGATAACTTGACGCTAACTCAATGCGTTGATGACGCTTTTGTTGGGTCTTCGTCGACTGTGTGTGTTGTGACGGCTATTTTACACTTTTTTTTTAAACCAGTCTTGTTTAAACTCTCGAAGAAGTCGTGGATACGAGGGCTTATTTAAAAAAAATAAGGTTTAAATTTTGGAATATGCATGGACCTACCAACTCAAAAATATTATTATTTCAAACACCAAACTTCCACTTTAACATTATGGTTCCCATATTTTTTTTTAATTAAACTCACCAACTTTTCTTTATAGCTTAACAAATATGTCCTATTTATTATTTTCGTCAACAACTATTCTCTTCTGCAAGTCATCCTTGTAATACAATGCTCGTAGCTATGAAGATTACATTTCTTACAGACATTTATTCTCAAAATAATCTTGCTAATTAACACGTTATCTCTGGGATAATGGAAATCAATGGATCCCTGGCGACTAAGCGTTATCAGTTTAGGACAATGACAGCTTTTACTTAATTACCGTGATATACTTTAATACTAAACGCCTTTGATAACAGTCAAATACTAACCCTCTTTTTCATAAAAACAAAATCAGTATTGCACTCTATTACCTAAAGCATTCTTACGTATTTTTTTGACAAATTATACAAAAATTTATAATGTAATACCTACTACTACTACCTAAATTTTCGGTCAATTATTTATTATGACTTTCATTGTGGGCTTACTCAACAACAAAGCTATGATAAGCTGCGATTAGCATTTCTTAATGAAGCCCCATCTCGTGCCACTATTTACAATTGGTTTAACGAGTTTAAGCGTGGACGTGAAGCAATCTCAATGATTATCCGCGTGAGGGACGTCCTTTAACATCGACTACTGAAGATAACATCAGTACTGTGCGATGCATGATAGAGGAAGATATGAGAGTGACCTATCAGTAGATACGGGCAAGCGTAGGCATTGGTATGAGTGAAGTTCAAAAAATATTACACGAACATTAAGGCGGCAGGAAGCTTTGCACCAGATGGATTCTCCATACTTTAACCGACGACCAGAAACACCTTCGCATGGACTGGTGAATATTTGACTATGGTCGAGATAATGAGCCCTCCTCAATACAGTACTGACCAGGCGCTTTCTGACTTTCATTTATACCCAAGAACTGAAGATAAAATTCCAGGTATTGATGCGGTGAAAGCGAAAATGCCATAGAAGAGACCCTAAGGAAGAATGGGCCCTATGCTTTTCTCAATGGTTCCATCAAATGCAACGATGTGTAGAGGGGAACGGTGATCACTTCGAAAAACAATAAAAGTATTGGCAACTTTCTACATTAAGCCGTTTTTCATTTTGTAAACATTTTCAGTCTTACCTAAGTATTAGGTGCATACTCCTTATTTAATTCCTCCTTATGTCTTTGCCTTTTGTAGACCAACAAACCAATATATATGTTCTCTGACTGCTTGCTATGCCATACTATTGACTATTTTATAATGTTACATTCACTGTTTTTTAGAAACTACTTGACACCCATCCAATACCTTAAACTTTTCGTTTAGACACCAACATGGTTTGTTAACATTTAAAAATTGTTTTGTAATACAAACAAAACTTCCACGTAACTTAAATTCAAAAATTTCTCGTGCTCTTTCAAAAGAATTCCTTCTAATGAAGTAAAGTTTGAAAAAACTCTTGAACCGCACCGTTTATTCTGGAAGTTCGGAACAAGTTCAACTTTCTTACATTGTTGTAGATCTTAGCGGTACCTATTAACTTGATAAAAATTAATAGAACTGGCAACACTAGTTTTCTAGATAATAGATAGAAAATAAAATAGGGAAGTTTACCAATTCGTTACATAACTACATATATGCTACCCCTTTATATTTATTTAAAAATTACAGAATTATTCTGCATGCTAAAAATACAGATTCAATTTCTTTTTAACGTAGAACTTAAACGGTTTCAAGCGTTTATCAAACACTTAAATTATATTTTTTATAACATTTTTAACGAGTTACGATTTTTAGAAAATATTTATTCACTATTTGCGATAGGTTTAATAAGGTGGGTAAGATTTTTTAATCAAGAGCTTAAATGCTACAAATCATGATTTGTAGCGTTTATTCTAAAGTGTACCCGAGTGCACAGAGGACAAAGCAACATTTACATTTTTTTTATTTATTTGATTACCCCTCGATAGGTAGGAAATAACGTGGAGACCGGCTTTGGGCGCTAGACAAAATTCGACGTTTTGAATTCTACGGGTGAGTGACCGTGATACAATACTGCATTAAGTACGCGTTTTAGTAAGTGGTTTCAAATGTTGGTAGGAATTAGCTACCGTCATTTATTATTGAAGGCAAATTAGTTTGAAAAATATTGTGGTTTTCTATGTATATATAAAACAATTGTTAAAAATGGAAGACATGAAATGAGTGATGGATCCCGAAAGGTAGACAAGACTTCTTGGGGATGATGACTGGCTCAGTTTAAGAGAAACAGACACGAAACCAGGAAGAATGGACGATGGTGGAAATAAAGGAAAAGGGTTCTGTTTCGAGAAGATAAAACGTGAGGCAGAAACTGAGGAAATGGTGTTACATATGCTCAGGTAATTAACAAAGCTAGGAACAGTATAGCTTTACCTGAGTTAGCCATAAGTTACAAAAACATCAGGATGGGCATCTTATTGAGGATATAAAGAAAAGGCAGATTTACTCGTCTGTAAATTAGAAGTTGCGCTGACAACAATGGCAAGAATTAGTAGGCCATTAAAAACGGTGTGTCTGAGTGTTAAAGGCCTTGACGACGCAGTTACTGCTGCCCTGCCGTATGTCAGTAACGTGATTGGTGGGGGTGGGTTTTAGTGTGTAGGCCTGTTAGAACGAGGCCACACTCTGCATTCCCGTCAATAAAATCAAGCAATGAAGAACGTACAAATTTTAATCTACTAAATATGTTAAACAAGATCTGATGACTCACGTTTTAGAATCTTGCAAATAGATGTACCAAGGATATGAACGCGACTACTACACAGTGATCAATGAACAAAGGTTATGTATACTAAATTCTGTTTTCGACATATCGACATATGTCGGCAGCATATACAGTTTACAGAAGCGATATTGTATATTCTCATTAGTATTATTATATTTTTAAGAGATTTTAATCATTCGTCATTATGGTATTGCCATATGGTTGTGTAAGTATAGTGCTTGTATTTTCTTTAATAAAATATCATAGATAAATTTTGAATAAAACTTAGAATAGAAACTAAAGTAAGTCATTTATTTATTTTAAAATATTGAATTTATTTTAAAGTTGCGCGTTGATCCATGTAAGAAAAGCCGTAACTCGCGTGTACACGGAAGGCGTGCCGCGTTCACATCCATCACCCAGTCCAAACGATACTATTCCGATCTGGAAACAAAAATGCCCGTGTGTAGAGTTACTTAAGAAAATATTATATGACTTCAAAAAACATATGTGTAGACTTCGATACGATCTATGACGATTTAGAATGAATGCCTTTATTCATACTAAAAGGGGAATCTTTAATAAGCATTGCAAGAGTTGTGCGGCGACACAAATACGCCTGTAAACTATGGAGACCTAGATGATAATTAAGAGGTTGTGACGGATGCTCGGCTGTGTTACCAATGAGGTTTTTTGTTTATATTTAAGACTTGTTCTTACGCGAAAGTACTGTAAATGAAGTCAAAATAGTGATGCTAACTTGGGGGATTTCCCCACAATTTTTTATAATAAGACGAGACATATTTTTAGTAAGGGGGATTTTAAGGAGGTACGTTATGGAAGATTTTCTTTCTTGAAATCGCACGATTATATACAATTTATATTATACAACCAACAAACCCAATTTATACTCCAAGCGTGGCTAGAACTGAAATATCAATAAGATATAAAAAAAATATCAAAACAATATACCCGAATGTATTTATACATATTTGAAATTACCCCACAAACCGAGTATACATCAACTACATTAGAAGTTTTTGTTCGATATTTTGGTGTATTTGAAGTAGGTTTTAGGTGGAACATTCTGTAGAAGTTGGCATCAGTGAGAGAAAATTTTATCGATTAAGTACGATACGCCAAGCACCATGGAGGCTTATTTGTTTTATTATTTAAATAACGAAACGAAACGAACTTTGTTCAATACATACCAACATGCGCTTATTATTGACAATAGTTGTCAAAGGTCCACCTGAATCACCCTCGCATGTACCGACTCGCTGAGAGCCATCCGTACATAGATGACTTCCGTGTATGGAAACGTCTGAGAATGTTCGTTGACAGACAGCGTTGGTCAAAACTTTCAGGTTGACGTGATGCAGTTGAGTGGTTTTTGGAAATCCGTTTTGATCTAAAAACAACATTTTGTTGTAGTAACAACTACGAATCACTAATTTTTAAACTTTAGTAGGATTTTTCATGTATATTTTTAATACATATAGCTTATACTACAATAGTTCATCAGAAACTCACAATCCTTCGTCTTTCCATAACCCGTAGCGGTAGCTGTCACTCCAGCGAAAGCGTTATTGACATCTGATATAGAGGGCAGTGGTATTGCTTGAATATTATCTGGAATATATCAGAATAGACATAATCGGGAATTAATATAAAATCCAAAAATCTTTTAAGATTTAAACTCGAATTTCGTAGTCTTTTATTGTTTCATATGTGGAGTAAAAATCCAGTACATAATACCGAGTGTAATATGAAATACTCGATAGTATTTATTGTTGTGACGTCAATGAATACACAATAGGTAAAGAATTAGTAAATATACTACGTCGAGCTCTGTTTCAGTAAAAACTTTGCTGTCGGATAAAACAAATGCTAATGTGGAATTAAAGCATTTTTGTATTTCATATTTTTAATAATAAAACTAATTTGTTAACATATTTTCGTTATTACATAAAGAATAATTCACCTAGTTACTAAATTAAGACATCACAGAACCGGCTAAAGTAAGTGAAAAACATCACAAATACTTACTAGTAAACTGCACTCTGGAAATCCTAGCAACCGCTATATCATTAATAATATTCTTATGATTCCAATATGGATGGACCACAACGTCATTAGTAGCAAGTCTAGTTCCCCCTGAGAATATAGTTAGAGTACCTAGCACAACGGTAAATGACCTAGCCTGATTCTCCCCGTCCCACCAACAATGAGCTGCCGTTAATACCCGAGTGTTTGAAACCAGAGCTCCACCACAAATTGACGTCCAGCCAGTTGTCAAAGTAGCTACTATGCCAGCCTAGAACAGATATTTCCAATAAAAAATTGAGTCCTCGTAAGATGAACTTTCTTTGTTATGTGTAGTGATACTTCGGATGACGTAATATCATTACGGGCTTTGCTTGACTTTGAATTAACCAATCGTGAGTATGACATGAATTCAACAATCATTTTAATTTAAATCAGTAAGTATTAAACACAAACATTCATATTCAACATACTGATAGGAATTACTGAAATAGAGCACATATATACAATGCATATAAAGACACAATTATCTTTAAAAATATTTTATTTATCCTACCTTAATTGTACTTATATAAACGTTGAATAAGCAAAGATACACGAGATGGCTCTGTTTTTTGTGTTACCTCGTCTTGTCTTGTGTTAATTTTACTTACAAAATAATACCTGATAAGGATATGTCGTAATGCTAGGCACTTGATTTCCTCCTATTATCCTTCCTATCTTCTCTTGCATCATCAAGTACTCTGCCTGCTTAATACCGACATCCTTATGATACCGAAATGGTACACAAGAACATATATTGAATAAAGCAAAAACTAATAGAAAAAACATCTCACAAACACCAATTAAAAAACTCAATAGTGCACTGTTTTGTTAATAATCTAATTGATTAATATATCCCTTATCAGTATCAAGATAAAATTGTAACAACTGCTGCGGGAATGCGGGACGAGGAACGCAGGGGTGTTAGTGATTGCGTTAGACTTTAGGTAAAAATAGTCTAAAAATATTAATATAACTACATATAATTAATATTTAATTATAAGTAGTAAACTCTATATTTAAAAAAAAATACTTAATGTTTTGCTCTTCATTTTATGAAACTTCAGTTTTTTTTTCTTACAGTCTTACTGAATACACTAATTTTGCCTAATTTAGATCCACACCGGTATTATCGCATTCCTTACCTCAAGGTAAGATTCACAGCTGCGACTTAGCATTAGGTATAAATCTCGTATATTAAAAACGCAAAGCTTAGCACAAAGTGTCGACTCTGAAATAAGTGTAGAAGGTACCTTAAAAAAATAAATAATATTATGATTTATTCATGTTCTTCACGTTGATACGTAGCAAATTGTGTTGAAAATAAAAAAAAAACAGTGAAGCAACGTAAAATGTCTACTCCATAACCGTAATACCATAATTATTACCCGTAATTGGTAAAGACACACCCAGATGCAAAACATCAGCATTCGTCTAGTAGCGATATTTTGTTGTTATGGCTAACAATGACATCATATATTTTATCTGATAACAGTATAAGTGATTAGCTTATTGAGAAATTATTATCGTATTAATTTTATTACAATAAAAATCTTCCTTATTTTTGGATTAGGTAAATCTTTACTACAGATTATATGTCGTCTAAGCAAACGAAAGAAAGTTGAAAGTTGTTAGAAAGCTCTTTACTTAGAAATGATGCTATGTTACGTTTTTGAATAACATATTATTTGCAATTTAAACACAGTAATAAAATAAAAATATCTTTAGACAGAGTCAGCAATTACACAACATTAACAAAGACACTAATTATACTGATTTTACAGCTGATAGTTTATGTTTAAATACCTTTTATCTCAAGAATCACTCGTTCTTATAATTTTGCCGTAATTTTCATTGTTTCTTTATATCATGTGTGTGCGTGTTTTTATGTTTTAAGTTTAATTATTTTGCAGTCAATAACTTCTTGCTAGGTTCAATAAAAAATATAGTATTCAAGACAGAAACAATAAATATTTATATCGATATAAAATTCTAAGTGTTTACATGGATATACAAACTACCAAGTTTATAATTGATAAGAGATGCTTGTTATTTATTAATTGAGGTAATTCAAATTCATCCAATTGGCTTCATCGTATTCTATCACGGCGCACCAAACTCCCCACTCTTTGAAATCAGAGTCCGAATTCATTAGGACTTTATAGGAAACCCTTCAAAGAGAGTTCGCTAAATTTATTTATTCAAAGGCAATTCTATTCTATTGCCTTCCTTATTAGTAGTAGGAACAATAGACATTTTTTTTTTACTGAAATACCGTTGTTTAGCCGAGTATAGTGTAAATTGTGTCTGTAACGAATGTTTCCGTCGGGCTTTCAAGCTGATTTGAAATTAAAAAAAGGAGTCGGTATGTTTTAGTTTTTTACGATAACATTTTGCCGCCCATATAAGTAAGAGGCTAATTCGTATACGCACATACCTGTTTATCAGTCACCCACGTAGTCCTGGAATGCGAGGCTGTGGCTAATCAACGTACAAAAATCCTCGGAACAGTGAGGTCGCTCCGCGAAGCCTGTGAAGTGCCCGGGATACTTCTGTGCTTCTGGAAGGAATGCTTCCGCGAGGCTGGCTAAATTAGCCAGGGCTTCTACGCACAACGGACCGACTACGCGTTTAAGTGCGGAAATTGAGTCCACGCTACCTTACCTTACCATACCTGTTTAAGTTAAAATTTAAGACACACATCATGGAGAATTCTTTCTGTGTGTATTTTTAGGTCTAAGATATGCTGGGTAAATACGAGTTACTAGGCTAAAGGAATATTAGTTAATAATCACCTTATATGGAACTATTATAGTATAATGAGAGGGATATAGCGTTCATACAGAAGCAATATCCGGTTTCAGCTGTACTCTACAAAGCCACGATAACGTACTTTGGAGGTGTCACATACAGTAATGTTGAATTAATAAACTTCATAGATCTAGGCCACAGATCGCATCCGTTTCTTGGAACATTTTTATTTCATAGACAAGTAGGGGATCAGCCTTGAAGTGACACATGTCATCGCCTCATAGAATTAGTTACGCACACAGAAAATCCATTGGTTCACGGCTGGGAATCGAGCCTAAAACCTTTGGGCTAACACAGCTTGAATTATAATGTATTTATGCATACAGCTTCTATCATAAGTATTCATTGTGATTCATATATTTAGTTAGTTAGGTTTTTAAATTTTCTATCATAAAGACGGCTGGAAGCTCTTTAGTCTCTAAGGTTTCAGCGACTGTAAGTTACGAAAGCAGCAGTAGTAGTACTAGCAACTATCACTGTCCGTTTTACACTAGGATATAATCGTAGTTAATAAAAAGTAATTTTAATAGTTAGCTCCGTTAAAGTTAAAGTGATAGACAAGTTAAAACACAGTTTTTCGAGTATTATTTTAAGTTCGAGTATTATTTTCTACATTGTGGGTTTAACAATTTTATATTTCGTCGACATTACATATCACTATGTCACGAACTTAGGCGCCTGCTATAGCTTAGAGCGTTACAAGATGATACGGTATTTCAATTATTTCCAAATGTGTCCTTGAGACGGGATTCAGAATTGATTTTGCCTTTATCTATGGAAAACATAATTTAGTGTTTATCTATGTGATTGTAGGTTAATTTTATCGTAAAGCCAAGCTGAATAAATGATCAAAATCAAATTCTCGAATGGGAATTTAGCAGTGTGACCAATTACCTTATTTATCAATACCAACTTTTAAATAAGAATATAGCAGTGATCGCGGAACAGCTTCGGCGGGCGACGTTCACATCACTGAAGTCATAGGTTCGATCCCCGACTGTTGCACCATTGCACTTTCTGTTATTATGTGCATCTAAAAGTCGCTCGTACGGCGAAGAATAACATCACGAGTAAACCGACACGAGCACAGAACGGATACAATGTAACTATAAGTTGAAACGCACAGTTATTATTATTATTTTATCCAGTTTATAACAGTATTTAATCAAAATTGAACTTTATAAGTAGTAAAGGCCATTTAAACTAATGGGGCGATGGGATAATATTGTCAAATTAGTTAAAGTAGACCATCCTCAAACTTTGGGTTAAACTTTAATGTTTCGCTATCCTAAGCAGTACCACTATTAATTTGAAATATCAATTATCCTAGTTAATATTATCCTGTGATCCATTTATCGTATGACCCGTCACTATTAAGAAAAGCCTTTATTTATAAACGTATTTCTCATGTGATGAGTTATAAGTAATAATAAATAAAGTGGACGGCAAGTTAAGTGGTGTCGCGCTGCAGCCCCTTATTGCTTTTATGTTAAATGGTTCATTTGAAGTGTAAAAGTAATAACTTCAGTTTTAACAAATATTCCTTTAGGAGAGGCCTAAATTTACTCGTGTCACTTGAAAACAAAACATAATCTTTGTAATTAAATAAACTTCATGATCGCTCGTACCAGGCCTGTTAAAATTATAATTTTGTTTGATAATTGTAAGACATCTTGTCATTTAACGGGCATCAAAAAAAATTATTTTTAAGTGAGGTGTTTGTTTCTCAAAGAAGACCTTTATATCCTATAAAACCGACCATACCTTGACGTCGAAAGGGTTGAGGTCTGGACCAGATGAGGGCCAGTTTTCAGCTCTTATAAAGTCCGGAACGTTGGTTTCAAGCCAGGCTTGGGTAGTTCGTGCGACATGATCCACCATCACTGACTACGTTGCACCTTTCCAACCACTTGAGCAGCTTCTTTAGAACTGTGAGTGTGTACACTTTATCATTTTGCTTATTGTGGTGAACTTTAATGGTGAAAAATGTTTCATCGATAAAGAGGATATATACCTATGTGCTTTGTACCTGCGTATCGCGACAAAAGGCGTTTTGATCGATTCCACACTCTTTAATTGTGAAAATTGATTTAGGGCATGTCCTGTATATCGACGATAAGCACCGAGCTTCAGGTCTGGTTTTCTTGGAAGCTTCATTTCTCGCGTTACTAATACCACGCGGCCGGCTCGATCTTTTCTAGTCTTCGACAGACGAAGTGTTGAATATACCTATATATATAATATATATATATAGGCTGATACCAAGCTTTTAAAGTATCTGTAATATGAGATATGACAAATGCACCAATTTGTGCAAAGCGATCACTGCAATCCTACTTTCTTAAACACTCGATTCCATATTGTAATTTGATATGAACACGATAAAATATGTGAAATGGCGCAAAAGTTTTTAAAATAATACACGTGTTCCAAATTCAAAATAATTAAAAAGTTGAAAAAATAAAAGTTTTTATGTAACAGTAATTATGTCAGACTAGTTATAGTATATAGTATGGAGCAGTGATGGCCTAGTGTCTTCAGTGTGCGACTCTCACCCCTGAGGTCGTAAATTCGATCTCCGGCTGTGCACCAATGGACTATCTTTTTATGTGCGCATGTAACATTAGCTTGAACATTGAAGGAAAACATCGTGAGGAAACCGGCTTGCCTTAGACCCAAAAAGTCGACGGCGTGTGTCAGGCACAGAAGGATGATCATCTACTTGCCTATTCGGTTAACAAATGATCATGAAACAGATACATGAAACTCAAATCTGAGGCCCAGACCTAGAAAGGTAGGTGTAGCGCCATTGTTTTGTTTTTTAGTTATAGTATATGACTTATATCTTAATTTGGTCATTCTTGACGCATATATATTTTTTCATCCAAACCAAATCGTAACTTATGTCACAGCCCGCTACTGTGATATTAAAAAAATGTTGTTGAAATTAGTAGAGGATTTGTATTCTAGCTGCTGAACAAACAAGATTAATATAGAATTTCGGCAACGCAGTTATAGATTTGCCTTTCATCAAGATCGCGAGATTGTTCTGCTTATCTTAATTCTTATATATATGGTTACATTATATACTCCCTTTTGTAACTAACGTTATTGATACATTTACTATATTATATATGAATTATTTTAAAGTATTTAGTTATTTTTAAACAAAAGCGCCTACTGAAATGACAAAGGCAAATATAGTAATTAATTGTAGGTTTTATTTTACACCAATTGAATTAAAAAGAAAATAAGTTAAGAATGATTAGATTTTGGATGACTGATAGTTTGACTTGAGCCGAAATATAGTTATAAAAATTATTCCTTATTGAAAAACCGATAATATACTTCTAAATTTGGATATTACTCGCTAGGCATTCCATATACATCAAAAAGCTTATGGTGTACTCTAAATATGACATTTTTCAATTTAAATTGAATAAAATAATAAATTAAATAACAAAGAACCCTTTGACGAAGACAGCAACGAGCTTTGAAGAGTTTTATTACAAACGTCAGAAAACCTTTTTGCTAATTGAATTTTATGAACCTTGCAAGGTGTAATATAAGAGAAAATATCAGAATTTAAAGTAAAGTTTCCTAACATAAATTTTCTTCCCACAAGTGACTGTCTGAAGCGACAACTTACCACTTCAATTTATTGCGATTTTAAACAGCACACTTCTATCTTTTTAATAACCTTACTCCTAATGTAGGAGTAGTCACATATATATTACTAAAGCTTCCGAATATTGCTTCTAATTATTTGAGCCAATATAATGTAGATGCGCTCGACACACGGAATTTTAGTGCACCAAATTATTTACTCAAAATGTGATATTAAGTTTAAATGCTATTGCAATATTATATGTAAATAAAGTATTATTCAGGTTATAAACAACGAATAGAAACATATAATGGTTGATATATATTGTTCTAAAGTGAAGGCCTACATACAGGGTTCGAACAATGGAACAACAATGATAAATTTGACTTTTCGTAAATTGCTAATATATTTCTTCTAGACCTTTATTGATTGAAAAAGTTAAAAATAGTATTGTCTTTTGTTAAAATAGCTTTTACACATTAGGAAAAACACTTTTTGAACGGATTAAAGCTATGTATTATTATTAAAAACGTCACCGTGACCACGCACGCTGAAAAGCACCCGTTTTTTTTTAAATTTAGAATTATGTAAATAATTATAAGTTTGTAATAATAATTCATAGCTTTAATCCGATCAAAAAGGGTTTTTCTTAAAGTTAAAAATATTTTCATCACCCATTTATTCTCTCATATTTCGACAATTAAACAAATAACCTTATCATCGAAACGCTTTCTTTATTTCAAGTACATTAAATTTTTGTGCCCAAAATCGTGTGCAGATTTTACATTGCAGACTTGTGACGAAGGCTTTTTCGTTTTTGTGTAAAGTTTGGTACATTATCCGGACGTTGCCTGTCTGGGCCGGATGGATGTGGGATGTTTAACCACAACAAAACATTTACAGGTTACCTAACAATTTACTATCAATATTAAATGGTACTAAATCTGGTACACGATAGTATAGAAGAGACGAAAATGAATGAACAGCTACATAATATTACGGGTATTTTAAAGTATCTATTTAAAAAAGGGTTCGCCAACAAGGGTTACAATAGAATCAGGCATGCTTTAAGCTTAATAATTATTACTAAGTAAGAGAATATTTACAAACTATAAACACGTGATTTAAAATGCAAGACATATAAATACTATTTAATTTTATTATATTTACTATATGCTAAGTATTTTATTTTTTTATATTCTTACCTATCGCACTAAAAAAGACACCTCAAAAAAAACTTGGTATGTATATTCTCCCGTGTGAATCCATGATATACATAAATTTCTTTCCAACAAGACCTATAGATTAATAGTTTCCTAGCGTTTATATCACTAAGCTTAGATTATATAGATATTTAAACGGCATTTTAATTTTTCAACAATTTGACTTCCTAAGTGTTAAGCACACAATGGCTTTGGTATAACGTTTTTGCCAACTTTTACCGCTATAAGTTCCACATTAATTAATTTGGCCTTTTTTCAATTATCTCGCAATTTTATTTCGAAGAAGTTTTAATGTCAAACTACGTCGTTTACTAAGTTTTGATTTGACGAACAAAAAGTTTAGAAAAGATAAAACTCATTTTTAACTGATCATTAAACACTTTAATCTTCCCTCGGATTCTAGAAATGCATAGAAGGAGTCGTGTACCTCCCACGTGACTCGACTACATTTAATTAACATCATCAAACATATAATTTTGTGGTAACTTCGCATACAGTCCCCATACCCATTAAAAATAAAAGAATACAAAAAGGTGAATTCAATAAAACCCCGAGTCCTTATCCTTGTCCTTAGTGCCATTATCCAAATGTGACCATATTAAGCCGATATCTCAGTAAATCGTATCGCGTCTTGCATTTTACGTATAATAGGTGGATTGTGTATACGTGGAATGACAATTTGTTTGTCGCGATGCAATGTGATTGTTCGCCGTATCTCATAAATTATGACGGAGTGCGGAATATCGCAATTTTTTGAGCTCTTAATAAACATTGGCAAATCACCGTACTAAATTTCAAGTAAGTGCTGTAAGTAAATTTTTATAGTCCTGTTCGGTCTTGCTGATCACAGGTAGGTTTGTTTGATTGATTTAAAGTTATATACGTATAAGTGAAGTAGAATATATTTAACTCGATATAGACAAAGTCATGGTCGGATTCATAATTTTTAATTTAAATAACAATTATATCATTCCCACAGATTGGAAATGGAATGATCGAAATTCGTTCACTTCGTCTTTCGTTACATAAGTATATATTACTGAAAACAGTTTTATATTTAAAAAAAGTAAAAATAAATATTCTGCATTAACGCACTAAAAATTCAGATTCCATTTCTATTTTAACATAAACATTTCAATGGTTTATAACACCAGCAAACAGTTAAAAAGTTAGAGAATATTTTCCCGCCAGTTAAAATGTAATTTAATTTCAGTGTATCCTTAGTGAAACTCCCATCTAACATTTCACAACTAACAAAGCAACATATGATTGACCAATGATTTTATTTTATAATCACTAGAGAGGGATGAAAAACGCACAAATAAAAATCTGAAGATCTGATGACTCACGTTTTAGAATCTTACAAAATAGACATACCAAGGGCCATCACACGTCTGTTGCACAGAGCTCTATCAACAAAGTCGTTGCGCCTACTAAATGCTGTTTTTTTTAGAGTAGAAATATTGTTTATTAAAAAATTTAATTGTATTCTATCGTAGGGTAGGAATAGTATAAGTATTTTTTATAAATAAAACATCATGGGTAAATGTTCAAGAAATCTTACGTTTCAATAAATCATATATTTGTTTTTAAATATAATATAATTAATGAATTTCTATAGTTGCGCGTTGATCCATGTACGGAACTCCGTAACTCTCGTGTACACGGAGGGTGTGCCTCGTTCACATCCATCACTCAGTCCAAACGATACTATTCCGATCTGGAATCAAATGTGCCGTGTACAGAGTTTATGTCTTACAATATATTATAAGATATTAAAAAAAAAAATTAATATTGCCTTCGATAGAATCTATGACTTACTAAACCTTTGTTATGTTTATATTTATAACTTGTTTCTACGGGTAAGTACTGTAAATTGAGTCAAAATTAGATCTAGTACCGTACGCCAATCCATGAAGTTAGCTCGGAGACTTATTATTACGTAATTATGTTTTATTATTACGTAATAAATAATAATCAATGGCGCTACAACTTCTTTAAGGTCTGGGTCTCAGATTTCTGTATCTGTTTCATGATAATTCTTCAATCGAATAGGCCAGTAGGCCATCAGCCTTCAGTGCTTGACGCACGCCGTCGACATTTTGGATCTAAGGTCAAGCCGGTTTCCTCACGATGTTTTCCTTCACCGTTCTAGCTAATGTTAAATGCGCACATAGAAAGAAAATCCACAGCCGGGGATCGAACCTACGACCTCAGGGACGAGAGTCGCACGCTGTAGCCACTAGGCCATCACTGCTCTATTATTACGTAATAAAATAAATTAAGAAACGATTTCGGTTAATACATACCAACATCCGCCTATTATTGACAATTGTTGTCAAAGGTCCACCCGAATCACCCTCGCATGTACCAACTCGCTGAGTGCCATCTGTACATAGATGACTTTTGTGTATGGTGATGCCCGAGAATGTTCGTTGACAGACAGCGTTGGTCAAAACTTTCAGGTTGACGTGATGCAGTTGAGTGGTTTTTGGAAATCCCTTTTGAGCTGGGAACGACAATATTTGTTGTTACTACAACAAATTACTAATTTTTTATACTTTCGTAGCAGTTTTCTACCATTAAAAACTCACAATCCTTCATCTTTCCATAACCCGTAGCGGTTGCTGTCACACCAGCGAAAGCGTTATTAACATCAGATATAGAGGGCAGTGTTATTGCTTGAATATTATCTGGAAAATTTCAGAATAATTAGATCTAAACTCAGATTTCTTAGTCATATGTGGAGTAAAAATTCTGTTCATAATACTGAGTATACTATGAAATACTCGATTATCCTCACAGTTTTAAAGGAAGTAAATTATTAGGTTAAAAAATTGTCTAGTATTTATTTTTGTGACGTCAATAACTAACAAAGAACACACAATAGGTAAAGTATTAATAAATGTACCACGTCGAGCTCTGTTTTAGTAAAAACTTCGCTGTCAGCGGATAAAACAAATGCTAAAGTGGAATTAAAGCATTTTTGTATTTCATATTTTCAATAATAAAACTACTTTCTTCTTTTCTTAATAAAGAAATTAAATAAAATAAATAATTATTTACCAAGTTACTAAATTGATAAATCACTGAACCGGCTAAAGAAAATGAAAAACACCACAAATACTTACTAGTAAACTGCACTCTTGAAATCCTAACAACCGCTATATCATTAATAATATCCTTATCATTCCAAGATGGATGGACAACAACGTCACTAGTCGCAAGTCTAGTTCCCCCTGAGAATATAGTTAGAGAACCTAGCACAACGGTAAATGACCTAGCCTGATTCTCCCCGTCCCACCAACAATGAGCTGCCGTTAATACCCGAGTGTTTGATACCAGAGCTCCACCACAAATTGACATCGAGCCAGTTGTCAAAGTAGCTACTATGCCAGCCTAGAACAGATATTTTCCATAAAAAATTGAGTCCTCGTAAGATAAACTTTCTCTGTTATAAAGTTATGTTTAGTGATACTTCGGATGACGTAAAATCATTACGTAATTTGCTTGACTTTGAATTAAACAATCGTGAATGTGACATGAATTTTACAATCATTTTAGTTAATAACCTAAGGGAGGTTTTAAATTCAGACCGCTTAAGAAAACAAAAAGAATCAAATACAAACATATTCTCCGATAACTGATAAAAATACTGAAATAGATCACATATATACACAATGCATATAAAACAGTTAGGATTGAAAAGATAAAGATACGTGTACGAGAATACTGTTTTGTTGTGTTACCTCGTCCTTCCCTTTGTTATTATTACTTTCAAAATAGTACCTGATAAGGATATGTCATAATACTAGGCACTTGATTTCCTCCTATTATCCTTCCCATCTTCTCCTGAATCATTAAGTACTCCGCCTGCTTGATACCGACATCCCTATGATACCGAAATGGTACACAAGTACATACATTGAATAAAGCAAAAGCTAATAGAAAAATCATCGCACAAACACCAATTAAAAAACTCAACAATGCAGTGTTTCGTATAATATATCGTTCGTAAAATATATTTGATCAATATAGCCCTTGTCAATATCAAGATAAAATTGTAACAACTGCTTAAGTATATGCTGCGGGAATGCGGGACGAGGTACGCGGGAGGTATTAGTAGTGATTACGATTGATTTCAGGAAAATGTAAATGTATAAACATATTTAATGATAAGTAGTAATATCTACAATCAAAACTGTTTACAACGATATAGTTTAGAACATACCGGTTATATTAACCAAAATCAAAGATCCCGGCGGGTAAAAGTATTAGGTACTTAATATCAACGTCATCGGCTCCAATGAGTAGTCCCTTCTATGTCGTTATAACAGATTTGCACTTCGTTTTATGAAACATTTCCTAGCAATTTTTACGTAAATGTTTTTTTTATCAGCCGTACTGAAACACTAATTTTGGTAGGCACCACCTCGTGTAATTCCTTAAAACTTAATTTAGACTGTCACTGGTATTCTCACATCTCTTACCTCAGGGTAAGATTCACAGACATAGCATTAAGAGTGACTTTTGTTTATCAATAACATACTAGGTTTGACACACAAAAGACATACTTAGCGTTCTACGCTCTCGATTTGAGAACTGGCAGTAAGTTTAAATTTAGAAGCATTTTTTTTTACTGACGTTCATTAATTTACAAGTTATCCCCATTAATATCTTTATTATTTTATTTTATCACGTTGGAGCATAGTAAATTGTGCTGAAATGTAGAAAATAAAGCAACGTAGAAAGCATACAGTATTAGCATAATTACTACCCGTAATTAATACGGACCCACCCGGGTGCAAAACTTCAGCGTTCGTCTTCGTAGCGAAATTTTGCTGTTATGGCTAGCAATGATATGATGATATGAATTGATTGAAATGATATTTTATCTGATACAGTATAAGTAATCAACTTGTTTTACGAATTATTAACATATTAATTTTTGTAGTAATTACCTGTTATTGATCAATATTTGTAAAATAATCCGAAAAAAATTTAGAAGCATAATTTTTACTGACGTTTACTGACTAACCTACATAAATAAATAATATTTAGATTTTTTTCATTTTCTTTACTTTGAATCATAGTAAACTGTGTTGAAATATAGCAAATAAATCAGTGAGAGCAACGTTGAAAACGTACTAGGTACTAATAACTTATCGTATTACTACAATTACTATCAGTAGTACAGACACACCCGGGTGCTTAACTTCAGTGTTCGTCTTATATCGTGTCTAGTAGTGTATTTGTTGTTATGGCTAACAATGATATGATATATTTTATCTGATAACAGTATAAATTATCAACTAGTTTCAGGAATAACAATTTAATTACATTATCTTCTTCCTTATTTTTAGATAAGTGCATCTTTATTTACATTATTAATAAAATCAAGTACAAATACGAACAACAAAGTACAAATTATCTGTCGGCTTAGTATATGAAAAATGTTAGAAAGCTAATTTATTACAATATTTACACTGCTGGGTTACGTTCTTAAATAACATATTATTGGCAATTTAAACAAAGTAAAAACAATATTTTAGACAGTCTAAGTTTGTTAATTACACAACATTAACAAAGGCACAGACAGTCAAAAGAGTAGTAAGTTAAAATCTATACTAATATTACGAAGTGTTAATTTATATGTTTAAATACTTTAATCTCAGGAATCGCTGGTTCTTATTATCTTGTGTTCTTGTCATCTGTGTGTACGTTTTTCTGTTTAATATTTAAAATTTTGAAGTGATTAACTTCTTGCTAGATATTTTTTTATATAATATAGTACACAAATCACAACCGAATTAAAAATACTGAAACCGCGAGGCAATGTATTCAATCCGATAAATATACATTAGATACATTTCAAAAGCGGTTGATTGCAAAAAATACTAAGTATTTATATCGATATACTAAATGTATAATCGATAAGCGATGCTTGTTATTTATTCATTTAGGTAATTCAAATCCATCCAATTGCCTTCATTGGTACCTTATCTTGAAGGACCTTAAGTCGAATTGGTTCTGAAATAGTCCAGTGGGCAGCTGGTTCATATAATTGTGATGCGCGGCAAAAACTGCCTTAAATAACGCTCAGTTGTAGGGCGATAAACGTCCAGATGATAGGGTTGGTATTTTGTATTCTAAAGGAGAACTATCGACCTGTCTATCAGTCTGTCCCGAAGGCTCCAGTGGCTACTTCACCTATTGAATATATCCTTAGCGTTCGGAATAAATGTGTTACCGCGAAAAGTCATCGTAGTGATTGTAGCCGTAGATTGTAGATGGCGCTGAAAACTCTTACGTAAATAAATATTACAACTTAAGTAATAAATAATAATAAAATAAGTTAAAAACAAAGATTGTCTCAGATTGTCAATACTTATTTGATGAGCGAGGAAAGAGCTTTGATGTTACTGTTACCAGGCGACAACTCAAATCTTTAAATAGCGCCTGAATAAACCCAAGAGTCCCTTCTCCAACGGCAACAAAAAACAATAAAGTTTTCTCATATGCTGATATTTGGCACATACATTAATGTAAAATTATTATGTAATAATAAAGATCCAGTTGTGCTCAAACTATGTGTGTTTTTCCCTGAGATTGTATCCGTTCCTTCGATCATTTTAGGTGACAAGCTTTCTGTCTGACTGATAGATTTTTGAGTTTGAGAGATGTTGGTTTTCTCACGACATTTTCCTTTTTCGTACAAATATATCCCAAATCCAAAATCGTCTACATCCACCTGTACAGACAGACAGAACGGATGCAATCTAACACCAAGATCCATATAGAGATGTAACGCCACTGGATTATCATAATAATTTATTCCAGCGTATTTAAAAATTGAAGCCATTTAAAGTGATGGGGCATTTCATTCTATGGGATAATATTGTCAAGTTCTTCACTTCAGTCAACTTCAAACTTTGGGTTAAACTTTAATCTTTTGCTATCCTACGCAGTATCACTATTAACTTGAAATATAAATTATTTAAGTGAACATTATCGCGTGACCCATTTATCGTATGACACGTCACTAGTATTAAAAGCTCTTTATTTAAAAATGTATTTCTCATATAAGTATTAATATATAATGATATTGCCGAGATAAGTAGTGTGGCGTTGCAACTCCACTTATTGTCGAGTTTAATCGTTAAAGTAGGAATTTCAATTTTAACAAATATTTCTTTAAGAGAAGCTTTAATTTACTCGTGTCGCTTGAAAACAAAACATAATTTTTGTAATTAAATAAACTTGATGATCGCTAATCAATTATAATTTTGTTTGTTATTTGTTAGACATCTTGTTGTTGTATTACTTATTATGAATTAAGGGGAAATTGGAATTGGAATTGGAATTTTAAATGAGGAGATTCTAACCCAAAGACTCAAAGTCGACACATAGAACTATGACTCCCGTATGACAAATCCTGTTTTTGACATAATGAAGCTAAAATTCGTCTCTGAAACTTACCCTTAGAGAAAAAGATTAAGATTGTAAAGATTACCAATTTTTCATCAAAGAAAAGGTTCATATATGTATATTACTTATAATAATTAACCATGGAATCGTTATTATTCATTATATATAGAAATATAATGAAAAATAACGATTGTATGTTCACTGACTTATATATTAATTTGGTCATTCTTGGCACTTATATAATATTTATCATTCAAACCAAATCAATACTTATACCATAGCCCGCAATTGTGATACTAAGAAAATCTAGTTGAAATTATCAGAGCATTTGTATTCTAGCTGCCGAACAAACACAAGATTAATATTCAATGTCGGCAACGCAACCTAAAGTTATAGTTATTTGCCTTTCATCAAGATCGCGAGATTGTTCTCCTTATCTTAATTCTTGTACATGGTTACATTATATAAAATGTATCTCACTTTTGTTACTAGCTTAAATCATTATTAGCGAATCATTATTATATTTGTATATGGAATTATAAAAAGTTGTTATCAAACTAAAACGTTTATTTCGAAAACACTGAGACTAAAAAATTAATATGATAATAAGTTTAGAATGATTTATAACGTGTCGCAACGTTCTGTTAATATTTTACCTGTCACAACAAATAAGATACAAAAGAATTAAAAATCTATGTTTGTGTATTTTTCAGCCTAATCTTTCTAACAAGACCGATACATAAATAGTTTACTAGCTATATCACTAAGTTTAGATTACAGTATTAGATTACAAAGTTATATAGGTATTTTAATCTCAATTTAATTTTTTTCTCTTGATGGATAAATTAGGTCAATCGGACTTCCTAAGCGTTAAGCACACAATGGCTTTGATATTGCGTTTTCGCCAACTTTTTACCGCTTTAAGTTCCACCTTGATTAATTTACCCTTTTTTAAGTTTTCTCGCATTTTTATTTCTAAGAAGTTTTAATGACAGGCTGCGGCGTTTATAAAGCTTCATTTATCGAACAAGATAAAGAGAAAACGTTTGCCAACGGCTTTTAAACTGACCACTAAAAACTTAAACCTTCACTCGGATTCTGATAATTCGTAGAGTCGTGTGCCTATCACAAGACTTGACTATATTCATAAAGAACATACACTAATTCTAATGTAAATTTGCATAATAAACTTGCATAACAGGTAGATTCAAGTATTTTTTGCATATAAAATCCCGCGTCCTAATCTTTGTCCTTACCGCCATTATCCAAATGTGACGGCGCATTTTTCGTGAATATTCTAAAGGCATTGAAAAGAAAATGTCCCTTTTAGCGTACGGAAGCTCAACCATATAGATAGCCCACGTCATCCTCTTATCCAACAAAAATGCTATTTTTGACCACTTTTTTAGGCTATTTAGATAACTGCGGTAAACATCCGGTTATAAAACCGGTTTATGAGACACCGGTTTATAATTTGTGTTTATTTCGCCTTTCAGAAGTGTTGAATAACATTTTTTTTTATTAATACATGACAAATGAGCTAGACTTGATGATAAAAATTAGTTGACATTAATTAATATATTTTGAAACTTTCTAATTCGCGCGATGTTTTATTCATTACGTTTTCTTCACCATTGTTCGTACAAACTCCTGCAAAAAGTTAATATTTGAAAAGATTGAATATTCCCCCGATTTTTACGAAAATTTCACATTTTAGGCTATATGTAAGTATTGCGCTTCCGTATGAGACCATTACGAGGAACGGTTAAAATACTTATTAAAGCTTTTATGATGCGTTCATACTTCCGGTTACCAAATGCGTATTATTATATATTAAGCCGATATCTCAGTAAATTCGTATTCTAGATATTGCCTCTTGAATTTCACGTATAAGAGCTGGATTGTGGAATTGGATATGTCGGTGGGACGTGGAATGACAATTTGTTTGTCGCGATGCAATGTGATTGCTCGCCGCATCTCAAGAATTATGACGAAGTGCGGGAAACCGCACTTTGTTGAGTTTATTGCTTTGGCACAGTTTCACTATAAACTTAAATTATTAACGTTAACAAATGACCGTACTAAGTTTCAAATAAATCTGAATAGAATACAAAAAGTTTGAATAATCTGTTTTGGTCTTGTTTACACGTAATTTTGTTTTATTGTTTACATTATATTTTTATTCGTTTTGTAAATACTAACATAACATGCAGAGAAATCCGTAGGATAACAAAACCTTCTCCTGAACTTTGTCTCTGAAATAAACTTCAATAACATACTGCGGAGTTTTAGTCTGAAAACGTTATTGCGAATTTTTAGAAGCTAATATTGCGTGCACTTTTAGGAATCATTTCTGTTTGGGCGAAAACTGTACAAAAGCACCGTTAGTTTCAATGTTATAAACGTAAAACAATAAATATATTTTACTCTACATAGAAAAAATCTAGGATTGATAATTTTTAAATTTAAATAAAAATTGTTTTATCATTTCCACGAATGAATGGTCGAAATTCGTTCATTTGAAATTTTGTCGATATTTCAGCGGACGCTTATCACAATTTAACCACGGTTCACTTTGTGTAATTAAAATTAATTGACAACTGTTTATCTTTTGGCATTGCGATCGTTTTAATGTGGTTTCCATAAATTCGTATCTTCTATATAGAAATCCATCTGAGTTATATTATAGTTAATAAACGTCAATGACGTTTAGTTATCCTTCGCGCACTTTAAACATGTTTATTATGAAGGTGTAGCTTAGTAGGTGGGTAGAAGGTTCGAACCTTTGGACTCACTACTTAAATAATAAATATTAAATCTTACTAACTAACACCTGTTCAATAGAAGTAGGGTGTCTAGCCCAATTCTTGGCTGTTATAAACAATAAATATGATAGCGAATCAGCTATCTGTCTTTTAAAATATGTAGGTAGATTATATCTATCCTTTGTCAAAAAGTAATGATTATAACTAATGTACCTATTGGTATCGATTAGCGTAAAGTTTTTAATATACAATGTAAATGTATGCATTGTCCGATGTCTGATGAAAAATGTGTCACATTATTTTCATGCTGTGTGAAGTTTTTACTATAAGGGAATGTAAACATCATCAGATTTTTGGTATTAAGTGAGCACAATTTTTCATACCAGCTAATGAGTTTTTTTGTTTAAATTCCCTCTATTGCCTATAAATATAATTAAATTATGAGTTTTATTTATCTAAAAGAGGCATTTGGGTAACAGCTGTTAATAAGATTTTGTTCCTTATTTAAAAAAATGGTTCATTTGTTGGCCTATTTGGTCACAGTACAATAAAATAACTCCTATTCAAGTTTAATTTTGCCATTGAAATATTATTATTATCTCTACATACTGGTGATGGCACCTGTACAGACAGGTTTGAGTTTCCAAACTCAAAGCATTGTGCTGCATGTGTGGAGATCTTGATAAGATCTTCCCTAGCAACGGAGTATTTCGAGACAATGCTTTGTGACTCCTGGAATTATGATACCATGGAAAGCGACAAACACAAAAACATATTTTTAGTTATAGTCCTTTCTGTGCCTACCACACGCCGCGCCGTCCGCTTAGTGGGTCCAAGGATTTGTGTTTCTGTTTCGTGATCATTTGTTTTAACTAAGCAAGTGGTCCATCTAACGCGGATAGCGCGCTAGTACGCGCGTTGCGCACATAGACAGAAAGTCCAGAAAGAAATGGTATGAGATCCGAAGAATTCAGAGTCAATCGGCTGTATATAATATAAGTATAAGCCTATCTTCTATGCGTTGAAGAACAAGTACTGCTCGATTTTCTCGCCAGATTTTTACCTGACCTCCCCTCTTCTTTTAACTCTGTTTTGGATACTAATTGATGGTTGGTTGGTTGATTACTCTTTTTTGCTTCTTGTAATGTCTACCGTGTCATTACAATTCCTGTTTGTTAACTGAGGCCATCTAATCTACAACAAAGTTATAGGGGTCGAAAATCGCCTGAACTGCTTCGAGAAAAGGATTTGACCCTGCCGCTTTTAGACTTGACACGGCATGCGCACTGCCGTGCCCCCATAGGCACCTCTGTTTTGCTTAAAATTTTGCTGTTTATTGACGAATTAGTTACTTATATCATATTATTAATATGTTATATAAACTAAAAATAAATGTTCAAATATGCTAGATTCCTCAAAGCTTCACATTTGGACATTCTTTTATGTGTCTCACGATGTAATACTAGAAAAAAAAAATTTACCCGGGATTTGACCTCACGATTTCAGGGTTGAAGGCTAAACTTGAATAGGAGTTATTGTCAAATATTGAAACCTATACATTCAATAAACGTTTCATATCCTGGCTTAAAAGGTCAAGCCTTAGATTTTTTTAGATCTGCCTAAGCCCCCAATCGATATGCTATATTTATTTCACTTATTAGAAAAACGGGCAGTGTTGGCCTAGTAGCTTCAGCTTGGGTCTCTGAGGTTGTAGGTTCGGTTGTGCACCAATGGACTGTCTTTCTATGTGTGACATCATGAGGAAACCTTAAACCGAAAACGTCGACGGCGTGTCAGGTACAGGCGGCTGATAACTTACTTGCCTATTAGATTAACTAATAATCATGAAACAAGTCAAGTTGCAACTTGATTTCCGACATTTAAAATCCCTGACCGTTGAAAAAACAAAAATGACTCAAAGAAAAGATTAGCAGCATGTTTCTGTGAAATTATTTTATTCTTATTATTGTTTCAATACGACAACTTGAGCATGGTTTTAATGTTGCAGCTGTGTGCTTGATAACAAAACATTAAAAACATGTTGATTAAAAAGTAATTGGCATTTATTATTGCCAATTATTCTCGTCTGTTCTACATCCTTATTTCCGAACTGCCCCCTTTTACAATAAGTTTCAATAGCGATCCCAAGGTAATCAACGCGAAGTTGTTGTGTGGGGCCTTAGTAGTAAATGTAATATTTATAATAATTCACAAAAATTTAGAGTGTTTACAATATTCTTAACTATTACTATAATAATAATTACAAACTATGGATCAATAGAAAACTAAAATAAATTTTAAAAGGTTGGTCCGTGTACCATTAAGGCTGGCAGCATTACCTTACTGTATTTGGGGTGCACTGTGCACTTGAACTGCACTGTCTCAGTCTAAGTCAAAGTCAAAAATCATTTATTCATTAGGTACCACAATGTACACAATATATGACCGTCAAAAAAATCATAGCTGTGATATCGCTCGATATAGAGGGCGCCTTCGACAGTGCCTGGTGGCCTCAAATACTGGTTCGACTGGTAGAAGAGGAATGACTTGCAACATAACAAAGATTATGAACAGTTATCTACAGGACAGCAGCATCATCCTAAATTGCGCAGGCCATAAAATCTTCAGAAGAACAAGCAAAGGATGCGTGCAAGACTCTATAGCCGGACCTACGCTCTGGAACTTACTGATAGACCCTCTTTTAAAGATGATCGATGATGAGCAGGTTAAGGCTCAAGCGTTTGCAGATGATGTCCTGCTTATGGCTGATGGAGACACGGGAGAGCAGGTAACCAATTGTATGCACACGTAAACGTAAGTTTAACAATCACAATGAATTAATTTGCCAATAATATTAACAAACAAAAGAAGGATCCTGGGCATAGAAATAGATGCTGCATTAACTTTTAAAGGGCACATAGACAACTTGTACACTAAGAATATATCAGTATATAGACAAGTTTCGAAAGTGGCAAAGATAGGATGGAGCTTACAGCCAGACGTCACTGCACCCTATACACTGCAGTGATTGAGCCTATAGTCCTATAATGATTTTTAAAGATGCCAAAACAGCATACAAACAAATCAAGACAAAGCGTTTCGCAACTCACATGGCGCATCCAGGCTGGCCACGGGGCCTTTGGACACTATTTACACCGACTCAAACTGAAGACGAGCCCCGTTTGTGACTGTGACGACAGAACCGACCAAACGGTGGTTCATTTACTTGGGCTTCAAGGGCCGATGGAGCTCGAGACTGGCATAAGGACAACATGTCGGATACCGGGATGGATATCCGACATGTTGCTTAGGCACAGATCGCAGCTGGAAAAATTCTGCGGCAAGATTGTCAAACATGTCACTGACATTAAGCACGAGAGGTAACGCAAGTGGCGCCGGTCAGCGAGATCCGACTCGCCCATGAATATGACGATGATATTTCCGGAGCAGTTGTCGCCCGGGCCCGGCCTGAGACGCCAACCCTTTAAGTTAATAATGTCCCTTTTTAAGAAAGGGGAGACATCGTCACTCCCCTGCTACCTAGCTACTCGGTCACATATCTGACTGACTGCGTACCCTATAGGCTAGTACGTAGGGGTCCCTAAAAAAATGGTGAAAAGCTTAACAGGCACTCGATGTTGATTGATTCACAAACAAAGGATGCCATTTACTGCTTTCCGTGTCGAATATTCGGGCTAGAAAATACAAAGATTGGAAGTGAAGTGAAGGAGTTTGTTATTGGAAATACTTGGGTGATTACCTAAAGTCTCACAAATCAACTCGAGAGCAGATAGATAAGAAAATTAAAATAGATATTTCGTTTTTTTTCTTAATTTTAGTTGTTTAAATGTTTTTATAATATTATTGCAGCTGGCGTCAGACGAAGGCACCAGTGTGGTATGGAGTTGTTTAATGGGGAACATATTACTGTAAATATTGAGGTATGTAAAACAGAATAGAAATGAGTTTATTCATTACAAAAATGTATTACAATGTATCAGATTTAAGCCCCTTTTAAGTAAAAATACCTGTGTCAGGGTTCTCATCTCATAACAAACTAAATAGTTAAAGTTGAAATTTGAAGCTAAAACTGGTTAAATAACACAATATGCGTGCTCCTATTTCACAATGCCTCCTGCTAATAGTCCTCTTATTTTTGACAATCTGAGACAAATCTTTGTTTTTAATGTATTTTATTATTATTTATTACTTATGATGTCATGTGGAACATGGTGTAATGGTTGCAGCTCCTTACAAACGTTGTAAAAAAACTTAGCGATTAAAAAGAATGGCGGAGAGTTTATTGCCAGTTCTCTCTTCCGTTCTACGACCTTGATTTGACCTTGAACTGGCAGTGAATGTAAAATGAGAAGCATTTAATATATATTTCTTTTTTTGACGTTCATAAGTGAACATTGTGTTACATATAAGAATAAATCATTTTTGACTTTGACATTGACAATATCATTGCATTATGCCCATAAATCGTTTATGCGAAATTGTTTTACTGTCAGTTGCATGGCCCGGTTATAACATTTCCGCAATTTCAAAGCAACGTTTACTTTGATAGAAACAATCAATAAAGGGGTTAAGGCAAGCCGACTTTAAGCCATCTTTGCGTAAACAGGAATTTTCGCCGCAACTCGCTCAAATAAATGCGAGACTATTAATCTTTCAGCTTATTTTGTTAAGGGTATCTTTATACTAATACAGGTTAGAAGAGATTCCTTTTTTCGACATCATTATTTATATGTATAAATATAATTGTTAGCCAATTCGAGTGTAGATATAAGTAGATCTATATGTACAATTACATCTAAATAAAAATGATAAAAAAATTACTACAAAACCTTCTGAATGCAATGTTTCTTGGGTCAGCCATGTGCTAGAGTAGCAGTACTGTGATGGAACCATTGTTGGTAGCGGCGAAATAGACTTCTGAAAACTGGATGTATGATAAAGGCTGTGTATTACCACGTCGGTATGCAATACAATAATTGTATCAATCAAAGGTATTACCGTCATCTATGTAAGTTTTAGTTTTTTTAATAATGTTACCTATGCACAAAGATATTTAACATTACGATCGAGGTTCAAGCTGATAATTTTCTAAAAATGATATTGAATATAAAAAGTGCCAAATTATACTACTTACAGTCTCTATTAAGGGAAAGACACTGTGTTGGTGTGTACTATGTAAGATTAAAATAGTTTTTATTTGTTGTTTCATCTAACTTCCTATGAATAAAGATATGAAAGTGTCAAAACATATCATTATATAATTAAACATTTCGTATGTATAATAGATAATTTTAGGGAATTTAAGCATTTCACTATAAAGATCGATTCGTGTGAAATTTAACACATTCAATACGGTATAAGTTCCTTGTAACTCTTTAAGTTACTTCAGAATATCTCCAATGCATGATGTATGTGAGCTTTTGATGCCGTACTCTTGTGATTGAAAGCTTTAATTTTTCATGGCGAAATGAGATAAGTTCATAGACGATATACAACGTTATATAAGTTACATATTGTTAATTTTTTAAACAATAGTAGACGATACAAATTTTCTTATATTATAAATAATATAGACAACAATGTTACTCCACTAGTATTGTCTTTTGTTAAAATAGCTTTTACACATTAAGAAAAACACGTGATCACCGTGACCACGCACATTGAAAAGTACGCGAAACGTCGGGAAAAAATTTTAAATTTAGAATTATGTAAATAGCTATAAGTTTTAATAATAATACATAGCTTAAATCCGTTCAAAAAGTGTTTTTTTTAACAATGTTACTTGTAATGTCGAAGTACAGAGTATTTATTTCTTAAAGTTTACCACATTATTATAGTACTAAATCTATGGTATATGTAATATTTAAAAAAATACAATTTAAATTTATATGTACAAAAATTAAAACTTTTGTTAAGCAGAAGAAAAAATACCAGCAAAACAGCGGAGTTCTTATCTCGAACCTATCGAGATAAGAAATTAACAATGCCGGATAAGTATTGCTTAATTCGAAGAAATCGCGAAGGATTCGAAAGACAGGTGCCTGAAATCCTGGGTTGACGGAGTAGACAAGGCGATATTTATAATGAATTCTGAGTGAGAATGATAAGAGGCGCGAAATTTAGGCATTATTAAAGACATGTAGATATCATTACCGTTATTAAATTGAAAAAGTTAAAGTATGTAAGTAAAGTTTAGTCACTATTTTATAGAAAATGAGATAACTCATCCCATAAAATTAAGGGAGCCGTGACCTTGCAAATTGTAGTGTACGGGTAGGATATGTATGACAGTAACAGGTATTGTAGAACAGTAAAACTAAAACATTTGATTGACGGAAGACTGCATCAAATCAGACTTAGATAATTTTAAAATTTTATTTATCGTTAAAGCTTAGATTGTGGATTTTTTAGAAATGTACTTCATTTTTTAACACTATTTAAATTGCAGATACGTATAAACTTAATTTTTAGTAATTTTTAAAATCCAATCTTTGTAATAAATCGTTCTCAGGAGGCACTTGTTGCGCTTGCGCTGCATCTTGGAATTGTGATAATCCCGACCCCTTCGTTGTTGAATAAGAATTCGCTAATGGACCGACAATGTCAGCCTAATAATATAAAATAGTAAAAATAACTTATGTTTTTGTTTAATGTAAGAAAATTACATAATATATAAGGAAAAGTGGAAATTACACATTCTAAAGATCAGTGCAAACTGTTACCAACTCAATAATTAATTGATTCCTAGTTCATCATAGAATTTCTATATAATCTAAATTCGTACGACCACTTTCTAAGCATTTTGTTTATTTAATGAATGATTTAGATTTAAGGCCAGTAAATTAAATTGAGCTACCGTTAACATATAATCTAATATATAAAATTCTCGTCTCACGATGTTTTTAATTGAACTACTAACAAATGGTTTGACCCATTTTCGTGAAATTTTAAGTGCACATTGGTTTGGGAATTGGTCAACATTTATTTTTCATCCCCCTAAATGTTTAGGGTGGGTCCAAAGCCAAATTTTGTTTTTTATTTTCCAGATATTTGTTTATGATACAAAAATACATACAACCCTTAATTTTCATTCCTCTACGACCATCCCCTATATTTTATTTCTCAATTAAAAACTCTTAGGTTTTATAGAGAAAAATTCACAGAAAATCTCAAAAGTTTTTATTCCAGAAAACCCAACAGTCTCTGAAGTATCATAGCAATATGTTCCATGTTGCTTTGTACTAAAAATTTAGGCTAATTAAAATCACATTATGGAGAAACGGCAGTTAGTAGTGATAGATTTTGCAGAGTTTCTTCAAGTCCCAACAAGACAAATTAGACTTACATCACAAAGGCCGCTAAGTTTTACGTCGCTCAAGGTGCAAATAACTTCCTTAGTTAAACGTAAGGAGTTTAATCATTTTATCACATTCAGCATTCGATATTGCTGTAACATTTATTATGTATTTGATACAGTCTTGGGGAGTGAGGCTGCAAATTTAAGATGTATTATTATCGTGTTTAAATTATGAATGATTACCACATAACAACCCAAAATTCGTGACATTTTTACATATTAAAATCTGTGTTAATCTGTCTATTACGCCTTTATTATTAGTAGGTTTATTAATACAAACTAAAACCAACACAAACTTTGCATAGGCACAAAGAATGTTTAATTAAAGATTTATGTTGACGCCTGGTAGATAATACCGGTGACCTCAGTGTTGGTGCTTTTTTCGATCAACGAATAAGTACCGCAATATAGCGAGGAAATGCTGCCAGCGTTTAAGGTACACTGCCACAGGGACCAAACTTTATAAATTTGTTTTAATTTTCTTTTTATAAATTTTTAATTATGAAAAGAAATTATATCAAGGCCCAGCAAGGCAAGACGGTATACTTCACTCCGGGCCACCGCTTGCGTATAAAGAGCAAATTCAGCTCTACATGGGATACTGTTCTCACCTCTGGGTGGGAGCTCCCCAGTACCAGCTCCTTCCACTTGACCGTATTCAATGAAGAGCAGTTCGAATCGTCGACGACCAATCCCTCTTCGAGCGGCTTGATCCTGTGGCGCTGCGTAGAGATGTGGGGTAACTCTGCAACTTGTCTAATTACCATAGAGAGTGTTCGTAAAAGTTGTTCGGATTTATGAGCTGCAGCTGAGTTTCATCATTAGACGGCAAGGCAGAATACGAAATTTCACCTGTACCACCTCGACGTCTGTCGTTCCACACCTGAGTGTTTTTAAGGCGGTTTTTACCGCGCACCCCCACTATGTGGAAACAGCTGCCCACTGAAGTATTTCCGAACCAATTCGACTAAGGGTCCTTCAAGAAAAGAGCGTAACAATTCTTAAAAGACTGGCAACGCACAGGCATTTCCTCTGGCATTGAGAGTTTCCATGGGCGGCGATATCACTTAACATCAAGCCTCATGCCAGTTTTCCCCCATAAAAAACCCAAGATTTATAAAGAAAAAAGTGAAAGGCAAAGTGGTTAGGTTGAAGAAAAGTAACACGAAGTATAATTTCATACACGAGCAGAAAAAATCATTTTCTGGTTATTTATAAGATATTTTATTTTAATATTTATCACCAATAATTCTCTTACGTATTCTCTGTATACAGACCTTAACAATATATACATATTTATTAAACTTAGTAATGTATGAAGAAAATTACTTACTTATCTATTAATAATTGAAATAAGATATTTTCCATCGCGATCTTGGAAAATGCTATTGTATGGCATAATGTTACAGTATAATAAATAATTAGGATTTAGGTGTAATTTCAAATAATTCGTGTCATTTAGTTTTTCTTTCTCAAAAATATAATGCATTTGTGGAGAAGAATGAAGGTTATTTTTTAGCTTTGTCATATACAAAGAAGTATACTCCGATTGATTAAATATTTATTTAAATGATTCGTCTCATTATTCCTCGAACATATAGTTTAGGATTTAAATTTGTAAGCAAATTACTGAGGTTAATTTGTATTAACTTTTGAGTGCAATGACTCGGTGTCGGTTGACTCTTGAAGATTGCAGAGCGCAAAAATAATCAGTTCTCGCAGCACACATTATAGTTCTATACGCATCAGCAAAAAAGGCTAACTTCATACACACTCTTTCGCGTTCTGGTTAATATTGCGTCGGATAAGAGACTACATACATATTATTTATTAATTCCACATAATATTATCATGTTTGTAATTACATTTTAAATTATTTTTATTAAAACTTATCGACTTTAAAACGACAACTTTTTATCGATACTCGCAAAAAAAAATCTTGTTTGTTTCGCGCGTATGTGTACGTGCACGCAGGTAACCTGGGAGTAGTGCATCAGCCATGACTGTTGTTGGATGCCCATCTGCTTAACTTTTTATATATTTTATTGTATTTGATCAAACATTCAATCTATTAATTATATTGTTTTTTAACTTTAATTACACAATTTGTTTTTTCTAATGAGCAAATTTATTTTTGTGCTTACTTGACACCTTTTACTGTTATAATTATTATATGCCCTTTATACAATCTTTATTGTGTTATAATTTATTGTAAGCGTCAAATTTTCTTGTAAAAGACCAAGAATTGTAGAAACATTGAATATTTAAAATGAAATTGTATTTTAAATAAAACAAAGACAGTGTACAAATAATTGTTATGTTAAAGTTAGTCAATTATTTCATTAAAATATATAAATGAAATTCGAATGGTAATGTGTTTCTTAAAAAGGTTATTTTTATAGAAAATAATAATATCGGCATCATTTACAAAACGTACCCTAAAGAGATTGTGTGTGTTACCATGGCAACGAAGTTTTCTAATTTGGTTAAGTTACCACGGTAACAACCGCAACAACTTTTCCACAAACTGGTATAAGTTTACAGTACGGATTTATAATATTTCACAGCTTGTTACTATGAAAATGTCTAATACAACATTTATGTATATTTGTATACATTACAAGATAGCGGCATTTTAATTTTACGCGAGCATAACACAATGATGCAAGATTCAAGTATGATTGATGTTCCTTTGTGAAAAAACTCTTTTGTGTTTAATCTATTCAATACACGAGGAAAAGAGTTAAATGGAGCAAATTCCCATAATGTACACGGTTTACTACATCACTGTGACTCTGAACAAACGAAATATAACAAATCTAGAGACCAATTATTTTAATTACACAAACAGCATAATTTATAGGACACCGTCATTGACAACGAACCATAATCAATCGGGTAAAGCTATATACAACTAATAGGTATCGCTAGTAACACTAACAAAAATTTCATAGTAATGACATTTCGTTCAATATTCAACAATGATCGGTTGGTGGGTTACAACTCAAAATAAATTACAAATCAAAAAGATTTGTTAACAAATACATTATGGAAATGTAAGAATTTCCTATGTAATTTTATTAAACATCCGTTTGGTACTCCGCCGTCGCATTATAATATCTCATCACTTATTCCTTCATTCATTCGCCAGTTGATTTTCCTCGTAAAGCCTAAAATACTACTAGAAGATTCAATTAATTTTATAGTCAAGATAGCCGAGTAAAGTAGCTAGGACACTTTATTAGGTGGTGTAGGAAATTAGAAAACGTCTCGTTACGGTGGCTTAATAGCATTGTAAAAAATAAAGAAGGTTAATTAAACGTTTGGGTTAAAATAAAAGCGAAACGAACTTTAGACGAATATTTAGTTAGGCGTTTAGTTTTACGAACACATAACTTCTGAATAAATTTTATCGTTTGATTTTAATGACCGATCATGCGAATAAAAACAAAACTGACGCGAGCCTATATCAAAAACATACTTGGTTTTATTGGAATTGCGCCTTAAGAATGTTTGTATGTAACTCTTTAAGAGGTTTTTTTCTGATATAATTAAAACATGTCTACGTTATAAAACGCTACATCTCCTAAAATCAGATGAAGAACACCATCCCAGGACGTAAAATAAAAGGTATAAATTAAACAAAGCCTCTCGATGATTAATGCTGCTTAGTCGTTTTAATTAGGTAACTTTCATAATAAATTTCGCCAAATGAAATTTACTACGAGTGTATACATAGTACAACGCAATTTGGGGTTATAACGGTCTCGTCTGTCCAGTCTTGAATGAACTGTTTTTTTAGAAAAGAGGGCAAACGAGCAGGTGTCTCACCGGATGTTAATTGATATCACCCATGGACACTAAAATCCAGTGGGGTCGCAGGTAACGCACTGGCCTTTTCTTAAAGGACCGTAAGTCGAATTGGTTTCGAAATAACTATAAAAAAGTTAATACTTAAGTTAATTTAATTACTACAAATAAACTATTCCATAGCTATATTTCTGGTTGTTCAACACTTTGCTTTATTTGCCTTATAAAGTATAACTTGTTATTCATTTATAAAGTAAGCTAATACGCAAAGAATCCATGTAGTCTCTTTAATTAAATCTCCAGTAATTAAAGTCGTGTCAGATGAATCAATAAGTTCTATTGGTTCATCAATCTTCGTTTTTTATTTAAATAAAAAAATAATGCTGTTTACATTTTTTATAGCTTTATTTATAACTCTGTCCCCATTCCACATTTTACAAGACTTCAGCAGTCTTATTCAGCGGGATTATGCCAGTTGTTTGCATACCGACATTGTTAAGTGGACAAATTATGTAAAAAATTGTCATGTCAGCGTCATGAAATTTGCTTTTCGATATGTCGTGTCGGTTAATTAATTATTTAAATGATTTTTAAACGGATATAAACACGAAATTAATACATTATGTACATAACTCAACGTTTCGACTGCTTGCAATTGTTGTGAGCGAGAGACTGTCTCGTCTAGATGACAATCTCAAATATAACCATATAAACGCCATTAAATGGATAGTTGACAGTATTAAAAATAAAGTGTAAAAGCGTTATGGAAATATTTAGTAAATAATTATTATTTTATCAAAAAGTTCATAATTTTTCTGACATAGCGAGCTTGCAAACAATGTATTCGTGTCACGTGTGTAATTCTTATAACATCTTGAAGTTTAATTTCGTCGGATACCGTTTTTGATCTAAATATTATGTTATTTAAGAATGATAACTTTAAATTAACTTTTCAAGCATGGTAAGTCATAGTGACAGGTTCGCGCCATCTTGCCTATAAAAAGCACTTATCGGGTAATTGAAATTATATTGTTTACTTGAATTTATAAAAAACAATGTGTGCGTGTACTAGTGTAGGTGAAACTTCTTTATGACCTTATTATATGCAACTTTACAGAAAATGGTTAAATAGGATAAAGTTTAACAGAAGGCTTTTATTATCATAGGCATGAATACAAATAATACAATTCTTTCATTTTACCTTATTACTACAAAGATTATCACAGAATTTCTTATGTACTACTAATCTCTTCGAATCAACCGTCGTAGGGACATAAAAAGATGGCGCGTAACGGAAAAATGTGACGCCTAACGGAATAACGTGACGCGTAATGGTATTTTTTTTTACAACACCGATAAAGAAGTTTCACTTCAATAACAATTAGTGTAGGTTCTACAGTAACTAATAAGTATTCTAAAATATTTTTTAATCTTATCAAATAACTTTTTGCCGCAACAGATTGGTAATACCAACTATGCGACAATAGATGGCGTTAAAATTAAATATTTTTTTTATTATTTAGTTTAGTGATGGGTCAAGCGATATACATATTAGTCTTAATCACTGCGAATGGTTACAGTCTACTACTGTTTTGTTGCAAAAATTTTGTGGCAAATTCTAAAGTTCACAGTAAAAGGCCAACAAAAGATGACATTGTCTTTGAAATACGAGTTTTCATCAACGCTAATGTTGACGTTCTAGTTCTAAAATGAACTTGGCTTGGTGACAATGTTAAACGAACGCGACGTTCATTATGTTGTGTCATTGATGAAGCAGAAATAGGGATCGTGTCGCGTGATTGGATAAGATATACTCGTCAATCTCAATTCTTAATCTTTAAGTAACCCAACTCAAAGCTAAACTATACAAAATATTGCTAATATTGTTTTTAGTAAACATACAACAGAATAAGTTATATTGTAATCCATCCTGTCCTAGTTATAACTTTGGGATATAGATTCACTTTCTATTGAGAAGGTTTGCGTTAAGATAATGTATATAGATATTGTACTAAGGAGCCTTTTAAAACTAAAGAGCAGTTTCAGTTGTCCATAAACGGTCAAATCTGAGTAAGTGATAAATAAGTAAGCTAGATAACTTTATTAATTATTGTACTTACCGGGTCCCATCATTTTGCCCCTCTAAAGCCTCTTTAAGTAAGAAACAAAATCTGTATAAGTGACGTCATTATTTCACGCGTGAACCTCTATTAAAACCAAATGTGTGTCTGTTACTGTTTTATTATTGTTCCTTCGTCAAAGTTATAAAGCATACGCTTACCTGCTTCGAAAAAATATTAGCCCTGAGATTAATGTACTCTTGGCCATGAAATTTGCAAGAAAAGCATGCTATGCAGTGAGTGACGTAACTGTCAGAAACTGCTGCAAGAAACCTGGGTTCAGTGTCTGTATAGCTAAATTTGCCGTATTTTATAGACCTCTATATCTGAGACAGACTCAGGTCATTTGTGCTCTCACTAATCAAGATTCAACGCGATTAATAATTGCAAAATTAGTGTTACTACCGTCATCCGACATAAATAATATTTAAACACAGTCAGTGTGCACGTCCGGCTCAGGCGCCGATCAGAGAACTACTACTGTCTAACACTTTTCCTAGTGGGAGTGCCATGCTGTTGCTTTCGGGCTTCAGCCAATCGGGCAGGCACGACCGGGGCAGTACCACTGTCTCACAGAAAACCGGCGTGAAGTGATGCAATAGGTTCATCTTATTGTACTCGCGTTTCGTGCGGTGAGTGAGACTCCCGGAGCCCATCAATTCCCCCCTCCCCCAGAATATGAAGATGCAGTTTAAACAGAGATTACCCCAGGGGGGTACCACACGTTTCCGCTATGGAGAATCCCCCTCTGAGCGTCCATCATCGGAACAGTCAGTATTCGGTGGTGGATGCACAGGCTGCCCTTCGTATTCTGGGGTGGGCAAAAACTGCTCAAAAAACTATAAGTTTCGATCTCGGGGCAAACGGAAGAATTTACCGAAGGCATCCCCTTCCACGCTCTCAGTGGACTTTACCAATGTTAGGGGGCTCAACTCTAATCTTAACGCGGTTCACTTTCACCTCGAAACTGCGAAGCCGGCCTTATTCTTCCTTACTGAGACTCAGATATCCTTCCCGGCTGATACTTCCTACCTCTCCTACCCGGGGTACAAATTGAAACATTCATTTGTGCCGCGGGCGGGAGTTTGCGTGTACGTCAGAGAGGATATCTGTTCTCGTCGCCTCGGGTCGCTTGAAGGAAGGGACCTATCTAGCCTCTGGCTGCGCGTAGACTGCGATGACCATCCGCGATTCTACGCATGCCTGTATAGGTCCCATAGCGGAAATACCGAAACTGAGCGACTCATTGAGCACATCCAAATGGCTACAGATTCCCTGCTCGAAGGGGTTCCTACCGCTGAAATCGTGATACTTGGCGATTTTAACGCTCACCATGCCGATTGGCTCGGTTCGGAAACCACCGATCACGCGGGAAGATCCTTTCACGACTTTGCTTTAGCTTACGACCTGTCACAAATGGTCCCTGCGATTACGCGAATACCAGATGTGGATGGTCATAAACCCTCTTTGTTGGACCTTCTGCTGACCTCACATCCGGAGACCTATCAAGTCTCTGTTGACCCGCCATTGGGTTCATCGGATCATTGTGTGGTCCGGAGTACTGTGCCTACTACGCGCCCTCCTCGGCCCCGTTTTTCGGGTTGTCGTCGTATTTGGCACTATCGGTCAGCAGATTGGGATGGGATGCGGTCTTTCTTTGCGTCCTACCCTTGGGGGCCTATGTGCTTTTCGTCGGAAGCTCCAGATTCCGTCGCTGCCTCTGTCGCCGAAGTGGTTCTGCAGGGCATGGAACTTTTTATTCCATTCTCTGCGGTGCCGATCGGTGGCAGGTCACAGCCCTGGTTTAAGCGTTCTTGCAAGGCGGCATCGCGTCGAAAGCGAGAATGCTTTAATGCATGGGCGGAGGCGGCGATATCTCGTGATGCCAATACCAGCGAACATAAAAAAGCATATAACTCAGCCTCCAGGTCCTTCAAACGGGAAATCGCTAAGGCAAAGTCAGAGCACATCGCCAGATTTGGCGAGAGATTGGCCCAACTCCCTTCTGGGACCCGAGCCTTCTGGTCTCTCGCCAAAGCTGTACAAGGGAATTTTTGTCAGCCATCGATACCACCGCTGCACAGAGAGGATGACTCGCTCGCCCACACTGCGAAGGAGAAGGCCGACCTCTTGGGCTGTCTCTTTGCGTCCAACTCGACTTTGGATGACCGGGGGAGATCACCACCGGCGATTTCGCGGTGTGATAACTCAATGCCGGAAATCACATTCCAGCAACGTGCTGTTCGCAGAGCACTATCTTCCTTGGACATTCATAAGTCGAGCGGGCCGGATGGTATCCCTCCAATTGTGCTGCGTACATGTGCTCCTGAGTTGGCTCCGGTCCTGACGCGCCTTTTCCGGTACCTGTACTCGCTCGGCACTGTCCCGAAGTGCTGGAAGATCGCTTCGATACATCCGATCCCTAAAAAAGGCGATCGCACTGATCCATCCAACTATCGCCCAATCGCAATAACCTCCTTGTTCTCCAAAATAATGGAATCCATTATTAATGGTCAGCTCTTGAGTTATCTAGAGGGCCACCAGCTGATTAGCGATTATCAGTACGGCTTTCGTCGTGGTCGTTCAGCTGGTGACCTTCTAGTATACCTTACTCATAGATGGGCAGAGGCAATTGAGTCCAAGGGGGAGGCACTAGCGGTTAGTTTGGACATAGCGAAAGCCTTCGATCGGGTGTGGCACAAAGCACTGCTCTCGAAGCTACCAGCCTACGGGCTTCCTGAGAAATTATGCGACTGGATCTCCAGCTCCAGCCGATCGGAGCATCAAGGTCGTCGTCGACGGAGCCTGTTCCGACCTTAAACCCGTGAATGCTGGGGTCCCACAAGGCTGTGTTCTGTCCCCGACCCTGTTTCTTCTGCATATCAATGACATGTTGCAACTTAGCAACATTCATTGCTATGCGGACGACAGCACTGGGGATACTCTTTACACTGGCCGGGCAGGTATTTCTCGGGCAGTTGTCGATGAGTACCGGAACAAACTTGTGTCTGAAGTCGAAACTCTTTTACGTGGAGTCTCGGACTGGGGTAGACTAAACCTAGTCCAATTTAACCCCAAGAAGACACAAGTTTGCGCGTTTTCCGCGAAAAAAATACCCTTTGTCGCTACTCCTCTTTTCGAAAACACTCTTCTTGAAGCCACAGCCAGCATCGGAATACTTGGCGTTGACATATCGAACGACGTTCAGTTTCGCGGTCATTTGGAGGGAAAGGCTAAATTAGCCTCCAAAAAGCTTGGTGTGCTCAGCAAGGCGAGACGGTACTTCACTCCGGGCCACCGCTTGCAACTCTATAAAGCGCAAATACGGCCCCACATGGAATACTGTTCTCACCTCTGGGCGGGGGCTCCCCAGTACCAGCTCCTTCCACTTGACCGTATCCAACGAACAGCGGTTCGAATCGTCGATGACCAATCCCTCTCCGAGCGGCTCGATCCTTTGGCGTTGCGTAGAGATGTGGGGTCACTCTGCATCTTCTACCGCATTTACCATGGAGAGTGTTCAGAGGAGTTGTTCGGATTAATACCTGCAGCTGAGTTTCAGCATCGGACGTCGAGGCAAAATACAAAATTCCACCCGTATCACCTCGACGTCCGACGTTCCACGACTGAGCGTTTCTCAAGGCAATTTTTGCCGCGCACCACCGCTATGTGGAACCAGCTGCCCACTGAAGTATTTCCGAACCAATTCGACTTAGGGTCCTTCAAGAAAAGAGCGTACAAATTCTTAAAAGGCCGGCAACGCACTCGCGAGCCCTCTGGCATTGAGAGTGTCCATGGGCGGCGGTATCACTTAACATCAGGTGAGCCTCCTGCCCGTTTGCCCCCTATTTTATTAAAAAAAAAAAAAAAAACTCAACGATCGATTCTACGCACTACTGACAAATTGACTTTAACACATTGACAACTTACAACCTGTAAGATTTCGTGATGTTGCCATTCTAATAAAACGAATGGCATCGTGTTCGTTTATAACGTAATCTCTGACATAAATAAAAATTAATTTCAAAATATGTTGTTAAGCGTAAAAAATCTAAGTTTGTGGTTGCAGCTTTTATATAATACAATTAAATCTTAATTTATATAGTACTGATGTTTAGAATTAAGCAGAATTAAAACTTGACTTTCTTCGCGACCTAGCAAATTAAACGACTGAAATACGAAGGCTTATTCCTAATTCATCATGATCTGTGGCACATATTTTTACACGAACGAAGCTGGCAACACCTACTTTAATAAATTAAAAAGTATACCCCAAACGTCATTTTACAAATAAGTCGTTTATGAAAAAAATTAATACAAACGCGTACAATTAAACAAAGTGACATTACAACGGCAACGTTTCATCTCGACAAAAACAAATAACAATTAAACATAAAACATTCCGCACGTGACTGTATTCCTGAAATTGCCCACGTGGATTATAAGGTTGATACCCGTCTAAGAATATTAAAATATAATTTATATGTTCATTCGTTGAGACGTAATATGTCGTTCAGAAAGTATGGATGTATGTTACTCATTGCCCGTCGCAGCACAATAGAACCATAGAGAATATGCCATTAATAGCAACTTACTGTTTTAATTAGAATTTTGAATAAGGCACTGAACATACATATAATTATCAGAACAGCAATTTACTGTTAATAAAGCTTTCAGTAGACAAAGAAAAGTAGAAAACATCGTGTAACAATACTTACATGGAATGTGACAACCCTATATTGTGTCTCGATAATAACACACACACAATTTTAAACCCTATTCTGTAGACTTAAAGCCTGTTATGTCGAATGAGCGCTTTTAAAAGTTAACATTTGAAATACATGTTACTCTGTGACACAATGAGTATAAAGTTTCTAGTGCAATCTTCTTCTATATTGACTCTAACTTTAAAATATTACGGAAACAATTTACAATTAAGCAACGATTGCTCTGCAAAACATCAAGAAAACCGATTTTATCTTTAATTTATTATTTTATTTTATACTGTTATATGAGATTCATTCTGATGGGACGGAACATTGGCGTGCAGCCTACATCGCCTGATATTATTTTGATGGGACAGATTGTTGGCGTGCAGACTTCATCACCTGATGTATTTTTGATGGGACAGGACATTGGCGTGCAGGCTACAAAGGTAAAGGGTACAAGGCTTATAGGGTATTCCCTTTTGATCGTCAAGAATACATATACATATTTAAGAGTTTTCAGCGACATCTACAATCTACGGCTACAAGTACTACGATGACTTTACACCCTGAATCGCGGTAACAAAGTAATCCGAACGCTGAGGATATATTCAAAAGGTAGCTGGAGTCTTCGGGACTGACGGATAAGCAGGTCGATAATTCTCCCTTTAGTCTTAGGTCTTAGGTTTCATCATCAGACGTCAAAGCAGAAAACAAAATACTAGCCGTATCAACTCGACTTTCGTCGTTCGTCGTTCTACAACTGAGTGTTACTTAAGGCAGTTTTTGCCGCGCACCACCACACCACAAAATAAGGCGTAGACACACGTAATACACACGGCGTAGATACATTCGCTGGTTAAATGCAACGTTTCAAATTATTCCTTCTAACAAAAAACGTATTTACGTACAAAAAACGCTTTTGCTTCATTAAGAACGACAATAGACTCTATAATTTAAAGGGAATTCTTCCTTGGAGTTTACTAAAAGCCGAGCGGGTTAAAAGGGTCTTGCAATTTGTAATTTGGACAAAAATACTAAAGATCAAGACACACGTCGGGAGAGTAATACAAATACCAGAAAAATGGTTTTAGGATTGTCAACGGAGCATAAAATACATTTTAGCCCCTTCGCATATGACTTAATTAATAAAATTTATATGTCCTCAATAAAGAAATAACAGTTATAGGAAGAGAGTCAACTCTAAAGTTATTTTTATAGAACAGGTGGCAAACTGTTTGAGACACTGGGTTCATATACATGCCTATGTACCTGGTGCATCGAATCAAAGGAGATTTTTGAACTAAATGTTTTAATAATTTTGCTAACATAGTTATAAGTGTCTCTGCTAACAATATATGGACTTATAATGGTCTGAAATAAATGATTTTTATTTATTAAACGGCCTCCGCTCATGGACACTCACAATACCATAAAGCTCGTGAGTACGTTGCTTTTCTTTTAAGAATTGGTACGCTCCTTTCTTGGTGGACGCTAAGTGTAATTCGTTGGGAAAAATCACGATGTTTCGCTACATCCGAGTATAACTCATTAAAATATTTACCGTCGTTCATCAACTTCATATATTTTAAATAATCATAATTATATATATATTCGATAGTTTTATAAATTAATTTATTAAAATAATACTTTAATTTTTGAATACACTCGCATGTAAACGGGCTTACGCCGTACAATCGCGTTGATAAAGTTGTCAATTTAATAAAGGTTTGTGAATCGTAGCTCCTACTAAAAGGGATCTTCATACATTCAAACTTTGTCTAAATGGATACTAAATTGCATTAGATGGGATGTGTCCCGCTAAATTATATCTTCATTTAATTTATGAATATTCATAGTTTAATATGTATATGCTATTAACATAATTATATGGATTTTTAACTGGTTGGCTGTTTAACGTATTTTTAATATACCTAACCTAAGATTGTATTTACATTCACTTGAATTGCAACCTCCTTTATTATATATAAATAAATAATAAATGCACTCTTTTCTATATTTCGCCTCTTTCTGTCATATTGCGTTTACGCTATGATGAAAAGAGACGATTGAGTAATTTAGTTAAAACGCTGCAATTAGAGTGATTAAGTTTTATGCGGCAATATTATTTTCCTTTTAACCGAATTCTTTGGACACTACACAAACAAGGTGCTCAACCGTCTAATATCAATTCAAAAAAACATAAAATATTCAAATTTGTTTATCAATTAGAATAGAATTCATAAAGTTTACAATCAAATATACAGTATTTACAATATTCTTTACCTACATAGTAATAATAAAATAATCAAAAATTAATAAAACAAAATTAAAATAAATTTAAAAAGTTTTGTCCCTGTGGCAGTGAACGCTGGCAGCATTTCCTCGCCGTATTGCGATACTTATTCGTTGAGCTAGGAAAGCACCAGCTCTGGGGTCCCGGTACTATTTTCCAGGCGCCAACTAAAATCTTTAATTAGTGCCTGCGCGCATGAACCCTACAGCCCAAGAGTCTCTCCTTCAGAGGGAACAAAATCGAAGTTGGACGAAAGACAAAGAGAAATATATTTGAACCATTTGTTATAGAATAGAATATACGTAGTTACATTCTTCATACATAAAGTTTCAATTCAATTGAGTTAGTTCATAAATGGAAAACCTCTATTTGGCAACAAATAGCAGAGTTATTATTTAACTGTGGCACTACTTCCGGGGGGCAGTGAAGCGCTAAACCGGAAATCCGGTGTGTGATAACGAATTTTAGCGAGTTAACACAAAATTTACTAACTTTCTACCACTATGTATGTTCTTAAAGCTTTTAAAAGTAACTTATGAGCTTGGTAACTCAGTCGATTGAAAGTAGTATGAACAATAATTGGAAAGTTTCATAAGTTGTTAATTTACACATACCAGTTTTTTGATTCCGTTGGTGAATCTCTTTAATAATTATAGTTTGAGTTTATACATAATTGTTTAGTAAAAATGTTAGAAGAACTACACGAAACGATACCTTTAAAAATAAAGCTTGAATTTCTTTTAGTTAAAAGATATTGCGTCACATTTCAATCAAACATATTCTTAATTTTTCATAAATAATGTATACAAGATTGATTAAACCAGATATAGTATTTGTGTCTCATGAAAAGATTCAGAGTGGAGATATAGGGTAAACATTTAGCCTCGTTTCTGAATATACAATATATCGCCATGACACGTGACTCTTGTATGCCATAAATGTAGTCATAGTTCGCGCCATACTCTAAATTTTATTAGAGTAACCATCTGCTACCTCTTTATGATAAGTTCTAGAGTTCAAGTCCCAGGTAGAATCTAAAAATACGCCATTTCGACTTTTACTAAACATTTATAAGCTCTTAGGAAATAGTTCCTCGAATGAGGAGGTAAATCTGTTCGTCTTAACGTACTATGGTTTGAAGTAAGTTAATGTTCGAAACTCAAGAACGCATAGAATTATCAAAAAGCCTATAAAAAACATGGGTTTAGATAATCAAAGGACTTCACGAATGTCACTGTGATACTGTTATAATTCCGCGATTTGGGCTCCCTATGTAAGTAAGCGTAAGATGATGTCGTAACGGGTATAAAACCTTTTGTACCCACTCATGATCCGAACCTTTTTATTCTTAGTTCAGTTAGCTACAACGAGCTTAGATAACGCCGAGAATTCGCGCTTGCGATATCCTTAATAAAATTGTTACTCGGCAAGGACAGCAATTCAGTAGTACTACAGTGCCTTAGCTTCGATGTGCCTCGTCAACAGAGGCGACATCGTTACTTCATGTACAAAACACTTTGAAAAAGGGGACATATGATTCGATATATCATATTAATAAATTAATTACATAGGTTACCGAACCTTTTTTTATTATTCGATAAGTGATCTGACTAAAGTTTTAGTATTTGTGAGCCCCTATAATAATTAGTAATTTTTTTAATTATGTAATTCTTTAGCTTGTTTTTCCTGTTTATTTATAATTTCGAATTATTTTTTATTTCCCATAATAAACATACAAGCTTAACGCTATATCTTAAAATAATGGGCCAAAACCCATTGTTTCACAACTTTTCGAAAACTTAAACACAATTATATTTAAACGGAGCAGTCGCTACGAATTTGGCAACATTTTTTTGGCGTTTCTCCAACTTCTTACGTTTAAAAGATACACATTTATTTCTTAGTTTTGTATCAGTCTTTACTAATATAATGTTGTCGAGTTCATTTTTATTTGTAAAACGTTTTTAACATCAACAAGAACATCATAATTTTATTCAAGCCCTTCTAAAGATGACACACTGCAGTCTACACACCTTCAGATTCCTTTTATTAAATGTCATCTTACTGTTGGCCTAAATGGCCCTGACTATTTGGCTCGGGCTGGAGTCTAGCTCGGCCGAAACGGAGGAATCATGCGACCTGCGAGACTGGGACCTCAGGGTGGTCGATCACCGAAAGGATGAAAGCTCACTGGAGTGGATGTAGTGCAAAGTAAAAGACCCTGCATTCCCTGGCAAAGGCGGTTTTTTCCCTAATCTAACTGTGTTATGCTATCTGTAATAAGTTTTGCTTTTACGCACCAACGGGTTGGGTTAGGGTTTAGCCTTGTCGAAGTGGTATGGTAGGGAGCTCCAGGCCATGGTGTAGATCAACGTTCCTCTCAACACCGTAACAGTAGCGATTCACCGGCGAATTCAATTAAGGTTCCAAGTCTACACCTACACACGCTATATCTATGGTCTATATGTTCTAGATGTACAGGCATAACTGCGTTCCTTTCCTTTTGACCGTAATGTGTATAAAATTAGGCTCAACGAATTTTTTAAATGATCGCGTGATTATCGTATGATAATGTCATTCCTATGTAATTTCTTTACTCATCTTTTTATTTTAATAGCCAAGTATATATATTATATATAAACTATTTGATATGTGTAGCATTCATAAGTCAAAACATCGAGTTACAAAAACAATACAATATATTCATATAAAACCATATGAATATATCCGTTAAAAAGGTTATATTTAATTGTTTATATAAAACAACAGGCCGCTAATGTGTTTAGTTTACGGTGAGTAAACAACGGAATTACCGCTAGAATAAAAATATTATTATATTCCTGTTTACATTGTATCTTCGTAGCACTATTTCCAACAAAATAAACTACACAAACGTAGAATGTACGAACAATTTTCCGTCCAAGTTTTAATTACTCTGAGCGAAAAATTCAAACAAATAATTCACAATCAGTGCAAATACACAGCAGTTAACATAAATCAGGGACAACGTTTTTAAAATATAAACGAGCCATGTATTTTATGACTCAATATATCAATTATCTACCTTAATCTTGTTTGGGATTTAAGTTTTCGTAAATTAAGATACATAAGCTTAAAAAATAGTTAAATGATATCAAAAAGGTTTACTAATATTTTATTTCACACATACTTATATAATTAAAATACTGAACCTGTTTGTTCCGAGTATTTTAGCATAACATAAGGATAACAGTATATGTTGCTTTTTTATACAGCAGGTGGGAAACAGGCAGGAAGCTCACCTGAATTTAAGTTATATGGACACTATCGATGCCAGAGGGCTATAAAGTACGTTGCCGGCATTTAAGAATTGGTACAATCTTATCTTCATGGAGCCTGAGCTTAAATGCTTAGAACGACGGCCGTCAAGCTGTGATGGGTGGAATTTAATATTCTGCCTCGACGTCCGATGCGCCCAGAAGTTGGTGCTCCATGTGAACAATAGAGCTACACATATATACTAACGGATATATAATTGGCAGCTATATATTTATCCTGACCAAGTATACCAAGGCTATTAAATGTACTAAAGTAATTAAGATAATAATAAAATTGAATTTTCTGATAAACTCAATACATCCTCTGCGATCCTACAAAAAATATTGATAACCTTTCCTTAAAGAACTAGCATCTAATTTATTTAAATCTATTAATCCGTCGCTTCGCTTATCAGATGTCAGATCTTCTTTATGTCCTTGTGCTTTTAGAATCTCGCATAACTACGAAGAATGAATAAGACAACCGTAAAACCTGAAAATATAATATTTTGATGAAAATAAACCCACCCAAACTTACGCGACTCACTGTTCTGACAGTAGATTCTAAAACATACGTATTTAAGAGCGTAGCAGTTATGCTTGCGAGTTACAATCATAAGAACGTGCATTCAAATCCCGGCTGTGCAATAAATTTTTCATTGAATAGAAGTTTGTGTGTGCCATATGCCTTAGGTCCAAAAATCTATGTGTTAGACACGTGCTAAGTAGGTGATTCTTACTTACAAAAATAGTCATTGGAACAGATGCAGTGACTGTACTCTGTAACTTCCAATAGCGACACTGATACAGATCTTCTTTTATATGAAATTTCAATGTAGTTCTTACAATATCTATTTAAATTTCCTAGCTATTGGAAGTTACAGAGTATGGTGGCCGCTACAACCGAAAGAATGTTGTAGGTTGTACTAGTTGTATCGACTATATCATTATACATATTGTATATTCATATAACTCCATATAAGGTCCCTCGATTTCAGGACGACTCCCTCCCTAAAGCGTCGAAATCAATTGGTTTTTATTGGTATAGCTTATCTTCCATACAATGATATACTACATAGCATTACCCCCGCTCTCAATTACGACAAGAATTGAGTAATAAAGTACTTTTTAAATAGCTAAAATTAGTAAAAACTGCCCAGCGGTGTACGTAAGAAATTCGTTCTTTTGTTTACAAATTGGGATTGCTTGAACGTGTAGACTGTTGTGCACTATGACTTATAAGTAGGAGTCATAAAATGCACAGTCCCTCCATTGTCTTTTTAAATAGAGTTTACACTGTATTGTACTTATTTATTATTTAAGTCGCAGAATTATTTCGGTTTGTTACCCACTGAACTTACTTCAAATATAGAAATAAAAAACACTGAAATACTTATCGTAAAAGTATATATAAATAAATTACGAAAATCTTACCACTAAGAAATTTTCATATGACAAATTGATGACCCCAAACGCTGTCATATAAAGTGGTTTCTGAGACTGTTGGAGCGTGACAACTACGAGTTTCCGAAGACCAGGTCTAATCTCAACCTTCTCCCATCCACAATGAAAAATGGCTGTAGGGACTTGCAAGGCCTGTAATGTAAAATCCATGTTAATAACGTCTTCAAATAGTTCCTTAATATTATCTTATCTTAATCTTAATATATATATAAATCTCCTGTCACGATGTTTGTTTGACTCCTAAACTACTGCACCGATTTTAAATTAAATTGGCACACCGTGAGCAGTCTGGTCCAACTTAAGAGATAGGATAGCTTAGATCTTTACTTATAGTTGCAATTTTATTTTATTGCAAATTATTTGTCTATAGTTATTTGCCAGTCACAATTATCTGTTAACTCCAAAAGATTCTAACAGATGTCGATACTCTTCGCCTGGTTTGAGTAAGTAATCATAGCAGTGCCATCGCACTGCTATGGTAAACCGACAAACGTGTCATAATATAAGCTACAATTCAATATCATAATTACCACTTGTTATTGAGGCTAAAGTATAAATTAAATTTATTTTGTAGTTAACGAAATACCGTGAAATTCAATTATTTCTACTTTTTAATTTTTGGTGTTAGCATAGCCATCCACGTGTTACTTAGACCGAAGTGTAAATGGAATTCAAATTATAGTGACGATAATACAGTGAAATTATTCTTTCGTGTCACGGTATTAAGGCTTACTAAAACCACATTATGGAGAAACGAAGTTCGCGGGGGCAGCTAGTTTACTATATACCTCAAATATTTAAGATATGTCTTTACATAACAATGACGATGAGGACATTTAATTTCTCAACCCTGTAGTTAATGAAAACTATTAATTGCGTAATTAATGAAAACAAACAATCAAATCTTACTTATTAATATAAGCATATAATAGCTTTATAATATTAATATTTACTATAACAACACACTTTGTACCTCATTTGTAATATTAGCCGAATATGTCATATAAACTCCAGTTAAGATAACTATAGACATATAAGATCCCAAACACACGAGGAGCAGCGCCATATCGGATCCAGCATACTAAAATAACACGGTAGATTTAAACATGAAATTAACATACATTACACTATTTAATTATGATAATGTACGCTAACTAGCTTTGTCGGCGCATACTTCATTAACTTTATACTGTAAATTATATTTTTATACGGCAAATTTAATCTAGATAATGAGTTGGAAGAACGATTTATCCACTTTAAATGAATTTATATACTGAACCTTTAAATATTATGAAGACATTCTTGTATCATTCTTTATGTACAGAATATGAGAACCCAAAAAGTGCTCTCAGTGAGCTGGTATATGTCACAATTCATTACTGTTTTTACATACGAAAGGATCGGAACATGGGAGTCCTAGTACGCGAGCTAAGTCTTGTATTTGACTCCGATTTCGGCATATATTAGTTGACTATTATTATTTACGGTTTGAAATTTATACGCAAAAAAATATGATATGTGTCAAGCTTAGCTTAAGATAACCTTGTCTAAAGAATATCAAAGAAGTAGATACAGTCCGAGATCAATACCTATATAATTTACTCAACTATTATTATATCAATATAATAATAGTTGAGTAAATCTCGGTTTGAATTTCATAGGTCACCAGAAGGGACTTTGATCCTTTCAAAGGCTTACGACATAGGTCCAACATGAAGAGGCCATTCCGAGACTACACATTAAACAACTGACGTTATGATATTTGTATTTTTGTAAACGGAAATTTCACAAACAAAATTTTAAATTACTCACCACAGATTTTAAAAGTAAGACCACTAACAAAGTAATGCTTTCAACGATTTGAACACTGTAAATGCTTCCAATAGTGTTTTGTACATTGCGAGCACACCTAACGACAAATTATTTTAAGTATAGTATAACTGTAGTCAACAATAAAAATACTATAACACACACATGTATATATCTATATTAATTTGTTGTATAAGGTCCTTTTTGGGCTATCTTATAAATCTCTTGACAACTTCTTAATAAGCAGATGTGTTTATAAATTTTATTATTATTAACTGAAATCATACCATAAAGCATGCTTGAGTAAAATGACACCATCCAAAAACTCCTTCTCAAACTCCTGACTACTATTAGACTTCTTGCCAAGACTCTCGAAAAACATTCGAACTCTTATAAACTTGTACTTGATAAATACTAGAGTACATAAGCAGAGATAGTCGGTGGACTGCATGATGCAGATAATGTACCAGAAGTGAACAACGGATAGGAATCTAATAAAATTGACGAGGAGCCCAGTGTCGCTCGCCTTAGGGTAATAAAGGACTTCAACCCGAATTGGTATGTCTGAAATGTTTAAATAAAATATAATATGAAAACACTTCACTTTGTTTTGAGAACCCTTCTAATATTTTTATTGTTCGCCTAGTGCTTACTTTAGAGTCGCGCTTTTAATTAAAAGTTCAAAAATCGTGCATCCAAACAGTCACTGAGAGTGCGCCGATGGAAATTTATTCGTAATTAATACATGCATGTACGGTGAAAGAGAAAAATAGTTTAAGGAAGTGAGCAACAAATGACGAATGCCTATAAAAAATAATCAAAACTTCAGGAAATAAATAAAATTAAAAACTCAGTGAGAGAGACAGAGTCAAAATCCGTGAAATCATCAAAAAGTGAACTTTGATCTTTTAATAATTAATTTATATATTTTAGATGTAAACTATTAAAAACCTAGTTCAGCTTTGTTATAATATTTATATATGAACACTTCGTTGCACTTATTATAAAAAGTGAACACAATTAAATTAAAAGAAGGGCAACTGGCGGCCTGATCGCTTTCGAGCGATCTCTTCCAGGGTGTGACACAACACACTGTGAGAAGAGACAAAAAAATGTATTAAATTGGATAAGATAGGCAAGACTATACTATCAGATAATACCTTCCACAAAATAATCCTTGATGCCATAAAGCATGAGCACCGTTGCTGAAAAAAACCCGCAACAAACAACCACGTAAATAACTTTTGCAGCTCTTATAGCTTTCTTATTCGACTTTTGTGTTACCTCCCCCTCTAGAAGTTTCTTGAAAAATACCTTAATTTCTTCTTTTTTCGCATAAAGTATTATAACTTTGAGAATTATTGCTGGCAAACCATAACTAAATAAAAGCACATCATTACTTTCTTTTAACGTTAAATCTGTTCTGCAATTTGCTGCCAAAACATTGACCGTGAAAATAACCCAAAATATATTTACGATGAGGAAGAGTGCTTTGTTTAATATTGGATATCTTATTTCTTGTTTTTCATACCAACAGTCTGCTAAACCCAAGCGGTGTATGACATTGCAAATTAATTTTAAGTAATCCTTTTCAGTAACTGGGAAAGCAATTTTCCTCTTTAAAGCCATTTTCTAAACGTTTTAACTTACGGACGCCTTGTAACATGGACTACGCTAAGAAGAAAGAAAGCACGAAAACTGTTCTTATTCATGAGTTGAAGCTTAATATACCTCAATTGGTTTTCGAACTTTAATTGTTACGAAAAAATAATCATTCGATAACTGTTTAGAAGCTAAATCAATTAAAACTTTTATGAAAGTTTCGATTAACCGAAACGCCCATTTACCTATTAGAATTGTAATTTGTAGGTATTGAAATCAATAGAACTTCGTGACATTAAGGTAACTCTAATGATCGTTTTTTTTAAAAATAATTTACAAAAAAATATACAATTGATTGAACGAAAACATAACTTACATTTTTAATACAAAAACAGTATAAATATTTACAATATTCTTAAGCTGCATAATAGTAATAAAAAATCGGTAAATAGAGAACCATAATCCATATAAAAAGTTCCCTGTGCTAGTGTAGGTACTTTAAATGCTTGCAACATTTCCTCGCTGTAGAGCGATACCTATCCGTGGAGCGAGAAAAGCACGAGCTCTGAAGTCACCAAGTACACCAAGCTTATTTAACTATAGGTTACTAATTATAATCAATTCGTTTAAAAAAATATTATATATGTTAGAACCTCAGCCAATCATTTACTACTAGAACTTTTTTAATACTTAATGTCCTACGACCCCTGGATAGGGCAGAAGGGATCCACAGTGAGTCCCCACCGTGTTCCTTGATGAGCTTCATATTTAACTTCGCTCCAAGCACTGGCTCCGGAAACAATTATTTATTTACGATATTAAATTATTTTAAAATCAAACGATGGCAAGAGACCGGATGGTATGAGTTTGATTCCATGGAAGATGAGCTGCAACCGATGCCATGGGCAGACCCACTGGCCCCTTCCATCTACATGGAACCAACAGCAGAGCTGGTGCGGCTTGTGATGCAGCTGATAAAGCATGCAATTACAGGGGTCTAGGCTCCGAATATGATTATGCCCATTCGGTGTCAAGACTCTTGGTCCCTGGGGTCCTAGCGCTATAAAGCTTTTAAAGGAAATAGTAAAAAGGTCAGTTAACATTACAGGAGGCCGAAGAGCTAGCAGTTCCCTCGGACAAATAAATAGTCAAGCTATTAAAAGGGGAAAACGCTGCCAGTATCTTCGGAAGGGACTCCGTTTAAAAATATATTTTAGTTATTATTATTTTATATATATTTTATAAATCAAAATCCATTTTTTTTAATGAAGTGATATATTTTAAAACTCAACATATAGTACACCGATCAATTATTATTTATACTAATTGTAGGTCATTAGTTATGGACGAGGACCTGAACTTAACTATAAATAAGGCCCGAGCTTAACTATAATAAATACCTATAAGAAATATTTTTTGGCATTTCAGAATACTTTGTTTTCAAGTAAAACATTTAAATTTCACATATATAAATTACACTTGGCCGAAAGTCTCGAATCGTCCTAAAAATCCTTCTAACTCGTGTCACGGGCACTTCAAGTATTACGTAAGCACTGCAGGGGGCAGAGGGGTCTTTGATTTTCTTATTTGGTGATTACGTCAACTGTAATTATTTACTTTTTCACACATACACATTGTCTAAGCTTGAATACGAAGTGTATTTTCGAGGATTCCTACAAAACATTAATGTGTTTATGTGCTTTTGAGAGCTTTGCTTACTTATGCCGATAAGAAGAAGGGGCGGGATTAATAAAAAGACAGCTAGATAGGGAACAAATTGACGTGAACTGTAAATTTGTGTGCGTCTATCGGGTAACGATATTTTCTAAGAATTTGCACATTATCATACTAAAAATCTAAATCAACAAATTAAACTCATTACTACATCACAAACTTATTACTGAAATAAAATTTATAAGATATATTTTTCTATGACATTCTGTTCCGAATTGTTCCGTTAACGTGGTAGCAGCCACTTTATACGTACGTGTATTGAAACTAATGAAGAATTTGTTGGATTTGGACGTAAATTATTTACCTATTAACCCATTATTAAACATTTCTGCTATTTTCTGGAGCATCACTAATATAATGTATTTGTATTTATAATCATTCTCATTCATGCAACTCTTTCTTTGGCCTTTTTTGATAAATAATCGACTAGTGTAATTTTTTTAGGAACATAATCTTCTTTTACCACCGCTTTTTGACCTCTACTTCTTACTAGAGATTTTGATTTGTCATCCCATCTTCCATCCAAAATTTCAAAAACATCATAAAATGTCGGTATGGGTAATACAGGAGGAGAGTAAGGCTTTTCAATTATTTTACTCGTTGTAATCTCTGATTTCTGCGACTTCCCTATACTACTTTTTAATTCAGGATTCTCTTTAACATTCGTATGTTTCAATGGTATAGGTTTGATATGTTTATTGTCTTTATGAGTTGCTGGAGCATGTTTTAGGCTAGGTATAACCTGTTCCATCAGTGGGGGAGGCGGCGTAGATGGTATACAATTGCTGGAGCTAGGGATATATGAATAATAATTGTTGTTATTCAAATAGGGCCTTATTTTATTTAGCGTTGGATAAGATAGATAGGGATTATTGTAGTGATAAGTATCAGGCCAACCACATGTGTTTGTGTTTTTATTCCAGTTATTTTGCTTACACGTACTATGTCTTTCATGACCGATGGACGTGTGGGGTCTTAAGTGATCACTGAGTGCTACATTTTTAAATCTGTGTTTAACAGGTAGCTTATAATTGCCGACATTCATGTTTGATCTAATTTTTGGTATCTTTTGTCTGAATAAATTTTCTAATTTGAACTCTCCTCCGGTGATAGGTCACAAAATACCTGTAACGAAACATCTAAAATTAAATTTAAACAAATTTATCACTATTTTTTTTTAAATATCTCACATATGTCTTTTGTGAACGGGAAAAAACTGAAAGAGGTTTCTCGTGAATTTTTGTGTTTATTTAAGCATAGCAACTTCGTCGGTGGACCGATCTGGATAATATATCAAGAGATATCAAATGTACCCGATTTGACTATCCTATAGATGAAGTTTTAACTGAAAAAACAGGAAAATTCTAAAACCCGCGCTATGACATGGTCATTCATCGCTTATAAGTAGACAGTTAACTAATCTAATTAGATGAATAACAAAGATTTAGATTAAAGATGTGTGGTGGCATCTAAGGATGATCCAAATATTATATTAATTGGATCTTGATATCTTGTGTAAAAATAATTTTATTATACACGTAATTCTCTAAATATAAGGCAAATCAAACTTTTTAGTGCAGTTTTTGCAGTCGATTTTATTAAAAGGAAATTATTAATTATTGTTCCGCTCCTACTGATAATAGATATATAGCCTATGTTACTCGCCGAAAATAGTACATTATTATATTTGTGTTACCGAAATAAAATGAAATTGGTTCAGTATTTTAGAGATTAGATAAATCATTACAAACTAATATTACGTCTTTATAATAGTGTAGGTAACAAAGAACATTCAAGTACGTTATTTATTTATTTATTTTGGTAATAAATAGAGTTAAGGTAGAGTTTTATTTTGTAAAGTGTGAAGCAATAAATGAAGGTACTCCAAGAATCGACCTGACCGGTAATATCTATTGAGACGCTGCAAATATAGTGCACAAGACAAAAGTGTACTCAACTCCATAACTCTATACCCCGCTGGATGGATGGCTGATGTCCATCACAACCAGACTATTGCAAAAGCAACGTATTATAATAATTAAATTTGTCGTTAACTAATTAAAGATAATATATAAAATAATAGACTGATAAAGAAATTTTGCCCTAGATTAAAAGTTTCTGATTCTTTTACAAGATAATCTTCTATATTTATACCTAAATTATATTTATCAACGTTTATTGGTAATTTAGAAGGGACTTATTTCATCGAATTGTAATCACCGATTTATAACTGCAGTGCGGCGGCACAAATTACGGCGAAAATAGTTTAACACATTTAGATTGGTTACATTGAAAAATAAAATACGTAAAGTATATTTAACTAATCAAAGACCTAATGTCGTATATGCTATTAAAGCTCATTTTAGTAGGAAAAATTACAAAAAGGTACCTCGTAAAAAAAATGGCAACATTTTGTTGTGGTAAGTTCGCACGTGATTTATCTAACGTCGAAGACTTTTCGCATGTATCGACTTCGGCCAACTTGTTTGCCGGAAACTTTAACAAGTTACTACTCAATTAAATTTATCTACTTATGTACAATAAGATGATAAATGACGTACCCGCTTCTTCTGATAATATTACCTCACAAAATATTCACTGACTTAAATTTTTGAAATTATTTAAAGAAATAACCAATGATTTGAAGCAAATTAATATATCTGGCTGAACTTACTGGATGCCTGAATTTATTTTTATGGGAATTGCTTATATTTACGTTTATTACTTATTAACAAATTAGATGTGCAAACAAATTAACAACACAATATAATCACTGCCAAATTAAACTAATTAGCTAGTATATTATTTGTATATACTAAGAAATTCGTCAAATACAAATTTTGTTAGTTAACAACAGTGAACCAATAGAAGTGTTCAATATCGGTACTAACTATTATTATTTAATTATATTAGTATATGTAATTAAATACAACAAATGAAAACAAGAAATACACTCGACAACATATCTTTCACTACATTTAATATCCAAAATATCAAATCTGAAAGGCAACTGCATCCAAGCAGGTACTGCTGGTACGGTTTCCAGTGCTGTAAAATTATAGTATATTACAGATCAAAATTATCATATCCACGTGGATAATTGCTAGTTTTGCTAAAAAGTAAAGTACATTCTGCGTATCTTAGTAGTTTACTATCCGTACAGTATTATGAAATTATCCTATGTACGATCATTGTCGTATTGTTGGGAATGCTTACCGGTATGTAACGCGAAATAATTTGAAAAACAAATGTCTTGTTGGTGACAAGGATTAAGATATATCTACTTTATTCATTTTATTTACACTTCATTACACTATAATAATAAAAAAATGAACATAATTAAATAAAAAGGAGGGCAACTGGCGGCCTTATCGCTTACGAGCGACTGTGAGGAAAGAAAAAATAAATATGTATTAAATAACATAAGATAGGCAAGTAGTGCAAAAATACATGTTATATACATTTATTAAGACAAAACTAAACAGGAACAAAAAAAACAAACTAAACTAAAAATATGATACATTAAAAATAGAAAGTAAAAAGACACATAAATGACGATAATTTAAGATAAGTCTCACGTCAGTTAGTAGTTAGTAAGAAAGTTAGGGATACGATGTGGATAGGTAATGTTTGTACAGAAGATGTTTAAAGGAAGATAGAGAAGGAGTTAAGACGGGAAGTGAATTCCATAGCCTAACTGCAGAGACCTTAAAGGAATCGCCAAGAAAGGAGGAGTTATGAGATGGGATTTCAAGGGTATAGTTTTCGGCAGAGCGAAAGCTATACTTTAATTTTACAACAGAATAATATCATATTTAATAGATAACGTCTATATATATAAAGTAACTTTAATTAAAAAAAGTCTTCTTTTCTTTATTGACCACTTCTTATTGGCCGTGTTCATCGGTTAAAGAATTCAAATTTAAAAAAAAACTGAAAAAATTAATACGCGTAAAGTGAACGTCACGTATTAATTTACGCGATTATAACTACGTCAGACAATAAAATTTTATTTACGTAACTAAAATCGACCTTAGAACAAAAAATTCCTCAGGTGGTATTTTGCAAAGGAGTTTATTTCTCTATTAATTGTCAAAATCTTGCAAATAACATACGTGGGTTTTATTAACGATTACTTTTTTTAAATTATGTATGGTTATAAGCTAAGGAGTTTGAATAAGCTACAAATTTAGATTTAATCTTTCGATGACATCAAACTTATAAGAATTAGTTATTTTGTTTGATGTTTGTTGTCTTAATTCTTCTGACAAAATGCGTTTCTGTAGAAAGACGAACCATTTAGATTTTTAAATCAGGGTTCCCGACCATACGATAATGATCGTACATGGGATAATTTCATAACACTGTTCGGATGGTAAACTACTATGATACGCAGATGGTACTATATTTTTTAGTAAAACTAGCACTTATTCTCGTGGGTATGATAATTTTGATCTGTATTATACTAAAATATTACGGCTTGCTTGGAAGCAGTTGCCTTGCAGATTTAATATTTTTGGATATTATATAGCGAAAGAATTGTTGTTGATTGAGTTCCTTATTTTTATTTGTTGTATTTAATTACATATACTAATATAATTAAATAATTATAACTAATACCGGTATTAAACACCTGTAATAGTTCACTTTTTTTAGCACACATTCTTAACTAACAAAATTGGCATTTAATTAGAATATTAACTAAATACAAATTTTGTTAATTTAATTATTATTATAATTAAAAAAAATACTACAAGGGATATATTTCCCTTAATTGAAACGCCACAATTAACGAAAAATTTATTTGTAAATCGTCACTAATTTTACGTCATCGTTCGTAATCACACGAACGTCAACTGTCAGTTTTTAAAAATCTCGCTAAATGATTAACATTCTGCAACCCGTATCTACAACACCCTACAATGGTGGCAAGCGGCTCAGAGGGCTTTTCATACTGCAGATGGTAATTACGATAACTCGGTGTGTTTGTGACGTGAATGAAAGTCCCAGTTTTCACTGACATCGGCTTAGATAGTCCTTTCAAAAGAATTTTTAATTTTTTTCAACGACTTCAAGGAACCTGCGTTTTATACATCAAAGAGTTTTTGTCTGCAACGTCGTAGAGAATTACTTGACTGAAATGATTTTAGCTTTACATGTCAAACATATTAGTTGACCACAAATAAACAAAAACGGTCCATTAAACATATACCTCAGATAATATACACTATCTGGGGTACTGCTATATACCAGAAATGTATAAAAGAGTCGTTTATCGGTAAAGGAACTCATGGCCGTGTGTAATACCTTTTCAGAATTCCTATTAAATGCGCCAAAACTTGTAATACAGGTCACTTTTCGGTAGTGTATTTTTTTCACAGTGGGTCCAAAGTAAACAAAAAGATGATTTGACATTTTCGTAAAACTTAATATTATCTTAAATATACCCAATAAATAACCATAAATAGCTTTTCTCACGCAAAGACTGATCAATACCAATCTAATGAAATCGAATCTTACAAAAACGCAAAATAAATTTTAACTCTGCAGGAGTTGAGCTTAAGGACCTCCCGTAGAACAATTTTTTACCCCATCTAGCCCCTAGTTGCGTTTGATGCACGACTTTTTGGCCAACCGTCAACCGCCAACAATATTTGACTAGTTCTTGCGCGGTGCTACTCTAATCATATGACTTCCATTCTCAGCAAATACTCCCGAGATGGGGATCGGTAAAAATAACAAATTCAACTGGGAGAGTAATACTCGTCCCATAGAAAATGTATACAGATTTAATACACGAACCGATTAATTTGAAATTTTTCGCTTTCAATTCTTTAAGTTCAAACTTTTGTTAAAACATCGCGTATCGATCTCTTACGGCTTTGTCAGACCGTTGGCGTCTCTAGGGAACCAGATGGAACGTTCTAGATTTTATAATTTTTCCTATATCCCCAAACTGATGGAAGTTGAAAACTCGCAATTTTTCTACATACAGCATAGCATATTCGAAACAATTTAGTTTATCTTAGTTTGTTCGTGCACCCTCCCGATACATCATCAGTATGGGCGGCCTGTCAGCTTTTTCGTAGTATGAAAGTCAGCGACGATGACCTTTACACCAGATTCAAGTACACCGATGTGCTAGCCGACCGAATAGATGACGCCTTCCTGAATTTTAGTCACAAGCCGATTTTAGCCAAGTATGGCTATATTATTTTTAAGTTTTTTGGAATAATACTTTCATCCATCACATTATTTTCCTCTACTCGAGTCTCATATGAAACATTAAAACTGGCTTGGTAGCCACTCCCACTCTAATTAAACGCCAATAATTAATGAATTTAGTGTAGTATTCATGTATAATAGTTAGTTAATAAATTGATAAACAATAGGGTAGAGGGTCTATTTGAACGACATTGTCTTAATTTACCTTTTATTTTAGTTATATATGGGCTCCATCCCTGTATTCAACAATTCTGGTAAATCACTCTGCAGTGCCAGTTGGAGTCAAACCTGGATAAGGGAGAGCTCAAGGGACCGCAACCGCTTTCTTTCGCAATTTCTCCTATAGAGGTTTCTCACTGACGCGAGTTACAGAAGAGGTCTATCTCACTTATAGAAGTCTATAAAAGTACGAAAAATATGACATCATTAGAAACAAAATATGTTTATTACAAATTTTTTGAAATAGTAGCTGAACATAAATGTTTAATCTAATTAATATTATAACAAAATTTACTTGAAAAAATCTGTTACTTAACGAATTTATAGTAAATATTTATGAGTTAATTTATTTTACTATTCTGTTTTTAAATTTTGTGTATGTTTTTGAAGTTCATTAATTCTTTTAAATAAGGTTTGATCCGCCGCATATTAATAAAATTTGTGAAGCGTCTCCAACGCCTTTAAGCAACTGCTGTTTATGAACTGACTGTATTGATAAACAGGTCGGTACGCATATTTGGCTATTTTAATAGAATGGGTTTTTAAGGTAATAACAAAACAATAACATAAGCACATTTGGTTTAAATTAAGTAAGGGTCATTTATACAGGTTTTATATCTTCACTCATAGAGGTTTTAGGAGGGCAAAATTATGGGACCTGGTAAATGCTATCACTAATAGAGTTTTCTCGCTTATCTTTTTTCATTTATCCAGGTTCGACTGAATATTATTATTATAGTTGCTTGAACGTTGTAGTTGCGAAGATACAGTGCGAACATTAGCAAATATTGTTTTTATTAATTTTAGTCCATAAATGTGGTCACTGCGTTTATGGAAGTTTAAGTAATAAATACATTGTTAAAACATAAAATAAATCTATATATAAATCTATATAAATCTATATATATATATATATATATATAAATGAATCCCTATTTTCCTTGGTCATGGCATTACGCATGAACAGCTGGACCGATTTTTTGTTGTATTTGTTATTGTCAGGAGAAGTATGTAAAAAAATAAGAAAATGGCACGGGAAGTTAGAAATTTTTTGTTACGATAGCAAATTTATTACAATTTAAACTTTTTTCATGTAACCTTAAGGCGTTTGACATAACATTGACAGAATGCGTGCTGCAAATATCGTCAAAGAGAATGTAAGAAAAGTTATTATGGCTTAAAACAAATGCTTCAATCAGTTATTATATTGATTAAATAATTACAGTCCATGTTTTTCACATGGACTGTCACATATGTCGCCTGTTCCCGTGTCGTAATACCAACAAACTATTTATATACGCGCCAGAAAAACAATCATATAATATTGTTTATCATAAAGCAGTAGAATAATAAACACTTTGTTTCTGAAATATTGTTTAGTTATTATATAAATTCGAAATAAATATTCATTGTTAAGACAGAACAACGTCTGTCGGGCCCGCTAGTAAATAAAATAAAAATGTGTTTATTCATTATAAGTACATATGCATTACAGTGTGTAAGATGTGGGAACCATTTTAAGTAAAAAAAATACCTATGTCAGGGTTAATTAACTAAATATACACAAGATTTTTATATAATATATCAATTGTAATATACTCTTTTAGTTTATTCAACTTTAAACATCAAAATGATTTAACTGTTAGTTCTAAGGATATTTGAATAAAGCGATATTTCGTAGAAGCCTACTTACTTGAAATCCACGAATGAATTTATCAGTTGAACCAGACACGGTCTCCTCGACAAGTAACTTGATGATATGAATAAGAGAACCTTATTGTGTCTTATAATGTTACTAACATAAATACACCAGACAGCACTATAAACAGGGCTATTGTACATTTGGAATTTATTTATTTATGATCAAAATTCTACATCCTTCCATACATTTTCACACTTTACATTAAGTTGTGATTTTTGGCTAATAAAAAAAAATTTGTACATATTAAAAGATTAAGATTTGTTTCTTTTTACATTTTTTTTTCTTTACTCTCTCTATATTTATTTATATACAGTCTTTAAAACGCCGCTTCGTTAAGGGGAAAATTTCTTAACAAGGAATGACTAATATGTCTGTATTATGTTTTCGGTAGTTTCAGTTTCATGGATCACTTTTATATGTATAAAACAACTTAAGGGCCTCTAAGCGTAATGGTCTTATAAGTGTCCCCTAGCTGAGGGATATCGGGTTCGATTCCTGGTCGGAGCGCAAGTTTATTTCCACAAATTTGAATTTGTTCTCTGGCTTTGGGAGGATTGTGCGTCACCGGGCGAGTGTTTAAACCGTATATGGGCACGGTCGAATTTATAAGGCAAGCAATGAGTATGCTACCTAATAAAAACAGATTGTTAAGTTTAGGATGTATGTATCAGTATATCCTATGCCGCGGATGGTAATTGCCAGTGGTTGGCGATTCTACCCGCCCGTGTTTCCTGGGTTGAATGGCTAGTGCGACCGGGGAGCTCAATGAGGTTTGGAGGTCCCACATTTGTTCTTTTTAGGTCTAAAACAACAGATGCTTGTAACCAGAAAATTGTATTATCTGGTTTCTTCTGTTTTGTTACCGCACGGGGCAGATATATTGCACCTATTTATTTTTTAAGGTGACTTTTGTATAAGATGCGTGATATCGGCCGTGAGGTGTATCCAATCATTTTCGTAGTACTATGTCAAACTTGGTTCGTTTTTAATGTCAACTTGCGAAGAGGAAAACAGACTACGGTATTTCTTATCATTACAATCCAGTATACAGACTTTTTGATCAGATAAACGCTTAGTTATCGTAACTTTTTCAACGGTATGTACGCATTTGATAGTTTTATTAATACAACCATAGTTGGCTATTTTTATGCTTTTTGTATCAAATCATTGACTTTATCACTTATAAAAGAAAACATATTATATGGACATATCTGACTGTTTATTATAAGGTGAAGGCTGGTGTAGCGGAGCAACAAAGTCGCTAGGTCTATAGAATTAGAAATATAAACGTAGGAATAATGGTGACGGTTACTAATAGGGACATAACGCACCATCTAAATATGTGTATCTATTATGTAATTGTCTAGCAGGGTATAATTAAAATGAGAGAGTGGACTGTATTTTGACACACGGTAGAAGGGAGTTCTCACTGCTATGGAATAATATTGAAAGAAAAACCACACATGCCTCATTGTTGCGCTGCTGGTTTGAAGAGTAGATAGAAGATACAATGCGTGCGGGTATGCACTATTGAAAAATATTGAGTTAGATACCTAATATATTTACGTCACGATTATTTCACTGCGAAGTATGCGCTAGCGCAGCGACTGTTGCTCGGCGGCTTCTCGTGTGTTATTTACCACGAGCGACAGGGCGACTGTTGACGTGTTACCACGTTGAGCGCTACATGGCGACACTTCTTCCGCAGAATTCTTTGTCTCATTCCATCACCTTTCCGCGCGAATTGTATTCGAAGGTAAGGGATGGGAATAGTAAGGGTAGGTGGTCGTGTGTTAAACCAAATACATATTTTTATGTGGACTTTACGTGGCACAACCAATTGCTATATGTGATTTATAATATTTTATTAATAGACAAGTTATATCGACATTATATGCTTATCACAAAGCCGACGATTTTTTGGATCTAAGGCCTCCTTGCGATGTTTTCCTTCACTTTACGAGCAAGTATTCAATGCGCACATAGGGAGAAAAGTGCACAACGGGGCTTGAATGACCTCGAGATCGTACTGCTACAAGCCAATAATAAGTATACTATAAATAAAAACACTTTGTATGAAATCAACAATAAGGTTGATAACTTCTGACATAATAAAGCGAATTCTCAGAAAAACATGTTGCAGAAATACGCTTATATAGCGCGCTTTAAATGATAAACAATGTTACAACTTGTTACCTTTATGCAATTTCATTTTCAAAATATTAAAATACCATAGCTTCTGGGTGGAATTTCCAAAACACCTTTATTGGAAGTTTTCATCTGGTCTCCTTTAACCGTCGTGTGTCAGACATCAATAGCGATGCCGTAACAGGATTGTAATGCTGATAAAGAGTAGTCTACCTTATCGCATATAGGTTTGTAAATGACGTAACAAATATTTCTATAAAAATATTTATTTGGTAACCATCAAACTAAAACTCTGTATTTATATAACTAACAAAATTACACTTTAAAAGACATAAAACGACGACCGACGAGTAGATTTTAATGTACTGTATTTTTTTTTCAATAATCAATAATCTAAGTCGTAACTTAAACGTATCTCAAAAAAAATCTATGTCAATTAAACAAATTGTCACCCAACATATATATTAGATAAATATTTTAAAATACTGAGCTATAAAACGTAGCAATCAATTGCAATTGCAAACTTCATCAAAAAAATCTAAAACTACTAGATTAACATAATACTGTCATAAGCTTGTAATAATGACCCTCGAGTCTGTGGGGTGTAGAGTCATGGGGCATAAGGGATCAGCAATAAACGGTTGGGTGCGGATATGACCCCCAACTGGTTTAATAAGAATTTGGGGCAGCAATCTCGCTAGGCAACATTTCATTTGAATTATTGCAAATCTTTTACCTGAAAATAAATAAACATTATTTGTAAATTAATTAATTTTGGATCTAATATTGTCATTTGAAGCTTTGGTGTTGGCTGGCAATTTTTTTGTAATTTTATTAGAGGTTTATCTTCAATTAAAAGGGTAATTAAATTGAGAATTAAAAAGCATAGGGGATATTAAATGTCAATGTCAAGACTATAAAAAAGACTAGTGATAATCACAATATTGTTAAAATGTAATCTAAATCCACATATAAAACCTCTTCTTGTTTCAAATGGTGTAGAACTTGCATATCTCTAAAGAAAAACAGAGTACAAAATTTAAATTTGACAATAAACAGAGATCTATACTGAATTAAATTTACTTTTTTGTTAATCATTGTCTTTGCTTAACAACCCCTTACGACGAAATTCCGATAAATCAATACCCCGATTCCACAGGGAACATACTACGTCTGAACTGATCAAATAGAAAGACCACCTAAAGCTGATTTAAAATCCCTTCAGTGATAATAATTGTGTAATATCACTTTCAATTAGTTTACGTCAAATTGACACCCGTTTCGACGCGTCTGCAGTAATTTAACCCAACACTGGCCATAATATAAATACATTTTAATTTAAACCTTCACGCCTTATTTTAAAGTGCAAATTCATATTGTTGTATTTAGCATATTTGCAATATCAAGAAAAACTTTCTTACCGCCTTGTTACTAGCACATAACAAACCTTAGTAGTATTTATCTATTATATTGCACGATATATGTCAATAATCATAAAATCACTTTTTTGGAAGATTAAAAATATATATAAAAACTAGAATTGTTCTACGAAAAATATTATGTTAGTTTAAGCTTAAAATTTAACGTTAACACTAGTTATGTAACCCAGCATTAGTTTAGTAAATAATTAGAAGCATTGACCAAATGTTAGCCATCGTTGGACATATGGCACCAAAAACATACCCACGTACGACATGGAGCTTCATAAATTATAATACAATATTCTTGTTTCCGATAATCTCCAAAAAGGTCGAATTCACTTGTGTTGAAGTGTCACTCATTCACTTATTGCTCTTAAATGAGCCAAAGTAGTTTCTGTTAGTTACATCTATAGATTTTAGTAAATAATTAGAAGCATAAAACACATCGTTATTTAATTCATATTTACATAGAGGAAGGATTCTCGTCAAGAACAGGTTTCTTACATGGGCTATCTATGGTGCGTCAATGTTTCAATTGATTAATGACATTTTACGTGCAATTTTAATAGTTTGATAGTTATAATGTTAAAGTTTATATATCACTGGCTTTAGTGTATATGTTAATTATTTAAATAAGTTCGACGTCCTGGTGGACAGAAAAAACTGTGTCCAGTTTGTGTTTCCATCACACCAACTTCCTTTCTATGTAAGATCATTTATACAACAAATAAATAAATAAATGTTAACCATCTTTGCACATATAGCACCCAAAACTCATGCCCATGCACAACATGGAGCCTTTATTTTATATTAGATATAAGCTCATGTTTTTAACCAGCTTCAAACAAATACTTCATTTAAACATTTCCATACAGGCCGCCACGAAACTTAATTCACTGTTAAATTTATATTGCTAGCTGAACCTATATCTCTATCTAAAGTTCAGATTCGATTAAAATTTAAAAATATTTACAGAATAAAAAGGTTATAGGCTCAATATTAAAGAGACTGGAGTGATTTGCCCTAGTTTAGCCTTAATGCACGAGTCGCAACTTAGAAATATGATTTCTTTATTTCAGAATCCAATGTAATTACTGATGTAGGGTAAACATCTTGTTCTTTATTTCCAGCTTTAAAGTACCTTAAGTTACCTTTAAGTGTAGCTTACCAATACAATATCTAGGTCCATCCCCAAAGGGCATGTAGACGCCAGGTCGAGGAGCAGACTTTCCTTCCGACCATCGCTCCGGGATGAATTGAGATGCATTTTCAAAATACTGAAATTGGTAAATTATTATTAAAATTACAAAATCAGTTTATCGAAACCAAATGTCTTGGTTCACGGATATCGTTGAGAATTTCAATAATATCTATAGTCAATTTAATTTAAGATAATTAATGAAATTATGCCATAGCTTGCATGTAATTAATTAATCGTATTTGCTTTCAAGTTATGTGTAATATTTTTTAAATAATGTAGCCAGCTCTTTAACGAAATAATACTTTTTTATCGTTATGAAATTCCCCAGAAAATACATCTTTAAGTCATTGAAACTTTAAAAGATAATCTAAAAAATAGTAGAGGACCTTTCTTCTTAAATAAAAAAATCTGAACAGGTCTGAGATCTGAATAAAAATATCTTTTCCTACCTAGTATGATATATACTTAGTACTATTCTTATACTAACCAAATAAATATCGGTCAAGCCGTCTCAGAGGAGTGCGACCACAAATACCGTAGTAATGACGGTACTGTCAACTGCCACTGTCATTATATATCACAGGGCTTATAAACTAACAATGTCAAAGTTATATCATCTCAAAACCGTTAATAATTTTATTTTATGTGCCAATATTGCCAGATCTATTCAATGATCGATAGTTATAGTGATTCCATAGTCATCATTATTATTAAATTACTTTTAATTACTAAACTATGGAATATTGAATCAAACCTAACAATACCTGCTCATCTCTCTGTACGCCAAGTGTGGGAAATAAGACTATGGTTCCCTGTTCCACAACTGCGCCAGTCTCTGGAACTGTGTAGTCTTTGGTACACATCCGCTGAACAGTCGGAAATGGGGGATACAACCGTAAGGTCTCTGAAAATTTGTTTAAATTTTTAATATTCATTATGGAATGCGATTAATATATAGGCTCATTAATCATAAAAAATATGTTACATATATTTTTTTATTGACACCTCCTCGTACACAATAAAACAATAAAAATAATACAGTGGCGCGACAACCCTCAATGGGTCTTAGCCTCAGATGGCATCCATCCCTTTTGTCTGACTCACGTCATTGATTTTTGGATTCGAGAGGTGACGGTTACTTCATTATATTTTCCTTCCTTTCTTTAGCTATAATATAACATATCTTGTAGTAAGAAGCAATACTGTTTAGCACGAGACTTCTCAATGATAATCTTCCTTCCGTAGCGTTCTTCGTCTGTTTCGTTTCCCAATAGAGCCTCCCCGCCGGGGTGCCCTTATGGTCCATCGAACGTATGACAGTCCTGCCACATGCCATGCCATATCCATCTCCATTTAAGCTTTAGAGCATAGTTTAGGGCAGCAGTATCTTTAGTAACGCTTCTTATCTTTGTTTGTCTTATTTTATATTTTTTTCTAATGTTTATCATGCTCTGGGCCTCTTTCATAAATTCTGATTTTTATCTTTTATCTTATCTTAAATTAAATTTCCAAGTGCAAGCATATTTTAGACATAGCAAGAGAAATCTGGACGTGGCATTGGTTTTATAACTGGCTTATTGCTTTTATAAATTATCCTTAGACTCCAGAACTTGTTCCATGTATGTTGAATTCGCCTTTCAATTTCTAAACAGTTGTTGTCCTTGTTAAAGCTGATTGTTCTTCTAGGTAGGTTAGGTTAGTTGTATATTTCAGAATTACTTACTATCAGATTTGACTTCTCCGTACTGTTTGTCATTAGCATTATTTTTGTGAGGTTATTTATTTAAGACCTACCTTCCTACTAGCCGCATTTAATGGTTGAATCATGAAAATCACTTGTAATTTTGAGATTGATTTGACTCTGCCCGTGTTGTTACTGTATATACTTTTTATATTGGTATATACTCCTACACTACCTCTTGCTCTATTAGTGCTTTTCTGAATCTTGCTAAAACTGGTAATGAATAAACTTTGTTAAAAAATTATTTTACCTTGAATAACCATCTCCATATAAGTCAAATCTTGCAATGCCTCATACGTGAGTCCCCCATTTCTCTCCACAACTTCTCTGATCTCTTTTCGCATTTTCTCTTGAACTTCAGGGTGCGATGCCAGCTCAAGAAAGAGAAAAGCAAGAGTGGAAGACGTCGTCTCAAAACCTCCGAGGAAGATTATGAACGCGTTGGCCGATATAATCATATCCGCTGTAAAATAATATGTTTCTTTAGACTTTGGCCTTTTTATTAAATATACCAAACAAATGCAAAATTGCTAATGACAAACTTATTACAGGTCTAATATCCATGTATAGTTATATTCAGTATATATTCAATATTCTTTCCGTTTTTGGTAGGAGTTATACTGAACGATAAGCCTCGAATATTTGAATGTCACAGTTGTCAGTCGAGTTCAAAGCTAGCGAGCGAGCGAGTTAAGTGTCGATGATACACAAACTTTCGAAACAAAAGGTACACGTCGCATACGTATATGTTGTTAAGCGCAAAACTCGAAGACAGCTGGACCAATTCGAGTATTTTTAAATGTATTCCTTGAACTCTGAGGCTTATGTTCCGGAAATGCAAACAATTTTTATGGGGCAGCATAATGTTCCATATGTTTGTATGAAGCTACTTAAAAGGTAAGCTAAGTAAAAAAGGCGAAACGAAGATGCTAGTAAATAAATTAAAGTATATTTTTATATATAAATAGTATATCGTAAGAATACTTAGCTAAAACTTTACGTTCATGAGACAATTAAATGCGGGATAGCTACCCTTACTTGATCTGTGGTAAACCGAGCTATTCAAATCTTGCTAATTCTAAGACTTACACAAGGATAGGCTTACTTATTATGAAAAAGATTAAGTATAGTTTTGGCACTTTTGCACCATCACTATGTGATATTTGACCATTAAAGTATTTAGAAATAATTTCGAATTAGGGTGAATTATATTGGTGAAATATCCAATTACTTTACATTTCTTTATTTTTTAACACATCGTTGAAAGAACATAATACAATTGACAGAATTAAATGAAAAGGAAAGGCAACTGGTGGCTTTATTGCTTTTGAACTAGTCCAGGCAACCACTGTGAAAAAAAAATGGATGCAAGAAGTGCAAAAATACATATTACATAAAGTTATTAAGACAAAGTTAAAATAAAATCAAAAAAACGAAACTTAAAAAGACACAATATGAAAAAGAAAAAGTTACCAAAAGTTAAGTTGTTTACCAGCTACAAGCCAGCGACTACACTAGCAGCGATAACACAAGGCTTGTAAACTAGCATACAAGTCAACCTTTCTTTATGGATAGTCAACTAGAAAATTGTTCTATGCCGATGATACGGGGCGAGTTTACAACCTACTAGTAAAAAAGTATTATACCTACATGTAATATAGTAGTTGGATATTGTGCCTATATTTTGTAAATAGCGACATCTATTGTCTTGCGCATTACATTTTTAGTATATAGACCAGCAACATCATTTAACCTTTACTAATTTTTTCTTGATCGCAGACAAGATAAAGTAACAACAGAACAGACTACAGTTCAGACATTAAGACATATAAACACATTAAGTTCAATTAATATGTGTAATTTATTTAAAAAATAATATTTTAATAAAAAATTTCTAAAGCGCCTACACAAAATGTATTACAAATGTTTTGTTGCGTTCAACGGATTTGCGTTTTTTTTTTAACAAACGAGAAAAAGACACACCTGAACCCTTACTCTGTATCTTCAAATAGCGATTCCGATCTTAAAAAGTTTTGGTACACCGCGGTCCGCGACATCAGCGCAACCAATATAAAAAGAACTACAGCAATCTTGTATAAACATTGGTCGCTCATGTTAAGGAACAGATCCACTCTCACTGCCACTCGCAAGTGTCTTTCCGAACAATTAATAATCGGTACTCTCTATTCTTAGAAGACCCTAAGTCGAATTGGTTTGAAAATATTTTAATTGTCAGCTGGTTCCACATACTGGTAGAGCAAAAGTGCCTTAAAACGCTTACTTGTAGAAGTTTGTGTGTGTATATTTAATCTTCTTCACATTTAGTAATTCCATCTTACAAGGCCCGTCGTGTAAGTCTTAGAATTAGCAAGATGTGAATGAATAGCTCGGTTTTACCACAGATTAGGCAAAGCCGTCTACCTCGCAATTATTTTTCTCGTGAACGTGAATAGTGTTATCTCATATATTATTAAAATATAATAAAAATACACTTGTTCACTAGCTGCCATCCGTGAACTTTATTTCACCTTAATATGATATTTTTACTTAGCGTACCATTTCAGTAGCTGCATGCCAGCATATGGAACATTATCCTATGCTGTCCCTAGAAACTGTTCGCATTTCCGGATTAAGGAGTTTCCTCAGCGTTTAAGGAATAGGTAAAAATAATACACAATGTGGTCCAGCCATCTTTGTGTCTTGCACTTAGAAACATATTTTGCGATTCATTTTATTTGTATACATAAACATTTTGTTAATAGTACATATAAAAAACCCCAATTTTAATGAAATCAAATCGCATTCGTTTTTAAAACTCTGCAGTTATTTAAGCTGTATTCGACAGTTTTATACATTTAAATAGAACTACATATTTATTATTAGGTTATATTAATATAATGCACTTAATATATAAATAAAATTCATCAGGCTATGAACAAATATAACTCATACTAGTATCTAAGAAATAAAAATAAATCTAGTACGAGACTCGTATCAGTATATTTATTTTTAAAATGATTACTATCATTTTATTTCATACATAACAATCAATATCAGATATATATTATCTTGTTTAATTATTTGTCTAACTATATAATAAAAATCGGGATTTAATTTATTTACTATTGCAGTCGTAACTCTGAACAAAATTAAACTTATAGTGCCGATTTAACTACCCTGTGTGAACCTCTGAAAGACGACTAGAGCCTAGAGGAACATGAGGATAACGCATCAAAAGATGTAATCCTTGATACTAACGTTGATATAATAAGATCATTAGTGAAACATTGTTATTATATTATTGAAAACTTCGCTATTACTTGACATAATATTCCTTTTTGAACTACATACAACATACCGATTTCTAAACATATTTTAACACCTATCAAAAAATGTATCAATAAATTAAGGTTTTGTACTACGTACTTATATATAATGATGTTACTTTTGAATAAAACTGTTTAACGGAAATGCGAGTTAATTACTTTATTTACTAACATATTTAGCAATGAGAAAGAGAAAATGTAAATGATATTATAAAATGGCGTTTGTATCTTTCAAAGAAGTTTTATTTTAATGTGTAGTACTCACGTGCACAGAAAAAAGGTATCTGTCTCATTTTATCACAACCTAAACACAATTTAAAAGAAAGAGACGAAAGATTACTTTAGTCAAAAGAGTGCAATTACACTAAATTAGCTTTAAGATATTACTTTTATGAACACTTACTTATTTTATAATCATTTTCATCGTCGCACTTTTCATCACTCTGAAGTGCCATCATCATGTCGATGAAATCTCCTCTCTTCTCCTGTACTCCACAAGACCTGTCCCTTAACACCTTAGTCACGATGTTGTAGAAGAAGTCGTGGGTCTTCTTAGGGATTATACGAATTTTGAAAAATAACACAAACGCTGGCCAAAATTGCCGCATTGTTCTGAAATCAATAAATTAACTATAAAATGAAGTGCTTTAATTTCATAAAATGCACTGATAATATCTTATAACGAAAGCTATTTCTATGTATTAATATTATAATTTAAAATATCCATATGATATAAGAAAATTGCTTCTTTTTATAGAAGGTAACGGACGCGAAGATTTTGGTTATATCTGAGTCAAATTATAAATAAGCTTTACAATCAAAATAGTGAAATTTTGCCTAAAGGAGTTTGCCTTTGACACACCTTTCCTGTGTCCTATTTAGCCGCCGTTTAAATGAACCCATATACTGTCCCATGTGATAAAGGGGAGAGGGGGCTAGGAGTTCCACTCCTTTGCTATCTTTAAGAAATGACGAAGAAACTTCAGCGTGCTGCTCGATGAGCGTTGTTTGAAAGGGGTTGACGGAATCAGATTGTGTAGTTCCATATATTCACCGGAGTGTAACCTATAAAAGACTGAAAGGCAGGCAACATAAATGGGTTGGACTTACTTTTGAAAAATATTGAACCAGCTCATTTCATAAAACGCATGTAAGGCTACGGCGAATGGATCTTTTGAATTATACATGACATTGCTTTTAAGACCGAAAGCACATGGTACGATCGCATCAGCTGTGTATCCTCCAACTAATTTCTCTGCATCCACTTTTACACAGTTTTTCTTAGCATTAATTATTTTACTATCCTCACTCGAACGAGTACTCTTTGGTGACTTCTTGTGTTCTATTCCTTTTATATCTTCACCAAAACTTATTAAATCATCAATAGTTGAGTTATTGTTCCCATCGATTTCTTCTTTAGTTTTAATATTTGAATTCCCGTTTAGATTTTTATTATGTTCAATGTCATTATGTTGAGTCAATTTTTTGACTCGTTCAACGAATTCATTAGCCGTATTCTCTAAAATAGGAAACATTCCTCGAAGCTTATTTGGCCTGAAAAATTAATTAAATTTATAAACACAGGTAAACTATCAAAAATACTGTGACTGACTCCTAGTTTTCGAATCTTCAAAGTTCACATATAAGTAACATTCAGACAAGGTTTATCCTACGACAAATACTTACGAGAAAATGGGTGATATCTTTGCTCGTAACCTTTTCCATTCGCTTCCTCGCAAAAAAAGTATGGATTCAGCCAAAGGGTCCGTATACTTGTTGAAAAAGAACCCTCTATCGGTGAAGTGGTAGAAATCGTTGACACACATACGTTTGATAATATCTGGGTCACAGACCACTAAAGTTCTTTGGTAGAACTGGTGGGTGCCTGTTAAATATATTATGTTATTATTCCTAAACGTTAAATATAGAAATCTTTATACTACCGTACCACTGTTTTATGCAATGCAACGGTTAATAACGTTTTTGTTTTTAACCCTCTAGGTCCAGAAACGATTATTGTGTCGGCGGGATCCGAATCACGATCTTCAAGATATACGTATTGCCAAATAAGTTTCGGACTTGTTTTTTGACACGAGAATCCATGTCTAAATTTACGTAAAATTTCGAAAATAAATTAAAATGAATATCTTAAGACCAATATTGTTGACTTTTTCATACCTTCACTAAAAACCCATCACCGAAATACTATAGTAATAATAGTATAACACCGAATACGTATAAAAGTTTATATATGAAACAAATTACATTATTGCATTTTGAAACGCTGCCCCACACTTGGACATTCCTATGATCAGTCATCAGACTAATCCGAGATACAGCAAAGAAAACTAATTGAATATTTAATAAAAAAATATTCCGTATATTATAGCATTTAATAAACTGGCCTATATTTATACCAACTTCCCCACATAACATCCGATTGATAATTGTTATCATCATAATATGAGTTTTTAACGTAGACCTTCAAGTAATTATTAATTTCCTTCTAAATAAGGTTAAGGTGATCCACATTTGTTTTATATTAATATACAGATATCGTATAGCCCCTGTATTATGTTTAATAGCTGAATAATTTACACTCTTATAAAACTCTCTATAAAATATTTATGCTTATTGCACTGATAAGGAGTTACGCCTTTGTTTAATGACTATTTCTATTAAAAATGGCCAGTAAAATAATGTTTGATTATGATAAGAAAATAAAGCAACTAAGTAGGTCCTAAAAAGTATCTTGAAAGTTAAGGATTGCCTATTAATAATTAGGTTCCTAATAGGTTTATTGGGAAGATAGATTTATACGACCAATCAGTCATCTCTGCGTGCTCTGGACGCACAGTAGGGACTTGTATCTTACGGGCTTTCAATTAAGACTCTTCCCTGAGAAAGATTGCTTTATTATTCTAATTATATTGGAAATACTAGTTTCGTGATAATTTTTCTTTGAATAGGCAAACACACACAACACTCTGGGCCTGACACACGTCGTTGATATTTGTGTCTAAGGAATGCTGGTCTCCGCTGATGTATTCCACCACTAATCAATAAGTATTAAATACTAGAACTTTTCTACTCACCAAAAAATCGTTTCTCTTTATGTTCATCATAAATCCTCTTAAAACACATGCCTCCTTGTTCTTTCACAGTAGCCACAGTGCCTATATGTCCGACGAAAGGTAATGCTGGGGGTGAAAATATTCCTCGTTTTTCCCAATAGTCATAATCGTATGTTAGCAGATGCATCAATAATCTTATTATAACAACGCACCATAGTAAATAAAATATTATATCACTTTTGATGAAACAATTTTGAAACACTAAAATTAAGAACACTGACACTGTTGAAATTTTTCTTAATCGAAACATTTTGATATTTTTCATTAACTTCTCTTCACCATTATTGCGTTATTTTTGACTTGGGTTATAATTAGTAAACAAAAAAAAACTTTTAGATTTCTACGCTTGATAGTTTATGAATTCGGCTTGACCTGCGCACGCGCTGCGGCCAAATGAACAAACAAAAGATCGTGCGCGCGATGCTGTAATAGAGAAAGTTCGTACGCAATTCTTAACGAAACCTGAGATTTGTCAGCCCTTTAATACTATCGCGGAACGACAGACTAATTAAATTAATAAATAACTCTAGATAAATTTGTCAATTGACTAAAAATAAAATCGTTAAGAAAAAAATCTCCAAGGAAACACTGGCTACTGTTGTCGGTTGTAAGCACTTCATACAACTGAATTAATTACAAAATAAATTAAGTTAGATTTTTTTAAATTCATTAAAAAGTTAGAATACTTATAATTTAGGACAATTCATGAGGGAAATTTATATCTAATTTGTATTTTTACTAATTACCTAAAATAGACGTTTACGCGTTAAAGCAACATTTTAGCCAGGCTCTGTAAAATGTATGTCACTTGGTGTGGCGTCAAATCTTAGTCAGTGTAGTTGATATTACATACAAAGACAAATTAAATATTTACAAAGGCTAGTTGATTAAGTATTACTGATTTAATAAATGGCGCCTTTATAAATGGCGCTAGAACCGACACTACCATAGATATGCCTAGATGTAATATAGGTGAGTGAATGTTAGAAACAAAATGTCTTTGAAAAAAATATTATCGATGTTATTAGATTAAGTGTCACACAATTTGCTTAAACCATTAATATTTTGTAGGCCACAGTTTATAATTAAAATTTTGCTATTCTAAAAATAAGTCATGCATAGTTATACATGCATGCATAGTTAGTAAGTATACCTAAATACGAAGCCATTATGCGAAACTCACGAAAACAGAAAATTTATTAGGCAAATGGGTCATACGCGTACAATGCATTTCCTTTACTCATCGCGTAACTACAGAATATATTCTATGTTACTGTTCCCACGAATAATTAACAATCAATAGACGTGCAATAGACTGAATTTGCAAAAATCGAGTTCCCACTAGCTATTATATCACAATTATGTAAGTTTCTATAGTCGATACATCTGTAGTTCTAGCTATTTTCACCTTTTGTTGCTTGTTTTTAACACTTTGCGTTTTTTATATAACTGTTATTTATTTGACTGCTCCGCCAGTTATATGTCTTTATATCTTTATCCTCCACATCTTGTTAATACTAATAATCGAGAATTATGAGCACGTAACATGCTCAAACCTAAAAACCAAACGGCGGCGCATCTAATGTCTAATTTACCTACTACGAGCTAGACGAGTTTGTAACGAAATTCATTGATAGCTTATATAATCCCTAAGTATTTATATAATAGTTTAATATGTTCAAGGTCTTCGTTCTACTTTCATTTGTTCCGAGCGAAGTCATCAGACCTTGTTACGTAAAAATTAATTCAGCTATCAATATTTATTCGCCACTTTTTTATATCGATTTAAGTTTGAAACAGTAAAATAAAGAGAACGCTCTGTAAAATGTTGTCAAAATTTGTTATTTTCTACGTTTTTTACGTATACGCTTTGCAATACATAAAGCACAAGATATGCCTTATATGGTAAGGTTTACTAAATACTTGTTACACGTTTATAAGAACACGTGAAAGCAGCATTCCATGTTTGAGTGACGAAACTAAGGGATCTTAGCATTTGACATTTCTTAATGAATTAAGAAACATATTTTTGTGGTGTGCATTTATAATTGAGAGTGGCGGAAAGTTTCTTGCCAGTTCTTCTTGCCCGATCTACTCTCTTAAATGCCAACTGGTAGTAAATGTAAATTTACAATTTATTTAACTTCTTTTCTGACATTCATAAGTGTACTTGTTTACCTATATAAATAAAGTTATTTTGAGTTTGAGTTTCAATTATTAATTTTATTTACAATAATATAAAATTTATTTACATAAATGAAAATTTAAACCCATTTTAATGAGGACAAAATTCCTAGGTTTTAAGGTTGCGGCGAGATTATTTAACTTAGGCAGCGCGCTTACCTCAAAGAGCCGATTAAGAATACCAATCCACTAAACTAAACACGCATTTTGTTCAACGTGAACCTATACGGGCTCAGAATGAAGCATCCCTGTGGGTCCGAGGTTTGCTTTTAGCTCCTGCAGATACTATAAAAGGAAGATAGTCTGCATATAATACAATTATTAACTGTGATGTTCGAAGATCATTCTAGAAAATCTAAACAGATTTCACAGATTGTGATACGCAAATTTTTAAGCATGTTGCAGTTCTTCATTTATTTCGCAACTTCTCTTAGTCTATATGAGATAAACTTGAAAGTGCTGACCTACTCCGTCGCAGACCGAGTGTTACGAAAGTGTCAATGATCCGTGTGAGCCAATATTGCTCTTAATAAAAATATTGACTAAAAGTTTTGACTTTGTATAACTCATCATTTACTTTTATCATGCTACGTAATGTATTGTTTGTAGAAATCATTTTATTAATAAAAAATTGTTTTTTAAGTCACAAATCGAATTGCGAGAAAATAAATGATATATACTCTACAGTTGACTATGAAACTCACATATGAATTACCGACCCAGAGAGAAAGCAAATTTTTTACACTGTTTCCTAGTTATTACAACAATTTTGGACAATATTATTAGCAAGTGATTAAATTAAAGGTCAAACAGTGGCTGTTCGAAATAGATATTGCTTTTAAATACATTGACGGGGTTCTGTAACCTAAGATTAGTTAAGTTACATATATAAAAATTTTAGTTAATATTTAAAAACGTTATCAAAATGTAAACAATCCTTTAGTTTTTACCACACTCATAAATTGTAATTTAACATTCTCATTTCCGATAATTCCCAATAAAATAAGTATCAGTTATATTTATGAACTGTTCAATAAATCAAGTTAGTTTTTTGTTAATCCAGCGTCGCAACCCCGTTACCACTAATGTTAGATTATTTATAAGCTAGGCTAGCTAAGTTAGCTAAGTTAGTAAGCTAGCTAAGTTAAAACATAACTAATAACATAAACAATTAAAGCCAGTTGTTATCCAGCTTCAAAGGTATTTATTTTAACAAATCCATAAAACAACTGTCAACCGCTACCACCGGACTTAATTAGGGTTACCAAACATTTTTGACACGTCCGATCGCTACATATGATAAGATTATTTTGCTGTATGTTGAATAAAACGCTAGTTTAGATGCATTTGAAATTATTTACAATTTGCTAATTTAAATTATTTAATAACGCCTTGATCGTTTATTGTTATGTAAGGATTTGTGCGTATGTTGAACTGCTATGATTTTCTTCAAGGAAAAGTATAATTCCTAACCTCTACTACGGACAATTGTGTGCCTTTTTTCAAGTCAAGGACACATTGAGTTATGTAGTCAGGGCAAGACTACTTATTGTTAAAAAAATACCGTTATTGAAGTGAAACTTCTTTATCGGCGTTGGAAAAAAAATTACCGTCACATTTTTCCGTTACACGTTTTCTTGTCCCTACCACGGTTGATTCGAAGAGATTCGAAGCTATTAATAACAAAAATATATAATAATGATAGTAATAATTCTATTACAATTAATGAAATTCTGTAATAATCTTAGTAGTAATAAGGTAAAATGAAATAATATAGCTCTTACAAGAGCTAAGAATTGTATCATCCGACGTCACCATTTTAAACATTCAATCAATAAGAAATACTTTGAAAAATTGTTTTTCGGGAAGTAATTACAGACATAGTAAGTAGAAACACTAAATTTTATTTGTTTATTAGTTTATAATTGAATTTAAAACGTTAGAATGGGTTCTGCAATAAGCACGTCGTCTCCATCCACAACGGAAATCTTTTCTTCCTCAGGTTCAGGTTCCTTCTCAGCTGTCTCCTCTTCAATCCAGGCTACGTACTTAGACGTAGGAAGGAAGGCTAAAAGAGAGAACATAATAATAATATTCAATATTTAATTTTGGATTATTTAGTAAATAGTCATGAAAACAAGGATATGTGTTTAATTACGTTAAAAGCATTCTTATTCAGATTTGTTAGCCTCTTGGTTTTTTTAGTCATTCCTTTCGATAAAAGAATTAAATTCATAATTTTTATACATCCTCTTATTACACGTATATGTTTATTAATTTATTTTACCACATCGCACATAAAACTATATGTGACAAGTTTATCAAGACGTATATGTGATGAATTTTAACATAAAAAGTAAGTTTACCAGAAATTTTTGTTAAGTAGAAAAAATAATTGCCAGCAAAAGAGCGGATTCGGTATGAGATAGAAACTTAACAACACTCTCTTTAAAATTTATCACCCCACTACCGGATATATTCAGCCCGGAGCACTTGTACTGTTTAATCCGTTATAATCGCGAAGAATTCGAAAGAGGGGTACCTGAACCCCTGTATTGGTTTTTGCAGACGGAATTTGAAATTATATCATTGCTTTAGTTGTTCATTTGTTTCCTGTGTATGGATTGATGTAATATATATTTACGTCATAATTATGGATAAATACTTTATCTGAAATCATATATATATATATATATATATATATATGTATATATAATTTTGGTGATATCTGTGTATTGCTTCCAGATTAAAACAAAAAATTTTTTTAATGTGTCCATTTACGGTGTACATATATTTATATAGAAAATGGTACAAGAAAGGTGTGTTTTGAGATTTTCAGTGTATTAGTTTACTGTCTTGATAATTTCAGTAAACTAATACTAGAAAAAGGGTTTCTTATAAATGTCATAGCTAAGGGTAACGATATAATATACGAACCTCCTGCTGAGGTTTCATCAGCGATGCGTACAAGAATAGCGTGTACTTTGCCGTCAGACACTAAAGCCCCTCCCAAGTCGTACTGCAAGAACATTAATAATTTCGTAAATTAACATTTCTCTTTTATATTTCATTACTCCGTATTAAATAAGATTAAAATAATCCGTAATAATAACGGAACAGTTACGTAGACTCCGCAAGCGCACCGCAAGTATAATAATATCATTCTTCACAGATTTGTGCATAGTAATTGTCAGTCAAAGCGCTGACACTATTTCTATTACAACATTTTTATTTATCTTTTCCACGAATTATTTCTCATCTAGAAATGGATTAATATTCAGTTCTTTAGCCAAATTGCACTCGATCTAGACAAATTAAAATGTAGACCTTTACCCAAAATGGGGTCCTCGCCGAACAAGATAAGAATTAGGAAATATAATCTATATATAGCAATGTTGATTCAAATAGTATAAAATTAATTATTCTATTGATCTTTCCGCTTTCTTCTCGAAGAAGTAGGCAGAGACCACGGATCTAGGGCTAGGGCCTGACATACATCTCTCGTCACAACTTTCATGATATTCACCATGATTGCATGCTCGTTGGTTATGGGTACTTTATAATAAGTAATAATATATCGGTAATAGATTAAAATTAATAAAATAGTGTACAACAAGGAAATAAAGACTTTTCTTTTTTAATTATTCAGTTAACATTAACAAACCCTGGTAGCATTGACAGAGCTCTGTGCCACTAGTAGACCGTCAACTTCAGTAACCGTGTCAACCACGCAGTAAAGATCTTCACCGGCCTCTGCAATAAGGTAATAAAAAAGAGCAATGTATTTAAGAAATAATACACACTAATTGTTCAAATAGTGGCTTGGATTACGGACTTATTGTATGTGTATCGAATTATATATGAATGTCTAAATACTAAAAGGGCATTTGTCCCCTATTTATTTCTGAATGAAAATTTACAGGAGATAGAAATAACTGTATAGTTTTTGAAAGAATGAAGATACAAACTTGGTTTTTATGTATGCTATTGAGAATGTACATGACAACATAATCCATATTAAAAAGTTGCATATTTCTCTGTGAATGCTTAAAAACAGCCATAAAATATCATGGACAAGTTACCTTTTAGTAATTAGGTATGTATTACCATGGACATGTGCTCTTTTACCACTTAAATAGTAATCAATCTAAGTAATATTTAAATAAAATCAAACATAAAGATAGTCAAAAAAGTTATAATGTATTCGTTAACCATCTATAGTTATCACCTATAAGTTTTATTCTAGTATAATTCTTCTTATTCTAGTTTTATTCTTATTATTCTACAGGCCAATTATAAATGCTATTCCAAAATGACAGGTATTCTTCTGGACAAGTGCCGTTTTAGTATTAAGTTAAAATAGACAAGTCGCTTACTGTTCGTGTAAAGGGCGGACAAGTGCTGTTTCGACAAAAAATGGTGTAGATGTGTTGACTAGTGATTAAAACATTAAAAAAATTGGGTTAAAATGTGACATTTTAGTATTTAGACATTCATATAGAAGAACGATTACTAAATTAATATTGAAATTGTAGCCCAGTTTTTTTCAAACAAATAATGATCCAGTATAATAACATATTAAATATGGCAGTAATTATTGGAATTGGCCGTATTTTTCGTCTATTTCTTCGATGATTAAATATATAGTGAAGTGTAGAATATCTTACGATAGATTGCAGGCTAAAAAATCCAAGACTTCAGGGGACTACAGTTTTACCCGATTGTGGTACGGCCGACTTACCTCCATCTTTTTCGCCATAGCCACAAACCAGGCCAGTTCCAGGTACTTCAGCATCAGAGGCTGCCAAAGGAATAGGCTGGATCTTGTCTGAAATCATCATTTCAAAAATACCAAACCTGTTACATGAACTGACTATACAAAGGAATGATAAATGAAATTAAAATCCAAAAACATCATTCAACCGAAAACATGTGTAACACAAAGTTAAAATAACTTTATTCATATAGGTAAACAATGTTGGTACACTTATGAACGTCAGGAAAGAAGTAAAGATAATTCTAAATGTACATTTACTCCCAGTTCGCAAGTCAAGGGCGTAGAGCGGGCAAAACCTTGTGTAATTTTGTGTACCTAAATGTAATATTAAATTTTAGTTTAAACATAATATAACTTGTTATGATTTCGTTAAAACTTTAAAGCTTTTAGTAAAAAAAAGTAAAGATATATGGAGTATATAAACAATGATTTTGAATTTCGTTAGTGATCTAAGAAGTTAGCTCAGAATTGTCTGTAATTTTTAACATATATGTCGATCGTGGAGGAGTGTTTCGGGACCAAATGAAATTAGGTAAGATTACACCATTGGCGAAGGCGAGTCTGATCCGAGCCGTCAAACTTCTAGCACACCAACAATGCTACACCAACTTTCTTTACATTTTAATAAAAATAAACTCTTGCATAATAAATACTAAGGATCACTCCATAATCGATGGCGGTGTGAAGTTGATTTCGGACAAATTTAATTCCTGGGAAGAATCATACGACGGAGTCTGAGTCAGGTTGGAAAGCTTCATCACTATGGCGTTGATGGCAAAGCTTTCAATCTGATGAATTCATATTTACAGGGAAGGATCCAAAGAGTGCATGCAAACGGCATCCCCCAAGACTTGATTCTCGGGCCTTTCTTATTTCTAATTTACATTCATCCATTCTTTGTCAACGGAGTTCATGACATGGTATTGTTTGCTGATAACACTTCACTTCCATTTAAAGTAAATAGGAAAAATTATTGGACATAGTTAACAGGTTTAACTTACTGCTTAATGAGATTAAAACAAAATGTATTAGATCCAGAAAGTAAAGGACAGTGAACTAACCTTTGTTGATTAAACTATATTTCTAGGCATAACAATAGATAATAAACTCCAGTGGGTACACACATAGAGACTATATCGAATAGGGTGAGGTCTGCTGCATTTGCAGTAAAAAAATCCGACAGTTTACTAATAAGTACACGGCTTAAATTGTGTATCATAGCTAATTTCACAGCGTTATGCCGTACGGTATTCTACGTTGGGGTGCTGCTGCAATGATTCAATCCATATTTCTGCCGCAAAAGCGGGCTGTTCGGGGTATTTGTTGTGTTTCCCCAAGGGAGTCGGTACAGAATAAGTTTAAGGAATTAAATACTATGACACTATATAGATCGATATATTCTTGAAGTCTTGCCGTATATACAAAAAAATATAAACAATTTTAAAACAAATGGTGACTTTCATCAGTATAATACTCGAAACAGAACTAATTTAAGCGTACGACTAACCAGGCTCCAGATGATCAACCACTCCTTATATGTAAATTGTATTCGTTTTTACAACAAACTCCCAAGCGGAATTACAGAATTATCACTCAATAAATTCAAAGCGTAAATTGTAAACGTAAATCAATAAAGCTTTTTACAAATTTGACGAATATTAAAATTATCCCAATCGTTGGGATTAATTTACTCCAGTAAAAAAAACACAAGTGATATATTTCACAAATTTAACTTCAAATTATAAATCAAGATTAATTAAGAGAATTCGCAAAGTTGTGTATCGTAACGGAATATGAAGAGGCCTCCAATAATTGGGTACACCACGAAGTAATTTAATATTCTGTTTCGGGAAACATCACAATTTTGTTATACACTTTTCAATAAATCATAAGAAAGAAGTTTTGTTAAGTTATATAAATATTCGTATTCATTTACATTTCCTTTTTATTAAAAACTAAACCAATCGGTAATTAATAAAATATTATATAGTAATGTAATAAAAAAGGCAGAACGGGAAAAAATAACGTATACGTTGTAAAACTATTTCTAAATAAAGCGCCAACATAACAAAACTCCATAACGCCAATATTTGCATCGGTTTATTCATAATTTTTATTTATAATAAGTTTTATTCCGTTTAAGATTGATTATGATCCAACCAATAACACATATTTAACAATATTAATATATATATATCTTCAAGGAAACCCAATTTTATTCCAAAAACAATTTAGATGCCCCTCCACAAAATAAGTGACATATTAAATTACGTGATAATTTCTTTAAAAGATATATTTTGGTGTCTGAACTTACCTGTGAATTCAATTTCCCTGTTAATGTCAATGAGACCAATATCATTGGCTCCAGTTTTGTGATCGTACTCAGGGTGGATTTTAAGCTTTTTCGTTTCTGTCACGAAACCAGGTCTGAAGACATTTGGGGCGTCGTAGCGGATCCATATATAACGTGAACTGAGGAAAATAATAATTAAGAAAGGATCATAGACGTCTCTTTTTTATCTGCCATTAGTTTAGTCATTTTTCGACTTATTTCGATGAACGTTAAAGTTTAATAATTTGAAAAACATATTATGTAATTTGTACCACAAGGAACGGTTCGGTGGCCGACGATACACCATCTTATACTAGAATAATAAGTCCTGAGTACATACTTCGTTACAATATCTTCTTACCAGGAAAAAAGGCACACAATATTATCAGCAGTAAGGATTTGGAGAAATTCTATTAGTTTACTATGATACTTTGCCTCACGATAGTTCTCAAAAACGCACTAAACACTCTCTATAAAATTCTAAATAGTGGACGTAACTATAATCAATTATAATTAACAAAAAGTAATAATCAAAATAAAAATCTGTCTAACGTAACCTGAGTAAATCTCAACAATGACTCAACTAATAAATGTGAAGATCGGCTGAGAAAAAATATTTGGGATCACCCTCATCAAAAATTGTTAAATTAAAATTATGTATTTCGAACATAATTAGAATAGTATTCGTAAAGTTTCAGTAATCGTGGAGTTACTTACTCTATTAGAGTGTTGTCAATGTTCAATCTGTAAAAATAAAGAACCTACCGTTAAAGTTCAAATTAATAAAATATTAATAACATTAAATATAAACATCTTATTATCCAAGGAGCTTAGAGATAGTGACGTTTGTAAGACGGGAAAACAAAGCATTTATGCATTTAGGTAACACAATTTACACTTATGAACGTCAATAAATAAATATATTTTAAATGCTAAATACTTCTAATTTTAGATTTCTGCCAGTTCTCAAATCAAGGGTGTAAAACGGACGAGAAGTTTTTTGTTTTACACAATGTTTGTAAGGACCTGCATTCATTACACCTGCATGTTCCACATGACATCTAGAGTATTTCATTAATACTAAAAAAAATTAAAAACAGAGATTTGTCCTGTATAAGCAGTTGGCATGGTGAAATAGGAGCACTCACTTACATTCTCGTGCAAACAACAAGCAAATACATAGTCGAGTTAATACAGAAGAAGATATTTTCGATTACAGATAATAGTCTCGACCAGGCAACATCAAAAGTCCATTTTTAATTAACTTTTTGAAGTGAAACTTCTTTATCGGCGTTGTAAAAAAAATTACCATCACGTTTTTCGGTTACGCGTCACATTTTTCTATTACGGGCCATCTTCATCATCTCATCTTGTCCCTACCACGGTTGATTCGAAGAAATTCGAAGCCATTAATAACAAAAATATATAATAACGATAACAATGATAGTAATAATTATATTACAATTAATGAAATTCTTTAATAATCTTAGTAGTAATAAGGTAAAATTGAATTTTTTTGTATTCATGTCTATGATAATTAAAGCCTTTTGATAAACTTTTTCGTTTCGTTAAATAAGATAAGTTTATTTACCTAAAAATAAGGTCATAAAGAAGTAAGTACACGCACATATTTTTATTCTAATACTCACTCAGACAAGCAGGAAGCAGCAGTAATGATCCATCTGTTGTTGTAGATAGTTCCTACACAGGAGTCTAGACGCCCTCTCAGCGTCAGACGTGTGATACGAAGGTGGACCAACCACGGTACGTCAAAACTGGTTTGTTCATCGTTGAGTGCTAAAAGTTACCTTTTTAGTTTTTTTTAATGAGACTTAATAAATAAACACGACTAGTGAATTCCTGGAGTTTTGGCCCATAGAGTTAAATATTTTGGACTTTTAAACTTATGTGGAATTTCTCAAATACTGTAGTTTCTAGCATTTGATATCAACTGATAAGATTTATTTTTCAGAACAAGCTAATAATCTACCTATATCTTAATATAATGTATTTTTAATTTATGATTAGTATTGTTTGTAGCAAACTTATAATTTATTGCTGTCAAATGTGTTGTAATCGATGAGGCATGAAGTCTTATAATTATCTATCAGATAACGTAAGAACGTATATAGCAGTAAATTTGGTAAATGGTATTTTTTCAAAAATATTGGCACTTACATGCGACACGGCCCTGTAACAAAAAAATATATATTTATTACTTAAAATATCCAAAATTAACAACACCATATAATAATCTATTGAACTATAATCTAGTCTCCTAATGGTGATCTTTTCGAAAGTTGGCGATCATAATGGCTACTTTAATTTTGGATGACGCCTTTCTGAACAATGACTTGGTTTGACATTGCCAAAGCTTCTTCAAGGAAGTCGTGCGTCTGCGGCCAGGTCTCCTTTCCACCTGCCGCTTTACCTCGAATGATTAGTTGAAGGAGCTCTCATTTTTTGGTATTACGTAAGAAAATCTATATACAACAATATCATCCAACGTAACAATACAATCTGCCAACCAATATATATCCATATGTATATCAAGCAATCCTATTTAGAGACATTTATATGTAAAACCACCTAACAATGCACCCTATCTGTAAAGGTATGTAGGCAACGTTTTGTTTTAGTACGAGTGAGTCCAAAACAGGAGCAAACTATGCAGTAATTAGGGCATTAGGACAAGATTAAATGAGACGGGGATTAAGACATGTCTTTATCATGATAAATGAGCACGAATTTAGAAAAAAAATACATTTTCAATCGTGACTAAACGTAAGTAAGGATGGATTCTCTAGGTATAAATAGAACTTCAATGCTAATATAATAATATAATGCTAATTTTTCTACACAACTTTAACTTTACGAATATACCTCTAAATCCACTTTGTATATATTACTATTATAACATTTTGTTTTAATATATCAAGTGAAGCAATAGTGGTTGAATTTCCTTACAATTTCCTTGTAACCCAAAGATTGTACCAAAATTTTATTTAATTATGCTAATTGGAATCCACATATATCGGTGAATCTCTACGCCTAACTCATAAGTAGCATTGCGAGTTATACTTTTATATTTGTAGCAAATGACTAAAAAACGATCTCATAAAATTATTGAACGAAAATCTCACCTGTACTGCGGCTAAGACGCCAAATAAAATAACTGTAAAGGCCTTCATTTTCCACGATCCAATAATTACTAATTGAAAATGTATTTAAATATTAATTATATATAAGCCATCGATTATTGATACGATATCTAGCAATTCATCCGTATCGTATTTAGAAGATAGTTTCTGATATTTATTTCATATTTTTATTATTACTGATATTTTGTTATCCACAAGTCTGCTTCAACACTCAACATAGTGTACTTTGTAGACAGAGAAAATCAAGGCGATCCCTAATATGGAGATTGACAATTCGACAAGCCCTTCGCTGAATTTGATCAAAAGGAAGAAGCTGGTATTTGGAGCACCGGCCCCGAGCAAAACGAACAAACGTAGGTCTTTGTAGGGTTTAACTTCACAAGCCACTACTACACAGAAACTTTCTCCAGTATTGTTTCCATTTTCCAACGGTTCCCATCTATTTCAGATCGAGTCGTGTTTGGGTGGCTGGCATATAAGTCTAGGATCAGAACACCCTCCGTCAACTAGGACTTTAATTCTACAAGAAAATTTGCCAGCCATCGGAGCAAAACCGTATGACAATAGTTTCGTCAGAAATGCCCTATGCCAAACTCAATCGAAGGATATAGATATATCCAAGCTAGCGGCCAATGCCTCTCCCTTACTTTCCACAGCTTTGGCCCACCTCTCATTGGTGGGTACCAGGTAGGCAAGAAGATCACCAGCCGAGCGACCTCGGTGAAAGCTATACTGACCATCACTAATTAGCTGGTGCTCCTTCAGATATCGCAAGAGCTGCCTATTGATAATAGACAGCTCCGATTAGCTTTGATAAATAAAGCAGTTAGAGATATTGTGGGTGTTTTGTTTTAATGTATACTTATAGAAATATCTTTAAATAAAATCACTCACTCAATCATCTTTTTCGCCATAATGACTGAGATGATTATTAGCAAGTGATTAAATAAAAGGTCAAATTGTGTCTGTTAGATTTAAATGATTCTGTTTAAAAAATTATCTTGTTAAAGAAATTAAGTTAAGATGGCGGTAGTTGTACGGAGATGCTTAAGGGGTAACAACTGACTTTAACGGTCTAAAACATGAGCTTATAACTAACACAAAATTGAGAGAAGAGGGGCTGTGACACTAACAAAAACAAACTTGGTTTATCTAAGTCTTCATAAATCTAAATGTCACTTATGGACATTATCGAAAGCGAGATTCTTAAAATACAATTTATAAATGAGGTAAAAACTTAAGGGCTCAATATTGGCTTCAAATGAGATGATTTTGTTTACGCCTCCAATTAGTAACTAAAATATTTATGTGTAACTTAACTACTGTTGGGTTACATAACTAAGGTTATCAATAAAAACAATTTAACAGGTCCGATCCCTACATATGATAACATTACGTTGTATGTTGCTGTGGTTTTAATCAAACGCTAGTTTAGATTTATTTTTGCCAATTTAAAATATTTAATGACGATCTCTATCATTTATTACTATTGAGTAAGTTTGTGTGTATATTGAACTGTTGGGATTTTCTTCAAAGTAAAATTAGTCTAATGTCTCTTCTTGTTCCTTTATTATTTGTTTCTTAACCCCTATGACAGATAATTGTGTGCCTAATTTTGTTATTAATTTCGAGTCAAGGACACATGTAGCTATGTAGTTAGGGCGTAACTATCTATTGTTAAAAAACATCCGTTATTTGTAGTGGATCAAAACGAAAGGGAAAGTTATTTAAATAGTTATATTTAAAAAAATATCGCTCGCTATATTTATGGATGAGAAGCGAAATATTACGTTTCCATTGGGCGATTTTTGCATTACTCATTTTGTAAAGAAATTTATTTTAGTTATGTTAGTGCATTGAGTAAAAATTCAAAACCTCTTACTAAGAATTGTATCATCCAACGTCACCATTTTAAATATTCAATCAATAAGAAATACTTTAAAAAATATTGTTTTTCGGGAAGTAATAACAGACATAGTCAGTATAGACACTTAATTTTATTTGTTTATTAGTTTATAATTGAATTTAAAACGTTAGAATGGGTTCTGCAATAAGCACGTCGTCTCCATCAACAACGGAAATCTTTTCTTCCTCAGGTTCAGGTTCCTTCTCAGCTGTCTCCTCTTCAATCCAGGCTACGTACTTAGAAGTAGAAAGGAAGGCTAAAAGAGAAAACATTATACTTATATTCAATCTATTATTATTACTATGAAGTTGTGAAAACAAGGTAATGTTTTTAATTATTTTAATTAATATTAAAATGGACACTGTTTAAGTTAAAAATATTCTTATTCAGATGTATTAGCCTCTTGGTGTATTTAGAAATCCTTTTCGTTAAAAAAATTTAAAAGAATAAATTTCAAAATTGTATTACATTATCGTATTACAGGTTATATACATATTTATTTATTTGTTTTACCACATCGCACATAATACTATATGTGACAAGTTTATGAAGACGGTATACGTGACGATTTTAACTTAAAATACAATAAAAATACCAGCAATTTTTGTCAAGTAGTAAAAATAATTGCCAGCAAAGGAGCGGATTAGATATGAGATAGGAACTTAAGAATACTCTCTTTAAAATTTATCAGAGCTGTTGTACTGTTCAATCCATCATAATCGCGGAACATTCGAAAGAAGGTTTTTGCAGACGGAATTTGAAATTATCATATCATAGCTATAGTTGTTCATATGTTTTCTGTGTATGGATTGATGTAATATAAGTTTGCGTTATAAATATTGAATATATACGTTATCTGAAATCCTATATATAATTTTGGTGATTTTTCTGTATTGCTTTCAGATTAAAACAATTTCTTTTTAATTTTTCCATTTACGTATACATATATTTATATACAAGGTGGTACAAGGATTTGAGATGGGAGTCTTGATAATTTCACTAAACAAGTACTAGAAAAGGGTTTTCTTATAAATGTCAAGCTAAGGGTATATACATAATATACCAACCTCCTGCTGAGGTTTCATCAGCGATGCGTACAAGAATAGCGTGTACTTTGCCGTCAGACACTAAAGCCCCTCCCAAGTCGTACTGCAAGAACATTAATAATTTCGTAAATTAACATTTCTCTTTTATATTTCATTACTCCGTATTAAATAAGATTAAAATAATCCGTAATAATAACGGAACAGTTACGTAGACTCCGCAAGCGCACCGCAAGTATAATAATATCATTCTTCACAGATTTGTGCATAGTAATTGTCAGTAGAAGCGGTGACACTATTTGTAGTACAACATTTTTATTTATCTTTTCCACGAATTATTTCTGATCTAGAAATAAATACTCAGTTCTGTAGCCAAATTGCACTCGCCCCAGACAAATTAAAATAAATGTATGGAGACCTTTACTCAAAATGGGGTCCTCGCCGAACAAGATAAGAATTAGGAAATATAATCTATATATAGCAATGTTGATTCAAATAGTATAAAGTTAATTATTATATTGATCTTTCCGCTTTTTTCTCGAAGAGGTAGGCAGAGACCACGGATCTAGGGCTAGGGCCTGACATACATCTCTCGTCACAACTTTCATGATATTTACCATGATTGCATGCTCGTCGGTTCTGGGTACTTTAAAATAAGATATTAAAATAGATTAAATATTAGAATAGATTAAAATTAATAAAATAGTTTACAACAAGGAAATAAAGACTTTTCTTTTTTAAAGATTCAGTTAACATTAACAAACCCTGGTAGCATTGGCAGAGCTCTGTGCCACTAGTAGACCGTCAACTTCAGTAACCGTGTCAACCACGCAGTAAAGATCTTCACCGGCCTCTGCAATATAAAAAGAGCGTTGCATATAAGAAATAATATAAACTAGTTGTTCATAAACATGTTGTTATTCAAATAGTGGCTTGGATTCCGGACTGATTGTATGTGTATCGAATTATATATAGAAGAACGATTACTGAATAATAAATTAATATTGAAATTGTAGCCCAGTTTATTTCAAACATAGTAAATATGACAGTAATAATAAAGGCCTTCATTAGAATTGGCCGCATTCCTTTGATCATTAAATATATATATATATTTTAAGTAAGCCTGATTGTCGTAAATAAATAAATATAAAATCGTTTAAATTTAATGATTCGCTGGCTGTATGTTCAGGAATATTATATCTCTTACCTAAAATGAACAGAAAATTTACTTATAAAACTACAGACAAACTACAAACTACTAAATACAGAAGTACATCTTGAAGTTTTTTAATAATTCATTTATGAATCTGTATCGTAATATTAATGTTTTATTGGAGTACACGTAAAATGTTAGGAAGTGTAGAATATCTTACGATGGATTGCAGGCTAAAAAATTCAAGACTTCAGGGGAGTACAGTTGTTGTACTCGATTGTGGAACGGCCGACTTACCTCCATCTTTTTCGCCGTAGCCGCAAACCAGGCCAGTTCCAGGCACTTCAGCGTCAGAGGCTGCCAAAGGAATAGGCTGGATCTTGTCTGAAACCATCATTTTATCTAAGTGCCTGCTGACGTGTGTTACATTGTTATGTATTTAGAGAATGAGCGTAAACAAACAAAACATATTTTATTTTAAAAACCGAGTAAAAAATAACAAAACCTGTTAGATGAACTGACTACACATAGGAATGATAAATGAAATTGAAATCCAAAAACATCATTCAACCGAAGAGTCTTCACCAGCTTAAACATAATTGTACTTATCACAAATATTTAAAACACACTGTTGCGAAATATAAACGAAATTGTGTAAAAATTAAACTTTAAACTGAAGAACTGTAAAATGAAAATTGGTTTGAAGAGTACACCAAGTACTAGAGTAAAGTTGTGCGAAGTTTTGAGAGGTCTGTAATTAAAAGAGCTTCTCTTGGGCTCGTTTTAATTGCCGCGCGACAATTGCTCTCAGGATAAAATAGGGCCTAGTGATTGAGTTACCTTTTTCTTACTATTTACGAATGTTTGCGGGCATTTTCGTATATCTTATAACGTATATTTGGTATACCTTAGGTATTGTAGCGACATCTACAATCAGCGGTTACAAGCGATGATGTTATGACACTTGGCTAATGTTATTCTGACTGCTAAGGATTTACAACTACACAAACTTAGCAACGGGGCCTTCACGCCGACTAAGACCGATGTGTTCGTAGATTTTTCCTTTAGTTGGCAGGAAACGCATAACATCTTTCGTTCACAATATATTTGGTAAACGGTATTACGGAGGAAATCAACCATTTTATATTGAAAGCGTGTTTTTTTTTAATCTGTGCAAGAATACACAGAAAATGCTGTACTTTAGGTGTCTACGGCAAACAATAATAGCCTATATCATATACATAAGCTATTTGTGTTGATATAATATAGCCATTATAACTATTATACATATTTGTATGTTGTTGAAGAAATGAAATTTAAGTTATATAACTAAAAATTACCCGTCACGTCGTTTGTCCGCTATGGACTCCTAAACTACTTAACCGGTTTCAATCAAATTTGCACACCGTATACAGAGTTATCTAACTTAAAGATAGGATAGCTTACATATATTTATATATAATTCTACTGTACGTGTGGGTATCTCCTCTAAAAAAACTCCTCAGAACTCCTCTAAAACCGGTTTGAATGTCTTTTGGGTGGAGTCCTGGATGGTTTAGAGTCACAAATCAGCCCGGCAGATGGCGCTGCAGTCGGTATTTTCATACTTTGTTTAATTTCCTAATCACTTGAAATGTCATGAAGGACAACGTTTTCAACACAAGGATTGATTGATTGAAACCCGTATAGTGTAAATTACTTACTAGCGTGTTGTAAGAAGATAAATGAAGTGAAAAAGGTTTTGATAATTGTAACAGGAAGGCTTTACCAAAATCTATCAAATATAAAAATGGACGACACGAAAAAAACATGTGATCTATATTTCACAAATTTAACTTCAAATTATAAATCAAGATTAATTAAGAGAATTCGCAAAGTTGTGTATCGTAACGGAATATGAAGAGGCTTCCAATAATTGGGTACACCACGAAGATTTATTTAATATTCTGTTTCGGGAAACATCACAATTTTGTTATACACTTTTCAGTAAATCATAAGAAAGAAGTTTTGTTAAGAAAATAATCGTATTCATTTTAAATTTCCTTTTTATTAAAAACTAAAGAAATTGGTAATTAATAAAATATTATATAGTATTGTAATGTAAAAGGATAAAATTAAACCATAGTGTACGTTATAAAACTATTTCTAAATATACAGTCCCTACATAACAGAATTCCATAACGCCAATACATTGGTATTTGCATCAGTTTTTGTAATAATTTTTATGTAAAGGTGATCCTTTGTAGAATAATTCTGATCCAACAACCAATCACCCTTATTTAATAATATTAAAAAGGAATAACAAGAAACCCCAATTTTATTCCACAATAAGTATGTGAAAAACGCGTAAAATTAGATGCACCTCCACAAAATAACTAACGTATTAAAAATCGTGATCATTTTTTAATGATATCTTTCGGTGTCTTAGCTTACCTGTGAATTCAATATCCCTGTCAATGTCAATAAGACCAATGTCATTGGCTCCAGTTTTGTGATCGTACTCAGGGTGGATTTTAACCTTTGTGGTTTCTGTCACGAAACCAGGTCTGTAGACATTTGAGGCGTCGTAGCGGACCCATATAAAACGTGAGCTGAAAAAAATAATATTTATAAGGAAGTGTTATAGGCGTCTATTTTTTATCTGCCATTAGCTTAGTAAATTTTTCGAATTGTATCAAATATATTAATAGGTATAGAGTTTGTAAAGTTTCAATAATCATGTAGTTACTTACTCCGTTGGAACGCCGTCACTGGCCAATCTGTAACAAAAAAGTTCAACTTCATAAAATATTAAAGCAATACGAGCAAATGTAAACATCTCCAACGAGAATTCTCAAGCAGTTTAGAGATGAGAGTGACGTTTGTTAGACGGAAAAAAACAAGGCATTTTCAAAGACATAATAGCATATAGTGCGAATAAATATTTACTTTGAATTCAATCCTAATTTATGAGATGATCATATCTAATACGATTGGATTTTATGAAAGTTTATGAAATCGCAAAAGATGTTCTCGATTACAGAACATAATAGTCTCGACCAGGCAACATCAAAAGTCCATTAGATACTCAATTTCAAATTAAAAAGATTTTCAATCAAGACTTTTTTATTACAATACTTACTCAGACAAGCAGGAAGCAGCAGTAATGATCCATCTTTTGTTGTAGATAGTTCCTACACAGGAGTCCAGACGTCCTCTGAACGACATGCGTGAGAAACGAAGGTGAACAAACCAGGGTACATCAAAACTGGTTTCTTCATCGTTGGACGCTAAAAGTTACCTTTTTAGTTTTTTAATTAGACTTAATAAATAAACACAACTGTCGACTAGTGCATTTCTATAAGTGAATTCCTAAATTTTTAGGCAATTGCGTTGAATCATTTTGGACCTTACTTGTATTGCATATCTCAAAAACATACGTTTCTAGCAGCTGTTATGAACTGGAAAGTATTTTTTTACATCAATCCGTGTTAATATAATGAATTTTTAACTTATGATTAGTATTGTTTGTAGGAAAACTAATAATTTATTTCTGTCAAATTTGTTGTAATCGATAAGGCAAGAAGTCTTATATTTATCCGTCAGATAACGCAAGGACGAATATAGCTGTAAGCTACTTGGTAAATGGTATTTTTTAGAAATACTGGCACTTACATACGACACGGCCCTGTAACAAAAAAAAATATTTATTACTTAAAATACCAAAATTAACAACACCATATAATAATCTATTGAACTATAATCTAATCTTCTAATAGTGATCTTTTCGAAAGTTGGCGATCGTAAGGACTACTTTAATTTTGGATGACGCGCTTCTGAACAATAACTTGGTGCCTTAACCAAATCATTGCTGAATATTATTCAACAAAGTCACTCACTCACGTCTCTCTCAGAGGCACGCGAAAGTGCGACGTAAAGTGCTTCGAATGATAGTGGAAGGCGCTCTTATTTTTTGGTATTACGTAAGAAAATTTATACAGAACAATATAATCCAATGTAACAATACAATATGCCAACCAATACATATCTACATGTATATCAAGCAATCCTTTTTAGAGTCATTTATATGTAAAAACTTAACAAAGCAATGCAATGTAAAGGTATGTAGATTTTGTTTTAGTAATTAGCTTACCCAAAACAGGAGCTAATTATGCAGTAATTAAGGCATTAGGACAAGATTATATGGGACGGGGATTAAGACATGATAAATGAGCACGAATTCAGATAAGATTAAATAAATTACATTTTCAATCGTGAGTATATGTAAGTAATAATGTATTATCTAGGTATAAATAGAACTTTACAATTATAATGCTAAGTTTGTTAAAACTTAATTTTGCTCGGTAATGGTTTCAACATTACAAATATTATATTTTACGTCGTAATCCACCTTGAATCCAATTACACATTATTATTATTATTAAATTTTGTTTTAATATATCACTGTGTTGGCCTAGTGGCTTGAGCGTGCAACGCTCATCCCTGAGGTCGTAGGTTCGATCCCCGGCTGTGCACCAATGGATTTTCTTTCTATATGCGCATTTAACATTAACTCGAACGGTGAAGGAAAACATCGTGAGGAAACCGTAAATGCCTTAGACCTAAAATGTCGAAGGCTTTATCACCTACTTGCCTATTTTTTACAAAATGATCATGAAATAGATACAGAAATCTGAGGCCCAGACCTATAAAAGGTTGTAGCGCCATTAATTGACTTTTTTTTAAATATATCATACTTAGTTCCAAGTTCTAAGCTCATGGAAGACTGCCCATGTGCTTATTCCCAAAAAAGGCGACCGCTCGGAACCATCTAGCTACAGACTTATAGCAATAACTTATTTATTTTCCAAGCTAATGGAGTCAATTATCAATAGGCAGCTCTTGCGATACCTGGAGGAGCACCAGCTAATTAGTGATCTAGTGACTTTCGCCAAGGTCGTTCGCCTGGCGATTTTCTTGACTATCTGACTCATATGTGGGCCGACTGACTCATTAGCCGCTAGCTTGGATATAGCTAAAGACTTCGATCGAGTTTGGCATAGTGGGCTTCTTTCGAAACTACTGTCTTACGGTTTGCCCGATGGCTTATGCCGATGTCTAAAAAAAATCTTGTAGGACGTAGAATAAAAGTGCTAGTTGACGCAGTATGCTCTATTCCTAGACCCATCAATGCTGGTGTTACGCAAGGTTGTGACCTCTGAAAAAAGCTGGGTGTTTTGGGTAGGGCTAACCTGTATTTCAATGAGGTACAACATATGCAGCTCTACAAGGCTCAAGTACTACCTCATATAGAATACTGCTCACATCTCTGGGCTGGTGCTCCCAAATACCAGTCTCTTCCTTTTGACCAAATTCAGCGAAGGGCTTGTCGAATTGTCAATCTCCAATGTATTACTGATGGGCTTGATTCTCTCTCTCAAAAAACATTGCTTCTCTTGGTGTTTTCTATAAAGTATGTGTGAAGAACTGTGTTTGTTCTGAAGAATTGTTTGGGTTGATCCAACCTGCCTCGTTTTAACACCATACGATCGATTCCAAACTTTATCAACATTACCTTGATGGCTAGTTTCCTCAGTCCGTGTGACATTTTCTTTTACGAACTAGCGAACTGTGGAATCGACACCCGGTGAGATGTTCTCTAAGAGAGTTGACCTCCATCTATTCACCCATAGGCACCTACAAATAATATGGGTGTCTATGGTTTGCGATGACTGCCCTTTAAGGGCGTCCCGTACGCTCGTTTGTAAACCATAAACTTGGCAACATAAAATAGTGACAAGGAACAGATAATGTAAATTCAGTCCTTCATTTTTTTAAAATACTGACATAATTTACAATATTTGGTTTGATTTGAATTGTATTTAGTTAGACTTTGATAATTTAAATCCAGATATGTCGGTTAATCTCTGCACCTAACTCAGAATTTGAATTACGAACTATAATATTATATTTATAAATATTGCGAGCAATATATTTATCAACAAGTGAAAAACGAACACACGAAAAAATGAATGAAGGAAATCTCACCTGTACCGCGGCTAAGACGCAAAATAAAATAACCGTAAAGACCTTCATTTTGGGCGACCCAATAATTACTAATTGTAAATGTATTTAATTTAATATTAATTATAATTAGCTATCGATTATTGATACGACATCTTGCAATTCATCCATAATCGCATTTAGAAGATAATATTATACTTAGCTTTTAACTATCAACTAATCCGATGATTTTAACATTATTTGCTGATATTTGCTTATTAGACTATTTGATATTCTTTAGTTTAGTCAACAATCATTTATTTTAAATAAAATTTAATGTTTCTGTAGACTTGCAGTACAGTACATAGTAAAAAGCAAAAAAGTATATTTTTTAATAACTCTATATTGGCTATATTTTGTTTTATGTATGGTTTTATAAATAACTATGTGTGCAAAGCTGAATTTCAATATTCTAAAATTATTAGACTCTGTCTTGACTGCTTAACGGTTAACTATTTTTAAAACATTGGGTATTTAATTTATTGCTTAATTATTCATGAAACTTCCAAATCTTTTAAATTAAATTTAATTAGAATTAAATAACATTATTCTGACACTTGTTTTTATGTTTTAAGTAATAAATAACATGTTTATTGCATACTTACAACCTGTTCGCAGCGCCATCTGTTGACGAACTTTGTAAAGTGGCATTTCGTATTAAAATAAATTTATAATTAATGTAAAATAAATCATTTTGAGTTATGTAAAATTCATAATAATATTAACTTTCAGTTTTTAACTATATTTTATAATTAATTGAACAGTAACTTGATGAAGTTGCAGTTGTTAAATTAGTAAAGTTTAATATAAAATTAAATTTACGAGTAGTTCAGTTCTGTGCCAGAAATCTTGTGAAAAATAAACAAAGCGATATTACGAGTGTGTTTTAATTAAAATAAGGACACGATAATCTGACGTATCCCCGACATATACTTATAGAAATAAAAATGAAAAATCAAGACTATTTTCAGGCTTTTAATATTGATACAATTTTAAACACTTTTTAATACAAAATTATATTTAGAAACAACGTAAACAAGTTAATATCCCTTTAGTTCTCCTCTACAATGACAATTTTAAACATTCTGCTCTTTTATTTACACCACCTTGCAAAAAATGCATTATAGTTATAATAGTTACCTTATCCTTATCGCTTGCAAGCGATCTCTTCCAGGCAGTGTGAGGAAAGAATTTTTTAAAATTAAATAAGGTTAGCGCCAGAAGTGCAAAACGACATAAGATATAAAATCACTTACCATAAAGAATAGAACAAAACAAGCAATTAAGCCATATGTAGACAATGAAAAGGACTAAAAAAAAGGACACACGAATCACTAGTTTCAGTAGTATAAAAGTTGGGGATAAGAGTTTTTAGTCTCTCTAGAACTCCTTGAGCGCGTATTTTCTAGTATAATTATTTATTTTACATATATACTATAACAAAATGTATCATTAAATAAGCCCGTTTCATTCAGCTACAAGGACGTCATTATCATCGACCTCCAAAGTCTCCTCACTGTCAGGTTCCTTCTCGTTTGTCACGTCCTCTATCCAGGACAAGAACTTAGAGGTGGGGAGGAAAGCTGTAAGATTATTGCATTTAATTGTGTGTCGAGTCATATCAAAATTTTAAGGGTTACGACAGACGCAGTTCGATGCTCTATTTAAAGATTTTATTTAAAACCAGGTTTCATATATTGAAACACCACCTTTTAATATATGACAATTATACATATTTACACAAAAATATACCTAACTAACCTACCACCTAACTAAAGATTTTCTGGTGAGTTTAGAGTGGTACGTCAGATTTCTTAATTATGTAAAAATTATGCATTATATTTTTTATAGGAATTATATTATGTTAATTAGCTTTTAATACTATGTAAGAATTAGAAAAGATATTGCTTTAAAAACAATGCTGCTTTAAATTGTTAAAAAATCTAATTGTTAAATAGTTAATGGGATTTATATTCAATTACACACCTCCAGCTGAGTTGTCATCAGCAGCTCGTACAAGTATACCATGCACCTTGCCATCTGACACTAAAGCGGCCCCAATATCATACTGGAATGTAGATTAAAAATATTTTATAACCGATACAAGTCTGGAAGCGAGTTGCAATATTCGCAGAAACTGTACCTTGACTAACAAATCAGGCCATAAATACTGTTTCATAAAAACTTTTCTTTTTTCAACTTGTTAATAATTTTGAATTTGGAAAACGTATATTATTTTAAAAACGTCTTTCGATTTTGCGCCATTTCATATATTTTTTGTGTTCATTATCAAATTACAATATGGAATGGAATAAATAATGTGTTAAAGAAAATAGGATTGCAGTGGTCGCCTTGCAAGAAGTGGGTATGGAGCCGTCAGTTACATTCCAGACACTTCAAGAGCGTGGTATCAGCCGTATGTTCGTATATCGTACTATCAACAGATACGACAACACTTCGTCTGTCGAAAACCAAAAAAGATCGGCGACCGCGTGCTTTTAGAACTACAAAGGCTGTTAAAGGCAGAATTCGTCGAAATCCCAGTAGGAAGCGAATAATATTATCGCGAGAAATGCAGATTCCCGCTAGAACTGTCGCGTATTATAAAACAAGACCTGAAGCTCGGTGCTTATCGTCGATATACAGGACATGCCCTAAATCCATCTTTACAAAGAGAGTGGATCGATCAAAACGCTTTCTGTCGCGATACGCAGGTGAAAATATTTCTGTTTTTACAGATGAAAAAATTTTGACGATTGAAGAACACTACAATAAGCAAAATGATACAAAGGAATAAGTTCACAGTTGTAAAGAAGCTGATTAAAAGGTCAGAAGGGTACAACGTGGTTATCATTCTGCGTCAGTGATGGTTTGTTTTTTGGAGCAAGCAGTGGTAAAATTTCCTTTGGAAACAGTGCGTAAATCCGTAGATTCGTGGACAAACAGATTAAAGGCCTGTATAAAAGCCACAATTTCGAATATATATTTTTTAAATTTTTGCTGAGCCTTTAATAAGTATGTAGGTATAAATTTTAATAATATTACATAACTTCATTACAGAATGCATTTTTATTTGTTATATAATTTATGGCTGGACTACTTAGGTATATAGATATTATATACTACAACCCTATTTCGGGCAAAAGTTAAACGCCTTAAGGAAAATAATAAGCATACCTTGGAAGCATTGACACTGCTCTGTGCAATAAGAAGACCGTCAGCCTCAGTTACTGTGACGTCCACGCAGAATAGATCTTCACCAAATTCTAAAACAATTACAGTAACAATCACAAAATAGAAATGTATAAAAAATGTGTACCAGTGTTCACACCTAAGAAGTGAAACTTCTTGAAGACCTTATTTTTCGAAAAATGCATATAGTAACTTAACGGGAATTGGTTCAATAAAGTTAAATTAGATAAAGTTCAACAAAAGGCTTTTATTGTCATAGACATGAATACAAATAATACAATTATTTAATTTTACCTTTTTACTACTAAGATTATTACAGAATTTCATTAATTGTTATAGAATTGTTATTATCATTGTTATCGTTATTATATAGTTTTGTTATTAATGGCTTCGTATTATCCGTGGTAGGGACAAGAAAAAAATGGCGCGCAACGGAAAAATGTGACGTGTAACCGAAAAATATGACGGTATTTTTTTCCAACGCCGATAAAGATCACATCAAAAATTGTGTACCAAGATACCTTACATATATGATTAGGCAAGTAATCTTAAAAGGAAAAAGCTGCGATAAAATAATTAAATTACTTACTCCCATCTTTTTCGCCATAACTGCAAACCCGGCCAGATGAAGGAGGTTGATCGTCACTTTCTGCCAACTCAATAGGTTGAATCTTGTCTAACATAAAAAAAAACAAAAGTTTTGTTTTTAAAACATTTTTATGTTTAGATATTCAGTAGAAGAGCATAAAAAATAAGTAAGTAAGAAATGGCCTTGAAGAAAGAATGGCCTAAAGTGAAAATAAAGGAATGTCGTAGGAGGAAAATATCAAACCTGAAGGGCCGATCCGTAGAATTTAGGTGTCGCTAGAAACTAACGATTCTGCCATGAACTTACCCGTGAATTCAATACGCCTATTGAGGTCAAGAAGTCCAAGGTTATTCTCTAAAGTTATGGGGTCAAACTGAGGGTGGGTTATTACGTCCAGAGATTCAATCACGAAGCCTGGTGTAAAGACATGCTTGGTATCGAAGCGACTCCAGATGTAGCGAGACCTGTATGGATGATAGTAAATGTTAAACTACTACTGTTTAGCTATTTTAAAGTATATAGTTGTAAACTCAATATCCTAATAAGAACTAAATCAATGTAATTACACTCATAAGCTTCCTATAGACATATTGTAAACGTAACAGAAACAGAAGCAAGAGTGGTTATAAAATCTCACTTGTTTTTGAATAAGAATAATAAGATGTAGGAATTTAATAATTAAATTATTATCATATTCCGACCTCTCGTCCGAGAGGTTAAAGAAAGATTTTTCTGGTACAGCGAAGCAAAATGTGTATAATAATAAATAATGGTATTTAATTGAGACGCTTTTTACTTATATTCTATAAATAATGTGGAAGAATACATAAAAATTTTTTTAACTTAAATTGAAAATGAGATAGGATTTTACAAAGTTCGTAAATGTTATTTGGGTATATTTAATTAAAGAATTAATAAAATAGTTTTAAAACAATATAAAAATATACTTACGTAATATTATAACCCTCAATGTCCCTGAAACAATAAATTTTGCATCACATTTTAGGTGGCGATAAAGCTTATTTATTAAAATAAGCGTCTAATTATACAATTAAAGATTTAAAATAAGGCTGTCTACCAACTATATCCTCCCATACCACTTGCGATAAAGTGTCAAACATGGAAACGATAATAATTAAAAAAAAAAAAAAAAAACTAGTAGATACTATTTTGATTTTAGCTGGATTTAATTATGCATTAACTACGTTTCGTTTTGTGTTTACTCTATACAGGTATATCCTCTTTCGTGGATTTTTTTTTTGCAGAATAAAATAAAATCTATTACAACAAATACCTAGGACAAAATTTAGAACGTTAACCGTATGACCCGTATAGGCTGGCGTTATATACTTGCCTATACTCAACGCTACCTACAATATAAACGACGCAACGGTTTAGTGGACAAAAATATTATATCTATAGTTTCCGGAAAACTTACTCCATCAAACAGCTAGCTGCAGTAAGAACCCATCTGTCGTTGTAGAGAGCCCCAACACAGGTATCTAATTTACCTCTGAGTGACAAACGCGTGAAACGAAGGTGAACCAACCAGGGCACGCTTGGAGTGCTTGGTATCTCATCAGGAGCTGAAAATTAAAAGGTAGCTTTTGCCTATCTCGTCGATGTTAATTAGGTATTCAATGCTACAAGAGCGAAACGAAAGTTATTTTCTTTGGTGCAAAGTAACAAGATCAATAATTGGCATATTTTATTGGTTTTGTTATTATTTATTGTACGTCTTATGTAGATTTCACTTTCCCTCTATATTATTTAAATATTATGATTTGTACTGATTTTTTCCAAAAATTGTTAAATAAATAAATACTATTTGTAGTATTTAATTATAATAAAATATTTAACTGTAAGAAAATCTTAAAAACGTTTAAAAAATTATTTTCATACAATGCTCATACTCATAACTACCTGATTTAAAAAATATTCTATCTCCGTGTAAAACAAGAGTATGACGCATCGCTCCAAATACTTTAATAATTTTGATAATATTTAAGCACACATAAAAAATAATTTTAACCTAATTAATATACTTACATTCCGCACTTTCACCCTGCAACAAAAACGAAGGAATATTGTTAATATATTTAAGATGGTTTGGATAAAATCCATGTAATTAAAATATAATTTAATCTATACTAAATTAAATGGAACATCATTATAGCAAATCGCTGCTACTTTGGCCTTTTAGGCCATAGTAAATATTTCCGATCGTGACATTTCAGTAAGAAAACCAAGCCTGTTCTGCTCAAGACTCTCCTGCGATCAGTGCTCACTTAAGGTTATTAAACCTCGGGCTTCAGCAAGTAGGACAAGCTTGCTGTGGTCACTTTCGAGCGGAAGATTCTTCGAAGAACTTTGCGAACTGTTTACGGCGACGGTGTTTGGCGTATTCGCGTCAATTAAGAACTTTATAACATCTTTGACGACCCCAAAATTCAACAGTCTCAAATGGTTGAGACTTATGCACCGAATGGTGAATGACAGAACCCCAAAATCCTTAGTGAGCTCATAACTTGGTGGCAAGAGAAACCCTGGTAGACCGAGTGCGTGTTATTAGGATGGAGTTATTTTATTTTTTTATTTATTAACACTTCGTTACATTAGAATATAAAAATTGAACATAATTAAATGAAAAGGAGGGCAACTGGCGGCCTTATAGCTTTCGAGCCATCTCTTCCAGGCAACCACTGTGAGTAAAGAAAAAAAAACAAGTAAACAAGAAGTGCAAAAATACATATTACGAATAGTTATAAAGAAGAAACTAAACAGGAACAAAAATAAACTAAACTGATACTGGATGACATGAAAAACATAAAGTAAAAAGTGCACATGAACACGATAATCCAATTCAAGATCAATCTCACGTCAGTTAGTAGTTAGTACGAAAGTTAGGGATACGACGTGGACACGTAATGTTTGTACAGAAGAAATTTAATAAATTTTGATCAAATAAAGTTGTTAAGGATCTCGAAACAATAGGTGTTCGAAGTTGGAAGCAAGAAGCACGAGATACTCCTAGATTGCAATGGCGAATTATACTTGCGGACGCTAAGGCCCAGATAGCCATTGATGAAATTATATGGAATTATATAAGATAATAATAAACTCAAATGTAATTGAGAGTTCAAGTATTTTGCTTTATTTCTAACTGCGCTATTTGCTGTCCATTTTTCGTAATGGACTTTTAGTTTTGTAGAATATAGTTGCAGTAGTAGTAGTAGTAGTAAATAAGCAATGTAGCTTTTATAGCCTATTTTTGTATAGATATTCTTGGGTTCCAACTTCCATTCTAAGTAGACAAAGATCTTATAAAATATTATTTTAATTTATGATTTGAGTTTTTATGTTTTGTAATTTAGATTAAATTTTTTTCGTATTCTGATAGTTGTTTTTGTGAACCGTTTTTCTTTGCTAGTCATAGTCAAATATATGTATAATATGTGTGTGTCCTAATTTTGTGGTCCAAGTAAAAAAAAAAATAGTTAAATCATAAAATTTTATCATTAGTTAAAAATCAAATTACAAAAGCGGACCGGATATTAAGCCATACAAATAAAGCGTGCAGATTAGATAAAAATCCACGCTCAATTTGATTTACGCATTTATGTTAAGATAAACATGAATATTTGTATTAGATACGTATAATCGAACAAACTCGATCGAACAAAACTATGCAATTCAATTTTTTTATAAAATATGAAGTAAAATGGGACACACTGTCAGAAGGCTCGTAAGTGCGTTGCTGGCCTTTTCCGTCTCGCCTTGCTCAGCACACCAAGCTTTTTGGAAGTTAATTTAGCCTCTCCTTCCGGATGACCGCGAAACTGAACGTCATTCGATATGTCTACGCCCAGTATTCCGGTTTGCTGAAACTTTAGAAGAGTAGCGACAAATGGTGTTATTAAACAGGCAACTTGTGTCTTCTTCGACTTAAATTGGACTAGATCAAGTCGTCCCAGTCTGTGACTCCACGTAGTTATATCCTTTTTTTAGTTTTTATCTTTTTTTGTTCGTTGATATTGGTATTACGAGATGTCACCACTTCCGCTCACGCTTTAAAGCAAAGTACAACGCTATTGACGCGCCTTGCCACCGATCGGCGCCGCAGAAGATGTAATAAAAAGTATCATGCCCACCAGAACGACTTCAGTGACCGAGTCAACTACGGAATCTAGAGCATCCCACGAAAAGCATATAGACCCCAAGGGTAGGACACAAAGAAACACTACATCCTGTCCCAATCTGCTAACCTAGAGTGCCAACTAAGACTCCGGACCATGCAGTGATTCGACGAACCCAAAGGAACCGAAAGGGTCGACGAAGACTTGTTAGTTATCTGGATATAAGTTAACAGAATGTCCAACAAAGACAGTTTCTGACCATCCACATCTCGTATTCACGTAATTGCAGGAACGATGTATCAGGTCATATGCCAAGGCAAAGTCGTGATGTCGCGTGATTGGTGGTAGTCAGAAACGTATGATCCCCCCCCCCTGTGTAATCTCTCTTCAAACTGAACTGTCATACTTTTTAGTGGGGAGGAGACTCACTGCACGAAACGCGAGTACAATAATGAACCTATTGCACCACTTCATGCTGGTTTTCTATGAGAAAAACTTAGACTTAGAAACATGATATCCATTATATTAAAGCGATGGACTTTTAACTTAGTTTATAGTGTAAATAAGTATTTACACAACCCAAGCAACCTAACCTATCAGGTCACACGAATTAAAACGTAATTTGTGATAATTAAATGATTGAAAGTGTATCTTTTAATGATAAAAACACGTAATTATACACTATTACATACCTGTATCGCAACTAAGATGAATACTAAAATCCCTAGACTCTTCATGTTGCTGGATATATTCCTTACTGTTTAAAAAAACACTTTACATTCATATTACCTCAACCTTATCGCATATCTTAAATTGATTTCAACAAATCGGCTGATTAAAATCTAATAATTTGTCATGGGATTTTCTGTAAAACTCATTACGTTTGCTCCTTTAAAAATTTGTATTAAATAATCATTCATACCAAGAAATCATTTCTTCGGCAGATACTCTTACTACTGAAAACTTCACCTAAATCAGTGGTTACTTGGACATGGCTAATATTGTCCAACTATAATTATTGGTATAAGTATATTATATCATATGTCAAATTTAATAACCTTAAAGCCTCACCTAGCATCGGAACACTAGGTGTTGACATATTGAATGACGTTAAATCATTTGGAAGGAAATAAAGTTAACCTGTAAGAAGCTTGGTGTGCACAGCAAGGCTAGACGTTACTTCGGCCCCATATAGAGTTCTCAGCGCTGGGCGGGACCTGTTTCTTCTCATTAATACCAAGCAATTTATTTAGGAATTCTTTATTTATACCTTTTAGAATCATATTTTGTTACAAACTTCTCCGTTGAAATCAAACGTTGTCTATTAATTGACACAATTAGTTAAACGATTGGCTATATCTGTCAAAACTATAGTCAATTAAAAAATAAGGTCCTAAGCGACTTAATAAACCGGAAGAGGTTATCCATTCGACAAGTACAGCCCCGCCCATGGTTACCAACAATTAATAAGTCCCGCCTTACATTTTGTTTAAATTTCGAACAAATTCCTGAAATTATCATTTTAAATTTATCTATGCCACAATATTCTAGACTCTTTAAGTGTTCAACTAGCTATTGATAAAAACGATGATAGCGACAGGGAAGTAAAAATATACATTTATATTAATATTTATAATTATTTCCTTACAATATTTAATTTCATTCGTAATCAATTTTCGACTTCTTTGGGCATAGACCAACTTTTAGATCGTCTAGGGGAGACAAGATTTCGTTCAGGAGTCCGGTCTTTTTTGGGAGATGGTGTTCGATGTTTGGTCTTTGATCTAGTTTTAGATCTCCGTCGCGAATGAGACTTGGATCGCCTGGATCTTGATGGAGTTCGACTGCGATGAGACCTGAAATTATTTAATCAAAATTAAGTCCTCTGGCTTTGAGTGTCCACGGGCGGCGGTATCACTTAACATCAGGTGAGCATAGTACTGCTTATGAATATGATATGATATAAAACAGTGCGTGCTTACACAGTACACATGTCAGAAGTGAAAGTTCTTTGTAAACTAATTATTACTAAGGTAAAACCCCAATAGATGATCATGTACCACTCTATGTATTTGTATATCTATATTCACACTTAATACGTGCTAACGATAATATAAATAATTAAAAACTCTGCGTTTACTGCACAAGACGTTATGCGACAGAATTGCCATCTAAAGTTCTAATATGTAACTACTAAACAAATACATCAACCAATAGCGTGTATTTTGCTACGTTCGCCCTTTCTCTCTTTCTCTCTCAATCGGTTTCAATCGCTCTCTCCCTTTTCTTCAACAAAAATGCTGCACATCTTCGTGACGCTAATATTTTTTATTGCGTTTCATCCGTAAAAATTCTACCCTCATGTACACTCACTGTTTCACTTCAAAAAACGAAAGCAAACATCCGAGTTAAATTTCCTTATGTTAAAAAATCTCAATGACACAGACTTTGTGCCACATTGACACTCCGTGCCTTTCAAATCGAAATAACTATTTTTACCATGGGATCAAATCTAGACCCTCGTTTTGAATTCATTAAAAAAATTAACCAACTACAGTGCCATAGGCAAGGAATTAAAATTACCTATTAAGAAAACACTTTTTAAACGGATTGAAGCTATGTATTATTATTATAAACTTAAAATTATTTACATAATTTTACATTTAGATTTTTTTATCCGACGTTTTGCGTGCTTTACGGTACTGTACTTTTTAAATAATTATAAGTTTATAATAATAATACATAGCTTCAATCCGTTTAAAAAGTGTTTTCTTAATGTGTACAAGCTATGTTAACAAAAGACAATACTATGTGCAACAGTACGGACTGTAATATTACCTAGATCGCCGACTTCTTGACCGTGATCGCCTACTCCTGCTTCTTGATCTGCGGCTGCGTGAGCGGCGGCTTCGCGACCGCGACCGGGAGTATGAGCGCCTTCGAGAACGCGATCGTGAGCGTGACCGCGAATAGGATCTCCGGCGTGACCGTGAACGTGCACGGTCGTCGTGTTCATTGCGACTCTCCGCTTCGCTTAGTTTTTTGAAATATCTGTAAGAATATCATCATATAAAGGCTGGCTATTCTGACTCGCACATGTAGGAGTAAAGCCTTTTCAAATTTTAAATTATTATATTATAAATATTTATATTTTACATATTATTATTATATTATACATTTTTAATTAAATTAACAAGAGACCACCTCTTTTTCAGGAAGCTTCTTCTTAGCCGTTCTACGGTCTCGATTTGGGAAATGGTAGAAAATTGATTGAGACAATTGAGATTTTGCCTTTATATATATTGACGTTCATAAGCGTACATAATTTATTATCAAAATATTGGTCCTTCAAGAAAAGAGCGTACAAATTCTTAAAAGGCCGGCAACGCACTCGCGAGCCCTCTGGCATTGAGAGTGTCCATGGGCGGCGGTATCACTTAACATCAGGTGAGCCTCCTGCCCGTTTGCCCCCTATTTTATAAAAAAAAAAAAAAATTGGCTATGTTATTAACTTTATGTTATTTTTTGTAAATTTCCGTGGTCACAGGCCTCCTAATTTGTACGGCTATGATTGACATAAGTATAAAATTAGTTGTAAGCCAATCGGTTTGCTAAAAAAAATCCCAGTTAGGACATTTCACGTGAAGCGGACAGTGAAAAAAAAACTACGGTCATAGAATCTGATTATATCCAGGTTAATCATACCTCTATGGGTATGAACGCAAATACGTAACATTGATTTTAATGTTTATTTTTTCAAGTTATGGGCTTTTAAGAAATAATACTAGAATTATTAGAATTGATTTTTTAATAGCAATGTTTTTTTTTTGGCATCATGCTTTGTTTTCCCTTTTTGATTAGAAAATATAAAAAAAACATAAGTAAAAATTTCAAATGAGTTTATCAAAAAGTTCGCCCTTTTTAACAGGTAGCCGCTTGGCCTGCGCCTGTATTCTGTAATTTCCAATATATGATCTTGTATATAAGTTGCTTTTGTTTTCACTATCGTCACGTCACTGATGACGCAACCTTGGGATCGCTATTGGAAATTACAGAGTAACAGTGGTGTTGAGAGTTAAACTTACTCATAGTACTGCTGCGTCGCGTGCGGTCCATCGAAGTGCGGCAACCTCGCTCGGCCCCTACCTCGACCGCGCCCTCGGTACCCCCGACGCGGCGCGTAGCCGTCCGGAGGTGGGTAATACGCACCGCGGACCGGGTAATACATGGACGCTGAAAAATTTTCATAATACCAAATTCTAGAGTCTGTGAGGATATAAAACCGTCGTGGAATTTTAGGCTAAATTACTTTTTTTATGTTGCCAACACTGTTACGTCATTATAGTTCGACAGCAATCTTTATACTTAATTGGAAAAAAATATATATTTTGTTATTCGATTAGTTCGCATAGCCACACCGTTTTTTCCGCACAGACCATAAATTCGTTTAATTAATTAATAACTCTAGAGTTTTTGATTTTTATATAAAGTTGGTCACATTGTGTCTAATTATTGTCGTATATGCGACATTTTCTTAATGAATTAAAGTCGTACGTTTTTAAGCTAACAGGGGTTTCAATCTGTAAAAAACATAGATACCAAATCAATTGCTCGTGTCTGCCTCTGGGGTTAAGAGTCAACTGGCTTTTACACATTAAGAAAAACACTTTTTGAACGGATTAAAATTATCTATTATTATTAAAACTTATAATTATTTACATAATTCTAAAGTTTAAATTTTTTACCGACGTTACGCGTACTTTTCAGCGTGCGTCATCTTTTAGTCGATATCAACTTCGGGGCAATAAATACAGATAAAACAACTTTCTCTACAGTGTGATACTTTTGACATTTAACACCTTTTGTCTTCAGTCACCGTGACCACGCACGCTGAAAAGCACGCGAAATGTCGGTAAAAAATTTAAAATTTAGAATTATGTAAATAATTATAAATTTTAATAATAATACATAGCTTTAATCCGTTCAAAAAGTGTTTTTCTTAGTCAATACTATTTAGATAAGAAAGTCTATAAGCAGACATCCAGGTTTCTCATAAGCATTATCACAGTATGTAAAGGTAAAAATGAAAAAAAAACTATACTAAATCATTTGCTCGTAGCTGTAATTGGGTCCATTCGATTTTTTTGAAACCTCTGAATACAAAAAATGGCAGAGATTTTACTTACTGACTTTAACCATTACACTTCGTTGAAGTCCGCGAATCTGAGGAAAAGTATTTTGGCTAATTAATGCGATTATTCGTAGTTTGATCATTTTTCTATTTTTAATTTTTATTGACCTGAATAAATATTATGTTATATGAACTACGGATCCACAAAAAAATGTAAAAAAAACTGCTTGTGTGGTGTGTGTGTCATATTTTTTTTTTATAAGCGATATAAAAAAAGAGGCAAACACGAGCAACTGATATAGCATAAAGCGTTTATAATAGAAATCGCAGCGCTATATATTTTTATTATTATAAAAATTAAAGCGTATAACGTGTAAAGTCAGTGACCAAAATGTCTTCCTTTTTCATTCATTTCTTTCTAAACATCAGCCTTAAAGGCAGACACAAGCAAATGATATAGTATACCTGGTTTTTTTAAGAGTGTGTCAATTGACAACGCAGCGTTACCATGTTGGCAGACGTGCTCCTTAATCAAAAGTCTGCCACGTGAGCATATTATATAGATACTTTGCTCGCCAGCTCCCTAGCAATTAGTTATTGCAGTTGACAAAGTGAATTCTATTAAGACATGTGTAAGTACTAAATGCTTTATCTAAAGAAAATAATTCAAAGACAAAATTTTTGAATAATTTTTTAGATATGAATTTAACCCTCATACTGAAAAAGTAAGACCAAATGTATTAACACTATATTTATGTCTTAAGGACTCAAATATTCCGCAAATAACTGAAAATTAATTACTGTTCTTTCTTTGTAAATAAACTTAGTGATGCTTCTTTCTTTGTAAATAAACTTAGTGATGCTGCATAAAAGTATCATCGAACATAGATAATTTTTGCCTAAACATAATGTAAATAACAAATCGGATACTCATACTTTGCGGGAAGGGGTATCCGGGCGCAGGCACAAACGGATATCCGTAACCGTACGGATTCGGGTACAATCCTGGAACTAAACAAATATTATCAGTAATATTCGAATTTTAAATTAATATTTTTTTTTAAACACAGAGCATCCTTAAAAAAAATTAAACTATCTCAAAGAGGTTTAATTATTTTTGTGGTCTGGAAACGATCCAAATTTTTTAGTCGGTAACGATGGACACAGATAATAGAGACATGACACAGATTCCTAAGCCTACGCTTCTAGATTCTACGATACTTTTGCTATATTTCTTTTAAAATTCAATACAATGCATTAAAGTATTTATTTGAATGGGCGAAAGACCAGTACATTACTCATTCTATCCAATTCTCTATATTTCATAATGCATTTTCAATATTTAATTAATTTTAATATACATAAAAAATCTTACCTGCTTTGTACTCATCCCTCTCTGGAGAAGTCAGTTTTTCTGTCTTGACCCGTTTATGGTCCAGATCCTCTGAGGATAAGGAACTGGCTGATTCACGCCTCGGTTTCTTGGTTTCTAGCGCCGAACGAATTAAAATACGGCCTGAAATAAACAAAGTTTAATAAGAGTATTTTCTACAATAACCTTCAAGTTTTTGGATGTGTGTAGTCAAAGATACCTTATTTACCAGAGTAATAAACAATAATACAAAAAAATATTCTATTTGCAAATTCTGTATGCATTTTTCAATGTGAATTAGTAGTAGTCAGGATCATACCCACAACAAACTGAATGCATGATACACAACAGCGCAAAATCATTTTGCTTTCACTAATACAATAAATTTATATTATAATATATTTTTACCATCTCTAGCATGTCGAAGTAGGTCTTGCTGTTCATCTAAAATTTTCTCTTGTTGTCTCTTGAACTTGTCTACGATTCTTGATCGGGCAACTCTTTCACTGGCATGGTAGTAACGCTCATCTCGAGAACCGTTACGTTGGAGTTCAGGGCGTAACTAAAAACAAATGCTTTACCATATAAAAAAAAATTTAAAGTACTTATCCATCTCCTTTAACAACGTAAACACACTTTGACAAAAAGAAACGAAAAAGAACTTGAATTAGACGGATATAGTTTTTATAAGGGATTTATTATTGATTCGTTAATGTCAACTCAGACACACAAACATAGTGTCAGAACACTAAGACTAAACTATTCCCTAGTATTGTAGAAAATTACGTCAACATAATATTACTCATTAGCCATAATATTGTATAGGATAGATTGAAATTAATGTAGTCACACTCTTTTTTGTAGAAAAAAAACAAATGTCAATACAGGTGTAACATGAGGTGATTTGGTGTTCAAAAATAAACACCCGTAATAAATATATAATTTTAGTTGGGAATGACGTACTTTTTATAAGGTTATATATTATTTTTTACCAAGAGTGAAAGCCAGATTTATATACAGGGTGTCCCAAAAGTCGACGTCAAGTCGAAATTTTCTCATAGGTAATGCCACACCAGTTATCAGAAAAATAAAAATTAAGTCATGTATTTTTGAAGTTATGGAAATTTTCCTTTTATTCCAGAAAATGTACACCATGTGACAGTTTTTTCATTCCTGTTGTTACAAATATTTACTTTTTGCCAATTTTTTTTCTCTTACGTCATTCCGAATAGTGCTTTATGTAACCTATGATCCTAAACCCTGTGCCGATCACTCCAACTTGTAGGAAAATGTCATTTTATACCGTACCAAGTTTTCAAAATTAATTTTTCGCACTAGTTCAACTGATCGTCCTGAAAAAAAATGTACGACTCCAGTTTGGCAAGCAGCTTTAAAAGTTCGCGCATTTAATAAGGATTCTAACGTGGTATAACACTCACTTCATTATTTCTTAGATCGGCCATAAAAAATTTTTTTGTTAAACAAAGTCTGTTTTTAAAAATTTCTCTGGAATTACAAAAAACTATTCTAGTGTACCCAAAGCGTTCCTAATAACCACAGCGTAGTTTAAATAAGATGGCGTAAAGTGTGAGCGAGACAGATAGTGAAGCTACTTATTGCTATTGACACACGCACTACAGGTCAGTACGCAACGCTCCTTCGTTTACTACGCATCTTTTCGTATTCGCTGGTGTTATTTTGTGTTCTAACTACTTTGGCTTCGTTTACGGATTTGTTTGCTTGTGATTTGGATTTTACATTTGTGATCTACGACGACCTTTACTTTTCCCTGGACTTACGTGTTATTGTGTATTTGTACCATACCATGGCTACGTACACTACACAGGAATATGCTAACATGCACCTCATTTATGGGGAATGTTTATGTAATGCCAGTGAAGCCGCTAAACGGTATCGCGAGAGATACCCTAATGCAGATCGCTATCCGGATCACAGAGTTTTTACCAACTGTCTACTGTTCTCTGAGGGCCGACTGCCAAACCAAGTGCACGGTGAAGGTAGGTGTGCCCAAAAGTACAGCTCACCGAATACTACAAAAAAATGAGTTCCATCCATTTCATGTACAGCGAGTACAATCCTTATTACCTCGAGATTATGAACCTCGGGTTGCTTTTTGCCAAACAATAATTCAAAAACACCGAGAAGACCCACAATTCTTAGAATTTTTTTTATGGTCGGATGAATCACAGTACCGTTTCAAAGTTGACTGGAATTTTGAACGGAAAAGTCATAGGGCCTTTTGAGTTACCAGAAGTTTTAAATGCTGAAATTTATTTAGATTTCTTACAAAATCATTTGCCCAATTTGCTGCCCAAGGACATGCCTATTTTACGAGATATGTGGTTCCAGCAAGATGGTTGTCCAGCGCATTACAGCCGCTTAGTTCGAAACCACCTTAACGAGGAGTATTTAGACAGATGGATAGGGCGGGGTGGTACAATCTCGTGGCCCGCCCGCTCACGCGATTTAAATCCTCTTGATTTTTTTTACTGGGGAGCAGTAAAGGAAAAAGTCTATTCCAAGTCGATTCAAAATGTAGAAGAGCTTAGACAGAGAATAGCGGATGCAGTAGAATTTGTGAATAATGGACGATTTGCCCGCTTCATTTCACGATCTTTTTTAAGGAGATGTCGAGCCTGTATTGCAGCTGAAGGACGGTTCTTATGGCCGATCTAAGAAATAATGGACTCAGTGTTATGTGGTAGAATCCTTATTAAATGCGCTAACTTTTAAAGCTACTTGCCAAACTGGAGTAGTACATTTTTTATCAGGACGATCAATTATAGTGCGAAAATTAATTTTGAAAACTTGGTACGGTATAAAATGACATTTTCCTAAAAGTTGGAGTGATCAGCACACAGTTTAGGATCAAAGGTTACATAAAACACTATTCGGGATGACGTAAGAGAAAAAAAATTGGCAAAAAGTAAATATTTGTAACAACAGGAATGAAAAAACGGTCACATGGTGTGCATTTTCTGGAATAACAAAAAAATATCCATAACTTCAAAAATACATGTTTTTTTTCTGATAACTGGTGTGGCATTACCTATGAGAAAATTTCGACTTGACGTCGACTTTTGGGACACCCTGTATTTAATATAAATTTTGATTGGGTCACATAAGTATATATGAAAGTTTTGAGCAGTGTTGTCCATGTGTGACTCATTCCTAAGGTTGTAGGTTCGATCCCTGGCTGTGTACCAATGGACTTTTTAGTGCACAAGGTTGTAGCATTGCTTTTTTTTAATTAGAAATAATAAAATATTAACCTCTATCCGTTTAAACAATTCCTCAATCAGCCTTATAGCCTGCAACTTCTTCTGAACTTTAAGCAACTTCTTTTGTTCTTCTGACACTTTTTTATTAAGATCCACATCTTCCCTTTCCATGAGTTTCGCCAACTGCTTCTTTTTTCGTCTTTCTTCCCGCTCTCTTGTCTTTTGTAGTTTGTCCTTTTCATTTCTCTCTATTTGTTGTCTTAAAGAGTTAAAAGGAAAAAGTTAATTGTTTCCTTATTTCTGCGAGAAAAGGCTGCTTAATTGACAGATGAGAAAGAGACCAGAATTACAACTAAATATGTTATTTGCTTCATGAAAGTCGGTCCATCCGCCAAAGATAAATAGGTTTTTTATTAACAATACTATTGAAACCTAATACAGCCCACCCATAAAATTAAGATAGATTGTAGAAATCATGATTGCTAGAGTATTAGCCATTAACGCGTGCAATTACAAGTTGTTTATGTTGATGGTTCAAAGAGATCAAAGTCAAATTGAATCCCAAAAAAACACTAGTTTTGATAACATTAATACTTTTAAGTAAATATGAAAATTACTACTTCTGTGAATATTTAAATAATACCTACCTTTCTTTTGCTTCAATTATTGCTTTTCGCTCCTTTTCCTGTCTCTCCTCATCATCCTTCAGCCTTTGCCTGGATGAGAGCCTTTCTCTAACAATAGCCCTGCGTTTCACAGCAGCATCAGTCATGTGTTTAGTTTTATCAAAGTCAACTAAAATATTGCACCAATCTGCTAAATCTTCATTCTTCCTTAATAGCTTTTTTCCTCTTAGCGCATCCATGCATCTCACAAAACTTACATATTCACTGTATTGAATATACCCATCAAAATATAGAGCACTATCCTGTGGTGGTGTTAATATTCCACGCATTGATTCCTTCATTTGTAGACGAAAAGGATCAGCTGCTGGCACATCTACTTGCCTTATATCTCCATATTTTTCAAATACTTTTCTAAACAATTTCTCTGAAGGTGGTGAGTCTTCATTCCTATCTCGATCATGAACAAACCATCGTATTGGTAGATTTGCAATATGAATAGTATCTGGTCTTTCTCCAGGCTTCATTTCATCCATATCAGTTGCGTCTCGAAAAAAAGAATCCCAAGCATGGCGACTAGGAAATTCAGACTTTGCCTCACAAACTCGAACTTTTAATGGTTCAGGAAAATCATTAAGCTGAATTATTCTGTCTTCAAGTCTTGCAATTACACGCTCCAATTTTAAACGATTCTCTAACTCCCCATCAAACCGGATCACTTCAGAACTGTGCTTAGACACTTTTAACATTGAAAAACTATCAGGTTGGATCATTTTTCGTAACTTTTCCATAAGCTCCCAATTGGAAATAGACTTGCCGTGTACCTTGTGAGTGGGAAGCTGGACAGAAACATTTATTTTGGCAAAGGGCTTTAAATACAAACGTTGTGGCAAATACAACGCCACAGCGTCTGATGTATCCCTACAAACTTGTATACTCATTGCAAATATAAATCGCCTAACCTAACCCTATGAAAATAAAACTTAAAACTAAGGTTAATTGAAAATATAACGATCTTGATCCTAAATTTTAATTTTATTAGTTTATTTAAAAATCTTATGACCGAAGTATCCTTCGCTGCCAGCTTCCATTGTCAATAAAACTGTTTATCTTCAAAAACAATCACTGAATTTAGAAATAAACGAATTATTAAGTAATAATTATGCTGTATTTTAAATTATAAAATATGAACAATTCTCTAATTTAGTTAAAACAATAACTAAAATTGTAAACTATTCATTTATTAATAATAAAAAATTGATTGAATATTCCTAGAAATATCGGAATTCGGTAAGGTTTTGACAGATGACAAGTCAGCGATTGGCGGTAATGTGTTAACTGTCAATGACTGTCAAATAGATAAAACCTGTCTTTCGAATATATAGAGAAAGGAAATTAATGAAGAAACCCTTCTTGTCTTTTATGCATGGGTGAAGGAGACACAGGTGTGCTTCTTGCTTGGTGGTAGTAAACTTAATTATCAAATTTTGTTGCTTTGATGTCTTAAATATTGATATTTGTTTGTTTAAAAAATAAAAGGTAAATAGCATATTTGGTAGAACCACATACATGTCAAAACGTAAAACAACTAATAAACAATTTTCTTACATCGAAAAGACTTAGTGTTAATTTAAACTACAAGTACGGGTTTTTGCATACTACCTATTAAACTTTTAAAACAAGTTTTTAAAGATAAATATTATCCTGTTTCCTATAACAATCGCCAATTTGGATAACGATTACAGGGGGATACCTTGTACCCAGTGAAGTATCTCCGCCAAATATGAGCCCCATATATATGACCGCCCGTGAAAGATAACGGATCAGATTAGTAAAAAAATAATGATCAGATATTCTCGAGCGCGTTAGATTAAAATAGGGTGAGTTAATTACATGCTAAAAAGTGTATATTTCACTAATCGGACAATTTACAAGTAACGTAAAGAAAGGAGAGGGCTGTAAAGTTGTAAAAAAAACCTCATCTCGACATTCTCGAGCGTGGCTAATTTTTTTTTACTTAAAATCGTCAGCTTAAAAAAATATTTAGTGCTATGAGCAATGCGGTATATTATCACCGATAAATATGGAAAAGAGTAGCGGTTCAAGAATAGAACCCTGCTGAATACACGAAATATACCCGTTTACAACAACCGCTTTTACGCGGTTCCTCAGACAAGCTGCGTTATGCCATTAAAGGAAAATTTTCATAAACGTAAAACCTGATCACTACCAGTAGAATATATTATTTAAGATCTTAGAGGAGTAACTGTAGTGTCAAAACGTTTAATTAATAATATTATAAGATTTACGGAATACTTTTTTTTTGTTATCACAATTGATTTTTATTGCATAATGAATGTTTATTTATTGTGCCGTAAGACCACGTGATTTTTTTACTTCATCTATACAATTCAGTTTTCCTTTCCTTTGAACTTCTACCGCGATTTTCTATCCTGTCCATATTAGACCGAAATACCAAAAATGTTTGAATTATTAACAATAAAAATACAGGGGTAACTTAAATTTGCTATCTTAATCCACTTCATCAATCGACAATTTTTACATACTTTATGGACTTGTGGGCGAGATGATGAAAAATGATACACTCTTTAATAATTGCATGTTCTTAGTGAATCCTATAAATATAAATCAGTTTAAAACATTGTTACTAATAAAACCACAAAATAATATGATAAAAATCCCATTTATTTAATACAGAACAGCTCTCGAAAGAGCATTTAAAATTTGTAACTATAAATTTATCAAATAGTTCCTAAACTATATCATAAATAATTTAGCTTACAAATTTTTACAGCTTTTAAGTCACTTCAATTCGAAGCATTACTTTATGGTCTTAAAACAAAAATAAATATGTTTACGTAAACTACCTATGTGATTCATTATATGTGTGATCCACAAATTACAACTAAACAAGACGGAATTCTTTCAAGAAACTGCTAGGAAATTACCCTTAGTTTCAAAACATTAGAATTATGTTAATTCAAACCATTGTTATGCAATACTTTTTAGTATTGCCTGATTAATTTATGTAGCCAGAAATAGAGAGGATGCCATTTTAAAAGAATATAATATATAATGTGTCTGCAGAACATGCATAATTATCATTGAAATGTACTATTATGATTCATGTAAATTTAGATAGAAAATCTAATCATAGGATTCCTCATCAATTTAAAGAGAAACAATCCTTTTTATATGAGTGAATTTATATATAAAATGAAAAACCTTGCATTAGTCGCTACTAGCTTTACTAGAGGAACAAAATGTCTAAATTTTCCTAATAATACAAAAATCTTAAAATTAAATCTTACTTTGTCACTGGTGGTGGGGGATTAATTAAATATTTGATTTTGAATCAAATTACATAGAAAAATAAATATTTAGCTATGAGATTTTTTCACAAATACTGTGGTTACATATTTTAACTCCCCAAACTTAAAAACTAAATAAAATGCTTTGGAGTAAAGTAATTCGTACATTGATGTTATACACTATATGAGAATGGCTGGAATGTAAGCATAAATAAATGTATTTTACAATAATATTACATATAAAAATCTAAGAATGGTCAGCTAATTCCATATTATGTCTGAACCATTTAAAGTTTTTAGTAATATTCCAAAGATAAAAATTTATACTTGAATGCTTATTATCCACCAATCTCTAGCATGTTAGGCAATTTATTATAACTAACGTTTTACGATTATATTTTATTTATTTACCAATTATATAATGAAAATAAAAATTGTGATGTTTAAATTAAAGCCTAAGATAGATGGCAAAGTATGGAAACTTTACAACATAAAGAGTATAATTATATGTTTATTCATTAAATTTTTTAGCATTTAAGAAACTGCTTATATATATAACGCGACATAATATGTAATTACTGTAATATTTACATGTTACACTTGCAGACATCGAAACTTATAATATTCGGATCTATGAAACAATTAAAAAATCTCAGTCTTCTAAGATAATAGATCACTATAATTAAGATCTCTGATTTACATTACATACAATTTGTACAGTGAAAATAGTGTTAGTCGGAATACTGAAAGAACATTCAAATATACTAGCATTTCCTCAGATTTGTAATGTTATATGGTAATAGCATTTAGCATGCAAATAGAGACAGCAATGTCTCCTACAATTTAGTGACATTATTATATTTTGACAATTGACACATTTAGATCTGAAGCAATGATTTGATTCCACTTAATCGTTCTTTTAAACACTGTCCATTATCATTTTGTTTTACTTTATGATCTTAGAATTCAAATTGAAAACAAGTGGAAGACATTGTAAGGTATTTGCTTTTCTCTTATCCTTGAACTGAGTTTTGTTGAATGAGTTTTAATCAGTATTGTATTTTGTTTAATCAGATCAATTTTTTTAAAATTAATTTTATACAAGCTTCCAATGGTCAAACCCTATATTGTGGTCAATTCACTTTATGGAAGACCATTACTACTGTACATATATATATATATACTAGGTTCAATTTAGGCAGTGTTCCACTGTCTCATCTTTTTATATATACACCTTCTTTATACATAGGAAGGTGTAGCATTAATCAATCACACTTAATTTTATATCTAAATTGTCCCAATTTTGTTTAAATCCATTATAAGTGTTATTTTCATACAGCAACCATTATCATTTATATGGAAGTCATGCAATACAATATTTATTGTGACAATTTGTTCGTAATATAATAAGATTAAAAAACAATTCATGCACGCGGGCCCACATTCAATCGGGCACTATCAAGTAATGACACTACACAAGGCGTTATTATACCAAACCATACATGCAGAGTGTACTATATCTTCAATTAAGTTCATAAAATTCCTGTAACTGCAGCCACTGTTGGTAGAGATGGTACTAATTGGCCCTTGCCCGTTTGGCATGCGAGGGTGGTGGGGCATGAGCGGGTCTAGGAGGCTGATGGGGCGGCTCGTCAGCGGCCAAGCCAGACCGCAACATGTACTTGAACTGAGGCATATGTTGCATGACGTCGCGAATCTGAACAAGCGCCATCCCGTTTTCGCCAGCAGCTGCTGATTTGCATTTGCCAGAGTTCCGGAGCACTTGCAGTTGCGTTCTAATGCAAATAAACCATTTGTATATATTAAATCATAATAGATAAATTAAAGTTTTAATAACATGGGAATGTATAGGAAAGATTTGGTGTAGTTAAAAATCTTTTAAATAAAATAAAATTGGAACTGCTAAAAGATTTTACATATTAAAATCAGCTGCTCATAGGTCAAGTTCTATAAATAATACTTACGAATTAGGTCGGTACAGTGAAAGGCCTAGTGCATCAAGCATAGCCCGGCAGGTAGTCAGTGATACCCTTGGAAAAAAGTTGCCAGCCAGGTCTGGTAATGTCATTAGGAGTTCAGTGTATTGATAGGGCTTTGCATTAATACATGGTACCATCATGTTCTCTACCAATGCTTTCTGCACCTGAAAATAAAAAGTTACAAAATTTAATAAAGGAACTAATATATAATAATAGTAGTGCTATGAAGCATCTTGCAAGTTTTTTGCCTATTTAAAACGAGATAATATTACATACATAGCTTTAATATGTTTGAAGTGTTTTTCTTAATAAGATAATATTTTTAAGATTGTTAAATTGTTCATAAGTTAAAGAATAATACTATATGTATAAAATTCACCCAAACTCACTTAACCGCATTGATGAGTTGCAATATATTAGTGACAGACCCTGATTGTAAGTGTTTATATTTAAGCCTTAGCTCACTGTTTTTTTTTACCTTATACGGCGTATGGTTTCCACTGATATTGATGTCTGGGATAGCTGTGAGTCGTTTCCTTGTGTCCCCGGAGTGAGAGGTTGAGTGGCCATTCATTGACCCGCTTGCTTGCGCCGAAACACTGCAAGGAGAATTCCTATCTCTTAATACTCTTAATACATCTCTCAATCTATAATCTATCTAAAATTTAAACAAAAATCTAGATCTTTGCCTTAGATTCTGTATCTGTTGCATGGTAATTTTTTCTCAATAGCAAGAAGATATTCCACCTTTTGTCTTCATAGTAGCAACTCCAGTCCTTAAGAGTACTGCTCAAGCCACTACTTTTAACTTTTTTTAAAAATGTAATAGGAGGCAAACTGGCAAGAGGCTCACCTGATGTTAAGCGATACCGCCGCCCAAGGAATCGAAACTCGAATTGGTTCGGAAATACTTCAGTGGGCAGCTGGTTCCACATAGTGGTGGTGCCCTAAAACTGCCATAAGGCACGCTCAGTTGTGGAACGACGGACGTCGAGGTGATACGGATGGTAGTTTGTATTTTGCCTTGACGTCCGATAGTGAAACTCAGCTGCGGGTATTAGACCGAACAACGACAATGCGATAGAAGATGCAGAGAAACCCAACATCTCTACGCAACGCCAAGGGATCAAGCCGCACGGAAAGTGATTGGTCGTCGACGACTCGAATCGCTCTTCGTTGAATACGGTCAAGTGGAAGGAGCTGGTACTTGGGAACTCCCGCCCACAGGTGAGAACAGTATTTCATGTGGGGCCGAATTTGCGCTTAATACGCAAGCGGTGGCCCGGAGTGAAGTATACCGTCTTGCCTCCATATGACCATGAAACTGAACGTCATTCGATATGTCAACGCCCAGTATTCCAATGTTATCTGAGACTTTAAGGAGCGTGGGAGAATCTTTTCCTTGAAATCACTACACATTATTTGATAAAAGGTATGATTTGAAGAACCTTATATTAGATAGATAGACCTTAGATTTTTATTTTCTTTTACCCTAAATACATGGGATTTGGATATAATAATAGAAAATAAAAATAAGATGAAGTTGAGCTTAAAGCTTAAAATAAATATGATCAAAAGTTACAAATCTCCAACCAAATACATGCATTTTAGTTTAAATTAAAACAAAAAATATATTAAAATACCAGTGTCAAGACAATGGCGATTTTATCAAAAATATATGACAGCCTTTATAACTTAACAAAATATACCCCCTTATTCAAAAAACCAAAATCATGATATTTTAACTAAAGTACTCATGTATCACAATTTGACAGAAAAAGATGAAGGGTACTTTAATTAATAGACTTATTAGGTCTTTATAAATAAGGGTTATGAAAAGAATATAAAACTTTATGTAACATGATATACGTGGTAATCTGAAATTCCCTGGTAACATAAGACCACTCCTTAATGGTCATTATCTATGTTTAGTTATACAGACTGCCTTTCTAACATTTGAAAGGAAATTAAACTTGGTAAAGCAATGCTCACTTCATATTGTTGGAGTTGGCCGTGCTCCTCACCAGCGGTGGAGGTTGCTGGCCCATCGCCATTGTTATAGCACTGTTTGGAAACTGAAAACCATAAATTAGACTGTCAAAGGTGGGCCATACTTTATAGGCTGAAGTTAACCCAAAAATAAATAGCAAGCAATCTTTAAACTTTCATTTATAAATAGTAAATGTGAATTCAGAGTTGTAATATTGCCATCTAAACAGGCCAGTTTATAGGCCCAGAGACAAGGCCAAGGTAGATATTAGTTAAACATTTTTCAGGTTTAGGCAATTTTATCAGCATTATTAAAAACAATTTGAACATAAAACCTGAATTGAAAAATTAGTAATTGAGTTGAGGATAATAATTGTGCTAAAACAACTTCCTTTATTCTTCGATATTATTTTCCTTAGGCCATTGATAAAGCCAACATGAATATAATTCAATAATTCATGATGACGCTAATGGAAAAAAACACTACACTGAAGAATCAACTAAGTTAGATATTATCAACCTAACAAGAATGAACCCTTTCGTTTGTGTTATACCACTATGTGCTAATAAAGCAGAAAAACAAAGCAGTGTGAAGTAAGCAAATGGAAAAAGAAACAAAACCAAGCAAGATTGGATTCTAAAAAGCAGCGAAAAGCAGGACAAGGATGCAACACGAAAGGCATTATGCAGTATGAAAGACGTCATAGTGAAATGCTGTGGAGAAATCAATTTACCTGCACAGCTCTCTGGTTGTGCGACCGGTGAGGTATGCCAGCTGCAGCAGCCGCTAATGCATTTGCTGCAGTTGAGTACCGTGCAGCTGCTTGCGCCTGAGCAGCTACTTGCGCCTATTACATAATTTATATTCATTTCTCATACACGTAGTAACATGGCCATGGAGTTTGGCTTCATTTGGTTTAATTACTGTCACAAATTTAACAAAAGTTCACGAAAATCAAGCTCAAGTGAACAATCATTAAAATGGGTCACCCAAATACAACATCAACAACTGTTACTAGGACAGAAACAAGAAAACGGATTCCTACAATATTCTTTAACTCACTCTTTATAATGAAATTTCTCACCTGAGCCAATCGCAAAACTTGTTGAGTTTGGGCTTGAGTCAAAGACGCAGGTAGATTCGTCCAACCGTTGGCTAAAGCTTGAACAGCCGCTGCAGAAAGGCCTGCATGAGGCATTTGCATGGCTGCATTTGCTTGTGTGTGGCGTTGGGCGGGCCGGCGACCTCGTGATGGGGCAGCCACATTGTTCATGCCCACACCCGCACTTACGCTTCCAACTACTCCTGGCGGAGGAGCGGGTGGTGCTCGCGTCCACTGACCACCAGATACAGAACCTGAAATGATAAAAACTTATTGCTGTGTCTCATGGTCTCACCGTTTATCCATACCAGATGTGGCATTATAAATGCACATGATATTCATTAAATTCAATTGCTACCTGGGACAATTTTCTGCAAAATTATAATTTGTATGTGTAAAACACAACAGGTTGTGGTTTATTCACACATTATTTAAAGAATTTTTGATGCAGATTAGTCTACAGTATTTACTGACTCTTATAGATTTCACTATAAGATTCATAGCCAGACAGATACAACAAGACATTTAAATTAAAACTTTTTCAGCAGAAAAAGTGTATAATTTAAATAATTGCTGTAAAACTTTACTTGATAGGTAATTAAGAATATTATTATGGACACATGCTCTTTAGCACTGCCTGGTGATTGCTAAATTGTATGATTGTACAGACAGTGCCAAAGAAAGGTTCAAACATTGTATATAAATAAGCTGCCTTCGCAGTACAATCTGAATCATCACCACTCTAATGTGTTAATCACACATATGCCATTGAAGCCTAATCAGACACTACCAGCCCCTGCAGCAAGTAACAACATTTAATTTGTGTTTACTACATATTGTGATTATGATTTAATGAACTGATTCATTGTAAAAAAGTTTACAACAATATAAATGTAATGTATAATTTAATTTTGAAGCAATTTGTAATTGACAATATTATGCATGTGGTCCTTAATGCTAATCTCAATTTAACTGTCTAAAAACCTTCATAACACAAATCTGAGAGGAAACATTTTCTATAGAGACAATATAATGCAAATTATATTTAGCATGTCAAGGCTGTCTTGAAGGTTCAACCTTGATTTCAAACAACTATTTTGAACAGGTTAAATATAACCTTTTTATATATTTCTATATATATTGTCTTTTTTATTCAATACAATACATTTTTCCTGGATTGGTTTAAAATGAGTTCTTTCACATATGAATTTAACTTTTGAATACATTTGTTTTTACATTTAGTATAATAAAGAGATTTAAAAATAATAATTTAATTACAAAAGTATATCCACTTTCAATTTAAAACCTTGCTATATTTAGTTTCAAGACCAATTTTTGGAATAAATCATATTAAAATATTAGTATCAGGTGCATTACAAATCACATATAAAGTGAATAGGGCAACTTAGGTGTAAAGAAAAGTATTTAAACTTGTTAAGCAATTTACGAACAAATGTGCATCCATTAATCTCCAATACATGTTTACAACAATATTATTAATGAGAATAATTTTGAGTTGCAGTAGTATGATAAGAGTTTTTTTAAAGTTATGTATCAGAAATAAAATAGTGTATTGGCTTTAAAAGTATTAAAATAAATTCTCAAAAATAATTCTCTTCCAGATTAAACCTACTTTTAAGTTTTTTCTTGAGTTAAAACAGGTTATTTTAACAGGTGTCTGAGGTTAACAAATCTTTGAATTTCTTACAACAAGATCAATTAAAATGAAATCTCACCTTTAGCCGAAATTAGGAGTTGGGAATCAACCACTTTGTTTGGCCAGTATTCCTCAAAGTCTGTGCCAGGTGGGAAATAACTTTTTATGTCCGTTAAACTAATCACTGAACATGTCTCACTTGCAAATAGTTCATTCCTAATACCTTGCACTTTACAACAGAACTTCAGGTAGGATAAATCCCAGCCTTTAAGCTGGTCAGCTTTTAACTTTAGATTGTCTGTTTCACCTTCAAAATAGAACAAAGGTACAAATTTCTGATTATCTCTAACTGTATATGGTACAACTGACTCCTTATTGATACGAATAAAACCACATTTGTCCTTATTATTTGTTGTTCCACGTAACAATTTATTATAGCATACATCTAGGAAATTATAGAACTCATAAGCGTCTGATAGTCTCACCACCAAATCCTTCTGTGTGAAGGGATCCCGCCCAAACTGACCATCACAATGCCTATTGTTGATCTCATTTAATAATAAAGCCTCTACATCTGTGATGTAATAGCTTCGAATACAGGTACAAGAGTAAATGTCTGCATGTAAATAATTCAGGTACTTGTTCAATAGCTTAATTTCAACCATTCGCACTGCTACGTACTTCTCTCCAGATCGAAATATGTACGGTATGTGACATTTACCAAGCATGTCCCAACCAAAGTGGCCTTTCCAACTGGCTTCATCTGGAGCTGGTGTCTTTTTGTCGTCGCTAACTGGACGCGTGTCAGTGGCAGATGGAGTACCTGGTTTTTGATTTCTTGTTAGAAAGTTAAGAATACCCATTTGACCTCCGACTGCTTGAGTCGGTCCTCCTAGACGTGCACCAGGCGGAGGCCGCGCTGCCGCGACTGATGCCGCCAAAGCTTTTGCCTTGTTGGCCTCCACCATCTTTGCAGCCAGTTCTCTGATCTCCGCTTCATCTGGCCGTTCAGTTTTTATCTTTACCACTGGTGCTGTTTCTGACATTTTTGCAAACTAGTAAGGTATCACAAAAACAAAATTGTTTGAAAGGTTACCATAGAACTAGGCTACATCCTGACTCCACCAACCCAGTTAATTACAGATGTCTAATCCATTTAAAAACTTCGAACACAAGTCACACACAACTCAATGTAAGTATTATATTTACGTTTCACTGACACTTTTATCACATTATATGTTTAAAGATCTGTTTATTACAGGGCGGTATAGTTTATTTAGTACAAAATTTTAAATCTCCTGCGAGTCCAATACTGACTTCAAAACAACTGATTTGAAAACATAAACTTCCGTTTGACACTTTAAAGTTTATAAAAAATCTTTTCTCACGTAAACATTTCACGCTATATTATTTGTAGGAGAAAGAGTTCTGTATTTTCACTCAAAAAAACTAATTTTACTTCCACGCTGCAAACGGGGGAACATGAAACCCAAATTTTGTGTTCACGAGGGAAATGCCCAATACCGTTGTATAGTCTCGTGGGGAGTATGCATCAAATTTTTCACCTTTGGTGAGTCAGCATCGTCAAAATGGCTGCCGACAAGGCTTTGTTGGCCAATCGAGGCATGCTATTGCATAAACATACCTACAAAAATTATCTGTGACGTCAACGTACTCCCCACGAGACTAGTTCTCAAGGACTTTGAATTTTTACTTTTCTGATAAAAATAGAACTTTGAACTTAATGTGCCACACTACAAACTAGATACATTCTCAGGAACTTCAGAAATATCCATCGTTATTAGACGAACATAATACAGTAGTATAATTCTATTAGAAATAAGAAATATTTTATTATATAGTACAAAGTAGTTATGGATAGTCTCACAACAAGGTTTCAGCATCACGTAGGAGACATTGTAACCAGGTCATTCTTATGTTCAACTTTATTTCAAACGCGATAGGGTGGAGCTGTTCAAAACGTAAGTAGAATCTCCGCCTTATTGACGTGTATAGCGAGACTAGCCGACGCGCGCATTCCTCGAAACAATAATCCCCTGCATGAGTGAGCGAGAGGGAACCACGTAAAAAGTAGATGTCAAATCTTTAGGTATTTTACTATGGACTTTTATAGAACGTAGGTTGGTACATAATGCAATTATGAACTTACGTAAGAATTTCTAACCTACTTTATAGAAAAGTACGTACTATGATAACGGTTAGATTAAAAAACTTCCTTTTGAATTAATTAATAAAACGGATTAATTAATCAATTAATCCGTTTCCAAAAGTTTGCACATATTGGTAATTTTTTGAAACACAATCACTATAAGTAAATGTAGTATCGATGTATATATATTTTAACTTACTTATAAAAATCGGCGGCTTATGTTATATTTTACCGGCTTGATGGCTTCTCTTCCAGGCAACAGGTAAGAAAAAATGATAGGAATAGGATAGAAATTGAAACCCTAGTAGAAGATAGTAGATACAAAACAAATAACTCGCTAATGGTTACGCAAAAAGCGATAGATACAATTTAAACGAAAAGGAAAAACCTATCCAAGAGAAAAAACCTATCCAATCCTTTTCGAACATTACCGAAAAGCTCACCAAGGAAATCGAATAAAGGGAATTTTAAATTTGAGGCACTAAAAAGAGAAGGGAACGGAACATGGGGAGGAATTAAATCAGACCAGAGACCTGAACTACGTGCGCGGGCGCAATGGAACTTTCAATAGCTATAACGATCCCAAATTTGCGACATCATACGGATAGTAAAATAAACAAATAATTAAAATTATTGAAAAAAAAGCAAGGAAATGCTGCCAGCATAAAGTTACACTGCCACAAGGACCAAACTTTTAAATTTATATTAATTTTTTATTAATTTGTTATTAGTTTTATAATAATACAAAAATCAGGTTCTTTTAAACCTAATGCCTGCGACAAAGTCCTAGAGATTTTTTTGTGAGTTAATTATGCTCTAAAACGAATAGAAAATAATTTTTTGGCCTTAACTTTGTTTTTATGACAATAAAAGTAATAATATTATTTTTTTATCTAATTATTTTAATACATTCAATAATACGGTGCTGTGAATGGGATTTTTACGTTCACTAATGCCGCTAGATGGCATTCGAGCGATAAACAACGATGACAAACATATTAAATTGAATCTTCAATAAAAAATGAAAACCACAGATAAAAAAATATATATTTTCGTTCTTCTAATTATCAAAGCAAACTTTTTCATGACATATTTTTTGTCTAATTAACGTAAACTATGGAAATTTTAATTTTGTGCACGCAACAAAAAAGTCAAATTTTGAATTGACTCATGTTATCTTTGTAATTTTTTAAATAAAACGTCTTATTAGATATATATACATATTTCGTTTAGGTTTTTAAGCGAGTAACGACACCGACGAAAATAGGTAGTTGTCAATACGATTTGTTATTTTTTAATTCTATATGTTATCATATCAAGCATATTGTTTGTGTGCATGTTCCTAACGGTAGACCTATATGGATGATTGAGGTGTAAAATGAATTGCATGGAATAGAACTTTAAAAAGGTAGTCTACTAGGATCTTCATACCCCGTACATAAATAAAGTATTATCCTAAAAAGTTTCCTTTAAAATATGATTCTAAACAAAATTAATGATGAAAGACACCAATTATAGTCCGGGAAGTTGCATTTTAGCTAGTGTTTTTACGCCTATCGATTGCCATAATTTTCAATAGATCTCGGCAACATAACAAGTGAACCAAGTCAGCTGGCACACCTGCCGTGGGGTTGGATTTAGAAGTATGCTGAACTGATGAAAAGTAAAGTATGCTGGTTGAATTTTTTTTAAAGCTTAGAATCATGTTAATTATTACTAGTATTAACATCATTCTAAGTTTCCCAAAAATATACGTAAAATAAATTCATAGTACGTCGTTTGAAACTTGACCACGTGGTTGTTTAAAGTACGAAATATGTAATCAGCTGCGTGTGTTGGGAAGATCGTCGCTGATGCTGTACTAGACTATTCGAATGGTATTTTATGTTTTTGTGGTGTTTAATTTCATGAGTATATTTACGAAATGCATAATACAAAACAATATATATACATATATTGTTCTCTAGTATATAACGGTATAAAACGAACTACTCGTAATATATAGGTAAAAATATTAAAAATAAAATTATAATTTTGCCGATCTATGTGGTGTGATGGTGTGGTGTGCTAAAGCGTTCTCTTCGTGTTGTTCAATCGTCAGATCGATCGAATGTACACGATAATTATCAAAATTTGATTTCCAAAAATAATGTGTCTATAAGGTAAAAGCGTTCTAGCAATACATACACAGCCGACTGTTTTGTTCCAGCTCAGTATGATGCTAACAATTTATGAAAAGATAAATTAGCTACTGTACTATTGCCATTTTTTTTACTAGTTTTCTATCTCCCACAACCACACCTACCGCTTCTTGGCCAGCTGAGGGTCGGTTCGCTTATTAGTCATTAAGATCAACTATCGATGTTAATACTATCGACTATAAACTGTCCAAGGGGCTTAGTCAAAATGCCCTAACAGTAATGTAAAAAGTCAGCAAAATAACAGTTCGTGCCGACAAATTTTCATACTAATTTAGTTTTCGAATTTCTACATAAACTACTGTTAAGGCATCTCGAGTAAGAGCCCAGTTTAAGTTTTCATAAACTCAAACATACTATTTCATTCATTAAATTTTGACGTAACAACGTGTAATAAATCGATGAACGCCGGTTGCACGCACGGTAAAACATGACTAAAGCATGACTCTTGTCCTGTTACTCTCATTGTACGCTTGCGCGTCTGACTCTCTTCCACTCGATTGGCCTATGCATCCGAGGAGAAGTAAGACAGCGGCAGCACACAACTACATCTACACGGGAACTGTTCCGTTGTCTTTTTATAAAGTGAAGTGAAAAGTTAAAGTTTAGTAAGAAGTCATTGTTTAACAATAATTGAGGCAAGAAAGGTTAATTATCTTGCATTTTAAAAATCTGATCTGAAAATATAATTTTAAATATTTATTCTTTTATTATTAAATAAAAATAACATCAGTTGGCGAGTGCAGTAATAATAGGTAACCAGTGACAAAATAATATGGTGATTCATATAATTGATGATTTGATGATGATAAAAAGTTTATCTTAAAATAATTTTGCATTGTAATGTAATAAATATTAAATTTTAACCTTACACATAAAAATTTGCTCAAACAATATATTATGTATTAAATAGATTAAGGCGGGCTTTTCAAAAATAGCATTTTTTTTAAATTATTTCGTCATTTCGAATTAACTATTTATGAACATTAATTTAAGTACAGTTTACTTCTATGAAAACTTGTTCATAATTATATTTAAACAAATTATTCAAATCAGACTTTCAAGAACTGTAAATAAATATGAAAAAATGTATATTAATGATTTTTATCAGAATACCGATTAAGCAAACATTATTTTTACAAATATTTACAAATTATAATATTAAGTTGAACTGCCTAACTGACGTGCAAGCAATATACTATGTTATGGAGCTAATTGAACATTCAAACAATTATTTTGTAAACAAGTAATTTTTCGAAAGTTGTATAGTTTGTATAGTTTTTTTCATTTTGCTAAACGCCAGTTTTAAAAATAAATCACGAGTTTTTCAATTTAGATTAACTTCTAAATCTTAATCGTAAGAAGTATATTATCTTTATTAAAATAATTTAAAAATACTAAATCTTAAAAATAAATTAACTACACTTTCTTTGCAGAACCGCCTTCAGTTACCCAATGGCTGATTAAGCTGATTAGCCTATGGATCTCACGGATCTGCCACTACCTCTGAGGATTAATGCACCCGTTGAGACGCAAGATGCTGCCGCATCAACGTCTGCAACGCTACTCGCTGGGCCACCAACAATCGCTTCTGCAAAATGAATTGCACAGAAACAACGTGAGTCCAGACAACGCATGGCAGCATCCAGAACTCCTGAACATTCGATAGCTACGAATATATCAGATACCGAAAGATAACGAAACTATAGGCTACGCAAAGCTGCAAACATGGCTCTTGCCAGTGGTTCATTAGAATCGACTACTGCATCCTCTTCTCGTTCAGGTGGAAGATCAAACGATGCACAACCAGGTACTTCTTCAGATCAAATAAAACTACCTGATGAGCCGATGGATATCACGGATCTACCAATACCTTCGAGGAGTACTGCACCCGTTGAGACGCGACATATTGCCGCATCAATGTCTGCAACGTCATTCACTGAGCAACCAAAAATCGCTACACCAAAATCAAAAGCTCAGAGGCAACGTGAGTACAGACGGCGCATGGCAGCATCTAGAACTCCTGCACAGTTGAAAGCTACGAGAATATCAGATACCGCAACCGCAACCAATAAGAAAACGCAACTACAGGCTACGTAAAGCTGCTAACTTGGCTCTTACCAGTGGTTCATTAGCATCGACTACTGCGTCCTCTTTTCGTTTAGCAGGAAGATCAAACGATGTACAGCATAGTACACAACGACAACTCCCAAAACAACAACCTCAATCTTTAGCAGCTGAATCAGCACAAAGCACTGTACAACCAGGTACTTTTTCAGGTGAAATTAAAGTACAACAAACACAATCTACCTGGAATACTAAATGGAAATCCTCGATCATGAGATTTACATCAACTTTTCTGGACAACGACTTTGGCTACACTTGTTCAGTTTGTGACAGACTATGGTTTAAGCACGACCTCAAACCCATCACTGCGGCACAACTGAAGGTAATCTCGGATTGGTTCATCAAAGAAAATCGACAATTTTGCAGAAAAGAATATTAACTGGTTTGCACCACTTGCAAACGTTCATTGAACAAAAAATCTATGCCAGCCTTGGCAAAGGTTAATGGATTCTCATATCCTGACCCACCACCAGGCCTACCACCGTTGGATCCCATTACTGAACGATTAATTTCGCCAAGGTTGCCATTCTTGCAAGTGCGCCGTCTACGCCAAGATTCCTCTTATGGAATCGTAGGGCCACTTGCCCTACGATCAACGTACCAGTAGACGTACAAGAGATGATAAAATGTTTGCCGCGCCAATTAAATGAGGATGAGGTCATTAACGTCAACATCAACAGAAATCTTGCACACAAATCTGAATACATCAGCAGATACATGTCCAGAAGTACAATCAAAGCGTGGCTTGATGTAATTCAAAAGTCTTCATTATATAGTTTGTACGAAATCAATGTGGATTTGTGGAGACTGAATCCTACTGTGCCATTACTCGACGATATACAGGATGATCCGTCTAACCGTATAGAAACTATCTCCGCTGAAATTACACCTGAATGTGAGATTCTTGCTTCAAGGCAACATACTATGATGTGGAACGAAGAAGATTGTCTCCATATCGCACCAGGACATCAGGCAAAACATCTCGACGTCATTAATGACCGTCATGCAGAAGAGTTGACGTTTCCATCGATATACTTTGGAGAGCCACGTCGATTTAACATGGGCGTTTCAGTGTCACATTCTATGATGGCGAACATTGAGATACGGCGACGTGACAGACGCGGAGCTACGCCTCAAAAAATTTTGTACGTTGCAATGAAGTTATTGCGGCTGCGCATGGTGGACGGAATTTACAACACTTTCCGAAATGTTTCGGTCACGGAGAATGTTATGCGACGTATGTTAGAGGACACAGAACAAGAATTTTTTTTGCAATTATTTGAGGACAACAAAGACACGATTATGGAACGCAGTAGCCTATTCGTGACAAATTTGAACATTGAAAACATCGTGAAAGAACTTGAAGCGTTGATGATTTTGCAAAACGAAGATAACATTAATTTGCAATAACAAGTCGAGGTCTGAGTATCGTAGGAGACGCCTTTGTGCTGGTCGTGGGAAAAGTGTAATTCATCCCTATCTGATTAAAAACATTTGCCATATACCTTCTTGTATCTTATAAGATATAATATAACTAATTTTATATATGGGACCTTAATAACTTTCACGCTTTCTAAACGTAAAAACGGCAGTTTCACTTGTAATAAGGTTAACAGATTGTAATTGTAAAAAAATCTCTGGACTCTGGTTAATTCAACAATATTTATTAATAGGGTGATGTTCGTAGATGGTGTGAACTCGTAATGTCTGGCCATATGATATATAGGTTTTTAGGGAGTTTTTACTTTAGGTTGTTTGGTTTAGTTTGGTTAAAATAAAACTTCCTAATAATTCGTTGAGAAGAGGTGAAGATGGAATGTGGAATGTGTTTAATTTTTAAAAACTGTAGATTTATATACAAAAATTATCCTACCTGGCCACTAGTGGTAACATGTGGTACCAAGATGCGAAGGGTGCGTAGACAATAAAATCGAGGCGCGGCAAAAAGTTGTCCTTTTTGTTGCGCGCAACCGTCGAAGGGTACGAACGTGTTCTTCTCAGAACAGTTCGACATCGTAGTCTAACGGTAACGCAATTAACTGTTCTTTTCAGAACAAATTATTGTTTCATGACGACACGTACTAATCACCTACAGGATTCCCCCTCTAGCGAAGCGTACCGGCAGGCGTATAACGCGGCCTCGGCGAGTTGTTCTTGTAGGTATTGAGGTGTTCCCAGTGTCTTGTTGTTTCAGGTTGTTGTCATCTTGATGTTTCAGGGTGTTGTCATTTTGATGTTTCAGGCTATTTGATGGTTCATGTAGTTCGCTCGCACTTGATGTGTTTTGCTTGTTGCAGGTACTCGTTGTTGTATCAGTAGGCACATCTTGCTCGGTGATAGTGTAGGCAGGTTTGAGTCTGTCGATAGAGATATTCATTTCACGGTTAGGTAACTGCAGCGTGAATATCTTGCTGTCTCGTTTCAGCACGCGATAGGGTCCGTCGTAAGGTGCTTGTAATGGCTTCTTTACGGCGTCTATGCGTACGAATACGTATTCACATGATTGCAGGTCGCGGTGTACGAATATGGGTTTTGTGTTGCTGTGTGGTTGACTCGGCATTGGTTGCAGGTTACGTATTGCGTCGCGCAGCTGATCGATGTAGCCAGAGTCCATGATGACGTCATTGCGGGTCGTTGATAAGAAATCACCGGGTAAGCGTATGTTGCATCCGTAGGTAAGTTGGGCGGCGCTTACGCCGGTGTCACTTCGCATAGCGGCGCGTAATCCGAGTAGGACGGTTGGTAGCTCGTTGATCCAGCTTCTTGCGGTCTGCAGTCTTGCTTTTAATGCGGTTTTAAGGACACGGTGCCATCGTTCGATGATACCGTTACACTGTGCGTGGTATGAAGTTGTACGCGTTTTTTCGATTCCTAGTAAGCGAGAAAGAGATGCAAATACTCTGCTTTCAAATTGGCGTCCTTGGTCCGTTGTTATTGTTACAGGACAACCGAAACGGGAAATCCAACCTTCGTATACCGCTTTGGCGACGTCTTCAGCTGATATTTCGCATAATGGGTATGCTTCGGGCCATCTTGTTGCTCTGTCGATCATTGTCACGAGGTATCGATGACCGCTGGCCGCGGTAGGTAGCGGACCAACGATATCAATGTGAACGTGTTCGAATCGTTCGGTTGGTGAAAAAATTGATAATCGACTTGATGTGTGGCGTTGTATTTTGGCGCGCTGACACTGTAGGCATACTTTTGCCCACTTGCCGACGTCTGCGTTCATTGAGGGCCAGAAGTAACGTTGCGTAATTAATTTCCTCGTAGTCTTGATTCCAGGGTGGCTAACGTTATGTACTGCGTTGAATGCGGTACGTCGGTATTCTTCTGGTAGGTACGGACGTAACTGTGAGGTTGAAGTTTCGCAGTGTAATTTGATATTTGAGACGGGCAGGTTGACTTTCTTGAAACATAAGTTGCTCTGTAGACTGAGTGCTTTAATGGTATCGCTATCGCGTTCTTGAGCTTCTGCAAGTAGATTGTAGACAATCGGCGATGGACAGGTGATTGCTTCGACACGTGATAATGCATCTGCGGCTGCATTTTGAGATCCACTGACGTGTCGTATATCAGTGGTAAATTCGCTGATATAAAGTAGCTGTCGGGTGCGTCTCGGTGATTCGCTGTTTGTATTTGTTTTTGTGTAAGCGAAAGTTAGCGGCTTGTGGTCGGTGAATATTATTATTTCTCGTCCCTCGAACATTTTGCGGAAATGTTTGACAGCCATGTAGATGGCGAGTAGCTCTCGATCGTAGGTACTGTAGCGAGTCTGTGCATCGGTGAATTTCTTCGAGAAATAGCCGAGTGGTTGCCATGAGTTGTTGATAAATTCATTGAGTGCGGCACCAGCTGTTTTGTCGCTAGCGTCGCTGAATATAGCAAGTGTCGCCTGGTGAGACGGATGAGCAAGTAAAGCGGCGTTTTTTATGCTCTCTTTACATGCTTCATAAGCTTGCGTTGATTCAGTGGTCCAGTCGATCTTAGTTTTGTCACGCTTCTTGACGTTGTGCAGGTAGGTATTTAACGGCGCTTGTATGGTGGCGGCATCTTTGATATTTTCACGGTAAAAGTTTATCATACCGAGAAAACGTCGTAGTTCTTCTACGGTTTGTGGTTTTGGAAAATCTGTAATAGCTTGTACCTTCTCTTGGGGTGGCTGTATTCCTTCCGCTGTGACTTGGTGACCGAGGAATTTCACAGTTGGCTGGCCGAAAACACATTTTGATGGGTTGATGGTGATGCCGTATTCTTCTAGTCGCTGTAATACGATGCGTAGATGTTTTCGGTGCTCTTCCTCGTCGATTGATGCTATGAGTAGATCATCAACGAAAGGGAATACGAAGTCGAGTTCGCGCAGTACTTCGTGAATAAAGCGTTGGAAAGTCTGTCCGGCGTTCTTTAGACCAGGACACATGCGCGGAAACTCGAAAAGACCAAAAGGTGTGATGATGGCGGTTTTCTCCACATCTTGCTCGCTGACTGGCAGTTGTTGGTACGCGCGATTGAGGTCGAGTGTGGAGAAAATTTTCTTCCCTGCGAGTTGGTATGTGAAGTCACGTATACGTGGTATGGGATACCGATCGGGCTTGGTTATGGCGTTGAGTCTTCGGTAATCGCCACACACGCGTAGGTCTCCATTCTTCTTTGGCACGACGTGAAGAGGTGATGCCCAAGGGCTTTTGCTTGGTCTGCATAACCCTTGATCGATCATGTTTTGGAATTCTTTCCTGACCATTTCGTAACGATGCGGTGCAATGGGGCGTGGCTTGCAGTGAAGGGGCGGTCCATTTGTTTCAATGAAGTGTTCAACGGAATGTTTGGGACTAAGCTTCATTGAAGTGATTCTGGTTGTGCCTGGGAAATCTTCTAGTATGCTGTGGTAATTTTGCTCAATGTCAATACTACGAACTGTAGGTATGTCTGCAGTACTGAGTTGAGCGTTTGTTACCAGTTTTGTTTTCCCGTCGATCAGTCTTCTGTTTTTTACGTCGACAATGAGGTGGTGGTACTGCAAGAAATCTGCTCCCAGGATTGCCTTAGACACATCTGCTACGACGAATTTCCATGTATATGGTCTTCGGAGGTTAAAATCGAGTTGGAGTGACTTCTCTCCGTATGTTGGAATGACCGTGTTGTTGGCGGCGTAGAGTTGAAATGGCAGTGGTTTTTCACGTGAGCCTTTTGTCTTTGGTAGCACGGAGATATTGGCTCCTGTGTCGACCAAAAAGGTAAGTTTCGTTACCCTGTCGGTAACGAAAAGGCGGTGTGATGATTCGGTAACGCCGGTTCCCGCCGCGGCCAGCGTTACTTTTAGTTTTCCGACTGATTTATGGGCTTGAAACATGGGCATGGTGGTGCGCATTTCTTCGCGTCCATACCATAGCGATGATGGTAATAGCAGTACGGCATTGGAGATTTTTTCCGGCTTCGATCTTCCATCTGTGACTCTCGTCGGTTTTCGTTGCGCTATGTTGATGCGTTCCGCGAGCGTGATTGTAAATGGTAGCGAGAACGACTGTTGCGGTAGTTGTCGCGCGGTTGTACTCGTAGCTCGGCAACTTCCAAAGACAACCTTCTTATTTCACCGATAAGGGTGTCGATGGTTGGTTGTTCTGGAATTGGTGGCGATGCTACAGGTGTGAAAGGCGTCGCGACGGCAGCGATGTATTGCGACGGCGTGTGGACTTCCATCATTTTGTCCGCGAGCAAGGTCAGGTCGTCAAGCGTCGTTTTGATTTTAAACGCTTCGCTGACGGCTAGCACGGAACGAATGTGTGGCGGCAGATGCTCGAGCCACATCATTTTGATGGTGCTCTCGGGAAATTTGTCCTTGTTAAGCTGCTTCATTTGCCTCATCAGCTGGCTGGGTTTCTGGTCTCCAAGCTCAACTTGCGACAGTAGCTTCTTCGTTTGTGCGCTGTTAGATTCTTCGTATAGCGATATTAAACGGTCTTTAATGGTGTTGTAGTAATCTGCTTCCGGTGGCGAGCAAATGAGATCAGCGATGTTTTGGATATCTTGCTTTTCAAGCTGTGCGATGACCATCTGGGCGAGTTGGGCCTGGCTTCGTTTTAGATCGGCGGTTGCTGCTTCGAAACTGCAGAACCAGAGGAGCGGCTGGTCGCGCCAGAATGGTGGCACACGGAGCGACAGTGAGATACCGGAGACTTCTTGGCTCGACGGATGTGATGAAACTTGACGCTCTGCACCGGAATTTTCTGTGTTCGTCATCTTCAATTTTCTTGGTGTTCTTCTCGGGGTCACCACTTTAGGGTAGTTTTTACTTTAGGTTGTTTGGTTTAGTTTGGTTAAAATAAAACTTCCTAATAATTCGTTGAGAAGAGGTGAAGATGGAATGTGTTTAATTTTTAAAAACTGTAGATTTATATACAAAAATTATCCTACCTGGCCACTAGTGGTAACATGTGGTACCAAGATGCGAAGGGTGCGTAGACAATAAAATCGAGGCGCGGCAAAAAGTTGTCCTTTTTGTTGCGCGCAACCGTCGAAGGGTACGAACGTGTTCTTCTCAGAACAGTTCGACATCGTAGTCTAACGGTAACGCAATTAACTGTTCTTTTCAGAACAAATTATTGTTTCATGACGACACGTACTAATCACCTACAGGTTCATTCACGTTTTAATAAACAACGGAAATTATAAACAGCTTTTTGTTGTTTATTAAAATTAAATCGAACTTATATATGTATAACTTTTCGAAGAACATAAAAAGAGTTCCTCCCATTATGGCGTTTTGTTGTTTTTAAGTATTTGTTCTAACTATCAAATATGTATGAATTCTCAAATAGTTAATATCTTAAATAATCCTAGGTATAATAAGTTACTTTTAATAACTATAAATGATACAAAATGAATAAAACATAAAAATGTAATGTTTATAATGACTTCATACAACTGTCATCTCTGATAGGGTGGACTAGCGGCTATAACCATTAATTAAAACGTAAATAATACTCGAAAACATTGTGTTCACTTGTATAAGAGCAAATATAACTCATAAAGGCACCGCACAACAAAAATAAAAGAACATAATCCAAATTCAAATGCAGTGCATCATAGACAAGTATAAGTAGACAACATCACGACCTTCCAATAATCTACAGTTAGGTTTTGGTAAATAAAAGAAATACTTATTTAACGTGATTGCCATGGGAAAACAAATAATACATTTAACCATAGTACAGGCATACATCAACAAAATAATTTGCTGTTTCTTTTATACCCTATAACCTTTTTACCTACAGCTAGCTCTGGGGGCCTAGACAAGATGGCTTAACAGTATATAGTGTATGTAGAAAGTCGAAAATTAAATTTGTATGAAACTGACAGTTCATGTTGACAGTCGGTAGCCTAAGCCCAAAAGTCGTAAGTGGGGATACAAAAAGAGACACATTCATTCAAAGAGACGCTTTTCGGTAGACTACGGCCAATCAATGTTTCGGCAGTGTTGAAAAAACAGCGTTTATCGGCCGTGTTTTTACGTGATATCTGCTGTTTAGGTCAATTCGGTTACGCTTTTGAGTATCACCATCTATCATTTTTAAATGTTATATTGACTATTCAATTTAGATTTTTAACCTATTTAAGAAAACCCAAAAGTGCTTATAAAATAATTAAAATCTAGTTTTCGGTTAATCGATGAAATTCCAGAGTAAATATGTACATTCCAACAAAGATCTGAAAAACATAGTTAGGTGATATAGCTATGGGAAGCCTAATAATAGTGATTCAATTAGAGGGAGAGCAGCGTTAAACAATTTAATACAACAATTAAATTAATTTAATTTCAAATAAAACTGCTAAACCAATATAACAATATTGTAACTACATATAAGTAATAAATAATCATTGTTTTATATAAATGAATAATTTTATGTTATTTCATTCCTTAATTTTTTTTACACCTACCTCGTTAATGTTTTTTGAACCTACGCTGTCGACTTTGCGGTAGTGTATAGATACCGGCAAACATCTTGAACAAATGTCCTTGCTTGCGCAGAAGCGATTTTTAGCGATCGCCTGATTATTAAATCAGTTGAAGTTTGTATCCCGCGCTGTGTACGATGTGCAAACTTTCCCTCACTCCCTTGTTTAATGCTGAAGAAGTTTGCCGGTATCTGTAGTAACATGTCTCTTGGCTGCGAAGGAAGCGCTTTCGACAATACAATTACGCAAAAGCGTACGTTACGGTAGTATATGTTGAAAACTTTTCGGTATCAATATGGCTAGACCCTCTAGTCTGTAGCCAATGAAGACATTTTGTTGGATTATTTCAGAATTCAGAGCATTATTCTTAATCTGTGACATAAACCTTACCTTAGCGTCTAGGGCAAAGGTAGTAAAAAAGTAGTCGTTCTCCTTGCTTTTAGTTAAACATTTTTTTAATCACTTTTGCTGTTTTACAAGTTTTATGATAAAATACACTTATTTTCTCGCGTTACTTATAATCATTGACAAGGTTAAGGAAAAGTATCTTACACTTACTACGAGTTATAAAGACGATTCGAAACTGTTGAGTTCTAAGATTTTTATAGGTCTATCACAATTTATAGTGTAAAAACCGCGACATTACAAATATTATTATAATGGGAAAATTAAAAGCTTGTAGGATTTGTCTACAAATGGACCTGAGGCTGGAAAATATAGAATCTAACTTTTTGGGACTATATTATGAAATAATTACGGGGTTGAACGTAAGTCTTATGTTATTTTTAATATCTTAAGTATTATTCTTCTTCTATTAAAAATTTAAGACAAGAACGGTCAGTTAGCATATTTCTTAAATATGCTAACATAAATGCACATAAAATGCACATAAAGCATTGTATTACTTTATTTTAAAAATAGATATTATACATTTTTTAAATATTGTACAGATACATTCATTATTTTAAAAAAAAATTAATTTTTCATGGTATGTGATTTTTAGCTAAATGAAAACGAATTACCAGGATATTTTTGTTATCAATGTGCTGCTTTACTGAAGAAATTCTATACATTTAGACAGAAAAGCCTTAAAGGTTTAGAAATGCTGCAGGGTGTTCTGGAGTCTAATGGCAAGGTATGTAAAATACAAATTTTTCACATTCACTGGTATCCCCATAGAAACTAACCATTTTTAGAATTATGTTTTACCTACTGTACTGTTAGACTATAAAATACAAAAGATTTTTTAAAAGTAGTTTACAAAATATTTCAGATTACAGAAGATACTATGAGAAAAATAGAACAGAAAAGTTCCTGTTCAAAATCTGCCTTGAGTACTTTTAATGGTTTTTCAATAAATATTTTTCCTGAAGGCGTTGAAGATGCAATGATAAATGAAATGAATGTATCTGTGGAAGCCAGCCATGGCTTTAAAAATGACCATACAGCCTTAGACTTGTACGACTTAATCAAAGAAGAGCCTTGTGAAAAACTGAATAGTGATATTGATGAAAGTTATGAAGATTGGTTAAGTGATGATGAGCCGCTTGCTGTACACAAGAGTATTAAAAAGAAAATAGAAAAGAAAAAGATTGTCAAAAAAGAAGTAAAGGAAGAAACAGTGGAGGTATACAATTGGAGAATATATATTTTTTCTATACAGTCAAAATTTGTTATAACAACATTGAAGGGACTACTCATATTTGGTAGTAACGACGACGACATTGTTACTACTAATTATCTATTCAACATAGAAATAATTTTTTGGAAGAGTAGGGCCTTGGTGTTATAGGCTATATATAAATATCATGAAGGCTATAATAGTTACTTCTTAAGATAGATTTTTCTATGAACACAACTTATTGGAATAGTATATTTCCTCCTGTTATTTACTAAAATTTATGTCCCTCGATTACATGATGAACTCTATCATTTGGCTTTGGTTGGTTTAGTTGTTGACTATGAATAATAAGTAGAAGTCATGAATTATTCATTCATTTCTTCTTTTAATGGCAACACTCTAAAATGCCATAAAATGCAGTCCCTTCAGTGGCAATACTTGTAAAATTATTGAAGAAGAAGAAGTGTATCTTCTTTTTATATTTCCCCATATTTCTGTAATACATCCGCTTATTGTTGTGTTAGTAAAAAATATTGTTTCAGCTACCAAAAATGAAAACCTCAAAATTAAAAAAGTCCATAAAAGCAAATAAGAAACCAGTTAAACTTTTAAGAAAAGATGTAATTCAACCTAAACAAATTCAAGATTTTAATTTTGAGAGCTATGTCGATGTCATCACACTTACGGTAAATTATATTTGAATTTTAATATATAATAACTAAATAATAGTGGGTAGAAATTTTCAATATATATAATAAAGTTTTATATATATATATTTTTTAATATAGTGTAAGAACTAAACATGCACTGCATAATGAAAGTTTCAAAGCATATAAAAATAAGACTAAAGTTTTTGTTTGATGTAATGTTCAGTATTCATTTTAGGAAGAAGAACAAAAAGAAGAAATAAGTAAACGTAAAGAATTAGAAAATTACCAAAGTGCACCATTTAAATGCGAGTTGTGTTTTAAAGTTTTTCTGGACACCCAAACCTGGCAACACCATATGAAGAAACATGATGTGGTAATATTATTGTAGACTATTTAAAATAGCCCATATTACATCTACATAATAATCATGAGATCTCATCAATCAGAGATCGGAATAATCTGTTCAATGTTTTTCTTTTCATTAAATTTATTGATTCTAAGTAAAAACACGAATCTGACGTTAGGAGACGAGAGGCTGCATATGCAAACACTTTATTTAACGTCAAAACTTAAACTACATTACCACTTTTGTCACACAATATGTCGTTATTAATTATAAATCAAGAAAATTTAGTAATTTATTAAACACCTTGTTAATAAATTGGTTTGTCCATACTAAATTATTAATAAAATCTAGGGGTGTATTTTATTAGCTTATTGTTTTAAAGTCCAGCATTGTATCTGACAAATATACTTAGGAAAAACTTCCCTTTAGTATTAACTAACTACCAAAAAAGCTAAATCCCTTTTCTCAAGAACTAGCTCTTTTTAAACAGTAGTTAAAAAAAGGTTTTCTGAATACAATTTCTAGCATGTAGTCTTTGCACATGTAAATTATACATAATAGGACATATGATAGAGTTATATAGAACATTATTTCTCTTACAACTATACAAAATGTTTGCAAAGAAACATTTGTATACCTGTAATTAATCTTTTTGTACCGAGTATACACAAAAAGACATAAAAGAATACAAATAGACAACAACACAAAATAATAAATTGAAGGTATTTAATAACACACAATAGAAGCTGGCAGGCTATTAATGGCACTTTGAAAATTGTATTTGCAGTCGTCAGGCCGTGTGCAGTGCGAAATATGTAAGTTGCGTTTCAAGTCGCAACACTGTCTTAACAAACATATAATGTGTCACGCTAAGAAATACAAATGCAAATACTGCCCATACGTTTCGCGTAACACGTGAGTATTTTCCTTTAAATATACAAAATGATACAAATATAGGATATATAGTGTAAAATATATATATTTATTTCTCTATATTTTACATACTGTCCGCCTCAAGTGTGGTGTGGACAAGGAGAGCTCTGACTTCGGAATTCTTTAGTAAAATAAATATTGTGTTATAAATGTTTTTCAACTAAAATTTTTTTATTGTTTTCTTTGTACCGGTTAGCTTGGATTAAAATTAATTTATTTGTACAAATCCACCTAATTAGTAACTTGTTTTTATGGTAGGACTTTTTACTGGCATAAATAAAATATTCCCTTATTTTACTAATTTGTATATGTCTTTACAGAACACAAGCGTGGAATCATGTATTTTGGCATCAAGGGGTTACGTATAAGTGTCCGCATTGCGATGAAATGTTTTCGTAAGTTTTTATTAATATATTATTTACACCGCAAACGAATTTTACAATTCAATTTTTACCTTAATACAAATCTGTATAACTTTCGTAAATAATATTTCTTACATTTTTATTGGATTATCTAATACTATTAGTTGCTTCCATTGATAGAGCTCTGCCCTCTAAATATATTTTTAAATTAGGGTTATAGAATCTTTAATTTTATTGCATCTTTAAAAAAATACACAAACATATTTTATTTACCTATAATCTAAGCACAGACTATTAACATTTACACAACAAAGAACACAAGATAAAGAAAACAACGAAACAACTTTAATATATGATATTTTTTTAATCTTTAAAATAATATAAAAATCTATATTCTTTTGTTAATCATAAAGCACGCCAAACGTCTGTTTAGTATCTTTTCCCTTCATGAATGTATGTTGACAATAATTTTGTAGACAAAAGTTATTAAGGAAAAAAATACCGTACAATTTTACAAATGGGTAACGTTTATTTTGAAGTGCAAGATCTATACAATTCAAACATTACATACATCAAATAATGCGAGATTATATTCAGCCAATGGACTTCGTACCTCAGCCACGTGCGCATAAAGCATCCATCGGACTACATCTGCCCTCACTGCGGCTACTCCTTCGTGTCACAACACGGTCTCAACATGCACAAGAGTTTAATGCACCGCGGTGTCGCTGTATGTATATTATTTTCACTTATATGTGTTTTAGGCGTTTTGTATTTTTAACTTAGCATTACTTTTTACCGTATTTTCTGAAACTAAAAACTCTTCAATTTTCTTAATTCGTTCGTAAGTTTGTGTCAAAAATTATCGCCTTTTATTAATCAAATCTAATCAGTACTCGTAAACTTTGACGTTACAATAAGTGAATTTACAATATCATCACTCCGATATGGAACATTACGATTTACCCTAACTTAGGACTAATAAGGAATTTAAGTCTTACCTAATTTACTAATCGAGTCGACGTTAAATATAAAGGATATTAAGTGCACGACAATCTGTTCGTGTGTCCTAATTTTACACTTGCCACTATTAAGCACTTGCGACTAATGTGCACTAACACTAATTCAAACAATAAATTTAAAAATATTGAAGTCTGTCATTATAGTCAAGTCAATATTCGTGTAATTTGACAAATGAGTGAACTTATTTGGTCTTTGTTTATGTACCTACTTAATTTTATATTATAATTCTGGTTTTAGGACCTGAATGAAGACAACAAAGACCTGCCGTTCTGTTCGTCCTGCGACATGAAGTTCGCATCGGAGGAGGCTCACAAGCGACACTTGGTGACAGCAAAAAAACATATACTGGACTCTGAGAAGAAGTACTTTACTTTAAATTTCTCTAATAACCAAAAATAACGGTGTTTTCTATATATAACATTGTCTATCGTGTCTTTTCAGGAATGGATGTCGCGAATGCGGTGAAAAGTTCTCGAGTATTGACGAACTGCGAGCACACTCGCGTACTGCGCACACGCACAAAGCGTGTGAGGCCTTACTCCAACGATATAAACGGAACTCTGATAGTCGCACTTGGCCCACTAAATGCCCGCATGTATGTACTTACACAATAAAATAATACAACTAACATTAATTGTAGGGTGAGATTAAGAAACTCAGCACAAACTCCAGCATGTCAAAATCCACCACTTATTCAGAAAATTATATTTTTTAAATACAAATTTCGCACCTGTTATTGGAAAAAAACTAAACTTGAAATTATTTTCTTGTATGATTAGTTAATATTAATAATAGTGAACGACTTTTTGTAATGAATACATTATTACATATTATATCTCTGAAGTATGTTTTTGTAATCATACCAAAGCCAAAAACACATACAATCATATTCCAAATTTCATCAACTTCACCTTGATGGCTGGAAGTCTTCCGCGGTCTGTTTCACAAAGCACTTTCTTTTGCAAACTAGCGAACTGTGGAATCGACTCCCGGTGGGGGGTCTTCCCTGAGAGATACAACCTCCAACTATTCAAAGTTACAGTGTACCTCTCTCAAAGGTCTTTAACGCACCCATTAAATATGGGTCCATGGGCTGCAATGGCTGCCCTTTTTGGGCGTCCAGTAGGCTCGTTTGCCCCCCTCCCCCTATTATTAAAAAAAATCAACTTCCCCTATTTTTTTTTATAATCTTGACTTGGGTCTTGTTCTAGTATCTAGATTCTAGAGTAATCTGATTGAAACAAGCATAGATAAAAAATCCAGTTCTTGTAATTTAAATTTCTTCAGCACATAATTGTTCAGCTTCAGAAAGTTCTAGAAATTTATTTCTTTCGAACCGAAGTGACGACTGAAATTTAATTATTTAACGGACCTTAGGAATTTTTAAGGGTTTGTAGAAAAAAAATCTTATGTATTTTTTATTATTTCAGTGCTCTGAAGAAATAGCAAACGCACGTCAGTACTGGTCGCACTTTAGACGGAACCATCCCGACGAAGTTTATCCCGTAGAGAAGAAATATATCTGTGATATCTGTGGAAAGTCATTCCGGGTAAGAATATTTTAAACAGACTAATATGAACATATTAGGCGCATATTCTAAAACGTCGCTCAAACTAAAATTTGCTTTCAAGAGCTCTTAAATATTTTTTCTATTTGTACTTTGACATATTTGACAGTGATCAAGCGGAGACCTTTTGGAATAATGCGAAAATCCTATCCCAAAATTCGAAAATAACAGTATAACAAACTCTAAAAGTGTTCATTGCAACCTTTTCAAATTTATAGAAAGATATTTTACAAAATAGGTTCAAACACACTTTAATTTAGTGAATTATGTCCATATTCAAAATCGTATCTCAACTGACAATCACGTCTTGAGCAATGTCAAATATGTTAAACTTCATACAGAAAAGTTGGCAGTTCGTAAAACTATATTGACTTGATTGTATCAAAGCGTACTTCAAGAAATAGTAAAAATAAGGAGCGTTCAAGTATTTTGTAACAAATTTTTGGGAATTAAGAGCTATTATATTCTATATTATTTTTGACTTTCCGGTACTGTACTCCACATATTCGTAACTTTTAGGTCACTGGGTGGTCACGAAACGTTTTACTATTGGGTACATAAAAACGTTACGGCGCATTACATGGTGGGGGGGGGGGGGGGATAAATAAGAGTCACTAGTTGACAAATATGGAGGGTAGCTATTAGCCGTGGCTTAGTCCCGCACCGCCATTTGTGTGACTGCGTGTATTTCAGGTGGTAAAATATATACAGGATTTCCCAAAAGTCGACGTCAAGTCGAAATTTTCTCATAGGTAATGCCACACCAGTTATTACAAAAATAAGTCGACATCCTGTATGTACAGTAATACAATCGGTACTGATGTTACTGGAATTTTTTCACTTTTCAGGGAAATGCCTTCCTGACCTATCACAAGCGGATTCATACCGGTGAAAAGCCCTTCAAATGCAAGCAATGTGATAAAAGTTTCTTTAACCGAACTAATCTTCTGATGCACGAGAAAACACATTCTGAGCAGCGGCCTTACATTTGCTGTGTTTGTGGAAAAGGCTTCAAGAGTAAAGGGGCGCTTGATAGGCATTTCCGGGTATGATTTTAATTTTAATCAATAAAAAAAATAAAAATAAATCAACGGCCTTTTTTTAGGTCTGGGCCTCAGATTTCTGTATCTGTTTCATGATCATTTGTTAATCTAATAGACAAGTAGGTGATCAGCCTTCTGTGCCTGACGCACGTCGTCGACTTTTTTGGGTCTAAGGCAAGCCGGTTTTCTTCACCGTTCGAGACAATGTTAAATGCGCACATAGAAAGAAAATCCCTTGGTGCACAGCCGGGGTTCGAACCTACGACCTCAGAGATGCGAGTCGTACTCTGTACTCCAATTTTAATCAATAATATTATTATTTTTTATCTAATAACTGCTTAGTATTTGTTCAAGAATGTTTTTTACCTTTACATATTCATTACCAAGACAAACAGCTATTTGAAGGTTACAGAAAGTGCCTAAATTATATTAAACATTATTTTCAAAATTGTGCAAACATATATTTAAAATGTAAATAAATAAAATAAAATCACGTAACTTATACAAAATCCAGAACAATCTAAGCTGCTGTACAACAAACGTATATTTAAAAAAAATGTGTGAGTGTACTAGTGTACACACATAAGCAGTGAAACTTTTTTATGACCTTATTTTGCGAAAAATGGTCTACTATATGCAACTTTACAGAAATTGGTTAAATAAAGTTAAATAAGATAAAGTTTAACAAAAGGCTTTTATCATCATAGACATGAATACAAATAATACAATTATTTCATTTTACTTTATTACTACTAAGATTATTACAGAATTACATCAATTGTAATAGAATTATTACAATTATTGTTATCGTTATTATATATTAATGGCTTCGAATATCTTCAAATCAACCGTGGTAAGGACAAGAAAAAGATGGCGCGTAATGGAAAAATGTGACGCCAATTTTTTTTCCAGCGCCAATAAAGAAGTTTCACTTCAAAAATTGTTTCTTATGACTTATATTCTATTAAGTACCTGCCAAAAAATATTCTTATTCACAACAATCAATACAAGTATAATCAAAAATTTGGTTGTGCGTACTTGCTAGTAGTATCTTTTTATACATTACATAAAATTCTGTTTCAGTGTCACACGGGTGATAGACCATACAAATGTGAACTCTGTGGTAAAGCCTTCGCTCAATCCAATAGTTGTAAAGTCCATGTGCATACCGTACACCTGAAACAGCCCTCCCCATACATCAGCCGTGCTAGACTTCAGAAGAGGGTTAAGAATTTAGCAACGGACAAACAATCTGTATTATATTGTACATAAGTGTAGTATGAATCTTGAACACTTGAATTAGTATGTATTTTTTTATAAATGTGACATTTGCGTTACTAAGTAATATTAGGAATTGTATATAGTATTGTGAGCTTAGTATTAGCAATGATAACTATACTATTGTAACCCGAATGTTTTAAATGAACGCACTAAATGGCGGTATAAGCAATAAAAATATGTATTTTTCAAACACCCACCTCCGGAAGATAAGAATGAAAACGAAAGACTTATCGTCCGCTCCGATTGATTGTTATTGGTCAACCGTGTTGGACCAGTACTAAGCGCTCGTGTGAACGCAGTGTTGCCTGTTTCATTTTTAATCCCCATTCACCCTGACCACTTTCAATATGTAATTTTTAAGAAATTTTGTTACATATTATGTTAATGCTAGTTTATCAATGAATAATAATTTATTTTATATAAAATGCTGACGAAATAAACTTTTGAAACCAACTTTGTTTTTTTTTTACATAAAAGTTATTGTCAATCCTTTAACTCTTCTATATGAAAGTAAAGACGGCGCTGAGAGACCAATATGTATGGTGACTATAGAAGCGTTTCAGAGTGACACCGATATTTGTCAGCGCTGAGCGGCGCCGACGCGCTACCGTGCTCAGTTATTACTCAGTCGTTACTGTTTCAAGTAAAAAAATATTGATACCGCCCATGTGATAGAAGAAGTTCGATTGCGAAAATAACGGAGTAACTTTGCTAGTAGCTCGTCAAAACTTCTTGATGACATGCGAAAGTAGATAATGAACTTTGTATCGTTTACCCGTAACTGATTGAATAATGTCACAAATGCACCCACTAGTAATCTTTGAGCAATAAGTGAATGAACTTGAAGTCTTTTTCTTCGTTGCTGTTGAAGGCTTCGTTTCTTTTTCCATAAATAATACACGGCAGCAACTCGTACATTCAAGGTGAGCATATCTGTACTTCGCAGCGGTCAGAATAACACTGAAAGCAGTTGGCGCTGACAGCTATACGCCGAGCGTCAGCGCTAATAACACTAAACCCAGCCTAATTCCACCTCATAAAAATATTTTGTAAAAGTATATTTCTTTTAGTGTGGCTAAAATTATGCTGTTAGATTTTTTGATCCCTTGGTAGTTTGGGAAGCTTGGGAAAATAATCAATTGTATATAAGAACTGACTGTAAAGCAAACTACAATTCGAATCATTTTATAAGAAAAGTATGCAATGGAGATGGCTACATAATGACGTACTTATCCAATTCAATGCGTAATGCATATAGGAATTATTATAGTTGCCTGGAAGACATTGACATGTTAGTGATAAGGCCTCCAGTGCTTCCTTAATAATATGTTATATGATTGTATATTTACTATTAAGAGTTTATAAATAATAAAGACAAACTTAAAGAGTAATTTAACTCACTCAAAACTAACCCAGATTAATAAATAGTTATTTTCGTCTATACATATTGCGATTGCTTTTATTTAAAATAGTTGTTGTTTCGATTTCGTGTAATGACAATATATTTATTTTCTGAAAATAAATTTCTGCCAATTTTAATGAATGAGGAAGTAGTTGAAATTTAGATTGTTCGGCTGTTTTGGTAGTAAATCGAGTTGATTTCTAATGAGTCTAGTCTTCCTAGTCTGTGGCAGTCATACTTAAATTTACGTTTCTTGACATGAACATTCCGAAAGAGACTATTAATTGTTGTTTAAAATTTCAACCTATTATTGTTGTCATTTTCATATTACGTCTTTTCATTTAAGTTAACTATTAATAAAGTAGCTTAAACAACGTCGTTGATAGACGTAACCATGGAGATATAATATGTCTATCAGAGTGTAAACCACGAACGGAATATCAACATTGTACAACAATGGGAAAAGTAAAAGCTTGTAGGATTTGTTTACAAATGGACTTGAGACTAGAAAATTTACACTCGAACTTTTTGGGAGTTTATTACGAAATAATAACTGGTTTGAATGTAAGTCTTAGAATAAATAAACATAACCTTAAGCATTAATTTTCTATTGTATGTTTACTATGGAATTTCAGATTAGTGAGAATGAATTGCCGGGTTATTTTTGTTATGAATGTGCTGCTTTATTGAAGAAATTCTATATATTTAGACAGAAAAGTCTTAAAGGTCTAGAAGTGTTGCAGGGTGTTCTAAATACTTATGGCAAGGTGTGTATAGATTATTTTGTAATATATGATTTTGTTTTGTTTTCCTATTAAAAATTAACAAAAAAGGGGATAACATTCTCTAATTTCTGTATTAAATAAAAAATAGACCTTCTTTATTGAAATGTTAAAAGTTGTATACTATATATTTCAGATTACAGAGAACACCATTAAAAAAATGCAAAAGAAAATTTGTTATTTCAAATCCGGTTTAAGTGTTTTTAATGGTTTTTCAATCAATATTTTTCCTGATGGAGTTGTAGATATCATGGAAAACGAAGATCTGTCTGTGGACAATAGCTATGATTACAAAAATATAGATAGTTCTTTAGATTTTTATGATTCAGTTAAAGAAGATTCTTCTGAAAATCTAAGTAGTGATATTGAAGAAAGTTATATAGATTGGTTAAGTGATGAGGAGGATGTTGAAATAGATAGTAGTATAACAAATATTGAAAATGAGACAATAATCAACAAAGAGTCAAATGTTGAGTCAAATGATGAGTCAAATGTTGAGTCAAATGATGAGTCAAATGAAGAAACAGTGGAGGTATACAGCTACAAATATAGAAATTATCTGAATTTAATTAGTTCTATTTCAATTTTTTTAAGTTTAAACCATAACAGTACTTTTAAACATTTATAGAGATATATTAAAAAGTTAGAGGAGAGGCAAGTCTTATGTGTTGGTCTTGTTGCCGTAGTGTGACCCTTAACCGTGAGGTGCACTTGAATTTTTTTCTATGAGCACAATTAGAATTTATTTTATGGTGAAGGCAAACATTATGACGGTATGTCCTAAACTCAAATGATCTACAACATGTGTTTCTCTCCATCACCAGTGTAACAAGGGTATTGATCATAATAACAGCCAAATTTTTTTAGCAACCAAGAACCTCAAAATTAAAAAATAAAGTAAAAGTATACAAGACACCAGTCCAACTTTTAAGAAAGGATGTTATTCAGCCAAAGCAAATTGAAGATTTTAATTTTGAAAACTATGTCAATGTCATCACATTTACGGTAACTATTGCATAGAAAAAAATGTTTACATAATGTAACTTTTTATATTTTTTAATGCCGTTCTGGTTTGATGTTCTCTAAGCAGAATATTTTAGTTTAAGCTTGATATAGACCAAAGACAATATCTCATGATACTAGGTAAGTATCTAGAGACTTGTTTCGGGTCGCCTTTGTTATTCATACTTGATAATCAAAAACTAACATGTATTATTTTTTAAAACTCTACAGACCAAATTCTTACACCATGATTTTTGTATGATTGATCTTGAATAATGTTTTTTTAGGAAGAAGAACAAAAAGAAGAGATAAGAAAACGTAAAGATACAGAAAGTTACCAAACGGCACCATTTAAATGCGAGTTCTGTTTTAAAGTATTTTTGGACCCGCAAACATGGCAACACCATATGAAGAAACATGATGTGGTAAGTTGTGGATTCTCTTTCGACGTCATATTGATAACCATGACATAATTAAGCTTACTAAATATCAGAAGCCTGAGAAAATAACTCGTAAACGAAACGATCGAAGAATGATAGTGATTGGTCAAAAAAAATTGGTTTTAGCTGACTACATCAATTTATTGGATATTTACTTCATACAGAATATTTTAAATAAAAAAGAGACTACCTTCGCTTTCTCATTAATCATATCAGAATACATTTTATCATAACTTTGTACACATAGAATATATTTTGACTTTCAGTCGTCAGGTATGGCGCAGTGTAAAATCTGTAAGTTGCGTTTTAAGTCAAAACGTCGTCTTAAGAATCACGTGATGTATCACGCCAAGAAGTATAAATGCAAATACTGTTCATACGTCTCGCGAACTACGTGAGTATTTTTTAGAATTAATAAACACTTGATAATCCAATAGTAAAACATACAATATAAGCTGCAACTGATAAAAACTTTTTTTATGCATTATCTGTACAGTGTGCAACAAAATGTGTTGAAGTTTTATTTTTATATATCGAAACTTTTTAACATGTTGATTGTATGTATTTCAGATCACAAGGTTGGAATCACATATTCTGGCATCAAGGCGTTTTGTACCAGTGTCCACACTGTGAAGAAATGTTTTCGTGAGTTAATATACATATATAATTTGGTTTATCAACAAAATTTCTTCTATTTTAACATTGCATGAAATTTATCTGCCGTTTAAATAACCATATACATGATTTTTCATTTTATTTGCGGGTATTAGAATAATACATTTATTGTAATTCAATTTATTAATTGATAAATTTAAATTATCACAAGAAAATCAGAAACCTCTTAGAAAAAATAATCCAGACGTTTTAATGTATAAGTCGCAGTAAAGTAGTTAAATTAGAGACTTAATTAAATCTCTAGACAGTTAATTAAATGTCAATATTCAAGTCGCTAGCACTTTGATTTAAGTAAAGCAGCGTCGAAAACGTTTACTATCTGTCTGAACAAAAGCCAGCGTCTTGATTAACAATGTATGTGCGTGCTTCCTATATCATGCCTCCTGCTGATGTCATGTGGAACATGGTGTGATGGTAGCAGCTCCTTACAAACGTTGTGGAATACAAAAACAACTTGGCGATTAAAAATAGTGGTGGAGAGTGTATTGCCAGTTCTTTTCTTTTTACACGCTTGAAGCTAGAAGCATTTAATATGATTTTTTGACTTTGACAATGTAAAACAAGACTCCGCCATGTTATTGTTATTTCGTTGTGATCGTGAAGAACTGAGATCTTGGAAATTCCGTGTTTTGCTTTATTGTAAATGGTTAGGTTAGGTTAGTCTTGTTGCCTAGGACGTTTATGAAACTTGTTAAACGTTTCGTTCACTCACTTGTCTTACGGAACTTATGCGATTGATGATGCTTGATTGAATATCGATATTTAATTAACTGTCTAGAGATTCAATTAACTCTCTGATTTATCTACTTTACTGCGACATATATATGTCGAGTAAAACTATAAATACGATAATAAAGTAATAATATAACAGTACTCTCAGTAACTATAAACTCTTATTGCTTTATATTTTTCGGTAGATAATCTATAGAAGTGAAACGGACATATTGTGAAATGCGAAGGTACTCCTCTCGCGCACAAAATATATATTAATAAAATAATTATTTATATCTTCTGCTTATCCTTGGCTTAAGTTGGCGAACTTCATAGATATATTGTATACCGCGTTTCTTAAATAAGACTTGGTGGCAATTAGTTCTATATCACTTTTTTTTCTTTGGCTAATTCCCAGACTATAGTGTCGTCGTAGGCATTAGGTAACGTATGTGTATGTTATCATTAGCAAAATACAGTAGAACCCGTTTAAGACGATCACGTTTAATACGATTTCTCGCATACTACCAAGGCCAAGCCCGAGCCGAGAGATCTCACCGAGCGCTCTCACGCGAGCCCCCAGAAAGGAAGAAAAGAAAATAAGAATGTGAATAACACACAAAACGAGGCCCTGAGTGATAATGATGAAGAAGAACATGAGTCAACTCCGGTAATGTCAAACGCCCAGCCATTATCAGCTGTTAATGATTTAAGACGCTATGTAGCTTCTTTGGATCAAAGCGAAGATGCACTGCAGAAGTTGAATCTTGTTGAAAATCTTTTAATTGCTAATACATCAAAATCTTTCTGTCAAACCAAAATAAGTGATTATTTTAAATAACGATAAATAATAATTACAATGCGTATTTAATATAATTCATAAATGTTTAATTTAATACCTATATATACCAAAATTAGAACATAATACATACATACATATATATGTAGTACGTTTTATTTTTCCCATCCCGTATAATACGCTTTCTCTCTTAAGACGCGTTTTTAGGTAGGGTCCCTGAGAAATCGTCTTAAGCGGGATTTACTGTAGTATTTGTAACAAATATGATTAAGTACTACTTATTTCTGTTAATATTTTGTGTTTCTATTATGTTTATTACTATAATTAGTTCGGTAACTTTAGTAGCCATACGTTGGACAGTTAGGGTTGGGTTTCCTTCTTATTATTTAAAAACTTTCACCAACAAAATAACCACTATTTTTTTTAAACTTATTACCATATATATATTACAAACTCATTGCCATTAAATATTATGTCTAATATTTAGTTGAAAGATGTGTTTTCGTAAAAATAAATATAATAAAAATTAACTCCGCCAGCATAGATATTGCATGATAAGGATAATTTTATAGTGAAGATAAGCGCGGTAATAGTGAAAAGTTCTTCCTATTATCAATATGGTTACAGCCAATGGACTTCGTACCTCAGCCACGTGCGAATAAAGCATCCATCGGACTACATCTGCCCTCACTGCGGCTACTCCTTCTTGTCACAACACGGTCTCAAAATGCACAAGAATTTGAAGCATCGTGGTGTCGCTGTACGTACTTAAGTTATTTCTATCCCACGCAAAAAGAGGAGGAGTTTAACGATGTGCCTTTAATTTCTCAGCGGGTGAACCGTACGGATCCTCTTCGGACCGATTCATTCTCTAAAAACACCCCGGTGCGTCGTTGTAACAAAATTTTAATGAAACAATATAGATCTTTATAACCAAAGGCAAAGTAATAGACCAATGCTGGCTATAGTGTGATGGCGCCACTGATAAGAAGGAATTCTTGATATTATTTAATTTATGGAATAGTTCAACGTAGAGCGATTCGAATCGTCGACGACCAATCACTTTCCGTGCGGCTTGATCCCTTGGCGTTGCGTAGAGATGTTGGGTTTCTCTGCATCTTCTATCGCATTGTCGTTGTTCGGTCTAATACCCGCAGCTGAGTTTCACTATCGGACGTCAAGGCAAAATACGTACCTCGATGTCCGTCGTTCCACAACTGAGCGTTTTCTAATGCAGTTTTTGCCGCGCACCACCACTATGTGGAACCAGCTGCCTACTGAAGTATTTTCGACCCAATTCGACTTAGGGTCCTTCAAGAAAAGAGTGTACTAATTCTTGAAAGGCCGGCAACGCACTTGCGAGCCTTCTGGCAATGTGAGTGTCCATGGGCGGCGGTATCGCTTCACATCAGGTGAGCCTCTTGCCCGTTTGCCTGCTATTACATTAAAAAAAATAGTTCAAGATTAAATTGTCTGTCCATGTGTCTAAATTCCGCAGGCAGCTCGGTCAGCCTACCACCTATTCGACTCAGACGTGTCGCTCATCTTCTTCAACTTCAATACTCAATTCTTTTCAATCTCAAAACTTAACAATAACAATGTTAAAAATGATTTCAAATTTTCAGATCCTTATAACTATATATTACGCACCTCCAATAGATGTTTATTGGAAATTCCATCATATAGCTCATCCTTCATTTAGGATCTCCGACATTCGATTGTGGATTAGGCTGCCCGACTCCATGCGATTGGCTACCTCCCTAACATCTTTTAAAACTCTTCTGCATAAACATTTCTTATCCATATCGTGACTTGTGTAATTCTTGTGGTTCCTTTTCTTCTGTATAGACATTCATAAATTAGCTTTTTAGTTATAGTTTGTTTTAATTCATTTTTTTATTACTTTAGATAAAGGTTCTATATTTCTTTTTATTGAAGATTTGGTTATGCTCTTGCACTTTACTTATCATACTTCTTTTTTTAGTTTTCCCTTACGTTGTCTGTTCGCTTGTTAGCGATAAGGCCGCCCGTTGCCTGCCTTATATTTTTTATGTATTATTTTATTTGTGTTTTTTTTACTCCAACGAAATGTGAATAAATAAAAATAAATAAATTATTGCGAAGATTTGCAAAAAATTATTTTACATCTTTACAACTGGAATAACACCACACCACATCTTCCGCTTTTTTTTCTTCTTACCTTTTTGGTTTCCTTGTTGTGGTACAATATTGTACTTGTATTAATATACCTTGACCGAATCACGGTTTATTTTACTTTAGCCCAATTTGTTTTAATTAGGATCTAAATGAAAACGACGAGGATCTCCCATACTGCTCGGTATGCGATATGAAGTTTGCGTCATTTGAGGCTTACAATCGGCATATGGCGACCGCGAAGAAACATATAGTGGAATCTGAAAAGAAGTAAGTTCGCCTTTGTTTTCCTTTCTTGGCCTGCACGGTTTGTTCGTCAGCCATGCAAAAAATAAGTTCGCCTTTAAGATTAATTTAAACTAAGTTGTAGTTTTAATGTTTATATTATTGTTTTAGAAATGGATGTCGCGAATGTGGTGAAAAGTTCTCTAGTATTGACGAGTTGCGAGCTCATTCGCGTACTGCGCACAGGCACAAAGCGTGTAAGGCCTTACTCAAGCGATACAAAGTGAAGTCGGACAGTCGAACTTGGCCCACGAAATGCTCGCTTGTACGTACTTATTTGAGCTTATATCTTGATTGTAATTGACTAACACGTGCTAGGTGTAATGTATGACAGCACCGCAACAATCGCGAATCGGTCAAAATTGGGAAAATCGCTAATTAAGATTGATTAATGTCAAAATTCGATTTGATCCAAAGATATTTTATAGAAAGTTTCGATCTGTCATTTACATACAAATATCAATCCAAAAATATCGATCTTTCCTCCTAACGATTACAAATTTACAAAAACACATTGACTTCGATTCATTGATCGGTTCTTGAATAGTATTTGATGAGAAATATCAATCTTTAGTACAGATACCGGCAAACTTCTTAAGCATTAAACAAGGCAGTGGGGGAAAGTTTGCGCATCGTACACAGCGCGGGACACAAACGTCAACTGATTTACCAATCATGCGATCGACACGTCACTCCCACCGCCCCAAGTGATACCTAAAAATCGCTTCTGCGTAGACAAGGACATTTGTTCAAGATGTTTGCCGGTATCTATAGTAAAAAAATTCATTGGTATTAAGTATAGAAAGCAACACGAACAATGATAATGTATATTTGAAACAAAACTCTGTGGGCGTATTTGGAACTAAACGGATGTGGAAATAAATGTTATTAATAATTTGTGTCACTCGAATTGTGATGACATAATAATTATAACTAAGCCTCATTTATTCATTGAAAAGTTTACAAAATATTCACACACATAATATATATGTATATATTTATATATATTTTTTCAAGGATCTCTTATTGAGTATAGGCCTCCTCCAAGTGTCTCCATCTCCCTCTGTTTTGACATAACAATAATGTCCTATAATGCGTTAGCGTGTGGGTGTTGGTCGTAAAACAACGACATCCCTGTATCATTGGTGTCGCTAGTACGAGAATATGCTTAAATAATTAAAATATGTGCGGACACATACTCATTCTAATTGATGATTGCTATAAAACTATCAAAATATAAATATACATAATAAAAGTTATTTAAAAAAACAAACCGATTTCTAATACCTCTCAATTTCAAAATAAAAATGCTCCCTACTTCTCAATAACTATTTTGATGAATATTATAAATATTGCAATATTCCTGTTTCGAAATCTTCTGAGAGTCTTTCATCGTCAAATAATTGAAAGACTGATCGTGGATGTCTATTATTCATGTAAGTTCATTTATTGTCTTGTTTTGTATGAATTAATTTAATTATTACAGTGCTCTGAAGAAGTAGCAAACGCGCGCCAGTACTGGTCGCATTTCAGACGGGATCATCCCAATGAAGATTATCCCGTAGAGAAGAAATATGTCTGTGATATCTGTGGAAAATCATTCCGGGTAAGAATATTATAAAGATATCCAGGATTAAGTTAAATATTAAAATACTGTTAGCGGTAGTTGATCTAGTTCTTAGGGTAGGAAATCAAACACTTCAATGATGACTTAATTCAATATAATTTACTTCACTGATTTTACGTGAACTGTATAACTTCAAACTTGTACAAAGAAAAAGCCCGTGCGCATGTGTCGCCACCTCTTTTATAATCACAACTCCCTCTTCCGACTCGACCATCCCACTTCGGGAAGATGGTCGAGTCAATTCGTAAACAACCGAACGAGTCAAATGAATAACTATTGCACATGCGCACTTGTACCAAGATTCTTAATAATATGTTTCATACAAATGTTAAGAATATAATCAAATAAATATTAGAAGCTAACAATACAGATAAAAATATTAATTAGTTCACGCGGAGGTGATCTGACTGAGCTGTGCATGTGCAATAATTTTGCATCACAAAGCACATAGTTCGACATTTTTAAGTATTTATTTTTTATGTGATTATTTGGAAATTAATCAATAAGTGGAGTCTTTTTAATATGAGAGGAAGAAACGAGTAGACACTTATACACACCTGCATTTAGAGTTGGCTCCTCCTAGAGGACGTTCGCAAGTGCGTTGGCGACGTAAAAAAAGATACACTAGTCGTAACGGTTTACCTGAAATCTTAAAAAAATGCGTCGACGTAAAGGTGATAGATTCTGTCTTGACGTCAGATCAAAGTTATGTCTACGAATTTGGATGCTCTCAATAAACTCAAATTAACTTTATTCATATAGGTAAACGATTACACTTATGAACGTCAACAGAAAAGATAAAGTTAAATTGATTCTAAATTTACTACCAGTACCCAAGTCAAGGGCATAGAGCGGGTAAGAACTGGCAAGAAACTCCCCGCCACTTTTTAAAAGTTTTGAGTCATATAAATTGTTTAATGGAGCAAATCAATCCCAAGGATTAGGATTATTTAAATATTTGTCAAATTTATAAAAAGCTTTATCGATTAATTTACGTTTAACGAGAGCTTTGAATTTATTCTGTGATAATGCTCGTTTTTTTTAAAAGTTTTGGGTATTAAGAATAGAATATCCATAGCACTAACTAACCTGCATAACACATCAGCTCATGTACATACTCTCACTTTCACACAACACAGACGAATTAGGTATTATTTAGTTTAATAATTTTTATCGTTTTTTTCCTTTCGTAAATGTTTGAACCTCTTTTCTACATAGTATGTATTCCACCTTCGGCTATATTTTTAGTATTCATAATTGTTTTTTGTTATATATAATTTATGTTAGCGAAATAAATAAAGATAAGCCGACGTAGCCGAGTTCATGTGGAGAGAGAGAGAGAGTTCGCAATAAAAATCACTAGTTTTATAACTCAACATAACATTTCAGAAAAACTCATTCTTAACCATTCACAAGCGCATCCATAATGGTGAAGTACCCTTCAAATGCAACGAATGCGACAAAGTTTTCTCGAACAAAACCAATCTTCAGATGCACGAGAGATGGCATTCTGACGAGCGGCCATTTATTTGCAGCGATTGTGGTAAAGGGTTCAAGGTGAAAACGGCGCTGGATAGGCATTTCCGAGTAAGTTTTTAATGTCTTATATTAACTAGCTATGTCTTGATGATTATTTTATATTCTTCCGTATTAAATAGATTATCTAGATTTTTTTTTATTTGAAGCCGTCAGGTCAATCTCAGGTTTGCCAAAACCAAACGATTATTATCCTTTTTTTACAAATGAGTGATTAGAGATTGTTTGGAGTGTTCAGAGTGCGGCTCACCCCTCGAAGGTTCTAGATGGATTAATTTGTGTTTGCATTTAAACTCGTTCCTATGGAAAACATCCTGGGGCATGCCTTAGACCCAAAAAGTTGACGGCGTGTGAACAAAAGAGTGATCACCAACTTGCCTATTTAAAAAAATTACGAAACAAATACAGTCACATGGTTTTTTATATGAGATTGTTAAGATGTATCTCATAGTCTAATAATATCAAGTAAAGAACTTAATTTTAAGTTAAGTTAATCTGAATTGTAAAATCTAATCTTTTTTACGTCCTTGTTAACGAATGTGGTGTTTTAGTTTTTAAAAAAATCTTTTTTTTTCAGTGTCACACTGGTGAGAGGCCGTACAAGTGTAAAGTGTGCGGCAAAGCTTTCGCCCAATCCAACAGTGTTAAAGTGCACGTCAATACGGTACATCTCAAACAACCGTACATCAGGCGAACTCGACTTAAGAAAAGGGTCAAGAAGTTAGCAGACACGACTGTACTATATTGTACATAGACATTTTTGTGAAATTAGGTAACAAATGTATGTTAATTTTATAAATGAAACATGTTTCAAGAAAGTACAAACAGGTTCAGAAAAAAAAGTGAAGGCCAGCGGTGAATACCAAAAAAAGTATGTTTAAATGACTTTAATCAAACTATTACAATTATTGAACTTAATTTAATATGCCAATTGATATGAGGCGCACGATAAATAATCCATATTTTAGATTTATTACAATATGAGGTATCCGATCTAAGGTGTCGATGTCAGTACGCTTTCATTTTATAATAGTGTTGGTTCAGAGGGATGCAAATATTGCTTATGCAAAGGGAGTGTCATGAGTAACATAAGTCTGTCAATATTTATTAAAATGCCGCATCTAGAGGTTTAGGTTTAGGTAGGTGGACTCAGTTTCCGCACTTAGACACGTAGTCGGTCCGTTGTGCGTAGAAGCCCTGGCTAATTTAGCCAGCCCAACTCCTTCCAGAAGCACAGAAGTCTCCCGGGCACTTCACAGGCTTCGCGGAGCGACCTCACTGTTCCGAGGATTTTTGTACGTTGATTAGCCACAGCCTCGCATTCCAGGACTACGTGGGTGACTGATTCCTCTGCGCTGAAACAGCCTCTGCACAAGGGGCTGTCTGTTGCGCCTAGGACGAAAAGATGTTTGTTAAGGAGACAATGGCCCGTGATTGTCCCTATGATTGTTTTGAGATTGGTTCTGTTCAGGTTTAGAAGTCGCTTAGTAAGTTGCGGGTTCACAGCCGGCAGAGCTATTTTGGACTGTTTGCAATCTACACTTCGCGACCATCGTTGATTCTGGAGTACAGTGGATCTCTGGCGAATCCAGGTTCGAACTAGCGAGAAGGGCAAGGGGAGAAGCGGATGCGGGCCAGCAGGTATCATACCAGAGCCTCTTCTCGCAAGCTCGTCGGCTGCGTCGTTGCCGAGAGAGCCACTGTGTCCCTTAATCCACTGTAAGGTAACTCTATTTGTTAGAGCTATTGCCTCCAGTGCCTCGTGACACTCCAGTATTAGTTTGCTGTTTGTGTTTTCGTTACCGAGCGCCATCAGCACGGATGCACTGTCCGATATGAGCTTAATGTGAAAGTCGTTGACTCCCATCCGCTGTACGGCTCTGGCTGCTTCGGTTAGAGCGACACATTCACATTGGAAGATTGTGCTTTGTGTGCCCAGAGGTAGGTGTATGTTGATGTTGAGATCAAAGGAGAAAATACCAGCGCCTGAGCCACACCCTGTTTTTGAGCCATCAGTGTATATACGTAGCTCATTCAGGGGCGACTGATCTTGCTCCTCTTCTCTCAGTTGTATAAGATATTTCTTGTTGAATATTAATTGATTTGTGATTCTGTCACATGGCGCAGCTATAAGAGGTTGGTACTCTATTGCCCTGTTGAGAATCACTGTGTGTGAACTATAGTGGTTTTTTCCCCATAGGTCCAATACCATAAGCCTGATGGCCGCAAGTGCCGCCTCCTGCTGTATGTGTAGGTCTAGAGGTAAGATTTGCAGGGCTATCTCCATTGCTGCGGTCGGAGTTGTTCTCATACAACCGCTAGCAGCGGACAAGGCAAGCCTTTGGAAGCGTCCCAGTTTCGTGATCGCCATTTGAAGTTCAGATCTTGGCCACCAAACCAGGGCTCCATAGGCCAGCATTGGCCTGATTATGGCAGTGTATAGCCATAATGTTATTTTAGGCGATAAGCCCCATTTCACGCCTAGCATCTTTTTGCATTGATAGAAGGCGATCGTTGCTTTGCTCAGTTTGTGTTCTAGGTGTTTGTTCCAGAGCAGTTTACTGTCCAGAATCACACCCAGGTACTTTATTTCATTTTTGAGTTTGAGTTGTGTGTTGAAGAGTTTTGGAAGCCTGTGTGGTCCCAGAACCCTCCGGTTTGTAAAGAGTATTAGCTCTGTTTTTGATGGGTTGACAGATAGCTCGTGCTTGATGCACCATCTCTCAATTACTTTGAAAGCCCTTCCCATGAGATCGCATAGGGTACTTTCAAAGCTTCCCGATATCAAGATAGCTATGTCGTCCGCATAACCCACTGTGTAGAGGTTGCCAGCGTTGAGTTCTGTGATGAGCTCGTTAACTACAAGGTTCCACAGTAGCGGCGATAAGACACCACCTTGCGGGCAGCCTCTGCTGACAATGCCCCGTGTCGTGGAATTAACAGTGAACTGTATAGCTCGTTGTTTTAGCATGTTGTTTATCCACTCTATCAGGGTTGATGATACTCCACATGTAACGAGTGCTCTGGTAATGCTCGTGAAGTTTGTTTTGTCAAAAGCGCCTTCGATGTCAATAAATGCACCAAGGGTTGACTGTTTTAACTTCAGGGAGTCGCCAATGCGAGACACAACGTTGTGGAGTGATGAATCCGTTGACTTGCCTGGGCTGTAGGCATGCTGATTTGGGTGCAGGAATTTGGATAGCGATACCTGGCTACGTATTTCCAGATCTCCAAGCCTCTCCATTGTTTTTAACAGGAAAGATGTGAGGCTTATGGGTCTGAAGGATTTTGCCTGGGTATAGTCCTCTCTGCCTGGTTTTGGGATGAATATTATTTTCACTTCCCTCCATTTCAAGGGTATGTAGCGGTGGGCTATACATGCTCGGAAGATTGAGACAAGATAGTCCACCAAAAGGTTTCTACTCCATCTTAGTAGGCCTGGGAAGATGCCATCCAGGCCAGCCGCTTTGAATGGTAGGAAGGAGTTGATTGCCCATGTTACTTTTTCATTTGTGATTATTTTGTGAGCTACATTCCAGTCTGAGTCGGTGGTGGCACTTTCTGAGTAGGGTTGCCATGCTTGGTCGTTGGCAATTATGCAGCCTGGAAAGTGTGTTTCCATCAGTAGTTCACATGTTTCTGCATCGGTTTTTGTAAATGATTTATCAGGTTTTTTAAGACAACCAATTGAGTGATAAGGCTCACTAGAGAGGCATGATTTCACTCTGGTTGCCTGGTTGTTGCTTTCAATGCTGGTGCAGAAGTGTCTCCAGCACTCTTGCTTCCTAGAGCGTAAAAGTTTTTTGAATCGTCTTCTCGCGATTGTGTACTTGTCCCAGTCGGCAGGTAAACGGGTATTTCCTGCTCTATTGAACAGCTTCCTGACCTTCTTTCGGTGTCTCTCCAGTTCGGGGCACCACCAGTTATGTCTACTCCCCCACCTAGGCATGGTAAGGGGACACGACCGTTCAAAGCTGGTCTGGAGTAGGGACGTTAGGTTATTTACATGTTTGTCTATGTCTTGTACATCAATGGTGGTTGGTATTGTTAGTTTGCTTACCTCTGAGTCGATTATATTGTAAAATTTTACTGAATCAGTTCTCCGAGGTATGCGTCGTGGTTGTGGTTTAGGTAGCTCCCCTTTGATTGTAAAGCGGATCCACCTGTGATCTGAGCATGATAGCTCTCTGGAGACATGCCAATCCTGTATGTGATCTGACAGACCAGAGGTCACCATTGTTAGATCGATTATGGTTTGCGAGCGTGCGTTGATAAAGGTTGGTTCAGAGCCGCTGTTTGCTAAGATAAGATTATTGCTAAGAATGAAGTTAAGCATATTCTCACCTCGAGCGTTGGTATTTGCATTACCCCATAGCGTGTGGTGCGCGTTGGAGTCTGCTGCGATTATAAGCTCCAGTTTCTCCCTCTCACAGTAGTCAGCCAGAAGGCCGAGTTCTGGAGTGGGCACGTCCTCGTCACCCGGTAGGTAGGCGGACGCCAGGACGATGTCTGGATGTGCGTCCCTAGGTAACCTAATGGTTGTAAGGTCCCTTGAACACAGTTCGTTAATTAGGTATGCTGGTACATGTTTAGGTATGATAATGCAGGTTCTTGGGTTACTTACTGAGGTATCCAGCAAAAGTTTACCACCGGTGTTACCCAGGCCGCATACCTTGCCATTCCTGATCCACGGCTCCTGGATCGCGGCAATGGTCTTCGGGTTGGTCTCCAGCAGTCTGCGTAGTGAAGCCGACGCTGTTTGGCTGTGCTGGAGGTTGGTCTGGATAAGGTCAGTCCGGTTAGGGGGAGGAGCGCAAACAGCTGTCGCTGAATTCACTCCCCCCTGTCTCCTGAAAGAACTCGTCATCCGAGGTTAGTTGCACCGGTGAGGGTGGTTGTTGAGCTGTCTCCATGGGGACGTTTACCTCGGCAACCGCGGCTATCTCCGTCGTTGACGAGGGCGGCTTTGGCCCCGAGGATCCCGTCCCCGATGTACTGGCAGTAGTTACTGTGGCGGCAGCTACCACTGAGGGTTCATCCTTTTCCAGAATTCGGATATAGATGTTCCCCATCAGATAGTAGATGCGACGTTCGTGAGCCTTGATCTTTGAGATCTCATATTCCGGAACACGAAGGAACAAAGATACGCCTGTCGGGTCCTGTGTTCTACGTTCGTGAGTCAGGGTCCAAGATCTGATGTTTAGGTGGCGGTTTTGCCTGGTGATCAGTTTCCGTAAAGTTTCCGTGCTACCAGTGAACCCTGGAACATGCAGTAAGCACGGCACCTTCTTCGGAATGTCTGACTGAGGCCGTACCACCAGTTTGGTGTCCGGTATCGGATTATTGATGACATCACATGCTCCGGTAAGCCATCCCAGCGTGTAGGTATCCTCGCACCAAGTTTTGAGGACACCATCTGAGAAGTGGGCTCTTCCCCGGAATCTGATGTCGTTGGGTTCAGTTGCTAGGGTAGCTTCAAGATCCGCCATGAGCTCATCTTGGATTTTACCCTCGATTTGTAGGCGGATGTTATCTGCCTGTTCTTGTGTCATGTCTATAAAGGGCTCAGTCATCACGGCAACACAAAGCTCGTTGGCTTTGTAGGATGCTGCCGCTTCCGCGTAACTGGCCGAGGTCCCTGACTCCAGCCGGAGTTTGTTAGGTTTAACCCTTTTACTCTCCCCAGTCGGTGTCACGGTTTCCTCTGGCCGATCGCGTTTCTGGCCCTTTGTTTGTTGTTTGGTTTGGTTTGGGTTTTTGGTTTGGTACCCCCCTCTAGGTCCTTTACCGCACCTAGAGCCAATAGGCTTGAGCGCGGCAGAGGACCCAGTCGGCTTCGGTGCCCTTTTCCCGCGTCCTGCAGTTGTGGTAACCGCGGGGGCAGTTCCAGGGTTCTCAGGTATCCTCTGAGAGCCGGTAATCAGCTGTTGCTGTTCCGTCGCTCTTTTGGCCTTCCTGAGCCGTCGCCTTTTTGAGGAGCTTAGGACCATCCTGGGAGTCGATTCCTGAATCGCTGATTTCAGGGCCGACATGTCCATGGTCGAGGTTTGTGCACTGGACGTGCTCATCGTCGCAGCCTCGGTCTTCCGCATCGATCTTGCTTCGGATGCCCCCCCTATGGACGCAGACATTGCTGTATCATCCTTCGGAGTTGCTATCTTCTGCTCGACCGACGCAGTCAGCCTGGCCGCAACAGTGGACGCATCCTTGTGTGGTGGTGTATGAGATACCATTGGAGTGGGCACGGTTAAGGGTGCATCCCGGTTTGGCGCTTCCTCAGCCGCTGCCCTCTCCTTTGGTGCCTCGGACGCTGCCCTATTGGGTGCATCCGTTTGCGAGATAGGGGCATCAGAGTATCGTGTCACTGGTGACTTGCACCTCAACACGTCCTGCGACGCAACCCTGTTTATGTTAGTTTTAGGCGCATCTGTGGATGCAGCCTTTTGTTGGTTTGTGTGTTTTGTCTCTCTATCCATGTGGTGGTATGAAAAAGATTCACCGTCGGAGCTCTCCACCCGCCACGGAGCCCTCAAGTCGGGGACGTCCCTTGCTCAGCAAGCGACGTCAGAGCTACTCCTTCGGTATAGAGTCAGCGTGTAGAGGGGCAGGCGCGCCCGCACGCCGCAAGAGAGTACGGAGCTGTTCGCATCCCGAGACGATGACGCAAACTCACCCCGAGTCCCGTGCCACGCCGACGCCCCCCCCACCCACACCCCGACTCTCGCTTGGTAGCCCTCTTACGGGATACCACAGCCGGTTGACCGTGGTCAGCTAATCCACGGCCTCCCGTGTGAGGGGAAATCCAGACCAAAGAGGTGTGTTGTGTGCAGCGCACAACTGTACCGGCGCACTACTCCACTCAACCTCCAGGACTCCTTCATCCCCCCGTACGGGTCCCCGCGCACGGCACAAACACGCGGGAGGTCATTTACTGTCCACCGTCCTTTTATTTTGGACGATGAACTCGCAAGGACATGACCTCTACATCCCTGCAAAAGTTCGCTTGGTGGTTTTAGTTACGTCTAATACATAGGGTATTAGACCAAAAACAGGGTTGGCAACCTCGGGAAGGTTAGTCCACCAAACTTGCCTTGGGGATCACAGCGACCTGCGCTACCCCCAAGACCACGCCTCCCTACCCATCAGAAGGATGTGGTAGGGTGGGTTTGCACCTATGCTACCATGCTAAAGCGAGCATGTCGTGCTGGAAACCGTAAAAGCATAGATCCAAACCCAACCCCTGCCGCATCTAGAAATGAGTTGTCTAGAAGTTTAAGGGCAAACATACGCTATCGACTTTTATCACATAATCTTAGAAGCCTGTGTATTTTCTAATACTTTCTAATACACGCGTAGGAATTGTTTGTGTTTGTGAGTTATGTTATTTATTTTCAATTAAAAGCAGAATGTCTAAACTAAATTTACGCACTAGATGGCGCTTTGTGCAATTTTTTTTCTTGGTATTGAAATTTTATTTTCAATACACTGAGCACTTCTTAAATGTAATTTTTACGAAATGTGGTACTAATGTATGTTTGGTGAGATGTACGACAAAATATAATCGTATTTATAGATTACTGTCGAACATTATTTATCAGGCAACTCAAGTCACAATCTCGACTTGAGCACTGCACTTCAAATACGATAAATGATTGGACAACTCTTGGGACTAGCTATGTTTGGGTGATGTTCTGGCGATTAATATGAGTAATTTAATTGACGAACAGTCAAAATGTGCGCAAAAGGATTGCTATTTATATAGAAGTATTTTAAGTTATTATTTTGTTAAATCTATAAAGAATAAATATTAAAAATACATATTTTTGTTTTAATGAAAAGTAGCTGCCCACGCAAATTTCGTTATTATAATATTCTTTTGTGAAGCTACATACCAACATATAGAACATTTTGCTGTGATACCCCATAGAAACTGTTTTAACGAAATAAAAGACCTGAGTACTAAAACTAAACATTTAAAAAGAACCTTCCTCAGATTTCAAGCAATAAATAAGAAACAATACTCGAATTAGTCCGAGTTTTACGCTGAGCAAAATATTTTGCGATTCAATTTTATTTATATAGGATTTGTGTATTTATTAGTATTTTCATACTAACGTCTTTTTGCTTGTAAACAACTGAAACGGATACTTAAAGTTAGTGGCTGACCGAATAATAAGGAACTAAGTTTTAACCTACGACTGGCAATAAAAAGAAGCAGTGAATCCAATGAAGTATCTAATAAAGAAAAGTGAAAGATAAAAGATTTATTAATGTATATATTAAATTATATTGGCCAGAAATCGTCCCAATTTTGCTAATATTAGTATTCCTATTTTAATTACTCTGCACAAGCCAATAACCTTTTTGTTTTAGGTTTTTCAATTAAACAAATGTTCAAAATTCTTTATTTATTTAGCTATTATATAGCTATAATTATATAGCATAGAGTTTAGATTGAGACCATTTTAATAGGCAAATCAAAGACCTGTGACAGGGAAGCTTCGCTCATCTTTAATTAACAATGCTTTAACAAAATACGTTATTTCACAACTAGGGTGATGAAAAAATAATAAACCTAAGTGAATGTGTGCGTGAAATGAACGAAAAATTTTGTGCACCGAGCCAATGGTTTAAAGTCGTTTTACATTTGTGGTATGTAAGATTATGTAAGTTGAGGGGTTTCATTAAACCATTGTATAGAGAGGCTGAGCGATTATTGTATTGACTATGGATGGCAATCCTGGTTAACTCTTATCCCTCCAGTTGCCAGACTACCAGTTGAGGTTTTCGTAAATTTGTTGGTTACGGGCGGTAGTTGGAGATGTCTTCAGGGTCTCCTTTCCTGTGTTTATTAAGGTGGGATATTATTCTTGAGTTAATAGTTTTTTCTAGGATTTTGGATATAGCTGTTAGGTTTGATATTGATCTGTAGTTACTGACTTCCTTTTTATCACCACTTTTGAAAATTGGATGGATGGACTTCTTAAGAATGGTAGGGAAGGCACAACACATATTATATATTGAATAATTACGATATAATAGATGATGCCGGCTTACCTTCCAGAGGTGCATTTCGCATCTCAATTATTGTTTCTTCTTGTTGATTTTCTAATATCCAAATTTGTTCATCTCCTTTTTTTAGGTCTATCTTTTTTTTGAACTCTAAGTTTTGTTCTGCCAAAAATGTAATCGACTACTCTATATTCGAGTTGGTCTCACTAAAGGCAGAATTCATAGGAAATAACTTATTTATCTGTTGGTTTTCTCCTCACGAAGTTGTAAGTAATCTTTTTAATTTCGTCGCTAGGGCTTTTTTCAAACCTTTTGCGTTTTTACTTAGAGGTGACAAAGCTTTGCTCGATTTGTTCTTGAATGGTAAGGTCCCTGACGTAGATTTTTCTAAAATATTTGAGGCATTCATGCTGTTAACTTGATCGTATTACCAAGAGCGCAGGAATTGCAAGGAGGTACCTGGGATTCATTTATGGCCGAGGATGTACCCTTGGTTTACACTGCTTCCTGTAACTTGCTTATGTGCTGGGAGCGACAGTGAAAGTTAAAAATGATAGTTACTTCTACGATGCACTGTTATCCATGATTTATTTTTAGTTAATTTTGAAAAACATTATAAAACTATTTGAATTAAATAAGGGTTATAAAGGGCTAATCTTAGTGAGATCCCAGAGAGAACAGGAATATAGAATAGATGTGTTTGTAAGGAAGCCGTATCAGGTTTCCCCACCTAATTATAATGTATAACCATGTATGATCAGGGCCGCGCCGACTCCCGGCAGCGCCTGTGTGAAACCCATGCAGCGCCTCCTATTTTTACGAATTTTCAAGTTTCAATGTATTTATTATTTGTTAATTTTGACCGAAAGATAAATGTTCTTTAGTTTAATATAATTACTTAAATAATAATTCCTAAAATATGTAAAACGTCCGTTTGTCAACTACTGCATAATTACTTTATTAATGATCTGTTTTTAAAATCAGATTTTTGAATTTTTTTAATAAATATTAATATTTATGTTAATTATTATTATTACAAATATTATATTAACCCAGTCGTGTAATTATTGATTTTGGCAGCGTCGTTTACTATTTAATTTAAACTATGACTAGCGCACGGTATATAAAAAGCGCGGGGATTTAGATCCAGCAATCTTTTTTGATAACCATTATTCCTACCGTGCATATTCGATCCCTTATCATAAGCCTTATCCCCTTCTTAAGTCGTTTATGTCCAAATTAATTTCGTTTAGTGTTATTAGACGTTAATCCAGCGCCAGTTGTAAATGGGTATAATTAGACAGAAAGCTAGCAAATATCTCATATTTCCAACTTTACAGATTTTTATTATCATACTAATTTGCTCTACGTGTGAAACGCCAGGAGTACAATCAAGTATTATAGAAAAACACTTATTAATTCGATATAAATTTAAAATACGTTGATTTTGATTACCGAGTATGAAAATTAATTAAATTTCAATTATATCAAGGTATATTATTGAAAATCATATGACAAAGCGCCTAGCGCGGCGGCCATTCTTTTGATTCGCTACATGGAGTAATTAATGTAAACTGGAACCCAAAGCGTAAAATGATATTTCAAACGTAAATATTATATTATCTTAGGAGAATTGAACAATAAATGCATTATATATTTTGTTATTTACAATGCATTTAAGGGAGCAAACGGGCAGGAGACTCACCTGATATTAAGTGATACCGCCGCCCATGGACACTCACATTGCCCGAGGGCTCACGAGTGCGTTGCCAGCCTTTTAACTCTACAACAAAGAATATTATGGTGTTTTGAAGTGTGACATAAATAATTTCGGTTACGGCGCCCTCATTGTCTTGGCGTCGGTGTGCACCCCACACTTCGCACAAATTGGCGGCGTGGCCCTGTGTATGATGTTAAACTACTATTGTAAGATAATTTTGAATGAGGTCATTATCCTGGTGCATACGATAATTGTGATCCATAATAGCCAATATACAATTATTTTACGGCCCTGGAACTGTACTTCCTGGCTTCAAATTGTGAACACTGAAACGTATCTAAAAGGGCCATTACGCCACATGACGTCTGTACTCTGTCATTTATGTTCGTGTAAATAGCAACTTAACGAAGCATTCTGGATCTAAAAAGGTTTAGTTCTCAATAGTTTAGGTACTCATTCTTAGGTTATTACCTGTATGCTTTCTTTTATATGAAAATTTAATAAAAAATGGACTGTTGGATGGATAGTTTGATATGGATGTTGTTAAATAAAATACATTAATTCACTACGTATATTATATTTATAATAATTTATTAATAGCTATCCGTATAGAGTATTTGAGTATTTCATGTTTGCAGCTCCGAGTTCATCGGTTACATCTGAAAAATAAAATAACGGTACTATTCTTATTAAACAATATATTTTGGAGGTCACCGAAATTTCTTACATCTATGATTATACAATCTAGATAAAATTGTATTTCAACAAATAAATACTATTTTGACGTATGCAATTATTATTACATAAGTTCAAATTTTGAGTACGCTTCGGCAATTGTGGTTAGCTTGTCAAATAGCGTGTTACGCGGCAATAAATATAGAGATCGGAAATGGCTGTCAAGATCTGACATTGACGTTTAGTTGACCAAGCTACAAGCTAGAAATATGTAATAGAATAATCTATTATCAGGTAAAACCTGATATATACTCACATAGTCACTACTGCGCAAGAGCATGACGCCTCATCATACGCTCGCGTTTAGATCGGCTGACGTACAATGGCGGCAGTTTGTGATGTACTGTCCGTATGTGTTGTTGGCATGTGTTGGATTGGCTAAAAGATTTGCCACACAACTCGCATGTGTACGGCTTCTCGCCCGTATGCACCTTAAAAATGAATTATTCGTTTTATTTATTAATACTTTATTGTAATACACACACAATGTTAGGAAAAAAAATATGAGAATGTGCAAGAACAAAACTTTTTATACTTTTGATTTAAGAAATGTAAGTAAGCCTTAATTTAACTTCTATAGTTCCGATGTTGTTGTTTGTTCTGGGTTCCACTTCCAAAAAAATGGTTTGGCTGGAGTGAAGATCTAGGTTTATGAAAGCGCCGAAATTATAAATTTTTGTCACTAGAATGAATTTTATTACGAATATATTTTATTAATGGCAAGTTAAAATAACTAGCGTGTTAAACATACATACACACACATTTTTTGATTTGTTTATTTATAAAAGCTTGCCAACGTTGGGCACACTGATATATTGGTACAAGTAAAAGAAAATACAATATTTAATGTAGTAAAATAATTAAACCAATAAAAAACTGATTCTTAAATATCTTATCAAATAATTTTCTCCAATAACAAGTTCTTTAAGTGCGCTAGCGTGGTTTCGTTTGTTGGCAACTCTTTTTTACAGAAGGGACAGTCTTTGAATATCTCTGAGAAATCACGAAATTATTTTGTATTTTTACGAATATTGGTTTTTGCGAATATGTCATATAGAACAATTCACATTTTTATCCGACTTCAAAAAACCTGACGGATGTTTCCAAGTCAAATTTAAGCGTAATGATTATTAAACAAATTACCAATCCATGTCTCTGTAGCACACTTTTAGCTTTGAATCCCATTCCGCACACCGTACACACGTGCGGACGAGCTTCCGAGTGCGTGCGTCTGTGCGCGTATAAAGAGCTGCGGCTCACACACACTTTGCCACACGTCTCACACTTGCCTCCTCCATTTAGCTCGTTCGGTCCACCAACCGAGTGTTTGGCGATGTGAGCGCTTAGAAGACGTTTCTAGAACATACGGTATATGATATAACACCTAGAACCTGCCTGCAAAATTTTACACAAAACACAGCAGTATTTTTTTTACACCAGTTTAAATTAATATTTTAAAAATCGTTTTAAATCAAGTTGGCTACGATAAAAAACCCCCGTCAAAGCCTAACGCCGAAAGATTAATAAATTTTGGTTTTTCATAATTCTAAGATGAGCTCGATATAGTGTTAGCATCTGGATAAATATTTGAATAAATATATACATATATATATATATATATTTTTGTTATTCACAAGCTAGCATTGTCGGATTTTTGTCAAAACATATAATTAAATATTAACGAATAAAACGTTTTAGGACCAGATTTTTTAATACATTTAAACTCACCGGAAATCCCTTCCCGCAAACATCGCATATAGAATCACATCCCGCGTAGTAATCTTTCTCGGGATGTGCTGTGCGGAAGTGCCAAGAGTAGATGTACGCATTCGCTATCTCCTTGCCACACTAAAAAAATTATATGAATGTATAGTCAAAGTAAAGTAGATCAATGTTGCCCAATGTATTTTTCAATGTGCGGATATTTTTATTTTATTTAAAGTGGCCATTGTTTTGGATGATTTGAGCAGTTGACCTAGTGGCTACATCGTGCGAAGTTCGAGCCCCAGCTGTGCATCAATAGATTTTCATTCTATGTGCGCATTTAACATTCGCTCGAACGGTGAAGGAAAACATCGTGAGGAAACCGGTTTGCCTTAGACCCAAAAAAGTCGACGGCGTGTGTCAGGCACAGAAGTCTGATCACCTACTTGCCTATTCGATTTACAAATGATCATGAAGCAGATACAGAAATCTGGCCCATACCTAAAACGGTTGTAGCGCCAATATTTTATTTATTATTTTTATTGTTTTGGATGAGCTCATAAGGTAATCAATAATGATACACAGAATTATAAAGAGGTGGCAAGTAAGACGTGGCTATATGATACCTTCTTCGTTCTTTGCATCATTGTAGCTGCAAGGACTAAAGTTCTTAATTTTAAAATGTTACGATACAAGACTTTTAATTGTTATAAAACAAAGCAAGTGATGACATTTCACAAATGTTCGACGTCAAATAATTATGTAAGTATGTCTTTATCCCAAAACATACTACGACTGATCACGCACGGAAGGCTGATCTGACTTTAACAAACAAAAATCATCAGAAAACCGCATGCAACCTGACTATTATTACTTAAAAATGTTGGTTAACGAGATCCTCTGTCATAAAATTAACGAAACTACTAAATATCTTGTCTTTGAAGTCACTTAAATGTATGCATAACACTAACACAGTCTTTCACTTTAAATATTTAAAATAATATTGGATTAGATTTGTATATATTTCGTATTATTATACCTACATGTGGACAGTTCATGGGCCACGAGCGCGGGTCGCCATTGTTCTTAGCGGGTGACGTAGAGTAACTCGGCTTTCGTAGACATTCCGGTCTCGCCCGGGTGTGATCCCGGAGCTCCTTCGCCGTCTTGAAGGATTCCCCGCATTCTCGACACCCGTATCTAAGTCAAGGACAAAAATCATTTATTCATATAGGTAACACACATTCATTTGAACTAGTGAATTACTGTTAGTGTACTTTAATATTAAGTGCTAAACAGTGAATGAAAACAATATTGAACACAAGAACAGAGTGTCTTCCCTGTAATAGAGACTATAAGTAGTGTTATTGGACACTTACTTATGATAACAATCCTTTTTAGTAAACAAGGTTAGACTTACTTATTAGTCTTAAGTTAGGCTAGATCTTAATGTTCCATGTCGTAGTAAAGACACATGTATATAAAAAAATATGTAACACAATGTACACTTATGAACGTCAAAAAAAAAATAGATTAAATGCTTCTAATTTTACATTTACTGCCAGTTCTCAAATCAAGGGCGTAGAACGGAAGAGAAGAACTGGCAATAAACACTCCGCCACTCTTTTTAATCGCCAAGTTTTTATTTGTATTACACTACTAACGTTTGTAAGGAGCTACTACCATCACACCATGTTCCACATGACATCAGCAGGAGGCGTGGTGAAATAGGAGCACGCACTTACATTCTCGTGGGAACAACACGCAAATCAATTGAGTTATGCAATACTTTACTGAAACCGCAATCTGAGTTTAATTTCCGGCGAATTCTAGTCCGATAAGACAGAAAGTCAATCACTATAGTTATGGCATATGGTGTGTGGAAACTATTATAATTTTTTATTTTATATAATGAACAAACGTGTCTATGGCACGCCCACAGAGGGCAGACATTGCAGCCCATGGTCATGACCCATTTTCTTCATATTCACCCTCTCTAACTTTGAATAGTTGGTAGGTATCTCTCAGGGAAGACCCCCACTAAGAGACGATTACACAGTTCGTTAGTTCGCAAAAGAAAGTGAATTATTCATTATTGCTTCAGTGATCTAAGAACTTTCGGGTTATGCATTAACCACGAAGGCCGTTAAAACTGATCCCGCACTTACCTTTAAGATGATTAATAAAAAGGAAATATTCTATACATAAATTCCAGTAAAAATAAAAATAATTGTATGTACTTGTTCTCGGCCGTGGCCACGTGTTTCCGTGCCTGGACCAAGTGTCGCTTAAACGCTTCTGGAGACGCGAACTTCACGTCACATAACTCACAAAATGGCGCCTCAGGGTTTTCTTCTATTTCAGTCTTTTCCTGTTCATATTTAATTTGTTTATAAATAATATAATCATTACTAATATACCACTTAGGATAATCTGACTATAAATACGATATTATTTACTAATTTGTGCTTGACACACGTCTTTTTGGTTCTATGGCATGCTTTCCTCACGATGTTTTCCCTCAACATTAGAGTGAAAGTTGGTGCACGGTGCGCGGCCGGGCTTCGACACTACAAGCTCAAGGATAAGATTCGCATGGTCAAGCGGACCTAGGCCTATACGATAGGCTCTTATGTACGATAGAGTACGATAAAGTTTTTGTAGTGAAACTTCTTTATCGGTGTTGGAAATCAAATTACCGTCACATTTTTCGGTTACGCGTCACATTTTTCCATTACGCGCCATCTTTTTCTTATCCCTACTACGGTTGATTCGAAGACATACGAAGCCATTATTCAAAATATATATATAATAACGATAACAATAATAGTAATAATTCGATAACAATTAATTAATACATTAAAGACTTTTGTTAAACTTTATCTAATTTAACTTTATTGAACCAATTTCTATAAAGTTAGAAGAAGATAAAGAAGTTTCACCTCTTTCGTGTGTACACTAGTATACACACACACACATTTTTTTCTTTTTTGGTTTTATTTAGTTCGCCGATATTGACTTATACGTTTTTAAAATGTTGAAATATTTTTCACTAGAAAGGGGTTTTCGTTAATGAATAAGGGTTATATTTAGAGACAAATCTTAACGATAAATATGACCTTATTCTAAACTTAAATTTTATACAAAAGTTAACAATAACTCACGTTTACTTGGGTGTGTCGCAGACTCTTGTGCTGCAACAAGCCCATTTGAGACACGAAGGTGTTTCCACAAACACCGCACACCCAGTCTGACGGGTGCTTCATTCGCAGGTGTGTTATGTACGACATTCGCTGTCTGCAGCAAAAACAAGAACATTTTATATTGTATAAACCAATATCATACAATGAGTTTGTCAAAAATATTAAATGCAATGCATCCGATATGAAAAATCATTGATCGTATTTTTTTATAAAATATTTTATTTACATATAAAACAAGAAACATAAATAATTAGATAATCGGAAAAAAAAGTTGGGAAAATAAAAGAAATACTATTTCTAATTAAAAACTGACGTATTTCAAACCTCTCCATCCATTATTGCTAACTTGCTTATGCATTGCGCACACTTAAGAATGTTGCGATAAAAATTATATTCATTTTCTATCAAATTAGTGTTAAGTTGCTGTAATGCTAGAAAATACGTCAAAATAAATATATAAATTATTACCACTTCAAAAGAAAAAAAATATACATTATTACGCAGATATATTTTTACGCAATATAAAACAATAACGCACTTTTGGTTAAGTGAAGCAAAAGTTAAGAATAAATGTAGCAACAATTTAATGACGGTACTTACCTAAACTTCTCGCCACAATGATCACAATCGTATGTGACGCCTCTGTGCCATAACAAGTGGAGTTTTGCTTGAGAGCTGAAACGAATGATAGGCTTTTAAAATATTTTCCTGTTTCAGTAAAACCTTTCTTATTTATACTTATAAACACAAATTAACGCATTAAAAAGTATTTTTTTAAAGTCCGTTAATGATATGAGTAGTATATAATAATGTTCTTAATATAGAAATTAATATAGATATATATTACATAGCCTTTTAAACAGAAAGACGGTAAAAAAGGAAATATATGAAATTATCTGAATATTGTTGGTAGAGATAGAGCCAAATGTACGAAGATAAAGAGGTAGATGCAAAAATATATAGTTAGTTTTGTATTAATGTATATTATGTAAGTGTAGATACTAGTAAATAGTGTTAAGGAATAAATGAGGATTAATAATTATTATCTAAATATTAGAAGCAACTAACATGCCCTGAGAGATGTATGGACACTGCAAACAGTGATACTTGGTACTGTGGTACTTCACATGTCTGCTGAGAATCACCTTACTGCGGAATCGTAACTTGCAGACGTCGCACTGGACTTCCCCCTTAAATTAAACAAAAACTACTTCTTAATTAAAGTATATAGTAAAGGAATATATATAATGCTTTGCAAACTTGATCAAATTGATTTAACATAAGAAGCCTTCCCTCCCGCATCAATCAATCAATCCCTTAACAACTGTAATAACTAAGATTGAAATAATTTTACCTCATTGTGTTGTTTATTGTGATTCTGCCATGCGCGTGCGTCAATAAAGCCTTTGAAACAGATTTCGCATTTGTAGAATGAGTTCAAATAATTGCTGGACTCCTGACGTCTACGCACCTCTTCATATTGTTCATCTACCTAAAAGAACAATTAATATTAATAATTTAGCTGAATACTAATTAATTTATTTAAATGAATTACAAAATCTTAAAACATAGGATGAATGCAATGCATTTGTGCAGCAGGCAGAAAGCCTAAAATGTTGATATATTAAAATTATTTAATCAAAAATCCCAAATATTTATTAAGAAATTTAGCTACATACTGTTAAATTAACAATGGCAACATGCTTATATAACTCGTCATCTGCAACAGTCTTACTAAATGTGGCAGGAACAGACTTTTTATGGTCTCCTTTCTTAACACCATTATGCTTCCTCACATTCTTTTTCTTTCTTATCCATCTCTGAGCCTTTTGTTGTTTTGGCTGAAAAATTATATTTATTTCAAAACATATAAAAGGAAAATATGCTTCAAAGAGTTATCTTTACAGAAAGGTTTTGTAATATTTATTATCAATGCCTACAGAGAAATTGACTTTTTGAACTTAGTCTAAGAAACATACCTTACGTTTTTTGCCCTTGACTGCAACTTCCTTTTTAACTGGAACTTCAATAACTACATTTTCTTCATTTTTAATTTTGGTCTCTTCGTCACTTGAACATGTCCAATGAAAGTCTATATCATCATTATTATCTACACTAAATTTTTCTTCTGTGCAAGGTATATCTTCTAATAATTCATTGTCTTTTATTTGAATATCATTTCTGCTTAGATTAGAATTTAAAAGTAAGCTTTGCCTATCAATTTTATTTATATGTGTTGATGTTATCTAAAATTTAATTTTATTTTATTGCCATAAATATCTTTAAAATAAAAAATAAACAGTATAATCAATTTCACATTTCTAACCTTTCCACAGTGCTCTAATATATTTTCTAAAACAAATTGGCTGCGAAGACTCTTTTGTCGAAAGCAAAAATACTTTTTTAATAGAGCAGCACACTCAAAACAAGCATATTTTAATAAACCTTTTTGTACCTGGAAATAAAAACAATTGTCTTGTTACACTATTTCAGATTTAGTTAGATTTAGAAGAATTTTATAATACTTGTAAAAAAAAATTTATTTTATTTTTTTTAGCAGTTGTAAATCAACATCAATTGGTAATCATATTAATGCTTTAAGCCTTTCTGGTAGATTTATTTTACAATATGTATGATTTTAAATTATAGGGTAAAAAAATCCAGGCCCTTTAACACCAGGCATCAATAAAAATTTGAAAAAAAGTAAATCAAATTTTATTATAGCTTACAGTTGTTCCTGTCAGTAATTCATAACACATTCCCAAACTTTTTGGGTGCAACACAGAAAATTTTGTATCCATTTTTAAACAAATTCTGCAGGCTTTTACGTTTTCCATTCTGTACCACTAACCATATATTATAAACACTTATAAATAAGAACATATGATCACAAATGTCATTGAAATTTAAACATTATATGAGATATTAATTACTATTATTTAAGACTTTATTTATTTACTATTTTTACAAATACGAAATATCTGAAAATGTTGACTTTGAAAATTGACATTCACAGAAAAAGCATAAAAAGTAACTAAGTATAGGTCTTAAGCTTATAATACGAACAACTACAAATATATATTTCTATATTATATAATAATATATTTTTTAGTATAGAGCCTCAAGCCGACAAGCTTAACTTAATACGACATAGGTACTAAGATTTAGATTTTAGCGGAATCAAGCTCTTTTTAGAGAACTGGTGGGAAATGGTTATCTATAATACTTTAGTATTTCTTCTAAGGATGTCGAGGTCACGTCGCTGTCATGATGTACAAGGCTGCTGCCGTCATGTGTGACTGACATAACAGTGACATCCATATGTGACAATTCAGACGCGCCATCTTTATTGACGAAAGGAAAAAACAAATAATAGTTTATGTGTACTATGTTTTATAGTATTATTTAATTCTAAGTTACAAATATTTCTTGTCGTCGTAATCAAAAAGTAATACTTAAACCGCTGTGGTGTTGTGCTCGCCATGGCTTCACGAAATTTGGATATTGTGCAACGAAGTAAAATTCTGGTGTATCATGAAGAAGGCTTTAATATAAGGCAAATATCGGAAAAGTTGGGAATAACAGTACGTTATTTAATATCCTCACCGTTATTATGACTTAACGATGTAAACATTCACTCTACTTTATATAGACAATACCCTATACTGAAAGTATAATTATAACAATTTTTATTAGACATGTTATAAACAATTCTTGTATTATGAAACTGTATTGTACAAAACAACAGAGTAGTAATTAATGTGCTTTATAATTGTATAAATTGTTTCATCAGGTAAAATAATTCTTGCAATCAAAATACCCCCTTTGCCTTATACTAGAGAGTGTGATATTTGTTTATTTGGTATTACAGAGAAATACAGTTCGATTATGGATTCGTCGTTATGAAGAAGAAGGTCACCTACAAGACCGACCCAGAAAGCGTCAACAACCATACATGATAGGAGAAGAGGACACAAGAAATATGTTGGCTATATATGAAGCACAACCATTAACACCAACCCGATTTTTTGCTCAGAAATTTAATTGCTCTCTTCGAACAGTAAGGAGAGCTCTAGAACGGGAGGGTAAAATCTCTTCCAAAGTTATTATGACAGAAACTAATAAAGCTGCAAGGTTAAAGTTTGCTAGAGAATTTAGAGATTATAATTTTTTAAATGCAATATTTGTTGATGAAAAGAGTTTTCTATCAAGTTCACCTGGACGTCGACATCCATTACGAACAGAGAACATAAAATATGAACCTTTCAATGTGAACTCCAAAAATAAATTTGTTCGTATTGTAGCTAATATGTGTGGGTGGATGAGTACTGCTGGGCCTGGCGAACTTAATGATCTATATGGCATGTCAGTAAATGGAGAAAGCTATGTAGACCTAATCAGAGATTCTATAATACCAACCATATGCACAGTATATCCAGAGCTTCCAGAAATTATGATATTTCAAGAAAGTAGTCCACTACATACCTCTAATGCAGTTAAAAGTTGGTTTCAAAATCAGTCTAGAGTAAAGGTAAATTTGTGGCCTATAAATTCTCCAGATTTAAATCCATTTAATTATATATGGGCGACAATGCTTCAGAGGTGGGATAATAATAATGATAGGACAAGAGAAATGCTTGTTACTCACTGCCACAATGTATGGGAATCAATAAGAGGCACAGATTTATGTGCAGGATTAATACAATCAATGAAAACACGGTGTGATGCTGTAATTGCGGCACATGGGGCAGCTACAACATATTAGAACTTTTGATTGCAGATTTGTCTGCTGATAAGTTACTGATTTTAACGCTGTTGGAAGATGAAGCCTTATGTTAGGTTTTGGTGGTTCTTCTCTTTGTCAGTATAATTCTGAGTTTCGCAGACTGGACACATTACTTATTGAGTGATTTTTGGATTAGTCACAGGCAAATAGTAAGGCAATTAACCAGTACAAAAAATAAATATTGTCATTTGTATACAGGGTTTATTGTTGTTGTAAATTGCTTATACTAATATAACTATGAAACAGCAATCATATCTGTTGCATACATTTTCGTCACTTAAAACATAATGAATATTATGAAATATAAAAAATGCAGCAAATTAAAAAACAGTTTTATTTACATATATTAATATGTTTTAATAGGACAAATAAATTGATTAAAGACTGCAGGAAATATTATTTAATCAACACAGATACATTATGTAAAATAATTGAGTAAATAAAAACATTAATATGAAATATGTATATAATATATCTTAATACTGTACAGTGAATTAAAATAATATAATACAATTATTATGTCACTTTTTATTACTACGTTAACTAATAGCATTGATCTAATTTTAGATTCTAATTAATTATAAAGCAAATTTTCATACCACAGATAAATTATCTTACTATTTCTTATTATTACCAGCTCAAGTTATTAGCTAAAAAACATTTACAAACGTATTTAATATTGATAATTTTTTTTGTTAAATTGCTGTTTAAAAAAAGTTCATCTCAAGGTCCAAGTTCAAGGTCTCATCTGTCTACGGACGAGACGAAATTTATAAAACTAAATAAATATAAAAATAAGCGTAAATTAGGATGGTTTATGTATAAAAGTGAAATTATATTCATCTTTATTTTAGCTGATTATTATTTTTCATAAAAAAACGCAATATTGCCCATAAAAACGCTACCGACCGTTAACGGGACACATTATTCTATAGACTACTTTATGTCGCTACTTTTTATTAGTTGACAATATTATTCGGCATTAGTAACTGATTTGGCTGCGCAAGCGCCTTATTCTGTCGTTCTCTGCGCGCGCGACTGACATACGGCGCAGGCTGCTTAAGGTGTACTGTACGCACGTGTAGTTGACAGCTGTTGGACTGAGTGAACGATTTACCACATACGTCGCATTGATAGGGCTTTTCGCCGGTGTGTACCTAAAAAGTATGATTATTTAAATCTATGTAATAGGGCTTCAACCAAATAAAAATATAAGGTGACATCTAACATTAAAATAATTCCATGACTATGAACAAAAAAAAAACAGGTTTTCCCTATACCTTACAATTATGAAGTTCTTTTTTTGTTGTTGCAATTATTCGATAAAACACCATAATGTATACGACAAATATGGCTGAATACAATTCATTTAAAAATATTACAGCAAAAAGTCAGCTTTGATTATATCCAAGGAATATTATATATCCAATTGAATATAAGTTTTTAATCATATACATTGTTAATTTATAATATATTTTACAATATGTATATAAGTACCAGAAATTAGCATCAATTAATATAAAGTAGTGACTCACCCTATAATGTCTATCTAATACAGTCTTGACTTTAAACCTCATTCCACACACAGTGCAAACATGAGGCCTCTGTTCGGAATGTACAGCCGCGTGTAGTAAGAGATTCCGTCGTATGTGAAAGGCCTTACCACATTGACCGCATTTAAACGCACGCTCGCCCGAGTGCGTCAATTTGTGGTACGATAAGAGGGCGTTTTTCTGCAAAGAAATAAATTCCTACAGTTAGTATTGTCTTTTGTTAACATAGCTTTTACACATTAAAAAAACACTTTTTAAACGGATTGAAGCTATGTATTATTATTATAAACTTCTAACTTTTTTATAAGCAGCTGCAAAGCACGCGAAACGTCGAGTTATTTAAATAATTATAAGTTATTAATAATAATACATAGCTTCAGTCTGTTTAAAAAGTGTATTCTTAAATTGCTACGGTTTTCTAATGTTTGTCTTTTTTGTATTGTCACTTTATTTCCCGTGGTCTTCCATTGAGTATAGTCAACCGAAGATCACATCGGTCAGCAGATAAGCCTTCAGATAGACAACATTTAAGCTTTACAATATAAAAAAAAAACATTTATGTCACAATATTAGACTAGGAATTACGAATAAAATTATTATATTTCCTATGCTGTATATTTAACTCGTCTTACCGTAAATGCTTTACCGCATATTTCACAAACATGTCCCTTTTCTATAGGATATTCAATATCAGGATGGATTTTTCTAAAATGCCAGAAAAACGAGCGCGCATTAGGTATTTGTTGTGGGCACTGTAATAAAAAAAGTATTTTTTAAATAAACAAATTATTCCTACATTTTGTATGCATATAATAAAATATACAAGAAAGGGTATTTCTAAGGGCTTATATTAGGGGAGCCCACAATGCTTAATGGGGATTTAGTCGAGCGTCGTAGAGACTCATTGAGTTGTGAAAATTAGATAATAAGAAAAAAATGTTATATAATATATACCTTTTCATCAGTGGTAAAAAAACTGTGCCATAGACATAGTCGAGCGCGTCAGATTTTCTAAGGGGGTGTTAAGTGAACCTAAAAATCGATCTCATCTAATAATCTGACGATTTGGATGTGACGAAAACTCGCAGCCGTTTTGTGCAAAAAAAATCGCCATTTTGAACCATATATATCCTTGACGTGATGTCTCATAAACTGATCATTATTTTTTTTCAAATCATTGAACTTAATTAATTGATAAGGTCAGGAAATAGCAAAAAGTGTAATGTTGTTCAAGTATTTATTAAATAAGTAGTATATTTATTACATAATAATTTTAAAAAAATCATTAACTGATCCTTTATCTTTGACGGGCGGCCATATATATGAGGCTCATATTTGGTGCAGGTACCTCACTCGGTACAAGGTATCCCCCTGTATATTAAACTGCCACGCTGTAGTAAATCCCGAAATCCCCGCTTGGGCTCCCCTACTATTATCAATGGTGATCAAGTAAATGGATCACAAAAGTAATTTTTAAAATTTAAATTACAATGTAATTGTAGGTAGGTAGAGATTAAATAATAATTTTCAAAATGAATACAACTAACAATTTATTTACTTTATTTACGAACTGTCACACTGTTTCAGTATCACAATTACACAGTATCTTAATTAATAGCCACTTCAATTAATATATAGTTTAATTAAGAAACCCTCAAGGACAACATTAGTATTCCTTTGCTGAAATTGAGATACAACTGCCGATGGAAACTTTTATAAGCATAACAAGATGTTCACAAATTATAATTATAAATTAAAGTACTTACATGTGGACACTGCATCGGATATTTCCTAGAATCATTTTTCTTCTGTCCGTCGGAACGCGTCCATGGCCGACGATCGTGTGACGTACGCACATGTGCACGTAACTCGTCTGCTGTTTTGAAAGACACGCCACAGTGTCGACACCCATTTCTGCAAAGTATTACAAACCTTTTACAAAAAAATAATTTCCAATTTATTATCATATTTGTGATTACTTTAAAAATATTTTCAGATTTTTTGTTATTTGATTATGTCGTTGCATTACATATTTCTATAAAAAGATTTACATAATAAGACCAAAGAAAAAACATCAATGTATGAGTATGTCGATGGGTGTGAGCGTGTGTCTGTATTTGAGAGTATGGCTAAGAGTATCTATAAGCGTGCGCGATGTCTGTGTTAGTTTTTGGACCCTCAGAGTCATGCTGAAATATGTAGTAGTAAGGCTCAGCAGAATCGAAATCAATTTAAGTTAGCATAATTTTTATACGTTTTGAAAGATTATATTAAAAAGTTTGACTAGCTCCGAATCCATAGATTAGTTTTGGCGTCGGGAATAAAAAACGTATGTTCTTAGATGTGTCCGGATTTATTAATCCTTGGAGTTTGTGATATTTATAATACAAATATTTGAAGAACAGTCCAAAATAAAATTAATAAAGTTCCGTTTTAAAACTCTCTTAAATAGTCTTGCAGGTTAAAGTTAATGGTTTTTAGTTTATATAGATTTGTTACACAAAAATTCCAGAGAGTAGACTTACTTATTTTCATTGGTCTCCACGTGTTTTCGCGCAGTGACCATGTGTCGGCTGTATGCTTCATTCGAAGCGAACTTCACACCGCACAACGCACAATACGGAGCCTCAGTATTATCTTCTATATCTCTTTTCTCCTGTTATGTTAAACAGTAAAATGCTTAATTTAATTCCAAACAACTGGAGATACAGTTTTAAATTAAATTACGTTATGTTTTATTATTGTACCATCAGTGTTTATGTAACATGGTGTGATGGTTGCATCTCCTTACAAACGTAGTGTAATACAAAAAAGAACTTGGCGATTAAAAAGAGTAGCGGAGAGTTTATTACCAGTTCTTCTCTTCTGTTCTACGCCCTTGATTTGAGAACTGGCAGTAAATGTAAAATTAGAAGCATTTAATGTATATTTATTTTTTTTATTGACGTTCATAAGTGTACATTGTGTTACCTATATGAATAAATAATTTTTGACTTTGTTGTTTTTTTTTGACATCACATGCGCATTTTACATTTGCTCCTACGGCGACGGACAACCTTGTAACTAACTAATAAAAATCAACATGGACATGTGTTTAAATCAACGACGTGCGTTAGGCAGAGAAGACTGACAATCTACTTTGCTTGTAAAGTAAAAATTATCAATAAAACAGACAAAGAAATGTGTCCGTCCCATGGCACAGGTGGTTATGGTTTTTACACAATTGATATATTGCTTCTACTATAAATGTAAGAATTTGACATTTCTCGCTCGAGTATAATGAACACAAAATAAAGATTACACATGGCTGAATACATCGGTAGACGATAGTTGAACGTGACAACGTTATAAGTAAATACTGATGGAATGGATGCTTTTTCAAAAGAAAATTTTAATTTTATTTGTTTGATAGATATTTTGTATGGATATAGAGGAGGTAAATGGAAATCACAATTGAATTGATCAAGTTACATTTATTTGTACGCATAAATACAATCGATTGTGCCTCTTTGTCACTCGTACCGCGCTCTCACTTGCACTTCAAGCCTTAAATGGAATCGCCTCAGAGCGAGGTAAAGCCGCATGAGTCATGTTTTATCGTGCGTGCAGCCGGCTCCATAGAATTATAAGACGTCATGTCAAAAGATAACCGTTATTTTTTAAGTAACTTAATTTCTACTGCGTTCAATTTTTTTTTATAAAACCCGACACACTCAATGTCACTTGTCTGACCTTAGCCAAAAGCAAAACTCACATCTTGATCCCGGTGCATAAGGGACTTGTGCTGATGAAGGCCCAACTTCGAAATGAAGGTGAACCCACAAAAACCGCACACCACGTCTGATGGGTGCTTTAGACGTACATGTGTCATGTAGGACATCCATTGACTGTAAATTTTTATGAATATGGTCAGTAGTACATATTATTAAGGGATACACAAACAACCAGTGTGGCCGCTGTACTATAAAAATATCGCAACTCACAAATATTAAAAAATGTGTGCGTATACACACGTAAGAAGTGAAACTTCTTTATGACCTTATTTCTTAAAAAATGATCTACTATATGCAACTTTACAGAAATTTGTTAAATAAAATAAAATTAGACACAGTTTAACAAAAGGCTTTTATTATCATAGGTATGAATACAAATAATACAATTTACTTTATTACTACTAAGATTATTAAAGAATTTCATTAATTGTAATAGAATTATTACTATCATTGTTATCGTTATTATATATTTATGTTACTAATGGCTTCGAATCAACAGTGGTAGGGACAAGAAAAAGATGGCACGTAACGGGTAACCCAAAAATATGACGGCAATTTTTTTTCCAGCGCCAATAAAGAAGTTTCAATTCAATAATATTGAAAAAAGACGGAAATATACTCACGTAAAGACTTCTTCGCAATATTCACAGCTGTAAGTAACACCGCGATGCCATAGTATGTGCTGCTTTGCTTGATGCCTGTAATAATATCGATTATGTAAAAAAGCTTCCTCAATAAAGTCGGTGGTAATATGGCGGATATTAAAAAATCTAAAAATATTTTCTGTATGTATGTATGAACATACTATGAAGAGGAATTATTTGTATTTTTAATAATGCACGGATACACTAAAAAAATACTGAACTAGTCTATTTTTTTTTCGAAAAAGTTTTAATGAATGAAAGTTTAATGATGATGAAATGTCCGATCATACGAAGCGGGGACAGAACGTATACATCTAACATAATTAAGAAAACACTTTTTAAAGGGATTGAAGCTATGTATTATTATTATAAACTTATAATTATTTACATAATTTTAAATTTAAATCTTTCCGACGTTTCGCATGCTTTACAGCGTGCGTGGTCACGGTGACATAAGGTAATTATGTAATTATAAGTTTTTAATAATAATACATAGATTCAATCCGTTTAAAAAGTGTTTTCTTAATGTGTAAAAGCTATGTTAACAAAAGACAATCTAACATCATGTTTTCACACTAGATGGCGCGGGCGGATCGCTGGACTGGAATAATAAATAAACAATTATTGTGGGAAGAACAGAAAATGGTCTTAAATATACTAAACTAATACTACTGATGTACTAATATATACTATATATACAGTATACTAATACTGAAAAATAGACTAAACAAATAAGCCGCCAAAAGTATACAAATAACAAGCCAATACATGATCAATTGTAAAAAAAATACTTTATTTTATATTCTTGATTGACTTACACAGCAGTAGAGACATAAGGACACTGTTTGCAATGATACTTGGTACCATGTCGTCTTAGGTGTTTGCCCACTATATACTTGTCCTTGAAACGCAACTTGCAAATGTCACACTCCACGAGACCCTGTAAAAATCAGTTTTGTTATGTATATAATGCAATTAATATTTATTTTTTTAGATTATACGACTGTCTATATAAGAGAACACTAAATGATTGTAACTGCAGAAAGAGTTAGGGATCGAATCTGACTGCAAATTTAGAATATTATCAGTCTTACCTCAATATGATTTTTATTATGATTTTGCCAGGTTCGTGAATCCAGGAAACCTTTAAAGCATAACTCACATCGGAATGTGGCATTTTGATAGTTCTTTGACTCTCGACGTTTGCTTATTTCCTCCATTTGTTCAGCTATCTATCAATAAAAAAATAATTTAAGGAATACTTATTAACCAAAGATTAAGACATAAAATCATTGATAAGGAATACATAATGACGAAATAATTACCGTCAAGTTAACCACATTGACATATCTGTGGAAGTCTTCTGGGGTGACAGCATCCTCTGGAAGATTGGTGTTATGTCTTAGAGCGTGCATTGGTCGCCCGCGACGCTTTTTGGGAGTCTCCACTTTCTTTCTTTTACTTTTCTTTGTTTTCTTCAATCTAGCTAGAGGTATCTAAAATTAAAAAAAAAAAAAAATAACAAGTGGCAAGTAGCATGGAATGTGAGTGGTGTTTTTTTTAAATTTTATATAGCTTACCAAAGAAACTACTTATTCTATTATTATATGCTAAGGTTATGATTCAGAGTCGGGACTTGGCACTTATATTGACTGCCATATGTCAAAAAGTTTTCAATTTAACTTAAGGATGTCATAGTTTACCCTTAGTTCTTAGCCACTAAATCTTACCCTAAGGGCCCCACAACTATTGTGACAATGTTGACAGTTAAGATCAATTAAAATATTGTTATACACATACATCATCAGTCTTTTCTTCTTTCTCACTTTTTACAGTTACAGAAACATCAACCATTTCCTTTTTAATTTTGTTCTTGTGATTTTCTTCATCACTTGGCCAATCAAAATCATTGTCATTATATGAATCTTCATCATATTGTTCTAATTTATCTAATTGATTATCTTCAATCTTCATATAAACATCTTCATTTATAGTAGAATCTGCACTTATGCTAACATACATGGCCTTTTGAATACTTAGATTAGACGCAAGAATAAGACTGTTTTTATCTATTTGTCTTACATCTTTTTCAGTAATCTGAAAATATATTAAATTATGTATGTAATTTTTAATAAACTTTATATTTATACAATAGAAACTCCTTCATAAAAGGTTATATGCATATGTCCCAAATTTGTACCTTTCCTCTACTTTTAAGTATCCCTTGCAATACTGTTTGACCGCGTAAACTCTTTTGCCTGAATAAGTAAAACTTAACCATTTGTGCAGCACACACATAGCACACATATTCCGGTAGTCCAAGCGCCTTCACCTAAAAAAATATATCATGTATGTAGATAACCAATTTTATAACACACAAAAAACACACCAAAATTAAACCAAACAATTTGTTAACTCATATCTGGAAGATTTTTTTTTAAAATATTTAGAGGTATCTTGAGTTACTTAATTTCAATTAGTTTACTTTCGAATGTAAAAAAATCAATATATATATCAACGAAAATAGACACTTACGTCGATTGTTCCAGTCAGTAATTCGTAGTAGCGTTCTAAAGTATTTGAAGACATTTTAAAAAGCTTCACATGCATTTCTAAGCAAATTCGACAAGCTTTTACGGTTGCCATTCTTAACACCATGAGATAAATTAAAAAAAGATAATGAAACACTTGAACTACACTTTATAATGCTTTAAATAAAAGCTTATTTTTAAGGTCAACACTTTATTTTATTTTGAGCTTACAAGTGTTGATCTTAGAAAATGTTTACTTCAGCCGAACTTTATATGATTCTAATCAATACAATATTACACTTTATACCTAAAATATTTCATTTATACTTAATTAAATAATTCATATCTTATTTTTAAATTAATAATTATTGCATGACATTTTAATTCTTTCTTATTTCGTTTATAAATTAATGCACAATATAGATTACACAAGATAAATTGTCATATATAATATAGATTTAAAATATGCATGTAACTTCGACATTTCACATACCGAAGAAGTTTTACAGATTAAAATAGATTTATTGCCATTGATTATTAATCTGTGATATTATGGTAATACATCCTGGTGTAATAATAGTGATCCTCCCGACTTCCCAGTGACCTAATTTATATGTTTTAAATAATATAAATCTCCCTCATGTATCATAATTGGTAAATATTTTTTTCTTATTTAAAAATCAGTTTAATAGGTCCAGAGATTACCTTCTACAACCTCGCCCACTTAACCTTTTTATAATATTAGTATAGATACCGTGCTAGTCGAAGTCAGAAATCATTTTGAAAGATTTTTCTTATATTAATAAAATTATGTATAAGAGCTGGCGAGCAAAATATCTATATAGTTTGATCGTGGAAGCATTTTTTAAAAGCGATGATTATACTATAAGGAATATTTAGGTTCACGTCTGCCACCATAGTCGCACTGCGTTGTCCATTGACACCCCCTTAAAAATGTAAAAAAAACAGGTATACTAGATGTAGTATAGTTCATCATCATTGTATCATTTTCTTGTGTCTGCATTTAAGCTTTCTTTAAAAACCCTACGAACGACCGCAGAATAGTAGTCTGCCCCCATCGTAGCGCTGAGCTTTCTATTAAGAGCGTTACAAAAGTGTCGAAAAAAAGTATGCTTTATAATTTGCTCGGGTCTGCCTGTCTGACTGTTGTTCATAATTAAAAATAAGAAGAAATTGCCATGTTACGAATAATCGCATTAATTAGTTAAAACACTTCTTCCTATTCGCGATCTTCAAGGAACTGTAATGGTTAAAGTCAGTAAATAGTATGCCTGCCAATTTTTAGTTTCATTTAGGAGGTTCTAATAAATCGAATGGACCCAATTATAGCTACAAGTAGATGATTTAGTATAGCTTATTTTTTTACATTTTTACATCTACCTCCTGTGATAATGAGAATGAGAGAGACCTGAATGTCTGACTTATTTTTTTCGTTGTCTAAATGGTGTTGACCATCAACCCCAGAGGCAGACACATGACAGGCAAATGATTTAATGTCGATTTTTTTTACAGATTTAAACCCCTGTAGCCTAAAAAGACGAAGAAGAGATTTTGACGTATTGGCCCGAACTTTAATTCCTATTAATAGGAAATACGAGCAAATTAAAAACTTAAATGTTCTCCGGCTCCCTTTCCAAGTTATCTTGGAAACCCCTTTGTGTTGATTACTTTTGACAATGCTGACACACTAAATATTTCAAATACATTATACGTTCTATATGTATCTTTAAGCGCGTTTTCATTTGCAACTTAAGGTAAGATTCAGACTACAGTCCCATATTCCAAACTTTTGTATAAGGATACTTTTAGGATATTTAAATAGCTGGAATAAGATGCAATCAAAAATATGATTAGCTTTCCTAACGGATTCAACGTGCTTGACAAATAATAACTTATCAAATATTATCTCTAAGTCCCTAACGGATACAGATAATGTAGTTTACTTTAAATTTATTCGAAAAAGTTACTATATAATGTTTATTATAATTAAGTTTCATTAAGTATGTCAGACTTAGCGCCAAGACTCGTTAGGGGATTCTGAATCACACCCTTAAAGTACGGTTCAAAAAACTAACAGGGTTATAATATGTTACTGTTAATTGAAAAAACCTAAGAATATTATAATTCCGTCAATCCTTTACTTCAATCATACATTTTTTTTTCCAAAATTTACGCAAAACATAACAATGTTTTATTTTACTATAAAGTTGAAAAAAAAAATATTGTACTATTTTATGCAAAATATAAATTGAAGGGTCACAATAAAACCAACTAATTACTAGATATAGATAATTTAATACCATAAATTATTCATAATTTAAGATGCGCTTACCACTAATATTAACTATTTTACAAATAAAAGTATTTAATTCTGAATTATTTAGTATGCGCGTTTTGGCAGTTTTACGCTTATATAAAATGTTACATACATCTGAGAGCGAAGAATACAATACCAGAGTTTACATTTACATTTTTATTCATTGCAAAATATACCTCAATTCATAGGAATGAAGTTGTTGTGATGATAATTCAAGTGTTTAATATGTATGCCTTGTCCTAGTAAGTATTCGGGGCGGTTGTTCTCCATGCACTTTCCTAATGTGGCTCTTGCAGCTGTTGGATTGAGTGAACGCGTGACCACAGATCTCGCACCGGTAGGGTTTCTCACCAGTGTGCGTCTACAAAATATATTTATTACTAGATGACGTACATATATTTGTGTCATTTTTTTTAAACCTACCAACGAGATCGGACCTCGAACTACGGTTATGAAAAACTAATTTATGAAAGCATCTATACAAATATATGAAAGCCAAGTGTGTCAACTTTTTATTAAAAAAAATTCAATATGTAACAGCTAGGAACAGTTTTAATTGGAAAATTCAATTGTCGTGTTTTTTTCAATTGTGTGATTTATTCCCGTTTAAACCTTCCCTGAACATCCACGATTATTTCTAGATTATTATTAAATGTTTCTATATCATTTGCCAAATGGGTACAGCCATTCTCGAGTTTTAGCGAAACAAATCAACAGAAATTCATTTTTATATGTGTATATGTATTTAATATTTCCATACGACCAATTTATCCAAATGTCATCATACATGTATCTGTGACTACCCGTGCTAATAAACTTTAGTTTCAGCTAAAGAGAAGACAATTAATAGCCTTGAACAAATAAATAAATGTATTGATTTCGAGTTTTTTTTTAATTCTCACAAAACTCGAGTACAAAAACATCTACATAATTTTTTATTAGTCGTCATTACCATAAAATGTGCCTTCAATGTGGCTTTCTTCTTAAAAGCTCTATGGCACAGGGAGCACTGGTGGGGTCGCAAGTCCGAGTGCACGGTGTTCTCGTGACTCGCGCGACATCCCGCACTGTTAAATCCGCGCCCGCACTGACTGCATTTAAACGGCTTTTCTTTCAGATGACTCAACATGTGAGCTTCGAGGCTGTATTTAGTCTGTGAATTGATAAGACATTTATCGCTTTATTTATAAAATCAAATTTGTCTGATTCAATTCTTACGCTGTGATAAAAATACAGATTATTTTGATGAATAAGGAGGTTGATGTTTATCTGTAGTGTGACATCGACTATCTGGATTACAATTAAAAATTCGGAGATATACAGATTTTTATTGAATAAATGATATTCACATACCACTTGAATAGAGCCAACTATAAAGGATATAATATTTTATTAAATTTATGAGTCGAGTATAGTAGTGAAAACATATCTTCAATCAAAATAATCATATCTATTACGTTTATATATATTTTAAAGGACAAATAGGGATTCATAAAAAATGATGCGGCGACTCTTGCGCCACGTCTTCTTAAACTCAATTTTAACTGTTATTTAATTGAAGATGGCTTTATAAAATAAGGCCAGGGCCCTGTTTCCGTGCATGCTCATGGGCGGATCTGGACTTCGATATAGGTCACACAGCAAATGCTAACATTTTTAAGACCGTTTATGAGATTATTTACAATTTTAAAGGGACTTCGTCGTCAAAGTCGAAACGTTTCCCTAAGGAATCTGGAAACACGCAATAACAAAAGCTATTTTCCAACTACATATATTAATTTTAACAAATGTATTACGATGTTCCTAGATATATCTCAAAGCAAGTTGCGGAACGAGCCGTCTTGGGTTCGATTCTCGCCGATTACGAGATTCAAATAAAGGTAGAATACCTGTAGCCGCGACCCGCAAACGTGACACACATGCGGCTTCTCCTTGACGTATTCGTCGTGTGGATGCGCTGTGCGGAAATGCGCTGACAAACTGCGGGCACTTGCTATCATCTCGGAACACTATTTAAAACAAGTTTTTTTAATTTTCAATTTCTTGTATAAAATATGAGGCAATCATCCCATCAGGTTAGCTATAAGAAAATAGCGCTTAATTTTAAGCAATAATACAAGTAGTATTGTGCTTTGTTAACATAGCTTTTACACATAAAGAAAACACTTTTTAAACGTATGAAGCTATGTATTATTATTATAAACTTATAATTATTTACATAATTTTAAATTCTTCCGACGTTTCGCGTGCTATACAGCGTGCGTGGTCACGGTGACTGAAGACAAAAGGTGTTGAATGCCAAAAGTATCACAGCTGTAGAGAAAGTTGTGGTATCTGTATTTATTTCCCCGGAGTTGATATCTACTAAAAGATAACCCGTCACCGTGACACCGTGACACGCACGCTGTTAAATACGCGAAACGTCGGAAACATTTAAATTCAAAATTATGTAAATATTTATAAGTTTATAATAATAATATATAGCTTCAATCCGTTTAAAAGTGTTTTCTTAATAATACAAGTGTAAAAAACTCAGAAAGAAAAAGTTGGGTTTCGTTAATGTCAAAAATATTCACCAGAGGACACTTATTAGGCCAGACCGTAGGCCCGTTATCAGGTTCATGGTCGTCAGTCTTCAAGCGTGGGTAACGGGTAGGCGCGGGTGGCGCAGTCGGCCGATAGCCGCCTGCGTACCGCGATTGATGAATATGGGCGTGTTGGCGACGCTCTTCCTTACTCGCAAATGTCTCGCCACATTCCCGACAACCTATACTGGGGAGTTACCGAGACTGTCAATGTATGAATGCTGTGTGCAACTAAACAAATAAACTCTAACGTCCTTCGAAAGTCTTCTAGATAAACACCTCTTAAACTATATGTTTATAGCACCTGTATCGTAATTTAAAAAACATTAAATAACTCTTTTATCATTAAAAAAAAAATAAACACAACTACACACAATACTCCTCGAGCGAGTTTGCTTATCTTGCCGAAGTCGCCCACAAATTATTTGAAGAGGTCGATTAGGTATGAGGGTTTGCATCTATTGAATCAATGAACATCTAAAATTCGCAATATTAGCGCGTTTAATAAATTCAAAAGGGCATTAAAATACATGTCATAGTGAATCTACTAGACTAAAATTGGGACTTGTATCCCGCTCGTATATACATAATGTTAAGTTTCTCATGTCATTAACCCGATCCTTATAAAACGCAACGCACCCACTAAAAAGGGTGTCCAAGGTTGCGATGACTGCCTCGTCCCGTTTGCCTTATAAAACGAATCCTTACCCTGTTTGCTCGTGACTTTGATAATTATATTTTTAATTTTATTTTGTAATTATAAATAAATATATCTTCTAGACCTTGCACTGTGATTCATGACTTTTAAAATTAACTTATTTTTTGGTTTTGTATAACTCTACATTATCTGTAATTTTTAGTTGTGCACTTTTTGCATTTTACCCTTAGTATTTATTATTTATTCCTTACTAGGGCTTAACTTCCAGTTATCTGAATGTATATGTACCAAATAACGCACCTACCCAAAACAAAAAAGTCTATAAAAAACCGAATTTTTCTATAGGAATAAGATAACTTAATTGCGTGAGATCATATGATCCAACAATCTAATAACTATCTAATAATCTAATAACTATATAACTCATGAACTACTAAACATTTTTATAGATATAATACATACATTGTCTGTGCAGTTTCTTCATGTTTTCTCGCAGTGAGGAAATGCTTCTTAAACGCCTCCGTATTCGCAAACTTCATATTACATTCGGCACAATGGGGCGCATCTGGATTCTCATCTATTTCTGTTTTTTCCTGTTGAGTTACAATGAAAATTATAACTATATTTTTCTATATATAAATCTGCTGTGAGTGTGTTAGTAATTAAACTCATAGAACGGATGGATTTATATTTATATCCAAATATCATGTTTTCTTTATTCTATATATATACTATTCTATATAATGTAGCAAGTCTTAGTTTGTCTTGTTAAAACATGGCTGGACCGTTTTGGCAATGAAATATTTGTGCAAGTTCAAGGAAGGTTTCAACGAGGGAAAACATAAATAATATGTAAAAATGTCAGTTGAATTTTCCAATAAAAGCTGTTCCTAGGTGGGATTTTTCTTTCTTTTTAGAAATAAAAAAGACCTTCAGACCAACGCTTAAACTTTTCCATATTACATTGATACTTAACATTTGAATTAATTTTTATAATCATTTCGATTTAGGCTAGGCCTCCTCACAATATTGTAGGCGCACATGATCAACGTTTCAGCTGAATACTATGAACGTTACAGCGAGATTGATTCATTGCCATGTTTTAATTGGGAACCCTTAGATACAAACGTAAAACTTTTTGGTCTTAATACAATTCCTTTTTAGAAATACTTACATTATGACTCGCATGGTGATAACTTTTATGTTGCATCAGACCAAGTTGGGACACAAAAGTGGAAGCGCAGAAGCCACACACCCAGTCCGAACGATGTTTTAAACGCACGTGAGTTAGGTATGCGTTGCGGTTACTGTAAAATGAATATTATTTTATAAGTCTTTATATTTTTTATGAATTTTTCAAGTAAATTCTGCCCGATTATATTTATGATAGGCGGAAGGAAATCGACCCAAGGAACGAGAGTCGCACGTTAAAACTTCTATATTCTCTATTTATAAAATGTATAACTTACCTAAACTTTTCTCCACAATGGTCACAAATGTATGTATGACCTCTGTGCCAAAGGATGTGCAATTTGGCGTGATTTCTGTAAAAATAAAGTAACTAGATATTTTAATTACATACAGTACATAGCGCAGACACAATTTTTTTCAAAGTATTTCTGCCTCCAGCTTCGCCCGCGTGGAATTCGAAAGTTTTAACAAGATTTAATAACAATAGTAATTTTTATACTTTAGTAAATTTTGATAAAATATACGCCTCTTGGATATCGTGGCGAAGCTACGGCGACGCCATCTCTCGGTTAACGGCCGCAACTCGAGGTAGTTTTTCTCATAGACGTGAACATATGATTCGCATAATTACACGAACCATGAAATATTCTTTCAAATTCACCGCATAAATTATTTTTACTACGTATTTTACATATTTGATTTGATAAAATATACGCCTCTTGGATATCGTGGCGAAGCTACGGCAACGCCATCTGTCGGTTAACGGCCGCAACTCGAGGTAGTTTTTCTCATAGACGTGAACATATGATTCGCATAATTACACGAACCATGAAATATTCTTTCAAATTCACCGCATAAATTATTTTTACTACGTAATTTACATATTTGATTTGATAAAATATACGCCTCTTGGATATCGTGGCGAAGCTACGGCAACGCCATCTGTCAATTAACGGCGGCAACTCGAGGTAGTTTTTCTCATAGACGTGAACATATGATTCGCATAATTACACGAGCCATGAAATATTCTTTCAAATTCACCGCATAAATTATTTTTACTACGTAATTTACATATTTGATTTGATAAAATATACGCCTCTTGGATATCGTGGCGAAGCTACGGCAACGCCATCTGTCAATTAACGGCGGCAACTCGAGGTAGTTTTTCTCATAGACGTGAACATATGATTCGCATAATTACACGAGCCATGAAATATTCTTTCAAATTCACCGCATAAATTATTTTTACTACGTATTTTACATATTTGATTGTAAGATAGATTATCGTATTACTAGTAACGGGATGTTTAATTTATTTAAAAAATAAAGGGCATAAACTTTTCCAAAGCCATCATCCTCAGGAGGTCGTCGAAATCCGTGATGGTGGAGACGGAATCATCCGTGGAAAAGTAATACCACAGACCAGAGTAAGTAATCGACCGTACGACGTGAAAGTGGAGGTATGTATTAAATATAAAATTAATTTATAGTTGAGTAATAATCTAAACAAATATATTTTCAGCAACTTTTCAACCATCCATGCAATTTATAAACGGAAAATGAAAATATATTTCTTTATAGTAATATATATTATATTGAAGGAATAAGTATTGTTCGGAAATGTGGAACCGATAATAATTTCATTTATTTACTTATTTATTATTTTATCGTTTTGCATCTAAAATTTATAGATACTTAAACAATGAAATAAAAAATAACTTGCACGTATCTCTAAAAATGCAAGATTTATAATTAATCACGATTAGTGCATGTTGCTTTAGATTTTTTTGTGCTGGTTTTTAAGCGTGTATTAACTTAAAACATGAAATACCGTCAATACAAAAATGACTTTTGCATACGGCATATTTTGTTTAGCAATTCATGTTTGTACATACACGTTAGTGTTTGGGTGCTTTTTACCCGCTCTTCCCGTTTTCTTTCCTATAGGAACGGATTGTTTTTCAGGTGAACCTAGATCGTACGGTACGAAGGACCGAATGCACTTGCGAGGCGGGTTTTTTTTTTTTTTTTTTTTTTTTTATAAAATAGGGGGCAAACGGGCAGGAGGCTCACCTGATGTTAAGTGATACCGCCGCCCATGGACACTCTCAATGCCAGAGGGCTCGCGAGTGCGTTGCCGGCCTTTTAAGAATTTGTACGCTCTTTTCTTGAAGGACCCTAAGTCGAATTGGTTCGGAAATACTTCAGTGGGCAGCTGGTTCCACATAGCGGTGGTGCGCGGCAAAAATTGCCTTGAGAAACGCTCAGTCGTGGAACGTCGGACGTCGAGGTGATACGGGTGGAATTTTGTATTTTGCCTCGACGTCCGATGCTGAAACTCAGCTGCAGGTATTAATCCGAACAACTCCTCTGAACACTCTCCATGGTAAATGCGGTAGAAGATGCAGAGTGACCCCACATCTCTACGCAACGCCAAAGGATCGAGCCGCTCGGAGAGGGATTGGTCATCGACGATTCGAACCGCTCTTCGTTGGATACGGTCAAGTGGAAGGAGCTGGTACTGGGGAGCCCCCGCCCAGAGGTGAGAACAGTATTCCATGTGGGGCCGTATTTGCGCTTTATAGAGTTGCAAGCGGTGGCCCGGAGTGAAGTACCGTCTCGCCTTGCTGAGCACACCAAGCTTTTTGGAGGCTAATTTAGCCTTTCCCTCCAAATGACCGCGAAACTGAACGTCGTTCGATATGTCAACGCCAAGTATTCCGATGCTGGCTGTGGCTTCAAGAAGAGTGTTTTCGAAAAGAGGAGTAGCGACAAAGGGTATTTTTTTCGCGGAAAACGCGCAAACTTGTGTCTTCTTGGGGTTAAATTGGACTAGGTTTAGTCTACCCCAGTCCGAGACTCCACGTAAAAGAGTTTCGACTTCAGACACAAGTTTGTTCCGGTACTCATCGACAACTGCCCGAGAAATACCTGCCCGGCCAGTGTAAAGAGTATCCCCAGTGCTGTCGTCCGCATAGCAATGAATGTTGCTAAGTTGCAACATGTCATTGATATGCAGAAGAAACAGGGTCGGGGACAGAACACAGCCTTGTGGGACCCCAGCATTCACGGGTTTAAGGTCGGAACATGCTCCGTCGACGACGACCTTGATGCTCCGATCGGCTAGAAAGCTGGAGATCCAGTCGCATAATTTCTCAGGAAGCCCGTAGGCTGGTAGCTTCGAGAGCAGTGCTTTGTGCCACACCCGATCGAAGGCTTTCGCTATGTCCAAACTAACCGCTAGTGCCTCCCCCTTGGACTCAATTGCCTCTGCCCATCTATGAGTAAGGTATACTAGAAGGTCACCAGCTGAACGACCACGACGAAAGCCGTACTGATAGTCGCTAATCAGCTGGTGGCCCTCTAGATAACTCAAGAGCTGGCCATTAATAATGGATTCCATTATTTTGGAGAACAAGGAGGTTATTGCGATTGGGCGATAGTTGGATGGATCAGTGCGATCGCCTTTTTTAGGGATCGGATGTATCGAAGCGGTCTTCCAGCACTTCGGGACAGTGCCGAGCGAGTACAGGTACCGGAAAAGGCGCGTCAGGACCGGAGCCAACTCAGGAGCACATGTACGCAGCACAATTGGAGGGATACCATCCGGCCCGCTCGACTTATGAATGTCCAAGGAAGATAGTGCTCTGCGAACAGCACGTTGCTGGAATGTGATTTCCGGCATTGAGTTATCACACCGCGAAATCGCCGGTGGTGATCTCCCCCGGTCATCCAAAGTCGAGTTGGACGCAAAGAGACAGCCCAAGAGGTCGGCCTTCTCCTTCGCAGTGTGGGCGAGCGAGTCATCCTCTCTGTGCAGCGGTGGTATCGATGGCTGACAAAAATTCCCTTGTACAGCTTTGGCGAGAGACCAGAAGGCTCGGGTCCCAGAAGGGAGTTGGGCCAATCTCTCGCCAAATCTGGCGATGTGCTCTGACTTTGCCTTAGCGATTTCCCGTTTGAAGGACCTGGAGGCTGAGTTATATGCTTTTTTATGTTCGCTGGTATTGGCATCACGAGATATCGCCGCTTCCGCCCATGCATTAAAGCATTCTCGCTTTCGACGCGATGCCGCCTTGCAAGAACGCTTAAACCAGGGCTGTGACCTGCCACCGATCGGCACCGCAGAGAATGGAATAAAAAGTTCCATGCCCTGCAGAACCACTTCGGCGACAGAGGCAGCGACGGAATCTGGAGCTTCCGACGAAAAGCACATAGGCCCCCAAGGGTAGGACGCAAAGAAAGACCGCATCCCATCCCAATCTGCTGACCGATAGTGCCAAATACGACGACAACCCGAAAAACGGGGCCGAGGAGGGCGCGTAGTAGGCACAGTACTCCGGACCACACAATGATCCGATGAACCCAATGGCGGGTCAACAGAGACTTGATAGGTCTCCGGATGTGAGGTCAGCAGAAGGTCCAACAAAGAGGGTTTATGACCATCCACATCTGGTATTCGCGTAATCGCAGGGACCATTTGTGACAGGTCGTAAGCTAAAGCAAAGTCGTGAAAGGATCTTCCCGCGTGATCGGTGGTTTCCGAACCGAGCCAATCGGCATGGTGAGCGTTAAAATCGCCAAGTATCACGATTTCAGCGGTAGGAACCCCTTCGAGCAGGGAATCTGTAGCCATTTGGATGTGCTCAATGAGTCGCTCAGTTTCGGTATTTCCGCTATGGGACCTATACAGGCATGCGTAGAATCGCGGATGGTCATCGCAGTCTACGCGCAGCCAGAGGCTAGATAGGTCCCTTCCTTCAAGCGACCCGAGGCGACGAGAACAGATATCCTCTCTGACGTACACGCAAACTCCCGCCCGCGGCACAAATGAATGTTCCAATTTGTACCCCGGGTAGGAGAGGTAGGAAGTATCAGCCGGGAAGGATATCTGAGTCTCAGTAAGGAAGAATAAGGCCGGCTTCGCAGTTTCGAGGTGAAAGTGAACCGCGTTAAGATTAGAGTTGAGCCCCCTAACATTGGTAAAGTCCACTGAGAGCGTGGAAGGGGATGCCTTCGGTAAATTCTTCCGTTTGCCCCGAGATCGAAACTTATAGTTTTTTGAGCAGTTTTTGCCCACCCCAGAATACGAAGGGCAGCCTGTGCATCCACCACCGAATACTGATTGTTCCGATGATGGACGCTCAGAGGGGGATTCTCCACAGCGGAAACGTGTGGTACCCCCCTGGGGTAATCTCTGTTTAAACTGCATCTTCATATTCTGGGGGAGGGGGGAATTGATGGGCTCCGGGAGTCTCACTCACCGCACGAAACGCGAGTACAATAAGATGAACCTATTGCATCACTTCACGCCGGTTTTCTGTGAGACAGTGGTACTGCCCCGGTCGTGCCTGCCCGATTGGCTGAAGCCCGAAAGCAACAGCATGGCACTCCCACTAGGGGGTTTATCGGTTCGAGGTTGCAAACGTATAGCAGCGGTCTGCATTTTTATAAATAATGAATGTACGCAATCGAAAACCGATCAACCGCAATGTTAGAATCAGTCTCGAGAAATTCAAGTAGAAAAATATAAAAAAGTTTGCACTATCGCTCAAATGTTCCCAGGTAAGGAACATCTGATTGAACATTCAACTGGTTGAATAACGTAAGCCGTACAGCTGATCGCACGCGAAACGCGAAAAATCCGTTTCCATAGACTACCATGAGTTTATCGCATTTATATAGACAGACACAGCCAAGGGGGCTTCATTTTATAATATGTAAAAATTGGCAGTATATTTAAACAGCACTTTTCTTAATTGTATAACCGTTACTCACTTGCCGAGTGTTACGTAGGGGCAATTTCTGCAGCGGTATTTTGTGCTGTGGAACTGAATGTGTACCTGCAAACTGTGCTTTGTCCGGAAACGCATTTTGCATATATCACACTGCACTTTACCCTAGAACAATAAAGATAACATTTTTATCCTCTTGGATTATTGAAAAGATATTACGGTTTTTTTAAACTTATTAAAATTACTTTTTTATTTTTATTGTAAATCATACATTAATTTTTAACCAGTGTTAAAAATATTATTTTAAGAATAGAAGTTATTAATAAAACAGTATACCTCTTGATGTTGTTTATTGTGGGTTTCCCAGGCTTTTGTATGTATGAATCCTTTATAACAAATGTCACACTTGTAAAATGAGTTTCTATAGTTCTTCGAGTCTTTACGCCGTCTCACCTCCTCAAATTGCTCTTCTGTCTAAAAATACACATTTTGTAATAGGAAAAAGTTTTTGATTAAAACTAACACTTTATTCCTTGGAACCAAAATCAATATAAGAAGCTGAAGTAAAAAAATACCGTTAAATGGACAGTTGCAAAATGTTTAGCGAAACTTTCATTATCAATACAATCTACTGCAGCAGGCGTTCTTTTCTTAACCAGATTACTTTTCTTCTCATTTCTTTTATTTACTTTCTTTTTAACCTTCAGTTTTTGCATCTTAAACAAAACAAATATACATTAGTAAAAAAATAAAAAGACAACTTCATCCATTTTTATCAGTAGAAAAGTTACTTTTTTATATGTTGACTTAATGAAAGATTGATTGAAATCTAAAGATACTGACTAATTTCAAACAATGTAAGAAATATCTGAAGTTCCTATTGTTGTATGATTATACAACAATAGGAACTATGATAGTTGTTACATAAGTAGGTTAAACATACTTTATTCTTTTTTTGTGTCTTATCCTTAATTGCTATTGGATCTGCCTGCTTTTGTTCATCTTTAACAGGAATCTCTATTTCAGTCTTAAATTTTTGCAATTCTTCATCACTGGGCCAATCAAAGTCCTGCTCATCTATTAATACATTATTTTCAATTTTATCATCTGTATAGGTTGAGTTTCCATCACTATACTTTAATTGGAGGTCACTTTTACATAGATTTGAACCTAACAGTAGAGATTTTCTATCTATCTGAATAATGTCATCATCTGTAATCTAAAGTACATCTCACTTTAATAAATTAATATAACTATAGACAATAAAGAACCAAGTTATGTATCATAATAGAGGTACATTTACTATTAAATGAAAAAAATACATTTAAGTTATCTAGAATCTACTTATGGACATTTTATAAAGTAAAATAAAATTTTGGAAGTTTGAGAATCTTTTGGGGTCTTTTTGTATTTATAATTTATTAAAAGTAACACATACCTCACCACAATTTCTAAGAATATTTTCCAATATGAATTGACTCTGCAGTCCCCTTTGTTTAAATATATAAAACTTTTTCAATAAAGCTGCGCACTCAAAGCAAGCATATTTTGATAATTCAGGCTTCTTCACCTAGGTAAAAGCAAAGGTTAAATATAATTATAATCATTCAGAAATATAATGAGTTTAAAATAATAATTTTCAAAATAAGACCCACTATAGCAGCTTGCTCTGAAATTTGTAGACTTGTCAATAATACTTACACTGTTTCCAGTTAATATTTCATAGCAATGCTCTAAGGAGTTAGATTCCATAACAAAAACTTTAACATTGATTTGTAGGCAAATTCTGCAATATTTAATGGTTGCCATGGCCCAAAAAAACTCCTCATCCTCTAATAATGTATACAGTATACACCGTACAATATCTCATATAATTTTAAGCCATTAACATAATATTTAAATAAAATAACAATTAATTCCATTTATTTCACTGTGTACATATTTCCAAATTCCAAAGTTGTCATTAAATTATGACATGTCGTCTAGCTTTAAAACAGTTTTAGCAAAACATAAACATAATGACTGTAGCCAGTGTCCATTATTCAGTCTGTATTATAAGCAACAATTATTATATCTTTGTATTGACAGCTGACAAAGACAACTCAAGTGCGGCAAAGCATCGCTTCTTTCAATTTTACATTGTTTGTTTTTATTTTTTTTATTTATGCTAAGCTAATACTGAAGTTATTGTTTCTTTATAACAACTTTCATTGCAATAATACTTGCAAAAATGACTGCTGTAAAAGTTTGTAGGGTTTGTTTACAAATGGGTGTTAATTTGTTAAAGCTGCACTCCGGGTCTTTGGATCATTTTTATGAAATAATAACTGGAATCTGTGTAAATAACATTTTAATACAAACTATTTCGTCTTTAATAGCAGATAAACAAAAACATGCAAAAAAAATCTTATTTCACTCAAAACAGATCAATTTTAAACAGTTCTTTCTTTCACCATCTTAGAAATCTAGCATGTTTAATTACGATATAAAAATATATTTCAGGTAGAACAGATAAAGTTGCCAATGTATGCGTGCCAAGAGTGTGCTTTGTTATTGAAGAAGTATTATTACTTTAGGCAAAAATGTATGAGAGCCCTTATGATTTTAAAAAGTATTCTTCAATACCAAGACGAGGTAAATATTAATTAAACTTAACTGGTATTCATTATATTTAAAAAATTGTTTTATAGTAAAACAAGAATGTCTTAGACTCGTTTTATTAAAACTGCTTTTATAAATTTACTTGTGTATTTGTTGTAGATAACTGAAAGAGATATATTAAAAATTGATAGAGAAGCCATACTCTTAAATACTACTCTGACACTTTCCAAAAATGTTTGTGACATAAATATTGATCCCACTAAGAATAACATTCAAAATGATGAGGTGGAAATAAAAACATTTCCTAATGTACCTTTGGATAATTTGTTTTTTGATATGGATCCGTTTGAAGCTGGAACAGATAAAGAGTGGCCTAGTGACGATGATTTTATTGGCACCAAAGATGATGATTCTGAAGATGATTTAATTGCCTTAAGCAAACTTGGTGTTGTTAAAGTGGTATGTGACATATTTCTTGTATTGTGATAAAAACCAATTATACATTCATATGTGTTGTTATTAGTCAAAAGAAACAAGAACTGTATAACAAACATGCAACCTGCTAATAATTTCCTACAAACACACTGTTGCATAAAACAATTTATACTTTTAAGGAATCAAAATCAACTGAAACGCAGAAAACTCCTATGAGAAGACCTCGAAAAACTTTAAAAAAAGAAAAGCCAATAGTCTCAATATCAAAACAGCATAAAATAAGAATTAGAAAGGGAAAAGGTTTTATAACTCCACAGGATATCAATTTGCCTAAAGACATTGATTTAAAGTTTGATGATAATTTTACAGTAGCGGAGACAACAGTAAGTAAGCTTTCGCTTTGTTTAGGATAAATTAATTATATATAAAACTCGTGAGCAGCGAAAGAGTGAACTTTGCCTAGTGGCCACTCTCATTCCTTAAGTCATTGCTTATGCTCCAACAACAACGAAAACATTGGAAGTAAACCAGCATTCTAAGACACAATATTTTTTTTGTGTCAGGCATAACAATTTGTTCACCTACTTCCCTATTAAAAATGGATCTAGTGAGAGTCGAAGTGGGGAAACTGAGTCCACAAACCATCTCTATAAAAAAAAATAATAATGATGAAACAGATTCAGAAATCTGAGGGCCAGACCTAAAATTTTATAGCTATACTGTTCATTTTGGTTTATATAAAAGTCGGTTCTGACTCAAATTGACCTTGATTATAAATATCTCATATATATGAATATTGTTACGAGCTAGGGGAGCGGATAGAAAATGCCGTGGATTTATTCAAGGGTTTATTTCTTGAAAAATCAATGAGGAATTTATGAGCACAAATTAATTGCAGAAATGCACTTATAACACACAAAAACACAGTCACTAATTACTTCACTTATGCACACTACACACAGTACTTTATCACTTGTAATCACTTTATTCGCACTTTATCGCTTCGGTGTTTCTCTCTTGTTATCGCATTCAAAACTAAAGGTGACTAGTCGCGTTTCGGCTCGCTTATATATCCCTGGGAATAATTCTAAACAAAATTCGAGAACTCTCTAGGCGGGCTTGCTACTGGGTAGCGATTACACAATTCTCTCCGCACCGCACTCTTTGTCTCTTTCGCACGTTGCTCCGCCCTTGTCGTACGGCATTCTAGAGTGCTCAGTCTAGTTTCGAGAAAGTCCTGATCTTCTCTCTCTCTCTCTCGTATCATTTCGTCCTTGTCTCACACCTAGAAAGTTTGGTCTAGAATATTCCTTCATCAAAGGGGTATACCTAGGCCTGAAAACGCCTGAAAACGGGTCTCCTGAAAACTGCACCACTCTACTACACATGTTCTGAAACCGACTGAAAAATGTTTCAGCTTCCTGAAAACTAGGTTAACATTATGGAAATTACAATTAACTAATATGTGATTGAGCCTCTCCTAAAACGATCAGAAATCATATTTCAGCCTGCTAGTTCAAAAGTTCTCTAAGTAGTGAAAAAATTTAGAAACATTGCAGTCGACCCGTCTTCGTAACAATATTAATAATTGTTAGAAGCACAGGAATTTTATCATTGATGAATAAAAAGTAAATCTTTTAAGAATTTATCCAATATTTCTAAATAAGTAGTCTGCTTTTATTCAGAAAGAAGAGCAAATTGCGGAAATAAAAAAGCGTCAAGATTCAGAACGTTTCCGCAAAGCTGAGTTCAAGTGTCAAATGTGTTACAAATGCTTCAGTAATGATAAACTCTGGCAAATGCACAAGGAACGGCACGATCTTGTAAGTATATAGAAATTTTACAAAAATGATTATTTAATTTAAAAAAATGTGTGTGTGTACTAGTGTACACACGTAAGAAGTGAAAATTCTTTATGACCTTATTTTTCGAAAAATGATCTACTATATGTAACTTGAAATTCTTATACAATGTTTCATTTTTCAGTCGGCAGGTGAGGCAGAGTGCGAGATTTGCAAACTGCGATTCAGTCGCGCGGCTCTCAAACGGCATATGTATTCCGTTCACAGCAAGAAATATCTTTGTAAACAGTGCCCTTTTATTGCTTCTACATTGTGAGTAATAAAAAATATATATTTTGTATTCATAGGTTTATTTATCAAGTTATAAAAGGCCATGCGCATTTTTTGAACTAACGACCCTCTCACTAGGGAGTTCGCTCATATATTTACTTTGTTTTGAACTAAAATTTAAATTAATACCGAATTATATACATAACTCATAGATCACTGTTAGCCTAGTCGCTTCAGCATGCGACTCTCATCCCTGAGGTCGTAGGTTCGATCCCGGCTGTCCACTAATGGACTTTCTTTCTACATAGAAATTTAACATTCCCTCGAACGTTGAAGGAAAACATCGCCAGGAAGCCGGCTTGCCTTAAACTCAAAAAGTCAACGGCGTGCGTCAGGCACAGAAGGCTGATCACCTACTTGCCTATTCGATTAACAAATGATCATGAAACAGATACAGAAATCTGAGGCCCAGACCTAAAAAGATTGTAGCGCCATTAGCGCGATTGTATTTAGCTATTTTATCAAAAATATTTTGATATTCTGTTTTGAGTGGTGTTTACATTACTTTATATATTTAGAAGCATGTACCTATTAATAAAATTTATATAGACGAATGTCGCTCTGTTGGCGCTAGAAACTATATAAACATTCGTGCTAATATATAAAAAGGTAGCGTTCTCCTTAATACCGGACATATTAGTTAACAATATAGAAGAATAAAAATCTACGTTCGATCAGCAATTATCTGGGAAAGAGCCGCATTAGCATACTCCAATTTTTTAGTCGCTTGATTAAATAATATTATAAATATATAGACGCGCACACAATTGAGTGATAGTGAACAGGGGATTGAGACAAAATTTCAAAGACAATTTTCTACAGACGTGACCCACTAACGGCAAATGAGTTTGTAACAAAATGGTCACGTGACGAAGCGTGAGCTAATATAATATTGCTAAATTTTGTTACTAATGTTTTTGTGGGGCACTCCTGTCGAAAAGTGAATTTTGATTGATCTGATTCCGATATTATACGTATTCACAGTTATTACCTATGTAATTGACATTAGAAAGATCTTAAACATTGCATAGGATAACATTTGTAAAACAAATTCTCTTTTTAGCAATCGCGCTAAGCAGCATATGTTACAACACAAGGGTGTGAAGTACAAGTGTCCGCACTGTGATGAAGTTACTAAGTATGTATATTATGTTTATTTATACATATATAGTAAGTCAAAAAGAATCTAGTTGTGTTAATTTTCTTACTCCTATATTGATTTGGAATTTTTATTTCTGATACAATTTTCAAAAATACACATTGCTATATTTGATTTATTTGTTTCTACCGACTATTAATAATTACACAGCACAAAGAAACAATAACAATAATATATCAAATAACACACTGTCTTGGGTTATTTTTGTAAACTAAACAAAATTAGAATACAATATTTTAAAAACAATTAAGTTTCCACCACAATACAATAACCGAAATATACTAATCTAAATCTTATAATAATATTAAATAAAGGCCTGGAGGATTTTTGATTGCAAAGAAAAATTCTACTTCGCAATAAATTTAAAACTAAACCCTAATCAATCAATCACCATACGTGTCGTTACCTATTATAACATATATAGGTATATATATGTTGTCACACATGCACGTCAAACGTCCTTTAAAGGCGCTGTCTTGGTGTATTACCGTAATTTGATGAATTTTGTACGTATTTTACCAATAGTACTGCATTGAGTTATAGATATTTTTAGACATTTACGATTTACAGATAATTCTATATTTTAAAATGTATCCAAAAATTTCGTCTTTATGTATTTCGCTGTTTTTAAGTTGTTCAGTCAAGTCAAGTCAGTTTAGTTGTGCTTATTACTTGTCATTAATCTCAATCATGAATTATTTACCAAATAAATTTAGTCCCTATTATTATTTTGCAGTAATTTAAACGCCATTCTTGGTCACGTACGCAAACGCCACGCGTCGGATATTCTGTGCCGTTTTTGCGGACTGCCTTTTGTCTCACGGATGGGCCTCATTCGGCATAAGGCGTTGATGCACAGAGATCGAGATGTATGTTTTTTAATTTTTCTCACACTATCACAGAACAAAAAGAAAATTTGTACTCAATAATGGGTTAAAAAATTAATTCTTTTTGTTTCATACATATTAATAGTTGCGATTGTTCCTAACTTAAAGTCACATTTACTTAGGAATTTAATTTGGAATAAGCTAAGTCTTAGTTGGACGTTTTTAATAATTTGTACACCTAAATGAAATTTACCAAAAAACCAAACCTCCAACTGACCAAGTTTTAATTTAAAAAGCCTCTTGATATGATATATATTTATAGGAGATAACAGAAATAGAGGACAATCCGGAAGCCCCGCACTGTAGCGAGTGTGATATGAAGTTCGCGAATGAAGAGGCGTTTAAAAGACATCGCCTCACGGCCAGAAAACATAAGGATGCGACGAAAAATACGTGCGTACATCTATTATATATACATATTTATGTTCGTTTCTGTCAATAAAACTCGAGAGTGGCTGGACCCACGGTCAAATTCAATGTAAAAAAATAAAAAAATGACAAAAAAAATATTCGATATTTGTGAAAGAAAACAGTTTTTTAATCGGATTAAAGCTATTTCTATTATTATAAACTTATGATTATTTACATAGTTAAAAAACTGTTTTCTTTCAATGTGTAAAAGCTAGGATAGGTTTTAACTGTAAGAAGCATGATATTTAATTTTCCAATACAATTTCGTTTCTAGCTTCGAAACATTTGGCGTCTTTTTTTTTTTTTTTTTGGAAACGTTTGACCGCAGTTTACAGATATATAGGTGATACGAAGTTTACCAGATCATCTATGTACGAATTGTTTCGTACATAACGAAACATATTTCTTCGTATTGTTAGCTTTTAATATTTATTTGATTATATACTAAACATTTTTATGAAACATATTATTAAGAATCTTGGTACAAGTGCGCATGTGCAATAGTTATTCATTTGACTCGATCGGTTGTTTACGAATTGACTCGACCATCTTCCCGAAGTGGGATGGTCGAGTCGGAAGAGGGAGTTGTGATTATAAAAGAGGTTGTGACACATGCGCACGGGCTTTTTCTTTGTACAAGTTTGAAGTTATATAGTTCACGTAAAATCAGTGAAGGTTTAATTTCCTACCCTAAGAACTAGATCAACTACCGCTAACAATATATTTCGATTGAAAATCTTTCGAAATTTTCTAGGTATAAAGAGTCTCGGTCTTTTTCGGTATAAAGAGCGGCAGTGAAAATTCATTGTCTGTTTTAATTATACATCTGAAATACGTATATTTACGACCAGAGCCTAGAAGCCAAATATTCCTTAGATACTAAGGAAAATTAATAATATTCACAAATTTATAATAATAAAGTAGCTTAAAACCTTTTATAGGATTGGATGTCGCGAATGTGGAGAGACGTTCGCGAATAAGAAGGATCGTCGGGAACACAGTTCTATTTATCACAAACGAACACATGTGTCTAAACCCACACCTGCCGAATGGCCTGACAAATGTCCCCTCGTATGTATATGACTGTATTATATGTTCATGCATTACGTAAGAATATATATGGTACGAGAAAATGGAGAAATAAAATATTTCGGTCAAAATACTATTTTGGTCTGTTATTTCACTGAAATTTTCAAACTTATGATAAAACTTCTATATTAATGAAATTACAATAAACTTATATTTGTACTCAGATCAGTATCAAAACATTATGTATTTAAATAGGGTTCAAATTATTCAACTATTAATACACGGTTAAAAATACTGTTAACTAAAAAATAATAAAGATAAATAGATTTATAAACATTTAGACAACTTTTAATAAATCATTTAAAAATCTTTATATTAAAAAAACTACTAAACCGATATTGATGAGATTTGTACTCTTTCGTAACTTGGAATTTACCTATTTAATAAAAAATTTACATCTCCATATGACTATTCTAATATTACTACCACTATACAAACAATATTACATAAATGTAAACAGTACAGTACAGGTACATATAGAATATATAAAAATATTTTTTAGTGTTCGGAAGTTATAACTAGTGCGCGCTCTTTGTGGGCCCACTTTCGCATGAACCATCCCTACGAGGAGTACCCGCGTGAGAGACCTTTTATCTGTGACGTATGTGGAATGCGAATGCGGGTAAGTAGTGTGTTCATCTTAATATATATAAATCTCCTGTCACGATGTTTGTCCGCGATGGATGCCTAAACTACGTAACCGATTTTAAATTAAATTGGCACACCGTGAGCAGTCTGATCCAACTTAAGAGATAGGATAGCTTAGATCTTTAATTATAGTCGTAATTTTATTTTATTGCAAATTATTTGTCTATAATTAATTGACAGTCACAATTATCTGTTAACTCCAAAAGATTCTAATAGATATCGATACTTTTCTGGATTGAGTAAGTAATCAATAGATGGCACTGCTATGGTAAACCGACAAAAGTTTCATAATAAGCTACAATTCAATATCATGATTACCACGTGTTATTGAGGCTAAAGTATAAATGAAATTTATTTTGTAGAAAACGAAATACCGTGAATGTTATGATTAGTTTGCAATTAATAAACGACATTATTCACACTCAGCCCTTGATAATGTCACTGCTGGAAATATTGCCAGAGTTCACACTCAGCTCTGAGTGGCAACACGAGTGATCTATTTACATATTCATGCAACTTCCCTGTCCGACAGGGATGAGTAATTAGCTCTTATAATTATTAGACAGAGATATATTGTTTACATTTTTCATAATAGGTTTACCTATGACGTTGGATATTCTATGGTATTTATAGATTATCTATGGCCTATAGTAGCCTGCAGTGTTAATTTGAGATATTAATAAATATCTTTTTTGAGATAGTTTAACGAGTTTCATGTGTCGAAACATTAGTTGTATTGTGAATATTTCAGTATAAAAAAGGCCTAGAAGCCCACATGTACACACACTTAAAGGAGAAGCCGTTCAAATGCCTCCGATGCGGTAAGGGATTCAACAGTGCGGGAAATCTTGCGACGCATCATGGGTCCGTGCATTCCGATCTACGTCCGTATGTGTGTACCGTTTGCAACCGGGCATTTAAGAAGAAGAATACCTTGAGGTGCCACTTTATGGTGAGTTATATTTAAGTTGCTTTACTCCGGGTAGTTCTGGCTAGGGGCTTCAGGGAGCGACTCTCATTCCTGTCTCTGTATTCTTGACCAGTGGTATGGAATTCTGAAAGGTAAACATCGTGAGGAATGCCTTAGACGGAAAAGTCGACGGTTTGTTTTAGACACAGAAGGAAGATTACCTACTTGGCTATAAAGTAAAGTACTACTGGCTTAGACCAGAAAGGTTGTAGCGCCAGTGATTATTTTGCCACTTGATAACATTTGTAGCAAGAAAGTCCATTTGTAGCATTGTCTTTACTAACTTAATAGTACATATTGAAAGCAGATTTTGTTACCCCCGCAACTTATCTAAAATGTATTTTTTTTTCAAATTCAAGACATACATTAAAAAGATTCTTTATTCAAGAAATGTATTTAGTATGTTCAAAGAAGTGGTGCGGCGTTTAATTTTTATATGTAAGCACAAACCGTTAGTAGTATATGTATAATATTCTAGAATTTTGTAAATATTAAATATATTTTGTAGACGCACACTGGTGAGAAACCCTACCGGTGCGAGATCTGTGGTCACGCGTTCACTCAATCCAACAGCTGCAAGAGCCACATTAGGAAAGTGCATGGAGAACAACCGCCCAAGATTGTCTCACGCAATAACTACTCAAACTAAAGATCCTACGCTAGTGTAATCAACCTACGTAGAATGAAAATTAAGCAAAGCTTAACTAAATATGCCAGAACTGTCTAAGTGACAGTTGATGCTCCGTGTAAATATTGTTCCATATTCAAAATGTAAAAAACAAAAGACGAAATTGTGAGCTCGATTGTGATTGGGCAACGTAAGGTGACGTATAATTTCGCGTATTGTATACATACTTGGGGCATTCCACGTGAAGCTAAAAGATACATTTTGATGTTTCCGATTTTAGTTATATTCGATTGACATATACATACGTCCTGGACAATAACGATCAAACAAAAATATATAATAAAATACATAATTAAAGTATATATTCCACTAGTTTGGTTTTTCAATTATACCTTAGTAACAACACTTCGTGTACTTGTGACTAATGGATACTTGTAAGGCAGAATTTAATGCCCTTTAACTCTGTTCTATAGATTAAACGTTCAGGACGTATATATATGTATATAACTCAATCGCTTGTAACTTAAAACAGAAATATCAACATTTTTTCCAGCAAAAAAAAAATAAACAATTCGTAAAAATCGGTCAATTGTGGGAAGAGTTTGATTTCAAACACTGTGACCCGAGAACTTTTATATTGTTTTACGAAAAATGTACAATTATTACATATTTGAATATCACTAACTGAACTGTCGGATTACTTAAGAAAAGAGCGTATCAATTCTTTTTTTTTTGGCAACGACAACACTTTCCTGTCATTGAGTGTCTATGGCTTCACCGGCGAGCCGAGTTGTTTGGTTTTTGTGGGTTGTTTGAGGGTTGTTCTATAAAATAACCTTCTAAAATCAGTGATTAGACTTATGCATTACGCCCTATCGAAGAAATCCTAAATTCGGTAGTAATTTTGTAAATTTATGTAGTACAAAAACTCGGTATTGAAATAAGAAAGACTTTTGAATGAAAATAAAGTTGTATTCATAGAAAAATTGAAACTAGATAATTGTGTGTAATGATATATTACTCTACAAACAACCTTTTTACAATATAATACTCAAACTTATTTTTACCTCTTAATTAAAAATATACAGGAAATGTGTTGGTATTATTGAAAAATATTCATTTGACGACCGAAGAAGACTTAGAAGAAGTGTTCAGGATTATCTCTCTTTTCTCCTTCACTTCATCTTTTTCTCTCTCTTTTCTCTTCGACTTCTTCTTCTTCTTTCTCTTAATATTTAAATGAACCCCTTCATAATGAAGCCTGCGTGATGTTTTGAATGCAAACGCTTTGTCGCAAACATCACATTTGAAGGGTTTTTCGCCCGAATGGATCTAAAAAAAGTATAATCAATTAAAATGATTATATATATAGTATATTATATATATATCTTTTTTTATAATATTAAAACTTACCCGGTTATGTTTATGCAGCGTGCCTTTTGTCTTAAGAGCCAAGCCACATGTGTCGCAAACGAATGGTCTTTCATCGGAGTGTACAACCACAAAATGATTTCTAAGAAGCGTCCGCGAGTAAAACGCTTTACTGCAAACGTCACACTTGAATGGGGTTACACCATTGTGTAGGTTCATGTGGTAATTGAGTATGTGTCGGGTCTGAAACAAAACAGGTAAAAAATAAATTAAGCAGCCACAATCAAATTGTCAGTCGAATTCAGTATTTATTTTTTATTTATTTACACTTCGTTACACTACAATATAATAAAAAAAATGAACATAATTAAATCAAAAGGAGGGCGTGCAACTGGCGGCCTTATCGCTTTCGAGCGATCTCTTCCAGGCAACCATTGTGAGTAAAGTAAAAAATGTATTAAATTACATAAATTAGGCAAGTAGTGCAAAAATACATGTTATACACATTTATTAAGACAAAACTAAATAGGAACAAAAACAAACTAAACTAAAAATATGATACATTAAAAATAGAAAGTAAAAAGACGATGAAGAAGAAGAAATCACGATAATTTAAGATAAGTCTCACGTCAGTGAGTATTTAGTAATAAAAGTTAGTACTGTGTCAGTATGTCTCTTACTTTATATCCCTTCCCACAATGCTCGCAAATAAATCTTCTCCTAATGGTCATATATGTCTTCTCTGGATGCTGACGACGGTGGTGTAACCAATTTTCCTGCTCGCTGTACACTAATGCATCGGGACACTGAGAAAAATATATACATATTTATAATAATAGGCTAGAGAATTATTTTATTAAGTAATTTAAAAAAAAGGAGATTATTAGTGTCACTAGGATGTATGTATTGTTGGATTCCAACGTCGAGTATATAAAAACTAACAACAGGACAGTATATGTTTTATATATAGTATAAAGGCGTGAACGTTATTATGAAAGAGGAGCAGAAGCTACTAGTGGCGGAATGCCAGATATTGCATAAAATCCTGGGGGCCGACAGGGGAAGATGGGGAATGGAGAGGTCGAAAAAATATAGTTGGTAAGCCCAGCCTTATAGGAGTATTCAAGGGCCATCGACTACGTCGGCCAAGATCAGGCGCTGAAGGAAGATAACTTGAGCCGGCCTTGGTACCGCTGGATGGACATAGTGCAGGACCAACTGCAGCCATTGCAATTGGCGGGAAGTGACACAGGACAGGGAGCGCCGGAAGTTTCTCATTTCGGAGGCCAAGACACTTTTTAGGTCGCCAGAGCCAGTGGAGTCAGGGAGTGTGAAATTCTAATGAATGAATGAACTTTCGAGCCCTTTCTTGGTAACTCATCAATGTTTTTCTGCACGTTCCTAATATTGTGATCAGTGCTACAGATATTAAGACCTACATTGAACTTTCATACAAAAATGTCTAGATCGGGATCGCTATTGAAAGTTAGCCTAGACTCTAGAGCGTTAGAGGTTTGAGAATGCAGATAGCATTACAAAAAAGGTCTCGAAAACAATTTCTTTTTCATATTCTTTCGACTCTGAGTGCTTGCTAATATAAAAATAATTAGAAACTGAAACAACTTACGTAATGACATTTCACTGGCCAATTAATTTTTTGAAGTGAATTGAGCGGACGCTTCGTGGGTAATGTTATTTTAACCCGAGGCATATTCGGCTTAGCCTGGGATTTATCCGAGGATGCTTTTATCATAATAATCGGTTTTTCAATGCGTCGCGGACGCCGTTTGTGAACTTTCAATGAATGCATGAATCTCTCCTTTTTAGTCGAAAATCTCTCATCACAAGTGTCGCAGCTGTATCTGTAGAAATTTAAAATGCTGCATTGTAAGGACAAAATACTTAAAATATACAATTAGAAAAAGGTATAACAATTTTTTTTTAAATTATATCTGATGAACTATAATGAAGGCCACAATATTTGATCGTTGGATCGAGGTGTTGACCTTATACGTAGTCAAAATACAAAATTGCCTACGTTTTTCGCGAAAAGTAAGAAAAACTTTACGTAGGCTATAGAAACAACGATTCCTAAATCCTTGCTCGTGTAGCGAAGGTTGACTCAAAAAATCAATCAATATACGTTTATGCAGTTTAGATGCGTCTCAGTGCATGCTTATAAATGTCAAAAATGTTTTATAACAACGAATCCACGTTCCTACAGGACGCATCAATCAAAGGCAGAAGGACTATGTATACCTTGCTATAGGAGCGAAACAAACAAAAAACATATAAACGAGTTTAAAACAAATGGTGACTTTCACCAGCATAATACCCGAGTCAGAAAGCATTTAAGCGTTCGACCAACCAGGCTCCAGAAGATAAACCACTTCTTATATGGAAATTGTATTCGATTTTACAACAAACTCCGAAACGAAATTAGAGAATCACAAAATAAATCCAGTTCAAGCAATTTGTTTGAGTCAAACTTAGAGATTAAAAAGAATGGCGGAAAGTTTTTTGCCACTTCTTCTTGGCCGCTCTACGTTCTGTTTTAGTTAACTTGTAGTAAATTTAAAATTGATATAACTTCTTTTCTGACGTTCATAAGTCTTGTTTACGCATATGAATAGTTATTTTAACTCGACTTGACTTGAACCTCCTTCTTTTTTGTAAATAAGGTAAAGGCTCCAAATCAAAGGTGGCCGACTAAATAATATAATAATAACTAACAAAATGTTAATGTCAAAGCTTTCTCTTTCTTTTTCTTTCTCTTTTTTAGCAGAAGACAAAATGAACTTACTATAGTCCCTGTATTTATGTTTACCGACTATCTACCTCAATTCGTTTGTAATTACTTTATTAGTTATCTAGACCATTCTTGAACTTACAATATACATACTACATCTATATTGTATGTAGGAAACATATTGTTACGAAGACGGGTCGACTGCAATGTTTCTAGATTTTTCCACTAGTTAGAGAACTTTTCAGCAGGCTGAAATATGATTTCTGATCGTTTTAGGAGAGGCTCAATCACATATTAGTTAATTGTAATTTCCATAATGTTAACCTAGTTTTCAGGAAGCTGAAACATTTTTCAGTCGGTTTCAGAACATGTGTAGTAGAGTGGTGCAGTTTTCAGGAGACCCGTTTTCAGGCGTTTTCAGGCCTAGGTATACCCCTTTGATAAAGGAATATTCTAGACCAAACTTTCTAGGTGTGATACAAGGACGAAATGATACGAGAGAGAGAGAGAGAAGATCAGGACTTTCTCGAAACTAGACTGAGCACTCTAGAACGCCGTACGACAAGGGCGGAGCAACGTGCGAAAGAGACAAAGAGTGCGGTGCGGAGAGAATTGTGTAATCGCTACCCAGTAGCAAGCCCGCCTAGAGAGTTCTCGAATATTGTTTAGAATTATTCCCAGGGATATATAAGCGAGCCGAAACGCGACTAGTCACCTTTAGTTTTGAATGCGATAACAAGAGAGAAACACCGAAGCGATAAAGTGCGAATAAAGTGATTACAAGTGATAAAGTACTGTGTGTAGTGTGCATAAGTGAAGTATTTAGTGATTGTGTTTTTGTGTGTTATAAGTGCATTTCTGCAATTAATTTGTGCTAATAAATTCCTCATTGATTTTTCAAGAAATAAACCCTTGAATAAATCTACGGCATTTTCTATCCGATCCCGTAACGTGTCGAAGATTTATATTAATAATACATTTATTTGTTTACATTACGTACTTACCTATACTTGCCAGTGTGCTTCATAGTTGTGGTCAAGTGGACATTGTACGCCTTCCCATTTGTAAACGTTATATCACACGTCTCGCAGTGCACCGCCGTTATATTCATCACCTCATCGTCTTCCTATATATGTATTATGATTTATGAGTAACTGTATTTACAAACTTTTTTATGGAAATTGTCTAAGCTATTTTAACAAATCGGTATATGTAATGAATTGTTTTTATTTTGTTATTTTACAGAATAATATAATACAGTGTAAACCCCATGTAACGTCCCTCGATTTAATGACGAACTCCCTAAAGTCTCAGAATCAATTAGCTTTGGTTGGTTTAGCTTGCCTTCCATTCAATCTATATAGCATTACAACCACTCTCAATAACGACAAAAATTGTGTAATAGCCAACTTTTTATATTGCTAAAATTAGTAAAAACTGCGCAGCTGTGTACGTTCTTTTGTCGCTTTATTAATCAAGCCCGCAATAAACTCGACTGTCGGCATCGTCCATACGAACTGTCTAAGAAATTCGATTTTCTGTTTACAAATTGGGATTGCTTGCACGTGTAGACTGTTATTGACCATGACTAATAAGTAGGAGTCATGAATTATCTATACGTTTTTCTCCTCTCCATTAAACGACTACTCTCTACACCGCCATAAAATGCAGTCCCTTCAGTGTCGTTATATAGAGTTTACACTGTAAATTATGATTTTTTTTGAATGAAAAAGAAATTACATTAGAAATTCAGTAAGGTTTGTATTAATATAACCTTAGCAGTCTTGTTTAGGAGCGCGACAAATGCATATAAAAATAGTTTTTCAACTTAATATTTTTGTTTGCGTTAGGCTACTTACTTGAAGGCCTTCATGATCACGCGCCTTATGGGCGTTGAGTGCTATCTGGGATGTGCGCGAGATTCCGCAGAAACAGCATGTGAAGTCAATTGGGTGATGATTTCGGATGTGTCTTAAGTAAATAATTCGGTTTCTATGGATAGAAGTGATGGTCTATTAGCGAAATTTTGAATTCTTGATTAAAGAAAGTCATTCAAAAGAACTTACGTGAAAACTGCTTTACATTGTTCGCAAGTGTATTGGTGACCTTGATGGTATAAGAGGTGTAGTTTCGCCCGATACCTTTAAAAATAATTCACAAATATATACAATTAGTTACTATGTATGAATGCCGACATTAAGACTTTATTGTTTTCTTTTTAATTTTTATATTAAATAGCTACACTTAAATTGTTTCCTTATAAAATAAGATAGCTGAGCTAAGTGTAAAACACTTTTGGAAATATTGTATTGAAGAATGTTAAACCTTAATTATTTTTTAGTATTTTGTACTCACAAGTTGGAATAAGACTGCGGACACAACTTGCACAAAAACCATCTTGGATGCGATTTAGTATGTGTTTGTAATTGTTCCTTAGTCCTGAAGTACATGTGACAATCTTCGCAATAAAACTCGCCACGGATCTAAAAAAAGATGTCGTTTTTTATAATTTAGCTATTATTATTAAACTATAAAATTTAAATCAAAGTTTTTGCGTAATTTTATTTGATTAAAGATGGTGGACTAAATTTAGGTGTGAACAGAAAAATACTGTCACATAAGGCACAGACAACAAATAATTTATTTAATAAATTTTTGCTAACTGACATTAAATTAAAAGCTTATATCAAATACAAAATTAACAATAAAAACTGATTGAACACGCTGTAAGGGAGCGTTCAAGTATTACGTAACGAATTGTTGGTGTCCTCTTGTAAAACGTTACGATGTGGGGCGGGGATTGAATCACGCGTTATTGAGTTACGAAACGTTTTACTATTGGATACAGAAAACGTTACGATGCGTTTCTTGGGGGGGGTCAAGAATCTCCAAAAAATGCGTGACGTAATACTTGAATGCTCCCTAACAGACAAACACGGCGCATACTTAATAACTACGTCAAACCGTTTACGACGACATCGTTTAGAACAACATACAATTTATATTGACCAAAATCAAAGGTCCCGGCTGGTAAAAGTATCAGATACTTAATACAACGTCATCGGCTGTTACGACTATCGGTTTTGACGACCAAATCTGAGTAGTCCCTTCGATGTCGTTATAAAAGATTTTTACTGTATTGCTAACTAACAGAATTCTTACAATTTATAAATATGTGATCTAAAAAGAGAGACAATCTTTTTTTTTAATTTTGAAAAAGATAGATCTGGGAAACTGCCTAAGATCAATTTCGGAGGAAAATTTATTGGCTAACTCACACATCCTAGGAATGGCAGGGTTTGATCCTAGTACGGTTTTGCGGAAAGGAATGGCTAAGGGTTTAACAGGAAAATAAGGGAAGAAATCGATGAATCTTTCATTTTATTGTAAGAGAAAAAATAATAATATTCAGTTTATTTTACCTAGCTAGCTAAAAGAAGCAATAGTCTCACCTGATCATGTTGCCCTGCATGTTTTTCTTGTCCACGTATATCAAGAAACCAGGAATAGCAAAGTTCACATTTATACTCAGCCGATTTGTATTTTATAGATTCTCTACGCAATTCCATTTTATCCATTAGCTCTTGTTTCTAAAAATATTTAACATTTATTTACATAGATTTCTACACTAAATCAAAAACGAGATAAATTTGGGCTTGATATCTTTAGCATTAATCAAATATAAGGCCTGGGTGTGTATATCTCAAAGGCGGTACAAAGTCCACCTTTCTAGATATAAATATTTATTAAAATGTATGAATATCAGAGGGTATATATAGGGAATACTCTTCAAATTATATTGTTTGCTCCTCTTGCTACGAAAACAGTCCAAACTCATATATTTTGTGTAATATAAATAATAACCATGAACCTTCTAATCATTACTTCCTGTTTTGGCTGCTTTTATAATATAGGGTATATTTTAATTTTATATCATGTGAAAAGATTGACAATATCCAAATTGCTTGATGCTAAAGAAAAATCAAGCCATGAATTTTGTTTTATTGGTTAGTAACAAAAGAGGTTGGGTGATGCTATAATTTTCTAAAGCTAGTTTATAGTACTTATATTAGGCATTTTGTTGGCTTAAAGGTCTCATTACCAGGCCATTAAAATTAAAAAAAAAGCATTTAATAGATTATGTACAAAATGCCTGACACTTTATAGCAATTATAGATAAAGGAACATTTGTTTATGGTTCAAGTGCAAGAATTTAATGTCAAAAATTGTTATTGTCTTTCATTTGTCATAATATTTTCATTTATCTATATACCATTAGTGACTCTAAGCATGTAGCAAATGAACCTAATATCATCCATATATAATATTTAAATTTATGACAAAGTAAGCTTACCGTAAAATATTTTATGGTAAAAAAATTATTGAGATCTTCTGTATCCTTCTTAGTTATTCTTTTATCAACTTCTACTGACAAATTTGGTTCTGGTTCTTGAAGCATAATTTGTTCGAATGATTGCTGTCAGTGCAATGAAATAAAAAGATTTAGTCATTGGTAAATATTTCATAACTAGCTATCCAGGAAAATCTTGTTTTACCTAAACTCCTTGATTGTAATAGTCAAACAAGCATTAATCACACTAGTAAATTATACTGTCACACTATCAAAGTACTTTACCATCTATCAATGGTACCATTTTACAGATTAACAATATTAAAAAGCAAATTAAATATTCACCTTACTATATATTATAAATTAATTTATTTCTAGCAGAAGTTTAGTCTTGCACAATTTTTAGGAAAAGCTAAATGAAAATTAAATAATAATTTGAAATCAATCTTACTACTTACTTCTCCATAAGCCATAAAATACTTAACATTATTTATAGATATAGAATGAAATGAAATTAAACACATTATTAAATTAAATACCTGCTCCATTTTTTCATCCAAATGGTCTGCATCTAGATCATCTTCAAGGATTTCAATTAAGTCATTATCTTCTGAATTATTTACATCAATGGGGTCACTAGAATCATCTTGTACTTCACAAAAGTAATCATGCTCTAACTTTACAATATCCTCTTCTTTTATAATATTTGGTAGATCATAAGTTTTTCTTAAGTCAGCTTGTGGGTCATAATTAAAACTGACATTTTCAACAATTTTTAGACTTGAGGTTAGGCCAAAACTTTCTCTGCCTATGTCCTTTAAGTTTTCTTCTGTTACCTATTAAAACATATTATTATAAATTTCACTGGATAAAATAAAGTAATAAAAATATAGATATTGGTTTATAATACCTCCCCATTATTTGATAAAAGTGCTTGGAGCACTGCCTGACCACGAAGGCATTTTTGTCTAAATACAAAGTATTTCTTCAATAGAGCAGTACATTCATAACATACATACATTGGTATTTTCAGCTTCGGCAGAGGCTGTAACAATGCAAAACTACAGTTTAAGAAAATAGCTTTGTTTATATAAATAAGTCTACAAAAGCAAAATAAAAAAGTAAAAACTAAATGGTATGAAATTCCTTCCAATCGAGGAGTGCTTGTATGATTTAAGAAATCAGTAATGTTTATTTAATGAAAAGTGAAAAAAATAATAATCAATAACAGAAAAAAATTATAGAGAATATACAGTATCATTTATTTTAAAAAATTATGAATGTTAACTCACATTTATGCCGGTCAATGTCAAATAGTAGAAAGCCAAGGTATTCGAAGACAAATTATGCATGAATCCATCCACTTCAAGACAAATTCTACAACATTTGAGCGATTCCATGTTGAGATTTTCGTGCGAAAATTATCATTCAATTTATGTTTCAGGTAATTAAAGCTTCATTTCGCCTTGACCTTAAATATATCTTGTATCAATAATATTTAAAATGTAAAATCCAATATTATATATTATTTAAAAACGTAAACGGCAACGTCAATTTGGTTATGGCCACATCACGCCTCATAAGTGTGGCGTACAGTGTTCACTGTTCCAAGTTATGATCCATTGATACATCTTGTCTATGCGGTATCCTTCCAGCCACACTTAGCCAAGTCTTGGTATTCGACAAAGGTACCATATAACTAACTTAATTTCGTTGCCTAATTATACAACTGAGCGTACATGAACCAAGTTGCTTATTCATTACTATAATAAATTCAAGTCACAAAATGAAATCACCTCCCAGACATGATGACGCATTACGGAACACGGATACTTACAAAATGACAGATATCCAATATACAGAATATCTACTGCTACGATCATATAGTGTACGATAAACGGCGTGTGCTTAACTGCTCATACACCACACTGAACTGAACCACAGAGTGAACAACGCTGCGTCTTCGATCGTTACCACTCGATGTAGACAAAAAATAAAAAAAAAACTTAGAAGTAAAGTAGTTTGTGCTTCAGGTATCTCAGGATCGCAAAGTTAATTCGTTATACAAGCTGTAGTGTAGGTTATTTCATTTTCGTGAATTACACAGGTTTAGTAACAAAACTAAAATTATTTAGTTTTTACTACAAACAACATATTGTTTTTACATTTTGATTAACATACTAGTTATCTCCTATTTTAATATTTTATACACAGCGTACAGAGTAAGAACATACTACTTGTCTTAGTTTTCTATAGTCTGTCTTCACACAGACTCCACATACGGCCGCGAAAATATTGGGTTTTTAGTTTTCAGAAAAATCACTTCTCGACAGTCGTGGGCGTGACCCACTACCGCAAAACGAATTTGTGTGGGAATAACATTCAGCTCAAGCTCACGCTTTGTCACGTAACCATTTTCAAACACGCCTGTCGAATAGTGATTTATCCTAAAGTCCGTGTATCTTTTATATATATATCTATAATATAAGTAAGCTAAAAAGTTTGTTTATTTGATTTAACGCACTAATCTCAGAAACTCTAATATCTTAACCGTCCCAACAGTAAACCTCACCTTCAGCTGTTAACATTTAGAACCACCACGTGAGACGTGTCAGCAGTTGGTCAATGTTCAAATAATACATATTTAAACTACTCTTGTAAGCTTCTAAACAAGGCGATAGACTACCAACCTCTATTAGCCGCTCCATGTGATAGGATCGCAAATCAGAACATACTCAATAGAAGATACCATGTGCAAATGAGAGAAGAGGAATGTGATAGATTACCCCTTAATGAGCTGCGCATATATACCGATGGCACAAAAACAGGTTGTGGCTCCGGTGCTGGCATATTCTCTCTTGATCTCAACATCAACATACACCTACCCTTGGGCACATACAGCTCGATCTTTTAATGCGAATGTGTCGCTCCAACCGAAGCAGCCAGAGCCGTGCAGCGGTTAGGAATTAATAACTTTTGTATTAAGTTCGTATCCGATCCGTGCGTCTCTGCTGATGGCGTTGGTAAGCAAAAAGACCAACAGTAGATTGATATTGGAAAGTCACGTTGCACTGGAGGCAATAACCCTGACAAACAGAGTTACCCTGCAGTGGATCACTTGGCAACGATGCTGCCGATGAGCTTGCGAGGAGAGGTTCGGAGATGAGGCCTGCTGGTCCATATCCGCTCCTTCCCTTACCCTTTTCGCAGGTGCGAGCCTGGGTACGCCAAAGATCCACAGAACTCCAACATCAACGATGGTCACAAGGTGCGGACTGCAGACAGTCCAAAATGGCTCTGCCAGCAGTCAACCGGTAACTTACCAAACAACTTCTAAACTTGAACAGAATCAATCTAAAAACAATGATAGCGACAATAACGGGCCATTATCTCCTTTATAAACATCTTTATGTCCTAGGCGCGACAGACAGCCCCCTTTGCAGAGGCTGTTTGAGCGCAGAGGAATCAGTCACCCACGTAGTCCTGAAATGCGAGGCTGTGACTAAACAACGTGCAGAAATCCTCGGAACGCTTCGTGAAGCCTGCGAAGTGCCCAGAAGGCTTCTGAGCTTTTGGAAGGAGTTAGGCTGGCTTAGTTAGCCAGGACTTTACGCACAATGGACCTATTGAGCGTCTAAGTGCGGAAACTGAGTCCACACATACATACATACTCTTGTAAGCTGTCGGTGTAACGAATCTTCAGCTATTAAAGTATAGAAAATCCACGTGAACCGAGTGAGCAGTTGGTCAAATGAAACCTGAACAATTACTATTTCTAAAAAAGACTTTCTATATGTCGAAACTTTTTATATATAAATAAAACTTAGTATTTTTAAAAAGATACACAGTATTTATTTCAGTTTTATTCAGTAATAAATAATAAAAGTTCAATACTGTATCGTTAATAGAATTTATTGCTTCATTCACATACATTAAAATTAGGTATTTATTTTATAGTTTCTGCAAGTTTTTTCTTACGTGAACGATCATAAGGATTAGGCAGTTTTAAGTGAACTGTTTGGTAGTGAATATTACGTGTAGTGCTGAAGCCGAAGGACTTTCCGCATTCTTCGCACTTGAATGGTCGCTCACCTGTATGCGTCTGAAAATAATTGGCATAAATGTATATATGAATTGCTTTTAATTTCTTCCACTAAAACTCGAGAATGGAGGAATTTGGCTACTTTCAACCGTGAGAAACATAGATAAGTAAAGGAAAAAAAAAACTATTAACAACCATTTAATGTTCTAATAAAAACTTTTTGTAGTCAGAAATTTCATTTTTTTGGTATTGATTGTATTTTGTTAATTGTTAATCCTTTACTTCAAAATGTAATTTAAAAAATGTGTGTGTAGTGCAGCTCTTCTCTATGGTTAAACTAGTTAGTGTGTTTTGTACTTTTAGTTTATTTATAATAAAGCAATAATAAAAAATAATAAAAACAGAATCAATTTATACAAATAGTACAAACAATGGAAGAATCTTAATGCAGGCAATTAAAGATGACGTAGATTTGTATAATTGGTATAAAGAAATTAATTTTTAATGTGTACTTCCTTTTGAAACAATCGAGGCATTTTGCATATATTATCAACCCGCCTTGATATATTTGTCATGTTGTGTATGATTATATTTGTAATTATAACATAAACAAAAAAATAATCGGTAATATCGTGAAATGTTATTTATTTTAATGTATCTGTGGCAACACTGAACTCTTACCCGTTGATGTTTAACAAGAGCGCTGTTTAATTTGAACGTCCTTCCACAGAGCGAGCACATATGAGGTCTCGTATCTGAATGGACGCTCTTCTGGTGCTTCATCATCCCATCACGATGACGAAAGCCCTAAAACGTGTTAAAAAAGTACTTAACCGACTTGCAAAACAGGTTATGTATTTGACCTGTATTTATGTTATTGTTAAATTTATGTATGATTAATTATTTAGGCTTCCAAGAACATGCGCAACATTTCCTAGGTCTATATCCAACATTTTTATCAAAATTTATTCAGTAGTTTCTGAAATATGGGTATCTCAGAATACCATATATTTTTTTAATAAACAAACGCAAACGGGCAGGAGGCTCACCTGATGTTAGGTGATACCGCCGCCCATGAACACTCTCAATGCCAGAGGGCTCGCGAGTGCGTTGCCGGCCTTTTAAGAATTTGTACGCTCTTTTCTTGAAGGACCCTAAGTCGAATTGGTTCGGAAATACTTCAGTGGGCAGCTGGTTCCACATAGCAGTGGTGCGCGGCAAAAATTGTCTTGAAAAACACTCAGTATATTGCATAGTTAAACACTAATACAGAAACCAAAATATAATGTTATAGCTTTTTGTATAAAAAATATATTTTATTTCCTTGTTGTTATAGTATAGGGGGGCTAAACCCATACAACTTTACAGAACACTCACCTTGCCGCAAACACTGCATTTGTGCGCGTATTCATTACTATGACTCGCGTTATGTGACTCCAGACCAGCCTTTGTCTGAAATAAAACAAAAATAAATAATATTCCAGGCAAAATAATCCTCGAATAAACGAATATTAAGTGTATTATTACATAAAATCTGAACTAATGTGTAAAATTATTTTCAAAATAACGTTGATACGGTCAGATTTGACGATTTGACGAAGGGAAAAAAGTGTGTAACAATAGGCAGTATGAAAAAAAATGTAATGAGACGTGTTATAAATGTTAATAAGAGTAATCTCTGTAAAACATTATATTATAAAGATTTATGGAATAAAAACACATGTCTAAATATTGTTTTATACGTACATTATATTAGGTCATTACATATGAAATTGGCGTTTTGTATGGGAAGAACAAAAAGTAGAATATTTTATATATAATATATTTAATTAATCAAAGTATGAACCATTGTTTTTTATGCACTTTTGCCATCTCATAGGTAGTTCATTGATCCCTTTACTAAAAAAAAACAGTCGGACGGGAATCATTAAATCTGTGAATACGATTTGGACTGCCCCATCAGAATTAAATTTTTTCACTTGCACGAAGTTGTCCAAATTTCGAAAAAAAATGGTAATCTGTTGGAGCAAGGTCCGGGGAGTACGGAGGATGTCTTAGACATTCCAATTGAAGCTCTTCTAATTTGGTAGCCGTCTGTTGTGCAGGGTCTAGCGTGGTCGTTAAGTAGCAGTGGCGTGGAGCGATTGACCAGCCTAGGTTGTTTAGCCGCTAGCTTTTCCATCATGGTTTGCAATTGCTGACAATAGACACCAGCCGTAATAGTCTGGCCAGATTTGAGAAAACTGCAATGAACAATACCGGCACTAGTCCACCAAACGCTTACAAGTAACTTTTTTGGGGTTAATTTTCGCTTGGGGCAGGATTAGGCTGGCTGGCCAGGATCCAACCATTGCGCTGAGCACTTCCGATTATCATAAAGAATCTATTTTTCATCACAGGTAATGATTCGGTTTAAAATACCTTCATTATTGTGCCGATTCAGTAATGTAACGCAGCAGTCGACGCGCGTTTGCCGGTTTGCTTCAGTCAATTCGTGAGGTACCCACCTCTCAAGCTTTTTAATCTTCCCAATTTGCTTCAAGTGAATTAAAACAGTTTTATCACTAACACCGCAGCCTGCAGCTAACTCAGACCTGGTTTGCGATGGATCCGCTTCCACAATAGCCTTCAATACTTCATTATTATCTTGGGTCTCAGGCCGTCCACGGGGCTTGTTCTGCAGGTCGAAATTTCCAGAACGAAAACGTTGGAACCAAAAACGAACTGTGTTTTCTTTTGCAACATGACCGCCATACACATTCAGTGTCATGAGTAAATAGCTGTAAAATTTGAATTTGAAATTCCTAACCAAATACCTCCTGTATTTGAGGTCAAAGTGGCCAGTACGAAATACGCCATTTTCATATGTAAGGACCTAATATAACACAAAATGGCCACAGATGTGTCAAATCGACGACATAGCATGTTAGTAAATAACCCTGTCAAAACCTGAAAATATTCTATAGGCAGTTTGATATAATTAAATAAATCGGTCCAGTAGTTTTGGAGCCCGTTCAATGCGAAGAAACAAATATACAATTATAGTCGATCTTACCGCAAATCCCTTCCCGCAACATTGACACACGTGGTGGTCCCTAACAGGATATTTCTTGTCAGGGTGACGCTCTCTATAGTGAGACCAATTCGCCATTGCATTTGGTATCTTTTCTGGACACTGGACACATTATCATTTTTTTAGTCATATCTGGCGTATAATAACTTATAATCCTGTACGCGACTCTGTAGCCGTTTCGAATAATGGTATATATCGATCTCTATAAGCATATGGCATTATATTTAACATTATAGTTGTCTCAGTTCAAAGGATTAGATAAATGAAAACCTCTTTAAATGGTTAAAAATCTTTGGTATTTTAACGAGATCCCTATTAAAGAAGTTTGACTGAATATATATGCGATAATATATGCGAATATGTTTGACATAATATGTAACTTTTGTAACAATTTTAGTATATTTGTCTGAATTTGAAAACCAACAATTTACTCACCGACGACCGAATTGCAAAATAAGAAATGGTTTTTCGTAAACTTTTTATTATATTATGGTAATAGTTTTAACTTTATGCTTGTTTCAAGTAAAATAAAGTCGGACGATAGTTTAATGTGACAGCGTCATACCAAAACGTTGATGAAAAGATTACATGTTTTTATGAACAAAATTGAATCATTTTTATGGAATTACCACTATTTTAGGAAGGAATGCGCGGACGCATGGCGTATGCCATAATCTAGTGGAAGAGGGACAAATGCGGCGCAAGCGTACAATAAGCGTAACGGGGCAATGAGTTATGCCTTTTCGTGCGTGCAGACGGCGTTCATGAATTTATTAAACGTTGTCACGTCAAAACGGACACATAGCAGCAATATAATCGCGCTGTTATCTATTTTAATATATAGTTAATAAATAAATAGCTAGCTTTAGTTTACGAAAGATTCTCATTTTTTTTAAATAGAAGGGTAAGATAAGTATGTTATGAAATGTCAAAAATAGACACTGCAGTAGCAAAAATTTGATTTTATAAGGTCCTATTAGCAATGCCGTATGCAATATCCGGACATCCTACAATGGCTGTGGTAGTTAATGAGGAAACAAAACTTGACTCCTTGACAAAAAACTTGACTACGTGACGAAAACTGGTGTTAAAAGACAGATTGATTATTTTGAATAAATGAAAGGAATAATAAAAATATTATTTTCAGTTAATAAATAGTACTTACATGAGGACACTGTATAGGCCAAGTACAATCATCTGGGCCAAGTTTAAGATCGCGCTTATGCTTGAGTCGCGCATGCTCACGCCTGTCATCATTCGTCGAGAATACTTCTCCGCATTCAAGGCAAGTGAACCTTTAAACAAATCAAAATATCGTGAATAAGTTAACATCGATATGGGGAAAGTTATTTTTTTTTAAAATAAACCCGAACATTATTACAAAAACTAGTTATAAGCGCCTCAGATATTATTGTTAACACAGTAAGTTTTTAATGTCCGGCAAAATAAAAGTTTCTTTAGCATAGTATAAAGACCTATATTCGGATTTCTTATTAACAAATTAAATACAGGGAAAATACTTACTGATTTGTTATATCAGCGTGCTTTTGGGATGTGACCTTGTGTCGCTCGTAAGCCTTTGCATTCGCGAACTGAATGTTACATATTTCGCAGCGCCGTGCGTCCGCGTCGCTCGAATTTTCCTTTAATTTTGAACTTTAAATATACTTTTAAGGGTTATAACATTTAGGGTGCTTTGAATTTGGTAAATTGTATAAGACTTAAAATGAATAATTTTGAATGTACTTTTTACGGTTACGGTACTAAGGGTTACTGTTAATTTAAAAAAACGTTATTGTTTAATAATATTTTTGGTTGAAATTTGGCCATACGGAAGCTGTAAAAAAATAAATAAACAAATGTATGAGCAAAACGCATTTGTAACGATACCTAGGACATTTCGGCTCGAATTTAAAAATGGTAAATTCAATTCAATGGTTAAACAATTTTATCTACAAATGCAGCAACGTTGTCGGACTTTGAAGATTTTTTCTTGTCGATTTGGTTAAACATTATTAAACCCTTTTAAGAATCTTTATTGTATTGACGTACAGCACAAATAAAATAAATCAATGGCGCTGCAAACTTTTTAGGTCTGGGCCTCAGATTTCTGTATCTGTTTCATGATCGTTTGTAAATTGAATAGGCAAGTAGGTGATAAGCCTTCTGTGCCTGACACACACCGTCGACTTTTTGGGTTTAAAGCCAGCTGGTTTCCTCACGATGTTTTTCTTCTTCTTGTTCACCGTTCAAGCTAATGTTAAATACGCACATAGAATGAAAATCTATTGGTGCACAGCCGGGGCTCGAACCTACGACCTCAGGGATGAGAGTCGCATGCTGAAGCCACTAGGCCAACACTGCTCTACTATTGACGTACAGCATACATGGTATAAAAATTACAAACAAATTCGAAAACACCTAAGACATCGCTTACATTTCGATGTTTAGCCTTTTTATGCCGATTGAGGCCATGTTGTGTCACGAACGCCGCGCCGCACAATTCGCAGGTGAAGTCTGCCGGATGCTTACTGCGTAAGTGGTTTAAGTACGTTGATTTATTACTGAAAACAATATTACAAACTGTTTCGAAGATATCAACAATATCTTAAAAGTAAAAAAACTATACCATCTGGGGCCCGTGGTCAATTTCTTTTGATGGAGTCCTATCAGTAAAAATTGTCACGTTGTACTGAGTTTAATTTTAATAAACTTCGAGATTTTCAGCGTACTCAATTACACGTTGTATATGTCCCACTAATTCCACAATTATAACTCCTCTCTTAAGCGAGAGGGAATGGATTGTATTACCCACGTTAGCCAGGGGTCCTCTTAGGTCGGAGGCCCGTGGCATTTTGTCAGCCCTGCCACCCTTTTGTTACGCCACTGACTACAAATGTAGTCTGAATCCTCAAATGAAAATGAGAAAATCATAATTTCTAACCTAAAAATCTACGACACATTTGTCTTAAATATTTACTTATCGAACAATAACTATAGAAATGTTTGACCAAGACCCATAAGGGGTTACAAAGCTACTGAATTTATTATACTGTAATTTATTCATACTCTTTGAAATTTAATTAAAACCTTTTTGTTAAATTTAAAAGTAAATACAAGTAGCCAATCTTAGCAATCCAATTATTGTTACCAAACGATATTTATGTAAGCAACAGGCTGGGATATATCTGCATATATAGTTATGTACAAAACGGAAATGAGACTAATAATTTTCCATAGAACGGCACGAAACTTACACATGCACTTCCTCACAGTGTGGACATTTATACTTCACTCCTTGATGATAGCGAACATGTAATCTTGCTTGGTAGCTGAAATTTACAAGATTGGATTATGATGTGCAAATGTCTCGTATGGACACTTAGACATATCAAGACGATCCTTTTTGAAAGTTCAGCTAAGGAAACAGTCAAAGTTTCATCGAAACTAGTTCAAGTGTTTTTGATATGTAGGTGGCAGAGTATTATTATTATTTATTATTATCAATGGCGCTACAACCTTTTTAGGTCTGGGCCTCAGATATCTGTATCTGTTACATGATCATTTTTTTAAAATCGAATAGGCAAGTAGGTGATAAGCCTTCTGTGCCTGAGGCGCATCTTCGACTTTTTAGGTCTAAGGCAAGCCGGTTCCTCACGATGTTTTTTCCTTCACCGTTCGAGCGACTGTCTAATGCGCACATAGAAAGAATATCCATTGGCGTACAGCCGGGATTGAACCTACGACCTCAAGGATGAGAGTCGCACCCTGAAGCCACTAGGCCAACACTGCTCCTGAGGGGACAGAGTAATCTGGGTAAACAATACATTAAAACATATATTTTTTCTTTTCAGTTAACAGGTTGCGCTGTTTAATCTTTTAATAATATATTATAACGTTATTACCCTTTTTTTCAAATAATAAATTATAACGGACTCCCAAACTATAAATCATCGATCATCGTGAGTCAAAAAATTATTTTTGTTAAGTATTTTGTATACTTACAGTGAACTTAGCACTCTAGGACAGTTTCTGCAAACATAGCGCCGTGGATGCATCGAGTAATGCTGGCTAAACTTGCGTCGGGTCTTGAAACGCAGTTTACAAATGTCACACTCCAAACTACCCCGTGACTATAAACAATTTATTTGTATAATGTCTAACCACATAAAACATGTAGTATCGAATTTCAATACGATTAGATAATTTTCAATTGGCCTAAGTTGAAATTCCCGATATCTTATTATTAAAAAATATAGTTTTATTCACAGTTTATGCTATTCACAGCTAAGAATTGAGAAAAGAGAAAGAATTTAGATTTTTTATCCTTACCTCGTCATGTTTAACCGCATGGTTTAAAGCAGATTGTTCATTCAGAAATGTCTTACAACATTTATCACATTTGTGTTGAGATTGCCGGAACTCTTCAGATTCTCGTCGCTTTCTCAACTCTTCCAGTTGTTCATCTTTCTTAAAGAATTTTTTAAAATTATTTCTTTAGTATAACTCGCCGTTACTGAACAGTTCCTTTGTATATCCCTTAACCATTATTTACATTGCTAATGAGCTCAAAAGATATAAATAATAATTAGTTATAAGATGTGTTAGTAACAATAAGACTTTGCTATCTTAGTAGAATTAGTACAAAAAAATGTGTGAGTGTACAGTGTACACACGTAAGAAGTGAAACTTCTTTACGACCTTATTTTTCGAAAAATGATTTCGATTATGATGATGATGATGAATTTCTGCATATACTATATGCAACTTTACAGAAATTCGTTAAATAAGATAACGTTTAACAAAAGGCTTTTATCATAATGGACATGCATGCAAATAATACAATTATTTCATTTTACATTATTACTACTAAGATTATTAGAGAATTGAATTATTTCTATCATTGTTATCGTTATTATATATTTTTGTTATTAATGGCTCCGAATCTCTTCGAATCAACCGTGGTAGGGAAACAAGAACAAGATGCAAGAAAAAGATGGCACGTAACGGAAAAATGTGACGCGTACCCGAAATATTTGACGGTAATTTTTTTTCCAAGGCCGACAAAAAGTTTCACTTCAAAAAGGTACTAGAAAATTATTGAATTCCATAATCCAGCAGATCAAGCAATAGTACTGTTAATAGATTCAGTTCAGCCTATTCGCTATAATTTAAAAATGTTGTTAATGTAATTCCCAGAAATTACACATGGGGCAGAAACATTTCTAAATCATAACAATTTTTAAAAGCTTGTAGCTCTGGCTTTCATAATTACCAATACAAAAAAAAGTCATATATAGGTATCAAATTTATGAATCAAGTCACACTACATAAGTAGACAGTATCAATATTACATTTCACGTATAATATATCTTTTACACTAAGTATATATAATAATTACCGTCAAATAAATAAATATAACAAATTCCTCTAAATCCTTATCATGAATAGTAGGTGTGTTTTTCTTTGTTTGCTTGATTCTTTGAGATCTTTCTTTTCTTCTCAATCCTATTATTGATTTTGTCTTTACCTTAAAGTTAAAATAACATCATAAGTTCTAATTTATTATAAGGAAATCTGTTAGTTAAGGTAAACTAATTGGCATAAAATGTTTAATAAATAACTATTACCCCAAGCGGCTTAGCTCAGTTTCAATAATATTTGTATACCATAATTATATAAGTAGCCATCAGATTTTAAAACACAATGGGATTGTTTTACAGTGAAAATACAGTTTACCTATATTGTTTATAAAAAAATATTAATAACAGAATGATACATACTTTACTTTTATTTACCAAATTTACTAATTTCAGGTCATCATCTGAAGACTCTGTACCTTTTAAATCATCATCATCACTTAAATTTAATTTAATTTTTGTTTGTCCATAATTTTTTATTTCCAAATTATCATGCATTTGTAGATCCATTCCTGAGGGACTAGTTTCTATCTTTATATCTTCTATATCAGTAACAATACAGTTATTTCTAATAAAAATTTCATTCTTTATTGGAGTTTTAGCAACTTCTCTTTTAATGCTTGAGTCATCTTCACTAAACATAAATGTTGCAACCTTTTTATTAGTCATTTTCTCTGCACTTTTTGTATCACATGTATCTGAATTTCTGTCAATATCTATATTAATTACATGATGAGTAATGCCCATATTGTTAATATGATTTTTCTGAATCTGTGTTATATCTGCTTTTGTTACCTGCAAACAATAAAAAAATATTTTAATATTAGAGTTATTGATTAATAATTATGTAAACTTAAACTGAAGTGAATTTGTGAAAAATAATACCTGTCCTTTTTCAATTACAATCCTTTGCAACATACTTTGAACTTCTAAGCATTTTTGTCTAAATAGAAAATACTTCTTCAACAAAGCCGCACACAGGTGGCAAGCATATGTTGGCATCTTATATTCATATAGAGGCTAAAAAGAAACTTCATAAATGCTTATTAACTATAACTACTAATATACAGGTTTTACTAATGAATATATACTGGGTTATTTGGAAGAAACTGCTTTTAGTAGTAAGAGCGCCTATTAACATTGCTAGTCTTTTTTATATTGTTTTCCTCTGTTTTGTGACAATATAATGTAAATAAAGTGTTAGGAATTTAATGCATTAAATGCAAACAAAGTGCATTTAGAGATATATTATATTAAGTTAACATTACTGAAACTATTTCAAACAACTTTATCTGATGTTTACAGTATTATTTTACTTGTCCAGGTGATGCTCTATCATTACATTTTTATGTTATTTTATATACTTGTTGGTCTCGATACTTAACAATAATTTGCCACTAATAATAACTTACATCAGTTCCGGTTAATAATTCGTAGTAGTATTCCAATGAAGTTAAATGTATAACATTAAGTTTAATATCAGTTGTAAGACAAAGCCTGCAAACTTTTAAGTTTTCCATTTAAGTGGTTTCAGTTATTATATAGTAAGTTGTATTTAAATATAAAATTTATTCATTTATTTATTTTAGCTATAGTAAAAACGTAGAGAAATTAGTTCTTATTATTAATAAAATAATGGTTTCGTTTGACTTTTTTATTATTTACTTTAGGATTTAGGAGTTCTTCTTAACTCTATTTCACCACAGACTAAATAGAGACACCACAGGTGGACGAAAAATGCTATCACAGACTACAATCACACCACTATGGTAGAAATAGAGAATCCACAATCAATGAAAACTTGGAAGTAATATTCATTGTCATCATTGTTATCGAAATAAAACATAATGTATATCTCATTTATTTTGTAAATAGTCCTACTTTGTTCCTTTCCGGTACATTCTACTTCTTAAAACAAAATGTAGTCCATTATATTATGCATAATAATAGTGTTTAGTGTATTAATCAAGACAAAACTAAAATATTTCGCTACAGTTTTCTAGATACATCAACTGCATAAATAATTGTAGCATTGTAAAGTTAAATTTGCAGTGAATGAATCTGTTTACCTCTATTGTATTCTGTGTCTGCAAGATGTGCCTTAAAGTTTTTGTGTCAGTCTGCGAGTTGGTTCTTTTTTATATTATGGCAATAGTTTTGACTTTATGCCAGTTTCAAGAGTTGGTTCTTTAATATTATATCTTGATCTATATGGTATGGTATATATATGGTCGACTATAACTGATGACAATTGACCATCTACGATCGAGTTGACGGTTTTAGATGAAATTTTTTCGTCTCAACATTGAACATAATAACAAGTTATAAAAGTTAGTTAGTTAAGTTTACAGCAAGTTCAATGTTGATAATATAACCATTAGTCAGTTTTTACATTTAGATTGCTCAGTACTCTTCTTACTAACAATATTATTTAAACTTCTTGAATATGTTGAATAGAGGTAAAAAAATACACTAAATATTAATAACAGGTGATTTTAGTGCTATTATGGCAGTCACTGCAACCGATGCGATTCATCCACGTTTCGCAAAGAAGCCATTATTTTACAGTATTGGTAGAGTATTTTGACTTTGTTTTAAATTTCTAAGAATCTAATTAAATGTATTCATTAAATTTATTTATCTAAAAACTAAGCAGTTAAAGTGTTATCATAACTCCTTATCAATAATGACGCGCGTAATTTTTAATGTTAATCATATGTATTATATATAAATACTTACTCATACATTTTTCGTTCCAGGACTTAAAATAGCTTTAGTTCAGTTATCAGTAGGTAAAGATAAGAGTAAAAATGTGGCTCAAGCAGTGAAAAAAATTCACCAGGCTAAAGCGAAGGGAGCACAGCTAGTTGCACTGCCTGAATGTTTTAACTCTCCTTATGGAACCAGTAAGTTTATTTAATTGATTTCATAATTTTATTTTACTCAATACATAATATGTATGTTTTGTATGAATGGGAATTTGACAATGTCTATTTTCTTATAATTTTTTGTGCAATTATATTATGTTATTTTTAATTTCAGAATATTTCAATGATTATGCAGAAGAAGTACCATTGGGCGAGACAAGTCGTGCCTTATCCCAAGCTGCTGCTGAAGCTGGTGTATGTGTTGTAGGTGGAACAGTCCCAGAGAGGTGTGGAGATAAACTTTATAATACTTGCACTGTGTGGGATATCAATGGAAAACTAATAGCCAAACATAGAAAGGTGGGGTTCTTTTTACAATACATACAAGAATCTTCTTCCAACTTCTTGTGCTTAATTAATGTTCTATGTAAGTAGAAGATATATGATTGAGAATTAATATGAATTGTGGTAGTACTAGGAAGTATAAAATCAAATAAAGCAATATTTTTCTTAATAGTAATTCTGTGTGGCAAAGATCTTATTAGAACTAAATACTAATTTTACAAAGATGAAGAGTTTGTTACATTGATCACACTAATATAGGGAACAAATAAAAATGGTTCATTATACAGGAAAAAAATATTTTAAGAACTTTTGTTGTACCTGCAGTATGTAAAAATAAATTTCACGAAATTCTTTCTCCTTAAATTTTCACGAAAAAGGTTTGTGGACTCAGTTTCCGCACTTAGACTCTCAATAGGTTGTGCATTATAAAAAAAATTTTTTTTAGATGCATTTGTTTGATATAGACATTCCTAACAAAATAACATTCAAAGAATCGGAAGTATTATCACCAGGAAATGAGCTAACCATATTTGAATGCAATGGTGTAAAAGTCGGCTTAGGAATATGTTACGATCTACGCTTTCAAGAGATGGCACATCTTATGGCCAAGGAAGGTATTAAGTCTCTTTTTTTAACAGGACATGTCTTATTTTTTTTTCTTTGTTGTCAACTTCAGGGGATAGTGTTAACAATATTTTTTATAAAGGTTGTGGCTTACTAATCTACCCGGGTGCGTTCAACATGACAACGGGGCCTAAGCACTGGGAGTTGCTCGGGAGGGCCAGAGCGACTGATCAGCAACTCTGGGTGGCTCTGGTGAGCCCTGCACGCGATGCAAACGCGGAATACGTGGCTTGGGGACATACTACCCTTATAGACCCGTGGGGAGCAGTTGTTGCTAAACTTGATGAGAAGGAGGATACTCTTGTACATACTGTTGGTGAGTATTTCGAAATGTTTCGTCTTATTAAAATTTTAATCAAGAAGTTAACGATGCGATATATTATTTTAGAGATAAGGTTGCTATAATTTAACAAACATCTATAACTAATGTACTATGTTGCTAATAATAATATAATAAAACGACAGATTGATAGTGAGTGATAATTGATTTGATTCAAAATTAATGTAATGAAAAAGGATGTCAAACGAAACAACGAATTGTAGTAATGTTAATGTGAAAGGTTTTTCGTCAAGTCGCGTGTCAGCTAGTGTTGAACTAGAGATGCAGTTCGTTTTACATTTTACACACGTCCTATTAAATTGTAGTCGCTGTTGACGAAACGAAGCCCGTTGTTCTACTTTGCACTGGTTGTATTTTATTGGATTTAGATCAACATGTTAAATAACTTGTTTTAGATTTATCTATGGTCGAGGATGTAAGGAATTCAATTCCCATCAGGCTTCAACGGAGGACCGATATCTACGACACCGTGCGTAAATCCTAAAGTCAGCATTGAAGTGCCATAACTTCAACAATATTTTATGATACAATTTATATTGGTATTGCAATAGTTAATAGATATTGTTATGTTGTTTAAAGTACTCAGTTATATCTCGTAAACCAAGTTTATGAGTTTATTAAAGGGGTGTTTTAAATAATGTTAGCACTTAAGGTTTTATAATAAGTTTGTTAAATATATTTTTTTTTTTTAAATGATCATAATATTATTATATATTTAAACAATAAAGGCTAATATTGTACAAAATTTCTCAATTTTTGTTATTCAGATCTGATTATCGCCAGTTGTACATGCAAAGAAATGCCATATATTTATATTGTTTGATAAATATCTTAATTATATATTTTTATTACAATTTGCTTGTATTATTTATAGCCACGTGTTTCTCAAATAATTCTAAAACTGTACTGCCGCATCCCCAGAATAAGGTAAATCCGCTTCCACCTAAAAACATAAATAGGTAGGTCTGTAAATAATTGATTGTCCGATTATTTTAAGTTCAGTGGATTGATTAGCTGAATTGTACGTTTAGAAATTTTATAACACATTGAAAATTTGCCGTTGTGTGGCGTTAGACTTGTAAAGTTAAATAAAATAAAAAATGTTTATTCAGTAAAAGTATATTTAGGATGAAAGAATTATTAATTTGGTCATAAACGTAAAAAATTTAAAATTGAATGTTATGCCAAAAAAAATAACTTTACTAGAGACTACAATATAATATGGGGTATTTTAATTTAATTCTATAAACATGCGCGCATTAAAACTGTAGTTACCAACATCCTCGCATAAAGTGCGAGAAAGAGGAATTTAATAATGGGTTTATCAGGTATAGTAATTTTAAATAGTCTCACCATGACCATAGTTGTGAATACACAGTTTTCCATTTATCCTCTCCGCTTCTGCGCGAACTTCATCTCTGGCTGGTCGTAGTCCAACAAAATATTTTTGGATGTTCGCGGTCTAGACATACAACAGTAACATAAATAAAAATATATATTTTAAGCAAAGATTTGGTATAGAAAATGTTGCCATATATATATGTTTATATAACCGGGCAAACAGGCGGGTGGCTGACCTGATGTAAAGTGATAACGCCGCCACTGGACACCCACATTTCTAGAAGATTCGCAAGTGTGTTGCTGGCCTTTTAAGAATTCGTCCGCTCTTTTAAAGAAGGACCCTAAGTCGAATTGGTTCGGAAATAATTATATGGCAGCTGGTTCCACATTAGTTGTGGTGCGCGGCAAAAACTGCCTTAAAACGCTTAGTTGTGGAACGACGGACTTCGAGGTGATACGTGTGGTATTTCGTATTCTGCCTCGACGTCTCATGATATCAAACAGCTGCAGGTGTTAATCAGATTGAAATCTTGATTGGTGCAGAGGGAAATCACATCTCTACGTAACGCCAAAGGATCAAGCCGCTCAGAAAGTGACTAGTAGTCGACGATTCGAATTTAGAACAGTAAAGCGTGTGGGGCCGCATTTACGCTCTATGTAGTTGCAAATAGTAGCCCGGAGTGAAGTACCCTCTTGCCTTGCTGAGCACTCCAAGTTTCTTAGAGGCTAATTTAGCCTTCCCTTCCAAATAACCGCGAAACTGAATTTGATATGTATACCACGCTAGCTGAGGTTTTAAGGAGAGTCGCTTCGAAGAGAGGAGTAGGGACAGTGTGTTTTTTTTTTGCATAAAACGCGCGAAAACACGTTATACTTGGCATAAACTAATACGTTAATTGTCAAAGTACTTACTTTTAATGACGGTATTAAATTGTGGCAGCCTCTTTCAATAAAATCTGTGTCATCGTTATTCACTTCTGTGCTGTAGTTGTTCGCTTGTCCAGTGCCACCAAGTACACAAAATGTGTCGCTGTTATATAAAATGAAAATATAACCCAATATATAATATACACTTATACAAATAAAGTAAACGATTCAAACAGTTTGTTTGAGTACGCTAAAAGGTTAAAAATTATTATGTAGTCTTAGTTTGAGGAAAAGGATGAAGGAAAATAGTTTTTCGTTGTAAAAAAGTATCTGCTTATTTAAACGTCTCCGCAAGTGTCAGACACGATGTTGACAAGATCACTAAGCCTTGTTACGTTCGACATCAGCTGGCTATGCCTTATCCACTTAGGCCTCCGTACCTCTAACTCTGCTCTGATTTTATGAATTGTTGATACTTACTTTGGTATTATATAGTGACCCGAGCATTTGTCTTGGATAGTGTAGAACATCCAGGGCGCGTCTACCTGTATAAATAAAACGGCTTAATATTGATATATTACAGAAGTTTTATTCTAATGATCATATTAGTATAAAACTTCTTTAACGGATATAAATCGTTAACAATATTACTTTTCATTATACCTTAAGTATTTGTCCCCTTATAGGGTGCACTTTGTCATCGGGGACTACTTCCCGAGCTCCTAAACCCGTGCAATTTATAATAACGTCATAATCCCTCAATATGGGATCCGTCAGGGATTTCACACTACCTTGCTTTCTTGTAACTTTTAATGCGTCTAATTGTTGTTCGAGTCGTTTCAAAAGAGTGGATGGATTAACAACAAAAGTGTTAAATGTGTTCCCAGCTCTGTAAAGGTGATGTGTATTACGTACATGAAAACCGAGAAAGAAAACAATTTGTCTAATTTAAGTCATGCATTTAATTCATACAAGTTTTAAACGCAACTCGTGAAAACTTTTGAGGCTTGTCAATCAAGTAAATAAATAAAATACCTAATTAATCAATCAATTAATCAAGTTTCTACAATTTTATCTCGTGAATTTTTCAAAAACAATAGATATCGATACATACATATACTGAACAGAAAAGAGTTTATTAAAATACTCCAACTGTTTCTGGTCTAACTCCACGTAACCAAAAACGTGTTTGGTCCATTCTGGCGCTGATTGTGTCCCATCTCTGTACATCACATAAACTGGTTGTAGACTTATTCCATAACCACCTTGCCGCCAAAGATTAAGAAGTAGGCCGTAGGTTTCAATGCCCCATTTTCTATAAAAGACAAGCTTAAGCTTGTAAGTAACTTTCAAATTTCAAAAGACAACGCCAAGAATATAAATGTGCCGTATCCATAAGTACGTACAATTTTTAATGCTGTCGTTATATTTACATATTATGAGAACTTATCTTACCCGATCAAAGCTTCTGGTGTATTTCCACAAAGGTAAGGATACCAAAGGCCTCCTGAGCCATCCCCAGTAGTGTTGGGGCTAAATTGCGCACCTAACAACGTTACCTATAAATGTCGGGAGAATTGGAAATTTATTCATTTCTATCTGTCAATTTATTCAAGTTTACTGTAAAACGAAAATAAAATGTATTTCCAAAAGCCGTTAATAAATAGTAGCCGCTACTTTCTAAATTGGTTACTTAGTTAATCTAATTATGGTTTAAGAAATCGCAAGGTATGTATTTTGTAATACTGTAATCTTCTTCTATAATCTTTTGTAAAAACGGTTAAAAGGTACTTTAACTTATCTGCCATACCGATGTTACAGACCTATAACTTCCTATGTTAGATCGATTTTTGGATATTATGATTCAAAAGCACACATTGTATTACATTGCAGATTTTTATCTTTTTTAAAATACAATGTAAATGTGTCTTTGACTTATTAGATTAGTATTATTGAAAATCGGTATTATGTATATAAATAAATGCTCAGTGTTTATTGGTAGATGTTTTGTCTAAAATATATTAGTATATATAAAATCTGTATTTAGTTCTGTATATGTATATCAACTTCTAAGTTTCTGGAGTTTAACCAATTGATTTAAAAAAATCTGCTCTTATAATCAGTGTTGGCTGATGATAATAATGATAAGGCGAGACTCTTAACCCTGAGGTCGTATGTTTGACAAACGGCTGTGCCCTGATCTTCAACTTGTCTATTTAAAAACGCGCTTTAAAATATACAAATTTTCCGTATTCTGTGAGAAAATATTAACTTACATCATAATCCGGGTATTTTTGTTTTATTTTCAACGCACATGTTGTGCCGTTTATTCCAGCTCCTAACACAATCACCTTCATTATAGAACAGAGCAAAAATGTCTAGCACAAAGGTCATCAATAACTTTATAATGATATGCAAACAGTGCCTCTTATCAACACAACACAGCATTTAACGACTGAGAAATGTACGATTAATTATATAAAAACAATATATAGTATAACAAACCTGTAGTACCTATTTATGAAGATTGGTTACCCATTAGGCTAACTTATAGCCATTTTATAAGTTAACAAAAGCTTCTCCACCTAAAACCGCCACACTGTTCACCACCGGTTGAAATTCAAAACATTATTTTAAAGGAAAAGATGATTCATGGGATCATATTTCCCATTATTTTATAGACCATTGTATAGACAAATACATAAAAATATACCGATAAACTGAGTTTTTATGACGCGCACTGGTAAAATACGTGGTTTTTTACGCAGCATATAAATTCAGCTAAACAATTGCATTACAAAGATACAGTCCGAGCCGATACAGAAGTTTTACAAAATGTATGAATTAGTCTCTTAAATGACCCGAATGTTATTAACGAGGATGTTCAAGCCGCCTCAAGAAAATGTATATCTATAATATGGGTTTAGCTAAACTTTTACTAACTTTGCCTGTATGACGAGAACGCTAGATTCATTCTTGCAGCTCATACTTGTTTTATTTAAGTAAGGCAAGGTTAACTTATTTTTTTTTAAATCATTGCATACAAAACGAACAATTTTATCAGCGAATTTTGCTTCTATTTGTACAGTTTTCCTATAAATATAATGTTTTCCCTCATATGGCAAAAAACTATTTAGATTGGAGCAAATTCATGAATTGTGGAGAGCCACCGATTAAAGCAAAACTTTAATGAAAAACCCGCCAATTTTTTAGATTATCTCATCCCTGCATCAGTTGTATGTAAGTCGGCAGTGTAAAATGCCAAATAATAATAATGTTACTAGAAGGAAGGTTGCTCTAGTCAGCGGCTTTTTTTCTTATTATAAAGATATCATTATAAAAATTTACTCTTGAATAATATAACTATATTACTGAAATATAGTCTTATATTACTTAATAGAATTTCTTGCAAGAACCCATTCTATTATTTGACTGTATTTCATGTCAAGACTGTTAAGAGTCTATTATTGGTACTACTGTACTATTTTATTCTGTTTAGTCTGTACACTGTGCAGACTGTGACTTTGTTTGTGTACAAAACTGTTGTTAAACCGGATCCACCTAAATACTTCCTATTTAAATCTAATTCTTGTTAAATTAAAACAGGTTCAATAATACCAAAAAAGAAATCATGAAGTAAGAATTATTGCTTATAATACTAATCCCACCGTAATAACAGTGAATCATAATACGTTTTTTTTTTCTAGGTTAACTGTAGATGGCTTACTTGTATACTTTCCATATGATTACATTTATCCAGAGCAATATGCATACATGCTGGAACTAAAGCGTGCATTAGATGCTAAGGTAATTTATTTATTTTTAAACAACACATTTGTACAACAAGAGGACGTAGTAAATGTTTGTTCCTAAAAGAGCTTTGAAAGATTTCATTCCACCTTTATGTTTTTTCTTCATACATCATTCTAGAATATATGTGCAACTAAGAAGATATATTCACTACGCATTATTTTTTTACTTGTGTTTTGTAACAGGGTCATGGACTGCTGGAAATGCCTTCAGGGACCGGTAAAACTGTGTCATTGCTGTCGCTTATTGTTGCTTATATGATACAAAACCCCCATCATGTGAGGTGAGTTATAAAAATATTATGGGTATGTTTAATAATTTGTCTATTCATTTTTTTCTGATTTTATACTGGCTTTACTCATGTTAAGTTGGATTTAATTGATTATATTACTATACAATTACTTAAATATTTATAATATTTGTAAGCATTTATTTACTCTAAAACATAACAATATAAAGAATGAATCTTTACAGAAAACTTATATACTGTTCACGAACGATTCCTGAAATAGAAAAAGTTTTAGAGGAATTAAAAAATCTATTTAAGTACTATGAAAAGTCACAGGGAGAGAAACCCAATCTTACTGGAGTTGTTTTAAGTTCTAGAAAAAATATGTGTATACATCCAGAGGTAAATTATTATGAATACTTTTTTTTATTTTATTTGTGTCAGATTGTAATAAAACAATATGTCTGAGTAAATCACTCAAAAGTGATCTTAGGGTATATTTTTATAGGTTTCTCAAGAAAGAGAAGGCAAATTAGTTGATGGCAAGTGTCACTCTTTAACTGCAAGCTACATTAGAGAGAGGCATGAGCATGATATAAGTGTTCCTATTTGTAAGTATTTTCTATATTTTTATTAGTGCAAAAAGAAACATCATTTAATGGGGATCTGTGGTTTATATTTTTCTCTAAATTAATATAACATATGCACTGATGTCTACATGGAAATATCTATGTTTTTATTTAGGTAGTATAAATTTGCCTTTTTTTTTCAGGTCAGTTCTATGAAGGATTTAATACTGAGGGGAGAGAATCAATGCTACCATATGGAGTGTATAATGTAGATGACCTAAAACAATATGGAGCTGATAGAAATTGGTGTCCTTACTTTCTCTCTAGATTTGCGGTTTGTATTTTTATGTATTTTTGTTCCAATTGTGTTTCTAATTACTGTTATAAAAAGTAAATATCTGCAACTCTCCAATGGGACATAAGGCAAGGATTTACTTTACTTAAACTACCTCAATTGTCCACAGATAATTCATGCAGAGATAGTAGTGTATTCGTATCACTACTTACTTGATCCAAAGATAGCAGAAGTTGTATCGAAAGAGTTGAATAAGGAGGCAGTAGTTGTCTTTGATGAGGCTCACAATATAGATAATGTATGTATAGATGCGCTCAGCGTCAAAATCACTCGCCGTACCATAGACAAAAGCACACAAGCTCTACAATCCCTAGAGAAGTCCGTAGCTCAGTAAGTATATATTAATTTATCCTAAGAAAATACCACCCGAGAATCATGTGAAGTAACACGAGAGCGATGAGAATAAAATATCAAATGGCGATTTTTATTGTTATAGAATGAAGGCAGAGGATAGCACTCGTCTAGCCGCTGAGTATGAGGCGTTAGTTGAAGGATTACGGGAAGCGGCCCAAGCGAGAGATACGGACACAATACTCGCGAATCCCGTATTACCTGACGAGGTCTTGGACGGTATGACATCTAATAAAAATTAAACCAACTAGTGCACCGGGTGATGTTTTTATTTTCTTTTGTACAACAACAACAAGAAACAAAATTTCATCTTAATTTTTAAAATAAATCTATTTCATCCGTTAATATGGTGAATTAGCAGACATACGGAATATTTAAAATTTCCATAAAAATATGTTTTTATACTACTTATAATTTCCAAAATATTTGATTATTATTTAAATGATTAGGTTCCTTTGATTTAAAGCCACCTTCAGTATGTAATTCCTCTGTCCCAAGTACTGATTCTATACTAGGTGACAGTTTTGTATAGTTTGTGTTCTTTATAACGAACTACACGTGAAATTGTGTTTTAGAAAAATATTGATTATTTCATTAAATAAAATCTTTTAATATAGAGGTGGTCCCCGGTAACATTCGCAATGCTGAGCATTTCTTGGGTTTCCTGAAGCGGTTTATCGAATACCTAAAGACACGTCTACGCATTCAACATGTTGTACAGGAATCTCCCGCAGGTAAAAATAATGAACTTATTCTTTACTTTCAATTTTTTTTCTTAACTGCTATTTCTCTAATAAACTTAACTATTGGGTGCAAAATACGAAATATTACATGTTTTTTAAAAGAAAAATGATTCCTGAAATACGACTGTTTTTTTATATGTTTGACATCGATGCATATAAGTACTAGATAAATTAATTTTAATTGTTATTTTATAACGTGAGTACAAATTACAATTCACTATTTTAGGTCTGTTTTTTTAAGTAACATTAACATACATATACGTATTGTGTAAAATGTTCTCAGTATTTTAAAATGATTGACTTCAATTGAGCTTCAAATTTATCAATATTTATAAACAATACATCAACGCAGGTTTCTTGAAGGACGTGTCAACGCGCGTGTGTATTGAGCGAAAGCCGTTACGGTTTTGTGCTACGCGACTACAGTCACTCTTGCGCACGTTGCAGGTGACTTACCTTTTATTACTTTAAAACGTACAGATTTAAAATTAGTTTAGTAGGAAAAGAATCAAATTCGTTTTCTATATTTTAAAATGAAATAATTATTTTATAATTGTCATTATATAGTGTGTTATATTCTCGCTGAATTCTTTAAATAATGCCTCCTTCGCGGCATTGGATACCGTGTATATGGCATTATAAATATCTAAGTATAAATTACTTACAAAAAATAATCTAAATATTTTATACCATTACTCAAAAGCACACAAAACGTCGAGATAATTTAACTACGTCATAATTGAATTAATTTTTTTTAGACATTTTTCATATATTTTTTTTCCAAGGAAATAATAAGTATGGGGTTGCCTGGAAGAAATCGCTTGTTAGCGATAAGGCCGCCCGTTGTCTAATAACTTATGTAACCTGCTTTTTTGTTTGTATAATAATGTATATTATGGTAACAAAGTATGAATAAATAAATAATTATATTTAACAGATATCAGACCCATCTCACCTCGCGTCCCTGACGCTGGTGACCAATTTGGCTACTTTAGTGTCAACGTATACCAAAGGCTTCGTCATAATTATAGAGCCCTTTGATGATAGGACACCCACTGTGTCTAATCCGATCTTGCATTTTTCGTAAGTATTTTTTTATCAGTTAGCACAACACACTTTAACATTACGATCTAGTCTAACTTAAGACTAATAAGTAAATTTAAACTAACGTACTTTACTAAAAAGGATTTTTAACATTAGAAAGTGTCTTATAACACATGTCCCATACAGTCTCTGTTAAGGGGAATATACTCTGTTTTTGTGTTCTTTTTCTCACTAAACACGGTTTAGTAGTTAAGAAACTCACAATAATTTACTCATTAGAATGGTTTTGTCCTATTTAATCTCATCACTATGTCCGTGGTGACAAGAAGTTAAATAGCCTCGACATTCTTGTGTTCGTGGAGTACAGCAATCCTTTTGATTATTGTCATGACGTCCTCTACATTAAGGACTTGAAGGACTTCAACATAGTCTACTTATTTTAATTTTTTTGTTCCAAAATCTGTCATTAACCCAGAATTTCCTCTCATCTGTTAATCTAGTATTTCTCAGTGTCAAATTATCAGTACTTTATGTCTGTGGACTTTAAATTTAGAGCCGTATTAAATAAAAAATAAATCAATGGCGCTACAACATTTTAGGTCTGAGCCTCAGATTTCTGTATCTGTTTCATGATCGTTTGTGAATTGAATAGGCAAGTAGGTGATTAGCCTTCTGTGCCTGACACACACCGTCGACTTTTTGGGTCTAAGGCAATAAATCCTCACGATGTTTTCCTTCACCGTTCGAGCGACTGTTAAATGCGCACATAGAAAGAAAGTCCATTGGTGCACAGCCGGGGATCGAACCTACGACTTCTGGGATGAGAGTCGCACTGATGAGAGTCGCACTCTGAAGCCACTAGGCCAACACTGCTCAAGTTACAGCCGTATTATCAAATCTAAATTTAAAACATTAATTTTTCTTTGTTCAGTTGTATGGATTCTTCAATAGCTATGAGGCCGGTGTTCGCGAGATTTCAGAGTGTGATCATTACTTCAGGTGAGGCAATTATTTATATATATTAATGTTCATTCTGTTACATAACGTCAAAAATTTACAAATGATACTGAATTAACATTTATTGCCAGTTCTTAAATAAAGAAAATGAAAAATGGAAGGAATTTTAATCGCTTTAAGTATTGAAAAACGTAATTTAATTTTTTAAACGTTGAATAACTTTGTCATATTTCAGGCACATTGTCCCCTTTGGATATGTACCCGAAGATCTTGGATTTCCATCCAGTTGTAGTGAGTTCCTTCACCATGACACTCGCACGGCCCTGCTTATTGCCCATGGTAATATACTGTGTCTCTATTTTTGAATTCTTGCTTAAACATAAATAAATTAAGAGTATAGAAACACTAAAATACCACTAAGGAGTTTGGCACCTTGATGTCTGAAAATAGAATGTTATTATTATATTAATTTTTTTTTAATTGCGCCACGTCTTCATTCTCCCATATTTATTTATTTTTAATTTTAAAAAACAATCTTGTGCCCCACATTTTTATATTATTAAAAGAATAATAATTTTCGTAAATGCATGGTTTATTTATTCTAATTTATTGTTCTTTTGTCAAATAGGTCCGTTGTGCGTAGCCACAGACGCATGATCGTCTTTTGTTCTCAGAGAAAAACTGTCATTTCCTCAAACCATTTAATCTAGTGTTTCATGGACATGTGATGTTATCTTTTTTTATATAACTATTTAACTTTTTAATATTTTTTGTGTACGTTTCAATTGCAATAAGTACCATTTATAGAATTGTTTTCGTGTCTAATGTAAAAGGTGTGTAATAGATAATTAATGATTTTGTGTTTTATATTAAAAAAAAGTATTGTATATTGTAATCTTACGATGCTTTTCATAGAATTGATGATATATTTTCAATGTATATATTTTATTTTATATATTTATAATGTATAAGGTGTGTAATGTATAATGAATGATTTTGTGTTTTATATTAAAAAAAGTATTGTATATTGTAATCTTACGTTGCTTTTTCATAGAATTGATGGTTTGTATTTTCAGATTGTATCAAAAGGCAGCGATCAAGTCGCAATATCGTCTAAATATGAGACTCGAGAAGACGTCGCTGTGATCAGAAACTATGGACAACTTCTTGTTGAAGTAAGATATTCTTACAAGTTGTACGAGCTTTACTTTTTTTCTGTTTTTTCAATTCGTAAACATACGATAAATGCAGTTTTTTGACGGAACATATTGTACTGTAGCCTATCTGGCTGACAATCTATTATTTAAAGATTTATTTAAGAGAGACAGTATTTAGTATTGTCTTTTGTTAAAAAAGCTTTTACATATTAAGAAAAACACTGTTTGAACGGATTAAAGCTATGTATTATTATGAAAAACTTGTTGAGTCAGTGTTGTCTTTCCATATTATTTGAGTTAAATTTTGCATAAAATACCATGCATCGCAATGCCATATAATAACATTTTTGTATGAAAAAGCTTTTTAACCAAATCTTTTCTGTTTTTAGCGTTTAATTTCTTTAGTGTAACGGTTGGAATTATTTTAGAAGAAGTCATTGGCGCCATAATGTTATCCTTTTTTTTTACATATTTTCTTGTTAATAAAATTATATGAATGTCAAAATTAAATTGTTTATCGAAATTGAGACTCGATTACAGATTTTTCACACCAAAATTTTCTCTAGTTCGGGAATAATGTATCAATAAACAGCTTAAAAAAAGTCTCAAGTATTTATCAGTTTTTTTTAATGTTTTTCAGATATCAGCCTGCGTACCCGATGGCGTAGTGTGTTTCTTCACTTCGTACTTATATTTAGAAAGTGTCGTTGGGGCTTGGTACGATCAAGGTAAAACTCACTTGTTTGTATCATTATTGGTCCATACGAAATTTTTTCAAAACTGAATGTAAACTCTATATTGTATTAGTCGAATTTCAAATATTAACTTAAGCAATATAAACACTTAAATAACGTTGTATGTGATAAAAGTAAATTTCTCATACACTATTGATGATTTATGATGATAATATTAATAATAAGTTTTTATCAAAATCGAATACATTTTTCGATATTATTTGATTTAGCCTACAATTCATAAAAACTAAAACAGTCCAATTGCACTGCTTTCTTTTGTCTCTTTCAGTCAAATTATATTTATACTAAGATGAAAAGAGACATTAGATTTTTTTTAAAGCTGAGTCTTTGAATTTTTGTTGTAGGTGTTGTGGCAAGTCTCCAACGGCATAAACTACTCTTCATCGAGACCCAAGACTCGGCAGAAACAAGTTTCGCTCTTATCAATTATATAAAGGTATTACAAATTATTATTATACTAAATGCAGGATAAAAAATGCCTTCATAAGAAAACCGGTAACGCGCCCAGGGGCTTGTCTTGGCTATTTTCAAAAATCATTTGACAATTTTTAACTAAGGGAAAACAATTTATATTAAAACTATAATGTCACGAGAATAAATTTAGTGATACGTATGACATCTCGTAATGGCCTGCTATTTCGAAACCGCTCACTTTATTGCGCATACAAGAATATAGTAATATAAGTAATAACCTTAAAAATAACTAACGATAAGCCTAATTATTGATAAAAAAGAAGTGCAAGTGTGTGAAATTTATTTTATAATACAAATAGTAGATAGATTACGTAACGAATTTAGGGGGGGGGATTCCTTTTGTAAAACGTTACGATGCGGGACGGAGATTGAATTACGCGTTATTGTTAATATTATTTTCTATTTTCCATTACTTTACACCACATAATGGTAAGTCATAGATTTAAAGAGTCACTGGAGTTGGTCACGAAGCGTTTTACTATTGGAAACAGAAACGTATCATGGAGGGGGGGGGGGGGGGGAGGGTCAAGAATCTCCAAAAATGCGTGACGTAATACTCGAACGCTCCCTAATAATAAAATAAATCAATGGCGCTACAACCTTTTTAGATCTGGGCCTCAGATTTCTGTATCCGTTTCATGATCCTTTGTTAATCTAATAGGCAAGGTGATCAGCCTTCTGTGCCTCACGCACACCGTCGACGTTTTGGGTCTAAGGCAAGCCGGTTTCCTTCACCGTTCGAGCCATTGTTAAATGCGTACATAGAAAGTCCATTGGTGCACAGCCGAACGAACCTACGACCTCAGGGATGAGAGTCGCACGCTGAAGTTAGTTAGGATTATTGAAAAATGATTATATAGAAACCAAAATTCGACATTAACATTATATTAAGAAAACACTTTTTAAACGGATTGAAGCTATGTATTATTATTATAAACGGGGTAATAAATACAGATAACACGGCAGCTGTGATACTTTTGACATTCAACACCTTTTGTCTTCAGTCACCGTGACCATGCACGCTGTAAAGCACGCGAAACGTCGGATTTTTTTTTAAATTATGTAAATAACTATAAGGATATAATAATACAAATAGCTTTAATCCGGTAAAAAAGTGTTTTCTTAATGTGTAAAAGCTATATTAACAAAAGACAATACTATATTAACATTATAGTATAATAGGATAATTAAAAATAGAAATATTAATTAAATAAATGTTTGAGGCGTGTGAGAGCGGTCGCGGCGCTGTGCTGTTGTCTGTGGCTCGCGGCAAAGTGTCGGAAGGAGTGGACTTCGACCACCATTTGGGCAGAGCCGTACTTATGTTCGGGATCCCTTACGTCTTCACGCAGAGCCGGATACTTAAAGCCAGACTCGAGTATTTGAGGGATCAATTTCAGGTATATAATCTTTTTTTTTGTTATTGTGACCTAAACAGTTTTGAATCTGTGGCCATACGTCAGAATATGATAAGTCATACATAGCAACAATGTACTCCAATGTAGTCCAAATGTTGTGCTATTATATAAATAAATGTTTAATTATTAAAATTATATTTAATACAAGAACTTTTGACATGAAACTTTTATTAATTCTATTCATTTGGGTTATCTGTTGTATATTGTAATCATCTGATTTGATTATTTCTAACGATTTTTTTATCACTTTAACATCATTGCATGCTATTATATTTACTTAACTTGTGTCACGAAAATTAATTTATTGATTATAATAGTGCTCTGCGGTTCTACCCGCATTAATTCGGCCGTAACACGATGTTCTATAGTAAAGCTTTGCCTCTAGGTAAATAGACTTCCAAATGAAAGAGATGAAGCGTGAACACGGTTTAGGGATTTTAATTAGACTTTTTCACACTTTTGTTACACTATCGTAATTTCACACAGAACCATAACATTTTTGAAAATCTAGGACCTATGTTCATCAGGCATAGGGTTCTAATGGTGAACAGATATTTCAAACCTTTTCTATAGTAAATAGTTTCCGAGCCTATTCAATGCAAACAAGTCAACAAATAATAAAATTAAAATATTTCTCCTTTATAATATTAGAATAGATAATTGGAGCCCTTAACCGAATGCTGCAAATACAGTTTGCGGCAAAAGATAGCGTTTATTGTGACGTACTTACTATGATTGTTAAAATGCTCTCGTGTAAACTGTTTATTTATTTATTAATTTTTCCCTTCAATAGATACGTGAAAACGACTTCCTAACGTTTGACGCGATGCGACACGCCGCTCAGTGTGTAGGACGAGTGTTACGGTATGTTTAGTTTATATCTATTTTGTTACATACATTAACTATCAAACAGTATTTATACTATATTATACTTTCACCAGTAATCAATACGATGATGATAATTTGCAATATCTTTAATATTGATAACTTTACAACACGTCTAAAAATAATACTTTCTTTCATGCAACTTTGACGCTAATTAAAAAAATACTTTAAAATTTTCAGTGGTAAAACAGACTACGGTGTCATGATATTCGCGGATAAACGTTTCAGTCGCGCGGACAAGCGAACTAAATTGCCAAGATGGATACAGGAACATCTAAAGGACTCTCTTACTAATCTCTCAACTGAGGAAGCCGTGCAGGTAGAAACTAATCATTTATTCACAATGCAAAATTCATTATACACAGATACATAACAGGAACATATCATTAAATTAATAATTACCTAGTACTTACGCGTAAATGTCTCGACAACCGTGCGTTCAAACCCCGAGTTTTTATTAATAGATTCGAAGATTTGCTGTTCAGCTTTAGTTTCATTTATAAATGAAAATTGTTAAAAATGATGTAATATGGGGTTGATGCAGATTGTGTTGTAACGCTCTTCTTCTATTCTCGACAGTTTCACTTCAATTTACACTTGCCAAAGAATAACTACTAAAAAACTACGATGTTTGCAAAAGTGTTTGGTTATTATTGGTATTGACAACGTCTACAATGATATTATTTACGAACAATATGAGTTAATTTTTTTTTTGTTAATTTAAGTTACACCACAATATAACTCATCTGATATTTATTATACAATTTAAGATACTATTACGACTTGTGCTTATAGATCTGCAAGCGTTGGCTCCGACAAATGGCCCAACCCTTCACTCGCGAGGACCAACTCGGTGTTTCTCTGCTGACCCTACAACAGCTTCAGAGCAAAGAACAGCAGGAGAAGATACAACGAGCGGTAGTACAGCAATGACCGTAATGGGCCATGGGAATATTTAAGAGTTCCCAGCTGAAAATATACGGACGTGAAGGGACCATGGGGGAACACGTGAAGAAAGTCTTTGCAGCTTAAATCCGAGGTACCTAACCTAACCTGATATGAGCAGTAACAAGACTTGGATTGCCTAACAGTAGCAAGACTCGAAAATTGTATTACAATTTTAGGTATTTCTAAATGTGTATTTTTACAATAAATGATTTCACTCAATTCACGGTTTTTTTAACTCACCCGAACTAATTCTGTGAAAATAAAAATCTTTTACACACATATATACATATATTTTATTTAAAGTGCTTTACACTGTTACATTCCTGAGAATTAACAACAGTGTGTGCGTGTAACGCGGACACAGGACGTATGAAGGATTATTAAAGAATTCAGTTAAAACTCAAAACCACCAGAAAATCACTAAAACAAGTCGACTATTTTTTAACAATATTTAATGTTTCGTGCGACATATTTATTAAAACACAATATTGCACACATTTTTCCAAATTTAGGAAAATACATTTAATCATAAAATACTAAATAAATGCAAATATCTTAAACTGAAAAAAACGAACCGACTTGTAAAGTACAAAGTGAATGTTAAAAAAGTCACTGCAATTTGTAACAATAAATTCACATTTCATACAGCAAAATTAAAATATATTTAATGACATTCAATCACGAAAAAGACAATAAAAGAAGTATTTTGAGCAAAGGCTCCATATCTTTATCTGCAGTGAAAAGAATAATGAAAAAAAAGGCATCTTATGAAAAACAGATTGTCTGTCTTATGTTTTGGTTAATGTATGATAAAGGCTGTTAGAATGTAAGGCGAGGGACGAATTGATAGTGATTATAGATGATTGGTCAAACGGAAAGACAGATCGTATCGCGTATCATGTCATTTTAGATTCTCTGAATCTGAATACGATAAAAAGCCCTTAACGAATGGTAATTTTATTAAATACTTGCATTAACTTAACTCATTCATTAACCATTAGCATTTTCATGCATAACAAATAACATAGTAACACATAAGTACACAATAGGCTTACAATATGCAGCTGCCATTTAAAGAACATCAATAAACGTGAACAATTTATTGTTAACATTCTATGTATTATATAAATTCTTTAAAAATGTCTAATTCGTTTAGATAATCTAGGACTTGTATAGTATACATAAATACGAAGCAGAATTACATTTTTTCTCCAAAACGTTTTCAATGCACCACAATCTGTTTTGAAATAGACACTTAAGAACAGACAATGTAAAAAAAATCCCGCGTTTTTAGGAAAAATAGTGATAATTCTATAAACCGTCACTATCGTTAGGTTCTCAGAAGACGTCATGGCAATGATATTAAATATTGAAAATAACTTTGATAGATATTCGACATGCTTTTTACTTGGTACTTATAATGAAACACTTAAAGCCGTTAGGGAAGATTGTTTGTTCGAACGCGCTAAGTCTTGACTTCCGTATGTCAAAAATATATTTAGACGGACGGACGCTAGTTCGCGATACGTCAATCAATTTGACGATTCGGCCATGACATACCTATAAAAAAAACAAAAAAAAAAACTTTTGGTTAGATCTTTTTTGTAATTGTACCTTTACTACAACTTATCTTCCGTTGTCAAACGAAACTAAATTAATTGTACTAGCCATTAGAGTAATGTTACATTAGACACCGATTGGTAGCATTATTACACAATTACACTATCTAACTTTTGTGTTTCACATTACTGAGGCTCGAGACAAACATTTCTCGCGAACACGGGAAAAACATTACCTCACGCTTTGCCACGTGACCATTTACATACACAAATCGTTTGAAATTATCACACCTGGCGAAAGCCCCTGATAATAGATGGCGTTATTAGAAATTTACTACTAGACGGGACGAGTAGAGCTTAATTTATTGGTCGTTAGGTTGTTTCTGTATGGGCCTCGGTGGATTGTGTCTCCTACGGCTTTGCAAAGCGGCAAGTAGACCGCGTCCGCTTGACGAGCACAGTTCCGTGCCATCGCGAGCGCCAGTCACACGGGCACCGCCAGCTAAACCATTTGTTATATGCCTGCAATATTTTTATACGATTTATCGTCTCGGAAATCTTAGGTATAAGATTTTTAGTAGAGAAATTCCGTTTGGTGACATAACCAACTTTTACGTTTGGCATACGTAAATAAATAATATTAAAACCGTAAAGGTTAACCTGACATAAATTATAAAAGAAATTGCAATTTTTTAATGAATTAGAACTAGAAACTATTACAGAATGTAGATTCGAAAACTTTTATATATAATTTGTAAAACAACATTTATTTCGTTAAGCGTAAGTCAAATAAAAATACGATAACAGACAATTATCCTTTTGTTATAGACTATAGAGGATAAATAAATCTGTTCTTTGGCCTCGGCCAAGAGTAGAATAGGAACACACTATCGATAATTCAATTCTTGGTTTAAAAATGTAGTTTAATTGTAAGTTTGTTTGTCTGTAGGTTTTTTTTAAATTGTTATTTTTGGTCCTGGTCGTGTGTAAGTCAATTTGTTTGTTGTATCGTGAGTTTGTCTTAATTTTGGGATACAATAAAAAAATTCCTATATTTATAATCAATAAATCTGTATCGCGGGCTAAAGACGAATCAAGCAGAAATACAAAAAGTATTTATAATATCCATAATTCATCAATAAAAAAATATCGAAATTATAAAATAACTTTTACCTGAGCATATGAAAGGGTATGTGGTTATTGCTGATCCAGTCTAAAGGTGAGGCTGCCTCTCCAAGGGCTGCTGCACCTGTTATCTTTGAAGCACCCGCACACGAGAATATCATTACCACACGACTACCCTCCTATTACAGAAAATAATAATTTTATTCTCAGAGTACAATCATAACAGTATATAATCAAATCAAATAGTTTGTTGATTTGATTATAACTACTGCTATAAAAGAGTCTCCCTCCTTCATCATACATGACAGTGTTATTATTATTTGTAAAATAGCATAAGACTCCGCCCACAAAACCGTTCCGTTCGTTTAGTCGGAAAATTCGTTTCACTTGACACACACATCACAATGTATGAAAATAATTAATTAACTAGCATAGATTAACAGACGCTTTTCATTGTCCGTTGAGTGTACTGACTGGGCTGGTGGTATGCTTCCTATACGTTAAGAAATAGTTAGTCTTTTGTTTTATAATCTATTGTTTAATATTGTGTTGTTTCTTCTATGTGTATTGTTTTGAATTTGACATAAAAGTATATAGTTTTACAGAAACAAACCTGTTTTGCCTTTTGCAGTTTCTTGATAGTGTTTTGCGTAAAGGGGTAGCTGCCACTCGCTTGTGCCATTTCCACGCTGTGCAAATCGTCTGCCTTTACTATGAAGTACCTGGAATTGCTTTCTCCGTTTTCAGAGTATTTCTCTATATTAGCTAGCAGGGTCTTTCCGTTTGGAGAAATGGGACTCTTTGGCCCACTATACGACTGAGATGAAAATCCTTGTGGCATTCCATCATTCCTCCAGCCAGGTCTTGGACCATTTCTATAACCGTAGCCCTGATAGAAACTATTCGCAAAGTCGTTCTGGTATTGCGGGTAGTATTTCTGCTCGTGCCGGTTAAACTGTTCGTCCTCCCGACGCCACATCGGCGATTCGACAGTCAGAGGTTTCGGCCGCTGGCCTATGCCGGCTGGTTGGTGTAAGCCTACGTTTTTCTCTTCAGCTCCCAAGACGTGGACAACGGCGTTTAAGATTTGCTCATCGAGTGGCGTCATCGGTTTCCCTGGGTTGGACATTCGACGAATCACAAGCGCACATAGTTTCTGACGCAGGTAATAAACGCTTATAGCGTCCGATGCGTCGGCTGTAAATGCCATCCAATCATCTAAAGTCAGGACTGCTGTATCTGGAGACGAGTTATTCTCGTCTGCCTCACTATCTGAATCGCTCGACAATCCTGGTGGATTGGCTCTTTGCGTTAGCGCGCCAGAGGGCAGTCTTAGAGGCCCACTAAACAAAGCGACCGTCAGGGGAGTCACTAATGTGTTGCATCTGATAAAACAAAATCTCCCCACACGAGAAATTTCTTCGAACACCACCCAGTCTGTTGGTAAATTTTGTACTGATTTTTGAGAACCACTCACTCCGCCACCTCTGTGTAAAGTGGAACTGGGATGAAATGCCACTTTAACTTCTTTCGAAGTTCTCAGCGTACAGGAATCCCTATCTACTCTTGCGATGGATGGGTACAGACCGCTAACCAGCACCGCTTTCACAACGTGCCACTTTTCAGAGTTCACGTTGACGTCCTTAATATCACCCGAACCTCGCGCTTTAACAAGACCGAGAGCTCTTAACTGTGCAAGTAACTGCGAGCGATACCCGACAATCATTTCCATAGTAGCCCCGCATATGAGATTTTTGGCACAAAACGCCTTTTCAGTGCCGTTAGCCCTCGCAGACTGCCACGCTTGGAATGCCCTCAATAACGCCATATGATCTGAATAGCTATCTGCGGCGAATTCTTTCCTCGCTAAACTTCCCTTCTTCCTATTTTCTGGATTCATCGATATCTGGAACGGCTCTTTATTGGACAAGCTGCAAACAATGGTCAATATCGGGTCTAAACATTTCATGACGCACGCGTAGAGCAACATTTTCCCCAACTTTGGCTCGACTGTCAAATCTAATAAATGCTGGCCGATTTCTGTCAAATCTTCCATAGGAGTTAGAGCACCGACAGTCTTGAGTAGGGTCACGGCATTCCTCACGGCTAAAAATGAAGGCGGCTCCAAAGCCTTCGATAGGAAATCCGCAATAGGAGTATTTCCAGGCGCTAACAGTTTTGTGTGGAGGCAAAGCTCCTGTAGAGGAACCCTAAGAATTTCTGGTACCGAGTTGAGAGGTAGAGTTTTGAAGCGTCGTTTGGAGCACATGTGAAAGCAATGGCCAGGCTTGGTCCGTCCCGCTCTACCGGCCCTCTGCTGGCAACACGCCCTCGAGGTCCACACGCATTGTAGGGAACAGACACCTCCATTGGATTCATAATACTTTTCTTTGACTTTACACGAGTCCACGACGTACACGACATCGTCTATCGTTATTGAAGTTTCTGCTATATTTGTTGAAATAATAATTTTCCGTGCATTCGGGAGCGGATTGAAGACTTTTTTCTGGTCCAAAGTCTGCATGTTACTGTGCAAGGTGAATATTTGATATTTTAAAGCATTCATTTCTGTGCAGGTTTGGATCATGTCTCGCAGAGTAACGATGTCGTCGTAGCCCGGTAGGAAGATTAGTATACTCCCTTTCGCCATGTTAAGGTGGATATGTTTGACTAACGCCAACATAAGATCGTGGTCTATAAGCTCCTCTGAGAAGGAGTGATGGTAGACGTCTAAAAGGAAGTTATCCGCTGCCGACTCTTCTTGTTCGTTGGATTTGGGTTCCTCGATTTGGTTGAAACTGACGAGACCTTTGGCACATTCCGAGTGACCGCCTTCTACAGCGTAGTCATAAGCAGTTTTACCATTTTTATCTTTAAATGTTGGATCAGCACCTGAACAGAAATATTGAAGATGAAAAAGAAAAATATACGTATATAAATATTTCAACGAGTGATTAGGTCAAATATATCAAGGATTTTCGTAGGAAAAAGGTTTTTCTGTCAAATATTTTAAAAAATACGCTAATCGAGGTGCAATGAGTGATAAGCTGACATACCGAGCCTCAATATCTGATGCGCAGTTTGTGTCAGACCCCTTGCAGCGGCAGCGTGAAGGGCCGTCCTTCCACAGGCGGAGTGACGCGCATCTACGCTTACACCTTCCGATAGAATCATGTACAGCACTTGGCTGAACGAGTCCTAAGAATATCATTGGTTTGTATATACAATATAATATATATAAAAATATTTTAATGATACATTGGATACAGAACATGATTATTATTACGTAATAATAGAAAAAACTTTTTAAACGGATTGAAGCTGTGCGTGTCACCATGACCACGCACGCGAAACGTCGGAATTTTTTTAAATTTAAAATTATGTAAATGATTATAAGTTTATAATAATACTACATAGATTCAATCCGTTTAAAAAGTGTTTTTTTTTTTAATGTAAGCCATGTTAACAACAGACAATACTATATATAGACACACAGACAATATAATAGAATAAAAAAATAAATCAATGGCGCTACAAAATTTTTAGGTCTGGGCCTCAGATTTCTGTATCTGTTTCATGAGCATTTGTTAATCGAATAGGCAAGTAGGTATCAGCTTTTTGTGCCTGACGCACGCCGTCGACTTTTTCGGATCTAAGGCAAGCTGGTTTCCTTACGATGTTTTCCTTCACCGTTGGAGCTAATGTTAAATGCGCACATTGAAAGAAAATCCATCATCTCATCCAGGGATGAGAGTCGCACGCTGAAGCCACTAAGCCAACACTGCTCTGTACATAATAATAAACATTTGTAAATAATCTTTCAGATACATTCTAATATTGAAAGATACATAAATGTACATGGGATATATGAGTGTGTTATGAATTTCTAATTTAGGCTTTGCTCAAATACTTCACAACGCATATACCTTACACTGCTACCTTAACCCAGTGTATCATTTCAAACCAGATTGAACTTTTTTTAAATTAATACTCGCACACGCACCAGATTAAAGCTACATCACATGACTTACCAAACTACCCTCATTGAAGCACTCGTCTAAAAACTCATCCATATCAGCTTGCATTGCTGGATCCAGATTCTCTTTTTCCTCTTTACTTCCACTCTCTTCTACTAAATCACTTTGCTTTTGTCCTAAAATTATATTCGTATCGAAAAATAGAAACATAAAATGTTAGGTGTGTATGCATAATAATAAAAAACTTCGGGGCAATAAATACAGATAAAACAATTTTCTCTGCAGCTGTGATACTTTTGACATTTAACACCTTTTGTCTTCAGTCACCGTGACCACGCACGCTGAAAAGTACGCGAAACATCGGGAAAATTTTTAAATTTAGAATTATGTAAATAACTATAAGTTTTAAATCACAAAGTGTTTTTCATAAGTAATGCATCACTTTTCAAGGCTATTAAAAATTAAACTAGAAAAAAATTTAACCTACCCTGAAGATGCGACCAGTAGCTTTGTCCAGTTTTAAGCTTCCCTCTAAGCTCGCGTTCCAGTTGTGACATTTTCTTGTTGGTGTACTTGGTCAACTTTAAGATATCTTCTAAATAATGCCTTTGAACTTCGTGTAAACGTCCAGGTATACTTATCACTGGACATCCATTAAAATACCTGAATGATATTATTATTTAAATTACTTCTGTACTTGACAAAACGTTTCTTAACTTTAATACGACTAATCTAGTAACTTGCTAAAAAATGTTATGTCTTGGATATAAACACTAACTATTACAACTCTTAAACAAAAATGTTTTGTTTATGGTTAATCTTTTGTTAACATAGCTTTTACACATTGAAAGAAAACACTTTTTTACCGGATTATAGCTATTTGTATTATTATAAACTTAAAAAGTAGAGAAAGTTGTGGTATCTGTATTTATTTCCCCGGAGATGAGTTGAGTTTCTCTACAGCTGTGATACTTTTGACATTCAACACCTTTTGTCTTCAGTCACCGTGACCATGCACGCTGTAAAGCACGCTAAACGTCGAAAAATTTTAAATTTAACATTATGTAAAATAATTATAAGTTTATGATTATACAAATAGCTTTAATCCGGTAAAAAAGTGTTTTCTTTCAAAAATGTAATTTTCGTGTTCTACCTGCAAAATGCATCCTCATTCGAATACATTTATCTTAAAGGACGTTAATTTAATTGCTAAAATAATATTATTAAAAAAATCGCCTCACCTGGAGAATATCTGTGTGTCCATAGTTGCAGACATGAGAATGACTTTCAAATCTTTAGTCCGCAAGGCGTCTCGTAATGCTATCAGCAGAAAGTCACTAAATTTATCTCGCTCGTGAACCTCGTCTACGAATACGTGCGTCACCCCTACACAAAAGTAACCAACATTTATGAGATGGATGAGTATGCAATAGTAGTAACATATATATATAAAGTGTATATATGAACGTAGCAAGCGTACATAAAAATCTTTCATCATAAAATAAATTTATTTTTTGAATATACATTCGTTTGTGGTCATTACTTTAAAAAAGGTTTTATTATATACTGTCAAATAGCATATTGGGTAGATTTAGTTTGGTTTGCTTTTTAATACATAAGGGGTTTTTTTATATCTAATAACTATTCACTAAGTTTTGTTTTAATACCTAGTGAATAGTTTCACTTGTGCATATTTTACTTCCACTTACCAGTAAGGGCTTCATCACCCGCCATCAAAGTCCTGAGCAAGACGCCATTAGTGCAATAATGCAACACTGTACGCGGGCTTACACGAGACTCGAGCCGGATTTGGTAACCAATAGATTGTCCTATCTTCTCCATACGTTCGTATGCTACCTAAAATCATTTATAGAACGTAAGTCGTCAGAACCACTGACGTCGTTTTCAGTTCCTTTGCTGCCAAATGATAATGTGGAAACTTTTCTGAAACATTCCAAAATCTTACATCGTACATTCGTAAATCGTACTGTTTTATCTATAGTACTCATCTGTCTCTTTTCATCACGGCATAAACACATTTTGACAAAAAAAAGTGCGTGCGTACAAAGTACACATGTCAGAAGTATTACTAAGGTAAAAGCCCCACCAATAGATGATCTTGGTACAATGGTATATGAGTACCAGTATTGATCACTCCATGTCTTTGTATATATCCATATTCACACTGATTGTACACTGTATACGTGCGTTTACTGCACAAGACGTTATGCGACAGAATTGCCATCTAAAGTTCCAATATGTAACTACGAAACGAATACTTCAACCAATAGCGTTTTTTTTTCTCGATTTCCTTTAATCTCTCTCTCTCAATCTTTCTCAATTGCTCTGTCCCTTTTCTTCAACAAAAACGCTGCACATCTTCGTGACGCTAATATTAATGCGTTTCATCCGTAAAAAAAATTACGGCGCCTAAAGAAGTTTCACTTCAATAAGACTAAAGATTACTTTAAAATCATGCACTTATACCTATTTAGGCTTTATTAATAATTATACTATAAAGTGCTTGACAATAAAACAGGTTGAGGGCCGGAACACATTAGCATGTTATGAAACATCTTTTGCTCTATTGAAACATAAATGTTACAAAGTCACTTTAAGCTTCATTGCTTATCATGTCTATAGATGAAGACTGTAAAATGTAAGGTGTGCAAAAATTTAGGCAGATTTATATTTATAATGCATGCTACCATATGAAAACCAGAGTGTATTTAGCACTTATTTTAACATTTTCTACATCTCTACTACTACTTTATAGATTAAGCCTTCTGTGTATAGACTATATATAACTAAAGGCTTAAGTTTACATACCCGCTCAGCAACAGAAACAGCTGATATGCGTCTGGGCTGTGTGCAGTAAATCCTGACTGGCTGTTTCATCTCCTGACAGTGCTCTAACACTAGCTGAGGCAGTTGCGTTGTTTTGCCACATCCTGTTGCTCCCGCAACTATTATCACCTAATTAAGTATAGATATGATTACTTTTTTATAATTTAACTATCCTTTTGCATAATGCAATGGCTTATGGCTCAGTTTTCTAAGTTCTTCTCTTTTTTCTACAGTTATATATTACAAAAATACATAAAAATTCTGCTTAATTTTAAAGCACAGCTGTCAGCTCTCAAATGGTAGGTCCTTGTCATTTTTCCTATTACAAAAGAATATTTTTATACATTAATAGTAAACATCTTTACCTGATTAGAGTTAATGGCATTTATTAGCTCATGTCTTTGTTCATAAACTGGTAATTTTTCTCTAAATTTAATCAAATCAGGATTATATGACGTGCTTGGAACCTGCAAACATAGATATAAAAGTGAATCATCTTATCACAATATCAAAATAATATAAAAATACAAATTTACTTTAGGGCCTTATTGAATAGGAATACATTTTATGATTTAATGGATTGGAAAGTACAGTATGACAAATATACATAAAACATTGTATTATTATTCTATAACTGTTGGTTTTTTAACACTGACAATTTTAAAATAAAATAAAATAAATATTTACCTGAGCAACACCATTATTCAATTGTCCCATACTTTTATGAGCTAATTGTGGACTCCGCTCCTTCTCTGGACAACAACTAAGATCTTCCTTTTCCTTACTTGTGATTGGAAATGCATTAAACAACTCAGTGATACTACATCTCATATTAGAGTCTAAAATCAATTTGGCATCATTTTGTATGATTGTTGAACCAATTCTTTTATATATTGTTATGTAGCGGTTGACACCTGTAACATTTACAAAATTTAAATAAGATATAAAAACAAGCAATTTAAATAAATACGTCGTGAGTGTTCTAAAAACCAAAACAAAGAAATTTACCTTTCCCGCGTGACTTGGATTTGAGACCTAATTTTGCGACGGTCTCATGAATGAAGCCTCTTTCTTGGGCAGACAGAAAAGACGGAAATTTAAGTTCGGTCTCATTCTCATCACTAAGAAACTTATCCAATTGTATTTTTAATGCTATGCTGACAGATTCAGCAATAGGAAAATGCTTATTCCCTATGTTACGTTTACCCCTTTTAGAACTCATTACTTATAAGATACGTAATTATTTATTATTGCTTTTCAAATAATCACATTACATCTATGCATGAAATTAGTGATCTACAAAGGTTTCAAAGCCGATTTAGAAAATCTTTGCTAAATGTTAATTTCAGAAAATTGTTTGTTTTAAAATAGAAACCAATAAAAACTAAAATTACAGTATAAAAAGAATTACATATAAGTTGAATTGGCAACTAATACTTGACACTTGACTGAAATTGAATATATATACAGACTATAAGTGTACTAAATTTAAAAATATGATATAATATTTACGAAATAGAACTACAGTATCCTAACAAAGACTATACTACTATTAAATAAATAATATTTATAAAAACCGTTCCAATCATAGACTTAGCGCTTACTATGAATCCTGTATTTTATAATTAATTACAATGACGTCATACGGGAGTCAAACTTAGAAACTAAGGTTCGCTTCTAAATCTTACATTAAGGTACGGAATTCACTAGTAAGTGCAAACTTGATAAAAACAAATTGCAATAACATAGTCGCTATTCGCCACAACATGTCTTAAAAATGCTTTGTTTTGCGATTTTAAACTACTTTTCTTTTTTTTTTAAATGGAATCTCGCTGTTGGCCTTAAGGGCCTTTACAGCTCAGCTCGGGCTAGCTCAAGGGCGTCTCCTGTGAGACTCGAACCTCGGCTTGGGCCGTCGCGGGGTGGTCAATCGCCTGGGCAGGGCGGAAGCTCACTGGAGTGAGCGAAGTGCGAAGTGAAGGTCCTCGCCTTCCCCGGTGAAGGCGGTATTTTACCCTAATCTGTGAATTTCTATTTTTATTATTGGCCGCGCGGGCGGCATTTAATTTATTGTTTGCTACATTAATTGTATCGTCCGGATCCGTTAGAATGTGTCGGGGCCTCCTACGAGCCCTTTTTGTCGGGAAGGGGTAATAGTTGATGCTATTACGCACCAGCGGATTGGGATGGTGTTTAGCCTTGTCAAAGTGGCGTGTGGACGCCAACTTCATCCATTGGGCTATGGGAGGGAGATCCAGGTCGTGGTGGAGATCGACGTTTCTCGCATAGAAGGGCGACTGAAGCACCTGTAGCCGGTGAATATAGGAAGGGGCACAATGCGCAAAGACTACGCTATCGTATGTCATGCACGGTCGGATGCAGGCCTTGTACAGGGACAACTTGTGTCTGAGAGACATGTGACTCCTTTTATTTAGGAGGAAATGGAGGCGAGAGATGACAAAATAACCTTCTTGCGAACGGCGGCTATGTGCTTACGGAAAGACATGCCGCTATCGAGCGTGACTCCTAGATATTTGACGGACTTTTGCCATGGGATGGCTTGCCCGTATAAGGTTACCTCTGTCTTGAGGTGAAATTTATCCCTAGCGTTAGCACCGGGGTTGCCCATGGCAAAGAGAACTGCTACGCTTTTCTCGGGATTTATTTGGAAGGCCCATTTCCGAAACCATTCGCCTAACGACGTGGTAGCGGTCTGGAGTCTGTCCACGATGACACCTCTATCTTTGTGAGTGGTATAGAGAGCGGTGTCATCGGCATAGAGGGCTAGCTCCACATTTGGAGCCCTAGGGATGTCGCCGGTATACAGCGTGAACAGAAGGGGCGAGAGGACCGAGCCCTGAGGGACTCCGGCCATGATGGGGCGAGGAGACGATAACGTTCCTTCTACGCGATAGCGCATTGAGCGGTCGGACAAGAAGTCGTGTACGATACGCACGAGTCTTAGTGGCACATTAAGGTGGTAGAGCTTGTAAACCAAGCCGTTGTGCCAGACCTTGTCGAAAGCTTTCGCTATGTCGAAGAAGAGCGCACCCGTGGCTCTCGGTTTCAGGGAGCTATTCATCCCGGAGAGGATGTGCTCCGTGATTCGATGGACTTGATGAACGCACGAGTGGGCCGGCCTGAAGCCAAACTGCTCATCGGGAATGAGCCCCTTATCTAGGGCAAAGTCTAGGAGGCGCTTTTTAAGTACCTACTCGTAAAGCTTGCTAAGCGTATTGAGAAGGCTGATAGGGCGGTAACTGGTGGGGTTGTTACGGGGTTTGCCTGGTTTGTGAATACCAATGACAATGGCCTCTTTCCACTGCGCCGGGAAGGTGCAGTTTTCAAGGAGGCAATTGAAAATGGACACTAGTAGGCATATCAGATGGGGCGGGAGGCACCGGAGGACCTTGTTCGAGATGGCGTCGAGACCTGGAGATTTACGAGGCAGTGAACTCTTTATTAGAGTTTTGACCTCGGCGATCGACGTAGGAGGGAGCGGCTCGGGAGGGAGGGGCAGTGCTACGATGCGTTCGACCTCGCGGTTCACGTGTTCGACGTGCGCCGGGTCGCTATGATCGAGATACGGGGTGCACTGCTCCACTAGGTTGACGGCTAAGCACTCGGCTTTTTCGTCGTCGTCGAATGCGTCCGGCAGATTTGGACGCCACCGTGTCGGTTTTAAGGGAACGCGCGCGAGACCAATAGGACGTGTGCGAAGGTGACAATTCGCTGGTAGGACGGTTCCAGCGTTCGTTTCTAATTTCCCGCATGCGCTCTTTGACTCGGCGTTGCGAGGCGCGGAGTGCTCTGCGGTTTTCGTCGGTCGGTGTTCTGGCGAAGGCGCGAGTCGCCGCGTTCTTCTCCGAGTCTAACTCGTGTAACGTCTCTACGCTTCGCGGCTGTAGTGCCACGTTACGTAAAACCGCTACGTCTATTACGTCCGTTGAGAGAAGGCCGTTGCCTGTTATGCCACGGCGAGTCGGTTGTATGGGGGCAATGACGTTGAAATTGAGCACGTCTATAAGCCTATTGAGGGCTAACCCATTAGGGTTCTGTTTTGAGCTATTCCAGTCCCCGTGTTTGCTATTGAGATCCACGACTAATAAGACCGAGGGGCCCATCGCAAACAGGGTTCTGAGATCGCTCTCTAGTATGTCCTTGGCGGGAGGGAGGTACACCGACGCGATAATAATCGACTGATGGCCAGTCATGGCTACGCGCAACACAGAGCACTCTATATTGGTAAGGGAGGGCGGGTCTAACGGCGAGCAGTGAAGCGCTCGTCTATAATAAATGAGCGTACCGACCTACGGGGTCGGTCGTTTCGCACTACGTTGTAATTCGCGAATCTGGGAGCGCGAACGCTGGGCTTGAGGAAAGATTCCTGTACTAGGAAAATATCTATTTGGTGGCGAACGAGGAAATCTCGAACCAAATCTGCCTGCGGCTTGAAACCGTTTGCGTTGAAAGTCACTACGGACAGTGATCGAGCCTTGATCCTAGACGTGGTCGTAGCTATTGCGGTGTGGTGGAGTCTGCAAGTCCGCGAGGACTTAAGGAGCAGGACGTGCTCGATTACTAGTTCCTTCTTGTCTTCCGCGTTATTGGTGGATTTGAAAGCCTCGGAGAAGGCGACAAGAGCGTCTATGTCTAACGCGTCTACGATGCTAAACGCGAGATTTAAGGCGTCGCGGACCTCCGCCGTGTGGCTGAGGGTTTTAGCTGGAGGGCTCACCTTGCGTGTGGGCCTCTCCGTTATGACGGGGGTCGGCGCCGGCGCCTGGGAAGGCTTCACGGGTACCGATTTTGTTGGCAGAGGCGGGAAGGCCTCTGACGTGAGCTGGGGAGGGCCCTCCGTAACGGGAGGCTTGGTCCAGGCACTATTTTTAGGAGGTGGGGCCGGCGCATACGTGGGCTTTGCTCTCGCGCCACGACGGACCGCATCGCGCCCCGCCGTGCGCCCAGACGCCGGCTTATGCGCCTTGGGGGCACGAGGGCACCCGCGATAATTCGCTGGGTGGCCCTGTTGCCCACAAAGCACGCACGCCGGCGGCTCAGCGCACGGAAGCGTTCTTTTGCAGTCCGCCGTGCCATGGTCGCCTAGGCACTTTACGCACCGTGCCCTAGCGAAACAGTTACGGGCCGCATGCCCGTAGAGTTGACAGCGGTGACACTGTCGTGTGAAGGAATGTTTGAGGGGGGTTTCAACCCTCAGCCCCGAGAGCTTGCAACACTCTCGTAGGCTAAAAATCTTTTTCCCACTCGGGGTAGGATCAAGTACGGCGAGCACCATAGCGTACTCTTCCTTTGTCGTTCTTTTGAGCATACAGAAAACATCCCTTACGGGGTATCCCTGCTCAATGAGGTCCGATTGGACAATCCCGGAGTCTATCTCCTTGGGAATGCCCTTAATAACTACCCTTAGAACGCGCTCCTCGGGTAGGGGGAAGGTGTGGCCACCGATACCTTCAGAGCCAAGGTATGAAGTTAAAAATCGATGGTGGTCGGATGAAAAGACCTGAACGCAAAGGTTATCCCTTAGCGTTCGGGCCTTGTAAGTTATCGACTTAGTGTCGAGAATTTTTGATAGGGCCGGCCATGCGCCCTTGTCCCTAACGTACACGGGCGGGGGGGTTTTAATGCGGTCCGCGGGGGCAGGGGCGCAGGTTTTCCCGATAAAAGGGAACTAAGATCCCTCTTCAGAGGGTTCGTGGCTTGGGTGGGCCTTTTAGCGGGAGGACCGCCGTTGGCCGAACGCTTTTTCTTCTTCCGGCCGACGGTTTGAAAGCCGTCGCTCTCGGAAGATGAGTTTATTGCGGCTAAGTCGACCGCTACCGCCGGAGCGCATTGGGTCGACATGACCGATGACGGGCGTGAATTTAGACCCGTCTCCTCATCGCCAGCGCTTCCCACTTCAGGGAGTGGTGAGCGCGAGCGCGAGCGAGAGCGGGTAACAGGTCGCGATGCCTTCGCGGAGGCATTTTTCTTAGCCTTACGCGGCGACGGCGATGGAGAACGCGGCGAATCCGCGGTTTCGGACTCTTGGAAAGCCCGTAGAGCGTCTGGATAACGCTGTTGAAAAAAGAGCAGCATTTTGCTCATGTCAGGGGATCCCCGGACGCCATTCTGATGGCGGGAAGCCAACAGTTTGACGGCGGGTGTGTACCTAGTTGCCTAAGTGTGGTGAGTACCTAAGCTAATGGTTTGCCCTACTATGTGGTGTGTCTCCGCTGGTGATAGCGGAGGTGAGGTTTGTCACCGATCTAACCAGCCCGTAGGAGATTGGGTATAAGAGCCCCTACGGATGTGACAGGACCCGTCCAACAATGGACCTGTGTTTAGCCGGTTGCTAGAGAGTAGTTGGAGTACCTACTCCCCAATACGTGCCTACTAGGAGGCCCGGCCGTGCACAGGACTTGAAGGAAGCGGAGGGGCTGTTACGCGCCTTGAAAAAGGCACGGTGTATGCACCCCGGACAAAAACACTCCCGCACAAGGCGTTAACCGACAGATAACCGTTTTGCCAAACGGTGCCCCGTTAGGTGGCTATCTGAGGGCCACAGGTAAACCCGCGTTCATAGATTGCAGCCTTCAACCCGATGTCCAAACACCGAAGACGCGAAGCGACCAATGAGAGGGCGGCAGGCAGCAAGGCAGCGGTCGGACAGCGCGTGCGCACTGTAACAGCGGCGAGCGGCGATGACTCACACGCGAGCGAGCGAGAGAGCACTAGAGCACTGGTGACTCACACGGGTCGGCGGTCGGATGCGAAGTCTGTTTAAACTACTATATGTTATGGTAAGTATGAGTCTTAGTCCTAAAGTCTTAGCCTTGTATGAGGTATGTCAACGTATTAGATTTTAATATTCGTGACCAAGACATCGCGTTAAGTCTTGACTTTGAATTTTGACTTGAACTTTAACACCCCGAAGTCAACTCTCCGAGGCCACACCATTAGTATGTATCCCGTATGTCGTATTGATTTCCAGTAGTGTGAGGATTAGTAAGTCCAAAACTTACAATAAAATGGAAACCGGACGGGACTTGCAGTTGATCTACTATGTATTGAAAGTCATAAGGTGTGTGTGTGTGTGTACATAAAGTGTGCAATTCAAGTGTGCTCCAAGAATTGGGTTTTTTAGGGTAGTTTTACTTTAGGTTGTCTGGTCCTTATTTGGTTAAAATAAAACTTCCTAATAATTCGTTGAGAAGAGGTGAAGATGGAATGTGTTTAATTTTTAAAAACTGTAGATTTATATACAAAAATTATCCTACCTGGCCACTAGTGGTAAACATGTGGTACCAAGATGCGAAGGGTGCGTAGACAATAAAATCGAGGCGCGGCAAAAGGTTGTCCTAACGGTAACGCAATTAACTGTTCTTTTCAGAACGAATTATTGTTTCATGACGACACGTACTAATCACCTACAGGATTCCCCCTCTAGCGAAGCGTACCGGCAGGCGTATAACGCGGCCTCGGCGAGTTGTTCTTGTAGGTATTGAGGTGTTCCCAGTGTCTTGTTGTTTCAGGTTGTTGTCATTTTGATGTTTCAGGCTATTTGATGGTTCATGTAGTTCGCTCGCACTTGATGTGTTTTGCTCGTTGCAGGTACTCGTTGTTGTATCAGTAGGCACATCTTGCTCGGTGATAGTGTAGGCAGGTTTGAGTCTGTCGATAGAGATATTCATTTCACGGTTAGGTAACTGCAGCGTGAATATCTTGCTGTCTCGTTTCAGCACGCGATAGGGTCCGTCGTAAGGTGCTTGTAATGGCTTCTTTAGGGCGTCTATGCGTACTGTTATAACTGTTTATGAATATAGCTTTTTAAAAAAAACAAAATATGAATTTGGAGCAACCGTCTTGAGTAAGGAGTAGGATACAACTAACTGGGGTTAGAGTGGATGTTGGTTTTATAGGAAGCAAAGTGTTTATGTGTTGAAAAGGAATAATGAAGTCAGCTCTAAGGCTAACAGAATAAGGGTGTAACATCTCCTGGGGTAAGACTAAACTTCGGGGTTATAATTCGAAGTTTAGGAAAAGATATACTCTATAGGTGTCTTCTGATGCTAGGTGCTGGGATATTTTTTGTTTGATTAATTTCAGGATTAGAGTGATGGGGTTGTATGGATTCTTGAGATATAGAAGAGGTAATAGGGGTAACTTGAGTTATAGGTAAGTCACCAAGTTGTGATTGAGAGGATCTAGATAGGAGACGGCTGCGTTTCTTTATTATAAAAGAAATCTTAAAAATACAGTACATTAATATAATTCCTATGATTATATAGAAAATTATTGAATACTGAGTCTCGTATTTTAAAATTGTATGTTGATTTATAATTTCATCAGCGGTAGCTGATATGACCTTTGATTTTGATTTAAGGTCGTTTGCATAAGTGTCTAAGTTAATATTTAATAGTTTTAAAGGAGCCTCATTATTCAATTTGTTTACAACCTTATCGAAATTACAACATGAATCATTAATTAAATTGAAATCTGATTGTACATGAATATCTGTGGTATTAAGAGAATATACTTTTAACTTGGGAATTAATTTCGTACTTTTACAATGTGCTTTACAGTTAATGGGGATTTTAACAATTCCAATGCCGTGTAGATTTTTCTCGATTACATTTTGGTTTAAGCATTCTATAAACAGTTTATTGGTATGAGATTGTATATAAAGCCAATTGTTATTATAAAGAGTTTTCCAAATATCTACTGTACCATGTATGAATTCTATTTTACATTGGTTTGGGAGTTTATTAATTAAATTTAACAGGATTTCAGTTTCACAACTAGGGTTTTCAGTCGTTGAAAAGGTGTTCATGATGTCACAAATATAGTTGTTGAGATTAACAAATTTGCAGGTATTAAGACTATCTAAATGACAATATTCTGATTTGTCTTTGGTCACTCCGATATATTTAAAACTAGGAATAATAAAACTGAAAGCGGTTGGATTAACATTACTATAAGGCGTTGGTAGTGCTATTGTTTCATATAAATTAAAACTAATTGGAGACACTAATGGAATTCTTAGAATAAAAATGATTTTGTTATTAAAGCTATAACACGTTACACCGGATACATTCATTAACGAGTACATGTTGTTTAATTCTAATTCTACTGGGAACTTATAGTCTACAGGTAAATGTTTATAATAGTCAACGAGTTCTAAGTACAGTTGTTTGGGCGTTAAGACGGCCGGATGAAGGATGTTTTGATTACTGAGAATGATCGCGTAGACAATGTCAGAGAGTTGAAACGACAATGTTAGCATGGAAGCTTCTAAGCTGTTTATTATAGAATTAATTTTAGATTTTACTAATATTTGATCGGAAAATACACTTAAGTTTTTTATATGTACTGAGAATTCGTTGATAGCGTTATTAAGATTGGCTTCGTTAATTTTAATTTTATATAAGGTTTCATTAATTTTAAATAGAGTAGAACTAGTGACTAATATGTTTTCTTTTATTAAGGAGGCCAACCTTTTTTCATTATTTTCGCTATTACGTATTGCATTATCATATCTGATAGCATCGTCCTCATTTAGGGTGCCAAAAACTATTTTAGCAAGGGATCCGATGCCACCAAGCCAGGGTGATCTTTTATGTCTGTTGCTGTCCGTTAAATGGGAAATAGAAGAAAACTCATTAACTAAGTCATGGTATCTGACTGTTAAGGGTTCTAGTATGTTTTGACATTCTAGATTGTCTATTGTTTCTAATTGTAGTTGTCGACATATGTATTTAATGGTAACTAAAATTGAATTTATATTTCCTAAGTGTGGTTCTATGTGGGATATATCGAGAGGTGATACAATATCTAAATACCCAGTGTTTATGTTTAGTTTCCCAATCGGGTCAAAATACAACCCGGGACTGTGAGTGATTGGATGTATGAATTCTCCGTAGGCCAATACGCTGTAACGAAAATATTATCTTAATAAATGTAATTTATATGGTTAATAAAATAAGATAATATAGTAAAATTAATAATAGGTTCTAACGTTATCAACATTATAATATGTTATAGTCATGTGAAACATTAGCGGGTTTCACTTCATCGAAATGATGTGTGACATGACGTCTGTTAATAAGTAAGGTAAGGTTATTTTTACCGTTTATCCTTATTATTTTATAAGGGCCTTTCCATATAGGGGAAAGTGCTTTTCGGAGTCTTAAATGATTTTTAACATAGACATAATCGCCTATTTTATACGTTATGGGTCTGGTATGAGAGTCGTAATATTGTTTTGACCTTTCTTTAGCTTTCGTGATATTTTCGAGGGCTTTTTCTCTTGAGTATTTTAATCTATGAGTTAGCATTTTGAGATACTCAGGGTATGTGGTATCAGGATTTGTATTATATATTGAATCAGGAATAGAGGGTTTTTGTCCAAACAAAAGTTCGTAAGGGGTGTAGTTAGTAGTACAATGAACGGATGTATTATAGGTCATAATAGCCGTGTATACATATCTAGGCCAATTATCTTGTTCTTGGTTAACAAATGATTTGAGGTATTCCTTTAACGTGGAATGACTACGTTCTAGGGCGCCTTGTGTTTGTGGGTGGTAAGGGCTTGACCAGAGTTGTTTTATTTTCATGAAATCACAAGTTTTCCTGAAGAGGTTTGACGTAAAATTTGTACCTTGATCCGTAAGAATACTTTTAGGTATACCGAAGAGTGTGATAAAATGTATTAAACAGTCACTTGTTTCTTCGGCGGTCGTGGAACGGATTGGATATGCAACGGAAAACTTTGTGAGATCATCTTGTAGAGTTAGTATGAATTTTACCTTTGCAGTTCCTGATTCAGGTAAGGGACCTACTATATCCATTGCGATGCGTTGGAAAGGAGTAGTAGAAGTAGTAGTAATTTGCATCGGTGCTCTGTTTAATTTTCTCAAGGCTTTATTTTCTTGACATGATTTACAGGATCTTACATAGTTTTCTATATCACTGCGCATGCCCTTCCAGTGATATTTTTCCTGGATGCGTTTGACCATGCGAATAGTGCCTAAATGACCTGCGATAGGTATGTCATGATTTTCTTTTAGAATTTTCTTTATTTCAGAAAGTGAAGGGAAAATAAGACAATTTTTATGAATAGTAATGAAGATATTGGAATTATGAAATAGAATTAAAATTATATTATACAGTTTTGTGTATATATGGGATTCGAAAGGATCTTTAAAATTAGTAATACTTATTTGTTGATAAGATTTAGAGATAATTTCATCACGTAGAGTTTTTAAACTAATATAAATATCTTCATAAGATGAATTGTCGAAATGGTGAACTTTTGTAAATAATAAATATATGATCTTATCGCGAATATTTAACAAGATATAAGAATATAGAGTTCTTTCTTTATTTAAGAATTCTTCTTTATTTGTTAGTTCCGAAAGTATTTCTTCGACATAGGGATTGCTATCATCTAAGTCGATTGAGGTTGGTATGATAATGACTTTGTCGGAACTTTTAAGGATAGACGAGTTTGATTCTAGAATTTTAGCGTTAGACTCAAAGGTTTTGGATTTTGTTAACTTAGAAAACTGTGAATAATTTCCATTGAATAGTTCTTGAATTAAAGGTTCAGATCGGTCTGAATTTTGTGTAATAGGAGAGTCAATATTAGGAATTTCAGGGAATTCAGGAATGGTTAATTGGTCGGTTTCGGAGTTATTTGGATTACCTGTATCTGGTTGAGATTCCAGGTTTAGGAATTCATCTAAAACCTTTTGAGGGTCGATGGGAGAATCGGATATGTTATCGATTTGGATATCAGGGTGTGACATGGTTTCCATTGGAATGGGTGACATGAAAGCGTCATCTGGATTAAATGATGGTGGAGTGACGAGAAGATCCATTAGTCCCGAATCTAGTGTGGCGTCTTGAGGATTTGGAATGTTACTAGGATGTTCTATAGGTAATATAGGATTTACGGGATAACGGGATAAGGCGTCGGCGGCGGAATTTAGTTTTCCTTTTTTATAAATGATTTCATAATCGTATTCCTCAAGCTTGAGGCGCCACCGCTGCAGCTTACTGGAAGGATCTTTATGATTGAATAGCCATTTAAGTGGTTTATGATCTGTAATGATTTGGAATTTTTGTCCGTATAAATATGGTCTAAATGTCTTACAGCCAAATATGATAGCTAACAACTCCTTTTCAGTTGTGCTATAATTGGATTCACTTTTATTGAGAGTTCGGGATGCGAAAGCAATAGGTCTTTCTTGACCTGTTGATCCTTGTGAAAGGACTACTCCGAGAGCATGGTTAGAAGCATCCGTTGTAAGAATGAAAGGTTTCGTGAAATCAGGATAGCACAGGACTGGTGCTGAAGTAAGTTTTTCTTTAAGGAGTTCGAATGCTAATTGTTGTTGATTTTCCCATGAAAAGATTTGATCCTTTTTGAGGAGAGAGGTAAGGGGTTTTGCAATGTTTGAGAAGTCTGGAATAAATCTTCGATAATATGAAACAAGGCCGAGGAAAGATTTTATATCTTTCGGATTTTTAGGAATTGGGAATTTTATTACAGCTTTGACCTTGTCTGGATTTGGCTTAACACCGTCTTCGGAAATAATATGCCCAAGATAACCGGCTTCGCGACGCAGAAACTCGCATTTGTCTGGTTGTAATTTGAGATTGAACTCGCGCATTCTCTGGAAGATGGATTCGAGATTTTTTATATGTATATTAAGATCAGGAGAGTAGCAGACTATGTCATCTAAGTAAACAAAGCACCTGTCTCCTTGGAGTCCTGACAATACAGAGTTCATCAGCCTTTGGAAGGTTGCTGGGGCATTTTTCAGTCCGAATGGCATTCGACAGAATTGGAAATGACCTTCAGGTACTGTGAAGGCGGTTTTGGGTTTATCCTCATCCTTAAGTTGGATTTGGTGAAAGCCTGATGCTAGATCTAACGTGGAGAAATATTTGCTACATCCAAGTTGGTCAAGGATTTCTGCAATCTGAGGAATAGGATACGTGTCGCCTATTGAAATATCATTTAACTTACGATAATCTATAACAACACGCCATTTTTGTACGTTAGAAGCATCTAGTTTCTTGGGTACCACCCAAATTGGTGAGGACCATGGGGAATTAGAAGGTTCAATTATGTGTTGTTTTAACATCTTGTCAATTTGGTTACGGACTTCGACTTTGTGTATTTCTGGAAAACGATATGTTTTGGTATGAATTGGAACGTCGGTGGTTGTTCTAATCTCATGTCTCATGGCATTAGTATATGTGAGGTTTTCGTTTGGAAGATGAAATATATCCGAATAATAAGAACATAGTTGGAGAAGAGCTTCTCTTTCTTCTTTATTTAAGTGAGAAATTCGTAGTTGATTTAAGACTTCCTTGGTTCTTTGAACAGTACATTTGGTTGTACTAATATGATTAATAAATATTGTTGAATTATCGGGTTTATAAGTGTCTATAGGAGTTAAATTAAGATTAAAATTTGATTTCAGGTTTATAGGTTCCTCTGAAATATTTAGGACTGATACATTAATTCTTTTATTTTCTTTTACAGTTACTAAGCAGTTAGCTACCAATAGGTTAGGATAAATCTTTTGATCTAGGATTAAACCTTCTTTTAATTTAGGATTGGAAATAGAGCATTCGATTATAGCTTCGGTTCTTGGCGGAATTAAATAGATAGGTTCATTAAAAAATAGTTTGGTCGTAATTTTACCTATATAGAGTAAGTCTTTTGTGTAATCTATTTTACAGCTGAGAGCGTTAAGCATGTCGGAACCTATGATACCATCGTATGGTAAATTAATATTATTTACAATGTGAAATTTATGAGTCAATGTGGAATTTGAAATTTTTAGTTTTAACTGAAAATGACCAGCTGTATTAATAGCTTCGTCTGAAGAATCGATTCCTTTTATTTGAATAGATTCTTTAATGATTCGGGGTTGTTTCTGAATTGATATGTTTTTCAAAAGGCTTATCGATGATCCAGAGTCTACTAAAAGGGATAATGGGATATCAGATACTGATGAATCAACTAAGACATGAGGTAAGAGCGTTTTCGAAGGGTCGCTGAGTATTTCATAGGATCTAGTAGGCTTTGGCAGGTTAGTGGTACACTCCTGCGCAGATACAGAGGATTTAGTAGTTGGCAGGTCAGAGGTTTTACTCTGCTGCACGGATACAGAGGATTTAGTAGTTGGCAGGTCAGAGGTTTTATTCTGCTGCACGGATACAGAGGATTTAGTAGTTGGCAGGTCAGAGGTTTTATTCTGCTGCACGGATACAGAGGATTTAGTAGTTGGCAGGTCAGAGGTTTTACTCTGCTGCACGGATACAGAGGATTTAGTAATTAGCGTTGAGGGTGTCGATTTTTGAATTGAAGGTCCCGCACGACACCGGGACGAGACGGTTACTCGTTTTTTGAATCAGAATCGTAATCGACCGTGTCGTAACCCTCGTTTGAGTCGAAATTTGAGTTGTCCTGTTGAATAAGGTTATGGACGCGCTGAGGTGTCCTTGGATTTTGAGACTTGAATTTATTATTATATTCCCTCTTTCTGCAATTTTCTAAGGTATGCCCTGAATTTTTACAATATTTGCAGAACGGAATTGATTTCGGGTTTGAAGAAGTAGGAGGAGGATCGGATTTGTGAATTGAAACTTTAGTAAATTTTTCTTTATGGGAATTTGTTTTGAATAGGAATTGTTGGAATTTTTCTTCGGAAATGGCGATGTTGATAGCTTCGTTGAGCGACTTTGGAGATTTACATCTAACGATGTTGGAAATTCTGGGGGACAACCCCATTTGAAAGTGATGGAGGGCTAATTCTTCCATAGCCGCGGTTCTGCCATACATTTCTCTATTCTTATGCCCGTGGTTGATTGATATTTCTGTTAATAATTGTGAAAGGTATGTTTCTATTCTAAGTGCATATTGGCTGACGGGTTCATTGGCTAACTGTTTACACTCTTGCAAGTCTGTGAGTAAATGTGTGTAATGTTTTCTTTCGCTAAACTGGGTTTTAAGAAATTCTTTGAGTTGGGGCCAATTCGAAAATTCTTTAATTGAACAGGCTGTTTCTGCTTTACCCTCTAATTGGCAAAGAATGAATTTAAATAAGATTTCTTTTTGATATTCTGAAGCTAGTTCGTAAGCATTATTACAGTTTGATAGGAATGAATTTAATTTGTTTCTAGAACCGTCGAATGGTTTAATGAATTTAAGTAGAATTGATAACTCTAATTCGGATCTAGTTTGTAAAATTGTAGGTGAAGGTTTCTTTTTTGATCTGGTGATAGGTCCAGGAGGGGGAAGAAGAGCGTTTTCATCTTCTGTGTCAGTGATGCAGACTTCGGGTTTGGTACCACCCGGACTTAGTGTTCGGCTTTCCATTTTAATATTACACACAAAATAAAATATACACAGAACTTACAAAAGTAAATAGAAAAAGAAAAACAATTTAAAATAATATGACCAAAGACTTACAGAATATTTAATGTCTTGAGAATGGATAGTATAAACATCCCGTCGAGGTTGTTGCTGTAGTTGATTGTCACTCTCGATGCTGATGAGATGAGTTGATATTAATTTATGGTTGTTGCAGATTTACGGGCACTTGAATAAGGTTGAGTTGTTTGCAGTTATTTATATATATTCCTTTTTTTCTTAAGGATGGATTTTTCCGATTAACTCCTGAATATGAATTGCTCTCACGTGTAGGAAGTGGTATTGCTTTTAGATAAATGGGCACTTGCACTTTTCCACTTTTTAAACTTTTCACACGCGTAACTTAGAGACGAACCGAGGATTCGGTTGCAGGTCGGGGTGTACAAATATGGGTTTTGTGTTGCTGTGTGGTTGACTCGGCATTGGTTGCAAGTTACGTATTGCGTCGCGCAGCTGATCGATGTAGCCAAAGTCCATGATGACGTCATTGCGGGTCGTTGATAAGAAATCACCGGGTAAGCGTATGTTGCAACCGTAGGTAAGCTGAGCGGCGCTTACGCCGGTGTCACTTCGCATAGCGGCGCGTAATCCGAGTAGGACGGTTGGTAGCTCGTTGATCCAGCTTCTTGCGGTCTGTAGTCTTGCTTTTAATGCGGCTTTAAGGACACGGTGCCATCGTTCGATGATACCGTTACACTGTGCGTGGTATGAAGTTGTACGCGTTTTTTCGATTCCTAGTAAGCGAGAAAGAGATGCAAATACTCTGCTTTCAAATTGGCGTCCTTGGTCCGTTGTTATTGTTACAGGACAACCGAAACGGGAAATCCAACCTTCGTATACCGCTTTGGCGACGTCTTCAGCTGATATTTCGCATAATGGGTATGCTTCGGGCCATCTTGTTGCTCTGTCGATCATTGTCACGAGGTATCGATGACCGCTGGCCGCGGTAGGTAGCGGACCAACGATATCAATGTGAACGTGTTCGAATCGTTCGGTTGGTGAAAAAATTGATAATCGACTTGATGTGTGGCGTTGTATTTTGGCGCGCTGACACTGTAGGCATACTTTTGCCCACTTGCCGACGTCTGCGTTCATTGAGGGCCAAAAGTAACGTTGCGTAATTAATTTTCTCGTAGTCTTGATTCCAGGGTGGCTAACGTTATGTACTGCGTTGAATGCGGTACGTCGGTATTCTTCTGGTAGGTACGGACGTAACTGTGAGGTTGAAGTTTCGCAGTGTAATTTGATATTTAAGACGGGCAGGTTGACTTTCTTGAAACATAAGTTGCTCTGTAGACTGAGTGCTTTAATGGTATCGCTATCGCGCTCTTGAGCTTCTGCAAGTAGATTGTAGTCGATCGGCGACGGACAGGTGATTGCTTCGACACGTGATAATGCATCTGCGGCTGCATTTTGAGATCCACTGACGTGTCGTATATCAGTGGTAAATTCGCTGATATAAAGTAGCTGTCGGGTGCGTCTCGGTGATTCGCTGTTTGTATTTGTTTTTGTGTAAGCGAAAGTTAGCGGCTTGTGGTCGGTGAATATTATTATTTCTCGTCCCTCGAACATTTTGCGGAAATGTTTAACAGCCATGTAGATAGCGAGTAGCTCTCGATCGTAGGTACTGTAGCGAGTCTGTGTGTCGGTGAATTTCTTCGAGAAATAGCCGAGTGGTTGCCATGACTTGTTGATAAATTGATTGAGCGCGGCACCAGCTGTTTTGTCGCTAGCGTCGCTGAATATAGCAAGTGTCGCCTGGTGAGACGGATGAGCAAGTAAAGCGGCGTTTTTTATGCCCTCTTTACATGCTTCATAAGCTTGCGTTGATTCAGTGGTCCAGTCGATCTTAGTTTTGTCACGCTTCTTGACGTTGTGCAGGTAGGTATTTAACGGCGCTTGTATGGTGGCGGCATCTTTGATATTTTCACGGTAAAAGTTTATCATACCGAGAAAACGTCGTAGTTCTTCTACGGTTTGTGGTTTTGGAAAATCTGTAATAGCTTGTACCTTCTCTTGGGGTGGCTGTATTCCTTCCGCTGTGACTTGGTGACCGAGGAATTTCACAGTTGGCTGGCCGAAAACACATTTTGATGGGTTGATGGTGATGCCGTATTCTTCTAGTCGCTGTAATACGATGCGTAGATGTTTTCGGTGCTCTTCCTCGTCGATTGATGCTATGAGTAGATCATCAACGAAAAGGAATACGAAGTCGAGTTCGCGCAGTACTTCGTGAATAAAGCGTTGGAAAGTCTGTCCGGCGTTCTTTAGACCAGGACACATGCGCGGAAACTCGAAAAGACCAAAAGGTGTGATGATGGCGGTTTTCTCCACATCTTGCTCGCTGACTGGCAGTTGTTGGTACGCGCGATTGAGGTCGAGTGTGGAGAAAATTTTCTTCCCTGCGAGTTGGTATGTGAAGTCACGTATGCGTGGTATGGGATACCGATCGGGCTTGGTTATGGCGTTGAGTCTTCGGTAATCGCCACACACGCGTAGGTCTCCATTCTTCTTTGGCACGACGTGAAGAGGTGATGCCCAAGGGCTTTTGCTTGGTCTGCATAACCCTTGATCGATCATGTTTTGGAATTCCTTCCTGACCATTTCGTAACGATGCGGTGCAATGGGGCGTGGCTTGCAGTGAAGGGGCGGTCCATTTGTTTCAATGAAGTGTTCAACGGAATGTTTGGGACTAAGCTTCATTGAAGTGATTCTGGTTGTGCCTGGGAAATCTGCTAGAATGCTGTGGTAATTTTGCTCAATGTCAATACTACGAACTGTAGGTATGTCTGCAGTACTGAGTTGGGCGTTTGTTACCAGTTTTGTTTTCCCGTCGATCAGTCTTCTGTTTTTTACGTCGACAATGAGGTGGTGGTACTGCAAGAAATCTGCTCCCAGGATTGCCTTAGACACATCTGCTACGACGAATTTCCATGTGTATGGTCATCGGAGGTTAAGATCAAGTTGGAGTGACTTCTCTCCGTATGTTGGAATGACCGTGTTGTTGGCGGCGTAGAGTTGAAACGGCAGTGGTTTTTCGCGTGAGCCTTTTGTCTTTGGTAGCACGGAGATATTGGCTCCTGTGTCGACCAAAAATGTAAGTTTCGTTACCCTGTCGGTAACGAAAAGGCGGTGTGATGATTCGGTAACGCCGGTTCCCGCCGCGGCCAGCGTTACTTTTAGTTTTCCGACTGGTTTATGGGCTTGAAACATGGGCATGGTGGTGTGCATTTCTTCGCGTCCATACCGTAGCGATGATGGTAATAGCAGTACGGCATTGGAGATTTTTTCCGGCTTCGATCTTCCATCTGCGACTCTCGTCGGTTTTCGTTGCGCTTTGTTGATGCATTCCGCGAGCGTGATTGTGAATGGTAGCGAGAACGACTGTTGCGGTAGTTGTCGCGCGGTTGTACTCGTAGCTCGGCAACTTCCAAAGACAACCTTCTTATTTCACCGATGAGGGTGTCGATGGTTGGTTGTTGTTCTGGAGGTGGTGGCGATGCTACAGGTGTGAAAGGCGTCGCGACGGTAGCGATGTATTGCGACGGCGTGTGGACTTCCATCATTTTGTCCGCGAGCAAGGTCAGGTCGTCAAGCGTCGTTTTGTTTTTAAACGCTTCGCTGACGGCTAGCACGGAACGAATGTGTGGCGGCAGATGCTCGAGCCACATCATTTTGATGGTGCTCTCGGGAAATTTGTCCTTGTTAAGCTGCTTCATTTGCCTCATCAGCTGGCTGGGTTTCTGGTCTCCAAGCTCAACTTGCGACAGTAGCTTCTTCGTTTGTGCGCTGTTAGATTCTTCGTATAGCGATATTAAACGGTCTTTAATGGCGTTGTAGTAATCTGCTTCCGGGGGCGAGCAAATGAGATCAGCGATGTTTTGGATATCTTGCTTTTCAAGCTGTGCGATGACCATCTGGGCGAGCTGGGCCTGGCTTCGTTTCAGATCGGCGGTTGCTGCTTCGAAACTGCAGAACCAGAGGAGCGGCTGGTCGCGCCAGAATGGTGGCACACGGAGCGACAGTGAGATACCGGAGACTTCTTGGCTCGACGGTTGTGATGAAACTTGACGCTCTGCACCGGAATTTTCTGTGTTCGTCATCTTCAATTTTCTTGGTGTTCTTCTCGGGGTCACCACTTTAGGGTAGTTTTACTTTAGGTTGTCTGGTCCTTATTTGGTTAAAATAAAACTTCCTAATAATTCGTTGAGAAGAGGTGAAGATGGAATGTGGAATGTGTTTAATTTTTAAAAACTGTAGATTTATATACAAAAATTATCCTACCTGGCCACTAGTGGTAAACATGTGGTACCAAGATGCGAAGGGTGCGTAGACAATAAAATCGAGGCGCGGCAAAAGGTTGTCCTAACGGTAACGCAATTAACTGTTCTTTTCAGAACGAATTATTGTTTCATGACGACACGTACTAATCACCTACAGTTTCTTCTAGCGTTGCCATTTCTTTTTACTTTTTGTGTGAAAGAGCGGGATTCTTCCGTTAAAAGCGGGACAAAGTTTTTAAATATTTATATTTTTATTTGAATTAAAATTAAGTTTACGAAACAATAGATAGCAAAAGTAGCCATAGAAAATGTATTTTAATAAAAATATAATATTTTAAATCAGCTTTACTCTTTCGTTAAATTGTTGAGTCCTATTAATCTTCAATCATGTCAAAACTAACGTCACTTTCCAGGTTTATAAATTTAAGTCTAGAATTAATCATTTTTATCTGAAAAATTATAACGTTTGTCTATAAATTGTTGGAAATTTGTGTAAAAAAAATTGAAGTATTCGATGGCTTTGGCCCGTGCGGAGTCAACTAATTTATTTAAAATCTTTTTCACCTGGAAGCCCATCCTTTAGCCTCTGAGTTAAGAAGGACTCTGTATCCACAATTATGAAATAAATTTAAAAAAACCTCTGAGTTAACCTTGAGCGAAAGAGACAAAATGACTCTCATGCATTTCTGTTATGGCAATATAATTTCCCTCTTTTTATTAATGTATTAAAAGCACTCATCACATTATGAACAAAATAGGTAGGTTAGAGTTATTGTTTCCTCGGCATCAGAGTAAAAGATCTTTTCAATAGCTAAAAGCTACACATGATTCTTGCTTATCAAAGTAGCGTTCCAAAACAGGCCAAACCTTCATTACTCTCTCAACAGCACGACAACGTGACAGAAATATTATATTTACGTGACGTAATAATTCAACCCACTCCATATCAGTAGTTCTATATTATATCAATTCCGCACGACGTTTAGCTGAATGTGAGAAATATCCGTATATTTTTAAGATGATAGCTTCTACATCGATGTCTGATCCATCACATGGAAATTAGTTCATGTTATGCAAGATGTGAACTGAACAATGAGCCTCTGATATTTTTTCGTTTTTGTCAACGAGATTCATTAAAATAGAACGATTTGAACCGAAGATTACATTTGCATTGTCAGCATCATACGATCAACATATCACAGTAACACTGTGATAATATTATGCTATGTTTATCCAATGTGTTACAAAGTACCTTTATTTTGTTCGGAACTTTCGTCATTATTTTCCACAAAATCTAATCATTTAGTTTGTATTCCTTTATCGTCGACGTCCTTTAATGCTTCTTTTGCCAATAGTTCACACACTATTGTTCTTAGCTATCTTAGAATCTGCGTACATGAGATGTAATAACTTTTGGAAGCAATCCATACTGTTGTAGCTTAACGAATGTTTAACGGTGTGTAGTAATGAGAAGTAATTTTGTCGGCTGACATTTTGTACATATTATCATCGCGATCACGATCAGATGCGGAACGGCTTGGAAATAGCTAGAAATATTTTTAATATTGAAAAATCAAAATCTTATTACTATGAAACGATTAGATTTAACAAAGGTGAAATGATCGATATAACTTTAAGTTTTCGAAAAATTAAACAGTTTTATACAAGATATAGTAAGCTTTTTTTTATTATAGCAATAGTTTTAACACTATGCCACTTTCGAGTAAAAGAGGACAAACAAAGGGATAAGTTAAAAGATTTAAGCCTTATTTAACATAAAAACTTTTCGTCGTGCTGTTTCATAGTCTGCCATCAGTCATGTGTCAATTAAATACCCAATTTGGCTAATGTACTAACTTCCATCTGCCAAACAGTTGTCACTTGTCAGATTTCCTCTGGATTTTGTGGATCACATGTTCATGTTGTTCGAATAATTGTATCCCTTTAAAACATATTTTATATAAACCCACATGGTGAATAATAAATATGGCGAAATTAATAAAGCATCTTGTAGTTGATACAACAGCTTTCATTAAAGCTGAAGATCTTCAGGAAATAGCGGAAAATATATATACAGTCCAAGAAGTTGTTGACGAAATCACAAACGATCGACAACGCAGAAAACTTGTAGTTTTACCGTACGATTTAAAAGTTAAAGATGTGTTTACCGAAAGCATCAAATTCATGACAGAGTTCTCTAAAAAAACTGGTGATTATACAAGCCTTTCAGCAACTGATATAAAAGTAATGGCCCTTACTTATCAGATGGAGAAAGAAATCAGTGGTATTGAGCATTTAAAAACGGAGCCAACAATGCAAAAGACTGTAAAAATTACTGGTTTATCTGGGCGTACACCCGACACTAACAAGAAGGATGACATTATCAAAAGTAATGATGAAGCTTTACAGGATACAACTAAAGTAGAAGAGCACAATGATGAATCTTCAAAAATCAATTGCAACGAGGATGATGATGACAGTAAATTAGCACATGAAATAGTTGAAAAAATAAAAAACATGGAGTTGACAGATGAAAAAGAGGCAGAAAACGTTATAGTGAAGGTAAAACTTTAAATTACTTAAGGTTAAGAATTTATAGTGTGTTTTTTACATATTTTCTATGATACTTTTGATGTTCTAGGTTGAAGAGAGTGAGTCAGATGAAGGAGAGATTTCAAGTGAAGATGATGATGATGGCAGTGAATGGATTACACCTAGTAATTTAAAAGAAAAGAAAAAAGAAATGGACTTAGGAGAATTCGAACAAAAGAATGTTGATGTAGCATGCATAACATCAGACTTTGCTATGCAAAATGTGCTTAAACAAATTGGATTAAATGTCACAGCAGTAGATGGTAGAATCATTAGACATCTACGTACTTATATATTCCGCTGTACAACTTGCTTTAAAACTACTAGTGTTATGACCAAATTATTTTGTCCAAAATGTGGACATGCTACCTTAAAGAAAGTAGCTGTCAGTGTTGATGAAAAAGGAAACCAACACATACACATTAATGGACGAAAGCCTTTATCAGGTAGAGGCAAACGGTTCAGTTTGCCAACTCCCAAAGGTGGTCAGCACTTTCAATATCCTATATTAACTGAGGACCAACACATACATAAAAGATTTGCTACAAAACTAGCTAGAAATAAAACAAATGCATTAGATCCTGATTATCTTGCAGGGTTTTCCCCATTTGCTATGAAGGATGTTAATTCAAAATCTGCTGTATTAGGAGTAAGAGCAGATAAGCAAGATTTAAAGTATTGGATGAAACATTATTCTAAGGATAAGAAGAAATAAGAGATGAAATTGATTAAGTTTTCATATTTTATATTTCAAAACCTATTAAAAATATATTAAAAAGTATTTTTTTTTACTTTTGTTCATTTTGTTTACTTATACAATTATATTACTTAGCTTGCCAGTTTAGAATCAATAAATTTAAAGACTGAATCCATGGCTGCATAAGATGTCATTTCATGTTGTGGATGACCTGAGGAAAGCGGGAAAGTTTAAAAATTTATTAAACATAAGTTAAGACATGTAAGTGGGAATACCTGCTGATAATCTAGTGATTTCAAATTCTGGTGTCTTCATTGGTGTATCCAAGGGTGATGAGTTTGATATCCAATTAATTGAAACCTGAACATATTTAATAAATATAAGATATGTAGTTTTTATTCTTTAAATGTGCAATCTACTACAGCCAGAACATTCTGGATATTCTTTGGGATCCTTGGTCCAAAAAGGAAGGAAAGCAGGGATATAATATATTTGATTATAAAAGGGCATTCTGTTAAGCAAGTAACTATTAAGTTGCTTTATTACTTTTTGTAATTATTTACTTATGCAAACTTACAATAAGTAACAATTTGATCATAAGCATCATGTTAGTGCATGGCATCCTTACCACCACACATTGGTGTGGCCTCAGAAATAGGTTCAAGAACCAAGAAATAGGCCTCAAGAACCAATGTTCTAGTTTGTGTAACATGTTTATTTTTTCTTGTGTGGCCTTGTTGGTGTGGCTATAAATAAATAAATAAAAATATCTTACTTTTCTTATTGAGTCTGGAATTATTGCTTCTGAAAATGAATGAACAGAATCTGTCATAGCTACTGCCTTGACTCGCTTCTCAAAGTCATTCTGAAACTTTTGGGCTAGCATTACTGTAAGTAGTCCACCATAACTATGAGCTACAACTACAATATTTTTAGCTTTCGTGCCTGAAATGTATGTTTTCCAGACATATTGTGCATGTTCTTCACTTGTGTTACTTTGTGGAATATTTTTATTTCTTTTATAATTCTCATTGGGATTCATTATAAGTATGCCAAAATTTCGTTTGATGCCCATTTGGATGTATGGGATCTGTGTTCCCATATCTAAATTATTATTGATGATGAGTCTGTAAAATAGAAATTGCATACAAGGACATGTCGCTGTTGTTTTTGTATTGGACACCTGGCTATGGAATTCTACCTTTATGTAGGAACCATTTCTGCTTTTATAATAAGATACTACCTTGAGACTGCAATGTGATTACTTTGTAGAATGACTTGTTCTCAAGCACATAACTTTTAGCATAAAGTAAACTTTTATTAAAATAACAGTTTGTGATGCAACAATGGATATATTCCTATTTGAAAAAGTGATAAGTGAGAATAAGAAATAAAAAATATTCTCACAATTTTTAAGTTTTTTTTAGGTATATAGTTAGCTCTTGGATCAGAAAGTTATTAATTTATCTATGTATAGTACATCTGTATTAACTCAATAGGAGAGGGTTTATGGAGAGTTGTGGTCAGGTAACAGATAATTTGACAATGCAATACACAGTACATGGACATGTTAAAGAAAAACTTACGATCTTGCCCACTGGCCAGCTCGAACGGCACCACTACCTTGAATCAATACCATAAGAGTTTTCTGTGAATCATAACCCCTTGAAGCAAACACAAAAGTTCCATTTTCGCCTGCATCTGTAGGTACCGGTAACCTTAATAGATTGACTTTGTTTTGTAATAATTGATATATGTATTCTGTCACAGCTGCTCCAAGTTTCTCATAGTGAGCCTGGCATTCTTTTTGATCACTACTGATTTTGTACTGAAATGGTTCATCTGTTAAATTTCCATCAACCCCCATTTTCCTTAATTCGCCTTCTGTAATAAAATATGAATTAGAAATTATAGAGATATAAAAAGAACTAAGGTTTTTTGCTTTTGTACTCACCGGTGTTAAAATCATACCCCAATTCATGCAAGGTTTTTCTTACATCCATTTCTTTGGTTTTCTTAATAGTTCTGTAAGGTTTTCTTGTTTTGATAATGTTTTTCCAAAGTTTTTTTAACATAGATGATTCTTTGTTTTCTTACTGCTTTGCTTTTAGCTTTAGTCGATACGAATATTTTAATTTTCTTTCTCAACTATATACAAACTACAAAGATACTTTGTGATTTTAACGCTAAATTAGTATGTGGTATGTACAGCAAAGTAGAAGCTCTCTACATACTACCACAGGAACATTCATGCATTTATATTATATATCTTCTATATTTTTAATAAAAAGGAGTAAAATAGATGTTAAAGTAAAAAACGTTGTAATCTATTATATATACATAATATATAGTTTTTATTAAATTGTCTTTGGTCTTAGCAATGGTTTTTTGTTTATAATTTGATGCTGTCACAATTTTACATAGGTATGTCTATCTTTATTTACACAACATTAACAGTTAAGCCGTTAATGCACCACCGCCGTCACCGGGACGACACCGACAACGAGATGACGATTGACGGCGCCGATTTAGCGTTACATACATATAATATGGCCATGTGTCTGTCCCAGTAAAGTATTGATTTTTAATAATTAACTGACTAGAGATTCAATTAACTCTCTGATTTAACGACTTTACTGCATGTCCTACATGTCCACCGCACGCCCGTCACCCGAGCACTGCCATCCCGGCCGCTGATGTTTCAGTAGTTCGGCGTGACCGCTATAACTCGGCACAGTTTTATGACGAGCCGATGAGCCGGCTATATAAAACACGTTTGTTCTTGTCCACTTGTCTATCATAAAATAAAATAAAAATGGCTAAGAAATTCAAATATTATATTATTGTTATTATTTTTTATTTATTAATATTTCTAGAACTGAGCCACTGATATATCGGCGCGATGGATACACGATCGCCGTCTCGTCATCTAAACTCGGCCCGAAACTTTCTCGTTCTCGGTTACGGCGGCGGTGGACGAATAGCCTTACGAGTATTATATTATTTACGTCACCGACCCTCGAATTCCATTAAAAAATATATCGAACTGGGTTTTGAACTAGCGGACAATTTAAATTTCTCTGTAAAAAAGTACTCCATTACCTAATCAAATGCTGCTGCCGTTTTCACATATTTTATGATAAAATGGGGTGTCATCCCCAGACATTTATATCAAACTACATAGGTATTCATAATTTCGAAAATTTTTATTTGGTATATATGAATGTCATGTTGGTTGTTTATGACTTAAATATATTTTTTTATCGCAACAAGTCGCGTCGATTTACAACGAAACATATATTTCTGTCTATTTTATATTTACTCTTATGGAAGACCAATAATTACAAGTCTTTCGTTTAGAGTTTCCAATTCTTAAAAAACAAAACTAACGAAAATAATATAACAATTTAGTGAAGGATTTATTTTTGTTAAGATAAATAAATGGATATAATATACATCATCATTGATCTACTAAAGTAAAAAGGATTGTACTTTAGGAGAATGTGAACTACTGATGGAAATTGGTATTTTCATATAGGTGTTGTTTTATTTGGCACACTTTACATCCAAAACCATTTTATTAACAGAAATATGTCATGATTTTCAAGTAGTAAAAACCTGTTATACCATAGGTCACATAGAATTGTTTTTCAATTATTATTACAGTATAAATAGTGTAATGGTAATTTAAAGAGATATTTAGAGAGATATAATATAGCTATTTTTGGAATGCATATATGCATTATCAAATGTACAAATCTAAAAGGTTTCATAGGAGCTTTTATGTTTGATTTGTGAAAGTAAACATTATTTAAGGAGAATTTATTTCATTTAATAAGTTAAAGGTATTACTTAAAATGTAAAAAAATATATAAAACATAAAAATACATTAAATCAACACAATTTTTCAAATTATCATATTCTAATCATTATACCAATCTAAGAAAAGAAGAGTAAAGGACATAACAAGTAAGAAGAATAATATATACACTCGTAATCCAGCGTTTCTTTGTATTGCCTGTTTTATTTGATCATTTGCATCTTTCATTGTTTCTGTGGTTCCTACTACAGTATTGGCAATGCGATCAATATCCTGCTCTTGTTGTAAAACCTGGAGTCACAAAATTATTTAACACATAATTTACAAATAAATAAAAGTGCTTAAAAATAAAAATTAATGGGTTAACCATGTTTAATTTTAATTTTTGATCAACATTAAAAATGGAGATTTAAGAGTTTGATCTATACCTGATATTTTAGTACATGTATTTGAAAATGATAGCCTATTTATGTTTCCTAACAAATGTCATAAATTTCTGTTCACAAATTGATCACACATAGATAAAAAATCATGATTATGATTTTTATTATTTATAAATCAGTTAGTATATTTAACATACTTCATGTTTCATATAAACTAGTTTTATAGTTATTGAGATATCAACACATTTCTTAAGGGTATAAAATTGGTAAATAATATGTTATAGTGTTAAATATTTTTCTCTTCAGTTGCATAGTGTTTTCAGTTTATATTTAAATTATATTTAAGACTAAACATGAACTAATCTTATAGGTTAACAGTTTAGTTATTATATAGAAAGTATACCTTTTCAGTAAATATTTCTTGCAACTCGGCTATATGTAAGACTTTGCTTTCAATTTGTCTCACTTCTTCTGTCAAACTATTTAGCTCATTAAGGAGTTGGACATTTTCAGATTCAAACATTTGCAACTCTTCAGCACTTAATTCACCTTCATCAGATAAAACTGCTATTTCATTCTCTGATAGCTCAAGTTTTGTTTTTGTACTGTCGATTTCTTCGAAATCAGTTTCATTCTCTTTTTCAGCTTCAACTGTAAAAGGGTTTGGTATGGAAGATGTTTTCTGTGGCACTTCTAAACGTGATAGTTTTCGCATATCTAAGGCTCGCTTTACACGAAAAGCTTTTAATTCACTATGTATTTTACATACTGCTTTTAAATAAGTATCTATAAGATCAATGACTGCATCCATGTACTCCCGCATCTGCTGTGATACACCTAATTTGCGGTTATCACTCCTGAATTCCTTAATAAGATGCGAGCATGTATTGATGATTCTTTGAGCACCTGTGTCTATTTGATCACGTTCATACTCCGTCATTTCATTCCCCGATATGTCATTTAAGTAGTTAAGATACCTCTCTCTATGCTCTAACAAGAAATCTCTTAGTTTTGTTATTTGAGAAGTAATGTCCTTTGCAGTTAACATAAAACCATTTTTATTAGATTTTTGCCGCAAAATAATTTTCTTCTCTTCTGGAATCGGACTTAAAATACCAAAAGTCTTATTTCGTGTTTTTACCGTTTTTATACATGCTTTAAATAAGGGAGTTATATCCATTTTGCTTCTATTAATTGTTTTATAATATAAGTTCTTCTATGGTCTTCATAAAATCAACAAATTATAAAACCACAGATTGTCGATGTAGAACACACTAAACAGTCCATACTCCACAGCAAAATTTTAGTTATTGAAATCACAGAATAAGTAAAGGCAAACCTTCATATCGGCATTCGATTAATATTAGGTCCTTACATATGAAATTGGCGTTTTGTATGGGAGGAACAAAAAGTCGAATATTTTTAAATATAATATATTTAATTAATCAAAGTATGAACCATTGTCTTCTATGCACTTTTGCCATCTCATAGGTAGTTCATTGATCCCTTTACTAAAAAAACCAGTCGGACGGGAATCATTAAATCTGTGAATACGATTTGGACTGCCCCATCAGAGTTAAATTTTTTCCCTTGCAAGAAGTTATCCAAATTTCGAAAAGAATTTTCTCAATTCGTGAGGTACCCACCTTTCAAGCTTTTTAATCTTCCCAATTTGCTTCAAGTGAATTAAAACAGTTTTATCACTAACACCGCAGCCTGCAGCTAACTCGGACGTGGTTTGCGATGGATCCGATTCCACAATAGCCTTCAATATTGCATTATCAACTTGGGTCTCAGGCCGTCCACGGGGCTTGTTCTGCAGGTCGAAATTTCCAGAACGAAAACGTTGGAACCAAAAACGAACTGTGTTTTCTTTTGCAACATGACCGCCATACACATCATTCACCCTTCGAGTCGTTTCCGCAGCACTAGTGCCACGGCGGAACTCGTACTCGTAAATAATGCGATACTTTAAGTTTTCCATTTTGTAAAATGAGTGACGCAAACAGAAAAAAACAGAAGAAAAAAACTAAATATGAATGACGGTCATCGAAGCACAAATATATGAGTAAATAGCTGTACAAATTTGAATTTGAAATTCCTAACCAAAGAGGAGATATTTGAGGTCAAAGTGGCCGGTACGACAAAACGCCAATTTCATATGTAAGGACCTAATATTAAATCTGGCGAATGAAAGCCGGAAACTGCGGAAAATTAAGAAACTAATTAGGATCTATAACTATGCTGTTGATAATAAACTAATAACTATCAAGGTAGTTGTGTATAGTTAGTAATAAAAAAATAGTACAAAAATAAAATAAAAAAGCCCTGTTGAAAAAACATAAAGCATACTTTGCTATACGATTCAACCTTATACATCGTAATCAAAGGCCGAATCCAATTCTTCTTCTTATCCGGTACACTCTTGACAGAGCGGTCGTGATCGCTATTTAGTAGTGGTAATCAAAGGAGCAGATGTGATGCGCTTCACGACGTTTCGCCATCGTTGCCTATTAGTGGTCATCCTGCTACACTCATTGAGTGTACCTCCTACGGCAGACTTGATCTGGTCAGTCCAACGCGTAGGTGACCTTCCGCGCGGTCTAGTGCCTTCTATCTTCCCCTGGACGACAAGGCGTTCTATGGACTGAATACCACGCCGAGTTACGTGTCCGAAGAATGTAAGGATGCGAGATTGTACTATTGAAAATAAACGCTGCTTAATACCGAGTTCTTGAAGTATCGAGACATTTGTACGAAACTCGGTCCACGAAACCCCAATCATTCTCCTCCAGCACTACATTTCTAGAGCGTCTATTTTCTGTCTTTCCACATCTCGCAAGGTCCACGTTTCGGCCGCGTACAGAAATATATATATACTGATCTTCGTGGCTTTTGTTATGGTCCTGTTTCTCCATATCTTTTGCATCTTGTCCATAGCCGTTCTTGTGATGACGTATGGGCACGTCGTTTGACCTCATCGATGAATCCGCCATTGTTGGAAATCAAGATGGACTACGATGCATTTCGCGATTTGAGTCACTTGAGGCGAATTATTTCTGGCACGGTCAACAATCATTACCTTGGTTTTGCTGCGATTTATCTTACGTCCAAACTCATGGCTCACTCGTTCCATCATTGACAGAAGCTCTTTCAAGTGTTGCGAACTGGATGCAAACAGAGTGGTGTCATCCGCGTAACGCAAGTTCGCAATCCGGTATCCACCAATTGTTACACCGTCTGTCCAGTCTTCCAAGGTGATGCGCATTATGAGTTCGGTGTACACGTTGAATAAGAGCGGCGATATTATGCACCCCTGGCGTACTCCGGCACTTGGATGGAAATCACCTGATAGGACATCATCTGTGCGAACCGAAGCTGTGCCCTCTTCATAAAGCTGTCTTAATAGGTGCACAAGATGTTTTGGTGTGCCCATATCTAGCAGGGTCTTCCACAATACCGGCCATCTCACCCAGTCGAAAGCTTTGGAGAAATCAACAAAGCAAATGAACATGGGCTTATTAAATTCTCTTGACTTCTCCATGATCTGCCGTAAAATGAGTATTTGTTCCTGAGTGCCTTTTCCCTTCACAAAACCGGCCTGTTCTGGAGCGATCTCTTTATAAAGGTATGCTTTCAGGCGCTCGTTGAGAATATGTAACAATATTTTGCTAGCGTGTGATATCAGAGCAATGAGGCGGTAATTGTTACATATCTTCGTTGAGCCTTTCTTGTGCAGGGGTATATATGGTAATATGGTATGTGTCCATCCCGAAGGCCAAATTCCTGTCTGCCACACCTTATTACAGATGAGATGAAACATCTGGTCGCCACGTTCTCCTAAGGCTTTAATTGTCTCTATAGGAATTGCATCTCTACCAGTTGCTTTTTTACTTTTCAGATGTTTTATGGCAGCTCTTACTTCGGACAGAAGGATGTCTGGTTCCAAATTATCTGGCTCTGGTTCTGTGTCTATAGACTGCCGCGACTGCGGATCCAGGAACAATGACTGGCAATAGCTCCTCCACGTTTCCGAGATTTTGTCGAGTTCTGTTACCACTTCATTTCTGTCATTCTCGATAGCCCAGGTTTTAGCAGGTAGAGATTTTGTAATAAGACGAATTTTGTGGTAAAGATCTCTAGATTCGTGCTTCATAGCATGTTTTTCAATCCAATTACATAATATATATTATAATTACAGCTTCGTTCTGCTTTCGCACGCTAATCTCTAATTAAATATTATTCAAAGTAACCCATTTTCCATGTTTACATTATTGTGTCACAAAAGCTTCATTTTTATGGATAATGGTATCAAAGATAATTTTCGTACATATGGGATAATTGCACATCTTCTCGAAGCCAGACTTCTACATCGTAGAACGCCCGAACGAACGGACGGAATGATGTGCGAAAGAGATAAAGTACGTGTACGTTCTAGAATTCCACGATATTGATAAAGCACCAGCTATTCAGTATCATTGCCCAGAAATTACTCAAATGTCGTTCGCGATTATTCCTAGGGATATAAAAGCGGGCCGAAATGCGATCAATCAGATCAGTTTTGAATGCGATTACGAGAGATTAATCCTGAAGAGATAATAGTGAAGACTAGTTATCAAGTATGTATTGTAAAAGTATATGTGAGTGTGCGTAATTAAAGTAATTTTTAATAGAAGCTAAGAAATATAGGTAGATGGAGTAGATATCAAAAATGTTTGACGGCCCAACTCTACATCTGTACCCGGAAAGACGCTATAAGAAGAGCACAGAACAATTATATGAAAACTTTGGTTACTGACGAGTGGAATTTTAATAAGGAAATCGTGTTATTGTCTTAATCGAATTGGAATTGCCCCAGGATCTTTCCTCAAAATGAAAAACTTATGATAAGATAAATCCAATCTATGGACAACGGCGTGTTCACAGAAAGAAGGGTAACGGAGAGAATGGGCAATGCGACTGCGCAATTGTGGCTGCATCTAGCATGGGACATGATATGCTTTGTGACACTGACGGCCAGCCTCAACTAAAGAAGAGGCACCTAAAGAAGAAGATAAAAAATATGTGAAACAAAATCAAAATTAGGGAAGGCAAAATTTCAGCAAGGTGACACCTGAAAATTCGTTAATTACCTTAATCTTTAATAGTTCGTGCAGTAGTTACCCTGAGGAAGCCACTGAGAGAAAACTATAACAAAGCAAAGTCCTATATGCCTATAGGTCTACTGCTGGTGTTGGGTATGATACTGTAGCAGAAGCTGGTGCCATATTTAAGACGGTACATCCCAAAGCGCACGCTAATCAGTAAGACTTCACGCCACAAGAAACACAAAGAGGAGGCCCAAATACGTTTGTGACGAGAATACGGGAAGGTCAAAAAGAATTGTCACGGTTCTCTTCTTGTCCTCAAATTCAAGTGAGAAAAGTGAAAGTAGGATGTCCCATCAATCTAAAAAGAATGGTTGACAGGTATCTAACGGTAGGGTGTAGGTAAAATTCACAGACCCTCATTGTCCTACAAGAATATCATGACTATACCAAACCAGAGGGCATCCCCTTCAAATATTAACGGCATGGTGGATTCTCCGCCTGTTCGTACAGATTTAAGTAGAGCCTCTGTGACTAAACGACCAGCGAGACACTACTGTATACATTCCTGTTAACGGACGGTCCAAAATATTAAAAGGACTATTTACTATATTACTATGTGAACTGCAGATAAGCATTGTTGGTTTCAAATTTCCGTAAACTCTTTTTGAATTTGAAATATTATTGGAATAAATCTGGCCGAATATTGGAAAGAAATAAAAATTTGTATGACGGCAAATTTGAATCATATGTCAGCAATATCTCAAAATATTAGAATAGGGTATCCTAATATATCTATTAGCCCTGGATTTTTGCAGGTTTTCCTTTTTATTAACCATCAAGATCGAGACTCGCAAACAACGATTTTGAAGTTTATGTTCGTTAAATGTTAATGGTGTTTTAACGCCATCTAGTATGTAAGATATCTGTGGACGCGATTGATTAATTGACATAAAACACGAAGTCTAAATAATTAAATATTATACACGAAGGCTTTGTCAAGTTTTTATTGAGGAATGAGGATTATTTAGACAAATTTATTCTAAAAATAAACATTTAGCTGTACTTGTATAATATTCTATTAGTTTCTTTGCTTTAATAACATTGTATAGAAATTTACAAATTGGTTTCTGAGCAATGACTTCGTCAGCTGTAGTATCAAAAAATCATGTACATTCAATTCCTCTTTATATCTTGGATGACATTTGCAGGTAAATAACTAAATTTAAAATATTCATAAAAATATACACTTTTTACAGTTTAGTAATTATTTGTAATCATACTCTCAATAAATTAACTAACGTGTATTGCCTTAGTCGTTTCATCATAAATTTACCAAAAGAGGAGCGTGCTGACATGGTGAGATTATGTTTCCAAATTGAATTAGCTCACTGGTTTTATTTGGACAATTATTGTACAAATGATGCTGCAAATCCTTGTGGTATTACGCAATTCGCAGCACACATTTTTCAGGTAATTAAATAATGTTTTTCTGGTTTCTATAAACAACTCATTTGTACTCATTTACCAGAGAGAAACATGGATTTCTGGAATAGTACCTTTGTAATTATACTGAATCTTTTCTACCTAATAATATACTCATAATAATGGTTTTTTTTTGGTTTCAGCATGTTCCCTTTTTGCAAGAACATAACAGCCGTATGGATGAAATACTGGACACCTGGAGGCAATATAAACAAAGTGTACCAACATATGGGGCTATCATATTAGATTCCGATTTGTCACATGTTCTTTTGGTACAATCTTATTGGACTAAAGCTTCATGGGGCTTTCCAAAAGGCAAAGTAAATGAGGATGAAGAGCCATGGACTTGTGCTGCTAGAGAAGTAATTAAATTTATAGTTTTGATCCCATGAGACTGTCCTAACTTTTATATAAAAATTGTATGATATTGCAAAGGAAATAAGGTTGCATGTGTGATCTTAGGCTATGGTTAAAGTCTGTACTTAATTTAACAGTTAAGTTTTAAGTGATTTAATAGTTAATATTAACTGAAATGGACATGACTGTTTAATAAATTGTATTCTCAATGCTTATTTTCAGGTCTTAGAAGAAACAGGGTTTAACATTAGCCATCTTATCAACAAACAGGACTACATAGAAACATCAATACATGATCAAATTGTCCGCCTTTATATTATTGGGTATGTATCTCGAGATACAAAATTTCAACCCCGAACACGAAATGAAATAAAAGCATGTGAGTGGTTTCCTATTGCTGATTTGCCTGCAAACAGAAAAGATATGACACCCAAAGTTAAAATGGGTGTAAGTCCCAATGCATTCTTTATGGTTTTACCATTTGTAAAACGCATCCGAAGGTGGGTAGCAGAGAGGAATCCTAAAGTCTTCTTTCGAAGAACTAGACATAAGTCAATGGGGGAAATTGAATCAAATAATAGCAAAAACAAAACAATTTCACAAGGTCTTCAAAATGAAATTCAAGAATATCAACAAAATGCTGGGCCACCCTGTATTAATGGACATAATGGTGTCAAGTTGAATGGGAACAAGAAAAGTGGGAAAATGGCTAAACGACAACTCTTCACTCCACAAAATGTAAATGGAACTCCATTCTCTCCAGTACAGAGTTTGAGCTCAAATACTGATGATGACATTTACAGCAGATATTTTAATTTTAACTCTCCCTCTTGGAGCAATTTTAAGTTTGACAGAAGAGCAATTTTAGAGTGTTTGACTTGAAAAAAATTACTATGTTAGAGAGAACAAAATCTCACTATTTTACACTATGCAATGAAATTGACGAAATTATTTAAATACATTAATGAATACACTGAGATAAATTGAATATAAAATGAACCTATTGTTTTATTAATAGTAAAATCATATATCAATTGTATTATATATTGTGTCCTAAAAAATTGTACTAAACTTTTAAGCCCTTATTTTATATTCAGTGATAAAGTAAGTACTAAATCAAGACATGTAATTCTGCTGTCACCTTAAAATAGTCACTTAAATTATATTGTAGATATTTCATTATTTATATTAATATAACTGCAACCATGCAGTTACATATACTTACCATGGTGCTGTATTTGAGCTAGCTGCTCGTTCTTGTTCTTTATTAACAATAAGGAAAAGCTAAATTTAGTAAATTTGCTTATTTAAAAGGTATTTATTTGAACTATACTACTCTATAAATAGAATACCTCTATAGTAATGCACTTAGTTACAAACAAATAAAAAAAATCTATTATAAATTTTATTTACGAAAATCAATAAAATACATAATTAAAATAAATTATTTACAAATTCATCTAAAATATGCCTAGTACGAATGTTTAAACACAAAGCTTATGTACATGATTATGTTTCTAGAACAGCGTTTTTATATATTAAGAAATTTTACAGGGCACTCAATAAATTGCTTGAATTCTACATAACAGTTAGTGATTAAGCCAGTCTAGTTTTACCAAGCATTTTATGTTGACGTTGATATATTTCGTTCATTCTACTACTTTTCCTATATGTAACACCAATATGACGGCCGATAACTCCTATAATCACTATCTCACTCACGCTAAAAATACAGCGTTCTGCTCTAATGTTGATATTTTTGTGATATAATAGGTATTTCATAGATATCGTCTAATACATGCAGAATTTATTTGTGGTTTATGGAACTTTTATGAAGATAAAACATCTGTAGTCAACATCCAGCGTTAAAAAATTAGGGAGAAACAGTATTAAGCATGTGATTACGTAATAGAGATTTTTTTATATCACAATAAGTTAACAATACTTAAGGTTTATATCTAAAGTAATAAATCCGAAGACGAATATATTTCCATAACTTTTAAATCGTCTATTACCTATGGTCACCAATCTTACTTGGTGGATCGTTAACGTAAACACCTAGTTATCAAAAAAATTACTTCCTACTTATTTATATAGATTTGGTTTAAAATAATACAAATTACATATATGGTTATCTTACATATTTTTTATATATATAAATATGTAAACGAGGCTACAAACTTATTCATAGTGCTGTAGGATTTTTAACAAAAAAACTTTGATTACGTTGTGTTGCGTCATTAACATAATAGTCTACTACCTAAAATTAAAAAAGAACTTCTAACCGTAATTACAGATACCGGCAAACATCTTGAACAAATGTCCTTCGCTGCGCTGAAGTGATTTTTAGGCATGACTTGGGGCGGCGGGAGAGTGACGTGTCGATCGCGTGATTGGTAAATCAGTTTACGTCTATGTCCCGCGCTATGTACGATCAACGATGCGCCAACTTTCCCCCACTCCCTTGTTTAATGCTCAAGAAGTTGGCCGGTATCTGTATCAGAAACAAAAATCTTATTTTAACTTGACAAGCTATTTAATTAATTGTATGATTTTTAATGGGCTGTCCAGGTGTATCCTATTCTAGAAGGCAATCTACAATACAGACAATCGTAAGCATCTTAGATAGACGAGCGTTGAACTAAATAGTTATCACTGGTAATAAGTTTGTAGCATAAAAAAATTGATACAATAATTGGTTTCGGTCGGCAATTCGGTTACTTTGTAGTTAATTTTTAACAGTCAACATAAAATTAGGATTATAGGTTTGTCATAGAATTAGACTATTACACAATATCATTTTACCACGACCTAAAGACCGTCGTCGTCCATCTCTAACACCACGAACTGATACTTCAGTCAGTCTTCATTGGTGAATCTCGTACGAGTGTTGGTCTGCCTATACCTTCGGAACAGCACAAAGGCAACACCAGAGAGGGCCAACACTATTGGTACTCCAAGGCCGATGGAAATAATGAGGATTACGAAGAAAGAAAATCCGTCTTCGGGAGGTGTGCCATAGCCCATTGTATAAGCCCTGATGAAAAATTTGATTTTAGGATTTCATTATAAAGAGGTGGTAAGGTTTGTGAATGTTTTATGACAATCTCTGGATATACGCTATATACTAACAGGAATAATGAAAAGAATTTTACTTCGTGATAGAGGTATGATCGATATATGATTAAGTTATAGAGAAAAGTCGTCGAACTTGATGATGCCTACCAAAGCGACAAAATTTGTCATTTAGGCATATTATACGGTAAGTTACGGCACGGATTTTATTGCGGTTTCCACCAATACCTAGAATGATACGTGACGAATGTTTAGGTATATAATATTTCAAGGTTTACGGGTCGCGATTGCCTGACGTCAGGGCGTGTAGGTATAAATCTATAACTTGTGTAATCTATAAATGGTTACAAAAGTCCTCAAAATTCATTGACCTGGTTAATTATTATTTATTTAGAGAAATAGGTAATAAAGTAATTTAGCTTTTACTTTTTACCTTTACCTTTACGTTAATAGTGAATAAGGCAGATTTTATTGCAGGATTCATTTTGGTAATGGTCATTTAATTAATAATTTACTTGTGATCAGTTATTAATTTCAACTCGAAACAAGTATTTATTCTCCTGAAACCGAACTCTATATTTCCTATTGATTATGTTAACTGATAAGTCTGTATGTTTAGTTGCTCATCTAGCTGTTTATTGATTGACCACCAAATGAACCTTTACCGTATAAGGTAAAATCGAACAGTTAACGTATATATTTATGTCTGTAACAATTATACAGCAGCAGCGCTCCGCGTATTTGAAACAAAACGGAAGCATAATACGTTCAAATATAATTCATGGAGTAAACTGTGTTAAATAATAAGTTCGAGCTATCAAAAACTGACATTGTATTGACGTATACAAATAAATAAAGCGCCAAACTGGTCGCGGTAAATTTCGCTTCGATGCAAATGTTATTGCTCTCGTATCTTTAAGCAGTTGGAACTTAAAAATAAATAACTTACCAAGCAGTATAGTTATGTTGCTTATAGTATCCATCCCCGCTTTCACCGAACGAGACAAACATGTCTTGTACTAGAATCATCTGTTGGGACTCTTTGAAAAATAAGCTTAAAGTGCTGTCGCGAGGCATCATCGTTCTGAAATATGTACACTGATTTTAACTACACTTAAAAAATCTTATATCAGAAAGAACTTAATTCATTTTAGGAGTATTATTTACTAAGAGTATTTACTTTATAAGTGATTCTACGAAAAACTGAAATAGTAGAAAAGAATAGGTATGTTAAAGAAATCCTTACAATATTTTGAACGAAAATTATCGATGGTACAAATATAATTTTAGGTTTTACAAAAAAAATATTTTATAGCAAATAAGACCCTTATTTACTGTCTATAACTGTTTAAACTCTCGTATCGTAACTTAATTGTTGTTAACATCTTCACATTACCAATTTAAATTTCTATCATCACTGATAGTATATAAGGAAAATTGTCGTGCATCGTGCAATCGTAACTGGACGATCAATTTCTATGATTTAAGTAAATGTGGTCATGACCATATTATGAATATTCATATAAACAGCCTGTGATTTAAATATTACTTGATGTCCTTACATAATATGTAGTATTAATAAAATAAAATAAATCGAAAGCGCTAGTCTTTTCAGGCCTGGGTCGATGCAGATTTCTGTATCTGTTTCACGATCATTCGTTAATCTAATAGGCAAGTAGGTGATCAGCCTTCTGTGCCTGGCGCACGCCGTTCGAGCGAATGTTAAATGCGTACATAGAATGAAAGTCCATTGCCGAGGGATCGAACCTACGACCTCAAGGATGAGAGTCGCATGATAAAGCCACTAGGCCAACACTGTTCATATAGTATTATAAATAGAATAATTACCGGTTAAATTGGGAAACGTGCGCAATGGTTGAACTGGCAACATTGCGTTTTGGCGACGTGTAGCTCACAGGACGAAACTGTAGATATCCACCCTCCTTACTGTCATATAGCGATGGCGTTTTTATTTCTATAATCTGTTAATGTAATAACATTTTACATAAAAATTTGGTTGAGTATGTATTAGCAATTTAAACATTACATAAAAATGCAAATAATAAATAGGATTATAATTTATTTTAAGTATTGCCATTTATACCGTAATGAATATTACAATAATTATAAATTCAGACTTCTATTATGCAAATGCAGTATAATGTTGTTATCATTTTTTTAGCACAAGGACAGATAATAATAATTTATAAGATTAATTTTAATTAGAATCTAATGACAATATTTTTAACCAGTAACAAGTTAGTTCATAGACAGCAGTATATTGATACTGTATTCCAATGTATTGACATTTGTAGTACAATATCTCTAGACTTGCCTCAAAGACTCCAGGTGTATGTTCATCATCCAAACTTTTGCGCATTATATAGTGCATTGTATCAGTTGGGTTGTCCGTACTAGCTAAGACAAAGTGGAGCGCGTATCTTGAGGCATTGAATGACGTTGTTAGGTTAACCAAGCTTACATCTATAAGTGTTGAGTTGGCTGTATGTATTAAGTGGGGCAGTTCCACCGCATAGTCTTTAAATGGTAGAAGATCCAGCTACAACATTTTCTTCAATTAATAAAATTAATTTTCTAGTATTTGTTAGTATTTGACTTTGTTACACTTTGTTGTTAAAAATGTAATATTGATTTAATATCTGTTCAGATTTAAATTAAATAATTTCCAATGAGTCTAACAAAATACCTTAATACTAATAACAGCATCATTATTATTCCTGTTATGAATTTTTCCTGTCACATGCACCATAGCCTCACTGTTTGTCAATATACTCTCTTGAAGCTCCCACGAAATTCGTTTAAGACTGTATTCCATTTGAGGATACTGAGGGTTTATGTACCCAGTATCATGTATGTCATCATATTCATATAACTGTAGAAAAAATGAAATATTTAATGAATATTTTAAGAATTCTATACCCTATATTGAAATTCAACACTGGCAGAAATTCAATTAAAACAGAAGATAATCTATTTATTTATAATAAGAGGCCTGTCCAGGCCTCAAGCTTTTATGAGTACAGGAAGGATAATGTAGCATTCTAATGAAAAAAATACTACTGAGCTTTATGTGATGAAGTTAAATTGTCTACTTTCAGTACAATAATATTATTTGGTAAAACTATAAAAATAGAGTTTTGTATGAAAATTCTGCCATTGTGATAGCAGTTTGTAGGGACAAGGTCTGGTGAGTATGGTGGGTTACTGTCGTGAATTGTGAGATCGCGCATTGCTGTGGAGAAGTAATAGGGAAGAGTGATTAATCAGTCTTGGTTTTGAATTGCGAGCCTCTCCTTAATTGTTTGCAATTCTTGCTAAAAGACATCGGAAGTCACGGATGTGCCATTAAGTAAAAAGCTGGGATGTACAAGTCTGGCATTGGCACATCTAACAGTCACTGTTATCTTTTTATAAGTAATCTTTTGTTTTGCGCACTGATTGACGGACTGATTGATGGACCGGGGTCCACCCACTGACAGGAAAGATTAGGGCAATAGCCCACTAGCGTCGCTTCAATCTTGTTGGCCGCCAAGGCTCGATGGGGTCGCGTGCGGCCAGGTGTACTCCATGGCGATTTCATAATATTGTATCTATCTCGCAACCTGGCCGCCAAGTGCTTCAATGTTGTTTTGACACTTACTTCAACAACCGCAGTGAATTCAGCCGTAAATTTAAATGGTTCCGCTTTCACTATTCCTTCCTTCACCTTCAATTCGTTGTTGTCAACAGGCTGTTACAGGCTGACCTCGAAATTTGTTCTTCAACTCAAAATTTCCAGATTTAAAACAAATGAAGCAATAATGTTTTTATGCCAGCATATGCAAATGTTGTATTTTTTCTAAGAACTCATATTAGGGAAATTTTTAGGGGTTCCTTTTCTAACATTACAATGCGGGGCGGGGATTAAATTATGTGTTATTGTTAATATTATTTTATACTTCCCAGCACTTTTTACACCACATAAAGGTAACTTTTAGGTATAAAGAGCCACTAGGTGGTCACGAAACAATGGAACCAATAAATACTTGAAGTATTCCATCACAAAGCTAAGACTAATTAAATCTTTCTTTTTTTTTGTTCATAATTATTTATAAATTATTTGCTTATTCAAAATTTTAACACAAACTTCATTGATTTAAATAATGTACATTAATTGACAATGGAATAATTTATTTCTCCTTTCTATTATTTGATAGAAATAACATGCATATAGGCCAACAGCAACACTATCAGTATTTATGATTAAAACAACTGTATAAACACATATGGTTATGATTCATTATGGATCAAGTTACATAGAATATGTTATCTACAATATTGTTAAGTTTTAATATGAATATAAGTATAATACTTTGATAGTACTTTATATGAATTTATAGCAATCATGAAAAGATTTAGAGTATTGATTTTTTGTAGCAAGATGTGTTACCCTATGAGTGAAATAAAATTAATTGAGATATAACATAGAGATGTTAAATAGAGGAGGAATGGAGGGAAAATATTCTAATGCTTAAACATATGATTTACATACCAATGATTAAGATTTTTACTAACTAATGTAATGAGAATTGTCCTGTGGTAACTTAATAATTTTAAACTTACTTTGTCAATAGTGGCAGCAAAAGTATACCATGGCTTCTCAGTCCAATTAAAATATATTGGTTTATTTTCAATCCACTGAATATTTAATGATGTATTTAAGCTTCCCACAGAGAGCAACACAGTGGGCAGATGCTTAGTAAAATCCCAAATTTGATGTAAGACATCAGACTTTCCTTCACCACGTATATAAACTAGAGTTGTAGTATTTGATGAACAACCTTGACATCCTGGATTTAAATGAGCTGATATCTGAAATTATAAAGGCAATATGAAGTATATTAGATTTCAGTAATTTAATAATTAAATGTAAAAAAATATTAAAATTGTTTATGTTTTAAATGAGTTAACTAAATGTTAATTATCACAATTTTACACCAATGTTTTATATAAATTATAAAAGGTATAAGAAATTGGAAACAAAGGCAGTTTTGACCTTCATAATTAGGTTTAGTAATAAATGTTGTTTACCTTTCTATCCAAGCCATTTGTTGGAGAAAAAAGGACACTAATAAATAACATTGCAGATATCACTCTTATCAAAGAAGGAAACATTATATTTATTTATAACAGCAATAGTAATTAATTTGCGTAAAAGTTAACACGATCATAAAAACAATTTATACAATAAACATGTCAACGCGTGCGACATATGAGAATGCGTAATAACTAAGAAATTGATATGCTTATCGTAATTAATTAATTATTTTAAACACTGTTTTCCTTAATGTTTCATGATTTTAAACGCGGAAATTAAATTATTCAATACAAGTTACAACTATTTGTCTTGTGTGCTAATTACAGTTTGACTGTTGACAGAACAATTGTGACATCAACAGAAAATGATTGCGATAGACTATAATAATATTTCATAATTTCATTTGATAAACACGTTTCAGATAAAAAGCTAGAATCAGCCCGAAAGCCCGCGCCCGATATATTTGTGCATTCAGATTCCAGACGTTCGTGGGTGATATAACTGATATAGCATATTTAACATTTAAGCCGACTAGCGGTTCAAGTAATCAAATTATTATTATATTTATTGGAATTTCCGCTTCCATTCCGGCCATACTGACTGTTTCCGCCCTTATGGAAAGGATGATAGTAAATATAAATTATTAATACAATTTACAAAACAATAATTTATTAATCCACAGATTCTGCTACAAGATATGGTTTTTTGCGCGCCCCGTCGTCTTCACTACGTGGCGAATGTTCTCGTTTCTCTTGCTTTTTACTTTTCTTGTTTTGATTTTTAACCGCCTTCGACATCTTTTTTTCACCAACACTGTTGACACAAAAACGTCATATTATTGTACTGCAGTAAAAGTAACAGTGTGTAAGGTAAATAAAAACCTTTTGTAGTAAAGATAATAACACACAGATGTAACACTTACACTGTGTGTAAATGTACTAACTGAATTAAATTATATCTAAACACAGCCAATAAACATCGTGCGTCGTGCGTACATGGCAATAAATTTGATTAAATTTTTTAAAATAATATAAAATCATCAGTATCAAATTTCAATATAACAGTGCCAGTGATTTTGTTTATTTGCTTATCATAATTCCTACAGCTACTTATTAGAATATCAGCAAAAGAATTACATTATACACAAAAGACAAAAAACGGAATACACATTCAAACATAAACATAAAACACAGTTATTACCTACTTATACAAAATAAAAATACATAATAAATTGCAAGATGCTTTGCTCATTTTAATATATTTCATACAAAAAAGAAATAACAAAGTCATTATAATAAGTTTTTATATAATTTTTAAGCATGTTTTAGTTACATTACATTTGTGGTAATTTGTGTTATAATCTGAAGATGTACAATACATGACTAAGTTACGAAACTAGTTCGTATTAGAATGAGGAATATGAAACAGTTTGGTTTACTTGTATTGTTTGAAGAAGGGGTGATTTAACAGTATATTTTTGTGATGGTAACCTTCGAGTGTGACCATGTGCAGATCGCTTTAAGCAGAAGTGATATCAGTTGAACCTTTGCAATATGTAGCTCTGTCATTAGTAAATAAAAACATGAATTACGCAATTTTTATATTATGTTTATATAAAAAGAAAAATTGTTTTACCAATAAAATAAAAATATTATCTCTATAAGAAATAAGGACTTACTTTATAGAGGCTCTAGATCCAGGTCCCCAATATCTTGTAGGATTAAACTGGAATCGTAAAGCACCATTTCGTCTACTTGATGGATTAGAATCAGGTCTCTCAGTTAAATTTACTGTGTTCTTTATATCCTGAGTTAAAATGTATTTGGCTGTTGTGTCCGATTCCAATCTGTAGAGAAATAAACATTTATTTAAAATTAGAAGTAAATAAAATTAAGTATTTAAATCAAGATTAATAAATTAGTACTTTTTAGTAATTCACACATTTCCAATAGATATTTTTTAAAGTACCTGATTCGTTTTAACACGTTCGCTGCGCCATTTTCAAAGAACTTACAGCTGGTGCTTTGGATACTTAAAATAACTCAAAACAACTGTTGGTCTTTTTTGTACCAACTACCTACCACCGCCGTCACGGCCATTCTGACAGTAGCACGACCTCGGGCATAGAAATATCTTCAATCTAGGACAAAGACAACGTTATCCGATCAAATACAATGGCAATGCTGGACTAGGTCAACGTCCTTAGAAGCAGGTGACGCTACCCCTACAGTTCATATTTGCTGATCTAGAACGTCATCACCCCCCTGTGAGAGTGGAGGTGAGACCCCTTCAGCTAGCACTGGACTAGGTTAACAAAAACCTCTGCAGTGTACAAACTTAACTATCTAAGAAGTAGGTACGGGACTATCAACAGATATAGTCTCTTCAGAGTTCACAGATAAAGTCTCTTTTGATTCAAAAGAGAACGTTCGAGAATCAATAGATAAAGTGTCCTCTTTATCTATTGAACTATCTATTATCATTTTCCAAATTAGGGAAATAATTTTCCAATGAACTACTTTCATTAAAACAAATAGGTATTACAGACGCAGTCTCGGATAATTGACACCAGTCCAAAATATCAGAATTAGGGTCACCTGGATCGAAAGGTACTAAATGAGTAATCAGATGTGGTGTACTAGGACTTGACGACAATTTTTCAGTGATTTTAGCAAACATGGTTTCCATGCCGTCAAAAAAAGACATAGGTTGCGAAATGGTATCATGCATTGAATCTCCAGAAGTGGGCTGGTTTTCATATCCCACTGAGCCAATACCGACATCAGAAGTAAAGCACGAAATACAATTTAATTAATTATTTAATCAATAAAAATAATAGTAGTGAAGGAGAGAGGTGTCAGTCGGTTAAGACTGCGGTCCGTGTACCTCGACGCAACCAGAGAAATGCGTGCCGATACTTTTTTTTTAATGGAATCTCGCTGTTAGATTTAAGGGCCTTTACAGCTCAGCGCGAGCTGTTTTGGCGAGCGTCTCCTGTGAGACTCGAACCTCGGCTTGGGCCGTCGCGGGGTGGTCAATCGCCTGAAGGGCAGGATGGAAGCTCACTGGAGTGAGCGAAGTGCGAAGTAAAGGTGCTCGCCTTCCCCGGTGGTGGCGGTTTTTTTTATCCTAATCTGTGTTTGGCTATTTTTTTATTATTGGCCACGTGGGCGGCTTTTAATTTATTGTTAGCTACGGTAATTGGATCGTCCGGATCCGTTAGTGTATGTCGAGGCTTCCTACGAACCTTTTTTAACGGGAAGGGGTAGTAATTGATGCTTTTACGCACCAGCGGATTGGAATGGTGTTTAGACTTGGCGTGTGGACGCCAACTTCATCCATGTTAGGCTATGGTAGGGAGCTCCAGGTCTCGGTGGAGTTTGACGTTTCTCTCGTAGAAGGGCGCACCGGTCGCGATTCTCATGAATCGCGTCTGAAGCACCTGTAGGCGGTGGATATGGGAGGGGGCACAATGCGCAAAGACTACACTAGCGTAAGTCATGCACGGTCGGAAGCGTGCCGATACAGCGGCGATTAGGTTTTTATAAGTCCGAAACGAAGTGGGGCGATGACGTCAGGTGCACGTGCAGCTAGCGCTGTCTTTTTTGTACCAACTACCTACCACCGCAGTCATATATATAGTCGGTATAGTATTATTGTTACTATCTTTTGGACTGGATATCGTATTCTGAAGCACACGAAATCGTTTTCCAATACATGGGCTGATATATATACTTTCATTGCTTAACTGCGTGTGCTCCAACGTAGAAAGGTTCATAGTTTTCGTTTTAGGTACGTCAAATGTTTCATAATCAGAATCACTGTCATTGCCATGCCATGCCAATGGGGACAAATTTGAACATTTTTTATAAGGAACAGTATAATCCGGCGTTGATTTTTTGTTAGAAACCTCACTAAAATAAACACTTATTTATTTTAGAAGCACGCATTTTTAATCAAAACTAATCAACACGTAAGTATATCTCGCGCATATATGTTATTACCAAAACGTGCGCGCGGCCTCCCGGCTCCCATGTCAATGCTAGGACAACACTCTTGCGTCTACGACGCGTGCGATTTCACGAGTACCCAAACGAACCGCAAAGAACGAAAATAATTACAGTACTGTGCGTTAGGGACCTAATACATCTCTTATTTATTTTTTAATGTCTTTGAATTCAGCTGAAATATGTATATTTGTGCTGGTCATACTTAAAGAACTTGGTACGTTAGATCCTCCCTCAAGGAATGGAACATAATCGTGAAACAACACCATTATGTTCAACGCACAATACAAAAGTCCTGCAAGAGATCTGATAGATCTCGTAATGCAGCGAACATGTTAATACAAATTATTAGATAAATTATTTCTATTTTTAAGTTTGAAGAGACATACAAATTATTCGCCAAGTTTTATAAGTTCATATGTCATCAGTGGTCATAACAATGTTATAAATAGTATTGTCTTTTGTTAAAATAGCTTTTACACATTAAGAAAAACACTTTTTGAACGGATTAAGGCTATGTATTATTCGCAAGCACGCGAAACGTCGGAAAAAAAATATTATTAAATATTAATTATAAGTTTTTAATAATAATACATAGCTTTAATCAGTCCAAAAAGTATTTTTCTTAGTGTTAGAAATTCAAAAGGTGATATTTACTTAGATGCTTTAACAGGGTGAGTCTTCTCCCAAGTTCTGACAATGTCCCATATGAAGTGCGCGGGCGCATTAGTCTTAATTGATAATTTAGCTGCATGCGAAAACGAAACTTGGTACCCAGCATTTAGTATGGCAGACCTATAAAAAAATACTTGTTGTTTAACTTAGATACATAAAAGTACTCACATTTTTAAAATAAATACTCGAAAAATAATTATTACAAAATAAAAATGGGTTATAAACCCATTTAAAATTTTCTAAAAAAAAAGTTACCTCATTCTCAACATAGGCATCGTCTCCAAATGTACTCTCCCAAAAAGTTTATCCAGGATATAATATAAAGGCGTGTCTTGCAACTCCTCTTGTACCATAGACAAGATCCCTTGAATCCTCTTAGCTGTGCCAAACTTATGAGAGTTTTCTTCAACATGGTTTAGAACCCGAGAAACAAAATCAACATTATGTATTGGTGCTGACCAGATGGGACCGCCTAGCTGTAAAGAATATTTTTGTCATAAGAAAACCCATATGTGGTAGCCCTCAATACTATGGCTCTCAGACTGATACATATTCACACATTTTTTACACAGATTAAAAGTAATAAGAAACAATAGTCATGTATAGGGTCAGGCACACACAGCACTATTTACTCACATGATGTCTCTGATTGCAGTGAACACAGAATTCACCAACTGGTGGTACATTTGGCAGAAAACTTTTCATTTGATCTGGATTTTTTTCAGTTGGGTTTGGTTTAAAAGCACCCAGTGGTTGCAGTGTTAAGTTGTCACAACCAACACACTGGTATACCATTGAAAGTTTGCTGTGAAAAAGAGTTATATGATGAATTCAAGTATAATTTAAACAAGTGAATGTGAACAAGTATGATTGTCTATTTTTATTTATATGATATGATGTTGTTTGAGTGATTTATCTTATTGTGAGGTTTCAATTATTGAACACTAATACGTAAATAAAATAATTTTAAAATTACCTTGTGGTTTTCTTACAATGAAATGCACCAGAGTAGATTTTGACAAATACTCTTATATAAAAGTCTGCTGATATGCTCAGTATAGGTTCTATAAACCTACTGTATCTGTTTGCATGGTGCTCTATACTTTGAAGTAATATCCTTAATGCCTGGAAATATTATTTTTTAAATAAATCTATAATTCTACTCCTAGGTATTATTTATTCATCAATAGTAGCTCTCTCCCGATCAATGATTCAGAGGTTTGTAATGTGTTTAGTAAAAATACTAATAAATCATACAAAGTAAAGATAATTCTATAGGACACAAAATATGTCAATGCAAAGTTGTCTAAGGTGTATTAAATAAATATAAAATTGTATTTACTTTACAGTATTTTCTCCATTAGTATACTATAAATTGCTTAGTCACAATATAAATGTATATTTACCATTTCATGACAACACTTAGTTTTTAGACTAATGCCACCATATTTAACATAGCATGTTTCTGGTGAGTTCCCAGCCAAGACAGCCATATCTGTTGCAGTCACAAGCAATAACCCACCATCTTGTACACTCTGTACAGCTGAATCTAAGAATATGGAAGGGCAGCCATATGGATCCAGATCAATTGCCGTAAATCTTTTTGAATGATGTTTGTGTTTGTACATAAGCATGCTGAAATTTTATGTTATAATATTGTTAATGGTTGGTCCAATAACCAATTACCATTTTTTAGTTTAGTATCCACAATCATAATTTATTTTTTGTTGCAAAGTTCGCTTAATACTATAGATTTATCTATATATATATATGCTGTGTTATTTTATTACTTGATGGTAATGAATATCATCAAAACTATAATAAATATCAATAAATAATTTGTTGGCTATATTCTTAGAAAGGTTGATTCAAAAATCAATCAATAATTATAATGATTTATTTCTTACCAAGCATCGTCATGACTTGTTTCAATAACATTATCTACACTGTTATACACAATGTTGTCCTTTATAGTCTCTACAGCTTGCTCTGACAAATCATTTGCTATTATCTTGGTGACATTGGATACCTCTTTTGCATACCTGATGCTTCTGAGACCTGTAGCTGATAATGCTTCTAGAATTGTAACTGGAATCTAAAGAAAATTTTTAAATTTAGTAAGTTCATATAATAAACTCTAAAGTGAAAATGAGACTAATAGAAAAATAATATACATGTGGATTAATTTTTATTTAATATTGAATTGAGACAAGCATTTTTCATCAATCTTGTAAAATGTTTATACGAGTTAACACCTTATTTACACATACATCATGACCGTCTTCGAAATCTATTCCCTCCTTTTTAAGTTTTTCACACTTCTTAAAAGCTTTTTCTTTTCTATAATCGTTTATAAAAACAGATAACACAGCAATACTCAAGTCTCTGTTAAACTCCTGAACTGGATTATAAAAGACCTTATCAGAAGACACACGTATTTCTGCTTGGCCTTCAATTATACTTTGTTTTCTTATAATATTTGATGTATCCATTTTCATAATCTTCTGTAATGAAATGTTAAATCAGCTGATAGTAAATATCCCTAAGTTTTAGGGTTACTTTATTGTTCAGCATTAGTAACCTTAACAAAACCCTCAAAATAACGAAAAGAGTTTATACATTTAAATAACATTATTTGCTTTTCATTATCACTTACTATTTCTTAAAAAATACTTTTAAAGTTGAATCATAGTTTACAACATCTAAAAACATTATTGAACAGATATCCACTGAGAATAGAATATAGCAAAGAGTAGATTAACAAACCCAGGGATATAGACAACTTGATCTAAAATGTTGTGAAATATATAAATCTTGCATATCAGTATACTAAATTAAAACGTCATATCATATTTATCATATCCAAATTCACAGATTCAGCAATACCAAATAGAGAGCACTCGACTTAAATTTAAAACTAAATTTGATGACCGATTATGACTGACAATTGGCATTTTTATGTTTAACTTTACTATCTGTTTAGTGTTTTCAATATAAAAAATTTGAAGAATCTGGAAATATAACCTATCAGTTTCCTATAAAATAAATAAAAGTATTTTAAATGAATGTGTATTTTATCGATTTTAAGTCCCTAATTAAAAAAGGAAATTAACAATGCACACGGCCAGTTATTTAATGCGAAATACTATATTATTAAATCCTAGTATAAAATATTCAGTCCGTTTGACTCGCAATGTAACTAAAATTGCATCACAATTACAGTGTAAACCGGGACTTTTAAAAAACGTATACAGTAATGGACTAAAAGACTCTCGAGCAACCAGTAGCTTAAATGGTTTCATTACTTTTCCTCAGGTAAGACTCCAGTTTTGTTAGTTCTTTTTGAAATAAATCTTTTTAAAAACTTGAAAAAAAGAAACTTATTACATTGTCTAACTCTTCCTTCCTTAATTAACTTTCAAGTTTATTAAATCGTTGAATTTTATTTCAAATATTATCAGTATCAGACAATTACATTACACAAAAAAAAGGTTATAAAGAAATCCTGATATGGATAAAGTTCTCATACTATCTACTTGTTTCAGACTATACAAGTTAAACAGTATTCAACTGGTAAAAAAAATGAACCTGAAGAAGAAGAAATTGAAGAAGTTAAAGAAGAAACCCCTCTGTTTTCAAGTCAACTCCCAGCAACTGTAGCAGTCCCAGAAGTGTGGCCACAAGTGCCGGTTATAGCTATTAATAGAAACCCTGTTTTCCCTAGATTTATTAAGTTGATAGAGGTTTGTTTTTAATATATATCGACTTTTTAATTTAATGTTAAATCTATAATTTATGTATAAATTGAAGATAAAAAAATATATTTAACATAATAAGATTAATAATACATTATAAATATGTATTAGTGAAGATTAAACTGGTATGATAAAATATGTACAGTCAAAATTTATTTTAACAACATCAAAGGGACTACTCATATTTGGTCGTAAAAACGCTGATGATGTTGTTATTAAGTATCTAATACAATAGAATTTAGCTGGGACTGGTATGTTGTTCTAAACTATGTCTATATGTTAAATTTATTTCAGATTTCAAATCCAGCTCTAATAGACCTTATTAGACGTAAAGTAAAACTTAATCAACCATACATAGGTATATTTCTGCGTAAGAAAGAGGATGAGAAAACGGATGTGGTATCAAATTTGGATGACTTGCATCAAGTCGGAGTGTTTGCACAAATACATGAAATGCAGGATATGGACTTTAAGTTGAGGCTTGTCGTAATGGCACATCGCAGAATAAAAATTACTGGACATTTTATTGAAGATGAAATTGAAACTGGGCCAGCTGGTAAGTATTTTATAGTTTTATCAAATTATCTAGAAGCTAAGTATTTAAAGTTAAAATGAATATAGCAATTTATTCTATGTGTAAATCTAATAATCTAAGAGATGGGACTAATTCTATAAAAAATAAATTTTGGTTTCATTTCCGAAATGCGTGTCATTTCAGAAATGAAGCTTAAGTTTCCTATATTTAATACGGAATTTAACGTTACCCGTGAAGAGACAGATGCTGAAAGACGACGTAGAAAATATAGAAATTCCCGAAAAAAGACTGAAGAAAAAGAGGTAAAGGAAACCAAAAAACTGCCTCCCGATCAAGTTATAATGGTAAAAGTTGAGAATATAATGCATGAGAAATTTAAGCAGAATGAAGAAGTGAAAGCATTAACACAAGAAGTGATAAAGACTATACGGGACATTATTAACTTGAATCCTTTATATAGGTTAGTTATGTTTGATTTACATAAACAAGACATCTTTAGTGTAATGATGATTGTGAATGTATATAGATATTATACTTTCAGTTTACAACTTTTATTCCATTCTATCTTTATATAACTGGACTGATTTTGTTGAATTTTTTAAATTGTGTTCAAGTGAATGGTTTAGATTTACAATTAGATTATTTATTTGTTGTATGTACAAGGTCTGTGCTCTATATTGCAAAAAATAAATAAATAAAAAATGGGTTTTAGTTCTTCTATTATATACTTAGTCTGTAGTTATTACTTTTGTTATGTTTTATTAGAATTGTACTGATGCTTTCATATAAAAATAACTTATCTTTTCATTTTACGTTAATAGCTTTAGTCAGTTTTTTAAGGGTATGATATATTACAGAGAGTCATTACATCATATGTTAGCTCAAGGCCAGAGAGTAGTGGATAATCCTGTGTATTTAAGTGATTTGGGAGCTGCCCTCACTGGGGCAGAACCAGCGGAACTTCAGGCTGTGCTAGAAGAAATGGATGTATGTACAGATCTGTAATATTTGATTTAGCTGAAAATTAATATATTTATAGTGATTTTTATGTTTTACTACTATTACTTTTTCAATCCCAACTTAAAATATTTTTTTAATCACTTATCTGTCTGAAAAGTTATCTTACAAACAGTCTCAGACTTCATTGGAGATCTTAAAATTCAACCTATCTTGATTAAAAAAAAATTTTAGATCCCCAAAAGACTCATGATGTCCCTATCTCTGCTGAAGAAGGAGTATGAGTTGTCTAAATTACAACAAAAGATAGGCAAAGAGGTTGAAGAAAAAGTCAAACAACAACACAGGAAATACATACTTCATGAACAGTTGAAGGTTTGTGCCACAATATCTCATCCGCTATTGTCTTTGGCTTACGCGAGTATTATTTATTATAACTTTATCCATTAAAGAGGTTTTATTTATATATTACATGGATTTACTATTCTAATAACAGGAATTTCAGTTTGTTACCTTTTTACATTTTCCCCGCTGTTTTTATTAATGTTGTACGCCGTTAATATCTTTCTGTCAAATTGCTATCAATCATAGACAATAAAACAATCAACGACGCAATTCTAGTTAGTGCTAAGTTAATTTTTTATGAACTTGAATAATATATAGGATAGGTATAGGCCACTTGATCTGTCCAGATTAAGAACCGTAGTGGTATTTGATTTTACAGCAGTAAACTGTTACTTTTAATATTACGTAGACAAAACGCAGGCATTTTATACAGCTATAATAATTTGTATATCGAAAGCCTAATGAATTTTATTTATAATATATTTAATTTTGTAGGTAATAAAAAAAGAGTTAGGTCTCGAAAAAGATGATAAAGATGCAATAGGCGACAAATTCAGAGAGAGATTAGCTGAAAAGACTGTACCAGAGGCTGTGCAAATTGTAATTGATGAAGAGCTGAACAAACTTAACTTCTTAGAGAGCCACAGTTCTGAATTCAAGTAAGTTTTCATCTACAACAGTATTATAAAGAGGAATGATTTGATTTTTGTTTGTGTTAGATATCCTCTGAAACAAATTTCACAAATATAAAGCTACATTCTCAAGTAACATAAGCTTTTCAAAGGATCATTAATGAAAAATCTTGCCAATATAAATTGGAGAACTTCGCTAAGTTGATTTAGTAATAGCAATACCGAGAATGTTGTCAGGGAATACGGATTCATATTGAAAAATGTTATTACATTTTTTTATGAGGAAGGCTATGGAATTATTTTTTTTTTAAATCATAATGGTATTATAAAAAATTATGTAATTCATATTCAAAGTCAAATCATTTATTTCAATTAGGTTTATTGAAAGGCATTTGAAAGTCTAAATTACAAGTTATAAATATAAAAAATTACTAGTTGCTCCTTCCAAAAGGTAAACGTATGAGAAGAAAAGGCAAGAAACTTCATACTTACTCTTTTAAAATAGTTTTTACAATACATTTATTTGATAATTATTTGTGAAGACAATGTAACCAGAATAAAAAAGCTACTTTACTAAAATAAAATAGGCCCATGGAGTTACAAAAAAATAATGCAGCAGATAACTAAATCATTATGTTGATACATGGTGCTCACATGTTCAAAAATATTGCAACTATATGTTTTACATTATTCTTTATAAAAAAAGAAATAACTTACCAGTTCCTAAATCAAGGGCGTATATAATAACATCGCTACTGAATTAAAATTAAGTAGTTAAAATTATTTTTACGCCAAATAAATAATGATATATTTCTAAAGTTTTCACCGACTTATTAAATTTCAGTGTTACCCGTTGCTATCTCGACTGGCTGACATCTCTCCCCTGGGGCATTACGTCGGAGGAAAATCTGAAGCTGGAGGACGCACAGATTATTCTAGACGAAGACCACTACGGCATGGAGGATATCAAGAAGCGAATTTTAGAGTTCATTGCTGTATCACAGCTCAAAGGCAGCACTCAGGGGAAAATATTGTGTTTCCATGGACCGCCTGGTGTTGGAAAGACTAGTATAGGTACTTAGAATTATATTTTTTATTGCGCCTTAGATATGTGTATTTGTTTCGTGAACTTTTTTTTGTTCTAACACACACGTTTTGGGTCTAAAAGATGGTGTTCTTCACTGTACGAACATAGGCAGAAAGTCTATTGATTCAAAGCCGGGGTTCGAACCTCGAATGACTCAGGGATAAGAATCATACGATATATTAGGTAATGTCCGTTTCATGAAAGAAGTACCGCGGTGACTTTTCGGACTAAATTTGACAGGTCGGTAATGTTGTCATTCGTCGATGTTATCAAGTTGGTTTATTGTGGTAGATTTTTGTGAGTTTTTAACTAGCTTAGTGCATTTTAAATATTGTTTACAATGCCCAAAGTCGTAAAAAGGTCGGTTCGAGAAATGATATTGAAAGTTCTGTGAAGCGGAACAAAAGAATCAACGTCTTTTAATACCACTAAACAATGTTCGGAAGAGAGTCACCGCCTTATGAGGTACTTTTTAGAGTTGCCATATAATATTTTTTTGCTGTATGGATGGGACTTTTATGATATAACTTCATTTTTACAACAAAATTGAGTAAATACAGTACGTGATGAAACTAAATGAAGAAGCCTTTAAGTCTATTACGGCGAAAGATTGGACACCTCAGTGCAAGCATGTCGAATGGACCTATCTAACCTCTGGCTGCGCGTAGACTGCGATGACCATCCGCGATTCTACGCATGCCTGTACAGGTCCCCGGAAATACCGAAACTGACCGACTCATTGAGCACATCCAAATGGCTACAGATTCAGAAAAAAAAAGAAGAGACTTATGGATGAAGAGATGGACCGAATAATTATATCTACGGCTAGTGATACTGAATCCATGATTATGTTTCCATCCACTCTTCAGACAGTGATGGTTCTATGGCCTCTGACCACAATTATTCAATTCAGAAATATAGGTAAATAACAAATGCTAAATGTAAAATAGGTAATTTTTCTACTCATAAATATCAACATTATGTCACGCGAGTACAGCGCTGCGTCTGTGGGACTTTTTTTATGATAATAAATCTATATTATATTAAATGCTGAGGATGCCATGAAACTAGCGAAAGATTTGTTCTGAATATTAATGCAGTAAAGACGAAGGTTATGGTCATTTCTCGAATCGACGCTTTATGGCCTTAGCTGGTGTAGCGGCGAAGACAAAGAAAAGTAGGCCGAGGGGCAAGTGAAATGCGGCGTCAAAATATGGAAACACCACACCTATAGTGCTCCGTCTCTTCCCCTTTCTCCGTTGGAGGAGACCGCAAATAAAACTATAAGCACAAGAAGCGGAAGCGTAAGAACACGCGTGACCTCGCGTGACCTCGCGTCGGCGTTTAAGTCTTCTCTCTAGCGCGGGAGCATGTAGAATGGTCCCCTCCTCCTACACTTACAGATAGTAAAAGAGAAAGAGTGGTGTTTAGGGAATTGGTGCGGTAAGGACAGAAGATGTGAACAGAGGACTATATAGCTAGCTGGATGGCGTGAACAGCTGGAAAGACGTTGGAACAAGTGGGGCAATGCAAGTATTTGGGAACTGACAAACAAACGCGTATCTGGAAATTAGGTCTGGAATTGCCTGAGGGTCTTACAATAAAATGTATACAGTTTTGTAAGGTCGTCAGTTGACCATTAAACTCCGAGTCCGAGATTTGGCCAATTGATACGGTTAAACGAGTTGGAATATGGAAAAAACTTATACAGAACATTAAACGATACCTTTGCATACCTTGGGCCACGTGTTGCGCCATGACTCAATTAATTATAATGGGTAGAAGGAAGAAATCATAGCTCAATCAACGTTAGGGAGTGGACGGGTGTTGCGACTGCGGAAGAATTGCTGCACAGGAGATGACACACATTAAGGGAAACACGGCCAACTTCCTGTTATGAAGAGGCACTAAAAGATGAGAAGCGGAAGTTATTCCGGCCTCCAAGGATATATATAACTTCTTGACCTTAACCACTGAGGCCTTCAAGCCAGCCAAGACTTAGGGTCCTTTAAGAAGAGAGCGTACAAATTCTTAAAAGGCCGGCAACGAACTCGCGAGCCCTCTGGCATTGAGTGTCCATGGGCGGCGGTATCACTTAACATCAGGTGTGCCTCCTGCCCGCTTGCGTCCTATTTTATAAAAAAATAATTCGTTTCCATCGTTGAGGTCGGAGGAAATGCTGACCATCCTTCTTCCAAGGTTTCATCTATATTCAATTTCATTACGTGGAATTAACAAGATAATACTTCTCTAGTGATATCAAGGTATAAATTTAAAAATGTGTGTTTTTCCAGCTCGGTCGATTGCACGCGCGCTTAATCGTCAATACTTCAGGTTTTCTGTGGGTGGAATGACGGATGTTGCCGAGATTAAAGGTCATAGGAGGACCTATGTGGGTGCGATGCCAGGGAAACTGGTTCAGTGTCTAAAGAAAACCGGCACTGAGAACCCATTGGTTCTAATTGATGAGGTGGACAAGATTGGCAAGTGAGTTGAAATAATATATTTTACATATATATACTATTTCTATATGAATAAGTAGCGGCACAAAATTAAAGAGGGAATAGCGTTCAAAATTATTGTTTTTACTAATTAAAAAAAAGTCGGTTACGAATGATACGCTCGTCCACTCTGGTTACCCAAGATACTTTGATTTCTACTACGACTAATATTTAGGACAATATGTAACTAACACAATAAACAATATGCACTTAAATATATAAATATTGTCTGCATAAATATATGAATTGCTATTAACGGTTACTGCTACACTTTCGTGCCGCTAAGAATATCAAATTAGCCTTTTAAAGGCCGGCAAGGCACTCGCGAGCTTTCTGGCATTGAAAGCTTCCTTGGGCGGCGGTATCACTTAACATCAGATGAGCCTTCTGCCCAGTTGCCCCGATAAAAAAAGCTTAGGTTATGGATTTGTTAGCTAAATATAATAAGTATTTCGTGTTTAAATTTATATTAAAATAGGTTTTACAAATGGAGTTGTCAGGATTCACAATATTAAAAAATTATTAGCGGACCCGACCGACGTTGTCCTGTACACTGTGTAAATACAGTAATTGATCATCTTAACCTTTCTCGAATCCACTTGACCATTCAAGTTTAATCCAAATCGGTCCAGGTTTAAGAGTTAAATTACAAACACATGCAGAATATTTATTTTTCTATATAAATAAAAGTATAGAATTTATATTTTTATGAAATCCAAAAGTAAAATTTATAAGATTATGTTGTTAAAATAATAGCTAATTCTCATTTTTAGAGGAGTTCACGGGGACCCCTCATCAGCTCTTCTCGAACTATTAGATCCTGAGCAAAATGCGAATTTCTTAGACCACTACTTGGATGTTCCTGTAGATTTGTCAAAGGTCCTTTTCATTTGCACTGCGAATGTCGTCGATATGATACCAGAACCGCTTAAAGATAGAATGGAACTAATTGATATGTCTGGTAAGTGGTTTATTAAGACTTTGATATCTGTCTCTTTCCTGCATAGTGTAAACAAAAGGGATAGAAAAGGACGGAAGTGTACGTACATTAGTACGTACTCTTTTGAAACGAGTTGCAGTTAGACTAATGAGAAAATATCGAATAAAATATCTTCGGAAACATTTCTTAAATAGCAATCTAGTCTTGGGTACTTAAAAACTGTCCAACTTAATAGAGATAAATAGTTTAATAGATTTAGAGAATGTATTCACGGTTTTGAAGACGGAGGCTGAGGCCCGTATTCTAATTCTATACAGAAGTTCGCATTTTAATTATTTTCAGACACCAAGTCTAAAGATAGACATAGAATCACTTATAAAATAAATTTTAAACTACGCGTTTGATATTTTTTTATACGTGTTTCTGATTAGCGCGTTTAACATACTATATAATTATATTTTTTTTCTTTAGGAATCTTTCTATCATTACAGGTTATGTGGCAGAAGAGAAGTTGGCAATAGCTCAACAATATCTGGTTCCGACAGCACAAAAGAACTGTGGACTTAATAACGACCAGTTAGACCTGACCTCGGAAGCTTTGCACACTCTTATTAAATCCTACTGCCGAGAAAGTGGTGTTCGAAATCTACAGAAACACATTGAAAAGGTATATTTTTTAATTTATTAAATATAAATAATCATCTACTGTATGTATTACAAATATATATAACGTCCTATTTTTTAATTGTGTTTAAAATTGCTTGAAAAAATTAAAAATTCGTAATAACATTGTGGATGACAAACATTATCGGTATCTGATCGTAACATTCGTATAGTAAACTGTATAGTTTGTATGAAAAATGTATGTATTCGAACTGAAGAAAAGTATCATATACCGAAAAGTTTATCACAAAATTGTTATAGAAACGAACACGCACGTATACGTTTCTTTACAAATAATATCTATTTACAGATCGCCCGGAAAGTTGCTTTCAAAATAGTTAAACAGGAGGCAGATAAGTTAAAAGTGACAGATGAAAATTTATCGGATTTGGTCGGCAAACCTACCTTTAAACATGATCGAATGTATGATATCACGCCCCCTGGGGTCATCATGGGATTGGCTTGGACTGCAATGGGTAAGAAATTTTACGGAAAATGTCTGTTGTGTTGTAATGTATAGAAGTAATAGTAACATTACGATGACGTCAGACCCTGAACCGTGTGCTTTTGAGCTGAGCTGAGCTTACATACAGTGGTTACACTGGTCAAGAGAGGAGGCACACAACATCAGTATTTTTGAGAATTATTGTTAATGTAATTTAAGAAAATGTAAATAGGTATTTAAATTAAATATTAAGTAAACTATAAGATTACACACACTTGCCTGTGTATGTCCATATTACATTAGTACCTATTGATTATTTTTTTAAATTACAATGTCATTAAACTAATGCAAATCTTTTTATACATTGAAGAAATATCGGTTCGTAATTTTTTTCTTACACTATTAAAACCAAATTAAACAAATGCATCAATACGCGTACACACATTTACTTTAACGCTTCATCAGGAAAGTAGTATATCAAGCAGCTTCAATATATTGATATGAAAAAGGTACAGAAAGGAAACTATTTATAACTTTTGCAGGTGGCAGCACTCTATACATAGAAACAGCACTCCGCAATAAGCATCATGAAGAGAAAGCCAGTTCAGGGTCCCTGGAGCTGACTGGACACCTTGGAGACGTTATGAAGGAGTCTGCAAGAATAGCCCTTACTGTTGCCAGAAATTATCTGGACAAGCACAACAATGGCAATACATTTTTGAATACTAGGTTGGTTACAAGTTTCTTACATAAAAATAAATGTGTCAAAAATGGTATATTCAATTCATGTTAATTATTATTCTTACACTTACACAAATACATATCAATTATATTGATCAACAACAGACTCTGGTGAAATGAAAGTACAAACGGTATTTAAAACATCCTACATGGTCGCTTTAATTAATCTGCGCTGTTTTTGTGTCACGTGACTGACATATAAAATAAATGATAATTTATAAGTTATTTTTACCCATACTGTCAAACAATTGTTCAATTTTTAAACCATGATTTTGATTATTTTAGCCACCTACACCTCCACGTGCCAGAAGGTGCGACACCAAAAGACGGACCTTCAGCCGGCGTAACCATCACTACAGCACTTTTATCCCTGGCCCTTAATAAATCTGTCAAATCGCAGCTCGCTATGACAGGGGAGATTTCTCTTACAGGCCGAGTGCTGCCAGTTGGTGGAATAAAAGAAAAAATTATTGCGGTAAGTCATTGTTTTACACATATAGCTCACTAAAAACTGACCTAATCTAAGTGCTTGATAAACCATATATATGTATATAAAAATTGTAGATGGAATTCAGCTGTATTCCTTTCTACTCGAAATTTAATTTCTCAGTGATTGACAACCATCTACAGGAGAGAGAATATATTTCTAGTATCTAGTGTTGTAATTTGAATTTTAATATAACTTCAGGCAAAGCGTGTAGGCGTTACTTGTGTAATACTACCAGAGGAAAACCGTCGAGACTACGATGACCTTCCAGACTTTATCAAGAAAGACATTGAAATACACTTTGTAAATGACTATCCAGAGGTTTTCAACATAGCCTTCGAGCAGGTCTGAATTTGTGCTAGTATAGTGTAGTTTTTCTCGTATTTGTAGAAACATGATGTGCAGGTGACAAAAAAACCGCTAATCCCAAGTTTACTTTATAGATTCATTAACTGCATATAAGAAAACTATATTTATTATTTTCTATAAGATAGTAAGAGGGTATAAAACCTGGTGAACTATCAGTAATTTATCACAAGATATAATAGTAAACCAAAAACATTTATTTTAGAAAATTACTAAATTAAAGTCACCCACCTAAAGTAAATAATTGGGATTGGTCAAGTAAAAGAACTGTAAAATTTTTAGACTGTAAAAAAGCATTTGTTTGTAACTAAAGTTATTATAGTTGTTCCTTGAATGGTATATTATAATTGTTATGGAATAAAATGTGGTTATATAAATATAAAATGTAGTTTGTATTTACCTTAATTATGTATTTTTTTCTAAAATCTTATTGTATCATAGATGAATATTTGTTTTGTCTGCGTGTTTGTTAAAATATGAACCTTTGTCTTATGTCCTTGTTTATAAAGTATGGCTTCACTGTCAATTTTTTTTCTTCATATATGATATAGGAATCATGTGAAATAAGTAGCACAAAATATCTTCATGGTGAAATTCTAACTAAGAGCAAATGTAGATAAAAACTGTAATACATGACTAATATTTTTTCTTTTAGAGTGATGACCATAAAAATGTATCTTGCCAAGACGAAGAAGCAGTCACGTTTCTTTAAAAGAAAATAAAGTAATATACTTTTTAAAATAAATAAATTTTTATTTAACATTTTATATGCCTTGAATTAAAATACTTTTTTAAAAAAACAATTTGGATGTAATTTAACTTATGTTTTTCTTACTTCTACTATTTTTTCAAATGTTTTCTTCCATCTTCTAACAGTTGTAATAGTATAGGATACACAACATCATATGTAGCTATCTGATTTTGTCTTATGTGATTTTGATATCTTTGTAGTGCTCCTGCTACAAACTCAAGCCTATCTCTTTCATTTTTATGGGTTTCTAGCCACTGCATAAGCTTTTGAATATTCCAACCTGCACAGACATGTGGAGATACCAGCTGTGTTCCAGCATGTGAAAACAAAAACATCATTACTAAAGAATATGGTAAAGATGCTCCTTCATACTGACTCTTTGCTATATCTTGTGGTGTTTTTTCTAATAGTAATTGCAAGGCCTTTAACTGACGATAATGGTCACCCAATTCAATTACATCACTGATCAATGGGGATAACGAGGCCTCTATCTGTTTACAGTCTACTTGGAGTTTGGCTCGACCATATGCAGTCAATGGTCGAACATTACATACATGGTGAACAAACCTCTCAATACAAGCTTTCGAAATTGTCATACTGCACTCATTTAAAGCATACTTTTCTTGGAACATAGATAAGTAAATATCTTTACAACGTAAAACAAATTGTTGTAACTCTTTCATATATGGAGAGCATGATAAGTTTTTGTTGCTTGGATCTTCATTTCTTGAAAAATCCTGTTCATCATGCAAAGTCATTAGAATAATGAAGAGAGAGTTTCTTATTGATTCTGCAAATAGCTCAAGAACAGGTAAGCTAGATATATCTTTTAGGCTGTTTTGAACTATTTGAACACTCTCTGATGGGAGCATTGTGTTCATATTCACAAGCACTCTTTTTATCTGTGATGTAAAATAATATAGGGCATTACATAAATCTGCATTTTTCTGCTGTGAACTCGTAGGAGGCTCAATTATTTGAGCAACATCACTATCCAGAGAAAGTCGTTGCTCAGTTTCCATATGCATTTGTTTTATGCTCTTAGCTACACTGTAAGCTAGACTTATGCTTAACTGTTTATCTCCTAGTGAAATACTCAAAGCTTCTGCTATCACTCTAACAGCATTGTCTATTTGATCCATATTAGGAACTTGATTTAGATGCCACATACTTCTCACAGGTTCCAAGAGTTTTGCTAGTGATTTTGATAAGAAAGAATTTTCCCATTTTGTGAAATAGGAACGATTCATTTCTAAATTCTTACATTTAAGTTTTGAAAGCAAATCATTAAAACATTTTAATAACTTTGCATAATCTATTTCAATAGATTGGCTAACATTTGATGGACTTTTTTCTAATTCAACACTAAATAACAAACAAAGTTCATTCCAAAAATTCATTGCAATATTTCTAAAGTTACCAATAGCATGCAGCTCACTTACTACATTTTGTAGCATTACAACTTTAATGCAACTTTTATAAATTTCACCTTTAAAAAGCTTTTCGATATTGTCCCAAAGTTTTATTTTAAAATCTTGTGCATTCATTATATTGGCTTTACCAGGTGCTATGCGTCCAGAGCTTGATTTTTTAACCTCAATTGATACCATTTGAACATTCAAAGCAACATTTATTTCTTTCTGTAACTCTTTTAATATATGAGATACTGTATTAGAAATCTGTTCACCTGTACATTGCAAATTGTGAAAGACTTTAAAACATTGCAATAAATTTGTTTTGTCTCCATTAAGAAGGCTTGTTTGAAGCATGTTTGTGGAATTGTTAAGTAGGTCCACTCGCTGCTTCTGTACTTGTTTCAATACGTCATCAAGTAAATGTATGCCTTCAAAATCATAGTCACCAAATAATTCGTTCAATTCAAAGAGAAGCATGGCTTTCTTTGCAGGATTTTCATTAATAGAACATAATTTTTTCCACAAAGCTAAGATTTTCAAAGCATGTCTTAGTAAGTTGCAAGTAGTTTGAACTCGTTCGAGCATACATGTTTGATTGTCCAGCGACTCATATGACGCGTACACTCCCTCAGCAAGGCCTTCTGTGCCACGTAAAAGGGATTCTTCTTGGATTTTTACTGCATCTAGCATATTTTCTAAATCAGATATATGACTCGCCTGCGTCAGTAAATCATTATGTTTAGCTAAAACTTGACATTCCAAACTTTTAGTGAGCTTATTAATGCCTTCACCGAGTCTCGTAACTTGGTCCGAAACTGATATATTCTCGCCAGTTATTGGTCTAACACATTCTTCAAGAAATTTACTGTAAAACTCATCATTTTCAATTTCAGTGCAGACGTCCATCGAGTTCATTTTTGGTTAATGTATAATGTTTGATACTCAAAAAAATACGAATTAGAATTATCTATTAAAGAATTAAGAAGTTACATATTTTCATGTCTACGTAAATCTTTTCACATTTCATATCCTTATCATTTCAATACTTATAAATTAAATATTTCTATGTAGAATGTTCTATTTATATGAAAATTGTCAAAAACATCAAAGCACAGAACACTCAACACTATTACTTCTGTCCCAAAGTGAGAAATACATCTTTTTTTTTTAATTTCATGACCTAACATAGACCTTTAAGTCATAACTTATTTGGAAAATGTTTATATATTTATATTACTTTAGAAGTGAGAAATAATGATGCAAGTTGTCACAGCGCATTGAGTGAACAAATAATAACCATATTACTAGTCTGTGCGAATAACGGATTTTGGGTTAATTTTCATTTTTCGTGTTCTACAAACACTCGTAAGTTCTATAAAGTTCAACGAATTTAATATTATCGGCAGCGCCAAATTTAAAGGACTTTTGTGTCATTTTTGTTGGACGTTTCCAATTTTGTTTCTCTTTCTGCGTCTTTAAGAGTAGTACATATAAATAACAGAAAACTTTAATATAAAATTTAAACAGTCATTCCAATATTCTAAACTAAAACATTTTCTTAACATGTGACAAGTGTTGCCTGCCATTATTTACATATTCTAACTCCAACATATACTATCGTTTAAAATTAAATTAAATGTCAAGATAGCTTAACCTATATTAACCGGCGTCACCAAAGATCTGCTCCGATACTTTGTAACTCTTGTGAGTTACTCTAGCGATCCCGATTTCAATATTGAGTTTTTATACCAAGCTGTACCACATCAGATCCACGGCTATTAAATGTGTTAATTTGAGATTGAATAGCTATTGTTATTAGAAGTAATTGATTACCAGGAGTGAATCCTCAGAAATGGTTAAAATACGAATGAGACTGATTTTGGGTGTGTGTAGATTTTTACTCGAAAGAGATTATTGTCATGCCATTTTTACCACAAGGAACATGGATTATCAAAGCCTTACAAATTAAAACTAGCTTCATTCAAATCAAATAATCAAATAATCATCATCATCATCATCACCATATATCTGCCGATAATATTAAATTTATTGAACTTTATAGAAGTAACGAGTGTTTGTGGAACACGGAAAACGAAAATTGAATTTCGTACAATTATCTCTAATTTGGTGAGTACCTACTTACTAAGCACTTTTTGTACCGAGTTTCGTTTATTGAAAGCTGTTTATTAAAAAAAAATGAATTATCCTGCCACGAAACTGCTCCGTTATTATTATAATGTTCACAATACTGAAATTGCCTGTCTGGTAAGGTTACCGTAATTTTGTGAAGCTAGATTTTCAAAGGCTCCATTTGTATGGTTTTCTCTCCATGTACCTAGTGTATACCAGATTCTGTTTCTTCGTCTAAAAACCCAGGAGGATTGTATGCATTCGGCGATATTTTTCTCAACCAATTACGTAAAACACATGTCGTTTTTATTATGACATCTACTTTTTCGGGCGCCAATCCTATTGGTCTTTCAAAAATCCTAAATCGTGAAAGTAAAATACCAACTTTTTGTTCTTTTGATAAATTATTTCGACGCGGGTATGGTTTTATTAGGTACGGCTTTAGAGGAAAAGCTTCATCTCCAATAAAAACAGCATCGCTAGGCAAGTCCAGTGTATTTTCCTCGATACTTTTATTAAATATACCACCATCGGAGTTTCTTTCCTTTGCTTCAATGTTAACATATATAAAACAATAGTCATAATCAACGCAACCTAAAAATACAATCCTGAATGCATTTTTATAGTTGAAAAATTCTGATCCTGTTCCTGGGGGACACTTAATCAGTATGTATTTGCTATCCAAAGCTCCGACACATGAAGGAAACTGCCATCTTGTTGCAAATCCTGTTTGTATATTGACCCATTCTTCTTTGGTCCAAGGTACCTAAGAATATATAATTTTATCTATATTTTTTTTTCTTTCAGATCGAATAGTCTACCATCATACATCACAAGTACATCTTACACTCAAGCCAATGACTCGGTGTTTAATATTGACGAAACACAAACTGTTAAAATTTTAGACTGTGATCGATATAATCGATTTAACATCAAAGCCAACCCAAATTAAGAAAACTAAGACCAAAAAGGTGGATATCGATTCAGCCATCGATAAATTAGATGCAATCAATAAAAGGTCTAGACAAAATTAATTTTTTTCCGACGTTTCGCGTACTTTTCAGCGTGCGTGGTCACGGTGATTTTAAAATTTAGAGTTATGTAAATAATACATAGCTTTAATCCGTTCAAAAAGTGTTGTACTGTAAAAGCTACTTTAACAAAAGACAATACGAAGAAACTTTTTTATATTCTTACGATAATGGTACATTCGAGACGAGAAACTCTCTCCATCTAAATGGGCCTTTATGCGAACTAGCATCTGTCTGGGCAGTATAATTATTATTTGGTACGGCGTCATTTTATTTACAAAAATTATATATTTTTATAGTTATTAAGTATCAAGATGTTATTTTTCGAAGTATAATGAAGTAACATAAAGAATACTGTCAATAAAGAAAGTGGTCACGTGACGAAGCGTGAGCTAATAATCTAATCCAAAAAAAATCCCTAAGATCGATCTGTTATACGAGTTTGTGGATTCAAGTTTTTAAAAAAAAACTTATTTTAATTATCTATATTTAATAACTGGAAATGATTAATACAAATACAAGATTTAAAACTCGTAATTAGGATTGAATAAAACAACCGTTCTGGATAAGATCTCTAAGCAGACTAACTGCTACCAAACTAATCGTATCTATCTCCTTTCACTTATGATGACATGACTGTCTTTAGTATTGTGTTAGCATTAAGGTTTACATCTTATGGGTATAACAGATCGACATTCAATCTCTGGGATTGTACCAATGGACTTTCTGTTTATACATTTAACACTCACTCGTACGCTGAAAGTAAACAACGCGAGGACACCAGCATGTCTAAAAACAAGACAATATACCTATCTATCAAGACTGAACCCCTAGTTCCACATGCGGATAAAATTTCTTAATAAAAAAATATTCCATCTGCTTCAAAAGATAACACAAAAATAGTACAAATTGTAATAGTCGATGGGCTAATATTAAACAATAAATAACAATAAAAAAAGTTACCTTTTACTAGTGTTTATTTCATTCAGGATGCGTGATTATTGTTATGTTATAAGTACTGGTTTTTACCTACACGTATCACGTAAGTTTTACGTTTTTGAATCACTCTTTTATTGAACTTCGATGTATTTGCCATCATTATGAATATATATTCTATGTAGATCATTAAACCTTCACTAACATAATGTCAGAATATGCTCTATCACTAAAAAATACTAGTATAATAGCATAATGAATGTAAATGTTAACTGCTGCATTGATTTGGCGACTTAATCCATCAGGTCACGGGTTCAAATTCTGGGTGGGCCAAAAATACGCAATTGCAATTTCTCTAAGAAAAATTTCAATAGTAGCCATAAATTCGATATTCGCAAGTGTTTAAAATTTGAACAACCCTGTGATTCCGTGATGCAAGTTAAGCTTCGTCGACGCTTCGGTCGCATCCTGTATCCATCAGAGTAGTCGTGGAGTAGAGTTGTGTCTGCTCATTCACTATAACATTATTTATGTGGCCTTTGTTTTATTTGATTTAAAATTTAACCCAAAAAATGGGTAACCGTGAATGCCAGAGGAAACTATACATACATAAGAGAAATATGTAATTTTCTGAAAAAAGGATTAGGGGTTAAGTATATAAAAAAGAAATATATTTTTGCCAATTTATTAACTTCAACAAGCACATTCCCAGTGCCTTTTTACAGAATTATAATGATTTTATTCACAATAATTAATCTACTATTACAAACCTTTGTGCTTTAGCTTTGATATGAATTCAAAGTATGATTATTATACAAGATTCTTAAATTTGCAAAAGTAAAGCTTTCTTTGAATTATTATATGTATAAAACGTTTTTTTGTTTAATGGCAAAAATATAGGACTGACTACATGGCAGTTACATTTCGTTAATATAAGTAAATTATCTAAACTACACAATTAAATTTAACTTAAAAATTAAAGAGAAAGTTAAAATAAAACCTGCAGGTATAAAAATTCGTTAACTTACTTCATTGTACCTCAAATTCCTTAACAAAAAGTAATTACTCAGAATCTTGCTTGTCATCTCGTGAAATTTACGACAAACAAACGGCAACACAGAATTTTATAACTTTATAAAGTAATTGTATGCCATTTATTAAAATTCATTGAAATAGGGTCATACTAATCATGATCATGATTCAATACACTCATTAAGAAATTTATAGGTACTAGAATATTCTTCATTAGTTACAATTCGGCACTATTGGTGGTTGCGGGTTGTAGGAAAAATATACATAATTTCCCATAAAAGCTAGAAGAACTTAATACATTTATTTTCTAATTTAACAATGGGTTGCTTGTTATTAAAAGAAAAAATAATGGGAAATACCTGAAGAACATGAAATGTTTGTTTCGTTAACAATTGTATTTAGATCCTTACATATAAATGAATACATATTTAATAAGACAAGCTTCTGCCTTTTGACCACGTTATAAAATATAATTATTAAAAAAGTATTTAAAATATTTTCAAGGTGTGCGTTCGATAATTAACAGTAACCTGATATTTTTTTATGAAATAGGATTACCTACTTCAACGTCTTTCCATAATAATAGAATGGTACTCCGCTTTATCAATATAATTATAGTACTATGTATTTAAAGCAGATTAATAAATATTATATTTTGGCAGAACGTAACTTTGAATTTGCGTAAACGTGTAAACATGCAAAAAACATTTATTCAAGACGTTAAGATGTTTTTATACAATAGAAAGCTATAGACTAATTGCGATGCGTCAGTATATTTATCAAAAAATTATGTTTGTGTACACCTATTGATACAACACAACCACTTTCATTTCGTTTTTCACCGCCAAATCTATTACTTAAAAGCTTAACTAAAGATAGAATATTAATTATCTTGAAATTATTTAGCAAACCTAAAATGGCCGCTATTCAATTATTGTTATTTTAGTGTTAATGCTTCAAATTTTTTACTGTCCCTGGTTAATACATATATTTGAAATAATGTATAATAAAGTCGTAAACAAATACCAATCAAGCTTGTAATATAATATTATGAACGTTTTATGATATAAAAACACAAAGATGAAATTGTGATGAAAATTCCTCAATATTTTGCTTATAATTTTTATGCGCCTATTAACACTAGTAGTTTTAAAGCAAAAGACAAACAATAGACTTTTTCAAAGAATCGACTCGCCATCGATTGTACTTACTAAAAAAAAGGAGTTTCTTGCTTCATACCTACACGACGAATTCAAATACATAGCTTACTTAAATATCATATATATAGTGTATACATACTTCAATGCAATATGAACAGCATAGTACATGTTTAATTAAAACAATCTTCTAAAAAAGATGTTAGAAATGGTTTTGATTGCGATATAGTAAATAATAAAAGGCTCATATTTTATATACTATTATGGATATCATTAGCTATAATTGATTTAATACTATCTAAAGTGACAAGCGCAAGCAGAATCCGAACATACATATTTACAATCAATTCATAGTACAAAAATATGGTAAACTGTCGATTTCCGTGAACTTATAGATTTATTTTCAAATCAGGAAAGGCAAATCAGCAAAACGAAACTCATAATTTTTTAGGGCTACTTCCATATTTTTTTAGATTAAAGTTATTTTTTAATTCTTCAAGATTATGGGTTGACAATCAATATACTGGCTTTCCAGATGACAAGATAAATCTGTTTACAAACTGTACAAAGATATAAGTTTAGAACGCGTAAATGATATTCTTTAAATAATGTGTAACAGAGTTGAAACATGTAGCAATGTTCACATTTTGTTTGTTTTTAGCAGGACCCTAAACATTGTATGATAATAATTTCCGTGACCGAACTTACTTTAACGGATTTTAAGATCGCTGTAAAATAAGTTTGTATGCTCTTTCGTATTAATAAGACAGTACCTATTACATACTTATAGTACATTTATTAATGTTAACATCTTTTAATTATCTATTTCGAATACATCCAAATCGAAACACAACACAAAAAAATATCATAATATGTCTAGTTCTTATAAGAACTCACTTGTGATATCGATTTGCAGATACATGTATATACTAAATTACAGTAATGTATATTACATGATTTTATTTAAGCTTTAATAAATCATACATGTTTTTTTTATTACTTAGCATATTTGCATTCATTATGTATCAGAGTAAGTGAATAGCTTTAGGTAGGAAAAAATGTCTACCACAATTTTTTAAGTCTGACAAAAGTTACAACTGTTTCAAATATTTTGATTAATACCCCAAATATTAGGCTATTTTTAAATGTTTACCTTATAATCATTACTTGCTGATTTAAATACAAACATTAAAATTGTATTATACTAAGTAATAAAATTAAAATTTGTGTATAAAGGTTCTAAAATCATTTATTAATAATTTAATGACATTATTTACAGTGTAGTTTGACGGTATTGTTGTGTTATGACCATAGCCAGGTTATTTAGTTGTAATTTTAATTAAATAGGAGCCTTGTTTAGCAAACTGGCTTATCTATAGTATTCATGGCACTGTTATCACAATATATTATTTAAATTTTATTTATTAAAAGGAGACCAGAGAACATTATGTAATATATGAACAAAGTAACTGATTAAAGCACTGCATAAAGACTATGTACCCTTGAATATCACCATACCAACAGTAATATTATAGCTTTAAAAGTACTTAAACAAACTTACCTTGGTTCAAGGTAAGTATAATAATTTACAAAGATAGTGAATTATGGCATATATATATTTTCAAAACAAATACCACACTGGAAATAATTCATTAAACTGAGTCCTGCTTGCAATAACAATGTTAGGCCCGACTTAAAGTAGTGTACATTTGAAGGAACGCCTGGAACCTAACTTATTTCCACGCCTAAATTTCTTACCCCGGCTTTCTTTATCTTTGCGAATCTCTCTTACTAGGGTGTAGAATGCATCATCAACACCCATACGGGTCTTAGCTGAGGTCTCAACAAAAGGCACTCCATAACTACGGGCAACCTGAAATTATATAAAAAGAGACTTAACTATTTTACAGATAGATAAGATGGGTACAATTTGTCTTTTCAGTATATTGGCCAATATTATTTACAGAGCAGAAAAAATAAATGATAAAGTATCAAAAAACAAACTCATACTAGGCAATGATACGTTACAAACATTATGTAAATATAGTGTAATCTGTGGATCATAGTTCATCAATCTATAAATTACAGTAAAAGGTGCTACAAAGTTATTTAAATAACAATATAAATAGTGACTCTGAGTCATATAATGTATTATTTTAATAATATCCCTGTGACTAATTAATCCTACATGGAAAAGCAGCCACTGTGTTACAAATGGGATATTATTACTTGAATGTTGAAAAACAGTATTTAATATATATTAATAAGAAGATATGTCCAAAATTTTCAAAAATAAAAGACAGATGGTTTCAATGAATGTGTATAAATTTTTGATGATATCAACAAGAGATGTTGGTTTGTTCTCTAGATTACCAATTAAAATATGCTTAAAATAAGTACTCATACAGGCAGGTAAAAAGGTTCTTGCCCTAAAAAAATATTACCCATTTATACACATTTAGAAGTTCAAAAAAAAAGGAGAAATGAGTTTCCATGCTATCATCACTCACTTCAAATCTTGTTCTATTTTATAAACTGCTTTATAATAATAACAATGCAAATCCAGATAAATTAAAGATATAAGATATATTATTAAAATCTATACCATTATTTAAGTAAAGTACTAACTTGTGGATATATTTCAGACAACTACACTCTTATTTTCTCTATTTAATGTCACTAGATAAATAGTGCAATATATCCATGATTAATAATATGATCCATACAATAGATTCACAGTATAAATTGAGAATGATGAAAGCCTACTTCTAAATTCACTCAGGTATCTAGGGTTTTGAAAACCTTTTAAAAAGACTAGTATGTTACTAATGAAACATTGAATATATCATATACCTCTCTCGCCTGCGTCATATCTACAGCCCAGGCTTGCAAATCGCACTTATTTCCAACTAACACCATCGGCACTTCTTCTGCGTCCTTCACTCGTTTAATTTGTTCCCTGTATGACCCTATATCCTCAAAACTCTTAGCACTGTTCACTGCAAACACTAGCAGAAACCCTTCACCAGTTCGCATATACTGATCTCTCATAGCTGAATACTCCTCTTGGCCAGCCGTGTCCAAGATGTCCAACAGGCAAGTCTCTCCATCTATTACTACTTGCTTCCTATAGGAGTCTTCTATCGTTGGGTCATACTCGTCCACAAAATGATTCTGTATCAGCTGTATAGTCAAGGCTGATTTACCGACGCCTCCAGCACCAACCACAACCAACTTGTACTCGGTCATCTTATGTCGAAATAGAAATATTTTCTTAACACCAAACGTCACAGCACTTAGAACAACGCCCGATACGCCACACCTCTGAGTATTACTCACATCGGCATGGCTGTCACGACTTGTTATGTATGATATTGCAGTCGTTGTGTTCAGTAAAACGGCTAATTAATGTATTATTAGAGTCAAATGCAATAAATAACAATGAGGCAGTTCAGTCACCCTTTATCATTGCACAGATTGAAGAAGTTAACCATACACAAAACAGACTATATGCTATGACATGAACGTAGTCAACAGACTATTTGTTGAACAGAATGAGAAAAAAGATAAAACAAACAGATCAAAAATAATAAATCATTTCAAATAATTCGAAACAAGAATAATCAGCATAACGACCACAGCCACTTACTTATATACGAAGGTTATGGTGAATACATGTATAACAAAAATAGCTTTCATAATATATTCTATATAAAATTTAAGTTTTTCTTTAAATATTGTCATATATTAATTTAGTATAGAACTTTATCCGCTTTATATATGTTATATATACTCACGTTGTACAGTTTGATCATTATTTTGTTGCATCGTGTGAAAAGCAAGTTCAAAAATAAACACTTGTACTTATTAAATAAATATATTTTCATTAAATTTGTATCATATCATATTTCCTGAAGCACTTTCGCAAATAATTATTAATAAAATTATGTAATAATAATAATGCCAATCATTGAAAATATACATTTTTAAATATTTAAAAAGGAGACATTGTTTATATTATGTATTTTGATTTACGTCGCATTCGAACTTTACCATAAATTTTTAATAAAAAAATGCTTTTCACGTCATAATTACTCCTTTAGAATTTAAGTATATTTATTTATTGCTTATCGCTAAGGTGTTTTTTTTATATCTTTTAGTAATATAATATGCTTTTGCAATACCAGCTACCATAGATTAGAGAGAAACTAGTCACTGGCTGGTTATTGTGCTTATTATCGGGTTTTAAAGATTTGTGATAAGACTGACAAATATAAAATAAATTAGTCTTGCTATCTGTAGCTATCCGATTTAATTTTAATCTCAATTTAACTTATAGTTTATTATTATTATTATAAAACACATTTAAAATTTTATTTTAAGGTTGTAATTACATATATTTTTACCAATTATGACGTCAATAAAAATCGACGACGATGCTGAACCGGAAAGTATAGAAGAGGCCGGAATTTTGGAAGCCGATGTTGGAGCTAGATTGTATATACATATATCTTAAAAAACATATCTATATTTATATTATAAGAGTATTTGGTAGTTTGAGTGTGCATGGATAGTAATTTACATGACCCCAGGTTATACGTCAATAGTAAAACAGTAAATTGTAAAAACTCCAAAACGTTAGCTTTCTATTTGTGTGTTCTAAAATATCATTAACATTATATAGAACTTGGGACTGAAATTGTCATAGGTGTACAATGTTCAACTGGAAAGTTACAAGATAAATTACATTTTACTTTAATTATTTAGTGACCAACAGCTGGCTAATATCGATCCTAAACTAAAGATCGATATAGATCCCCAGTCTCATCGTGACCTACGACCAGAAATGATGTTTATAAGGGAGGAACTCAGACAGGCAAAGGGACAGACTTTGGCGGTTAGATCCATTAATTACTAATCTGAAAGACCGGCGAACTAAACTATATTTTACATGAGAGACCACAGACGTAAATTTTACTTAAAGAGAATATAAGTGAGATTAGATTTGAAACTAACAAGCTTATTGTTAAAGTAAAATGAATAATTACATATAAAACATCAACTATTTTTACAAATTAAAAGACAATTATTCGTTGTGATAGTTATAAAGATATGGATTATGTATAGTTGATATATTTTACGATTGATGTTTTTGGAGCTGATTTTCTTAAAACTCGATTATATATTAATTGAATTAAAATTTAATCATAAGCCAGTAAAATAACCTGGTTTAGGTAGTAAAAATATTTAATTTACATTCGAGGGAAAATAAATAGCAAAATTTTAATTATTCATAATAATTTAAAAGTTTTAATTCATTATGAATGGGTAGTTTTTTTATTTATTCAAACAAACCATCTTCATAACAAATAGGTATTTGTATTATTTCATTTAACATCTATGTGCTTTTCATATTAAAGCCAATTTTAATTAAATTAGGAGATTTGCAATATTTACAATAAATGTGTTTATTGTGTCTTTGAGCCGTGACAGGCAAATTACGTTAAATATATATGCTAACAATAAATATTTGGCGTCTTCTCCACAATTTTCTCCAAATGTTGTTAGATAATTACATATATCTTTGCGCCGAACATCATGGGGAGAGTTCGACGATCGTTCGTTGTAATTAGTGCCGTTTACATAGAACTCGTTGGTAATCATTTATTGTTTTAGGTTCGTAGGACGGCTCTCAAAAAACTACTACTGAAAGACTTCTTGCAAGAAGAGTGTGAGTTGAGAAACATCGGACTCTCTTATTCACCGCCAGACCCTTGAATTGTTATTAAATATAAAGTATATTTTGTGGTATATGTTATTAAATATGAATGTGTTAAACAGTATAACACGTGTCTACCGTGTACAACTGTACTATAATAGACTTCGTAGGTGGAGTAGGTATTTGTCAGGTGTATTTGTTTTGTGTTACCGGATCTAGGTTTATTAGTATAGTGCTATAGTTCTAATGGCTTTAAACAGGTGAAAGGGTTCGGATGCCTATTTTTCCTGTAGATCGTGTTGATATTACACGGGAGTTATTATTCCAATAATAGGGAGGAATTCACCTCGATGGCAAAATTTACGTGACATTGCTTACTTTACTCTCAGTGAGTAACAGAGTTTAGAAAGCTTTTTATAAATTTTCTTTAAAATTTATTACACTTCGTGCACACTATATAAACGATTTTACTTGAAGAATATGTACCAGTGGTTAAGTAATCACGCTAGTCTAAATATATATTCTTCTATGGAATTTATTTGTGAAACAGTGAAGTTGTGAGCAATGGCTTGATTTAGAGGGCGACAGTCAAGGTCGACAGGTCCACAAAATGCGCCTTTGCTATGGGTACAAAGGTAAGCATTTTATTATTAATCAATCTTCTAGGAAAGTCGGCTTTAAAATTGCTTATCATTGTTATCATGCACTTGTTTGTTTGTTTGATAGCAAGTGGACTTTAGATGTGATAATACTTTAACTTAAAACGTTATAAAAATTATAATAGTTACAGTTACGGAGAAGATATTGGTAAGTTGGGGTAAGTACTTTTCATAGTATGCAATAATGTAATTCTTCCCAATTCAGGTATATTTCTTGTGGTTTATCTTTTGTTTAAATAAGATTAAACTCGGATATTTGGTTTAGATTTCAGATAGAAAACTGTTATTTCTTCCAGTAGTTATCAGATTCTTATCCACGACAAAGGGAGTTGTATTTCGGATCTTATTTGAATTCAGTATTATCGTTAAGTAGACACATTTGTGCAATGGTTTCATTAATAGTTTTTAAAGGAAATTGCTTTTTATGTTACATTAATTTTTATACTACAAAGACTAAAAATATATTATAACCTATCAAGTCTATCTATTATATCCGTGAAGAGATGTTTTATTTTAAACAAAGGTCAATTTCTTCGACATCTACACGAAGTAACCTGTGTTAAAACAGCCTAAGTACCTACTTAAATGTGGGTAACACTGAAAATGTTTAGAACAGGCCAGTTAGAAACATTGCTAATGGAAACGTTTTAGAATTTCAATTTTAGAACTCTGGTAACCTAATGTAGTATATTGCATTTATTTTTCATTCGTTTTTCTGAATTGGCGGTAAATCTAAAACACGTGAAAAGGTTCCTTTTATAAACGAGATAAAAATTTTCGGTCAAAGATTTATTATGACGTATTTATTATTGGTTGTGGGCTTACTCAACAACAAAGCTATGATAGGCTGTGATTAGGATTTCTTAATGAAGCCCCATCTCATGTCACTATTTACAATTGGTTTAACGAGTTTAAGCGTGGATGATCTGCGTGAGGAACGTCCTTTAACAGCGACTACTGAAGACCACGATCAGTGCTGTGCAACGCATGACAGAGGCAGATAAGAGAGTGACCTATCAGCAGATAGATTCATTCATTCCCAAGAACTAAAGATACAATTCGAGGTATTCACTTTACAAGCCCTGAAGATGCGGTGAAAGCGTACGAAAATTCCCACGAAGGGACCCACTTATGAAGAATGGGCCCGCTGCTTTTCTCAGTCGAATGCGACAATGTGTAGAGAGGAACGGAGAGCACTTCGAAAAACAATAAAAGTATTGGCAACTTTCTACATTAATCCATTATTCATTTTCCAAAAAAATTTAGTGTTACCTAGATATATAAATATAAACGGCTGATACACTACTAAAAGACCTTCCACTGCGGGGTAAATGTATTCCTAAAATACAAACAACTAATGAATACATCTTACATTATATTTTGCCAGTTACCATCTGACAGCATCGGCTTAGAGGTGACTAAAGTTGAGTTGAGATTATTTATTATTCCTTGACATGTAAACACGGAATATATAGTGGTCGAGCACTTTTGTTGCAATATGCATACTCTATCTTTATGGAATATTATCGAATAAATCCCGTAAATTCATCTATTGATCAATCAATCTAGGTTGAAATCGTCCGATTTGAATTATTACCATCCCTCTCATTGAAACGTATCATGAATTGAATTAAACGAATAATGGAAAACTGGGTTCTGTTATGTTTATTTCATAGGACATGTGCTAGAGGATCACTCGATTATTAGGACAAATGAAATTGACTTTTTGTCGTACACTGTCCACTTTGACCGCAAATTTTGGTTAGGAATTCCAAATTCATCTTTTACAGCTATTTACCCGTGCATTTGTTTTTCGATTCGTTTCATTTTCCCGTTTCATTTATTTTGTCTTTGCGTCACTCTATTTATAAAATGGAAAACATGAAACATCGCGTTATTTACGAGTACGAGTTTCACTGTGGCATGAAGAAACTAAATGAAAAATTGGTCCTGTACGATCGCCGGAAGCGTTGTAAACATTCGTTATTTAATCTTTCAAACAAAGAAAAAGGCTAAACTCGCGAGCCCATTGGCTACATTGGGACGCTTGAGTTTCTATTGAGTATTGTACTTAAGATATTTTACACGACATAATTCGAGTATTAATAATTTTACTAATATGCCACAATATTGTGTGATTATTATTTAGATTCTTTTGTTTAAGTTTTCAAGGAGGGATCAAGCTTTGACTTTGCATCGAAAATAACAATTTGTTAGCTTCTTTATGCATTTTTTTAAACCAGTACTTGGTTATAATTTTTTTATTTGGTAACTAATTATATACAACTAGGTCTTAACACGTTTCTTGTCTGTTATAAACAATGCAATTTAAAGAACACACAGTGCGCATGTAACCAAACAAAAAACAAAGAGAGCAAAGTACAAACAAAAAACAAAAGCCTGATTACCTTATTAGAGGTTAGACGTTTAACAATATAGCGTTGGCTAAGGCAGCAAAATATATAGCTATAGCTATATATAATAATGGTTATAAATTACTATACCAAACTTAATAGTAGGTTTGCTCAATTCAATGAAATTTCGTCCTCTTTTTGTTTAGCGCACAGATCTTTAGATTTTTAGATTTTTGACTCCTATAACATGTTTGCATCAGCCAATGAGTATGGTATACACTAATCCTTTAGTAATCATGGTGCAAGAAAGATATAATTACGAAAGATATAATTAGATTTTTTCTATTTAATATTTCTTATTAGTTACAGATGTACATTCTTATATCTGTAAAAAATATTACAAGCATACCCCTTGATAAGTAACTAAAAACTATATATAATTGTTTCATTAGGCGGCGAACTCTATGACGTTCTATGTATTTTTATATTGAAAAAAAAAGGTATTTGGATCTATCTAGTCATCAGAATATTATTAAGTAGGGATGCATCCGATACCGATACTTGGCGATACTTTGATTTGCCGATACTTGGCATCGGCGATATTTTAATTGCCGATACAACGATACTTTTCAAATTGCGCGCTTTAAAAAGGTAATTTATTATTTTGCTCTTAATGTTTAATCTTAATAACTAAATCATTAATGTTATATACAGTTTGTGAATGTTTATATTTTTTATAAAAATGAAAAACTTTAACCAAACTTGAGATATCTAACATTAATTTAATTTTAATTCGTTGGTATCGGTATCCATCTCGACGATATTTGCAACCCTAATTAAAAGCATACAAATGTTGTACCAAAATATTTTTAAAATCATAGAGCTGACACCCCTACGTTTCATACTTATTATCTGGTGAGGTCAAACATGAATCATTCACAACAAAACGGTTTTATAGCAACCACGCAGGATTTGTTGGCAGAATATTTAAATCAATTAAACATCCAAATTAGCTCTGTGTTAAATGTGCCATTGTATTAAATAATTATTGTGATTTTGTACAGGTAAGGAATTAACTATAATTCCATGCATTGGATCGCTAATAGTCGTATTGTTTATTTAGAAGATAATAGATAAAACAGGTCAACAATGTGAAAATTATCGCGATGTCGTATCAAAGTCGTGTAAGTGATAAATAATTACAAAAATGCACGTATTATTCTGAGGCTCTGATATTATGCAAACATTTCAATCATTATCATAGCCAATGTCTCGACTATCACAATGCTGCCGGTCTGGCACTTGATGTGGCTATAAAAATAATACTCCGATCGAGTCGAATATCCATTGAACAGGTCTATACAGGTTATTGTATTATGTAGTTTGCTTATTTCAGGCCTTTTAAATATCATTAATAATTGGCTATATTATTAAATACCATACTCTTGTTCTACTACGAGTTTACAAATGGAAGTTTAAGACTAGTTTCTTGTTTTTATTTACTCCTACTACTACTCAACATCTCTATTTTTCTATTTAAACAACTCGACTGGTGATTACCACATTTATACCGGCTACTTTATAATAAACTAGCGGACCCCACAGACTTCGTTCTGTCAAAAAGATTTGAAATGTGGCAGTTTTTGGTTCCTACCAATTTTATGGTCGGCGCAAAATTTCGCATGAGGGTGATGGTTCTGATGATAGGCCGATGTGTGAGGTTCAGCTCGGGTGACCAAAGTATCTTCGCTTCCACGAACTTTGGCCACTCTTCTGTGACCCACTAAAAAACCCCGACTGGGATGTCTGCTAGAGGGCTTCAACTAAACCTGATTGGAAAATAATCTAAAAGGATAGTGGGAACCTAAAAGTGACAAATATTTAAAAATTGTGTGCCTCATTGATATATTTTCCTATTAGAATGTATTTAAATAATTTTGTTCAGATAGGGATATTAAATTAATAATTCAAAAATTAAATCCTTTTTTTAACGCGATTTGTTTGAGTGATTGCTTGTAATTTAATATAAACTTTATTGAGTAGCAAAAAAGTTCAAATTGACTCTACATTTTATTTACAAAACGTTTGTATGGGAAAAGAAAAGGGCTGTTTTAGGGTTATCCCGGAAATTATTAGAATTTTTCTCGCCGTAAAAACCATCCTTAGACTTCAACGACCAATTTAAAAAAGAATTGGTACAATTGTTCCAGGCGTTGTAGAGTTATGCGCTTACCAACACATTTTGCGATTCATTCTTATATTATGGAAGATTACATAATTATGTTAACAGGAAATTGTTGTAAGAACAATAAAACTACAAAAGCAATTAATTTTTTGTAGGTATTTTCTATGAATTTTAATAAAATATATATAAATATAGCTATAGTTAATTTTTTTATAAAAAAGCAAAGCCTGACAAAAAAGGAACTTACGGGACAGCTACAAAAGGCCGTCACCGCAGCCTGTGGGCACGTAGGTATTTTAGTGGGTGCGTTGCCGGGGTTTCAGACAGAAGTAATGTCTGAAAATTATAAATAAATGTAAAATATAGGTATTTGTTCTATGCTGGAGAGTATTTTTGTTGACGATTAAACAATTTTAATAATACCAAAATATATTGAATTTTTCGGAGGAAACTTTATTTTGTGTACTATAGTTAAACACCATATTAGGGCATAGTAGTAGAAAGTCATTGACAACTATCAGAATATTTTTATATATTTCAGCAATAACAAAGTCTTTCAGTATGATACTGGAGATATCGGTAGATACGGATGTTTTTCTTAATTTTTACAAATGACAAAAACAAACTCATGTAATATTTTTATTTTAGATCATCAAGATGTTGTGGGAGATAGCACTGTGTGCTATTATTATTTATTTAATAAAACATTTTTTCTTCTCAAATGTCAATCCATCCATGGACAAGTTACCTGGACCTCCAAGGAAATTTTTACTTGGCTCAGCTTTAGAATTTGTTGGATATACACAAAGTTAGTAAAACGTATTGAATTAGTTTTAAATAACTTAGCCTATAGCAATTATACATAAAGCTAGGTTCTAGGAATTTATTTATCGCGACTACTTCATCTGAAATATGAAGTATATGAAGTGATGTGAGTATGAAACATGATTAGATTTTTTCTGAAGACATAAAAATATTTATTGTTATATTGCCACAATGAACACGATGTGATTGCTTAGCTCCGTTATTAATTATTTATATATAAAATTCTATATTTTTAAGACGCAAAACGTTTTATATTATTCAAGACTATGAATGTTTGTATGTTTCGATTAGAAATTAACTAATAAAGGTTCCTCAGATATATATCGACGTATCTAATTATAGAAACGCCCACAATGTTTGAACTCTCGTATAAAATATATTCAGAACTTATTGGTTTTGTCTCTATATTCTTGTGGTGGTTGTAGAAAGTACGCGCATATATATTTTTGCTAGGGAAAAACATAAAAACAGCTCCTAAAATAAATTATATGCAATAATTATTTTTCTCCGCAACAAATCCAACTTATGTTACCAAAATGTTTTTTTTACTTGTTTTCAGCTGAAATGTTTGAAAAGATAATTGAATTTCCCAAATTATACGGTAACCGGATTGGTGTCAAAGTATTCAATCGCTATATTTTGCATGTTTACACTCCAAAGGATATAGAAGTAAGTATTCTATGAAATACTAAATTAAACTGTAAGGAGTAAGAAGAGTTAGCTGATATTACATTATAATAAATGAATAGTAGAGTCTATTACTTTACTAAACGGCCAGCCGGTTAATTTCTGTTTTACAGCTTTTTCTTGGCCATAGGCCTCCTCTAAGAGCTTCCACTCTTCTCAGTGTCTAGCTTTCGTAGCCACATAGGGCCAGCTGCTCTATTTATACTGTCATAGCGAGGATGCCATTCCGTCGCTTTATCGTCCTTTTATATTTGTCTTCTCTCATGTGTCCTGTTATTTTTATTTCAATATTTTACTTGAAGTAATATCACATTGTCCACTATTAGTTTAGAACGCACAGCTAGAATATCTTAGAATATTCTGCGCCATAATTGCATATTATTATTAAAATACAGCCTCAACGGATTTTATTTACAAATTTCCTATTTCTGGGTAGTAATAATTGTGGGTAACATCGAAAGAATTAAGTAAAGTATTGATTACGAGCGACTATCCCTTTAAATTTCGTGGGATATATAAATAAATCAATGGCGCTGCGACCTTTTTAGGTCTGGGCCTCAGATTTCTGTATCTGTTTTATGATCATTTATTTAATCGAATGGGCAAGTAGGTGATCAGCCTTCTGTACCTGACACACGCCGTCGAGTTTTTGGGTAAGGCAAGCCGGTTTCCTCACGATGTTTTCCTTCACCGTTGGAGGTAATGTTAAATGAGCACATATAAAGAAAATCCATGGTGCACAACCGGGGCTCGAACCTTCGACCTCAGGGATGAGACTCGCAGGCTGAAGCCACTAGGCCAACACTGCTCATATCGATAGAATATATGTATAAATTGAGGTCATAAAATCTTTAAAAAATATGTCTTGAGGCATATAGATACGTTTAAAATCCTACAATAAGTAATGTGTAATATAAAACAAACAAATCATAGTGTTCTCTTCTATAATTTTAAGGTGGTTTTATCGCATTCGAGAAATATTACAAAGAATATAACTTATGAATTTATGAAACCATGGCTTGGAACAGGACTTCTTTTAAGTACAGGTTAGATTTATGGATATGATTTTATGTTAAATGCCTTATTAAATTATCTTATAAATTATGTTTAAATATTATTGATATCTACAATTTAATGAGAAATACCTAATATGCTTCTCGTTATGATTATAGATACAATTGCTATTATCTTGACGGCAATTTTCCAAATCAGATAACACGATTACGCAGCAAATTTTGTTCTAGACTAAGCTTGATTTTATATTGTAATATACCATAGATATTTATAAAAAATAATTAATATAAAAATTAGTTTTTTCCGTTTACGATATAAACTTAGTGGTTCTCGAACTTGAGATTTTTCAAATTGTAATCCTGTAATGTCTGTATGAACGTGACCTTTTTGGTATATTTAAGAGAAATATTTTTTTTAACTACTAAAAAGTAAATTCCAGGAGCGAAATGGCATAACAGGAGGAAGATTCTAACTCCCGCTTTCCATTTCGAGATTTTGAAGAATTTCGCAAAGGTGTTTGAGGAAGATAGCAGAAATATGGTGAATGATATCAATAGTAGACTGAAACGAGGTGCAGATGTTCTAGATGTGATGCCATTTTTGAGCGATTATACCCTCTATACTATCTGTGGTAAGTTTAATATATAAGTTTGGTAAAGTTTTTGTAAGTTATAGATACGTATCTGCAAAGTTCTTACGCCTATTCCGTTGCGTGGTTTGTAATTTTATGGTATTAAATATTTAATATTGCAAGACAGGCAACTGCAACTTGCCTAAGAAGTAGCCAGTTTAAAAAATAATATATTAAAAAAATTAAATTCACTGTTTTTGCTGCTATTTATAATATCAAAATTCATTTTGCTAAATTAAATATTGCAGAAACGGCCATGGGTACAAAACTCGGTTCAGGCGATACACAGGCGAAATTAGATTATAAAAAATCAACTTTGTCTATTGGATCTCTTATAATGCAGCGACTTCCACGATTTTGGCTTCACTCTGACTTCACATTCTATCTATCATCGCTTGGAAAGGAATTCAAAAAATGTCTTAAAGATAACTTTGCATTTACGGATAGTGTGATTGAAGAAAGAAGACAACAAAAGGCATACATTACTAAAGAATTAAAAGAGACCGATGGAAAGAAGCGATTAGCGCTTCTAGATCTCCTATTGGAGGCAGAGGGTAAAGGGGAGATGGACTTAGAGGGAATAAGAGAAGAAGTTAACACGTTTATGTTTGAGGTTTGTTTTTATTATCCCATATTGAATATGGCCCACAATTACGGTGAAATAATTTGATTGATCTTCATAATAATAATGATATATACTGTATCATTTTCCTAGTCAGATTTAATTTTCATTTCGTGTACACAATAAGTAATAACAAACATTTGATTGTTATCAGTATGAAAAGTATTTGCTTACATCTTCCACGAGATAATTTTCCACTAATTAAGTGATAAGTTAAATTAATTAAAGAGCCAAATAACTATGAACCAAAGCCTGGTTCATAGAACCAGGTGAAGTCCCAGTCAAAACTATTTGCGAGACCATTACGGGAAAGAATCTTTACAAATTGATTTTTATTTAATACGATGTGATCTCATTTACAGGGCTGACATAACATTTGAGCTTAAAGTGAATTTGTAAGGTACACAAGTATATTAAATTATTTTCAGGGTCACGACACTACTGCAATGGCGTTGACATTTGGCCTCATGTTGCTTGCTGAACATAGAAAAGTACAGGATTTAATTTATGAAGAGTGCATAAGTATATTCGGTCATTCGGACAGAACAGCCACAACTGCTGAGCTGGCAGAGATGAAATATCTAGAGGCTACAATCAAAGAGATTCTAAGGCTGTACCCTAGTGTGCCTTTCATAGGACGATTGATAACAGAAGACTTTTATTTAGGTATAGATATAACTCAGTTACTAGTAATATAATTCATAAGGTTTTCGTAATTTATTGAAATATTCAATTATATTTTTAACAATTACATATGAACAAGTAAACTTTATGATTTTCTCCCAATGATCAAATTGGTGACTTGGATTTGTAACAGTTCTGAATTCAATTTATTGTGTATAATTTTTACGTATAATATCTATCGTATTTTAACAATATATTTTATGATACAGATGAAACACATGTGACCAAGGGAACAGAGGTGGTTGTACATATCTACGACGTGCATAGGAATGAGGAATATTTCCCTGAACCGGAACTCTTTCGACCCGAGAGGTTCCTTATGAATGGCGACAAGACACACTTTTCATACATACCCTTTAGTGCTGGTCCTAGGAATTGTATAGGTGAGTGCTGAGCTATGTTACCTAATGTATTTCATTACTCATAACTACTTATATAAGTCTAAACTGGCACAATTTTATTTTCAGTAAGGTTAAACTACAAAATTTTGCAACTATTTTAAGTATACACAGCTCTTTTAGCTTCCGATTGTATCTCTGGTGAACTTTTTGGGATTTCCTTAAATGCCTTAGTAACATATGTCAATGATATTTCAGGGCAGCGTTTCGCAATGCAAGAAATGAAGTACATGTTGAGCGACATTATACGCCACTTTATATTATCACCAGAGAAGATGGGATTCAGACCTAAACTAAAAACTGATTTAGTTCTGCGTTCAAGCGAGCCCATTTATGTTAAATTCTCATCGCGTTAGTAATATCATGTAGGAAATAGTTAAATAAAAACATTATTAAAAAAAATGTATTTCATAACCTTAAATATACATTGATATTTTTGTGGGACCACTACATAAAATTATATTTGCTAGTTGAAAAATTCTTGAGTAAATGGACACTCGTTGTCCCAACCTTCATTATTCCACCAATTCCTGAAATCTGGATACATTGTTGTTGTGCGCATTGCGACTTTATCATTTAGTAGAGAACATATTTTACACACCTGACTTCTTCTGGAAATGTGGCGGTAATACAGATAGTTGGTCCATTTAAAATAATCATAGTAAAACTCACGATGTATGTATGCTTTGTGCATAAGTCGGGCCACTTCTGATACACCAAGTTCTCTGATATTAAGATAACTGTCAGGAGGGAGGAATCTGAAAATAGGTAAAATTTTGAACGAATGTATCGTTTACCTTCCAAAGTTATACGATTTTGTTTCATAATTGTGCAGAAATATACAATTAAATATTCCCTTTTATATTATATATGTTTATCATATAATCTGGTAAAATATTCTTGATATTTCACTGAGCCAAGAAAAGTCGTAGTGAAACTAATAAAAATACCTAACTCGTTTTATTAAGCCGCGGACATTTTTATAGTAAATGGAATTCCGTAAAATTGTGTTACATAAAAATATAACACAGCTAATACAGAATTTATTCAGTAATAATAACGTTGGCAGTAACTTTAGTTTTAGTTAAATTAAGCCTAAAACTTTCTTAGTTTTTAGGTGTATTGTAGTTGCTTTAACTACAATACACCTCCTTGTCCTCCTTTTAATTTACTCCTATGTATATATATATTTTACAAATATAAAAATTACGAGTGACAATAGTTATCAAATATTTGTTGCAAGTCTATTTACTTGTAGTGTATCTATGAGAATACAGGCAGCAGACAACAATGCCACAACTATTTTGACTTTAGCATAAATTAAATAACTATATTTCACCTTGAATAATTAGCTCCACCAAATACAATTGGAACTGCGTAGTTATTAACCGCTAACAATACTTTCTCTGTCACATAATCATCCGCAAAAGAATTCTCAAATGCCAGGTAGAAGAAATACTGTTCTTCTATCTTTTTATTACAAATTTCAGCATATCTTCTTGGACATGCAAATTTACCGCAATGCCCGTAGATATCGATCGACCAACCGTACCTATTTTTTAACTCCTTATCAAGTTGCTGAGCAATTTTCTCTCTACCACTTCTTGTATTACAATTTGATACAAACCATGCCGCTATTTTGGTCTTCCCATCTAACATCATTTTTATATCATCATCTATGGGATCAAATGTTGGCCATATATTAACAGGCGGACCAATCTTTGTTTCATTTATGTTGTATATATCAAAGAACCAAAGTCGGAAATCAGAATTAAGTTTATAAGTAAAAGTCCAGTTGAAAAAGTCGTCATACATGTCAATACATACGGGGTTATACTGAGAGGACTCCATAGAAAAGAATGCGTATTTTTGATGCGGTGAACGCTTTTCTGGTATATCAATTTCGTCTAGTTCTGGTAGATTAAAAGCGATCATATCAAAACTTTCTTCGCTGAGATGTGACTTGTTGTAGCTTATGTAACAATTTGTAAAATTGCAATCATTTTCAACAAATACCGAGTTATCTTCACCGAATAGAGAGAAAGGATATTTGTGCGAAGTAGCCGATGTTACTAATAAAATAAATTTAACGTTTTCTGCCAAATTTTCCTGGGTCCCGTATGTCTCCTCTTCATTGAAAAACACATATTCACCTGGCGAATCGGTAGGTACTTTATTACCTGCAGTTTCTTCCACTATTGGTTTTGTTTCGTTAAGATTATTTTGAAAAAAAGCAATAAAGATATGTAATAGTAATTGATAAATGCAGAAAACTAAAATGCAATTAATTACTAGATATTTAACTTTTCTTTTAGTGATTGTAAATAACATTATTATTATGTTTAACTTAGATGCTAATTGAAAAAAAATATGAACAATGAATTACAAATTCAAATATATTATTTAGACTTAAATATTGACAACATCTTTCAATTTAATTGCCAAATCGAAGTCAAAACCTGGTTTACATAGTCAAACTTGGCAGACATATTTCAATAGAAATAAACGCACTTTACTACATTCTATTTAAATATTATTATATATATTTAATGATAACATTATTCTACTCAAAAAACTTCTTCGCTAGTTTGAAGCAAAGCTTTGTTATGCTTCACGTACTTTAGTTTGGGTTGACTCTAGAGAGAATATTAATGACTTTCATCAATCAAAGTCTGGATCGAAACAATTACTGCGAGCAGTAAACGAATGTTGTGTGAACTAAAATCCCTATCATAATGAGCATGGGAAGTTTGACGGACAGATAATTTATGTCAGACTTATTTGTGTTTTTATTTAATATTTTGTGTTTGTCCAAAATCCTAAAACTAACATTACAGATTTTTCCAATTTGGTAACTATATACATACATATACATCACATACAAAACAATGCATACACAGAAAAAAACAACACAATATTAAACAGTAATAAATTAAAATATTTACAAAAAGACTAACTATTTTTTACAGTATAGGAACTGACATTGTAGACATAATATGTTAATCTATGCAGTTCATTATTTATTTTTATACATTACAGTGTCATGTGTGTCCCTTTCGAGAAGTTACGTTTTCACTGAGGATAAGGTAGTAAAGGCCCTCGATGTGGCCTTCTAACGTTACTATTAGTCATACTGGAGCATTGCTGGATTGATTTCCTTTTCACGTAACAACTTTAAGAGATACATACATGATAAGCGGAAATTCTCGGCCCACTCTGAGTTCGTTGTAGCACACATAACCTATTATGAATTACGTATAAAGAAACAAAATAATGAATTTGGTTACCTGAGCGCGTAAAATTCTACAATAACCTGTATTGTTTGATGAAATTGTTTTCTACTCGTTCCAGCATACTTTCTTTTATTCGAGACTCGAATGGTGGCAATACTTGTAAATTCTCTTGGCCTACTTTGGATAAGAAAGCCAGGATGTCTAAATGTGGTCTATAAAAGTACATGAGATGTGGAAATTCAATCGTAGAGTTCCAAAGGCGAAAAACAGTTTCATTTAACTCCCTTGAAGCCCAGGTACACCTTTTGTAATTTGCTCGATTACCACGCACCTGAAGGCTCATCGTCAGAACTGGCAAAGACGTGCAAGAACAGGAAGCTAATTACAAAGTACAGCACTAAAAAGTAAAAGCTACCACGAAATCTGAGAAGTATGTTACACACTTTTATTTGTAGTATATATTAGCAGTGTAGTATATATTTTTAGTTGTATGTCATATTAAGCACTCAATTTCGACATTAATACCCAGAGTAGTTGCAACTTGCAAATATGTGTCTGTATGAGTAAAGAAAAGTATTAAACTCAAAACACCGGGGCTGTCTATACTTACTAGCGATTGCAGCCGGACGGGCGGGATCTAGTAAGTTATAAAGTACCGAAGTTTGTTAGGCACTTAAAAATATTTACGTTACTAGTATCAAATTTACTCGCAACTGAAGCTACTAAAGTGAAGTTTCCGTTCGAAACAACTTCTCGATTTAATATCGAACTGAACTCTATTCAATTAAGCTTAGTTTGCGTTTGAAAAGAACTTTGGCACATAAAGCGTGAAACTAGCACTTCAGTTATCTAAACAATATTGATGTTGGTTTCAATTAATATTAGTTAATAATATATATGATAGTTCAAAAACAAATACTATTAGAATTTCTGTGAATTAATATCCGATATAATTATTTCATAACGGGTTCACCACTTGTATGCTTTTATGGCTTGTATGAAGTTTGACGAATGGGGTCACTCACTGCTTAGGATTGTACTTAGGAAACACTGAACGTAGAAAGTTGCCAATACTTTTCTTGTTTTTCGAAGTAATTTCGTTTGTCGTATTCGATGGAACCACTGAGAAAATCAGTTAGCCGATTCTATTTTAGGGGTCTCTTCTATGGCATTTTCATACGCTTTCACCGCATCTTCTGGGCTCGCAGAGCGAATACCTCAAATTATATCTTTCTATCTTAGGTATAAATGAAAGCCACAGAGCGCCAGGTCAGGACTGTATGGCGGATGTGTCACCTGCCATAGTCAAATATTCACCAGTACATGCGAAGGTGTTTCTGGTCGTCGGTTAAAGAATGGGAATCCATCTGGTACAAAGCTTCATGACGCCTCAATGTTCGTGTAATAATTTTTGAACTTGACTCATACCAATGATTAGGCTTGCCCGTATCTGCTGATAGGTCACTCTCTTATCGTCCTCTATCATGCGTTGCACAGCTCTGATGTTATCTTCAATAGTTACCGTTAAAGGAAGTCCCTCACAAAGATCATCATTGAGTTTGCTACGTTCACGCTTAAACTCAACACTCAAATTATAAATAGTGACACGATTGGGCTTCATTAAGAAATGCTAATCGCAGCCTATGATAGCTTTGTTGTTGAGTAAGCCCACAACGAAAGTCATAATAAATCTTTGACCGAAAATTTTCTCGCGTTCGGTTCCTTTTTATGTGTTTGAGAGTTTTAGATTTGCCGCCAATTCACAAAAACAAATGACAAATGAATGCAATATATTACACTAGGTTACCAAAGAGTTCATAAATTGAACAAAAAAGTTTTCATTAGTAATGTTTGTAACTGGCCCGTTCTAAACATTTTCAGTGTTACCCACGTAATACCACCACGACGTATTCCTACTACTATTAAACTATACATTGTAACGAGATTGATTATAACCAGACTTTTACAATATGAAGTTCACTCGCGCGGCAGCCCTTCGGAGCTTCATGACAAAAGTTCTTACATCGTAATAAGCTTACTTCAAAAGTTTAGTAATAGTTATAGATAGTCTATTTGTCACTCTGTCAATTAAAAGCATGAATTTTTTATCTGCTTTTATTAACTGTTTAAGATTTGAGTTTTATAATAGTTTGTGATGTTGAAAAGAAAACAACTTTATTGATCCTTCACAATAAGTTTGGTCTAGAACTTAGGGCTTATCCTTACAAACAAGCTAAAAGAAATAATTGGTTTTAAGATTTTATAATAAGATTATAGACAACATAGATGTCCCCAAGGCATGGCTTTAATCATACATAAAAAAATAAGCTTATTTACAGCTTAGAAATGTTGGTATTTAAGTTGTAAAAATTATACTAAGAGCAGGTTTGTATAAATGAGGCCGCCTTTGGACTGCCGCTCGTAGTAGTTGTTTCTCTTGACACGTGGTTAATCTAGCACTCGTCAGATCCATCTGGAGTCCTCACCCACCCCTACAAATAGAACATTACAATTTTATTTAATAATATTGCATATACTACGCACCATGACGAGGCTTGCCTTAGACCAAAAAAAGTCAACGGCGTGTGTCAGGCAAAGGAGGCAAGCACCTATTTGCCTATTACATTATTAAATGATCATGAAACAGATTCAGAAATCTGAGTCCCAAACCTAAAAAAGTTGCAGCGCCATTGATTTTTATTTTTTTACTAAGCACCGCACAAAATGCATACTCGTAGATGCGCGAGTCGAAATCATAAAATTTGTTAGCTATAGGCGAATTCTTAGGAGCGGCACGTGGCAAGCAGATTTTTACTTCACAAATAAAAGGTAAAAGAGAAGAACTAATTCTTTTCCCTATACAGAATATTAGTGGCTCACAACACAGCCCATATTATATTAAAAAGTAAATAATCAAATGCTCGGGTTCTCAGGATACGGTAAGCCTAATGGTTCGTAAATTATATGCTAAAAGGCTGTCTGAGGTTGAATGGCGTATAATACCTCCTCACACGATGAATACAAACTAGATTAAATACTTATATGTTTGTGTTTGTATAACAGTCTGTTTAATAAAGAACTTTATTGATCTAGCGGAGTGTGGATTACTTGTAAGGATTTCTTTGACAAACAAATGCTTATTTTATCTTAATTTTACGAATGTGACAAAAGTCAGGTATGTAAAACTAATGTGGTTGTATTGAAAAGTAAAATCTCTAATAACTAGAGTAGAAAAATTATTTATTAAAGTGCAACGTTCACAATGGAGATTTAATTTAATTTTGTTGCCAATAGAGTGCCCTTTTTGGTTTTTATGTTTAAACTCTATGGTTGTGCAAGCCGCTACAAACGATGGATGGGAACATTTTAATTATTTTAGATTTTAACATCCGGTTTGGAACCTCAAAAACTTTAAAACTATGGTTTTGGGTCTAACTCATAATCTTAATACCGACGAAATATATCCTTATTACTTACAATTCAGAAATCTCGGTCGCTATCAGGCTGTGATCGATATCGCAGTAGTATTGTTATTTGTGGCGACTGATCGGACATTGGTGGGTGTATAATATATACGGCTATGTATTAATGGTTTTCTGCTTCGATTCACCGTGATACTACGTGTTTGCGAAGTGTATCCACAGCAATGTAATCATGCTCCTATTTCACCACGCTTTGCTGGTGGAGGTAAAACGTGGTCGTCCTTATTTTTTATTTATCTAGAATTATTATCTGCTTTAATATGTGATTAGAAGCAATATGTAACGGTTTCTTAAATACAAACAGTTTATTGCCAGTTCTTTTCTTCCGTTAGAATCTTGATTTGAGAACTGGTAGTAAATGTAAATTTAGAACCATTATTATTTACTGACGATAATGTCTCAATGTGTATATTAGGAGAATAATTAACCGCTCAATCGACCGAGGATAGTATTTTATTTCTTTTCTGATTAAAATCTCACTGTTGGCGTGAAGAGTCATGTCACCTTAGCTCGGGCTGCTTTGAAGTGCGTAGCTCGGCCGGTATGGGCTAAAAGCCCATACGACTAACGAAAGGGCGTCTCTTGCGATACTCAGACCTCGGCTTCGGTTGATGTGGGGTGGTCAATCACCTGAATGGCAGGCCAAAACTCACTGGAGTGAGTGAAGTACGAAGTAAGGGACTTCGCCTGTCTACTCCAACACGCGTGTTGGTCATTACTAATTATATCAGCAAGCTATTGAAATTGCATTTTCCTTCGCATTGCTGTTCTTATTGAGCCAGGTGTTGTATATTCATTGTCTGTCTAACCTAACCCCTATATTTAAAAGTAATGTATTAGCACTTTACACCGTTAAAAATTAAAGTCAATCAATATTATAGTATTTAACACACATTCCTACGACTGCTGTTTGACGAACAAGGAACGAAATTTCTATCCACTTTGTCTGTATTATGCTCATTTTCGTCAATTATCTTTAATTTCTTATCTTACGTATACATATTATGTATTTAAAATGTAAATTAATACTAACTTATATATTACTTTGAACTTCTTATATAACTATAACTACAAATAAAAAATTACCATAAACTAATAATATATATAATTTTAATGTAACTGGCTGAAAGATATTATTACATTATATGATTTAAAGTTTTTGTAAAACTTGATTTATTTTCCTTTGTTAAGAAGGTATTCGTAAAATGGCGCATACTTGTGGCTTGTTAACATTACCCTGCCCTATTTTCTGTTATTAAATCTGAGATATTATTATGACAGAGTAAAGCTCCTTTATCAATCATGTAACATAAGCAGCTACCACAGACTCGTGGGTATGTCTACTCATAGTAAAAGCTACTACATTATTTAAACTTAAAAATACATTAAATAAAATACTTTACAATACATTTATTAATATGGTAGAGCATAAAGTTATTTGACAATCACAATTAAATACATATAATAGTTTCACTAAAAGTTACAATTAATTAAAAGTATTTGATGAAAGTTGGAGTAAGTTTTGAAGTTATTACGCTGGACCTATGTTAAAATAAATATTAATTCTTTCCTTAATTGGACACGAGGCAGACAGTTATGTGCCTGTTTTATTAATAACTTTTTGTTACGCAATTGCGTAATCAGTCTAACGAATTAAGTGTGTGTCTGAATAAAAATTTAAAATTAAAATACTGTATTCCTGACGTTTTCATTCATATTATTAGAAAACATTTTAATTGCACAAATAGAAAGTATTATGTATTGGTATGTCGCCGGAGCTACGATCGATAAGACTCGTTCCTAGCTCCTAGACTAGCCACAGACTGAAAAATATTCATCACGACATGAATGTTGAATATGAGAATGGTTTTTAATAACCGAATATGTACTTCAAACTTTTTTAACTGTATTCGCTTTTTACCTTTCTGTCATTACAGCATATTACTTAGCTTTTGGCCCTCTTGTTCTTTTCTGTACAAGCATTAATAATAATAAAAATTCTTAATTATTTGAAATAAAGGTGCTTATAAATACAACAAATATAATAGTACTTATCTAAATATACGATAAAACAAATTTAAGTATATGTTTCAATATTCAAGGCCCTTTTCAAGAGGAAAGTCCTCCCCAAGGCTCAATTTCTTTTATCTTAAGCTTGTCTTCTTGTAGCTCGTTAGGTCTTTTTATAAGTGCCTGACTTTTGTAATAATTTTCACCTATTCGTCCATCTGTCGGATATATAAAATACAAAGTATGTGTTTTATACAACTGTCCATTGCTTTTTCGTATAAGTTTTTGCTCAGATAGAATATTTTGTGAGTGTTTACAATATATTCTATCTGAGAATATCCGTCCTAGAATTAAACATTGATATCCAGCCACAAAAGCGCGCTTAAAAGTTTTTCAAGAGATTTATCCCAATGTTTTTAAATTTGGTAATAAATATGATCGAAAGTTGGATAGTACTAGATTATTAAAATTTAATAGCACAGCCACCACAGCGATATCCTTTGAGGGATCAAGTACGTATACAGCAATACAATACTTGTTCGTACTTCAGTATATTCGCTTTATTTCACACTTCATTAAACACTTTATCTTTTTGGTTGTTAAGGAGAGGTCTTTTAGATTTTCTTATCATATACTCGTATAGTAAACAAGTATTATTGTACTCATTATATACCTTATGAGACAGAGAGACCTCTTCAAAATTCTTAAAATAATATGTTTTAATTTAGCGAGTTCTCTAAAAGTTCTTGTTTAATATGAAGGAAATGCCAAATAGGTTTCAAAACGTTACTTCTACGATGAAAATCATATTCATATTGACCGTAATGAACGTGAATACGTTGTATGCTTGGCAACTATTGGTGGCTATTTCCACGCTGTTTAAATGAATCGTTTCACGTGTGGAGCATGTATAATCTAGTTGGAATTATTAAATAAAAATTCATAATTTTCTTTAATCGATTAAAATCTGTCGACCATATCATAGGAAATATACAACAACAAGGACAAGTGTATTCATGGCTTAGAAAGTCTAACACTTTGTTGACACTATAAGCCAGTTTGTAATCCTGAGCGGTAGGTACATGTTTGAGGTTGTCATAAAAGTCTGATCATTAATGAACCCTAATATGATAAAAACAATCTATAAGCCTCAGAATGAAAAAAAATATTTCTTAGGACGTAAGATATAGTTTATGCTTGATTATTATTAGGATTATATCTCTATCATCAATGCATAAAAATCATAAATGTGATTCCTTGCAAATAAATGTTATGAGGGAACATTTTGAAAAAGTACATTATATTTTTCATCATCTAGCCTATATCTACACATCTATGGAAAGTAGAATAAGAAATGGTTAATTGAATGAGTACGGAACAGTTAATCAAAACTTCTTTCATGGAAACAAATTCATTTTAACGTTTTGATTGCATTTTATTATTCGTAGTCAGCAAGAGTCTCTCACTATTCCTATTGTCTAAAGTTCTATTGATTTGAAATACTAAACAACTTTTGTTTAGCAAATGATATAGCGAAATGGATGTACCTTACCTAACCACACAATTACTGTGTAAAAGCCGATCGCCGATGAAAAGTTGAAGTCGTTAAATTGATATACGGTTTGAAGCTCGCCAAACTAAAGGGGCGAAAATATGTTTTAGAACTTATATCTATTTTTGCAATTGTATGGTACATTTCATGTTAAGTGCAAAGGGGAGAAAAATGTCAGGTTTTGGATTTGCTCAAAATTTAATGAAGTGTTCCCGAATGTTTAGCTTAGCTTTTGTTTAGATAAAAAATAACTTTAAAGAATAATATTTCTGGAATTTCATGTATTTATCGTGTATCAAGTATTTATATCGTCGTGGTTTGTAAACAATATCTCTTGATATAACAAAACATCAACTATGTTTTTAGAATTTTTTTTCAAGCGATTTTTTAAAATTGAGACTTATTATTGCATGCTAATATTAAGTGATGTTAATAATTCCGTTCCGAAAATAAAGAAGTTTGACAAAAACACTTTTTGAACGGATTAAAGCTATGTATTATTATTAAAACTTATAGTTATCTTAGCTTTAATCCGTTCAAAAAGTGTTTTTCTTAATGTGTAAAAGCTATTTTAACAAAAGACAATACTAATGAAGTTTGCATATAGTATCGGGAACTGACTAGGCAAGTTCCAATTATAATTTATATGATTTCTAATTTAGTAATCTAAATATTTATATTAACTAATCAATATCACTATCATCGATATTATAATTGCGACACCACAATTTTGTTGCAATTAAAAATTTATTTTGTAAATATAAAAAATAAATTGTAAATAATTTTCAAAAGGAGGTAGGCTTTTGCCCCCTATTAGTGACCCGACATCTATTAATTCCTAGATCCCGTGGCAGTAGAAGAGCCTAGAATACCTAGATACAAATCAAGATAGAAGATTTAAACTATTCTTCTTTTCAGTTCTAAAATAATATGACCGTGACCACCACGTGACCGTTCCACAACAGAGCGGTTCTTAAGGCAATTTATGCCGCGCACCACCACTATGTGGAACCAGTTGCCCACGGGATTATTTCCGAACCAATTCGACTTAGTGTCCTTCAAGAAAAGAGCGTAAAATATCTTAAAAGGCTGGCAGCGCGCTTGCGAGCCTTCTGGCAATGTGAGTTTCCATGGGCGGGCGGTATCACGTAACATCCGATGAGCCTCCTGCCCATTTGCCTCCTATAACATAAAAAAAGTTTCAAGATGGTTTAATCAGTTTAGTCAATATTATGTCGGAAGACAAATCTCTATAGAGCATTAATAATCTCATACTGAGATTAATTAATTATTATTCCCATCTGCAATCAATGTTCATTACTAGTTAATAAGGCTACTGTTGTAATTATATGTTTATTATGTGCAAAGCATTTGTTTCCTTGTGAACAATAAGGCTCGTAACTGAAAATGTATGTAATAATAGCGGTATTGTATTACAGCAGGATTTATATGAATACCTAGGTAACACTGAAAATATTTAGAAAATGTAAAACGGCTTAATGTAGAAAGTTGTAATCGATGTAATCTCCGTTTCACTCTACATATCGTCACGTTCGATGGAACCACTGAAAAAAACTGTGGGCCCATGCTTCCTTAGGGTCCCCTATGGCATTTTCGTACGCTTTCACCGCATTTTCAGGGCTCGTTAAGCGAATACCTCGAATTTTATCTTTAGTTCTTGGGTATAAATGAAAGTCACAGGGTGCCAGGTAAGGACTGTATGGCGGATTATATGGTCATTATCTCGAAACCTGCCACCGCCACCACCATAGTCAAATATTCATCAGTCCATGCAAAGGTGTCTCTGGTCGTCGGTTAAAGTATGGGGAATCCATCTGGTACAAAGCTTCTGACGCATAAATTTTCATGAAATATTTTTTGAACTTTGACTCATACTAATGCCAAGGCTAGCCCGTATCTGCTGATAGGTCACTCTCTTATCTTCCTCTATCATGTGTCGCATATTTTCAGTAGTCGCTGTTAAAGGACGTCCGTCACGCGGCTCATAATTGAGATTTCTACGTCCACGCTTAAACTCGTTAAATCAATTGTAAATAGTGGCACCAGATGGGGCTTCATTAAGGAATGCTAATCGCAGCCTATCATAGCTATGTTGTTGAGTAAGCCCACAACACAAGTCATAATAAATCATTGACCGAAAATTTTCTTGCGTTAGGTTCATTTGCACATGTAATAAGAGTTTTAGATTTGACGCCAATTCACAAAAACAAATGAATGCAATATAGAATGCACTATATACTACATTAGAAGAATGAAGAAGAATGAACTACATTAGATGGGTAGAAGAAATAGAAGCGAATGGAGAAAGAAAGCCATGGACAGAGTCAGTTGGAAAAAGCTGGAAGAGGCATTTACCCCCTTGGGTTAAAGGCATTCTACATGCCTGGCGAACCCCGAGTGCCCATCTTAAGGGCGTGTGAAGGCCTGAGGTGTTTTTAGTGGGTGGGGTCTCGCTACTCTTCTGAATAGCAGAGGGATTTGAGTGTAGATTTTCACCTCATCAAAAAAAAAAAAACCCGTGAACTGGTTCCGATCGACTATACTGTGGGTAGCTAAGATATAGGATGTTCAGGATAACAAGATAAATAAAATAATGTAAAAAATCTAACTTGTATATTGTCTTTTGTCATGATTAGAAATTAAACGGGCTTTATTATTATTATATAATATGAGTAATAACTTATATGAATACATATCGTTAATTTCTGGATAATCTATAAAAAAAATATTAAAAGTTTGTTTTCTTTTATAACTTATAATGTATCTCAATAGTGGGAATAATGGTCCTAATATACAATACTAAAACAACTATTTCAATTAATTTAGTCAAAATGTTACATAATATATTCTGCAATATATCATTTATTATTATTCGTGCAGCTTTGAATCTTGAAATTAGTTACTATGGTTATTGTACAATAGTAAACTGCGTCCAACATGAATACTTTCCTGAAACAATGTAGTTTAATATATATATAGGTCTTCAGATACGCAAAATCCGACTGTATATTTTACTGCATACATTTTTAACGCTTATATCTGTCATTGTGAAGGTGCCATAATCTTATCAACTTCAGTTTTCATTCATCACATTTTCTTTTCAATGAGTAAAATTGAACGTTAAATATATTACTGTTGCAAAATTAATATTCAATTGTTCCGTCTGTGAAAGTTTTCATTTATTTTTGAGTCCAAAATCGACAATATTCTGTTTCGAGAGCATATATGTTTATATTAATCCGTCAAATTAGTTATTTTCAATCGAAATATGCGAGAGTAATTTTAATTTATATTTACGTTTTAATATAATTAAAACTTAATTAATTATGAAATTTATACACTGCCGCATAACCGGCGATACGCATATCATATTTTTTTATCTTGCCTTTTGTAATATTTCCAATCCTGTGTGACCTATTTCTCGTCACTCGCTTTGTGTTTCGTGCCCTTGTGATTTCTTACTCGATTACAATATTTAATTTTACTTCAAAATCCATACAATCGAGTTGGAAATTAAAGCAAAGTCTTACATATTATACTTTTATTAAAGTAAAGAAATGCCAATTCATACCAATCAGAATAACGCAATTGTGTAAAAAGGTAGTATGAGTTAATAAGAATTTACTTTTTATGACAATTGTTTTATATTTTAAAAACTCTCGATAGTCTTTTAAAAAAGTAACGAACTCACTTTCCTTGTTTCAACTTTACGGTAATTACTTAAAATGTCATTGCTAGAACGAAATGACAGCCAACCGGTACCGATTTTCGATTATTATCCTAAAATGGTGATATTAATGAACAACAACAATCAAAAATTAGAAGCTAGAGTATAAATACGTAGTTTTAAAAGTTATTTTTAAAATAAATATTTACAAAGAGATGCCGTATAAATATGTTCGCATGCTTCGAAGCTTTATCGATTTCTTTGCTTTTATATATGACGGCGGTGGTAGGTAGTTGGTACAAAAAAGACAGCGCTAGTGGCACGTGCACTACTTATACTGAAACCCTGAGTCGAATTGGTTCGGAAATACTTTAGTGGGAAGCTGGTTCCAGCAAATAATATTATTAGCGGTGGTGCGTGGCAAAAACTCCCCTAAAAACGCTCAGTTGTGGAAGGATGTTTTATAATTAATTTATCGATTAATCGATGGACGTTGAAGTGATACTGATGGTTTTTATTTTTGCCCTGACGTTTGATAATGAAACTCAGTTGCAGATATTAGACTGAACAATTCCTCTGAACACTCTCCATGGTAAATTCGGTAGAAGATACAGAGACACCCCACATATCTACGCAACGCCAAGGTATCGAGCCATCGAAATGTGACGGACGTTGTCGATTTGAATCGCTCGTCGTTGAATACGATCAAGCGGAAAGAGCTGGTACTAGGTAGCTCCCGTCCAGAGGTGAGACTCTGAAGGCCGAATTTGTGCTTTATAGAGTTGCAAGTGGTGGCCCGAAGTGAAGTACAGTCTCGCTGAACACACCAAGCTTTTTAGGGGCTAATAAAGCCTTCCCTTCCAAATGACCGCGAAACTGAACTTCATTCGATAGGTCAATGCGCAGTATTCCGATGCTAGGTGAGGCTGTAAGGAGGTGTTCAAAGGGAGTATTTTTAGCGCAATTCTGTGTCTTCGTGTGGTTAAATTGGACTAGATTTAGTCTATACCAGAACGAATTAGTACAGTTTCGACTTTAGACAAAAGTTTGTTCTGGTACTCATCGACAACAGCCCGAGAAATACCTGCCCAGCCAGTCCCGGGTTCCTGTGTCCATATTTGCCTGTAAAAGTTCTTACATGTAGATAATGTTATACTGTTTAAGAAAGTTCTGTGGCTTTAATCTTTCTGTAGCTGTGAAATGTGGCAGCTGTTACAATTGTGTTCTTATAGTACTCCTATAGATCGTTTAATACTTTAAAAGTCACTCGGCTAAAGTATTCATAATTAAGGCGGAAGTAAACCTTAAATAAAACTTTTTTGACAAACTTAAATTTTAATGAAAGTCTAAAAGCGAGTGTTTTTTGTCAGACGTGCAATAGAATTTTTAAATTATTTGAAAAAATTAATTTAAAATTTACATCATTTGAAGAATTCAATTACTATCCATTTTCGATTTAACTTTACCTTTATTACTTAATTTTATTTAAGAATTAATTCTAGGTAATGTAAGTTAGTTAAATTATAAAATCTTCACTAAGAAAGCAATAATTATGAACAATGAGCGAAGAAAGGTAATTTAATGAATGAATGAAAAATTAACAAGCCTTGATAATAGCTCCTTTAGAATTATTTTTACATTTACATTAGCACGATTAAGTTCGGGTACGAACCCTGTTTGACAAATTTTAATAGGTTGTTTTCTCCTTCCTATTTTGATTTATCTTAACCTCCATTTAAATTGTATTGACGACAAAATGAGTGATTTATTGTTACATCGATCACAAAAGGTTGGAAAGGGCCAATAGTATTTACAATGAAACCATAACAAGGATATAACAACACAATAGAGACTTTATCAGAAATTAATGTTAAAAAAGAAATAAATGAAACACTAAAATGATGATGATTAACCCTTAATGATGGCAGAAGTTTCTTGCCATATTGCGATACTTTAATCGTATTGTTAAATTAATTATTTTACTAGATTTTAAATGCATTAAAGCGTTGCAAATATGCTTTTTTGATACTTCAATGTAATTTACATTTCTTAATCTTACTGAAATGAAATTCATTAAGTATATCCACTGATTAATTTTTCTGCTTCATTGCTTAATTCAATTATAGTACTCGAATAGAATATATATAGTATATAATAGTACGTACGTTAAATATCTGCCAATATAATAAACAACCGATTCTCTGATATAATTTTAAATTAATAGGGCGTATTAATATCCGATATTTCTTTTTGCCTCCGATATTGAGTGTTATGATATGGATAATAACCTTTCGAATATTCGAAAAATATCGCCTCAATGCCATCACTATGACATAAAAACGACTGAGCCTGTCTCCAAAATCAAAACTTCGATTACGTAAGAGAAAGGAACATTATAGAGACTATCGCAGGCGAAGTAGCATGGCCAAGGATATGTTAGGTCACTGACCGCATCAAGAATGTATAAATGATCAGTCATAAACACACCAGTGACATGCAGCTTATATTACACGACCTATTCAGAATACTTCGACAGAAGAACTGTAGTGTGAGCTTCAAACTTTTAAAATACAAAGATTTCATAAAATTTAATATCAAGCATAAAATTATTATTTTATTTTAAATCTCGTTTGCTTACATAAGTTTGCTTGTTTCAGTTTAAAAACATCAATTAATATAGAAAGAAAACAATTTTTTTACCGGATTAAAGCTAGGTATAAGTTTATAATAATATAAATAGCTTTAATCCGGTTAAAAAATTGTTTTCTTTCAATGTGTTAAAGCTGTGTTAACCAAAGGCTAACCAAACTATCGATTAATATAATCAAATGTAGCGACAGGTTCAGTAAAATGTGATACCAGTATGTAATAAAATTATTTAAGGAAACAAAAATCTACTTATTACGTATTTTTTTAACTTTGACATGGCGAATTAAACAAATCAGAGACCTACCTTTAGTAAATTAAATCTAATACGCAAATTAAAAAATATTTAGCTAGCTCCCATCCCACATGATGAAAAATAAAAATTCAAATCTTAATATTGCCTGCCCTATTTCGAAGAATCTTTTGTTATTTTTTTCTAATGATCATTTATATTATAAGACATTACTTTCACTTTGTTTTTTAATCAAAAACTTTTAAATGTATAAAATTAGGTTCTCACCGTCTTCATATTCAGTATAAATTTCAGTATGAGATACGACGTCGTGCGTGCTACGCGCGTAGCAGCATCTACGAAGCTACGTAAACGAATTATGTTACGATCGCTCTAAAAAATTATGTTTAAATATCATTTCATTAAAATTAACGTAAATAACATAGACGTAAATTTGTAGATTGTCTAGTTCGGTGACGTTAAATGCTAAATAAAAATTCTTAATACCAAAAACATGTAGAAAATAAAATGACGTTCCCAAATTCAACATACGAAACATCAACTTTGTATATCGATAAACAATTTTGGGACTATTTCGATGGTTCTTCCTCGTTAAACGTGACTTTTGAGGATATTATCCCTCGTGACCAGGGGATAGTGATAACTACGTATGCTGCTCTCATGGCTATGGGTGCATTGGGGAACCTGGCTATCCTAGTTACTTTGGCTAGGTCAAGACGTAGGAAGTCAAGGGTCGATTTGCTAATGACTCATCTGGCTGTCGCTGATGTATGTGTCACTTGTGGTGTTATCCCCTTAGAGGTAAGATTAAATTTGCTGCCAAATCTTCTCTTTTTGATGTTATTTGTTTCTTTCATATGTAACTTTTTACTTCAATTATCAGTATTCTTTTAGACACATTCAATACATGTATTTAACTTAAGTATATGTATTTAACTTAGTGGTACGTTTTAACTAGCCAATACACGGTTATAACTATTTTATTATATATGGTTATAAATGTGTTACTACATTTAATATTAAAATGGTGAAAGAGTTTTTGAAATAGGCTCAGTATTACAAACGTACAAAAAAAAAAAACAAACCTTTCCTCTTTAATATTAGTATAGATAATAAAAATATTGTCTTTAGACTGGACATTCATCGACTATTACATTTTTCGGTATAATGAACCATAACAATAATGCTTTATTCTTTTATATATTACTGGTTTAAGTATGGACAATTTTTTCTTTTATCTAATAACATTCTTTGATGAGAATGAATATTTTACGTTTTGTTAGTGAAAGGCAGTCTAGATTACACTTTGCTAAACTTGTCTAGTTGTTGTATTATTAACTTTGCAAAAAAATAATATTTTTGTATGTGGGGCCTGAAGGAGTCTCGTATAAATCGAGTTTGGTTTTGGAGACAAAATTTCAGTGTATTAATCTTAAGTGTAGTAATATTAAGTGAATAAACGAAAAATAAAACAATAATACATAGCACATTCGTCATCAAAATAGCAACTCAGTAAACGCCAAGCGTTAATAATATATAAACTAATGTACTAGTTATTCCATGCAATCCTCAGAATGTTAGTTTTAAAAACAAAGAAGAAATTCAAAGTTATTTCATTAATACTTGTGACAGGGTCTTCCAAGTGTTGGGACTGTTGTATGATTAACTTGTCACAACCATATTTGTGTCATGAATAAATTTTTATTATTATTAATAAATAAATGATTTTGACAAAATATACAATCGCTGTAGTTAGATAGTTCAATAATATAGCTTGTGTAGATGTGTAAAACCCTAGCCTAATAAATTAAAAAGTTATTTCAGTAATATTGATAACAAACTATAACAAGTTATTAACGCAAAAGCAAAATAATACATCATTATCATTTACAGTAGTCGCGGTCACTGTGGGACTAAATAAATTGAAAACAATTAAACATTTATAATGCCTGCTGCTGTAAAGTTATGAAAACGATGACTATTAAAAAGATTTATTCTAACCGAAAGTATCGGTTTAGTTTTTAATCGGTTCTATTTACCGTGAAAGAGATAATTTGCAATATCTATTGACGCAACACTATACATTCCCTCGTCGATCTAATAACGAAAACCAACGTCAATAAATGGCTTGTGTGGGTGCATAAACTCGCATTATTTATACACCGGTACATACAGTAATTAAATAAATCAAACAGAAAACTTTATTTATTCAAATATGTTTGAAAAACATTCTTTAAAATCACAACACATATACGACACAAGACATTAAAAATAAGTAATAAAAATTAAAAAGGTGTATTTATAATAATGTGAACCCCATACAGGTAAAAGCCTTCTCCAATGGATTCCAAAATGTTTTCCTATCTCCACTGATCTTTCTCCCGCCGTTATCGCAATTTCGTTTATCCCTTTTGAAACAATAAGTGGTAGTGCCAAGTAAAGTCTAGATTTAGTGTTTGGTTTATAAACGGCCTCATACCCTTACTTTCCCATCCTTTACCTTCACATAGTATACGCGAGGAAAGGTTATGCAATTATACAAAGAATCCTGCGTAAGGAGACTTGTCAGCAGAGAAGTCGTGGAAGAAGGGAATCAGAGAGAAGCACTCCAATCCAATCGTATTAGTTCGATCCATGGAATAGAGAACTCCTCTATACGAATTTTTACAAGATGAGTTTTGTGATATCCATGCATTCATACTGTTATTCTTTCATAGCAGTGAGATCTTCTACCGTGTTTAACGCCTCGCATAACGTCCACTTTCTGACTTCAGGTATAACGCGTTAGTCAATTATTAGATGGTCGGTTGTGTCGCTGTTATTACTAATAAGCGTACTAATTCTTTTTTGGGATTTGGTTGCTCCGTCACACCAGTTAGGATGCAAACATAGAACTTGCCGGTTATAGGCTGTGTGTTTTAATATGTCACGAATACATATTAAAACTGGTTAGTCTGGCCATAAATACTGTTACAATTGAAAATTAACAACATTTTACATTTAAATTTATAATCTGTCATTTTTATATAATTGTTTATTGGGTTTTCTCATTATGGCGCCGATACATTGTTCCTTATTTTGCGATTTTAAAGGTGGTCGAAGCAGTAAGGTAAATAATTCGAAGAAATTCTGCCCGAAAGCAAAAGATTTTATCTCGGGAGATGAAGATAACACCGAAAAACGTGTCACGTATTTTAACTGATGACTTAAGACTTGTGGCTGAAGAAGTAATTTCTTACTAGTTTAAAAAATAATAGGTTGGTAAAACCGAAACAACTACTGAAGCGGTACGGAAGGGAGGTCACAGAAAATTTTTGTTTACGGATTTTTTTACTTGTTTCAGTATTTATGGCTAGACTGGGTATAGTCATATACTTTTTTCTGTTTCTACATCTTATTATTCTAAAAATCATTGTGACCCATGGGTAACATTAATGAACCCCATGGGGTTGCTATCTACCCATTCCCAGAATTGCCGAATTAGAAATTTTTGTGGATTACACGGTATTTAATTTGTTTGTCTTTAGATATTTTACTTAGCATATATTAATTAATTTATGTTTGATAAAATTATACATTGCATTCGTTTACTACATAGTATTACTTTAGAAAAATTAAAATCAGTTTTGATGATGACTATTTCGTATTTCGTCTCCTTTTGTCCAATTATATTTATACTATGGAGAAATGAAACAGACGAGTACCTTCGTTAAAACGGTGTAACGAATTTAATCTATCTGTACAAAAGCAGTGTATTGTAGTAATAATAGTTTTAATTTTATTCAATAACTATACTGTTAATTGAAAAGTCGGTGCTTAGCTGGTGATAACCCAGTATAATAGCTATTGTCCTAATGGGACTAAGTCCTTATATTTAAATTAAGTTCACAGACGATGGACAACGATCAAGGTTGGACTTTAATATCGACGTATTACCTTAAATTGTAAAATCTACAGATAGTTCAAAAACCCATCAAATATTCTTGTTATAAATTCAGCCATTATGGGAATGATATTGTACTAACGCGATTACACATTTAAACTTCTTTTATAATTCAAACACAAAATATTTGCTTATTTATTAAAATTATAATAAGTCACAAATTATATAGTACACACAAAACAATCGATCATTGAATTTCAACATTTTGTTAAAATAACAACTGAGAAATACCTAATAAAGCAATTCTCTTAGTGCTCAGTTATATAATTCATCGTTATCATTTGATTAAGTTGTTTTAGTAACTGTAGATAGATAGTATTGTATCACAGTTTGGATTGGTTGTGCGAAAACTAAAGTTCTAGTAATGACGTGTTCTACAAGTCTTGCAAACTGACTATTGAGGCATGCGACCTCTCCACATAGTCTCGACACACCCCAAAAAAAGACTCAACATAATATATATAAGCTACGCAATTTGAAAGATTGTCTTTGCACGTAATCAATAGGTATGTCTCTCTGAGTAATATATTTATATCCAACAATAAATAAATGTTTTGCAAAACTAGGACAGACCGCTAGAACATAATTAAAGATTGTGCCGACTCAAAGTTTTCAAAGCACGTGTAACGTAAAGTTATGTGTTCTGCGAATGCACAAACGACCTTTATTAACTTGTTTTACAATAGTGTTGTAAAAAAACAGTATGAAAAACTTTAAGCGAAATGAGCAAATGAATAGATCATGTTATTTAGTTAATGTTACAGGTATAAAATCCCTATTTTTTTAAATGAACTAAGCAAAGTGAAATGTATTCTGGAAGCCAATCACGAGAAATTCTTATTTAAAATCATAATAAAGCAATGATGGTAGAGATAATTTTCATTATCTGCAAAGGATCGCAACGCTATCGTTTTCTAATAAGCTAGTTAATTGTCTGTCTTTGTTTAATGAAGTATTGGTTCTATATCAAAGAATGTTTTGCCACGTTTATGTATATGTTGTCTATGTGAACTAAATATCAAACAATTAATTAAAGTTTCAAAAATTATTTTAAGATCATATTTGCAGAGATTTTCTGTATTACCCGGAGAAAGAAATAAAAAGAAGTGATTTGAAAAGAATACTCGTTTCGAATGTCAAAGGCGTTTGATCTTGTACGTCGTTGTGTAGTTTGGCTTAGTTTAATAGCATTTGGCAATGTTTAAGCTGAGAGATTTTGATAAGTTGTTATTAAATATCCCGTCTTTTACGATTTTAGATTTATTATCGACAAAGTTTTTTGAAAAATGGACGCTTATTTATAAAACTCCATCAATCAATAGAAAACAATCAATAACTAAAGTACAATTGGTGTCGTTACATTAAATAGTATTTACGTTACGTTAACAAAAACAATTATAAACATATATAGATACTCTTTTTTTGACATAAGTTGTAAATAATATTAGTTTCCATCAAATTAAAATTCATTTGTGCCGCGGGCGGGAGTTTGCGTGTACGTCAGAGAGGATATCTGTTCTCGTCGCCTCGGGTCGCTTGAAGGAAGGGACCTATCTAGCCTCTGGCTGCGCGTAGACTGCGATGACCATCCGCGATTCTACGCATGCCTGTATAGGTCCCATAGCGGAAATACCGAAACTGAGCGACTCATTGAGCACATCCAAATGGCTACAGATTCCCTGCTCGAAGGGGTTCCTACCGCTGAAATCGTGATACTTGGCGATTTTAACGCTCACCATGCCGATTGGCTCGGTTCGGAAACCACCGATCACGCGGGAAGATCCTTTCACGACTTTGCTTTAGCTTACGACCTGTCACAAATGGTCCCTGCGATTACGCGAATACCAGATGTGGATGGTCATAAACCCTCTTTGTTGGACCTTCTGCTGACCTCACATCCGGAGACCTATCAAGTCTCTGTTGATCATGAAGTACCATCCCATGCCAAATCCCGTCCCATCTTTGAAGGGTTCAAAGACTTCCCATCCGGCATCTTGTCATCATCTTTAGCCATGCCTTTTGGCTCCAAAATAAAGAGAGCGGCGTATGATGTCGCGATGTGGCGAGAAAACGACCTGCTCTCTTTTGGAGGCCATGGCTGCAAAGCCACAGGGACACTTATGGGGAGTACATATTGGCACTCCTTAGTGGAATCTAATGAAAAAGCGACGTGATTCAGGGTCCAAGAGGGTGCCAGTGTTTGACGAAGGATAAGCATTAAGCCAATAACCGGCTGTGCCCGAATGTAATTGAAATGTCACCTAATAACTGTTTGAATGTAGATTTAAAAAGAGGATCATCCTAGCATCATCATGGATCATGCTTTGAAAGTTGTTTTTTTAGGTATACATTTTAAATTAGTAATAGTATTTATATTGCTCTAAAAGTCTGATTGCGGAAGAAAATTAAATTACGATTAAATTGGCAGCTATATTTACTTTTCGCTGAAATGAAAAATTCGCACGGGAGAGTTGATTTGACAATATCTATTTGTGGTATTGTTGCAAAATAACAAAACGAATCACCAACAATAAATATAATGTTAGGATACAATTTTACAACATTACTTTGCATTGTTTCATAATAGTAACAAAACAAATATATTAATTTGTTTTTACAGTATATTATTAGCGTATTTAATTTATATTCAACTCAACAACTCAACTTAGATATTTTTTTAAGCTATTAGGTTAACTTTAAAATCAAATATGTAAAATACATAGTAACGTTTCACTGGTTGTAGATATTAACACTTGTAAAAACAGTTATTTTAGTATAGGCAGAAGAACTGTTGACTATATTAAATATAATACAAGTATGTCATAAATAACCTAGTAAAATTTGTATGATAATTTACCTTATTTTTCATACAAATAATTCGGTTGATCTTGACAACTTCCAACCATTGAATATTATTTCTTTTGTCGGCCAAGACGGCAAATACGTATATTGGTAATATTAATAGTTATTTAAAAAATATTACGTTTAGGAAAAAAAATCAACAAACACCTCCTTGGTTTAATAATAAAAATATTGTAACTACATATATACTAATAAACTACAAGTATATGTACTATACATATAAATTATAGGTAGGTAACCACAGACGCTGTAAAGCACGCGACCGTCGGGAAAATTTTACTTTAAAATTATGTAAATAATAAGTTTATAATAATACACAAACCTTAAATCCGCTTAAAAATTGTTGTCGTTTAATGTGTAAAAGCTATGTTAACCAAAGACAATACTATATAGGGACTTTAGTTGAGTAAAATAGGCTATAGGTTTTCTAGTTATTTATAAAATATTAATCAATATATTATATCGGGATATAGCTTTATTTATATAAATATAAATAAAACAATAGGAAAATCCTTTCATTTCCTCAAAGTATAATGAACAATTCACTATCTAATTTATATAAGATACGAATACAAAATATTTTAATCCTAATTACACATATGATTAGATCTTTTAAGTTATTATTAAGTTGGGTAGAAACCCCCTTCATAGTTATAGGCCTCCACCAAGGACTGTAATTTTTCGCTTACACAAGTCACCCGAAGCCAGTGCCTAAAGATTTTGATGTGAAACGTTTTGTCCATCTTCCATATAGAAGCTTATTCACGTATCCCGTCCACAACTATTTTAATTGAACTACATGACTGCTTCTGTGGCTTTTGTGAGTTCTCGTATTTTGGGAATTCATTTAATGCCTAGCTATTTACTAATTTGTTTGGTATTTCCACGTAATTGATACGTACTCGTGATAAGAGTTGGTAAGGCAAGATAGAAGACCTCCTCTACCCTAAAACCCTAAAACCAAGAGAAAACCTCTTGGTTTTAGGGTTTACTTGCGTGTTTCATTTGTATATTTCTTGTAGGCTCCAGTATTTATACAGGTTCGCTCCATTCTGTGCTCGACGTCAAGATAAGAACTGTTTTACCTCGACGCTCATTTATTTTTAGCCTTTTAATATAGTATTACGTTAAGCACAAATACATCTGCCTTTTCTTTATTGGTCATTAACCAGACCATTGTTTGTGGTCAGGTGTAAACGTGAGACGTCAACAGTGTATTTAACCAGTATGACAACAAATTTGCATACATAACATTGATAATGAACTGGATTCATAGATTGAAATGGAATTAATGGTTTTTTTTATAAAATAGGCGGCAAACGGGCAGGAGGCTCATATGGTGTTAAGTAATACCGCTGCCCATGGACACTCTCAATGCCAGAGGGCTCGCGAGTGCGTTGACGGCCTTTTAAGAATTTGTACGCTCTTTTCTTGAAGGACCCTAAGTCGAATTGGTTCGGAAATACTTCAGTGGGCAGCTGGTTCCACATAGCAGTGGTGCGCGGCAAAAATTGCCTTGAAAAACGCTTAGTCATGGAATGTCCGGACGTCGAGGTGTTACGAGTGGAATCTTGTATTCTGCCTCGTAGAAATGCATAGATTGTTATTTCTTTATAAAGAAGTTTTCGTGTAAAAATTTGAAAGTAACTTACTAATTTTTTATAAAATTTCCATCTTTGATTCTTCGAAGAACACAACAATGATGCATATTAAAACTGCTTCACATTTTTCAAATAAAATTTATTTAATTCGTATAAAATTAAATTAAATTTAAATCTGTCCATACTATTCGATATATATTATATATCGAGTACATAATGTACTATTGACTGTTTTATCCGTGGAACTACAAAAATTTTTCCCCATTTACATACTTTTTCCTCTCACAACTCGAAGTTGATTAATTACTTTGCAAACTTTTGAGGACCCAGCTTTTGTCGTTTGCATTTTTGTGCATTTTTCTCTACCGAAAAAGTGTATTTTCTCTTCAAAGAATATTAAAATTTGCCTTTCAAATAAATATTGAAAGCTAAGTGCTCAGTATTTGGCTGACAAGCCAGGTAACCAGCATTATATTATAAATGTTAAAGAATTCGTCACATTTACTGGTATCGGTTTTTCGTGTAATTAATGACATATAATTTTACTACATTATTGTGAAATATGTATATTGAATCTGAATATTCTAAAAAAATATTTGTTACATATAACATTATCCATTTACTCATTGTTTTGTTTGTTTTGTTGTCTGTCATTGTTTGTCAAGTTAAAAAAAATGTAATTGCAATTTATGTAACTCCGTATTTCTGTTTATCTTATGTATATAGACAGATAGACAGTTAAATTAAGTGTAAAATTACAATCTGTTTATTCATATGATTTTATTTACTGATAATGGCATCACTCTAAATTGCCGATTGCTGATAAAAGTATAGAAATAAATGTGTGTTAAGAGCCTTATACCTATTAATTAGAGGTCACATCTCAATAAAAAGAAGGTTAATGGCAATACTTGTGAGATATTTATATATTTTAGAATACAAAATTAAATGTATTCTACTCCAAGCAAATTACTTATGTAAAGGAGACGCATGCGGTCCGGGTTTTGAACCATATTATTAGAGAATTAGGAAAAAATCTTAATCCCTTTTTAGTATTCGTAATGATAATTCATTATTCATGTTGAAATGTTTTCAAAAAACTTTCTTATGTAGAGAGTTAAGGCGCTCGCGCTCGCTAGGCAGGCCCGTGCCCCGTGAGCTTGAAGCATTGGAGCAATATTTCTTGGAAATGCCGAAAGTAAACTATATCCCTTACTAAATACTAAATTACATCGCTATCAGATACATAGTCAACCACTTTTCTTTATCAGCTAAATCTTTATTTTATGGTTGCTCATTGCGCTGGGACGCACGAGGCCTGTGAGTTTAAGAGTTTGGAGAGCACAATATAAACAAACCTTATCCTACGACCGTATTCCGTAATTGTGTGTAGGACAATACGTGTGAAGGGTTAAAATGCTTTCAAATTCTCACTCAATCAATCGGTTTCCGGTCTCGGCAAACGTATTTGTTTGACCAATATTAAAAAGTATATAAAAATTTAAATATGGAATGTCGTAACCGCCCCAAGTAGTTGATCAAAGTTAAGCTACCATTTGGTTGGACCGCCAATTTTTTCGTACTATAAAAGTTGGACCGGAGACCTGGAGACAAGTTCCGGCCATAAAACACGTTGCAAAATTTCAGTCGAAAGTGTCCACAAACGGTGATCTTAGCCAAGTGTGGTGTTTATCTTGTTTTTCGAAACTTCCACAGTTTTAATCCAAAATTTCATCAAATTTTAAACGGGTTCTTTTTGGAATATTTGAGATTAACGCGGGTCGCCGAACAACAATCGTACAATATTGAAAAAATCTTCGAGTAATAGAGGTGACCAAATGACGAGAATTCGATCCCGCTAGGTATTCTAGTTGGAATTTATTTCGAATCTTCAAACCCTGGGATTGACAGATTTATTCGATATTGAAGTTTTATACGAAAACGACAAAAACACCCCCCTAAACCTCTCCCCTTTGACATAAAAGACGATGAATGAATTATTGCAACGTAGTAAATCTAGCTTTATATAGTAAAGTAATATTCGCTGTTAGTTAATATACTTTTGGAAGATTAAATATTAGGTTGGGGAAAAAGTCTTTTCGCATTATAGTATACAGTATGAACTTGTAATAAAATCTCTTTGACTATACTATATGTATCTGGCTGGTGTTGGTATCATTTAAAGATGAAATTTTAAATAAAATAATTCCAAATTCAAATTAAGAAAATGTGTGATTTTTATTTCTCTTTCGTACTGTCAAGATGAGTGAATCTAATTGAATTGAAATATGGGGTACAGCATGCAAAAAAATAATTTCAAACTTACAAATACTACAAAATAAATTAATAAAAGCACTATTTCGATAATTTTTTTTAACACAGACTATTAAAATTTACGAAGAAACCAAAGTTATGTCTATTAAACAACTGTATGTTTATAGCACTTGTATCTTAATTAAAACAATTAATTGGCTCTCTCATCTCATACTGGCTTATCATTTAAAAAGATTAAGGACACAACCACACGCAACACTCGTCGAGCGAGTTTGCTTATCTTGCCGAAGCCGCGCACAAATTATTTGAAGAGGTCGATTGGTATGAGGGTGTGCAACCCTCATACCGTTTAATCGGTTGCCATCTAAAATTCGCAATATTAGCGTGTTTGACAGATTCAAGATGGCATTAAAAATGCTTGTCAAAGTGAATGTAGCGGACTAAATTGGGACGTGTATCTCGCTCGTATATACATAATATAAAGCTTCTTATGTAAATAAAATATAATTTTGTAATGAGAAATAAAGTTCTTTGCATGAAGAAATTCGATACATTTTCAAATTTTACTACAAAAAAAGTAAGAATGCAACGCAAACCCTGAAAAAAAATTGCGACGTTGATGTGTGTGACAGTGTGTGTGAGAGTAGCACAAAATGTTTTAAGCGTTATCAATCCGGAAATTTTGATGGCAAAGATGCACGTCGCTCTGGTTACGCCCTATTACGGATTAAGTGGATGGCATTTTTGAAAAAGTGTAGCAAGATCGGCATATCAGTAGTTACGACGTAGCTGAAGAACTGGAAATTGACCACAGAAAAATTTGGCGCATTAGAAAACGAACTGGGAACACCAAAAAGCTCGATATTTTGGTCAGAATTCTTTAGGCGGTGTCAGGTTAACATCACGAGAGGACTGCCAAAACCAATTGTCGCGGTATTTCTATCAGAAGCCCCAAAATTTCTATAGCAATGTGATCATGTCCCTATCTACAAGATGCAAAGAGTTATCGAACAATGGTACATACATACTTTAGTTAAATGTAAATAAAGTATATTAAAAAATGTTAATTTTCTTAAAAAATGCGAAGAATCTTTTTCCCCTATTATGTTACATGTACTTGGCTGTTTTCATAACTCAATTATGTCAAGTTTCCGGTATCCGTTTGTGTTTGGGTAAAGGAAGCCCTTTTGGTCTTTTGAAGTAAAAAATAGGCTCTTAAAGGGATAATATTGCTAGCTGCGGACATTGTTATCTTTAAACGGTTCCTTTTTGGAATATTTGACATTAACGCGGGTCGCAAAAGTAATCTTTACTTAAATGTAGGATATAAAGCGAAACAGTCCAAAGATTCAACACAATATATGGACAAATTAAAAATCTCGTAAAAATAAACAAGCCAGCTATAATATATTATTATCGGTTGTTCAATAAACAGTTTGATCTTATGTACTTTAAATAATTTGGTTCGGTATATTTTCTATGAACGGATAAGGATTTCCATCAGTTTTTGTACATCTGTGGAAACATGTATAAAATTAAAATTTCAGGAAACACTATTTTGTTGTACTATTTTGGAAACAATATGTTTGAAATTTAATCCTAACAAAACACAGTTGCCATTTCGCTTTTAGCAAAGTAATTGCCTTCTATATTAACATCTCCAATAATCGCTGCCAAACTTAAATAGCTTCCGTGTGGGCCTGGGTATCCGTAAGCTATATACAGGATGCTCCCTTCCCTCAGTAAAACACTATGCACTCGTTCGGCTGTCGCGTGTCAGGATAACAAAAAAAAAGGAATCTAATAATCGATCAGACTTAGACTTGCACTTACCATCAACGCACCACCGTTGTCCAAGCACTGGATCCTTTAATAATGGTAAAGAAAATGAGATGCGGTACGGTATCTTTCTTTGACTGTCACCGATTAAGCGCAAACAGCTTCTTTAATTTAATGTCAAAAGAATTATGGTGATATTACAAATATTTATGTGTATTTACATAACATCAAAAAGACCGTTCTAGCATTTATTTCTATGTCTGAACGAGCGTCTAAGAAATTATTACTATTCAATAGTCACAATACATAATGCATGTTGTAACATCATATGACCTATATGTACTTTTGTAAAAAATATTGTACATATTGTTAGGAACTAATAATTTTATATTATTTTAAAATAATTTCATAACACAATGTACATAACTAACCTACTCTAAATTTTCTCGCTGAGTGAATGTAATTCTTTGAGAAATAAAGTATCTTTGAACCGAAATGTGTAACTACTAATTTAATTTGTGGTAATAAAAATGATCAAACAAGATTAGATCAATCTTTACAATATGTGTAATGCTCTATTTGAGAATTTCTGGCACAACACATCCTTAATATTAGAGCCAACACATAAACAATTATAGTATAATTACGAGAGTCAATTGTGGTGTAAATTACAAGTACGGTATATGACGTAAATGAGATGTGTGGCTTGCGGGTAGGTTGCATTACGTAACTAATTATATATTTAATTGTTATTTTTCTTTTACTTAATCACTCATTAAGTAAAAGAAGATTCGAGAAGATTCGTACGACAGTACCAAGAAAGTCAAGGTTTAAAATTTAATTTAAAGCTTTACATACCTATTTGTATCGAATATCTGGTAGTTTCAATTACGGTTCGATATCCTAATCCTGCCCGACGTTACTCGTTTTCATATAGGTTTATTTTACATATTAGAGTAGTGTTACTATGTAATTTACGTAAAGGGGCCGACGAGACGACCTTAAAGTCGCTGACCCAAGTAAGTAACGATGAAACTTTGGTGCACTTTCCAAATATACTTAAAGTTCTTTACATACGCAGTACGGAATTGTGTTATTAGGGAAGGCGACACGTGTAACAACTTCGTTGTAATTCTATTGCACAGATTCTAACCGCTTTTTCAACCATATAACACGTTTTCCCGGCTGAAGCTTAATCCGGGCTTTGCCTCAGGTAGACCACTATAACTAAACCTAATATTTTCACAGAAAGATTTTGGAAATTAAAAGTGGTTTTGTAAATAAATGAATCTTCTGTTTTGTAATAAAGAAAACATAAAATTTCCATATAATGTTATTTGAGAATAATATAACAATAATTTTTAAAATTTCCCTAAACACTATTTTAAATATGTTTGAAATTTATTCCTAACAACACTATTTAAATATATTCGTTCAATAAATTGTTTCAGATTGGCTGGAAGTACACGAATGCATGGCTGGCTGGCAATCTGATGTGTAAAATTTTACTTGTTATGCGAGCTTTTGGCCTGTACCTATCATCCAATGTTCTCGTCTGCATATCACTTGATAGGTAAGATATATTATTGTCATCACACTTAACACATCGTAAACATATGGTTTCCTATTGATAACAATTTCAATAAAAAGGAAAGCTTAGGTATTTACATAATTTTGAATTTTAAATTTTCCGACGTTTCGCGTGCTTTACAGCGTGCGTGGTCACGGTGACCACTTTACAACGTACACTTTACTTTATTGTAACTTTTTGACGATTTAAAATTATGTAAATAATTATAAGTTTATAATAATAATACATAGCTTCAAAGCTTAGGTAAATATCTAGAGTACATTAAGTGCTACATAATGTTATATCATAATTTATAATTCGCTGTTTGTTTTGTTTTATAGATTTATTTTTACTTTATATAATTATAATAACATGCCTAATAATAAAACAAAGTTTTAAGTTTGAGATAAGCGTAAGCGATTTATGGAAATAAAATATAAGGACCTTATTTTAAACACTCTCGAAACGAATATTCTACTCTACAGATCTATCTCTATTCTAATTAATAATATACTAATAATAAATTCATTTCAATGGAATAGTTGAACGTAACATAATTGCTTCTAGTTATGAAACATAATTAAAATATAATTTAATTAGTATTATAAACTTGACATTGAATAGCAATTAAACAATTCATTAATCTATAAAACGTAAAAGTTGTGTCAGTAAAATAACATTTTTCAAGTACTTCAGTCACGAGTTGGTTCCTTTTGTGTCCAAACGCCTGAGGATAATGAAACTGACAGTTTATTGATAACAAATCTGAAAACGCTTTGATCTTCCATTGGTTTTATTTGAGTGGTTGATTGAATATCCTCAAAGGATTTAGTCTTTTATAAATTGACTTAGGATTATTGATGGTCATTCCATTAAATGAAGAATGGATGGACGTAATGAAGAAATAAGGGTCGTTTTGGCTTTAGTATTGGTTAATGTTTTCTGTAACTAATAAATAAATATGTAGGATACACTAGGAAATAAACACTTTTTGTTTACATTTATAAAGCACGTTTAATATATTGTATCATATTTTAAAAAGTTTATTTATTACTTTATTCTTTAACGAGGAAGAAATACAGTGAAATCATGTAAGTACGCTCCTTTCTTGAACGTCCTTAAGTCGTATCGGTTTGGAAACAGATCTGCTGATATGTGGTTTCACTAATAAGTTGTGTGCGGCAGAAAGTGCATTAAAAGGCGCTGTGTTGTTTTATGAGTAGATATTGATATAAGTGTTAATGTATCTCCATAATATTTTTTCTTCCTTAAACGATATAATATATGACTTGTGTCTAGAATCTCCATTAAACATGGAGTTCTGTCTGCACAGTAATTTGTAAAAACAAATAAATATAATTTCGTTCTACAGTAGTATTTAAATCGTCTCTGGGTAGCATATCTTCTTGTAGCTTTCTATAACTATAATTAGGATGTTAGCCTAATTCGATCGGAGTATAAGCCAATAGGTGTACACGCTCATTTTAGGCATTGAGGGTCTCAAACACCCCAACTTCCCGACTGCAGCATATTCCAAACATGGATTAAAGCTTTAATTGTTTCCTTTGCAGATTCTTCGCGGTAGTGTATCCTTTACGTTTATCTGTTGCACGAAGAAGAAGTAAACAAATGTTATACTGCGCATGGGCAATCGCCTTAGCCTGCAGTCTGCCACAGGTAAGACAGGCCTACAATTCTTTTTCGTGAAAGCTATTTGATATTATGATTAGAGAGTAATATAAACATCATTGAACTATTAAATACGGTCATTAAAATTTTTGTTCATGAAAATACACGTTATATTTAATTTACCATAAACGGTTCTTATGGTTTTTCGAAGATTAGAAGAAGAAGAAGAAGATTATTGGATAGTAAATGATTCCTTAAAATGAATTGGCAGTGATTAACAATAATTGGTAAAAAAACTTTACAAGGCGCAATTGTTTTTATAATTTTTAAAGAATACATAACAGTCTATTTTTAAATCATTTCCATTATTATCATCATTGTTACTTAAGTTTGGCACACTTATTGTGTCTGTGTGGTTTCTGTGGATTTTGATATCATGAGGTTTGTTTCAAAGAATTTAAAAAAAGATTTAATATCGGGACTTGGCTTTTAAATAGAAAATGGTAAATAGAACTGGCAGAAAGTCAAATAAGCATATTTAATATTTATAAATTTTTTTAATGGAAAATTAATTAATTCAGACCTCGAAATAGCTTTAACATTTAATGAGTATTTGATGTATGTGTCTCTGAATACAACCAAGTCTCTCACTTCACCCACTGCTGCACACACATGATAAGAGAAGAATAATAAAACTAAATTTATTAACACATTTAATAAATTTTAATTTAAACATAGATGTATAAATGTTATTCTTAAAAATCTTAAACGAGTTTATTAAAAATCGAATCCGTTGTAATTTTTCATCAATTATTATTAGGATATCATTTTCAGCATGATACAGGGCAAATCTTTGTAATTTTTTATTTATTAATTCACTATTAATTACTTAAGATGTCATGTGGATCATGGTGTAATCGTTGCAGGTCCTTACAAACATAGTGTAAATCAAAAACCTTGGCGATTAAAAAGAGTGACGGAGAGTTTATTGCCTTTCTACGTCCTTTATTTGGGAATTGGTAGTAAATTTAAATTTAGATCTTACTTTTTTTTTAATCATTGACGGCTATTCCGTGTTTTTTATGTAAAAAGTAAGAATTTGCCAAGTAAGCCCCGTCTCACCACCCTTAGAAAGCAAAAAAGTTGGTACGTGCAGTGCTAGTTTTATTTCCTTTTGAGGTTTTATTTCCTCTTGGGACGTAGGGTTCAAGTGCATAGGTGCAAGTTAAGCACCCGGTAGATAGTACTGGTGACGCCCTGAGACTGGTGCTTTCCTCGCTCAACGAATAAGTATCGCAATACAGGTGTTGCCAGCATCAAAGGTACACTGCTGGTGTTATTTTTATTTAATTTTAAATATTATTACTATGTAGGTTAAGATTGTTTCTAGGGGAACCTGACAAACTGTGTCAAAGGCTTTACGGTGGTGTCAATTCTGGCATGGCACTTTACGGAAACCCAGTGTGGTTAGTAATATAAACCTTCTACGGAGGTCGCAAAGAGTTGTAGCAAGAAGGATAGCTCGTTGTTACAGAACAGTATCCTTTATCACTGCTTGCATCTTGACTGGCACCATGGGAGTTAGGGGCCAAGGTTCTTACTTCTGTATACAATTACCGAATAGAGAGGAGGGATGAATGTATTTATCCTTGTGTTGAGGAACTCGAGAATTCAAGATGTTATCCACGAACAGCTACAATGGCAAATGGTACGAAGACCTGACTGATTGTAATAGCGTGGTATAGAACGGTATAGGCAATATGTCCAGTACTTGGTAACTGGGCAAATAGAAAAACCTTTTGTCTTGTGCAAGTGTTGTTTTGGGCGATACTTGCATGACGTGGTGCAGCGGTAACCAACACCATGCTGCTCGGAGTGTTACGCAAATGATGACACGGCATATCACATGTAGGAGGAGTAGTCGCGGTGGTTTCAGCTACGTCATAATCTTTATTCTGTGCTGTGGTGTGCCTTGTATTATCCAAAAAATGCTCGGCAGTGACGACTTATGGACTGATACGGCTAATTTAAAATAATGAAAATATTAGCGTTATAATTAAATTACTTTTAATTAAAAGATTGTTATTAGCCTCATGTTTGAAAAAAATCTGTCATTACTGAAATCAAATGTACAATGTTCAATTTTGGTGTGTCCATGTGTTTACAACACGTCTAAAGCTCCTAGCACGAGCGTAGTTAATTAGAGGAACTCAACGTTCAGTAAACAAAACTGAATTCAAACCAACCCACTGAAAACTAAACGGGTTCTACCGAAAAAGCCTTTTATGTCTACGGTTTAGAATAATAAGAATCCAAACATTCTTACTCTTCGATATTCTGATAAGTAATATATAAATTATTACCAACATAATAACTTCTAAATAATAAACAAATAACTAGTTTATACTGCTGAAGAAAACAATTACACAAGTAATTAGTAATATAATGATGTTAAAGTATATAAAAGATGTTGTGCTGTTTCATGAACATGATACGTTCAACGTAACAATATATTAAGTTCAATAATTATTTTTTATAGAAAATAATTCTATTTATACGATAAGCGTATTACTAGTTATTAGAATATAAAAATCTACATAACATAAGACGTGCCTATGAATATTCTTCGTTATTAAAGCATTTTAAACATTAAAATATTATTTTCGTGAATTGTCTATAATGTTGACTGTTCCTTATAGAAAATAACACAAATAATAAATTCATGTTGAGACAATAGACAGTCTTCTTAACTTATTATTATATATCACGCTAATCAGCTTATACGTGGGTAACACTGAAAATGTTTAGAACTGGTCAGTTAGAAACATTGCTAATGAAACCTTTTTTGAATTTAAATTTTGGATCTCTTTGGTAACCTAATGTAGTATATTGCATTCATAGGCCATATGTTTTTGTGAATTGGCGGCCAATCTTAAACTCTTGTTAGACGTGAAAATGAGAGAAAATTTTCAGTCAATGATTTATTATGACTTTCGTTGTGGGCTTACTCAACAACAAAGCTATGATAGGCTGCGATTAGCATTTCTTAATGAAGCCCCATCTCGTGCCATGGACGCAATATCAATGATGATCCGCGTGAGGGACGTCCTTTAACAGCGACTACTGAAGATAATATCAGTGCTGTACCATGCATGATAGATGAAGATAAGAGAGTGACCTATCAGATACGGACATTGACTAGGCATTGGTATGAGTCAAAGTTTAAAAAATATTGCATGAATATTTGAGGGTCAGGAAGATTTGTACTAGATGGATTCCCCATACTTTAACCGATGACCAGAAACACCTTCGCATGGACTGGTAAATATATGACTATGGCAGGTGTCGAGATAGATAATCCGCCATAGAGTCCTAACCTGGCGTTCTGTGACTTTCATTTATACCCAAGAACTAAAGATAAAATTCGAGGTATTCGCTTTACGAGCCCTGAAGATGCGGTAAAAGCGTACGAAAACTGGCACTGGAAGTTTCTCGTTTCAAAAGCCAAGACACTTTTGGGGTTGCATAGCTTCGAAGATTCGAAGGAATTATGCTTGTAAAACTTCTAACGGCTAGACAATTATACCTAATGGCAATGTGGCATTTTTGCAAACAAACATCAATTACACAAGATTATACAGTATACACAACGAATAACAAACAAGCATATAAGTTACCTAAAAACGCAAAAAAAAAAACTAAACTTAATAAAAGAAAGTTCACCAACGCTTTTTATCTTTCAGAGGCCCTTAATCTTTAACCAATTTAAAACAAACTTTTCACTATCAAGTTTAAACATTCACTAATAATCTTAAGCAAAATCATCTTAAGTTATCCTATGCTGAAATGGAAAGTATTCTTCTTGTGCAATAGTAGCTTAATTATAAAATTGTAACTGTAATATAGAATTCACGTATGTGAAATCATTAAATGTCAATTGGACTATATACTATAACTAGCTACACTGAAAATCCTAGTGGGACTAATGCATTTTCTCTTTTAACTATATGTAAAAAAGTTTTTTTCTCTTTCTTTAGAATATATGACTTTTACATACTTCGTTGAGGTATAATATAAACAGATAAAGTAAACACGAACTACAAAATTAAATGCTTTTTACTATGTATGTGAGCTTTAGGCATCGGGTTGCGTTCGCCTTTCGTGTGACATTCTCGCGAAAAACGTCAAACTTGTACACATGACAAGTATAACTAATGAAATATCTTTGAAGGCATATTATGATGAAAATTATTCTATAAATCTTATTCTAATAGAAATTTCAATAAACTCTACAATTAATCAAAAGCAAATTGAATTGGGATAATATCAGATTTTTGTTATAATCATAATTTCACGTTTTTGGCATAAATTTTAATATTATTTTATAATATTGACAGAAGCTTGGAGATCGGATACAAAATGCCGTAGATTTCAAAAGTCTAGGGGGATTTTTAAATAAATCAACGAGGAATTTAATTAGACTAAAAACACGGAAATTAGAACCCGCAGAAATACATTAATTACCATACACAAAATACTGTCACTAATTCGAATAATTACGCGCAGTTCACACAGTACTTCATCACTTATCTTCACTATTCTCACTTTCTTAATGTTAATTTCTTGAAATGGCACTTGAAACTGAATTAACTGGTCGCCTTTCGGCTCGCTGGTGTTCTTTCCTCATCGCACAATTCTAGAAATTACGAACTCTTTTGCACATTGCTCCGTCCTTGTCGTACGGTGTTCGAGTATGTTCAGTCTGGCTTCGAGAAGGTTCTCTCTTTCGCGTATTGCTCTGTTCGTGTCACCTAGAAAGTTAACTCAAGAATATTCCTCTATTAATGGTTTATAAACAAAATGTTTCAGCCTACTGAAAACTGTAACTGAGAAATGCAATATCCCTGCTGCTAGCTAACGCTATGTAACCCACACCGCGGCGAACCGCGCTTTTTAATTTCGAACCAAAGGTTGAAATTGTGTGATTTCAAACAATACAAACTAGCTTAAATAGGCCAAAAATGTATATGGTAAATTACAACAGTGTGTTTTGTCTACATCTTTAAGAATGAACTATAAAGAGGTTTACATTAAATGCCTCGCAATACGGGCGCCCTCGTAATGCTTGAGAAATTGTTTAATTATCACAAGCACAGTTTTATATTAAATATTTATAGACGTACCTGTATTTAGTGGAATCTGTTTCGGTAGCTTGAGTAAACAATTATAAGAACAGTTTGCGAATAGAGTTTTTTACTGTTAAATAGTTTCATAACGTCGCGTTGTCGAAGTGAATCTGAAGACAAACAAAGTTAGTATTAAAAGCTTACAAGCAAAATGTATATAATAAGTCTTAGTAGTAATATTCTAAGATACTCCTATGCACACTCTGCTGGCTCTGTGAGTCACAAAAGTCCTACAAGTCCTACAGTCCTGCAGTCAAAAGGCCGCCTAAATGAGAAACTTCCAGTGTTGCCGCCAATTGCTTGCTTTCAAATATTGCGGGCTCATCCATTGTGTCGATCGGCACCTACGCCGACCTACTGGTTTCCGACCACTAGTAAGCTTCCTTCATCTGTATCTTTGCCCATGCGCTCAAGGTGAAAAGGGAAAGACATTGACCGAATATTCTTGTTAAATTTACTAATTAAGCCCTTTAGGGCAGTGTCAATCATACTCATAAAATTTTTATCTGAAATAATCTTTAACTTAAAAACAAATGCCGAGAGCGGAAGCTTCCTTAAACCAGAAATAATTTTAATAAAGTATGAAAGATTTCATGAATACAATATTCTAAATTACTTTTTGATTGAGTGGACAAGCAGATATTGCTTTTATGCTTTATCTATGTTCAAGTTTTCTTTTATGTGTCCAATACACGCGGGAATAAAATTTGTAAATTATCAAGAAGATAAGAATCAAAAAATATTCCAGGGCGATGGTTTCTTTAAAGGTTTACATATAAATTGCTGAAACGACTTTGAGTTTCTTTTAGAACAATGTTGTTTCGGAGAAAGGAAAATTCTTCTTATTCTTATTATATTATTCCACGTTGGTATGCTTGAGCACAGAGTAACAATCTCGTTTGCCATATCAATCTTTTATTAATACGATACATACAAGTAGTAATTTTATATTGTAGGATTTTATATTTAGTAGTCCTCAATATAAATTAAATACTATGTTTTGTTGTATTTTCTATCAAAGTATGTCTAATTGTGAAACGAAAGACATTAAATTAAGACTTAAAGACTCAATATGTACAATTAGGAGAAGAAACTAATCATTACGATGTATGAATTAGCAACTTTCTCGTTTATATAGATCAAAGTTAATTATTAAATAAAGGTAAGTTATTGTTTAATATCTTTATTACGTACCTTTACCTTGATATTTCTCATCGTTGTACAGAAAATAATATCAGTAGCTAATTAATTGGATACAATTTTTAAAGAAAACAGTTCTGTTTATAATAAAATTGTTTATAAAATACAATGATGTTGAGAAAGGAAATTACATTATATATTGAGCTATGTTAGATACGTATAAAGTGTTTACAATACAGTTTTAAATAACAATATACTTAAGCTACAACTTACGTAATAATAATAAGAATTTTAAATAGAAAATAGCTGAAATGCTGGGAGCATTTACTGGTTGTTTTGCGATACTTATTGAGCGAGGAAAGCTCCAGTACTGGGGTCACTGGTTCTTTCTACCAGGCGCCAACATAACTCTATCATTAGCGCCTATCCTCTTGAACCCTACGGCTTAATAGTCGTTATTGCACAGGAAACAAAATAAAAGTAGAAGGAATGGGTCTAACGTTTTTGTTGTTTATTACTGCTCTGCGGTCGCGCCAGCTTGTCAGATCAGTATCCCGGTGAGACGGGGCTAACGTGTCCACACAAGTCGCATCGCACGATTTTTGATTCTTTGGATCCGACCGCATGCCATAGATAACGATTCCCGTTGACTATTTTCTGTTGAAAATTGCTACACTATTGAGCGGCGTATGATATCGTTGAGCGCGGCGTGGCGCGCTTCAATGCCACAGGGATACTTATGAGGAGGATGTATGGCCACTACTTAACGAAGGCTGATGGCAATTCGAATTGATTCAGTATCCAAAAGGGTGCCAGTGTTTTTCTAGAGGTAAGCATTAAGGCTTCCTCCACTCCACTCCACTGCCTTGCACGGCCTGTAATTGAGATGTGCTTTAATAAGGATCATCCCCGCTGTGATGAAAATTGATTTTAGAAGGTAAATTCAAGCTTCCGTCAGTTAAATCCGCAATCTCGTAGATTGTAGAATAAGATCTAAGGATTGTACCTACCAGACTGCTAGATTTGTGAGCAAATGAGAGAAACGCTGGATGTCCTGCACTTGTTATCTTATTCCTTAATCCGCCAAAGCGAATAGGGAGCGATCCTTGCCAAGCCAAGAAGATGTTTTAACACCATTTAAAAAGATTATCCAAATTACGTAATGGAATTGAATGATTCCAATAGGGGATAGTGGGCAACAACGAAACGTAAATTAGTTAAGTTGGGAATAAAAAGAACGAATTATAAAATTAAATTAAATATAATTTATGTATTACAATACAATTTAGTTTTAGTAAATATTATAAAATTTGGATTTCTTTATAATTTCGAATTGAATTGAATAAAAAAGGTAAAAGTTGTTAAATTCTTTAGATCAAGTGACAAAAATAAAAAAAAAGATTAGCGGAAGCTTCCTTAAACCAGAAATAATTTTAATAAAGTATGAAAGATTTCATGAATACAATATTCTAAATTACTTTTTGATTGAGTGGACAAGCAGATATTGCTTTTATGCTTTATCTATGTTCAAGTTTTCTTTTATGTGTCCAATACACGCGGGAATAAAATTTGTAAATTATCAAGAAGATAAGAATCAAAAAATATTCCAGGGCGATGGTTTCTTTAAAGGTTTACATATAAATTGCTGAAACGACTTTGAGTTTCTTTTAGAACAATGTTGTTTCGGAGAAAGGAAAATTCTTCTTATTCTTATTATATTATTCCACGTTGGTATGCTTGAGCACAGAGTAACAATCTCGTTTGCCATATCAATCTTTTATTAATACGATACATACAAGTAGTAATTTTATATTGTAGGATTTTATATTTAGTAGTCCTCAATATAAATTAAATACTATGTTTTGTTGTATTTTCTATCAAAGTATGTCTAATTGTGAAACGAAAGACATTAAATTAAGACTTAAAGACTCAATATGTACAATTAGGAGAAGAAACTAATCATTACGATGTATGAATTAGCAACTTTCTCGTTTATATAGATCAAAGTTAATTATTAAATAAAGGTAAGTTATTGTTTAATATCTTTATTACGTACCTTTACCTTGATATTTCTCATCGTTGTACAGAAAATAATATCAGTAGCTAATTAATTGGATACAATTTTTAAAGAAAACAGTTCTGTTTATAATAAAATTGTTTATAAAATACAATGATGTTGAGAAAGGAAATTACATTATATATTGAGCTATGTTAGATACGTATAAAGTGTTTACAATACAGTTTTAAATAACAATATACTTAAGCTACAACTTACGTAATAATAATAAGAATTTTAAATAGAAAATAGCTGAAATGCTGGGAGCATTTACTGGTTGTTTTGCGATACTTATTGAGCGAGGAAAGCTCCAGTACTGGGGTCACTGGTTCTTTCTACCAGGCGCCAACATAACTCTATCATTAGCGCCTATCCTCTTGAATCCTACGGCTTAATAGTCGTTATTGCACAGGAAACAAAATAAAAGTAGAAGGAATGGGTCTAACGTTTTTGTTGTTTATTACTGCTCTGCGGTCGCGCCAGCTTGTCAGATCAGTATCCCGGTGAGACGGGGCTAACATGTCCACACAAGTCGCATCGCACGATTTTTGATTCTTTGGATCCGACCGCATGCCATAGATAACGATTCCCGTTGACTATTTTCTGTTGAAAATTGCTACACTATTGAGCGGCGTATGATATCGTTGAGCGCGGCGTGGCGCGCTTCAATGCCACAGGGATACTTATGAGGAGGATGTATGGCCACTACTTAACGAAGGCTGATGGCAATTCGAATTGATTCAGTATCCAAAAGGGTGCCAGTGTTTTTCTAGAGGTAAGCATTAAGGCTTCCTCCACTCCACTCCACTGCCTTGCACGGCCTGTAATTGAGATGTGCTTTAATAAGGATCATCCCCGCTGTGATGAAAATTGATTTTAGAAGGTAAATTCAAGCTTCCGTCAGTTAAATCCGCAATCTTGTAGATTGTAGAATAAGATCTAAGGATTGTACCTACCAGACTGCTAGATTTGTGAGCAAATGAGAGAAACGCTGGATGTGCTGCACTTGTTATCTTACTCCTTAATCCGCCAAAGCGAATAGGGAGCGATCCTTGCCAAGCCAAGAAGATGATTTAACACCATTTAAAAAGATTATCCAAATTACGTAATGGAATTGAATGATTCCAATAGGGGATAGTGGGCAACAACGAAACGTAAATTAGTTAAGTTGGGAATAAAAAGAACGAATTATAAAATTAAATTAAATATAATTTATGTATTACAATACAATTTAGTTTTAGTAAATATTTTAAAATTTGGATTTCTTTATAATTTCGAATTGAATTGAATAAAAAAGGTAAAAGTTGTTAAATTCTTTAGATCAAGTGACAAAAATAAAAAAAAAGATTAAATGTCAAATTTGGTATGGTCGTTGGCAACAATCTTCATGAAAAAGATCATGCCTTAAGGGGCTCCTAGGCGGGCCATTTTTTCACGAAAATGTATAGCTGAAAGGGTGTGGCTGGTAACATCAGCCAGCATTTACGGCTAGACTGTGCAATACTCGGCAATATTTTTAGTATGGCCAGGAGGTATTGCGAAATATTTTCGATTTGCGATGTATATCAGGTGAATGTTTAGTGTCCCAGCCGTATGGCCGGCATGATCACTTTGCAATCGAAAATACTGCAATATTTCTCAGCAATATTATTGATGCCTCACTTTACGGCCTAAGTGCGACCCCTTTTCTTGCCATGTGAAGTTTGCCAAGTTTGCCGATTCGTGAAATTCGTGTAAAGTTTTTAAATAATTGTTCTTCCAGTGTTATTTCCAGACTTAAAATATCTAATGTAGGATACATTTTAAATAAGGCCAAATCCACATTTTTATTAGTTTTTTTGTTTCGACTTTGCATTTAAAACAATAGAAGCTGCTGCAACGCGTATGAGTTTGTCCGCCATTGCAGCCATAGTTATGTATATAGACCGTGTAAACACAAAAAATACTGTTGCAGAAGTATTGCCGAGATATGCATTTTTCAGCCATGTGCAACATTAAAATGTTTTTTGTATTTTCGGGATATAGTCGGCAATGATGTAGCCACATATTTCATTAAAAGTGTAGTCCGTATAGAGGTCCCTCTATACATATAAAATAATGTGAACTTTGTTAACAAAATCTCAATAATCATTATTATAATTGTTATAAATATAAAAGTCAGTTTAATAAATAGACAACTGTTTTCAACAGAGCCTCGTATTCCGGGTGAAGAGACACCCATACGTAGCAGCGTTCGAGCAGTGTGTATCGTTTGGCGCATTCGCAAGTTACCGCTTAGAGGTCGCCTATAATGTTTTTTGTGTCTGCGCGATGTACTTCGTGCCATTGCTCGTTATCACCGCCTGCTATGTACGCATCTTCTATGAGATACAGGCCAGCAGCAAGGAGATTTCAGGTAAAAAAGGTGTTTTACTTTTTAGTTTAAATATATTCATTAAAAAAAATCTATCATTAACTAGCACGCATTATTTGACATAAATATCTCCCCCTAGCATTCTTATCTGCAGTACAATATGAGAAACAAATTTATAATGTCTTTCATTGTACAGTACAAAACTAAACGAATCTAATTGTTTTTCAAATGAATGAATATTTCTAACAAAACCATTTACAGTGAAATTAAGCCTATTTGAACACTCGATATTATTAAACTTTAAGCTAGACTTCATTTCATTAAAGTTTTCGTATGAAATGTTTGCTTAATTTGAGGTTGAATATATTGAAAACTTGAACATCTCCTAAAGTTTCCGATTTCCTCTGTAACAAAGGTTACGTCTGTTTGACAGAAGAATGTTATGTAATTACATTGTGGTGACATGCTTAAGGGGAAACAACTCGTTAATCTTCACATTTTTAAATTTTATCATATTTCTGTAGTTTATTCTACCATAAAATACATTCTTGTGTTCTATATAACAATTGATCATGGGAAAAGATATGTGATGTGTGACTCTGGAGCTGCTTCATGCAATTTACTCATTGTGCCTTTATATTCCTTGAAAACTGAGAGAGTGCTCCTACATCTTGGTTCAACGTCTGAAATAATGTGTGAATAAAATACGACACCAAGAAAACTTAACGTACAATTTTAACTATGTATTGCGTAATATTATAAAGTTTCCCTTAACTGTAAGGATTTTTATATCTTAATTACAAACTTGTAATGGCAACGGTTATTTGGAAGGGCCTTAAATGTTTGAGGTCAAACAGCACTTTGGACGGAGAACAAATATTCTATGCGGTCGAATAATTGAACGGTTATACGATTTATGGAAGTAGTTCTCTGTTTCTTTTATTTATTAAGGTAAAAAGTCTGTAAATTATTGAATGGTAAAATTTACCACAGGTAAGTTCTTGGAGTCATTTATGCAAGTTTAATGTTCGCCGTATAATAAAGATTAAAATGAGTTTACAACAGAAAACATTAGATTTAACCTATTAAAAATTAAACGTCAATGACATAAAATAAAAGTATTTTTGCTTAAATGGATACGATAATAATGGATAAAATAATTTACAGATAGAGCCTAGGCAGTAAAAAGTACACAAAAATTTATAATAGAATGTCATATATAAGTAGGCAGATAAAGAATTCTGGATTTTTTTGCATAAGTACATACTAGCATGCGCATTTGAAATGAACATCTTCTCGGTAAAAAATTCTAAAACTGCATGTCAAAATGCACACATTGCCTACGCAGTGAGGTATAGGATAAAAGTGTTAACACCGACAAAGGAAAATCGTTTGAAGCCGAAACGGAAATAGTCGAAATAGTCATTCCTGCTTTGAGATCTGTTTCGTATAAGCGTAGTCTGAAACTTAAAGTAATTAAAAAAAAATTAGTTCGTGGATAGTTAGCACTGGAATAATCCTTATATTTTTAATTCGTTCGCTACTTTATAGAGTCATCTTGTTTTGTTTGTGTAAAAGTTTTAAGACAGTTTCGAAATTTTTAATGTCTACTTAGTTTACTTTGACTTTATCTTACATAATTATTTTGTATTATTAACAACCGCTCTGGTCCACGCCATTATCTATCTTTGACTCATACAGCGATGATGTGCAAGCATAAAGGACCACAGGAACACGTTTGTTGAATAAATAAAAATTATTTAACTACTTAAAAAAGAAATATTTACTATCTACTAATATCAATTCGCATTATGTCACTATTATCGTATCCACTAGCGACATAATATTAATTATGTTATTCGATTTGCATGTCATTTATAGTGTTATTTTAGCATCAAAAGTATCAATTATAGTCGTGGCGTAGATAAATAATAGACGTAATGTGATCGAATAGTATATTAGACCTAGTGTCCTTGTAGTAACTTGTGTACTGTACTGGGGCTTAAGACAAAATTCACTTTTCGACAGGCGTGACCCTGTAACGCTAAACGAATTTGTAGGCAAATAACAGTTTGTGGTGTTTTATTATTATTTCCCGAAATTCAATGTGCTTAAACTAGTAAACTTTTATTTACACGTTTTGGTTCAAATTTTAATTGAACAAATATAAAGACTACGGTCTGAATCTGCAGAAATCCTCTGAATCTCGAAACGATAGCATCTTTTCTTCTGTCTCCTAATATGTCTCTATATTATTATCTTCTGCCATATTGTAGACTACAAAATGCAGTTGAGTTTATGCTCTGGAATGAGCTTAATATGTCCCTTTTAAGCGGCAGCTTTAATTCTAAATTTCTTTATTGTATTTCGCAGTACTATTTACTTTTATGTGTTACTATTTTATTGTATAAAATTTACAATTATGTATAAAGCTTTCAATCTTACATATAGTACAGAAACGATATGATTAGTTGATAAATAAAACTATATCCCGTTACCGTGCTGATTTTTCTTTAATTAGATTTAAGTAATAATAATCCTGTAGCGCTACAACCCTATATAGGCCTCGGCTTCAGGTTGCATCCGTTTATTCCATAATCAAGGATCAGCCGTCAGTCTGACGACGGAAATTATGTGTGAATAAAATACGACACCAAGAAAACTTATCTATGTATTGCGTAATATTATAAAGTATTTTTATATCTTAAAAAAAAGAAAACGTTTTATATGCTTTTTAAAATTTGTAATGGCCTTAAATGTTTGAGGTCAAACAGCACTTTGGACGGAGAACAAATATTGTATGCGGTCGAATAATTGAACGGTTATACGATTTCTGGAAATAGTTCTCTGCTTCTTTTATTTATTAAGATAAGAAGTCTGTAAATTATTGAATGGTAAAATTTACCATAGGTAAGTTCTAGGAGTCGTTTATGCAAGTTTAATGATAACTTTCGCCGTATAACAAAGACTTTAATGAGTTTACAATAGAAAACATTAAATTTAACCTATTCAAAATTAAACGTCAATCACATAAAACAAAAGTATTATATAGGCCTCGGCCTCAGATTGCATCCGTTTATTTGATAATCAAAGATCAGCCGTCAGTCATGAGTCAGACATGTTGTCATTTGTGGATTTAAGACATTCCCGCGTCAGTGAAGTCAGCAGAGCACTAGTTCACAAAAATAGAGTTCTAGTTGCACACACAATAGCTCTATAGTTCCTGGTAGTTTTTAGCAAGAGTCCAGTCTCTGAAAGAAAATTCAGCCATGGATTAAAAAAACTGGACAAGATTTAGGACCCACTACTAACAACAAATTATAACCCGCAGGAATTTGATAGTAAAATTTTGAAAATTCAGCTTATTTGACCTAAAATCGGTACGAATAAATAGAATTTAACAAATTCAATACTCCGTGTATCATTCCACACTCCTCTAATCATTGACTATTGATTATTTATTGTAGTGATTTCATCGTTCAACATTCTTAACTGCGTTTCAATGTAAGTAAATTAAGCGTGACAACAACACTTGTGTATTTTATCGTTTTATGATCACCGGCTAAGCCTTACGCCGCAGCTATATGCACTATCTAACGAATCTGATTCGATGTTTTCCTTCCAATAAATGTTCACCGATAGATATGAAACGCACGACTCGTTCATCATTTCCTTAACTAAAGGCTAATACTGATTCTAAAGAAGGTGTTAGGTCTAGCGGCACGATAATAATATAATCAAATTCTTAAAACGAACATTTTCTATAAAATCAACGCTCGGTCAGTGAACTTTCAATACTGAATAATTAAAATACCAATTTTATTTGTGTAACTTACTAAATTTTATCCCAAACAGAGAAACATGAACATACAAATGGAATCGGTAATGTGCGGCTACGACGTTCAGACCGACGGGTGTTGGAGAGGGCAAGACAGAGAACTCTGCGCATGACAGTTATCATTGTCTTTGTTTTCGCGCTGTGTTGGCTTCCTTACGCCACTATGGCTATGTGGTAAGAGTAAATTTTTATTATTTATTAAAAACAAGTATCTGTTTCATGATAATTTGTTAAACTAATAGGCAAATAGGTGATCAGCCTTCTGTGCCTGACGCACATAGAAAGAAAATCCATTGGTGCACAGCCGGGGATCGAACCTACGACCTCAGGGATGAGAGTCGCAGGCTGAAGTCACTAGGCCAACACTGCTCATATCAATGTAATGTATGTATATGCCATACATATATTATATTGATATGAGCAGCATGATATGATATAATTTTTTTTTGTAGTCAAACCTCGAATCTCAGGCATCCTGAGTTTGACTAGTCAATCATTAGATCGTACCTGAAGTCTTAGTCACAGCCCACACACTTGAAGGAATTAATTTTTTCGTCAAACATAGGAAAACTTAATTTGGTCAGTCAAACGTCCAAACTAGGAAATTGGGATTTGACCAATTAAACTTCAATAAAGTATTAGAATCTGTGAGTTTGTTAGATTAGGTGTAATACTACGGTTTTTATTTGTAAGTTTAAATAAAAAAATACTCTTTATTCATAAATGGTAATGACATTTAAAATTGCACAATTCGTTAGATCAGTTAGATTTACTGAAATTTTGTAAAGCATTTTTGTGGTAATTACATTTTTAAACCAGTCATACATATTAACGTTTGACTATGATATATATTATATTAAAAATTGAACTAGAGGTTTATATACGATATTCAACTTCACGGAGGAGTGATTACTAATTCAAATTCATCGTATGCATCAGAAACAGACATTTCTGACGTCGACATGTCGGGACTAATTTAACATCATTGACAGGTATTCTGTATGACTATTCTGATTTCTGAGAAACTTTCCGATTTCAGAAAACATTGCTTTACATAAAAGAAAATATAAGCTCTTGTAAATGAAGAAATTCGAAGAAAAACAAGAAACTTAAAGTAAAAATCACTGAGCAAACGTTCTCGAATTTGGAGTATTAATGAATTACACAGTAACTAAACAATAGCAATATAGAAAAAAACTCAACTCAAACACTTGAAACTTTAGATTAAGAGAGTAAAACTAGATTTGTCAAATCAGTTTAAAATTAATTTAATAGATTTCAAAGATACATTCAATAAAAACTGGACAATATTCTACACAAATACGTTCCTGTAACCACTGTTAATTAATTTCCGTACTTCGCGTATTTTCTCGGATGAGGCGTCAACCGTGTTAAAACAATTACTACGAGCGTGACCCGGAGGCCGAGTATGGGATCTCAAATACTCAAATAGGAACTTAAATAATTGGTCATAAGCAAACATACAGTTCAGCGTTTGTTTAATATTGTATTTTGGTTTTAGTTTTTTTTAACGAATTAACTTTTTCGTAGGAATTTCTAAGCAAACGGTTAAGAGATATTTTTTTTAAATGTGTGCGTATACTAGTGTACACACGTAAGAAGTTCTTTACGACCTTATTTTTCGAAAAATTAGATAAAGTTTAACAGAAGGCTTTTACTATCATGGACATGAATACAAATAACACAAATATTTTGTTTACCTTATTACTACTTACATTATTACGGAATTTCATTAATTGTAATTGAAATTATTCCTATCAATGTTATCGTTATTATGTATTTTTGTTATCAATGGCTTCGAATCTTTTCGAATCAACCGAGGACACGAAAAATATGGGGCGTAACGGAAAAATGTGACGTGTAACGGAAAAATGTGACGCGTAACCGAAAAATGAGTCGATTTTTTCCACGACCGATAAAGAAGTTTACTTACGTTTTTTACTTTTGGGGCAAATTGAGCTTTTTTCTAAGATTAACTAACATTGATATTCAGTTTTAATTTGCCTTTTAAACAGTTTCATACTTTGAGAGAGTTTTACGAAAGGAATAGTTTAGCGGTCACATGATCGTGAGAGATTTAAATTGTTGCGAGACTTTTAAAAAAAAGATTTTAACACAAACTCTATTTATTAGAATAGGTTATACAATCGTATTAAAATAATTTTTTTTTTTAATTCTAGTAGTGTATATTCCCATGAGTTTGTTTTTAGGGCGGTGCCCCAAATTTCTTTGTTGAATATGTCGAACTACTCGTATATTACAAAGGCAGTCTAGATGAAGTTTTGTATTTCTATGTTCGATTTGCATACGCCAAAAACTTACTCAGCAAGAATATTACTTTTCCGACAAAAACAGATGCTTATTAAGTAAAAGTTGGTATAACCCTTTTAAACATTATTTATAACAGCAGCTGTGTTATTTGTTTAGATATTTAATGTCTTAGACATATTTTACGCTCATCTATTGAAAAGGAACTTAAATCACTTACAAAATCAAAAGGTAAGGATTTAAACGAAAATCCCGTATATTGACTAGATTATAATTTAAAAAACTACTAAAAATTACATTATTTTTTCTATATAGCTTACTAAGTAAGAATCAGTAATTGATGGGATCAATCTCTTTTACTAAACTTTTCCTTCCCATTTTGACGGACACCGCACGAACACCGGACGCAAACTCTACATTATTTAATATCACGCATTGCGGATCCAACCTTTATAATCCTATTAAATTGATTAATTTAGATTTTATGAAAACATGAGGTTAAAGATTACATTTATTTATCAGGTACATGGTGGATCGTGAGTCAGCCTCGCAAGTACCACCAAAAGTTCAGGACCTTCTGTTCGCGATGGCAGTCTCCAACTCCTGTATGAATCCCCTAGTCTACGGCACCTACACCTTGAAAGTAAACGGATCCTTGCAACGGCTTCTAAAGAATATCTGCTGCATATCTGGTGGTGGATCTGATACAATAGGTACGTTTTACTTTATATAACATTGCTTTTAAAATAGTAAATTACATTATGCTATCAACCAGTTATTAGGCTCGCTATTATGCACGCCGTTATAAAAATATTATTTAATATATTTATTCATACAAAATAAAGCAATAAATGTAAGGCTTTTCCTTACATTGCTTTCTTTATGACAACCTATTTATAAAAACAGACTCGTTCTGATTGCACTATTTTAAGCGAAGTACTGTTTAGTTCTTTTTTATGTTTGCGCTATGATGAAAAAAGAGAAATTTCACCCGATTTAGACGTCCACTATAGTGCTTTTAGTGATTTAGCGCACTACCACTTTATGGAGCCAACTGCAATTCCAGGGATTTCCAAACCGTTTACGAATTAGGGGCCTCCAAGGCCGACCACGAATTTATAAGTTATTTATTGGTTTCAAATTGACTTATCGGGGCAAACTGAGCTTTTTTCTAAGATTAACGAACGTTGATATTCAGTTTGCCTTTTAAACAGTTTCATACTTTGAGATAGTTTTGTTACGAAAGGAATAGTTTCGCGATCACATGATCGTGAGACATTTAAATTATTTTTACTCTTTTATGTTAAAAGTATAAAGTACAAAAAACACTGAAATAGTGACCATTTCATCAACCATAAGAAATATACACAAGGAATTGTAAATTGTCAAAATTTTTTTTAATTAAGAAAAAGGTATAACCTGAGGATTTCGTGCCTTCATGCCTAGAATATGTAATTCAGCTAACTAAAACCATTGTTGTAACGGTTTTGTATTTTATGTAGGTACTCTTACGTGATGTGTTTATATTTTCATGTATTGTTAACTATTATAACTATATTCTTACTTGAAAAACATCTTAACTGTGCTAAAAGCTACTCTAATTATAACTTGTATTTATGTTGAGATATTTGTATAATATTTGTGTTCTGTTTGTTATATTTCCGTTTCCTTATTTTAAAATAAAATAAAGTACGGGGAATGATCAAAGCAGATAAGTTCAGATACAAATATATTAAAATGTTTTTCAATATCGCAAATGTTTAGTAAACAAGCTGATGGTTGTTATGCTAAATTTTATATATTGATATTACATATCTTCATTTAAAGCCGGCAAAGTAGACTAATATAAAGTCATTTCATTTTCCTTTCTCTCTTTTTCATCACTAGGAACGCCTACATTTATTCGAAGAAAAAAATTAAAATTGACATAATTGTGTTTATACTCCGCGCCGCTATTTATTGTACTACCTCAAAAATTTATTCGTTATTGCATATCATATTGACTACTATAATTTAATATTAAATTGACCAATTGCGAACATGCCATTGCCAACATGGAAGCTACTTTTATTGATTATACGTACGGTTCTTAAGGCTATCGCTGACTATGAAGGCGTTTGATTCCCGGTTGTGATCCTATGATTTTTCTCAATATATTTATCAAGGTAAAGAAGGTAGTCGAGTGTAAAACATCGTCAAAGTGTGTCATCAAAAAACGACAGCGTGTGTCATCTGTCAAAATGTACTTGGGTTCATGACAACAAAGGTAGATAAGAAGCTAAGTACATCAAAGTACGAACAAAGATCAATGTAGATGCTAAAATCAGTTTGACCCTTATCCCGTCGAGTGGTGACAGGACTTCAAACTATAGTACATTGAGATAAAAACAAAATTACTACGGGGTTGAATTTTCTACTCACAATATGTTTCTTAATAAATAATTTAATTTATTATCTATAAGGAATCCCTTTAAATATAATTAAAACGTAATTGTAGTGTATTATTAATTGCTTATTTTAAGTATTAGAGATTTATTGGACCTGTACGGGAATTTCATAATTTACTAGGGGACTTTTACCGTCAGTCGCATGAAACTAATATTATGTACTTACTAAATAATGCTTGAAAATAACTTCAACTGTATAAAAAAATACATTTGAAAAATAATACTCGTAAAATATATAGGTTGGTTGGTTTGGTTGGTTTGCAATTGGTTTTTTTTAAAAGCTGAAGTATTTTTCAGCTATATTTCCGTAATTTTAGATGTACAATAGTTTGTCTTAAGTGGGAATATCGAAAGTAAGAAAAATAAAATCTCAGGTGTTTCGTTTTTATATAGGAACTTTGTCAAGGTTTTATAAATAATCACTCTCTAAGATATATGTCATCAACGAAGATGAGCCATGGAATATATTATCCCACATCAGATATCTCAATAACGAAATTCATAAAAACCTTTGTTCAGAGTATAAGTAACTACTTAAATCTCGTACTGCCTTTATTTCAAGGCGCTTTTTTTAATAAAACTGCTATTTGATTATTTTATAATACTCGCAGCCTGCCAGCTAATTATAGTCGTTTTTAAAGCTGGCAAATGCAGCAAACATTTCTTTGTAAATAGTGAATATGAAAAATTTAATAAACCAGTTTTATTAAACGGATGTTTTTATTGTTTTCAGGTACTTCAAGCTCGTCAAAAAACAAAAAGCAAGATACGCATCCTCTTAATACAATAAAGGTGAGTTTTGTAACTTGAAAAACTTTTGTGTTCGCTTTATCATATTTGATAATTTGAAATTGTAACCGAATAAGAAAACTGAATACGTAATATCAATTATTATCTATAATGCTTGTGCTTACAAATATTTCTTTCTTTATGTGAATATAAAGATCTTAATTTGACTTATGAGCGAAGTAATTCTAAACTATTTTTGAATATGTCTTTCCTTATTTGTGAATAATAAAACGGTAATAGGCAACGCAGATTCTGAGAAAATGTGTTCATGTCACAGTTACCTACACCGAAAGTCGGAGATAATTCACTTTTCTCACAGAATTATATTTTCTCTTCAACTAATAACACGTTTTGTTAAGGTGGCTGAATTGCCTGATGCCTATATTTTGTATTCTACAATAACAAACCTTCTAATCAAATTTTGGCATGGAGATTTTTGAACTTGTTCCTGTTGGTCAAACGGACAAACGTTTAGGAAATTATTTTCATTAAAAAAATTCTTTAATTTAAATTATAATAAATTTCATTAAACTGATCTCGTTTTTAACCAATCTATAACAATAATATATTACTCACTCATATATTATTATATTATTAGTAAATTATATAAGGTATAAGCTTTTTTTTAAAATTATATAAGGTATAAGTCGACTTTCGGGTTTATGCGCATTATTCAGATTTAGGCGCTAAAAATGTCAAATCTTACGTTATTGACACAATGTTTTGCATTATTGTGTTAATTATCAAATGTAAAAAAATATGGATAACAATCGTTATTGGTACCCTCGGAATCGGAGATGAGAAACGTTCGCTTTAACACTTCGCTCACACTGCTTCATTAAAACGTATTATGACTTCATACGCATTCCTAAACTATGACTATAAATTATGTAATAAACTAAACGTTAATATTTTATCAAGTGAGATACATATTAACAATACTATAAAGCTATATTTCTAGAATCAATTCCTTCCGAACTGGAAGCGAAATTTCATCGTTCGCGGCGTTATTCAGATGTTTACTTGCAAGCAATTTCCTGTAAATAGCTAAACTAGAGGTATCATAGTTTGTTATAACAAACGTTTTCTGACCCGAATACAACAATAAAAATGAATTTCATAAATAGATTGTAATTTTTATTTTTTTATGACAATCCGAATAAAGAATGTACTGCATTATTCCGATTAACAATTATTGTTAGTGTTATAACATATATCATGATATATGTAATAACACTGAATCGCAGTTAAAGCTACATTACTACCATTATGTATGAGAAACTGTCATTTATGTTTGATATTTAATTTCTTTGAACGACCCTAATTAATTTTTTTTAGAAAGGTGGAACGAAACCAAAGTTGGGTGTGAGATTTGCTGATACATCTCTGACTGCTGTCGGAGAGCGCCTCGAAACGTCGCCGCGTTGTCGTGGTCCTGCCTGACACCCACCACCACGCCTCTACTGCGCCAGACACGAGCGATGCCGGGTCCTACACGAAATAAAGACTCGGACAACTGCAGTGTAAATTGAATCGGTAGATTTAAAGAAAATATAATCACGATTGATATATTTATTCTTTGAAATAACCACTTCTAGATTTTTAAGATGTGAGTGTGCCGCTTTGAATACGCTGTTCTTCTAACTTCATCATGGGCGTCAAGATTTTCAAACTTGAATGATATAAGTCCAGAAAAAACATGTGCTAAAATATATATAAAATAAATCGTATATTTTTATTCGTATTCGCATATACGTTATAATTTTTAATAGTCAAAACATAGATTACTTTTTAGAACAAGGCATGAACGTTCAATAGAAACTATTTACATTAAAAAAAATGTAATTGCAATTATTATATGAAACTAGTTTATCTTTGTCCCAAGTCAACTGTGTTATGTCAATGGTTCTTCTGGGTTGTATATTTTATTTAATTACAATTTTAAAACTTTTTTAATCATTGTGAAATGTTCGGGACTGTAACTTTCTTAATATAAGAGAGCCGTATTTATTAACAAGATAAGGGGCCAAAGTAAGATAGACTAATTAATTAAAATACTTTACAAGAAAAAACAAACTTACTTCTATTTTGATAACTGTAAACATAGAAATATTTATTAAATAAAATAAATTATTACAAATGAGGCAATTAAAAGGAAATATAAGAGGTTGTACGGATTAATTATGCCAGTTTTTCAATTGTTTACTTATAAGCGAGCTATTCTTTTGATAAATACATTTCTTGTAAAAAATGTGCAAAGTTTGGTAATTTTCACTTTATATCGTAAGGCTGTACAAAAATAGGCTCACATTAAAAATACACACATTAATGTAAACATATGTATGTGTAATTTGTATGTTTAACTATGCATAAAAATAAATACTTGAAGTAAATTTCCCAGTGTATTATATATCTGCGAAATGATAAAATAAGAATGGGCCATGCATCATTTGATCACATGAAATAGAATATAGAAGAATCAAAGATGGTATAAATTGACATAACTGATAAAGAACAGATTTTAAATATTGTTACTATCCGTAATCTTAATGTATGCTGTTTTTATCTGAAATAAATGTTTTAATGTTATATTATGTTGTATCTGTGACACGAAAGTAACCTCATAAGATCCTGTATGTTGAAATCTAAAGAGTCATTGTGTTTTGTTTGACGGTTATTGGTCTAAGGAAAATATTTGTCTGCATCGCGTATCTATGATTGGTGTTTAGACGAAGATGGCATCTGTTTTCATAGACACAGTAATTTTTGATTAACTGCACTAACTCCCCTATTAGTAAACATAACTTACGCAAGACATTTCTTTCGTAATTATCACTCTAGTGTCATAATAAAAATATTATAATGTCATAATATTATATCGAAATAATGTGTTAACCACATATATTACTGCGAAAAGACCCCATTAAAACAGTCTTCTTTTCTACAGGAAGTTAAATTACAAAATGTTACTTTATTACTAGAATGATCATACTTTAACAATAATGTTGGGTATATGACAGCGAAAAATTGCACTTATTAGTGTTAAATTTAATATATTCTTTTTGTAGCCACATCTCTCTTATCAGCCAAAGTTATATGTCATTCCGTTAGTTCCGTTAGTGCCGTTCCGTCATTACTATCAAAGTATGAAACACATAAATCGAAGCTGCGTAGGCGCACAATATGCTACGTATTTTATATTACTCACACATATTTGAAAACAATAGGGGCCTTGTTACATGGTGTAAATTGTCGTTATTAGCTTACTTCGATAAGCCAAGAGTGGACGTAGTTATAAACTAGAGTTATTCCGCCACTGAAAATAAAGTGATGTTGTGTTATCGCTTGTTCGTCAGAAAATTGTTTGCGCTGTTCCCGCTGTTAATACTATTTTGGATTTTTTATATAATTTACACGTATCATACTAAAATGAACTTTATACGAGCAAACCGAAAGGACAAATCTCATTTAAGTCACAAAAACATGAAATATGTACTTCAATGGACTCGCAGGTTCAGTGCACCGTTTGATTGGATGGGCGAAGGTAACTCAGCCTTTGTTAAATACAAATGCAAATACACAAATTGTTACGTGACAGACGATAGAAGTTATTTTCTTGATCAAAAGGACTTCGATGCAATTGTCTTTAACGGAAGGGATGTCATACACCTTTGGCCCTTCCAAATGCCATCTCAGCGATCACCTAGACAAAAATTCATATTCGGCGCAATGGAATCACCTGACAATTTTCCCGCGTGTGATAAAAATTTAGACGGATTCTTTAATTGGACATGGACTTATAAATTGGATTCAGATATACGATGGGGGTATATAGCTATCTATAATAAAAATGGCCAGCTCGTTGGTCCCAAAATAGATATGGTGTGGCCGAAGATGACACCTGTCAGCGATGGCTTAAAGTCTAAATTGAAGAAGAAGACTAAGGCGGTTGCGTGGTTTGTGTCCCACTGTTCAACAAAAAGTGGAAGAGAACATTATGTTTCAAGGCTGAATAATGAGCTAGAAGCATTTGGCTTATCTGTGGATATTTATGGGAGCTGTGGCAGCTTAACTTGCCCAAGAACAAACGAGAAATCTTGCTTCAAAATGATTAAAGACGATTACCATTTCTATCTGTCTTTTGAAAATTCGTTCTCCGAAGACTATGTAACAGAAAAAATGTTAACAGCCTTAAACAATTATGCTGTTCCTATTGTTTTTGGAGCTGCTGTTTACAAGAGGTAAATATATTTATTTTTACCCAAGCCGTGTTTGTTGTGCGGAAAAACCAATAAGGAAATGTTGGTTTATCTTGTTATAAAAATAAAGAATTTTTTTGAAAGATAGAAAGATTAAAATACGAAAAGTATAGAGTCCTTAATTAAGTAATTGACCTAAAGCAATTACTTCAATTGCCTCATGGTTTCGTCAGAGACTATTTCAAGCAGCATTTAATTTTGGTTCTACTAAACATATTTGTTTTGAACTACGAACAATATTAATTATTAAAGACAGACTTCACGCAATTTTGCTTTACATTATTTTGTTATACACCTGTGTGTAAAAGTAACGTGAGTTATAATGAGTAAGTAATAATTATCATTAAGACAATTAACTACCTTTGTCGCATAATTAAAACAAAAATAATTACTAAATGTCAGTCAACAAAATTTTAATGAGAGAAAAGAGATATTATCAACGTATTAATTATTTCTTTACGCTTTTACACTTTAATATAATACCATATCGTCGGTAAGGTTAATAATTTCATATCAATTTATAATATTATTTAAGAAAAGGATTTTGATGATCCGTTGAATGAGATTGAATGATCCGTTATTGTTACAAGTCGTAAAACGAGCAAGAAGCAAGATTGGCAAGTTATGTATATGAGCTTTTAAACCGAAATAAAATTGACTTCGTAAGAAGCTTATGAATACTGGCTTTAAGGCGTTAGTCACTTACTATGCTATAAGAAAAGTTTTTATTGGGCCTTTCTGAATTAAATTAATAATTTCCTGTATTAAATAATTACGGCTCGTATCAATTTAGTCTGGCATTATTTTTATATAAACCCAGAATCTATATTAATTTATATCGTATATTACAAGTTCCAGCTTATAATTGTCGTTTAAATTTAGATTTCTACCGGATGGCAGTTACATAGACGCAAGAGCCTTAGGTCCAACAGCACTTGCAAGCGAGATAAATAGCATAATAGAAAACAAGACGAAGTTTTACGATTTCTTTCGATGGCGCAACCATTTGGTATACAAAGGTACTGATGGACCAGATGTTTGCAACCTCTGTGAGATTCTCAATGACGAAGAGAAGGTGCAACAAGTCAGTGTGTGGAAAGACTTCAGGGTGTGGTGGAATGGTGCACGTTATAAGGATAACTGTTTTTAGGGATAAATGTGGAACGAATATAGTGTGTTATAATTTTAAATTCTTACCAATAAAGAAATTTATTAAGATATCAAATGAAAACCCATCTCTCTCTTACGGCTCTTTAAATAACCAAGGAATCAAAGTATATTTTCTAAATTAAATGAGCTTATTTCATAAAAATGTCGATACGCGATCCGCGTGTTAGCGCCATATAACATATTAGCGGCTTTGCTCCGAGCGAAAAGAATAGCCTTCGCCGGAGAAAGCGGAGCCTATGGCGGCCTGTAGAGGATCATTATGTTTCAATGATTTTACGAAATATTGTTTCACGACGTAACGTTTTTGATAATAATTTTAAATATCGGTTTTTTGTTTAGCCTTGTAAGGACATACGTTTTAAATCAATATTTTTAAATAGTTGTATAATTGTCATGGATAACATTAATAAATTCTGTTTAAATCCTGTGTAAATTTTTGGTAGCGTTGTGATAGCGACTTAGCCAGCGACATTACAAATATCAAGCCTAGGTTTTTCAGAAACATTGATGGAATTTATTATTTATAGAAACAATCTGCGTCTTCCCCTTACTCGCACAATTTTATTGTCAGCGTATGTAAAATCTGAAAATCATTAATTATCTTTAGACTTAGCTTTAGAAAAGAACAAAATGTATTTTAATAATATAATATATACCTACTAAGTCCAATTTACAAGCGTTATTATCATATTAATAATGTAAGTAAGACTCTGTCCTAATATAATAAATACTTCATTAAAGTTAACACAAAATCATGGATTTATCTTGTAGTCTGTTTTAGATCTTCAAAGAGATGTTAATTTAACTACCTACTCACTCCGAAATCGAAAAGCGAATTTTGGATACGATTTCTTTAACTAAAGATCACATTTTGGCTACAAGTGTGTGTATATTTTGGTTTACGCTTTTATTTATTTACTAAAATATGTATTTTATCTAAGACTGATTAGTAATGGTTTTATTTTATGGACTGCCCCAGTCCAAATCGCCTTCACAGATTTTATTGATTCCCGTCTGACTGGTTTTTTTAGTAAAGGGATCAATGAACTACCTTTAAGATGGCAAAAGTGCATAGAAAACAATGGTTCATACTTTGATTAATTAAATATATTATATTTAAAAATATTCGACTTTTTGTTCCTCCCATACAAAACGCCAATTTCATATGTAAGGACCTAATATATGTTTCATTCAACAAGTATCTACTGCAAAAGTTTGGGGTTTCAACCTTAAACTATCAAACTCAAAATAACTTTATTCATTTAAGTAACCACGTACACTTATAAACGTCAACAGAAATCGATGTTAAATTGATTCATAATTTACAATTACTACCGGTTCGCAAGTCAAGGGCGTTGAGTAGGTAAGGAGTATTGTATTATATGTGCCGAATATTTTATTCAAACCAGGGGGTTATTAGCCCGGGAAAAATCTCCTATCAACCTATGCTTTATGTATTTAGTCTGGTCATAAATACTGTTACAATGGATAATTAACAAAATACTACATTTGAATTTAGCCAAATGCAATTTTTAAAACTCGTCATACGCTTCGTATTAGTAAAATGTTTGTGTACCGGGCTATTAATAGATAGGTACAACGAGACCTCCTCAGTCTGTGACAGAATGTGGCCGTCCACGTAGTTTCGTACGAAAAAGGTGGTAAAAGCAATAAGGGAAATAATTCGAATCCTGCCCGAAAGCAAAAGATTTTATCTTGGGAGATGAAGATAAGACTTAGGACTTGTAGCCTATAAGAGACGTACTAGTCATTTCTGAACTGATATTTACAGAGCTGAAGACTGGCCGTCATCTAGTTCTGATCTTAATCCGCTGGATTATGATTTATGGTCAGGTTTAGAGAGTAAGGCTTGCTCTGAACGCCATGATAGTTTGGAGTCCCTAACACAATCCGTACGATTGGCAATTATGAATTTTCCCATGGAAAGAGTGCGTGATTCTATTGATAATACAATACTATATAATATATAATACAATACAATACAATTTACTTTGTTTCAGTATTTATGGCTAAACTAGGTATATATTAAAATACAAGAAACCTTGTTTCATAAGAATGACTTCAGAAATTAAAAGACCAATATAATTTTGCCTTTGCCTGAATTTTATTATCAATCTTCAACTCCACTTCATCTTGGAACTTAGGTTAAGTAATGTTTGTTTGCTCATTAAGTTCAGAAGCTAGACTAGAGAGCGTGATATATATTTTAGTTTCATTTAAGTAGAGCCTGATGATTCTATACTATAGTCGACGCATTAGGAATCTAGGCTTCGGATCATAAATCATATTTCCTTGCCTCGCTCGTGCTTACACGTCTTATGGAGAGGTCTAGTGATGTGCGTAAGAATTGTAGAGTTGCGTATCGCGCGTATCGATAAGTGGATAGCTACGGTCGATATGCTAAATTATGTTAATTATTATATATTGATAGGAATAATTTTTCGCTATCTGAATATAAAAAAAATGTAAATAAAAGTCCTTATCCTGGAGCTCTTAGACATTTGGCCCAGTCTTCTTGAGTTACATTATAAATAGCGTTGTGGAGAAGAATGGCAACATTAGCAACGTTGTATGTATGATTTTTTGTAGCTTCTTATATTTATAGAAAAACAAACAACAACCCTTTCTCGTAACGACCAATCAGGAGGAGTCAGATCGCTAATGAAGGTCACGATCGAAGGTCGCATCGACCCCGCGTGGGCAGGTAGCTAAATATCGATAACAGGTTGCCTTGTGTGCACATTTCTATTGTCAGCGACATTTCTTGCACGACGATTCAGTTTAAAATGCGTCGACTATAGTATAGTCATGGTATGTTATCACTGCTGTTCTGTGGACAACCGTGAACCGTCAAGAGTCAGACTACAATATAAATTAGTCTGCCTGTGGTTCTGTCACCTATGTCGTTTTAGTATGTTCAAAATATTATACCTTATATTTTGATTAAGGTTTCTTCTGTTAAGCCTCTCACTTATAAAATAAATAAGCAAATAGAATTTGAGATTTTCTTCACAATGGCTACAACGCCGTCGTATAACAACGACAAAGTGGTGACAGGGGAGGTGGAATACCCTGCGGGTGACCCAGCATCTGGTGCTTTTTTCCAACCAGATTATAAAAAGTATGTTCTTATGATTTTCTGTAAACATGTATGAAAACGAGGAAGCATCATTGCTTATATCGTGGTTCTAATTGTGTCATATTGAAGTTAACTTAGTCCCCCTGGGTATTAAAGAGCCATAAAATTCATGTTTTATTTATATTTGCCTAATAAAGCAATGAATAAAAAGAGTATTGTGGCATTCAAAATTAATAAAGTTATGGTTATCTTAAAAATGAAAACTTTATTTTACTTTATTATTAGTAACTAATGCATTTAGTTATAAGAAAAGAGTTTGATTTATAGTTGTTTATAAATATTTTAGAAATGAAGATCTGAAGCAAATGTTGGATGGATCTAAAGATTCATTGAAACTTGAAGCTATGAAAAGGATTATTGGGATGATTGCTAAAGGAAGAGATGCATCTGACATGTAAGTATTCAGAAATCGGTTTTAATGTGACTAAACAAAAAGTGCAAAGTATATCATGGCTACAATCTCAATATTGCAAATGGATGTTAAATTAAATTATTTCATATGTAAATTAAAAGTTGATAAAATAGAGGATTACCATTAACTATAAAATGATTAATTGTAATTTTTAGAATCTTATCTTAAAGAATTTTGATTTTAAAATTTTATCATTAAGCAGAAATACATTACAGGTTTCCAGCAGTAGTAAAGAATGTTGTATCGAAAAATATTGAGGTGAAAAAACTTGTGTATGTGTACTTAGTGCGGTATGCAGAAGAGCAACAGGACTTGGCATTGTTGTCTATTAGCACCTTCCAAAGAGCTCTTAAGGTAATCTTATTACTTAATTTAATTTTAGAGGAAACTACTACAGAAAGCTTAAAACTATGAGGCCGTTAAGTATTACAGATTTATTATAAAATTAGCTTATAGACAAACATTTCTACAGCCTTGATTAAAAAGAGTTAATTAGAACAGACAAAAGGTATTTCAATATATTTGTAGAATGTTCTAGTGTGTCTACTTTATTTAACAAAACTTTCACTTAACAAAGGGAGTAAATATTTTTCCTTAACATCAAGAACCAAATCTTTATCAGGACCCAAACCAATTGATTCGTGCCAGTGCTTTGCGGGTGCTGTCATCAATTCGTGTTCCAATGATAGTTCCCATAGTGATGTTAGCTATTCGTGACTCGGCTAGTGATATGAGTCCTTACGTCAGGAAGACAGCTGCTCATGCCATACCTAAATTGTATAGGTAAGATATTTAATATAGAAATTTTTGGGCTTCTATCAGGAAATCCAATTTGTTGTTCATAAATGGACTACCCAGCACAAAAGTATGTTTCTATTCAAAGATTAGTATTTTATAATAAACTGTTCAGTTTTATTAAATTAGCATTATATAGCTCTGACACTAGTAATATTCATATCTTTATGTAAGTGTTTGGTTACAAAATTAAATTATAAATTAAATTGCAATAAATTATCATTTAATTTAAAATGATAGCAAGAGAATATTAAACATCAATCTGCTGATAAAGATCATATTTCTTCTGTTACTTTAGCTTGGACCCAGAGCAAAAAGAGGAGTTGGTGGGAATAATAGATAAGCTGTTGTCTGATAAAGCACCCCTTGTAGTTGGTTCCGCTGCCATGGCCTTTTCTGAGGTGTGTGCTGATCGAATGAGCCTTATACATCGGAGTTACAGGTATCCTATCTAGATATATTTTCAGTAAATTTTCTTGCATGGGACAGACTTGTGTTGCCTAAAACAATAGGACTACTACACTACTACACACGCAATATAAACATATGCACGCGGCTACTATATAATGTGAAGTGACTACCGAGGTCTTGTCATTAATTAGATAGACATTTGCAAGTACTCTTGAGGTTGAGTTCTCGTGCTTCTAAAGTAGCTTAACCTGACCGATGTTTCACGTAGATAAGCCTTAGCTAGATTACATATGGATGCGATGTCCCGCGTCCACTCTATAGTTCAATGTTAGTTTACCTCACATTGTAGGTACCTTATGTTGGTTTAAATGTCTCGTTACTAGGACAAAATTATTTAAAAAATGTTCCTTCATTAAGAACTTTAAAGTATTAAATTCTCTATTCTATTAAAGAACTTTAAAGTATTAAATTCTCTATTCTATTAAACTCAATTGAACTTATGAAAAAGTTCAATTGAGTTTAATTCAGACGCGTCCTTTCTACAGTTATAAAGTGGATATATGCTCCTAAGCTTGATTATTGAAAATATAAAGTAGTCGTAAAACGGCCTTTTGTTTTTGTTTAAAAAATATTTCGATAATTCAAGCAATATATTAATTTTAATGCAGGTGTAATCTATAATACTGTCTCCTATATAAGTATAACTCTGCTGAATGCTGTGGCCCTTATGCCGATCGCAGTGAACCATCACAGATGTAAGCTATGTACATTACCATAGACGGGGAATAAACATAAAGCATTGGTATTTTAGGAAGCTTTGTGCTCTATTGGCTGATGTTGATGAGTGGGGTCAGCTGGCCTTACTAAACGTTCTCACTGTATATGCTAAGACGTGCTTCCCGGATCCAAATCATGACGTAAGAAAATTTTGTTTTATTTACCTTTTAGACTACCTTTAAGTAACTAACTTTACAGATTTTATGAAATATATAGTACAGAATCAGTATTTTGGCGAATATATCACTTTTTGCACTTCTTGTCTATCTTATGTAATTTCATACATTTTTTTTCTTTACTCACAGTGGTTGCCTGGAAGAGATCGCTCGAAAGCGATAAGGCCGCCAGTTGCCCTCCTTTTGATTTAATTATGTTCATTTTTTATATTGTAATGTAACAAATTGTTAATAATAAATATATCACTGCTAATATATAATAAAGTGTGTTGCACAAGCCTTTTTTTCCTTAATTATGTTTTTTTTAAATAAATTTAATTAATATAATAAATTTAATAAAACTGGTCAATAAATAAAGACTATGAGTACTGCATGAAAATGATACACTTACGTAATAAAAAAGATAAGAATTCACAACGGAGACATTTTATAATGTGGATTTTTAAAAGACGTTATCAGTTAAATTTCCTTACAGAACTACTCAAGTGACAGTGAGGAAAAACCATTCTACGACTCGGAGAGTGAGACCAGTGATCACAAAAGGACTGTCTCTCCAACAGTGGACCCTGATCTACGACTGCTCCTACGGGCAGCGAAACCTCTTTTGCAAAGCAGAAACTCGGGTGTGGTTATGGCGGTCGCACAATTATTTTATCACTGTGGCCCTAGTGAGTTTTTATCTAATAGAAAATTATGGTAGAGGTTTCATATGTGCGAAAAACATATACAGTGTAAACTCTGAATAACGACACTGAAGGAACTGGGCGTTTTATGGCGTTATAGAGTGTTGTCGTTAAATGGAGAGGAGAAAAACATATAGATAATTCATGACTCCTACTTATTAGTCATGGTCAACAACAGTCTACACGTGCAAGCAATCCCAATTTGTAAACAGAAAATCGAATTTCTTAGACAGTTCGTATGGACGATGCCGACAGTTGAGTTTATTGCGGGCTAGGACAATAAAGCGACAAAAGAACGTACACAGCTGCGTAGTTTTTACTAATTTTAGCAACTTAAAAGTACTTTATTACTCAATTATTGTCGGTATTGAGAGTGAGTGTAATTCTGTATAGAGTGTAAAATCGAAGGTCTTTACATGGAGTTCACATTGTAGATAGTTTCATTCCACGTCATGTGTCATGATTGCATCATCTTATCTATTGAAATAAAAGTTTACGATTAAAAAGAGTGGCGGAAAGATTTTTGACAGTTTCTTTTTCGTCCACTTTACGCCCTTGAGGAGTAAATGTAAATTTAGTCATAAATTTTAGCGTTTTAAAGCGCACTAAAGTTATCACAATAAATTCCGCTTACAATATTTTAGAATGATTAAACTGCAAATTTGGTCCTTTAGATCATGTTTACTTTGTGATTGCTGTCGCTATAGATTATTTGTGATATCAAAATTAAAAAAAAAAAACTTTATTCTTTAGCACAAGAGCTCCCGCCCGTGGCTAAGGCCATGGTTCGTTTGCTTCGTGCTCATGTTGAAGTTCAGAGTGTGGTCCTCAACTCTATTGCAGCGCTTACAGTCTCTAAGAGGGTATGTACACATAGAGAATATATCGCCTTTATAATTTTTGTATTCTATTTTGTATCGCCATCATACACATACAATATTTTAAAAGAAAAATCATAAATCTTTGTTATTTTATCGATTTGTGAAAAGAGCGTAAAATAGAGATACGCCACGATGCTACAGTTTCTAGTTTTGCTTGTGGATTATTTTTAGAAATTAAAAAATTTCAGACCCTCTTCGAGCCATTCCTCAAATCGTTCTTCGTGCGTAACTCGGATCCCACGCACATAAAGCTGTTAAAACTGGAAATACTAACGAATCTAGCGACTGAAGCCACCGCTCCCGTGGTTTTACGCGAATACCAGACATATGTCACCTCCAGTGATAAGGCTTTCGTGGCCGCTACGATTCAGGGTATTGGTAGGCTAGCTGTGGCCATACAAACTGAGACTGAGACCTGCTTGAATGGACTTCTGCATTTGCTGTCCAGTAAGGATGGTAAGTTGTACTATGTATGAACTAAAGAGTTATTTAGTCGAATTAACGAACTTTTTTTCAAATTTACCACATAAGAAAATTTACGTTCTAAGGTCGATTTCAGTTAAATAAAATTTTATTGTCTGGCGTAGTCTGTATAATCTACTTATAATCGTGTAAATTAATACGCGTAAAGTGATTTAAAAAAACTAAACTTCGTCATTGTTACCTTTAATTAAGTGATATTTAGTATACTATATTTTTAGAAACACAAAATTACTACATACGTAACCCATATATAATAAAATATATAACTAGAAAACTGGAGCAGTGTTGTCCTAGTGGCTACAGCGTGCGACTCTCATCTCTGAGGTAGTAGGTTCGATCCCCGGCTGTGCACCAATGGATTTTCTTTCTATGTGCGCATTTAACATTAGCTCAAACGCGTGAAGGAAAACATCGTGAGGAAAACGGCTTGTCTAGACCCAAAAAGTCTAAGGCGTGCGTCAGGCACAGAAGGCTGATCACCTACTTGCCTATTAGATTATCAAATGATCATGAAACAGATACAGAAATCTGATGCCTAGACCTAAAAGGGTTGTAGCGCCATTGATTTATTTTATAACTAGAAAACTAAAATAAATTAAAAAAATGGGAAGAATGAAAAGAAAGAAAACTAAAAATCATATTAAATTAATTACTAGTAATACTAGGGCTATGCCTCAGCCTATGAACTTTTCAGACCACTTAATATTTAGGTAGCTAGTTGAAAATTTTATAGGTTAAAGAATTTTTTAAATAGGCGAACTAGCCTAGTCTTTAAAGGTAACATGGACCATGCGTTGTCTCCGGTCAGCCCGTTCTAGAAACCGCTTTTTGTTGAAGAACTAGAACAGTCGTGTATGCTACTGAAAATGTTCATTAATTTTGCAGAATGGGTGGTATGTGAGGCAGTAGTGGTTGTGAAACGAGTGGTAGGTGGTGGCGCTAGTTCTGCACGTGCGGCTGTCTCTCGAGCCGCGAAATTACTGCGCTCGGATAGGTGAGATATATCTTTAAGTATTTTTTATATACTTACGTACTTACGTACTTATACTAATATTTATATACTTTTAAAAGTTTAATTCATACATTATTCTGCATTATATAATTGCAACCAATTTTGTAACGCTTTTTTCCGATCCATCAATGTTAAAGTCCGCTTACAACGCATTTCCCAAACTTTCGACGCACTATTAAGGGTTGAAAAATGGATCATGTTACATACTACAGTAATAATTTAATAAAAAGGTCTAAATACTGCAAATAACAGTCTCCATAAGTGGAGAATCTTGAGTGGAATTGGACCGGCGTGGCTATTTTGCCAACTAAGATAATTCTTATTTGCTACGCTTCAGTTAATTTTTCATGATGTTAAACTATTATGGGGTATCACTGTTGTCAACGTAAAAGAAAGCTTGCTGCGACCAAATCCCACGATTGTCTTTTCGCACAGACTATATATTGAAAACTGATTTTGTAGATTAGCGGGTAATGCACGCGCGGCAGCTGTGTGGCTGGTGGCGGAGCATGGGGCGAAGCACCCTCGAGCCGCGGCCATTTTAGCCCATATGGTATCCAATTTCGCCGACCAGGTATTAAAAAAATAGTAAAAGTAGTTTAAGTAATGTGTGAAATGAAACGTTGATTTTTTATAATTTAACTTCCATTGATAATTTTGAGTAATATATACCTTATTCGTTACCACAGCGTGTAATTCAGATGTCCCGGATATAAAATCCGGTAACAATTCACGAAATATGTAATTTCGTTCCACTGTAATAAAACAATGCATTATAAATTAACCCAATAGAAATTCAGGCCTAAAGACTAGTTATTTTAATTATAATTTTTCAGGAAGAATTAGTAAAACTGCAACTCCTGTCGTTAGCGGTAAAGCTATCCATAACCCAGCCAGACACATTACCAATGTGCAAATATGTCTTGCATCTCGCTCGCTACGACGCAAGTTACGATGTGAGAGACAGAGCTAGAATGCTTCGCAAGTTTATTGAGCCACAAAATGAATCGCTGTTAGCACAGTACGCGTCGCACATATTTTGTCCGGATAAGCCGAAGCCCAGTATACAGAGTAATTTTAAGGGTAAGTTCTGAAAGAGATCTATTGAATCTTTTCTTCTTATTGAATACAGTGTAAAGTCTATATAACGACACGGAACGGACTGTGCATGACCTTATAGAGAATTGTCGTTAAATGGAGAGAAGAAAAACCGTATAGATAATTGACATGCAAGCAATCCCAATTTGTAAACAAAAAAACCTGAGTTCTTAGAAAGTTCGTATGCATAATGCTGACAGTCGAGTTTATTACTAAGCAACTTAAAAAGTACTTTATTACTCAATTGTAGTCGTTATTGAGATTGGGTGTTATGCTATGTAGAGTGTATAATTGTATAGAAGACGAGCTAAACCAACCAAAACCAAATGATTTCGACGCTTTAGGGAGCGTTCAAGTATAACGTCACGCAATTTTTGGAGATTCTTGACCCCCACCCCCCATGACTCGTGCTGTAATGTTTTCTGTATCCTATAGTAAAACGTTTCGTGACTACTCCCAGTGACTCTTTATACCTAAACCTTACTATGTGGTAGGTCCTGGAAAGTGGAAAATAATATTAACAATAACGCGTAATTCAATATCCGCCCCGTATCGTAACATTTTACCCCCATTTTAAGAGGACCCCCTCCCCCACCAAATTCGTTACGTAATACTTGAACGCTCCCTTAGGCAGTTCGTCGTTAAATCGACGGACTTTACAGGAAGTCTATACTGTATTTTTAAAATAAATAAGGCAAAATATTATAACACGAATTTATATACATATGTAAATAAAAATACTATTATTTTTGTTTATTTTTCAGATCGCGATCAATATACGTTAGGATCTCTATCCCAGTACATCGGAAGTGCGGCGGGAGGGTATACGTCATTGCCGAGTGCACCCGCGCAAGCATTTGCGGCTGAATTAAGAGAACCTCCACCGCCGGAAGTACAGCCTACTACTGTTAAGGTATTTACTTCTCTATCGTAAAGCTATTAAAACATTTATTTATTAACAGATAATCATACATTATCCTTACAGATTATGCCAATACAATAATGTCGAGAAAAAATAAAATATAATATTAAACACATATACGCAATATCGCTATTGTGAATTCACTCTGCGAACATATAAATATGTCGATAGTGTAGGAGATAGCATTTATTAGACGCAATGTCTTTGATAACGGGGATCTGAACGACAAACTGGTTCTGGCCCTTGGTATTGCAAATAACCTAGGCCTTCGCCGTCGCACATATCGCATAGGTGCAAAGAAACTAAGTTCTTGTGTGTCACACTTACTACCTAATACCAACGAGCAGTTCTTAAAACCTCAATGTCTCTTCTCTTTCATTTCCCTCCTGATGAAACTTTATAAGACCAGTTCTGTACTTACATTTCGACAGCTGTTTATCTTATACACTGTTCTTAAGCAACATTTGCTGTTATTCTTCGATACCGCTATATTGGACAAACGTCGCAAATATAGCGTTTGTACAACCCCATCTTTTTCAAATTTTTCTCAGCGATCGTTTTCTTTTCTGGGCTGTTACTTGCACATATCAAGCTTAACAAAGCCATGAATATATGTCCTAAAACTAAAAAATGTGTAAAGCAAATAGTTCATACATTTTGAAGACTGCTACATGTATTAAAATAATTTTCACATATGTTCTCAGGCGTGTGCCTGACATACCCACGCACACCCTTCTCACACTCACTCACACACGCGTACATACCCTCCGACTATCACAGACACATGCATACACACTCGCATATGCACACACTCAATACACACAGACTCTCACACACACACACTCACATGCACACACCCTCACACCCACATACACCCATACAACTTTATTTCTACTTATTCCTTACTATTTGACTGCTTTGTTTTGTTTTTCTTTCCTTATTTAAAACGTTAAATTTGTTTGCCTACCCATATATGTATGTACTTTTGTTACCACTCAATATGATATTGCTGTGAATGGAAACCTGGTTATCCATACCACAGGTTCTTACCTAGTTTGGAAACCAGTCTCCCAATACCTTCTCAACTGTAATCTTATTTATTGTTGTAAATGTTATATGGGAGAAAATAAATAAATTATTATTATTATTAAAATACCGTAAGTATTAAAGAAAAGCTGTATAAAAAGGCTTACTATAAAGTTAACGATTATCTAGTTGATAAAAGGGCCTGGGACTAGTGCTAGACAGGCTTCTTCTAATTAATTTGCGATATTTGTTTTAAAATAAGTGTTTGATGATTTGATATTTTAAAAGAGTACCGAGAGTTTTTTACGTTGGCTTTTTCTCTCGGCCTACACACTCTGTCTTCTTTGCCGATGTGTAGGAATGTCTACCTATTCAAATTTAATGACGTGGAATAAGTGATACCTGTATCTTATGTTCCAAAAAAAAAAAAATTACCAATGAAAGCGCATCATGTAGAGAAATGTAGGAAAATCGGAAAATACGTATAATACGCTGTGTATAAAGTATGCAAATATACCAATAATGTATAAATGTACCTACAACAATTTAAAAAATATTTAGTCCAGGTACAGTATTTGTTTGTCAACTACTGAATAAATGTTATTTGTAAAGGATGTAATGTTCCAAAACATAGCGTATTATAAATACTTTGGATATTGAAGTAAGATCTAAATGTATAAATCTCATTTAATTAATAAATGGAAAATTATGCAGAAGAACAACAAAACATTCTACTCGGAACCGGAAGGTGAGTCTGCTTCAGGGTCTTCATCGTCTGCCTCCGACTCCTCCTCGGGCTCCGAAGAATCTTCTGATGAGTGAGTATTATACTATATAATAATAATGAAAGTCTTAGTCTTATTTCAGATGCTTTACATTTAAATATGAAGATGCAGTTTAAACAGAGATTACCCCAGGGGGGTACCACACGTTTCCGTTGTGGAGAATCCCTCTCTGAGCGTCCATCATCGGAACGATCAGTATTCGGTGGTGGATGCACAGGCTGCCCAAAAACTGCGCAAAAAAGCTAGGTTTCGATCTCGGGGCAAACGGAAGAATTTTTCCGCGCACCACCGCTATGCGGAACCAGCTGCCCACTAAAGTTTCCGAACCAATTCGACTTAGGGTCCTTCAAGAAAAGAGTGTACAAATTCTTAAAAGGCCGGCAACGCACTCGCGAGCCCTCTGGCATTGAGAGTGTCCATGGGCGGCGGTATCACTTAACATCAGGTGAGCCTCCTGCCCGTTTGCCCCCTATTTTATTTAAAAAAATGCAATATTTTTATCATCTCATTATTTTCTAGGATTTTCCTTCTTTGGCAAAGGCGTTCTAAAAATTCCGACATTTCTGTCTGCATTGTGCCTCTGTTTCCCATGTTTTATCCACCTTCTAAATAGTCTTTCTCTCTTGCATTTATTTGGGTATCAGTTTCTATATAAAGAATAAATATATATAAAGCTGAAAAAATAGATCGTATTTTTAAATTAGTACTTGGTTGTTTAGAGATACAGTGTAAACTCCATATGTCACTGAAGGAACTATGTATTTTATGGCGTTATAGAGAGCTTTCGTTAATTGGAGAAAAGAAAAACGTGTGTAATCTAGATAATCCATGACTTCTACTTATTTGTTAATGTCAACAACAATCTACACCTGCAAGCAGTGCCAATTTGTAATGAAAAAACCAATTTCTTAGAAATTTATGTTACCATGGAGTTTACACTGTAATTAAATTTGAACTAAATTAAAAATATTTTTTATTAAATTTTAAATATTGAAAGTAAACAAATTACTCAACAGGGATGAAGGAATCGATAATGAAGAAAAGCCCAAACAAACGAACAACTATAAGTAAGTACATTATAAATAAGGAAAATTAAAAAATAACCATTGCGCCACTTATTTCTGTATTTGTCTATGCCACAGACTTCTATATCTGTTTCGTGATAATTTCCTTAATAGACAAGTAGATCAGCTTTGTGTGCCTAACATTTTTCTTAACCGTTATATTTTAATATATCTCAGTATTGTACTATAAAGAATTGTGTTCCCTTAGATACTGTTCTCATTGCATTATCTTCGACGAATCTATAGAAGAATAAATTGACGCCAATGATGTGATTTACATAAATTATCTGATATACTCTTTTTAAACAATGCCCCTTATTTTAAAATACCTTTTCAGGTATTGAACGGTTTAAAAAAAAATCTCCATATTGAACTTTGAGACGGTTTCAAACAAATCACAAATTGTAAACAAGATGGTGGATGTTTATAAAATAACTAAAATTATTTTTAATTGGATGGGATGTTAAATGTAATTGATGTCTGAGTTGTTTATTTAAGATGATACGATATTATCGGTATTAATTTTAAAAAAATATGTGAATTTACGTTATCAGAGATTTTTAGTTGACATGTATTTAAAAACTTAAAACTCTTCTTTTAGAGGATTACGTAACAGTTTGCATTTATTCTTCAGACCGGTCAGTAGTTAAAGTACATGAAAAATTTTATGAATTATTTATAAAGCGGGGTCTATGATGTTTTTTGTTTGTTTCTTACTCTTATGTTTAGGAAACAAAGTATATTGGAATTCGCTGATTAAAAAAAATATGATCTAAGCAAAATTATTCAGGTCCAACTCTGACAGTTCGGATACTGAGTCAGACAGTGCATCATCGAGCTCTGATAGCGGGAGTGACAGCGAGGCCTCTAGCGAAGAGGAGGCCACGAAAAATGACACTAAGGTTTGTAGCCTTTTAGTAAACAACTTCCCTTTTCATATATAATGTAGTTTCTTTTTCAAAGTTACAGCTACTTTGCTTTGGTATACTGTCAACTAAATAGGAAATTGCTCTGGCTCCAGAATTGCATGGATACCTTAGACTACTGAACCAAATTTGATGAAACTTAGACTTTTAAATTTTTTGATTATATAATTTAGATATAGTTTCCGAAAACAATATAAATTAATATTAATTACGAAATTTAGGAGACGTGCTTGGAAGCGTATCAAATTCGATTTTTATCTGATTCTGATAACATTCTCAGGTCAAAGAGACAACTTCCTTTTTGCCTTACGCTTATTATCCAAATACAAATCCAAATGTTTTAGCCGCCAGAACCGGTAAAAGAAGAGACGGTAAAGAAAAATGAAAAGTCTAACCTGGAACTCTTATTAGAATTGGATGAGGTAGCCAGCACCCTGCCAACCATGACGCCAACGTGTGGAGGATTCCTTTCACCCCCTACTATTGCCCCTTCGGGGATAACTGAAGGTATTATTACACCCGTTAATGCTATACCCAGTACAGAGTATAAGCTTCCCTAAAGTTACGTATAAGTATATAATAAGGATTCCCGAAGGCGTATTACTTAAAACTGTCCTGTAGTATTTTTAGGTAGATTTTTTATTCAAATGATTTAAACTTGTAGAACATGTTTAATATATTAATAAGTATCTAATCTTTAATATTGAAATTTTGACACTAATTTTACCTTCCATAACAGTATAATATGTTAATTGCCTAATAAAAAGTCCAGTAATTTTTAATCTCAAAATAGCATTTATTCCCGTTTATGTACCCAAAATAATTCTTACGAATTAACATTACAATTTCGTTTATTTAACTCGTTTTTAGAAGACATGATAACCCCAGTCGGTCCAAGCATAGTTCCGAACCGAAGCATCGAACTGATTTCTCGTGTGATGTCTGGCGGTTTGTCCGTGCACGCTCAATGGACACGCGCGCCTCACCTCTACTCGGCCAAAATGTGCGCTGTACAGCTCACAGTTACAAATCACACGTCTGATGACGTCACAGATATACGGATTAATAAGAAGGTATAAGAAATAAATAATTTAAAAAAAATACTGTTTAAATGGTCAAGGTCTCTTTATTAAATTGTCATTTAAAATATACTGGGCTGCTTCAAAGTTGAAAGCGATCACGTGACCATATAAGCGCCAATGCCATTTGGTTTGCCGATTGCGCAACACTTTTCTAATGTTTAAATGTTTTAATAATTTTGCTAACATAGTTATAAGTATCTCTACTAACAATATATGGACTTATAATGGTATATTCATTTCAAATGATTTTATTTATTTATTTTCTCGTTATTTATATTTGTACTTTGTTTTCGGAATATGTGAAGCAGTGTTGGCCTTGTGGCTTCAGCGTGCGACTCTTATCCCTGAGGTCCTATGTTCGATCCCCGGCTGTGCACCAATGGATTTTTTTTCTATGTGCGCATTTAACATTAGCACGACCGGTGAAGGAAAACATCTTGAGGCTTGCCTTAGACCCAAAAAAAGTCGACGGCGTGCGTCAGGCACAAAAGGCTGATCACCTTCTTGCCTGTTACATTAACAAATGATCATGAAACAGATACATAAATCTGAGGCCCAGACCTAAAAAAGGTTGTAGCGACATTGATTTATTTTATTCGGAATATGTATGTCATGTTTTATTTGTATAAATGTATTTCTATCTTCACTTCATGCTATGCATTAGCAGATTATTATGATATTATCCTTAATAAGTAATGTCTGCCTTCCACTGCGAGCGGAACGGACCCATTACGGACTCCGCTACACTAGTTACGATGATCTCCATCCATGCCGTCTCCGCTTTGGTGGAAGCACATGTATGAAAGTCATCGTTACGCGTTTAGCGGAGTCCGTAATGGATCCATTCCGCTCGCAGTAGAAGGCGGGCATAACACTTACTTTAATGTATACTGAAATGTAATTTGCTTCCATTTGTTACGATAGATGGCACTATACACAATATTGTGATTGTGAAAAACTTTTTTTTTAAATTCACAAACATAGGTATTAAACACGTACATTAACAGAACATTGAAGTAATTTTCGCATACGTATATATGACGGGTTGTATATTTCAGATAATATCGGGATCCCGCAGTATTCACGAGTTTCCTGCTATACCGTCGTTAGGTCCCGGCGCTTCCACGAATACACTTTTAGGCGTTGACTTCGCTGACTCCATACAACCCGTTGAATTTACCATCGCTAGTTCTTTAGGTGAGTTCTATATTTTCATTCATGTACATAGACTTTGACGGATCTCAAAAGAATGTGTTAATAATAGTTTATTTGAGAATATGGTATAAAATATGGTGGTATATTCGAGATTTCGCGTATTCTTCCACTTTGCTTGCGTTTTGTGTTACATAATTAAAAGGTTGAATTTTACACAGTAGTTACATATTACATTAACAATCATATCATCAAAGTTAATTATTATATTATTTTATCATATTAAATTAGAGTAATCTGTATATAAGAGATGTAAAAAGTTTTATGCACAAAAGTTACTTGTAAATCAGAAAGTTAATTGAATCTATAGACAGTTAATGAAACTACTAGAGATTTAACTGTCTAGAGTTTCAATTCACTCTCTGATTTAACTAATTTACTGCGACATATACATGGTTAAAAATATTGTTTTTTTATGGGTCAGTCACGTGACAAACTTTCTCTTCTTAGACTTCCTGTATAGTATTATCATTATTAAATTTCGTCGAAAACTGTTCTAGATCTAAATATAATACGTGTGTTTGTGTAATATAGTCATAATAAACACGTAAAAAACTTAATTTAAAAATAAACACTAAGTCTTTTGACGGATTCTTGAAATTATTAATATTAATTCAAAGCCAATACAGGAATGAAAGCCAAATAAAAGTAACAATTTGTACAGATTCGTAACTTTGCTAAAAAATGCTAATTTATATAAGAGTGGTTGATTAAAACACTAGTATTTTATACTGCTTAGTTTTTTTTTATTAAATACGGTTATCATAGGGATCAAAGCAGGCGTCTTCATTTAGGATCTCCGACATTCGATTGTGGATTAGGCTGCCCGACTCCATGCGATTGGCTACCTCCCTAACATCTTTTAAAACTCTTCTGCATAAACATTTCTTATCCATATCCTCTCCAGATCAATCGTGACTTGTGTAATTCTTGTGGTTCCTTTTCTTCTGTATTGTCATTCATGAATTCGTGAGATTACATTTTTAGTTTTTACTGTGTTTTATTAATATTTTTCTTTTATATTACTTTAGATTAAGGTTCTATATTTCTTTTTCTAGTTTTTTTTCCTTGCTGGGGTTGCCTGGAAGTAATCTATTGTTAGCGATAAGGCCGCCCGTTGCATCCCTTATAATTTTATGTAATATATTTTTTTTAATTGTAACGAAGTGTGAATAAATAAATAAACCATATTTTTTCTTAATATAATCTTTTTAAAAATGTATTTGTTTTTCTTGCTTTTTACAGGTGAGATGAATATAGTAATAACACCACAAGTTGGTGAACTTATGCGGGCTGTTAATATGTCTGAATCCCGCTGGGGACAAGAACAAAGAAAACTCAGAGGAATGACAGAGGTAATTTTTGTTGATTTTTATTTTATTTACCGAAATTTAACGAATATTTAAATGATCCTAATCCTTGGGATTGAAATCAATCCCAATTCAAACAATTTGTATGACTCAAAACTTAGCGACTAAAAAGAGGATAGTTTCTTGCCCGCTCTACACCCTTGACTTGCGAACTGGTAGTAAATGTAAATATACAATTCATGTAACTTCTTTTCTAACATTCATAAGTGTACTTGTTTAAGTTTTAATTTTGAGTTAAGTAAGTACTCACTAAGGAGGTCAATAAACTGTTGAAATATATTAAAGAAATGTAAATTTTCAGTGCGACAAAAAGGCACCGAAGATGGAGAATGATCTGATAATGTGTACTAAAGTGTTTGAGACTGCAAACCTCGGTGCTGTTGAGTCGCCAATAAATTTTCTCAAGTAAGTATTCAATAAAAAATCGTATTAACGTAGTAAATAATTATAATTAAAAATGTATAAATAGACAATTAAAACAAATTTAAAAAGTTTCGATGATAAGTATTTTACTATGTAATTTGTTTTTTTACTAACCGGTGCCAGTAAGTAAAAAGTGGCACTACGATCGCCGCAAATTTCTGTTTTCTTGATATTTTTTTAATATTAATAATAATTCGAGTTATAGAGTATAAATATATGTATTATAAATTTAAAGTTACTAAGTCTAAATAATTTAAATAATAATATTTTATCTAATAGTATTTTATAAACAATTTGTCGTTATAGGTTCGCAGGCCGTTTGATGTCTTCTCAAGATTTGGTGTTGCTCTCAGTGCGAATTGAGAGCGATTATTCCATTGTGACCGTTAATTGCCCTAATATGGCAGTTTCTTCTATGTTAGCTAACGAAATTGCTAGTTCCTTCAGCAAATATTATTAATCGCCGTTTTTATACTAATTTAAAATTATGAGATTAAAGTTTATTGTATATCGATTTCTCATTTTTGCGTTTATCTTTGTTGAAAAACCTTTCCAATTTCGTTAATGTAATAGTGTCCTTTTTTAACTATTGCTTCATTTTAGGAATTCCAGATATTTTAATGTTAAAACGAAATGGGTTTAAAAAAACGTTCGTTAATTTTTATTTATACTTTTATTCATAGTACTTATAATTACTTATTAAGTAAAAATGTATAATAAAATGTGTTTCTTAAAATTGTTTTCTTATTCAGATTTAGGCTACATACATGTTTTGACTTAGTTTGAGCTAATCTATAAATGCTATGGAACCGGTATAATCTAATTTCGATTGAAAATTAATATAAATTGATCACAGCTGTTATATATAATAATTCAAATTGAATTAAAAAAATCAATCGTTGAATACTATATTTTTACGCCGAACGGCTTAACCAGATCAATCTGAAACAAAATAGTAATTTTAATTTTGATAAACAGTAACTGCAATTTGAAATGTTGTTATGTAGCCAAATATCTATATATGTATATATAAGCCGAATAAGCCTATTCTAGGTATTCTTTGTCTTAATAATAATGATCATACATCAATGTTGTGGATAGTGACCCCAGCCATGATTCATGCCCATTCCAAAAGCATAAGGATTATTCATCATGACTCGTGGCCGCTTACTGGGATCATCTTCCACTGGGTTCATTTGAGGCATGGGCTCACGCTCTTTCCTCACGCGTTTCTTTGGAGGAATGCATTCGTTAGCACTGCGTTCGTTCCATAGTCGCTCTATTAACGCGTTTCGTACTTGGACACCTGGAAATTAATGTTTCTTTCATAGACCTATAGGAACTGGCTTTTATCGTTTAAAATATAAGCTTAAAACTAACTTGTAAAGTAACTAAGTGACACTTTAATACAAGTATAGTCAACCTTTTGAGACATTATCGGAATCAAGAATGTTATATTACAATTTATGAGAGTGGTAAAAACTAAAGGGCTCAGTTTGGCTACAATTCTCCAATGACAACAGCCTGGTTTCGTATCTTGGCAACTCTTTTTTTGAAATGCCACCGGAGCAAAATGGATGCCGGGATTCTTATTCATTGCTTCAATACTCCAAAAATGTGTTTACTTAGATTTGTGTAATTACTCGTATCAAAGCTAGAGGGAAATGAAAGGCTGTAATTGATCACTGACCTGCTGGATCCTCAACACGTTTCTTTGACACTGCACCATTAGCAACTTTTTGTTTCATAATTTCTAATCTTTCTTCAGCTTGAGTCATTTGTGGTACAGCCAACCCTCGCTTATTACAAATATTATGTAAAATGCAACAGGCTACAATAATCATGGACACCATAGATGGATCAAAATGCTTATTACATGATGCCTGCAGGCATTTCCATCGTGACTTCAACTGCTTGATTGTATCTAGGACTACATTATGTGTAGTCAAATGAAGATTTGTATAGTGCTTCTCGGGTGATACAGGTGTTTTTTTCGTAATTTTAGGAATGGGAGTCATTATGTATGGCTTCTGCATATAGTGGAGTCCACCTAAAAATTTACAGTTACATTGGGGTTAAATTCTCTAAGGGATTTACTAAATACTTTTACTTACTAAATGTAAATAGTCCATCAAAATCAACAGTTTTGTTTTGCTACATAAGAAGTTTAAAATGTTTATTATAATTTTTATGTATATATGTGGATAAAAGATATAAATTATTGATAAATTAATATACTGTTTTGCTTACCTACAAGCCAACATGTATCTCTGGCTGCATTAAGGCTCTCTAAATCATTTTTAACAGCATGTTTTATTAGAATGGCTTCATGTGATATTGAACCGCCTGGCAATGCATCAACACTGATAATGTTTAGATCACTGTCACATATCTGAAATTGAATTTTGTATGTTCAGGATCATTCAATCATTTTAATTTATTGATATAGAACATGTTGATTTTTGGGTCTAGGACATGCCGGTTTCCTCATATGGTACAAGCCTGTTTACATGAATAGAAAAACCCATTGGTGCACAACCAGCGTTTAAATGCACAATTTCAAACTTCAACTCAGCTCATTACTTTTGAGATAATATACTATGTTATCAAAACAATATGTACATACAGTTGTATGTAATTTTATATTCATTTCATATTAGATTTACAATACTAAAACTGTAACTCTTATAATAAATAGAATACTTACAATTTGTGCTTTTTTTGAATGATATGATTTATTAAAATGCTTTTTGTGGTTATTATCTGGTTTAGCGATTGGCACATGCATGCAGTCCACACAACCCACTACATTTGGTATTCTATACTTCATATAGAATCTAAAATAAAAAAATATTATTTAGCAAAATAACGACTTATACAGATAGAATAGTGCATTAGATGTACAGTTTTGTTATGTAATATATTGTGTGTGTAAGATTTGATCTCTATTAAGATGTTATTACCAAGTCCTATTTAAATATTTTTTTAATATACTTAGTACAATTTAACAGTAGTTTGTTTCTATTACCTGTTTTTAATAAGATCTCTTTCATTTCTTAAATGTGGAAAGTGAATATATTTCTTAACAATTGTGTGATGATTAATAGCTTCTGTGACCTGTGTTACTGCAGTCATATAAAAGTAGGGAGTAACATTAAGATCAGATTTTCCACCTATTGACTTTTGGTATTTTCCTGTTGCATAAAAGGAGAGTGTAGCTAATACCTAAAAGTATAAAAAAGGAATATAAATAAATCCAAATATTATATAAGATAGTTCCAAAATATGTAAGTGCTTTTTAAAACTGAATATTAAATTTCTTTTTTTAATTTTTGGGGGATCAGAATAAATTATACTTTTGTTTCTAGAGGCAGATCTAGTGACTTAGCGGAATCTGGTATCACAGCTTTTATTTCCTCGCACAGACTTCGTGCTAAATCTTTTGGAAGACGGAAAGTTTCTAGAAAGGCGGCATCATTCATATCAAAAGCATCCGGTTCTTCTTCACTTGACTTTTGTATACTTTTCTCCGGACTTTTTGCTCTCTCTGAACTACGAACATCAAAATTCTTTTGAGTTTGTGCAGTATCCCACTTAAGTAATGCAAATATTTCTGGCTCTTCGTCAACTACTGATATATATCCATCTTCTGGTGGTTTTCCAGTCATTTTAATAAATATTTTCGTTTAAAAAAATCACAATTTCCAACAATTTACAAACAAAACAAGTGCAGCTTGGTCTTGGCTTGGTTTAGTAGTAACGTCAATGTAAATTGTCAAAGGCATGTGTAATTTCAGCACCATTCATTTGTCAAAGGATAAACTTGATCATTTATTAAACATCAAAGTAACCCTAAATAAATGAATACCTTTTTAACAAAAAATAAATCCGATTTCAATATAAAATTAGCTTTGTCTAATTAATATAATAAAATGTATGAAGTGTTAATATTTTATTTATATTATAATAGGGGTATGAAGATCCTATTAGGCAATATATACTTGTATTTGGCAGAAACGAAGTATATAAAACAATTAAAAAAGCTAATTAATTTGATTTAGTTGTTTCGCAAATCCAGTCTTATCCGGCATAATTAACTGAATGTTGAAGATTTTAATAAGATCTTAAGATTGATTGAAGAATATACTTAAATGGCATTTTATGTTATCATTTACATAATTTGACCACTCAAGCACTCGTGTTAATAATGTAATAAATTTGGGTTAAAGGGTTTTTATTTAAATGGGTAGCATTTTACCTGTAGATAAAATAATTGAGTCAGGAACCAATCAACTAGCCTCTAATTTCATTTTCTGTTTGAATATAGAACTCACAGTAATCAGATCGAACAAATAACGCTGTCAAGTAATAATAATAACAGAGTATTGTTAGCGAGTGGTGGCTAACTGGATTTTAATCTCGGCCCTGGTGAAATATTTTTCAGGGGGCGTGGCTCTGTCATTTCCTTTACTTGTCCACGTATGATTAATGTTGATAAAATGTATAAAATAATAATATTCGATCGCTATTCGTGCATTTTGACCAAATAAAATAATAAATCGATAAAAATTAAAAAAAAATATTGAAAAGTTATTGCATTTATTTATGTTACTCTTTTATTAATTTAATGATTTGTTCAAACAAACTACTGTTGTACAAATAAGTGCTTGTGTTTTACTGACATAACGTAGCTTTCTCATCTACTCAGGAGTTTTAGTAACTAAACTTTTGACTTTGACTTTGGACATAGATAATAGACAAATTTTTGGAATAAAAATACTTATAAAATATATTGTTACTATTTTATATTGTGGTACGAAATATACAATAATACGAGAGATACCTAATATATTTTGGTACTTATACAACAATTTTAATATTTTTAGTAATAAGTAAAGTTAAACGAAAATACTTTAGTTTTATTTTAAGATATAAAATGTAGATAATATGTTTTATATTATTTGTTTTACAAGTAAATTAGGTTAAATTTAAATAATTTATAAGTCTAAATTAGGCTAGATCGTTATGTTCAATGATTTTTTAAATGTAATATAATGGAGGCAAACTGACAGGGGTCTTAACTGATTTTAAGTGATAACGCCGCCCATGGACACTCACATTGCCAGAAGGCTCGCAAGTGCGTTGCCGTCCTTTTAAGAATCGGTGCGTTCTTTGTTTAACGGACTCTAAGTCGAATTGGTTTGGAAATACTTCAGTGGGCTGCTGGTTCCACATAGTGGCGGTGCGCTGCAAAAACTGCCTTAAGAAACGCTCAGTTGTGGAACGACGAACGTCGAGATAATACGGATGGTCTTTGTATTCTGGCGTGACGTCCGATGATGGAACTCAGCTGCAGGTATTAGTCCGAACTACTCCTCTGAACACTCACCATAGTAAATGCGGTAGATGATGCAGGGATACCCCACAGCTTTACGCAACGCCAAGGTATTAAGCCGCACGGAAAGTGGGTGGATATGCCACCCAAATCATTTTTGTGTATTCAGATTTCTTTGGTCAAAACTGTATTGTCCATTTTTTCATCCATTAGCTTTGTTGATGTTAATGACTTGCCGGTCTTGTTTTTCTTTTTTATTCATATGCGGCCGTATTTTAAGTCGAGAAATGCGTATTTGACATCAAAACATCTACAATAAAATCGTTTAAACCATCTTTGAACTACTCTTACTGACATTGATTTACGTAAATTTTTGTTGAATGTACGATGTTTTTTTCGCGTGTCGATTTTTTTATTTTTTGTAACGTTTCTCTCAGATTTGCAAAACTTAACATTATCGTGTTTACAATCTATATTAATAAAAGTGAATTACAAAATTTTGCTAAGCGATAAACTCGAAGACGGCTGGACCAATTCGAAGAGATTTTTTATTTATTTATTCCTTGAGCTCTGCAAGGTTTCTATGTAATAGTATTTCTATGCATAGTAAAATGTTCCATATTGCTACTAAAATGATAAGGCAAAGTAAAAACATCTTATTTAGCAAAAACCAAGTTCGCGGGGGAAGCAAGTATAGAATAAATTTATGAGGACATATTACATAGCTTCTTCTATAGTACCTAATAATCAACTTTAGTGACTACCCTAGACGAGGGTTTGAAACTCCGCTCGGTTTCCGAGCCAATCAATCTGACACCTCTGTATATGTATAAAATAATTTCAAACATAGATGGATATATTTACAGTTAGTAAAGACGACAAATTTTAAGATACGGAAGTTCAAAATCCCGAAAATCACGAACGAATTTTGACTTATGTAACAATAAATTATTTGAGGAGATGCTTCCATTATATATAAGTTCACAGGACACTTTGCAAAAATATTTTGCTACACCAGGTCCGACATCGGACACGTTACGCGTTAGTAAATGCGGACGACCCATTTTCAGGGATTGCTTCCATTTAAATGACAATGTAACCATTAAGTAATCTAATAATGATCATTGCCTACATGTTGTATTATTTAGTTAAAGTTCTATACATTTTAAATTTAACTTAGAAAATTAATAAAATATTTCCACCTTTTAAAATTAGAAGATACAGTTTTTAATCGTAAAATCATTTATAAGATATATTAAGCTGCGATATATTGTTTTTTCTTTCAAAACACCCGAGTTCTTAATTATATTTCTTTACAATAAGGTCCATTTTGTAATAATTAAGTGTGACTTAATTTATAGGCTACATTGACTGCAAAATGTTAAATCAATATATATAAATTACTTGATTCATTCCGATCAAAACTATACTTTTAATTTAGTCTTTATGACCGTTTCGAATCCACCAATTCGTTATCACTGAACCTTCAGCGACACAGCATCCATCCAGTCTCACGTAAAGTGACGATTCCCGTCAGTGTACACACGATCGTCTGAGCAAACAGACGCATGTATAATAATTAATACATAAGTGTTCTAAAACCATATATGAGGTAAGTCTATTTATTTAGTTAGGTACATTTATTTTCGGCATCTGTTATTTATCGATTCGTTTTGATAATCAGCAGTCTGGTAACTTTAATGTATGCAAATGCTAAAAGTAACTTTGAAGTGTAAACATTCAATAATTGGAGTAGTCTTGACGATATACTAAACAAACGGATAGCTTGTTGTTTAGAAACCTGTAAGTATTATTTAATTTAATATGTAAACTATAAAATATTTTTTTATTCGTTTAGTTATTTGTATCTAGTATTACGCATTGATACAGTACCGAGTGTACGTGCAGGCAAAATTTAATTACATATATCGAAATGAAAACTAATAATAAACGTTAGAAAATAAGCACTTTTAGATGGATTTTTTTATTATTTATTATTCTACAGTTGGCACTTGACAGTCAACCTTTGACCATGCTTGTTTGAGCACCCGAAACGTCGGTCAATTTTAATTTTAAATAAATAATAATAAATTATTAAATTCTAAAAAATAATTGTAATTTAGATAATGAAAAGCATATTAATTTAGTTAAAAGTGTTAAATTTTAAAGTAATCTGATTTTTTATGCGATGAACTCATGACCCTTACTGGTTATGTTATCAATTTATCGCCAGGTGAAAAGGTGAAAATCTTTTAAAATAAATGAAAATCTCAAATTATAAGTTTTGAGATATTAACATAGAATATTACGAAACATTTACATACTTTGACATGGCTAATAGTGCAGTTTTTTTATATTCACCAGTATAATATACAATTTTCAATAAAGGATTGATTTATTTAAACTAGACTTACTAGACTAAACTTACTGATTACGTGAAGTGAATATAAATATCGTGATTGTAACGATTTGTATAACATACTTAATTTTGTTAATGAACAAGATAAACACTTACAGGAATATATCGTATTAAATTCATGACACATTATTTTCAGTCATTTATCGATGAGTCACTGACCTCAACTTTTCCATTGTCTGTTTTTAAAATAGCCGGCAGTAAATGCATATTACGTATGAACTGAGGTTTAAAGGAGAACATTTAGACATAGAAAGCGTTTGCCTTAGTATACGACAATATACCTAATTATAATTAGGTATATTATCGTCAACAATTTTAACGATATAATATAATAATATACGAGTAAGAGCTTACATAAATCAATAAAGTGTTGTTTATTACTTATTGTTTCGTGAAACTAGTATTACGGTCATATTAGAATTTTATATATTGTTAACTATTTATATGTATAATATAGATGGGCATACAAAAAGATAAGATATATATGTATATGTATACATAGACATGTATCTTATACCAAAAGATAAGATTTAAGGTACATATCTATGTATGTGCCTCCATATAATTTTGTATTTATTTTACGGATTGGAAAACGCGCTAGTCATCATAGATCATCTTTCTCAATGCATATTTAGGGAAATTTTTGTTTAAAATTTAACGATGTTCCTGTTTAGATTGAAGCTTTTTATCAAACATAACAAAGAGATAATGAATATTATAAACTATTGATAAACTGTCGGGAAACCGAGTTGAATGGACGCAAATAAATCAAAATACCAACGCACCTGCATCCCAGTGTTTTGCAACTCGTACTAAATTTAGACGAAAAACTCTTAAATAAGTCAGTAAGATAATTACCGCTGAAATCACGTGCTCTGGGTAATATCAGAAGAAATTAACAAAAGCTGTCGACTGATTGTTGATAGAATATTTACGTTTTTCAAGCTGATATATGTATTACATAACATAGGTAAAAAAAGGTTAAACTTTGTCTGTATAAGTTTGAAATACTATTAGATTTAATAAGATATTTACCACCTGTAAGTATTAGTATATACTGATAATGATTGGTATGGAAAATTGTGACTTTTCAACGGCTGTTAAAAATAACTTATGCCCTTGACACGATTACGATTCGATGTCTTTGGAATTTGTGTTTTGAATTCAGAACGCGTTTTACGATTACTGCAAATTAATAGAGACTGATTTATCTTAAGAAAAATTGCCTTAAGATAGAGTAGATTACGGGGAATGGTACCTAGGTATTATTTGTCATTTAAACAACAAAACACTAGCTCCAATCAATATAATTATGTCACAGAGCTAATGTACTTTTTTTATTGCACAAAGAGAGATTCATTTAGGAATAAGGAAAAACGTTTAATTTAATTCCGTACAAATAATTATTTCATTCCAACAAAGTAATGCTAAACATCTTAATGACTATACGAAAAAGTGCTAATAGACGCACATAACATTATAAACGAATCATACGCATCTTACTTTTTGTCCAGTATACACCTCCTTATATGATATTAAACAAAATTAATGTTACCAGCCAATAATAAAACTTTTTTTAACTTAAAGCCAATTAAGGTACGGAGATAAATGAATAACCTTACCTAAGACTTAAGAATTAGGTCGTGATAAGTTGATTCAATACCATATATAAGTTTAACGATAATTATGGTCGTAGATCGCTTTTTATTTCATATGATGTCTATAATACATATAGCTTAGATAACTGTTGGCCACATTTTACACATTTTAATTGAAGACTAATTATTAAGCGCATGGCGATATTATGATGATAAACATCTCAATCGTATTTTGAATTAAATATTCCTACATAGTACATACTTCATATGAAAGCATTGCATTTTATGGCTTAAAAATAATTCTATAACTTTCTTCACATAATAGTTGACTTTTATTATTGTTTTAGAGCTCAAAAAGTTTTAATGAAAAACAAATATCACGTTAAAAGATAAAATGGTCGGAAACGAATCATATAACCTCAATGGCGACGCTCACATTGAAAACGGAGGAGATTTAAAACAAGATATTGACAAAATAAATTCCATAAAATCAAGAAATAGTCATGAAATCGTAGCACGTTTTGTTATAGACGATTCGCCAGCTGGAGAAAGAGTAACATTCGAAGGATTAGATGATAATAGTATTTGTTCCGATGAGACTGATGAAAATAAATTGCCACCTATTCCTGACGGTGGTTGGGGCTGGGTGGTTGTATTCGCCGCCTTTTTAGTATCAGCGTGTGCTGATGGATTAGCTTACTCTTTCGGTATATTGCACGAAGAGTTTACTAATTACTTTGATGCATCACAATCAAAAACCTCTCTTATTGGAAGCTTATTTATATCTATACCTTTAATTTCCGGACCCATCATGAGTGCACTAGTTGATAGGTATGGTTGCAGAACGATGACTATGATTGCTGGGGTTCTATCTACATGTGGCTTCTTACTGTCTGCATTAAGCGATTCTATTGAAATGCTTTGTTTAACCTTGGGCATACTCAGTGGATTAGCTATGGGAATATTATATGTGACATCAGTTGTATCCGTTGCTTTTTGGTTCGATAAGCGAAGAACTTTAGCCGTATCATTAGCTTCATGTGGCATCGGGTTTGGTACTTTAATGTATTCGCCCTTGACGAATTTTTTCATAGAATTATATGATTGGAGAAATACGTTGGTCCTACTGGCAGGTACTATACTAAATATGTGTGTTTGCGGTGCATTAATGAGAGACCCTGATTGGCTCATAGTTAAAGAAGCCAGGGAGAAAAAAGAATCAAAGACTAGATCTAGAAAGTCTTCTAGCGCTGGTTCTATTTCATCTAGATCAGTAGGAGGAGAATCAGCGTTTTTAAGCATAGATGAATTAAATGACCTATTAAAGAGTGGAAAAAGTCCTGAATATATTTTGGACACACTAACAACGACATTAGCTGAAGCCAAACAGTTGGCGGTAACAACACAGATGAATGCAGAACAATCCTGTAAAAGAACGCATTCTGACATACAATTGCCAACTTTTATTCAAAGACATGATAAGGTAATTAATTTTTTCCAGTAAAATCTTTTGAAACAGATTCAACAAAACATTATTAACTGACTATAACATTTCAGATACCAACGGAAGTTATTGAACGGTTAATGACAAATAAAAAACTGTACAGAATTATACTAGAAAACTATCCTCATTTAATAACTAGAAGACGATCAGAGGTAAATCTACATGTTGATATAGTCGACGGAAATAACGTGGACGAACCAGTACCAATGAAAGTGACCGTTATGGCGAAAAGACCGAAAGAAGAAGACAAATCTAAAATGACGAAAAAGAGTTCTGATGCACCAGATTCTAATAAACCAACAAGATCTCAAGATTACCCAAAAACTATTCCAAAGAGTGAAACGAAAACATCTGTTGTCGATTATAAAAAAGATAACAACATAATGACTATTGAGAAAGGTACACAAGAAAAAATACACGCCAATAAAGATCACCCTAAAACCCTACCGACTACCGCAAGCTGGATTTCCAGACAATTTTACACCGATCATCATTATCTCCGTGACATGCCACTTTATAGGAATACAATAATGCATCGTGGAGCCATGATGAATATACCAAGGTACAAGCTCAGAGCTTCATCGTTGCCAGACATTTATAAAAATTCAACACGGTCTCTTAATTCGTATTATTCAGATGATGCACGGGTAAGTTGTCTGCATTGATTAAACTCAAGCCGTGAATAGTTAAAAAACCCGACAAAATGCATGAAATTCTAAAAACGCAGCTGGTGGGCTACTATTGTTATTTTTGTCTATAATTTATTTTAAGCTACACTTCAAGAGGTTCTGGGAGATGACGTAATAGTATTTTTAAACTCTGAACTGTTGCTTTCTCCAAAGATAATGATTAAGTCCTAGATTTTGTAAAATAGTGCTAATGTTTAGCTCTCGTAAATATAGACTAGCGCCCAAAAATTTGTTTCTGACTTTTGTATGTAATTTTTATAGAAATGGTACCAGCGCTTAATGGATGGCCTAAAATCTATATTTGATATGAGTATGTTCATCGAATTTCACTTCATTATGTTCAACATTGGCTCTCTTCTATTATTTGTTTGGGCGATTATACCTTACTTCTTCCTGAAATCCTATATGACCTCTGTTAATATGGAAGGAGGAGCTCTGATGATAAGCGTCATTGGTATCGCCAGTGGATTTGGTATAGTGAGTACATTATTTTAGGATTTAACATGCTGATAAAGCTTGCGGCGAACCTCATTATGTTATTGATTAATCATAAACTAAGACTAAAAACTAAGTTTAAAAAAATGTATACAATTTTTTTATCACTTTGTTGAAATCTCTATTTAAAGTTACGGCTTAAGTGACAATTGTATTATACCCTTTTCAAAATATTTACAAAGTTTTTTATCTTATCAAGGTATATTTAGATGAAGGCTTATTATATTGTTATCTTACTAGGACTACATGAAACAATCTAAATGAAATAATAATTATAATGCTGTATTGACAACGACCTCATTTAAAAATCAATATTTAATTACTATTTTAATCTCTTAAATTCAAACTACACAGTTGCACTAAATTCTAATAACAATATAACATCCTCGGATAGAAGTAATTACAATATTAACATGTTTTTTTTTATATCCACAAGATATAACATATATATGTCAATCTTGAACAAGTACCTAATAAAAAAGTTGTCTAAAGTGTAGATGGATTTTTAATAGTAAAGAACCTAAGATAAGTTTCATATATTATTTTATATTAAAAATGAAGGTGCTTTCTTGATAATAGAAAACTTTTCTAGGTGGGTCTGGGATGGGCCGGCGACCAACCTTGGATCAACGTAACGAAAGCTTACGCGATTTGTCTTATTATATGTGGGATTTCTGTTGGGGCCTATCCACTATTCATCACCAACTATTGGGGGCTTGTGGTGATTTCTACAATCTTCGGAGTGTCCTATGCAAGTTCTTACTCCTATACCCCGGCTATTCTTATGGAGCTGATGCCAATAGACTATTTTACTATTGCCTATGGGTTTATACTTTTAAGTCAGGGTGTCGGCCATTTGATGGGACCACCACTTGGAGGTAAGGGTCTTGTTAAAAGTAGCTTAAGTAAAAAATGTATATAATTAAAAAAAGTCTCTAAATGCCACAGGGATAGCGATTGCGTTGCCGGTATTTCACGTTCATGCTTAATAACGTGTCCAATATAGCAATACACCTCCGCATGCTCGCCGGACGCTCATTTTTCGTCTCCATTTCAGGTCTGTTATTTGACTTGACCGGAACCTGGGACGCTACATTCTACGGTGGAGGTGTTTGGCTTGTCATATCTGGTATCAGTATTGGTATAATACCATACACGAAGAACAGAAGGATATGGGGTAAAGGCCCTTTACTCAAGGACCTTGAAGATGCTCAAAGCACAAAGAACTCAGTGAATGTTTAAATAAAGTATTCAATTGTTTTCTTTGTATTATTTATCCTTTTTATTAAGTTGCAATCTCCTGAAATACTTTTAGTAAAAGGAGCAATTAGTTGGGAACATTAAAACACACTAATCTAGGTCAATATCGTCTCTGGCGCCTGTCAGCAGTAGGTATAATAAACTGTTAAATTGACGGTAATAACGTGAACAAATAAAGCCTCTCCCATATGATATGACGTCATATATTACGTGAATATTTTATATAAATGTACTTAATTTTATGGATATATAGTGAAATTTTAATGCTTCTTGAGCCGCTGTATATGCACACGGATTTAAATAAATTATGACGAAATACATGTGCGCATGTTTGTTTTTATTTTACAATTAATAATTAGTATGGCCGGTACCTAGTTTCTCTGGTATATACGCAGTATATTTACGAGTACGTTATCAAATGAAAATTTATTTAATAATATTGGTAACTATGTACACTTACCCTAGTAGTGTCGCCTTATTCCTATTAGTAATTTATGTTTCTATTAGTCATTTAGGTATCAATAAAAGTGAAAACATCGTTTTATTTATAATGTTTAATACTCGCTTAACATGAATGTCATTATTTAATTTCCGTTCCTACAGTCGGTACAGTTAAAAGTTTTAATACAGTCTATCCATTTACTACAGTCGGAATAGTTAGCTTAGCATGAGCGTCATTATTTAATTTCTGTTCCTACAGTCGATACAGTTAAAAGTTCTAATACGGTTTATTCATTTACTACAGTTGGTACAGTTAGAAGTATTACAATATTTTATATAGTTAATTATTGATCAATAAAGTTAAACTTAATTGTAGCTCACTTCTTTGTTTCATGAACATCACAACAACACTAACTATGCAAAAAATCAGTTTTGTATCGCGCGGACATACAAGCTACTGTTAAGTATAATTAAAATGGGTATTAAGAATATCCAGAGCACAAAATCACTTGCATATTGAGCATAGCCCACAAACAAACCTTCACGTTCATTATACAGGTATGTATAATGAACGTCACCATCACACGACACAGCCAAATTACGGATTACTTGTATTGAATGTATTGAATCATTTTTATAGTTTCCGTTTGTAAATGTTCCCTTATGTAAATGTTTGAACCTTTTTGTAAATATTATATATTTCATTTTTGACTACATATTTTAAGTGTAAGTTTTTGTTTTATATATATATATTTTGTTAGCTGTAGGATTATGATTTAAATAAATACAGTATATCCAGTTAGTTATCAGTTACAGTCAAATTACTATAGTAATAAGACTGCCAAAAAGAAATACGGTGGTCCTTAACGAAAATCACGATTTATTACCAAGAGAAGGAATCTAAATTTACATTTACTACCAGTTCCCAAATGAAGGGCATAGAAATGGCAAGAATTTATTATTATCAAAAAAGACACGAGGTCGATCTTCTTAATATAGTACTGTCGCGACGAATTAACCGCATGACTGCGTTATTGCTATTGTTGAGTAAATAATATGCTTATAAAATCATAGCTTGTATAAGTCACGCAACTCAGTACTTTTACCGCAAAAGTTGTGAGATCCATGTATCCATTTCGGTTAATTTATTGTTCCTAATAGAGGGACCTGTCTTAAGTTATTACGTAATTCGCTAACTCAACATCTTATACTTTTTTATATAACAGGGTGTAAACGGGCAGGAGGAGCCTCACAATGCCAGAGGACTCGCGCGTTGCTAGCCTTTTCAAAATTGGTACTCTTTTTCTTGAAGGACACTAGGTCAAATTGGTTCGGAAATACTTCAGTGGGCAGCTGGTTCCACATGATGCTGCACGGTAAAAACTGCTCAGTTGTGGAACGACAGACATCGAGGTGAAACGAGAGGAATTTCGAATTCTGCCTCGATGTCTGATTCGGTAAACTCATTCGAACAAATCCTCTTAATTCTCTCTATGATAATGCGGTATAAATACCTGCATGGCTAGCGTAAAGAGGATCCCCTGTGGTGTCGTTCGCATAGCAATCAATGTTGCTAAGTTGAAACATAACTGTTGGAATATATTGATCATATCAATATTACAGACCTTTTATGTTTTAAATAAATACTTAAATTATTGACTTGGCCTTTGCTTGGGAAGACATTGTATCTATAAGTAATACATATATTATTTATTGTCAAAAACTTGGTTACTCACGGTTCTATAGTTATCTACCACGAAAATAACCTGAGCTGCTTCGATAAAAGGATAGTACGGAAATGCCACTTTTCGATAGACTCTTTTTTTCGGTGGGGGAGCACTGCCGTGCCCTAGATAGTATAAGGATCTTTTAAATAAAATAAGTAACTTTATACAACTTTATTAAGAAGAGACAACAATAAATGCAGTCAACAACCATAACAGAAGGGTTTTATTGGGAACTTCATATAGCTTTATATTTGGTTTCAATTCTTTCATTCGATCAACTATGTCAAGAGTTTAACAATGTTTTATTTATTTGGTGTCAAATAAGTGTGAAATCTTAGTTTTGCGTAATGGCTGGAGACAATATTAATGTTTACTAAAAATAGTTGACGCGGACGTTTAGATCTAACGCTCAGTACTTTGGCAAACTCATAGTAGAGCTACTTGAAAGCTTATTGTAATGAAAATATAATTGATCTTGAACACATACTTTTCTAATACTGAATTTACCATCATCAGTGCTTTATGCGATTCCCAATACATACTTAATAATTTACATTCAGCAATTTCACAAATTCGTAAATAAATAATTACTCTGAAATCAGTGTTATTTTTAGTACAGTAATTGAAATAGATAAAATTAATATTGATAGTTTAGCAAATCGCATCATAATCTATGTTCTCCTTCATAACATAAGCTAATAAATAATTTAATTGATATTCGGAAAAATAATCCAGTTTATTTACAAATCTACGTGATAAATAAAGTTAACATTCATTTTAAACTACGATACAACTAACATTAAATATTTTTAAGTTAAAATATATAAATATTCCAGAATATTTTTATTAAAAAGAGGTAGATAAGGATATTACACTTTTAAGATATTCTAATCGATCATAAGAATGTGTGCATTTAATGCAAAAATTGTTAACAGATGCAAAATTATGACTATTTAAAAATAATTTAGGAACGGGAAGATAGAGGCATAAAAGTGCGATCAATTATGTATTTGTGGATATACGATTAAAAATTCATACAATTACTTTATACTATAACAAAGTACAGAATAGGTATAACCTAATAATGTCAGAGGGGCAGGTAGAATCGTAAAATATTAAGGAAACTATCATAGATGTTTTTTTTATAACTAAGCTTCGCGATTATTTTCATAGTACGTACGAAAATGCGTGAAAGAAAAAAGTGTTTAGTTTGTTAGTTGAATTTTTAGTAATATTCCCTACTTAATAACACGAATAATTTGGTGATAAAACTTAAGTCTACTGTGCCACTCTGATGTTATAGGATTGCACCTCCATTTTTAGTACGTTTAATATTAATTATATGTTTTAAGCGTTTACACAACCGACATCGGTGTGTTTATAATATATTTAAATTATCATAAGACATGACAGGCTTATGTTTTAATATTGGGCCTAGTTATCTCATCAAAATCTAAAAGAATTCTGAATAACTGCAATATCTTTTTAAATATTTTAAGACTAATTAAGAGATGAAAATCATTACTTGATAAGTTAGCTAGGCCCGTTACAAGATACAATAGGCCCCTAACATTAACTAGAAAAGGCGTAGAAAAGACCTAAGACAACTACTCTCACTTGAGATCACGTTCAGTTCAATGACGAATGATAAAGAGTGAATAAAAAAAGTATGCTTCCTTGTTTTTGGCTACGGTACATTTCTTTAATCGTTTTAATCTTTATTTATTTTTTGGGTCGACATATTTGCCGTTAATTTCATAGACGAGTACGATGTTTTCTTTCACTAGATATTGACAAAAAAAATATATTTCTGCACAGAGATTCGAATGAATGACACCGGATAAAGCGGTAATTTAAAATTCAGTTCGGACAAAATAAATAATGTAGAAAAATAAATTGAAGCAATATCGTGAAGGTTTTCATTCGTCTTGACCTTTTGATATCCTTCGGCACGTTTTGTTAGCATAAATGAAAAACAAAAATATCTATGTTCATTGTTCATACATAATCAATTAAATATTTGCGCAAATAAAATACTAGCAACATTTTTGTGTAGGTAATACATAATAACTTGATTGTATTCAAATACAAAATTCAACTAAACGTTTGAGTGGCCGAAGGCCATTTTTCCTGTCTTGTATGAGCCTAATTAAAAAAAATGTTTTTTTTTTTATTGACAAGTAGCAAAGACGTAACCTGGGGAATTCCTTTTTTAAAAATCGACCCTTTTTTTTAAACAAATGAAGTACAGCACAGCTTATATTCAACAAGACGTTCCCTTATCCTAGGTGTAACAAGAGTATATTAACATTTAATAGAAACAACAAACATGACTATATAAGTTGATATTTAGAAATTTACATAAGAATAGACTTTTTCATAAGCTTATTTCTTATTCTAATGGAGCAATAAAATTAAGACTAAAAATTTAAGGGGAGTTCTATTATTTTCTATTTTTAAATTCAAATAAATTAAAAATAAATCATTTTAATACCTAAAGGTAGGTATTTAGGTAATTGAAAGAATTAACGCGTCAAATTATGTACAAAGAATATAATTATCTGTTATACAATTAACGATTTATACGTATCTAGAGTTTATTTAAAATAGAGCTTTGTAAATTGACATTGAGCAAGAAAGAATGACTTAGTCATGAGCAAAGGGTAGAATCACTTACCTATGTCCGAATAAATAAAAGTCTCACACCCCAGAATTACTTAAAATAGAGCATTATTGAGACAATTGAGTGTGAATTTGACTTTTATAAAGGACATTTCACTAATATTTTAAATTAGCAATAAATATTTATTTTCAACAATACTTTAACAAGGCCGAAACGCTAAACTACAAAAAGCAAAAAATTGCTTGGCATTTATGTTTTCGAGCCCGTATATGATTTCCGTAATTCTTGTATGTTGATTAAGATATAACATATATATTCTTAATCAAAAGTATCAGTTGTGTAGCTTTTTATAGCGCATTATCTTATTTATCTATGACTCAATTGTGGATCCGAGACCTATCACGATTTTGACTCTGTACTATATTTATGTACGCGGTAATAAAGCATCCTTCATAGTTTTTGTCTTTTTCAATTGCATCGTACAAAGAACTTTTTCGATTTAACAAATCTTTTACAATTAACTTTAAATTAATTTGATTCAGATATTATAGCTATTGTGATTATAGCTTTTACGACTTTTAATATCATCCAGATATGTTAATTTTAATAAACTAGAGAAACCTTTGTTAATCAGAAAAAGCTGCCTTTAACATAATTAACAGCTATAACCTGACTTAACCACAGCTGATTTTTATGGGGTTTTCTCAAAGCAAGAGATACCCCTCTTACGAATTTTGAGCTGTTGAAGACGAAAATAACGACAAAAAGAGAGCCATATTAGTTGACGTCCTGCGGCGTGTCTCTGCAAATTCGCTGGTCCGCTTTGAAGAGAGCATTCACCGTGATGTAAGACATCTTGACGGTGTGATATTCCGTACATAAAATCCGAACTAATACATTATAATTTACTACAATTATAATATTACAAATACAATTTGATTTTTTATAAATACGTAAAGTTTAAAATCGGCGCGCGCTGAGACACCCTTTAAATATTAATAAAGATTAAAATTTTAACTAAATCAAAATATGTTTATTGGATACATTAAAAAAAACTTATTAAAATGCACAAAAATTATACACATGTTATTTGAAATTATAATAAGTCCTAACGCTCAGCCCTAAGAGGTGCTAATGCAGCAAGGGAAGCCCTACGCCGGCGCTGGGCAGATGGTGAGGCGGGCGAGGGTGGAGTCACTGTAATTCCACTAGCGGAGCCCCGGGAAGCGCGAGGCTCCTGCTCTAAAGACAATGTGTATTGCACCTCTTCTGAGTATGCCAGAGCTGGATCCAATAGAAAATCGCTGACCTTAAAATGCAAAAAAATAACTTAAAATTATATTTTAACTACGAGGCCTACATTAGCTATTCCAGGGTTGCGATCTCGCTTCATGTAAAATACGGTTGAAACTGGATTTGGTCGTCAATTGACGTCATAATTATTGAAACCGACCAATCATGAAGACGAGCATTGGTTTTGCAGAAGCCTTGGGACCAGCTAATTGTTAAAACCAATAAATCGTAATAGTAATTGTGTATGAACGCTGCCTGCCTTATTACTACCTAGAGAACGATAAATTATTGATTTCCCATTATGATAGTTAGATAGATAGATAGACGTTAGATATTTATAGTGAATACCAAAATTCTAAACCAAAAAAACAGAACTTACCTTTGGGATCCGATCAATTTTGTATGGCGTTTGTTGGAAATTACGTATCTCCCGGATTACATGAGCTATCTGTAAGAAAATATATTCAAAATGATCTCGGAATAAATAAGTTTTGAGAAATGTAGAAGACACTCAAACTTGAAATAGTATAAATATATTTTATTTAGTAGAAAATACAAACAGATATTGAACATTATATAATTTATGCATACAGTTCCGTACACTCTATATGGAGCACGGGACAGACACATTCTGTATGTGTCTTTAATTGATTTTATTTCGAAACAAAAAAAATTCAAAATCACTTATTCATATAAACACAATATACACTTATGAACGTCAAAAGGAGTTCATCGTCGGTTCGAACAAGTGTTAATTGCGCTAAAGAAATATCCATTATTTAGTGCCGGGGTTCAAACGCAGTCTCTAAGTGACAATATACAGTGTTCTATGAAGTTTAAATGGTTTTTGATCAAAGGATCTCATTCACACGAGTATCAGTCTCAATCATTACTAAAACCGCTTGATTGCCAACAATTATAGCGGCAAGTAACAAACTCATTATGACAGTCTATTTTCGTTGTATTCGTAGAAATTGAGTGACAACATGGGTCACTGTATAATTAAACATTATGTTTATATTTTTCAAACGTTAATAGGCTTGAATGAGAAAAAAAGACGCGTACAGAAATTGAAAGAAATACAATTCAATGAATATTAATAAATTGTTTATTGTCTGCGTGACTATGTAAAAACATGGTAGGGTAGTTCAAATGATTTAATTGGAAAGACGGTGGGTAGCAACTACTTTTATATTTTTTTTTAATCTAAAAAAAATATCAAAAACCTAAACATACCGACAGTAGATTGATGTCAATTACGGCAGCAAAACTGTATTGATAGAAGTAATGTGGAAATTAAAAGCTACACAGATCATAACTTTATTGAAAAGATTTATAATATTATAGATTGAGATTAATTCACATTATTTTCATGGTGGCGTCGTCAAAAAGAAATGTTTAATATATTATAAGGTCAAAAGTGTGTTTGCCTAGAATGACCTAAGCGTGCGCTTCTAAACCCCTAAGGTCGTACGTTTGAATCACGGGCTATGTACCAATGGACTTTCAATAAACGTAATTAACTCTTGCTCGAACGGCGAAGGAAAACATAGTGAGGAAAGTGATTTTCCTTAGATCCAAAAATCGACAGCGTGTGACAGGTACTGAAGCCTGATCACCTGATAAAAATACAAATGATCACGAAACAGATCTGAGGCAAATAACAACTCAACAAACAAGCGCTCCTTTAAGACAGTAGTTTTCAAGTGCTAAAGAAATCTTATCTTGAAAAAAAAATACCTGATAATTACAATAACGACTTACCATTCTCATCTTGGAAAAGTTGAGTAGTCCTTCCGGTGTGAAGTTCGAAGTTCCCTCTTCTATGAATGAGAGGTCTGACAGATACATGCCCAGGTATGGGATGCAGGGCGGGTCACATCTGATGAATTACAAATTTTACATCAAGTTTAAAGGAAAATATCGGATAAACGAGTCAGAAATTACTTAGCTTCAATTATAGATTTAAACTATAATTTTGTGTGCTGTGAGTTTGTGTGTCAACTTTTAGAGAACTAATTTTAATAAGTATTTTATCTCAGGATATTTTGTCATCAATATAGATTTCACTATATCTATAACTCAAACGTTAAGCCGAAATCGTCAGTAAGTCAAAAAAATTGCCATTCCCTTAAACACGCGGCATCTAGACTGACTGAGAATTATATAGACTGTGTAACTCGAACAAAATGTTATTTCCCTACGAAATATCTGAGCAAAATTATTTGAATACATACTAATAGGAAAATATATCGATGAGGCACACAATTATTAAATATTTGTCACTTTTAGGTTCCCACTATCCTTTTAGATTATTTTCCAATCAGGTTTAGTTGAAGCCCTCTAGCAGACATCCCAGTCGGGTTTTTTTAGTGGGTCACAGAAGAGTGGCCAAAGTTCGTGGAAGCGAAGATACTTTGGTCACCCGAGCTGAACCTCACACATCGGCCTATCATCAGAACCATCACCCTCATGAGAATTTTTTACTCCGACTATAAAGTTGGTTATAAAACTGCCTGCATTTCAAATATTTTTGACAGAACGAAGTCTGTGGGGTCCGCTAGTTTATAATAAATATTTATAGAGTATAAATATTTATTATAAACTATAACTCGAATGTCAAACCGGAGACTCCGTAAGTCGTAGTTAGTAAATATAATGACGTCTTATTTGGAAATCCCCCCATATTTGACAAAATATTTGGCAAAAATGTATTAACGTATATGAATACTTGACACTATCATAAAGTTTCTACGTGAAATCTCAGAATATGTGGAACACAAGCAAAAATAAAACGATATTAAAAAAAACATTTTTAAACTTTTTGCTTCGATGTTTCTACGTTTCTTATGTAATATCATAACATATATATTTTTTAATTTCTGACCTGTGTAAAGCGTCTCTCAAATTCCTGAAGCGACACTCAGACGAAGTTAGATTTTGTAGTCTCTCTAGTGTTTGTTTGCTCTAAAAACATTTAATAAATTATTATTGGTTAATACCAAATTAGTGAAATATCTTGCATGCTTGCTTAAGAACTAGTCTTAAAGCCCGCTATTAGCAAGAAATTCACAAACAATCAATTTTCTTTCAATTGAGATGAATTGCAATCGTCTCTCTGATTATTCATAAAATAAAATCATTCTACGTAATCATTGTACGCTGTCTTGACCAGAACGTTTTAATAATTTCAATACAATACAATAAACTATCAAGCCTTCTTAATAAAGATAAATAATTACAACAATATAATTATTCTAAACTAGAAATACAGACGTTAAAAACACTAAATGTGATGACGAACTAACTCACCGTCTTCGAAACCTTCTCCCAGGTCTTTTTAAGTCTAAATATAGATGTATTCGAGAGAGCTGCGCAAATCTGTAATATTCCGTTAAAGTTGTGAAGACAGCGAGCTATGTCCGCAACGGCTATCCACTTTTCGATGGAACCAACACGACATTTGAGAGCGTGCTCTTGGAGTTCAGGGAGATCACGAGGGGTTCCTAGAAACGGTATGTTCAAGTAAACTAAGTCGTAGTTTAGAAAAGTATATTTTTGTTAAATACTGACGATATTATTTTGGTGTGAAATGGTACAAGCAAATAATAGATATAAATTGAAAGTTCTATAAGAGGCCTATAATCATAAGGGGCCTGTACCAAACAATAAAAATAACTAATATTTATTTTCATGTAGATTTTTTATTGTAAATAGCATGAAATAAAAATTAATAGAAACGCGAAATGCTAACAATCAATATGACTTTTTTCCTCAAATATTGAACTCAATTTGATAGAAAAAGATTTATTGTATTAAATTGAAACAAAAAAAATCTTAGACTTATTTTTTATCTATGTTTCATAAATACAAAATAAATAGTCCTTTTAGTTAAAGGACCTTAAATTCCAGTAGACAAGGCAAATAAAATAAAATTGTAAATAATTAAATAAAATTTTAACAAAAGTTACTTATAAATATAAGTTAACTGTGTATATGTCGCAGCCAATAAGCTTAATAAACCGATCAATTAACGGTTTTAATTAACTGGCCTATGAACTAAACAGCGCAGTTTAAATAGCGGTCTCAAAGATATACCTTTTTATTAAGATATCCGTACCGTTTGTAACAACATTTAATAAACCGACTGGGTAATGCTTAGGCCATTCGTACGATAGAGTGACCAAGTGGCAGAATTAAAAGAAATGAAACGTATGACCTAAAAAAATTAAATTGCTCGAGTCAGTCACAGCTAAATTCACATTATTGTAACTTTTCCATAGCACTTGTTGACTTTCATTAAGCTTTGGAAACATCATCAAAGTTGTGGTTTGCCGACGCTATATTGACAGTTTGAATAGTTTCGTTTCGAGTTTTAGAGTGGCAAGTAAGTGGCTAGGCAAGTAAAAAACGTCATCGATCCATGTCATTTGTCTAGTTTAATCAATTGGCTTAATATCATTGAGGCCGCTAGTTAAACGGCGCTATTTAGTTAAGACGCTAGCTTGTTGATTGAATGGCTAATTAAGCTAGTTGGCTGCGACAAATAGAGGTGCGCATGAGTTATTATGTTTGCGCGAGAAGAAAAGATTCGTAGTTTTATGTTAAATTATATACAACTAAATAAATAAAATAGTTGTGGAGCATTCTACATGTTGCACTCTCCGACCTAAAGGAAATCGAACCACTCTCAACAAGTCCCAGTGTCTAAGGTCGAGAAGGTTTTACCGTCACTACATATTTCTGGTAACACAGTAACGCAATCAGCTTCAACTTACCTGGAAACGGCACTCTTTTTAGAATCTCTGAGATGACGAGGCTAGATATATGGTTGAAATGAGCCGTCATCATTAATATATGAGGAGCGCGTTCTGCTTTGTCAGCCTTCGTCCACGCCTGTCCTAGGAACTCCCTAAAATCGATGCAGGTCAAATTATTGCACTGTTTGAGTCTTATTAAAAATTTCTAATACTTGTCATGGAGTGCCACATAACCCACAAACGGGATATCGGAAGTAGGAATACACAAGAAGTGGGCAATAAGTTTAACAATACTTATTTGTACGTAGAAGATTTGTAAAATAATAAAAGAGAAAAGACGTAAAGAATAAGAAAGTTTTGGTTTACTTAAAGATTAAATTTGTTGTTTTGTGTTTTTGTCTTAATAAATGTGTATTACATGTATTTTTGCACTACTTGCCTATCTTATTTAATACATTTCTTTTTTCTTTACTCGCAGTGGTTGCCTGGAAGAGATCGCTCGTAAGCGTTAAGGCCGCCAGTTGCCCTCCTTTTGATTTACTTATGTTAATTTTTATTTTTATTTTGTAGTGTAACGAAGTGTAAAAAAATAAAATATATTTTAAACGTTAAATTTTATTGAGTTTGCATATTTGAAAGAAACAAATATATAATTCTTATATTTTATTAATAACGGCTTTGTTATTCTTCCTTTATATTCAATATTTATTATTGATGATCAATGAATCTTAGAACTTATAATCTAGAATTTAGTATGAATTTGTACTTTGTTATATTTTTTGTATAAATAGGTAAAAATGTGCTTTATTTTTGGCTTTTGTGTATAATGTAATTGTTTGAATATTGTTTAATGAGTAGCTGTAGGAATACTTTAATAAAATAAAATAAAAATAATCTTACTCGCTGTGAATCGAACTGAATATCTGATAATCAAGATATGTCATCTGTTCTGCAATTTCGAGGGCCGACAACGTCTCGAGGCATTCTTTAGTAGGTACCTTAAACAAGATAAATTAATTTATATAACCATTGCAAACGATTCAAATCAGTTTAGTAAATTATTGCAGAAACACCAACAAAAAATAATAATAATCATTTTGCGGCGAGATTTAATACGTAGAAATCGGACCGCGATTCATAAAAAAATACCATGATTTTGTCATGAACCATAGACAGTCTAGACTCGCATAGATTAAAGTTTATATTCACTATGGCTATCGGAAAATAAATGATGAGCTTGGCTTAAAGGTCTCGTTACCAGGCCATCAAATTTATAATAAAAGTTTTAACTCCTAAGGTGCCAGTTACATCACAAAAAGAAGTAACATAATAAATAGTACCTTTGGTGGAGCAAAAATGGCTTTTAAGTCAACATTTCTGTCCGGAGACCGTTCAAGAAGCCGCAATAATTGTGAAGCCGCTTTATGTTCGGACGGTAGCAGACCAGGACTACTCTCTATCTCTTTCAGGAAATCCATGGTAAGACCGCGAAGACGTTCATCAGACCAGAAGTCAGATGAGTGTTTCGATATCCAGTGCCTGGAATAAAATGTTGAACCTTACCAACTTTCTCTATGGTTATTTGCCAAATCATAAGCATTTGACCTGGAAGTTCTGGGTTTGAATTCTAGTAAAATATCAATTATCTTGGATAGGATAAAGATGTAGACGAGTATTGGCCCCTTCATCCTCTTAACTGCTTAAACAACGGGTATTAAAAAATCTAGAAGGCTTGATTTATCTTTTACCAAGTAATTGTAAATTTCACAAACAAACTTATATACTTCCAGTCTATGTTGCTCTGTTTTATCTGTGATTTCTAAAAAATCCAATTATGAAAAGCGTGGTATAGAAAGAAAATTAAATGCGCAAGAGCATCTTTGCCCACACACTATATTACAATGTTTTGTTATATTATATATTGCTTTAAAGGCCTATGTATTAATGTAAATGTAAAAAATGTAATGTATTAATTAAAAGCATTTTACAATCTTACCGTAGTACATTCAAGACCCTCATAGTAGCAGCGGTTGATATGACAGAATCTCTTCTCGCTTGTGTGGGAGAGTTAGCTGGCGGTGATCGAGGATTTGATGAAGCAGATGTAGCCACAGCAAAGGCCACAGCAGCAGTTGATGTACTGCTCCTATATTATTACATTTGTTTTAGACTAAATATTGAGCGCATTTATCTTTAAGGATTCTGTTTCTGGGCGATATCGGATAATAGACATGCAAAAATTGAAAAATGTTTCATGTAAGGAATAGTAAATGATAACACCATGCAGATAAATTTCCTAAAGGCTAAGTTTTCTTTTATTGTGAGATTGAAAATCCTATGCGAGTGCATTGGCCGGTCTGTCTGTTATTGGGCGAATAGAAGCTAAGCCTAAGATTAACTTATGCTTTATTAAAGCTTTTAAATTCTACAAAATCTATTACATTATAAAAAAGTGTTTAGATTATGTTATTTTCTCTTCTATCAATATTTCAAATTTCTTTGGAGTTACATCGAATTACAACACCAGGTTGAGAATGACAATCATTTATTGGAATGCATGTCGTTTATAAGGTGTCTTGAGGTGGGGTTTGCTTGTTATGGTACCTTGTGTTCATGTAGGTGTACTAGCTTCTCTAATAAATATCTTGAAAAGGTAATGCAAAATGCTCTAAAAGCGAATCAAAGGTCTAGGAGCTAAGTTGTTCTACGTTTTACCTCGTCCACCCACTCACCACAATGGTTCTTTTCCAAAGCTGTTCAAATTAAAATAAACATTTTCAACATTATAAAAACAGTTTTCGAATAATTTAGATGAAATGGACATCGTGCAAAGCCTTATGAGTTATCAAATTTCATAGAAGATAGTCATGCCACACCTATGACTGTACTTTCTCAAAGGCTACGTATGAGAAGAAATTCAATGAAGTTATAGAACATGGAAACACTGAATAGATGGAATGAGCCCCACCTCCTATGTGATTGTCTGAATGAAGTTATGACTACTCCAGCTTTCGGTTGACCAGTTTCGCGGCGATAGTTCTGTGGTAAATGTATAAAAACATCAATTTTAATCATGTCTATTGATGCTTCAATTCTAGATCTTGCACATTGTCTCTATGCATATCAACACTACTGACTATTTTAGTATTCTACATAAGACCTGTGGATCAATTTTAAGACTTACCTGCATTTGTGAAACTTGGGAGGTGACAGAAGAGCGTGGCTCTGACGAACCTCCCCAATGACGTCGTCTTTCTCCATTTATCGATGAATTTGTAGCACGACGTTCACTATATAAAGAGATATACCTAATGTATACAATAACTATTGAAATTCGGAATAAAATGTATATAGGTCTTACTAATTAAATTTGTTCAATATGGGATGAATATTTAGAGTTGGCGCTAGAACCCTGAATGGGTTTTCTTTTTTATGGGATAGGTGGCAAACAAGTAGGCCATGAATTCCTGCAACGCCGGGGTATGGTACGTTTGACCGTTTCTTCGATCATTTTTATTTTATAGACAGTTAGTTGATGTGTTCTTCTGTGTCTGACATATGCTATAGATTTTTCGGTTTGAGACATGCTGGTTCTTCCTTACGATATTTGTCTTCAACGTGCTTCAGTGCTAAATAGAAAGAAAACTTCATTATGGTGCACAACCGCACGAGGAGTTTTGCAAGCTTATGACACTAGGCCAACACTGATCAAACTAGAATACCAAATACCCATGATACGCTGTGGTTCCTGCTTGCACTACGATGTTTTCAAAAATTTTTTACGCGATGGCTATCAAAATATTTAATCATCTTTCCAGAAGTTACAAATCTCTGCCGTGTAGTGTTTTCAAGGGCAAAGCGATTAGATTTTTAGATGCAAGGTGACTTTAAAAATCTATAAATTTCGTAAATTTTTATACCTATTTATAAAATGCCACAACGCTACATTATACTCTGTTGTAACATCATACCTGACCGACCTTCTAGAAATGCGTGCTGCGGTATCCGACGCGCGGCGAGGTTCATGCGTTGGAGGCGCAGTTTCCCGAGCCCCTTCCGATCTACGACGGAGCTCCGCGGCGCTTTGCCCTGCGCTTGGTTGGAGCCGTCGGGGACTTTCTGACATCGTACGTACTCGTTGGATGTGAGAGATACTAACCTAAAATACATTAGTGAAAATCTATAAAATAGACCAATAACTTCATTAGTCTAAGCGGTAAAGACGTAAGAAATTGAATAAATGGTGCTCTGGGGGCTTACGGAGATGCAATTGTAAAACAATAAATATTTATGTTGTGTCAGTATATAAATACGCATATAAAGATTAAATATATATATATATATATATATATATATATATATATTGCCTTATTGTTTTTGCTAGGCACATGATTCTTTGACTAATTTAGTCTAATTTTATTCTTATTCGTAGTAGTAGTAGTCTATCTGTTTTATTGTCTTCAAATGTATTTACCTCTGAAAATCTCTGAGAAATCTTAAACTTCTCTTCAATTTTAGGCTTATGTTTCTCTTGTTCCTCTTCCTTGTACTTAATATCTTCATCGCTCTGGTCCACCAGTTCGATACTTTCATCCTTCATCAGTTTAGCTGCTTTATCATTATCTTTATCTTTGGTCGGCGATTCTTTTTTAACAACTTCAATAGCGTGTTCTGGGCTACTTTTACGACTCCCCACTAGAGTTACGGAGCTAATGGCTCCAGGAGAGGATGGAGAAGTACCTGTCATTTGTCCAAAATATATTTTTAAAAAATGTAACAAGACGAAATAGTCGTTCTATTGCATGACAACAGAAAGAGACAGCTGTGTTGGCTTCTAAATTACGAAACATTTTGTTCATACAGAGTTATGGTTATACAATCAATGTGTAATAAATACAATTTTTGGGAAGGAATGTTACTATGCCATGTAGTCATAATAGTAGTCGCGTGTCTAGTAATATTACGTAAATATCCATCATATGAAGGTTTTATAGCTTAATTTGGATAAAATATAAATTTCGATAAATCCTTAGATAGTTTACTACTCGACCGTAATATGGAACAAGAAATGTTGACGTATGTAACTTTTAATAATATATTTCAGTTAAACTTCTAACAAAATTAAAAGCATTCCAATCATCAAATGATGAGGTATATATTCTACTTCCAAGGATAGTATGGAGTACTACATATCAATGAAATGCAACGTCCCTCGGCCCACAACTGAGCGTTTCTTAATGCAATTTTAACCATCTGCCCACTGAAGTATTTCCGAACCAATTCGTCTTAGGGTCCTTCAAGATAAGAGCGTACCTTTTCTTAAAGGCCGGCAATGCACTTGCGAGCCTTTTGACAATATGAGTGTCTAAAGGCGACGGTGTCACTTAACATCAGGTGAGCCTATTGCCCTTTTACCTTCTGTTACTTATAAAAAAATATAAATAATATTAACCTGTTGTCCCCGTCCCTGTCGAAAGAGTTCCCTTTAACGTTTCGTTGCTGGAAGAGGTCGCCATTATTTTTGGAATTGTTAGATGACTGTTTTCTTTATTCTCTTCTTCAGGCTGCTAATTTACAAAGAAAACGTTCAAGTATTAAACCCCATAACTCCGCAACTGACTGTTTTTGCATCTTCAGTGATAACCTTTTTTATAAATCGTTTAAGGAGTAGGTTGTATCAGTGTTTTGTGCCACACATTGTCGTTTTCCGTCAAAGAGTAAAATTCAGAGTCGAGACTTAGCACGAACTAAGTCTTCTGCATGTCAAAATCCAATTTCTGACATACAGGATTCATACTTAGCGCTATGTCTCCTTACTGAACACCCTTCGACTTGATTTGCAATGTTTGCCTTTGTCGAACGCGCCTCCTAAGTCAACACGTAAACTCGCTGATTATAACGGATGCGAAAATTAAAAGTGTTTTTAATGTTAAACTAAATTCAAACAATAAATCTGGTAGAAATATAATTTATCTACTTCGACAGCATTCTAATTAATGTCTCCCAGTGTTCCCGAGTTTCAAGCGTTCTGCAGTTAAACACAGGTACAACAACTAAAACATACCTTTCCAACTGCTGAGGCCCGTCTTGATGGTGCCATTAAGTAGGGCGACAATTTATCTTCTTCTTCGCCTGCAGTAAATTTTATAAAATAGATAAATATGTTTAATATATTTTTAATTTTTAGAGATTTTTTTTTCGAATAATTTGTGACTACTAAGTAAGATCTTACTTTTTCCTCGTTGGATGCGCCAAAATCTTGACTGCCAATCTCTGTCACCGTATTCTGAACCATAACCTGAAAGATTGTATAACGTTAAATTTGTTTATTAGTTATTTAATGACTCAAGGTTTTAAAATTCCATACCTACAAAAGTGCAAAACGGTGGACCAGTAAAACTTCAATATTACCCATCCAAGTACCAACCGCGCCCGGCGTTGCATAACGTCGCTGATCGGACGAGATGCGGTGTATTCAACGTGGCATACAGTACATTATACAATATACATAGTAAACTAACATTGTCTTAATATTAATTATATTACTAAGATACCTTATAAGTATTGAGACAAATATACGAATATAATATATTCGGAATTTACTGTTTATAACAACAAATGCATAAAATGGCTCCAACTTATATTTCCATTACCAAATACGTTGAATGTTTGTTTGGAGCTTCCGTCGATCAAATCACGTTCGTCTAGTAAATGTATTTATTATATAGAAAATCTATAGGTTCCGTCTCGAATACTCGATAAAACTAAAATTCTCTAGCCATGTGTATTGTGTAAAAAGTATAAAATGTTTAGTCTACGTACAAGTATGAAAAGACCTTCGTTTAAAAATTTTCAAACAAACATAAAAATAGACGCTAAATTTAAGATTTTCTTGACAAAAATATTTTGTTAAAATTCATTTATTCTACTTTTAAATTGACCATATTATTCGAGATCATTAACTTATAAAGCGATATTTATTAGCTAACCCGAGACAGAGCTAGCCCCACTAGCTTTCCTTGCAGCATCGGGTGGTGGTGGAAGGTCCATATCCTGCTGAGATTGTTCATAAAACACTGCCTTCAAGGCCTCCAATACCGTCACTCCATCAGTAAACACACGGTATGTTAGGAGGAACGTGTTTAAGAAGTCCACGGAGAGAAAGCGAAGATCTGGAATAATAAAACTAGGTGAATAACAGTCAATACAAATTAAAAGTATCCATAATCGACTTCCCATTAACAATATCATCAACATAGTATTTTCATTTGTTAACATAGCTTTTATACATTAAGAAAAACACTTTTTGAACATAGCTTCAATCCGTTCAAAAAGTGTTTTTGTAATGTGTAAAAGGTATGTTAACAAAAGACAATACTGTGTGCAACGGACGGACGTACGGACTGGAAAATGCAAACAAAATTAGACGACTGGAATTCAAGAAAACAAAGGCATCACGTCTCCTAGCATCCATAAATTTTCTTAAAAGATGCAGAGATGACAACATCATCCCCAACTGTGTACGATTGGCTCCAAGAAAGGATATAGTTGGGAGCGCCAGTATTCTTGAAACAGCAAGTAGAAAATTGTTAATTAAACTTATTGCACATAGCTTCAATCCGTTCAAAAAGTGTTTTTCTTAATATTATCAACTGTCCCACCAAGACATGCGCTAAGTACAAAACCCTAATAGAAGGTCACGGAAATAGATAAATTGCTAACATTTGCGTATCTAATTTACTGGGTAGGCAAAGGAAAGGATGATCCTTTCCTGAACCAAGCGGGATTCAATTGATTCCCGATATCCCGAAGACAATTCCTTACTTTATTGTAATTAATGTAATTTTTTAAAGAATAATTTAAATCCCCTTATCGAACAAACGAAACATATAATTATTTCATAAAAATAACTTGAAATATGAGTAAATTAAAATTGAACCTGTCAATCTCTGAAGTAAGCGTTGGGGCGTGGCAGATCGTATTTGTGGTACTTTGCAAGAGTTCAGAGTTCTGCTGAATCTGATATCGACGTCGTCAGTGAAAAGGGCCCGATCAGACCTGCAATTTATTTTTTATTTTATTTATACTCTCAAACATCAAGCATGTTCCAGAAATCAGGCGCAGGGCTAATAATATCCATGCAACTTCCTCGCTATAATTCCAGACGCAGCAAATCCCGAGGGGACATTTTATCGCACGGATCCGCCAATCGTAAGCGAATATATTAGCAATTAGGTGGGAATATAATAAAACACAAGGTAATTGTAATAGTTATATAATAGTATAAGGTTGCTAAAACTAAAGGTCTCTAAGGTGTTTCTGAAAATGTATTGTAAACCTGATACAATCTGTTAAATTTTTTTTTCAAGTCAACCGTGTCATATATAGGGATTTTTCCAAGTATTTCTGTATGAACAGATGTCATTTTTATGTATTATCTTGTAAAGATACACTACATACATGAATCAAATCAATCACATTGCAATTTAAGTTAAACGACGTCAACTATTTTAAGGCGAGAGTCGTAGGTATGAAGCGAATCCCTAAAGCAAAGACGGGCACACAATGTTCATAAAAACCGCCTTAAAACCAAATCAATCGTGTTAGCATGAGTTGTTTAGAAGGGAGACCAGACTATACGAGTAGTCCCATATTCCAAAATATTCCGAAATACGTAAGGTGAAAACGAGAATTTGGTCAGCTTTGCTAACGGTTTTTTCATCGAGCAAATCATAATTAGTTAAGTCTGTAATGGATTCTTTGCGAGATATGATAATATTAACGAAGCATACTGGAAATTGTTGAAATGGACATTTATTGAAATTTAGTTTCATCAAGTTTCTCTGACACTTTCACCGCGAGGCCAGGGCTGAAAGATCATTTTGCAAGGAGACGCACTCATAAATATTTGGAATTCCCTCAGAGAGCTTGAGATCATCGGCTTAGTGCTAGTCGTACGGAAAATAAATATTAATGAAATACGGTGAAAATTACCTGCATGCCGGTAAACTGGCCGATGCAGTACCACAAGCCCCAGAGGCTCTTAGTAACTCAGTTAAAGCCGCACTTTCCATACATTGGGCCAACTCGCTCGTCCAAGCAGCTTTCTCTTCTATTGTTGCTGCCACTAAAATTAGTATAGTATTTTTTTCTATTTTGACGAAAACAAGGATTAGTCTTTAGAATCTTGTAAATAGTCAAAACCTGCTTAAATTAGATAAGTATTAAACGATACAATATCTATTTAAAAAGGTATATTACTTAAGATCTAATTTAAATTATAAATATCATCTAAGTTTTCTAGGAAGATATAAAATTTTGCGTTTTTTTTTAATTTACCTAACTGAGCACATATGTGTTCTCCTTTAACTTCAACGAGTATTTTGAAGTCTTTGCTTTGATAGCAGTCACCACCAGGTGACGAACAAACCGACGCAGTATCTGAAATAGGAAATACTATTTAATAAACGCAAACGAGACAAAGTCATATAAAGTTTCTCTAATTCCACCGAATTGTGACCACAACGGCTATCAAAATAATAATATAAAATTTACTTAATGAATAAACGGATAAAGCATTTATTTCAAACATCGAAGTTCTTACACCTAATAACTAATCTTATGAATTTATATATTTTGATATTAAAACTATAATCTATATCATATACTATATTAATCTTCCTCGGTGTTTGCTTGTATTCCGACATAGGCCTTCTCTAGATTGTTCCACTGTAGTCTGTCTTGTCCTTCTCCATAGGGAGCTTGCTACTTTTTTAAGGTCGTCTTCCAATCGGATCAATGGTCTTCCTCAGTTTCTGGTGCCTTGTCTTGAATACCATTTTACAATATCTTCAGTCCTGTACCTGTATTATCTCTCATCGTATGACCTGCCCATCGCCATTTTAATTGCTTCATACTGTATTCTATATTTTCTAGTTTCGTGCTATTTCTTATTTTTGATAGTCATAATCTGTCCTGTCTTTTGATTTTTAACACGCTTCGTTCAACCCCTTGCTCGCAACACACTCAGTTTTTGTATATTTTGTTTGCTTTTGACCATATTTCGAAAGTTTTATCGACATATCAAAATCAGATATAAAATTAACTAATGATAAATAAATTCAAAACTCTCGTTAAATGTAAATTATACAATAAATCTTTTTATAAATTTGTCGATTATTTGAATGATCCTAATCCTTGGGATTGAGTTGCTCCAGTTCAAATATTTAAGGCTGCTGCCATATGAATAAATTTATTTTGAGTTTGAGATGAAAATTTATTTGTAAGTATTTGAAATACGCCGAATCTGTTAATGGTAATAATAGCATTTTAAATACTTGAGAACTGTTTATATATCACTTTCAAAGTATTCATTGCTAAAACGCGAAATCTTTTCGAAAACCCAGCAAAAAAATTATTTAAATCTTTAGGAAGATTACTCATATTAAGTATCTTTTCTACATTAGGAATAACAATAAAATACATTTCTGTACTTGTGAAATAAACTCAAGACATACAAAATTGGCTTAATATAAAATAATAAGCTCTGAGCAAAGCTTCTAAGAGAGAACAAAGAGTCATATACGACCGTCATCGTCATGGCTGGATGGATCCTCGATAAGTAGTGCATCATGCAGTGGTAGCCTCCCTGATGGTGGAAGATGAAGACGCCCACCAGGTGCTCTTGTGGTAAGCAGAAGGTAGTTGCTAAAGAGAAAGGCCTGTCTTGACTGCAATGTTGCACGACGGCCCTTACCCACCACTTGGGACAGAGTTCCTAAAAATATATTAAAGTTTTCAAGGTTAGAAAAGAGAAACAAGGTGGATAACTAAAAAATACGCTGACACATTATTCTAAGCTTAAATAAAGTCAATAAAAATAATTCTAAAAAATCCAGTGTTGACAGATTTTTGGATGTGTTTCGTGGTAATTTGTTTTTTTTCTAATATACAAGTCAGGTTATCAGACTTTTTTGCTACACGCCATTGACTGTTTGGGTCTAAGGCGGTTTTCTAGTACCACATAGAAATAGTTCTCAACTGGGGTCTAAACGGAGACTTCGGTCAAACGCTGTCAACTGATAATAAAAGAAAATATGTGAGTCGGGAAGGTAATATTAATGAATCAAATAAGGAAATACGTATAGCTTTGGCGATGGTATATAAAACAAATAAATTCAAAATCACTTTTTTGTAGTGATGCAACATATACTACTTTATCGAATACCAATATCATTTGGCGAATACAAATAATTCAGCCATGCAATAAATAAGATTCACCATACTTTTTACTATAATTATACACAGTGTAAGCTCCATCTAACGTCCAACATAACGTCAAATACAATGATACACTCTGCATAACATTACACCCACTCTCAATAACGACAAAAATTGAGTAATAACCAACTTTTCAAATTGCTAAAATTAGTAATAACGTTAGCTGTGTTTTTTATGTAATAGGAGGCAATCGGGCAGGATGCTCACCTGATGTTAAGTGATACCGCCGCTCATGGACACTCACATTGCGAGAAGGCTCGCAAGTGCGTTGCCAGCCTTTCAAGAATTAGTACGCTCTTTTCTTGAAGGACCCTAAGTCGAATTGGTTCGGAAATACTTCAGTGGTCAACTGGTTCTGGTTTATGGTGTACGTTCTTTTGTCGCTTTATTATCCTAGCCTTAGAACTTAGCAAGTATAAAGAAATTCGTTCTTTTGTTTACAAATTGAGATTGCCTGCTTCGGGAAATATCTACTATGCGAATACGAATATTGTACATACCTTGCCGTATAAACACTTGATTCACATCCAACAATATATCGCATCCTTCAATAATCATTCGTTCAACTGCTAAGTTCTTGCGCAGATTTTCCGTTTCACTCACCTATTAAAATCATAAATATAAGATAAAATTAAAAAAAAACAATTAAATAAATATCCGTAGTTTCATCTTAATTTATTATTATTATAAATTTGATAAAGATTTAAGCGGGAAGATAGGATTAATGAGAGTCTTTTTGATTATTTATTTTTTATATATTGTGTATTAATTTAACAATTTAAAACTGAATTCTCAATAATACTTTTTTGGATGAATACTTTTATGTGTATCTCTCAAATACTCTCAAATATACGCGTAACCTCCATTGTTCAAACACGAGATTTGCATATATTGTATTTATACAGTGCTTTTTTTCAAGTTATACTTCTTTTGTTGCGTTGGCGACACCCTGAAGTAAGCTATACTCAACATTTTAGTTTTTTCTATTGTTTGTGTCGTTTTTTCTACAAACGTAGAATCAAATTGTTAAAAAGATTTTTATCTTGTTACGCCAAAGAAGTAAAACTTCTAACGCGTGTACATAAGTACACGCACGATTTTTTTTTCCCCAATTTAATTAAAATATATTTTCTACCTCACCAAAGAGGATGTGAATACCAGCAAATATTTGAAGAGGCGGGGGGACTTCGACTTTGATTAGCAGCAACAATTTCGTTTTTCCTTTGAAATATTAAATACTAATTGTCGTTGTTTAATGTTTAGTGTAGTTAAATTTTAGTGTTCTTTTATTTTTATTTTTTTGTACTTACTTAAGTTTTCTGTTTCATATATGTATATTGTTTATCTATGTGATCTGTTTTGGCTTTGTATATTTTTTAATATGCATGTTAGCTGTAAGATGACTAATAAATAAATAAATAAATAGATAATTACGAAGACTAATACAGGCAAAATTATACGTACTTCATCGTGCATTTGCCGCGATAGTTCTTCTAACTGCGCACGCGCATGTTGAAGACTACGTCTCTCCACATGGTCGTGTGGGGTATGGGCCAGCAGCTCATGCAGAGTTATTATATAGCGTGGGATCTAAAAACAAGAAATTTTAAGTAAAACTAATTTACTAAGTCCAATGGGACGTATGTTTTTTCGTAGGCCACTTATCCAGGTGATCCCTATTTAGCCGCCGCTGGAATGAATCAACTGGGGACAGGACGTCAACAACGAAGGGGGAACCTCCAGCATTCTTGAAGACAAGCGTAGTTGGAAAAGGGATGACGGAATCACAGTGTGTAGTTCCATGGAGCATTCTTCGGAGTGCAATAGAGTAGACCTATATCAGACGAAAGTAAGGGTAGAGTAAAATAGATGTTCAATTATCTGTGTTTGTGGATGATGGCATGGATTGATCAATACATAGCCGTAGCCATAGAGGTAAGTAACTATGTATTTTAAAGAATTTGTAATCATTCAGCTAGTAAAGCAAATTATGTCTTTTGACCCAGTATCCAAATAAATAAATAAAATCGCTTGTAAGGGAAGAAAATCTTCAAAGAAATAATGAAGAAGAAACATATTAACATGCATATACATGGGAAGACTTTTAACACTTGTATTCCCCATTGCATAACAAATGGGTGCGAAACTTGAAAAACCAAGGCATTGCGAAGAGTCAAAGGGCAATCGAGAGGAGGCAAAGGGCAAAAGAGTGTGTTTGGACACGACATTAGAAGAAAAATAAATATACGGCTAGCATATACCACTTAAAATGAAGATGGACAAGTCAGATGCTGTGATACAAATTTGATTAATGGAGCAAATATGTAACTCTGTGGTATCAAGTAGTTGGAACCAGAAGACGGGCGTCCACAAACACGATGGCAAGATGACATCAGCCTGACCTTGGGGCCATTCTGGCCCAGAATTGCCAATGATAGAACTCATTGGAGAGAGCTGGCCTATCATTTCATTTATAAACAAAGATCAGGTTTTTCATACATTAATCAAAAGCATTCAAATCAGACAAACAGATGGTATATTTGTTCCCCATGTCCCACTGAGCACTGCGACTTAATTAATTATGAAAATACCTGATGCATAGGAAACGTTAAGAAGGTTTCCAAAGATCGTCCTTGGCATGCCGTCTTGCTTTCCAGCCGAGCGAGTAGGTGGGTGAAAGGCTGTGATTGCTTGCACTCAGTTAGTACTTGGAGAGAGTAGTGATGATTCCGTACGTACTCCTGGTATATTGTCAGCATCGGGAGTAACATGTCGAATAGGTCTCCTGTAAAAATATTATTCCCTAAAATACAAGTACTTACATGATCCATTTTGTTTGTATTTATTTGATGTGTAATTTTCCGTTTTCTGTTCTCTTAATGCTAAGGTGAAAATGTAAAGTAAAAGGATCACAATCAAATACACATCATCGTTTAGTTTTTCTTTTTGCATTTTCATTAAATTATCTTTTCGAAACATTAAAATATTTACCCTCATAGTGTGTAATTTTATACATTTTAAAAGATTTTCGACATTTTTATAGTCATATCATGTTTCCAATTTTTGTTATTTTGTGTCCAAACCGCTGTAAGTACATTTAAGCAAATACGAACTCCAGTTATTATAAAGTAGGTTGTCTTTTGTTAACATAGCTTTTACACATTAAGAAAACACTTTTTAAACGGATTGAAGTTATGTATTATTATTTATGTCTATGTATTTTACTTATAATTATTTACATAATTTTAAATTTTAATGTTTCCGACGTTTCGCGTGCTTTACAGCGTGCGTGGTCACAGTGACTGAAGACAAAAGGTGTTGAATGTCAAAAGTATCACAGCTGTAAAGAAAGTTGTGTTATCTGTATTTATTTCTCCGGAGTTGGTATCGACGAGGTAATTTTTTACTTTTCTTTTTCTTAGTTACTGATACTTACCTAAGACAAGTGTTGGCCACGACTCCATTCTCGAAGTAAGACCTTTGAAGAAGATCTGGTGTAGAAATAACACGGTCTCACTGTTCAGAAATATGGAATTGACGTCTTCGTGAGTGCACGGGGGCTTCTTAGAACTGGCGGCCATTTTGAATGGTCGAAGGAAACACGTCACCTTAAATGTAAACAGGAGTTTTACAAAGAGTTATGTGTTGTTTCTAATGTATTTCAATGGTTAGTTTTACAACAACGAAATTCTTTTAATTTTTAAAATAACGCGTATTAATAAGCTAAAGTATTTACTAGCGCAAATCAATTACAAGCACCAATATCAATCAAGTATTCAAAATTTCGTTGTATTCATTTAAAAAACATTCTGAATGTTCGATAATCGTTTGGTTTTTTATAAGTCAAGTAGGCATCTGTGCCTGACACACACCGACGACGATTTGGGTATAGGGCATGCTGGTTTTCCGATTTCACCATTCACAATTTTTTTATTTAATTTTAATTATGAAAATCCTTGGCAAGGGATCCTGTAGTATGCCAGCTCTTATTACTTAACGAATGTTGAATTATTTCACAAGCATTACTTTACTGAAATGAAGATAGTCCGTATAACGTTTTGTTATTTCAATCAAGTTAAAATAATAAGATACAAAATCGCGAATACAAAAAAAAACATACCAATATTTCCATTTGTTCCAAATACTCTTCTTCGGCTTCGACCATTTTAAAAACGAGACTGAAATTGATAGTTTTATAAGTCAATATTAAATTATGGTATAACTCCATACTTTATATATATTATATACCTGTTTCTTTTTCTCATGCTCTCGGCATGTGGACTCTTGATGTATTGTTCCACAATTTGTTTCCACCGGCGTCGGCAAAGCCAGCCTCGGAAGAAACTCTGCATAAATAGCTAGATATTGTTTACCATTTAGAACCATTAGTTGATAAAGAATCTACTACGGTACTAAGGCACTACGTGTTAACAAGGAACTTACTTATATACGTACTTTACGTTATCTCATATTAATACTTACACAATTGTTTAATAAGTAGCTGAAGTAATCTTGAGTTCTTTATCATCGGATCTGAGTACGAGAGTAAGATTCCTTACGTCCTAATTTAAGTTAATTTATTTACACTTCGTTACATTACAATATAAAAAAATGAACTTAATTAAATCAAAAGGAGGGCAACTGGCGGCCTTATCGCTTTCGAGCGATCTCTTCCAGGCAACCACTTGATAACGATATAAAGAAGAGTTCATAAATTGTGGAAACAAAGCGAAACTCCGTATACCTTTTTTTAATCAGGTTTTATCCACTGGTTTATGGCCTGGGTTCAAATTATCAAAAAAAAAAACTTTCTTAGAAGAAAATTTTAATGATATTCATAAAAATGAATATGTTACCTGGACTTTCTTAATTTTGCGCAACTCCGACGGATCAATTTCATCAGAAAGAGTCGGAGATAGGCTGCTGGTGGACGTCGCCCGTGTAGATGGCTCATGTTCTTTCTTGTAAGCATATAACTAGAAGATATATTAAGTATAGACAACTGGTAAAGACAAGAGACAAGTGAAAAACTAAGGCTTAAGATAAAAATATCCAAATTATAATAACGTAGAAATATTTTCACCGGGCTTTGTTAATTTCTCTTATTTATTATTGATATGAAACATTTACAATATCAATGTAATCATGTTTAATTCTATTAATATTATAGTCATCATATTTTTTGATAAATACTATAACTTTACTAACAATATAAAACAATTAAAGTTCAGTTTAGCAAAATATTTACGGCTCTATTAGTATAGTACGATATATTTAGACTAAAGTCGTACAAACAGCTATAAAAACAGCGCCTGTGTTTTCATTAGATGCACCGCAAACTATTAACCGCTTTATACGTGAGACGGAAACTAAACATTGGTGCTTTAAAAGATGTGTCACAATACTATGTATGTATACGTATGTAGCTTATTAGCAAGTCTGGTATAATCAATCTATGAAGGACGTTAACTAGTTTCCAAACTCCTAATAATTTATTCAAAAACGTTATTAGTAATTCGACTCTATATTCTATTTTATGAATCTTAAAACTCTGAAAAAAAAGGTTACTAGAACCGTAACTTAGCTACGTGTAACCCAATTACAGTAAACCCCCTTTAAGATTATTACATAGGGTCTGAAACGAAAACGCGTCTTAAACGAGGGAAGAGAGGCAAAGTACGTTTTTTATTACATACTATTATGTTCTAATTTCGTATATATAATTATTAACTAATAAATTACATTAAGTACAGTGATAATTACGTTATTCAAAGTAATCACCTATTCTGGTTAGACAGAAAAATTGATGTATTAGCAATAACAAGATTTTGAGCATAGTATAACTTTTGCTGTGCGTCTTATCTTTTATTCAAAGAAGCTAACTAGTACATAGCATCTTAAATCATTAACAGCTGTTAATGCCAGGGCGTTTGCAAAGCCGGAGTTTTCATCATTGAATCAGGCGTTGAACATGATGAATTGAGTGTTAAGAAATGTATGAAAATATGTTTCAACTTGCAGGGCATATTATCCGAGAAATCTATCAACGATCCGGTCCCAATCTCATATGATCTATTTTTAATCTATTAGGTATAGTATAGTATAAATTATTAAATAATTACCTCAGAGCGTAGTTTCTTCACTTCATTTGACAGTTCCTCGCATTGCTGTGCGTATTGCCATCGAGACGTACGCTCGCTTTCCACTACCTGAAGAAGATGCAATTGCTTCTGTTCCAGCTCTTCTTTTTGGAGTAAAAGCTTATTGAAGCTGGAAAACAGAATACAATAAAATTACATTATTTTTTTATCTTGTTTTTTTTTGTTTTAAAAAAATCTTTAACGGTTAGACAACTATAATTAACAGCAATATGCAGACTGTTTTTGAAACAAATCACACAAGGCAAAGCTATATATAAGCTACCAAAAAATGCAGTTTCTTCGCCCAACGCTCACTTTTCACTATTCACTAACACTCTTAAACAACATCTTCACAATCTGCCTTACGCTTAAACGGAAAATATTGATATCTTTTTAATAGTTCCAGTTTCCAGTTCAAACAATTTGTATTACTCATAACTTCGCGACTAAAAAGAGGAAGAGTTTCTTGCCCGCTCTACGCCCTTGACTTGCGAACTGGTAGTAAATGTGAATTTAAAAATTAATTTAACTTCCTTTCTGACGTTCATAAGTGTACTTGTTTACCTATATGAATAAAGTTATTTTGAGTTTCAGTTTGAATGAAAAATGATTTTTCATTTTTAATAATAATAATTAATAATAAAAAGAAATTCTTTTCTTCATCACCCAATATCTTCTACAGAACTTAGTAAGGTACCAAGAACCAAAGACGATTTAAATGTTCATTTAACTTATGAATTAGTAGTTAAACTAGTTATGCGTAACCATTTGAAGTTCAGTAACCCTCCAATTTATTATTTCATATTATTTATAGACTAAAATTGTTTCTTTGCAATTGTTTGATTTTACAGAAGTATAAGATTCCGCGTCTTACATATACGACATAACAATACGATGTATCGTTAAGACCTATATCCCGATACATTGTCCAATGCCTACGCGATATTATCGGGGAACTAGACTTGGGGGGGGGGAGATAGACTTATTTGCTATGGCAACGCGTTCCTTTGCCTGCACTGGGCCTTGAACTATATTGGTACCAACAAATAATATTATTGACAGGTTATATGTAAATAGTAGTGTTAACTTGTCACGTGTTGAGAAAGAGTTTTTGCACAATGCAAAAATATTGTTCTATGAAATATATACATTATATTACTAAATTTATTTATAAGGAGATAGTAAAAAAATATGTTAATATGGAATATAACATACAGGTATCACTTGTTCCACGTCATTAAATATGTATCGGTAGAAATTCCTACTCTTCGGCTAAGAAGACAGAGGCAGGCCAAGAGAAAAATCCGGCGTGAGTCTCGGTACTCTTTTAAAATATTAAATCATCCTACAAAATGACTATGGTAAACATAGATAGAAGAAACCAACGAGAAAGGCAGAAACGGTCCGCTCTTTATTTGCATTAAATTACAAAACTGAACGGAAACCTCGCAGTCCAGATTCCGGAAGCGGCCTGTTCACTGGCATGTCGTGTGAGCCAGCCATCGTTTTACTCAACCATATTTGAATAAATATAACGAGACAGTATTCTCTATCTGCGCAATTTTCCTAAGATAAATAAATCGTGAGAAATAGCACAGACTGGGGTGTGTAAGGCATAGAACACCTCTTGCTTTAAAGAACAATTCTCTTCGCAATTGCATTTCAAGCCAAAAACTTTATTTATTTTTAACATTTGTTTCTAAGAAATCTCTTAGGAAATACTTAAACTTTATTGAACAAAATTATAAGTAGAAATATCTACGTAATGTTAAAATCAACGTAATTTCTGGCTGGTGAAGTCTGGCAAAATGATAATAAATAACTTAAACTCACCAAGGAAGTATTATACGTTTTTGGTAGGTAAGATTGTTGGCTTTGGAGGGGACAGGAAAGGACTTTGGGCCGATTTACAAATTTTGAATTTAATTTTGGCCCAAAGTCTTTTAATATTTAATAAAGAAGTACAAATCTATCGTATTACGCTATACAGCTTTTGTATACATAAAATAAACATATAACTGGAATTTAATTAGAATAAATTACACAATCCCATAGAATTTCAAATTAATTTTAACTAGTGTATAATTAATTCTTGACCCAATTTCTACGTTGGTTAAACTAATTAATACTGTATCAATTAATTTATAAATTAACATAGACTGTTTAAAATAGACTGAGCCTTCCTGGCCATTCTCGAAGATCTATATTGCCCCAGGTCAAGGCCGCGACCCTTATTCCTTGGGTTTCCACGGCAATGGACTATTTCCCATAGCCAGGGATGTTCACGAAATTACTCCCATAGAAATACAAGTACTATAATACATTTATTATATTGTATTACATACAAAGTTTGCTTTGCATGATGAATAAAATTAAAATAATTTCGTGACTATTTTGGTTAACGCCCTGCAAATTATTAATGTTCAAAGAACTTTATTTCACATTAAAAAATATGTATTTTATTTACATGACGAGATACACGTCGCTATTAGCCGTCCCAATTTTAGTCCATTAGGCTCATTCTGATATGTTAAATTTATGTAATTTATTTGATAAATTTCACCCAGAATCGATTTTCCGGATTTAATTACCAAGATACACATATTCGTACAAGTAGGTATGTATTGCTTCATTGTTCTTCACTAAAAATCATTACGCGTTGTATGATAAAAAAAAAGTCCTACATTTCAGAGTTTAATATTCGAGGAATCCAATTAATAATATAAATAAAATTATTTTGATCGACCCAGACCAGTATAATCAGGGAGATGTGTGTGGATGATTCGTTGTCGTTTATGTATGACTGTATGTTCATAATAAAGTATGTATTAACTTTAAAAATGCTGCAAGGATGTATGTTGTACGAATTCATGGGTTAGTTTAGTTTAGTTAGGTATATTATTTGTCAAGGTTTTGCGTTGAACGTATTGATAATTGACAAATTGATAATTGCGAAGTATTGGAAAAAGTTAAAATAACTGGAACTGTGGGAAACTAGAACGGTCGCTAGTTGGAAATAGTAATTATTTAAAATATACACACAATTTATAGTATTTACACATACAAAATATATTTTATTATATTGTAGACAGAAAACTAACCTCGCCTCTCTGATCGCGTCGACCCAATGAACACAGTCTACTTCGGAAGCAGCTCTCAGTTCGTACTGACGTTGGCTTTCACGGCGATAAGATATTATGAAGCAAAACTAAACAAAAATAAAACTACTTAAATATTGGTTGAATGATTGATGATTTTGAGTTTTCAAAGCAATTATGCAACATATCACGCTTAGTTTCTATTAGTAATTATAATCTAACGAAGTTTAATATTCAAATAAATATTTAAAATTAAAAGTAATTTAATTTTAATTAAAAACAGTGTTTTATTTGATTTTTTTATTAAAAACAATTAAATTTAATTTTCGAAGTTCTAATGTTGTCTACATTATGTCCCAAAATTCATTGTATCACACCTGGGTCTTTGTTCTAAACTTGCTTGTTTCTATTTTCTTTTATAATTAAATTTTTCAAGTCCTTCTATTACCTAATTAATGATTTAAGCGGGATTAGCGGGATGTCTAAAAACAATATTAGATTATTGAAGAATAGTTTTAATTACAGAATTTGAAAGAGTCTCTAAGTACTTTTTGTGCTTTATTTTGCTAGATCTAAAAACAAAACAAAATCTCCTTCTCCTCAGATTATAAGCATTACGACACCAAGAATGTTGCGTATAGATAACAAAAATTCACGAAAAACTATTTAAACGGAAGGTTACCCACCGAAGCATTTCTTTCTATTGGTGATTTGCTAAGTCTTTCGCAATAAGAGCCCTCTAGAAGCAGCACCCCTGTTGGCCGTGTATTATTTTCGGATTCGTAGTAGAATAGCAGGTTCTGTGAACAAATTTTACTAGTTTATATGTCAGTAACTGTTGGAGGACCTGCTACACCTGAATGCCTGCAATTGGCGGGAGGTGGCACAGGACAGACAGCGCTGAAAGATTCTCATTTCGCAGGCCGAGGAACTTTTTTAGTCGCGGAGTCAGCGGAGTCAGTGTAAGTATGCACGTTTCCAAATAAACACCTTTACAAACTAAAATACGGACTGCAATATGGGGTGGATTTTTTAGTATAAAAGTTTTGGTTTTCTTATTAAATAGATATAAACTTCAAAACTAGATCAATCAAGACAATAATATTACAACGTAATAATAACCGCGCTAGTTTTGAGTGAGGTAACTACAATTTGTAAACTTAATTAACCCGGTAATAATAAACAAAGAAAAAAATTTCAAATATTATAAAGTATGGTAAAATATTTGTCATATGGTAGAACGAACGTGACCTTGCAACCTGTTGTAGCAACATCGTAGCAGTTCGTAGAACTTATTAGCAATTTGTAGCACAATGAAGCAACAATTTTCTAAGTCATAACAGAGAATTTTGCCAAATACTTTATTAAAAATGCAATAGATGCCGCATACAAGTGGATCGTGCTACTGAATAATTAAATTCCAGTTACCTGATAAAGTATGAACCATCGCAGTTGCCATTTTGTGTTGTCCGAGCTACGTTTGTGCAAGTACCCCGCCTGTAAGAAAATTTATTATTTAAAATGTATTGAGAGATTTTTTTAATTTCTAAAGACCAAATATTTAAGTTGAACAGATTTAGAATATAATCTCTTTATCTTTCCAAAATCAAATCAAATCAGAACATACTGAACTAAAGAAGCGGTTAATAATAAAAACAGTTCCTTTAAAAGTAAAAAGTTTAAAAGGCGAGCTTCAGAAATCATATATTTATTATTACCCAAATACCGCAATGTAATAATAATTCATCAATTTAAAAGGATTAATGATACCGTATTGATAATTTTTAATTGATAATTGTAAAGAACATTTGGGAACTGTAAAATGTTTTGAATCGAAAATCGTTTGATTGATTTTTTGATTTTTTTTAAAGAGCCAATCTTTACGCGGTTACGAAAGGTTATTAAACATTTTGATTTGAATAAAGATAACAATAAAATACGTATTTACTCACCTGCGAATGGTCATACTGAGCACGTTCGGATAATGCGATGAGTTGGCCATCGTTGACGCGTATAGAGCGTTGTATCTTCGGACTAAGCATAATGATTACCTAGGACGTATAAATCAAAATGATCAAATTATTTGGATACATAAAATAAGTATTGGTTATGTAGTTTAAAGGGGATGCCGTACCCACACATGTTGGAGGGTTAGTAACCCTACCAGGGTTACCAATTAGAAATTCTAAAAAATTGACACCCCTTAAAATAACTCTATATACATCAGTATATACAAGTATACAGATTTTAGAGTACGCGCAACACGCCTTAATCAGGGGCGCTGAAAAATTAATGCGACAAGACTGGCATTGCTATAGCAATTTTCATATCGAGGTTTAAAGTAGAGAATATAATTCAACAAGTTTATATTATTTTTGTGAAGTAAATTATTATTAAAATTAAGTATGAAAATTTTATAATTTAAATTTGCTACTAAGCAATCAATAATATGTCAAGTTTGTTTAATAAGATATTCTCTATCGGTATTGTTACACATTACACTGAAATGTCATAATTGTTTTTAAGTTAAACAATTCTCTATATCCTTAAGTATATTCACAAAATAAAGTTGGTGTAACACATGCTTAAAAATATTTATAAAACTTACTTTTTTAGTACGATGTAACTTGAATGATCACGAATTACTTCATTCTAATCTTTCATCTATAATATCGATTTTTAAGCTCAACAATAAAAGACACTTATTTTAAGCACTGAGAACAAGTTATTAGACATTAGAAACATCAACAATAGTATAGAAAAGGTTTCAACATTAAAATATATTTACTCTAGACGCCTGTTGAACATATAAACACAAACTCTATTATTTATGTTGCTTTCTAATCTGTGCAGGCGTTAAATAGTGAGTTACGAAAGGAGATTTTAGTTGCGATTTATTACTGGCTGTTTTGGCTTGAGTTTTTTATTTTTTTATTTGAGGATTGAGAGGTGTTTCCCTGTCGAGGACGACAGAGGGACTGCTGGGAGAGCACCTGTTAGCTGAATCGACCGTGCCGCGCTTGCGTGTCTGATGACGTACAAAATATGTTGAAGACTTATGTAAACCGCGTAGGTTTCTTTTTTTTATTAAAACGGTTACCACTGTTAGAACAGCATAGGGCAGTTGTCATTTAATACCACCCCTTAATTATTTGGGGTATTTACATGTGTATTTTAATAAGCCATTGATTTTCATCTAATTTATTTGTATATTAAATTATTAACCTTTTAGACCTCAAAAATAAGGAAGGGTTAACTTGTTTTATTCATGCCTTCTAATGAAAACGACTTTATTGAATCACGATTCTATACATTCTACACGATGATAAAGTTTTGTCATTTATTATATTATTTGTTGCTACTATTATTTAATACATACATATACATCAGGAAAATGGCATGAAAACTGTTTCTTTTTAAATTAAATCTTCTAAATGTTAATAGATCTGTGGACAAGCGGGACGGGACGCAGTTTCAGTAGCAATAAGCGGCCCAGCCGTATCTTTAGGCTTCAGCCGACACGCGCTATAAAGGCGTGTAGACACTTACAAACCCTCTTTTTAGATTAATGAGCTTTTTAGATAACTGAGTACCATTTCTCATTTTTTAAATCACTATGATTAGCTACAGATAAGAATAACCAATATGTTATTATTAGTTATTGATGACTGATGTGCTCGTAGGTATATTGTTAAAATTTAGTCCACTAAGTGCCTTTAATTACGAATTTAGTTTATTAGGAAGACCTTACATTAACAACAGTCTTTAACGAGAATACAGCAAGAATAACGTATACCCACCCCTTGTCAAATCAAGAGAACGCCCTCCACTAACTCCAACATCACCGATGGTCACGAAACGGGAACTGCAGGCAGTTCAAAATAGAACTGCCAGCAGCTTACCCGTTAGTGACATCTAAGCCTCAACAGAACTAATCTTGAAACAATTATTGTTCTTATAAAATAGGGGGCAAACGGGCAGGAGGTTCACCTGATGATAAGTTATACCGCCACCCATGGACACTCTCAATGCCAGAGGGCTCGCGAGTGCGTTGCCGGTCTTTTAAGAATTTGTACGCTCTTTTCTTGAAGGACCCTAAGTCGAATTGGTTCGGAAATACTTCTACATAGATTCTCAATTACGGGCCACCGTGTCCTTAATAAACATCTTTTCGTTCTAGGCGCGACTGACAGTCCATTGTGCAGAGGCTGTTTCAGCGCAGAGGAATCAGTCAACCACGTAGTTCTGGAAATCAACAGAGCTGTGAGGTCGCTCCGTGAAGCCTGCGAAATACCCAGGAGACTTCTGTGCTTTGGAAAGGAGCTAGGCTGGCTTAGTTAGCCAGGACTTTACACACATAGGTCCACATGACAGCTTGATATACCTATTTACAAAGATTTCTGGTGGTGGAAAGATGTTAAATAATCTGATGTGAATGACCTACTTCTAACAAGCATTGCTATTTCATAAGGGACAGGGCCCAACCGTTTATATATACCTACGACGCACTGTCCCCGGGACCCATTTAAAATGTTGTAAATGCAAGGGGTTTTTTTAAGTTTGTTATAAGATAGCTGCTTATATTTATATTTACATAATGAGATGTATGTATAGCAAATAGAGGGTAACTAATCTACTTTACAGTGAGTTAACCATAATCACTTAAACTTACAACTATAAAAAACTCACGTTCGAAAAAGTAACATATTAACTTATTTTCAATTAAGATAGTATAGTGTACAAACACCTTTTCTACTATAAGGTGCCCTTTACTAAACACACAATAATACACACATAGGAGTATCATGAACAGTGTAGCAATACGTTGCATTCTCTACACAGAAATATGGGCTGTATGTTAAAGGGAGGAGGAATCAAAATTGTTTCCATAAGTTTACCAGAAAATTCTAGTCCGTTAAAATGTATTTTACGAAGCATAAAGGTAAAGTACCCTAACGAATTTTCCTTATTTCATACATTTTAAGTGCACTAAAGAAGTTTTAGTGCACTTACAACTTCTACCACTGCCTAATCTATCACTGACATATTTTTGCTAAATGATAAAGCGTGGTACAATCAGATTATTTCTAGGGATACATGATCTATTGTTTCTTTAAATGTTATGCATATTCATTAAGATCATAGACGCGCTTACCCACGCCTTGCAGGTGAAATGTGCAGGCCATATTGCAAGGTGTACAGATAAATGAGGGAACGCCGAAACCGCCAGTGTCCCACGCTGACCATACCACCAAGACCACAAAAGCGACGGTCTGACGACATCACGAAGGTTTCTGTGGGAGAAATGGATGGCGGAAGCAAATAATGGATTGCCAAATGGAAAAATTCTAAATTCCAGGTGGCGTTTAACTAAAAGGGGTCCATACTTCAGAACAGGAATTAATAGAAAAAAAAATAAGTAATGTAGACTAAGTGTATAGTCTGATTCTTCATCTGATTTTTAATTGTTACAGTATGGAATTAAATCGGCTTTGTTATTATCATTATATTCATTTTATATAGCCTGATTTAATGAATTAACGAGGAGGTTCTGTGGTAGGAATTAAACCCAAGCAAGTTCTTTAATAAATATTCGATATATCAGTCCTTACCGGCCTCAGTCTTACATAGGCGCTAAGGCTTGCTGAAGTCGGGGGAATGGTGAAAGCCTTACCATACAAACACGAACTTATCTACAAAAGCCTATAAGCATTCTGTCGACATCTAAGAAGTTTATCAGGTGATATTTATTAAGTTTGTTGTACAAACTTCCAAAAACGGTATTTGCTCTGGTGTGTGCTTCGTATTTAAAATAAGTGGCTCCATTTAAGTTTTAACTTGAAGAAAAAAATGGATGTATTTTGGCGGTATTGTCACTCACAGAACAATGGGAGCATGTCCACAGTCCACATTTACAACTTAGCACAAATTATATTTGACAGCGACAGAAACATTTTTATCATTCCTCAAACGTTTAAATCTATAAAACTGTAAAACCCAACAAATATGGCTGCCACGACATGATATTACAAATTCAACTTTCATCTTGTGCTATATTAAAAACAAAATATAGTCGGTATTTATTTTTCACAATTGTGTAAATTTTTTGTGTGCTTTCACAAGTTCGACAACGACATTTGTTGGAATGACAAACAAAATCAAACGTCAATGTCAAAAACCTGAAAAAATTACTATAACTGTACCCACTGCTTAAATACTATTATTTACTTACACGAAAATTTTTAACTAATCGTAAAAATTGTACTTTCAAACATTGAAAAGCGTAAGTCCATGTAATATAATGGCTTCTGGATCTAAAAATGATGTTGTAAATAGACTGTCGAATGTGAAGATCGCCGATGCCGACGGCGACGGTGACGAAGAGCCCCCACAAAATATGCTTCCCTCAAATCAGCAGGCACGTCAAAGTGGGCACGACGAAGAGATGGCTCATTCTATTGACCCTATGCCTTCCTCTTCTGCTATTGAAAACCTACCAACACATAACACAGGTGGACGCTTGCACAACTGGCAGGCAACCAAAACAACTGTAAAAGAACGTTTATCATTCTTGTTTAATAACGAAATCCTCTCTGACGTGCATTTTATCGTTGGTAAAGACGCCAATCAGCAGATCATTCCAGCGCACAAGTTCGTACTTTCGGTTGGAAGCGCAGTTTTTGATGCCATGTTTAATGGTGTACTGGCTACAAAGTCTGACGAGGTGGAGCTTCCAGATGTGGAACCCGCAGCTTTCCTACATCTGTTAAAGTTTCTGTACTCGGATGAAGTACGAATTGGACCCGAGAGTGTGATGACAACATTATACACCGCCAAAAAATACGCTGTTGCTGCTTTAGAGGAGCACTGTGTAGATTTTCTAAAAAGCAATTTAGGTACAGATAATGCTTTCTTGTTGCTCACACAGGCTAGGTTGTTTGATGAACCGCAATTAGCTGCACTTTGTTTGGAAATGATTGATAAAAATACTGCAGATGCTTTGAATGCTGAAGGATTTACAGACATAGATCAAGACACTTTAAATGCTGTCTTAGAAAGGTATAATATTTTAAGGTTATTACTGAGAATCGGAGTTCTAGAATTTTATATTGATTATTAGAATTCATAGTGTAGTAAACATTAAAGTATTTGCTATTTATTTTATTGTAGCTATAAATTATAAAATACTTGTGACTTATAATTTATAACTTCAATGTCTAATCATAATTGAAATTCTTAATTTTTTTTAAATATAATATTTATTTTTCAGAGACACTCTCAGAATTAGAGAAGCCAAAATCTTTTCAGCTGTCCTTCGCTGGTCAGAAGCAGAATGTATAAGACGCCAGCTTCCAGTGACCCCAACTAATCAAAGAACAGTTCTTGGCAGAGCTTTCCATGCCATACGGTTTCCCCTGATGTCAGTGGAAGAATTTGCTATGGGTCCTGCCCAAAGTGGTCTTTTAGATGATCGGGAAATTGTACAAGTTTTTCTATATTTCACTGTAAATCCAAAACCTAATGTTGGATTTCTGGATACACCCCGCTGTTGTATGACTGGCAAAGAGTTGACAGTGAATAGGTTCTCACAAACAGAATCCAGATGGGGCTACAGTGGGACAACAGACCGAATCAGATTTACAGTGGATCAGAGGATTTTTGTTGTTGGTTTTGGGTTGTATGGATCATATTTTGGACCAAGTGAATATGAAGTGCACTTGCAAGTAAGTCTATGTCAAATAAACAGCCTCTCGCAGCTTTCCAAAGCTGGGCATTTGTTTTTTTAGTAAATTTCAAAAAAATATTTTTTGAACTACTGGTCCAATAGTTTATGAGTTAATCATACAAAAATAGAAATCTTTCTTCATTGTATTCATACTATAGATTGGTTTCAGGTGTTTAATCTATTAAAGAGTCATTTATAAAAATACATTTTAAAAGATAAAAACATTTACAGAAAAGACGTAGGTGACTTGGCTGAAGAGATCAGTTAATAGTTTTATTTTTATTTATAGATAATCCATCTGGCAACAAAGAAAGTGTGTGGATCAAACACAACTACATTTTGCTGTGATGGAACTGATGATACCTTTAGGGCAATGTTCAAAGAACCAGTTGAAATTCTTCCTAACACTTCTTACATTGCTAGTGCCAAATTAAAGGTAAGTAGTAGTGGTAGTGTTTTTAATTTGTTCAATAGTTGTATAAGAAAACTATAGAAACACGAGAAACTAATTTTACTTCACTACCTCTTGGTCTTGAAATGCATACATATCATAACTATTTTTATTAAATAAATAAAAAGCTTTTGTTAAATATATGATGCTTACTGTTAAGAGTCTTGGCCTTAGATTATTGTATTTATTTTGTGATGATAATTTCTTATAGTCAAGTAGGTGATCAGCCTTTTGTGATAGACACACGCTTCCACTTCATTCCTTATATAAAACGGCTTCTATTTTTAGGGCACTGACTCGTACTACGGATCAAAAGGTGTTCGTCGCGCAACAGTAGATTGCAACAATGGTGAAAAGGTAGTCTTTCAGTTTTCATATGCTGCTGGAAATAACAATGGTACATCTGTTGAAGATGGCCAGATTCCCGCCATAATTTTCTACATTTAACCCTCGTCACCCGTGAGGCTTCTCTCGGACCTGATTCTATATGGAAAGCTCGCTAAAGTCGCCATTGTTTTGGGAACTGGCAACATTCCTATGTAAGTGTAATATGGCTTTGACGAACTGTTCAAAGACTAAGACATAGTTTAAAAAGGAAAATTAATAAGTGAATTTGGAAAAAGTGAAATTAAACTGTTTACTGTAGCTTAGTAAATAGCGAGTTTCAAAATAAGTCAATAGTATGTAACAGTATTTCATTAAAAATTGTTTAATATGAGAGCAAAACGCTTAAAAAATATAGTTGGAAGGTGTTTTATGAGATTGATGGAGCCTTAGAAACGAATCTTAGTAATTTAAAATACTGAATGAATATTTGAAGGCTTTAGCTTTTTTGCTTTCAATATAGAAAAGGATTCAAAGTAACACCAAGTTCAAGTTCAAGTTCAAGTTCTTAGAAAACAGAAATAAAAATATTTTCGTTGATGCAATAAAAAGCGCTTTCTGTATATTCGTTATAGTAATTTAACTTATTGTGTCAAATATAAAATGTTTAGAAATCAAATTGTAGCATATTACTAATTTAGTGCTTTAAAGTCTAAGCAGTTTCTATTATAATCTAAAAGTATAGAAAAATTGTCATAACATTGCGAGTGTTGTTTATATAAGTATACCCTCAGATTCAGAGATGAGACTTAATGCTAAGTGCGACTCCCGTATCTCAAAAATGTATTAGATTTTGACATACTGAATTTGATGCTAATCAAGTTCAATGTAAGTAAGAGGGATGCATCGATACTCTTATAAAAATATAGTCGATACCGATACCAAACCTTATTGAATTAAAATTAAATTAAGGTAAGATATATCGATTTTTAATTTATATTAAAAAATATAAACAGTCACTAACTTTGAATTTTAGAAGATTAAAGGTTAAGTTATTAAAATTGGGAATTGAGAGTAATAATTAAATTTTAATAAAATAAATAACTGTTAGTAATTAAAATTAACATTAATACGATTTTTGTAATTCTATATTTTATTTAATTTGGTATTGAAAAAATACAATTCGTGATAGCAGTCAAAAGCCAACTAAAGTGTCTAGCCAAATGAAATACGCGGGGCCAATGCGGGTGAGAGAGACAAGAAACGGGGATTCCCCGGGCATAGATAGTCCGTGCCTCGTTTGCAACTAGATCAAAGAATATGCGTTTTTATATTACTATTTTGAAAACTATCGCTGAATCGGCAAACCCAAAGTATCGCCGATATAACGGTATCGGATGCATTCCTAGTTAGCAACAATTTATCAACTAAACAACCCAATTTGGCCAAAAAGTTTTTGAGTTTTGACATAAGAACCCGTGATAAAGATTTATTGAGTGGAAAAATTAAGTGATATTTATTTTATAAGCAACAGGCAAATATGTTCTAAAAACTTAAAGGCGAAATTGAGATTATTTATTGTTAAACTAAAAATTACTTTTTGTTTTTCTTTGGAAATAAGCACCTAAGTCTACCCGTTTGTTCAGTTTAATATGATATAATCGTAATACAAAACCATATGAATAGCTTATTCAAATAGAACGGTCTTCGCTGTATGAAATTTCCGTATATTTTCATATATAGTTTTTAATTATCTAATGAGTTGGCTAAACATTCCCTCAGAATAAAGATCAAACGGGAATTTAAGGCAGATATTTGTGCAGTAAAGTCAGTGATATTACTGTGAAGTGAATGTGTTTTGTAAACGTATTATATTAAATAGTTAATTGGAAATTTATAGGGCAATCTAGGGATGCTATATTTGCAAATCCTATAATCTCCAAAATTTTGATTAGTTTATAATTTATCATATTCAGACAAGTTGCGTCAAATGTCGACGAAGCGTATATTATTATGTACTTATTACACAACCTTTTTCGAGATTATATGAATCAAAGTCTGGGCTGGAATTCACTTATGCATTTTAATATGAAATTATTTTCATTTATTAGGCAAAGGATTGTAAATCTGATCTTTATCTATAAGGAATATTTCTGGTAAAATATGACGAACAAATAAAGCAAACACAATTATCTTTGTAATACACGCTTCTTCTCACGTGAAGAACGTTAATTTAAGGTAGAGAAAACATCAAATTCACTTTTAAAATTTCTCGTTTCAATTGTGGTAAGTTCATTAAAAATGTAAGACATGAAAGTGTTCTTACTGTTCTAAATTACATTTATATGTAAAATTGTAACATTGTTGGTGTTCAAAGAGAGATGCTTTTTAGTATGTAGTATGTAAATTGCATGTATCCGTAAGCTTTTAAAAATGAAAATAACAAAAGACGAAGTGATGGCGCTTTTAATTTTAACTACTTTATCTATAGCATAACATAGCGTCAGACCAAATAAACAAAACGCGCGCTTTTCGTCTTTTTACATTCTCACCACCTTGTACCCTTAGTACGAACTATACGTGTAATCGAATAGATCGATACATTTTTGTATGAGAAACATCGGAAATGCTCCGTGGAACGTTACTGCAGAATTGTATGGAAAATTTAATACTTGTAGGGAAACTCGATTGGTTCGGGCGGAGAGTTGTGTGGGGCTCGTAATCTGAGCATACTCATTAAAACCCCACTGCACCAATAACAATAGCTCTAGATGGTGCGCAGTAACAGCGGCGCCGCGCCCAACACTGAATACTTGACTATGGTAAAGTTCGTATTAAGGGTTCAGATGTCTTTTTATAATTGGCTGTTTAAATCATATTAACGACGTTATATAACCTATTGCTTTGTCAATCTATGTTGGTTACCGTAAGCCTTATGATATCAAAGACTCTTTGTCTTATAAAATTAAAGCTTTGATGGTAACCTCTAGTGGATATTGATACAATATTCGCTTTAAGATATACTAAATTGTAGTGTTGTAGTGGTAGTGTCATTAACATGTAAGGGTAACTAAATTCCTATAACGGTCTTAGACCTTGATCTAGACATTTGATTAAGTAATTGATCACACACATATCAATACAAGCGGAATACGAAATTGAACTTTTTATCAAAACCGGCAAAATTGTACGTATTAGTATATTAATGCTATCTCTAATGTACAAAAATATGGCTACGATTAAAAGTTTTTTTTTTTTCATTATAAACGTACAGAAAAAATAGCTAATAAATTGTCCTATCTTGTCGTTTTGGAAATAATGTAGTGTGTCAAAACTGTAATTATAGGTACCGGCAAACTTCTTGAGCATTAAACAAGGGAGCGGGGGAAAGTTTGCTCAGCGCGAGACACAAACGTCAACTGATTTACCAATCACGCCATCAACACATTTCTCTCCCGCCGCCTCCCCAGTGATACCTAAAAATCGCTTCTGCGCAGGCAAGGACATTTCTTTAAGATGTTTGCCGGTATCTGTAACTTGTCAATCGTTTATAAATAACAGGCGTACTTAGAATCGTATTTCAATTATGATTACAACAAAGAACTCATTAAATCCAACCAGAAATTGAAAGAGCCTTACCTTTGTACTCACAAGCCAGTATAAAATGTTTAACACCATTCTTTAGGTAACTTTTATTATTAATCTGTCATTAGTGACTTGATGTTGAAACGTGAACTCCGGTACGTCAGAATCTAATATGTTTATAATTTACGGGAGTCATACTTAACGTTGAGTTTCGCCGTCTTAAGTATGAAAGACAAGATATTTGTACATTAGAATTAGCATCCTATTTAGTCACATATTATAATGTAGATCATATTTTAGTCTCAAATACTACGAAAACGCTTAGATTCGTATTAGAATTATCTGTGATAGCAAATCATTTGTAAATTTATTTTTTTAGCTCAATTGTATTCAATGTTTCAATACGCCATTTTTTTAAATTGAATTATATCTAATACCTAAAACCAAATGTTAGGTGTAAACAATTTTGTCACTGTCCTTTATTTTTTTAATAACACGTGGTTATTTTATTAGTTTGAAGTTAAAAATAAATTTTCAATTCTTACTTCATTTGGGCTGTCTAGTCAAATTTATTTTCTAAAACAATTCACAAGAAACTGTAACTTTATTTTAAGGAATATTAGATGTATTGTAGTAGTAATTTCTTTAAATATTTTAGGTTCTATTTCGAAAATTATTATTTAGTTTATTAAGGATTAGTCAAAAAATTGTATGTAATTTGTTTCCCACCATAATTAAATTGTAATCAATAAGCGATGTTTCAGATTTATTTTATTTCTTATATAACAAAAACGATTTCTATATTTTAAAAGGTTTAACTATGATCTGTATTAATCTTTAGCCTAGCAGATTTTGAAACTTGAATAAAAAACTCGTAATTTTTTTTGTCTGAAACGATCGCTTCTCAGTAGATGGCTTCAAAAATTACTGATATAATAACAGAAAACTAATTCTAAAGTGCCACAAAATCTAGCCCGGTGGTTAAGATTAAATATGTATTTTTGTCTATTTTGTAAACGTACCGCAGACTAGACTAAATAAACGTGAAAATAAATACTGAAGTTTATTTTTTAACTATAAGATAATTGACAGACCAGGACCGGTAAGTATTTTGTAACTTCCACTCCGATCCTGACGCTTTCGTATGTAATGTTGGGATAGTTCTCTCAAAAAGACACGTACCTACAATTTTATAACTATGATGCTATCTGAGATTGACCATTGGCTATGATAGTTGGTGTAGAATATATCTCGACATACGTACGGTACAGTACAGTACGAATTGGTAAGATTTGATTAAAGAATTATTGAAAAACACGCAATTAAGGATCTTTAGCATTATTTCGTTGATTTTCTCGTGCTCTCGTTCTAATTCGATCTCCATTTTCATAAACATGAAACAGCTATTGAATGTTTTGTCTTCAATTCGCTCGAGTTGTTCTTGACAAAATGTTGTGTAATTATTTTCGGGTGTTTATGAATTAGATCAACAAGTGTATCTCTTTCAATGATTAACATGATAGAAAACTAAATACGATAGTGAATAATATATTATTTTATAAAAATCAATAAATAATCATAAGACATACGCCAGTCGAAGTTCAAACTTCAACATGATCCCATTTCATTTTGCCATTCCATATGCCGTTTCTCCAAATTCTTTGCTACGGGCTTGGTTCGTTCGATAGCAGTCAAGATATCTGATAAACATATCTTGTCCTTTTTGTTCAAAGCACCTGAAAATATAATAATAATGAAAAAGATAATTTTTAGAGCTCTCTGTGGTTTTTAATCTCATTTAAATGACATTTCTCGAAATTGGTTTCTGGTTGTATATAGTAATATTATAAACAATGTGTGGGCACCTTTTAAGTAAATACAAATTACTTGTGCCAGGTCTTCCGTAATTTATATAGTAATAAATACGTGAACTGTGCGAGTGTAATATTATGATATATGTGTATAATATCACATATTTATATAAAATAACATAAATATCAAATATAAATGTGTGAACCTTGTATAAGGACAGATACATTTACCCGTCTGTTTCAATGTATTTTATTCTTTCGTTGCATAAATCAACACTACGCGACAGCCTTGACACCCACGATTGGTGTTCAACATTCTGACTTCCTCACAATTGTTTTCTTTACCGTACGAGTAAATGTTAAGTTAGAATATCGAAAGAAAAATCAATCCAACGATTACAGGTTTGATATGATTTTCAACACTTAACACAGTTCAAAACAAATTATGGTACACATACAAAATTTTCTAAATAGATATGTAAAGCACTTACTTCTCGCCATACTTGGAAGCATCTTCCTAACACTAGCCATCAATGCTTCCTTACATACCATCTTGATGTCACTACCAGAATAGCCCTCGGTCTTTATAGCCAACTCCTGAAAATCTACTTTCGGCACAAGCTCTATATTTTTTCCTAGATAACCCTGGAATAGTTCAGCTCGTGTTTTGGCGTCCGGTAAGGGAATGCAGATGCGTTTTTCTAAACGTCGCAACATAGCTGTGTCGATTTCCCTAAAATTGATAAAAATATATCAAAAACATAATACGTAATTTGGTTAAACGATTCATGATGTAATTAACAATCGCGTTGCACACAAACCCAGCACTGTTACTCCACGGCCTATGCCGCGCTACCTTTTCGAAAGTTTTTAAATTAAAAGTTTCAATAACCCATTGAGATTATATTTAGTTTAACTGAAAACCAGCATCTTCTAGGTCATGCACTAAAACTGAGCACCGAATAAAAATGGAAATGCTTAATTTAACTCTCTCTCAAAAAGAGTTTTTCTATAAAGTATGAACTCCCCGAGAATGATGTCCCGAACTCTTCACTGGATTCTTTGAAAAACAAGTAAGATACTTTTTAAGAAAACACTTTTAAAACGGATTGAAGCTATGTATTATTATTAAAAACTTATAATTATTTACATAATTTTAACCGTGACCACGCACGCTGAAAAGCACGCGAAACGTCGGAAAAAAAAATATGTAAATAATTATAAGTTTTTAATAATAATACATAGCTTCAATCCGTTTAAAATGTGTAAAAGCTATGTTAACAAAAGACAATACTAAGATAGTTTTTGTTATCATAAATACTCGCGTCAGAACTTTGCTGCTTGCGTGTTTAATAAATAGTAATAATAACCTGTTAATATTTGTAGCTACTTTCTTTTGGCCGCGCGCTTACTAGAGGGGGTTAACGACGCCTTTCAAAAATATTATACCTTCCTACCACTACGTAAACAAATTTAAATAATGTTACCATGGCATATTAGAATTAGCAAGGAGGAACACAATGCCATCCCTCTGAGTAATGCCATCCAGTTCTGTCAGGAGCTGACTCTTCAGCCTACGTGACGCCTCGTGTTCTCCAGAAGTCGCGCGCTGAGACGCCAGGGTTTCCACTTCGTCTATGAAGACAATGGATGGTGAGTAGTACGACGCCATTTCGAAAAGCACCTGAGGTTTTAAATCACCAATGTGAAGGAAAGTATTTTTTACACGAAAATGCGTACATTTAAAGGAACCGAACATAAAGTTGTATATATGTATATTAAATTAAAAGATTATGTAATACAATATTAATAAAATATTGTATAAATTATTAAATTTATATTAATAAATTGTAGTATAGACTAAAGTATATTTCGCAAAATAGGATGATTCCCAAGAAAATTCTTACCTTAGGAAGTAGCCATTTACCCACAGCTGTACTTACTATACTACTATAATTGAAAAAAAAATCGAATTTATTAACCTTTGCAAGTTTATAAACTCGCCAATAAGTGTTTATGTCCAGGCCTGGTGTATCGTCAGAGAAGTATTTAATTAACAGAATTATAAAACATTAACGAGAAAATTTATTCTTGTTGATGCTTATCATCAATACCTTGACAATTTTCTCCGACTCGCCCCTCCACTTGTTAATAACGGTACTACAAGTGACATTGAAGAAAGTGCAACCACTTTCTGCAGCTACCGCTCTCGCCAGCATGGTTTTTCCGGTACCAGGAGGACCATGTAGTAGAACCCCTCGCCATGGTTCTAATAGACCAGTAAATACTTCTGGGTATCTATAAAAATCCGGAAAAACTTTAATCAATACTTTAGGAAAACAACAAACAATGTTTCGATATCATAGACGCAAATGAACAGCATAAAGATATGTTTATATTAAAATTACAGAAACTGCTAAAGTATTTTACTATTCCATTATACTTACCGTACAGGATAAACCACAGACTCCATGAGCAGATTCTTGGCGGTGTTCAAGCCTTTAACGTCTTCCCAACAAACCTCTGAGGGCCTTATGATGTCCTGGTACAAAATCTCCACGAGGTGCCTTTTATCTGAAGACAAACTTGACAAAAAATCTTTTAAAGGCTTTCTTTCTATCGCTGGTATCTTATGTTCAATATTTTCTGGGCTATCCTAAAATGTATTTATTATTAATAAAAACATAACAGGTATTGTTTTTCAATACTTAACACGCAGTCCGGTACATAAATTAAAAGTAAAAAGATCGTCAACAAAATATATACTAACAATTATACGTATACAACATGATCATTATTAATTTGCCTATATATTGTATTAGAATATGTTACTATGGCGGTTATTATGCGATATTTTAACTCGTATATACCTCTTTCCATTTGTAGTATCGTATGAAGAATTTTACTCAATACAAGGAATGTGTGAAAATGGTACCTTCTTGCAGTAAATATTAATCCAAAAACTTACTCTAAAAAAGTAGTGCGCACTAGCGTAGCACAGAAAACCGTTTTACCTGTAAAAGCTTAGTTATGGTGAAGCTAGAAGGTAAGTCTGGGTTTTGTGGTGCTGGTTCCGGCATAGCAGCCACAGTCTCTGGCTTCACTCGTCTGGTCTGTGGCCTACGAATTGGTTCTTCCACTTTCCGACAGAACTGTGGCTGCTTGTTAAATCGAATAAGGTAATAACTGCAATAGTCCTAAAAAATACAATATTAGATTTAATAGTTACGAATTATTACTTTATAATAGGTACATGCATGCTAATCAAAACATTTGCTGACACATGACAGTTCTATTACTTAAATACATACGGACAATAGACAACTAGATATCATAAACAAAGGCATAATTAAAAGCAATTTGTCCAATGAAACATATTTATTGTAAATGGCGTTAATAAAAGAGGTGCGAAGTCCACAATAAATACGTTATATTATTATCATTATGCCTACCTCCGTAGCTTAGTAGGTGGCATAATGTAACTGATTTTTCAGTTAATTCCGTCGAAACCAATTGGAAGGCAGATGCCGAACTTTTTAAAAGAAACTAGTAAAGCAAAAGCCGATGTATTGTTACGAGCTAGGAGATCGGATAGAAAAAGCCGTAGATTTCTTAAGGGTTTATTTCTTGATGAGGAATTTATGAGCACAAATTACTCGCAAAAATACTCTTATTACACACAAACACAGTCACTAATTACTTAATTATGCACACTTCACACAGTACTTTATCACTTGTCTTCACTTTATCGCTTCGGTGTTTATCTCTTGATATCGCATTCGAAACTAAACTAACTGATTTTTATATGATTGACCCTCTCTTGAAACGGTCAGAAATCATATTTCAACCTGCTGAAAAGTTCTCTAAGTAGTGGAAAAATCTAGAAACATTGCAGTAGACCCGTCTTCGTAACATTTCTCTATTCTACTCATCTATACAAACATCTACTCTATTTTTCCCTCAGATATTTTTTTTGTAATAGAATTTGTTTCATTAGCACGCTTAAATGGCATTGAGATTGACGCTCCAACCTGCTTAAAAGAATATTCTAATGCATATTTTGTAGTATTTCTATACTATATCAAGCTAATTTTTGACAAAATTATACTCATAAAATAATTTAATAAAATAAATACTTTTTATTTCTTGCAAAAGAACAAAGTAAACTTAATCCTATTGCATAATTTATTTTTAAGAAATATAATTACACAAATTTGTCTTCCCTTTGCAAGAACCTTTCCGCAGGTGAAGCCCTCCTCCAAGGATCTCCAGGTATCTCGCTTTTGAGTAAGTTGCATCCAGCTCGAGCCAGCCGTTATAGTAAATGTCGTCCGCCCATCTTTTTATCGTTCTTCTTCTGCTTTGTTTCCCAATATGGCCCCCCTACTGGGTCACCCTTATGGTTCATCGATCGTCATATAGTCTTATTTATTTATTTATTATTTTTTATTAACACTTCGTTACATTACAATATAAAAAAATTAACATAATTAAATCAAAAGGAGGGCAACTGGCGGCCTTATCGCTTTCGAGCGATCTCTTCCAGACAACCAGTCTTGTTACAAGCCCTGCCCATCTCCATTTAAGCTTTAGAGCATAATTCTACTTACAATAATAATATACAGAATTCTATATTTATTGCCTGATACGTCATAAAAGATATATCTGATTTTTGTTTGTAATATAGAATAACTATCAGGTCTATCTATCAATACAAAGATTTAACAAATATCATACCTTTATTCGTAGAGTCACCGATGCCACATACAGATTCTATATTAAAACTAATAAGTTCAGTGTATTGAAGAATAACGCTCGACTTCGTATTAAAATAAATTTGAATTGATATTGGCGTCCATGCGTCTCACTAACGATACGATAGTTATGGCAACACTCCAAATATCGAATTTTAAATATTTTTAATACAACTCTTTATTCCCTTTTCCACTAAGTACACACATAACCTTCTCTTACTAATATTATAAACGCAAAAAATTCTGATCGACATTGGTATAAAGAAAATAAGTAACAAGGTGAATTAATAAAATGTTTACAATACAAATGTTTGACACATTTTGAATGTACGTAAAACGCGTTTATGTCCAATAAAGGATGTTAAATATCCTTCTTTTCTATAGATTTTAATTAAAATAAAATAAACGAATGGCGCTACAACCTATTTAGGTCTGGGCCTTTGATTTCTGTATCTGTTTCATGATCATTTGTTAATGTATTAGGCAAGAAGGTCATCAGCCTTCTGTGTCTGTTCCCTTACGATGTTTTCCTTCACCGTTCACAGTGAATGTTAAATGCGCTCATAGAAAGAAAGTCCATTGGTGCACAGCCGGGGCTCGAACCTACGACCTCAAGGATGAGAGTCACATACTGAAGCCACTAGGCCAAGACTGCTCTAAATAGTTTTTAATACTTGTAGGAACAGGAGCTAAGTTACGATAAAGTATGCATATAGCGAAAATAGGTCTTAAACATTGTCGACGCAGAAGCTATCCAAGACATGAACTAAATATGAGATGTTGCGGAGACCTTGACCGACCCCCTAGCCATGTTGCAAGTACAATTTTAGGGAACATTCTCACCGACCGTTTTTATGTAAACAAAACATCTTAAATTGGTTTTTTCTTTGTAAATATAACCTAGCTCACGTTCCTCATGAACTCTATGAAATGAAAAATGTCTCTATAAAAATGTCAGTACTAATATGCTGAAATAGGTCACAACTAGATTTAAATAACGTTGAACAATACGTATCAAAAGCTCGCATAAATATTAAATAACACCAGTCAAACCACTTTTGTACAAAGTCTGTCTAATCTATCGGAGATTAGACAGACCTCAATAGTAGTTATTCCCCAAATTCAAGTCAATTCAACAGTAAATTCCTTTCGCCTTTCCTATGTCACAAATCATTTGCAAAATAAAGTTTATTTTCAAACAAAATAATTGTCTTTGGGCAAAAACTAAAAAGGTTGAAGGTTTGTGGACACAGTTTTCGGACTCTCACTGGGTCTTTTGTGCGTAGGGCGAAAACTACACACAATGTTGTTTTTGGTTTAAGCTAGTACCAGGCATTTACGCATTAATTTTATAACTTATATATCTTTATTTATAAATTATATACTCTTGCCTACCGTTATATGGAGACTAAAATTGCCATACCATAGCTAAATCATAATAATTATCGCATGACAATTACCCATCACGGTGGGACCTGTTCACGTGAATACTAAACTTAACCCAATTTAGGTAAAAACACACAAAATCATATACATCTAGCAATTTTAACGATCTAGTAAAAAAATAGAAATTTTGACAGCCGTTTGGTGTATATTTCGCCTAGTGCACCATTAAAATAGTTGTGATATTTTGGACACGCGAGTTTTGGCTCGCAGTCCTCCAAATTCGTATAAATTGCGTAATTATTAATTCCAAAATCAATTTTAAAATGGACATTCTTTTTTATTAGCGTAAATAAATCTATTTATTATTTTATTATTGAATAAAAATATTATAATTATAAAGATTTCTCCTTCACCTACTCGAGTCACCCGTGTCAAGAGAAAATAAAACAGGAGCGGATAGTGAAAAACATACAAATATAATTTGTGTATTCATGAAGTCAATAGATTCAATGCCGTAATTAGTCGGTATTATTATAATAACGTTTCTAAAACGATAAATATCAATTACTAAGCTTATATTTATCGCCGTCGACCTATTTTAGCATTGAATTAGAGCTATAAACTACACGAGCCAATGGCGCGAAGTTTCCAATCCATAAATTTTAACACCGAGAACTACGGAATTAATAAAATCTAAATGAGCTCATTCTAAGGCACTAATGTCTTGTTTGAGTCACTTCGTTCTTAATTATATAATATAATAAAACAGCCTTTGTAGATTAGTTGGTAACGCACACTGAATATAACCCGAAGTTACTGTACTGGGTTCGATTACCTACGAAACAATATTTGTTCCTAATTAAATACATTGCTGGTCATTGGTCTCTAAAGTCTAAGTATATTTACTTACTAAGATATGGTAATAACGTCAAAAAATATACAACCTTTAAATGACTAAATATATATATACTGCCCTTTTCAATCCTTCTATTTAAAGTATTAGAAATGTATCCAAAATGAACATGATGTGGCTTTAAAAAAAATTGAACAGATACCTCCCTCTATACACTATAAAACGAATCTTTTCGTTTTTGTCTATACGTATTTGCGTCTTTTGCAATATTTGTATTGTATATTATGCTAGCATTGACCATTGGAGATCGGCCAAGGACGCAAGAAATAGTGCGCTAGTGTACGTACAGACACTACTATCTTTACAGATCGCATTTTATTAAATTGCGTGAAATCACACGAAGTCGTATAGACTTGTAATATTTGATCAAACCAATTTTCATAGTCCGTCAAAACGATAATTGTTCAGCGTTTAGTGACAGCTATTGTAAGCTTGGAAAGCGCTTTTTGAAGTGACATTTATTAATGGACCGTGAGACAAAGGGCTGCCGTAAACACTTCACTGACGACAGTTTAAAGGGTTTTTGTTTTAAACTGTTTTTCGTCTTTCACATTTCGAGCAAAGTTTCGTTACACTTGGTATGCAAAATGAATAATTGGTATTTCGAATTAATCATTTAGATACTAGCTTGCTACGACTTTGTACTGACTGTATTTAAAGCGGACAAATGCTAAATGTTCTTGTAATAGGTAAATGTAGCAAATAACTGTAACATTGTCGTGTTAGTATTCGATACAATGCAACTAATTGCTGGAACTACCTGCCACCTCCAATCTGCGACATCCAAGGCATTAGACGTCTTACAAAATAAAATGTAAATGTAATCTTTAACAATATCAGTCAGCTGGGTTGGCAATTTAGTTGTATATTCTATGTTTGTCTATGTTTGTAATTTGATGTTTTTAATTCTTTTTGTTCAGTGTATATTTGTCACTCCAAGATATAAAAGATCCTCTGAAAACCAATGTTTAACCTGAGTTGGCCTCATTTTTTATTATATCGATTGTTTTTATATTTAGTTTTTATATATATGAGCGTTTTAATCAAGTAAATGTTTCTTTCTTTCTATCACCATTCCATATTAATCCAATATAAAAAAATAGGAGCGCATGGATGATATTATTACTAGCGATATCCTTATGCAACCCTGATTTCTTCTTTTTTTGTTGACGATACCTACTAACTAAATAATATAATACATCTCAATATGTTCAATATAATAATAATAATAATATATTTTTTTAAACTAATTATTTAAATTTTATCTTATTAGTCTCAACAGGTCGCGATCGATATAGTAACCATACATATTTTTAGATTATTTTACAAAATCTTGCTCCAACTTGCATACTACCTACCTGTAGTATGATGTCGAGATCAATATTATCGCAGAGCTCATACTCATTGGTGAGGCCGCCTTCGGTGACGAGGACATCTGCGGTGTTCATTAGACCCTCTTGCTTAAGAAAACTGAGCACTAGATATTTAAGTATTCGCTTTCTTGCCCGAAATACAGCCTCCTTCTACAAATAAAAGCATATCTATTTGACAAAGTATTTTATTTTGTCTCTAGCTTACAATACTGTTTTATTTAGTAAAAGTTGCTTAAGTTACAATTGCTTTGGATATAGGATTTTTGTAAGTCAAAAATAACTTGCAAATATAATCAACTTATTAGAAGATCACAAAACACTGACGCCTTTCAAAGAGAACACGTATAAATTGTCCTTATCTGGTAGTTATAAAGCCTTTTAATAAATTACCGTTTCGAGTTTCCGCATCTGGCTCAACGGACGATTAATTCCAGACATTTTAAACGTTTTATTTCTCACTTTAGTACAAAAAGTATAAAAATCTTCAACGATCACATCAAATTGCGTATTTTGAACACAGGTTGACACCAGTTGACACGATTAGTTGCCAAGGGTTGTTTTAAGTTGCTAGGATACACGAGAAAGTTTTATCATTTCTCAGCCGTAGGATCTGCTTCAAATAACGCACAGACAAATTTTACTGCCACATTTCCTCACATTAGCGTTCTGTTGTTTCCAGATAGAGCCTACATTATAACACGGCGTAATTTATCATATTATCTGCATAATTTGTCATATTTGAAAAACCTACAAAAAAAAGTTATGCATGCGATTCAACTATGAGGCCGAGAGAACTCTTGTATTTCACTGATAGCTTTTCCCGGCTATGTATGCAATAAGCAGTTTCACATAAGGCGATAGGAAAATATCATTAATACATTCAGGTAGAGAAGGCTGGTTAATCACATTACACTTGCTTATGAAGAGTTATGGTCAAATAAAGATGCAGAAGTCTGAAGCCAATAACGTTTGTAACGCCACTAAATGTTAATAATAAATATATATTAACATAAAATGTAAATATTGTTTTTGGTTAACATTGTGTACCCTATATTTAAAAAAAACGGTCTCTTGACTATAAAGTAATCGAAGCATCAAGTAAATGTATAACAGAAGATGTTATTTATGTTGCTATAACATTTAAATTCACGAGACAAGCCCATGATAACGGTTACTCCTTGGACGTCCGCAGTGGATCTGCAGTGAAGTGATTATGTTAAAACCTTAGCAGGACTGCAGTTTCAACGTTATTTAGCTAAAACTCGTTATAAATTATTCAAATAGAACTTTGCGCAGTCAGAAATCTCTAGTAACTGTGACGTGAATTTTCGACAACTTTAATGCTTTAATTATAATGGACATTAAACTTTTAATCAAAATGATATTAATTCATGCACTTTATTATGAACACGGCATATGATTTGGCCAAAGTATATATATATATATATTCGACGTTCAAACAAACATATATATCTAGTTCGTTGAGCACTTTTATGATCATCATCATTCGAAATGATCCGTTTTGTTTCACTACGAATAAAATCCAAGTTTTTATACGCTACATGCTCTAACCGCTACGTCATAAGGCGGTCAAGAAAACAATGTTGTATCTCAAAATCATTCTAAAACCTATTGAAAACCCCTTTAAAATGTGCCTAAAATAAACAGACTGTAAGAGGCTGTGCTGTGAGTGAATCTTCGAAACGTATCTACGTTTCCATGTCAGTTAAGCCTTAATGAAGTGTATATTGGATGGTCTTTGTACGTTGTGACTTACGCCTATCATAGCGAGATCGACTAATAGCATCATTAAGATATCTTAATGTATGGAACAGCTTCATCGTTTTAATTAATTTGTAGCTCTTAACACATATACTTATTATTAATATATAAAAAATCACATAAACCTACTGCCCTATAGAATAAAATTTAACTGTACTAGTATTTATTTAATATCTTTAGTAGAATACTTAGTTTTGTAATATATGAAAATTGCTTGCTTTTACAATTTGAGAAAACAACACCCTACTTCTGTAATGTCTATCTAGATAACAAAATTCTAAATATAAAACCAAAGAGCAATATAAGCAGAGGTATGCAAAAATTGTCTCTGAGAAAGTACTAAGAAACGACAAAGCTGCCAAGTGTGTTGACGAGACTAGAAAACACTGACCTACTCTAAGGGCACTTTTTACATGTCCTCATTATTTTCGTTTTTTCTTTTGCTGAACACAAATTGTGTCATACAATAATAAACAGATTTGAACCAATAATACACAGGATAACTAATAACGTTCTCTTAAACAACGTATCTATTCAAAGTTGGTCCAATTTTTTAAAACTAATTATTCTATTATCGTTGATTTAAAGTAAACCAGAATATTAATATTCGTAGGTGAAACCACAAAAACATTACGTTTATTACTTACTTTACAAAACGGAACGTTTCATATTTATAAAAACTAAAAGGCATCATGTTTCTAGTTACAAAATGGACACGGCATGATAAAAAGGCATGTAAAAACAGCACGTTTTTCCGAGATTTTTCACAAAAGTCGTGTATGGAGACGTGTAAACGCAATGCCGCATTCGGGGACGCGGGGCCAACCCTCTATGGATCTGACTATTCAGCGCTTTATGTGCTGCATAATTGCTTTGTTATAAAACACTTTACGACAATTTATAATAACCTTATGTTATTTTGACAATTTTTGTTTTGACTAGGAGATTTGTACAAAATACAATTAAATTACTGCAGTTGTGCTACATAGTAGTCTATCAACAATGTTACTAGATGATTGATACTCAAGATGTTGCTTCAAAATCTGGAAAAATTCTACAAATACACTTGTATTCTCCAGTTGGTATAACGATACGCTGTAATGTATAGTAGTAGTACTAGTTCTGTTATTATTGTTGTACTTTTAAACATTCAAAGAAGACCTGATTACTATTGTTAAAATTTCTGATTGCTTCGTCTAACACATGTTATATAACTTAAAAACAAAAACGCTACGCCGTAATTCTGCTACGCGAGGCCTACGCTTGATTAAATTTGCAAAACAACTAAATGCGTAAACCGTTATCAAGAGGCCTACATATTCTGATGTCTAACCAATTATTTAGCTTTTCCAGCGCATTTTCCGATGAAAGATCTCAATGCCCACATCCTCAGTTAGCTGCGAGCGGCCGTGAGGGGCAGTCATGTCGCGTTTGATCGCTCTACTCATCATTATTTCACTCGCTGCGATCGGTGAGTGTTTTTATTAGGAAACTTTGCTCGCGCATTGTTTCAACGTGTGCTAACGAGTTGAAATATTATAGTGTTTCCTTAGTGTTCATATTTCATTAAAACCGTGATTTCACCGTAAGATAAAGTCATGAACTTTTGGGCGACTGTCGTTAGCAGCATGTATCTTTAGTTTGATTTCTACGTCAGTAAATAAATTGTGTTAATGATATTTATACAAAACATTCACACAAGATACAAATAATAGCGATCCTAGAACCGAAGCAGTGATGTTTGACATTTATCAATTGACAATTCATATAAAAATCTTATAAACAAATATTTGATTCACAGCTACTGTACTCATCTCATTGAACACCAATTATTCTCTTTATAAATGTTAAATGTCATTTAAATGTAATCAAAGTAATTATGATCCGCTGGATGTCGCTGCACTTTTGTAATAGTTACGACGTTTTGTACATTTATGAGTGAAAACTTTAAGTGACATATTTCAATATATTAAAAAAATCGCCGTAAAGAGGTTGCCACAATTACTTAACCATCGATGAATATAATATTGAAGCAGAATATATAAATCTATATATTATCATGGTTTGTGGGCGCATCAAGTGAATAATTATTATTACGTTTCATTTCATAAATACGGTCCATAAAAAAACACTTAAAATCTAAGGAAATCATATAAAAATATGCTTGTTTAAAAAAATATTTTTCTATGTAAATATGCTTTACCGCAGTGAGCACACAATTTGAATAATGATTGCAATGAACAGCAACGCCTCTTACCAACGTCTTCCTCTCATCTTTCGTATCCAATAAATTAGTTTGAAAATATTTACGCAACTACGATCTTTAGTGAAATAAACTTTGCTTACACAAAAGATTAGGCGTGGGTTACAACTAATAAAATGTAGACTGCAGTGAGTTGCTCGTTTATCATGTAGTTGACAGTCATACTGATCTGCCTCATATTTCAGGGCAATTATTCTATGAATAACATATAACCTACACTTAAGGTGTGTAAAGAGTTTTGTCTTCATGGTTATATATAATTCTAAAGATAACATATATAACTTTAAACAAAGAGGAATAAATAGAATATTCGCTGCGATATCTCAAGGGTAAACCTCTTTCAGAATGAGCTTCATTTTACAGATCGTCTTAATTTCCGCTGTCGTCTTTGTTCTTTACTAATTTGAAATATCTAGGTATAAAAAAGCGAAAGACCCTACAACCTATTTAGGTCTTGGCCTCAGATTTCCATGTCTGTATCGATATCGCTAATAAGTAAGTGGGTGAATATCCATCTGTATCTAGAACATGCCGTGGTTTTTAGATCTTAGGCATGCGGTTTTTTTCACCGTACGAGCGAGCAGGCTTGCACGCTGAAGCCGCTAGACTAACACCGCTAAATCTAAGTAAACAATTGCAATACTTTATCTAGAGTTGAATTAAAACTTAATGGAAAAATAAAAAAGTACAAGCTTGGTACATGAGCACTGCAAATGCGAAATGTATTCTTAGCTAGTCATCTTAAAATACCTCAATCTAAACAAAGGATATATCAAAACCTCCGCAGTCGTAACAAGCACATACTCAGCTTGAAACCCGTCCAACTCGCGATTCAACCAACTAATACTAACATTTTATCTTGGCTCCCTGTATGAATTTTATTACCTGATTTTACAATTATTCAAGCAGATTATAGAAATGCTTCAGTATTTTATCAATAGTTTGTTACAACTTTGTTACAATTATGACATCTGTTTGAGTTGGATTAAACCCGTACAAACTTTTATGACGTCATTAAACCAATGAAATAATAAAAATATTTTCATAACGTTAATCGTTATCAGAGATAGTATCGTGGTTAATGAATAGGAAAATGTCAAATGGCAGCTGAGTTTAATTTGTTATACGTACAGTGCATTAATAAGTTAAAGCCTATGCATTAAAAACGTGTATTGTCATATCGTCGTGAATACTGGGATGTCAAAATAAATTTGATAACAAAAATTATTTTATATTCAATATTAATTTACACCACACATTTTACCAAATTAATTGTTTCGATTTTCATGTGGAAAATATGCTATTATAATAAGTAAACAAAAAAAAGACGAAGAAAAGTAAAGTTTTTTTTGTATTGCATAATACTAATGACCGTGCCAAATAAGAACAGCGGTTAGTAGAAAATGGTATTATATATTAGGACCTTACATATGAAATTGGCGAGTTTCGAACCGGCCACTTTAATCACGATGTTCTCCTCTTTGGTAAGGAATTCCAAATTCAAATTTGTACAGCTATTTACTCATGTATTTGTGCTTCGACGACCGCCATTCATTTGTTTTTTTTCTGTTTGCGTCCCTCATATTACAAAATGGAAAACTTAAAGAAAACACAGTTAGTTTTTGGTTCCAACGTTTTCGACCTCCAGAACAAGCCCCGTGGACGGCCTGAGACCCAAGTTGATAATGAAGTATTGAAGGCTATTGTGGAAGAGGATCCATCGCAAACCACGTCCGAGTTAGCTGCAGGCTGCGGTGTAAGTGATATAACTGTTTTAATTCACTTGAAGCAAATTGGGAATATTAAAAAGCTTGAAAGGTGGGTACCTCACGAATTGACTGAAGCAAACCGGCAAACGCGCGTCGACTGCTGCGTTACATTACTGAACCGGCACAATAATGAAAGTATTTTAAACCGAATCATTACCTGTGATGAAAATTGGATTCTTTACGATAATCGGAAGCGCTCAGCGCAATGGTTGGATCCTGGCCAGCCAGCCAAATCCTGCCCCAAGCGAAAATTAAGCTCAAAAAAGTTACTTGTAAGCGTTTGATGGACTAGTGTCGGTATTGTTCATTGTTTTCTCAAATCTTGCCAGGCTATTATGGCTGATGTCTATTGTCAGCAATTGCAAACCATGATGGAAAAGCTAGCGGCTCAACAACCTAGGCTGGTCAATCGTTCCTCGCCACTGCTACTTCACGACAACGCTAGACCACACACTGCACAACAGACGGCTACCAAATTATAAGACCTTCAATTGGAATGTCTAAGACATCCTCCGTTCTCCCCGGACCTTGCTCCATCAGATAACAATTTTTTTCGAAATTTGGACAACTTTTTGCAAGAGAAAAAATTTAACTCTGATGGGGCAGTCCAAATCGCCTTCACAGATTTTATTGATTCCCGTCCGACTGTTTTTTTTTAGTAAAGGGATCAATGAACTACCTATGAGATGGCAAAAGTGCATAGAAAACAACGGTTCATACTTTGATTAATTAAATATATTATATTTAAAAATATTCTACTTTTTGTTTCTCCCATACAAAACGCTAATTTCATATGTAAGGACCTAATATAATAACACTTTCATATTACGAAAAAGTTCGGATTAATTAATAACAATCAAAACTACTATTTGATATTTAAATATACTTCATCGTAACAGTTATTGGAATTACTATTATGTCACCATAGAATGCAAAAGCAACCCCGACGGCCTCTTTGATGCAGTTGTATTGGAGCTTTCGTCGGCTTAATAGCAAGCCTAGTCGTACGTCATGAGACGAACTTTCCACATCCTGTATTCTTTAGAGCGGAGGTTACCTAAATGCATTTCTACCTTGGTTAACAAAAATAGACAGTAATTAAAGACATCGCTTTATACACTGTTGGCATTAATAATTGTTTTAAAATCCGTGCTTTTATTCACCTACTGTCTGAAATAATTTTATTCGGCAGTAAGTTATATACAATGTTAATTATACATACCTAAAGACGATCTTCAACATTGTTGTGATTTACACTTATCTTTTACTATAGTGGTTTACGCATAAAATTTAAGGAAAAGCACTACCATTACCTGCATCTATTTAAAAAAAATCTTTAAATTTTTTGACTGTTATAAATGCCAATTTCATTTCTTTTTCACTTCACTTCACTTTATATTTAATGGCGACTTCTGTGTAAATCACAATTCCGCAATTCTAAGTATGACATGGTGAGGATAGATTTGATAGATTGGACGGAATGTTCATAAATAAATAAAAAACATTTCATATATGTAGTGTAGACACTAGAAATAAAAAGAGAATAAAGAATAGAGCAGATAAAAAGTAAAGTAAACTGCACTCCTCAGTTGAAAATCGAATGTATTAATTTACTACTAACCCCGTTGCTTTATGTTGAATTCACTATGATGATATAATGAGTTATTAATGAAACAAAATTTAAATCCAATAACGAGCTGTTCTGATAAGCGTTTGTGCATAAATAATCCGGAGTTTTGCTTTATAACATTAATAATGTATTTATAACGTTTAATTAAACATTGATATTTTACTTACCCGTATCAAATGTGACTCGGTGTTTAAATCAACAGCGGAATATAATTTCAATTAGACAGATGTTAAAATATTATTTGTTAAACATTAATTTTAATAAACACATCTTGTACAAATTACGAAAAACAATCATCAAATCACTTCCTATGTAGAAACAAAATTACACTGATATCAGTGATCCAAATTCTAAAAATAGGTTTAAATTTTTTATTAAATAAAATGACTGTTACGTGACTAAACTCGAATTTAAAATTATTAAAATACAAGTATGTACAGTAGATAATACATAAAGCCAACACTGGCAATATAGAACATAATTTTAAAAGCTATAAGAATAAGACTAAAAAAAATCCAAACAATAGTAACTGAGCTGTAAGATTCCACAGCGTCACCGTTCCACCATTCCGCGTCCAAAAACAGGGAAGTTGCAAGCATTGCAATCCACCTCCTCCAGCTCTACAAACTAGGGCGAATTAGCTGACGTAAGTATAGCGCTTGATCCTTATGCCAAGCTCCAATTTACATCCATTCTTTTCAACGGCTGATCGCGTCGTGTGATACGGACATGTGTCCTGCCTTGTGCGATACACAGATGCGAGACCCACATAAACCTCCACCACAAAATTGCGTCAGCTTTTATCCATGAGGTCGTAGGTTTGATCCGCGGCGATCTATGTACTCTATAAATTTTCTTTATATTTTATATAAATAAAAATATTACGCAGTCTATTATAGTTAATAAGCGATCTTATTCCTCTAAATTAGTCGAGTAATTAAAAGGCGCAATTACTTTAATGGCGCTTATAAAAATTCTATGCGATAAAACTTGTATTTCCATGAATCACTTCAGTTCGTGTCGAGATTCGCTCAAATATTTTTCACTGTGAAGGCTAGCTTAAAGTTTGCGATTTAATTTAAGCTTATTACGCAATAATAATTTCTACGGTCAAACCTTTATAAAGGGCCCTCAGCGGTCACTCGGGACACCATATGGACTACCGAAGGCGCCCAAATAGCTTACAACACACAACTTTGATCTAATAGTGAAATTTCGTATGTGCCATACGAGTTGAGATCGTTACAACAAATTACAAATATAATTTGCACATCACCCGAGAATCGATACCAATAACGCTAACGTCACGGTCCCTTTACGTCCCCACGAGCAATATATATAGATAATTATAATACATACAATCGTTAACTGCATCACATTATGAATAATGATTAAACTGCAAAGCCAGTATGATCAATAAACAGTAGGTAATACGTTACAGTACGGGCTTTGCTTTCTTGGAGACTATGTGTACACCGAGTTGTGAGTATGGAGTGCCGCAGGGTGGCTGCTTAGGTCCAAAACTCTTTTTATTGTACCTGAATAACTTTCATGGTAGAACTTGGGATGAAGCAAAGTTAAATACCGAAACTGGATTGAATAAAATAGCAAAATGGCTTAACAGAAACCTTTAACTCTTAGCACTACTAAAACATAATTTATTATCTGTGCAAATACTGTACCATCTTTACCATCTGAAAATAATTTCAAATTTCAACTACACACCTGCCAATACAAACTAAATGTACTAATATAAATGTAACTACACATTTCTAGATAGAACTAAACAACTAAATACCTGGAATTGCTCCTAGATGAAAAATTAACATAGGTACCACACATGTTACTAGCGGAGAGGACAAGGAGACTTATATATATATATATTTATGAAGCTATGGCATGTAGCGGATTATACATTACTAGAAATGTGTACATTGGTCTAGCATTAGTCTATCATGACTTATTGTATCTCTTCTTGGAGTGGTGCCCGAAAGGCGCATCTTATAAAAGTAGAACTTTACTCAAAGTTTTTAAATTTAAACCATTAAGGTACGCTACAGTTGATCTTTATTCAGACAGTGACGTCTTAACAGTGAGTAAAGTATACATAAAAAATATGATTATCTATCAACACCAAAAATTAATTTATGATGATAAATCGTAAATAGACGAACACAGAGTCTGACCCACTATTTAAAATAAGTTTCATACACAAGCCTACAAATTTTTTGTCGAAGTTCACATTTACTACGGTCGAACCAATTGCAACAACTTATATATTCTACCTTCATTTAGTTTAATAAACAATTATCATAAAACCAGAAGAAACATCTCATGACAATCTCATAACCAATTTGTTAATGACACTTGAAGAAACTAGTGTTTAACATACAGGCAAGGCCTAGTTTAAATACTAGTGCCCATAGAATTATATTATGTACAAGGTTAATCAAAATGAATAGTGTGTCTCAATGATTCGTTGACTATTGTATGTTTACAGCCTTTAGAACTTAAGTAGAAAATTTCAAAATGTCGAATAAAGTAATATTTTTTCTTCATGAGTGAGAAGTAGCTGAGGCCTTTTGAGTTTAAATCCTCATTTGCAGGATTTTTATAGTATACTTGTTATAATAATGAGAAACTATAACCGCGTAACGTGCTGTGGTTAATTTATTAGACATAATATATGAATCTAAAACATTGAATGAGTGCATATTCATTTATTTAGTAAAACACAAATATAGAGTATTAACAATACTAATAACCTACACTAACTGAAACCTACCTAACTATAAATAATAATAAAATAGAATATGAGCATTTCTATGCACTACGTAGAATAACGTTCTAGGAGACACCGTAGCCTCATATAAGGAACGTAACAATTTCCGTAACTTTCGTAGCAGGTATTGTCTTCTGTGTAGCAGCGTAGCACTTATAATACCACAAGTGATAACAGTATTTAGAATATATCGTTTAGTTATGTGAGCACAAATACAAGACTACCTAGCTTTAGCTTATCTCTATTTGTTTATTTAAGTCGATTTTGTAATGTTAAATTATAAAACTGTTCCGGCGTTTAGCGTTCGTTTATTTGCTTTTACAAAGATATCGGCGTGACTGGTTTTTAGTAAATCCCAGTAGATTTAATTTTAAAATTTGCTCATCATTATAAGCTTGTTTCATGTATGAATATAGATAGCAATAAAAAAATCGTCGATGCCGATGTATCGGATTCATCAATATTTGCAAGCAATAGAATAATTAATAGTATATAATATACATTATATATTAATGGAATAAAATGAATTCGTTTCAGCATTGATAATTAGGCAACGCAAATTGGTGTTTAGCGTGAAACAGTTACATAGTTCAGCGAATTATGAAAATTAGCCCCCACTGTATAAGTTTAGTCATGCGACGGTGGAAACCATTGATTTTACCGATCCTCAATGGCAAGTAGTCATGCCAACCAGAAACTTTAATTATTTTGCATTTTACAAAAGCTTGCATCATGTGATACGGGAAATAGCAGTGGACCATTTGATGCAGTAATACGTGGGTGACACTGAAAATGTTAAGAACTGGCCAGTTAGGAACATTGCAAATGAAAACTTAAATGGTGACTCAAATTCTCTATTTAATATTATCACAGGTGATTAAATATTGCTACGAACTCGAAACCTAAAGACAATCAATCATCTCAGTGGGTGTTTCCTATCGAGGATCGGCCAACTGAGTCAAGGAAAAAAGAGGATTGCCTCATTCTTTAGTTGGAAAGGTTATTTCGCGATAGTTGTGCTAGAAGATGGACGGACAGTTACTGCGGACTTGTATGTCAGTCGCTGTTTGCCTATTGTCTTGGAAAAAATTCAACAGCAGCGCCCTCGAAGCAGGATCTTCCTTCACCATGACAATGCTTCAGCGCACTCCGCAAGACGGACTGTTGAATATTTGACTATGGCAGGTCTCGAGATAATGAGTCATCCGCCATATCGTCCTGATCTGGCGCCCTACGACTTTCATTTATTCCCAAGAACTAAAAATAAAATTCGAGGTATGCGCATTACGAGCCCTGAAGATGCGTGGACATACAATGTAACAAATACTTTTTACTTTTTAGTAGTAGTGTTATACATGTCTATAACTGCGAGAAAAAGTCATTTAAAAACAAATACAAAGTTGCGGTGTTTTCTACTCGGTGACTCTATTAAAAACTTTCATTGTAAACGAACTATTCAAATAGCTGTAACTATAATTGAATTTTGAATGATCTCCGCTTCCAATCACTGTCGCGGCATTGGTTTTACATTGCTAATTGCCTAGCGGACGTAACATTTTAATTGAAGCTTTAAATATTTTTAATTTTATTTTAACGGACCGGATCCTTTGTGGTATTTAATTACCGTCATAGTCTTCACTATAGACTTATATGCTAATTAATAAATTAATTCTTTTAAGCTATTCTATGCTATTTTATGTTTTTGCCGTCATACTCTATATTTTATGATGTTGTTATGTATTTTTTCAACTATGAAAAACAATAGGCAGATATATTTTTTTAATTCGAGAAATTATATAAATAGCAAGTGCTCATAACGTAGCAGCATATCAATTAATGAATGATTGAAATTATGACGATTTAGAAAATTCTGTATTTCAGTCCTGTTTCACTAATATTTGTTGTTGACACTTGACCTGATTTTCCTTTGAACTGAGCCTAGTTTATATATCATTTTTCTCACAATGAGTCGAATTCAAGACCTTCAGTTAAATTGATAAATCAACTGATAAGACTAAAAAAGCTTTACGCAGGCAGTAAATAGAGTTAATATGAGATGGTATTTTAAGAATTCTAACACATTAGTCAAGTCTCTGTTTGATGTCGTAAGGCAAAGCTAGTTTAATAAATTTCTCGAGGCTCTCATTAAACGCTTCCGTGGAAATAACCTTGTCACTACGTTAAATTAATTTTCGGCGACGAAATTTGCTGGTGACGACGCGACGGAACGTGTTTCTAATATTTTGAAGCTGCATAGTTTAAAAATTATTAATTGCTTTTTCGTTATATTTACGGCATGACGGAATTTTTCAAATAAATATCTAACGCATATATGCTAAATTAGGCTTATATTATCGCGCGTTCGATCTGCAAATGCACAAATTGATATTTCTTTATGCGCAAACATGGTTTGCTATTACGGTAAAGAGCATCGTAAGTAAACCGACATGATCACCCAAAATTAAGCTTTTTTAATATATATTTATGTCACATAATTCATAAAATAGTTGAAAATTTAAAACAACTGTTTATTGTAATGTAACAGTGTCTCCAAATTCGTTACCGTTACACTGACCCATACGGTTCTAGTGATCATGGATATTATACCTAATTATACAATTCATATTTGTCAAAGTAAACAAGTTTTAAATTCAGTCTGTATATATTCTTACATTAAAATTCTTTCATGTAACTATTTTATAGTATCGCCGCTTAAATGAAATTATTTTATAAATAAGTATAGAAAATACAATTTCTAAATTGTCTTAGAGCAAATGGGATGCAATTTTATTTTCCAATTTATATAATATAGATTGTAAACGTTGTGGTGACTACGAATTCTGTTATGGGACGCTGAAAATCCGCATTGCGACTTGACACTGTGCATTGGAATATGTTATAACTTTCGTTAATTTTCAATGTTCTAAGTAATTTCATTTATTCGGTATTCACAAAAAAAATATATTTAATATATTGTCATAATACAATTTATACATATTTTATCTAAGCAAAGAAAGCTTGCATCTACATACAATTAAGTTCTAATATAGTTACCTAAGCTATTTAGAAAATATTTTAATTAGTTCCACAAAGATTTAATCAAAGCTTAACAGCTGTTTGGTTACTTCTTTAAACTTATCATTAACTTAGTTTTTAGCTTCGTATCGGAGTAGCACCTTCCTTTAGTATTATTATTTTAATAGAACCTTGTTTGAACATTATCAAAAGGATGTCTGAACTTTTGGTTGATTGAAATTCATCCGAAATAATCTGTTAAGTTATGATTAACTATTACTAAGCAACCGATTATTTATTAAAGTTACTCTATTCGCGTCTGCTTCAAAAGAGTAGGTTTTTGCTAAAGTACATAATTTTATATAGGCAGGTATATATACTCGTAACATTTATCAATTCCAGCATATTCTGGCAGTATTATATAAACCATACTTACCTATTTACATTGCACAGTCATATTTTTTATGTATTTTAACTTTTCATAGTAGTACTCCAACGACCTTGGCTTCTTATTGGCACTTAACCAAAAATATGTCATAAAACAAAGGAAAAGCAGAAAACGTATGATTTTAAAAACACTGATTCTATTTCCCCTTGGTATACGATGTCCCTCATAAACTGATCTTTGGTCACAAGGGGCGTTTAAATCACGTAAGGACGATGTACTCGAACGACAGAACTACTGTTAAAATATTAAGCAAATCCTAATTGTTCGTTTTATAAAATTGTTAATGTATATTTGTGTTAATAGGTTTTTTGTATTATTCAAGCGTTTAAAAAATCTAAATTGGAGAATTCTTATTCTTTGTTATTGTCAGAGCAACAATATGAAACGCGAACGAGACAGAAACGGTTGAACAAATAAAGTATATTCCATATATGGAGGCAGATTATTGGTTATGTACCATAGGACTGACTGCAGCTAAAGTTTTGCAGATAGATCTGCAGGACACATCAAGTTGAAAATAAAAAAGTGTGGCAAGACACATTATTGAATATAAAGATTAGAGGATAGTAATATCGTCTGGTCTTTCATGTATCCAAAGCCTTATATAATAACACGCGAGCATCAATGTAACGACCACCACATTTTTCCTAAGATTTCAGTGCCAAGATTTCAAATTTATTATATGACTTACCGATTAGAAAGAAAATTTATTTTTCTTTCTATTTAAAGGTAAAAAGGCATACCTACTCATATTTTCTACATTAATGGAACACTCAGGCCAAATGTAACACTAAACCCGTTTTATAACCTTTACTAATCCTTTGTAGAGAAATTGATGTCCTAGTATATATCAGAAAACACTTGGAAATCGGTGATTTTTATTGGTTGAAATCCCAACGAAATCGATTCCACAGTTTAAGCTTAAGAACTTTAGGATAAAAATTCCTCCCACAAACGAATCACTATAACTTATACTTCACAGCATTCACATATACACCACTGCTATTCTGATAACTATTTCAAGGTACTTCACTCCGGGCTACCGATTCCACATCTATAAAGCGAAAATTCGGCCCCACATGGAGTACTATTCTCACCTCTGGGTGGGAGCTCTCCAGTACCACTTCCGTTCGCTCGACCGTATTCAACAAAGAGCGATTTGAATCGTCAAAGACCAGTCACTTTCCGTGCGGCTTGATCCCAGTGTTCAGAGGCGTTGTTCGAAAAAATACCTGCAGTTGAATTTTAGTATCGGACGTCAAAGAAGAATACAAAATATCATCCGTATCACCTCGACGTCCGTCGTTCCACAACTGAGCGTTTTTAAGGCAGTTTTTACCTCAAGCAGTTGCCCACTGAAATATTTCCGAACGAATTCAACTTAGGGTCCTTCAAGAAAAGAGCGTACTAATTCTTGAAAGGCCGGCAACACACATGCGAGCCTTCTGGTAATGTTAGTGTTCATCGGCAGTGGTACCACTTAACATCAGCTAAGCCTCCTGCCCGTTTGCCTTCTATTAGATGAAAAAAAAATGAAAAATATAAACGCCCTTTATGGGGAATATTCAAGGAAATTAATGCTTAGTTAAGCTAAAGACAAACGTTGCCAATGACTAAATTAGAACATTCGTACAGCGGTCTGTAAATTGCCCGTAACAGTACTCAATTTGCATATACAAATTTGAAATGGCGGGTGACCAGCGAAGCCCTGTTTTATCGTCACTTTACACAATGCTATTGCTAATCTTCCGCGTAATTGGATTGCGAGAAAACGACTCCAATTATTGTTTAGAATACAATTCAAATGACAATTAAGTGTATACTAAACTATGATAATAGCGTTCTGGCTGTCAAAGAGATTCCTAAGACCCAGACATTTTCGAGCTATCAATAGGAACATCTTAAGTAAGCTGAAGGGCAAAGCGATTAAAATGACGATTACCTTATTAGAGACAACTTAACATTAGGATAATTCAGGATAAGAACAGGCTTAGTGCGTCAATAGCGAAACAAATTTCAATACTCAGCTAACATAAAATTCGTACCAAGTAAAGACAGCTAGTGTTAGTGTCTGCGATAAAGCCATTGAAAATAGGTTTTGACGTAATATTACTATTATTAAAATTAGCTCTGTTATAAGTATTACCAATTTAAGCCAAGCCACAAGTCAAACAGACGAAATTGGTAATAGTATAAGGAAGCCTTGTTGTTTGCAATTTGTACTTATAAGCCTAGTGTTAGTGAGCTATTAGTATATTCTCTAATCGTTCAAAAAACTAAAATAACAATCACACAACGATTGTTCATTTGCATGATTTTTGGCCATAACTGTTCTATTTTGGAGCCCGACCGTTTGTAACGTTCGCCGACACGTATATGCGTCAACAAATTTTTTTGTTTGTAAAACTAAACTTGTGATTTATTATTATTATACATTGCGCTGAAATTATTAAAAGATAGATTTAAGAATAAATATATAGTTAAAATAGTCGATATGAGAAGCCGTGTGCAAGTTCATCACATCCTAAGACTCAATATATCTTAACGATAACAATATCAAAATATGTATGTACAAGACCTAACGAGCAAGAAAAACCGCTTTCACGTAGTTGATGTTTGCTCAACGTTATTTTACTATGACACAGAACGCACGTTTTGAAAAGTTGCTATTTGAAATGAGTAAAAAACAGTTGATAGGCGGTCTCTATTTTAACCTCTAAATAATGAATAGGATACTTTTACACAACCATACTTTTTCTATTTTCATTTATTAAGATCAAAACGACATTCTTTACAGCAAGCTTCGTAATGGCTTGTCGCGTTTCTTATAATATGCACCAAACTATTGAGATGCGTAAGTAGACGGTCTTCGTGGCGTTAAAATAAATTAAATATATACTTATTTTACTATTTTGTATTTCAATATCATACAGCAAAACTTACATACAGTGTGTATGTACGGTTTACGGTGAAATCTCAACCGAAAAATACGAACCATGGATTCCATTGGCTCTGCGGTCTTTTTGATTTTGCAAGTCCTTCGCAAACGTGTGTATGACGCAATGCGTTCTTGGCGTTTACTCTAACTATAAATAATAAAACAAACTTACTTAATATAGTAATATACAAGTCCGCAGTAACTAAAGGTCAATTAGATAAACATACCTGTTGTTAACAAGATTAGCCTTTACTCTAGAATCAAGATAGAAGTTATTACCTAAGTTTTCTTTAAGTTGGTATCTATCAGTATCGAAACTTTCTAGACGTAATAATAACAATAATTTATTAATTACAATATCAAGCTCGTATATTCCCTTAGTAAAGAAACATTTTGCCTTTACCTTTAAATAATTACATTTCTATAGTCATTTTTTACTAACAAAAATAAGGTTCAAAGGTTGTTCTAATTACAACTATATACAAAAGAAGCTACTAGGTGAACGTGTAATAAATCACGTAAGGTATTTAAATAGGTCACGTGTAAATGGCTTCGACGACAAAAGAAGTAATTACCTACGTAGTTACGTATAACATACTATTTAGGCTGTATTCCTAAAAGTATCTTAAATCTTACCTATGTTTGAAGCCAGCGAATGTTCTAAGCTCTATAGGTATGGCATAGTAGATACACTGCATCTGGTTGATATTTTCTTTATGATATATTTTTTAAGTGATTTCTTTCTGGCCTGATGGTATCCGGCCTTAGTACAGATTTTGGGTTTGTTTCACATAAAATCGAACCTCAAGAATACATAATGCACATAATCTAAAGCGTATTTTTAACACATTTATTAAAATCTGTTTGCAGAGTGTATGGAAGAAGACTGCGTTGATTGGGAGGGTAAGACAATCCCTCATGGGCTGCTATATGTGCCTGGGCCTGGAGTCTGCTCCATTTGTGTATGCTACCATTCTGAGCCGATGTGGTGTAAGGCTATTTATTGCGACCCACCATATGTAAGTATTTGTCATGTAATCACATTGTTATAAAAATTCAATTCGAATAAGGAATCTGTGCCCCAGTTTCGCCACATACTTGATTAGCGTTTTGTGCTCAAGAACTTTGATACTACACGCTCAGAATTAACTGCATGCAAATTATTAACATAAAACGAACTTACACATAACATATTTCGTTTTTTAACAGTTCATATTCTCTAGTACAATAACTTTCTATTTTAGTTCTGCAAAAATTTCCGCGTCGGCGAGCGGTGCTGTGAATTCGAATGTCTCGATCCACCAGGCGAGGACAAACGCTACCAGGAACGGCAGCGCCTTCGAGCCCTCATTCTTTCAGGGCACTCTTCAGCTGGACAACTTACTCCTATCGGAATCTTACTACTAGTGGCCATATCATGTCTAGTATGAAAAGTGGAAATACTTAAAATGGCATTCAAATGACACCAATCCGTTTGAGGCAATAGGGTACCAAACTCAATGACTTAAACAATAAAATAACGATGCCTAAAAGTACAATTACATGTTAGTTACAATTGTGCTTGCGTGAGACAAATCTTTAAGTTATTGAGATTGCCTACAGAATGTTACAAAAGCGCGTGACAAGTTTTCTACCGTCTGTATGAGCCACTGTGGAATGAACTTTCCATTAAGCCTCACCGGGTTTTAATAAATCCGACTAGGTAAGATAACTCAGCCCAGTATTCGCCAATGGGTTCTGGAAAATACTGATTTATCGGTGTAGTGCCTACGCCGTACGTGATAGTAATATAGAGTTTATTTGTAACTATTAAATCCACTTATCCAATTACTATAGAGTACGGAAAGATGAAAAAAGAAATGCGCATAAACGTGAAGAAATTTTTGGGTTGAAAAGACCATTTTCCTTATGAATTTCCTCTACTTCTCCGCTAGTATTTTTGATTTCATATACATAATATATCACGTCAATATTCGGTGCACCATTTATTATGCTGATAATAATTAGATAAGTAATTTTGGACCAATTTTAAGTAACATTTGTAGTATTCGGACTAGTTTCCACTAAGCCTTTGATTTTAGTTTTGAATTCTAATAGGAAGCTAAAGCGCTGAATGTTAGACTGGCTTCAAATGCAAATTATGTCAGCCGCTTAATAGTTTTCGGTGAGGTACTTATACAATATGCCTATTACAGTAAAGCAATTTGTTATTCATAACTTCTTCAGAAGACATTGTGTAAAATGACATACTATACTTCAGTTTAGTCTGTGTATGTTGAGAATGAAATGAGGCAAAGCAAGAAGCCCGAACTTTAAACATTTAAATATAAATTTTTCTTAACAATCTTCTTAGCTAGTTTTTTATAATCTGCCTAACTTATTTCAATCAATCTATATCTATTATTAAATCAATCATTAGATATATTAGTGGATCCTAGTCCATTGTGAATTCATATTGTGAAAAGTCATGTATATATCAGCCTTCATTTTCTGCTCTTAGTTTACTAACAAAACAATAACCCAATCTAGAAGTACCCACCCACTAATTACAAATGAATTAAAAGTAGTAAATTTTATATGGGGTTGAATTGATTTGTAAAAAAACACTAGACAAATATGAAATCAGGACAAAATATTCCAGTAATTGGATTTAAATTTATTCTAATTAATCTCTATGAAAGAATTTCCATTAAATCATATACGCGTAGATAGATAGATACTTTTGAGCTTTAAAATGCCTGTAGTCTTGTAAGTGCAAAATAATTTTGGAGATTTGGCTATTTAAAACTTTTTCACCCGAATCTGATACTTCTAAATAATTGTTTGTCATCAACCAGTGTTGTGTTTGTTTTAAGGTTGGTACCATACTTTCAGGCATTCTGGTGCAGCAAGTGTCCATTAGTGGCAACAAGCAAGCCTGATCCTTTGCTATGTGTGGCATAATACAGCTTTAAGAGTACATAGTTTCTATTTATGTCATATAACACATTCCAGTGTTTCACAATGTCATGTAAGTGAAAAATTGAAAATTATTTATTTGTATCAAATTGTTAAAATACAAAAATTATTTTGCACTACAGTTTATAAGAAATAGCAATATTTATTAAGATTATGAATAGATACAGATTTTAAATGCTTTTAATATATTTTAAAAATATGTCACAAAGATTTAAAATAAAATTATATATTGTATATTATTGTACATACAGTTTATTTATTTCTAAGTATAATTTATTGAATACATAATACAAGACCATACACTTTAATTATTAATTTGCCCTATTATTATGGAATATCAGATTAATTTCAGTTACATAATTTATAGGGTTTAAGATTAAATTAAAAACAATCAAATGTACATGACCTAATAAAAAAGATAAATGTTATATTGTTTATTATAAGTTTACCTACATTTTGTAAAGCCGAAAGTGCTTAACTATTAATGTTACAATACAAATATTGTAAATAAATCTTATGATTAGCTTGATAAATAAAACATTAGCTATATCTTACTTTGGTTTTTTATTTACCACATCCATTTTATAAACAATACATGTAACAATATATTCTTGTTGATAAGTACAAAGAATGCATTGTTCTAATCCAAAAATATTGTTAAAAACTTTATAAAATTTGACCAGTTGAACACTTAATTGCTTTTTTTAAAGTTCCTTAAAAAAAGGTTCATAAAATTTAAATTTAAAAAAATATTAATTGCCGCCCAACTTTCTAACACAGTATTAGATTTTTAAAATAAGGTACTAATATTTTTTATTACACAAAGTGTGTAAAGCTTTGTGGAAAGCCATTATTTTACAATAATAATAGATGTTTTTACTTTTTAGTTATATAGTTTTAAGGTTACAAAATAATAGACAGGGTGTATTTTTTATAAACAATAAAAACTTTATTTAGTATACTTACAAGCTACCATTTCAATCCTTTTGCAGTTAGTTCTGTATTAGCTTCTTTAATCTGCTTCTGTAGTTCCAAAAATGCTGCCTCACAATTATTAAAAGTAAATACTCGGTATAAAACAACTGTTACAGCATAAACCCCAAAAAGTATTAAAAAGAAAATAGGTGAAATAAGAATTACATCCATATTATTTTCAATCATTGGATGTTTCACATATCCACCAATCAAAGAGTACCATATTGCAAAGAATGCTGATGCTGCAGAAACCCATTCCAGTAACTTCGTCATTATCCTATGAAGAGATGACACACTTTAAGATTGTATCGCAAATATAACGAATTTTTAATCGAAATGCTCATACGATACCTATGCAATACGATGTTATTTAAATTGCTAATCTTCTTAAATATAAATATATTATATGTAACATGTGCGTTTATCTATTAAATTTGCACTTTGTGAAAGCGATGTCAATCGTTGCAATGCCGTAACTTATTACATGAGATTTTAAAACTGATAATTTATTAAATATTGAAAATCCCATTTACCAAGGTATTAAATAACTAAATTTAAATCTAATATCAATTATCAATGTCAAAAGAAAGATGTAGTTCATGTGGTGACAGCTGATAATTGACATTATTGATTATAAACCTTATTATTAATATTTGTATCAAATATAGATATGCAGACAGATCACAGACATGTAAACATGAAAACGAAGAATTATCTGATAAGAATTTTAGAATACGATCTAGCTTATAAACCGCGGTCTAATAATATATTTCTTGACTTTTTAGCGCCGTCCTAATGCTGGAAAAAAGATAAAGTAAAGTTTTACAATGGAATCTTGGGCGTTGGCCTGAAGACTCTTGACCCTTAGGTGCCTTGAGACAAAATGTAGTTTAAAAATGACAAATCGTCATTCTTATACAAAATCGTTTAGCGTTAGATCACGATTGTCGAAGTGACTGTGTCTAAAGCGCCGTTATCTGTTGTTTGTCTCAAGTTTTTGGAATATGGAATTACGGATATAAGGGTTAGTATGTGTAGTCGAATATTACTCCAATGAATTAGGAAAATAAAATTGATATATTTAAAAAGATTTTTGATTGTATAATACATAACATGTAAAGTGAGATTCAGAAATGTCACATGAATTAAAATCATGACTTCCTAATGTCAAAGTCCAGTTGCTACACTGTGGTTTGAAATCAGTTATCAGTCAATTGTCACATTATTTTTAATATTTATGAATGTCAACAAAGATCAATGAAAATATTGTTTTGAAAACAAGAAAAGAAACTGAGAAAACAGTGACAATTTATTTATGCTATAGGCTCGTAGATGATGAAATGTACTAATATAAAAAATTCATGATTGCAAAATTAGATTTATACTGTTTTGGTTCAACTCATCATTCATCAGGATAAATTTAGGTAGTCAATTAAAATGAACGAAATAGACGATAAATTTTATTACGTTTATAGCTCGTCATTAGATCATAAAGTGGAAATAAAGATGTAAGTTTACCTTTTCTAAATACTCTTGATACATTATTGTATTATGACTAAATCGTAATCGCTAATTTAATTAAAGCGAAAATCAACATGCTGTCTAATGGTTTTTTCTATACACTATTTCACTTTCACTTTGTTAACTTGTGTTCGGTTTTTCTTAAACACCTATTTTGTTAATCATATAGTGGGACACTTGAAGGAAAGCGAGCAAAACCAGAATATGATATGCTTTTATCAGATCCAATGCTGAAATTTTCTGGGCTTTATCAAGAAGGTTGCTCAGACTTGTATGTAACATGCCAAGTGCTATGTGAAGGAGTACCTCTTGCATTGCCAGTCACTACATCATACAAGGCTTTTACAAATAGATGGAAGTATGTATTAAGATCTTCATAAGTACATTGTAAACTCTATATAACAACACTAAAGAGACTGCATTTTATGGTGTTATAGAAAGTTATTGTTAAATGGAGAAAAGAAAAATCTGAATTAGAAAAAGAAAACCTTTATTTAAGACTAGAGTTAGTAGTTATGTACATAAAAAAGAATCTTATTTGAATGCTATTCCATATAGTATGTTTTATATTCATATCTTGCGATATTCAGTTGCATCTTGGTGATAAAGGAAGTATTTTTTCCAATACTTTAGCTGCTACCAGAGCTTCTTTAATGCTTGTCAGAGGCTCATCCATCTCATCTTCTTCATCTCCTTGTGTGTTTCTCACTGAATCCAAAATCTCTTTGTCTGAGAGTGAAGCTGTTGTAAGCATAAGTGAAGTTAATATGCATGATGCTGACAGTTGAGTTTATTGCAGGCTAGGATAATAAAGCAACAAAAGAATGTACACAGCTGCGCAGTTTTTACAAATTTTAGCAACTTAAACATGCTTCATTACTCAATTGTTGTAGTTATTGAGAGTGGGTGTAATGCTATGTAGAGTGTATCATTGTATTGCTAAACCAACCAAAGCCAATTGATTTCAACGGTTTAGGGGGGGTCATTGTTAAATCGAGGGACGCTACATGGAGTTTACACTTTATATGAATTTTAGCTATTATTTTATAAATATATGAATACTAACACCTAGTATATAAATTTAATTATGACCTAACCGTGTTACTGATTACCAATTGTATACTATTGTTCATTGAACTGTTTGTACCAAATCACATTAATTAATTATATTGTCATTTATTGATTTAGACATATCTATATTTAATATTAGTTGAATAGATGTATCTATAGAATACTTAAACAATAGTGCTACCGCAAAATCAAGTTCTTACTAACTTTTCTTCACAGCTGGAATGAATGGGTGACTCTTCCAGTATATTATAGTGACCTGCCACGGAATGCTATACTAGCAATGACCATCTATGACTGTGCTGGACCTGGGAAGGTAATGGTTGTGGGAGGTACAACCATTTCATTATTTGGGAAACATGGCATGCTACGACAGGTATGTTTCTAAAAGCTGATGCAGCAATACTTGAAATGTTCAATTCTCTCTATTGCTCCATCTACTAAACTTATGTAACATTTGTAACTGTTGGTTCATATAGTTCATATAAAATTCAAGTAGTCAGTATTAATTTCGGTTTGAGACATAGGCAAGATAATAAATACAATATTTTAGGCACACAGGATATATGTACCAATGTAACAATTTTGTGTAACAAAATCTCCAGGCTAATTCCCATTTTTTTTTCAAGGTCTCCTAGGAAACATTTCATTTTAAAACTTATAGTTTTATTTTACGAATCTTTATCTCTGAAGTACATGTTGGGTCCTTTTCCCGTTATGATACTTTAGAAATCGTAATAAAACTTTTATTAAGTAAAGGAAATTGAAGGTTCTAAAAAAAATCAATGGCGCTACAACCTTTATAGGTCAGGGCCTCAGATTTATGTATCTATTTCATGACCATTTGTTAATCCAATAGGCAAGTGCCTTCTGTGCCTGACACACGCCGTCGACTTTTTGAGTCTAAGGCAAGCCGGTTTCCTCACGATGTTTTCCTACACCGTTCGAGCTAATGTTAAATGCGCACATAGTCAATTTGTGCACAGCCGGGGATCGAACCTACGATCCCAGCGATGAGAGTCGCACGCTGAAGCCACTAGGCCAACACTGCTCCAATTTGAAGGTTCTAGTAATGTGTTTATCTGAGTTTTTACACGTTCTACCATATAAATTTCTTATTACGAGAAGTTAGTAGAGGATTGTATATTATACAAAGACTAATTCACAGTTTTAATAGTGTTTTATCGTCTGTTTAATGAACTTTAGAATATATGAGAAACCATAGATCACCACTAAATAAACATGTGCCTTCAACCATTGCTATCATTTTTGCAAAAGATCATCTTTTAAAAATCGATCGCTTTATTATTATGCAAACTAATATCCAAACCAGTATTAAATTAAGTTTGCATGCGTTAAGTTTGTTAACGGGCGTCAGTTTCTTTGTCGCCGCGATACGAAGCACTCGACTGTGCTTGATCCTTATAATGTAAAAAAAATAAATACGAATTATATGAGAAAACTAAAACATAGTTAGTGTGTAATTTTTTCGGTATTTAGTTCAAGAAAAGCATAGACTTTAAAAATATTTACATTGTACATATAATTAAAAAGTGAGAAAAAATGTAATAATTAAAAACACTATTGCTTAATATGTAAAATTAGGGAATGTGTGGGTACATCAGTTTCCATTTTAGTAAAATAACTCGTAAATAATATGGTCAAGGCTCTTTTGTACCTTTGCAAAACTTGTAAATATGTAGTCAATTACTTGTGAGTATCTAAATTTATTTTTGTTCGCAAAATCTTTTCTTCTTCAAAGTGACACTAGAGTTATTTTGCTATTAAAGGCTATCAAGACGGAAAACACTTTCCCAGAAACATGTCGATACTAATACGACTCAATACTTAAATATTTTTTATCTATATAACCTCAACAAACCGAAAAAGTACAAATTAGATGTAGGCACCAATTTATAGTCTGATTCCTTGAAAGGATTTAGGTGGGTGTATGATTTAATATGGTTTTATTATAAAACGTAAACGGTCTTGACAAAATATGTACATGAAACGCTGTTAAAGCTGCGGGCAGAAGCTCGTTAATGCATATTAAAAAAGACTTCTACAATTGCAACACTAAATAGGTGATAGATATGGCTGTACAGGTTTTTTTATGAAATGAAAATGTTAATTGTTATCTTTGTCATCTATCAATATATTGTTTTTATCATCCGAACTTGTATGTGAACTCAATGTTTTTAGTTAACAGTTTTTCGTTACTTATTTTACTAGATAAAATTTTAAAAAATCTATATGTAATCGATATTTAAAAAAACCATCGAAGTGCCTAGCGAACAGTTAACAGTTATAACCCTTTTTATGTTAATTTTGCACCAAAATATAAAGTATCTAAAATATAACGACATAAAAAATGGACGTTCATGTATTAAAGGACATTATTTAAGGGAAAATGTCAGTTAAGACCCATTTAGATGGCGAGTATAAAAAGGATGTTCGTCTAAACATTCACACCTCTCGCTCTTCCACTTTGGCGACAATTGCCTCACAATGGAAAAATTATTGTGTCCGTGTAAACAGAATTTCAAAAGCAAAAATCGTATTTCGAGGTTTGGTGCCAGTTACTACCTCGAGTGCAGTGCGTGAGAGTGTTTTAATTACATAAGACAAGAATTAAATAAACAGAAACGAAAAAAAATATGTTGGGTTAAAAAATGGATAGCTAGGAGAAACAATTTTGATCGTTGTACGAAATTCTGAGGATTTTCTTATTATATTATAAATATGAGTCTAAAGAATTGGCTGAAAATATTTACGTGAAAATAGCGTAAACAGAATTTCAAAAGCAATAACCGTATTTCGAGGTTTGGTGCCAGTTGCTACCTCGAGTGCAGTGCGTGAGAGTGTTTTAATTAGATAAGACAAGAATTAAATAAACAGAAACGAAAAAAAATATGTTGGGTTAAAAAATTGATAGCTAGGAGAAACAATTTTGATCATTGTACGAAATTCTGAGGATATGAGTCTAAAGAATTGGCTGAAAATATTTTTACGTAAATATTTTCAGCCTCAGCTCCAGTTACGAAAAATAGTTATACTTTCTTGCTTTTTTGTAAATAGTGACTTCTCATATTTTAAATTTTTGCACTAATTTCTTTTTTTGACCAAATCCCTCAACACACAATTCTCTCGTAAATGCACTAAGCTGCATGTCTCGTATCATGGTTTTTTATTATATTCATTCTCCGAGTTCCACAAACACTCGTAGCTTCTGTAAAGTTCAATGAACTTAATATTATCGGCAGCGCTAAATTTAAATGATTTTTGTGTTATTTTTGAGAACAATACCCTACCCTATGAGACAATAACAATCACTTAACTCGAATGAAAAATCTCATATAAATATAAGATTCTCGAGATTCTCGTAAATACGAATATTGTTACTAAAATTTATATGTGTAAACAGACGCAGGAAATTATCGCCTAGCGATAAATCACTCTCGAATCTCGTATGACATTATCGGTTAATACTATAAAGGCCAATTAAGATGGAGAGAGGTTCGTTTTCGAGAAATCGTATCCAATTTTCATTAGCAATAATCGCCATAGCATTATCGTGTCAAAATGTTTACATACAGACAAGAATTGAATTCTGTCATTCAAATCATTCTTTACACATAAAACTTTAGTAACAAGATTCGTACTTACGAGAATCTCGACTGCGATAAACACGATCTCGTTTGACATTTTTTTATGTTTATACGAGCATCGTACAAATCGGTTTGAACCGTTTTGAGTGCGAGATGTTTTAGTCGAGTTTAGTTATTAGTAGGCTATTGATCTCAGAAATGACACAAAAATTCCTTAAATTTTGCGAAAAGAAAATTATAAAAACGCTAAGCGACAAATGCAGCTCTTAATGCAACTACGAGAGAATTGTGTGTTGAGGGATTTGGTCCCAAAGAAATTAGTGCAATAATTAAAAATATGGGAAATCAGTATCTCCAAGAAAGAAAGAAAGTAAAATCATCTTTGGAGAGTGAAGCTAGGGCTCAAAGTAAAAAAATTTGGACTAATTTTTAATAAAATCCTGAGAATTTCATACAACGATCAAAATTGTTTCTCCTAGCCACCATTTTGTAACCCAACATCTTTTTGCCGTTTCCGTTTAATTAATTCTTGTCTTAAAAGAGCAGATATAATTAAATCACCCTCACGCACTGCACTCACGGTAGCAACTGGCAAAAACCTCGAAATACGATTATTGCTTTTGAAATTCTGTTTACACGGACATAATAAATTTTCCATTGCGAGACAATTGTCGCAAAAGAAGAAGAGCGAAAGGTGTGAATGTTTAGACGAAGAAACTTTTTTATATTCTATCGATAATCGTACCTTTGAGACGAGAAATTATCTCCATCTAAATGGGCCTTAACGCTATGGCGATTATTGCTGATGATAGTCGCCTACGATTTCTCGCACCAAAACGAGGAACTCTCTCCATATATATGAGCCTTTATTTATGGATAATGTTTGAAAATTTTCCTTCTATAGCAACATTCATAATAGAAAGGCTAAGGTTTAATATAATGATAAGGCTACGCCCATAAAAATTGCTTTAGCTTGACCTCTCTTATCATTAGCTCTCAGTCAGTTTGCGTTCAAAGAGGCCGTTAAATGTATGGAAAAAACAAAAAGTGTTTTAAGCACAACATAAAGATACCTTTATTCTAGTTTAAAAATGAAACTGTAATTTAGTGAAGATGGGTAGTGCTGGTAGTACTTTAAAAGTGTGCAAAAAATGTTATTTACAACTCGTGAGATGGCTAAGTGTGTGGAGGTATATTTCAAAGGGTATGTTTGATCTTCGGGTGTGGCCTGGGATGGAAGGAAGTGAAAAAACTCCAGGCAAAGCACCGGATCGGGGCAAGGAGCAGATGCAGCGTTTGGCAAAGTTGGCCAAAAAACATCGCAATGGGCATATACCTAAGGTCAGTATTTAAATAATTATATTTTTTATAATAATAATAATAAGCATATCCTTGAAGTATAAAATTATCAACTTTGTATACAGAGTCGATTTAATAGGTGTTTCGTTTGTGTAAAAATCGGGTTGTATTTAATTTTTTTACCTAGGTATACATCTCAGGTGGCTTAAGCTCAAACTCAGCGCAGCTCCTGTATTTATTCTATGATGTGATTTGTTCCCAAATGTTTGACTATTTACGTAGAAGCTGTCATCGAATCCTCAAAATTAGGTGAGAGTATGACGCTTGCGCATTAAGTACGAGTGGTTTCTCAAGTATATATTCGTAGATATTTTCGTAGTTTTTTTTCCTCTAACTAAAGTATTTTATTTAACCGTTTATTATTCTTAGATATATTTGAGGCTATCCTTAAATTTTGTTCTTGTAGTATAATAAAGAAAACTATCAAATGGTAGGAGAGATATAAATAAATATCATAATACCAAATGTACTTTTATTTATTAATAGTTCGTTGCATTACAATATAAAAAGTGAACATAACTAAATTGAAGGAGGGCAACGTTAGAGATTCAATAAGTAGTGGTGGTAATCTGTGGAATGAAACAAATAATTATGGACGAAGCCCGAGCCTGATGTTTATGAGAGACTGAGACATTAAATATAATAAACCAATCAATTCTCTTTTGTTTAAAAAAAATAGAAAGCAAGTGCGTCGAAAGTATATGCGTCGTGTCAGAACGTGTTCTCATAAATCGATAAAATTCAAGTTCGCGCGGTTATACAATATCTCTGCTTGAAATCTTTGACTACGGAGAGTAAATCAAGACCTGAGAGCAACATTAAAAGTTCATTCTCCTTCATATTCTATGGTTGCTTATTGGTATGCTGAGTTCAAGGGAAGACCCCCACACGGGACGCCCGATCTTTAGTGACTGAACAAATGATTTAAAATGTTTAGAAATTATCTTAGATGGTCATTTTACTATTTTTATACAAAGAGAAATTAAAAATATAGGAACTGTCCATTATATTATACACAACCATTTTGCGTATGAATAAAGTATCAATGTGTTGGTTGACCTGAATGCTTTCTGCCAAGAAACAATCAAGACTGAAAATTTTACAAGGTGTTTGTGATTGTTACAAAAAGATTTTAAGTTTTGACTAATTTATAATTATACACGAAACATGGCTTCATACTAAAGATCCGGAAACAACAAGTTGTTTTGTTTCAAGAAGCGTTTCATCGCGCTCAAGGAAGGTCGAAGCGGTCAGAAATATTAAAATAAGGAACTTTTGTTTTTTTAAACAGCAAAAAGCAAAAAGACATTCAAAGTCTATAAACCTAAAAGATGAAAAACAACGAAGAAAAATAAAATAACATTTACTTAAAGATTTATGTCTTACACATTATTGGACAGCCATTCGCTTTTAATTGAACAACCCTAGGACAAAAAAGTTATTATCGTTAAAAAAAATAACGATGCGCTAGTGTGTGTTCCTACACACACTAGAGCTTCATATTCTTCATACAAACTGTCATATGGTGATTTCCAGTCGTGTAACTGCTTTTTATTTTAAAAAATTAGTACAGATTCGTAGGATATCCTTGTAAGGTATCATTAAACTCATTTATTTGAAAAATTCATAATATTGCTTAAATTACAATACTAAGATGTATGACGTAGTCGCCCATACCTGAAAGTGTTTAGGAAGTGGTTCCGCTACTTATAGTCGAGCCACACGGTTCGCTTATGCAATGCTATGTTTATAAACATTTATAAGGTCATCAACATAAAACGAGTTTGCATGATGTCACACGTGAATTTTCTTAAACGCATTTCTGTTAAGGATCTTAATTGTATTTCTTTGGTTAAATGTTTTTTCTGTATGAACGGTAATTATATATACCTATAGTAAATTGTATATGTATTTATTTTTCTATCTTATATGTATAAATAGAGGCTTATTTTTTATATACAAGAAACAATTAACATTTGAAAGTGTTAAGTAAAAGTTTTTTGTCAAAGGTTTATTAAATTTTAGAAAATTCTCAATTATACTTGTTTATTATAAGGAAGCTAAAACAACTTTATTGGCTTTAAATAATATAAAAGCGATATTAATAAATGCATAACATAAATGTGTCCCACTATGCTAATAATATAGTAATATAGCTAAAGAAATAGTTACATAACTCGTGTACATTACAGGTGGACTGGCTAGACCGACTGACCTTCAGGGAGATTGAGATGATAAATGAGAAGGAGAAGAGAAATTCTAATTACATGTACCTCATGATTGAATTTCCTACCATTCAGATAGATGGCATCGATGTAAGTAAATATATCAGCACACTGTCTTTTTTTATATATTAGGTCCTTACATATGAAATTAGCGTTTTGTATGGGAGGAACAAAAAGTCGAATATTTTTAAATATAAAATATCTAATTAATCAAAGTATGAACCATTGTTTTCTATGCACTTTTGCATCTCATAGGTAGTTCATTGATCCCTTTACTAAAAAAACCAGTCGGTCGGGAATCAATAAAATCTGTGAAGGCGATTTGGACTGCCCCCATCAGAGTTAATTTTTTTCCCTTGCAAGAAGTTGTCCAAATTTCGAAAAAAAATGGTAATCTGTTGAAGCAAGGTCCGGGGAGTACGGAGGATGTCTTAGAAATTCCAATTGAAGCTCTTCTAATTTGGTAGCCGTCTGTTGTGCAGTGTGTGGTCTAGCGTTGTCGTGAAGTAGCAGTGGCGTGGAGCGATTGACCAGCCTAGGTTGTTAAGCCGCTAGCTTTTCCATCATGGTTTGCAGTTGCTGACAATAGACATCAGCCGTAATAGTCTGGCCAGATTTGAGAAAACTGCAATGAACAATACCGGCACTAGTCCACCAAACGCTTACAAGTAACTTTTTTGGGGTTAATTTTCGCTTGGGGCAGGATTTGGCTGGCTGGCCAGGATCCAACCATTGCGCTGAGCGCTTCCGATTATCTTAAAGAATCCATTTTTCATCACAGGTAATGATTCGGTTTAAAATACCTTCATTATCGTGCCGGTTCAGTAATGTAACGCAGCAGTCGACACGCGTTTGCCGCTTTGCTTCAGTCAATTCGTGAGGTTCTTTCAAGCTTTTTAATCTTCCCAATTTGCTTCATGTGAATTAAAACAGTTTTAACACTAACACCGCAGCCTGCAGCTAACTCGGACGTGGTTTGCGATGGATCCGCTTCCACAATAGCCTTCAATACTTCATTATCAACTTGGGTCTCAGGCCGTCCACTTCCACAACGGGCTTGTTCTGCAGGTCGAAATTTCCAGAACGAAAACGTTGGAACCAAAAACGAACTGTCTTTTCTTTTGCAACATGACCGCCATACACATCATTCACCCTTCGAGTCGTCTCCGCAGCACTAGGGCCACGGCGGAACTCGTACTCGTAAATAATGCGATACTTTAAGTTTTCCATTTTGTAAACTGGGTGACGCAAACAGAAAAAAAAACAGAAGAAAAAAACAAATGAATGACGGTCATCGAAGCACAAATACATGAGTAAATAGCTGTACAAATTGGAATTTGGGATTCCTTACCAAAGAGGAGAACATCGTAATTAAAGTGGCCAGTACGAAATACGCCAATTTCATATGATAGCCTAATATTTAAAGGAATACTCGTTGACTCAATTTAGTTATAACAATAATAATAATAATCAATGGCGCTACAACTTTTTTAGGTCTGGGCCTCAGATTTCTGTATCAGTTTCATGATCATTTGTTAATTGAAAAAGGCAAGTAGGTGATCAGCCTTCTGTGCCTGACGCACGCCGTCGACATTTTGAGTCTAAGGCAAGCCGGTTTCCTCACGATGTTTTTCCTTCACCGTTCGAGCTAATGTTAAATGCGCCAATAGAAAGAAAGTCCATTAGTGCCCAGCCGGAGTCACCCACGTAGTCCTGGAATGCGAGGCTGTGGCTAATCAACGCACAAAAATCTTCGGAACAGTGAGGTCGCTCCGCGAAGCTGTAAAGTGCCCGGAAGACTTGTGTGCTTCTGGAAGGAGTTAGGCTGGCTAAATTAGCCAGGGCTTTTACGCGCGTTGGACCAACTACGCGTCTAATTGCGGAAATTGAGTCCACCTTACCTTACCTGGTGCACAGCCGGGGATCGAACCTACGACCTCAGGGAAGAGAGTCGCATGCTGAAGCCACTAGGCCACCACTGCTCAATTTAGTTATAGGTATCTATAAATAAAAGTTAGTTGCGTGAGCTTAGTGTACCTAATGAGCAGTGTTGGTGTGCGACTCTCATCCCAGAGGTCGGAGTCGCAATTGAAATCGTATGGTGAAGGAAATCATAGACTTAAGAAGTCGATAACGTGTGTCAGGCACAGAAGACTGATCAGTGAATTATTACACAAAAATTAAACGAGGATTGGAGCAACGACTGCTCGAATTCTTTTAAAATTTTATCATACATAAAGGCGAAAATGAGAATTTAAAATTAATAGTATCAATGAACCAATCACAGACACGCGACAAGATCTGTCTTTGACCAATCGCTATGAAACGCAACGCGCCATCGTTTTGACTTTTCGTGGGTATTTGCCAATGTTACATATTAATGTACATTTAAAAAAATCAAATGTTGTGTATATTTAGTTACCTAACCTAACTACTAGTTAAGTTACACATTAAAGGCCGGCAACTCACTTGCGAGCCTTCTGGCAATGTCCATGGGCCGTATAACTTAAGATAAGGCGAGCCTCCTGCCCGTTTGCCTCCTATTACATAATTAATTAGATTTCTGAACCATTAGATCAGGCTAGTTAGTTTTTGTTATAGTCGCAACCCCACTACTCATCATTTTGTGTAAGTTATATTTGAAACCATTAAAGTCAGTTTCAAACAAAGTGTTTTATTTGAATTTATCTTACTTTTTTATTGTATGAATTTTATTGCGAAGAATGCAAAGAATCCTTGATTATTCAAGGGTTAATGACACACTTATATGTTGATATAGTTAGACTTGTTGTCAGGTAAAGAAAGGGCTTTAAAAACTGGTTTATTTTAATTTCCGTCAATACATGTTTAAAAATAACTTTACATAAACAAAGATAATTCTTTTTTTATTTTAAATTTGTTATTACAAAAACCTTGGAATTTTAAAGCTATTTTGAAAAATATTATTGAAAAAGTAAAAGAATTGGCAGTTGCAAGGTTGAGAACTTTGCATTAGTGATAAGTTTTTTTACTACAAGAAATAATATTAGAGGGAGAATGAATGAAGACTAGACGATACTATGTTGCTTTGCGTTTATCATTGGTCAAACGAATAGATGGATTGAAAATCGTCTGGGATTGAACCGGAAATGCTCTTAAATAAAGCGAATAAAGCGAATTGCGCGTTTCCTTTGATTGTGATTATTCATAGTACTCTTTCGCGTTATTGAATTTCAGATCTTTCATCATTACTAAAAAAAATTGAAACTATACTAACATCTTAACACTTTCGTCTGAATCTTATAAACCTTTTGAAAAAAATTACTGCAGAAAATTTTAACTGCCTCCATATTTAGAACAAGCAAATCCTCGCCATAGTTTTCTCTTAAGTAAAACCTATTTTTTTAAACAATGTAATATTTTTGTGTTTTGTTATAGCATGCAGTGGTTTACTACGAGCAAGATGGTGACGAGATGTACCAGTTTCGTGCACAGGCAGAAATCGTTACAGTACCTGATTACGAAATATTACAGGTAGACATTTATATTTAAAAGCTTAATAATAATAATAATGTCTAGCCGAGTCTTTGTGTCTTTCATAGACTCGATTATGCGTAGTTGGTCCCAAAGTTCTGTCACTGGCACATAAATAAAATATTATAATAAATAATAATTAATAAAAAAAAATGGTTATCCAGCTGATTATGATCGGGACTAGATGATGGCCAGTCTTCAGATCTGATGAGGTCCGAAACGTTTGTTTTCAACTAAGACTGCGTAGACCGAGCTTTATGACCCGGCGCCGAGTCTTGCTGGAAGGACCATTCTTGGTTATTGAAACTGTTAAGGGGCTTGACTACCTTCTCAAGAATGGTAACTTGATACACTTGTTGTTACCAATGTTTTGATACCTTTTTCATAAAAGTATGGCTAATACCCCACCAAACAATCACTGGAGTAGGATGGTGCCCACATGGCACTCTGTCGACTTATTGGAAAGCTTCCTTTGAGCTTTCAACTCAATTGTATAAAAATTCTAATCCGTAAACAAAAATGTTCTGTGACCTGACTGAGTAGTTGTTTCGATTTTACCAATCTATTCTTCTTTAACATATCAGTTATGAAATTACTAGTACGTCTCTTATAGGCTACAAGTCGTAGGTCATCTTTTAAAATACACGACATGGTTATATGTGTTATCTTCATCTCCCGAGATAAAATCTTTTGCTTTTGGACAGGATTTCTTCGAATTCTTTCCCTTGCTGCTTTGACTATCTTTTTTGAACGAACACTACGTGGACGGCCAGATCTATTTCTGATACAAACAGAGGAGGTCTTGTTGTTCCTATCTATTAATAGCCCGGTACACATACATTTTACTAATGCCAAGGCTATGGGGTTTTAAAAATTTCATTTGGCTCCATAACTACTTTGTATATGTAATGTAATCCAATCACAGCGATTCGGTTCTCTTTATCATCTACTTACCAATGAACAATGATATAAAAATGACAGATTCTAAATTCAAATGTAATATTTTGTTAATTTTCAATTGTAACAATATTTATGGCCAGACTATGTATATATAAAGTAGCATACATAGGATCGTAGGATTTTTAAAACTTTATTTGTAATGGTAAACCCCAGCTCTCCACCAAAATTCAGCTTTCCGGGAATTTTTGTTATTTCAAATGTCTATATTGACCGGACTAAAAGGTAATATTTATCTACACACGTATATAAACATGTTAGGAAATGCAATGCAATGCAATGAGACAGTATTTTTTCTTCATAGGAAAACTTGGTAGAAAGCAAGCAGCATCGCCTGGCTCGTTCAGTGCGTGGAGTAGCACCAGCAAGGGACGCGAAGCCTTCGGCGGCGGAACGGGATCGCCTTGCTGCCATACTTAGTGCACCCGCTGCACCGTTGTCCGCGGATGAGCAGGACCTTATATGGAAATATCGGTACATGATTTATTTACTGTATAAAAGTATAATGTTAAGGAACATTATACTCATGTATATTTCTCATTACAAAAATGTATCTCTATTTACATGAGAAACTTAATATATACGACTGAGCGTTTTTCAAGCCAATTTTTGCCGCGCACTACCGCTATGTGGAACCAGCTGCCCACTGAAGTATTTCCGAACCAATTCGACTTAGGGTCCTTCAAAAAAATAGTGTACAAATTCTTAAAAGGCAGGCAACGCACTCGCGAGCCCTCTGGCATTGAGAGTGTCCGTGGGCGGGCGGTATCACTTAACATCGTGTGAGCCTGCCCGTTTGCCCCCTATTTTATAAAAACGAACGAGATACACGTCGTCATCAGCCGTCCTGATTTGGTCTACTAGGCTCATTCTAATATGTATCTTTAATGCCTTTTTGTATTGGTTACACATTTTAGATGGTAATTGGTTAAATAATGCACTCCATACTTAATGTACTTCTCCAAATTATTTGCACGCGGCTTCGGCAAGATAAGCAAACTCGCTCGATGTGTATTGCGAGTGGTGTTTGATTTTTTGAATGATAGTAGCTATGGAGAGTGTTATTTTTTTAAAATTAATATATACATGTGCTATAATATCGTTGTTTAATGGTGGTAATTTTGGTTTCTTGGTAGATTTTATTATTTGTGTTGTATATTGTCTGTGTTGAAATTTTTTATCTAAATAGTGTTTTTATTTTATTTGTTAAGTATGCCAAATATAGATAAACGAACAAAAAATGTGTCGCATTTATAAGCAATTAAAAAATATATTTATTTGTAAACAAACATACTTTCAAACTCGTTTATTATAATTATCATAATTGCTACATGTTGATATTTTATAGAGCGTATTCTACGAAACGGGTTGTATTAATTACGATTTGTATTTTTAATATAGAACCCGGGGCTTAGTTTAACCAGACGGTCGATTTCTATTCTTATATTTTGACATAAGGATATCATAGTCATATACACCGAATAGACAAGCATGTTTGGCATTGCAAGCGTATCGCAAGTAACGTGTGTGATTAAACAAACTTCATATTAAGTGAGTCCTTCTAAATGTCTATTGCGTGGCCAAACACTTGAGGTATGTCACTGCCTAAGGTTAGTATCACGCTTTTAAATGTTGCATTTACAATTAACCTACCCAAATATTATTTTATTTGGGTTTAAACGTAAACTTAAACCATCTTCTATGCATGGTCATCCGTTCAAGAATTTACAACTGACAATGACTTCAAATGATTTCCGTGTTTTACAGCCAGTATAAGCGACAAGCGATTGGATTGAAAGATCTTTATGCTACATCATATTTCAGATTCTACTTGTCATCACATAGAAGAGCGTTAACAAAATTCTTAGAATGCGTCAATTGGAACCGACCAGGTAAAAAATTTAAATTTGAACAAAATTCTACGAATCTATTAAAATTCGAATAGATAATGTATTTTTTTAATAGTAATTGCTTATATACTCTTGTATAATTGTGTATAATTATAAAATATCTAATGAGGTTTACATAATTTATCTTCAAACATTCCTTGCATCAAAAATTAAAAGTTAAAATGAGGGATTTTTAAATTTAGAATGTCAGATTGTTAAAACACCTCAAAAAGAGTACACAACGTTTTTTTTTTAATTTAAAGCGGCCAGCATGTTAAAGCGTTAATTGTCAATATCTAATTGCTATAACTATTAAGCAATAGTTTTTAATTTATTGTGTATTTATTTAGACTGGTTTGGTTTTAGGCGAGGTCCGCCAAGCATTATCTATGATGAAGCAATGGGCACCAATGGACGTGGAAGATGCCCTTGAACTGCTAACGCCGAAGTTTTCCCACCCCGCTGTTAGGAAGTAAGTAAAATATGAATTTTAAATAGCACTTTCGGTTTTTGCCCTATAGTTCATTTTAAGTATGAACTTTAATTTGAAATACACATACGTAACACTATTATGGACAAATATGTTTTGATCCTTTTCACCAGTATTATTTAACGTCACGAGGCCAATAATTGTATTACTATTATCAAGATAATTATTTGCTTATACATGCCTGCCTGTATAACCCACATTTTAATATTGTCAAATACCCGGAAAATTTAAGTATTTTTTTGTAATTTATTTAAATTTTTAGGTACGCGATATCAAGACTAAAACAAGCGCCCGATGAAGATTTGCTTCTATACTTATTGCAACTAGTACAAGCTCTAAAGTATGAAGACTTCTTAGAAATACACGAAGGTAAGTTTAATTTAATAGATATTGATTATCAATACTTGTCATTGAACATCATATTATATTGAACAATAGTAGACAATTGAGGTTAATTTCTGAAGTAAACCACGTGGTAAAATATAGTAAACTACCTTCGTGTTTAGGTTTTACTTTAACTACCTTATGATATTGTGCAATTCTTTTTTGAGAAAATAGCTAATAGGCGTATATTCGACATGCGTGACTGCATCTTTATTATAAAGTGGGATGCGTGTGTCTATTTATATAAATAGGTGTTAAATCAAACAGTTCAATATAAAGTGTTTGCACAGCAAGTTGACCCGAGTCAGACGAAAGGTAGCTTAAATCCAAAGGAAGTATAAATGTTGTAATCGTATGAACTATATGTATTTTATGTCATGATACCGAATCTATTAGTTTCATACTGTAATTTATAAAATATAATATATTTTTGGTTGTTCCCCACGTCTTGACCTGTCTATAGTAAAAGTCCATTCAACGGCTCCATCCCTGTACGTATTAATTTTAACAATGAGTCACACCAACGTTTTTTTCTTCAAAGAAAATTTATAAAAGATGCTTCGTTCCTATCTTAAGACCACACTATTACAGATATTAAAGTAACTTCGGCAAACGTGTGACGGGACGCTTCGAGCCGGCGCTCGCGTACACGATTCTCGAAGCGTCACTATCGCAGTGCTACAGGAAGCAAAGCAAACTTAAAAAAACAGTTACCCTTTAGAACTTTGTAAATCATGGCCCGGCTTCTATGATATATAATGTGGGCGTCAGATTCGTATCGTCGTGATTATTTGCTTTTCTAGGTAGAAAGTAATGTACGTGAAACACACCTGAACACGACATCGACTTCTTGGGTCTAAGGGTTGCCGGTTAACCGCGAGCCAGTGCTTAATTCGAGCATAGAATATCCATTGCGTACACGGCCGGCGTGCAATTCTCAGCGAGATTCGTACGCTGAAGCCGCTAGAATATATAATTATTTTCGCGAGCGGACTAAATTACTTTACTAGAAACATATTGTTGGTGTGACTCATTAAACCCGTAAGGTTTTGCAATAAGCCTTTGTAGCTGTTTTCGACAATGTATATTAATAATATTTAGTATTATCTATTATTATATATATGTATGTGTTCAGAATACGTCCGTGTATGTGGCAAGGATGTTGCGATGTACTCGGATGGGGAAGGAAAGCCACAACACCGGGCTAGTCAAACTACTTTGCTCTCTGCCTCGGGTAAGGCTTATACATTTGTTTTAAACAAAAAGGACTGGGACTTTGAGATAAAATATCTCATTAATTTAGAAGAAAAAAAAATATACAAGTTTAATCATACTTAATATAAAATGTTCTAGTAGCTTTGAATTTAATATTGAGGCACCTGACAAATACAAGTTTCACTTCACAATGCTAAAGTATGAATAAAACACGTTCAATACGTCATATTTAATATTGTAATATATTGTACCTATTCATTAAATGTCGACTAAACACTCGCGTTCCATAGTGTGAGTGTCTATGCGTAGAAGTACCACCTATCATCAGGTGAGCCTCCTCGGTTTACTCTTTAAATAGCTAATATGTTGTCCGTATCTCTGTGAAATCAAATAAACGTGACATAACAACGAGTCCATTATTCCCATATTAGTTTGCAAAATCGTAAAGATTTTGAAATCCTATTGTACTGTAATACTGTCCCAGTTACTTATATATTTGTATAAAAAAAATACTGACAGAGACTTAGAGATAAAACAGCTTTTCTGCTTACGTAAATTTAACTGGAACGAATAAATTTAATGACAGGCTAATAAATTGCCTACATTATCATGACAGCATGAATTCAAAGCTACAAGCCAGCCATAAAGGTCAATACTTTTACGCTAATTACTACTATCATAATAATATTAAGTATCACCACTCCTTGTTATGTATCTCGTTAATATATTGTCCCTGTATAAGGCAGATGACAGACCTATATTGCCTTTAGTTGAAAAAGCCTACGAAACAGTTTTTTACCATAGTACATAAAATAATATTAAAATAAACTTGTAGATGTGCTCTGTAACTTTTAGTAGCGATACAGATTCCGTGGATTGTTTTTACACTATCCGCACTGATGTCGGCACGAAAAACTCAACATTAAAGTCGAGATTGCATTGCTGACGCAGTATTTAAAATATCGCTTGTAATTCGAGTTATAAACACTTACATTTTTTAACCTCATTATGCAATAATTTCGGATGTACACAACAGAGGACACATATTAGTCATAGAAAAAATTACTTCGTTCAGAAACTGTTCACATACAAACACGATATGTATATTTTATGACTTATTTGCATCTTTATTGTTAATACAAAATCCTATCGTTGCATATCCTTGGTGATTCAATTACCTTAAAGTCATATTGATTCTTCGCAATGTGTATGATTGTATATTCTATACATGTTTTACTAATTTTTTATATTTATGCAAGTCTGCCGGTTTGAAAGGCCGGCATTCGAGGCAGGATGTATCGATTAGTAGTGCTCATTCGTCTCTTTCTGATGAATTATCTTTATGCTGTGATATAATGAGGCATCAGTGGTAGTAAAGTTAATTAATCTAATAGGACTGATTTAGTTTTTATTAAGGATGTAGGGAACAGTACTAATTTACCAAGTACCCTATAGAGATACGAGTCGTCCGATATTAATTAGAGTATTTTCAGTTTCTGATCGTGTGTATGTATAACAGTAGATGTGTCTGCTGAGATGTCAACATCGATGACAAGCAGACATTCAGAGGGCGCTGACGAAAGCGTGATTTCAGAGACAGGCACTTCGGAGACACTCGACAATAATACAGACTTTAAGTAAGAATATTTTATGCTTCTATTAATAGATATAGTGGCTTGAGCCTATGACCCTTAAACCTCAAGTCACGACTGTGTCTGTGACGAACATACTTTTCTTGTTACGTGCGCATTTAACACTCGCCTGTAAGGCAAAATAAATACATCCTGAACAAAGCGGTATGCCTTAGATCGACGGCGTGTGTCAGGCACAGAAGGCTGAAGGGATATTTAGAGAAACATTACAAATTCGACCCAAGAAAATGATGATATACGTGTTGACTTGTTAAAGTGCTTCATTATTTACATTGGAAGTAATTTAAATAACCCTTTGTTTCCAGTGAAAATGCGGAACCGGAAGAGGAACAAAGTCTTGCCAGTTTTCTAATCAGTCGTGCCTGTAACAACCAGGTGCTAGCCAATTACCTCTACTGGTATTTGCTGATTGAGTGCTCAGATACTGAATCAGGCTCACGTGATATGCCAACAAGGGGGATGTATCTTGCTGTTATGAGGAGCTTCTCACAACAACTTGCTAAAGGTATGCTTAAATTAATGGATGTTTATTCCTGAAAAATTAAAAAATATCTGTATGGTTGGTAGGTACAAAGCCCAGATCAGGAGTAGGAAAAAAACATAAAAAAGTAAAAAAAAATGTCAAAATAATGTAATAAGATGTGTGCGTGTACGCGGGTACTAGTGTACACGCGTAAGAAGTGAAACTTCTTTATGACCTTATTTTTCGAAACATGATCTACTATATGCAACTTTACAGAAATTGGTTAAATTAGATAAAATTTAACAAAAGGCTTTTATTATAATACACATGAATACAAAAAATACAATTATTTCATTTTACCTTATTACTACTAAAATTATTACAGAATTTCATTAACTGTAATAGAATTATTACTCTCATTGTTATCGTTATTATATATTTTTGATATTAATATCTTCGAATCAATCGTGGTAGGGACAAGAAAATTATGGCGCGTAATGGAAAAATGTGACGCGTAACCGAAAAATCTGACGGTAATTTTTTCAACGTCGATAAAGAATTTTCACTTCAATAATATTCAAATATAATCTTTAAACAGTTATCGCTATATAGGGCAGACTAAAACTGATGAACGTACCTTTACGTAATTCTCTCTCGGTCTCTACTTAATTGTAAATTAAAAAATAATATCTTCTTTATACACAGGTAACACAGATTACCAGCGTATACGAAATTTCCTCGCACGACAGCAAGTGTTCATAGATAAACTCGTAAAGTTAGTCAAAAGTGTGGCCAGAGAAAGTGGCAACCGGAATCGAAAAGCTGAACGATTGCAACATCTACTCGCTGACCCGGATGCGTTCAAGTTTAATTTTGCTAACTTTGAACCGATGCCGTTTCCACTGGATCCCACTGTTACAATAAAGGTAAAAATTATAATAAAATATGCTACACTGACCGATTATTGCCGGTCAAAATTCAGGTAATAATAATAATAGAATATAAGAACCGGAAATCATAGGTACGGTGACGTCGTTCATTCAGCCAATGAGTTTAGTCGATATAAAATATTTATACAACATATATATTTTTAACTAAAATAAATTTTTAAGGGTATAGTAGCCAAAAAGGCTAGCCTTTTCAAATCGGCTCTAATGCCGTGTAAGCTCACTTTCCTAACGTCAGAAGGAAGCGAGTATGAAGCCATCTTCAAACATGGAGATGATCTACGTCAAGACCAACTCATTCTTCAGATGATTACCTTAATGGATAAATTGCTTAGGAGGTAAGAACTAAGGTCCCAGTTTTTTAACTCTTTGGCACATTACTCGGTCATTAAACTGGCTTCAAGAAGGTTCTCGTCTTTTGCGCATCATTCCGTCCGCTAAGACCTACACAGATTATTCTAGAATGTTGTTTTACTAAAGCGGTATAACCAGTCCTGGAAACGCCTTAAAATGGGTTTATAAAAACTGATCTTGGTAACTAGACGGCCTGATAAAATGTTTCAAATTCCTGAAAACGTCACTTAGTTGAGAAAAATCGTTTTTAAATTATTTAACGATTTTCGTGTAACTATGTTGTATTTAATATTCAACTACCGCCATTGCATTTTTTAATGGTTCCAAAGAAGATAGAAGTTAGTTTGTTTGTTTTTTAATCCGATCAATTTATGGTTTATAACTAGATAATTTCAATATATTAAGACCTTGTCCTAGTAAATAATTTATGAATATTTTTTTAGAGAGAATCTAGATCTAAAACTTACACCATACAAAGTATTAGCAACAAGTTCGAAGCACGGATTCCTACAATTCATTGAATCTGTGACCGTAGCTGAAGCACTCGCTACTGAGGGTAGCATACAAAACTTTTTCCGCAAACACAATCCCTGCGAAGGCGCTCAGTATGGCATCAGACCTGACACGATGGACACGTATATACGGAGTTGCGCGGGTTATTGTGTTATTACGTATTTGTTGGGTAAGTTTACATTGCATTATTAATTGCATTATGCAATTAGATCGATTAAAATGTCGGTAATTGGGTTTCATCGAAAGATGGTAATGGTATTTTTTCCTTTAGCTTATTTTTGTTCCAGGTGTTGGTGATCGTCATCTAGATAACCTACTCCTTACAAAATCAGGGGCCCTTTTCCATATAGATTTTGGTTATATTCTCGGTCGGGATCCGAAGCCCCTACCCCCACCTATGAAACTTAGTAAAGAAATGGTTGAAGCTATGGGCGGTGTCCATTCAGAACATTACCATGAGTTCCGAAAACAATGTTATACAGCATTTTTACATTTGCGTAGGTAAGTTATGCTAATGTATCGTGTTTTTATGTCTTACTAATTAAATAAGTATATCACTATATATGTAACACAATCCATTGTAGTAAAGTTTTATTCATAAAATGTCAACTCTATTCCTCTATACAGTATTATAAATAATAATTTCTTTTACAAAAACTCTATATGTTCTAATTATTAATGTACATACATAAATAATAATTTCTTTTACAGACACGCTAACCTGATGCTCAATCTATTCTCGCTTATGGTTGATGCGTCAGTGCCGGATATTGCGCTTGAGCCTGACAAAGCTGTCAAAAAAGTGCAGGATAAACTACGGCAAGTACTCTCTAATAATATTTCTATCTATCATGTACTCTCTATAAAAATAAGCTTTTTTGAATATCATTCTATTTTCATGATGACGAATTTGATGAGACGGCGAAGAATTAAGATAAAATGCCTCGTCATAAATATAAATATATTTTTTATAAACTTGCATGTTTTTATCCTTTGGTAAAATCTAACTCGATAAAATATTCAAGGGAGCCGAAAACTCTCTCGTGCCTCTCAATCTTTCCTATAATTATTTTCTTCCTTCTAAGCATCTTTCAGACATCAATCAACTCAGATTCAAATCAAAGTATAATTTAATTATGTAGATAGCTTAACTACATGAATTCATCACTTATGAACGTCAGAAAAGAAATGCTTCTTTACTGCTAGTTCTGAATTCAAGGGCGTAGAACGGACGAGAAGAACTGACTCTCTGTCTCTCTCCGAAACACTCCATCAGTCTTTGAAATCGCCAAGATTTATGTTTACAGTGAATGCCATCAAATTTTAAAAAGTATTAAAAATAAGTTAGTATGTTTCAAGTGGCCAAGACTTCGCGCTAAGTTTCATTTCTGTTATGTTATTATATTATATTCAACATATGGTCTATATATATGTTGTTAAAGAATAATATCATTAATAATTTAAGGGATGTAAGTAAAAGAAAATACAATTTCTGTCATATATTTTATATATTTCAGGTTGGATCTGGGCGACGAAGAGGCCGTACATTATCTTCAGAACTTATTGGACATGTCAGTTACAGCTGTAATGGCGGCTTTAGTCGAACACTTCCATAAGTTTGCGCAATATTGGCGCAAATAGTTTTCATTCATTTTAAGAAATGTATAGTACGACTTATTGATTACTTAGCATTACCTTGTTTTACAATATCAAATTTCATATTAACAACATGAAGTGTTTGCCGGAATTGCTGGTTTGAAATTAATGGATCAAGAAAAGGCTAATTTTACATCATGGCCTATTATTCAATGTTTTGTCAAAAAACCAATTTATTTAGACTACTTATGAGGCAACCTTTATTCCAATACAAATAATAAAAACATATAATTACAAATTTTAATGTTTTAGTTATTACCTCTGGGGGTTGGTTCTATTTCTGGAGCTTTCAAGTTATAGTTAGGAAACATTGGTAAAGGTGCCGTAGATAAATGTTATGGTAATACCTTGTCCTGTGTTTTTGTATTTATTATAAAACCAAAAAACAAATGCCACCTGGTATCCTTATTGATTTATACCGCTTTTTGTGTTTTATAATGATATATAATTCAGATTAATAATTTTTAATAGTGTTGTCTGTAATGTAGAGTACATTTCAGCTCTATTTGTCACTAAGCTAAAAATATTTTTTATAATAAATGTGAGTAATAAATATTTTTTAAATATATCTTAATAATTAATATAAGATAATTTTCTACTGTGATAATGGAATTATATATTTTCAAATAATTAAAAATGTTCTTTTTCTATAAATACCAATCATATTTACATAATATTAAATCTTAAATTAAACTGATTAATTGCTTATAGATTTGCAGCCATAACATCACTGCCACTAGATACACAATCACTGGCAATGAATATCTTACTGTTTGTAATAGTTTGTATTACGTCACAAGCAGCAATTTCCGCATATGTTACTCCACCAATAATATATACCAATACTGTTCTTGGCTTTATATTAATTCCTCCATTCATTTTACTGTCACTTTTTAATGTTTTCAAAATTGTCTTTGCATCTTTACAACTGAGTTCAAAATTATTTAAAGATAAATTTGATAATTTCTCGTTTAATGTCTCCATTCCTATTTTCTGTTTATCAATAATAGCACCCCCAACTTTTAAATCATTTAATGGGGATAGTTTGTTTAGTACTTCAAGAAGAGATTCAGATGTCAGTAAAGTATTACACATAGCAGCAACTAATGGAATATAACTACCATTAAAGACATACCCAGGTGAATTTTCAGATTCAGTTTGTGGTAGTTGCTTGAGTTTATTTGCAGTATTCTGAAAAGCAGTCTGCCATTTGGGTAATCTTTCACTTAGGTTACTTAAATGGCTAATATTGAGAGATAATTTTGGACTAGATGGCTGCACTAACAGTCCGGCACTGATTAAATTATTAAAAACATACAAAAACTTATATCCAAAAGCTAATAAATATTTACTAACTAATGAATTGTATTCATCATAAGACAGACCTTGGGTTAAACTTAACAAACACATAAGACGTAAGCTATTATAAACATGAATATCCGTACCAAAATGCTCATCTACATAAGTATAATTTCCTTTCTTATTTCGATTATTTAACATTTCACATTCTGTTTGTGTCAAATTTTCAAATTTATTATTCATTTCTGCTATAATTGTTTCACAAGCTAATACATGGTTAACTAAATTATGTTTAAATAGAGTAACCTGTTGTAATTTTGTAGTGACATAATCTTTCATTTCTTGAATACCTAAAGCTTTAATGTCCTCATTTTTTAATAGTTTTGCTTTAGAACTTAAAACACTTAAAACTTCTGAGAAGTGTCTATGTTTTATTTCCCCATATAGGGTATCAGTGAAACTATCTAATGTTATAACAGTTTTTTTATCAGATTTTTCCTCCGTTGTGAAGTTTACCTTACCTTTCTTTATTTTTGTTTCCTTAACATTTAGATCTAATTGCCCACAGTTAATACTAAATATTTCATTTAAAAGGCCAGTGTATGTGGCAGGTGTCAGCAAACTAGATGCATAGTCTTGATCTCTATCCATAATAATTAATGATCCAAAATCTTGACTTTTATCTACATTAATGAAATCCCTTTGATAACTTTCTTTATATACTTCCAAAACATCCAAAACACTTGATGAAACTTTACCAAGAGATAAAATACACTTAGGTCGGCCTGTTACATGAAACAAACTCCACAATGACATAGCAATACTACTCAACAGTGACTGATTTTGCTCAACAAAAACTTGCTTGTATAGAAAAGGTAATTCTAAACTCAACAATTGGTCATCTAAATTAAATAGTTCCCAGGAAAATGAATGTAGTTGCACAATATCATATAAGCCTTTACTTTCAAGTATAGAGTCATATGTAGACATAGTTTTAGGGACTATTATAATGTGAAAACACTTGGTTTCCGAAAGAGATGGATTTAGACTCAGTACTGAAGCTATCTGGTCTAGTACACATTTATACTTATGAAGGCATGCAGGTATTAAGTATGCTCTTTTAGTATTGGCTGTTGCACCTAGTTGTGGATCCATTTTGTAGATTTTATCAACTCCATGTTGTCTGAAATATTGAATAAAATGTTTATATTTTATTTACTAGCAATATATTATTGGCTATCATGTTAAGTCCGGCAGCTAAAGCCAATGAAAATGCTACAAGTAGCTCTTACCTAAGCCAAGTAACTCCACAAATCCTTTCTAAAGGCTTTATAAGCATTGGATCAATAATAAAATCTATTTTATTTCCACATGTAGATAAAATACATTCTAGTTTGTGCTGAGAAACGAGGCTTAGAGAAGCCAATTTCAAGGATAATGGATGATCCATAATTATATAGAGTGATTAATTTATCATTCTAATTCAACATAAAATTATGATTTATTAAATATCAGAATCAGAATTCAGATTCTATATTTCCATGTACGTTTTTTCTTCATATCTGACTTCTGACAATTTTTCAACTAGACATGATTGCAAACACCACACTTTAAGACGTCATTTGTTGACCAAATTGTCTAAATTATCATAGACGTAAAATTATATCATTTCGCAATTTTGTCTGTACTGTGTAATGTCATTGAAAGTTGTCACTTAGATGCAACTCAAAGTCAAAATATGATTGGCCTCGCTTAGTGTCTTCCGGTCATGCGTAGTTCTCTTCTTCGCAATTTCCTCCCCTCCGCCTCTTGCCGCGGAGTACTCGTCGTCGTAATATAAAATTTAAGTGAAATGGCTGCAAGATTTATCAAAAAAATCGTAAGTGTGTGATTAGTGTACCCCATAACTATTTTGTGTTATTATCTGCATGCTATCTCTATCATAGTTTCTCATAAAACCGTTTATAAAATATCATTAATTGTCCAAAAATAGACACTATAGTTATGTCGAAGAATTACATAAATGCGCTTTTGAAGCCTTTTCGTGAGAGTAAAGTAGTAGAAAGCTTGTTAAAATTGTTTGATTCCGGGTCAAATAAGTCTTCTAGTGCGATTGGAACAGTTAAAAATGAGGTTAACATGATTTTTATTTCAAGTTAGTAAAATGTCTTGAAGGTTACGGTGTTCGATTTAAATTTGTGTTTTACTTAGGTCCCGGCGAGCAGGGCGGGTGTTGCCCAGTACAGCACCGGAGTACGTAAAGTTACATTAATCCCTGGCCATGGAATTGGACCTGAGATCACGGTAGCCGTGCAAAAAATATTCGAAGCCGCCAAAGTGCCTATTGAATGGGATGAAGTGGACGTTACAGCAGTAAGGGTAAGTACCTTTAATCAAACTGATATTCCAATGACTAATCTACTTCACTAAGAAATATATTTTTTCATAAACCATTACCTAAAACATGGTATTTTTCAAACTTTTAGGGTCCAGATGGAAAGTTTGGTATTCCCCAAAGAGCAATTGACTCTGTAAACGAAAACAAAATTGGTCTTAAAGGACCCTTAATGACCCCAGTTGGTAAAGGATACCGCTCTCTTAACTTAGCTCTTCGTAAAGAGTTTGACTTATATGCTAATGTGCGGCCTTGCAAAAGTTTAGATGGGTATGTAATTTACTTTAATGACTTTTAAGTGTTTAATGTTATTTAAGATTATTGCAAGGTATTATTTGCTTTCTTTATTTTCTTTAAAATTTTCATTTTGTTTAGCAAATTTTATATGTTTTCTATAAGAAATAGATTATTAAGTAACCTAATATTAATCATAACTTAATCCTAGGTGTCAAAGAATTCTCACTTATCAGTGGCTGATTTAATCTGATTCAAAATTGAATCCATCTGCATTGTATGTCTCGTCAATAACAATAATAAGTTGAAAATTGAAATAATGAGAAATATCAATTTTTTTGATATCAATAAAATATTAAACACATTCCATAATTCTCTCCTCAACTATTCAAGCATTTTTAAATTATTTGATTTTATCAGTCTATATAATATCTAGAGGGCAAGTACACAGATAAGTCACGTAAATTTTAATGCTGATAAAGTTTTAAATGTCAGTAATCCCAGTTGAATGTAATATCAAGGTTTTTGATAAAAAATTGGAAAACTGATTTGATAAGTTATCAACAAATTACTATGATACATGATTATATAACTTATAGTAATAGCTAGAGATAACTATTAATGTACATTCATAATTAGTATCAAATTGTAGCCTTTCCATTTTCACTGCCTTCAGTAATAAGATTTGACCTCAAAAATTATGTGGACGAATCTCCATATCTAAGGTGATAAAATTTTCAAAACTGCATATAAAAAGTTATATTTCAATTACAAAGTGACTTCAACAATGTTTCTACAATGGAATACTGCCAACCATTTGAATAAACAATTTACCACTGACTTTTTGGTCATAAATAGAATCATTGTATTATTTAACACAAAACCTTTTTCCTTGTAACATTTACATTTAAAATATACTTGATGTCATAAGAAAAATGTCATGGATATAGTATGCATAATTTTTCTCTCTCTGTTGAAAATTTATCACACTGTATTATCAGAACCAATGCAATATGTTAACATACATTTATGGTTTATGTATTTAATTGTTTTTTTTATATAATCGCGAATTGATTATTTACATTATGAAACTCGTGATATAAACAGTGATCATATTTTACTCTTTATTAAGTAATATTATTTTTAAATCTTAGTTCTTTTTCTGGCTTATTTGTGAATAACTTTATAGTCTTGTATGATACTATTATAAGTAGTTATTTAGTAATCTAAGTTTAATAAAATTTAAAAATTAAAATTTATTTCAGAATTTACTCTATTGAAATTTTTATATAAATTCTTTTAGAATCAAGACATTATACGATAACGTGGACGTAGTAACCATCCGTGAGAACACAGAGGGTGAATATTCAGGTATTGAGCACGAAATCGTGGATGGAGTCGTTCAATCCATCAAGTTGATTACTGAGGAAGCCAGTAAGAGAGTTGCAGAGTTTGCCTTCCAATTCGCAAAGGACAACAAAAGGAAGAAGGTCACGGCAGTGCACAAGGCGAACATTATGTAAGTTTCAGACCTACAAAAGTAGATTTCCGATTAAAAAGAAAATGAAATAAAACAGAAAAATATAAAGGAGCTTATATCGTTTTGCGGCTTCAGAAAACATTGACCGAGTTAATGTGACAGGAAAATTAATATCAGCATAACTGTAACAAATTACATTGCTTACAAAAAACGTTATCATCTATGACGTTAGTTCAATAATCAAATACAAGATAAATAGTAAACAAATGTATAGTTGAATTAGGTGTTAGGTGACGACTTATATTGATGCTAATCGGTGTATGTTACACCTCATATCTACATTGTTACGTCTTATTGTAGTAGTCCGTAGCATTAGTAGAATTCATGAACTGGTATAGACGAGTTATAATAGGTTTCCTTTAAAACTATGCAATCTATTTGCTTCATGATATCGTTGACTATCTATAAATGCGACGTAATATGATGTGATGACTGGAAGTCATTCACAGTCCGCTGCACAAGACTTTCTTTTGCTAGCGAACTGTGGAATCAACTCCCGATGGTGGTTTTCCCTAGGAGATATGACCTCCAATTCTTTAAAGGAAGACTAGCTGCCCCCGCGAATTTCGTTTCTCCTTAATGTGGTTTTAGTTAGCCTTAATACCGTGACACGAAATAATAATTTCCCTGTATTATCGTCACTATAATTTGAATTTCGTTAACACTTCGGTCTAAAAAACACATGGTTGGCTATGCTAACACCAAAAATTAAAAAAGTAGAAATAATTGAATTTCACGGTATTTCGTTTCCTACAAAGCAAATTTATTTTTACTTTAGCCTCAATAACACGTGGTAATCATGATATTGAATTGTAGCTTATTATGAAACTTGTCGGTTTACCATAGCAGTGCCATCTATTGATTACTTACTCAATCCAGTCGAAAAGTATCGACATCTGTTAGAAACTTTTGGAGTTAATAGATAATTGTGACTGTCAATTAATTATAGACAAATTATTTGCAATAAAATAAAATTGCGATAATTAAAGATCTAAGCTATCTTATCTCTTAAGTTGGACCAGACTGCTCACGGTGTGCCAATTTAATTTAAAATCGTTTAAGTAATTTAGTTTATTAGTTAATTTAGTAATTTCATCCAAAAGTTACTCTCTTTAAAATATTTGTGTAAACTTTAAAAAATATAATACTTAAAGACATAGCTTATAGATTATAATTAAAAGTTTGCGTTTATAATAAAGTTAGACATTTTCAGGCGTATGTCAGACGGACTTTTCCTTCGGTGTTGTCGTGAGATGGCTACTAAGTACCCTGATATCAAGTTTGAGGAGAGATATCTGGACACTGTCTGTCTTAACATGGTCCAGGATCCATCAAAGTTCGATGTTTTGGTAAGTATTCATATTAACAGAAACATACATACTTATTTACGAAACTATGGAACTGATTTTTATGCAGTTTTAGCCTAATTGAACATACATATGTTTAAAGTCATAAACCTACTTCATAAATATGGGATACAAATTAGGGCAGTAATGAAATAATTTATACAGAGTAATATTTTTTTTTATAACGGATTCTCGATTGATTGCGAATTGTTCCCACGAGAATATAAGTGGTCCTATTCCACCATGCCTCCTGCTGATAGAGGACAACGCTTTGATTTTAATTTATTTTATTATTATTACTTAAGATGTCATGTGGAACATGGTGTAATGATTGCAGCTCCTTACAATCGTTGTGTAAAACAAAAACTTGGCGATTAAAAATAGTGGCAGAGAGTTTATGGCCAGTTCTTCTCTTCTGTTCTACGCCCTTGATTTGATAACTGGCAGTAAATGTTAAATTAGAAGCATTTCATATATACAGTAAAACCCGTTTATGACGATTCCTCAGGGACCCTACCAAATACGCGTCTTAAGCGAGAAAGCGTATTATGCGGGCTGGGGAGAATAATACGTACTACATATTATTATGTTCTAATTTTAGTATATATAGGTATTAAATTATACATTTATAAATTACATTAAATACGTAGTGTAATTATAATCACATTATTTAAAATAATCACTTATTTTAGTTTGACAGAAAGACTTTGATGCATTAGCAATTAAAAGATTTTCAACATGATTCAACTTCTGCAGTGCATCTTCGCTTTGATCCAAAGAAGCTATATAGTGTCTTAAATCATTAACAGCAGATAATGCCTGGGCGTTTGACAAAAACGGAGTTGACTCATCTTCGTCTTCATCATTATCACTTAGGGCCTCGTTTTGTGTGTTATTCATATTCTCATTAAGATCTTCAATTTATTCAATTTCGTACGGTGCTACATTGTCATCAATAGGAGAATAACCAGGAACACCCTGCAGTATCTCGGGTTCTTCTTCTTTCAACACGACGTGAGGGTTCGAGCGTTTTAAGCGGGATGACGAATGGTGTTAAGCGTTAAGAAATGTATGAAAATTTGTCTCAAGTTGCAGGGACTGGCGTATATTGCGTGAAATCGTATTAAGCGTGATCGTCTTAAACGTGTTCTTCTGCATTTCTTTTTGACATGCATAAGTGTACATTGTGTGTTACCTATATGAATAAATGATTTTGATTTGATGAACAAATTATTTCAGGTGATGCCCAATCTGTATGGAGACATCATGTCGGACATGTGTTCAGGTCTGGTCGGAGGTTTAGGTTTGACTCCTTCTGGAAACATCGGAAAGAATGGAGCGCTCTTTGAGTCTGTGAGTAATATCTAATATCTAGTCTATACATAGTCTACATATAGTCTAAACACAAGTATACATTAAAAAGCAATGCTTTTAAAAGTTGAAACCTTGTCTCGGATATGGTAATTTGAAATGGAATTAAAAGGGTACTTTTATTTTAGTTTGGAAGATATGTGTTTATGGTTCTTTATCTATAAATTAATGACAATGTCCCAAATAATATGTTAAGAAAAATTGTAGGACAGCTCAGTTAATAGTGAAATAATGATATATTGGGTATTTACTATACTAAGGTAGTATTTCCGTTAATCGATATAAATAAGTTGTTTTAAATATTTTTAAAACTTAAAGCCAATCGCCATTACAACGGAAACCATTTTGATTTACAAGTGATTGATAAAACAGTGTTTTTTTTTTTCATCAAAAAATGTAAGTTTTTATGAACCAATAAACCGGTGTGGGTCATGCATGGCACTCGCATGAATCTTTCCACTTGTCACTTCCAATAACAAAAAACTTGAAGTGTCCCTCAAAGCATATATGTTACACATGTAATTTTAAAAATAATCATATCACAAATATTATTAGGAAAAATAATAAAGAGAAACTCCATACAAAATCATTTGCATAGATGCTGAAATATGTATGTATTGTCTATATTATTTGTATTTAAAATCTAATAAAAAATTCCAACTAAGCCTATAGTCTGTGGTGACTTATAATAGATGTTTCATATGTTTTGTGAATGTCCAAATATATCATGTCTGCTATAATAATATGAAAGTCCTTGCTCATTTACTTATGACTAATAAAATGCAGTCAGTCAGCATTAATATGTCCTTGTATTCATTAAGTTAATGCCCTTATTTGGAAATTATATTTGGCCTTGTCTTGACTTTGTTCTTGATAAATTTGTTGTATTCGTACATACTAAAGCCAGTGAGTATTTTCCATGTACATAGATTTTTAAATGTATAATAAGGGCAGTAACTGCTTAACTCTTTGTACTAACCTCCTACCATCTACTAAGGTGCATGGTACAGCGCCAGCCATCGCGGGACAAGACAAGGCGAATCCTACGGCTTTGCTACTCTCCGGTGTTATGATGCTGCGATACATGCGTCTATTAGAACAAGCTGATAAAATTGAAAATGCCTGCTTCACTGTTCTAAAGGAGGGAAGGGTTCTTACTGAAGATCTTGGAGGCAACAGCACCTGTTCAGCGTTCACAGAAGATATTATCAAGAACCTTGCTTAAATAGGTCTAAAATTTTCTCTTAGGTAGCTAAAGTTACTGGTCGAACGGTCGTTTGATTTTCGCCGATAATTGTTGGTGCAGTTTTTACGATTACGTAGTATACGCGTACGATACGCGTGTATGTATGTTTCCTGAAATTTATTCTATATTCAGACTATTTTTGTTCACACTTGATATGGGTTTAAATGCGACAGCTGTTAAATATGTTTGACCCAATGTAATGTTAAATGTAATTTTATTTTAATGTGTTATTTATATTTAACATACATAAATCAATGAAATTGTGTAAATTTCAGCCATGTATTTACAGTATTGACAATAGCAATAAGTTTGTGAATTTATTAGTTCTTTTGCTAATATGGAACTCCAAATCTGTTTTTATCAAATGCAGTGTTATTTTATTATTAAGTTAAGTAGGACAAATTGAACCGAATGAGTATTATGTTAATAAGATCTGCTCAGTCTATGAAATTAGCTTCCATGAGGAGATCAGTTAGATCATAACGAAAATAAAATTTTAATTCGACTAGCTTTGTCTTATGAGAAAAATTTAATGATTAAAATTATTTATTTTAACAAAACAATAATGTATACAGTAATATTTATACAATTAAAAATATGAAGTGCTCCTTTGTACAAAATTAAACTGCCGCTATCTATAATATATTTTATCTTTTTGAACATTAAAATACTATAAAGATTGGCAACCTTACCAAAAATCAATTTCAGCTCATATGATAATGTTGCCAGGCTTGTGAGCTAATTGTTGTTACCAGTTTATATTAGTGAGAAATGGCTGTTTCATTGTATCGTGTTGTTGTTAAGGTTAATATTAATAATAGTCGGTTATTGACTCTAGTAAACACACCCTTTACCAGTAATTGACCATATTTAATGAAACATGGCAACAAAAACAGCAAAAAGAATTGTCATTATAATGACTATATTATAACTGTGTTGCCACTTGATATTATTTACTGCGCGTAAATAGCGACATTTTTTCCTGTTTTATAATATGCCCTAGTGAATTTTAATTTAATATTGCTATTCTGTAAGATTAGATACTCATAAGATACTCATTTAATTTGTTCCTTGGCTCGTTCCAAATGCATTTTGATTTATGTATTTTTTTATTATTTTACAGTATTGTATTAAATCAAGTTAAATTATTCAGATTTAATCTGACAAACCGACATGCATTATTTAAATTAATTATGATGTTTTTGTAGCTTAATCTTAATTTATGTAGTACAAAAATGCGAAGGATATTGTGATTTTATTTTATTCCTCTCCACTTTCTCTAATATCCTAGCCTAACCATGATTTAATTACAAAGTACGCATTTAAATGTATGCTCAGGTATGTACCACATATTTTCGTACTTGTAGAGCGTATATATTATATTTTAGAATTGCGCGCAGGTATAAATCTATGACTTAGTCATAGATGGTAAGAAAACAGTATGTAACGTATTTGTAGTTTTTAATTGTTTGCTTCTGAAACAAGGCTAGTGGCATTTATCTCGGGTTGTTACCTGGTCCGTTTTTACGTTATTTATTTTATTAGTTCATTTAGGAAACAAAACTATGATAGATATGAATAATCATAGTATAGGATAAATATAAAACACCGGACAGTACAATTAATAATTAATATCTTGCATGATGGGTTTTAATCCAATCTTGCTATTACAGGTACATGGAACTGCCCCAGATATTGCTGGCAAGGATATGGCAAATCCAACAGCATTACTGCTATCTGCCATTATGATGTTACGGCACTTGCAACTTAATGAACATGCTGATAAGGTCCAAAATGCTTGTTATATGGTATTAGCGGAAGGCAAGTCGCTAACTGGAGATTTGGGAGGTACCGCTAAATGTAGCGAGTACACAAATGCCATTATTTCTAAACTGTAATTTAGCAGTTCATCTCTTCTCAAATAATTTGTAATATTTATTTTTAAAAGTTTCGAAAGACTACGTTAATGTTATAAATATAGTCACATTATGAACAGCCATATTTAGGTATTTATTTTCCTGTAATTCGAATGATTTATTATTGTTTTTGATAAAATTCCACTTCCATCGTACTGTGTTTTAATTTAAACATCCTTTCCTATAGTTATTGTCATACAAAAGCCTAAAAGTTAAAATTTGCGCAATATTAGTTTACTACGCATTGAGCGAATTACCGAATAAGTTACATGGACATGACCTGTCTATGCCCATCCAAACTACCCCTCGTTGATATCTGGATAGACGCAAGCCTGAAAGTGGACGGTGAGTGTCGCCCCGCCGCCTCAGGTTTTTGGAACGTGACTCAACGTATGGGCGAAGTGAGAACATTATCCACTGTCGCGTTTGCTTACTTTGTTAACTACTGCTATGTAACGACACGGCCACGTTTTCTTATGATGGAGTGGAGTAACAGTTTGTGTATGGCTTTTATAAAACTGAATCAATGAATAAAAATGTGTGCGTGTACTATTGTACACCGTATTTTTCGAAAAATGATCTAATATATGCAACTTTACAGAAATTTATTAAAGTTAAATTAAATAAAGTTTTGAATACAAATATTACAATTATTTTATTTTACCTTATTACTACTGAGATTATTACAGAATTGTATTAATTGTAATATAATTATTACTATAATTGTTATCGTTATTATATATTTTTGTTATTAATGGCTTCGAATCGACCGTGATAGGGACAAGAAAAAGATAACGCGTAACGGAAAAATGTGATTGTGAATTTTTTTACAACGCCAATAAAGAAGTTTCACTTCAAAAACAATTAAACGTTAAAAATTATTTATCACAACTTTTAGAGGATACCAAAATACTATATACGTTATATTTATACCTGCACGATATGATTTTTTGTATAAACGTGTCGTGTAAAATGCCTTGCATTATATTATAGGCAGGCTCATAAAGTAGCTAACGTTATTCTAATCACCTCTATCTTGTAGATGTAGCGAACAATTAATTAAACCGAGAGTGGGTGGCTGCTACTCGTACATCCTCGCGAGTACCTCGAGCCGGGTTTACAAAAACGCTTTGCAACAAGGGTTAAAGAGCGTTGAAAATATTTCTCCGGTATGCCTATTAAATTTACTCTGCTGTAAGAAAAAAAAATCTGTCAATCATGCGATTTGAGACGATATGAGGCCTTGCGTGTTACTGGTTTTAATGATATGATGACGTTTCTTACAAAAAGGGTCTTTTGTCGTTTACACGGTAGTTAGCGTAGTAATTTATTTATAAACAGTGGTGAAGAATAACAATTAAGCTTGAATTATTGTATGGGAGGCTCTATCTTGTTATAAATGACAACCCATTGTTATCATTGTTAATTGGTTTATTCAACACAATCACGAGTAATTAATTTATGGATGGAATGGAACAAATGGATGAGCCATTAAGAGAATGTACGTTTTAGTGCGTATCTACGATACGCTACAATTGTAAATATTCCGTCCAACCGTAGTAGCTTTTCTGAAATGTCTGAATTCTCTCATCACAGAAATAATTTAAATTATGTTGGTGTAAGTGACCATAGAGTACTTTAATATACGCTTACATGTTACAACATATTAAATCTACGATATGTTGAATGATGATTGTCTTCGAAATATATTATGTCATCTGAAGTGACATTTCATATTCCACAAGGCGAAGATGTCAAAGCTGAAGAATGAAATGAGCAATGAGCAATCCCAATCGAGCATTTCAATTTTCAAATTCAACCTTAAAAACTCGTGTTGTTTACGTCTTTATAACCTTAAAACATTATACAGAATAATAAGATAAATAATATAGTTGAATATACTTAACATCATGGTAAAACGGGTAAGTTAAGGATATAATAATTTATACAATAAAATAAGTAATATAAATCTAGTAAACATTTGTTTGAGCTTTGATTTATTCTTATTTCATTTTCAGCAAATGAAATCATCTACGACAGATAATGATGGTGAAATAAATATTTTGAATGAAAATGGAAAACGTCCTGCAGAAGACGCTAATAAAGAAAACAAAAAACGCACCCGCATTAAAAACTTATATCGTCAGCCTACTGCAAAAGAATTAAATCGACTTCACGAAACGGAAAATTTATTTAATTCTAACTTGTTTCGACTACAGATCGATGAAGTTTTAGATGAAGTTAGGCTTACAGAAAAGACCACAAAGCGCTTTACCGTATGGTTTAATTCTTTTAGAGAATATTTACTTTCTATTACTGAAGATAATGTAGAATATGACCTGTCTGAAAAGACCTTAGCAAAGCATTTAAAGGCAAGTCTTCCAGTTTGTGAAAAACTTAATAAAACAAAAGCGATGTTCCAATTTCACAAGTTTAAGGATATTAATATTGTTGGTTCTTATGACACTGGTACTGCCATAAATGCATCCCTTTTAATAGATTTACAAATAACAGTACCAGCTGAGACATATACAAAAAACGATTCAATTAATTATCGATTTCATAAAAAGCGTGCTGCTTATTTAGCTTTCATTGCCTCGTATTTACAAAAATCAAATTTAGTTGAGGAGTTGAAGTATTCTTGGTGCAATATGTGTGTTACTAAACCTGTAATTGACCTAAAACCTAGTGGTAAACTTGGTAACTACTTGACAGTGAGACTTAACCTAGTCTGTGAAGAGGAAGCATACAAACTACATAGATTTTCACCAGGTCGTAATAATTTACGTGAATCATGGTTGTTGTCAGAAAAACAAGAAAATGTTTCTGAAGTTGGCCCTCCAACACCTTATTATAATTGCAGTGTTTTAAGTGATATAACAGCTAATATAAATAACAATTTTATTAAAGAAACATTATCAAATAGTGAAAATTTAAAGCAAGCAATAATTTTGTTAAAAATCTGGCTTAGACAACGAAAGCTCTGTGTGTCAGGCCATATTATAAGTTTGCTGGTATGCTGTTTAGTACAGATGAAAAGAATCAATAATATTATGAGCAGCTATCAAATTGTAAGAAATGTATGGATTTATTTGAGTAAGTTATTTGTTTAATTATTTAACAAAAATGGTATTAAATTCTTTATTCACCATGCAAAAGATTAAACATGAAGTAATATTTTTTTCATACTCACTTTGACCAATGATAATTAATTTGATTTAACTCTAAAATATTACATCTTTTTTTAGAAACATCAAAATGGGATACAGAAGGCCTCTCTCTATGTAAATCTGAAGACTCTCCGCACATTGAACAGTTCTTAGAACATTTTCCTGTTGTATTTCTTGATAAAACTGGATACTATAACATCTGTTGGCAAATGTGTAATGGCACATATAATGCATTGAGGCGTGAGAGTGAATTGGCAGTTGATATGTTGGACAGTGCAAAACTAAACAGCTTTATACCACTATTCATGGTTCCAATATCTAATTTAACTCAGTTTGATCATATAGTTAGGTGAGTTTATATATGTTATCTTCTTCCATACATTAAGTATACTAGTGGCTTAAACTATATTTTAGCCTGAATTAACCTCTATATGATAAACCTATGATAAATTTATATATATTTATTTTATAACATATATATTTTCTTTTTTGTTTCAGATTTCAAAACTTACAAAAATTAAAAACATTAGTGTTACAAAGAGTGTCAAAAGAAGATAAAATTAATTTTGGTGTTGATGAACTACCATTAGTAGTAAATAATATTTATAAACTACTTACAAAAGGGCTAACAGATAGGGCAGATTTGATTCTACAATTGGTAGAGGCAGACTTTTCATGGCCAGTTAAGAAAACTCCAGAGAAATGTAAAAATGTGGGGTGAGTTTAATAAAAATTTGACAATATGAGATACAATTTTAGATTTGCATAATTTAAAAAAATACAATGTCTTCTACTGGAATTATTAGGTATGACACTTATTTGCCAGTATTTGTAACACTATAAAGGTGTTATCGCCACACATGCAGTAAAATTTAAAACCAAAAGTGGTTTGCTGCAATGACATTTCTTTATTACTGACAAGATTCAGAAATGTGGATTTATTTGATACAGGATTAATTTTCACATAAAAGCATTGTAGTATTATGAGTGTTGATATTAATAGTGTATTGCTATCCCTCAATTATATTTGAAGTCATTTTAACTTGTGTTTTGCAGGTTTGAGGAAAAGTTGTCATTTGGTCTAATCTTGAATCCAGCAAATGCAATCAAAATTGTTGATAAAGGACCCCAAGCCAATCTTCCTGAAGCAGAACAATTTCGGTAATTATTCAATATTTAAAATACGAGTCGTAATTGCTACTAGTCGTAAATTTTTCTATAACTACAAAAATACGCTCGACACTAGGCATTAGACAATGTAAAGCAGATTTAGAAAAACATTTTCTGGCTTCCAAGGAAATCTCATTTTGTTTTAATTCACATTTTATTACATTTATAGATTGTTCTGGGGAGACAAATCAGAGCTGCGTCGTTTCGGTGACGGGTCGCACGTAGAGGCGTGCGTTTGGAATGCGGACACGTTCTCAGAACGACGGGCCATTTCTACCCAAATAGTGGATTATCTCATGAAATTAAAATACGGTTAGTAACTACATACAGATACAAATATCATATATCATTTGTTTTTTTTGCAAGTCTATGTACTTTGTAGTAAAATACCTAATATTGAATTTTCGTATCTAACAACTTGCCTTGTTTTTAAGTTTATTTATTTTGTAATTATATATAACAAGATTTATAACGAGAGGAACATAGCAATAAAAATGATTAAATAATAATAACTAAGTAAAACTTAATTCAACTGAGTTGTGTGATGGTGTCAAAGTGAGGTTGTGTATATGTGATAGCTCATGATGCAGGTCTATCTCTATGTATCTTAATACTCCGTGCATTTTCCGCGATAGCTTAAACAAGTCTGGCCTATTACGGATCTGGTAGGCAGGAACATGGAATTTCTTATATACCAATTACATTAACGACATGGCTAATTATTCTTAGATCTTAAAACATCCAAGGCTAATAAAAATGTGTTTATAAATAGTAGCATACGATTTATCGTAATTTTCCAGGTCTTATAATTAATATTTTATATATATAACGAATATCTAAAAAAATCATTTCAGACGTACCACAATCCGAGATTTTCCACATCTGCAATCAGCTTGACAGTTTGACAGCTCGCAAAATGGCGGCTTGCGAACAGAGCGAAGAGCTCTCTCTCAAAGTGTTGCAAACGTTTGAAGAAATACGTAGAGATATGCGAGCTCTTACACAGCTGCCGTTGGAAATTAGCGCCGTATATGGTAAGTAATATTGTGCTCACAAAGTCGTGGAAATATTAAAAAAAACGATTATAAGGTCAAGAAACTCACCTGAGAGTTTTTTTTATGATTGGGAGAGCAAACCAGTCTACGGAACTGAATGGTCCGCTGCTGGCCTTTAAAAGAAGAGCCCTTTTTTTAAAACACAAACAAAAAGATGACCTCACCTCTTAACAATACATAATGTACATAAGTCTAAGGACTTGCCTTGCCGACCTCGGTGGCTTATATAAAGCGTGTGGCCTACGAAAGCAACGAAATTATTGTATTTTTAAGGAATTAATGTGGTTTCAGGAACCTCGTCGGTATTTAGCTATACCAATCCACTTCCACCGTTGCCCAGTACATCCGACCCTAGAGCGTGGAGACGTGCCTCCACATGCCTCATAAAACCGCCCCAAGCAGACAAGAAATTGTACCTGCCCCCGTACGCACAGGCCAATAAAGCTGTCATTGAGTTATGTAAGATTCAGTTACGGTATTAAAATTTTGTTTCTAAATTTTTCATTATACAATCACAAAGTACCCTCAAAGTTAACTTTAGAATTGATTCAAACTGAATCGAAATTTATTTGTAAATTATATATCCTTTTAAATTGTATTGTGATTTTCAAAGATACACGTTTTTCAGTTTAAAAGCTACAAAAAAATTATATTTTTTGGTTTCTCAGGGCGCAAATGTATTTTTTTAAGAAACAAAGAATTTTTGCTAATCAAAAATGAACATTTCCAGCGCACAGCGGTAAATGGCCGGGTGAAATCGAGGCATTCCGATGCTTAAAAGCCGCATTTCATTTGCAAATATCAGAGCGGCTCACTTCCCAATATTCCTTACCAAGCCAGGCATATCCCACTCATATAGACGTCATTAAAAATGGCTTGTCATACCGCCTAGAGATCTTTCATCCAAAAGAAGTAACGTTATTGAGAAGAGAGGTGGAAGATGGAGTCGTAAAATTCAAGGAAAGTGAAGAAAGCATTAGGATCCAGCGGGATACATTTCTCTTGGCAAGTTTAAGAGGCGCGCTACACGGGTGAGTTGTTTTGTTAACATTCTTTGCTATATCATATAAAGTACTACATATAAAACATAATTGAAACGCATATTTATTTACTTAATTTGACTTTTTGAGTATGTTTCATCAACCTCCTACTACTAATTATATAATATATATAGAGATTAAAATAAGTTACTGAAATATGCCTACCTGCCCTTGGCAATTACTTTGCCCTAGAAAATCAAGATGTAATACAGACAGTATGACTTGAAAAAATTTCATAGTTAAAATAAATTACCTTTAAAACAGTAGAATTAAAAAAAGAGGAATCATTAAAATATCTCTGACCTAATGATTTCGCTAATGGCGCGTTAGGTCAGATAATGTCACAGTAAATAGGCTTTATTGTCGTAATATTTAAATTTCGCGCCTTTTGCTCCATTGACTTAAGTTGTCTTTTATGTCAAGTCTGTTTCTCGTATGTCTTTGTCCGACTCTCTACTCTGTGAACATTACTAGCCGATGTATTGTTTTTGAAACTAAATAAAGTCTAAGTTATTTTCCTCATTTAAAACTAATTGTTTCCTTTAAATCTTAACAGTTATTTCAATTATCTCTTTCTAAGTTTCTAGAATTTTCCTAATTAGAAAATTAATATGATTAAAAACACAAATGAAATTTCTAATTTTCAGTTTACATCAAAGGCACTCTGCTTTCGGGCCAACCGCGTGTCTATTCAAACGCTGGCTCTCGTCCCATCTCCTCTGTCCCTCCCATTTTCCCGCAACTCTTGCTGAATTACTAACAGCCACTGTCTTCCTGCAACCCGAGCCATTAACGCCCCCTACACAGCCCACGGTGGGGCTATATAGAGTTCTGCAACTTTTGGTGCAAACCGATTGGGCTACGCAAATTATCTTTCTTGATTTCAATGGCGATATGACGCGTAAGTATCAGTTTCTATGCCTATTAAATTATGGTGGTTTAAGAGATTTTTAATTCTTACATAGAATTAATCTTAATTAATCTATTACGTTTAGAAATATTTATAGACTTTCGGCATACTCGTTCTTTATTTAAATTAAGTTGAATGAATTAATTTAAAATTTGAAAAAAAAAAGACACTATTATTCGTATTTGTTACGACTACCCTATTATTTCAACGTAAGCATTTTACAAAAAAAAAATACAATTTTAATCCAAATGAAACAATTGTATACAATTTAAGCTTATATATTTTCAGCTGAAGAAATAATAGAAATAGAGCAAAAGTTCTCGAACCGTACAGAAGAGGATCCGGTAATGTGTATAGTGACGTCATATGATGGGGCAATGCCCTCAATTTGGAGTAGTTCCGCGCCAAGTAAACAAGTGGCGACACGTGCGCAAGTTTTAGCTAAGGCTACATTAGCTTATGTGGAAAAAGCTCTATTAAAGGATACAAATGATAATTTATTAGTAAGTTTTAATGTTTCTATATTTTTTTATTACACTATACTAATAAAAAACATTGTAAATTTATTTATTAGTTGATTGAAATGTACAAAATATAACTGTTGCTTTTAATCAATTTCGAAGCACCAAACTCCAATTCAAGACAATCTACCCGAAACCCCAATCGAATCCGGGAACTCTATTTTCATTATCTAGCAGGGGATGTTGCGGTAGAGTTTGAGCAAGCTTTTTACTTAAGCTGATTTACTTATTAAAATTACAGCCAGTATTCGTACCGTCGTACAGCGGATATGACGTATTAATCGACCTGAACGCTACAATAGTGCCGTACTTTAACGAGCGCATAGACGCGCGCCCTAAACTGCCCGCGACAATTGACGTAACGAATGACGTCATACCCGTACTTGAATTTAATCCGGTCGAGAAATATTTGGAGGTGTTGCGGGTGAGTTTATTGTGATTTTATGAATCTTAAAATACAAAGCAAATGTGTGATAAACTTAAAACTACTGGACTGGTTTAAAAATTCTTTGATTTGGTTCCCAGAGTAAATCCAAATTATATAATAATGTAATAAAAAAATGACCAAGTTTATTAATACAGGACCAGCCGCTACTTCCCTAAAATAAAAGTTATCCTATTTGAAAATGTCTGGAATGTTTCGATATCCGTACCCTTTTTTATTGTATATTTTGTATGTCTTGACGAAATATAGATTATTTAACAAAGAACGACATCAAATGCCAGTCCACGCCTTAGTAAAAAATTATAAATGCGCCTCCCAAAAAATGCGTACGCCTATGTTTTAAAAAAACTACTCAACCGATTTTAATTGAACTTTGACTTCTCCTAAAGTACGTGTTTGTAATTCGAAAATAAATACCAGATCTAGCAAACATCCCTGGGAGCTTACATACTATCATTAAACCGAAACTGTATCCAAATACAGTAATTTCGTAAAAGTCGTTTGTGATACAAAAATTATTCGAATTCATGATTAATTTCAGAGTGCCTATGACGAGTTCGCTCTGTTCTTCTACGATAACTATGGTGGTGACGTCATCGCTGTCTTATGGAAACCACATATCAACGACATCAGAGAATTTCAGGTATTATTTATTACTTTTTGCAGTGGCAGTGTTAGCCTAGTATAATGTGCCACTCTCGTCCCGTGATTTCGCATCTGGCTTGTGCACCAATGGACTTTCTCTATGTGCGCATTCAGCATTCGCTTGTACAATGCAGTTTTTCTTCGTGAGGCAATGCATGCCTTAGTAGGCTGATCACATCTGATTTTTCATTTCGTACAGTTCTGACATTTCAACAAGTGTTGCTACTAAAAAAGTTCTCCACCGAAAAAGGAACACAAATTTGACCAAAATTTAGGGAAATAACAAAAATGCTAAATAGTTTTTTATAGTTTATCTACAAAAAAATATATCTTAGTATTTACTTACTCAAGTGACCCAATACAAAATAACAAATATTTCTATATCACGAACAGTATATCGAATTAACTTTAGTTACTTTATTTTATTATTTTGCTGGCATCACTGCCTATTAATTCGAGGTTTTGTAAACCTTTAAAAAGTTATCTTTACTTGTGCGTTTTTACTGATGAAAAGGAACGTAATTATCACTCGCCGTAAATCCACCTTTAATGTGGAGGACCGCACTTATTAAAACAAATTTATAGACTTAGATGTTCACTCATATTAAAATTGAAAAATGTGCCCGGCCAAAAAGGTCTGTAATCTCTGACATGTCAAAAATGATAGCTGTCAGAATTCTACGGAATTAAAAATCAGAGTATACTTGTTTATTTGAAAAAACAAATGATGACGAAACAAATCGTTTTCAATACAACCGCGCTGTTAAAGCTATCGTACGAGCGCAGGCAGTATTATTTTTGTTTATAAATTTAATTTCCATGTAACTTCTATTGACTCATAATAATAATGCAAAGAATGTTTTATTTAGTTACTTATGAATTTACTAATATCATTGGACATGTGATGCCTTGATTTTAAATTGAAATATTTGACAATTAACTTTTTCAGATAACAAACGCACACGCGCTAGTACCAATTGAAGGCAGTGACAAGAAATTCAAAGTTAATATTGAAGCTATAATTGAGGACTTCAAGATCCTCGGTGAAGGAATTGTTAAAGATGTCCGTAATAATTCTTAATAATTTTTTATTGTGTATTATAATTTGTTTCGATTAACCTTATATTTATTCTAAGAAAAAAAATACTAATTTCTATTATGTATCATTATTAGTAGATTTGATAAATATTTATATTTTGGTTATAAAACGAAATTCATATTATAAATTTTCTGGGCTGATTATATCTTAAGCACGCCAGTTTATTCACTGGTAACTCCCCAATCAAGTAACATTTATAAGATATCTGAATAGTTCTAAAAATAATTTAAATATCAAAATATATTTTTAATGCAATGGCGCTGGCGATTAAAAAAAATCTTAGGATAATATAAATGTATTTTAAGCCTTAATAAAATATGGTAAGATGTCTAATGGTGCCGAATATCCTCGTATCCAATCACCGCCTTCGAAAACCTTAGAAGGATCGCCTTGCGCCTGCCACGAACCCTTCGGTAGGTATACGTCACGTTGCCTTGCGCCATGTTCTATTACAGGTGCTACTAATATTGATTCACCAAGTAAATACTCTGTAAGATTATAAAACTCATCAAATCGTATCGAGAATCGAAATACAGTAGGTATTGCGTTATATTGAGATTAAATTAAATAGTAATTATCTTATTATTCCGTTGTAACTAAACTGACAGATCTTATTCCTGAGTCTGACTTATGTCAAAAATGTAAGTTTCGACTATGAAATCCTACTTTTGATGTTGGAGTTTGTTCATGGTGAGTTTGACTACAGGTGAATAATAATACTCACGGTCCCAAATATCGTAAGTCTCAGTATTATTAGGTTCAATCCACCATATCGGAGGGTTTACTGGAGACCCGTCTTGCGATGCTTTCTGACACGCTTCTATGATCTTCGGTGCGAATTCTTCATGGAGTTTTACAAACTTCCGACTTATTTGTACGGTCTGTAAGTGATTTAATTCGGTAAAATATTATGCAAATTATAATATCCAATAAATATCCTATATTTGATTTGTTATTTATTTGAGAAATTCCATTGCCCAAGTTTCTGTATGATTTTTTAGGTTATCGAAGACTTTCTGAATATTGTAAGTTACTAAGCAGGCTTTCATAAAAAATATTTAAAGCAAAATTATAACCTCATCGTCATAATCCCACGGTACATAAGAGAACTGTAGACTGGGCATAAACGTTGTCGCTTGTAACCATCGTATAAAGAGTTCCTTTGATGGAGGTTCATTATATCCGTTTCCACCAATCATATCTGGCAACACTAATGGGTATCCGTTCATATTGAGCTGAAGGAGAGTAGTGATGATCGTTGGTAGACCGTTTTCAAATGTCCAATAACTGTCCTTATCTATCATTCGGATGAATACGGGTAGGTCTTGAGTCCTAATAATGAAATTAAAGCTGTATTACAATCTAAATAAGGAGCGCGGCATAGACCACTCAGTGGTTAAAGTTATATCCTGTAGATGTGGATTTACTGTCAGTGATAGCAGTCAGACACGAATTTGAACACACCATAACCGTAGATTGCTACGTTGCAAAAACAGAAAACAATGCCATCCGCGAACACGTAGTAACTGAGTAGTGACTCCCGTATATCGGTTTAAATATGTTTTTACATACGGGTGAACTTAGCCGTTAGAAGAATCCTAAATATTTAATGTTTCACCTATAACCAGTCCTGACTTCTACCAAGGGACCGAACTGTGCGACTGTCCGCACGTAGTCAGCAGTAATCACGCCAGGCTGGTCATTGATGTCGCCTTTTAATACTGGAATCTGTTCAACAAATGGATCTGTATTACTTAATGTTTATAGAACGTATAACCCTTACTGTTAATTATTGATATACTTCTAGGCATTGATAATAAATTAATTGTCTAAACACAATATGTAGAAACTATACTCCACAGCTCCTAAGTTGGAATGGGGTCAGACTTTAGCGCCGTTACTCAAACATACTCGAACATTCCCCTACTAGGCAACAAACCAAAAATGTTTCGAGCTGATAAATGAACGTAGAAACTATTAGGGGGTTTGGTATTAGAAAGTTCTTTAATTATTATTCAAAGTATGATTGTACAAATTGACTTACTTGTGGTGCCCAGCCACTTTCCCCGCCATCAAACTTGAAGCTGTCAATACCATATTCAGTCTGAAGAGTCTTCAGCCTCTCCGTGTACCAAACACGGGCTTCAGGATTGGTAAAGTCAATATAAGCAGTGCTTGTGGCATTGTCATTCCACCAGCTCGTTTCTACTGAACCATATTCAGATAAAACTAGATACCTGAAAGTATTAAAAGTGAAATAAAAACGACTGTTAATAAATCGTTATGTCATATAATATATTGTTAACATACAAAATATTAATAGACGAGGGTAGGTGGCCGATGGGCCGAACTAGTCGGACTGGCAAGGAGGCAAGCCAGGGAGGCCACCTTTAATAGGTGGGCCCATGATCTGGCTATGCCTAGGGCGGTTGTACGCACCGTGGAGGCGATTCGCCCATGCCCTCGGGAATGGGTGAATCTCCCGAGTGGAGCCGTGTCCTTTCGGATGGCGCTGATACTGCACAAGGTGGCGAGGTGGGAAACCCTTGCCATCTGCCACCATTGTGGTGCTCCAGAGGACACGGCGGGGCACACCCTGGCGGATTGTGCCACTTGGACGAGGCAACGGCATGACCTAGTGTCGGTCGTTGGGACGGACGGAGCTCGCTACCGAGCGTTTGCAGCAATGCTTGGTAGCCAAGGGGCATGGCGTGCGGTAGCCTTCTTCTGTGAGCGTGTTCTGCTACAGAAGGAGGCTGCCGAGCGTCAGCGGGAGGTGCATGGCGATGGCCGGAGGGGTTGTGCTCGGCGGCGGCGAGGCGGGGGTGCGGGGGCAAGACGCGAGGAGCGTTTGCCCAACAGCGTTTCGCTGCGCCGTCGCTGAGCCCGTATGAAGACATATTCACCTGAGTTCCCTGGGTTGAATTCCTAGTGCGACCCCCGGGGGACTCAATGCGGCCGGACGTCATTCATTCAGAATGAATCTGTCCGGCATAGCAGGCGATATGGAAGGCTCAGGAGGAAAAAAAAGTGCCTACAGCGTGCTATTCTCATCTCTGAGATCGTAGGTTCGATCCCCGGCTGTGCACCAATGGATTTTCTTTCTATGTGCGCATTTAACATTAGCTCAAACGGTGAAGGTAAACATCGTGAGGAAACCGCCTTAGACCCAAAAAAGTCGACGGCGTGTGTCAGGCACAGAAGGCTGATCACCTACTTGCCTATTTGATTTACAAATGATCATGAAACAGAAACAGAAATCTGAGGCCCAGACCTAAAAAAGTTGTAGCGCCATTCATTTTTATTGTGCTACGTAACTCGTATACAAACAGAAATTTACCCTTTGTTCAAAGCTTCCGTATACCAAGGCTCACAATTCTTATTGATAAATGGATGCGTCCAAATGGTCACTCTAAATCCCATACTCTTCAAGTTGTCTACTGTATTCTTCATATCGGGAAATCTCCTTACATCCACAGTCTGTGATCCGTAGCATAATTCCCACAGATCGTCAATTTCTATATGACTATTCGGGAAACCGTTATCTTTTATTTCACTTGCAAACTTCATAACTGTTTCGTGGTTGATACCCCTCTTATATCGAGCCCAAGTTGACCAAACTGGATATGTCAGCATTCTTTCATCAGGTATGCCACTTGGGTGTTTTAAATACCTCTGAATTGCATATTCGTGTGCTGTCCGGGGATTTTCAAATATACCTATGGCATATACTAACTCGTTAACTTCTCTTTTATCAGAGTATGGTGGTTTGATCTGTGAGTAAAAACATGCAGCTTGTTTGTTAATGTTATTCTGGTCTACGAATAGTGGAACTTTCTTGTCAAAGTAGTAGAAGATCCCATCAGAGCTAAGCCAGTATGGTTCGGCGACAGCGCAATTGTCAGCCTCTTTGCTGACGTAGGAATAATCTTGGAGAAGCAGTCGTTCTATAGGCCAGTACTGTCGTTTCTGTTCTGGACCTCCGTACCAGTGGTGACTCCCTAAACAAATGACATTATTTTTAGTAAAAAACATACTAACATAACGCTAGAATTTATATTTGAGTTTTTTACATTAGAATATATTATCATTTATGAAACAATTAAATCCATCAATTAAGTATTTACGGACTAAATAGCTATAATCTTTGCATTGTTACTGTATACAAATAAACTTGCTGGCGTACTTTGGTTTTTACATTATATTTAAAACCATGCCAAGATTTTTTGAATTTGCCTTAGTTGTACATTTCTTTCTATGTTTATTATGGAATGTAAGATACAGATATCACTTATTCCGCGTCATTAAATTATGTTTAGAATGTAAAGATTATATAAAAAATACCATTAATTATTTATTATAATCTTACCTAAATTGATACAATCCTCCAACCGTTGACTTTTAGATGCCTTCCATTTGAATGTGATGACATGGCCATTATCCGCTTCCTTAGAACTGATTGTTACACTAGTACCATTATTGTTCTGAATAACCACATCCCCATCTACGGACGTTTCGTTGACATCCCCAGTATGGCGGCCTATTACGGATATTATCTGGCGGTTACCCCCTAGAAATGATGTAAGGGATCAATCGAAATTGTATTCGTTTTGGCTTAAGTTATTTTATAAGAGATTTTGTCTTAAGTAACAATTAATTAAATCTCAATGCTACCAGCATTAATTTTTTAGATTTTTGTATTCCTTCTGTCATAAAGAGGTTTAAAACTTTCATTACAATTTTAATTAGGTATAATACAAATACATATAATGTATAAAAAATATTTCTTAATGTTCATAAGACATTGGTGGGACCTTGTAAAACTGTTTATATTTTATTAATACACATAGTTCATTTAAAAAAAAGTTTTGTATTTACCTCGGACTAATATTAGGTTAAGACCCGTGTGAAAATTGTCTTCTAGTCGCACTTTTAGGTCGCCTTTGTCTATTAGTTTAATGTCCAACGCTGAAGACGCAGTTAGCAGAGTTACCACTGTGTGATACAAAATGTTAGGCTTACCACGTTTACTATAAGATTATTACATATTAAACGACGTCGTTAGTTTGTTGTAGCGGTCTTTTTTTTTTCAATAGGTAAGCTGGATGCCATGATTTTCAGTGCAAAAATTGTTAAAATGTGATCAAAAACTGGCCACTAATACTAACATTCTTCAATTCAATAATTGATTCAAAAATTCTTCCCCATTTAAAGACGCCTAAAATGATTCCATTTCAAAAAGATATTATAAAAACCTTCACTTTCATCTGCGTAACATATTAAACGTGTTTATAATAATTAAAATTATTGTTGTCGGTTTTGAACAACAATTTAAAGGACAAATACTTACCCAACAACGTGTAATCCATGTCGGATGTCCAACATAAAACTGCAATTAAACAACGGAATTATTCGCTTTGTATCTGTTTTTCTGGCTATTGAGAGCAATTATACTATCAATTAATTGTTACAATGCATTTCTGCTATAATAATTGGTTGTGCATATATAAATTACATGCCATAATTAGAGGTGTGTAAGATTTTAATTAGGTTAAAACAACGATCTTATTATGTTCGACGTGTATCATATCTTTTTAGAAGATTAAGACTTAGGTAATTTACTGTATTATATATAAGAAAGTGAAAGTATTACTTGGCAGATCGACTTTTATACAAAGAAAATCGAAGATGGAAATACTAATTAAAAATGTTGCGATTTATATATTCATTATTATAATTTAAAGACATATGTTTCTTTGACCATGAGATAAAATTTGAGTCCGTTTAAACATTCTGATGTTGAAATCATATACTATAAATGTATACGTATGTGATGAACTAGTAGTATAATAATGTTGAAACGTAGTATAGAAGTCGGGGTTTTAAAAATAATACAACAAAATTAACTTATTTGAGACTTTAATCTGATTATAACAATAAATGCATAGTTATACATAGAACTAAAATATAATACATTGTTTGGTTTCTTGTTATTTAATAAGCCCTAAGCAAAAGTAACAGTTAATAACAATACTATTAACGCAAAACTAAAACTTAACGTCATAGCTGAATCAGGTTCACTTTGATGATCTTTAACAAAGTAAGGCAGATAGTCCAGGGGTGCTGGGTGATTACGCAGCCATATTGGCCCCACGTGAGATCTATTGATATCCCCTTCCTCGTACCAGATGCCCTCCGGAAGGTATATGTTACGGGATCTCCCACCCTCCACAAGAACTGGGGCTACGAGGATTTCTTCACCGAGTAGGTATTCTGGGAAATATTAAAACGTTAGATAATTATAGACAGCTTCTATCGTTCGATTTGTAAAAGAATACTAGTTTCCAGGGAGAGTTGCTATAAAACAATTATGAAACATTAAGAAAACGTATAATTATTTACATTATTTTAAATATAAACTAATTTAAATAATTATAAGTTTATAATAATAATACATAGCTTCAATCCGTTTAAAAAATGTTTTCTTAATGTGTAAAAGCTATATTAACAAAAGACAATACAATTATGAAACATATTTCTTCCTAAATAGAGATTTTTAAATAAGATTGGGAGCCATGGATTGATTGTTTAAAAATAATTACATCTTCATAGTAATCGAGGATTTAGGAGCCTCATTAATAGTTCTTTGACGCCATAGCGCGCATAATTATGAATTATATTAAGAGTGATGTGTAACATTATACATATAGCTATATTATCATTTGTAGTGTATGTTACCATCCCATATAACCAGCGCCTCCGGGTCGCTAGGTGCGATCCACCAGAGAGGTGGGTTCACAGGACTTCCGTGTTCCACAGCTTCTCCCATTGCTGCGTAGATCTCATCGGCGTAAGCGGCATGAAGGTCAGTATATTTTTTGCTGATTTCTACTGTCTAAAATATTTTTTAAATGTATTTATAGCCTCTGGTTAAGCTACTCTAGAAAATTGAAATTTTATTAACCTAGCGCTACGTCGCCTTGTGTTAGATTTCAGATATCTGTTGGTTGGTAATAAAGATCATTTGACATATAAAATAGGAACAGATGCAAAAATATATCTGCTTCTGAATATAAGTTCCCCTGGTGACATCAAATCACTTTCAACAAAACAACATTTTTTGCATTACACGAAAATACTTATTGTTGGAAGAAACATCTTGAATATAAAATACGCGTGACTAAAATTATTAGTGTCATTAATTGCGCATTGATACAGGATCTAAATTGATAACGATTTATTGTTCTCTCACACAATAACTTGTAATTATGTGTTTGCGGAAAAAATCATGACGACGTAAACACTGTGCTAATCAAGCGAGGATGTAAAAAAAACATTTGATAGTTTTCGCAAATTTAAAATTTCAACGTAGAATGTAATTTCAGATACACTCAGGCGTTATTGTTATTCATTAATAGCTAGTATTAATGTGAATATCCCTCGAAATAATCGGTTCGGCTCAAAATCGTTTTCCTAAAAAAGGACTGAAAATCCTCTAGAATAACTTCTTCAGGAAGTTGATAATATCTGGCATATTAGGCATACATATGTATTATAATTTAGTATGATGTTATTTAAAATTGCCAGTTTGATCAAGATAAAAATCTCTCACAATATACACACCTCGTTGTCGAAATTCCATGGTACATAAGAGTACTGCATCACTGGAAGAAACGTATTAGCCTGAACCCATCGTATAAAGAGCTCTTTTGACGGCACATCTGCCTGTTCATGGTTAAGATTGAATCCGTTTCCACCAATCATATCAGGCAAAACGAACGGATAACCGTTCAGGTTCATTTGGAGAGTTGTGGTGATGAGAGTTGGAAGACCGTTGTTAAGCCCCCAGATAGAGTCTCTATCTACCATGCGGACGAATATTGGAAGATCTTGAGTCCTGTATCGATATGTATGCTTTTGATAATTTTTGATTTATGATCATAGGTAAGTAGGCATAGTATTATAATGAAATATGTCAATAATATTGTTCACTTGAATAGACTTACATGAATCCTGCTCTGACTTCCACCATATCTCCAAATTCAGCACAGGTCCTTACAAACGCCTGTACTATGTGGTGTGGGTGCAAATCTATGTCTCCATTTTGAACTGGTATCTAAAAACTTTAAGATATTAAGACCGATAATATCTTAATGTCTTAACAAGAGGTATGACGTCATTATTACCTGAGGCGTATAGCTACTCTGTCCAGCATCAAACTTGGCGCTATCAAGGCCATAGGTTTCTAAAAGATTCCTAACTCTTTTAGACCACCAATTAGCTGCTTGGGGATTAGTAAAATCGATATGTCCAGGACTTGTTCCATTTGTATTCCACCATGTGGCTTCTGGACTGCCATCCTCATTCAGTACAAGGTAGCTGAAAAATATAATAGTTACCTGTAATAAATTATAATTGGATAACTGGCCACAAACCAGATTTTTGAATTATTAATTTCTGGAATAATGTAGATATAAATTGTGACTAAAGGAACATATTTTATATTGGATGAGTAATGAGATATTAATAGCTACAAATTATGTTCGTAAAATATACATTACCCATTTTCCAATGCTTCACTATACCATGGCTCACAGTTGCTATTTATAAATGGATGCAACCAAATGGTTACACGAAATCCAAGTGCCTTAACTTCCTCGACCAAATGAGTTAAATTCATAAACTTATTTGTATCCACTTCAAGAGATCCGTAGCATGTCTCCCAGAGATCGTCGATTTCTAGCTGTGAATCATTAAAACCATATGCCCTTATCTCTTGTGCGAAATCGATAACATCTTGTCCAGACACGTCATAAGAATACTGAGCCCACGTGGACCAAATCGGATGCTGAATCATTCTGTAATCCGGCAAGTCTGACGGTTTCCCAAGATAATTTGCTACAGCATGCTTGTGCGCTGCTTTAACATCTGATAGAAACCAGATGTCGTAAGATAGCTCAGTATGGTTTCTTTTAGAAGAGTAAGGTTCAGCTACTTGTGCGCCGAAGCATATGTGATTCAGATTGAGTTGGTTGTAATCTACAAATAGTGGTACTTGTGGGTGTACGTAGATGTACTCTCCAGCGGAGTTAAGCCAGTATCTTTCGACTATATTGGCGTTATCTGCTTCTCGAGTAACGTAGGCTGCATACGTATGATTGGCATCCTGTATGGGATATATTTGAGTCTCTTGCATGGGTCCGCCATACCAATGCTTGTCGCCTAAAATATTACAAAGTGTTATTATATCTCTTTCCTACATAACATTTCAGACCTTAACATGAAAGAGAAAAATAATTTATATTTTCTTCTATAATTAATATTCCCTACCAAAATCAAAGCAATCTTCAAAGCGCAGTTGCTCTTTAGTATCCCACTTGATTTTTATGCCTCTTGCATCCTTTACATCATCGTATAAGGTTCGAACAGTTAGGTTAGCAGACCCAATTCGAATAAGAACTCCTCCCTCTATCTCCTCAGACGTATAAACGGAGTATTGAGTACGTCCAATCTGGCCCAAAACTTTTCTATCATTTCCTGTAAATAATTGCAATTGATTGCAAAGTTAAGAGAATGTTTGTTTTAACATAACTTATAGATACATGCGAGAAAATACTTAAAATAAGTAACAAAAGTCCTTAGAAACATCTCTCTTTATTTCATTTACCTGAAAGATTTTTTAAAGAACAAGTCATCAGAGCCAAAAAACTAAAATGCACTTATGCTGTAATAAAGAAAAACTAAGACGAACATTCTTCTAAAGGAACCGCCACGTGCGCTCCATTCTACATAGCAACATATACTATATAACATAGCCTATATTTTGGATATAACATTATAACTAACCTTCCGTCATCGCCAGTAAGAAACCTCCAGTGATTTGCGGCTCCAAGGTAAGCTCGACGACTCCATGTCGTACTTCTATGGTCTGGGTTTGTCCCAACGCACAAATGGCTAGGACTCCTAGTTAACAATTTAATAATTTTACTTACTAATACAATAATTACAGAATGTGTATAACGAACAGAAATGACCTCCCCATCAAATACTATATCGAATCTGGAAGTAGCGCACTTTTCTAAACATGTAAGTAGATGTGTTTTTCTTTTACATTAACTCGAAATAGATGACACGACGACGTGACGATATCAATTAATCAGGAATATGGTGGTTATTCAAGGTTTCTGTAGTGAAAATACTTTTTTTTATATAACAGGGGGGCAGGATGCTCACATGATGTCTGATGTTAAGTGATACCGCCACCTATACTCTCCTCCTCCTATACCTAGACACTCACATTGGCATAGGGCTCGCAAGTGCGTTGCCGGACTTTTAGGAATCGGTACGCTCTTCTCATGAAGGATCCTAATTACAATTGGTTCGAAAATACTTCAACATCACAGTGGGAGGCGAGGCAATAATGCCTTAAAAACGCTCAGTTGAGGAACGACGACATGATACGGCTGGAATTTCGTATTCTGCCTTGACGTCCTTATTAAATAGACTGAATCCGGCGTAACCATTATAATATTTTGAAATGATAAATACATAGAGAACATACCGAGGAGTAGAGTCAGACCTGCCATCTTCACAGCACAACTAACTGCCTCGTGATTGTTATATTTCACATCTTATCGAATGCTCTCGAAATTTATCAAAAACTACCGTTGACAGTATCGATTTCAATACGTCTTGAAACATAAGATAATATTTTGATAGGCACGTGTGCTGTATGCATTCAGAGTAACTGTTTTTAGTGTAGGTAGTAATGATTTCTGTAGGAACGTTGAAAACTACATCTGAGGAAGATTATACACCTAATATAAACAATTTGTAATTATTTCGTTTATTATAATACGCGTGCATCATAGTTTGTTAAGTAAACTCCAACTAACAAACCAAATTGTTTTTAGCATTATTTTGATTTTATTCGCTGCGGAATGGAAGCCTGGTTATCACAGGCATCACCTGGTTTGAAATAGTCTAATAGTCAGTCTCCTAATACCTTCTTAACTGTTATCTTATCGTTTGTTGCAAATTGTTATATGGGAGAAAATAAAGAAATTATTGTTATATTATGTGTTATGATATTTTATGAGAACTTCGTATCATTAGGACTTTAATTTGCACATAAGACGATTTTCAACAATAAAACAAATTATTTTCAGTGTGACGGAGATAACATTGCGAATATACTGTTTTTGACGTTATTTTCGATTCGGTTCCGTTATTGATTTTATTTGATCGAAAAAAACATTACGGATAACATTTAATAACTTTTTTACATCAGACAATAGAGTTTCTTGATTAATGTTCCTATAAAACCGTAATGCTATGTTTCTTTTTATCCTTATTTTCTATTCTTACAGTAACTTAATACAAATACAATGTAAACGTTTGAATATAACAATTAAACTACGAGCATAATATAAACAAAACAAGAAACTTAAACTTCAACTGAAACTTATTGCAATTTTTGTGAATTCAGCCAGTGTGCAACTAAAAACCGTTTCACAGTCAATAATATTAAGCTGGCGCAAGACACGCGTAAATGAAGCTTTCATGAGTAAATTTGTACGCGCCCCCGAGTCGCGGCACTGCTAGCAATTGCACCCGTTGTGATTATTCAATTTACTAACATTTGTCATGTTAATACAATTTATGCAAAGAAGTACAAGACGTGATATCTATGAGCTCCACAAACCTGCGGGGTTCGCAGTGGTAATGTAAATACACCTATCTACCGCACTGTTCGCAATAAAGATGACCCGAACCTCTGCAAACATCCCTTAGGTCCAGCAAAAACTTAAAGCCGCTTATAATCTGAATTAGCGTATATCTAGTAAACCTAGCCCATTGTCTTTCTATCGAAATGGAAATGACTACATTTAGTATCGCCTGTACTTTTAAATACAAAACAGAATGTTGTTGGATTATATTGTACATATTATGATAATTAAAATTTATTTAATATTTAGAATTACATTAGTTCCGTTTCGAACCGCCCTTAGGCCTTCGATTCAGAACTTCAAAACATCGGTGTGCTTTTTTGTGGTCTACAACCAGCTACAACCTTTTTAGGTCTGGGCTTCAGATTTATGTATCTGTTTCATGATCATTTTTTAATCGAATAGGCAAGTTGGTGATCAGCCTTCTGTGCCTCACGCACGCCGTCGACTTTTTGGGTCTAAGGTTTCCTCATGATGTTTTCCTTCACCGTTCGAGCTAATATTAAATGCGCACATAAAAAGAAAATCCATTGGTGCACAGCCAGGGATCGAACCTACGACCTCAGGGATGAGAGTCGCACGCTGAAGCCACAAGGCCAACACTGCTCTGCTTTTTTGTACAGCAGTATAAAAAATACAGTTGTATGTATTGATAAATATTTCAGCTTCTGTTTAATTAAGAACAACTATAAAATTTTATTGATATCTGCTATAAAATTCCACATAAGTACATCAAGTAACTAGGTACAGACAGAGAATTTAAATTTGTAGCGCGGTTTTTATGACGTAGGTACCTAATTAATTTAATGGGGACGGTATCACAATTTAAAACAAAAAGTAACATGGAACATTTATTTTGACTTAATATAATTAAATTTATTCTTCTAAGATGAAGTAAGGAAGGATATCCAACGGCGCCGGGTAGGCTGTCAGCGTAGTGGGTCCAGTGTAGATGTCACCAGTGTTGCCATCTTTCCATGTACCCCGTGGAAGGTAAATGTCACGTGATACGGCACCTTCTTCCACAACTGGGGCAGCTAGTATCCGCTCGCCCAGAAGGAACTCTGCAATAGGTAGATTCAGAAGATGTGTAAGCAGCAGATTGAAGATTTTTAAAGAAAGTGTTAATGAAGGATGTTTTCCGCGATCTCCTATCAAAAGGGAGGATATTCGACCAATTTAACTGACTGGCCCGAAGGCCACAATAGCGAAGGTTAGGCAGTTGCATAAGCGTTCGGAATATTTTTGTTAGCGCAATTCAGGGTATGAGTTCATAGTAGTTTATTGTAACCGAAAATGTCGTTCTAATACCTTTAGTCTATTAACGGGAATTTATATTATATCTTTGAGTCTTGTAACCATAGATTCTAGCATGAAAACCACGTATTGAATGGACTAGGTGTTGAAAAACAAAGTACACAAATTGTATGGAAAATAAATATGGGCTGTCAAAAACTGGAATTCGCAATATACGGCTTTTTTTCGTTACGATAATTTCATTAGGATAAACGTCACTGCAAAAGAATTCATTAATAGTTACTATATTTAAGAATTTTTTTCGTTAGTATAGACCAAGTACGAACCGTCCCACACTGCAAGAGCCTGTTCATCAGTAGGGTCCAACCACCAAATGGGAGGGTTGACGGGAGTGCCGACCTTCATGGAGGCTTCCATGGCTGCGACGATCTCGTCAGCATAATCAGCGTGAATTTGTGTGTATTTTCGGCAAATTTCCACAGCCTGACAACAATTCACTTATTATAACTTAAATACAGACCTTATATAAATTAGCATAGTATGTGTGTATCTTCTCGAGCGTAGGGCATATTCTTTTATATCATTGATTTTTGGCCTTTATTGCTTACTCAAAACAATAACGCCAGGAACCACACCTTCGTCATGTACGTCAACAAAATTTATAATATTGTTATATTTTTATAAGCGGTTATGATGAATTTTGGTATTTGATTTTATAAATATGTACATATTTTATATTTACATATATTTGAGAATGACGATTTAAAGATATATGTGATGATGGTCTATGATGGTGAAACAAAATAAAATTTATTGAATGAAAACCTCACCACGACTTGGCGAACATCTTGAATTTATTATTATAAATGAAATTAATGTTTTTAAACATTTAGGTGCTTAATCGTCTGGTTATAACGATTGATATAAAATAAATACCTCGTCATCATGATCCCAAGGCACAAAGGAGTATTGTAAAGTCGGCATGAACACGTTGACTTGGAGCCACCTCACGAACAGTTCCTTGCTTGGTTTCTCATTATAACCATTACCTCCAATCATATCTGGCAGAACCAGGGTGTAGCCATTCAAGTTCATGGCTAATAGGGTCGGTATCATGGTCTGGAGGCCATTGTTAATGCCCCAGTACGTGTCTTTGTCAACCATACGAACGAATACGGGTAGGTCCTGAGTTCTAAAGAATTTTAATATTAAATTTTAAATTACACATTATTTTTATTTTACCTTTAACAATATTCAGCTTAAGCAAATTTTTAAGCATCATCTAAACTTATCAACTATCTCAATCAATTATCTTTAAACAACATCACATTTTAATTTAATTAGGTAGTATCTTTAATTGAACAAAAGGGACTCTTGATATCAAGTGAAAACGTTATCGTGATACTGTCGCATTGGGCCAGAGGGCTCGTGGTTACTGTACCTGTAATAAATTGGCTAGATTGAAGAACCTTAGCTAAATGATTTAGAAATTCTTTAAAGTCCATAAGTCGAACTATCGTGGAAATACAACCGTCGTTGTGTGATGGGCAAAGTATAAAAGTTCGGAAGAAATTAAGAATATGATAATATATAGGAACAGTTATGAACATTAGATCATTGGCTGAGAAGGATATACGCACCTCATTCCAGACCTAACTTCGATCATAGATCCAAATTCAGCCACAGCCCGCACATAGGACTGAACGATGTGACCTGGGTGAAGATCAATGTCGCCATTTTGGACTGGAATCTGATATGGGATACAAAAGTTTATTTTAATATCTAATAATCTAAATAAAATCAGGATTATTCAAATCCACACATATTATTAAAAGCAGTGTTTACTTTCACATGGTTTAATATTGTATACCTGTGGAGACCAGCTCGATTCTCCGGCATCGAATTTTAAAGTGTCAATGTCGTAGGTGTCAATAAGTTCTTGGATCCTAGACGTGTACCATGCAGATGCCTCAGGGTTTGTAAAGTCGATGTAACCAGGAACAGATCCATTGTTGTTCCACCATGTGGAGTCAGGACTACCCTCTTCATTGAGAACCAAGTAGCTGCAAATTGTCGTTATTGTAATAAACACATTTTAGGGATTTATATCGAATTTCACAAAAAAGATTAGAATTTCGTCCTTTGGTTATTTTTATAAATAGTAATCTGTGTTCTTCTATCTTTTATCTGGCAGTGACCACACTGTTTGGAGGGACTCTTTATGTACAGACGTAAGTGTAGAAAGAAGCAATCTCTAAAAGTAAATATTAAGATCTTACCCTTTTCCTAAAGCTTCAGAGTACCAAGGCTCACAATCCTTGTTGATAAACGGATGCACCCAGATTGCAACTCTAAACCCAAGTCCTTTAATATCTTGTACCAACTGTTTCAAATTCGGCAACTTATTCTCATTGACAGTAAGAGAACCATAGCAAATCTCCCACAAATCATCAATCTCAAACTGGGCATTTGGAAAGCCACTGTCCTTGATCTCATTGGCGAAAGTCCATAGGTTTTCTTGATCGATCTCTCTGGAATACCTTGCCCAAGTAGACCAGATTGGGTACTGAATCATTCTGTAGTCTGGGATGCCTGAAGGCTTTCCCAAATATGTGTCAACGGCATGTTGATGAGCAACTTTGGCGTCCGAAAAGAACCATATATCGTATTTCAGGACGTTGTGAGTTCTCCTTGTCGAGTAGGGATCAGCTACGTCAGCGATTAAACATATGTGGTTCTCCATGATGTTGTGATAGTCGACAAACAGTGGGGCTTCGGGGTGAACATAAATATATATACCGTTAGAATTCAGCCAATATCTCTCTGATACCGCGGAGTTATCTAATTCTTTTGAAATTATAGAGTATTTTTCAAGTTCAGCTTTTTGTATAGGCCAATATTGCTCTTTTTGCTCTGGTCCGCCGAACCATTGTGAAGATCCTATAAAAAATTATTAAATTAAATGCCTGTTCGATAACGATTTGTTTTTGTAGATATTTAAAGAGAAATGAGGATATGATTTTGATAGAATAAACTATCCCGAATATTAAGATTTGAATAAAAACAGCAGGAAGTTTACCAAATTCAAAGCAATCTTCAAAGACTTTGTTACTCGGTCCATCCCAGGAAATAGACATCTTGTAACCATTCACATCTTCGTGATACTCTGACTTCATTTCAAAAGAAACATCATCATCACCGGAAACCTGGCGTCCAATGTGCCCAACAAAATCTTCTTTCGTGTCTGTAAAAGTTGTATTATTACATTTCACTGGTAAGAAAAGATATCATTCTGAGTAGGATGCATATTATAGGTAAACGAATAAAATTTTGTTCATTAGAAAGTAACGAATAAATTATTATATTAAACAAATTAATATAGATCTAGTAACGTGCATGCATGCACGTTACTGCATGCATATGAATGGCAGATAAATAGGTATACAATATTTGTCACAACCATATTTCTGTCATTAATGAAGTATTAATATTTATGATTAATTTATAATAAACTTACCGCTATTTAGTTTCGCGACAAAAATTTTGCCACCATCGTCGCTATCTTCAACTGTGAAATCTCGCAAGAGCCTTGTTCTGGGTGCAGCACCCAGAACTACTGAAAGGCCTAAACGCGAAGACAATTCTATTAAATCTCGTTTAACATACTAATTATACTAGATACAAATGTCATTTTTCTAATGATCATTTCTATACACACAAAAGTCTTAATACCTTCGACGACAATAAAGTCGCGGCATTAATACTGTGACGCAAACTTAACAGCGAAAGTTTTAGACCACTTGTCTTACACTTACTATTATTATAGGTAAAAGAGTAAGATTATAAAAAAAACCTGTATATTAAAGCCTTATAAATACCAAATAGATCTTAGGTTAGATGAATAAAAGGTTTATACTCATATAAATTGAATTAAAAAAATAATGGGGATACTGTAAAACTGTATCTGTTTATTTCTATATTTAATGATTATTTAATTAACTAAATGTAAGAGTTAAATATCCTTATATAATATTATAAGGAATTCGATTTCTATTAAGTAATACTCACCTGCCAACAAGACAAGCCACTTCATTTTGGTTTTGTTAAGATATGATCTATTCACATCTGTAGGGATCAATTTATTATGTCTTGGTATCATGCCTTATCTGACTCCACATTGACTTTATATCTCATCTCTTATCCAAGTTTAAGAAAATCGCACCCTTTTTGATAACAAACATATTAATATAAAATACCTGGCGACTACGTCTATTTGGAGCTATCTATATAAACTTTTGATATATTTTATAAATAATTTTTCTTTTTACAATTTAAAATTCTAAATAATTTTGAAGTTATTACAGTCTTTATAAGATAGCTAGGATTGTCAAAAAACTAACGATTTATTTTTTTATATTTTACATGGATAGAATATATCTTTTACTATTTTCATCTTGCGATTAGATTACGTCAATTTCAAGTGTTTGCATTCTCATCCAGTGATTACAATTATATAAGAAGCAAATAACATCTCACGAAAAAATCAAACATTGTTTTAATAATATAAAAACGTAATAAGTACCTATTTTATTAATGGCTATTTTTTATAAGAGTGATCAGTGATTTTAATCCCTGGAGAGGGTATACACCAAAGAAAACGTTGCGTATACTTAAACTAGGATCTGGATCTGGTCTATATAACGGACACTGCAAATTAGATATGAAGCTGTGGAGAGTAGCACTAGTCGTAATTATTGATTACTATAGTTATCTATATATAAATAATTCAACACATTAATATTATATTTGCAGGGTCGACAAAGTTTTATTATTAAAAACTTTTGATATTATTATTTATTCGTCTTCGGTTCTACCGCCTATAGCCTAACGCCAATCTGCTAAAAATAGCATTAGAAAAAAAATTTATAGATGTTGTCGAAGGCAAATGAAATAAGTCAATTAATTTACTTTAATTGTTTTTAGAAGTAACTAGTCCAATTGCGCGCGGAAACATACCTTGCTGTGCATCTGCCAACTGTCGCTGTCAGTTAAGTGTCATTCTCAAATATGACCTTACCGTTTGACACTTATTGACGTTTAATACCATAGAGTAGATATTAAATATTCACTAACCAATTATAAAATTATTCGAATCTTCTGTATTGCATGTACTTCAAAGTTCAAATACTACACAAAAAAAGAAGCGCGCGTAAGAAAACAATGGCGGATCCTCGCATAAGACAAATAAAAATAAAAACAGGCGTTGTAAAACGCATTGCTAAAGAAAAGGTAGCATACGAAAAAGAAGCAGAGCAGCAAAAGAATAAAATACAAAAAATAAAAGACGAGGGCCAAGACGAACATAACATTAGGAAGCAAGAGGAAGTCTTGCAGGAGTCCCTTATGATGGTCCCAGACTGTCAGAGACGGTAAGTAAAATTAATTATCACAAGTCACTCTAATAAGCAAGGCGAAAAATATTCCTTAGGGTAAATATAGTTATATATTTTCTTAAAAGTCGGCTTCTTTACACAGGTGTTTTTAAGGTTAGATTTATTTCTGCGGCAATTATATCTCGCCACATGTCTTTCCAAGTGTCCAAAAATATGGTGTCGATTGTAAATAATAAACGCTATGAACACAGTAAAACATGTCAAAAAAAGAATTCATTACTTTTTTCAGACTAGTAAAAGCTTTTGCTGATTTAAAAACAACATTAGAATCAGAGGCAGATCTGAATGAAAACGAAGACTATATAACTGCTCAGCAGGTTTTAAAGGACGCTGAGGCTCAACTGCCTGAACCAGTTTAATTTAACTTTTTAAATAACTTTTAACATTTATTTTAATCATGGCTTATAATCAAAACTTTTATAACAATTTTCAAGAAAATAATTTTACATTCCAATGTCATAACCCTATGTCTTACCCAATACCTCCTCCACCAGCATTTCATCCCTCTTATTCCCCAATTTCACAAATATCAGATCAAGATTTTCTCAAAACTTTTGAAAGAAACTTAAATGAAAACTTAACTAAAATTAAGTCAAATGTCACTATTACAAAATTAAAAGCAAAACTAATGAGTCTTCTAACAAGCCATAAAGAATTAACTGTGCAATATGAGAAATTATCAAAAAATATTGATAACTTCACCAATACTGAGTGGACATCTATAATGAGTGATGTGGCTTGTAAGAAAGAAGAGATTAAAAAAAGCATAGAAGACTTTAATGGCTCATATATGGAACAAGCTAGAAAATATCTAGCAAAAAGAACAGCAAAAAGGCAACGACTGAAAAAATTGAATAACAAACGGAAACAACAAAAATTAGAATGGCTTAAGGAAATGAAAGAGAAGTCCAGTAAAATTGATGAGAACCTGCAAAAAATTAAAGATTATAATCTCAAAGAAAAGAAGGTATTTAAATTATTTTACCATCAAGGTCATAAACTACAACTAAGGAGCTGTTCAACTATTACATAAGCAGATTTACTGCAGTTTCTAGCTTACACCATCTTGTCAGCAAAAGTAAGCAGAGCTCTCAATAATGCATTTTATTTTCAAGCACAGATAATATGTGTAAAAAAGCAAATAATAAATGTTAATCACCAAATAAGAAAATCAAAGATTACCCCTATAGTGCTTACGTAATAGTTGAACGCCCGCTTATTAGTTTAATTTATCTCATTCATATCAGATCAAGGTTTGATAACTTAAATATTTTATAGAAAGAAGAGGCCAAATTAAATGCAGACATGGTTCTTAAAGATGTTCAGAGGAAAAAGAATGATGCAAAAAAATGCTTAAACAAGTTAGAAGCCTTGTTAAAATTACGTCAAGCAAGACAAAACACAGCTAAAGGCAGGGGTCACAATATTTCAGAAGCAGATACTATTTTGTTTGAAAAGAATATTGGTAAGTATTACTAGTGGTCCACAAAAATGATTAATAAATTTCTAATTGCAGCATATGGAGGTGTTAATAAAAATATGCATGCAACATATGTATAGTTTTACAAATCACAGTCATGAAAAACTAACATGGTTTTTCAATAGTACATTTAGATTTACAAGCTATGTATGTCTTTAATAAATAAATAAAATCACATTAAATTTTGAATTAAAATGCTGTAAAATATAGTATAGTAACATATCAATAGTTTAATTAAACATTAAACTATTTATATCAATTAGTGACAACCAAAGTCAACTTGAGAAAGGTTTTTTTTGTATGCAAACTTTAACAGAAGATTATTTAATTCATTTTTAAATATTGTTACTAATTAATACTACTAATCATACTAATTAGTTATATAATATAAGAATGAACCATTGGTGGATATTCAGATAGGAAGTAACATTTCAGACTAATAGTATGGTAGCAACAACATAACATTTCCTAATGTATAATTCCAGAAAAACTGAAGTCATTATGGACTCAAAGACTAGAGATTTATAATAAAGAAGAAAGCACTCTTCAAAGCCAACTTACATCTATAAAAGACGAACCATTAAATGAATCCGCAAAGAATATTGATAATATCTTAGATGAGTGGAGAGAGGTTCTCTTTGGAGGAATCAACCCACAAGTTAATTTTGGGGGAAATGTTGAAAGATTTATTGCTGTACGGTAAGTGTTTTCTATTGACTCCGCAGTTTTTCGTTAATTTATATCTCCAGATTATGCAATATTTCATCATATATTTATTTGGTTTCCATGATACATAAGGTCCTATGCTTAAATAATGCCTACGTAAGTAATTAATTTGATTAATTACACCTTTATGATTAGAACCACTAAGTATAATTTGCCTATAAAATGTAGTTGCGTTTTGGTTAATGTTAAAAACATTAGAAATATGGCATACTCTTTGCTAATTCTTTCGATGTTTGTTTCAGGAAACAATGGGATGCATACATAAGTAGTGACGGAAGTGCATTACCTATTGGTTGGGTTGTCAACAATTGAATTGCTTTTTGTACATATTTAATGATAACATTATATTTGTACTGCTTTGAAGTTTTTTTTTTAAATAATTGTTTCATTACCAATATTTCTATTTAGATATCTTCAACTGTCACCACTGATTAGATGTTTAGATTATCCTCATTAGATATCAACAGGGTTCAAATTAAAACAACGAAATCTTATTTAAATCTTATCATTTTTTTAAGAAATATTATTTGTAAAAACACACCAACACATTCAATATTCCATTCTATAAATTATTGCATAGTTAAAAATTAAATGCGTAAATTTTTTTGTACACAGATAAAGTAACAAAAACATTTGGCAATCTCCTAGAAATAGAATGTTTTTCTTACATGTGTTGATCCAGAGATAACCATGTTTTAGCAGTCTATGGATGTCAAACTTTTTTTTTAAATTTTGAAGTAAAGGGATACATATTAACTTCTTAAAAGAATCCTTCTCAAATCCATACCTTATGCTAGAGATTTATAAAAACTCTTGACATATATCTTTTGCTTCAAATCACATACTTTCCATTAATTTCTAAATGTGTAATTATTAAATGTCCTGTAGTAGCATTAACACAGTGCAGTATTTTTTAAAGATCCTTATTAAAGTTTTTAATGGTTAATAAGCTAAAGAAAATACTGCAAGGGCTATGTTGATATGCATTAGAACATTTTGGACTTTCAGCTCTCTAAGTCTACAACATCAAGTTGAGGTAATATGGCCTTTTAGTTGCATAATTTAAAACAGATTGAACTTGTTTACCACAAGTTCAATAAGGTTTTTATTGCACAACTGAGTCTCATTTGATTGTTGGAGAGGTTCTATGCAACACTTGATTAATATAATAAAATCTCTATCTTCATTTAGTAATTAATAATTTTAACTTTAGGGTATTTCCATTAAGTATTCTCCAAATTTTATATATTGTAAGTAATTGCAAGAAGAAAATTTTGAAAAATCCTGTTTTTAGGCAGATATTTAATAATTATATGTATTGTAACTCATATATTGGTCAAATTATTTTTGATGCGGTCTAAATTGGTTATGTAACACAACATGGGAGGAAGTTTTAAAAATTATGTAATCTTTAGAATAATTACTTATAATGTATTAAATTTGTGTCTATTCGTTGCAATTTCACTTTACATTGCTGTGCCAGCTGAGTATGTAATTTTAATAAAGGTACACGCAATTTGTACCACCACCAAAAATATTTTGCTTCCCGTGAACCAAGCGTTCATATAATTTGATAGTCCCGCCTGCCACATAGTATTTTGGCCTAGTACGTCAGACTATCAGACCCATTCAACAACATTTTTTATGCTATTATTTTATTGCCATATGCCAGCGTAATTCCCTATAAGAGGGGCAGGTAAAGGCCCACCGGCTGTGAATATTCTCGTACCACTATCGTCATAGCAATGTGTGTAAATGGCCGGTACATATTTAACTTGTTGGTATCCGTCCACTCCTTCGTCCGGGAACACATAGCCTCTGGAAGCCCTTAGTGCCACTGTTTTAGTAGAATGTATATTGCTCTCGAGGTATTTGCCGGCTCTAAGGTCGTAGAACATGAGCAGACCTGCAAATATGTTAATATATGTAGACAACAAATACGAACGGCCCAATTGCCATTAATTATGCATGCAAACGTTGTTGCCATGGTAACACATTAAATACACTTAATCCAACTTTTTATAATAAATCTGAACGGATCTTGCCATTTATCGGATAATAAAATTAAGAATATGTTCAAGACTAGTTTCTGTGACAATAGCCAGTCAAAACTGTTATTTCAAGAAATCAAAATAAATTATTAAGTATAAAATTTAAAAATATATGATGTCTGTGTTAAAACTAGATTAAAAATATAATCGTGGCTTGCTCACCGAGTCCAGTACCAATAGTGAGTAGGTCTCCACGGAATGTCGCTGATCGTATCCCACAACCGTTGTAACGAGACGTTATCTTCTTAACAGACTGTAGAGTCCGGCAATCCAGAAGTAACGTGTACGACTTACAACCGATCGCATATATACCGCTTTCCTAAAAAAAATCTATTATTTAAAATGGGATTTTAAAAAAAGACGAGGATTGTATTCGGCCAAACAAAGGGGCCTTGTTATTGACACAATCGACAATAGTTCCGTCGTAAAAAATTAGATATACAGTCAAAATCTGTTATAACCACATCGAAGGGACTACTTATATTTGGTCGTAATCGTATAAAACCGATGACGTTATTAAGTACCTAATACCCGCCGGGACATGTTGTTCTAAACATGTCGTCGTAAACGGTTTTGACTTCAATTCAACTGTCTGAATTTCATAGAAATCGGTTTAAAAGTTTTTGAGATATCAACAAATGTCTGGAAGGGACATGTATAATGTGAGTCTAGGCATTTAATAAATTATACCGATATTTATTTATTTTCAATTGATAGACTTTATTTAGAATTTATTTATATAAAACGATAGCTTTAGTAGTTTATAGTAGGCGTAAATGTAAATATTAAAATGTAATAGTTCAAACAATTGTTTTTGATATCGCGTTTTACACTACAATAACATCAGGCTACATACAACCTAAATAAATTCTTTACTGAGAGACTAAATAATAAGACTGCCTTGATATATACAGTGGTGGTCATATTATTTGAAACACTTTTTATAAATTAAGAAAGTTGTAACTTCAAGGTACAAATGTTGGTACAAAATATATACATACAATAATTATGCAAAAATATAGCCACTCAAATAAAAACGTCATTAAATGCAACATATCTTACTTTTAATTACAAAATGAGTCTTACACGTGTAGGAGTTTATTTTCTGTTACTGGCCGCTTGGACGCCTAATTAGAAACATTTTAAAAAAAGCATCCATAGCTCGTTCTTTTTTTGAAATAAACATTTCTTTCAGGATAAAAACATTTCTTTCTTGGCCTTTTCTATGATTTTGGCGCCAATTAAAAATTTAATCTGTATTTTATTTTGTTCAAATGTTCAAAATAAAAGTTTTGACGCGTCAACTAGGCAATTATTTTTTATATTTAATATAGATAAGGGCGTTCAGTAGAATAGCTGAGCATTCCAATTGTTCACTTATGAATGTTATTAAGGTAATTGATTATTATAAAACACATGGAATTGTTGCAAGTGTTCTTAGAAAGGCTCGGTCAACTAAAACCTCTCCCAGAGACGATACGCTAATCGTTCGTGTTGCTAAATTGATCCAAGTAAAGGCTACAACCGGTTTAAAAATGAGGTTTTTTCGCCTGATGACCCGAGAAAAGGTCAAAGTGGAATTGTGTGGACAAGCTCTCGAACGGTACAATTTCTAACCAAGCAACACCTACGAGAAGCGATTCTTCGCTAAAAATATGTTCCAATTAAACATATTTTTAGCGGTACGAGAATAGAAAAAAAGTATTACTTTCAGATGAATCAAAAATAAATATAATAAATTCCGATAGAAAGCGCTATGTTAGACGTCCTGTAAACAATGGTTTTAATTATAAATACACAAGGAGTATAGTCAAGCAAGTCAAGTACAATGGATCAATGGCAATACACAAATATCTTAGAGCACACAATGATTCCCTACTCGGACGTTCATTTGCCTGTTACCTGGATCTTTCAGCATGACAATGACCCTAAACACACGACCAATAGCGTAGCAAATGTTTCCTTAGTGAACAGCATATATCCGTTTTAGACTGGCCAGCAAATAGTCCGGATTTCAAATAAACTGTCAAATAAACGTTACACCAGTCAAAACGAACTATATGAAGCATTTATTGATTAAATCAATGCCACGTCGTTGCAGTGCTGCTATTGTAAATAAGGGATTCACCGATAAATATTAATTATAATTATTGGTAGGCTGTAGATTGTTGCTATTTCGTAAATAACAATACTTATTACTAATCCTTAAAAAATTGCTTTTAATACTTTTTTTGTTGTTGCTTCTTATTAGTTAATCATTATTGTTCATACGTAATATTGAAACTGCACTTGTGTGGATTTTGTTTTTGTACTAAATGATAAATCGTTGAATATATTATTGTACTATTTATTATTTAATTTAATAATAAAAACGATTGCGATAGTGTCTTACATGTCAAGGACCGTTGGTAGTGTTTCTAATTATACGACCACCACTGTATATGTGCTTTTTAGCAAGCATACCAGTGTTGCACGCGTAATAGTACATAGTATGAGCTTACATTGGTCCACGCATACGATATAATAGCAATATAAACATTGCATATGCATAAAAATGCTGTAAGGATACCAAGGTAAAAATGTAAAAAACACTCAAAAAATATGAAAATACTGGTTTAGATTATTGAAGATAATTTGTTATCTATCCCTTACTTGTGTGGCAAGACAAACGAGGTCCTGACAAGAGGGTAACTTTCTTGAAAGGGTTTGTCTGAAGGTGGCTGCATTGAACACATGGATGTACCCGTTGAGGGTCAGCGCTGCGATCTCGCGCCAACGGCGGTTGAAGGTTAGCGCTCGGACCTTCTGACCTGAAGAGATTAAACCAGTCACTTTTCATACCCAATTTTAATTTTGCAACGATATATTTCATTCCACGTTTAGCTTATCTGTAATCGATATTTAGAAGGACAAACAGTATTTTTGAACTCATTTCAACCCATTATTATATATACACAATTACTTTAACAAATTTTGCGATGTATAGGATAGTATGATAGTAACAATTCAACCTATACTTTTTAATAGGATTGTTAGGAGATTTAAGAGATATATTTTTAAGAGATTTTGCCATATAAATACAGATTCCCACCGATCACATAAATCTTGATTGGAAGTAATATTATTTTATCGCGTCGAGTTCTGCGTATTATACTCTAAATTTTTTTTAATGTATTTGTATACGCTATCAGGTTAATGTTACTTTCTGATAGCTTAAATGTATATTAGTGCAGTGAACACATGAATACTATTCCATGTTCATGCGTCCGTTTAGTTCCAAATATGCCCACATAGCCCTGTTTAAGTTTTTTACTGCATTTTTTTTATTGTATTTATATAAAATATTTTACTGTTTCTTAACAGTTTTAAGGCTTTGGATTTTTATCATTCTCTTAATTGACCTAAATTGCATTAGACAACCAATGCAGGGAACAAATCACTAAGAGTTACTTGGAATACATAACACATTCTTTATACATAGTAAAAATACTGTAACAATGGTACTAACATTTTATCCATGTTCATTAAAATTACTACATGTGTTTAATAGATTCACCAATACTTACCAGCCTTACATTCCCTAGTAACAAGCGGTGCTATATAATTATGTTGAGGGGTAGCTTGAGTAATTGGTGTATCAGGTGCCCGCCACAATGCAAGTTTGGAATCCCGAGACCCTGTTACTAAGAACTCATCATCTAACCAACACATGTCAAGGATCTGTAAAAATTGTGAAGCTCAGTTAGTGGATTTAAGTCAAATTTAACTAACAGGATACTAAGTGCTGAAACTAAAGAATTATTTTTGTAAAATTTATTTAAAGTTAAATATGTATACCAATTTGTTTAATCTATAGGAATAGTATTTAATATTATAAAACTTCTTGCTTTATCTTTGTCTACTTCTACATTCTAAATAGGCTTTGTAAAGACGGCTCTAGTTACAAACAAGTAATATTAATACAAATTTAGTTACCCAGTCTTTATGAGCTTCTCCAACACACACAGGATCCAAAGTGGGTAAACGATAGATCGCTAGTTCACATGAGTTACGCGCACCAGTAGCTAACAGTGTTCTAGACGGGTTTATTTGTAACGCGTGTATCCCAGTTTGATATTCAGCTCCGGGCCAAGGCGTGCGAGGACGGAGCGTTGGAATGGCGTCAAGTGAACGAGACCGTACATCGTACACAAGCAATTTATTGCACTTAGTCCCAAATACAATCTGTCTATCGGAGAGCCACTGTGAGCAGAATACTTTGTTGACTGTGCCAAGGTTGACTGGTGTCTCACGCAACATGTCGTGCGTGAGCATGTGGCGTGTAGCATATGACTGATCCACCATTCGAGGCTGTTGATATAAAGATCCAGTGGTAATATGGCAGGTTTATTTTTAGTTTAGACAAGTATTTTTTAATATAGATAAATTTTTATTAATAATTTTGATAAAAAATGTAAATCTTATCATATATTATCAATAATAGCTGGTATCAAAAGTCAATAAAGGACAAACTCATCCTTGGAGAGGTCATTAGGAAATGAAAATAATTGATAAATCATATTTACACAGTCTAAAAGGTTGAAAGGATAAGGTAATTTCAATTAAGAAAAACATCAATGCATTTAATTATCATAAGCGGATTAAATGATATATGAACTATTTAATAAATGAAACAGTTATGCATAATTCAAGATAGTTTCCCATTTTAAAATATTTTTTATGTATATTACCTCTGGAGCTTGTATTTCTCTAGAACGCACATAGTCAACAAAATTATATGATGTGCAAAGTGTTTTATGTTGCTCAGTAGGGGTTTCCTCTTCACTATCACTATCTGAGTAGCAAACAAAATCTTCAGGCTTTTCAGGTTTTCGTTGTTGTTCCAATCTTAAATACAAATAGATAAACAATTTTATTTTATATTTGTTGTAATGGTAATTTTGAACAATCTATATGGTACATTTTCTTACATACTTTATAGGAGTTACAGAAAATTTGATGATCAATCATAGTATAATTATCATAAATATCTTACAATTAAAATGTAATTTTTTTTAATGTTATCTGAAATATTTTCAAATCCTTATTAAACAGACATACAAGAAACTACATTAGGCTACTCGAAGTCCGACTAAAATATGAGGTCACGTATTCGTGTCATTGATCTCAAAATAATTATTTATATGAAATTACCTGAGCGCCCTTGCTTTTGCTCTTCTTTCTTTTATTCTGCTTGGTATATAGCAGGATGGATACCTTGCTTCGATGGGACGTCTTACTGTTTGCGCCATTGCAAATGCTTTAAATATACTAAATTATTCTAAGGTTTACACACGGTCAACTACAAGACACTTTCGTTTTGTTCCGATGTATACGGAGCCATTGTAAGACATGTTTCATTATAATAATCCAGTTTCGCCAGCCACCATCGAAACTAAAAAAACACTTTTAAAAAACGTGTTGTATTAGAAGAGAGGACTTATTAATAAACCTTAATACAAAACTAAGACCTATAAAATTCTCATTTTGAAATCGATTTTCTAAAACAATGGACTCGAGATTCAAGGTATTTTTTTTATATAATGAACTGTCAATTGTCAAATTCGTTGTTTTTTTTGCCCTGCGGCTAGGGTTAAGTGTTGTGACCACAGTACATTCACACACCAGGCGGTGTATTACGAATTTCTTACTATTAAATAAATTCACAAAAATGTATAGAAAACCAGTAACACTGGTCAAGCTACGGAGCCCAAGCCCATTATATTGTTGCATATGATTTTTTGCATGTAATGGTAAGAAGCGATGTTTATGTTACACTTGAGTTTAGTCACCTTTATGTTATGCGTAGCGTCATCTAGTCTTTACTTGGTACAACATTTCTATTAGTTTCGTTAGGAAAAGCTAGGCTTCGCATAGTGTAGCAATAGCTATTTTATCTAAAGAATCTGCACAATGGAAGAAGCTAAAAGTAGGGGAGAAAACTAGTAATTGATTGTATTAAATTCCGAAGGTATAAGAGAAATATATTATATTTAGAAACATTATTTAGGACTCGGAACACATACAACTTTAACATTAATAAAAATCCTGTCGTTTTTATATTTTACGTAAATTGCAATTATGTAATCATTATTTAAAAACATAGACAAATCTGCTAAAAATACATTTATTGTACGAATACACAGTGGGACTCTACCTACGTATTGAACATTTTCAGTGCGCATGTCCTTCATGAAGATTTAAAACTATTAGATTTACCTTGACTTACTATAATTTTGTGAAAAGAGTGTTTCTCTAAGTATTGTTGGATGTTGTTGGATGTGGGAGTGCCATGCTGTTGCTTTCGGGCTTCAGCCAATCGGGCAGGCACGACCGGGGCAGTACCACTGTCTCACAGAAAACCGGGGATGTGGGAGTGCCATGCTGTTGCTTTCGGGCTTCAGCCAATCGGGGCAGTACCACTGTCTCACAGAAAACCGGCGTGAAGTGATGCAATAGGTACATCTTATTGTACTCGCGTTTCGTGCGGTGAGTGAGACTCCCGGAGCCCATCAATTCCCCCCCCCCCCCCCCAGAACATGAAGATGCAGTTTAAACAGAGATTACCCCAGGGGGGTACCACACGTTTCCGCTGTGGAGAATCCCCCTCTGAGCGTCCATCATCGGAACAGTCAGTATTCGGTGGTGGATGCACAGGGTGCCCTTCGTATTCTGGGGTGGGCAAAAACTGCGCAAAAAACTATAGGTTTCGATCTCGGGGCAAACGGAAGAATTTACCGAAGGCATCCCCTTCCACGCTCTCAGTGGACTTTACCAATGTTAGGGGGCTCAACTCTAATCTTAACGCGGTTCACTTCCTACCTCTCCTACCCGGGGTACAAATTGGAACATTTATTTGTGCCGCGGGCGGGAGTTTGCATGTACGTCAGAGAGGATATCTGTTCTCGTCGCCTCGGGTCGCTTGAAAGAAGGGACCTATCTAGCCTCTGGCTGCGCGTAGACTGCGATGACCATCCGCGATTCTACGCATGCCTGTATAGGTCCCATAGCGGAAATACCGAAACTGAGCGACTCATTGAGCACATCCAAATGGCTACAGATTCCCTGCTCGAAGGGGTTCCTACCGCTGAAATCGTGATACTTGGCGATTTTAACACTCACCATGCCGATTGGCTCGGTTCGGAAACCACCGATCACGCGGGAAGATCCTTTCACGACTTTGCTTTAGCTTACGACCTGTCACAAATGGTCCCTGCGATTACGCGAATACCATATGTGGATGGTCATAAACCCTCTTTGTTGGACCTTCTGCTGACCTCACATCCGGAGACCTATCAAGTCTCTGTTGACCCGCCATTGGGTTCATCGGATCATTGTGTGGTCCGGAGTACTGTGCCTACTACGCGCCCTCCTCGGCCCCGTTTTTCGGGTTGTCGTCGTATATATTCCATTCTCTGCGGTGCCGATCGGTGGCAAGTCACAGCCCTGGTTTAAGCGTTCTTGCAAGGCGGCATCGCGTCGAAAGCGAGAATGCTTTAATGCATGGGCGGAAGCGGCGATATCTCGTGGTGCCAATACCAGCGAACATAAAAAAGCATATAACTCAGCCTCCAGGTCCTTCAAACGGGAAATCGCTAAGGCAAAGTCAGAGCACATCGCCAGATTTGGCGAGAGATTGGCCCAACTCCCTTCTGGGACCCGAGCCTTCTGGTCTCTCGCCAAAGCTGTACAAGGGAATTTTTGTCAGCCATCGATACCACCGCTGCACAGAGAGGATGACTCGCTCGCCCACACTGCGAAGGAGAAGGCCGACCTCTTGGGCTGTCTCTTCGCGTCCAACTCGACTTTGGATGACCGGGGGAGATCACCACCGGCGATTTCGCGGTGTGATAACTCAATACCGGAAATCACATTCCGGCAACGTGCTGTTCGCAGAGCACTATCTTCCTTGGACATTCATAAGTCGAGGAGGAGGAGTCCAAGAGGGAGGCACTAGCGGTTAGTTTGGACATAGCGAAAGCCTTCGATCGGGTGTGGCACAAAGCACTGCTCTCGAAGCTTCCAGCCTACGGGCTTCCTGAGAAATTATGCGACTGGATCTCCAGCTTTCTAGTCGATCGGAGCATCAAGGTCGTCGTCGACGGAGCATGTTCCGACCTTAAACCCGTGAATGCTGGGGTCCCACAAGGCTGTGTTCTATCCCCGACCCTGTTTCTTCTGCATATCAATGACATGTTGCAACTTAGCAACATTCATTGCTATGCGGACGACAGCACTGGGGATACTCTTTACACTGGCCGGGCAGGTATTTCTCGGGCAGCTGTCGATGAGTACCGGAACAAATTTGTGTCTGAAGTCGAAACTCTACTACGTGGAGTCTCGGACTGGGGTAGACTAAACCTAGTCCAATTTAACCCCAAGAAGACACAAGTTTGCGCGTTTACCGCGAAAAAAATACCCTTTGTCGCTACTCCTCTTTTCGAAAACACTCTTCTTGAAGCCACAGGCAGCATCGGAATACTTGGCGTTGACATATCGAACGACGTTCAGTTTCGCGGTCATTTGGAGGGAAAGGCTAAATTAGCCTCCAAAAAGCTTGGTGTGCTCAGCAAGGCGAGACGATACTTCACTCCGGGCCACCGCTTGCAACTCTATAAAGCGCAAATACGGCCCCACATGGAATACTGTTCTCACCTCTGGGCGGGGGCTCCCCAGTACCAGCTCCTTCCACTTGACCGTAACCAACGAAGAGCGGTTCGAATCGTCGATGACCAATCCCTCTCCGAGCGGCTCACTGCTGTGGGGTCACTCTGCATCTTCTACCGCATTTACCATGGAGAGTGTTCAGAGGAATTGTTCGGATTAATACCTGCAGCTGAGTTTCAGCATCGGACGTCGAGGCAAAATACAAAATTCCACCCGTATCACCTCGACGTCCGACGTTCCACGACTGAGCGTTTTTCAAGGCAATTTTTGCCGCGCACCACAGCTATGTGGAACCAGCTGCCCACTGAAGTATTTCCGAACCAATTCGACTTAGGGTCCTTCAAGAAAAGAGCGTACAAATTCTTAAAAGGCCGGCAACGCACTCGCGAGCCCTCTGGCATTAAGAGTGTCCATGGGCGGCGGTATCACTTAACATCAGGTGAGCCTCCTGCCCGTTTGCCCCCTATTTTATAAAAAAAAAAGTATTATTAGAAAGGCTTTTCTCATTTCATTCATATTTATGTCCGTTAAATTTTAAATTGCTAAAATTTTTATAACCTACATATGTATTTTTTAATTTATTTAGTTTTTTTGCTTTGTCCGTTTCGTGTATTAAATATATATTTAAAACATATTTTTGACATAAAGCCATTGTAAAAGTCATAAAAAAAAGTCCTACATCTGCATAGAAATGACATGGCACTGTTTACACTGGCCGTACAGATATTTTTCAGGTAGTATCGGAACAAAGTGGTGTTTAAAGTCAAAATTCTGACATGAAGCATCTTCCTGGGGTCGACTACTTCTTGTCCTCACGTAGACACATGTTTGTGCGTTTCTGCTACAAGAACACATCGCCCACGTTGTCGCTAACACACTCTCTTCACTCCATTGGAGTAAAAGACGATGTTCAGTTTCATTTAGAAGGAAAGGCTAGCCTCCAAGATCGTTGCTCAGCAAGGTAGGTACTTCAATTCAGGCCAGCGCTTTCTATAAAACGTCAATTTGACCCCGCATTGAGTACTGCTCTGACCTCTAAATGGTAGCTCCCCAGTACCAGCTCCTACCGCTTGACCGTAGTCAAGGACGAAAGGTTCAAATCGCCGACAAGTCACTTGATCCCTTGGCGTTGCATTGTGTAGTGATGTTGGTGCCGGCAATACACCCGCGAGCCTTCAGGCATTGAGAATGTCATTCGGCGGCGGTATCTCTTCAGCTCAGTACATCAGGTGATATCAGAATTGGTAATTTGTAATAATTTAGTAATAGAAAAAACTAAAGTAAATAATAAAATAATGTTTTGTTTTAGAAATAATGTGACTTAAATAAATATAAAAAAAGTATTTGTTTTTCGTTTTCCAACAATATTAATTGCTACATATGTATATGGAAGTGATTCCTTAAGAAAACACCTTTGTAATATGTTATTGATATAACGTTTACAATTATTAAGTGTTTATTTTCTTTTAGATAAAATCAATCACATTCAACTTGAAAACAAGAAAATTTTCCAATAAAAGGGTTTAGCCAGGCCTACACAAGTACTCGATCGAGAGACTGCGCGTCGTAGAATAGTGAAGAGTCGCAATTGATTTTGCCAAAATACACCTAATCGTCCTGGGCGGATGCTAGATCAAAATATAATATAACTTTTATAGTGTTTTATTGTATTTGTTATACTATCTAAACACTTAATTATTTGAATATTATTAAACATAATTTGTGCATAGTGTGTAGGTATCTTGAACTCTTCAATGGACTTTTGGTGCGTTGAACCATAATAAATTATAAACGCGACATCTTCGAAGGCGGTAGACAGGGCCTGTAGTCTTTCTTCTCTACGTCATCCGTCACTATTTCATCTTAATGACACTAAACTCAAAATAAAACAGCTACTTAAATATCCGAATTTTAAAATTGTACTGTTTTTACTATATTAGACTTAGGGTCTGTTTCTGTGTATGGATAAAGTACCAAATAGCTGTGCAACATTGAAAGAAAACAATTTTTTTACCGGATTAAAGCTATTTGTATTATTATAAACTTATAATTATTTACATAATTTTAAATTTAATTTCATTCCGACGTTTCGCGTGCTTTACTGCGTGCATGGTCACTGTGACTGAAGACAAAAGGTGTTGAATGTCAAAAGTGTCACAGCTGTAGAGAAAGTTGTGTTATCTGTATTTATTTCCCCGGAGTTGGTATCGACTATCGGCTTTAATCCGGTTAAAAAATTGTTTTCTTTCAATGTGTAAAAGCTATGTTAACCAAAGACAATTGTGTTTTACACATTAAGAAAAACACTTAGTGAACGGATTGAAGCTATGTATTATTATTAAAAACTTATAATTATTTACATAATTTTAAATTTTAAGTTTTTTTTATTGCTTTCAACCAGTCACCGTGACCACGCACGCTGAAAAGCACGCGAAACGTCGAAATTTTTTTTTTAATTAAGTTTGCTGTCTGTTTGCAAGTGATCATGGGAATTAATTCTTCTTCTTTCGTTTTGTATTAAAACACCAATTTACCAATGGCACTACGACCTATTAGATCTGGGCCTCGCATTGTGTATCTGTTCCGTGATCATTTCGAATAGGCAAGTAGGTAATCAACCTTCTGTGTCTGAAACACAACGTCTAGTTTTTGTGTTTAAGGCATGCCCGTTTTCCGCACGAAGCAATTTACCGTTCGAGCAAGTTATATGCACACATAGACAGTCCATTGGTGCACAGTAGAGGATCGAACCTAGGACCCCAGGGATGAGTCGCAGTTTAAAACCACTAGGCCAACTCTTTTGTACTGTGCATTAAAATACAATAGGCTCCTAATTAAGTAAATATAAAATACATATTTATGCGTAAAATTTTATCTTATTAGGTCTAGCATCTATTTGGCAAAGGTTTATAGCATGCCTGAGATATGAATCTAAGCAAATAGTTGAATGCAGTACCGCAATATTGTTTCCAAGAACCAACGTTGTCGTATCTACAAATTAAAAAGCGATTAACTTGAATCTATCGATTTTAAACTAGTTATGAAATTTTAACTTGAATTGTATGTATTTATTTTATTCGATTTAATATTGTGAGATAATGGCAATGGTGTTTTGTTTATGTTTGAATTTAACTGACCGCATGTATTACTTACTATATATATCGAAACAGAAATTTTCAATTTTTTAATTTTTTTGATATTAAAATTTTGGCGATTGTCGTTTTATTATTACTTATTTTTTATTTCGCTTGGGTAAACGCTTTTTGAAATTGATAACATTTTTTAATTAGTTACGCCCTTATAATTTCTAGTGAGTGTGTGCATATTTCGAACTATTCTTAGGAAAAGTATGAGCTACATACTATATAATCAGTATAACCTAACCTCTTTTATTATCCCCTAACGAATATTCTCCTTATCCTTACTGACAATTGTGAACCTTTCTTCATGTTATGAATATATGGAATCGATACAAGATAAAATTGTGGTATAACTGCAACCGAACTATTATTTGTGGTCAATTTATTAGTTCCAAGCGGCTACAATGTGCACGCCTACACACTGTTTTTTTCAAGGATCTTATTTTATCAACTACTTTGTTGATCAGAACAAGGCACATAATGTTTTATAGGAGCTGGGAACACAATTTAGCACTGTCCCTTACCATAAATTTAATTGAGGTGTAAGGAAATTAATGCGATTAGACATTTTTGGCATTAACCAAAATAAACAGGATATTTATTTTAAACCATGTGGATATATCGTTCGTCTTTTGTTAGAAGCATATAAATACATTTTTTTTTATAGTTTTCATTATATTTATTGAAGATAATTAATACCTAGGGGTTTTGAAGCATAATCTTCTAGCTTAAGTTTACAGTTGAAAGCTGAGGGAGCAACTTTGTTAGCTGTGAGTTTGCGTTGTTTACTTGAGAAATGTTAGTTCAGCCATTACTGAGATTAGGTAAGCTCTAGAAGATTCCTTATATGTGAACTTGATGTACATAGGCTCCTGGAATAATTGGATGAAAGTAAATCTTCATGGCTGGCTAATGACACAAAGTTGACAATGGTTTGGAGACAGATTTCTTAGGAACAGTTCTGGGTTTCCGCAGTGACTTTTAACCTACATATAATAGACAAATATATATATATTGCTTCAGGGCTAAGTTTTAGTGTGAACTCTCTCAACTGTCAAACTGTTATTGGATGTTGACAGTAAGTTCGGTCTTATTTCATTAATTTAAATGTCATAGGAATAATGTCATAATAAAACATAATTATTTAGTAATTTTATCTTCTACATATACTATGTATTTTGCCTAATTATTAAATTGATTATAATTTCAAGCACTAAAAATATGTTTGTAAGATGAAAATGCTTACGAAAACCAAATAATATTTATCAATGAATAATTTTAGCAATTGCTACAATATCAGATAACAATTAAAATTAATATGCTAACCAAACAAAAATGTTCCGTACATTACCTTCGCAATTCGAATTCGGGGACAAAACTGAATGTTCAAACAATTAACTGCATTATCCGCGAGTGCTGCAGGTGAAGCCGAAAGCGGAAGCTCGTCATAAAAGCTTCAGGAAGTCATTGACCTGAGCCGGGCGCCACTAGGTCGGTTATAATAAAACTTTATTGGCCCCATATCAAATACCTGCACGAGCCGACGCTTTCCTGTTTTCCTGTAAAACTGTGAAAATTCATTTAATTGCCTTTTTCATTAGATGCGCTACCGTGCTTTACGCTTGTTAGCTCTTTTGTCCGTTCGTACCTTTGTTCAAAAGTAGTGAATTTTACGATATTATGATTACGATAGTTCAAATATAGTAAAATGAGTTGAAGAGATGGTAGATAAGCAAACACAATTTGAATTTCTGTATTAACTAATATTATGACGTGCAACTTAGTTTTTGAAGTTTATATTTTGTGGTGCTATTAGCTGGTGATAAATATTGTACATTGTTGTAGAGTTATTTCACTATTTACTTGTAGAATCAAAACATCGAATTATTTTAGTTTTAAAAAGCAAATTCGTATATAGCTCAATATTAAGCAGATAAGCATGTTTTATTTAATAGGATGACAGATTGCTTAATTCGTTAACATAAAACAATAAATTAAACTTAACAACATAATAAACACATACTCTACAAAAAAATGACAGACCTACTCAGCGGTTAGTTGCTGCCATCACCAACACTCACTCACTTTCACTGCGCTTGGTAATTATAATGACAGCTCCACTACATTAACATAAGTAAGCATATTAGAATTTTAAAAAGGTAATATTTATGGCGGTTCGCTGGAAAATTTTATGGTTTTGTGATGTACTAAGATATTTGTGGATTGTAAGATATTTTTTGTCTAGTTAGGATATTAATTTTAGGAGTTATTGTAACACTAAGTATTGATAAAAATATTAAGTGATAAATGTTATTGGGTTTTCGTTAGCATTTTCATATAAGAATATTTCAAACTATAAAAGTAGCTAAAACAAAACCTGCTGTCTAATTATCTATAATAAGTAGGTATATTTATCGTAGTATGTACGTATATTTATATTAAACATATCACCACTCGAGAAGAGTTTCGTGGAACCTAACACATATTCATAATTACCAGATATTTAATGATGCACAAGTCAAACAAATTGTATATTGATTTTAATGTTATATGGAGTATTTACTCAGAGTTGGCAGTACTGAAATGTAATTTCAGCATAAAGTGGAGTTCATGTAAACAAAATCGCAACGAATTAATAATTGTGGTTAAATACATTGCGTTTAATCAATGGTCGTGTGAGTTTATTCGAACCATTTTTACCTAAATACCTATTCAACACTGTCAGGTGTATAAAATATCGAGATTAACCTGCCTTTAATCAATTTAAGACTTAAGTGGGCCTCAGATTAAGGAAGGTATCTGTTTGTCTCTTTATAGGAGATCAGCCTTCTGTGACTAACATACACTGTCGATTTTTAGTGTATTCCATTGGGCACATAGAAATATTAAATTGTTACACGGCCGGGTTTTGAAAACACGTCTAAGGTTTGCCAGAGTTGTTTGGCCATCATCTACCATGGGATTTCATTACATTTCCTATATAGTGGTAAATTTTATTGCCTTAGTTGTAACGTATTAACTAAACTGTTGAGCTATGAAAACTATGTGTAATAAAAAAAATAGACGGGCTGCAAATTATGAATTTTTAATACATTGTAATAATTAGTTGTAAACGTAGCTAGAATAGCGTAATAATATATTTTATTATGTGTTATTAGGTTTACCATACTACTTGATTTTTGTCTTTCTGACTGATTTTTTTTAAATAATTTCAGTTGCATAATTAATTATGATATTTACTAGAATAAATATTATAATGGCAATTTATTATGTAAGTATTCCTGAAATATTCTTAGGTTTCAGATATGATTTGGTAATTTTTGTCAAGTAGATTTTACCCCTCGCCCCTGCCTACTAAACCAAAACAATTTTTGTTTCGCATTGAAAACTAGGTTAAATGCGATGTGCGTAAAACACAATGTCATGGAGGCATATCATATCACGAACAACTTTCGAGGAATCATTTTGGACATTGGAGAAGATCCAAAGTAATATTAATCCTACATCCTGGTGTGTCATCCTAAATCGATAGTAGGTAGGTATTATTAGTATTTACCTGTCTATTGCTTCCCTGTACCTTTAATTATAGTTTCTCAATTTAAATTTGAATTTACTACTGTGACAATTAATAACAATTATTATCCACGATACAAATTGATCGTTTGGCGTGATAAGAGTTGTGTATAGTTAGGTGTTCCTTGATTTTCTTCTTCGGTACCGCCACTTCTATTAGGTTAAGATAAAGAGTCAAGACATAGATAACTATGACTCTCTTTAAAATAATTTGTAATTTTTGATATATGGGTGCCATTAGTCCTAAGTCATTATTTACTCATCTTTTTATATATAAACCTATGTATATTGAACTATCAAAAATCTTAAATACTTTGTCAGAGTAGATACCATAGTAATAGTAATCCTACATCCTGGTGTGATTATCTATAGTAAGTAGGTATTATGAATTATAGTGTCCCTGTAACTTTAATTATAGTTTCTCAACATAAATTGGAATATACTCCCGTAACTATTAATAACAATAATTATCTACGTGACAAATTGATCGTTAATTGTATCTATCAATTAAAATTTCGATTAAGCAAACTAAATAAAATCAAAATTGACTCTAATATAATGATATTAAAGCTATATTTTACTATGTATAATCCTAGATATAGTTTTTCTGTAATGCTTCCCAACAATGACGTGGTTAGAGTTGTGTATAGTTAGGTGTTCCTTGCTTTTCTTCTTCGGTATCGCCACTTCTATTAGGTTAAGATAAAGAGTCGAGACATAGATAACTATGACTCTCGTCAAAATAATTTGTGAGTTTGATATATGGGAGCCATAATTAGTCATTAACTACTAGTCACTATGAAATGAATTTCATATGTAAATTGGTCCAAATGAGCTGATGTATAAATAATGATCTAAAAACAATTTGAATTCTATAGACATTTATAAGATTTAATTTTGTTTCACTGAGTAAAATTCCTTAAAATTGTTTTTATACTATTCGATAACATTTACTGTTTTCCTTGAAACCGTAAATGGCAGGTGTAGTTAGATAGATAAAACACGATTGTTGTTAAAGAAATGTCGCACTTATGGAGCATTTGTAATGTATCTTACATAACGAATATAATCGTAATAAAGTTACTAATTAACAAGAAGCTAATTTGTTTTGGCGGCGTTTTAACACTCTGTTAACATTTAGGCAGGGTTGCGGAGACACGGCTATTTGGTTAATAATATTTTTCAAATTTTAACGTATATTACATATGTAAAAATTATTTTCTCCAATTTTAACAGAGCTAGTTATAATTGTTCTATCAAAGTGGGTGATATTATTTTGACAATGTCCAGAGAAGAAAACATTCCTGATTTGGAAGAGGTATGTAACTTCTATATTACTTTTTATTTAAGTATATTACATTAATATATTTGAATCAGTATTTACTTTATAGAAATGATTATTATTATTGATTTAGATTTTGAGAGCCGGTATGACTATGGCACAAAAAATATTTCGCATATTGGCCAAGACGACGAATCAAGCTTTCAATAATATTAAATGAAAGTAGTTCCTGGTTACCATATTTATAGAACATTTTTTTTTAATATTTATAACTTATAATCGATCGAATCTGTTAGTTATTTTTATGTAAAAGCTCTATGGTAAGTAATAAAATGGTAAAAAAAGGTTTGATTTATATATATAAACCTATGTATATTCCATTTAAAAATAGTAATCAGTTCTCTGGCATTTTTAGAATGGGTATGGTAAACTTACTATAATTGTATAAAGGTTTATGAGCATGAGATAAAGAAATCAAAATGTTATTGCAACTGTAATTAAATATATATATTTATATTAGTGATAAATGTCACAGATTAGTAAATTACCAATATTAATTTTCCTAATTGATTCTTAATTATATACCAGTTTTGAATGATTAAACAAATGATGCATTTCCGTATATAACTGTAGAGTATGATAAAAAATAACAATATTAAGGAAATTCGCTTTTAAATGAAAAATAAATTAGATTCATCGTATTTTTCGAAGTAGATATGTTTGTACTTGAATATTTGTAACCATTGTATAAAGAAATTTAAAATTCGAGCTTTCAGGAGGTAATTGATGAACATCGATAACTTAATTTATACTTTTTAGCGAACGTTAGATTAAACCCCTTTTTTTCGTTTCAAATAATTTGAGTCACGTTCACTAGTTTAGAAATTTACAAAGAAAATAGTAATTTTGTAATCTAATATGTGCACGTTGTTTCAGGAAATACTCCTCCCCTACTCCCATATAATTCAAGTGAAGAGCAAAGGAATAAGAAACCGAATAGCTGAGGCCTTTAACCATTGGCTAAAAATACCTAATGAGAAGATGAAAGAGATTATTGATATTATGACAATGTGCCATAATGGCACACTTATGTACGTTCATTTAAGGATACATGAATAAATTAAAATTCATATAACATTTAACTACATTTAAGATAGATAAGAAAGACAGTTCTCTCTGTGAGTATGGCATGGACGAAGGCTCGCCAGACCATATATTTTTTAACTGTTCTTTAATGACTCGTTATTTGTCCATCTTCCTCCAAATTTCCCTCGTCCATGTAACCTTAACTCCCTACTTTCCCTCCCACGCAGCTTTGTCGTCAAAATTTCAGGGAAATTTATTGCTGTTAATAAGTTAAAATTATAAATAAGATTCTCCCCTCCATACCTTATATATATATGTTAACCTCTTGTATATAGTATTATATGTCTGTGTGTGTCTTTATTGTGTCGTCATTTTTGTTTTAGGTAAGTCTGCTTAGATTAAATATACGCACAATGGACCTATTGAGCGTCTAAGTGCGGAAACAGAGTCCACACATACATTAGATTAAATACAATTTATCAAAACTATCCTCACCGTGTTAGACTTAGAACGCGACATTGGTGGAATTGTGATTTACACAGAAGTCGATATTAATAAAATAAAGTGAAGTGAAGATAGATATAGAATTCTGTTTTTTTTGCTCTAAGCTTAAAGTGCTATGAATAAGAGCCTTTCGTTGAGGCTATACCCTGCCATAGTCCTGTACATATACAGGATATGGGAGCATTTTCATGCGATCTTTAATAGCAAGAGAAAAGCGGGTATTTGTAATATTCTTATTAAATCAATTTGAATAATGTAACAAAAAAGCGTTCACGAACAAGATACACACACAGCATTCACCAGTAACTAAATAAAACATGTTAACAATGTTTTTAGAAATATTTACAGTGCTGGCCGTTGTAGAAGAACTAATCTAAAACATGCTCAGTTAAATGTTTAAATCCATCTTTCAGTTTAGACGACATACAAGATGACATTGGTGTTAGGCGTGGAATTCCCGCTGCCCATTGCGTGTATGGAGTACCCATGGCTTCCAATACTGCCATTAATATCATAGTCCTGGCTATGGAAAGGTGTTCTAAATTGGGTCTAGAGGTATTTTATAAAACTGGTAAACTTTTACGTTTTTAAATAACGTGGCTTATATCATATATGAATAATATAAAGTATTTTACTTAAAAATATTTTTTTTCAGTATTAAAACGCGTTTATCATATCCGCTTATCTTTCCTTTTAATCTCACCGAACTGGCAAACGCATTCGTTGCCGTGTTATTGTGTCGGATTAGTTTTGAAAGATTTAGAAATGGTGTAAATCTTTGGACTAATTTACGACAATTTGTTTGTATGTAAAAAAGTTGTTTGTTTGTTATTTACCTATATATACCTTGCATTTTTTTAAATATGTATACAATACCATACATATTTTCGTAATAAAAAATTGCATTATAAAAAAGGCCACATTTTACGTTGTATAACTAATATGATTATGCAATAAAGAAATTGTTATCAGTTGTAACCACAGTAACCCTGTCTTACATCGCCAGGATTTTTTAAAGTTTGTTCGAAACAAAAAGGCGCGCTCCCGTTTTACATATGCCGGTTGAAAATAGTATTTCGTGTTTCACCAATTCGATTTTTATTAACAGGCACTGAAAGTTTTTAATGAACAAATACTCGAATTAGTGAGGGGTCAAGGTAAAGAAATATATTGGAGAGACATGTTTGTCTGCCCCACAGAAGCTGAGTACAGGAGGATGACTGAGCAAAGTATGGCCCAATTTATTAATATTAATGCTTAAGATTTTTGTGTTTTTAGGTTTACGTTTATACTTGCTGTGGGTGGCTTATACTTTTTTTTATTCTATGCATTCTCCCTAGCAAAGATTCACAATAGAAGGCTTATAATAACTAATTTTTACAGAATATTTAAATATATTAGCGATAATTTATTTTCTTGGTTCAAATAGTAATTCTTTTATAGTTTGTATTTTTAATTTTATGGTTGTTTGTATTAACACTGTTTATTGTATCTACTTGATTTCGCTGGTCATGTCCACATGGGGATGTGGTCAAAGAAAATAGATAAGGATCAATAATTATATTGTTGTGCATATTAATGTACTATGAAATATATTCGCTAGATTCAATTGTACGTAATAGTAAATTCTGTAACATTACCATTATTGTAGAAACAGGAGGAATGCTGAACATAGCTGTGAGACTGATGCAGACCTTCAGTGAGGATACTAATAATTATACAGATTTAGGGAAGAAACTTGGATACTACTTTCAATTAATTGATGACTACTGCAATATTGGACAACCTGAAGTATGTTAATTGTAGTTTTTTTTCACATTTGTTATAAAATCAAATAAACAAAAAAATATTTAATGGATATTATTAAATTAAATTAATTATTTTAATGTGTCGCTTGTTCAGAGAAAAATAATAGTTATTAAATAAATTTTATTTATATGCCTAGTACTCGGAAGTTAATGAAACTTTTTGTATATATCTAGTCCAGCCATAAGTTCTATTACATTTTTTGGAATGTAGTAATGTAATATTATTAAAACTTATACCTACATATTTATTAAAGTCTAAACAAAAAATAAAAATATACTATTGAAAATGGCCACCTTTGGCTTTTAATCAGGCTTTTATTATGTTTGGCCACGAATCCACGAGGAGGAAGAAGAATTACGCCTGCTTGCTCTAAAGATTTTTTAAGAGACTCAATGTCGCCTGTCGTTTAGAACAGGCCATGTCCTCCAAAACTGTCCATAATTTGAGGTCTAAAGGGTTGAGGTCTGGGCTAGATAAGATGTCTTTAGCTCTTATAAAGTCCGGAACGTTGGTTTCAAGTCAGGCTTGGGTAGTTCGTGTCTTGTGAACATGAATTCTGCTGGAAAATTCACGCAATCTTTTTAAAAAGTGTACATTTTGTGCCTCCTTTTTACAAACATGTAGTTTTGTGATTCCTTAATAAGACACGCTCCACCGAACATCACTGACGCAGGATGATGACCACGTTGTACCTTTCCAACCCTTTCGGCGGCTTCTTTAGAACTGTGAGCGTACTTTTCACCTGTGTATTGAGACAGAAGGCGTTTCTATCCACCCTCTTTAATTATAAAGATTGATTTAGGGCGCGACAGAGTCCTAGCGGGAATCTTTATTTCTCGCGATAAGATTTTTTGCTTGCTAATGGGGTTTCGACGAATTCTGGCTTTAACAGCATTAACAACCTTTGTAGTTCTAACAGCACACGGCCGCCTCGATCTTTTTTGGTCTTCGACAGACGAAGCGTTGTTGTATCTGTTAATAGTACGATATACGTACTTACGGCTGATACCAAGATTTAGAAGTGTTTGGCATATGACTGACAGCTCCATACCCACTTTGTGCAAAGCGATCACTGCAATCCTATTTTCTTTAAAACCCCTTTCACATTGTAATTTCATTGAACACGAAAACATTCAATATAATTGAAAAGTTGAAAAACAAAGGATAGTTTTAATGTAACAGTATTTGTGGCCAGACTTTTTTAAAAAACTAGGCTTAGGTTTCTGTATCAGTTCATTGTATAGGCCCGTAGATGACCAGCCTTCTGTGCCTTACGCTCTGTCTGTTCATTTGTCTAACCTATCAAACTATTACATGAAATTGCTATTTATTATAAGCACAAGTCGTGTTCCAAATCCAGAGTAAAAAAGTTAAATTTTTTTAAATACGGGAAATAAATTGGTATGGTTTTTCAGCATAATCTTAACGATTATGTATTTAAATGTCATATATAACTAATTATAACATTAACGCCGGACCTCTCAACTCTAATTAAGTTAATCTCTATAAAAACTTCGATATTCGGTTGTCAATGCTTTGGTTTTTTTTATATACAAGGGGTCAACGAACGGGAGGCTCATCTGATGTTGAGTGATACTGCAGCCCATGGAAACTCATACTGCCAAAGGATTCGCAAGAGCGATGCCGAGCTTTTTAAGTGGCGGCGCCTCCTACAGTCTACGTGTTACCAATTTTAATTTTTTTGCAAGTCTTTCCTGAAAAAAATATGAATTTTAAATTGCATTTGTTGAACTGACAGTTGTTAAAATTGCATCTGTTTTCTGCCAACCGTTACTTGACAGACTGACGTATAGCTAGAAAGATTTTTTTTATTAACTTTTAGTTTTTGTCTTTCAGAAGTTAGAGGAACGCCCTTCTGATAAGGTAAGAACGTGCACTTCAATAGCACGTTGTATGTTAGAGTAACAAGTAAACTTACAAAGTTTTTTTTTATTTTTTATGTAATAGCAGGCAAACGGGCAGGAGGCTCACCTGATGTGAAGCGATACCGCCGCCCATGGACACCCACATTGCCAGAAGGCTCGCAAGTGCGTTGCCGGCCTTTCAAGAATTGGTACGCTCTTTTCTTGAAGGACCCTAAGTTGAATTGGTTCGGAAATACTTCAGTGGGCAGCTGGTTCCACAAAGTGGTGGTGCGCGGCAAAAACTGCCTTAGAAAACGCTCAGTTGTGGAACGACGGACGTCGAGGTGATACGGGTGGTATTTTGTATTTTGCCTTGACGTCCGATAATGAAACTCAGCTGCGGGTATTAGACCGAACAACTCTTCTGAACACTCCCCATGGTAAATGCGGTAGAAGATGCAGAGAGACCCAACATCTCTACGCAACGCCAAGGGATCAAGCCGCACGGAAAGTGATTGGTCGTCGACGATTCGAACCGCTCTTCGTTGAATACGGTCAAGTGGAAGGAGCTGGTACTGGGGAGCTCCCGCCCAGAGGTGAGAACAGTATTCCATGTGGGGCTGAATTTGCGCTTTATAGAGTTGCAAGGGGTGGCCCGGACTGAAGTACCGTCTCGCCTTGCTGAGCACACCAAGCTTTTTGGAGGCTAATTTAGCCTTCCCTTCCAAATGACCGCGAAACTGGACGTTATTCGATTCGAGTCAACGCCCAATATTCCGATGTTAGCTGAGGCTTTAAGGAGAGTGCCTTCAAAGAGGGGAGTAGCGACAAAGGGAGTTTTTTTAGCGGAAAACGCGCATACTTGTGTCTTCTTGGGGTTAAATTGGACTAGATTTAGTCTACCCCAGTCCGAGACTCCACGTAAAAGAGTTTCGACTTCAGACACAAGTATGTTCCGGCACTCATCAACAACAGCCCGAGAAATACCTGCCCGGCCCGTGTAAAAAGTATCCCCAGTGCTGTCGTCCGCATAGCAATGAAGGTTGCTAAGTTGCAACATATCATTAATATGCAGAATAAACAGGGTCGGGGATAGGACACATCCTTGTGGGACACCAGCATTGACGGGTTTAAGGTCGGAGCATGCTCCGTCGATGACGACCTTAATGTTCCGATCAGCGAGAAAGCTGGAAATCCAGTTGCATAATTTCTCGGGGAGCCCATAGGCTGGAAGCTTTTTGAAAAACATCGGAGAAAAACTCTCTGTGCGAGCTATAATTTGTCTTCTTGCTCTTCTCTAACATATTTTTTTTCAAACATACTATATTTTATGACCTGAGAGGTTGTTATTGACTATAATGTTTAAAATCACAAAACGTTGTCACGGAAAACTAATTAAAAATAATCTCGAAGACAAATGTAAGACAAAGATAGGCTTTGACAATATATTACTAAATAAGGAATATATTTTTAGGTGTTGCTAGATTATTATATGGATTTGACAGAAGGAAAGTTCACAATACCTATAATACACGCAATACGAACCGGTAAAGGAGAGTCTGTATTGAGTATCCTTTTAAAACTAACTATGAAGATCGAAGAAGTTACAACAGATATAATTTAAAATTTTAAACTTCCAAACTTACTTTAACCCTAATTGCGTTATTGCAATTTAATTTATTTTGTCTTTAAAGTTACGTCTTTTGTTTATTTTTGAATGGCCATTACTCGCTTTAAAGTTATACACGAATAACTTATTAAAAATATATCTAGTATAAATATTTAAAAAATATAAGTTCAGTCTTCAGGACTTAAATAGCAAATAAAGTTAGCTCTTATCGCCTGAATGTTGAAGAATAAAATGTCGAGGGCAATTATAATTTACTCACTGAAACACTTACATTTTACGTATAATGTGGATTAACGATTCTAACACAGGTTTCAGCGAAGTTACGATGTTCATAATGATGTGATTAAACAAATGCATATTTTGATTGAACAAGAGACGTTGTTGACCACTTACAATATTAAGAAAAACCCTTTTTGAACGGGATTTAAGCTATGTATTATTATTAAAAACTTATAATTATTTACATAATTCTAAATAAACATAAAATATTACATTTACTTTACTTTTATACAATATATTTTTTAATATCTATAATTAATACATGTATAAAATGTGTCATTTTAGAAATCGGGCTTGGCTACAAAAAGTCTTTATAGAACAGATGCATCTTGTCACTCCAAATGCATGTATTCACCATTATAGTTAGCAGTATACTCTGGGTGTGATATCTAATTAATAATGTTCAAGTAATATTTCTTAACTCAGACTAAAGGTATACTTAAACAGAGACCTACTAATTTAGAGTTAAAACGTTACTGCGTGTCTCTTTTGGAGGGTCTCGGCAGTTTGGAGTACACAAGAAAGATCATTCGGGACTTTGAAGCCCATTTACGAAGCGAAGTAAGTTCTTTTTTCTTCTTTTTCTGTATCGATATTTTTACTTTATTGTGTATATATATATATATATATATATTATAATTTTTGTTTATAATTAAATTATTTAAAAATCACGTATAAGTAAATGAAAAACTTTCACATCTATAGGTGAAAGTTTTATTTAAGTTATAAACTGTATACATTTTACATTTATATATAATTTTATATAAAATACTCGACACAACGATGTAGGGCAATGTTTGATCTTGCAGTATCATTACATACATACAATATCTTTTAATAATTAAATATATTGATATTCGTAAAAAAAAGATTATATTACCTTACATAATTCTATTATGTCAATATAGTATTGTCTTTTGTTGACATAGCTGTTACACATTAAGAAAACCAAAGGCTTTTCACCGTGACCACGCACGGTGAAAAGCACGCGAAACGTCGGAAAGAATTTAAATTTTAGAATTATGTAAATAATTATAAGTTTTTAATAATAATACATAGCTTCAATCCGTTCAAAAAGTGTTTTTATATTTTGTCAAACTAATTAAGCAGAGATTCAGGAAATATTCGTGCATTTCCAGCATATCATATAATTTTATTATTATATATTAGGATTGGTTACGAGTTATATAAGGTATTGGTATCCAATACTAAAATATTCCTTTATTACAGATTCGTCGTCTCGGTGGTAACCCACTTATGGATGCAGTACTGGACCAATATAACGTTTAAACAGAAATCTGTATGGAGATTATAGTATCCTCATAATCGTGATAATAATAGCTATCATCATTATTATTTATCAAAATACACTTAATTTTTAGGAGTATTAGAATACATTCTTTATAACAAATTATTTTTACTTGCAAACTAATTGTTTACATGAAATCAAACGTATGTAAAAACACCATATATTTATATAAACAGCGCAAGAGTGCATATTATAGTTAAAGCGTCCACACCTTGAAATCTCGAAATCAATGAATTCATTACGTGTACTATTAACACTTGATACGGTAATAGCAAACATCGTGAGTGAACTGGCATGTCTTAAACCCATGTAATTACTACATGTGTTAGGCATAGAAGGCGTTGTGATTAACATATTAATAAAAAATGTATAAGAAACAAATGCAATGTACAGTTTTGTGTTTATATGCACCAATGGATATTGATGATTACTGATTAATTTATTATTAAATCTCATTAATACATTTATTGTTTACTATTAGGTATTTGAAAGTTATAAAGTTGTATTATTTATTATCATTCTGACGACTAACCAGGACACTGCGCCTTTCCGCCTGGCAGACGTCCAAATAGGATACAGTCGACAATGATTTGTCTGCAATAGTTACCTCCGGTATGCACCATGTTACAAATTTGCACCTAAATCTGCTATTTAGAATCGGTCTATTGGTCAAGGTAACTGATAAATCACATTCAGTGTAGTCAACAGCATTTCAATTCCAATGCGTAGACAGGCACCACTTTATTTGTCCAATTACAGTCAAACATAATCATAATTTTATACATTTCTCAGCCTCCCACTTTAAATGCAACGAAGTGTTTATAAAGAAATTGCAGTGCCAAATATCACGCTTCATTCCATACTTTTTTAGCACGTACTGCGTAAAATAATAATAATGTGCTGTTTCGTTATAGTTACAAATGCATTACAATTGTTGTTAATAAATTAAAAAACTCATTGTTAGATACTAATATTTCGTAAAGTTTAAGTTTCTCTTATTATTTCAGATATACATATAATTGGGCTCTTTGAAATGTATTTCCTTCGTCTAAATAGTTATTCTGAAAGGAAGGAGGTCCGTCTGGAGTAGATAAGACACTCAATGATAATACAACATATAAATATTAAAGTAACTTGAAAACAGGCAAGTTATCACCATCACTATCCTCTTATTAAAAGTGCCGCAGTATAATTAAAAAGCAAACGAGACGATAGACATTTTTCATTAGTTCCACTCCATTTCATTTAAATCAGCTGACATAATGGAGGGTTCGATCGATCACGACCTTGAGGGCAGTGACCTTTATTGCCGAAGGGCCTCCCAACCCTGCCAACAATATACCTGCGCCATTATGAAAAGGGATCGGGTTACTTCGTTTAATATATAACCTGTTTTTGTTAAACCCTTTCGAATGCTTGACAACGCTTAAACTGAAATTAGGGGCAAATCACAAAGGTTTTCGTAGCCATTCAAAATTAGGGTTCTATATGTAGATATTTTCTTATACTTTAATATATTAAACATTTTGTGGTTTATATATATGACCATCTAGTTATTTGTTACCTTTTATTATGTTGACTTAGAGAAATAAGGGTATATTTACAGTGACATAATGATTAATTAGAGAGTGTTGGTCTAGTGGCTTCAGCGTGCGATCGCTTCGCTTCATCTCTGGGGTCGGAAGTTCGATCCCCGGCTGTGCACCAATTGATTAGAAAGAATCTATGTGCGCATTAAACATTCGCTCGAACGGTGAAGGAAAACATCGTGAAGAAACCGGCTTGCCTTAGACCCAAAAAGTCGACGGCGTACGTCAGACACAGAAGGCTGATCACCTACTTGTCTATTAGATTAACAAATGATCATGAAACAGATACAGAAATCTGAGGCCGTTGATTTTTTAATGATTAATTAAGTGAAGTACATCACGATAGGTGGATAAATATCCGGGTAAGAATGTAGGTGTAGTTGAAGCTGTAATCCAGATTACAGCCTAACATGATTTAGTCCTCAATAAAACCACTACTAGGGGTGTCATCTTAACACAATGTGGAATAAATATTTTTATTTAGCCTCATTTAAAAGTAATTTTATGAAAGACGAGATGCATAATGAATGCAGTAACGACAAGAGCACGATGCATCAATCCATACGAGACAATCGATCTTGACATTACTGTAAATAGAACTTTTAAAAATCTACAATAAAAAGATAAAACGTGGTTCCCTCTCTTTTAGCTGCCATTCCTGTCTGTCTTTTCGACACTTATTCAGGGATATTTTTAAAGCGTAAGAGATACTTATGCTACTTTTTTGTAAGTTAAAAGAGTTTGGGATCCGTTATTGAATTGTGATTTAAAAACGACTTTACATTGAGACCGTACAATATGTTTATAAAACCTTTCTCTAATAGAATGACTAAATACGAGTTGACAACCCTAGGTTAAGGTTCAAAGGTTGCAGAATCACCAGACATAAAGCCGTTAGTAGGTTACGTACACAAATCAATATCAGTGTAATTCGATATTAATTTAGTGAAAACGTATGAGACGTTCTAAGGTTTCTCGCGAGAGCAATGAGAATAACAATTTATGTAAAGCAGGTCATCTATTACCTGGCTATATTGTACTGTAGATTTGAAATTGCACGGCAATATTATATTTTCGTTCTTATAATTGTTACTATATTTACAATACTGAATAAAAGTATTCTTTCAGAATCACATAAAACGTTTAGCCACGTTTGACCACGTTTTCATTCACAAAGGCTTGTTCTCATTCTTGTAACATATTACAATTCACGATTGCTTCGTACTTTTCAATCATTCGTCTTAAATATTTTAATTAGACATTGTTTAAACAATTTTTATAAATTAGAAAACTTGTCTATTTATTATTTGGTGTATTACATATAAACCTCTGTTAGTGTGTCTAATTACATGATTTATGTAATTACTTTTAAATTTTACTATTATACAACTAAATGATTATATATTATTGCCAGAAAACCTTTTGGTATCCATTAATATATGAGAGACCTGCTATGTTTAATAGATATCAATCCACCACAAATTTAATAGTAAAAACAGCCCAGGGACACTCTCAGTGCCAGAGGGCTCGCGAGTGCGTTGCCGGCCTATTAAGAATTCACTTACTTGTCTTTAAAAAAAATGATATTGCATACAAAAATCTAAGGCCCAGACCTAGATGGTGGTAGCGGTTTATTTTTCTAATTTTGTTGATGTTTTTTTTTAACAAAAACAAAGATACGTTTGTTCAAATGACGTTGATACAGTTAAAAAAGGATTAGTATTAAATACCGCCAAAGCTTATACGTAATTATAATATTTTTAAGAAAAAAATTTCATCTAATAACTCTCATTGAAATGTATGAAAGGTACCCGTACGAGGATGTGTGACCTGAATAATTTAAAAAAGTACTGCACAAAATCTCTTAGTATTATGATGTTTCTACGAAATATGAATGCAGTTATATTGTTTTAATTAATTAATACAGTTAGTGTCAAAGGCATGAATGGAAAGTTATTGCCTTCAATCAGGTTTCGTGATTGAACAATTTTGTAAAAAATCTCACATCGGCTTTATTACTTACATGGTATTAACTTTGTGACGTAACAATCAATTGCGTTTTGTTGTCGAACGTGTCAAAAGGCTTCCAATATTGCCACAAAGAGTACGTTCAATTTCACAATGGGCTGTCAGCGGCGTATTGTGCTGTGGAAATGTTAAACATTCGCTCTAGACCCATTTTAGCGTGTCTGCTAGCTATAGTTTTCATGTATGCTACATTTGATGACAGTAATATGAATCTATTTTTAAAATCTTTAAGGGTTTATACGAAATAAATATAAAATAATGCAAATACAGTTTACCCATTTTTTAGTTAGTTACTTAAGCATCATCATGACTGCATGAATGGATATATTTATCTTCAATACTTCATACGTTGAAGGCAAATAGTGTGAGGAAACTGACATGTCGTAAACCTAAACATTAATGACTTGTGTCAGGCACAGAACGGTCAGTGTTCTGTGCACCATACTTGTCTATAAAAAATAAACTGGTTAAAGTGCAGTGTAAGGTAAACCTATATGTGGTTGTAGCGCCACTGTCTTATTATTAATAAAAATTTGGTATAACTTTTCATTACTTCCAATTATAACATGAAAATTATTTTATATACTGACTATTTGTTACTTTTAACAAATTAATACAAAAATATACGTAGCTTCGATGAGTATCATTGATATTTTAATCACCCAAATTTTGTAGCATATCAGCCGTAGCTCATGCCTACGAGGTTTCGTAGCATTATCCAATACATGTTATAGCAATGTTATTAATGTTGGGTCTACCAGTAATAAATATTATTTTCCGCAGCGATTTTTAGTATAGATTTTTTTTAACACCGCCACTAACTCCGAGTCAATATAATTCAATTTTTTTTGTATTAGATTGAAGACCGAGTATCTCAATACCATGCAGCAAAGATACGATGAAAAAACAGTATCTTAGCCCCAAATATTGAATATATTGTCATTATTAAAGAAGACGACTTACCACCTATTAAATGGCAATTAGTTTGTGTCAAAGATAACCGTCTCGAAAGTGATGGCTTGGTGAGAGTTAAGGTAACAACACATTGAAGAGATTAGTATCAAAGTTATGTATGGTGTTACCAAAGGAGAAGAATATTATATAGGCCGCATGCTTTTTAATACAGTCTACTATACCAAAGGAAATATGTTATGTATTTAAAGGATTTAACTTTTTTTTTGTATAAAGTAAAAAGTTTACGTCCAATATCATGGAAAAAATAAATGAAGTAAAGAGAGAGGTTTATTTTTAACAAAAATTTATTGTGGTAGTTATTTAAAATTGAACCATATGTGATCGAACAGGTTGCGTTATCAAAGTTTTCATATAAATTCCAATGACTTTTTTATAAATATTTTGTAATCTGCATTCATCAAGAATTTTTCAAATCAGTCCAGTAGTTTTAAAGCCTATTAAATGCAAAAAAACAATCAAACCTTTCCTTTGTGTAATTTCATTACCCCGATTTTACGGTGTATTTAAGATAAATTCCTGAATTTTTTTTACAAAAGTTACATGCTGACAATGACGTTAATGGAAATTGAAACTCGATATAAGTGCATTCAGAGCGATACAATGGCGTCACTACACATTGTTACTACCTGACTTTCTAATGTAGGAGCCTTTTCAACACTGAAGACTTTAGAAAGTGTTTCTAATAATAACTTATTCTTCATACTTTCTTAATTCACAATGTTAGGAACTATACTATATCTATTGTGGTCCAAATTTAATACTAAGGTTACGTTTCTGGTGTTTAACAGTTTTGATTGGAATTTAGTGCCGCTATAAAAAAAATATTTTGAGATAGAAAATTAGAGTACTGCATAAAACTGCATATAATATAAAAATCCGATTATTTTAATTACAGATTATAGTAATTAAACCAGTAACTTTTTATTCAGAGTATATGTATTTTTATATAGATATAGAATATTTACAATACTATTAATCTACATACTAATAATAATAAATAAAATAGGATAAAAGGAAAACTAAAAAAAAATTAATAATATTGTTTTCTGAAGGTAATAGTGACTAATCAAAGATCGTAACGAGATAGTATAAATAGTGAACTAATAACATTCTAAGCCCTCAAGACTAAAACCAAACAGCCTGGGGCAACGCGTAATGAACAATTTAATTAAAATTCCACTTTGCACTAAAAATAACTTTAATATAACTTTGAATCCGGATTTATTGCATTCCTACGTAATTCGCATGAAATGTTATTGGTAAATGTCATTTATAGATCTCCAATACCATACATCGAGTAAATTTCACCTATATCTCTGGACTCACGATTTTTTATTAATTATTACGTCTTAAGATATTTAGTTAAATACGGACAAATTCTGCATATCTATATCAGTTACCTTTTAAAATCTTAATCAGTAGCGAACCACTTTTGGTTGTTAATTATATTATACCATTTTTTTATAAGGCTAAAGTAATTTAAACAATAGATTAGTTTTCATAACACACATGCAGACGGATAATTTTAAGCTCAATTTAGGGTATGAGTGTTAAGCCACCGCTTGAATATAATTAAAAAAAAATCAATAGCGCTACAGCCTTTTTAGGTTTGGGCCTCAGATTTCTGTATCTGTTTCATGATCATTTGTTAATATAATAGGCAACTAGGTGGTCAGCCTTCTATGCCTAAAGCACGCCGTCGAGGTCGCCGTCGAACGGGTCTAAGACAAGCCGGTTTCCTAACGATGTTTTCCTTCACCGTTCGAGCGAATGTTAAATGTGCACATAGAAGGAAAGTTCATTGGTGCACTGCCGGGGATCAAACTTACGACCTCAGGAATGAAACCGCACGCTGATGTCACTACGCCAACACTGCTTGTTCATAATAATTAATGAACATTTTATAGCGACATTGAAATACTACTTATATTTTTATAATAAAATTTAAAATTGAGCTCGAAATGAATAAAAATTGTTAATTATAATTTTTCTGAATTATTTCTGGAAAAATATATGTCTAACTATTTTCATATTAATGAACTTGAGAATTATAAACGCCACAACTCACCCAATCAGGGTGAGACGAGTCAGCGGTATAATGTTATAAGAACTCGTTAAGCCTCCTTCAGTCGAGAGCTGGCAAGATGCCAATATAATATATAGTGTATCTGGTTAGTTTGATATCCTAACTCCTTATTATGAGGGTACATCAAACACGCTTCAGCAATAAAGCGAGACATTCTATGCTTTATAAACAGCTAGTTTCTCGTACTTGTATGTATTGTCAGAGCTTTAGTGCATATTGATAAACTCGTATAATGATTAAATTTTCAGTGTTTATTATAACTAATTTACTTAAAAACCAATATTTTACTAATTCACTAGATTTAATTTACCCTAACTACGTAACTAAAATGATTTTAAAAAAGCTGCCATATCGAGAGAAAAGAATTCAGATTTCAGCTTTACACGTAAGCATTTATGATGATGAAAATGATGTAGTTCAAGTCACGAAATGACCACTGATACTGTTATATTTTTAGCATAAATTATCGAATCGTTAGAGTCAAAGCAGCGATACTAGTGGTAGTACAACATTAGAACCTTCATACATTTCGTTGTTAACGGCCAAGACGTTTTCTACGTCGATCCAATAACAAAAAATACAGTTTTGTATCGCGCAGACCGGACACACAACGACGCCTTGTTAAAGCTATCGCGAAATATGGCTTAAAGGATATTACGAATATCCATAGTGCAAAATCACCTGCATCATGAGAATATGCCACATACGTACCTTGTACCTTCACGTACATACCATCACACAACATAGCCAAATTATGTATGTTGTAAAATATTTTGTTTTTTTTATTGATTTGTCCTTTTTGTAAATCTTATATTATCCATCTTTGGCTATATTTTTAATCAAATTGTTCGGTTTTTGTATATAGTTTAGTTAGCTGTAGGATTACGAAGTAAATAAATAAATTATCACACGAATATAGAAAATATTCAAAAATTAAGACATTCCCTCGTGCTTAACGACGACGTTATAATAATTTGCGACTCCATATCTCATGATGCACATGGCGAGGTGCCAATCTCATATTTGAGGTTTACGATTATGGAATTATGGCCTTACTTCAACATATTCGAAATTCAGATCACTGGATGCTAGAATATGGAATTCTATGGTATAAACGTATTGACACTTCATAATAGGTATAGGCGGGATCGTTCCCGCTAGTTCTACTTGCAATGATTGCGCCGCTGCGTAGCATAGTTAAAAACACTGCACTTATAAACTCACAGTATTACTAAAGCATCATGAAAAGCTCAATAACATAAATAGCACTTGATAAATTCAAACGTTTTAAAGATCTCAGATTTCTGTATCTGTTTCCTTCGTCATTCGAGTTAAATGCGCTCATAGATAGCTCATAGATATTGGTGCACAGTCGGGCTTCGAAGCTACAACTGCAGGAATGATAGTCGCACACTGAAACCACTAGGACAACACGGCTCCTTGTTAAATATAAGACACATTAAAAATATATGTACATATAATGCCTATGTATTTATTATAACTTCATTCAACGGAACGATGTTTAAATAATTTAACTATGTTTTAAATTAAGTGTGAGTAATACATAAAAGCGTATTGTGGGTCTAAATCTCTTAAAGATGCGTCTTTGAGGTGCTAACAAATTTTAATATTATTAATATTTATTTATTTATTTATTAGTACTCTTATAGCGACCATACATATTATATCACTAAACACTTAGAAAATGTACAAAGCCAAAACAGACAGCATTGATTAATAGATAAAAAGAAAAGATAACGGAAAATTAATATTAAACTAAAGACAGTTAATACTTAATATTTCAAAGAAATAACTGTTATACAAAGTCAAAGTCTTCCCGCCTCTTTAAATATTTCCTAAAATCCTCCTTGGTGAGGTGAAAAAATATCAACGTCATCATAATTTGTTAACGACGTTTGTTTATGTTACTTTATCTGTATACGAATAATCCTTTTCTGCGTTGTAATAGGGGTTAAAAAACTACAATTTATCCTCGATACGAACTATAAAGTAGTGAGTGGAGCTATGTTAGAATAATTCGTTGCATTCTGTGAACGTTGCATTTGGCGTCGTGCCAACTAGTTTTTTACTTGGCACTCGACTTACAAATTAGGGATTGAATGTCAGATATTATGTTAAACTGTATTTTACTATGCAGATTTATATTATTTGTGATTTCTTTTAAATATTAACGAAACTAATCGTTATTTTCAATTAAAAATTATTTTCTTTTTCTTTTGAAAGATGATCTCTCAAGGCGGGGAGCTATGTTCGCGCTAAATCGGTGTCAATCAAAGAAGGATGACAATTGTCGATTTGACTTTGACACACTAACCGGAGATGGTGGTGTCCTGGTGTAAAGGCGCAAGGGAGTTAAAATTTTACCACTAAATATATACCGGTACCAGCGTATTCGATTTATCGATTTATCCCATTAAATTACGAATACCTATTTGCTGTGAAATGCACCTTTGAATTAAAACCAAGCCAGCGGTTTCCTGTAGCGATTTAAAAATATCTTTGATTAAAGAGAGTGGTATCCGTTTTATCGCAATATATGATATATTTTTAGTGCAAATAGTTCAGGCCTCATTAAAAGCAAACGATAACTGAAGCTTGTTAGATTTTTCCCATTCATTTATTTCGTGTTTCATTATAGTTTAACACTTAATTATCCAACAAGGATACTTATACTGAATAATTTTGCATAACCTAACTTTAGTTAAGTTATATTAGGTTACATATGAAATTGGCGTTTTGTATGGGAGGAACAAAAAGTCGAATATTTTTAAATATAATATATTTAATTAATAAAAGTATGAACCATTGTTTTTTATGCACTTTTGCCATCTCATAGGCAGTTCATTGATACCTTTACTAAAAAACCAGTCGGTCGGGAATAAATAAAATCTAAGAAGGCGATTTGGACTGTTTGCAGTTGCTGACAATAGACGTAATAGTCTGGCCAGATTTGAGAAAACTGCAATGAACAATACCGGCACTAGTCCACGAAACGCTTACAAGTAAGTTTTTTGGGGTTAATTTTCGCTTGGGGCAGGATTTGGCTGGCTGGCCAGGATCCAACCATTGCGCTGAGCGCTTCCGATTATCGTAAAGAATCCATTTTTCATCACAGGTAATGATTTGGTTTAAAATACCTTCATTATTGTGCCGGTTCAGTAATGTAACGCAGCAGTCGACGCGCGTTTACCGGTTTGCTTCAGTCACTTCGTGAGGTGGGTAACCTTTCAAGCTTTTTAATCTTCCCAATTTGCTTCAAGTGAATTAAAACAGTTTTATCACTAACACCGCAGCCTGCAGCTAACTCGGACGTGGTTTGCGATGGATCCGCTTCCACAATGGCCTTCAATACTTCATTATCAACTTGGGTCTCAGGCCGTCCACGGGGCTTGTTCTGCAGGTCGAAATTTCCAGAACGAAAACGTTGGAACCAAAAACACAGTTCGTGTTTTCTTTTGCAACCGCCATACACATCATTCACCCTTCGAGTAGTTTCCGCAGCACTAGTGCCACGGCGGAACTCGTACTCGTAAATAATGCGAGTATATAAAATTAAGTTTTCCATTTTGTAAAATGAGTGACGCAAACAGAAAAAAACAGAAGAAAAAACAAATGAATGACGGTCATCGAAGCACAAATACATGAGTAAATAGCTGTACAAATTTGAATTTGGAATTCCTTACCAAAGAGGAGAACATCGTGATTAAAGTGGCCAGTACGAAATACGCCAATTTCATATGTAAGGACCTAATATATAAATATTTTAGTTATTCTATATTATTATTTATATCGGAATCGTAAATAAAATGTAAACAATCATCGTACATTTGAAGCCAATATTGAGCCCTTTAGTTTTTACCACACTCATAAATTGTTTTTTAACATTCTCGTTTCCGATAATGACCAATAACATAAGTGTCATTTAGATTTGTGAACCCTTAGATAAGCCTAAGATTAGTTATTTTTTGTTTGCGTCGCAACCCACTACCCGTAATTTTATGTAAGTTATAAGCTCATATTTTAAATAATTAAAGTCAGTTGTTACCCAGCTTCATACAAAAAATGCTAACAAACTTAATTCGGGTAAATAGTAATTTTTTTCTTAGAGATTCTTACTTATTCTTCTCTAAGATCGTTCTATTTATGGAATATACAACCTCACATTATTTACTAGTTCATATCATACAAAGTGTGTATTAATAACTTAATTAAGTGTAAATTTCCTGTATAATTATAAAATATACATATGCCAAGACATGAAGGTAATATATGATAATATCAAAGTATGTGTTGTATGAATGTTTAACACTTGGTAATGGAAATCTTTCGTTATGTACAATTTATTCCTCATATTAATTTCTAACTATACGGTACATACGTTTGTTGGTACCAAAGAGAACTAACAAATTAAACATCTACATTCTACTTTTCATTGACCAAATATTAATCAATTGAACGCCAAAATCAAAGTTTGATTTAACAATGATTTGTGTAAATTTAAATAGACCGTGGCTGCGTCGAGTTGTATTTGGCAGAAAGCCAATACAATATTTTAACACAACTTTACTATAGAGTGAGTTTCACTATTGAAAGGCTTTGTGGAAAATTATTATTATAGGAATTTTCAAGAATCTGGGCATCGTCTAAATTCGTTTCATTTTATAGAATATATTATTCGTAGGAAAGAGTACTTTTTTGCATATATACTTTTTTAAATAGTATAAATATATTAATAAAGGTACAAATGATTACATTTACAGGCTCGTCTTTTCATTTCTAACTAGTTATCTCCAACGCGTCCTATCTTCGCTCAACAGGCGTACTTAGCCTTGGCCTTAATGTATTATTCACATAATAATTATTATTGGTGATAACAATTATAATATATGTAATGGTACAAATCAAATATAAAATGCTCGTTAGTTAACAATTAATAGATTTCTTAGTTAAAAACATATTTATAGAAGTAAGAACGTAAAAATAATAATTAAATATTCGTCAATTCATTATTGTTGAATTTAGGTCTTATTTTCAACTAAGTTTTTATTTATGAAAGCCATCAAGAAAAGAGCGTACAAAATCTTAAAAGGCCGGTACGTACTTCCGAGCCCTCTGATGAGTCTCCTGCCCTTTTACATGTTATATCAAAATAAATAAAAGAATTTAAAAAAATGTGTTTTAACTACCACCAATGTACATTTTTAATTTAATTCCAACGATATAATTTCTTTTATAACTCTTGTCAACCATTACAACTTATTCTGTTTGAAGTAAATAGTCTATTTAAAATGCATTAAACTTACGTTATTGAAAACTTTAAAAGCAATTCAAGTTGTGGATAGGACTTTTGACAAGGGAGTTATCTGAGTTGTCTGCATTTTGCAGATACAATAAGTGGAAGATCTACAATGGAGCATGTATGAATGTAGTCATTTCTTAAAAAGTGAAAACTGTTAATTCTTATACTAACGTTTATTAAATGACCACGTATGAAATATTATTTTGATAAAAATACACCTTAGTGGTCTTGGGTTACTGTGAATGTATAACTGGAAGGTTTACAATACAGGTGACAATACTTACGCTTTCAAGAGTTATCATTTCTCTGTAAGTTTAATTAATGTTGATAGGCTTCGATATAAATAATAACATTAAATAGGTCAGCATAGTCTACCAATGGAGTAAATCAAATATTCCTTGTTTACAACAAAAACCTTGGCGATAAAAAGAGTGGCAGAGAGTTTATTGCCAGTTCTTCTCATCCGTTCTACGCCCTTGATTTAAGAACTGGCAGTTAATGTAAAATTAGAAGCATTTAATGTATATTTCTTTACTGACGTTCATAAGTGTACGTTGTGTTACGTAAATGATTTTGAAATTTGAATTAATTACTTCGGTCATTCTGTTCTGCAAATTATATAAATAATTCTTCGATATAGTTATAGTTATATAATTCCATGAAGTTATTAATATGGAACACAATTTTCTAATTAAAGCTCACTAAAATTAATTGTAACATAATCGCTGAAGCAAATTGAAAATTAATGCCAAAATTTATAATCCGTAGTTCGTAACATTAATTATGTATTGGAAATTTACTGAAATATTTATTATATAAAGGTGTTTTCCCTCGAAGTTTATTTTCGATACAAGAACCATTAAAACTTCGATAACATTACGCTGTTTCAGTACTGGGAGTGGGCGGAATGTATAAGCAGGAGTTTCTTCGTAAATCTAGGATCTTAGTATTTGTAAGAATAATGAATGTGCAATTTGACTTGAGTCAGTGGTGTTGGCCTATCGGTTAAGTGTACTTAATTTTGAAATCATGTTTGAATACCGGCTGTAGTTTGATGGAGTTTTCTTTAATCTCGCATTGTGAGGAAATCTGCGACTTAATCGCAAAACTCCAGACATAGAATCCATCACAGTTAAGTACCAACTTGTTTATTAACAAAAAGGTATCTTTATCTAATATTATTAAGTGATTTCCATAGTCCATATATACCAGAAAACTGGTTTGCGTAATGCGTAAAATATTTTTAAATAATTCGTTATTGTATTTCTAAGGAATTATGTGAGGGTTGAATCAATACTTTCCTGTGCATCGTTGAAAAGAATCTACTTTCTTTTGGTGGTCAAATGAAAATGTATTCCTTTTATTTGAATGTTCCATCCTCTATTTTATTCTTCGCCACTTTGTATGGCTTCACTCACGTAGAAAATCGGAGATATTCTACTGGAATAAATGTACCAGTTCACTTACTTGTTACGTGTAGATATTATTAACGCTACAATGGAACGCAACAGAATTGTATCAAAAATGTGTAACGTATAAATTTATCCAATAAAAAGTTAAAATATTAAGTTTATCAGCAATATCGGTTTAAAACTAAAACAAAGGTACAAAAAGGCGTAGGTGGAGTGGAAATTATTGATTCACGTTTCGGCAGTAACCAGGCGATTAATAAATAAAACAGTCACGGTCGTTGTTGAAACTCAAATTATAATGGAATTTATAAAGTAAATTTTCAGCTGAAGGCTTTCTGTTTAATATACATAATATATAAACTTTATTAATAATTAATTGTTTACATAACATTTTGTTAAAAGTATTAGATAATCTACTATGTATTATGACGTTTTTAATGACATATGACATAGTTCTAGTGTTGTTCTGAAGTGTTGATCACAAAAAAATACACCCAGATGCTAAGACGTTAGTTCAGTGTCCATGCCCTTTCTCAACTTCTTTTGTTTTCTAACGAACAATCACTTAGCACGATTTATGTTCGGTGGCTGGTATTGTAGATATTGTCAAATATGTTGAATTAAACTCTTTGTTTGAAGCTGGGTGTCAACTGGCTTTCATTTAAAAGTGTTGTGACAAAAAACCAACTTGGCTTATTTAAGAGTTCTTTAAGTGACACTCAGTGTAGTCAACCTTTTTGGACATTACCGGTAACAAGAATGTTATATATTACAATTTATAAGTGTGGAAACAACCTAAGGGCTCATTTTGGCTTCAAGTGTACGATGCATGCTAACATTTGGTTTATGCTTCTAATTATTTTTTAAAATATATACATATTTATTATATACAAATTTTTACTAAACATTTATACAAAATAACTTACTTCTATTATTATGTTCCTTTGTTTAAGTTAAGTCGTCGAAATAGTTCTCAAATTAAAAATTGTTAGGTCAACGTGTAATATATTTTAGTCGCTGTAAACGTAACAATCTAAAGCTTTATAGTAATTGCTACGTATGCGCTACGCAAAGCTTTCGTGGCGTATGTTCTACGAAAACTTGTGTGATGTTATATGAAATAGATGATCTAAAAGAGGTAAACGCAAAAGTTGGCTTTCTTTTTTTATAAAAGACATGCAATAAGTGTTAAAAAGTTTACAATATTTTATTTCTGAATGAATTGTTAGTTATTAATCCTTACATAATACGAATAAGTACACTTATTATAAATAAACTCACGAATTCAAGTAGGTATTGCACAACCACTAAAATATATCATCTGTAAATAATGCAGTGCTCAGTTTGGCGCAAGATATACCGTTGTTTCACGAATAAGGCCAGAGTTCATGGTTCCATTTGCTCGCTGGTTGGACGTCGTCAGGCCACAAAATAATGTTATAGAACTAAGCATAATCAATATTATTTATCGTATTTAACTAATTTGATTGAAATAGACGAGCGTAATAAATGATAAAATCGAATATTACTATATAAACATTACTTTTTATAGAATGTCATATTATTTTATCATACATAATATTGCACTGATACATTTAAGCGCTTTTAAATTGATATTTTACACATGTAATTGAATTACTAATGCGAATTAAGTTCGATGTTGGAGGGATGTTTAAATAAATACAACACTGTATAAAGCTAGGTGTCAACTGGAGTTAATCGTTTATAGCCTGAGCTTATAAATAATTTAAAATTAAGGCATGTGGGGTTGCGACGCTGGATTACCAAAAACCTACCTTGACTTATATAAGGTTTCTTAAATCTTAGTGAGACTTCTGTTACCTATAAAGCATATAAGTGTAGTCGACCTATTGGACTTGGTTATATTACAATTTATGAGTGTGGGGAAAAAGGGCTCGTTGTGGCTTCAAGTGTGCGATCATTGCTAACATTTGGTTTGCGCTTCTAATATATACATTAGTTAACATTACTTAAGCTACATATATATATATATTATTTTTGAAAAAAAAAACTGTACTATTATTGCTTTTTTTTGTAGAGTTCGTATTCTTATCTTACGCCTTGATATGTTACGACATACGTGATCAATTCCATGAAACGACATAGGTTTCGTTTGAAGTGGTTTTCGTAGCTCCAAAATACGTTGGGACGTAACACGCAACTAACCAATAAAGACTCGCGCTATTTTCAACATAATTTGGGTTATTAGGCGCTTCTATTCGACCCATAAACAACTTCGTAAATTCAGCATTAATATTATAATTATTATATTTGTAATTGGTAAACCAAATTATGTATATAGCTAATTTTGGAATTTATTTATGCCTTGTTAACTTTAAACGTTCTAATTAGTAGATATAATCAATAAATTAATTAAAATCAAACATCAAATATCAACAGTCAAACAGTCATGTAAAAGTTATACTTGAAAACAGTAATAATACTCCCAAATTATTATAAGCTTTAGGTAATAACGTTTACTGTTTTATAAAGATACCTAATGTACACCGCACAAATCCCTCAATTGACAAAAAGTCTGAAACATGCACACACCTGCCACAAACCACATTAAAAGGACACTTAACACTGTAAAATAGAAGAAGTTCTAATAATGAACTAATAACTAATAATAGAATGTATTAAAATGACCAAAACAAATGCAAGTTCTAAAAATAAATGGAATGATTTTAATCAAAGCAATTTTAATCAAACTATCGCACGTAGGTATTGCGTAGTGTTTGTCGTTCTTATTTACCTTCCATTACAGGAGCTATGTACGTAGTTCATTTACGTTGCAGTAAAGATTTGAAAGTATTGGCTATTACTACTTCTATCTAACTGACTTTGACGGAATTTGTAGGTTTGACCTATGGCTGTGCACCAATGGACTTTCTGTCTATGTGCACAAAAAATACTCGCCCGTAAAAGAAAACGTCAGAGAGAGCTTCAGGTTACTGTTTTTTCGAGATTATTTATTTTTCCCAATAGACAAGAAGGTGATCTGTGCCGTCATGTTGACCACTTGGCCACCACTGCACAATAAAAAGTTAAGACGAATATTAGTTTAAGAAGATACTCGTAAGTGCTGAATGAACGTGTTTGATGAAAATGATTAATTCTAAAAAATACACACAAATAAAACTTAATGCCTACTCAAACTCAAAACACGTTTTTAGTTTAATTAAATTTCATTACTATTCGTACACTTACTGTGTAGCTTTATAGTATGAGTGAGGGAGAATTGTGGAGGGAGGTTCTCCGTGACCAACGAACGACGGGCCGTATTATCCGATATCTCGTTACGACATGAACAGAATAGTAAATAGATTTCAATAGATAAATAATCTTGAGAGAATTCTACATTTATTCGTTTATTTGAAGTTATGTAAATGTTTTCATATGTTAATGGAATTCTAGATACAGTTATAGAAACGTTCTAGAAGTTTAATTAATTAAGGCTATTGTCACGTTTCTACATATTTTACAAAGGGACACGAGAATTATAAGGACAAAATGTTGGTACACATTTAATGTTAACAATTATTATATATATTAAAGTAGTTTTTATATGTGATGATAAATATGTTACATACTATGTGACATGAATGAAATCTATATTTATTCTCGGCACAGGTCATTCTATACAAAGACATAATGTCGTATAACCCCAGATGGGGGTCAGAGGGGCGTCTACAGTGCCTCTCCGTCGCGTTCGGTCTTGAGCCTCGTATTTCATCTCGCTCCAGGTCTCTCCGGATCTCTTTACCTCATCTGCATTGGTGCCACGCCAGGACGGCCACGTTTCCGCTTTCCTTGCGGGTTCCAAGCATTCGTCTGCTTGAGGATATCATTGGAATCTCTTCGGAGTTTAAATCCATTTCCAATTGCCTCGCTTGATCTGATGGCTAATCGGGGTTTCTGGGCAGCGCTTATTGTATACAATATTACATATGAAACAGTTGAGCTGGTTAAAGAAGAACTGGTGGCTCTTAGAGAGGCTAAAGTAAACAATTAATTTCTTCCCGAAACAGTTCAATTTGTTCCTGGCTGAAGTGCAACGTATCATAACGTTACGTCGAGCTGTCGTAATGTTGGTAGTTGGCGGCCTGCCGCGTCGCTCGGTCTGGCCAACTTGACGACGCTTATGTAACGATAATCTGGTTTTAATCTGCTACTTCCAGGGCTTTTATGCAAAAGCCTTAATCCTCAGATTACTTAAAAGTTAGCCATTTGCGTTTAGTCTATCTTAAGAAAATATTAAATATCGATTAGGGTAAGATTTATTGTTCAAATATGCAGTACTTTGTACGTTCTTGTAAATAAATCTAAGCATCACAGCAGAGTCGTTATCTAGTAGTAATTTGGATAATAACCACATAATAAATAAAATAAAAATGTGTTTATTTGTTATAAGTACATAAGTATTACAATGTGTAAAATGGGTATTTGTAATTTTGTTGCAAAACCTATATTTTTACTCGAATATTTTGTTTTCTTTAAAAACCTGTTAACAGTGTTTTATGTTGAATTGTCTTTTGTTTTATGTTGTATTGTCTTTTGTTTTATGTTGTTTGATTGGATGTATTGTAAAATTATATAACGATTAGGACTGAGTGTAGTACCAAAGTATTATCTACAATTAAATAATACTATAATATTTAAGAATGTGAATACTTTATAAGCGGTACAACAAATGAATGTCCTTTCCCTGTAGAGTATGCGATAAATAAATTGGACGCATGAAACAAATATTTCATAATTACAGAAGTAAGAACTATTTTTGCTTACAGATGAAATATTCTTATTTTACAAACTGGTTTAATTTTAATCGTTTAATTAGTTATCTGAAATGTACATTAAAACTATATATTGGACTATTAGGCTTCAGGAAATCTAAGTATGGTCCTCGTGAACCTCTCTACCCACACAAAACATATATTGTTACCTCGGGATTACAACCCAAGACTTCCGGGTTTCACGCAATATGCAAATTAATCACCAATCATTCATTAACTATTAAATTGTTGTATCATTAGTAATATCGATTCAAAGGGAGTGTAACAATTAATACTGAAGAGAGATGAATGGATAATATCAATCTGTTCGCCACCACCAACACCTAGCTGTCACCAGACTACACCAACAATGATATATAATAAATAGAATGGCCAGAGAAAAACGTTAAATAGATTATGTATATCTAATTAACATGTATAATTGAGTGATTGAGAGTGAGAATGAATGACTAAAGTGGCACTGAAGCATAAAGACAAATTAATAGACATTTCTCACTTACTTCGTTTATGAATAAGATGTTACTTAATCTGATAAACATGTATAGTATTATAGGAAAGATAACATTGTCTTTCTATTATTACACAATAAAATAAAAATTAATAACCGTTTATAAACACCAATTTATTACATCATAACTAGATGTTACTTTCTCCTTGATTCACCTGACCACCATTACTGAACAGTGTACCCTCTTTATAAGATTTATGCCGGTAATAACTATCAGATTTTTTTAGTTGGAATACTATCTGATATACTGATTTATCTAGTGATATATATCTCAGTGTCATATGTAACATTGTAATTAGGGCTCTCATTCCGCCCTCGCCATACGGGGCTGACGTTTAATTTGGTCCAGCCATTGTCATTAGTTGCTGGCCATTCATCTGGATACAAAGCTGTCACTTGTAAAAAAATATATGAAATAGACACGACATTAAGAATAATGAGTGAATAATGAATGAATGTGTTATTAAGTAATAACTATTGTCTTTTTTTAACATAGCTTTTCCACATTAAGAAAAACATTTTTTGAACGGATTGAAGCTATGTATTATTATTAAAAACTTACAATTTTTTACATAATTTAAAAAAAAATCGACGTTCCGCGTGCTTCTTAGCGTGCGTGGTCACGGTGACTTCGTAATAATTGTAAGTTTTTAATAATAATACATAGCTTCAATCCGTTCAAAAAGTGTTTTTCTTAAGAAATAACTATTTTTACAGTTTTTGATTTGTACGCGTTTTTATACTAGTGAACTACATTTGATAATTCACTGTATATATACTAGGAGGTTTGCAAGAAACTTTTACAATTTCCTTACTTGGCAAAACCTTTTTTTTAGGAAACGCAAATTCACGTCTCGATGTCGCCTTTCTCAAACGGATTGGATATACGGTACGGTTCTAAATGGGACCAATTTTTCGAGAGTCATAAGTTTAACTGATTCAATAAGTTTTGAAAAGTTTTAATAAAAATAAATACTCTACAATTTTAAGTAATAATTTTGATTTTTGTTTAAAAACTGAACTTACGTTATTATGAAAAACAATGTAATTCTGGAAATTATACATAAAATATTAAACGCTAATTATTAATTATATTGAAGCATACAGAAGTTTACTAAAGAATAGTGTAAACTTAATCTCCGACTTTATCGTGAATCTCGTGTAAATTGACTTTCCATATAAAATTTATGTTTTTTTAATATTTTACTTGGTGCTGGAGTACAATACTAAGAACTGCACTTTTTTAACTTAACCCTCCTAATAGTTAAACATTTGTACTATTGGTCAACTTCTCCCAGGTGTTTTCTCTTGTTTACTAGACGAACATCGTACATTATTACCAAAATAAAATAAGTATTTTTACCATTTTAGATACTATTATATTTTAGAACCGTATACATTGGACAGGTCTTAGGTAATATCGCCACTGACAGACTTGGGTGACGAAAATACATAATAATCTTCAATTATTAAATCATCTTAAGGATTTACCATTTTATATTTTCGTTGTTGTTGTTCTTAGAGTTAAGAGTTATTTTATTATTGCTCTCAAACCTACAATGAGGACAATCAGATACTTATGACGTGACAATTGACATTAGAACTTAAAATGGCGCAGCGCTTACCAGATCAATGCAACTTCATCACAATCGAGAAACATCCCGCAACATCGCAGCACAGAACTCCCGAGGGGACAAATTATCCAATATCAGTAAATACATATAAAGCAATAATGTAGAAATATAACAAGGCAAAAGAAAATAATAATAATAAAAAACACACTGCAAGCAGAGCAGTGTTGGCCTAGTGGCTTCATCATGCGGCTCTCATCCCTGAGGTCGTAGGTTCGATCCCTGGCTGTGCACCAATGGATTTTCTTTCTATTTGCGCATTTAACATTAGCTCGAACGGTGAAGGAAAACATCGTGAGGAAACCAGCTCGTCTTGGCCCAAAAAGTCGACGGCGTGCGTCAGGCACAGAAGGATGATCAGCTACTTGCCTATTCGATTAACAAATAATCATGAAACAGATACAGAATCTGAGGCCCAGACCAAAAAAAAAGGGTTGTAGCGCCATTGATTTTTTAAACACACTGCAAGGTTGCTAAAACGATTCGGCAAGGTCTCTATGGATTTGGGGAAAATGTCCACCGGGTACATAATAAATATTTCGTCACAGCTTTACGGTACCTTAGTTTTAATATTTTCGATTAAAAGCAGCAGGTGTAACAATATGGCGTCGATGTATGAGTATAATATCCTCACATCGTTATGGTTTTGAAGAAAAAATCATTTGTGCACAGCTGTGATTCGAATGCACGGTCTGAGGCTTCAAGCTTAAACTACGTATAAACCACGACAAACGCGTTGATGTTTAGTTAACATTCTTTACTCAATAAAAAATATCATTGTTAATACTCTATGACACTTAACACCTTGGTTTCTGCGTTCCGCTCCACTACATTAATCAAAGCTAGTGTCCACGTCAAGTAACACTTAGCCGCTCAAACAATGCGTAGCAAGCATATTGTGTTACACGGCTTTCATACAGGCCGTCCCAGTTTCCAACTAATGCAAATCGGACTATCTTTTCTTCTCTCGATTGATATAGGTATTGTACATTTATATACAAAACAATTGTTTGAATTATGGAGATCTACCCTATTATATACCTATGCGATTTGAGTTTGTTTTTTGACGGCACTATAGATCAATCTTAATTAAAATTGTAATAATATTTTACCGCCAAAACTACCGATGTCGTTATTCTGGTTCCAGCTTCGAGAAGTTTGTTCTAGAGAAACGTCAAATGCCAGCTACTGTTACAGATAAGCACGGTGCAAAGTAAAATGGTCTTTAAAAAAAATGTGTGCGTGTACTAGTGTACACACGTAAGAAGCGAAACTTCTTTATGACCTTAGTTCTCGAAAAATGATCAATCATTTACAACTTTACAGAAATTGGTTAAGTAAAGTTAAAGGTTTTTATGAATTAATAGAATTATTACTATCATTGTTATCGTTATTATATGTTTTTGTTATTAATGGCTTCGAATCTCTCTGAATCTACCGTGGTAGGGACAAGAAAAAGATGGACGTAACGGAAAAATGTGACGCGTAACTGAAAAATGTGACGTGTAACCGAAAAATGTGATGGAATTTTTTTTCCAACGCCGATAAAGGAGTTTCACTTCAAAAATGAATTCACATGTAAAAGTTAGAGCGCAATAAATATAAATGTTGGTAGTATATATATATTGACCCTGTACTTAGCAAGCAAATTGTACATAAATAGTTAATAAGAAAATTCAAATATTATATATACGTATACTTTAAGTATGTGTCTGCGTAGGAATAGTTCTATTTTGGTAGAAGGCGTTTTATTCATCATTCGCCCCAGGGGCCTTGGTTCTGATCTAGGTTTTATATCGACAACGCTGTGATAAATGATATTGGATGAAATTTTCTCAAAATAAAATAGTCCTTTCTATTCTTAGAAACCTAATAAAGTAAGGATTTACTAAGTGGACTAATATTGCTTATTATTTATATATTATTTGATTTGGTTTGATTATTTCAAGGGAAATTTGGTATTTATATTCAAAACGCGCCGAGAAAAGACAATTCTAACTTCCCGGATTCTCGGGTAAGAAAATAGTAGTTTTAATCCGCACATGTAATATATAATTTATTTTTAATGTTTCAAGTTGTGACGTCTTATTACTATTTGGGATACGATTTAACATAACTTTGAGTGCTTTTCCCTGAGGCGTTGTGTGGCCCAATTTTATTGTGTTCTGCTTAAAATATGAATAAATTGTCATATATATTTGATTATTTATTTCCAAAGTAATTATCGCTAATTATAATGAGATGACTTGAAGTGTCTCGGTATTTATCTTAAAGTTCCTTATTTGTTATAGTGCCCCGTTTTTACAATTACAAATAATGTTAATTCTATTAATAATTGCAACAAAATATCTATATCCTATACTCATATACTGGTATAATTAGACAACACGTTGAAGTTTTTTGCAGCTTTTTTATTGGACCATAGACAAAGATGCCATCTTGCTGAAAGCGACGAAAACCTTCACTTAAGAGAATTTTATACGGATAATTATGATTTAGGGCGCGAAATTCTCGGTAGCGGTAATTAAACGCCAGAGGCCTAAACGAAAATATAAATTATGTAATATCTAGAAATAAATTTAGGCTTAGTGCTAAAATTTGTACGAGGAAAAAGACCTTGACAAATTTTAGAACTTTTAACTCGTAAAAAAGTATTTCACAGTTTTATATACTTTATACTTTATATATATATTATATATTTTATACTTTAGTCGCATATTTTTAACTTGATAAGTATACTCTGTACAACTTGCCAGCCAGTGAACTGTGCATAACTTTAAATGTATCTGTAATAAATGCCAGGAGTCTCTGTATGGTATATGAAGTGCATGTATTAGCAAGCTGCACTAGATATCAAAATATATGAGAGCGTGAGACCTAAAAACCTTACAACCCCAAGCCCTACGAATAGGATCAGAGGTTCAAGGTTATGGGATTACCTCAAAGCTATAGGCCAAGCTAACCGCAATAGCTACGGGCTTGAAGAAGGCCTCGCCACTTTGAGAGGAAGCGACAAATGAATAAGACGGAACAATATTCAAATTTGATTTATTGTTATAAAACAACATCTTAAATATAACTTACACTCACACATGCATAAAATTCCTCTCTGCTGTCTGTGTGTCGCGTATCTTCAGGTGTCAAAATTTAGAACAGGCACGTGAGCCGTGTCAGAAGTTGGTTAATTTTGAAATGAAATCTGAACATCGCTAATACTTCTTTCGTGTAGAAGCAGCAGGAAAGTGTAGCTTAAAACTCTACAGTGGTGAGCAATTTTGTAGATTATAGATAATGCAAACTTTTTCCTTGAATAACCTTTTTATGAAAACCACATAAAAAGTTGCTTAGATACGAAAACAGATATTGGGATAAACATAATTATAACTTATTATATGTATTTTATATTTTTTTAGAAAATGAAGTTTTTTAGTAAAGAAATATTTTTATTACACCGCATTAAGAGTCCACATGAAATCATGGTGTTGCAACAGTTACATAAGGTAACGAAATCAGCTGGGTTCGCGTGCCGTCGCAATGCGACGCGATCGATATACAACCTTATCACGCACGGTCGAGCAAACTTCTCAAATATCAACACACCCATCTGTCATAATCAGCTGTCAATTGTCAGTACTCGCGGGTTTTTGGACGTTTGGTACATTGCGCGAAATGTTGAAGTTTTACGATACACCTACGCATTACAGTTGCTCATTCTAAATTTAAATTGAATAGTCTGAGAGAAAATAATTTGAGGTTTCTTTAAAATATTCAAGAATTAATATTTATTGGACCAATCTATATAATTTATGGTGTAACGATACGAATAAAAACATTACACATCAAAAAGGTAGAAAACTGCAAACTTAAATCTTATGCGAACGAAAATAAAATTTCCAAAGCCGAGTCTAACATAAGTTAATCTTTAATATCGGAGGTTCATAGGTAAAGCTTGGACTCGTGATCGTTCAATCTCGGAGATTGCTTTTAAAAATTATTGAGAAACTAAACTTTCAACCCGTAACATTTAAAATCTGAGCGTTAAGAGAAAATAGCAAATGCATATTCTATAGCTTTACAGAATTTATACGGAAAATAAAAATAAAGTAACGTATTATAAGTTTAGTAGTAAAAATGAACTTTTTAAGCATGCACGTACTTTCGTAAATATTTCAAATATAAAAAACTGTATAATTTAATGTCACATTTTGTACTACAGATTAATTACAATTGTGTTGGTATCAACGCTTTTTTTTAATCTTCATCTAAAGTCATCAAATCTAATTTGGCTGATAAAACATGTATGATACAAAATGGACAGATTTTTCCTTATATAAATTATACTTGGGGTCTTTGTTAGGAAATTAAATATACTATAAAGGTGTCAAGCAAGTCATAGTCCCATTAGAATCCATTCAAAGTTATTATTGAAAATGTTCCTTACGTTACAGTATATAGTACAAATAAAAACATCACTACAAATAGTACCATATCTCGAATGGCAAAAAGTTTTGTAGGCAGTATCACCAATTTAAATAAATAAATGTTTCTCTCTGTCAAATACTAAATACTTGAGATTAAGAAAAAACGTAGACTTATACGTATTTTGTTCTAAAATTTGCAACAATAGCCAAAGAGATATTTTATTAAAGAATAAAATAAGTTCGTTTAATCAATTTTAAAAGCTGAAAAGTTAATACTCAGGGATATTTTCCTACGCTGAGTAAAATTTTTGAATAATTAATGAAAGCCTTTCTCGCCGCAATTAAAATTTAACTCTAGAGTCTATGGACGTTCATTTACAAAAAGGCTGTAACATGTAAGGCTTTTATAATAATTAAATCCAATAAAAAAGCCAGTCTTGAATTACGGTTAACATAAGAAATACGGTTACGGCTCTCAGATTCGTTTTCTATAGTATAGCGTATGTTTTATTGGTAAATAAAATATACATTTGAAATTTTTATTTTGTATAAAATTGGCTGGAGACAAGCATGAAGTTACGCCGCCGCCCATATCAATAACGCTTGCAAATGCCTTTTTCTTGAATGATCTTAAGTCATATTGGTTTGGAAATTTCCTTATGACAACTAGTTGGTGGTGCGCGAGACAGGTATTCTTAGGTAGCGTTCAGTGGTTAAACGACGGACATCGAGGTGATACGTAAAATTGTTTATTTCAGTCATGAATTACAAATTATTATATTGATTATAATTGAACGTATGGGATTTTTTTCATGCGTAGAGCTAAGAAAAGAAACATGTTAAAATACGAAAGTAACATTTAATATATTTTGTTTTTGTTGTACCACTCAGTTAACCGATCTGTGTTTACAGAGATGCCGATTGATTAGATCTTAATTGGCTCGACAAATAGGATATAAAGCTTCTGGATTCAATTACCAATGAAACAAAAAAAATATTTAGAGGAAGATTATCCCATTTCATCTATTACGAAAGTTAATCAAACATAATAAAAATCGCGTAAAATATAAATTGATGATCTATATCCAGAATGCCATATATTATCCTGCAGATGTCCGGTGCTCCAATTTCTATTTAAAACCTCATTGAATATTCTATCAGCGTCACAGCTCCACTTTTGGACTGTAACCAAAACAAAAAGTTCCATTTGCAGTTCAATATTTATTTTGAAGTCGTTTTTATGCTGCGGTGTTTTAAGTAATATTGAGAATCGATTGGTAGTACAATAAAAGCTTAGTCTTGTGGCTAGTGCTGCTCAGCCCTGTTCAAAGCCCGGCTGTATATGAGTAAATTAACTTTCTAAGAGATTTAAAAAAAATTGAAGAAATTCGATATGTATGTGAGTCATGCATAGCTCCTCCATCCGTGGACCGATCAGTATGATGGATGTGTTTCCAATTGTGTGACGGATTTCCAAAAATTCTTCGTACATTTAATTTACCATTATCGTCTAGTAAATTTATTCTCTAGGCAATACAAAGGTCAATCAATACAATTTATAAAACAGGGGCAAATGGGTAGGAGGCTCACCTTATGTAATGTGATACCGCTTCTGGATATGGACGTTCAATGAGGAAGCTGGAAGTTGAGTTGCTTTAAGCTTTGAAAGAAGTGTTCTGTGCCCGATCGAAGGCATTCGTTTAAACTTACCGTCATCGCCTCTTCTTCTTATTTAACACTTCTTATTCGATTTTGAAGGCAGATCTATTTTATTTAAAAAAAAGTCAAGGTCAAAATTATTTATTCATACAGATAACACAATACATACTTATTAACGTCAAAAAAGAAATGCATATTAAATGCTTCTAATTTACATTTACTGTCAGTTCTCAAATCAAGGTCGTAGAACGGAAGAGAGAGAGAGAGAACTGGTAATAAACTCTCTGCCACTCTTTTAATCGCCAAGTTTTGTTTTACACAATAGTTGTAAGGAGCTGCAACCCTTACTCCATGTTCCACATGACTTCTTAAGTCATGAATAGTCAAGTTAATGAATAATAATAAAATAAAGTGCAACCAAGATTTGTCCTCAGTAGGAGGCATGGTGAAATAGGTGCACGCAGTTATATTTTCGTTACAACACAAAAATACATAGTCGAAATAACTAACATCACCGCATACACGAATTAAAGTCCGACCACTCACCACAAGCAGCACCCGTTCACAAGTATGACGCATGGCCAGTCATCGGCCCTCTCGTAATATTTTCGGAAGAGAGACAACCCGACGCATGGACGCTCGAGGTGCCACAAGCAATGACATTTAAGCGAGCATGACGATCCCTGAACATGTTTGTCACTCCAAAAATAGTTCCGAGGTGATAAAATTTAAAGACTTGTTTACGCTTCTCAACAATAGGTGAAAAAAATATATACTGTATATGAAGTTGAACGGTGTTTATCAGTAATCTTATAAACCATAATTAAACTTGTGTCACGCGCTTTGTTAATTGTTTAACCTTAAATCTTAATCCAAAAAACACCCGAAAATTGCAACAGTACCCTGAAAAGGTATTTTTAGGGTCCAAAAATTTAAGATACATATTGTCTTTGTTTAATGTTTGTTATAATGTTTTCGTTTAGTTTTTTATATTGAAAGTATATGTATACTCTTCAGTTTATAAGAAATTTATACATATTTGTACTGTGGCCACCTTAGTGGTTTTTTTCTGTACATAAATTATATTTAAAGTAAAATTGAACAAAGATATACAACATTATTTGTTTGTTTTTCTGGCGCGTATATAGTTTTTTTTATTCCAACATAGGAACAGGCGACACAACTGGCCATGTGAAAAACATAGATTTTCAAGATTAATGCCACAAACAATTAGCGAATAATTTTATATGTATTTTATCAATATAATAAGTCCGATTGAAGCATTGTCGATGTTCATTTTTTTTTAAATCCTCTTTGACAATATTTGCAGCACGCATTCTATCAATGTTATGTCAAACGCCGTAAGGTAATATGAAAAAAAATTGAATTATAAAATTGTTGAACTAAAAAACAATTTGCTTACCGCGAGATTTTTTCTCTATCATAGAACCTTCTTCTGACAATAATAAACACAACAGAAAAATAATTAGCGAAATCAGTCCAGCCGTTCATGCGTGATGCAATGACCAAGGGAAATAGGGATTCATTTATATATATATGAGCCGGTTTCTTTGAATATAGTGTTAACCGCCGCTAGCAGGTGTGTTAGCATCTTCTCAGGGAATGATACCCTCTTTTCATGTTATTTCCGCGACTATGTGCATTAAAATACCCTTTTAGCGAATTAACACGCATGCCTATTATTAAATTATTATGTCCAACTATGTATTCTATGATATCATGGTTCGACTTGTCTGTAATTATTCAGTTGGCATTTTATTTTGTCTACATTTATCTCAATATCGGGGGAAGGCGGCCACGACTCGGCCTGTGGTGAATTTCAATTGAGATCACGAGTAAAGACTGTTTTACATTACGCCACGTTGTTTAAATTTAAAAAAACGTTATCATACAAAAGGTTAAATTAAAATTGAAAATAGGTGCACAAAGCTTTATTTAAGCTTGAAAGACCTTTCGCTGAATGATTGATAAATTATTGGTTCTTCTTGTAATTGGAAACGTTTATGTAAAACTTATATGAGACTAAAATTTATTTATTTTACTTTTTTATTTATTTCTATTACAATATAAAAATTGAACATAATTAAATGCAAGGAAGGAAAGGCAGCCTGCGACAATGCCTTGCCTTGAGGTGTCATTTTATCAGTACATATGGGAAATAAATTTCCTAATGACGAATCTTAAATTATCGTGATTCACGTGCACTTTTTATTTTTCAAGTACCCTTTTTTAGTTTAGATTTTTTTGTTCCTGTTTAGTTTTAATAACTATATGTAATATCTATTTTTGCATTTCTTGCCTACCTTATCAAATTTTTTTCCTCTCACAGTGGTTGCCTGGAAGAGATCGCTCGCAAGCGATAAGGCCGCCCCTTACAACCCTTATAATTTTTATGTATTATTTTTTTTCTAAAACTATAACGAAGTGTAAATAAATAAAAAATACATAATAGTTATAAAAACTCCAGTACTTATAAGGTACCAAAATTTGTCAGTAGTATTACTATCGGTTACATCATCACGAGGCCTATAATAATATATTATATATCCGTTGATTAAAATATTATTTGAGCTTATAAAATGCATTATAACGTACGAGTTATATAATACAGCTATAAATTACTAGCTTAATTAAAGTTACTACTATTTATATTCATTCTTATTATTCCATTCCATTTGAAAAGTACCCATTAGTTTTTCTCAACCAACTTAACCTACTTAGAAGTCTTAGCAAATGTTGCTAAGCGCTTGCTGCCATACATTTCCTTTTTGCAACATTGCCGTAACATTATATAAGGCAAAATCATAAGTGCAAAGTTAAGAAATGTGTCTCTTTGCTTATGAGTTGCTACTTCATTTGTGTGGATTAGGACACCTGAGCTATACTACAAAGGACTCTAGCTGTACTGTAAATGATTCTTCTTTATAGTTAAATAAACTCTATATCCATTAATAATCCAGTGGCGCTACAACCCCCTATGGGTCTTGGCCTCAGAGATCATTCTTTCTTTCTTTCTTTCTTTTAGGAGTAGTAGTAGGTGTTCATCTTTTGGTCTGGCACATGTGGTCAAGTTTTGGTTTTGGTCCTCCCTGTTTCCTCACGATGTTTGCCTATACCGTACGAGTGAGTGTTAGATGCTTACATAAACAGAAATTCAATTGGTGAATACCCGAGGATTGAACCTACGACCTCAGGGATGAGAAGCCACCAACACTGATTCTATCGTGCATGCATAAATTGCTGCTGACAGACTGCTGGAGCACACGAACATAGGCTCCACCATCACGTGAATGTCGAGGCTATTCAACTCCTTGACACCACTGACCTAGTGAGAAGATTGAAAAGGACAAAACCATTTGAACTAGTGAATTAGTGTTAGTGTACTTTAATATTAAGTGCTAAACAGTGAATGAAAAAAATATTGAACACAAGAACAGAGTGTCTTCTCTTTAATAGAGACTATAAGTAGCGTTATTGGACACTTACTTATGATAACAATCCTTTTTAGTAAATTAGGTTAGACTTAAATTACTTATTAGTCTTAGTCTTAGTCTTATAAGTTAGGCTAGATCGTAATGTTCCATGATGTCGTAGTAAAGACACATGTATATAAAAAAACATGCATAAATTGTCACGTCTGCAACGTTAAGAACGTAATAATAGCTTAAAATATTTAAAGAATGTCTTAGTACAACCCGTAATTAAGGCTTGTAAAACATTTAAATATCTTTGGTTTACATAAAATATTCAAGAAAATTCAATGGAATAAACGAACTAACTTAACTAAAACGAACGAACTAACACACTGACTTTCTCACGTAATTATATTTTTTAAATTTATTTATTCTTACAGAAATACATACTACGCCAATACTATAATGTCGAGAAAATATATTTATTTAAAACATTAAATTTAATAACTAGTGACAATATAAATTTTAAAATATCCGAACAATGCGTTAGACCGATGGTGCAAAAAATAACGTACTACAACTGTATGTAGCTCAATAATAGTTGCTAGGCGCAAGAAATATCAATAAACGACCAATCAGGCAACAAAGGGTCGGTTGGACCCGAGCCAAGCCTTATCTTCTCAAGGGCGATGTCTCGGAAACTGCTGACGAGCGTTGTTAGGTTTGACTTTTATTAATTTTATATTAACACTACAATGGCTTATTTTCCAGCAGGAAAAATGTAAATTCTATCAATAGACAAGACTGTCGTAATATTCAACACTCTAGGTGAAAATTCATAGTTGATAAGGAAAGGTGTATGTAGAATACTACGTATTGGGTGAGAATGTTAAACAAAAGAGTAAACGATTGTGCGTTCGGTTCGATTGTTATTGGTTAATACGACTCTAGGCTAATACGAGTTGACATCCAAAGTTATCTGTCATCTTATTATAGTGTAATGTGGACTCAGATTCCATACATAGACGCACATTTGGTTCGTTGTAGCTATCATCTTATTACGTTCATTTAATGTGATGGACTCGATTGTGACGCTGCGTTTCATTTTACATAGTCGGCGTGGGTTAATTTTTTAATATTTTTCCTACTTGTGTAAAATATCAAAATCTAAAAAGTTCAGTAATATAAATTACATTTAAAATTAAATTTATTATTGAGGAACCATGCAAAATGTTGCAAACAATAATTTTCAATAAAACCACGAAAGCAAAATGTCCCTCGGTCAACGGAAATTGAACTCAAGATGCTTCTTACAAATACTACGAAAAGATTTTCTTGTTCTCAATATAAGAATCCAAACTGAGAACCACTATACTTAGACCGACTCGAAAAGTGAGCACTTAACATTATTTTTAGTATTGAATTGCAGATAGATTTATATTTTGATTTCTTATACGTTTCTCATCGCTTGCAGTATGTATGTCTAAATGGGATTTTAGGCAGTGGCATGGATACAATATTATTACTCTTAAATCACGAAAGCCTGTTAATTAACTACCAATAGCGATCCCGATATTGTGAATGAATTTGTTGAAGGTAATTTGTAAAGATCTGGGCCTTAGAGCTGTGTACAAAAAAACAATTGATCACGAAATAGAAATGATATTTCCGTACTAATTATGATTACCTGCAACTGTTATACCGTCTTAAAAAAACTTTACAGCTCAGCGTGGATTTTATTTATTATTTACATCCAACCTTCTATGTCTAAACGACAAAAAAAATGTTCTAAGACGATATCCTTCCAATGTTTATCTTAACCGTACGATCAAGTGTTGTGTACCTGTAACAGCAAAAGTGCTTAGTATTATCAACTGTATTATAAATAGATAATAAACTTGACTCAATACATTTGTAGCATTTACTTGAAGACATAGATATAAATGATAGCTCAACTCGAAGATAAAGTGACAGTTATTACCATATGGTAAGGAAAATAAGTGAAGCCGTAAAGTCATTGTCATGGTCCGAAATCGATACAAGTCAGCCGGATGTGACGTCACCCTTGCTTCCCTATTCCAATAAATCGCTTTTCATGGGGGAAGGATGTGTCATGCATTTCCTATACAGACGGAAACATTTTTATCCTCATTGGAAATTAAATTGCATATATATGAACCTTACGTAATTATACAATATTGTAAAAAAATTTAGAATTCGTTATACATTTACACTTTGTATATCAAAAATATTTTGTCAATTATTTTTATCCTATTTAGATCTTAAATTATTCATGTGCACTTTTTACTTTTTGTTCTTCATGTATCATTTTTTTGTTTAGTTTGTTTTTTTGGTTCCTGTTTAGTTTTGTCTAAATACCTATGTGCAATATGTATTTTTGCACTTCTTCCGTACCTTATCTAAATTAAAAAAAAACAATGGCGCTACAACCTTTTTAGGTCTGGGTCTCAGATTTCTGTATCTGTTTTATAATCACTTGTTAATCTAACAGGCTAGTAGGTGATCAGCCTCCCGTGCCTGACACACGCCGTCAACTTGTTGGGTCTAAGGCAAGCCGGTTTCCTCACGAGGTTTTCCTTCACCGTTCGAGCTAATGTTAAATGCGCACATGGAAAGAACATCTATTGGTGCACAGCCGGGGATCGAACCTACGACCTCAGGGATGAGAGTCGCACGCTGAAGCCAATAGGCCAACACTGCTCTTCCTTATCTTTTATTACATTTTTTTTCTCTTCTCACTGTAGTTGCCTGGAAGAGAACGCTCGAAAGCGATAAGGGCGCCAGTTGCCCGCCTTTTAATTTAAATACGTTCACTTTTTATATTATGTGAAAAGAAGTGTCAATAAATAAAATATATAATGTGCATAATTAAATATAATGTTAGTATTAGTATAAACATTAATTCAAAATATGTATGCAAGTATTATTAACCAAAAATTAAAAAAAAATTAAAATCTATTTGGGACAGTTTTAAAGAAAATTCCTTGCACTTAACTAGACGAACGCTAAAATACGCCAAGTATTAACTGATTGTCTAGTTAATTATATTTTTTCAGACAGAAAGAATCAAACAATGTGAAGAATTAAAAGAAACCAGCCAAGTTTCAACAAATTAAGCCTCTCAAGTAAAAAAAAGTCTTCAGAACGAAACTTCAGCTAATTTGCGAACAACTGAGAATATTTCGTTTTTTACAGCTTAAACTTTAACAGTAATTATGTCCTTTCAAATATACTTTTAAGAATTTCTCATTTGTATGATTTCACTTGTAACTCTTAAGCAAAAAGTACATGATAGCTAAGGATTTTAGTTGGAAACCGTTTAAGTTCGATAAGGTCTTTGTTCAGTTTCTTGCACAGATCGTATTTTTCCATGCGAAAAAGAAAGTAGGTTCTGATGATGATGATACGGTTAGCTATAATTAACTGGAAATGGTTTTGTTTATCATCTAAATTTAACATTGTGAATGGATTATATGATAGGATAGTAAAATAAGAAAATGTACGAAGCAAGTGAGTATATCACGATTCGTGGCTAAGCATACGAGCCGGAAGTCGAGCATTAATATCTCTATATGCGCAATTAAAACTTTTAATGATGTATCTTTCAGTAATATTCCTTAGCCAACGTTATTATTCCTTCGATGAATCTATCGAAACCTGAGATTCAAGATAAAGCACCTCCTCGATCTTTATGTCTAGCAACATTACTAAATGTACGTATGTCCGAAGTAGATGTATGATCTACTTGATAAATTTTTTAGTAAGTACATCAAAGACTTGTTTATACAAATAATTGCTATTTGCAACTTGTATCGTCAGACAAATATTATCTTTCTACATTCAATAATATTTTAAAGTAACTTTCGTAATTATGAGAGTAACCCATTTTCAGTAGTAAAACCCTTAAATGGCAATATTTATAGGTAATGATTATGCATCAAGGAGAATTTATTCTAAACAACACCCTACTCGACTCAAAATATTCACGTATCGAAATAAAGAAAATATCAATAAAATGACCTTCAGGACTGCGCATGCTAGGATTGCATAATAGAGTCCTTTATGGTAGAGAACCATGTTTATGTCGACACCGGCAGCTGCAAAGTGAGCAATTAGGATTATATCATTATCGATCGAGCGGTGAACAGCTGAGCGAGGATTCAGCCGGGTTGTTTAGACGCAATGCAGATCACGTGTGCGTCGATCAGCCTAGAGCCTCTTCTGTATACGCCCTAAATCATCTATCTTCTTCTAACACGTGGAGAAAGTAAGGCGATAGTTGAGAGAGAAAGTCTGAGGGTTGGAGCCGGTGAAGACGCCGGCGCGTCTGCGTGCCGCGCATCGCGAATCGATGTTTGCGCGCGCAAACGGCGAGCTACCTCGCCTTCCAGAGTCATTCTGTGCGGAGTTCTCGTCCACAGCGGTCGACTGTGCGCTATCTTCTGGGCGAACCGTCGGCAGTCGCGCCGGCGCCGCCGTCGGCGATGGACCACGACGAGGACAGGTCCTTGTCCCTGGGAACGGAGGTCTCGGCCTCCGTACCCCCTCCGAGTCCTCTCACGGGATGCTATCTCCTTGCTGTCATTGGCGAGCCCCACACTCAAGAGCATAAGGAAATTATTCTGCAGCGCCTCGTTAAAGGTGAGTCTTAGTGACGTACTAATTTGCCGGCTGAGTTATGACTTATGAGCGTGATCGTGAAAGTTGATAGATACGTTAAGTTTTTCTCGTTCTGAGTAATGTTAAAAAATATTTGCCATCGGTATGCACAAGAATGCAGTGTCCGTCGTGATTAGATTAGTTTTCGCCGGTACATTGTGTTTTCTTCGTTGCGTCATCCGTGACGTACGTTCGTTTTTCTAAGTCAGTTATCTAATTGAATCAATTGATGCACAATTGCATTATTGTACGAAAATTATGTACCTGAGAAATTAAAGCCATGTGTAATTTATAAGATAGAGTCTTGAAAGCTAATTGGAAAAAATATATAATTATAAAGTGTAGTGGATCTTTTTTTAAACCTAGTGTAATTTGGTTTAAATAGTAAACCACTTTTCTCCTCATTGTCAACGTAGAAGAAGAACAAAAGAAGATGGAATTAAAAGAAATAATTGGAAATGAAAGTATAGAAAAATATACAGATAAATTGCTCGTAAAAAGCTCTGATAGTGAAAAAAATATGTATTACCACACGATGTCCGAGAAAGAGTGAAAGTGCCTATCTGTAAAACGTTATATTGTTTGCAAATAGATTTTTATTGCGGAAATGCAGCAAAACAATTGCCTCTGTTTTAGGAGCTTCCGGTTAACGGTTATTAAAATAAAACGGACCATGCCTAAAGACAAATACATCTACCATACATTCTTATTGTTAAAACAATCGCGAAGCATTGTGTTAAATATTTTTTGTTAAAAAAACTATATCATATAGTATATGTATACCTCTGAGACCTAGAGGATAATCCATAGCTCAACGTTCCTGAGTTTTATTCTTTGCGAAACAATATTTATTTTGTTGGGTCATTTACGTTAACAATTCCTCAGATAAATCATTTAGGTCAGTAATTAACTTATAAATAGTATATAATTTGAAGAATTAATCTATAAATTTCAATTTAAGGAACCTCTTATTTTGTTAAATAAGATGTGGTCAAATTGATTAATATCGAAAAATTGCCGTCGGCGTCGCATCACTGAAGATATATTTCTAAGAATTTTAATTTTACACTTTTTAAATTTGATACAAAAATAACTATATAGATAATATATACAAACAATAATTATATTTTCATCAGAAATAAATTATACTATAATATAGGTTACTGGGGCATAAAATCTAAAAAAAAGAACACAATAACCTAACAAGAAAGGCTTACAAAGCGATAATTGTTTTTATTTAATTTTGATAAAGGGAGGACCTAAATTTCTTAATACTCAAAGAAGACGCGTGCGCATTGTTAGTATTAATCACATGTCCGTTTCAGTAATAATTAGTAGGTACTAAGGAAACATAGCGCTAAGTACAACTACGACTCGTACGTCAAAACGTAATGATTTTTATCAAAGGCAGAGTTAGAAGGATCTTCGCTTTTTTTAATAATGTGCAAATTAGGATGGAGCTTACTCACCAATGACAAGTACCAGCGTTAATCGCCTGTCACTAAGCTTGCCAGAAAATCATTCATAATAATAAAATAGTTTTATCAAAAGATACATTAAAACTGGAACAAAATTAAAGAAAATAAAACGTAAATAATAATATTTTAAACTCTTGTTTTGTCAAATCGGATGAATACACAAGCACTTGTGATAGTGAAAGTATTAGATCATCTTCATTAGATCATATCTTATCATATACACACTGATAACAGATTTTGCTAGTGCATAGTTTTAAAAATTGCATCTATAATTAGTTTTTTAACAAATCCCATGGTCATATTGTATGTTTAATACTATAATAATAAAGTTTGTGATTCAGAGTTTCACGCCCGGATAGGATCAAAGTTTTCAGTCCATAAAAATATGCCCCATTACTTGGGATTACGAATGCAATACATTTAAAATAAAAGTTATGTTTCCTAACTGATCGTACTATTTATAAACACTTAATTTGTTTGATTATACTAATTGAAGCCGTCCGTGTCATTCTGTTAAATTCCCTTTAAACTTTGATGACAAGAAGTCAATTTGGTCAAAGTATCCGACATTAAAAAAAAATAAGTTTGAACATAAACATTTTGTATCGATATATTGAAAAGAATACTAAATGAGCTGAAGACAAATGATCTAAGCGATAAGTTATCATGAATAAAAGTAATCAGTGTTTTTAGTTCGTTTTGCGTTTAAAAAAATAGGTAAAATAACATCGCTATGTGAAGCCGCAATTAAAGCTAAGTCAAGATATTTCAAATAGTCTAATAGCACAATAAGTAACTTTCGATAAAATATCTTAATAATTAAACATGAATAGCATACCATATTGCTAAGCAAAACTTCAAGACGGCTGGACCAATTCGAGTAATTATTTTTTAATTTATTCCTTGAACCCTGAGGAATTAGTATGGAGATAAACATTTAAAAAAATATATTTTTTATTTAAAAACAGCGAGCAGTTTCTATAGGGTAGGGTAGGGCATAGCAAAACGAAGCAAAGCCAGATAAAAATCACATTAGGTCGAAACGAAGTTCGCGGGGGCAGCTAGTTATCTAATTAATTAATAATAATTAATATAGGCGTATCAACGTTAGTATAAAGTGATAAAATAAACAAATACATTCTACTTTTATTAATACTTATTTACTTGTATTCAAACAATTATTGACGAGCAATTTCTAAGTCATTCTTCGTGATTACACTTTCTTTTACTAAAATAGAAACATATAACGATCTTAACTTTTTTATAATTAAATTTTGACGTGTCTTGGTTCTATTTTGCACGTTATTTAACATGTTTGCCGACATTTAAGCTATTTAAAGCAACGAATTGTTAATGTCATGCATCGCTAATTGACAAGTTTGTTATTCTGTCTAGGATGTGATGTGTCATTTTAAAGTAATAAGACTTATATCACCAATATTATTTTCGAAAATTTTCGTGATTGGTTGAATATGACGTTTTACAGATTCTACTATATTAAAATATTTTTGCTGGATTTTCCATTTATTTGGTTATTTAGTTTGGTTAAATAGATCTCCAGCGTTTTTAAAGCTTATTTTATAGACCTTCTATTGCTGTTTATGTACATATTTTATTTTCAACTAGCTTATCCCTTTGTTTTCTTTTGATGTCTTTGTTTGTTTTGCGCGTATAGTTTCCCAATATTTTACTTGAAACTGGCATAAAGTTGAAACTATTGCCATAATATAAAAAAAAGTAAAATAAAAGGTCTATTGCTATAATATTATGAACAGAAAAGAAATCTTGTAGGGATACATAAGTAAATGTTAAACGATACGCTTTTTTAACCAATACTTCATAAGGTTCTATAGATCCTAATAAAACTCACAAAATTTATACATTTAAATATAAGTGAGTAAAATTACATAACCATTAACGATACATACTCAACTATACAAGCTAATTAGTCCCCTACCCGAATGGAGGGTTGGTACCAACATGTTAACTAAAACAAAGTCTACTAAAAATGAAATTGGAATTCGAAACAATTTAGTAAATATTAATTGCACCTAACGCTGGGCGTTTGATTTGACTAGGCTACGATTACTGTAGCTTATATAATATATTATATTTATTCGATAGTTAAGTAATACATAAAATATGCCAATTCGATTTACCGCACAATACCGCAATTTACGCTACGCTACAAAAACTTAACAGGTGTATATGCTTTTTATGTATAGTTTATAAAATATTAACACAAACAACACTTAAGGAAATCGTTTAATTAATTAAGAAATAAATTCTTGTAATTCTTCGCGGTCGGCTGAGTTCACATGAGGTGCGCGCACGCCTCATTGATGCTCACACACTTCACTGGATCACATCTAAGTGTTGTATCGCACTAAGCAATTTTTATTGAACTTCCAAAAGTAACGAGATAGTAAAGTTTTATTTTACAATGTTAAACACTGTATATTTAATTATCGTTAGGTTTTTTTCATAAATTACAGAGCTGACAGATTGTAACTCCTTTGAGAGGATAGACTCTAAAGGATAGACAACAGGTGAACAAAGTCAATGTTCCATTGTTTCTAAAAAAATAGTTTTAATTTAATTTTTTTAGAGTTGGCAAGAAAAGATCAATTATTATATTTACATAGATTTTTTTTAAAGCATATTATGTATATAAATACTCAATATAATAAGTCGTAGATTTAACAATTATATAATTTAAAATTATTATGAAGTCAAAATTTCACTTAGTGTAGATGCCCTTGGCAATGAATTAGAAGCCGTTGAAGAATCGTCGAGACGCACAAGGGATTACGAACACGTGCGAACTAGGACTTAGCCTAGTCTGTTGGATATCTTGTAAACAATACCAGGTTGTTGGGATTATTCCGCTGCCTGAGTTTCAGACGCTGTCGGGTCGCAATTTCTAAGGAACTGTAAGTTATAAAATTCTACGATAACGGACGGATGGCTTTACGGATGTTACATTGTATAATACATTTAATTACATAAGGCTATTGAATGATATTGTTAGACGTAAATAAAAAAAATGTAACGAAGAAAATACTATCTCACTTATAAAAGTCTAATTAGTTTTTTAAACAAATCGTAAGCAGTGTTAAATGTTTTTTTCTGATCTTTAACATAAATTATACCATTTCTCTACGATTACATATTTATTGTCTCATTCTGAAATTAAGATTAATTCCATTTATCAAAGAAATGTTAATTTAACATAAAATAATATAATTATATATCTTTCGAGATAATAAATATAAATTCGGCTACTTTATACTCTCAGTATAAATTGATAAACACAAATGGCACATTATATAAAAATTCTAACTGTTTTGGTCTCGCTTTTTCTACAAAAGATCAACACGTGTATATTAAACTAGCATATAACGATCTGCTTATAAATATAAATGTCTTACCTATGCGATACTACAAAAATAACTTTGTTTTAAATAAATATTTTATGTAGAAGTAAGTTGATAATGATCCCCTATAAACATATATAACGGAGACAGAATAATCGCGATATCAGTCCAGTTTAAATTTAAATATTTCGTTCTTACATTATATTATATATTAGGTACTTACTTAGGAAATTGGCGTTTTGTATGGGAGGAACAAAAAGTCGAATATTTTTAAATATAATATATTTAATTAATCGAAGTATGAACCATTGTTTTCTATGCACTTTTGCCATCTCATAGGTAGTTCATTGATCCCTTTACTAAAAAAAACAGTCGGACGGGAATCAATAAAGTCTGTGAAGGCGATTTGGACTGCCCCATCAGAGTTAAATTTTTTCCCTTGCAAGAAGTTGTCCAAATTTCGAAAAAAATGGTGATCTGTTGGAGCAAGGTCCCGGGAGTACGGAGGATGTCATAGACATTCCAATTGAAGCTCTTCTAATTTGGTAGCCGTCTGTTGTGCAGTGTGTGGTTTAGCGTTGTCGTGAAGTAGCAGTGGCGTGGAGCGATTAACCAGCCTAGGTTGTTTAGCCGCTAGCTTTTCCATCATTGTTTGCAATTGATGACAATAGACATCAGCCGTAATAGTCTGGCCAGATTTGAGAAAACTGCAATGAACAATACCGGCACTAATCCACCAAACGCTTACAAGTAACTTCTTTGTTAATTTTCGCTTGGGGCAGGATTTGGCTGGCTGGCCAGGATCCAAACATCCAACCATTTCGCTGAGCGCTTCCGATTATCGTAAAGATTCCATCTTTCATCATAGGTAATGATTCGGTTTAAAATACCTTCATTATTGTGCCGGTTCAGTAATGTAACGCAGCAGTCGACGCGCGTTTGCTGGTTTGCTTCAGTCAATTCGTGAGGTACCTTTCAAGGTATTTAATCTTCCCAATTTGCTTCAAGTGAATTAAAACAGTTTTATCACTAACACCACAGCCTGCAACTAACTCGGACGTGGTTTGCGATAAATCCGCTTCCACAATAGCCTTCAATACTTCATTATCAACTTGGGTCTCAGGCCGTCCACGGGGCTTGTTCTGCAGGTCGAAATTTCCAGAACGAAAACGTTGGAACCAAAAACGAACTATGTTTTCTTTTGCAACATGACCGCCATACACATCAGTCACCCTTCGAGTCGTTTCCGCAGCACTAGTGCCACGGCGGAACTCGCACTCGTAAATAATGCGATACTTTAAGTTTTCCATTTAGTATAATGAGTGACACAAACAGAAAAAAACAGAAGAAAAAAACAAATGAATGACGGTCATCGAAGCACAAATACATGAGTAAATAGCTGTACAAATTGGAATTTGAAATTCCTAACCAAAGAGGAGGTATTTGAGGTCAAAGTGGCCAGTACGACAAAACGCCAATTTCATATGTAAGGACCTAATATTATAACTTTTATAAAACAAAATATAGCAGTGTCTTCTTATCGGAAAAGCTAGAAGCTACTGTCAAAACAATGTCAGCTTTAAAGAAGTATGAACCCTTACGTAACTAAGTAAGATCAGGTATATATATCATGGTTAGATGTGCGACAATAATTAGCTGATGACTTCGTTTACAGTAAATAGTTACGATCGTATGCATAGAGCTTAGTCGTTGCAATAAATTGAATCCGCTTGGCGTAAAAGAAATTTCTTGCAATTAACATTATCACATACCGAAGCTATCTTCGATCTGTCCGCGTATTAATATTTCTTAATTATTAATCATTAAGACGTCAGACGTATAATCATAGCACAATGAATGGAAAACATACTAGTTATTACAAAAAATATGTCCTATGAAGCCTGTTTTCTCTTGTAACCCTGCAGTGCGATATTGCATTTATAGGCTTCATCACTGGCAAGGCAAGTGAGCAAAAGTCGTGCTAATATTCGCTTTTCGAGTAAATTACTTTTTAAATAGTGCAAACAATAACAAAATGAAGAAACATTACTAACAGAGCATGCATGTAATAAAAATCGTTACAAGTTAATTAACACTTTTATAAAATTATATTTTCGTATGGGAGATTATGGCGTTGCAGTCAGTAGGTTTAAAGAGAAATTATATTTCATGCATGTGATAGGACATTTTAATGTAATGATGTGTGTACATGTGTATCATTACACTAAACTTGGCTATATATATATATAGTCGGTGAATATATATAATTTATTTGAAAACAACAAAAAGACGAAATGTCGGAAAATTTATCTGAATATTATTCATACTAAAATATTAAATTCAATCTTCTAAATGGAACATTTGTGAATATATTATTAAAACGATACCCAAGACAATACTGAAAGGAGAGACAAAAGGGATTGATGTTACATAAATTAGGAAGGGTCAGATTGATAGAGGTCGAACGGCCAAGGTCTGAGCTGTCATTGGTATCCCGATCGGAATTTAAGGAAAAGTTATATTGATTTTATTGATAATGATTATTTACATATTTATCAAAGTCTCAGAAAAAAATATCTGTTCGTAATAGCCACCTTTGACTTTTATACAGGCCTTTAATCTGTTTGACCACGAATCTATGGATTTTCGCACTTTTTCCAAAGCAAATTTCGCCACCGCTCGCTCCAAAGATTTTTTAAAGACTCAATGTCGCGTGTCGTTTTAAGCAGGCCATGTGTTGAGGTCTGGGCTAGATGAGGGCTAGTCTTCAGCTCTTATAAAATCCGGAACGTTGGTTTCAAGCCAGGCTTGAGTAGTTCCTGCCTTGTGACCAGATGCAAAATCCTGCTGGAAAATTCACGGTATATTTTTAAAAAAGTGTACTGCTGAGAGGTTTGACAACATGATCCAAGACGGTTTCTTGATACATTTTGTCTGAAGTTTTCACTCTGTTTCAGTCTGGGTTATGACCGACGGCTCCATACCTACCTTGTGCAAGGAGATCACTGCAATCCAATTCTTTAACATCCCATGCCATATTGTAATTTGATAATGAACACGAAATATATGAAAACAAAAGAAGTTTTTGCAATAATATACATGTTCCAATTTCAAAATAAATAAAAAGTTGAAAAAAAAAGAAACGTTTTTATGTTTAAGTATTTATGGCCAGACTAGTTATATAATACAGGTTAAGTAATGTTATTTACGCCTAAAATAAGAAAACTTAAAAACCAAAAAATATTTATAGAAAATTCATCTATAAATAAAAGTTTGTTTAATTTATTTTTTAGAAACATATTCGCCGTCGTCGTTGCCATTCCTCGATGATGGCTTGGTTTATTGCATACATCTCTTGCGGACTTAACACGATATACTCGGCTTTTTCTGTTTTTATATGTAAACATGACCTTACATTATTTCGTGTTGTTCTCTTATGATATACATTTTGTATGGCAATATTGAGCAGGCAATGACTCACGAGTCGTGACCTAGTATGCGACGGAAACATAACGCTTCCTTGCTAAGGGGAATGGGGCAGTCTAGCAAACAAGTAACGGCACACGTTTGTTTCAAAATTTAAAATCACAACCGTTTAATAATCAAATATCCTATGTAATTACGGACTTATAAATAAATCAAATAAAAAATACATACATTAATTATTCTGATCAAATTTAAACAGAATACAAAATTTAAATTTGCTACTAAATATTTTTAAAGTAGAACTAGAATAGATGTACTTTAAAATCAGTAACAATGTTAATAACTAGCAAATATCCAATATTGATAATAATAAACTATCAAGATTTTGATCTGTGAAAAGCCAAAAGATTCTATATTTTGTATAACTCTCACTATAATGCTGAAGAGCTCGTCTTTTAATTTTGTGAATTAAAAACATATTTTTAGGTTGGATAGTTTATTTAATAGGCTATATAATATAACGCTACAACCAACCGTGGAACCTTACTAGGCAATTATATAGATGTTAAATAATGACAATTATTTCACTGCGAATTTGATTATTTCTCATTATTTTGTCTTTTATTATTTTATAACGCGCTACTGCGCACATTCTTAAACCGAAGTTATGGTAATTCCCGACGGCTCCTCCGCACATTATGTCACAGTAATTATATTATAGGAGCCAGTTAGGAGCAGGTGCGAAAATAATCTCATTAATAAGGGGAATCTCACACTAATGCTATGAATTATTACCCAGTATATATTAGAGGCTTTGTAACAAAATGGCTTCCGTTTACTGTTCATAGCCTTCTTTATTAAATTATGAATTTTATAGTAGGTTTCTTATACAAATATGCCCTATGTAATGTATTACTTAAAGATGTCATATCGGGAGGAGAGAGCGAGCCTGGAGGCCGTATCTCATAGAGTAGACCAATCGAGCCGATTTCACAGTTCGATATTCGTATGCCAATATTGAAAATATTTTTAGTTAAAAGTACCATTTTTTACATTAAACCTTAAAGCCTTAAAACCTTAAGACCTAGAATGACCTTTTATGAAGAGAAAAGCATAGAATAACAATTTTATGAATTCTATTAAAAACAAAAGAGCAACTCAAAGTGCGAAACAGCTCTGAATATTGTCAAAGGTCTAAGTTCCGAAGAAAACCACTCGAATATTATGCTAATGCTAAATTATGCAGTGTATTTATGCGCTGGCTGATCATATTTTGCCTGTGTCGTGTTCTATGTACGACCAACATTCATGAAGAAATATGTGTTTATACTCGCTTTGATATATTGTGACGTTATTGGATTGTTGGGCTGCTCAGCGCGTATAGGAGTGCCAGGGTGGGAATCCTTCTGAAACCATAACTGTGTAATCAATTCTTGACAAAAACAAGTCAAATGTTGTTTTTCAAACTAGAATTTTGTAAACAATATTCTTATGGAGTTTTACCATTTACACAGACAAAAATATGTTGGAGAAATTGTTTATGAGGTCTATATACTACTTTAAAAATTTAGTATTTAATTCGAAAGAATTAAAGATTATTAACTTTGACCTAGAAAAAGTCTAGACCTAGAGAAGATTAGATTTCGAAGTTCGCACGCTAACAATGCTTCCATTGTGCCGGCAACAACGTTCACACTTGTCTTCAAATTATGTATTTTTAGACTAGACTAAGCTTGTAACAAAATTGTAGATTTTCCAACATACTAGTTTTGTCGCTTTCCATCAAAGATTCATTGAACGAAATCTATTATTTTAATCTTAAATATAATCGTTTATAGGCCGACTAAGACTGGGTAAAGTCTTCCCAGTGGGATATGTAAGTAATGAAATAGCTACACTATGCACTTGCAAGTTCATATTAACCAGTTCTATGGATTAATGTGTCTGAACTAAATGATTTCTAAAAAATAAAATTGAGGTTAAATGGAATTACCTGGCGCGTGTGTTCCATAGTGGATCTACAATCTTTAAAAACATGGTCCTAGATTGCATCTGTTTCTTTGGTAATTCTGTTGGTAGTCTTCCTTACTGAAGGTCATTGACTTGAAAATCCCCAATCGATACGTCGACTTTCTGCCTCCACACGACTCTATCTTCAGTTTGTCTCAGTGTTAGTCTTATATTAATAGTTGGTTATTATTCTGTGTTCGTTGTCGATTATTGGGCAGTTTCTTGAAGATGTCTTTTATCGTACAAGAAAGATTCATTCTTTAGGATTAGGTGTGCATAACAACTAGGTTCACATGTGAACCGAATGTGGAATGTGCAGTTGTCGATCGAAGAATTTCCGATTCGACTTATGGCACAAAGAAAAGAGCGTACCAGAGATAAAGGGAAATATAGAAGTGAAAATTACCATAGAATCATGGATTTGATACAAAAACTGACGGCCTAGTTATCACTACCATACTGAGGACAATAATTCATGAAACATATCTAAATAGTAATATAGTCCAGTACATTAAGTATTTTTGCATTTTCTAAGGCGTCGCTGCATGTTCATCGAGTATACTAATGTAGTTAATAAATGTTATTTAGAATTGTGTCCTTCATCAAAAGCAATTGTTCTGTAGTAATGGGCAAGTAGATAATCAGCCTTCTGTGCCTTACACACGCCGTCGACTTTTTGGGTCTGAGAGAAGCCGGTTTCCTCACAATGTTTTCCTTTACCGTTCGAGCTTAATGTTAAATGCGCACATAAAAAGAAAATAAATTGGTGCAGCCGGGGATCGAACCTACGACCTCAGGGAAGACAGTCGCACGCTCAAGCCACAAGGCCAACACTGTTCTAAACTTCCTCTATGATACCAATTTCTAAAACGCCCGCAGGCGTGTGTTTGGGTGGCAGTATCACTTAGTATCAGTGACATTCGTTCTCCAAAAATGTTTTAGAGACTCAAATAATGTTTTTATCTAACCTAGTAGAATTTTTACGACACACTTAATGAGCTCTTAAGATATTAATTTTTATCTAGTTTTCCACTCAGCCCGGGGTCAGTCTTTAGTCTAATTAAAAGCCCTCTCACGAAACTAGATCAATTTACGCTTTACGGAGCGTTAAACATTAAAGCTTAAGTGTATAAAGAAATGTTTATTTTATTTAAACTTAAAGTAATATTTGTAAAACAGTGGGAGTTTTTAGTTTTCTAGCTAAAGATCTAGGCTAAAGCTGGACTTAGTAACGATATTATAATAGTTTTTGTAGTGTCTAGTGTAGTGTAGGATATATTTATATATATATTAAATTTATTTTATACAACAATATAAAAATCATAAAATATTACATTTGAAAACCACTGTAGTTTTAGTAATGTAACAAAAGTGCAATTTTGTCAGAATCGCGATTTTAATATATGAAAATATTTCTTTAACTTACTTTTATGTCGGTTAACGTTAAACTGTTTAATAATTGACTGGGTAGTATAAATAAATAAACGTAATAAAAAAGATGAGAATATTATCGCTATTTTCGGAACATATATTTCATAATATACATTAAATGACTCCTTTATTAAACCATCGTGGATATGTAGTTAATATACTTGGCAATATCTTGGAGATCTTGGGTTTGATTTTCAGCGAAAAAATAATAGTTTCGATTTCATAGAAAATGCTGATCTTGCCTTAAAGCAATTACAATTAGAATTAGCATTGGACGATTACAAAATGCCTAATCACTGTTCTGCATTTATTTTCGTATTTTAGTCACTGTAAAATTTAGATTATTTTCAAATTATATTTTGAACGTTTCCAATCTTTTAAATTCAATAAATGAATGATGCATTCTACACAGAGCGGGACCTTGAAATTCAATTCACCATGATTCATGGTTCAGGGTTATAATGGAAAGGCTTAGGCGAAATTGTGCCTGCCAAAATACTTATTAATTTAATATTATGGATACACTTTACAACATAATTATTTTAAGGTTTATAAATCTCGTTATATAATTGTTATAAGTTAAGTTTGATACATGATACTATTAACTATAAGTAAAAATTAATTCAATATAAGAAATTAAAAAAAAATATAAGTCTTACAATATTTTACATTTTGAATTTTATGTAACTTTGTTTGATATAATAAAGTTAATAAACTTAATGCGTATTTAAAAACAACTTGTCTCGCGGTTACATAAATCCCGTATATTATGGGATTTCCTGTAAAACCTTTTCTTATAAAAATGCCATCGCTTGGCGCTTATTCTCTAACCCTAACGTCTTCGATTTGGATCAGCCGGTGACGCAAGTGGTGATTTTTGCCGTGTTTACGAGCCGAGACGCTGTTATAGACATTACGATTGGAATATTCATTGGCGATCAGGTACGGATTTTCAATACGATGTTCTTATAAATAACGAAGAAATATAAATAAAGCCACCGAAGGTTAACACCTATATATATATATTTTTGACCGACATAAATTTGTTCTCAAGGTTACTTGGGAGAACAAATTTTTTTGTCAAAAATTTCTGTTTTTGGGTTAATTAGAGATTAAATAAAGCAAAAAAATATTTTTTCAAGTTGGCCTTCTCTCAAAAAACAACACTCAAGATATAAGACATTTAAAATAACACTTCCTATACTTATAAACCCGCAACCCAAACTGGTTTTAAAATTTTCGAAACATAACGAAATAAATTTGGCAGTTATATTCGTATAATAAGGTGTAATTTGGAAACATTATGTAAGATAATACAAAGTGCCTAAAACCCTAAGTTGGATTAACACCAAGCGCGTTGATAATAGTCTGTGTAATGGCCCTTTTGTGGACCGAAAATGGGCTATCGAAGCGTGTTTATGGGTCTCTTAAATGACAGGCCCAGTGGACATTAATAATGCGAAATGGCCTACGTGAGTCAGTTTTTTCGGAACAATGGGTAATTATTGCAGTGAATTATAACGAAATTTAAAAAATTTCTTCTAAAGTTCGATAAGGCACTTCAAATATTAATGTAATAGTTATAATTTCCATCAGAAAGTTATCAGCAGGTTAAAATTTTAACGTTTTAAACTGTTCGTAACAATAAAACTAGACTTCCATACATGAAGTCGCAGTAAACTAGGTTAATATACGTGCATATCTAAGGAAGGATAAATTTTATTTCTCAATCTAACAGCTAGGTAATTGACCAATCGATGGCAATTCTGCTTTTTGCTGAATGACTCAACTCAATTAGAGTAAAAACATAACAGTGTGGCGCTTGTTATAAAAATAGAATTGATAATGAAGATGTATTGTTATAGTCGATTTCAGGATTCATCTTAATGATTTTTTAATACAAGTATACACGAAAAGACATGCCAACAAACCCAAGGGTTATTTTACGAGTATTTTTTTATTCATAACCATTTATTATCGTCATTGAATGTGACTATTCAAACTTTTCTAAGTTAAATATAGCTTTCGATATTTAATGGTGAAATGTTTGTTTTATTTAAAGGTGAACAAAGTAAGGATTATAACAAAGAGAAGTAGATAATACAATAATACTAACATTTGAAATGTCTTTTTTTGGATCAATGGTTTTTTATGATCTTAAAAGTTAAGGAACACCGAACTCTGACACTTCTTAATCTATGTAAGGAAAATTATTTCGCAATATAGACTGTAAATATTTTTACCTCACCTGCAAAGTACGATGACATCATGCGTTAATTAAAAATCTTCACATAAAACCCAGACGACATTCGGTCAAGGTTAGGTTGTCGTCTTTCGTTCGAGACGATAAACTTTATTTGCATCTGGTTTTAATTTTTTTCAACCTGTTTAATTGGCATTCGACTATTATATATTACTTAGTACATTACAAAGGCACTAATGAGGAGACCGTCTAGGCTATATCTTGCAAAAAATATTGGGACGACGTGAGTTTTGTCACGTGATATATATATATATATATATATATATATATATATATATGTATACGTATATGATAGCAGAATACGACGGACCTTTAGTATTATGCTTGCAATAGGTTCACCTGTAAAGGCAGGTTATTTGTTCAAATAAATAAAAATGACACGAATTGATTCCTAGCAAAACAAACTGGTTCCGGTTTAGAGACCTGACTATTTTCGTGTATGAAAAAAGCGCCGCAACCAATAATATTTTTTTTAAAATAAATATAATATAATATTTATTATCTAAATAAAGATATGCATGATAAATGTGCGTCGTTGGTTTTATCCTTCAGTTCATAAGCCTGAGGCCTTTTCTCATGTTTTTACAAGCTATACAGATCACATAATATAAGAGGTTTCACCGTTGTAGTTGGATAGCCTTTAAAGTCGTTGAATTAAAACTAGACATACAAAAAAGACAATTCTGATATCGTTTTTTTTATTAAAGTGATAACTTAGAGTAATTACCGATATAAATTAGCACCCTTAATGCAATTACAATAATTTACACGACAAAGTATTACAGAAAAGACCGTCGTTGACTCAACCAAATGAGTCACACTATACAACCAGTATGTCTTGAAACACCCTGTCCCAAGAGGCCTCCTATAATGTCGAGTTGTTCGCAAATATTATTGATGTTTCACAGGTCAAACATAAATGGTCGTCGCGCACGCACGTCTGCAATGACCTTCGCAATAATTATTTTTCATTGACACGTTTTGCTGTTTAATGTTCAAAATTGCGTCCTAGACATGTCTCGCGATTTGATTTATCATTAATAATATTATAATTTATCATCACACAAGAATATTTGCGATAATATAATCGTAATTAGGACATATCGAAGGAAATTATAAGGCTTTTGAATATCAATGTTTCTATATTCTACATCTTATGACATACGAAATAAATGAAACTGATTTTTATAAATGTAATATCAGCTATTCCAAGACGGTTTGTACGGTAAAGTTTTTAATTGCCACGGGTTAGTCGAAGAGCTATATCACTGAATGAAACGTCTTACAGTATTTTCATAGGCTTATCCATACTGCATAGTGAAGCGTTTTTTCCTCCTGGCATATAAAATAATAATCATAAAGCCATGTAAGAACTTTATTAAAATTCTTAGACAAATGAACAGATACTATTATATAACACAAGACAGATTAGAATATTGGATATATCACAGATTAACAGGTAACAAAAATACAGCATGACTGTAAAATGTTAAGATAAACAAATAATTTTAACTATGGCACAAAAAGAGACATTATTAATAAACACTTAAACAGTTATCCATTCTATAGAAATATTTATCTTAATACTTATAAGTCTGATAAAATGTCGTCTTGATTATTTATTCTTATCTGTGAAACAATCGGTAAACGTAAGCGCCTACACTGATATAAAATTACGTATCGTAAAATGGCAAGCTTTTACTGTATTTTATAGCAATTTCGTGTCTTCGTACCGTTGCTTTTATTGTAATGTTCCTTAGACATTATGATTATTTGGGATTTTACTGTTTCTGCTGATATTCAGCAGTACAATTCAATTATAAATGTACTCATTCGAGTCAGTGCTTTCAGAATTATATTTGAATTTTGTTAATTTAGGTCGAGTTAGTGAAATTGATATGTTTAATTCATTTGTAGGATTAAAAGCTTAAATGTCAAACGCGCAAAGCGTAAAACTTTTTTTGTTCTTTATATGTATGATTTTGTATATTATGGTAACGAAGTGTAAATAAATAAATAAAAACGTCTACTGACTTGACTTAAATGAAAAAAAAAAAATTTTAACATTTAAAATTATTTTCACTACGTAGAATAAGTATGGTGTAAAGAACAAACATAATTTTGTTATTGTTGTTTCATAAAAATAAAATGTTCTAATCTAACTTAGGATTATTATTTCTTTTATTTTTACATTTAAATTCAAACTTCCATTCAACTAAATTCACCTGTTAAAAAGTTTTATTAGACGAAGAACGAAGCGAACATGAATTTATATAATGAATATTAAACGTGGCGTTTAACCGTGTCAAATTATCAACTACTTTGCGCAAAATGAAAAAATACATGTTTCGACCAACTTGTGTAAATCAATATTCTTAATCGTTAACGCCTAGCATTCATTTATACTATATAACCAATACTACCTCTAATCAAATAACGTTCATTTCAAACAGAAAACAATTCCTAACTTACCCGGTATGAGGCTTCGGCAAATTAGCAAAACTTTGCCAATAATTGCGGTGTATTGAAATTTCCGTCGAACAAGTTTCTAATTGTCTGTACGAGGAATGAAAGTTGGCCTGAGCTTTAGGTTTCAGTATTTTATGTATGTAAACAGAGAGTAGATATGTAAAACTATTAATAATTTCCAATGGTCAACTCAATAATAGGCTGTAGAAGACCCTTGCCCTACAAAAAATTTAACCTTAATTATATTTTTGTATATAATAATGGGGGCAAACGAGCAAATGGGAAGTCCAACAAAGGCAGTTATATACACCAATTTTTAGTTCGTGCGTTGCCGGTTTTTGAACACTTACACTCCAAGTTTGAATAGATGGAGGTCGTATCTCTCAAGGAAGATCCCCACTGGGAGGTGATTCCACAGATCGCAAAGGAAAATGCTTTGTGAAACGGATTGTGGAAGAGTTCCAGCCGTCAAGGTCATGTTTATGCAATTTGGAATTTATACGGCTCGTACGGTGTTGAAACGAGGCAGGAGGGATCAACCTAAACAATTCTTCAGAATACTCGCCTTAGTATACATTATAGATAACACTGTGTAGAGAGAGAGAGAACGAAGTCGATATAGCCGAATTCGTCAAGCCTTTTGCTGGATTTGGTCCAAAGGAAGAAGTTTTGGTATAATTTAATTAGTTAGTATTTGTTAATTTTATTCGAATATTAAATAGTTTTTATTTTATTAATAATCGTCTGGAAATACAGTCCCAGTTACAGTTATGACGTTATTAAACTACGCACATTCAAGTGGTTTATATTTTTCGTTGCTATTATCACAAAATAAAAGAATGTGGTACAGAAAATGTTTATTGAAAACGAAATTGTAATCAGACGGCCACCAAATTAGAAGAGCTTCAATTGGAATGTCTATGACATCTTCCGTACTCCCCGGACCTTGCTACTACAGATTACCATTTTTTTCGAAATTTGGACAACAAGGGAAAAAATTTAACTCTGATGGGGCACTCCAAATCGCCTTCACAGATTTTATTGATTCCCGTCCGACTGGTTTTTTTAGTAAAGGGATCAATGAACTACCTATGAGATGGCTAAGGTGCATAGAAAATAATGGTTCATACTTTGATTAATTAAATATATTATATTTAAAAATATTCGACTTTTTGTTCCTCCCATACAAAACGCCAATTTCATATGTAAGGACCTAATATTTCAAATTTCATTCAACATGAACCAGTAAAGAATTATAACGATTTTGTCATTTACTGACTGACCGATCATCAAAACTCTAAGGCACTTGTAGCAGACTTAGGTTTCAAATTTAGAATAGTCCAGTTTTCTGCATAAATTAATGTGAATAATTAGTGTAATTCCTTATAAATATATAGTTTGACACACTACAAAGAGCATTTACAGTGAATGAACCATTGTATATGTAGTATATATAGTATACGGGAAAGTAGAAGGTACCGGAAATAAAAAAATAGTATGTATCTACATAAAGAATCAGAAATGAGATACCGTCAAAACATATAAAATTACGTCTTTTTAAACAAAAAGTTTCATAATTATATGTTTAAACGAATGTATTAGATGCCAATTTTCACAAACCGTAAGAATAACCATTTTTAAATACTATAAAATAAAACGTGCATTAAAAGCTCTCGACATTAAAAAAGAGGAATTCAGGTTAAGCCTTAACAATACTTATTGTAGGCAATTTTGTAGAAAAATTTAATTTTCGAGAGAGCAAGCTGAATCCAACAATATTATAAAAGCAAAATGTTTGCGTTTGACGTTTCAAATATTCTCTATTATGATAATGTAATCATAATAATTTCATTCTTCAATACAGTATTATGAAATTATTCTTAAAAAGTTTACTTTGCGCTAAAACGTTCATCGGTTACAGTAATTATTCGAGCAGGTTTACTGGAAGAATACCTAATCGAAAGCGTCCTGAGCACTGAATAAGTACGATTTGGAAATATATTAAATTAAAAATACACAAACACATACCGAAAACTAAAGTGGAGATGGAAGGTTCATATGACGGGCGAAAAGTACCAAAAATAGAACAGAATCGTAACGAAGTGGGAAACTAGAGGCAGGCAGATAAGATGATGGGAGGACGATAATAAAAGGTAGCGGGTCCAATGTGGATTCGCGCCGCTAGAAAACGCTGAGATAGGAAAAAAATTGAGGAGGCCTTTGTCGAAGGTCAAGCTGTAAATAATCAAATATCCAATAGATAACAAATACAGATAGGCACTAAATATTATATTACTTTAGGAATTTTTACTTTATTATTATTATTAAGTATGATTGCATTTAATGAATTTTTTGTCGTATCTTGTACAGATACCGGCAAACTTCTTGAGCATTCGCATCGTACACATACAAACGTCAATTGATTTTTATGAATGAACGACAGTAAAATGTAATAAATAAATATCAAGTGACTCACTTCATCAATCTTGAATTCGAACCGTTATTAATGACGTCCGTTTGAGGTTTTTTTATAAAAAAATCATTTGGCGCGGGATTGAGAACTGCGTAATAACAAGGATATTTGAATAAGGTGTAGTTAGACGATAACAAAATTTAGTGCTCTGATCTCAGCCCATCCTGCTGATTACCTAATAGGCGTCACATTTCGCTATTGTCTTTAATATGGCGCTATTACTTCATTGACTCCGTATGGCCAATCACATTAGGATTCAACACTCGTGCGAGTTTCAGTTTTGTAAATGTATTTAAGCTATTTTATTACGATATAGGTTTGATCAGAAGCTATATCTCGAATAACTTCAAACCCAGTTTTATTAAGAAATTTATAATGACTCAATTACTGAATGAGCTAAAAGAAGTTTTTCGGTTTTGAAATAACTATATTTAAATACCAAATGGAACTCTTTAACATACACAATGATTAATTTATCGATAAAATCGTGGACCTTTTTCATAATCTCTAACATAGGTAATAATTATCTGTGGACTTGTGAATCAATTATTAGGTATAATTATGACACCGAAAAAGAATAAAGTGTGATTTGTCTACTATTTTATAAATATTTGCAAATTCTTTTTATATTCTATACAACTGGTATTTAATATTTTTTAGTAATAAAAAGCATTTAATTTTATACTTCTTATATTAACGATACAAGGTTAATCAAAGGAAAGACCCAGGATAAAATTGTTGACACAACATAAAGAGATTAAGTGAAGATAAACTCGGTGTAATGTCCTAAATGGTGGAACATGACGCACGCTATATATGGCGTCGGATTGTCGCAGATCTAATTTTGAGCGGCCCCCGCGCATGCGAATTGCTCCAGTTTTGTACCCGTCGCGTGACCATACTTTTTGGTACAAAAGGATATAAATTTAATTTCTTCCTTTTAAGCTGACGGAAAGAGACATCAAGCTTTGTGTACAGTATTACATTTTGTGTACAGAAGTTAACAATTTCTAAAACTCAATTCCACCACAAATGTTGTTTTTTTGTTTTAAAAATACGGATACAAATGAATTACGGTAAAAAACTTTTACAACTCACTGTAAAACTCTTTTCGTCAGATAGATATAGTGCCTTTTACATATAACTTTATTATTTTTATGATGTTGAAATAAGATGTCATGGGGACTAATAATGGATGGATGCAACTAAAACTTTCATCTATAGCTGCTGGAAATATTACGGAAGCCTTCAAGAATTTTCTATTGAAAATATTGAAATTGAATTTCTTGGCTGCGCCATTCGGAAATTCTCAATTTAATGTTGTATTATGGTATACAGATGGAGTACTATACTATAATGTATGTTTAAAAAGTAAAATAAATAAAGCTCCAACATATTCAGTTTCACACAATTTATGGCAATTAATATTAGGCTATAAATTTACAATAAATATTCTTTAAGCATACGATCACCTTTACTATCACAGAAGTATTACGTAAAAATGCTTCCTACAAAGTGGGAAACTATCAGGTATATTAAATCAACGATTTAAAGCGAATAGTGGGCACAACTTCAAATGTAGCTGGCTTGTAATTGAAATTGGGCCGGATTTGATTGAACACGGGCGGACGGATTGATTGGAATTCAGTTTGATTTGAAATCACTGACGTTTATGCTGTGTCTAGTTACGATAATCCGTGTTTCTATCGAACAAAATATTTTGCTAAATAACGTAGGACAGAGGATATTCCATCGCCTTTTTTGAACATACCCTCCGTAATTGACGACAGATCATTTTTTAGTTTATACATTTTTGTGTTATTGTATGCTGTGCAATCCAATTGGACGCTATGACTGCACAGTTCCAAAGTCCTAAATAAGAGAGGAAATCATTATTATATATAAGAAAACGGTTCTTTAGTTTAAAAGGAAGTGATATATTTTCTGTTTCAGCATAAGACAGGTTGAGAAGATGTTGTTTAAGACTGTTAGTGAAAGTATAAAGTTTTCAAACGTTAATGAAAATTTTGTTTTTAAGGAATTGTTTAATAATGAAAGGGCATGTGATTGAGAAAAAGCGTTGGGCCAAATATTGATACTGTTACTATTAATTAGCTTCTTAAAGGTAACAAATAATAATGTAAAATAATAATATATATATTACATACAAGTATGAAGTATTCACGAACAAATAAGTATATATAACTTAATGACCTATAATAAGTCATAAAAGTGTTATTCTGCTTTGAATACCAACAAAAGCCTTATGAAAGCTAATATAAACTTCACGAAGTTGTGCTAAGAATTCAAAATGGCGGGTGACTTTTAAACTTCTAAAAGACAATGGATTAGTTTAAAAGTCAAGTTGCTACAGAGAGCTGCTTGGTAACTAATTTGAATAAGTTAATCTAAAAGTTCATTTGAGTGTTTCAGCTATCTTTTTTTTATATTGTTCATAATAAATTTAAATGTCACTCATGTTATATATAAAATGCGTTTGAGTGGATCACACTATACCCCGAGGTCATGCGTTTCAACCCCTTCTATTCCTGAATACCAATAGACTTCACACTTTTCCATTGTTTTTATATTTTTATTATTTGTTTTAATTTTTTTTATGTTCATGTGTGTTATGTTTGTTTGTAACATTTATATTAAATTCATAACATTATTATAAAATACAAGGTTAAATACCTTGTATTTTATAATAATATATATATTTTATGTTATGTTATATATATATATATATATATATAACACATTATTTCTTGTCCACTGTAACAATGTGTGCCGATGCCAATTGATATTTCTTTGCACGCAAGTAACCATTGATCATGCAGTGAAGAACATTGTGAGAAGATGTTTCAACGAAAATCAACATTATATGTTGTCAAACACTAAATTAAATACAGAAGCAGAAATCTAACGGGTTGTTGCGCCACATTATTATAGTTATCTTTCGTTATACAACATAATTGTATAATTAAAAGATACGGACAAGGAAATAAACAAACTGGCCCTTTTTAAGCGCAATGTAAGCTGGTCAAAAACAAGTGATGCTGGTTTAATGGATCAAACTTTCTCTAATGTGTAAATAAATCTAAACATTCGTTATGTAATAGTAACGTGTGTACGTGGATGTAATAGTAACGCTATATATTTTTTAAAAATACAAAGCACATCTAATAACCACATCTAATTAGGTCTTTGATATTTGCTTTTTCAAGACCTTTATTATCATTACATGCCATAGCCTGGAATGTCCGACATATATTGAACTATTTATATAACGCGCCAATACTCCAGACTTTAGTTTTTAATTCGTAATAGTTATTTAATAGAATAAATTGTAAGTAACACAAAAGGCTAGACAGATCGATATCTTCTGTTCTCTAGCGAACAACTGACTCATTCCGAGGCTTTTGTTGTCACGAGTGCTGTTTACAGACAATACTCTAGCTTTCATAACTCGACACTACCGTACTTAATCAATGTGTTCTGTAAAGACTTCGAGTAGTATTTTTTAGGTACTAAATCATTTCAATTGTATTGTTTTCTCAAACAACTTTCAATAACTTGAATATAAGTGAAAATTGTAATCAACAGCACCTGATTGCTTAATTTTTTGTTTAGTTTTATATTTATCACATAAAGCTCACCCAACATAATACTATTTTAATAATATATCTTTCGTGAATAATTTCTATAGACAAGTAAAAATTATAGAAGTATGTTTTCTATGTAACAGGGGGAAATTGGGTGAAAGGCAACCTGATGTTAAGTGATAAACGTTGCCTATAGACACTCGTATTGCCAGAGTTAAAATATACGAATGTTATAAAACTGAGCATGCGAAGTAAATTCTTAAGTATGCCGATACTATATTATATATTTTACATTGTTGCAGGTACGTAAATATTTCGAGATACCTCGCATTATGTAAGTTACAAAAGGTCAAAACAAGTTTGAGACTGCGATGGATAAAAGGTAAGTGACATTTAAAGTTTTATACGAATTTAAAGCTAACTTACACCACTTACTTTAAATATGATAAAAGATTCAGTTTCATTGAATTTCCATATAAATTACCATAGCTTTGTAAAAAAAATAAGTCGTTTTATTTATATCCTTATTTTCTTCTATTCTAAGAGTAACTTAATACTAATACAATAAAAACACATAATAATTTCACCATGCCTCCCACTGATAGAGGACAAATCTTTGTTTTTAATTTATTTTATTATTATTAATTACTTAAGTCTTGTGAGACACGGTGTAATGGTTGCTCCTTACAAACGTTGTGTAAAACAAAAACTTGGCGATAAAAAAAGTGGCGCAGAGTTTATTGCCAGTTCTTCTCTTCCGTTCTACGTCCTTGATTTGAGAACTGATAGTAAATGGAAAATTAGAAGCATTTCATATACATTTCCGTTTCATCATCATAACTGTACATTGTGTTACCTATATGAATAAATGATTTTTTGAATTGAATATAAATAAACAAGAAAACATAAAAACTAAACCTTTATAACAAATTATAAATAATGTTATATATAGCAACTTTTCAATTGATTAATTATTTTTCTTCATTTGAAACACTTTGCAATACAAATTAAAAAAACATATGCAGCAACCTTTTCTTTAGCACTAGCAAACAAACAAAATTAAAGTGCAGGGTTAGGTTAGGTTATGACGAGAACAATTAAACAATATTGTTTTTATAGGAAAAAACACGGTTAAGGTTAAATAGGCAAGCAGAAAGTTTTATCTAAATACATTAATAGCATGTTGCAATTCGTCATTGCTGCAAATAATTATCTATGCGCACGCGTGCTTTTTGTGAAGCAATCAGCCGTCAAGTCTAATTGCTAAATTAATTTTTCCTTCGTAAAAGACTTGTTTTGGTGATTATGAAAATTTTTCAATCTATTGGCGAATCTAGTGTGATCAGTGGCGCGTAAAAAGTAACAAGAATAATCATGTAGGGTGAAACTAATTATAATGACTAGGGGTCTTATCGGGAAACTATCCTTCCGTTCAAACAGTAACTACATAGTTTTTATTCTAAATGCATATAAAGATAATATTATATATTATATGCTGAGTTTCAACGTTGACGTCGAGGCAGAATACGAAAAGCCACCCGTGTCACCTCTGCGTTCATACCCACTGAAGTATTTCCGAACCAATTCGTCGTAGGGTCCTTCAAGAAAAGAGCAAGGCAGCGCACTGGCGCACTCTGGCATGGAGAGTGTCAATGGTGGTATCACTTAACAATAGTGGAGCCTCCTGATCGTTTCTCACCTATTCTATAAAAAAATGTTTTCGAATATATTTCCACGGCTTCATATAATGAACAATCTATAAAGTACTAATAATGAGTTGTGTTTCTATGTTTTATTGTAAAGGCTGTAAAGGATTGTTGTAAAGACTGGCTGTTCTCTTTGCAGAACGAACATAAACCACATATACAGAAGGTAGATAATAATTACTGAATCTCCTTAAAAAATAAAATATCAATATGGTATATATTATACAACGGAAATACTGTTTTGTACGTTGTCGTGTTAATCTGTGTACTAATAAATATGTCGTATCGTATGTATGCTCTTAGAAAATTATTGTATATTTTTGTCATGGTACCGAAAACAAGTAACTATTTAAGAAAATAAGTCGATCGCGTCGCCTTGGTTGGTCGTTGACATTGGTGCTCGATCATTGCACTCGACTCCCGACCGATTTAACTGCGTCGGCGCACAGTTTTAGATCACCTAGCTCTTTTGTTTGTGGCTAACTCTTGGTTATAGTTGGCGCGTCCTACTACTATTTATAAGTTTTTGTATCGTACCTTCATTTTTCTAAGCTTTATTAAATTATTACCTAACAGCGGCCACAATATAATTAATTTTTAAATATGTTATATACATTACTGGCAAACCCTATATATGTTATCCTGTACACAAGTTTTAAATTAAAAAATAACGTAACCCAATCTCGAATTCACTTGAATACCAATACCAACAATTTTATCATTATCGGGCGAGCGGGTTTAGGAGTAGTTAATAACAAACTCCTGACCTCGCTCGCCCGATTTTTATTGACACTAGACTAGAAGATAAATATATCTTTATTCTAGATTAATATAGTAGATAACTCAGTCGACTTCGTATCCCCTACATATATTTGTGTTAAAATTTAAAATAAATCTTTTAAAAAAGACAGACATCGGACATTTTACAGCTATAAAAACCAAATTTCCGATGGAAGAATCCTGAATTTTTTTTTATTTCCAAAAAGTAAAAGACGTAATTTTTTTTTCTGTTCTGTTTACATTATTTTAAGTTCATAATTAGCCAAAAGGTTACAGCCATTCTCGTGTTTTAGCGAGACAAACGAACAGCAATTCATTGATATGTATAATTTTCAAAATAATTATTCCATATCTTGTATAATTTATATTTAATTCATATACAATTCAGTCACCATAATAGAAAATTAAGTCCTTATAGACCTTGAATATTGTATTTATACGATGCATTCACAAAGACCAACATTTTCCATTATATTCTTCAAAGCCAAGCAATTTCATATTTCCCTTCAATATAACCGCGCTTGCGCTGGTCCATTTTATAAGATCAAGCGGAGCATTCAATGGAGCTTATGAAAAATTCAATAGCTTTATGTGATTTAATATTAATCTGTCTTGAATTGTGAAGTCTCTTTCATTTCATATAGCTTTGACGTGCCTTGCTAGACTAAAACATATGTTAAGTGATTGTTCAAGTTTGATCGAAGGTTTATACAAATTTCTGAACGCATTTATAAATATAAGACGTACAAGTGACAACATTTTATTTCTCAAAATGCAAATATTATCGGTATTGCCAAATAAAGTTAATTAAAAAAAATATATAATGCGGTCTAAATCAGAGGCTTTAAAGAAAAAAATTCTACATTATCTTATTTGTTTAGCTTAATTTTCGTCTAGCTGTTTGATTTTTGAAAGAAAACACTTTTTTACCGGATTGAAGCTATGTATTTAAGACTTGACATATACGCAATATATGATATATAAACTTATAAAAAAAGTGTTTTCTTTCAATGTGTAAGCTATGTTAACAAAAGTCAAGAAGTCGTAATATCCTAAGGTTTCGAACGTAATATGAAAAAAATATGACTTCTAAACAAATTAAGTATGTCGCAAAATTATTCATTCTGAATAATGTATGTATAAATTATAGTGGTTTTGCAGCTCGCTTCCCTTTGACAAATTAGATCCTTGTTGATTACCAATGGGAGTTTCAAACTGAATATAACATTGCGGAAATTGCAAAACATCTAGTATTTTGAAAATATACCTTATACAATATAACATTATAAAATTAAATAGTAAGTACAAACTAACTGTATTCTATGTTATTAAAATCATACAATATACTTTAATAAACTTCTCGATTACTTTTTTTCTCGAGGTACTTTTCGTACTCTCAGTGGCATATTAAATATATTTTAACCATAGAATAAACCTTAAGTATATTTGTATATTAGTTTCAGATATTTTTCCCTATCACTCTCGTGTTATATGAAATATGGTTCAAGACAAAATATTCATTGTCGAGTCCAAACCATCCGACTACATACATCTAAAAATCTAAACGATTTCACTATTTTTCGTGCATCTTTTGCGTATATGTCAAGTCTTAAAAGAGATAAGCGGTGTGGTCCAGTCAATTTCGAGAACATTATTATTTGAATTTAAATCAGTTCTGGTTTCAATTAAAAACTAGCAAATAGAGACAAATACCTAAATGGAAACATGTTATCTTCTTCTTTAAAATAAGAAATAAAAAAGTATGAAGATTTTGATTCACCGGAACCTTTATTTTGCGCCAGTAACGTGTGATAGGATGATCGTGAAGAAATTGAACCGCCTGTTTTAATATAAAGATTTTATATTTGCCGTTTAGTTATTAGCTTCGTTGATATAGATATATCGTTTATCATCTATTAATTTGACATAACAGCGACAGACAGGACTATAAAACACAAGATTATACTTCTTAATAGTTATATAACAGTATAGTGAAGTGAATTTTATTGTTTGGTTTGAAAAAATCAGATGGCATCACGTATCATGAAAAATCTTTTTAAATGCAACCACAGTCTAATACCATATACGCTAAAATAAATTTTGGTTTTAAAAAAGCCAATTTTATAAAAGCAAGGTAAATTGTTAAATAATTTTCATAAGTTATGTTACAAGATTGTTAGAAATAACGACAAAGTGAGTTGAGTTTCATTTTAATTAATGAACGTAACAAGGTTCGTTCCTTAGTTTGCTTTTGTGTAAACTTTTAATAGAGGATACAGCCCGAGTAAAATTTTGTACAACGATACGAATAATAATTTTACCTGGAACGTTACGTAAAATCGAATTGATAATAACAACATTCCTAACAATTTCTGAATAGAAGACTTGAGCAGTGCTTCGTGTTTTAGAACTAAACGGAAGCACCGTTCGTATTGCTCGTTTAGTAAATTAACATGACCCTATCGAAAATGCATGCGTTCGAGCTGTCAGAAACTTACTTACTTATTATGATATTGACGTAATTATGCTTGATAAATGTAGTAAAATTTGTCCAAATCCTACACTTACATGAGTAAAAATTTGCTATAAATATGATGGAGAATTGCATATCAAAACTAGTTTTTTTATGTACGCATTCAAATAATTGTTAAAATTCTTGACGATAAGAACTTACTACTAATTTTTACTAATACAATATATTAAAGTATATACGCAAAAATGTATAATAATTATAGAATAGATTATATTTACAATATAATCTCTTACTTAATTCAGGATGCTTAAAAAACCCTTCTAACAAGCCAGTCATACGCCATTTGTTTAAAAACCTTTTTGCTATAAACTTCAGAGATTAACTGTAAAGCCCTTTGGAAGAAATTGTACTTTTAATTGAACTATTCATCCCTCCTGCACCGCTGATTGCAGTCCATCGGGGATTACTGTAGATCTAATATTGGTCTGAAACCATTCCATTTAAGTTCTAGGAACTTTGAAGTCTATTCTAGAATGGATTACTGACGCTGCAACGTTGAAAACTTTGTAAAATCGAGGATATCGATAAAAGAGTTTTATATGGAGTTACGTAATTCTTTCTCTTTAAATAAATATAAAATGGGCGTGGCACATGACAATAGGGGCAGAAAAGTAGTGCGTGCAAGTACTAAACAAGTACCCTAGGTACAAGTGAAGATTAATTAAAAGGTTGATAGACCAAATTAGGTAAAGAGAAGGTACATGACAGAGAGTGGTATAGTGCAGACAGGAATGGCGGGATTTGGAGAAGGCCTTTACGAAGAACGGGGCATGCAGATACCTAAAAAGAATGAGATGAGTGTATAATTATCTGAAATAAATAGCCATTATTATTATTAATTCTATCTCATAAATACACGATTTAACATTTATAAGTCGCAACAGAACATATCGAATGCATATAAAAAATAACATAACTTTTGGGAATTATAATTGGAAACTTTTAAAAAGACGCCGCATGTATGTAAAAAATAAATCAATCGAGCTTTTAGGTCTGAGCCTCAGATTTCTGTATCTGTTTCATGATCGTTTGTGAATTGATTGGGTAAGTAGATGATCAGTTTTCTGTGCCTGACACATACCGTCGACTTTTTGGGTCTAAGGCAAGCCGGTTTCCTCACGATGTTTTCCTTCACCGTTCGAGCTAATGTTAAATGCGCACATAGAAAGAAAATCCATTGGTGCACAGCCGGGGATCGAACCCATGACCTCAGGGATGATAGTAGCACGCTGAAGCCACTAGGCCAACACTGTCATTATCATATGTATTCCCAATAAATAATCGTGAATAAATTGATTTTATTCCAGTAAATGTAAGATGTTAGTTTTTAAGTAAGAGTTGTCAATTCGTAATACATAGCGTTTTTATGAGTATTATTTTGGTCCAATTTACTTGATCCATTATCCAATATTATCCGAATATTGTATGGTAGTTTCGTGATTCATCATTCTGTCTGGCGCTATCGATCTAAAACTTTTGCATACCGTATGTTCCTTTGATGTTATGTAACTTTTATATGCCTACATTAAAGTTGAATCTATTCTTGATAACATTTATCAGATGGTTTTGCATCAAAGAGTCCTTCGACGAAGCTATTTCTAAATTAGGATACAAATTGAATATTTTTTTTATCTTTAACTTGTTTCTGATTTTTTTTTAGATTTTTAAGTATGCATTGCCCCTATCGGACCATTATAAATAAATTAACAAGCTAACTGTTGTGATTCTAGCAATAAGCGTAATATAGACCTCGTAAGACTAGAAAACGTAATGCTACGTAATAATTCAAATTCTCATATAATTTTTAATTTCGGAAATACTCGTAACAACATCAACAAAAGGCAATGCAAACACTTTACCCAAACGAGCTTTTGCTCGAATAGTTTCAAATATGAATTCGTACATTGTGTTAAGGTATGAAAAGTGTAGGGCTTAGTTGTTCACACCTATTGTTGCCGGGTTTCGGTATCAGTGTGACACAGGCGGGTATAATGCCCAGGGCAGCTTTAAGGCTTTAGAGGAATTAGGTTCATTCTCACAAAGCCTAGAGCTATTCAAACGTTGGAAGCATTTTTGGAGTGAGTAATAATAATAATGAGTAGTCCTAATAATAATTAAATAGATCTCCATTCATAATTTTAATAGATAGATTTATGGAGAATTAATGTTCTATTTCGTTATTTTTTAATGCAGTGACAACTTAGTTTCGAATATTCTTGACATGTGGTAAATAAAATACTTAACTTGTATGTATTTACGGTGTCTTTCTGATATTAAAATATATATTACCTAATTGCAATAATACTCCTTTTGTCACAAGTATTATTTAATGTAACAATAAATAAATATAATATATACAATACATATAAATTCGTTTATAAGTACCAATAATATCGTTAAATATTTAAACAACGTTAAGCAGAGCCTCTTGATCCATATAATCCCAAAGTTCATACAAAGGGCAAACATTGTTGGTAACAAGTAATTCGAATTGTGGTGAGCGTCGAGATTTATTCAAGCCCTCTCAACTGAAGGGTCTAATCACAGGATTTTGATCCAAAGGAAATCGACACTTTGTAGCTTTAACGTATTAATCGCGTGTTAATAATATACGCATGAGTGCTCGATGTTCTTGTAGATTTTTTATTTCAATAATTATACTTATATATTAGGTTTATAACTCTATTTTCTTCTATTGTTCCACAGCTCTTAATGAAAGTGAGTTGAAATTTCAAAATATGATACGTCTGTCAAAATTTGTCTGTCGATCTGTCAAAATCAAACTCGTTTTATAAAAGTGACACCGTCTTAGTTTCATAATGAAGAGTGTTAATAAGTAGTGCTAAAACCTTTTGCGTTGCCAACCTATCAAGAATGGACACTCTCTTTTCCTGAAGGGTTCTTAGAATTGGTTCGGAAATACGTTGATGGATAAGCGTACATTAAGTCTAATAAAGATAATTTTAATTACGCGTTGTCTTTTGAAAATGAATGCGGTTTCTATTGGAAAATCCACATTTCATAGTAATTGTGACTTGAAATTTGGTCGTTAATAGAATTATCATCGCGCGATATCCCGGTAACTTTATTACATTGTGACGTAGATTATTGAGTTTTCCTGAATATAGATGAGCCAATAGCGCCCTATGAATATTGAATGCTTTGAAGTCAATTTCGATCTGATTTCCGAACTGGTATTAAATTAACTAGCAACTGAATTTGCTATGTTAAAATTTGCCGCAAACCAATTTAGATGCTTAGCACGTTACTTCAAGTTGAAGTTTAGAACTTTGTTATAGGGGATAGCGGCTGTAGGCACATCTAATGTTGGCCCTTGGACACTCACATTGCTAGAAGGCTTTTGAGTCCGTAGATCGATTGCATTATTTTCTGGAAAGACTGTTTTTACATCTTTGCTGTATTTAAGATGCTGTATTGTTTTTTCAGCACAATTGGAGAAAGATTAAAGTATACCTTTACGCTGTCAGATAATACCTGTTGACCCTGTCCATATTTTAAATGAAAATTAAACAATAATTGTAATGGCTTTTAATTTACATAGTAAATTTGTATATTAACCGAACCTAATTTTATATACACGATAGTGATATATTATTACAATTTTTTTCTTAGTTACGTAGTATAATTACGAAATTATTTATTTATTAAACACATAACAACATCACTTTTAGAAATAAGTATATACAGTGATTGGTTGATTGATGTGTCCTAGAACAGTTACACAGATTAATAATAATTACATTTAAGCACGACAACAGAACGGTGGACAAATAGATAAAACACTATTAAGAAGTTCGCATATAAAGACGTAAATACTTACAATTATAACTTAAATGGAGTAGAGGACAGGTCATCATCAGTTAAGGACACATTCTGAAAGAGGTATACGGAACCTAATATTAGTTCCGGGTGTACATAGGTAGCTTGATAGTTCTGTGCGTGATTCAAAGTCAAAAATCATTTATTAATATAGGTAACACAATGTACACTTATGAACGTCAATAAAAAAAATATACATTAAATACTTATAATTTTACATTTACTGCCAGTTCTCAAATCAAGGAAGAGAATAACTGGCAATAAACTCTCCGCCACTCTTTTTATTCGCCAAGTTTTTTTTTGTATTAGACAACGTTTGTAAGCTGCAACCATTAAACCATGTTCCACATGAAGTGAAGTAATAAATAATAATAAAATAAATCAAAAAAACAAAGATTTGTCTCACATTGTCAAAGATCCTCTATCAGCAGGAGGCATGGTGAAATAGGAGCACGCACTTACATTCTCGTGGGAACAACCTATCAGGAACATCGTATGGTAGAAGGTTATACACAAATATTTTTCTTAATGTGACGCAATATAACAAAGGCTTTCTTTGGTTCAGTTAAAGTTGTATATATTTTGATGTACATTTTAATGAAGTATCAGCAATATAGCCTACAAGAATAATTCCAATAAAATATCTCCCAAAAGCCTGAACCAAATAACGAACAATAAACATCGTCTGACCTCGGATTTATCTCCTAAGGGCTGAAACCGAACAAATTAATATTAAATGCCTTCCATTTCGACGCCAATAAATGAATAACAAATTTATCCTTTGTTCGTGTAGGGCGTCTTTGAAAATGTTTTTTTTAAGATCGAATTATTTCTAATGAAAGAAAATATAAGTAGATAAAATAAATTATACATACCTTATTTACCCTTTAAAAAATAAATCAATGGCTTCTTTGGATTTTTGGGTCTATGGCAAACCGGTTTCCTCACGATGTTTTCCTTCACCGTTGGAAATAAAGTCCATCGGTGCACAGGCGGCCTCGAACCTACGACCTCAGGGATGAGAGGCGCATGCTGAAGCCACTAAGCCCTCTACTCTAAGTTTTCTATTTATCATTCATTATAAAGTCAAGAGGATAAATAGAATAATTACCATCGTCGTTTTTCAATAGTTTGTTATATAAGACCTGACGGACACGTATTTTAGACACGTCTTATATAAAAAAATTCTAAATTCTAATTGTAAATAATTCGAATCCAATCCACATGGACGTAATACGTAAAGATAAACAACATTTTGATGTAGTATACATTTTCCGATTCAAAATATCTACCAGAAACCCTAGAAATCTTTAGACCTTACATAGTCTACTTATTAATTTTAAACAATTTACATAAAACATTATTGCTATAGAATATAGTATAATGCACATAGTTCGTATATGCAAAAATACTATAAAACCGAAAATATCATATGCGCATGAATATTTGAAATCGAAATATTATATTCTTGCTCTGTTTAGGATTATTTTGCGGACTAATGAAATGTATATTTTTAATAAAAGTAAAATATATGAAAATTTAGAGGTCTACATTCTCGATCCCGATAATCGTAATCGGTTTATTTCAGCTAAATAAATATAGGACCGTAAAGCGATTAATGCAACAAAGAGGATTAAAAATATATTAGATACGGGCATGTAATCCCCAATATCATTCTTTTATATATCACACATGTATTGCGGTATATAAATCTGAATATAAATCATCTGATATTGTATTAGAATTTCGCAATTTCTTTACCTTTAAGCAAGATATAGTCACGGATTAACGAGATAATTTTCAAAAATGGTACTAGATTTGTAACATTGTGAGATTCCATATTTAAAAATACTAAGTTGTTTTCTCCTAATATTTCCAAGTCGTAAAAGTAAAATGTAAAAGACCTTCATGTCGACAAGACTTTTATCACGGGTTACAATTAATTTTGAGTCTTAAGTAGGAACTTGAGATAAGTAATTAGAGAAATGGGACCAATTGGAACATTAAGTCGAAATGTAATTGAGGTCACTTAAGTGGGACAAGCGAGCGTCCTTTTTCTTTTCATTCGTTTGTTACGTGTGTATGATATCATTAAGACCTAAGAGTATGGAGGGGATTTCAAATTAATTCGAATGCGTTTTAGACATTGTAACATTTATTTAATTACGTCTCCTTTACTTAACTACTTAGATGACGTTTAAGTCTTAATGACTGACTCCGATATTTTTTAAAATCATACAGCTAACAAAAAATATATTCAACAATTATACTAAAGATGTAGCCAAAGACGTTTAGGAATGTAAAAAAGCAATAAAAATTTATTGCCCCCCTATTATATAAATACAATTTTAAATACACTTAACAAGGTAATAACTCATTCGTGTGGCAGTAACATCAATAATATTTATGATTTAAGATTAAAAAACACTACCTGTCGCTTGCTTAGTGACGCAAACGATTAATCCTATCGTTGGTTAATTTCCTAGCTAATTAATATTTGGATTTATATCAATGAAACATTTTTCACCTACTTGAATGTTTATTTTTCAAGTTAAGACGCAAACATATTTCTGTATATTTGCCTCACGCCCTCGTAACACATTCACGGCATTTAATAAAAAAGTATTTTGTTTTTGTTACATGACCCTTTTTTGATAACAATCAACATTAATTGTATTAATTCGTTTCAAAGTAGGTTAAGTAGAGGACAAATTTGGGTTAAAAATTCAATATACCGAGGGAAATCATCATATATTTCAGGCTATTAAATTTTCGTATGGCCTAGAATTCTCTTCAACGCCTGAGTAATTGTTTTGGAAGTCGCGCGGGAATTCTGTTCGCGCGCTATAATGGATTTTCTAATGAGGCTTTTGTCTGAATTATACAACTGCGTCGAATAAAATTATGCTTCTTATTGTTTGTACTTTGAAATAATAGTAAGACTCTTAGAATAAGAGCAACAGATTTTAGAAATCTTTAGATATGAATCAATCTTGGATTGATTCATATATATGCCAATATAACACATTTGCTACCCGATTGTTTATTCGACATTAGATTGCACGCAATCTTTTGTCATTGTACATTTCGTTAAATGCAATAGATTAGTTCAAGCATACTACAAGGTTGCTGTTTTTGGAATGAAATGAAAGTAGGACTATGTATAGTCAAGGTCAATCTTCAATCTCTGATCGGTCCTCTGAAGGATTAACACAGTCACTCAATCTATGGATTGAATATTGGCATGATATTCTGTAGAAATGGATTGAATGTCGATATAAGATGGCTGAAATTGGATTGAGGTTGAATTATAATATTGGCGGTTAGTGTATATTTCTAACCAAACAGGGTCTTTTTACTTAATTCTTTAGTTGTTTTAACATAAGGATAAAGAAATGTTTTGTTGTAATTGTTTAGTTTTAATAATGTTTCGAACAATAATACTAATATGTATAATGATGAGAAAGAAAAAACTTATATATATTTACAACGTACGTTCACTAAATATACAAGACAAAACGGATTAATAAAGGATTGCCAGTATAATTGGATTACGCCCGCTTCACTCAATAAAGAGGCTTTGCGTTTATCGATTGAGCGTAATGGAATTCTTCTATTATTAGTGTCGGGTAAAACAATCAACATACATATTTGTAAATACTTTATTTAATAAGAGTTACCGTTAGATTACATACATATACTAAACACTGAAAATGAAAAATTTCTCAATCTAGACCATTACCAGTTTGTCGAGACTTTTCAGGTTCTCTCCTGGCAATATGGCCAAGGTAACTAAGCACCCGTTTGTAAATGATAGTTGTTTGAGAAGGGATATATTTTAGGACCATGAACCACCATGGACTACGAATATCTTGAACTTCCATGATATTCGCAACATTCTCCTCCAACAACACATATCGATAGCCTTTATCATTTTACGGTCCGCTGCGCGCAGGACTCTGATCCGTACAAAAATGTGGAAAACACCACACACACACACACACACAAACACACACAAAGTTCTGACGTACCTACTCTTGGTAGTATTCGACACGTTTATATTTCCTACAGCAATTAAGTTTTAAGTAGCATCATATTTTCGATTTGACCGCTTTTGTTGTCCATCTAGTGAACATAGATATTTGTATTTAAGTGGATATGTATATATTAGATTTTTATAGAACGCTGAAAATGGTACTCTATATGTCAAACCTTGTACCTTAATTCAATAATCATAAAATATCTACAACCCACTGCAACTCCAACTCAACACCTAATTTGACATACCACACTAATGCTAATAAAATGCGGTGATGTCAGTGAATACTAATCCAGCGCATCCTGCGCGTTAATTTCGTTAATATTCAACTGAAATTGGCGCTTCATATTTGCATGAGTATGGCAGACTAATTCTATTTAATTAATTTTTTATTCGTACTGCTTTGAAAATAGTATTTAAAGCATTTAAATTGAAACATTAATATAACGCTTGTTATGTTATAATATATTATATGTTGTTATGTTATAATATTGCTAATATAATATAATGTTAGATATATTTTGTAAGGATCTATTATTGGAATGCTTCCTTACTTGTTATTAATATTGGGAAAAATAACTACTCACTAGCCTTTTACACGGAACATGATATATTAACAATGTATTTAATTCATATTAAATTTGTAAAAGTTTAATTAACACTATTCATAAAAGGTCCGTCTTATTCTGTAATTTATGCCGTGTTGAAGAGTCATTAATATACACAGTCATTGGAAAACTACATAATGATCTTATTATTAAATGTATAATGTTGGTAATGACGAATTATAAACTTATTACAGGCTATAATTCATGCTAACCCAGAGTCGAGACCTTGCTTCAATTGACTGAATATTAGTATCAATTCAATATAAAGTTCTGTGAATGTAAGAGGAAAAGCACTCAAATTCAGTAGACGAACTCGAGAGCTTTCCAAAGCTCATTTGCGAAGTTTCGTCTCAAGTATTGGAGTAATGTGGGCGTATTTATTGGTAACTTTGAATGGTTGTTATATAATATGAAATTATAATGTATAAAAATAAATATTATAAAATACAATATTTCATATAGGTTCTTACCACATTCGTCTAAAACGTCCGTTAACGTCTTCGTTAACATTTCGTCTTTTATAAGGCTTGGCCTCAGATTTATGTATTCGTTTCAATTATCATTTTATTTTATTGATCAGCCTTTGATAACTGATAAAATGATTTTAAAATATATGACATGAATTTTACACACAAAGACACATTATATGATGTATAACTTGTCGTTTATGAATTGAATACTTAGTTATTACTAAAGCTTTGGTTCTCAAGTTCCTCACTTAGCCCTACGTTCTACAGCCGATGTACAGAGACATCGTGATTACAATTTTATACCAATAAGGATTAAATAATGTAAACAATAATGATATTTTATAGCCATCGCGATTTATCAATACAATACCAGTAAAGTACCTAAAGATTTTTATGTAATAAATCTATTGTGAGAATGGCATCAGTTTTAAGTATACAAGATAATTTTTAAGGACAATAAAAATACGATTTTAAGCTAAACCTATTAAAATACTTACTAATATTATGGGAACTTTGTTATTTGTGATACCTAATATCATAACACAAACGTTACATCTTTCGGACACATGACACCCTGCTAATTGAAGAGTTAGCGATCCATTATCGAACACCTGATTGATGGCCTCAGCTCGTATCGTTAACCAATATACGAAAAGGCTTTGTAAAACCTCTTTTGATACTTTTAAATTAAACCCTTTTGAGAAGCCACGATGTATTAGTTGTCACATATACTTCGTGTATGTAATAACGAATGTAATTCTGAAATATAATTAAGTTTAAATACTAACCATAATTGTACGTTAATAAATAATTTTTATTTAAAATAAAATATTGTTGTGACGCTAGTCCCCATGCTAGGGAACCCCTGTGTTAAGTTAAAATGTTTCAAACATATTATTATAAAATAATATACATATTATATGTTTTAAATATAATAGAGTTAGAGTTAGTTAGATATTTTGGATCTATAGATCGGGGGTTCCTAAAGGAAAGAGAAAAATAGGGCCCTAATGCAGTCCGTCGTTTTGAAGTCGGCAATAAAAAGGTCTGTTTATATCTATATGTCCTGATTTATTAGTATAGCTTCCATGAGAGCAAGCTTTTTTTTGATGGAGTTTAATTGTAGGATATCTAAGTAGTTTGAACTGCTCGTGCACGTTTTAATTAATACGGTAACTGTTCCTAATGCAAGTAGACAATATGTTATGATTGACTAACAAAATTATGGCTTGATATACATTTAATTTTTGATAAGTACTTCACAAATTAAAAGGGGACTCGAAAGATAGAGGAAGTACAAACTTTCAATAATCAAAGTAGATAAAAACCTCTTGTCACCTCTGCGCCTATAAACCAGATTGATATATGAATAATGTAACTGGCTCGTCTATCGGAGGCTGGCAGGTCATCAATCACGACACCCATCTGTCTTTCGCATAATCAATGACTAGGACTATTCATTGCGGAGCTTTTAAACCAGTAAAGCTCATATTTATATGAAAAAATGTTTTTTGTTTGTTTTTTTAGTTATTAGATAGTTATAAAATAGTAGAATAACTCTGTATTTACAAAAGAAAATAGGTAGTTACTATCTAAAAAGTCTGAGTGTCATCTCTTAGTAACGGGTTTTTTGGAATTTACACCTGCTCATGTTAAAATAAAAAATTAGTTACAATACATTATCTCGTTCATTTATGTCAAAAAAGTTCCGAGTAATTTATAATTTCCTGCAGACAAAGTGTACAGCTGATATCGCATTATTTTTCTAGAAAGTGAATTATGTGTATTTATTGACCGGCGTGGCAGTCAGCTGTATTGAGGATCGATACTGACCCCGCCCGACGCTAGCCGAGAGCTATTTTTAGGGCTCGCATGTCCATGGGGTGGACAACTATTAATGTAACACTGTGTGGTATCTAATAATAAGTTCATGCAAATAAATATCTTTTTAAAAGGCATTGTATTGGTGTAGTGTCTTTTTTAATAGTTTTCGTCTAATACAATGGTTTCAATATATTTTAAAGGCTTCATATTGAGCTTTCTGTTCGTCTATTTTTGCAAGATCACGAGTGCACAGCGTTTATTCTTTTATTTTGTGCAATGAAATGAAAGGTTTTAATTTTTTATACGTATTTAAGCACTTTATGTCACGCACCACCACTATTTGGAATTATTCATTAAAGTATTTATGACTTAGGAAAATAAGAAAACAGCGTACCAATTCTAAAAAGTTTGACGGACTCGCGGTCCCTTAAGTAGTAGGGTGTTTATGGGCAGCCGTCTCATAATACGCTATTTGCCCCTTGTCATATAAAACCTTTCATATAAACATAACAATATATGAACGGAGTTTATGTTAAGGATACTTACAAAGTCTCGAGGAACTAACAAAGTTGTCACCAACACGTACCTGTCACTTGAAGTAAAGGCCGTCGTATGAAACACGCCTTGTACAGAATATAATCTTGTCTTCTTAGTTAGTATGAATGGTAATTGTACACTATTTTAGTTCTCCTTTAATTTACTTTGTTAAACTAAAACTCTTTTTATTGCGCGAACAGTATGTAGAAGAAAGAGATGAATGAGAACTTCAATTAAAACCGTGTTATTTTTTTAAAGGGAGTAAGTTTTTTAATGTGCCTTACTTATTTATTTAATTACTGAGTTTTCATTGCATTTAACTTGTTTGTAAAGATGATAAATATGTCTACAGCATCTCACCGAGACAGAGATTTCATCTTCACGATTATGCATAAAATAAGCAATAATAAAATTTAAAAAATTATATAATTATATAATGTACTTGAATTTATGTGAGAAAGTAATATCACTCCCACATAAATCGGGCGTATTCTTTTATTCATAAACTGTATGAGAATATTTATTTTATTACGAGTGTCACGGGCAGAAGGCTTTTTTAAGAAACACCTACTTTCAGATGTGTTTGAGATATTATAACCTCCAATATGATACATTTCTCTCTCGTGTCAGACCACTTTTGGGTCCTAGACATTCCAGTTTACAAAGAAAATATCCTTCATCGTATGAACAAGATTATTGCGGAGATAGAAAGCTCTATGAGTGCCCATCTGAGGTTTAAACGCATCACCTGAGGGTCGAGCCTGCCATCAAAAGACATTCGTTTAAAGTTACATGGACATTAGCTAAGGTTTAGTGGTGTTTTACACGTATTACGTTCGCTGCTGTGTATACGAAGTTTCGAAATTAATATTTCCGATGTAAACGGAACAGGGCGTACTAATTATTATAAAAAACAATACTTTTTTCGATTACGTTTATAACGTATTCGCCTTGTGAATTTACCATATTCAAATGAAGCTTGGAACCTTTAGCACACTCAACCCAATTTATTCTAATGATAGTTTAAAGGAATTTTTATTTGTGTGACTGGAAAACTATTCTAATCAAACTTAAAATTGAAACTAATCGATGTTAATTGTTGCATCTTTTATTTCATTTTCATATCAGCAGCAGTTTTACATAATAAATCATTGAATAACAGATAATATCTCATCTCAAATTAAATCAGTTACGTAAGTGGGTATTTTCAATTTCGTAGCTGAGTTGCACCGCTGTTATATAAGCATGTATACAATTATAATATAGGTAAAATTTATTTGTTCAAAAGAACATTTGATATAATATTTTAATTCGGTTGATCATCACATTTGATTACTTTTTTATTTTTCTGTGCTTATACTAAACACATTTTGATTAGTTAAATTTTTGCCAATTTTGTTAATAAGTTACGCTCTCAATTTTATAATATCTTAGTGAGTGTTTGTGCGTATTGTGAATTAGTTTAAGTACAAAGTATTAGTTATTATATTATCAGTGTAACCTCGATTACTGTTCCCATAATTATTTTATTCAAATCCTTACCACTGATTTTTGTGTGCCTATCTCCATGTTAAGAATATATCGACGAGGTATGTACTCAGGGCTTATTATTATAAGTTAAAATTGTGTATCCACTACCGAACCGTTTTTAAGGTACATAATAGTTGATTTCGGCAAATAGCGAAATGATAACAGGCATTAGAGACTTTACTTGAATTACCTTTTAACGCAGTGATCCAATTCCTATAATCGATTTTTGTATACTACAACTTCGATCTAATGTTAATATAATAAAAAGCTTTAATCGTAGTAGAAAATAGTACACACAATCCTTAAATAAATAAAAATTGTATCACGCGTTACAAACCTAAAAATATTTTTGACATAAAAGGCGAAACAAAATATGCCAAAAATGGTATATTTAACTGGGTATCGTTGGTTGACCTTTGACCTTTTTGTCGGCGACATGACGTATTGGGCGGGGCGTTGTCTTCGGTTTGCCTATTTTTTTTTTAAAAATCGAAAATATTTTCCCTGACAAATAGCACCATATTTACTATCGACTATATTTTTAAGATATAAATAATAATAAAAAGACACGTCAGGAAAGGTAAAAGTATAATCTGAAAAATGATTATAGTAGACGATTTCGAGATCTTTCGAGATCTTTTAAAAGTCGTGATCGGATCGTAAAATGTATCGTTACGATCAGTTTATAATTACTACATTACATTATTTAATAATAACCTCTATTTAATTTAGATCGTTGATCCATATTCTTCATGGTAAGTCAGGTAAGTAGATAAAATAAGACGAAGTTATTTAGGTTGACAATTGCCTTGAAATTGAAATCAAATTACTATATTCTTATTGATATTGATTAAATCATAAATGGTAATAAATTATGAAGCTATTAAGACAGATAAATTGTGCAACACTGTTGATGTTAGTAATTTTCACTTATTACAAAAAACTATGAAGACCGTCTAATGGTGTGAATCGGACACAAGCACGCGAAACTTAAATTAACTACTTATCGTTGAATAATCACGAAAAGATTTATAAATCAACTGAAATTCATGTAATATAGCTTATTACAATCAACTGTCACTATTTTATTGCAACCAAGTTTTAAATTAATTTATTTTTATAAAGATTCTGAAAATATTATTGCAGCTTACAGAGATACACTTTACTACATTATAGACATTATATTATTTATTTGAATAAATATAAACTATTAATATTTATATCCAATAAATATCTGCGCCCGCGCTTCGTTGCGTTCTAATATGATTTTATTTCCTTACCCTGCTTTATAGTATCTATGTACCTATCATTATATGGAACATTCATTGCCTTGCGTTGCGTTCACAGTTACAGAAATAGAAAACAGGTTTTTAACTTTTTTAGTGTAAATAAAAAAAAATATTTAAAGGTGTTTTTATAGGATTATTTTTTTAAGGATAAGAAAACAGCATATAACGTACAGACTATATATTATATAATGACTTTAAACAGCTTTCTGTAATGACAGTTTGGATTATTCAATAAAATTAATTTGAAAAGAACTTTTCCATAGCAAAAGCAATTAATTAAGGCTAAAATACTTCAATAAACACGCTCGCGCCTTCGTGATCCATTATATTTGGGTGTTTTTCTAAACTTTACACTCACGCGATGTAATATGGTTGTTGAAATTGTACAACTGTATGCAAATAACGACTACTGGGAAATAGAATATAAAATGCAACAACAGTTGGAAGTAAAAAATATTAAAAGATTTAAGTCATTAACTGTTTTTCAATTACATTAAATTAAATTTCTATAAGAATCATTATTTGCTATTTAATAAATTATATTAGAAAATATACCTCACGCCCTGATAAAGTTACGTATTATCAAGAGTAAATAAAATTTTATAATAAATATTCGAAATAATAAGAACTACGGACATGTATAGTCAGACAAGATCCTATCAGATTAACAGAAGTCTATTTGTACTATTTTATATAAAGTAAACTGTGGAGAGAAAAATACATTTTAATTTTCCGCAACATTGAACCGTCCTCTTGATAGATTCTAAAATTCTAATAATTACAAAGTTAGGTAAGTGTTACTAATTAAGTTAGAACCTAATTCTAGGGATTACAGAGTGACCTAGAAGCGGCCGGCCGAGCTAATTGTGTAATGTGCAGATTAATGAGGAATTATACACGTGCCTCTCATTATGTAATACATGAGACATTTTGGTGTTATCATTTAGGCTATACATATTCGGAATAAATAAATTTTGATGGCGTCTGAGACCTAATGTGGAAAAGTGATATCAACATTATTATGATGTCACAAGCCGCAATTAGCATGTTCAAGTAATAAAAATATTTTTTTTTTATATCTTTAACAATAAAAGGATACAAGTGACATTTGATAAAACTTGTAATATTTAAACCAGTGTTAATATGTTGCTGTTGATTTAATTATTTAAATATTTTTTAGTTAAATATAGAATGTATATCGACCATAGGTAGGTAATATTTTCCTTAATTTTGCGCTACACACTCGGGTTCAATATAAAATTATTTTAAGCAAATTGAAGCCCTGAGATGAAGAATAGTTTCAGTCTAAATAAAACCAAAGTCCGTAATGAGTCTGTGAATAATACAGAGACAAGACGGGAAGGTCACCCGTCAAGAGGCCTCGTTTGAGAACGCCATTGTTTCAGTCTCTTATATTCTTTATATTCAATTAATAAAAAGAATGTCAGCCCTAATTGATTCTATTTTCTACGGCAGAACAAACACTTCTCTTTTATTGATTCTTAGGCACTTATTACAATCTTAGTGAAACATTTATCTTATATTGTCATTCAGCTAAACCCAATAATATATGGGAAGTTAAATAAAAAAACTTAGTTAAATAAATTAGGGTGGAAAAAGTTGGAGGAGGCCTTCTCCCGGACAGGGGCCGCATCTTAGTAAAACTATAAATTTATCTTTTTTTTATCAAATGTATGTCAAAGATGTGGAATAAAGGTTATTATTATTATTATAAATTAAATATTAAAAACCTTTTTCTTTTTATAAACTTTTGAAGAACAAGTTAAATACGGTTAGACGGCTTTTGTCCATTTTTAAAAAAATCTTGAATTTGTGTATTATTAATACGAAAAATTGAGGTCGACGTTCAAAAATTAAAAACTCTGTCGAGGCTCAAATTAATTATGTTAAACGCGTTACGGGTTTCTTTTGTAAAGGAAAGCTTTTACTTTTAGTAGAAACTCAACAATTTAATGTAAAAATTCTCCCCCTAATTGCTCCTTTGCTTGAAAGACAATTTAAAATTCAGACGATTTCATTATTTTAACGAAGACCTCAATTATTTGAGGTCTTTTGGGTTGCTACTTATACGATTCCATTCTCTCCATCTCAACACTTGGTGACCCATAACATAACGTTTATTAAGGCACTTTCTGCCGCGAATTACCTCTTTGTGAAACCATCTGCCAGTAGAGTTATTCCTACACCGATGCGACTTAGGGGCTTTAAAGAAAAGAGCGTTCCACTGCCTTAAACGTCGGATCCATGGGTAGCGGTTACCATTTTATTCAATGTTATCTGTTCATTTGCCTCCTGCCTCATAAAAATCACTTTTATTATATATATATCGCAAGTTGTCATCGCAGGCAGCATGCTGGCGGCCATACCGTAATTATGTATCCTTCAATATTTAGAAAACGCTTGTAGAATTGCGAAATGCGATGCGCCTTTTGCTAGTGACAACTACAATTTGTAATATGTAAATGTGTCAAAGTCAGAACTGACAATGGACATTCGACTAACTCCAACATAGTACGGGGCCACTGAAAATTTGTCTTGTTAGTAACCGCAACTTCATCCGACCGAGTTAGGCCCCTATATGTAATTGTTTTTATTTTATTGTAGTTGTGTACGCAAAATTAATCAATGAATTTTTTTTCCTTTGATAAACTACACTTAAGAGTTACTAGACTAGAGATAAAAGGGAAAATTATGTTTTGTTATTGTATCACAATCCCATCTTTTGCACTGTCAAATATATAATAATACAAATATAAACTTCATAAAGAAAAAAAATGGTTTGATAGCTCTTTAAACTAGATTTAAGTTTGATTGACGTTCTATATTAAGGGCCAGGATATTCTAGAATAAGGGCATAATAAATAATCAAATTTGTTTAGCCGTAGTATTTACTTTGCAAGTTTCTTTTTAACTTTTCTGAAGAAAAAAAAAGATTATTTATTGTATAAAGCGAGATCGGTGATCATTTAACCTAAATTAAAAACAATGGTCGGGCAAACAATGCCCTCATAATTAAAGTTGTTTTCTTACTTTTTGTTTAGTTTATACTGCAAATATTAATAAATATCTGAAGAAAATGTCTGAATAATGCGGACACAGCAATCGGTTACTCTACATAAAGTACCGGTTGTGGGTACTTCTACAGAATCGATTCTATAAAAATTACACGAACCTGTCAACTTATAACAGAAGTTTATTTTATCTTTCAGTTCTTAAATAATAATATAAGATTTTCCCTAGTAATAAAAGAAAATGGCCCGTAAATGTATTATACTAATGTTGTGTAATAAAAGAAAAGGGTTTGTGTTATTTGCACAGCGTTTCCGTGGCAACCTTTCCTAAGACAAGATGTAATAAAGGAAACTGACACACATGTTTGGTTAGCATTTATTGAGGTCAGACGATCGATTATATAGGCGTTTTTTAAAACATATACTTCATTTTAAGGTGATTTTTTTTGTTTATTGCTCATAATATTCAAAGTTTCGCTTTACGATTTAACTTTAACATAATCTACATGGTTGCACTTCTAAGCTGCAGCTATATTTAGCTATTTTGTCACAGTTACCGACATTATTCTTTCTGTCGGTAAAAATATTACACTACACAACAATTGTGGTTCTTCAAACAACTAAATATGTTACATTAAACCAGTAAGTTGTTCTCATAATTTTAATCATAAATTAAGTTCGTTTTATTTTTCATTGAACTATTATATTTTCAGATATGATTAACTAGTTGTATAACTAATAGTTGTAGGTTGTCTAACCCAATTCCTACGTCACCACAATAAGAGATCGTAAGATGTGCGACAGAAAGCCCTGCATAGACTTGTCAAATTCCAGCCAACTTTAGAGTTGAATTTGTTTATAATAAACTTACGTTTTAATGTTGTAGCAGAAGTAATTTCCGCTGATTTGTAAGCATGTGTCATTTTACCGTCCTGAAGTGTAGACAGAATACACGATAGACGCATAGAATAAGGGTTACCTCGTCTGAAGAGATCACTTAGATAAGGCTGCCCAATGCTCAACCTTTAGATTTAATGTCGTGTTTTTATTTTTAATTTCCTGTGCAAAGAAGTGTAAATAAATATATCAAAGTTTGGTAGTGAAGTCACCGCACCTGCTGACTCACGTTAGCATGCTTTTATTTCCAGACCGGAGTAAGACATGGTATACCCCGTAGGATAACAACTATTAATATAAGTTAAAAGAAATGGATTATATAAGGAAATGTGTTTGATGTTTTTTTTTCTTATTTCAGGCCTGCTATCATGGGACGCTGGCGAGCACCAGGTCGATTTGGAGAAGGAACTGGCCACCCTCACGGCACAGGCACCCGAGGGGGAAGAGGCCAGATATGGTGAGCAAATTTAAATGAAAAATTAATATTTAACCGATAGATTCGATTTTCTAAACCAGATCACAAATAGGCTTAAATTTTTTGTATAGATTTAAATAATACAATTACAGGTAATATAAATAAAAGAAATTATAATATACAAGCTGAAAGTTTACTTTGCGAAAAATTACTTTTCCTTGGAACCTCAGTAATGCAGTAATTTAGTTACAAAGATAAACAGCCCACTTTCTTTGAGAGGGCCTAATTGTGTTTAAGATTGTTTATCCGTGGTAAATACTGGCACAAGTTCTATCTTTATTGTTAGAATTTCTTTCGTATTGAAGTACTAAAAATGTGTCAGATAGGGGAACGTCTTGGATTTTTTTTTATGAATCGTGGAAGAATAATTTATTTTATCAAGATACAATAAAGCATATTCGATGTTAAAAACTATAAAAACAAATATCAAAGTGACCCAAATATTTTCATATACAGACTTTAATAAAGGTTGTACATTTTACTTGATACCGTTAGAAAAATTAGCGCTATATACGAAGGAACTGAGTTTGAATCCCGATAAAATTATAGTTTCGGGTTTGGTTGATTACCTCAAAAAACGATTAATGAAATGGACGAAAAAAATGTATTTCATGAGAGATAACGGAAAGTTCAAAATCTACTGCACGTAAGGATAAAATAATATTACTTGTAGGTACGGCGTAGCACATCTACAAACGTCTACGACACATGACCTTTGCGATCTACTTGGCGAAAAGTTTCGATTTATTACAAAAGTTTAGCTCAGATTTCAGTAAACTGAGACGCCTATCTTGGTTTCTAACTGAATGACTTCACACAAATTTTCGCGTTTTCACCCGATTTCACCGAAATACTAAATGGCAAGATAGAATCGAGATTTTTTTCCATATTTCTTCGAATTTCGTAATGATTTGGAAAATATAAAGGGATTTTAAACAGTACAAGGAAATTTCTTTATATTGAATTGATTATTACTTAAATTGAAGAAATTTAATGAGGTATAATCTAATATTATGCATATTGATTTTTAAATATAATTCAGCGCAATGGCGCTGGACAATAGAGATCTTACTTTCAGTCAGTGGCCTGAAAACTAAACTGAAAAGTTAAAATTAGATACCAATATTAAAATTGATGACGTCGCATACATAAAAGACGTTTTCGCTTATGTAGCTTAGGCATATAACAATAATTATTACCATACACTAATCCATATATATAAAAGAAAATTGTGTTAGTTACACTAACTAACTCAAGAACAGTGGGAGCAATGGGGAGCTTAGAATCAGGAAACGGTCATATACACAAAATGCAATCGACACGAAATAATTTATATTTAATATGTGTATCTTTTTATCAAATTTCAATTTCGACACACGTCCTGTACGTGTGTACAGACGTAAAAACATGTTTCTCAGTCTTCTCATATAATGTGAACTGTATCTTAGTCGCAGTTAAATTATTGTGTATCAATTTTTAATTGTTTTCAATAATATATCTGTAATTACGACTACGCTTACTCTTTTGTAGAAGGTTTGGATTTGTTTCATTATTTTATTAAAGTAAATATTTTAACGTTTCAAACGAAATTTTTAGGACGGTATTTATTCATACAAGTTTAAATATTATTAACTTTTTCAATTATGTCGCAGGCGTTACCTCGAATAAGACTTTAAATGCATTTTGCAAACCTTAATGACACGCTAGAGTGTTGCGGAACATGTATTACTTTGAATTTTCACTTTTCTCTCTTATTTTGTAAGTCTCTGTGAAAAATACCTTTGAAACATTCCCTCTGAGAATTTTTAGAGCGAAATTCAGAATTTAAAATGAACAAGTCATTAAATAATTTTCGTTCTATTCGAGGGACTTAGATTGTACAAAGGGGTTTCGGCTTTAATTACTGAATACTTGTATGAATATCAAACTGACAATGTACAAAATTCTTGTTTATGCAGTTGCTAGATTTTTCAATTACATAGAATACAGAGAAAAGAATACGTAACTATTATCTAGGTTCTTTTTAACTTTACTCCAATTTAAAAGCATGCCTGTTTATATTTGATAATTCATTGCATTAATAGACCAGTTTAATTATCATACGATAAATATCTAAGAAGCTATAAGCACATTGTTCGAGTTAACGGAGATAAAACCACGGTGTACAGTCCATGATATCAATATCCATTTTTTAAGTTTGTATAGTAGGTAGTTATATATAAGCTAGACTGTGGCATACTACTAGTTAACAATGCAAGGCTGGGTGGGCTGTTATTTTAAACTACGATCATTTATCTTCTACATTGGTATTTTTATTGCCATTTAAAAAATAGTAATATCTCACTAGCTTGAACGAAACCGGTAATAAAATACTATCTATTTAATATGAATTTACGTGTTAAACTAATTAATTTAATGTGTAAGTTTTATTAACGTGATTTTAGCACAAATCAATATATCAAGCTAAAAAGGGGCAGATAAGACTACCCTATGTTCACTGAAAATCTAATAAATCTTCTAAAGAATATAGCGACTATGTAGAGAAGATTATCAGCTCGTGTGAAGAGGCTATAAATCTCATCTACCCTTGAAGGAAAGGCCAAGGTCATACCTTTTTCGGTTCTTTGGTTAAATTAAAATAAATGATCTCGGTAACGAAGAGAAATTGTTTTGCGGTCGTTTAAGTAATGTCTATATACTTTTTTTGTAATTATTTTTTTAGTATGAAAATAGGAACTCTGTTAGCAGGAAATTATATTTCATTATATATTAGTGCGTTCTAAATATTTATACGTGATATATATGTCCAGGGTGAATACATCTTGCGTAACTATCTCTATACTATAGATCTGTGCCTGTAGGCTTACTTTTACTCTTGAAAGATTTTTTTTAGTTTCAATATTTTTATCCGATAATGGGTTATTATGACTGTGTGTAAAGTTTTATATACTTGTTCTACATTTATACAATAATATATACAGGTAACATAAAATAATTATATCGTTTTAATTTTCGATATCTCTGACACAGGCGAGCGACTAATCCAGTACGCTTCAGAAAACCTGGTGACGGAGATCCTGATCCACCCACAGATGAACACGCTGATGCAGTGTATGAGGAACCTGCTCAGCTCTTTCACTCGGCACAGACACCTGGTCCACGCCGGTTACACCTTCGCGGGTAACGGCTCTTGGATCATGCAGGTTGGTACAATACTGATATTTTTATAAATTACAAAAGGTTTGTTGCATTTTATTTTGAATGACGTTATACTTTGGATGTTGTGGATCATAGGCAGGCTGTTCCAGACACAGAAATGTATCCACCCTATAGGCGACAAGACTTCGTCACTCCTTTTAAAAGAAAAAGATGTTTTTCGGTCATGACAAACAAATTTAACATAATTATACTTAATACTAAGTTTTCCACAAAGGGAACTGCTTTGATTTTTTGAGGGATTTTAATATAAGATGCATCCGATATATTATGAAGCCGATAAAAAAGAGATTTCATAATCTTTATAAATTATATTAAGATCGGCCCAATACTAGAAGTGTAATACAAGATTAACACTTTATTTATTATTAAGTTACTTACCTACTTCACAATTTAAGTGACGAAGTCTCTTAATCTTTGTCATTACATAAATGAGACTATTTTTCAATAAATCTATTCCGCTTGAACAGCTCAAAATAACTTTGAAAACTTGTCAAAGCGAAAATCTCGGAAAATATAAATCTAGCGATTCTGCCTTTGATAGCTGCTCCAGACTCCATTATATTCAATAGGTCTTTTATCTAAAGCACCCTCGTCTCCGAGTCGCTTTTGCAAAAACTTCAGCTGTAATTTGTTATTGAGAATGACGTGTCAAAGTCAGCCTCCTGTATAGGTCATGTATGAATTCCGTTGTTTCTATATATCCTGAATAGCCGTGTAAATTAACTTTTTCTGTCAAGTTGCTTTTATCCATCAATAAAAAAAAACATAAAATATATTTTGATCAAATTGATAACGTATATGAGGGATGATCGCGTACTTACCAACAGACTCAGAGCTGTCTGTTTTATTACAAAGTTACGGGACATCATTAATTCAGTCATAAGAAGCAAAATTAAAAAAAACTATAAAGTAATAATGTACACGATTGTAGAGCCGTGTTGATTGGTTACGTAAGAGCTGTAGCAACTTGTAACAAAATAACTGTACGCCACGTAGCAAGACCTGTAGCTTCGTCGGTTAGAATTTTAGGATCTGCTGCGCTAGTGACCTTTGAGTTGACTAGAGATAAAAATAAAATTATTACATAAATATTATATTACTAAATTTTACATACATACAGTAACTGCTTCCTTAGTAGCGTCGACATACGCGATGCAGTTCATGTACCTGTATTTAAGAATAGGTTACATATAGGAATAAGCAATAATTATACAACATGGCAAAGAATGCTGATCACATCATCTTAAAGATCATCAATGAAACGTGTGACAATGTCTAATGCAATTCTATAAACATAAAACATGCTAACAGGATTCTAGTACACGTTCAAATGTACGTTTAGTCTTTGTAAAGTGAGACTTCTATACGAAAACTAAAAGTAATTTAAAGTTTGAACTTAAGCCAATACGATTTGTTGACAAGCATTGGTCGAAATGTTAGAACTTCGTTGTTGATGGCTGTGGCTTAATTATTTTCATTGTTCCGGTGTAAAATATACCTAGGCATCCTCGCTGTGGGGTATAGGAAATGTGTAATGTTTATGTGACCATATTGTTTCTGGATTCCTTCTGAAAGAATAAGAATAATTTTAGCTCAACATTTCCTACAATACTGCAGATAAATAACTAAATTAATTTCCATTTAAATGCAAATGCATTCTAAATACGTTTAACAATAGAGTGAATTAATTCAATGCAACAGAGGTATAATAAATTGTTGGAAATACGGCAAACGTTAAATTATAGAGAAATGTTGCAATTAAGCTCGGAGTTTTTTCCCGTGTGCTTATTGAAAAGTGCACTTTAAAGAGTTGAGAAATGACGTGTGTTACAGTTTAAATGCGGGAATTTAACTTTTAAATAGAAAATGCAAAATATATAAAATGTTTTATATAATGATTGATGAATTTTTATTTGAAAAATATTACGAATAGTATCGTCTTTTATTAAAATAACTTTTACACATTTAAAGAAAACACTTTTTCAATTATGTAAAATAATTATAATACATAACTTCAATCCGTTGAAAAGTGGTTTGATTTAAATATTACAAAATTATTTAGTTACATAAGTTAATTCAATTTATTTTTCGGGGAACACTTTTCATGGGAAAACTCGAAAACTCTCTCCAATGTTTCACAGCCAAGACTTGCGTGAACACGCATATGTAGAAATAAAAATGATTATGTAATGTATGAAAATATTTCGTAATGAAGAATACGGCGCTGAGATAAAAAGATATGCCACCTATGTACGTGCTTTTTACAGTAACAATTGTATTAGTAATTTACAACGGTTTATATAATCATATTTAAAAAATAAATAAAAAAATCAATGGCGCTACAACCTTTTTAGGTCTAGGCCTCAGATTAGGCAACCGCCGCACACTGTCGACTTTTTGGGTCTAAAGCAAGGCGGTTTCCTCACATTCCTCTCATTGGTGCACAGCCGGGATTCGAACCGACCTCAGGGATGAGCGCCGCACGCTGAAGCCACTAGGCCAACATTGCTCATTTAAAAAAAAATGTTTTTACTACTGAACTTGTTAATTGAAGTCTTTTAGAATAGGTTAGATTAAACTTTAATATATTACACCAAAATCTGCAATCTGACATCATTAAAAAATAAATAAAATCTTCCACCCCTGCCTGCTTTCCACACCAACGAAGTGTTGGGAAACGTGAATGTGTAATATCCGTTCAACCTGGCTCAAGTTGTGGCTATGACAGTTTTAATTACGACCCGGCGATGTTTCACTTAATTAGTTTTTAATAAGTGCTTTAACTTATTTTACGTAAACGGGGCGTCATATTTTCCATTTGCCTTTTATAACTAATTTCATCAAAGGTAATCCGTAAATACATCCTGAAAAATTACATATAAATTGTATTTTGTTTTGGATTTAGTTTTGACGCTGCTGCATGAAGAGAATGTTCATTTCAAAGTTGTTAGTTAATATCTAAACCTAAGTTTAATCTAAACTAAATATTAATATTGTGAATTTTACTAACTCACCTTAATTGTTCGCTCGTCTTACATTATCATAAAACTCAGACCTTTTAAAAAAACAGATGCAATGTTTGAACTCATGAAAAATTTGTTTTTCAGGATGGTACATTTTCACTGGCTGACTTCACAGACGCCTACCAAGAGAACGAGGTGCAGCGCGTGATTCGCGCATACGAGAACTCCATTTCTATTGACATACATTGCTCAGTCGCAAATGGCGAATGGGCCAAGCTCCCGGACATGCCGTTCGTTAAGCACTGCAAGATTCGTGTCAACCCCACTGACATACTCGACTCTGGCTCGCAAGCCATTAAGGATTTTATCGGTAAGTGTTTAAATCTTTGGCACTTACTACAGCTATAATCGAACACGTATTGGACATTTATAAAAAATACAAGAAAGACTAACATAGAAGTGTTTACCGACTGAATAAGAAATCTATGCAGATTTCTATCTATAAAGTATAGAGATACTTTTAGTCATTATAATGTCATAGTGAGATTTCATATGAATATTGTTACTTGAGTGAAAAGCAGCTTACGTTGTATGGCTATTTAATTGACACATAATTTTCACCCTTGACGACAGAAGAATAATCAACTATGTTTCCGATCAGTCAATCACAAAAGAACAGAGGTAATTTTTTATTTAGGAGAAACAAATATTAATTTAGCTTGATATTTATTAAATTCTGACTACATAACACTCCAGTTTGAAATTAACTTGAAGCCTAGTAAATTGCGAATATTTCGCTGCATTACCATATGAATACAACAATTTGCCTCGAAGCGAAGTGGTTCACACGCTGTGTAACTTGCTACTTGTTCCGTCTATTTATGTGAGTTATGATTAGATTCTGATGCGTACTTAGAACCTACGCTATATCCATATTTTATGAACTATATGTATAATTCGTTAATAGATTTGATATTTTGAAAGTAATCTTGCAAATTGTAGGTACTTTTGCTGAAAGTAGATTACGATTTGTATAACGTGATTTTGATCGTGATTTCGGAGGCCAATGCACATTTTGGATAGCAGTCAACCTAATCAGTTACTGTCGGTAACTTTACCGTGGAAATGTAACCCCACGAGACCGCACATTTTCCAGTATAAAAATAAATTATAGTAAATACTAGTTTTACTTTTGTCTCCAATTTCTAAGAACAATATTTTGTTACATTTTGCACCAAGCGTTTGGTACACGCCAAATTTCAAAGCAATCCGTCGTACTTTATTGATTAATATAAAAGGGGGGAATCGGATGGGTAAATTTCAATTGTATTTTACTTCAAAAATAGGAGCTGTAACGTAAATTGTGGTTTCAAATAGTCTGAAGTTGGAATATGCCGCTAATGTGAAGCGAGTGCGCTAATTAGCACTTTACGTGAGACGTCAAGAAAGTTGGTATTGTATGAAACTTACATTCCAAGTGTCGAAGAAGTTTACTCTGAATACGACTACCGCAGCCTAAGTATTAAACCCAGCGTTAAATACTTTGTACATACACGTCACCAGCAAAAATTTATTAAAAGTATTTTACAACATTTCTTTAATCTTTTACGATTAGTAGATTAAAAAGTAGATATATTTTCTATTGTAAAGTACGAAGTTTTTCTTAATATGGTCAGTCCTATAAATACATATGTGCCTTCACCAAATACACCTGGCTGGGATTATTGTTATACTGTATAAGATCGGCCTATCCCGGCTTCAATTGGCTAGAAATCTATTTATAACTGGAGCGTGGAAGAATGAAGCAAATGGTGAAAGATTTATTGAAATCGGTCCAATATTTAATAACTAACTAACATTATTTTAAAAAAATTGTCTGTTGAAGTCACGGTAGTAGCTTATTTCCAAACTTCAAGTTCATACATAAAATAAATACAATATTGTTTACGTACCACATTTTGTTATGCACTTAAAACTTATAAGTTCTCATTATACTCTGCCGACAAAGTTATTCCCATTAAATGACCAAAGTAAAAATGCGTTGCAAAATGTTATTGACTTGTTAATAATAGAAATAACATCTTTTCCACCTTCAGGAAGGATTACCTTTAGAATTATTTCGCAGTTAGAAAATAGCCGAATAGCAAGTTAATCTGTTCAATCATTGCTGTTCAGTCATCAGTGTCAGTTTGACATTATTGTGTAACTCTTAACCATAGCTGACAGCTGTCAACATACTAAATGATAAACGTCAATTTGTGAATTTATTTCCGAATAGTGAATAGAAAAAAACTATTCTGTTTAAAGATACATTATTGTGATATATACTGCAATTATTGCATATGATTATCAAGTTAAATTAAAATATCTATACTAATATTGTTATACTTGATTTTTTTAGTTATGACTAAAAAATATTTCAGAAACAAAGTGTTTATTATTCCAATACTATATGATAAACGACATTCTTTGTTTGTTTTTTGGCGCGTATATATTTATATACAAAACTATTTAGATTTTCAAGATTAATGCCACAAACAATTAGCGACTGTAATTATTTTATACGTATTTTATCAATATAATAACTCCGATCGAAGGATTTGTTTTAAATGATATTCAGTTTTCTCACATCCTCTTTGACGATATTTGCAACACGCTTTAGTAAATAATAACAAAACATTTTATGAAATTTCTTAAAAAGGAATCATTTTAATAAGATGTAATTTTGAGGACCAGATTATTGATAGTAATTGACTCGTATCGCTATATTTATGAAAATACGCCTTAACTATTTTAAGTATTTAAAGAAATTTGGTACAAAAATTTAATGCAGATTACATTCAACACAGCTATTTTATCTATAGCAAATAGAACGGAAGCGTAGCTGCTAGGTCATTGATTGCGAAGCCTTACATTGAGTAAAGCTAGATCTAGGTCAATTATAGACCACCTAACGAATGCTTCCGATGGTAACTTGATTTAAACATCCTGTTTGCAAAGGCGCCATGATAGAGAAAACACCAACAGAAATTATATATTTTTCACATATTAGAATTTAAGAAAAACTCACTACAGGAGTCGACTTTTAGTATTTGGTGAGTAAAATAATCTGAAAAGATAATTGTCAGCTTCATTTAAATTGTGTTAACTACCTATAAAGCTAATCTTAAGCTTCATGAATTACAAATCAAAATGCAAGGTATAAGAAAATACATGAATTAAAACAGTCATGATTAAGCAGGATACGATATTATATATTACGATATATGTAGCTAATCGTAATGGAGTTAAAAAAGTTTCTTTAGTAAACGTTTAAGTTTAACCTTGTTTTACTTTTCTAAAATACCCGGTAAACGGGACCTGCCCTTTATACGAAGTTATCGTCTTTAAACATATAATTTATCATTTAGAGGCTTAGCAGAAATTCCCCTAAACTAATTATAAATACGTTAAAGTTTATTATAATTTATAATATTTACAGCGTACCTGGAACCTTACATCGTTCCAGCCAGCTTGGAACAGCTATTGGTTCCCAGTGACGTGGTCGGTAACATTCGATTCAGCCATCCCACTCTCTACGTCTTCCCAGGAGGACAGGGTGACGCCGCCCTCTTTGGAATTAATGGATTTAATATGCTAGGTAAGATCTAAATTATATTAAATTCATAATATGTTTAAAAATAAAAGCAGGCAAGTGTGAATTTGCCTTTTGTTTTTGACTGCAGGCCGAGACTGCTATGATCAAAGCTTTATTAGATTATATTGGTACAATATTCTCAAGTAACCTACAATATGGGTACCATTTTAAGAGTCATATCCTAAGAATAAAATTTAGTTAAGCTATGAACATTAAGTATTACATACATATAAGCTGTAGGGTTAAAGTATTAAGATTTTGTGGTAACTATATTAAGTATTGAATATCTATGTCGATTACCACAGACTACTGAAAATACTACTTTGTAAATTAATAATAAATCGTCGGTAATGTTTACATTTAGACTTTTGTCTGCCCGTTTATCAAATTTCCAATAGAGTTTTGATTTGATTTTTAAAAATTAATATCTTAGCTTCATTAATTGTCCGATGTTATGAATATACCGAGAAACCAAATGAATAGAAGTAATAAATAGTACTATTACTAAGAATTAAATCAATCGATCAATTAAAAGTTATTATAAATGTATAAGGTAAGCTTGTTTAACTTACTGTACATACCTTTTTAAGTTAATTTTTCAGATTCAAATGCTTCCTCATCTAAATTTAATATTTTTTATTGATTGTTAGAAATAGTCTATGATCATCTATTCTTTTAGCTTAGTAGTTCTGGTTCTGGTTCATTTATTACTATCAATTATGTTTTTGTAATTAACTGCTTTTCTTAAAATTTTAGTGTTAAACATAGCCATCGTGTCAATGTTTTATTGAATATATCTTATCTTTACAGTTGATGGCGGTTTCTCCCGCAAGGCGTGTTGGTGGGACTTTGCCCGGCATCTGGACAGACTGGATGCTGTCCTGTTCACCCGGTTGAACAACTGCTCCATGTCTGGCATGGCTGCAGTGTTACACAGGAAAGCTACTGCCAATGTCTACCCACAGATCGGACATTTTTTCTGTAATCTTGAAGTAAGACCATCATATTTTGTAAATGAATACAATAAAATATATGGAACTCATAAAGATTATGGTGTAAAATATAAAAAAAATTCAAGCAAGGGTATCTCTTATATCATACTTTCTTTGAATTTGAATTGAAGCATCTAGTTGGAATTTTTAATAATATGTATATCATGTGTGTGTGTGGGTGTTAATTACATATGGGTAATGGTCTAAAAATGTTTATCTAAGACTACTTATCAACCTAGTACAGTGGATATAATAGGTATTTTCAATTGATGCAGATCAATTTTCCACTTTAACAGCTAAATAGATATTATTAATATTATAATTTTGTCTGTTTAGGGCCATCATTTCTTACAATACTCATAATTATATTGAGTTTTACTGTTAAATCAAAGCCCGAAACAACCATTTGTATTTTTTCATTCTTTTTTACAAAAAATCTCTCAGTCAACACCTCAGTTTTTTTATTTTTAAGCAGTTTAATTGATACATTTTAACAGGCTTTATGTATTTCAGGATCGGCGTGGCGTATCAAGTCCTGATGGAGATAAGGACTTGGATCCCCTCATGGTATCCCTGCTGCAGGCTGGCTCTGACATGATGGCTGATCTTCGACACATTAACCTTAAACCACAACATTGCTACCGAAGCCCAGAACCAATCAACTTGTACCACAAAGTTGGACATGGTAATTCTTTGTCGACAACTTTGTGTGCTATAGAATAAAAGGTGACTAACATCCATTATTAAACTTATTTACTTATTGTTACAGGCACATTGGATATGTTCGTTTTAAATCCGTCCAAAGACTCCAAATATGTACGAGATTTTTTAAAAAGGTGGCATAACAGTGAACAAAAACTTTTTGAAGGTGCTAGTGCATCTGGACCTTTTAATTTTCCAATTCCCAACTTAGTATCAATATGTGCATTATTAGTTTGGCGGCCAGCAAATCCTGATGACAATATAACTAGAATTATGTTTCCTGGTTCTACACCACAGCATAAAATATTTGAAGGGTTAGAAAAACTTAAACATCTTGAATTTCTTCAACGTCCAACATATACAGGACGACAGATGTCCGCTGCGTCTAATATTGCAACAAGCAAAACTATGGCCACTTTAAGTACTGCTGCACCCATGAAGACCACAAAAATCCTAGCTTCCAAGATAAATCGAGAGAAGATTGAAAAAAAAGATGAAAAGAGTATTGAGACTGATCAGGTATCGAAGTTTGATAAAATTAAAGAAGTTTCTAATAATGTTATTGACAATAAGTTAATAAGTGAACTTGTTGATGAAGAGAATAAGCAATTAGAATCTGTTTTAAATGAGGCCATCATAAGTAATGTGGAAACAAAATTAGATGAAAAAATACTTCCAAATTACATCGCAAAAGATAACAAGCAAAAGAAAGGCAAGAAAAAGGAAAAGTCTACAGATATAAAGACCAAACGGATGGATAAAACCGACGAAACCAAGGATACTACTCACTCAAAATTCGATACAAAGAAAATCGATGTAGACAATAAATTAAAAGCTGACGCAAAGAAAAAGTCAGAAAAACCTAAATCTGAATTATATGCTTCAGTAACAAAAAGTAAACCAAATCGGATAACGCAAAAAAGTACAGATCGAAAAACTACAACTTCCATAGATAAGAAAATTGTGGCTGATGACAAAAAATCGCCGCCCACAACACCAAAGAAATCCGTTGATGTCAAAAGTCAGTCGCAGTTAGTTAAAGATAAAGTAAAACTAAAGAGCAGAAAAGTTAGCCCCGGAAGCACACCAGCAAAAAGCGTTAAAGAAGCTAGCAACAGAAGAGTCGTTGAGTCAAAATATAAACAAGCTTCGCCAAAACGGGATTTAATACAAAAAACTGGCGAAAAAAGAGAACCTAAATTGAAAAGAGAGCCAATATCTAGAAGACCTAGGCCAGTAACATCGCCAATTAAGGGACTCAAATCTGCTAAGAGTCCATCAAAGAGTATGAAAGCTTCAAAGGCTGATACGTCTAAGCTTATGGGATTACAAAGAGTTAATTACGAAGATATTTTGAAAGAGGCTAAAAAGTCTGATGAGGAAACCTCAAAATCGTTCGATGAGATCAAACAACAAGAGTTTGACGAGCGCGAAGAGCAAGAAATTGTAAGAGAAATCGAAGCGGTCTTTAATAGAGATAGTGAAGTTGAAGAACGAGGAGAATACGTTGGCAGATCTGATATAGAAAAGATCACTTGTCTACTTGATGACACTAAAACAGGAAATATTGACGGTGATTTTGAAGAAGAGTATTTAATTATAGAAAAGGAAGAAGTCGAACAATATACAGAAGATTCTATCGCTGAAAAAGAAGATGATCTACGAAAACACATAAAAGATAAAGAGGAATCTGAAAAGAAGCAAATCAGTGAAATCAAAGTGGATCTCAAGCCTGGAACCATTACTCAAAATGTTGACCCTGATAAACGTCTAGATTCTAAAGAACATTCAATAAGTGTTGAAGAAAAACAAGATATTAGCAGTGAAAAAAAGACATCAGATAGCAAAAGTGCTGTGAAACCAAAAGACTCCATTGATAATATAATACAAGAATCACAGCCTGAAGAGAAAGTATCAACCACAATTGAATCAGGCGCCACAACAGCACCTACACTACCCGAAGATGAACGAATTACGTTAGATGATATAAAAGAAGATGACTTGGTTGAAGAAAAATATGTAAAAGAACAAACCAAGGAAGTTGCCGCCCCCAAAACATTAATTGACATAGAAAAGCTTACTAGCTTCGATAAAAGTTCTAAAACTCCACAGCAGACACTTATAAGAGAAATAGTAAAAACACCTGACGAAGTAGCTGATTTACCATTACACGAAGAAGTTGATTACAGGACTTACGAAGAAAAAAAGACTCCAGTTGGTGAAGATGTTAGTAAACGTAAAATTGATATACTTCAAAAAGATATTAAAGTTCCTAAAGATCTAGCTATAATAATTAAACCCAATGCCTCACCTCAAGAACCAAATACTATTCAAGATGTCATTGTTAGTACCACTCAACGTCTATCACACCCAGAATTGGTGACCGTAACCCCGGGTTCTGCCCCTGACTCACCTATGTATCATGAACCCTCTAAGCTTGAAAAATCTGTAAAATCTTTGGACCCTGTAAAAGAATACGATGATGAGCGATATAATTTTTCACAATTTACTGAAAAACTGAGAGAAACACATATAACAACTGTTGATTCACCAATTAAAGATGATATTGTGGTTATAGAAGAACTACATATGCCTGAAAAGATACCGTCAATACCAGAAGATGTAGAAAAAGAAATAGAAGAAGCTCAAATGTTAGAACAAAGTGAAAAACCTCCAATTAGTCCTAAAGAAGTAGAAAAAATTGTTGCTGATGTTGCGGAAGTTTTAAAATCGGATAAATCATTGGACCAATTGATTGCAGAAAAATCGCCAATCTTATTAAAATCCCCAGAAAAATTATTGCCTTGTGAAAATATCGCTGAAATTACAAAAGTTTTCTTGTCTGATCAAAGAAAAATAACTTCAAGCAAATCGATAAAAGATAGAGATGAATGGCTAGTACTAAAAAGTGTTGAAGTTGATACTGTTGTTAAATCAGATACAACGACTGAGAAAACCCAGAAAGAAGTATCGCCTATTAAATCCCTTACATCTGAAGATATCAGCGACCCTTCAGAAAAAACTGTACTAAGCGAAACAAAAAAAGTAAAGACAGAAATTCAAGACAAAAATACTTTAACATGTGTATTGCCAGAGGTAGAACAAGAAAGTGATGGCCAATTGACAGAAAAACGAGTTAGCATCACATTGGATTCTGCCAAAACATTAGAAAAGTTAGAAGAAAAGATGGCGGACCTTAAACAAATGGAACAAATTAAAACTACCGAATTAATTGCTCCTTCATTGGACATTAAAGACATTAAACAAACAGTTGATAAAACAAAAGAAAAAATTCTTGTAAAAGAAAAAGACCAAATTGATGAGTCAATCGAGAAGGAGCCAGCGAGGGAAAAGAAAAAAGAGAGTAAATCTGTAATAGGAAGTTTCATGGATAAGTTTGACGAGAAGCTAAGCAAAGCTAAAGGTTTGTTTAGTAGAAGGAGTGATAAAAATGCTGAAACTTCAAAAGAAAAAATAAAAATTGAAGATACACATAAAACTGTTCTAGAAACCACTTACAAAGATCTGACAGATTTTGAAACAGATATGGTAGAATTGTTGTCTTTTAATGAAGATGTACAAAATTATTTGACAAACTACATTATCTTTGATGAACCAGAGGAAACAATTTTAGAGAAAAAAGAGGAGGTCTATGAAAATAATACCATTATCAAAAGATTTACTGTGACACGAGTTATCAAAACTAAATTTATGCATAAAAATGGAATAATTCAAAAGTTAAAGATTGTCACTTTAATAACAACAACAAATGAATATCCCGATGGTACTAAATTAATTGTTAATGATGGAAGTGCTATGTTGACTGATATCAACGATAAAACTGAATTTCAAATCAACGAACTAGCTGACTTCACCATCCTCGAAAATCAAGAAATTGATAAAAAACAAAAAGAAGAAATTGTCTTATTAAAGGATAAACAAATTAAACAAAAGTTATCTATAGTAACGGTAAAAGATATACTCGCGACTCGAAACAAACTAAAACACAAAGAAAAACTAACAATAAATACCACTAAAGAGATGTTCATTAGAGACGTTCCTATAATTGTCAATGTCATTACAATTTTTATTTCAGATTACAATTTAAAGACTAAAATCATCGACAACAAAAAACTCGCTAAAGTCGTTATCACAGCAAAACAAACTTTAGACATAAGTGACTCTACAATTATAATCAAAGATAAAGATTTGCAAGTATTTAAAAAGGACGTAATAGAAAAGGATATAAGTCCAACTAAAGAAGCTTCATTAAGCCTTATTCAAGAGACAGAACGAAGATTAGTAAAAGAACCATGTCCGGTCAAAGATGTTCATAAAAAAGAAGATGTAATCCTATATACGACAGCATCAGTTAAATCAGCTAGCCCAGTTCAAGAGAAAGAACCAAGCCCTGTCAAAGATGTTACTTTGCTTAGGAAAGAAGTCATCGAAATGGATGTAAGCCCGCCTAAAGAAATTCCAGAAAAGGCCGCTAGTCCTATCAGAGACAAAGAACAAAAACTTGCTTTAGACAAAGAACCAAGCCCGGTCAAAGATGTTTATATGACCAAGAAAGACATCATCGAAAAGGATGTAAGCCCATCTAAAGACATTCCAGACAAGGCCGCTGGCCCTATCCAGGACAAAATAACAAGTCCTGTATCAGTAAAAGAGTCCAGCCCTGTGAAAGATGTTTCTTTGACAAAGGAAGAAGTCATCGAAAAGGATGTAAGATCACCTAAAGAAATTCCAGAAAAGGCCGCCAGTCCTATCCAGGACAAAGAACAAAAACCAGCTTTAGACAAAGAACCAAGCCCTGTCAAAGATGTTTCATTGCCAAAGAAAGATATCCTCGAAAAGGATGTAAGCCCGCCTAAAGAAATTCCAGAAAAGGCAGCTAGTCCTATCCAGGACAAAGAACAAAAACCAGCTTTAGACAAAGAACCAAGCCCTGTCAAAGATGTTTCTTTGCCAAAGAAAGATATCCTCGAAAAGGATGTAAGCCCGCTTAAAGAAATTCCAGAAAAGGCCGCTAGTCCCATTCAGGACAAAGTTACAAGTCCTGCTGTAGAAAAGGACGTAAGCCCGGCTGAAGAAATTCTAGAAAAGGCAACAAGTCCTATCAAGGACAAAGAACAAAAACCAGCTTTAGACAAAGAACCAAGCCCTGTCAAAGATGTTTATTTGCCAAAAAAAGATATCATCGAAAAGGATGTAAGCCCGCCTAAAGAAATTCCAGAAAAGGCCGCTAGTCCCATTCAGGACAAAGTTGCAAGTCCTGCTTTAGAAAAGGACGTAAGCCCGGCTGAAGAAATTCCAGAAAAGGCAGCTAGTCCTATCCAGGACAAAGAACAAAAACCAGCTTTAGACAAAGAACCAAGCCCTGTCAAAGATGTTTCTTTGCCAAAGAAAGATATCCTCGAAAAGGATGTAAGCCCGCCTAAAGAAATTCCAGAAAAGGCCGCTAGTCCCATTCAGGACAAAGTTGCAAGTCCTGCTTTAGAAAAGGACGTAAGCCCGGCTGAAGAAATTCCAGAAAAGGCAGCTAGTCCTATCCAGGACAAAGAACAAAAACCAGCTTTAGACAAAGAACCGAGCCCTGTCAAAGATGTTTCATTGCCAAAGGAAGATATCCTCGAAAAGGATGTAAGCCCGCCTAAAGAAATTTCAGAAAAGGCAGCTAGTCCTATCCAGGACAAAGAACAAAAACCAGCTTTAGAAAAAGAACCGAGCCCTGTCAAAGATGTTTCTTTGCCAAAGAAATATATCATCGAAAAGGATGTAAGACCGCCTAAAGAAATTCCAGAAAAGGCCGCTAGTCCCATTCATGATAAAGTTACAAGTCCTGCTTTAGAAGAGGACGTAAGCCCGGCTGAAGAAATTCTAGAAAAGGCAGCTTCTCCTATCCAGGACAAAGAACAAAAACCAGCTTTAGACAAAGAACCAAGCCCTGTCAAAGATGTTTCTTTGCCAAAGGAAGATATCCTCGAAAAGGATGTAAGCCCGCCTAAAGAAATTCCAGAAAAGGCAGCTAGTCCTATCCAGGACAAAGAACAAAAACCAGCTTTAGACAAAGAACCAAGCCCTGTCAAAGATGTTTCTTTGCCAAAGAAAGATATCATCGAAAAGGATGTAAGCCCGCCTAAAGAAATTCCAGAAAAGGCCGCTAGTCCCATTCAGGACAAAGTTGCAAGTCCTGCTTTAGAAAAGGACGTAAGCCCGGCTGAAGAAATTCCAGAAAAGGCAGCTAGTCCTATCCAGGACAAAGAACAAAAACCAGCTTTAGACAAAGAACCAAGTCCTGTCAAAGATGTTTCTTTGCCAAAGAAAGATATCCTCGAAAAGGATGTAAGCCCGCCTAAAGAAATTCCAGAAAAGGCCGCTAGTCCCATTCAGGACAAAGTTGCAAGTCCTGCTTTAGAAAAGGACGTAAGCCCGGCTGAAGAAATTCCAGAAAAGGCAGCTAGTCCTATCCAGGACAAAGAACAAAAACCAGCTTTAGACAAAGAACCGAGCCCTGTCAAAGATGTTTCATTGCCAAAGGAAGATATCCTCGAAAAGGATGTAAGCCCGCCTAAAGAAATTCCAGAAAAGGCAGCTAGTCCTATCCAGGACAAAGAACAAAAACCAGCTTTAGAAAAAGAACCGAGCCCTGTCAAAGATGTTTATTTGCCAAAGAAAGATATCATCGAAAAGGATGTAAGCCCGCCTAAAGAAATTCCAGAAAAGGCCGCTAGTCCCATTCAGGACAAAGTTGCAAGTCCTGCTTTAGAAAAGGACGTAAGCCCGGCTGAAGAAATTCCAGAAAAGGCAGCTAGTCCTATCCAGGACAAAGAACAAAAACCAGCTTTAGAAAAAGAACCGAGCCCTGTCAAAGATGTTTCATTGCCAAAGGAAGATATCCTCGAAAAGGATGTAAGCCCGCTTAAAGAAATTCCAGAAAAGGCAGCTGCCCCTATCCAGGACAAAGAACAAAAACCAGCTTTAGACAAAGAACCAAGCCCTGTCAAAGATGTTTATTTGCCAAAGAAAGATATCATCGAAAAGGATGTAAGCCCGCCTAAAGAAATTCCAGAAAAGGTAGCTAGTCCTATCCAGGACAAAGAACAAAAACCAGCTTTAGAAAAAGAACCGAGCCCTGTCAAAGATGTTTCATTGCCAAAGGAAGATATCCTCGAAAAGGATGTAAGCTCGCTTAAAGAAATTCCAGAAAAGGCAGCTGCCCCTATCCAGGACAAAGAACAAAAACCAGCTTTAGACAAAGAACCAAGCCCTGTCAAAGATGTTTATTTGCCAAAGAAAGATATCATCGAAAAGGATGTAAGCCCGCCTAAAGAAATTCCAGAAAAGGCCGCTAGTCCCATTCAGGACAAAGTTGCAAGTCCTGCTTTAGAAAAGGACGTAAGCCCGGCTGAAGAAATTCCAGAAAAGGCAGCTAGTCCTATCCAGGACAAAGAACAAAAACCAGCTTTAGACAAAGAACCAAGCCCTGTCAAAGATGTTTCTTTGCCAAAGAAAGATATCCTCGAAAAGGATGTAAGCCCGCCTAAAGAAATTCCAGAAAAGGCAGCTAGTCCTATCCAGGACAAAGAACAAAAACCAGCTTTAGACAAAGAACCGAGCCCTATCAAAGATGTTTCATTGCCAAAGGAAGATATCCTCGAAAAGGATGTAAGCCCGCCTAAAGAAATTCCAGAAAAGGCCGCTAGTCCCATTCATGATAAAGTTACAAGTCCTGCTTTAGAAAAGGACGTAAGCCCGGCTGAAGAAATTCTAGAAAAGGCAGCTTCTCCTATCCAGGACAAAGAACAAAAACCAGCTTTAGACAAAGAACCAAGCCCTGTCAAAGATGTTTCTTTGCCAAAGGAAGATATCCTCGAAAAGGATGTAAGCCCGCCTAAAGAAATTCCAGAAAAGGCAGCTAGTCCTATCCAGGACAAAGAACAAAAACCAGCTTTAGAAAAAGAACCGAGCCCTGTCAAAGATGTTTCATTGCCAAAGGAAGATATCCTCGAAAAGGATGTAAGCCCGCTTAAAGAAATTCCAGAAAAGGCAGCTGCCCCTATCCAGGACAAAGAACAAAAACCAGCTTTAGACAAAGAACCAAGCCCTGTCAAAGATGTTTCTTTGCCAAAGGAAGATATCCTCGAAAAGGATGTTAGCCCGCCTAAAGAAATTCCAGAAAAGGCAGCTAGTCCTATCCAGGACAAAGAACAAAAACCAGCTTTAGAAAAAGAACCGAGCCCTGTCAAAGATGTTTCATTGCCAAAGGAAGATATCCTCGAAAAGGATGTAAGCCCGCTTAAAGAAATTCCAGAAAAGGCAGCTGCCCCTATCCAGGACAAAGAACAAAAACCAGCTTTAGACAAAGAACCAAGCCCTGTCAAAGATGTTTCTTTGCCAAAGAAAGATATCCTAGAAAAGGATGTAAGCCCGCCTAAAGAAATTCCAGAAAAGGCAGCTAGTCCTATCCAGGACATAGAACAAAAACCAGCTTTAGACAAAGAACCGAGCCCTGTCAAAGATGTTTCATTGCCAAAGGAAGATATCCTCGAAAAGGATGTAAGCCCGCTTAAAGAAATTCCAGAAAAGGCAGCTTCTCCTATCCAGGACAAAGAACAAAAACCAGCTTTAGACAAAGAACCAAGCCCTGTCAAAGATGTTTCTTTGCCAAAGAAAGAAATCATCAAAAAGGATGTAAGCCCGCCTAAAGAAATTCCAGAAAAGTCCGCAATTCTCATTCAGGACAAAGTTACAAGTCCTGCTTTAGAAAAGGACGTAAGCCCGCCTGAAGAAATTCTGGAAAAGGTAGCAAGTCCTATCCAGGACAAAGAACAAAAACCAGCTTTAGACAAAGAACCAAGCCCTGTCAAAGAAGTTTCATTGCCAAAGAAAGATATCCTCGAAAAGGATGTAAGCCCGCCTAAAGAAATTCCAGAAAAGGCCGCTAGTCCCATTGAGGACAAAGTTACAAGTCCTGCTTTAGAAAAGGACGTAAGCCCGGCTGAAGAAATTCTAGAAAAGGGAACAAGTCCTATCAAGGACAAAGAACAAAAACCAGCTTTAGACAAAGAACCAAGCCCTGTCAAAGATGTTTCTTTGCCAAAGAAAGATATCATCGAAAAGGATGTAAGCCCGCCTAAAGAAATTCAAGAAAAGGTTGCTAGTCCCATTCAGGACAAAATACCAAGACCTGCTGTAGAAAAGGACGTAAGCCCGGCTGAAGAAATTCTAGAAAAGGCAGCTTCTCCTATCCAGGACAAAGAACAAAAACCAGTTTTAGTCAAAGAACCAAGCCCTGTCAAAGATGTTTCTTTGCCAAAGAAAGATATCATCGAAAAGGATGTAAGCCCACCTAAAGAAATTCCAGAAAAGGCCGCTAGTCCCATTCAGGACAAAGTTGCAAGTCCTGCTTTAGAAAAGGACGTAAGCCCGGCTGAAGAAATTCCAGAAAAGGCAGCTAGTCCTATCCAGGACAAAGAACAAAAACCAGCTTTAGACAAAGAACCAAGCCCTGTCAAAGATGTTTCTTTGCCAAAGAAAGATATCCTCGAAAAGGATGTAAGCCCGCTTAAAGAAATTCCAGAAAAGGCAGCTAGTCCTATCCAGGACAAAGAACAAAAACCAGCTTTAGACAAAGAACCAAGCCCTGTCAAAGATGTTTCTTTGCCAAAGAAAGATATCCTCGAAAAGGATGTAAGCCCGCCTAAAGAAATTCCAGAAAAGGCAGCTAGTCCTATCCAGGACAAAGAACAAAAACCAGCTTTAGACAAAGAACCGAGCCCTGTCAAAGATGTTTCATTGCCAAAGGAAGATATCCTCGAAAAGGATGTAAGCCCGCCTAAAGAAATTCAAGAAAAGGTTGCTAGTCCCATTCAGGACAAAGTTGTAAGTCCTGCTTTAGAAAAGGACGTAAGCCCGGATGAAGAAATTCCAGAAAAGGCAGCTAGTCCTATCCAGGATAAAGAACAAAAACCAGTTTTAGTCAAAGAACCAAGCCCTGTCAAAGATGTTTCTTTGCCAAAGAAAGATATCATCGAAAAGGATGTAAGCCCACCTAAAGAAATTCCAGAAAAGGCCGCTAGTCCCATTCAGGATAAAGTTGCAAGTCCTGCTTTAGAAAAGGACGTAAGCCCGGCTGAAGAAATTCCAGAAAAGGCAGCTAGTCCTATCCAGGACAAAGAACAAAAACCAGCTTTAGACAAAGAACCAAGCCCTGTCAAAGATGTTTCTTTGCCAAAGAAAGATATCCTCGAAAAGGATGTAAGCCCGCTTAAAGAAATTCCAGAAAAGGCCGCTAGTCCCATTCAGGACAAAGTTACAAGTCCTGCTTTAGAAAAGGACGTAAGCCCGGCTGAAGAAATTCTAGAAAAGGCAACAAGTCCTATCAAGGACAAAGAACAAAAACCAGCTTTAGACAAAGAACCAAGCCCTGTCAAAGATGTTTCTTTGCCAAAGAAAGATATCATCGAAAAGGATGTAAGCCCGCCTAAAGAAATTCCAGAAAAGGTTGCTAGTCCCATTCAGGACAAAATACCAAGACCTGCTGTAGAAAAGGACGTAAGCCCGGCTGAAGAAATTCTAGAAAAGGCAGCTTCTCCTATCCAGGACAAAGAACAAAAACCAGCTTTAGACAAAGAACCAAGCCCTGTCAAAGATGTTTCTTTGCCAAAGAAAGATATCCTCGAAAAGGATGTAAGCCCGCTTAAAGAAATTCCAGAAAAGGCCGCTAGTCCCATTCAGGACAAAGTTACAAGTCCTGCTTTAGAAAAGGACGTAAGCCCGGCTGAAGAAATTCTAGAAAAGGCAACAAGTCCTATCCAGGACAAAGAACAAAAACCAGCTTTAGACAAAGAACCGAGCCCTATCAAAGATGTTTCTTTGCCAAAGAAAGATATCCTCGAAAAGGATGTAAGCCCGCCTAAAGAAATTCCAGAAAAGGCCGCTAGTCCCATTCAGGACAAAGTTGCAAGTCCTGCTTTAGAAAAGGACGTAAGCCCGGCTGAAGAAATTCCAGAAAAGGCAGCTAGTCCTATCCAGGACAAAGAACAAAAACCAGCTTTAGACAAAGAACCAAGCCCTGTCAAAGATGTTTCTTTGCCAAAGAAAGATGTCCTCGAAAAGGATGTAAGCCCGCCTAAAGAAATTCCAGAAAAGGTTGCTAGTCCCATTCAGGACAAAGTTGTAAGTCCTGCTTTAAAAAAGGACGTAAGCCCGGATGAAGAAATTCCAGAAAAGGCAGCTAGTCCTATCGAGGACAAAGAACAAAAACCAGCTTTAGACAAAGAACCAAGCCCTGTCAAAGATGTTTATTTGCCAAAGAAAGATATCCTCGAAAAGGATGTAAGCCCGCTTAAAGAAATTCCAGAAAAGGCCGCTAGTCCCATTCAGGACAAAGTTACAAGTCCTGCTTTAGAAAAGGACGTAAGCCCGGCTGAAGAAATTCCAGAAAAGGCAGCTAGTCCTATCCAGGACAAAGAACAAAAACCAGCTTTAGACAAAGAACCAAGCCCTGTCAAAGATGTTTCTTTGCCAAAGAAAGATATCATCGCAAAGGATGTAAGCCCGCCTAAAGAAATTCCAGAAAAGGCCGCTAGTCCCATTCAGGACAAAGTTGCAAGTCCTGCTTTAGAAAAGGACGTAAGCCCGGCTGAAGAAATTCTAGAAAAGGCAACAAGTCCTATCAAGGACAAAGAACAAAAACCAGCTTTAGACAAAGAACCAAGCCCTGTCAAAGATGTTTATTTGCCAAAGAAAGATATCATCGAAAAGGATGTAAGCCCGCCTAAAGAAATTCCAGAAAAGGCCGCTAGTCCCATTCAGGACAAAGTTGCAAGTCCTGCTTTAGTAAAGGACGTAAGCCCGGCTGAAGAAATTCCAGAAAAGGCAGCTAGTCCTATCCAGGACAAAGAACAAAAACCAGCTTTAGACAGAGAAACAAGCCCTGTCAAAGATGTTTCTTTGCCAAAGAAAGATATCCTCGAAAAGGATGTTAGCCCGCCTAAAGAAATTCCAGAAAAGGCAGCTAGTCCTATCCAGGACAAAGAACAAAAACCAGCTTTGGACAAAGAATCGAGCCCTGTCAAAGATGTTTCATTGCCAAAGGAAGATATCCTCGAAAAGGATGTAAGCCCGCCTAAAGAAGTTCCAGAAAAGGTTGCTAGTCCCATTCAGGACAAAGTTGAAAGTCCTGCTTTAGAAAAGGACGTAAGCCCGGCTGAAGAAATTCTAGAAAAGGCAGCTAGTCCTATCCAGGACAAAGAACATAAACCAGCTTTAGACAAAGAACCAAGCCCTGTCAAAGATGTTTCTTTGCCAAAGAAAGATATCCTCGAAAAGGATGTAAGCCCACCTAAAGAAATTCCAGAAAAGGCAGCTAGTCCTATCCAGGACAAAGAACAAAAACCAGCTTTAGAAAAGGACGTAAGCCCGGCTGAAGAAATTCTAGAAAAGGCAACAAGTCCTATCAAGGACAAAGAACAAAAACCAGCTTTAGACAAAGAACCAAGCCCTGTCAAAGATGTTTATTTGCCAAAGAAAGATATCATCGAAAAGGATGTAAGCCCGCCTAAAGAAATTCCAGAAAAGGCTGCTAGTCCCATTCAGGACAAAGTTGCAAGTCCTGCTTTAGAAAAGGACGTAAGCCCGGCTGAAGAAATTCCAGAAAAGGCAGCTAGTCCTATCCAGGACAAAGAACAAAAACCAGCTTTAGACAAAGAACCAAGCCCTGTCAAAGATGTTTCTTTGCCAAAGAAAGATATTCTCGAAAAGGATGTAAGCCCGCCTAAAGAAATTCCAGAAAAGGCAGCTAGTCCTATCCAGGACAAAGAACAAAAACAAGCTTTAGACAAAGAACCAAGCCCTGTCAAAGATGTTTCTTTGCCAAAGAAAGATATTCTCGAAAAGGATGTAAGCCCGCCTAAAGAAATTCCAGAAAAGGCAGCTAGTCCTATCCAGGACAAAGAACAAAAACAAGCTTTAGACAAAGAACCAAGCCCTGTCAAAGATGTTTCTTTGCCAAAGAAAGATATCCTCGAAAAGGATGTAAGCCCGCCTAAAGAAATTCCAGAAAAGGCAGCTAGTCCTATCCAGGACAAAGAACAAAAACCAGCTTTAGACAAAGAACCAAGCCCTGTCAAAGATGTTTCTTTGCCAAAGAAAGATATCCTCGAAAAGGATGTAAGCCCGCCTAAAGAAATTCCAGAAAAGGCAGCTAGTCCTATCCAGGACAAAGAACAAAAACCAGCTTTAGACAAAGAACCAAGCCCTGTCAAAGATGTTTCTTTGCCAAAGAAAGATATCCTCGAAAAGGATGTAAGCCCGCTTAAAGAAATTCCAGAAAAGGCCGCTCGTCCCATTCAGGACAAAGTTACATGTCCTGCTTTAGAAAAGGACGTAAGCCCGGCTGAAGAAATTCTAGAAAAGGCAACAAGTCCTATCAAGGACAAAGAACAAAAACCAGCTTTAGACAAAGAACCAAGCCCTGTCAAAGATGTTTATTTGCCAAAGAAAGATATCATCGAAAAGGATGTAAGCCCGCCTAAAGAAATTCCAGAAAAGGCTGCTAGTCCCATTCAGGACAAAGTTGCAAGTCCTGCTTTAGAAAAGGACGTAAGCCCGGCTGAAGAAATTCCAGAAAAGGCAGCTAGTCCTATCCAGGACAAAGAACAAAAACCAGCTTTAGACAAAGAACCAAGCCCTGTCAAAGTGGTTTCTTTGCCAAAGAAAGATATCCTCGAAAAGGATGTAAGCCCGCCTAAAGAAATTCCAGAAAAGGCAGCTAGTCCTATCCAGGACAAAGAACAAAAACAAGCTTTAGACAAAGAACCAAGCCCTGTCAAAGATGTTTCTTTGCCAAAGAAAGATATCCTCGAAAAGGATGTAAGCCCGCCTAAAGAAATTCCAGAAAAGGCAGCTAGTCCTATCCAGGACAAAGAACAAAAACCAGCTTTAGACAAAGAACCAAGCCCTGTCAAAGATGTTTCTTTGCCAAAGAAAGATATCCTCGAAAAGGATGTAAGCCCGCTTAAAGAAATTCCAGAAAAGGCCGCTAGTCCCATTCAGGACAAAGTTACAAGTCCTGCTTTAGAAAAGGACGTAAGCCCGGCTGAAGAAATTCTAGAAAAGGCAACAAGTCCTATCCAGGACAAAGAACAAAAACCAGCTTTAGACAAAGAACCAAGCCCTGTCAAAGATGTTTCTTTGCCAAAGAAAGATATCATCGAAAAGGATGTAAGCCCGCCTAAAGAAATACCAGAAAAGGACGCTAGTCCCATTCAGGACAAAGTTGCAAGTCCTGCTTTAGAAAAGGACGTAAGCCCGGCTGAAGAAATTCCAGAAAAGGCAGCTAGTCCTATCCAGGACAAAGAACAAAAACCAGCTTTAGGCAAAGAACCAAGCCCTGTCAAAGATGTTTCTTTGCCAAAGAAAGATATCCTCGAAAAGGATGTAAGCCCGCCTAAAGAAATTCCAGAAAAGGCCGCTAGTCCCATTCAGGACAAAGTTACAAGTCCTGCTTTAGAAAAGGACGTAAGCCCGGCTGAAGAAATTCTAGAAAAGGTAACAAGTCCTATCAAGGACAAAGAACAAAAACCAGCTTTAGACAAAGAACCGAGCCCTGTCAAAGATGTTTCATTGCCAAAGGAAGATATCCTCGAAAAGGATGTAAGCCCGCCTAAAGAAATTCCAGAAAAGGCAGCTTCTCCTATCCAGGACAAAGAACAAAAACCAGCTTTAGACAAAGAACCAAGCCCTGTCAAAGATGTTTCTTTGCCAAAGAAAGATATCATCGAAAAGGATGTAAGCCCGCCTAAAGAAATTCCAGAAAAGGCTGCTAGTCCCATTCAGGACAAAGTTGCAAGTCCTGCTTTAGAAAAGGACGTAAGCCCGGCTGAAGAAATTCCAGAAAAGGCAGCTAGTCCTATCCAGGACAAAGAACAAAAACCAGCTTTAGACAAAGAACCAAGCCCTGTCAAAGATGTTTCTTTGCCAAAGAAAGATATTCTCGAAAAGGATGTAAGCCCGCCTAAAGAAATTCCAGAAAAGGCAGCTAGTCCTATCCAGGACAAAGAACAAAAACAAGCTTTAGACAAAGAACCAAGCCCTGTCAAAGATGTTTCTTTGCCAAAGAAAGATATCCTCGAAAAGGATGTAAGCCCGCCTAAAGAAATTCCAGAAAAGGCAGCTAGTCCTATCCAGGACAAAGAACAAAAACCAGCTTTAGACAAAGAACCAAGCCCTGTCAAAGATGTTTCTTTGCCAAAGAAAGATATCCTCGAAAAGGATGTAAGCCCGCTTAAAGAAATTCCAGAAAAGGCCGCTAGTCCCATTCAGGACAAAGTTACAAGTCCTGCTTTAGAAAAGGACGTAAGCCCGGCTGAAGAAATTCTAGAAAAGGCAACAAGTCCTATCCAGGACAAAGAACAAAAACCAGCTTTAGACAAAGAACCAAGCCCTGTCAAAGATGTTTCTTTGCCAAAGAAAGATATCATCGAAAAGGATGTAAGCCCGCCTAAAGAAATACCAGAAAAGGAAGCTAGTCCCATTCAGGACAAAGTTGCAAGTCCTGCTTTAGAAAAGGACGTAAGCCCGGCTGAAGAAATTCCAGAAAAGGCAGCTAGTCCTATCCAGGACAAAGAACAAAAACCAGCTTTAGGCAAAGAACCAAGCCCTGTCAAAGATGTTTCTTTGCCAAAGAAAGATATCATCGAAAAGGATGTAAGCCCGCCTAAAGAAATTCCAGAAAAGGCTGCTAGTCCCATTCAGGACAAAGTTGCAAGTCCTGCTTTAGAAAAGGACGTAAGCCCGGCTGAAGAAATTCCAGAAAAGGCAGCTAGTCCTATCCAGGACAAAGAACAAAAACCAGCTTTAGACAAAGAACCAAGCCCTGTCAAAGATGTCTCTTTGCCAAAGAAAGATATCATCGAAAAGGATGTAAGCCCGCCTAAAGAAATTCCAGAAAAGGCTGCTAGTCCCATTCAGGACAAAGTTGCAAGTCCTGCTTTAGAAAAGGACGTAAGCCCGGCTGAAGAAATTCCAGAAAAGGCAGCTAGTCCTATCCAGGACAAAGATCAAAAACCAGCTTTAGACAAAGAACCAAGCCCTGTCAAAGATGTTTCTTTGCCAAAGAAAGATATTCTCGAAAAGGATGTAAGCCCGCCTAAAGAAATTCCAGAAAAGGCAGCTAGTCCTATCCAGGACAAAGAACAAAAACAAGCTTTAGACAAAGAACCAAGCCCTGTCAAAGATGTTTCTTTGCCAAAGAAAGATATCCTCGAAAAGGATGTAAGCCCGCCTAAAGAAATTCCAGAAAAGGCAGCTAGTCCTATCCAGGACAAAGAACAAAAACCAGCTTTAGACAAAGAACCAAGCCCTGTCAAAGATGTTTCTTTGCCAAAGAAAGATATCCTCGAAAAGGATGTAAGCCCGCTTAAAGAAATTCCAGAAAAGGCCGCTAGTCCCATTCAGGACAAAGTTACAAGTCCTGCTTTAGAAAAGGACGTAAGCCCGGCTGAAGAAATTCTAGAAAAGGCAGCAAGTCCTATCCAGGACAAAGAACAAAAACCAGCTTTAGACAAAGAACCAAGCCCTGTCAAAGATGTTTCTTTGCCAAAGAAAGATATCATCGAAAAGGATGTAAGCCCGCCTAAAGAAATACCAGAAAAGGACGCTAGTCCCATTCAGGACAAAGTTGCAAGTCCTGCTTTAGAAAAGGACGTAAGCCCGGCTGAAGAAATTCCAGAAAAGGCAGCTAGTCCTATCCAGGACAAAGAACAAAAACCAGCTTTAGGCAAAGAACCAAGCCCTGTCAAAGATGTTTCTTTGCCAAAGAAAGATATCCTCGAAAAGGATGTAAGCCCGCCTAAAGAAATTCCAGAAAAGGCCGCTAGTCCCATTCAGGACAAAGTTACAAGTCCTGCTTTAGAAAAGGACGTAAGCCCGGCTGAAGAAATTCTAGAAAAGGTAACAAGTCCTATCAAGGACAAAGAACAAAAACCAGCTTTAGACAAAGAACCGAGCCCTGTCAAAGATGTTTCATTGCCAAAGGAAGATATCCTCGAAAAGGATGTAAGCCCGCCTAAAGAAATTCCAGAAAAGGCAGCTTCTCCTATCCAGGACAAAGAACAAAAACCAGCTTTAGACAAAGAACCAAGCCCTGTCAAAGATGTTTCTTTGCCAAAGAAAGATATCCTCGAAAAGGATGTAAGCCCGCCTAAAGAAATTCCAGAAAAGGCAGCTAGTCCTATCCAGGACAAAGAACAAAAACCAGCTTTAGACAAAGAACCGAGCCCTGTCAAAGATGTTTCATTGGCAAAGGAAGATATCCTCGAAAAGGATGTAAGCCCGCCTAAAGAAATTCCAGAAAAGGCCGCTAGTCCCATTCAGGACAAAGTTGCAAGTCCTGCTTTAGAAAAGGACGTAAGCCCGGCTGAAGAAATTTCAGAAAAGGCAGCTAGTCCTATCCAGGACAAAGAACAAAAACCAGCTTTAGACAAAGAACCGAGCCCTGTCAAAGATGTTTCATTGCCAAAGGAAGATATCCTCGAAAAGGATGTAAGCCCGCCTAAAGAAATTCCAGAAAAGGTTGCTAGTCCCATTCAGGACAAAGTTACAAGTCCTGCTTTAGAAAAGGACGTAAGCCCGGCTGAAGAAATTCTAGAAAAGGCAGCTTCTCCTATCCAGGACAAAGAACAAAAACCAGCTTTAGACAAAGAACCAAGCCCTGTCAAAGATGTTTCTTTGCCAAAGAAAGATATCCTCGAAAAGGATGTAAGCCCGCCTAAAGAAATTCCAGAAAAGGCAGCTAGTCCTATCCAGGACAAAGAACAAAAACCAGCTTTAGAAAAAGAACCAAGCCCTGTCAAAGATGTTTCATTGCCAAAGGAAGATATCCTCGAAAAGGATGTAAGCCCGCTTAAAGAAATTCCAGAAAAGGCCGCTAGTCCCATTCAGGACAAAGTTAAAAGTCCTGCTTTAGAAAAGGACGTAAGCCCGGCTGAAGAAATTCTAGAAAAGGCAGCTTCTCCTATCCAGGACAAAGAACAAAAACCAGCTTTAGACAAAGAACCAAGCCCTGTCAAAGATGTTTCTTTGCCAAAGAAAGATATCATCGAAAAGGATGTAAGCCCGCCTAAAGAAATTCCAGAAAAGGCCGCTAGTCCCATTATGGACAAAGTACCAAGTCCTGCATTCGAAAAGGATGTAAGCCAGGCTGAAGAAATTCTAGAAAAGGCATCTTCTCCTATCCAGGACAAAGAACAAAAACCAGCTTTAGACAAAGAACCGAGCCCTGTCAAAGATGTTTCATTGCCAAAGGAATATATCCTCGAAAAGGATGTAAGCCCGCCTAAAGAAATTCCAGAAAAGGCAGCTAGTCCTATCCAGGACAAAGAACAAAAACCAGCTTTAGACAAAGAATCGAGCCCTGTCAAAGATGTTTCATTGCCAAAGAAAGATATCCTCGAAAAGGATGTAAGCCCGCCTAAAGAAATTCCAGAAAAGGTTGCTAGTCCCATTCAGGACAAAGTACCAAGTCCTGCTTTCGAAAAGGATGTAAGCCCGGCTGAAGAAATTCTAGAAAAGGCAGCTTCTCCTATCCAGGACAAAGAACAAAAACCAGCTTTAGACAAAGAACCAAGCCCTGTCAAAGATGTTTATTTGCCAAAGAAAGATATCATCGAAAAGGATGTAAGCCCGCCTAAAGAAATTCCAGAAAAGGCCGCTAGTCCCATTCAGGACAAAGTTGCAAGTCCTGCTTTAGTAAAGGACGTAAGCCCGGCTAAGGAAATTCCAGAAAAGGCAGCTAGTCCTATCCAGGACAAAGAACAAAAACCAGCTTCAGACAAAGAAACAAGCCCTGTCAAAGATGTTTCTTTGCCAAAGAAAGATATCCTCGAAAAGGATGTTAGCCCGCCTAAAGAAATTCCAGAAAAGGCAGCTAGTCCTATCCAGGACAAAGAACAAAAACCAGCTTTAGACAAAGAATCGAGCCCTGTCAAAGATGTTTCATTGCCAAAGGAAGATATCCTCGAAAAGGATGTAAGCCCGCCTAAAGAAATTCCAGAAAAGGTTGCTAGTCCTATCCAGGACAAAGAACAAAAACCAGCTTTAGACAAAGAACCAAGCCCTGTCAAAGATGTTTCTTTGCCAAAGAAAGATATCCTCGAAAAGGATGTAAGCCCGCCTAAAGAAATTCCAGAAAAGGCAGCTAGTCCTATCCAGGACAAAGAACAAAAACCAGCTTTAGACAAAGAACCGAGCCCTGTCAAAGATGTTTCATTGGCAAAGGAAGATATCCTCGAAAAGGATGTAAGCCCGCCTAAAGAAATTCCAGAAAAGGTTGCTAGTCCCATTCAGGACAAAGTACCAAGTCCTGCTTTCGAAAAGGATGTAAGCCCGGCTGAAGAAATTCTAGAAAAGGCAGCTTCTCCTATCCAGGACAAAGAACAAAAACCAGCTGTATACAAAGAACCAAGCCCTGTCAAAGATGTTTCTTTGCCAAAGAAAGATATCCTCGAAAAGGATGTAAGCCCGCCTAAAGAAATTCCAGAAAAGGCAGCTAGTCCTATCCAGGACAAAGAACAAAAACCAGCTTTAGACAAAGAACCGAGCCCTGTCAAAGATGTTTCATTGGCAAAGGAAGATATCCTCGAAAAGGATGTAAGCCCGCCTAAAGAAATTCCAGAAAAGGCCGCTAGTCCCATTCAGGACAAAGTTGCAAGTCCTGCTTTAGAAAAGGACGTAAGCCCGGCTGAAGAAATTCCAGAAAAGGCAGCTAGTCCTATCAAGGACAAAGAACAAAAACCAGCTTTAGACAAAGAACCAAGCTCTGTCAAAGATGTTTCTTTGCCAAAGAAAGATATCATCGAAAAGGATGTAAGCCCGCCTAAAGAAATTCCAGAAAAGGCCGCTAGTCCCATTCAGGACAAAGTACCAAGTCCTGCTTTCGAAAAGGATGTAAGCCAGGCTGAAGAAATTCTAGAAAAGGCATCTTCTCCTATCCAGGACAAAGAACAAAAACCAGCTTTAGACAAAGAACCAAGCCCTGTCAAAGTGGTTTCTTTGCCAAAGAAAGATATCCTCGAAAAGGATGTAAGCCCGCCTAAAGAAATTCCAGAAAAGGCAGCTAGTCCTATCCAGGACAAAGAACAAAAACCAGCTTTAGACAAAGAATCGAGCCCTGTCAAAGATGTTTCATTGCCAAAGAAAGTTATCCTCGAAAAGGATGTAAGCCCGCCTAAAGAAATTCCAGAAAAGGTTGCTAGTCCCATTCAGGACAAAGTACCAAGTCCTGCTTTCGAAAAGGATGTAAGCCCGGCTGAAGAAATTCTAGAAAAGGCAGCTTCTCCTATCCATGACAAAGAACAAAAACCAGCTTTAGACAAAGAACCAAGCCCTGTCAAAGATGTTTCTTTGCCAAAGAAAGATATCCTCGAAAAGGATGTAAGCCCGCCTAAAGAAATTCCAGAAAAGGCAGCTAGTCCTATCCAGGACAAAGAACAAAAACCAGCTTTAGACAAAGAACCAAGCCCTGTCAAAGATGTTTCTTTGCCAAAGAAAGATATCCTCGAAAAGGATGTAAGCCCGCCTAAAGAAATTCCAGAAAAGGCAGCTAGTCCTATCCAGGACAAAGAACAAAAACCAGCTTTAGACAAAGAACCAAGCCCTGTCAAAGATGTTTCTTTGCCAAAGAAAGATATCCTCGAAAAGGATGTAAGCCCGCCTAAAGAAATTCCAGAAAAGGCAGCTAGTCCTATCCAGGACAAAGAACAAAAACCAGCTTTAGGCAAAGAACCAAGCCCTGTCAAAGATGTTTCTTTGCCAAAGAAAGATATCCTCGAAAAGGATGTAAGCCCGCCTAAAGAAATTCCAGAAAAGGCCGCTAGTCCCATTCAGGACAAAGTTACAAGTCCTGCTTTAGAAAAGGACGTAAGCCCGGCTGAAGAAATTCTAGAAAAGGTAACAAGTCCTATCAAGGACAAAGAACAAAAACCAGCTTTAGACAAAGAACCGAGCCCTGTCAAAGATGTTTCATTGCCAAAGGAAGATATCCTCGAAAAGGATGTAAGCCCGCCTAAAGAAATTCCAGAAAAGGCAGCTTCTCCTATCCAGGACAAAGAACAAAAACCAGCTTTAGACAAAGAACCAAGCCCTGTCAAAGATGTTTCTTTGCCAAAGAAAGATATCCTCGAAAAGGATGTAAGCCCGCCTAAAGAAATTCCAGAAAAGGCAGCTAGTCCTATCCAGGACAAAGAACAAAAACCAGCTTTAGACAAAGAACCGAGCCCTGTCAAAGATGTTTCATTGGCAAAGGAAGATATCCTCGAAAAGGATGTAAGCCCGCCTAAAGAAATTCCAGAAAAGGCCGCTAGTCCCATTCAGGACAAAGTTGCAAGTCCTGCTTTAGAAAAGGACGTAAGCCCGGCTGAAGAAATTTCAGAAAAGGCAGCTAGTCCTATCCAGGACAAAGAACAAAAACCAGCTTTAGACAAAGAACCGAGCCCTGTCAAAGATGTTTCATTGCCAAAGGAAGATATCCTCGAAAAGGATGTAAGCCCGCCTAAAGAAATTCCAGAAAAGGTTGCTAGTCCCATTCAGGACAAAGTTACAAGTCCTGCTTTAGAAAAGGACGTAAGCCCGGCTGAAGAAATTCTAGAAAAGGCAGCTTCTCCTATCCAGGACAAAGAACAAAAACCAGCTTTAGACAAAGAACCAAGCCCTGTCAAAGATGTTTCTTTGCCAAAGAAAGATATCCTCGAAAAGGATGTAAGCCCGCCTAAAGAAATTCCAGAAAAGGCAGCTAGTCCTATCCAGGACAAAGAACAAAAACCAGCTTTAGACAAAGAACCAAGCCCTGTCAAAGATGTTTCATTGCCAAAGGAAGATATCCTCGAAAAGGATGTAAGCCCGCTTAAAGAAATTCCAGAAAAGGCCGCTAGTCCCATTCAGGACAAAGTTACAAGTCCTGCTTTAGAAAAGGACGTAAGCCCGGCTGAAGAAATTCTAGAAAAGGCAGCTTCTCCTATCCAGGACAAAGAACAAAAACCAGCTTTAGACAAAGAACCAAGCCCTGTCAAAGATGTTTCTTTGCCAAAGAAAGATATCATCGAAAAGGATGTAAGCCCGCCTAAAGAAATTCCAGAAAAGGCCGCTAGTCCCATTATGGACAAAGTACCAAGTCCTGCATTCGAAAAGGATGTAAGCCAGGCTGAAGAAATTCTAGAAAAGGCATCTTCTCCTATCCAGGACAAAGAACAAAAACCAGCTTTAGACAAAGAACCGAGCCCTGTCAAAGATGTTTCATTGCCAAAGGAATATATCCTCGAAAAGGATGTAAGCCCGCCTAAAGAAATTCCAGAAAAGGCAGCTAGTCCTATCCAGGACAAAGAACAAAAACCAGCTTTAGACAAAGAATCGAGCCCTGTCAAAGATGTTTCATTGCCAAAGAAAGATATCCTCGAAAAGGATGTAAGCCCGCCTAAAGAAATTCCAGAAAAGGTTGCTAGTCCCATTCAGGACAAAGTACCAAGTCCTGCTTTCGAAAAGGATGTAAGCCCGGCTGAAGAAATTCTAGAAAAGGCAGCTTCTCCTATCCAGGACAAAGAACAAAAACCAGCTTTAGACAAAGAACCAAGCCCTGTCAAAGATGTTTATTTGCCAAAGAAAGATATCATCGAAAAGGATGTAAGCCCGCCTAAAGAAATTCCAGAAAAGGCCGCTAGTCCCATTCAGGACAAAGTTGCAAGTCCTGCTTTAGTAAAGGACGTAAGCCCGGCTAAGGAAATTCCAGAAAAGGCAGCTAGTCCTATCCAGGACAAAGAACAAAAACCAGCTTCAGACAAAGAAACAAGCCCTGTCAAAGATGTTTCTTTGCCAAAGAAAGATATCCTCGAAAAGGATGTTAGCCCGCCTAAAGAAATTCCAGAAAAGGCAGCTAGTCCTATCCAGGACAAAGAACAAAAACCAGCTTTAGACAAAGAATCGAGCCCTGTCAAAGATGTTTCATTGCCAAAGGAAGATATCCTCGAAAAGGATGTAAGCCCGCCTAAAGAAATTCCAGAAAAGGTTGCTAGTCCTATCCAGGACAAAGAACAAAAACCAGCTTTAGACAAAGAACCAAGCCCTGTCAAAGATGTTTCTTTGCCAAAGAAAGATATCCTCGAAAAGGATGTAAGCCCGCCTAAAGAAATTCCAGAAAAGGCAGCTAGTCCTATCCAGGACAAAGAACAAAAACCAGCTTTAGACAAAGAACCGAGCCCTGTCAAAGATGTTTCATTGGCAAAGGAAGATATCCTCGAAAAGGATGTAAGCCCGCCTAAAGAAATTCCAGAAAAGGTTGCTAGTCCCATTCAGGACAAAGTACCAAGTCCTGCTTTCGAAAAGGATGTAAGCCCGGCTGAAGAAATTCTAGAAAAGGCAGCTTCTCCTATCCAGGACAAAGAACAAAAACCAGCTGTATACAAAGAACCAAGCCCTGTCAAAGATGTTTCTTTGCCAAAGAAAGATATCCTCGAAAAGGATGTAAGCCCGCCTAAAGAAATTCCAGAAAAGGCAGCTAGTCCTATCCAGGACAAAGAACAAAAACCAGCTTTAGACAAAGAACCGAGCCCTGTCAAAGATGTTTCATTGGCAAAGAAAGATATCATCGAAAAGGATGTAAGCCCGCCTAAAGAAATTCCAGAAAAGGCCGCTAGTCCCATTATGGACAAAGTACCAAGTCCTGCATTCGAAAAGGATGTAAGCCAGGCTGAAGAAATTCTAGAAAAGGCATCTTCTCCTATCCAGGACAAAGAACAAAAACCAGCTTTAGACAAAGAACCGAGCCCTGTCAAAGATGTTTCATTGCCAAAGGAATATATCCTCGAAAAGGATGTAAGCCCGCCTAAAGAAATTCCAGAAAAGGCAGCTAGTCCTATCCAGGACAAAGAACAAAAACCAGCTTTAGACAAAGAATCGAGCCCTGTCAAAGATGTTTCTTTGCCAAAGAAAGATATCATCGAAAAGGATGTAAGCCCGCCTAAAGAAATTCCAGAAAAGGCCGCTAGTCCCATTATGGACAAAGTACCAAGTCCTGCATTCGAAAAGGATGTAAGCCAGGCTGAAGAAATTCTAGAAAAGGCATCTTCTCCTATCCAGGACAAAGAACAAAAACCAGCTTTAGACAAAGAACCGAGCCCTGTCAAAGATGTTTCTTTGCCAAAGAAAGATATCATCGAAAAGGATGTAAGCCCGCCTAAAGAAATTCCAGAAAAGGCCGCTAGTCCCATTATGGACAAAGTACCAAGTCCTGCATTCGAAAAGGATGTAAGCCAGGCTGAAGAAATTCTAGAAAAGGCATCTTCTCCTATCCAGGACAAAGAACAAAAACCAGCTTTAGACAAAGAACCGAGCCCTGTCAAAGATGTTTCATTGCCAAAGGAATATATCCTCGAAAAGGATGTAAGCCCGCCTAAAGAAATTCCAGAAAAGGCAGCTAGTCCTATCCAGGACAAAGAACAAAAACCAGCTTTAGACAAAGAATCGAGCCCTGTCAAAGATGTTTCATTGCCAAAGAAAGATATCCTCGAAAAGGATGTAAGCCCGCCTAAAGAAATTCCAGAAAAGGTTGCTAGTCCCATTCAGGACAAAGTTACAAGTCCTGCTTTAGAAAAGGACGTAAGCCCGGCTGAAGAAATTCTAGAAAAGGCAGCTTCTCCTATCCAGGACAAAGAACAAAAACCAGCTTTAGACAAAGAACCAAGCCCTGTCAAAGATGTTTCTTTGCCAAAGAAAGATATCCTCGAAAAGGATGTAAGCCCGCCTAAAGAAATTCCAGAAAAGGCAGCTAGTCCTATCCAGGACAAAGAACAAAAACCAGCTTTAGACAAAGAACCAAGCCCTGTCAAAGATGTTTCATTGCCAAAGGAAGATATCCTCGAAAAGGATGTAAGCCCGCTTAAAGAAATTCCAGAAAAGGCCGCTAGTCCCATTCAGGACAAAGTTAAAAGTCCTGCTTTAGAAAAGGACGTAAGCCCGGCTGAAGAAATTCTAGAAAAGGCAGCTTCTCCTATCCAGGACAAAGAACAAAAACCAGCTTTAGACAAAGAACCAAGCCCTGTCAAAGATGTTTCTTTGCCAAAGAAAGATATCATCGAAAAGGATGTAAGCCCGCCTAAAGAAATTCCAGAAAAGGCCGCTAGTCCCATTATGGACAAAGTACCAAGTCCTGCATTCGAAAAGGATGTAAGCCAGGCTGAAGAAATTCTAGAAAAGGCATCTTCTCCTATCCAGGACAAAGAACAAAAACCAGCTTTAGACAAAGAACCAAGCCCTGTCAAAGTGGTTTCTTTGCCAAAGAAAGATATCCTCGAAAAGGATGTAAGCCCGCCTAAAGAAATTCCAGAAAAGGCAGCTAGTCCTATCCAGGACAAAGAACAAAAACCAGCTTTAGACAAAGAATCGAGCCCTGTCAAAGATGTTTCATTGCCAAAGAAAGTTATCCTCGAAAAGGATGTAAGCCCGCCTAAAGAAATTCCAGAAAAGGTTGCTAGTCCCATTCAGGACAAAGTACCAAGTCCTGCTTTCGAAAAGGATGTAAGCCCGGCTGAAGAAATTCTAGAAAAGGCAGCTTCTCCTATCCATGACAAAGAACAAAAACCAGCTTTAGACAAAGAACCAAGCCCTGTCAAAGATGTTTCTTTGCCAAAGAAAGATATCCTCGAAAAGGATGTAAGCCCGCCTAAAGAAATTCCAGAAAAGGCAGCTAGTCCTATCCAGGACAAAGAACAAAAACCAGCTTTAGACAAAGAACCAAGCCCTGTCAAAGATGTTTCTTTGCCAAAGAAAGATATCCTCGAAAAGGATGTAAGCCCGCCTAAAGAAATTCCAGAAAAGGCAGCTAGTCCTATCCAGGACAAAGAACAAAAACCAGCTTTAGACAAAGAACCAAGCCCTGTCAAAGATGTTTCTTTGCCAAAGAAAGATATCCTCGAAAAGGATGTAAGCCCGCCTAAAGAAATTCCAGAAAAGGCAGCTAGTCCTATCCAGGACAAAGAACAAAAACCAGCTTTAGGCAAAGAACCAAGCCCTGTCAAAGATGTTTCTTTGCCAAAGAAAGATATCCTCGAAAAGGATGTAAGCCCGCCTAAAGAAATTCCAGAAAAGGCCGCTAGTCCCATTCAGGACAAAGTTACAAGTCCTGCTTTAGAAAAGGACGTAAGCCCGGCTGAAGAAATTCTAGAAAAGGTAACAAGTCCTATCAAGGACAAAGAACAAAAACCAGCTTTAGACAAAGAACCGAGCCCTGTCAAAGATGTTTCATTGCCAAAGGAAGATATCCTCGAAAAGGATGTAAGCCCGCCTAAAGAAATTCCAGAAAAGGCAGCTTCTCCTATCCAGGACAAAGAACAAAAACCAGCTTTAGACAAAGAACCAAGCCCTGTCAAAGATGTTTCTTTGCCAAAGAAAGATATCCTCGAAAAGGATGTAAGCCCGCCTAAAGAAATTCCAGAAAAGGCAGCTAGTCCTATCCAGGACAAAGAACAAAAACCAGCTTTAGACAAAGAACCGAGCCCTGTCAAAGATGTTTCATTGGCAAAGGAAGATATCCTCGAAAAGGATGTAAGCCCGCCTAAAGAAATTCCAGAAAAGGCCGCTAGTCCCATTCAGGACAAAGTTGCAAGTCCTGCTTTAGAAAAGGACGTAAGCCCGGCTGAAGAAATTTCAGAAAAGGCAGCTAGTCCTATCCAGGACAAAGAACAAAAACCAGCTTTAGACAAAGAACCGAGCCCTGTCAAAGATGTTTCATTGCCAAAGGAAGATATCCTCGAAAAGGATGTAAGCCCGCCTAAAGAAATTCCAGAAAAGGTTGCTAGTCCCATTCAGGACAAAGTTACAAGTCCTGCTTTAGAAAAGGACGTAAGCCCGGCTGAAGAAATTCTAGAAAAGGCAGCTTCTCCTATCCAGGACAAAGAACAAAAACCAGCTTTAGACAAAGAACCAAGCCCTGTCAAAGATGTTTCTTTGCCAAAGAAAGATATCCTCGAAAAGGATGTAAGCCCGCCTAAAGAAATTCCAGAAAAGGCAGCTAGTCCTATCCAGGACAAAGAACAAAAACCAGCTTTAGACAAAGAACCAAGCCCTGTCAAAGATGTTTCATTGCCAAAGGAAGATATCCTCGAAAAGGATGTAAGCCCGCCTAAAGAAATTCCAGAAAAGGCCGCTAGTCCCATTCAGGACAAAGTTAAAAGTCCTGCTTTAGAAAAGGACGTAAGCCCGGCTGAAGAAATTCTAGAAAAGGCAGCTTCTCCTATCCAGGACAAAGAACAAAAACCAGCTTTAGACAAAGAACCAAGCCCTGTCAAAGATGTTTCTTTGCCAAAGAAAGATATCATCGAAAAGGATGTAAGCCCGCCTAAAGAAATTCCAGAAAAGGCCGCTAGTCCCATTATGGACAAAGTACCAAGTCCTGCATTCGAAAAGGATGTAAGCCAGGCTGAAGAAATTCTAGAAAAGGCATCTTCTCCTATCCAGGACAAAGAACAAAAACCAGCTTTAGACAAAGAACCGAGCCCTGTCAAAGATGTTTCATTGCCAAAGGAATATATCCTCGAAAAGGATGTAAGCCCGCCTAAAGAAATTCCAGAAAAGGCAGCTAGTCCTATCCAGGACAAAGAACAAAAACCAGCTTTAGACAAAGAATCGAGCCCTGTCAAAGATGTTTCATTGCCAAAGAAAGATATCCTCGAAAAGGATGTAAGCCCGCCTAAAGAAATTCCAGAAAAGGTTGCTAGTCCCATTCAGGACAAAGTACCAAGTCCTGCTTTCGAAAAGGATGTAAGCCCGGCTGAAGAAATTCTAGAAAAGGCAGCTTCTCCTATCCAGGACAAAGAACAAAAACCAGCTTTAGACAAAGAACCAAGCCCTGTCAAAGATGTTTATTTGCCAAAGAAAGATATCATCGAAAAGGATGTAAGCCCGCCTAAAGAAATTCCAGAAAAGGCCGCTAGTCCCATTCAGGACAAAGTTGCAAGTCCTGCTTTAGTAAAGGACGTAAGCCCGGCTAAGGAAATTCCAGAAAAGGCAGCTAGTCCTATCCAGGACAAAGAACAAAAACCAGCTTCAGACAAAGAAACAAGCCCTGTCAAAGATGTTTCTTTGCCAAAGAAAGATATCCTCGAAAAGGATGTTAGCCCGCCTAAAGAAATTCCAGAAAAGGCAGCTAGTCCTATCCAGGACAAAGAACAAAAACCAGCTTTAGACAAAGAATCGAGCCCTGTCAAAGATGTTTCATTGCCAAAGGAAGATATCCTCGAAAAGGATGTAAGCCCGCCTAAAGAAATTCCAGAAAAGGTTGCTAGTCCTATCCAGGACAAAGAACAAAAACCAGCTTTAGACAAAGAACCAAGCCCTGTCAAAGATGTTTCTTTGCCAAAGAAAGATATCCTCGAAAAGGATGTAAGCCCGCCTAAAGAAATTCCAGAAAAGGCAGCTAGTCCTATCCAGGACAAAGAACAAAAACCAGCTTTAGACAAAGAACCGAGCCCTGTCAAAGATGTTTCATTGCCAAAGGAAGATATCCTCGAAAAGGATGTAAGCCCGCCTAAAGAAATTCCAGAAAAGGTTGCTAGTCCCATTCAGGACAAAGTACCAAGTCCTGCTTTCGAAAAGGATGTAAGCCCGGCTGAAGAAATTCTAGAAAAGGCAGCTTCTCCTATCCAGGACAAAGAACAAAAACCAGCTGTATACAAAGAACCAAGCCCTGTCAAAGATGTTTCTTTGCCAAAGAAAGATATCCTCGAAAAGGATGTAAGCCCGCCTAAAGAAATTCCAGAAAAGGCAGCTAGTCCTATCCAGGACAAAGAACAAAAACCAGCTTTAGACAAAGAACCGAGCCCTGTCAAAGATGTTTCATTGGCAAAGGAAGATATCCTCGAAAAGGATGTAAGCCCGCCTAAAGAAATTCCAGAAAAGGCCGCTAGTCCCATTCAGGACAAAGTTGCAAGTCCTGCTTTAGAAAAGGACGTAAGCCCGGCTGAAGAAATTCCAGAAAAGGCAGCTAGTCCTATCAAGGACAAAGAACAAAAACCAGCTTTAGACAAAGAACCAAGCTCTGTCAAAGATGTTTCTTTGCCAAAGAAAGATATCATCGAAAAGGATGTAAGCCCGCCTAAAGAAATTCCAGAAAAGGCCGCTAGTCCCATTCAGGACAAAGTACCAAGTCCTGCTTTCGAAAAGGATGTAAGCCAGGCTGAAGAAATTCTAGAAAAGGCATCTTCTCCTATCCAGGACAAAGAACAAAAACCAGCTTTAGACAAAGAACCAAGCCCTGTCAAAGTGGTTTCTTTGCCAAAGAAAGATATCCTCGAAAAGGATGTAAGCCCGCCTAAAGAAATTCCAGAAAAGGCAGCTAGTCCTATCCAGGACAAAGAACAAAAACCAGCTTTAGACAAAGAATCGAGCCCTGTCAAAGATGTTTCATTGCCAAAGAAAGTTATCCTCGAAAAGGATGTAAGCCCGCCTAAAGAAATTCCAGAAAAGGTTGCTAGTCCCATTCAGGACAAAGTACCAAGTCCTGCTTTCGAAAAGGATGTAAGCCCGGCTGAAGAAATTCTAGAAAAGGCAGCTTCTCCTATCCATGACAAAGAACAAAAACCAGCTTTAGACAAAGAACCAAGCCCTGTCAAAGATGTTTCTTTGCCAAAGAAAGATATCCTCGAAAAGGATGTAAGCCCGCCTAAAGAAATTCCAGAAAAGGCAGCTAGTCCTATCCAGGACAAAGAACAAAAACCAGCTTTAGACAAAGAACCAAGCCCTGTCAAAGATGTTTCTTTGCCAAAGAAAGATATCCTCGAAAAGGATGTAAGCCCGCTTAAAGAAATTCCAGAAAAGGCCGCTAGTCCCATTCAGGACAAAGTTACAAGTCCTGCTTTAGAAAAGGACGTAAGCCCGGCTGAAGAAATTCTAGAAAAGGCAACAAGTCCTATCCAGGACAAAGAACAAAAACCAGCTTTAGACAAAGAACCAAGCCCTGTCAAAGATGTTTCTTTGCCAAAGAAAGATATCATCGAAAAGGATGTAAGCCCGCCTAAAGAAATACCAGAAAAGGAAGCTAGTCCCATTCAGGACAAAGTTGCAAGTCCTGCTTTAGAAAAGGACGTAAGCCCGGCTGAAGAAATTCCAGAAAAGGCAGCTAGTCCTATCCAGGACAAAGAACAAAAACCAGCTTTAGGCAAAGAACCAAGCCCTGTCAAAGATGTTTCTTTGCCAAAGAAAGATATCATCGAAAAGGATGTAAGCCCGCCTAAAGAAATTCCAGAAAAGGCTGCTAGTCCCATTCAGGACAAAGTTGCAAGTCCTGCTTTAGAAAAGGACGTAAGCCCGGCTGAAGAAATTCCAGAAAAGGCAGCTAGTCCTATCCAGGACAAAGAACAAAAACCAGCTTTAGACAAAGAACCAAGCCCTGTCAAAGATGTCTCTTTGCCAAAGAAAGATATCATCGAAAAGGATGTAAGCCCGCCTAAAGAAATTCCAGAAAAGGCTGCTAGTCCCATTCAGGACAAAGTTGCAAGTCCTGCTTTAGAAAAGGACGTAAGCCCGGCTGAAGAAATTCCAGAAAAGGCAGCTAGTCCTATCCAGGACAAAGATCAAAAACCAGCTTTAGACAAAGAACCAAGCCCTGTCAAAGATGTTTCTTTGCCAAAGAAAGATATTCTCGAAAAGGATGTAAGCCCGCCTAAAGAAATTCCAGAAAAGGCAGCTAGTCCTATCCAGGACAAAGAACAAAAACAAGCTTTAGACAAAGAACCAAGCCCTGTCAAAGATGTTTCTTTGCCAAAGAAAGATATCCTCGAAAAGGATGTAAGCCCGCCTAAAGAAATTCCAGAAAAGGCAGCTAGTCCTATCCAGGACAAAGAACAAAAACCAGCTTTAGACAAAGAACCAAGCCCTGTCAAAGATGTTTCTTTGCCAAAGAAAGATATCCTCGAAAAGGATGTAAGCCCGCTTAAAGAAATTCCAGAAAAGGCCGCTAGTCCCATTCAGGACAAAGTTACAAGTCCTGCTTTAGAAAAGGACGTAAGCCCGGCTGAAGAAATTCTAGAAAAGGCAACAAGTCCTATCCAGGACAAAGAACAAAAACCAGCTTTAGACAAAGAACCAAGCCCTGTCAAAGATGTTTCTTTGCCAAAGAAAGATATCATCGAAAAGGATGTAAGCCCGCCTAAAGAAATACCAGAAAAGGACGCTAGTCCCATTCAGGACAAAGTTGCAAGTCCTGCTTTAGAAAAGGACGTAAGCCCGGCTGAAGAAATTCCAGAAAAGGCAGCTAGTCCTATCCAGGACAAAGAACAAAAACCAGCTTTAGGCAAAGAACCAAGCCCTGTCAAAGATGTTTCTTTGCCAAAGAAAGATATCCTCGAAAAGGATGTAAGCCCGCCTAAAGAAATTCCAGAAAAGGCCGCTAGTCCCATTCAGGACAAAGTTACAAGTCCTGCTTTAGAAAAGGACGTAAGCCCGGCTGAAGAAATTCTAGAAAAGGTAACAAGTCCTATCAAGGACAAAGAACAAAAACCAGCTTTAGACAAAGAACCGAGCCCTGTCAAAGATGTTTCATTGCCAAAGGAAGATATCCTCGAAAAGGATGTAAGCCCGCCTAAAGAAATTCCAGAAAAGGCAGCTTCTCCTATCCAGGACAAAGAACAAAAACCAGCTTTAGACAAAGAACCAAGCCCTGTCAAAGATGTTTCTTTGCCAAAGAAAGATATCCTCGAAAAGGATGTAAGCCCGCCTAAAGAAATTCCAGAAAAGGCAGCTAGTCCTATCCAGGACAAAGAACAAAAACCAGCTTTAGACAAAGAACCGAGCCCTGTCAAAGATGTTTCATTGGCAAAGGAAGATATCCTCGAAAAGGATGTAAGCCCGCCTAAAGAAATTCCAGAAAAGGCCGCTAGTCCCATTCAGGACAAAGTTGCAAGTCCTGCTTTAGAAAAGGACGTAAGCCCGGCTGAAGAAATTTCAGAAAAGGCAGCTAGTCCTATCCAGGACAAAGAACAAAAACCAGCTTTAGACAAAGAACCGAGCCCTGTCAAAGATGTTTCATTGCCAAAGGAAGATATCCTCGAAAAGGATGTAAGCCCGCCTAAAGAAATTCCAGAAAAGGTTGCTAGTCCCATTCAGGACAAAGTTACAAGTCCTGCTTTAGAAAAGGACGTAAGCCCGGCTGAAGAAATTCTAGAAAAGGCAGCTTCTCCTATCCAGGACAAAGAACAAAAACCAGCTTTAGACAAAGAACCAAGCCCTGTCAAAGATGTTTCTTTGCCAAAGAAAGATATCCTCGAAAAGGATGTAAGCCCGCCTAAAGAAATTCCAGAAAAGGCAGCTAGTCCTATCCAGGACAAAGAACAAAAACCAGCTTTAGACAAAGAACCAAGCCCTGTCAAAGATGTTTCATTGCCAAAGGAAGATATCCTCGAAAAGGATGTAAGCCCGCCTAAAGAAATTCCAGAAAAGGCCGCTAGTCCCATTCAGGACAAAGTTAAAAGTCCTGCTTTAGAAAAGGACGTAAGCCCGGCTGAAGAAATTCTAGAAAAGGCAGCTTCTCCTATCCAGGACAAAGAACAAAAACCAGCTTTAGACAAAGAACCAAGCCCTGTCAAAGATGTTTCTTTGCCAAAGAAAGATATCATCGAAAAGGATGTAAGCCCGCCTAAAGAAATTCCAGAAAAGGCCGCTAGTCCCATTATGGACAAAGTACCAAGTCCTGCATTCGAAAAGGATGTAAGCCAGGCTGAAGAAATTCTAGAAAAGGCATCTTCTCCTATCCAGGACAAAGAACAAAAACCAGCTTTAGACAAAGAACCGAGCCCTGTCAAAGATGTTTCATTGCCAAAGGAATATATCCTCGAAAAGGATGTAAGCCCGCCTAAAGAAATTCCAGAAAAGGCAGCTAGTCCTATCCAGGACAAAGAACAAAAACCAGCTTTAGACAAAGAATCGAGCCCTGTCAAAGATGTTTCATTGCCAAAGAAAGATATCCTCGAAAAGGATGTAAGCCCGCCTAAAGAAATTCCAGAAAAGGTTGCTAGTCCCATTCAGGACAAAGTACCAAGTCCTGCTTTCGAAAAGGATGTAAGCCCGGCTGAAGAAATTCTAGAAAAGGCAGCTTCTCCTATCCAGGACAAAGAACAAAAACCAGCTTTAGACAAAGAACCAAGCCCTGTCAAAGATGTTTATTTGCCAAAGAAAGATATCATCGAAAAGGATGTAAGCCCGCCTAAAGAAATTCCAGAAAAGGCCGCTAGTCCCATTCAGGACAAAGTTGCAAGTCCTGCTTTAGTAAAGGACGTAAGCCCGGCTAAGGAAATTCCAGAAAAGGCAGCTAGTCCTATCCAGGACAAAGAACAAAAACCAGCTTCAGACAAAGAAACAAGCCCTGTCAAAGATGTTTCTTTGCCAAAGAAAGATATCCTCGAAAAGGATGTTAGCCCGCCTAAAGAAATTCCAGAAAAGGCAGCTAGTCCTATCCAGGACAAAGAACAAAAACCAGCTTTAGACAAAGAATCGAGCCCTGTCAAAGATGTTTCATTGCCAAAGGAAGATATCCTCGAAAAGGATGTAAGCCCGCCTAAAGAAATTCCAGAAAAGGTTGCTAGTCCTATCCAGGACAAAGAACAAAAACCAGCTTTAGACAAAGAACCAAGCCCTGTCAAAGATGTTTCTTTGCCAAAGAAAGATATCCTCGAAAAGGATGTAAGCCCGCCTAAAGAAATTCCAGAAAAGGCAGCTAGTCCTATCCAGGACAAAGAACAAAAACCAGCTTTAGACAAAGAACCGAGCCCTGTCAAAGATGTTTCATTGGCAAAGGAAGATATCCTCGAAAAGGATGTAAGCCCGCCTAAAGAAATTCCAGAAAAGGTTGCTAGTCCCATTCAGGACAAAGTACCAAGTCCTGCTTTCGAAAAGGATGTAAGCCCGGCTGAAGAAATTCTAGAAAAGGCAGCTTCTCCTATCCAGGACAAAGAACAAAAACCAGCTGTATACAAAGAACCAAGCCCTGTCAAAGATGTTTCTTTGCCAAAGAAAGATATCCTCGAAAAGGATGTAAGCCCGCCTAAAGAAATTCCAGAAAAGGCAGCTAGTCCTATCCAGGACAAAGAACAAAAACCAGCTTTAGACAAAGAACCGAGCCCTGTCAAAGATGTTTCATTGGCAAAGGAAGATATCCTCGAAAAGGATGTAAGCCCGCCTAAAGAAATTCCAGAAAAGGCCGCTAGTCCCATTCAGGACAAAGTTGCAAGTCCTGCTTTAGAAAAGGACGTAAGCCCGGCTGAAGAAATTCCAGAAAAGGCAGCTAGTCCTATCAAGGACAAAGAACAAAAACCAGCTTTAGACAAAGAACCAAGCTCTGTCAAAGATGTTTCTTTGCCAAAGAAAGATATCATCGAAAAGGATGTAAGCCCGCCTAAAGAAATTCCAGAAAAGGCCGCTAGTCCCATTCAGGACAAAGTACCAAGTCCTGCTTTCGAAAAGGATGTAAGCCAGGCTGAAGAAATTCTAGAAAAGGCATCTTCTCCTATCCAGGACAAAGAACAAAAACCAGCTTTAGACAAAGAACCAAGCCCTGTCAAAGTGGTTTCTTTGCCAAAGAAAGATATCCTCGAAAAGGATGTAAGCCCGCCTAAAGAAATTCCAGAAAAGGCAGCTAGTCCTATCCAGGACAAAGAACAAAAACCAGCTTTAGACAAAGAATCGAGCCCTGTCAAAGATGTTTCATTGCCAAAGAAAGTTATCCTCGAAAAGGATGTAAGCCCGCCTAAAGAAATTCCAGAAAAGGTTGCTAGTCCCATTCAGGACAAAGTACCAAGTCCTGCTTTCGAAAAGGATGTAAGCCCGGCTGAAGAAATTCTAGAAAAGGCAGCTTCTCCTATCCATGACAAAGAACAAAAACCAGCTTTAGACAAAGAACCAAGCCCTGTCAAAGATGTTTCTTTGCCAAAGAAAGATATCCTCGAAAAGGATGTAAGCCCGCCTAAAGAAATTCCAGAAAAGGCAGCTAGTCCTATCCAGGACAAAGAACAAAAACCAGCTTTAGACAAAGAACCAAGCCCTGTCAAAGATGTTTCTTTGCCAAAGAAAGATATCCTCGAAAAGGATGTAAGCCCGCCTAAAGAAATTCCAGAAAAGGCAGCTAGTCCTATCCAGGACAAAGAACAAAAACCAGCTTTAGACAAAGAACCAAGCCCTGTCAAAGATGTTTCTTTGCCAAAGAAAGATATCCTCGAAAAGGATGTAAGCCCGCCTAAAGAAATTCCAGAAAAGGCAGCTAGTCCTATCCAGGACAAAGAACAAAAACCAGCTTTAGACAAAGAACCGAGCCCTGTCAAAGATGTTTTATTGGCAAAGGAAGATATCCTCGAAAAGGATGTAAGCCCGCCTAAAGAAATTCCAGAAAAGGCAGCTAGTCCTATCCAGGACAAAGAACAAAAACCAGCTTTAGACAAAGAACCAAGCCCTGTCAAAGATGTTTCTTTGCCAAAGAAAGATATCATCGAAAAGGATGTAAGCCCGCCTAAAGAAATTCCAGAAAAGGCAGCTAGTCCTATCCAGGACAAAGAACAAAAACCAGCTTTAGACAAAGAATCGAGCCCTGTCAAAGATGTTTCATTGCCAAAGGAAGATATCCTCGAAAAGGATGTAAGCCCGCCTAAAGAAATTCCAGAAAAGGTTGCTAGTCCCATTCAGGACAAAGTACCAAGTCCTGCTTTCGAAAAGGATGTAAGCCCGGCTGAAGAAATTCTAGAAAAGGCAGCTTCTCCTATCCAGGACAAAGAACAAAAACCAGCTTTAGACAAAGAACCAAGCCCTGTCAAAGATGTTTCTTTGCCAAAGAAAGATATCCTCGAAAAGGATGTAAGCCCGCCTATAGAAATTCCAGAAAAGGCAGCTAGTCCTATCCAGGACAAAGAACAAAAACCAGCTTTAGACAAAGAACCGAGCCCTGTCAAAGATGTTTCATTGGCAATGGAAGATATCCTCGAAAAGGATGTAAGCCCGCCTAAAGAAATTCCAGAAAAGGTTGCTAGTCCCATTCAGGACAAAGTACCAAGTCCTGCTTTCGAAAAGGATGTAAGCCCGGCTGAAGAAATTCTAGAAAAGGCAGCTTCTCCTATCCAGGACAAAGAACAAAAACCAGCTTTAGACAAAGAACCAAGCCCTGACAAAGATGTTTCTTTGCCAAAGAAAGATATCCTCGAAAAGGATGTAAGTCCGCCTAAAGAAATTCCAGAAAAGGCAGCTAGTCCTATCCAGGACAAAGAACAAAAACCAGCTTTAGACAAAGAATCGAGCCCTGTCAAAGATGTTTCATTGCCAAAGGAAGATATCCTCGAAAAGGATGTAAGCCCGCCTAAAGAAATTCCAGAAAAGGTTGCTAGTCCCATTCAGGACAAAGTACCAAGTCCTGCTTTCGAAAAGGATGTAAGCCCGGCTGAAGAAATTCTAGAAAAGGCAGCTTGTCCTATCCAGGACAAAGAACAAAAACCAGCTTTAGACAAAGAACCAAGCCCTGTCAAAGATGTTTCTTTGCCAAAGAAAGATATCCTCGAAAAGGATGTAAGCCCGCCTAAAGAAATTCCAGAAAAGGTTGCTAGTCCCATTCAAGACAAAATACCAAGACCTGCTGTAGAAAAGGACGTAAGCCCGGCTGAAGAAATTCTAGTAAAGGCAGCTTCTCCTATCCAGGACAAAGAACAAAAACCAGCTTTAGACAAAGAACCAAGCCCTGTCAAAGATGTTTCTTTGCCGAAGAAAGAAGTCATAGAAAAATATGTAGGCCTTGCTGAAGAAATTCCAGAAAAGGCCGCTAGTCCTATCCAGGACAAAGAACAAAAACCAGCTTTAGACAAAGAAACAAGCCCTGTCACAGATGTTTCTTTGCCAAAGAAAGATATCATCCAAAAGGATGTAAGCCCGCTTAAAGAAATTCCAGATAAGGCCGCTAGTCCCATCCAGGACAAAGTTACAAGTCCTGCTTTAGAAAAGGACGTAAGCCCGGCTGAAGAAATTCCAGAAAAGGCAGCTTCTCCTATCCAGGACAAAGAACAAAAACCAGCTTTAGACAAAGAACCAAGCACTGTCAAAGATGTTTATTTGCCAAAGAAAGATATCATCGAAAAGGATGTAAGCCCGCCTAAAGAAATTCCAGAAAAGGCCGCTAGTCCCATTCTGGACAAAGTTCCAAGTCCTGCTTTAGAAAAAGAACCAAGCCCTGTCAAAGACATTTCTTTGACAAAGAAAGAAGTCATAGAAAAAGATGTAAGCCCGCTTAAAGAAATTCCAGAAAAGTCCGCTAGTCCCATTCAGGACAAAGTACCAAGTCCTGCTTTAGAAAAGGACGTAAGCCCGGCTGATGAAATTCTTGAAAAGGCAGCAAGTCCTATCCAGGACAAAGAACATAAACCAGCTTTAGACAAAGAACCAAGCCCTGTCAAAGATGTTTCTTTGCCAAAGAAAGATATCATCGAAAAGGATGTAAGCCCGCCTAAAGAAATTCCAGAAAAGGCCGCTAGTCCCATTCTGGACAAAGTTCCAAGTCCAGCTTTAGAAAAAGAACCAAGCCCTGTCAAAGACATTTCTTTGACAAAGAAAGAAGTCATAGAAAAAGATGTAAGCCCGCTTAAAGAAATTCCAGAAAAGGCCGCTAGTCCCATTCAGGACAAAGTACCAAGTCCTGCTTTAGAAAAGGACGTAAGCCCGGCTGAAGAAATTCTTGAAAAGGCAGCAAGTCCTATCCAGGACAAAGAACATAAACCAGCTTTAGACAAAGAACCAAGCCCTGTCAAAGATGTTTCATTGCCAAAGGAAGATATCCTCGAAAAGGATGTAAGCCCGCCTAAAGAAATTCCAGAAAAGGTTGCTAGTCCCATTCAGGACAAAGTACCAAGTCCTGCTTTCGAAAAGGATGTAAGCCCGGCTGAAGAAATTCTAGAAAAGGCAGCTTCTCCTATCCAGGACAAAGAACAAAAACCAGCTTTAGACAAAGAACCAAGCCCTGTCAAAGATGTTTCTTTGCCAAAGAAAGATATCCTCGAAAAGGATGTAAGCCCGCCTAAAGAAATTCCAGAAAAGGCAGCTAGTCCTATCCAGGACAAAGAACAAAAACCAGCTTTAGACAAAGAACCGAGCCCTGTCAAAGATGTTTCATTGGCAAAGGAAGATATCCTCGAAAAGGATGTAAGCCCGCCTAAAGAAATTCCAGAAAAGGCCGCTAGTCCCATTCAGGACAAAGTTGCAAGTCCTGCTTTAGAAAAGGACGTAAGCCCGGCTGAAGAAATTCCAGAAAAGGCAGCAAGTCCTATCAAGGACAAGGAACAAAAACCAGCTTTAGACAAAGAACCAAGCTCTGTCAAAGATGTTTCTTTGCCAAAGAAAGATATCATCGAAAAGGATGTAAGCCCGCCTAAAGAAATTCCAGAAAAGGCCGCTAGTCCCATTCAAGACAAAGTACCAAGTCCTGCTTTCGAAAAGGATGTAAGCCAGGCTGAAGAAATTCTAGAAAAGGCATCTTCTCCTATCCAGGACAAAGAACAAAAACCAGCTTTAGACAAAGAACCAAGCCCTGTCAAAGATGTTTCTTTGCCAAAGAAAGATATCCTCGAAAAGGATGTAAGCCCGCCTAAAGAAATTCCAGAAAAGGCAGCTAGTCCTATCGAGGACAAAGAACAAAAACCAGCTTTAGACAAAGAATCGAGCCCTGTCAAAGATGTTTCATTGCCAAAGAAAGATATCCTCGAACAGGATGTAAGCCCGCCTAAAGAAATTCCAGAAAAGGTTGCTAGTCCCATTCAGGACAAAGTACCAAGTCCTGCTTTCGAAAAGGATGTAAGCCCGGCTGAAGAAATTCTAGAAAAGGCAGCTTCTCCTATCCAGGACAAAGAACAAAAACCAGCTTTAGACAAAGAACCAAGCCCTGTCAAAGATGTTTCTTTGCCAAAGAAAGATATCCTCGAAAAGGATGTAAGCCCGCCTAAAGAAATTCCAGAAAAGGCAGCTAGTCCTATCCAGGACAAAGAACAAAAACCAGCTTTAGACAAAGAACCGAGCCCTGTCAAAGATTTTTCATTGGCAAAGGAAGATATCCTCGAAAAGGATGTAAGCCCGCCTAAAGAAATTCCAGAAAAGGTTGCTAGTCCCATTCAGGACAAAGTACCAAGTCCTGCTTTCGAAAAGGATGTAAGCCCGGCTGAAGAAATTCTAGAAAAGGCAGCTTCTCCTATCCAGGACAAAGAACAAAAACCAGCTTTAGACAAAGAACCAAGCCCTGTCAAAGATGTTTCTTTGCCAAAGAAAGATATCCTCGAAAAGGATGTAAGCCCGCCTAAAGAAATTCCAGAAAAAGCAGCTAGTCCTATCCAGGACAAAGAACAAAAACCAGCTTTAGACAAAGAACCGAGCCCTGTCAAAGATGTTTCATTGGCAAAGGAAGATATCCTCGAAAAGGATGTAAGCCCGCCTAAAGAAATTCCAGAAAAGGCCGCTAGTCCCATTCAGGACAAAGTTGCAAGACCTGCTGTAGAAAAGGACGTAAGCCCGGCTGAAGAAATTCTAGTAAAGGCAGCTTCTCCTATCCAGGACAAAGAACAAAAACCAGCTTTAGACAAAGAACCAAGCCCTGTCAAAGATGTTTCTTTGCCAAAGAAAGATATCATCCAAAAGGATGTAAGCCCGCTTAAAGAAATTCCAGATAAGGCCGCTAGTCCCATCCAGGACAAAGTTACAAGTCCTGCTTTAGAAAAGGACGTAAGCCCGGCTGAAGAAATTCCAGAAAAGGCAGCTTCTCCTATCCAGGACAAAGAACAAAAACCAGCTTTAGACAAAGAACCAAGCACTGTCAAAGATGTTTATTTGCCAAAGAAAGATATCATCGAAAAGGATGTAAGCCCGCCTAAAGAAATTCCAGAAAAGGCCGCTAGTCCCATTCTGGACAAAGTTCCAAGTCCTGCTTTAGAAAAAGAACCAAGCCCTGTCAAAGACATTTCTTTGACAAAGAAAGAAGTCATAGAAAAAGATGTAAGCCCGCTTAAAGAAATTCCAGAAAAGGCCGCTAGTCCCATTCAGGACAAAGTACCAAGTCCTGCTTTAGAAAAGGACGTAAGCCCGGCTGAAGAAATTCTTGAAAAGGCAGCAAGTCCTATCCAGGACAAAGAACATAAACCAGCTTTAGACAAAGAACCAAGCCCTGTCAAAGATGTTTCTTTGCCAAAGAAAGATATCATCGAAAAGGATGTATGCCCGCCTAAAAAAATTCCAGAAAAGGCCGCTAGTCCCATTCTGGACAAAGTTTCAAGTCCTGCTTTAGAAAAGGACGTAAGCCCGGCTGAAGAAATTCTAGAAAAAGCAGCAAGTCCTATCCAGGAGAAAGAACAGAAACCAGCTTTAGACAAGGAACCAAGCCCTGTCAAAGATGTTTCTTTGCCAAAGAAAGATTTCCTCGAAAAGGATGTAAGCCCGCCTAAAGAAATTTCAGAAAAGGCCGCTAGTCCCATTCAGGAAAAAATACCAAGACCTGGTTTAGAAAAGGACGTAAGCCCGGCTGAAGAAATTCCAGAAAAGGCAGTTATTCCTATCCAGGACAAAGTACCAAGTCCTGCTTTAGAAAAGGACGTAAGCCCGGCTGAAGAAATTCTAGAAAAGGCAACAAGTCCTATCCAGGACAAAGAACAAAAACCAGCTTTAGACAAAGAACCTAGCCCTGTCAAAGATGTTTCTTTGCCAAAGAAAGATATCCTCGAAAAGGATGTAAGCCCGTCTAAAGAAATTCCAGAAAAGGCAGTTATTCCTATCCAGGACAAAGTACCAAGTCCTCATTTAGAAAAGGACGTAAGCCCGGCTGAAGAAAGTCTAGAAAAGGCAGCAAGTCCTATCCAGGACAAAGAACAAAAACCAGCTTTAGACAAAGCTATCCTCGAAAAGGACGTAAGCCCGGCTGAAGAAATTCTAGAAAAGGCAACAAGTCCTATCCAGGACAAAGAACAAAAACCAGCTTTAGACAAAGAACCTAGCCCTGTCAAAGATGTTTCTTTGCCAAAGAAAGATATCCTCGAAAAGGATGTAAGCCCGTCTAAAGAAATTCCAGAAAAGGCAGTTATTCCTATCCAGGACAAAGTACCAAGTCCTCATTTAGAAAAGGACGTAAGCCCGGCTGAAGAAAGTCTAGAAAAGGCAGCAAGTCCTATCCAGGACAAAGAACAAAAACCAGCTTTAGACAAAGCTATCCTCGAAAAGGATGTAAGCCCAGCTGAAGAAATTCCAGAAAAGGCAGCTAGTGTCATCCAGGACATAGCACCAAGTCCTGCTTTAGACAAAGTACCAAGGCCTGTCAAAGACATTTCTTTGCCAAAGAAAGCTATCCTTGAAAATGATGTAAGCCTAGCTGATGAAATTACAGAAAAGGCAGCTAGTCCCATCCAGGACAAAGCACCAAGTCCAGCTTTAGACAAATTACCAAGCCCTGCTTTAGACAAAGTACCAAGCCCTGCTTTAGACAAAGTACCAAGCCCTGCTTTAGATATAGTACCAAGCCCTGTCAAAGACGTTTCTTTGCCAAAGAAAGCTATCCTCGAAAAGGATGTAAGCCCGCCTAAAGAAATTCCAGAAAAGGCAGTTATTCCTATCCAGGACAAAGAACAAAAATCAGCTTTAGACAAAGAACCAAGCCCTGTCAAGTATGTTCCTTTGACAAAGAAAGCTATCCTCGAAAAGGATGTTAGCCCAGCAGAAGAATTTCCAGAAAAGGCAACTAGTCCCATTCTGGACAAAGTTCCAAGTCCTGCTTTAGAAAAGGATGTAAGTCTTATCCTGGACAAAGAACCAAGTCCTACTCTAGAAAAAGAACCAAGCCCTGTCATAGATGTTTCTATGACGAAGAAAGATATCGTCGAAAAGGATGTAAGCCCGCCTAAAGAAATTACTGCAAAATCGACTAGCCCTGTCAAAGACAAAGAGGCGACTCCTGTTTCAGAAAAAGAAACAAGTCCGGTTAGAGATATTTCTATGACCAAAGACGATGTCATAGATAAAGATGTAAGCCCGCCTAAAGAAATTACAGAAAAGGCTGATATTCCTGTCAAGGACAAAGAACCAAGTCTTTCTTTAGAAAACGAACCAAGCCCTGTCAAAGATGTTTCTTCGACAAAGAAAGATGTCATAGGAAAGGATGTAAGCCCGCCTAAAGAAATTCCAGACATGGCCGCTAGCCCTATTCAGGACGAAGAACCTAAAATTGCTTTAGAAAAAAAACCAAGCCGTGTCAAAGATGCTTCTTTGACTAAGGGATATCTCACCGAAAAAGATGCAAAGCTGCCTAAAGATCTTGAAAAGTCAGTTGGCCCTATTCAAGAGAAACTCAGGGGTTCTCCTTTAGAAATGGAATCATGTTCTGTCACAGATATCTTTTTGAAAAATGATGTAGTAATCGAAAAGGATGTTAACAAAACTATTACGGGAGTTGAAGAAAACAAAAATATGAATTTAAGTAGTGATGTTTTGGAAACTACTTCGTGTACTAAAAAAGCTTATTCAATAAAAGAGGAGTTGGAGAAATACAGATATGATTCTAATGAAATTTTTGAAACGTCTTCCTTCAATGTTGTAGATAGAATGTTAAGTAAGAAAGATATTCATCACAATGGACATAGCGACTTATTAGATAAGAATATAAGAACTATTAACTCATCCTCAAGTCTTTTTACTGAACGATCAAAATCATTCAGTAGTTCTGAAGATGTTTCTAAAGAAGTAAGCTTGGAAGAAAAATATAGTTTTGAAAGTACAGAGAAAGAAAAGACAGTTGGTACTATCTATAAAGAAATTACTGAAGATAAATGTTATTCTAAAGGTATAAATGAACAAAACTTTACGAAAAATTTTGAAACTAAATTACCTACTTTAGATAAATCAGCGCAACTTATTGAATCCATTCAAAAAGCTTTTGGCGACGAAAGTATACAGCAAGGTATTAAAACAGAAAGCACTGAATCACTGGCTGTTCATTCATTCGACAGAGTTTCAACACCACCTACAGTGCCTGTGAGTCCGTTGCCTAAAACTTTAGGAGCTTTTCACGACGTCAAAGTAAGTGAAGGTGTTCAAAGTGAAATATCTTATGATAGATCAGACGGAAGTGACGAAACTATCACAAAAACAGTTCACGTGGGTGAAGATGTACTTACCCAAAGAATATCTACTTCAACTGAAAAGGTTCCAAAAAGTGCTAAGAGTTCTGATATAACCAAAAGCTTAGATTTACAGGCTTTAACTCAAACTGTAGGAAAAATCAAAACGGAGACCGACACTGTAACTAAGGTCATTAAAGAAGGTGAAAATGTGGTAACCCAAACTATCACAACAGTAACAACAAAGGAAGTTATTTCAAAAGAAGATGGGACTCCACAAAATGTTAAAACGACAATAGAAACTACAACATTATGTAAAAGTTCTGATGGATCAACAACAACAACCAAAGATACCCAAACAGTGTTATCCGAATGTTCTTCAACTCTAAAATCTACTTCACATATGGATGTTGATGGCATAAATGACATTAAAATGGTAGCTAACGGCCATATAAAAAGAAGTAATGTTTTCGATGATGATAATTTAGTAAATTTACCTGTTAAATTAACTGCACCTGCTAAAATTTCAAATGATGATAGTGAAGATGTAACAATTAATACTGATGTTAGTAAACGAGTTATACAGGATAATGGGATTGATATAATAGAGACTGTTACGACGGTAACAAAAAAAGAAATATTCGAATCTGAAGATAACAAAAAAGTTTCGAAAACAACAGTTGAAACTAATGTTACAAAAGAAAAACCGGATGGTTGTAAAGATGAACAGAAAATGGTCGAAGTTAAAACTGAAGAAATTCTGACAGATGTAACAAGTAATATTGATAATATTTTGAGCAATTTGAAAGTTTTTGAAATTCCGGAAGAAAGCATTACCACGTCCGCTGAAGAAATTCAAGATGAAAATATTTTAATTAAACGCATTACATCCATAAAAACTATCAAAACAAAATATGCGGATCAATATAACAATCTTAAAAAGTTAAAAACAGTTACAATAGTAAGCACCACTGATCAATATCCTGATGGTTCATCAAACACGAAAGTTAATACAAGCATATCTTTAACAGATTTATGTGTATCTGAAGTTGATAATAGTAATGAACTTAAAGATTTTACATGCTTAGAAGATAGACAAGTAAATGTGGAAAAACAGGAAAGAACTTGTGTAGTTAACGGTGAAAATATAAAACAGCTTGTCACTACCACAACAACCAGTGAGGTATTATCTAAACTTGACAAAAGCCAGAGGAAATTAAAGAGAACTATTGAAACTGTGACAGAATCTACTTTACCCAGTGGATTCTTAGAAGTTACTAAAGACGTTAGCATTTCAATATCGGATTATCTAACAGAGGCTGATAAACAACACTTCGAGGGTTTTACGTTGCTATGTCAACCTAAAGAGGAAACTACTACATCTCGTGAAAATATTGAAATAAATGGAGTATTAATAAAACGTCAAATAACTACAACTAAAACTTATGAGGAGTTTTTGGATGAAGTTCAAAATCTCAAAAAAACTAAAACTATCATAAAAGAGGTTACTGAAGACGAGTATCCAGATGGCTCAATTATATCAAAAACTAGTGAAAAAGTGTCAGTTTTTGACGAACCTTATGAAGAAAAATTTGTCGATGATATAAATACAAAGATGCAATCAAAAGAAGATTTATTAAAAATATCTTATCTAAACTCATCGCAAAACTCCAATTTACTTTTAACGGAACAAACAGTTGAGGACTTAGAGCGACTAGAACACATGGGTAAAGATATTCATACCGACACAAAAGAAGCGTATGTTTTGCGTGATGGAAAATCACTACGACAAATCATTAAAACTACTACAACAAAAGAACTAATGTCATCTGAAGATGACGCAAGAAAAAAAATAAAAACAACTGTAGAAACAATCACAGAAACTGAGTTACCCAATGGAAGTACGGAAGTTGTTAAAGATGTTAAAGTTTCAATAGCTGAATATGGAAATAGTATTTCCGAAGAAAATTTACATGGTTATTTTATAATTGGAGAGCCAGATATAAAGACAGAATCATTTTCAGAGCGCGTTGTTGACAAAGGAACTGAAATTACAAGAAGAACTACTGTAACTACTACCAATCAAATGTTTCAAAATACCATAAAAATGAATAGAAGACTTAAAACTGTAGTTGTAACTATTACAGAAGACGCCTATCCTGATGGCACTGTTTTAACAAAAAAAAGTGAAAAAATATCTGTCGCCGATATATCATCTGATAATCTGCCGACAGATGAACCAGAATGTGTAGATCATAAGGGTGATTTAGAAACTGTCGAGGCTACGACTGAAGAATCAGATGTAAAAAAAGAAATAGTTCTTAAAGACTCTGCAAAAATTAACCGAACCATAACTACTAAAACTAAGCGAGAAACTTTGGGTTCCCAAGATAAAAATATACGGCGATTACGAACAACTGTTGAAACAATAACAGAAGAAGAGTACCCAGATGGATCCGTTGAAACAACAAAAGACGTTAAAATAACAATTTCAGAATTTCAGAAGGCTAATCATAATGATTTACAGGCTGCATTAGATGGTTTTACAGTCACAGGAAAAGTAAGGAATTTCGTTGACAAAAAAACTAATATTATCACAGACAATTTATCAAAAATTACTCAGCACATTACAACTCATATTACTAAGGAAGAACTTAAAAACGAAACTACAAATGAGGTGGCCGTTCGAACAATTACAAAAACTGTAACAGAGAATATAAAAGAAGATGGATCAATAGAGACTACCAAAGATGTCCGTACGCAAATCGTTTATTTACCAGAAGGGATGGTTTTCGAAGATCTTACGCTAGAAGAAGGTGAGGTAGAGACGACAATCCAAGACAAAGAAAGCCCAAAGATTGTTAATGTTAAACCGATTATTAATGAATTAAATATTATGCCATCTGAACAAAAACACCAAGAAATAGAACCTAAAAAGAAACGCTCGCCTGTGGGTGAAATAACTACCGAAACTGAAACATTTAATAAAATAATAAAAGAAGGTGATAAAGAAATTCATCAAACAGTAACAGTCGTGACTACAAAAGAAGTTATTAGTCCTGAGAAAGTAAAAGTAACTGTAGAAACAACAACTGTGAGTAAGGGGAGTGACGGTGTAACAAAAACTACAAAATCAACAAAAACAACGATATCAGAATTTAAAGAAGAATATGAAGAGATAATTGATACCGGGGATTATGATAAATCTCCTTCCAAATATTCATCTAAGGCAGGTGATATGCGTAGTTCATCTGTCACTAGTGACTATTTAGATCAGCTCGGTATGGCTACTCCACCTTCAGACATTAGTTCTCGAGAATCAAGAGTAGCTACGCATGTGTGGGGAACAGAAAGTAGTGGCATGTATTATAGTGATGAGGATGGTCAGGCTAGTCCAAGTAGCACAAAATCTCAAATAGCCCATTCTCCAAAATCAAACCTTAGTTTTGAATTACCACTTCAACAACAAGATCAAGACGATCCCATGTCTATGTCAGTATATGGTCAACTTCCAGGTGATTTTGGACAATATTCTGTAGACACGGGGACTTCCATAAAAAAAATGACTAGTGACTTCTTAACACATGAGAAAATTAAAACAGAAAGTGATCATTCAAATGAAGATTCCGTTTCTAGGTTTTTGAAAGAAGCTGATGAACATTTTGAAAAAGCTATAGAAGAGCACAAAAAAATCAGTGGTTCGACAGTTATTTCTAGTATAACAGCTAAATATGAATTAGACCAAGACAGTCAGGCTGGTGGTAGTAAAGAAACTGCAATGTCGCAGGAGTCAACGGTAACGCTCAGGGAATTTAGATCAGACTCGAAGAAATCAAGTTCTGATCGTGATAAAAATACAAAAATGGCTAATACAAAATCACACGAATTATCCAAAGATCCAATTGAATCCTGGGGTAAACCACTCGGATTACCAAGTCCAATTTTACCTTCGGATGGCAAAAGTACTCCAAAAAAACATGCTGCCAGCTCATCTGTAGCAAACAAAAATAAAATGAATCAGGATAAAAACAAAGAAGCCAGAGTGACAGAATCTCCAAGTAAAAAGAAGACACCGACACCTATTTACATGGACTTAACCTATGTTCCACATCACGGAAATTCCTATTACTCTGCCATGGAATTTTTCAAACGTGTACGGGCTCGTTATTACGTGTTTTCGGGAACAGAGCCTTCTAAGGAAATATACAATGCACTCCTAGATGCTAAAAAAACGTGGGAAGATAAGAATTTAGGTAAGGTCCTCTTATAAAAAACGACAAAGTAAAAACCAATTGCTGTTTCTGTTTCTCAAAAAAAACTGTATTTCTAATAGGATATCTCGAATCTTAAATGTTTTTGATCGTGAATCGTTTAGCAGATATTATGTCATTTCGAGCGACCATGCATACAAAAAATAATACTGCTATATTACCGGCTAGTAAAAATAATAAACGTTTTTTTTTACAGAAGTGACAATTATACCTACCTACGACACCGATGTTCTCGGCTATTGGGTAGCGGAGAACGAAGAGGCCCTTGAGAAATATAAAATAGACCTATCGCCTTCTGCTTCACGGTGCACCATCAACCTACAAGACCATGAGACCTCCTGCGCGGCCTACAGGCTAGAGTTCTAGGTGTCGGGTCTATTTGTTGACTTCTCGTCGAAGAAGTAAGCTTCCCTCTATTCTGCAAGTGAAAACGATTCTAATTCACTAATATTTAGCGCGAGGACACTAATTCGATGAGAATGTTTACAAATAGATACTTATATGTGATATACTTTAGACAGACTGTTGTGAAATTGTAGTAATTGTAGATGATATATTGTATACTCAGAACATCAACTATACTCCAGCTTAATATTTCGGACATGAGTCGAATCCTAATGAGACGTCCTCGATCGCATCCATCAATTTTCGACCTAATAACAAAAACGTCCATTTTTTTCTAAACTGTTTTCTAGTAGCAACATGCCATTTAAAATCTTATATTTCTGATAAATTTTAGTATTTGGTCTTATACAATCAGTAGTGCTTTTATATACGATTTTTAGCATAACCAGTCCATTTTGTTTAGCCAAAACAACGCTTGTGCGAAAAATCTAAATTTTTGAAAAATTATTTTGCTATCGCATTGTGAGATTTAAAAAATAATACGATTATGAAACGACTCGGCCGCAGCCGCCGGCTTTAAACGGACGTGATTACGAACAAATTCGATAAAAATATAGCGATGATCATACTCATTTGTAAGGTTTTCCTGAGCAACATAATTTTTTACGACCAGAAAGAAACTGACTAAGAAATATATAGAGGTCTTCAAAAGACACTGTGCATTATGCACCAATCGTTTGATAGAAGTAATATAATTGTTTCTTCAGATTAGAAAGGCAAAATCTCTTTAATGTTATTAATATAAGCCAACCTCTGTCAGATAATTAAAAAAATATCCTCATTATTTCTTTAATTATTTTGTCAGGTAAAATTCGTATAATGCACAAAAATAGTACTAATTGAATATAGCTCGAACATTATTAGATACGCCCAAAGCCTGCATGGGACTTCTAATGAGTATCGAGCAATTAAAAATTAATTCATAATAGATAAGTTCGAGCCACTACTGCGAACAGTTTTACCGATACAGGAACTTGTTATTATAATTTAAAAGTCATGAATAATTCACCATGATGTAAAGTGCATCTTTACGGCGATGTATTTTACCTTAGTTCAAGAACAGTTTTTGCCTTTCTAAACAATCAACGAGCCTAAGACGATAGAGCTTAATTCATAATATAAAAAGGTTTATTAGAAATACTAAATACAGCTGAGTTGTGTTGATATTTAATTTATATGTACCAACTCTAATATCTGTTAGACATACAGTTTTGGTGTTTATTAAATTTATTTCGTGTTATGGTGACTCATAAAATATTTGAATCTCTAATCCTTTTTACAGTTAAAATTCAATTCAATAAACAAATTTCTAGTCGAGTCCCAAATATAAAACGATAGATACATAGTATTATAATACGTTCCTATTTGCATTGATTTTTGACATAAATAATTTTGTTATTAAATATTTATTATTGGTGTAACGTATTCAACGTAATTCCTCGATATTGAGTGTATAGTGCGAATGGTGAGCGAAAGGTCATTATACCGTCTAGTCTAGGACGTAAGCTTGGACTGTTCTCATAATAATATAAAAAAGTCTTCATAATTTCATTTTTGCCAATGAAAATAAACTTTTAAGTCAATTATTTTAAGTCATCCATAGCGTTAAGCTAATCTTATGACTACAACTATTGCTTTCTTTGCCAAACCTACCTATAGAGAACTTTCTGTATATTACACGCACCAGCACAATGTATTTATCTTTAAAAACGAACGTTTGTAAGGACAAAACTACTAATAATTCTATAAATACTATATATTTTTATGTACGAATAACAGTTTATTTATAATTATTTTTCTTATATGGCTATAATATATTGCGTGTTAACTTGTGTGAGTGATAGTATTTTGCTTATAACAATGGACCGGTACAGGGGGTTACTAACTTGCATGAGATGGTATATCCGGTCATCGACTGCTAGCGATACATCATCCAACAACAGTTTTATAAGATCACAATTCCCATAGCATTTTTTATTTACTAGATAATAATGTTCCAAATCGATCTTACTTCTAGCTGAAGGCTTTTTATTGCTATCATATGTGGAGATGATGTATCGGAAGTAGTTGAAGACAAGCTTTAAGAGTGCTAGTTTTAGCCTTTTCCTCTCGGATGTCTCATAATTTCAATTGGCTTTTTAGCCGGACCCGAGATTTACTATTGTATTTATAGCTAGAAGTCTAATTAATGCATATTATTAGGAATATTAAAATGTTGTTAATTAAGAATTGTATCAGCTTAGAAAACATCAATAGCTCTGAATAAAGTCATTATTAAAATTATTAAATGTTGCATTTTTCAAACGCGTGTGTTAGTTTTGTCTGCTGTTACAAAATTTATTATATCTATATCAAAGTTAATTATAATGTTAAATTAATGTTCAGATATCCGGAAGGGTGTTTTTAATTAAAAAGAGGATTTTGTTCCTATTGCTTCGTGTTTTATGTATAAAAGATTTGTTAGGAAGACCATTGTGTAGATAGGTTAAAACCGGGATGTAGATATTGTTCGATAGAGTGGGAGATGTGGTGCTAACAACCGATTGTGCTAGGTTATTGGCCATTAACATGACGATTGTGGTGCGTACAGAACATACTATACTATTTCCAGCTAATCATTAAATGAAAATGTAAGCTCAGGATGAAACCGGCATTTATTTCTATACGCACCAATTTTCGTCATTTGGCTGACACGCTTAATGGTAAGAATGGCTGCTTAAGTGATATTTTATATGAAGTTGTTTTAATTTTTGCTATGTTTAATAATTTAAATAATGATATTAGTCCCTATGTGGATGTTAGTTATCTGTAACTATTATTGTATTATGTAAATTAAAATGATAAAAAAAGATTCATTGTATCAGTCACGTCGCTATTCCCCATTCAGCGTGTTTGGTGATGTATAAGAGATTAAAGTAAATAAAATATAAAAAAATGATTGTTTTTTTTATTTCTTCCCATTAGACGTAAGATACTCTAAGTCTACTACGAAAGCAATGTCCGGGGCTTTCATTAAACTGTGGCAATATCTTAATCTAGAAATAGAAAATTTAACTCAACAAAAAATTATTAGAAATCCTTATAAGATCTTCTTGAGTTTTGTATATAACTAATGAATACACAAAAGCACAATTCAAAAAACAATTTTTTTTAATGTTGCTGGATTTTAGGGAATTTCTCAAGTCACTTTAGGTCCAACTATATAGAATTTATTTTCATGACGTTGGTACTTGGTAGTAGTTAAAACTAAGAAACAACGAAACATGGAGGCCACAAAAATATTATGCAAATAACAGTCTAGCCCAAACAAAATGGCTTTTTATTAACTATAACATGTTTACTAACAACAACTTTTGTAACATTGTAACTTTCACTAAAAGGTGAACGTAAATTTCTCGTAAATGGCAATGAAGAAGTTTATTTTGAGAGCAAATAAAAAATCGGTGGCTGTCTTAAGCCTCTTGGTTGGCTTTCAGAATGTATGCTTTTGTATCACTTTACTTATTAATGGGAAGTAGGTGATCACTAATCAGGTATCTGATACACCCCGTCCATTGTTAGTAGTGTTGGGTCTAAGGAATTCCTAACAATGTTTTCCTTCGCCATTACAAGCAAGTTAATTACATTAAAATGTAGAAATAATCATTGCACAGGTTTTACTTTTAAATTCATTTGGACACAACAAATGTAGTGTATGTAACATAGACATTAAGTAAAATACAAAAAAAAAAACAAAGCAAATCATATATTTAAAATACAAATAAATTGGCAGAGTATTAATTAAATATAAATAATTAATTAACTAGACAATAATTATATTATAAAGCTCATCTTAATAAAAACAAAAATAACTACAATAAAATATATCAATTAAAATTTTCAAAAATTGTATTGTATTCCTTACATTATAACGTCTTATTCGTCTTCATAAAGTTAAACTATTTTTTATTTAACTAACGGAGTTATTATCTTTTTAAGGATTAATTAAACTCAATCCTTAATTGTTTTTAATAGGGCTTATTCTTTGATTACTATTATTACAGTGAAAATAAAAATTTACATAATTTTATTGACAAAACTTTGACAAATCGATTCGTTCGACAAGAGTTAACGAGAAGGACGTCTTCAACACCAAATTTAGTTTTGGTAAAAAAAATATTGAGACTTTGATAACATGTTGTGGTTTAAATAAAAGTTATTTTGGTATTAAATCAAGGAGTCGGTTAAAAATATTAACTACCTCAATAACTGGATACTTATAAATGTATATATATCTTATATTTATAAGTATAAATTTGATATCATTTTATTAGGAGTTATGTGCTTAATATTTTAGGTATTAATAACTATGATAAACACAGTCGTTTTATTTCTATATGACATTCCAATAACGCTGAAGACTAGATTTTGTTTATGTTGTTCGCACTAAATAATACTTATGGTAGACAAATAAAAGCGAAGTTTAAACACAATTCAAATATACAAGCATTGTACTTATTAACGATAAGTAAACAGAAACTAATTACATATTCCATCTCTTTCCATCAAAATATAAACATAGTTTAACAGAGACGAATAGTTCAGTTAAAAATGTTATTACGATGGTTTATTATATGAAGACAATGATGCACAGGAAATTATGACAAAAAATCTTATTTAGCTTATGTTTAAAAGTAAAACAACGCCACTATATTTAGTTCCAAATGCTATATATATATTAGTACTGTAGCAAACCTATTTACCTGATTATGTACCGTAATATACAAAATAGGTAACTTAATATACTTAAAATAAATTGTTATTACGTATGAAATGAACACGATTTTTGCTAAACTTTATACATAGTGATAATTTTTTTAAGAGCAACGTTATTATAGAATCTAAATCTCTATATATATATAAATAGGAGTATTCTAAATCTAAAACTTGTCATTGGTACTAGAAAAACCGTTTACGATATACATTTACCATTGTATCGATTATTTTTGTAAGAAATACCTCAATAACAAAAGTTCGATAAAGTAAATGGCACTAGTATTTGCTTTAAAATGTGTGATCATCATATTGCAAATGATCGTGTAGTATAATCTATAAAGATGACACAATCAATAAGTTACAGATATTATTGTATTTCCATGGTTTAATAAGACTCAAAACTACAGTCGGCAATGGCAAGAAATCTGCTACTCAACTCAATTAAACTATACCAAGAGATCGCTTTCGATATACTTAAAAACTGTATTATAAGGTCGCTCAGACTATTTTCGATGTCTTTGAAAGTTCTTAACATTGGTTAGGTCACTTTTTCACAGCACACTACAGAAGTCTGCCCTTTTGTATGTGCCCTATTAAAATCTCATATCATCAGGTTTTCTTATAAAGTAAGCCACTCTATGTATGGGTACCCTATACTCGTGCATCCACCTGTTTCCCTTTCGCAAGGAACCGTCGATGCCATCCTGCCATAGACCCGCCGGGAGGTACACTGAAACATTTACCGTAAATTTAAAAAATGTGAAAATTATTTCTCCAATTTTTTATTAATTTACGAATTACACGCATACTTATAAAATATATAATACAACAGAATTTTTAAGTAAAATGCATTATTATTATTAGATTTTACTATTATATACGGAAAAGAAAATGTGTGCGTGTATTAGTTTGCACACGTAAGAGGTCAGACTTCTTTATGATCTTATTTTTCGAAAAATTATCTACTATATGCAACTTTACAGAAATTGGTTAAATAAAGTTAAATTAAATAAAGTTTAACAAAAGGCTTCTATTATCATAAGCATAATAGAAGAAATACAAATAATACAATTAATTCATTTTACCTTATTACTACTATTACAGAATTTCATTAATTTTAATAGAATTATTATTATAATAGTTATCGTTTTTATATATTTTTGTTATTAATGGCTTCAGATCTCTTCGAATCAAGCGTGGTAGGGACAAGTAAAAGATGGCTCGTAACGGAAAAATGTGACGGTAAATCTTTTTACAACGCCGATAAAGAAGTTTCACTTCAAAATGTTTTTTGATAATTTTTTAACTGTTATATAAACTCATCTCCAAACATATTTGCATCTGACCTTCTCTAGTAGTCTGATTAGGGAATAGCACGGGAGCTACGACAATCTCATCTCCAATAGTAAACTCGTCCCTGACCAGTAGAGATGCCTCTCCGCCTGCCCCAAGCCATAGAGGTCGAACTAGAGGGAGTCCTTCTTCAAGGGCCTCTCGCTTGTACTTTAGTAACAGGGGTGTTATCTGGAAATAATTATTTCAATCAATGCATGTGCACGACATATATACAAAAAAGTTCATGCGTTCGAGACGAAAAGTAATTTAACATCCTTTGTACTATACAAGGCAACCTTTTGGTACACATTATGACACACGAAGTTTAAAATGACATATGGGCAGTAAATCATATAACCGATCATAATATATAGGTTGTTATTTGTGTCTAAGCAAATATGTACAAATTCTAAAGTCACTGAATTACTGCAAGTTATAACATAGCATATTTTATGACAAAATAAAAAATGAAACTTACAAGCTTCTGTCTTAAAATAGTCAAATTCTTGGCCATCTCTAACACTCGCTCATCGTTGTATTTACTGGGCAGATGAGTGAACTTCATCACGGGTAGGAATGTTGCCATCTGCAACCATCTTATATATAATTCCTTTTCGGGTAAATCGATACCATTTTCTTGGGTGGCATTTGTTGCATTTGAGTCCAAGGACCCCTTAGCTGAAGGTAGAAATTGCTCGCTTCCAGGCCAGTAGATGTCTCCTCCCACTGCTCCTGGCATGATAAACGGATAACCGTTCACGCCATAGGTTAACATTGTCGGTATAACAGACCTTAGAGCCTCCCAACTAGATTCAAATGGTGGCAGAGAGACGAATATTGGAGGTCTTGGCAGGCTAACCGCAGATGACACGCCAATTATGTTAAGACTCTTTTCAAAAGCTTTTACAAAAGCTGTTTTATATTGGTCCGGATTAATTAATCTTTTTTCACACCTGTAGTAGTGAGGCATATCATATGCAGTCCCTAAATCGAAAAAAAAGGAGTCTATATGATATTCATCCATAACAATCTGAAGTTTGTCATATATCCATGCATGGGCTCTCTGGTCTGTTGCATCTAAGACCCCAGCGCTGTCTACCGACTTAAAACGTGTCAAGGCTGGTATTTTTCTATCGCCATTTCTCTCTGTTATTAGCAGCCTTTTCTGCACAGTTTCAGCGAAATTTCCGCTTTCAGTACTAATAAATGGTTGTATTGTAAATGCTACCTTGAAGCCCCGTCGATGTAGTTTGTCTACTGTTGTATTTAAGGTTTTAAAACGGCTCGTGTCAACGGTAAAGTCGCCAATTTCATTTTGCCAAAACTCGTTAACTAGTACGTGGCCTTGTTTTAAAAATCCAAGATCTATTACATCCTCCGTATATTTTGAGATCGTTTCGGCTTGTAGTTCATGTTTGAATCGAGGTGCAATTTGCCAGACTGGTTCCGAAATAAGGGATTCCAATGTCTGCATGTCAGCTGGTTTCAAGCCGTCCCATAAAGGCGCTCTGCTATGGCTGTGGATGGACGAATGTAAAGATTTCATGTCAAGCGATGTACATATGTTATATTTTAATTCTGGAAACTCTGTAAGTTGATTGGCAAAAGCGAAGTCATCGAACTGAGCCTTTACGCAAATTTGTTTATTTCTATTGTTAACTGCGAGGTAAAGTGGTGTCTCCTCATCGACAATGATAGCCGCTCCCTTTGAATTAATAAGGTAACGAGTGAGGACGTTGCCAAACTGATTTTTCTGCATGTCTCCAGTGATAAAAGGTGTAAACTCGATGGATCCCGAGTCCAACGGCCATGTGAGGTTAGCAGATTGTCCTCCGCCGTACCAATGAACTTTGGTTTCACTCCAATCAAAGCAGTCCATTGGTGCGATATCTGTAACGGGTTTTTATTTTTATTATTAAGATGTTACTGTTGTAAATGTAAAGTGTTTTGCATTGACATTTTTTATTAAAAACGGGCAAATTTTTCTCACTCGGTGCTGATGATTTTTAATAACGAAACCTAAACAGATGAAGCAATTTTATTAGTTTAGTTTATACCTATAGTTGAAAACTTATTACTACTTTTAGACCTTATTTCAGAAGATTGTGTCAGTGTCAGTCATGTTACTTACCATTGCGAAGTGCCTTCCAATGTACGGAATAGCATGTTGTGTTATCAACTCCAGGATCGTGCGGAAGACACTTAAGATAGAAGCGAAGATCCTCTTGCCACTCTAAACAAATAGATCCGTCTAGTCGTCGATGCTCTGGAAGACAGGGGAATGACTTCTTTTTGTTCTGCACTCCTATAGCTGGAAATAAATTGTTTTGTATATTTATTTTTGAAACCACAGAATAACACATGCATTTTCTATTGTGTTGGTATAACTTATTCTAAAATACTTGACAATTACGGTAAACATACATTTTACATAAAATAATGAAAAATATAACACTCTGGAATATGTGAAAAGACGGGTGAATTCCACCTACAAATGCTTAAATTAGTTTTTAAATAGGGAAAAGCTAAATTATGATTCTCACAGTACATTTGCAAAGGGCGGATGGAAAAGGCTTTGACCCGCATTTAAATAATGTTATAGAACAAACAAGAGCAGTGTTGGCCTAGTGGCTTCAGCGTGTGACTCTCATCCCTGAGGTCGTAGGTTCGATCCCCGGCTGTGCACCGATGGACTTTCTTTCTATGTGCGCATTTAACATGGAACGGCGAAGGAAAACATTGTGAGAAAACCGGCTTGCCTTAGACCCAAAAAGTCCTGACATACTTGCCTATTCAATTTACAAACGGTCATAAAACAGATACAGATATCTGAGGCCCAGACCTAAAAAGGTTGTAGCGCCATTGATTTCTTTTTTTAACAAAGTAATGAATATTATTTCTTGGTTATAAGAATTTTAGTTTTACAAATTACCATTACATACCTAAGCTTGCTCTCAATATCTCGATATCATCTCTATTAAATATTCTGATTAATCGTTTTCCCTCGTTGAACTGTACGCTCTCAAAGTATGCCTTGGTAAGCGCCTTCTGTTGATATAGCGTATACGCGAAGCCGATGAAGAAGGCGACTGCTAGAAACATTAGGAGAACGAAGGCACGCAACTTGTAGTCGGTTGGCTTCTTTCGCATCTTTTGGGGGATACTCTGTAATTGAAACCAATAATCGAAAGTTCAACATTATGTTTTATTGTATAAGGACTTTAAAACTGTATTATATATATATTGTATAGGTTTGAATTAATTAATAGTAGAGATTTTATTATTAAAGTAGCTGCCATCGCGAACTTGATTTCGTCTTAATATGATTTTATTTCTCCCTTTTTAGTTACTACATAGCACAATATAGTACGTTTTTGCTATGCTGCCCGAAAAACCTGTACGCTTTTCCGGAATAAAATACTAAATAAAACTAAATTTTCCAGTTTTATCCGAAAATATTTCCAATTATTCTCTCCATAACAGATTTCGACAGAGTTCCCGGCATAAATTTAAAAATGCTCGATGTAGTCCAGCCGTCTTCGAGGTTTTATTTTATTAATTAGACTTACTCGTATAGTGATAGGAATGATTGAAAGTACACAAAAGTAAATAACTGTTTTAAAAAAATAGCAATAAAACCAATGCAGAAATGTGAGGGCCAGGCTTCGGAATGTGCTGTACCTACAATCAAGTATGTTTGATTAAGTTACATTTTTGAAAGATTCCAATAAAATAAAGAATAATCTTTAAAGTATTCAATTATATCTGACGTATAAATAAACCATTAATTATATCTAAACTATTAAACGTGAAGATATTTAAGATAGCTAGCAATATCATTATAATGCGTAAGACTTTTCGATATGACATAAATCTTAATAATTGTACACTATACACTGCAATTAACATTTTATAGTGCATAACTTGAATTCAATAGATTTTAGATGTAAGATATACAAACAAAACCAACTGAGCGTGTGAACTTATATTAAACTAGCGGATCCCACAGTCGTTGTCCTGACTTAAGTATGAATATTGATTTCGAATTGGTATAATTAACTAATAATTCCTTATGATATACAACATTCTTTGTTTGTTTTTCTGGCGCGTATATAAATAGTTTCGTTGGTATTCCGACATGGGAACAGGCGACATATAACTGGCCATGTGAAAGACATGGATTTTCAAGATTAATGCCACAAATAATTTGCGACTGTCATTATTTTATATGTATTTTATCAATAGAATAACGCAGATCGAAGCATTTGTTTTAAACGATATTTATTTTTCTTACATCCTATTTCACGATACTGGCAGCACGCATGCAGCATTGTGTTGCTGTTATTTCAAACGCCATAAGGTTACATGAAAAAAGGTTGAATTGTAATAGCGCTATGCACTAAAAATTGACTGTAACAAAAGTCTGATTACTTAGTATGGTGGTTAAGTATTCTTAAATTTTCTAATTTACCGCACATAAGAAACACAACAAAAAAATAATTCGCGTAATCGGTCCAGCCGTTCACGCGTGATGCCGTGACCAAGGGAAATAGTGAGTCATTTTTATATATATCTCACTAAAAGGTTAATTTGTTGGTAGGTTGTGTTATTTTACGTTTTTTGTGGACGATAAAATTTTTCTATCGGCCGACCGAATTTATCCGGTATATTCGGCTTAAGGTGAAATTGTCACAATACATAAATAACATCACTAGTCGCTGTTTGTAGATTTATAGATAACGTAATGTAGAGACGCTTTCCAGTTTCCACGGGAAATTTCTGTATAATATTGAGTGTATTTAAGCAAGCTACGTTTAAGTTTAGTTGAGATTATCATTAGGTACAACTAGTAGTGACCAAACAAAGAAATTTAGTTTTTATTTTTTCGATACCTAAACGCTTCATTCCTTAGAATTATTGTATTGTCTACATGACGAACATACACGCAATAATTCTAAAGCCATGAACGTTTACGACTACTACCAGGGCGAAGAGAAACTAACTCCCTAACTTTCTTACTAACTGACGTGAGACTTATCTTAAATTATCGTGATTTATGTATCTTTTTACTTTCTATTTTTAATGTATCATCTTTTTAGTTTGTTTTGTCTTACTAAATGTGTATAACATGTATTTTTGCACTACTTGCCTATCTTATGTAATTTAATACATTTTTATTTTTTTCTTTACTCACAGTGGTTGCCTGGAAGAGATCGCTCGAAAGCGTTAAGGCCGCCAGTTGCCCTCCTTTTGATTTAATTATGTTCATTTTTTTTATATTGTAGTGTAACAAAGTGTAAATAAATAAATAAATATATAAAGGACTATGGACGGGAAAAGATTCTTTTATCTATAACTTTTGTCTCTGAAAAGAAATGTTTCACAGCTTAAGTATTAGCTCGTGTCGTTATTAACCATAAAAAAATATTATATAAATAAATAACCTGCAGTTTCTCCTTCAGTAAGCTGGCGAGTGAATTGACCGAGGTAACAGAGTTGCTTGGAGAGTAGTCCTCGTCATCCATACTAAATTCAGACCGCGACCGTCGTGGTAGCTTACGACGCGGGGACCTGAGAGGGGTTCTGAAACAATATACAAAACAATACAAAATATGCAAAAGACAATCATCATATATCTACTGTTTTTAATGTAAATCACATAAACAACTTTCATATTACGTCTTACAAATATTGATTATTAATTATGTCTTTGTTTAACGCTTTTTTACTTGAAACTGTTAAATATCAGACCGTCGACTTCTGGTTGATATGGTATCTAAGCAATGAGAATAAATAAAAAAATTGGTATTGTAAGACAAAATCATCAAGATGTATGCAATCAAAGTAGTCGGTACTTGAACCTCAGACGCACAGGCGCTGATTAAAGATTAAAGTTGGCGCCTAGTTGATAGTACCAGTGACCCCGAGGTGGTACTCTCTTCGCAGAACGAATATCTATCACAATACAGCAATACTGCCAACATGTACATTGCCAATGGGGCCAAACTTCTCTCATTTGTTTTAATTTTCTATACATCATTTAATTATTATTTCTGTATTATAAATACTATATATTTGTGTGTTCTAAATAAATTGATTGTATAGTAATGTGCATGCAAGAAAATTCTGTTAAAATTTACCCAAGAACACAGTTCTAATCTTGATTTTTAGTTTACACCTTGTTAGGATTTCCTCATTATCTTTTCCAATTCTACTAAGTAAACAAGTTGTAACCGGTTCATAGGATTTGCTAAACGTAGAATGTTCTTGAACTTGTAACAGATAACCTCATAACTAATATGTCGCATTAAATAAAATTCTATATACATTATATGTGCTTAAAAGGTGAGATTTTTGTTTGTTACTTTGATTTTCGATCATGGGATGGATACTTAAATTGCTGTCGAAAATCCTTATGTCCAGGTTCTATTAGATATAGAAAAAATATATGGCTAGTATATATACCCATATGATAGATCATATGGGTATTTGTACTAGCTATATATGTTTATGAACTTTCTATAAAAAATATACCAGTAGTAATTAAGATTGTCATACAAGATATGGAATTATTGACTTAATAATTACGCAAAACGGGTAAAAAATCATAAAAGATTTAATTTTAAGTGCAATCACTATATATTTGTAAATTATACAGTATATTTTGCACAATGAGACAGAATGGTTCTTTTATTACACTAAGTGCAGTGTGCCTTATCACTATTAACATAGTACATATATTTACATGAATGATAAAAACTAGTACTGGAGTAAAGGAATAATTAAACCGTGACCTGGTAGACGACTTCCGCTTTAGTATTTGCTTGCTTTTTTTTAATTGTCTTAATTTTGGTTACTAAAATGTTCCATATTATTTTGACGGCTTATAATTTTATACGTTGGTAAAGTAAATAAATACCTGTGTAAACTCAAGTTAACTTATTAACGTAGATAAACATTTTGATATTAATTCACAATATATTACATTAATTAGAACCTTTACACAATGTCTATATAATAAATATTTTTGATGTTGGTTTAACAAATAAAGATCAAAATCTATGGATCTAAAACGGAGCGAGAAATCTCTGCGCGCGCGCACGTCAATGCGGACTGACCGAAGTGACAGTTTTATGTTTGTAAGGGATAATCACCTAATTGCTGTGAGACTTTCTGAGATAATTAAATAATATTTTTATAAAAGAAATGTAAGGAATAATTTTTCCCTTCAACGAAATTTTAGTAAAATGAACGGAGATATTATAATAGTATCTTATAAAGCTTAAAGTGTATATTTCTTTAAAGAATACAATTTTTATGCAAATGAAAATACTTATATCGTAATAACAGTACCACAAATAGCTGTTAAATAGCAGAATTGCTATGTTGCTATTTTTATCATATTATAATACAATTGCACTGTGTTTTAGTTGACAAATTATACTTTCCTCGAGACATTTCTAATTGAGGTTAATCGCTAAATCATTAAAAATTCAATTAACCTGTTGAATTGTAATTATAAGCTGCACTTCAAACTATTTAGGTTTATTGAACTAAGTTGAAACGTCTTATTTCAATGCCATTTTTATTCAACATAGTATTTGTCACTAGTAATTTAATTAAGGATTAAATTCTAAATTGAATTTAGTAATTTCATTAATCACTCATTAAAAAATGGTCTTTCTTGGTACTGAAAATACAATACAAGGGCGCTCGCGATATCTTGTAAAGTTTCTATAGGACACATAACCATCTTATTTGGCTTCGCTGTTGGGTGAGGTATGTTTACAAGTCGATAACTGCTTAGCTGACGTAATAAAATCACGTTCTCTGAATGAGTAACTTGAAGCCGACATTGTTTATTTTATTCGCAAACTTATGTGAGAAAATTCTTTTCTCAACTAAACTGAATAGTATTCTTAATAGTTTTAACATCCCATTTTCCCGTAAAGTATATCAGTAATATAACTAAATATATAATATTCCTCGTACACAGATTATAATAATGGTCTTGTGTTGAAAGGAATAGATGGTAACTTACATTCTTTAGAAAGGAAATGATCTACGGTCTACGATCAATCTATCTATCCATCAATCTTTACACGATTTTTTTTATTGCGCTACAACTTTTTTAGGTCTGAGCCTCAAATGTATGTATATGTTAGCAGATCATTTGTCAATCTAATAGTAAGTGATGCTGATCACTCCTGTGCATGACAGACGCTGTCACCTTTTTGGGTCTAAGGCAAGCCGGTTTCCTCGCTACGTTTTCGCGCACATACATAAAGTCCGTGAGTGCATGGCCGGAGCTCGAAGCTACGACATCAGGGATGAGAGTCGCACGCTGAAGAAATTAGTCCAACACTGCGGTTATACACGATTTATGATCATATATTAGATTTCTCTTTATTAATCATCAACCAAACTCGTATAACAAACCTAGTAACACCTCAAGTGCAAGACGGATCCTGCAATCATACATTCGTAATGGCTGCGATGTGTGTCAATTGCTACTTACCGGTGGACGAGATGATGATTTGACACCTTACCGACACATAAAGAAGTATAAAACTTCTTGCATATCAATAATCTGAGACCACTCGATATGTATCGAATTCATTTCTATTTAGTTACAATAATCCGATCGCAAAAGTACGTTAACAACAGCAACAGCAACAACAAAAGATGTATATAAGCATTCCATACACTAATGTGTTGTCAATTCCTACTTATCGGTGCACGAGCTGTTGAATTGACACCTTACTATCACATCAACACGTATAAAACTAGTAGTATATCAATTAAAGTTACGACTACTAGATATAACTATCTAGTAAATTTAAACTTCGTACGGGTCGTTAGTTACCTGTTGCAAAAGTATGTTAACAATAGCAACAACTAAATGATACACAATGATGCAATATTCCATACGTTAGTGTATGGAATGTTTAAACGCATCATTTTGTTCGTGGGAACTTTTAAAAGGCTTACTTACCAGTGAAAAATAATCAATAAAAGATTGTGATAAAAGATAAAAATCGCTTTATGCTCCATTAGGAGGCTACGGAATTTCAAATCCAAAGCTATATCGCAAGTAACATTTCTATAAGATCTTACTATGAGCGATCCGTTCACAAAGGGCGGTCATTTCGCAACAGGTCAATGATCGGATGCACTTCCTTATTAAACTGACCACTCCCACGGCTTGCAAACCCTACCGACCTTACGTATATTAAGTATTCAATTAAATATTTAAGCAGATGAGTAATAATTTCTTAAGGCCAATTTATACGTTCTAAGAAATAACATTGTACAGACTTGGATCGTTCTTCGTCCGAGAGAGCGTTATTCTCATCCTGAGTGTTGTCGCCATCGCTGAAGCCGGAAGCTGTACTCTGATGGTGCTCAGGGATCTGTAATGAAAGCAGGTTTATTAGGATCTCATGTATGTATCAAACTGTATACAAAACTCAAGTAAAATCGTAATATATCTAAAAATTATTATAGGAAAATTATTCGAAAACGTTGTTAAAATATATTGTAAATGTATATATTAATTATTATTAAATGTATATATTAAATATAATAAATATTAATTTAACACTATCTTACGTCATTTGACGTCAGTACAACTTATAAAGACGTGATATTATCTAAAATTGAATAATTTGGATTTTAAGATTACATTTTGAAACCCTGACCTTAGTTAATGGTATACAATCCAAATCTCTATGATATTTTACAGCTCGCATTGTGCAACTGTATGCAACTGAGGTGCAAAATTTAGCCAATTAACTAATTACAGTACTTAACTATGCAGTCTGTCGTATGTCTAGATATCGCAATTAATTTTAGACGTATCTAGTGTTATACCGACTTAGTACGTTTAAGACTGTCTAAACATAAAAACATATTCAAATGCAATACGTTAATAATTGGTAACTATTTTCCAAATGATAATCAAGCTAAATCCTTAATCTGTTTTATATATCTATATATAAATATATCAGTAGAAGGAGACCTGGCCGTAAACGCACTTCTTAAAGAATTTTTGGTTATAGTACCAAGTCATTGGTAGGACATCATACTATAAGATAGGTAGTAGTTTATTTTAGAAACAACTCGTTATTGTTTTATACATATTTAATTTTGGTAGCGACATCTAGTAAAAAAACTTAAACTCAATAAAAAAATTACAGTTGCAAGAACGGATTCTAGATGGCGTTGTGTGTAATATTCTTTATCTTATATGCTCAACATATTCGGTGTTGCTCGCTTGACGTCATTTGAAAACGGAAGCCTTACTCAATTTATTTGTACTTCTTTTCTGAGGTTCAAATAAAATCCCGCTTAATCCCTTATATCTTCTAGGTATACTCTTATTATCTATGACATAAAGTAACATAATTTAAGATCAAGATAAGGTATAATAAACACAGTGACACAGCTATAACTCATTATCTTGATACAAATCTTTTGCCATTGTTAACATTCATACAGTTCTATTATATATCTTCCTATAAGCGCTTTTGTAAATATTTTAAAAAACACAAGATACCTGAACTAAAATTTGCTATTTCTTACATAATATTAAATATAAAACAATATTTTGTAAGTTTCAAAATTGTTAGTAATCAGATTGTACATTTATTATATGTTGTTAATATATTTATTTGAAGTATTACTTAGTACCTAGTGATATATTTACTATAAACAAAAACCTTTTTTGAAGTAAATTTTTACTGTCTCTTTTCAACACACAGGATTAGGTAAACTAAATTTTATTTTTAGTAAATAAGCTTGGAGGTTGTAAGACACTTCGACACGTCGAAATCATGCTACATTATATTTGAATCTAAAACTAAATAAGTCTTACTACATGACCCTTTAAAAATAAATAATACGACTATAGAACTTCTTTTGCTGTGCCCTAACAGGGTCCATAATATTGTACTTAGCTTTAAGCCTCATAAACATCTTTTGTAAACGTTATGGAATGCAAATAAATACATGAATACATGAACAAAAAAGTACAGAAAAATATCTCGGTCTTAGAATGGATAGCGGTTTGACGTGGAATACACAAATTCAGCACATCAGATCTAAGCTCTGTTCTCTTATGGGATCACTTTGACACATCGCTCGGTGTATCGCACGTCAGATACGTTACATCATCTAGAACTCGTTGGTCAAGCCTCATTTACTTTATTTAATTGAAGTATGGGGCAGCGCCACCAAAACAAAATTAACGAACATTCAAGTATTGCATAATAAAATTATCAATTATAATACTGTTCCATTATAATTATCTTTCACCTACCATAAAAGATGTGCATTAGACACGTTAGATATCAAACAATATATTGTGCAGTACTTCTGCCTTTGCAGTTGTGGCCACGGTTTCATAAAATCTAACCTTAGAATCCAAATAGTTGTTGATACTTCCAGAGCTGTCGCTACGAAGGCTGCCGTCGCTGTTACTTCTATTTTCACTTCTTCGGCTCAAGTCGGAATCAGATTCTATCCACAGTGGTGATCGATATTTGAACGTGTGCGCAAATGTATTAAAACGAGATGGATTATCCATTTTAATGCTTGTAGACACGTTAACAAAGCATTTTTTTAATTGATAAATTTGATAATTGCAATTGTTAAACACACGGTTATATTGTTTATGAATTCAATGAGTGCAAAACCGAGGTATATGAAATGGAGTTTCAACTTTTAATCAACATTTTACGATTTCTGCAACCGAATCGAAACTATTTTTCAAACATCACAATACAAATATGGAATACAAATCTTCACAATTTTAAAAACACAATACATCGCGTTTGTAACCGAAGTAGGTATGAGCATTGGACCATTTTAAAATTAAAATGAGCACGTTGGTAAGATCAGGGGCAAGTGTAATTGTGGGATCGGGAAGATGGGACGCGCAACCGCTTAAATCGCTGTTTTATTTTATTAAAGCCGTTTTTTATGCTAAATGATATTACTATAGTTGTTCATTTTCTGTATCAAGACTAATTTAAACATATAAACACAATATTCAACCTGTGTTTGATGTAATTTTTATCAGATAAATCGAAAATTACAACAAATTTATATGTTTGGTCCCAGTGGCAGTTTACTTTAAATGCAGCATTTCCTCGCTGTATTGCGAGTAAAACACCAGCTCTGGAGTCAGATTTATCCTTTTATTTAGCCTGTTATATAAAAGAGAGATAGATAAGGATCTACGTCAAACTAATTGTCTGGTAACGATACATTTATCTTCCTATCTTTATGTTGTCACACATATTATTGTCATACCGATACCTTCAGAATATTCCTGACAGTTAGACAAGAGAAAACGAATGCATTAAGTAGTAAATAAAAATATTAAGATCCCTAAGATTGGTGCCCCCGTAACAGGATGTCTAGTAATTTAGATAATCTTTGTCGAGATTCAGTATCAGACAAACACCTTTATAGTATAGACGTTAGGTGTGACGAAAGGAAAGATATTGAATACATAGTTTTTGAAAAATGGGCTTTTCTCTTAAAAGCAAAAAAATCGATTAATGAATCTACTTAAGTCGAATTTAAAGTAATAAGATTTTGCGTACTTCACTATGACCTGTCGTTTCGTATTGTATAATTTATTCATTTCCTACGTGATGTCCAATATTTTTATTTTAATTAAAAAAAAATAGATTTACGCTAATAAATTCAATTATTTAAATTATTTGGGCACGAGGCTCATCTAATGTTAAGTGATACCACTGCTGATGGACACTCTCAATACCAGAGGGCTCGCAAGTACGTTGCTGGTGTGAATTGGTACGCTCTTATCTTGAGGACTTGATCACTTGACTTTGCTGAACAAGCACAAAAAACCGCTTTTTAAGTACTTCTTCAAGGTTATAGAAAAATTCATAATAATCACAACCACAACTCAATTTTAAAGCCTTTTTAACGTAATCGGTACATGCGAATACGCAGTTCTTTTGTAAATATATTTCTGTTTTGCAGTGTGTCGAAGCAATCTTGCACTTTCTACGTTTTTCGCTAAGTTCTATGTGTAATCTTATCTCGACGACAGACACTGGATTAGGGTCATTGAACAATGTATATTTGCTGCTTGATTAGGTTAATTTTATTTGTATTCAAAGAGTCGTAAGATAAAGATTACAGTAACCTATTTCGATGCTTTTATAATATTTTAGTCGCCTTCGCTGTTTGTTACGTATAGAGCGTATGGCTTGAGTTCCATTCTAAGAGAAAAAATAGTTTCGCGTTTAAACGTGGCTAAAAATATCGCATTTTACTTATACTATTGAAATTTAAGAACCTACCGTTGGTTCACGTGTAGACAAATACATTTGCAAATAGAACAATGAAAACGAACACAAGGTTCCGGGTAACAGATCCAACTGTAACTTACATTATTGTTATCTGAAATAGCACTTTGCCCGTAATCTTGTAAATCAGCTGGTACAGATGTTGACGTCTTTCTAAATGGTTGTCTAAGAACTGGGCTGGACTGTTCGGATTTTGTATCTTGTATTTCAGTTGGATCACTTATGTACTTGACTTCCGGTGTCGATGTTCGAAATTCGTATTGATTTTGCGTAAATCCGGGACTCCCAACTTGAAAGTGGACTTTGGGCGACGACGGAGAGCCCTCATCAATATAGGGTATGTCATTTGGGGTTTTGTTAGCTTCGTGTATTAGTTTCTTAGTTTCAGGTGGCATTTCTACATAGTCGTGAGGGTAGGACGGGATATCTATCCTCAAATCGGGCTTTTTTCTTACCCTCATTTTAGTCACCTGATCTCACACAAATATCTTCGATCAAATCTTAACGATAAGTTTTATCGTGTGTCAAGGCTACGTGATGTTCGCGTTCTATTTTAAAAAAATCTAACACACACTTTAACACTGGTTCACGGCATCAATATATGTTACATTAAATATGAATGTAAATAATGATAAAACAAACTTAAACTTTACGCCGTTAGTGTCTTTATGCTACTGGTTGGTTTGATTTTATTTCTTTTGTTTATCAAAATTGTTATCATTTTAGATAAATAGGAACACGTTATTAACTGAGTAAGTCGATGTTGAAATTTTGTTACATATTAAACATTATTATAGAATTTTTATGAACGAAATGATGGTATTTTCTGATGATGTAGTATATGATACGCATACAACCAAGTCTTTCTAACAGTCGTACGATGTAATGAAAAATGTTATGGTTCTTTACATTGAATACTATATAAATGAAACGTTAGCACTAAGTTAAATTACAAAACAGTATTCATATTAGTTTGACATGAATTACGTTGAAGCAAATTATGTTTGAACACTACATGACCATGGTAATAAACTTGACAATAAATGCTTAGAGACAGAATATTAAAACGAGACATAATGTATAAACAATGTAAAATAAATTGAATAATACTCACATTTCCTTGTGTATTGTTCAAGTACTCTTGGCGTAGCAGCTCTATATTCGGCATTGATATTGAATTCCGTCTCAAATTCGTCTTTCTCTGTTCTACCTCTGACTCAGACGTTATCAAAGAATCTGACTCTTCAGCTCCAAACGCTTTAGACGTACTAGGCGTCGACAGATCAGTAGACTGTGTACTGGGACTTGTAGGCTTAGATGACTTGGAAGAATCTGGATCGAGAGTTATGTAAAGAGTTCCTTCAGGAGTATCAACTACTATTGTATCACTGTTTGGTGTGTGAACACTTCCTAAGTCGGATGCGTGAATTTTCGGATTCTCTGGTTCTCCTTTCTCCACGTCTTTGAAGCGTCTAGGTCGAATTGGATCGTTGACATTTTCTAATTCAACAGCTTCGTCTGCAAATGGTATTTTACTATTCGATCGTATTTCAGGCGAGTTTAGACCTTTGGCAACAGCTTCATAAGGTTCTATGTCATTTTCTCGGTCGGTCATCGTGTATTATTTCATAGTAGGACCTGAAAATATACGGGTTTCACAGACATATTCTTAATTGTTAATAAAACTCTCCACAAATCCTCAATCAATTTTAAACAATTTATTTTGTATAGCCAGCACTTGGGTGCTTATAAAAGTAATAAAAACAAATAAATTAACGTAACACTATATTTAAAGTGAAGTCGCAAATGATCAGACTAAACCTTGTGTACATTATCCATTAACACCTTCCAAATAGGAAGAGATATAGAAGACGTGAACTTCGAAAAATTTGTACAGTTATATGTAAATAATATTTAAGATAATATTAGAGATAATAATATGTAAATAATATTTCAATACTCTGTTAGTGTTCAGTTGTTTTTTTAAATATTAAGTTATGCTCACAGTTATTGTATTTGGTAACATTTTTAGCAGTGAAAGATGCTATGCGAACATTGCGGTTGATTGTGATTGGAGAAACGGACTTATCATTTGTTTTTTGTCGCGTGTCCACGCGTGCTGACCAATCACAATAAGAAGGGAACGCACCATCGTGTTGTGTTTTACTCACCGGCAGTTAAGCAAAAAATATCCAATCATATTTGACGACAGAACCTTTTTAAAAAAACATCACTACAGTAGTGTTTGTCTTCAGATTATCGTCCAGACCATAATCTTTTAACACATAGTCATGTCGTCTTGGTACACAATAGTGTCATTGTGGACGGAGGCTTACGCATTATCAATTGAAAAACTATGGCAGTTGTTTAGTTTTTTGCATTATAATGTGATATATAATACATTTATAGGGTTAATATTTAATAGTATCTAATATCATAAAATATCTTGCTGACTTTATTTTCTTCACCTGCGCCGGAGCTCTAAAAGTTTTAGCATTTTCCTCCAAATTCTAAACTTATCCAAGTAAATTATATAATTAATTAAGTAATTATTAAAGTGTTTTAGTTTAGAGCGATTGTTACTTTTATGTAGAGACTAAATTAAGATACTCTTATTATGTTTTAATGTAATAGTAGTAAACTTATAATGGTAAGTAAAATCTAGGCTTCAAGTCCTTATTGGCATTAGAAACGGCTAGATAACAATAATAACTGTTAGATTAAACGCTTACCTTCGACAAACTTATCGTGCATAAAAAAAGTAAACAAATATTGACACAACGATTAAACTCAATACTCCATACAATATTAAATCCAAGTGGTATGTACATAACAGACATAATTTTGAATCCGTCAACTGTTTGGGACAGCAACAATCGTTGTCGGACATCTTGTAGTTGAGACAGCAATTACTTATTATTTTTACTCTACTACGATGGCATAACGTGTCTATTTAAATGTATTTATTATATCTGTATTATTTTTTAAGTTCTAAGGGTTTTAAACGAAAGCTAGAGAATATAGGATTCGAAAGTCAAAATCTAGAAGTACTGCAATTATTTAGTATCAACAGATTCCCGATACTGGTGATGGAACCATTATAACTGGCTTAGTGATTCTAAAAATGATTAATTACAAACCCACTAATTAACTGATAAATAATCTTAATTTCACAATAGACTTAAAATAAATAACCAAAATTTTAAATGAGAATGAGTTGTGTTTATGGCACCGCAGTAATTAGCCAAAACGAGGCAATTTCCAATAACAAACACTTCACAAAATCTATGCTATTCTTAAGCAATATCAATACAAACTGGTCAATTATTCATAACTGTTCGAACAAAAAACTGTTAACTCTGGACCAAAGCGGGAAGAGTGAGCTCATAATTGATAATTCAGTTTTCCTTATTTCAGCACATAAATTATACATTTTACAAGGCTCGGTTGTGTTTTACTGACAGTACATTGTTTCTAATAACAGGTAGTCAAGAAAACATATTAAAAATCATTTACACACACAACAAACTTAAAGTGAGGCTATAGTGATTATCATAATTTGTTAATTTCTAAAAGAATATTTTATTTTCAAAATGTAACTTCAATGACGGATATTAAAATTAGATTATTAACGTTTCAATTGCGATTCCATTAGCAATTGTTGTCAGTGAGACTGCCATATTTAGTTGATAGCTACATCACACCTTCGAGTTATGTAAATCGAATAAATTCATGTGTAGAAGTAGTATCCGGGAAGTAATAACAATAACTTCTTTGTAAATTTCATGCATTTGACGAAGCCATGCCTAACTCTAGAGCTTAATAATAAGTGGTTATCATCTGCCATTTTTGTTATACCTAAGTAGCCACTTAGATATTACTATAATGTCAGTGATTTGCTAAATCGACGGAAATAAAGCGTTATTTAAAAAAAAATAGTTTACTGCGCATTACTATCAATAAGTTAGAATAGAATTTTGGCTGTAAAATTAATTTGGAATAACAATTTATATATATTATACAATATAACTTACGAATCAAGTTTTACTAAAATCTAGAAGTAATAAAAGACCCGAAAACATTTAGAAATGATGTTACCTTTAGTAAAAGATTGCCATGGAAATGGACAGGACACATTATGAGAGAAGACAAAGATAAATTTACGAAAAATGCGACGGAATGGTTTCCTCGCTATGACAAAAGACGAGGAAGGCAAATAAAAAGATGGGAACATGATATAAATAGAACAGCTGGCCATATATGGCTACGTAAAGCTAGACACTGAGAAGAATGGAAGCTGTTAGAGGAGGCCTGTGTCTATGTCACATTCATAGGAAATTAATTATTAGTGTTTATAGTACCTCTTATTTTAATGTACTAGAAATAATATAGATAAGTTTTGTTTATAGATATTATTTTTTATCTTTTTCTTTAGATTTTACTTTTTAGTTATAGTTAGTGTTACTTGTTATTTTGTTTTCTTTTATTATTAATACACTTCTTATACTTTGCCATCTGTAGGTGTTTTTATTTTATCGGGCACTTAGAGTTGCCGGGAGGAAATCGCTTGTTAGCGATAAGGCATCTCGTTGCCTAATTACTTATGAAATCCGCTTTTTTATATGTATGTTTTTGTATAAGACAACGAAGTCTAAAGAAATAAATAAAAAAGTATTTTACTAGGCTATTATTATGATTACTCACGAATCGAAATTGTGTTTCTTAACCGATGATGTTTCCATATGTTACTATTAAGATAGAAGGAAGTAAATAAAATATTTCGTCCAAAATAATAATGGCTTGGTACTAGGCGACACAAATTGGCTCTTTTCTGGTCAGGCTCATGAATCCCTTTACCGTAGTGGAAGTATCACCGATTGTCGTCACATCGTGAAAAAATCAGCACGAGTTCAAGAATCTGAAGTCCAGACCGTTTGAGTACCTTTTTGAAATTCATTTTTTTAAATTTATATCAAACTCACCGAAAGACTGCTCTTTAACGAGTTAATGACGTGTAATTAGGTCATCCTGTAGATATATAAAATAATTAGTAGTGATTACACCATCACGCGTAGCACATATTTACATGTTAATGAGTACAATGTCTGTATTCAGCTGCGCTCATGTGACCGAAACAATCTGATAGATGGACAGAAGATATACATACATAACACCAGGTTCAAACTGAATAACTAAATCATTTGCGACATTTCCTAACATTACACTTAAAATATTCATAAATTTTCTAAATTAAAAATAGTAACCAACGAGCGTGCATTGTGTATGTCATGTGGATGAAGCGACGATGGAATACCGTATGTGGAGAATTGTTGTCTCCTACCCCTTTGGATAAAAAGGCGTAATAAGGGGTAATAAATAAAAATATAATTTACTTTATTGTCAAACATACTTCCGTGCCGTGAATCTTTGGGTTTATGACATATTGGTTTCTTCGCGGAGCATTTCCTTTGCATGTGGTATGAGCGGATATAGAAGGAAAAAAAGAGTAGCGTATAGACGGAGTTCAATCCGGATTCGAAAGCAATACACTCAACTCGAGGGCGAACTCTGGTCAAAGCAGAACATTAGAACTAGAGTACATGCTGGCCTAGAAAGGAATGCAGAAGACTTTGTATTCCTTTCTAGGCATGATCTCACTGGAGATCTTAACACATTATAATGGAAGTTTTTAGATATGGTATTACATAAGGGTTTTCTTAGAGTTATCTGAGGTTATCACGACAAGTGCCTATCAATCTACTCTGTTTACTTCCGTAGTTTATACGTAGCAACGTTATTCTGTAAATATTTAATTTTTTTTTGTATATAATAGAGGAACAAAGGAGCCTACGGGACGCCCATATAGGGCAGTCATCATCATTGGAGGTCGTATTTAACTTGAAGACCCCCACCGGGAGTCGATTCCACAGTTCGCTAGTACGCAAAAGAAAATGGCTTGTGAAATTTCAGTACTGTGAAAGACTTCCAGCCATAAAGGTATTTTACTAGGCTATTATTCGGGTTTACTTATTTAGGGTATAATACCTAACTTGAACTCTAGTACAGGATCAATTTTAGGTACCAAAAACCCGCAGTCGTTAAGTGAACTTACCAATAGACCAGAAGAATACGTAAGAGAAAGATTTATTGCAATAACGTTGTTTTTATGTAGAATTAGGTGTTTCGCCGGAATAAAGACCTAAGGCTTTAGTAATGAGTTATGGCTCAGATTTTCAATTTAGATAAATATCAAACATTAAATTACAAGGAAAATAGACCTTTCTAAATACCAATACTATCTGCAAACCTTGAACACTCGATAATTTTCATATTAATTAATCATCAATTATTGATTTTTCTTAACAGGAAATAATAGGCTATACTCAGTTGTTTTAGCAGTTTTCAAAGTAATTCAAATCCTAGTGGTCAATACGACTCAGGACTAAAAATGTAATTACATTTGTTCGTACGGTATGCTTGACAATATCCGAATAAAGACGACTTGTTATATGAACTTGGCTTTACCATTTTGCCTATAGAAAAATTATTAATGGACCAGATACGGTCTACGGATAGAGGTCACAATTTTTTAGTAGAAATTAATATTCAAATAAATTTATTAAACCGGTGAGAAAATATATATACTTTACTTTAAGATTGTTATTATTGTACGATTTTTTTTTAATGTAAGCTATTTTTTAAGATGATATTAATGGCTTTTTAATAATGTTTATAAAATTATAGTCATAGCAAAAGACGTCAAAATATTTTTATTTATCATTACAAAAAAATATTATTATAAACATATTTATTACTTACACTTATACGAACTATAAACACGAACACTTCACTAAACACTACCACTTACGTACGTTAGTACATACGTAAAAAATAAGCTGCGCAAGATTCGACCGCGTGAACAATACTGAGGAGGGCTGAAAACGTATGCCGTGTCTCACCTTGACTCAATGGTTTTAACTTTTAATTATGCAAACGGCCAGTAAGATAGCATGTCTATGGATAAATATTGTGAAGTCTCATAATCTCCCAGTGAGGAGATAGGTTTCAGTCTATTGATTACGTTATAGGAAAGTATGAAATTGACATCCTTGCTTTCGAAGACAAGCGTTTTACTGTGAATCAAATCCAAAAACTTTACATATCTTACATATCGTTTCATACATATATTGTTCATTTATATATATCTCTTAGTCACCAATATAGAAATATTTGATATATTTTTGCCTGATTTCAATTGATAGATTAGATTGATTTTAAGTAATAGTCTGGCCATAATAACCATAAAAACTTTTCTTATTTTCAAGTTTTTAATTATTTTGACTTTGGAACACATAGACATATTATATTAAGAACTTCTTTTGATTTGGCGCCATTTTACACACTTTTTCGTGTTTATTATCAAATTACAATATGGAATGGGGTTTTAAAGAAAATAGGATTTCAGTGATCGTCTTGCATAAAGTGGGTATGGAGCCGTCGGTCTTATTCCAGACACTTGGTATCAGCCGTATGTTCGTTTATTAACAGTTACAACAACACTTCGTCTATCGAAGACCTGAAAAGATCGGGGCGGCGTGCGAGATGAAGATTCGTGATAGGACTCTGTCGCGTATTATAAAACACCTGAAGCTCGGTGCTTGACGTCGATATACAGGACATGCCCTAAATCAATCTTTATCATTAAAGATTGAATCGATGAAAACACCTGTCGCGATATGCAGGTGAGAAGCACAGAAGTATACCATAACATCAAATTTTCATTCTTGTGAAAAAGAAGTGACAACTTCAGCAAAAGTACATCAAGATACATTCCGTAAATCCATTTTTTTATGTCACAGAATGCACACGGACAGGAGGCTCACCTGATGTTAAGTAATAAGTGCTACGCCGTAGCAAGGCGTCACCTTACATGCAATATTAATATTTCCTCTCGAGACAGACGGACAGAATTACACGCATTACGGTAATAAGCACGCTCCAGTTATGCAATTAAGCCAAGGGCTTGTCTCAATGATACTGTTGTGATTTTCTGAGTTACGCTGATTCAAAACACATTTGTGATTTCTCGTTTGTTTAAAATCTACAAATAAATTGGGAGAAGGCAAGGATCTCAATAAACTACAATGTGTAATGTTTTAAAAATACAAACGATTTTATTATATTAAATTCATTATAACTAATGATCGACTCAATTTGTGCATATTGAACAAAAATGTAATGCAATGAATTTCAAAGCTAAATAGTAATATTAATAAAGACAAATTACGGTCTTGCAGTAGTTTCTGTTAGAAGTGCGTTAATTATGAACAATTACTATTGAACATATCCTGAAATACATGAAATTGTTTTACAAAAACTCAATGATATCGGATTTAAATCGATTAATATTCCATGATAAGCCGAATATTACGTTTTAAAACTTTAGTCGGTAGCTACTAGAAATGTTTTATAATTCCAAAATGTATGCAGTATTTGTTTTTGTCTTCGGACCGGGGTTTTTTTTAAATAAAATATGAGGCAAACGGGCAGGAGGCTCACCTGATATTAAGTAATACCGCCGCCCATGGACACTCTGAATGCCAGAGTGCGTTGCCGGCCTTTTAAGAATTTGTACGCTCTTTTCTTGAAGGACCCTAAGTCGAATTGGTTCGGTTCGGCGGTGGTGCGCGGCAAAAATTGCCTTAAAAAACGCTCAGTGGTGGAACGTCGGACGTCGAGGTGATACGGGTGGAATTTTGTATTTTGTCTTTTCATTATCCGTTAGTCCCCATAGTAATCATTTTTTCATGCAGTTTAACGCTGTTGCTAATTAAACCACACCCATTATTCAGATATAAAGTGTCTAATCGAACTTGAATGCGGAGCCTTGAGCTTAATTCATTAGCAAACAAATAATTTCACATGAGCAGCTAACAAACGCGCTAACCGCACGCGCACGACATACGTGAAATCATTTGTTGATACACTGATAATATTTAAGGCTGATTATATGCTAGGGAAGGTAGAGAGTGAAGATTATACTTGCTCTGGTATTTTGCAAGCCTAAAGATGTTTTTTAATTGAACCACTAATATTATGCAAAAAAATGCGAATATGGGGTTGGGTTGTAATGAACCGTTGTCTAATGTATGGACGTACGAACTATAAGGATTTCATCTAATTATATTCAACCTGAATAGCAGGTATGAGCAATGTTGGGCTCCAGCGTACGACTCTCATCCCTCAGGTTCGATTCCTGGCTGTGCACAGATGCACTTTCTATGTGCGCAGCTAACATTCGCTCGTTCGACATGTCTCGAAAATGAATGAAACAGTTGCAATCTGTATCAGTAGCTTCATTGAATTATTATTATTATTAATATGCTGTTTGACGGCACTCAATACTGAATGAAATATAAGACTAAACTTCGTAGACCAAACGGAACGAGCTTCAAATCAATATTTAAAATAACGTGTCGAATACAATGTAAGAATTTTTTTTGGGCTGTAGAAAGGGAGGTACAAAACAAACACCATTTGTAGTACAATGCATTTATTTATGTGAATCTATACTGATATCTTATCGTTACAATATTATACTTTAGACATGCTACAGGAAACTGGAATGTAAATCCTTATACCAACTATTGGTATTATGACCGTATTCTATAGGAAACAAAGGTAAAATATGATAAAACAAAATACATTTTGCGAGATTTTTTAATACGGGTTGTCTCTGAACAAAAGGCACCATAAAAAGATATATAAAAATTCCGTAATCCAGCATTTCTGACAAGCATATTTTGTGACACAGTTATAGCACCACACAAAACGTAAAAATATAATCACGCCAGACTAATAAAATAATCTTGCAAATCTTAACACAAAAAGGATTAACGAGAAATTACAATATTTAATTAATGCTTTGTAGATGCCATTATTTTATTTAAAATCAATATTGTATATGTTATACATTAAATTAACAAGCAACAATTTTCATTAAAATCTCAGTGTAAAGTCTCACTTTATGCTTAATAAGATTAAATAGTAAATAGTACTTTAGTTCAAAATTTGAAACGCGAAGCAAATATTTTTATTGGTTGGGAAGTATTGCAATAAAACACTCGAGACATTGACTCCATTGATGTTTGACTATAGTGAAAATACAATTTGTATAATATTTTTTCCGTAAAGTCCTTCAATGGAGCTGACACATTTTCACGGCTATTTCATCGTTAGAAGTCTTCTGTGTCCATTATTCTTGGAGGATTAATATATTACGTATTATCGAAAGTAAAATATATTATGAGTTGCACACAAACGCCATGAGTATATCATACAGATTAAAGGAAACTATATATAATAACAATATAATTATTAATAATTATATTATTAACTGAAATATGAACCTTAAAGGTGATATTGCACATTTCAACAGATAAGTTGCATACATATGACAGTCCATAGATTAGAGAAAATTCCAAAAACAGCTGCATAGAAACCACAGGTAAGGCAATAATATAAATTAATTGGTTGCGATAATTGAAAAAGTACTTATTATATCTGTATTAGGATGAAATTCAAAATCAAATTCAGTCCCGTATGTCAAATTAATGACATATATATTTCTCTTACTCTTATTATCGCAACCAATTATAACTAAGTACAACTGTCATGATACTGATACTTACATCTAACGAACAACACATAAATTAATTATTTACAATAAACTATCACAATAAGCTACTTACAAATACTGTATAACGCATGCCATATTTTAACGGTTTTGAATCTTAATAAAAATAAATAACTGGACCGTTACAACATCAACTTTCTTACGCTACGTGATATTGATTATTTAATATAAATATCTATGAAATCTATTTATCTATAATCTATGAAAATAATTATATAAAAATTAAATCACCAAACGCGTATTTCAACTTAGCATTTAATAAAAAAAATATATTATAATATTGTTATTACTTTTTACAATCATCGATTAAAGAGCGGCGGTGAGTTTAAGAATAGAACTGGCAATCTTTTCAGTTCTACGCCCTTGATTTGATAACTGGCAGTATATTCAAAATTAGAATCATTTAATGTTTATTTATATTTTTGACGTTAGTGTACATTGTTACCTTTATGAATAATAGATTTTTGACTTTGACTTTATTAATCACCAATATTTATTCAAAACCGTTAAAATTTTAAATATATACTACTATAAGTGAACAATTTTACCCTAAGTGTTAAAATATTTGATTAAATCACACATAAATCAGGTTGCAACAAGCAATTGAATCTAGATGGCACCGATTTTTATATAATTGAATACTGATAACTGCCACATAAAACATTTAACTCAAACCTCTTCAGAATATGGCAAAACAAACTCCCTAATTCATATTTTTTGCGTTTTAACAAAAGTACTGTTTAAACTGTGTAAAATGGAAGATACATTCGGAAAAAAACGATTTTCAGGAGGTTTTAATGAACTCCCGTAAACAATATAGCCGTAGCCGGATCGTAAAACTACTCCGATCTGGGCACGACATGAATACGATTTATCAGAAAGTGTTGAGACCAAACAAATGAATAATTAGCATTTATCGATACAAGCGCTATAATGAAAAAAGACCATTTAATTAAAAATTTTACGATCTATATGTCGCAGTAAAGTAGGTAAATCAGAGAGTTAATTGAATCTCTAGACAGTTAATTAAAAGTCGATGTTCAATCAAGTCGCTAAAGTTTCGTCAGACAAGTGAGTGAACGAAACGTTTAACGAGTTTAAAACGACTAACCTAAACTAACCATTTACAATAAAGCAAAACACGGAATTTCCAAGCTCTCAGTTCTTCACGATCACAACGAAATAACAATAACAAATGAAATAATCATAGCGGAGTCTTGTTTTACATTGTTAATTAACACGCTGACTTTCGGTCAGACAGATAGTTAAACGTTTTCGACGCTGCTTTTTTTAAATCAAAATGACTTGATTGAATACTGACATTTAATTAACTGTCGAGAGATTCAATAAACTCTCTGATTTAACTACTTTACTGCGACATATATATAATTAGAAAGAGTAGAATAAGTACTTTAGTTAATATAAGACTGAATTAGTTTTAAGGATAAATTTAAAACCATCAAAATACTTTTTTAATAAACTTTTCTGAATTATATATGGCCAAGCCTGTATAACAAATTATCTATCACTATAAAGCTACCCATAACAAAACCATCTGAGACAATTAAAACACGATTTTGAAATCTAGGATATTTCTTATATTATAAAGATACAAAATTATGCTATAAATAAAATTAACTATTTCCCTTTCGTTATCCGCTAATTGACATATATCGTTCAAGTTTAACTTAAATTAATTACTAACGAGATATGTAAGGCGGTTAAAAACAAGCGGACGACACGACTAATAATGATTAAACAATTAAACACTAAACTACTAAATTTTTTTTAAATGACACTACACTAATAAATTTTGATGAGATCTTTCTCTAAATCCAAAAAACGAGCGGACGTGTGGCTTCGCCGACAGTCGGCGCTCGAATGACGAAAAGTGGCTGTACACCTTCCGAGGTAAATGTTATGCATGTTGATTTTGGGAAGTGGGGGATTTTTTTCTAACATACATAAATTTCATATAAAAACGAAACTATTGTATTTACTAGATTCTGTAAGAATATTAATTCTGGGCAGTATTTGTGAACATTGGCACCGCATTGATCTGTTTGTGACATCTTAGTCATAATATTGATTGAATTACATAGTAAATACTTAGCCATAATTAAGTATATAGTTTACTATAGTAGTCATACAATTGTATTTCGAAATACCCTCTCTTAAACGCTAGTAATTATTAGGTTTATATGCTATAATATTCAAATACTAAATACGAAGAATCAGCGTATAAAAGAGGGTACATTTAAAATAAAAAATATTTAGCGATTATAAGTACGTGATATTTAGTAACTAATTATTTTCTGTTTCTATAAATTATCGTGATTAATATTTCGCCAATATTACGATATCTTGTTAGGGGAATGTATTTAATAAAAAAAATGAGTTTTGTGTACAATTCCAAGGGTCGAATATCTAATACAATTCCTTGTTCTATACCTTCAATTTATGATGACCCCATGTCCGTAGAAATAAATACTGGACATAAGTTTCTGGAAGCAAGTTAAGCTTATTCCCCTGTGTCCACCCATTTCGCCTCCTCCGCTATTCTGTCCATACAGTTGCACAAAAATTGATACTGAAATTGAAATATTTTACAATTACAAAAATTTGCTTTTTAAAACTGGTCAAGTTACATCTAAAACAAAATGAGTAGTTTTAAACAATTAAAAAAATGTTTCTTTTAAAGTTATAAAACTGGTCATGTCATATCGAAAACAAAATAATTATAAATGTTCTGAGCCCGATACTGTAAATTATTATGAAATCCAAGGATTTTCAAAATCTCCAAAGATTGAACGCTATCTAACGTTCAGTGCCATAATAGATTATTTTTAATACACATCTTTTTCAGTCAAACATTATTCAACATTGTGATTTTGAAATTTAATAAAAGTGATTTATGTACTAATTTCCCTTTCTCTCTCTAGATAGAGTATATCTTTTACAGTTAAATTTTTGTCCACCCAAATAGCCATAAAACTGCCACACGCTTTGCTAAACATTTTTTTAAAATAGCAAATTGTGGAATCAATATCTCTTGAAAATATTACTCAATTTTAATAACAGAAAAATTCTTAAAAGACCCGTAACAAACTCCATAGTGTGTAATAGTCTTTTTTACACACATATGCTATTAAATACTTACGTATGGCGTGTGTAATATGAGTGGCCTCCTCCGTCCATAGACAATAGTAGCTGCCGCTGCGTCGTCATCAGCGCGCCAGGATCGAACCTCATTCCAGCATATTTCTACACTCGAACCTTCTTGTTCCACAGACCCACTTTCGAAAAACGCTGACAGCTTCATACCGGACCACCCTGAAATGTATAAGATTTATATTACTACACGTTGAACGTGCTAATGTTATAAAAAATATTTGTTTTTTTTTAATTACAAAGAATTCAAAGGTTACATATACGCTACGATCGATTCACAAGATCGAAACCGCGGGACACAGATATATAATATTAACAATCTACTAACCAACTGAAAACTCATCTCGACATAGCATAAAACAAATTTAACAGGGACGAAATAAATACTTAAAATTAAAACAGTACAATAAGATTTTAATTTTTACGAATAAATGGGGGGGATAACATTTTTACTTATGAGGTTATTCGTAACGAATGTATGCGTGCACACTGACGTATACGTACCGAGCGTCAAAGCAAGAGCCGCGTGCGTGTCCGTATGCGCGGGTGGGAAAGCGATATGCGAGTAGCCGGGAAGCGTACGCGCCAGTGCTAAATAGTCAGAAGCGCGACGAACTTCCTGCAGAGCCTTAAGTTGGTACAAACGCGCACCTGCTACGCACACGCCACGATTCACGTCTTCCACTGCCTGTATATCAAAACATACAACTTAATTCATAATTAATTGTGAAAGTAGGATTGAGAGAGAGAGATGCAGATATGAGATTAAAATTTAAAAAATAACTAAAAAATTAAAAGAAATTGATCCGTCCCAAACTGATTTCTATGATTCAAGACATTAACAGATATAGGTGCTCCAACTGGAATTACTCTTTTAGTAACACAACAGACGCACTAAATATTTTTTTTAGATAATTATTTTACATCAGAACATAGATATATTATATATCAAAAACAATGACATCTGATATTTTACCTGCCAAAATATAAATTCTGCTGCCTTAGTATCCTCGGAAATGACGGACAGTTCCGTGTGAGGGTTGAAAAGCCACTTGCGTAGAGATAGGCATGACGAAGACGCGGTAGAATAGTTCTGAATATACAGAGAGTGTGGACATTCGTTCGGTTGCAGTTTACGCTCTGGAAAGGACAAATGTTTATTTATTTAAAATGTTTGTCAAGACTATTCAAATATTTTATTTATGTTTTAATTCACAAAAAAAACAATAATCACACAATACATTAACATTATAAGGGATGCAACGGGCGCCCTTATCGCTAACCAACGATCTCTTCCAGGCAACGCTAGTAAGAGAAAAACTAAAAAAAGAAAAATGATGAGTAAAGTGCAAGTGTATGACCAAATGTTTTATAAAAGGAAATAGAAGAATTACAAAGTCACGATTGATCTGGATAGGATAAGGTTTAGAAATGTTTATACAGAAGAGTTTTAAAAGATGATAGGGAGGTAGCCAGTCATATGGAGTCGGGCAGCCTATTCCACAATTTAATGGCAGAGATCCTAAATTAATTGCTGATGATGAGCTGTAATGCTAATATATACATCTTTTACATAAAATTAAATATATATTAAAATTAAATAAAAAAAATTAATAATAGGAAAACCTATTTTACACTGAGGGAAGCCTGCAACGATGTCCGGACTATAGGACCATAAATAAGAGAGGACTGCGATTGTCATCGCCGAGGTCGTGACTTCGATCCCCGACTCTGCAATACCTTCATTATGCGCGCATTTAATACAAAGTCTAATAAGTCTACTTGGCTATTAGAAAAAAAAACGATCACAATACAGATAAAGAAATCTGTGGCCCAGGCCTTATAGACAGTTACGCCAGTGGTTTGTATATTAGATAAAGTGACCTGGATTGCGCTATCTAGTTCATTACCAAGAAAACCTTTACAGTATGGAAACGTAAAATTCGCTGAAACCAACAAACAATCCCTTTCAAAGTACCAAAGTAAGGAACTTTTTCTTTTTTTGAGTGACATACAAAAGAAACATACCAAAATTATACTCGACTATCTCAAACAGGTAGAAATATTTCTGCACTTGTTTAGAGAGTCCGATCTTATCACATACAGCTCGGTACACATCATCAGCGTTGGTCGACTTGAGGACAGCCACGGTGACCACTTCTCTGTCCGGTAGGAGCACCTTCAGGTCTACTGGAGATGGATTTGAACTATCATCTGAATCTGTAAGGAACTCTTGTACCGCATCCGATTCAGCTATCACTCGGACTGCACACACCTGTGGATTAACGTCAAATATACTGTTATGCACACATTTAACTGCTAGAACTGGTTCTAAATAGTGATTTTAGCAGAGAGACAGAATATACATTAGAATTACACTTTAAAATTGGTATCTAACTGATATGAGCTAGCCAACTTTGACTAGTTTTGATATGATTTAGAAGACAAAATAAAAAATATAAAGAAAATTATAAGAAACTATAATCCATATCTTAGCCGATGAAGAGTACAGATGATACATATGAAGATGATAAAACGGTTATGAAAAACTATGGATTTGACACTACCCATTATACTATCCTATACATGTAATATCCATTTTACACAAAGGCGCTCAAATAATGCTGTAGTATAAAAATTAGTTATGATAAAAAGTACCCACTTTTTCTAAATACTGTTCAAGGCCTCTTCTTCTCCCATCTAGTTGCTGTTCACTCAGTGTGAAAGGCCATTTGCCTGGTAGCTTTGGGAAATTAAAGCCTGCAAAATTAAGGTACAAATGTGCAAACTGAATATATCCTAATAGTATAGATTGTATATATATTTAATTTAATAAGTTTTTTAAAAATATATATATATATATATATGGAACGAAATAATTAATTAGGCAAATATTCTTGAAGTATAATTAAAGAGATCAATCAATGAAAATGAACCAAGAATCCATTTTAATTCACTGTAATCACCGACGCCATTCGCTATAACGTTTCAAAATTCATCATTTTGTATAACACTTTGCGTAAAAAGTTCACATATAGTACACACGATATTAATTTATAGAACAGGAATGTACAATTGATATCAAGACATCTCTGCTCAGGGATACATACAACCTTTTTCAAGATACCTCTTTTCTTCAATTCACCTTTACAATTTATTTTTTCACTGTCCTTTGCAAAAACCATAATCATGGCTCCATAATCATTAGTATAAATTCCTTTTTCCCCAAGAGTACACTACTTAAAACTGTAGCTGTTAATCCAACACAACATACTTCGATAAACCAATAAAACTACACAACTACGTTGAACTAATATGAAAGATTCTTACCAACAAACTCCTTCCTCAGTACTTGATGTAGGGCAGCAAATTCTCGATACCGTCGACTACACAGGTGTCTACCAGCCATATGTACGTTAAACGCAACATAGGATCGTCCCGTGTTTCTTTCCATAACTATCCGGTAATCTGGGATTGATACCGGTAGGGATCGTTTATCGGTATAGTCGTAACGCTGGTAGACAGTAGCGCGTGAGTTCGCGGCCCCTCCTATAACACCTACTGGGGCCGAGCCGTCGTCGCATGGCTCTAGTCTTTCTGCTTCCTGTGTATGATAAAAAATAATTTTGTTTACCTACAATTTAATCAAACAATTATTCGACTATTACGAATGCATTATCAACGTTAAATTTTAAGATTTATTTAACTATCAGAATAATATATTTAAATTAAGTATGTTTGGTTGGTTGTACGGTTAAAAGGTTATTGCGATGTTTCACAACTATTTTTGTAAACAGCAACACTACAACAACAATTTGTAATATTTACGCATTTTTTCAGAGACTTTAAAAAATCGAAATCGAAGACTTTTGAACTCAAAGATTAAAGACTCTAAGTACCTTTGGAGTAACAGAAATAACAGTAAGAGTCAAACAGTCTCCTCCGGACTTGATGAGATCCACCACTTGTTTGTGAGTTGCACCTTCTACGTTTACGCCATTTCTGAAAGCCCAGACAAAGGACAATAATACATATTCTATTTTTTGATAATCACAAGAAACAAAGATATCGTGAATAAAATGGAAGCAATAATGCTTACGTATTTTTACTTCATATTATAGACATTTTAGGTATAAAAAAACAAATCATTTGTATATAATTATACAATATCAAATGCCTTGTTGATGTGGACATTGTTCCAATAAATAACTGTACTTATATTATCTTGTTTATTTCGAATTATCTGCTTACGTAGGTGTTAGTAATCCCTTCATCCCATTATTTCATATATAGGGTTATACACCGGATTACACAGATTACACAATATTTTAGTATATAGTCCAGCTCCAAGCACTATATGAATCCTAATTCTATTATTAATAAATTTACCGAAAAAAGAATGTAGATAACAGAAATTGATAAAAGAAATAAATTAAAAATATGTCATGATGGTTATAGGCATTTTAAGATATAGTATATATAGTACTGTACTGTACTGTCTGTGTAAACTGCATCTCACTAAATGGGCACTATTCTAAAATTTTAAACAATAACAAAAAAATACTATTGTTAACTCTATATCTAATTACAAGTTTGAATAATGGAATTTGTCAAATTACCCTGGCGTCATAGAACTTAATCTCACAAGTCCAGCAAATAACATAACACTTAATAATATATTTACCGAGGTCTACTGTGTGGAATTTCCATGTCATAGATTTCAAATCCAGTGTGATTGCAGTAATAAAAACAATATCGGAAGTCTCCAACACCACCTCTTTGTACAGACATTTTATATTGCACATTTATTTGAAATAATTGAAATTAATATTTTTGTATCTGCAACCACCCATTTAACTAAACTCATAAAGGTGTATTCTAATTCTACAATAATAAAGCAGTTATTTTTAGTTTTATCATGTTATGATAAAGGAAACACAATATAAAATTGATATAGAAGAATAAAAACAAACTATTTAACTAAGCAGTATTCTGACACATGTCTACTACACAACTGATTTATAATCTAAACATAACCAATGATGTTATGATCTATTTATTATAATTGTCTCATTAATAGACACAATATTGAGAACAACAAAATTGACATTTGATAAATATGTGCTAGGGTGATGAAATAGTTTGTAATATTACTACTATTTGTGTATTCTTGCATGGAATATAAATTAAATAGATTGCAAGTGGTAGCATCATATAAGAATGTGAACACAGACTTTTAAGTTCTATAAAAGATGGTTGCATAGTTATAAGCCAAGGCAAGATTGATTTAATATAACAAAAAACTATTTAAAATCATTAAACAGAATCTAATCAACATCAATATTTTTTATAGATCTGAATTAGAAGATGGTTAAGACATGTAATTCATTTTGATAGCCATCACATATATCTGAGTTATTTTTATTAATTTCAGGTCTATACTAAATGCTTTTATTTATTATTGGAAATACCATATATTATTTATTTCATTATTTTCTGATATACAAAAAGGAAATTCTTAGTACAGGATATTTTATTAACCAACCAACATATAGGTGCATTCAATATGAAGAATGCAATTTCTTGTCTAGATAAGAACTTAAATAGGTTAATGGAGCATTATTAATATGTATAGACAAATGATAAAATATTAACCAGTAAAGAGGCAAGGGTCAATGGGTTCTATGTAATTACTAGAGCGATTTTGCTAATGATTCTTTGTGATTGTAAGATTGATCTTTTTATTCAAGATTCAAAAATAATTTTACCTTGCTTTGCTAAATGATCAATTAATAATAAAAAGCACCCTATGACATGCATACGGTCTTTCTTGAAGGACCCTAAGTGGAATTGGTTCGGAAATACTTCAGTAGGCAGCTGGTTCCAAACAGTGGTAGTGTGCAGCAAAATTGCCTTGAAAAACTCTCAGTCGTGGAATGGTGGACGGCGAGGTGATAGGGGTGGAATTTTGTATCCTGCCTCAACATCCGATAATGAAACTCAGCTACAGGTATTAATCCGAACAACTCCACTGAACACTTCATTGAAAATGCGGTTTTATTTATATGGGATAAAGGTTGAATTTTTTAGTTGTGGAATCATCCCTTGTCGCCAAACTAAATATTTAAATGTTTTCCATTAACTTTAAGATTGATTTCAATAAATAGACTTTACAAATGTATACCCCATACTAACAATAAAAATTGTTTTGATATTTGTATATTAAAATATTTGCATCATCAGGAAGAAATAAAAAATTACATTTACTTACTTACCTTAACACCCTCTGATAACCTGATTAATTGGCGATTAAAATAGTAAAAAAATTAATGCGTTCTGAATAACAAAGGTTGCAAGAATAGGAATATTATGTGAATGAAAAAAAAGTATGGAGCCAGTTCTGATGAAATTAATTTTTAAGAAAATATTTGAAAAATGTAATCAGATCTGTTTTTTGACTTAGTGACTCATTCTAATGCTAATGAACTTTATGTTTAATTACATTTTTTATTCTGGTTCTTTGCAACGCCGATGAATGGAAATCCCCAGAAAATCGTTATTATTAACTGGTGTGGGCAGTTACCGTTATGAAACGAAATAAAGTTACTTACACTTCAAGTATTCGATCTCCTTTCCGAATACCAGCTTGTTCTGCCGCACCCTGTTCCAAAACAGCGCTAACATGCTGAAGAGGTGCATACAACTCCCCATTAATAGACCTCAGCTGCCCACCCTCGGAAACTTGACCGCGCACGTTAAAACCAAAACCTGTTTCTGTTTTATATATTGTAACACGCCGAGGGCCATTATTTGATGTTAAATTCCTATTATTTCTCTCAGGCCTAACAATATTGTTTTTATCGGTTTCTGTCTCGGCCATTTTGGACAATTGATGGTAATTTGCACAGACTGCCACCACTTCTACAACCTACATCTTGACGTTCGTATCGCGACAGATTATCAAACACGACCATAGTGCAACCAATCACAAATTAGATTTGGAATAATATTTTAATCATGACAATATTTATTTAATTTAGTAAACCTTCTATATTAACAATATTTAAATTTACTTCATTTATTCAAACCAGTTGAACATAAAATCAATAATAAAATGTGGAACAAAAAAAATAGAAAAATGTCTACACTTTGTATTTAACTGTTTGTACAATTTCTTTAAAGCTTAAGATTGAAACAAATCAGATTCATAAATTACTGCATATTTTTAAATCTTTAGTGTGGATGAAAAGCGATGCCTCAATCACACGTGCGTTTGCGTATTTTAGTCAGAACGGTATTAACTATTAACAAAATCGGATCTAGACTATAGACTATCCATCCCTGTTTCCGTAAATAGTAGTAGAGTATAGATCATTGTAATTATACAAGGTATCACAAGATGGCGCTAAATTTTTATATAGGTACGAAAACAACGTGGAGTGCGCAAGAAAATCACACATCAAAATCAGCTGTGACAATCAGTATGGCCGCTCATTTAGCAAGAAAATAAAATTTAACTATATTATTTTCAAACGGTTTGCAAAAATAGGAAAGTGTTGGTAGTGTTTACATTTTAGTTGATTTATTTTATTCGAGTCGGTGTTGACTATAAAAGTGTTGCGTCATGACAAGAAAGACCTCTCACTGACAAACAAATACAATAAAAAATTTAACCACTAATTGTAGCAGAATTTCAGCATTTCCCTTGCATTCGTCTTTCATTTTGTTGAGTTTATTGCGAGCTAATGTGATTTTCGCGTAAATAAGCCCATAATTCTACAAAATGAGTACGGTTCGGTTGAGTTTGGTATCGGTTGGAAGAATTGCTGTTAGGAGAAATTCGCAGTTGACATCGGGTGAGTACTGAGTATATTAAGTCATTGTTTTGTTCTATATTGGCCTTTTCCCAACGAAATACGACGCAATATAACAGTTACTCGTGTACATGTTTACGTCAACAGAAATATTTGCACTAAGACTTATTGGAATAAATATGATAAAGTTAAGAAGTCTTTAAACATATACTCTTAGATTTCGAGTACCAAGGTTTGAATTTGTGGAAGGTCATTAACGTGAAATGCAAACGCTGACATTGAAATATATTATAATGTAGAATAAATTATCATGAAAATTATGTTCAAAACAAAATGCAACTAATGGTTGTCATTACCATATTTTTGTTTTGTAATATTAGTATTAAGCCTTGGTTTAATAAGCAGCTATGTTGTGGAAAGGTTATAATTTATTTAATTTACAGTAAAAAAGCGGATGTATTAACTGGAATTTAATTGTCATAACTTAATTACAGTAATATTTTGCTGCACATAAAATATTTTTTGCTTTACTTATATTTTTATGAATTCAATAGTTTAGTTGTTTCTTTTGTTTAACTATACTGTTTAAGATGTTGTGTAAACATTTACAAAAATAAATAATTATTTTTGTTATAGTCAAAGTAAAATTATTGAAATATTCCTAAGACTACTAAGTACTGTCATCACCATTACATTCTTATATATAATAGAAAGGAAATAAGTAAGGCTTATGATATTCGTTATGTACAGTATTCTATCTAATCTAAAATTGTGTTTAAGTTGCAAAATCTGAAAAAATTGGAATGGAATCTTTTAAAGGAGTGAATATGAATTTTAAGTATATTTATTTTAATATAGTTTTATTTTAAATATAAACACCTGGTGAATATTCTTTCACATGTGACTTCTTAAAAGTCAAAGTAATTTAAATCCAACCAAGCTTAAAATTATTTATAAAAAAAAATAACTTGAGAATTGGTGAATTGTAAAAATTTAAAATATTTGAATATTGAAATTTTTTAGAAAGTGTAACAGTTGTACTTTTAAAGAAAAGGCAGGCTTTAACAATTATACTCACTTTCCAAAAATAAGCCATTGTATTTCAAGGCTTCGATTTACATTTTTAGTTGATCATTGTTTTACGTTCAGTAACAAAAATAATTGCTTAAAGTTTTAAAATTATACCTCTAGTTACCTTCGTTGTTGCATATAGTAATTTTTTTATTTAAATGGATCAAAAGGGTACTCCTTATAAATGTCATCGAACTTTTTGGTTGAGGTTGGTGTTCCCTTTGACAGCACTCCCAGTGACAGTACTGTCAGTGAACAAGATCTAAGAAGAAATATTATTAAACAAATTGTGTAACAAATATTACCATCTAATTATTTATAACATTTTTAAGTACTTTACTGTCTAAACACTTCTTTTACTCGCATAGCATTACATGTAACTGTAAGGATGAGATTAATTACAATTTTACTGGTTGGCATTATTAATTTGAACAAAAAGTGGATTGTAGAAACCTTGTTGATGTCACCTTCAGGATTTTTATATCTGTAGGTACATCATAGGAATCTTCCTCCCTCTTATGGAAATGTTAATTTATGTTCACTTTATAATAGAAAAAACTTTGGGTCACAGACATATACAGGTTGGCCAAAAAATTGCGGATCAAACACAACTAGGGGTTAGATGGGGGCCATCAGCTACAAAATTGTTTTATTAAAACAATTGTTTCACAATCGTTTTATTGTTTTTTCATTTTTTCATTCTAGAAAGATATTAGAACCACTCATCGCGATTTGTAATACCTTTTCAGAATCCAAATACAGTAACATATTTATATTATACAGTTTATATTTTTTTCACAGTGGGGTCCGAAGTAAATAAAAGTTCTGATTTAAGTTTTTTTTTTCTTCGTAAAACTCAATATTATTTTCAATAAACAACCATAAATAGCATGTCTAACGCAAGGACTGATTAGTACCAATCGTGTCAAAATTATGTAAAAGATACAGGTGTAGATTTTCTTCGAATTTTATTAAGAATTAGTTAAAAACGTCAATTTTCTTATAAACCAAAAAAATAAATTATAACTCTATATAACGCAGGGGTTGAGTTCAAGGACTTCCCGTAAACATTTTTTTGCAGCTGATGATCCACGACTTTTTGGCCATCCTGTGTGAGAGTTGTTATATATATGTTGTGAACATTGTATGCACATGTAAATATTGGCAACTCATCAGACACGCGCAGGGATTATTAGTGTATGGGTTGGGAATTAAAAATAATTTCTAATAAACTTAACTTTGTTGATGATAGATATATTTAAATATGAAATTGTATATATTTCATAAATAACCTTGGTTATTGGATATGAAATTTAAAAATCGGGTCAGAGTCAAGCTCGAATTATGAGAGTTCAATGAGAAGTAAGAACCTGAATATCAAGGTGCACCCGAGGTCAGTAAACAATGAATTAAAAGGCCGATTAACTAATATTACCATATGCGACCTGTTTCTGTATGAGTCATGGATATCATTGTTGTTACAATATTTTCGTACTTTTCATATGAAATCTTAAAAACCTTGGAGAGTAATTTTCTTATCTATCATAGGTTTACGATTTTCTAGATATATGTACTACTTATGCCCACTTGTTACTTAAATATCGCTAACCGGAAAATTAAAAAGGCTTAAACATATTAAATCGTCATTATTTTTGGCAAGGCACTTGCGAGTGCCAAGTGCTAAGAGTCCAAGAGTGGCGGCGTCACTAAAAATCAGATGAGACTCCTGCCTGTTTGCAACCCCGTTATGTGAAAAAACAAAGTGTTTTTCTATTATAAGTCTGTAGGACTAACTATCCCCGTGAACTGATAAGATTGAAATATCAATTGTAACTTTAAAATGGTGCTGTAAATATTCGAGTACTAAAATGTACTCGCAATAAATGTTGAATCGAAAGTGAATCATGGAAAGTTTGTCAAATACAGAATTTGGACAGCGCATCGATAAATAAAAACATGCCAAATCTTGCGCAACGTTTTTGCTCGATCAATCGATTTTGTATTAATAAGTAATGGCAAAGTAAACGTTTTTTAGTTTTGAAAAGTAAATACAATGAAAAAGAAAACATCTGCTTTGTAAGGAAACAAAAGTAAAAATAAAGTTTTGTTTAGTTTGGTTGTGAACAAAATTTGGATTTAATTTATAGACTGTTTTGAAGTGAATCTTTTTAATCGGCGTTGGAAATAAAATACCGTCACATTTTCCCGTTACGCGCCATATTTTTCTTGTCCCTACTTGATTCGAAGAGATTCGAAGCCATTTATAACAAAAACACATAACAATAAATTACAATTAATGAAATAATTGTATTATTTGTATTCATGCCTATGATAATAAAAGTCTTTTGTGAAACTTTATCTAATTTAACCAATTTCTGTAAAGTTGCATATAGTAGATCATTTTTCGAAAAATTAGATCATAAAGAAGTTTCATTTCTTACGTGTGTACACTAGAACACGCACACATTTGTTTTATATAGAACATTACAAACGTGCAGGAGGGTCCTCTGGTATTAAATGATCGCGAGTGCGTTGTAGGCCTCTTAATAACTTGTTATTAATGGTGAAAATCTCTATAAGGTTACTTTAGTATGTGAAAGTAAAACCTCATAAAGATTTGCGATAAGCCGTTCTTAAGACGTAAAGTTATTGCATAATGTCCTTTTCCTTAATGTTATTTTCCTTTAGCATGAGAAGTAGCTACCAGGAAGTGCAACAATCTGGAAAGCCCTGTATTTTAACACCTTTATGTAATATTGAATCATGACAAATCGGCTTGCACTGTTAGGCAGTGATGCAGTAATGTAGCAAAGTAAAACAAAATTGAGGTTAACATTAGTTATAGCCAAACAAATGTAATTTAATAAATATTACTAAACTTAGCTTTCATTGCATTTTTTTGTGGAACGTATGCAAAAGAGCACTTTAATGCAGCGGAAAAATACCTAAATCGATGCGATTATTAAGTCGTTATCGTTTACAATTTGTTAAGAGCGAAAGTGCCTTGTGAAACCTGATCATAGTGTAAAACCTGGCAGTGGTTAAACTTGGTTAGATTCTGGATTTGTTAACTAAGCGAAAGCCTTAAAAAGTTTATATTGATATATGATTCAGCGTAAAGTCTGTGGGCTAAAAGGCTAATTGCCAAAGGCTGTTTAGTAAAAAGCCACCTTTTTCTTGGTTATTTCCACACACATGTTTAAGTAAAGGTAATCCGTATTTTTGTTTAAATTTATGGTTGTAAAGAGAACAATGAGTTTCACCTCTATTGTTTGTAGACTACAGTGTTTGTCACGCTTAAACGCAGCGTGTCTGGCGCCAACGGAATCCCTCCAAATTGTACAAGTTTCTTTTCTAACCTACTTTGATGATTATAAGAGCTTTTTATATACAGTAGTGTAATAATGTGGTTTGCATAATGTATGGTTATTACTGTTATTATGAACATTGTAATTGACTAACAGTAGTTACTGCTGATTGCTACCATAGGAGCCTGTTTGGCCGAAAGACGTATGTATCAATACATCCTAGGTCGGGTTTGGATCAATTGCAAATGGTGAACCTTTAAAGCCCCAGTAGAATGGGTTAGCGACCTCGTACTCGGGCTCTCGCTTCAGGGATTAACCAAGATAGGTTTATTGGGTATTGCTCACCCAGTCTCTGAATGGTAGAAAATCTAGGAAAAACCCAAAGACCTTGTATCACAGTCTGTCGACTTTAAATGGGGGTCGTAAATGTAAAAGTTACTATAGGTTAAAGTTTGCATAAGAAGAAGTAACACGTAAACAGTACTAATACTCTGTAAATCAGCAACACGAGTAGCAGTAACAATGTTATCTTGACGGAAAGTACATACAACATACAATGTTCATAATGGGCAATCCTAACATTACTGCGAAGTAAGCTTGTTGTTACCTTTACAATATCTGAGAAAAACGAACGAGAGAATCTCGAATAGGTTAATTTAGTATAGAGCAGTGTTGGCCTAATAATTTGAGCTCTTTGACGGCACTATGACGCAGTGTGTGTTATAGTATATTGGCGGAGGGCCGAAGCCAGTTAAAGACTGAGCTACATCCAGTGAAAGAAATAAACGTGTGGTGAGTCTTGGAAGACCAAGAAATGCTAGGAGAGTTGGAAAGCGAGCTGGCGGGCGCAAGTACCGGTAAATATACTATCGAAGCCATCAGACCCCTGCTTCAACATTGGGTGAGGAGGCGCTGGGGCCAGCTCAGCTATAGACTTGTGCAGATGCTGTCCGGACACGGATGTGTCGGTAGTTATCTGCATAGAGTAGTAGGATGTGAGGAGGCCCCAACCTGCCACCACTGTGTCGGAGACAGCCGGGACGACGCCCAGCGTATGTTGAGGGAGTGGCCAGCATGGTAGGCGGAAAGGAGACCTTTGCAAGATGCACTCCAGGGCGAGGACGCAATACTACCAAACGTAGTAAAAGCTTTATTGAGCGCGGGAAATGACGGCCCGTGGAAACTTTCTTACAATTCCTGCGAGGCGTTCATGAAAATCAAAGAAGAGGCGAAAAGGACACCTCAACAGGCTCCATGAGCTTTGTCCCGAAGCCCACCCGCCACCGCGAAAGAAACCGAAGGCAGGCTTAATCCTCGCCACCTTAAAAGTGCCCAAGCGGATAAGCAGGGGTCCATGCATTCACAAGAAGGGATTGTGATCCATCCCTGCAACTACTGGACCCGATCTCCCCTAGCTATTTGTAAAGGCGTATAGCCCGGTCCGTGAAGGCTACTAGCTGTGTCAAGTATCTTCACAAACCATAATGGGTGAAGAGAGGCGGACGCGACCGCCGCATTGCATGTCGGGAAGCGGATAAGGCTCTGCTGTTACCGCATTGTTGGTGGCGCCTTAGGGTTTGAATAGGTATGCACAATCGTGAGTCCTACATAACCCTCTCGCACTAAGCAGTCGTGCCGCGGCCGGATAATCGCAATGCGTTTCCCCAAGTAAAAACAAATGCTTTGAACGTACGACTCTCATTCCTGAGGACGTAGTTTTAAAGTGCGCTTCGACACTCGCTCGAGCGGAGAGGAAATTATCGTTCAGAAACCAGCATGCCTTAGACCAAAACAGTAGTAATAACAGTAGACCTCCTGTGTCAACCATAACCTATCTACTAGCCTATTCAAAAATAAAACAAATTAAACATACAGAAATCTGATGCCAGACCTTAAAAGGTTGTAGCGCCACTGTTTTGTTTTATTCGTTAGTTCGTAGACATTATCTTGATAAGACATGCTGTCTATTTATATATAAGTAGTAATTAACCAACCCTTTTGAGTAACGGGACTTCAAATTAGGTATTTATAATAAGCAGGACTGCAATTAAAAGGAAAAAAATATGTATATGAAAATTATTCGAAAGTTGCGTATATTTTAAATTGAATTGTAAAAGAAACTATTGCGTAATATCAGTTGCGATGGTAGTCTGATATTAATGTATGAAAATATTTAGCCTTGTATAATGCAATCTAAAACTATTTATGTATTGCATAATTTCGCAATTGTTAATTTGAAATCTACTATGTATTGGCATGTATAGTACTTTCTATATGTATTAAATAAGGTTAAATTTATTCGAACCATATTCGTGATTGTGACTGGTTATAGAAAAAAAAATCCAGTGAGAAAAATTGATGATGATTTTACCTATTTTTGCTTAGTAGCTAATGACTTATAATATCGTTCAATGAATGTAAGGTAAAATTAAAAAAAAACCCTGAACATTTTAATAATTTAGAATTCGGATTTTACAACATTTTACGTTCGTTTTGTTAAATTCAATTTAATAAAAAATAAAGTAAACAATTGTATTTATGCAAAAATTGTTCGTCGTTATATTATTTTGGGAAAACTATAATTTCTATAAAAAGTTATTTACTATAGTTTTATTAAAGACACGTAAAAAAACAGCCATATTATATGGCTAACTATTACATTTATAAATCTTCTGCGCTCGTGGTTGTAATCAAACGGCTGGACCGATTTTGATGAATTTTTTGTGTGTTCCAGTGGATTCGAGAATGTATTTAGGGCGTGTGTGTATAACATGGTCGTTTCCGCTAGTATTTAATAGAAAAAGGAAAATTTCTAAGGTACTTGTTGTGATGATAAATTAAATACTTTTTAGGTGCTGCGCAGTCATGTCGAGGTCTCCGCCGCTCGAGTCCCCGTTCCTTCAGTACATGCGCCGTTTTGTGCAAGAGTCCCACGGAACAGCCCCCAGGGCCGCCACATGCAGGCAAAGATGCTGCAAGTACTGGTAGGTTGGAACTTTATTTAGTATGCACGATTCTCACTCTTCTTCACGAAAAGCTTAAAGGAGTTCCTTTTTACGTATTAATATTACCGGTAAGATCTAAGCGAGCTCTAGCGCGCCATGTCTCCGCCACTACCACTCCTTTATGTGAAAATCCATATTTAGTCTCGATTCTGAATCGTAACCCAATATATAGATGAATTCGTGCTCTCATTTCTAACAAGATATGCTAAACGCGCTTAAGAGTACTGATCTTACTTGTATAAAAGCTTAGCAAAATATGGCAAGGCGGGTTTTTTGAAGCAAGGTTATAACATCGCTTGACCGCATGTGAGCCGGTCAAAAGCCTCGCTCTTACCCGTATGTGCCAAGGTTAATGCTATAACTCGATAATTGATCAATGAAAACAACTCCATTACATCTTGGATATTTTATAGTAAAGTTTTAAAGCATATTATCACTGAGATGTGAATAACACAATAGGTAGATATTTGAATTTCGAATTACGGATTCTACTTTAATTTTTTTTATTCGACTCTGCCAGTGCAGTAGCAGCACTATTTATAATCTATGATAGTATATGAAAATCATATGTATAATTGGTTGACAGAAAAGAAGGCACTAAACACTTAAAACCGAAACAGGTGAAATATTGATTCTGAAATTATTACGAAATTTTTTATCTGTGGCCTTGTCGATACACCGGGACCGCTACAAAATAGCCTTTACCAAGACGTGGCTTTTAAAATGCCTAATATAGTAATACAAAATATTTTTTAAAATCCGCGTATGATATTTCGTTATATAACTAAACTTTAATCATAAAATGTTGTTAAGCCCAACTCGCGAAGATTTTTTGTTTCATGAACTGTTGAGGTTTTTACGGATTGAAGAATGTACTTTTATTTAGTACCTAGATTTTTATTCCGGAAAACCGAACAGTCTATATGGGGTGGTATAGCAAAATGTTGCGTATTTTGGTATGTAGCTAATCAAAAGGTAGTATAAGTACAAAAATCATAAAGGCAAAACGAAGTCTTCTTCTTTTATCTATGTCTTCTTCTATAAACTGCGAGTTAAAAAATTCAATTGAAACATTGTATGATTATGATAATGTAAATCAATTTTTCTAATTCATATATTCAAGTGCCAAAACGTAAACAAAGAAAATAATAAGCGCGTGAGGTTAACGACCTTGATATTATATATTTAGATTATTTAAAATATATATATCGTATTCAATAAGTAATATGTTCGTATGAAAACACTTTGGTTATTAAAAAGTATTAGGTTTGTTTCTTAAAGAGTGATCAGTCTTTGAAAATATATTTTGCTTATCTTAAGTAAAACAGCTAATCCACACAAGAAGTATAAATTATGTAAAGATTTCTATTAAACAATGTATAGTTCAGTTTTTAGGGTTTTATCTTTTATAGTGTATTCGAGTGTCATACGAATTATATGTTAGGTCCTTACAAATGAATTGGCGTTTTGTCGTACTGGTCACTTTGATCTCAAATCTTCTATTAAGTTAGGAATTCCAAATTCATTTTATTACAGCGTGCATTTGTTTTTCGAAAACCATGATTGAATTTTTCCGTTTAGTTTTTTTTCTTTGCGTCACTCTATTCATAAAATGGAAAGCATAAACCATACGAGTAGCCAAAGTGTATGGCGGCAGTGTCAAAACAGCAAAGCAAGAGCAAACTACGCCTGAGTTAGCTGCAGGCTGCGGTATTAGTGATGAAACTGTATTAATCCACTTGAACAAATTGGGTACGTGAAAAGTTTGAAAGGTGCTCATTAATTGAGTGAAGCAAATCGACAAACGTGCGTCGACGTTACGTAACTCCACCGGTACAATGATAAAGGATTTTAAATTGAATCATTACCTTTGATAAAAAGTGGATCCTGTACGATAATCGGTAGCGCTCATCGCATTTGCTGAACCCAGCCGAACAAGCCAAATCTTGCCCCAAGCGAAAATTGACTCCGAAAAAGTTTGGTGGAGTGCCGGGGTCGTTCACAGTGAACACAGCCGATTATGGCTGATGTCTATTGTCAGCAACTGTTAGCCATGATGAAAAAGCTAGCTGCTAAACAACCAAGGCTGGTCAATCGCCCTAGGCCACTGCAGCTTCACGACAACGCTAGACCACGCACTGCACAACAGACTGCCACCAAAGCAGAGGAGCTTCGATTGGAATGTCTAATTCATCAACCGTACTCCCCGGACCTTGCTCAAATAGAGTACCACTTCGAAGTTTGGATAACTTGTTGCTAGGTAAAAATTTCTACTCTGATGGGATAGTCAAGACCGCATTCAAAGATTTTGTTGATTCCCGTCCGTTTTTTTTTTTTGTAAAAGGATCTACTTATAAGATGGCAAAAGTGCATAGATAGCAATAGTACATACTTTGATTTATAAAATATATTCTAATTTTTTAAATAGAATATTGAAATTTGTGTCTCTCGTTCAAAACGCCAATTTCATGTCATGGAATTTCTTCATGATATAAGGATCTCATATAATCAATTTTACTTTAAAAATCCTGATATATTTGAAAACTATAGATAACGATATATTTCATAGCCCTGTGCAACGAATATTCGACTCAAGTATTATTATTTTTGTCTCAACAAAAGTTCTATAAAATAGCACGACAAAAAATAATTATCTATGAGAAAACTGTAAACTACTTATTTACTGGAGTAAATAACATTTCCTACTATTCATATAAAATATTATTTAACTATTCGAATGTTTATGGTTAGGGACTTAATATTTATAATTAAAATAAATACATCTTTTTCGTTTGTCATTCGGGTAATCATGAGTACAATAATTATTGAGGGCTTTAACAGCATACAAAACGTTTTCAGGTTCAGCAGGTGGCAAAAAGTCAGGTAATGGGGTGCTCACGTGCCCCAAATGTGGAGACCCTTGTACCCACGTGGAAACCTTCGTCAGTTCAACACGTTTTGTCAAGTGCGACAAATGCCACCACTTCTTCGTGGTGCTGAGCGAGGTCGACACGAAGAAGAGCATCAAGGACAATGCTGACGCGAAAAACGGGTTCTACAGGTATGGTGTAGGGTTTTTTTCTATTATTATCTATATTACAAGGACATACAAATATATTGTGGGAAGTTCTACATTATTAACTATATTACAAGGAAATAAAAATATCTTGTGGGAAGTTCTGCATTATTAACTATATTACAAGGAAATAAAAATATATTGTGGGAAGTTCTACATTTATAACTATATTACAAGGAAAAAAAAATATCTTGTGGGAAGTTCTGCATTATTAACTATATTACAAGGAAATAAAAATATATTGTGGGAAGTTCTACATTTTTAACTATATTACAAGGAAATAAAAATATCTTGTGGGAAGTTCTGCATTATTAACTATATTACAAGGAAATAAAAATATATTATGGGAAGTTCTACATTATTAACTATATTACAAGGAAATAAAAATATATTGTGGGAAGTTCTACATTTTTAACTATATTACAAGGAAATAAAAATATCTTGTGGGAAGTTCTGCATTATTAACTATATTACAAGGAAATAAAAATATATTGTGGGAAGTTCTACATTTTTAACTATATTACAAGGAAATAAAAATATCTTGTGGGAAGTTCTGCATTATTAACTATATTACAAGGAAATAAAAATATATTGTGGGAAGTTCTACATTATTAACTATATTACAAGGAAATAAAAATATCTTGTGGGAAGTTCTGCATTATTAACTATATTACAAGGAAATAAAAATATATTGTGGGAAGTTCTACATTATTAACTATATTACAAGGAAATAAAAATATCTTGTGGGAAGTTCTGCATTATTAACTATATTACAAGGAAATAAAAATATATTGTGGGAAGTTCTACATTTTTAACTATATTACAAGGAAATAAAAATATATTGTGGGAAGTTCTACATTATTAACTATATTACAAGGAAATAAAAATATCTCGTGGGAAGTTCTACATTATTAACTGTCCAGAAGTCCTAGTAAATACACTCACACTCTTGCACTTCCTCAAAATATTTTTGTACCGTTTTCTTTAATTAGGGTAGGGAAGAGATCGCTTAGAAGGCCGCCCGTAGCATCGCGCTTGTTCTTTTTTAAGTTTAAGGTTAATATTATTATTCAATTCTTGTGCTAAAAAGTGTAAATGAATGTGTTCTGACAAATCAATCCATCCATTAAATAAAACAAATAACAGTGTAAAAGTAAGGATAATTCTTGTGAAACAATTTGTTTTCCTAAATAAATTATACGATTATTTCGTGATGAGTTGATGACCGTATATACGGTCACTACCTTTTACTTTCCATTTCGGGTCAATGTATCTATTTATTTCTAGACATTTTTATCAATCTGTTATAAATGATATCAGTTCTGATGTCAATTACCTTTTATCGTTGTTATATTTTTATTGTGTCTAAGAACTGTTTCATTGTAGTGATTTTCATAAAGTTATATGATTATTATAAAGTGTGAATATACTTTATTGATCTGATGATTTAAAGAATTGTTTGCCCTGTGTCTGCTGAATTTTCATGTGCATGAGTAACAGTAATCGAACGATGTATATCTCTCTGTAATTCTAACGTCAAATCATCGTTATTTATCAATTATTTCATTTTGCGTTTTGTTTAGGATAATGTGGATGTTGTGGGGATCTGTGTTTCTATTGTATTAATGTGTTTAAAACAGTATGTAGTTAAAAATATTATAAATTATATCAGCTCATTTTATCTTCATCTTCGTATGACATTTTTTTACCTTTACTGTCAAAAATAATTTCAATTTATTATGTTTAGATTGCAGTGAAAATATTTGTTGTGTCATTAACCTAAGAGACGCAGAGGATACGTCCTTTGTAACCTTGGAGTTTGATAAATTGTTATTAATTTAAAATTCACGAAATCCCTTTTCAAATATATATTCATAATCGTTTTAGACGCATTTAAAGTACAATGTTATTATTCTCGTGTCACAGTATTCGTAACCAATCTCCTACAAAACGGCATGACATATTTATTATGTTTTTTTTATATTCGGTATTTTTAAGAATGGGTCGTAAACTATTTTTATAACCCAGTGTGACAAGGATGAATCCCATTTAAAAAAATATAACCCCCTGTATATGGGAAACATTTGGGTCAAATAGTTTTATTATATATCTTAGGAAATTTGAAGACAAATATTAGTGAGAATCAATAATTTAACGAGGCCATTCGAATCTTTTGACCTTCAATATATTTGAAAATAGAATAATAATAGAACGAATTTACAATATTTTATTATCGTATTTATAAACAATGTCAGTATCACGGGGCGATAGCATGGGAAATGTTAATGGCACGAGCATATAGATAGGACGAACTCGTAAACCTTAGTATCTTCCGTATTAGATTTAATTTTTTTGTAATAATAATGCAAATCTCAGATTTCTGCATCTGTTTCATTGAGATACGTCATCGATTATTAAATGTAAGATACGTATGAACGCTTTCGCGATGTTTTCATCGGGAGCAGGTTGAGCTGTCAAGGCCCTTCAGCATATCAGCGAGATTTCATTTCTGAATTAATAAGCCGGCTACGACTTGTTTAAGAATCGTCTGTAAATCAACGAATGATAAAATCAAACTTGTCCTAATAGGCCCTTAGCGAATTATATGACGTCAACATGGGTTGAGTGCATAGGTGCCAAGCATCAATATTATGAGAATAAAAACAATAACATGTTATCGGGTATTATCTACGCGACATTTATCGATTTGCGTCGTTTATCTACTAAAGTTTTATCAGTAAACATACATTGTTAGTTAAAACCAAGCATGTGACCCAAACATAGATGTCTAATTGTTACTATGGCTACCATTTTTTAAATTATTTATTCTACAATATATTACAAGTACAAATTTACAATAAATAATAAAAATCCAAAACATTTTTTTGAAGTGAAACTTCTTTATCGGCGTTGGAAAAAAATTATCATCACGTCCACCATTTTTCCACCATAGTTACCAATTTTTCTTGTCCCTACCACGGTTGATTCGAATAGATTCAAGGCCATTAATAACAAAAAATATATAATAACGGAATTCTGTAATAATCTTAGTAGTAATAAGGTAAAATGAAATAATTGTATTGTTTGTATTCACGTCTATGATAACTTTTGTTAAACTTTAACTTTAGTTAAGCAATTTCTGGAAAGTTACATATAGTAGATAATTTTTCGAAAAATAAGGTCATAAAGAAGTTTCACTTTTTACGTGTGTACACGCACACATTTTTTTAATGTAAGAATCGAATCTTGTTATATCTGTAGGAATTTTTATAGGCTCTCAAGTGAGACTTAACACTTTATTTGTATGCTATAAACTGAATTAAGTGAAATTAAACAGTTCTACGGTGAAAAAGACCGTCAAATGCTTTAAAAAAACCTGGTTTGTATTTCTTATAGGAATTTTTAATTTAGACTCACACCTATTCGTATTATTTAGAGTTAACTCTTTACTTTACTTTTTCCTTGAGGTCGTAGGTTCGATCCCCGGCTGTGCACCAATGGTTTTTCATTATACGTGCGCATTTTAACATTAGCTCGAACGGTGAAGGAAAACATCGTGAGGAAACCGGCTTGTCTTAGACCCAAAAAGTCGACGGCGTGCGTCAGGCACAGAACTTACTTGCCTATTCGATTAAAATGGTCATGAAACAGATACAGAAATCTGAGGCACAGACCTAAAAAGGTTGTATTGCCATTGATTTTTTTTAACTCATTGTTACAGGAAGCCGCCTCCACCGCCGAAAAAGATATTCGAGTACCTTAACAAGCATGTTGTGGGCCAGGATTTTGCAAAGAAAGTGCTGTCAGTGGCCGTATATAACCACTACAAACGGATATACAATAATGTCACTAGTGGCGCTAACGACGCTCACCATCCACTGCATCACGCACACAAAGGTATTATCTAATTCTATTTTTGGACTGGGCGGACTTGAATTCTTGTTTGCGGTGATGTTAGTTATTTCGACTATGTATTTGCGTGTTGTTCCCACGAGAATGTATGTGCGTGCTCCTATTTCACCATGCCTCCTGCTGATAGAGGACAAATCTTTGTTTTTAATTTATTTTTATTAATTACTTAATATGTCATGTGGAACATGGTGTAATGATTGCAAGCATTGTAAAAAACAAAAAAATTGGCGATTAAAAAGAGTGGCGGAGAGTTTATTGCCAGTTCTTCTCTTCCGTTCTACGCCCTTGATTTGAGAACTGGCAGTATATGTAAAATTAGAAGTATTTAATTTTTTTTGGACGATCATAATACACTTATGTACATTTCATTTATTCATATAGGTAACGCAATGTAATGATTTTTTTAAGTAGATTAATTAATTAAATATATAAAATATATGGTCCTAATTCTTAACAATTAACCGAATGTGTGTTTTTACTTGAAACGTTACCGATGTTCAGATTGAACATTTTGATTGACGAGCTAAGTCCTGATACCCATAGTTGCTACTCTCATACTTTATCATCAATTTTCCTTTAGATTTTAATATTTATGAATCTATATATTTATATATTTTCCCTATTTGTATGGTATGTTTGCCTATAAGTGATTGTCACAATTAAAACTTGTATTTTTTGAAGTACCAATGTATCCATGTGACGTACATTGATACATTGGTACTTAACGGCAAGCTTTATAATTAAATAAATACAATAGTAATAATAGTACATTAATAAAAAAAACTTTTTATGTGCTTCTGGGAACAAAAATTGTATTTATGATATGTGGGCTACAATCAGATAACTGAAACTTTCCGCTTCTTTACAATATTTATGAAGTTTTTCATTGTCGTTTTTTTAGCTGTGAAGCTATTGCACCGAATGTGTTTATAACTTTAAAATTTGCAATAGTGTCACGAAAAATGTAAAATTATTCCAGATCTGCTGCACCTAAGTCAGGGTGGGACAGGCGGCGGTGCGGAAGTACTGGAGCGACAGAACCACGAGCTGAGACTTGACAAGAGCAATGTACTGCTTTTGGGACCTACTGGAAGCGGTATGAAAGTTTTTAAAACTAGATTTCGAGTTGTCGACTGGGTTAACAATTTTAAACGTCATTGAAAAATATTCGTGCTTCCTAAGTTCCAATTACGTCAATACGATATGACAATCACAATCACATATACATTATTTATAATTTTCTTAACCTTCATAGTAATACAAAAAAATTGTGTGCGTGTACGAGTCTACACACGAAAGAAGTGAAACTTCTTTATAACCTTATTTTTCGAAAAAATTATCTACTATATGCAACTCTACAGAAATTGGTTAAATAAAGTTGACTTAGATAAAGTTTAACAAAAAGCTTTTATTATCATAGACATGAATGCAAATAATACAATTATTTCATTTTACCTTATTACTACTAAGATTATTACAGAATCTCGTTAATTGTATTAGATTATATTACTATCATTGTTATTAATGGCTTCGAATCTCTTCCAATCAACCCTGTTAGGGACAAGAAAAAGATGGCACGTAACGGGATAATGTGACGCGTAACCCAAAAATGTGACGGTTTTTTTTTCCAACGCCGATAAAGAAGTTTCACTTCAATAATACAGTTTAATTTGACACACTAACATAACATAGTATATGACATAATAAATTAATATTAATTTGACATTTGCAGGCTCGATTTTTTTTATTCTTCCATCATAATATCACTCGAGTAGTAAGTATTTGAGAGGGATATTAAGGATGCATTATTATTACAGTAAACCTTCGTATTGTTTTCGGTTTGTTTGCTAATTCATCATTTCCTTTAACATCGTCTTGTCTTCAAGCATTTGGCTAGTATATTCGGTCAGACTAAGTTTGGACTATACATACAAAAAAGTTTTCAAGGGACGAAAACTTTTTGCTGCATTTTATTAGAACCTAAAATCGAAATAAGACTAGAATTTAAAAATAAGTGTTCCTTACAGGTAAAACCCTCCTTGCACAGACGATAGCGACATGTCTAGACGTGCCCTTTGCGATTTGCGACTGTACGACTCTGACGCAGGCTGGATACGTTGGCGAGGACATTGAGAGCGTGATCGCGAAATTACTACAAGACGCCAACTTTAAGTGAGTACACAAAGATGTCTTCATAATGATAGGGTCTTGAATTTCAGACCAATTTTCATAAAAGTAGGTGCTTGTTTTTTTTTTAAATTTCTTTTATCAAAATAATATAATCACAATGTGTTACATTAGAAAACCGCTGTGGTTTGTATTAATGTAACCATAGAAGTCTTGTTTAAACCAGAGCAACCAAACTCCATATGTTTAAAGATATATTTACAAAGCTTTCAGTGAAAAAAAAAATACTTAAATATTTCTTGACGCTGCAAAAAATCGTTATGATTGAGCAATCATACTGACAAACAAATAAACTCCTGGTCATTTTTTGTGTGAACTTCTACTATGAAATCAAAGCGGAATAAAATATATATTACAAAAGCTTTCTATTTAAAAAAAAGTATAACTATATTTTTTGACACCGCAAGAAGTCGTTATGATTGAGCAATCATACTGACAAACAAATAAACTCCTGGTCATTTTTTGTGTGAACTTCTACTATGAAATCAAAGCGGAATAAAATATATATTACAAAAGCTTTCTATTTAAAAAAAAGTATAACTATATTTTTTGACACCGCAAGAAGTCGTTATGATTGAGCAATCATACTGACAAACAAATAAACTCCTGGTCATTTTTTGTGTGAACTTCTACTATGAAATCAAAGCGGAATAAAATATATATTACAAAAGCTTTCTATTTAAAAAAAAGTATAACTATATTTTTTGACACCGCAAGAAGTCGTTATGATTGAGCAATCATACTGACAAACAAATAAACTCCTGGTCATTTTTTGTGTGAACTTCTACTATGAAATCAAAGCGGAATAAAATATATATTACAAAAGCTTTCTATTTAAAAAAAAGTATAACTATATTTTTTGACACCGCAAGAAGTCGTTATGATTGAGCAATCATACTGACAAACAAATAAACTCCTGGTCATTTTTTGTGTGAACTTCTACTATGATATCAAAGCGGAATAAAATATATATTACAAAAGCTTTCTATTTAAAAAAAAGTATAACTATATTTTTTGACACCGCAAGAAGTCGTTATGATTGAGCAATCATACTGACAAACAAATAAACTCCTGGTCATTTTTTGTGTGAACTTCTACTATGAAATCAAAGCGGAATAAAATATATATTACAAAAGCTTTCTATTTAAAAAAAAGTATAACTATATTTTTTGACACCGCAAGAAGTCGTTATGATTGAGCAATCATACTGACAAACAAATAAACTCCTGGTCATTTTTTGTGTGAACTTCTACTATGAAATCAAAGCGGAATAAAATATATATTACAAAAGCTTTCTATTTAAAAAAAAGTATAACTATATTTTTTGACACCGCAAGAAGTCGTTATGATTGAGCAATCATACTGACAAACAAATAAACTCCTGGTCATTTTTTGTGTGAACTTCTACTATGAAATCAAAGCGGAATAAAATATATATTACAAAAACATTCCATAAGACAAACAAATAAATTCTTGATAAATTTTGTATGTGTATGTACTGCTACTATGATATTATATTTGAAGATCGATAAATAATGTATTGTACTTGCCCGCTCTACGCCTTTGACTTGCGAACTGCTAGTAAATGTAAATTTAGAATTAATTTAACTTTTCTGACGTTGATAAGTGTAATTGTTTACCTATATGAATAAAGTTATTTTGAGTTTGACTATGATAATCAGAGGTAAAAGTAATTATAGGGATATTTCTCTTGTAATGTTGGTTTTGTAATATTATTTTTGATAGTGTGGAGCGAGCGCAGACTGGGATCGTGTTCCTCGATGAGGTGGACAAAATTGGTGCAGTTCCCGGAATACATCAGCTTCGAGATGTTGGAGGTAATTATAAGGAAATATGAATTTCATAGCATCTGTTTTTCAAACGATTTTTTTATACAGCCTTGAGCTAGAATTGAGAAGATATACTTAAGTTATAGAAATATCGACAAATAGGCCAATAAATGTTTGTCATCTGTCTGTTGTTATTTTTTAAAGTCTTCTGTCCGGAAGTGTTATAATTCGAGCGCTTGTTGTGTGTTGTTCTCACGAGAATGTAAGTGCGTGCTCCTATTTCACCATGCCTCCTGCTGATGTCATGTGGAACATGGTGTTATGGTTGCAGCACCTTACAAACGTTGTATAATACAAAAAAAAACTTGGCGATTAAAAAGAGTGGTGGAGAGTTTATTGCCAGTTCTTCTCTTCCGTTCTACGCCCTTGATTTGAGAACTGGTAGTAAATGTAAAATTAGAAGCATTTAATGTATATTTCTTTTCTATTGACGTTCATAAGTGTACATTGTGTTACCTATATGAATAAATGATTTTTCACTTTGACTTGCGTGTATTCAAGTCAGTCGATTACCTTTTTTTATCTAATCTGTGGCAAAAGCAGAAACAGGCAATATCGGCTTTGAAAGCGATTTCTTTGCGATTTTTAGAGTATTTTTATTTCTATGGTTTCTTATCTGTCTGGAGTAATCTCACCAATTTTTCAATAATGTTCTTATTTGTAAAATAGGTTAAATTGAATTTTCTAGGCGAAGGAGTACAGCAAGGCATGCTCAAAATGCTGGAAGGAATAAATTCCTGATAGTTTCCTATGAAATCAAAGCTAAATAAAATATATATTACAAAAGCTTTCTATGAAAAAAAAAGTATAACTATATTTTTGTGACACTGCAAGAAATCGTTATGATTGAGAAATCATACTGACAATTTATGTTCAATAATGTTCTTATTTGTAAAATAGATTGAATTGAATTTTCTAGGCGAAGGAGTACAGCAAGGCATGCTCAAAATGCTGGAAGGTTGCATTGTGTCCGTACCCGAACGTAATTCTCGCAAACTACGCGGTGACGCGGTACAAGTTGACACCACGAACATACTATTCGTCGCGAGTGGGGCATATAACGGACTCGACCGCCTAATCCAACGACGCAATAACGAGAAATACCTTGGTTTCGGCGCGTGGGACCCGAAGTCGGGACGACGGGCTGCGTTCGCTGCGGCCGCGGCCGACGCCTCGCCATTGGATACGGCGAAAGATGAGTGCAACGAAAGAGATAGCTGGCTTCGTAAGGTGCAAGCCAGGGACCTTATCGACTTCGGCATGATTCCCGTGAGTGTTATTTAATTAAACAATAATTTCTTAATAGCCTACTATATTCTGATTTTTCATTCCGTAGAATTCTGGCATTTCATAAGTGTCGCTACTAAAAAAATTCTCCACCGAAAAAGAGATAAATTTGACCGAATTTAAGGCAAAAAAATTATATGATTTTTTTATGTTTTACCTACAAAAAGGTAAATCTTAATATTTACTTACTCAAGTGACCTAATACAAAAATAACAAATATTTTTATGCAACGAACAATATATCGAATTAACTTAATTACTTTATTTTATTTTTTCGTTGGTATCACTGCCTATTAATTTCAGATTTAGTATACCTTTAAGAAATGTTATCTTTACTTGTGTTTTTTTACTGTTTGTGATGAAAAGGGACCTAATTATTAACGTAAATCCATTAACGGCGAGTGATAATTTTAATTTGAAGGACCGGACGTAATAAAATTGATACATTCACTAACAAATAAAATGTATGCATAGACTAAGATGTTCACTCGTATTACAATTTAAAAAATGTGCCCGGCCAAAAAGGTTTGTTATCTCTGACATGTCAAAAAATGATATCTGTCAGAATTTGAAGGTATTAAAAATCAGAGTATAGTATAGTACAAAACATAAATGTACTTATTTGTCTTCTGTTAAATGTACTTGTTATATGAGCGATTTAAATCTACTGTTTTGTACTCCATTTCATGACACAATGCACTAATTCCAATTAATTTGAACGAGATCTTAACTTTTGACAAATAGTTTGATTCTTTATGGAGTAAAATCAACGAGCCAATGGGTTTTGTATGGCGATTTGAACAGCGCTCCGAGAACATATTTGTAACTAAAAATACGAACATTTTTCGTGTAGTAAACGAATTGTATGAGTTCCAGTTGTCAAGAACAGAAACGATTGTTTATTTACTTCCTGCTAATGTAAGATTCGATCCATCGAACTCACTTCATACACTTCTTCAGTAGAACATTTTTCGAAAAATAAGGTCATAAAGTTTCAGTTCTTACGTGTGTACATTAGTACACGCACACATTTTTTTAAATGTAAAAATCTAATCTTGTTATATATGAATTTTTATAGGCTTTAAATCTATTAAAATTAATGAAATTCTATAAATAAATAATCTTAGTAGTCTTTATCTAATTTAACTTTATTTAACGAATTTCTATAAAGTTGCATATAGTAGATCATTTTTCGAAACTAAGGTCATAAAGAAGTTTCACTTACGTGTGTACACGAACACATTTTTTTTTATATTGACTTCTCTGTTACATTACAGTTCGACAGTAATGATCGATTCTAAATATGATGAAAAAAATGTATATAATGTTTTTTCGCGTTGACGCCTTGTAAATATGAATTATATTAGTTGTCATTCCGCAGACAATATATATCTATACTAATATAAATTATTATAATTATAATAATATTTAACACACAACACAAATAAATGTATAGTACTTTGCTTTATTTTTAATAGTTTTCGCAGTAAATTAGGATTATTGATATACTTAACTACATTATTGACATTTTCATACGTACGCATGACTGTTTTGAAAATATTATATAGACTATGTTCATCAGAGATTTTATTCATCCAAGGTATAATTGGTGAAAGATTTTTTTTTAAATCTTTTCTGTAGTTTGGAGACTATTGAATTTGAGAGAAATTTCTCGAGTTGCACGTGGCATATATCGAATTTAGTTTTAAAGCGCAGTGAGTTCTGCGTACGACTGCTGGATGCCGTCCAAAACCAAACTGATCGACAGGTGGTCGGCGACCACCTCTCGACCCGTTACGTCCCCACTTTCGAATCGTACACAGACCTCACTCAAACGCCATCTCCGAAAGCCATCATTTGACGCTTTTTTAACAACTAATAACGACATCTATGATCGCTTTAACGCAACCTCGACATATATATATACAAAGATGACACCCACATATAGGTCGCCTCCTCCAGCTTATTCATCTTTGTGTTTCGACAATAACATCATTTCATTGCTTGATGCAGCGTTTCTTTTTTTGGTCCATCTATTTACTGTTTTGGCCGCTTGGGCCGGTCCATTTTATAACTTTATACGTTGACCTGTTGTCTGGATATCGTGCTAAGTGTCCTGAATATTTTGGTTAGATGTAATAAGATTGTTTAAATATTGTTTACAGGAATTCGTTGGTCGTTTTCCCGTACTGGTGCCTTTCCACAGCCTCGATCAGGACCTCCTCGTTCGGATACTGACAGAGCCTAAGAACGCTATTGTAAGATATTTCTTATATTTTTAATGTGTGACTTTGTGTTAAGCGAGTTCTTTGAACCAAGTACCAACCTGTTTTTTGACATTTTTATTTATTAACGCTTCATTGCATACCGAAATATAACACAATTGACATAATTGAACGAAAAGGGGGGCACTGACGGCCTTATCGCTACCGAGCGATCTCTTCCAGGCAACCAATATGTTGGTTATAATTTGACAGGCGATAATAGTTAATTTGATTTATCTGTTCTGTATATATATTTTAAATAATTTGTAAAGGTTTTAACTACAATAAAAAAAAATCCATAGAATCTATGGAAAAACACCTATATAGATACTTTGTATACTCAATAAGAACTGTTTAGGTCGCCCAGTACAAATTACTGTTCGCGATGGACAAGTGTGAGTTGTCGTTCAGTGAAGAGGCGCTTCGAGCTGTTGCCGCTATGGCCATGGAGCGAAAGACTGGTGCTAGGGGATTACGGGCCATCATGGTAAGAGAAATATTCTTTTAAATAAATTCTTTCAGTCTATGCATTAAGCAGTTTTAACCTAGTGGCATCAGTGTGCGTCACTCATCCCTGAGGTTGTAGGTTGTGCACCAATGGAATTTTAGTCTGTGTGCCTAATACTGGCTTATACGGTGCATGTTTCAAAATTAAACATATTACTGACAAAAGGCTGATCAGTGTGTATGAACTGTAATAGTGAAAGAAACAAACGCAACCCAATGACCCATTAAGGATTTTAGCGCGACTGAATTATTATTATTTTTATTAATACGTAATCTATAGGATCTGACCATAGACAAGGAAACGTTAGAATTGTTTTTATTTTTTATTAATTATGATGTTTTTGTTGAGGCCAAAAATATATTCATTATTATACGCCTAGATTCTATATCAAACCACTCGTAGAATCTTAATGTAATATAAAAGTTAAAATAACCCTGTTTCTGTATCATAACACGATTTTTTCTATATAAAAAGCATATAATTTTGTTAAATACGTACCGTTTAAGCATTTAACATAGTACAAATTGTTTGGTACAGGAAAACCTACTTCTGGAAGTGATGTTCGAGATACCAGGGTCGGATATAACTGGTGTTCATATTCACGACGGCTGTGTGCGTCGCTCAGAACCACCAAGACTTACGCGGCGACACGCAGATCAGGATATGCACCACTGGCCCTCGGTGCGACTACACAATTGTACGTGCCACATGCACACATAAAACACACACAAAGCGAGAACTCACACACATAAGCGTATTTGTATTTATGGTCTAACATACGAAGCGGATATGTCATTTTAAGAGGCTGACAAGATTTGAAAAACAATTTCAGATAAAGTCAATACAACTTGATATTTTTAATTCATTAAAGCTTCATATTTTCAAGAGCCCGCCAACGAGAGAAGGAAAAGATGGCGTCGCACCAATCCCTATGACGTACCTTTCCTGTAAACACGTAAACGTCCAAATTGTTATGTTTTAGTTATTAAATAAAACAAATATTCTATTAAGAAAACACTTTTTAAACGGATTGAAGCTATGTATTATTATTATAAACTTATAATTATTTAAATAATTTTAAATTAAATTTTTTTTCAACGTTTCGCGTGCTTTACAGCGTGCGTGGTCACGGTGACACAAAATATTCAATTTGCATTAAAAAACCGATAAAATTAAATTCCAAGACAGTATTAGAATTAGACAGCTACGTGATCAATTTTATTATTATTTTGTACATAGCGCCTTATAATCAATGTTTTATATAGATCAATAATACGTAATTAATTTTCATACCTTGTTATATTACATTCTAGAAACGTACTTAGGCGTACACTGTTCACACTGACGTACGCGTGAACGTACACATACGTGCGCAAACGCATTTATGTGTACACACACATTACTTCAACAGCTGTAATATGCATAAAAATTTGCACAGAAATAGATTTAACACAGACTATATGTTGACCAAGACCTATAGTAATTGAGATAGGAAAGTGCCTTTCTTTCGCCCTCGACACTTTGGTAAGGGTCGTTATTATCTGTCTACGATATGTGGTTTTAAAAGTAGAGAACTTGTTGAAAAATAATTTGTTAAATATTCATTTTTAATATACAAAAGTGCTTCCTTGTTAGGATATTTCTCTATAAGGGAAATAGTTTTGGTATTTTTTTTACAGGAATCTTTCGATAATACAGCTTTCTGTTGTGGCACTCAAGACGGATTCTATATTTGAGGCTTGATTACAAGTAAATGGCCAGTTTTTTTTGTTGTAAGACCTATTTGCATGGCCAGAAAACCTGGGACAAATGACATACTGATATATTTAATTTTGTGTTAAATAAATCTTAAATCAATAAAATCGTAATTAAGTTGAGTTCACCGCAATGGAGAAGTTTCATGTTCAAGAATTAAAAAAATATTAAAACCATCAATTCGAGAAATTTACTGAATTAAAAAACAATCTTTAACTATGAAACGTCTGTTGTCTGTGACTTCTTTGGATCTATTCCAGAACACCTACGCGTTTGTACACAGCGTATACGGGCCGCGTCTAGGCTAGGATTATAAATCCGTGTGTGACGTCATCTCTAACTCCGCGTTACTTGAAATTAACGTAATGATTATGTCACGTTTTTTAGCTTAATTATAATTGATTTAATTAAAATGGAAACTTCTCCATTTTGTTACCAACATTGGTCATGGTATAGGCGAGTTTTGTTTGTCCTGTTATTTTGACGTATTTGTAGAAATTATTTGGATTAGTGTAAATTTTCAACAGAAGGTAGTTTAGATAGTAATGTACAAACAAAATGTACTACACATTACATTTACATTTATTTCTAAAGGGTCATTATATGCGCATTCGCCAGTGAGGAATGTACACATAAATATATTCTAAATAAAAAAATGTTAATTGAATTACAATGAATTGGAAATCAACCAAAAACATAGAAATTCATAATAATTATAACATTGGCGTTGGTAAATAATTCAATAATTTCTTTCAGGATTTGAAAGCGGAACCGGAACCATCTGTTAATCAGTACGCGCTCTGAGAAATGCGCAATACAAACACACCGGCAAATTTGTCTATGCTCATATTCCTATATTATCTGTGCCCGAAAGCCCTATTACTAAGGCAAAATTAAAGGCTCACTACATTCTTAAAATATAAAAATATGACATCACAAAGTTATATATTATTAATAATCCTCTTGCCTTATACATAACTGTTCCAATAAAATAATAATTTTGTGGCTAGAAAAAAAAAGTAAAATTTACGATGATCTTTATAGTAGTTCCTTGTGGTTAAAAGAATGGTTGTGTGCGCGACATACAGCCATCTTGTGATGTAAATTACTGTAAATATTATATTATAGAAATAATTAATTAAGATGTAATAGTTTAGGCATTTTTAAATCTACATTTTAACGAGACGAAATGGTTTAAAAAACTGGTAATATAAATTAAAAGATTGGCAACACTGAGAAGATATTTTGACATTTTGTTTTTGTTATACATAGATTTTTTATTTAACGCGATGTGATGTGATTAGGTTTAGATTATAAAAAAATAGAGAATTTTAGACACGTTTTGAACGGATTATATAATCACATTACAAATAGAATAAGCTTATTTTCAAATAAAAACAATAAAACTACTGAATAATTTGTTTTATTCTCAAATTATCCCTTTAAACTACAAACATGATTAATCTTACATTATACAAAATTATATTTACAATTGAAACATTAACCGTGCCTAATTATATAAATGTTAAAATACATACCTATACAACTAGATTACGTTTTACACTAAATTCCTTATAAGTTTCATTTTTAACTATATCGATTATAATTTTCACCATATTGTATACTTCCTCATAGCTAGTGTATAGAGCAGTCGGTGCAAGACGTATCACGTTGGGGTCTCTGAAATCAGGGATCACAGCTCTTGCTTTCATTGCCAAAGATATTCTATAACCTTCGTCGTGCTCCAGACACACGTGCCCGCCTCGCTTACTGTCTTCTCGGAGATTGCCAACCGAAAAACCGAACTTGGTCAACTCCTCATCGATCAAGTAAATTAAGTATCCCGTAATCCGCAATGATTTCTTTCTAATCGCCACCATGCCGACATCAGCAAACACCTTGAGGGATCCTTCCAGAGCTCCCATTGACAACAAAGCCGGTGTTCCTATCTGCCAACCCCCAGCGTCTTTCCGATGTTCGAAATTTTGCTGTAACATGAATTGTGTCTCCGTTCGGTTTCCAAACCACCCGGCTAACCCAGGCTGGTGATTAAAATGCTTCCTGTTTATATATAGAGCCGCAGGAGAACCAGGACCGCCGTTCAAATATTTATAAGTGCACCACACAGCGAAATCTATATCTAAAGACTTTAAATCCATTTCAAGCACTCCAACTGCGTGGCATAGGTCCCAGCCAATTAGAATACCTCTATCTTTTGCGGCTTCGGTTATTTTCTTCGTATCTAGGACTTGAGCTGTTCTATAATAGACAACTGGTAGAAATACTATTGCCACATCTTCTGTCATGGCAGCTATAACGTCGTCTTCTTCGATATATTTGTCAGTGCATTCAACTACTTTTATCGCCTCTTCAGGTGTGTAACCCTTTAATCTAACTTGGCTCTCTATGGCGTACCTATCTGTGGGAAAATTAATATTATCTAATAGGATTTTGTAACGAGCCTTGGTGGGTTTGTAAAACGTGCTTATCAGCTGATGGATATTAACTGTGGTAGCTGACACGATGGCGATTTCGTCATGATCTGCACCAACTATCGGTGTCATTAATTTAGCTAGATGCATTGAATACATAAAGTATTTGTTATCATCTACATTCCAAATTTTAACACCTTCGTTCTTCCACTTGTCTAAAACTTTTAGAGCTGTCTCTTCGGAATCTTTGGAAGCTAGCCCTAGCGAGTTTCCGCACATGTAAATATAGTTTTCCTTTATGTAAAATCTCTGTCGGATGTATCCGAGAAGATCGTTGTTGTCGAGGAATTTGGCAAACTCCGACCCGGGTTTAAACATGGCTTCCATGGATCATAAGTATATCACTCTCTCTCGATATGTAAAACTTTCATTTATTTAAATGACTTATTGTATCAATAAATAAATGAAAGTAATTTTTATGATTCGTAATATGAATATAGGTACGCCTTCACGTAAACTTTGATTTAGGCTTACCTGTATATGAATATGTTTCGTTAAGTGTATTTTTAATTGGTTTACTCTTTGTGACTGATGAATAAAGATTAATTGTTGGTAACATCACGACGTATCCGGCACGTGTCTAAATTGGGTTTTGTAAATACGGTAAATCGTGATAATAAAGTTGTAAAAGTGATAGTTTATTTTAATTACAACCACGCTTCCAATTTGATTACCATTTTATCGATCTTAATAAATTGTAAAGTTTCTTACAGAAACTCTGGTTATGGTTAACAGAGTTATATTTACTACTAGAATATTTCAAGTATAGTGTCTTGTTACCCAACGTGACATGGGATCAAAATCATTTCTGACTCTGTTTCATAATTTTTTTCTTCTTTATATGCACTTTGTATATTAAACACGTCGGCTATGTTATAGTCCAAGGCATGTCAAGATCCTCACGATTAACGAGTTTTGCAAATATATTGTGCTAATCACGCCCATAGAAGAATAAATTATTTTTATGCTTTTAGACAATCGAAATTAAATATACAATAGTGTATTGTGACGGTTATAACTCCTGTAACCCAACCTATACAATAAAAAATTAAATGCTATGTAAAGCTTATATATATTACACCGGGCCAACACTGCGGTATTGCGGCATGCCAACAAGAATATGATACGGATCATACAAAGTTAAAAATGTCACACATTGTGGCAAGAATCATGCCGCATGGCAACACCTTGCGTCATGTCTGCCACACTGTCGCAGCTTGTATCCGGGCACAAGGGATTCCATGCGACATTCCGTGCGTCAAAACAGTTTGTAGGGTATATTTTTGTTTTTATTTGTTTTTGAAGTGAGAATTATCGGTCATGGAGTGGTAAAACGAAAAATATTTAGTCTTAAAAAGAAAAGTCCTCAGTTGACATTCTGGTAAAGTTTTTAAATAAGGCACCGTCGTTTGCCTTAGATTTTGTTAGTAAACTAGTCCGTGGGCCATTCTGAAGTAATGTTATTTTCCACCAACGTTGCTTCCGCTGTTTAGCTACATGGCTTAATGGTACTAAATAATCTGCTGCTAAAGCTACTTGATTAGCCATATTCTATGTTGTATCCCCTCGATCAAACAAGTAGTTAGACAAGTAACACTCCACAGCACAATCCTTTGGAAATTATACAATCGCGATAGGCTGCCGTATGCCACAAACGCTTTCTATTTGTAGCATGCCACAAGGTGCCGCATGCGGCTCTGTGTTGCATGCGGCACTATCGCACGCTGTTGCCTCGGCGTAAACCTGGCTCAAGGCTTTTTATATTTCCGCTTTTTAATACATTCACGTAATTGTTGAATTACTAACGATTTATGAGGATCAAATATATCTAATCCACGTGAATTTCGTAGTAGCTATCGTATATTTTATATATTTGATAAGCATTTACTTAGGTTATAGGTTCACCTTCAAATTTGCCGCAACGTGCAGCGCGGCTGTAGCGCTACAGCCGCACTGCTGTCGCGAAGTTTGAGAATCGTAGTGTAATGTACTAGACTACTTCCTTTACGATGGATTTCGGCGAAGAAACATTGTTCTTAGTGTTACTATTAAAACGAAAAAGTATTACTTTTGTTAGCCTAATAGAAGAATTGTCAGATGAGAGTAATGAAAATATAAAATAATTGTGTTAAAAATATACTTATTTTTTTTACTTGCTTTTTATTTTCAATTTTATTGCTGTACTTGTCAGATTTCGTCGCATATCGCTGGACGACTCACACCCTCATCGATAAATTCTTCAACCTGATTTTCGGTTATGTTTAGTCTAGTGTACAAAAAATACTGCAACCGCGCGTTGTATATTTACATAGATTTACAAAGTAGCGTGGCACGTTGCGGCAAATATGAAGGCGCCCATATTAATGGACGCTACACATATGCGCGTGATTAAATCTAGATCCCTGATCTTATGCGCTGACTCGACGACTTTAGTAAAGCAAATGAAATGAGTACCTAAATAATCAGTTAAAAGTCAATTTCTAGTTTCTTGCTTTTTATAGTAGATATTTTTAATTATCTTTTTAATTGCAACAAAATTTAGTCAGTTCTTACTTTAAAAGTCTTTAGTTGTAAAAAAGCCGAGGGACGTTTATTGTGACAGGGATAGATATTGTGTATGACATTGTCAAATATACAAATAATATGTTGCAAAAATGGTAACTATAGCTTACCAGAGTGTCAGGAATATCTCCCGAGCACCATCGGTATGGAACCTCTGCTGGCCCAGCAGTCATTACAGGCCGCAGTGCGTTCAGAGGACGGAACTGCTTAATGGTATCAAGGTAGCAGCTGCGAAAACATCCGGCACAGCTGTTGCCGCCTGCACTGTAATGTTTCAGGTTTTTGTCTTACAGTTATTTTGCTATACTCAGCCTAAACTTTATCTGTAGCCCTATTAAAAATGCAATAAATCATGTTTTCAAATGAATAATTTTCATATATTATCTTAGTCGTTTTTTATTTCTAGAACGTATACAAAAAATTAGCACTTCTTGGTGTACGTAAATGAAAATGCCATCAAAAGACAGCTTATTAGAAAAAAATGTGGATTGTTTAGCTCTGTATGTTTGTTTTTATGCTGTGCATAGCAGTTAACATTTCATTATTCTGCTTATATTGTATTGTTATACGCGAGTGGTTAGTATGGAGTAAAACCAAAATCCTCTATTATTTAAAGCACCCGTATGATCCAGGAATCGTACGCAATATTTAAAAAAACACGGTAAAACAACATATTCCATTTTGTTGTTGCTATTATAATTAACCACGCAACAATATCCGCAATATATAATGTTAATAGTTTGTAGAAATTACCAATATTACATCGTCTATAAAAATTTCAGGCAGGGTCCCGTTTCGAGATCAATGATGACTTTGGTGCGACTCACTTTATCCGCGCTACCTCACCAGCTTCTGGATGCACGTACACCGCCTTTTCCAAAGCACGTGTGTTGCAGCAGTACGGTGCCCATCTAACCTGTACCGCCACAAGGCAGTACATCGCGTTTACACTGACTTGTCCGCTGCCATCGTTTAAGGATACCAAATATTATTTATTAGATACGGCGGCTAGGTATGATTCTTTATAAAACGATAATGTTTTCGCTTTTTATTCTAAAACTAGTCTTTTTTCCCTTCATCATTTTACAAAAAGCAAATAAAATCACTATTACATTCATATTTTGTATAAAAGTTAAACATAATTATTTTTTAAGTCGACCCTGTACACTAAGCTTTCGTGTAAGAAGTCATGATTTCCCATAGATCTCCGTACAATGATTGGGACATCAAAGATTGTATGCCTCACATTCGAGACGACCTCTATAGAATTACAACCGAAGAGCGAGTCTTGGACCTAGTCCAGCGTGCATGTTGGGCAGGCTCCCTAGCAAATTCCATCTACTGTGAGGAAGAGAGAATTGAAAGCATGACACGGCGGAGTCTCTGCGGCTTCGTGTATGATAACTTCAAGTCATCGTCATGTTCGGTGGCAAGCGTTGGGGTACCGTTTCAGGAAACCTTGAAGATCGCTGATAAAATTGAAATGACAAGGGTTAGTTCACACTCGTATATGCTGAGGTTAGGTTTGATGTCATGTTGATTGTATTGAATGTACCAATTTCCAGTATATTTGTATCTGAACGAATCGACGGTCATTCCGTTCAAAAAGATCTTATTTAGTGACACACATAAAAATAATTCTTACCTTTGTGTTGTTGCAAACTTACAAGCGAAAAAATATTTATTTAATAACACACTTATTTAATTATAATTGTTTCGATTCTAAAGATCTCTTATAGAATTGGCTTATTATGGACTTAGATCTCACACTTCGATAATTTTATTATTCATGAAAGGATCGATAATAACGCAACATTTGTCATTATAATGGAATCAAGATAAGTATAATTTCAGTATAAACCTCGAGAACGTGAAGAATTGCCGTCAAATCCTCGCGCCGGGTTTGAGTACTATGATCTAGGGCCTGGCAGCGACACTTGCATCGCTGCGGTTATCCCCGGTTGCGGGGCCAGTGACTTGACGTTAGTATATATGAAGAGTATATTATTCACTTTATTTCTGTAATAATATAACCTTAAGTTAATAAACAGTTATAACATAGAAAAAATAACTTAGAAAAATAACTACTGGCGCTACAATATTTTTTTGTATGTTTTGTATAGAGTAAGCCTTCTATGCCTGACACGCTCCGACAACTTCTTGCGTCTAAGGCATGTCGATTTCCTCACGATGTTTTCCTTGACCGTATAAGCGAGTATTAAATGCGCACATAGCTGGGGTTCGAGCTTATACCCTCAAGCATGAGAGTCGCATCCAAAAACCTTTAAGCCAACACGGTCCTCACGACAATAAAAATAAGTCACTCTGTGTCTGTCCAATAAACTCTGTTCATATAAATTATGTGCTGCTTAAAAAAACCGAACCCTTAAACGAGACATTTTGAGGGCAAAATCGGTACATATTGGCAGAATTGGTGAGAATTACCAAAATGTATTTCTGGAACCCAAGCCTTTTGGCCCTAGCATTAGCCAAAGCAACTTTTGCCAGACCTCCACCTCCATGCGAAAGGAGGATGACTCGATGGCTCAATTGGCTAAAGAGAAAGCAGAGTACATTGGTTTCTCTTTTCCTCTAACTCGGGCTCTTTTGACTATCGTACAAGCACAAAGCGTAGTACCAAGTTCATGAAATGCCTGCCCATGTTCACCCCATTTCTAAAAAGGGTTACCACTCGGACCCATCCAGCGATAGACCTATCGCAATCACTTTTTTATTTCCAACTTAATTGAGTCTATAATCAATAGGTATCTTTTGCGATATCTGGAGGAGAATCAGGTAATTGTCAGTATGGCAATCTGAGTATCATTGGTATATTTACCCTCATATGTAAAAATCATATTTTGATCTTTTTTTTACAATTCCAGATGTTTATTTAAACATGCTATAATAGCTGCGGCCTGTGGCACGGGATGTGTACAGTCCGGCCAACATGATATCGACTGTACCCCTCAGGGTCCGCTGGGATATATGGCTGGAGTCGATATACATACGAAATTTCGAGCTTTTAATATATCATATTATGATACTGGAGTATTTGGTAAGTGCGAAGTGCAATATTTGTATGACCTGCGAAAGGTCTAAAGTACATGTAAGTCATTATTTTTTTCATTAGATTTTTATTAGTCTATGAATTATTCGAGTATAGTCTATTATAATGTAGTCTATGAAATGTTAAATAGATTTTTATGCATTTGATTTAATGTCAGATAAAAGTAAATGACTGGTGGTAAATGTTGTAAAGACTATAATATTAAATAAATATGACACCGTTGTAGTCTGATTGATTGTTACGGGGTCTATTTCTTCGCACTGTCAACAACTTACTTGGTTACTGATTCCAAAAATCTAAATTATTGACTCTTACAATGCTTATTACGATAAATATGACGTACAACACACCAAATTTCGATGTAGTTTTTAAATATACGCAGCGGTGATGTCGGACGGTTAGAATTATTCAGCGCGAAAACTCAATATTGAAATTGGAATCGTTATTCAAGTTACGGGTTAAGCCAGCAATTCTTTCCAGCAAAAGGAATTCTTCGTATAGGTCACGACCCGGTCGTCATTCTTAGTTGGTCACTCTGCAGCTTCCAATATGAACAGTGATATTGATCCCGACTTTTATTAATGCAGTTCGCTATAGGTCTCACAATATTCGTGGTTCTGATAGCGCAATTTTGGAATCGCGCGTTATCAAAACATATAAATGGAATTGGTACCGCTAATGCAAGTAACAGAGTACGGGCTATGCTTTTACAAATGGGTTTCCATAAAAATATATTTTAGGGATATTATGCAACACTCGTGCGCAGACGGCTTTCACATCAACGTGTGCGCTCGTTGAGTTTCTGTGCAACGTTGGGGACTTGGATTTCCGGCAGCTTGAAGTCGGAAAAAAAAGATTAAGTTAGTAGAGCTAAACAATCTCTTCTCCAATGTGTTTGTTTTTACATAGAATCTAAAATAGTCGTCATATCCTTCTAGTTTATGGACTTATTTTATTGGTTATATTTTATCTTTATTATTTTTATATAATTATATAATCTCCACTAATATAAATAACGATATAAGAACGATAAATACGTAGTTTCTTCTAATGTTGTTTAAACTATGCTTAATGATGACATTCTAATGATATAAGTTTGCATGTAATTTACGTCTTTTATCTAATAGAAATGGAATTGGCCCGGCATGACGAAGATGCGGCAGCATCCGCTGAGGGCCTAGCTTTGCAGTTGGCTTGCGGCGTGCGCCTTGACGGTGTTGGGGATGCGCTAGCGCTTATCGACAACATTACCGTCGATGACCTCTCTTGTGTAGCCAAGGATATATCTAATCGCCGTTAGTGTTACACGTTATGATTATTACTCATTAATTAATACAAAAACATCAAATATGCGTTTGAAATATTTGAAGTATTTAGGGTGAGTCAACTGTTACAGATACTTGTACAGTAAAATTAAAAAAATTACCGATGTTTATAATAAATGTACCAAGGCGTCTTGGATATTTCACTCCAGTGGCGCGGCGTTGTGGCAGATTTAGGCACGTGGACGTCATGCGAACGTTCGAATGCGATCAGCTGTACGGTTGACGGTATTATTTAAGAGAAATGAAATCTCAGAAAAAACTTCAGATGAGTAAAAAAAGACCCCCAAGTATTAAAATTTCCAACCTAGTTTTAATTCAACTACTAGAAATCATGTCCATTTTTTTAATTGCCAAAAACTTGGTGGCATGGTTCAGAAAATAAGTCCGATTTTTAGGTATCACTAGGAGGGGGAGCGGCGGGAGAGTGACGTGTCGATCACGTGATTGGTAAATCAGTTGACGTATGTGTCCCGCGCTGTGGACGACGCACAAACTTTTCCCCACTCCCTTGTTTTGTGCTCAAGAAGGTTGCCAGTATCTGTACCTCATTGACATGTCTTATATGATATTTAATGCTAATTTTCATAAGCATTGTAGGTATCAAGCGACAAGTTTTTGTAGTCTGTATATTTTTTTTTAAGATTTCAATGAGTTTGAAAGAATATCTCATTTTTCGTGAATTCTTTATAAACATTCTGAAATCTACCGTTGGTACTTGTATGGCTCATATAGTCTCTTAAATAATTCCTTATTGCATTAATCGTAACAAAACTACCGCGAGTTACCGCCGCTAAGCGACAGATAGTGATGCACTAGCTCCGCCACTATATCCATACCTATTGACAACATTTTTATTTATTTCAGGAAATGATTTAGCTATTGCAGTTGTTGGGGATTGTGGTGTGGTACCACACGATAAGGAGTTGTTCCATACCTTATAATTGTTTAAAAACTTATTAAATATACTCGATATAAATTTTATTCCTTCTTGGCTTCTTATTTTCACAATAAAATACTGTAATTATATAAATGTAATACAATTATATGTTTGTAATATGGCTTAATCAAATTAAATAAATTAATAATATTTCGTTTAATATTTTCTGTAAATATCTACATAGTGTATAGGCTCCAACATCTGTAACCAAGGAACAACATACACAAATGTCTTCATTCTTCAAGGGGGCTTAGACAAGATGGCTTAACAGTTGTGTATGTAGAAAGTCGAAAACTAAATTTGTATGAAAATGACAGCTCGTCACTGGAGTCGACAGCCTAGCTCCAAAAGGCGTGAGTCGGGATACAATAAGCGATGCCATGACAGTGCTACGAAAAGACACATTAACGCTGAAGCCTTTCGGTAGTCAACGGCCAATTAATGTTTCGGCAGTGTGGGAAAAGAGGCGTTTATTTGGCCCTGTTTTTGCGTGAACTCAAAAGATGCTGCTTGTTATAACATATCATATTTTGGAGTATCATCATATCATTTTTAGTTTAAAAAAAAATTGTTTAGAGTTTTAGTTTTAAATATTTATAATATTATCTAGCGTTTTCAAAAGTTCGAGTATAATTATAGTGATTCAAACAAGAGTTTAAGATATTGCTTTCTGAAATTGGTACATCCTAGTTATAACTGGATATATTTTATTTATATTGCATGTAAGTTAGTGAAATTGTTCATTAATTTGCAAAATACATTATGTAACTTATAAATTAAAGATACTTTTTTGTTGTAAACTTTATACCATTTAAATTTATGAGAACATAAAACAAACATAGTATCGAAGCAGTGACAGCGGTATTATTGTGTGTGCAGTTTTGTTGAGTTACCCAGTAAAGAGTGAGTCCTAACAGGAAGTGTATTTAGTGCCTTATAAAGGTACTGTGAACCACATATATTGGAGATTCCTTCGACACATCCCGAAATACTGAGTAAACTAGAAAAATCTATGCGACACATTCTATGACTCATTTTTTAAATACCCTCATATTCCTTTGTCCACATAAATAGAAACATTCAAACACGACAGTCAACGTTATTGTCAAATCTGACTTTTGGTAACTGACATCTGACAGCGGCACTATTGCCATACCTAGTAGACCTATTGGCTGGATACAAGGATTTTGGACCAAATTATTATAACATAATCTTTTGATTATTCCTACATTAGGATTTGAGTAGAAACTATAATAATGGATTGCCGTAGGTGTTTATAACTTGCACCTGATACGGAAGGCATCAAATGTACCTCCTGCCTGGCATGGTTGCATTTCTATTGTGCTGAATTGACGGAATTAGACTTTAAGAAAATTTTACCTATGAACAGAATAAAGTGTTCTGCATGTAAGACTAAAAGGAAAGCTGCGCCCTGGGCGATCACCTCACCTATATTTACCACGGGTTCGCCCTTGATGTGGATACGGAGGCTTTGACTAAATATATCGACTCAAAATTTGCAAACTTCAGTCAACAGTGGCGTGATGATCTTAACTCTGCTATCTTGGAGGTTTCGCGAACATTCAGGAACGATATCAGCGCCTTAGAAAATCGCATGAACACATGGGAAGAAAGGGTAGCTCAAGTAGAATTAGCGGCTGTCATGAGCTCCTCTACCCTGCCATCCAACTACATAGAAGAAAATGCGTCACTACGTCACGAGCTTGAAACCTTGCGTAACAGGCTCGACCACTTCGATCAAGCCTCTAGAAATTGCAACGTTGAGATTCAAAATGTGCCCGAAAGTAAAGGTGAAAGCATTATGCAGCTCTCTTTTACACTCAGCAACATTTTAAACGTCGAATTAAAAGACTCTGGCATAAAAAACTGTACACCGCGTTGGGCCCGGTGTTCCTGCGGGTCGCCCAAAAAATATTATACTGCAGTTGACAACTCGCAGAAAACGTGATGATTTTATCGCGGCCACGCGTGTGCGTGGCACTCTATCAGTTGATCAATTGCATCGTGGATCTGCGGCAGTGTCTGGCGTTACAAACAATAATCGAATCTACGTCAATCGATTCTACGTTGCCTGACCTTACTTTTCAGTAAGGTCAGGCAACTCACTAAGGAAAAAGGGTACAAGTATGTAACCTTTGTATGTGTGTTTACATATTTTTTATATTGTATTCAAATTTTCTATATTTTTTGTTAGTATCATGATCTTTAAATATTCTTTAACTGCGGTGTGGAGTGCGTAACTGGATTTTTCTATAATTTTCACCTTGTTTCCTATCTTTCATAGTTTTGACTATGGATAATGGCTCAAAATACCTTATCTATTTTCCATCAAAACTGTGGAGACATCAAGAGTAAAATTGATAAACTCAAAAATAGTATTCTTCTTAGCAACTTTGATGTTATTGTTCTGGTTGAGACTTGGTTAGTGGATTCTGTCTTTGATGGAGAGTTGCATTCGGGTGGTTACGATGTATTTCGACGGGACAGAAGCCTCCAATTCTCTCGTAAAAAAGGTGGCGGTGGAGTTTTAGTTATGGTGAAAACAGGAATTAAATCTATCAGATTGACTGAGTTGAAGCCTCGGATTTGGAGGAAATATACATTCACTTGCCATCTCATGGTCTCCTCCTGACTGCTTGTTACTTTTTTCCCGTTACTCATACCTCTGCATACTTAAAATTCTTTCAAAAACTGCATGACATACACGCTAGCGCTCGATTTTCTAATTACATAATTACAGGTGACTTTAATTTACCTTATCTAGTCATCCTCTCCAGATACCCTACTACAATCTGCAAATACTGAGTCATCGAACTTGTTGTTGCATACCATGTCTTTTATGAATTTAAAACAAAATAATGTTATCCACAACAACAATGGGCGGCTACTGGACCTAGTCCTAACAACACTTCCCGGGCGTGTTGATTTCTCTGATGATCCTTTACTTGGTCCTGTTCCTCATCACCCGCCTTTAGATATTCTTAGTACTGTTAATAGGTAACTGTCATGACATCAGCTACTTTCAATCAAAGAAATTTCTTTAATGCAGATTATGACTTAATAAATAATGCTATCGAAAAGGTGGATTGGGTCACATTACTAGCCACGTCCCATTCTGAGGATGCTGTTACCGTCTTCTACTCAAAAATAAATGCAATCATTGCTGCTTGCGTGCCATTATCTAAACGAAGTATGGCAGCATTTCATCCGACGATCCCAAACAAATAGTTGAGTTATTTTCACTATATTTGCTTGATCCGAGTAAAGATCCTGGTCCAGCTTAAATTAGACCAGTTTTTCTAAAGCATGCACATCGTTCATTGTGTGTCCCTTTACAGATTATATTCAATAAGTGTATGTCCAGTGGCACTTTTCCTGATTGATGGAAATTATCTTATATAACGCCTATCTTTAAGACTGGTGAAAGGAGTGATGTCGAAAATTAGCGGTCGCAGCTGGTAAATCTACTCTCTCTAACCTCCTTGTTTTTACTAACTATGTTTTTAGCGGTTTAGATAATAAACATCAGATATACACAATCTACACGGACTTTCAGAAGGCTTTTGATAAGGTTGACCATACTGACTGGTGCTTTTACAAAAGCTGTCTTTTAATGGTATTAAGTGCAATATTTTAAGATGGTTTACAGCATATCTATCTAATCGTGTTCAATCAGTGGTAATAAATGGATTTACTTCTTCTCAAATAATAGTGACATCCGGTGTCCCCAGGGCTCAATCCTTGGGCCGTTGCTCTTTTCTTTATTTATCAACGACATATCTAAATGTTTTTTACACTGCAAGTACTTGTTATACGCAGACGGCTTAAAGTTATATAAAACGGTAGTTGCACTTTCTGATGTGGAACTTATTTAGGAAGATCTCGATAGGCTAGATGACTACTGCAAAATAAACAAATTATTCTTAAAATACAGTAAATGTCAGCATATCGTGTTTACAAGAAAAATACATAAAACAATCACGGCCAACTTCACCCTTGGAAACCATTCCCTTGAACGTGTGGGCTCTGTAAGGGATCTTGGGGTCCTTCTTCACTCCAAATGATCCCTAGATAAACACATAGGCTTGATTATTAATAAAGCCTACCGTATGTTGGGTTTCGTAACGCGTGTCACCAAACCTTTCAAAGACACAACCACATATATTCACCTATATAAGACGCTTGTGCAGTCTCAGTTGGAATACGCTAGTCCAATCTGGAATCCCTACTACGCTATATATGTCACACAACTGGAGGCTGTACAAAAGAATTTTTCACGTATTTTAAATTGTCGCATGAACGGTGGTAGGGCTAAATACAACGAACTTTTAAAAATATATAATTTACTTTCTTTGAGTACTAGGCGTAGTTTGATAGATTGTGTCATTATACGAAAAATATGCGTACACGAACTAACTTGTTCAAATCTTCTCGAACTCACAAGATTCAATATTCCTGCCAGATCTCTACGCTCGCACAGAACCTTTAACCTTCCGACTCCCAGAACCAACATTGGGTTCCGTGAGCCTCTTCACAGGATGTGTTCTACTTTGGACTCTGCTACTAATATCGATCTTTTTTCGGACTCCTCTACTGCTTCATTTAAGAATAATAATTAATAATTGTGTTAGCGGTAGTTGATTTAGTTCTTAGGGTAGGAAATTAAACACTTCAATGATGACTTAATTCACTATAATTTACTTCACTAATTTTACGTGAACTGTATAACTTCAAACTTGTACGAAGAAAAGGCCCGTGCGCATGTGTCACAACCTCTTTTATAATCACAACTCCCTCCTCCGACTCGACCATCCCACTTCGGGAAAATGGTTGAGTCAATTCGTAACAACTCGTAAACAACCGAACGAGTCAAATGAGTAACTATTGCACATGCGCACTTGTAGCAAGATTCTTAAGAATATGTTTCATAAAAATGTTTAGAATTTAATTAAATTAATATTAGAAGCTAACACTTGTATCTTTCTTCTTATATCTTGCTACTAGTATATTTTTTGTTCTACCGATTTATAAACTTTGTATTGTATTGTCTACTTAAATATTTTGTTCTGCTGTCATGTCATGTTTTGTTTTACTTTATATCTTATTTTTTATTAGTGAAACTTTTTGTGGATATATCCAATGCTTAATTTTATGTTTATATTTCTTTTCTGACTTATACTTTTAGAGATGTATCTGTTTGTTTCCCAATGAATGAATAAATAAATAATCCTTAGTAATTTTATCATGCAATTTAAATTTATATATTATGCGACTTACACCTTTCCATAAATTCAGCTTAAATCTTAAACTAAAATAAAACTTGCTCACATTCTTATGTCCATTTTGCAGCTTGTTGTTGCAAATTAATAATATAATATTATAATGTTTTAACTGTTATTAGGATTATAAATTAATCCTAGACTTTTAATCGAAAGACTATATGACTGAATAAGGTGCTATCAACAGCAGCTTGGAACTACACTGTCGACTTTGCAATGTAGTGACATGTCTCTTGGCTACGAACGAAACGTTTTCGACAATATAAATATGCAAAAGCATTAGTGTATATAGACTACTTTTCGGTAGTAATATGACTAGACCCCAGGTTGTTCAAATATCAGAGTCCCAGTCATGTGTCAGTGCTAGATGTCAAACCATTAATAATCAAATTGTAATATCAAGGCTCAAACCTCGAGCAATAAAAATTGAAAGATGATACTGTGGTCTATGGTTCACAATATCTTAACTGTGTGCTTGATATTTTGTTACGAGGCCATAAGTTAGATTTAAAATTGTATAAAAATATCGTAAAAACAAATTTAGCAAGGCTATGAAATAAAATAAATGTAATTTTAATTCAAAATGTTGAATTCCTTTCAAAATTCTATCAAATGTAAGTATTCCGTTAAATGTAAAGGTTATGTTATTGCTGATAAGAATGCGATTCTTTTTGGATCCTATATTAAAGTGATTTTTCATTTCAGATTTGCGGGTTGTTAACATTAAAACCGCCTTAAACTCATTAAAAGAATGTAAACCAAATAATCCAATAGTAAGACCCAAGCTTGATCTAATATCTAAAGCCAAAACTATATCCTTCTCACCAAGATGTATCAATTTCGAAATACAAGAAAAGCCTAAGGAAAATAAAATAAAACGAGATCCTTTAGCTTACACTCCAATAGTTAATCCCAGGTCAATTTTACCACTTATTGATGCCAATTGGAAAAAAGATGAGATTGGTTTGCCTGCTATTGACCGAGAAGAAAAACAAGCAATCCGTTTGATTGTTATTAGGAGGAAAAAAATGAAAAAACATCAAAGGAGGAAGCTTTGGAAGAGAATGAGGCATCGCTGGGCTAGGGTATGTACTTTCCAACAAACACTATAAATATATGCTTTTTGTTGTATAAGCACTTTTGTCCTACTTGACAGGCTTAGCTTCTTTCATAACAGTCAATATATATATGTACAGTGTAAATGCCATGTATCATCCCTCAATTTAACAACAAACTCCCTAAAGCGTCGAAATCTAAAGTTGCCTTTGGTTGGTTTAGCTTGTCTTCCATACACTACATAGCATTAAACCCACTTTCAATAATGACAACAATTGTGTAAGTACATACTACTAGTAACAGCTGCACAGCTGTGTACATACTTTTGTCTCTTTAATATGCTAGCCCGCAATAAAGTTGAATGTTGGCGTCGAGCAAATGAACTTTTTTATGTACCTAACTACTAATACGGCTCTGAAATAAACTTTTTCTTTTTCTAATTCTAATTTTTCTTCTCTCCATTTACCAACAACTCTCTATAACGCACTAAAATGCACAGTCCCTTCAGTCTCGTTATTGAGTTTACACTGTATATGAAGAATAAATTCACTTTCATTTAGTGTTAAAATAATGTTTATTGTTATTATTTCAGGTAAAGAAAAATCGCCGCATTAAGAAAGAGAAAATCTTTCAATCAGAGTTAATGATGATGGTTAAACAGGCAGATGCATTTTCTGCTGAGCAATATGTGACCAGCAAAATTGATAAAGCAAACCACACTCCATTGCCAACTCGCTGGAGACACAAGCGTCTTCCTCAGTTTATCATAAGACAACTACTTGGCATTGATAAGAAGATTAACTACAAGCATACAGATGTTTACAAAGCATAGAATAAGATCAATGTTTAGTAGCACTTTAGAATAATTAAATGTGTATATTAATTTACTATAACTATTATTTTATTATTGTTGTATAATTTATTAGGTGTGTCCCCGTGTGTCAAAAAGGGTATGTTTCACACTTAGTATTGAGTCTTGATTTTGAATTTTACCCTTGAATTACAGTTTTCATATGTTTGCTAACTATTTACATACACTATCAACCTTAGCCAATGTTAGTTATATTTAGCCACAATCAAAGTTCTGTTAGTTTGTCTTAAGTACCTTTGAGAAAAAAATCATCTATTCATTTATCTACGGTGAAAATTTGACATGTATCAATAATAACTATATAGATGATTATTTTTCTCCAAGGTAATTACAAAAAACTAAGAAAATTTTATTGTGGCTAAATTTAACATACATTGGTTAAGGTTGATAGTACCTCAATTTTAAAATTGTACTCAGCTAAATTAATCTAATCTAATTGTTTGATTTTTTTATTTAAAGGGTATTAGAGTTAATTAATCATTGAACACCAATTGTAATTTTACAAATAAATCTAGTAAAATTTAGTTTTTCGTGGTATAATTTGATATAATTTGAAAATTCTCAACATCTTAATACTATTAGATCTTCATATTCATATTATTAGATCAAAAAGTAACATTGAAATAATATGTGTTTAATGCTTTAAAAAAAATTGTTAACTTAATAAACATAGTCTTTCATATATTTGGATTTCGAGACAATTATCCAAATGATTACATGAAATATTATTAATTAATGATTCATTACAGCTTTCTAATGAATAAGTATATAAATCATATATTACATTAGCGCCATCTGTCTTGCGAAAGAATGACTATGTAGATAGAATTAATAACTTACTCATACACATGACTGATTGCTTCCGTATAACCGGCCTCGGTGGCGCAGTAGGCAGCGCTTAAGTCTCATAATGCTTCCGTATAATCTTAGTTCTGGCTTCCAAATATACCAGTTCTTTTTTTACGCTATAACTATTAAACTCGCGTTGAGCCCGCGCCATCTAGTGCGTAATAAGCGAGAGGTGGAAAAGCAACGAACTCGTGTGATCACCCGCGTTGATTTCAATCCCAGTGGGTAACTTCAACACTAGATCTACTTCTCTACCGATTTTATGAAATTAATTTTATAGACAAGAAGACGCTCTTCTAATTTGTATTTTCATGACCTACCTTGTAACTAAAAACAATTATTATTAGGTGATTTACATTGCGGTGTGTGTTATTGAAACAAATGTGTTAAGCAGAAACTAACAATACTACTACTACGCTTAAACAGGTAGGCTGTGAATGAACGTGTGAGTGTTAATGACAGCCTGTTCCTTCTTTCAGTTTTATTAAAATCATTGAAGAAATGGAGATGAAGGGACTAGCTTTGCAAATATTAAAACCAATTTTTATTATAATTGTACGATCACTCGAAGCACATTTCAGCTGGCTGTTAGCAACGATGTTAATATTTTTGTTTTATGATAAACTTCTTAATTACGAATTCGACGCCCTGTTGACACAGATTAATGGTTCCCTCGGGATGTTTTCCTTTTTTGTTGTTTTTACTAGATTTAGCGCGGATCTCGCAAAAAGTGCTCTCTGCTTGTTTACGAAAGTCGAGCTGCGAAGCTTATCGAATGTTATCAAGATTTAGTCAAAAGTTTTTGTGTAAAATTGAAGTACAACTTTTGTTTTATGTTTTATTTTATTTTTATTTAACCATAAGGAGTATTTAATTCAAAATCATTTTTTTTTAAATTGTAATAACATGAAATAATTATTTTCTGCTTTTTTAATGAAATATAACCATTTAAGGAAGCATAAGCTACGACGTTAAATAATAAGTTTTCCTGGTTCATTTTAAATAATAATGAAAACATTTATTTATTATGACATAACGAATTCGTTATTTGTTCATGGTTTTAACAACTTAATTACCGATTTTTTTTAGGTTTCTTTTATAGTATAGCTTTGTAAACGAATTAATTAACATGTTTATACATTGTATTTTTTCGAAGACTCAAATTTACGAGCTCGGCATAAAATTTTAAGCCCCGATAAGCCTTCGTATAATCAATCCCACTTCGAACCTTTACACTTCGTAAATAAAGACCCTCCAATTGTGAACGAATTTTATTTAGTCTCAGCTTTGCGGCTCAATTTTACACGTTATTTTGACGAGCCGGCATTTCTGAAAATGAAAGAGATAAGACAATTTAAGAAACACGTTTTTAAATTACTAACAATATTAACATATGTTGGTGAAAATTAGTTAATAAATTACAGTATTTCTCATTTTATAAATTATCATAATTATAATTTCAGCTTAGTTACTAAACAACTTATTTTTGTTAAAACTTTATAAATTAGATAATATTCGCAAATTTTAAAATAAAAAGTATAGTCACAACGAATTATACCGTATCACGACGTAGATTATGTACAGTGTAAACTCCATGTAATGTCGTCTAAAGCGTCAAATCGGCTTTGGTTATTTTGTTGTTTCTATACAATGTACACTCTACATAGCATTACACCCACTCTCAATAACGAAAACACTTTTTAAGTTGCTACAGCTGTGTACGTTTTTTTGTCGCCTTACTATCCTATCCCGCAATAAAATCGACTGTCGGCATCATGCATACAAACTTTCTAAGAAATTCGTGTAGACTGTTGTTGACCATGACTAATAAGTAGGAGGCATGGATTATCTATACGTTTTTCTTTTCTCCATTTAACGACGACTCTATAACGTCATAAAATGTACAGTACCTTCAGTGTTGTTATGTAGCGTTTAGACTGTACATATAATTTGGCCTTTTGAGATGTGTATGGGAATATGCAATCTGCGTTTTTAAATTAGATTTGTTTTTCTTTCGAAAATACGTATTGGAGAGAAAATAAATAGAGACTTAATACATAATAATTAAATTTAAGACTGCAGACTGCTGCAGATTTTTGTATTATTCAGGTGCTTGATACGTGAATTACTAGCCTTCATAATCGTTATTACTGTTACATTATTATCTTATTCAAAAACGCGGTCCAATTTCTCGATTTACAGCGCAATCAACGACCGCGAATGTTTAATTTGAGTTTAAGATTAGCTTGCAAGAAAAGTTTCAGTTACAAGGAAAAAGTGAAATCTGTGGAACGTCGGCAAATCTTTTTCTTTGCAAAGTGTCTTGAACATCTTAATGACGTTGCTGGAACAAAGAGGACGAGAGAATTGCGTTGTTATGTAGCTAAACCAGGGTGGAAATCACTCAACGGTCCATGGAGATTTTAAGGGATGGAAATCATTTTGTACAAATTTTATTCACTGATTAATATTGTAAGCGCAATTTGAACGAATTGATTGAATTTTCGAAATAAGCCTACTTAATTTTAAGTCCTACAATTTATTAAGATTTTACAATTATCAAAAACTTAATATCGAAATAAATTCCATTGCAAGTTAACAGACAATATAGCAAACAAGTTAAAGTATCAAATTTCATCTCGTAATTCTAACAATGCTAATAAATGTAGATCTGAAATAGACCTACAATGGTTTTGAATGAAATGCAATCTCAGTAAGATCTAGAAATCCCGCAAAACCAGGAATTACGTAATCCGCACATCGCAACGAAGACGCGTACCCTCGTAGCACCATTGTAGAGCTCTCGTAGCACGGTCGTAGAGTGGTCTACATCTACATTGAGCTACACACTCATAGAATATTAAATGTAAACTTAACATGTAGGATTCTAAATTCAAATAGACTTTTTAAATTTAGAAAAGGTCTATTTTGAGAACAACTATTTTGCGTTAGGTATAAACACTTGGCGGTAATTCTAGCAAATATGATTTTGACTTGTATTAAGTTTTTTTAATATTCATAATTATATTCTCTTTATTTAGGACAAAATTGCTTACTAGAATTTTCGAAAGATTGATATTAATAATACGTCTACTTAAAAGTTGTCTACACAACTTATCCCACGATAAATAGTCAGGCGCAGAGCGGTATATCGCATATATCAACTCGCTTATTAAATGTAAATCGTATACCGTAAATTTGGAACAAGTTATCTCAATAAAAAAAAACTTTTTACGGCGTCGCTTACATTTTGAAAAGTTTTCCAGTCATAAATTGTGAGCGTTAAGCAACTCTGCTTATTTATTTTTTGTGGTTTTTCGTTACTTGTACTTGCGTTAAGATAGTACAAGCGCCAACAAATAATCTCGTGATTTAAAATATATATTATAATTGTATAATATACTTTAGCTATTACAGGTCTAACAACAAATAATTGTATTACAGCTCTCAACGCGCCTGTTTTTAATTTTAGTTAAACGCTAAATATTTGACATAGATGTACTCTATATATCTGTAAAGTCTAAAGATTATTTTCATGCATTTTTTTCTCCCATAGCCATAACACTAAGCAATGAGCCGTAAAATGAGCAAGTTGTTTAACATTAAACCTGTGAGCAAGAAAAAGAGTCATCTCCATGCCTATACAAGCTTTACGGGCTGTAAAATGATACCTATGTAACTTTATCACGCCAGAGTACTAAGCAACTTGATGACCAGCTGAGGACGTAAAGACGTTTGCCCTGAATAAATTATGTCTCATCTGTATGTTTCATTACATAAGGTATTAGAATATGTTAAATATTTTCTTAGGAATAGTGTGCATTCATAAAATACCTAATTTATAAGATTACAATTTTACGTACTCTATGTATAATATTCGCAAGCCTTATTATGTGCTTGAATTCTATGATTACTATGCAGAATAGACAATCATCTTCGTATTAATAGTGTCAGAAATTAAGTGCTAACATCAGCCTTCCTCTATGAAAGTCGGCTTATAGGTACTTTGCCGGATTTTGACGTCGATCTTTAAGCCCTTTGTAACTTCCAATACTGATTCCCGATATTTTTGTATGCAAGTTCAATGTAGATCCGTAACACCGCTACTGGAAGTTACAGGTTTGATCATTGTCAAACTATTGACCACAGAGTTATAATGATTAAGTTATTATCAGTTATAGTGTAATTCGTTATATAGTGATAGTAATTAATACCTAATTAAAAGGATTAGTGGTAATAGTTTCAACCTGAGCTTAGACAGGTTTAGTTATGACTTGTTTTGGTCATTTATAATTCACGTTATGAATTCACCACAAATACAATTATGTTATTGAAATATAAAGTAAGTCAACTGTGTGTGTCGGTATATGTAGAATTGAACTTGAAATTTACAAAATATAAAACAATTATAGACAGTCATTCTTTTCAAGTGAAACTTCTTTATCGGCGTTGGGAAAAAAATTACCGTCTCATTTTTCCTTTACGCGCCATCTTTTTCTGTCCCTACCACGGTTGATTCAAAGAGATTCGAAGCCATTAATAACAATAATAAATAATAACGATAACAATGACAGTAATAATTCTATAACAATTAATGAAATTCTGTAATAATCTGAGTAGTAATAAGGTAAAATTCATGGATTCATGAAGCAGTGTTGGCCTAGTGGCTTCAGAATGCGACTCTCATCTTTGAGGTCATAGGTTCGATCCCCGGCTGTGGACCATAGACTTTCTTTCCATGTGCGCATTTAACATTAGCTCGAACGTTTAAGGAAAAACATCGTGAAGAAACCGGCTTGCCTTAAACCCAAAAAAGTCGACGGCGTGTGTCAGGCACAGAAGGCTGATCACCTACTTGCCTGTTCAATATACAAATGATCATGAAACAGATTCAGACATCTGAGGCCCAGACCTAAAAACGGATGTAACACCATTGATTTTTTTTAATAAGGTAAAATTAAATAATTGTATTATTTGTATTCATGTCTATGATAATAAAAGCCTTTTGTTAAACTTTATGTAATTTAACTTTGTTTAACCAATTTCTGTAAAGTTACGATTTTTCGAAAAATAAGGTCATAAATAAGTTTTACTTCTTTAGTGTGTACACGCACTCATTTTTTTTAATAACGAGTAGTATCGTCACGGCAGTATTTTAGTATGATTTTGTTTTTTCTAATAGGCTTGTAGGTGATCAACTTTCTGTGACTGGTACATGCAAACGACTATTGGCGTCTAAGGGTTGCCTTATGATACTTTTTTTCACCGTACGGGCCAGTGTTAAATAGAAAGACAGAACAGTCCATTGGTGCACGGATGTGGTTCATACTTATGACATCAGGCATGAGACGCACTGCTAGGACCTTCCTGCTAGAGATTTTATACTAGTATATATGTTCAACAAAGTATTTTCATTTAATTAACAGACTCCAAACAGTCCTAAGACCACTCAACATCGGTTTCTATTAAATTAATAAATTTCTTCGCACTTAATTGTGTCATCGCCGTAAATTAAAACAGACAGACAGGCAGTATTTACGTAACATTTAATAACTCGTTATTGTTACAAATTAAGTTATAAACCTATTACGACATCACTTGAGGGTGACAACCCGATTGCTTTGAAAGCTCTGTTTACCAAGTTGCGACAACTTTCAGCCGAATTTATGATTGAATAAGAAATTTATTTTGTTCTAAAGATACCATAGATATTTTACTCCAAAGAATCATAATGTATAGAATATCACTTTCTATTGCAAAAATCCTTTGGTGAGCTGGATAACAACCAGGGTATGTAGTCGTAGGATAATTATCGTACTGTAGGATAATTTTATACATACGCACAAATACAAGTACAGGTGTATACTATTGTATTGTAGGGCAAGTGTACATCGAATTCGAATTTTAAATAACAGAAGGTACTATAAAAGATTCGAAACATAATATGTGTGGGACACTGTGTGGGCCTGGGTAGCCGGAAACTGTATCCAGGTTGCTAACTTCGCTCGGTAAAATAATATGCACTGGTTCGGCGGTTGCGTATACGTATTAAAAGGAATCCAAGAATTTATCACACTAAGACTGACCACTAACCTGTGGTGTCAACTACTCCAAGTATTTTTAGGAATTATAAAAAAACTAAAATTGCCGTAGTACTGTGCTGTTCAATACACAACAGCGTGCAGCGGCTTAAAATCCAATTGCGTATGCTTGTACCATAAGCAGGAACACAACCTAACATTCCAGTTCGTGTGTCAAAGCCAAAATCGATAATAGTCATTCTTCTTTTTCTTTCACCGATTTTTTTTATAGAACGTACCGAACGTACGTACAGGAGGCTTACCTGATGTTAAGTGACACCGCCCATGGACACTCTCAATGCTTGAGGGCTCACGAGTGCGTTGCCAGAAAACATACACATTTTATATGATTTGGAATGTATTGTATTCATTATCCGTGATGTGATAAGTTTACTATACTAACCAATATAGTCTTTATAACTTTTATGCATAAGAAAATATTTAGCTATAGAGCATTATTCAATTTCTGCCATATTTTACTGATAATATACAATGCAAAAATGCGCTAAATTAGCAATAAATATAAAATCAACTGATTTCCGTTTGCAAAAAGAAATGAAATGTTTACGAACTGTATACCATAACGCGATTAAACGAAAATAAGAGATTTACATTACAAACAATGAATTTTTTTAATTGCGAGCAAATATAATGGATTTTCAATAGTTTTGTAATTCATACCTCAAATGTAGAGTATTTGCAATATTCCCACATAAATTTACTTAACTAGTAAGGCCAACGAAAGAAACATTAAAAGTACAGTCATAAGTGCTGACAAAGCGTCAAGGTTTCTCTTTTTACATTGCTACTACCACGTCTAAATCAGTATGTAAACGAACTACTTATCGACTAATGCATTATATTATTTATATATTAGTTAAATATTGACATAAAACAATATGTTTATTTAGAAACAAGTTGTGACGTAATCCAGCTATCCGGACGTGCGGGCCCCGGCAGTCGACACACATCCGTTCATGTCCGAACAAATCCTGTAACTGATGTTCGTTTCGCCTGCGCTTTTTTGGATTCTGAGAAACGATAGCGTTATGATACGCTGTATAATACGCGTTCTGTAAGGGAGCTATTAAAAAATGCAAGTAGAAAGCTTATAACTATTGTAAATTAAAAAAAAAAGTAAAATTATTTATATAACATGAGATCTTCAAAACGTGAACTTTCATCAGCTCAACTAGTCTGTAGTTAAATACTATTATTAGTGATCATAATCTTTGTTAAGTACTAACAACATTTTAATCGACTTTGTCGTAACGTAGAAATAAACTGAAACCCTGTGAAGTGAACATAGAACCAATGTCAAAACTTTAGGAACTAGTTTTTTCTTGCAAAATTTTACATTGGTGAGACCTCAAAAAGACACATAAATTCGTATGGATTTCTAATTTCCCATTAACATTTCTAATTCTTATTACACAAATGGATTGAACGCCTTGATGGTTTAAGTACAAGGGATCAACAAACAACTAAGTCAAAAATGATACTTTTGTGACTATTATAAAGACAACTTATGTCAATGTTTAAAACGATATCGTTTTAGCAACGTTTACCAGAATAGTCGCTTATACAAGTCGATCGAAGCAGAATCCAACTCAGCGATATTTCTCGGCGGGCGAGCGCCATTTGTCTTAGTTTAATCACATTAGGTTTAGCAATAGGTCGTACTTTCTGTCTCTCCCTGAACTCTATTTACTCTCAGCACAATGTGGGTAAAAAATAAACAAACATTAAAAATATCAACTCACTATTACCTATCCAGACCCAGTTTAACTATTTTATCGTTAAAAACACTAGTCAGTGACATTGAATATTTTACGGAACTTATAGGAGATATATGTACGATCGACAGAACCCTAAGGTCCGTACTGAACTCACAACCCGGTGGCAAGAGAAAACCGGGTAGACCGAGGCTGCGTTGGTGGGATGAAGTTATGAAGGTCCTCGAAACAATACGGGTTCGCCATTTCAAACGGGAAGCTCTGGATACATTGCGATGGCGTGTACTTGAAGAGCCTAAGGCCCATAAGGGGCTGTAAAACCATTGATGATGATGATATAGGAGATATATTGTAAGAACCGCTTGCGTTCCAAAACGTACATTCTGTGTAATTCCAGGTTTCATTTCCGACTAAACAATAATTGTTTTATGGGATAGGGCTTAGTTTTATCATTTGACTTAGACATCATGTTTAATTAATACTCTCTATTGGTGTAATCCAGGTTGGATACGAATCCCACCATTATATACATGTGCGTATTTAGCATTATCTCATACAGCGAAGGAAAACATCGTGAAGAAACTGGCATACTTCAGACCCAAAAAAGTCAACGTCGTTTGTTAGGCATAGAAGGCTGACCTACTTGCGTATTAATAAACACAAATGATCACGAAACACCTATAAAAAATAAAAGGTTGTAGCGCCACCGTGTAAAAAGTATATTTCACAAACGTGTACTTTGGGTAATTTAATCTCATTCGAGCAGTTTAACATTACGGCTTCGTGTACATACTAAATTACAATTTATAAATGACAATCCTTTGAAATCCGACCAAATCTCGCCGTAACTAACCCATAAACCAACAACACAACCGCGTTAATATTTTATGCGACTCTCATCCACGTTTACGATTACTTTGCATACGATAACAGACCTACTGACCCTCACTTTTTATAACAAATAATCTCCCTGAATAAAACCCTATTCAAGATTTTTATGGCACTGTTAGAACGGAAGGGTACAGCATTTATCTTGAAAAACTGCCCGTTTGCTTGGTTTGATTCGTAAAAATCCGTATGATCAAATAACAAAAAAATAAAATACTCCCTCAGCTTAGTTGTGTAAAATTAAGAAAAGGTTTGGTTCTGGTGGAACAGTATAATTTTAGGTTGGAAGCCATAAATGACTATCAGCTTTCAGTGGTCTGAGAAAAAATGGAATGCTTCCTTGAGTTGTAGACAACGCCTTATAAGTAAGTTGAACATACCATTTATTTTATAATTGTACGAGGAAACCAGAACAAATGCGTCCGTAATACAATGTTACGTCTAAAAGGACTATTAAAATAAAAATGGTTGCTGAAGAATACAACAAACAAAATACATACGATCGTTGGCAAAACAGTTGTGTTAAACACAGGATACGATAAAGTAAACTCATTGCTTCCACAAAAAGCATTACTGTAACGTTTTTAAAATAATTAAAGCTGAAACATTGAAGCGAAACGACGAATATCATGTTAAAAATACGGAGCGCGCCACTGGCACAAATTGTTTTAAAAACGCTTCGCTTGTTTAAAGGCAACAATAAACAGACAACAAATATATTTAAAAAATTGCCGTGTAACGTCTCTTAGGCCTAGGCGTCAAATCCCTTAATATACAAGGTTTTTATAGATTATTTAAGTTAAGATGTTTTGTGGTCATTTAGTTTTAAATAGACATTGAATTAATTAGCCTGACACACGCCGTATTTTTTGTAAGGCATCCGCCATCCGCTAGTATCCTGACAATGTTTTCTTACGACGTACGATGCGTACATCGAAAGTTTATTGATGTACTGCCGGAATCGAACATTTAATCTGGGATGAGAGTTGTTAAAACCAGTGACACACTTTTTATCGGTATGCAAATTAACTAAAATTTATTTAAAATATTTTAAAGCATTTTACTTAATTTTTTAAACAAAATACTGGCTGACATTCTAGATGTACAAGTAACAGCAAGGACTAATGCCAATGACCCCTGTGGAAGCAATCGTAGATTTTTTATTCGATTGATGTCATATCATTTAAATGAAATTGTGTATGAACGAAAATAAACAATTTTTATGTTTATACGGGCCTTAAAAAAAGAGTTTGTTAGGAGTCTCGCAGTCTGTTTGTGTCAGTACATTTTAGTGCATGCGGGAATATGCATGAGTTGAATACTGATTTGACTCCGAGCTAGTCTTTTACTTAGCTCAAAGAAGTTCACGTGTAATTTACTTATTTTTCGGAAGTTTCGAATTTAGTTTGCATGCTATGTACTCCCACTACGAGCGTCGCTCGTCAAAATCCTATAACAAATGTTTAGTTTTCTTCCTATTATGTATTAATTTCCGCCTACCACTTCGCTCACGTGTATGTCTGATTCAGCAACAATTATTATATTACATGCAATATAAACTATAATTAATTATACATCTAAACCTTCATTTTTCAGTTTTTTGTACGAATTTTTGTTAATTTCATAGATTAAAGAATAGAAATCTGTAGAACTAGCAATTATTACTTTTTAGCGTTTTGATTATTTCTAATTATGTTAAACATATCTGAAACAATCTGAAAGTATTTATTTTACCTGTGAAGATATTAAATGTTTTTTTTTCAGTCCTTCGTACTTCGAGAAAGCTTCAGTGGTTACAGCTACCGGTTTTATAGTATAATGGAATAAATTAAATTATGAACAATACAGTCGCAAAATTTTTATAAAATTTATTTTAACCGAATGGAATTATTCAAAATTCACCTAGTCTATAAAGGGGTCACGGGTCTGATTCAAGCAAGCGCGATATTTAATGCGATAGTTTATCACATAAAACTCAAACTCAACTAAAGGGTTGCCCGCTAATTTACAAACGCAGAATACTATTTACACATGGTAGCTATTTCTTAAAAATGTTAATATGAATATGAAGAGATATTTTTCAAATTGCACACATATGCTAATGTTTGAAGATATACACTGTTACATGATACAGGTTGTTACCGTAGGTAACTGCTGTATCAATAAGTAGCTAATATTATTTAAACTCATGGATTTTGAAAATGACTGGCAAGTTATAAGATCGCCTGTTACAGAGGCCTACTGCAACTGTAATTGGCACGTGCTGTAAAGTATTGATGTCTAGTATATAATTGCTTTTATTGTTATTACATTTACCTTTAATATTTTATCAGCAAGTGCTATCGCGCAGATATACATATGTATATTGTCTTTTGTTAAAATAGCTTCTACACATTAAGAAAAACACTCACCGTGAAAAGCACGCGAAACGTCGGAATTTTAAATTTTCGAATTATGCAAATAATTATAAGTTTTTAATAATATTAAATAGTTAAAGACAATACAATAATACATAGATATTAAATTTATCCCTTCAAAAAGTGTGTTTCTTAAGATATACAGATTCCCATTTGTTCTTAGCTACGGTTGAAAACACTTCTGGGTTGAAAGTCGCACATTTCACCACCCGACCAATCCCAAGCAACCCTGAAAATGCTAAATGTTAGCTGTTGAACGTTTTTTTTCCGCAAAAATGAGAATCGGGACCCATGGGGTAACGTAAATAAGTCATAATTGATTCGTTTCAAGTTATAATAACTGACAAATTGTTACACTCTTCTTGAAGTGTTTCCTAAATTAACTTGCAAATTTAATTGTGTTTATTACGGAGCTTAATTAAGGAATTATAAGTAGATATTTAGCAAAGCAAATTTTAAATGTAAAAAGAAAATGGAATTCAATTACATTTTTTAATCTATTGTCCCTACTATATTTCGTTAAGATTTTATTAAATTTCGAATTCCTTAACACGCCCGAATATTCACAAGTATTACTATTAGTTCTAAAAATTCGCACAAAGTTTCTAATGCTAGTAGCGTTTCATTGCTGGACAGGAATAGTGTGTGCTAGTTAAGGTCTGGATGGAGGATTGGTCACGAGTACAAAAGCAGGTGCCTATGTAATAAAAACGGAATGTACCCAATGGTTCAAGAGCCAAAAAAAACATCAAAGATTACAACCTACATTAATTGAAATTATGGTGTCAAAAAAAAACGCGGTTATATTATTTCAATTTTAATTTATAATCCCGTAAAACCGGAATCACGTTTATACAGAAATAAAAAGTATGATTCATTTGAAACGGACGAACATATTTTACAACGAGCGGGAAATAATGTTGTTTTTTTAATTTGTACAGTCACTGTGTCGCGTTGTTCATTCGTCGTGCGTCTTGTGGCTCCCAGCCCGTGAATACTTAATGACTAACAAAATAACTCCAGTAATATTATGCTTTTATAATCTCTCATGGTTTAAACTTTTGTTTTAAAAATATTTAGAAAGGGTTTTATATACACCTGCTATATGTTCTAAAAGATTTACTTATCTATACACTAAACAAATGCAATATGTTGTAAATGATTAGTGAGTAGTTTGTTTGACTTTAGTTTATCTGGAAGATTTTACTTGGTATTTGTTTAGAAAAAAATCTAAGACGAACAGCACTGCTATTGGTAGTCTAACGGTTTCCACCCTCGGCTTTTACACAATACTTATGAAATATACCAATAAAACCAGAAAATTTTAGACCTAAACATCAACGTTTAAACACAGGCTGATTACGAAAAATAATATAAAGAGTATATACAGTATAAGTAGTTCTGTACGTAAAATGAGTTTTTGTTATGATTTTTTATCATAATTACATATTAAAATAAAGACTATATATTACGCTTTACATTATGTTTTACGTTACATTACGGTATATTAGCCTTCCACTCGATTAATCCACGAAATATGATTAGAATTTCATTAAGACCTACACGAATATAATCAAAGAAGGCTCTGATGTTAATTGAATTATCTTCCCCCTTATTATTGGATGTTCTTGTAGTATTAGAGAGAGAGATTTTGTAATCTTAATTTTGTTGGTTACATATTTAAATTCGTCTAATTGTGTATCGTCTGAAGTCACTATTTTTTAATGAAGTTAAGTCATATTATTAAAATTTATACCTATGGATTGACGCACTGTTTCCAAGGGAAATTTCGCCACTGCTTGCTTTAAAGATTTTTTAAGAGACTCAATGTCACCGTGACCGCCTGCGCATCGCGTCAGAAGGCGTTTTGATTGATCCACTCCCTTTCAGTGTAAAGATTGATATAGGACATGTCCTGTCCCCTCGAAGATAAGCACCGAGCTTCATGTCTTGTTTTATAATACGCGACAATCTTTATTTCTTGCGATAAGGTTTTTTGCTTCCTAATGGGATTTCACGAAATTCTGGCTTTAACAGCATTAACAGCCTTTGTAGTTGTAACTGCATGCGGCTGCACCGATCTTTTCTGGTCTTCAATAGCCGATACGAACATACGGCTGATACCAAGATTTTGAAGTGTCTGGAATAGGACCGACGACGGTTCCAAACCCACTTTGCGCAAGGCGATCACTGCAATTTTCTTTAACGTTATTTTCTTTAAAGTTATATACGTGTTCCAAATTCAAAATAATTAAAAAGTAGAAAAAAAGAAAAGTTTTTATGTAACAGTATTTATGGCCAGACTAGTTATATATAATAATCAAGTAGATACGGTTATATAATCTTTTTTTCTGCTACTATTGGTTTTTAATTAGTACATTATTGTTGCCCATCGACTACTTGTAGTTACAAGAAAAAAATGATAAAATAAAAAATAAAGAAACAAAAACTATCAATAGCATTGAAATGATCATATCTATATTACGTCTATATTGTCAGACGTAAAGCTCGTCAAAAGTTTTTTAATTAACTAATAAAACGTGATTTCGTTTTCCACCACCACCTATTAGGTGGTTGAAGCGGCGCCCCCATGTTATCTCATGTGCTTGCCCACCAAATAGAATTGTAACTGCTTTTCTTTATAGAATAACTATACTAAAATCACGAGGAGAGCTTTGTATATTTGTAACGAGAGAACTCGAAAACTATTTCAAAAACTCACCATAAGAATGTTAAGTAACATAGGCTTTTATTTCCAAAATATCAAATCCAGCCGTGCGAAGCGTATAGGCAGTAGTAGCAAATATAAATACACTTTTATTAAGTGGGTTAACAAAGTTCAAGTGAGAGGTAGTTTTGGGTTCGATAGTCTTCGCACGCATTGAATCTTACGCTATTCAATCTAAGAGAAATTAAGATGAGGATGTATTACGTGAACTATTTATAAAGGCGAAGCCAGAAGAAGAGCGTTTCATATGAAACAATTTATTATAAGTGCACATAACAGCTGTATGTTTAACATTAATAAGTTATTTTTACCATTATTATACCAGTTGTGGCCCGCGTAAATTGGCCATACCATCATGTGTTTGTGACATATTGCGTATATATTTATGGCTAATAAAGGTATTATAAAAATATTTCAATCCTAAAATAACATTCCGATGCAGCTATATATATATAGGTATATTTATGGGTACTCGATACAAGATCTTTGTATTTTATTTCGGCCGGATTCCTTACGATGTTTTCCTTTACCGTATAAGCAAGTGTTTATTGTATACAGCCGGTATTTGAACGCACGAGCTCAAGGTTTTGCTAGCATCGTTATGCTTTGTTATAGAATGTGGCCGATTAAGTTCACTAAGACGCTATAGAAATCTATAAACCATTAAATTTAGTAAAAATTTATGCTAGACTAACGATATTTTTCTTCAAAAAGCCGAAAACAATTATTGTAGGCGTCAAAGTGATTTCGTATTCGTAACCGCTAAATAATTTAATGGAAATGGATTTACGGGATTTAACGTCGGCGAATGTTAAGGATTTTCGCTAAAAAAATAATTGTATTAGAGAGTCAATATTTTTGAATTTTTTCTAACCAAAATAAGTTAATTTATAAGACATAAAATTAATATATATAAATCTGAGGCCAATACAGATACAGATATAATAGAAATTAACAGAACAATAAACATCTTCGCCGGTCTATTACTATTACTGTATTATTGGAGTTCAAAATCGTTGGGAACTGTTTTTGATCGCAAAAAAATATTAAAAACGTAATTTATTTGCATAATTTAAGTATAATATTTAACACGTAAAAACTATCAGAGTACTAAATATAACATATTATTTGATAAAAAGGGAATATGCTAAGTTCTATAATATTGAATATATGAATGTTTCAAAATAGTTTAATAAGAATATATTATATACAAAACATATCAAAAACCTTTGTGAGGTAAATTTGATTCACGACGAAAGTGCCGAAATTGAATCTCTTTACCTTTCATGCTAAGTAATAAGTATCTACACAAAAGTCTGATTATCAACTATCAAATGAAAAATAAATTTAATAATCGCTATAGAATTGTAAACAAAATTAAATCAGATGATATAAATATGGATTTACAACTGGAATCCACGCGAATATACTGGCCTCCACCTGAAGTATATTTGAACAGAACCTTTTGTATCGTAAACAACGCAATTAATTTCTAGTTTTGCTATTGTATTTCTATCACGTTCTCACTTAAATCAATATGGATTTCATTCCTTAATTTTACAGTGATATATTAGATGAATTTGCTGTCGCTCAGCGTTTGTTTGAGTCTGTGGTTAATTTTAATCCCCGACCAACCAGGATCTCGTGACTTCCCACTAAAGTAATATCAGATAAATTGTTACGGTATATTTCTTTAGTAATTTTTGTATTGATCAGCCTTTCATGTTTGTCATAAAATTTTACAAAAGCCGTAGTACATTGTTACATGTGATTCGACCCTACCATCTCAGAGTTAAGTATCGGTTACTGTCTAAATACCATTTCTATGACTAATGTATGAACAAACGATGTAACAATAATGAATGATTTGATTAATTATTATTAGGTTATATACTGTTTTAAATTTTAATCCTAATGTGTAATATATTTTGAATGTGACATTTTATACCACGAAAAAGGGTTGGCTTAAGCATGTGATCATTAGCCCAGAGGTCGTGCTTTCGAATCACGTCACCAATAGATTATTATTTCGCAATAAGCCCTTGCGGTCTTAAACACACAATAAAAAGGCTGAACGAGATGCAGTAGGCTACCTATAAAAAACTGCATCAAAGATCTAAGTGTAGCGCTAATATCACTTAATATAAAATAACTTTAATGTCATTGAAAATATATGCATAGAAACATTCGTAGATAGCAGACATCAGTTTGCAATAATAAATCCAAATTATCTTTCCGGACCACTAAATGTTTAAAGCTAGCCTCATCAGCACAAAATATGTTAATATTCCGGTATATTAGATAAGTTTGATAAACCATTTTAGTTTATTCATAACACAAAGTAAATTTGTGGCCGCCCCCAGTCCTCACCAGATTTGTCACATTTACATAGGAGCCGTCTTGTTATAATAATTTTATGGACGAGCAAAAAGTTTTAGAATTCAGGCCCATCATGCGTTTGAGATTTAAATAGGGTTGACATTTAAATATAAACTTGCTTTAAATGCTTGAAGAATAACAAGCACCCCCTAACATTGCCACCCCTCTAAGACCACACTGAGCTCTACACTTAAGAAACCTTGACTGAATCTAGATCTATAATTTTGCCTCAATGCATATGTTATGTTTTTTTTAATGAGGTTTAACTGTGTTTCTATGCCTTAGAATGTACTTATTCAACTTAAGATTTAGTTTGATCAATTAATATTTTTTGTAATTATTGTTAGTCCCAGCCCTAATAGTACGCGTTATTAATTAGATGGAAAGAGAGAGCAGCTTCAACTAATTACGGAAGGCTCGTATGTTGAAATGTTTTCGGCTAAATTAATCTGTCTAATTTGATTTTGATGAAATTTTTACGTTCAAGTGATTTTAATAAATCTTGAGGATCGTGAAGTAGCTAATAACTTTGTAATTTATTTAATCTAAGTTTAAACATGTAAATTATTTAAATATATGTATATTGTTATATGTAGTCTTTGAAACTCTTTATTAATAAACCCTGTAGAACACACGAAACAGTGTTCATAGAATGAATGTTATGTTTTTAAATGTTAAAATTATACAAAAATTTAATGTACGTAAAATTTCGAATTCACAGTCTAGCAAAAATCGAGTAAGTCATGTTCTTTATTTTTATAGTAGTATTTCCTTTCAATAAATAACAGGTTTAAAATAAATAAACAATACAACAATTAAATAAATATATTCGTATTGGTTCGTAGACTACAGCGTTGAAACACCATATTGAGTATAGAAGTCTCGTGTAGTATTCTATTGGTTATTTATTCATTGAATAAGAAAAATGACATGTCACAAATACAAGATTTATAACAAATATGACTTATAATTAAAGAAGAGTCCTTGCATTATTTCACAATGAAAAAAATTAGATTACATACAACACGATCACAACAATGATTTTAAATGGTGCTTGATTCTAATTCTGTGTGCTAACGCAAATCAAATGTATTGCAAGACCTGGCGGGAACACGAAAGTTTATAAGACCGAGGAGGCATAACAGAAATTAAAAAATACAGATTTTCATGTAATGTCAAGTGTAATAATACTACGTCACATTTTGGGATAAAGATTTTTTCCAGGAAGGAAAATGGTCGACATTAATAAGATATTGATATTTATTAACCGTTGGCAAATCACTGAAATTAAATTGTTTTTAGGTTAAGAATATTGTAATTTTTTTTATTACAGAATTTTTTTGTAATTGATGACCCATTTAGTGTTCCATTTTTAAATAAATGTAACAACGAATTCAGGATTGCAGTAATCAAAATACGCAATTTGTTTCACAGCGTAGTGTCATCGTGTTGGTGATACGTTCCCCCCTGTCTTCGGCGAGCCTTAGCGTCTGTGTAATACTAAGGCCTATAAGAGGCCATACCCAGGTCCATCCAGTGAGTAGGAGATCGGCCTTGGGGTCTCCTGTGGTTGAGTGCCCTCTCGTCTACTGGTCACTACAAGCTTCTTCTCCTCTGCCTACTATATGCCCAACAAGCTCAGAATCCTTTGCTAACACACTAAAGAAAGGCGCGTCACTTGTAATTATCACCTACTTGTCTTTAAAATTATAATGTTCAAAAATGATGATGAACCTATATAGGGTTGTAGCATTATTGTGGTTAACATTTGAAAATATAGAGGAGATCGTATTTGCGCTAGCATTGCCACTAAATGAGTAAATAGCCCACACCTGGAGCCCCGGTATATCCGTTAAAAGCGACCCGAGTAATGGTATGGCCGGTATAGAACCGGCCAATATCGGTAATACGTCTTACGAAGTGAGAAATGCCGATGCTTCATCTATTGTTGGGGAGAAAAGCTATCTCAAAATGTATTCAAGAAAAGCTATATAAAACTTTAAAGAAAAGAGCACTTTTCTCACTTCATTTTCTGTTAATATTGTTACATAACATTGTAAATAACAATTCATACATTTAATAAAAAAATACATAAATTACTTTATTTAAATCTCATCAAATACATTATTCAATCTCATTAGAAAAATAGTCTTAATTAAATTGTATAACAAAATTCCTCACAATCGTTCCGAGGCCTATTAAATCGTCAAAACATTTCTCACGAATATTAACCTATTTTGTTTCGAGGACTAATCGGTTTTTTAATAAATAATCGTGTTGTTTACTTAGTGTTGTGTTGTTGTTATTATTTATATATTCAAATATACAATATAATTTTTTTGTAAGGATGGAAAGTAAATTGAGGACAATATTTTTGTTCACCGAAGCATCGACATTCATTACAATAATATACATAATAAATTTAAATACTATAATTATTATTCGCAGGTACCCACATTGACAATATTAAAGTACCTACAAAGTGCGATAGAACCTGAATCAAAATAGATTTGTTTCACACACAGACTTGCCGGATTCTCCTCACACTTTACCATTGGGCATGAAAAGCATAAATATTTTTATATCCACAACAGTACAAGGTAAAGTTAAATATAGGTGTTGTGAAGATGTCGGACCCCTTATGTACACAAGTTAACACGACGCCAAGTTGTAAACAAAGTTAACACTTGTTGTGAAGTTGGGCCACAGTCGGCCAATCGCGCGCTGATTGGACTTACTGACGTAACTTATCACTCACTCGGAACACTAGATTACTACTATTTGAACTCTTTAATTCGCGTTAAGTAGTTTTACGGCTATACAGTCTCTTGTAACTTTTTAACTGTTGTTTTAACTTACTTAACTGGAAATATCGAAAAATATTAAAGTATACAAACGTTTGGAAAACTCGGAGCTGGACACTAAATGAAAGCAGATGCAGTGTTACAAGAGCAGTCGGGTCATAGCAACATAAAAATGTATAGCCTTAATTAGACCGCATCGAATAGATAATTGGTTACCAAATGTAAATGAAGTCGGACGATAAACTCTATAGAAATGCTTTATATTAATTATAAATGAAACATAATGGAAAAGTTATAATATATATATATCTATTTATAAGTTTATCTCGGACTAGTGTAATGGTGTGGTTGTATCTACCTCACAATGGTGAAATTGATGCTTGCTAGTCTCTGTACAATTAGGTAGTACATACAAACTAAAATAATTAATCTATAGAACTACAACTACCAGAATCTAAATATATATTCCTGGTATAAAGGATCACTCTCAATAACGAGAGAGTTTAGGCGATGATTTCGAACAAATTATAACTTTCGCCATTAAGTCCGAATCGTTATTGTTTATTTTATATAGATTATTAAAGTCAATATTTTTAATTGAAGTACTCATAGCACTCATATTCACTTACTAGTTTGTAAAAAACTGAGCGTAATAAATAAACAGTAAGTTGTTAACCGAAATATTTCTTTTATTCATAAAATATTCTCACAACAAAACTATCAAACAAAAATAATTATAATAAATATATATAAATTTACATATAATAATTTTATATATAATAATTTACGCGATAAACTTTAATTTAAGTTTATCGCGTATTCAAATGAGGTCTGACGTTTAGAACTACAACTAATAAAACCTGAGACAAAGTTCAACTACGTACAATTGAATTGACTAAGCGTTCGACACTACGTACGTTTGGCTACCAATTTGATATCGATAAGGCTACATCGTTAGCGTTTTCGAAATAGAATGGATATGGAGCTTATGCCAATTTACGTGAATAGTTCATATGAAAACTGTATGGTTTATGCTTTTTGTAAAAAGATTAGGATATTTGTAAAGATATTGGAAAACGTCCTGTAATGTTATTTATGTCGACTATGTATTTGCGTGTTGTGCCCACGAGAATGTAAGTGCGTGTTCCTATTTCACCATGCATGAGAGTTTATTGCCAGCTCTTCGCGTTCGTTTGACCCCCTTGATTTGAGAACTCGCAGTAAATGTAAAATTAGAAGCATTTACTATGTATTAATTGATTGACGTTCATAAGTGAAAATTGTGCTACCTAAATTACTAAATGATTGATGATAATTTTGAATTTAATGTATAAAGTCGACTATTTCTATGGTGCCTGAAACAAATATGTATATGTCAATGTACTCTTTAATAAACTTACCTTTTGGTCATATGAGGGTTGAAGCAAGTCTAAGCCTTTGGGAGTCGGACTTAAATATATAAATGTTAAACATTATTTATCAGCGTAATTGACGTAAGAATTAACGTTATTGACAATCTTATTTATGTTTCATATAATTATAATAAGCGCTTTTGTATTATTATGTGAGAACAAGAAAATGTCATAAAACGTTATCGTTTGGGAAGTGATGCGTCCTTAGCAACGTTTCCCCCGTGACTAAAATGAATGGCGCAGTGCTTCAGAAGTCTGTTTAAGAACACTTCATTTGGTAGATTATTCAGGGGACAAAGAGGCCCATCTGTATGAACCTCTTGCCTTGTATAAAGTACGACACGACGCACGATTTACACGAAAAGCGATAGTTCAACATAATTAATATAAAATTAAGGTTTTTGTCATGTAGGTCAAGTCTACCGAATAATAGGTATCCGGGGATGAGTCACCCATATATTATGAAAAAATAAATTTTGACTTTTATAGGTGGTATTCAATGTGTGACATATGTTGATGATTTTTGCATCTCACACAGTCACAAGCTCACAGACCACTACTCTTGGTTAGGTTAATTAAATTATTTCGATAAAATATAATATGGAGATTTAAAACTTCCATGACAGATACAATTATCTTAATATATTCATACTTATAGAATTACGTGTCATAATGAAACCGCAACTATTAAACTATAACAATCATAACTTACATTATGAAAATAAAATACTGAATTTCCTGTTACAACTGTTTCTCTTAACTTCAATTTGTTCAGTGTCGTTATAGGATCAAAATTATGTCGTACAGTGTAAAAGTATCACAGGTAGAATACTTATTATTTGGCGGCGGGTGACAAATGACGGAGAGATAAAACATCGCCCTCGTGAGAAGGCCTTTATTCAGCCTCTCTCTACACACCACCTATCTATCTCCTGCAATCTGCTCTCAGGATATGCTGGGGATCTTTTGTACTCATAATTTTCATAATTTAATGGAAAAACTGGAGAATTTTAAAAATGTTCTACAATTGATCTACATGACAAACATTTAGACTTATTATCTATTAAATACAGTTTGAAATGCTAATTATGTAATTTCAAACGGTAAATCAAAAAATAATAACCGATTGTAGAATGGCAGTATCTATTAGCGCACAGTTTATGGGTGGCTGTATGGCGAGATAAGGCATTAAGCTCGCCTGGTCGCGGTTCATAAACAACCAAATTGAATAATGTACTGCTCCATTGTACTCACACATTTACATTTCATTTATGTCGATTTTCAATAAATATCAATTAAATAAGGAAATCATATTTTTTATAATATTTGTAGCTTATATGAGCTTATTATAAACTTTGTTAACACTTACAAAAAACGTGCAGTAATAAGGTAAACGATATATATTATATAATGGTTCGTAGTTAAGAATCAGCTGTCCGGCACATGGAAAGCTCAAGAATGGAGAGGGAAGGAAGGGAACTATGGGAAGGGTTAGAGGAGGCTTATGTCCTATCACGGTGTTATAATACTTAAAAACAAGAGTTAAGAATTTGTATTATAATTGCGACACTTTTGGAAATAAAAGGCGTTTTATTACTGTTTTTATTCTGTCTATGAATTATGAGATTGTGTATCTTAAGAAAAACACTTTTTGAACGGATTAAAGCTATGTATTATTATTAAAAACATATAATTATTTACATAATTCTAAATTTTAAAGATTGTGTATCTTTTATTTAAATTTTTACACTGATAATAGACGCTCTATTGACATTTTTTATGTCTTATTGTATCCACATAATCCAGGTATTTGTTTAATCGTTGTGAAATAATTAGGTTTTAACATAAAATCACAATATATCAAAAATGTTGACATTTGTTTCCCTTTGCCACTTTTCTCATTTTTGGAATCTCATGGCATTTGTTGTCTATGAATTTTGTCATGATATCCATAAACCCGTTTTTTTTATAAAAAGAGGTAATTGCCTAAATTTTCAATTTTATTTATTATGTATCATTTTATTTGATAAATATTACATTTATTGTAGAAGGGAAAGTACATCAAAACATATTATGAAAGACCTTAAACTAGGTTCTACATCTACACTTCAACAAAAAAAGAATATATAAAAACACTTGTTTAATGTATCCCTTAGCAATAATAGATCATTATAAATATAGTGAAGATGTGATATTTACCATAACTTAATAATTGACAAGCCGTAGTGTTTGTGAAGTATTTGCTATATAGACAGACAACTTAAAAATATTAATTATTTTTAATTGTAGGTTTAGCACGAAACAAGGGATACCCAACATCTGAATATAATATATATTTAAGAATCCTAGCTTAACAAAAATATTATCATGTCCTAATTGAATCTATCATTGAATTGTCCTAAGGATTTAAACTGAACAGGCTGTAATTACAAGATAATATAGTATCTATGAAGAAGACAAACTTGTTTTGGTACTGTTGAGATATCATATAACTACTATAGCATTATATATTTAAGTAATTCAGAGATGTTTGATCTCTGAATTACTTACACAAAAATAATATTAAGTACCTATGTTTTATGGCGTTAAATGGAGCGAAGAAAAACGTATAGATAATCCATGACTCCTAATTATTAGTCATGGTCAACAACAGTCTACACATGCAAGCAATCCCAATTTGTTAACAAAAGAACGAATTTCTTAGAAAGCATACACGCATGATGCCGACAGATCTTACCGACCGACTTAACTTAAGAGATGAACTTACACAGCAGTTTTTACTAATTTTAGCAACTTATAAAGTACAATATTACTCAATTGTTATCGTTATTGATAGGGGGTGTAATACTATAGAGAGCGTATGCTGTGTATCATTGTATGGAAGAGAAGCTAAATCAACCAAAGCCAATTGATTTCGCCGCTTTTGTTAGTTCATCGTTAAATCGAGGGCCGTTATTCTTGGTTCTGAATCGAATACTGAACTCGAATAAAACTTTAAATACTGTAAAAAATATTTTATAAAAACTATGAAACTTAAGCAAGGACATTGACTCTTGATAATTTTAAGGGACCTTTTCTTGTTTTTTCTTGTCTCTACTTTTGATTTGATCAAGAATTCATCGAAAAATTGGTTCTGAGATAAAAATGATAATTTTATTGCTACGAATAATCAAAAGATTAGTTTATCTATTTATCAGAATCTACGTTCATTTATATAGCAGCAAAGATTCAAGGTTTCGTCATTATCTATTAATTGTTATTGGAAAAAGTAACTGTATTATGTAACCAATAACGTGAAACCAATTCGTCGTTTCGTGTTTACATTTTGTTCCCCATATATAGATATCTTTTTTAATTGTTAAAATCTATATTTCTTGAAATATAGATTTAAATTGGAAACGGGCCTTCTGTAACAACAACAAAGTTCTATTTAATAAGCCTATTACTGTATGATATATTTTTTTCTTAAATATGCTGTATTTATTAATATTATGTTTTTTTTATGTAATAGGCAAACGGGCTGGAGGGAGGAGGCTCGCAAGTGCGTTGCTGGTCTTTCAAGAATTGGCACGCTCTTTTCTTGAAGGATCCTAAGTCGAATTGGTTCGGAAATACTTCAGTGGGCAGTTCCACATATCGGTGGCGTGCGACAAAACTGCCTTAGAAAAAGCTTAATGCTCAGTTGTGGTACGACGGACGTTGAGGTGATACGGATGGGACTTTGTATTCTTCCTTGATGTCCGATAACGAAACTCAACTGCAGGTATTAGACCGAACAACTCCCATGAACACTCTCCGTGGTATATTTTTAAACCTACCCCGAAATAGATATGCTTTGTTCCTATGTTAGAATACTTTCACATAAAACAACTTTTAACTTCGCTAAAGATGGCTAACTTACTTGTAAATCGGGAAATCATCGAGGAAAGATCATTTTTTAATTTGACGTAAAAAATCGACTTTGCTGCTGATTTCAATTCGCATGAGATGTCAAATGGCATTATCAGAATACCAAATGCCTACAATTTTTGTTTTGAGTGTCGTATTTTATTTCCAAATGTAAACAATTTCATTCACGCGGCGCTTTTGTCGCGGTTACTGTTTATCAGAATGCCAAATCGTAAAATGGCATAAGGTCATTCTTAACAGTGTATAAATTAGTTGAACAATGATGATGAAAATAATAAACCTATAAACGGCAAACAAAAATGACTCCTTCACGAGTTATTTGAGAGCGAAATCCGCTGTGAGAGTTGAAAAAGTGAGTTACAGAATTGGAAGCCTGAACCAGAATGTTGCTCTTAAAATAAGTTTGGTTTTAAACAAGTTAAATTCAAAAAATCCAAAGTTACACAGGCCCCATGTTGTAGAATAACCTAAATAAAATACTATATATTTATCCCCTTAATATTTATGAATGTAAAATGAAACTAGTATAATGGCTAAAAACTCAAAAATATAATGAAATAGAAGACTTGTTTATTAATATAAAATAATAATGTCTAACCTATTGCAATATTTTAAATAGATTCTACCTTTATCTGTTTAATAAACAATATAATGAATAAATATCTAATGACAAACAACTTAACCAATTTCTTAATAACACTGGAAGGTTCGCTAGTGGTATAGAAGTAAATTATGTATAAGGTTAACCAAAATGAATATTGTATCTCAACGTTTCGTTGCTGTTTGTTTACAACCTTTAAAATGTTAGTACAAAATGTAATGTTTTTTAGTCAAATAAAGTAATTTTTCATTTTTATTTATAATAAACAATCGTAAATTTATTTGCAAAGCATATTTCATAACGCAATTGAAATACAGTGATTCACGACTATTTTATTACGCGTCAGTGAATTTATCAGGGCACAAAAATGTTAACTGTTGTATAGCCTTTGACATAATATTTTTGAAACCCGAACTAACTGTTCCTATAGAAAAATGCATCAAAAATGTGTCAACATTTCCACGGCTGACTAAATAAAATAACATAGACAATATTTTTCTAACTAACACTGTAAAGCCGTTTGAATATATCAATGTTTTTATTCGGCTTGTATTTTTATAAAAATTAAGTAACTTAGTTTGTCAATTAAAACGTAACGAAACGATACTGGGGAATTGGTTTAGTTTTGTAGGCGCATAAAATGAATGATAAATACAATTTCAATAATTTTTCATTATTATATAGAAGTACCTGAATCCACCATAAAGGCTTAATGAATTGATTGATGCTCATAATTTTCAAATATATATATTTATTTACTTATTGATTACAGAAATACATACATTATCCTTACAGACTATGGCAATACGATAATGTCGAGAAAAATTAAATAATTAAAATATAATAAAATACGTATATAATATTAAACACATAATTTACACATTATCGAAAATTCAGTAATCGCAACGTCCTGCATAACGGGGATCTGTGCAACAGACTGGTTCTTGACATGGGTATCGCGAATAACCTATACCTTCGCCGTCGCACATATCTCATAGGTACCAAGAAAACCAGTTCTTGGAGCACACTACACCCCACAAGACTTTTATTATGTAGTAGGTCAACTGTAAGTCCCGTCTGGTTTCCAATTTATTGTACCCCAACATCCCTAAGACAAATAATGTTGGGAACATTAAAGGATAGGATAGATTATATATATATGACATATACAAAGGAATAAGAGTAAATAAGCAATTTACCTTAGTTTTATAATTAGTATGGACTAACAAACGTATACAATGGATAACATTTTTATTTAGAGGTCAAACAAAAGTAGAGGTAAAAACCTTTCTACTTCGAAAATTTAACATGAAATGAACCTTTTCGTTGAGTTATAAAGTCAAATATCTTTTTTTGCGTTGGTTGTGGATGGTTGACGCACGTGTCAGTGAGATTTTAGTTTTTTTTTCCGGTGTTTCTGTGATTTTCCAAAGCTAAAATAGTTGTTATTGTTCTATCTTCACAAAACTAACCCTATTGGTGCTGGTAAAGTATAAAATTTAAACTTATATAGTCGCTGCAGTTCCAGTAAAATGGATCCTGACCCCGAACCTCCCGACCCGGGAACCTTTTCTACGTCTCGCAAACGACAAGGTGAGGAGAGAAATATGCCTTCCTTTAAAAAAACAATTACGGATCCCACTCAGGCGAACCCGTCTGTTCAACACCTATATGTCCACCCCTCCTTTTCCGATGGCCCTCGATCGTACTCTAATGATGATAAAGTTCCATTCACTGTCCAAGTTTCCCGGGAAGTAGAGGACCCATCTTCTGGAGCCTCGTTACGTGCTATTACATTCGGTCAGTTTATGCATAAGCACAAAATTAGTTGTCATACACGGTGGTGTAAAAAATGTAGGCCGTAATAAAATTACCGTTGAGTTCTCTTCTGCTGAAGCTGCCAACAACTTTCTGGTTAACTCGATTCTCGCTATGTGCAAGTTTAAAACTATTATCCCTTCTTATAACATAACCAGAATGAGGTTGGTCAAAGGTGTACCGGTGGACTGGTCAATGGACGAACTCGTTGATTCATTAGAGCTTCCTTCTGGATGTGGTGAGGTGTTAAAGTCAAGGCGACTGAACCGAAAATCAGTTACTGAGGGTGTCACCACCTGGGTGCCTACCCAATCTGTTGTCCTTACCTTCAGGGGACAAATGCTGCCTTCTAAGATTTACTCTTACCACACTTCCCTCCCTGTCGAAACCTACAAACTTCCAACCATACAGTGGCTGAACTGCTGCCGTTTTGGTCATATCAAATCGGTCTGCCGATCTAAGCCCAGGTGTTACAGGTGTGCTCAGCCCCATACAGGTGATACGTGCGAAGTCACCTTAGAAACATCCACATGTCTACATTGCTCAGGTAAACATTTTGCTTCTGACAAGGGATGTCCAGAATATACTCGACAGCAATCCATAAAAATGGTGATGTCCCAGAACAATATCTCATACATTGAAGCAGCAATTCAGTTTCCACCTGTCCGACGTTCATATGCTAAGATAACAAAAGAAATGTTTACCCCTCCTGTCTATTCTCTAAGATCTCCTCAAACAGCCCAAACTCCTACCAAAACTTCCTATCGCCAAACAATCTATCGCTTCTCTCGTCCCCAAGCTTCTCTAGCAAAGGGGTACGATAGAACAGCTCACCAGACTATTGTTGGTGAGTGCTCCTCATCTCTCCCAAATGGTTGTGCTCTCAACAATAATGTTGACACCCTTCCCTCTCAGGGAAAAATGTTAGAATTTATTTCTGAATTCCATCTCAGTATTGTCGCCCCATGTAGCGAAATTCCCCTACCGCCCAATGTTGCCTTTTTATTTTTATTTTTATGAAGGAGGTAAAAATGCACAGCTGCAGGCCCGCGAGCGCATGCAGTCGCTATCGCGGGGACTGTGGGGATGGTTAACTCTTATCCCTCTGCTAATCAGAGGGGAGAAACCCGACCCACTAAAATTTCCTCCTGAGCCCTCCATATCGCCTGCTATGCCGGACACATTCATTCTGAATGAATGACGTCTGGCACCGCATTGAGTCCCCCGGGGGTCGCACTAGGCATTCAACCCAGGGAAAAAAGGAATGTTGAATTACTGACCACTTGTAATTTCCATCCTCGGCCTAGAACGTATTGCTACATTCTAAACCTACACAGTCTCCTTTCTATAGTTCAATGCCCACTGCATACTATAGAAATTCGACCGTGCCCTCCATGTACGGTTTAAGCACCTTACGTTCAAGAAAACACGAATTGATCTCCCTCATAAACCTCCATAAACCCACAATTGTTGCCATCTCGGAGACATGGCTGAGACCTGGTTACCGATTTCGGGTACCTGGTTTCTCCTGTCTGAGGGATGACAGGAATGATGGGTAAGCGGGCAGTGCTGTCTTTGTACGGCATTCCCTCCCTTTCTCCCAAATTCCTCTTCCTACCCATAGCGAACAGATTAATGCTGTTGCTGTTCGTACCTTAGATATTTCTTTTGTATCTTTGTATATTCCTCACCCTTCTCCTTCTGTTCTTCCCGAGATATAATCAATTTTATCATCCCTTCCCTGCCCTATCATAGCCATGGGTGACTTTAATACCCATCACACTATGTGGGGGTGCCACGCTAGTGATAGGTTTGCTCCACTGCTGATTGACTTACTCGACGTTGTCAATCTCTGTATCCTCAATGATGGCTCCCCAACTCGCAGGGTATACCCTAATCAGAATCCCAAATCTGCAGTGGATCTCACCCTCTGCTCCCCTAACCTGGCCTCGCAACAAACTTGGAACGCCCTTGAGTCCACCTATGGCAGTGATCATTTTCCCATACTTATTACATTGAACAACAAATCCTTACCCCTCTCTTACCACAACCCCCTTTTGAAATATAAACTCAAAAAAGCAAACTGGATAGAGTATGCCCAATCCGTTGATTGTATGGTAGACTCTCTGCCGGATTTAGAACGTGAAGAAAATGTCTTGTCTTGCTATGATCTATTTTTAAATTCTCTCAAATCTTCGGCCGATTATCAGATCCCCAAAAAGCACTCTCCTAAAAATCTGCTTCTTTCCTCTCCCTGGTGGGATGATGAATGCAGCGATTTGTTTGGTAAGCGAAGGGCTGCAGAGAAATCTTACTCAGCTTGTATGTCTCAGGAGAACTATAATAATTATCAGAGGCTTGATGCTAAAATTAAAAGGTTAGTATCGAAAAAAAAAGATCTAGTTGGATACAATTTTGTGAATCCCTTAGCCCTCGCTCTCCATCCACTATTGTGTGGTCAAATGTGAGGAGATTCCGTCGTTCCCTGAACCATGTTGATGCTTCTTCAAATAACCCTTCTGACTGGAACAACTTTGCAGACAAATTGGCTCCACCTTTCGTTCACTATGTGGACTCATTTCTGAGTTCTATGCCAGCTCCAGCTTCCGATGAAATGGATGCTCCCTTTTCTTTCTCTGAGCTTCGAATCGCTCTTCATGGTCTCAAAGATTCGACTCCAGGGGAATATGGCGTTCCATATTCCTTCCTGGCTAGACTAAATGACAAAGCTAAACTTTACTACCTTAAAATAATAAACAAATGTTTTGAAACTGGTATTATTATATTATCTTGGACATCTCAAATAGTCATTCCCATTCTCAAACCTGGAAAAATCCCTTCAGATTCAAATTCATATCGACCCATAGCTTTGTCATCTACTTTAGCTAAAGTAACAGAACACCTTCTTAAAAACCGACTGGAATAGTTAATGGAAAGTAGAAATATTCTCCCCTTCTCCCAATTTGGGTTTCGGAGGGGTTTGAGTACCACACACAGCCTCAGTATACTGACAACAGACATTCGCCTAGCCTTTACAAAAGGAGAGTACCTTGTGGGTGTGTTTCTTGATATTGCCTCTGCATATGACAATGTCCTACTTCCGGCGCTCAGGCAGAAAATGCTTAAGCTGAGTGTATCTTCGCGGATGGTTCATCTCATATGTAATCTGCTATTTTGCAGATCTATTCTGATAAAGCATCAGAATAGTTCTCTTCCCCCCAGACTAGTCTGGAAAGGTCTCCCTCAAGGCTCAGTTCTCAGCCCTCTACTCTATAGCATTTATACCCTGTACGTCTTCGTACGTAACTGTCTGTCACCAGTTTTTGTAATATCTTACAATATACTTATGATATTGTCCTCTATCATAGCTCAGGCAGTATAGGGGAAGTATCCTGTTGTATCAATTCTGCTTTGCATTATCTAGGCCAGTGGTTGTCTGACCACGGCTTGTCCCTGTCAGCTGGTAAATCTCAGGCAGTGGTTTTTACAAGGAAGAGATACATTCCTATTCTACTCATTTCATTTGAAAATCAAGCAATCAACCTGACAGATAAAGTAAAATTTTTAGGTATTTATTTAGACAATCGGCTGAACGGAATTGCCCACTTTGAACATATAATAAAAAAATGTGAAAAAGGTATTAACGTACTAAGAGCAGTAGCGGGGGTTTGGTGGGGTGCTCACCCCTATTCTTTAAAGTTATTGTATAATGCCTTAGTACGTAGTCATATGGATTACTGTATGTTTGTTCTGGATCCCTTTAACAAATCAGCTGCTGGAAAATTAAACAAAATTCACTATGCCTAAGAATCATTCTAGGTGAAATGAAATCCTCCCCTACTAATGCTTTGCAGGTTGAGTGTGTTGGTCCTCTTCTACACATCCGCCGGCAGTATTTATGTGACCGCTTTGTTAGCAAGATGTTACAGATATCATCCCACCCTCTTTGGCATCGATTATCCCGACTATAACATGCTCCTTGCACCCGCAACTCCTCTTCCTATCTGCTCGATAGTTATCTAAAGTACACCAGCCTCCCTAACCCCATGATATCTTTACCAACAAATCCGCTATATTCTACTCCTTATAAAGCCCTGGTATACAAACCTCCCATCATCACAGACCTTGGTCTGATCAAAGGAGCCCCAGATACCAACATCAAATTACAAAGCTATATTAGTCAAAATTGGTCAAATCATCTTATTTACACTGACGCATCAAAGCTGTCTCCAGATGGCTGTGTTGGTGCGGCCTGTTGGGTTCCTCGGTATAGAATTATCCTGAAATTTAAATGTCCTCCCGAGTCTTCAGTGTTCACAGGAGAGGCCACAGCTCTATTGGAAGCAATCCTATTTGCACACTGCCATAACATACAATAGACAGCTATTTTGACAGACTCTTTAAGTTGCTTAATGTCCATTAAAGAGAACCCATTTCGTAGCAAATCACGTTTTCCCATTATACTAAAAATCAGGGAGACTCTGCTCTCTTGTAATCAAAAAGGATTGTCTATCATACTAGTTTGGATTCCTAGCCACTCAGGTATCCCAGGAAACGAGACTGCTGATTCATGTGCCAAAGCAGCTGTTGAGTCAGGTTCTCTAGATCATTTTAAAAATTCAGCTCAGGATCTTTGTTCTCTTGCAAAGATATATCTGGACAGAACGTGGAAGACATTTTGGAATGACTCCAAATCGGTTAAGGGTAAGTTTTATGCTTCCATCCAACCAAACATACCAAAACAACCCTGGTTTTGTTATTATCGAAATGCAAATCGCTGGATTACATCTACAATCTCGCGTCTGCGTCTTGGACATGCTTGCATCCCTGTTCATCTAGCCAAGCTCCGGATTAGGGATCACTCTATCTGTGAGTGTGGCTTGGATGAAGGCACTGTATCTCACATACTATTTAATTGTCCCAAACTAACTTATCCTCTTTATGACATTCTTCCCCCTAAAGTCCCCCGTCCTTTAAGTGTTAAATGTTTGTTAATGTTTGTGTTTAGTCCATATTGTAGATTTTTATGTAAATATATAGAAAGCAATAGAATTAAAGTGTAATATATAAAAATTATTCATAAATAGTAAACAGTATTTAATAATGCTTTTACTCATATTTGTATTGTCTGTGCTGTCTCAAAACTAACAATCCAATTTCAACTATTTTTTAATGCATATTCAAAATTAGCTTATTTATTATTTTTACCGAACAATCTCCTTCGTGTCTTCTCCATCTACACGACACTGGCGAAGTACCTTGTGCCCAGTTGGCATAAATAAAAGCCATAACAAGAGGAAAAAAAAAGTCAAATATAATAAGTTAACCAAAGTCTTAATAGAACATATCTAATGATTGTCATTGAAATAATACTTAACTGAACCTCTCCCAAATAAATCACTAACTAATTTAAACTGTTATGTAACAGGCTCTAGCTTTAGATGGTAATTTAACTCCAACATAGATTACTGTGAGTAGATAGACAATTTTAATTAAAGCCGAAACGTCCGCTCCCAGGTGTGTACAACAATTAGGTCCACTTCATGTGTATTGTGTAGTGAGCAATTATCATTTAGAGAAGCAGCTGCCTTCGGAATCATTAGTTGGAACTAACTTTGTTTGAATTGCAGCGTTTAAAACTTTAAATTAAGTCTTTGGGATTTTTATAACAGCATTTTTATCAACTGAGACCATTTTTCTTCGTAAAATAACTTAAAATTGCTTTTTTATGTTAGGGTTTTAAAAGTTATGATGTTATAAAACTTCTTAAACAAGTCCTAATTGTTAAAATCAGTCGCATTGAAGAGGAATATTAGCAATTCAGATAGGTATTCAGTATTTAAAGATCTTATATATAAAGCTGTGTAAAAAGGCTTACTATAAATTTAACCATTATTTAGTTCATAAAAGGGCCTAGGACTAGTGCTAGACAGGCAAATAATACATTTCTAATAAATTTGCGATATTTGTTTTACAATAAGTGTTGTTTGCTATTTTGTATTATATTTTGCTACTATAGAGTACCGAGAGTTTTTTACGTCGGCTTTTCTCTCGGTCTACATCCTCTGTCTTCTTTACCGATGAGTAGAGATGTCTGCGATAATTTAATGACGTGGAAAAAGTGATACCTGTATCTTATATTCCATAATAAATATATATTTTTTGTATAATTATCGTTAACATTTTTATTTTGAACCCTTTGTTGAAGTGCAACGGGATAGGTTTTATTATAATATGCTTGAAGTTAGTTACTAAAAAAGTGTATTTGATTACTTGCGAGACTGGCTGGTGAGAATAAAAAAGAAAACATAATAGAAGTTAGAACTGTCACAATCTAGATGCTGTTGACCAATGACAATCTAATGCACAATCGCACCGTCTTTTGTTTTAAATTCTCACCCTCTTGACAGAGTTAAGCAATTATGCATAAACTTGTATGATATTTACGTAACCATATTTAATTTCAACTTTGTGTTAATAAACATGTCGAAACAGCAATAATGAGAGGCGTTGTGAAGTAATTACGAGCTGAATGAAAAGCGCAAATATTGACGATTTCGTTTGCAGCCGCTCGCCGGTGAAATATGTATGTAATTTATTGACTTTTATGAACTTTACTCACTCTGAACCGAAAATACAGTTTCATAGTGATATTAAGTAAATACCATCGTAAATAATTAATACAACAATTATAGTCCTTTTTCTCACTATAAGGTTGAAAATATAGTAAAGTACCAGAAAAATCGTGATACGAAGTATTATATATTTTGACATTTTTTATATTTAACTCATTACACTCTATAGCTAAATTAGGTTAGTTATTCAATAATACCGAAAGTAGTGTATCATGTCTTTCTTTTTCTATCTATCTAAAAAAATAATCGCAAATATGTTGCGAAGCATAAAAATAGAACACTATTATATTTATTTATTCCTTGAACTCTAAAGGTTTTATGGAGAGAAAAATTGCATATAAACCAGTTTTCATTCCGGAAAAGCATAGAGACTCTATGGGGTATCACGGCAAATTGTTTCATATGTTATGTATGTATGTGGCGGAGAGTTTATTGCCAGTTCTTCTCTTCCGTTCTAAGCCATTGATTTGAAAACTGGCAGTAAATATAAAATTAGAAGCATTTAATGTATATTTATTTTTTAATGACGTTCATAAGTGTACATTGTGTTACCTATATGAATAAAGGATTTTTGACTTTGAAGAGAACCACATATTTATCCAAGAAATAACCAGAAACAAATAATAGTTCCATACACGTAACAATTTTCATACACGTTTTCTTATTTCATATAATCAATTTACATCAGAATATTACACACGTTTTCTTACAAAAGTTCCCACGTTTGACATTTTACAGATTAAAGCTTTAATTCAACATTCGTATGTGATATCTATATAAAGAGATTCCTTTGTGAAGTATAAACAGGGGAGACAAAGCATTATAATCGCTCGGGGAAACACAGGCGGAAAAACAATAGCTTTGAGAATGAGATTTATTTCGTGAGTGGAATACGGGCCGGAACAAATACGCCTCGTGTATGGGTCGTCGAGTACCTGTTAACTATTTACATACATTGTATAACGACGTAAATTGTTGAAAAAAATATACTACAAAGGGTGGCGTGTTGCCTATTAAATTTGTTTATCTGTTGACACGTATGATTCATTAAAAAGTTTAAGCGCTAGTGATAGTTGACGCTGTTAATATGTAAATTTTTATACTACAGTGCTACTTTTTTATTATTTTTATAGAACAGGGGACAAACGGGCAGGAGGCTCACCTGATCTGCCACAGGGTCTCGCGAGTGCGTTGTCGGCCTTTTAAGAATTGTCACGCTCTTTTCTAGTCTGGTGGCTGGTTCCACATAGCGGTAGTGCGTGGCGGAAATTCCCTTGAGAAACGCTCAGTCGTGGAACGGCGGATGTCGAGGTGATACGGGTGGAATTTCGTGTTCTGCCTCGACGTCCGATGATGAAACTCAGCTGCAGGTATTAATCCGAACAACTCATCAGAACATTCTCCATGGTAAATGCGGTAGAAGATACATAAATTGATGTAACAAAAAACAATAACAGACCTTAAAATATATTATTAAAACGAATCCCTTTAGGCAAGGTTCCAAAGTTACTGACAGCATCCCCCTTTGAATAGCTAATAGCTATAGATTTAATTGAAACTATAAACAAGTATTCCAATACTGCGTTGATATATCCAGATGTAGCTAAGAAAACATTACGTGCACAATTAAAAAAACTAGAAAAGAATTTTATATGACACACAATTATATTAGGCGTAAAAATTCTTTTTTTAAATTTTAATGAAGTTCGTTTGATGTACTATTGACTCATTTAGTTGTGATTTTTAATGTTGTTTCTAGGACAGAGCTAAAACAGGACACTAGATTGCCAGCAGAATTGCGTGTACTTTGCTAGCCTTATTAGATTTGGTATGCTCGTTTCTTTGGAAACATGGTTCCAATAATAAAGTGCTGAAAAAACGCTTCATAGTGGAATAACGGAGGTCAAGGCAATACGGTGAAAAATAATATAAGGTGTATATCAAATTCAGAGCAATAATTATTATTATTGTTTATCATTCTATCGTTGCAGGAATAGAATTCAGTTAACACCATTTAATGTAAATTGACCACGAACGACAAATGCAAGTTGCGGTCTTTTTTTTAACTTTTTAATTATTTTGAATTTGGAACACGTATTTAATTTTCCAACCTTCTTTCGTTTTGCGGCATTTCACATATTTTTTCGTTTTCATTATCAAATTACAATATGGAATGGGGTGTTATAGAAAATAGGATTGAAGTGATCGCCTTGCACAATGTGGTTATAGAGCCGTCGGTAATATTCTCTATCTCTATCAAATACTAATGAGGTTATTATTCGTCACACCACACCATTACACCATACACACCATTTGTGCGACACAGAAAACTTGCATATTCGCTATTATTTAAAAAGAGAGATTACTCTTCCCTTAAAGGCCGGCAACGCACTCGCGATCCCTCTCGCATTGAGAGTGTTCATCACTTAACATTAGATGGGTCTCCTACACAATTACACTATATAGAAAGGCCTGCTAGAATGAGGGTTCACGGTGCTGATTTTTATATCCATGTTTTCTCTTCTATCTTATTAAAAACACTCTAGCAGAGAATAACAAAACAAATAAGATGAGTGTGTACTTTAAACTACTATATCCGGGAAACGCTTATAAATCTGATATAATTCGCATTTTAATGCTGGTAATTGCTCGCGATTAACATGTATTTTGTTATATTATACATAATTCATGTTAGTGAAAGTCTCGTATCACACGGCAGTGAGGCTTAGCATTACAGGTGTAATACTAAGAGGGCTTGCATTTTAAACAGCAATAATCCGAAGGGTTAACCTGTTCGCTGCTCAATTAGAGGTGATTATTTAGGAATTAAACTCCAACTGACAACCCTAAGTCGATCAATTAGTGCCTACACGGGTTCCTCGAATTATTTGTAAATATATTGCTTTTTACGTTTCAAATTACATAGGAAATTGTTATACGAAGCAATTAGCAATAATATTGAGAAATTAAACGGATTGAGTGATATCGTTACACGTGTACATTGTTTTGACGGTTAGGAAGTACGGAAGGCAGTTAAATTTCCTATAACTAAATTATTAGTCGTAATTTTAAGAAGTAGGTTTTTGATAGAGAATCTTTTCTGAAGATGAAAGACATCAAAACTGATCGGAATCAATATGGATTAATCAAAAATTCGATACACACAACAAAGTTTCACATCGAGCAGTTGTACCCAAGTATTTTCGAATAAATTCGGTTTTTGGGTTTTTCAAGAAAAGAACGTTCGCGAGCGTTGCCATCCTTTTAAGATTTCTACCTTATGACACGGCCTTCTGGCATATCGAGTCTTAGTAACAAAATGAAGAATTTCGATTGGGGTTCATATTTAAATCAACCCGAAAGTAAGAATAGCTTCAATTCCAAAAGGATTAAAATATCGTACCTTGTTACATTTTTATTTAAATATCGTGATCCTCCAGGGTCTAGCAGGATATAATTTATAAGTACAGGGGTTTAAAGCTCGGCGACGAGAAAATGCCCTCATTTGTTTGGAATTAATTATGCATTGGACATCTGAACCTTCAGAAATTATCGCAGCTAGTTTGGGGTTCTATAAACACATATTTGTTAATTCGCGCTTTTAATTCTTGAAGTTACTCCTCACATAACAAACACCCAACTAGTCTTACGGTTTGATGGTATTCTTGGTAGAAGTAGTAGTAGATTCTAGACTAAACTATAATTGTTTATGGACTTATAATGGTCTGAATTAAATGATTTTTTAAATTTATTATTTTATGTTTGGTGGTTGGCTGTTTAACGTCATTAAAACTATTACTGCCTATCTCCCATGAAGTATAAGTTGTATAATATTTCATCATCATCATTATCAACGGTTATACAGCCCCTTGTGGGCCTTAGCCTCAAGTACACTTTTCCATCGCAATCTATCCAGAGCTTCCCGTTTGAAATTGCGAACCCCTATTGTTTCGAGGACCTTCACAACTTCATCCTACTAACGCAGCCTCGGTCTACCGCGTTTTCTCTTGCCACCGGGTTGTGAGTTCAGTAAGGACCTTGGGGTTCTGTCGTTCGCCATTCGGTGCACATATCCCAGCCACTTGAACCTGGTGCACTTTATGAATTGGACGATGTTGAAATCGTCTAGGACGCTATAAAGTTCCTTATTGTAGCGAATACAACAAACACCGTCGTCGCAAACCACCAAAGATTTTTCTAAGATTCTTCCGCTTGAAAATTAGGAGAGAAGTCTCGTCTATCTTGCTAAGGGGCCAGGTTTCAGAACCCTAAGTGAGCAGTGGTCGCAGAAGAGTTTTGTACATTATAATATTTCAAAATGCAAAAATGTGTTATTACAAAATAGGGCAGATTTAATTGATGCTGTTATATCAGTTTGGCTATCTCTAATAAATAAATTAAATCTTTTTAAAAAGTTAGAAAGCTTAAAAAGATTTTAAAACGTAGTCTTTACAAGTTTTTGTGAACTTAAAACATTGATAAATTGTACCCTGGTTCAAAGTTTAAATTCTATAGTGATTTAGTAATTTACTACAATTCAGTGTGAGAACTACAGAACAATTTAACCAAAGCTATATAGTTAAACTTGCATTAACTTATTAAGCTTTATGTCGGTGTAATTGAGTGTGAATTCTCTGCTCCGTCGACTGCGCTCATTTGATATTCTAGGCCATAGATACAGTTTTAGAAATCTAGATAAAGAAATTCATTCCACCAATGTAATTCGAATGAAATTGCTATTTCCATAATCATTTATGACAGTTGGAGTTTTCTTTGACAGTCTCATATTATTTGTGGTTGATGTTTTTCTGAGAATAGTAGCGTTGAACGTAATAAATACATTGAGATAAAGGTAGAGCATAACGAAAAGGATAAGAGGCGAAGCCTTCCTTCACCATCTAATATAGATATAGTTCTGTAATGAGTGATAAAAGTAGTGACGAATTAGTTGATGTTTTAATGACTAGTGAATCCTAGGATTCCCTTAAAACGATAGACTAAGTAAATATGGCGCAATTTTATTTCATTACGGAAAACAAATAAACTTCGTAACAAATGCAACGTTTTTTGACATGATTCTTCCTACAAGTAATACTACACATGTTCTTATAGTTAATCTTAAGAATTAAGTTGATAGTTAAAAGAAAATATAAGATACAAGAAAATTGAATGCACAATCTGCGTTTTCGATCTGTGCACAATATTTCACGAACAAACAATCAGGCACACTCGCAATATTTGCCCTGTTTACCGGCGGATTTGTTTGCATGGAAAGCTTTTTAATTTTAAAACAGACGCTCGTTGAGACGATACATATTTTATGAGAGAATTTTCTGCGTCGCTGCTCTTTTGTTGTTTACAAGCGGAATTGTTTTTTGAGCTTGTAAGATGACAACTTTCGCAATTCTGGTTTGTGGGAAATCTAAAAGATTTGAGTTTAAAACGTAGGGTCATACGACTGACGTTTATCTTTGTTTTTTATTTACCAAACGCACGATTGGTACACTCATACATTGTACTTTTTTAATTGGACAGGTACTTTTTTGGACTGATTTGACGTTCATAAATTAGTATGGCACAATGTAATAGAGCTAATAGCCATTGCTTCGACATATGTTAACTTATAACTATTTAATAACATTATAATAATTGACATTTTTTAAAACAGAGCTTGTCGTCTTTAGTAACTAAAGACAATATAAATACTACTTTCTCTATTTAAATCCTGTTCCAGCCAATATGGCGCCAATATGTTTTATTAATTACCACGTAATAATATTATTTGTATTTAGTTGATTATCCGACAATGGTATTACTGCCCTTTTTGGGCGAACCGGAGGCCCGTTAGCCCCCTTATTATATAGGAAAAGTACTATATAATACTCTATAGTGATATATAAAATTTCCTTTGTAGATCTATGGATATTAAAAATGGCGTCCATGTTGTATGATAACGCAATACTACAGTAATTGAATTATAAGTTGTATCGTAGCATCCAATATTTGATTAATTCCGGTATAGCGGGTTTTTCCTCCTATAAATTTTCCCTCTCGCAAACCAAACATTTGCTTTAATTATGTATAATATTGCTTCAATCGCGCATTCAATGTTTCCCTAAACAGTTTCAAATATTCAAGGTCCACATTTATTAATTCAAACATGATTTACTAGCACTGCCACTGATTTTCACCGTCACCTTGCGTTTATTATAACGTCGCTATATTATTTATACCACGCAGTATTACTCTGAAACAAAATTATTAAACGTCGATTTTATGGCGCATCCAATGCGTGCTTGGGGACATGTACATGGCGTCATTAAAAACATCTAACAAAAAAAATCAATGGTGCACAACCATTATAGGCTTATATATTTGTTTCATGATCATTTGTTAACCTAATAGACATTGCTCAAAAACATATCTAAGATTTTTGTTAATCTGTTCAAAAAGTGTTTTTCTTAATATCTAAGATTTTTTTAATTACATTACTATACAACATCTAAGACGTATATGTTGATAATAGTAAAATAGTAAGAATTTTTCCTAACGCTTCAGTGGGTCGTGATAGTGCGTAAAGTATATTTTAAGTGGATTTATTTGTAATAAAAGTAAATCCGTGAATTTACCACACGAATTTACAATCTAAAACAGGTAGTTTTCATTTCACTTCATGATCTTAAATATTACATCTTCAGCCAACCTCTAGCTTCCGAAGGTCGTGTTTGTAGCACTCTCTGCTCTGCACCTGGGTGATTGGATGACCTGTACTAACCTTTACTCGATCGGTCTATTGAGTAGGGGACAGGCCTCGAGGTCTAGTGCTCTCCACTCTGCCAGTCAGTTTTCTAAACTTTCTGGATCTCTGCAATTCCAAAAAATGCTTTTTTCAAATGTTTTTCTAAAATATTACTATAAAATGTTAAAATATTCAATTCAATGTCAGCATTTAGCTGATACAGTTTATTTCACAGTACACATTAGCTATAGTAAAACAATTACGGATTACGATACATAGCAAATTGAGTACACTTTTCATAACTCCATTTCGCGCCGCTTGCAATACAGCTCTTTGCTTAGTGATTCCACTTTGTAACATTTGCCCTCGGCTTTTCATTTACACTTCCTCATAAACGTGATTAAAATGCCACGTACCCCCTCGTAGATTAATTAATATTTCAAAGTCGCAAAACAATAAGTAAGAATTGTATAGCGGTCTCATTACAGCTTCTCATTATGACGCGAGTGTTATTTACTTGTTTCCAAACTCTATATTTACAATCTGATACAGCATTTATTTATGGGCGAAATATTGTAAACAAAAGCTTAATATTATTGGTTCTCAGTAAAAAAAATATTTAAAATTATGTAATGATATTGCTGTGTCATTAAAAACGTATTACTATTACTTCTTTTCAGTACTAATTCTTAAAAGGCCGGCGACGCTCTTGCTTTCTGGCCAAGGGTGCATGCCAACATAACAGATGCCTGTTTTCATGTTATAAAAACTAAACTAAAAAACTCTTAACTAAAACTAACTAAAAACTAAACTAAAAAAACTAAAATCTTTAATAAAAGTCTTTCATTCTCATTTAAGGGAAGCTAGGTATCAGAGTAACCAGGAGCTTGAGAGAAAATCACTTTTTGACAGGCATGACCCACTAATGGATCCACAACGCGTGAGCGTGTTTCCCGCCAGAATTTTTTTCACATAGACATATCAAATCAAAATATCCTTTATTTATAAAGGTAAAGATAATATCAGTGAAATTTTTTTTATTCTAAATTTACATTTAAATTTTTTTTATTTTACATTTACATTAAAATGCCAGTTTTCAAATTAAGGGCATAGAACCGACCGTCAATCTTTGAAACCGCCCAGATTTATCTTCCGCAAAATGTTTGTAAGCACCTGCAACTATAATATTATGCGTTACAACAGCAGTTAATTATTGTGATTAAAAAAAATAAGAAAACCAATGGTTTCACTTTCACCAACGTACCTTACGGTGAGGAAAACCTGTGCACACACCACGAAAACACGTAGTATCACGGCGATTACAGAAAAGAATTTTTACATAGCCGTATATACGCCGATCCAAGTCCGAACAGCCACCACAAGTAACACCCTTTCAAGCGTACGTATCAGCCCCCTAGCCATATTTTAGGGAGAGAGACAACCAGACGCATGGACGCCACCACAATCTATTACATTTAAGTGAGCATGACTGCCCTTGAATTGTAAAGTTGGTTAGATAAATTTAAAAAAAACAACAACATGTGAATACAGAGTATATCACCTTATGTCATGACAGTGTCAGGCATTGTTTCCATGCTGACACTGTCAAAATAACGTTTCAAAAGCACATCAAATTGTGAATCAGTTGTGTGTGTATATGGCACTATACGCTGATGGTAAGATTTTTACTTCTTTTTATAGAACATGGGGCAAACGGGCTCATCTAATGTTAAGTGATACCGCCGCCCATGGAAACTCAATGCCAGAGGGCTTGCGAGTGACTTGCCAGCCTTTTAAGAATCGGTACTCTCTTTTCTTAAAGGACCCTAAGTTGAGAGCGATTTGTCGTCGACGATTCGAACCGCTCTTCGTTGAATACGGTCAAGTAGAAGGCGCTGGTACTGGGGAGCTCCCACCCAGAGATGAGAACAGTATTCCATATGGGGCCGAAATTGTCCTTTATAGAGTTGCAAGCGGTGGCCCGGAGTGCAGTACCGTCTCGCCTTGCTGAGCACACCAAGCTTTTTGGAGGCTAATTAAGCCTTTCACTCCAAATGACCGCGAAAGTGAACGTCATTCGATATGTCAACGCCAAGTATTGCGATGCTGGCTGGCTTTAAGAAGAGTGTCTTCGAAAACAGGAGTAGCGAGAAAGGGTGCTTTTGTTGCGGAAAACGCGCAAACTTGTCTCTTCTTGATGTTTTTAGTGGTCTATATAAATAATATTTGCATGGTCCCGACATGGTCATATACGATACGGTAAAGACTACTTAATAATTCGTAATAATCCGACTTAAGTATAACCACGATTGTGTAAGTTTAATTTAAAATTGTCAATTTCGTAAGTCGTAGATGTCTGTAACACTAGCAGGGTCACACAAGGGTGAGCGCGGGGCGTATATTGCACTGCGCTGTCCGCATCAATCTTCATCGGTTGAATTGACAGCGGCCACACAATGAATACAAATGAACCGTTCGCGTCTGTTTTCTTTAAAAAAATCGGTAATTGACGTTTATTGGATGTTGTTTTGTCCGAATAATGTACTTAGATTATTAGATAATATAGTAAAGGTGTAATCACCACCGTATGGATTAAGATATGGTTATTTCGCGTCCAGCTTGCCAGAAGAAGAAACAAACAGAAATGTTCACGTTGCAAGGTCCACACAAACCGTTGGTTCGTTCGGTCCTTAATTGTGAAAGAAGCACCGCGAGAAAACCGGAAGTTTGATAGATTTCCGTATGTCATCTAAAAATAGACGAGAAGCGTCAGAAACAAAAGCTGAGACTTAGCTATAGATAGAAATAATCAATGAGAAAGATGCGTAAAATTTAAGCTTTTTGAAATAAATAGACACTTAATTCGTAAAGTGTTACACCCAACTCGATATAGCAATTACTCGCTACATACGATAAAATGCTTCTACAAATAGGAAACGAAAATTCTCGTTTTGCGTAAGCCTCCCCAAAAAATAAGAGCGCTCACGGATTTTCCGGTTTACATGGCATTTTTGCGTCGTCTTAGTGGCTTTCAGCTCGGTGCAAACTGTATAAATTGGTGATAACTATATCCTGACATACGTTCAAAGGGTTTAATAAGTAATTTATTGAAATTAGTGTTATTTAACTCTAATAATCATTTTTACTTTGTCAAAATTATACTTATATAGTATGTACATTATCTTAAATTATCGTGATTTATGTGTCTTTTTACTTTTTATTTTTAATGTATATTTTTTTTTAGTTTAGTTTTTTTTTATTTATTTTCTGTCTAGTTTTGTCTTAATAACTGTGTATAACATGTATTTTTGCACTTCTTGCCTATCTTATGTAATTTAATACTTTTTTTTCTTTACTCATAGTGATTGCCCGGAAGAGATCGAATTTTTATATTGTAATGTAACTAGGTGTTAATAAATAAATACATTATAAATAATCAAACCAGTGCGACTATAATAATTATTGCTTATAATAATAATTATGTGAATTAAATAATTACATTATAAGAAAGCATAAATAATATCAGTCCTCCATAATCAAACCGAATTGTAAATAAAAATCTACCCCCTAGAGAAATAATCGCGATACTAATCATGTCTCCTGTTAAATAGAAAAAAACCAACGCTACATGCCTTGTTTCTTAATGGCCAAGTAAGTACGGTGCCTGACAGACGCCGTTTATATTTTGGATCTGAGGCATGACCGTTTCACTGTTCCTATTCAGGACGGAATTGTCAAAACATTTTTATTAGTGTGACCATGGTTTTACTGTTTATACCTCACGGTTAACATCAGTTGACATACATTTTATGGAAAAATATATATCTGTAATTATATTTAAAAAATATTACTAATTAAACCTAACGCCATTACATTACATTTCGTTTAAATAGCAAGAGTAGTAACTACTACCTTTCAATTACGATATTTGCAACTATCTGTCAAGTACTTTTTAAAAACATAGAATATTAAACAACTACAACTTAACATAAATATTTTTGTGAGTCAGACAGCTCTTTACATACTCGATTCTAAAAAGTACTTAAATTATTAATTGTACCGTTTTAACAAATAAATACAATTTCGTGCTAAAAAGATTATTTTTCTTATAAAAAATTACGAAATGTATGTTCGTTCGAGCCGAATGTTAGATCTTTAACGTGTTTAATGGTAGAGTTATACAAATTTAAAATTTATAAAATAAATTCAAATAATTTGTAAATAAGATATGTTGAAATTCTTAATAGCTGTAATTAATGAAAATCGAACATTATTTTTGTAAATTTATACTTTTCACCATTTTGTTCGCCGATGCCTAACTATATCACCTTATCCGTACAAAACGTCTTCAAAATATCTCTAGCACTTTTCTATAACACCTTGAACGACAGTTGGCAAAGTGCCTCGTGAGATGGGGAAAATTGGCTCCAAGAGAAACTAGATGAACTCTTCCATTATTAGTAAAGCTTTCTATTTAAGTTAACTCGTTTATAGAGCTGAGTCTTCAGCGGAAAACAGTGGTATATTTGCATAGTTCATAACGAAACTTTCCGCAGAAACATAGTTATTATATTAAGGACTTAAGATACTTATAAATTATTTTTTATTTCTATTTACGTTAGGGCAAAACTAACGAGCAACTGTTTCACGTCCCTCGTATCGCATGAGCCGATAAACGCAGCTATGAAGGTTTATTATTAACTACCCTCATTAAAATAATATTAAAAATACATATAATACAACTATAAAAGAAAGATTTTCTGGTAATATAAAATATTACTGTTTTCGGATGTAGTATATAATTATTGTATATGCTAATAAAATATACCCACAGCGAACAAAAAACTTAACTATAACAAAATTATTTATTGAATTTTATTTTTGCGCATCCAATCCAATCGAATCGAACCAATCAAATCGAAATATATAAAACAGTTATATTTTTCCTGTAAGGTTAAGCAGAACATATGAGTTATATATAAAAAAGAGAGATATGTGTATGACAAAAGAAATTTGTAATTATAGCTAGGTTTTATTTCACGATACGATATATGTTTATATATGCTTAATTACAATCAATAAAAAAAGAAATCGAATCGAAAATTAAGCCAAAAACAAAAGTCGGTAGGTACATGTTAAACAAGCTAATTAATTAATAAGTGAAATTCAAATATTTATGTTGAGATAAAATATGAATTCTGGAACAAATATAACCTTAGTGACTAAACCAGCTTTACAGCTAATAATTAGCCCCTAGAGTACTTGTTAGAATATTCTGTCGTCAGCGCACGGTGAATGCCTGAAGCCTTTCAAATAAAGTTTGGTTTCCAAGCTCTACGTGTCAAGTCAAGCGGATTATTAATGCGATAAACTCTAGACCACAGTGACCTAAATTAAATAAATTTCATGCTAATTATTAGAATAATATTTATTTTCTTTAGATTTTTCTTTCTATGTAAGTAATACGACACGTTAAATAAATTTTTGTAAGAAAACCGGCATGTCTTAGACCTAAAAATTAATAAAGATACGCATAATTTTATCTAGGTATTATATGAACGTTAATAAAAAAGGAATGGTTGTAAATTTCCCTACCAATAAATATCATTTTTTTAAATTGTTTGTAAGGAGCTGCAAAGCAAATCACATCAATCAAACACTAATCTCTAAATGACATCTTGAAGTGAGTAAAATAATTAACCAATTTAACACACAACAACAATTACAATTTTAACACCAGACTTTATGTAGAACTGTTTTAATTTTCTTTAGATGTTACTTTCGATATAAGTAATACTATACGATAAAGAATAACTTCGTAAGGAAACTGGCATGTCTTAGAGCTAAGAATGAATGATACCCATAATTTTGTATTTAGGTATTATATGAACGTTTATAAAAAATATATGGTTGTAAATTTCCCCACCTTTAAATTGCATTGTTTTATTGTAGCTCCTTACAAAGCAAACCACACCAATCACATCAATCAAACACTAATCTCCACATAACATCTTGAAGTAAAATAATAAACCAATAAAACACACAACATACCACTGTTCTGATTAGTTAGATATCGTAAACTAAAAGTCTTATTTAGAAGTTCAACTTGAATTTTTTCATTTGTACTTATTATCACGATCGCAGCGCAACAAGCAAGAGTGTATTATTATATGTAGCTAAAATGATAGTAAGCTGTACTTTCCAGTGACTTACAGAGGATTACAACCAGCACTCACATGTATTTAGAGAGGGACAAAGTGCACATTGAATTTCATAAGGTGACTTAACTTACGGCTTAGTGCGGCTGTGTGGGTTCTAAAATGAATTTTGTATTTTTGTTGACACTTCGTATTGTTAAATTGACATATCTATAGCTAGTTTTGGAATGATATTGCTTGAAAGAATTTTTTATTAGTATCATATCATCACCCTTGATCAAAGTTTTATACAAACCATAATTTTTGATTAAAATGCTTGACCTTTCAACGAAAAGACGGATGATGTCATGTATGTATGGCTATAGTCAAGCAAACGTGTCGTTTGTCTTTTGTTTTACATTATTTGACCGCAGTGGTATTAAATAGAACTTTCTCTGTGTCTGTTATTTTATCTCGCAATAACGTGGCGCTCAGAGACTAAATTTAGAATTGGATTATATATGTGTCTATCAATTCAGGCTGAGCAGTGCTAGCCTAGTGGTATCAGCCATTATCATCCTTTCGTATATGATAAAAGAAAAGAGAAATTAAGAAAATCAGAGTAACTTACTCCCAAATTGTCGATGGCGTGAATCAGGTACACAGAGCTTTACCTACTTGCCTATTAGAAAAATCAAATTATCACGAAACAGACATAGAAATCTGAGGCCCAGCGCAAAGGTTTAAGTTGCCACTGGTTTGTTTAACAATTTAGGCTTCAGAGCTTGTGTGCTAAATTTCATATATTTCTATGTAGTTTCTGTCTGTACACAAACTTCTCAGAAACTAAAAGTCATATCGATTTGATCCTATATGATCGAAAGGCACTAGCTAAATAATGTTGACATGTATTCGATTCGGATGTTTTTTAATTACTTGTCATCGAACAGTTTTCCTCATGTCTGGCAAATCTTTTATTATTAAATTACGTAGCAAACAAAATAAATTTCTGTCCCAATAAGGGAAGTCAAAGTTCTCACCTGAATCCAGTTAGCTTTAGTTTGAGCAGAGGTTCAGTTTGGTTCGGTAAGTAGATTCGATTGTTTGTTTCTCCAATGATACGGACTAACTTTCCAAACGCTACCACGGCGTTCTTTTAGGTTTTATTTATATCCGTTGCTTAAGAAAGTCTTTTTAGACAAATATTTATATTTAATAACACGTCTAATATGACTTATATTAATATTCTCTTTGGTAACGCGAGTACTACAACATTGTAATATAACTTAACAGGATTTTATGTCGTGTAGTAAATAATAGAATAAATGTTTGGATTCAAATGTTATATGCCTTTACATACACATACAATATGTATATTGTACACATCTATTGCAGTTTGAATAGAAAATATTTGGTTAAAATATCATCTTTGAACCAAAATTTATTGCAAAAATGTCATAATTTATCCAATTTCCGAGTCAAACCGAAACAAATTTTTAATTTAAACTTTCCCGTCAGTGCCGATAGTAATATTTTACAGTTAATATCATTTTTTACAACTCGGACGAAACTAGTTGGAAAATTTTTAGCAGTTTTAAAAATACAACTTCGTCACAGATGTTCCGCGGGTGATGTATAGCCCCTTCCCATACTTTTATTAAATTTCTCTTTATTCAAGGAACACTCGGTATTTTTGTTAAAGCACTATTTTATTAAAGTATCGAATATCGCACGCAATATCGTACTTTGATACGTCGGGAGAATTTTTAACGAAATTTTCTCTCGCCCGTGATTTTTAATATTGTTTATATCAGTCAAAAAACATTGACAATATTTTATAAAATCGTATTTGTGCTCTGCAAACTTTATATACAAATAAACACGGCTTTGAAGTTTGCTTTTTTTGAAATTTTAATGAATAAAATTAAAAGGCAACTAAACTGTGACAGCGAACACATTAATTTTGTTGTCAGTTAGAATACATGTTTTCCAGTACAAGTTCTCTTGTGTCTTGTAACCACTGTAAACCAACTGAAACCTGCATTTAAAAATACTATTAAAAACTGAATGGTTTAAATTTGTATATTTTGAAATGTACCCGTAATATATTCAGTGAGGGTTAAACATTAGTATGGACCTTTTAACATTTGTTTTCTAACTAAAGTAAATTAAATCTCCCAAAAAACATCTGAAAAATGATTCAATTATATGTGTTGTTAAATTCTTGTCACGTAAGCTTGATCCGGCCTTATTTGAACTGACCTTTCTGACAAATAGCTACCATTTGTCACCGGCCCTACTACCTACTAATTTTTAGATCCCATCTCCTCAAGCGCTTTATTATACTGCAAGATTTATCTACGCTAGTTGTGTTAGTCTGGGTCCTGATAACTTATGGTTTTCTTGTTCTTCAGAATGTAGTTTTCCAACAAAATTGTCCTTTTTACACTTTCTGATAGAGGCGTCAGTATCAAATCTAACAAAATAAATGACGATGAATATCAGTAAAGTTTAGGTTTAGTATTGTTTTTTAAATTTATAGAGAAAAAGAAAATCTCTTATTAGTACACAATAGATATATTGCCGAGTGTACAACACGGTACATACAAAAAAATATAGTCTTAGTAAGGGTTTTCTATGTATTATTGTAAAATTTCATTTAATATGTTAGATACCATAATTATTATGTATTATGTATTAAAAACTGTTCATATTTATCATGCATTTAAAATAAAGATCAATAAATTAATATTCAATCTGATAGACGACTTTCTTTATTTTGTGTTGTTCGCAAAAACAAGAAAAAGAGTATAAGGTAAATTAAAGTGTGTTTCAATTCTTAAAGAGCAGTCTTTTGAGGCAAACAGTAATTACACAACAGCCAGAGCTTTTGTAACGAAATAACTCCGTTTAAATACTTGCTTGTACTGCTAATTGCGTGTGTTTGTTCACTCACAGTTATAAGAGATTTTAAACTACGTTAAATTACTTAAATAAAATTGAAATATTTGTATATAAAACTATATTGTTCATGTTCACATTAAGATGTAAAGGTTTGTTATATATTTTAATTGATGCACTATTGAAATATATAAATAAATCAATGGCGCTACAACCTTTTAGGTCTGGGCCTCAGATTTATGTATCTGTTTCATGATCGTTTGTGAATTAAATAGGCAAGTAGGTGATCAGCCTTCTCTGCCTGACACACAGGGTTGGGTCTAAGGCAAGCCGGTTTCTGCACTTTATTTTCCTCATAGAAATAAAATCCATTGGTGCACAGCTGGGGATTGAACCTACGACCTCAGGGATGAGAGTCGCACGCTGAAGCCCTAGGCCAACAATGTTCATTGAAATATATAATAATAATAATTTTATTTATTTTCTCCCATATAACATTTACATAATATAAATAAGATTACAGTTGAAAAGGTATTGGGAGACTGGTTTCCAAACTAGGTAAGAACCTGTGATATGGATAACCAGGCTTCCATTCACAGCAAAGTCATATTGAGTGGTAACAAAAAGTACTTATACGATATGATGAGCAATTAATTGACTATTCTTAATGTTAGTCAATTATTAATGTTAATGTTTCTAATTGAAGCCGATTTTTACACACTGGCTTCTGTTTTTACAATAGGCGTTGTGATTTAAAAATTTGTTTGTGTTTTAATAAGATCTAAGGTAAAAATAAATAAATAACAAAATTGTGTTATAAGTGCAGAAACAAATCACTTGCGTTTTTTTGGATGTAGCTTTAACTGTATTAGCTATAACGCTGACAGTCGAAGTGTGACAATTGTCAGTCCGATTTTGACGTGCCCGAGCCAAGGTGTCTGACGGTTGAAGTCTCAGTTGAAAAGCAGTTAATTTTATTGGATCGAGTGCACTTTGGGGAAACGAGTGATCATCGCCATCAAAAACTGGTCAAGATTTAAAGAGGTTTGTATTGATATTGCTCTGTTTAAATTATGTTAGTTATATTGGTATACAGAAGCAAAAAAAGTTATACAAAGGGAAGGGTGGATTTGAGGATTCAGCTTCCTGATTGACCCCGGCTTTGAGAGCTTTCCTTTCATATTGCAATGTCTTACTCATATAACGTTATCAGATATATTTTTTTCTTTTTTTGCAATAAAAACCTTCCGATAGTCAGTTCAAAAATCCAGGTGTAATTGGGAGGAGCGTGGTAGTTAAGTTTAAACTTGTGCCGTGTTTGAGTCAAACTCCCAAGTTTTCAGTGGAACTTAGTCTAGTTTCCCAACACGAACACTCCATGTTTTGCTGCCAAACGCGTCTTTCAGCTAAGTTTTACACCTGTAATTCAGTATTTCAATAATACTATTGTATATATCCTCAATTTTTTTTCTAAAGGCTGTTTTTAACGCCCATCACCACTATATGAAACCAGCTGCCCATCGTGTTATTTAAGAAACAGTTCGACTCAGGGTCATTCTAGCGCTGTCAATAGGCAGCGCTATCAGTAAGCCTGCTGCCCGTTTGGATCTATAATAAAAATAAATACTACAAAATTGTGGTATACCGGATATATTGGACACAGGGTTAGATTTAAGGGAGGGCTACGGGGGCTACGCCCCTGGGGTATCCACAATAGAAAATGCTTTAAATTCCGACTAGTAAACTCTAGTAAACATATTTTCTTTTAATATATTGTCGAATACTAAAAGAATCTACTTTGCTTTACAATAAGTTATTAATTTAAAATCTCTACTGATAAAAATTGTTCATTCTATTTGGAAAATAATTGGGGGCCTCTTCTTCATATTTGCCTCAAGACCTCTAAATCTGGCCCTGATTTCGGTTATGTTTTTGACATTAGGTCTTAACACAAATCCTTTACCAACTTACTGATATATTGGGGAGAAACTGTGGATATTCATATATACTATATGTTTTTATAAACTACGCTTTATACAGTGGAAATCAACTTATTTTAGGATCTCAATGCCGTTAAAACAAAGGCTTTCACTTGCAGAAGGGTTCTTGTAAAATAATTAGAAAATAGATATAAAAATGTAAAATTGTGACAATGGTGTTTGGTGTATTCGCTACAATAAAGAACTTTATAACATTCTAGACAACGCCAACATCGTCCAATTCATAAAGTGCAATAGGCTCAAGGAACTAGGACATGTATACTGAATGGCGAATGACAGGATCCCAATGTCCTTATAGAACACACAACCCGGTGGGAAGAAAAAAACCAGTAGACCGGTGCTGCGTGGGTGGAATGTAGTTGTCAAGGACTTCGAAACAATTGGACGCCGGAAACACTGGATAGATTGCAATGGCGAAGTGTACTTGAGGAAGTTTTTTGTGGTCACGCAAACTTTCTATTTATTTAAATTATTTACTTTTATCTGTGTTTATGTAAATATTATATAAAGTATTAGCAAACATTATTTATATGTATACAAACAATTAACTAACTATTCAATAAATAAATATTTCATCTGTAATGTACAATATTTAATTGTCAATGGTTTTATATAATTTCTTTCTATTTTACATTTGAGCTTAAAGGAATACCTCTATTGATGCAGTAAAACTTCTAAGGACACTCCATTACCTTTGTTTAGCATTATTTTACAATTTCATACTATTTATGGCTATTAAACTAGTACTAGCCGAATGGCGTAAAATGATAGACGTGCAATTATTACTTGACATAAGGACACCGGTGCGTCTAAGACCAAAATCGTCGGCGTAACACAGATATAACTATTCAAAATCTAGTATGAACTATCAAACGCTTAAACAATTTAAACAAGTAAAATTTAATATCAAAGGGTACAATGTTGTAATGAACTGAGCTCAATACGCAGGGTATGTAATTTCACCTGAGGCCGTGTGTTTGTCAGCCTTTGTAGAGAAACAATATATTCATTTAATTAAACTCATAAATGAGTATAAAGAGCTAATATTCAGATGAACGGTATGTTTTTAATTAACCAAGAGAACTGGTAGCATATCATTAAATTATAAAAAAAATTCTTGAAAATTTGTTTTGTAAACAGAGTTTGTGATTCGAAGAGATTCGAATCAACCGTAATAATCTTAGTAATAAGGTAAAATGAAATAATTGTATTATTTGTATTCATGTTTATGATAATAAAATCCTTTTGTTCAACTTTATCTAATTTTATTTTATTTAACCAATTTCTGTACCGTTGTATATAGTAGATAATTTTTTGACAAAAAAGGTCATTAAAACGTTTCACATCTTACATGTGTACACTAGTACACGCACACATTTTTTTCTGTTTGAGTTGTATTTAATACTCAGAGAAGCACCGTTTACGCGTGTCTTGCGCTCCCTAAATATTATTGCTTGTGAGACGGATATGTTTAGTTGCACACTGGCTGAATTCACAAGAATTGAATTATTTATTTGTTTATGTTATTAGTTATAAGGTTTAGGTTTTAAGTTTTTAGTTTATTTTTCTATTGTATTAGAATTAAGTTACTGTTAAAATAGGAAATGAGGAAAATAAAAAAAAATGTGTACAAAGTACACAATATCAGAAATGAAATTTCTTTGGCAAACTAATTTTTAAGTCATGTTCATATTTATACAAATCTAAAACAGTAGATTAGAAACAGAGAGAAACAGCAAAATATGTTATGAATTTAATTGTCATTAAAATAATAAAAGTGTCGAAAAATGATACAAATTATAAGTTTTTTTTAATTTATTTCTTCGATATTTACATGATTAGACGCGATTTATATTGGTATTGTTGTGACTAAAGCCGTATGATACGTACGTAAAATATGCAATATAAGTTCGTGTTTCAACATTATCTAAATATCTTGTACAAATAGCATCCACTGTCATTCTACTCTCACTCCATGGCTATTTGTTTCATGCTACGTTCGCCCTTTCTCACTCACTCTCTATCACTCTCATCCTTTTCTTTGACTAAAACGCTGCAATCTTCGTGACACTAACATTATTATTATTGCGTTTCATCCGTAAAAATATACCCTCATGCGCATAAAGATGTTTCACTTCAATAAATAAATAAACTGTAATGACTATAAAACGTTCATATTTATATAATATTTAATAAATAATACATATATTGGTTTAGTATGTTGGCGGCAGTTTTTTCGAAAAACTGCGGCAGTTTGTTCAAAATTTGAGTTTTAATTTTTTTAACTTAGTTCTTATTTGATTGTCATAATTTAGTTCAGCATACTAATATTGAAAATAAAGTGTTTAATTAATAACCAATACATATCTTTATCTATAGTAAAATAACATTTTTATCTCTCATAATTTAAATTGGAACATTTAAAAATTTGTTTCATACCAACGTTCTTGTCTGGGGCGCGAAAAATACATTAGGAGATATTGTTTCGTTTTGTACTTATATTCATTTCATTCTATTTAATTATTTTAGTCCGTACCAGCTTTGGTAGCAATTTAGTTGTTAAAGCTATTATTTTAAGGGTCGGTTAGTGGCAGGCGTGTTTCTGAAACACGTGGTTAGACGGATACTAGCATAATAGCAACTTGCACTAGTCATTTCATATGTTAATGACGCGTCTACCAGCTTAGCGATACACACGATACAGAGACACTTCATTTCTGTTTCAGTTTATTCCTTAATATTGTCTCTGGTTTGCAGTATCAACTACACATTTATAGAAGACAGTTTGTGATTTTCTAAAGCGAATATAGAAAAATATTTAAAAACTCCTCGAAAAAAATGTTTCAGGTTTAATCAGATCATTTTTGTTTATTAAGTATCGTTTGCCCTCTAACAGGAAATAGGCTCACCTAATGTTAAGTGATACCAGCGCCTATAGACAGTTTCAACGCCAGAGTACTCGCGAGTGCGTTGCCGGCCTTTAAAGCATTGTTTAACTATGATTTTTATATAAGTCGACGAAACAGTGGACAGTTGTAATCAATTTTTTTTCCACCACAAAGTTTTGTAACATTTTTAACAATTTAGTAATTAAGTAAATATTTTTTTATTTGCGAGTATTTCTTATTGGAAATTCTAGATCTAACTTTCTGGGATATATTTGATCCACAAGTAACGCCAGCGCTTGTACTCTGTAACTTCCAGTAGCCATAGCAATCACGATGTGTCTGTATGCAGTATAGATATAGTTCCGTTAATTTTCGTAGCGTTAACAAGAACTCAATATTTGGTATTGCTGTTGGGAGTTACAGTGCACTGTTCATTTTTTGTAACAAATTTTCGGTTGTTTTTAATCATTTACAAAACCAGTGTGTATCGTTTAAGCCGGTGGGGTTTACTGAAGTTCAATGCATCGGTTTTACAGGTAATATTATTGATGCAAGCCGTGAGCCGCTTTGTGTCCGTTATACTATACCACTTTTTGAAATTGAAAACATTAAAGGAAACGTTAATTGAAGTGTAACGTCTTTTCGTTGGAAAAAAATTACCGTCACATTTTTCGGTTACGCACCATCTGTTTCTTGTCCTTACTACGTTTGATTCGAAGCCATTAATAAAAAAAGAATATAATAATGATAACAATGACAGTAATTATTCTATTACAATTCATGAAATTCTGTAATAATCTTAGTAGTAATAAGGTAAAATGAAATAATTGTAGTATTTGTATTCATGTCTATGGTAATAAAAGCCTTTTGTTAAACTTTATCTATTTTAACTTTATTTAACCAATTTCTGTTAAGTTGCATATAGTCGATAATTTTTGCGATGGACCGCACAGAGCACATTGCTTCGCTCGACGTGGCCATGTTATTTATAAATGACATTCAACATTTGGAACGCATAGGATGGGACTCTCTAAAGTCATAGATTAGATGTGATACATAGCTTTTAGACATAGTATGCTATTTAACGTAGTATGGACACACTAAAAGCGTTGTCGCATGAATAATCATAAACCGCTTTGGACACATATTGTGGCCACCCAAGATGATTTTTTATGGGGTTATCTCAAAGCAATCAATTATGATACCCCTCTTACAAAATTTGTCCTGTTGTGTGACTCTGCAAATTCGCTGGTCCGTTTTGAAGAGTGCATTCACCGTGTTGGAAGACATCTTGACGGTGTGATATTCCGATTCAATTATTAAATTAGAAACACAATTTTTATTATAAATATTTCAAGTTTAAATTCGGATCTGAGATACCCTTGACTAGGAGTTACGAATATATTTTATGATGTAACAGGTTGAGTAATTCATAGCTACTATATACACAATGAATATTATGTATTAAGACAAATTTCTAATAATTTATTGGTTGAATGTGTAATGTAAAATTGGCAATGGCAGTTTAATGTTATTATTCTCACTTCCTCTTCATAAACAGTTCTATGTACACTAAATGTACAGTAAGTACTTAATTTTATCTAGTACAGTTTGTTTATCAGGTCTCCTGGTTTATAATTTAAGCTTCATCATATATAGATATTTCAAAATTATCGGGTATACGGTTGTTGAGAATCGAAAGCGAATTTATGATTTTAGGTCTAAAAATGGAGATTAATGCAAATTAACAACTGATATAATTAGTTTATATATAATGATAACTTGTTTAACTTTACGTGATGGAATAAGTTATAGTGTGATAATTGAGCAGTGTCTGTGGGAGCAGAAAGGAAAGGTGGCCATAAAGATCGGATAAATGGAAAGTGGTTAACAAGTATGTAGGTACTAGTGAAGGGACAAGTTAAAAGTCCCATATCCATAGCGAGAGAGGTTTGTCAGGACCGTAGCAAGTGGAGAATTGTGGTTTCTATCTACTCCTTTGGGAAATAATCGTGATAATATAAATAATTGAAAAAATATGTTTGTAATTTTAACTTATTTATTTGTATTCCATTGCACATCTTGATTCCGTATCTTCACGTAATTCGAAATCACTTATCTTTTATGTACAAAATATTGTTATTAAAATAAAAACAAAGTCTCCTCGAGGCGTGTGACATATTCGCGGCACACATTATTCGTTCCCACATCCCAGCTCCTTAATTAACGTACGAAATTGTTATTAAATAGCAAACCTTGTAAAACAACGTCAAAGCCAAGTCTTTCAACTTAAACAAAATCAATTTGAAGCATTTAAAGTGAAAATGAGTGACGTAACCACAACACTTTTCCTAAGTTTCATGAAATCGAGATATTTAAATTGAACTTTATTTGTTGGGGAATAAAATTGATTTTTCTTGTATAAGTGGAAAGGAAATTAGAATTTGGAAGGTATTCGAATTGGAAATGTGCAAATTGGCTCGCGGCATCGCTTGTGGAATGCGCCTTTGCGATACACGCAAATCGGTGACCATGAGTTCTTATTGGATTCCAAAAGCATTTCTAAGCATTTTAGGCATGGATGTATGAAATGCCGTATTGTAAAATTATTGTGGGTATTACACTGGCTTTTACGTACGACCACCCTCCTCCCTGTAGTGCGTTCATATAACGGCTGTGCATCTATGGAATTTCATTTCTACATGTTGTTATTTCTTGTTCTTCAGTGAAGGCAAACATCTTCGCTCCTATGTGTTAGACACAGAACCCCGATCACCTTCTTGTCTATAAAATAAAATTGAACGAGAGAAGAATTCAATCTGAGGCCGAAGCTCATTTTTAGTTAAAACATTTTAGCTCTTGTTAAATTGTGTTGGTTGATTTTTGGTTCATATTAAGATTAGCTTGTAAAATTTTAGTATTTGCAAATTTGTTAAAACAACATCCTAGAAGTACCATCATAAACAAAATCTACGTAAAACAACGCTCACTTATTTTAGGAATATAATTCAAGTATCCAATTTTGTCACGTCGAGCTAAATCTCATCTGTGGAGGGGTTTTTTAATGAGATTTTCGTATAATTCGGTGCTCAATAATCTTAGCCAAGTGGAAATCGTCACGTTCATTGAATAACTTGTATCATAAATAAAACTTTGTACAACTTGAATAATAAGTATTGCTATTTTCAGTTCCATACGTGCTTAATTATCTTAGATTTGTAAGTAAAAATCTTCCATCAGCGAATAGAAAAGGAACTCCTTGTGAATATATTTTTCTATCATATACGTAATAAGTGATGACTATTCATTTAAACATAATAATAATTATCCTTTATGCAAGATTATGGTGTAATGGTGTAGATACTTAGGTACAATATGTTTTGTTCGCGTATTCTGCATTGGCGTGCAATACTTGATTTAAATCATTTGGTAAAATTTTGAATAACCTTATGTACTATACAGTATATAAATTACAACTTTATGACACAATCTAATATTATATAATTACGTCATCACATTAAACAACATTATTATATAATCAAATTATATATCACTATAAATAATATATTTAATCCAAAAGTAATAATAATAAATAATAATTCGCCAATAGGAATGTATATTTTATTATCAGTACTATATTAACGAAAAAGTTTTTAGAAAATTGGATTGAAATAACTCAAAGTATCTTTGCTTTATTTAGTGGTTGGTTTCTTAATAATTTAGTGACTGAAACTTTAGAATTTCCCCAGGGTTTTTCCCATCTAAAAGTTAGGAGTAAATTGTAAACTTTTTACACAAAGGCAGAATTTTTTATGCCATTTAAGGGTGCACGTTCGATGTAAAAGATGGCAACACTAGTGCAATTTGATTCAATTAACGCGAGGTGTTGCCGGCTAATTGGAAGCCGCCACAAGAGTGATGTTGCTGAGGAATTACCCCGCTGTGTCAGCTATTTTTCAAAGTTAGAAAGCAATTGACTTCTTGTGGCCTCGTTAATGACTTAATTATGCGACAATATTTATGGTTCATTGCTAAATTTATAATGAACTAGCGGACCCGGCAGACGTTGTCCTGTCTTAACTATGAATATTGATTTCGAATTGGTATAATTTACTAAAAATGCTTTATGATGTACAACATTCTTTGTTTGTTTTTCTGGCGCTTTTTAAATAAATAGTTTTTTTGGTATTCTGACATGGACATTCCTTAATTTTTCTTCTTTCTCTTCTGACAATAAGAAGAAGAACAAAAAAAAGAATCAGCAAAATCAGTCTAGATGTTCACGTGTGAAACCGTGACCAAGGGAAATAGGAATTAATTTTTATACATATAGATTAAGCAATAGTAGGTCCTTATTAATGAAATTGACGTTTTGTGTAGAAGGAAAACAAAGATTTTTCTTAAATATAATATATTTAATTAATAAAAGTATGTACCATTGCTATATATGCACTATTTCCATCTTATATGCAGTTCATTGATGCTTTTACATAAAAAAACATTCGGACGGGAATACATAATTTTTTTATCAGAATTTTTACCTTGCAAGAAGTTATCCAGATTTCGAAATGATAATTTGTCTGAACACATTCCATTCCACAATTTCGTATAACTAACGAAACTATGTTTAAATACATATTTCTTGGCTTAATTCATAAGATATTGTGCTTCAACCTAATTACGCTTAAACTGAGAGTGTTCATGTAGAATTTGCTATCTATGTAAAGACAGAATATACTATATATATATAGAAAATCCATTGGTGCACAGCCGGGGATCGAACCTACGACTGGCCAGGGATGAGAGTCGCACGCTGAAGCCAGTAGGCCAACATTGCTCTCCTGGTGTAAGCTAGTAATAATTTTCATAGAACAGCGAATAATATAAAAGTAAATGACAGTTTTCTGTTTAACCAATAATTAAATTAGTAAATCAATATTTAGATTAGTAGACCATCAATTTCTAACACGACGCAAGTCTGTTATATTTATTATAGGAAATATATTAATATCATAAATGCAGTAAATTATAAGTATCTTCAAAAGGCGTCCTCTGAATGGGCTCTACGCTGTTCTGTCAGTTCAGACAAAGACGACTGCGATTAACCGTGCACGGCTCATTATAATTAACTTGAAAATCCTATAGGCTGCCTACACACCCGCAGCGGTTTGAATTCTACTTTAAGTGATGTCAATGTAAATTTCTAGAATTAAATCGGAACATTAAATGACGGTATCTTAAAATCAGATTGCAGATAGTGTTGTTAGTAAAAAAATATATTCAAGGACATCATGGAGAAAAATCGCATCGAGACAACCTATATTATTATTTAATTGTAATAAAAAAATCATTAACTACGATAAATAAAGGCTACATTTAACTACTAACTGACATTTATCTGCGAAAAAATTAATAAACGTAAAAAAATACAAATAAAAAAATTCATAATAAAGTTAAAGAAATAAGTAAACTTATAACTTACAACATACAAATGTAAGGAGAAAAACGTTTCTATGGAGTTATTTTAATGGGCGCTCTAGAATGAATTTCATTTCATTCGCTAGTATGTACATACCCTTAGCCTTAATGGTCTCTCAGGTAGAGGACTTTATCAAAGATCCAGCATATTTGCGGACGCAATTCGCGACGGGAGGCTACTAATTGCCTACATCCGCCACTTGAAGACTTTATTACGCTATATGCAAAGGATTTACTATTCTTCACATTATACATATATTCTTATTTACCTTGTAAGCATTTACAGGGAATAGAGGTAAGATTAGTACGATTATTTCAGTTTTTTCTATCGCGATACACATTCAAATGTTTCGTACAAAAAGTGACTAAGAAGTAACTAATGAATATGTTGCTATTAAAATGTTTCGTTGATCTCATAAGTTGCGAATTGTTTTGTTTTTAAGTTCAATAACAGATTAAATCAAAGAAATACTGTCCATTTTGTTTTCAACAGGAAACGTTTGTTTAAGCATAGACAAGATCAATTTATTGTAGGATCAAATATTGTTACTTGTGTGTAGTATGTGAATACTGTAATCCGATGATTCAATCTTGCGAAGTCAATTGTCATAGCTAGATTATTCAAGTTGTTGTTAAGAACAAGACCTGGATGACTAAATTCTAAAGTTCTTTGCCTTTCCCATTAGGGATAAATTAATATCATCATCATTATCAAGTTGATCATAGATCTCTTATAACATACTTTATTCTCAAAAGTAAAAGGTTTAAAATTTTTGTGATACGAAAGCATTATTTCATTAAAAATATATCTCAAATGTTAAGCATAACACACTTTTATTGTAAGCGATAAAAAAGTGCAAGTTCTTTAAAACTTTCAAAAGGCGGGGCCGGGATAAAGTCAGCCCAACAAACAATCAGAGATGGAATCGCCGATCCTTAATGGATAGAAAATGGATAGTGTAGAGCTCGTTGAAAAACATTCGAGCAAATTTTGCATTGTCAGCCGGTCGTTATAAAGAACTGGATATGAAATTTTTGTACGTAATTAAATGGAAATAAGTGTTAGTAATATTAATTCAACGAATAAGTATCGCAATACAGCGAGGATATTGCTGACATTAAAGGTACACTGCCACGAGGACCAATCTTTATAAATTTGTTTTTTGTGTTCTATTTATCAATTTTTAATTATTATTATTACTATGTAGATTAAGAATATTGTAAATATATTAACGAGTGCTCCGTAGATATCTAAGGGACAATGCTCTGCATATTTGCAAGTCAGTATAGGCAATCTTCTACACTACTACAGCAGTTTTTGAAGTTATACTTCTTTAGGCGTGTTAGGGAAAAATGATGAGAGTACATTTTTACGATGCGCGCGCACTGTCACAAAGAACCGACAACCTGAAGTTAGCATAGTCAACATTTAAAAAAAATCCAATTGTTTAATTATGTAGAAATATTTTTTGTGATATTTAAATAAGTTTTATTTAACTAGATAATTTTGTTATTATAAAACTGTTTCTATTGTTAGTGTCGTTTTTTCTACGAACGTAGTATATATAAGGCGAAAAATTAAAAGATTTTATGTTGTTACGCCAAAGTAGTACGAGGATAACTTCTAACGCGTGTACACACACATTTTCTTTCTTATACTACTTAACTGATCTGCGTCTTTTTACTTATAGGGCATTACATATTATTTGAGAAATAATTTCCCTAATAAGTACAACCACTGTTAGAAGTACAAATTGAAACCTTATTCTTTTACACGCATATAGGTTTTAGTAAATAAAATTAAAAAATACAATAATGCAATGTAAGTGTTCTATTCTAGCGTATTTTATCTATGTAGTAGGCAATCGTGGCCTTTGGAGAGCAGCCAAGTATCTACAGTTACGGATAAAATTTAATACTGACGCTATTGAATATTTATTTATGATAATATTTAATGATTTATGCTTCGATTCTTCCGGCTTATGATTTCTTCCCGCAACGATACATAATATATATATATATATATATATATATATATATATATGTATCTATATATATATGTATAAATATATATATATATATATATATATTTATATAGATCTTATAACTATTAATATAGTAGATCTTGTAAACTCAGTCAGTGTATAAAGAAATACGTCCTGGACAGACATTTTATTGATTATATGTCTTGCTCGCTGTTTTGTTAGTTCCTTATTTTTTATTTCTTCACAATAATACGATTAACTATTGTTTTCTAAAGTATTCTTTGCTAAAATAATCCGTAAATTATCGCGAATTTCGTTGACAGATTTGTTTAAATACAGAATTCGTAAGCCGGTCCTATTAATTTTTACTTCAGTCGCGAAATGGCTGTAATCCTTTAATGCGTGGACAAAAAAGGGTTTGCTTAGGTTTGTATTTACGTCGTTTTTTGTACTTCATTAATTTTCTGTCCGTGTTTTGCGAAACATTCGTGATGAGGGGTTTTTGTTACAGTTACATCATTTAGCAAAATATTTGCTAACGCTCTCTGAATGTAAGTGCTGTCTGTTATTTTGCGCGGTTTTATAGTACGACGTACAATATTTTTATATTTATTTTATCCTAAGATATTTTTGGTACCTTGCAAAAGACAACAACTGTTATGCGGCCCTTTAGGTGCTTGCTTGATAATTGAAAGTGAAAATATGAATGTAATGCAATGAAATAAAGAGCAGTGTTGGACTAGTTATTTAAGTATGTGCCCCTGAACGCACCCTGAAGTCGTGCGTTTGAAGCTCGTCTTATTGGATTTATATTTCAATTGTACGGTGAAAGAAAACACCGTAACGAGACATAAACAGACAACTCCACTACGGTTAGTTTCCGTGAAATTTACAATTGTTTTAAAATTTCTTAGAATAGGTATAATAGTTCTTTAGGTATGTAATTGTAGATGCTATATATATTAACATATTGAATTATCTTTGGATTGGCGCGCAATTCGAAATTCAAATAATCAAAGCCGTGTAGATTTAATTTCAAAGTCAGTCTTTTGTTTTTAGATATATACATACCACATGACTTTTGAATAACATGGTTGCTCATAAACTCATAGGTAAAATATGAGTAATACATGGTGCACCCAATATAATTACAATAATATATTTTGAATCGCTAATTAAGTTTACTTACTTACAATATAAAATATATCAATAATAGATATACAATACTTCTAGAATGTGCGAAGAAAACTATAGCTTAACTAAAAATAGTAAGTTTAGTTTAAATCAATATAAGTTTACGAGAACGTTTAAAACAGCAGATAAAATTAAAATTACATATTTAATTACAAAAAAAACTTTTCGTTAAAACCTCCTAAATATAACATATTTTAAATCGGTAGCCATTAAAGATGGCGATAGCGGTCCCGAATTATAGAAAACAGCGGCTTCAGCACGCAAAACCAATGCTATTAAACGCAGTTTTTTATACACTGCCGAAACATTAATTGGCCGTTGACTACCGAAAAGTGTGAACTCTAATGTGTGTCTTTTCGTAGCACTGTCATGGCATCCTTTATTGAATCCCTACTCACGCCTTTTAGGCCTAGATTACCGACTGTCGACACGAACTGTCATTTTCATATAAATTTAGTTTTCGACTTTCTACATGCACTACTATTAAGGCATCTTATCTAAGCCCCCTGAATCGGCATAGATATGAGGGAATTCTAAATCGAATAGCTACCTGCAATGAAACGTGGATCCTGTACCCCAGTCAACATAAAGATATTACTCATAGGAAGATGTAGCTGATGAGATTAGTGCCAGTTCTTCTCTTCCGTTTTACGCCCTTGATTTGAGAACTGGCAGTAAATGTAAAATTTTAAGCATTTATGTATTTATTTTTTGACGTTCATAAGTCTATATGAATAAATGATTTCGACTTTGACTTTGTCATACAAATGTCCAATTGCATATCAGGTCTATTTATTGCTCAACAATAAACCTCATACCTATTGAATGTGAAACCCCACCATCTCAGTGAATAGGGTTTGAATGATGTTTGACTTCCTTAATCCTGTGATTTGTCATAACAGAGCCTAAGTTACATGGATAGGAAACTTTATTTTTATTTTTTTGTATGTTTCTCATAAACGACCAGGATGCTCACCTGATGTGAAGTAATACCAGTGTGCATTTCTAGAAGACTCGCAAGTGGGTAGCCGGCCTTTTAAGAACTGCTACGCTCTTTTCTTGAAGGACCCTAGTAGAAGGAAATTCTTATTTCGGAAATACATCGGTAGGCAGCTGGTTCCATAAAGTGGTGGTGCGTGCCAAAAACTTACTTAGAAACGCTCAGTTGTGGAACGGACATCAAGGTGATACGGATGGTATTTTGTATTTTGCCTTGACAGATTATCAGACGTCAATGAGCTCGGTATATCATGTTACAATTACATATGACTAATGACACAGATACCGGCAAACATCTTTAACAAATGTCCTTGCCTGCGCAGCGATTTTTAGGTATCACTGGGATTGGTTGAGAGTGATGTGTCAATCGCGTGATTGGTAAATCAGTTGACGTTGGTGTCCCGCGTTGTGTACGATGCGCAAACTTTCCGTCACTCCCTTGTTTCATTTCAAGATATTTGCGGGTATCTATATTAAGTAATGATTAAAAAATCAATAGTGCGTAAAATAGATTTTTCCATCATTGATAATTTCGTTAAAGGAAAGTTTTCGTCAACTTCAAATTTATTCCGAACTATGACTATAAAATGGTGAAGCCAAGACTTTCTGTCCATTGCGGGTTATTAATTATACATAAAGATAAATTCATATAGGACGTTCGGACTTGCTAGCCTAATACTACTTATTTCTATGTAAATACAGGTTAAACAAAATATTTTACGGAGTTGAAAGAGACATTGGGCACAAGGAAAGGCTTAACTACGCTATATTAAATCGCTAGCGGTCCTCGCGTGTTGGATGCAAACCGGGCGGCTTAGCATAAGCCGTGCGCTCTGCAACTTTCAATTTGTTTCATGTTTTTGATGTTTATTTAAAATCCTTGGCAAAGAGTTTTACGTGTTTCCTTTCAATGCGTAAAGTGTACTTTTTAAACAACTAAGATTTGTTTGAACAGCTATTGTATCGATATTTTTGACATGTGAAATGTTTTGAATTACCGTTCATACACTTTTTCTTTTGTCTTTTGTTTCAAGGGAAAAATAAGGTTAATTGTAGCAAAATATATTTAATAAGGTAACTTTATCTTCAATGAATAGTTCCGAGGATTAATAGGAGCTGTGTTGGCCTAGTGACTTCAGCGTGCGACTCTCATGCCTGAGGTCGTAGGTTTGATACCCAGCTGTGCACCAATGGATTTTCTTTCTATGTGCGCATTTAACATTCGCTCGAACGGTGAAGGAAAATATCGCGAGGAAACCGGCCCGACCTAAAAAGGTTGTAGCGCCATTCATTTTCTTTTAATAGTTCCGAGTAAAAAATATTTGGCTATATATATATAGTATTTGAGTATTTGACTATAAATTGTAAACATACAAAATTATTCTAAGCACTTTTCGAGGAAAATAAGCCTGCGATAAAGTAAGGTTACAGCCTCCTACTGAAATAATTGTCGATGTTTTAGGTCGAGGAATTTATAAAGGGCGGTAATGGACGGGTGATCCATGGGGACTCTTTAAATGTTAGATACGATTCATCCGAATTCAGATTCGTGCCAATGCTCGATGCGTAAGTATTATACGTAATAAAAATAAATCGAGTGTAGAGAGATAGAACATGGACAGGACCGACCGACCGATGTGTGGACGACCACACAAAACCTCGGAAGTTGGAATAAAATTTTTCAATCCATTTCTGGTGGTCAGGATGAGAGAAGAATTTGAAAGAGGCCCTCATCTGGTCGTGTACTTATGCTAACCAAAGTTACATGTAATTCTAATTATTAAATACTCGAATACAGGCTGTTTTTATAGCGAGAAAGGGAGGCTATCATTAAAATAGTGGCGTTTGACACGGCCATATGAAATTTGTACACTAAGGGAACACAGGGACAGAGGGAACTATAGTTTAGTACTAACGAAACGAGGTACAGATTAATCGCATAAGCCTGAATAATTTATTATATTTGAGCTTATTAGAATCTTCCTGTTGTCTTGTGTGCAGCAAGCACGTACATTAAATGTAATACATAACTTACATATGTAATGTAGTTTCTAAATACATAGTATGCTTAATTGTGTTACCTTTTAGTCAATTCCGACTGGGTTATCTCGAAGAAAATTCTCTCAAGTAAGACCGTTCTTTTATATCCACTGTTTACTTTTACCTGTTTTGTGTGTTTTAAACATAATGTCTTAAATTATTATTATCGATATAATGTCAGTTTTACCTCCGTAAGTTATCCGACCGAATAGTAGTTTTAATATAAAGGTGACATACGTTAGAATGTAGTTAGTCCCCTTGACGAAGTAGCAATTATTAATTTCGCTTCACTTGGAGCGATTTTCTCTAAGAGCCTAAGGATAATTTTTCATGAAGTAATTTTGAAATTTAGGATCGAGACAGTGATTTGTGGAATGTCTCGGAATTATCGGAATACGCTAAAAATTACATTTTTATCATATTACACTTATCTTTCGTATCGTGTTACTGGATTTTGTTTAATTTTGAAATTATTCGCACATTTGGCCAGTTTGACTTCCTGTATACCATTGGTCATTTTTAGTAACCATTATTATTTCCTATTGATCTGAATAATGAAGCGATTTTTAGCCAATGGCTTGCCCGAGACCTACGCCCGTACTCTGTAACTTCCGATTGCGCTACTGATCCCGAGGTTCTTGTATGAAATTTTGATGTAGTTCCGTAGCGCTGATGTTGATTTTGGGATTGCGTTATGTGAGCACGTATCAATTGCGCATTCAGAGTCGAGACTTAAGCCATTCAAATATAGGAGTCAAGGATTTCTTACATCAGCGGCTTATTCATCGCGATTATTGGGTAAGAGTCAAGACTTATCGCGATGACTCCCATGACTTATGATGACTCTAATGCAATCATTTCTTATAGAATACGAACGAGCCTCCGGAACGCCCAAAACGGGCAATCATCGCAGCCCATAAATAACTCATTTAGGTGGGTGCGTAGCCAGCCTTTGAGGGAAGAGTAAACTTTTTTTTAACAATGGGAGGTCTCAAAGGGAGGATTCCTACCGAAACTCGATTCCACAGTTCGCTATTTTGGTAAAGAAAATTTCTTTTAGCGCCATCCATAGATATAAAATCCATTGGTGGACAGTTGAGTCTAATTATTAATTGTTTAATACATGGACAGTGTGTGTCAGAGAGGGCCACAGAGAGCGAGAGGGCCATCTAATGTTGACATTGGCAATATTCAAGAAGGCGCGAAGTTGTAACGTTAAACAATAATCGTATTAATAATTTTACTGTCTCGTATATTTGAAATACGCAAAATATACTTAAGTTCCAACATATCTCTTTAAGTTTAGCGTTTCAGCTCCATTACGCAGCTGCGTACACAACGACTGTTTATTGCTAAGTGCTTTTTAATGTACTATCTATTTGTATTTAACTTTAGGCGAATAGTTCTAGGAAATAGATTGAACCTATTTTATATATTATTTCTTATATAATTTGACATTTGCTTAGATTTCAAATATAATTTATAGCTAATATGCGATACACCGACAGCGTACGAAAGTAATTTTATATATGTATGTATAGTAGAATTTATTGGAAGTTACAAAGTAACTAGACAATGGTTCTTTCAACGTATGAACATGTATCTATTGCGTATTCAGAGTCATGACTTAAGCTATTCAAACATCAGAGTCAAACATTTCTCCCTCAACTTCAAGCGCGCGAATAGTGACTTTATGTAATAGGAGGCAAATGTAATAGATGATAATAGAGACTGACCGATGACTCCCATATGTCTAATCGAATACGATTACGCTTACGAAAATGTATTTTACAACAACTAGTTCCAAACTATCTCACGAGAGAAATTTTATATTTGTCTAAATTGTTTTAAGTAGAATTTAGGATTTTGTGTTAAACCAATAAATAAGATTTATAGATTAACATTGCAGTATCTCATTAATTTTTCTTGCTTTTTGATTCCTCTCAAAGTGGCGAAACCTCAGAGCCCTTAATTATCGTGGTGTGACTGCCTTAGATATGGCCACCTCCTTGAAAGTCTGATCCTACCCGTAGTGCTCCGTTTGTTACCGTAGGTCTCTGAAGCAGACTTACCGTACTTATTTATATATTTATATGTCAGGGTACATCTGTAGGGTTTAGGGTTGTTAGGTGCTTTAGTCCCTCTTAGATAGATCTAGTGCAGCTTGCAGCTACACTACATACACAGATACTCCTGACATTTGTTACATATAAATTACAAATTAGACAGTCCACTGGCTGGCAAGCTGTTAAATTTTTATTAACGAACATTGTTTAGTATACATAAATGACGATCGAAGACGTCTTTTTAACAGCTATAAAGTATTTTTACATTCTTTATATATTTAGCCACTTTACGATATATATCTTAAAGGTCCGCTTTGATAAAGCTTTTGCTTTTTAAAGGACGCACAAAGGTATAGTTGATTTCGAGGAATGTAGTCACGAAAGACCTTAATTATAAGGGGTGTTAATAACCTTTTGAATACCATCAGAATGAACTATTTAACCACTGTAGGGTCAAATTCGAAACATCGCTCCTCATAAACCATATACTCATTTATATCATAAGTATAGAAATGTATTCATATGAATAACCGGTGGTTTGATATTCATGCGGGTAATATCACGTAATAGCAGGTGGGCAGCGGTCATCTTTATTCGCTTTAAAATTCCCAACATTATCGCTTCTGGCGCGACGCCAGCTCGCTCTATGTTAGGGTTAGCTGAGACTTACTTAGCTATTATATGAGTTCGATTTCGACTACGCCATTTCAACTTATTAATCTTCAACTTTTAATACTAATGGGCTTTATTCGTTGCTCTGTTGTTACCATGGTTACGATGTCAATAGAAGAAAAAGTTGCTTTACGTTTACGTTCTATGATAGGGCCAATAAAGTCATTGTTTTGAAGCTTAATATCTCAAACTAGTTAACAGACAGTATTCTCTTGATGACGATTTAGACAATAATCAAAGTCTTAATTAGTTTAGAAACTGTATACAAGGAAGGAAATAAAAGACACACAAGTTTACAAAGGTTTCCGCAAAACAATAGATATGGTTACTATGAATATTAGTTTTCTGATTTTTCACTATGTTTTCCTTCACAGTACAAGCGAGTATTAAATGCGCATATTAGCAGAAGTCCATTGGGGCGCAGCTGTGGTTTGAACCTACGATCTCAGGGATACACGCGCAATCCGCTAGACCAACAATGTTCTCTAGACATCCTAAAAAAATATATTTCTTATATAAGTATTATGTTCATATATATATTTGGTTTTATTTACCGTTATGTGTACTGATTTTTTATTCATGACCGATAAAAAAAATTGTAGCCGTTTTGCAATTGAATCCTTGTTTCTTTATTCAAATTCATGATCACCATGGATTCAGTTGTTGAATCATGCATGCGTCATACTGTAATAATATTTAAACATAGGAGTTGTTCGTTGTTATAAAAATGAAAAGAATTTACTTTCGGAACTCATTAACCAAATCAGCACTTCTCTACAATAATTTTAATTATAACCTTAAATTAAGAAAGAAAATTTAATTGGAATCCATCAAAAACTGGACGTTGGTTTCAAGGCCCTTTTGATACATTTTAATTTCTATAAATGAAAGAAAATATGTAAATATCGAAGTATCGGTGACCCCAGAGCTTGCTATTCTCGCTCAACGAATAAGTATCGCTATACAGCGAGGAACTGCTGCCTTATAGGTACACTGCCACAGGGACCAAACTTGTTGAATTTGTTTTGATTTTCTTTTTAATAATTTCAATTTAAGTTTGTAGGTTAAGAAAATTGTAAATATTGTTGAATTGTATTATATATAGTATATATCGAAGAATATTAACTTCTTTTGTATCTATATTTGTTCATTCAAATTTTCGTTATTTTATTACTCCGGAAAAGTCACCATAAACATAGGGTGTATTACCATCGAATGTTTATTTATTAGCAAGCAACAAAAGGTAGTATCTCCGCGCATCATTACCCGCTATATATTTATCCACTTACTGTTCTGTAGCGGCTTTTATGCGAGAGATTAATGGCCAGTTCTATTTCTTGATAAGGGATCAATAGGACTCCCGTTTGGGGTCGCCTGGATTTTTAGAGATGCTTATTTATACAAAGTTATTTAGGGATACTATTGTAACAGGTTTTAAAAAGAAATTCCAATATTGTTAGTCGAAGAGCGAGCAAATAATACGTAACTAAAATTATTATAATTTCACTTAAAATGACTAATTACGGTTTTCTGATCCAAAATAAACTATTTTCTTGCAAACAATAGACAATATAATTTCACTTAGACGAAAAAATAAATCACTAGCGTATCTAATTTGTCCAGTTATTCAGAAGGGCGATTCTGCAACGCGCTGAGTTCCCTCCCTCCCTCTTGAAGAAGTTCCCAAGAGAATTCAATAAGGGCCACGAGTAAAGTATTTTTATTAAGCCCTTCAACACTACGAATAAAATATACACAACATAACAAAAGGAATTGAATTTAGACTTCATTACATAAAGTTTAATGTTTGGTAGAGTTGGAACCCCATCTTGGTTGTAGGGCCTCCTCCAGATTTCAATATTCATCTTTGTTTTTCGAAACTCTCATATACAATTGTTTAACAAATAGGGGTTTTGAATTCAAATTAAAGTAGTGTGACGCGCTTCGAGGACGCTTCATTATGTTATTAAGAAGAAATTTTAATAAAATAATATCATTGCTAAATAGATACACATAAACTACTTTACCCACTAAATATATTTTTTAATCATTACTTAATATAGATACCGGCAAACATCTTGAACATTAAACAAGGGAGTGGGGGAATGTTTGCACATCCTACACAGCGCGGGACACAAACGTCAACTGATTTACTAATCACGCGATCCACACGTCTTTCACCGCCGCGCACCACCGCCGTCCCTGTGATACCTAAAATTCGCTTCTGCGCAGGCAAGGTCATTTGTTCAAAATGTTTGCCGGTATCTATACATACACATAAACATTTTTACCTACAAAATAGATAATTAATTAAAACGTCCAAAGCAATGAAAAGCCATTTTATTAAGTGTCACATAGTCATGCATTACAGGTATTGTAACCGTTTAGTCGAAATAAAAAATATTACCGAAGATGTATTTTTTACCAAATAGAACCCCACATATGGCCAACTCGCTCTTGTCCAATATTCCCGGGCTGTTTACCTTTGAATAAGTCATATCGTAAATTTTCTTTAGAGAATTGCTTTTCTACCTTCAATTTAAGTAGGCAATGGGAGAAATTATATTCCTTATAAAAATTTATCAAAAAGGCTTGGGACTCTAATCAACGTTTGAAATGGCCGACTTTATTATTTTCCCTTTTATAACAATGATCGTTAAACGTTTTACTGAAGTTTATATGTGTAATATCAGAAAAATAATTCGTTTGGTGTCATAAGCAGTGTCATATTGCATTAATAAATCAAGAATTTAATAGAAAATATGTTGTTTTTATTTTTCGTAAACCTAAACAAGATTATCATAAAATTAATCCTATTTTATGAATTTAACTACGGGTTAGTTAATTACAGTAAAGATTATATTAAAATGAACTATTATTAACTTATTGTACGACAAGATTATTTACATAAAATACTTACGTAGAAGTTAATAATGATTATTTTTATTCAAGTGAATAAAAACAAACAAATTATTTAATACACAGGGACAGAATGCTCACACACATAAAAGTATTATAGTTTAGCTGTCCCTTCAAGAGGTAGATGCGCAAAGTTCACATCACCATCACCGAATAGCGATGACGAGGCGCCAATATACAGTCCCCACGACGATAGATACATAAATATTAACAAAAAGAAGAAAAAAAAACAGAAATGACTTCAAGAAGCTTAAATATAAATTATGGATTGGCTGTATTCAACGTAAAGCAACTCCAATGCGTCAACGACCACTTACTTTCTCAGCGGTCTGATCCCTTGGTGTTTTGTAGAGATGTGAGGCCTCTATGCATCTTGTACTGCATTTACCATAAAGAGTGTTCAGAGGAATTGCTGGGGTTAATACCTGCATCTGAGTTTCATCATCGGACGTCAAGGCAGAATACAATATACCACCTCGACGTCGTCGTGCCATAACCATTTATGGCAATATTGGCATATTATTACGGCAAAAACTGACAGTCTGAACAGTCAGTCTGACTGACAACAGTTCAGTTGTCAGTCAGTTTTTGCCGCGCACCACCACTATGTGGAACCAGCTGCCCACTGAAGTATTTCCGAACCGATTCGACTTAGGGTCGTTCAAGAGTGTACCGTTTCATAAAAGATCGGCAACGCAATTGCGAGCCTTCTAGCAATTTGAGTATCCATGGGCGGTGGCATCACTTAACATCAGGATCATCATCATATATGAAAAAGATCTGAATGATATATTGCGTAGTTGCATGAAGAAAAGGCTAAATTACGCTGTTACGAAATCTGGTAGTTGTAGTTGAGTTCACTATAACGGGTACAATATTGGATATTTTCTAGTAATATAAGAAAATCTTGGTAAGATAAAATCGATTCGCATGAAGTTGTACGTTGTTTACGAAGTCCCCACCTGCCCTCACTGTTACGTGACAACTCCGTTTCTCTTACTTCGGAACATTTCTCCAATTATTTCACCTTAGCTTGCACACTATAGCTGTACCATGTGCAGTAAAAACAGAATTTATATGATGAACTTATTTATTGACAACGTAAACACATCACAGGAAGGAAAACAAAGAAATTCAGGATTTAAAATAATATACATGCGTCACAAAGCATGTTTAACAGATACATTTAAAGTAATTAAATACTATTTATATTGTTGTAAGCTTTACAAAAATACTTTCACCAGTAAAGTTCCTTATGTTTACTATGTTGTAACATTTTTCTTATTAAATATAGAGTGCATGCATTAACGTATTACATTTATTATTCGTGTACTGCTGGAAAATTTTTATATAGAAACACATTTCTATAGTATATAATTATTCGAAAGTCACCCGGGAATAAGGTCTGTTTTAAATCGTATACTATCTATAGAATTTAAATTATATAAACCATTTGAATATATATAAATATGACGTGGTCACATTAATCAAATCCCAAAAGGTGCAGAATAAACATCGCTAACAAGGCAACAAATAACCTGCTGGATGTTTTACGCGCGCCCGGCAAGGCACCGCGGGCCCTAAGCGTTTTATGATCGAACCATACGCCACATAAACTTTTATGGGCGCCGCCCGCCCAAATCCGCCCTACAACATTTTTACGCAATATGTTTAAATGTATACTGTAAAGTAAATGTTATCTGTGCGTGATTTTATTTAGAAATTTAATATTATTTGATTTCAATGTCACAATTTATGTTAACAAAAATGTTCTTAATATTCAACGTTAGAAGTACTCATGTAAACTATGTTTTAACTTATCTTTTTAAGTTTTACGTATCTATATTTTTGAATTATTTGTCTCAAGTACATATTCTTAAGGTGATCAAACTGTTCCTTGTAATTCATAAAAACTAAACTTAATTGCACCTTTTAAATACGTACACTTACATAACTATCAAATTGTGTTTAGGTTGTGATACTATGCGATAGACAGATAACTAATTTGGCTAAGACGTTGCAATTAGACTAATTATTATGGACGAGGGCAATGAATATTTCATTACATTCATACAACAGTTAATAATGCACAAGTAATTGATAAGTAGTATACATCGATCACACGGGATTGCAGAATTATTGTAAAGAGCCATCGCGATTGTTCAACCTCAATCACGATTCAATCAGAGCTGTTTTCATATCGGCCGATCGAAATATCATCGAAATGTCGCGACCAGATCGCACCCTACACGGAGGAAAAATGTGTACCAGTTCGCTATAGTTCATTTAATAGTTTTTTTTATATATGTAGAACAGTGACAATCGGACAGAAGACACATCTCTGATGTTGACATTATTTTGGAAATACTTAGTAAGAACGAGAGAATATATGGTCATATACTCAAAGCCAAAACCATACAAAAAGTTTCTCATTCATTTGCAAAAAGTAATTTAAGATTTTCAAGAACAATCTTAAATTTACCATTAAGAAGTTTTTAACTAATTAAAAGGTCTATATTAAGTGATATTTTGTTATCAACATATTTTTTTTTGCTATTTAAACTTTAAGTCGGAACATAATATAGTGCAAAACTAGTTTCGGGAGCTGTGATTTACCGGGTACATATAATTATAAAACTAATATAACTGTAAATAGTCTTATTATATTAAAAAATTGTGATAATGATGAATGCCCGTATGTTTCCGTTTGTGCTTGCAGCCGAGTTTCAGCGAAACGAATTGCTGAGAAGCGACGAATAAGCGGTTTATTATTTGTGTCGACGTGAAATCGATTTGAAACAACAATTGTGGTCAATACTTGATGCTGTTTTTATGAAACTGTCATATTTAAATCTTCCTTTAAATGGCCATTTGAAATACTACATAAAATGGAGTTTTATTCATGTATTTATTAATTATTTCCTTTAAAAGTCAACTCCGGTAGTTAATTTTTATCTTCACTGAAACACTCGAATGGCCGAGGCCACGTCTTCTACAAAGAGTGTTCCTCTTTGTAGAAGACGGTGATGGATATAATATGTAACCTTAAGCTCGTATTACTTTATCACAAAGGCTTACTATCAAAAACCCCTTTTTAATTAATAATATAAATTTATCTTTATATTTTTAAGTCATTATGCACTGCAATTTAAAACTTGGACGCCTAAGAACAACTTTTATGAAAAATTCGAACCCCTATATTAGGAAAATTAAAAATCTCATCAAAAACTATCATTTGAGTTGTCGCGATGGCGACACCAATTTATTGTTGAAGTTGGCCAATAAATACTGCGACCGAGTAGAGAGCTGGTAGCAGCGGCATTGTACTCGCTCTAGAGATGAGATTAGAGCCATTTCACATGAAACGCTTTGTTTTTTTTATTTGTCGACAAAGTTTGTTACGCGGACTAACAAGTTAGGTTAGGATTAGTTGGGTCTAGCAAGTATCAATTCTATCCATTGCATCACGGTCGCTTCACACAGTCACTTTTAAAAGTTGCCCCGGGGTGTATAAATTTATTTCCCATCAATAAAAAGGTTTTAGTTGTTTTTATTTTTTATTTGATCTGCATAATACGATAAATTAACATACCTTGTTTATTCCCAGGTATCTATTTATGTTTGTGTATTTGACATGAGTACTATTTAGAATAACATGAAAGTCTTCATAGCAGTATGGATACTCTAAAAGGGCTGTCTAAAGGCACACAATGCGCTACGTGCTTCACGTATACTACAGATTTTTAAGGTGAAATTTGTATTTAATATTCACTAGAGTGCGGGTTTTTTTATTCTGAGTGGCGTTGGTGTTTTGGATAAGTTTAACAATTATGTTACACGCAAGGATAAAGACAAAGGAAAAAGTTGCTATTTGATAACTTCTTCGTTCTTTGCATCTTTGTAAGTTGTTGCATGGACGAAAGTTTTTAATTTTAAATTACAATACAAGTTTTTTAATTGTTACAAATTATACAGAGCAAGTGATGATATTGTTTTATCAAATGTTCGTCGTCCAATATAAGCTGACGTCTCAGTTCACTATGGGGTTTGTCGGCATGCCATATGTTAAGCCTTTACTTTTCTGTAATATCGAGGAGACAGGGTTGCGAGTCCTAAACTAACAAGAGGGTCAATTTGAAGGAGCTCTGAATATCTTTCAAAACAATTTTATTATTGTACCACTTCAATCGTTTCGATCATAATTTATTATCTACTTACGTAAAAATAGTTTTTCAACTTCCGATTCGCATTATGACCTCCGATAGTTATTGGCATATATTTTTGTACTCTTCATAGAATAATTTCTGTTAAATTTTTATTTAATAAGTTACGTTAGTACTAAAGTAAATATTATTAGGTTTTATGCTACAAATTGTTATATTGTAAGGCGAGCAAGTCTTCAGTACTACTTCTTACTGCAGTTTTTGCCGCCCGCCTTTGTTGAACCAGTTGCCCACTGAAGTATTTCCGAACCAATTCGACTTAGGGTCCTACAACAAAAGAGCGCACCAATTCTAAAAAAGGCCGGCAACTCACTTGCGAGCCTTCCGGCAATGTGGGTGTCCATGGGCCTATGATTATGATCGCTTAACTTCAGGTAAGCCTCCTGCCCGTTTGCCTCCTATAAAAAACCAACACTACAGTGCCTTAACTATGTTTTTATGGATACATCAGTGGACGACACGGCCGCCGTTATGAACCCACAACTAGAAATGATCTTCTAAAAAGGTCACGAGTTCATAGGTAATGACCTTTTTATTGACCCTTGAGAAAACTCCCCGGGTCCAGTATTGTTAATGTCTATTAGTATTTATGCATTATAATAATTTTGCTTGTCGTTAAATTGTTTTAATTAACAACTTTTATTCCGCATACTACGTACATAGTTTAAACTAATTACCGAAACTATCGTTCTAGAAGATTGTTTCAATGTTGAATAGTGTTATATACTGACATTTCAATTACCAATGTACTTTACAAAATTGCTGATTGACCTGTTCAAATAATGCTATACATTTGTTAATTTCTGTTAACAATTTTTATTTTACTTGTACGAATAGAAAAGCTATTGGTCAAGCCCTAAAGACGTAAACAAAAGGTCCACACAGGTACGCTTCATGCAATATGCATTCCAACACCTCGGGTTGCTTATTGCCTAACAAAATTTTAGATCTCTGGACGGAATATCGTATTTCTGTTTTGATATTCTCTTGGAAGATATAAATTGGAAGTAACAATTTTCGGTGCATTAAAAATTAGTTATGGCAATTTAAAGTCGCAAAATAATTAATAATTCGTAATGTTTTTACACTTCACTACTTGAATACATTAAATAACTTTGCTTAAAAATATTTTTTATCAAGAATGATAATCAAAAAGTTTCATAACATATCCTTGTTTTATTACTTCTTTAGAGGAAAAGTTAAAAGGTAAAAATGCCCATAGCCTCAATCTGGCGTGGGCTGGCTGTATGCCAAAGCGCAAATCGCTTTATATTCTATTTAGTTATACGCTTATTATCCGCTTAAACGTTGATTACGCTCTTAAAGCTGTACAAAGGCTGTTGTTAGACTGGACATATATATCTTCAATAACTGTCGAACTATTGAATTTCATGCAACTTAGTTAATGTTATGCAATAATTTAATAAAAACTCATTCAATCACGACGAAATATTCTTATTCATAAATAATAAACAGTTCCAATACAATATCTTTACCAGAGTTACTGGTCTCCATCGCAGAGTAAACATAATAAGACAGAAATAAATAAATGTATAGCACTCATTTGTGACGTTAAGTATAGATAATTAGCTTCACAATTGATATAATATCTTTAAACTGTTAGCGGAGAAAGACCCTTTTCCCAGCATATAACGGCTCTTTCAGGATGTATACGCACGACCGGAAAAACGTACTTTCATACTACTCTTAAAATCGAAATGATACTGATTTTCTCTGAGTCCCACACGTTCTAGGGCGTTCTATATTTCATATGTCCTACCCATACACGCTATTGTTTACGTTTGACGTATTGTTGTGTAATGCTCGGTTAACATTTACAATTGGCTACATGTTATGTGTAATCCAATAATCTATAAAATAACCAATCATTAGGATTAATTATAAAGTTGGAACAAAAGGTACAATTAAAGATAGCCATCGCTGGAACCAGATACAATACTCATAATTTTTGTTTTCTACGGCGTCACTTTTAGATCTTAGATCCTCGTTGGCTCTTTAAGTTTTCGTTTCATCATCAAAATACCACTTGTATTAAAGTGGTTGAAAAGGAGGTGTGCCAGCTCTTTCTTAAACATTTGAATTGTCAACACGGTCGGAAAAATTTAACTCGGCCAAGCTCTACAGACTAGGCGCCTCAGACAAAATCACTGACCCACTAAACCCAAATGAATTTGTATAGGAATGACGTTAGCTGACGCTGTTTTAAAAGTATCAATCCCGCATGAATAATAGAAAATAGCCGCGACGTTCCTGGTTTGAAATTGCAAATCCTCTTTCAGTTTCAAACGAAGACCATACTAAATCCTAAGTATAATAACAATAATATCGAATTAATTCGTATATACGATCTAAATCCGATAGTCGGGCAAACAAACTACATGGCATCGGCATTAGGAGCATGCAGCTTACGAATCCAATTCCTCGGGTATTGGCTTAGGCTATGACTGTCTCTACGCGTGATCGATCCGCTTATATCGGGAGTTGCTATAAATATGCTGGTCAACAGAAAATCCATTAGTTCTCTGGCCAATGAGATGTCTTTAAAGTGCATTTCAAATCAATGGGTCGATAAGGTTTCATTATATTAATTAATTCGTTGCTTTGAATAAGGACCTAAGCCTGCAGAGATTCCCTATTTACGCGGTAAGAAAGAATTTACATACTTCTTACAGATAGAAAATACAGTGACACGAACAGTGTCTCATATTACCCACATAATGAACAACTTAATTGGTTTAAATTTTTTTTGTAATCAAGTTTTTACTGTCGGTAAATTGTTAATATTTTTCGTTGTTCGTATAATTTGTAATATTATGTATTTGAAATGGAAAAGCCAGCGTTAAAGGTATGCCATAGGGACCAAACTTTTTAAATTTGTTTTAATTTTCTTTTTATAAATTTTCAATTATTTTTATTATTGCTATGAAGGTTAAGTGCAGCAGTGTTGCCCTAGTGGCTTCAGCACGTGACTCTCATCCCTGAGGTCGTAGGTTCGATCCCCGGCTGTGCACCAATGGATTTTTTTTCTATGTGCGCATTTACCATTAGCTCGAACGGTGAAGGAAAACAACACGAGGAAACCGGCTGGTCTTTGACCCAAAAAGTCGATGGCGTGCGTCAAGCACAGAAGGCTGATCACCTACTTGTCTATTCATATAACAAATGAGCATGAAACAGATACAGAATCTGAGGCCCAGACCCAAAAATGTTGTAGCGCCATTGATTTTTTTTATTACTAATGAAGTGTATTTTTAATGATGGTTTTTGGGCCGTTAATAATTTTACTAAAAAGATAAATTAAATTCACCTTTAGATAAATTAAATCTTTAATCTTTCGAAAATCTCAACAGGCAATCGAACAAAATCTTTTTCACCAATATCGTTCGGGCTCTCACTGTTTCAGCTAGGAATCCAAGAAAAATAGTTTTATAGCTCATATGTTTTAATATTGAACATATTGGAGAGGTGCGGAACGAAATGGAAATAGTGCAGAGTATGGAATATTGTCCACATTTCCCGGGGAGGTCATAAAAAAACATTATAATTTCAGTACGGACACCGATCGTGAAATGTGGGGCGTCTTCTATTCTAGGGCATAGATTTAATACTTACAGAGGCATTGCTCATATCTTCAGTTAATCGTTTTTTTAATGTAATTAATTCGACTTGTGTCAATTCGATTGTCTATTCGTTAAAGATACTGTTCGATTTGTTTTCGCTTATAATGTAAATAAAAACTGGTATGAGAAAAAAATATACAAAATCTAAAAGTAATACACGTGTAACCTGGTAATCTAAACCTGGAAACAACTAGATTAATACTTTTCTGCATACAAAACAATTTAAGGTAGTTATTAATTTAGGGCCTAATAAATAATATAAGGGAAAATAATCAACTTATAACTACGGATAAGATACTAGATTTTTACATTAATTTTATTATAGTATAAAGTAAGCAATAAATATGTGATAATTTGAGTATTAGGCTGAGTCTGCAAAATTTATTTTAACTGTATTTTCCTCGCTGTTTTACCAGCGTGAATCCTTAGGATTTATTTTCGGAAAACAAAATTTGGACAAACCCATAAGTGGTGACAAACATAGATGTAAAATTAAGAAAATTGGGCATTATTATACAATAGCTTTCATATCAATAGTCTATCCAAGATCAAATGATTTTAATTCAAATCAGTACCTGATATTAACGCTTACAATCCAACTTTACCGATTAATTATTACTATAGAAGCGCGTTCACACAAAAGCCTTTGAATAAAATATTAAGGTGAATTATTCAATAGTAAATATTATATTCGCGTAACTTGTGGTCGTATTACTCTATGTATCAGCAGGAAATTGGAGTCCGTACGTTTATCGCGAGCATCGAGCGAGGCGTGATCGAGTGGCGAGATTGTGGCTACAAAAACATACCGCCTGCCTTAAGGAATATTGAACTATATATATGGCGTTATAGTATATGAAAAAAATTATCATAAAATATTGATATTGCTAAACGAATAAGAAAAAAATTGGTATAGGTAAGAACATTATGTCCCAATCAGTATTTACAATTAATGACTTTTGTTTGTGTAGTAGGTATATATATCAATTTTATATAAGTTGTCGGGTAAATAAATAAAAATAAATGAAGAACGTCTATATTTATACTAGCGGACCCGACAGACATTGTTTTGTCTTAACTATGAATATTAATTTCGAATTGGTATAATTAACTAAAAATGCTTTATGATATACAACATCCTTTGTTTGTTTGTCTGGCGCGTATATATATAGTTTTCTTGGTATACAGGAACAGGCGACATATAAAATAATTACGCGAGAGCGATTGTAATTATGTATTTTATGAATTATTTATTTTATATGTATTTTAGCAATATATTAACTCCGATCGGAGCATTTATTTTAAACGATATTCATTTTTCTTACATCCTCTTTGACGATATTTGCAGCACTGTCATATGTCATTTGCATATCTCGATAGTATGTCAAACACCATAAGGTTACATGTAAAAAGTTTGAATTGGAAAGGCGCTGAAAAAAAATTGCTATCGTAACAAAAGTATACTTAAATTTGCTAATTTTCCGCGCGATTTTCTTTTTTTTTGAAATATAAAACCTTCTCCTGACAATTATAAACACAACAAAAAAAGAATTAGCGAAATCGGTCCAGCCGTTCACGCGTGATGCTGTGACCAAGAAAAATAGGGATTAATTTATATATATATATATATATATATATATATATATTTACGTAAAAACAACCTATGGAGGTCGTCTATTTAATTGTGGTGGGTTCTGGTTTGTCGCTCACCATATGAACGTAACGTCCGTAGTTTAAAATTTATTATCGTACGTGCACAGCCGGGTTTCAAACACACGATCACGCGGTTGATAATCCACAGTCACTAACCACGTTTAAATAAAGGTTTTGTACATAAGTTTTAAATTCATTGTATAATGCCAAATATGGCATGTAAAATTTTCCTCACATTCTTTATAATAACTCTAGGATCAAAACACAACATTTTATTGAAGTAAATCTTTACTAAGCTTGTTACTTAGTTTAGTGAAAATCGGATATTTTCAATAAATTGTATATTGTAATAAATAAACAGACTCAGAAATTAAATCGGATGCAATATCTATTTTAGAAACTCAACCAGCCAGAGAAAATCTCTATTTTATTTCGAGTGTCAAACAATTCGATTTTGAAGTTTTATCGAAAAGTTATCGAGAACATCTACATCGATTATAACTTGAAGGAATCGAATTGCGATTTTTATTCGAAAACTTGTTAACAGGAATCGTTTCTGTGCATTTCGAGACTGTTTGTTCAGTTGTCTCCGGTTTAACGAGTTATTCATTTATTGACCAAATAAAAGTATTATTCATGCAATATTCTTATCTTGTATATATTTTTAGAATTAAATTCTAAATTTTTACTAGCTATACTTATGTATGCGATATATACCTATAGTTGCGTTAATTAAAGGTGCGATTATATTGTCTTCTTCTGTAAATTGAATGTTGTTCTTCGAGAAAGGAGGACAAGGCAAGATTTTAGTTTTATAATATTAAAGATTTTAATACAAATTATTTCATTTCGGATAAATTCAAAAGAATTCAAATATGTATTAAAATAACACTACAGCGTCTGAAAACTAAATCACTCTGGTTACTTCAACGTAATATCAGAATTACAGTCATTATCCAAGATATACAGAGACGGGGGATCATAAAAACAGAGGCTCTGCGTTTATCTCAGCGATTACGCCGTAATGTGGGCGTAATACGGCGAATATGGGCGTAACGACGTAACGACGAAACGACGTTACAGCGTTACGCTGCCACAGCGCATACGTTGACTATAATCTGCTTGCAGATATTATGTAAACGTTTTTACTTGCGCTTGTTAAGTGGTTGTTTTGAATTTTGATAAAGTTTATTCGTTCGGAAAGGACGGAAACTAGTAACGATGACTGTTAAAGAAAATTGTGTTGTAATAAGTAAGAACGCGATTTATCATAAGTTTATGATTAATTTTTTTTTTATTATTCCTTTAGAGATAGACCATTCAAAAACATTTTGTAATTAACTGAATGAATACTTTGTGCTGATAAAAGATTTTAGAGTTTAAAAAATATTTACCGTAATTACACTTTGTTCTTTGTTTCTTTTCGAGTACAAAATGTAGAAAGCGACCTAAATTCAATTTCATTCAAAAGAAACAATTTGTAAATGTACAACTTATTTGCTCGGGATTACACTGAAACATGTTTCACGGGAATAAGATTAAAAAAATCATCTTCCTTACATTCCGAAGTGGCGCATTTAGAGAAGAGGAAAATTTGAATTTTCCCCGGAATTTCCCGGGAATTTCCACGGCGTTGTCACGGATAATCCGACAGGGGAGTGAAGCGGGCACAGTTTTAACACAGGGATGAACATAAAAATTAAACCTTTTGACGTATTCAAGATGCCTTTGTCTCGCGGGAAACAATTTTGTTTCTATCCAATTCCTCTTTGAAGCTATTGCTATTGTTTCCGTAATAATATCATAAATATTGTATGAATAACAATGTTCACGTTGAAGGTTTTCGTTAAACGGCTTACTTCTGAAACAATGGTTTGAATAGAATTGTTTTAGACATATTTTATAAATTATTAACTATTGACTGTGCCCTCTTATAAGAGCAATTGTAAGTAGTTAAGCATGAGATTCTCTTTGAAGCGACAGCACGTGTACGTATGGTGAATCAAAAATATACCTAGTGTGTCGGTTAAGAAAGGCTAATGTGATTCTTACCAGACACCTACCTACTTGCTTAGAAAGAAAAATGATTCATAAAATAATTATTTGTGAAGAGCATACATGCCTGATTTAAGCTATGACAGTTATAATAGGACAAGGCAAATCTGAATATGCGTATTTGCTTTAGAAATGTAATTAATAAAATAGAGATTAGACTAAAGAGAAGGCAAACCTTCATAGCAAAACTGTTCCGATCAAGACGTCCTTGGTACAATTAATCAACACAGCGCCATCTGGCGGCAGATTAGAGCGCCACGGACGAGGCTTAGCGCAGAGGCTTATCCAGACTTAGCTGGGCCGGGTAAGCCGATCTGAAAGGTATTACATAGGGATCCATTGCCGATACAATCTGACTATATTCAGGTTCCAATGACACATGATACACAGCCTATTCATAAGGAGAATTGCGGGCGTAAATCTAACCGTAACTTACTGACACAATGACCGAAGTCATATTGAATTATGTCCTATTAAAGGCAATCCTATGTATCTAAGACTCAGTTGATCTGAAGATTCGAACATCAGGAATGATTAAATTTTTTTTTAATATTGTTCCCAATGATGGAATTTGAGCGTGCCCAACGCGTGCCATTATCTTCTATACCCGCTTCTTCTCTTTCAGAAGCTCTTTCAAGATTAACCAGCTTCTCAAAACAAATTTAAGCTTTAATCCCTAAAAATATTTAGCAACATCTTATTCTAGTCTAATAGTAGTTTAATTAACAAAATTGTTTTAGTAGAATCTATTACGTCAAGTACCTACCTAAAATCATTAATATGTCCAATGGAAGAGACTAGCAGCCAAGAAGATCGGAGAATCCTTGTGTGAGGGGTGTATTTCTCTTTTAACTATGTATATACGTCCTTTTTTATTGTATTATAAAGTTATTCTTTTCTATTCTTTACTGTTAGATAGTTCAATTGCCGAAAATAATGGGTTAGATTTTCGGCGCTACTTAATAAAACTAACGCAGATGTGAGTGCCTTATAACCTCAAAGGGATAAAAAATCTTCACGCGCATGATTCTTATTACCGAATACATAAACGGCCTTGTAAATTGCGAGCTATTTCATAGCACGTTTGATCATAAGTATAATTAGAGCCCACAACGCCTTAAAAAAATACAAAAATGTAAAAAGTCTAATAACTTTTTTATGTAAACTTAACTGCTAATTACAAATAACTTTTCTTAACCACTCGCGGGTCAAATATTTCTAGCGGGTTTTAAACACTCCTTAATGACTTCCGCTCGTTAAGAGGAGAGGTTTTGGCTATTCTTGAGAATTAACAGTTACAACGCTTCTCCTAGCCAGGGAAGCTGGGTCTCCCGCGATATACATTACTGCTCCATTTGTTCAACTCCAATAGACCAAGTTAAGTTGGTTCAAAATTTCGTTATAACACATAAAGTTTTATGCATTTAGAATTGCCCGAAAATTGCTCATTTTGACGGTTTGGATGTTAGGTGCAATTCGTTGTGAGAACGAGACATGATTTGCCGTTATGAGATTTGTAGTACTATAGTTACTGGCTTTTGGGCTTTGAGGCTTATCCAGTTCGGTCTTACCGAGAGGTTACCGGCTTTAAAACTAAACTAACGTGAAACCTTTTACCATATCATTACATTCGTAATATTTTAAATAGGTACTTAAGATACACCCTTTGAAAAAAGCAGTGGGGATACAATCCAGATACAATACAATGTAGATCTGGGTTTTAGAGGTCTGTATCTGTTTCACGATCATTTGTTTTTTGTATTAGCAGGTTTTAGTGACTGTTCTGAGCCTGATGTTTTCCCTAACTGTACGTGTGAGTGTTAAATTCAAATATAAAAAGGAAATAAATTGGGTTCAAACCTACGACTTCACGAGAGTCGCACGCTGAAGCCACTAGGCCAACACTGTCAGATCTTCGGATTAGTAGCTACAAAACTCATAAACATCCTAAAGAATCCACTTTACCAGGTTAAAATGAAGTAAATTTTAATTGCGAATGTAAAGCAATTTACACATGCTTCGCAGCAACCAACCACAAAAGGAGACTGAAAAAGTATCTCACTAAAACTACTTTAACAAAATATTTAGTCTCGAGTTTAGTTCGGTGACAGTTGTTATAGGGATGTTCAATTATTAGTTAGATGAAACTCTTTGTTTGAAGTTGAGTGTCAACTGTTTTAATATTTTAAAATATATCCTTATAACTAACATAAAATTAGTAAGGTTGCGACACTAACAAAAAACTAACTTCGCTTATTTAAGGGATCTGAAATCAAAGTTACCAACATAACGTTCAACATAAGTGTAATCGACCTTTTGGACATAATCGGAAACAATAATGTTATATTACAATTTATGAGTTTGGGAAAAGCTAACATTTTATAATTATTACCTTAAATATATATGTGCTACTAATGTTAGGTTACTTGACTCTTGTGCTAACTATGTGTTTTTAAGTTTCCATAACTAAAGAGTCATGAAAAAAAATGTGTGGGTGTACTAGTGTACACACATTAGAAGTGAAACTTCTTTAAGACATTATTTTTCGAAAAATGAATTTTTTTGTTAAATTAGATAAAGTTTAACAAAAGGCTTTTATTATCATAGACATGAATACAAATAATACAATTATTTAATTTTACCTTATTACTACTAAGATTATTACAGAATCTCATTAATTGTATTATATTTTATTACTATCATTATTATCGTTATTAATGGCTTCGAATCAACCCTGTTAGGGACAAGAAAAATATGACGCGGAACCGAAAAATGTGACGGTATTTTTTCCCAACGCCGATAAAGAAGTTTTACTTGAATAAATAATGAAAAATTTCTATAAAATGTATCCAAGTAAAATATTCACAAATAGCTTACGAGCTTCTGTATAAGATAAATGTCGGTTTCGGCATGCAAATGTTAGGGTAGCACGTTCGATCTCTATCACTCACTGTTTCCCCTTCAATTTAAAATCATTTTTCATGATTCAAAGAAATGCGGGTCTAACGAATGCTTATATATAAATTTATTTAAGAAATTTACACGTAATATTAATAGGATATAATGGCTGCTAGGTAGAGTAAATATGGTCATATAATTTTTTGGATTATTGATTTAAGAGCAAACTCAAAATAACTTTATTCATATGGGGAAACAAGTACACTTATGAACGTCAACAGAAAATATATTTAATTGATTCTAAATTTACATTTATTACCAGTTCGCAAGTCAAGGGCGTAAAGCGGAACAATAGACTTTATGTCTATGAGCGCATTTAATATTCGAAAGGTGAAAGAAAACATCGTGAAAATACCGGTTTGCCTTAGATACAAAAAGTCGAAGGCGTGTGTGAGGCACAGGAGGTTGATTAACTACTTGACTAGATAGACAGATGAACATGAAAGAGTTACAGAAATCTGAGTCCCAAACCTCAAAGGTTGCAGGGCCACATTTTTTTTTAAATTATTCACCATATACAATTTAAAATACATCTGTTGCTACTAATTTTTTTATTTTTTTTTTATTTTAAGCCTTAAATTATTTCCCGATCCACTAATATCTGGTTTACCAATGTGTTGGTAAATATTTGTAATAGTTAGTATGTATCAGGAACCCTCTCCGGTAAAGGCCTCCTCCAAGGATTGCCATCTTTCTCTATCTCGAGCTATTTGCATCCATTGAGGACTCGAGATTTTTTTGATGTCATCATCCCAACGAGCGTAAGCACTGCTTCTGTACCATTTGCCTGGTGGGCCTCTCCATGTAGTTACTACTTTCGTCCACCTGTGATCTGTAAGGCGTGCTACATGACCCGCCCACTTCCACTTCAGTTTTTGGTGCTACTAAATAAGACGTATTATATCGACCCTATATATTAGGACCTAATAATAATTAGCTATACTAATTACTAATAAATTACTTCTTTTTAGTTTAAGGCAATTTTTTTGATTTGATTATATTTTAGATAATGTATTTGAAAGATTCTTTATACAAACACTATTACTAGTAGTAAAAACTATGTAGTATTGAAAATATGGATTTTGGATAAATAACCATAAGAAGGCTTCAAGCAGTAAGTATATCCGACCACTAATGTTGCGGGCTGGCGCGGTTCGAAGGGTAGTGTGAAATTGTTTCAGTTAGTTGATTCCCGGTGAGGGCTGTCTATCAACCGACCGACAATTAAACTTTTAATGGAAGCCGCGCACGAATGGCCCTCTACAGTATATATCATTTCCAGTTTGTATCGCTTACAAAATTATCACAAGACTTGAGTGTTTTGTTACCATCATTCCCATATTACATAAATAAATATGCGACAAGCGATAAGGTTTGAGTTGTGTTGGTCTAGTGGCTTCATCGTGCGACTTTCATTCTGGAGGTCGTTTTGAATTCCAGCTTTTCGCCAATGGATACGCACAGTATATAACACTCGCTCGAACGAAAGAAAATGTTGTGAGGAAATCTGCCTACCTCCCTATTACAAAAACCATCACCTAAACCTGTGTTAGAGGGCGCTTATGTTTTAATTTTGAAAATATTTATTGTAAGACGAAATATATATTATATTTGGAGGAAGAACGGTGTTCTGTTCGTCCAACCGATAGGGAGATCGTCAACCTGTCTAGCCACCAACTAGCTTATCCCATAATTTTGTTGTGCGTAGCAGTATGACGTCATTGTAGTGATTTGTAAGCACAGCTTGTTACTTGATATGGTATACGATTAAACCAAAAAATAACGTAATTTAAAATATGGTTTACGATACGTGTATATGTGTTGTACACAACAATTGTACTAGAACAAAATAAATAATTATAAAAAATGAATTGTATATTATTTTAAATACGTAATTTAATATTAAGTTTCTGAGTTCTATAGCATTTGTTTCACTGTTCTATCTAGTATTACTGTAAGCGTGCTAATACTATACCAGTGTCCCCTATATTTATGGGGAATCTAATCTATTTGTTCATATGCTTCCCAGTCCTGACTGGCATACTTTGTGAGAGTCATTCTTCTTTGTGGTTTATGTTCAGCGCGGTTTTTGTGAAACCTAAAATAGGAAAATGGTTTTTAAATTCTTTAAAAAACGACTAGTACCTTAAATTAATTGTTATTCTTATGATACACATGATGAACATGATATATTCCCTTCATAAATATAGGTTCAAGGAGATCCTAAATGTTTTATTTCTAATCTAATCTGTTATTTGAAAATAATAAACTTATGTATTTAATTATTACACAGCAACATCATGACCTTTACAAATGTTAATATGTATGAAGAATAGTTTATTTGTTTATACCAAGATTTCAAATTAATCGTAATAAACAAGTATTGGAAATCTTCTAATATTAAAGTAAATATGGTGTTCAAGTCGAAGGAGATAGTAAATGGCGACAGGAAACGGCTAATGCGAGCTTCCGTTTCCTTAATGATGTTTGTTTTTCACAAGTCTATCTTTACTTTATACGAATTTCTAACTGTAATTTCTTACTCAACTGTAGCTAGTAGATCGGAGAACACTTTGTTCATAAAATGAAACTATTCTTTTATTTTGACACAGTGACTTGTAAGCCTAAGCCTGGAGCCTTCCTCCAACAGAATAACTCAAAATAATAATAGGGACAGTAGCGAGGGCCAAATTATTGAAAAAACATTTTAAAACGATATTCACTTTTCTTTGAAAGAATGTGATTAATAAGATAGCATCAGAAGGACTTTTACCGCCCAATATTTTCTTGAACATTGAACTGTCAAGTGTCAACTGATTACTGTGACAAAAAGCGTTGTAAACGTCGTAAGTCATTGTGAAATACGACATATGTGTTACTGTTTTATGATTATAATACCAACATGGAGGCACAATTTGAAAACTTTTTCGATAAATTTAAAATATGCGACGACAAAAATTATAAAGTGAAATCTTTGATAAAAGATAATTTTATTATCTTTGATTTGGTTTTTGGTTTAGATAAATAGACTTCATTTTTCATTTGTTCAAAGAATATAAGAAATTATTTAAGCAAATTTGGGAATTGTATCAGATATGTTCAATCATATTCATGTGAAAGTGCGGTAAGCAGTGGTCTTGATAAAAATACGTCCGTTAATCATTTATCTCTAGGTCTATGGAATGTTTGTAAAAGAAATTCGATACTACAGAAGCCCAAGAGATGGAGAATCCTCCGAAAGAAGTGGTAAAGAAACGAAAGCATAAAGCGCAAAATAAACTCCTACAACATCTTAACCGAGAAACCCATCAAGCAACCAGAGGCGAACCAACCCCTACACGGCTTGTCTCCGTTTGTTAAACCGTTAGCCCCTAAAAAGGGGAAACCTATATCATGACCACTTGACCATAAAACAGTTCGTCAAAGAAAAAAAGGGTAACTTTTTAACAATTATTTGTAATAAAGGTCAGAGAATACAGGTTTTATATATATTAATTAGAATTAATTCGTATACCAATTGACGTTTTTTTGTACGGTAACGGAGAACGGCGAGTGTACCCGGCACATAGATTCACGTATACTTACACGACATTTGTTTGATTGGATATAACAGAGATGAAAAGACTAGATTTTCTTAATATTTAAAACGTGTACCACGGACAGTGGCGTAACTATATCATTTGGGGCCCGTGGCAATTTCTTTTGATGGGGCCCTATCAGTAAAAATCGTCACGTTGTACTGAGTTTAATTTTAATAAACTTCGCGATTTTCGGCGTACTCAATTACACGTTGTGTTGTCCCACTAATACCACAAAAATAACTCCTCTCTTAGGCGCGAGGGAATGGTATGTAGCCCCCATGCTAGCCCAATGTGTATTGCATTCATCTATAGAATAGCTAGCTTTTCGGTGAAGGAAACGTGAGGATACATTTAAAATGAAATAAAAATAACATTTCTATTGAGCTAGCGGCGTCTTGGACAGGGGCCCTCTTGGGTCGGAGGCCCGTGGCATTTTGCCAGCCCTATTGTTACGCTACTGAACACGGAATAATTGTAATCTACTACTAAAACACAGGGGCTAGTGTAGGGACTAACGTCAGATCAATTTAGACGCAAGGATATTATGTGTGTCATATATATCTATCTTAGACACAAAAATTGGTCGTAAAACTAGTTATCAACAGTAATAAAAGTTCTTTGTTTTTTATAAGCTATATAATGACCAAAATTCAAGATATAAACATCGTTTTAACATTTGAGTAATGTTTTTCTCTGCTTCATAATAACTAGGCGATACGCTACAACAAGCCACAAATCCATTGAAACATGTGATTTGAGTGCCTTTAAATCTTCATACCTTCAGCCATATTATTTTACGGTGCGATTGAACAATATTTTTCTCTTCCTGTAATACTTTAAAGAACACATCTCATTATCTTGATCACCTTCCAAATAGGGATACCGGTTCGTATTAGAATTCAAGGTCCGTTATAGAACAATACGTAACGTACATCGAAAAGTTTGTTAGCAAAATGGATTACTGTTTAGAGTATAAGCAGCCATGTACGGCAAACAATGCATATGTAAATTTGGAGCAGAGAACGTGGTAATGGCGAAGTTTATATGTAGCATCTAATTTAAACGAAGTGCCTAGTAGATTAATTGTCTATTAACTTTTCGGCTTGGTAGAACCCTCGATGTTGTTTGTTTTGTTAGAAATAGTAATGTGGAAGACGAGGGTAGATTGCGGAATGTTGCTTTACAAGATTTCATTAAAATCATTACAATTTATCCAAGTGTGCATCACGATTTTTTTATGTAGTAGGAAGCTCATCTGATGTTAAGTGATACCGCCGCCCATGGACACTCATATTGCCAGAACGTTCGGAAGTAGTTTGTCGGGCATTCAAGAATTGGTAAGTTCTCTTGTCGAATTGGTTCGGAAATACTTTAGTGGGCAGTATACTTACTTACTAATTATTAGATGATTACCAATGTTTTTCTTTTTCCGTATTAATTCCATGAAAAAAAAACAGAAAACGATATTGGTAATTAAAAGGGAGCTTTTCAATACTTGTGTAGTAGCACTGTACCAACCGCATAAGAAAACCATAGTCGTGTTTAAAATTAATAGAACGAAGGATAAAGAATATGTTTATAAAAAATAAGGTAACTAATATAATAAGGTAGCAGATGACACAATGATTTTTTTTTTAGGAAATGAACGGGCACATGGCAAAAGTAACAGAAAAGTGGAGAAAGGAAGTATTAATCTGGTGCAATAAGGTACAATAAACACATAAGGGGACGACAATTTAGAAGAATGGATTAGATTAGGAAAACATCAGGTGGTATGTAGCAGAGAGTGGCAAAGTGCAGACCGAAATGGAGGGATTGATAGAGGCCATTGCCAAAAAAGTACAGATAATAATGAGATGATTGATGAAATAATACCAACCTTTTAAGTTAAGTTAAAACGAAAATATTTGTATCAAATAAAATCAAAACTTTTCATTTTAAAATACGATATGGATACGATATGATACGATACGATACGGCTATATTTGAAATAAATGTCCAGACTTGCAAGGACGGGCCAAGCCACTCGGATGCAGCTTGGAATCAAATTTAAACCCACAAATCAAAGAGTAACTGAATTTAAGTCAACCGTTTTTACCTTTTAGAACCCGTTTCGAGTGAATTAGGTCAATATGATACTAGTTATACAATATAATAGGAAAGTTGAAGTGAAATCCCGTGGCGCCTCAGAGGATGAGAGAGTTTTTATTTAATAGTTTATGTAGTTTCAATATACAGCCAATACACGTCGAACTGAAATATTGTTTGGATGGGTAATGGAGTGACCAAATAACATCGTAAGGTGAAAGTAAGAAGAGTAGCAAAAAACTAAGGTCCTATGAGACCTGTCTTGAAAGCGATAAGAATCGATCGGGTGTAATGAACTAATTTGTATTCCCAACTTTGCCCAGCCTTCAGCCACGTCCGATACAATACGAGTATGAAACGTAAATAGTCCTAAACATGCCCTGAGGGCCACAGCCGCGCGACAATATACATTAATTATGAATATGATTTCGACAGAAATTCGTTCTTATTAAACCGTGTATTTATTGATTCTATACATATTGTATGAACTTTGGGACACATACTAAATTTGTATTTTTTACTCACCTCTACATAGAGGTGCGACCACCGAACCAAATAGTTTAAAAACGGTATTGTGTTAGGATTCCACTGTTGTGTAACGTTTGTGTAGTACTATACAGTTTACATTTAAATCAGTTCTAATTATCGAATACTACATTTAAATTTGGCAGATGCGACAGTTTATGACTACACAGATTATACTTCAAAATAAAATAGTTCTTAGGTAAAAACAGGCTACCATTCACACCTCAACCAGTGTTTGTCACATATCGGCAGTATGTTTTTACAAGACAAGACAAGATCTCTTTTTAAATAACATTCATAATAAGTGGTTGCCTGGAAGAGATCGCTCAAAAGCGATAAGGCCGCCAGTTACCCTCCTTTTGATTTAATTATGTAATTTTTTTTAATGTAACTTTTTGATGAATGTGATTTAATTATGTGTTTTTTTTTTAATGTTTTGTAATGTAATGTAACGAAGTGTTAATAAATAAATAAGTTCATATCAACTATTAAATCCAATTCAAACAACTATGGCATATTCATAGTGCTACGCTATCATGTCATATCATGCCTAGTGCTTCATGCTTTGCTTGCTTGGCTTGAAAAGATCATTTATTTATAAGTAATCATACAGTTAACATAAAACAAAACACTTATACAATATATGAAGCCAATACAGATTACATAGATAAACAATATATGTATATGAAATAGAAAACATAAGTAAGTAAATTAATAGACAAAGAAAAAAAAGTTGTAATTTAATATTCAACAAACGACAATTAATTTAATTAATTTGCCCTTTAAGACTTTCCTTTCTATTATAGACGCTTCTTGAATTACCACCACCTCAAGTTATCATTATTGACTGAACACAATAGCAGAAAAGATATTTCCAATGACTAAAAAATTGAGGCCAGCACAATAATACTTATTTTTCGTGTTTTGGAAAAAGTTCAATATGGCGTTGCCATTAGTTTGTTCTCTCTTTTTTATTTTGAATTTTTAATCATAAAATTGTATCCTTTGTAATGTCGTAAATTATATCACCTATACAAAAGCTATTGACCTCATTCTACTAGAATCTTATTGAATACGGTACCGGTAAAATATTACGAATTCGACTTGAATATTAAATGTACACTTGTACAGACACTTGCCACACTAGGGCTGCGCTCATGACTGTTTTATTTAACTGTTACAAAATATTCGATAACTATCATATAACTGTTATAAATAATAGTTGTGTGTATGCTTGTTGTACGTTATGCATGTATTGCGCAGAAATAATAATGTAGATAAAATAATATAAGTGAGTGCAAGGTTTTGTTAAAGAATACGCGAAGTAAATAAAGAGTGGTGTGGTGAAAGCCTTGCCTCGCGAAGAGGTCATTACAAGTAAGTAGTACATTACCTAGTATTAAGTTCTTTTGTTTTATATTAGTAATATTTTTCATGATAGTTTAGTATATATATATAAATTAATAGAAATAAATAGTCAAGCAATGAATAGGGTTTTTTTTATAACAGTGATTTCACAGTGAAGTGAACATCACTATTGCATAGACTAGAAATAAAATACCTAAGATACAATAAATCATGACCTTTTGGATCGGCGATACAATATTTCTGGGTACTCTAACATTGTGTAATATATACCGTTATATATCTGAGAAGCACAGAAGTGTGAAACGAATTGTGGAATTATATTTAGTATCGTATTAAGGGAAAATGTTTTGAATAAGATTTTCATATTGGTGTAAAAAGCTTATAACGGGCTGAGTACTATATATTATTGTGAAATCTACATACTTCGTTTGTTTATTATATGACTTAAAACATATTAAAATCAACGACCCTATTAAAAAAACAGTAAAATAGAACAAATTAATATGTAGACAATTAGTAAGACTGATACACTTGCATACACATATACAATGATGTTATTATGACACGTGTTCAATAGTATATGATGTCTGGAAATATTGAAAATGCCAAAAAGCCTTAAGTATATATACGTACAAACAGTTGGCGCTGGTCATTTATTAACGCCTTTGTAGAATAAAGTAGGGTTCGACTTCCGATCATCTTCAACCGACAGAAAATATCGTACCTTTAAAAGGCCGGCAACGCACTCGTGAGCCCTGGGTCATTGAGTGTCCATGGGCGGTATCACTTAACATCAGATAAGCCACCTACTGGTTTGCCCAATTACATAATGAATTACGTGCTTTAAGTTTTGTTTAATTGCGTGATAAATTTACTGTGAAGATGATTTTTATTACTAAAGAACTCGTAAAATATTATCGATTTCTGAACTGTAAACATCAATCTGGAGTGAGGTTCACGTTTATGCAACTATGAAATTCTTTCATAACCTTTCCTAGATTCAGAGTATTAAATATTAAAAGCGAATTTTCTCGGAAGAGTTCGATATCAATGCAGTCTACGAAACATCAGTGTGAAAGAAACGTTGTGATATTTATTAAAAAAAACAATGCATTTTTTGTCGTTACGTAATACTTGAACACTCCCTATAAAAACGAATATAATATTTTACAAAGTTTTGGAACATGAGAGATTGGCAGGGGTTGAATCGACTAAAATCTCGTTAAAGGAAAAACACGGGTTACGTCGGTCAATATACTACATATATATGTTATAAGCGCTTTTTAGAACTGCCACATTAAATATACAGTACACACAATAATGAAACCATTAAAATAGGTTTTTTTCTACTGTCAAGAACAAGTTTATGAAATTTGACACTTTATAACCACTGTCAGTTAGTGCACTGCGACTTGTCCCTAGCAAGCTGTTGTCATTGAAAGGATATTGTATTGCATAAACATCGACAAAGAGGCAGATAAACATCCTATCATCTGGTTTACATTTTAAAATCCGTTGCAACATTGTAAATCTTACAAAGTTCTGATTTTCAATGTTACGGTTAGACCATAATTTGAGTAACATAGAAGCTTATAAAGGTGGGTTACCCATTCATATGGCATTTTTTTGAAACAGACATTCTGTTGACGGGGACAAAGTGGTGTAAAACCCATATGTTAGTAAATAGAATAGTGCATATGCACAACGTTTGATTAATCTATTAGACGTACTAATATCGCTTACGTGCCCCCATACATACCAGAATATGTATAACACGATTTTTCCATGTTGATGTTTTCGTGCGCTACTACTACAAGCGCCATTTAAAATAATTATTGTAATTGTTTTGTATTTTATCTATACGTACTTGCTGCGTTTATATTTTTATGTCTTGCTAGGTACAATCTGTTTATTTTAGTGTCTTGATTACTTTATTAACATTATTTTCTTATCTATGAAGCTATTTATGTACTCGAACATATAGATATATATAACTTTTCTATATCAAATATTTGTGCTGTAATAAATACTTTAGAAAAATCTAAGTACAGGAACAGTTCCTTACTTGCTTAATGTAAATTGAGTTATAAAAGCTAGCTTGTGTATCCTACAAACTCAAATATGTTATTTAAAGGGGGAAAATATTTAAATAAAAACTGGAATAACAGGATATGAGTACGGAAATCATTTTCCATTTCACTTCCCAACCTGTATCCTTTACCGCGTATTGATTTTCGTATTTCCATACGTACCCGGCTAGGGCTGTCCCGAACCGTCTTACGTAATCCGTGGCTTTACATATTGAAATTATAAGCGTCGTATCTTCTTTTAGAAGTAACTTAAATTTCTTGATTTAACTTGAAACAAAAGTATAAGTGATTAACGTTGACGATTGTTATGAATTACCTTATTATTCAGATCAATGTAGGAGAGGAATTTCTTCGATAGGTTGAATCAATGTTGAGAACATTCAAATTTGACTATCTTCTATCTCAAAAATGACTTTAGATTTTTAGGAGCCCATACCTATAGCTTACGCTCTTCCGTAAACTATATCTTTGAAATCCCATCTCATAACTCCTCCTTTCTTGGCGCATCCTTTAAGGTCTCTGCAGTGCGGCTTTGGAATTAACTTGCCTATTCACTTAGCTCCTTCTCTATCTTCCTTTATTTTTTTCTGTACATTACCTCTCCACATCGTAACTACTAACTGAGACTGATCTTAAATTATTGTGATTCATGCGCACTTTTTACCTTTTTTTTTAGTTTAGTTAGTTTTTTTTGTTTCTGTTTAGATTTGTCATAATTACTATGTATTTTTGCACTTGTTGCCTACCTTATCTAATTTAAAATCTTTTTTTCTTCATTTCACTTAATTTTTCGTGTTAATTATCAAATAAGAATATGCAATGAGGAAAATAGGATTTCAGTGATCTCCTTGCATAAAGTGGGTATGGAACCGTCGGTCGTATACCAGACACTTCAAAAGCTTAGTATCAGCCGTATTTTCGTAAATCGTAGTATCAACAGATACAACACTTCGTCTGTCGAAGACGAAGATCAGAGCGGCCGAGCGATGCTTGATTTTCAAAGGCTGTTAATACTGTTAAAACCAGAATTCATCGAAACTCCATTGGGAAGCAAAGGTTCTTATCACGAGATGAAGATTCCCGCTGGGACTCTGTCGTGTATTATAAAATAAGACCTGAAGCTCGGTGGTTATCGTTAATATACAAGATATGCCCTAAATCAATCTTTACAATTAAAGATAATGGATCGATTACAACACCACACCAGAAATATCCTTTACCGATTAAAAATATTCACAATTTAAGAATTCTACAATAAGCAAACTGATAAAATGTACGCTCACAGTTTTAAAGAAACTGCTGAAGTGGTCGGACTGGTACGACGTGGTCATCATCCTGCTTTAGTGATGGTTTAATGTATGTAATGTGTCTTATCTAAGACTGTCACAAAACTAAATTTTTCTGAAACAGGAGTGAAACTTCAGCCAAACTGTATCAAGATACAGTCTTGGATCATGTTGTGAAACGTCTCAGTAATACACTTTTTAAAATAATACCTTCGACTTTCTAGTAGGATTCTGCACCTGGTCATAAGGCACGAACTACCCATGTCTGGCTTGACACCGACGTCCATGACTTTAAAACAGCTGAAGACTGGCCCTCATCCAGCCCAGATCTCAGACTTCAGGTGAGTTTTAGAGGACATAACTTGCTCTTTGCTCCGCTGACATAGATTGATCTTTGGAGCAAGCAGTGGCGAAATTTGCCATGGAAACAGTGCGTCAATCCAGACATTTTTGGTCAAACAAATTAAAGGCCTGTGAAAGGACAAAAGTGGCCATTTTGAATAGAGGATTGTTTTATTTTTTGTTATGACTTTAAAAAATATGTAGGAATAAATTTTAATAATAATACATAAATTCATTTAAAAAAATGCATTTTTATTTGTCACAGAAACAATGTACACTTATGAACGTCAAAAAAGAAATAATAAATAAAAAACATTTCTAAGGAGCTGCAACCATTACACTACGTTCCACATCATGACATCTTAAGTAATTAATAATAATAAAAAAAAAGATTTATCCTCTATCAGCAGGAGGCATGGTGAAATAGGATCATGCACTTGCATTTCCGTGGGAACAATACGCAAATACATAGTAGAAATAGCTAACATCACCGCATACATGAATTCAACTAGGACCAGTCACCCGTTCACGAGTATGACGCATGGCCAGCCATCGGCCCCTTCGCCATATTTTAGGGAGAAAGACAACCTGACGCATGGACGCTGCGCACACAATTAAATTAATTCCTTTTAAAGCTACGCCAAGCCTGCATTGTAGCTTACCAGCTAGCTAATTACATAGAATTGATATAGTTTTAATTTTTAATGACTTTTATAGAGATATTGAGTATTTGTAAAGCGTTAACTAAACTACATATTAATTACAAATATGTTGCACGTCTGATTTTTTGGTTGACTTAATTATTATAGCTATTGGTATTATTATTTATAATGTAATCTCAGTTTGTCAACCCTATTCTCCAGGGACTGCCAGGGTATTATACCTGATCACATTATGTTATGTTCTGTACAATAATTATGGAAAAATATTGCTGTAAGCTTTTTGTTAGCGAAATTAAATGCAATAAATAGTCTGGCTATTTTGTAAAGATTTTATATTTGTGTTAATGAAATTGTTAACGTTGTAATATATTTTTATTATTCAAACATTAACTGTCATAATTTATTTTAAATGTATTTTGTCTGCACTTACTTTAAGCAATATAATTAAAAAATTGACTTCGGAATATTAAGCAGCGTCTTTGTGATCGCGGTTCCATAATGCTAACAAAAGATTTCGCAAAGAAAATACAGCAATTATAATTTAATGCTCCATTATCTTCATTTTCATCTGAATGTTTGAGTCTGTGAGTCTTTGTCGGTAATTAAGGAATTACGATCTTTGCGGGCACTTAGCGGCGATCGACGCAATGAACGGGAATTTTAAACTCATTAGATACGGCGACAATTAGACGTTCTTGTCATTAAGCGCTTTGGAATTAAGTACTTTGTGTGGAATTCTGACGTATTTCTCAATCATTATTGGGGACTGCAATGAGCTCGAAATGAATGGGTTTTAGCGAGTTATTTGCTCTATCGATTCCGGAAATTTTGAAGTGAGTTTGAGACATTCCGACATCTTGTCTCCCTAATGCAATCCTTGGTAGTAATACTGTACAAGCTTCGGGGAAAATAAAATTTCAATAATAAACAATAATGTGTATGTAACTAATGTAGTTTTAAGTAACGTCAACTATTTCTACCTATTAATTGATGCACGATGTGTGTTAAAGACTGCAAACGCGTTATAGAACGAGTGCTACAAAAACCTTTGGGACCTCTTTTCTTGATACTTGGTTCAATTGCAGATGAACGTAAGGAGCAGTAAAAATATAAAACAAAAATTCGAATCGCTTAAGGGTCAACTCAATATGTAAGGTCAACAGAATTGACCAATCATATATGTGCGACAGGATTTGTCCTTCTGTTTGACCAATCACAATCAAGCGAAACGCGCTATTGTTTTATCTTTTTTTATATTCTAGTAACCTTTAAAAAAGTAATGTTTGAAAGAATTTTTAATTAAATAGAGTACTTTTCCAATACATTTTCATGTAGCGTGGAAATTAAATTAAGTTTTTTAACTCGCCGTTAAATACATAAAAGAATATTAAGCGTCAATACGGAAATCACAAATAAAACATTCAAAGTCACCTTCCAAATTGGATTTCCATTCAAAGGAAATCTTAATTATTTAACATTTTGAAGGGAAAACATTTCGTAAGTCCATTATAGGCTTTAAGGGAAAGTTGGAGCGAATGAAGTGACGGCTGAAGAATTCCTACTTCTCAATTTTTGACACTTCCATCGATTGAACCCGCAAAAATATTTCTAACGTTGTTTTATTAATCTAATAATATTGTATACAATAAAAATATTTCACTGTCGACACTTACGTATTTTCTTTATTTTGAGTAATAAATTCTTTGTTTATATATTATCTTCAATATAATATGCTGATTCATAACTTTTTAATACTGGCACAAAAATAAATTAATATTCGTTAACGACCATTCAAGTGTGAAGGAAGGAAAGTGCTTTCTCCTAACTAAAGGGAGGATCCTCGAACAGTCTAACCAGTCACTGGCCTGTAAAAGCGAGCAGTTGTATATATCCTTACAGACCATACTAATTTTGTTACCGAGTTTCTGAATATGAAATCGTAGCATTGTAGCTGCAGACTGTAGGTGTCCCTACAAAACGCTAATTATTTATATAATATTATGAGTCTGCTCCTATGAGAAGTTACGGTCGTGAATAAATGTACAATACCTATAAATTATAACAAGCGATTAAAAGTTAATTATTATGTTAGTGAAACAATAAGTCCACATTAGCCGTTGAACGGGAAACACTCAATGAGCAGTGTTCATTCATTCTAGTAATTATTTCAATTTCATTACTTTTAATTATAATTAAAACTATTTAATCAATGTACAAATATTTCCTAATTAGACTAGTGTAATTATCGAGAGGTTATATTCAAGTTTTTATAATAATATGCGTTGAAAAGTATGACGAGTCATGTCATTGAACTCTCCATATTGGTTTGTGGACGTTAATTCTTGTAAGTTTTAATTTTTAATCACATCTTTAAACACATTTGTTATATGGTAAACTTATTTGGTCAGCTTTAAGGAATGAAACCTAACTAGTTGAAAAAGACGCGTTTACAGACTTTGTTGCCATACCCGTAATATTCATTAGTTTTATCGTTCCTTTTACGTGGATAGAATTTTGTATAGAACGGTCGAGAAGCTCACCTGACGTCAAAAGATTCATGCACACTCAGCAGTGTAGGAGGTGGCAAGTGGCTTTAACTTGTGACACTTATCCCATGACATTATGGCATATGGCTTCAACCCAAATAGTCAACGGCGTGATCAGCTTATTTACTTCACGAAACCAGAGGTTATACAACCTTTTGAGGTCTAGAATATTGTTTGTTTTTGATGCCCACAGTAATAACGTTGAAATCATTCAAATCGAAGTAAGAAACATTTTTTATTTGGGATTCAAACTGGATCGTATTCAGCCCGTTCAATTATTAAGCTTGTCTGTAACCGAGCGAATAAAATAATGTTAATAAACGAATCTCAATCTCTATGGGCGAGAGAACTGCACTGTACATAAAGCAAATTAATGAATCGTCGGCTGCCGGCTCTCGGTTTATTTATGTTATCTTTAGTTCTATTGGATTTCTTGTTCACTTCACACTACATGCTACTACACAGATTAGTAGTATATATCTATAATATTATTATAAAGTTGAAACTTTTAGTTAACAATCCCAGGAAATGAAATTGAAAAATAATGTTTGTGTTTCTTAGTCATTACCATATGAATTTCACTCGCCTTTTTGTGAAATTCAATTAAATATTAAAATATATTGCAACGTAAATTATTTTGCGTTCACCTGACAGGTACTTAATTCCATTAAATAATAACTAAGGTCTCTAAAATTCATAGCTGTTTTGTTTAAAGCGAATTCTTGAAAGGACTAAAATACCTAGCACAAGGTGTAATGTTATTAAAAATATCAAAGCGTCAAATTACTCTGCCCAAAAATCCTTTGAAGGGCGAAAATATTGAATATTCATAATATTCAAATAACCTGAAGTAGCATCTGCCCTATACAACTTAATTGAATTTTTTACTTACCTTGAAGGAGGTCCGTTATTAAAAACCATATTAATGGGACTTACATTTTTAATAAAATTCAAGTAAACTTAATATTATTTAACGTGTTCGGTATTTGAAGTCCATAATAATTTTAAATTGAAAGGATATTAAATTTTATTTATGTATAAGATCTAAACCAACGTATACAATTTCTTGTAGAAAATATGACATCACACACTTTACAAACATACACATCAATTATATTAGAACATATCAAGCTAGCAAAAGAAAAATGGTAAGAAGCAAACACAAAGTAAAAAAAATCACAACAATACCTAAAACTAAATAGCAACTTAAACTTCGTCAAATCGATGTTGTTCTGAATAATTGTGGGTTTAATAAAACTATAAATTTTATTGTATATGACACGTTCAAATACTTTAGCAAAAGCGTTTAGAATACAAATTGGCCCATAGTTGCATAAAGCAATTACTGACTGTCTTTTTTATATATAATTTAAAAAGTATTAAGTATAGTAACCGTTTAAATTTTTCTGTAATAAATGTATAGCCTGCAGCTAAGATTCATCATCGGACGTCGAGGCAGAATACGAAATTCCATCCGTATTTCAGCGTTTTTCAAGGCATTTTTGCTGCGCACCACCGCTATGTGGAACCAGCTGCCCACTGAAGTATTTCCGAACCAATTCGACTTCGACTCAAGAAAAAAGAGCGTACCAATTGAGAGTGTCCATGGGCGACGGTATCACTTAACATCAGATGAGCCTTCTGCCCGTTAGCCACTGTTCTATAAAAAAAACATATCTAAAATTTAATAAGGTCACAAGAAACAACCCAATTAAGTTATTTGGCTTATTTCCTTTATAAAGGTCTTTGGGATATCAGGTTCAATTCTCGGTTGAACGAAAGTTATAATTTCATTGCAATTCTGTGGAGTTATTAGGTCCACTATAGGAGTTGTGGTTTCGGAGAACTTTCACTTTGCATTTTTAGGTTTTACTTTAAGGGGACCTTGGGCTAATATAGAATACCTAGATCTGATCTGAGGGATCTTTACAAATCCTTATACAGGCTAACAACTTTGCCTGATTTGATTGTTAATTTTTACTCTACATTTGGTTGCTAAACGATTTGTAAACTTCAACTTTCAAAATGAAATAGTTGAATTTTGATTTAATTTTTAAATAATTATTACACGGTGCGAGCAAAAGAGCGTAAGGGACTGTAATTACAATAGCGATACACAAATATATCCCAAAACTTCATTAATATCTTGTCTAAGATTTTCCAAGTCAAACACGACTTGATGGTGTTTGTTTGTTGAGTACAGTTAGTAAAATACAGAGTATTCCAGTTTTGTTGAGAATTTCATTTCAGAAATCATAATTGCATCCTGAAGACTGATAAAGGATATTTGTCAAAATGAAGTAAGCCCATATTTTAATAAATGTAACAAGTCATTCGATGTTGTATTTAAACACACAAACAGTTAGTTGACAATACACAAATACGAATGCCGTAAATAAGTACAGTCAATAGTGATTTATATAATACAAAACATACATGAAAACACATGAGAAATAGTGTACAATATAATATTTATACTATACTTGTGTTACTTATATATAAAGTATATCGTTACTAACCTGCACGGTGTACAACCGGTCAGTGTTCAGTCTTGAGACCCTCAAGAAAAAAGGCACTTATGTCCTGATATTGTTTATTATGATGTCTTGTAGTCTGTGTGTTAGTTCTGTGGTGTTGTGGTTCAATTAAGAAATGCTGAATCTCCGAGCACATCATTGGTTATGGTTGAAGTGTGAATGGCCTCCTGGTGAGAAAAAGCTTTAAATTATGATATTGTCGAGTCAAAGTGTTCTGGACATCGAGGCCCTAAAAAGGTACAGCGATTTTTTATTTTTATATTTGGGGCTAAGGTATTGACCTATTAAATAGATTTTGTAATTGTTTTGTCGATGCGGACTAAATCTGAAAATGTGTGATAGTAACGTGTGTACGAGTGTTTCCCATAAAATTTTGGCTCTTTATTCTTTTCACCAAAGAATATTAACTTGTCTTTTGTTAACATAGCTTTTACACATTAAGAAAACACTTTTTAAACGGATTGAAGCTATGTATTATTCTAGCTGTATTAAGCTAGTAAAATTATGTAAATAATTATAAGTTTATAATAATAATACATAGCTTCAATCCGTTCAGAAATGTTTTCTTAATATTAACTTTTTACGTTTCCTTGCTAAGCACCAATAAACGTATAAAACTAAATTATTGTTTTTTTGCAAATGTCAGCTAGCATCTATATCGGCACATAAGCGACATTTCCCATCTATAGAATTTTATTAAACACGCCAGCCTTAATGTCTAGATCATATATTGCAAATATTGAAGATATTTCTTGTTTTATAACCCACTTAAACGCAAGTTCTCCTGTGAAGTTAATTGCGCATATGGAGACCAAAACCCATTGGACACATAGCACGGCATTGGGAGAGGTCGCAGGCTTAAGCCAACAGTGTTTTCTATATTAAAAAGGAGAATAAGGATACTAAAGGATATATGACTGATAAGCTAATGGTTGTCTCAGTAGCAGACTGGCAAAGAACAAGGAGAAATGAAAAGAACTCTTCGCGTGCGGTTCTTATCGTTACCCAACATAGAAGCCGTACGTAGTCACTGAAGATGTGAATAAAAAATTGTATTTGTTTTTAATTTATTCTTGAACGATGCTACTCTGCCACGATATTTTCTCAAAAAATAACCAGTAGTTTAGAGATAGTTAAGGAACTTCGTTATTGAATATATATCTACTTTATCGTTCCCTTTTTTACCTTTGGAGTATCGCTATTAATACTCATCGTTCAATAATTTCATCCGTAATAGTGGTTATTAGTAAACATCGTTATTCATTTCTATGTAATATCTTATCATATAATGTTATCTTAAGTTAAACATTTATTTTTATATAGTTATTGGTAATCTTCAAGCTACGCATATATTGTAAAAGAAAAGAATATATATATATATATATATATATATATATATATATATATGTACAAAGCCAAAACAGATAGCATTGATAAACAAAATATACAACACAGAAAACTAATGTCAAATAAGTACATTAATAGATAAAAAATAACGATTTAACATTAATCAGACGACAACTTAATATTAAACAAAACTAAATTTTGTGTTGCTAAAACCCAAAATATTGCGCAGATAATTCGAGTTCGTACGAGGCACGAGGAATTGAGATTTTTTTATACAAATTATATTTTTTTATATTTATACAAAAAACAAATCAAAGTTACAACAACATAAATATCGAACTACTCAACAACTACATGCAATTTAAACTTATAAATTTTATTGAGTTTATTAATTTAAGTGAAATAAAACTTAGTCATACAAATTTCCACTAACTCAACAACTTCAATACTTCAAGAGCTATGTCGAAGTTTCTCAGAAATTAATGAGTTGTTGTTTAATAATTAATTATTTGAGTCTCGTTAAAAATTGCTCTAATTTAATAGGCGTGTTCGATTAAACGGTTCTGAAATTTAAACGTCGACCGTAATATTGCTTATATTCGTATAAGGATTAAGTTTACTTTGTTCTTTTGCACGAAAAAAAGTTTTAATTTTATTTATTAATCCAGTGGCGCTACAATCCTATGGGTCCTGACCTAAGATTGCATCCGTTTCTTTGATAATTTTTATTTTATAGTCGATTTCTGGTAGATGAACAAGACGACAAGAGTCGTTGAAACTTTGATTTGAAACCGTCGTCATGTTGCACGACGATACCTTTTACCGCACATGCGAGTGTTAGAGGTGAACATAGACAGTCCATTAGTGCACAGACGGGAATTGAACCTACGAAATCAGGGATGAGACTATGCCCGCACTGCAAAATAAATAGATTACATTATTTAGTCAATCAAATGTTAATTTATTTTATGAAACAACATAATCTAGTCTTAAGCAAAATAATGCTATTTTGGATTCCATTCTAAGGCCATAACCGAAACAGTACATTGTAAACTATTCGCTAAGTAGTAAACTAACGAACGAAAGCTTAACGCCGGGCCCTGCTCGCTAATCTCAAACACCGACGCGTAACTTCCAAACAAGTGTCGCTTGTAATCCAGTTCCTTATGAAATTCAATCAGATTCCTAATACTTTACAAACTCTCAAATACACCGGTTTGATGTCCTATGTGAACTTTATAGTATGTAGACCCGATCTCAATCGACCTGCGTTTAAGTACGATTTTATAATTGCATTTTCGTTTAAAAACATTGTTTACTAAATTGTTCGTTCAGAGTCTCTTTCTTCGCATTACTCAGAACCATGTTTAATGTTTCTGAGCGAGTACGTTTGACGTTCAAGCGCAGCAATGATACAAAGGTGACATCGGACTGTGTCACGCATTGATACTTTACATTAGTATGGTGTATTGGTCTTAATTAATTAATTGATGATAATATATTGAATTCATAATAAGCAGCACTGCGCTGCTGTCACAACTTTTGGGCCTTGCGGTATTCAAACATTCAAGTCTGTAGTGACGAAAATCAAAATTTAAAGAAATACTCCACGTCATAGGTATGTTTCTGCCTTAAATTTAAGTCATTAGCGTTACGCAGATTGTAATAAAATTCAAGGCGTTAATACTAAATACTCAATTAATACTTGATCCAAATTTGTTACTTTATAAAAATATAATATATATTAGGTCCTTACATATGAAATTGGCGTTTTGTATGGGAGGAACAAAAAGTCGAATATTTTTAAATATAATATATTTAATTAATCAAAGTATGAACCATTGTTTTCTATGCACTAACATTTTGTCATCTCATAGGTAGTTCATTGATCCCTTAACAAAAAAACAGTCGGACGGGAATCAATGAAATCTGTGAAGGCGATTTGGACTGCCCCATCAGAGTTAAATTTTTTCCCTAGCAAGAAGTGGTCCAAATTTCGAAAAAAAATAGTAATCTGTTGAAGCAAGGTCCGGGGAGTACGGATGATGTCTTAGACATTCCAATTGAAGCTCTTCTAATTTGGTAGCCTTCTGTTGTGCAGTGTGTGGTCTAGCGTTGTCGTGAAGTAGCAGTGGCATGGAGCGATTGACCAGCCTAACTTGTTTAGCCGCTAGCTTTTCCATCATGGTTTGCAATTGCTGACGATAGACATCATCCGTAATAGTCTGGCCAGATTTGAGAAAACAGCAATGAACAATACCGGCACTAGTCCACCAAACGCTTACAAGTAACTTTTTTGGGGTTAAGTTTCGCTTGGGGCATGATTTTGGCTGGCTGGCCAGGATCCAACCATTGCGCTGAGCGCTTCCGATTATCGTAAAGGATTCATTTTTCATCACAGGTAATGATTCGGTTAAAATACCTTCATTATTGTGCCGGTTCAGTAATGTAACGCAGCAGTCGACGCGCGTTATCGGTTTGCTTCAGTCAATTCCTGAGGTACCCACCTTTCAAGCTTTTTAATCTTCCCAATTTGCTTCAAGTGAATTAAAACAGTTTTATCACTAACACCGCAGCCTGCAGCAACTCGGACGTGGTTTGCGATGGATCCCCTTCCACAATAGCCTTCAATATTTCATTACCAACTTGGGTCTCAGGCCGTCCACGGGGCTTGTTCTGCAGGTCGAAATTTCCAAAACGAAAACGTTGGAACCAAAAACGAACTGTGTTTTCTTTTGCAACATGACCGCCATACACATCATTCACCCTTCAAGTCGTTTCCGCAGCACTAGTGCCACGGCGGAACTCGTACTCGTAAATAATGCGATACTTTAAGTTTTCCATTTTGTAAAATGAGAGATGCAAACATCGAAGTAAATAGCTGTACAAATTTGAATTTGAAATTCCTAACCAAAGAGGAGGTATTTGAGGTCAAAGTGGCCAGTACGACAAAACGCCAATTTCATATGTAAGGACCTAATATAATGAAGCTTCAGCATACGATTCTCATCCCTGAGGTCGTAGTATCAATCCCCGGCTGTGGACCAATGGACTTTCTTTCCGTGTGCGCATTTAACATTTGCTCGAACGGTGAAGGATAACATCTTGAGGAAACCGGCTTGCCTCAGAACCAAAAAGTCGATGGCATGCGTTGCGGAGAAGGTTGGTCACCTACTTGCCTGTTAGATTAAAAAATGATCATAAAACAAATACAGAAATCTGAAGCCCAGACCTAAAAAGGTTGTAGCGCCAGTGATTTTTTTAACGGTGCGAGTTTAGGTTAAGTTTATACGAAAGGAATGATGAAGACAATTGACGGAAAAAGTGGATAAGACAAACAAAGTGGACGGAGAAGGAAAAGTAGGCACAATAACGAGAGAGCAGGACCTGAATTTTAACAGAAGCAGAACCTGTGAAGAATGACGCGTTACTGACGCAAAAAATATTTTCGTCAAATTTCGTGTACTCGTGACTCCAGACTAAAGTGGCAATCATGGGAACGAGTGTCAACGATTTCTTAAGTATTGATTGTCTTTAAGTGTAAATAAATTTCTTTTTATAATAAAAATGACTGCGCAGTTATTTTTTATTATCACATGGCAATATTGATAAATCATATAAGCCACTAGTATTTACTTACAATCTAGTATTTAATGACAATCGCCTCTAATACTAATGACATTGCTCCAACAATGACTATGAAATTACTATTATTACAGATAGAAAGAGAGACAGAGAGAAATAGTCAAAATCCACATCAAATAAACCACTATAACGGTCTTGAACCAACTTTACATTAGCCCATTTCTTCTTTTCAGAACACTACGTCTAAAAACGTGAACACTACTTTCTCAAGGAGCTTTTAATATGATTTTAATGTTATTTATATGTGCATTGGTTGTGGGCTGCTGGTGGGCTGGTTTACACAAAATGGATAAGTCTGTAAGATTATTGTAGAAAACGTGGTGTTCCCTTTGTACCTCCCAAACCTATTATTGGTATGACATTCCTAAAAAAAGAAAACCAGGTTGGTTGATAAAAAAAATGTTTTATATGCCTATAATAATCTCGATCGATCAAGATCGATCCGCCATTTTTTTTAAACACTTTACTAAAGCTTTTTAATGTTCAATGTTAAAGATAGATATTAAACAAAATTCAAAATTTATCCACATCAAATACATGGAATGATAGCTATAATCTTATTTAAGGATAACTAACTTAAAGAGATTAAGTTAGTGAAATTGTAATCTCTGGGTGTAATCTGCAGAACCGATGCTGAAAACTCAATCCAAAGTAACGTTATAAGTAAGTATATTATACACTAAGAAGACTTTTTCGTTTTAGTCGGTTTTTCCAAGTAAGGTTTGGAGAAAAAAGGGTTGAACGTTTTTTACGAAAGCCACCTTAATGTAGAGAGATATATGATTGAGTACCTGACAAAGTTTTAGAGCTTGATGAATACCTACAAAAATATCAGGAACATCATTTGTCTAACTTTTATAATATAAAAAATTCTCTCCCCCGCCGCGTATATCTTTCGCGATGAACTCAAAACTTTAGGAACTGTTTAGGAAGATTATATTATAAGTATAAAAATATGTTCGACGTCGGCCGGAAAACGTTTGGTTTATTATTCCACAATAACAATGTAAACACATTTAATAATAATATAAATAAAACAAATGAGCTGTTCTTATTTCTCTACAAACCATTATAGGCAAAAGAGAAATTATTGGAACAAATAGGCATGTTTAAAATTAATAAATACAACGCGGCTTACAACGCAATACGCTGCCACCCACTGAAAATAATAGTATTAAGACGTTTAAACCTCGTAGACGATAAAAAGACGTATGTAAAACGGAGCTACATTTAACTTTCGACTGGTCATAAACAAGCGTCCAATAGCTGACATGCAGTGCGTTCTGTTTGACCACAGTCAAGCAAAACGTGCTGTCGTTTTATTGTTTCGTTTCTTACCTGGTTTTACTTTTTTTGAATCTTAATTTTCAGGCTATTTAGATGCGGAGAATATATGACACATGCAACAGTCCATACGTAAGGATTTATATATTCTAAAAGCCTGGTCTGGTCATCAATTCTCTAGAAATTCGCATTGTTTTCGTAAAGAATGCTAATAATTTATGAGACAGACTTGTGAGTTCTGGCTATACAAACCCAATTCAATCTTTGAACTTGATTACAGTCAATGTGAGTACGGAAGACAACTTTTTTATTTAATTTTTAACTCCCTGTAACCAACGTAAAATTTGACGCGTGTAATGTCTGCACCATGTCCCGTTATAACGAGGTAAATTCCAACTGAGAAGTTTTTGTTTTTATTTTAAGTTACCAATAGAAGTTTAAAATACAGGACCCAATATGGTCAAAAGTACGCCAACGTCTTACTGGAGTGGTTAGATCATCCATGGTAAAGTAAATGCAGTCACTGGCTAAGGCATCAGTATGGAGAAGAGTGATAAACTAAGTCAACTAGTTTATCACTCAAACTAACTAAGTCAAGTAAGGAATAAAAAGATGTGGTCTCAGTTGTCGACAGATCCTCAATGAGAGTTATATTAACTCACGTTTTTACGATAGTGGGTGCGGTCGCATCCTAAAACACGTCTAAATATCGTGGATTCACAATGAAAATAAAATAATATTTCTGTGATCCTTCTAATTATAAAATCTATAATACAAAAATTAACTATCTACTATAGGCACTGATAGAACTTTTGCTTAATATAACAATTTAAAATAATGTATTTAAAACATAGGATTTCCGGTTCGATCTATTAACATCAGTTTAGTTTTTGCTCTGTTTACTGCAAGGCCTATGTTCTACTTTCTAGCTCGAGTTTTTGGAACATATTGGAGTATGCCCATCCTGATGAAAGAACGGTTTTCGATGTATATAAATTGTGTATTAAAGCTACGAGGTGTTCAGGAACTCCCATCTCAAGTAGAACCCTCCATAGTTTATCCCATTGTACATAGTCATAGTCAAAGGCTTTTGTATAGTGTTATGTAGTATTGAGTTTCCTACTCTTTTCGATGATTTGGCGAATGTTAAGGATTTCTTCCAGCATTCCTTTGTCTTTAACAAAGCCTGCCTGCTCCTTAGGTAGCTTTTTGCTAAGGTAGTAATTAAGACATCAGTTAATAACATGGAGGAGGATCTTACTCGCATTAGATATTAATGCTGTGGTTCTGTAACTCCCACAGTCTTTAGAATGTGTCACTTGCAGCATTCCTGACATAAGTATCGTATCGCATTATATATCTCGGATCCCAATTCTCTAACGACGGCAGCTCTATCCCCGAGATAAAAAGGCGAATCGACATGGCTAAAGATGCTATGACACGTTTAGGCAACATCTGGAAGAAAAGAGGACTTGGTATCAAAACCAAATTAAGACTGGTACTAGTGTTCCCCATCTTCCTGTATGGAGTAGAAACGTGGACTATCTTCGCTCGAGAAAGGCTGAGCATCGATGCCTTTGAAATGTGGTGCTGGCGGCGAATGCTCAGAGTACCTTGGACTGCGAAGCGTACTAATCCTCCATCGATCCTGACCAAACTCCGCATACGGACCCGCCTGTCTACCATATGCCTACAGCAGATCGTATCTTATTTCAGCCATACAATGCGCAGAGGCGATGAAAATTTGGAGAAACTGATCGTGGTTGGTAACACAGAAGGGTAAAGATCACGTGGCCGTTCACCAACCAGATGGACCGATCAAGTGAAAGACTCAACGTCCTCAAAACTGTATACTGTCATGAGAGACAGAAACCGATGGAGAGATAGAGAGATAGTCCGCTCTAGATGCTTCTTTGCTGACCACGACGCTCAGACATGACCTGCCGATTAAAGAGAGAGAAAACATATAGGCATAGATGCTATTGCATTTTGTTAACAGGTATATCAAAAGAAAGTTTACATTTATTTAGCTTACTGCGTGAACGCATCAAATTCGAGGGGCGCGGGGATTATGTCAATCAGTAGCCCGGCTCTTGGGAATTCAATCGCTATGGAATGTTATAATGAATAAACATTTTTTTCATACACGACTTACTTTTTTTTAATCGATCAACTAAGTATGAACTTTGTTTTGAGACATCTTGTATTAAAAAAAAATATCACCATTTCCACAGGCGGAAGGAAAATAATTAGTATTAGGTTGCATCGACATTATTACAGGCACATTTTGACAAGATTGCATCGGAAGACTACAAAATAGACAAAAAGTTGACAATAGAAGTTGATACAATCTATGTCAATGCTATTGGCATGCACTTTGACCCTAAGTATTTCTCCGAACCAGAAAAGTTTAATCCTGATAGATTTTTACCGGAAAACGAGACAAATTGTACCTTGCATTTGTTTGGTAAGGGACCAAGAAATTGTATAGGTGAGTTCCATACAATGTTTATCTAGAATAGTTTTAATTTATGATTAATTCAAGATTGATATATGAATATTATGATAATTTCTTCATTCACTCACTCTTTTTTTTCTTTACAAGTTTACATTATATTGGCTAAAATATTTACTAAGCACAATATGTGCTACTAAGTACAGATGTACAATAACAAACAAAATATAACTAAATCATGAGTTGTTGTTGGTGTGTGATTATGTAAGGTAAACTAAACTAATGCGGGTAAATGAAATTAATTTAAAATAACTTTATGATTATGGATAACATATATTCTGTTTCATCGAAATCTAGGCTTTTCAGAAATTTCTAACACAACACACAAACACTTCAGTCTCAACAGGTCCTGTATTAATACCTCAAAATACACTTCATACTTATACCTGTGTATCTACGAATTTTAGGAAAACGGTTCATAATCTAGAATCTAGTTTCAGGTTTATTGTTGAATATGCTTACCAGATGAACTGGTGTGAGATAGGGACCTCTTTTTAGCACCAGAATGCGATTTGTTAGTCGAATTTGTGGCTAGTGATCTTAAAGATCAGCATCAATCTAAGAACAAATACCAGAGAAATGAAAAACCTAAAATATTTTATTTAAAATCCTCTAATGAAGGATTTTGCGCTATAGTCGTGAAATATTCCCACATTTATCGATTACTTGAATCGGAGATCTTACTAGAGTCAAAACAAGACAATCGATGTACCAATGATTGAAATTTAGCCTGTATAACGTTGGCTCTTTTGTTCACTATGTGAAAATCGAGTCAACTTTTTTAATAATAAGGATATCATTTTAAGCCTTTAATAAATATAGAATAACTTTATTCCAAGAGTTAAGATCGTTGGCCGTTGATGTATGGAGCTTATAACTAACAAAAAAATGAGGGTACAGGCGTTGCGACGTTAACAAAAACAAACTTGGCTTATCTATGAGTTCATAAATGACACGTATACCACAAAAAGTATAGTGCTCATATTGGCTTAAAGTGTGCGATTATTAACATTTGGTTATATATATATATATATATGTAAGTAATGTTGGCTTATATAACTCGAGCCACGGATAAATTATCCGACATATTGTACTTCAATAGAACCACCGAAAAAGAAGAATGGTTTTCACAGTCGCTAACATCGGAAAGCTAGGTGTCGCTCGACATGCGACCAGGGTCGACTAGTCGAACGATCGCAGCCGTTAAGAACTGAATGCTACCTTAAGAGACCTTTGACATCAATCTTTTGCAGTTTGCGTGACCCGCAAAAGGTATGGGTCTGTGGCATTACACATGATAATGTAACCATTTGTAAATAACTGTACTAGGCTATAGAGGGCTTCGTTAATGAAAAAAGGATTTGGATTAATTGTCACTATTACTCTACGCAATGTTTACTAATAGAAGATAGATTTATTCTGGATATAAATATAGTTTTAATTAGACATTAAACTAAGAAAATTCGAAACCACATGGAGTACTGTTCGCACTTCTGGGCCGGGCTCCCCAGTACCAGCTCCTTCCACCGTATTCAACGGTGAGTGGTTCGGAATGTCGACGACCAATCACTCACCGAGCGGCTTGATCCTCTGGCGTTGCGTAGAGATGTGGTGTCACTCTCCATCTTCTGCCGCATTTACCATGGAGAGTGTTCAGATGAGTTGTTCGGATTAATACCTGCAGCTGGCACGAGGAGGCAGAACACAAAATTCCACCCGTATCACCTTGACGTCCACCGATCCTCAACTGCGCATTTTTCTATACAGTTTTGTTGCGCACCACTACTATGTGAAACCAGCAGCCCACTGAAGTATTTCCGAACCCATTCGGCTTAGTTTGCTATAAGAAAAAACAACCAAATAAACATTTTATTTATCTAATATGTAAAGCTCTTGTATCTGTGATCAATGAAGGTAATAAGTCTTTGTAGTTGTAACGTTGAATACATAATAGTAGTTAACTGTAAAAGTACTTGAAGATTTATTAAGTTTGCAAGAGGCAACTTGGCTAAAATTGCAACAAGATACTTCGTCGTAGTTTCCATTAATAGCCAATTTTCTGAAGGACTTTTGGGAGTTTCAGCGGAATGTCTTCGTAGAACAATTATGGCACAAAGGTGTCGAAATAAAAAAAATATTATACAGTACCAGATAATTACACATACAAATAAATAAATAATTAATACCTAAAGACAAAAAACTAATTGAGTATTTTAATCGGAGTCATTTTTACAAGTCGAATTAGAAATTGTTATCTTTATTATGTCTACACACATGTACGTACAATATCAGAAAAATAGTGCCTGTTAGAACGCTACACGGCGAAGGAAATTTGTGGCACACGTGACTGAGGTCTGCGGCGTGGTGGTATGATGTACTCGGTCGATAAAAATATGATATACGATATATATATATTTTACGGTCTTGTAAAATTCTGTTTAAAAAAATTTGAATATTTACAACTGTACCTTCATTTTAAATTATTTATTCCTAAATAAGATTCGATATGCTCTGGTTAAATATATAAAAATTTAAGTTATTATTCTCTCGCCATTTATCTATATTTTCTAAGTTTGAGTTTTGTTTCAATGTTTGGTTACTCGTTTGTATATCTATGGTTTTTTTTATTTCTTCTTATAAAATAAAACATGCCGTTGGTTAGCTAGAAGAGATCGCTTGTTAGCGATTAAGCCTTTCCTGAACCTTGGATGTCAATATATAAGACATTTGTAATGTTTAACAGGCCAAAAATTACATGTTAACTGTCAAAAACGTTGAATTGTAACCAGCATAGTTTAACCCCACCATTATGAATAAAAATATAATAATTTTATTTTAGATATTTTTCACTTTAACACATTTATTTCTATCTCATTATTTTTAGGTGTCTCTACATAAAGGCCCCACTCTCTGCCATGCCATTTTATTGTAACATCTGGTACCTTACGTTCTTTTATCGGTCTTTGACTCACCTGTAGCTTTGTATGCAGCACTTTAGTGGGTGGCCCAACAAGTTTAGAAAAGCTTTCTTTAAATTACCATGCTCGATTTCTTATTACTTCCTCCTCCATAATTAATGTGTGTTAAAAAGACAAGCACTGTGGCGGGCAAAGAAGTACTATTTAATGTGGTTAACCATCATGAGCATTATAAGCAATTTGACTGTCTCAGCTTTAAGTAGCTACATACAACGACGCTGCCGGAGCCGTGTGATCGACAATTCGGTGCACAGGTAGCGAACGAGAGGAAATAGAATTACTGCTGTTATCCCCGCGCTGTGGTCGGGACGTGAACATTTGGGACATCTCCTATATAGCTGTCTTCTACTGGCAAAATTTTAGTAAACTAATTTTATACAACACCACGATGGTAAAAATGTTATTCCTTGAAAGGTTTCATTTTTACATCTTAAGAATGAAAAGTCGTAACTCCTAATTTAGGTCTTTGAAGACAAGTGAATATCCCGTAATCTTACAGTGAGCGATATGTAGTAGTTTTGGCACAGTCAAGTAGCTGATTTAAGTTTTTCTGGGAATTTATGAGATATAATTTTGGTTAAGGTTATATACACCTTGTTAAAGGAAATTTTTGCGAGAAAAACATTATAAGATCATTTGCCGAAAAATACAATATCCGCAATATTTCGTTAAAGAAACCTTTTCCGCGTGTTGAGGAAATCTCTTATATTGTCGCTAATTGCAATAACATTTTTAGACTTACGCTTAGTATATTTTAGATTTTTTTTGTCAAACAAAAGACAAAAATAGATTTTTACCTTAAATTCTCGAAATTGTCAGATTTGGGTGTGTGCCAGTGTATCGATCGACGATACGATCCGATGTTTAGAGCACGATGGGCCCACTTTAATTAACTTCACTTTAGAACGGGTATTGCCACAGAATTTTTCGATATGTTCAATTATAAGGTTTATCAGAAAAAAATATTTAACAGTTAATGCGCTTATTTATTAATTTATATAATAAATCAATGGCGCTACAACCTTTTTAGGTCTGGGCCACAGATTTCTGTATCTGTTTCATGATCATTTGTTAATCTAACAGGCAAGTAGGTGCTCAGCCTTCTGTGCCTGACGCACACCGTCGACTTTTTGGGTCTAAGGCAAGCCGGTTTTCTCACGATGTTTTCCTTCACCGTTCGAGCTAATGTTCAATGCGCACATAGAAATAAAGTCCATTGGTACACAGCCAGGGATCAAACCTACGAGCCCAGGGATGAGAGTCGCACGCTGAGGCCACTAGGCCAATATTGCGCATTTATTCATTTATATATTATTTCGCATACCTTACAACAGTCAGAAAGATTGCGTTTAAATCTGTAAAAATATATTTTTTTATATTTATTTTTACAAATTTATAGTTTAAAGTTTAAGTTTCCAAAAAATCTGCAATAGTGTAATTTAGTACACTAAATGTTAGAAGAAGACGTATCGTTACGAATTTTAGTTATTAAGATAATACCAATTGTATATTTTGGAGATCTTTTTTTACTAAAAATATAGTTACTTGGAACGAAATTCATACAAAATGTCACTGAGAGTTATTTGTCATTCAAATTTAGAATATTTATTTAAATTAACGCAATATATTTTTATTTTTTGTAAATACATACATTTGCCATGATTCCACCTTAGATACATTGCAAGATGCCAACTTTGTTGCGGTTATAATCCTCTACTTTTCTCATCGTTTTAATAAATAGTAGAATCTTGCTGAACTTTAAGGCTAATTAATCAGGGAATTCAGGCAGGACTTGGCAATTTCGAAATGTCTAGCATGATTTATTACCACGAGTTTTAGGTTTTGTTTCAAATTATTTTAGTAAACTGGTTTCATTAAAAAAAATTACTCAATAGCATTTTGAATTAATTTTTAATAATTATAACTACTGGTAGTTGTATTTGTTACGCATACCTTATGCGGAGGACATTAAGAGTTTTTACAATAAAACGATATGTTTGTATGTACTATTATACATTCGAGGCTAAAATAGTTTTGTTTTAGTCAAGTTACTAGGGATTCAACCTGGACTGTCCTGGTGCCTTACCAATTAAGCTACAAAAAAGGAATTAATAAAATCGGAGTGTATGTCTGTGAATAACTTCTAAGCGACTGCACTAAAATAGATCCAAGTGGGGAATAAAATCCTTGTCAAGATTAAATTTAAAAAACCTACAAAATATCTGTTTGAGCAGTTTCGTTCTTGTGGCATCTGCATTCAACTGTCGACCCTGAGGTCGTTGGTTCGTTTCCCGGCAATACAATGTGAATCATGAAACACAATCACATGATTATCAAGGTTATTCAACTCCTTGACACCACGGACCTAGTGAGAAGCTATCATACGACATATTATGGAACTAATATGATTGCGTATCATCTTCTTTCACTTGGTGCTCTATTATTTTATTTAAGTATAATAAGTTGAAATCTAATACAGCATTATTTTTTAGATATAAAAGCAGGGCGTGCTGTGTCAAGTTCATTTCTTCGCCTTGCTTGTGTTATTTTTGTTGATCAAATAGTTTTAATTTGTTTAATATTATATCATAATTTTGTGTAACCTGAAATAAAGAAAAAAACATGTGTATCTTATTAATAAAAGAAAAACACTCACTTTAAATCAAAAATGGGTCCATTTAAGTTGCTGTCACCAGCAATATTGATTTTCAGTGGACCCCTACTTTGCTCTTAGTAATTTTATTAATAAATTGCCTACTATTTAGTATTAGTTCAACCAATCCCTATTCAAAACTAGCATATCAATTCAGATTTTCGAATTTCACACAAACTCAATACTTGGAAATTTTTCTTTGCTTGAATAATTCAGCTGCGGCCTTAAAATCGCTGAGTTGTATTCTCAGTTAACTTTATAAATGAAAAACTGAACTTGTTTCGGCTACCCGTTGAATTTTTAATGAAAAGCTCGCGATTACCGCCGCTCTGTGATTTTCGAGTCTGGAGATTTTAGTTTTGACCGATGCCTTTTAGTTAGGATTTTAATCTAGGTGGAGTTAGTTAGTTAGCATATTTACTGTTTATAACGACTATAGTATCGTTTGGTAAACATCGTAATTTATAAAACACTAATGAGTTGTGGCCCGGGCTCGACGGTAGGAGACGCCAGTACCTAGTTTAAGCAAATAAAGATATTTTTAGGAATGCAGAGATTTGACTCACTCTGCTGCCTAGCTTCTCCGCCACAGATCTAAAAAAACCAACCCTAATTATGAAATCGCCAAACAGATTTTGTCGGATTTGGACTGGAGTTGACAAATCGCGATCAAATGTATATTTTCACCACAATCTGAATTGAAATAATTATATTAATTAAATTTAAATTGAATTTGTAGCATGAGCACTAAAACCTTTCGGCAATCAGAAGATAAATGTTTATAATAAACCATTATTTGATCCGAACATAATTATATCGGGAATGCCTCGGGCCCTGCCGGCTGTTAAACCACCATTTTGGTTCAATGAAAGCTGTTTTATTAACAAATAAAAGTGCGATATAACTGGTAAATATTAATTTTCAACACTAAGAAGGATATACGGAAAAGCAGCAATTATGAATTTATAATTTTTTGTAGTTATTTTGATGAAACACGTTTAAAAAGTTTAATAAATTCTGTGAAAGGCACAGATGATGATTACAGAAAGGTTCTCATAAAGGTTCTTTAAGATATTACAGATTTGCAGAAGTTCATAAATCTAATCAGAATCTAAAAAGTTCTTTCTCGATTGTCAAGCTCAATTCAAACTCAACGAACGTATTAAAATCCTGTTAGTATCTATGGACATCCGTTCCATAGATTCCTTGCTACAGATTATGGCGTTACTGGGATTATTAATCATTATCTTTCTTACAAACGTATAGTATTTTTGTATCTAGCATTAATATAAGATATATAATATTAATCATTGTTTTATACAGTTCTTATTAAATGCTTTGTATTGTATTGCTCCGAGGACGATATGGAAGTCTCACTAGTAAAAAGTTTGAATTATCAGACGTACCAATGTTAATTAATTAAGATAATATTGTTATGGGGTAACAGATTATAGCAATAAAGGAGGCGAGTGATATCGTACAAACATAAATATTCGCAGCGCCCGCATCGCCCAAGGTCATTGCGGTCTGTCTTCAATGAAATATGGCGGCGTTCACCCTAAACTTTGCAAATCCTCACTGAATTGATCCTTTAACTTTATGACATTCCTGTTTATAACCGTCTAAGATTTAATGGTTTAATGACCGTTTTTATATTGCTTGATTTCAATTAATTTCGATTTTTTTTTAATTTATTTGTCATCAATGACAGTACGCGCTCAATGCGAAAGTCAAAAAATACTGCGATGTATCAATGGAAATTTCTTTCTATGTGCGCATTTGAAACTTGCTACTATGGTGACGTAACCGGCTTGCCTCAACCCCAAAAAATATACTACATGTGTCAGAACATAGAAGGTTCTTTTAGGGTTGTAGTATGACTGGATTATTATTATAATTACTATTGTAGTTTCTTCTGGTAGTTCCGCTGTTTTTGAAGTATATATATAGTAAATGTAAAATTATAAGAATTTTATATACATATCGCAGATTCAACGCGATTAATAATTGCAAAATTGGTGTTACTACCGTCGTCCGACATTATAACTTAATATCTAAACAGTCGGTTCGCATGTCCGGCGCAGGCGCCGATCACAGAGCTACTACCGATACCGTCTGAACTCAACGATCGATTCTACGCACTATTGACAAATTGACTTTAACGCATTGACAACTTACAATCTGTGAGTGTTTTGCGTGGTGTTACCATTCTAATAAAACGAATGACATCGTGTTCGTTTATTACGTAATCTCTTACATACATTTCTGTTTTTGACGTTCAAAAGTGTACATTGTGTTACCTATATGAATAAATGATTTGATTTTTTTTAAATTAACAATTTTATATCTTCTTTATTTTCCCCACACTTTAGCTTTTACCAAAAACAAGTTTTTTAACGCGCAATATTTCGATATTGAATGTAATACAAAGTATAATTTAATTAAGGATAATTTAACAGAAGTGACCTATTAATTTACGTTTTATCCCTAAAAACTTATACAAATCTATGCAAATCAATAAATCTGTATCAAAATTTTTAGCTAATTGCAAATGCATCCGTTGGGCAAGAATCTTTATCTAATGGTTGGGAGCAAGAAGCTCAGGTCGGTGTGACGTTAAATGGAAGCAACAGCACAGATAATGCCTTATTTATGTCGCTGGCAGGCTGCCATGTGGCCAGACCTGCTCTAACTAGCGAATACACTATTTATCTTATGTATTAACTTGCTATTAAACGAGCTAGAAATTAATAACGTAACAAAGAACATTATTGTTTTGAAAACTGGAACATAATTAAAATAATCTGTGATGAAGCCTCTTTGCGTTATAAGGTTCATGGCGCTTTTGTGTTACGGTTTTAATCACAACGAAAGTGGAAGTAATCTCATAGATAAGTTATTTTGATTTCTGCCCAGACTTACACCGCTTAGGGCGCGTCACACGTCGCTGCCTTAGGGCACAAGGGCCTAACGCAATTTTTTGTTAAAGAGTGATTTCAATTCTAATATACAATAATAACTTGATTAAAATATGTGCCCCCCCCCCTCTCCTGCCGCTTATCCCCCATGTCACTGCTACACGTTACTAATTAATTAATATTTAAAGAACTTAGTCTGTTCAAACGTTGCGTAATTCAGTGTATGTGTTTCTATGACAAAAATACATATGAGTTGTTAACACTATTCAGAATTCTTAAAAACAATTCTGATTGATGCCTGATGATATGTTATACAATGAAGTTAATTTATAGGTCTTATATGTAATTGATCCCCATATTGTCAGAAACTGCTGTCGTTACAAGGAATAATTCCTATACATACCGATACATTAAATTTTTTGTACATTATTGGCCCAACGTTAATATTTTTTTTATCATTCGTAATTTACAGAATTACCAAAGAGCCGATCTGTGACTTGAAACAAATCTTTAAACGTCCTTTCCCAAAATTCCTCTTTTTCGGATAATGCCTTTTTATTAGCAATGTAATTATGGATGTTAACGTCTTTTTCACGCTATGTTTCGGTATTAAAAATATTTGTATTTACGATAAACATAACGAAATAATAGGATATATTTTAAAAAATCATGAATCGAATTGAAAATATGCGATATGGGAAATATCAAATAGTCTGCCAGTCCTTTAATTATATAAGCCGGAATCATATGTGGACCCGGAGGTGTTTTAGATTTTAGTTTATTTACACTACGCATAATAATTTATTTTTCTATCAAAATGATTAGCGTATGCATTTGGGTTACAATTGGCAGTTGCTGGATTTAGTTGCGGGCGATCTGCCAGAAATACTGACTTGAAGTGGGCAATGACAAAGTGACATATCTGCCGGCAGAGGCATTTGCCAGTAGTAATATAATAGAAATAATAAACAACACATTATAATAAAGAAGATTTAAGATATGAAACAATTTACAATATGCTAATCACTTAAGATCAGATGAGCTGTTCTATAAAAAAAGCTCCTACTTCTTAGAAAATATTAGCCATACAAAGTAATACTTGACACTTGGTTTTATTATGTTTACTTCTAAGCTAAGAAAAAATACATATTAAATAACCGTAAAGCTGTGTAAATATAATCACAAAGTCGTATTTCAATATAATAGCCCAGATATAGCATCCCCTAAAGTTGTGTAAATGAAGACGAGTGTACACGCGATTTCCATTCAATTTGCTCTTAAAACCGCAGTAAATTCGCGACTCGCCCTATGTTTTATTCCTCACAATAAATTCTGGGAACTGTACTCTATAAAATGTTTATTGGTGGCTTAGGCATCTGCAACTTTTATATTCCTGTTATTAACTTTGTTTACTTGGTAATGTGGCCGGACTCATTTACAGGCCTAATTAATTAACATTTTCCCGTTTATGAATATTTCATTTGATCTTAGTAATCCTACAATTAATTCATTTTATTTATTTTTTGTATAATAAAACTGTTGACTTAGTAAGGCAACGGGCGGCCTTAATCCCAACATCAATCTCTTTCAGGCAATCGCATAAACATGAAAAAACACTATTGGACATTGCGAAATTTTGTAACATGAAAAAATCATAAAATATCTAACGTTGCTTAATATTACCTACCTACATATTTTCTATGAATAGCAGAAAGGAAATTTTCCTGAAATTATACACTGAAGGCTTTCATTATCAACGAAAAATACAGTGGATCGTAAAACACAGCCATTTCGAATGGAATATATTAAACAACATAAAATTATTCAAAATCTCAATTATCTATTCTGCGGTGTTAAAAACGGTACCTTCAGTAAAACGGGGCGCTTAGTTTAAAATTCAAATTCGGAACGTCTAGCGGGCGGGACTATGGGACTCGGATGGACGGCTCACTCGATTTACGTGCAAATACTGCCGAGTTGGGGAGTCACCGCCGACATTGCTATGCTAATGAGAGCCGGTGCTCCCGCGCGCGGTCGGCTAATTCTATTCATGTCGACCACCTGCATTACAAATACCCAAACCTGTGTTCCTCTAGGACTATTTAAATAATTCGGATTTAAATAAAAATACTAATTTATATTTAGTACTTTATTGTATACGTATGTATTATAAAAAATAACTTCTAGTTTATTATGGCTAATAGGCGATCTTGCTGCCTCCATAGCTCAGTTGGTTTTGCGCAGCGTTTCTTGTAAATATTAGTCATTGCTGTTGTGCTCTTTTAGCAACAGCTCGTGTGCTACTTTCAGCAGCTTTAACGTTTTCTGTAGCTCTTTGGGACACCATGTAAGTCACCTTCCGAAGACGCCGAGCTTGAGACTGTTCGGGTGTCTCCGCAGCAAGTAGAAATGCTATTTAATATGCTGTTGACGCCTATCTTGGGACTGCTCTGATGTCTCGGCAGCCCTATCAGCTGGCTCACGCTCTGCCTGTTCAAGCCTTCGCAGTTCGGGTTGTGGAAACATCTCGTTAAGTCTAGCTACACTTTCATAGTTACAGCTAAATAGAAATTAAAAGGCGGAAAGCAATTCGAATTTGGTAATTTGAAAATAAAATCACGTTTAAGTGAGTCTATTAATATATTTTTATTATAATTAAATTCATTATTATTGCTGTTATGTTATTCACATTATTATAAAAAAAGGAACCAATTGCTTACCTACCTACCAATTTAGCAATATAATTTAGTAAAGAAGTTAACGTTGTAATTAATATATAAGTAACCTATCTATATAATTAAAATAGAAATCAAGAAACTTCTTTGTAAATTAATTATTACTAAAGTAAAAGCCCCAATAGATCATGTACCAGTATATGATCACTCCAAGTATGTATATATCTATATTAATAATGTTTACACACTGTATACGTGCAAATGATAATATAAATAAATTAAAAATCTGCGTTTACTGCACAAGATGTTATGCCACAGAATTACCATCTAAAGCTCTAATATGTAACTACTTAACGAAACATAACCAACCAAAAGCATGTATTTTTTTTCGATCGCCCTTTCTGGCACTCTCTTAATCCGTCACAATCGCTCTCTCCCTTTTTTTCTACAAAAAGGCTGCACATCTTCGTGACGTTTCCACCCATCCAAGTACTGACCTCGCCCGACGTTGCTTAACTTCGGTGATCGGACGAGAACCGGTGTATTCAACGTGGTATGGACGTTGGCAAAAAAAAACGCCATTCTGGCTGAGCTACGCTCGCCAATACAGCCCGAGCTGAGCTGTAAAGGCCCTTAAGGCCAACAGCGAGATTCCATTCAAACAAAAAAAAAAAGTGACGTTTCCGTATAAACCTCATGCGCCTAAAAAAGTTTGACTTCAAAAACCTGACAGTAATTAACCTTGGGCCTATATTACTTTTAAGTAAAATGCGCTTTTAACAAATTTTGTGAGACCAGTTGAGATAAACATTACTATCATACATTACAGATGTGTAAGTCCGCCGGTTTTGGCAGCGCACGCCAGTATAGCTTGAAGATGGTAGATATTTTCCTACATACTAAATATTTTGAACAATTCACACAATATCTTTATAAATTGTAGCCTATATGTTATTCTGATGTATAAGTTATATCATTGATTAGGTTTCATTAAAATCCATTCAGTAGTTTTTCCATCCATACTTACAAACATTCGCGTTTACAATATTAGTAGGATTATATAGTTCTTCGATTGACAGAACAGATAGATTTTTATTCCCTATTTTAAAAGCAGAAAAGGTAATATTTCAAAGAGTATTATTGACATTAATAATAAAACACGCTACAAAAATAGTAAAAGGCTTTTTCATTTATTCAACTGGTCTTTCAGTACGCCCCGAAATTTCGCAAATATTTCATGCGAAGGTGAAAAAGTGGTACATTTCAAATCTTCGGTAACATTTCCATATCAAAGGCCCATATTTTACGAGTATCGAAGGGTTAAGATGATATATGTGTGGAGTATAATAGAGGTGGAATGTTTTCGATTTATGTCCCTCATTCAGTGCTTTGCTTTTTGGATTCGTTACTATTCGGCATGAATAAATATTGATTTTTTATCGCATTGACGCGTTACGCCCCAAGGCAGGACCTTAGATATATGTCAGTGACACAGATAAAAAATTCTAACGTAATAGACATTACATAGAAAAAAATGTTTGAGTTTATGTTGGAGTGGAATATAAAATATTAGGATCTTCAATGTTTTAATATTAAGTCTTAATACCTTTACCGTTAGAATAATAACAAGGAGGCTAACAAATTTCAAACGGGGACAAATTAATTGCATGGAGAGGCAAAGTCACACAGAAGAATTTATTCCCTTGTTTTATTCGAATTTTTAGGCAGGATTTCGATCTTCAATTGTTTTCTCCAAAAATAAAACCCAGAACGAGATTTACTTTTACTCGTAGAGGCTTGGAGTACATAAAATAATTTATTGGTTTTAACTATGTTATGGGTAATGGTTGTAAAATAAAACAAAATTAGCACAGAATATTTATAAAAGGAACCAAAACATTTATCGACCACAATACAATAACTAAAATATACTAAACTTAATCGTATAATTAACTTAAATAAATGTTCCAGGATATATTTGGTTTGCGCTATCCAACCTATTTTATGTAGTAATGTCTGATTGGCTCTAGCATAGATGGATTTAGGGGTCTGGAGGCCCCCTGTCCCCCTATTTTGTAAATAAAATGAACATCGAATTTTTCTTTTGAGTTAGTATATCAAGAATTTATTGTGAAACCTAATAGATTCTTTTATTATTTAACAAACGTATATGTAACGAAAAGTGGTTTACTAGTCGAAATTTAAAACTTTATTTTTTCGATGTCTATCGTGGGGTCCCCTCATATCTAGAGGCCACGGAGCTATAATCCCGGTTGCCCTGCCCTAAATCCGGCCTATGTTTACTACATCAACCAAATTTGTTATTTTATTATCCTATCCTAATTGGACACCTAATTTGAGTCTGGGAAAAGCTACAAAATAGAAAAACATTTTAAATTGCTTAACAACTAAAGAAAACTAAACCCTAAAATAATAATTAAAGAATACATAACCCTCACAAAGTTGTAACAAAAAACCAAAATTTCATATGACACAAGGCACAATTTATGACTCAAAAAACGTCCAATACACGGCCAATCACCGTCCGTGTGTGCCGTTATGTCCCTACCCTCAACCTATTATAACTTGTAATTACTTATCAGTCAAATATATAATAAATATATTATATTTATAAAGTTCTTTCATTTACTTCCGTCACTCCTTTCATATATCTAAACGTACATTAATAAATTTCATATCCCTGTTAAAAACCGCAACGGAAAACATAATCTGAAAGAGATAATACCCTTTCTTCCACATCAAAGACATATTTTACAAAATTAATTATGAACAAAATCAACAAAAGCTATAAAGTAATTGTAATACAAAGGCAAACTGAATTATCACAAAGACAAAAGGGAAAAAAGTGAAATGAAATTCGGTTTGGGCCTTTGTTGTTTCATTGATCACAATAACTGCCTACTGTTTTACTGAATTGTCCCAACAAATGTACGACCTTGATATCGTTTTATTATGTTTCACGGCTTTGAAAAAACAGTGGCGCGAACTTTCAGGTTTTGGCCTCAGATTTCCACGTGGAAGAAGAATGGTGCTGCTCTTCCTCCAACCTTAAGAGAGGATCTTAGCTCAGTCTAACCGCTGATTGACCAGCCCAAATGGTTAAGGTCGACAATTTGTTTATATCCTTGCAGCCGAAAAACCTTCAATAGCTCGTGACAGGGTACGACGTCATTGCAGTGATTTGTATAATTTGCGACATCTGTATCTTTTTGGTGATATTTTTGTTCATACCTGTCACACAGGTAAAGGCGTGTCGATTTCCTTTAAAAGTTTTTCTTTGTCGTACGAGCGAGTGTTAATTGCGCACAATAAACTAAAACAACACTGTATTACTTCTATTAATTTTTTATAACTATTTTCTCGAGGAATTCGACTTCTGTAAGGGATCAATAAGTGAAGTTTAAGTAATGTCTCATTCATTACCTAAACTTGGACTGGGAAGATCGGGAATGGTTGTTACATTTATATTAATTATTGATTTGTTAAATAAGAATAATATAGTAATTATATCTATAAATAAAACTTCACTTTGAACCCCACACATGGCTGATGGTTACACTAAACACGATAAACAAAAACAAACTGAATAAAAAACTTTTTATTACGAAGAATCATCTACCCCGAGTCTAAGAGTTCCCGGCGCCAATAGAATGAATGTATACGGCGAACAAAATAGACCCTACATTTGATTAGTAGGAAGATGAACATACGTGGCTTGGAATTTCCTGCATTTTCAGCTGCGTTGTCTACGCAAGAGTGTCTATTTTTTATGTAATTGAGACAGCTTCGCATCTACAGTTTTTGACTCTACCCTGCTACGTAACAGGGTAGAGTAGCATAAATGCATTGTGCATGAAGACAATTTGTACCTATATCCATCCAAGTAAATCTATTTATTTATGTATTTACACTTCGTTACACTACAATATATATAAAAATTGAACATAATTAAATCAAAAGGAGGGCAACTGGTGGCCTAATCGCTTACGAGCGATCTCTTCCAGGCAACCACAGTGAGTAAAGAAAAAATGTAATAAATTACATAAGATAGGCAAGTAGTGCAAAAATACAAGTTATACATATTTATTAAGACAATACTAAATACAAACATTACAAATAGATAGTAAAAAGACTATGTATCACTAATCACGATAATTTAAGATAAGTCTCACGTCAGTTAGTAGTTAAATCTAGTAAAAATCTTGGGTTTGTACTGAGTCAAACATTAGATTTCACGAATATCTACTATTGTGGAAGTATTATATGATACGCTGGTAATAATAATAAAATATTAAGTAAATTAAATAAATTCAGTTAAAGGCGACGTTGAAGCGGGTACAATACAAATTTTGAAGCCACGTCTATCTTGGGATGTTCGGTGTGTACCCTTTTTACCCACTCATGTATATGATTATTTATAATTGGTTCTGTGGCCCACAACGAGCCTAAAATGCGCCGAGATAGCGCACTTGTGATGTACTTAATAAAATTATTACATAGCAAAGACAGTAATTCGGCAGTACTACATTAGCTTGAATGCGCCTGATGGGTAGAAGTGTCAGAAGTATGTCAGAAGGCGATATCGTTATTTCATGTGCTCACAGCTAGTACCAACCTTCTGAAAAGGGCAAATATGATTCAGTGTATAACTTTAGTTAACGAATTACATAGGGTAACGGGACTTTTTTGTTGTCCGTTGAGTGAACTGACAAAAGTTCTATTATTTTTTAGTGCCTTTAGTTAGTTAACTTTTGCTGTTTTTTTACATGTAATTTTGTTTTACCGAGCTTGTTTTTCGTTTCTTGTGTACGTTTTATTTATTTGTTGTGCATTCTTGTCAATTTAGGGTCATATGTTAGGACAGGATTGTTTTATATAAATAAATCTCCTTCGATTTGAAATCTTCATCATTCGTATTATTGATTGTGGCTCTGTTTAAGTTTATAGCTTCTGACTAACGTATAGATTATGGTTTGCGTTTCAAAAACACTGTAATCAGACAGCATTTTTATTTGTCTATTAAACCACGATCTGTTTCTCCAAGCTCTCGTCGCCTCTGCGAATTGTATGGCTGAAATATACTTCGCTGTAGGCATATGGTAAAGAGTATAATATATCAAAATTTAATAAAGTTTATATCTCAATTTAAGGAAGTTTATATATTTTTTAATAAAGTTTAGTTGGTTCAGGATCGATGTATTGGTGCGCTTCCCAGTCTACGGTATTCTTAGCATTCGCCTTCATCACCGCACAGGATTATAGTTTTATGTATTAATATAAGTATTGCGATACAATAGTAGTTTATTACATAAGTATTATAAAAGTTGTTTGTTTGAATAATAAAGTATTTTATGTGTATTGCCGAAATAATAATCAGCAAGCTTTGTGACAAATCGCGTTAATTTGCAACAACTACATCTGCTAATTAAATATTTAAATGAAGCGCCGGCGTCTTTGCAATAATAACGAGGCACGTGACATCATAACGCAGGCATTCATAACTTCTATCAGCTCATTTATCTGCTTTTATTGCGTCGTGGAGAAAACGGCGAACATGGGGAAAATCCTTAGCCCACCCGTTATTATCAATTTGATTGCTTATAAATTGTTACGCGCCGAAATCATACTTTCAGATATATTTTTATGTTTTATACAATAGCAAAAATTTGATGTGTCGTCTATTGGTGTTACTATTTGCTAAGTTTATATAACGTGGTATAAAATGTTATACCAAGAATAAGCAAAATGTCTATTAATAAACAAGGAATAACTTAAACCTAGTATAACGTCGGCGTAACTGGTCATACTAGCGTTATTTAAGCCGCCATCCTAGTTGTAATTCTGACATAACCTAAACCATGACTCACGGATTTTTTATGAAAGCCGCTTAAACAATGTTTTGAGAGGGAACTAGTTCATGGTAGATTACATGGACTCTCTAGCTATGCTTACACTCCTTATTTATTTACACCTACATACTCATAAAGAAGCAACATACAATTATGACCATTATCATTGGCAGTCTTGCACAATATTTCCATTGAATTGAAAGATGAACCTATCTCTGATGATGCTTGCTACGTGGAGCAGCAGTGAGTACCATGTTTATCAAAGAAAACTTTTAAGTTTGATAGTTTTATAACAGTTAAGTTATTTAAACAAATAAAACATTATTCTATTTATTTTTAAAACATTTTTATTATATTATTCTATTAATTTTAAAAGTTCACTCGACTATCTGTCTGTTATTTAGAATTTATCTTTAATTAGCTGTGTATCTTCGCCATAGTCTTAATTCTTTATTTGTGTTCCTTTTGAAGGTGCACATTTTCAGGATTTAGGTTTTCTTAACAATTAAGTTATTTAAACAAAGAAAACATTATTCTATTAAGAAAACATTATTAATACATTTTTAAAACATTATTAAATTGATTTTTAAGTGATTACTAAATTCTTCACTAGAATGTCTGTTTGTAATTTTAAATTTATATTATATTAGTGTTTTCGTTTTGAAGGTGCTCATTTTCCAGAGCTTGAAAACTATGTATATCTGCATATAAGGCTTCCCCAAAACTAAAACTTTCTAACTACTTGCTTTCTGCAACAAATAAGATAATATTAATTTAGGCTTTGTCCATCCAGCAACTAAAAAACAATTATATGTTTTGATTAAACAATACAGTTTTTGAGATACAGGTGCTTGTTAAAATGTGGTTAATTTCTCTGTTATTTTGCTCCAAGCCTTCATTTTCTCCTTTTTGGTGTTCGTACTAACTTTGTTTTCAATTATGGACCGATTATGGAGCGTCGTAATATATTTATAAAAATCTGCTGTAATCGAACACAAGAAACAAATTAAAATTCAACAAAAGCAACATTCATGTTTCAGTTTTACTCGACATTCACAATTCTACATACCTTTTCTTCTTTCTTCCATTAATTCAGCGTTCTCTTTCATTATTAGGCATTTTAAAATCTTTTAAAATTGGTTATTATAATCAAAATAAACAACCTCGGATCAAAATCACAGCGACTGGAAACGTCAAACTGACAGAAATAGGGTTTCAGAGACAAATTTCTGTTTTTTTCTTAAGTTTATCAATGTAATGCGACGTTGCTGTCTTGTCACTTTGCCTATGGCATAACGTGGGAATTATTCCAACGTTGTAACGTGTTTATAAGTAAGAAATTATGATCTCCTTATTCTTAGCATATGCTAAGTATTCCTAGTATAAGGTTCGAATAAGTAAGTTTTTATTTGTAACACTGTTAGTGCTTATGTACGTTACTCTTAAGTGAAAGTAAGTGGTAAGTGAAAAAATAGAACACAAGAACAGAGTGTCTTCCTTTCATAGATAAGTAGTGTTATTGCACACTTTCTTAGGTTAAAAACTCTTATTAGTAAGGTTAGATCGTGATGTTCCATGATATCTCAGCAAAGACACGTATGAAACAAAAGATTTCTGCACAAAATATATAATATTGTGATTGGTCAATAGCAACTCTAGTACAATCATAAATATGCGACACGATCCGTCTTTCCCTTTGACCAATCAAACGAAACGCGCCATTATTTCCTAGTGTCATATTTGACAGTAATGTAACGGGATCATAGTTTGTCAAATTTGTAAGTAATAACATTAATAATTTATTACGCAAATTACATCACGAGATCCTGCATTAGTTAAATTTAACTACAGTAAAGTAAAATTTTCGGTTCGGTCGGTAAAAAAGGTAGGTAAAATATTTTTTTTTATCAAAATTTACAGAGCATACATTATATACTCTTCTTTGTTAATTTATGTATGTAAAAAATGAAACTCACTTATCAGGAAAAGTAATAAGTATACACTGTATTAATTTAATATGCCCTAAAAACCAACTAGCGTATAAGCCATTATCTTAATAAATAGGTTATGAATACAGCGTTTATCATATGTTATCACGCGACCATATTTTCATCATATAACATCCTAAAATAGCTATGCTGCCTATAAAATATCTTTACATATATTGATAGGTTAGAACTTTAAAATGTATGTATATTAAAAAAATTAAAGTAAACTTTTATGTATGTATATTAAATTAACAGTATTAGCCAAGTGACGAAAGCGTGCGATGTTTATTCCAGATGTCGTAATTAACTTTTCTTTGTACACAATGTACACAAACTCGCCGGTACGATTAAGGATGACATCATGGAAAAGCGCCATTCCATCGACAAATTTAAGACTTGTGTCAGTCACAGAAGGCTGATCACTTGCTTGCCTATTAGGAAAAACATATATCATGAAATATACAGAAAACTGACGGCCAAAACCAAGGGTTTCAGCGCTAATGGATATTTTTAATGGAATCTGTCACAATTTTACTACTAGATACTTTACTTATAGATTAAAGTTACATTAATATTGTGAGGCTTGTAAGGATACATTGGTTTCTAGTTAGAACCTTATATTTTTATTCTATTTTATTCTAGAATTGCTTAATCACTATAAATCAGACACTATGTCTGTCAACTATAATGTACAAATGGGAGCCTAGCTACTTTAGCCATATTGCCAGATGATAACCTAATATCGAGGTAATGGTAGTGATATAGTGTCAACAACCCTAATGCCATGACAAGCTGAGGATAGAGTGGTGTAGAAGCACCAAGTCGACGTATCGGTTAGGGCTTTTCAAGGGCCTTGTAGACTACGAAGAAGAAACATTATAAATAAACTAAGATATTATGAGTTTTCTGATGCGGGCATTTTATTGCTAGCGTGTAATAAAGCTAATTTACGTAAATGAAATCACGGAAATATTAGTAGTAATAAGGTATATCGTTTATCGGGTAGGGATCGGAATATCGAAGCATTAGCAAACATAACGGCAATAACAATCAAAGTGAGTCATATCTCACACACTCATAACTCGCGTACACATAACTCACACAACATCAGATCGCAGTAAATCCAGCGGCCTCTTGTTTTTCGATACTTTATTGCTTTTGAATAAATGTTATAATGTACTGTATGTTTGACAATTTATGAGTTTTTATACGATAACTTATAACAAATATTTATTTTTATAAGGAAAGACAGTCATTAAGTCTTAACTTGAGTTGTATTCAGTGCGTTTTAATCTAACAGAAAATTGAAATTTGTTGAATTAAAGTACTCAATGTATCTTATCACTGTATAAACACAATTTTATTTTTGGTAGCGGTTTTAACAAGTACTCTACGAAAAATACTGAAACGAACGTCCCATACTACAAATTTCTGACAAACATTCGAAAATTCGGAAATACCCAACAAAAACAGTTTTAGTAAAATCCGAAAAAGGCAAACAATTTGTTCAAACATGAAAGAGGACTCTTGACCACCGGCGAAATACTCTGAAAAAAGTATAAAAAACACCCCTTTGCGAACTCTTTGAATGTTCGCAACATTACGACGTCATTTTGACTCGACGAAATGGAATAATTTAATAGAGTCACGGCTTTTGACTTTGCCATTCTCGCCACTTACTTGCGTCTTTTGTAAAAACCAACAGAGTATTGTAATCGTGTTGCTCCTCTACTGGGATATTTTCCAATCCAAAATTAATTACTTATCTTAAAAGAAAAAAGATAAGTTTTAGTCTTTGTAATCTACATACTCCAGATTGCAGGCCCGATTACAAAGTCGTAGAAGAAGAAGTTACAATCTACATTTACGATTATTAAACAGCAATGATGACGCTATATCTCTTTCGATATTTAAGCCATATATATGTATAGATAATTGAATAATTATATAATAAACAAATTTGGAATTGGAAAACAGCTAATGTTAAGTGCCCATGGACACTCTATGATAGAGGGCTCGTGAGTCCGTTGCCATACTTTTAAGAATTGGTAAGGACTAGGGTACGGCTTAGGAGCCGTATTGGTTCGGAAATACCCTGACCGGCGGCTGGTTCCACACAACGGTGGTGAACGAATAAATACCTTAAAAAACGTCGATTTTATATTCTGCCTCGACGGCTGATGATGAAACCCGACTGGAGAATGGTCGTCAAAGCTGTAAGGGAAAGAATATGAGGAAATACTGTCCGAAAGCAAAAGATTTTATCTCGGGAGGTGAAGATAACACCTAGAACCATGTAACGTATTTGAAAAAATGAATTAGGACTTGTAGCTTATAAGAGACGTACTAGTTATTCCTTAACTGATAGTAAAAAAAAATAGGATGGTAAATGAAACAACTACTGAAGCGGTACGCAAAGGGAGGTCACAGAAAAATTTTGTTTACGGATGAGAATATTTTTTTATAATTGAGCAACATTTTAACAAACAATATGACCGTATTTATGCTCAAAGCTCTAAGGAAGCTTTCCAATTAGTCGACAGAGTGCACTATTCGACGTCAGTGATGGTTTGGTGGGGTATTAGCTATGGAGAAGTAACTGAGCCATACTTTTATGATAAAGGTATCAGAACATCGGCACACAAGTGTATCAAGATACTATTCTTGAGAAGGTAGTGAAGGTCCTTAACAACACCATGTTCAATAACCAAGAATGGTCTCGGCGCCGGGTCATAAAATTTGGTCTACGCAGTCTTGATTGGAAACGAACGTTCCGGACTTCATCAGAGGTGAAGACTAGCTATTGTCTAGTCCCGATCTTAATCTAATCTGTGAAGAATTTTCCCATGGAATAAGTGCGTGCTTCTATTGATAACTGGCCTCAAAGTTTAAAGGACTATTTTGCAGCCAATGGAGACCTAACCTATTAAACTAATACACTATAAAGATAATAAATGTTATTTGTAATAGATTTTTTTTACTTTGTTTCAGTTTTTATGGTTAGACTAGGTATATATTTATCTGGATCGTAGTGAACATTTGGGTATATTAAAGCAATATTAGTATATTAAGTATACTAGAAGTGGCTGCCGTTATTGCTTGGTAACTTCAAGATGCCGTACATACTTACTTACGCCATATTCACCGTTGATGAATATAATGTTTTTCATCTTTAATACGTAGATATTTTACTATTACCACTTCTATCTCACAGTATAGAGTATTTAGTGCAGTAGCTAGTAAATTGTATACGATATTATTTAATCTGTTTGTGTCGAGCTGAGTCAAAGCACCCGCGCTTGTCTAATTCACTTAGCGGAACAGTCGCGATGCTCTCATTTGATTAATCAGATATTCTGAATTTATAAACATGGCGCTCGAATTTATTTTTCTACAAAACACTATTGCAATTCATTCGATACTTTTTACAATCCCTTTTCGTTGAGATTTCATTTCATTAATTTTTAATTAGCTCCGGCGCTTTTTTGTTTTTACCGCGATTTCTAATAGTCCGCCAATAAATGGCTTTCTTAAGCTCGAAAGGAAACCGCAGACATTTGTGATCGGTCATTGACTAAGCCTTGTGACCCGATTTTATATTAACGGTATAAGGGAATTAACTTATCCAGAGATTAAGGTTTTGATACGCATAAATAAATCAATCAATGGCGCTCCAACCTTTTTAGGTCTGTGCCTCAGATTTCTGTATCTGTTTCATGATCATTTGTTAACCGAATAGGCAAGCAGGTGATCAGCCTTCTGTGCCTGACACACGGCGTCGACTTTTTGGGTCTAAGGTAAGCCGGTTACCTCACGATGTTTTCCTTCACCGTTCGAGCTAATGTTTAATGCGCACATAGAAAGAAAGTCCATTGGTGCACAGCTGGGGATCGAACTTACGACCTCAGGGGTGAGAGTCGAACGTTGAAGCCACTAGGGCAACACTGCTCCTACGCATATATACTAATACACAGATATACAAATGTTGCGATTTCATAAGAACTTTTTAGATTGAATCAGACTACTGATTTTAAGGTTAAAATTAATTTAATTATGAACTGGACGTTGAGGGTTTTACTTCATACTAACATATCCGTGAATGTACAATAATTATAAAATTAAAAGTGTGCATAAGATATAATATAATATAATAATAATACTATTATAGTTTACAACTTTCTTCTCCGTATAATCTTGTATTATCTCAGAATGTTTAGACGAATTTTTTACTGCTTCATTGAATACATAATCATCAACATATAAACAACAATATATTCGATTGTATGCGATAACGTGAGAAGATATGTGTATTTATAACTTCTTACATTCTAAATGTAATCATGATTTCAAGCAGAAATTCCGCTGGAAATAACTTTAATAACATGGTATAAGTGCACGGTGACGTAGTGTCGTAAGACGGTGTGAGTGTGTGTGTAATCCGATGTTGGACGCATACATCCATCATGCGGCATTAGCGCGTCACTTGTGCGGCTACGAGCCCAGCGGTTGGGCTACACATATGTGGTATACGGAATACGAACACAAACATCATCAGAACTATTACTGGTAAAATATTAATAACACTTTATTTACATGACAATAACAAAAAAAACCTGAGAACAATTAAATTAAAATGTAAAGGAGGATGTAAATGGACGGTCTTTCTGCTAAAAGTAGTTTTTTTCCAGAGAAGAGTGTTTGCCTGGTAGACATCGCTCGAAAGCGGTAAAGCCGCTAATTGCCCTCCTATTAATTTAATTGTGACAATAATTGTTTTACATTGCTGCTACGAAGTCTTAATAAATAAATAATATAAAAGATACAATCGCGACTAAAATAGATTAATTTAATAATTAATATATAATTAATCATTGACGTTTAATGAGTCGGAATACCTTTTCTATACAAATATATAACTTGTAAAATTTAAAGTAAAGTTATTAAATAATACTTAAAACCGGAGGCAATCGTTCTTTTAATTGCCCTAACTTAACTGAAATTGTTTTTTATTTAGCATAAATTCCCTAACACGGCTGTTCTACGTCAGCACCTCTCAAAGTTGTGTAAAAGTATTTCAACTTGTAATTGGATCTAATTCGCGTCGTTATTCACATCTGCATCTATACGACTCGGAAACTTTTTAATTATTCCGTCGTGGAAAGTAATTGAACACATTCATCACAAAATAACTTTTAATATGAAGTTTTTTATTCGACTGCGATTTAAAAGTTTAAAGACGAAAATTCGAAAAAAAATCTTAAAGGCGCTATTCATGTATCGTGCATTATATCCATACAAAAAGCTATGGGCCTATATCTATGAGCAATAAATGTAGGCCAGGCCAGCCCTTTGTGTCCTGCGAGATTTTCTAGTTTCTCAAAGGAAATGATGGAAGCGAGTTTTCTATGCGACTAATGAACTCCGTTTAAGAGGATAAAAACTTTCAGAGATTTATTAGAGCCGGAGCTTAATATATTTTAATGAGACCAAATTGATTGCTAGTTTGAATTATTACGAGCTAAGATTAATTGAGTTCAGCATTGACTTGATAATTGCATTGAGTAAGCGTTTCACACGAGCTCTATTTCGGCGCAACTGGCTGCCTAATTCACCCTACGTCAATACTTGGGAGATGCACTCAAGTCTTCGCTCACACTTCAGTAAAGTGACTGTCCACGTCTCCAGGCGTTAATGCGTGCGACGTGTCTGCCTCTGTTTGTTTAACTACCCCACTGACTTATTCTGGAGCACCCTTTGTAAACTCAAGAAACAAACATATGTTTATTCTTGTTGTATTAATGAGCTTTTAATAATTATCTAGGCTTGGTTAACAATCAATCACATTTTATATGCTTATCGTAAGAGGTGAGGGCTTTAATTTAGTATTGTCTTTTGTTAAAATAGCTTTTACACATTAAGAAAAACACTTTTTGAACGGATTAAAGCTGTGTATTATTATTAAAACTTATAGTTATTTACATAATTTTAAATTTTAATTTTTTTCCGACGTTTCGCATGCTTTTCAGCGTGCGTGGTCACGGTGACTGAAGACAAAAGATGTTAAATGTCAAAAGTATCACAGCTGCAGAGAAAGTTGTTTTATCTGTATTTATTGCCCCGAAGTTGGTATCGACTAAAAGAATACTGTAAATAACTATAACTTTCAATAATAATACATAGCTTTAATCCGTTCAAAAAGTGATTTTCTTAAGGGTTTTAATTTAGTTTAAATTTGCTTGTTAAATAAATAAATGAGTCACCCTGTAGATTTTATAACAACTGTATAATCTGCAAATAAGTTAATCATTAATACAAACAGGTATTTTAGACAAATGATACATGAAACACCCTTCTTTTGTATTTCGTTCGAGTTTGTTATGTTAAAACAGAACTTAGTGTATGAGAATAGTCCCGCAAAGTGGACAAACATTGCGGAGCCCATTTGCCTTGCGAAACCCCGCCGCACTAGCTATGGGTTGTGGCTGTGTTCTTGAATCTCAATTAGCATTTAGGTGCGAGCTGAGTAAATGTAAATACGAATAATTCAAACCACTTCTGTAGTTTACACCGATAGCTACTGGCCAGACAACAACGAATTTACGGCGATTTTATAGCTAAGTTTATTGACGTAAGAGTTACTCGGAACAATTCGTTTTATAAAAACTTTTACTTAATTACTTTATATGGTGAATGCAATTGCGTTCTTTATTTAAAATGTAGCTTTAAAATGTATTCACAGAAATACGAAATGTGTATAAAATGATGAAAATTACAAGAATCGTTTATAAAGGAGCAAAGTGGAAACTTTAAACAACTGTCGTCAGAAATCTCTGAACAGCACTAAAAGTTAATGAAACAAACACAATTAGACGAGAAATAATGAGCCCTCTTATTACGACACGTCACAACTTGAATTAGTCCAAATAAAACGATTTAAATACTAAAATCGACTCCCTTTATTTTCACGTATTGAGTTACAAGATTTAGCGTGTACGGAATGTAACGAAAGATTCTAGCAGTTATCAGATTTAATATAAACTTTATCGTAAATTTAATGAATTAAATTGCAATTCCGCAGTGATCTGGAATTAAAAGCTAAGCTGGCCTCTAAAAAGCTGGCTGTTTTGGGTAGGGCGTTGGCATGTTTCGCTCAGCATTAACGTATGCTGAACAATGATCAAGTACTCCTCATATGGAATACTGCTCTGATATCTTCTTCTTTTTGTTCAAAATCATCTAAGGTATTCTCGGATTGTCAATATTTTTTAATTAAATAAAAATAAGAATTTTGAATTAAAATTAATAATAAATATTTATTATTCAGCTTAATTCTCTTTCGTTACTCTGAGACAATTCGATGCGTTACTTAGTCTCCTACTATGGACTGCGTTCTTTTGTGAACTTGAAAACTGTGAACAAGGAGACCCTTTGGGTGCTGATTTCAAAGACCAGGGACATCTACATACGCAGGCAATGAAAATTCGTTGACAATTATCAGTAGATACTAATGAATGACATTTCTATGGGCCATTCGCCTTTGCACCTCTATTTTATTTAAAAAAATTGCATACAATACGGGTTTAAAATTATAATAATAATAAATCATTTGCAAATAATGTGGTACATTCAGATTGATTTATAATACAAAAACCACACAATCAGCCATATAAAAATAGACAGGCAAATGTCATATTAATTAACATAATGTCATAAGAACAGTTAAGTTATGTATTTACTAACAGAACACACGATTTCATATCTCTATAATCATATAAAAGAAGATGTTAATATGGTTTTAGATTCTACCTTTCCAATGTACGTGAATTTTACGTGATCGAAACGAAATTTTAGCTTAGTAATTTAATCATATTCAATTATTTTTATTATTACTTTGTAGGTTAAGAAAATTCTTAATACTGTATTCTGTAATCCATATAATTAATAAAATGTACACATTATTAATAAAGTAATAAAACACTACTAAACTTTTAATTAAATGTTCGATAAACGCGTAAGCTCTTGTCACGTCCACTTCGAGCTTTCTTAAGACAATAACGACATCCCGCCCCGAGCCATCAATTTTATTGTGTAACTTTCCCAACTTATTCCCGTCGTCAGTGGAACACAGTAAAGAGGCTTTTCTTAACAAATTATAGTTTTATGTGACTGAATATCATTTGCGAAAGTCACGACCCCTTGTGAACCCTACCTAGCTAATAAATTTTTCACTAAGAAAATAAGTAGATTGTACGTTCTTGGAAAAGTAATTTAAACTGAGAACAGTAATTATATAAAAATATTTTCGATTTCTTTCGATAAAATATTTCAAAGTTTGTGATAACAATTGTGATTGTTTGTATGTCTAAGAAGTTTAGAACTTATCTCGTATTATACTTGAGTGGTCTTCGATGAAACGTGATACTTATATAGCTTCATATTACAAACAAGTAGCTGCCTGAGATATTGTCAAAGTACTATCAGCATAATCATGAAGTGAATAATGACTCACTATAATGTAAGTTATATATATTATTTTGCCTCCGTTTTTAGTTTACGTAGAAATTCGGAACTGGCTTACAATTTCCTTGATTAAACTATAAACTTAGCGATTAATTAATTAAAAGATAGTCGGGTAGTTTGTTGACAATTTATCTCGCCCGCTTTATGCCGCTGATTTGTAAACTGCAAGTAAATGAAAATCAAGATTCACAATTTTTCATAATTGTACATAGTTACCAATATCAATAAATGGATTTTGATTGTATGTTTTAATAAAACAAGATCTATAACACTAAAAAGCGAGCTAAGCGATAAGGCCGCCAGTTGCCCTCCTTTTGATTTAATTATGTTCAATTTTTTTTTATATTGTAGTGTAACGAAGTGTAAAAAAATAAAAATCAAGTATTACTAATTGGCTTAATTATTCTTCACAAATTCATTTGTTTGGTTTAATTTCCTGGTCACAAGAAGATTTGCCCGAATATTTATTATTTTACTATTACATATAGGTATTTAAGGTATTATTCAGAATCAAAGATTTAACTTACATTAGAAAAACAGTGTTTTGTCATCATTTTCAAAAGATTCTTGAATGAAAACGGATAATAACCTTATTAATTATTAAGATGTAAAGTATTTAGCGCTTTATAATCGTAATCCTTAATATATACACATTGGTAAGAAAATTTCTCTTACGTTTTGTTGGTGTTGGATAAAATCGATGAAAGAAATGATGCGATGGTCCCTTGAGATAGGAATCTGTGAAGAATATGCCCACAGAGACTGAAGGAAAACGTCGATAGTACTTAGTTGATATAATATATAACTATAATGTGTAATGATGATATAGCTCTGCCCTTATCTTCAGCTTATACGATTTTTTTTTACTTTTTTGTTGAAATTTATAAATTTTGTATTTCATTGAAATTAAATATAAACAATATTCTTAATTAATTTACTTTGAAGACTCGTTGTCTCAAAAGTTATATAGTATATATAAGTATATTTAATTGTCCTAATTAGTTTTAATTAGACAACTATTTCTATGTTGCAATCCTACTAAATAAATAACAAAATGTTGTATCCTTTTACTCGAAGTTATCTATAGTTATATATTAATAAATTAATTATTCCAGTGGCGCTGCAAACGTTTCATACATCATTATAATCATAAGATTAAGATAATATTGCTTTTTATGTCAGTACATTTTTGGATCTTAAGACCTGCGATGAGTTCCTCAAGCTCACGATGTTTACTTTCACTAGCTAAGAGCAAGTGTTCATTGAGCAGATGGAAAGGAAAATAACTTAAGGGTTGAAATTAGCTTAAGATTCACGCCAACATTGCTCCGAAGTTATCTTAAATTCATCAGAATTATCTACTTCTTGCTATATTTTGTGTCAGTAACAACTAAAAATACATACAGCATGCACGTAAACTGTAGAAAAATTGTGATCAATAGCGTAATTCTGACCTAGTTCACAAAAACAAGATGGAGCCATTTGCTACGCGTTCAAGAACAATATAAACGAAATATTCACAAGCAGACAGATGAAACAAAACTATTAGAGGCGAGAGAGAGTTAGTAATTTATTTAGATAATCGAGTAATTTGTCCGTGGGGATTGGGAACATTTGTCCCCAGGTGACGCGCGGCTCCATATTACTCGCTCGGTGACTGAATACTGGGCCGCGACCGGGTACTACTAGCAACACGGGTATAATTGACAATTTGCTTTGTTTGACAATAGTTTTGCGAACTAATTTGAAATACTATTTTTTATTTCGTAATCTTACTATTATAAATTATTGATAACAAAAATAATTATAGTACAGATGTAGCCAAAGATGGAATACATAATGTATACAAAAATGTTCAAACATTTAGGAAAGGAAAATATGAATAAAATTATTGAATACACTTAAGTTTTACCTAATTCGGTAAGGTACGAATGCACGAACTGCATTGCTGCAATTAATATTATCGGAGATGATGTCATGTTGTAGCGTTATTCGTCACGTGTCTAAAGTAACAATTTTAAAATGTCCAAACGTGGCTAAAGGTATGAAACTTGTAGGTCTTATACAAGATAAACTTTATAAAATCGTTTTCAATTTTATTCCTGTGTAGTGGTGACCAAACCGAGCAACAAATTGCTCATTAAATTCATAGTACTTTTTTAAATTAGTATTTCTGTATTTTCAAAACATATTTGTAAGGTGCAGATAATAAGGTTACTTAAAGTGAATACAATAATAAAGCGGTATCATATACATATAATCTAATCAAATTAACGTCATCCGTTCAGTACGCACGTATTTTTCAGCGCGTTACTCTCTGCGAGTTCCGGGATTTTAGATTTGAAGTTCTAAAGCAATTGGATAACCAACCAATGGCACTTAAGCGTATGCAGGAAATATGTCTGTCCACACAATCTGTGTTAAATGAACTCAAAATACAATATCTCGAGCTTAAAGAAAAAAGGTTGCAGAACATCGTAGTATTACATCATAATGAGAATATACCTGTGCGTGTTGTTCTTCGCAAAGTGTTGATATAAATACAAAACAAAAAGAAGATAAGTTAACATATGCCGAAGTTATTCGTAACATCATCAAAAAAGGGTATCTAGACCACTACCCTCACACGTCTCAATAAAATAGTGACCAGAAAGCATTACAGACGTTTGAAAGCGAAGAGGCTGACGATTTGAGAATTAACCAAACTACGATACTAGTAAGTCAGATTTATAGTGTTTCGCAAACGGTATTCAATGTTAGAAATGTGGAATCATTAGAAATACGGGCTTCTCAAAGAAAGAAGCAACTTAGATTAAGTTTAGATACTATGGAGGAAAAAAGTCCAAGTCCAAAAAAAGCAAAGGAAAATTCCTCCTTAATTGTAACGGTACTGGAATCGATGTATGTAAAGTTACATTCATCGGAAGTATGTCCGTGAATACCGAATGCAGTCAATGGTTTTGGTTTCGGAAGCCAAAAATAAAACAAAGGAAACTGGTTAACTTTTCTCTTTATTGTCAAAATGCTAGAGACTTGCGAACCAAATTAAAAGTTGTAAAGGATATTGAAGCACTGAACGTAGATGTAGTGGCTATAACAGAAACGGGATGTAACGATTTCATTAAAGATGCGGAAAAATTTGCCCGCGAGTTATCAAATCCTGAGATGCGACCGGATGGATGGAAGAAAACAAGGTAGCGTGTTTCTAGTGGCCACGCGTGATCTGCAGTTGCGATGTGTGAAGGAATCTAATGATATCAAGGAACCAATATCATAGTTGAAGAAAAGACCCTTGTATTTTCACCGCTTATTTAGACAAAATCTATTAGCATACAATGCCATGACTCGATTTGAAGTGAAAGCAATCTTTTTAGATTTTTATTATGTTTCTTATTTATCGAATTTGTGGTTCATCTCAAGAACCTCTTATTAACAATTACGTTTACTACTCTATGGGTAGGTTTACCTTATCACTGGTTACTGGTTTAACGTGGATGAAACCGACGGGATACAACTATTTTAACATACTTTTTTAATGGTCAAGTAATACTTGTTAAACTGTGTCAAATCATTGTGAACCTTGATCTCGCTGTAAGATATATCATTTTAACTGACTAGAATATCAAAAAATCTCGTTCTTTCAGATACCAAAACTATGCTGGTAAGTTTAAACTAAGCTCAGTGATAAAACCTCCTTATATTTGGTATTTTATGTATATCAAATGATTTATATGTACATTTTAATCATATTATAATCAATCATTAATGTGGTTTAAGTGTTAAAATTTATGAAAGAGATGTATGAAAACTTTACAAAGGCATTATGTTATAATTAAACATTATGGTTTCTTAAGCACAAACTTGTAAGTTCAAGTTTCAACTTAAATGTTTCTCGTTAACGAGTAATTAAGCTTTCAGCTTACAGTGTACAGCTTCGAAGATGAGGAACTTTAATAAACGCCAACATATTTTTATTTTTACCGATAATTTAAATAACGAAGTATGAATCTTTTAGGTTTGAGATACAAATTTCTGATGTTGAGTAATGTATTTTTTCTAATAGGCAAGTAAGTGATGAGTCTCCTGTCTCTTTTATGCCGTCGCCTTTTTGGTTTTACGGCATACAGATACATAGAAATTAAAGTCCATTGATGCACAGCCGGGTCAAACCTACGACTTTCATGTCATGATCAGTCTCATGCTGATGCCACTAGCCCAGCTACTCACAGACAGCTCTCTTTAACGTGAGTATGACATACCAAATACATCTTAATGAAATTAAAATACCATTATTTAACCATTTTTTTAAAAATAGGTTCCGAATATATTTTGCAGCATACGTCATCACATTTGAAATATTTAGTTACGTCTTTTTAACGTTTTTAATATATATACTAGAATTTAACTAGCAACAATCACGTTTTCAAACTTTCCAGAATATAAGATCGGTTTTTATATATTTTTGGATATATGTTTAAGTTGAGAAAGTGAATGTGTATTAGCAACGAACACACATATTTTTTATTATACACAATTAACCAGGCTACTGTATGTCCTATGTAAAAAATATCGAAATATTTGTAGTTCTTAATTTTTTTTAAATATACAAACCCTACAAAGGTGTCCGAAGGCAATTCAACAAAACGTTATATAGATGTAACGTTTCGATGTTTCGTGTCCAACACGACACGATCAAACACGGCTCGCTGATGTAAACACTGTTTAAGTGTTCAATGGTGATTAACGACAGGAATACATCGATATACTTTACTGGATACGCGATATGCCGTAGTATCTGGTTAACAAGTGGGTCAGATACATACATATAACATACAAGAGAAACTGTACAGGATATACAAGTTACGAGCAAAGTCATACATAGATACATAACTGTATCAACAAAAGAAATTTTAATTATATAATATTTTTTTGCAGGTGATCCATAATATTTGGCAAGGCTGATCACAACATTTAGTTCAATCCTTTTATAACTATATATCGATCTTAATCAGGGCTCGATATTTATTGTTACTATTTGTTTTGTTGTGTATCAACGGCCGCTGAAACGTTCTTTGAGGTAGAATACACGGTATAATACAATACATAAACTAAGAAAGTAATATAATTAAATTGTCGTTGAATCTATTAGCTTCAGGTGAAAAAGCGTTCTGTTATACGAGTTAGGTCTTAATATCCATCCATCCATCCATCTTTGAAATAATTTATTTTTTTATAATTTGTGAATCTTTTTTTTTCCTCTCCGTGTTTGTTATATTTAGCTAAAAGTTCTTGTCACATATATCTTGTATTTTATATTGCACCAATATATCAGGCCAAGCGCTGGCAAGATTCTGTAAATATTAATAAAATACAAAACAGAAATATATGACCTTCGTGGCGTGGCTAAAACCGACTTGCCTTAGACCCAAAGAGTGGACGGCGTGCGTAAGGCCCAGAAGGCTGATCACCTACTTGCCTACATTAGATTTATAAATGATCATGAAACTGATACAGAAATCTGAGGCCCAGACCTAAAAAGGATGTGCCGCCATTGATTTTTTTTATATCCCAAAACAATAATTTTTGCGATTAAAAGTCAAAAGAAATATCTATAATGCGTAAACTACCAATGTAGGTACCTAATTCTTTAATTTAAATATAATTATTTTAAAGTTTATCAATTACCTAAATTAAAAATACAAAATATTTTGTTTTAACCACTATAATATTTTTAATTAAATTCGACTTAGGGCCCTTTAAGAAAAGAGCGTACCAATTCTATGAAGGCCGGCAACGCACTCGCGAGTCCTCTGGCATTGAAAGTGTCCATGGGCGGCGGGGCAGTATCACTTTACATCAGGTGAGCCTCCTGCCCGTTTGCCCCCTGTTCTATAAAAAAAATTATAACAGATATTTTAATTTTATAATATTTTGCGTGGCTGGTTTCTACATTTAGTTTAATCCTTTTAATTTTTTCAACTCCATATCCATCTTAATCAGGGCTTGATATTAATTATTAGTATTTATTCTGTAAAAATTGTTAATAATCCAAAACATTTCGTTTTAACCACTATAATATTTCTAATCATAGAAATACCATTTCCAGTTCCTAAATATTACAGCAATTTGTTTATTTAATAAGTATCGCTTCTATCATCAATAATATCCATGTATCCGTGATCGTAAACGATGCTTTACAAGCTGAATGTAAACTGATGATTAACGAGCGGGCCGAGTGCACTATAAAAATGTTTAGCGATCGCCGATACCAAACGGCTCTATCCGTCGAGTTAACACCTGCCTTTTTATTGCCTCACAAATTCCGCTGATCACGGAGAATTTTTAAATTTTTTAACGATATTCAAGCTTTACTTTGCTTGAAGTATGATAAAGTGAATGTAGAAAATAGTGAGAGCCCTGTAATTATCAGTTTCTGTATCTAATTACGAGTCGTTATTTTAGATAAATAGATTTGACAGCTGTTCATTTTACGAAAAAACTCTGTTGACCTAATGGGCCTTGACAGCTTAGTTAGGTCTGTTTTATGGGCCTAAATGGGCATTTTCCCGCGCCTAATTCAAGGGCGTCTAAGAGGCTCGGACTTCGGCTTGAGCGAATATGTGCGATGTACCGCAGATGGATCAATATATGTTTGGTTTTCAGTAAATATTGTCACATACCATGAACGGCACCTTACTTAATAAAATTGATAACGTATGATCATAGATCAGACACATGCTCCTTTTAGAGGTTATGGGGATATGATTCACGTTTTAAAATGACAAAAAGATCATAACTTAAATCACACAAATCTATAAATAATAAAATGTGGTGCTGGTGTACATACGTAAGAAGCGAAACTTCTTTATGACCTTATTTTTCGAAAAATGATCTAATGTATGCAACTTTACAGAAATTGGTTAAATAAAGTTAAATTAGATAAAATTTAAGAAAAAAAAAGGCTTTTATTATTATAGACATGAAAACAAATATTACAATTATTTCATTCTACCTTATTACCACTTAGATTAATGGCTTCGAATCTCTTCGAATAAACCGTGATAGGCACAGGAAAAAGATGGCATGTAACGGAAGTATGTGATGGTAAATTTTGTTCCAACACCGATAAAGAAGTTTGACTTCAAAAATCAATTGCTGAATATATATTTTGTATGTACTCATAAGAACTTCAATAACTAGAAAAAAGCGTTTGTTTACACAAAATTTCAATTTCCTCAACCCATTTACATACAATATTATTGTTTTACTATAAAACAATATCTTCAAATAATATATTTCAATATAAAAACAATATCACTCGAATAAATAGAAGCAAACAGTGTTATTGGCTCAACACTATTTACTTCGACTGACTTAAGGGAAAACTCCAGTAATTTAATTTTTTTTTGCTCTATCCTTTCGAGAAAATATCATAGCTCTTAGTACAGTACACAGAAAAACATTCAATGAACAGTTTACATTGCTTCTTGCAAACTAGCCTATATCTGGATGTCTTTAAAACACGTATATAACACGCAATGGAAGCTTACTCGAAATTTTATCGTTTAGTTTTGTAAGTACAAATTCATCTAGTGTGGGTGGAACAGAGGATTCTCCCGACTACTTCGTATTCAAAGCGCAATGCTCACTATTTATACGTTAGACATTCAGGGCACGGTGTAAATCCCGGTTATTTAATCTAGTGGCAGTCTATGCTATTATTCTGTGTATAGTGATTGTGTACCACATAGGTGGGTCTTATATACAGCACTGTGACGTGGGGCGCTAGGCACTCATTTTCGACGTCAATCAGACATTTCCGAGTCCCCACTTTAGGTGTGTAACTGATGTATCGAGGACATGCTCATTTATTTCTTATAATGTATAAGGTATAAAGTTTAAAATATAATTTTAACTTAGAATATAATTCAAAATAATAATGACAAAAACGCCATATTATTTAACAGTTTGTTTAGTAAATAGTGTGACAAATAACTTTAACTTTGACGGCCTGTGAAACGTGTATTTAGATTTATAAGTAACTAGCGGACCCAATAGACGTTGTCCTTTCTTGACTATGAATATTAATTTCGAATTGATATAATAACTAAAAAATATTTCAGAAACAAAGTGTTTATTATTCTAATGCTTAATGATAAACAACATTCTTTGTTTGTTTTTCTGGCGCGTATAGTTATATAAATAGTTAGTTGGTTCCTACACGGGAACAGGCGACATATAAGTGGCCATGTGAAAAATATGGATTTTCAGGATTAATGCCAATATTATTTATTGATTATCAATAGAATAACTTCGATCGAAGCATTTGTTTTTAACGATATCAATTTTTCTTACATCCTGTTTGATAATATTCGCAGCACGCATTCTGTCAATGTTATGTCAAACGCCATAAGGTTACATGAAAAGCGCTATGCACTGAAAAAAAAGCTTAGCTATCGTAACAAAAGTGTTCTTAAATTTCCTCGCAATTTTCTTCTTTTTTTCTTCCATAAGTACCTTCTCCTGACAAAAACAAACACAACAAAAAATAATTAACGAAATCTGTCCAGCCATTCACGCGTGATGCCGTGACCAAGAGATTTATTTTTATATGTATAGATAAATTACAGGAGTATCTGTATAGTATATATAGTGTATGTATTAGCAAGCTGCACTACTAAACGAAATATATGTGAGGGTGAGGCCTAAGAACCTAACAAGCCCTAAGCCCTACAGATGTACCCTAACATATATAAATAAGTACAATATATATAAATAAGTACAGGATTTCATCACCAAGAGACTCAAGTAGTAGGCTTTATCTCAAAGCTATTGCTATTATTAAGGGCTTGGCTTAGCCACTTTGAGAGGTAGCGAGAAATATGAATAATACATTTATTATATTATTAAAATTTGAACCAGCCAAGTAAGCCGTGTCAGCAGAGTTGGTCAAAGTTCAAGTGAAATCTGAACAAAACCTTTTAATACAATTTAACGAATAAAATAACTCGTCCTGTGTTCGATTTCCAGAACAATAACCGTTTAGGTTGTATAACAGAGTAGGTTCAGAATTGTTTTCTGCGAACGTACATTATTAAATTATTTCGTTGTAAAACTTTATAAAGTGAAATAAATTTTCTCGTAATTTTCATCAATGTTTTTGAAAATATTTTCTCAGAATAATTTCCTTTAGTATGATTTTGTTGATAACTTTAATTATTTTAGTTAAATATAAATATATATAAAGGAACTTAATAATAATAAAACTAATACTGTAATATGTATAATAGTTAAATAAGTAAAGGTGCTCATTGTAATTAAATAAAGAAAAAAAAATAGAAAATAGTAAAGAAAATATATGCAGTTTAAGAAAATTGTAAATGCTGTATATTTGTATGTTAGAATTAAAAATATCTAGTATTTTACATTGTTCTATCATATAGTCTACCATATTCTAGGGCGCTTCCAAATGTTTACAAATAAGCTGATTTTTGCATGCTTCATACTCGTGAACGTGTGCTACTTGTGGTGACTGGCCGAACTTGAATTCGTGTATGCGGTGATGTTATGTAATTGCGTGTTGTCCCCTCGAGAATGTAAGTGCGTGCTCCTATTTCACCATACCTCCTGCTGATAGAGGATCTTTGACAATTGAAGACAAATCTTTGTTTTTAATTTATTATTATTATTTATTACTTAAGATGTCATATGGAATATTATGTAATGTTTTCAGCTCTTTACAAACGTTGTGTAAAACAAAAACACTTGGCGATTAAAAAGACTGGCGGAGAGTTTATTGCCAGTTCTTCTCTTCCGTTCTACGCCCTTGATTTGAGAACAGGCAGTCAATGTAAAATTAGAAGCATTTAATGTATATTTCTGTTTTTTGACGTTTATAAATGTACATTGTGTTACCTATATGAATAAATGAATTTTGATTATGTCTTTGACTTTTTCATGGTTTTTCATAAATTATCGAAAAAAATCCTCTTGAAGCTTAGAGACAAAAATCAATCTATAGAACTTGGTACTTTAGATTTTAGATTTTAATTGGAAAACCCGAGTGCGATTCTGATTAAATTAGCTCCCGCTAGTATTTGATCGTATTAGATGAATTTCTATTTTAGAAAGAGGCTGTCAGTTTCCTTATACCTCAAAGTGTTATTTCAAATCGCTATGACCGGAAAGTAACAATAGGGGTCCATTGTGATGGCCCTTTAGAGGAATACCGTTTACGGATCACCATTCATCTTTATCCTACCTTTCGTCCTTTTGAAAGACTCATTTAATCTTATTTGGATAATTAATTAAAATTTAAATTAAGAATAACGGATTAATGTATATATCAAGCTGCTGGAAGTCCAATATTTAATAAATAAACTTTCATTAACACCGTGACCACGCGCGCGAAAGTACGCGAAACGTCGAAACACGAATTAAAAATTTAGAATTATGTAAATAACTATAAGTTTTAATAACAAGTGTTTTTCTTTCATTAAAACATTCAATATACTGTCCGTTAGGTCAGTCCGTCAGTCCGTTTACTGACGATAGTTGAACATACTTCTTATGACAACGTCATAAGAAAATACTGATGGAACGGTTTTAAAAGAAAATTTTAATTTTATTTGTTTCATAGATATGTTGTATGTATATAGAGAAGTAGGTATATGTAAATCACAATGGAATTGATCAAGTTACATTTATTTGTACGCATAAATACAATTATGTAATTTTTTGCATTGCTCACTCAAGTAGGAGAGAGACAGATGTTGAACGCTGCCGAACGCGGAGGCCGATTGTGCCTCTTTGTCGCTCGTTCCGCGCTTAAATGGAACGCCTCAGAGCGAGGTAACTCCGCAGAGCGAGGTAACGCCGCAGAGCGAGGTAACGCCGCAGAGCGAGGTAACGCCGCAGAGCGAGGTAACGCCGCAGAGCGAGGTAACGCCGCAGAGCGAGGTAACGCCGCATGAGTCATGTTTTTTCGTGCGTACAGCTGGCTCCATCGAATTATAAGACGTTTGTTACGTTAAAAAGTAAGACATAAATGAACACAAACAAAAATTTAACATATTACAGTATATAATATGTATATCTAAGTCATAATGTAATATGAAAATACGATGTAATTTTTTTGGTATAATGGCAGCACCATGCAATATCATAGACATCTTATAGGTTGTAAATTGCATTTAATTGATCGTGGAATTCAGATGCACTCTGATCGGCTCCTGCGCTGGAAATGCCCTTGTTTTGAAAATTTAACAACATTGTTGACGATAGTTATAACTACTTGGTAAATATATATTTAATATTTCAAATAATAAATTCTACACAAAACATAACTGCACTAATCAGTATGCGTATATAATAACAATATTTTTTATTTGTATTTAAATGTATAAATTATTAAGTAGTTTATTTATATGAAAGCGGTAGGAAGTTATTATTATTATATTTTAAAAACGCCTCCACTAACCACTACACTCCTAACATAAAAGACAAACTATTAAAATAAAATCTTTACATTTTATTTGCTTTCAGAAGACCCAAGAAGGATGGAGGTTCACCAGCTGGAGCACGATGGCCATCGATCGAGATAAGTGACAACCAGCCACATCAACTATAATTAAGTTCTAAAATTTATTTTGAAAAATACACATACGCATCAATTATATTAGAACATATCAAACCAGCTAAAGAAAAAATACTAAAACTAAATAGAAACTTAAACCTCATCAAACCGATGTTGTTCTGGATAAGTGTAGGTTTAATAAAACTACAAATTTTATTGTATATGACGCATTCAAATACTTTAGTAAAAGTGTTTAGAACACAAATTTGCCTACAGTTGCATACGTTAGATTTGTCTCCAGATTTATGTACTGATATTGCATGTACTGTTTTCCATACATGGGGAATGCTCAATGATAATGAGTTATTGTAAACAATTCTTAACGGCTAGAGAGTGTAGTGTAAAACAATTAGTATGCTACCAGTTGTATTATATTCATTTGATTACGCACAAGTTATCAGTGCAAGAGCTCTATCAAATAATGTACTTAAACATAAATGAAGTTTAAACTTACTTAATTAACGTTGACCAATATCGGATTTTAGGTAACATAATAACGTAGATGCTACGTTTGGCTCTGAGCTATGTTAAAAATTAGATTGACCGGGAACCAAACCCACTGCCCTATAATTGAATCAGTCCCGCGTGGCACATGTCAAAAGCGACGTAGATTTTAAAAATAAACATCTCGTTGGGTACTTTATACTAGATTTTATTTCCTTCCTATGTACGTTTCTGGATTATGTTTGTTTATAAAATAGCCGTACGATCCTGTAAAATGCCTAAATTTTTTTATAAATTAAAATCTTACATCAACATATAACATCACCCAGTCTAACCCAAATATTCACAAATTTGATTACCAATTTTTAACACTTGCAACGCACTCGCGACCCCTCTAGCGATGGCATTGCCAAACATCAGGTGAGCCACCAGTCCGTTTGGCCCCTGTTCTATATAAAAATGTAAACAACCGACCTATAGAAATTGTGCTAAATTCTCAGGAAAAAAGGTATTATCAAACAGATTCGTACAGCGCTTTTGGATGTATTTTTCGTTTGCGTTTAATACGTTATCAAACTCATAGTAGACTATAGTTTGTAACTTGCAGAGTGTGAAACAAGTAGAGCGGGATAACACACTGTTAGTATTTCATTCGTTACGTCATGCATCGGACAGTGACTGTACAGGTTTTGTTACTTCTATCTCCAAAACAGTCAATCTGGTCGATATTATGTTTCCTCAATTCAGAATTTTCTAACAGTTTTTTCGTATGAAAATCAGAACTTAATTTCAACTTTCTACTTCATATACCTTCAATTAAAATTTTGATACCATTTTAAACTCTCAATTTTTTCTCATTGTGAGCTTAATGCGTGTTTTAATCCCAAAGTAGTATCTTAGAATTAACTGTATTATGAATTAGTTTTACCCGTATTTAGTATAAATGTTTCATTTAATTAAGTCATTGAATTGTCAAGCGCGCTATTATATGAACTAAATAAAAATCTTCATGTTATTGTTAGCCAAAACATCATAAAAGTAGTAATTAGTGTCCGATTAGCATTTAAAAAGTAAAGCAGAAAATAATTATGTTATTTCAAATGAAAAAATGCAATACAATTGAAACGTAACAGGGTTTAGTTATTATTAATAGAAAAACATTCTAAAATGTTATACAAATTAGACTGGAACGATGACAATTTAAATGGAAATACAGTATTTTGAGATAATCCTCAATTAATTCCGATTAGCCCAGAGTTTGAGCTAAAGCTGTATTTCCGAAGTTAGCTTAATCTCATTGATGGCGAACTTGCCTTAAAATTGTTTATATAGTGTGCATTGTCAACAATGTTCTATCGGGATTACTGACATAGTAAACTTTGAAAGCATATTTATTTTTATATAGTGTTTACAAATATAAAATCTACCTGAAATATTAGGTAAAATGACCAGGCTTACCCCATATAGTGATAAAATACATCGTGGAGAAAACCCGGGGCGTGCCTAAGGCGCAGTTATGCGTGTGTGCTGGCTGACAACTTTCTTAAACACAAATCCTACAGAAAAGTAAAGCCAAAGTTTGCAAGTAAGGATTGTAACGTCACTTTTAATAGGTAAAATCAAAGTTAAGGTTTTTAATTTTCTTTAAATATAAGGCTTTGCTAGTTGCTTGAGCGTGTGACTCTCACCCCTGAGGTCGTATTAGGAGGAGTCGTAGGAGGTTTGATCCCCGGCTGTGTACCATTGGGCTATCTTTCTATGTGACAAAAAGTTGACGGCGCCGGACAGGCACAGAAGGCTCACTGAAGGATCACCAGCTTGTCTATTAGATGAACTAAAAAGATTGTAGTGCCATTGATTATATGTTATTTAAAATTTCAATGCATTTATTTTATGACCACACATAAAATGTATAACCATTGATGGTTGTAAAAATAAAAGGCTAAGAAAATAAAACGCCTAATACGCCTAATAGCTGCCCTTAGAGATCACTCAATAGCCTTCGATTATGATTTTTAGTTAACCCTTATACATTTCTCCTTTTGAGAGACTTGTAGACTTGCGTAAGTGATCAAAATGAGTAGTGTATACAGGGTTTAAGATATAAACAGAAGGATAAGAGAATCGAAATGTTTTCTAAGTCACGTCTCAACTAATGGTAGTCGCGTTTTAGCAAATTCCACTAACCTTTAGACGAAATTCAATTTGACCCAAAATATATATTTCTCTGGGTCTACAGAACTACTCAGATTCCTTAACAAAGTTTATGTGATTTCGAAAATTGTGTGAAATAAATTCTCGGATAAATACCAGCAGTAAGCCATAGTATTTCAACTAGATTTGAAAAATTCTAAATTCATTTTCGAGAACGAAATTATGCTTTGTATAAAAACTTTTTGGCGTATTTTGTCGCACGATATTTGGGCATAAAATTTTTAATTATTTTTTTGATAAAATCCTGAAGTTATTTGCGCTAAACGTCAACTCGTTATTTTATATTTGTATTTTTTTATAGAACCTGAGTCAAAGGCACGAGGTTTACGTGGCGGTCAGTAATATAGTATTGTCTTTTGTTAACATAGCTTTTACACATTGAAAGAAAACACTTTTTTACCGGATTGGAACTATGTATTATTATAAACTTATAATACGTGCGTATTAATATTAATTAAAATAATTTAATCCGGTAAATATGGTGTTTTCTTTCAAGCAATATAGTGCCCATGCACACTCACATTACCTAAATTGCGTTACTTGGTACACTTTTTACGATAATATTAATTATAACATTTATTTTCCCCTTGAACGTGAGTATTTATTGGGTAAACAACCGACTCAGCCCATATAAAACGAAGGTCAAATCTTCAATAAAGAAAGGTAAGTAAAGTAAACAAGTTGTTTATATGAACAGCCGGAAACGACTTGAATGAGAAGTAAAGAATAGTGTTCAGTGAAAGTTCGCGAGAATAATAACGCATTCGACGTCAATACGTTGATATATGACGACAAGTGATTAATGTTAGCAATAACTCACTCGCCTGATTTTGATACTACAATACTTGTCTAAATTCAGATTTTGAGTTAACACGCCTTACTTAGGTTTTAAGTTTGGATTTGATATTGAAACTAATAATACAATCAAACTATTATACTGAGACACGATTCAAATATTTGAATTTCTATATGTAAATGTGCAGATTTTTGTGTAATGTGTCGTGATTTGTGATCAATTTTAAATGACCATATGATATTGTTCGTTGAATAATTTTGTCTATCTTAAAGTTCCGCTATGATAATTCGATGGCAATAGATTTCCTTTAGGACTTCATATTATATTCATATTTAGAAACACAAACAACTACTTAAACCTTACCCATTATGAGTTTACAAGTCTCCTCTTCTCTTACAAGTTCAAATTTTATTTTTCTCTAATATTCTTTATTCTAATAACTTGCAACTATATCTTCTGTTTAAATATGGCTAACGTATTCTTGATAGAGCAGTGTTGGCCTGGTGACTTCATCCCTGAAGGCTCGAAACCCAGCTGTGCACCAATGGACTTTCTTTCTTTGTGCGCATTTAAAAATCGTGAGGAAACCGGTATGCCTTAGACCTAAAAAGTTGACGGCGTGCGTCAGGCACATAAGGCTGATCACCTACATGCTTATTAGATTAACAAATGATCATAATCATGAAAATCTGAGGCCCAGACCTTAAAAGGTTGTAGCGCCAATGATTAATTTTTTAACGTATTCTTGATAACTATTAAGCAGCTACCAGCTCGGTATTCCACCAAAAATATTGTATCACGACGAGCTAGAACAAGCTTTTTACACAAATACGTTTACAAGATAACAAGATGTAAAATGACTGCAAAAGTTAATTTACTAAGCTCAATCGATAAAAGAGCTAAGCTGAATCGTTGGTTTAATCGGGCTTACCACAATCGAGTCGTAATGCAATATTGGTACAGCGTATTTCCTATTAGGGAGAAAATGTGCGTCACGGCTGTAGTTCGATAAGAAAATAATATAGAAGAGGTCTCAAATGATCGATGACCGGGACACACAATGGCCCCGGGCTTGGTCTGTACAATGGGTCAGCTTCCTAAAATAAATCAAACAGTTTTGATACGTCATCGCGGTCACAGCCCCCTTCGAACATAAAACTGAATCGCCTTTAAGGCCATTACATAGTTTATTCATTCGATTGGAGGAGTAGAATGCTTTTGTCATAATATCTTTTTTATGAGGCTGCGGTGGAGTCCTATAGGAGGGTAGATGGTTATACAGCCTGTTTAAAATTACTGAAGGCTCCACAACAGCTGGACATAAATAAAATAAAATACATAGAACCAAACAACGATAATTCAAACTCCATACAATTAAAAATGTCTCGGAAAACATTAGTTAAGTCGAAGCATAGACGTTATTTAATTTTAATTACTCTGTTGTCCTTATTAAACTTAAACGAACAGGTTATAAGTATTGTTTGTGGGTAACAATCCATGTATAGTATTAGAAAAGATTGCATTTTTCCTCCTCAGAAATAATGGCGAATTTATTATTTTATTTATGAAACTTAATAAGTACCCTTTAGGAATGCACTTCCATAATTAAAAACATGTTTTAACAGAACTAAATTATATTATAAGTAAAACAGATTTTTTTTTTCTGTTTTAACAACATGTTTGCTGCTTTTGAGTATGTCTTATATGTTCAGTTATAATTAATATATAAAAAAAAACTTGTAAACGAAAAACCAGAGTTGATATAAAATATTATGTAAAATAGAAATAAGCCAAAAGCGTGTATTTTCTTCTTTTACTTATTATACTGACCAAATACCAATAAAACAATCGTGATATCGCTCTATGAAATTATTAGGGAGCGTTCCTGTTAACACTATAATTCAAATACTTCCGGTTTCATCTGCCGGAAACAGAACATTATTGTAACATATTTATAGGCCTTATAAACTAAACCAAGATTAAACATATCTAAATCGAACTAAAGCCAAATTAATATATCATATGTACAATCAATTTGTGTTACTCAGAATTACCGACATAACCGTTTAAACTTAAACCTTTATCGACAATGGGCAAACTTGCTGATGTCTAACTCATGAATTCACTCCCACTTAATTATCATTCACTAATTAAGGATTGGAGGGCTCTCAGCTCAAATTACACATTCAAAATGATATATTCAGTTTGGAGTTTCATACTCATTTAATAGAGTTTCAAAACTTAGGCCAGACAGATTGTACTAAAAAGTAACAGATTTTTGTCTTATTACTGTGGGGAATAGGCGTGAATCAAGTCTATAAAAAGGTTTGTCCAAATAGGATATAATAGGTTTAAAAAAATAAGAATGATATAAATATAAGTCGAATGAGACCTTCAAATATCACCTTTTCGGTCTGCATATAGACCTAATTAAGAAATAAAAAGCATGACGCAAGATATATGGTATGCCATAAATATGGATGGCAGCTGTCTCAATCAAGGTTGTAGATATGACTCAGTACTCGCAAGTCTCAAATCCAGCGGTGTTGACTTTTTATAACAATTTTAAAGCATAAATGAATGACTTTAGAATATTTATTATGAAGTTAATGCTTACAAAATAGTTTAAATTTTGAATTGAATTACCAAACATAAGTATCTATTGAAATCGACTGACAACGCTCGCGTGTCAGTAAAAAGCGATCGTTTATCAGCACAGGTGTGACGTCACGCGCCGCCGACACACTTAACGTCGATGACAAGCTGCTAGGGCTCACACTTATTGGTTATAATAAGAATCTTAGTAACGAGATAAATTTAAACGGAAAACTTAATATCAAGAATCATCTTGATAATTCACATACAGGTAATATTAGTTATAAATTATTTTAATTAAAACAAAATATGTTAATTTTCTGTTGATACGTGAATTATGTTTGAAGTTTTCAGCAAAGTGAAAATTTTCAAATGTTTCTCACCTTGCCACCACTAAATTATCCAGCAAGTGACAACCCTATTCGCGAGGCGTTCGCTATCAGTCCCTAACGGCTATTATTTAACTGATACAATCTAGCTTTCAGCTCACAAAGACCTAATGCTTAACTGACTTTCAAGAGCCCAAGTAAAAAGCTCTTTTTATACTTTTTGTGAATTCATTCGAATATTCCAAGGTTTTGGTGAAAAAATCGTTGGATAAAAGTGGATTACGATTCTAAATTGAAGCAAGCCTTGATGCAAAAGAGGTTTTTGTGTTTTTACATGGTACTTTACAAAGCAATGAAATAAATAAATCAAATACGTAGCTCCTTGCTACGCCGTAGTTCCACCAGACTACGAAGGACATTACTTACAAAAACTATAATTATTTCTCAATTAATACAAGGTTCAATATTTGACTTTATATTTATTCGTGCCACGCTAATAATAATCGTTTGGCCTAAGTTTAAGTAACGAAAGGCTTAATGGGCGTGCTCATAACGCCCGATATTGAGGTCACGTAAGCCTAGGTACAGAAGGCACAAATAAAATTATGTCATCGTGCCAAGATTATATTGATCTCGGCTTCCTAAAGAGCTTTAAAGTATTTAGGAATAGGCAGGATCTGACGGCCCATATATTGGCCACCAGAAAGGCTTTGTGCCGCATACAAAGGCAGTAATAACACATTATGTTGTGCAAATTGGATTCCTGGGAGCGGTTGCCTGTTGCTTATTTGATTGAATTGGTTCTTGAGCGCACGGAGTCTAAGCGTCAAAACAGAATTTCTGTTGAATGGTTTCTCTGCAATCTACATCCGGTTTGGCCGCATTTGATGCTTATATTGCACTTACGTAGTTTGATTGGCCGTATTATTAAGCTTTTGTTATATTTATTACATACTAGCGGACCCGACAGACGTTGTCCTGTCTTAACTATGTATTTTGATTTCGAATTGGTATAATTAACTAAAAATGCTTTTGTGATATACAACATTCTTTGTTTGTGTTTCTGGGGCATATGTAAATAGTTTTGTTGGTATCCCGACACGGGAAAAAGCGACATATACCTGGCCATGTAAAAAACCATTGCCATGCCATGTTGGATTTTCAAGATTACCACATACTATTAGCGACTGTGATTATTTTATATGTATTTTATCAATATACTCGTAATAACTCCAATCGAAGCATTTGTTTTAAACGATATTCATTTTATACATGTCAATGTTATATCAAACGCCATAAGGTTGGCCGAGAAAAAAGTTTGAATTGTGAATGCGCTACGCACTGAAAAAAAAATGCTATCGTAACAAAATTTATTCATTTTAAATTTTCTAATTTTCCGCGCTATTTTCTTAATTTTTTCTTTCATAAGAACCTTCTGCTGACAATAACAAACACAACAAAAAATGAATTAATAGATGTGGTAGAATTAGAATTGTCTATTTTTAGTACTAATGTTAATAAGAAATGGAGCAACAATTGCCTGCATGAGTTTCGTGTTGTTAAAGGTTTTTTCAATAAATTTACCCTTATTTGTTTTGATGTAAATTTTTATGAAAGAGCAAATAGATTTTTCATATTATACAGTAATTGATTCGCGATATGTTATGAAAATAAAGCGAGGACAAAAAATCAAGCAGCATTGAAAATATAGAACGCATCTATAAAATATTCATCAAATCTATACACGCTCGTAACAGAATTTCCTTGAAGGCAAATTGCGACACCGCGTCAAAGCAATTTTGAAGACATTTCTAGTCCCCATTCTAACAACTCCCCAGACGGGGCACTCAGATAAAGCTCTTGTAACAACACACATTATTGCAACCAACTAAAATATTTCTGAATCGCTGTTTCGATAGAACTCGTTTGCTTAGTCGTTATATTTTGGATTTGTGGTCGCTTTCTGTATAAGGGGTTCCTCTAAATATGCAAAAAGAGTCTAGAATATATTTGTGCTTCAACACAGACAGCTTCTGATAAATCGTAATAATGAAGCGTAAAGTCATTTTTGCGTCTTTAAATTATTTATAATAAATAAAATCAGTGGCACTACAACCTCTTTAGGTCTGTGCCTCAGATTTATGTATCTATTTCATGATCATATTTGAATCTTATAGGCAAGTAGATGATCAGCCTCTTGTGCCTGACACACGCCGTCGACTTTTTATGTCTGAGACATATCGGTTTCCAAATGATGTTTTCCTTCACCGTTTAAACGATTGTTAAATCGAAAGATTTAATTGGTGCACAGCCGGGTATCGAACCAACGACCTCAAGGATGAGAGTCCTAGGCCCTTTTTCACCATGAATACTATCGAGACCTCATATGTAAAAAATAATACTTACGTACGAACGTATACCTTAAAAGAGCCACGAGGTTTTTGTCTTGAGATCCAAAGTATAACGAAATAAAAACGTGTTGTTTTATTTTTGATTCCTTTATATTTGGGATTATATAATAGAACAATTTATATCATTGAACTCTTTCCTTTAACTTCGTAATATGAAACATACTACATTACAAATAGTAATACATTAAAAACTGTAATAGTATTGTAGAAAGCGACAATACACCATATTAGATAGGCTTCCTGTCCGTAGTTATAAATAATAGATTTACATGTTGGGATGGGAGTTTTTGTGCATTATTTCAGTTCGTCATTTGTATTCCGCGTGCGGAGAATGGATATTGGATAGACTCTCTAAGCACTACATATTGGCGAACAAAGAACGTTACATTTTCAAAACTCAACTTTACATTCAACAATATTAATCTAAGCAAAATATAGTAAAATATATCTTAGTTCTGTAAGACAGAAATGTTTTTATTTATCGACTTATTGAAGTGAAACTTTTTTATCGGCGTTGGAAAAAACATTAAAGTCACATATTTCGGTTATGCGTCACATTTTTCCGTTACGCGCCATATTTTTCTTGTCCCCCACGGTTCATTCGAAGAGATTCGAAGCCATTAATCACAAAAATATATAATAACGATTACAATCTAATTTTATCTACTTTAACTTCATTCAACCACTTTCTGTAAAGTTTCATATAGTAGATAATTTTTCACTTCTTACGTATGTACACGCACAAATTTTCATTAATTATACTCCACTTTCAATAACTATTGAAACAATCATAGTTTAAATTCAGAATTGGGTTTAAAAAACCCTCCTCCAAGAACATCATGCATTGGATGGACACTGATCAATCAAACGTATTTCGCTGCAAGCTTTCTATTTTCCGCACACTTTACATTTTAAAGGATTTTATACGGTTTAGATCGGCTCTATGTTACTCCGCTTTTTTAAATTCAAAATCTTTATTGCATACACTTTGTCATGCATGGTTTCAGGCACAATATTGCATATCATTCTTGGACTCACTTTAGCAAAAGAAGAAAGCAAATATTAGAATATATGCAGGAGAAATATTTTCTAATTATGATATTCCAGTAAAGCTATAACCCATTTGTGTGGTATATATATATATATATCATTGATCATGTTTCCTTTTAGCAAGGTCATCAATTTGTGGGTTTAATATATCCTTTGACTTTAAACTATATGTTGACAGGAAGATCCATCAATTGATTTCATATACAAACATTCATAATATCGCACTGTTTTATAGAACAGAGGCAAACGGGCAGGAGGCTCATCTGATGTTTAGTGATAGCTCTCCCCATGGACACTCACAATGCCAGTGGGCTCGCGAGTGCGTCACCGGCCTTTTAAAAATTGGTATGCACTTTTCTTGAAGGACTGCTTGCTGAGCACACCAAGCTTTTTGGTGGCTAATTTAGTCTTACCCGCCAAATGACCGCGAATCTGAACGTCGTTCGATATGTCAACGCCAAGTATTCCGATGCTGGATGTGGCTTTAAGAAGAGTGTCTTTATATCTGCAAAAGGCAAATCGATGAACCATAAAAACGCAACAAATCTTCAATTTGTCTACATCTCGGCCTACCAACGTCGGCAGGTAAGCACTGATACTATTAAAAGTTGGTAATGTCCTAGACATTATGGCCCTAAACACGTTCGTGCAAACAAGAAGTACATTTAAAGAAGTTTGTGAACATAACTCTAAGCGTAGTTACACAACTTCACCGAGTATAAAAGACACGTGCTCACGCGATATGTTCAACACTTCTACATCTACTGAGCTTAACAAATACTAGATTTAGTTCATTCAATCTATTATCTATTGAATACTAGCGCTTTTAACATACACAAAGCTCCATTTAACTGGGAAATTACAATCCATTTGGACATTTTAAGTTATAGAAGCAATTACAAGCAAAAATTGCGTATCTATACATTTAATAAATGAGTGTAAACAAACACGCATGGAAAAAGCTCTTCTTGATGTCTTGTATCAATATTTTATTTCAGCAGGCCTTTATTTCTTAGAAATGGTAGGTGTTTTCAAACATGTTGTTGGTATTTTATTATACTCAATGCATTATTTAATTACATAATTATATGGTGTTAAATGGACATCACAGGGACTAGGGATCCCAGGATCCCGGTGTTGTGGGTGACTAGATACTCTTCCATTGTTCATATATACGTGAAATAATACAAAAATTAGGACTTTAAAACTAAACTAGATTAGTACTATAAAAAAGTTCAAACCAAAAACAAAATGCAAAATCAAATGTCAACTTACCTACTTGGATAAATTTGGCAGCCCTGTTCAGAAATAGCCGTAATAACTCTTTAGTGAAGACGATCAAAACTGCTCAAACCCCCAATAAGGCCAAAATTGAATGAGTTGCCCGGGCCATGCGGTGTCGACAGCTGGGCTGGCATACTCCCAGGTTATTGGTAAGACCATACATAAATAGCTGGCAATCAAACGAGGGTACTTACCACTAATTTATCGGGGAACCGACAACTTCCCAGTCGTAAGGCGCACGTGCGAACCCGGCCTCACAATTTGGCGGCAAAATTAATGTAATTAACAAACTTGGAAGTTTTATTCGCTATATCTCTTGACCTTTACTATTAACTTCTTTATTTCTTTACATTTCGTTTGTATGTAGAAACTTTATCAACAGATTTTCATTTTGATTTTGTAAATTTCTTAATATTGAACAGAAAAAGTAATTTCGTTTAATAAAATAAGAAAATATTTACATTTCTCGTTATATAATTTAGATTCAGAAAAACAATAACCGAAAGAAAACACTTTTTAAACGGATTGAAGCTATGTATTATTATTATAAACTTATAATTATTTATATAATTTTAAATTTAAAATTTTCCAACGTTTCGCGTGCTTTACAGCGTGCGTGGTCACGGTGACTGAAGAGAAATGGTCACAGAAGACAAAAGTATCACAGCTGTAGAGAAAGTTGTATTATCTGTATTTATTTCCCAGGAGTTGATATCGACTAAAAGATGACGGATTTTGCAGAACTGAGTCACGGTGTCCTCTATTTTCGCGGATTGCATGTCTTGGGGTTTTAATTTGGATATTATTGGATCCCAGGAGTTTGATAATTTTATACCGTCTTCTATATTGAAATGGTTTTGGTTGTGGAGTAATTTGAGATCTCTCAATGTTTCCACAAAGTGATAAGAGTCCTTAACATAAGCACTAGTGTGCCCCTGAGAGGGGATAATACTGATACTAAGTGTTTGGCTAATTTGTATGTGGGTGAGTCGATATATACGATTATGGGTATTAAATGATTGTTGTGTTTGTGTATTCTTGGCAATCCATACATTTTTGGAGGTTTTACGCTGGCTGTTGTTAAAGATTTTGCGTAGTCTCAACACAAGAATTCTTATAGCGAATTGATTCAAATAAATATAAGTCAATACATTTAAAACCCGGCAAGGATTCTTGATCTATAATAAAGAGGAAAGATTTGTATTTATTTATTGCAACGTATTAAATCAAACCATTATAAATATTCATCATTATAATGATAAATTATCCGAGTACGATAGAGTTTATTTATTTCTATAATGCTTTAAATAATTTATAAATAATTTTTAAAAGCTGTATTGATCTGGAGCTGCAAATTCTCATCAGAAAACAAAACTATATAAAATTATTTTATAATATTTATATAGTTTTGTTTTCTCGCTCGACGTGCGTCGATCAACAACTGGGCGTTTCTGGAGTCAGTGTTTCCTGCGCATCATCTATGTGAAACCAGCTGCCCACTGAAGTGTATCCGAAAGAGCGTACCAATTCTTAAAAGGCCAGCAACGCACTTGCGAGCCTGCTGGAAATGTGAGTAACACATAAGATCGGATGAGCCTGCTAGCCGTTTGTCTCCTAATTCATAATAAAATTTAGCCTTTAATAATTAAGCAATATGGTCGAATTTAGAATACTTAATTTGGTTTGTGACCTTTGAGCTTATTTGCTGTGATATTAAGAACTGTATCGTTTTATATTAAAGCTTACTTTCCCTCGCCACACGTAATAGGTTTAGTACAACATCTATGTCTGTTATGAGGTTCAGTTGATGTCGCAATTATTATTATTGGCGAAGTCGCTACTTTTGTTGGCAGTTGTCGAGATTTGATGTTTTTCCTACTAATAACATGATGACCCGGTTTTTATTCGTTTCATTATTTTCCTTACAAATACTTGAAGAGTAAAGTAATATTCGGATCTACTCCTGTCTTGTTTTAGCGAAAACATTGTTATAAAAGGGTAATTGATATTTTGTTCATTTGGTGTAGAAATCTATGTAAATGTATAAACTATCATAGCTGAAATCTCAGCAAATCTGCTGTTCGAGTAAAATACATTAACGGAACATACATCACTCGAAATAATAAAGCATTAATTAACCTCAGGTCGTAATTATTCTATACAAAAATCATAAAGAACAGACTAGGGATAGCTAGTCAATTTGGACGTTCGTAAAAAGTACGGCTACTTCGGGCAAATAAATTTTTATGCAAGGTAATATTATTAATACATTTATTCAGTAAACGGATTATCTGGTGATTCTATATGTTATGAACTCGACTAATATATTATTTACGGGTAGAAGGTTAATCACAAGCTTTGTGACCGCGATCACATTAAATTTACGGAATTATCAACCCAAATTAAAAAAAAAATGTTTTTATTTACTATAAACATGCATATAATGTGTAAGATTTGGTAACTCTTTTAACTAAGAAATACCTGTATAATATTACACGTATTTCTTGAACTTGTCGAACTCTTCCATTAAAAGCTTAATAGTTAACTCCGTAACAGATTTTTTATACTTTTTTCAATTACGTTTTTGTTAACTATTTAGATCTCCCGTGAGTGCATGAGTGACTATGTGGATGCATGTAAGTGAATTAGTGTGTGTAATGTTAGGTCTCAGGAGCAACTCCCACTCTGAGAAAGGTATTCAAAAGCTAATCCTTTAACAGTTTTTTTAAGATTGTGGACGGTGAGCGTAATAAAGCAGAATTTTAATTAGTATTGATATTCTAACTTAAATTAATCAACATGACAGTTGTTTCCATTCTCTTTCAAGTATCACCTTATGACTGAAGGTTAGCTGTCAACAATTTGAACCGTCGAGTTCGAGAGTCGTCGAGAAACTTGCGGCAATCGTAACAACATCTCGGTCCGTCGATTTCTGTACGTTCCACATCCTCTGACATCTATCGACCTTATTAGGTCTGGGCCTCAAATTTATGTATCTGTTTCATGAACATTTATCAATCTAGTAGGTTAGCTTCCTGTTTTTGACATACGCCGCCGACTCTTTTTGGGTCTAAGGCAAACCGGCTTCCTCGCGATGTTTTCCAACTTTCGAGCGAATGTTAAAAGCGCACAGCCGGGTATCGAACCTACGATCTTAAAGATGAGAATCGCACGCTGAAGCCACTAGGCCAACACTACTTTAGTCCTAGCAAAATTTTATTTTTGTTAAATTTTATTTAATTTTAACTCATAAAACTGTAAAACAATAACATTTTAAGCCAATATCTTTGCATTGAAAATTCAAACGAAAACAATATTAAAGCAAAAGATCTGATCCAGTGCCCAGTGTGCTGTGTAATCAATTATCTATATTTACATAAGTCAATCCGATCCGAGACGTTAATTCATTTTCCCAAAGACGTCACCAACTTCATTATACATTCCTTATTTAGATGCAACTTTCAGAATTAATTACGACAGCAATCATTGTTGTGACTTGATCTTAAATATTTTAGAATAACGAATAACGTTCATTTTCTGACATATTTATGTAAAAACCTACAGTACCGTGTTATGGTCTATAAACAAAATAATTATAAAAAAGACGTCAGCAATTTTATACATTCCTTATTTAGATGCAACTTTCAGAATTAATTACGAAAGCAATCATTGTTGTGACTTGATCTTAAATATTTTAAAATAACGAATAACGTTCATTTTCTGACATATTTATGTAAAAACCTACAGTACCGTGTTATGGTCTATAAACAAAATAATTATAAAAAAGACGTCAGCAATTTTATACATTCCTTATTTAGATGCAACTTTCAGAATTAACTAAGAAAGCAATAAATATTTGAGAGTAACGAACCTTATTAAATAAATCAATGGCACTACAACCTTTTTAGGTCTGGGCCTCAGTTTTCTGTATCTGTTTCATGATCATTTGTAAATCGAATAGGCAAGTAGGTGATCATCCTACTGTGCCTGACTCACCGTCGACTTTTTTGGATCTAAGGCAAGCCGGTTTCCTCACGATGTTTTCCTTCACTGTTTGAGCTAATATTAAATGCGCACATAGAAAGAAAATCCATTGGTACACAGCCGGAGATCGAACCTACGACCTCAGAAATGAGAGTCGCATGCTGTAGCCACTAGGCCAACACTGCTCCCGAAACGAACCTTATTAGTTACTCTAAAATATTTGGTAATTATCATACTTTTTGGAGATGTTATGAAGGGTAAAGGCCTGTGCTACTGTCATCTTACGGTTTGTCAATAAAAAATAAAAATATTTTGACACGTTTCATATCTACACATATACCTACCACTAGTCAGTAAGTTTGAGATTTTTAAGAAATGACGGGTTATATATTTCTATACATTTTTTAAGTCAGTTCATTAGTTAAATTTCTTTCTTCCTTCAAGGCTCCATTAGGTACTATCGATTCACTGCGAAGTCTAGACATATGATTATTAATAATAAAATTACTTTAATGGGACAAATAGATAAACTAGATAGAACTAGAGATAAAATTTATTTTATTCATACAAAAAAGCTTTCTCGATTTGAATTCGAATTATATATACGAATAGGCGATTTTTTTGTCTGACTTTCACACTCCTTACATTATAAAACATACATCACATATCTAAATTATACAAAGTATATCCGTTATAAATTAATAACATAAGAAAACATGGCCTAGTAAAATGGGTAAGTCATAAAGCGAATCACTGTCGGCACAGGAAGTGAAAAGCACTCATCGTATTGATTAGCTATCATTGGAGATGAAAGTAGGTCTTAAAGTAGCGTCTACATGGCTGGCCAGCTTCCAAACTAGCTATTGACTAACTTTGTTCACTAGCGGAACTTCAGCTCATCTCACAACGCTATTTCATATCAATATTATTTACTTGTGTTTCATAGGTAACGGAGTAGGATTCAATATATATAAAATCAATCGACAGTACATAAGCAATATTTCTTATGTTTCAGTGCAACAAAGTTTTCCTTCGGGATTCGTATGTCTGCACTAAACCACTGAGTGAGCATGGTCATTAAAATATTGCCAAAACATCTGCTTTTAAAACGTTGATATAAAGAAAATGATACAATTTGATTTTACGTTACTTATTAGGCCTCGTAAATTAATGTAAAACATTTTGTTAAACCGCAAACGTGCTCAAAAACAAATGGTAACGAGTTTCAAGTGCGGTTAGGTATTGAATATAGTTTGAAGTACATAGCTCGCTCTATAACAACACATTAAAGTTAACGTTATCTGGTTAAACACTAGTTTAGCCCCACTACTGTGCACAACTTCACCAGTACAAAAAAGGGTAATTATACACTATACGACTTACTTTCGACCTTATATATAACAGACGCCTGACACCTAAACTATATGAATAATGTGTAAAGGAAGTCTATTTAGTCAACCTTGTCTTAAATTCATGAAAATGTCAGACACTGGATGGATTTTTTTAATTAATGAATGTCCACGTTACCATTTGGTGATAAATATTATCAAGAATAATAAATTTCAAACATATACAATGTCAACAGAGTTGTATCAACTAAATATTAGAAAATATTGTAAAGTGATACCGCTGTTGGAACGTAAGTCAACCGTTAACAAAAACACCAAGTTTTTTGCGAGAAAACAATTTAAAATGTTTAACGAATGGAGTAAAACTAACATGCTTCGATGTGATTCCTCCACATGCTACCACCACCTTTAACAATCTTGCGCTCCTGTTTCAATAATTAATAAAAGGAACACAAGCTGCGTCCATAATTGTTGAGTCGTTACGGAATAAGATGCCTTATAAACACAAAAGCCAATTTCCCTACATGTTTGCAAGTCAAGTCGAGTGCCGCAGGTTGCTTAAACCTATTTACTAGACATCTAAGCCATTCACAATACAATATAGGTAAAAACAAGATTGTTTTATTAATTTAACATAATAAGCTACCATTAGAATTTTTTATCAAATACAAAGCAATTCATACACAGAAAAAAACAACGCAACGTTAAATAGTAATAGATTCAAATATTTACCAAATGCTTATATATTTCTTACAGTATAGGAACTGACATAAAGCTGACCTTTTGTTCACTCAACGGACATTTAAAAACATCTCATAATCCATGTAGTTCATTAATTTTTTACATACATTGTGTCATGTTAGCCCTTTTCGAGAGGTAAGTTTTCGCTGAGGCTTAAGCACTGGAACACTGCCGGATTGATTTCCTTTCTACGTAAAGGCCCATTTAGATCAAGAGTGTTTCTCGGACTATCGTCAGCAATAATCGCCATAGCATTTGCGTATCAAAATGTTTAGATTAAGGCAAAAATTAAATTCTTGTCTACGATTATGTCATACGACAATCGCTACGGATTTATCGCTGGGCGATAATTTCCTAAGTCGGTTTACACATCCACGTTTTAGTTAGAAGACTTACGAGAAACTCGACTAGTATAAACAGGATCTCGTGAGACTTTTTTATGTTCATACGAGAATCGTACATATCAGTTTGAACCGTTTTGAGTGCGAGTGAGTTTCATTCGAGTTTAGTGATTACTAGGATATTCTTCTCGAAAATTGTTGGAGTTTGAATATGTCAATAAGTAATATGTTAATGGCAGGCAGCACTTGTCACGTGTTAAGAAAAGGTTTTAGTTTAGAATATTGGAATACCTGTTTAAATGTTATATAAAAATATTGTTTTCTGTTATTTGCTAGTACTTCTCTACGAATAGATGATGATGATGATGATTGTGATGATTCCGGAAATAGAAAAAAAGATCATTCCAATGAAGCTAGTTTTCATTTGTAAGGCAATTTTTTAGGTTAAAAATCAGTCTCACTCGTATTTTAACCATTTATGAAGGTTCACTACTGGTAATCAATTGCTTCTAATAACAATAGCGGTTCAATCTCAAATAAACTCATTTTATAGCCGTGAATCTGTTGTGGTACAGCTTGGTATAAAAACTTAACTTTGAAGTCGGGATGGCTAGAGTAACTCATCAAGAGTTACAAAGTATCGGAGCCGATCTTTGGTTACGCCGGTTAATAGAGGTTAAGCTATCTTGACATTTAATTTAATTTAAAAAAATAGTATATGTTGGAGTTTGAATATGTAAATAATGGCAGGCAACACTTGTCAGATGTTAAGAAAAAGTTTTAGTTTAGACTATTGGAATAACTGTTTAAATTTTATATAAAAAGTTTGTTTTCTGTTAATAGCTAGTACATCTAATTTATCGATAGCTCAATCGATGTCCAACTTTTTGGTCTTATTTCTCTTAGTTTGGGTTGGATTTAGTAACACTCGATTTGGTTAATATTAAATTTATTATTTATTAATGTTAATATTGTATTATGATATGTTGATTTGCAGCTATAAGTTAATTACATTATAAGCTTTTTTTGTAATTTACCTCATAAAAGGAAGACTGATGATGAATAATTTTAATTAAAAAAAAATACATAGAAAACGTATTGATTTTGAAGTATTCATACCTTAACAGTTTTTTATTCATACCTTAATAAAATCTTCCAATGCTATGTAAATAGCTTGAGAAACTCTAATCAAAAAGTAACTAATTGTGCATCTAGGTACTCTAAATATTTCTGATAATGTTTAAAAGGAATCCCCCGTAGCCAGAAACTAACGTTATTTCTATATTTGTATCTTTTTTTTTGAATAGACAGTCTAATTTCTCGAAGTAAATATGAAAATTGGGCTTTTGTAACCCGAAAAATATTTGTAAATGTCTCTTCATCTTCTAATTGTAATTCAAGGCACAATTTGTTGGATGCTCCAAAATGGGTATTAGTTTTTTAACCCAACATATTTTTTTCCGTTTCCGTTAAATTAATTCTTAAAACACTTCAAACTTAAAACACCCTCACGCACTACACTCATGACAGCAACTGGCACAATATCTCGAAATACGATTATTGCTTTTGAAATTCTGTTTACACGGACATAATAAACTTTCCACTGCGAGGCAATTCTCGCCAAAGTGGAAGAGCGAAAGGTGTGTATGTTTAGACGAACATCATTTTATATACTCTTTAGATAATCGTACATTCGAGACGAGATACTCTCTCCATCTAAATGGGCCTTGACAACTTTACTAACTAAGACACATGGTAAGCGCAAATTTTAAAAACCAAAGAAGTTTAAAGTTGGGTATAATTCTCAACGAGCAGTGATGGCTTAGTGGCTTCAGTGTGCGACTCTCATTATAGGTCGTAGGTTTAATCCCCGGCTGTGCACCAATGGATTTTCTTTCTATGTGCGCATTTAACATCAGCTCGAACGGTGAAGGAAAACATCGTGGGGAAACCGGCTTGCCTTAGACCCAAACCGTCGACAGTCGTCGACTTGCCAATTCGATTAATAAATGATCATGACACTAATACAGAAATCTGAGGCCCAGATCTAAAAAAGTTGTAGCGCCATCGATTCATTTTTTTTAATTTTAATAAATCTCAACATCTTTTAAAAAATATTCTAGTCGTCTAGTCAATATTTATAAAATAAATGATCTATTGACTGAATAAAACCACACTTGTTTGTTTATTCTGATTTAAAAGATATCAATATATACTTTAAGTGTCACGTGTATAATTAATATAATGATTATTGTATAATTATGTTCAAATAATGATAATTAAACAGTGCCTTCTAGGTATTAGTTCAGATTGCATATAATTCCAATGGCTATTAATCAGACTGTCTAAATAAGTTCGTATAGATAAATAATACGCTTAGTAAGACATAACTATAGTGTAGGAACATAGAAAAATATCCCATCTTTTTTGAAGGTTTATTCTAACTGTAAAATAAAATCAAAACGGCTCGTCTTTAAATAGTTTTAACTAAAAGGGTTTGACATGAAGGGGGAAGAATTGAGGGGGAAGGTTAAAGTTGAAAAACATCGGCTTGTAAGTGCGGTGTTAGAGCGGCAGTGCTCGCAAGAATTTCATTAAACTTGCCTCGTTGAGATCAAGAATTACTGGTTCACGGTTCTGCGATGAGACAGCGGCCTATCACACCGAAACAAATTGTTATGTATGGCATAAGAAAAATCTAAATAAAAACAAAAAAACAACCCAGCAGCCAAATGTTATATACAAATCTGTCTTGATGTACATTCGGAAGCACAAGGATCGTAACGAATTCAATGTATATTCATGGATGAGTATCCGAGTGGATATTAAGACTTGGCACCTGCCAAACAAAACTTAACTAATTAGAATAAAATATATATACATTTAATTCTCTTGAAGAAGAAAAATCAACATAATGAGAATTTTTCATTATTTTTCGGATATGGTTCTATGGTTTTTTTTAAACTTTAGAGAAGTGTTTTTGTTCTATGTTTAATTTAATGTTATAAAAAATACCAATTCCTCTATAGAAAGATATTTTCCATTTTAACAAAGGAATGAATGAATCCTTGGAAACAATGTTAAATAAAATATTCGTATCATAAAATAAAGGTAAGTTTCATATTCGAGTAAATAAAATTCCATAACAGTGGGCGGTGTGATAGAGTTCCTGTGGGATCTTCTGATTTTCCAGCAGACACTAATTTCACGTCTAAACGCCGTAGTACTTTGTCATAGTATTTTATAAAATACAGTAGAAGTTTTGTTTTCGGCGAAGTCTGGCCGCTACCAACTTTCAACTATTGTTTGCCCCGAGTTTTTAATTTATTGTAATCGTTACTCTTCGAGGTTAAAGTTCCTCCTTTTAATGGTTTTTTTCGAGCCATTATAGCCGTGATTATGGCTGTTTTGTTTTAATTTGAGTATAACTTTGATCTAAGATGTTTCGCTATAATAAAAAGGCATCGTAATTATGTGCTTAAAAGTACCTAGTACATATAAAAATATACGCCATTAGATGTCTAACTTACGTTTCTCAATGCTCAGGTGTTGCATTAGCAGTACTTGTGTAAAATTGTATTTATATGTGCACTAAAAGAGAAAAAGGATATTGCAGACTCAATGTTAGGACTTAACTATAAAGACGAAATAAACATACATAAATTTCACACTGGAACGTACAGGGCTTTATCAAATCAATTGTCAAGTTATACGTAATAAGCAAAGGTTTTGGTATAAAGTGTGAAGGACCATTTGTCGTATATTTAGTGAGTAATAATTGATCTGGAAACTTGGCAAATTAGATGGTAGCAGCGAACTCATACCGAGCTAACTGAGATCTAATTAGATGCCGTTTCGACAAGGAATGGTACACTATTGGTACATAGTTTGATTTACACTTAATTATTATGTATTGGTTGTATTAGGTATAGTATCTGTTGTTTAGTTTGTGACCTAGACTCTCTAGATTAATTTTCCAAGATACAAAAAATATTATTATTGAGATTTCGTCTAGACAAGGCATAATAGCCCAATTAAGAAATACACGAGCCTATTAGAGCTTATTGGTACTTCAATGATCATAAACCATGATTAATATTGAATTTCTAAAAAAATTTATCTCGTGATAGTGATCTTATGAAGACGATAGAAAGAAAACACTTTTTGACCGGATTGAAGCTATGTATTATTATAAACTTATAATTATTTTACACGGTCACGGTCACGGTGACCGTGTGTGTAATGTAATCATATGTATAATGTAATAAATGTGTGTAAAATAATCACGCACTCTGTAAATCACGCGAAACGTCGGAAAAATTTAAATTTAAAATTATGTAAAATAATTATAAGTTTATAATAATACACAGCTTCAATCCGGTTAAAAAGTGTTTCCTTTCAATGTGCAAAAGCTATACAAGCAAAAGCTAGACTAATACCAAAACCCATAAATATACGTTTAAAAAATTTCTGTATAAAACTATTAAATGTATTAGATGTGGAGACTACAGCATATTTACCGCTGAATCGGGTAAAAAAGATTGGAATCGAACTGGCCCGGGTAAAACAATGCAACGCAAACTATTGGTCATTTTAAAGCCGTTTGCACTCAGAGACCGATATTGAAGGGTATTGTTCGAACTGAAATACACCTGCTTGCCTGAAAGCCTGTTTAATGTTCGCTCGAGGCTTTTAAGGCCATTTTATTGGAGATTTCCAGCAACTGTAAATTAGGCTAACGATTTCAGAGTGGGTTAGTCCAGTGCTAATTGGAGTGACGTATCGAGTAGGGAGTTTCGGTTTATGGGCTTGTTCTGATGGATGGGTTCGATTGGTACTCTGTTCTGTACGGCTGGTATTTATATTGTAATTGATGATTTTTATAAGACATTAAAAAATAATATGGAATTTATTTATCAAATATTTGTTTTTTTAAGTGAGACTACTTTAGGCGCATGAGGGTAAAGTTTTGACGGAAACGTCACAAAGTTGTGCAGCATTTGTGTCGAAGAAGAGGGAGAGAGCGATTGAGAGAGAGTGAGGAAGGGAGATCGAGGAAAAATACACACTATTGGTTGATTGGTATTCGTTTAGTAGTTACATATTAGCACTTTAGATGGCAATTCTATCGCATAACATATTGTGCAGTAAACGCAGATTTTTTATTTATTTATATTATCCTTAGCATGTTTACTGTGTGTAAACAGTGTAAATAGGATCATATACTGGTACACGATCATCAATCGGGGCTTTTATCTTAATAATAATTAACTTACAAAGAAGTTTAACTTCTGACATGTGTACTTTATACGCACGCACTTTTAAACTATTGTTCTACTTATTTAATTTGTTTAGTGTTTATCCTTGTATTAATCAACTCCTGTATCGTGCGGGTTTTGGTTTCAAGTCCCGGGCAAAATTTATTACTTTCAAATTAGGAAGTATAGAAATACGCCTGCGCCATTCGTTCGCTGCGTTCATATTATACCAATTATTACTATTATTTGCCCCTGTAGTAGAATATTCCATTTCTACTTGCCAAAGTTGCTTAGCCCAATGACAGAGGGTAAAACAAATGCGCTGGGTGACGAGGGTTCACTGCTTGTCTATTAAAACTTAGATTAGTGACAAATTTGAAATGAACTCTACGTCACCGAAGCCTCACAAACTTTGTGAGCTTACAGTATTTTGAGAAGTCAATTAAATTAATTGTATAATTGAAGCCACCGAAAAACTTACAATGAGGTGGCGATAATTTTCTTTTGAACTGAAACTTCTTCATCGGCGTTGGAAATAAATTTACCGTCACATTTTTCGGTTACGCGTCATGTTTCTCTTGTGATTCGAAGAGTACTTTCTCCAGCGGAGTAGAGATAGCATGTCATTTTACAATTATAATTATAATTTTATTACAATGAAATTCTGTTATAATCTAAGTAGTAATAAGGTAAAATGAAATAATTGTGTTCATGTATATGATAATAAAAGCCTTTTGTGAAACTTTATCTAATTTAACTTTATTTAACCAATTTCTGTAAAGTTGCATATAGTAGATTATTTTTCAAAAAATAATGTCTTGAAGAAGTTTCACTTATTACGTGTGTATACTAGTACACGCACACATTTTTACTTAAAAAGCCTAAGACTGAATGAAAGCAGGTTGAAGAGAAACACATATTGCGTTATTCTCAGCATTATCAAAATTCATTAAGCGGTATTTATATAATATATATACTATTTATTAAATATAATTAATGTAATGAAAGCTATATTTCTCACCTCAGCCATTAAACGACATATGAATCTTACTTTATATGACAAATTAAAAATGAGCCGCGGTTATAGTTTCGCAAAATTGCCGAGCTGCTATTTAATTCCTTATCTCGTGTGCAATAAAGATCAAAATGGCATATTAATGTCGAATTGCATTTGTTCTTGATTCGGTTTGCGTATTTCGTACACCTTATTAGAAAGACATAGAGTTGATTTTCATATAATATTTTATCAAGATATATTTGTAAGAGAACTTGCAGTTACGGTCATCACAATAATAATTATGACAAGTGACGTCATAAAACAGCGGTAAGGAAAAGTTTAATTCGCGATACATCTGGTGCCTTTCGGGAATCTACAGTGGTTTGGCACGCGACCATAGGAGTGATATAATAGCTTAAATTTGCTTTAGTATGACTCAATCATGAGACGAAATTAAAATAATGAAGCCGTAAAAGAAAGTTGATATCCGTATAACGTGGGCAATGAATTGAACAAGAAATATGATTTGATATTTCTTGACTGAATTAAAAAAAAAATGTCTATTCTCGCCATTTTTGCATTATATTTCACAAATAGACTGAAAAGAACATAATCACACAACAAATTTTTAAATGTACTGTACTTTCTGAAGCGCTTTAGTCAAATGTTATTCTGCCTGCTAGTAATAGTCAAATTGTAATCTCATTGTAATAAAAGTATTAAAGTATTATGATTTCGAATTTATTATATCTCAAGTCAGAGTTGACATTTAATAAGCTAGTCAGGTCAATCATTATTGATGAAAAAAAAGGTTAGTTTCAATAAAGTTATTACATTCATTGTCAAGTTTTAATATGTTGTGACGATGCAAACTCCTCTTTAACGGTATTTTCTTCACAATGTGGGTTATCATCAGCTTCAATAACTTTTAGCTTAATTCCACATATTAGTGCTCCATTTAAAACATTCATTCTTTGTGTTCATTTGTTTTTGAAGTGAAACTTCTTTATCGGCGTTGGAAAAAAATTTACCGTCACATTTTTTCCGTTACGCTCCATCTTTTTCTTGTCCCTACCACGGTTGAGCATGTTGTTTAACAATTCTATTACAATTAATGAAATTCGGCAATCATCTTAGTAGTAATAGAGTAAAATGAATTAATTGTATTATTTGTATTGATGTCTACGTCTATGATAATAAAAGCCTTTTGTTAAACATTATCTAATATAACTTTATTTAACCAATCTCTGTAAAGTTGCATATAGAACATTTTTAGAAAAATAAAGTCGTAAAAAAGTTTCACTTCTTACGTGTTTTCACTAGTACACGCACACATTATTTCTAATAGGCAAGTTGGTGATCAGCTATGTTTGACACTCGTCGTCTTGGGTTCAAGGATGTCGACACATTTATAAATAGTCTGCTGAAGTCCATGAACATAGGCTCCAACATCACGTGCATGTTGTGGCTATTCAACGTAACAACCACGTGCCTAGTGATAAAACTGAAAAGGACAAAACCATTGTACGTTAATTATTTATTAATACGTATTAAGTGCTAACCAGTGAGTGAAAATAGAACACAAGAACAGTGTCTTCCCTTTAATAGAGATTGTAAGTAGTGTTATTGGACACTTCCTTATATTAAAAATCCTTTTGAGGTTAGACTTAAATTACTTATTAGTATTAAGTTATAATAGATTGTAATGTTCCATGAATTCTTAGTAAAGACACATGAATAAAAATAAAAATAAAACATTGTCTTGGGTCTAAGGTATCCTCACTTTATTTTCCTTCACCGTACGAATGTGTGAAATACGCACACATAGACAGAAAGTCCATTAGTGCACAACCATCTGAACTATCAATCAGAAATATTTATCACACGCTGAAGCGAACGCTGCTCAAAATAGACTAAGATGATAATAACTCTTTTGTAAATACAGTCAAAACCGTTTACGACGACATCGTTTAGAACAAAATACCGGTTATATTGAACGAAGGTCCAACGCTTATATTGAACAAAGCTCAGTAAAGGTAAAGGTCGTAGAAGGTCCCGGCTGGTAAAAGTATTAGGTATTTAATAACAATGCCATCGGCTATTACGACTATCGGTTTTTACGACCAAAATATGAGTAGGCCCTTCGATGTCGTTATAATAAATTTTGACTGTAGTTGTAGTATATATAATACTTGCATAGTTTTCATTATTATGTTTAACATTAATTTAATTAGTGTTGCCTTCCACCACGCTCTTCTCTATGCGATATTTATTTGAGGAACAAAAAGTATATTAAATAGTTGAGCCTATGGACCCAACGTTTGCGCTCATCATTTGCTTTTGTAGTTTTATGAATATGTCAACTATAATAAAAAAGTTTTCATCTCCATAAAATTAAAACAAAAGAATCCCCAATCAACAGAGGTGTTGATGAGAACTCATTATGCTATCTCCAAATTATTTAGTCTATTACTGAAAGCAGGATTTGGACAATTCCCGAAGGCAAAGTACATACGTACTGTATGTACACAAGGAGAACCGGTGATTTTCCCTCATTTCCGTAACGAGTGGGGTCAGGTAATGACTTTATTGCGGTTTTCTTGCACATGAGCGATTCTGGCCATTGCGTGATTGCTGCTGTTTATCTGTTTCATTCAAAAGACACTCACAGACTACCTAGAATTTCACAAAATCTTTCGGCGTTCGGTTACGCGATTATATATATATAGAAAATAATTGCAAATAATAACTTCTAGACTATTTAATTGGCGTTTCGATTTAAAATTTATGTCTTATTATAGTTATGTAGGTTTAAGTGCTCTAAAGCTGATAAGTGGGCGAGGTTGCGCGCAATGTATATTTATCTTATTATAATTGTTAATATTTTAATAAGTTCTTTTTTTTAAAGAAAAGTAGAGGCTGACATGATGTTAAATTATACACATGCCAGAGGACTCGCCAGTGCGTTTCCTGCCTAATCAAGTCAATAGTGAGACATAATTATGATTTTAAAAGAAATATTTGGCTATAGTGAATAAACCCCGATGAACATTTTATAAATATGTTATTAAATAACATCCACTCCGCTGTCATTTGTTTTTTCTCTTAAACTATTTAAAATAGCTAAAAGTTTATCGCCTTTATATTGTCGAATAAAACCATAAAAGTAGAGAACTTAATGTTTCAGCAAAGTCGAGCAATGTTCAGGTAGACTAGACAAATGGAGCTAGGGATAGCCTACAATTTATCTAGGTGAAGAATGCCCCGGTCTCTTGGCTTTTTGTTCCAGTCGTTCGCCTTAAATACTCTCTTAATAACCTTAGTCTATTTATAGCTATCAATTTATTTTTGAATTTTTTTTTATGGACAATAGAACCAGTGGAGCAAAATTTTACGGTCTTATTCATAAACATAGATACTACATATACGAGATATAACATAAAATATAATTAATATATCATTAGTTATTGTTTTTTCTTATATACATTTATTATTTTATATTATTATTATCTTAAAGATTGAATAGAATTTCTCTGCGATGGTTTTTTAAGTAAGATATCAATATATCATTTTATTTTTACTTAAGAATACATTTTTTTATAATAAGGATAATAATTGTCTTTATAACGAAGGATCGATAAAGTAATAAAAGAAAATACAATTTATATTACTTTTGTTGCTCACTGGTACCTTGTGTTCTGCAATTACCAGTCGAATCGTCTTCGATCCAATATTGAACAAACATTTAAAACATATAAAATGAACATATTGTCTTCTAAAATAATACGTATAAAGTTAGAGTTAAAGTTAAAGGTATCCAAGGGCCACACTCAACGTTCAAATTCAGATCAAGTGTGGCTATAAAAATACAATAACATTTGTAGATAAACAAAAGTTATAAAATTTTATTCTTTAAAATACCGGCACAAGATACAGCAACTTCACTATACTTACAACACCGTGCACTCAGACACAATCTAGTGTTCAATTTAAAGATAAATAAACCATATCCCCTGATTGAAAATCATCACCCTTCCAGACTAATCCCGTAAATAAAAGCATCAATGGAGATATTCAGCCGATAGCCTGTTCAGACGCTGCGAAGGTGTAATATCCCCCGAGAGCGTAGATCTACGCAGACAACTCATCTAACTACGACACCCTAAACTCAACTTTATGTCTACATCTATAGAATCTAGTGTTGCAATAGCGTAGTTAATAAACCGAAGTTGTGATTCCTAAGGATTATCTTTCGTTAAAAATCCCTTGTGGGGCGGTGTTCATCAAGCGGCGTTGACGCACTTTTTACGGCACAGATAAGTGCTGCGATATTATCAATGTTATTTTTTCGGCTTCGACCCATTTAGCTGACGACGAACGTAAGTGTGTTTTCGTTGCTGATTTTTTGATACGTTGAAAGCATTGGTTAAGCTTAAGTTATATAAAACTAAGACGTACTATAAACGGTATATAAGGCTCTTGAAGGCTTACGGAGCAAAACAACTCTGCTAACGTGTGTTTCAATGTCCGTCTTTAATTTTGGTTTTTAATATTTTTCTGAGAAGTCTTTAGAACATTAAGTCACTGAATAACTCTATATATATATATTTTATTTTTGCTCTCAAACATAGTAAAGTAAGGACTTTTATAGAAAGGATATACACATGAGAACTAAATAATGTAATAAAAGTTAGTTTAAATCTAATTATTTTCCAATCTTATAAACGAGTTATATATAATTTTATATGAGGTAACTCTCAAAAATACTCCATTAAATTGCAAAGTTTTAAATTTCATTAATCGTTTAAAAAGTAGAGTGAAGTAATTTTATGAAGCTGCGCGCAACATATTTCAATTAGCGGGCGGCAGAACACAAACAAAGTTAATATCCAACATCAATCTCAACTACGTGGCCACGAGCACGTCAGGGACAGACTGATGAGGCATTTTATAAGATGCTGCAATTGACCGTTTATATTATAAAGCTGATTTGTTGAACTCGCTAAGCATAGAAACACAGCTTCAAGTTGAATTTGTATGGATCTTCGACGGTTTTTTCTTTAACCTTAATAATCGCATTTTAAATTCAAATCCTGATGTTTCGACCTTTTTAGCAATCTTCAGCAAGACCAATCATCAAGTTAACTGTTTGACATCATGATCAAAACCTAAGGAAGTGTTATAATAAGACTCCGTCATTAGATTATATAGACTAATGTCTATTAGACACGAAATTGCCAGTAAATTGTATTGTATTATTTATTTATTAATACTTCTTTGCATAAATATAAAACAGAAAACTGGCGGGCTTATTGCTTTTGAGCGATCTCTTCCAGGCAACCACTGTTACTTTTGTCCAAAACAAAAGTAATGTAATAAGTTCCCTATTTTCAGATTGATAATATTATGTTAAAAAAACCCTTGAACCTAGTTTTTTAACTATCCTAAACTAAACTAATTATTAAGCTTTTATGACTTGCCAAATATTTTGTATCTATAATGACTTTTGCAGTCGTTGTTTATCTTTTATATAACGTAAGTAATATATGCAGCTAAGTCGGGTAAATTTACCGCTGCAAATAGCTATAACTCGCAAAGTTGAAATAACTATGACACAGAATGCATTAACATTCAAACATTCACATAATCTACTTTCCGAACACAATACGAACGTAGAAAAGTTCAGAACTGGGGAATGCAATGCCCGACTATTATGATTTTCCACCACTCACGCCCACAGTTTGCATATTTAAAAGTTATAAATCTTCATTGGTCTTCGTAATTTTTATTTTTGAGAATTGAGTAAAATCAAATCTTGACTTTATGTCATCTAAATGCTGTTTTGCTATAATTACTTGATGTTTGTGGTTTTAACATGAGTATAATAAAATAAAATGTATTATGTTAATAATAACAATAAGTATTTATATGAAATAATATAGACTATAATATCTTATTATACAATGGTTTACAACTGTCAAATGTGTCCACTCTGGAGGGTATTCCCTGAGGATACGGCTCAGACGACAATTCTCGCGGCCATTTTGTGATTGCTGCACAAAATGGCGGCAACATTGCGGTTGCATTTGAATTTTTGTTTTAGAATTTTTCGTGGGACAATTTGTAAATCAAATTACGAATTGCACGAATAAACTTTTATAGACAGTGCACAAGAATATGTAAATGTGGTGAGTAATACTAAATCCTAACCTAATCCACATAATAAAAAATAAATATTGTTCTTCTCTTCAACCTTGCTACTGATAGACTCATTCAAAATTGTTTCTGTTTTACATCGTTTCAGAACAAAACTAAAACTCGCGTTCCTCAAGTTTCCGTTGAAAACGCTTGAATAGTGCTTACAAAGCATACGCGGGCTGAAATATTCAATTTCAGGAAAGTTTGAGTTGAGAATCATTAGACGTCTTCATGAAGTACGCGGGCCAAAGCTGTATTGATTTTTTCTATTTTTTAGATTTCGTTTGTTTGACTAACAAAATTAAATTGAGAAAAATAGAATTACTTTAAATAATTATTGAAGTTAAGTGTATTGATTAAGTTTTTCCAAAAAGTTTCAGTAACGTGAAAGATAGTCGAAGTTAGACCTGTATCAGCCAGTTTTGTGACAGCTCTTAGTTAGATGTCTACAGGTATTTTCCTCAATTGGATATTTACTTCGCTAATCACATTTGGACCCACAATTATCCTAGCCCACATAATGTCTCGTTATAATATTCTATTATATACGCATTCATAGGCCCCATTTCGGCCGCTTTTGTCCTCATCTCTTTGTCCCACTTTGTCCCTTCGGAACCGCTCTCTTGGAAATACTCTCGCCGAATGATATTTTTGAAATGGGTATTTTATATGGAGCGTATTGTTCAGAGCCGCTCCTAATTAGGGTTTACATGTTTTTTTGATGTTTTGTGCTCATGTTTGTGACAATTTTCAACGATTTATTTGTTTTAATGATTTTATAAGGTATAATGTTACGAATTCACAATTGAACTAATTAGGAGGACGACATCTGCTTGAAAGTTGAACTAATATTCACGTTGGCCGCAGTTCTTGGCTGCAATTAAAAACGAAACTGCGCGAAATAGATAGGAAGTTGAGCGATCTAGGCGCACATGGCACGGCCCAGTTAGCGCAGTTAGCGGCCGGAATCTACGGAACCTTTCATTCATTAGGCTTAAGGCCTCATTATGGCCTGTATTGGACTATTGCCAAACGCATTCTGGAAACTTTCGCAATTATTGTTCGTCTACGACCCTATACAAGTTTTAATGTTGAATTTTTTTCAGTGTAAATCTAAAATGAAATCCTTAGTTTGTAATGTAATTAAAATTAATTAACGTTCAATTGCATTAATTGGAACTTTGCAAATGACAACGCAATTTATTTGTGATCGGAGAAATCAGTGAAACTTCAAATAAAGGAAAATGCAGAGTCAAATTATTTTAAATTTTAACAATGTAGCGTTCATTCTAAAACATATCTAAGGTCTTTACAATAACCCTTTGAAATATATCTCTGTATAAAATCAATCAGATTCGGACCTACGTCAGGTCGGTCCCAGTGGGGGCGGAACAGAACTCTGCATTAATTCAACTTTTAATGGAAACCGCTCTCGCGAGGGCTTCTGTCGACACCTATATTCCCTGCTTCAATTTTGATATCTACAATTTTCTATTCTTTCTGCTATAAATATATAAAACAAGTATAACTTTTCATACCATAACAGTCATTAGGAATGTATGTTATAATATGATAAGAGAAGAATCCAGCTGCTATATTTATACAAGAGTGTTCATAATATGTTTATCCGGTAAGTTTGTAAACTTTATATCTATGTCTTTATATCGTTTTTTTGTTTATTGGACGTAAAACAAATGTCATTATCTATACGAATGGTATAAAGAGGAAATATTTGTGTTTTTGTATGTTTGTAATGTTTTCACGCAAAAACTACATAACTGACTGGCATAGGCTTTGTTACATTTTCCCTAATACAAATGCAATTGGGTTATATTACCCAATGTGTGGCGTGCGCTGTGGAAATTATTACTGATAGAATAAAAAAATATCGTCAAGTATTATAGAACGTATCTATAAAATACAAAATATGTTTAATGTTTAAAGAACTTTATTTCTCATTCTCTCATGAGAAACTAAATATTATGAGCAAGATATACGTCCCAATTTTAGTTCACTACATTCACTTTGACATGCATTTTTAATGCCCCCTTGAATCTGTCAAACACGCCAATATTGCGAATTTTCGATGGCAGCCGATTAAACAGTTGCACACCCAATATATATCTATGAAAAAAATTAAGCATGGCCAATTTAATGTTGGCCTATACCGAGTCCAAACTCCAAAACATGAAATTATTTTTCTGCCACAAAACAACGTCAAATGTTGTATATCCTGAAGTTCTATTAAGAAATCTTTTATCTAATATTATAGAAGAAAGTTTAGCATTTTGAATTTGAATTTTTATTGAAAATTTGGACTGGACTGATTAAAACAATTATTTAATTATCTACTTGAATCAAGAATTTCTCAATACCTGTAGAGTATTTTATAAATTTTCTTATGTCGGACAGTCTACGTAAATGAAGTTACGAATTTTAAAAATATATTAGATATCAATCGTATAGATATCTAATATATATCGACTATATATGTAAGTGTGTATCTAATGATCGGAAAGGAAATAATAAAAAACTAAGTAAAATAAAACTTTTATGATAACAAAAATATATCAAATTTTCTATCGACTTGGTAGTATTTTCACTACCACGACATTGGTATATACGCGTGAAACCGCTGAGCAAAGTATGTGCATAAAATGAAAAGTTTCTTTATTCATAAAAGACTCCTGTCCTAACAGAAGTTCCTAACAAAATTTACGCACGAAAATACAAGAAATTAACTACTATAGGCACTAACAAATAATAGAACATTTGTGAGTTCACTCAACGGACAATGAAAAAGCTCCGTTAAAGTTATCTAGTAATCAATATAGGTGAAATATACTGTATACACAAAAGTACCGTAAGCCATAAACGTTTTGTCACGTTTTTCCCTAACAATGATAAGAACAAATCTTTTTGAGTAAATATAACAATATTAGATTATGTTAACCCAAGTGAAGCCTAATTTTGTACATGAAATATTCGTATAAGTTATTAGTTGACCGGTACAAACAAACCGTTTAGTCTCTGAAGTTTATATACATTGAATCCCGAATATTGTAGATCCAGGCGATAGTATTTCAATAACGATGAGTGTCCAACTACTATTGTATGTATAGAGTACTTATTCGAGAGCTTTGATAATAATGGCTACAGTGAAAGTGTGGCATACCTTGTCGCCTTCATCTTGCATAGAGATCATAACATCGTTCAAGGCAAATGAAAAGTTGTTTCAAAAATGACAAAGACTCGTTATATTATACAATTCGTAGTAATGACTTTTATAAAAAAAATCTATTTAAGTATCATTTGTCTTTTGTTATATCTGAGGTTATCAGTGTGACTTGTATATCATATTTTTGGAATTAGATAATATTTACATTTGTACTCAATTGTGTAAGCATCGTATTTATGTTTGTCCACAAAATTGTCGGAAACTAAAAGTAACGAAATGATCAAAGTCGCTTTAGTAAAGTTTTTGAAGACTAATGAATGTCATATATATTAATTCGTTTCTTTCTAAATTATTTCATATTTTGAGATATAGTTTTTATGATATGATGGTAAGGAAGGATGTCTTCATTTTAGTTAAAATATTATAATTCACAAGTGGGCTAAGCTTAACGATTAAATTTTTAATTTGAAAATATGAACCGTATAAAGACGTAGTATTCAAAATAGGCTCTGAACAAAAAAAGGTATAAAGTTACGTATCTTGACTAGCGTAGGTACGATGAGCGGTACACGTTTTCTATAGAACAAAAGTTTATAGACAATGTCTAGACTATTTTAGATCGCATATGTCTGAGTGTATTCAACCTGTTATAGTTGAATATATAACCCATGTTATAGTCGGTTTCAGGTATTTGATGGTAAATACAGTCTTTTTAACGCAGATAACAGTTCATTACTTAAACGATTCTGTTACAAAAATATAATATAGAAATAAATTTTAGATTTTGACTGAAAAAGTTGGTCTACTTATTGGGAAAATTTCTACGCATGCTTTCATATCCCTTATGAGGAATGCTTCGCGAGACAAGGCAGATGCGGGAGATATAAAATATCAGTGTTGGCTACCGCGTGCGAATCTCATCCCTTGGGTCGTAGGTTCGATCCCTGACTGTGCACCAATGGACTGTCTTTTTATGCAGCAAATGATCAAATAATCATAAAACAGATACAGAAATCTGAGGCTTACATCTAAAAAGGTTTTAGTGCCACTGATTTATTATTTTTATAACAATTTATATATCTTATATAATTTTACACACACTTGTCCAATTTTACACAACAATCAGGTTTCCTCACGATGTTTTTCTTCACCATACGACCAGTGGCATCTGTTTTGAAAACATATCAATTGACTCTTTCAGAATTAATATTCTTATATTTCTCTTTATTCAACTCGAACAATTAAATTTATGTTAAATACATTCAAAATGAAATTTCGTATTCCATTCATATAATTTTTATCCTGATTTAATGAAGTACGCAAATCTAATGTGTTTTACGCTGTTTTTACAAATGAATTTGACTCAGTCTGGAACATTAGGCTTCTTTTGTTTTAATATTTACTGAAAAAATATTGACTTGGAAAGGTAGAATAGAAAATCGTATAGTTAACTCTCATTTAAGCGAAGCCTACCACCAGTAAAATATAAAAATCGACTGTTTTATTCAAGTGTTTGAATTATTCTATCTACATAATATATGCCGAATGATTCAATTTGTTAAACAAGATGGCGTAAAATAATCGAAATCCACGTGAAGTATCGGTCAGTAGTCGAAATTACAGAGGGTAATGTTGAGTTGCAACAATGACGCATGGCAAAAGTGAATCATTTAATAATAATAGTCATTGCCTACTTAGTAGCCCTATTTGGCTATTCTAGTTCTCCCATCAGATTTGAAGTCTAACATCAAAATGTGTGGTCTTCAATTTGTAGAGTTAGATTATATTGTAATAATTATGTTATGTAAGTTATGTCTGATATATTTTAGAGGGCTTTTACAGCGAAATGTTTTCAAACATCGATATTAATCAAACACCCAAATCCAAGCACTTACTTGATAAAGGCGGGAATGGCATGTACGAGCTGGGCAAAACGCACGTCGCAGCTATTTTTAACCCCCGGCAGAATACAAAGAAAACTGGACCGTATCGGCGCGAGGGTTAGTGGAGAAATGTAATGACGCTCCCAGGACCATATCATGGGATCTATGGCTGTGAATGATTGCTCGCATTTGTGGCTAGTTGCCTAATATTTTATTTTATTAAAATCGAAGGGATTTTTGCTATTCCTTAAACAATTTGTGTACATTACATAATCGATAAGCTTTTGTAGTTATACTACTTTTGGCTTTTACTTCTTTAGGGAAAATTGATCTGAGGATTTTTTTACGATGCGCGCGCACACCGTCACAGAAAACCGACACCCGCTCACCATCACAAAAAACCGATCCCTGCAAAAATTGTCTTTAATCATATTTAAATAAACTTTTATTTAACTTGATAATGCGTTATACTAAAACTTTCAATGTATTAAATACCTTTTTTCTATTGATAGTGTAGTTTTTTCTACAAGCGTAGAATAAGGCGAAAGATAACAATTTTATAAAGATTTTTATCTTGTTACGCCAAAGAAGTATAACTTCTAACGCGTGTACATAACTACACACACATGTTTAAAAAGTATGCATACTAAGTGGTCAATGGCGATAAAATGAGTGTGCCCTATTTGCGCTGTGCAGTAACTAAATTAGTTTCGGTATCAGCCATAATATAATATCATAAAACAATTAAATGCCTACAAATACCTTCAATTTAAAGTGTTTGTCATGACGTATAGATAATGTATATAGAATAATCTGTAGGTGTATTAAACCCCACGTCTTTCAAGAATATCTACTTGGATACCATTCGAATATTCGAGAACAATATGCGGAGTTCATCCATTTGGAAATTAACTCTTGATTATTCTAACTCGCAGGTCAATGTCCTTTTTGAATAATAACTTAAGAGCAAATTAAAGACAGAACAAAAGGTTCTGTTGCTAAGAAAACTTAATTAATATTGCTTTTAAACCTTAAAGAGTACTTCATAAACGTATGCAATGTAGCCATGTACAATTCTCTATTACTATTTGTACCTCGTATTTAGTACTTATACATACAATAAAGCAATATCATAATATCATCTATATATATATATATATATATATATATAATTCTACTGTACGTGTATATGTCACTGAACTCCTCTTAAACGGCTGTACAGATTTGAATATTTTTTTAGTATGTGTTTGGGTGGCGCCCTTGATGGTTTGGATTCACAAATCAGACCGGCATTCGGCGCTGCCGTCGGGATCTAGCTTATTAATATTAAATGTAAACACCGGGTATAGATATAAATATTCTATGCATGTGTTCGTAATTAAACTACCAAGGGGCTAGATAGATTTTGATAAAAACATTTGTGTCTTCAAATGGAGTCAAGAATGATTTATTTTTATATGAAGGACGGTAAAGGACAACGGTCTGTCAGATCCGCTAATATATATGTAAAGAAATAATTATATTTATTAAATTAGATGTTTCTTGGATTAGAGTCTAGATTATTATCTATTTTGTGTTAACAGATTTTTCATTTAATTTTGTTTATTAGTCTGTGGAGAAGACGCTAGTTTTGTTTATCTATTTATGTCTTAGTCATGTTAATTTGAATACGATTTTTTATGTTAGTATATTTTGGATTGATTACAAAAGAAACAGGATAAAAGTGATATTCAAATGAATATTTGAGTTTGATTCATTATATATATATATGCAACGATGCACCAACGCTATGTATATTATTGCCTGATAACGTAAGCAATTATTTAACAAAATCGTGATAGTTTTGGCCTTTTTAAACTGGTCATTGGCAATTTGATATCTATTTTATTAAATTACTCTTAAATATAACTTAATATGCGGCAATATTTATTGTTTGGTTACTGAATGTTATTTCATTGTTAATGAACCATTAGAACTATAAATCATAAGAAATAAGAAATTACAAAAATGGATAGCTTATTATAAGGACCATGCGTTAACTTTCAAAGTGCTATTCATCACATCTTTGTAACGAACAGTATTCATAGTGCAAATAAAAGACCGTTATTCAATGCCAGCGAAAAATTGTGCGATGAGCCGTGACTGACCGGGCTATTGTCTGACTCCCGTATCACGGTGCTGTTAGAAAAGCCTCCCCATAGCACCCACTGACCATGTTACTTGGATATTTTTTACTAGAGGAGATTTATAAGGAATAAGAATAATTGTTTCAGATTTGATGGAAAGGTTAACCAACGCTTATGCGACTTTTTAAATCTACATGTTTTGTCAATTTAAAGTGTAAACAATAAAAATAATATATATACTAGTGTAATCATTACAAATAAGTTATTATTAATTAACTGACGGAATTATTGCTCGAATGTTACGAGATAATAGATTTAAAATTTAAACTAAGGTATTTTTTTAAAAACATTATAAAATGTCAACATACCTGTGTTAGTTATAAAAAGTGTATACATTTTTAAAGATAGCTTCTACATTTATAATTGAGTGAACTTCCAAGTTCGTGATAGAGAATACGTTATTCGTCTGAAGCGAATACAAGTTTGCATCGTTACTACTAAAGATTTTTTCAAACGGTATACTATTTATTTATAAGTGATATTGTATATTAGGTGGTCTTTGGTAATGCCTAAACTAAGTTTGTTAAAAACTTGTGTTGTACTTAGTTTAATTGTATATATTGTTTTTGCACGTGTTGAATAATACACTTAAGTACCTCTGTGCCTGGGCCTTTTAGTTGATAACTTCTAAAACTAAAAAAATTCCAAACCTTTTTTATCAACATAGTCATCGACATGTACAGGATACTTTATTTACTTACAACTCTGTAGCCGTGCTACGTGTTAAAACTCGTAGCTCCTCTACGACTACGGTTACGTGATATCTTAGATATGATGTAGTAGATTTTATAAACAGTTCTCAGTGTTGTTTATGACCGTTATAACATAATACATACATAACTGGTATACTGTGGTCTTATGTGGATATTTATTGTTGCTTTTGCTTTACAACAAAACTAATATTTTGTCAACCGCTAAAAGTTCAAGACGTTGAAATCCCTAATAAAAAATGGGAGAAATATCTGGGTCTTAGAATGGATACATGTTTGAAGTGGAACTTTCATATATTACACAAAATTTCCAAACTAAAATAACTTATAGGCAGATTTTAGTCAATATCAAAATGTATTCCGCAATCTGTCAGTCATTCAAGTCAAGTCAAGTCAAGTCAAGTCAGTAAGTAATTTATAATTGTTTAGTCAAGCCAAATGTCACATTATATCTAATTGAAATTTTGGAGATTTGTTTTGAAATATTGGAAAAACAAAATTTTTAACATACAAACACTACAAAATAAATTAATAAGAGCACTATTCAGATACAGTTTTATATATATTACTAATATAATCTAGTAACAACTATAAACATTATAGCACCTGCAGCTAATCATTTAAAAAATCAAACACAACACTATACGCAATACTCGTCAAATGAGTTTGTTTGCCGAAGCCGGGTACAAATTATTTGAAGAAGTCTATTAAGTATGAGGGTGTACGTTATTTAATTACCGTCTATAATCGCTTTAACCAATTCAAAGGTATTAAAGATACATATCAGAATGACCCTAGTAGACTGAAGTTCGCTGTGTATCGCTCGCTCGTTCGTAACTACATATTAAGTTTCTCATGTACAAAAAGGATTTTTTTGGAAAGTGAAATAAAGTTATTTAAATTTCAGGCAATTTAGAAAAAAAGTAAAAAGTATTTTATGTACGCATAAACTACGTAACTTTTGTTTTACGACTTTAGGATTGACTGCCTAAATCTTTTTTGTGTATTTTGTTGATTATTTATCACAGAGTGAAACAAAAGTTATTCTGTATAAATTATACGTAATATGCTTTTACCAATAATAGGACCACAGGAACTTTATGAATGTACGATGTATTGTTATTTCTTCGATTGGATTTCATATTGCAATGAGATAACAACTCAATGCATGAGTATAATCCAAATGGTTAGAGTATAAATTGAACAGTGTTTATTTGTAAATTCAACATAGAGGTATTATCTAACCACAAAGCTGGAATATGCGACTAAATGAGCACTAGTTAAGGGAACAAATTAGCTTAATAATTATAGATTCATTAATGTAATTGTATGTGAAATTGTTGTTATAACTTTGTCTAGCCTCAGTGGTTTTTACTTAAAATATCTATTGATAGTTCATTACAGCTCATTACAATTCGAACTTGGAAGGTACACCTGTCAAGTACACATCAAAATATCCATTTGGGTAGTAACGAAAATATGTAATTATATGTTATGTATTTATTGATTTTGTACTCCTTTTACTAATTTATATTGCATATAACAAACAAAAACAATAACACTAATCCGTTTAAAAAGTGTTTTCTTAATGTGTAAAAGCCAAGTTAACAATAGACAATACAATATATGTCTGGCCATAAATACTGTTACATAATTTTTTTTTAAACACGTATAATATTTTCCAAACTTCTTCCGGTTTGCGACATTTCACATATTTTTTCGTGTTCATTATCAAATTACAATGTGGAATGGGCAGTTAAAGGAAATCGGATTGCAGTGATCGCCTTGCACAAAGCGAGTCTGGAGCCATCGACGGTCATATTCCAGACACTTTAAAAGTTTGGTATCAGCCGTTCATATATCGAACTATCAACAGATACAACAACACTTCGTTTATTGAAGACCAGTAAAGATTGGGACTGATTAATGACGTCAGTATGACTGACGTCATACATTAGTTTGCTAATATGCATAATTATTAATTTATGCAGGTCCTCTTTTTGTTAAAATTCAGGTAGTGCTTAATTGTTCACGCTATCGTTTGTGGCTTTGTCAACAATCAGTCTCTCTATCCGTCTCCTCCGTCCTTCCTGTTGTTAGACGACAATATTTATATCGTTCATCTTCATTCATTCTCTACGCATACCTTCTTGACCATTCGCCCTCGTTCCTTGTTTCTGTCACTACTGACTCCATCGTATACAATAAGGCTTTAACATTTCAGAAGCTTAGAAGTAAAAATAAACATTGAAATCCCTTAATACGCGTAGCAAGTATATTTTATTCAGGTGTGTTGTCTGATGGTGTGAATGTCAGGTTACGTGGTGTGTTACTTATTCATTTTCACCTTATTTGAGTATAATGGAGTTGGAGAAATTTCTCCGTCTGCCAACATGTATAATTATGTACTCAAGACATGCAAAACCAACATTTCTAACATAACAAACACTAAAATAAATTAACAACACATTATTTTATGTGCGACTTCTTAATTATCATTTATAAATAACGATAACTTATAATTGATTAATCTATTGGAATCCGTTACAGTAACGCTTTTAACACTATGGGTAAGCATAGTGTAAACACGTATATCCGGGAGGTCCTGTATTAGATCAGACCTAATACCATCCGTATCACCTCGACGTCCGTCGTTCCTCAACTGAGCGTTTCTTAAGGTACTTTCTGCTGCTCCACCACTATGTGGAACCAGCTGCCCACTGAAGTATTTCCGAACCAATTCCACTCAGGGTCCTTTAAGAAAACAGCGCACCAATTCTAAGGCAATATGAGTGTCCATGGGGGGGGGGTGGTCTCCCTGAGCTGATGTTCAGATCATGGCACTGATGATCAGGACACTCATATTACATTAAAAAATATCATATACATAGATACTTAAAAGTTTGTAAATGATTCAAAGCGTTAGTTTTTTTTAAAAGTCACTTTAAGTTAGAGACTCAAAGTTGTTTACAATAATCCACTGTTAATATCTATAACTATAAAAAATATCATCCAAATATATGTTTTGCAAAAAAATTTAAGCTCGTGCAAAAATTAAAAAAATAAATTGCATCGTTAAAATTCCGTGTATTAATTTAATATTCTTTCATTACAGGTTTTCCCTATTTTCTTTCATTTCTGTTGAAAATGTAAAGCAAACTCAATTTTAGTTGACCGCAATCTGAACCAAATTTAACGCTGAAAAGATTTAAAGCGGTTATATAAGGCGAGTTTAATGTTATAGCTCGCCGGCTATGCCTCGCGTACATTTTATATGAAATTGACTCGTTCATAACGTAAAGGCTTATTTAATACTGTCAACTTGTTAAAATTACTAACGTAATTCTGAAAATGCCTTCGTAGGTACATAATGGGTGAGAATTTAAAACGAATGTCGAAACGATAGCGCGTATTAATTCACTGCTGGATTAGAGTTTTGGTTCTTCTCATATATTAACGTAAAGCTTTATCACTAGTAGTTAGCCTAGTGGGTTGATTGTGCAACTTCCGAGGTTCGAACCCCAGATCCAATGGACAATCGCTCGTACGGTTATGAAAATATCGTAAAGAAACCGGAATGCCTTACCTCCTAAAATTCGATGGCGTGTATCAGACTGCTCAACTTCTTGTCAATTAGATAAAAAAACAAATATAACATTTCTTATTGCTCAGCCGTATACATTTTAAAGAATTCAACAAAAACTAAACTAGCCAGAATTCCGCGCGTATTAATTTACACGGTTATAAGTATACAAACTAAGTCAGACAAATAAATTTCTTTTAATTCACGACCTTAGAACGTCACGTTATCCTTAGGCACGCGCCCGTTTTTTCCAAAGTTTATTAATTGTAAACATTCTTAGAGGTTTACCGCAAGCTAATTCAAATTTCCATATAATGCATCTACTATGACTATGGTCATTACTCGCTAATGATATAATTACAAATGTGAAATTTCTTCGGAAATCATGCAACAGTAAATCATCAAAGTATGCTAATATTTTGCTTTGACAATTACCTCTCTTGACCCCATCTAACAAGGGTAAAATTAGTTTAGCGACCTCAATGTGCCCCTACCTGGCGAGTCGTTACTTTAATAGCTCGCTTATTGGTTTCATCGACAAACGATATTCTGAGGTTAGTACTGTTTATTTGTGTGCAATTAACAGCAATTGATAGGATCCATCAAAGCGAACATATCAGAACGAAATTATTATTAAAGGGAAGGCAATCACGTGAAATGAGAACAATTTTGAACGTTGTACGATCGTCAAATCTATCCACGCATCGGTTCAATCACTCGATTACTGGAGTAAAGAGCAACACTCATTAAACTATTGCTTCAAATATTTCTTAGGCATTAATGGTTAACATTAAAGACGTTGCATGATGGGCTCCTACTCTAAAGACCCAACCAAATACTAAACTTTAAGTAATACATATATCATAAAGTGTTGTATATATTTTATTCTCAATGTTGGAAATAAATAAAGGCCTTATAATAATAATTAAAGATGTCGCTCAACATTACTTGGGACAGCTAGCGCATTTCTAAAAGTATTTGTTATCCTTAGAAATGTCTCAAAACATTAACTGTATTATGCAAGTTATTTATTTTGTATGAGCTTATAAAGACAAAACCGCCATTGGAGAACTGCAACGTCATGCCGGGGCCAAGTGGGTGGGTTGTCGATCATTCACGGATGTTCTTTTGTTTTAAATCTATAGATTTTATAGAAAAAGTATTACTGTTATGGCGCTACAACCTCTTTAGGTCTAGGCCTCAGATATCTGTATCTATTTCATGATTATTTGTGAATCCAATAGACAAGTAGGTGATCAGCCTTTTGTGTCTGACGCTCGTCGTTGACTTTTTTGGGTCTAAGGCAAGCCGGTTTTCTCTCGATGTTTTCCTTCACCGTTCCAGCGATTGTTAAATGCACACATAGAAAGATAGTCCATTGGTGCACAGCCGGGTTCGAACCTATGACCTTAGGGATGAGCGTTGCACGCTGAAGCCACTAGGCCAACACTACTCAACTGTTATTTATACATTGATATATATATATATATATATATATATATACGAATTACTCAAAAGATGCGACGAAAAACTCTGTGGTTAAAATTTAACAAGTTTTTAGAATACCACCATAGCCGTTCTTTACATATATAATAATTACTTATATAGACTCAACACAAGTTGAAACATCTTTCTCTTAATCCCTTTTTATTGAACAGGAAGCAAACACAGGCAGGATGCTTATTTGAGGTTACGTAATATAGCCCTCATGGACACTCCTTATGCCAGAAAGATCATGTACCTTTTTCTGAATGATTATGTTATCTTCTGGCTATACATTTCTATAGCCCGACAAACAAAACATATTTATAAAAAAAATAAAAAAATCACCAGAGTTTTTAATGCTTTTTATTTTTTCAGTGAGCGTGAAACTTACAAGCATTCGATTTTAAGCGAAATATATTTAACGTGAACGCAATACCAATTAGCGATTACCATTCAATCGACCATTTACTATACGATTGGTTTTATGAACAGTCCCGAATTAATATATACCCACTGAACCAGATAATTGTTCCACTTTTTTAATGTAAGTACAGAATTGTTCTTAATACTAAAATGCGCCTTAAAAAACCATCTTTATTTCACACTTCCAGTGCAACGCTTTCACTTTTACAGAGTTCCGTTTTGTTGGAGAGACGTTTTATAGTCTTAACAAAATGACAACTTACGCTCTCTAGCTAAAACGATACCAGGATACTATGACCGTGACTCTGCACTATGTGAAGGGTTCCATTGGGAATCTCAAAGTTCATTATTCTCTTTTTACTTTGTAGTTTTAAAGTTGACGTTCACTAATTCAGAACAGACAACCAGTAATTATTATAAGAAGCATTTTGTTCGCATAATGAAGTTATTAGTTATCCGCTTATTAAGTGGAAAAACCTGTGGCCCTTTAAGAATTTGTCCTTTCTAAAAATATTTATTTACAAAATGGGGGACAGAAATTAAAATCAGTTTGGTACTTACACTTAATTATTTTCGTTTTATTAATAGTCTGAAAGGGTATACAAATATTTAGTTTCATTTATTTTTACGATTAATATGGAAATGCATATGTTTAATTATTTAAAGTATTTATTTGATATTGTCTGCAACGGCTACGTGATGTTTTGCCTTCTGCGTTACGAACTACGATCAGTTTTTCCAAGTTCTCATCGCCTCTACGCATTGTATGTCCGAAATATGAGATAATTTGTACATCGTTATCAATTAATTTTATTTTATACAATATTTCATTTTTGGAATTACGCATGGACTATTAATATTTATTTTCCACATACTTTCATTTAAATTTAATGCATAGCCATAATACATATGCACAATTACAAACTAAACTAAACTTACCTTTATCTATAAGTATTGTATACAGTGTACACTTTGATAAAGTAACATAATGAGGTGATAAGGTTTCTAGGTATAAGACATTGTGTCTTCAACTTATTGAGTGTTGGATATACTGTGATTTATAGTGAAATTTAAAACTATAAAAATTTAATTATACTAAATTTAAAATCGTTTGGCGCAGCGTATAACTAACAAATAGTGCGTTTTTTTTATTTCATCTGATTTTTTTTTCATATAAAGTTTTTTTTATAATTGAGGCAATTACTGTTAAATTGTTAAAAAAATCTGGTCACAATCATTTAGTAACAAATTAATATCTTTTTGTAAAGGCTAAAACAGTTACGTAAAAATCCTCACCAAAACCTCAGTTTCAATATTAATTGATACAAAACAACAGGACCCCACTTAAACATTTCATACGTTTATAGCCCCTTAAGCTTCTACTATAAAATTATACTTAAACATCGTGATATTTTTTTGTAGTAAAATTCAGTAGAAGTGTGGAACAAAGCGGGCTAATTATATTAGACGGGTTTACACTGCCGCGAAATTACTGAGTGGACCGGACCAGCGCTGTTCATTTTAATTGTGCATATGTATTGTGACTATGCATTAAATTTAAATGAAAATATGTGGAAAATAAATATCAATAGTCCTTATGCGATTTCAAAAATGAAATATTGTATAAAAAATGCTGCGCCAAACGAATCTGAATTAAGTATAATTAAATTTTTATACTTAAACTTCACTACACATCACAATACATCGAACACTCAATAAGTTATAGGTCTAACACAATGTCTAATCCCTAGAAACCTTATCACCTCATTATGTTACTTTATCAAAGTGTACACTGTACATACATCAGAAAGTGATTGTATGTATAAATTTCAGAAATAATATATAAAGATAAGTTTAATTTAGTTTTTAATTGTGACTATGAATTAAATTTAAATGAAAGTATGTGAAAAATAATTATAGTCCATGTGTAATTACAAAAATGAAATATTGTATAAAATAAAATTAATTGATAGCGATGTACGAATTATCTCATATTTCGGACATACAATGCGCGAGGCGATGAGAACTTGGATAAACTGATGGTGGTTCGTAACGCTGAAGGCAAAACATTACGTAGCCGTTCACCAACCAGATTTACTAATAAATTGAAAGACTCGTCGTCCTCAAAATTATACACAGTAATGAGAGAAGCGCTGGATAGATGCTTATTTCATGACCATGACGGTCATGAGCTCCGACTGAAGAGAAAGAGAGAGAGATAAAATAAGACAAGATATCTAAACTCTGTTTCTATAAATAATTTTTGATATATATTTTTTTAATATTAGCGATGTTAAGATGATTAATTGCTCAGCGTGGTGGAAAAAAACGGGTGATGTGACGTCAGTATTACTATCGCTATACCATTTATGGTATGGTAAGTGACATAAGGTACTGCGTCCTAACGAGTCATTCAATCAATCTTCATCCTGCAACCACCACTGGACTGCGAGTAAGTTTATCGTATTTTAATACAAGTAAATAAGTAATAAATAGCTCATAATCTTAAATAAAATTACTACAATAATCAAAATTAAAATCAAACATTTACCTCGGGTGTAAGACACGTTACACGCTTTCTCCATACAACCACTGATAAGAACTGGCTAATTATAAGTATATTTTGTATGATATTTTTTTAGAACAGGATAAACGCCTAATTGTGTAAAGCTAACCTTAAGTGCCATGGAGTGTCCATGGCACATAAGGTTAGCCTCAAAGCCTTAGTCTCAACGCCAAATGGCTCGCGAGAGCTATTAAAGAATTCGTCTGCTCTTTTCTAAAAGGACCCTTAGTGTTATATGCTTATAATCTAAGCTACCTAAAGGTCTACGCCAAAGGTTATATGCCTAAAAGTTTAAACTAATTTTCATAAAAATAATCGTAACTGAAATACCAATTAATTCAAAATGTATTTAAACTAACTATGTACACTTATGAAAGTCAATATTTCAACAATGGAAGGTCTGAATTTACATTTACTAGTTTCGAAATCAAGGACGTAAAGCGGGCGAGAAGAACAGATGAGTAACTCACCACCTCTCTTTTGAATCAGCAATTTCTTGACCTATTGAATCATGTCATAATAATAAAGGAACAAATCTTAATAAGCAGGCAAAATAGACAAATAATAATTGCTTTTATTTATTATAAGCATATGTATTACATTTACAATTAGAAGCACGCATTCACTATTATAGTTACAAAAAACAAACATGAATTTGATCAAGCATTTAAATGCAATAATTAAAATACTAATTAATGTATAAACTAACTAGTCTATACTTAAAATTAGTAAAGCATGGTCTATCTGTTTCTAGTTATTTTATATACTAATTAGTATTTTAATTATTACTAGTTAGTTTATACAATAATTAGTTTTTAACTAATGTATAAACTAACTAGTAACAGATTAGTCTGTACTTAAAATTAGTAAAGCCTGGTCACCAATGCGGCAGTGTGTGTTCGTTAGGTATTTTATTTCGTTTCTAATTCAAACACGCTCAACTTTTGCCTCGTTACCTTATTTCTCAACTGTAAATTATTTTACTGTTCGCTTTGTTGCGAAATACCTGCGTTGTAAAAAATACCAGTGGCATTACAACCTTTTAGGTCTGGGCCTTAGATTTCAGTATTTGTAAGCTGATCAGTTGTTTTTTTCTAAACTAGTAGGTGGTCGGCCTTCTGTGCTTGACAAATCGTGAACTTTATAAGTCTAAGGTATGCCGGTTTCCACACGATTTGTCCTTCACAATACATGTGAGTGTTAAATATATAGACAGAGTAGAAATGATGCCCGCACGCTGAAGCCACTAGGCCATTTGATCTACATATATTATTATGTGTATTGCGAATCAGTTGTGTACAAAACATGCCGTGCATATTTTATGTAGTGGGACTTAAACTACATAATTGTTTTTTTTATAGAACAGGTGCCAATAGGGCAGGCTCATCTGATGATAAGTGATACCGCTGCCCATGGACACTCTCAATGACAGAAGGCTCGCGAGTGCGTTGCCATTTTCATAGTCTACAATACGAATACGATACGCCTGTGGTACGAATATAAGCAATAATAACTGCATTCGCTGCTTACAAGTTGAGTGATAATTATAAGTAAATCTTACAGATTATTAGACGGATAAACGTTTCATATAAGATATTCAAACACTACTACTTTAAGGTTTCATGAACCATTTAAATTGTAGGTATCTCATAACAGTCAAAACAGTTCTTCTGATGCGAACCATCCACTATATACGTTCTGCAATTGCGCAATCTTCCATGATCACTATTATCAGCGGCAGCAATTATGGAAAAAAAAGATCAAAAATATAAAAGCAAAACGCGAATATTCAATTCAAATAAGAATTGGGTTTTATTAAATGCTTGAATTTAAGATGAAAACGATGAATTGTAATCTGAACTTTTCACCTTTGATACCTAAAACCTATAATACTCTCAACTTATCGTACACTAAAATCCATTTATTGCTTTTAAGCTTTTTTATTTGCCTTTATTCAGGTAAATCTCTAAACCTATTTCGATTATAAGATTTACAGTCCCTCGAGACACTGTTAACAATAAAGATATAACGAAATATTTATTTTAGCTACTTTCACAGCTTATTGACTTATGGCTTATTATTATGGGGTGATGCTGCTGATGTTAAAATTATTTTCATCCTGCAGAGAGAGCGTGAGAGAGAGAGAGAGAGCTTCGTGCAATCTATAATTTAAAATGTAGGGAGCTCAATCGCAATATATTCATGATAATATTATGTATGTATATAAAAACAGTAATAAGTATACTAGAGTAGAACATACGCATTATGTTAATACTCGGAACAAACGCAGGCAGCAATTTCCGCGTATTAGACTATCTAAAGACAATTTTTTTATATTGTAATGTAACGAAGTGTTGATAAATAATAAATAAAGTTAGTAATTATTTTTTGTGAAAAGGGATACTTTTCTTTAATAAAATCCCAGAGGCTCTTTTATCTCTGCCTTTTAATAAATTTTAGAAATATATTAACGAAAAGCTGTCTAAAAATGCTTACTATAAAGTTAACGTTGATCTAGTTGATAAAAGGGCTTGGGACTAGATAGGCTGCTTCTAATTAATTTACGATATTTGTTTTAAAATAACGTTGTTTGCCATAGTCATTTTGTATGATGATTTGCTATATTAAAACAGTATCGAGAATTTTTTAAGCCGGTTTTTTTTCTTGGCTCGACAGAGAGTTTACCCTCTCTAATGACATGAATAAGTGATACCGGTATATTATGTGCCATAATAAACATTTTTTTTTGTTTTACTAGATTTCAGAGATAGAGATAGTTCTAGTTTATTTTACCAATATTTAAATCTGATTTATGAAAAGAAAACTACATCTTAAATTAGTATTTACACATACATATTATCATTCTGGCGAGCTGTCGGAGTATCGCGCATCTTCAGCTGTTAAAATTTGGAACAACCACGTGAGCCGTGTCAGCAGTTGGTAAAAATGTAGAATGGTGTATGGCATCTTCAGGCGTTAAATTTTGTATAACCACCAGTTCAAGTGAAATCTGAACAACTATTTAATTAGACTTTTTATGCAAAGAAACCAATTATGACAATTAAAGATCCTTATGTTACATACATGTAATTTAATTAAAATTTTAAACAACTATTAGCATGTCAATTATTTAACCAAATCAGTCAGAAAGATGAAGATGTTATTTAAAGAAATTAGCAAACTATGAGGGTGTGTTTAGCTTCCAAATTTTTGCAATAATCTTGAAGATAAAAATATTAAAACTGTATGAACTGCGTGCTATTCATAATTATGTACTCATATTAACAAAAAAATACATTCGCGTAGTAACTAGTTTTGAAAGAAATACAAATAAAATATTACATCACGACTAGTTTCAGCGCATTCTAGAAAGAAACAACCCCAAGTTAAGCAAAGCCCACAAAAAAATATGCCAAGAATGCTCGTAAAACTCAAAAACTGTGATAGTCAGTACAGAAGCAAATATCGTTCGGTCACGTATGACACAGGAATAATGTGATTAGAGGCATGTGCGTGGAATTACGCTCACACTAGGACACACCAGACTGTGGTCATGGGATAAACCTACATCAGAACGTTGCCATAAAATTCCAGAATTCATTTCCCGTTTGAATTCATAAAAGGTCAGTCAAAGTAAAACAGGTAAATATAATAACACCATACTATAAAGCTTTTGTGGCAATGGCCGGGGAATATAGCAACATGCAGAGATAAAAGGTGGACGTTCGAGACAACAATATCGATAGGAGGAAAGGGAAGAAGGAGAGAGTGTCCTGAAAAAAGAGTTAGTAGGAAGCGAATGGATAAAGAAAGCCGTGGATATTTGGAAAAATCTGGAGGAGCCGTTACCCGCGAAGTGGTTCCGATCAAGAAAACTGAAGGTAGAATTATGATGACAACAAAAAAATATATATAAAATCTGTATATGCAATATTTATTTAGATTGGAAATAAACACGCTTTATTTATACCTTATATTTAAAGCAAATTATGTGTTGGTGCTGTATTTTGAGAAGGCAGGTAATTTATATAATAACGCTTTATTTAATTTTTCACGTCTGGTCTAGCGATAAGGCAGCGAGCATCGGATGCGTTTAGTCCCGCCGAACGATTAAGTATTGAGCGCCTCGCCGCGGCATGCATATTCATGACCTTGTGATTTCTGTCTTCGCTAGTTTGCCGGATTAATATTCTGATTAGGGGATTTCACAATTGTAATGTCCCAGTTAGCGTTAATTCAATTTCTAGATTGAATTACAAATGATAATGATTGTTTAGTTTAACGAGAATCCAATTTGGAATCGATCCAACGGCCACTCGAATCATCTGCGGAATGCCGAATTGAAATCGATTGCTTAAGTAATTACATTGTGGGATTCATGCGGCCTTGGCGGTTGGGATATCTTTATTATTTATAAAATTATTTCTGAATCACATTTTCGTACATAGAAGCTAAGCGAGGTATGTGGTTTTAAGTGGCTGCTCATATCAGGCGATAAAAATATCAAATATAAATAAAAAGAATATATAACCAAGCGTGTATATATCTCATATAAAAAAGTGTGCGTGTACTAGTGTACACACGTAAGAAGTGAAACTTCTTTATGACCGTATTTTTCGAAAAATAATCTACTATATGCAACTTTACTGAAATTGATTAATAAAGTTAAATTGGATAAAGTTTAACAAGAAGCTTTTATTATCATAGAATACAAATAATACAATTATTTCATTTTACCTTATTACGAAGATTATTACACAATCTCATTAATTGTAATAGAATTATTACTATCATTGTTATCGTTATTATATATTTTCGTTATTAATTGCTTCGAATCTCTTCGAATCAACCGTGTTAGGGACAAGAACAAGTAATTTTTGTTCTAACGCCGATAAAGAGGTTTCACTTCAAATATGTATGTATGATGTGTTGACTCAGTTTCCGCACTTAGACGACCATTTGGACCTTTGTGCGTTAGACCATGGCTATGTAGTTTTAAGGACAAAGAAGTGTTTATTAAGGAGACAGAGGCCCGTAATTGTTGTCCCTATCATTATTTTAAGTTTAATTATGTTAAGGCAAGTACATAATAACATAAACTAAATGTAGATTGACAGTAACGTTACAAATTAAGCATCCTTCAAGATTTTGAAGCTTAGACGGACTGACCCCAATCCGTCTTAATACTGGCTTCATCCTCAAGCAACGGAAATTTCCTATTATACGATAATATTAGCCCTTAGTTTCCATAAACAAAGGGCTTAATTGAGTGAATAGCTAATGAGTCGATACACGAGGTCCGGAGGTAATATTGCTATTCTAACAAAGCCTCTTGAGATATAACTGAACAATTTACGGGATAATGGAAGAACTCGCGTGATGTTTCTTTTCTTACCTTCATCTTTCTACTAATTAATAATAATTACGTAGTAAATTACCTTTTGACATGACAAGAGGATACGTTCGTTCAGTCAGTATAGTAGTCATATTTAGTATACCTTTAGATAGGAAATAGTGATATGGGGCTTTTCCGTTTGACTTCGAGTTTTCCTGTATTTTCACCATTAACAAAGGATAAAATATTTCCAAACTTATAAAGCGAGTCGATTTCCTTACGATGTTTTCATTCGTCATTCGAGCGATTAAATACGCACATATAATGAAACGCCATTGGTGCACAGCCGTGGAATCACACTTACAACCTAAGGGATGAGAGTCGCAGTCGCACATAATTAAAGTAAATACTATTTCAATCCAAAAGCTGTCGCAATAGTTTAAACAACCACTTGCCCAAAAAGTATACAAATAAAGTTATTTAAGGCAAGTAGCGGTGGCAATAGTCCGAGAAAATATTCAAGAAATACATTAGCTAGAAGTAAAAGAATGTAAATTGAAAGAAAATTATAAGCAAGTCGCCACAAAGGTTTCTTTGTAAAGCAAAGAATATTCCGCTCTAAAGGCGTGATTAAGCTTAAGAAATAAAAAGGCGTATCTTGCGGTTTAAACGGGCCATTGAAGCAACTCCACGATTTTACTGTTCTTGTTTTTTTTATCTGAAACAGTTACAGAGTGATAATTCGGATTTCTTAATTTATTAAACGGAAATTGGAACATTATGTGACTGAGGACTTGGTAATTGATAGAAACTCATCCATTATGGGTAATTTTTAAGATTGTTTCAAGTGACTAAAAACAGACCATATATAATAATAATATTTATTTATTTATTAACAGTTTGTTGCAGCAACATTACAAAATTGACAAAATTAAATTATTAAAACTGGCGACCTTATCGCTTTCGAGCGATTTCTTCCAGGCAACCACTGTGGAAAAAATAGTAAGTAATTACAATAAGAGTAAAAAGTAAGCAAGAAGTGCAAAAACGAAATACTTAAAAATAAATAATGATTTAGACAAAACTAAAACAGGATCAAAATACTAAACTAAAAAAGGACACATGAAAAATAAAAACTGCAAATGAATCACGATAATTTTAGATTGTTTAAATAGTAGAGGTGTAAAGGAAGATAGAGAAGGAGCTAAGCGAATAGGGACGAGGAGTGAATTCTATAGCCTAACTGCAGAGACCTGAAAGGATTCGCCAAGAAAAAAGAGAATATGGGATTTCAAGAATATAGTTTTCGTAGCGTATTCTGTGGGCTCCCAAAAATTTGAAATCGTTTTTCAGATTGGAAGGATGGAGGTTTTAGGGTTGAACAGGATGCAATATAAGAGATGGAGAACGTGAGAACCACGTCGCTAACGAATTCATTAACGAACACGTACATAACAATAAATTTTTTTGATTAAAAATATATATAATTTAATTTACACATGTACACAATATCGACTTGGTTAATTGAATAAAGGATAATAGTGTTTTATAAAATTGTCAACGAAACAAAATAAAATAAACGGGTTTTTATTTGATATACAAAGTATAGTAAAAGCGTTACATTCAAGTTCACATTCCGGGTATCTGCTCATTTGGTCTGTTACATAATTAATTTCACAATGACAGATGTCATTTGTATACAGAGTATTAAACAAGACAGTCGAAATTGAATAAGCCTTGATATAGTTAGTAAGTTGTGAAAGCAATTGAAGTTGTCTGTGAATCAGTGGACAATGAAATGAATATCTAGGCGAGCCGTGTCAAGTCGTGACCCGGTCGAAAGCTGCATTCACTGCTTTTCGAGTCTATTAGCTTAAGATAACGAATATAATTTATAATCTATGCAAGTTCTAAACTAATTATTTTATGTACACATAACCCTGAATTAGAATAGGTTGCTTATGATTTAATAAAAAGTGGTATGTTGTAACGTATACTAAAGACAATACCATGTTTGGCGACACCTACATCATAGATACGTCCGTATTTAGTTGATAGATCAAACAATATTTATCTTTTTGTTTGTTTTCAAAAAGCCCCTAGACAAAAAGGGATAAAACATAAGCAATTTGAGGAATATGAAAAAGAATAAAAACAGATTTTAGTAAAATAATCAAAATCCATTTGATAAAACACTTTAAACGGATTGAAACTATGTATTATTATTATAAACTTATAATTATTTACATAATAATACATATCATAGTTTAAAAAGTGTTTTCTTAATGTGCAAAAGCTATGTTAACAAAAGGCAATACCAAAATCCATTTGATCAAATAATATTTACATACCTAATACTTACTATTAATATATATTTATCATTAAATGTAAGTACTTTATTAGCGGCATACAAACATTTATTCATCTTAGTCCCTTTCTAGTCGAGTCTCGGGAACTGAAAGCAATACTCGGGCGAGTGGTGAATAGGAAAACTGGGACAACGAGCTTGTTTCCAACGGTTTTCTTAAGGAGATCTTATCACACTACCATTTGCTTCATATGTTTTGTATTTGTCTTATATGGTTCATTCAAGTGTCGTTTCAAAATGGCAAAGATTTTTTCGTTACGTTTCATACAAAAAAATTCAGTGAACGTCCGACTATATCTGCAAATACATTTAATGACAACTAATCCCGTACTTTATGGCGTGTTTTTTTTTGGCGTTTCGGCATTAGATTGAGTCTCGAATCAATGAAACACCTTTCCATTACCCATTTATACAGGTCAAGTATAATCAACGTATACAAAACATTTATCGCATACGAAAAATACAACTACAAAATTAACCGAAGATTGTAAAGTATGCCTGAAAGAATTGAGTTCACATTTCATGATTGCAACGAAAATGAGCAAATTGCAGAACCTCGTAGTTAATTTAACGTAAAATCGTTTAATTGTCTCTTGGGTCTTACACGCTAAGATTATAGATTAGGTATGCCCAAGCACGAGCAGAGGCTTCTAAACAATACATAAAATGAATTAACATTTGTAGAAACAACCAATTTTTGCTTTCTACATATAAAGTATAGCGTATTTGAACCTAAAGGGAAACACAAACATGCATTATTTATTTAGAATTCCTAATTTAAAAATTGTATGAAAAAATCACGCATTGCCAAGGACCTTCACACAACTTCGACCTGTATGGCAGTCACGGATGTTGACGCGTCGAATCAAGGTAAAAAATTTCGGATCCACGTCAAATCTGTGCTGCTCTATGGGTGTGAAACGTGTAAGGTCACTCAAGGACTCCAAGTCTTCGTCAACCGCTGTATTCGCCGTATTATGGGCACCTACTGGCCCGAGAAGGTCTATAACGAGCAACTTTGGGAGCGCTGCCGAGAAACTCCGTTTAGCCAGCAGATTAAGAGACTCGAATGGAAATGGATACACTCCGAAGGGCTCCCAAGAAGGAACTTGATTGGAACCCGCAAGGAAAGCGGAAGCGGTGGCTGTCTCAGACAAACCTGGCGTCCTTTAAAAAGCAGATGAGGCAAAGAGAGCCGGAAAAACTTTAGTGAGGTGAAATAGCCCTCTGCCCCATTTAGAGTTTATTGGACATTAAAAACGTAAGTAAGTACGATGAAAAATCAATAGTACACTTCATCCTAAAACCCCAGTGAAAAAAAAAACAATTGTGCTACAACCTGTTTAGGTCTGGGCCTCAGATTTCTGTATCTGTTTCATGATCATTTGTAAATCTAATAGGCAAGCGGGTGATCAACCTTCTGTGCCTAACACACGCCGTCGACTGTTTGGGTTTAAGGCAAGTCGGTTTCCTTACGATGTTTTCCTTCACCGTTCGAGCGAATGTTAAATGCGCACATAGAAAGAAAGTCCATTGGTACACAGCCGGGACTCGAACCTACGACCTCAGGGATGAGAGTCGCACGCTGAAACCACTAGGCCAACACCGCTCATATAGACACCCTTTTCTATATTTGCGGTAGCTAAATATAAAATACAACATAAACGAGAATTTATGACACGAATACGTTATTGGACTCACTCTGTGACCGCGATTTCTGAAAAGCGCGAAGCGAAACACTGAGTTATGTATGAAATTGGCGTAATAAATTATATTTTATACTATAAATGAATGAAGATGTGCAATTAAAAATTATAACAATATCCCATACAAATAAGTTAATCTAGGGTTCGGTCAAGGGCGGATTTTCTAACTAATTATTATCAATTCGAGCCGGGTGGAGCAGAGCCGGATAATTAATTTATAGCTGTTTACAAATACGCACCGGATAACGGCTTCAATTTATCGCTTTTATTTACCCGGGTTTAATATTTGTTGAGTTATGCCGGTTTGTAAATGTGTTTATTTGTCGTAAAAAAATTATTGTTATTTTTAATTTAATTTTCTCTCGGAGCAACGCTTGGAGCCTATCTACATAGTGCCTAGATCGATCGACTTTTAAGCTATGCTTTTGTAACACGAAATTTATATACTTATACCACCAGATGTCAAGTAATATATGAGTAACTGTGTATATTCTATTAGAAAACGTCAATGTAAGTACGTGGGCATGTTAAGCCAGAAGCCGGGCGTAAATCAAATTAAATGTTACATATCGTAGACATGTTGTAGTATTGGTTATTTGGTATATTCGGATTATTCATTGATTTAGACTTTTTTCTACGAATGCGCTACAATATAAACATCCCTAAATGTTACTTAATACAATCAAAACATCTTCAAAGCGTTAGACATTGAAAATATTAATGTTTTGTAAATTTTATTCAATCTTCATAAATTTCCCTTATAATTGAATAAATTTTAATATCGACTACATCTTGTTTACGTCGAGTCGTTAGGAGCAGCCGTTGTGTCCTAAATAACTCCCGCCAACTCACCCGGCTGTACTCGGCTAAGCCCGGGTTCTACATTATCCAAAATTATGTAGTACATGAATATCGACTTGTCTTCGTGCTCCAGTTTTCAACGATGTTTCTAGATCTCTTTTCTTATATTTGTAAACGGCAGTAGAAATTATCATTTCGTAGTCTCTTTAAAGTGCGGTAAACACGCAATAGAGCGTCATAAAAAAAAACCAGTAGTGCTTAGTCAATCAAAAAGTACAAATCATGGCTTCTATTTGAAATATTATTAACATTATCCCAGAATTTGATTTCCTGTTTTTCATCATATGCTAATTTGGTTGAATACATGTTGTGTTTTTTATAACAATTTCCTTTTAGTAATTTCTCCCTAAAACCTATCAGTTACGTATTTTAAGTGAAAGATACGTACTACGTATGTATGACTCAGGTACTTTTGGTACACAGACACAGCGCACGCTTATTACTCTCAAATTTGTATTTTATTAGTTGTATACACCTACTTTTTTTCCCAAAATGATTTTAAACATTCACCATGCATTGACTAATTGTTATCTAGTTACCCACAAAACAGGGACTCCCTAGTGTGGGGGAGTCGCAATATATGAATTGGGTCTCAACCTCTTTCTTATGAATAAAGTTTTAAATAATATATGTTACATGGGGGGCTAAGATCGTGGACAACACTATATACGATTATGTCTTTTTATCAATAGTCAAGTAGGTGAACTCCCTTCTATGTCACACAATTTTGCTTTTCGGTTATAAGTTTGCACGTTTCCTCACGATGTTATCCGTCACCATGCTCAGCCTTGAATACACAACCTTAGGGTTGTAAGGCACTCGCTTAAACCACTCCCCAACACTGCTCACACATATCCTTATATGATGTTCCATTTAATAAACTTTAAGGCGTTTTTGTGACTTATTACAAGCCTTAATATAACATTGATAGCGGTACTTTCATACGTTTTACGAATAAGCAATATTTAATAGTAAACGATAACTCAAAGTAATAATGAAAAGATTGATATTACTACAGCTGTTCAGCCTTATTTATAAACAATAAATAATAATTATATTTAAATAGAAATTAGGTACCTATATGCTTCAGTACTACAAACATTGTTAATAGGATATAGGAGGTCCAAAGGGCTGGCAATCGAAAATGTTTATGTGTCTCAGCGAATCGAACTCTGGGTTCGATCATACGTCACGTGGCTAATGATGTCATATATAAAGGGATACAGTCGTATTAAAAATATAAGGCTATGTAAAACGTTTAAACCTAAGAGCGATATTAAATAGTTAAAGTTAAAACAGCAACTCGTTGACCTCGCGGCGCGAAGACCCTCATCCCGCAGCGACATCTCAATGAGAACATTAAAACTATTTCTTTTAATATAAGTGACCGCCTCTTAGCCGCTTTCACAACCCTTTAATATTAATGACACCAGGAAAATAACGTTCTTATAGAAAAAACTGCGCAATATGCACGTGCCAGGCAAGTTGCTAATCTTACAAAAATTACGAGGTGATTTTTTTTGTAGCAATATATTAACTTAAATTTTATGTAATACTGAATGTAAATAAACATATATGAATAAGATAAATCCAGTGGCGCTACAATCCTAGACTGTATCTGCCTTTTTTATTTTTTAGAACCTTCTTGTCTTCAGCATTTGATGTATGTCGTCGATTTTTAAAGTTACATTTCTTTAGTCGCGTTATGAGGGAATGAGAGTAAATTTTTACGACGCGTCCGCAGAGCGTCACAAAATCGCACATCCTGAAGTTAGCTATAGTCAACATTTAAATAAACTTCATCTAACTAGAAGATGCGGTATACTAAAACTTTAAATGTATTAAATATTTTTTCTATCTCTATATGGTGTCATTGTTAGTGTCGTTTTTTCCACAAACATAGAATACATTTTTTAAAAAGATATTTATCTTGTTACGCCAAAGAGGTAACTTAAACTTAAACTTCTAACGCGTGTACATAAGTACATACGGGTATTTTAATGTAATAGTATTTTCACGTTTACCATACGAACACCTGTTATTTGTATAAATGGTAAGAGCATTCATCGGGGCATGGCCGGGACTTATCACGATCAGGGTTCGCAAGAGACAATAATCTTCATCTTTATATATATAATTCTACTGTACGTGTGTTTGTCACTGAAACTCCCTTAAACGGATGGACCAGATTTTTTTTGTATGTGTTTGGGAGGCGCCCTGGATAGTTTAGATTCACGAATCAGCCCGACAGATGGCGCTGCAGTAGTTATCTAAGTTATTTATCTATACAGCAAATAAACAGCTGGTATATATATATATATAAATATTCTGTGCATGTGTTCGTAATTAAACTCCTAAACGGCTGGACAGATTTTGATGATTTTTTTGTGTTCAAGTGGATTCGTGAATGATTTACAATATTAGATATTTTTTATATATAAGACGTGTGTGCAAGAAAATGTCTGTTGGATCCGCTAGTATAATATATATATTTAAAAATTTCTTCTACTCTATGTAAGACCACATATAGCTGCAGATAGAATGAAAATAACGTAACGAAAATAAAGCGCCACTAATTACGGACAATCATTGCTCGTTATTGAGCTAAAGGAACTAGAAAAAGCTAATACACGATTACGGGAAGTCAGCCTCAGTTGGACATAAAATTATAATCGGTGGATTACAAAATACCTTCAACGTAACAACAATAAGTCTTAATTAGATCCAAAAACTGGCATATACTGGTTCTATGGCATAGATTTTTCTTGTTTATAAATTAATTATCTCTTTATTAGTAAGTGCACATTAAAGGTATTAAGTATTCATACTGAAAAAAACTATGGTTGGTTAAATAAAAACTGACTTATTTGACTGGATCGAATAAATAAATTACATGCGGTTTGACAGTTTAAATAAAAATACAGCACTGCTTAATTTTATGAAAAGCTGTCACATGATTTTTCTTGAAACGAGTGAGTTATGTCTAGACAACAATAATTTTATGCAACATCGAATGACTTATTTACAAATTTATATTTATATATTACGTATGTACTTTTGCATACTTTGCAATTTAGGCTTTTATATTTCCTACAATGTACAATCCCGAGCCATGGTTACATTTATCTGGCGTAGCCAGGATATATCATTTAACATCCGGTCAAGCTCCGTCCCGTTTACCAAATTTGCATTATGTTCTATAATAAAAAAACTGCTCATTAAACCATCCCTTTACCTTTAGCTTTGATATTCAATCTCCATAACAAATACCATTCAAGTCGATCCCTTCAATTTTAAATACGCAAAGCATACAACCTTTGTAATATGTAATAAAATCTGAATTCACAACGTGTGCGTCAGATACGCAACTACAAGATAAACATCTACAAAAGAATTCCCTTCATCCCTTTTTGTGAATAGATCCTGTGGCTGATATTGATAAAGCGAGCGAAACTTTGCCCCAACACTCGCCTGAAATGTTGTCTAAAAGAAAAGATCACGCACACTGTTTTGCTTTATAAACGTAACATTTTTTACATTCAAAGTGATGATAAGTAAACGTATAAACAATTATTTTAATTCAATTATAATGTGGACGGGTTCTAATAACCTATATTGTTAGGTTAACAAAAATTTGTATCAAAGAGCAGCAGCTAATAGACTTGCTGTCTTTATGCGCATTTAGCCTTCGCTCGAACGGTGAAGGGAAACATAGTAAGGAAACCTTACCTTGGTATGACTTTGTCCCAAAAAGCGAAGACGTGTATCAGGCATGTACATGCCGATTAGATTGACAAATAATCATGAAACAGATACGGAAATCAAAGGCCCTAAAACGGTTGTAGCGCCGCTGATTTTGTTTTTATTTAAAAGTGAGTTTTGAAGATAGGTCTTTTTTACTTGTTTATAATATGTAATACATTATAGTTTAGTTATCACATTAAATTTAAGCAGTGTTGGCCTAGTGGCTTCAGCGTGCGACTCTCATCCCTGAGGACGTAGGTTCGATCCCCGGCTATGCACTAATGGATTTTCTTTCTATGTGCGCATTTAACATTAGCTCGAACTGTGAAGGAAAACATCGTGAGAAAACCGGCCTGCCTTAGACCCAAAAAGTCGACGGTGTGTGTCAGGCACAGAAGGCTGATCACCTACTTACCTATTCAATTCACAAGCGATCATGAAACAGATACAGAAATCTGAGGCCTAAAAAAATAAAAATGTTGTAGCGCAAATCTTTTTTTAAATTACGATAAATTAATATTTCAAATTAGCATAATATTCTATGAACTTCTATATATATATATATATATATATATATACAATTAAATAGTATTTTCTTCTTACTTTCCTCAACAATAACAATGTAAGATATAATTTACCACACTAAACAAGTGTAGGCTGGTAAATGACAACTGAATATCATAGAAAGACAGCGGCTGTTTTAGCGCAGAGGAAGCAGTTACCCACGTAGTCTTGATATCCATACGAAAGAAATTGTCGGAGCAGGTTGCTCCGTGAAGCCTGCAAAATGCCCACGAAACTTATCAGCTTCTGGAAGGTTCTAGGCAAGCGTAATTAGCCAGGTTGGTCATCATTCTTTCCAGGCTAAGAGAATATTGTTGTGAGCGAAAATCATCAATACAATTGCGTTCTATACAAAAAAGACTTGAAATTTCTATAAGAAAGTTTAATGATGGGTCAAAAGGACATTCATAGTTAGGTTCTACAATATAAAGTAGTAAAAGAGACGTCGGACGATGCGATAAGGCGCCGCAGCCGGCCTTGCCGTCACCGAGATTGATGGATGGCGTAATGTGCCCGCGCCTTTTCGTTAGTGTATACGATCCCTTACTTACTGACCGATTGGTATCACATGCTATGTTTTACTTCTTAGGTTTTATAACGTGGGTATTGTTTGCATTTTGAGAGTTGGCCGAGTGGCTTCAGCGTGCGACTCCTATACCTGAGGTCGTAGGTTCGATCCCCAGCTGTGCACCAATGGATTTTCTTTCTATATGCGCATTTAACATTAGCTCGAACGGTGAAGGAAAACATCGTGAGGAAACCGGCTTGTCTTAGACCGAAAAAAGTCGACGGCGTGCGTCAGGCACAGAAGGCTGATCACCTACTTGTCTATTAGTTTAACAAATGATCATGAAACAGATGCTATGCCTTGCGTTAAACGACCTAAATTTTGTAAATCACAAAAAAACCACTAGACTAACAGTGCTTTCTTTGGTAATAAAAAAAATCAATGGCGCTACAACCTTTTTAGGTCTGGGCTTTAGATTTCTGTATCTGTTTCATGATCATTCGTTAATCGAATAGGCAAGTAGGTGATCAGCTTTCTGCGTCTTTGGTAACAAGGCCGCTATATAGTAAGGCCCTTAACACCTTAACAGCAATTCAAATGGATCGAAAGGATACTTACAGAATTACACAATTTGTTATATTTATTTTTCGAACGTCTTTACTTCCCGTAATCGCATTTTAAACATTTTATATTCTGAAGAGCAGCAATAAGCAGCACCATCTCTCCCTTAAGGAAATACAGTGAAGTATTTTCCGCAAAGTGTAACACAATTAAACCTTTAAAAACCGCTGTAAATACTTAAAAAGCCGAGGCACGTTCGCTACACGAGGCTTCAAAAGGCCGACGAAAAAAAACGAAACCACAAAACGTCCGCGTTTCAATCAAAAACGGCAAATTTTCAACGGTTTAACCGTATAACAGTCAAAGAGCTCGAATTGAAAAGAAAAAAGTAATAGCCGCAAAGTGCGCTTCGCTTCGTCACGGTGGGGCCCGCACAATGCATTCTTAAACAACGAACTACTTCACTGGGATATCAATTCGAAGGAAATGTTTATAACCGCTTTTCTAAAGCATCGCGAAATACCTATCAAAAGTAATTTTTGACTATAAAATAAACAAAAAACGATCTTTCAAGAAAGGTACTGCCGACAAGCTTACAAGGTGACCGGTGAACAAGTGACCGGAATGATGCTAGCTAGCCCTACCTTGCCCTGCTTGTAAGTGCGAACCTGGATTCGCCAAAAATCTACAGAACGACAACATCGCCGATGGTCGAGGACTGCAGACAGTCCAAAATGGCTCTGCCAATTAACCCACTAATGACAAAGCGACTTCTAAGCTTCAATAGAACTAATCTCAAAACAATAATAGGGACAATTACGTGGCACTATCTCCTTATTAATTATCTTTTTATCCCAGGTGCAACAGAAAGACCCACGTGCAAAGGCTATTTCACCGCAGAGGAATCAGTCACCCACGTAGTCCTGAAATGCGTGGCTGTGGCTAACCATCGTACAGAAATCCTCGGAGCAGTGAGCTTCGTGAAGCCGGCGAAGTTCCCAGGAAACATACTTCAGCTTTTGAACGAAGCTGGCTTATTTAGCCACGACTTAAAGCACAATGGACCTTAGACTCTTTAAGTGCGGAAATTGACTTACTAACCTAACCTTTTTAACCTTTAAGCTACGAAATAATTGCAATGTAGCTTTAACGTTGGGTTTTATAGGGATGTTTCACATTATACCATTTCTCCATCTTTTCCGTAGAACGTGTTTTGGTCAAAGCTCACCGATATACAGATTAAGCATTCTGATAAACGAGCTAGGTCTATATCCATAGTTGCTTCCCTCACACTTCAAAATCGATTATTGTTTAGTTTTTTGAAATTTAATTTTTTTAAATGTTTGTTTTGTTTAATATTTGTATGATCTCTACGTGTATGTCATGTTTGCCTTTAAGTGCTTGTCACATTAAAAATTGTATTTTATGGTTATTTTACCAAATCTGTGTGCCGAGCGTTTGCAAGCTTTTATCAATAAAATTAAATATGTTTCTGTTGTCATATTATTACGTTTGTTAAATATTAACTTAAGTTTATAGTGAATTATTTCATTCATATACCAGTTTTATGAATAAAATATTTACAGTTACGTTTCACGTTTCATCATATATAAAATTACAAATTCTCTTTATCTTTGTAACATTCTGTCAGTATGGATTTAATCTGAATACGCGGTCACAAAGGTAATGTATAAACACGGCCGCAGGAACTCTGAAAAGTTGTGAAGTCAAGTGATATTTCAGAAGCAGCTGCGTGTGCCCGACACGACGCTCTCACTTTATTTTAAACTTGCGCTTTGTGCGATGATATAGGAGGTTCAACTTTAACTAGATTTATTTCTTTGCCAAATTTACAACATCTGCCGTTATTGTCTACCTTTGTAGACAGCAAATCTGTTTACCTAAAACACATTGATACAGTGACATTTAAATATCGAATTACATTTATTTATTTTATAAATATTAATACACACATTAAAACCTATAGGTAATATTGAAGAATGACAATACAATGTGTTCATAAAAAAAATACAGATTAAAAACACAGCATAAATTTCCTCTTTCTTAATATATTGCGATACAGTGATTATTTTTTATATTTTAAAGGCATTGTTTATCAGATATCGGAAATTTACGAGTATAAGTGTAACATTAGTTTTTAATTTTGGAAATTTAAGTTTACGTCCCTTCCACGGGGTAATTATAAGAGTTTAATTTTATTATTAAAAAATATAAAACAATAGATAATAAAAAAATGTTTTATCGATGTTTTAAAAAGTAGCCTTTTTAATAAAATATTTATTCTTTAAAACTATAAACAAATAACAGATAAGAAAGTTATTTTAATGTTTTTAAAAGTAGTATATTCAATGTATAAGATACAAAACATTTTCCAATATTATTTCGGCATGAAAACATTAGCTTCCAACTATAGGACATTTATTAGTAATCAATAGAGGAGAAATTCTCAAGTGTTTGTTTATGTGTGGAAATGGACTGTTAACAGAATATCCTCTTGGCTTTCCGGACAAATTTGCCCCCGGGACGCTTCCTAACGGGACACTGACTACATTCCCAAGATGCTATACGTTGCAATTTAATATACTAAATATATAAAGCCTTCATTGCTACTTCGATACCTGTACAGATACAGATATGAAATCACACAAAATGTATAAAATACAGCAGCACATAGGTATACTATGTTCGGTCCATTTTTCCTTAAGTAATAAAATCAGCAGAAATGGGCAGTACAAATGATATAATTATGAGACAACATAAAGTAAGTGCGTACAAAGTACACATGTCAGAAGTGAAACTTCTTTCTACATTAATTATTACTAAGGTAAAAGCCCCAATAGATGATCATGTACTTGTATATCTATATGCACAATGTTTACACACTTGCTAATGATAATATAAATAAATAAAAAATCTGCTTTTACTGCACAAGACGTAATGCGACGAAATTGCCATCTAAAGTTCTAATATGTATCTACTAAACTACCTTTCTCACTCTCTCTCTCAATCTTCTCTCCCCTTTCTTCGACATAAACGCTGCACATATTCGTGACGTCAGATCCGTTAAAAAAATTACCCTCATGCGCCTAAAGAAGTTTCACATTTAAAAAAATCATTTTCGACAGGTCCTAACATTTAGCTGCATTATCACGAAGTAATTTTAAAGTAATAAATGGAATTACTTTTTACGATTCAAACCGAGGTCGAGTTTCTAAACTTGGTCCGGAACGAAAATGCACCAAATTCGCGAGTAATAGCGCTTGCAGAACCAAAACTCTATTTGTATATGGCCCAGAATGGTTATACTTTGAAGGCTTTTACTACTGAGATAATAAATAAAGGACGATATGTTAGAAAGGCTAGAAGAGCAGTGTTGGCCTAGTGGCTTCAGTGCGATTCTCATCCCTAAGGTCGTAGGTTCAATCCCCGGCTGTGCTTTAATGTACTTTCTTTCTATGTACGCATTTAACATTCGCTCAAACTGTGAAGGAAATCATCGTAAGGAAACCGGCTTGTCTTAGACACAAAAAGTCGACGACGTGCGTCAGGCACAGAAGGCTGATCACCTGCTTGCCTATTAGATTACAAATAATCATGAAACAGATACAGATATCTCCTCAGATCTAAAAAGGTTATGGTTGATTGATTTTTTTTTATATCAGAAAGGATCCGTCGTATTTTACTACAAATGTTACTAGCATTATTTATTAGCTTCAATATAAAGCAGTACAGCTATCAGCTAAGCTGCGTTAAGTCAGGGGGACGGCAGGGGGGGAGGTTCAGAGACAATACGCTGACCTACTTGCTGTCGGTGACACTTTGAATTAACTGCAAATGAACTAATTCGTAGCGAACAAGTAAATATTTCGACATCTTATTGTAGTAATTGTGAGATTTCTCGTAATTACTCTAGTATTTGTTTTATTTTAAACGCATTTAACATAATAATAATAATAAGCCTTTTTTATTACTGTAACCAGAAATATTTATTTTTGTTAGTAGGTTAGCTTAGATTATATTAGCAATATATATTATATAAAAAGGTAAAGGCTTTCTCCAAAGATGCCCATTTTCCGGTCAAGTGCCAGTTTATGTCAGCTGATCTTTTCAGATCATCCTCCCAGCGGTCTAGAGGTCCTTCCGCCTCTTGCCTGGTGGTCATTTCCATTGCGTAACTCGTTTAGCTTACTGCTAGACATTCTCGTACATCGCCAGCCCAATGCCATTTCAGTTTTTGAGCAAAAGTTAAAGCGTTTGTAACTTCAGTGACGGCTCTTATCTTTGTGTGTCTTATAATGTAAATTTTCTTTATGTTTAACATGCTTCTCTCTAAACCTCTTTCATGATACAGCATTCAAAAACAAAATTTCTAACTTACAAACACTACAAAATAAATTAATAAAAGCACTACTTAGATATTTTAACACAGATGCAACTATATGTTTATAGCACCTGTATATTAATTTGTAAAAAAATAATAACTCTCTCCATAGTAGCTTATCATTTAAAAAAATGAAACACACAACTACACGCAATACTTGTCGAGCGAGTTTGTTTATTTTGCCGCGTACAAATTATTTGAAGAGGTCAATTAGGTATGACGGTGTGCAATTATTTAATCAAGTACCATCTAAAATTCGCAATATAAGCGCGTTTACAAATTCAAAAGGGCATTAAAAATACATGTCAAAGTGAATCTACTAGACTAAAATTGGGACGTTTATCTCGCTTGTATTTACGTAATATTAAGTTTCTCATGTAAATAAAATACAATTTTTGTAATAAAGTTCTTTAAACATACATACATTGATTTTATTCACAGCTTGTGTAGAGAATTTCCAGGTCTGGCTTCCATAACATTTAACATACGGCCGGCAAACTCGTAACCCTTAATTATATATATGTATATGCGCCCCTAATGAATAAACGCAAGATTGTGCGATTTTTTATCCTTATTAATCTTACAGTACTTTTCACATTAAAAACATTTATCTCTTTATTAAGATCACCTCGTCATATATAATTTACAGTATACAAGTTATCTATTCTAAAATACACGACACTTATGGTAAACATAAATGTTACGAAAAATATTACACTACAAATTTTGATTTTACAAAAAGTTACTTCAGCGGATTACGTATCAGATAGGCAATTAATCATACTTTTATTTAAAATTGATCAGCCCACTATGGAATATAGCAAGCTCTGCATAAGTAGTGTTTATTCTGTTATAATCGCGAAGAATTCGAATGAGGCAGGGAAAGGGGACTCCATTATTTAATTTAATTTTTTTAATTAGTCCGGGAAAGCTTTACCGTATTGTAAAAAAATAGAACACTAATTACTATTATTACAAAAAAATCAATGCCGCTACAACCTGCTTAGGTCTGGGCGTCAGATTTCTGTAACTGTTTCATGATCATTTGTTAATCTAATAGACAAATAGGTGATCAGCCTTCTGTGTCTGACGCACGCCGTTGACTTTTTGGGTCTGAGCTAAGGTGGTTTACTCACGATGTTTTCCTTCAACGTTCGAAAGAATGTTAAATGCGCATATAGAAAGAAAGTCCATTGGTGCACAGCCGGGGCTCAAACCTACGACCTCAGGGATGAGAGTCGCACGCTGAAGCCAGGCCAACACTGCTCCCACTATTATTACAAGACGATTTATATTCAAAAGCTACTTATATTATTTTATATAAAATACAAGAAATACGCCGATACGACTATAACAATACCGAAGCTTTTGATTTCTCTAGAGATGTTACTTTACATTAAAAGCTTTTAAAAAGACAAATGTTTCTTAAGTCTCCATTAGTAAAACTATTATAGGTATATTTATTGCAATGAAGGTATTAATGTCGCTGCGATAAAAGTGAAAAATCAGTCTGGAGTCACACACTGCGCTTTGAAGACCTAGTTTTCTTATTTTTTAACCTATATTTTCTGAGAGCCACTTTTGAATGAAAATGTCTTTATGACTAATACATTTTTAATTTCTTGGTGAATGTTTGAAATGAGTCGAAGTTAATTGAGCTTTGCGCTCTTCTATCTTCTAGTTTTATTCTAACGCAAAGTTTCTTAATTGTTATAAATATATTTAAAACACCCACAGTGTTTTTATCATTAAATTCCTGCTATGGGGCTGTACAGGTTTTTATGAATTTGTGTGCGTTCAAAAGGATTCCAGCATGGTTACAATTTAAAAAAAAAATTAATTTTTGTACTAAAGAATATAAATATGTACAGGACAACATCTGTGGGGACCGCTAGCCTCGGAAAATAACTCATATGTCAAAAACTACTGAATCGATTTTCATGAAACTAGGCTTTTCCCTAACACATTTATAAAATATAGATACATCTTCGAAATTTAGAACACATCCTTGGAAATCTTAAGTAAAACTCAAAGTAATTTTATTCTTATACGTACCCAAGTACACTTATAAACGTCATCGTCGCTTATAACCTATTCTAGGTTACATTAAAATAACATTTTTTAATAACGATATATAAATTAACAAACTTTGTTTTTGGGATAGCCTAGTGTTTTTTATATGTTAATTATTAGCTAGTAATATTTACTGTTCAGAAAAAGGGTAACTTGGTACAGTGATGGCTTTGTAGCTTTACCGTTTAACTCTCACCCCTGAGATCGTAGGTTCGATCCCTGACTGTGCATCAATGCACTTTATTTCTATGTGCGCATTTAACATTCGCTCGAATGGTGAAGGAAATCACCGTGAGGAAGCCGGCTTGCCTTAGACCCAAAAAGTCAATGCCGTGTTCCAGGCACAGGAGGCTGATCACCTGATAAAAACCAGACCCATACCTTAAAAGGGTGAAACACCACTGTTTTTTTGTGATTGCGTAGTGTTTCTGTACTCAGAAATAGGTAGTTTGGTTACCTAGAAGTTATGTGAATTATATATGTAGGTCTTATTACAATTACCTTGGCACCGCTGAACTGTTTAAATATTTTATACATAATTATAACATATAACTATGTAAAAATTTCAATATTCTAACAGTGATTTTTGAGCTTATCCATTAAAAACACACGAAAGATTTTTCCTCAGATTCGATTCAAGTTAAACTACTAGTTTCTGTCTGATGTGTTAATACACATAGAGATTAATGTACAATGGTATACAGCCGAGATTCGAACGTAGGACAATATACGAAAAGATAACTAATGTAAAATAATATTCCCATATAGTATGCAATAACTTGGCTAAAATAATATTAAATTTGAAACAGTAGGTACTACCTAAATTGTGTCTAGCCGAGCTTATGGCGGTAATTTTAGAATTTAGTGAATTGCTCCCGCGGGAACAACGAGCAATAAAAGTAAATTATTTAGATCATAAACACGGACTGATAATACTGCCCGATAAAAATTATTAAGAAAAATGGAATCTATAACTTTTATCATCTTATTTATAATTATATGTATTAAGTATTTATTCTCTCTTTATTTTGAACATGATAAGCATAATATGTACGTTAGGCTTAAGTGCTAAATCAAGTGAAAAAATAGAACACAAGAACAGAGTTTCTTCCCCTTAATAGAGAAGTCCATGGCCGTCCATGCGTCGGGTTGTCTCTCCCCCTAAAATATGGCGAGGGGGCCGATGGCTGGCCATGCGTGATACTCGTGAACGGGTGCTACTTGTGGTGACTGGTCGTACTTGAATTCGTGTATGTTGGTTATTTTTGACTATGTATTTGTTCCTACAAGAATGTAAGTGCGTGCTCCTATTTCACCATGCCTCCTGCTGATGTCATATGGAACATGGTGTGATGGTTGCAGCTCCTTATATACGTTGTGTAATACAAAAAAAAATGGCCAATAAAAAGAGTGGCGGAGAGTTTATTGCCAGTTCGTCTCTTCCATTCTACGCCCTTGATTTCAGAACTAGCAGTAAATGTAAAAATAGAAGCATTTAATGTTTATTCCTTTTTTATTGGCGTTCATAAGTGTACATTGTGTTACCTATATAAATAAATGATTTTTTAAATAACGTATAAATATAAATAACTTGTTAGTCTTAGGTTAGGATAGATCACAATGTTTCAGGATGTCTCCGTGAAGAGACATGTATTTAAAAACAAATTTAACATTATTTAAGTGGTTGAGGCTTATAGTAGCTAGATAAGATTAACAATTTGTTGTCACTAGAGTAGTAACAATAAGTTAGTCAAGCAAACTGAGATTCTTAAAGGACAACATGGAATAAGTAAAATAAAATATTTTATTCTTATATTAACTTAGCTTATCATAATTTAATTTAATTTCATGTTAATTTAATAATTGTAATTTCGTTCACAATAAATGTAAAAATAAGTAAGACTAGACATAGTATGGCTCCAGAAATACAGTGATATGTGTCTACATATCAATTATGTAACAATAACTAAGAGACATTACTTATTGTATCCCGAGAGGACTTGGATAATTGATGTCATCTCATCGCAGAATGATTCAGAGATTTTTCGTGAAAATATATGAATGGTTGAGAATGTAAAATGAAACATTGCGTACGTACGTTGCGTACAATTGTGATTGGTGGACATGGACTCGCGACATGACGTCATCCGTCCATTCCGTTTATCCTATCACATCTAAATCAACTACAATTTTTAATTTAAATTTATATGTAACTATTATTTTATATAAAACTGTATATTTAACTGTTAAGTTTTTATTAGAGAGAGTAAAATAATTTTAATTATCAATGAAACAACAGGTTATTGTAATCTAAACTAAAATCGAAATTTTGAATATTGAACTAAGAAAAATTCATAATAAATTAGTTTTGTTATATCGGAAGCTGCAAGTGTAGCTGGTTTAACCATAACGCATTTATAACGTAGCTGAAGCCATTTGTCGGTCTTTCTCTACATTTTGTCCAAAAAGCGCCCGGTTTCACTAACAAATAGCCACGATTCATTTTGTAACCTCCGTTCATGGACCGCGCATACAAAGTGGTAAAAAGCGCAGTCAACAGAATCAAATGTTGGCCGCTGTGAAATCACCATCAAATCGGCACAAGGCGGCTTAATGGTAACTACCGGTTTATACTATTGCAAATTCATTCATATTTTTATTATAACTCTCAGATAAATAGTAGTAGAATATTATGGTATTGTTGGCTCAGTGTCCGCATTTAGACGCACCATTGGTCTGCTGTACGTTCTGATTATTCCAGCCTAGCTTCTTCCTCAGCTCAGCTCAGCTCAGGAGTTTCCTGGGCACTTCGCAGGCTTGACGGAGCGACCCCACTGCTCCGACGATTTTCTCTCTCTGTTCTGCTCGTTGTTAAACCACAGCCACGTATTCCAGGACTACGTGGGTGACTCAGATAATAAGCAATTAAATTGTAATTAATAATAATACGATGCCTGTAAAAATAAGTTTTAAGATATACGATAATAGCCACAAACTTATGCACAGTAATAACATTTTAATATGCTTTTTATCCGCTACAAAATTGAACACGTAACATACTATAATATGTTCCACTGGCTAATAATGATTTTATTTACATTATTTTTTAATTTTATCCTGTAATACTTTATCGCGGGAAAGCTGGTTTAGTTTAAACAATACATTAATGAAATAATTTATATTTAATTAAGAACGATTTAAAAATTCATACACTATATCCCTGAAATCATATCCCATATTAGTCCTTCGTGAATCCTTTACGGCCTCTCCAGTGAGACTATGGAATTCACTATACACAATAGGGATAGGAATCCCTATCCGCTTAGCTACTTCTGTATCTTCTTTTAAATCTATACTTTACAGGCATTACAAGTCCACATCGTATCCCTAACTTTCGCACTAACTGATATTAAAAAGTATGTTATTCTTATGTTATATTTTAAATGTTGACCTTTTCATTATTTAAGTATGTTTATATCTACGTAATTTTATATCTCATGTAGTTTTGCACTTACTGCGCCTTGTGTAATTTAAATTTCTTTCCTCACAGTAATTGCCTAAAAGAGATCGCTTGATAGCGATAAGGCTGCCAGTTGCCCTTCTCTTTATTTAACTAGCGTAAAAAGAAATAAATTTGTTACATTGACCATAAGAGACAAAAAACAACAACTTTAATTTTACAGTGTAATAACGCGTGCCCCTGCATTCAATGATAACAATGCATATTGATGTATCAGCAAAGTCAATACAAGCTACACGCTGCTATTACAAGACGTAGATACAAGCATAAGCGTTCGTATTGTTTGGGAACTATTCAATAGGTTTAATCCCACGCTAAGCTCTAAACGCCGGTGTCGGCTAAGCAACGCTCGCCAGTGTTACGTTTGACGCATCAATATTAATTGCAGATTGGTCTCTAATCTTTGATTCTAACAACTCAAATGAAGCACCGAACTCTGTTTAATCGAACACGTTGTCATTGCAAACCTACTACTCAGATTGATCACTATGCATTTTCGTTGCAGGGCTACGTGTTGAGAGCTTTAGTTCCCTTATTACTGATAGTGATTTTTACGCACTTTTATTAGGGAATTTGATTAGATGTGGCAATAAAAATAACAAATATAAGAAAAACACTTTTTGAACGGTTTAAAGCTATGTATTATTTTTAAAACCTATAGTTATTTACATAATTCTAAATTTTAACTTTTTTCTGACGTTTCGCGTACTTTTCAACTTCGGGGCAATAAATACAGATAAAACAACTTTCTCTGCATCTATGATACTTTTGACATTTAACACCTTTCGTCTTCAGTCACCGTGACCACGCACACTGAAAAGTACGTTAAAATTTAGAATTATGTAAATAACTATAAGTTTTAAAAATAATACATAGCTTTAAACCGTTCAAAAAGTGTTTTTCTTAATGTGTAAAAGCTATTTTAACAAAAGACAATACTAATAACTATAAGTTGAAATAGCAAGAAGAACAGAAAATAGGAGCAAGTAAGTATTAAGCTGGTGCCAAAAGTACAATGAATGCAAAAGACGAAGGCAATTTAGAAGGTGTATAGACTAGAAGCAATTAAGGAAACCAGGTAGTATATGACAAAGCAGTGGCACAGTGCAGTTTATAATTTATTATTGCGAAAATTGAAGAATTAGTCAACTAAAATTAATTGATTTTTTTATTGTGATGTGGTAATATTATTGTAAAGTTATGTATGTTTGTAGCGAATTAACTCAAAATCTACTGGATGGATGGATGGAAATATTCTTCATAATTCTCTGTAAGATACTTCCATATTTTCATCCAAAGCTTAGCATAAAATACCAAGTAACGCAAGCGATCTTGGCCTGAATTTTGTGTATTTGTTTTGTGATTTTTTTCTAATAGCCAAGTTGGTGATTACACTTCTAGCCCTGATATACGTCATCAATTTTTTAGGTCTAAGTAAGCCGGTTTCCTCGCGATGCTTTTCCCTATAGGAATCAGTGTATGCATGGAAATATATATGGTGTACAGTTGGGGTTCAGTCCACGGCTACTCGGCAAAAACTGCTCTACTTACTACTTGGCGTAATGCCTAAAAATTCAGAGCGATAGCGAGGAATCATTGGCAAAAAGTAGCGAAGATAAGAGACAAGTAGAAAAATTTGGAGGAGGCCTTCACTCTGTCGGAAGTCGTGTACTAATCTTAAATATCACAAACTTAATCTTTATATTTTTATTTATTTTTAATATTGCTAATATTTATCATCGTTTGTAATAAATTTGAACCAGAGAAAGGAAAGGAAAACACAAAAAGTTTTTGGATTGGATTAAGGAGGACAAAGATATTAGGCTAATGATTGATTCTTTTGTTTCTCTCAACAGGATTATAAAACCCTTCGAAATTAATCGTGTCGGCTCCGTACCCTTGATGATTTAAGTTAAATATGCCTTAAGCTTTAAAGTTTCATGTGTATGCAAATATACACATTATTTTCATTACTCGTTAAGTACAGTCGTAGGTTAACATTATTCGAATGCAGGCAGCAATGAACAATGTGCGAAATGAAGTAGTCGAACATTGAGCTTGTTAGTCCTTAACCCGACCTCAAAGAGCTCATAGAAAATTTATTAAGTGTAATTTTATGCGACGTCATTTCGCTTTCTCTTTTGAGTGACGTCATATTATGAGACCACAATGGGATTTCTTGTGAACGTTCATTGTTTTACTTTGTTTGTTCAGTGATTCAATATTAGCTAATTGATTATTCAATGTTGTATTACGCATACAATTTACCTTTTACAATGAGAATATTATCGTATAAGATCTGCTTTTTATTTGTGTAATTATTATTATTGTTACACCAAGAGATGCCCGAGACCTTAAGCATTTCCTAATGTTAGGATGTCATATATATATTAATTAATTCCTATTTCCCTTGATCACGGCATCACGCGTGAACGGCTGGACCCATTTCGCTAATTATTTTTGTGATTGTTATTGCCAGGAGACGGTTTTTACGAAAGAAAATAGCGCGGAGAATTATAAAATTTAAGAATCCTTAACAACCATATTAAGTAATCATGACTTTTGTTACGATATCTATTTTTTTTTCAGTACATAGCGCTTTTACAATTCAAACTTTTTTGATGTAACCTTATGGCGTTTGACATAACATTGATAGAATGCGTGCAGCAAATATCGTCAAAGAGGATCGGAGTTATTACAATGTTAAAATACATATAAAATAATTACAGTCGCTAATTGTTTGTGGCATTAATTTTGAAAATCCATGTTATTCACTATTTATATACAGGCCAGAAAAACAAACAAAGAATGTTGTATATCATAAAGCATTTTTAGTTAAGTATACAAATTCGAAATTAATATTCATAGTTAAGACAGGACAACGTCTGTCGGGTCCGCTAGTCTTAAAATAATTATGTACTTAATCAATTTAAAACAACTTTATGTCTGTAATACATATATTCTTGTCAAAAAAATAAGAAGTTCTCCCCACACTAGTCTAATTTTCTCCAAACCACAACGTATGTCTTATAGAGGTATGCGTCGAACGAGTTATCTTGCATTACCTAAAATACGTACGAACTACGGCAAAAACTTTTTTACCTACGAAGGCGCACGCACAGCTGTATTATAAACTACCCACAAATATAAAAAATTTTACTTCTTTCAATTCATTCAAATCGAAGCTAAATGAATATGTTGAACAAAATTACTTTTAAATTCATTTTTTGTTTTTAATTTTTATTCATGTCTTTGGTTACTTTTACTTTTAAGTTTATTATATGTACGGCTATCGTTTTATTGTGATTATTTTAGGAATGACTCCAATGCAATGTTAATCTTAAGTATTATTCTCATGTAAGTGACATTTTGTCTTTTTTTGGGAATTAAGTCTTTATAACTATGTACGTATTTTTGCTATATACGAGCAGGTGTCGCATGACTTTTATGTGTAAAAGTTTGAACCCTTTGGATGAATATAAGCCATAACCTCGTTAGTGGCTCATGATTACTGTTTTAAGGCCGGCCTTAATTAACATCAGATGCCGGCCTGTTTGCCCCCTGTTCTATAAAAAAAAACTTAGCGGTTTCTTCAAGTTTAGGGCTTTTCAGCTTTCAATGAACATGTTATTTGATCCTGTAGTTAGGTGATGTCAGTAAAATATTAGTTCTTTTATAAATATTTTTCTTCAGTCACACTCTTCATTTCTGAAGGTCGTGTTAGTGGCGCCGCACAACTTCCTCCACTCTCCCCTGTCTTCGGCAAGCCTCTGCGCTTGGGTGATGATAAGACCTCTAATGGCCTATACTTGATCGATCCAGCGTGTAGAAGATCGGCTTCGACGTCGATGCCCTCCACTCTGCCAGTCACGATGAGTTTTGAGTCGCTATAGTTTATCTCTGCGTGTAAAAAGACCATTTTTTAGAGAAACTTAATATTTCAGAACAATATTGAATTATACAAATTTTAATTGATTCAGGCAAAAACGAGAGAAGTATAGAAACCGCAATTAAAGATATCTTCCTTTAACAACCTCGTACCAGGAATAAAATGTCATTCGGAATAATATAACAAGGAATGAAATTAAATTAAAATATCTTACTGGCATAATTATTAAATAATAGACGCTGTTCTCTGTTAACAGTTGTGTTAATCATGCTAATAATAATAATGTTAACTTTTACCAATTGCGGTCGTTTCTTCAGACTAGAGACTACAGACTTAGTTAATAGCTTTTAACTGAAACATAGAAATTTTCTCACAAAACACATAAAATCGCTAGCTAAATTGGATTTAGATTCTACAGAGGACTTACTACGTATATATATATTATGACATGAATGTAAGGTTCCAAAAACTAACGTACAGACACAGCGCTTATAACAACTCTCAATTGCAGAGTGCACATATGCACACACAAAATTCACGCATACTTAAGGTCTTATACGGCTTTTGTTTGAGTGTATGTAACATGAGGCTAACTTTTAAAGTGAAGGTTTCACTTTAGGCGCATGAGGGTAAAAATTTACGGATAAAACGCAATTATAATAATATTAGCATCACGAAGATAATGTAATTGCAAATGTGGGCACAATACACACCTACCCATACATACCAAGATTTTAAATTTAGAATACAGTTTTGCCTTATCGACGTGAATGAAATATAAACTGAAAACAAAAGACTGCACTGCAGTCGTGGCAGTTTGTTAAAACAATAGAAAATAGCCATCAAATGCATCAAAGTATAAATTCTGACATTTTCACTAGCATTTAAACAATGAAACTTACTTAGCGAACTTCAATTTCGAGGGATGTTTGAGGGAAATTTTTGGAAAATAACCCTTAAACTTTGTTCGCCTCTTGTTCCGTAATAAGCCTTTAATAACGCTTCTCTTTGTAGATTCATCAAATTTTCTTTAATCGTAAAATATTCCGGGAAGTTAAGTCATTATAATTTATGAAGTCATATATTTTTCTTGAAAATTATAGAATTATATTTATGCACTCCGAAGATAATTTGTACACCTACAGGTATTTTGTAGATTGTTTGGATTTGGCTGTTGATACGCTATTTATTAAAAGGTATACTATGCCTCAATGAATAATTAGTACTTTTTCTTTATTAAAACTAGATATATAAGAACGTATTTAGATAGCGTAGAGCTTATCTAAGAGGATCTATAAACTACTTTAACGACCAAACCAGTCGTAATTTAAGTTTATTAAAATCAGATATCTATCTATACTAATAATGTAGAGAGGAATGTGTAATTAATAAACTGAAGAACTATCGCACAAGTTCACTTTTAAATTGGTAGCAATAAAGGCTATAATTATCAAAATATTCAGATATATATATGCCCAAAAGTGCGATGTACCAGGTTTCTAACTATTCTGATCATAAATACTGTTATGTAAAAACTTTTCTTGTTTCAACTTTTTAGTTATTTTGAATTTGGAACAGGTTATTTTAAAAAGTTCTTTCAAATATGCGCCATATTTGCCACATATTTTTTTCGGTTTCATTATGAAATTACAATATGGAATGGGGTGTTAAAGAAACTAGGATTGCAGTGATCGCCTTTCACAAAGTGGGTATGGAGCCGTCGGTCATATTCCTGGCACTTCAAAAGCTTGGTATCAGCCGTAGGTAAAAATATACCGAGGACTTTCCAGCAGGATTCTACACCTACACCTACACAAGGCACGAATCACCCAAGCCTGACTTGAAACCAACGTTCCGGACTTTATAAGACCTGAAGACTGGCCCTCATCTAGCCCAGACCTCAACCCTTTAGACTTAAAATTATAGTCAGTTTTATAGGACATTACCTGTTATAAACGACACGGCGACTTCGAGGCTCATAAAAAATCTTTAGAGCAAGCAGTGGAGAAATTTCCCTTGGAAACCGTGCGTAATCCATAGATTCGCGATCAAACAGATAAATACCTGTTTAAAAGCTAAAGTTAGCGATTTCAAATAGAATACTTTTTTATTTTTTTCTGAGACTTTAATAAATATATAGGTATACATTTTAATAATATAACAGTACTGAATTTAAAAAAAATGCATTTTCATTTGTAACAGAACTTATGGCTGGACTAGGTATTTCAAATAGTTACATTTAACTTTATTCATAAATCGATGCTTGTTTTTCTAAGTATGTTAGAGATAAGATAATCCTTCAAGATATTGTATTTATCTGTATATGAAGGTGAAGACAATCTGTAGCATCGTTACTGCATTTGTTCAGTATTTCCTGTGTTCCCAATATCGTCTAATGGCGAAGGAAAAATTGTTTCTTTGAAAATAAGCGAAATCAATGAGGAAAAGATTATTTATCAATTTATCGTTATTGTCTTCATAACAATAAATTTCCGAAAAATCTATTATTATAAATCCTATTTTATTTCAAGTGAACGTAGATTACACGGCATTCAATATGAATTGTATCTTATACTTTTGAATTTTCTCAATAAGACCTGTCATAAACATAGAAATTTATTAGGATGTCAGTAAGACAGTGGGCGGACCGTAAACAGAACACTGTGCATTTTTATATGAATTAATTTTATCTGTTTACATATTATTTATTAATTTATCACAAAATTAATTATTTACAAAATAAACACTTTCATATTTTCAATTTAAATTGAATTTTATTTAAAGTTCATCAATATTCGCAGGTAAACATAAAAACTGATCTCAAAAACGCTCGTTCCATGCGTATATGACGTGCGTTACATGCGTGCGCGCATTAACCTGGAACTCTGTACTTCGTTAAACGGTGCGCTTTATGAGATATTGTTCGTTACCCGTAGCTGTACTTTATTACTGTATTTTATTTTGTAATCGATATCATCAAATCAAATATTTATTTTTGAAAACCTTTTTAGGTTTGGGCCTAAGATTCTGTATCATGATAATTTGTTAATCAAATAGGCAAGTTGATGATCAGCCTCCTGTGCCTGACGCACACCGTCGACCGTCTAAGCTAAGCCGGTTTGCTCACGATGTTTTCCTTCACCGTTCGAGGTAACATTAGGTTAAATGCGCACATAGAAAGACAATCCATTGGTGCACAGCCGGGGATCGAACCTACGACCTCAGGGATGAGAGTCGCACGCTGAAGTCACCAGGCCAACACTGCTCTCAAATTTGTATATATGTATATAGAATTAGTAGATTCTAAACTATGTATACAGATTTTTTGAATATGTACATTGCAGATACGAAGCGATTTATATTATCATACCCATATAGTTATCACTGTTGTCGTCCTAATAACCAAGGGGTGGTTTCACTCACGTAGATACTTCGTGGTCGTCAAGTGGCAAGTCTACTAAGTCGGGCTATAGATATATTTTGTCATAATAAAATATTAGTCACCGTGACCACGCACGCTGAAAAGCACGCGATACGTCGGAAAAAAATTAAAATATAGAATTATGTAAATAATTATTAGTTTTTAATAATAAGACATAGCTTCAATCCGTTCAAAAAGTGTTTTTCTTAATGTGTTAAAGCTATTTTTCTTAGTTGTCTTTGTTTTTAATTATTTCCTTACAAATTATTCGTCATACAGATTCATCTGTATAATATATCTAATACATTTTTAAATTCGTAACATCATTTACGTAGAATGTAAAGAAATAAGTAAATTAAAAAATACCCTACATTAGAATTAGTAATGAAAAATTCTCATATTTCTTATATAGTGAAAGAATTTTTTAAACAGTCCAGGAATTTGCTTGCTTTAGTTTGATTATTATAAATTGTTAAAAATAAAAACAAACATTCAAAAATGCTAAACTTTTTTCTATAATATTATAAAAGAGATTTATTAGATATTCAGTGTTTTAGAACTTCCCTATACACAAAATTTCGCGTAGTTGTATTTTGTGGCAGCAAAATAATTTCATGTTCAAAATAGTTTCCACACATTATGACAGATTTTTTATGGATCATTTTTTCACACCTTGGGTTATATTGCATTTTTCTTGAACACAAATGTTTCCTCTTTATAATATTAGTATAGATAAGTTAGTGCGTCCAACGCAGGCGCAGATCAGACAGGAATTGAAGTTTGAACTTAACGATCGCTCCAACTCACTACTGACAAATTGACATATTGACAATTCGCAACTTGTATGTATATGAAATTACGTGGTGCTGCCATCCTATTCAAACAAATAACATTGTGTTTTCTTATTAAATTATCTTTGACATGTATGTTATCTAGAAATACCTAATGAACTACTGATTTAATCTAAGTTTCGAATATAAAATCGTTAGGAAAGCTGTTCGAAAATTCCTACTATTTACACAATGATTATAACTGATTTTCAGTTGTTTTTATAAGTAGGTAAAATACTTTTGTTTTTCTTCTTTTTTTTTCTAATATTATGTTGAAACTAGGTCAGGTCACATAAATATGACAGAAGAAGTGCTTCATACTTTAAAAAAAATATAAATATTAGATATCAAATAACTTTGCTGTAATTTATTCATAAACACGCATCAGTGTACATCCTGTATACCAGTGTACAGGGTGTAAGCACGTCCAGTGATTGATTTATATCTGTCGGCTTTGTGTTTACATCAAAGAACTGTCAATACGAGGGCTGTTGTTTGTTCTTTCTGACGGATATTGCACTCAAACACCAGGCCGAAGCCTATAAAATTGTAACAAAAATATTAGGTTTGTTTTAACTAACGTTTCATATATTCCCATATGCGGACTTCTGTACTTGCTTTTTTCTTAATAGGCGAGTTAAGCGACACATGCCGCCGATTTTCGGTCTCAGGTGAGGTGGTCCTCACTAAGTTTTCTTATCTACTTGTACAAGTGTTAATAGCGCAAATTCATATTGCACAGCCGGGAACAAATGACCTCAGGGTCGGCATCAAATAAGAGTCGCTTGCTTATAATTAACTAGGCTTATAATTAATTAACACTGAAGAAGGGCTACCACAAACAATATATTGATAAAATGTATTAAAACTCATGTAATACGTAGTATTGGTAATTGGCCTTTTGTAGTACCATGAATGATGTGAGATGGCGTAGAAATATCGTATGTGAATCTTTCTTCAAATTGGTACAGTACAGTTGTTCTTATTAAAAACGAACAACCAATCATTATTTCATACTTCTCCTAAAAGGTTATAAGATATATCGTTGATATAAAATTATCGCGAAAAGAAATACTTCATTGAAGATTGTAAAAAGATAATTATTTCAAAGACATGAAAGAATTCGTATAAAAAAATTAATAATAAAATACTTATTTTCTCTTTCAATGTTTAAGTCGGCGATAAATTTGAAGAGTTAAAGAAATACGAGTTTGGACATTTAAAAGGTCCCAGAAGCCCTCTTTGGGCCAAACACAAATTAAGACTTCTCTTTAAGATGAGGCCGGGGACTTATTTTATGAAATAATTTCTTTTATCTTACCGAACTTAAGGTCTAATGAATTATTATATACTTTGACACTGAATTTTTGCTACAAAAGATTTAGGTAAAGTTAAGACGATTATTAGTATATAAATATCTAGAAAATATATATATTTAATAGATACATGTTATTGGAATAAAGTATCAATTACTTATAATATATAATTTTAATAGCACATCAAAAGGTTATTTTTTGGCGCCAAACCATGCCTGCCCAATCTCTCTTCTTCTCGAGCGTATTACGAAAATTATAATCGCAATTTAGATAAAATATGACGTCATATCTCATGTCGTCGCGTCACGCGCCGCTGTGGGCTGCCGCAGCCGCACAATATATTAAACATTACCAACATTCACGCCATATTTACTTACTTGAGCTTAATCGTATGAGAATTTAGAAAGCATAAAAATATAAAACTAAAATATCTTGAAACAAATGCCTATCGGAATATCGGGAACATTCAATCAATTATCATCAATTAATTGCGTCAGTGATTATAAAATCACTACATTAGTTTAATAGTTTTCAACATAAGTTTAATAGAACACAGTTGGATGTATAACTATATGTCGCGGTTTGACAAAGTTTTGACGCAAGTATTATGAAAATTAGGACGCTCCCAGATGATAAAGCTGGAAGGAAGTAAGTTTGCTAACAGTTTCTAACGCGCCACCCACACATCCGCGCCCGTTCGCATTATTCATGCCTATTATGAGCTGTGGAAATTTGCATTAACAGCATTTTGAATATTATAGAGGAAGATACTTTTAATGAAGTGGAAATCTAGCAAGTTTTGTTTTCGTCTTATTTCTTTATTCATTTGGGTGTACAACGGCACTGTCACATAGCATTATAGACGTTGTGTTACAGTTATCAATATACCAAGACGAATCCTTTAACCTCTAAGTGTAGAACAGATACATTTTATGTATCTGTTATACAAACCAAAGTTTGGTATCTCTATGATAAAATTCTTTTTAAGTTACACTGGATGGATCAACGTCCTGAATATAGGCACATCAAGTGTGCTTTACTCAGGACTATAATTATATATTTTTCTCAAAATAGTTTATAGCCGATAAAAAAAAATATATTTGTTATGTTCTGTGAAGAATTTTTAATATAATGAAAATGTTTCTTAAATCAAAATGTCTGTTGGTTGTTTTAGACTAGGTACCCTATGACAAGAAAGTGAGTTGTTCTACAATAAATTAAAAATTAAAAAAGAAACAAAGTAAGAAGTTCTCATTAGCAAGTGCAAACGCAGCGAGCGGGCGGAGAGCATTGGGCGGGCGGATTATGGCACACTTGTGTAAATTGCAACAGAATTAATCTCGCTGGATAGTCGAAATGCAATTAGGAAACGAGTGACGCCTTTCCACTGTCGATGTACACTGCAAGACCAAATAAGTTATCCATAGAAGGAAAAATCCGTGCTTAGGAGTTAACAGACAGAGTTGAATTGGTTTTCTTTTGTTTCAGATATCGTGGTGTGTGACTGCCGCATCAATTTGATGGATAACTAAAATAATAATAAAAATCAGTGGCGCTACTAGATCTGGGCCTCAGATTTCTCTATCTGTTTCATGATCATTTGTCTATCTAATAGACAAGTGTGACAGGTGATCAGCCTCCTGGGCCATCCCACACACCGTCGAATTTTTGGGTATTAGGTAAGCCCGTTCCTCACGATGTTTTTCTTCACCGTTTAAGCGAATATTAAATGCGCACATAGAAAGAATCACTACTATCTGGGATGAGACTCGCACGCTGAAAGGCCAACACTGCTCTGATAGACAGATAGATAACTATTTGTTATTATATTTAGCTTATGTTTAATGACGCCTATTACTACGATTTTTTTATTTGCAGATTACGGATTTATACAAAAATTACTTTATTCTTCTTGTTTATCACTTGTTATAAAGTTCACAAGGGATCACAATTATATTCCGAAGCGGACGCTTGATTGGAACGCACAAGGAAAGCGAGCGAGGTGAAGTAGGAGGCTCAAGACCGAACGCGATGGAGACTCACTGTGGAGCGTCCACAGTGAGTCTCTGCTCCTTCTAGGGGCTATTTTTTTACTTACTATATTATTTACTTTTAATTATATTACCTATCTATCTATTACCTACCTTTCTGCAGTCTTAAATGTCAAAGAACGTTCTAAAACTATTGCATGCATGTGTACTCTTGACAATAACGAATACGCGGAGAGCTGTATAATTGCAGTACTCTTTTGACTGTTTGCGAAACTTTGTTTCGGACACAGATTCACTTGTGAGCTTCACAATTCTCAGATATCGTAACTAAGTATCCAAAAGCGCAAAATGAGATTTTAAGTCAAATTAACGGTTTGTTCTTTGGTTCTGTTTATAATGAATATGTCGATTTGCCTAATAATAAAAAGCTTTTATGCTCTAATGGTCAACTATGACCGTCAATGCTGCGTGCCCTAAAGCCCCAGTTGTGCACCAATTTTCTTTTGATTTGTGTAATTAACACATGTTGAATCGTGCAAATCATGCTTACTGTGATCTACTTGCATGTAATAGAAAAATATCAAAAACAGAAATTTCAGCCAAAGGTAAAGGACCCGCAGGTTTTTTTTTTTTTGAAGAAGGAATCTCGATGTTGGCCTTTACAGCTCAGCTCGGGCTGTTTTGGCGAGCGTAGCTCGGCCAGAATGGAGGACCCGCAGGATTATCATCTTTACTACTTATACAGATATATATTTAATGTCGTGTATCGTGTAGTTTTTCATACACTTTGTCCCGCTAGACACATTAAAAAATGCGCTTTGATAAACGTTTTAAGAGTTGACTATGTTGTTAGTTTCTTGATATTTTATTGATTCATAATATACATTCATATAATAAATGATATAGAAGAATATATATAATAACTAAATAATAAGTTTCTTTTTAAATATGGTAATGTTTTTGTTGGAGCGTGATGTGTATTATTGCACTGCAATATTTTTGGACATAGAATAGATGGAATTGTGCAAATTTAATTTTAGTTCTATATGGAAATTTCAAATTCATACATGAACCTAATGTTAATATCGAGGTAAAGCTGGAATCATTATATCTAGGTTAGTTGGTCATGATATTTCTTAACCGTGCTTATTGCACTAAATATTTGTTTGCACATTAACATCTGTCAATTATGGCATTGCATTTTACAAATACCAACTTGTAGATAGTAACTAGTATTTTTTTTTGTTTAAATAGGTTCTATTAGAACTTGACGTCTTCGGAAATCAAACTTTGAGTTTGTTTCCTTTAGAGTAGAGACTCTTGGGCCGTTGAGTTCAATTGTACGGGGGCTAATTAAAGATTTCAGTTAGCGCCTAAAATCTTTGTGACGACTAATAAGTATCGCAATAGCGAAACTTTATAAAATTGTTTTAATTTACAATTTATCAATTTTATTTTATAATTACAATTGTTAATACATTTAATATGTTAAACATCATTAAATATTATTGACAAGAGAAACAATTAAACTTTTATTTCGTAAAACGAGGTATTTTTGAAGAAAAATGATTATGACTTATCCACCATCAATCAATCTACCTAAGTTTATCTGAGTCCAAAATCTTAGTCGCCACCCCAGCCTGTATTTACTTTATCTCGAGATCTTCGTTAGTAATTTGTCGCCTACGAGTGAGAGTGACGCTTCGCAATTCATCACCGTGTCGCGGCGTCGCCTGAATATTGATTGCTGACCTATTGAAAACTTGCAACTCCAGCGTTTACACTCGGATTATGCCCGGACGCGATAAACCAACTTCAACGTTCTTCTCTAAATAGAATTTATAAGTTACGAGACTGATTTCTTCACCCTTTAAATATACGATATATCTATCTTCTCTTTTACGAATATGGTCTATTAAAAATTGTTCTAATAATAAAAAAACTATATTTCGAGCTTATACTATTTTACGTTATGAATATATAAATTACGTAGTGTAGTAACAGTATCAATAGAAGCAATGCCTAATTATTTGTCGCAGAATAATTCCGGTATCATCTATAATACCGTATTAACATCGTAGAATTGACACGTATAATATTGCAATTTATATATAATATATAATATTGAAATGGCAACGCAGTCGTGAGCCATCTGTCATTGAAATTTCTACTGAATTTCCGAACCAATTCAACTTGGGGTACTTCAAGAAAAAAGCGTACCAATTCTTAAACCGGTAACGCACTTGTGAGCCTTCTGGCAATGTCCATGTCATCACTTAACATCTGCTTCCTGCCCGTTTGCCTCCTATTACATAAAAAAATAAAAAACACAAAATTACTTTTTATTTAAGCATTACCAGTACGAATTTAACGAAAGCCCATATAAAGATGTTACTTAGATATAGTAAATGCAAATGGATTCGATTGAATCGGGTCCATTCCGTAAGAGCTCTAAAGAGGAACTTTGCAAATGTTTGTTGCACCGAAACTTAGATTATTGGAGTTTATATTGAAATTGGTTTCGCATCACATTAGCTTAATGAAGTTAGGTAAGTTATTCGTAACTCCTTAATGATTTATTACACGAAGGAGGTTGATAGTTTGAGGTGTAATGTATTTTTAAATTTATTTATACATAGTTTAACAATGCAATTCTTTCTACCTTATAGGTGTTATATAAATATTTAATTGTATATAATGCTTGCATTAAATTCATTTAGAGAGAGATTTTATCCCAGTATGCTGTAAATTTTTGTATTAGAAAATTGTTGATCAAGTGGCAAAAATTGCCTCGAATTACGGAAAGCATGCGTTCTTCGGCTGATCTTATTATAGGTGTCATCAGACCCATATTATCTATGAGATCTATGGAATGGATAGTTCACCTGTGTAGTTGTGTGCTATACTCTCTGTTGAGACCTTTATCCGATTCAACAAATACATCTTATTTATCATGCTTACAATTGGATATTGTGCGTTTATTAAAATCACAATCAAATAAAGAGTATTAACAATTTTCTTAACCTACAAAATAAATATATATGTTAATAAAAAATAAATAAAAGTTTAGTCCCTGTGGCAGTGTTCATTTAACGCTGGCATCATTACCTCGCTGTATTGCAATCGTCCAAGTAAGAAAAAAACTATAAAAAATAATTACTAAATGTAAAGTGCATAACCAAATAAACAAAAAGAACATTACAAATACCACTAACAATCTAATATCGTATCGTATTTATTTATCATTACATTACAACATTCACTTACATTAGAAAATGTTAACATTACGTTTATTAATTAAGTAAAAATAAACAAGCAAGAAACACAAGACTTATTAGATAAAAATACAGCAATTATCGCCTATAACACAACCATGAAGTGCAACATTTATTGTAGTACAACTGCTTGTAAATATGTAGATGTTGTAGAATCTGGGGTCATGGCAGTGCGCCGACCAAATCGAAGCGGCATGGCTGGACGATCCTGCGAAGCCTAAATGGCCAAGTCAATGTTTTTATTTAAAACAAACAAGATTAAAGAATACAAAATACAGCAATAATGAATAATAAATAGAAGTAACTTAAGAAACCCACTAATTTGTAAAACTCAATAATAATCTTTAACTTATATGATTAGAGAGTTATTGGAGATTCAAGAGTTTAATATTCATGTATGTATTACCGTTATGTGATACGGTTTTAGTTTAGTTCGTTTATAAGAATTAAATATTATGCCTCAAGAAATATGATTTTATAAAAGCTTTTTCATATTGATAAAACACTTTAAAACAATGCGGTAGCGCATCGCGCGGTACATTTTACGAAAAACTAAAATTCATAGTTAAAAATTCCCGAGTAGTTAAAAGAAGTCTACATTTAACTCAAAACACTGAAACAGTATTTTAAAATTTAAAATTGTCTAATATTCACGAGTTTCTCGGGCTTTATGTAATTATTCCGCAGGTAAATGTGCTACACTCTTCTTAATTTACTCTGTGTGGGGCCGCCGGACAAAGAAGCGCATACAATGTGCTTTTGTAAACCTTTTAGCTCTAAAGGTGTATAAGTTTTTATTTTTAACTAAAGTGCTGAAATAGCTATTTAATTAGGTTCATAATATATAGCTTTTACGTCATGAAAGACATTAGTATAATCAATAAAGCACTGAATAACTCTCCTGACATAATAAACTACGCACAACTGAGGCGAAGTAACTAACTTATATCGACCAACTTAAGGTGACCCCGCGGCACACTCACTGCTGCCGACAATCACTCTGGTGTTTAATAGATAAAGCGGGGGGCGGGGGTTAAACATTTAATGGATGTCGGGGGTAAATGGGCTCGCTACGCTCATTCGTTCCTAATGCGGGCTTCATCAAGGCTTTTTGATGTGCTAAGGAGGTAAGTCAGGTACTTCGCGCGCAGATTGCTAAGTAACGCAACGCCGTAACGACCCAACAACACTCTTTGATCATCCCGCGACACTTAATCTCTAAGAACCGCAATATTTTATAGGAAATTAACTAAAACTGATTAGTTTTAATAAGTTTGTAGGCCGGGAATTAAAAAGCCTTTGAGCTATTATCAATTACCAGATAAATTACTTTTAGATTAATATCTTAAATGGCATCAAATATGTAACATTTCGTTGCAGGAAATTGTATTCTTAATGTTTGAACGAAGAAGATTCAACCAATTCTACTTCTCCTCTAAAGCCCCATTTTCACTCTGTTCTTCTATTTGCTACCTTTTTACAAGATTTGTTGTATTCTTTATATGGACTGCATTTATGACACAACAAATCTAGAAATATGTATTCTTCCGTCGTGAGGAAACTATAAACCGGCAAGTATTGTAAAGTTATTTAAATGAATATATGCTAAATGTATGTAAATGGAAAAGTGCACTAGAACAATTTAGTGCAAGAAACATTTCACATGAAATAAATTTCGCGTAGCACCTGCGCCCGCGATTAATGTCCGTCCTCGCCGCTTCATTATACTCTAGTTCGGGAAGAATTTCTACGTCAGGTAATCGTCCCGTTTCTTCGTAGTGGACTTATAAGAAATACAAATAATATCGCTTTCCTTAGTCCCTGCTAGACGTAAACATGTATTAATTGTGTACTAATTTTCTTCAGTGTAAATATGTATAGAACAGTATATCTCCTCTTTGGCATAAACGGTTACATGGCCAGCAAATCTATAAATGCTATATAAATCTAAAACTGCTGTAAAAAATAGGACATTATTACAAATGATATTACGAAAGTAGATCTTGTTTCATAAAGTTTTATGTTATATATAATATTAAAAAACTTATGAGTACCTTTATAAGAAAGAGTAAGAAAGGGAAGAAAATTATTCTTCGAGTACCAAAAAATAGGCATCCTTTACGTTATAGAAAACTAATTATGTATTCTGTTTTTACAGATCTTCATTTAGTTTTGTTTGTTAGTCTGTGGAAAAGACGCTAGTTTTGTTTGTCTATGTATATGTTAATTATTTTTAATTTGAATACAAAGTTTTTGTTGTGAGTACATTTTGGATTGATTATAAAAAAATAGGATAAAAGTGAGCTCTAGATGTTGTTACTAAAAATACATATTTTTACAACATATTTGAGTTTAACTGCCTCACCTATAGTTGTCTATTGAATTTTTCCATTTATTTACGAGTACACAAACACTGAAAATCAAATAGATAAAAATCAATTAGTTTGGTACAGTAAGAAGGATGTAAAATTGCCCACAATAGTGCTCTTACCCCTCACACGTGAAACTCACGACATATTTCTCCGCTTGACGATTGTTTTGAACAACCTATTTCCACTTTGGAGCTCGAAATAAAATCTATTTGAACATCGCACTCTCATTTAAGTTAGAATTAGTTTTTGTTTCATTGTATACTTACTATCAACCTAATTGGCAATTTGTTTTAATTTATGAAAATCGTGAACGTATCGTTTGGTATAGTTTACTGAATTCATACCACTTTCGGGGACTTGCTTGTTGTTAAGCACGGAATAACTAATTATTATCAAGGTTAAGAGTGTTAATAATCTATTAAGTTTAAAACTGAATTAAATGTTAACTATAATGTTTTGTTATATTCTAATATAGTATATTGTATACTTTGTCACAACATTGTTTTGTTTTGTTATATCCCCTTAATTCTAAGGGCGATGCCTCAAAAAAATATGAAACAAACACTTTTCAAAGTTGTATAATAAAAAAAAAATACTACAAATAATACTTTGATGGTAATACCAATTAGCACAACACAAAGTCATTAATAAATATGAATAATTCACAGTGTAAAACAAATGACTGTGAAAGGCCAAATTACAGGCTATATTTTTAAAGTTACGACAACTATGGTATTTTATTAACTTGTTTTAAATAATTAAACTTCCCGGGGACCTGAAAAATATTGACCAATAACTTAATATAGTGTACATTAAGCCGGATAATTGCAGCTATAATCCGGACATTTTGACGTGCGACATTACGTAAATAACCAATACAAAAAGTTAATTATTCTGATAATTCTCGGCTCGCATTTAATTACGAATCGTTTGTTTTAAACCCGATTGATAATGGGGCGACGTGAGAGGGTGAAGATAGATGTTTATTAAAAAGATTGGTGGAGAGTTTCTTGCCAGTCCCTGTACGCCCTTCAGTTGAGAACTGCGTGTCATTCTTTTTATTCCAGTACAATTAGGAAATTCTCAAAGTCAAAGTCAAAAATAATTTATTCATATAGGTAACACTTATGAACTCCCAGTTCTCAAGTCAAGGGCGTAGAACGGAAGAGAAAATCTGGCAATAATGTCTCGCCACTCTTTTTAAACGACAAGTTTTTTTTTGTATTACACAACGTTTGTAAGAAGCTGCAACCATTACACCATGTTACACATGACATCAGCAGGAGTTGGTGAAATAGGGGCACGAACTTACATTCTCGTGGGAACAACACTACACACACTACATGAAACAACATATTTTAGTGTTTGTGAAATTATAATATCTATTTATGCTTTCCGCAATGAATCACAATATGGCGTGGACATGCGGCGATCACTAAAAGTACACCTCCGGATCAAACTTTTTAAATTGTTTAATGTAACCTACCCAATAAATAAAAGATTATCGGAACCAAGTTATTACTATCGATAAAGAGAATACTTCTATCTTTAAAACAATTATGTTAAACAGGTCAATGACCCCTGAGGAAGCACAGAGGTGCGTCGTAATAGTGTGATGAATTTACCATAAAAGCAGCAATATAAAATGCGAAGGAAACTGGAAGGGTGCAGTAATGAGGTTTTAATACACGTCGAGCCTCTGGCTAGGTTTCTCAACTAGAGTGATGTATGATATAGGAGCCATGCACCTGCTGCATATTTTTTTTTCTAAATTGCCTAAAATATATGTCTTAATAATTTATTAACCTACAAATGTAAGTATTTATTGTTTAATATTGAAACAAAATCCATGTTTTTAATAATAACAAATATAAATATATAGTTTTTGATGGAAAACATGCATACACTTCATTAATCAATTGATTCACTGATTTTAGATAAAACGAAGACGAAGACTGCTCAAGCGTTTTTTAAATAGAACTTCTCTGATGGCCTCATGTCAAAATATTAAATCAGAGGTGACTATGAAAACTTTGATGCCTATACTTCCAATGCTATTATGTTTTATAAGGGGTAAGTTCATTTAAAATATACTCTTTAAATTGTTTATGTGTCTCTTAGACTACACAGCGCTACAAAATACACCCTGGAAACTAAACCGTACACTATTATAATTTATTTTAAGGAAATAACATGTGAGATGAAAAATTTTAAAACGTAGAACGTACAGTGTATGTAGAATCAAAGTTCCTTCGGGTAGTATAGATGAACTTTTTTTACATAATCAAGTGGCGCAGGAAGCCTTATTGTTCTTAGCTTCATATTGCATTTGTTTTATTGAAATCAGTTTTGCTGGTGACTGAGGCGGGCCTGTTTTTGGACTGTTTTTTTATTCCTTTTTTGTGTATGCTTTATTGATGAAAGTTTTTGGTTCGCAGTTTGATCCCTTCAAATTTATTTTTATTTTTTAACTTTGAACAGGCAAGTGACATTTCTAATCTAACGAGCTATACATCGTTCGAGCTAATAATTTCACTTATTGAAAACATACAAAGCCGAGGATGGAAGTCACGACCTAAACAATGAATCTCATTAAGAAAAACACTTTTTGAACGGATTAAAGCTATGTATTATTATTAAAACTTATAGCTATTTACATAATTCTAAATTTTAAACTTCATACATAGCTTAATACATAGCTTTAATCCGTTCAAAAATTGTTTTTCTTAATGTGTAAAAGCTATTTTAACAAAAGACAATACAATGAACTTCATGCTCTGTTAATCACAATTGGAAAAATCATGATTGATTATACGTATACACTTACGTCTCGATATATTCAATATTGAGATTGGTAGAGGGCGCTCTCGTGTCTTTAATATCCCATGTTAATATTTAGACGGAATGTTAGGAATTTGCTAATCTTGATTTTGCTCGGAATTCCGGCTATTTTATTTATTTATACTAATTATAAGGGCGGAAGCTACCTTGGTATACAAATAAATAAAGTTTTCATGTAAGTAATATTTTGAATGATACTTTCAAAGCTTTAAAAACAAAGAGGTTTTCCTATCTCTTCAACAAAATTAACGACAACCCTATCTGGCTTTACAATACATAGCTTTAATCTGTTCAAAAAGTGTTTTTTTTAATGAGTTTCATTGTTTAGGTCGTGACTTCCATTCTCGGCTTTGTATGTTTTCAATAAGTGAAATTATTAGCTCGAACGATGTATAGCTCGTTAGATTAGACATGTCACTTGCTTGTTCAAAGTTAAAAAATAAAAATAAATTTGAAGGGATCAAACTGCGAACCAAAAAAAAACATCAATAAAGCATACACAAAGTAGGAATAAAAAAACCGCCCAAAAACAGGCCCGCCCCAGTCACCAGCAAAACTGATTTCAATAAAACAAATGCAATATGAAGCTAAGAACAATAAGGCTTCCTGCGCCACTTGATTATGTAAAAAAGTTCATCTATACTACCTGAAGGAACTTTGATTCTACATACACTGTACGTTCTACGTTTTAAAAATTTTCATCTCACACGTTATTTCCTTAAAATAAATTATAATAGGTGTATTTTGTAGCGCTGTGTAGTCTAAGAGACACATAAACAATTTAAAGTGTATATTTTAAATGAACTTGCCCCTTATAAAACATAGTAGCATTGGAAGTATAGGCACCAAAGTTTTCATAGTCACCTCTGATTTAATATTTTGACATGAGGCCATCAGAAAAGTTCTATTTAAAGAACACTTGAGCAGTCTTCGTCTTCGTTTTATCTAAAATCAGTGAATCATTGATTAATGAAGTGTATGCATCTTTTCCATCAAAAACTATATATTTACATTTGTTATTATTAAAAACATCGATTTACATGCTTCCCATGAAGTGTTTAGCCGTCTACCTCGCGGCCCAAATGGGGCTTATAATTTTTGTTTCTAAGACTATAAACTTCCTCAGGCATCATTAGTAGTTTCATCTATAATATTTATTTATTGAGACTTCGTTGCATTACAATATAAAAATTGAATATAATTCAAATACAAGGAGGGCAACTGGCAGCCTTATCGCTTTCGAGCGATCTCTTCTCGGCAACCACTGTGATAAGAGAGGAAAAAAATGTATTAAAGTAGATAAAGTGACAAGAAGTGCAAAAATATGTACATATTACACATAGTAATTAAGACAAAACTAAACAGGAACCAAAAAACAAACTGAACTAAAAAAATGATAAATGAGAAACACAAAGTAAAAAGTGCACATGAATCACGATAATTTAATATCAGTCTCACGTCAGTTAGTAGTTAATAAGAAAGTTAGGGATACGATGTGGACAGGTAATGTTTGTACTGAAGAAATTTACAAGAAGATAGAAAAAGAGTTAAGCGAATAGGGACGGGAAGTGAGTTCCAAAGCCTTACTGCAGAGACTTTAAAGGATTCGCCAATAAAGGAGAAAGGTATATCAATTTCATACATTCTATAATGCTGTACAACACTTTTTGTTCAATCATCAATAGTTTGTTTTATTAATATTTTTTTGCATTTTTATTAGGGCTTACTATTATTATTTTTTAAATGTAATATAGCCTGTGTCAGTAAAGATCCATCTTTTCTAATGGTGAAAGAATTTGTGAAACTGGACCAAAAAGTAATTTTTGTATGAAAACATTACAAACACACATACAAAAACACAAATGTTTCTAACGATTTGTCTAATCAGATATGTTATTTTAAAGAAAGAATGCTTAACTAAATATCATATTAGGATTGGCAACACTACCAACTCCTTCAATTTAAGACTATTATTCCAATAATTATACAAAAAATTAAAAATACTAATGTTCATGTGAACAATAGCAATACAATAGATTTATTCGGTTATAGTCGGTACATTTTAGCGCACCTTAGTGGCTGTCTTACTCCTCGAGCGAACCCAATAATTCTTGAATACTCATGTTCATCTACAAATATGTGTTTTTTGAAGTGGAATATATTGATATTTATATGCTGTAAGATCGTCAATTTCATCATTTCAATATTTTCAAATAAAGTTAGGATTTGATTAAATATATTTCTTATCTAATAGGAGGCAAACGGACAAGAAACTCACCTGATGTTAAGTAATACCGCCCTGCCGCCCATCAACTCACGTTGCCAGAAGACTCGCAGATGCGTTGACGACATTTTAAGCATTGGTACGCTCTTTTCTTGAACGACCCTAAGTCGAATTGGAAAAATTGCCTTAAGAAACGCTCAAGTGTCGAACGACGGACGACGAGGTGACACGAATTTTAGTTAAATTTTCAACGAGACTATAGTTTTTAAAATATTTAATAATTTATGTCAGCCAGCTAACCATTAAATCCAGAACTTTACGATAAAGGTGCTATTATCTACGAAAAAAACATAGTTTTAGTACAATAACAACTTTATAAAAAAGCCTTAATTATTGAGAATAATTTATGAAAAGGGACAGAAATGACAGACAGTGTGAACCTATTTCTTTGTGAACAAATGAATTCGGGCCACATTTGTAACCTTTTCTCACCTTGGTATTTTGGCGGGCGCCATTTATCAAGACATCACTTTGAACTCCCTGTGACATTTTATCACTAATGTTGTTCTGTCTCAGCCATAATGATGGTGCAAAGGGATTACACTTGTACAGTATAAGTATTTTTTTAATAAATCATTACATTACATTATTAGTAACCGCCGCAACATTGTATATGGAACACGCATTCTTGTTTCTTCTATTTATTTGAGCATATATGTATGTATGTAGTGTGGGCTCAGTTTCCACACTTTATTTTGTCCGTTGTGCTTTAAGTCCTGGCTAAATAAGCCAGCCTAGCTTCGTCCAGAAACTCAAGATTCCTGGGCACGTCACCAGCTTCACGAAGCGATCTCACTGCTTCTAGGATTTTAGTTCTTTAGGAAGCCACAGCCACGCATTCCAGGACTACGTGGGTCATTGCCATATAGCATGTATATCAGAGATAAACCGAATTATATGGGTGTTGCAGGATAGTATTATTATTAGTAGATATATTATTTTTTTATGTGATAGTTCTAAATAGTATATACCTGAGTATTTTCCTTAGTAAATATTTAGGTTTTTTACATTAAGTTCAAGTAAAAATATGTCATCACAAATTCTTAATCTAGTAATAGTGTAACGTGTTATACATTCGTTAGCTAGCAAGCATTACCTTATATCAGATTTTAAGAATATTATATCATTCAGTTTAATTATTTGTAAAAGCTTCGCTAACAACTAAGTTAGTTGAAGATCAGCGTGCAGAGAGACTAAGCAACGCATCCTTTATGGGCTTCATTTATTTATACATAATCATCTATCGTATGTAGAAGAAATCCGCCCAGAAATATACCTGTAAATTATATTGATGACAACATTAACATTAAAATATGGTGATGATTACACCTGCTTTACGGCGTTTCAGATGCTGTAAACTTAATAAAGCCTTACACCAAAAACTGAATCAGTCTTAGAACTGTTTTTACAAAATATTCATTATCTTGTGTGTGAGACGTGTACATTGTCTCCTTTATCTCAGCGCTAAGAAACAGTACACAAACTTGCACTTAAATAAGTAACCCGTTGAAAAAACATCTGTTACCGAGGAAGTAAGTTCTCAAGCAAGATCGTTAGGAGTTTAAAACAGTTTAAAACCTCGCCGTGACAAGTTCGCCAGCGGGATTTATGCTGCATCGCGACATACAGTACTATACATGTACGTATACCTAGGTAACACTGAAAATATTTAGGAAATTAAAAAGGGCTTAATGTATAAAATTGCCAATACCTTTATTGTTTTCGAAGTAATCTCCGTTCCTCTCTACAAATCGTCGCATTCGATGGAACCACTGAGAAAAGCAGTGAGCCAATTTTTCATACATACGGTAATCAGACTAAGGCTCTGAAAGTCTTAGTGGATAATGCATTGGAAGTCGTCTTGCAACTAAATTTGGGTAAAACTGAGCCATAAAAATACTAAATGAGGTAGAAATGTAGGATACATTTATTCTTCATTCTTCCATGTAGATATAAATATAATACAATTGACATAATTAAATAAAAAATGGAGGCCTTATCGCGTTCGAACGACCTGTTCCACCACTGTGAGAGAAAAAAAACGTAACATTAAATTAGATAAGGTAAGCAAGAAGTGCAAAAGTACATAAGATATATAATATATATAATAAAACTAATGGAACAAAAGAGATCAATTAAAATATACTTGTAAGTAAGTAAGTATCATGAAGTCCTAACTAAAGCTTGAAATTGTGCTTTATAAATAATGTTTTGAGGTTCTAAATTTAAATCATTAAACATAAACAAAAAATGTTTAAAGACAATTAAAAATGTGTTCTGTTCAGTCGACGCTTTAAAATTGAGAGATTAGTCTAGAAAGTATGTTCATTAATTATAAGAGTTATTAATGAATTGATGTGCTACTGCTACGTAGAACACTCCTAGCCAACCTAAAACTCTGGCTATTGTGGCAAGAGGTTTTTGTCTGACCGCTGTCGAGTGCCTCACTCTACTATCATTAATTTTAAATGCTTAAATGTACTTAAATTCCTACATTAAGAAATTAGATTACAATAGCAAAAACAATTGAATACTAGACAAATAATACGTTTTAATTTACGCAATAAAAATCACGCACACAGATGCTTATATTTCTGGTATAGTATTTAGCAGTGTTGGCCTAGTGGCTTCAGCGTGCGACTCTCATCCCTGAGGTCGTAGGTTCAATCCCCGGCTGTGCATCAATGGATTTTCTGTCTATTTGCGCATTTAACTCCTCGAACTGTGAAGGTAAAAACATCGTGAGGAAACCGGCTTGCCTTAGACACAAAAAAAGTCGACGGCGTGCGTCAGGCACACAAGTCTGATCACCTACTTGCCTATTAGTTTAACAAATCATCATGAAACAGATACAGAAATCTGAGGCCAAATAAGTCTTAGTTTTAGCGCCATTGTATAAACATGACATGAATACATTACTTATAAATCGATTTTAAAAAATATTTTTTTGTAACTCATGTTAGTAAACTCATGTCGACAAAAATGACATCTAAAACAATTATTTATCTAATTGCCGCGTGCAAATTTTTCATCGATTTTTACCTGAATTTTAAGTGCTACAAAAGTTGATTAAAGTGGAATTGGTTAATAAATTAGGCGAAGTGTCGAGGTTCGGAGCCAGTGAAGAGGCAGTACATCAAACGACCTATTATACTGATATATGAGCAAAAAACCCACCCGAGTTCCGGCCTCTCTCGAATCTACTTTATATGAAATTTATGGTACCATATCATTGTTTTATTTTTAACCTCAGCGACGCTTAGTCTTTTCCGATTACCAGCGATTGCCTAAAACAACATAGTAACATAGCACTCATTTGATTTTAAGAAATCATTAATAAATAATGTCATAAACATTAATTAATAAAAATATAAGTCACTTTTGACTAGGTATCTGTTTTCATCCCCACGTAATCACAATTTAACAGAATCTGAAATTATATTGCATTTCAAAATCTATCTACTTTAATTTCATTTTTTTATGAACAACGCTGCAATAGTTACATCCCTAACGAAGTATAAAGCTCATTCGTGGAATTGTATCGAAGCGCCCACGCATTCTTGCGAAATGAAACAAAACAAACGTTGGAATTCAGTGGAGTACACTTTTGCTAGTAAGAAAGTAACTAAAATAGATAGTTCATGTAGGGAGAGCGGTATGTGGTCGTTTTCCAAATAAACTGTTCTTCCCTTTGATCGTGTTCTCAACGACGAAGAACTTGAGCGAACGACTTATGTCGCGATTGTGTTTAGACAATACTTCAATAACACTTTGTATACATTTGTAGCGACATTTATAATTTGCGCTTTCAATACACAGCGACGAGGAAAAACCCTGATTATTTCGACCGCTAAGGATTTATACAACTACTCTCGATCTTACCTACTAATAGCTAATGACAAATTAAAAGCCACCCACTTGGCAAAGCAACGGCAAAGTCGGACTAGGGTAAAAAAAAACCGCTTCACCGGGGAAGGCGTGCTTTCGTCATGTCCTTCAGGCGATTGACCTCCCATCGGTGGCAAAAGCCGAGCGCCAGTCTGACAGAGAACGCCCTCGTGCTATTCGTGGATAAAGGGCCTTCAAAACAGGCCAAGCTGACCAGTCAAGCCCCTTCATGCAAACAGCGAGCTCCGATCAACAAAAAATTTCCTCCAGGCCGGCCAGTCTGTGGTTAGACTAGAGGAACAGTACCTCCACACATTTATTCATAACGTTGGCTTGATAATTTATTGTCATGGATGACACGATTAATGATAGGTAAAATTTGATATTGAAGTCGATTTTATGTTTAAAATTATAGGAAAAAAATCATCCATCATCATCAAAGCATACGAATTCTTAAAACATTAAAAAGATATTAAAAGCTCGGTGACGTATATTAATCTGATTCCTTAAACTGAGTCAGACCAACACGAACTCGTATTTTCACGTAACGTAAATGCATAACCATGAAAATTTGAATAATTCAATAATTGATTAGCAATATAAAATATTCAATACAATTGCACGGTATGGCAGTATGTGTATGTTAAATATTCTAAAATGAGCCATTGTGGGCATAACTTAGCGAGTCTGTACGTTACATCGACTCTGTAATTTGAATAATCGACGCCACTGGATGGAAACAATCGCTTTTGCCTGGCCGCCTGTGCCCCTTCTGCCCCCCTCTGCCTCTCCTCTGCTCCACGACTTGGCACACATTATCGTTAGCGCAATATATTCATTCTCTCTTAACAGTTGAGGCGTTTTGAAAATTTTATTCATCGCTATTCAAAGCTTCGTTAGAATTATTATTGGGTTTAATGAGCATTATTTGAAAGTGTATCGCCTTTGTGATGAAATGAGGCTGTCGTTGCAGTTTAGAAATGGTTTAAGCAAAATGCTTAATTGCCTAGGTTAATTTAAACTTAACAATACAATAGTTTTAACAATAGAATGTTTTAGAGTAAATCGATTTACCGCGTAAAGTCGTCGAATGCACCAGGTGTTATAGATTTGAAAGATCTTGAGACAACTTGTGATGCAGTTTTATTTGTATGTTATAACTACGTTAACAATATCTTTTCACCTAGGTCTATTACTACCAAATAAAGAATACAAGAAAGTAAATAAACAGATACCTTTACCTATATCAAAACTGTTATACATTATTGTGGCGGACGGATGAGGGATATTTGGTAACATTTTCTTCTTAGTCATTCTACAAGGAAGAAATAATTACAAATAGAGTATAATCTGTTGGTCACAAGACCAGTCCAGTAAACTTATTAGATTACATTTTATATCTCAATTTCAACTTCATAAGCGTTACCATGACGCAAAATTCTAACGGCTGTTAGTTCACTCTTTATAAATATTGTTTATATGCAAACTGTGGAATCGACTCTTGGGATCTTTTCTGAGAGATACGACTTCCAACGCTAAAGTGTACTCTCTCAAACGCCGGCAATGCACCCTCTAAAAATCGGTGTCCATGGACAGGGATGACTGACCTTTTTGGGCGTATGTCGTCCCGTTTGTTATTGAAAGTAAATCGTAAAATTTCGTGTCATTCTGTAATATAATATATCATATTATATTCTAACTGCGACAAATGTACAATATATGTCCGCCATCTAGGACGGTCCTACTCTACATAATTGCAATATAATCCAATTGAAAACAAAACTAAAATAAACGTTCCATAAATTTTTGAAAACAATGTAATAAACCACTTTTGGTTCATGAACGGGGTTCATAATTTACGTGTTAATAGTTTGATATTTGTTGAAAGTTAATTGGTGTTATAAAAGTTTGTTCATTTCAATAATTTGAGTTAAAATCAATTCTCGGACAACAATCAGCGCCATTAACCGATTGAAATCTCGCCGTTATAACTTTTATTGAACCATTCTCTTTCATTATGCCTGTAAAACTACTACCGTAATGGTCCGAATACAATTGAACAATATATGTGTGCATTTAATGGTGTTGAATATTTTACAATTCTTTCGCCACTCTCAGTCATAAATCGAGTGACGCCTGAAAGCTATATTGTATAATAATTAAATGAATCAGTGGTGCTACAAGCGTTTTAGGTCTGGGCCTCAGTATCTGTTACGTGTTCAATCTAATAGACTAGTAGGTGATCAGGCTCCTGTTCTTGATACACGCCGTCTTTTTGGGTCTAAGGCAGGCCGGTTTCCTTACGATGTTTTCCTTCAATATTCGAGCGAATGTTAAATCCGAATCAGTGAGCAGTGTTAGCACAGTGGCTTCAGCGTGTGACTCTCATCCCTGAGGTCGTAGGTTCAATCCTCGGCTGTGCACCAATGGATTTTCTTACTATGTGCACATTTAACATTAGCTTGAACAGTGCAGGAAGACATCGTGAGGAAACCAGCTTGCCTTAGACCCAAAAAGTAGATGACGTGCGTCAGGCAATGAAGGCGGATCACTTACTTGCCTTGCTTATAAGCACAAACTTTGCTGATATCTCCCAGGTACAGCTCCAAGCATAGTCGAGACTTTCATGTTTTGATTTCGTAGCATAATTCCGCTTCCAGTGACCCTCAAGATATCTTCTCACACGCTTAGCTTTATTAGCCGTTCAATGAACAGCCTGGCCTTTTAACTAAACGGCGCCGTTTAACTAACGGCCTGAAAGATATTCAGCCGTAGCGTTTGTTACAACATTTAATAAGCTGGTTAATGCTTGGGCCATTCGTACGATAGTGATTATTTGGCAGATATAAAAAAAATAAACATATGATGTACAATATATTTCACTACACTCTTGCATTGTATTTGTTGTTTTTCATGAAACTTTAGAAAACACCATCAAAGTTGAGGTTTGCCAACGCCATATTGAAGAGTTTCGTTTCGAGTTTGAGGGTGGCAGAAAGTGGAATTAAATTAACAGTCAACAGGCTCGCCAAGTAATCAAACGTCATCGATCCAAGTCATTGCCTAGCTCTTTAATCAACTGGCTGAATATCTTTTAGGCCGCTTGTTAAACGGCTAGGCGTTTAATTGAACGGCTGATTAAGCTAGTTAGCTGAGACATATACATATACATACATACATACTCGTAGTAAGCGCCCTTGTAGGAAATATTATAACAGTTGACTTAATCGCGAAATATATAATTATTTTTTAGTGTTTGCTTAGTAGAGATCGCTCGAAAGCGATAAGGCCGCCAGAGTAATTATTTTTATTTTTTGATCTATTGTACTATTACTGCAACGAAAGTCGCATTGATTTAGTTTTAATCTGTCATTAAATGGATGTATGGTTACAATAAAGTTTAGTGGTCAAGTGTAACAAGATAGATATTGATCGTGATCAAGTAGTAAATCCTTTTGGATTCAACTTCAACTCTACCAATAAATCCCATGAGAATAAAGACTAGTTGGCCTTTAAACACGTATTGTATTATTCTGTTCATATATTGTCATATGAAAAAGAATACTCTTGATTGAGTTATCGCGTGAGGACCGTTGTCAATACATAGGAAGGCTTGACGGGGTCTTTATCGCATTTTTGATTCAAACAAAACCTTTTTTCTAATTACGTGACCTTTCTTTGAAGTACGAAAGCAATATTTACAAGTTTATTTCGGTTGATTAATTAAAACATAAGTTTTGAAACGGCGATTTACTAATTAAATTATTTTAAATGAAATCATTTACATGTAAATAAATAATGAATTGCTTGAAATAATGAATTCGGCTTGAAGGTTGAACTCATTTTAATAAATCACATCGTTAATTAAACTAAAAAGTTATAGCTATAATATAGTTCAGCGTATGTCCGAAGCGGGTAGGGCGGCACCGGCTGAATGCCCTAAGTGCGTTATTTACGGAATTTCCTGAATTCGAGCACTTTGACTACAACTTTTCGTTTAAAACTTTCACAGATTTCGACTATTTTCACGTTATATTGGGAAGGAAATTTTAAGCGAATTCTGTTTCCAGCTAACCGAGAAATGTGTTAAACAATATTTCTAGAAAAAAATTAATTGCTATATTTCGAGTATATAGACGTTTTATTTCTAACTAAATATAGACAATGGGTTCAATAAAAACCTATAGGTTTCGGTCTCTGTTACCGTATTGCGATTCCATATAAAAATGTTTAGGGTTGGTAGTCTCATAAATATATTCAACGATAAAAACAAAGAAATGTGCGTAATTATTATAATTAAAAAACTTAACGAATAAGTATCACAATACAGCGAGGAAATGCTGCCAGCGTTAAAGGTACACTACCACAGGGACCAAACTTTTTGAATTGGTTTTGATTTTCTTTCTAATAATTTTTAAGAAAATTGTAAATATTGTTTATTTGTATGTAATCTTATAAAACTATGTGTCACCATTAAAAATAACAATTTATTTCAAACACAAAACAAAATTGATTCGGAACAAGATTTAAATCAGAAGAATGTAAGCTCACCGTTCCGCCCTTGAAATAATGTCGCAGTCAAACAAATTAGAAGTCACTAAAATAAATGTAACTTCAAAGACAACGTAATTCGAAACTAATTGAAGCCAAACTAAAATTGATTCAACGCAAAAAATCCAAATTGGTAAAACGTCCGGCCCGGGACACCGAATTACACATGAAAGAAGGAATCCAATCAGACCGTCAACTGGTTGGGCGACTGGCCGACACACACAGTGTCGGCCCATTTGTTCTAAAATTACACGGAATAAAATTACAACTCTCCTTTGATCCGTCCCCTCATTAGTTTCAACCTCTTAAGCGTGATCCAAAAAGATAATAACTTATTATTATAGTCTTCAGGCGATTTTAGTACATAAAACATACAACACAGAACTCAACTCGCCTTAGCTGCAGGAACCGAGTTCGTTTTGTCTAGAAATAAACTCGCAGAGGAACACTTCGGAAACTTTTATTATACTTAATACGGCATAAATTCTAAGACTGATGTATACGCTCTTCTTACGTTTTTAATCTATTCGACACTCATCGTTACTTACTTTTGTGGCATAAAACGTAAATCTTTACCTTACAATTATTTGTCTGAAAAATAAATTTATTCTAAGTTTTTTCACAAGTATTTCGTAAAGACAAATGAATATCTAAATAACTTTTATATTTAAGCTATGACATAACGTATAAGTATGGATATCGCTATTAGTCATTAATAAAATAAAAATCAGTGGCGCTACAATCTTTTTAGGTCTGGGATTTCTGTATCTGTTTCATGAACATTTGTCAATCTAATAGGCAAGAAGGATCAACCTTCTGTGCTTGACGCACGTCATCGACTTTTTAGGTCTAAGGCAAGCCGGTTTCCTCACGATTTCCTTCACCGTTCGGGCGAATGATAAATGCGCACACAGAAAGAAAGTCCATTAGCGCACAGCCACGGACCGAATCTACGACCTCAGGAATGACACTCGTACGCTTAAGCCACTAGTCCAACCCTGCTCTATTAATAATATATAGCATCTAAAATATCTCAAGATGTTCTCCTTTGAGACATTCCATTCAATTTGTCATGAACTTAAATCAGCCCATAAACAATAAAGCCAAGCTGGCTCAGCCCATGACACGTAATTGCAACGCGGCACACACTGACACTTCAATCCGCACCAAATGACTAAACTGTAATAACAAGAAATAGGCTTGCAATTGTCCCGGGACAATGGACATGTAGCTGCTTCCCGGGCAATCCCCGGCTATCCCGGACAATCCCGGACAAATGGGCCACCGCTGAACGTCTAATGGAAATATTACGACACGTACGAAGCATTCAATGCGATATATACTAAAGACTGTCATAGTTATGTTTTGTAATAACTGGCCGCTATCTCGACATTGTACCGATCATTGACACTTTGTAAAATTAGTTTTTACATTTGTTTTTAAAAAGTATAGAGAAATACCTTACTTAACTTACATAGATGATACTTTAAGAGCAATGTTAGCCTAGTGTTTCCAGCATGTGTCTCTCATATCTGAGATCATAGGTTCGATCTCCGGCTGTGCACCAATGGACATTCTATGTGCACCTTTAAACACTCGCTCAGTGACAGAAATATCGGCAACCGGCATGCCTAAGATCCAGAAAGTCCACGGCGTCAGTAAGGAATAGAAAACTATTCCCAATTTTCTATTTGAAATCTGAGGCCCAGCCCTACAAGGGTTACAGCAGCACCGGTTGTTTTTCGAAGATACTCATGTAGTTTCTAATCGTACAGGTCTTCACATATAATTATCAAATCAATTTATACAAAATATTGTAAAACTATTTTATAAGAGTATGGAGTTTCTTGCCCATACTTCTCTATATGAAACTACCTTTTAGAAGGGGCTAATAGAGTTCTATTTCAATATGTAATTTTTACTTTCAATAAGGCATATTAAAAGGAATAGGTCTAATTGAAATAAATCTATATTTTACTTATACTACTTAAAAAAAAATGTATTTGTGTTTGTCTACAACAAATAACTTCCTATTACTTTGACAACATCATTAAAGGATTTTAAAAAAGCAACTCGCTAATTAGCATAAATTACATAGTATAAAACAACGTATATATTTTATAAAATAGTGCTTATATAGAAAACAATAGTATATATAGCGTACTAGAACTTGCAGTAACCTAAGCGTAATAGTCAGAAACATTTTTCTAAAATATATTCTATTTCCCCGACTTAATTGTCATCTGCAACTAAAATAGCATTTGTAACTAGTATAACTTAGTACCACATGTTTCTGTTAACAACTTTTTGTTTTATATTTACAGCAAATTTTAGAAAGGTTCAACATTATTTCTTTGAAGTTTACCTGTGTTATGTTCATTCCTATGATTAGTTCAATGTTATTCCTGTCATAGCCATATATAGGACAGTCAGTCAGGCAATACTGTCTCTTCAACTGTATTGTCACAAGGTCAGGCAGCATTTAGCTTAACTCTAATTCTGAAAACCTGAAGATACGATGAATCTGAAACATTATAATATAGTAATAAAATGTATTATATATTTAATACATGGATCGGTGGATATATGAAAGGGTACGCGGTAGCCCGCCCAGCTATACATCACGCCTGTACTCGCCACCATCCACCGCACCACCTCAAGTGAGCATACATTATACCATTTTTAAATTGAGCACATTTTTAAAAATATTTCAGCCCTACAAATATCCATCCAATAATCTCTGTTTACTTTTCAAATCATTCACAATAATCAAAATATATTCATAATGAAAACTCCATACAAAGAAGTCTAATTTTTTCCGTTTCGTTCGTCATGATATTTTCAAGATTATTAAGGTAAAACGAGTCTTATTGTAGACGAATCAGAATATAATATTCGATGTATTAATAATTCTATCGAAGTTATTGCGAGTATTTTTCTACCTTCATCAGCGATCGACCCGAATCACTCAAACATTGAGACATGTAATGTATTCAGATTTAATTCGCAGTAGGTACCTATTTGAGTTTTTACGTTAAACATTTAATAAAAATCCTAAGCTTTGATTGCATGGGACTAATTTAACATTTCGCCACAACTTAGTTGGTTCAATTGAATCTTTGAACTTGTAGAACACTTAATTTACTTAATTAAAAAAATACAATTTTAATGTCGTCAGTTTAACGGCGAGCCAGCTGGAGGAGGCCTATACACTATAAGAAGTATATATATTTATGTTGAAAATTTTATTTTTGTAAATATGGATATGAATGTTTTAAGGAATAAATGGGGCCTAATTATTATTATTACACAAGTTTAACAGCATCAGGGCTAATCAATCGATAAAAAGATGTATGTATATGTAAAGTATCGATAAAAATATATAACATGTACATGCCACATGCTTTAGGATAATTATGATAGAAATAGTAGCACTCATACGGAACAAAACGGCACTCTTACGATATTAAAGAATACATAAATTGTATAAAATTTTCTCTGGTTCTTTGTTTCCTTATTTTTATAACAAAGTGTTTATAGTTTGATAAAGATTTGTAGCAATTTTTAAAATTCTACAGGACATTACTAATAAATTGAAATTAAAAAATAAAATAAATCAATGGCGCTACCTCCTAATCAACCTTTTTCAGGTCTGGACCTCAGATTTCAGTATCTGTTTACAGGAAATTTGTTAATCGAATATGCAAGTATCAGCCTTCTGTGCCTGACGCACAGTCGACTTTTTGGGTCTAAGTCAAGCCGGTTTCTTCACCGTTCGAGCTAATGTTTAATGCGCACCTAGAAAGAAAATCCAATGGTGCACAGCCGGGGATCGAACCCACAACATCACGGATGACAGTCGCACGCTGAAGCCACTAGGCTAACACTGCTCTAATTGAAAAAAATATATTGAAATTAAAATGACTAAAACTCTACAGAACACCGACCAATATAAACATTAGCGGTTCGTAATTGGGGCACTGACATTGTCTTCAAACTGTGATAATTTCTGAATAGTCTAGAACGTCTTGTATGGACTTCCTGAATACATTTACAATGTATTGAACGACAGATTGTGTTGGGTATTTCTGTATCGGGATATTTCGGCAGCTCAAACTTTGAGGAAGTTGTTAAACTGTGTGACTGACGCTACACAACCAGCCCGGTCCGAATAACTTAACTGTCGGTTAACGTTATAAACAAAGGTATTGGAAACTGATATTTTGTAAGTCTCAGTTAGCTCTCATCCTAATATAATGAATTTAGCATTATAAATTATTCATTGTAGACGTTATAAGTTATTTTCGTTACTAAGACGTTATTAAGACATAAAACGAGACCACAAGTTTAAAATTTATATTTAATAATGCGTCCACAAATTCCAACATTGCATTTTATAACAATTTACAGACGAGAAAAAAATTATGAGAATTTGTATCTCCGTTTAAAATTCCTGTACATAGAGTTGAGTGCCGTTAATCCGGACATAAATCATGGATAATCGAAGTGTCCCGCTCCCAAAGCGACGCGACTTTAATAGATATTTACGAGTTTCTAATATTTATCGCCGAAAACAACTGTACCAAATACTAAACAAACAAATTATAAGTTTAAAGAGGGCTCGGGATATTTCCATATCCAAATACTCGTAATATAAAATCTCTTCAAAACTTGCGCTACCTCCTCGTGATTAGTTGCTTATAAATCAATTTTAATTAAAGATATTGTTTGGGCCTATCCGGTAGCTATATCCAGGGTGCCCTTCCCTCGGTGAAATAATATGCGCTGGTTCGGCTGTCGCGTGTCAGTATAATAAAAAAGGAATCCAATAATTGATAAAACTAAAACTGGCACTTACCATCAACGGTGGCGTATCTCACTAAAACACTGGATCCTTCAATGATGAATCAAAAAAAGTAAATACTATACGGTATGCGGTGTATATTTAGTGCGCACGCGACATCGGTTAAAATTTAACTCCCTTGCGACATTACGCCGGGACACCACCTACCATCTCCGGTTCGTGTGTCAGTCTTTTTTTTTATAAAATAGGGGGCAAACGGGCAGGAGGCTCACCTGATGTTAAGTGATACCGCCGCCCATGGACACTCTCAATGCCAGAGGGCTCGCGAGTGCGTTGCCGGCCTTTTAAGAATTTGTACGCTCTTTTCTTGAAGGACCCTAAGTCGAATTGGTTCGGAAATACTTCAGTGGGCAGCTGCCCGAGAAATACCTGCCCGGCCAGTGTAAAGAGTATCCCCAGTGCTGTCGTCCGCATAGCAATGAATGTTGCTAAGTTGCAACATGTCATTGATATGCAGAAGAAACAGGGTCGGGGACAGAACACAGCCTTGTGGGACCCCAGCATTCACGGGGTTAAGGTCGGAACATGCTCCATCGACGACGACCTTGATGCTCCGATCGGCCAGAAAGCTGGAGATCCAGTCGCATAATTTCTCAGGAAGCCCGTAGGCTGGAAGCTTCGAGAGCAGTGCTTTGTGCCACACCCGATCGAAGGCTTTCGCTATTTTCAAACTAACTGCTAGTGCCTCCCCCTTGGACTCAATTGCCTCTGCCCATCTATGAGTAAGGTATACTAGAAGGTCACCAGCCGAACGACCACGACGAAAGCCGTACTGATAATCGCTGATCAGCTGGTGGCCCTCTAGATACCTCAAGAGCTGGCCATTAATAATGGATTCCATTATTTTGGAGAACAAGGAGGTTATAGCTATTGGGCGATAGTTGGACGGATCAGAGCGATCGCCTTTTTTAGGGATCGGATGTATCGAAGCGGTCTTCCAGCACTTCGGGACAGTGCCGAGCGAGTACAGGTACCGGAAAAGGCGCGTCCTGCGAACAGCACGTTGCCGGAATGTGATTTCCGGCATTGAGTTATCACACCGCGAAATCGCCGGTGGTGATCTCCCCCGGTCATCCAAAGTCGAGTTGGACGCGAAGAGACAGCCCAAGACGTTGGCCTTCTCCTTCGCAGTGTGGGCGAGCGAGTCGTCCTCTCTGTGCAGCGGTGGTATCGATGGCTGACAGAGACTTGATAGGTCTCCGGATGTGAGGTCAGCAGAAGGTCCAACAAAGAGGGTTTATGACCATCCACATTTGGTATTCGCGTAATCGCAGGGACCATTTGTGACAGGTCGTAAGTTAAAGCAAAGTCGTGAAAGGATCTTCCCGCGTGATCGGTGGTTTCCGAACCGAGCCAATCGGCATGGTGAGCGTTAAAATCGCCAAGTATCACGATTTCAGCGGTAGGAACCCCTTCGAGCAGGGAATCTGTAGCCATTTGGATGTGCTCAATGAGTCGCTCAGTTTCGGTATTTCCGCTATGGGACCTATACAGGCATGCGTAGAATCGCGGATGGTCATCGCAGTCTACGCGCAGCCAGAGGCTAGATAGGTCCCTTCCTTCAAGCGACCCGAGGCGACGAGAACAGATATCCTCTCTGACGTACACGCAACGCCGGCGATATCTGAGTCTCAGTAAGGAAGAATAAGGCCGGCTTCGCAGTTTCGAGGTGAAAGTGAACCGCGTTAAGATTAGAATTGAGCCCCCTAACATTGGTAAAGTCCACTGAGAGCGTGGAAGGGAATGCCTTCGGTAAATTCTTCCGTTTGCCCCGAGATCGAAACCTATAGTTTTTTGCGCAGTTTTTGCCCACCCCAGAATACGAAGGGCAGCCTGTGCATCCACCACCGAATACTGATTGTTCCGATGATGGACGCTCAGAGGGGGATTCTCCACAGCGGAAACGTGTGGTACCCCCCTGGGGTAATCTCTGTTTAAACTGCATCTTCATATTCTGGGGGGGGGGGAATTGATGGGCTCCGGGAGTCTCACTCACCGCACGAAACGCGAGTACAGTAAGATGAACCTATTGCATCACTTCACGCCGGTTTTCTGTGAGATAGTGGTACTGCCCCGGTCGTGCCTGCCCGATTGGCTGAATCCCGAAAGCAACAGCATGGCACTCCTACTAGGAAAGTCAAATCGACAATTGTCATCCTTCTTTGATTGACACGGATTTAGCGCGAACAGATATATTAATCTATATAGATATATGAAGTGGTTTCAAATTCAAAATTAATGGAGGTGTGTTGGTTGGTAATATGCACAATGACTCTATTACCCGCTGGTAATATATACAGGATTATTTCACAAAAAAAAAGTTTCTAAGCCATAAGTATTTATTGGTACTGGCAGTTTAGAAGAATACCGATATGTCAAAACGTTAAGAAAAATACTTTTTGAACGGATTAAAGCTATGGTCTTATTTTTAAAATATATAGTTATTTACATCATTCTAAATTTTAATTTTTTTCAGACGTTTTGCGTACTTTTCAGTCTGCGTGGTCACGGTGACTGAAGATGAAACGTGTTAAATGTCAAAAGTATCACAGCTGCAGAGAAAGTTGTTTTATCTGTATTTATTGTCCCGAAGTTGGTATCGACAAAAAGATGACGGGTTTTTGCAAAAATTACTCACGGTGTTCTCTGCTAGAATAATACAAAATCCGTAGCACTGTCGCCGTAACTTTGGGATCGTGGTATCGCGAAACGGACGGACAGGTTTACGTGGGACAAAGGCTTACCATAGAAAGTTGTCTTTAGAAAAATCTCTACAACAATTATGACCATATAAATGAATTAAACTTTACAATTAGTTTACTTGCACTATTCCACTGTTTTAAATTAGAGACAAAACAAATATATCGTATCATAATATTTAAAAAATATAATCTATGTCAGTGTTTGATCGCGTTTAACACAAACATAGTCTCTGACATACTAATGGCTTCTAATGCACACACGACGCTTCCGACACGACACCGACACAGGAAATAGCCGTCAGCCACCACCGCGCGCACTAACATGTCTGTACATATTCATAAGAGACTCAAGGTTATTGGAAATCAGATAGGATATAAGAAAGTTTACGAAATTGGACAAACCATATATAATATATACAATTGCTAAAGTTGTCGTTTTTTTTCGTCCTTGCTTGTGTAGAAGAAGTTTTCGATAGTTCGCTTCTCAAGACATTTTGCCAACTAGCGAATTGTGGAGTCGACTCCTGATCTTCCCTGGGAGATCTCCAATTGCTTATAAAACGAGTAGGCCAGCAACACCCACTAAAATGGGTGTTCATGGGTTGAGATCTTATAAAAGTAAAAATATTTAAAAGTTCATTTGATCAGGCTAGACATGCAATATAGTTTTTCTTTTCATTGCTTTTTCATTGTCAACTTTTTAGCTTCGATACAAGATTTCATCGGACTAAAGTGATTGAGATTATAAAGTTGTTAGGTAGAATTTTAACTGTATATCTGTGACATCCGGATATATAAAGTTCACGCAAATGCACAGCCTCATTAAGAGAAAATTTGACAGTTAAAACGGCACCAGGCCTGTTGACAGTCGTAGTCTGTGAAAACTATACGAATGACCTCTGTGAACGTATTGAACTAAACAGAACCACAAACATGGTTCGTAATAGCAAAGATAATTTAATTTAACGCAGTTAGCCTTTGGTTATAGTAAACACGTGTAGGTTATATATTAATATTAAAAACTGTCATTCATGCCTTTCATTGTTTGTACTTTAATTTCAAATTAATACGACACATACGTTTAGTCGTTAAGTATAAAGTCTAAAACGCTTCTAATATATATAGACTCTTACTGTACATAGAAATAATTATTAAAAATGTATAATTAAAAAACAAAAATAAATTTTAAAGTTGTTGCTTGTGGTAGCGTACCTTTAATATTGGCAGCAGTTCACTGTTTGCGATACTTATTTGTTGAGCGAGGTGACTACCAGCTGATGATGCGTAAAAGCATTTCCTGGCGGAAAAAAAAGGTTACTAACAGCTGGAGTCAGTTGTATTTACTACTGTCTATCAGGCGCCGATTTAAATCTTTAATTAGCGTCTGTGCACTTGAAACCGGCGAAAGGGGACAAAATTTAAGTTGGAGAAAAGGCTTTTGTATTTTGTACGTTTATTTATTTTGCTAGCTTTTCAGGTGAGACGCAGGTAACGTGTCCACACAATAGCATGCTTTATCAAAGCCCGCCCCATCCTCCAAAATATCAAAGACTCCCTATCTGGAAGCTTGCCATCGTCCCTAGGTACCTGTTGGCTTTAAAATTGCTGGTATATTGGCGAGAAAAACGACCTGCATGATCTCATGGAGGCCAGTTGTAGGGCATATGGTTACGTTTAATTTTGTTTATGAGGATCTTCTTTGTAAAAATATATATACCAAATTCCAATAACAGCTTTTGAAGGTAGATTCATTTCTGGGCCTATAATAAGCTTACTAGATATTAGATAAATCAATATCTAAACCACTTTATCGATATTAATTAGCTTTAGCGTAATAAAATATCTTTATTAGTATATATAAAATTACTGAGATAATATAAAATGAAAAGATTATGAATTAATTCAACCCGTACAAATGATTATGAAGAATGAACAAAATATTTTTATACTTAGAGCGAAACGCTACATTAAAATGCAAATTTTAATGCCAACAAAATGTCGCTTTTTCTAAACCGTCGCTTGTTCGAATTATGTTTGTGGAAATTTTATGCAGTTATAACTCAATATTAAACATGTAACTTATTGACGATAATACTTTGCGCATATTAATTTTAAATTTTAGCGAAAACCTGTGATTTCATAGCCATGCGGTATACTTCATACAACAGGTAAATTTTGTTTAAAAACGATTTATGGGAATCTAGTTATACTTATTTACTGGATAATTCACGTGTAAGAGATTGCTTGTTAACAAAGCCGTGCGTGTAGCCATAATTGTTTTTCTCATTCATTAATTTTGTTTTTTATATAAATATAATCTGAAACTTTATTAAAATCTTGTCTTAATTTTAGCTAAATAGCAGGAAAAATTATACACAGTCAAAACAGTGACGCTATCATTTTTGAATACTTTGAATTGGATCTTTTAAGTCCACAATATCAGGGTAAGCTTCAGAAATGAGACTTAACGTTAGGTCTCGTTAGACGTCAGCCTCTCATTCGTAAAAAAAATATTAAAATTTTTCCATAGTTTCCGCCAATCTTGTTTATGAATCACACTCTTACTTTGTCCATTATTTGAAACATTGATATAATTCTAACATTCGATATTAAATTCAATTTAGATTTTAACAATGTAACAGAACATAAAAATCAAATATACAGTATTGACAGTTTTCTTAACGCACATTGTAATTAAATAAAAGGAAAATTAAAACAAATTTAAAAAGTTTGGTAAGTACCAAACTTTAACGCTGGCAGCATTTCCTCACTGTATTGTACTTATTCGTTAAGCGAGGAAAACACCAGCTCAACCACCACCATTCAGTTTACTATATTTAGCTCTAAATAAAATATATATTATTTCAATAACTTTCTTGACTAAAGCATATTTTTGATTAGGTTATTTGCTCGTGAATGAGAAACCTTAGATATTTTCACTAAAATTTGCATTTTGAATATAAAGCACGTTTTCATGTATATGTGAGGGCTTGGAAAATCTTTTACAATGAATGTAAATCTATTGTTGAGCTCCCTGAAAAACTAAAGCTATATGTATCGCACAAAATAATGGAATCACTTGGAAAAAATAATGTACGCTATTTTTAAGAATTTTTATACAATTTCATCCAGTGAGCTTCTATCTCTCTAGGCGATTGACCAACCCGTGATGGCCTAATACGAGGTCCGAGTCTCGCAAAAGACGCCTTTGCGCTAGTTGCCGGTAAAGCCCTTTTCGGGTCGAGCTGAGCTGTCGTGGCCCTTCAGGCCAACAGAGAAATTCCATTTCAAAACCCTTTCGTACTTTTTTTTCATTGTGTATTGTATACAAGGTCGCCTTATTCAAGGTCTTCGACAACCACATAAATATCAACTACACACAAAATACTATCCAAAACAATTAAAAGGCAATGCTTTGACATTTCGGGCAATAAGATTTATAGAAATAAAAATGATAAACATACTATCACAGTATCTCCTCTAGCTACACCTAATTGTGCATTTATACAGCCTTGAGAAATGAATATTTTAATTATTCATTTCCAACACAGATGTATACAGTATTTATAATAATCTGAGTAGTAATAATTAAAAATGGATAAATAGAAAATTAAAACAAGTTTGGTTCCTGTGACAGTGTACATATATTAGGTCCTTACATATGAAATTGGCGTTTTGTCGTACTGGCCACTTTGACCTCAAATACCTCCTCTTTGGTTAGGAATTTCAAATTTAAATTTGTACAGCTATTTACTCATGTATTTGTGCTTTGATGACCCTCATTCATATGTTTTCTTCTGTTTGCGTCACTCATTATAAAGAATGGAAAACTTAAAATATCGCATTATTTACGAGTACGAGTTTCGCCGTGGCACTAGTGCTGCGGAAATGACTCGAAGAGTGAATGATGTGTATGGCGGTCATGTTGCAAAAAAAACTCAGTTCGTTTTTGGTTCCAACGTTTTCGGTCTGGAAATTTCGACCTGCAAAACAAGCCCCGTGGACGGCCTGAGACCCAAGTTGATAATGAAGTATTGAAGGCTAGGTCTAGTATCAATGAACTACCTATGAGATGGTAAAAGTGCATAGAAAACAATGGTTCATACTTTGATTAATTAAATGTATTATATTTAAAAATGTTCCTCCCATACAAAACGCCAATTTCATATGTAAGGATAGGTCCTTAATATTAGGATATTATATACATTTATTTGTTGCCTTGAGAAATTGTATTGTTTGTACACACCCATTTACAATAAGACAATCCTTTAAATCATTCAGTAACAAAGCAAGCAAGTTGATATAATACACAATCCACTAACGGACTTGATATAGGTAATTGTCCGAATTTATCCTTATTTGGGCTACTTTTTGTCTAAGTGAATATTGGATAAATTAGCAGGCCCTTAACGTAATCTTGTAATAACAACTTGATCTTTTCTACAGTAAAACAAGTAAAGAAATTCTGTATTTGATATCCTATATCCTTTTGTCATTGGTATATACTATTTTAACTGAGTAAAGAACTCAAACTGGACGTTATATGTAACACACGATTTATGGTGTATAGATACTTCAAAATAGCTTAGGAATATTTACTTTTCTGACAACGTTAAGGAGTTCCAAAAATTATATAACCGACAAGAATTTATCAATTGATGTCAATCATGAAATTTTCGTCTAACAACATTGATATGGTCAAACATTAGGGAATAAGGTCACGTCAAGGATATATTCCTTTAATTAATAAATTATGCATAAAACTGTAAATATATCATATAGTTGTAGTAGTAAAAGTAGTACCATAAAAATAAAACATAAATATAATATTGTTTTTGTAAAACCTAGCCTACACAAACTAATTATGTATTTTTCGCAAAACAAATAATTTTATTCTAAGGTATAATCAACCAACAAGTAATTTTTTTCTAAGGAAACAATTGTCTAATGTTTGTACAGCGAAATGTTCTCAAAAGACTTTTATGATTCGATGAACAAAAACGCCAAACATCGTGAATAAACAGTGTCTGGTCGCGACATGAATAAGGGAATACGTAAGTGGCCGTCTTTGATGTGGACCTGCGACGTGAGAGAAGCTTGGACAAACAAATATGTTCAATGGAGGCTAGAGGGGAAATCATTACCACATCTACATCAAAGTGGGTCTCTTTTTCTCTTTATGAAAAGCGATTAAGTGGATTAAATAGACCTAACAACCAATGACATTATTTAAATTACTAATTATTTTATAAACAAATTATAGAACAAAACCTTCAAGAACGGAGTTGACCTTAGCCTTAAGCTTCCCAGCGCTGCAAGTAAGACTCGCGTTAAGCTTTTTATGTTAAACAAGCCATCTCGATTTCCCTACATCACATAGATCAATCTGTAATAAATAATCGAATGTTGAACGCTTAATGATTTAATCTAGGTCTATAGTATAACAGTTGTAAATCAAATAGTTTCAAAATATAATTTTACTTTCTTTATAAAAATATAGAAATCAAAAATAGTTATTGATTTCTTATTATCTATATTTACCTTAACAATTCGGAAAGAAAACATATGTACAAAATACTATCAGCATCACCTCGACGTCCGTCGTTCCACAATTGAGCGTTTTTTAAGGCAGTTTTTGCTGTGTCCACCACGGAACTGACCACTGAAGTATTTCTGAACTAATTCAACCCAGGGTCCTTTAAGAAAAGAGCGTACCAACAACAAAAATAGCGTATTTAATACATTAACACATGGACAGTTTTTATTTCAAAGTCTCATAATTTTTCCCTAACATGCCAAAAGAAGTATAACTTTGATATATTTCTTGTATTCTCTTTTAATTTCTATCATAGTGTGGGATAGAAATGTTTTGTTTAACATAGACAACTATCAGACGACGGAAAAACATACGAAGCAATGTACGTTTTGATAAATTGCAAATAAGTTTTGCAAAAAGCTCGTTTTGATATAAAATCATATCTAGTCTGGTTGTTCCAGTTGTATGTGTGTACTTAGTGCGTCCTAAATTCGAGCTTTCTCATGCAATGACTAAAAGTCCGTCAAAGAGTGGCACATTAAAAAGCATCACGTAAAAAGCTTTTATAAATAGAAAAAAATTCTATCAAAAATTTTCGCGTAGTAATCTAGGTCTCAAACAATGAGCTTCAACCTTTTGTTTTAAACAATTTGTGAATGTTGAACAGTTTGAATTTCGTCAAATTGGAGTGCTCCAAATCAGACCGCACCTCTAAAAATTGTTTTGCTAATTAATATTTAGTTTATTGACTAATTACTAAAATTAAAAAAATTATTGGAACTAAGTCCTCACTGTTTTAGAAGAACAAAACTGGCACTGGCTGCATTGCTATTCGTAAGATGAGTCATGGTATCAGAACCTGTTTGAAATTGAGATCAAATCTGTATTAGTGTTGGTGCACTTTTCGCTGAACAGAGATTAATGACAAGCGTTGTCCCCCAACGCGCCTGGCCGCATCAATCACTTAGCCCTTTGATGTATTATTTACTAGAACTTATTTGTGTTTTTGAAGGGAGAGAATTCTTCAAGTGCGTCAACGTGGGGTGCCTGTGTTTGATTTGATTGATTTAAGAGCGAGAAATTTTATTATTTATATCAAGTTATCGGCTGGAAATCTTCCAAAGTCAGCTTCAACAAGCATTTTCTATCGAGGGAGCTGTGTAATTAGCTCCAAATAAGATTCAAGAAAATATACCTCTAAATGTTTAAAAAAAGAGCGTTCCTCAAAGACCAGCAACGTGCAAAATCTCTAACTAGCATAGGCCTTTTATGGATGTCCCATAGGCTCATGTTCCAAGAAGTAAATACTTGAAATGATAAAGGATTTCGTTTGCCGAAAGCTGACCATATAAAAAGTATAACAGAACCTGGATGAAAAATAACTCTTCTATTCTTCTTTAAGGGTAAGTGGCTTCTTATCGTTTGGTGAATGGCCGGAAACCCGCGGCAAAAGATTCTGAAAAGGTGATACATACAATTCGTTATTTCTAGAATATTGGACAAACTAAACTACAAAATGAAATACTTAAACCCGCTTTAAATATCACAATTAGAAGGTTAGGGATAAACAAACAGTATGAAGCTAGTGACAAAATCAGTTTTCGACATTCGAATTAAAATGGGAACATTAGCTCACGTTTTGTTACGTGACTATTTTCATATAAATTGGTTTGACGTTAGGCGTGACCCCCTGAATAAATGTGATTTTGTCTTAAGCCCCAAAAAAAATTTAATAACACCAATGTACATCCAAGATGTAAAGTGTTTTTCAGAATATCCAGACGTAAATTGACCAAAAAGAAACATTAAAAATACTATACTTAATTAAAATAATTGGATTAGTCAATAGACAGTGGAGATAGTGAAACACAGAACAATGCAACAACTTATTAAAGGTTCTAAATAAAACTTCTCTATTTGTATTTATTTTTAAATAATTTAAACATTTGAACGTATTTAACATATGGGTATCCAAAAATACTGCGTAAAATATCGGTTAATAACATTTTAACCAATCCATAGATATTTCGATTTGATTATTTAACTAAAACATATTTTTATTTTATTTTTATGAACTTGTATCGTAAATCACATACAGATTAAAATTTAAATGAAAATTGGATTATTATATTATAGACAGATAATACTAATACTACAAGACACACACAGACTACATATCAAATGCTGAAAAAATCTCCAAGTTATTTTCTTTTTTCAATTTTTATAAAGTGAGTATATTTGATTAGAAATAAATTTGTTCTGCTATGACGTATGTACTGTTCGTTGCTGGCAACACTGACCTAGTTACACGGCTTTTATGCGACAGCAGACAGGAGCACCAAAAAAGAATGAACAATAAAATAAGTCGTGATATTATGCAACACTAACTTCACACTAGTAAACAAAACGTATTCATGCCAGCATTTTGAATTTGGAACATACAGGTTTGACAAGTGACACCAGACTGAAGGTATCGTACAAAGTAAAGTTTTACTATTTAAATAAAACGTATGCAAATATGCAAAACCTTTATTTATCTGCTACTCAAAAGAATTCAAGATTTTACTAGGAACACAACAGAACAGAACGGAATCGATTCTTATACATTTAAGTACAAATACAGCCTCGGAAACTAAAAAGTAAGAAAATTACCAGTGACGTTATAACATTTTTAGATGTGGGCCTCAGATTTATGTATCTATTTCATTCATCATCATTTCTCAGTCTAATAGGCAAGCAGGTGATCAGCCTGACTTACACCGTCGTCTTTTTGGGTCCAAGGCAAGCCGGTTTCCTCACGATTCCTGACTCAACGTCATAGAAAGAATGTTCATTGGTGCACAGCCGGATATCGAACCTACGACCTCAGGGATGAGAGTCGCACTCTGAAGCCACTAAGCTAACACTGCTCTCAGAATCTATAAAACAAATATTTTCTAAATCTTCGCAGACGAATAAATAGCTGTACAACGTATAAATGTAGTTGGACCTTTCAAATGAACAATGGGCAATGTAATAACATAAAATGCATTTATCTGTCTCTCCAGATCCTATCAAGGGACTACAATTGCTACTTCTGTTATAGATAAAGAGCCGTATACCATATTCTTTTTTAGATTTTATAACGATTTATGTAAGGAAGGTAGAACATCTTTGTTACCATAGCCTTTTATTTGTCATCAATTAATGTCAAAGAAATCGTAAATACACAAATGACATTTAAGAATTACTTAGTACAAAATTATTTCGCCAGAAATTTAACGTAAATTATACAATAAATTAAGGTCATCAAAAACTGGGCTATTAATTGAAGTGGACTCATGTTTCAATATTAACGCTATCTCCAAGACTAGGAGTGTCGTGTAATCGCTTTAAGCCAGCGTCGAGAGTTCTTCGATAGATTTTTCTCTTCAAGTCCTGCCGGCACACTCTTGGCTAAATTAAGTTTGCACAATCTTATGTCACTACTATACATTGATTTAGCGTCTTATTTCAGAAAATGGTATTTCGTATGTAGTGTTTATAGCTTTATACTTTTTAGATTTTATGGTTGAATGGGTAATTTCATTTACGCTACATTATAAACTTTGACAGTTTACATATGTGAGATCTGTGACAAATATAAGAGATGTAAAATATTAAGTAGCAAAATACACTTAGCTTTATGGACATATTGACACATTTATTTTAAAATTTATTTAATTTGTCTGTTTTTTAGAGAACAGGGGCAAACGGGCAGTAGACTGATGTTAAGTGATAATGATCACTCAATGCCAGAGGGCTCGCGAATGCGTTGCCGGGCTTTTAAGAATTGTAACGTCTTTAGTTTGAAAATACTTCTGTAGGTAGGTAGTTCCACATAATGGTGGTGCGCGGATAAAGTGCCATTAAACGCTTACGAAACCACTCGAGGTCGAGGTTTAAGGGTAGAATTTCGTACTCCTCGATGTCCGATGATGAAACTCAGCCGCTGATATTAATACGAACAACTTCTCCAAACACTCTTCGAGGTAAATGCGATCAATGCATAGCTTGAGCTAAGCTTATCATCTATTATACTTATTAATTTTAGTTAGGTGAAAATACTTTAAAAAAATCATATATATTAAAGTATACCTATAGTACACACCAATCCACTTGCTGTACGGCATTCAGAATTTAATAATAATAAATGGTTACTATCGAGTAACATAACACAAACGAAACGTGTATTTATATCTCTGAAAAGGATGAAAATTGTTATTTAAAATATATATATAATTTAAAATATTTAAAACATATTTTGTTTCGTCTTTCACAAGCGGACATCCTACGATTACGACTACAATGAAAACGTCGTTTTTGTTTGTATTATTTGTAAGTATGGACATAAGAATTCACCAGCTTTAATGAAAATTAGGGTTTGACAAAATTAATTAATTATTAGTCACTCGGTATTTATTTTAAAATTATAAGTTACGCCTCCATGGCTGTTGATTACGCAAATAAAATACAACCGAATAAATAATATTAAACGGGTCTAATTAAATGATTGCCTCTAAAATTACTACATAAGATATGCGACTATTAATATTAGTAACTCATGTACAATTATAAACATCAGAAAAAAATATGGTTGTAAATTTATACAATTATTGCCAGTTCGAAATGAACTAAATGGTCGAAAAGAACTGGATGATATAATCTCCGTCACTCTTTAAAATCGCACCTGCAACTACTATATCATGCTCCTCATAACTTGTTAAACAGGTAACTATTGTAATTAAATAAATAAATAAATGAAGAACAAAAAATATTAAGAACTATAGTAGACCCTAAAGTAAAAATCCAACACATTAATAATGAACTTTTATTAAAGACTAATACCAATCTATGTACAAGTTCGACGTTCGCGTCTCAAGGAAAACTTTTTCGGGTCTGCTCTGAGAAGCAATGTCTAACAACGCATTCAAGATAAGTTACCTACAACTTTGGACAGTTCCTCGCCTTGTTAATTGGTACCCTTAAATCTCAATATAACATCCTGAAATTGCAAAACTACCCTTAAAAGGTTTAGCTTGGCTACATAAATTAAATATGTAATATTATATATAAGCTATATTAGCTATATTAGCTATATTAGCTATAAAATCGTTACGTTTTTGAAGTGAAAATTCTTTAGGCGAATGAGGGTAATTTTTTTACGCATGAAACGCAATAATATTAATATTAGCGTCACGAAGATTGCAGCGTTTTTTGTTGAAGAAAAGAGAGAGAGCGATTGAGACAGATTGAGAGAGAGTGAGAAAGGGCGAACGTAGCATGAAGCAAATAACCATGGAGCGAGAGTAGAACGACAATAGATGCTACTTTTACAAGATATTTAGATTATATCGAAACACGAACTTATATTGCATATTTTACTTACCAAAATGCTTTTGTCACAACAATACAAATAGTATATAATATAAATATCGAAGATAAATTTAAAAAATTAAATTCATAATTAGTATTAATTTTCGACACTTAATATTTCAATGACAATTGAATTCATTAAATTCCTAACATATCTTCGTTTTTCCCTCCATCTAAGTCTCGGATATCTAAAGTTTAAAATCTGTATAAAAATGAACAAGACTTAAAAATAAGTTTGGCATGTGGACTTTGCACGCATTTTTGTATTACTTGTATATTAAGAAACGTTGTTTATGTATAATTTATAATGTTTAAAATAATAAATAAATAAATAAAAAAAGTTTATGTATAATGTATAAATAATAAATAAAAGCAAACGTTTCAACTCTATATTAGCACGGGGCGGTGATTAGGAGCATACACTTACATCACTGTGGAAACAACACGCACATAATATCAAGGTTAACAAAGTCTATGACTATGAAAAACGTAGATAAAATGCTAGGCTTAATGATAACTCACTGTAGTCACATATCGCGTGATCATATATTGATTTGTATGACGGTGTGTAGTGTTGACATTTATCGAGTATTTTTAGTTCATTAGCGACTCGATGAGCTGAACAAGTGGTTATACTATGTGTTATATCGACACTTGAATGAATAATTATTACACTTTATTTCGTATAATTCTTCTTAAAAAGCTTCTTCTAATAACGAGAATGTTTAACATTATGTAACAGGAACGATGCTTCGTAGTACTTCAACAATTGTGGTTTGTTTAAAGAGTTTTCTTAAATATATAAACTTTATTCGCGGTAATGATATTCTTCTTGTTCTCTTTTCTAATATATTATCATACATATATATTTTTTTTTATCTGTAGGCTAGTTATCGCTCTATATTAGACATTTGGTTAGTGAGTAGTAATGCTATATTATAGTACACTTGCAAGTATATTATTAACTCATTACTCTAAAATATTTTTCCTAAAGCCGTTCCTCGCTTTCACTTTTGAATGGCAACTTAAATCGTCAATATGGAAATACTGTGTAAGATGTTCAATGTTCGTTTATAGCAATGATGCGAAAATTACTGTATTTAATTGGTGTCTCAATTATTAGCGAGTGTATCAGAAGTACCGCCCTAGTGAGTCAGGCATTGGCTCCCCTTAAGTGCTTCAGAGATCAAAAGGGTGTCAACTCAGCTGGGGGACTTATATTAATTCATTTTAATCTGAACGTGTCAATAGTAGAAGTACCGTACGGATAATTATACCAAACAAGAATTTAATACAAAAAATATAATATTAATAATGGTAATAAATGCTAATAAAAGCCAAGGCTGGAGCAATATCCAAACTTATTTGCATGATACAAAATTAATGCTAAAACAAAGCTGCGCTAATCACGGCGTTTGTTTTGACAATCGGGGATCGGTGACCGGGGAATGTATCGAATGGGCGATAATCGATGTCCAGCTTTACGGGTCATCGGTCGCCACTCGCCACTCGCTATCTGCAGCGAAACATTCGATTCCGACAATAGGTTATGCCGCGGGGTAAATCGGGAATTGTTTGCGTGTGGTTTTTTCGTTTTATCCAATTGTACTGATATTGTTTTGCCATTTACATGTTCGATGAGGCTCGCGGATAATTAATATTGGTTTGAATATATCATACTTTTCACTATATTGAACTTATACAGTAATATTATTGTGGGTTTATTCATGTACCTAGTATTTTTAAACGTAAACTCAGGTGTTAATACTAAATTGTTATTGTGCATTGTCAATGCAATAGTCGGTGGCCTTTGCGGGATCCTTGTCGTCTGCATCTATACCTCTGGAGGAAGGATGGTGTACTGTTCCTGCAACTGAAAGGCAGTATCCACAATCAGTCTAACCTCTGACTGGCAGTGGATAAAGTCGAGAAGTTCCGTATATCCTTAGCGGCCAGGATAATATCTTTATCGCGTTTCAGACGTCACCGAAGTAAGCGCAGATTGTAGATGTCGCTACACATCGTTATTTTTATGGCTGACCTTTTGTTATATATTAATGTAAACATTTGTTCCTGTAAAGAAGGGTCACATGAATCCAATGCAAATTTAAAGTGGTTAATGAGCAGTTTCTATGTACGTGAGGGAAGGTTGTATCGCAGCCGCCATAAATTCTCGCTCCGTATCGGCTGCTATATGGGACACTGGAAGTTACGAATTCTATCGAATATATATTTTTAGCATTGATTAGTTAGATCAAATATTGCAGAGACTAAGACGTGTTATTCGTATGGGCTAGTACTAGTCTATTGTGGTTATCCTAGTAGCCTAAGATATTAGGATTTTTGACGCAACATATCTATGTAATCGTTGAAGATATTAATAAAAATCTAAACGAAGCATTTATAAATATAGCTTAAAATAATAATTTATGTACACTAATACCTGATCAAGCCATATTTTCTCTAAAGTTCACGCAAACTTATAAATATAATAACTTGTCATTAGGCTCTTACAATATAATTACGAAGATTAATTAAAATATTGATACATTTCACACTTACCTTAATTTTATGTTCGATAATTTTTATTATTACTTTGTAGGTTAAGAAAATTGTAAATACAAATTATGTGGCATGTATGTATGTTGTTTAGAACTTATAAATAAATTCGATATAGTTGTAATCTATGATCAATCATTTAAAATATATACATAGTATTTTCTTATTCGAGTTCTACTATTAAATAATACTTCTAAATTATAATAAGACTTTAAACACGTTTATAAAACAGTGGCGGAAAGTTTCTTCTCATCCGCTCTACGCCCTAGACTTGAACTGCTAGTAAATATAAATTTAGAATCAATTTAACATATTTTCTGTTGACGTTTATAAGCGTACTTGATTACCTATATGAATATAATTATTTTGAGTTTGAAACTCTAGTGAAACATTTAACAAAAATAATAAATAATTGTTATGGGTTTTTAACATTAAATAAAACAAATTAGCACATATTTGGATATTTATAAAATGAACCTCAAACAATTTAACTAGAAAAATACGAAACTAAAATATATGAAACTAAATCTTATAAATAACTTAACTAAATAATTGTGAGCGCCAGGAGGATTTTGGTTTATCCCACCAAACCTATTATATGTGGTAACGTTTACCACATAAACAAATTTGTTAATTTATAAAATATAAAACACGCCAATCACCGCCCGTGCCTCTCGTTTTCTCTCTACCCTCATCCTATTATATAATGAAATATATTATCAAATGCATGGTCCCCTTAAAGTACTTGTATCAATAAGAATTGTATTTTGTTTCTGTAAATACCATGTACTGAAACTAATAGAGCATCCGAGGTTCGTAGCTGTATGTAAACGTCCCGTTACGATAAACTTATGTGTCCCCCGGGTGCGAGCGGGACTTTTTATTTATCTTAATTCCCTTTCCATATTTAGGAGCGTCTCGCGATATCACCGGCCGTATTGTTAACCTAGATTGCATACTATTTGCCGTAAATAAAAGAATGAAATAAAGCTTCATTGAATTGCTAATATTCTTCTTCTTTGTAGTCTTCATTACTGAATTTTTGCCTAACTTGAAAAGCCCTTACTGACAGTCAGGTTGTTTCAAGGGATTAAGGTTGAGACCCATAATTGCCTTAATTTGGTGAGACCAGTATGCTGAAACTATTCAGTTCTTTCCTGGCTATATGGTCAAAGTAGTTAGTGTTTGTAAATGAAAGTTGACAGTTGTTTTAATTTTTATTTATGTAACAGGAGGCAAACGGGCATGACGCTCACCTGTACGCTCTTTTCTTGAAGGACCCTAAATCGGGCATACGACAGTTAGTAGCTGGCTCCACATAGTAGTGGTCCTGTTTAATATTTTCACGCATTCTGGCATGATTTTATTTTAATATTTACTTGAGATTCTTGATAGAATATGTATTTCATATGTTTTTTGATGTACAGTCATTATTGAAGTGAAACTTCGTTATCGGCGTTATACAATTTACCGTCACGTTTTTCGGTTACGCGTCACATTTTTCCGTTACGCGCCATCTTTTTCTTGACCTACCACATTTGATTCAAAGACATTCAAAGCCATTAAAAACTAAAATATATAATAACGATAACAATGATAATAATCTTAAGAAATTAATAATCATAGTAGTAATAAGGTAAAATAAAATAATTATTTGTATTCAAGTCTAGTGTTAAACTTTATCTAATTTAACTTTATTTAAGCAATTTCTGTAAAGTTGTACATAGTAGATCATTTTTCGAAATATAAGGTCATAAAGAAGTTTCACTTCTTACGTGTGTACACAACTACATGCATACATTGTTTTTTATAGAACAGGCAAACGCGCTAAAGGCTCATCTGATGTTAAGTGATGGCCCATGGACAGTCTAGAGGACTCGCTAGTGCGTTGCCTACTTAATGTTCTATATCTCAGTTACATACAATCTTTAATATAGTTGTATTGTTAAGTGCATCGGATATGCCGCACACATTGATTAATATATTCGCGGCTAATCCGCTACTACAGTGTTTAAACTTCTCGAACTACCAACGCCACAGGATACTTACAATCGTTACACGTTTTAATATAATTCACTGTAACAAAAATACATCTAAGCGAATTTGTTATTTATGCCACGTTGTATTTATTTATTGACACCACGTTGCAGTAATACAGAAGTACAATACAATAAAAATAATTAAATAAAAAGGAGGGCAATTTTTTCGAACAACGCCTTCGAGCGATCACTTCCAGGCAACTACTGTGAGAAAAAATTGGATAAGGTGAGCGGAAGAAGTTCAAAACTTCCAAAGACATACAATTACTCAGACAAAACTAATGGAAGAAAGCAAAGCAATTAAAATATGTAAACAGTGAAAAAATCAATGGTGCTACAACCATTTTAGGTCTAGGCCTCAGAATTGTATATCTGTTTCATGATCATTTGTTAATCTAATATTAGTCATCAGCCTTATGTGTCTGACGCACGGCGACTTTTTGGGTCTAAGGCGAGCCGGTTTCCTCACGATGTTTTCCTTCACCGTTCGAGCGAATGTTAAATGCGCCAATAGAAAGAAAGTCCATTAGTGCACAATCAGGGATACATACGGGGATACGAACATACAACTTCAGGGATGAGAGTCGCACGCTGAAGCCACTAGGCCAACACTGCTCTGTAAACAGTGAAAGGGAATAAATAAACACTAGAATACTATAAATAGACACTCGATAATTTAGTTTTAATTTGTATCAGATACATGAACAGATGGAGCTGCAACGACTATACAATATAGTTTATTACTAAATAACTACTTATAAATTTTATATATAGAATAACTTTTCAGAAATTCTATTTTAATAGAAATAGTTTTACTACTACGCTCTCTATTCTGTGCTGTAAGAACGTGTAGGTGCATTATGTATGAAATATTCATTAAGCTCTGAGCGATCTCCTTCGTAACTGATTGATGCATATTGCTCTATGGACTCATTATCTTGTCTACTTAACGTTATTATTGGATTACGAGAGGAATATGATTAATTTATTTGAAATAAGCTGTAATATGACTGGATATCGCTTCAAGATAGTCAATTCTCTGTACATGTTGATTATTTCCTTAGTTTTATGACATTTTTAAAAAGAAGATTTATGTATATCCTTGTAAATAAATCTAAATGAAAACTACAATGAGTTTTCGTTGAGTTTTACGTTGTGCATTGCTAAAGGTAAATTTTGTTGTATATTTAAATCTATCGTTATTTACATTTTTTTTTCTTATAGTACAGGGGGTTCAGTTATGGTAAGTGATATCACTGCCCACGAACACTCACACTGCTAGAAGGCTTCTCAGTGCGTTGCCTGGTCGTCTATTAGTCGATACACTCTTCGTCTAATACGGTCAAGAAGAGGGTTCTGCGTACTGATACCGCCAAGAGGTGGGAACAGTACTCCGCGTGGGGTCGAATTTGGGCTTTATAGAGTCAAGCGGTGGCCCGAAGTGACGTACTGTCTTGCCTTGCACATCAAGCTTCTTAGAGGCTAATTTAGCCTTTCGTTTCAGATAACCGCGAAATTGAACGTCCTTTGATATTTAGTCCAGTATTCCGATACTAGCTGAGGCTTAGAAAAGTGGGATTGCAACAAAGTGTATTTTATAGCAGAAATCACGCAATCTGGTGCCTTTTTGGGGTGAAATTGGACTAGGTTTAATCCACCCCAGTCCGAGACTCCGTGTAGCAGGCTTTTGACTTCAGACACAAGTTTGTTTCATAACTCATCAGCAAAATACCTGCACGGCCAGTATAAATAGTTTTTCCAGTGCTATTTTCCGCATACCAACGAATATTGCTAAGACAACATATCATGGATATACTAAAGAAACAGGGTCGGGCATAGGACACAGGCCTTGTAGGACCCCAACGTCCACAGATTTGAGGTCAAGACATGCTCTATAAATGCTTAGACCAACGAGAAAGCTGGAAATCTAACTGCATAATTTCTCGGGGAGGCTGGAAGCTTCCAAAGAAGTACGCCCCACCTGATGGGAAGGGTTTCGCTATGTCCAAATATACCGCCAGAGCCTACCCCTTGGACTCAATTGCTGGAAGCACTAAATAGTAAAAATGGTTTTCATTATCACATATAATTCTGAAGCTGGCTTACACACTTCTGATAATAAGGTAACAAAATGGTTACAACCCGATATTGCATCCGTTATCTTAAATTTATACTTGACAACTCGACTGCCTGACACATTTTTATTATTATATTACGATCATTCAATAGACAAAAATCTCATTGAAAACAGATAAAAGCAATCTTTAATACATGATGAGAATATTTCCTGAGCCCTATTAAAATCTAAATTGAGTCGCCGTCATTAATAGGAAATTCCAAATGTGTAAAGTGAGTAGGCGGCAGTAAAATCTCAATTAAACTGAAATCGAACCGAGATAAAAGCGAGGAGATAATGAAATAGGCCGTTAACACATAGTTAACTTTATTGGAAGGTGCTCGCTATTTGGACGAACTCGTAAACAGAGAGACTTCATGTAAACACTGCAAGCTGAGTGTTCTTTGACACTTGAATTGTAAATAGAACATACATTTAAATACTGTAATAAAAATAGGATTTCTCTGTACATTAGTTATATTTACGTATGGGCTGTCAAGAAGAAACTGTTTTTCTTTGCAAGAGCGTCCATTTCCGTGCTTTGTCTTGTAAATAAATTCAATATTGCTATATTTATATTGACATACACGAGAATTTGCTGGCATTCAGAGTGCCCATGGCCGGTATCACTTTTCATCAGATGAGCCTCCTGCCTGTTCTATAAAAAAAAACACTATATAACTAACCTGCTTGTAATATTTTTATTAATTCTGCTTATCACCAGAACTAAAAAACACCAATGGAGTTACAACCTTTTTGGTCTGGACCTCAGATTTCTAAATCTGTTTAGTATAATTAGTTTTTCCTGTGGTAAGCGTGGATTAACCCTTTCTGACTGAAACACGCCGTGGACTTTTCGGGTCTAAGGCCAGTTTTCTCACTATATTTGCCTTCACTGTTCAAGCGAATGTTAAATGTGCACATAGACAAAAAGTGTGTAGCCAGAGTTCAAACCTAAGATCTCAGGGATGAGATCTTACTTTCAGAAACGTTACTTTCACTAGAAATTTATTCTTATATAAATAAATTTAACTTTAATTATACTTAAGTAAAGACACAAAAGCTTGTGTATAACAAATATTACGGTGTCATTAACCCCTTACAGGAATCGAATCTTAATTAGTAATAGAATCAAGATAGGTAATTGTTGAGAGTAAACAGCCATTTTGTGATCTTGTTAATGACATGAAATTCTCTTGGATATTTTAGAAGTAATGCTACTAAATTTTTTATATTAATGTTGTTTATGTTTTCCTTTCCTTAAAAGATGTTAATTTAAACCCGATAGTAGTGGATTTGGTGAATTAATAAAGTTGATATCTCTTTTATGTTTACATTTATTAACTAAATTACTATATTTAAATAAATTGAATACCTTTTATAAATAGAACTAATTAACGTTAAAGAACGTTAGTCAGATACCTTAGATATAGTTAATTACTTCGAAGTAATTTTCAGCGATATAATTTATACATTATCGTAAAATAATCAATATACAGCTTTCCCTAAGTTAAGTTTGATCTATAATATAATTTATAAATGTTTGAAACATTGATTCAATTGTTTAGTTTGATTTGACTTTAAGTTAGTAAGTTAAGTCGGTGTTTGTAATAAAATATAATAACTTTTCTCTTCATTTAAACTTGACAAAAGTTACGTAAAATCACTTTAGAAATTTACTTTAAAAGGCTTTGTGTCTTATTTGTCTTGTATCTATATTTTAAACACTATCAAATGAATACTATAAGTGATACAATGTAAAGAATATTTAATTTTATATGTAATTAGCTGTTTTATTTAAAATATTTAGTACAATTATTAATGAGATACAAAATGTATTGATTCTTAATTTTTAAATAATGTTTGTTAAACAATATTTGAGACTCTTGTTGTCCCTTCCTTTAGAGTCCATACCGTTTTTATTAACATAAATGGAGTTATTATATTCAAATTCAAAAATATATATCGCCAGTTCTAAAATCAAGACCATATACTCTCCGCTATTGTTTATTTTGCATTAATATTAAATCTATGTAATGATTACTTCGTTAAAAAAATGATTACGTTCAAATAATTAATTATGTTGATAGAGATTCGGATAACATTTGTGATGTTCAGCGTTTAATTGCGAGCCGCGAACCGCAAATTCGCCGATTCCTTTGGACACAATTGTTTACGCTTTTGCGGTCACAAATATATTGCTGTTCTATATGGGTAATAGGAGGCAAACGGGCTGGAGGCTCACTTGATGTTAAGTGATACCGCCGCCCACGGACAATAAAATTGATTTGCCAAAAGGCTCGCAGGTGCGTTGCCAGCCTTTCAAGAATTGGTACGCTCTTTTCTTGAAGGCCCCTAAGTCTAATTGGTTCGGAAATACTAATTATTATATAATAGCATTTAATTCAAATATATATTTATTATTTTTGAAAAAAAAATGCAACATCTTGAAAATTGAATCACATTTTCAATGTGTTTCTCTTGATTCTGTTTATACCAGTAATATCGACAATATTATTTCCAAAGCCAGCTCCGGTTTACGAGTAAACCAACAAGTCCATAAATAATAAACTATCAATTGACGTAATCTCAAATTATTGTGGTTTGACGTAACGGGGCTGTCACATAAATACGCCCAATATCGGAGCACTCACGAGCCGCTACTGTACAGGACTGTACCACCATCTGATGAATTATTCACTGACACTCACATAAACAGCCATTGTTTATGGCTACCTCATTCGCCCATGTCATCCTATCTGCATTTATATTAAAATCTTCACTTTGCGCTTTTTAACAACGCTTCTTTTCAATCACCTCCCGAAAAAATTATTACATAATGTTCGCAATACATTACCACTTTCAGGGTGATTTTTGGAAACTACGTGTTTCAAAGCAAGCAGTGAATGATTAGCAATGCTTAAATTGTGACGTAGTAGTATGAAGAGTTTATTAGGCGTGTTCGTCTTTGTTGAACGTGTCTTGTTTTACATAATACCAGCGATCGGATCGGAGAACAAATGTGCTATCTATGAGAGCAGCCATCACACTTGTGACGGATTAACTTTGTTTTGAATGTAGCCCGATAATGAAACTGGCTCCTATTCGAATCCACTTAATTTTGAAGGATTAATAGTATTTTCTCTGCATTCGTAACGTGGGTCGCCAAAACCAATGTATAAAGTAATTGCCGCACGATTTGAATATATGTAAAAGTTAGTGTAACTTTAATTACTTACACCGTTGTATTAAATTATCTTTTATGAGCTATGTTGAGTTTATAAACTAATTTCTACTTCAGATCTAGTCTTGTTTGATTTTCGAATAATTTACAAACTAGTTTAAATATTATAACACAAGAATGATATGAAACTTTAACCCTACAACATATACAAAGTCGGATAGGTGAGTTCAAGTTAAGGCTCAGGTTGAACCACACAGATAAGGATGAGACTGTGCGAGGGACAGGCATTGTCGCTATTTATTGTCGTTTATCGCGCGTCCATCTAACGCCCGCCCACCCCTGGCCGCCCTGAGCCTGCCTTGAGCCCGCGAAGCCTCGTTTGACGCTCGAAAGCCTTACAATCTCGGAACTGATGCCAGCCGCCCGCCTTATCTCTGTGTTCACTCGTGTATCGAATTTAAATTGTTTCCATTGATATTTTATCGTTATGCTTATAGACAAACGCATCTATTCTCGGTATAAAGACGATAATACATTTACCGACACGTCGACTGCAGATCGTCTATTAGGCAATGCTTCCAATAATGAGTAAATTTTTCATGCGCTTGCACACTATTTGAACTTTATTAGTTTTATTCAAATATAGTAGGGAATACAGAAACAATAAGCACAAGTTAATATATATTCTAATTTACAAGTGTCTAATATAATTTAACATTTAAATAGTTATAGATAAATGATTGCAGAATGTGATACAGATAATAAATAAGTATTGTTAGTAAATACTGAACACAATCCTTGAATTAAACTACATATCAACAAATAATACCAAAGTACTAAAAGAAGGTATCATAGACAATTTTAAAATTAAAAAAGCAATGAAATAAACAACCAATAGGATATAGTGTCAAAGGTATTTCGAATGCGACACTCTACCAGATGAAGATGATTCGATGGAATCATGTGTCCCTTTGTCACCGTTACTACTGAACAATCTGGTCTCTATCGCATGCCACCGATACATTACTCGCATTGTACAAGGCTTTTTAGCCAAATTTTTATCTTCAGTAATGCACGCTATCCTATAGGGAATCGTAGTAGGAGGTAAAAGAATTGCAAATCCATTGCTACGGACGCCGCGTTCCGTTTTAATTAAACGTCGACAATTATTAAACGAATCGAAGTGTCACGGATAATCTTTTATAATTAAGAGAAGGAAATCGAAGCATTAACTGGTAGATTGCTCGTTTGCTGTGTGATAGTACGCCGTTATATTGAACAGTGTCTTTACCTCGACGAGCAGTTTCGATTCATAAGTTTATTAGGCTATCTTCTATCGTTCAATAGGTATAAATACTATTTATAAAAACCTACCCAATAAAGTTTCAGAGTATAGGTTTTATTTTCGCTTAGTTTTCGGCGTTTTTCCGGTTTTACAGAATATATTGGCCAAGTTATGCAAGCTAATCGAGCGCAGAGTTCTCTATTCGGGAGTTATAAATATACCGGCACATCATGTTTAGGTTAAATCCTACTAAAAGTACATAAAAAATAAAATATGTTTATTATAGAATATAAGATACAGGTATCACTTATTCCATTGTTTGTTCCGAGTATTAACATTATGCGTATGTTCTGTTCTAGTAAACTTATCACTATTTTTGTAAACATTAACAATATTTTCATAAATATATTGCGAGCGAAAGGTAAGTATATATTGTCCTTTGTTACCATAGTTTTTACACATTAAGAAAACACTTTTTAAAAGGATTGAAACTTCAAAAAGTGTTTTCTTAAGTATATTTGTACCACAAAGAACTTTTCGGTGGCCGTCGATACACAATCTTATACTAGAATAATAAATCCTGAGTACATACCTCGTTACAATATCTTCTTACCAGGAAGAAAGGCACACAATATTATCAGCCGTAAGGATTTGGAGAAATTCTATTAGTTTAGGAACAAAGAGAGGTTAGACTGATGCTAATACCTTGCCTCACAATAGTTCTCAAAAACGCACTAAACACTCATTATTAAATTCTAAATTATAATTAACAAAATGTATATATCAAAATAAAAATGTGTCTAACGTAACCCGAGTAAATCACAACAATGACTCAAGTAATAAATGTGACGATCGGCCGAGAAAAAATATTTGGGATTACCCTTATCAATAATTATTAAATTAAAATTATGAATTTCGAACAATATTAATTTCCTTGAATTTACCTCTCAGAGATTCCCTACATTTTAAATTAAAGATTGCACGAATAGCTCTGTTCTGCAGGAACCCATTATAATAAGCCATAAGTCATTAAGCTGTGAAATTAACTAAAATTAATAAGTCTAGTTGTATCGACATCTAGCTATAAACAAGTTAGTGATCGAATCTTTTTAACCACGTTACCTACAGAACTAAGTCTTTTCGCCACTCCGTAATCCTCATCATTTACAATTGGTCTAGAATCCATAACCATTGCATGTTTTGCACAAAATTTAATGCATTTGGAAATATGTTAATAGACATATATACGTAAATGAAGGCAATACAAAAATTATCGCGATATTACGCCAGTTCGATTACCTGCAGTTCAATTGTTAGTATTTATTTTCTAATAGCAACGTGCACTCGAATGAAAGCAAGAAATGAAGTACTAAGTCCATTAAGAGTCGGGAGAGCTCTTCTCGCTTTTCTCACTATAAATTTACGAGAATGTTAAGTAATAACGGTGACCATTACAGCAATAACAACTCAAATAATAGAACCACCACAGCTTAAGTCGAAAGTGCAGTATTGAGTGCCACCGATAAACAGTATTGGCGATTTATTTTATTGATTTTTATGTAGTTTCATTTGCTATGATCAAAATTTTAATTATTATGAGATATAACTATATACTTTATTATCTTAAAAATAATGTGTTTAAATATGTCTATTGGATGTATAATTTTCTTTAATACTGTTGACATATGTATGTAAAGTTTATATATAAGTCGGAGAAGTGTTGATAGCAATTATTATTATGCCTTATAATATATATATGTATACCAAAATTTCAGAAGCTATCGAAAATATGTACAATACAATATTGTAAGCTGATATAAATATAAAATATGGTACCATTAGCTTTTTATCGCCTATAATATATAAATAAATAACTATAGACAATATACACATAAAATATTATACATCAAAATAAGAGTAGGTAACGCGCGCTTCTGAAAATACATCAAAAGAAAATAGCTATTAATTAACATGAAACAAAGCTCTCGTAATTCAACAGATTTTTCGAGATCACCGACGCTCAAATAGAAAATGTATAAAATATAGAATTCGAATTTTAGTTGATTTCATTAATTAGCAGGGGTCGTCGAACTTTTGTTAAGAGCTTTTTATGCAAACTGAAACATCACCCGGAAAGCTTATTTCACTATTAACAGCAAATTGATTTCGACATTTATATAACATTTTAGGGGAAAACTCAAATATCTGTTTCATTTCCCGATGTTTTCGTTAAGCCGTTTATACACTAATAAAGTATAAGGCTCTTAGTTACAATTAAGTTTATATATTCCTACACTTAAGTATCTCAAATATTATTTTTTAATCTGTTTATCAAAACATCAGTCCATAGTGATAAGTTTTAAATTGAGTTACTATAAAGCTAATTAGTTAAAAATAGCAATTTTTTTTAATGTTAACAAAATAAAGAATAGGAATTCATTCAAGAGGTGGCAGCCACCTGGACAGGCTTGCCCTCCGATAGGCTACAACTTACAACATCAGGTGGGATTTCGGCCGATTAATGTCTTGATTAAAAATTCACTTTGTCAGAATTAGGTTTTTATGAGATGATAGCATGGCTTTTGCACCAAGAGCTATCTTTAATTTACATGCCCTTTCATTAGTTTATACCTGATGTCACATTAAAGCAGTGAGATGAGCATCCACCCGCAGGCAATGTCCATATATCAGAATCCACTACTACACCGAGAGGCCGAGACGATCGTGAAGGTCATAAAATATCATGAAAAAAATCTATGCCTTTGTTTCCTTTTGTTAAAAGCGGCCAAAACGAGTGATTCGTGCCCTGAATATTTTATTTCCACAACTAAAATCCGCTCAATATTCACTATATTATTGTTTATATCGCGATAGATTTTATATAAACTGTTTGTTAATCGAAATCCGTTATTGATAACCTCCGCCGGTGTTTTACATTGCAAAACAATAAATCTATCATTTTGTTTACATTTTATTATTAACTATAAATTTCATAGTATATTTTGTTCATTGTAATCCTTCCATTTCATGTTGTTTATTCCACTTTTATAGACGCCTATAGGGCTTTTAAGAAAAGAAACCCGAAACTCTTGTTCTTAAATCTCAGTACATTCAAGATTATTACCCAACGCAACTGCCCGCCCACAACCAAGGTCCAAATTGCGGCGGAAACTCTCAAGAATATTAAGTATAATGAAGCGTTGGGAATAAGTTTAATCAAAGTAGAACTGTCCAAAGAGAAGTAGAAAAGTGCAAAAGTTAATTAAGTTCGGTGAGGAATAAATTATTGGTAAGAGAGGGCAGATCAGCACATCGACGCCCTCTGGCATATATTTACATATTACTGCGTTAGCTATTTATAAACACCACTACACCACAACGGGACCATCAACCTACTTCGTCAAGGCAAGTATAATCGATACCGCTACTGTAGACAACTTTTTTGTCTAACATAAGAGATCGCTGGATCCTAAGTGTACGTTTTCCATATTCACGACAACAGAGGCAGCTTTAAGCTCGTAATTTCACAATGTGCCCATACCAATTTACGAGTTTGATTTGATTTGATGCTAATTGTGTCAACGTAAATCCTTTCTGAATATTGGAAATATATATTAGAAAAACGGGTGACAAATAAAAGTCCAATACGATAACTCCGGATTAAATCTCAGCCCAGCGCGGCTTCCCGTCATTAATCCACTCATTTATATCTATTATTTCTAGGGCTTCTTACAACACTACCTCCCTATCTCGGGCCCCCATCGGCCACGCGCGACCTTAGATAGAGCCTTAATGCGGTTTAGTGACATACATAGCTAAAATACAATCTTATAACAGACTGTGTTTCAATACCAAAGTATTGATCACAATACATTGCGGGTTATTCAAACACAAGTCGTATAAGTTTCACAGCAGTCAGTTAATGTATACCGTGTCGATCGACGTATCGCACTGCGTAATTTCGAGATATAACACGAAGCCATAGCAATAGTTGCTGAGTTTTGTCGATTTACAGTGGATTAGTTCTGAATTCCAATCCATTTCTACATTATCGTGGTCTATATACGTCTGTAATTGAATTAGCGGTCGAAGCTATTGAAGTTATTTAAAAATTAATAAATATACATGCGGTAATGCAGTTGTTATGTTCGCGTCGCTTTACGGTTGAGTTAAATAATCATTTTGGGCATAAGTTTATATCTGAATCTGTTTTAATAATATTTTCTGATAATATTGGAAAGTTTTGAATATCTTTTGGCGAAATGAAGTGAAATTTGTTGATAACAAGTTCCAGAGCAATAAGGTATACGAAATAAGTAATTAATGAGCGATAATAATATATCAGAAGCGGTCGCGGTCGGGTGATATAGGAGCATGAGCAGTGTAGTGTCATCGGTCGGTATGATATATGTATCCGCGATAGGCCGCAAGCCGTTGTACATAACGTCAGACGTGTAGGTAACATTTATAATTATCATACGATAGCGGGAAAAGTACGATCGATATGCTAAATTATGTTAAGTATGAATACGAATAATTTTTCGCTTTCTGAAAAAGATTTTCATTTGTAACATAAAATGTTTGTTTCGACGTAATCATAGAGAGTCTGTAAATCGTAATGTGGCCCGTTTTTATCTTTTCTACGGAGTCACGATGACACATCGACCCCGCGAGTGTAGCGCATCGATATTCGATAGCGCGTTGCATTGCGTGCACATTCCTACTGTCAGTGACAATTATTTCCCGACGATTCAGTTTAAAATGCGTCGAATTTAGATTCTGAGTTCTCTAGTAAAACGTTCATCCAGCTAGAAGGACAAATGGTCCTGTACACAGTATATGTATGTGATGTGAGAGGTACTAAGATAATAACATCTCTACGAAGCCATAGAAGAACGCTAACACATAAGAATTGAATATATAAATATAAAAAAGTGTAGTATAAAAAATAACGGAGCAATATTCAAATCTAATTTATTGTCATGTATTTCTTGAAGAAGTTAAGTTATGTAGGCTGTGATTTTATTGTTATAAAACGACATCTTATATACTTACATACATCTTATATTCACACATATTTAAAATTACTCTTGTGAGCTGTCGGTGCATCACGCATCTTCAGCTAATAAAGTATGGAACAGCCACGTGAGCCGTGTTAGCATTTTTTCGCTGTTCTAGTGAAATCTTGAATGTTTAGAAATGTGGTTATTTTAGTTAAGAAATAATGTTATCGAGTCACAGATGTTAATATTAATTTTATTTTAATATAAAGCGCACTCACGCAATTCACACATGGAGTATTGGTCTCATCTCCGGGAGGGAGCTCCCCTGTACCAGCTTCTTCCGCTTGACCGTATTCAACGAAGAGCGATTCGAATTGTCGACGACCAGTAACTTTCCGAGCGGCTTATTTACCACGGGGCGTTGGAAAGATGTGGGGTCTCTCTGCATCTTCTACCGAATTTACCATGGAAAGTGTTCAGAGGAGTTGTTCGGACAAAATACCATCCGTATCACCTCGACGTCCGTCGTTTCACAACAAGGCAGTTTTTGCCGCGCACCAACTGCCCACCAATTCGACTTAGGGTCCTTCAAGAAAAGAGCGTACCAATTCTTAAAAGGCTGACAACGCACTTGCGAGCCTCCAGCCCGTTTGTCTTTTATTACATAAAAAATATGATAGTAAATTTATTTGGAAAATAAAGTAATTTTAGGGATATCACTTTACATACATCATGTGAACGCTTCGGCTATTCGACCGTCTCGCCATCTGAGCATCACGCAGAAGTTATAAAAACTAATGTTTATTATGATTTTTATTGATGTTCAATATCTTCGATTTAAAGATATTTTTAAGAATTTGTGAAAAGAGATACACAGTTATCGCACTCACAAAGTTTAAACCCGTTCTGTGCACAAATTGTGCTCTAGTTTCTATGTTTCTTAACACTTGCTTGTTCTTTGAACTATAATAGTCCTCTGAAAACCGGCATGCCTTAGTTTATAAGCAGTATTTTAAAATTAAAACTAAATATCTAACGTAAGTATAAAAAAATGTGTAAAGTAGAATGGGTCGTAATAAAATCTTTCCACATGAATGTCCAATGATGGAAGCTCAAGTGTAAGGAGCGGATTCGACCTAGATTTTAATCTTCAGTCGGAACCACACGTGCCTCAACTGGAATTCATTTATTTCATCTCGTCCGATCAGATGAAAGCTTCAGGCATTCCCTACTGACCTTCTACTTCGTTTTTCATTGATTTAAAATTACTATTTGAATACACTTACAGTTATCCCAGGTCACATATTCTTGAAGATAATGATGTGCAAATCTATATATATATACTAGCTGACGTTTTACCATGTGTATTATTTCCAGGAAACATTTTTTAGTTCAATAAAAATAAGCTATCAACTAATAAAAAATAGGGGTTGGTCGTAGGGGTGACAATTATGGGTTGTATGTATTTTTGCTGTATCATAAAAAAATAAAAACAAAAAAGTTTTCTAAATGTAAAAATCATTTGGGGTGAACACCCCCTATCACTTAGGGGTTTGAAACATAGATAGTAGCCGATTCTCAGACTTACTGAATATGCATAAAAAAATCATAAGCATAGGACGAGCCGTTTCGGAGGACACGAGAATTTTATATATATATATTATATATATATATATATAAATGAATCCCTATTTCCCTTAGTCACGACATCACGCGTGAACGGCTGGATGGATTTCGCTAATTCTTTTTTGTTGTGTTTGTTATTGTCAGGAGAAGGTTCTTATGAAAGAAAAAAAAAATAGAAAATTGCGCGGAAAATTAGAAAATTTTGGAATACTTTTGTTACGATAGCATTTTTTTGCATTTTAAATTTTGCCTTTACAATTCAAACTTTTTTCATATAACCTTATGGCGTTTGACATAACATTGGCAGAATGCGTGCTACAAATATCGTCAAAGAGGATGTAATAAAATTAAATATCAATAAAAATAATTGCTTTGATCGGAGTTATTATATTGATAATAAATACATATAAAATAAGTAATGTCGCTAATTGTTTGTAGCATTAATTTTGAAAGTCAGTGTTTTTACATGGCCAGTTATATTATGTTGTTTATCATAAAGCATTATAATTTCGTTTCTGAAATATTTTTTAGTTATTATACCAATACGAAATTAAAATTCATAGTTAAGACAGGACAACGTATGTCGGGTCCTCTAGTGTTTTATAAAAATGTAACCAAGTAGTGTAATTGTAATGGTTAATCGTGTGATTCTCAACCCTAGGTAGAGGGGATCAGATTTACCAATAAATATTTAAATCGTAAGAAAAACTGGTATTACGTAATCGAAATTATTTATTTATTTATTAACACTTCGTTACATTACAAAATAAAAAAAATATTATTTAAATCAAAAGAAGGGCAACTGGCGGCCTTATCGCTTTCGAGCGATCTCTTCCAACCACTCCATAATTGTCACAGATGTGAACATAATAGTGACAAGATAGCTTTAATAATTCATTAACTATTTTTTTTCTTCATACACAAATATATAAAATGGAAAAATCCCTATATTTGTTGGCGATATGTAATATTCGTAATCACATATATCGCCTTCATTAACTTACGAATAATTCCTGAACACATTTAATATTTTATAGAAAGAAAGTAGACCCGTACCATTGGGACTAGTGCTAATATAGGGATCAGAAACATGACAGAACGAGCACTTGCGATAAACCAGTGCGGGTAGTGGGGTAGGGGAAGAGTAATTTATTGTTATTGTGGGCCATAGAGGGCGCTGGTTGAAGCGGTCGGGTTAATTTACGTCACCTTGTCTTAACGAGCCTCGCCAGAGTTGCTAGTTTTCTTACTCGTTACTATTTATTACTAAGCGAATTTTACCTCGCTACGAAGTTTGTGGGAGCACGAATTTGTACCTCTAACTAGTCTGGCCACGAGTTCTGTTACAAATTAAAATGCAGTTTTTTAACGTTTTATTTATTTTGAATTTAGAACACGTATATTATTTTAAAAACTTCTTTCGAATTTGCGCCATTTCACATATTTTTTCGTGTTCATTATCAAATCTCAATTTGGAATGGGGTTTTAAAGAAAATAGGATTGCAGTGATCGCCTTGCTCAAGGGGATATGGAGCCGTCGATCATATTCCAGAAACTGCAAAAGCTTGGTATCAGACGTATGTTCATATATCGTACTATCAAGAGATACAACAATACTTCGTCAGAAAAATCGGGGCGGCCGCATGCCTTTAGAAAAACAAAGGCTGTTAATGCTTTTAAATGCAGTGGGTCTATTAAAACGCTCGCGATACGCAGGTGAAAAGTACAGAAAGATCCTCTTTACCGATAAAAAAAATTTCACTATTGAAGAACACTACAATGTGCAAAATGCTAAAGTACGCTCATAGTTATAAAAAAGCTGCTCAAGTGGTCGGAAAGGTACAACGTGGTCATCATCCTGCACTGGGCACTGCATCAGGCACTGATGGTTTGGTGGGGCATCTCGTATCACTATCATAGGAGTTACAAAACTACATTTTTGTGAAAAAGCAGTGAAAACTTCAACGAAAGTGTACCAAGATACAATCTTGGATCATGTTGTGAAACTTCTCAGCAATACACTTATTAAAAATATACCGTGGACTTTCCAGCAGGATTCTGTACCTGGTCACAAGGCACGAACTACCCAAGCCTGCCTTGAAACCAACATCCCAGACCTTGACAGAGCTGAAGACTTTACTTGATCGGTCCATCGAGTAGGGGATCGGCCCCGAGGTCTGGTGCCCTCCACTCTGAGAGTCACGATAAGTTTTCGTAACTTTTTGAATCAAACATATGCAAACATACGAGACTGAAATTACGAAATAAAAGTGCAAAGTTCAATGACCTTTTGAATGATATTCCACCGCTCTAATGTAAATCAATTTGAAGGTACGTCGTAAAAAGTATAAAATTACAAATTAGATGATGCAGGGTGGGTTAAAGTACTTCGGGGCAACAACTTGCACTTTTATGACAATACTTTACGAGAACAGTACCAAGAATTGTTTTGGTGGATTGTTCATCTTATTTCGTAGTTTGCTAAAAGATTTGTATCTTAACGAGTTTAAGGCATGCAGATTTAATTGTACCCTCGGGTGTTTAGATATTTTATTCCTGTATGTCATCCATAAATTCATATAAATTGTTCTATTCAAAAGAAGTTATGTTACATATGTAGCTGCCCATACATATGACATATGAAACATTTTGCTATGATACCCAATAGAGACTGTTAGCTTTTCTAGAATCAAAACCTGCGGCGAATGAAACCAAGTTTCATTGCCTTAGTTGTGTGCTAAGGTTATCTAAGAAATAAGTAAGGTTTATTCCGCTGTGTTATTCCCTCTGTGGCTTAGTGGATAAATCAATTGCTGACTAACCCGGAGGTTCCGAGTTAGATATAGGTATAATTGCAGACCAAACCTTACCAACTAACGCACAAATCCATTCAGTTCCCAAATAACTAGTAAGTAGTGTATTATTCCTAAAAAAAACCCTGGTATACTATAGTTGGAAGACAATCCTGTAGGCATCTGTTTATAGGTGAGCAGTGTTAGCCTAGTGGCTTCAGCGTGCGACTCTCATCACTAAGGTCGTAGGTTCGAACCCCGGCTGTGCACCAATGGATTTTCTTTCTATGTGCGCATTTAACATTAGCTCGAACGGTGAAGGAAAACATCGTGAGGAAACCAAGCCGGTTTCCTGCCTTAGACCAAAAAGCCGACGGCGTGCTTCAGAAATATGATGAGACGAGAATTGCCTATGAGATAAACAAATGAATATGAATCAGATACAGAAATCTGAGGCCCAGACCTAAAAAGGTTTGATTTATTTTATTTTATATTTTTTTAGACACCTTTTTTGCTGCTAAGGGAAAATGTTAAGCAAATAGGATAAGTTCTCGTGAAAAGCAATTTGGGCGATACGTCAGTGTGTAGAGTTAGAGTGAAATTTGGGATCATTAAAATAAATTAGAGTTTGAAAGTAAGTTCGAAGCGGGGTCGAGTCCGACAAACGAAATTATTCCACAGTATTCCAATATTAGTCTTCCGATGATTTGAGTTTCCAAATATTAGCTCAATATAGACACGAAATATTCGAAACTAAAACTTTTTTCTCATATCAAAAAATTCAATACATTCTAATGCATCTCGTATTTCGTGACAAAACAATCCCGCAATGGGATAAAAGATATGGACTGCGTGTTGTGAAGGCAAGTAGGAATGAGGTTCTTTCACCGTACGTTACGTGAGGTCGCTTACGTTTATATGTCGCCTATTGTCTGATTTTATTGACGTAATTGAGAGCTATAAAAATGTATTCTTTATGGAATAAATACTTCTATATGCAGCAAACGCCTAACACATTAATCCCAATGACCCGACAATCACAAATGTAACAAGTGTACGGCAGCTCGACCTAATTCATCAACATGCCCCATTAAAAAGCATAATTCGATCTCCATATTTCACGCGGGCAGTTCAAATAAAACGATAAATCAAGTTTACATCAACGCCAGATGTGGCGGCTCCCAGCGCCGGCACACGCCGGCCGACGCACCTCTGCGCCTCTGTCACATACCTAAAAGCTCGTGATATTATCAACCTTATAATATACGTGTAAAGCTTGATTTTGCGATGACAAAACATTTGTTGATAAGTCAAAAGGAGGGTCCCGATTATCAGTATTAATAATAAATGTGCAAGCCTATAATAGTCGATGACAGGGCGAGATACTACTGTTTTGTCATTAAGATATTATGTAACGTCGTAAAAGCTTCATACAATATTCAGCGTTGATATGATAAAAATATTAGTATACAATATCGTCACTAAAGTAGTAATTTCGTAGTTTCTAACTTTCAAATCATTATAGAGGTGATTCCAAACCTGCTAAATTGAGACTGCACAGACAAGACCGTGGTCTCTAATCACGGCGCCTAGTCTTAACACATTTTGGAAGAATTTACGATGGTTAGGTAAAGTGAACCGTTTCATGCGGGAAGGTTATGTGGATCTCGCTATTGAGCAAACCCACTAAAACCCCGAGGCGCTTCCGAACACGTGATACGACGGTTACGTCTCTCCACGCCCATTTTTAGTTTGTTACTGCAAGTATTCTTCCAGTGCTGCAAGTCCAGTGCGAACGGATCAGCATCCATGGAGAACAGTTCCTCCATCCTTGTATATATCCTTAGCGGCCGGAATAACTTCGTTAGAGCATTTAAGGGTATTACGTCATCGTAATTATTAGTAAAATGTAGGTATCGCTACAATCGCTACATTATTCATTCATTTATTAATATATAATAATAATAATACAGTAAAAGGGTTTTCAAAATTCAATAAGTTACAAAATTACGAGATTATTATCGACAAAAACTTGTAATATATTGTTTGAAAAATTGTATGTTTTTGGTCCCCCAGGATTTGAATCTATATAAAAATATTGACATATAGTAACCGACAAACTGTATATTATGTAAAATATTCTAAGAAGCAAAGTGATTCCAATGATCAATACAATGATCTAACTGCGGATCTCGCCGCGGCTGCAATGCGACACTACACAACATTATATTGAAGAATATTGCTATAGGCTACAGATAGCATGTAATACTCAATCATATTGGCCACGAACTGAATATGAATGCGATCTCCGTCACGCAAATATTTATCATGATTTAGGGATATTTATGTCTTTAAATTATCTTCTAAATCTTTTGTTGTAATTCCAATATTCAAGGTGGGTAATCAACCTACCAAAAAACCTTAAGCCAAGACGGGTAGTTCGTAAATTCCTGATAATGTACTAAATAAACTAAATATAGAGAATATTTAGGTTAATTAAATTATTAAAACAAAAACGATAAATTAAAATTATTAATTATTAAATAAAAATGAACAAATCAAATACTTGTGCCTCGATTTTTAAACGGACTTTTAATATGTTACTGCTTGTCGAAGGAAAGTACCTATAAAGTAAGCAATATTATCTTAATATATATAAATCCCCTGTCACGATTTTTGTCCGCGATGGACTCCTAAACTACTTAACCGATTTTAATTTAAATTGGCACACCGTGAGGAGTTTGGTCCAACTTAAGAGATAGGATAGCTTAGATCTTTAATTATAGTCGCAATTTTATTTTATTGCAAATTATTTGTCTATAATTAATTGACAGTCACAATTATCTGTTAACTCCAAAAGATTCTAACAGATGTCGGTACTTTTCGACTGGATTGAGTAAGTAATCAATAGATGGCACTGCTATGGCACTGCTATGGTAAACCGACAAACGTGTCATATAAGCTACAATTCAATATTATGATTACCACGTGTTATTGAGGCAAAAGTATAAATTAAATTTATTTTGTAGTAAACGAAATACCGTGAAATTCAATTATTTCTATTTTTTTTTTAATTTTTGGTGTTAGCATAGCCAACCACGTGTTACTTAGACCGAAGTGTAAATCAAATTCAAATTATAGTGACAATAATACAGTGAAATTATTCTTTCGTGTCACGGTATTAAGGCTAACTAAAACCACATTAAGGAGAAACGAAGTTCGCGGGGGTAGCTAGTATATATATAAATTTGGTTTCAGTTAAAGATTTTGAAAGGTATCTTAACAAAGTATTGAATTCATTAATTAGTACTACGTTATACAAAAGTTTCCCTAACATATTAAATTTCACTTAACGTAACAAATAATTATAATATTTTATTCAACGTTAAGAAAAGCAGTGTTGGCCTTGGCTGAAGCGTGCCTCTTCCTGAATCACGGCCCTGCCCATGGTTTTTTCTTACTATGTGTGCAATTAGCACCTGCTTTAGAAGACGAAAATCGTGAGGCAAAATCCCTCATTTCTCAAACCCAATAACGGTTGGAATTTGAAAAGATATGTACAGCGCTACTGGATTATTAGTACCTAACCAATAACTCTCAATGTATATATATATATATACAACTCTCAAACTTTAATAATAAATCGTAATGTTTAATGGAAATTTCACATTAAAAATGGTAGAAAAATTCATATCCCTAAACCAAGCCCTAGCTGAGATCGTAAACAAATATTCGAAATGTAATTAGTATGTATTAGATTTCAGCAACCTCTACACTGAACTCAGAACCTGTAAAAAATAAATAGTGCTTTTAAAAAAAACTATATAAATATTTACAACAAATATAACATATTTTATTTAGTTTACGCGATTCCTACTTATTAATAATAATAATTTCTTTATATCTCCCATGTAACATTTGCAACAAACAATAAGATTACAGTTAAGAAGGTATTGGGAGACCAGTTTCCAACTAGGTATGAACCTGTTATATGGATAACCAGGCTTCCATTCCACAGCAAAGTCAAACTGAGTGATAACAAAAAGTACATACATATATGGGTAGGCGAACAAATTTAACGTTTTAAATAAGGAAAGAAAAACAAAGCAAATCAGTCAGCTAGTTAAAAGTTTGTAGAAATAAAGTTGTTTGTGTGTGTGTGATAGAGAGAGAGAGTGTGTACGGGTGTGTTGTATAAAAATGTATTATACGAATATAAACACGAATTTATTTAAATATGTATATTACTCGACATTTCATACTTACAGCAGTCTTGGTCAGCGAGTGTTTAAATAGTATTTTGTATATTACAAATTACAGTAAAAACATGAGCGCACTTAAGTTGATCGTGTGGTCGACATTAGAAGCAGCCATTTATCTGAGCATTAACCCTTGTGCTCTGCTGCTGATTAAACGAAAAACCAAGCTTTTTCCCGAGACAATGCCAACGTAAAAGTAGTACAATGCTTCAAGATCGAGAATAATGCATCTTTCTCTGAGAAACAATTCACTATTTTTAAAGATCGATAGGCTTTTGGCGCTCGAAAAATAAATAAAACAATAACATAACGTTATAAATATTCCGTATTCATTTAGCTCACAGATTTTTATTTGCTTTTGATTAAAATACACATTCAGTGGGTTTCGTTAATTCAAAATATTCAAGTTTTTCTTTTGTGGCGCGTCGGCCGCGCTGGCACTGCGCTAATTACGACGACACGCGAAAAAGTTCATTATTTATCTTTACTATCCGATGGACAGCGCACCAGAAATTTTCATCACATCCATATTGACCTTGTAAAATAATTACTGGTACTCACATCAACAAAGAAATAAAGCTCTAAATTATCAGTTTTCACATGCTCAGTAAGGGACACAGAGCCCCAGCGCAGGACTTAAGTATATCCCTGTTTTATTGATATGTACAAGCAAGTCTTTCTAATTGTGTTTACAGAAAAAAAAACATCAAATAGTGGATACTAATGTTCTACAAGCGATCTTAAGATTAGATTATTGAATCTACAGGCCTTTCTACACTAACAGTTTTATGTAAACCAATGACCTTGTTGATATTTGATATTTGTATTTTAGTTATTATAATACCTATTGTATTGTACTGATTATCATTATGACACGAGATGGGAGACATAAACCTCGCATAAATTATGACTATGTAAGACAAAATCGAATACATTGACATAGCGCACATAGCGTTTAGCCTCGTTACTAAATATCTATTTTCTTTTACCTTTGTTATAACTACGTAATTGATATTTGTGTATTTACATTGTGTATTCGCGATTCTTGGTAGACTTCCATTTGTCTTGACCCATGCGAATTCTTCGATACAAAACTTCCCCATGGGAGTTGTGAGGAAGTTGCTGGTTAGCGCTACGACGTCTTAAGTTCTCATGTCACTTTCCTCGTTTCTATAACATATTTTCATAAGTATTTGATTCATTAACATGTGTGACGTTTGAGAGCATAAATAAAATAAATTTTAACCTTAGAATACCTAATACATGGATTAAACACTAGGCTAACAGTGATGTTCTTGCATACATCTTAATGAAAATGACACCAAAATTCCACACTTAAAAAGCGCTTGAAATTCAATATATTATCTATCAATATATATCATTAAACGATATAATCCTCGTTAAATTATGTGTAATAGTATTCTTGAAATGTATACGTTTGAACAAACTAGGAAACAAACGGAGAACTGTCTTTATTTAATTTGAAAAAAGGAAAAAAATCTCGGCAAAAAGATTTAAAAGACGAGGCTCAAAGCGATATCGTATTCCCTTTACTATAACAACGTATTTCTTCTAATTTACCAGGTTTAGTGGATAAATCGCATGTTTATTTTATATCGGTACGACATGGATAAAATTTAGTCATCCGTATATTAATGATATAAATGATAAGGTAATTAAGATAAAGAAAATGCTTACTACAGCGGTGACTTCAGTCACTCAAAGTTTGGTCAAAAACGTATTTACTTAATCACATAAATACAGTAACCCACCCAATCCTTCCAGTTTAGTACAGTAGCCGATACGATACATTTAAAAATTTATCTATTCTGTCGTACAAACGCATTGAAAACGGAGTGGGAAGCAGGTAAAGGGACTAGCGACAGTAACCCGAGCTCAGTGAGATTTTATCTTCGTAACTAACTTAACCTTTGAACTCGAGAAAAAACCCGCTCAGTTCGGAAAATCTGCTTTGATGTGTTATTTTCAGCTAATTTCAATGTAGAAAGTGGGCGCTGGCTTTAAAGATTATTAAATCCTCATCGTAAACAGAACGGATATGGAACATAAAATAATAAATAAGTTTTAACGTAACAACGCGTGTTGTGTGTCTATGTCCTGCGAAACCTGACATCTGAGCCCTAGCCGAAACTGCCGAAGGCCTTTCCGTGAAGTGCTCAAATAGGCTAATTAATTAACTTGCATATTTATTTTATACATAATAATAACCAGAGGAATGTCTATCGGCTGCGGTTGTCATCTTTTTTACACAAAATTCATTTGACGTTTAATAACGTCCGTCTTTTTACAACTGGGAGCTGTGACGTGAACCACCACTATCTGGAACTTGTTGCCCGCCGGATTATTAAGCACATAGGGTCCTTCAAAAAAAAAGTAATGATTCCTAAAAGGCTCGCATTTGTTTTCTGCGGTGTGACTGTCAACGGGGGGGCAGTCAACATCAAGTGAACATCCAGATCTTGGATATTTAAATCTTATATAAAAAACTCTCTTAAAATTAAAAAAACCGATTATATATTTTTTTTTTAAATCTTATCAACCCATTGCCGTAATAAGGACCTATGGACTAAGTCTTGCCTTATAATTAAAGAACATATGCGAATGTAAAGTTGACATATGAAGGTAGAATTGTATACTAATACACTCCGTTAAAATAACTACAAATATGAAGCGAATTATTAGCGTATATGCAAAGATTTCTGAAGTACCTATTGCATTTACTGGAGCTGTTGCTTTGTATAGCTCTCATCGGTTATTATTAGATCAGCCATGGAAAAGATCCCTTTGATATATTTATATCGCAATAAAAAATTAACTTTGCATATTAGATACAAGTTAAATAGAAACTTTTAAAAAAGAAAGTTTGCTTAAAAGTTCACGAAGGAGTGCCGACTTTCCAAGAAGTGAATAAAAAAGGTTTATTAAGATTTTTTGTTAAATGATAGACAATCTGGCTTCGCAAGTATGCTTTAACCTTATGAATCAATTAGGAAAGAAAAAAATATATTGGTGAAAACTGCCATAAATTAATAAATAATTCTTGAGTTTATCGCGAACAGAGAGGCAGACACTAGGAGGACTTTTTTTATATAATATAAAAGTAAGACACACGCTGTTCCTGACTTTATATAGACATTATCAAGTTCTACAACTTGTCTCCAGAACTCAATCATATATCGTTAAAGCAGCGTAAAAAACATTTTCGTTTAACCCTTTTTCCTCCGACTTACCTTCAAATCCTTCTACCACTATACATATATATACTTACAAATAACGTGACATTGGTAAAATAATTTTCAAAATCAGTTCTCTAGATCCAGAGACTCATAAACTTTTAAAATTAAGAATCAGTGGCAACCTTTTTAGCTCTGGGCCTCAGATCTATGTATCTGTTTCATGATCATTTGTTAATCTAATAGGCAGGTAGGTGATCAGCCTCTTGTGCCTGACGAACGCCGTCAACTTTTTGGGTCTAAGGCAAGCCGGTTTCCTCACGATGTTTTCCTTTACCGTTCGAACGAGTGTTAATGCGCATAGCAAGAAAGTCCATTGGTGCCGGGGATCGCACCTACGCCCGGTGAAGCCACATAAAAAAGGCAGTGTATTTAAATTGACTTAGGTTGATTTACAAATTCAAAAGGAGAAGACAAATAGTGGTTCGGCCTTTATACACGGCTATTGAGCTAACACAGGGTTCAATCCCGATCAGAGTCTAAATTATAATAACTGTTGGCTACTGAGAACCCTTAAATAGGCCCTTTAGGACATGCTCAGAATAGATCCATAAAGAAAACACTTTTTTACCGGATTCAAGCTATGTGTTATTATAAATGCTATGCGTATGCTGCAAATAACATAACATAGCTTTTACACTTTCTTTAAATGTGTAAAAGCTATGTTAACAAAAAACAATAGATCCATAAGTTCTAGAATAAGAATAAAACTTTAACTCCGGATGTATGATGGAATTTCGCTAGAAATACTCAAATATTAGTAGTAGTTGTATTGGTGTATTTTAAACCACAATATAAAAATGTATTGTTACCAACATATAATGTGATAACTCTAAAATAAGGTGCGAATTTACCCGCGCAACAGTTTTAATTAAAATGTGCAGCGTGGGGTGGCGAGGGACTGTGATTGGACAATAAATATACGTTTTTAATATTTACTGCGATGTTAAGACGGGATTGCATGTCCACAGTCAAAGTAATGACAGTAAAATAAATAAAATGGCAATGGCCTGCGCATATAAAATTATTCAGTCTTCAAACAACCGAAAGGTTTGTTAAATCAATCGTAGAGGTTACATAAATAACTACTAATTAATATGTGTCGAAGGCTGAACCAAAGCATACCTTACCAAATATATAGCCGTATTGAAACAGCATTATAAATTTAATTAAATTTGATATATCAACAAACAAGTTTAAGACATAGCTGGTAAAATATTATTATAGTGGTTGTAAGCAAACAATGTGTGGCTCCCATCCCTCCAGTTCGAGTTGGATCCCCGGTTGTGAAACAATGAAGTCTCTGTTTTTTTATATATAACCAGGGGAAAACGAGCGATCTCATCTGATGCTATGTGGTACCACCGGTTATGGACAAGCACATTGCCAGAGGGTTGGCAAGTGCGTTGCCAGCCTTTTAAGAATTGGTACACTTCTTTTTTTAAGTACCCTATTTCGATTTGGTTGAAACGCTCAGTTGTAGAAAAACTTTTTTTTACTGTCAAAGTCGACGGCAAGTATGAGACATGCTAATCACCTACTTGCCAATTAGAAGCTAGCTACAAAATTCTGATGAAAATTTACGATGACGTTACAATCATGTACATATCATTATACTCTAAAGGTTATATTATACGCACACATGTTAATCCATTAAAAATAAGTTCAGTTATTAATAAACAGTGTGCAACTGTTTATATTACGAGTGTGCTCTGAAAGTAATGAAGACATACTCGACACAGAGGTAATTCCACCTGTGAGGCGGAAGTGGTACCTCCTTCACGATAAGATAATCTAATCTGACTATACCCTATACACAAGATGCCATTAATGCTTTAGCAGTATGCATGACATAGATTTCTAAACCACTAGAAAACTTGGATCTAGAATAATTTCATTTGAATAATTAGTTTATTGTATGGCAACCGTTTTTTAAGTGTATAAAAATATAAAATCGGATTAGGTAGAGCTATATAGTTGATGTTAGTTATTTCGACTATGTATTTGCGTGTTGTTCCCACGAGAATGTAAGTGCCTGCTCCTATTTCACTATGCCTCCTGCTGATAGAGGAGAGTGGCGGAGAGTTTATTGCCAGTTCTTCCCTTCCGTTCTACGCCCTTGATTTGAGAACTGGCAGTAAATGTAAAATTAGGAGTATTTAATGTATATTTCTTTTTTTGACGTTCATAAGTGTACCTACCTATATGAATAAATGATTTTTACTTTGATTTACAATAAATATTTCCAAAATATAAAATTATATATATGAATGTATAACTAGTCACGTGACCTATGTTATGTGATGTTTACATTATTTTAGTCTCTGTTTAAACTAAATAATAATATATATACATATAATATTATCATTTAATTCCTACGAATATTATTAGTGAAGTGATAGCTATAATTACTTCGATACTATTATGATAATAGTAATGACGTAATCGTTTACGTCATACCTTTCATTACCATATATACCTAAGGATATATGCAATTTATTGACAACTGCTGCCTTCGGGTACTGGTAGTTAAGTGAGGAGTAACCTAAGGTAGGTATGGCAGTAAGGCAGTAGTACGTACGTAGTAAGTAAGTACATCCTTCATCCATACTAGTGATTATATGAGATAAGTTCTAGTCAACATTTAGTGTTGTTTAAAAAAATTCATTCATAGTAAGAAATTAACCTCGAACCTCAATACTAAAACAGCGTGTGTGCGGTGCACCGGATCCGGTTGAGTGCGGTTCGCGGCAGTTCGATGCGGTTAATTTAAGTTGTTGACGTTTCTTTGAGTGGTTTTCACGTTAACTTTGCACAATTTCCTCTCAACGACTCCCTACCCACTGCCAATATACACTCCACTGCATTTCATATAAACTGCAACTCAATGTAAGAAACATTGTATTTATTCATGTCAAGAAGACGTGAATAAATAACAATGTACAATTGGAATTAGCTTGAAATCGAAGATGTTATATTTCGATATATAAATGTGATATATGATGATATCGTGTTTTGGGGTTTGAGTATCTCTTTAACATTTCAATAATCTTTTAGAATAAAACCATTTATTAGTAAAAACTATACAAAAATCCGTTCGGAAGTTCAGAGATTATCGCATAGTAATATACAAGCAGGCTAGCGCAGGCAAGCGGCTAGACGCGATTTATAGTATAGTAAGAATAATTTGTTACATAATAATATGTGTAATATAAGAATAAAATGTCAAAAAAATAACGGCCATAAGATTTTTTTTAAATATTAGGGATACAAATGAACCTGCAGAACAGCCATACATAGGAGTCATGTTAGTGGTGGTACCGGCGTTTAGGGTAATGCAATTTTTTGTTTGTAATAAACGTACCAAGTTCAGATGCCCGAAAGACCTATTTCATTTATTAAAAGTGCACAACAAATTCTCTAGTATAACATGGCCACACAAAATGACACGGCATGATGTTCATGATCAGTTAGTCCAATCGCAAACGAAAAATTTCTTTATTCAAATAATCAGCGCCATCTTGTGGAATATTGCCGTCAACAGTCGTCACTTGCACGTCACAGCGATCACAGCTGATACGTAGTGGTATTCAGTACTCCGCAGCCCTCGCGGCACTGAGCTTGGCACCCTTGACACTTGCCTAGCTATTCAGTATTCACCTTGCAACTGTAGGCTATTATGTACAGAGTATATGCCCCTCTAGGAGCAAATTATACACTAAAGTGTAAGTTATAGGAAAATGTTTTTTTAAATTTTAAACCTCTATAATTTTGCTTTACGTACATACGTCTAAGAAATGTAATATTATATATGATTTATAAATGATTTAAGGCAGTGACGGAATATTCTTAGTTATTCGATAGGAAAGCTTCACTTATTTTTTAAATCAATATTTATGATATCAGCTCTTATTATAATTATATACCTAATACAAGAATAATATGAAACATCTAAAGAAGATTTATCAACTGCTGTTTTTTATAAATGTGTTTCCTAAATTACCATAAACTATTCCTAAATGTAGTAAAACAACTTTGTACTTTAAGAACGAGGCCGGGAGATAGTAACACAAAATAGTTCATAATTTGTACCAGTATGGCGATTCTGGGTCTTATTACGAAATTACAAAAATAATTTTGATGGTAATAGCGCTGGCGTGGGTGTTAGTCGAAGTTGTCAGATTAATTACGACTTTCAAACGATTTGTTCCACAAAAAATCTAGTATTTTCTGATAGTCCATAAAAAAACAAGAGGCGGCAGTGTCATGCCATTCTTCTCCGGTGTGACTTACAGCCCGCCATATTCATGTCATATTCCACCCCACATTCGCGTCGGATGCGTTGATTTAAAAACATTTAACCATTTGTACCAGGCTAATGTTTGCACAGTTAATCATCGTGGTGCAGCCATTTACGAGAATCACCATGCCATACTTTTCGGACGGTCCCAAATGGCTGCCATACCGCCGTAAAATCAGCTTCAGCAAATTTTTTTTCAACAGTCAATGTATGATCATAAATAGAAGTGTGATAATGCCATACCTGTAGGAAACAATTACAAATAGAAAAATGTTGTAAAACCGTAATTAAAATTAAACTCAATGATGCCAAATGTCTTTTATATTACACTGAATTCTTCCATTGTCATATTCTATCAAAGCTCAAGTAAAATATTCTTATTTAGTATTATTTTTGTACGAAATATTAAAATGCCCTGGTTTCGTAAAACAATAGTAGCATAATATTTTGGCGTATTGTCTGGCTCCAGTGAACAAAGTTTCTAAAGATTATAACTGTAGTAGAAGAAGGAATTATTGAAAAATTCAAAATCGTTTACAGAACTAATTATAAATAAACAAATGAAATATAAAAGTTAGAACGAACTTGGTTACAAGGTTTTGGTAGTAGTATTTATTTAAACGTCACTTGTAGACACACGCTAATGTCAAATGCGCAATAAAGAAAATCCATTGGTGCACAGCCGAGGATCGGACCTACGACCTCAGAGATGAGAGTCGCACGCTGTAGCCACTAGGCCACTGAGACACACATCTAATGGCCAAGATCCATTTAGGCTTATAGCGGATCATTACTATTACAAAAAACATTTGTTATTTGTATGTAACATTATCTATAGGTACTTAAACTATCATTATATGTTAATTATTTAGGAGGCGCGTTACAAATACCATTTAGAATGTCAGTGTAATTAATATTCTCAGTGCGTCATACCTATAGTGTCCGCCTTATCGCTGTTTCTAATATACGTTGGACAAGTTCATTTTTAAAATTTACAAGAATAATTACTGCGTGTAAATATACCCCGAACTCACTGCCGAGACGCATTGCCCGCCTGTCGGCAATATTTAGAATGTACAAAGAAAGACCGGATTTTGTTTCATTTGAATTTTGATTAGTCACTAACACAAGCCAACCACAGACATGAGACACCATTTCGTTCATCCATTCCCTTATAATTAATTCTCCGAAATAGAATCACGGGCTAGGTCACTCGGAGTGGCCTTCTCCACACCTCGTGAAGTGATATAGTAAATTAGCACCAGAAAATACACTTTAAGAGTTTTAAATGCGCTTCTAAACCTTTCCGTTTGCGTCAAGAGATCAAAACCCCAAGGATAGTAGTATAGGTGACCCGCATAACAGTCATAGAGATATGTTCAGTAATTATGGAATACATTCAAGCAAGTCAAAGTGAAAACATACACTATATTCTAGTATATGTTATACTACGTATATATTGTATAACAGTGTCACTAATGGATGTTTATTTTCATAAATTACACTTGCTCGGAGTATTCTTGGTATCAGAGGGTAAATGCCAAAACAATTCCGTTACGTAAAGCTCGAATCGTCAAATTTAAAATTATCCACATAAATTGTTTATTATCATTAGTTTAATGTGACATATTTGAAAGTCTAGTCAAGTATATTATCGTTAAATAATTAATTAGATTAATGTGAAATAATACTGTATTTATTAAATTAAAAAGAGCTGGGCAGCTCATCGTGGTTAGCAAGAAATATCTGGAGCGGAATATCTATTTCCACCTACTTCTGTCCTGCGCCTCACTTTCCACAGTCTACAATTTTGAGGACGATGAGTATTTCACTTAACCGGTCCACGTGATCTTTTACCTTCTGTGTTGCCAACTACGATCAGGTTTTTAAAGTTCTCATCCTCTCTGTGGATTGTATGGCGGAAATATGAGATAATTAATTCAACATTATCAATTAATATTTTATACATTATTTCATTCATTGAATCTCGTATAGACAATTAGTATGTATATTGCGCATACTTTCATTAAAATTATTGAATAGTCACAAAAATGCACAATTAAAATGAACAACGCTGGCTTAACGTCAATAATATTTGTGACAACCCACCTCTTTCGCTTATCAATAATGAGATACAACATCAAAGCACCAGGCGTGACTATCTGCATAATATCATATTGGAATAGAACCTGGATTCTCATAATTTTATTAAAAATAAAATCTGGGCCTCATAATTCTGTATCTGTTTCGTGATCTGTCAATCTAAGGCACCTAATAATGATCAGCCTCCTATGCCTGACATACGTCGTCGACTTTTCGGGTTTAAGGCAAACCGGTTTTCTCACGAAGTTTTGCTTCACCACAAGCGAATGTTTAATGCGCACATAGAAGTCTATTGGTATACAGCTGGGGATCGAACCTACGACCTCAGGGATGAGAGTCACACGTTGAAGCCACTAAGCCAACATTGCTCTTGAAGTAAAATAAACTAAACCAAATCTATTGCAATTTATCACATTGAGAGAGTCATGACTATTGGATGGAACGGAAATTTTTCCGTAATGTCAATAGAGAATTTAGATAGATATCTACAAGCACGATTTTGCCTTTGAAATCGCGGCTAAAATGTGAGAGTAAGTCTCAAGTCCAACGTCATACAATATTGTCCCTCTCGACGAGGTTTAAATTCAATTTGATGAGTGCAAAGCTTTGTGACGCGACGAGGCCCAGCTAATGCACATTTTGTGCTCCACGAGATATGGAGACACGAATTGAAATAATTTACCCAATTTCTTTTGTATTTGTTATTAATAATATATAAAAGAAACCTGTAAATGATAACGATTTTGTTTTTAATAAAATAAACTCATAAAAAGTATAACAAATGTATCTCATGTGCATTAAAGTCCCAAAAACTTCGCAGGCGTATTCGCCACGTTTCCATTGCTACTATATCCCGTAACTCAGAAGGCAAGGTGGTGAAGGTGTCGATAATTTGTGTTAAGCCGTGTGTGGGACCGATGTTTAATGTAATGTGTGTGTTCGTTACTGAAATTTTTGCATGTTGTATATTTGTTTAACTGCTTAATGTTCATCCATTTAGCGTCGATGTAACGTTCAATAGTGGGATTTAGAAAGAGGATTATAATTTATATATTATGTAGAATCTGAAGTTGTTTAAGGTTACTTATTGAAGCGCTATACTTCTATCAAATGTATTAAACGAATATTAAGGAATTGTTTTGTCATTCGAACAGTTTTTGAAAAGCACCTGGCACCAAGTGCAAAACAGGATAATTTCGTTGTCTTTAACGTCGGAACTCAATTTCAGATTTGAACAGGCATTATGCATTTAAAATTATTTTTTAATTTATTTATTTATTTTAATGTATCTAACGACCAGCGTTAATAACTAGTGCACATGGTTCAAGTGGTTGAATAAATGATTGTTTAAAGTTAAATCCAAGCACCGCCCTAATCACGAAGCTATGTAGGTGGTTAATTTAATATTTTAAAATTGAATAATTCAATTAACGAAGAAATATTTTAATTATACAAGTGATAAGGTAAAGCGGCAATGTCCGCTCGCGGCGGAAGCTACTTGTTGTTTTTCTTTCCGGGAAAATTGTAAAAAAATAACACGGACGACTGCACAGTTAGTTCGTCGAAACTTCCTTTGTATAGAGAACTCTATAATATTATTAATTCCATTTTACTCATACAATATTCATACTGGGAATATAATTTCGAATAAATTCTGAGTATTTTCTGTTTTGTTTTCATATACACTAATTGTGAGAGATTTTTTTATATATTCTATTAACACTTCAATGCACAACACAAAAATAATCACAAATTACAGAATTTTAAAAAATACACAGTGCAAAGGGCGGTCGTATCGCTAATAAGCGATCCAGATAATTCGGACAGAAAGACAGAATATAGCTATTGTTCAGCTGTTTTAGTCGATACCAACTTCGGGGCAATAAATACAGATAAAACAACTTTCTCGGCAGCTGTGATACTTTTGACATTTAACACCTTTTGTCTTCAGTCACCGTGACCACGCACGCTGAAAAGCACGCGAAACGTCGGAAAAAATTTAAAATTTAGAATTATGCAAACTATAAGTTTTAATAATAATACATAGCTTTAATCCATTCAAAAAGTAATTAATAAATATATAGTATTTACAATATTCTTAACTTACATATTATAATTAAAACTGTATAACTCTTTACGAAAATTGCAGACTACCTTTTCTTGATCGGCATCAACTGAAATATTTTTGTACAAGAGATAATTTCTATAAGTTCTCTTGTTTTTGACATTATCTATTGCAAACAAAAGAATCAAAAAGTCCCCTTTCCAGGTGGTAAGAAAGTGTTAAGAGAAATAGTTCAAAATTCGAAAACGGATCTTTCAGTCGGTTGAAAACGTACCCTGTGTGACTAATTATTACACAAACACCCAAAACATTTTATCACAATTTGAACACGAAGGGTTTCGTAAGGGTACAATTTATTAATATAATAAAACAGCGGAAAGAAGACTTTTTAAAGCAAAGTATGGCCTTGGAGTGCGCAGTTTAAAAGTTCGTAAAAACTTCGCTAATTAACTTTGGGCTTAAGAATTACAAACTTTCCCTTATCTTTGAATCCTTTTACAAAATCTTCTACATCGCTAATTTTAGACATTCATTGTACCTCAGTTAAGCATTGGAAGAAACCCAATATTAATCGTAAAAACAAATAACATTCTAGGTCTTTAATTTAGCTAATTAATATTATCTCATACACGGATTAAAATAATAGAATTGCTTTATGATGAAAATCAATTGATCTTTTTTAACTTGAATTATGTCTAGTTAAGCTAATAATCAGTTATAGTAGTAAGTCTATTCACTAGCGTCTAAAGAGATGTCCAAAGATCAAATCAAACTCAAAATGTTTTATTCATATAGATGACACATTGTACACTTAAGAACGTCAAAAAAGAAATACATAATAAATGCTTTACATTTACTACCAGTTATCAAATCAAGGGCGTAGAACGGAAGAGAAACTTGCAACAGTATTTTTTTTACACAATGTTCTATTTTAATGGGAAACTAATATATATATAAATATATATATATATATATATATATGTAATAATATCGATATATGTATAAATAAAAACGTTTATATTCTACTGTGACATCAAAAATTGCGTTCAAATAGTTATAACTTATATTTTAATTTTAATTATCGTCGTCGTTATGACGTATAATGATATGTCATTATTCGTTTTATTAAAGCGATAGTTTGTAATATTTCTAGCTCACTGAGTGATTAACTAGTAGAAGACCGCATCCCTGTCGTCGAAGGCTACAAGTAAAACAACTTATTTTGTTTGAAACTTCTCCTCACGACTCACCAGTTCGTTTAAACTTTAACTTCACACTTATTGACTTCAATAGGCACCCACCGTACTTATATACACGCTAAACTAAATCTTACTTTTTTTTAGAAGTATACATTTTTAAAAGTACTTAGCAGCATTCATACTAGGGACACTGTTTACACTGGCCGTGCAGGTATATCTGGGGCTCTGCTACGTGGAGTATCGGACTGGGGTCGACTAAATCAAGTACAAAAAGACATATGTTTGCAAGTTTTCTGCTAAAAATACCTTATATATACTCCTCTCTTTAAACACACTCTTCTTAAAGCTACAGCTAACATCGGACGTTACTATATCAATTTCTCGGTCATTTGTAGGAAAAGCCTCAATTAGCGTTGGGTACCATATTTACCATGGAGTGTTGAGAGGTGTTGTTCGGATTAATATTTGCAGCTGAGGCTTTCATCAATCGTCGAATACGAATTTCCAGCCGACTCTTGCCACTGGATAGCTTGTTTTGTTGGTTACCTCTTTTTTGAGGCGAATTTTTCCCGAGAATAAGTGAGAGCACCGGGGTTGCCCCTGGCAAAGAGAACTGCGATGCTCTTCACGGGATTTATTTGGAAACCCCATTTCCGAAACCATTCGTTATTTTATTTATGGAATTGATAGCGTTTAAAACAAACAACAGGCAACAGTTAAACCAATTCAAATTCTAAAACAAAACAATTAGAACAGAGATTTATTGCTTTAAATGCAAAAGATTTCTTATTTTCACAAGATAAGCAATGAGCATTTAGCTGTAACTGTGTAACGGGTGACTGCCGGCAACGGGGATACAATAAAGATGAGATTGTTGAGAGAAATTATTTTATTATTTTATTTGTTGAACTGACTGAACGCTGACCGCCACGCGCCGCACTGGCTTTGTACTCACTGGCATTGTGATTGTCATACTCATAGCTATATAAATATATAATATATAAACCATATATAGATTAAATACTAAGTCGAAACTCGCAAAGAAAATAATTTATCTTGTTTAAGTAAAATGGTTGATCAGGTATATCAATGGTAGTAATGATCATGAGAGTGGATGTGTCAAGCTAAGTCTTGACCTAAAGGTCAATAGGAAAGGTTATGTCTCTGAATACAGGATACTATTATACAATTCGGCACCTTATATAATGATTAAGTAAAGATATATGAGGACTTGGTTGGTATATAATAAAAATCAGCATGCCCAAAAGGCTTGACTATGAATAACACATCACGAAACTGAAAGAGACCAACATTCGTAACTCGTTTTTTTAAATAAATGGTTGTTTATATATCTAATAGCACCAGGCTTTAATTTAGCGTCTTAACGCAATTTTATGTATTCAGTATTTTTATTAAACACATGCATACTACTTTTAAAGATAATAATATAATTGTACTCATACTTCAAGAAAAGAGCGTACAAATTCTTAAAAGGCCGGCAACGCACTCGCGGGCCCTCTGGCATTGAGAGTGACCATGGGCGGCGGTATCACTTAACATCAGGTAAGCCTCTTGCCCGTTTACCAATTCTATTATTATATTTTATTCTATTCTGCCATATTTAATAAAATAAAACATTATAGTGTAATCTTGAAAACAATCCGTATCTCAATAGTAAAATGCTCAGAATATTCTCAACAAGTTGAGCTAAAAAAACCTGCTGCGGCGGTGTAAGTTGTAAAATTTCCAACTTCCAGCAGAAGCTACTACAATTGTTTTTTTTTAAACTACCCCGGAAACTTTTGCTGCTGACATCGCCGCGTATCTTGTTAAACAAAATTCCTAGTGATATCATGAGAGATGATAGTTTATATTCACGTAATAGTTAAGATAATAGGCGTAAGCTTGCTTTAACTTGCACTTGCTTGCTTGTGTCACGTTTCAAAGTTCTACTAAATAATTCAAGGCTTTAATATAGTTGTTCCATTATTTTATTTTGCAGTCGTAGGTTCGATGCCCGGGTGCACCAATGGACTTTTTATGAGCGCATTCTCGAAATAGATACGGAAATCTAAGGCTAATCAATCCAGTGTTGAAAGGTTTTAGCGCATCTTGATTTTTGTGGCGACTATGTTATGTTATATTACAAAAGTTACTACATCTAATAAATAATATCTCTTGAGAAAGCTTATATATTAGCTGTAATTCCATATAATTTATGCATAAAAATATTTCCGAAATAACCTCGGAGACTAAATTTAATTAAACGTCGCCTTATTTCCATACTTGAAACATAAACTACAGGCGAAAATAAAACGGCAAGTCGCGGCTGAATTTTATGAAGACGTAAAATATCGTAAAAGTGTGGGGCAGGGAGGAGGGCGGGAGGGCGGATTGGACCGGACGTTGGCGTAGTCTCTCAGAGTGGAGCTTTCTAATCACTCTTATTTATAATTCCCCTTCGCCGAATTTAACTTGAGTGACGAAACCCACGAGTCAACGCACGATGCGTTAATCCGACGCCATTTACGTTCGTCGAAGGCAAACAGGTAAAATTAACTTTATAAATTAAATATAAGCTTTCGAGTGTAAGCTGATTTAATTACTTGGAGTTCTTTAGAGGTTAAATTCATATGAAGGATTCGATGATTTACTTACATTGTATCCCCCTAATTAATTAATTAGTCTTATATTATACACATGCAATCATTTGAACCATCCGAAATATTGAGACATCCAACAAGTCGCACTCATTTTATAATCTAAACTCAATACCATGACAAACGTTAAAATATAATAATAAATATTATCAAAAGGAGGGACTCTGGGACTTAGGTAAGGTTCCGAAGATACCGATAGAAGATACCTTTGAATAACTAGACTAATTCTTTGTCCTAATTGCCAGTTCTTCGGTGTCCTGTGATGTCGACTAACCTTTTTCCTATTTCCTAAAAAGCCTTTTAGCTCTAGGACCCCACAGACCAAGGGTATCGACACCGAATGGGACAAAATCATATTCGGAGCGTAGACTGTATTTGCATGTTTTAGCTTTTTCACCCGCTTCACAAGCCGCAGCAGCTCTGTTGTTGCATTTGCAATTACAGTAGTTATCTGTTTTAATTATAACAGACTAAACAACAATTATCCAGTAGCGCTACAATCCTAAATGAGTCTTGACTTGACTGTGTGATTTTTTTGAGACATGTCGGTTTTCTCATAATGTTTGCCTTCACCGTTCAATCCGTTTAAAAAGTGTTTTCTTACTGTGTAAAAGCTATGTTACAAAAGACAAGAATTCATAGTCCTCAAACGCGCTGGACAAAAATGGTAGAAATAGATAACTCGAGTTGTAACCCTTGCTGACCACGATGCCCAGACATGAGCTACAAACCGAAGATCTAAATTATAAATACAATAAAAATTAAGTTATAACACAAATCGTAGACTGCCGTGATTAGACATTTACTCTAACACTGAACTTCATGTAAAATTGCTTAGTAACATCTATTAACATTTATAATTACATGAGTATTTAAGACCTAACGTCTCCGATATTTATATAGATAACTAGCTGCCCCCGCAAACTTCGTTTCTGCTTAATGTGATTTTACTTAGGCTACCTTTTCAGTACATACCAACATGGCACATTTTGCTATGCTACGCCAGAGACTGAAAACATATAATTTCACGAAGATCGTTCGAGCCGAGCAACACAGAATTTTATATATTAGATAACTTACGCAATGACTAATTAAGCGCAGACCGAAACGGGCACCTCCATGCATTAGACACGAGATCAAGCAGTAAATCAGGGCAATGCCATGTTCGCGGACATCGAGCGCCCGAGAGCTAATTGGTGGCAGCTGCAGTGGCGCATATAACAACCATTACTTAACCAAATGACGCTGTTTGCCGTGCGACCAGCGTGGGTCAGCGTGGACCAAAGGTCTTTGCGAAACCTCACTGGTATTGTAGTAAATCGAACAACGCCACAACTCGTTACAACGTTGACACTTTAATTATTTATACATTATTTTACCTTAATGGGGATTTTTCTATAATTTTTATAGAGTACTTTACCACTGATACAGAACTTTTAAATGATATTTATAGAGCTCAAACGATTGCATCTGATTGCAAAATCAAACTCCGAACCTTTATAATACCTCTCACCTTTATAAAAGAACCTCATTCTTTATACCTGATACGTATTCTTTATAGAACAACGGGCAGGAGTCTTACCGGATTAGGTGACACCGCCCATGGACACTCTGAATGCCAGAAAGCTCGCGAGTGGAATTGGTACGCTCTTCTCTTAGTTGATTCGGAAATACCTCAGTAGGCAGTTGGCCACATAGTGGTGGGGCGCAGGAAACACTGCCTTAAATTCAGTAGTGGAACGACAGACATTGAGGTGATAAGGGTAGAACTTAAACTCTTGAATGACCAATTGCTAATACCAGATTGTAGTAGATCTATTCCGGTGATAAAGTTAATCTGTTCAAATGAATTCATTGTTGAATGTTGATAAAACACACTAATTAATGTTGAATATTTAGTGAATCATTACTATAAGCCTATTGCAATGATTGGTGTAATATAATTAAAAGGAGCGCTGAACAGACCATTTGCCAACATACTAATTAGTACGTTTTGTTTAATAATCTGTTTTAATTATTATTAGGCGATATATGGTTTTACCTATATACGTTTTTCAAAATATACACTTGATAATTATAAAACGATTCCATTTATGCGACGATTTCAATAAAATAATATAACTTAGTATGTAAGTCCTGGTGAAGGCGCGGAGTAAATCCCATATTAACATAAGGCCTTCGCCGACTAAAAGGAAACTCCTTGTATAAATGGAATCCACAAATCCTCACAATATCTGATAGCGTAAAAGAAATGCGCCAAATTAAATTCCGAAGTGTGGCTATTTGTTGGGCCGTGGGACCTCCCGTAACAATCATTATTAAGTTGCCATTGGAAAGATTTGGAACGTTCTAGAAGTGGATAAGGGTGGGACTTCTAACCTTGAAGTTATATATGTATACCATTGTGCATTTCTCTAAGAGCGCAATTAACATTTGCGAGCTGGGTGTGATTTGTGAGGAAAACATATCTCAGAACTTGATTAAGTGTGTAGGCAGAATGGTCACAATATCTTCCTTCTAGTAAATTTACGAATGACGCAATGATTTTTTATTTTATTTATTTATAATTTGTTACCATAATATACGTAATTATACAAACAAAAAGTAGGCTACATAAGTTATTACGCAACAGGCGGCCTTATCGCTAACTAGCGATTTCTTCCAGGCAACCCCAATATGGGAGACTAAAAAAAAAAGAAACACCTACAGAGGGTAAAGAACAAGAAGTGCATAATTAATTAACAAAAAAAAATTGAGTTTTAGTTTTTCCGAAAATAACACCCTGAACGTTATAAGGCAGTTCTTTTTCGCTCACCATCACTCCCTTTCCTTCAAAAAAGGCCCGTAGGACGCCCCGACACGTCCTAACGGATCCAGATGATCCAGCAACGACAAATTAAAAGCAGCCCGCGCTGCAAATAATATTAAATATCAGATTAGGGTAAAAAACTGCCTTCACCGGGGAAGGCGTGGACCTTTACTTCGCACTTTGCTCACTCGAGTGAGCTTCCGTCCTGCTGTTCAGGGATTTTACCACGCCGCGATGGCGCAAGCTGAGGTGCGAGTATCACAGGAGACGCCCTTGCGCTAGTTGCGGGAAAAACGCCTATTCCGGCCGAGCTACGCGCGCCAAATAGCCCGAGCTGAGCTGTAAAGGCCCTTAAGGCCAACAGCGAGATTACAAATTTAAAAAGAATCACCAACACTATTTGGAACCAGCTACTAAAGTATTTCTTAACCAATTCGACTTCTTAGGGTTCTTCAACGAAAGAGCGTACAAACTCTTAAAAGGCCGGCAACGCACTCACTGTATCAATTAACATCAGGTGAGCCTCCTGTCCGTTTGCCCCCGTTCTATAAAATAACTGATTATTTTAAAATTAAAGAAGGTCCTAGGTCCTATTTTAATAATAACGACAAGGTCGTTACAAGTAATTATGTTCAGGTGTATGCTATATGTTACAACAATGTGATTTCGTACTGGTTCTTACACTATTTTAAAGGTATGTAGCATAGTACACTTTCTATAATTAAATATTTTGTATAATCTTCTAAATCCATTAAAAATAAAACAATAACCTTAGTTCGGGAAGTACATTTCCAATTCAAACTCAAAATAACTTTATTTATATAGGTACAGAAAAGAAGTTAAATTAATTCTAACTTTACGTGTACTACCAGTTCGCAAGTCAAGGGCGTAGAGGGGACAAGAAGAACTGGCAAGAAACTCAGCGCCACTCATTTTAATCGCTAAGTTTAACGAGAGCTTTGAATTTATTTATTGATAATTCTTGGGAGTTTGTTGTAAAAACGAATACAATTTCCATAAAAGGAGTGGTTTATCTTCTGGAGCCTGCTTGGTCGTACGCTTAAATTAGTTCAGTTTCGAGTATTATCCTGGTGATAGACGACATTTGCGAGACTATAGTTCGTCTGCAATGTTTGGTTGTCCACTGTATGACTGATTTACGCCACGATGCGCAAGACTACTGTATCTGTGGTAACCGGCGTGCAGGGGAGCACAAAAAGCCTATTGGCGGTAATGGCGAGAAGGCTGTGTGGCCTTATGTTCTTAATTTGTATTAATTGAATATTTAATAATAACCTAGCACTATAATATATAGGAGAATATTGTAATTAAATCAATAAAAATCATATGGACGATTGTCTGCTTTAACAGAAGGATGATCGCCCATTTTGAAAAAGAAATGGCGCTATTACAAGAAAACGCTATAGATGTTGTGGCATTTTTTCAGCTATAATAAAACTTATGTCACTTAGACATAAACTAGATTGCCTCAAACCCTCTACTTTTATCTTCACGTGATGTATTGTCCCAGGGAAGTATAGCATACTTATTTCCTAGATGTCTGCAACATGACTACTTTTAACGTATTATATCCGCGAACGGGTTAACTTAGCGTAGTAATGTACCGCTCAGTAAATCGTTTGGTATTCCTTTATCCATCGCTTTTCTCGCAAATAGAGCTTAAGAAGAAAATCTCCATGTCATTATACATTTATTCGAATATAACAAATATTTCGAACGGGACTTTAACAGAAGTTATTTAGATTATTCTAGATATTTCATTTGAAAATTGACCAACTGCTGACACGGTTGTTCTAAATTTCAACACCTGGAGGTGCGTGAAAGAATATTATTATGTATGTGTAAATAGGTGTAAGTAGTATTTAAGATATGGTTACATAACAATAAATCTGATTTGAATATTGCTCTGTTTTATTCATTTCTCGCTTCCTCTCAAAGTGGTGAAGATTTCTTCAAGCCCTTTATTTTCGTGGTGAGCCTGCCTGATAGCTCTGAAATAATACCACGACCTTGAACCTTTGATCCTATCCGTAGGGCTCCGTCTGTTACTTTAGGTCTCTTAGTGCAGACATCCCTTACTTATTTATAAATTCACTATTTATTCGTTAATGTACGTCTGTAGGGTTTAGGATCTGTAGTGTTGGGTTCTTACATCACATCCTCTCATATATATTTAGTTATCTAGTCCAGCTTGCTCATACATACACTTCATATAATATATAGAGACTCCTGACTCCTGACATTTAATACATAACAATTTAACCAGATATTTCACAGTCCAGTGGCTGGCAAACTGTACAACTATATAGATTAGGATTTTTTAACACTAATATGAACATATATATAGCATATGTATAATACATAGATGATACAAAACTATTTGGTGCGCATAGTCAGTCATAATAGCGTGTAAATTATCTTAGATAATTTTGTAGAATTTTATGATAGGTATTAAGTTATATTATTACATAATTATAGGTTACATTACGGTACAACTGCGTCATCACATTACTATATTATTAACAGAATAATGATTTCTACAGGCTAGTAGGAAGAAATTTAAATGGTTTTGGTACAATGTCCTTATTGCCATATATACAGATATATTTTTCTTAGTAAATCAAGATTAATTTATAGCAAAACCAAATTCTCCCGATTACTACTTCGGCAGTAAACTTTATAACGTAACCAACGAAGAAAATATATTAGCAATTTCCAAAAATGTAAGACATTATTAGTTCTATTAGAAATCATATGTTTCAAAATTAAACTTACGATTTCAAATTGTATATAGCGATTGTAATTTTATCTTTTACAAGTCTAAACGTTTATATGGACAATTATTTGTATACAACGTATCTTCTCCAAGATTAGCCGAATTTCTTATTTTAGTGACGCGAAAGAACGTTTTTAGACCCACCCAAAATCTAGTCATCTGCCAATATCTATACTAAAGAGTAAAGTCAAATGTACTTATCTTTATCTGTTAGAACTGCACGATTTCATCACTATAATTTATAATAGATAAACCATTTCCACCAATCAATAATGTGGATATAGTAGAATTGGTAGTTTAAAGTTTATAGCACCGGCGAAGTCAATATTAAACATATTAAGAAAATTTATTAAAGTAATTGCTTGTATAATTGTCTGCCTTGATAATTATACACAAATATTATTATCTAAATAAATTGTCCCATAAAAAATCCACATAATGAAGCGAATTTCGTTAAAATGGGTTAAAAATAGATGATGAATGCTTTTTGTCAAGAGGTTATCTGACACACAATGAAAAGAATATTCTTGGTGAGCGTAGCAAAATTGAATTTCAATGTCACAATACTGTGGATGTAAAATGGTGAACTGCGATCGTTTGCGAATCCTGTGCGCGCGCATCCCCCGCCCCGCCTCTTGGGCCCCTTAAGGCGCGCGGGGCGGGGTTGCTGCGTTGTTGATCTTTCAGCGATTTAAACGCTATATAATATAACGTACTCTTGCTTATATAGCGCCTTATTTTCAGATTTCACATACGTAATTTTATTAGTAATTTATGGTGACATGGTTTTTAAAACCTACAACTTAAAAATTGTAGCGCTTATATGAGTTTTTAAACCTACTCAATTGTTATATATTACAATAGATAATTTTAGTTATATAACAGCTTTTTATAATTATCATTTTAAAAAATCATACCTGTGAGAATAATTATTTTATTTTAAAATTACTAGAGCATGATAATTTAAGAGGTTCAGACGCTTTTTTCAGCGCTTAGCAGCGAATGTGTGAGGGAGTAAGATGCGTCGCTGCGCGCGCCGGACCGCGTCAGTCCTGGGGGCCGGTCGCTGCGGCTGTACGTGTTTTTGGTGTTCCCGCGCTCGGCAGTGCAGTGCTTGTGACAACGCGCCAAAACGCGCGCCCACTTGAATGATCTGTTTGTGTACCCTCGGCTTGTTTAGTGATTATCCTGCTATGGGCGCCGCCTGAGGATTTTCTCTCCTCTATGTAAGTTCACGTTGTTTCTATAATGTTTTGCTTCAGTGTCGATCGTGATAAGTTTAGGCCTACCATAAGACTTAAAAAGACCAATTTCGTGATATAGTAATGGGATATACGCAGCGTAATTAATTTAGGTTTAATTACGCCAACGCCTGAATTTTCATAATGTAATTGGCTCGCTAATGATGCTACAACAAGTGAACATTAATAATGTTACGCGGATCATTTATTATCTGAAACATTTAATTATTTCGCTATTTAATTTGCAATTACAGAACTGTGATATTATGACTTCATTAAGCTGAGGGAGACAGTAGTACAAGGCATTCTATTGCTTTGCGATTTAGGCACTTGGAAGAAGTTTTGTATAACCTATAATTGCAGGAAGTAATGATACTATAATTGCGGAATAGAATATCAATCAGAATCAGATTTATATTGATATAGAACAAAACAATTACCTTACAATTTTTCAATTAACTAAAAGCCTCTACACAAATGTACAAACATGTGTTTTATTCCTAAAGACAGAATAACAATCATTGTTATACTAAGTACATCATTTTATATTACCTCCATAAAACTGAGATATTTTTAAAGGCTTTAGTTCTATACGTGTGTATTTGAAGTACCTATTAAAGACGTTATCAGGCGATATTATAGAAAAAGCTTATACCCTCGGGATGCGATGCTTATCTTCATTGCAATAGGATAAATAAACTTGCCTCTGGCGTACATACAGTTAGATATAGTGTTTGTGTAAAATCGGTTAATAAAATTGCAATTTGCAATTTTATATAAATATATATAAAATTTATAGATAATGTGGATATAACATATTGTCATACCAAATTCGATAAGCTTTTAAAACTTATTTGATGAGTTACTCTAAGCTATGTTTACGGTAATAATGTTTTAGTATTCAATAGAGAACGTTATTTAATTACGTTTAGCAAAGCTTTATGTAAGATTTTATCAAATTAAATATTTTATCATATGAATCTATTAACCAACCGTCATTAGTAAAACATAGTTTATAAAAAAATTAACCTAACCAAAAACACTATATCCTAAGATTTTTTGTTACCATTTAGATGTACCTTTACGGGCATTTACTGTAACATACAAGTGTACTGAAATTTAAAAGATATCTTTGAAGATTGCTGAGTCTCTTGGTTTTAATATTTGTTCCGTTTCTGTGTTTTTTGTGTTGAATGCTTAAGTAAGTAACTGGGTACCATAACCAATCGTTCGTTATACCAATAATTCGTCGTTATCGTTAAATGTATATTGCCATTAGTAATTGGATAGTTGGTAGGTCTGTATTAATGAATTTAACACATCAATGGCGTCATATCAACTACAAAACTACAAAAATAATTAATTTACAATTGAATTAAAACAAATCTTAGACAAGTATTCGCCATAGTTAAGTTTAAGTGTGATTACGCGAAGTGCGCAGTAAAACGTAAAAGTTTACGGTTTAAAGCCAGCCCTAGAGCTTGAATAAAACATTCAATTCGCGGGATATCTACTCTACTTGATTAGCTTGCCTTAATCGCTCACTTACATTACAACAACTAATACACTCCGATGAAATATCCGTTGGGATAGTATCAAAGACTCTCATCTCTTAGATCTGGTGTATATTAAGTTTAAAATGAGTGCTTGGACATAATTACTTACAGAGGTACTTAATTATTTTTCTATTCATCGTCGACTAATAGTAAATATCTTCTTCTTTTGGTTCCTTCCTTCAAGTTCAAGAGAATTTTATACAAGATTAACTGATCGATTTTGGTCGATGTTTTTCCTCCTCCGATTTTCGCCGCTGAGCGCCGCGATGCCTGCTGCTGCACTGCTGTTTCCATCTTTGACGATCTCCAGCTATTTGAATAGCGTTGACCTTAGTGCCCAGGTTTGTTGATACCTGGTTGGTCCATCGTTGTGAGCTGTCTCCTTGGTCTCTTTCCCTTAATTTTTCCGTGTATATGTTAATAAGGTTGTCGTAAGGTATTCGGGCAAAGTTATCGGTGGTTTTTTAAAAGTAAAATTAATTTTGTTTTGTAAAATGGCCGTATATGTAAATAACCGTATTTATTATACACTTGAATGAACGGTAATTTCGACTTAATTAATAATTGGAGTAATATAAACATATATTATCAATACAAATATTTTAATTTTTCTGGTTAATATATAATACATACAAGTAGCGTAGCTATTAGTAAAATAATTTTCTAAATTAGGTTCAGTAGGGTACAACTAGGGGTAGAAGGGTTACAAGGTGGCTAGTGCCCTAGTCCCCCTACAACCACACAAGCCCCTTATAAAATTAGATAAAAAATAATAGTAAACCAATACTCTTATTACATTTTCGTGCTCCATGTCTTAAAATAGCTTGCCTAAGCGCCTATAAGCCATTTGTATTGGATATAAGAAAAATAATTATTAAACAAAATCGTTCTTTTATCGGCGGAGGAAAATAAAACCTAACACCTTAATAATAGGCTTTTATTGCGCTATTTCATTGCGTAATAAATTTTTATAAGCCTTCTCCGTTTTACAATTATTGATAATGATACGTGAAATTAATAAATATTTAGCGACCATGCGAAATGGAATTATTAATGTGGCTCAAAATTTACATTGGTTGTTAGTATGGTCGGAATAGATTATTGGGCAATTCACAATGTTCTCGTGTCACACATGTTCGTTCCCATACTCCTCCGAAAAGGATCGAGTAATTTTATTTTTTAGCCATTTTTTTTTTGTTTTTATTATGTTATGATACAACATATAAAAATACATACAGCCCATAATTGTCACCCTTCTAAGATCAACCCCTATTTTTAATTATATTATTATTTTTATTGAACTAAAAAAAATAAAAAATATATACATGGCAAAACGACGATTGCCGGGTCAGCTAGTAATATATAAAAACCGGTGGCGCTCTGGGCCTCAGATATCATTTATTTTTCTTAATAGACAAGTACGTTGAGCCTTCTGTGCATGACACTTGTCTTCGACTTTTTTAGACCCCCTAAGTGCCGTTTTCCTTACAATGTTTCCGTTCGTATGGAGTTTTGACAATGTCCTTTGGAGCACAGACGGTACACATCTACACTGCTCAGTTGTTTGCTCATTAACTTTGGCTACACTTGTTAATAACTTTGTACTTTTAACTTACTAATTCTATATGATACAGCCCTTTACATACCTGCTTTTTGGGTATATGTGTGAATGCTTTAACCTTTTGAAATATTTTTTTTAATTAAATGTCTGATCCTGAAGAGGTCACAGGGCTCCGTTAATGAGCGCTGCAAATTACATAACGAAGCGCGATCCACTCAACACTAAGCTACGCCGTTACACACTTTCGTAGCGTACTACGTAATCGCTAAATCTACGACACTCTATGTCAACGTTTCATTCGCTGGAAATAATTATGTTCTTAAATATTATGAACATAAAAAAAACATTGTATTTTTATAGTTCAGTCAACGATCACTGTTCAAGCCTTGACTTGTTTAATTAAGCCATTACGGAATAAGTTCAATACTATTTGTATTAATAATATCAGCGCTATGTCACCCTCATCATTAACACACAACCAGTGTTACACCATCACACAGCACAGCGGAATTACGTAATTAATTATATGTTTTTATTGAATTATTTCCTTTGTAATTATTTATTTATTTCTCCCATATAATATTCGCAGCAAACAATAAGCTTACCGTTAAGAAGGTATTGGGAGAATGGTTTCCAAACTAGTTAAGAGGGTGTGAGAGTATATGGATAGGCTTTCATTCCACAGCAAATTCATACTGAGTGGTAACAAAAAGTACATACATATATTGGTAGGTAAACAAATGTTTGAACATTATTGTACATTTTATGTATTCCATCTTTCGCTATGATTTATTTTCAACAAAAATGACTTCAAAGGGTGTAAAAGAGAGTTTCTTGAGTGAAAATTCTTCGTATAGTTTATAAACCGTCAGGTCTGAGTGAGGCAATATCATGGGATTGAAACGAAAGGAAATTGCTTTTGCTGTCAAAGGAGTGACTTGAGACAAAGCAGGGAAACTTTACCTACAGACCGCACCCATGTTATACTATTAATTTTTTATCTATTTATTATATACCATAATTTACATTTTTTTTTATAAAAAAAATATTAACCGGTTTTAGTGCGATGTATTACGCTTGACATTTTTTAGTCCTCGTAGCATAGTAACGTAACATATAGCAAAGCATACGATACATATTTCACATAAATATATACCAGATTTCAAAGCAGTGTTGGCCTAGTGGCAGTGTGAAACTCTGATCCCTAAAGTCGCAGGGTCGATCTCCCTGTAAACCAATGAATTTCCAGTCTGTGTAGGCATTTAACAATCGCCCGTACGGTGAGGGCAAACATCGTGAGGAAACCGGCATTCCTTAGACGTCAAAACTCAACGACACAGAAGCCTGATGGACTTACTTGCCTATTAGTGAAACGTAAACGATCACTAAACAGATACAGAAATCTGAGGTCCAGATCCAACTTGAACAAAATCTAATTTGGAGGAAAGTCTAATATTTGAGCTGTTTATTATTTATTGAAGTAATTAAGTAAATATTACTTGTGAGTAAAACAAAATAATAAGGTATTTTCAAAACCGTATGAATAAATTGAACTCGACCGTTATGATAAGTAAAGTCCGCAGTCAGCCGGTCGAGAATTGGCCTGTGCCAGGTTATATTATGATATCACCTACTTTGCTACTCTACCACGTTGCCTAAAGTTATCATACTTTTTGGCCCGAGTTCTGCAAGACATCATGTTATTATTCCCTCTGGATATATAATACGAATAATTTTATATTGGATTGTTTGAAATAATAGTTGGTGCCGGCGCGTAAAATGTGTCTATAAATATCAAAATCGTGTCACAGAATACAATAATAAAATAACCTGTGTGATAAGTGGGAACCACTAATTGCCCAAGCTATTTTTGACATAAATTATTTAGATATACGTTTCTAATGATTTATGACCGAAATATTTTATTAAATTATACTTGTTATTATAATACCTGTTTGAACTTATCAACAAGGATCCAGCAAACGAAATTGTTATGGTTCATAATGTTTTGTTATCTCCTGTAAAAGGGATTTTTAATAAAATTGTATCTTATATGTATAATAAGTAACAGTATAAAAGTATTTATTTTTTATATAAATCATGACACTAGAAAATTATATATATGACATTTTTATTTGACCAATATTGTTAATTTGAGTCTAAAATTAAGGGCCCGCTTAAAATATGTTGGCCGTTAAATTAATTTTTGTTTCACGGGAAATGTCCTCTAGCAAATACAGCCAGGAAAAAGTTTCAATACTAATGGTTTCTTTAAGTCATTATTAAATCATCTTCTAGATATGTGTAAAAAGTCGTGAAACTTTAGCCGCAAACAAGTTGCTTATAACCCCTCACTTATGCTCTAATCTTGTTAATCAGAAGAACCTGGTCCACAGTTGTGCACTGAAATAGGCAGCTTAGTATATAATAGAAATCTGTTTGAGACAAATGTCACTTAACTAAGAAAGCACCTAAAACTAAAATCGAAAAAGCACACCTCATTCATGCTGCGTTGTATTATGATAAGCTTCAAAAACTTTGGCACAATTCAATCGCGTTTATAACAGTTAATTAATTATGTTGACTTTGGAGTTAGTGTACAAGTGTCGTCTGGTAGATTGTGTCGGTAACCCTAGAGCTGGGGTTTTTCTCACTGAACATATGACTATCGGAATACAGCAAGGAAATGCCAGCATTAAAAATACCACGAATAAACGACCACACACATGTATTAGTTTAGGTATTGTAAGCTACTAATTATTGTATTCTAGTTGTAGTGTCATTTTTAATAAATCTTAAACATTATTAATTAATATATATACCGTTACTTGGAAAACCGAGACCACTTGCTCCAAACCACATCCTCTATCTATCTAGCTTTGTTTACGCTCATAATATTTACCATACACGTTCGTGTCGTATTTCTACCCAGCTTTTTTCACCAAGCTCCTAGATCACCTTGAGTGAAGAACAGTTTGCCACCACCTGAATACTCGAATATAATTTACGGACAAGATGAAGAAATTTAATATATCACAAAAACAATCAACCATTTACTGTAATTAATTAAACAAACTCAGGAGTCAAATTAAATAATTTATAAAACAAAAGTACAAAACATTTTTACATTAATTAAACTGACTTACAAGTTTTACCTGGAACATCGTCTTCAAACAAGGCAAATAAATCAATAATATAAAGCCATTTTTATACGCATTTATCGTAAACACGGGTTTGTCACGAATGTTTGCACCTGTGAGTTGTAAGCACTTTCCCTATGACGTGAACGGGTCTACGGAGAACGGTCACGTCCGGCTGAAGCCAATTCACCTCCGCATATTAGTTTATCGCTTCCCTCGGAAGGGCTAATCCCATTGAACCCTTGCTAAAACGACCCCATCTTTGCCCCAAACGACGCCCGCTGCACCGCTGTCCCAACACGACCAATTCACACTCAATATTGGATTAAAGAGCCACTTCACACTTTTTATTTTCACTTAGACTTGATGAATAAGCGTAATAAGACTTATGTAGCGCTAACTTATCAACGTAAACCTGCTTCTTTGAATTACGGGTTTTAATATCTTGATGAAATTCTTATCAACGTGTAATTTTTTTTATGAATCTTTGTATTTCTTGTAATCTTTGTTAAAAACCATAAAATAATTTGAACGTAATAAAAACTTCATAAAAACACTTACGGATGGTGTTACCAGTATTAGCAATTTTTTATGAAGAAATTCAGTCTAGTAAACGCTGAATTGAGAAACGATTCGTCTTACGTAATAATATCAGAGAAAAGAAAACGGTTCAGAGCACAAGACGTGTTCCGTAATGGCGGCAATTCCGCGCGGAACTTTTGTAGCTGTTCCGCGCAATAAAGGCAAATACACGGCGAATAACTCGACTCGGAGAAATGCTTGTTACATTACCACTGAATGGATGACTACCTGCTGATTGTAAAGTAAAACAGAACACTATTGCGTTTTGTTTCAAAAGGAGGCTGTTCAATTCAAGAGTTATGTTTTTGAAATCGAATATAGTTTGCATAAGGCGGTCAGCAAATGCGGGCCATTAGATACAATAACTAGATCAAAACGCGAAGCAAGCCTTCACTAGGATTGTGAGTCGGCTAGAGCTGCATGACGTTATCATTCCGAATGCGCGATTGGATCGTGTCCAAGAATAATATCAACTGAAGAATTGCTAAGAATTTCATTTCGAATTCAAATGTAAGTACAATAGAAAATAACAATTTCCCTAGATCGGCATCCGGCAGCTTAGTTATGGCGGGTCGCGTGCGTTCGCGTAGTACTCCCTGGAGGCCGCCTGGGCTTCGCTACTTTATGAGCCGATTTAGCACGGTGCGAGTTATGCGTCCATATTGGACCCTATCACAGTATTTTATTCAGAAATTGTACCAATGACTTTCCCATAACAGTTCATTTTCACCCATTGGCTTTGCACCCCATATAAAATCAACCAAATATTTACGTAATGTGTTTTCCTAAGATACTTTTCTGTAAATCGGAGATACATCTGAACAAGTATTATTTGTTGTTAACTTACCCTCGATTCACTTAGGGTAAGCCATTAAAAGACGTCTTTATAGTATTTGCTGACTTCTTAAGACTATATATTTAAGAGCTCGTTAAGTTATCCGATTGTCATTCAAATAAAACTGGAGTCATGTTCCTGATTGATTCTAGTATGGCGAGTACACGCTGGCAGGAAGCGATGTTCCCTAATCTATTAGCCAAGTTGAATTATGGCAAGAATGCTATTACCATAAGCTTGAACCGGTCCTGAATAATTCATTCCAAATTATGTCATTGACAACTCAAATTTGTTCACTAAAATTATAGTTGTGGTTTTGTTCCAACATAAATTTCGGGACAATTTGATTTTCGACGAGATTCGTAGGCCTTGTTCATTATTCAATTTTATAATTATCTATTAATTTATAGTTAGCGTCGGTCGTTATTATTTGAGCTCGTTATTTGAGAAGCAAGCTCGCTTTGGATTTAGCGTTTACGTTGAGCTTTGTCAGCTAAGCTTGTGCTAACAATAAATTATTTGTAGGCTCTTTACGCCAGCCACTTTAGTTCACGTCATAATATTTATAAGGAAAAAATACATAAGAGATCATGGCCTAGGAATGCATTTGTTTATTTAATCTGTAGGCAATTTCGATCCGCCTTCTTTCTGTACTTGAGACGTGTAGATTTTTGGGTCTTAGACGCGCCGGTTTCCTCGACTTTCCTTTACTAGACCAACACTGATGTACATTAGAAGAACTGGAATACAAGAGTACTGATGAGTGTTCGGAATAATACCTGCAGCTGAGTTTCATCATCGGACGTCGAGGCAGAATACAAAATCCCGTACCCGTATCACTTCGACGTCCGCCGTTCCACGACTGAGCGTTTTCAAGGCAATTTTTGTCGCGCACCACCGCTATGTGGAACCAGCTGCCCACTGAAGTATTTCCGAACCAATTCGACTTCGACTCAGGAAAAGAGCGTACCAATTCTTAAAAGGTCGGCAAGGCACTCGCGAGCCCTCTGGCATTGAGAGAGTCCATGGGCGGCGATATCGCTTAATATCAGGTGAGCCTCTTGCCCGTTTGCCTCCTATTACATAAAAACAAAAAATAATAAAGGCCGGCTACGCACTCGCGACCCATCTGGCATTGAGAGTGTCCATGGGCGGCGGTATTTCTTAATATCAGGTGAGCCTCCTATCCGTTAGCCCCCTGTTCTATAAAAAAAAACAAATAATATAGTAAGAATAGAGTTAGTTGATAACAGTCCCCGGTAGACGTAACTAGAATTTAACGAGCATTTGTTTCGTGTTTATCTTGATCCTATCGTTTTCCGTTTTTGTATCAGAAATGTTTGTTGCGCCATAACTTTAATGCTTTTTAATATTTTATTGCTTTGATGTCGATAAGGATTTTATTTTACCATAAACTTTATAAAATTGAAGTTGGTAAAGTTGATAGCTCTGTGCTAGTCTAGGTCAAAGCGAAAGTTTTATAATTATTTCATACTTTAAAAACTGTAACATTTCTTAACATTTCGCTTTGATGAATTTCTCGATCCATTAGCTTTGCTGTTTTAGAAGAATTTTTAATAGCTTCATCCCGGTTATGAGTTTATAAAATCGATTGATATGAATAAACATCTTCGCTAAAATTAATAAAACTATGTAAAATGCATGTTTAATAGAGGAAAAATGTGCTAAAGACGTTACAGTGAAGGCTTGAAAGTACTAAACAATTGAAATAAGTATGCGGATTGTGTAACAAACTCTTAGTTCAGCCAATAATGTAGTCTACAATGAGTTGAACATTTTAATTTCCCGGAGCCAGTGACAGTGTGACAATCTCGGTACTAGTCTTGAATACCGGTTCTAGTATCGGGAAATATTTTTCGGTACGAAAACAGTCACCATATAAAATAAACGGGTTTTGTAATAAGCATAAAAGTAAAATCAAGGACCATGCTCTGATTATGCTGAGAATATGTTATTTTCCATTCTTCGAAGAACGACCTTAAAACGACCAGTTGGTCGTTTTTAAAAGAAAACACAAATAAACGACAAACGAACGAAACGAATGTAAAATCATGGGCGGTTGGGATCGGATCCCACCTTGTAAAACATTTTTTATACAATTTTAAAATACATCCAGAACGTTTAATATTCGTTTAAGATTGTTGCAAACAAATAATGTAAACGATAACACTGTTGTACCGAAAGCTCATACCGGTTTACCGGTTTTTTGCGACATTAACATGAAGTGCACATTTTTCTCCGTGACACTTGACGGCTGATAGCAACGTTTCACTTACATCCTGCAGCGACTTAATGCACGGAGCTTTAGGGATCAAGCGCTTTTCTTAAAACTAGACTAAACTGAAATCGCTTTTTAGAGTAGATGTTTTTTAAAGACTTATATACAACAACGTCGAATAAATTTAGTTTTGGGATTACTACACGACTGTGCCATAACATTTATTTATTTATAATGCTCTCTATCTCAGCAAGGAAACATCTGGAGTAGACAATAAGAGTAGCGGTTGAAAACAGATTGATCAGGCCATCTTATTGGTGAACGGCCATGTGACCTTTTGCCTTCATAGTTAGCAACCACGATCAGTTTGTCCAAGTTCTTATTGCTTCTGCGCATTGTATGGCTGAAATATGTTATGGTTCGTATGTTTCGTTGTCGGAATATGTATAATTAATATATTAATAACAAAACATATAGCAAATATATATTTTAAAACTCGCGGCGGCGTACGATATTGCCATTGTAGAAAAACGTTATAATTTATGGAAACCTTCCACGTAGTCAATACCTGACCAAATTCAATTTAAAATTAAATAATATTTATGAATTAAGCCGTAGGCGTAATGTCAAAATAATTGGATGCCCAGGGGTAATAAAACAAAAAGACGTTGAAACTTTCAATAGTATTTTCCATAAACAGATTATTAACTAAAGTGTTTCTATAAAAGCATTATCATGACCAAGAAGCATACATATTATGTGATATATATACCTTTATACTGGTATACGATGTTGCGACAAACTTTTGTTTAAAGTGTCCGATTTGGTTTCTATAAAATTGTAAATAGATTCTGTTGTGCAGACTTTTTAAGGAACTTTCTGTCGCGCATAAACTCTTTGTGAAACCAGTCGCTAGTAGGGGTTTTTCCGAAGTGTTACACCTTAGGAGGGACCTTCAATAAAAGAGCGTAGCATTCCCTCATAGGTCGGCAACATCTGCGGCATTGCAGTTGTCTATGGGCGGCGGTTAGGTTAGGGCCAGCGTTAAAATTTGCGTTTATATATTACATCATTAAACAGAATCTTTAAGTTTCACCGCATCGACACATTGATTTGTGTATTATTATATTAATATAGCTTTACTGGAATACTAATTCCTCCATACAAGCAAGATATCAAACAAACATAACTTTCAATGCAAGTGTAATTACTGTACATGTTTTAAACAGTGTGGCATTTAAGACCTTAAGTTGTTGGACAAGTTTTGTCTTAATAATGCGCAAGTTAATGGAAAATTAGTGGGTGAATATTAGAACCTTTGTACATTCCTAAAGCTTGGTCCCAGAGCGACCGGAGACCAAGGAGTCAGTATTGACACGGGAATTCTATGTTTGCTATCTATACTTGATATTTTTTTACAGACAGTGTATATAATTATAGATATATTATGAGCAGTGAAGCAATAAAAATGATTCACAGATTCTATAAAGAAACAATGACAATCCAAATCACCATCTGAAAATAAACAGCAACACAAGAATGACATAATGACTCCCAAGAAAATAAAAACAACATATAATATATTTCGCTCTTGGGAAAATTCAACGTCAGGACCTGGAGAAGCTAGCAACTAAAAAACAGCAAAACACAGCATAAAAGCAATGATAATACAACAATATCATTAACCACCTTAACAAAATACTTCCTAATCCGGCTGGACATATGAAAAACGAAGAACAAACATTAAGAAACAAAGGGCACTCCACGTCACAAATTTTTCAACGTTTCCCTATCATTCAAACCAAGACAATTAGATCTAAAAATGCATAGAGAAAAAGAGAGAGATGGAAATATATTTTTAACCTAAAAGGGGCTATACCAAAAAAAACATATTTTTTACAACATAAACGAGTACTAACACAACTACATAATAAGAAATTTTTACTAACGGATTTTTGCATGCATTAAGAAAGCTCTAATAATAATGATGAGCAATGTTAGCCTAGCGGTTAGAAGTGTGACCCCCATCCCTCTCCACTTGAAGTCGTGTCAACGGTCTTTTAACTATATCTGAGCTCTTAATTTACTCTTATGGCGAGGGTAAACATAGTAAACAGTCTTGGACTCCAAAAAATACATGTATCAATCAAAATATATCAATCTAAGGCTATTAATTTAATTCACTTTGCCATTTTCATACTAACTCGATATTTTTATATCGAGCTTGCTAGTTAAATTTAAAGCACCAGTAAGCACCGTTATATCAAGCAGTAACAAGTGTAATAAAATGTAAGAATCCTCAGAATGTGAAGCCGCCTCAGCAAATAGACTGAAAGTTTACAAGCCGCTCACAATGAACTCAGATTGTCACTATTACGTAACCTAACACTTAAACGCATTCCGTCTCGGATTATTGTATACAAACTCAATTCAATATAATGACTAGTAACGGAAACTTTAACATAAATTAGACACATATAGGTGTTCATAGTTGGAGTCAAAATAGATCAGAGAGGGCAAACGCTGCCGGAAACGCCAACCAATTAGAAGCTAAGTGGAACACTGAGAACGTAATTCATGTATTCATGTTCACAATCTATTAAGTAATCTACGCAGTCATACATGACCGTCAAGCAAGTCCTACGCTTTAAAACGCATAGACAAATCGCCTTTATAATCCAGGAGAAACAAAATAAAAATGAAATAGCGAGACGGCGCTGTATTTTTATTTATTCACTGACTAAATATAGGCTTTGCCTCGCTTGCTTTTTTTATTTATTAACTTTGTAGATAATGGATTGTGTCTTTGAAGTTGCAAATGTGGAAGTTCAAAGGGCCTATTTTAAGACACAGATTTAAATATCAGAATTTAAAGTTAGTACAACCGATTTAACACATTAAAATGAGCGATGGATATTATGAGTAACATAAAGTGGAACGTTCTGATTTTGGGTTATATACAAAGTGAACTTTCTTTCACAATAAGCAATATAGCGGACGCAATCTATTGTTTCATTGAAGCTTTGCCTTTAATTTCTATGTCCCCCAAGTGGGTCAGAGGTAGCGTAGCAAACCAGAAACTGGTCCTGAACCGCACTCTTAATTTCACTTCACGTCATTCCAGCTGTCTGTTCACAGCCACGTTTCCTTTTCCCTTGACGATCCCTCCGGACCATATTACCCACCCATTTCCAAATTCGGCGCTACATATATATAGCTCCCATAGCTGATGATTGAAGCTTTACGTTTGGTAATTAATGATTTATACTAAATATAAACGATAGTTTCAAATCTGAATATAATTAAATAAGCCTAAATACACATCTCTTACAGTAGATCAGTGTTAGTCTAGTAGCTTCAGCGTGCGACTCTCATCCCTGTGGTTGTAGGTTCGATCCCTGGCTGTGCACTAATGTACTTTTTTGCTTTCTGCGCATTTAACAACGATGCAGGAAAACTTCGTGACGAAATCTTGTTTTAGACCCAAAAAGTCGACCACGTGTGTCAGGCACCTACTGATCACCTACTTTCCTATTAGATTGACAGACGATTTTGAAACAGAAATCTGAGGCCCAGACCTAAAAAGGTTGTAGCGCTATTGTTTTATTTTATTAACTTATCTGTTACTATTCGTGAAACATAAAACATATAATAATAACCAGACTATTGATTTAGTTCAAAGCGATCCGGCTTCCAATCAGTAATTAACTCATATGTTTACTTATCAACTATGAAGTTTGTATATGTCATGGCTTAGGAAATTGTGAATGTATAAGTCTATTATCGTATATGAGACGGCCAAGGGACGCGAGTTGCTCGAAAAGGATTTATGACCGGCTTATACCAGACTAAGTAATTACCAGGCTGTGCCCATTCCATATGAATGTTAACGCAACTGCTTACAAATTATGTGCAGTAATATTCTTTATAACTTGAAAATAATATACTTCTAATTTAATCTCAAGTGTAGTTAATAAACAATCTCCTAGTATGGAGAATTAATTATTCTATGTGAATAATGAAATTTTGCTTTCACTGTAAAGGAGAAAATCGAGTTTGATACATCAGAATAGCCTTGTATCAGGTATCGAAGCACTATAGAACAATTAATGAAACAGACGTAGATTCTGCACAATTTGCTTTAAATGGTTCCGGGATTTCGCAGATAGTAAGGAGATTTGTAAAGCTTATAATAGGCATACAGTGATATGTAGGATGTACCTGGGCACATCGAGGCATACAATGTTTATTCTGCTAATTGCTCATTTCGCTATGTTTGCGTTGTTGATTAGCTCAGCTTTTCAAGGATATATTTGCCTTTATTGTTTTCATACAAATACCATAAAGTATAGAACATTAAAATAAGATAATATTCAGCCCACTCCCAGGTTTCTACAAAGTTGTTGTTTATCTTTTTAGCTTTTAATTGAGATTGTCTTTGAGTTAAATTGTTGCATTTTTTATAGTAAAGAGAACAAACGAGCCTACGTTTAAAAAGGTAGTCGTCGCAGACCATGGACACAGTGGGCCGGCCTTTGAGGGAGAAGTATATTCTTTCTTTAAACAATTGGAGGTCATGTCTCCTACAGATCTATAGGGAGTCGATTCCACAGTTTACTACATTCTCTAGTAAACAATTTATTCAATTCTAAGCTGCACTTACTGTACATTTAAAAGTAATGGTTATATTTCAACGTAATACGCCCGATGATAATGAAATGTAAGCAAATATGTGGGATCGGCCGTGAGGCACGTCGCACCACTTGCCGCGACCCTCGACGCCACTCGTGGCAACTTGTGGCGCGACTGCAGTCCTGGCTGCCACTCTGCACTCCACTCAGTAGCATGGATCATCCTTTACCGAGCCTTTGAGATGTTATTTTATAGCACAGAAAGTTGTAACATAATTCTACATTTACGTTAATATTATAACTAAAATTAACTTAATTCATATGTCCTATTCCTATTCTATGTGCGAAGCAAAGTGTATCTCTAAATTGTTTTGCTTTGTCCAATTAGTTTGTCTAAGAAATTGGATTTTTTTTTTGGATTTTTTGGATTTGGATTTTATGTCTTATGTAGTTTTGCACATCTTGCGCCTTATCTAGTTTGTTTTTTCTCAGGGTTTACCTGGTAGAGACCGCTCGAAAGCGATAAGGCTGCCTATTTTAATTGTACCATTTTTCTGTATTATTGCAACGAAGTGTAAATTAATAAATAAGTATTTATTTCTATCTTAAAATAAACATCGACCTGATCGAAGAAGAAAACATAAATAAATGTTAATAACGAGGGCAATATCCTAGAGCGAGATCAGTTATATTACAAGTTACTGCAGTCACGCTTCGAATAAGAAAAAATAATATTAAAGCTTTGGATGCTACGACTGCTACGACCAACTACGTGCTACAAGGTGCTACGTGCTACAAACGGCTACGAGCCTCGTAAAGCATATGATTTTAATATCAGAAATAGAGTTTCGACGTTATTTATTTTCATAACAAAAGCCAAGCGATAATAACATTCAAAGCAAAGCTATTATGTAGTAAAGAATTCTGTTGCTCGAGTTATAGCCTCGCTAATCGGTATTTAATCACGGTACACGGAGCAGTAAAACTACTATTTTAATGTACATCGTCAAAAGTAAATGTATGCTGTCTAGCTTTCCGGCTGAAATTTTCGTATCTTGGCAAAACTATTAAGAGCGCGTGCCAATATTCAAATTTCTAAGTGCTCTAGCGCAGTGTAGCGCAGCGCGGTGAGTGATGAGGCGATCTCGACGTAGCATTTCATATATTTACCTAATGACTTGCAGATATCGCGATGCTAGATTAATGTGTGGATCGCTGTATGACTGTCGGGAGTATGGTAATGGCTCAACTATTGTATCTCATAAGTGTTCATAAAAATTCCTTTCCTTCGAACTAACGATTTATGAAACATGTTGTAGCTTATGTATTTCCTGTAGTACATTAATTTTATTTATTACGTATTTCATATAACGTGGAAATGAGCTTGAGAAAATCGTTTCGATGCTCTACAGCGACTCCTATAGTGATGACGTAGAAGGAGTCGCCACAATAATCAAAAAGATTACTGGAGCCCACAAACAAAGGGTCTACCATCACATGGATGTCGAGGCTGCTAATTTTTTGACACAACCCTAGTGAGAATATTGAAAAGGTCAAATCCATTAGAATTAGTGTTAGTGCCCGTTAGGCTTAAGTTCTAAATAGTGAAAAAATTGAACACAAGAACAGATTGTCTTCCCCTTAATAGAGACTGTAAGTAGTGTTATTGGTCACTTTCTTATGTTAAATATCCTTATTAGTAAGTTAGGTTAGACTGAAATTACTTATTCATCCAGAACGTAATATCTCATGATGTCTCAGTGTAGGTGTAAAATCTGAATAATATGTATCATCTTTATCACAATATTTCCTATATCTCATAACTCAGTCTCTTTGCCGAATAAAAATATCTAATACTATACAAGAAACCTGGGGGAACTCCCGAAGAGAGTTGAAGTTGTCATTATTAGTTACTGGATACTGTCGGCAGCATCAACTTGTGAACTTGAGATTTATTATTTGAGAAAGTTTTACAACTTAGAAATTCTTGATTTATTCTTAAAGTGACAGTGAAAAGACATCGGGAAGGCTTTTCTATTTTCATTCAGTTATTTATTTTATAACTCACACTTATTCTACATAAACTTCTCTCAACCATTTTCTTTCGGCTCAATCGTGACTTTTGTAATTATTTATTATATTTAAAATCTTATCCGATCCCCTTGCATTAATTGCATTGTTATCTGTAATTTAGATTTTCTTAATTTACATATGCACTTTGCCTTTAGCATTTCTTTTTCGTTGCTAGAGATCGCTTCGCTTGTTAGCGATAAAACAGCCCGCTGCTATGTTAATAATTAAAATAATCTGTTTGAATATAATATAGTACTATAAATGCAACAGTGTTAAAGAATAAATAAATATCTATTATTCTCGCGACTATAAATTCAAAACACAAAAGTGATAAAGACAAAATATTTTATATCTTATTGAGTTAAATACGTGTGTGAATGTGATAATCGTGTTACATTATTATTTTCATGAAAATGTATTAGATTATTGAACCTTTTTCACTAAAGCATCGTGTCTTAATCCAGTTTTAATACTTCAGAAGGATTATTCATAAAATTAACATAAAAGCACTAGATAGTGTCAAACCTTATAAAAATCGCATCGCTTTATATGTATGACAAATAATATCTATAAAAATAATTCCCGTGAAAGAATAATGTCCATTAATGTCTGAAGTTGTAATTTATCACGAGCCCGTTTGAGCACATTAAGAAGAGCCATCGAACGAGAAATCTCAAAATATCGGTATATATATTCTGAACACGCTTCTTCACACCAGTTTCATACATTTACGCCCTCTGAGCCGTGTTAATTCATGTATATGTGTACATAATTTTAATACGACAACATTTTATATGACGCGTCTGTGTCTTTTGACGATTAGCAGTTGTTATTAAAAACTAATCTAATCTCTGTTTTTATTTATTAAAAAAAACTAAAATATATGAGACGGTGGAACACAAATTGGTGACAATTTCTCCATCCATCAAAGCGTCGACATACATTACAATTATATTATTAATTCCTTATTTTAAATAAAAAAATAGAATAAATAGGTTTATGAAGGTACTTATGCGTTTTTGTAAAGCCTAACAAAATATTAATAAGTAATTTTAACTTAATTTCTTAAATAATATAACATAATAAAGTGTCCAATAACACTACTTGCAGTACTATTCAGGGGAAGACACTCCCTTCGTGAGTATTTTTTTATTTAAGTTCTGTTAGAACCTAAGATATGCGGTCACAATAATTTACTAATGGTATTAGGGTTATTTTGGTTTTGTCTTTTTCAATCACAGTAGGTTCGTGGTGTCAAAGTTGAATAACCATTTAAAACGAAATATATCAGTGCAATACTTAATAGTATAGTATAATTTGATTGAATTTTTTTGAATAAGTTACAGTCAAAGTCCATAAAATGTCCAAAGTTTATAATCCAGTCTATTTTTCTTTATGATCATTTGTATGTACATTTCTTAGTGTTTGTGATAAAAAGTAATTCCTTCGAATCGCTTAATAATTAAAATTATTAATAATTAGAAATTTGTAATAATTAAACGCATTACAATCTGGGATATAAATTGTTGAATGCCGTAAGCGAATGCGTGTTTTTATAATGTGTGCTTGTCTTTTTATTTGAATAAATATACCGGGAGAAAATAACAAAAGCGTGGAGGACCAAAATCACATACATAAATGTCCAGCCTTCAGCATCCCGTTTTGCTTCGCTCATAACCTTTGCATGTCTTCCAGAAGAAACACATTTCAGACCGGAAACCTGTATTCACATACTTGTTCGGCCCCATATAAATAGAAACAAAAAAATAATATATTAAAAATGTTGGATGTAGAGATTATAGATGCGTGAAATATGCACATTAATAGTTGAAGGGTTTTACTGTAAGCAAAATTGCATTAATAAAATGGCGTGCCGAATGACGATAACGAAACGACACGACGGCGTTACCGAGACGTGAGGGTTAAGGCCGGTTCACTGATTACTTCATTTTAATGGAAGGCATAATGAACGCATACTTAACAAATAATAATAAATAAATCAATGGCGCTATAACATTTTTAGGTGGGCCATATGTCTCATGATAATTTGTCAATCTAATAGGCAAGTAGGTGATCAGCCTCCTTTGTCTGACACACGTCGACTGTTTGGGTTCAAGGCAAGCCGGTTTACTAACTATATTTTCCTTCACCATTTGAGCGAATAATATAGTTAGTTACTGCACAGCCGGGGATCAAACCTTCTACCTCGAGGAAGAGAGTCGCACGCTGAAGACCCTAGATCATCATTTCTCTAAATAATATTATCACTTAAAACTATATTATATACCTTATATATCATATAAAAGAAATATGGAAATTTAACATTTAGATTGAAAAATACCTATCGGAATATATAGTAATTAAGTATATCTATATATAAATGAATCCCTATTTCCCTTGGTCACGACATACCTGGACCGATTTCGCTAAATATTTTTTGTTGTGTTTGTATTGTCAAAAGAAAGTTCATATAAAAAAAAATTGCGCGGAAAATTAAAAAAAATACTGCATCCAACTTCTTAAACCACTTTAAAATGACTTATAAGTCTTAAATCAGGCTAGGCGGTAATGTTAAACAATAATAGAGACAATTTATAACAATGTATTGATGATTTATTTGGTATTTTACTGTTATAAAACTGCTGCAACATTTCGTGTACACACATATTGCATTTAATTTTTACTCAACAACTTTAAGCGTTTAATCATCACAATTAGGTTAAGTTTATTTGTCATAGTAAACATTGAAATGAAAATTGTAATTGACGTTAAATATATCAGAGCTGAGTCGAGGGCCATGCAACCCTCAGAGGCTGTTAAACGTCACTTATTTATAGGCTTTCATTAAATGATTATGTTTTCTCTTGAAAGAATATCATTTCTATTATTCATGAGTATTTCAAATAATTATCGGTAAACTTTTACGTGTCATAAAAAATACGATATTTTAACCTTTAAAATCCAAACGACTTTCGTATCGCTTGACTCTGATTGGCCAAGACATGTCAACAATCAATCCGCGTCGATTGATGCGGACGTATTGGTATTTAAAAATGTATTCTAGTAGGGCCTTAGTAGTTACAGTTTATATGCTAACATAAAAGAGTATATTTTTCTGTAATTTAATTTCTTGTACATACTTTAAATTTCCTTAGAAGCGCGGAGTTGAAGCGTTCACGATTTATCCGTACAACAAAGTTATCTTAGTTACCGGTATTGAACAACTATCAGCTAACTTTTGACCTGGGTTTAAAGTTTTTTCATAGATAACATTTTCTCAGTGTTAGTATAGTTGAACATCAAAGGATATCTTTATATTTTCCTTAACATTCTATATAATTTGTAGCGTTAATAAGGACTTTTAAAAATGAATTTGTTTGTTTTGGCCCGCGGGCCGCTATTTACAGAACGAAACAAACAATTTTTATCGTTTAAAATAATTTCAGACGGAAAAATGTGAGGCAAATAAGCGGCGGTTCAGTAATAGCTGCTCGTAACGCCCAAACAATCACGCGGCCCCATACACAACACACACTCCACAGTACATAGCACGGAGAACACTCCTTTGCTCCGCGCCACTTCGAACCCAATTCTAACAATCCCGACCTATATCTTTTGTATAACGAATGCTGTTTAATTGAGGAGATATTATATATGATGCGATCGTAACTGATATTCTTGAAATAATAATATCGATATATTCCCGCGACCCCGGTCTCAGCCGGCGTTGACATGTTTAGTCGTCCCCGGGGACGGGGGACCGTCCCGCTGTAGAGTGTTTCTCCCGTCCCCTCAGCTATGACATGTATATGAGTAACGGCGCTCTCCCTCGGGACATCGGTATTTCGTTTATGCGTACAGGTAATTGGAGACGCAAGTGTAATTTGTGTATTACGGTAAAGTTTTAATGAAAACTTTCCACAATACTGAGGAAACATATTGTTAACCTTTATTTTTCTCATTATTTGCACATTCTGTGAAAGTGCATTATGTAATTTTTAATTATTCACATAAATACATACACTACCCTTACAGTACTTGTGCATATATATTATATAAAAAAACCCTTTATTCATTAACCAAATACATACATTTCTATAATTTTAACCTAAGCGATAACATTCATTCTAACAAAAAAATAATATAAAGCAATCCTGGCAGCGTTCCCCCTTTTAATAGCTAGACTAATTCTTTGTCCGAGCAGCTCTTCGGTCTCCTGTGATATCGACTAACCTTTATTCTATTTCCTAAAAAGCCTTTTAGCGCTAGGACCCCACAGACCAAGGGTCTCGACACCGAATGGAACAAAATCATATTCGGTGCCCCTGTATTTAATATAAAATATTTAATACATAATCGCTATTGGAACTCACTCTGCAAACATATAGTGTCAACATTCAGTAAGCGCAACGTCTTTGTTAACTGAGATCTGTGTAACAGACTGGTTCTGAATCTTGATATCGCAAACCACCATGGCCTTTGCCATAGCACAAAGTCAAAGTCAAAATTCATTTATTCATATAGGTACACTTATGAACGTCAAAAAATACACATGCACATAGGTTCAAAGAAACCGATTTCTTGGAGAACACTTGGGTTGCTCACCCCCTACAAGACTTTAAGTTGTAGTATGGATAGTAAATAATGGTCCCTCATCAACTTCCAACTCCTAAATAGTTTGTAACCTATCCTTAAGGTCTTGAGATTAGGAAAATTAATCTAAATGCCACATAGAAAAGAAATCTTTGTTATTTATTATTTTAAAAAAATCTTAGAAATAGCTTAAACAAATACGTAGATATCTTAAAGCTGTAAGCTCGTTAAAATAAGTCATTAATAACTGCGGTTGCGTGACTGCTCGCTCATTCGATTATAGTGACGCGATACCACACTGCCTTTGCTTATAAAGAGCGTACAAATTCTTAAAAGGCCGGCAACGCACTCGCGAGCCCTCTGGCATTGAGAGTGTCCATGGGCGGCGGTATCACTTAACATCAGGTGAGCCTCCTGCCCGTTTGCCCCCTATTTTATTAAAAAAAAAACTGTTAGAGACGTTATAAATTAAATAAATTCAAATTATCTCATTGGGTCTCGTTATAATAATTTGGTTATAACACTTCTTGTGTATCTAATATATATACTGCTATACCAGCGAACGAATTATACACCATTTTAGTAGCTACATATGGAACAATTTGCTATGATACCCCATAAAGACTGTTCGTTTTTCCGTAATAAAGCCTAAGTACTAAATAAACCAATTTCTCTTTCCATAAATACCTATCTCAGAGTTCAAGGTATACAATAAAAAAAATACTCAAATTATCATTTTTATTAAAGATAGATAATCAATATATTTAATATTACGTAACATTTCTTATTGAAATCCTAATCATGCAAATACCTAAATTATGTATAGTTTGAATATTTGTAACATAATACAAAAAGCTACTCTAGGAGTCGCGTTAATGTTTATTTAATTTATAGGTTAAAAACACTGCATTAGTATAGCAAAGCAATATAATAAGTTTACTATACATTCATAATATTTTTTTTTAGTTTTCTAGTCCAGTTTTAAAAACAATTAAAGTTGTGCTAGAAGTTAAAGACAATTTTTTTAACTTTATACCAAAAAGAATAGGTTAGGTAACTCGAACTTATAACTAGTAACTATTAATAAGTCAAACAAACTAAACGAATTCATAATACACACACAATTCTATAGCATTTTTAAAGTAGCTAGACAGTATACAAGAAACACTGCATTTGAATGGAATTGTTCAAATCACTGCATATTATTTTCCTGATAAAATATTAAGAAAGCCAAGTCATGCAAGGAGTGATATAACGAGGTCGCGTGTGAAGGCTTTGTTATTAATTGAGTATTTTTGTTGGGGTGAGTGCGTCCTATCGGTATTAATCATTTATTGAAATAATTATACAGAATGTTACGTGTCGTTTCAATATTAATTATAGTAATCATTTTGTTTGTACCATAAACAATCCATTTATTTCATAATATTTTAATACCAATATTGACAAAATTCAGTATGTAATCGCAGTTTGAAATAGCACGGCATATTGGTCAATTTTGTTTTGACGACCATCATTTATTTGCGGCAAGCTTGTGGTGTGATTAGCGCTGCGCTTTAGAATAGGCAGAGACCGCGCTATGTTTATGAAATACCTCTATCACTTTATCGACTTTCATGACATTCACCATGCATCGGAGATAGATACTTTTATCTTGTCCCTTCTCATTCATTTGTTTTACACGGCCAAACCACCTAAGTATTACCTTGCATATCTCTGTCAGTACGTCCTCTTTTAACTCACACTGCTCACGTATCTTTGTTACTTATAAAAAAATATTCCTCATATAGAAAAAAAAATGACACAGTCCTAATGATGATTAGCATCGTTGCGTCCTACGCACGAAGCTTTAACAATATGCCAATGCGACAATTTCAGTTTTTGCTAGCTCTTACCTATTGAATTTCGAAACAGTTTGTATAGTGTGTGAATGCATATGCTACCATTTAGATCTAAATTCGCTACATTCTATATCTTTTTATTGTTAGTTTATTACCAATAGTAAAATTAAAAATCAAAACAAGAGGAAACACAAAATGTACACACATTTCCGGTCATTATAAAAGCCCTCAAAAAATTGTATGTATTTCCAATTGTAAATACTAAAAAGTTATTAAAAATATCCGTAACGATGCTTCATGTTACCAATTATAACGTTTCGAGTGTAATACAGTATGCAAGCTAATTTAATATTTGTTTATAGTTCAGAAATATTGCGTGTTTATTAACGAACATTTCGGACAGTTACAGCCGTACTCAGTGGCGTCAAATAAATTTATCTGTTTGGTTAAAACAATAATAATAATGTTACATATTTTTAGTCTCCGATTATAGATATTAGAACTACAGTTCTGAAACAGACAGCTGTAAAGTAAACTATCAGACTGTTCAGTTTCTTAATAAAAGTTATATAAATTTAATGACATAAAACCTTATACAGTAAATGTAAATTTGGTCGTAATAATTTTTAATTTAAACCAATAGTTCTTGAATACTTTGAAGTAATGAAAAACGTTATTTTCCCGGCTGCATTTGTAGGGAAGCAATATGCAGTCAATAAATAATCATTGAATCAATTAGTTGAATTCAGGTACGTTTTCGCATGCACACTATCAAATTACAATATTTTGAATTATGACAATGACAGTAATTGACACTGTATAATGGATATTTATGATATTATGAATAATTTGCGGTCCATTCGCTGCACACAATCTACGTCGATTTCATGAAATTAAAAATGATAGTGTTGTGTTTAAAAACTTTTTAGTTTAGTATTACGATTAGCTTGTTCATGTTAGAAAGTATTTCTTTTCTTATTTTAAATCGCTAGTCTATAAAATACGGTAAATTATTTACTAAATCCAATTTATTTATGCATAAGTTACTAATAAAAGTAGACAACGAAACGTACGCCATAATTTTAGCACGATCATAAATTTATCAATACTATACTAAATGTAGTCTTAACACACGTCATTTACCTACTAAATAAGCCGTGAAAGAAATGTATATCACATATATTTACGTCAAAATCAAGCGCCATTTGAAATCGTTAATATAATTATTATGTCCTTGTGTGTTCTTATCTATTATTTCTGTTTACGAATGCTTTTCTACTATTTAATGAAAAAAATATCTGTGCAGAAATAATGTGACTTTTATATATCCTGTGGCTGTCTGTTATTTTAGTGAATAAATAAAATACCGTTCGTAACGATGATAGATGTAAAAATAATTTTTAATCGTTGAACGTAGAAAACGCGAAGCATTCGATGGTATATTTATACCATCGTGTAGCTTTTGTAATCGTTAAAGAGTTATTCTGTGGAAGTTGATGAATCGTCAGCAACAGTAGCTCCATTGTCGTGTGGATTGTTTCCGATACCTTTGTTAACTTCGCTAAATGCCTCCGATCAACAAAAATCCCGCTCATTCCCCATTGTGTCGGCGATCGTCCAGACGTTACACTCGACACCCTCTATTGTTACGTTATTCTATTCAATAGTAATTTTCATCTGCTACCTGTATTGCGCTAACTTAGACAATTAATTAATTCATAGTAGCTATATTGATTATATACTTACCAATTTCCTTTTAAATGGTTTAAAAAAAATCAATGGCGCTACAACCTTTTTAGGTCTGGGCCTCAGATTTATGTATCTGTTTCATGATCATTTGTAAATTGAATAGGCAAGTAGGTGATCAGCCTTCTGTGTCTGACGCCCGCCGTCGACTTTTTGGGTCTAAGGCAAGTCGGTTTCCTCATGATGTTTTCCTTCACCGTTCGAGCTAATGTTAAATGCGCACATAGAAAGAAAATCCGTTGGTGCACAGCCGGGGATCGAACATACGACCTCAGGGATGAGCGCCGCACGCTGAAGCCACTAGGCCAACACTGCTCGTGTTTAAATGGTTTTACTTTTGCAAAAACCTATCATCAGATACGAGTAAGAGGTAGCTCAGCGACCGTATCTCTGCAATTCTATATAATCAGCGATAAAAATGTTACATGGTGAGGACAGTAATTCGATTGTACCTACTATAGTGCCTTAGCTTTAACCTGTTCTGATGGATACGTCAGAAGGCAACACCTTCTGCCGATACTTCATGCATCACAGCTAGGAGTCACATTTTGAAAAGAGCACATCATGATTCGGTGTATAAATTAAGTTAACGAATTACAAGGTTAATGGATATTTTTTATTTTACGTTGAGTGAACTGACAAAAGTTCTATTACCTGTTGCCTATAGTAGTTAGTTAAGTTTTTTTTTATTTTTTATTAAGTAAATATCTTAATTACCGTGATTTATGTGTCTTTTTACTTTCTATTTTTAATGTATCATCTTTTTAGTTTAGTTTGTCTTTTTTTTGTTCCTGTTTAGTTTTGTCTTAATAAATGTGTATAACATGTATTTTTGCACTACTTGCCTATCTTATGTAATTTAATACATTTTTATTCTTTCTTTACTCACAGTGGTTGACTGGAAGAGATCGCTCGTAAGCGATAAGGCCGCCAGTTGCCCTCCTTTTGATTTACTTATGTTATTTTTTTTATATTGTAGTGTAACGAAGTGTAATAAATAAAATAATTTTGTTTTTCCGAATTAATTGTTGGGTTTTTTGTTTTGTCTAGAAATTTTATTCACTTTGTGCGGTTTTGTCAATCGTGTCACATGTTGGGACAGGGGTGCTTTCTTTTTTTAATATTAAAGTGCCGTCTATTTAATAGATACCGTAAGAAGTTTTATTCCAACATTTGATCTTAGTAAAAAAAATCGCTAATTTTACATAGATATATGTAATGAACAGTATTGCATCTCAGGCAATAAATTAAATTTTGTATAGTGAAAGGAAAGGATCTTCAAACAATTCCTTTGCTAAAAATATTCTACAAACACAGAATACTTTCAAAGTATACAATAAAAGTATATTGGTGTCAGCGATGACCCGTGAGGCCGGAAGACAGCCGCACACAGACCATCGTTTCCTCGGGTGCGATCGATTGGACCGCCCCTATAAACGATTCAAACCTTTTACCTTCCCTGTTCTTTTATAAATATTACATTTTTGATGGAAAAATACTGTAATCTGTATTTAGGTTGGATCACTCGCTTCGTGTCTTCTGAATTGTTCTGCCGGGCCCACGAAGTAATGAAACAATATTTTCGTGAGAATTTCAATAACTCGAACGCTTTTCTGATTGCAGGTTTTTCTTGCAATTATAATTCAAAGATAGAATGGCTGGACCGAGGTAGCTTATTTTGATCTTGAAATATTTGTGGAAGTCCAGGGGACGTTTTAACGGTTTAATACATAATAAAAATAAACAAACATATTAATATATTGTTTTACTGTCAAATATATTATATATAGACGATTGATTTATAAATGTTGTTGAGGTTTTTATTGACTGTTAGAGTATCTTTAATCTTAAATTGAATTTGTAATTCCTAAGCCGATATTGATAAATTAGAATTCTCGAAGTTCTAGAATCGTTTAGTTTTACAATGAGATGTTTTTAGACATGTGTACAGGACGTCTGTCGGGTCCTTCTTATACTTAAGTTCGTAGTATTAATTAATATTTTAGTTACGTAATAAAAACACATACTCTATGAAAATTGTTAATACAGTGTTTAGTGAATAATGTAAGTTAAGTGCTCACGACCTATTGCAACGACACGTTGACGTACACCCCAGTCATGAATTATGCAATTAGAGCGGCTTTTAATTAATTTAGTAAAATGCAGCTATTATCGCATGTCGGTAAAATAGTATAGTGCATCAAAAATAATGTTAAATAACGTTGCCGTCATGGAAACAATGCCTAAATGTTTTCTTTACCGATGAGTAGGGATGTCTGCCTATTCAAATTTAATGAAGTGGATTAAGTGATACTTGTATCTTATGTTCCATAATAAACTTATTTCATTTTTAGCGATGCTAAGCTATCTAATTCATATCTAATTGTTCTATTACTCTTTGGTTATCGTTCACACAGGTCTTTGCTGATTTTTTAAGCAAAGTTCAAGCGAAAGCTTAATTGTTAATATGAATAGTTATTATATAATAAGTATTTTTATTATTTATTTGAAACATGTAGATCTTATACCTATATAACGTATTTCCTATAACCTTTTTTATATGTATAATTGTTTAAGAAATCATTGTTTTCCTCCGCTTTAACGGGATATACAAAATAAGTTTGCCCTTTGGAGTTGTTTTTTGAAAAGGATCTTGCCCAATATAAAGGCTATTTCAATTGTTTTGCATGAAATCGAACACTGATACGTTATCCATTGAGCGGTGGACAGTGATGGCTTTGAGAATCACGATTTTACAAATATTAAAATGAATTTAAATTTTATGAAAGTGCCTCGACACGACATTTAACACCTTACTCAACCCGTGATACTAAAAAACATCTAATTCATACTTTTAAATTCATGTTGTAAATTGTGATTAAACTTAAAAGCCGTGTTTTCTGTTTAACATATATGTTAATCATTACACGGGGACAATATATATAACAATGTATCCGTGATTCCACCCCTTAAAATACAGTTTACCGAATTAGGACACGCTGATCAGTATGTTGCAAATTTTAACCAAAAAAACAAATTATTATCAAATATGCACTTTTACTGTACCATTTTATGTTTAGAAGTCCTTCTAAGATTAATACTAGTTAAGCTAAGATAATAATGACCATTCAATAGTTGACGCAGGCTGCTATCAGTGCAACACGGGCATCTTAAGTGGATCGTTTAATTGCTAATGATACTGTATCAGGCGCTGCCAGTTCGCACGCACTGCTCATAATATGGAAATATAGTGAGCAATTGTAGCAATGACAATAAGCTTACACATCAAAATTATATGACCCAAAACCAGGAATTCTATAGGTACATAAAATCGTATGGAAAAGAATACCAATGTGATACAAGTACTGTATACTCTATGGTATTGTTAATTAAATATTTAATCTATTTGGATTGCACAGGATTTTGGAAGAGTTTTAACTACTTTAATTCAAGACTTACTTGACTTACTGTCCTATAACCCCTAGATGGGACAGAGAGCGTCCACACTGAGTCTCCATCGGGTTCGGTTTGAGCCTCATTATTCGCCTCACTACAAGTCTTTCCGGCTTTCTTTGCCTCACCTTCAACTGTACGGCTCTTCCGCTTTACTTGCACGTTCCAAGCAAGCGCCTGCTTGGGAATATGATTGGGATCATAGAGATTTGTCAATATATCAGAAATCGTTACGTATATCACACTATAATGTTGTATATTTTCGTCTATTGTTTTTTTTATATTAACGGGGAGCAAACTGGCAGGAGGCTTACCTGTTAAGTGATCGCCGCACATAGACACTCACATTAATAGAAAGCTCAGTGCAAGTACGTTGCCGGCCTTTTAAGAAGCATTGGTAGTTGCAGCTTATGTTGTCCATTTCAGTTTTTAAGTAATATACGATTTATTTATTTTTAATAAACAGTTGAGAACGTAGTAAATATTTGATACTATGAAAACTTAAAAAAAAGCCTGACCGTATATAAATAGCCTAATTCGGCTTTAATTGTTAATAGAAGCACTGATTTTACTGAGCCCATACATCATGATGAGTGATGATCGATCACACTTTACATAATTCTAACTTTCTAAAAACACAGAGTAAAATATTATTACTCATTATTGTAATTAATTTCAGCGATACCAAGGAACTTTCCTCGCCTCGAAATGAGATGATAATAATTACTGTACTTAATAATATTACATGTCGTAAGTTTATAACAAACTTAAATTGGGTGCGGCGCTCGCAATATACATCAAGTGTAGGGCGGGCGGCCCCACGTTAACGTCAGCACTAACCTGCACCCGGCACCGTACGCCTGATATACTCACACGTGCGACACTGTACATTATATTGTACACAGCGACGCGATGGACCGTGTAATTGCTGCTCATGTAATTCCCATTGTTATTGCAATTCACCCGAAGCGATGTCACCAATGTCACAACTGACAATGTATTAATAGCTATTTTACAGTTGACAATTAAATACGCGATCCGGAACGATCGAAATAATCGATACGCGAAACAAAGACTTTATCCGCATTAACTTTTATGCATATCCGAACAATTAAATAATAACAATGCGGTAAATGTGTAATTAACAAGATAAGTTCACTGACAAAGAATACAATAATAACAATGCGCGAAACATTTTTCGAAACAAACAAAAAATATGCCTTTCGTATGTAATTCTATTAATTGTTACATTATCCAATTTCGTAGCATTCGTAGCAGTCGTAGCGCAGGTGACGTCACAGGCGTAGCACTGTCGTTTCGGGCTTCACTGCATTCATTTAATTTTGAATTGTTCCTTTATTGTTGCAAACTAAAATATTTTTGTGTTTTATCTTTAAGTTGGGCCTTATAAATTTTAACGGGTATTAAGTATTTTATTTCTATGTTTCGTGAAAAGGCATTGTATACCTATAAGGTAAGCTTCCACCAGTGTGCTGAACTGTGTTGCACAGCGTACGGCACAAATGTTTGTTTTAGTCGACTCACTCCAACGAATAATATTGTGCGCGAATATTTCGGCAGGGTCGCGCACCCTGTAAACTTGTGTGTGCGCACACAGTACAAGTAGACACTCGTGTCGACGCGCACACACTCGTTCGTTCGCGAACTTATTATTGCTTCCGTTACCAAAGCGAACACATTGATTGATCAAGAATATATTAGGGGAAGCCCGGGCAAGACGCATAGCAGGGCAGCACAAAGCAGAACGTTTTCTTGTCCGTCCATATTAGCAACTGTCGCCAGAAAATCTTCTCAGTGAACAAGTCCGTGACCAAGTGTGCAACTGTTCGCGCACAAAAGTTACACACGACATTGCTGGTGAAGACAGACGCGCGAGCCAAACGCGAGCCGCGGTTCTGCTATTTTTGCACGATATGTTTGTGCAAAAATGTGTTTGAATTTGTGCAATTGAGTTGAAATTTCACGATTTATGTAAATCAAAACTTTTATTATACAGTAAAATTTAGAAACTTTCGGAACAAAGTAGCCAACCATTATATCAACTTAAGTTACAACCTAGTACGTAAACCTATAAAATATTTTAAAAAATGTTTTCGTTTGAACCCACTCTTTAAAAGAATGAATAAGACACCACCTTAAACATTTGTTTTTAAACGTGTTAAACGAATAATCTAGTAGTGTGTAGTGTCACAAATAGAGGCAGTTTGTGTAGCTAATTAGAGAGGGCCGGCGGCGACGTTGCAGCCAAACGGAAAAACTGCCTTCTTTCAGACTCGTTCGGGCTAATTTCATTTGAGTTTTTGTCGCTCTTTTTGTCGAATTTGCATTATGAACAAAAGCACTTACAAAAACTAATAATAGTTTGCGTGGCATATACTTTATTGATATAACAGTAATTTCTGTACTTTTTTTAATTGATTCATTATTTAGGATAGAAGCCTAAAAGCGAGAACATATTAACCATACTGAAAATGAAACATTAATATGTTTATATAAAAAAATAAGAAATCTACTTTAATATAATGTAAACTATTTCCATAAAAATTAGACATATAAAGACTAGACGAATTTAGACTATCCACTTATAAATATGCCTTATTGTGATTGTTTTTAAAAACATGTTCTTAAACTAATTAAGTAATTTATTTTATTTCATTTATATTTTATTAAAGTATTCCTAAAGCTACTCATTAAACAATATTCAAACAATTACATTATACACAAAAGCCAAAAACGGAATACACATTCAAACATAAACATAAAGCACAGTTTTACCTATTTGTACAAAAAATATAACAAAGAACAAATTATACTAAATTCTAGTTTTTATTCGACCGAGGAATCTGGAATACTTGGGTTTGCCCTGTATTGTATGATGAAGAGGTGTGAAAAAGTAAAAGCGACATTAAATCAGGGCAGTTAATTAAACCGTTTCAAATAGCGTGTAAAAACATCAAAAACAACAACAACAACAAAAACAATAAGTATATGCACTACTGTACTACTTCACTTATATAGTATATATAAGAATTTTTAAGAAGAATTTTTTATGAAGTTGAAGCATACATCATTAACACTCACTCCGGTCTGCGACCTTTGTTGTTGCTAGGCCTCCTAAACGAGAAACGTTCTGAGCCACCTCCCGCCATTTGCTGGTTTTAAGATGCAGCAGTCTTCATGACTGCATCGAAACAGCGATACCTGGCTCGACCACTAGGTCAGAGTCTATTGAAGACTTAGACCTTCTTCATTGATGGATCTTGACTTAAGATAGTATTGTCTTTTGTTAACATAGCTTTTACACATTTAAAGAAAACACTTTTTTACCGGATTGAAGCTATGTATTAATCGTCTACTACTAATGCTAATCGTCATCTTTTAGCCGATATCAACTCCGGGGAAATAAATACAGATAATACAACTTCCCTTATATCTTTGTATATTCTCTCTTCTCTACAGCTGTGATACTGTTTGACATTCAACATCTTCTGTCTTCAGTCACCGTGACCACGCACGCAGTAAAGCACGCGAAACATCGGGAGAATTTTAAAATTATGTAAAATAATTATAAATAATAATAGATAGCTTTAATCCGATAAAGTGTTTTCTTCAAAAATTTACTCAAGATGCCAAACGTACTTGGTTTTTTGGATTCTATTCTGAAAATCCATCTTAATAAATAGTACAATTTATGTGTTACTAAATATTATTGAAGAGTAAATATGGAAATCCCTAGTCCTCTGCTGTCAGATGAACTGCAAACTAAAGTGGGCGGACAAGGATAGGTCTATTTGTGTCTCGGCTCTTTTGGTTTTTTAAATTGTTGCCAACGCTTACGGGGAAACACTTAGCTGAAACTTCTTCAAAACAAATTGTTATTGTACTTACGTAAAAGTAAAGACGTCATTACAATTCAGTGGACATTATTGAAATTAGGAATTTTGCTAATAGTGCATGGCGTCACTAGTGTCTACAGATTATTATACGCCTATCTCATTTTCTCCCACGTTAAATCTTATGAATGTATGTGTCTGTCTCTTTCTACTGTCGCTTTTTCAATTCATCGAATTTCAAACTTTCATTATTTTAGCTTTTACCCTCGTAAGAAAACTTCGGTTCTGAGAACGTCAAAGACAGTTTCTATTTTGTCGTCCTCAAATATTGATATATATTCTCGTATATTCAATGTATGGCAAAAATTTGTCAAAAAATGTGGCATCGTTTATCATTAGCACTATAGCCAACTATGTGTCGCGTCAAATAAATATTTCATTGTAATTGTTTTATAAAAAACATTAATTATAAACATATATTATTATTATGAACAATTTCATATTTTGTAAACTTATTCACATGTCGGAAAACTGATTTTTTTTATCACTATGTAGGTTAAGTTTATTGTAAATACTGTGTATTTGTATGTTAGAATAAAAGATTATCGTCATATGTTTTTTATACTTGTATATGTATGTTAAAATCTGTTTGTCTTGATTTTTTGTTTGAATTCCTAAACGTCTTTTGTTTTTAATTTTAATAACGTTTACTTGTGTATACCTAAATTCCCTTTTTAGTTAATCTGTTTTGTATAATTTTTTCTGTGCTATCAATTAGCTGTAGTACCAGCAAATAAGTAACTTTTACTCCAATGCAATTCTAAAGCATTTATAACCACAATTTTATGTCTATTTTTACACTATTGAAAGAAATGATAACTTTATGTAGATAATATAAGCCACATATAAATGATAGTGAATAAATGATTTCAATTGAAGCAAAACAGTAATATACAAAGTGGTCGTTAACTGGTTGTTAAGTTAACTGAAATATAGTTACAGTGCGGTATTCGAGTAATAACATAGTATCAGGCCTGCGATGGATCAGTCTAATATGATTACTGTCGTAACGGTTAATTGTCTTGTTACTCTAGATATATATATACACGCTATACACTATAATATATACGTGGGTAACACTAAAAATGTTAAGAACTGGCTACTTAGAAACATAATGAAAACTTTTTGAGTTTCAATTTTAGAACTCTGGTAACCTAATGTTGTATATTGCATTCGTTTGTAATTTTTTTGTGAATTGGCGGCAAATCTCAAACTCTTGTTACAAGTGAAAATGAACCTAATGCGAGAAAATTTTCGTTCAATGATTTATTATGAATTTCGTTGTGGGCTTACTCTACAACAAAGCTATGATAGGCTGCGACTAGCATTTCTTAATAAAGCCCCATCTCGTGCCACTCGTTCGGGCTAATTTCATTTGAGTTTTTGTCGCTCTTTTTGTCGAATTTGCATTATGAACAAAAGCACTTACAAAAACTAATAATAGTTTGCGTGGCATATACTTTATTGATATAACAGTAATTTCTGTACTTTTTTTAATTGATTCATTATTTAGGATAGAAGCCTAAAAGCGAGAACATATTAACCATACTGAAAATGAAACATTAATATGTTTATATAAAAAAATAAGAAATCTACTTTAATATAATGTAAACTATTTCCATAAAAATTAGACATATAAAGACTAGACGAATTTAGACTATCCACTTATAAATATGCCTTATTGTGATTGTTTTTAAAAACATGTTCTTAAACTAATTAAGTAATTTATTTTATTTCATTTATATTTTATTAAAGTATTCCTAAAGCTACTCATTAAACAATATTCAAACAATTACATTATACACAAAAGCCAAAAACGGAATACACATTCAAACATAAACATAAAGCACAGTTTTACCTATTTGTACAAAAAATATAACAAAGAACAAATTATACTAAATTCTAGTTTTTATTCGACCGAGGAATCTGGAATACTTGGGTTTGCCCTGTATTGTATGATGAAGAGGTGTGAAAAAGTAAAAGCGACATTAAATCAGGGCAGTTAATTAAACCGTTTCAAATAGCGTGTAAAAACATCAAAAACAACAACAACAACAAAAACAATAAGTATATGCACTACTGTACTACTTCACTTATATAGTATATATAAGAATTTTTAAGAAGAATTTTTTATGAAGTTGAAGCATACATCATTAACACTCACTCCGGTCTGCGACCTTTGTTGTTGCTAGGCCTCCTAAACGAGAAACGTTCTGAGCCACCTCCCGCCATTTGCTGGTTTTAAGATGCAGCAGTCTTCATGACTGCATCGAAACAGCGATACCTGGCTCGACCACTAGGTCAGAGTCTATTGAAGACTTAGACCTTCTTCATTGATGGATCTTGACTTAAGATAGTATTGTCTTTTGTTAACATAGCTTTTACACATTTAAAGAAAACACTTTTTTACCGGATTGAAGCTATGTATTAATCGTCTACTACTAATGCTAATCGTCATCTTTTAGCCGATATCAACTCCGGGGAAATAAATACAGATAATACAACTTCCCTTATATCTTTGTATATTCTCTCTTCTCTACAGCTGTGATACTGTTTGACATTCAACATCTTCTGTCTTCAGTCACCGTGACCACGCACGCAGTAAAGCACGCGAAACATCGGGAGAATTTTAAAATTATGTAAAATAATTATAAATAATAATAGATAGCTTTAATCCGATAAAGTGTTTTCTTCAAAAATTTACTCAAGATGCCAAACGTACTTGGTTTTTTGGATTCTATTCTGAAAATCCATCTTAATAAATAGTACAATTTATGTGTTACTAAATATTATTGAAGAGTAAATATGGAAATCCCTAGTCCTCTGCTGTCAGATGAACTGCAAACTAAAGTGGGCGGACAAGGATAGGTCTATTTGTGTCTCGGCTCTTTTGGTTTTTTAAATTGTTGCCAACGCTTACGGGGAAACACTTAGCTGAAACTTCTTCAAAACAAATTGTTATTGTACTTACGTAAAAGTAAAGACGTCATTACAATTCAGTGGACATTATTGAAATTAGGAATTTTGCTAATAGTGCATGGCGTCACTAGTGTCTACAGATTATTATACGCCTATCTCATTTTCTCCCACGTTAAATCTTATGAATGTATGTGTCTGTCTCTTTCTACTGTCGCTTTTTCAATTCATCGAATTTCAAACTTTCATTATTTTAGCTTTTACCCTCGTAAGAAAACTTCGGTTCTGAGAACGTCAAAGACAGTTTCTATTTTGTCGTCCTCAAATATTGATATATATTCTCGTATATTCAATGTATGGCAAAAATTTGTCAAAAAATGTGGCATCGTTTATCATTAGCACTATAGCCAACTATGTGTCGCGTCAAATAAATATTTCATTGTAATTGTTTTATAAAAAACATTAATTATAAACATATATTATTATTATGAACAATTTCATATTTTGTAAACTTATTCACATGTCGGAAAACTGATTTTTTTTATCACTATGTAGGTTAAGTTTATTGTAAATACTGTGTATTTGTATGTTAGAATAAAAGATTATCGTCATATGTTTTTTATACTTGTATATGTATGTTAAAATCTGTTTGTCTTGATTTTTTGTTTGAATTCCTAAACGTCTTTTGTTTTTAATTTTAATAACGTTTACTTGTGTATACCTAAATTCCCTTTTTAGTTAATCTGTTTTGTATAATTTTTTCTGTGCTATCAATTAGCTGTAGTACCAGCAAATAAGTAACTTTTACTCCAATGCAATTCTAAAGCATTTATAACCACAATTTTATGTCTATTTTTACACTATTGAAAGAAATGATAACTTTATGTAGATAATATAAGCCACATATAAATGATAGTGAATAAATGATTTCAATTGAAGCAAAACAGTAATATACAAAGTGGTCGTTAACTGGTTGTTAAGTTAACTGAAATATAGTTACAGTGCGGTATTCGAGTAATAACATAGTATCAGGCCTGCGATGGATCAGTCTAATATGATTACTGTCGTAACGGTTAATTGTCTTGTTACTCTAGATATATATATACACGCTATACACTATAATATATACGTGGGTAACACTAAAAATGTTAAGAACTGGCTACTTAGAAACATAATGAAAACTTTTTGAGTTTCAATTTTAGAACTCTGGTAACCTAATGTTGTATATTGCATTCGTTTGTAATTTTTTTGTGAATTGGCGGCAAATCTCAAACTCTTGTTACAAGTGAAAATGAACCTAATGCGAGAAAATTTTCGTTCAATGATTTATTATGAATTTCGTTGTGGGCTTACTCTACAACAAAGCTATGATAGGCTGCGACTAGCATTTCTTAATAAAGCCCCATCTCGTGCCACTATTTACAATTGGTTTAACGAGTTTAAGCGTGGACGTAGCAATCTCAATGATTATCCGCGTGAGGGACGTCTTTTAACAGCGACTATTAAAGATAACATCATTGCTGTACGACGTATGATAAAGCAAGATAAGAGAGTGACCTATCAGCAGATACAGGCAAGCCTAGGCATGGGTATGAGTCGAGTTCAAAAAATATTACACGAACATTTAGGCGTCAGGAAGCTTTGTACCAGATGCATTCCCCATACTTTAATCGACGACCAGAAACACCTTCGCATGGACTAGTGTCGCTAACTGTTAGATAGATAAGTTAAACGGCGGTGACACAAATGCTGTATTTGACATCGTCACAGGTAATGAAAGCTGGATGTATTGCTACGAACACAAAACCAAAAGACAATCAGCTCAGTGTGTGTTTCCTTTCGAGGATCGTCCAACTAAGGTAAAGAAAGGAAGAAGTCAAGGAAAAAAGATGATTGCCTCGTTCTTTGGTAAGGAAGGTCATTTCGTGACAGAATATGGAAGGACAGTTACTGCAGACTGGTATGTCAATCGCTGCTTGCCTGTTGTCTTGGAAAAAAATTGACAGCAGTGCCCTCGAAGCAGGATCCTCCTTCACCACGACAACGCTTCAGTGCACTCCGCAAAACGGACCGTTGAATATTTAACTACGGCAGGTGTCGAAATAATGAGTCATCCGCCATACAGTCTTGACCTGGCGCCCGGCTTTCATTTATTCTGAAGAACTAAAGATAAAATTCGAGGTATTCGCTTTACGAGCTCTGAAGATGCGGTGAAAGCATACAAAAATGCCATAAAAGAGACCTCTAAGGAAGAATGGGCTCACATCTTTTCTCAGTGGGTCCATCGAATGCGACGATGTGTAGAGATTACTTCGAATAACAATAAATTATTGGCAACTTTCTACATTAAGCCGTTTTTCATTTTCTTAACATTTTAAGTGTTACCTAGTCGCGCGCATACCGTGACAATAACCGTCACTCTAAAGTAATCATAGTCAACTTTTTCGAAAAATGCCAAAAAAATTCTTTAATTATGTAGAAATATTTTTTTATGATATTTAAACAAACTAACTAGATAATGCGTTATAATAAAACTTTCAATGTATTAAATACCTTTTTTCTATTCTTAGTGTCGTTTTTTTCTACGAACGTAGAATAAAATTTATGAAGAGATTTTTGCCAATTTGGTAGCAATATGTAAAAAAAACTACCCAATTCTTGATGCTTGAACGCTTACGTTTTCTCTACTAATGGTATAAAGAGGAAATACTTGACTGTTTTTATTTCTTCTGTCACCATTAGAATTCTGCACTCTCCCTGAAAAAGAGGCCCGGCACTAGAATGTTTTTAGAAAATGAATACCGTATGAAATTTTCTATAATGTACCCGAAACTGTAAAAAATATCTTTAATAAATCCCTATATTAGTAAATCCGTGGCGCTATAGCCTTTTTAGGTCTAGGACTCAGATTTCTGTATCTGTTTCATGATCATTTGTAAATCTAATAGACAAGTAGGTGATCAGCCTCCTGTGCCTTACATACGCCGTAGAATTTTTGGGTCGTTCGACCAAATGTTACACGTGCATATAGACTGAAAGTCCTTTGGTAGACAGCCGTAGATCGAGCCTAAGACTTTAGGGATGAGAGTCGCACGCTGAAGCCATCACTGCGTAAACTTTTGACTACGATGGCTGGCCATGCGTCATACTCGTGAACGGGTGCTACTTGTGGTGACTGGTCGTATTGAATTCGTGTTTGCGGTGATGTTAATTATTTCGACTATGTATTTGCGTGTTGTTCCCACGAGAATATAAGTGCGTGCTCCTATTTCACCATGCCTCCTGCTGATAGAGTATCTTCGATAATCTGAAACAAATCTTTGTTTCATTATTATTTATTACTTAAGATGTCATATGGAACATGGTGTAATAGTTGCAGCACCTCACAAACGTTGTGTTAAACAAAAAAACTTGGCGATTAAAAAGAGTTTATTGCCAGTTCTTCTCTTCCGTTCTACGCCCTTAATTTGAGAACTGGCAGTAAATGTAAAATTAGAAGCATTTAATGTATATTTATTTTTTGTGTATATTGTGTTATCTATATGAATAAATGATTTTTGACTTTGACTATAGAGTAACGTGATGTACTACCGATTTATAAAAAAAACATTTGTTATACTATCTACGTAAACCATATGTTTATTATATATTTAATCATATTCAGCAAAGCCGTGACTGAGCGCTACCCTTATATATTTATAATATCTTATCATTGCTTCTTAATGTTTTTTATTCAATAGACCATTAAACAAGGACGGTTATAGATTTGACGGATCATAGTTAATATACTTCAAGCGTCAAATAGTTTTTATTATACACAATATTACGGCCATGAAGTCTGAAAGTATATATATCGCAGTAAATTAGTTAAATCAGAGAGTTTATTTAATCTCTAGACAGTTAAATAAAAATCGATATTAAATCAAGTCGCTAAAGTTCCGTCAGATAAGTGACTGAACGAAACGGTTCTAGGCAGCAAGACTAACCTAACCTTACCATTTACAATAAAGCAAAACACGGAATTTCCAAGCACTCAGTTCATCACGATCACAACGAAATAACAATAACAAATGAAATAATCATAGCGGAGTCTTGTTTTACATTGTTAATCAACACGCTGGCTTTAAGTCAGACAGATAGTTAAACGTTTTCGATGCTGCTTTATTTAAATCAAAATGCTAGCGACTTGATTGAATATTGACATTTAATTAACTGTCGAGAGATTCCATAAACTCTCTGATTTAACTACTCTACTGAGACATATATAAGAGGTACCTGGAAGAACCAATCATTTTGTATTTAAGTTACTTCGATATTAAAATGAAAATCCGAGCAAGGCGGAACTAATAAATGAAGTCAAATTGCCCAGTTCTTTAAATAGCTTAATTATAATAGGTAATTTATTATTAACCCTCGCGGCCGTTATCTGGTGATTACAGTGATTAGTGCGTTAATAAAATAAATAGTTTCCGAAAAAGGCGTCTGTATCGTCGTTATAACGAGTTAATTGTGACGTCACGTGTCAAGAAGCAATGATGGACGTTATGGCCCCACAAATATTATTGACACGATAAGTTAGCCCAATAAGTAGACCATATGATAGCCCACAAACTTTCCTCGGCAGCTAATTTCCATTCATGATTACCGGTTGCGGCCAGTCCACTTTACATATCGCCGGTGTGTTCCTTCATTCTTTATTCGGAACTCCGAGTGAAATGTTAATTCTGATTTGAATATTATGTATATACGTACAGATACCATCTTCAAACGAATTTTATGCAATTATTTCTGTATATTTGGTTAACGTACTAATGATGGAAATATTGGAATTTCCACGGTATTATTTCTACAATATTTATTTCAGAAAAACACAATTCGAAAACATCGGATTATTCAATACGATATAATATTGTTTTTACCTAAAGTATTCAGGCTCTGTTAATAACTTTATGAACTATGGTTCAGACCTTATTCCAAATACAAAATACTTCCATGAAGTGTTCAATTGTGATGTATATACATATATTATAGTGTTTAAAAATTTAAATATAGTCTTATTCCCAACACATAAATACTTACATTATCATAACCTACATAGTAATAATAAAAAATAAATAAATAGGAAATTTGAAAAGGTTTGGTCGCTGTGGCATGACCTTTGTGTAGCATTTCCTCACTGTATTGCATACCAGGCGTCAACTTAAATAATTAATAAACGCTTATACACTTGCACCCCACAGCCCAAGAGTCCACCACAGGACACAAAATCAATGTTGTATGTGTTTTTAATTCTAAATATTTGTTTGTCTACAGCGTGTCGCGGCGATTGTGGGCCGCGGCATGTGGCGGCGTCACGCGCTCACCGCCGCCCTCGTGCTCGCCGCGCATCTTATCAAAGGTGAGATACCCAATATTCTTTTTCGTCGTTATTTTTATATTAAATGTTTATATTTTTATACACATGAATAAGTTTGATCTTGTCTTGCGTAAAAGCCCTATCATAACTACCATCTTTGGCACTGACATTTGATTAATGTACAAAAGCAAAATAAAAACCACACGATAGATCTGTAGTAGATAGCACAAAATACGGACACCGGGTCTCGAAGTTTTTTGTTCTTATCGCTTCCCATCTCAACGGAGCCTAGAACGGCTCTCAGATTTAATTCGCTTAGGAGCAGAAAACCGAGTTTAAAATCTTTTATCAATCTACCGTGCAGGGCGGGTGAGCCGCATCTGAACGAACGAACGACTGAACGAATTAACCGTTAAACCATTCGTAGCTCTCACAGTAGGAACAGGCTTGGGCAGGCAGTAATGTTTTCAGTCGAGATCTTGCTCCGAGTTGCTTACAAACTTTGTACGCGTTGTTTTATGTTTTAATTAAAATCTGGAATATTCATGAACGCTTCGATTTGTTTTCAAGTTACTCGGAAAGTTTAGTAAGGGCATTTGTATAATGTACGTGAACTGTAATTTAATGAAGTAAGTTATACGTGAGGGTCGACACGAAGCGATGGACAGATGTCTGACAAGGTCGACATCATGAGCTCAGCTAGTATGACAGGCTCTCGGCTCCATCAATCACGCGGCTCGCTATATAATTCCGTCTGAATTTTATGATTACACTCGCCTTTTATAATACTTCAATTTTGGTAACTCAAAATGGACCAAATTATATCATACGACCAGTATCATTTTCCTTTATTAGCCGAGAACTTTTTGTTAAAACTAACGTTATTAAAATACTTTGCTTAGCTAAGGATTATTGCTAATGCAATATGGTTATCCGTAGAGTAAATAACTATACGTAATTGACTAACCTCTGGGCTCTCGGTTCACATTTACAGTGCCGTATCACATTACCATGAACTCATGATTTTTCTATAAAATGCAATCTATGCAATCTCAATTATCATTCCATATTTAAATATAGAAGGCATTCGAATAAAAGGAAACCTTATAACGTAAATGATTTCCCTTGATGACAATGTTAGTAGGTGGGACTAATACACATCCGGTGAATAATGTGTCAGTTGTAGTTAATAGTTATAAGAGCAGGTGAGGCGACAGTGTCCTCTCACTGAATACATTACCGAACAATACCCACTCCCCGGATAATTGAATTGCAATTAGTTACAGATTGTCTGTCTTGTCAGTCCCATTGGTATTGTCGTTATTATGCTTCACAACTTATGTTATGATGTAGCTGAATCTATAGACTATATCGTAGATGTCGACTTTATGACTGGCTATTATTAATTAGTCAGAAACTGATTTTAGTCTAGTACCTAAGCATGCAATGTTCGACCAAGAAGTCGGATCCAGCAATTGTCAATGTTACCAAAAAATATTTCTTGTAATATTTGTAATTGTTTAGTAATGTAAGGAAATTACTAGTATATTTTTGTACCATGTCCTATTGAAAGTATAACAATGTTTATTATTGGAGACCATATCGTTATTCTTGATCAATACTTTCATAATACTTGGTTGGTTATTTAGGATAAGTTACAACCTAGATAATTTCTTTCTACAAATTTATATTAATATTGATTTATTTAACAGTTACAAAAGTGAAATATTTCTTGGCAAGTTTTTTTGCTTGCTCACCTTATCAGTGCCAATTGTTACGATTTTATACCATATCGTTATTCTTGATCAATACTTTCATAATACTTGGTTGGTTATTTAGGATAAGTTACAACCTAGATAATTTCTTTCTACAAATTTATATTAATATTGATTTATTTAACAGTTACAAAAGTGAAATAATTCTTGGCAAGTTTTTTTGCTTGCTCACCTTATCAGTGCCAATTGTTACGATTTTATACCATATCGTTATTCTTGATCAATACTTTCATAATACTTGGTTGGTTATTTAGGATAAGTTACAACCTAGATAATTTCTTTCTACAAATTTATATTAATATTGATTTATTTAACAGTTACAAAAGTGAAATAATTCTTGGCAAGTTTTTGTGCTTGCTCACCTTGTCAGTGCCAATTGTTACCATTTTATTAAGATTATTTATGGCTTGTATGATGAAACTTCCATAACAGTATATCCTTCTAGTTAGAACCCCTTTGCAAGCCCTTGTTTGCAGATTGTTTGAGCGCGGCATCATTTCTTTTAATTACCTACACAGTACGGACACCACTCGATTGCGGTGTGATAGGAATGTATGAGATGGGAGACTCCCCCTCCAGAGCCAGAGAGGCTGAAGGGGGAGGACAAAGGACGAGCTGTAGACCTGAGCCGACCCTTTTGTCTACGACGCGCCCTTCGGGACACAATATACACTTTACGTATGCATTGAATAAACACAAGATATTAAAAGAAAATACTACTACCAGAGTACTATACGTTTAATTATCATGGTTTTATTATTCAAGATGAATTTAAATAACTGGAGACCGGTTTGATTGTCATAGGCTATTAAATCATAGTAATATAGTTAATAATTATAACGTGGGTTTATTATTAGGATTAACGGTTAGGTACTAAAAATAATATAGTGGCATCCAGGGGCGGTATCATTTAACATAAGATGAGCTTCCTACTAGTTTGTCCCATCTTCCTTAAAAAAAATATGTGATCAACCTTCTATAATTGGATTTCAGTCATGCCGGTTACTTCACGACGTTTTCCTATGAGATAGTCTCAGATTGATAGAAACTACATTGGTACACGGCCGAGGATCAAACGTACGACTTCAGGGATAAGAGACCCACGCTGACGCCACTAGGCCAACATATGATGTATAATATAAGGTGTTTTAATCTGGTAATACAGCAGTTTCTTACAAACATACAGTACACGGTTAACAGACGATTTTAAACATTTCACGTGCGCTCGTGAATAATTCAGGACATAAGCAGCGTTGTAATTGCACTTTGACTGCCCCTGGCATTCGCACACACGATATATTGGCGCTATATCGTGTAGTGTGCGGTAACACGCGGACCATTTCCGCAATGCATATACGTGTCGATATACATCGCGCGAGACAAGCGAAAAATAATGGACAAAAAAATCAGTGGCTTCAATTTTGACTTGTATATCAGCTAATTCTTTAATTATTATTTATATTTATATTATCACGCCTTTTGGTCTATATGCAGAGACCAAGATTTCCACTGGCTACGACATCCCTCTTTCAGTAGTGAGTGTTCCAGATGCATAATAAACATATATTTTAATTTATTACATTAGTAATATGTATTCGTAACCCACACAAACTAGAAGAATTCAGTTATTTGTCAAAACGTATTTGTATTTGTTTGTGAACATTTTGTAGCGTTTACAATGACATATATATATATTGCTATATATACTGGCTTTTATTACTGAGCTATATATATACAAAGCTTCTATCTTGATAGTAATAACGAATTATATTAAATTTAAATTAGATTCATAACAAATCAATCTAGAGTTTACTAAGAAGCGTTTTCGAATCAATTGATTCAGAACATGAAAATATGAAGATTTTCATCCAAAATATCTATACCTTCCTATCTAACTATTCCGTGATAATTGTATTTACATTTAATTAGTTGCTATGTACTCCCTTTTCCCATTAATACACGGTTAGTTGCACTGAGGTATATTGTTTTGACGGTACTTCTTACTGCCATTAAACTAACTACACAGAGCAGACACTCTTGCTTGCTATGTTATTTTAGTGTGACATAATGCTTAAATGTAACTTTCTTATAAGATCCCATTTTGGGATCGTGTTATGCTACAAATAAGTATCAGTTTAGTTTATTTTTTGTTCCGGCCGCCCTCCTTTTGATTTCATTACGTTCAATTTTTTTTAATTGTAATGTAACGAAGTGTTAATTAATAAATATATTTAATTATAGTTATATATTGTTTATTGCTTAATTATATAATATTTAGTAACACTTCGTGGACACTTCGAGACTGTGGTTTAGAATGTATGTATCAATACGTCCTAGGCCCGAGGGTAGATATTACAAATTACAATGTTCCAAATGTTGGTATGTAGATACTTAAAAGGTTAGTCTGAGTAAAATCATATTAAGGCGAGACGAAATTCGCGGAGCTAGTTTAAAAAAAGTGAAAATAACTTACGTTTTAACGACCAATAGTGTTTTTATGTAATACCTTTTGTATTACACGTAGTCTAAGATCCTTTTAAATTACTCCAAATAGATCAGAAAGCCGTATCCTACCCAGAAGGCAAGTCATTAAAAAACCATAAAATCTAAATATAATCACTATACCGTATCCCTAACTAACAATTAACATCGTGCCTTCCCTACTGGATAAACAAAGAGTTGCGGTGGCGATGGAGGCTTGCAGGAGGGCCGTCCTCAATACTCGACGTCTGTCTTTCATTAATACTTGTGTCTGTGTGCGCACAGACAGACATACAACGATACTGAACTACGGGGATCTACTTTGTATTATTCTGTTGAGGGGAGACTGGTGCAATCTTCTTGTTATTGTCTGTATAATTGGAATCCATTGTAATTGTTCATAAGGGAGTTCGTTTATACGCAAAAACAGAGGCTTTTGATGCACAATATTCATAAACGGACGAGACGTGATAATATTTAGCCTAAATTCGGGCCGTCTATGAATCCTGATATACCGGAAAAGGATTTGACTTATTAAAAATTAAGAGGGGTGAACATGAGGGTTATATACATTTTTAAAACCCTATCGTGAAATAAACTCGAGTAAAGAGCTCTTCCAAAATTTTAAAATAAAAATTGAGGTAGGCGATAAACTCTCCCAGACCTATCGAACATACATAAAAAATTTCATAAGAATCTGTATTACCGTTTTAGAGGAAATTATTTGTCAACACTGTGGCGTGACAATTTTGCATATAAAGTTATAGTTATATGTTAGCTGTTAACTTTTCTATTTTAAGAGTTAGAATGATTACAATAACGTAGTAGTAAGTAGTTTATATCATGCTGGAGTTTTTACTATATTTATTAGAATACTATAGTAGAAAAGTATTTTATGAAATAAAATATTATATGACAGCAGCACTTTATAATTATAACCATGAATAAACATACCAAGCATATGGAAATAGTAATTGTTTAAACTTATTCTACAATGAAGCAGGAACACAATAATGGGTTAATAATTAATTAATAAATTAAATTAAAAAAAAAACTTGACATCCTATACATAGTACCTATGGGTAACCTTTCGTAAACAATAGTTGTATCCGACAGGAATGTTACACATAATCAAATGTTGTTCGTAAGCGTTATAACGCTTAAACAAGTGAGGGTCACGTATCCCCATATAATGACGGCAGAATGGAATAGAGCAAACCGGAGAAAAGCAGATCGAAGCGGCAATATAAAGTAAGGATATTTATAATTAATTGGTTTTAATAAAGATGAAACTATTTCGTTTGATATACTACAAATATCATAGGATTTACTTGCTAGTATGGTGATGTATGCAGAACATTAAACAACGGAATGTTGCATACCTAGGCCACGTGTTTCGCCATGACCGCTACCACCTCCTCCAATTAATTATATTAAGTAAAATCCAGGGTAAACGGCGTGTAAAAGAAAGAAATCATGGCTTGCGGATGAGTTGCAGCATCTGGCACAGGACATAACACCATTCTAGAGACTGACGGCCAACCTCCAGTAATGGAGAGGCACTTAAAGAAGAAGATGGTGATGTTAACTTGAAAACTCAAAAACCACTGATCAGCTACTTGTCTAAAGAACAGAAATGAAGCAGACGTAGAAATGTGCTTGCCCCATTGTGCGGCATTTCATACAAGTTGAGTTAGGTTAAGTCTTCTGTACTACAAATCAGTAAGGACGTATTTCATTGTTCGCTTGTGGTTCTCCCGTATTTGGCGCTTGGCGACATCTGGTGAGCGCTTGCCCCATTGTGCGGCATTTCATACAAGTTGAGTTAAGTTAAGTCTTCTGTACTACAAATCAGTAAGGACGTATTTCATTGTTCGCTTGTGGTTCTCCCGTATTTGGCGCTTGGCGACATCTGGTGAGCGCTTGCCCCATTGTGCGGCATTTCATACAAGTTGAGTTAAGTTAAGTCTTCTGTACTACAAATCAGTAAGGACGTATTTCATTGTTCGCTTGTGGTTCTCCCGTATTTGGCGCTTGGCGACATCTGGTGAGCGTTTGCCCCATTGTGCGGCATTTCATACAAGTTGAGTTAAGTTAAGTCTTCTGTACTACAAATCAGTAAGGACGTATTTCATTGTTCGCTTGTGGTTCTCCCGTATTTGGCGCTTGGCGACATCTGGTGAGCGTTTGCCCCATTGTGCGGCATTTCATACAAGTTGAGTTAAGTTAAGTCTTCTGTACTACAAATCAGTAAGGACGTATTTCATTGTTCGCTTGTGGTTCTCCCGTATTTGGCGCTTGGCGACATCTGGTGAGCGCCCACAAACTTCAGCAACACAAATATTCATAAAACAAACAAACAACTGGATCCCTTATGTAAATATGACGCGAGTGTGCGAGTTGGTCGTATGAGATACGTAATTGAATCACACTTGTGTTTGAACAGTGATCTATACACTGTAATGTTGGCTTAAGGTAACCTAATGTATGTATATATGTATAGTACGAAGGTTTTTTTTATTTGAATTATATAGATATATATTTTAAATTTCTGTAATAAAACCAGTGGCGCTACAACATGTAGTTCTTGGTCATAGATTTCTAAAACAAAAGAATAAATGACAAATATTATATTTATAATTAAATTGATGCTATGAATTGAAATGCTGAAGGGAGTGCCTGCGTCTTGTTATACTCTCGGGGCCTAACTTCGACGATTGTGTTAACGCCACGCTTATAAACCTAAGAAAGCCAGCAAAAGTTAGCAAATTTACAGTGTGGCTCGTACATGTTATTTTTTTTTATAAAGCTTTTTGTGCCTGACACACGTCGTCGATTTTTAGGTCTAAGGCAAACGGTTTTCTCTCGATGTTTTTCTTCACCGTATGAGCGAATGTTTATTTCGTAATATGAAGGAAAAGTTTATTGGTACACATGGCTTCAGTATCTAGAATCGCACGCTCAAGCCCCTAGACCAACACTGATTCAAGAAATTTAAATATAGTTACAAGGCTAACGAAAAAACGACGCGTTCTCAAATCTGAAGATTACCAAAATTTTACCCTACGTCATTAGCCTAGTTAAGGTTTCAATTTTATTATATAATCATATATTTTTTTCAGTCATGCGATCCTCTGAAACAGTTATTAAAATTTTAATAAACGCCCGTAACCTAAAGTAATTCGTGAATCGATTCGAATGGCCCATGCGCAATGGTCGAAAAATATTTTAGTAATATTAAAAGCCCTACGTTTATTATTACGACACAATTTGAATTTTTTTTATATTTACCAATGATAAATATCTTTTTCCAGCATATACAACACTAATCAAGCTTCAACTGATTAAATATAGACCGAGATTCCATCCTATAATCCCTTCGGGCTACTTAGTATTAAATGCTGACACAGAACTTTATCTTTTAGTTTGTTCGGAGTTGTGTAGTTCAATTATTGTTGGTTCCAGTTACCTGCTCTAGTGTCAGTGTTTGCAGTCACTCATGTGCAGCAGAAACTTCGACCATTAACACTTTTATTTCCTACAATTCATAATCAATATTCAACGAGATCAGACGCGGAACAAATATTTCATTTTTAAAATAAGAAGCGTTCTATTCAAAGAATAACGTAAGCTTTTAATTAAGGAAATTTCGAGTAAAAATGAAGACTGTGACATTTTCAATCTCTCAACCCGGGAGCGAAGACCTTTGACGTGTGGAGCTCTACGCGTCGGATGTCATTCGAAAATACTCCTTCCAATTTCAACAAACGCGAGTGGCGCCATTTCGTACATTCGGCGAGTAACTTGAAAAGAGCTCTTGAATTACAAGGATGTTGCCTTTTACGTCCCAGGGAAAGGGAAGGGGCGGGGAAGGAGGAATGAACAGGTCACACATCGCGGGACGGCGCTATGGAAGCGAGAGAAAATAAAACGTGGGAATTCGAGCGACGAGCGAGCGGCCGACCTGCTTGTAAAACTCTAAACATAATTTGTACGTGGTACATTTTTGCTTCATACTTTATACTGCTATTTACGCGAGCGCTGCATATATATAATACATAAAGCTTACACAACATATTATGCGCTTATATGAACTTTTCAAAGCTCTTTTATTAAAGGGTGATTAATTTATACGAATTTATAACGAGATCGAGTTTTAAAGTGTTAAATATTTTTGTGAATAAGTGTTAACTAGTGTTTTGTAGTTGGGATTCGCGTATGTTTATAAATAATTGTTAACGTTGAAGAGGTGAATGCGAAGTGAGACAACGCCACTTGATGTTAATTCGAATAATTCCCGGCGACTACACTGTCCTCTGCATTGTTTATTCACAAATAACACACATTGTTGTATGTAAAGCTGTGTTAACACGTCCATAACATCGCTTCACTTTGTGTACTTTATTTGTAGTCTAATTTCGTATTAATAATTAATGAAGTGGCGTATAAATTTCGCTTATAGTCCTAGCCTAGCCTAGGTTTAGTGGGAGATGAGCCCATTAATTTTATATACACTTCTAAGCTATATAATTAATAACATGAAAATATTTTTGCCGATCTACTTAATTATTCAAAGGTTCAAAGATACTTTATTTCTCAAATAATAACATTAACTTTACGAGGAATTTTCGAGTAGGTTTGTTCTGTACATCGTGTCATGAAATGATTTGGAAATAAGCTATATAAAATAAAATTACTTTATACAAAAATGTAGGTAGGTCGCATCTATGTTACAATATGCATTATGTGACTACCGAATAGTTTGATAACCTATGTAGAAGCCTTTAACCGCGGTCGACTTCCAAACTACTTACTTAAATGACATGCCCATTGGAGCTTTTCTTATAAAAACCGAAATAGCGTATATTTGTTTTTAACTGATCCGCTATCAGAGTAACGAAGCAGTCAATCTGATTTTACTGTTTCTGTGGTAAATGGAATATTTGGTGCCTGGGTGATGTTCTCATTACAGCCGTAAGGCCACAGTTTCCTTTACTTTATGATGCTTTAAGGAAGTTTGTGCACAAGTAATAAACATTAAACACAGGCTCTAATGGACGGCGTAACCGAAATTGATGTGTTGTTCGGCGTGGGTTTATGAGTCGCGTCTCGATCGCGAGCCAAATTGCTTTCTCTACATTCTTCGTATTTCTGCATCCCAGCCATATGTTTGGTACAGTCGCAGCACTCGTTTTTATTTATTACATTTTACCACATAGAACAGTTAGAGAATGATTAACTTAGTTGCTATCCGCCTAACCTCGGCTGTGTCCCAATGAATTTGTTTCGCTTTAAGACTTAACCAGTATACTTTACCTTATATACTACTAGCTGTCCCCGCGAACTTCGTTTCTCCTTAATGTGGTCTAAATAACACGTGGTTGGCTATGCTAACACCAAAAATTACAAAAAGGAGAAATAATTGAATTTCACGGTATTTCGTTTACTAAAAAATAAATTTAATTTATACTTACGCCTCAATAACACGTGGTAATCATGATATTGAATGGGCTACCATACACGTTTGTCGGTTTACCATAGCAGTGCCATCTATTGATTACTTACTCAACCTCTTACAACTCAACAGTCGAAAAGTATCGACATCTGTTAGAATCTTTTGGAATTAACAGATAATTGTGCCTGTCAATTAATTATAGACAAATAATTTGAAATAAAATTGCGACTATAATTAAAGATTTAAGCTATCCTATCTCTTAAGTTGGACCAGACTGCTCACGGTGTGCCAATGTAATTTAAAATCGGTTAAGTAGTTAAGGAGTCCATCGCGGACAAACATCGTCACAGGAGATTTATATATATTAAGATTTACTAAAGTCGGGGTTTGTAGTTGTAGGTATTTAATAATGCATAGATTTTATTTAGAAGACTTAAGAGGATATTTATAATCACAACATACTCGGCTACCACCGCTTGTAGGATTAGATCCTTATTACTATGCAACCCTGTTTCCATGTGAACAAATTGCCCAGGCAATAGCTAGTTATAAATAAAAGTTACTGAAACATATGAAATACATAAAGTATTTTGAATAAAGCCTTTGACCGTCCGAGCACACGAAACACAAAACGTCCCAAAATTTTCAGTTTTATTATAAACCTTTGTCTAGTCAAAGAAATTTTCGTAAAGGTAAAGTCTTGTGAGTTTAGGGTTTGTTAGGGTAAAGTAATTACCATCTAATATTATTTATTTAAATAATAACATATTCACACATTAAAGTCCTTAGTAAATGTCTTGTGTATAGGGGATTTTTGTTAATTAGGTATTTGATTTATTTACAAATCAAGTTGAGCTAAGTCTTTGTGATCTTAATCGCCCACACTGGATTAATTTAATTTCGTACTCAAATAAAAATGCATTTAATTCTATAAAACTGTATTTTCATTTAAACGTTCATTATATTATATCGTACTCGCGTTAATAAAGTGTAAAAAGATTTCTGAAGCAAAACATTTCAATATAAACTTTATTAGTGAACATTCCACAGTTTTCAAGAGAGCGAAATTAAAGCTAATATATCATATTACTTCAATATGAACTTTGTCATAAAGGTGCCTATAGCACTTCTAGTAACATAACATTTTTAGGTAGTAGTTTATTGCATTACAATTTCCTATAATATATTTTATTTATTCGTCTGATCGATCAATGCGAGCATCAATCAATACAAAACTCGGACAACTGTTGTCTTCAAAAAATTACTTTATAGGCTTCTAGTAGATTTAAAAACGATGTCAATTTATAGTCTACGAGCCAGTTTCATGACCTTTACCGTACAAACAAATGCTAATAAAGCACATACAAAGAAAATTCCATTGGCGCAAAGTGAATCACGTCAAGTATTGAGAAGATATAAATATACTTAGCGTATTTGAAATCGTTCTGCTTCATTAGCTTCCTCCAATTTTACTTTGCAAACGTTACCATACCATCAGACACGTTAATTTTCTTTACCACTGCAACTACATAAAGATATTTAAAGTTTTTGATAACTTTTCGGTTTAAGTAATATCCATTTAATATTTTAACCCAGTTATCTTTCAGGCATCTTCTCCCGCTATATGCTAATCTGACCGTAGGTCGTAGGTTCGATCCCCGGCTGTGCACCATTGGATTTTTTTCTATGTGCGCATTTAACATTAGCTCGAACGGTGAAGGAAAACATCGTGAGAAAACCGGCTTGCCTTAGATCCAAAAAGTCGACGGTGTGTGTCAGGCACAGAAGGCTGATCACCTACTTGCCTATTCCATTCACAAACGATCATGAAACAGATACAGAAATCTGAGGCCCAGACCTAAAAGGTTGGACCGCCATTGATTTATTATATTTTTTGTGCTAATCTGACATTTATTTATACATTTGTATTATTAAAAACAATATTTAACTATAGATAAACCTTAAAATTTTACTTTATTTTACTATATTTTTAGTATAATATATAAATTATATACACAAAGGCTTTGTATAGACACATCTAAGCCTTGAAGTTTTCACTGTCTGCGGTTTACCGTTTGACCTTCAAGATAATCGCATATTTTCGTGTTTAGTCATCGTACTAACTTTATTGTACTCATTTTTGGTATACGGAAACCTACATAAGGATCATTTGGCATCTATAATTTATGTTATTAAGTCTTTGTTAAGTATAAAGACCTCAACTTTTTTTATTTAACAAACTATATTTTTACCTCTCCTTTAATCTATCGTAAAATAGTTTTTTTCTGGGACGACAACGCTAACTATGCGGAACATTGTACAGCTTGTCCTACTAAAAATAAACTAGGAAGTTTGTGTTAAGTATCAGTTACTGCCATAAATATGTTATTAAAAGCTTTCTATTCTCAATTTTTAATAATTAGTAAACAAGTATAACTCCCTTAAAACTCTGTAATCACAAGTTGTTAGTATGCGCTACGCCGTAGCGGTTAACGTGCCTTCTACAGCGCATAGAGCTACGTAGTTCAGAATCCACGACGGATAAATTAAACGGGAAAATATATTTTCACGTCTGCTTCGCGCATATCCGCTTAAACTTTTAACTATTTTATATTTTGCTGAAAGTGAGTTATTAAATATCTTCTCTCGTTCTTCCGCAGTGGTTTACTTTACATTACCTAATAGTTGCATAATTTTCATGAAATTCTTTGTACAATACACTGTCTTAAGTTATCCAGAATCTATTAAATGATAATGCTATTAAATGTTATGGGGCATGGATCACAAATACGTACTATAAAGTACAAAATCAAACGACCAACCTATTAATTATTTCTTCGTAAAACATCAATACTATGTTTTAAACGCTAAACTTCAAAAGCCTTCAAACAATTTTGTATTTCCGGCAAAGGTGTATTTATATTAATGTTTAATTACAAATAAAACAAGACTGTATAACAATGTTTGGAATTCTGAGTTATTTAAACAGGTTTAATAGTCTTATTTCTATTTCCACGGTGGAAATGCATTTGCGCCCCCAAAGGTTTCATGGGTATGTGGGATTTGACCCACACCAGAATCTCTGCTATTCAGAGACTGGGTGATCAATACCCACTAAAGCCACCTCGAGTAGTTCCTACAAAGCCACGTTGCAGAGACTCCGGGGTCGCTCGCATTCAATCGGGACCTCTACGCCATGTAAGGCTTTATAGACATGAAATTGTTAGTTTTTAATTTAATTTCCAACAATCTAATTTCTGAAATAAGATGCGTCTAACATTCATATTTACCGGCTTAAATGTCACAAATGTCTTTAAAAAAATTAATTGTCAAAATGTTAATACCAAACATAAATAAATTATTGCAATACAAACATTGATCGACCTATCACTGATTGTATATGAATTTAGTTAGCTCAGTTCTGGTAATTTTACAGTATGGCTCGCTCGAACGAAAGGCCTCGCCCTCCCCCGCCCTTCTAGGCCAGCTGATAACTTTGATAAAACTGTTCCGAATGTCTCCGTTGAGTCCCGGGAATCGCACACCCGTACACCAGAGCGCGACGCACTGCAGAGCGTTGCATAAGCGGCCACTATTACTAAATTGACACAAATTCTATAGAGCCATGAATGCGCACACTTTTTTAATCTGCATTTATTTACCGAGTATTTAGAGTGATTCGAGGCCGCGTTGCTTAATATTAATTGCGACTCGGCTTTCGCGTAGATGAGAAAAGTTTCAAATTACTTTTGAGATCTGTATATACGCTTAATGAAATTTAATTAGGCTTCTTTTCTGTAATCCTGTATGGGTGAAAGAAATACTAAGTAATTAGAGAATTGCGTGTTCTTTAATGCATCCTATACAACAGTACCAAGTTTAAACATTTGAATATCAAATCTAAATAAAGTATTTGCAAGTGTTTAACAAAAAAAATCTTTTTAATTAATTAAACATCAAATATAAACATTATTAGAATTTTAATATTTTACGATGCTTGGAAGTAATAAAAATAATTATATTTATCGTATTTTTTGGATTGACATATAATTTATTAGCACTATTTTTAAGCCTTACACATTTCTGAGGAGACAGCTTTAACGTTTATATTAAAATAATTTTAGATTTATCATAATGCTGCGATATATGAGAGAAATCATCTCAAATGCTCTTGTTTTGCTTCGAAGCGTGTGTTCTAATTAAAACACCACACTATAGAACCCGCTCACTATACTTCCGACTAGTCTTTTTGTCAAAAGTAGGTCGGCCGCGGCGAGCCAAGGCGAGCGACGCCTGGGTCAAGCCCATGTGTAGATGAACTAGCTTTATCATACAAATTCTTTTAGAAATCCATTTGTCTCTATCAAATTTTACATTAAAAACATGATTTCGTTGATTTAGTTAAAATTAGAATACGCATATATAAAAACAATTGTGATCCACTCCAAGACAATTCATATAGGCATAACACGCGTCATATCCTGTCATGTGTGTGTGTGTCAACGCGGTTTGGACTAGAGATTATGTTGACCAATCAGAATCGAAGAAAGCGCACAATGATTTTTGTCATTTCAATCTCACCTTTCAATTTTTTTTTTAAATATGGCACGACGAGTGTTAGTAATTGTGTCGGTATGTATAAACATTTATGGTTTTTAAATAGTTTAGTATCAGTGATGTTTGGTTATGGATATCGATGGTGGGGTCACAGTATATATATGTATGTTTTTTTTTGTTTTAACTGATGTTTGTTTCTTTTATGTGTTATTTGGGAGCATACATAAAATTTTAAAGATTTACTTCAATTGCGGCCGTATTAAGTACTATATAATCCAACAGTTTTAGATTATAATTATTTTGAAAGATGCATATACTAGTGAACTTAAGATATGTTCACTAGGTATACACATACACATTATAATTAAAGACGTGAGTGAAAGAAAGGGATAAGTGGTTTTTTTTAGATTTTAAGTAAATGGAAGTGAAAGTTTTACTACAATTTTCAAAACAAGTCGTTAAAAAGATTAGTTATGGCTTAAATTTGAATGCAAAGTAGAGTGAGTGATCTTAAATATTGATTGATATATACGGGTATGTTGGTAATAAAACTCTTGCGATTTTATTTATTGTTATATTCAGTTAATAATTCTTCCATCTTCAACTTAAACTATTTGTCCCTGCTAATAAAATTAGGTGCTAAGTACGAATATTGATAGACATGTTATATTGTTTTGATAAACATAACCAGCCTCTTCAAAAACTTAAGGTATTATATAATTATATCACATTTGTTATATAAAACATACTATTGTTGGCTTCAAATTGACTCAAAAAAATAGCGATATTCTGCCTTCACGCACTTTAGTTGGTCTCGGAGGTTATGTTTTTTTTTCTACTGAAATAGTACCATACTTACCAGTCTTACCTGTAATTTCTAAATTCGCAGACAACTTCGATCTCTTTTTTGATATGTCAACCTTTTTAAACGGTGTCATTTCACCGTACGATTATTTGTATAGATAATAGATCCTCCTCAACTCGAATCCATTTGATACCATCCCTATAACAGATTTTTCTATTGGCTACATCTTTTTTCCTATTAATCTTTTCTCTTGTAGCTCACTAATTTCTCTATGTTTAAGATAAAAAAAAATTTATTATCTAAAAATGTTTATATCGGACCATTTTAATAACTTAAAACAAATCCAATACATAAGCATTTGCAACCTAGCACAGGCACCGGACAAGTAAGAGTAGGGTACTGCATAATAAAGGTTGCATTTCGAAGCAAGATTCACCGCAAACCGCAAAACCTCACCGAGATTTATTGAAACTGTATATTGGCCCTCCTCCTCTTCTCCCAGAGTTGAACAATTCCCTCGACGTAAAGACGCTTAATGGAACTAAAAATATTTCTTATATCAATCGTAATATAAAAGTAAATTTAAAAGAGTCTTGGAGACCGTCGAACTTGTATTTATTTATATTTAAATTGTAACTGTTTAAAGTGTTTCAGTTTCCTATTTATCCACTGTTAATTATTATTATTATGTAGGTGATGAATATTGTAACTCTATATACTCTACATTTATGTCTAAATATACGGAAATAACTTTAATGGTTTCATAACATATGTGTTATATCTCACTGACTTTACAACTTACATAACATTAGCAATTATAACTAGTATACTCTAATTCACATACAAAGAGGCGATTTTATAGTCAAAAGTTAAGAAAACAATAACGTAGAAGAGAACACAGTACTATCTTAGCCATAACCTTTTGTATTCAGTCACCGTGACCACGCATGCTGTAAAGCACGCGAAACGTCGGAAAATTTTAAAATAATTAAGAGTAAAAATATTTAAGAGTTTATAATAATACAAATAGCTTTAATCCGGTTAAAAAATTGTTTTCTTTCAATGTATTGAATATTAAATATTAATATGTATTTGTGATCAATTGCAGTTCTGTCGTGCGGCGAGGCGCGTGGCACAGGTGGCGCGGGAGGGGCGGGCAGCGCAAGCCGCGCGCGGCGCTATGTGGGGCTGTACACAGGCCCGTACTTCGACCCGGCGGCGCCGAACAATGTGACAGCACAGCTGGGCACGCATGCCTACCTGCCCTGCAAGGTGCGCCAGCTTAGCAACAAATCAGTCTCGTGGATACGCCGTCGTGACGCACACATACTCACTGTCGACCGATTCACCTTCATCGCCGATGAGCGCTTCCAGGCCTTCCTCGTCGAGGCCACAGACACATGGACGCTGCAAGTCAAGTACGTGCAGCCGCGCGACGCTGGCCTTTACGAATGCCAGGTCGGGACCGAGCCAAAGATGAGCCACTTCGTGCAGCTCAACGTTGTGGGTAAGACCTCCTACTTCCTTGAAAAGTAAATTCCTACACGAAAACAATTGTAGTCGGCACTACGCTCAATTTACATGGGTACATGTTTAAGAAGTGTCCTTATGAACAGCAAATAAACTCAATCCTATTCAAATAATTTCTTATTTTATAATAAAAGCAGTTTGTTCGCGTAAGTATTTACATATATCTTATTCTAATGATATCTAGCACAAACTCCGTTTGCCAATTGGCAACAGCACCTCCGAGTTTCTTTATTCGCTATTATCGAGCGCCTCCAATAAATTCCCATATTTTGTGAATATATCGTCCCATAGCTATGTATCATTAAAAATTTTAGGATTTTCTCCTTATAGTCATAACTTTCTAACTTAAACCCGAACTAAACATTCTTGGACTAAAGTCTATAAATACTTTAATACCATACATTATGTTTATAGCTCCCATAAACACAGCAAGATATAATATCTAATATGACAATGTCGTGGTATATTCCAGTGCCTAAGATTGAAATCGCAGGCGAGAGTGAGATCTACGTGAAAGCGGGCAGCACGGTCAGCCTCAAGTGCATAATCACACAGGCGCTGGAGGAGCCCGCCTATATATTCTGGTACCACAACGATCAGCGAGTGCTGAGCTACCGGCGCGGTCTTCGCGATATCCGGGTAGAGCGAGTGGGACCCGACACCACCGTAGGTCACCTCGTCCTACACCATCCTGTGCGCGAAGACTCCGGCAACTACTCCTGCGCACCATCTAACCTTGACTCAGCTTCCGTCGTACTCCATGTGCTTAGTGGTAAGTGAGCTGATGTGATTAAATTTAATTGTATATTATATATAAATGATAATATAGTATAGCATTCAATTTAATCACATCGATCACACACTACTTTTCTGGTTTCAGGTGAGCAACCAGCCGCTATGCAGCATGGCAATGCAGCGCGGCCCGCTGCACCCAATGCCGTACTATTGACTTTAGGTGCACTCACCGCATTATGGGGTATGTCACGGGGTCCACGAGTTCCATCGCGGGGTGATCCAGGTCGGGGTGTAGCAGTATTGCTAGCTCCATTCATTCCGCTTATCCGTCTGCTCGCCTTCGTGGTGTCTACATTGTGAGTATCTTCTTTTATTTTTACGTTTCAAAAACGTTTTATTGCTAGTCACCTTTGCTCTTCAAGTCTCAGGACAAATTAATTTAAAGGACCAAGTCTCGTAGAAAAGAGTTGCGGAGAGTTTAATGCCAGTTCTTCTCTTCCGTTCTACGCCCTTCATTTGAGAACTGGCAGTAAATGTAAAATTAGAAGCATTTTAATATGTATTTCTTTATTGATGATCATAAGTGTACATTGTGTTACCTAAATGAATAAATAATTTTTTATTAGAATTTGAATACGATTCATAATAACTCCTTTTTTTTTTAATAAGGGGAATGCATTTCCGCCCTGTGTGAGAGACTCGCTCTAAAAGCCCTACCCACTAAACCCCTAAATTGAACCCCTAACACTAAATTGTGTGTTAAACACAAAGAAAGCAACAATATTTTCCAACTAATTCGCCTTGATTAATAAATGATTGTAGCTTACGCCTACCGACATTTTAAACCACTCACTAATACGCGTACTCAAAGGAATATTGTATCACGCCCACTCGCTCGCAGCACTCAACCGCCAACACGTCTTATCTGGTCGAGCACCCGACGCCGTCTTCTTGATAATAAATCCTATATCCCTCACGAGGATACTCAATTTTTATATGTTTTGTTATTTTTTGTATATTTTAAAGAATCTTTCAAACGATTCTAATCCTTTGGATTGATTTTCTTGCCAGTTCTTCTTGCCCGCTCCACGCCCTTGACTTGCGAACTGGTAGTAAATGTACTTGTTTACCTACATGAATAAAGTTATTTTGAGTTTGAGTTAGAGTTAGAATAGCAGAAATTGTCTGCGTATGCTTAATAGCCCTCCTATATGTAGCTGTACCACAAAATGCCTCTAAAATATGTGTATCTAAAAGCAGTAACTAAATTATCTTAATTCAGTCTCAATTAACATTAAACTTCGTGACAAAAGAAGCCTTTATTGCCTATACTATATATAGCTTAAACAAACCATCTTACTATTCCAGGATCCTGTGTCACGACGAGGACGATTCCCAATAGCGGAAGGTGCATTATCCGGCCGTAGACATAGAATGTTCTCGGCCATTGATACGATACTGTCCCGGAATACATATGAGGAACATCTGAACGAACACCGGCATGTGATGTGTAAATAGTAATTTAATTAAATTTTGCATAATATAATGATCGTCACAAATACGGTACCTACTGAATATAATGTGTTTTATATATTTAAAAATAATGTCTGAACTAATTAGTGTGATCCTCGCGAGCCGGTATGTTTATCGATAGTCCACTCGAACCGTGACTTGTGAACGTCGCTTTTGTAAACTTGTAAATATTATTGATAAATTATATATAATATAAATACTGAATTATTGATTGTTTAAAACAAAAAGCGCGCCATGCAGTCTTGACACTTGATTTACGTACTTATTGTCGACGTCAGACGTCAAATTATAGTGTCATTTCGTTTTATTAATTTTATATAGAGCTGTAGTATCTTATAAGTTGAAACATTGCAGCTCGTTTTAGCTATAATACCTTCTCTTATTGATGCAAATTATTAGTTTCGAGTATTCATCCGAACTCTACCAACATCTTTTCAGCAGAATTTTTCATTAATATAAGTGCACTTTGTATATAACTATTCAAAAGAAACTTTAGAGAAAAACGAAATGACTCCGACGCGTCGCTTGAAATCACTTGGTCGACAGACTTGATTAGTAAAAATTCTAAATGAGACTTAGGCTACGGGAATCAGGCTTAGCACTAAATCTCATTTCTGGATTCGCTTAGAATCAAGCCTCGATAATTGTCTAAGTGTCGGCTAAGCCGCTATGAATATCTTAAGTTAGAGTGAGCAAGACGTCGTGTGGCGTGTACGTTGTGTAAATATATGGACGTTGTATAGGGATGTGGCCCTGCCAGATCCTGCATTTTGTATATTACTTTAAGTATATCTGGTTTTAACGCAGTTTTCAACGTGTTGACCTAGTCCTAAGTGAAACAGAATTCGTTTTATACATTACATAATAAAATCATCAGCGACCTCAAAGGACTGTTACTAAAAAAGAGAAAGTTCCGAGAATTTCACTATCTATGAAATTGTCATTTTGCGTTAATCCAAAGATAAATAATTATTATTTTTATTGTGTACGTACCATATTAGATTTTCCATAATATTTCCGCAATACAACGAAGGAAAAGTTTAAACGAGGACGCTCTTTTGAGGTCAGTGAATGAGTTCTCGATATGATCGGAAATAGTTATCCCTCGCGTGTTGTTCAAAACTATGAATTCATAAGCGTGCGAAACTAATTGTAGATAATTTCTTAACTTACAAGGTGAAAGAAAAACTAGCCCTCGGCATCCTAGAAAAATATTCATTTTATAAATTTATCGACTTTAGAATTTATTAATTTGGTTTGCGGTCAGTCTGTAAAATGTCTTTTATATCAGTCTCATTTATGGGACAAAAACATATAAATACTAACGTTGGACAAAGACACGTTCCGTCATTTTCTACTCATATCTAAAATCTTAGATACGTTTTATACCGTTTGGTTTATTTATTGAAAATTGTTAACAGTTCATCAAATAAAAATCAAGCGTATATTTGAAAACATACCTTAAGTCACAATTATGCCTTCATGCTTTAATATATTGGACGTTTTATCTCATTACACAGATTTGAGACCGATTTACGTTTTAAAATACAGATCACATTTATTTAAATAATATTTAGTTATACGAGTAGATAGCAGACATAACTTGTTCCAACTTTTCGTAGTTCGTACTTCGATCAACTTGTTCAAAAAAGTTCCCGCCATATGTAAATGTCATCTGCGTCTTTTTTCGACGCATAGACTATAAATATCAAAGTTCTATGTCCACAGACAAAATATTTTAAACAACACGCGCTGGAATAACATCGATTTTGTTATTGTACATTGTAGTTATTTATTTACGCTAATTTTCCACCTATTTATCTCTTGGCACTGGGAGAAAATAGACGGAAGTTGAATTGTGTTTGATTCGTTGACACTGTTACTGCCTCACTGTAAATATTATAATATTAATCCGTAAGTACTATAAATAAAGATCGTTGAAATTATGTATGAGTTTTAATACGTATAATACCTAAGATAAATTGACCATGCTAACCTATAAAACTTAATTAAATGTTTCTATTGTTATTCATGTTTTTCTGAGTTCTGTTATCCAATTTGAAAAAATTAAGCAACTTAATACAATATTTAAAAAGTATGATTTATTATTTGAAGCCATCCATGATTATTTATAGTCATTATATAATTCAATTATTAATGTAGGTAAGTTTTGTACGGACTCCGCCAAAAAGAAAACGAGACGAGAAATTGGAGAAACTGATCGTTCTTGGTAACGCAGAAAGTAACCTCACCAAGAGCTATATTGACAACCTACAATGCTTATTCATACCATGACATCGAGAAAACGAGACAGTTTATGTTCCCACGTGACCTTAGCAGTTAAAAGATTTCTTTCAATCAATTCGTATGAAAAATCGTACCATGCTCTCTCGGCTGAACCAAAATATGACCGTTGCGCCGTCTAACTATAAGCGATTCTACAAGTTCACATTTTCTTCAACTTTTTTGTATTGAACGTGTCTTAATAATAGTTTAGAACATATAAAATTCAATAGTTAATTAATTTAACTAGTTCATAAATTAAAAACAATAAGATGTACCGTGTATAATAATCGCTAATTCTGTCATAGTTTGAAGACGCAACGTTCAAATTTTGTTTGAGCCGCGCGTTACGAATTTTCATACAAATTAAATGAACGAAATTCGATTACCGCTAAGGACACGTGGGAACAAAAAATGTCTCGTTTTGACAATGTCATGGTAAGAATAAGCGATACATCACAGTTGTAGGTTGTCAATAGGCTGGCAATAAGAGGTTATGGTATACCCCCTGAAATTTTGTAAACATCCTATCAAAATTTGACGGTAACGTTTAGCAATGTATTTACATCCACACTTGTCCTTGTTTACTTGTTTACACTTGTAAACAACATCATTTGAAAACTTTACGTTTAAAATATAGCAAAAGAATAGTTGACTATTAAATATATATCTATATATATCTATATATATATGATATTATATATATATTATGATTGTTGAATTATTTGTTATAATTTTTAACTTTTATTTATTATTATAGAATTATCTGTCGAACCAACTTTGACAGTTAAATTTAAGACTTACCTAAAAACTACAAACTAAATTATCGTTCAATCGTTCGGTCTTGCGACGCCAATGGCCAATACCTTTCATATTATAGGAGGTCATGATTTATACGACAAAAAAACACTTTTGGATGTAGGAACCTAAACTCATCAGCATCTCAATTGGATTGTTTCAAGAAAGCTTATGGTAGGCCCTCAGCGCTCGAAACAAAGCCTAGAGCTAGAATAGACGAGTACAACTGGCAAGCTATTTTTTCGCTGCTCCTTTTAATCGTTAAATAGTTTGTTTTATAAGATGTAAGGAGCTGCGACCTTGCTCCACGTGGCATGTAATCAATTATTATAAAAAATAAAAAAATGTGTATGTCAGCGACGACGCACGATTGGAGTTTACTCCTTACGAACGATAATTATGATATATATCGAATAGAAAAAAAGGGTAAATGAACGCATCTGCTAAAATGATAAGAGAAACAAACATATATCTGTAATTATTCGGATTATTTATATTACTTCAATAAAGCGTATTACATAAAGTATGTTACAAAACAATATAAATAATAATAATAATAACAATAATAATTGTGTTCAATTTATACAAATCCAATTTTAGAGAGAGAATGAGATGGAATCATTCTTTTACACGTTCAATCCTACAGATATATGTTTGTCTCTTTCTACGTAACGCCTCAACTTTTCGTGTTACACTTGATTTTACTCCTCATTAAATTTCCGTACTGGGCCTTATAACTCAAATTGTTTCTTAAGGAGTAAACTCCAAAAAATAAAACTTTTACCCACAACCACGTTTATTTTTATCAAGAATTCGTATTCATATTGGTAACCAATAGCTTCAGCTCCTTGTAAGAACTTCAGCGTGAATTCATATATAAAAAAATATTTTAGCACCATCTAGTGGAAAATTAAAATATTAAGTGTACTGTATGAACAAAGGAACATTTTTTTTTACGCTAAATGTGACGTGAAAAATCGTGAGTTAAATGTTAATGTCATTTGCACGAAAAAAATATGAATAGTTACTTGGTCTCAAGCCCCAGCTATAACCAATCACATATGGAAATAGTCATAGTTGAAATTTAAACAAAAAGCATACTCAGCATTTGCATAATACCTATAGATAGGATAATTGTAATGTCTGACTGCAGTTAATGTGTTGGCAATCAATAACGACAAAAAATTAAAAAGCTCAAAAAGAGACAAGCCCCAAAATTACAGAGTACAGTATTCTTAGCACTTATTTACAAAAAATGTACTATTATTTAAACACCGAGCTAATGGTTTACCATTTGTTATCTGTTTACAGTTGATGCACAGTGTGCGCTCGAAACCCTAATGTTTATACTCTTTGGCGAAGTAGTTGACGGTCAGAGATTACAGAGTTTTGAAACTTGACATATCGGGGGAGATCGGCCATCGGGCGGGGAATGTCGTTTTCAGTCATTTTGAGAATTGCGGTAGTATAAACATTCGTTATTGTTCTTCGTATTTTCCGGCCGTATTTAATAAAAATGTTCGCGCAATAAAAATGCCAAGTGAATACTATTTTCTTTATTGCTGTAATATTGAAATGGATTTTTTTAGTTGCTGATAGACAGTGTATTCAGTGCTATGATACAATCCTAGCGCAGCTCCAACCCTCGAAACTAGTCGATATTATGTGGCCGGGACGCGAAAAAGACATACTTTTAAATTATGATTCCGATGGTGTATACAGTGTATGGTTTTGCGATTTTCTTTATGGTCGCGTGGGTGTGTTTGTGGCTAATTCATATAATGGCCTTTTCCTATTCAAAGTGGAAACTGCATCGGACTGTAGACCGGTCTCCGCCGGAGCAACCACATCCCGGTGTTTCGATTTTAAAACCACTTACCGGAGTAGATCCAAACCTGTTCTCTAACTTAGAGACGTTTTTCACACTGGATTACCCAACGTATGAAATTCTATTTTGTGTCGAAAACGAGCAGGATCCTGCTTTGATGCTTGTGAACAGTCTTATTCACAAATATCCTAGAGTGGATGCAAGGTATTTCATCGGCGGAACGCGAGTCGGCGTTAACCCTAAGATCAACAATATGCATCCAGCGTATATGGCGGCTAAGCATCCCCTTATATTAGTGAGTGATTCTGGAATTCGAATGAGAGATGATAGTCTATTGGACATGGTGCAACACATGAAGGAGGACGTGGCGATAGTTCATCAGATGCCATTCACGTGGGATGCGGACGGCTTCGCTGCTGTCTACGAGAAAGTATATTTTGGTACGGCGCAGGCGCGGATGTACTTGGGAGCAGATTTCCTCGGCATCAACTGTCACGTTGGAATGTCGTCTCTTGTACGGCGCTGCGCGCTGGAGGAGGCAGGAGGTCTGGCTGCATTTGGAGAGTATCTGGCTGAGGATTTCTTCATGGCGAAAGCGGTGTTATCCCGTGGGTGGCGGTTGCGTGTAGCATCGTTACCTGCTCTTCAAAACTCGGGCTCCAAGTCGATAGGCGGAATGCAGGCGCGGCTTAAGCGGTGGGCGCGTCTCCGGATAGCCATGGTGCCAACAACGGCGCTACTGGAACCTCTGAGCGAGTGTTTACCGCTTGGCGCGGGTGCCGCATGGGCCGCTGGACAGCTCTTCGGTGCGGAACCCTTACCTTTCTTTCTTGTGCACATGCTTGTGTGGTTTTTATCAGACTGGCTCATGCTCCGCTCAGTTCAAAATGGGTCACCTCCATTTACAAAAGTAGAGTTTCTCTTGGCCTGGGTGTGGAGTGAGTGTTGTGCACCATTGGTGTTGGCAACAGCAGTGCTTAACCCAGAGATTTCTTGGCGGGCTCGCAACTACCGGCTGGACTGGGGTGGCCGAGCACATGAGCTCAAACCTAAACTGAAGTTCTGAGCGTGATCACTTCAATGAAGGCTTTAATTTGGTTTAAAAAGAAGCAACCTTCAGTGCTACTGTTGATGTGAGTTTATAATGAGTATATTAGTTTTAAGTTTTTATTTTAATTGCTATTTATAGTTTGAAATGTATGATGAATACTTGTTATTCTTGTTTTAAAGAGTTTTGTATGTTTATAGATTAAACAAAATATTTCAGCTGCTGTTTCCTACTTTGTGGTTCATTGATGTGATCTGCCATAAACTCAAGAGCCAGCTTATTTAAATTGATGGATAGGTCATTGTCTACACAAATGCATATTGGCACACTACTCATTGTGATATCAAAAAAATGTATGTATTGATGACACATTCCAATACATTGCATGTGCTAAGGTCAGTCAAAACAAGATCAACAAATTACAGCTACAACATTCAACACTCAACACTTATTAGTTTATTGTATATTATATTGTAACACAAAAAAGTATGTTGTGATATTGTGAATTCTTGTTAAAAGAGGTCTACTATATTATTTAAATTTTGATAACTATTTAAATTCAAGGTTTGGGCTCTATTTTTAATTTTTTACACTTGCCTTAAACATTGCATTCTAAATTAATTAAAAATATACAGGGTTGTACTAAACATTTTTAAATTACATTTTGCTTATTTATTTTATGTACCTTTGGACTGAATGTTCAAACTTCAACCACTTTGGCCTGAAGGGGACCAAAAAAAGAAAATAATTATTTTTCAAATGTAGAATAAAAAGCAGATTCCATAAAAATTTTGGACAAATTAATTTAATTGAGAAATAAAGACTGGTTAGCCGGCATCCAGAGGTACTTCAGCCTTTTGTTGAGGGTTTATCATTAGAGTGCCATGAATACTTGTATTACATAAATTCTAGTTATTCTGCCTTTGAATACTAATTGAATGACCTAAATTGCAACATGCCTAGGGCTGCCAAGTGCTTCAATTATAAATACATATTCACCCCTTAATACTAAAGAATTTCACATTGAATGAGTAAGCTTTAAAGTGACATATTTTTATTCCTTTCATTTGACAACCTTGTCTTATATACATCATTTTAATATTTGAGCTTCAATTTTTATAACATAATTTAATCAAAAAAGCTGAGCCATATAGTTTAGGTTAGAAAAAATATTCCCAGTGATAAAAGTTCTCATTAACTTTGTGTGCCTCCGACATTGTTTCACTGTATAGTGGATACCTGAAATGTAAGAGGCTAACTGTTTTATTTTATAACTTTTGCAAAGTACTATTTACGTCAATGTACTTAGAAGTTAATGGCTCATTAAATTGTGATTTATGGCGTAAAAATTCGCATTCCACATGCGTTATAGGTAATGCTTGCACTCCACTCCGGCATGAAGTGATTATACGCTTAAACAAATACGCTTGTGCAGTTTTTTATATATTTAAAACATCAAAAATGATATTTGATATTTAAATTATTCCTGTCTATTTGATAATATTTAACAACAAGTTGCAAAACCTATATGTTGAGTTGAGTCCAAGCATAAATGATTTAATTTTGCAATTGCATGACTCTAATAAAGCCATAAGTATTTAAATAAAAAAAATCTACAAGAAACTGTTTACTTTACAATAGATTTCAAAGCAATGTCATACTTATGGCCTGGTTGGAAAATTTTACAAACCTAGCCTATCTTGATGTTATGCAATTAGCCTCTGCCTATAAGTCTTTTTATCAATGATAAACAATGGTAATCACTATTGATTATTGAAGAGTTACCTTACTGTTATTTTCATTTAAGCCAACATGGTTTATAGAACACCTTCATACTATTTTATATGTCCTCGCACTGTACTCAACAGGATATGGAAATTTTGCATGGAATATAGTCTTGTTGTAGTTGTTGTTTAAAAAAATAATAGATATGTTTTCGTGGTTTGGTTTGATACTCGAACCATGCAAAAATCGGGAACTTTTTATCCTAATTAACGAAAACAATGTAACGGTATCTTATGGTATCACGTGATTGTTACTAAATTATTTAAAGATTAACTGATATTGAATGAAAGATAACATACTATTATTTATCACTAGCTTGTACGAATCGTGAGGTAACCGGCACGCCTTAGACCCAAAAATTCGATGTGTCAGGCACAAAACGCTGATCATATTAGACAAAATAATACAGAAATCCAGAGGCCCAGACCTGAAAAGGTTGAGCAACTGGATGTTTTTGATTAGATTTTTTAAAAATTCTAGTAGAATCTTATAAGTTTATCTTACGTGTTACACGATTATGAATATCACAAGAGGCCATTTGCTAATGAGTGATGAAACGTACCTATTTTAAAAAAGTTGGTTTATTACCCATTCAATATAACCCTCACGATATCATGATTGTTTCATAGATTATTGTGACAGGCGAGAAGCATTGTCTGTATAGAATATTGTGCTCAAAACTTTTTGTTGTAAATGTACCTAGTTATAGTTAAAAGTACCTGAAGGTTTTGTAGAAAAAGAAACCTTGTTAGTTTGACCTAAGGTCTTATTTATATGGCAGCGTCAATTGATGCATCTTGCATAATAAAACCAATAACAACTTATGTTTCCATGGTTACGATAATTTGTAATAAAAGATGGTAACCAGGATAACAGACGGTATTATCTATAGCCCACGATTTATAAGAGAAGCGTGAAGTTGTTCCATTTGAAGGATTTCCTTATGTTACAGTTACTGTACTTTTAAACTAAATAATACTGGATGCAAATAATACCTTTATTGCAACAAGGAAATATTGCCCTAAGAAGCAAACCACATAGCACATACATACATAACATGTTTAAGGGCTGTATCAAACAAGTTTTATCGGTAAATTACCTGCCTGACCTTGTAGGCTGGACTAGTTACGAACGTTGAACTCTGCGTGTTAAATTTAAATATAAATTAATTAGCAACGAGTTGCTAATAAAACGATATTAAAATTTAATTGTTATAAACAAACAATTAAAGGAAATCGACAAGTTTTATTCCGTGATAATGTTTCATATGTGGTTAGGTTTAATTATCTGATTCTGACTCCACGATTCAAAATTCACCATAGTTTAAGCGTTGATACATATAAAAAAATTTACATATACCAACGCTTAATCGAAAAATGTACCCTACAATTGTTATTTACGTATGTTTTATTTAAATTTTCATTCATAAACATCATAAATCACGTGTTATTTACTAGAAAAACTAACACAATGTATATTTTGTTACGAGGACCATATTTTTTGATATATCCTTCTAAGAATATATAGAAATACCAGGTTTATCGATAAGAATATCAATACGATAGTAGTCCAGATATGATAGTGCGTGAGTACTAACTTAGTGCGATATATTGATAAATACGTCAATGTCGGTACATGATATAATATATTTTCGAACTTGAATTTAAGTTTTTTTGTATTATCACCATTTCGGGTATTGAAGAAGTAAGTTAATGCCAAAATATTCAAAGATAATTGGCGTTCGGCTTTGATCTAGCATTACCGTCAAAATTTGTATTGAGATAAACCACCTATATACAATAAGCGTTATCGTTTACGAGGAATTGATTTGATATAATTCGTGAGAATCAAATTCCGATTACAGCACCTTTTTGAAAACGCCTCGTTATCGCGATATCTGTTATCATCTATTGATAAGTCATCACCGGGAAAAAACGTTCCGCGAAACTCACTTGGCTCTAAAAACTATAATAAGGCCTTTGAGAAATAAAATCGATGAAGCAAATACCAGAATGGTCAATGTCAACATTTGAAAAGTTTTGAGCACAGCTTAATTTCCATACATTTTATCTCTGTTCAAAGAACATAGCTAGTTTTCAAACATGAAAAAGCATTATATATTAGCAATAATTTTTAATTGATGGACAAGTTATACAGCGGTCCCAATATTTAGCAATCATATATATGTATGACACCCAATGTAAATTCATATTTTTAAAGATAACGATTTTTTGTAACTTTAGTTATCCTTAAAAATAATGAATTAATTAGCAATTTTATTTTGTATGTAATTACTGTCATCCGACATCTAGGAATAACAACATATTTACGACCTGATGTATATAATAGGTAAGTACCATATTGGAAACGGGACTAGACCTATCCAAACACTATGTAGCATAATATTTATTTCTGTGATTATTTCGAGCATAAGTTGCTAATGTACAAGTACACAATGCTGCCATGGATGTTATTTCGATGTGCAAATTTTAATTTTTTATTTTACGAGAATAGTTTTTATTTTTAAAGTACAACATTGGTTGTGATTTAAAGCCGCTCGGTTGCTACAAATGTTATAATTTTCGACTGTATGACCTTGATGATACAATGCCGTTTTTTTGTTATATTCGCTGATTGTAAGGAATCAAACTGCTTATACGAGGTGTGATCTAAACTTAATTTACAGCCAATAGTAAACTCTTTATAGTTTCATTTATTTCCCAAGTCTTTAGTCTGAAATCAACACGTAAAGTAAATCTATACGCTTCACGCCTCACTGCTCTAGGACGCTTACGTAAAAATTTAAAAATATTCTTTCAAAGTGAATGTCAAAACTCTTCTTTATTTCAATATCTCGCTATTAAAAATTGGAATTACGATTCTTACATCTAAGTATAAAATCAACAAATCTACTTTGTCTCCCTAAGTACTAAGAAACATAGATCAATCAATTCAAGATCTCAGACGTTAAGTCTCTGATGATACAATTATATTCTAGTTAATTAATATATAACACTGTACATTACATAAGTTAGCCAATCATAAATAAGTTAGGTAATTCTGCCATAGAGATTAAGATTAGATTGCACTTCGTTGGTGAAGACTGCTGAATACATAAAGATTTTCTATTTACTTATTGGATTATTTGGTTATTATGTCAAACGTATTTCTTCCAGAATTCAAAGTTCCATGATTATTCGAGTTACGAAATTAAAAATGATTTTGTTTGTCAAATAATCGAATGATTGATACAAATTATAGTTAAAAAAAAATAAGTTTTATACTGAAATCAATCTGAACAAAATGGAAAAAGTACGTATTTGTGCCGGACTTATTTTTTAATGTAACAAAAAATGATTCTACCTTACAGATGTAACTCATTGAGGCATTGTAAAAGGATAATACCGAAGGAAAAATTTGAAACGAATAAACCACTTAAATTATGTATGTTTTTTATTACAAAACCTGTTTAATAAGGAAACGACAGTCGAGTCGCCACGCCACATACTGCGAATGAACATTGCATTAAGAAAATATTATTAGAGCGCCTTAATCCAGTATTGATAGTGTCAATATTTTTAATGGAAAAAAATATATCTCAAAAACTCCAATTACTTTAATCTAATGTAATTAGACTGGAGGTACTAACATTTAGTTACGGCTTGGTGGAATTTGCACGAAAGATATCCAGATGCTTGCTCCTTTTTTAATATAATCATTATATTTTAGTAGTATAAAACCCACCGAAATGAAATAAAAACTGATTAGGTATGACGCACAATAAGCCTTCAACTTTAATAATTGGCAAGGTGACACTAGTAATATAGCTAACTAATATTTTGGAATATATCCTACTTTAAAAATATTATCTGTGAAAAACTGAGTCATACTTTTATCAATTTGATTCATATGTCATGATTTTTTTTGCTAGTATTTAGACGTGATTCATTTCCCTATCATAAGCTGCTCCAGTCATATGTAGTTTATTTTAGATAGATATGACATCTAGTAATTAAATACTTACATGGAATTCGTGACAATAATTTGTTGAAAGTCGTTTTGCCGTAAAATATAAATGCATTATTTTTGAATCACCCAGTTAGACTAATCAAACGCTTTCAAGACTATGACAAGTTTATCTAATATTTCAGGAACAACTATGAAGAATCCTTTTATTAAAAAGAGGAATATATGGAGTATTCGAAACAGAATCCCAAATTCGATGTCTAACGTAAGGATAAATTGAACCTTACATTACATTACACATCATGAATGGTAGGTTATTGCAAGTTTACATATGCAACTAATCTGTTTAGTCAATCTAAATGTAATTGCTGTTGAAATCGTCGATTTAAAAGCTTTTAACCAAAATGAAAAACTTATTAATGATCGAGCATTCGATGACAATTTTTCACAACTATTATATGTATATAGACTATAGTAAATAGTTATTTTTGCTTATTACAACATTCCATTGCTAAATCATTTGCATCTATGTAAATACAAAAATGTATTGCTTTTCCTTTATCTCGCTAAGACTCGAGAATGGTTAAACCGATTTGGCTAATTATAATCTTGAAATATTTGGGCAAGGTCAGGAAAGACTTAAACGTTGGGAAACATAAAAAATACTCCTGACTAGGAAATATTTGATATTCTTGACTTTTTAGAAATAAAAATTGTCACTTGTTCATCATATATTTATAGATGCTTTCCGAACTTTGTGTTTCATAGCTGGATGAGGTACGAATTCTTTGGTTTGTTTAAAAAAACAACTACAAGTTGATACGAAGTTCACCTGGTCATCTAGTACCTTAATGAATAGCTTAGACTTTTAGAGGAAATCGCAATGCATTGTTAATGTGGTAGATTATAACTAACATCCTTATGTACCGACGATGACCGTTTATGGTATTAAGTTGTATGCGTGACGAGACAGCATATAAAAGTGACACGCAAGTTAAGTGTTCACTAAAATGTAGGGCAATTGGAGACTTGTAATATTCAGTAACTATTATGTCAATAAAGTATTCTACTAGTATTTGCCTGTGACTGTTAACACAAATTTAAACTTAAAGTAAATTGTGGATCTAAAGGTTATAGGACATATAATATATATATATATTACTTTTTGGTATAACATCAATTATGTTCTTATTAATATTATAAATATTTAAAGCTTGTTTGAATTTCTTTATAAATCGCTAAACATTTTTTTTTATTTAGTACACGGGTAGGATCAGGCCCATCTGATGTTAAGAAATACTACCGCCCATGGACACTCAATGCCAGAGCGCTCGCGTGTGCGTTGACGACCTTTTATTAATTGGCACGTTTTTTTCTTGAAGGACCTTAAGTGGAATTGGTTTGGAATAACTTCTAGTGGCAGCTAGTTCCACTTAATTGTGGTGCGCGTGCAAAACTGCCTAAAAACGCTCAGTTGTGGAACTACGGACGTCGAGTTGATACAGTGATGAAACTCAGCTGCATGTAATTATCCGAAGAACTCCTCTGAACACACTGCCCAAGGTCAATGCGGTAGAAGATGCTGAGGGACCAAGCCGTTCGGATAGGGATTGATCATCGACGATTCGAACCGCTCTCAGAGCTTGAAGAACTCCCCAATACCAGGTCCTTCTACTTAGAAGACGGAGCTGGTACTGGGGAGCTCCCACCTAGATGTAAGGTTAGTACTTCGTACTGTTTCCATAATCACCTTGCAGTGGACTATGAACCTTGCATTTGGCTGTGCACCAATGGACTTTCTGTCTATCTGCGCAAAAGACGCCCACTATGAATTCTTGGTTTTTGATATTAAATACAAAAAACAATTCTTTTTCCTACGATCAACACTTTTAATAGAATACATTAATTTAAGCGAAAACCCGTTATTAAAACCCATATTTCAACGCACTCCAGGTGTCGTGCTCTTAAAGTCATTCACCAAATCCGTAAAAACAAGCATTGAAAAACCAAGGTCTTACCAACCAACCTACGTACGTAGATAGTGGCAGCCAATCGTTTATCATACAATACATAAAGTGCAATAGAATTACACAGTCAAGATAAAACTTCAAGTGGTAATTACTGTTAAAACAACATAATGGTGTATCACAATTGGTTGCGGTAATAATAATATATACATTATTTTTTCATATAACAGGAGGCAAACGGGCAGAAGGCTCACTTGATGTTAAGTGTTACCGCCGACCATGGACACTCAATGCCAGAGGACTCGCGAGTGAGTTGCCGGCCTTTTAAGAATTGGTACGCTCTTTTCATGAAAGTTGAATTGCTTAATACAGCTTTAGAATATTATAACTGCGTCCCACTGAACCAATTCAGAAAACGCTAAAATAATCGATTAGCCTTCAGTCAAGGTTGTCTAAAACTTTTATGATTATCTACCTTAACAATGCCTATCTATAGTCTAGGAAAGCAATAAACGTAATGGTACTAAAGTAAAGCTCACTTTTGTTTCTAACTGACGTACTAGGTCTCTGAAACTTGGAAATTTAATAATATTTAATATAAAATTTACTGTTATTATATCTGTCGTCGTACTTAATCACTTTATCATAAAGTATTTATTTCATAATAAAACAGCTTTAATGAAATATTCAGTTTAATTCAAAATTGTTTTGCTCCCACTTAGAATTATATTATACAGTGTATGGGCCCTTTTTAAGTAAATACAAATGACTTGCGCCAGGGGTCCCAGCTCTTCCGTAGCTTATATGGTTACAATACGTGTGTGAATGTGATATTAGACTGTGTATGTAAATGACATACTGCAGCCATTAGTACAATATATTTAAACTACAATTTGATTACTTGTGAGCTATCATTGAACTTTATTATAGCAACTGAGCGATAATAAGAAATAGGTAAGTCTAGTTTAGTTGATTATTGTGTCTAGACACCGGCTTATAATCCATCCTCAAGAAGGTCAATTATATCTTTTAGTTTCTTAAATTTAATTAAGTTTATACCATAAGTCGTAATATCTAATTATTATAAATACAACCGACAAAGCAAATCCGAGCTCATTAAGCTTGGGAATTCTTACATTGTAACGGTTGACAGGAAAGTCTAGTTTTACATTTTCATTATTGTACAGAACATTTAATTAATTATATAAAGACCTTTCCTTGATTTATATCCTCGTACCCATGAATAGTAAAAATAATTGTCTTCCTGTTGGTGTGTTCATTCGTAGAGATAACATAAACCATTTTCAATTTAATAACAAAGATTTTATAACAATTCTCGTGTAACAAATACAATGTATTCCTATGGGACTGGCGTCATGTATATTTTAGTAGACTTTCAGTTGGGTAGAATGCAGCCGCAGATAATTGAGAGTGAGTTGAGCTCCACTAAGTCCTACAACTTCGGGACTTCCAGAATATAACAAAAGCTAGCCAGGTTGTCACAAACAAAGCTGCGAATAAGCTCCATCTTAGTGTTCTTATGGTTGTTAAGATTCTGTGCTGTTTTTTTTTTGTTGCTATAAGTGTTTTTATTACAAAAAGTGCTTTCAAATTACATTAGGTATTTGCTGAACAAACTTGATCGTCTCCAAAATTTCTGTATCCGTTTTATATTCGGTCTAAGACAGTACGACCATATTATGTCTGCATTCCGTAAGCGGCTACCCATTCGTCAGCGACATGCTGCTCACATTCTCCATCTTTTATACTCCATCCTATTCAATCTTAAAACTCCTTCCTATCTCAAATACGATTTCAAATTTTTGGGTGCCCATGGCTATAGCTTACGCTGTTCTGAAAACTATATCCTTGGAATCCCATCTAATACCCCTTCCTAATGTTATTCTTGGCGAATCCTTTAAGGTCTCTTCAATGAGGCTTTGGAATTCACTTCCTGTGTTCATTCGCTTAGCTTCTTCACTATCTTCCTTTAAATATCTACTGTACAAACATTTCCTGTCCACAACGTATACCTATCTTTTATTATATAGCACAGGGGCAAACGGCAGGAAGCTTATCTGATGTTAATTGATATCGCCGACCATGGACACTCAATGCCAGAAGGCTCGCGAGTGCATTGCCGGCCTTTTAAGAATTGGTACGGTCTTTTCTTGAAGATTCCTAAGTCGAATTGGTTCGGAAATACTACAGTGTGTAGCTGGTTCCACATGGCGGTGGTGCGCGGCGAAAATTGCCTTGAAAAACGCAATTTATGTTTATGTATTTTTACACTTCTTGCTTGCCTTATCTAATTAAAATTTTGTTCTTAGTGGTTGACTGCAAGAGATAGCTGGAAAGCGATAAAGGCGCCAGTTGCCTTCCTATTTATTTAATAATGTCAATTGTTTTATGTTTCTGCAACGAAGTGTTAATAAATAAATATAGGTATTATGATTTATGTATTGTTCAAATCGCGTATATAGAGTACTTTTAACCATACACGGTTTGTTATAAAGTACAGATCAAAAAATACTTAGTGCTAGGTCAACGGATGAACAATAGCCGCGTCCTTGCCTAGGTATACCTAATGAAGATAAGATAAGGTATTATCAAAAATCTAATTATGAAACTTGATAATGTAAATCACATACCTGAGATATGCACTCCTAAAAAGGTTACCAAAAGATCATAAATTATTATTATTCATAACAATTCTGTACTTAAGTGAAAATAATGATCTTCGGGTTATAAATACCACTTGTAATTGGCTATTAAATATATAGATAGGGCAGTGTACTGAACTGAACAGAGGGTAAGACTCAGTCGTGATATAGCGCTAAGTAGGACTCGTCATGAACGAACACGAACTATGTTAAAAACGTAATAAATTTTATCATATCCTTACATAGAGTTTGCAGCAAAATCAATATGATTCAAAAGCTATTTTATTATCTGCCTAAGCATTTATCACGTTGATACTAATAATAATATACAGTGTAAACTCTATATAACGACACTGAAAGGTGTGTGTTGTAGTACGGCGTTATAGAGGGTTAAATGGAGAAGTTCGTATGCATGATGCCGACAGTCGATTTATTGAGTTTATTGCGGGCTAGGATAATAAAGTCACAAAAGAACGTACACAATTGCGCAGTTTTTACTAATTTTAGCAACTTAAAAAGTACTTTATTGCTAAATTGTTGTCGTTATTGAGAGTGGGTGTAATGCTATCTAGACTGTATGATTGTATGGAAGACAAGCTAAATCAACAGAAGCCAATTGATTTCGATGCTTTAGGGATGCGTTAAATCGAAGAACGTTACATGGAGTATATTGTTATTACAGTCATACCTGCGTGAGTGAGTGAGAAAACTCTATTAATAAAAGTATTTACCGGCTCCTCATCTTGCCCTCCTAAAACCTATATACGTGAGAAACATAAAAACGTGTATAAGTGACAGTACATATTTCAGGTCTGAACCTATTATATACCTCTATAAGCGACAGTTAAACGCAATAAACTTTTGCTATTTATGACTAATTCATAAAATTCGAGGTTCAAACGTTCGTCTATTATTGTGTTCAATAGTGCAATATACCTCTTTATGTAATACAGACCCTTTTTGTAACTCTGTAAGCTAAAAACTCGGGATAGTGAGTGTCTATAAGAGAAAATGAGATCGAGGTCCCTTGAGCTCTCACTTATCTAGGTTTGACTGTATAACTATTTAATTGAGAAAATTTTAGGTCAATATATATATATATATATATATATATATATATATATATGTGTGTGTGTAACACTGGAAAACAATGCAATTTAGCGCTAGAATATTCTAGAAATTATGAAAAATTCTTTAGTATAGATAAGAAATATACATTTAGAAATATAAACTAAGCCAATCGGTTCAATTAACATTCATTCCAACTCAAAATACCCATATGAATAAGTAAGTCTGCAACTTGGAAAAAAGTTACATATTATTTTTTATTTAAAGAGCATCATCCGTCGTTCACTGGTTCACGCATGGCGTATAACCCGGAGGTTTTGGTTTTGGTTTCCGGAAGACTCCTCTTTGAATCTTCTTCCAGCAGTCTTATCGTCTATTTTATTGAAGACATGTATCTGGTCCAGTTGTACAGACAGATCGACAACCGGAAAGTTAGTCTTTTTATAATACGGAGGACAAACGAGCCTGCGGATCGATCATACAAGCCAACTTTCTCAGCCACTCAACATCCTTTTATAAGCGTTGCCGGCCTTTGACAGAGGAGTACCTATCCTTTATTGAAACCAAACGTATAACGAATGTTATCCGATAGTATTAAAATAATATAACAATCAATTATGTGCCTAACCAAAACGTTTGTTCCTCGTAATTGAATAAATCGGTTTTGTTGAAGGTCTAAAGACAAATCAATGTTCTATTGTAATTCGTAACCAAAAATGTAAAGCCTATTTGAATTCTATATGTGTCTCGGAAGTTACCAGCCATTTAAGTTACCTACTATTATATTACACGTACCTGTGATAATGAATCACGGATAAATTCGTTCAACACGTCTAGCTTGCCTATGTTGATTATATTTACAATAACAACGATTATTCGTTGAATAATCTAAACCGCCGAAAATGTATATACAATGTATATATTTCATACCTGCAAACCTGATATTTTTCGCTTTTAATGCTTTAATCAAATGTTCAGTGCCTACTTTTTAAATCTTTTAGGAGTAATATGTAAAGTAAAGATTATCTGTACTTGTTTCACACGAACCTAGAAGTTATCCGCGTGTTAAAAATAAACAAATAATTCTACGTGTACTAAAGCTAGGTCTAAGGTTAATTGTAGTACATTTAGTAATGCCGCCCGTTTAATTGCTACCGCAAAATAGGTCACGCTTAGTTAAAAATGCTTTAAGCAGCTAATTTTAAATATCATGACCGAAAACGAGATGGCTTTTTAAATTTACGGTCAATCGATTTATAAAACGATTGCTTTATAATTCAGTATAAAGTTTGACCCTAAATACAACTCTCAAGTCCTAATATTTTTTAATTACTGCAAAATACTGCCCATAACAGAAAAAGTAATTAAATGCCTTCTAGTCGAGCACTTTTTCGAGATGACAAAAAAAGAGTGGAGCATGACGTACAGACTCGAGCGGTAACGCAGATTCAGCTATACATCGAGAGCAAACAAGGTATATGGCGAGAGAACGTTGAAGTGTTTGCTACCGCGGCTAATAAATAGTCTACCAAGTCAGATATTAGGTAGCCTAATGCTAACCAACATACGCAGTAAATTTAAAAACTAGTTTTTATGCATTTGTCGCGCTCCTAAACAAGATTGCTATGTTTACATTAATAAAAACCACAGGGGGTTTTCTAATGTAAAATATTGTAATTTTGTGATTATATTATATTATCTTGTAAAATAAATAAATATATTTTCAGTGATTTTTATCGCAGAAAATTTCGTTAATATTCTAGGCTTCGAGGTTTCTAACAAAGGTTTACTCGGCTTGTACACGACTCCTGGTTTCTATGAATTAATAGAAAATAATGAATGCGTTCAGGAATAACCACCTCGCTGGCAAAATGGAAACTGCGTAAAAACTGTTGAGTCTTGATTCCCGGCTTACCATTTGGAATAACTTAATTATTTGGAAAACGAAAAAAACTAGCTTTGTATTTACATCAGGCATGTACAACCTTACGTTTTTACAACCTCCAAACAGGCCTTACATAGAGATAAGATAAAATATAGGATTGGGTAGGGCGTGTTATTAAACTGACTGTACAAATAGCATTTTATCTCTTTGGTATTGAATTCTAAGTTTTTGTACGATATATGTAGTTGAATGCAAAAAATGCTATGAAAAGAAAATTAGGCAACAACAACTTATAAGAAAAATCATGTAATGCTTTTTCCGTTGTATACAATTAACTATCAGTATTTTATTCGATCTACAAACTATGGAGAGAAATAAAAGGTCAAAATAAATTTTCTTAAAATTTTGCATGTATTCAGATAATTTCCGGAAAAACGTTGGTTCAACATAACGTAATTTGACCACAATAGATACATAAACAATCAGTAGAAAAGCATGATTTAAATCCTAGTTATTAATTAAATACATAGTTTCAACAAAAATAATTGGCAAATCTTAACAATGGTGATACAACAATTTTAATCACAAACAAAAATAGTTTCATTATTTCATTCTAATACATATATACTATCTACTTGATGCAATTCCATACCATTTACAACAATTTTTATTGATATATTAACGAGAAACAAAAAGTAACATATCTGATTGTTATCAGTTATTGGGTACTTTAATGTGTAACTCATTACACCACTTAATTTGCAGTTAGATTTTACTTAAGAAACAAATTTCTTGCCATATTTCTGGTCAGATTTGTGCATCAATCCGTTGTGGAAGATGAGCGGAATGATGAGTGGAAAACCCCAGTGGCTAAGACCAAGAAGTTGTAATATCCTTAGCGGAATAACTTTGCTAAAGCGATTCAGGATATGACGTCATAGAAGTAATTGTAGGCGACGCTAAAAATCGATCCGCACTTTCGAACATAAATTAAACAGAAACCCATAAGTATCAATTGATTTAAATAACATAATGCATTATCGAAACTTTAAAAATCGTTAAAGTTCCGGTGAAAGTTTTAGTAATATTCTTACACATGAGACTGGAATATTTTATTTCAACAAAGGACCCAGATGTCTCAGTTATTATAGTCTTGTGACGCATGGCCCCCGCGGTCTTTAAAAAGTTATTTAAAGCATACTTTATAACCCACTGATACTATTATTGAACGTGATTGTTTTCTAATAAAGAATAATTTATCATGGCATGTTATAGCAAAGTTTATTACTAAGTTATTTACATAAGCCGTGATAAGACACGTTGTCATTTATTGTTATATTTTAAATCCGCTAACCGTAAACTAATCATAATCCATGGCGCTACCAACGTATCCCACCTGCCTATGAACAGTTTGAATTCCATGTTACGTCCCGCGCTGTCTAAAGCGTCAAAATCACTCGGCTTTGAATGGTTTAGCTTGTCTTGCATACAATGATGCACTCTACATAGCAATACACCCAGCCTCAATAACGACAATTAAATAATAAGTAGAACTTTAAAGTTGCCGAAAATAGTTAAAACTGCGGAGCTGTGTACATTCTTTTGTCGATTTATTGATCTAGCACGTAATAAACTTGACTGTCGGCAAAATACGTACCGAACTTGTTTTCAAATTGGGATTGCTTGTACGTTATTACGTGTCTAAATAACTGTTTTTTTATGTACTTACTAACACAAGTCTGAAGTAAACTTTTTCTTTTGCTAACACAGATGTTTCATCTTTCCATATAAGGACAACTCTTTGTAAGGTCAAAATATGCACAGACCCTTAACGGTCGTAATATAAATCTTACACTGACTTTTTTTATAGAGAAGAAGTATATCTTTTTCATTTCCTTAAGTCCTTAGTTTTAAGTAATATATGTACTGTGGTATGGCTCTTCAGGCACTAAGGTTAAACCTCTTTTGTGTTTGGTACCTGTACCGTAATTATTGACATTTTTTAATCAATATTGATTAGTGATTAGACATCTGTGGTACTCTTAGAGATTAGATTAGAGATTGGTGCAAGCATTAAACAAAAACACCGAAATCCCGAAAGTGTTAAATTTGCATCAAGTAATAGTATAAGTATTTTTGTATACCCTAACATTGGGCCATTTCCTATAATATATACTGACCATAAGATAAATCATGACTATATATAAAATTTACAAGTTATTAGCTGTAAAAAAATTGAAACTATTAAATTGAGGGCGTCATTTCGTCATAAAGTTTTTGTATTACTAAAGCATAATATAACACGGCTACTTATAAACACTAGAGTTACATTATACGATTATGCCAGCCCTAAAAATATACCAGAGAGAGATAGTGACGTACATGCCTCTGATTGGTCAATGAGGTGAACATCCGTAGAGTACGTTACGTCACAATGGCAGAAATGTTGGCAATTTATGTTGAGAAGGCTGACATAATGAATATACAAATAACCTTATGAATTAAGTGACAACGCTGTGGCATTTATAAGCCACAGCAAAATAAGCTAATAAAGACAATAATTATTATTAATCTTGCCAGTGTCTGTACGGTTCGTATTGAACATTCTTTAGAAATATTAAATTATACATATTTAGCCCTGTTTAACGTAAAGAAACCTTAGCGAGTCTATGTATGAGTTTGACAATGTACTACAAATCTGACAGCGTCGAACTCATCGCTGACATATGTCAAAAATATCGGTCTAAACTCTTAAAAAATATTCGACCTTTGCGCCGCTCTACCATATGTATATCGTAGCATGTATCGTAGAAGTGATCATGTCATCGCATATGTCAGGCGATTTCAAGTAATGATTGACCTATTCTACAGACAGGCCACAAGATGTACACAGGGCTAAACAAATTGAATGATTAAAGCAAAAATAGTGAGGTATCTTTTGGTAAATGAGTATTACTAAATAAACAGAGGTGACTCAGAAACCGTACCACACTAACAAGGGTGGCATACGCTACCTTATATTAAATCCTTTTTTTAATGTATTATTTGTCAATTTTTTCTTTTTTTTTATGGCACCACAGCCACTTACAATTAACAATCACACACATTGTGCATTAATAAATAATGTAGCGTTGAAATCCTTAAATACATGGGTTCAAATGATATTTTGAAAACGTATTTTTCAAATAACTTTATGAAAATATTATTGTCCTTTTAAAATAATTAACGCAACTTTATTGCTAATGAAAGGGCCTTAAATGAAAATGATTTTCACAACCGTTTAATAGATTTTTGAAGTGTATTTGAGCAATCTAATCAAAGGAGAAATAATCATATCTATTAATAACTTTATCAATGTGTCTATTAACTTACCGGTTTACATTATTTGATAAGAGCTTGTAAATTCTAAAAGACGTCCCCAGAGGGAGATACATAGGGCTTCCCTTGAAATTGAATTAATTATATTATTTTTCTAATATATTTTGTTGTACGTCTATTGTTTATGCAAATGTTCTGCACTCTTTGTTTTACGTACAAAGCTTCATTCTAGCTACAAATTTTTGGTTCATGCTGTCAATGTCAGTTCAGTTCAGTGTCAATGTCAGTACAATTTCAGTTTAAGTAAAGACCCCAAGGAGGATACGACTTGTAATTATTTTTGTTACCTTCTATAGAAAATGTCAATAGCCTATTTGACAATATCTATTTTTTTTTATATAGAACAGGAGACAAACGGGTAGGAGGCTCACCTGATGTTATGTGATACCGCCGCCCATGGTCACTCTCAATTCCCGAAGGCTCGCGAGTGCGTTGCCGGCCTTTTAAGAATTTGTACGCTCTTTTCTTGAAGGACCGTAAGTCGAATTGGTTCGGAAATACTTCAGCGGGCAGCTGGTTCCACATAGCGGTGGTGCGCGGCAAAAATGCCTTGAAAAACGCTCAGTCGTTAAACGGCGGACGTCGAGGTGATACGGGTGGAATTTCGTGTTCTGCCTCGACGTCCGATGATGAAACTCAGCCGCAGGTATTATATAAGTATTATTCAGAGGAATCTGTTTATAAAATGGCTTTTAACGGATGCAGTAAAGTAATTTAACAAAAATCCCGCAAATCGTAAAAACTTGACGTTTAAGACGTTTACATTGCAGGGACTGTTTAGAACCCTTTTGACGGGTTAGAATAACGAATGCATCAATTTGATTTTTTTAAGCAACAAAACAGAATTTAAATGAACACTAATTAATAAAATTAACAAATCATTAAACTTTTGATTAAAACTCGATCCCAAACGTCAGTTATGAAGTATTGCTGTAATCTTTGTAAATATGTAAACGGTTTCACCATGGACAACTTTTCATTTTAAAAACTTTAAATTTGTTCGCCTACCCATATATGTATGTACTTTTTGTTATCACTCAGTATGACTTTGCTGTGGAATGGAAGCCTGGTTATCCAGAACACATGCTCTTACCTAGTTTGGAAACCAGTATAACGTGGTTTTATGGGAGAAGCACAGAATTATTATTATTATTACAGATCCAGATAATTCTTTACTGCTCTAATTAGGGATTAAATTTCATAGAGCGCCGCGTTCTTTAGAATATTTGATTATTAATCGTTAGATATAATTTTGATTTATTAAGAGAATATATTCATTTGCAGATTACAATAAAAGTGCAGCATGAAGTTTTTTCGTAATCGACATATCAATCAAATCACAACATGGACATTAATATGAAACTGATAAGATGATCTCATATGATTTCTTCATATCTCAACGATAATCGACTAACAGACCGAGTGCGAAAAATTGATGTGAAAGTTATCTTTGAATAATATTAAACGCATAATAAGTCTTGATATAGGGGCCTTAGTCTATAGCGACGACATTTTGTATGCATGTGACAAAGTTCTCTCAATATCCGTAGATGAATCTCGGTATCGGGTACAAAAACTGTAGCTAGATTGAGAATGTTGGAAGTTACAGAGCTGTGAAACATCATAAAAATAACGTCTAAAGCGAGAATACGTGAAATATATTCTGTGATTAAAAATAAAAATTGCTCCGGTTTTAAGGTTTTTGTGGGATCTAAGTCTCAACTTTTGTTTAATATCATATCTCGATAAAAAATAATATCCTTAATCTACTGAAGTGATGGTAAATACCAATAAGACAAATCTCCATTAATGACGGAATATTTGTGACAATATAGACTTATTTTTTTAACTATTGGAATGAATTAAAGGCGATAATTGCCCCACGGATTGTACCTATATTAAAAAAATGAGTAATATTTTCATATGCAAAGCTCTTTGAATAATTATGAAACCTACCACTTACCTAACTATATAAATTCATAGATAAAAATGTTACAGGCACCATAATGAATGATTTTGTAATTTCCGAAAAATAAATATAAACGTCTAAATTAAAACTTAAATAAAAATCATTCCCATCTATGATCTTACCTTACAATTAGACCTAAAACATAGTGCATATTACAAAATATTTTAGCACATTTTTTTCACAACTCACACCCTAAGTTTTTTTAGAAAAAATACGTCATTTTTATACATAATTATATCCTTCGATATTTACAACAGTCTATTATACTTTGGGAAATTGTCAAATTTAAAAACACAATTGACTAAATAATGAAACGTCAGGTTTGCCCCTCGAACACGTCACTTGTCAAAAAACAACTGTCAATTTCTGCTAACATTAAAATAAAGCATACTATCTTGAGATCGGTCACTCACTTTTTTTTAGTATTTTTCACAGTTTTATCACATTTTTTTAAAATACTGTTTCCTCTTCGGTTGGTAGTGGATATGTATTATTTCGCCAGAGGTTGGGTTTTATTTTTGATGTGGCAACACCGACAGGCGTCGACTGTAGACTGTCAAACTGGCATTCAGGTTTTTAATTTTTTGCCGATTTTTTGTGGCACCTGTAGAAAAAATTTTAACTTATTAATTATCATACAATAAAATGGATAATATATAAGTGTGTGATATATGGCGAACTAATAAAATAAGAATTTTATATATAATTTTAATTTAATACAACTGACAACAGTACGAAATATTGTAATATATACGTATGTTATGTTTAATACTGTATAAAGAGTTGTGAAGAGTGCACACATAGATTAAAAAACCTTAAGCCTTTACAGAACAAATATAAATATAGAAGTTACAATTTTAGTGGAAACCCCGTTCATAGGTATAACCTTCTTTCAAGGAAGGGCGTTTTACCCTTCCACCTTGCCAGCAGTTTCAGATAGGTTGGCCTATCTACACATACATATTCCCAAATACGTAATACTGAGACTGATATAATCTGTGTATCAAGATGTGAATAATACAGACCTGTGTGTGTCACGCGATAGAGTCAACGGCGTATTGCGGGGTAGCTCCCTCGGGTTGGTATAGGGTTATTGACGCTATGTAGTTATTGGACATCACCTGAAAATATATTAGAATAAGAACCAGATCGGAAACCAAAAAAAAATGGTCCATGGCCTGTCTTTTCATAAATTTAATTATCATTAAATAATAATTGAATAAAATAAGCACTACAATACTTGATTTTGACTCTGTATGTTTCTTGATATTATTCTTGGGTCTTACATGTTAAGTACATAGAAAATGTATTTGTATACAGCCATAATTTGAACCCACAACCTCAGAGAGAGAGGCACAATCTCACTAGGGCAGTACTACTTTAGTTGCAACCTAAATTATCCGATTTACATTTATGAATGTTTCGTCCCAATGTCTGTATGAATACAAAATTTTGGGCTTATTTAGACATATCCGATAAAAAAAGATCTCATTTAAAAATAATACAATAGGCGTACCTCAAAAATGATATCCTGATAACCGTAGCAGAAGGTGGAACCGAATGGATTAGTTGTGTTCGTCGAGGACGCCCGATTGAGAACAACGGGCCGTTCGCATACGCGCAAAGCACGAGACACGCTTTCCCACTTGCTGTACGCCGTTATACAGACGCCGCCGCGGGACTCCACTAGCGCATTGGATTCGGACCTGAATCATTATTATGTGGGATTAATATTATATTCGTTTTGGGGAGCGATCTAAAAGGTCAGTCATCGTAGCCCATGGACAGATTTTAGCCGGCTTTTGAGGAGTATTCTTTTTTTTAACAATTGAAGGTCATATCCATAATCCAGGGTAGACCGGGAGTCGATTCCACAGTTCGATAGTTCGAAAAAGAAAATATCTTGTAAATCGGACCGTGGAAGAGGGCCAGCCATCATCCGCAATAGGATGAAATTTTGAATTAATACGGCTCAAATGGTTGAAATTTTAAGTTTTAGCCCGCAGTATGCAAGCGCGTATTTTGAAAACCTTTTTTGCAACATTTCAGTTAATTTACATAAAACTATTAACTACCAACGAGCCAGACCCCACAGGCTGGCAGTTTGTTTGTTAAGGGGATTAGAAAATTAATTAAAATTATTTAGAATTTAAATTTCAGTTTTTCAGACGGACGGCAAAGAACTTTTTTTATACTAATACCTATTATAAACAATATTGCATATTATATACATCCTAGGTATTCTTATACATACTTGTCAGGATGCACGTGTAGCGTAAACTCGCAACGATGGTACATATTAAAGTTGTAGTGGCCCGGATAGTTCGTATGCAGCACGAATTTCTTCACCGAGTGCGTACGCGCATCGAACAGCACATCCAGCCCAAGTGTAAAGTAGTTGAAGAAATAGTCCGTGTGTGGCGGGGCCCGACGGCGTGCGGTCGGACGGTGTATGCGCATCTTATCATCCGCCTTGTAGTAGAGGCGGGCCGGAGCGGCCAGCGCACGAGAAACCGCCTGACAACTGTCACCAAAGCGGACAACGCGTCGGCGGCTTACAGCAGCCCCACCTCTGCCGCCCTCCGCCAGCAGGTGCAGCCGCAACGCCACCGTACTGCTGGCGGAGCGGATGACATCGCAACGACGCAGGTGCAACTGCTGTCGGTAACACGATGGCGGGAGATCCGCTAGTGGTGCGGACCACCGCCCGCCGCTGTTCGGCTTTGACGCTTGGTGCTGCGATCCGTAGTAGATGGTGGTCCGCGCTACTACCGGCGAACCGCCATTGGGGAATTGTAGCGAGCCCAGGCCATGAGCGTAGCCCGGCTGGAATATATAGCAATAGACAAAATTAATCGAATAATTATGTCATAATTTTAGAATTAATATCAATTAAAACTTAGTAATTTTAACTATGGTTTCAATATATTTGATTCGTTATTCACTGTAAAAGATAAGATATAGGGAAGTCACTTAGGGAGCGTTCATGTATTACGTAACGAATTTTTTCCTCTTGTAAAACGTTACGATGCGGGCGGGGATTAATTACGCCTTATTGTTAATATTTTCCACTTTCCAGGACCTTACACCACATATTGGTAAGTTTTAGGTATAAAGAGTCACTGTGGTTACGAAACGTTTTATTATTGGATACAGAAAACGTTACGGTGCGTAACGTACGGTCCAAAAATTGTGTGACGTAATACATGAACGCTCCCTTAGTTTTGTATCCTTATGAATAACACGTTCATGAATATTTAACATTGGTGCGTAAGCAACCTTCTAATTATCCATTATGTGAATGTATTACCTCAAATTTGCTATCAACAGGAAAATAAAAGGTGAGTCCTCTAAAGTTAAGCGCGAACAAATGTCGTTGGCTGTCATAGAGGCCGGGATGCGTCGCACCAAAGCAGTGCTCCACTTGCTCGATAGATGGCGTTATTTCAGGTGAATTGAAACACATGCCACTGAAATATTGAAGCATAGAAAATCAGTTGGCAACAGTTTTATTAGAACTTTTGCTACCTCAGTCGAGACTTATATCGATTCTTATAATACAACATCATTGTCATGATAATAAAGTCTACAAACTTTTTTGTGTTTGATGTTAAAAGGGGCGAAAACATCAATTTATAAATCAAGAACGGCTGAACCGATTTGGCTGAAAATTGATGCAGAGGTAGCTTAGATCTAGGAGATAAGCATAGGATATCCTGTTTCCATGGGACGTGACTAAACGTAGTAAACCCAAACGCAACAAACAGCAATACTAAAAGTTTATCAGTCAAAACATCAATATTGTATAAAAAACGCAACTGACATACGTAATGTTATCTATAGTTAAGTATGATAGAAAATTTGACAATTAGAAGTTTTGAAGTTTATCGGTCCATGTGTTTATTTCGAGTTTCTATTACATTATCGTGCCGAAATTATCATTAACAATGCACGACCAAGAACTTAAGTCAAACTTTTCCCGACAAAGTAATGCAATAAATAAATGGGTGGGTCGATGTTTGTCTTATTCACAATTAGATGTTTTTTTATGTTTGAAATTTTCTATTTAAGACGTGTGTATGTCTGTCGTCCTGTTTAAAAGAAAATAATACAGCTGTAACAATATCATATTAATATCATCACATGGATTCATTGTGTTTTTAAATGCCAAATGTCAATATTGAACTGGAAATCAGTCAAATCGTGTATTGGATTGAGTCATACGATGACCTTAATAAATGAAAGCAATCATATTGCAATTTAAATGCAATACAAATTCATAACAACAGCATTAGACAAAGTCATGACTAGGTTTTGGATTGGTTTTCTTAATAAGGCACTAAAGTCTTTTAAACACTAGAAAAAAAATTATTAACGAATTACAGTAGAGATCTAGAAGCGATTCATAGTTCGCGGTAAATCTTGAGTCCGAATTTTACTCTTACTATCAGGAATGCCTTCTTGTTTTTATTTATAACTCAATATTCACCACAGATACTAGAATTTGTATATTTTTGCCAAGTACTTTTTCTGCTCTGTGCGGCAATTAATCCGACACAATTGTTTCACGGGAAATCAGATCATACCTTAACCACATAGCCAAGGATTCGTTTCAAGGTTTTTAATACAAATAAAAATACATTTTTATTTATCCATCGAAACAATGGAATGGAATGTTTTAGCAGTTTAGCCTAAAGGAAATTCCAATAAATGTTATTGAATCGAATTAGGAACATTTCTGCTGTATTTTTAACCATTAGCTAATAAATACTGTTACATTTTTATCTAAATAAAAGCTGTATACATACCTATACCTAAGTTTAATTAATTTCATATTGTATATCTCTATGATCTTCAGCCGCTGCGCGACAGGGTCGAATATTAATCGAATCCCGTCTTGGGGCATATTTATCACTAGGTCTACGGAGAGAGGGTTCTGAAAAGTAATACCATTCAATGAGCAAAGGTTTTAGATCTGTATAGAGAAAAGTCGTTCTATTAATAATAAAATATTTCTTATTATAATTAGAGCAACTATGACACTATTAATTGCAAATTAGCGCCTTTGTTTTAATTTTACCAGAATGTAAGCTAAGACATATTATATATGGATATAGTATATCCAATATTTTTACTGTCTATCAAACTAAAAATACACTTAAAGTCTAACGAAAAGTTTACAGTAATTTACATGTATGTGTCATATATTTGTTAACACTTCGTTATATTACAATATAAAAAAAATTGAACATAATTAAATCAAAAGGAGGGCAACTGGCGGCCTTATCGCTTTCGAGCGATCTCTTCCAGGCAACCACTATTACGATTATTATAAAAATTCCTTCCCCTGGGGTTTTTACCATATATCTGTTTAATGTATATTATTACTTGAATGTGATTTTAAAACAGATATTCGTGTTCAATATTATAATATTATATATATTTTAAAACATTAATGATACAATTATGTTTAGAGTTGGTACGGAAATAAAAATCTTAATAAATGTTTTTATTTTTGTAAACTATAACTACCTGATCGCTGTAGAGTACTTGAACACCTCTGATTGTGCCAACTTGACTCTGAATTATAGCAACGGCTTGCGAGAAATGCATTCCTGAAAATATAAACAAAATCAATATGTCTAGACGTCCCGGAATAAAATCTTAGCTGTAGTCGAAGGGTAAGTTCTACTATAAAACAAAATTCCCGAATAAAGTCTATTGTAAAAACCTTTTCAAGTATGGCTTTGGTTTGGACGATTTTGTTTGATATTGGACGAAACCAAATAACTTATAATTTATTTGGCTCATTAACTATGGTTCTATTAAAATGTATACCTAGTTAACAATTGATTTTCAAAGTGTGATCCAAATCAATGAAATACAAAAATTACGACCACATTGTGTCGGTAGGTAGCTCAATATCTTTAAACTAAAATATTAAATATTTTCAACGTAACGGCAAGCATCTCAAATGGCATCATTGCCAGCATCATTTTTAGGTTCCTTAACGTACCTCAGCATTCAACAACCATAAATAGTACGTCTAACGCAAGGTCTCATCAGTACCAATCTAGTGGATGGAATAAAAAAGATACAGGTGTAGATTTTTTTTATAATCTTAATAAGAATTAGTAAAAGAAGTCAATTTTCTTATGAAAACGCAAAATAAATTATAACTCTGCAGGGGTCGAGTTTGAGGACCTCCTGTAGATCAATTTTTTGCAGCTGATGACATCATCTAACCCCTAGTTGATCCACGACTTTTTGGCCATCCTGTACATTGTCTAGATCTCATTATATTGTTACTAATTTAAAAAACTGACTCCATTTTTCTGGACTGTGCCTCAGATTTCTGTATAGTTTCGTGAGTTTTTTTTGGGCTCCGATTGCCTCGATCGATGTTTTCCTTCATCGACCGAGTGTTGAACGCGCACATACACAATATATCCATTGGTGCAGAGCCGTGATCCAAACCTACGTCGTCAGAACAGTCGCACGGTAAAGCAAGGCCCAACTTCATTAATTTAAAATAGTTTACTATAACTTTGATCAATTTATGTCACAATAACCCGTGTGCATACAGTTTTGTTGCCAATGTATTTACTTAATTACTCAGTACAATGCAAATACCTATTAGATAGATTATTAAAATAATTGATTGCAAGATCAGAGACCATAAGACACCTGTGCATCAAAGGTCAGCTGCGTTTGAACATATCATTTCCATTAACGTTTCGTTTGTATAAATCCTAAGCAATGATTGTCTTGCGAATGGGTTTAACATATTTCGAATTACAAAGGGGTTTTTAAAGACACACTAACGAAACACATACAGACAGTTACAGAGAACACATGACATACAAAACGCAGTACATACATGTACATCAATGACAAGTGTGCACACCTTATAAAGGGAAATATTACAATGAAAAAAAAAAACATTGGCGCTACAAACTTTTAAGGTCTGGACCTCAGATTTCTGTATCTTTTACATGATCATTTGTTGATCTAATAGGCAAGTAGGTGATGACCTTTTTGTGCCTGACGCACGCCGTCGACTTTTTGGCTCTAAGGTAAGCCGGTTTCCTCACGATGTTTCCCTTCACCGTTCGAATGCGAATGTTAAATGCGATGAAAGAAAGATAGTGCATTGATGCACAGACGGGGATCGAACCTACGACCTCAGGGATGAGAAGCATGCTGAAGCCACTACGCCAACAGTGCTGACTATTACAATGATAAAAGAGAAAAAATAATACAATAAAACCAAATGTCAATAAACTAGATAAAGAAATATAAATATGAAATTTAAATATTTAATACATTTCTTCTTTGTAATGACCTGAAGACATGGGGATGACATAATATGTAAAATCTAACACGTTTCTGAGCCTGGCCCTATTTCTTTGTAATGATAAAGTTTTAGAGTAACCCAAACAATAAGGAGAGAAATATTTTTGCGTTTTATCATTGTTCATTATAGTAGTAGGTTATCAGACGTCTGTCGAAAATTTTTAGCCCGGAATCGAAGTCTTCCAAAGGCGCTAAAACTTCTAAGACTAAGACTTCCGTATGTCTAAATCCAATAATGCGTACATAGTTTAGACTTACCCAATGTAAAACGCCTCTAAGCTAATTAACACACGAAAATTGTCGTTTAGTTAAGCCTTATAGATTCCCTATATGACATACATACATAATGCATATTGCGTACAAAGAAAAAATTGTAAAGAAGCTGGCAATAGTGTGTCATTTAACGTTCTTTGTCTGCAGGTATCTATTCAAATTGAGTTTGTGACTTTCATTCGAATTGAATATGACCTACATACTATCGATCGTTCTATACTTTATGATACTCTGTGTATACATTGTATAATTATTAATTAACACTCTACGGCTAAGTGGCTCACAGCTCACAGTGGTGAGTTTGATTTCCATCGAAACAAACACATCTGCTGCTACAGACAGGTATATAAATACTAAAAAACCTACAATACAAATAAAAACATCTTGTTAGATTTAAAAAAAATACAATTTACGACAACAATAAAAAAATCATACATAGATATTACACAGTGACGAAGACATCTAATTGGTATAAAATTATCTGCGTGCTCATTTATAACAAAGGAAACTATTTATATTAAATAAAAGAAAATAAGCATGCACACACTGGGATGCACTAACAACCTCTTTATTTATATAGCGAGCGTCAATGGTTTCGTATTGCTGGACATTTCAGTAAGTATATTATATTAAAACAACCGCCGTGACTTATAGAAATACATATACAAGTTTATTTGCAAAAAATGTGGATACAATACTGCCAAGTACGAATATCCATAACCTTACACAATATATTCTTTAAAGTGAAAAATTAGGAACAAATGTATCATTATTTCGTTAATAATAATTTCTTTAATATACGATATTTTGTTCTGAAATATAACTATATCAGTATCAGGCCCCTTCACTACTACGGAACTTTACACAAACAGTCCGCGACCTCTTCATAAGCTTGCGTGAGAGATTTTTGAGTATGAGCGGCCAATTTTTGTGATTACTTTTAAATTCTCTATAGTACACTTTTTAACGGAGACTCCATTGAACTTTACTCTATTAACTTTATACTATAGAAGTTTATATACAAATGTATGTAGGTGCCAAATACCTCAATACACTGGAGAAGACGTAAAAAAAAATTCAGTTCCATTTATATACTAAACAGTGTTGGCCTTGTGGCTTCTACGTGCGACCCTCATCTCTGAGATCGTAGGTTCAATCCCCGGCTGTGCACCAATGAACTATTTTGTGCGCATTTAACACTCTCTCATACAGTGAAGGAAAACATCGTGAGGGAATCGGCCTTAAGCACAGAAGGCTGACATCTATTGCGTATTAGAAAGAACAAAATCATGAAACAGATACAGAAATCTAGAACTAAAATTAAATAAACAATAGTTGTTTAATGTTTTCCAAATAAATAGTTCATAGACATAAAAATATACTTTATATTTGATAATCATCATCAATATAAAACCTACAGAAGTAGATACAATTATTACCTACTATTTATACACACACTTATTTGCCTTGTAATTGTCCGATAAGGCATAAAAAGTGCGTTGACATTACTAATCGCGTTATATCATCAATAATAATTGCTATAACATTGTAGTTAAAGAGTTGCAATATTTTATGAATTTTACTATTGAAATACAAGTATATTTCACACCGCTTATTGATAGAAACAAATGCATTCTATCAAAGCATATATTCTATGCAAACTATAGGAACAAATAGTCTTGCACAGAAAAAAAACATTTCAGAATAATGAAAAATTACATGTCAAAAAGCCAATTTGAAACCAATTTAAAATTAATGTAACTTGAATAATGTTGTTTTAAGACAATAAAGAACACTGATTATTATTCAGGTCCCACAGCCTTAAGGTATTTCAAACTCGGGTTTTACTTAATAAATGATAATAATCATTTAACAACTAAATCTGGAGATATGATAATACAGACAATATGGTCATTGTTCTTTGCGTATCATTAAAATAAACAGATTTAACAAACATTATACATTATTATTGGTCCATTAATAACAATTTAATTTGTATGTACGAATGTATATGTACACAATTTTGTTTCTTTCTTTATTAATACCTAACTTTTGGTTAAAGACAAGTACATATCTAGCTTCAACAATAAGTTTATTTTCATAGTTAATAACCTACTGATAGTTTGTCCCGATAGCTTTCAAGGGAAAAATGATTTGCTTTTTAAAGGCAAGGTGCTTTTATAATGTGGGAGAGGTTTTTGATCATATGTTTTGACAACAATTATAAATAATTTTACTGCTCTTATTATAACATTTACCTATTTTCTCTGCAAATAAATTATTTGATTGAGAGAAAATGCCTTATAAGCTCATTCATAAGTATGCAGGCACTGTGTGTTTATTCCCTTTAATTTTTTACATCCTAACTATGAATATAAAATTAAGTTGACCTTAAAAAAAGCTAGAAATTTGTGGTTCAAATAAAATGGATTTATATTGTACATACTTGTCAGAAAATATTATTAATAATTAATATCTTAAATTTATTAAGGTACAATAATTTTTAATAACATACTAATGGTAACTTATATACTTTTACACCATATATTTATAAAAAAAATTCATAGTGAAGATAAAGAACTTGCAAAAGAATCTAATATATATGAGATAATTGTATTATAAAAACAGTTTGAAAGTTTAAAACTAAATGTAGAAATAGATAATATTCACTGAAAAATACCCTAACTAACGGTAAAATATTTAAATTTAGAGTTGTTTACTAGCTATTTCAAGGGCACTTCTGTGGTGATATGAAAAATAATTTGATACGCTGATAAAATGTGCGTGATAATTGTTTGTTTTTCTATTAGAAATCAAATATATTATATTCTCTCAGGAATTTATAAAAATAATTATTATACCTTGAACACAAATTTACTCAAATTTGTAAAACATAAAGTAAGGTATGGGTTGTATATTTATATACAAGGAAATTAATATATTAAACATAAGTACATAGATACATAAATATTAAATAAAAAGCAAATTTTTATTACAAGCTTCAGTAAGGTAACTTGAGAGTACCTATAAAATTAGGCCTTGTGAAACTATTATGCCATTCTGTAAGAGTGGCTCCACTCTCGTTAAATACGGTATACGTATGTACTTTCATAATTAAAAAATAAATCATTAGGTAAATGACCCTTTCAAGATAAAATAGGGTGCATCAAGAGCCCCTAATATGATTTGGTATAATATATATGACAACTGCTTGTTTAAAATCGTTTCAAAGTGTTAATTATTAATAATTAAAACAAGTGGCCGTTTTCATGGTCAAGTGTAAAAAAATAAACATTCGAAGTTCGAACAAAGACGCGCCCGAGCTATTAAAAAATCAATGTTGCTTTATCGCGAAATGTTATACATTCGAAATAACATTAAAACCTTTCGTATATAAACTAAATATTGCGTAAGACGTATCCCTTGGAAATACAACGCAAATTCTTGACGTAAATTAAAAACATATGAATAGCATACCTAGAACAAATTCCCAGGCCTCGCAACCCAGGGAACGTTCTGGAACGATTTCTAGATCCAACATTTTGCACTATACACACTATACACTTAAAATTAATTAACTTTCACTGAATAAAGTTATTTTTTCGCATTAACAAGCAATAATACGCTGTCTTTCTTTGTTTGCCAACTTTAGTCTTCAACCATTTTGTATTTGTCAGGGGAACTGTCATTACAAACAGCTGATTGTATTCTGCCAGGGCCGTATTGCAAATTATTTATTACATGTTATGCTTAAAAATGCCAATGTACAAAAGTATACTCCACAAGTTTAAATAATATAGGAAGTAGTTTAGACCATTTTCCCATTTTAGTTTGAAATATAAGTAGTATTTTTATTCTAAATGTAAATAATTTTTAATTAAATTATTTAAATAAATACTCAAATCAAAATTCTCGAACATATACATATATGTCACACCAAAACACAGTAAAATTATGCTATAATAGCTAATCTACGTTCTAGCTATAGCTAACTAGTATTTTAATATAGTTCAGACTTCCTTTTTTTTATTTTTATTTATAGTACTAAAACATATCTTACTCGTAAATAAAATAATTATTTTTAGTAGTCGGAAAAGCGTTAAATATATTAATAATATAAAATAAAAATACGGCCCTGGCTGGAGTTTGTGACGCATGCGTACCTATTACGACTAAAAATTAATATTGTAGCACTGTTTTATTTCTATCTCCTTCGGCCATATGAAGATATCGATATGTACAGCTCTTTCGAACCATAGTTTATGTTTTTTCGCATGTTTACATATATCTTGCCTCTCTTTCCCACTTCAATGTTATTGACAAATGAGTCAGGCTAGTCTAGTACCAAACGTAAGCGCTTTTCATAATGTTGGCAATGCATTAGCGATAACTTCAACGGACTAAGGAGTACAAATACGAAAGTATTTTATTGAAACGATCAAATATATGTTTGGAGATTAAGCATTTAGGCATTTTTTAGTAAAAAAGGTATTTTGTTTTAAGATGAATTTATATATTCCGTAAAGAAGAACAAAGAAAACATTTCCACTCTCCTAATGCTACAAATTAGTCCCGCCATTTGGCAATGAGTAACCTTGAAACCATCACCACCTACACAATTTTCAACGCAATATTATTGTGTAATATGTTAGTGATTCCGCCTAATAATGATGTTATAACGTAATACTACGCATCATTTACGTAAATAATGTTGTTTTTAAAAATAAATTACGCAGGTCCAGTTAGCCGATAATCGCGTTTTTTGAAAGTAAAACAATTGCTTCGATCAAGGCTATTCACTGATATTTTTCTATTCTATCTTATTTTGATTAAATATAACAGTTCAAATCATCACATTAATAATACCTACTTTACTACTGTATATTAGGTCCTTACATATGAAATTGGCGTTTTGTATGGGAGGAACAAAAAGTCGAATATTTTTAAATATAATATATTTAATTAATCAAAGTATGAACCATTGTTTTCTATGCACTTTTGCCATCTCTTCGGTAGTTTATTGATCCCTTTACTAAAAAAATAGTCGGACGGGAATCAATAAAATCTGTGAATACGATTTGGACTGCCCCATCAGAGTTAAATTTTTTCCCTTGCAAGAAGTTGTCCAAATTTCGAAAAAAATGGTAATCTGTTGGAGCAAGGTCCGGGGAGTACGGAGGATGTCTTAGACATTACAATTGAAGCTCTTCTAATTTGGTAACCGTCTGTTGTGCAGTGTGTGGTCTATGGCGTTGTCGTGAAGTAGCAGTGGCGTGGAGCGATTGACCAGCCTAGGTTGTTTAGCCGCTAGCTTTTCCATCATGGTTTGCAATTGTTGACAATAGACATCAGCCGTAATAATCTGGCCAGATTTGAGAAAACTGCAATTAACAATACCGGCACTAGTCCACCAAACGCCTACAAGTAACTTTTTTGGGGTTAATTTCCGCTTGGGGTAGGATTTGGCTGGCTGGCCAGGATCCAACCATTGCGTTGAGCGCTTCCGATTATCGTAAAGAATCCATTTTTAATCACAGGTAATGATTCGGTTTCAAATACCTTCATTATTGTGCCGGTTCAGTAATGTAACGCAGCAGTCGACGTGCGTTTGCCGGTTGGCTTCAGTCAATTCGTGAGGTACCCACCTTTCAAGCTTTTTAATCTTCCCAATTTGCTTCAAGTGAATTGAAACAGTTTTATCACTAACACCGCAGCCTGCAGCTAACTCGGACGTGGTTTGCGATGGACCCGCTTCCACAATAGCCTTCAATACTTCATTATCAACTTGGGTCTCAGGCCGTCCACGGGGCTTGTTCTGCAGGTCGAAATTTCCAGAACGAAAACGTTGGAACCAAAAACGAACTGTGTTTTCTTTTGCAACATGACCGCCATACACATCATTCAGTGTCATGAGTAAATAGCTGTAGAAATTTGAAATTCCTAACCAAATACCTCCTGTATTTGAGGTCAAAGTGGCCAGTACGACAAAACGCCAATTTCATATGTAAGGACCTAATATATACCTACTACTACTTTACTACCTTTAAAAAATTCTGTAGTTTATGTCTGATTCTCAAATAAACGCAATTTTTTAGGACTTTATTCATTTTTTAATTCCGGCATGTCTTACTCACCTGCTTAATGTAATCAAAATGAAAATAGCAATATAAGGGCTACAATATAATAAATGGAACAATTTATTTCCTCCGTGTATTGTCCTATTAAAATGTACTGGTATTGAGTTAACTGACATATTATTTATATATTGGTCTAAGCTTGCAGAATTCTTGCAAATCGGTCCAGACGTATTAGGATGATAGCCTAACCAAACGCAAAGTTTTCATTCTTTGAATTTAGTATATGTTGCCGCAATACAAATACGAAACCACTTCGCTACACCAACACACCTAACAGGATTATTTTGGATTACATTGTTGATCTTTACAGTTATTGACACTTTAATCGGTGTCTTTTGTTTTTAGTAAAACCTGTCAACCTACCTTGAAAGGAATGTTTTCGTGATTATTGAAAGCCCTGTACTAGGTACACGGAGTACCTAGTCTGAATCACAAAAAATATTTATGTCAATTGAACCCATGTATTCTGCTCTAATAATAAATAACCAAGAAAGTATTGTTTAGTAGATATAATATCTAAAAATCAAGGTGCTTGTCATATGGGAATTGTGATTCAACCTATGTAAAGTATATTACTGAAAATATGCCAAGAGAATAATAATACTAACTAACATATCAACAATAATTTATTTATCTTTTTTCTTGTTTTTGGACTTTTTGTGTTTGATCTTATGTTTTTTGCTTTTTTTCTTATGCTTCTTCGATTTAACTTCTTTTGCATCAACCCATGAATCTGAACTGGAAGACACATCTCTTTCATCTTTACTTCTAAATTTAGGTTTAAAGTTTGTATTTGTTACTGTATTTAGTTGTAAATTTTCTGGGATTTTAGGGCCATACATGTTTGAATCTTCAATATCTTTTGTCTTGTCTATTTCACTTTTTCCATCATCTGCTTTGGTATCTATGCTCGATTCGGCTTTTGAATTGTCTTTGTCCTTTTGAGACCTCTTCCAAGAGTTGATTTCATCGAAGTTTATATTTGCAAAGATACCACGGGGCGGGGAGTCATTTCTTTCAATATTTTTGGGTGTTTCATAGAAGTTTGTGGATGTAGTTTCATCTTCGGGCTCGCTATCGCTTAAGAATATTGCTTTGTAAAGATCTATTTTGTCGAATTTTTCAATAGTTTCAGTCACTTCTTGGCCTGTGTCTTTAGACTTTTCTGATTCTTTTAAGAATAATTCCGCTACTGTCATTCTTTTGTTGGGTTGTTCTTGAACTTTTGCTACGGATTCATGTGTTTTTGGAACCTCTGTCACTTTTCTTTCTGCACTGATGGATTTTGAGCCACTAAATTGGTGTTGTTCCTTCGTAAAGCTCTCTTTATTATGTACGGACGTCTCCATATAGGAAAAAATTGAGTATGATACTTTTGGTTTGTCCTCTTTTTTCTGTTCCTGTCTGCAATCGAATAGTTAAAATTAAACTACTTAGTTGTGCAATAATTTATGTTTTGATGGTAAGACAAAAAAATTATATGGTTAATATGTGCTTCTTAGCATCTAGTCGTTAAATTAAGCTATTAAAAAAACCAATATTTTTCGTTTAAATTCATTTTTCGAGTAATTTTTTGTATATAATAAAATATTAAAACTCCTTATTAATTTCAGAACAAACCAAGAGGTTTGGTCAATTGGTTTTAGATCCTGCTTCGAGTGTGTGATTTGAATCATTCACAATTATATAATAGACATTTTACCCCAATTTTATCTTTATTACAATTTAAAAAAAAACATTTTATTTCTACATACCTCCCACCAATTTCTGGAACATTAAATCGTTTGCAAACTAGAGACTCCGGGTGCCAGTCAACTGTTCGCCTTGTCATAACACCAAAAGCACCTTTTTTGGCTGCCTCTACCATCTCTTCACTTGCTAAGCCATAATTGATAGAACTCTTCGCGACAGCACACATCGGGTTAAGGGCATCATCCGGTTGAGATGCGTGTGTGAATCTGTTAAATATATACTTAATAAATAATCATTTAAAATAATAAGGGATTTTTTTTAAATCTCTTGACTAATGACGAATAGTAATAAATAATCCGGACCTACAACTCTAAATGGGTCATGGGATCAGATTGGTTGTGATTAGATTATCAGCCTTCTGTCTGACACATGAAATACATTTTCGGGTTTGAAATATTCCTCACGATGTTCACAGCCCTGATTCGAACGGACGACCCCACGGATTACGGTCCCACATTTAAGACATTAGGTCAATACTGCTCTCAATGGCGAATAGCAATGCTATTAAAAAACTATTTTATCTGAATTTGGACTTTTTTACAAAAAATACTATATATATTGATAAACTTAGAGCAGTGTTGGCCTAGTGGCTTCAGCGTGCGACTCTCATCCCTGAGGTCGTAGGTTCGATCCCCGGCTGTGCACCAATGGATTTTCTGGATGTACGCATTTAACATTCGCTCGAACGGTAAAGGAAAACATCGTGAGGAAACCGGTTTGCGTTAGACCCAAAGTCGACGGCGTGCGTCAGGCACAGAAGGCTATTGCTATATGCCTATTCGATTAGCAAATGATCATGAAACAGATACAGAAATCTGAGGCCCAGACCTAAAAAGGTTGTAGCGCCATTGATATTATCGATAAACTTTTACCCTTCACATACATATAAATAAAACAGTCTTGGTATTTAAAATACAGACCTATCTCCCATAACACCACTGAGCGGCCGATACAGCTTAGCCGCTTGCTCGAACTCCAACATCTCTCTATCCCTCTCCCACGCACTAACATTGTCCATATCGCTATCCCTTTCTCCCTGCTTATTTTCCAAAAACCGTTCGTATCGCGATTGTTTAGATGGATCGCTGGCGAACGGTTTAAATGTTTTAAGGTCAGCGCCAGAGCTCTTTATCGATATGAAATCTTCACTTTTCTCTGTTACAAAATTAACATTTTTTCCAAATAATTTTTCCATGGCCGTTTGTGATTTGTTAGGCGTTGTTGTCGTTACCTCTATTTGAGGTTTTGGTAGCTCTATCTTCACTTGTGATTCTCCTAGAAGAGCACCTCTCGCTTCCGCTGTTAATTCGTGACGACCGAGTCCTGTTAAAAAAAAAATAGGTCTAAAAATAAATATAAATCGCAAAATATGTTGCTAAGTGCAAAACTCGGAGGGCTGGACAAATTTCTTAAATTTATTCCTTGAACTCTTGAATTGGGATTCATCCAAAGAAAAATACATTTAAAAAATATATTGTCTGTAAAGTCGGTTTACTGACGATATTTGAACGTGATAACGTCATAAGAAAATACTGATGAGTTGATCCAGTTACATTTATTTGTACGCATTAATACAATTATGTCATTTTTTTTTCATCGCTCACTCACGTAAAAGAGAGACGGATGTCGAACGCTGCGAATTGTGCCTCTGTGTCGCGCTTTCCATCGAATTATAAGACGTTGTCACGTCAAAACATGTATTAAGTACTTAGGTTTTTGTTCAGTAAAAGCGAACTATCTTTATTGGGCAGCAAAGCAAAATGTTCCAAACGTAGCTACAAAAAAGGTAGGCTAAGTACAAATCATATGCGCGAAGGCAGAAAATAGTTCATATATAAAAAATACGTGGGCGTACTTATGTATACGCGTTAGAAGTTATACTTCTTTGGGGTAACAATATAAAAATCTTTTCAAAAAGTTTATTCTACGTTTGTTTAAAAAACGACACTAACAAAAGAAAAAAACTAAAATGTTGACTATAGCTAACTTCAGGGTGTCAGTTTTTTCCGACGGTGTGCGCGCGCATCGTAAAAAAATGCCTTCATCATTTTTCCCTAACGCGCCAAAAGAAGCCCTACTAAAAGTGACTGACTGACTGAAACAGGCCGCTGGCGAAGCTGGAACCGAAGTCGGAACATCGTTCGAAAAATACAAGTCAAAGGCTGGATCAATAAGACGCCTAAGGTAATGAATTTTCTTAAAACCACATTATATTGTCCCCGAAGGAAAGTTAAATTATAGAGAAAGTAAAAGGTAGCCAATCTATACTGAATCAATTTGTTTTCAGGTTCTAGAAGGTTTTGTTAAATCGAATAAGCCATTACCAGCTGTGCCCTCATACCCGGTCATACTCATATCGTATTGACACGAATAATGTTTATCGTAAAATTCGACCTAAGGCCACAGGATTCAAAATTGTTTAATTATACCATATAGTAACTAAAATTAGATACAATATGTTTAATTGTTTAATTATACTCTACGCTCGCACAGAACCTTTAACCTTCCGACTCCCAGAACCAACATTGGGTTCCGTGAGCCTCTTCACAGGATGTGCTCTACTTTGGATTCTGCTACTAATATCGATCTTTTTTCGCACTCCTCTACTGCTTCATTTAAGAATAGGTTAAAACAACTATTAAAGTCCTAAACCTTGTATCTTTCTTCTTTATTATGGCTACTAGTATGTTTGTCGTTCTCCTGATTTATAAACTTTGTATTGTATTGTCTACTTAAATATTTTGTATTGTATTGTCTACTTAAATAACATTCTGCTGTCATGTTTTGTTTTGTTTTGCTTTATATCTTATTTTTTATCAGTGAAACTTTTTGTGGATATATGCAATGTGTTAATTTTATGTTTATTTTGTTTTTTTTTTCATACTTTAAGAGATGTATCTGTTTTGTTCCCTAAATGAATAAATAAATACATGAATACATATACCATATAGTAACTAAACTTAGATACAATATGTTTTTTTTAAGTAAATACAAATTACTTGTGCGAGCTCGGTGTTGGTATATGTGTATGTGACACTTTTTACTATGAAAATTGATTCAAAAATTTAAATTATTCTATTACATTTTATAGTTAACAATATATTTAATCTATGTTAACAAGTGTACGAAGTAAGATAATTTATATATAAACTTACCTTGATCTCTTTGGGGTTTGTCGGTGGGTTCGAATCTTGTTTTTCTTTGAGCGGCAGGTTGTGGTCTATAGTCTCTTGGTAAAGTAGGCACCGGGTATGAGGGCACAGCTGGTAATGGCTTATTCGATTTAACAAAACCTTCTAGAACCTGAAAACAAATTGATTCAGTATAGATTGGCAACTTTTTACTTTCTCTTCAATTTACCTTTCCTTTAGAGACAATATAATGGTGTTTTAAGAAAATTCATTATACTGTTTGTTTGTCTTTGATATGTTTTTACAAAAGAACAAATATTTTTTTAAAGAACTATTGCTTTGATGTATTTTACCTTTGGCGTCTTATTGATCCAGCCTTTGGGTACTAAATACATCAAATTATTTTGATTTGGAAAAGAATTTACTCATCTCAAATATAATACAACAGACAGAAAGAAACTCTTTTGCCTCCTAGATGCGTTCACTTCAAACAATAATTTACTTACATTTTTCTCTCTCTGTACTGTTTTTTTAGTAATTTGTTTCTCTGGTCCGGCCAAAGTAAAGTCATAATGTGACATATCCTCTGTTGCATATATATCTTCATCATCAGCTTCAAAAGCGCCTACACCAAACGCCTGGCCTCTTATTGATACCTAAATTCAATTGAGGAACATTTTTAAAATTTATTTATTAAAAATTTGGTTTTGACAACACCTAAGTGATTGAATCTTAAATTTATTTATTCTAGTCATGTGTTATGCTTTCTTTGAATGCTGCAACACTATACAATAACGGCGGAAAGTTTCTTGCCAGTTCTTCTTGCCCGCTCTACGCCCTTGATATGCGAACTGGTAGTAAACGTAAATTTACAATTAATTTAACTTCTTTTCTGACGTTCATAAGTGTACTTATTTACCCATATGAATAAAGTTATTTTGAGTTTGAGTTTTGAAATATCTTGATAAAATATTTTCTTACTTTTTTTCCCTTTTCTTTCATGACAAGTCTACTCCTTCTATCGCCACTTCCATACTCTCCCACAAGGCTACCAAGAACAGAATGCCTGCTGAGACCGCTATACCCTAACCCAAACCGATCATTTTTACACAGAAGGATATATGGCTCATAATCATCTGGCGCAAATAGTGTCTCATATTCAAACTCAGAATCAGAACTTTCATCAGCACTGCCTTGGTTATCCTGGAAATAGAAATTCATAATTATAAAAATATTTAATAAAGTTAGTTAATCAATAATCATATAAAAATACGAGTTGAATTAATTCATCCTCTTCTTATTTAAAAAAAACCTCAGATGCAGAGCTAGTTCCTTTTTCTGATTTTACAGAACATTAATGGGTTGGGACCTATTCATGAAGACAATAATACATTTAAACATTTTGCTTTTTCTTTCTATTGTATACCTAGTCAAGTTAGCAATTTAATTTTCAAAACCAGAATATTACCTGCCTCACTTCAGGTGGCATATAGCATCCATATATTTTGTGTTGCTCTTTGGCCTTTTTCCTTTCCGTTTTTTTTAACCTCTCACCAGTGCCTTGTCCATCTCTCCATCCCATAGCTCGCAACATACGTACAGCAGCCGATTCATGCACAGGTCGTAATATTTGCTCTAATACTGGTTCTCCTAAACATTAATAGATTGTAACTTATTATATTGTGTTGAGACACATTTTGTAACAAACTGACAAAATTGGAAAAAATAGATTGAAACAATATGTGAAAGTATGTTTTTGTAATAGTCAAAACTATAATTGTTTCAATATAGTACTAAAAATGTAGTACAATAAGTTGCAAAAACAAAAAAAATGTAACCTGAAAAAACTCAGTAATGGGGAACCAAGTATCATCAAAAATACCTTTTCACAAAATATTATATATATTATAGGAAGGCTATGTGCTCAAAAATATTGTATGATTGTATGAAGGGGCTCCTAGACAGGCCAATTTTTCACATAAATGTATAGCTGCAAGAGTGTGGCTGGTAGCATCAGCCAGCATTTACAGGTAGACTGTGCAATACTAGGCAATATTTTTAGTATGGCCAGAAAATATTGCCAAATATTTTTGGTATGTCTGATGAATGTTTAGCGTCCGAGATGTATATCAAGAATGATAGCATTACAATTGAAAATACTGCAATATTTCACAGCCATATTAGTGCTGTCTTGCCTTGCCTATAATAAATTTGTCAACACTGCTCATAAATTTATTATAGTAAATCAAATAAGATACCTGGTATTGGTCCATCATGGAACCTATTACTCTTAGCCCTCTTTTGTCCAGAAAACTCGCCCTGAGTCTGCACTTGCATGGGAGCAATACCAAACTCACTTCTGTCCTCTTCATCCATATAGTCTTCAGGCTTTTGACTCTAGAATACAAAGTAACAATTTCATATTAGCCTGTATTATTGTTTCATGTAAATTTCCTAACATTATTAACTTCATTAATTGTACTTATACATTAAGTTCATTAATAGCACATAATTGTAATTACTTGTACTTGATTTTAAAAATGTATACCCACAGACAACTGTGCTTTTTCCATACGAGAACTCTTAAAAGTTGCTGGAGTCCAACCTTCTGGAGTTCCAACAGTATTGCCAAAGCCAGCTGAGAAGCCTCCAGTAAATGCTCCATGGAAACGGCGTCTGCCATAAGCATCAACTGCATATTGATCTGATGGTTGTTGAAACTTACGCTTGGTCGGTATGTCATCTGAAATTCAAAAACAAAATGCTAATTAAATTAAGGTAGTACTTGGAGATTGTTTATGATGTTACGAAAACAACCTGAACACATTCAAGTATGTATGTAATTAATTACCTTCTTCAAACGGTTCCAGTGGTGTTCCATAGCGAATCACGTTTTCATCGTCACTCTCTGAACTCATTATTAATGTTTAAAAAATGATTGAAAGAAGTAAAAAATAAATAATAGATTATCGTATTTGGCAGTGAATGATCGACTAATCAATTAAATCAAGTTTTTCTATTTGAGTTTATTTACATTTAGATCGAGTCGCTTCACATAGGGTCATAATTTATATCTTATTGAAAAGTATTAGTGTATGTACAAGAAATCTCTCATAAATTTTTACAAGTCTTCATTCATCGTCTTGACAACTGACAATTCTACAGACGTTTTCTGTATAGTACTCTCTGAACACTAGTACACACAAAAGTCAAAAACACTTGTTTGTAGCTCCACAAGCGGCGATTTCGGGATTTACTACAGCGGCAGCGTGGCATATTAATATACAGGGGGATACCTTCTACCCGGTTTTGTAGACCTTTACAAAATATAAGCGCCATATATATGGCGCGTCAAGGATAAAGTATTAGATTAGTAAAAAAATATAATCAGACATTCTCGAGCGCGTCAGATTAAGGTAGGGTGATTGGCAAAAAGTGTATATTTCACTAATCTGACAATTTGCAAGTGGCGTAATGAAAGGGGAGGGTTGCAAAGTTATAAAAAAACGCCATCTCGACATTCTCGAGCGTGGCAATATTTTTGTTGTTTTGAAGAAAATAATTTAAGAATAACGCAAAGATATATAATCTGACGATTTCCACAAACTGAAGTTACAAAAATTCATCGACAAAGTTATGTATCAAACTGTGCTGTGTGATGCCTATATTGTCCTCTCCGCGTTTGTTTTTTTTATTGTTATCACTTTTTCTCTATATATTACTCGGTGACTCCGTCCCTAATCAGGTTTCTGTTGCCATCATCACAGCTGATCACCCAGCTTGTTTTTGGCATTGATATTATTTCTAATGTTAGTCTAAAGTTTTGGCTTATTTTGTTATTTAAATATAACTTATGTGTATTAAAGTTTATAAATATTAACTATGAGTAATTTTAACATAAAGTATTATAAACATTAGATTACATTAGAAACATAAAATGTATAAATATTTTAGAATATCGTTGAAGCGGTTATCGTTAAATCCCGAATAATATACGATAATCTTAAACTTTCGAAAGACTCTTCATTAAATGGAGTATATCAATTAAGATGATGATGGATTAATCAATTATTTATACAAAACGAATTTTTTAAACATTTTTTGTTTCATAATAATTATAAGTATTCTACTTGAACAACATACATTTTTTTATTTGCATGCTATTTCCTTAGCTTCTCAAATTTGAGGAAGCACGTCTAGGACATAAAGATGAACCATATATATGTATATATATATATATATTAATCTGACGCGCTTGAGTACTTTAAAATGGCGATTGTTTGGCACATTCTAATAATGGCCGAGTTTGCGTCACATCCAAATCGTCAAATTATTAGTATGAACTATGATAGCTTTGTTTAGGTTCACTTAACATCCCCTTAGAAAAGCTGACGCGCCCGATATTTCTCATTTTTGCCTCTGCTAATCAGATCAACATACATACATAATTAAAAAATATATAGGACTTGGATGGTATCAATATCTGAGGTGCTCAAGTATGTCCATGGCAGTAATTTTTACATTTTAAAAGGTATACATTCTAAAAAATTTTTCTTATCTAAGCTTCGCAATTCAATAGGTCTCTATGACGCTCGATTAAATCCCCACTTAGCATCGTGGGCTCCCCTACTATAAGCCACTAGCCAATAGCCAATCTATGAAGCATTTAGATTGTAGTGGCATTTCCATTTTCCAGTGAGGGTATAAAAAATTCAAGGGTTGGATTGATAACCAATTAACCTTTTTACTACTCGCAAAATCCAGAGATTTAACCAGATCAATTGTATATATAAATTTACAAACTTAGCAAGATAATTTAATTTTTTTTCAAAAATAGTAAATAATTGCTATTTGAGGTCGACATTCCACTTATGCTTAAAAACTTGACACATTTGATTATATATTTATTTAAAGCAAACATAAATACAGTAAGCATAAAACTTCCAAAATTAATCACAACCAAATAAATAAAAAGTGTTTTAAGCTTATATCACAGTTCAATTTTTTTTATATTAATTTCTTTATGTAATAGATGATTGCAATGATGCTATTTTTGTATCAAGCAGCATATCTTCAATAACATGCTGTAATTTGCCAATGGTATGGAACCTATCATCACCATTCAAACAGTTCTGTAACAACATATCTAAATGTGGCCTGGTATTGTTGATTTGCTTAGGTATAGGGTATAGGAAAGGGTATTCATCCCCTGCTAGCACATAACATGCCGCCCATATATTATGATCACTTAAGTGATGTTGACAAATATTTTCTATTGAGAATGTAAACCCAGTTCCTAAGACCTCTCGACTATAACGTTGATACCAGCGTGGAAGGTCGGTCTTTGGAGAAATATTCTTATCTAATACAACAACATCCTCCAGGTCTATAAATGTGATTTCATCTTTATCATTCGCAACAATGTTATCTATTGACCAATCCATTAGGTAGAAACGAAATCTGAAATTAAATTTTAATATAATAAACATTGTATATAAGGTGGTAAATATTATGTTAGCTTTGGTGTTACAATAGTTTAATGTACATAATAATATTTAATAGAAGCAGTTGGATAAAATAGAAATAACAAACAACACCTGTCATGTTTGAATGTAAAATCCATAGCAGCGTTGATTATTTTTTGAGCAAACTTAAGCTTTCTTAACCAAGGTATATGACTAAGAGATGAAATAATTTCTCCCTCGTCTGCTACTACTTCTAACCTTCCACATACACCACCATAAGCTGGAACCGGCCAACCTTTTGTTTTTGGAATTATCTAAAAAAAAGAATGTTTTATAGATTTTCTAATTCTAATTATATTCAGTGTCTTGTTTTGAATATTTGTTAGTAAGTTTGTTTTTCAATAACATACATCTACTCCTAGGCAACTTAAATAAGTAATAAAAAGTTGAAAAATACTGGTACATTCACTTTCGACAATGTAATATAATAATTTAATAAGAATCTTAAGTTTATCATCAGTACAAGTTCTTTGATTCATACTTATTTATATATTATATATTTCAATAGTAATTTTAATGTGTTTAAAATAATACAAAAACATAAGCACCTGTAGTATAAGCGGTTCGGGATTTAAACTTAGCATTGTCCAAACATTAATCATTTCTACTCTATTGTTGCCATTTGCATTATTTAAAACAGGATGAAGCAAATCATACACACTATATGCATATGGACATAGGACCAAGCCTTTTCTTGGCTCAGTATCAGGCCAAGAAAGATTGAATTGAACAATATCAATAATTTTTTGATCAACTTCAGTGGCATTTAACAGTTCTTTTGGGTTGCAGTTGCTGCTCAGGTTCCAAACTTTACACAATTTGTCATCAAGTTCTTGAAACTCCCAATCATGGGCAAGTTTCTTAAGTAAGACTCGACGTTGGGATTTTGTGTAGCCATAAAAAATATTTTTTGCATTAAACATAGTGGACCAATGACTTTCTAAGATTATTTGATTAGAATATAATTCAGGACAAACTGTTACACCATAGCAAGCTGGACATCGTTCTAAATTTGTTAAATGCATTATACGAGGGCCTTTTAGATTCCCAAATAACAGCACGCTGCTATAAAATGATATAGTAAACACAACAATTATAAGAAACAGACGTTTGCAAAACCGTCGCCGTAGTAACATACTCTTATTTATATGGCCACTCATTCTTAAGCTCATTTACTGTAGATTTAAAAAATATTATTTGAGATAATATTTTACAGCATTTTTCTATTCCATTTTAACAAAGCCGAAACCCGAAAATCTGTAACCAAGCAACCGTCAGATAATAGACTAGAGACTCAAATGTCACTCTTCATATAGCCAATGATCCTGAGTGTATGTAATAAAAATACAAATTATGATAGTTGACACTTGCTAGAAACCATTGACAGTTCCAGATTTTTACTGGAAAGTGTCAAGTGCCAAGAACAATAATCCGTTTTCAAGTCTCAAGGTCGTTTGTGCGAAACTGCAAAATATGTTTTGTTTTGTGTATTTTTTTTGCTAATAAAATGTTATTATTTCATTTATGACTAAATCGACAAAATTTGATCCTTTTTGTCGACAGTTATACAACTTGTTGATAAGTGTAACTCTAACCCTCTTACCAAGATAAAGAAGTTTTTGCCAAAGTGTATTTAAATGTAGCTAACATGAGCTTTATTTCGAATTATGTGGATAATTATACCGCAAGTATTTACGACATGATTGGTAAGTTCAAATTGAATTTAATAATTTTACTATATTTTACAATATACCTTGTATTACCTTTGTTACAAGGGTAATAAATAAGAATTCATTTTATTATGTTTTTTTTTGTTTTTGTTTCAAAATGTTGCGTCATTATCGAAACAAAAAATCTATACATTTAAACAAAGAGCAATTTCAGCTAAGGTAATTTAGAGTATTTATCTATTTTAAATAAAACATTACAAAGACGAAAGCATCTAAAAGATAATATTTTTTATAAAGATTTGACGAATTTTTAGATATTAGACACTATGAAGTCCAGGTCAGTTCAGGAAATTTATATGTAATCATCTATATGTATATAAATATTATTGTATTGAAAATATGATTGAGTTGCTATAATATTATATTTTGGAACTTTTATGTCCTGTTTGGTTTTGTAGCATTTTTTTTGTGGAGATGATGATAGATATTTCTTATTAATGTATGTAACAAAAACAAAGTTTTAGCACTTTAGAAATTCTGAAGATGAAATCTATAAATATATATCATTATTTCCTGCATTATAATAAAAGCATGTTAAATATTATTTATGTAAGCTGTGCGGAAAGTGTCAACTTTCCAGAAATACAATTGTATATCTTAGTTACTGGCAATGCTATTTACCGAGGTACAAACTGGGTTTATGTGGCTACACTCCATTTCAAAGTTAGACAAAGATAACCTGTATATTCAATGTGCACTATATTGTCTAGATTTTGAGCTACAAAGAGAAGTTTTCTTAAAAAAAAAAAATTGACTTAGGGTCTTCTTCAAGAAAAGGGCGTACCAATTCTTGAAAGGCTGGCAACGCACTTACGAGCCTTCTGGCAATGTGAGTGTCCATGGGCGGCGGTATCACTCAGGTGAGCCTCCTGCCCGTTTGCCACCTATTTATTACATTAAAAAAAACTAATTAATATTTTATATTCTTCAACATCATTGACTAAATAGTTAAGATCAACGACCTCAACCTAGAGTTTTCCAAACGATAATGATGTATTGTTTTTAAAACTACCTCTTAATATGGCTGGTTAAAATAGCGGCCACACTGAGTGACTAAAATAGTATGATAAGATTGATCTGAGTAATATGCACAGACATTTCATTTTCGAATTTAATTCGAAGCTGCTTGAAAATTTATTAAAGATAAGGTGTCTGAAAGGAATGGATCTGCCACTATTTATATTCCGATATGCAAAGCATTTACACGTCATGTCAACCTACTTAGGATACTATATATTGGATATTTCTAGTTCAATTTAATTATCAATCACGAGCATTAAGTAGTACTGACTTTTAATGCTGTACTCAATTACCTTGAATATAAGTGGTTAAATAACAATAATTCGGTGTTATCGTAAACGTTAAATATTTAACTATTATACTCAACAATAGTTTTATTCGAATTTACGTCAATTTTCGTTATGAATTTTTAAATACATACCAGGAAAATATACCTATAGTATTATAAAAAGTGCACATTATAGATATTGAGTTTTTTATCTCTGAGTAAATTATGATTATACATCTGTATTTCTAGTGTGTGATATACACATGAATTCATTCATTCCGTTGCCTAAGCGCATAACATTGTATATTATAATTCTCATTTTACATTACGAGCACCTATATTTTACTTTTTCTGAATACAACTAGCGAATCGCCATAATCCTGAACTAAAGTGGTGTCACCAACTAGATTTTTGTTCTATATAAAACCTTTTTCGTTAAAATAGAAGACATTATGTCCTTATTTTTCAATCAATAGTTAGTCTAGACGTATTGGAACTAATCACATTGTTAATGATATTCAAGTTGACTTTTTATATCACCCTAATGAAATATAAATTTTCTAGTAGTTACTATGCTATCGTGATGTTTTTAATAAATACTGAGGATGCCTGGATATTTTAACGCCATATACGGCATAGATAATCGTTTTTTCCATTAGTGCATCCTGTTGTTCCACCTGTCCTGGTGAATATTCTTATTCGCATTATTTCGATTTGCGATATATCTGTATTGTTTATTATTAAGAAAAAATCGATTTTCCGCTTGATCAGTACAGCCTAAAGCGTAACATTATTGCTTTAGAACTTGAATTGATTTCTCGTGAATGATAAATATTATATATTTAGGAGCCCAAATAGAGATTACGAGCTGTATTGATATGAGCGTTCTCCTTTCAACCCTGTATTTCCCTGGTCACCCGGGTCGTACCTTCGACAGGAGCTCATTCGGTGCAGGCAAAAACATCGTGAGGTAACCGGCATTTCTGAGCCCAAACGTCCACGACGTGTGTCAGACACAGAAAGCTGATCACCTGCTTGCCTGTTGATGAAACAGATTCAGAAATCTGAAAGCCACTAGTTTTTTTTTATTATCTGTGTAGAGCCTTACAGAGCTTTTTCGTAAATGATGGCACGCCTCATTTTCTATTTATTTAAAAAATATATATTTTAAATTTAGTTTAATATAATTTGTTCGGAAAAATACCAACGTAGATTCGAGGTCGCAGTAATAAATTACTTTTTTCTGTTTTTTTTGACAACTCTGACGTCATTATAGTTCGACGAATCATCTTGATAATTAATAATAACAATATATGCAACTTAGTGAATAATATAGCTAGCAAATAAAATTATATTACTTCGTACTGCCGCGCCAGTTCTCCTTCTGCACAGACATCCATTTTTTCACGTATTAAATTCTTTTGACAGTGACAAGGGCAGACCATATAAAAGCCTCAAATATCACGTTTACTATCAGACTTTAGATCATCACAATAGAATCAGCCGGGATCTTTGATTTTGGTCAATATAACCTGTATGTTCTAAACAATGCCGTCGTAAACGGTTTTGACTGTAATTTGTTTAATGGCCATTACATATGACTGATTCCAAATACAGATTTGTAAATATTACAAGATTCTTGCGATAATAATTGGTGAGATAAAAGCAGTATTATCGAGAATACACACCCAATACTGGTTAGGAAAGGATAAAATTATGCACCTGCTGTATGATCATAAGGGATTATTATGTCGTTACCTGAAAATTATAAATTGCAAGGTTTTGATCTATTTTAGGTATTTTTTTACTGGAAGGATGCTCTTTATAAAATTCCTTATAAAAGTGCTAATGCCGTCAGTCTCGCCTTTATAATTGTTTATTAAACGACTTAAAAATATGTATAAGGAAATTTATTTCTTTAAAGAAATAATACAAAATGAATTTTAACTAGATTAGTAGTTATTAGAAGCTAATAAAAAGCCAGGGAGAGCCAAAAGATAGCCTTGGCACAAGCTAGCCTGGTTTCCATTAAATAAACCATTCTCAAGACATAATAACTGCCGCATTATTTATTCAATTACACACGGAAAGGAATGTTTAAACAACTAAAAAGTATAGATTTGGATTTTATAACATAAATAATGGACGAGTTGACCTTGCTTATGGCGTATTATGTGCACGAAATGACTTTCCACGAAACAGGTTTGCAAATTAAGCAGATTGGTGCACTAACACAGAAAAAAGTTTGCTCAAATAAACTCGTTGTGTGCCAATAATGAAGCAAATTTTGGGGGAATGAAACGTAACTTTGTTAATAGTCTTTATTTTTCTGTTTTATATAAAAGCAATACATAGAGCATAGCCCTTAAGGCCGGAAACGAACTTCGGGAACTATCTGCCTTTTATGGTTTTTCAATTGGCTCGCTGGTAAGACAAAAAGCTGAATGTTTATAGGTAACGTTTCATATTTAATTTTAAATTTTGACACGAACTTTTCGTACTTTCAAATTGATTAATTTTGAATAATTAATAGACTATTTGTAACAAAAACTAAATGTATTCATGTGTCTTATGTTTGATTTAATTAGTCTTTATAATTAATTCACAAATGGATTTTTAGTTTAATTGTATGCAAACTATATACTGTTATGTAGTGTCAATGATCCAAATATTGTATCATTCATACACTAAAGTTTATTTTCCGTAAACAATTGAATTTACATTTTTCATTTACCATAATGTAGGTAATACAGGTCACTGATTAACATTAAAAATTATTAGATAAATATGAATCTAATTGTATTAAAATATTGAGTGCAATGGAGGCTCATTGTGGATGCCTTTTACTCTGGATGGGGTATAGAACATAGAAAATTGTAGTCATGTAAGTCATTAATATGTCATATAAAGATATACAAATATTTAAAAATGAATTGCTGTTCGTTTGTCTCGCTAAAACTCGAGAATGGCTGGCTTGAAATATTTGTGGAAGTTTAGGGAAGTTTTTAACGCTGGGAATCATTAATATTAAGTAATGAAAAATACTAAAAACTACAATTAAATTTTTCGATAAAATGTGTTCCTAGTTGATGTCTATTATCTTTTTAGAAATAAAAAATTGTCACTTGGTTGTTATAAATTTATTGATTAACTATTAGATATATTTATAAATTTGTTTCACATCGAGACGCCAGACGTGTTATGGTTCAGCTTTTTGCATTCATCTAGCTTCTGCTTTTCGGCAAGTTCTTACAAAAACATTATTTTCCTAAGGGCACAAAAAATACATAGTACAAGGCCCCCTTAACAAACACTTTTTACTGTGTTTTTTTTTAATAACTAGCTGACTCGGCGAACTTCGTACCGCCTAACAGTCAAATAATGTCGTGTTACATATTAGCTGTAGTAGTATGACTTTATGAAAGTAATACAATAAATATTAAGGGTCTGTTTCACAATGTATGGATGAAGTACCAAATAGCTATGCAACACATAAATTATTTGGTAGATAACATTTCCGAATAAGAAACTTCGCGTTTCATCGGACTCATAACTTATGATGGACTTTATGTTACCAATAGCGCTATCTGACAGTCATGAAACGCAACAATATTGTTTATCCTACCAATATGTAATAAATAGCTTATTTGGAACTTATGTAGAACTTATCCGTACATTGTCATACACCCGCATAAATATTTGACAATATATATATGTCAATCCTTTTTCATTATTGACATTATTAAAGAAAAATTAATCTAAAATATGCCTTTCTCCGAATATCGTGGATATTTTGTTGATTAGAAACTTTTTTAAATACGTTTTTTATTTTGAGTGGAGAATTTACCGTGTCGGGACGAACATAATATTTGATACGAAACCCATGAGCATTTTATATTGTATTTTTTTCGTGATTTTTTCTGTCTAATAGTTATTAAACTATACAGACATATACAACAAATAAAGAACTAACCAGACTTTGTTTTATGTATTAAGATAATAATTACATTGGTTAATAACTGTTAAAATACCACAATACAATAATAGTTGTATAGTAATAATAATTAAGTATAGAGAACTGAAATAGACAACTTGACAAAAACAGTAGTATGGTCAGCAATAAACAAGCTTCAGTTAGATAATTATTATGCTACCCCAGCACCACTTTCATGACAACATCATTCTTAATCGCGTACTCGGACGAATCATACGCATTGGTCGTAGGTTATCAGTGAAAAAAAAATTTAAAAAATGGTGGAGAAACAGTGCGACGCCAGACCTGTGAAAGCGTACATCATGAGTGATTTGTTGAAAAAGTTCAATTTGGAAGCGACAAACGATGTTATGAAGTTGGCGATAGCTGTTATTGGCTTCTATGTGGGCATGTTCTACAGTAAGTATATTATGTGAAAAAAATATATACTTTAAGGGATATCAGAAAATTCGAGGTTTTCGCGTCAGTCGAGTTGAGGTTATCTGAAAAATCACTACTTATCAATTTTATAATTATTAATTGATTAACTTAAGGATCTTATTATTATTATTATATATATATATATATATATATATATACATACATACATAAATCATATAACGAATAGATGAACATTATACTGTTTTTTTAATTGCCAGTTCGATATAATTTTTCATAAATGTATTATGTATAAATGTAAATGTATTATCATTTAACGAAATTTAAAAGCCGGTGCTGTCTGGTTGTTTTTTTTTATTTGAATTTTTTTTTCGATGTACTTGTCTATGCTTTTGTTGTTGGTTTCAAGCTTGGATTGTACACCGATAAATTCCAGATGTTTGGTAATAGTCTAAGTAAAACAGTAATATAAGATGCGTATGCGCAACTACAGGACACATTAGAAGAAAGCGAACCACAATAACCAACATCGTGACTTGAAGCAACGGGTGTTTGTTTCTATATAGTTAGAGTTATTCGTCTTATATCAAATATCTACTTAGTTCATTGCTAGTAAGGCAATAATAAACAGGGCCAAGTTATAAAAATATGATTTTCAGACACCACTATATTAGAAGTAGTATATGTTGCCCTTCTGTCTAGTGAGGAAATTTAATTAGCATTCTGCTTTGAAATCTTTTTACACAGCGTACACAATATTTTAAATAAAGCGCATAGACTAGTCACAGAATAGAATAATAGATTTATTCTTTAAATTCAATTCGAAATTCAAATATTACGCCGTTCGTTTAGCTTTATGTGTACTCTTTATTTGAATATTTAATAGAAAAAACCCTCGATCTAATTATGTAAAAGCCAATCTTCAATCATTTTAATTTCTTCTTTATAAATAACCTTTTATACTTTTACGTAAATTTCTTACTTATTCACTAATACATAAATTTCTTACTTATTCACTAATACATAAATTACTCACAGCCTTTAGTTGCAAATACAACGTTCCATGACCGCCCTCGACATAGTTTTTAGTTCTTGCCTGTTCATATTAATTAGATATTAAATCATAAATATGATTTACATAAATATCGTTACTTGAGGCGACCTTTCAAAAGTGCAGAGTATATATAATAGAAATATTTATTCTTTTAATTATAATAGGTTTCACACACACAATCACAATTTGCACATCCATCGTACGCGTATGGGTAACGAAATATGCCCTAACATTTTTGGAACTCGACGGGCTAAGTCTGTTAATCACAGAGCCGGACTGGAACCACTAAGGAAAGTGTCGAGGCCCAATGCCAACAATGCAATACATTTTGACACACTATACTGCTTTGACTACTATAGTCATGAATCAATCCTACCATTTATTTTTATTCTTTCAATCAATTTATCCGTCGCGTAAGCAATTATTTAAAAGTGACGCGGGGAGTGTGGGGGTCGGTCCGTGCTGTACAGTAGACTATTGGTCCCACTAAAACCCAACAGCCCCATCTGTTCGCTATGGATGGGAGGCGCGGTAATACTTACTTAACTTAATCCGTATTTCCATCATGAGCGTCTGCTGCGCTACTTCCGAGTTGCCTGTCGTCTTCCAGGCCTTTGTTTGCGTTGAGGGTTGACATCTGGGTTACACTACCGAACCCTCTCCACTTTCTCTTCCACCGGCCGTCACTGTCAGCCTTCACCATAGCTTTTAACTATGTGGGGAAGCGATACATCGAATCCGAAAGTGGCTTAGGAAGCTACGTTCAGAGCTTCACGCCGGACATACCTCTAAAACGCCTCTAAACTCTGTCGTTTGCGAAACCATACTCGTGACAAATGGGGGATGCCTCCCTCCTGGCAATATCAGTATCCTCCGAAACATCCAAGTCCTCCCAGGCCTCGGTATGGGAGTGCTCCCCATCTTCTATTCACCCACAATTTTTTTTTATAAAATAGGGGGCAAACGTGCAGGAGGCTCACCTGATGTTAAGTGATACCGCCGCCCATGGACACTCAATGCCAGAGGGTTCGCGAGTGCGTTGCCGGCCTTTTAAGAATTTGTACGCTCTTTTCTTGAAGGACCGTCGAATTGGTTCGGAAATACTTCAATGGGCAGCTGGTTCCACATAGCGGTGGTGCGCAATTGCAAAAATTGCCTTGAAAAACGCTCAGTCGTGGAACGGCTGACGACGAGGTGATACGGGTGGAATTTTGTATTCTGCCTCGACGTCCGATGATGAAACTCAGCTGCAGGTCCGAACAAAAGTTAAGCACTGGAGACTCAAACCAACCATAGAAAACCTTGTGACTTTACATACTTTTATTTCTACTCCGCTGTTTGTTTTACGTTGATTTTATGGTATTTTGGTTTCTTTGAATAATAATGCTTTCAAAAAAAAACATTTCGACAAATACAAAGTGATAAGCGTTAAAGTTAGAGGTAAAATAAATTAAGACAAATGTAAACATAATGATAATAATTCGATTGATATTGCACACCAATGGGTCAAAAGAGATTGCACTTATGTAGAAAATTCGTGAGTGTTTCGAAATTTAAAATGGAAATAGCAATATTCTGAAGCTAAAATAGCGCCCCCAACCTAGGACACTTTCTAAATAGATTTAATCTTTCCAAATTTTAATAGACGGTTAGATATTTGGTTACGTTACTATTTTTTTAATTGTTAGAGATGTGCATAAAGTTATGCTGTTAACAGATTTCAAATAGTTATGCCAGAGAGAGATAAAACATGACGCTTGCGATAAACGTATACGCATACTTTAGTCTATGAAGGAGTAGGCAATATAATATTTCGTTATAACCATATCTATAGCTTTACCAGTCCCTTGTGATAAAGGGCTTATTAACATTTATTTATTATAACGTAGTGAATTAGATGTATGTCAGTGGATCATGCGATCGCATTAGCCGTGTCAGCGATATTTGTTTATGATTTTGCAGTAATGTACGATTTCGTTAAAGTTATTGTGTAAATGTTATGCAATATGATTGAAGGTCTCTCCTATATAATAGAAGTACTTCGTTTTAATTTATAATCTCAGTGACCGTGAAACGAATGTCTTAAATAAGTTATCAATAAGCGTTAGGGTTCTCAACGATACTGTTTATCATAGTTAATATACCTATATAATTTATATTAACTTAAAATCAGAGACGGAACAATTAATGGTTGTATTTTTTCATTTTTAATATTTTTTTGCATATGGTAACAATAGTTCTAATAACTTTAATGTACACGAGATTAAACATATCTTCAAAAGTAAATGATAATTAAATGATTGTTTGCTATTAATAATTATATACTTTATATTAACTTAAAATCAGAAACGGAACAAATAATGGTTGTATTTTTTCATTTTTAATATTTTCTTGCATATGGTAACAATGGTTCTAATAACTTTAATGTACACGAGATTAAACATATCTTCAAAAGTAAATGATAATTAAATGATTGTTTGCTATTAATAATTATATAATTTATATTAACTTAAAATCAGAGACGGAACAATTAATGGTTGTATTTTTTCATTTTTAATATTTTTTTGCATATGGTAACAATAGTTCTAATAACTTTAATGTACACGAGATTAAACATATCTTCAAAAGTAAATGATAATTAAATGATTGTTTGCTATTAATAATTATATAATTTATATTAACTTAAAATCAGAAACGGAACAAATAATGGTTGTATTTTTTCATTTTTAATATTTTCTTGCATATGGTAACAATGGTTCTAATAACTTTAATGTACACGAGATTAAACATATCTTCAAAAGTAAATGATAATTAAATGATTGTTTGCTATTAATAATTATATAATTTATATTAACTTAAAATCAGAAATGGAACTCCAAGGCCTCAAATAATGGTTGTATTTTTTTTAATTTTAATTTTTTTTTTGCATATGGTAACAACGGTTCTAATAACTTTGATGTACACGAGACAAAAAAAAATCTTCAACTGTAAATGATAATTCAATTATTGTTTGCTATTAATAATTATTATGTAATGGCCCAAAACTTAATAACAAAGATAGGCAATACATAAATAAACTATGATTGAAATTAAAAACAATTGTAACTAAGTCAGATAAAAGATAGGTTAATTTTCACTCGTTATCATTAAAAATAATATTGTGATCGTGAACTCTGGGTGGCATTGAGCTGGTCACATTTAATGTCACCTTATCATTCACAGGATGTTCAATCTACAATTTCTAATTGAACAACGGAAATGGACTTTGTTTTGATATTATTTGTCGCTCATAATATGAAGCCTAGAGATGGGAATAATTTTTAACGACCTTTGAAAGGAGAAGGAAGTCAAAGTATATATTACTGTCAACCTTATAACGTGATTCCGTCATCCCCTTACAAACAACGCTCATCTAAAAGCATGCTGGACTTTCATTGAGACATCCCCAGATGCCTCACAGCACGATTTTCATTGTCTTTTCTTGTAAAAATAGCAAAGAAGTGGAACTCCTTTCCCCCTTCCATCTTCCCCATAGATTAATATGGCTTCGATTAAGGCATCTCCTGGACAGACGTGCCCTCCAAAAGACGAGATCTTACTTAACATAAGGTGGGATAAAAATAAAAGCTGGCTTGGACAATGGAACCACAAGGATTGTCTAACGAATTACGGAAAAATTGCTATAGTACCTTCATAGCCCTTTTATATGAACCAATGCACTTTGTATAATATAAAGTATACAATCAATACACATAGAAAAGATTGTTTATAATTTTTTTAGTGGATTTTGGAGCCTTAAAAGGAAATTCGATAACATCGACATATGTTTTCATTGTTTTCGTGTTATTGGTGAAGGGAATTTTTTTTCAGGTATACAGTAAGCTGTCAGAAAGTCTTGACACTTACATAATTTAATCTTTATCCTAATATAGTAGAGACAGATGTTCTTTTGTCCTTCTAAGTTCATGTCAGGCCTGTTGCAAAAAGCGGCAGCTGCAGAAAACCGTTGCCGCTTATAAAGTTATATTATAAAAAGTACTCTGATAGTCTATGACGGGTCTCAAGCAATGTTCTTCTGTAAGCGAGTAATGCTATAGAAGGAGTCAAACGAGAGAGTGCTCTCGGGACTCTCAAGACGAAGAGAAATTAGGAGGAGATACGCCTATCTCCTATGTAGGAGTATACACTACATGCAGTATACCTCCGAGTATACACTACATACATATGTAGTGTATACTGCATCTGAAGTTTTGAGCCTAATAGTTATGCCGCCGAGGACCTTGTAGAATGCAAGAGGGATCCCGGAGCCCCTCTAACGCGGTCTAGTAGGATCGACCTGAGGTGTCGAGGTGACCCAGCAGTCTCACCCAGCTTCTGAATAGCATAGATATCCGTAATACTTTCAGACATAATGGCTTCGTTTGATGGTCACACATACAAATAAAAATATACTTCCATAAAATAACCGAGTCGAAATTTATTAAAGAGATATTTTTATATTCCCCTGTATTATTAATTACGACATCTAAGTGGCCATTGAAGATTGTATTGTTTTAGTTAACGCATAACCACAGATAAACTTTTATTTTGAACTGTTATATTGTGTTTTTAATTTTAAAGTCCATACACATATATCGCATTGTCGCAATAAAATCACGAAGTGTATCATAATATAAATAACAATAGAGCTTATATAAACCTAAATTATCCCGAACTACCCGCATTCATTTACTCTTAGGACAATATTCTCTAGCACTTAACAGAGTTTCTAAACGTGGAGCTCACAACCCACACTTTGATTATTAAGGGAATTCGAAAATTTATTAAAATTATTTAGAATTAGGATTTTAGTTTTTCATAATAAGTTTTGAAAATTTACTTACTACGTATTGATAACAATTTCCTAGTAATTTCTTCCTAAAACCTAATATTTAAGTCTTAAGTAAACAATTCCATTTTTAATATTAAAAATTATGTCCCATACATAATTTTTATAAGAATTTTAGAAAGGCTAAAGTGGAACAATGTTGGGCAAGTGGCTTCAGCGTGTGACATAGACTTTCTTTCTATGTTATTTACCATTCGGTCGATCGGTGAACGAAAATATCGCTATATAGGGTGCTGGCTTGCCATAGACTCAAAAAGTCGACGGCGTTTGTCAGGCACAGAAGGCTGATGACATACTTGCCTATTAGATGACAAATGATCATGAAACAAAAGGTTGTAGCGCCCCTAATTTATTTATTTTTAAGATTTATGGTATGGCAAATATTGGAAAACACTTTTGTCTCTTAGCTGCCCAAGGCTTTTCTTGGTAAATAGACTTTTAAATATATTTATTTTCTATTTGTTAGACATATGGTATAGGTCTTTTTTGGAGATTGTGATATCTTCCATTTGCTATATTGTGATTGTTTTCCACAGCGTACGCGATAAGGAATTATTATAAGTCTTAGTTCAAACCTTGGGTTACATTATTGTAATCTCATACATAGCCATATCTTTTTTGAAAATGTCAGGGATAATTTAGGGTTTTAATGGTAAAGGCCTTATAGCCTAGCGGTTATATTATGTGGCTAGGTGAGGGGTAATTTGTTGTCGGCCTTTGGTAGGGTTGTATGGCACCGGGTGAGTGCTTAAATCTTACACGTAGGGCATGGTCGAATTTCTAAGGCAAGCAGTGAGTTTGTTACCTAAGAAAAAAGTGCGTGTAATGGGCTGAGGTATTTTTAGTGGGTGGGGTCCCGCTACCCCTTTGAATAGCAGAGGGATTTGAGTGTAAACCCAGCCCCACAGCTCCCGCGTTCCCCAAAAAGAGTTTTGATGGTGAAATCATTTTTCAAATCGGTCGAGTAGTTTCGGAATGTAAACATAATCAAATATGTCTCTTTATAATATTAGATTATAATTATATAAAGATATATAATTATAGATTAAGGTACGTAACTTAATGTACAATTCTGATTGTCAGTAAAAACAATTAATGGATCTATTTTTACATAAATCGACAGCCCTCGAAATGCGTAGAACGGACGAGAAGAACTATCAAAACTATTTGTTACTCTTTTAAATCTCCAAGGTTTTACATTATTCTCTTTAGCATGCGTTAATAATTATTATTGTAATTTAATATTAAGAAAATCGAATCACGCCTTAGTCCAGGAATGTAAGTCATAGCTATAAATTTGTATAAAACTTTTATTTTGGTACACTAAAATTTGTCTCAAAGAATATCTGTAGTTGCTGACTCCGTACGATAAGGGAGCGTTCAAGTATTACGTCACGCAATTTTTAGAGATTCTTGACTCCCCGCCATGAAACGCGCCGTAATTTCTTTGTATCCAATAATAAAACGTTTCGTAACCAACCCCAGTGATCCTTAATACCTAAACTTACCATTATGTGATTTAAACAACTGGAAAGTGGAAAATAATATTAACAAAACGCGTAATTCAATCCCCGCAATCCCCCCATCGTAACGTTTTCAGGAGGACCCCCTCCCCAAAATTCGTTACGTAATACTTGAACGCTCCCTAAGTAGCTTTTGAGACAATTTTATCTCTCATTCCGAGGTTAAACCTCTAACATCCCTGCACTTACATTTAAATAAAAAATCAATGGCGCGACAACCTATTTAGATCTAGGCCTCAGATTTCTGTATCTGTTTCATGATCATTTTGTTAATCGAATAGGCAAGTAGGTGATCAGCCTTCTGTGCCTAACGCACGCCTTTTCAGGTCTGTTTTTGCACTTATATAACTGTGTGAAAATATATGCTTTTTGATTCTTCTAAGTACTATTTAGTATCGTGTATAGCTTTTGCGAAAGGCCCTATATTATTAACTAACAAGTAATGTTATTAGTGTAAACTCGAGAAAATATTTCTACTTATATCAGTTATAAATATCTATCTAAAACAAGCATGGTATGACAAGAACAACAGTAACAGCTATGGATAAAAATCAACAAATAATAAGATCTATAAAAGGAAGCACCGCTTAATAAAGGACCGCTTTTATTTATAGTATATACTATACTATATACACTTATGATACTCTCCGGCCCACTATTAATCGGTTTATTCTAATTAAATGTTGAAGTCATTTAGGAGGAAAATTTATGACTAATTAATCATAAGGATGTGAATTTATCAGTTACAAACATAAATAAAATAAATGTTGAAAGAAATCACGAGACAGCTAGACGAAGCTTAACTCGGATAACCTAATGATAACTCAATCACGGTGCACCCTAGATAACTCTCATGTATGTACGGAAATGTAGTGTTTTATTAGCAAATTTCCATATATATCTTCTAATTAGAGGATATTTATAGTCTGAGAAGTGTTGGTCTAGTGGCATTAACATGCGACTCTCTGAAGTCGTCAAGCTTTTTGTCTGTGTGCGCATTTAACATTAGCTCGTACGTAAGGAAAACATCGTGAGGAAACCGGTATGTCTACCGAAAAAGTTGACAGCGTGTGCGTACTTGTTTTTTTATAAAAAAATTGATCACACATATACATCTAAAGCCCAGAACTGGTTCATTTCCTTGTCGACTGTGCAACATTCGGAAGGGCCAGGTGCGATCTGGAGCTCGAGACTGGCATGAGGATATCCCGGGATGGGCTATCCGATATGTTGCTTAGCCACAGATCGCAGCTGGAAAAATTCTGCGGCAAGATTGTCAAACATGTCACTGACATTAACAGCACGAGAGGTAACGCGGGTGGCGCCAGTCACCGGGCTCCGACTCGCCCATAAATATCATGACGATATTTTCGGAGTAGTTAATAATTTCCCTTTTTAAGAAAGGGGAGACTTCGACACTCCCCTGCTACCTGGCTACTTGGTCACATATCTGACTGACTGCGTGCCCGATAGGCTAGTACGTAGGTCCTTAATTAAAAAAAAAAACCCAGAACTAAAAGGTTGTAATGCCACTGGTTGTTTTTAGTTTAAGAGATACAATAGTGGGTCACTGTTTCTGTATAATTGGGCAGACACAAATGTGTGTGGAACGGAATTTGTTGAGATTTTTTTGGCCGTTCTTCTCAGAACAAGGCCTCCTGGTAGACTAATGAACGGATGCCGTAAATTTGACATGCATTAGTGTACAAATTGTACCTAAATGAACAAATAACATTTGAATATGTATGTTTTATTCATAATTATAGGAAAGTAATCCGGATACAGGTCTGTGTTCTTTTGAATGTGGTAAGCTGGTTTCCTCACGATATTTTCCTTTAACAAATGTTAATTACGCAGATAGAAGGCAAAGAGCAGTGTAGGTTATGACGCACTGGCTCAGGGTTTAGTCACACTTAGTTAGTAGACTTCTAACTGTTAGATGACGCTTCTGAGGCGGGTTTTAAATCGCAATTTATTTATTACATTTCAGTCAGTGTTGAAGTTTGGTAGAAACGATGTTAACGTAACGAGCAACGGAGTAACGATGCTTATTTTTTTAATGTATTATATTATGTGTTGTCCGATACGTTTAGAATCAAGGATCTCAAGGATAAAAAGGTACTCTAAAATTATTGTAGATAAAAAATGTTACAGTTTTTATAGAACAGAGGAAATCGCGCTTGATGGTTAGGGATATGCCAATGGATTTTTACACTGCCAGAAGGTTGGCAAGTGTGTTGCCGACCTATAAGTACAAAAAGAATCCGCAATCTAAAATTTAAACTCATTAATAATAATAATAATCCAGTGCTTACAACCATGGTTTGATGGGTGGATATGGATCCAACCAACCCTTTCCAGATGTCTCTTTGCCATCAGTCATCAGTTCACCATCTTTTTGGCTTGCCCACTCATTTCCCGGATGGTCTTTTAGTTAGTTATCTGGCTAACGTGTCCAGGCCATCGCCATTTCGGTTAGAAAGCTTGTGATAGGATAACACGGCTATAAATAAAACATTAAACTCATAACAGAAAATATAATATTGTTTTTCTAGCGTTTAAAGGTTACCTATGACACTACCCAACTCGTTATCGTAGTCTCTCAAGTGTGAAAAACAAAACCGTTTATTGAAATATAAATCAATAATATATATTTACCGAACACGCAACATGCACATGTTGACGTGCGGCGCATGACCGGACATAAATGCATTTGGACCCGGATTCGTTATCATACACTAATTTATTTTTTAATTCGGGCCACAGTGTTTACGACAATCTAAACGCAGTGATGATAGAACGAAAAAACTATATATTAACCGTGACCACGCAATCTGAAAAGCACGCGAAACGTCGGAAAAAATGTAAAATTTAGAATTATGTAAATAATTATAAGTTTTTAATAATAATACATAGATTTAATTCGATCAAAAAGTGTTTTTCATAATGTGTAAAAGCAATGTGTATATTAACCCGTAAATAATTAGGTATAATCCACTAAAACCTGTAAAGCAGCATGGATTCAAGGATCTGGATGAGACTTTCAATTGGACGTTGTTCTGTTTAAAATAATCGAATAAAATAGACAGGTTTAAATAAAGTATTTTATCGTATATATGTGCGAACTATTCAAATATAACACGGTATGACTTCAATATATATATTCTACGAATAAACGCTGATTTTAATTCTGGTTTAAGATAATTATTTTATATGTATTCATTATTGTAGCTTATAATTAAAAAAAAATCGCGTACAAATTATGTGAAGTCTATTAAGTATGAGGGTGTGCAATTATTTAATAAATTACAGTCTAAAATTCGTAATATTAGCGCCAATTAAAAATGGCAAGAAAGTAACATATCAGAATGAGCCTACTAGACTAAATTAGGACGGCTGATATCTCGTTCGTATTTTCTCATGTAAATAAAAATATTTTTTTTGTAATGCGAAATAAAGTTCTTTAAACATTAATACAGTGTTAATTGAAATCTTCAACAAAAGTCATGTCAGCCAAATTGTCTGCCCACTGGATTATAATTACTAAGTTTTGATAAAAATCGGATAAATCGAGTTCGGTTGGCATCATTGGCTGTTGTTTATACTAATGCTATAAAGATTTGTATTTTCTTTTATTTATAAAAAAAATGGAGCAGTGCTGGTCTAGTGAAGTCAGCGTGCGACTCTCATTCCTGAGGTCGTAAGTTCGATCCCCGGCTGTACACGAATGGACTTTCTTTCTATGTGCGTATTTAACATTCGCTCGAACAGTGAAGGAAAATATCGTGAGGAAACTGGCTTGTCTTAGACCCAAAAAATCGACGACGTGCGTCACGCACAGAAGGCTGATCACCTACTTGTCTATTCATGTAACAAATGAGCATGAAACAGATACAGAATCTGAGGCCCAGGCCTAAAAAACAAGCCTACAAGTGGAGTGCATTGCCGGAAACAGCATCCAATAAACTTAACACCACCAGTACTGCTATCTAGTTAAAATGAGATGAAATAATGTGATTTATTATTAATTTAATCAATTAGAAATTTGTTTAAAATAATTTGTCCCTGTTCTAATTTTTATTTCTATTTTATAATAATGTACTTTGGAAATTACGTTCGCTCAATAAATCGAGTTGTTTATCACGTTTTTAAAGGCATTAATACTAGTTTTATTATTGTCATTTGTTGGAGCTTATTGGTGATGTAATTTAGTATAATTTGATGTAGTGGTAATATAGATAGTCGTAATCTATACATATATAATCTATTTATTTAAACAAAACTATTGATAAACAATAAAAGCTTACATCTGGAAACAATAAAAAATAATTTCACGCCAAATAGAGCAGCTTTCTGCTTAACAACTACCAGAACTCTTATAAACTATAAATTAAATAAAGGTATCAATCGTGCTACAACCTATTTAGCTCTGGACCTCAGATTTATGTATCCGTTTCAAGATCATTTGTCAATCTAATTGGCAAGTAGGTGATTAGCCTCCTGTGCCTGACCCACGCCGTCGACTTTCTTCGAAGTCCTTTGGTGCACAGCTGGGGATCGAACCTACGATCGCAGGAATGAAAGTCGCGCTCTGAAACCACTAGGCCAAGACTGCTCTATAAACTATAAATAAGTGATTTAAAAAGCGATAAAAAAATTATAACTTATTGCAATTCTTTTGTAATATTTCAGTTTATTTGCACTTGATAAGTGAGATTTTAATGCAAAAATAATTGATGAAATTCATATATTTTTTAATGACGAATTTGTAATAAGAATGAGAGATTAACAAAACAGTTACAGTTACATCTATATTCCAGTATAGATTTTTTAATAATTATTTTAATATATATTTAATAAATATTTTAGGCATATAGATTTTATTGCTTTTTGCAAATATAAAAAAATGCTTTTGGTCTGTATATATATTCAATGTTTTCATCTGTTTCCAGTGGAGTACGTGGACACGGAGTACAGTCTCTGGCTGACGTGGTTCCTCACGCCCGTCATCGTCACCTTCTTGCTTCCTGCTGTCATCATCATCCTTATCTACCTTAGCAGTATTATATTCTATCTCTACAGGCTCTACAGGTCAGTTACGTATGAAATATACAATTAAGTTCTCGACAACGGCTATCTTTGTATAAAACGGACGCTAGGTTTTATTAGATGCTTAAAGTTTCTTACCTTATTAAACAACTAAGAGAGACAGACATAACTTGTATAAAAGTTATGATTCTAACGTAAATAATATAGCTTTATATTCAGAATATTATGGCTTAATAAATAAAAATCCAAACGCTCTCTAACTTTTCCGTTGTGAACAACGCGTTCCGTTTTGAACGAATCGAAAGGTTTAATCTACATCTAGATTATAAATCAAATCGGAAAATATTTATTTTGACTTTTGTTGCCAAGGTATTTTCTAAGTTTTAATTAATTTAGATAGCCTAAGGAGCTACGAATAACTAAGGTGTATTAAAAGAACAGATTCTTTTAAACTAATCAAATCGTCTTTGGAATTTGTAATATAATGTTTTTAAAGAAAAAACTTTTTTACTGCATTGAAGCTATGTAACTTATAATTATTTTAAATTTTTCCGACGTTTCGCGTAAAAAAACCAGTTCAGTTTCCGGTAAAAAACTGTTTTCTTTAAATGTGTAAAAGCTATGTTAATAAAAGACAATACTGTCTAATGTTTTATTACATTTATTTTAAAGTGACAAACGTGAAAAGGACAAATATGTAAGATATTTAATTGAGTTATATGAAGGTACTTTTCCAATAAAAACTGTAATCACGCTTCCCAAGAATGGGAATTTATCGTACTAATTAAATTGTAAGGGGCTGATAATTATTGGTTCGTCTGGCTGTGATAAACTTTGAGACACATTTGTGGTTTTGGTTATTGAACTCGGAATCGTTATGCGATGGTCATGATTATGTCATGACATCGAGGGATGCTATGTCTGCGCCTATGTAGGTCATTGCGTCATGTTGTATAGTCTATGGAAATATTTATCCAATGACTCTGATTATAATGTCAATTGACAAATAGATTTTTTTAAAATTAGAATCAAGCATTTACCAAAAAGCGACTTTTAGATGATTTTGCAAAATAATATTTATTAATATTCCGGATGTTACCTAACTAAAATAAATGTTATACAGATGTATACACTTTCCGCCTTACCAAAGAGGCTGTGAGGTCTATATAATTATATAGGAAAGCGGGAAGATTTTGACTTTATTAAGCAGTAATAACAATTATTCCTTTAAAATCTTAAGTTGTATACGTAGTTTGTTCAATGTGTCATTTCAGTTTTCTTTTTTTACCTACTTGACTAATGTTTTCTGTTTAGCATATTTTGTTTAACATTTGTGTTTTCTTTTATAATATGTACATGTGTAGCTGTGAGATTACTTATAAATAAATAACTCCTCACCAAATTCCTCATGTTATTTCTGGCATCGCCAGTGGCAATAACTTGCAAAGAATAAATAAAAGTTATTATAAATTAAACTGACTAACTGCGAATAACTGTCGACGCTTTGAATTTGATGCAACTTGGAATGTTCTAGAGGAAATCTTTCAACTTAGAAGTTGGAATACCTAATGTAGATATATTCTCGTTTTGTTAATTTTAGATAAATTACATATGTACTTGGAAGCCTTCAGGATTGCTCAACGATTCCAAAAATCAGATCCTTATTTTATTGTATGATTACGTATCAATTTCAGGTTGCGAGTCGTAACAGAAGTACAAAATGATTGGAAACACGCGGCCAGACTTGCCGTGTGTGCATTGTGGGACGCGCATGGGTGGTTGTGGCACGGTAAGCCATTTGCGATTATAAGACTTAAAGTGTAATATGCTCGACGTGGGGCAAAGGCCATCTAGAGTGTACTACGGTGAGATGTAAAACCATAGACGAAACGATTGTGATCTCAAGTGCATCTCTATTATGGATCGATATCTGCTTCTCGATACGCGATACAACGGTTGCGTCCGCCTCTCCACACCCATTGTTAGTTTATGATGATACTTGACATAGCCAGTATCCTTTGCAGAGCTAGAGAAGGTAATTCGAGCTAGAGAAGATCCACTTGCCTTCTTGAAACCATCACTTAGCATCAGCCTTTCGTTATTGTTCCATAAAAATAACTTTTTTTAGTTATTCTGGACTTTTTCCCCATGTATGGAAGACACATGTAATATCAGTACATAAATCCGGACACAAATCTAACGTGTGTAACTATAGGCGAATTTGTATTCTAAACTTTTTCTAAAGTATTTGAACGCGTCATATAGAATAAAATTTATAGTTTTATGTATGGTACATATTCTAGAACAGCGTGCTTTTGATGAGCTAAAAGTTTATATAGTTTTAGTTACTGTTATTTTGTGTTTGCTTCTTTAATTTTTTCCCTTGCTAATGTTCTAATATAATTCATGTGTATGTGTGTAATGGTTGTGATCATATTTTCTTCTTTAATTTTGATTCATACAAGTTTAAGAATTTATAAATAAATAAATAGAATTGCTGATATATTGACATTTATAATACAGGTTACGAGATACGTGGCGTTGAGAACATACCGGCTGGTCCTTTCCTCGTGATATATTATCACGGTGCACTCCCGATAGACATGTATTACTTTACAGCGCGGATGCTGTTATTCCAGCGCCGGAATCTCCATACAGTCGCTGATAGGTTCCTCTTTAAGATACCTGGTAAGAACCTTTCAAGTCCCATACACTCTATGTGACATTTCAGGTAAAGGCCGTACTCACTTCCAATAGAGAGTTCGTTACACTCAAAGCATAAGATCACGTAGTTGTTCACTAACCAGATGAACCGATCAAGTGTAAGACTCAGCGTCCTCAAACCTGTACACTGTCATAAGAGAGGTGCTGGAGAGAAGCCGGTGGAAACAGACAGTCCGCTTCAGATACTGAACATGAGCTGCTGAGAGAGATTGCATCGCGCGGAACATAACCCCTTTTGGAAGTTAGGGAATGGGCCCAGATCAGCTGTTTACCAATATGGCACTTAGTCTCTGGCAAACAGAACTTTTCTTTGGTTCTAAGCCATGCCTGATTCGATGTTTTCACCGGCGTTAGGGAGCGTTCAAGTATTACGTCACGCAATTTTTGGTGATTCTCGACCCCCCCCATGAAACGCACCGTAACGTTTTCTGTATCCAATAGTAAAACGTTTCGTGACCACCCCCAGTGACTCTTTATACCTAAAACTTACCATTAAATATATCGTATAGTACTGTAAAATCGAAAATAATATTATTAATAACGCGTAGTTAAATCCCCGTCGTAGCGTTTTACAAGAGGACCCCCCCCCCCCAAATTCGTTACGTAGTACTTGAACGCTCCCATAGACGAAGCATCCATTGGTATATGTTATTTTTCATTAATTGCAGGGTGGTCGCAGTTACTGGAAGGGCTGTGCGTGATTCCTGGGACGGTGGCGACGTGCGCAGGCGTACTACGTTCCGGCAACCCCTTGGCCATTTCCCCTGGAGGTGTTTATGAGGCACAATTCGGTGACCACTGCTATCGCTTGCACTGGAAAAACCGTACAGGGTTTGCTAAGGTCGCTCTAGAGGCAAATGTGGTAAGGGAATTTATTGGTCGATTATATTTTTTTAAAAGGCGGCAATTATAACTCTTTCATACACTGGTAATAAAAGGTTCATTTGTGAACTGAAATTTGAAAATAATCAGTGTAAGCGTGACCACGCACGCTGAAAAGCACGCGAAACGTCGGAAAAAATTTAAAATAATTATAAGTTTTTAATAATAATACATAGCTTCAATCCGTTCAAAAAGTGTTTTTCTTAATAATAAAGTACTTTAGGAAATAATCAAAACTCATTGATGACACAAATTTCGGAAAAAAAATTGCATTTGTTGCATTTTTGTTTATTGAGTAATTGTCTTTAAACGATTTCAAACGGAGAGGTTATCATTTCGACCTGTATTTTTTTCTTAACTACTTCAGTGAATCGCTTTGACTACGACGTTATATATGAAATTGAAAAATATTTAAGACTTTTTAAGGCTTTTTTGAAACTGATAAGACTCATATTAGTATTTTTTTTCGACAACCGTTTCGAAGAAATTCAAAGTACTAAACATATATTTGTTTGAATTTTTTAGCCAATAATTCCAATGTTCACACAAAACGTGCGTGAAGCATTTCGCACAGTGGGTTGGCTTCGTGGGATCTGTCTTCGGATATACGCAGCCACTAGGATCCCCTTGGCGCCCGTATATGGAGGGTTCCCCGTAAAACTGATCACGCATTTGGGGAAACCTATATATCCCGATCCTAGCTTAACGCCTGAACAGCTGCAGCAGAAGGTTAGTTATCGTAAATGATGTATATATATAATTATAATATGCTTATTGTTATCTATATATATATAAATGAATCCCTATTTCCCTTGGTCACGCGTGAACGGCTGGACCGATTTCGCTAATTCTTTTTCTGTTGTGTTTGTTATTGTCCGGAGAAGGTTCTTATGAAACAAGTGAACAAATCTTATGAAAAAAATAAGAAATTAATGCACGGAAAATTAGACAATTTAAGAATACTTTTATTACGAGCAATTTTTTTTTTGCTTCTTTGATGTAACCTTATGGCGTTTGACATAACACTGTCAGAATGCGTGCTGAAAATATCGTCAAAGAGAATGTAAGAAAAATGAATATCGTTTAAAACATTATGCTTGGATTGGATTGATAAACTTTATAAAAAATAATCACAGTCACTAATTGTTTGTGGCATTAATCTTGAAAATCCATTTTTTCACATGGCCAGTTACATGTCGCTTGTTCCCGTGTCGGAATACCAACAACACTATTTACATACGCGCCAGAAAAACAATCAAAGAATTATGTATATACTAATTCGAAATCAATATTCATTCTTAAGACAGGATAACGTCTGTCGAGTCCGCTAGTTATTTATTGATAGCAATTCTATACTCTATTATTACTATTTTTGAATTAGGATTTAGGACTAAAGGACTTGTATCCATGTTCATGAAATTTAAAAAGAGTGCGTGAGTTGTCAATGTTATAATTTCTTTTTGGATTGGATTTTGGAATTTGTATTGGATGTAAACTTGAATTCTTTTTTTATTATTGCTCATGTTAGAAGACAAGGTTAAAGTGTTTTATGAAAATAAAGTGTATTTAGACGCGTTTTGTAAAGACGCGACATAGCTGATCCAGAGAGAGGCTGAAAAAATATTTATTTTTTACTAATTTGTATACACATAATTTTAGTACAAGTATTGTTTTATAAATTTAATTCCTTCTTGTTAGCATATTGATAATGTTTCAATGACAAGATAGCGTACATATTATATTTTAGTACCGTTGAGTTCAGAGGATCCTGGGCGGATTTTTTACCAAAAATCATGTATATGAACATTTTCAGGTGGCAACAGCAATTGAAGATTTAGTTGAGGAATATCAACGCCTGCCGGGCAGTATTCTACATGCGCTAATAGAACGCGTCTACGAAATGCCCAAGAAATGTCCTAAAAAGCCCTACACGAACGGTACCTGTAAAAAAGATACCGCCAAAAAACAGGATGTCAGTGACAAGTATGACAGTGACAGATGTGCCAATGACAAGGTCAAAGTGTCATAGTGTAATTGCCGGTTTATTGCGTCTATAATATGATAAATTTGTTTAAGATCGCTAGCGCCTCTTATATTTCATGTGACTGATAGTGTTTTGTTTTAGGAAACAAATGAAGCAATCCAAATATATATAATTATAATAACACGAGACTTATAGTGGCCATTTTATAATACGAAATTAAACCAGGGGGCTTAGTCAAGACCCCTTAATAGTAGTGTACGTAGAAAGTTTAAAACTTATGAAATGTATGTACGACAATTTGTCGACACGAACTGTCATTTTCATACAAATTTAGTTTTCGACTCTCTAAATACACTACTGTTCAGGCATCTTGACAAAGCCCCTTGAGCAGTGTTACTTAATGTTACAAGATTTATTAAGGTCATTAAACTAAATTGTATTTCGAATGAATGTAGTTAAGAAATCATATTTTCTCGATATATTTAAAGTTATCTACATGTCTATGATAGGAGATTAAATTTAGGTATGTTATTCATATGTAGCAGCCTATTAGCTTAATTAGCCATAGCAATAAAAGTCTAACAAAATTTTCACAAACATTTTTTGCTTTGCAAATAGTTCTAATTATTCATTTGTCTCATTTACATTTAAATCCAGTATCAATTGTTCTGTATATGCTGGCTATATAAAGATATGTTTAGAAATACCTGCCAGGTTAAGAAATAAATCTAAAATCATTTGTTGGAGTTAAGCCAGCTCAAGACTTTATTAAAACGACTAATTAAACTAATTGTCTGCGACATATAAATTGTAGGCGTATGAAATTGTGTATTGAGATTATATTTTATATGTAATATTATTCCAAATTTTGTATCATTAAGATGCTCTCTTAGACCTTAATTAATTGTCTAATTGTATAGAAATTGAATGCCTGGTTTATAACTGATTTTATTCATTAATTTTTTGTATGAGTTGAGAATTATTATCTATTTAGTTTTATAAATCTGCATTTATATTCGTAGAGTCACAATAAGGGTTAGATATGTTTGTGGCATATAATTTACATAATAACATTATATTTATATTCTGTGGAAATATTCGCATTTACAATAAAATTCATCGTACATTTCATCGTACAGCCAGTGTCGACTAATATTGTAACAATGATAAATGTACAAAATATGGAATAACTATATAAACTACAGTCACCAGGACTATTATAAAGAAAGTAAGTATAACTCTGTAACTTCAATCAGGGTTCCCAATAATTATCATACATTAGTGATAGTCATAACGTTATACGATTTTACGATAAAAAAATTTATAAAATAAAATTTATGTCACCGTAAAATTGTAAATACCGTTGGGTTGTAATCTATCTCGCGAGATTGTGAACTGTCGAAGGATTGTGAACCTCAACATACTGCTTACAATTTAACTTATTATGATTCTGTAGATTGTAATCTAAGTGTAACCGTCACATTGTAAAACGGAACGCACCTCGCGCGCTGATTGGTTGAACGGCATATGCCCGCGCCACCATATTTGTTTGTTCTAAGGTCTACTATAATTTCGACCAATCAGGGACAGGCTTCGGACAGTTGACAATTTGAAAATTTTATGTATAAATAAATATGATTGTAATTTGAGGGTCTCACTTTGGCAGATTACAATCTACCGAAAAATAATACGTTAAATTGTAAGCAGTACGTTAAGGTTCACAATCTTTCGACAGTTCACAATCTTACGAGATTGCAACCTAACGGTATTTACAATTTTACGGTGACATATAAAAAAATATCGATAACCATACCAAATAAATTTGATCCATAACAATATACGATAATTTTATAGTTCGATAGCTGTCTTGGTTCAGGCCGTAAGTTATCGAAATTGAACTATGTCGAAATGGCAACGAACAAGCCTTCTAGCAATCTGTGTCCTTGGGCGGTGGCGCTTGCCATCAGTGGCTGAACTCAATAATTTAACCAACAATGAAGTTGATAATTGGCAGAACACTGCTGACCTTGGTTTTTACAATAATTAGAAACAAATAAAATTAAGTCATGTTAAATACTGACGTCATTTTCATTTATTTTAATAATCCAAGATATTGAATTGTGCCAATTATTGGTTTTAACAGAGTAGAGGCACAGATGACTCTATCAGTCCGTAAGCCTCCTGTTTAAAAAAACGGATACCAAAACGTCGAAGTTACCGAGTACCGACGCAACTTCGCCTTGAATTATCATATCCAGAGAGAAGAGATTCTCATATAAGCGATTTCGCTTTAAACTTATTTAAAACCGGCGCCAATTGTTATATTTTACAACACATTTAATTGTATGGTAGTGACAATAGCTCAATAAGTCACGTGACTATTTGAACCGCATACAAATTGAGTTGTTTGTGGGTCTTGTCTGTCATAGCTTTTTTGCTAGAGGTCTGTAAAACATTTTTTTATGACTAGATGTAATGGACTATATTCCTTGGCCTATAAATTAGATAAAGGCAAATGTTCAGGCTACGTTTATCTTATAGGTAATAAGGTTTGTTACTTCATTAGCTTCTATGTCTATGGTAAGTTGTCAAAAATAAATTGGCGCGTGGCGTGAAATGGAACGTAATTTTAGCATCGACTCTTAAATCAAGTAATATATTTTATTTACCTTTGGCGGGTAAAAGATGTTCTTTTAGTAGAAAACAACATGAAGCTGAAATAAATTTGCAAGATATATGAGTATAGATGAGATGGCGCCTCTGTTATTGTTGACAGCTCTAAGTAGCTTCTTGGGATTCTATTATGGTCTATTAATATTTAACAGTAGTGCGAAAGTGAAGGGTTTTGCGGTAAAATTGCATTTTAAGAAGTTGAATGACTGTACTAATACATATTTGATATTTGTAGTATATAATATTTTCTTATGAATTATATATTAGCCAATGATATGTGCTAAGTAAATTATATTTTGTCAATCCGTTTTTTAATTCAACCAATCCTTTACAGTTGTCAAACACGTAACACATTTATCGCAATAATTCCGAGAAATATCAATATAAACTTTACTTAAATCTAGTTTCAAGATCTGTTAAACCATTTTTTTGTATGTAGTTTGACATATTTGAAAGACGAGACTGGCTTGAGATAAGAACTAGAAAATGGACCTTAATCTTAAAGTTGTTTTGGTTTGAGGGTCATTAAATGTGTGATTAATATTTGGAATTGAGACTTAGCTGAGTAAGGCCCAATACCCAAAGGTTGTTTAAACAGCGGACGGAGCGTTGGCGGTATGGCGCCGCGGCGTGATTTCTCAAGCATTTTGTGATCTTTTTTCATTCATTTGAGATCACCGTTGTCGAGAATTGATTTCGTCTAAAGCCCCCTGGTGTTGTAGTCCAAACGCGAATCCTTAAACATGTTGTCTCGAGAAATATGCTCGATATCTATAAAAATGAAGAAAGAGGAATTTTTAAACACTGCAAAATATTGCCTATAACAGAAAAAGTAAATAAATTCTAGTCGAGCACTTTTTTCGAGATGAAATAAAAAAAGAGTGGAGCATGACGTACAGACTCGAGCGGCAACGCAAATTCGGCTCTGTACATCGAGAGCAAACAATGTCTATGGCGAGAGAAGGTTGAGGTATTTGCTACCGCGGCTAATAAATAGTCTACCAAGTCAGATATTAGGTAGCCTAATGCTAACCAACATAAACAGTATATTAAAAAACTACTTTTATATGCAATTGTCGCGCTCTTAAACAAGATAGCAGTCTTGTTACATTAATACAAACCACAGCGGTTTTCTAATGTAACATATTCTGATTACATCATATTATTTTGTATAATAAACAAAAAGGGAAATTTAATCCCTATGTTCGTGTACTAAAACGATGTCTCAACGATAAAATATCTGCGTATGTAAATAGTCAAAATGACAGATTGCGAGATGTATGGTATGCATCTCTTAATTTTGAAAGTCATAGAGCTAATCATTATTGTTTTACGACATGTACAGATTCTAGATAGTATTTAACCTTTAACCAAAGTAAAGACATGTTCTAAAAAAAATGTCGATTAAAAACCTGCAGTATTATTTCGCGTCAACATACACATACAGGAATTCAAGTACGACCAGTCACCACAACTAGCACCCGTTCACGAGTATCACGCATGACCAGCCATCGGCCCCCTCGCCATATTTTAGGGGGAGAGACAACCCGACGCATGGACGCCGCCACAAGCAATGACATTTAAACGAGCATGACGATCCTTGAAATGTGAACTTGGGTACATAAGAAAATAATAATAATTCTAATTATACCGAAATAATTTGATACCACATGGATCACGGTTTGTTCCCACTTCACATTAAAACCGTAGCGGATGTTGACGATCGCCCCAGAGTCTGGAAATGCAGCTGAGAGATTCCGTCCTGTTACCTCTTTATACTGGAGCAATTTATGTCCAAGCACTAGGGTCGTTTAAATATTCATTTATATTTTAATACGCCTTAGCAAGCAGTTTTACTTTAATGTACGATTTAAATTTATTTATTGACAACACTTGTATCTCACAAGGGATTTTGTTGAAAAACCTATACAATTAACTTGTGCAGCCTTGTGGTTGGTGCGCTAATTTTGTTTGCGAGTACTATAATTATGGAAGTTGCTATTCTTTTTAAAGGTATCTATATTTTTCCGCTCATACAATATATTCTCATAAATGTATTGTCATAAATCTCATAATATATGTAATTCCTTAAACCTCCTTCGGACCGACACCCGTGGGGACAACCCACAGATCGCTCTTATAGCCCTCTTTTGCACTACAAATGTCAATTTAATGTCAGCTGCGTTACCCCACAAAATAACACCATATGACATGTTGCTATGAAAATAGCTGAAATAAACGAGCTTTGCCGTATTCTCATCTGTAAGATCACGTATCTTGTTCACTGCGAACGCTGCAGAACTTAGCCTATTCGAAAGAATATGAGTTAATCGATGAACTTATCTTTTAGTAGCTTTCAATATATAACTTTTAGTATTGGTGTAGTTTTGGCTACCCCAAAAGCAATATTAGTATTGTATTTATAAAGCTTATATAGGTTGTGGCGTCAAGAAGATTTTTTTTTAATGCCGAATATCTCGAAATCCTAAATGTTTTAATCTTAAATTACAACGACTACTGTAGTCCACCTGTGGATACACCACACACTATATACTTACTTTGACATACGTCGTTATAACGACGTACGTAACAATTCGTACCTGATTTTGGCCAGTTGTTACGTATGCGTATCGTACATATATATATATATATATATATATATATATATATTTATTTATACATACATACACACATACATATAGTAAAAAAGAATTAAAACCCAAATCTAACATTAATTACTTTTAATAAAATTGTAAAAACAATTATATACATACATCTTCAAATTCATTCACTTACATCGCTATTTATGACGTCATTATTAGTTTATAAATAAAACAATTTTAGGGCTATTTTATCCAAGATTCTCAATTCAGCGTCGTAATTGATTTTTTAATTTCACAAAAAGCCAGCTTTAAAAATAATTGCTAATAAATCTTGGTAACGGAGGAACTTCATAATTAACAATTAAATTATATCATTTTCAAATACCAAGCTATTTATTTACAATGTCAAAATTTTCTTAAAACACAAGCTATATTTGCTGTATTTTTACATTAATATTTTCTTCAGTTGTTATATGTCTATTTTTCGAAACTGATTTTCATCAACTTTAAAACTACATAAAATCGCTATAATTATTGACATCATCAAACTGCTGCGACTGCGCCGTAGGACGCACAGCGCCACCTTGCGGCCGATATTGAGGTTGCTATACACAGAATATAAAATTAATTACAATTCAAATAATAACAAACAAAACACCAAATCACGCCACCGTAACCCCAATGTTGCTATAATAATAAAAGCTGTCAAACCAACACGAATTTATATAGTTAAAATTTTAATTTACAGAGTTTTTGCATCATATTTTTTAACTTTCTAACACAAAGTTAATATACAAGACATTTTTTAATAAAAATTGGATAATTATACACCAGTTAACACTACAGAACAAACATGTTATATTCTATATCACATACAAATAAAAAAAAAATCATGCAGTCATGTTAGGAGAAAAATGTTCGAACCTTGTTTTCGTATTAAATATTAAATAAACTAAAATACGAAAATAAAGTTCGTTTTAAATGATAAAGCAAAAAAACGCAAAACAAATAAAAGAAAATTGTCGCAAACATTAAAAGCACACTCAATAATTTACTTTTTTTTTAAATGATGTATTACCATCCCACAATATTTGTTCTATATTTATTCTGTAGCTAAAATATCTATGCTAAACTGCTTGGCTAAGTTAAAAAAATGCACTAAGATTTTTAGTAGCTTTAACGTAGTCTATAGGAATAAATGAAATATTTTGGCTTGAAGAGTAAGTCACGGAATCTTTAACAAATAGTAAATTATTGAGACGGGCTATGGGTTAGTAAATAAAGTGAAGCATTACTTATGCGGTGCGGAGGTCACATGTGCGGACGCTGGGGTCGTGGCGCTGCCTGTTGCTAAAACATACGCGCCGTATTCAGTCACTACTACGGCTAACGGACCGTTTACCAAGCTGGATTACCGATGTCTTGGCGACCATTTTGTTTGATGTTAGTTTTCGATAAATAATAGTTATATACAGGGAGTTCTAAATATCTTTAATTTAATTTATAACTGTAGAACTTTACTCTTATCACCCAGCATTCCATAAAAAATATTTTGAGTAGTTTAATCTTTACATAGAGCACAGAACAATACCTTTTGTGGTTTAGAAATTCTGAACAATTCAAATATTTGGGAATGAAAATGGAATGGAAAATAACTAACATTCTTATACATTTTATTTAGGCAGGTTTAGGCAAGCATTTTTGATAAATATAAAAACATTTTGAAGTATCCAGCATAGGCAGAAACGACCGGCACTATGAAGAAATGCTAGAAAGCTAGTGCAATGATTATTAATTGAAAGTATGAGTTAGATAATTATGATGTAATGATGGCAGCGGTTTTCAGTTCATGTGAAAATCAATTGGTATAACCATGGAATAATGTATGGAATGAAATGGAATATGTAATGGTTGGAATAGGTCAAGTTTGTTCTGTTATTTTGGCTCTACAAAATCTCCGAAGTTTGGTATCAAACTTTACTATTCCATCATTATATTTTTCCATGACTATGGAGAGTGCTGGAATAGAGATTCTGAAGAATTGGATTCTTGATAATGACTGATGCTTGAACCTCTCAGGGTAGGTTTCTTCAAGATTTTTATTTTCAAATTTATAATTAAAACCTTTAATTGTAAAAAACTATATCAGTCGTACACAACTACAAATTGAATAATACTAAGTTATCGTATAGAAAGGCGTTGTTTTGTAGTTAATTTAAGAGTATTAATACTCAGTTATTTCAACAGAATGCAAATCTTACAAGTTTATAAAATGACAACACTGTAGAGTATTGTCAAATAGCTTCAACAAATGGCAGCCATTTTGTCTACAGATCTTAGTTAGTGTTATTTGATTGATGAAATCACTGAAGCTTGCTTTATAACTTAAGTAATCAGTAATTCATATATTTTAATCGTTATGTAAAAATCATTTGAAATAACCCAACCTGAGTTAAAAATATTATAAACAGAGCATTTAAATATTTAATGTTAATGATTAGTGCATGCTTATTGCATCAAGTTACGTGTCTCCTAAAAATTCACTAAAATTGTAAAGACAATACTAGACATCACAATCAACTATATTTATTCATAGCCACAGGAATATTTTTCCTCCTCCTTTTTACTGAAGGATTAGGCAGAGGATTTCCAATTGCTACATCCTGACATGTCTTTCTCGTTTCGTTTATCTGTCATTGGTACTTTTAACTTGTCCCTTCTCTAGAACGGCCTTGATTTGGTCGAAGTATGTCAACCAAACCGACTTTCACACTTCATCAGTTCTATATACGGCCAAGCTACCTACTTATCCAATCACACAATGTTACACCACACATTCTTCATAAAACTCTCATTTCCAGAGAATTTATTCTACTACAATTCTTTCTCTGCCATACCCAACATGTAGTAGGAATATTACTACTAATTATTACTATTAACTGTGACGTAATATCACGTTTATAACGCCACAGTTAATAGTAAGTATTAAACATTTGAGGATTTTTAGCCTGTTTAAATCTACAAAGACACGCCACCGCAACTAGCACACGGTGACCAACCTTGCATTCTTACTGATTATTTTCTTTCAGTTTGATATATTCCTACCTGAATGCTATTTATGAATTTACATAGTTTTTTGTGTATTTACGGACACTTGGCCACACGATTTGTTTGACACAAAAACTCCTCCCGAGATTTGCGTTGCGCGATCTACCGGGGTACTGGATAAGGAGGAAATTTCTTGAATTTTGTGATTGATCTTATTTCTTACATATTTCAGAAGCGTTTGAGTATCTGCTTTTAAACATGTATGATGATCGAGATCATAATTACAATAAATAAATAAAAACTTATCTGATGCAAATGTATGTACTAGTTAGAGTGTTAATATATAGATGAATGTGATGAGTTATGTGTATTGTGATACCTGTTGCAATAAATGCCTCAACCCAGGGTTGGTGGGCATAATGCCCCTAGGCATAAGTCGGGGCGGATGTCCAGCCGCACCCCGCAGTTGCTGCAATTGCTGCAGCTGATGTTTACGTTGCTGCTCCTGCAATTGTTAAAGTATTTTAAACAATTATTTATAAGCCATAATATTGTATATTAGCGAACACCATCCCGCATATTCGTCACTAATAATTTTGCTTTATAAAACAGAAAAGCTTTCCATGCATAATACTTTTTTGTAGTTAGATAGAGAAAACTGAACCAGAGAAATGGGCGGTAATGAAGTTATTAAAAACCATTTCGGATTATTAGTGACTATAGAACCTACACAAATTGTTAATTTTTATTCCTGTTAAGTATTGGCATATAACGTAGACAAACACACACATTATAGTCTGATAAAAATCAGTATCGTCGAAATTAAAGTCCAAGATAGGATTGGATAAACGAAGATATACTAATAAAAAGCATGGTACGTCATCATCAATTCGATTATAGTAATCTGTGGCTCTGGCCAGTTAGTAATCTGTGGCAGTAATCAGTTTCGTGTCATGTGACGTAGAAATTAATATTTTTAAACATGGTTTTTAAACGTATACACTCAATATCACTTTAGTATTCATTCTGTCAAACAGAGCATTAAGGGAAAAAAACACACAATAACGTACGTACTAGTGTTATTAGAAGACCTTTTCCAACCTTACAAATAAAATTTAAAACACAAAAGAAAAAAAAAACAATTTGAATTTAGAATTTATTAATAAAATTTAGGGTAGAGTTGGAACCCCATCTTGGATATTGGCCTTCTCCAGTTTATGACTTTCATGATTGTCTTTCGACCCTTACATATACACTTATATAACATATAGAGGATAAGTTGAGAATTTGAGAATGTCCTATATATCAAGGACAAATCTTCCTGGAATACACACAATTTTATTTAATGATAAATATGTAAAAATGTTGTTTAATATCTTTTTAATATTACCTCGAGTTGCTTATAATGTTGTTCCTGTTGCTGGGCGGCGTGCAAGTGAGACATTATGTCCATCTGGGACTTAAACTGCGCCTCCTGTAGACAAACGTTACTTAAGCGAAGCTAGAAAAGAGTTTTTATATTGTTATAAAAAACGAAATCCAATTTTGAATCATATTTTAATAGACTTGGCACACATTACAAACTCAACTCAACTAAACATTTCAATCATATTTTCAACTAGCTTCTCTCTACATTGTCCACCTTTTTAGTAGCTACATACCAACATATGGGACATTTAGCTATGTAACACTATAGACAGTTTTTACGATTTTTTTTTCAAATCTATAAAACCTCCTCAGAGATCACGGAGAAACTCGAATTGGTCCAGCCGTCTTCGAGTTAAGAGCTAGTTTTTTTCCTGTTTTGTGTTGTGATATAAATAGTGTCCAAATGTATGGACGAACATAAAAAGTCACCCATACTCTGTCCTCTTTTAGAAATTCTTAAAAATAGTGTCTTAATTGAAAAAAAAAGCATTTCACAAACCTGTTGATGAGCAGCCTCTAAAGTTTGTTGCAAATGTTGTATCTTCTCCAAGTTCTGCTGCCTTGCCGCCTCCAAGCCGTCCAATTGGCTGACCGGCCTCGGCCCCTTGGCCACTTGCCCAACTTGCCCAACCTGCCCGACCTGCCCAACTTGGGCGCCAACTTGACCACCCATACCGCCACCTATCATCATGCTTTGCTGAAATTATACCATGTCATTTAATATATGAGTTTTTATCACAATAATTTAGCTCAAACAATATTAATATCGTGTCGTACCTGGGCATGCTGTGGGTGCTGCTGCTGGAGTCCCTGGTTCATTCCCATCCCGCCAGACATTCCTGGACTGCCCATAGCCCCACCTAGAATTCCAAAACATTTCTTTCAAGCCAAAGAATAGATAAAACCAATTTTACTGAATTTAGATACCGACAAAAAAGAAAAAAACACTTTACACATTTTTATGTTCTTCCAGAAACCTCTAAAAGTACTGAACAGATTTTAATGTTTTGGACGATTTTCTGTCGTTTGACGGTTTATGTTGAAATAACTCTGGGTCCAATAACTACCCGAACTATTCAGCTCAAATCTTTAAAAAAAAGGAGATAATATAAATCTCTTTTCTTTTAAGTTAATAACTGTTTATATTTTACCGACTCCAACAAGAGAATTATGTATAAGATCAAAATATTTGAATATACCTGGCATAGTGGCAGGTGGTAGGGCAGGCGCAGGTCCGCCTGTTGGTAGCTGCTTGCTAAGCTTCTGCTGCTGGATAACCTGGATTTTTTTAAAATAATTAGGTTAACTAATATTATCAAAGTAATTCGGGCCCATAAAATTTTATCTCAAAAATTGCAATTTGTATGTATAATTTAAAAAAAAAAAAAGGTCGGCAACACACTCACGAGCCATCTGGCATAGTGTTCATGGGCGGAATCACTTAACATATGGTGAGCCGCCTTCCCGATTGTTCTATAAAAAAAAAAGAATGTCCATGGGCGGCGGCATCACATAACATCAGGTGAATGATTTACTTACGTTTATTATGTAATATTTTTGTTATATATTATATCTTAATTATTGTGAAATCAATATGGTCTCACCTTCCTAAGTCGGTCCACGAAAGTAGCCTGGTTGTTGGGTATGAAGCCAAGGTAGGCCTTCTTGTCAGGAGTGTAGAGGAGGATCAGCACTTTGATGTCACATTGTGGCGGAGACGGCATCGGGGAGAAGTGTACGCAGCCGGCCTATTTAAAAATCCTTATTGAGTATTATTCCATTAAAGGTAATTTAGGGAGCGTTCAAGTATTACGTCACGCAATTTTTGGAGTTTCTTGACCCCCCCCCCCCCCCGTGAAACGCGCCGTAACGTTTCTGTTTTCAATAGTAAAACGTTTCGTAACCAACCCCAGTGACTCTTTAAACCTAAAACTTACCAATATGTGGTGTAAAGTACTGGAAAGTACTTGAGCGCTCCCTCAACTCTTAAGTCAGTTCAGAAATACTTCAGCGGGCAGCTGGTGCCACAAAATGGTGGTTGGAAAAACTTTTACTAATATGTTGAGAAAGTACTTACAAACCCATTGACCATGACCTTGGTGAGTGCATCTAACGCTTCATTTTGTTGCAGGTGGAACAAGACAGATTTGCTATCCTTAAGGTACTGTCCTCCGATATTACTGATTAACTGTTTTGGCATCAACTGCATCAACAGTTTGCTTGGCCAGGTATCCACCTTCAGTTCTGGTTCTATATCCTTCGAGTTGGCTGACACCTGCAAAATTGGTTAAATTTCATGAAGTTTATTCTCATTAGAAATATAGATGAGCTTCAGCGTGCGATTCTCATCCCTGAAGTCGTTGGTTCGATCCCCGGCTGTACGCCAATGGATTTTCTTTTTATGGGCGCATTTAGCGCTCGGACGGTGAAGAAAAGCATTAGGAAACCGGCTTGCCGTAGACCCGAATAGTCGACGGCGTGTGTCAGGCACAAGAGGCTGATCAACTTGCCTATTAGATTGACAAATGATCATGATACAGATACAGAAAATAAAAAGTAAAATATGTCTATACATTCCTATGAATAATCCAGCAATCGAATGGTTTTAAAAGCGTTCATATAGTATTGTCTTTTGTTAAAATAGCTTTTACACATTAAGAAAAACACTTTTTCAACGGATTAAAGCTATGTATTATTTTTAAAACTTATAGTTATTTACGTAATTCTAAATTTTAAATTTTTTCCGACGTTTCGCGTACTTTTCAGTGTCACGGTGACTGAAGACGAAAGGTGTTAAATGTCAAAAGTATCACAGCTGCAGAGAAAGTTGTTTTATCTGTATTTATTGCCCCGAAGTTGAGTTTATTAATTACGAACATAGATTATTATTAACCATACCTGACAGGGCAAATGCTTGGTGACTTTCTGTTGATCACCGGGCGTTTTGCCCTTCTCCATCCATTCCAGTACTCCACTCCATATGAAAGTCCGCTGCATTTGACCAACGTTGCCAACATTGGCCACTGGGCCTACATTGCCCACGTTTCCAACTCCACTAACACCGGCCACTCCAGACACGCCAACATTGGGACCGGTTGACGTTGGCACACCGCTGACTCCAGGGTTAACTGGGCCAGGCTGGACCATTCGCTAAAAGGTTAATGATGATAATAAAAAAATTTAAATCCATAATTTTAATTCAAATGTGAAATGCGCTATGTATAAAGATGTATTTTACTATACAAGGTTTATAACTTAATAGGAACGTATCTCAGCGGGGGTCGCGACCCTTGGGGGGTCGAGTTTGTTTTAAAAGGTTTCACTCTGTTGAAAAATAATAAATACAAACTTCATATAGGTACATAAATAACTACTTCATAAACGCATATATTCTATGAGACAGATCAGTATTCCGCAAAATTACGTGTGGGTACATCTCGGAAACCCCAAAATTATTGGAGGTACACCACAAATTAATAATCACTTTTAAATAATATTAATCACCATTTATTATTAATCAACAAGCCTCAATGTTATCATCGACAGGGGTGCTCTCACCTCTTCGTCTATTTCAAGACCTTCACCTATTTCACACATATAGGTCGTTGCGAATTGCTATAGCATGATAGCCAAAAATGTTGATTTTTTTAAATTTAAATTCGCGATCCGTTATATTTCTATCAGTGCATCCTGCTCATTTACTGGTAAGTCCAGGTGTCCAAAATGGCCGAGATAAAAAATCTAATATCTTCACATTACAATTCCTAAATATATGGCCAATTACTTTTGTAATAAGATTATAAAGTATATAATTAAAAATCTAAGTTGGAGAATTTTTTTGGTGTTTTTTTACGCCTTTTTACCGAAGGGGTAGGCAGAGACAACAAATCTTCACTTGTTACGGTCCTGACAAAGCTCTCTCGCTTTAACCACGTTCATGACATGCATGCATGCCACGGTTGGTTGGTTATGGGTACTTTTCCCTTCTCTACGTCCTGGATTTGGTCCAGATACATATCTTCTACACACAAGTTCTACCCAACCAGACTTCACCATCCTCGATTATATCCAACCTGTTAACTGTTTCTTCTTCATCCGTTCTATTCCAAACCACCTAAACACCAATTTTGGTATTCCCATTATTTATCTATATCTACATTATAATTGTACCTGTGACGGCGGTGGCGGGTAAGACGGCTGGGCCAACTGTGTTAGAAGAGCAGAGTTATTGGTGTATAACGATTGGCGTGGAGGTCCCGATACACCCGGCACCCCTGACACACCAGACAACCAACTTCCACGTACGGCTGGGTTCGTTGCACGTGGAAAAGGCGCCGATACACGAGGACCTGCTACAGCGCCACGGCCTTGGCTGTCAATATCAAAAATCTCTTCGCTTACAATATTCATACATAAAAGCAAGTCAAAATATAGTTACAGTTATTGTACATCTATGAATGATATACCCATGATGCAAACATCGTGAAGAAACTGGTTTGCCTTAGTCCCAAAAAGTCGGCGTGTCGACACAAAATATCACCTATCTATTAAATCTAAGTCCAAGAACGATATACTAGATATATTGAACAACGATACATATAGATACTTATTTTTTGTTTTTGCTTTTTTATTTGTATAATTATATGTACTGTGGCAACGAAGTATAAATAGATAGATAGAAACGATTGTAGTGCCACTGGTAAAATATATCCATTAATAATCTATCTAGAATAATAATAGTTGGGACTCGTTGTGTCCATTTCGAGCGCGTTACACAAAACTAAGAAAACTTTTTAGAAGGTATAATCGCGTTTTAGCATAATTTTCAACAATGTTTATAAATGTTAGATTTTAACCAGTAATAATATAAATTATTAACAATAAGCTGTTATTTTTCAGATATTATTTTATTAATTGTATAATATTTCATTGTTTTTAGTATTTGTGTTCTTTACTAGGGTTGCCTGGAAGATCGCTTGTAAGCGATAAGTACAATTAAGAAATTGTACTACATTTTTGAGATACATTGAGTTTTTAAATTAGCACATACATATATTTAAAACCTGCAGTAGACTTATTTGTACTTGGAGCTCAATAGTAAATTTTTTAAATAATTACATATTTATATTTATTCATAAGTATCACATAGCAAGGGAAATGCTGCCAAAATTAAATCACACTACCACAGGGAATTTTTTGAAATCTATTTGAGTGTAATATTAATTATTAAAAATATTGACTAAGAATATTATTGTAAATACACAATATTAATACACAAAAAGAACATTATTATTAGATATATCTGAAAATGCAGTCGTTATGGTAATACTTCCTACTTTGGGCTAGAAATAATCATCCTAAATAATAAAGTAAGTTTATGTTGTGTATCTGGTAATAACTAACCTATACACGTCTGTCTGTATGTCTGGGGCGGGCGGCGGTGCCGGACTGGGTGGCCGTTCCTTGAGACTGTATCCACGGAGTAGCACAAGGTGACGTGGATCCTGATTCAAAAATCACCTTATACTTCAACATAATACAGTTAAATTTTCAAAATTATGACTATTAGTAATTTTAATTAAGAAATGATTGCTATTAGAGGTAATTGGCAATAGAAGACTAATCGTAATACTCTGCTGTATATCAAATTGCTTTGATAAGTCAATACTAAAAAAAATAAAAATTCAATTTCAACCAAGCACCTCACATACAAATTATATTAATTTACGCAAAAATAATTGAATTTTTATTCTTTCATCATGACTTGAATCCCCATCAGCATGATTAACTATGTTACACGTGTTTCCCCAATGGTGAGGACGGTGGCCCCGGGGCTACCCATAGATTATCTAGGAAATACTGAACCAATATTATAATTTGACATATTATTTTTTCTATATAAATAGATACATACTATAATAATAATATATAAGATAATATATATTTACCATTTCACTTCACTTTCGAGAAATAAGTGGACAAAACCATGTACTTTTGAACACATGAAGTTTAACACACATATTTGGAAGCCTAAATAACATCATAGTCATATATCATAACCTCCTATTTGATGTAGTTTAAAAACGCAGTATTATATCCACATTTTATTGTTTTAGCACACCATTTACCATACATACCTTTGCATAGTTCCGTTGCTGGGCAGCATGAAGATCCCCTCCAGCATGTTCATAGAGCGGCAGCAGTGAGGACAATCGACGCGGTGACAGCACAGACAACTGTGCTCCACGTTCACACACTGTTCGTGCAGCTGCCTCCACTGTGCTGGGCGCGCCTTCAAATATATCAGTCTTTACATATAATACTTTGCAATGTGCAATTATATGCATACAATTGTTGTTTCACATGGGTCACATTTTTACTGGCCTGGGGACTAAGTCTGGGGTAAGAATATTATAAATACTCAATCATAATGTGTTACACATGCAAGACAAAAACACAAATAGTTTAGTGAAATAAGGAACAAACCAGGAGGAACCAGGCCACCAGCATATGCAGAATAAGGTGGTGAACAACATAATAAAATGATGTGTCGTGGAATATCTGTACGCCCAAGTTCTTCTAAACAGGATAGAGCCATTGCTAATGCTTCAGTTAAACATGCTCTATTTTCTGCATGACCTCCTATGTATCTGTAAATATTTATACATAAAACAGCATCACAACAATATCAAGGAGTTAACAGTGTAACTCTATATTCCAGACATTGGTAAATAAGTTTATCAAATAACAACTTACATAATGGCATATACATAAAAAGTGTTTAATTTTTTATTTATGTTTTAGAATGTGAGTTTGTATCATTTTACAAACAATCATTATAAAACCATAGTATAGGTGTTTATTAATATAACTCAACTGAGGTGCAATTAAAATAATGTTTCCTACATAATCACTTACTGTATTTTGTCAACTGTGTCAACAACATCTTTTGGGCATGTAAAGGGCCCATAGGTTGACACAGGAGAGCCAGGATAGCAATCAGATGATTGATAAGCAACTACTCCATAGGTTGATCCACTACCAACACCATCTTCTAATGTTCCACCATGAAAATACCTAAAGAAATTAAGTTAAGAGTAAGTATTTGTGTCACCTAAAGTTTGAAAAATATATCAAATAAGACATTTCCTTGATATTTCTTCAACATTGTCTTTTCAGATTACAGAACAAATTCAATAATATTTACAAGATATTATATTTTCATTAACTTACTCTAATGTAGGGACAATATAATTAATTTTTAATTCACTGATATATGCACTATTTGCTGATGTTGCCTCTATTACAAAGATAACTTCTGCTGTAGTAGGTGAATCTGGCGCATTTACAACCATTTTTTATATAAAAACTTCCACTGCATTCAGTGCCTTCAATTATATCATTGTATTAACTAATATATTGTTTTCAAGTCGTTATTTTTTTTTAATAATAACTACAGGCATTTAGTTTATTATTTAATGCAATAACTTTTGGAAGAACTAAATATCAGTCACAAACTCATTTAAGTTAACACAGTGTTTAAACTTTGAATAATTATTAGACAGTAAACGAATCTCCAATGTTATTAAAATTTTAAATAGAGACCATACTCCATAGATCAAAGTCTACAGATTAAATAAAGGCCACAACTCATTTAGTAAAAATGGGATCACAGAGAATACAAAATACAACCTTATAATCAGGGTCATAGAATCATCGTATCCGCGTGGTTATTGAGTCCAAAAAATCATTATTTATTTATTCGTTAAAATCGTATCAAATAGGATAACTTTTATATGCTATAGGTATATAAAACTGGTCATTAAAAATTTGCTTACCATCGGACATTATTTTGAAATTATTTAACATATGCGATAATTTTTATCGTATGGTTGGGAACCTAGATTGAAGATTGTAAACCCCTATTATATTCTAAAATGAAATGATTCTATACTCATTATTCTATGACTTGCGGTATAAATGTATAGCTGTGGAATATGGATTGTGGCCCAATCACAATCAGCTGTTCAGCAAAAAATGTTCAACAAAAGTTTGTAAATATAAAATTATATTATTAGTGAACCACTAATATTTTATAAAAATAATCTTTAATTTTATAAAACATTGACATATTGATGATTATATTGATAATCATAAGTGTTGGCTAAGCATAATTGGAATATTTTAACTCAATGCCATTAGTATTCAATATACATAGTATTTAAGGAATCAAAAAATTCGATGGCTTTACCTACCGCGCAGCCTGCTGAGGTACTTCGTGCTTGGCAGAAAGACAATTTATATGAAAAGAATTTATCTGCATCGTTAGCGAAACTACTTTCCTCTCAGCACGCATCCAAGGCTATTCCTATTTCGTTTGTACTCTACAAATCTTTTACAACCCTACGAGAGCTACAAACGCTTGGTGAAGAATATTCTGGTATTGTGCAAGTTGATGACTCCTATCACAAACTACCCACGTTTTGTAACCGCCTCATAAGTATTTTACTGTCAGCCTTCGGTGAGAACATTACACAAAGATTACTTCGTAGTGTAGAGAAGCAAATTGAAATTAACTCATCATTAAGACCAGCAGCACAAAATCTATTTTTAGTGACTTTTAAGGCATTGGGTAATATTTTACCACAAATTGAAAGCATACATAGGGCATTATCTTACATTAATGGTGGTCCACTTGAAATTGGTAAAACATTGACAAGAATAAACTATGTCCATGTTAGACCAGCTGCAGCTGCTTATTATGCACATCTGAGGCTATTAGGTATAGTAACACTGTTGCATGCAGTTATTAGTTGTGGCCAGAATCTATACCAGGCCAAGAAGCACCTTGAGGAGATGGCGGATTTTCCAAATGAAGTGGATAATAGTAGGTCTTGTGTGGCATGCTTAGATGAAATAGTACAACCATGTGTTTTACAATGTGGGCATTTTTTCTGCATGCAATGTTGTTATGGTGCATTAGAAAGTTGTGCTTTATGTAGGACACCATTTTCTAAAAACACTGTTGTACCATTATTGAACTATTGTCCTAGTTTGAACTAGTATACTATTTTTCAGTCTAGTTCCATCTTATGGTCTGTGTTAAAGGTATGAGCATAATATGTTCAATAAGTAAAGTTTATATTATTATATTGTTTTTAAAAATTAAAAAGCATTTAGAACTTCTGATATTGAGTTATTTTTATTTTACAAATTACACATCTTGAATCTCGGAAAAACCTTGATTATGTATTAAATGATGTGCAAAATTCATAATAAAATAAAAACAGATAAAGATTTAAAAAACCAAAGCATTTAACAATTAAAATGTGCACTTAATATGAATAAAAGATTATATTTAGTAAAACTAAATTAAAAATATTTCTTTAACATAGTTAGAGTTAATTTAGTAGTAACACTTATAAAGTAGAATTTTGTACTTATTTTAACATTCTGAGTAACATTTATAGACTAGCTTTTGCAGCACAACTTATTTAAGAAACAAAAATACTGTTTAACAATAAAATAAAATTTACATTAACATTATAAGCAAGCTACTCTACTCTCAAAAGTTCTACATCGAAGATAAGTGTTGCATTGGGTGGAATGACTCCAGGGTGGCCTCGTGAACCATATGCAAAATCAGGAGAGCATGTTAGTGAAGCTCGTTCTCCCACAGACATCTGCAAGAAATACAATCATTTATCAAATATTAAAACATAAATTATCATTCAATTTTATATACGAAAAACAAGTCAAACCTAAGGAAGAAAATATATCAGCATGGACAAATACCTTTGGAATTCCATGATCCCACCCCTTGATAACATCACCTTTCCCTAAAGTAAACTTGAAGGGTTGTCCGCGATCCCTAGAGGAGTCGAATTTTTTGCCATTTTGAAGAGTTCCAGTGTAGTGCACAACTACTGTTTGTCCCGATTTTGGATAAGTGTTGCCTAAAAATTACCAGCAAGGTAAGGCCAATACTAATTATACAATATCATTTTTATTTCAATAGCACCCACCGTCTCCAGGTGAAATAGTTTCCACTTCAACTCCCATGATTTATATATTGTATGTACAAATGTATATAAGATTTTAAGTATGTAATTTTAAAATTTATAATTAGTATTTATGAATATAAGAAGTACTAGGTAGCATGGAGTCATCGACAAACAAAAGTTAAAAACAATTAAGCAACCACAGAAAACTAAGTTTTTACACTTAACAGTAGGGTTGCCACTTTGCGAGTCGCGTCAAAATAAACATATATATATTAGGTCCTTACATATGAAATTGGCGTTTTGTATGGGAGGAACAAAAAGTCGAATATTTTTAAATATAATACATTTAATTAATCAAAGTATAAACCATTGTTTTCTATGCACTTTTGCCATCTCATAGGTAGTTCATTGATTCCTTTTCTAAAAAAACCAGTCGGACGGGAATCAATAAAGTCTGTGAAGGAGATTTGGACTGCCCCATCAGAGTTAATTTTTTTCCCTTGCAAGAAGTTGTCCAAATTTCGAAAAAAAGGTAATCTGTTGGAGCAAGGTCCGGGGAGTACGGAGGATGTCTTAGACATTCCAATTAAAGCTCTTCTAATTTGGTAGCCGTCTGTTGTGCAGTGTGTGGTCTAGCGTTGTCGTGAAGTAGCAGTGGCGTGGAGCGATTGACCAGCCTAGGTTGTTTAGCCGCTAGCTTTTCCATCATGGTTTGCAATTGCAGACAATAGACATCAGCCGTAATAGTCTGGCCAGATTTGAGAAAACTGCAATGAACAATACCGGCACTAGTCCACCAAATGCTTACAAGTAACTTTTTTGGGGTTAATTTTCGCTTGGGGCAGGATTTGGCTGGCTGGCCAGGATCCAACTATTGCGCTGAGCGCTTCCGATTATCGTAAATAATCCATTTTTCATCACAGGTAATTTTTCGGTTTAAAATACCTTCATTATTGTGCCGGTTCAGTAATGTAATACAGCAGTCGACGCGCGTTTGCCGCCGGTTTGCTTCAGTCAATTCGTGAGGTACCCACCTTTCAAGCTTTTTAATCTTCCCAATTTGCTTGAAGTGAATTAAAACAGTTTTATCACTAACACCGCAGCCTGCAGCTAACTCGGACGTGGTTTGCGATGGATCCGCTTCCACAATAGCCTTCAATACTTCATTATCAACTTGGGTCTCAGCCCGTCTCCGGGGCTTGTGCTGCAGGTCGAAATTTCCAGAACGAAAACGTTGGAACCAAAAACGAACTGTGTTTTCTTTTGCAACGTGACCGCCATACACATAATTCACCCTTCGAGTCGTTTCCGCAGCACTAGAGCCACGGCGGAACTCGTACTCGTAAATAATGCGATACTTTAAGTTTTCCATTTTGTGAAGTGAGTGACGCAAACAGAAAAAAACAAATGAATGACAGTCATCGAAGCACAAATACATGAGTAAGTAGCTGTACAAATTTGAATTTGAAATTTCTAACCAAAGAGGAGGTATTTGAGGTCAAAGTGGCTAGTACGACAAAACGCCAATTTCATATGTAAGGACCTAATAATATATATTATCCTTATAGTCCATGCGCTAGAGGTAGTTGAGTATACAAAATCCGAGTGACGGCAACTATGATCGAAATTCGAATTCTTATACCTGAGACCCTAAATAATGACAAAACACATCTTGCCAGCAGCTGTAATGGTCCCCTACCGGCTCCCCCTCCCTTCATATCCCCTCTTCGCCCATGCAGTAAGCATAGCGCGCGTACGCGTTTAGTGTTTCTACTTTCTACATTTATCGATGTAAAGACGTTACTTTGTTAAGTCGTGCTTTTGTATCTACATATAAAATAATAGTATTTTGTATCTGTTTAAAGTGTACTGTATTGAAAAACGTTAGAAATGGTTAATTTAAAAAGAAAAAATCCTAATGAATTATTTTGCGATAATTCAAATGGCTTAGTGAAAGAACCAAGGTCAATGACGCTGCTTAATATTAATGAATCAGCAAATAGAAGAAAAGTCAGCATTAGTGAGAAGTTTTCAAAACTATATGACCCAGACTGCAATAGCATTGCGTCAATAATTATTATTATTTATGTGATGAAAATTTGGTTTAAATGTTATTAGACAATGGAAAATTGTGAGAAACATGGAAGATTTTTCTGCAAGCTTTGTTTAATGCAAAAAAACAATAGTTTAGCGCGAACTATTATAAAAGAGTACATTATTTTTTATTTTATGGCATATTTTTATAGTAAATAAGTTCAATACGTTTGGTGATTTTGCTGAAGCTTTCTTCAAAACAATTATGGATTTTTTCTTTACCTGGCGTTTAGAGATGTAATATTTGAGAGATATGATGATATTTCTATAAAAAATTTGGAGCATGAGACATATCATAATTTCCAACCATTCAACAAATATGTTGATTGTAAAGCTTTTCTTACTAACGCTCATAATAAATTGTAACTCGTTCAATTTATGTAAGGATCTTAAATTGGTGAGGTACTTGAATTACAATCAAACTATTCAGAAAGTGATTCTAAAATGTTCGTCAATATATTCCACGCAGTAAGGATTCAATCTACTCATATTATCATAATTAGCGCTGATATATATGTATTTGTCTTGGCAGTTTATTACTGGAAAAACTTAGCAAATATTCTGTGTCTTGGTCTATGGTTTGACGGTTCTCACACAAAGAAATGTTTTCTAGGATGTCATTTGGCTGCTGAATCTCAAAGTGAAAGCTGTAAGTGGTTGTGAATGTGACTCTACTAGTAGATTTGGTAGTAAAATGCAATGGTTGAAAGCTGTATATGAATTTTTTTTTTACAAACAGCTCTCAGTATTTGCAACAAAATCAGAATTGTTTTGTATTTCAATATATAAATGCATCAATTTATTACTTTCATTTTCGTTTTTTTTTATTTAAGAATCCATCCTCCCTTTTACCATTAGAACAAACTATAAATTATTATGGAAATAATCATTAAAATGACTTTATATCATGTACTGACATTCCCTTTACGAATAAGAGAAGAGGGGTATAAACATGGACAGGCAACATCCACATTATTATTCCTTGAAATTTTCTTCACTTAAATCCGTTGGCGAAATTCGACACACACATTATACATACTCACTTACCTCTAGCGCCCGGTCTATTAGTATATTTTACAAAATTCAATGTCGTTTCATAGACCATAAATAAAAATCTATTTATCATTTTGGTGCCATACCAAAACGAAAAAATATCATGCATGTTTTATAATAGTAAGTAAAGATTTGAGACCATTCGCACTGTGTTACAAAAAGACAGTCGATTCAGTCGATATTTTTTTATTATTTCATTATAGATATTTGTTTTGTAATTGTATAGATTACTTGTAATATCATTTTATTAATTTGATTTGGTTATGCACTTTACCCTTAGTACATATATTTCTTTTTCCGTACTAGGGTTGCCAGGAAGAGAGGATTTGTAGGCAATAAGGCTACCCGTTGTAATTATTTAAAAAGTGAGACATTTAAAATTTAAATGTGATCAAGATTAAAAAACACTTCTTGTCTTATTTTATGTTTACACACTTATGAATAATTTCATCAACTAATTGCGGTGTTACGGAAATGGGAACACCTTCGTTAATAAAAGTAGTCTTTCTAGTCTATGCATATTTAGTCTGTTCTGTTGAATTTGTATGAATTATTGTAAATTGATTGTTTTTTGTTATTATAATTTTTCTAATGTCTACTACACTTTCGTTTAGTTATAATATAATAATAAATAATGTATTATAACAGTATAAGAGTGTGAATTTAGAATACGATAATACAATACAAGGAAAACGCTAGACTATTAAAATAAACTATGGTTTCTAGTGAAGAAGAAACTTCTGAAACTAAAGTCGCAGACACTTTAGACTGGGACGTCGATATGGAAATTCAATTATTTTATGCAATGGCTAATCATAAGCCTGTGGGTATAAATAAGCATTTTCAAATGGCGTGTATTCGGGAGAAACTTTCAAACTCTATAACTAAGGAAATATCAACGCAAGATATTTGGAAGCATTTAGAAACGCTTTACGATACATCTATGTTAGATGAAACAGAGCCCATACCATTTCCAAATCAAGAAGTACCTTTTAGCTTATCTGAGGGTGAATTTGGTGCTTTGTTGAAGCAAAAATGTAGAGATGTTATTTTGGGGGATGATAGTGATGGTGTGTAGAAACATCCGTAATATCTTTAATATTTTAATTGAGGAATCATTTGTTGTTTAGGAATAAAGGATTATGCATGTTAATCTCATTGTGATCTTTCAGATGGAAGAAGCCCTTCACCAAAGCCAGCCCCTAGAAGCAATTCTCGAGGAACTGCATCAAGAGATAGTACTGCATCTAAAGGTATTGTACTATTTATTTTTGTATCTATCAATGGATCATGATTTGTGGTGCAATATAAAGAATGAAAATCCAGTTGATATTGAAACTACTTTTGGCTAGTATAATTATTCCTTTATTAAAGAATGATTAAGGCTATCAAAAATATAAATATCTATGACTCAATTTGAGTGTTTTTTTTCTTCTATCAAATAGAGACAAGCTATTCAATAGAAAAAAAACACACAAAGCTTCTCTGCATTAAAATAACTGACATTAATGTAAAATTTAAGGTCGTAAAGATAGTATTGGTGCTCTTGCTACTAAGACAAGGAAGGAGAGTGGAAGTTCACATGCATCAACAGACACACCTAGTATAAAGTCAGAAAAAGATTATGGTAATTTAATACATTATATATTATGAACTTTTAAATAACTATATTCTTATATATAAGACTGTTAAAATAATATTTCTCTGCCCTAGATGGGTGGGATAAATATGGTTTATCTTTGTTTTATAGAGCAGTATGCATTAGCTTAATATTAGAATTAGACAAACTGCTCTAGTGGTTACAAACTTTAAATGAACAATGTACTATTTTTTATTTCAGATAGGAGAAGAGATTCACGCGATTCAAATGCGTCCGGTCCACGCGATAGCTCTTCAAGCAGAAAATCGTCTTCACAGAAAAGAGTCAGCTCCATTGCAGGTAATTAAAAACAATCTTATTTATATAGATTGTTCATTTATGTAACAGATGTTTAGTATATCATTTCCACTTTTACTGCATGTCATTGCATTTTATTTATTTTTTAGATGAAGACAGCAACACACGTCGAGCTCGGCGGCGTCCAAACACTTCGACGCCACCTTCTAGCATACCAACCAAGCGCCGGCGTATGTGACAAACACATAAACACTCATATCATCAATTTTTCTGACACTCGCACACGCGCAGGCAGCCTTGCGCATCTTGGAAAATCTCAGCTGTCAGAATATTCTTCTCATAGGTGTTTGCAGATAATTGCATTTTTAAATAATGTAAGGATAAGTAATAAAAAAATATTTAAAGTAAAATGTTGTTTATCTCTTTATTTATGCATGAGTTATCCCGAAAGTCATATATGCGCATAACATTTGCAGTAAACGTACATACAAAAAATATAAAGTGTTATTATGGTTTTTCTAACAGGAAACATTTTAGTGGCTGTTGCCAGTTAGCAGTCCTAAGTTATGAAGTTGGTGGAATATAGTATACCCAAGAGCATTACGTAATAATAGGGTGTTAGGGCTGGCAAAATGCCACGGGCCCCTGCCCAAGAGGCTGCGAGTTAAAAAAAAATTAATTTTTATTTCTTATTAATTATTTTTTATTTATTATTAATTTTATTTACCTCTCGTGCTATTAATGTTAGTGACATGTTTGACAATCTAGCCGCAGAATTTTTCCAGCTGCGATCTGTGCTTAAACGACATGTCGGATTGCCCATCCCGGGATACCCACATGCCAGTCTCGAGCACCAGACCTGGCCCTTTCAAAACCATCATGCACCATTTGGTCGGTTCTGTCGTCAGAGTCACACTTGTCATCCGTTTGAGTCTGTGTAAATAATGTCCAAAAGCCTCGTAGCTAGTCAGGATCTGGGCCATGTGGGTTGCAAAATGCCTTGTATTGATTTGTTTGTATGCCGCATTTGCATCTTTAAAAATATTTTTGTGACAGATACTGTTTCGTCCCCCACATAGCTCTCCTTCCAGGTGTCTAATTCTAATACAAGTAGCGGCACGAAACTCTAGCGCTGACCGTTATTGCGCAGAAGCAAAAAATAAGGTACCTGAGGGGGGCTAGCGGAATGAAGAGCGGGCGCGCGTAGCGTCGATTGGCTCTCCAGTCGCATTTCGTCCCCCGCACCGATACGACTCCCCGCGCACATCCCGTGTACAGTCGCGTCATTAATATTATTGTTACTGTTGTTACGTTTTGTTGGTTTTTGTTACGTTTGAATTTGTTAGTGTTTTGTTGTTTGTTTGTGACTTTAAAGTGAATATGCCTAGAACAAATACTGTTTTGAAAAGACAAGCCAGGAAAATGGTTTATGACGTGAATTGTTTTTTTAAAAAGAGAATCTAACGAATTAATTGATTCTTTGAAACAAATCCAAAGTGAGATTGACGAAGCTACAAATACTTTGTTCAGTCATTCGGACAGCAACATTGTAAATTTGAGCCAGATAAAATAAACTGCCGAAATCATTAAGGCAGGAAACATAAAATTTAATAGTATAATCAGCGAATTAGGTGAAATCCAAAAAAGGACTGCGGAGTCAACAAAAACGTCAATTGCAACGGTAAGAAACATCTCCAATCAAGCCAAAAGTTCTGACCTGATCACAGTGTTCAGAACACCTGGCAAAAAACGTTCCAGAACAAAACCGGTCACAAATATCGATAACTTCGACCAAGGAGTAATAAAGAGAACCATTCATAACTTTCACAAGACAAATAATGAACTTCCTACCATCGGAAAGCTTAAAAAGCAGCTAGAAGATGACATAAGTTTCAAAGGTTCAGAACGAAGTCTTCAGCGAATAGTTAAGAGTTTGGGATTTCGGAAACCGAAAACAACCGGAAAGTGCTGATTGAGACTTCTAATATACGTTTGCAACGTATCGAATATTTAAGGAAAATAAAGCAATATCGCCAAGAGGGAAAGCCTATTGTTTATACAGACGAATCTTACGTAGATTCATCGCACTCTTCTTCAAAACCTGATACTGAGTTTATACCTAATGCGTTGCTGACTGTTAAAGCTGGTACCAAATCAGGTCATTTAAATCATTTTCGATTGATCGAATCCTAGCTGAACGAGGTCATCAGGTACTGAGACTACCACCATACCACCCCGACCTAAATCCAATGGAAATGGCATGGTCGGATATTAAACAATATGTAGGCAGCAAAAATATAAAATGGAGTGTCAGTAAATGTATAGACCTAATACAAGAAAAGGTTTTACTAATGGGTACATGGGATTGGCAAAAGTTGTGTAAAAAGGTGAAGGATATGCAAAGTCGTGGATTTGGTAACAGAACAATTCATTATTCATGTCGATGGAGATAGTTCTGAGGATAGCAATGAAGATGACGCTAGTGCCGACGAATGAAGCAGTCCTGAGCCCGGGCCCTCAGTAAGCAAAAGGCCTTGTCGCGGGACCATTGAAGGCGTGATACCGTTCTCTGATTCAGATTAATAAAAGATTACAAATTAAAAGACAATGTTTTTATTTTTCTACATCCCATAAACTTGTTAAAATATTTATTATTATTATTAAATACTTTTTTGGAAATACGTTCTATGTACAGACACTTTTTTACTGTCTTATTATATCTTATAGATAGGTAATATTACTTATATGCGCAACAGCAATCATGCGTAGCAGCTATCCTTCACATTTCGTCTAGCTTAATATCGTTATTTAGGTAATCATTAATCAAAGTGGCATATAATGTATTGCGTGCGCGACAGTACACATGCGCAGCAATCCCCTCCACGTATCGGCCAGCGCTAGACTTACGTGCCGCTGCCTATAACTTGAGATATAAACTTTATTAACTTGAGATATAAACTTTATTAACTTGAGCTATAAACTTTATCAACTTGAGCAATAAACTTAATTGACTTGAGATATAAACTTTATTAGATTGAGATATAAACATGATTAACTTGAGATATAAACTTTATTAGATTGAGAAATAAACTTTGTTAGATTGAGCTATAAACTTTATTAACTAGAGATATAAACTTTATCAATATGAGCAATAAACTTAATCAAATTGAGATATAACCTTTATCAACTTGAGATATAAACTTTATTAACTTAAGATATAAATTTTATCACCTTGAGATACAGTGGCGTTACAATAGGTTGGCAGATAAAAGATTATGGTATTTCAATGACATGAGCTAACGTTTTGTCACGTGATCATTCTTCTCTCGTACTCTGCAACTTCCAATACCGATAGCGATGCCGATCCAGACGTTTTTGTATGCAATTTTAATGGTGTCCTACCATGCCCACTGGTTTTCGCATTTTAATGTGGTGTCTAAGGTTACTAATTATGTATCACACATAAAATAACAACATCTGTAGCCAGATTCAGCTTTTCTGTTAGGAATATTGATAAATGACATTTGATCACTGGTCTTTTATTCATTCACTCAGTATTCTGTGGTTTTAAATTTCAATATTCAATAAATAAAAAATGGTAGGGTGTTGAGAGGTTGATAAGTTTGTGTTTTAGCTACTGAATTAAAGTTTGGTTTCAATAATTCTAATAACATCTGAGATAAGTTTCAGAGTAAGAGATTTATATTGTGAAATGGCAAATCATTATGAGGTGCCCAGTTGGTGAGTATTAAGTATAATAAATTTCGCCGACATTCCAACCTATTCCAATCCTATTTTGCATCAATACTAATAAATTTTAGTAATTTAATTATTTTAGTTATTATTGGAGAGACTTAAACATAAGTTTTATTATTATTTAGCTCTAACCACATAGGAATTCATTTACTGAGTTTCTTATCTCTACTACTTTAACCTAGGTTTCATGAAATGTTGTACACCCATACTTGCTGAGATGCACCCATACTTATTGGAAAAAATGTCTTGTAAAATGTATATAAGATTATTAAGTTTACAGTTATAAATGAACTTTGTTTTTATCTTGTACTTAAATATTATTATAGGGCAGGTAAACCACCAACAGGCCTTCATTTAGATGTTTTAAAAGGTGATAAGTTGATTCAGAAACTTATGCTTGATGAGAAGAAATGCTACCTCTTTGGAAGAAACCCTCAAATGAATGACTTTTGCATTGACCATGCAAGTTGTTCAAGGGTTCATGCAGCTTTTGTATATCATAAAAACTTAAATAGAGCATTTTTGGTGGATTTGGGAAGTAGTAAGTAGAAATTTAAAGTAAATATGCACTTTTACAGGTTTGAAAGAATTTACATAAAACTGTTTTATCCTAACATTTATCCATAAATGTATAATTAAATAATGAGAAAACTAGTATACCTATGACCTTAAAATCAAAGAAGTGTGACACAGACGGATCACATATAAAGAAAAATTATTAATGAAATGGTTACAGGTAGCTAAGTACAAGACTATGGGACAAGTAATGTAGGATTTTAATATTCTCTTATTGTATTATATGGTAATGTTTGCAAATTTTGAATTATAATTTCTAGCACATGGTACATTTATTGGTAAAATGCGATTGGAGCCAAATAAGCCAACACAATTACCTATTGACTCAAATTTTCACTTTGGTGCATCAACAAGGAATTATATTATAAGGTACTTAAAATGTTTTCATTGGCATAACTAATCTGTAAATACATCATTGTGCTCATTACAAAACTAACTTATTTTCTCAGGTATCAATGAAGTTTCTGTATACATTCCATGTGGGGTATAAGGGAATATGTGTACTAAAATAATAATGTCATTGCCTATTGACAATGAGCATAAAGCTTTTGTGTGTTTATCTATAAATTAATGATCATGGTCTTTAACTTCAAAATCCATCAATTGAACCACTAGATCAATATTGTTTTAGGTACTTAGCACGAAGGGCTGATCAAAAATTATCCTATCTCAAAAATGATTACTGAAACAGATGCAGCTAAATGTCAACCCCAGTAAACTACACCATGCTCGGTATTGAATATATATGAATGTAATTATTTTTCAGGGAAAGACCAACTGGTAATTCTAGAGGTATCATGGAGGAATTGCCCAATACAGAAACAGAAGGTGCTTTATTAGGGCTTCCAGAGACACAGACTGAATTAGATGTAAGTACATTTTATTAATTACATAAAAATAAGATTTATTATATTTAGTCTGCAAACACATCATTTGCTACCTTTCTTTTCCAAAATTAAATTTATTAAGCTATGTAGTAAGTTCAAAATTTTCAAATACTTATAAATAAGTTAAATTTTTAATTATTAATTGTGGGTAGGTGGGATGACTGACAATGATTTTGACTTTGAATTTCAGTAAAGTTATAAGTCAAAATAGATGCCACAGATGAACCTATTATGTATTTATAAAAACTAAGCATATTAGCAAACATAGGATGGCTGAGGTTAAAATGTTGCAATGTTAAAAAATAAATCAGTCTAGATTATTTTTTTATTCATATGCGGGTTTGAACCCAGTAAATTTTTTAAATACATGTACCATTTTATTGTAGAACTTAACAGAATTCAACACTGCTCACAACAGAAGGATCTCTATGTTGGGAATCCCGACGAACGACGACGCAGACGTAATAAAGGTAATATATTTTCATTATATTACGTACGCTAGCTATTCCCTAGCACTTACCTAACACTACTTACGCTATCATGACTCTGAGGTTTCTAAAAACTAACACAGACACAGCGCGCGCTTATAACAAAACACCAATTTGTACACAATACACAACTGATACGATTTGTGTTTGATTAGATATAACACTAAGACTACTTTTTCTTAAAAAAACATTATAATCATGCACCATGTATCACAGAAAAGTTGTAATCTAATTACCTACAACACAGGGTCTCCCTAGTGTATAGTGCTATATATACTAGCGATAGATGATTTTTGACACAAGCATATTTCTGTCATGAATAAAGTTTTTATTATTATTATTATTAAATTGACAAATTTTTTGGTGTTATATATAATTAAATATTTTTGTAAGTTAAATTATATGTTGCTTCAATGAAACAAAAAAACTGTTCTATGCCTGCCTAGAATATGGTGAGTTGACTGAAACATATTTTTAGGTAAAAAGAGTAGTATAAGAAATAGTTTCAAGTATTTGGTGATTCTGGAATAAGTGTACATTAAAATTTTGCTTATGGATATTATTACAATGACAATTTTATAACTACCTTCATAATTTTGGCGTGGAAGACAGTTATTTGTTTCTTATTTATTCAAACTTAATATAATAAAGGTGACATATTTAGAATAATATATTATGAAAATTCTAATGTAAATTTATTTCATAAATTTTTACACATTACATATAACCACCTATTGTTAAAAATACTAGTAGACTTATATTGTTTAAGGTAATGTTATCTGTAACTGCACTTCTGCTTGCCATATTTTATTTTTCCTTAAGGTTGTGGCCCTTTTTATTACTTAAGTGTCTCTCTCTCTCATTGTACTGATATTGTAATGGAACAAAGTATTCAATAAACAAAATTAAATTTCAGCCTCCAACTGGTACGAAGCGGGCATCAACAATGCCAAGTGGCGCTCCTAAGAAGCAGAAACGGAATGTGTCATTCAATGAAGAGGTGGATATAATAAATCCAGAAGACATCGATCCTTCAGTGGGTCGCTTTAGGAATCTGGTGCGGTCAACTATTGTACCCAATTCCAGTGTACCATCAAAGAAGATCAAACTACACAATCCCGATGAAAGTAAGTTTCAAGAGAAAAATTTTGTTTAGTTACACACTAATTATAAATAATAATAAAGAAGAGACCTTGGGAATAAGTGATTGTTAACTAGCGCTGGTACTCTGCTACTCCCAATAGCGAAGGCGATTTCACCTTTTGTACCACGCGAGCTTAAGTATCAGCACTGCCAGAACACTTTATCAAAATTAAGATATAAAACCGTCTGGTTTAATGTTGCTATCAAGCAAGCTTCAAAGGGGGTGAGGGGAACAGGCAGGAACCTCACCCACGGTTAAGTGATACTCAATGCGAAAGGGCTCGCGTATGCGTTGCCGGCCTTTTAAGAAATGATGCGCTCTTTTCTTGATGGAACTCGAATTTGTTCGGATATATCGTTTTTTAAGGCGCTCGGTTGTAGAAGGATGATGGACTGTATTCTACCCTGATCTCCGATGATGAAACTCAGTTACAAAGTGTCTTTTTTTTAAACTTCTCTTAGAAATAAAAAAAAACAAATGAGGCTCACATATAGATGTGATTTTAAGCGACTTTTCTAGTATGATTTATTATTATATAAATATTTGCTAAAACTACAAATAATGGCAGAAATTATTTGGTCCAGCACGACATACATAAGAGAAAGTGTTCATTTTTTCTTTTTGACATAAATCTCTCTATAAACTAATATTGAATTTTCAGTTCACATACACCACTCCCTTCGCCTGCAAGAAATATCTCGCAGCACCAACTTGTACTCGGACTTGCCGGCGCCAGCGTCGTCGCCATTCAGCCTTATTGGAGCCAGGTTAGTTTTACGAGATGACATTTTGTACAAGGGGGCGAGACTCCCCGTATGCAACAGACTTTTGACATAGGCTAGTCGTACGTAGCACTAGGCTCCTTCCGTTACGTATATTAGGGGCCGTTCAAGTATTACGTACGCACTATATGGGGGGGGGGAGGTTTTTGATTTTATTATTGCGTCAACAGAAATTATTTACTTTTTTATAACATATTACCTACACATTGTCTATGCTTGAAAACAAAAAAATTATACGATTATGTACTATTATTTGAGAGAGCTTTACTTACTTCTGCTTCTGCAGTAAATCTAATTAAAAGGCCAGCAACGCACTCGCGAGCCCTCTGGCATTGAGAGTGTCCATGGGCGGCGATATGACTTAAGGCTGCTCAGGTCTTACAAAAAAAAAATCTGCTTACGTAATACCTGAACGGTATTTAGCTAAATATTTTATATCATAGACATTTTGAGTGATTTCGTGACGATGAATCGATTGTAGAAACAGAAGACATCACCAGAAAATACTTTGTTCCCAAATCAAATGGTTTGACTTGTAAATTTTTGGACACATGGAGCGGTGTCCTTTGTTTAGGTCCCGGTAAACTCTTTTTAGGTCTGGGCCTCAGATTTCATGATCATTTGTTAATCTAATACCCAAGTAGATGATAAGCCTTCTGTGCCTGTTATTTTTTTCAAAACTCATACTCAGATGCAAGTGTTGATCCGAACAACTCCTCTGAAAACTCTCGGAGCGAGGAAGCGTCTTGTCTTGCCTTGTTGGGCACACCAAGCTCTTGGAGTTTTCCCTCCAAATGACCGCAAAATTGAACGTCGTTCGTAACGTCAACGCCAAATATTCGCTTTAAGAAGTGTGTCTTCGAAAAGAGGAGTTGTGACAAAGGTTGTTTTTTTTAACGGAAAACGCGCAATCTTGTTTTTTCTTGGGGATCTATATTGGATTAGATATAGACTACACGTAGAACCGCTTTATGCCACACCAGATCGAAGGCTTTCGCTATATCCAAATTAACCGCTAGCGCTTCTCCCTTGGACTCAATTGTCTTTACCCATGTGTAAGCTATAAGAGAAGTTCACCAGCTGAACAACCACGACGAAAGTTGTACTGATTATCGCTAATCAGCTGGTGGCCCTCTAGATACCTCAGGAGCTGGCCATTCATAATGGATTCCATTATTTTGGAGAAAACGGAGGTTATAACCTGTTCTCCAATTGGGCGATAGTTAGACAGATCAGAGCGATCGCCCTAATAGGGTATCGCATGTATCGAAGCGGTCTTCCAGTACTGTCAGAGAGTGCCCAGCGAGTACAGGTATCGGAAAAGGTCCGTTAGGACCGGAGCCAACTCAGGAACCGCTCGACCTATAAATGTCCAAGGAATGTAGTGCTATGTGGACAGTATGTTGCTAGAATACGATTTCTGACATCGAAGAATCACACAGCGAAATGGTCGATGATTTTCATCGGTCATCCAAATCTGGACGCGGAGTTGGACGCGAATAGGCAGCCAGCCCAAAAGGTCGTTCTCTTTCGCGGTGTTGTCCAGCGAGTCATCGTCCTTCAATTTATTATTATTATAGTTTTTGGATAATAAATAACGGTACTTTGTAGGTTGGGTATATCGTTACCAAATCCAGCTCCAGATGTGGAACTGGAAGGCCCCGAGCCGCATCTCAGCGTACATCCGCCGCTGCCAAATTCAGGTAAGATTTTAGCTTCATAGTGTGGAATTGTTTTCGTGATTTTTTGAGCTACAATTTACAGTTAATACAGTTAAAATTGCTGATAAGAGTTTGGTATTTTTACATTTTTTTTGTTAATTAATAGCTGTTTTTCTAAGGAAGTTGTTTAGTATAGTTTATTGGAACAGTCTCGTTTCTAAATACAGTTCTTTGGATCGCTTAGATAAATGCGCAAGTTTCAGGAACATCTTTTAGCTGCCTAATTTTATGCCCGTTAAAAAGAGTCTATTTTTTATTTGGACCACAAATTTACCATAAACACAATAGCCAATAGCAACAAATAGCCATACATATAAAATATTAAAATAGTATATTCCGTTTTTTATACAAAAGTTTTTTTTTATATTTTTATAGCAAGAAAACTAATTATAAAAGAAATTAATAATTTAAATTAAGACTTGAATTATCAGTATTTTCGTCATTATAACATTAACATTTGCCTTTCAAATAAATATGTTTGAAACATAAAATATACATATTCTAAAGGTTTTAGCGGTTCTTGTAGAATGTCTAACGAAAGCCTAAACGATACTACGTTGCGTTCGATTGTGATTGGCCACGCGTTGACACGCGACATGCTACGTCATAATACATTTGACCAATCACAGCCGACGTTTCCAGTTTAGTCTAACATTTACATTCTCGCCACCCTATTTTAATTATTTTTTTATATTTAACATTTAATTAATAAAATTCTGCAATTTAGCACCCGAAGAGTCAGCACCATCGTCAAACGAGCCCAAAAGGAAGAAATACGCAAAAGAAGCATGGCCCGGACGGAAACCGGGACTTATATCTGTGTGAGGGTAGTTTTTATGTGGACTTTGGACTCGTAATTTTAATTCTACCGCCTCCAATGGAATGTGTGGTCCCTGGTATTCGTGGGAATGTAAAAACTATTTTATATATTGCATATTACATGGTTTTCTTAATAAATGCAATTTTTTATGTCGTCAATTAAAATTCAGCATGTGAAATTCACCGGCTTGATTCTAGTATTTTAGCGATAGGATTTTTCTAGAAAAATTTTATCTTTTCACCACAGTAGGCTTATATTTTCGTTTATCCTTATGAAGTAAGCATTGCGTAATATGTATATAGTGAATATCATAATATTGTATGTTTAATTTGATTTTAACTAGAGTGATCTTTCGTCTCTTTCTATAATTATGTGTTTACGTTGTAAGGAAAAGAGACAAATACAGTTTGTGAAATTAGACTGTTTTGTTTTTTTATGACTAATGAAAATATGTACAAATTTTTACCTTTGCAATCCTATCGATTTAAATTATAAGAATTGAAGTGTTCTTTTATGTGGGTTAAGATAGTAATTAAATTCTAATTAATATTAAGTGCTGTGAATTTTGTACAATAAATGTAAAAATTCTTATTGTATTTTTATTTTTGTGCATATTGGTACCTTTTGTAAATCTTGGATCTGTTTTTGTTTTATTTTTCCTTTATTAGTAGAATATTTATCCCTACCTTCGTTGATTTTACATAGAACAATTATAAAATTAATAAATAAAGCACGTATGTACATAGACTCTCATACAAATTTATGAGGATAATTTGTTATTTCAATATTTTATGTAGTTATTGATTTTAACAATATGTAGTTATTGATTTTAGCAGCGAGCAGGGTTGGCCTAGTGGATTCTCATCCCTGAGGTCGTAGGTTCGATCCCTAGCTGTGCACCAATGGACTTTCTATGTGCGCATTTAACACGCGCTCAAGAAGGAAAACATTGTGAGGAAACCGGCTGGCCTTAGACCCAAAAAGTCGACGTGCCTCAGGCACAAAGGCGGATTACCTGCTTGATAGACGGAACTCTGAGAACTCTACAGAATTCTGAAACCCAGACCTAAACAGGTATTATTTTATTTTTTCAGTAATTAATTAAAAATGAATAAATACAGTTAAGTAAGAGACGTTAAAGATTCATGGCTCTACTCTGGCGTGATATGAAAGTCTATAATAATACTCTGTGGATATTAGTTTCTAAAAAAAAATAGACATGAATCGATATTTTTTGTTTAAATGAATTGGTCTACTAAAACAGGATAAAATATGTTTAGTACCAAAAGGAAATTATTTATTGTTAAAATTTTAAAAATTGTCTGATTAAATTTATGTTCCTGCCAGATTAAAACCAGTGATATTATCCCTCTCTTGGTTTACTCGAGTACTTCACATTAAAATATCTTGAAACGTAGATAAGTAAATAAATAAATCAATCAAAGTCAAAATCTTATTGATTGAATTGATATTTTTGTGCTCAAAACAATCAAGATCAAAAATCAATGTTGACGTCGACCTAGTCCTATCATAAGTTCATTTTTTATGAAGTAATGTAATATTATTAAAATAATATATATATATATATATATATATATATATATATATATAATTAATAACAAAAATAAATATATATATAATTATATAACAAAAATTAAAATATATTCTATTCGAAATGGCCACTTTTGGCTTTTATACGGGCCTTTAACCTGTTTGGCCACGAATCTATGTATTTACGCCACTGCTTGCTCCAAAGATTTTTTAAGAGACTCAATGTCGCCGTGTCGTTTAAAGTATGCCATGTCCTCTATAACTGACCATAATTTGGTCTGGTAATAATGGTATTTTTTAAAGGGCAAATGGTAACTTATTTCTTTTTCGTAGTAAAAAAATAAGATCTAAAGTAATTGACGCAGTACTGTTTCTGATTAAATTAATGAAAAAATGTGTTTCCGGTTTTGAGGCTTACAGCAATTAGAAATAAAATTGGGTGCACAGTCGTGATTTGAACGATTTGAACAACTTCTGGTTTCAATGTACACTACTGTATTGAATTAACCAATGGGAAAGAACATCTAAGTACTAATAAATAGGCTAGTTTATACACTGGGTGTTGAGAGGAGCTATATATTTTCAATACATGTTGCCATCGGAGCTGATACCTTAGTAGGAACAATAAAATTATATGATTTAAAGAGATTGACAATACGTTTACTTGAACTATAGTTGTCAGCAAATTTACATTAAAGTCTCCACAAACGCTCTATTTTTTCTTGGACTTTTGCAATATGTACAGAACCTGTTCTAATATTTTTTATATTGAGCTGAAGGAGGGCTATACAAACTAACGATGATAAATTGCTTTAGCTCCACACAAGATACTTCAATAAGGCGTTCTACAGAGATGCTCTCTATGTCCTTTCAATAAATTTTATTTTAAAATTAATGAGCCAAACGCGTATTGCATTTCCTCTGTAAAACGAACTACTAATCTCAAAAGTACAAAAATTGAACACAAGTTCACATGTTTTTAACCAGTGTTCTGTCGACATTTTCACAGCTAAAAAAAAACTCAATTTGTAGTAGTTCACTTTTCATTCCTTGTGGGGAATCAATCTGGTTCCCCAAAATATACCTAATTTTAAGCCAAAGACACTCTCTGTTGTTTAATTAAATACTCTCTAACAGGGGGTTTAAATATTTTCCTGTTTATGATAAAATGAGTACATTATTAACATTGATCACTACCAATACCGTGGTACCAAAGAAGTGTAAACACCAATGTGCAAAGCATGGGGACAGGTATTCCTTAAAGTATGAAATTAACGAAGCATTCGACTTCCTCTGTTGCTGTCGTTAAGTTTGGCGGCCGTAACGATATCAACTTTATAATAATTTCGTAGCCCTGTAGTGCTAAGTCACCATTGGAATTATTTAAATAAGTAAGTATGTAGGTATTTATTACAATTCAATGCCAAATAACATTATATATATAGATGACTGATAATATTATCACAATTCTTGGGCAATGAATACTCAGTCGAAACAATGTGTTGCTTAAAGGTAATTGTCTTTAGGTATGTATGGTGTTTTATGGATTTTTTATAACGGTGACATAAAATATTAATGTGAATGAATAATCACCTCGCTTTTGCTGTTATCTTTACGAAATAAATCACTAGGATCTATATAATATCTATTTATGCCGATTTCTTCAAATATTAGTATAATGTTTTAATCGGGAGTACTTTAATAATTATTTTTTATATTATTAGTGCATTGATAGCAGTCGTACGTGGAGAGCGGCGATTTCCAGTCGCATTTAAGTTCGGGGCGGCGACCGCGTCTTATCAAGTTGAAGGCGCCTGGAATGTTAGTGGTGAGCAAATTAAAAACCATACCATTAGTAATAATTCGTATCAAATACTATAGTAAAAATTGGTTCCATTTCTTGATAATCTAGGTTGTTGTTGTTGTTGTGATACAGAGGAAACTTTATTTGGATATGATGTAAATTTATGTATCGTAGATATTGCTGTTTTATTTGTTAAGGTATTTCGTTGTAGAAAAGAAGTGTTACCCTGATGTCATGCATTCGACTCCCGCCTAAACAAGATTTTTTTTTGTGTGTGAGCCATCAACACTTCCTTCCACGAAAAATTTTTCGATAGCAATCTTCATATCTTTAAAAAATTTGAATAGTTGTAGAGGCATTGTATCCTTTAAGACAGCAGTTAAAACATCATATGTTTATAATATAATCTTCTAATAAACAGACAAGTCAGCTAGTATATGGGATACCTTCAGTCACAACAACCCTTCAGCCATAGTGGATCAATCAAACGGAGATGTGGCCTGTGATTCCTATCACAAGTGGAGGGAAGACCTTAATCTAGCTTCTGAATTGGGACTAGATTTCTATAGGTCAGTATCAGATATAGCAGTTAGTCAGCTGTTTAAAGTATTAGCAAATTATCTATACAATTTTGACATTTTGATAGCAGTTTGTTTAATCCTTTACTGTAGAAGTCTGCAAAAGTGTTTTGTACTGCCTATCGGATGTCAAATTTTAACCACAAAAAATGTCTTAATTTTGGAAAAAAATTAAATCTGTTGGGTCATGGGAAGGCAGGTATGGTAGGTGACGGAGAGCTTTCACCTGTAACTACTGTAGCTTTGCTAGTCTGTCGTGAAGTGTGAGTTGTCGTTAGGAAGCATAAAGAAGAGCAATTGATCAGTCTTGGTTGTTGAATTGTGCGCTTCGTGAGAGATTGTGCGATTTTTGCTTACAATTCTTGGCAAAAGACATTTGCTATCCCTTTTCACTATTCGCTATGAAGCTCTGATGTACAAGCCGGCACTGGTCCATCACCAATCACCATGATCTTCTATGAGTAATGCCCAACGCATTCGCTCCCTCTATCGCCGTTGTCGACAATGTTTGTGTATTTATTGTAGGAACTAATATTCGAATGTTGTTCTAATATTTAGTTTATACATAGTGCCAAAAACTACCCCAATTTCGCAAAAACAAATAATTGAATTTGAAACTAAAAGAACACGGCTTCGAATAAAATTTATTTCTATTTCGCATGGCGTGCCAATCCATCGATAATCAGATCTGTAAATACTGTTTATAGAATCCTATTAGGTAACTTATTATAAACAATCGACCAACTGAATAAAGTTTACATCTGAGCATACATATTGACTACTTTCTTTAGTATAATGTAACAGAATATTGGTAAGAAATTTTAAAATTTCCATTTCGACGATGTAGCTTATTGTAATGATAGCAATTAAGATACGCTGTATACTTCATCGATAAGAAAATGATTTGAATAAAATTAGGTATCTTGGCTATAAAGGAAAAAATCACGAGAGGCTCTTGATGTAGCATTGGTGAAATTACAATTGTTCAACTCCTAAAACGTATTTTTTTAGGTTATTATTAATAATTACATAAGGATAACAAATATTTGCCAATATTTACCAAGCCTTTTTTTAAACTGTGTTTTAAATTCGGGTTTTTAAGTCATGCAATCTTTATATTTTAGATTGTCATTGTCATGGCCGCGGCTACTGCCAAATGGTTTCTCGAACTACATTAGCGAGGACGGCACGAGATACTACAATGACGTTATTAATGGCCTACTTGAGAAGGGAATAGAACCTGTGATAACTCTCTACCACTGGGATTTGCCGCAGAAGTTGCAGGATCTGGGTAAATGTTATTTTTACATAGAGTAGACGATGTTGGCCCAAGAACCTACTAATATACTTCTTGGTTGGATGAACTACGTAACTATGATTTATTGAAACTGTCTGCTATAATTTTGATTAGATAGAAACATTTATTCATCATTTATTTGTTTGCACCGACTATTTACAGTTGTACAACACAAATCTAGAACAAGATAATCAGAAACACGGCAAGTATGCTATTAATAGATGCGGTCCTTTGTGGTGCGCTAGCGTACTGAAAACGCGGGCTGCATAATATCTGTACTTAAAGATATAAAGCTGAGATGAGGTTGTTTGCCCAAGCGCTAAAAACTCTGTCATTATTATTGAAGAAATATTTTTGGATAATTTATTTTTTGAGGAAGTTTATAAGTCTACGATCGACCTGGTTAAAACCGCAGGTTAACTAGTAGAAACAAAGCAGCGAAAATATTACTTCAAAGTCCTTCTAATTTTATTTAATTTTATTTATCAATTCCTTATTATACGTTCTTTGTGTTATGTTACATACATCCTGATAAAGCTTGTGTTATATTGTGTGCTATTATAATTGATTGTTTAATTAAATTAATACTTTAATCACTTTGTTTGCATAGTACTTTATGTTGTCACAATTTGTGATGTTTCTGATTTCAATATGTTTTATTTATTATTATTATCTCTTTCCATGCATAGTATTGTGTTGTCCAGAAAAAAGGCAAAAATATTTTTAAAATTTCTCTTTAGGTGGTTGGTCCAATCCTCTCATAGTTGAATGGTTTGCGGACTATGCTCGCGTGGCATACGACCTCTTTGGTGATCGCATACAATCCTGGATTACCATCAATGAGGGTATGATCGCTTGTGAGGCTACATACAGCATGGGCTCTTTCGCCCCTGGTATATATAGTCCAGGGCTCGGAAGCTACCTGTGCAATAAGAACGTGTTGTTGGCTCACGCAAAAGCTTGGAGGCTTTATGACGAGGAATATAAGCCTAAATATGGGGGTAAGGGTTTGGTTTTTTGTGTTTGTGTGAGTAAGATGATGTTATATTGGTTATCTTTCCGACAAAGCGTAAATGTAATTTGACAAATAGAGACAAAATAATATTTTAGTTAACAGTGCAATTAGACAGATTAATATCATGAAATATATCATTTGATTGAAAAATATAATAGGTATAGATAATAAGAATAGTAGGTAAAGATGGGTACATCACAAAGTAAGCGATATGAACTGGGACAGATACGTTACCGTTGATGCTTTAACGGCGTTCGTCTATCTTTGATTCGCTGTATGACCATTTTTATTGACCGTTGATTGAACTGACAAAAGTTCCAGTCTCTTTGTTAGTGTCTAGTTATAGTCATTAGTTAATTTTTTTATTATGTAATTCTTGATATGGTTTTCCTAATCCAGTTCTTATGTTGTTTAGGGAAAGTATCCCTGACTAATCAAATTATGTGGGCTCAGGCATACTCAGAGGAATACGAAGATTTAGCTGAGCTTGTACTTCAGATGAGTGTAAGATTTTATATAAGGTATAAGTTAGATAAGATGTTTCCAGTTAGGTCCAAATTAAGATAGGAATCCAACGAAGGCACTTCTTAAATTTTCTATACAAAATGTTTTGTCACATTTCTATAACGATAGTTCATTAATTTTAAGTAATGGTTTGATTAGTCCTGAACCTGCTCGTAAGCTCAAAATTCCTGAAAACTTAAAACCACCTTGAACTGAAAGTTCATACAGTTTCATTCACCCTCGAAGAGTATTTAAAAATATGACCATTGGTATGGGTTCATGATCTCAAATATTATTATAACATATAAAAACATTATTTTCCTAGATCATAGTTAGCTGATGAATTTTATAATTTATTTTTTGGAAAGCACCTAATGTAAAAGATAATACACATTCAGTACATTTTTTTTTCATTTTCTATAGGCTGGGCTATACTCCCATGCAATCTATTCAAAAGAAGGCGGTTGGCCTCCATCTGTAGAAAATTATATCGCAGAGAAAAGTGCCCGGGAAGGCTACACTAGATCCAGATTGCCACCGTTTACTGACGAGGAGATCGATCTTATTAAAGGTAGATAAATTCATTTTAAGTTTGGATTTAAAGCAATACCATTAGAAGCCTACATTTTGTTCTGCAAATTGCACCTTAATGTAAACCGATAAAGTGACAATTTGGGTAAACAAAGTAGCTTTAGACTTTAATATATGTGTTTCCTTTGCTAAATATTTACGTTTTGGAGAAAAATTTCCTCAGATTAATTAGAAATTCACTTAAATTAGAACTATTCACTTTTTTTAAGTATAAATAATATTAGGTTTCTTTAATATATATACTTTGTCCATGCATCATGAAGAAATTTTTTTTCTTCGATTTAGATTAAATCTATCACATCCGTCTTTCGCGCAATTTCATGTATTGGAAAATTATTTTTACAACTTTCTCGTTACTATAATTTATATTAAAACTATGCGACAATTTTTACCAAATACTAACGACTATTTTTAAATGATTCTTGATTTTGTAGGAACATTTGATTTCTACGCCTTAAACTACTATACCGGCCGGTTAGTGAGAAGTCCGAAAGAGGGAGAAACAGTTGGAGAGTGGCCTTTATACGGCTGTAGAGAAATAAATGCCTTAATGGAACCTGCGCCCGAGTGGCCACCAACCTCTTCTGATTGGTTCTTTGTAAGCATCACGATATATAACATTGTATTAATAAAATATAACTTATTAAGTATTTTTTAACGCTAGCTAAATACTGATTTCATATGAGTTCAAAGATTTTATAAGTAATACATTTAGTTTCATCGTAAAATGATTTCTTAGTTATTTTATACAGTACTTTGTCCAGCAGTACCAACTAACACCAACTATTGGATATCCATATCAATTTTACAGGGTAGCCCCGTGGATTTTTAACGCTTTCATTACATAATAATGGTATGGAGGTGCTTTTTGTAACAAAAAAACTCAGTAAAATTCATGTATACGATGATTAGGGTACTTCACCGTCAGTACATATGTTAAACTAGTATATTCAACATCATCTAACGTACCTACATAAACTAAACATTCTGTGAATTGCAGGAATACCCAGAAGGACTACGACGTCTGCTGTCCTGGTTGAAACAGAACTATGGGGACATGGAATATAGAATTATGGAAAATGGTTATGCTAGTGATAAACGGGACCTTAATGATGTCGATAGAGTTAATTATTATAAGACTCATTTGGAACAGGTAAGTGAGAATTGAAATCAGTACCTGACACTACGTTTTTTATAGGTCAGACGGACAGGAGGCTCATGGATGTTAAGTGATACCGCAGCCCATGGACACTGGCACTGCCAAAAGGTTCACAACTGCGTTGCCGGCCTTTTTAGAATTGATACGCTATTTTTTTGAAGGATGTTAGTTCAGCAATTCCGACTGTTTAGGACAAAAATAGAAATATAATATTCTTTTGTGGAAAAGTATATCTATCCGAATCTAGCCGGAGGGCGACTATAAACAATATTTATCTGTAGTAATGATTAGGTGTAATATATTAATAATGTTTGGCAGGTGTATTTCGCCATAATCGAGGACAATGTGAACGTAACTTACTACACGGCTTGGACACTTTTGGACAATTTTGAGTGGGTCGATGGTTACGTGTAAGTAATAGTTTTCATAATATGCTTAGTAGATTTTAATTTATGTCACAATGTAATCGGAAAATAATCTTCAGTTTTCTGATTATTTCCGTATTGTTACGAGCTAGGGGTACGTATAGAAAAGGTTTAGTTCTGTTTATGGGTAAAATGGATCTAATGCGCGCAAAAATACAGTAATTTCACGCACAAAACCCTGTTAATTATTTTTGTTAATATGCACTTAGCAGCAATTATTCACTTAGCTTCTAAAAAAGGTTTTAACATCCTGAAATGAGGTTGAAGAACTTTTGAAACGGTCATAAATCACATTTCGGCTTGCTGAAAATTTCTCTAAGTTAAGTAGTATTATGTATAAATTGACACAGGTGTATCGGTGAACATATTCTATGTTCTATCATATAATTTTAAACTATTTTCTTATTGCGGAAATAACAAAAAACCGATGATTCATAATTAATTTCTGTTAAACGTATCACTTGCATTCATGATACTGTGTTTTTTTCTGAACTTCCTTTCTGACATGGGTTATTTTCTTATCTATTAATTAATATATACTCATTGAAATCACAGGTCGAAGTTTGGTCTCATTGACGTGGACTTCACAAAGCCGGACCGCCCCCGTACTCCACGCTCTTCCGCCTACTATTATGCCAATGTTATATCTACGCGTTCATTGCCTGACGATAACTTAAAAACTAATCCGGAACCTTAATAATAAAACTCGGATATTTTATATCGCCATAGATTTTGTCGGTGGTGTAGTCTATGGTTCCCTTAATTAGTTTTTAAATAATAAAATAAACCGTTACCAGTACTCTAATAACGAATGTATATATATGCCGTATGTTAAATAAAATGTTACCGAATTAATTGTTTTATTTCCCTTAATAACGTCACTTGTCTCTGGCCCTGTGCTAAGCACAAATTTCTGTGAATGACTATATGAACAACTGCGTGTTACTAAAATAGATTTATAAATGCTTTACAAATTGACACCTGATTAAATACCGTTGATATGTATTAAGAAGGTTATACTTTTGATTTTTAAAATAAAGTATTATAACTTATTTAAGGGATAAACGGGAATCAATCAAGACTAACTCAATTGATAAGAAGAACGATTTTGAATAAAGTTCCGTTAAATATTTTCTATAAAACTCGTCGTGAGTGTAAAATATACAGAAATTAGTATGATATCTTTTACTTTCTTCTTGTATTGGCCACCTAGGCCTCAATTTATATTCATTTCATATATTAAAACAACAATATATAAGAAGCAATAAACTTTAAAGCGGCCAGTACCATTAATTTATTCCAAAAAGTATACATATCCGATTCTAAAATATACAAAAAAGTAATAAATTAAAAATAAATTGAAAAATTTAGTTTTTTTTATCAATTTGCAGCCAGCAAATATCAATGTTCCAAGTTAAAACTCTACACAAGTCACCAATACTGAAACACAAAATAAATATGGGATGGAAGAGAGATAACTTTTTTTAATGTTTTTTTTAGTGTTACGGAGTTTGAGACATAAAGTCAGTATATTATTTTACGGTATAAATGTAGGTTGTAATTTCATAGTACACAACATAGTAGTCAACATGCTCTACTGATCCTGGAATATTACCGACTAATTATATTTTTGGAGTCGTTCTTATCATTTTGATGGTGCATGGAATAAAGATGGTAGGTAAGTTCTTTGGCGACAACATAAAATATATCAATTAAGAAGTGAATGAGTGTGCTATATTAATATAAATAAATTTATAAATTTGTAAATATAAAAATGTTATCTATTAAAGTGAATAGTAATTTGAAAATTAATCTGTTAATCTTTCTGCTCGTACGAAGAGCGACAGAGAAATAAACAGAAACCATAGATATTTTAATTCCGACAAAATGATATTATATTTCCCAAAGTATAGTCTCTTACTGGTTATAGTAGCTGCTCTATTATTGCTTATAAATTTTTATTGCACTCATGTAACTCGCAATATTGTTCTGTCAATAATTTCTTCGTACTTTTTATAAGATCGAACGCAAAGACTCTTCTCAAACCTTTTATAAGGCAAATTTATAACATACATGTACCTTAGTATAGCTTAATATAGCCTGCATGTCCTACCACGTTTGGGAAACTGACATAAAAATGTTTAAGCGGTTCGGTAAAGATTTATAGGTATTTTTTTTAGCTGAAGTACTTTTTATTTAAATATAGTTACAATATATAAGATTAAAAGGAATATTTGAGAACAAATGGTTAATATATTCTTGAAGCCTTGTTGTATGTACAAAAAAATATTAACGATTTTAAAACAAATGGTGAATTTAACCAGTATTATACTCGAAAGATAACTAAATCTAGTAGAGAAAAGCACGACCAATCAGGCTTCAGACGATAAACCACTCCTTATATGGAAATTGTATTCGTTTTTATAACAAACTCTCTTGGAGAGAGTTGAATCACTGAATCTATTCAAAACGTAAACGTTAATTAATCAATAAAGCTTTTGATAAATTTGATGATTATTTAAATACAATTTAATCCTTGCGATTGATTAGCTCCGTTCAAACAATTTGAATGACTCAAAATTTGACGATTAAAATTGGCGGTTAGTTTCTTGACAGTTTATTTATTTTGAGTTTGAAAATAACAATTACTATATATATTAAGATGTACCTGTAATCTAAAATATTTTTAACCTGTATACATGCATTTTGTTAAATGAAGTAATGTGGTATTATTTATAAAAGTGTCAGGAAAAAATACTCTATTCGACATGGCCACCTTTGGCCTTAATCTGTACAGGCCTTTAATCTGTTTACCCACGACTCTGGATTTACGTACTGTTTCCAAGGGAAATTTCGCCACTGCTTGCTCCAAAGACTTTTTAGAAGACTCAATGTCGCCGTGTCATTTAGAGCAGGCCACGTCCTCTTAAAGTGACCATAATTTGAAGTCAATAGTCATCAATTTCACAAATATGTAGTTTTGTGACTCCTTAATATGACACGCCCCACCAAACCATCACTGATGCAGGATGATGACCACGTTGTACCTTTCCGACCACTTGAGCAGATTTTTTAGAACTGTGAGCGTACACTTTATCATTTTGCTTATTGTAGTGTTCTTCAAGAGATTATTTTTGTGCTTTTCCTGCGTATCGCGACTGAAGGCGTTTTGATCGATCCACTCACTTCGCTCGAAAGAAAAACGTCCAAACAGCCAATTTTTTAAACTCATTTTTAAATTCATTTTATGACGAACATGTATACAGAACATGACTTTGAACTTTACATGATATATACAATCGCAAGCCAAGTAATCCATTTCAGAAATAAATTGATAATATTACATGATAAAGAAAAACACCTTTTGAACGGATGAAAGCTATGTATTATTATTAAAACTTATAGTTATTTACATAATTCTAAATTTTAATTTTTTTCCGACGTTTCGCGTACTTTTCAGCAGAAGCGACGCAGAGAAAGTTGTTTTATCTGTATTTATTGCCCCGAAGTTGGTATTGACTAAAAGATGACGGGTTTTTCAAAAATGACTCACGGTGTCCTCTGTTTTCGCGGATTGTTTGTCTTCGGGTTTTAATTTGGATATTATTCGATCCCAGATGTTTGGTAATTTTAGGCCGTCTTCTCTATTGAAATTGGGGTGTTTTTTTATTTCAATGGCTTCGCATAATCTTGGGAAGAATATTTTTTCTTTCGCAAGTACTTTCGGTTGGGTTGGATTTAATCCGTTCAAACAGTGTTTTTCTTTATGTGTAAAAGCTATTGTAACAAAAGACAATACTAATATTACATGAACTTAATGTTTTATTAATTAATTACGGGCCGGTGCGCCTCAGTGCTCCAGCTCTCCACTGCGCACCGCAGTCCACCCCGAAACACTGACACAGCAATTTGTGCTGGGATAGGGCCTTAAGGACGTAGGTTTGTTCCCTGGCTGTGCACCAATGGATTCTCTTTCTATCTGCGCTTTTAACATTCGCTCGAACGGTAAAGAAAACCATCGTAAGGAAAGCGGCTTGCCATAGACCCAAAAAGTCGACGGTGTGTTTCAAGCCTACTTATTGAAAATAAATAAATATTGAAATTTCACAATATTATACAATATAGGATTACCCTTATCTATTGATATTAGAAAATAAAAATCTCGTCTTAAAATCACCGCAAAATTTTATCAGGATAATAATCTTAATAGTACTTGAAAACTTAAATATTAGTATCAATTGCTAGATTTGAAAGAATATTTGAATTTAATTTGAATTTTGTGTAAATGAATAAATCCACTAAAATAAGTTTATTTAGTAGTTAAATTTATGTTTCTGACAGATTAAAAAAAAGTTATAATTACTTATTCGAAAGTTATGTAATATCCACGTCGCAAGGATTTAGTAAAATAAAATATGATATAGTCTTTGACCTCTCTTCCACTTTACTCCATACCATTGAAATAATCAATAATCATATTTAAAATAGAATAAAAAAAGCCTTTTAATTCTTACTTATAAAACAAGAAGTTAGATTAAGTTAGTTTACTTACATACAATTATTAGCTTTGTTAGTAATTAAGTTTGTATCCTAAATTTACTTGTGTTAGTTTTTCTTTAACCTTACTATTAAACTATTAGGTCCTTACATATGAAATTGGCGTATTTCGTACTGGCCACTTTAATCACGATGTTCTCCTCTTCAAATTCAAATTTGTACAGCTATTTACTTGTGTATTTGTGCTACGATGACCGTCATTCATTTGTTTTTTTCTTCTGTTTGCGTCACTCACTTCACAAAATGGAAAACTTAAAGTATCGCATTATTTACGAGTACGAGTTCCGCCGCGGCACTAGTGCTGCGGAAACGACTCGAAGGGTGAATTATGTGCATGGCGGTCATGTTGCAAAAGAAAACACAGTTCGTTTTTGGTTCCAACGTTTTCGTTCTGGAAATATCGACCTGCAGCACAAGCCCCGTGGACGGCCTGAGACCCAAGTTGATAATGAAGTATTGAAGGCTATTGTGGAAGCGGATCCATCGCAAACCACGTCCGAGTTAGCTGCAGGCTGCGGTGTTAGTGATAAAACTGTTTTAATTCACTTGAAGCAAATTGGGAAGATTAAAAAGCTTGAAAGGTGGGTACCCCACGAATTGACTGAAGCAAACCGGCAAACGCGCGTCGACTGCTGCGTTACATTACTGAACCGGCACAATAATGAAGATATTTTAAACCGAATCATTACCTGTGATGAAAAATGGATTCGTTACGATAATCGGAAGCGCTCAGCGCAATGGTTGGATCCTGGTCAGCCAGCCAAATCCTGCCCCAAGCAAAAATTAACCCCAAAATTACAAGTAACTAGTAAGCGTTTGGTGGACTAATTGCCGGTATTGTTCATTGCAGTTTTCTTAAATCTGGCCAGACTATTACGGCTGATGTCTATTGTCAGCAATTGCAAACCATGATGGAAAAGCTAGCAGCTAAACAACCTAGGCTGGTCCATCGCTCCACGCCACTGCTACTTCACGACAACGCTAGACCACACGCTGCACAACAGACGGCTACCAAATTAGAAGAGCTTCAATTGGAATGTCTAAGACATCCTCCGTACTCCCCGGACCTTGCTCCAATAGATTACCATTTTTTTCGAAATTTGGACAACTTCTTGCAAGGGAAAACATTTAACTCTGATGGGGCAGTCCAAATCGCCTTCACAGATTTTATTGATTCCCGTCCGACTGGTTTTTAAGTAAAGGGATCAATAAGCTACCTATGAGATGACAAAAGTGCATAGAAAACAATGGTTCATACTTTGAATAATTAAATATATTATATTTAAAAATATTCGACTTATTGTTCCTCCCTTACAAAACGCCAATTTCATATGTAAGGACCTAATATTATTCTTCATTCTGTAAGATCTCCTCTGTAGGTGACGGGCTCCTCCAAAGATAGCCAGTCCTCTCTAGATTGGGCTACTTGAATCCAGTTGGAACCAGCTGTTTATATGATGTCGTCTTTCCAGCTAGCCACAGGTCTACCTCTCTTTCTTTTACTCCTGTGGACCCGCCCATGTGATCACTGTTTTCGTCCACCTCTTGTCACGTAGACGCGCCACATGTCCGGCCCACCTCCCATCACGGAGAGTGTTCTAATTTAAAATATAATATAATAATAAAAATAACCTATTGAAACAATTTTGAAATGTCGAGATAAGCGAAAGGAAGCAATCAATCAAAGGCAAAATACTATTGATGTACTATTTTTAGATTTATTGATGATATTTTTGCGCGCAAAACAATCAAGATCAAGAAACTACTTGCAAAATAAATACTAATCAATAGTATATACACTGAAGTCTAACTTCTTGTTATATTTACTATTATTTTTAATCGTTATGTTCATTCATCGAACTTCCCTAAGGTTATATAATAAGTGAACTCTAACAGGGTGTTTAATAATTTTCCTGTACGTGATAAAATGGGCACATTATTACCATTTATCACTACTAATAGCGTGGTACCACAGTAGTGTAACACCATTGTGTAAAGCATGGGGACGGGAATTCCTTAAAATATGAAATTAACGAAGACTTCCTCTGTCGTTCTACTTATAATAATTTCGTAACCCTGTAGAGCTAAGTAGCTAATATTATTTAAATAAGTAATTATGTAGGTATTTATGACAATTCAATGCCAAATAACATTAGCAAATAAAGTAGCTGATGACTGATATTATCACAATTCTTGGGCAATGAATACTCAGTCGAAACAATGTGTTGCTTAAAGGTAATTGTATTTAGGTATGTATGGTGTTTTATAACGGTGACATAATTTTTTTAATGTCAATAATCACCTGGCTTTAGCTGTTTCTTTACGAATAATGTTTAAAAAAAATCACTAGGATCTATATAATATCCATTCATACCGATATCTTTTAATATTACTATAAAGTTTTAATCGGGAGTATTTTAATAATTATTTTTTTATATTATTAGTGCATTAATAGCAGTCGTATGTGGAGAGCGGCGATTTCCAGTCGCATTTAAGTTCGGGGCGGCGACCGCGTCTTATCAAGTTGAAGGCGCCTGGAATGTTAGTGGTGAGTGAATATTTATGCCACGCTTATAATTAAAAATCATACCCTTATTAAAAATTCGAATCAAATACTATAGGAAAAGATTGCTACCGTTTCCTACAAATTTAGAGTGTGTGATACAGAGGAAACTTTATTTGGATATGATGTCAATTTATGCATCGCAGCAATATCTAATTGCTGTTTTATTTGTACAGGAATTTCGTTGTAGAAAAGCAGTGCCGTCGTGCATTCGACTAAACAACAATATTTTTTTATGTGTCAGCCATCATCAACTTTACGGCGAAAGAAAACATTGAAAGAATACAGCCTTAACAAAAATCGACAAATTTTTACTTTAAAAAATTTGAATAGTAGTTGAGGCATTATATCCTTTAAGACAGCAGTTAAAACACCTTATGTTTATAAAATAATCTTCTAATAAACAGACAAGTCAGCTAGTATATGGGATACCTTCATTCACAACAACGCTTCAGCCATAGCGGATCAATCAAACGGCGATGTGGCCTGTGATTCCTATCACAAGTGGAGGGAAGACCTTAACCTAGCTTCTGAATTAGGACTAGATTTCTACAGGTCAGTATCAGATATAGCAGTTAGTCAGCTGTTTAAGGTATTAGCAAATTATCCATACAATTTTGACATTTTGATAGCAGTTTATTTTATTCTTTACTGTAGAAGTCTGCAAAAGTGTTTTGTACTGCCTATCGGGTGTTAAATTTTAGGCACAAAAAAATATTTTTTTTACAATTTAGACATCTAAATTTTGGAAAAAGTTATCAAATTTCACGGCAATGATTAGGGCTGCACTGCATTGGTGTGGCTCCCACTTATGTATCTTTTTTATCTTCCTGATTCCGTTAACACTAACTCCAAGTGAGCAAGTTAGATCAGCCGTAGAGTGCGCTGGATCCGCTTCGTCTTTCGCCTTCAATTCGCCGTTGTCGACAATGTTTGCGCAGTTGTATTTCCACGCAGGAACTAATGTTCGAAAGTTGACTAATATTTAGTTTATTTCACAAAAAACAAATGACTGAATTTAAAACTAAAAGAACACGGCTTCGGAACGGAACACGGAATAAAATTGATTTGTATTTCGCATTGCGTGCCAATTCGTCGATAATTTCCATCTGTACCTAAATACTGGGTATAGATCTTCTATTGCATTATAATCAATCGCAAACTGTATAAAGTTTACACCTGAGCATGCATGACTAGCTATAGGAAAAGTATAATATATTCATATATTTTTACATTTCGGCGATGTAGTTCATTGTAATTAAAATACGCTGGCATACTTAATCGATAAGAACATAATTTGAATAAAATAAGGTATCTATGGCTATAATTAAAAAATAACAAGAGGCCCTTGATGTAGTATTGGTGATATTACAAGTTAAGTTATTATTAATAATTACATAAGTATAACAAATATTTGCCAATATTTACCAAGCCTTTTTTTAAAACTGTGTTTAAAATGCGGATTTTAAGTCATGCAATCTTTATATTTCAGATTGTCACTATCATGGCCGCGGCTACTGCCAAATGGTTTCTCAAACTACATTAGCGAGGACGGCAAGAGATACTACAATGACGTTATTAATGGCCTACTTGAGAAGGGAATAGAACCTGTGATAACTCTCTACCACTGGGATTTGCCGCAGAAGTTGCAGGATCTGGGTAAATGTTATTTTTACATAGAGTAGTCGATGTTGGCCCGAGAACCTACTAATAAACTTCTTGGTTGGATGAACAACGTAACTATGATTTATTGAAACTGTCTGCTATAATTTTGATTAGATAGAAACATTTATTCATCATTTATTTGTTTGCACCGACTTTTTACAGTTGTACAACACAAATCTAGAACAAGATAAACAGTAACACGGAAAGTATGCTATTATTGTGCTCCCTTGTGGTGCGCTAGCGTACTGAAAATGCGTGCTGCATAATATCTGTACTTAAAGATATAAAGCTGAGGAAGTTGTTTGCTCAAGCGCTCAAATCTCTATAAAATATTATTGTATAGTTTATTTTTTTGAGGAAGTTTATAAGTCTTACATCAATCTACGACCGACGTGGTTAAAACAGCAGGTTAGCTAGTAAAACTAGAGAGTGTAAGATTTTATATAAGGTATAAGTTAGATAAGATGTTTCCAGTTAGGTCCAAATTAAGATAGGAATCCAACGAAGGCACTTCTTAAATTTTCTATACAAAATGTTTTGTCACATTTCTATAACGATAGTTCATTAATTTTAAGTAATGGTTTGATTAGTCCTGAACCTGCTCGTAAGCTCAAAATTCCTGAAAACTTAAAACCACCTTGAACTGAAAGTTCATACAGTTTCATTCACCCTCGAAGAGTATTTAAAAATATGACCATTGGTATGGGTTCATGATCTCAAATATTATTATAACATATAAAAACATTATTTTCCTAGATCATAGTTAGCTGATGAATTTTATAATTTATTTTTTGGAAAGCACCTAATGTAATAGATAATACACATTTAGTACATTTTTTTTCATTTTCTATAGGCTGGGCTATACTCCCATGCAATCTATTCAAAAGAAGGCGGTTGGCCTCCATCTGTAGAAAAATATATCGCAGAGAAAAGTGCCCGGGAAGGGTACACTAGATCCAGATTGCCACCGTTTACTGACGAAGAGATCGATCTTATTAAAGGTAGATAAATTCATTTTAAGTTTGGATTTAAAGCAATACCGTTACAGGTCTTAGTTTTGTTCTGTAAATTACACCTTAATGTAAACAGATAAAGTGACAATTTGGATAAAGAAAGTAATACTTTTGTGCTTTAAGATATATGTTTCCTTTGCTCTATTTACGTTTTGTAAAATTAATTTCTTTCCATTCATTTAGAATTCACTAAAAAACTTAGATTTCTTTATCCATACATCATGAATATATATTTTTATTTCGATTGGGGCTACATCTACAACTCAGGCACTTGCCGGGTGAAAAAGCACATCCGTCTTTCGCGCAATTTCATTTATTGGAAATTAATTTTTCCTTACCTTTTTACAACTTTTCGTTATTGTGTGTTATTAAAACTACGCCACAACTTTTATCAAATGCTAACGACTATACTTAGATGATTCCTGCTTTTTAGGAACATTTGATTTCTACGCCTTCAACTACTATACCGGCCGGTTAGTGAGAAATCCGAAAGAGGGAGAAAAAATTGGAAAGTGGCCCTTTTACGGCTGTATAGAAATAAATGCCTTAATGGAACCTGCGCCAGAGTGGCCACCAACCTCTTCTAAATGGTTCTTTGTACGTATCACGGAATGTAACACTGAATTAATACAATATAAGATATAAGGTTATTATAAGTAAGAATTTAACTATATTTGAGAACTAGCATAATACTGATTTCATATGAGTTTAAAGATATTGAAAGATAGACATTTGGACTAACTCCAAATTTTGGTTAGTCCAAATTTCTATTAGTATTGTATATCCATAACGATTTTACAGGTAACCCCGTCGGTGTTTAAGGCTTTTATGGCTCTAGTTTTTCTTTATTAATGGTATAGAGATGCTTAGGGCATATGAAACTTCTCCCTGAGTACATATGAAAAACTAGTATATTCAACATCATATAATATTGTTAGTAAACTATAAACTAAATTAAACATTTTGTGAATTGCAGGAATACCCAGAAGGACTACGACGTCTGTTGTCCTGGTTGAAAAAGAACTATGGGGACGTGGAATATAGAATTATGGAAAATGGTTATGCTAGTAATAAACGGGACATTAACGATATCGATAGAGTTAATTATTATAAGACTCATTTGGAACAGGTACATTCAAATTTAAAAAAAAGTATTTGACACTGCGAATATTTTTATGGCTGTTAAGTGACACCGCGGCCCATGGATACTTACACTGCTAGAAGGTTTACAACTGATTTGCTGGACGTTTAATTATTGGTGCGCTATCTTGAAGGACGCTTTTCCTAAGTCGTTCAGCAAGTTTTAGGTTGTAGGTAATTTTCAAGGACAGCTGATGTTTCTACCAACCCTAAATTTCATTGTTGAATTGAAAGAAGTACGTTGAAGAGGATATCTTTCCTAAATAGTACCTAATATGGTTACTACTTCATTTAGTCGAAAATGAAGAAGTGAATTCTGATAAAAATTCCGGCTGTTTAGGAAAAATATCTTCTTATAAAAATATAACCTAAGGGTGGTGTCTCTGAATCTGGCCGGAGGGCAACTATAGAAAATATGTATCTCTAGCAACGTTTATGTGTAGTATATTAATTATGTTTGGCAGGTGTATCTCGCCATAACCGAGGACAATGTGAACGTAACTTACTACACGGCTTGGACACTTTTGGACAATTTTGAGTGGGTCGATGGTTACGTGTAAGTAATAGTTTTCATAATATGCTTAGTAGATTTTAATTTATTTCAGAATGTAATCGGAAAATAATCTTCAGTTTTCTGATTATTTCCGTATTGTTACGAGCTAGGGGTACGTATAGAAAAGGTTTAGTTCTGTTTAAGGGTAAAATGGATCAAATGCCCGCAAAATACAGAGATTTCACGCACAAAACACTGTTAATTATTTCTGTTAATATGCACTTAGCAGCAATTATTCACTTAGCTTCATCTAAAAAAAGTTTTAGCATCCTGAAATGAGGTTGAAGAACTTTTGAAACGGTCATAAATTCACATTTCGGCTTGCTGAAAACTTCTCTAAGTTAAGTAATATTATGTATAAATTTACACAGCAGTTTAAAGTATCGGTGAAAATGTTGTATGTTCTAACTATCATATAATTTTAAACTATTGCGGAAATAACAAAAAACCGATGTTTTATAATTAATTTTTGTTGTAAATGATACTGTGTTTTTTTCTGAACTTCCTTTTTGACAAGCGTTATTTTCTTATCTATTAATTAATATATACTCCTTGAATTCACAGGTCGAAGTTTGGTCTCATTGACGTGGACTTCACTAAGCCGGACCGCCCCCGTACTCCACGCTCTTCCGCCTACTATTATGCCAATGTTATATCTACACGTTCATGGTCTGACGATGTCTTAAAGACTAATCCGGAACCTTAATAATAAAACTCAGATGTTTTATATCGCCATCGATATTGTCGGTTGTGTATTCTATGGTTCCCTTAATTAGTTTTTAAATAATCACATTACATAGTTGTCCCGAGATTAAGACCAATTAAATCAACCATAGAGATAATTTAATAGAACTACTCTAATAACGACTATATATTTATCCGTATGTTAAATAAAAAGTTACCGAATTAATTGTTTTATTTCCCTTAATAACGTCACTTGTCTCTGACTTTGGACAGATTTCTGTGAATGACTATTTAAAAATGTCAGTGATCACTATGTACGAACATATTGGTTGCTGGACACCTGATTAAATACTGTTGGCTACCGTTGATATGAATTAAGAAGGTTATACTAATTTTGATTTTTAAAATAAAGTGTTATAACTTATTTAAGGGATAAACGGGAATCAATCAAGACTAACTCAATTGATAAGAAGAACGAAATGAAATTTTGAATGAAGTTCCGTTAAATATTTTCTATAAAACTTTACTTCCTTCTTGTATTCGCCACCTAGGCCTCAATGTATAATATCGAATATATTAAAAAAAAAACAATATATAAGAAGCAATAAACATTACAGCGGCCAGTACCATACATTTATTCCAAAAAGTATAGATATCCCATTCTATTATATACAAAAAAGTAATAAATTAAAAATAAATTGAAAAACAAATTTTTTCAGCAATTTGCAGCCAGCAAATATCAATGTTCCAAGTTAAAACTCTACACCAGTCACAAATAGTAAAACTCAAAATAAATATATATTTTCATATTAAATGGAATGGAAGACATAACTTTTTTTAATGTTTAGAATAGTAACGTCAATAGTTATTATATTGTTTGAGACATAAGGTTAGTATATTATTATTAGTACATAACATAGTAGTCAAAATGCTCTACTGATCCTGGAATATTACTGACTAATTATATTTTTGAAGTCGTTCTTACCATTTCGATGGTGCATGGAATAAAGATGGTAGGAAAGATCTTTCGCGACTACATAAAATATATCAATTAAGAAGTGAATAAGTAAATAAATAAATTTGTTAGAAAGTTTAAAAAATTGTTATCTATTAAAGTGAAATAATAATTTTAAATGTTAATTAATCTGTTAATCTTTTTGCTCGTACGAAGTGTGAGAGAGAAATATACAGAAAGCATAGACTTTTTAATTTCGACAAAATGATATTATATTTCCCAAAGTATAGTCCCTTACTGGTTATAGTAGCTGCTCTATTATTGTTCTCTCAATAATTCCTTCGTACTTTTATAAGATCATATAACATAGAAGTACCTTAGTAGGATAGAAGAGAGAAAAGATCGCTGACAAATTGACTGCCAGCCTGACTGCTTAATATAGCCTGTGACTCCTACCACCTTTAGGAAACTGATATAAAAATGCCTAAACGCCTCGGAGTATAAGTCTTAGACCTCTCGACATTTACTATTTACCATAGAAATAATCAATAATCATATTTAATAATAAAAATAACCTATTGAAACAATTTTGAAATGTTGACATAAGCAAATGAAGCAATCAATCAAAGTCAAAAAGTATTGATGTACTAGTTTTAGATTTATTGATGATATTTTTGCGCGCAAAACAAGATCAGGAATCAATATTGACGCTACAAGTTAACTTCACAAATAGGTATGCTAAATCTATGAAGTATACTTGTAAAATTATAGCACGATTTATGCTTGAGGCTTGTTTCAATATAAATTATATCCCTTCTAGATTAGCATCAAAAAAACCACTCAATCAATTAACAATCAATAATTAGCAATCAATTAACACTAACACACACCAAAATTCACAAAACACAACATGCATCTAAACCCCTTCTCCTTAGGAGAATTGATTTCGCACCCCTCAAAACTAGACTCTCTCATCAAATTAATGACTCATATCGTCAACTGCCTTAAGCAATTCAATAGCTAAATTACGATGTGAAACTGACTATTATTTTTATTACCTTTAAAACTCTTACATACTGTTAACCGAGTTTATTGTCAACGTTTAATTATTTTTCTTTCTCTCACCTTTTTTGATGTATAGAGATAAATCATGTGCTACTACAATAATTATTTAATTTTAGCCCTATTACAGTAATAGAAGTAATAGGAACCTTTTTTATGTTAATTTCTATAATGTTAATGTTAATTTAATTTTTTAAAGTACTGAGACTCCACGTCATATTGGACCTCATAAACATGTCAAAACTCACAACACTGTATAATTTCCAACGAACAGATAAATTGTATTGTATCACTTTTATTTAAGAACTTTCGTCTAAGTGACAACCTTGTAAAGATGCAAGGAACAAAGGCGGTATCAAATAGCCACTTTTTCCTTGCATCTCCATCCATTTTTTGTGTACCACTTGTATATAGCTTATAAGCCAACATAAACATAGTAAAAACAATTGAGTAAAAACAATATTAAAAAAAACCTAACCTAACCTAACCTAGAAAAATCAAGCCGCTACTAGTCGTTTTTACCTTACAGACAACGATGTAAATAATTACTCTGCATACAAATAGCGTTTGAATTATATAGTATGCGCGTAATAAAACGCTACCTTAACATCCGTTTATTACGTACAATAAAGTCCGTAATGCAAGTGCTAAGCTTTTTTGAGGCGATTCCGTTTATTAATAGATATTTGTGATGGTTTTGATCAACCATTGACCTTACAAACTATACGTGAATTTACATCAGGAATAGATTTTCCAAAATTTATGAACTTAGACTATGAAAGTTAAGAAAAATCCTGGCGATTTGAAAGAATGACAGGGAGACGGCAGTTTTCGTTCGTTTTTATTTGTTTTCAAAATTCACTTTTTCACTCAGGTTCGTATACATTACCTACATAAATAAATTCTGTGTTTATTATAAGCTCCACACTTCGCAGTCTTTTGAAGGTTATGCGAAAATTCTTTATAATAATTCGTATCCATGTGTGTCAATGGAAATATTTTTGTATAGTATTACCAAGTAGTATGTAAGAGGTTTTAAAACCTTTTGATAAGAACATTGTAGGGTTCAGTAAAATAGTAAATAAACTAATAATAAAGAATAATTCAATGGCGTTAGAATACTATATACGTTGCTGCATACGTTTTTTTCATGATTTTTTTTTGTTATAAAGTAGGTGACCTTCTTTGTGGGTCTGATATATTTCTTCGAATTCAAGACGCCTGTTTTCTTACGATATTATTTTGCCATAAAAGCATGTCGACGTAAGAAACGTATTTCCAATCTCAAAAGAGCCAAAAATCTTTTAAAAAATTGGAAAAAAATCATAACCTACAAACAATACTTGCTAGGACCATGATTTTTATTTTTCCTTCTACTTACGCCAGGTATTGTAAATATTTTTTTAAGTTTATTGTTTGTAGAGTTTTTGATACTTATAGCAATCGATTTATTATTTAATGTAAAAGAAAACGCAGTAACCAGACCAGACGTTTCTATGACGACATACTTTTTGTTTTTTATTTATTTTATTTTGTTTAAATAGCGAATAGCGTAACTGATTTCTTTTTCATCGTACAAAATTAAGTTCCAAAGTAATCGGGGCAGTACTTTTACTGATTAATGTCTGAAATTTTCATAAATTAAAGAAAAACGTACTTCCGGTTTTGAGGTTTACGGCAAATACAAACTTCTTACGTCGATGCAACAGCACAGTAAGAAAGAAAATTGGTGCACAGTCGTGATTTGAACGCAATAGCTTTGGTTTCATAGTACACCGCCCTATGGGACAGAACTCACTAATTTTCTGTTATATACATCTAAGTAGTAACAGAGTTGTTTTATTTAGGTACTATTGTTTTTAATCGTTATGTTCACTTCTTCGAACTTCCCTAAGGTAATATAATGGGCACATTATTACCATTATAAAATCAACGAAGACTTCCTCTGTCGTTCTACTTATAATAATTTCGTAACCCTGTAGATCTAAGTCACGATATTATTTAAAATTAGTAAGTATGTAGGTATTTATTACAATTCAATGCCAAATAACATTAGCAAATAAAGCTGATGACTGATAATTTACACAATTCTTGGGCAATGAATACTCAGTCGAAACAATGTGTTGCTTAAAGGTAATTGTCTTTAGGTATGTATGGTGTTTTATGGAGTTTTATAACGGTGACATAAAAATTTTATAGTCAATAATCACCTCGCTTTAACCGTTATCTATAGGCATAAAGTTTAAAAAAATCACTAGGATCTATCTATCAATCTATTTATCCCGATATCTAGCCGTAAGTGCGGTGGTAAGTTGTAGTCAAATTTCTATACTTTTATTTGTATCGTTAAATTTTAGTATAAAGTTTTAAAATAGAAAATTTTAATTTATGAGGGTAGGGAGAAAAGGAGAGGCACGGGCGGTGGTTGCCTTGTTTTTGACACTTTAAAGAAATAAATTGGTTCACCAGAGTGTCATGTATAATTTTGAATTATTTCGGAAATAACTGTGTTGAGGGGTATGTTTTTTCTAATTATTATTTTAAGATTTGGTTTTACTTTGTTCAGAAGCTATCTGAAATGTTTTCTTCCTTTTTAGCTTTGGGAAATGCCCTCAAATTAGATGTTTATAAATGAATGATAAATTAATACATTTGTTTATGTGGTAAACGTTACCACATATAATAGGTTTGGTAGGATAAACCAAAATCCTCCTGGCGCTCACAATTATTTAGTTAAGTTAACGATAAGATTTAGTTTAATACATTTTAGTTTTGTATTTTTAATGTTCAAAACGCATAACAAATTATTATAAAATTTAATATATTTTATATTATTAGTGCATTAATAGCAGTCGTACGTGGAGAGCGGCGATTTCCCGACGCATTTAAGTTCGGGGCGGCGACCGCGTCTTATCAAGTTGAAGGCGCCTGGAATGTTAGTGGTGAGTGAATATTTATGCTACGCTTATAATTAAAAACCATACCCTTATTAAAAAATTGCTACCGTTTCCTACAAATTTAGAGTGTGTGATACAGAGGAAATTTTATTTGGATATGATGTCAATTTATGCATCGCAGCAATATCTAATAGCTGTTTTATTTGTAAAGGAATTTCGTTGTAGAAAAGCAGTGCCGTCGTGCATTCGACTAAACAACAATATTTTTTTATGTGTCAGCCATCAACAGCTTTACGGCGAAAGAAAACATTGAAAGAATACAGCCTTAACCCCAAAAATCGACAAATTTTTCGATAGCCATCTTCATATCTTTAAAAAATTTGAACAGTAGTTGAGGCATTATATCCTTTAAGACAGCAGTTAAAACACCTTATGTTTATAATATAATCTTCTAATAAACAGACAAGTCAGCTAGTGTATGGGATACCTACAGTCACAACAACCCTTCAGCCATAGTGGATCATTCAAACGGCGATGTGGCCTGTGATTCCTATCACAAGTGGAGGGAAGACCTTAACCTAGCTTCTGAAATGGGACTAGACTTCTATAGGTCAGTATCAGATATAGCAATTAAAACGTTTTATTCGAAGTTTTTGAATTTTAAGATACAGTTTTTATTTCAGCCAATCAAAGTATAAGTAAATTATCTATACAATTATGACATTTTGATAGCAGTTTGTTGAATCCTTTACTGTAGAAGTCTGCGAAAGTGTTTTATACTGCCTATCGGGTGTTAAATTTTAGCAACATGCATGCTTCACCGCGTAAGTCTCGCTCTTGATGACTAAGTTCGTGTGGCACCGTAAATTTTTTATCTTTCCACTTTAAGCCCCGCAGCAAGATCAGCCATAGAATACGCTGGATCTGCTTCCACTATTCTTCTACTCAACATTTCCAGATTTAAAACGGCTGAACCAATAACGGACCGTATTTATGAAAGCAGTGTAAAGCCTGTACACGTCGTTAATCTTTCGTGTTGTTTGCGCAGTGGTATTTCGATGTAGGAACTAATATTCGAAAGTTGTACTAATATTTAGTTTATCCATAGTGCGAAAAACTACCCCAATTTCACAAAAATAAATAACTGAATTTGAAACTAAAATAACAAGGCTTCGAATAAAATTTATTTCTATTTCGCATTGTGTGCCAATACATTATAATTTAGTTATTATAATTTATCGACCAACTGTGTAAAGTTTACACCTGAGCATACATGACTAGCTTTTTTCGTATAATGTAACAAAATATTGGCAAGAAATTTTGATATTTACATTAAGACGATGTAGTTTATTGTAATGATAGTAATTCAATACGCTGTCATACTTAATTAATAAGAAAATGTTTTGAATAAAATTAGGTATCTTGGCTATTGGTGAAATTACAATTTTAAAAACTTAAAACGTATTTTTTACATTATTATTAATCAGTACATAAGTACAAAAAATATTACGCAATTTTTAAATGTATGTTTAAATTTGGATGACTAAATTTTTATATGACTAAATCTTTATATTTCAGATTGTCAATATCATGGCCGAGGCTTCTGCCAAATGGTTTCTCGAACTACATTAGCGAGGACGGCAAGAGATACTACAATGACGTTATTAATGGCCTACTTGAGAAGGGAATAGAACCTGTGATAACTCTCTACCACTGGGATTTGCCGCAGAAGTTGCAGGATCTGGGTAAATGTTATTTTTACATAGAGTAGTCGATGTTGGCCCGAGAACCTACTAATAAACTTCTTGGTTGGATGAACAACGTAACTATGATTTATTGAAACTGTCTGCTATAATTTTGATTATATAGAAACATTTATTTATCATTAATTTTTTTGTACTGACTTTTTACAGTTGTACAACACAAATCTAGAACACGATAAACAGAAACACGGAAAGTATGCTATTATTGTGCTCCCTTGTGGTGTGCCAGCGTACTGAAAATGCGTGCTGCATAATATCTGTACTTAAAGATATTAAGTTGAAGAGGTTGTTTGCTCAGGCGCTAAAAACTCTGTAATTATTATTGTAAAAAGTATTTTTGTTGGTTAGTTTATTTTTTGAGGAAGTTTACATTAGAAAGTCGTACATCAATCTACGTCCAACGCGTACTAGCTGGTTAGCTGGTAAAAATATGTAAAATAAAATGGGTGCAAACAATTCCTTATAGACAGGATGGAGCACGGAGTTTTGCGATTTTAAAAATTTATAAAAAAAGAACCAAAAGTACTTAAACAACATCTCCTTTACGACTGCCAAACTTTTGTTTGATGTATGGCATGTGACGCCATCTTGTCGAAACCATGTCACACTATTGTATCCGTGAAATCTTGACAGTTGCGGGAAAAAGAAATTGCGTAACATGGCTATGTATCGCCCAGTATTTACTGTCACAGAATTCCCTCGCTGGTCTTCAAAGAAGAAGGGTCCGATGATTCCGTGTGCTGAAATAGCCGCTTTTGGCGAATGCAAAGGCTTTTGTTATTTGAAACGTGGATTGTCTGAGGTTCAATAACGACTATTTTGTTTATTTACGTGCTCATTTAAATGAAAATGGGCTACGTCTGAAAAAATAATATTGTTCAAGTGCTCCATTGCGACTAAATTTCCGAGAAGCGAGCTACAGATCCACGCCTCCCGCGCTTCGCTTCCATTTGTCGTTTCAACGCTTTAGCGTTATTAAATATGTACGACTCCGTGGCCCATTCTGTATATACGTTATTTTTGTTATGTTACATACATCCTAATAAAGCTTGTGTAAATAATTATTCTATTATAATTGATTGTTAAATAAAATAGATAATACTTTAATCTATTTGTATGCATAGTACTTTATGTTGTCACAATTTGTGATGTTATTTATTTTAATGTTTAGTATAGATATAGTTAGATTCGAAACTTAGCGCTAAGTGTCACTCCCGTATGCCTTAAAACGTATTGGATTTGCCATATGAGACCTACTCTACTAGCAACTCTGATACCCTTGGAGTTTTGCTAAGCCCAGCTTTGTAAGGCCGGAGACTTTATTTAGCCAAACATCTATTCATTTCATGTGGGCGTGCAGCATCTTTTGACATACTACATATAAATTCCTTGTCTTCTAAGTGTGAATAAGGTTTTCTTAGTTAAACGCCTGGAAGCCTTGGATTCTACGTTGAAGAACTAGCCCCTTCATAAAAATATTCAGTGTTACTATTATAACACTATTCGTCTCTCTCTAACACGCTGTGGTTGCGCTGAGATGAAAAGAGGCAAAAAGACTACGTAATACATTTTACAAACTTTCGTTTTAGGTGGTTGGACCAATCCTCTCATAGTTGAATGGTTTGCGGACTATGCTCGTGTGGCATACGACCTCTTTGGTGATCGCATCAAATCTTGGATTACTATCAATGAGGGTCTTGTCACTTGTGAGGCTGCCGCTGGTGTATATAGTACAGGGTTCGGAAGCTACCTCTGCACTAAGAACGTGCTGTTGGCTCACGCGAAAGCATGGAGGCTTTATGACGAGCAGTATAAGCCTAAATATGGGGGTAAGGGGTTTGTATTAATAATTTTTTTTAATACAATTATTTTTGTAATCAAATTCTAATATTTAGTTTTTTCTTCCGTGTGTGTTTTTTATGATATATTTTAGTCGCCAACCACATACTTTTAATTCTTTAGGGTTAATTTTGGTGTTTTCTTATTTAATTGAAATTGTTTCAGGAAAAGTATCCATAACTACTGTAATTATGTGGGCTCAGGCACACTCAGAGGGATACGAAGATTTAGCCGAGCTTGTACTTCAGATGAGTGTGAGATTTTATATTATTGGTTCTATTTTCTTTCAACGATACAAGTTAGATAAGATGTTTCTGTTTAGTTGCAAATTAGGAAAGGTATCCAACGAAGGCCACGTGGCGCTTCTTAAATTTCCTAAACAAATGTATTATAACTATTACGATTGTTCATCGATTTTAAATATTGGTTTGATTAGTCAGCTAAGAGCCTGCCTTCCTGAAGCAGCTCATAAGCTCAAAGTTCCTAAAAACTTACCTATGTAAAATAATAACCACCTTGAACTGAATGAAGCGCCATTCAGTTTCATCCGCGGCATTGGAAAGCCCTTATAAAATGATTTCATTTTTTATAGGCTGGGCTATACTCCCATCCCATCTATTCAAAAGAAGGCGGTTGGCCTCCATCTATAGAAAAACATATTGCAGAGAAAAGTCGCCGGGAAGGCTACACTAGATCCAGATTGCCACCGTTTACTAACGAAGAGATCGATCTTATTAAAGGTAGATAAATTCATTTTAAGTTTGGATTTAAAGCAATACCGTTACAGGTCTTAGTTTTTTTCTATAAATTACACCTTAATGTATACAGATAAAGTGACAATTTGGGTAAACAATGTAGTAAAGTAAAGTAATTTTAGAAAGTAAAGTAAAGTAGTTTTAACCTTTAATATATGTTTCCTTTGCTAAATATTTACGTTATGTACAATAAATCATTAATCTCGCATTCATTAAGAATTCACTAAGAATATTAGGTTTCTTCAATATATATATATATATTATCCATGCATCATGAAGAAAAACACATTTTTTTTATTTCGATTGGGGCTTTAGTGTTAGAGGTACATAAATGAAAACTAAAATTAGTATTCACTGTCTTTATTATCAGCACTGCATAACATGGCGGTTTTAGGGCAACTGCCTGATCCACGTGACAAATGGAATTACGAAATTTCTATAAAGACATAATTACACCTCTACAGGGCTACATCTTCACTGAGGCACAATGCATTAGTGCCATCCGTCTTTCGCGCATGATGATGTATTGGAAATTTATTTTTCCTAAACCTTTTTAAACTTTTCGTTATTGTGTGATATTAAAACTACGCTACAATGTTTTCCAAATACCAACGACTATTTTTAAATGATTCTTGATTTTGTAGGAACATTTGATTTCTACGCCTTAAACTACTACACCAGCCGGTTAGTGAGAAGTCCGAAAGAGGGAGAGAAAATTGGAGAGTGGCCTTTACTCGGCTGTGAAGAAATAAATGCCTTAATGGAACCTGCGCCAGAGTGGCCACCAACCTCTTCAAAATGGTTGTTTGTAAGTATCACGGAATATTACACTGTATTAATACAATATAACTTATAAGACTATTATATATATTAGTAAGAGTTTCAATATATTTTTAACGCTAGCTAAATAATGATTTCATATGAAAGATAGACATTTGGTTTCATCGTAAAATGATTTCTTAGTTATTTTATACAGTACTTTGCCCAGCAGTACCAACTAACACCAACTATTGGATATCCATATCAATTTTACGGGGTAGCTCCGTGGGTTTTTAATGCTTTCATTACATAATAATGGTATGGAGGTGCTTTTTGTAACAAAAAACTTAGTAAAATTCATGTATACGATGATTAGGGTACTTCACCGTCAGTACATATGTTAAACTAGTATATTCAACATCATCTAACGTACCTAAATAAACTAAACTAAACATTTGTGAATTGCAGGAATACCCAGAAGGACTACGACGTCTGTTGTCCTGGTTGAAACAGAACTATGGGGACGTGGAATATAGAATTATGGAAAATGGTTATGCTAGTGATAAACGGGACCTTAATGATGTCGATAGAGTTAATTATTATAAGACTCATTTGGAACAGGTAAGTGAGAATTGAAATCAGTACCTGACACTACGTTTTTTTTTAGGTCAGACGGACAGGAGGCTCATGGATGTTAAGTGACACTGCATCGCATGGACACCGACACTGCTAGAAGCTTCACAAGAGCGTTGCCGACGTTTTTAAATCATACGCTATTTTCTTGGACTCTAAAGAATCTAAGTCGGTTCAGCAATATTTTAGCTAAATTAATTGATCTATAGTTATACAAATTGCATTGCGCCTGCATCTTTTTTATATGTTGGGTAATTTTTTACGCCAGTTATCCAGATATCGGCTGAAGAATTGCATTATGATTGTAATTTTGTCTGGTTTTGGCTTGCTCTATTGGAAAAAAATCTTCACAAATTTGTGGAATATTATAAAAATACTACCTAAGGGCGTTGTATTTGTGTTTAATCGGACTGGAGGGTGGCTATAAAAATATAAATCTCTAGCAATGAGTAGGTGTAGTATATTAATAATGCTTGGCAGGTGTATCTGGCCATAACCGAGGACAATGTGAACGTAACTTGCTACACGGCTTGGACACTTTTGGACAATTTTGAGTGGACTAATGGTTACGTGTAAGTAATAGTTTTCATTGTATGCTTAGTAGATTTTAATTCATTTCACAATTTCATTTGTAAATAACCTAAAGTTTTTTCGTATCTAAGTATTTATACGAGCTAGGTGATCGTATAGGTTATGTCTTTAGGGGTAAAAGAGAACTAATACGCGCGAAATTCAGTAATTTCACGCGCAAAACACTGCCACTAATTATTTCAATTAACGCAGACTTAACAGCATAATCACTTAGCTTCATTATCATAACTTCGGTTGAAGTTCTTCAACTTCCTGAAACGAGGTTGAAGAACTTTTGAAACGGGCATAAATCACATTTCGGCTTGCTGAAAACTTCTCTAAGTTGTTGAAAATCAAAAAAACTGTTCGAAGCAATATTATGTAAATCATAGTTATTTATATATATATATATATATATATATATATATATATACATATGTTTCTGTGTTTTATTAGTTATTGCTTTCATTACGGTTCAAAAGTTTAATATTTTTTCAGGAGTTAGTCAAGTAATAGTATGCCAAAACTATTATATATTTTGAAAGCTATAAAAAATATTTATTTAAATCATTGTCATATTTTTTCTGACTTTCCTTTCTAATAAGTAATAATATTTATTTTATGATTTATTCATTAATATACACTTATTGAATTCACAGATCGAAGTTTGGTCTCATTGACGTGGACTTCACTAAGCCGGACCGCCCCCGTACTCCACGCTCTTCCGCCTACTATTATGCCAATGTTATATCTACGCGTTCATGGTCTGACGATGACTTAAAAACTAATCCGGAACCTTAATAATAAAACTCAGAAGTTTTATATCGCCATAGATAATGTCGGTGGTGTATTCTATGGTTCCCTTAATTAGTTTTTAAATAATCACATTAAATAGTTGCACTGAGATTTAGATGAGAGTATATAATTTAGATAATATTTGATTAATTTACCTAATAAATTAATAGTTGAGATATTTTAATAGCTGTAATTTATGTATTGCCATATAAAATCCTACCGAATTGTTTGTCTTATTTCTCGAATAATATCACTTGTCTATGACTAGTGCTAAGGACAAATTACTTTGAATTACTAGGTATATGAACACCGTGAACAATGTATGTCACTAAAATATAGGATGGGCCTCGTACTACGCAATCCTGGGCGATCAACTGCTCTCTAAATCAAGAACGAGTTTGCACCGAATTTTGGTTCCCTTAGTTGTTTTTTAAATAATCACATTAAATAGTTGCCCGAGATTTAGATAAGAGAACTAATTACCGAATAAAGTAATTAATATTTACCAATTAAATCAACCATAGAGATAATTTAATAGAACTACTCTAATAAAGACTGTATATATATGCCGTATGTTAAATAAAATGTTACCGAATTAATTGTTTTATTTCCCTTAATAACGTCACTTGTCTCTGGCTCTGGACAGATTTCTGTGAATGACTATTTAAAAATGTCAGTAATCACTATGTACGAACATATTGGTTGCTGGACACCTGATTAAATACTGTTGGCTACCGTTGATATGAATTAAGAAGGTTATACTAATTTAAGGGATAAACGGGAATCAATCAAGACTGAACTCAATTGATAAGAAGAACGCAATGAAATTTTGAATGAAGTTCCGTTAAATATTCTCTATAAAACTTTACTTCCTTCTTGTATTGGCCACCTAGGCCTCAATTTTTTACAACATTACAGTGGCCAGTACCATACACGTATTCCAAAAAGTATACATATCCCATTATATTATACAAAAAAGTAATAAATTAAAAATAAATTGAAAAATTTAGTTTTTTTTATAAATTTGCAGCCAGCAAATATCAATGTTCTAAGTTAAAACTCTACACAAGTCAACAATAGTAAAACTCAAAATAAATATATATTTTCATATTAAATGGAATGGGAGAGAGATAACTTTTTTTAATGTTTAGAATAGTAACGTCAATAGTTATTATATTGTTACGGAGTTTGAGACATAAGGTAAGTATATTATTATTAGTACATAACATAGTAGTCAAAATGCTCTACTGATCCTGGAATATTACTGACTAATTATATTTTTGAAGTCGTTATTACCATTTCGATGGTGCATGGAATAAAGATGGTAGGAAAGTTCTTTCGCGACTACATAAAATATATCAATTAAGAAGTGAATAAGTAAATAAATAAATTTGTTAGAAAGTTTAAAAAATTGTTATCTATTAAAGTGAAATAATAATTTGAAATGTTAATTAATCTGTTAATCTTTTTGCTCGTACGAAGTGTGAGAGAGAAATATACAGAAAGCATAGACTTTTTAATTCCGACAAAATGATATTATATTTCCCAAAGTATAGTCCCTTACTGGTTATAGTAGCTGCTCTATTATTGTTCTCTCAATAATTCCTTCGTACTTTTATAAGATCATATAACATAGAAGTACCTTAGTAGGATAGAAGAGAGAAAAGATCGCTGACAAATTGACTGCCTGCCTGACTGCTTAATATAGCCTGCGACTCCTACCACCTTTAGGAAACTGAAATAAAAATGCCTAAACGGCTCGGAGTATAGTCTTAGACCTCTCGTCATTTACTATTTACCATAGAAAAAATCAATAATCATATTTAATAATAAAAATAACCTATTGAAACAATTTTGAAATGTTGACATAAGCAAATGAAGCAATCAATCAAAGTCAAAAAGTATTGATGTACTATTTTTAGATTTATTGATGATATTTTTGCGCGCAAAACAAGATCAAGAATCAATATTGACGCTACAAGTTAACTTCACAAATAGGTATGCTAAATCTATGAAGTATACTTGTAAAATTATAGCACGATTTATGCTTGAGGCTTGTTTCAATATAAATTATATCCTTTCTAGATTAGCATCAAGAAAACCACTCAATCAATTAACAATCAATAATTAGCAATCAATTAACACTAACACACACAAAAATTCACAAAACACAACATGCATCTAAACCCCTTCTCCTTAGGAGAATTGATTTCGCACCCCTCAAAACTAGACTCTCTCATCGAATTAATGACTCATATCGTCAACTGCCTTAAGCAATTCAATAGCTGAATTACGATGTGAAACTGACTATTATTTTTATTACCTTTAAAACTCTTACATACTGTTAACCGAGTTTATTGTCAACGTTTAATTATTTTTCTTTCTCTCACCTTTTTTGATGTATAGAGATAAATCATGTGCTACTACAATAATTATTTAATTTTAGCCCTATTACAGTAATAGAAGTAATAGGAACCTTTTTTTATGTTAATTTCTATAATGTTAATGTTAATTTAATTTTTTTAAGTACTGAGACTCCACGTCATACTGGACCTCATAAACATGTCAAAACTCACAACACTGTATAATTTCCAACGAACAGATAAATTTGTAATGTATCACCTTTATTTAAGAACTTTCGTCTAATTGACAACCTTGTAAAGATGCAAGGAACAAGGCGGTCAAATCAAGCCGCTACTAGTCGTTTTTACCTTACAGACAACGATGTAAATAATTACTCTGCATACAAATAGCTTTTGAATTATATAGTATGCGCGTAATAAAACGCTACCTTAACATCCGTTTATTACGTACAATAAAGTCCGTAATGCAAGTGCTAAGCTTTTTTGAGGCGATTCCGTTTATTAATAGATATTTGTGATGGTTTTGATCAACCATTGACCGTACAAACTATACGTGAATTTACATCAGGAATAGATTTTCCAAAATTTATGAACTTAGACTATGAAAGTTAGGAAAAATCCTGGCGATTTGAAAGAATGACAGGGAGATGGCAGTTTTCGTTCGTTTTTATTTGTTTTCAAAATTCACTTTTTCACTCAGGTTCGTATACATTACCTACATAAATAAATTCTGTGTTTATTTTAAGCTCCACACTTCGCAGTCTTTTGAAGGTTATGCGAAAATTCTTAATAATAATTCGTATCCATGGGTGTCAATGGAAATATTTTTGTATAGTATTACCAAGTAGTATGTAAGAGGTTTTAAAACCTTTTTATAAGAACATTGTAGGGTTCAGTAAAATAGTAAATAAACTAATAATAAAGAATAATTCAATGGCGTTAGAATACTATATACGTTGCTGCATACGTTTTTTTCATGATTTTTTTTTGTTATAAAGTAGGTGACCTTCTTTGTGGGTCTGATATATTTCTTCGAATTCAAGACGCCTGTTTTCTTACGATATTATTTTGCCATAAAAGCATGTCGACGTAAGAAACGTATTTCCAATCTCAAAAGAGCCAAAAATCTTTTCAAAAATTGGAAAAAAAATCATAACCTACAAACAATACTTGCTAGGACCATGATTTTTATTTTTCCTTCTACTTACTCCAGGTACTGTAAATATTTTTTTAAGTTTATTGTTTGTAGAGTTTTTGATACTTATAGCAATCGATTTATTATTTAATGTAAAAGAAAACGCAGTAACCAGACCAGACGTTTCTATGACGACATACTTTTTGTTTTTTATTTATTTTATTTTGTTTAAATAGCGAATAGCGTAACTGATTTCTTTTTCATCGTACAAAATTAAGTTCCAAAGTAATCGGGGCAGTACTTTTACTGATTAATGTCTGAAATTTTCATAAATTAAAGAAAAACGTACTTCCGGTTTTGAGGTTTACGGCAAATACAAACTTCTTACGTCGATGCAACAGCACAGTAAGAAAGAAAATTGGTGCACAGTCGTGATTTGAACGCAATAGCTTTGGTTTCATAGTACACCGCCCTATGGGACAGAACTCACTAATTTTCTGTTATATACATCTAAGTAGTAACAGAGTTGTTTTATTTAGGTACTATTGTTTTTAATCGTTATGTTCACTTCTTCGAACTTCCCTAAGGTAATATAATGGGCACATTATTACCATTATAAAATCAACGAAGACTTCCTCTGTCGTTCTACTTATAATAATTTCGTAACCCTGTAGATCTAAGTCACGATATTATTTAAAATTAGTAAGTATGTAGGTATTTATTACAATTCAATGCCAAATAACATTAGCAAATAAAGCTGATGACTGATAATTTACACAATTCTTGGGCAATGAATACTCAGTCGAAACAATGTGTTACTTAAAGGTAATTGTCTTTAGGTATGTATGGTGTTTTATGGAGTTTTATAACGGTGACATAAAAAATTTATAGTCAATAATCACCTCGCTTTAACCGTTATCTATAGGCATAAAGTTTTAAAAAATCACTAGGATCTATCTATCAATCTATTTATCCCGATATCTAGCCGTAAGTGCGGTGGTAAGTTGTAGTCAAATTTCTATACTTTTATTTGTATCGTTAAATTTTAGTATAAAGTTTTAAAATAGAAAATTTTAATTTATAATGGTTGGGAGAAAAGGAGTGGCACGGGCGGTGGTTGCCGTGTTTTTGACAAATTGGTTCACCAGAGTGTGATGTATAATTTTGAATTATTTCGGAAATAACTGTGTTGAGGGGTATGTTTTTTCTAATTATTATTTTAAGATTTTACTTTTACAAGATTTTACTTTGTTCTGAAGCTATCTGAAATGTTTTCTTCCTTTTTAGCTTTGGGAAATGCCCTCAAATTAGATGTTTATAAATGAATGATTAATTAATACATTTGTTTATGTGGTAAACGTTACCACATATAATAGGTTTGGTAGGATAAACCAAAATCCACCTGGCGCTCACAATTTTTTAGTTAAGTTAATGATAAGATTTAGTTTAATACATTTTAGTTTTGTATTTTTAATGTTCAAAACGCATAACAAATTATTATAAAATTTAATATATTTTATATTATTAGTGCATTAATAGCAGTCGTACGTGGAGAGAGGCGATTTCCCGACGCATTTAAGTTCGGGGCGGCGACCGCGTCTTATCAAGTTGAAGGCGCCTGGAATGTTAGTGGTGAGTGAATATTTATGCCACGCTTATAATTAAAAATCATACCCTTATTAAAAACTCGAATCAAATACTATACGAAAAGATTGCTACCGTTTCCTACAAATTTAGAGTGTGTTGATACAGAGGAAACTTTATTTGGATATGATGTCAATTTATGCATCGCAGCAATATCTAATTGCTGTTATTTGTAAAGGAATTTCGTTGTAGAAAAGCAGTGCCGTCGTGCATTCGACTAAACAACAAACAAAACGAACGAAAACTTTACGGCGAAAGAAAACATTGAAAGAATACAGCCTTAACCCCAAAAATCTACAAATTTTTCGATAGCCAGCTTCATATCTTTAAAAAATTTGAATAGTTGTAGAGGCATCGTATCGTTTAAGACAGCAGTTAAAACACCTTATGTTTATAAAATAATCTTCTAATAAACAGACAAGTCAGCTAGTGTATGGGATACCTACAGTCACAACAACCCTTCAGCCATAACGGATCATTCAAACGGCGATGTGGCCTGTGATTCCTATCACAAATGGAGGGAAGACCTTAACCTAGCTTCTGAATTGGGACTAGATTTCTATAGGTCAGTATCAGATATAGCAATTAAAACGTTTTATTCGAAGTTTTAGAATTTTAAGATACAGTTTTTATTTCAGCCAATCAAAGTATAAGTAAATTATCTATACAATTATGACATTTTGATAGCAGTTTGTTTAATCTTTTACTGTAGAAGTCTGTGAAAGTGTTTTATACTGCCTATCGGGTGTTAAATTTTAGCAACTTAAAAAATGTTTTTACAATTTAGACATCTTATCTAGTCTGTCGTGAAGTGACCAGTCATGGTTGTTGAATTGTGCGCATCTTGATAATTGCTTGCAATTCATGGAAATAGACACCTGATGTCCCTGTTACGCCATTAGGTATGATCCTAAGTTGTCGCACAGGATCCACTTTCCAGGTTACGATTTAGAATTCCCTCGTTTTTATATCGATTCAGGAGTGCTATGCAATATGCATGCTTCACCGCGTAAGTCTCGCTGTTAATCAATAAGTTCGTGTGGTACCGTAGGTTTTTTTTGTTTCCGCTTTAAGCTCCGCAGCAAGATCAGCCATAGAATGCGCTGGATCTGCTTCCACTATTCTTCAACGCAACATTTCCAGATTTAAAACGACTGAACCAATAACGGACCGTATTTATGAAAGCAGTGAAAAGCCTGTACACGTCGTTAATCTTTCGTGTTGTTTGCGCAGTGGTATTTCGATGTAGGAACTAATATTCGAAAGTTATACTAATTTTCAGTTTATCCATAGTGCCAAAAACTTGACTTAAACCTAATTTCACAAAAATGACTTAATTTGTAACTAAAAGGACATGACTTTTTTTATTTCGAATTGTGTGCCAATGCATTATAATTTAGTTATTATAATTTATCGCCCAACTGTGTAAAGTTTACACCTGAGCATACATGACTAGCTTTTTTCGTATAATGTAACAAAATATTGGCAAGAAATTTTAATATTTACATTAAGACGCTGTCATACTTAATCAATAAGAAAATGTTTTGAATAAAATTAGGTATCTTGGCTATTGGTGAAATTACAATTTTAAACACCTAAAACGTATTATTTTGATTATTATAAATCAGAATATAAGTACAACAAATATGACGCAATTTGTTTTTTAAATGTATGTTTAAAATTAGTCATCCAATCTTTATAATTCAGATTGTCAATATCATGGTCGCGGCTTCTGCCAAATGGTTTCTCGAACTACATTAGCGAGGACGGAACGAGATACTACAATGACGTTATTAATGGCCTACTTAAGAAGGGAATAGAACCTGTGATAACTCTCTACCACTGGGATTTGCCGCAGAAGTTGCAGGATCTGGGTAAATGTTATTTTTACATAGAGTAGTCGATGTTGGCCCAAGAACCTACTAAAAAACTTCTTGGTTGGATGAACTACGTAACTATGATTTATTGAATCTGTCTGCTATAATTTTGATTAGATAGAAACATTTATTCATCATTTATTTGTTTGCACCGACTTTTTACAGTTGTACAACACAAATCTAGAACAAGATAATCAGAAACACGGCAAGTATGCTATTAATAGATGCGCTCCCTTGTGGTGCGCTAGCGTACTGAAAATGCGTGCTGCATAATATCTGTACTTAAAGATATAAAGCTGAGGAAGTTGTTTGCTCAAGCGCTCAAATCTCTATAAGATATTTTTGTATAGTTTATTTTTTCTGAGGAAGTTTATAAGTCTTACATCAATCTACGACCGACGCGATTTGAACCGCTGGTTAGCTTGTAAAAATATGTAAAATAAATGGCTGCAAACAAATCCTTATATACAGGTTAGAGCTCGGAGTTTTGCAATTTTGAAAAATTTATAAAAAAAGAATCAAAAGTACTTAAACAAATTTATATCTATATTAAAGTTTACATTTGGGAAATTCACTTTTTAAAAATAACATCATCTAGATGTCCACCTTCGCGCTGCAAACACTCTTCGAATCTTGACTTCAAATTGCCGAAAACTTGTTCGCACATGGCACACTTCTCCGCGTATGTTGGCCTTCATCTGGGAAATTATAGTCGGATTATTATTGTAGACAGGAAAAAATCTGGTGGGTTTACAAGCGGACTCCTAGGTGGCCATGGAATGTCACCTCCAGAAAATCTCCTTTACGACTGCCAAAATCTCGTTTGATGTATGGCATGAGGCGCCATTTTGTCGAAACCATGTCACACTATTGTACCCGTGAAATTTTGACAGCTGCGGGAAAAAGATATTGCGTAACATGGCTATGTATCGCTCAGTATTTACTGTCACAGAATTCCCTCGCTGGTCTTCAAAGAAGAAGGGTCCGACGATTCAGTGTGCTGAAAAAGCCGCTCTTGGCGAATGCAAAGGCTTTTGTTATTTGAAACGTGGATTGTCTGAGGCTGAATAACGACTATTTTGTTATTTACGTACTCATTTAAATGAAAATGGGCTACGTCTGAAAAAATAACATTGTTGAAGTGCTCCATTGCGACTAAATTTCCAAGAAGCGAGCTACAGATCCACGCCTCCCGCGCTTCGCTTCCATTTGTCGTTTCAACGCTATAACGTATTAAAATTCTACGCCTCCGTGGTCCATTCTGTATATACGTTCTTTGTGTTATGTTACATACATCCTGATAAAGCTTGTGTAGATAATTATTCTATTATAATTCTATTTGTATGCATAGTACTTTATGTTGTCACAATTTGTGATGTTTCTGATTTCAATATGTTTTATTTATTATTATTATCTCTTTCCATGCATAGTATTGTGTTGTCCAGAAAAAAGGCAAAAATATTTTTAAACTTTCTCTTTAGGTGGTTGGGCCAATCCTCTCATAGTTGAATGGTTTGCGGACTATGCTCGCGTGGCATACGACCTTTTTGGTGATCGCATCAAATCTTGGATTACTATCAATGAGGGTCTTGTCACTTGTGAGGCTGCCGCTGGTGTATATAGTACAGGGTTCGGAAGCTACCTCTGCAATAAGAACGTGCTGTTGGCTCATGCGAAAGCATGGAGGCTTTATGATGAGCAGTATAAGCCTAAATATGGGGGTAAGGGGTTTGTATTAATAGTTTTTTTAATGCAATTATTTTTGAAATCAATTTCTAATATTTTGTTTATTGTTCCGTGTGTGTTTTTTTATTATATTTTACACGCCAACCACATACTTTAAATTCTTTAGGGTTAATTTTGGTGTTTTCTTATTTAATTGAAAATGTTTCAGGAAAAGTATCGATGACTACTATAATTATGTGGGTTCAGGCACACTCAGAGGGATACGAAGATTTAGCCGAGCTTGTACTTCAGATGAGTGTGAGATTTTATATTATTGGTTCTATTTTCTTTTAACAATACAAGTTAGATAAGATGTTTCTGTTTGTTTGCAAATTAAGAAAGGTATCCAACGAAGGCCACCTGGCGCTTTTTAAATTTCCTATACTAATGTATTGTCACTATTACGATTGTTCATCGATTTTAAATATTGGTTTGATTAGTCAGCAAAGAGCCTGTCTGCCTGAAGCAGCTCGTAAGCTCAAAGTTCCTAAAAACTTAAAAACTCCTATAACCACCTTGAACTGAATGAAGCGGCATTGAATCAGTGTAATGATATTATATACTGTCGATCGATCGAGGAATATTTAAAATCTGAGCATTGGTATGTGTTCAGCCCTCTCAAATAGATGTTATCAGGATCTCAACTATAAAAACATAATTTATTTTCCATCACGTTTTTGGAAAGTACTTATAAAGTTGATTTAATTTTTTATAGGCTGGGCTATACTCCCATGCAATCTATTCAAAAGAAGGCGGTTGGCCTCCATCTGTAGAAAAATATATCGCAGAGAAAAGTACCCGGGAAGGGTACACTAGATCCAGATTGCCACCGTTTACTGACGAAGAGATCGATCTTATTAAAGGTAGATAAATTCATTTTAAGTTTGGATTTAAAGCAATACCGTTACAGGTCTTAGTTTTGTACTGTAAATGACACCTTAATGTATACAGATAAAGTGACAATTTGGGTAAACAAAGTAGTAAAGTAAAGTAGTTTTAACCTTATACGTGTATACCGTGACGGCCTACAGGACATATTAATAAAGCATAGACCGTGCATGGAACGGTTCTGCGAAAAAAATATTAAATATTACCGATGCAGCCGGGGTATTTCGCGACGCGTAGCCCGCATTTCACGAACTAGTAAATTTAATTAAATGTATCTTGTTTTTATTTTTGAAAAAAATGTGGTATAAAAAGTCCCTGGACACTATGGCAGGGGAGCAGAGTGTTATAAATTAATAAAAAAAACATTTAAGTTATGTACAATAAATTTCCTCACAATGAATAAGAATTCACTAAGTATATTAGGTTTCTTTAATATATATTTTTTATCCATGCATCATGAAGAAAAACACATTTCGATTGGGGCTTTAGTGTTAGAGGTTCATAAATCAAAACTAAAATTAGTATTCACTGTCTTTATTATCAGCACTGCATAACATGGCGGTTTTAGGGCAACTGCCTGATCCACGTGACAAATGGAATTACGAAATTTCTATAAAGACATAATTACACCTCTACAGGGCTACATCTTCACTGAGGCACAATGCATTAGTGCCATCCGTCTTTCGCGCATTTTGATGTATTGGAAATTTAATTTTCCTTTAACCTTTTTAAACTTTTTCGTTATTGTGTGATATTAAAACTACGCCACAATGTTTTTCCAAATACCAACGACTATTTTTAAATGATTCTTGATTTTGTAGGAACATTTGATTTCTACGCCTTAAACTACTACACCAGCCGGTTAGTGAGAAGTCCGAAAGAGGGAGAGAAAATTGGAGATTGGCCTTTATACGGCTGTGAAGAAATAAATGCCTTAATGGAACCTGCGCCAGAGTGGCCACCAACCTCTTCAAAATGGTTGTTTGTAAGTATCACGGAATATTACACCGTATTAATACAATATAACTTATAAGATTATTATATATATTAGTAAGAGTTTCGATATATTTTTAACGCTAGCTAAATACTGATTTCATATGAGTTTAAAGATTTTGAAAGATAGACATTTGGTTTCATCGTAAAATGATTTCTTAGTTATTTTATACAGTACTTTGTCCAGCAGTACCAACTAACACCAACTATTGGATATCCATATCAATTTTACAGGGTAGCCCCGTGCATTTTTAACGCTTTCATTACATAATAATGGTATGGAGGTGCTTTTTGTAACAAAAAAACTCAGTAAAATTCATATATACGATGATTAGGGTACTTCACCGTCAGTACATATGTGAATTGCAGGAATACCCAGAAGGACTACGACGTCTGCTGTCCTGGTTGAAAAAGAACTATGGGGACGTGGAATATAGAATTATGGAAAATGGTTTTGCTAGTGATAAACGGGACCTTAATGATGTCGATAGAGTTAATTATTATAAGACTCATTTGGAACAGGTAAGTGAGAATTGAAACAAGTACCTGACATTACGAATTGTTTTTTTAGGTCAGACGGACAGGAGGCTCATGGATGTTAAGTGACACTGCATCCCATGGACACCGACACTGCTAGAAGAGCTGCTGCTTCACAAGAGCGTTGCCGACATTTTTAAATCATACGCTATTTTCGTGGACTCTAAAGAATCTAAGTCGGTTCAGCAATATTTCAGTGGATTTGTTTGATGACCTGATCTCATTGACTTCTACTTGCTAAATGAATTGATCTATAGTTATACAAATTGCATTGCGCCTGCGTCTATTTTATATGTTGGGTAATTTTTTAGGCCAGTTATCCAGATATTGGCTGAAGAAGTGCATTCTGATTATAAATGTTGTTTTTGGCTAGCTCTATTGGAAAAAAATCTTCACAAATTTGTGGGATATTATAAAATTACTACCTAAAGGCGTTGTATTTGTGTTTAATCGGACTGGGGGGCGACTATAAAAAATATAAATCTCTAGTAATGAGTAGGTGTAGTATATTAATAATGCTTGGCAGGTGTATCTGGCCATAACCGAGGACAATGTGAACGTAACTTGCTACACGGCTTGGACACTTTTGGACAATTTTGAGTGGGGTAATGGTTACGTGTAAGTAATAGTTTTCATTGTATGCTTAGTAGATTTTAATTCTTTTCACAATATAATTAGTAAATAATCTAAAGTTTTTCCGTATCTGAGTATTGATACGAGCTAGGTGATCGTATAGGTTATGTCTTTAGGGGTAAAAGAGAACTAATACGCGCGAAATTCAGTAATTTCACGCGCAAAACACTGCCACTAATTATTTAAATTATCGCTTAACAGCATAATCACTTAGCTTCATTATCACAACATCCTCTGAAAAAAGTTTTTGCATCCTGAAACGAGGTTGAAGAACTTTTGAAACGGGCATAAATCACATTTCGGCTGAAAACTTCTCTAAGTTGTTGAAAAATCAAGAAAACTGTTCGTAGCAATATTTTATTAGTTATTGCTTTCATTACAGTTCAAAAGTTTAGTACTTTTTCAGGAGTTAGTCAAGTACAAGTCAAAACTATTATATATTTTAAAGCTGTTTTTTATGTAAATGATAGTCATATTTCTTAATACGTGTCAACATATTTATTTTATGATTTATTCATTAATATACACTTATTGAATTCACAGATCGAAGTTTGGTCTCATTGACGTGGACTTCACTAAGCCGGACCGCCCCCGTACTCCACGCTCTTCCGCCTACTATTATGCCAATGTTATATCTACGCGTTCATTGCCTGACGATGACTTAAAAACTAATCCGGAACCTTAATAATAAGACTCGGATATTTTATATCGCCATAAATAATCACATTAAATAGTTGCACTGAGATTTAGATGAGAGCATATAATTTAGATAATATTCGATTAATTTACTTAATAAATTAATAGTTCAGATATTTTAATAGCTGTAATTTATGTTTTGCCATATAAAATCCTACCGAATTGTTTGTATTATTTCTCTGAATAATATCACTTGTCTATGACTAGTGCTAAGGACAAATTACTTTGAATGACTAGGTATATGAACACCTGTGTGTCAGTAAAATATAGGATGGGCCTCGTACTACGCAATCCTGGGCGATCAACTGGCAAGTGATCAGCTGAGTCCTCTATATCAAGAATGACTTTGCACCGAATTTTGAAGAATGATTTACAATTGCACCCCTATAAACTTCAGCTAGTGCATCATTTGAAGCCCAATGTTCACAATTTACGACGTGATTTCGTCAAAACAATGGTTTCGGAGCTTCATCAATATTATTTTTTCAGACGAAGCCCATTTTCATTTAAATGGGCACGTAAATAAACAAAATAGTCGTTATTGAGCCTCAGACAATCCACGTTTCAAACTGTGTCTGTGTAAATACTGAGCGATATATAGCCATGTTACGCAATTTCTTTTTCCCGCAGCTGTTAAAATTTCACGGGTACGACATGGTTTCAACAAGATGCCGCCACATGCGATACATAAACGAGAGTTTGGAAGTCGTAAAGGAGATGTTTGCTGGAAAACTCATTTCGCGCCGAGGTGACATTCCATGGCCACCTTGGAGTTCGGATGTAACCCCACCAGACTTTTTCCTGTGGGGATACTTGTAAAGTAGAGTCTACAGTAATAATCCGAATTGCCGAAGCCGCGTAAAAATTATTTGAAGAAGTCTGTTAAGGTCTGGTGTGCAATTACTTCTACTTTTTATATCTATTTAGGAGAGACAATAATGGACAATAAAGTGACCTATGAAATATATAAATTTTAAGAAGCAGTCATATTAATTTGAGCTTTTGATTATGCCTTAATATAGGAAAGTAAATACATCAAAAGGGAAATAACCATAATTGTACCATATAGCCCTTGATGGGGGCCGCTCGAGCTGAAAGTACACCAGTTTACCAGAAGTACATTTTACTTATAAATAGTTACAATATGTTGGACTAAAAGGAATATTTGAAGACAAATGGTCAATATATTCTTGAAGCCTTGTTGTATGTACAAAAAATATTTTATAATATAATTTCACCTGTATAACTCGAATGAGAACTAAGTCTAGTACGACCAACCAAGCTCCAGAAGGTAAATCACTTCTTATATGGAACTTATTTGCTACAGTTAGAATAGAATTCCACGTTATTTGTGAATGTCATAGCCTATATATGAATGTAAAACTTTTTCATCGTCGAAGGTTGAAGAACTTGGTAAAAAAACGTGAAACATCTCTAACGCACTAACGCTACCTTAACGATGAGGGATATTGATTTGAAATAACAAAATTCTATGCTAATTATACAGACGCTAGTCCAGGGACCAGGGACATACCTGTGTTTTGGGCGTCCAGATCCACTTCCGAGGTTCATATATACACAACAGTTAATAACTAATACATAAAACAATTAATCATTGTTATATGATTGACTGTTAGAGTTGTTGGACGTTGTTCTACGACCTAAAGACGTTTTCGGCAAATGCCGCAGCCGACATGTGATTTAAGACGGTTTTTCAGAATATTGGAATTTAAAGTTACTCTTGTTTTCAAGAATCTGTAACATTTTTAGGCTGTTTAAGAGCAAGTGTAGCGGTTTTACACAGTTTTCTGAAGTAAAACCTCTTGGACTGAATAACGACTTACATGACTGATGTTTAATCATACACGACTAATACTTAAAGAGTTATATGTGTTTTACCTAAATCTAGAATGATTCACGAGGAAGGTACGTATATAATTTTTCGAGGTTTAACAGGTCATGTTTACTGTGCGAAACCGGTTGCTGGTATTAAATAAGACTATTCCTTCTTCCATCTTCCATAGTATTCATTTATAACACATCATCGTTTGAATTTGACTACGTAGACTACCAATACGTATGAAATTCCTTTTCATTTTATTGTTTTTTACGTCTCCATTCCTTTTTTATTTCCTCCATTGCTATTTATCTTCGCATTCAATGAAAGGCTGTGGATTGAACGGCTTTTAATGGCGAATACCTCAAAGTTTAATTAAGTTTTTCTTCGGAATTTCTTTTCTGTGGTTCTTCAGTAAATATCGAGGTCGCAGATCGGCAGATTAGTGCTATATTTGCTGCCTGCATGCGACTGATAGCGCATTATCTCGACAGGAGCCATAGTTAAATATTTATTTGTTCTTATATATGTGGACACACAAAGCTAAGTATGGAAATAAGTACATATTCTATATTTGATCGTTCTCATGATACAATATAGGTTTATCATAAAATTCTTCAATTCATGTAAAATTAACCAAACTAACGACAGTTACCTACATTTATTTTAGGTTAATTCTTGTTTCCGGTGATTTTAGCTATCTTCACTACGATTCCTTTCACGTTAAATATACCGTTAATGAGATTGAATTCAATTTTATCGACTATTTATGTTACTTTTGGAGTTTACTTGCACATTCTGCAATATGACTACAGTGCCAGCTGTCATACTAAGGTAAACACATATTTATTTTTAGTATTCGTAAATATTTTTTTGCACATATGATATTTTTTATACAATTTTAATCAATAACATTTAAACCATTGCATTCGAGCGGCGAAGATACGGCGCCTGGCCAGCGTAGTAACGTTCATATAATAATGAAAAAGTGTTTGAGGCCAAACGTATGTAATATGATCAGTTCAGCTGGACGAATTAGATTTTACCGCTTAGAATGAAGTTACATTGTACCATTAACGCTAGCAGCATTTCTTCGCTGTATGCGAAATACGTTGAGCGATAAAAAACACCAGCTCTGGGGTCAGCTCTACCAGTCGCCAACTTAAATCTTTCTCCAAAGGGAGCAAAATTGAAGTTGAAGGAAATACTTATATTTTATTATTAATTTTTAGATTAAAATTTGAATTTAAACCCTGTTTTAGCTTAACATTGCTTAGCTCTGTGTGTGATGGAGTGAAGACTTTTCCACCAGGGTTTAAGTTTGGAGCCGCTACTTCTTCTTACCAAGTCGAGGGCGCATGGGATTCCGATGGTAATTTCTTTATTAAGAATAGCATTTACTTGAGGTGGCTGTAATCTTATACGGGAAGCGATTTAAAATAAAAAGAGAGAGAGAAAAAAGAAAGCAATAGAGGAAAATGTTAAAAGTTCATATATACTGTAGTGAGTTATGACCGTTTCAAGAGCTCTTCACATACTAGAAAATTTGTGTTTTCATGAAGTTCATTTCTTTTTTAGTCTGTATCAGAGTATTCATTTGGGACAGTTTTTAGACATTTTTAGAACTGGTTCTACCCCCTTTTTATTATATCAATGTACAAATGGTGACTGGTGCTACAACTCTTTATGAGTTTTGGTGTCACCATTCGATCATTTATCTTTGTAGGATATGAGGTCTTAAATGCCTGATACGTGAATCTAGATATCAACCATTGGTTATTAGACATGCTGATCGTTTCAATATATGCTCTCAGAGGTCAGGACCGCATGCTTGACAACTGGTGCATAGCTGATCTAAGGCCCATGTACTAGAACGTTAATCGAAGTTAAATCTAGTTACAAAAGCGGTATAAGCATTTTTTTTGAACTTTGACCTATTAGACAGCGCTGAAGACCTGATTGTGACTCGATATGCCAAGTAGAATATGGACTGAAGAGGCTGAGTTTGGCAGAATATATTATTGATTTCTAGGTTTGGTACGTTTGTTCTCGATGTGGTACGATGTCGAATGGCTCTTCGACATCACACAACTCAAAAGCAATATCAGCCTTTCAAGGGCTCGTCGTCTTCTACCCACTTTTCTATAACGTAGCCCATATATTTAAACAAGATCTGGTCGTGTACGCTATAACTAAGAAGATAATACAGAAAGTATGTATTAACCATAGGCAAAGGCGAAAGTATTTGGGATCGCTTCGTCCATAAATTTCCTGAAGCTATATTTGACAACTCGACGGGGGACGTAGCTGCCGAGTCATATAAAAAATGGAAAGAAGACATCAGAATAGCTTCGGACCTGGGACTGCAGTTTTATAGGTAAAGGCAATTGTCTTAAAAATAGCTAGTTCAGGCAGTTTTTATAGATAGAAAGAAAAACGATCTATATCCAAAATCTCTATATTCATCAGCATAAACTATTCTGGAGTATTTGAATTGTTTTGGCTTAATTCTCATTGATCCACAGATAAGTGAAACGATCTGTCATTATGTATGCAAAGTCAATGACAAGCAAATTACTACGTGTCCATCCCCTCTTGCCTAAAGGCATAGTGCTATGTTTTAACTTTAGCGAAACCTTCAAAAAATAATTAATTATGGTTACTTCAACATATTTAAATGCACTTCTTACTAATATAACAAGAAACAATATTAAATTTAAATTTAAAAAATACTACATAAGTCAAACAATTATAAATTATGCATAACAAAAATTATGCTATATACGTCATTAAAAAATATTCGAATATAGGAACTCATTCTGTATGTGAATGAGAATTCTCGACAAGAACAGGTTTCTTGCATCGGCTATCTATGGCGCATCAGTGTTTAGATTTGTTTATGACGTTTTACGTGCAATTTTAAATCGTTTGAATGGTTTGATTGTTATAAATTTACAGTTTATATGTCACTGGCCTTAGTATATATATATGTGTGTTAATGATTTAATTATGTTCGACGTCCTGGTGGATAGAAAAACTGCGCACAGTTTGTGTTTCCACCACATCAACTTCCTCTATATTAAGAACACTTATACAATAAATAAATAAAAAAGAATTAAATATTATACATATTTTATATACTATTTTTTAGGTTTTCAATTAGTTGGCCTCGAATATTCCCCACTGGTTTTACAAACAAACCTAATGAAGCTGGGATCAAATATTATAGTGATTTGATTGATGCATTATTAGATGTTGGTATAGAGCCAATTATCACTCTATACCATTGGGAGTTGCCAGTTGTCATACAGGATCTGGGTAAGTATTTTGCAATTTAAACAATACGTTAGTCGCTTGGTCGAGTATAACCAGCTAATATATAATAATAAACATATTACCCCATTATTTTATAAGATAATAAACCTTATTTATAACATTAGTATAACGATGAAAACATACTTATAATTCATAACATCCATAGCTGTTTTCTTAATGTTAATGATTCGAAAGAATACCATTACAACTGGGCACTATTTTTCTGGTATCGTGCTTGCCTTAATATTATTATTATTACAGTTGTGATTAAAACGCACTGTAATACAGCCTTAGGGGTGTATCTGGCTAAGATTCTATTACTTTCGTTTAAGTCAGCATTTCCCCTCAAGAGATCAAAAGTATAGTAAAATACTAAGGCGTTATCATCCTTCGTCGCGGATACAATATGTTGGTTTATTTTTTTAATATTTTGTCCTATATTATTAATATCGTAATTCTTTAATAAATTTGTCCTATATTAATAATTCGTATTAAAAAAAAAACCCTACGTCTGGGACTTCTCCAACAGCACGCACGTATCAGGGAGCGTTCAAGTATTACGTCACGCAAAACGTTTCGTAACCACCCCTAGTGACTCTTTATACCTAAACCTTACCTTTATGTGGTGTAAAGTACTGGAAAGTGGAAAATAATATTAACAATAACGCGTTATTCAATCCCCGCCCCGCATCGTAAAGTTTTACAAGGTGACAACCCCCAATTCGTTACGTAATAATTAAACGCTCCCTTAAGAAGATTACAAGAACGCATCGTGATACTGAACTTGGGTCTATCATATATTACAGGAGGATGGGCAAATCCTTATATATCAGACTGGTTCGCGGACTATGCCATACAGGTGTTTTCTTTATACGCTGATAGAGTGAAAACATGGTTAACAATAAACGAGCCGTGGCTAATCTGCGACGTTGGATACGTGGACGGCACATTTGCTCCAGGGATAAAAGAGGATCAACTGGGCCCCTACATCTGTACTAAGAATTTGTTAATGGCCCACGCGAAGGCATACCGGGTTTTTGATCGAATCTTCAGAAGTTTGTATGGAGGTAAATATCTTTGACACTATCTTGTTTATAGAGTTATGTGATATCTAGAGTTATAATACAACTCGTTTAGTATCATTCGTCTTACTTAAAATGTAATTTGTTATGTGTATTTAAATAATATTTTTTTTTAACTTAGACTTTACACTTCAAACCTTCTTTTTGCTTTAGGCCGTATATCGATAGCCAATCATTTGCTGTGGTTTGAGGCCGAGTCTCCAGAAAACGAGAACTTAGCTCAACTGACTATGGAGTTTATGGTATAATATTAATGTCTTTTGTTTTTGTTATAATATTATTTTATGTAACTTGTACAATAATGAACAATTAAAAATACTATAAATTTTCATTTACCGCCAGCAAGAGTAAATATGACTTGGGCAAAATAAATTTCCAGGTGGGTCGTTATTGTCACCCAATATTTTCGAAACGAGGTGGATGGCCTCCGAACGTTGAGAAGCTGATGAAGGATCATAGTGAGAAGAAGGGTTATAGCAGGTCTCGCTTACCTGCCTTCACTGCTGCGGAGAGAAGGTTTGTCAGAGGTAAGAAGTAAAGTTCTCCAGACTATTTAGGGTTGTCGCGAGGTCTAGTGTGTATCACAACGCGGGTGTAAACATCCTAGTTTTTACAATTAAGATTTAAATTTGATAAGAAATATTATAATTGTCGGCCTTGCGCGAGATGTGAATATAATATCTTAAGTCAAACATGCTGTATACTCATTAAGAGTCAGGTAAAAGAAAAAGAAGCCTAGTTTATGACTACGCGCGTGAAATACCATCCGTATCACCTCGACGTCCGTCGTTCCACAACTGAGCGTTTCTTAAGGTAGTTTTCGCTGCGCACCACGCGGTTCAAGAAAATAGCGTACCAATTTAAAAAAAAAACCAGCAACACACTTCCGACCCTTCTGGCAATGTGAGTGTTCTTGGACCATGGAGTTAAGATCAGATGAGCCTTCTGCCCATTTGCCTCCTATTACACAAAATAAACATTAGGGACAATATTATACATTTTTATATAAATAAATAAAAATGCAACATCTTGTAGCCATCTATAGGTTTATTTATTTATTTAGGTCGGACACTTCGGTTACTAGGCAACTGTTGGCCAGTAATAAGGCAAGCGATTTCTTCCAGGCCCCAGTATGGAAAAAAAAAATACCAAGTCAGGGTTAAGTACAAGAAGCACAGATTAACTAAAACATGAAATTACATGAAACTAAAATAAAAATAATCATGAAATAGTAAAACCTAATCTTAGTTTCGTAGTACTTGACTCACAAACAAACATACAAAATAACGTAATATAATTAATTATATATTTATATCATCACTATAAATACATCTGCCTTTAAATTATTTTCAGGTACGGCAGACTTCTTCGGTATGAACTACTACCTAGGTCTATCTGTGAGACAAGCTAAAACGGGCGAGAAAATTGTGAATCCGATCATGTCGGGATCAAATGAACTAAATGCTGTGATGGGGGTTCCACCTGATGCTTATATAAGCGCCACTCGGGTGGTAAGTTTAGAATTAAAAGTCTTTGATATGTTGAAAGTGTAGAACCAGTCTCGTCATTTTCTTTTTCTAAACTTAAAATTGTCTAAGGTATTACGCTGTATTCTTGCTAGATTGCTTTTCCAAGCGTGGTTACAGCAAGCAAGGCTTCCAGCCTTGAACCGTTTTATCCTGCTTATCCAATCTATTTATTGTCTTGGTACAATTTTTCACGGCTTTAGCAAACGTTTGTATTTTTAAAATTATTAAAAAATTATTTGTAAAATCTAATTCTATAGAAAAAGAGATAGATATATGTATATAATGGTGAGTATATACTTGGAGCTGTGTTGCCTAGTGGCGTCAGCGTGCGACTCCCATCTCTGGGATCGTTGATTCAATCCCCGGCTGTGCACGAATAGACTTTCTAAGTGCACATTTAACATTTACTGGAACGGGAAGGAAAACATCGTGAGGAAATCGGATTGCTTTAGATCCAAAATGCCGCGGGCGTGTGTCACGCATAGGCTGATCACCAACTAGCCAATAAGATTAACATGAAAATGATCATGAAACAAATACAAAATTCTGAGGACCAGATCTAAAAAAGGTTGCAGCGCCACTGATTTATCTATTTTTTTTATATACCTTGACGGTTGAAAAACGAACCACAGACGGTCCAGATAGCGCCTAGGTATACTGTATTGTTCAATATTTTTATCACAGGTCTACCCCGTAGGACTTCGACGTTCACTGTCATGGGTAAAGAAATCTTACGGAAATTGGGAAATATTTATAACTGAAAATGGCTACCCAACCGCCGGACTAGAGTTGGAAGATTACGATCGTGTTGTTGGATTAAAAAACCATTTGGAACAGGTATGCTTATGTTTATATTAATTATAAAAACTATGTTTAATGATTAAAAGTACACTAATATGATACTTTAAATGTATGAGCAGTGCTATTGAAGAGTGCAACTCTCAAGATTAAGGTCGACTAAAGAAGATATACTGCGAGAAGGGTGCCGCAGATATGTCTAGTACATACCCCCACCAGCCTCGCTTGGTTTATGATTTTATTACAGTTTTTAGAAGTAGTTTATGTAACAGGAGGCGGACAGGCAGGAGGCTCACCTGATGTCAAGTGATACCGTCAATCATGGACAATCACATTGCCAGGATCGCAAGTCGGTTTTTAAAGTACTATAGATAAAGTTTTTATTGGGGTTTTTATCTTTCTAGATACATCTTTCAATATATGAAGATGGCGTTAATGTTGTTGGCTATACAAACTGGGCATTAATGGACAGGTATTTTGCTAATGTATTATATAACTTAGTAATCATAATATATATAAATTACGCGTCACGTTGTCCGCTATGGACTCCTAAACTACTTAAATGAGTTCAATCAAATTTGCACATCGTATGCAGTTTCATCTAACTTAAAATATAGGATACCTCACATATATATAATTCTACTATACGTGTATATGTCACTGGCTGGACCGATATAATTTTTTTTGTGTACGTTTGGAAGCCCTGGATGGTTTAGATTCACAAATCAGCCCGGCAGGTGGCAGATGCAGTCGGTACTTTCATAATTTGTTTAATATCCTTATCGCTTGGAACATCATGCAGGACAATTGACAACGTCTGTCGGGTCCGCTAGTAATAATTAAATACTTTGAAGCAATCGGTTGGAAATATAATTTTAAATTAACATATTAAAGTCTATTTTCTTTTTTATTATTACGGTAAGCTGTTGAGCGAACGTTCTGTTTAACTGCACGTAGAACGATAGTCGTGCGGAAAGTCCGTCGTGGGGTTTGAGGTCGCAATATCTCTTTTTTTTTATATGTTGACAACTACGTAATGATAGTTCGGCCCTAATTTTCTGCTCAATAGGAAAGTATATAAACTCATTAGTTCACAAATAAGATGTTTATAAAAGATTATATTTATGACCATAACAAAAATATACAGTATTCACAATATTCTTAATATACGTAAAAATTGATAAACAGAAAATTAAAACAAATTTACTATGGCCTACCTCTAATGCTAGCAGCATATACTTATTCGTTGAGCGAGGAATGGGCCAGCTATCTATAGAAACTTCCTGTATACATATTAGCCACGTTATCACTTTCCATATAGACTCAATAACATTATATATTTGTAGCGTTCGATTCGGACTTTACCAAATCGATTTCAATGACCCAGAACGCAAGAGGAAACCGAAATTGTCATCCAAGTATTACAAATGTGTTATTGAGAACAACTCGTTTGATGTGCCAAAGGAATGCTTTGATATGAGCTTTAATCAAACTGAAGTACGGTCGAAGAGGCAAATCAATTTACCGAAGATCCCTTTCCTTCCAAAGCCCAGTGAAGTGGCCGATGGTGTTGACTTTATGAAGGAAGTGTATGATAATAGACGTTGTATAGCTAAAGTTATGTGTTTATTCGGAAAAATGGTGTCACTTATGGGTAATAACTAGAAAACTCGTAATAAATGATTTAATTAGTAGCGTTACAGTTAATTTATTCAAATATTTAGCTTATAAACTGAAATTATTGAAGTGAAACTTCTTTTCCGGTTACTCGCCATCTTTTTCTTGTCCCTACCACGGTTGATTCGAAGAGATTCGAAGACATTAATAATAAAAATATATAATAACGATAACAATGATAATAATAATTCTATTACAATTAATGAAATTATGTAATAATCTTAGTCGTAATAAGGTAAAATGAAATAATTGTATTATTTGTATTCATGTCTATGATCAAAGCCTTTTGTTAAACTCTATCTAATTTTACTTTATTTGACCAATTTCTGTAAAGTTCATAAAGAAGTTTCACTTCTTTCGTGTGTACACTAGTATACACACAATTTTTTATTTTCATAGAAACTTGATTAGTGTTGGTGGTAATGGTATCCCAATAGATTACCTGCAAGTAATATTTTTTCATCATTCGTATTTCTAAGGAAATAATGACGTGATAAAGTGTTGATCCTATACAGTGATTACAATAGTAACTTGTACATGTAAAAAAACTGTACTCACAAATGATAAGACTTATCAATCCATTTTTATTAAAATGTGAAAAAGTGGCTCGGAAAATGGGTGCATTCACCTGCGATTTCCGAGACATTGTCAAAAATTTACTCAGAAATCTTTATATTTTTACTAATTTTTATAATTAATCCATAAAAGATAAATAGTAATACTATTTATCTAAACTTTGTAAACTAAACTTTGATTACGTATTTTCAAGATCAGCCAGATCCCAGAAGATGTTTTTCATCGTCAAGAAACAGTAATAAAATGACACCATAATAAATAAATAATAAATATAATATACACTTATCATAAAAAACAAGGTTAAGTTTTATTTAAACAACTGTCGTGTTGTTACAACAACGGAGATTGACACGCAATGGTCGGTACAAACTCCGATGTGAGCGGGGAAGAAGTTACACTTTGGACATTGAGAAACAATATCTCGCTGTTTCGGGTCTGTATTTTTTATTAGGTCTACACAGATATTTAAGTAACATAAATATCTTACCTATTTAATATAGGAATGGTCAGCTTTTGCAGGACCTTTATAAGGGTTGGTAGCCGTGCTGGTGACTGCATAAAGTTATTTTTTACGTACTGGCCCCGCACGTTGATATTGCGATGGAACCTTGTCACAATAACAGCTGCGTGACGTCATCCACCGCAGAAAGGTACAGACAAAAAAAAAGTTAATAATAATAATATCGTTTTCTTTGGTTAACATAGCTTTTACAAATTGAAAGAAAACAATTATTAAACCGGATTAAAGCTATTTGTAATATTATAATTTTCCGACGTTTCGCGTAAAATTTAAAATTATATATAATAGTTATAAGTTTATAATAATACAAATAGCTTTAATCCTGTTAAAAAATTGTTTTCTTTTAATAATAATATTCATTTATTTGCTTGAATGTAGGTGAACCATCCGTATTGTATGTAATTGTAAAAGATTTAAAATGTTCGTCACAAGTTGCTTTGAAATTAGCATGTCCTCACTAGTGTCTGTAGCATTTTTTAGGGCACGGTTTATATTTTGAATCAATAACTTAGTCCTCTTTCTCCTTAACGAAATAATTGTCCACTTTCACTCATTTCACGAGCACGGCTGTTAATTAATTTCTTGCTCATTTTAATGGGATAAGAATGATAACAAAACTAAACAACAAAAATAAAACAGGATAATGAAAATAAAAAGCAATAAAAAACACGTGGTAAAGACGCGTAGATACTCAATACGCGTAAGCGCTGGCTGACCTTGCGCACGGTACAGACACTGACAGTTGGACTACGTCACTAAGATGGCCGCTAGTCGCAATATCAACGTGCGGGACTTATATATATATTTATATTTATATATGAGCTGAACAATGAAGTTGTAACTGCATAGATAAAGTTTATATTATAAGAACTAGCTACCCGCTAACTTCGTTTTGCCTTAATATGATTTTACTTAGCCTACCTTCTTAGTAGATACAAGCCAACATATGAACCCTATTGCTATATTGAGACTGTTTGCATTTCCGGAATAAAAACCTAAGTACTAAATGAAACTAAAATTTTCCATCAATTTTATACTATTTGAATTTTTCTCTACTTAATAGAAAAATTTAAAAAATATTATTTATATAGAGTAATTTTTTCAGTCAGTGAGTTTTGAAATTAGAAACATACGATTCATTTTTATTTATATAGATTATATTTTAATTAATGACACTAAGCAATAGTTGTATTATTGTTAATGTTTATTAGTGCAAATATTTTTCTAGAAATCATTTAGCAGAGTTTTTATGCTATTTGATAATAAATTAATAAATAATTCATCTCGTATTTGAAGCACGTTTTAACAGTTAATTTATTTGTAATTAAAAGCTTTTTGCTTGTAATTTATTTATTCTTCTCCTTCTTGTGCCTCTCTATTTCTGGAGGTTGGCCGTCTATATCGTGAAGCTTGTCAGGTCATGTGCCAGATGCAAAAACTCTTCATGTTCAGTTTCGAAGCCATGAGTGGTTTTGTATCAACACGCCGTTCTGGATTTTGTCCGTTATTTGAAGAAGGTGGTATCGGTCATGTTCAACACGTGGCCCAGGTACGCAACTTTCTGTTGTTTAATGTTCTGCAAAATTAAAACAATTTACCTAATGTGTAAAGAAGATATCGCTCGCTCGCTAGATAGGTCTTTAGCAATACTCTTTATTATTTCATAATTGTTTGGTAGAATGGTTAAATATAAACAAATATGTATAGTGATAGAAAATCAGTGGCGCGACAACCTCTTGGTTGCCTTAGATTTTTGATGTTTAAAAATATTTTTAAAAACGTGATACTAAAATAGATTATCTTAGCTTAAGATTTTCTGTGTCACACGCCGTCAAAATTTGGATCTAAGGCATTCTGTTTTCCTCCTTTACAATAGTGAAGAGTTTGCGGTTGAACTTATAGATTGTCAGTCATCTTTTACAGCTATAACTGCTCTGTCAATTACTTCTTCTGATTAAGCTGCTAGATTACTTTTGAGTTTATTTTTAAACACTATCTAAATCAAAAAGTCGTCATAATGTTTTTTATGACTTTATTGGAATTGAATTTAAAATACCATATATAATTAAAGTTATCAAAATACTTAGGAAGGAAATAATAGAACAACTAAACACCCAAAACGCATTGGTATTATTTTTGCCCAACACGCTCATATTAGAAAACAATCAAGACTTGAAATATTTTCGTAGGTAAAAAAGGAACGATCACAAATAATACTCAAATAAACGTGCAATTGTCTAAATAAAACATTTCATAGATAACTAATGACTTATAATAAAACTAAATGTACAAACATTCTTTATAACTTTTTGGTTTGGTTTTGGTTGAACTGTCATGGCATCGCTGGTTTCATGTGAAATGACTAAAACACTGTCAAATCGATATTTATTATATTAGGAAAAACAGTTATTCTTCTTGATCGCTTCCCCTACCTAGGGGGGTGTTCAATTACTAATCATGTGTCTTGGTCAGATCATCTTCGGGTCCTCTTGGCTAACCGTGCAACCACTTGGTTTGGAAGAGATTTATTGAAAGTGATCGCTCCAAAGCGATAAGGGCTCCGTTTTATTTATTATTTTTATATGTATGCAATTAAAAGCGGTATTTATTACTGGAACAAAGTGAAACTTAAAAAAAAACACTTTTTGAACGGATTAAAGCTAAAACTTATAATTTTATTTCGTCACCGTGACCACGCACGCTGAAAAGTACGCGAAACGCCGGGAAAAAATTAAAATGTAGAATTATGTAAATAACTATAAGTTTTAATAATAATACATAACTTTAATCCGTTCTAAAAGTGTTTTTCTTAATGTGTAAAAGCTATTTTAACAAAAGACAAAGTGAAAGTTCTGTAAATAAACAAATGAAAAATAAAATAAAAAATACGGTACGCAATTATCAAAAACAGTCAGTGGGTAGGTGTCAATCTCTGTAAAGGGTTTATAGATGTTACTTATTATTTTTAGGTATTTGAAATCGCCACAAAACGAACTTTGATTCACATACTATCGATATTTATTTTATAAATGTCTCTGCACGAAGGCATCATATAAAATTGCGATCTAGCCTTGCGTAAGACTAATAAATAATAATAAAACTAACATATTTTACTAAAAAGGATTTAACATAAAAAAAAGTATCCAATAACACTTCTTACATCGGAAGGTTTTCTTTGTTTAATAACTAAACCTTAATTGTTATGTATGTTCTTCAATACTGATTCTCACAGTTAAAAACATGATCTTCTTCGCAATAGTCGTGTTTAGGTGAGTTTTTCTAATGATTAATAAAAAACGTGCATATATTGTAAAATGTTAGATGAGGGGACAACAATTAAATAGGTGTAAGTAACCAATTTAGCTCGTGTCTTGTACACACCGTGTAGATGTACAAATGAGTCTGCCGTTCATAGAAGCTTTTGTAAGATGCATATGGCCAGACATAATGCGTGTCAGGAAAAAGCACAAGATCGAATAACTTTGGTACTTTTGGATTTAATCTATGCAGGATCTCTTACGATGTTTTCCTTCTTTATACTACGTATTGAACTCCAGTGTGTACCTAGCCGTAATTGGGGTTGTCGAAGTCAACATTGCTCCATACCGCGAATTAATCTGTGGTGAAATAAGATTTTTGTAGTAGTAAAGTATTAATGAATATGCAACAATCTGAATTTTTTTTAAATTGAAAAACCCATGATGCCATATGAGTCATTTTTCATATGAGATGTTAAGGATGCGTGTATTAGTTTTAGAGTAGTGAATGGTGAAGCATTTCCTGATGGATTCAAATTTGGTGCGGCAACTTCGGCTTATCAAATTGAAGGCGCGAGAAGTGTATCAGGTAAGGTTTCTACCTCTTTTCCCATCTTTAACGACCGATTACATACATTAAGCGTCCTGGAGATGTAGGTTACTATCAGAACCGCTATTTTCATAACTGCGGAAATTTTGTAAAAGTAATATGTGGTGAATGATTAACAAATATAATAAACTAAGGTCCATATTCCAATTCGTTGTTTAGTCACGCTATCCAGTCGTGTTAGAAATTGTTTTAACAGCTCTTGAAACTAGATCTAAGGTTGATTATACCAGAAACAACTTTAAACTGGTTAACTAAATAATATAATAATCAATGCTATGAAAAAGTTTTATTTATCACTTCGGACCATCTAATTTAAACCTTTATCATTAATTTTAATTATATCTAGTTATATTCAAGAAATAAATATGCCAATTATACTAGTTACAATGTAGGTTAATGAAGTACAATAACAAAAATAAAACAGTGTATACGTAACGGCTATGTTATAAAACTGAATTGCAAACCTTTAATAAATAAAAAAACTAATGTAAGTTTAACTTACCTATATGATATATAATATAAAGTAAATATTTTAAAGTTATATATTATTTAGCTTCTCTATCTACGAACCGTTTGACGACAGATACATCTAGTATCTGTCTAACCTAACATAAAAGCGACACACGACCTTAGCATCCTGTTCTCGAAGCAGTTTAGGCCATTTTCGCCCTGTAATTTTGTTGTGGACATAATTAGAAGCTTGAATTACCAGATACCAAGCAGGCGTATAAACGGTGTTTGTCAAGTCAATATATTTATTTATAACATAAAATATTGATATGGTCAGTATAAGATGTTGTTAGGCTTGCTAATTACGTAACTTAAGGCACTTCTGCCGTAAGTCGGGACTGAATAACCTGACCGAATGGGTATAACAAGGATTTCACAAGAAATATCTATATTTTTCTTTTTCTTTATTTTACAAAATAATAATTATATTATTATCATTAATTAATAATCACAATATGTTACATAAGAAAACCGCTGTAGTATGTATTAATGTAACCATAGCAGTCTTGTTTACAGACAGAACTTGACCATTTTCAGACAATGGAGTAAATATATGGGACACTTACACTCACAACCACCCGGAGTTTATAGCTGATAGAGCCACTGGTGATGTTGCCTGTGACTCCTACCATCTGTGGATGAAGGATATTGATATTGCTGAACAATTAGGCTTGGATTTCTACCGGTAGGTTCCATAATTACCTGTGACGCACTTACGATACGACTACGCGGGATGAAAATATGCTTGTACATGAACTTAAAAAACACAAGGACATATCCTTTATTTGTTTCGTTATACTTTTTATCTTAAGTTTATCAAAACAAAACAATACTACGATACAAAATCAGTCATCAGTCTGTGCTTGTCCCATTCTGCTGATTAGTTATCGACAACTAATCCTTTTTGGGTCAAAGGGAAGCTGGTTTCCTTAGAATGTTTTTCTTCAAAGTATAAGCGAGTGTAAAATACCCATAAAGAAAGCAAAGTCCATTCGCGTACAGCTGTGAATCCAACACAGAATAAAGAGTTTACCATTTTATTCGTTGTTATTAAATAAAAAATCAAATAAGTAGCGATTGTATGTAGATTTTGCATTAAAGTAGATTTGTAAAGATATACTTTTGGCGCGTTAGGGTAAAATGATGAGACTAAATTTTTACGATGCGCGCGCACATGGTCCCAAAACCCGAGACCTGCACACCGTCACAAAAAACCGACACCCGCACATCGTCACAAAAAACTAACACCCTAAAGTTAGCATAGTCAACATTTTAAAATAAAACTTGCCAATTTCTTTAATTATGTATAAAAAAAATTATTTACTTAGGTAATGCGATGTAATAAAACCGTCAATACATTAAATACCTTTTTTCTATTGTTAGTGTAGTTTTTTCTACAAACGTAGAATAACTACAATTTTTAAAAACGAAAGATAAAAAAAATTAAAGGATTTTCATCTTGTTACGCCAAAGAAGTATAACTTTTACCGCGTGTACATACTAACACACATATTGTTTTTTCATTAGGTTCTCGATATCCTGGAGTAGAGTTCTACCCACAGGTCTAACAAACAATGTGAGCAATGATGGGGTCGAGTATTACAACAAAATTATAAATGAGCTTCTCAGGCGAAACATAGAACCAATGGTTACAATGTATCACTTTGACTTACCACAAACGTTACAAGATCTTGGTAAGTAAGTTTTGCCGGCGTCGGGACGTGACGACCCCATCGCCCACTGGTGAAATAACCTGTGACAGAGGTTATTTCACCAGCGCAATCAGTCAATCCCTTTCTAGTGGGAGTGCCATGCTGTTGCCTCCTGGCTTCAGCCAAACGGGCAGGCACGATCGGGGCAGTACCACTGTCTTTCAGAAAACCGGCGTAAAGTGATACAAAAGGTTCGCCTTCTTGTACTCGCGTTTCGTGCGGTGAGAAAGATTCCCGGAGCCCATCCCCCCCCTTTACAAGAAATATGACGGTGCAGAAGAATCAGAATCTACCCCAGGGGGGTACCACACGCACTTGCGGTGGAGAATCCCCTTCTAGGCGTCCACCACCGGGACACTCAGCACCCGGTGGTGGACGCACAGGCTGCCCTTCGTATTCTGGGGAGGGGCAACTGTGCGCTCTTTAAAAAAAATTATCGGTCTCGGGGCAAACGGAGCAATCCAACAAAGGCACCCCCATCCACACTCGCCGTGGACTTCACAAATATTAGGGGGCTCAACTCCAACATCCACGCTGTCCACTATCATTTAGAGACTGCGAAGCCGGCCTTGCTCTTTCTTACCGAGACTCAGATTTCCTCCCCGGCTGATACTTCTTACCTCTCCTACCCGGGGTACAAATTGGAACATTCATTTGTGCCGCGGGCTGGAGTTTGCGTGTACGTCAGAGAGGATATCTGTTCTCGTCGCCTCGGGACGCTTGAAGGAAGGGACCTATCTAACCTCTGGCTGCGCGAAGACTGCGATGACCATCCGCGATTCTACGCATGCCTGTATAGGTCCCATAGCGGAAATGCCGAAACTGACCGACTCATTGAGCATTGACGACTCCCTGCTCGAAAGGATTCCTACCGCTGAAATCGTGTTACTTGGCGATTTTAACGCCCACCGTGCCGACTGGTTCGGCTCTGAAACTACCGATCACGCGGGATCCTTTCACGACTTTGCTTTAGCCTACGACTTGACGCAAATGGTCCCAGCGATTACGCGAATACCAGATGTGGATGGTCATAAACCTTCTTTGTTGGACCTTCTGCTGACTTCACATCCGGAGACCTACCAAGTCTCTGTTGACCCGCCATTGGGTTCATCAGATCATTGTGTGGTACGGAGCATTGTGCCGCTCACGCGTCCTTTACGGCCTAGCTTTGCGGGCTGTCGCCGTGTGTGGCACTATAAGTCAGCAGATTGGTATGGGATGCGGTCTTTTTTTGCGTCTTACCCTTGGAGGACCATCTGCTTTTCGTTGAGTACTCCGGATGACGTCGCTGACTCTGTCGCTGATGTGGTCCTGCAGAGCATGGAACTTTTTATTCCATTCTCTGCGGTGCCGGTCGGTGGCAAGTCCCAGCCTTGGATTAGGCGTTCGTGCAAAGGGGCTTTGCGCCGTAAGCGTGAATGCTTTAAAGCCTGGGCAGAAGTGGCGACATCCTGTGATGCGGCTATCGGCGAACGTAAAAAAGCATACAATTCAGCCTCTAGGTCCTTCAAACGGGAAATCGCTAAGGCACAGTCAGAGCATATTGCCAGGTTTGGTGAGAAATTGGCCCACTTTCCTTCGGGAACTCGAGCCTTCTGGTCCTGTTTATTCTGCATATTAATGATATGTTGCAACATAGCAACCTTCATTGCTATGCGGACGATGCGCACTGGGGATACTTTTTACACGGGCAGGGCAGGTATTTCTCGGGCTGTTGTTGATGAGTGCCGGAACAAACTTGTGTCTGAAGTCGAAACTCTTTTACGTGGAGTCTCGGACTGGGGTAGAATAAATCTAGTCCAATTTAACCCCAAGAAGACACAAGTCTGCGCGTTTTCCGCTAAAAAAACTCCCTTTGTCGCTACTCCCCTCTTTGAAGGCACTCTCCTTAAAGCCTCAGCTAACATCGGAATATTGGGCGTTGACATATCGAATAACGTCCAGTTTCGCGGTCATTTGGAAGGGAAGGCTAAATTAGCCTCCAAAAAGCTTGGTGTGCTCAGCAAGGTGAGACGGTATTTCACTCCGGGCCACCGCTTGCAACTATATAAAGCGCAAATTCAGCCCCACATGGAATACTGTTCTCATCTCTGGGCGGGAGCTCTCCAGTACCAGCTCCTTCCACTTGACCGTATTCAACGAAGAGCGGTTCGAATCGTCGACGACCAATCACTTTCCGTGCGGCTTGATCCCTTGACGTTGCGTAGAGATGTTGGGTCTCTCTGCATCTTCTACCGCATTTACCATGGAGAGTGTTCAGAGGAGGATAGCCTCCTGCCCGTTTGCCTCCTGTACACTTGCACGTTGTAAAGCACGCAAAACGTCAGAAAAATTTAAATTTAAAATTATGTAAAATAATTATAAGATTATAATAATACAAATAGCTTTAATCCGGTCAAAAAAGTTTCTTTCAATGTGTAAAAGCTATTGAATTTTTGATATCGGTTAATTTTTTTAAGGAATTTATAAAATTTTATAGGTGGTTGGACTAATCCTCTAATAGTTGAATGGTTTCAAAATTACGCTCGAGTTCTCTTAGATTTATACGCCGACAGAGTGAGAACTTGGGTAACTATCAATGAACCTTTACTTGTTTGTGATTACATCTACACCAGCGGAACCCTGGCACCTGGTATTTTGGAGCCAACTTTTGCCCCATATCTTTGTAACAAGTATGTATTATTAGCTCATGCTAAGGCTTGGAGGATATACGATAACGAATATAAACGAAGATATCAAGGTAAGTGTATCCTTTATTTTTCATTTCAGCTTAAATAAGTTTGTGTAAAAATTACCGACTTATGTCAAAATAAGTCGCCTTGCGGCATACCTATTATGCGGTTAAGGAATTTATATTATTATATAATATTTCCTCTATAAAGCTAAGTAAAGGAAAACTTAAACTTGTGTTTTAGGTAAATTGTCTATTGCTATCAACCCAGTTTGGATCGAGCCAAGCACACCACAATTTAAGGACTTGGCCGAGCTGGGTCAACAATTTGGAGTAAGTTAATACCTCCGACTAAATAAGAAATACAAACACTGTTTCTTAGTGGATCCGCATGTATTCATTGCAAGATAGTATTATCTTCGAAAGACAGATATATACACTGAACAATATAAAAAATGTAACAATCAAAATAACTATAAAATAATTTAAAAATAGAACGTAGAAATGGCAAATGAGAAATACAAAAAACATAGAATATAATATGAGATAACGCAATAAATCCTAGCCGACAGATATTCCAAATTTAAACATTAAATTTTATTTTAAAAGACTTAATGCCTCAAATGTCGTGGATTGAATGTGGCAATTTTGTTTTGTTATACATGAAGTTTCATTGTAAGCAATATAAGTTGTTATGCTAACTATATGTTGATAAATAAGGAATTAACCTATTTTCTAGGCTGGCCGCTACTCTTATCCAATCTATTCAAAGACTGGTGGCTGGCCGCCGTCTGTAGAAAAGTACATGAAAAATTTAAGTAAAAAGGAAGGTTATTCGAAATCTAGATTACCAGAATTTACACACGAAGAGATTAAACTCATTAGAGGTGAGTTTATTTTCATATCCGCTAACGTATTTCGAGCTCCAAATTAATTAAAACTGGGTATGAGATGGGAGAATAATGTAACAAAAAGTATACCTAAATTAAAATTATGGCGGCCAAATTGCGTCATTGTACTCGTATAATCGCTCTTCTTCTTGTAGGCACTTACGACTACTACGCTCTGAACCACTATACAAGCCGACTTATTCGCCCAACTAAACCAGGCGAAACGGCAGGTGCCTGGAACTTCTATGGCTCCACAGACCTCGATGCCGTGTTAGAGTCACCACCATGGTGGCCTCCCACCGCCGCCACTGAAGTTGTGGTAAGGAATTTATCAGCATATTTCGATAAATTATATTTAAAGACGCGGTAGTGCTTACGTTACGACGTTCCGGGGTAGTTTCAGTGGGTATTGTTCGTCCGTCTAACGTGAACTAAGTTGAGAGTCACATGAAATTATTTTCGATATATCTTCTTAATATATGGTTCCTTTAACTGTGGAACCAGCGGTCCACTGAAGTATTTCCGAACCAATTCGACTAAGGGTCCTTCGAGAAAAGAGCCTTCTTGAAATGCTGGCAACGCACTTGTGAGCCATGATTCTGACAATATGTCCATGGGCGGCAATATCACTTAACACTTAAAAAAACAGAAACCAAAGGTCTTTCTAGGATATTTTTGTATTAATTTTACGAAAGAAGAGATATTAACTCGAGTCCCATACCTGTAAAGCAATATAAACTTCGTGGTAATTATCAGCAAGGAGTTTTATTTAAATATTTTCTTGTTCCAGATGTATCCTAAAGGCATTCGAAAACAGCTGGAGTGGTTGCAACAACAATATGGAAATATAAGTTTCCTTATAACGGAGAATGGTTGTGCTAGTGGTACGAAAGGACAGTACGACTTTGATCGCATTATATTTATTGGATCTTATCTGAAAGAGGTTAGTAATTAGTATACGAATTTAAAAGCCCACAACAGAACATATGTTGTAATATTACTTGGATACTTTGGCTTTCAATCCGCATACTACATTAGTCCTTCTCGAACTTGGTTTAGCTTAAACGGTAATGATAGGTTTTTTCAGAAATTAACACAACGCGCGAAAAGCACGCTCGGTTACATTTGATATGGGATTGTACCCTCCAAGAAACTTCACATTTATTATTATCTATATACATTTGTATGTATGTTTGTAATGTTTTACACAAAAACTACTCGACCGATTTCAAAAATTCTTTCACCAGGGATCCCTAACAAAAATGCAATAATATAATCTATTGATTAAGAAACTATTGATGATATAACTAAAACATATTGTACAGTATTATAGAACATATACAAAAATAATGTTTTACCCATGGGCAACTGTATGCCTATCCTTATTCGGAACTCCAAAACAATTATTTCGCTGCCACAAAACAAAACAATGTCAAATGTTGTGAATAGGGAAGTTCTAAGACGTTCTGCAAATAAATATCTTTAATATTATAGAAAAAGTTTTGATTTTTTTTATTTCTTACAAATTATAATAATCAAACTAAAGATTCCTCTACTTACTAATAAAAAAAAATCTTAGCTAGTTGAAATCAAGATTTTTTAATGTCGCATATTCTACGTAAATGATGTGAAAGCCCCGCAGGGCATTGCTAATGTATTAATATAATAATTAACAATACTAGAAAATCTTACTGGTGCCACAGGTACTACAAATATTATTTTTTCTGCGGCTATTTGCTAACTGCCCTAAGGCTATGAGCGATGTTCTGTGCTGCTGTCATATGGAGTGACTTGGAAGCATTTACTCATCTGCCTAGAGCTACTGCCAGTCATCTAGCACTAGAATATGGTGAGGTTCTAGTCGACTCACATACTGTCTAATGGCGAGTTGGCGAGCAAGTTCGTTCGGGTGGCTTAGCTTAACCACTCTTTGTTTTTAACTGCCACTCTCAGGATAGTTCTCATTTTAAGGTGTTTGTTCGTTTTTGGTTATGTACTTGGTACTTTTGCAATTGCTCTTGGGACTACAAATATAAAAATGTATAATTAACCAGACAAATTCATTTGTTTTAGATTCTTAACGCTATTAGAAAGGGAATAAAAGTGGAAGGTTACACGGCTTGGTCACTTATGGATAATTTCGAGTGGTTGGGGGGCTACAGGTACCTATTCAATTATTACCTCCGATCGAAGTTTAAAGGAGGAATACGCATTTGTAAGCTTCCCTGCAGGCAGTTCCAATCGTAAATTTAAAAAAAAACATAATATTGTATTTTTAGGACTATTTACTTTCCTTTATTTACTATTTCATGGTTTCACAACGGTAGTAGCCCTAGAATAAGTTTCTATTATTTATTATCTTTACAGGACCAGCTACGGTTTATACAAAGTTGACTTTGAAAACCCCATGCGGAAGCGTACTCCTCGAAATTCCGCTAGATTTTACGCCGACGTTATTAAAACAAGAAGAATAAACTTCATTTTCAATGCAACACAGTCAAACAGAAAGGATTTCATATTTAAGCACAAGATTATGAAACCGTTTAATCAGTCATTGAGCAACCCTCCTCTATATAATATAGACCTATTTAATTTTAAACCTCTAAATATAACGTTAGATTAGATAAAACTATAAAATTTTAGTTGAAGTAAGAGTTGCATACGTAAGAATACGTTTCTGTGTTTCTAACACTTGTCGATATATATCTGCTTGAAACAAAATCACTTTTCGACAAGCGTGACCTAAATGTTAGCACTTAAGGAAATTGTATGAGAATGACGTTAGCTCACGCATTGTCACGTGAGCGTTTTCGTCGCATTCGCCCTGCAGGCTCTATAACTAAAAATAATTCATGTAAATAATAAGTTGCTTTAGGCTGTTAGATAGTATAAACAACATGTATTAAGTGGTTTTAAATACCATGTAAATAATCATTAATTTATCAGTCAGTCACGTGACAAAAAACTGACACTGGTTAGTCCAATCAATGCAGTAGCAGTAGTAGACGTAGCAGTGACCCACTGTGTAGGTCATAAAGTGATTTTCTCTCAAGCCACTGATGTTGAGATCTGAATAAGTATTTTATTATTTTCTTATGTAGCTAAGTTCACATTTCAAAGATTGTGCTCGATGCTCTATTAAATGTCATTAATTGTGGTGGCGTCCATGCGTTGGGTTGTCTCTCTCTAAAACATGGCGAGGGGGGCGATGGCTGGCCATGCGTCATACTCTTGAACTTGTGGTGACTGGTCGGACTTGAATTCGTGTATGCGGTGATGTTAGTTACTTCGACTATGTATTTCGTGTTGTTCCCACGAGAATGTAAGTGCATGTTCCTATTTCACCATGTCTCCTGTTGGGGGACAAATCTTTGTTTTTTATCATTAATTAACTATTAACTACTTAAAGATGTCATGCGGAACATGTTGTAAAGGTTGCAGCTCCTTATAAACTTTTTGTAAAACAAAAAACTTGGCGATTGAAAAGAGTGGCAAAGAGTTTATTGCCAGTTCGGCTTTTCCGTTCTTCGCCCTTGATTTGGGAACTGGCAGTAAATGTAAAATTAGAAGCATTTAATATGTATTTCTTTTTGACGTTCATAAATGTACATTGTGTTACCTAAATGAATAAATGATTTTGATTTATTTTATTGTTAAAAGCTGGGCAACGCTCGGCACATTGATTTAAATTGGTAAAATTAGCACAAAATACATTTTTTTACGTAGAGATCATACAAATATCAAACAAAACAAACATTAAACATGTAAATAATAATAAAAAATTAAATTACAACAATTTAAATATAGATAAAAGGTTCGGGCAATCATTCGGATTATTAAATATCTTAAATGCAAACGATATATGAATTAATTATCTGCGATTCCCCAATGACAACATTTTAAAGTGCGCTAGCGTGGTTGGTTTCGAATGTTGGCAGCTTTTTTTTCGAGATGCCACTGGAGAAAATGACTGCCACAGTAACCTCTTTTGTGATATTTCGAGTCGTAACATATGCGTGGCATAATGCGGCGTCCATACAACTGTACCGTATTCTAGAATGCTCTGCACGAGACATAATAGAATTTTCGTTTTGATGATTCGGAATCCTTTTGTATTTATTTCTCAGGACAAAACTAAGCATTCTAGAAGCTTTCTTTATTATAATGTCCTGGTGTTCGAGAACGTTAGTTTATTATCAAAAAGTATCGTGAATTACTCTTTCCTCTCGAACTATATGATAGTTGTGAATTATAATGTCCCTTTTTCTAGAAAAACGAACGAAATGGCATTTTTGGACATTCAGCTCCATACCATTGGAGATACACCATGAAGTTATATCATTCAGATCCGATTAGAGCAGCAAGCAATCCTTGAAGTGACTGATAACACGACAAAATTTGAGATCTTCTGCATACATATACTTATTAATTCTAATGACTATATGTATGCAATGCTTAAAACAAGTTATTATGTCATTTACAAATATACCCCCTAAGACTATTTGATGACATTTTAAAAGCATTTCATTTTATTTATTAGTGACTAAGGAACCGATATGTATTAGCTTTAAAATTTCAATATTCATACCGCCGTATGAACAATTCGCTATGAACGACAAGTTTTTATTGCGTTCATTGTCACTCGTCACGTGACCAATGATAATGAAAGATAAGTATGCATTTCACTTTCCATTTATTAAATTATATTAGGCGGTGCTGACCTGTAAACATAGCTCCGGGTATTTTTGTTTGTTTACAAAGGGATTAATTGCTTTTATTAAAATAAAAAGTAATTCAGTTAAGAAAACATAATTTTAGGTTATACAAGACTTTTTATGAAGCAGAGATATATAGTAGGCAAAAAAACCAATAGGCTTAAACATTCAACTTCAAAAATATAGTTTCAAAGAATTGAAATTTCAAAAAATTGAGTTCCTTAGTCACTAACATTCATGTGACCTCAGTTTTGCACTCTGCTATCCTTCAATGGGGAAATTCATTAGTTGCGAATAAAGTTTTTATAACTCCTAAATAATTTATAAGGGCTATTATGGACCTCTTGTAGGCTGTATTATAAAGTTTTAACATACTAACATAGAATATAACAATAAAATAATTTTACTGTTTTAAAATATTTTTTTACATTTATATGTCTGATTGTGCGAATTTTTAATACATCCATTCAAATATGTATTGTTTTGAAGGCAATAACATAAGTACTTAAGAAGGTGCATCGACTTTCTGTATCGAAGAAATCGCGTGAGTCCGCCAAGCATCCGCGAATATTCAATTTTAATACATAAATAGCAATTAGGTAGAAATATAACTAAACTTAAATAAACCAGACACAATCTGTTAATATTGAAATTTCAGCCGGAAACGTTTCAAACTTTTTTATCATTTATATTATTATATATATATATATTATTATATACATGTACATATAGTTATTTTGAATTTAATTGCTGCAAATATTTTGAGGCTATTGTTGTACTCTATGTTTCCAATGTATATATATATATATATATATATATATATATATATATATATATATTATATATATATATATTATTATATACATGTACATATAGTTATTTTGAATTTAATTGCTGCAAATATTTTGAGGCTATTGTTGTACTCTATGTTTCCAATGTAAATTGTAAACTGTTAATATTTCATTGTGAACTGTAGTCTGTGAAGTGGGAACGCCCTATTCGGCGGGAATAATTCAGTATGAATTGTTAAAAACACTTAAACTTTGTAGAAACTTAACAATAACGCTTATCAAATACCAGGATAATTGGTAAATTGCTGAATACTGTTAATGTAATCACTCGGCATTAGGCGATGACAGCGACTAATAAATAATAATACTTGTCCATGATAATATCGTGTGCTTACTGATAAATTCGATATCCCTACATAACTACGATTATAGGTATAGATGAGGATGCAAACTTTATATAATTATCATTTTATACAGCTCTTTGGAACAGTGACTCATGAGTAATCCTTGTATACACTAAGTTGGTATTAACTTATTCTATATAAAATTTCACTAAAATCTGGTTCAAAAAACCAGATTTTGGTAATATTTTATTTTATCTACTAATAGAACTTGAATGAATTTAATTATATATTGCAGCTGTGAATAATAACTAACCCCACTACCATGTCACAGGCTTCAGGAAGTATGAATCCTGAGGGTATGATTACTTCACTTATAGCTCAACTGAAAAGTGAGTAAATCCTTAATATTTATAATAATACAATTGACAGACATAGTATACTGTAAGGAGTTGTTTTTGATTCTTCAAACATGTTATTAGGGTTTGACATTGACTATTTGACAAATTTCTGTATTTATTTTAATATCTATATTGTATGGGTTCTAAGGCTAAACAATTGTTTTTTTAAATAATCTACTACATATATATACATTTGCATACAATTGACTTCTATGTCTGAAAAAATATGATGAAAACTAGCCTATATTGCTTAACTTTTTAATATATTGTAAATTATATATTTTAATTACAAACATTTAATCAAAAACAAAGATGCATGAATCACATATGTAAGATTATGCATTCTTGTTTTGTATTCCGATTTACAAATTGGCTGTATAAGTACAAAATATATAAAAATATCTGGCACCAATTTAAATAATAATTATTTCAAAATTCTTTTTTTACAGTTACAAAAATACCTGAGACCCCAACAACAGACCAAGATTTTATCGTCAACCAGGAACAAAATGCATCAAATAAAGTGCCTGAAGTAAATGAAATTTTTGAAAATATAATAACTTCTATTAGTAAATCAAATAAAAAGGTGTTCAAAAAACATCTTAACTTTTTACATGTAATTGACAAAGCATTAATAGAGGAATATTTGAGTGCCAAGAATATAGATTTGTTCTCTTTAATTAGTAAACATTCTCAATTAGAGATGTTAGAATATCTTATAGAGCAAAGAGAAATTTTGCCATACCTTATGCCACTGGATAAAAAAAGGGAAGAAATAAGTATAAAAAATACATTTTTGAACTGTATGTGCAACTGTAATTCAGCAATGCTTGAAAGGTATTATGACTATTTAGCTGGAGATCTTCACTGGGTTATATATAATAAGACCAGTAGTAAAAATGATTTTGAAAATTTTAAAAATATTTTAAGTTTGTTAAAAGAAGCATACAATGAATACAATGATATTTTAAATAAAAATTATCAAGAACAAGGGGTAAACCCACAAATAGTTGTAGATGTCTTGTGTATAATTTCTTTTAATGAATTTCAAATAGAGTTGTATGGAAAATTAAATAAAGTAAAACTTGAAATGGAGCAATGGCAACCTGTCATTGACAAAGACAATGCAATTAGAGAGATTAAAGTCCTTATAGACATTATAGATATAACAATTAGCTTACATGCCGACTACTCAAGGAATAAAATTAATGATAGTTTTCCTGCTCTATTATTGCTTGAAGATGCTGATAATTTTACAGTGTATCGGATAGCACAAAAAGTTTTTATGTTTAGGAAATTTTTGTGGAAAACTGATTACAATGTGTGTCTTCTTATATTGGATAATCTGTATCTGTTGAAAGAAAGACTAAAAATGCCGGGAACCATTTATCAGGAATTAGAATCGCACCTTTACTACTTTATTTATAATTGTAAAAGTAAATGGTCGTTCTATTTATCTAAAACCCAAATGGTAGAAGTTCAAAATCTTGTTGGAGAACATAACGGCGTATTGCATATTTTTAATACCTCCTTTGATATGGATATAGGAGCATTATGGACATTTTTGATTATTTACTTAGAGAGGCAAGATTTTCTAGAGAAACTTTTTAATTTTAACGAAAAGTTAAAAGTGCCTATCTTACCAGAAAACATTAAACTTAACAGATCAGAAATGTCGCAAGATGAGCAGCAGTCTTTAATTCCTATACCAGAAATGAGAGACGATTTCTCTTTAAGAAAGATGTATAAAACTCTCGAAGAACTGCCAAGCGCTGAAGATGTAAGGCTGAAAACGGAATGGGCCCAATTAATTGTCGAAAGAGTTCTACAAGTAGTTGGTGAATTCATTAAAAGTACCAAAGAAAGCAAACACTTAGAGGCAACAACCCAAGCTCTGATGCTAGCGGAAATACCATTACATATTGTAAAATCTCTCAAAGCTATTCGGCAATTTTTAAGTAAAGCCGATAATTGCCAAATACTGTGGAGAATCGAGTTATCAAAGCACGGACAAACTGTGCTAGCAAAGGTGTTAAATGATTTAAAACACATTAAAGATGTTATTAAAAGACAAATTAGTATAAACCGGTATCTGGTTAATAGATCTCTCATAAATGGTTGTCGAGGAACTTTGATAAAACGCAGGGACTGCATTAGAGAAAACATAGAAAACATTATGCCACATCATTTTGACGCCGTGTCTCAAGGCCTGGGAGTATTTCTTCAAAATCCTACAGAATATACAGGTAATATGCTTTTGGAAAATTTTTATAAGACACACTGGAAACCCACAGGGCTTAGCGTGGATCTCATGATGGAAGTTGCACAACTCCAACATGACTTAACAATGCTTCTTAATAAACACTGTCAAGTTCAACAAAGTATAAAAGCATTCATTGATAAAAACTATACATATTACAAAAATGTCATAGTTACGATTTTAGACAAAATAATGTTTCAGAAAGAGAATTGGAAAAACATTAAGTTGGAATGCCTAAATAATGTGGATCTGCAATTTGATTTAATTTCAGAATATCCAAATGAATTAGATGTAAACAAAATAAGAACAAACTTAAAATTAAACAACTGTAGTAACAAAAAATTAACTGATTTGTTAACGAAAGTTATTGAAATAAAATCTTTGTGGGATATCATTGAAAATATACTTGATTTCATTATCAACAAGTGTAAAGTATTAAATGATTCCGTTGCTGAAATTAAGTGGGGCATTATTTCTGAATGTTACGCAATTGTTTGTCGGACCACGTACACTACTGACGATATGGCTCGAAATGTTGAAAGGTTATTTCATTTTATGGAACAAGCAGGCCTCAGAGCAGACAAATCCGTAGTAAGAAATAATTATAATTATGACGGTTTACTAGAGTTGGAAGAAATACTTCTAATAAATAATTTTGTAACTGAAGAAGAAATCCTGTATATATCCAAAAACACGCCTGTAAGCCAAAGGGAAAGTCTAAAGTCATTAACCTTTGACAAAAGCAAATTTATTGTAGAAATGAAACATTACGTTGATGCAATCGGAAGATTGCAACCATATGATCCCAAATCCGAAGAAATCATCAGCAATGTTAAAAACCGGGACGGTAATCTCTTAAAGTGTTACTTGAACAGATTAAAATCACTTAGCTCACTCTTAAATGGGCAGCCGAAAGATTTGTTGATTTTACGTTATAAATATATTGGCCAATTTAAAATCTGGTTAGAAATGATTTTAATTGACATTTTTAATATTCTAAAAATTTGTAATCAAGATGGTAATCTACGTAAGGTTAATAGGTTATTAGCAGAAATAAATTTAAGACATGTTTTGACTCATGGTAGTCCTTTATTGGAGGTTGTTGGTGATTTTTTGGATGCCAATGATGTACCTTCCGAACTGATTTCTAAGGCCTTAGAATTTATCAAAGATTTAGAATCAGTACAAGCGTTGTACACGTTGAAAGAATCCAAATTTGATTTTAACTTAATATATAAAAGCGTTGACCATTTTGATAAGCAGCATCTTTTAAATTGTTTGAAGAAATCCAAAAACTGGGAACAATATCTTTCACTTTTACCGGAAAACATTGTCTATAAAAAGCCTAAAACAAAGAAGAAACAAAAAAAGAAACCCCACCTACCCCAACCCGAATTAATAACGGCTATAAAGGATAATGCAAATGATAAGATCAAGGAATTAATAAATATTGTCGATTTGGATGCAAAAGATCAAAATGGTAAAGCTGCCGTCCACCATGCAGTAATTCAGAATAATATTGAAGTTCTAACATTATTAAAAAAACATAAGGCAGACCTCGATATAACAAACCAAAAGGACAACAATCGCACTGCGCTACATTATGCTGCAATGAAAGGAAATAGCGTTGCAGTGGATTTTTTGTTGAAATCTGGTGCTTTAGTACAGAAAGACACAAATGGTAATACTTATAAAGACATTGAAGCCATGCAAATTGAAATATCAGATGAAAGGAATAAATTTAAAGGTGATATGGACGACCTCCTTTCTGATTTTGAAAGCTTTGGGTTAAATGAATTGGGAGAAGAGACTGATGACAATGTAATGAATATATAAATCATCGTGTATTAATTATATTATAAAAATATTGAATTTTTTGTAATGATATAATCATTGTTTTATAGTCTAGAATATATTGTTATACGTACTTATGTGTGATAAGCATTTAGTACCAAAGAAAAACATGCACAACTTTTACAACTATTGAATTTTATATACGAATTTGTATTTCTAATAAAATTATTATCACATCAGAAAACTTAACTGTATGTAGGTTAAGAGATATTTTTTATATTTTTATTAAACATTTTATACATATAAACTGATTTTTATTGCTGTTAAAATTAGTTATAAGGTTTAGAATAAACATAAATAAATAATACTTTAAAGTTCATCGTTAATGTATGTATGTAAAACATCACAAGATCTAGTTTGTATGACGGCTGCGTAGAACTTAGCGGATGGGCGAGGTATGCGTGCGCGCTTCGGATCATCGTAATCCACTTTGTAGAGACCGAATTTCACTCTGAAAAGTATTGCCAATTAGGCTCGCAAATTTAGATTGTTTTTCTTAATCCTTTTCTATATGACTACTCACGTATTTCCAGACTCCCACTCAAACGTGTCAATTAGACTCCAAACTGTGTATCCAGTTACATTTATCCCTGCCTTAATCGCGAGTTCCACCTATAATTGTTATATCATTATATATTCCGTCGGAAATGGAAATACGGCATTTTAATTTCTCCAATAAATATTTATATAGTAACACTCAAAGTTGGTGATGGAACACCCTTTTGCCTCGACTGAGCAAAGCTAGAGAAGTCTGCGCAATATAATATATCCTGTGTATAATATAATATATCCACTGGCTGAACAGACCGAATCGGCTTTAAGTACGTAATATTTTCATTAGGAGTTTATCCTAAGGTTCAAAGAGACTTATCGGTTCGAAGAGGCTTATTGCTCAATTCTAATTAGTTACCTGCTCTAAATGCTTATTGTGATATCGTATTTTGTTATAGTCATTTTCATCTTCTCCACCATCACCATAGCCTATTTCCGTTACTATAATTTCAATGTCACCGAATTCCTTTTTAACCCACTCCAATATTCGACGGAGTCCGATTGGATATTCCTGTTTAAATTTAACTTTAAAACAAGTCAACTTTAATATCACTATTTTCTTTTAACTCTTAACTTACATATAACCAAGGTACAATATTTTCATTCCTCCATGTAGCGTCAACCGTCAAAAAAGATCCTAATTCTTGAGAGCCCGTGAAGGGCCATTCCAGTCTGTCATCCATCGTAGCTTTCCGAACTACACGACTTGTGTAGTAGTTTAAACCGAAAAAGTCATACGTACCTGTAAAGTACCTAACATAACAAGGGATTGAAGTTCTCTAATTAAGGAAATTGTTTCCAAGAAAACTAAACTTAATATTTATATAGAAGAAACTAAAACTTACAAAATAGGAGAGCACCTTGAGATGAAATAGATTTACCTAAATGTAATCGCGTTTCGTGCGGTGAGTGAGATTCCTGGAGAAGAAAACTCCCCTTCCCTGTCTAAGAAATATGAAGGTGCCGAAGAAACAGAGACTACCTCAGGGAAACGCGCGTAGTGGAGGATCCACCATCGGGTGCCCTGTCCACCACAGGCCCTTCGTATTTTCTAACTATTCTTTTCTATCTTGTAACTCTGCGCGCTATTACTATCAAATTAAACATAAGTCAGTTGTGTATCGATCTCGGGGCAAACGGTGCAAACTAACAAAGGCACTCCCTTCAACACTCGCCGTGGACTTCACAAATGTTAAGGGGTTTAATTCCAACATCCACGCTGTCCACTACAATGTAAAGACTCTGATATACTACCTCTCATACCCAGGGTATAAATTGGAACATTCGTTTGTGTCTTAGGCGGGAGTTTGCGTGTATGCTTGTTCTCGTCCACTTGAAACGCTTGAATCTAACCTCGGGCTGCGCGTAGACTTTGATGACAATCCGTATCCATAGCAGTTAACGTTAAGGCAGAATACGAAATTTCACCTGCGTCGTTCAACAACTGAGCGTTTTTAAGGCAATTTTTCCACGCACCACCACTGTGTGGGTCCAGCTACCCACTGAAGTATTTCCGAACAAAATTTACCTAAGATCCTTCAAGAAAAGAGTGTACTAATTGTTTAAAGGACGGCATCGCACTTGCGAACCTTCTGGCAATTTGAGAGTGGGCACACAACAAAAACACGGCGGCACTACTTAATATAAAATACCTTTTACAAAATTAATTTCCTCTGTAGTAAATGGTGGCAGTCTAGAAAAGCTAAAACCTTCGTTTTTACTGTTAGTGGCGATTATCTCTTCTATCTCTTCCGGCCATCCACCGTTCTTCGAAAATACTGGATATGTATAAATTACCTGAAAGCAAACCTCATTTACTCACTCCACGAAAACGCTCTAGATCTTTAAGGTAAGTTGACACACAACCTTTTGCAATGTGCTTACATTTAAACTATAGGTGAGCTCCCCAAGCTTCCGTTCCTCCTCACTCTTTCCCTCCAGCCAGAATATCTGGTTTGCAATACTTACTTTACCTGAAAAAAATAACCAAACACTTATGTCTACAAATAAGTTACTTAGAACTTTTTTTATTAAGTCGTCGGTAGTTTCCATACCACGATGTTTTGGTTTAAACATCACATCATAAATTCTCCAGGCACGCGCATGGGCCAACAAAGTGTTCTTAGCGCACAAAAAGGCTCCGTAATTCGGATCGCTAATTCCTGGGGCAAAGCCGGTGTTTTCGCCGTATGCGGCTGCACACATGATTAATGGCTCGTTGATAGTCAGCCAAGTCTTGACTCGATCACCGAAAAGACTAAATAACACCTTTGCATAATCCGCAAACCAAGTGCCTATAAGAGCATTTGTCCAACCACCTGGAAGATATTGCAGGAATATCGGTTAATAATTTTAAGATGGATTTTTAGTAAGTCTGTCATACTCAAGTAAATTACTAGACTAGATTATGATAAGAAGAAATATATACGTAATGCTTATAAAGCATTATAAATGCTTACAATAGAATAACAACTGAACAAATACTACTTGCAGTAAAATGGAAAATCGACAATTTCAGTATATATATTATTTAAAATAGTCTTAAAGTATTTTTTTTTTATTTTAATGCGCCAGATTTACTAGTATACACTAGTAAACGTGGAAACTTTGACATGACAAATAAATTGTAATTACCCAAGTCTTGTAAGTTTTGTGGTAATTCCCAATGATACATTGTGACCATCGGTTCGATTCCCTTTGCGAGCAGTCCGTTGATAAGTTCATTGTAGTATCGAACGCCATCTTTGCTTATTTTGTTTGGATATCCTGTGGGTAGGATTCTTGTCCAGGATATTGAAAATCTGTAACAGATATAAATATCAACGCACAAGTAGCTTTTCGTTTTTTAAATTATTTAACAGTATAGATACCTGTAATAGTCTAGTCCCAAGGCAGCACAGGCGGCAATATCTTCTTCCCATTGATAGTAGGAATTGGCTGCTACGTCACCATTTGTATTGGAGCATTTAACGTCATATTTAATGTGACAAAATGTATCCCAGATGCTTGGAGTTTTGTCTTAAAAAGCCATAAAAGTAGTAACAACTGATAGAATTTATTTAATAAATAAATAATTTTATTTGGTGAAGTGATGTACTGAGAGAACGCTTTTGTAGACAACTATAAATTTTCGTAGCAGCGTAATATAGGATAACGTTAATTTCTTTAAGACAATCATTTTTATCAAACCGAAACCGGTTACTAAAATACGTACAGAACGAATCTATTAAATCTTTCATACCTAGCGAAAATCTTGAGAGCCAGCGTAGGTTCTATTGATAGAATTCGTTAAAGCTTCCAAAATTTAGAGAATTAAAACGACATTGGCATAAAGAAATAAAAAGAGTTTGGAATAAAAATTGTACAGTATAGGATCCATTTAGGATACCTATAGGCCACCTACCTATATGCCATGCCTTATGAAATTGATAAGTAGATATTTTCTCATCATCTAATGATGATCATCATACTGCAAGATTATGTACAATTTACGCACACGGCAAATCAATCGTAGAAAAAAATATCAAGATTAGAAGGTCGTTAAAAAGGCAATGAATACTTTGCTTTATATAAAGAATATTTTCTAAAATAATAAAATTTACAATATGTAAATGATGCAAAAAGTCCGTAAAAAATCTTATCGTACAATTATCTCCAGAGAAACTAAACTAAAGATACCTACTATTTTATTAGACTAACACGACTACGGTTGTAAAAAAAAATTAAATGTCGTGATACATAAACTTTGTTAAACAAATTATTACAAAATTATAACCTGGATATTACATTATAGGTAATATTTATCTGTATTAAATACGTTTTAAAATTAAACCTTTAACGATTCTTTAAGCAAGATATTTTTTTAGAGCAATAACCGTCTTTTTATAGACAATATAAAGTGTTTTCTTAATACCAATTTACCACTAATATTCCAGGCTCCTTCTATTTGATACGAGGAAGTTGCAGCACCAAACTTAAACCAAGGAGGAAATTTTGCGGTACACAAATGTGACAACAGAAGAACGCTGAAAAATAAAGTATTTACTGGTAAATACGTTCATGGATTGACAGTCGTCAGAGATGTAAGGAATAATATCAAACTAAAGTCGATTATTTAAATGCAATAGAAAGTACGTGTTTTCACTGCCCTATACATAAGGCAGTTGACATCAAATGAGACATTAATTTACGCTACGTTGCAGCTACAGATTATCAGGAACAATGTTCCTTTCGTCTACAAGTTGATAAGGTCGAATGACAACGCTCGCTTCGCAAATGTACAATTCAATAAATTTAATTATAAAACTTAATTTACGTCTTACACTAAAAGTTATTTTCAGAATTCAGACGCTAGCCGCTATTGGCTAATTGCACATTGACATTTTTTCTTACTTATTATCGATTTTATCAAGGGCACTATAATAACTACCTTCAACCTTCAGAGCTATAATTAGCTGTGATACGATAAGAAATTACACCTTAATATTATATACATTTGAAATAAAAAACTACCTTTTATCATGATATCTACGACTCGTAGCACATACGACAGGTATCTTGGATATAATAATAATAATAGGTACACAGGTAATCGTTTTGCGAAATACTATTACCTTATCATAACTATAAAATACTGGACAAATAAATATGTGTAACAAAATAATTAAGTTTTCCAATAAAAGATCCTATTATAAGCTTCTTTCTTAATTCAAATTATTGATATTTCATTAAAAATTAAGAATACTACTGTAAAAAACAATTTTTTTCAACTAAGAACAACTAAATGATAATATGTTACATTGTCCTAAATAAATACTAAATACCTTAGCATGATACACGTCTTCATGGCAAGTTTGAAATTTTACAATACGTATTAAACATATTGGACAATTATAAGGTAAACAATTGTTTAGTACAATGTTCCGGTGTTGAGACGTGACGTCGCCCACTATTGTAATAACATCAAAATCTGTACACCATCGGAGCATTCAGCACTCGGGGCTTGAACGCCAGGAAGGATATTTGTTCTAGACGCCACGGGAAGCATGAGTATCTATCCTCTGGCTACTCGAAGACCGCGATGATTATCCGCAATTGCACGCGTGCCTGTATAGGTTTCATTACGGGAATTCCGAAACCGACCGACTTATTGAGTACATCCAAATGTCTACAGTTTCCCTACTCGTCTCGTCGAAAGTGTGATACTTGGCGACTTTAGTACCTGATCATGCGGGTAGGTCTTTTTATGGCTTTAACTTGGCATATGATCTGACACAAATGTGGATGATTACAAACCAAAATCAAACCAAACTATTGAAAGCGGTGACATCTCGTGATTCCAATACCGGCGAACTTAAAAAAAAGCATATAAGCTGCCTCCAGGTCCTTTAAACAAGAGGTTGTTAAGGAAAAGTCCGAGTAAATTGCCAGTCTTGGCAAGAGCTTGCCTGCCTCACTTCGGGTCTCGAGCTTCACTCGCCAAAGCTTTTAATGGGAATTTCTAGCAGCCCTTTACGTCTGCACAGGAATGATGACTGGCTGGCCTATACCTAGAAGGCAACGCCTACCTTTTGGGCTGTTTCTTCGCCTTCATCGATCCCTAAAAAGCGCCTAAAAACTCTTTGGAAGGAAAGCCTTAATTAGACTTTTAAGTCTTTAAGACGTTTGATGTGCTCAGCGAGGTGAAACGGTACTTCACTTCGGGCCATCACTTGCAATTATTAATAGCGCAAATTCGGTCCCACATGGAATACTGTACTCGCTTTTGGGTGGGAGCTCACCAGTACCGACTCTTTCCACATGATCGTATTCAAAAGTGATTCGAATCGTTCCTCGGAACGGACTAAAACTGAGATGTGGGGTTTCTCTGCATCTTCTATCGCGTTTACTATGAAGATATGATTTACTAGTTAATATCTATAGCTGAGTAGGATCATCGGACGTCGAGGCAGAATACGAAATTCCACGCGTATCATTTCGACGTCCGTCGTTCAACAACTGAGCATTATTTATCGCTGTTATTATCAACCAAACCAAATTGACTTAGGGTTCTTCTAGAAAAGAATTTATTAAAAAGTCCGCAACGCACTCGCGAGATCCCTGATATTGAGAGTGTCCATGACTATCACTTAACATGAGCCTCCTGCTTATTGAACAGGGTTCAATAAAATAATATATATTTCTAATTTTTCTCAGCGATCGTTCTCTTTTCTGGGTTATTACTTGTATAACAAACTTAACAAAATTCTAAATATATATCCTAAAACCAAAAAATGTGTAAAGCAAATAGTTCATACATTTGTACTTACTTTGAACTATGACCAAACGAAAAAACTGCTAGATGTATCAAAATAATTTTCACATATGTTCTCAGGCGTGTGCCTGACATCCATACACACCCTTCTAACACTCACTCACACACGCGTACATACCCTCTTCCACTACCACACTCACATACACACATACTCACATACACACACACTCACACACACTCACACACACACACTCACATACACACACCCAGACATACACTCATACAACTTTATTTCAACTAACTCCTAACTAGTGGACTGCTTTGTATTGTTTTACTTTCCTTATTAAAACGTTAAATTTGTTTGCCTACCCATATATGTATCTACTTTTTGTTAACACTCAATATGAATTTGCTGTGAATGGAAGCCTGGTTAACCATATCACAGGTTCTTAACTAGTTTGGAAACCAGTCTCCCAATACCTTCTCAACTGTAATCTTATTTATTGTTGTAAGTGTTATATGGGAGAAAAAAAATATATTGTTTAATTTCGAGCGATATCTACCAATATTATAATGCAATTATTTTGTTTTATGTTTCGATATATATTAAATAAATCGAAATATAATGATTAATCGGTTTATTAATTAATGATCAAATATTACGAGTATACTTACAGCTATAATCTAAAATTAAGTACGCTTTTTTTGCAATAACTGGATTTTTTTAAATTTTTCGTATGGTCTAAAGGGTAATAACAGTTTTTATTAATTATATACATAATTACCTTTTTAAATTAGGGCATAAACTTATACTTTTACTTACTATAGTCGTTAGTTACAGGAAATTTGACACGCAATCATTGAACCTCAGCATTTCTATTTTGACGATATTCTACAAAATATTGCCAATTGACATTAGTTAACATAGCTTTTACACATTTAAAGAAAACACTTTTTTTACCGGATTGAAGCTATATTATTATATTATAAAATAATTATAAGTTTATACTAATACATAGCTTCAATCCGGTAAAAAAGTGTTTTCTTTAAATGTCAATTGTCATTAACCATTATAGTGTCAAACATCAAATTTTCAAAATTCAATGTTTGAGTTGACGCTTTGACAAACGACGAGGTGACGAAAGTTAAAAACGAAATTGTACAATTTTGTAAACATAGCTCCATATGTGTTATTTAATCAGAATTAGATCGTCTTATACTATCATACAACTATCTTAAAACTAAGTATATCTAATTGACACGGTGAAACGATAGTGCATAGCAGTTTCGATTATACTTCTGAAAAAAATTCGCGGATTCTTTATTAGATTCAAAAAAATTTCTGATTCGTCGTTGTTAAGACATTATTTGAAGTATTTGTAATGGTCACGATCGATTATTCATGTCGAAAATGTCGAAAATAAAGAAATTGACGGGGTCATTTCGATACACACAATGGGACCCATGCCTTATAATATCCCAGATTTTAGCAACGCAGTTCATGCTCTACGTTTCCCTTAGTCTTCTGGTCGCGATTATGCAGGACCTAACCGGATCTACGAGGACTTTGGATCACATTTTTGAATATCATGTGAGTTTTATAAAAGTTTTAAACATCAAGGACTTAGGAAGAAGTACAAGATGTCTTTGGTTTTTGTTTAAGTGCTATGAAATGTTTTGATCACTTGCATTTTTTCTTTCTGTTTTTCAGGAAATTCATGTTAAAGATAATGAAGGGAGATCCATGATATTAGCATTTGTACTGAATGCCATTGCTGGTGCATATTTATTATGGTTGCTGGTAGGACGAACAAAGCTGTGCTTGGATTTCAGGTAATACTCATGTTCAATATTATTATGTTTTTACTTTTAATCTTAATTTATGCAATTAAATAAATGAAAATATTTATAAATGTCCAAATATAGCATTAAAATAAGTGTTTTGGACAGATGAGTTTTTATTAGCATGAAAAAATATTTTACCCTGTTTATAAGTTAATTATGTTATATAATTGTTTTGTTCCTAATAAAAATGTTATAAAATTATATGAATAATTTTAACATAATATTTTTTTGCATTACAGTTGCACATATTATGGAATCCACCTTATTGTGTGTTGGTTCTACAATGGATTATTCCCTACGACTTTCTCATGGTGGGCGTTGAACATTTCTTGTGCTGCAATCATGTGTGTAGCAGGTGAGTTTCTCTGCCTCAGGACAGAGTTACAAGCCATACCACTCAGTAACATTGGAGCTAAAGTTGATTTATGAGATAAGAATGTCATGTTAATTAATGTAAACCAAATTTGACTCAATTTCAATTTTTTTTGTTACTTAGTCATAGATGATTAGAGGTGAATTGAATCTGAACTGTGTTATGACATAGTATGTATCAATTATATAATATCCTTTTCTGTTGGTCAGTTTCCACAGATTGCTTTTAGTTTTTACCACAGAATAATTTATGCCAATTTATATTGTATAGAACAAATTTTTAAAAAGCTTTCAATAACTGAATTAAGAGTAATACATACCTAGATATTAGGATATTAACTGTTAAAATTTATTTTTATAAGTGTACAGTAATTCTCTAGTAATATTGCCTAATTTATGTTGTAAATAAAACAATTGACTATGAATGTGTTTTTATACAGAGTAAGGTAATGGCTTAATTTGAGAATTTACTCATTGAATTTGTAAATGTATCATATTATATATATGATTTGTTTTCAATAATCATTAAAACATTTAAAATATGCAGTAATTTATAGTTGTACCAGCAAACTGCAAGTAGAAACATGTCTACACCCCACATAGGTCTTTGAGATTTTGATCTTTTCCTTAAAGACTGATTAGTGATAAGACTCAGAACAGGTAAAGAGTGAATTAATATATTTGGTTAAAGGTTATCTGCTATAGAAATAAAAAAAACATCTTTTCAAAATCAATTTATTTTTGTAGTAAAAACAAGTTAACATTTTAAATAAACATGAAATATCACAACATTGTTAAATTATCACAAATACTAAATTAATGGAAGTAAATAATGTACAATAATAATTCTAGTTTCCAGCTGTGATTAATATTGATCTTTGGTTGTATAAAAGTGCAATCTTTTTAATAATAAGTGATTAACTACTGTCTCATGACATAACTGGGCCAGTGTGGATATACTTCTAGTAGGTAAACAATTTTGGCCTGTCTGGACAGTATAGATAAACTGGCTAAATTATTTGCCGGACACATCAAAATAACATAAAATACTACTGTAAGTATATTACTTGGTTAAGTGTAGTGTTTAAAGATCATTTTATATTACATAAAATAATCTGGTAACAATGTTACAAATTAAAACCAATAGTATGTTAGTGAGAGACGAAACTAGGTATATTTGTCTCTTTCTCCTAGTAGAACTTTGAGGCTTTAATTGTTTTATATGTGGTTAAGTATTAGTATACTGGGTTAAGTTTTTTTATGTATATAATGATTTTAATACTTTAATACTCTCTATTTTGTTAAGGTAAATAAACAAAGGTAGTAATTACATGCATATAATATTTGTCTATATAAATGTTATGGTGCACTTGCGTCTTTTGTGGGGCTTATCACTTTAAACAACAACAACATACCGGTTATATTGACCAAAATCAAATATCCCGGCTGAATTCTTAATAGAAAGACCGGTCGGTCTAATGACCGCGTTATAAAAAACACCGCTTTTTATGACATCGCTTATTCCAACATCTCTTTAAGCGACTACATTTAACTAATATTTTCGGAGAATTATATGTGTTAGAAAGTCCAGCCGTATTGTAAACATTTGAATAGGTGAGGGCAGTCCCTCTCCTTTCCACATCTAGGACACTAGTCATTAAGATCGCAAAATTAAACAAAAACGACTCGGGTTTAAGGTATATTGTATTTCTCAGAAACAAAGTACCTACGTGTATGGAGTATAATCGACGCCCAAATCCCGTCGTTCCCAAACAACGAAGATTGAGGAGGCTTTGCTAAAGTGGTCTAAATATTAAAGGACAAATAATGTGGCAATAAATGGACAAATTCCTAAACAAAAAGCAAATAATTTTGCTCAGTGTTTTGGTGAAGATTTCGTTTGATTTATCGAAGAGTTTGATTTATCGTTCCTAGATACGGTATAGGCAGCGGGAAACTCAGTGGTACAGCTGCCAGTGTTGATGGCAGAAATGTTTCACCAAAATCTATTGCGAACTGCTTTAGACATGCAGGTCTCAAACACCTCTTGACAATCTCCTTAGATGCTCTCACTGATGTTGAAGAAGACGATGTTTGGCTCAATTAACTCACAAAAGAGTTATTACTCTATTGCAATTTGTGCACCAGCTACGGAAGAAGATATTGTAAAAGGAGTTCAAGAGGAGAATGACAAACAGAAAGAGACTAGAACAATTTACAGTGCCAACTTTGAATGATGGTTTCAATGCTGTCAATTTGCATATTTATTAAAATGTTCTTTTTAATAAACATGCAAGGAAATTATGACAATACTTTAGTTAAAATTCAGCGTGAACTACAAATGGCGTTACTACAGAAGTGTTTTTAACAAACAGTTTTGTTAATGAAGAAAATTATATGTACGTTATGTCTTTTTATTATAATTTTAATATAAAATTTAGATTTATTTCATACATGAGTATACTAATCACACATTCAATATAAGTATTAGGTACTTAATAACGACGCCATCAGCTTTTACAAGTATCGGTTTAACACCAAATATGACCTTTTATGTCGCTATAATTTTATCTATAGTAACTTAATACTGACTAAATATTTATAATCTGTATTTGATTAAAGGACTATTGCAGTAAGCATCAGGCACGCAGTAAAGAAGATAAATTAACTGATTTAAATGTCTTCTACAAATATCTATTTTGAATTGTTTCGAGTGCTACGGTTGACTCATCCTCACATATTAAAATTAAATTTAAATTATTTTAAATAATTAATACGTCCAAATATAATAATACATTTTTAATATATTTTAAAATGATATATTTGTGGCAGTATTCGTTAAATTATCTGTATTCAGATTCAGAAATTAGTTTAAATACACTAAATATAATATACCTTACCAACGCAAAAAGGCTTCCATACTAGCAATAATATTATAAAACTTTCATCATAATGAGGTACAGAGTAAAATTATCGTAAATTAAATTGTTTCTAGCGATTGAAATTCTATTTATTACAATTAAATCTATCAATTGCGGTAGTGCCGTATAGTTATAACTACGCTACTCGCTCAGATTAAAGAACAAAGATTACAATCACTTGAAAACTCAGATATGCATTTTCAGGTTGTGTTTAAAACCGGACAAAATTCATCTATATATAGATAACTGCAACTAACCAAATATATTTTAAAATTGAAATAAAATTGTTCATTATAGTATTCGTTTTTTACTGGTGACTTCTTACTTTGTTCTTAATATGAGCGAAAATTAATAACCTATTTTAAAATTTGTAATAAAAAGCTAGAAAATATAGATAACAGATCTTTTAAACAAATAAAGGCACTGTTCAGTGTATGGTTTGATAGTTGTGGGCGGAGCCGAGTGAATCTAGTTGCTACCTCTACAAGATCGACAATTTATAGCTAGAACCGGTACCTAATTTATACGAAGTTACAATACCGGCGAAGTGTTTTTATCATCATCCATCAAAATACCAGTATAGTTGTTTCACGTAGATGTAAATACAATAGTTTTGCTTTGACACCTCGAAACTATCGAATTTCCATAGAATTTGTATAGTATTCATATGTGTAGTATTCGACAGAGCATGTTTGTGTTTAGTTCCAAATATAGCGTTTAAGCTTTCCATACAAAAATGTTTCTCGAATCTAAAGAGTGGATCCTCGACCGACCTAACCACTTACTCGCCCGGAAACCCCAGTGGCTAAGGTCACGTTTCAGGATGTGACGTCATCGTAGTGATACGTATGCACAGATTGTAATATATAAAATTTTCGAATATTTTTTCTTAAAAGCTGATCATCTACAGCTTTTCGTGCCGGCTTCCTCATTATTAATAACGCTATTAATACTCCCATGTTAATTATTAAACACATAGAAAGAAAAATCCCTTAGTATATAGGAATTTACACGCACACGTCGGTTTGGTTGCGTTGCGTTAGTATATATTGCAATAATATTTTCATGGAAGCAACGTAAATACTTAAAAGATAAATAGCTGAACTGTTAGTGTAGGTACCGGCAAACATCTTGAACATTAAACAGGGGAGTAAACAAACAAACTTACACCAAGTTTACGCATCGTACACGATCGACACGTCACTCTGAACCCCCTCCCCCATACCTAAAAATTGCTTCTGCGCAGGCAAGGACATTTGTTCAAGATGTCTGCCGGTATCTATATGAATATTGAACCGCTGTCATATGCTTTGTATAAAAATGACTAGTATTACGACTGATATTTTGTTTAGTAACGCTTTTACATATTAATAAAAATATTTTCGAAACGTACTATACATATATAATTAGATTTTAGTGTTATCACTAAATACAATTTACGCAATTAAAAATCGTAAAGCCTTTTCTAAAACCATTGAGATTCTTATAAGATACTTCTTTGTCTTTTACGTATAATGGGTTCAATTTCTTTCGACGTTAAATAATGAATGTAACTTTTTTTTTTTAAACTTTAGATTAATATTTTTCTTAGACCGTTCAATTGTCGCTAAAATAATATCGTTGTATTTACACAACCTAAAACAATAATCACACCTAAGTATTATCTGCATTCCACAATGTCTTAGTCTTAATGTTTGGATTATTATTTATATGGAAAAGATAGAGCTGTGTATTTGACGTTCTTGATATATAAAATGTTTCCAAAACTCATAAATTTTGGATTTTTCGTAACTTTGTAACGCTTTGGAAAACATCTTCACATAAGGTGTACAATTTATATGGTAATAGAATAACAATTTATAATATAAAATGGTTCAGTACCGTTTATTAAGTTTGGTTTTTTATACTCGTTAAATTGTTTTTATTTTTTAAACATCCTTTACTCATTTCATTTATTTTACATAAATAACCCATATTTTTTGCCTTTTAAGGGGTTTCATGGAGTTCCAAATCAACAGAAGCTTCATTCGAAGTCAATTGTAACTAACAAATTTGATGATTCCAAAATAAGTGAACAAATGTTGCTTTAAATAAATATCTTTACGTTGTTAGTTATCTATGAAACCAGATTTCAGATAATTAGAGAGATAGTTCTTCTCTTCCGTTCTACGCCCTTGATTTGAGAATTGGCAGTAAATGTAAAATTAGAAGCATTTAATGTATTTTTCTTTTTTATTGACGTTCATAAGTGTACATTGTGTTACCTATATGAATAAACGAGATTTTGACTTTGAAAGCGTTACCATGGAAACGATTTCAATGTGTAACCATGGTAACATATTTGGTGCCCAAGTGTAAATTGTGCCTAAAATTTCTATTGGATTCCTGTAACTTGTCACATTTAACAGTTTTTCGTTATATCTGCACTAGTAACCTTTAGTGAGAAAAAACTTAAAAATTACTATTGACAGTGGCCAAACGATTTGTCACTATATTACCATATAAATAAGGTTTAAATTGTTAGTGGTTTCGGAATTGTTCCATGACAAAGGAAAAATGAGCATCAAAGACATTGCGTAATGTGAACCTTACATTGTTTAAGGTGAGCTTTCATCATCAACCTCTTTGATCACCGAGTCCGACTCCCATCTCGCCCGCTCAGCCAATAGTTCTTGTAATTTCTGAAATAATCATTACCTATTAATTATCATTCATAGTTCACATTTAATTGCTACAATTAATGTAAATTAAGATGATAGAGGCAAACTTTTAAAGACACCCTGTAGGTACACTTTGCACAGAGTTAATATCAGGTGCTTTCCACTTTACAAATAATTTATGATTATGTGGGTACCCACACATCTTTCTCTTTAGTTTTAGTTTTCTAAGTAGTTTTTTATTATTATTCAAATAAATGTCAACTCTTTGAATATTAACTTATTGTGCCATCGCTACATAAATCTATGTAAATATAAAGAATAATTTTACTGACATTTCTCTCCATGTTACTTATCTACTCCAAATAAACACGCTATTTATCACGTTTAATTTTTAACAATCATTTTAATAGGATATATCACTCCTCAAATACCTTGGCAAACAAAAAGATGGTCAAACATCGCGCTCGTTTTATGATGCGAGAGTCTTTAATTTACGGATTGAATTGCGGAGAACTGCTTGTAAATTATATTTCAGTAAAAAAACCGTTTACGACGAAATCATTTAGAAGAACCGGTTATTGATGAACCAATTGACCAAAATCAAAGTATTAGTCATTTTATAACAACGTCATCGGCTGTTACGACAATCGGGTTTTACGACCAAAAGTACTTAGTACCCTTCGATGTCGTTAAAACAGGTTTTGACTGTATGGCAAGATGAACTATGGCTTCATAATTATAAGTTATAAGTGTGTGTAAAAATTTTTAAGTTTATAATAATAAAACATAGCTTCAATGCGTTTAAAAAGTGTTTTCTTAAGAAATAAATTACCAAACTAATATAATTTCGTAATGATCCTATGTAATATTATTATATAATCATTTTAATTACTTACATCTGGCTTGTCTAGTACAATTATCCTATTCTCGACTTTTGGGGCAAGTTCACAAGCGTTTTGCTCCAAATCATCCAGCGACGCGCGACGCGTTAATCTGCAAATCATTTCTCTATATCAATACCTGTCGTGTATACTATTACAAATTTATAAAACCTAGAACAAGTTTTGCACGTATAATTATTAGCTATTTGTATTATGACAGCCGGCTTTTAAGTCTTACAATTCAGAGAAAATAATATTTAATTATAATTTTACAATCATTTGTATGATTAGGAATAAAACAATACATGAATTGCGACAGTGTTTCCGTAAATAACAGAATAGATGAAGACGCGTACGCACCCTTACGAACGCGCCCGTTCTCTATAAAGCGTTGTCTCTTTGTAGCACAAAGCTTTATTGTTGCAAATTAATATTTTTTAATCTAGATTTGACATAATTTTAATTAAGTCTTTAGTTTAGTAGTATACATCATACTTTTTAAGTCTTAAAAAATGTGGAATGTGCGTTTTAAATACTTAAATAAATTATATAAAATTCATATCGCCCCAAGGCAAAAACTATAATGATAGTGTCGAGTGACATAATTTATAGGTTTTAATAAATATTAAAACTGGTGCAAATAATATTTCCGAAGATTTTCACAAACAACACATAAATTCGAAAACGTATTTAATATCTTTTTTAGCGAAATTATATTCAATTTGATGGCAACACTGCAGAACAATTCCTAGAAGTCTGCGAGTACGAAAGCTCTCCGGGTCGTACTGTTATCTTTAGAACTGTTTGAAGAACAAAGTGATTTCGTTATGACTTCAAAACGCCTTTATATATTATTAATACCTATGGTGCGTGTGTGGTGACTCAGCGGCTGATGACGCTCTCCTCAACGGAGGTGGACCATCCAGCTCACTGTTGTCCAACATCTTCACAAGACTGTGTCTGGAACAATTTGGTTTAAAATCAGTTAATAGTAAACCTCTTTGTTTCGTCCAACATAAATGTTATTCTTAAAGAATAAATATTAATTATATATAATTTTAATTATATATAGTATAACCATTATAAAGCCTTGAGATTTGTTATTTATTTAGTTAAGGTGTACACAATACATACAACTTTAAAGGTAATTAAAAAATAGTTAAATTTAATTATTTTATGTCGTACCGGTTTTTAATCAACATAACAAATCTTGTAATAATTAACACTGAAAAGTATGTTTGTTTGTTTGGTTTAACTTACTTAACTCAAATCGGGACTAGTAATAAACTGAAAATGTATATTATAAAACAATATTGAAATAGTAATAATTCATACCGACGGCTCAGCGTAACGAGCGATTGTCGATGCTTAGACGGGCGAGAACGTCCCGTTCGTACGTTGATCGCAGCAAAGTGGTTTTGTATCGCCATACCTATTTCTGGGCACATGTCATCTGACACCTAAAATTTTGGAACATACACAATAAAATATTTAAATATAGTTAGTATATATATGCGAGAACAACACATTTAAAAGAAACTACGTTTTTATATATTATTTAGACATAGACATAACATTTATTATTAACAAAACACATACACAGAAACACATAAAATAACAATAAAAATAAATAAAACAGAATGAGAGATAGTATTGTCTTTTGTTAACATAGCTTTTACACATTGAAGGAAAACATTTTTTTACCGGATTGAATCTATATTATTATAAACTTATAAGGTATTTATTATAAAACTCCGGGGAAATAAATACAGATAATACAACTTTCTCTACAGCTGTGATACTTTTGACATTCGACACCTTTTGTCTTCAGTCACCGTGACCAGGCACGCTGTAAAGCATGCGAAACGTTGGAAAATTTTTAATTTAAAGTTATGTAAAATAATTATAAGTTTATAATAATACATAGCTTCAATGCGGTAAAAAGTGTTTTCTTTTAGAATGAGAGAAAACAATTTTTTTAAAGAAAAATGTTTAATTGTGTAATGCGTGTGTGCTGGCTCAGCATTATGCTGAGTTGTTCCACAGCGCTGGTCATTCTGCCAGAGACCACAGTAGCTAGTTTAGAGGCTTTATGACGAGGAATACTTAAAGAGGCTTTAAGCCTAAATATATATAGTAGTATTAAGACATAGACATAACATTTATTATTTAATTTCTCTAACTCTATGTTGAAGATTGTCACATCTAAATTATTGCCAGTATGAGAAAATTTGCATCGCAATAGTTAATGAAATCTCTGGTTAAGTGTACATTAATTGCTAACCTGTTATTTAAACCGTTTACTAACTAACTAAACTTACTCTAAAAGCTCTTAGAAATAGAAAAAAACAAATGCTGCCAGTAACAAAGGTACACTGCCACAGGGACCAGATTTTAAAATATTTTAAATTTGTTTTAATTTTATTCATTCATAATTACATAATTATTATTTGCAGGTTTAGAATATTGTAAATACTGTATATTAGTTTGTTTGTATACAAAGAGAAATGGGCAGGTCATATTGCTAGAGCGTTAGATAAAAGATGGAGACTGGAAATAACAAAATGGTTCAACTGGAATAAGATGTATACGAAGACAAAAAAAAAGATGGACAAATTACATTATAGAACTAGCGGTCAACAACTGTATGAATGTTGCTCAAGACAAAGAGAAATGGAATAATATGGAGGAGGCTTTTACCCTTAAAGGGGTCATACAAAAACTAGACCACTGAATGAAATCACTTAATTTTTTTTAAACAACTAATACTTATATTAAGGAATGTAAACTATGCACTTGTTGTATGGATCAATGAATAAAGGTTTAATAATAATAATACAAATGGATTTCGTAATATAAATATTCTTTAAATATATTTCTCCTACGGATACTAAAAAAGAAATTTTTCAATATATGTATGGCCAACATTAGTAAGTCTCAATTCGAATTTTTGTATCGATAGTCCAGAAACAGAGCTTTATTGATGACTTTAAGCTTTAATTAAAATCAAAACTCACCAATACCGGACACTGAGGTAGCATTGTAAACCCGTCGTTACCCGAATGTAAATACTGTTTAATCGCAAGTCTATACTTCTGATCCCTTTGTAGGTATTCATCGCCGATTTTGACCACTTCTTCCGCGACCCTCTCACCTGCAGGCTTCGATGGATTGAAGGCAAATGAAACTCCCGCAACCTGATATAAAAATGATAATGCTAACGACGCTGTAACAATTCCAGTATGCTCCACCACATATTCATATTCCACATGCTTTTATTTTAATTAATTGCGTACAGTTTTAAATGAGAGGTTTGCGATGCGTATTACGTCACGCAATTTTTGGAGTTTCTTGCCCCCCCCCCCCACATGAAACGCGCCGTAACGTTTCTGTATCCAATAGTAAAACCTTTCGTGACCACCCCCAGTGACTCTTTATACCTAAAACTTACCATTATGTGGTGTAAAGTACTGGAAAGTGGAAAATAATATTAACAATAACGCGTTATTCAATCCCCGCCCCGCATTGTAACGTTTTACAAAAGGACCCCCCCCCCCCTAAAATTCGTTACGTAATACTTCCATAGACAGCCACAAAAAATTTAAGGGGTCATTATATACCTGAGGGAACCGTCCTTCCAGACTAGGATACTTGCTGACAGAGTTTTCCAGCACTTTCAGAACCGTTTCACCAGTGGCTTCCACAACTACCAGAGGCTCTCGCATGGGAATTATAGTAGACAGGTCTCGGAGAGTAAAATCACCTGCTGGGTGGACCTGGAAATGGGGAATTAATTTCAGAACTAAAAATCAACAGTTTGTACAATGTGATTGAGACAATACAATCTAATTAGCTAAGCCATTTCTGCTACTAAGAATAATGTAGCAAATATAATTTTAGTTCTGACATTAAGAACATAATTTTCTAACTTACTAAATATCTATTAAAAGAACAATACAAGAGTGTCAACGACAATTTTGCAAGTAAACCATAGAGAAAAGGAAGCGTCAAAAACATTTGTGACCGAACAAACTGTATAACATGTACTTACATTGCTCAATATTCGCACCGTCCAGGCACGACCTGAAGCAATAAATACAGATGACTGTAGACCATAACGGCCTACAGGACATTTTAATAAAGCACAGGCCGTGCCTGGAACGGTTCAACGATAAAAATATTAAATATAATTGCGGAAGGAATTGCATTCTGGCTCGCCCATGAATAATGTAAACAAAAAAATATTACCGATGTATACAGGGCGTATCTCACAAGACGCGTAACACACAATCCGGATAATGTATTTTAATTAATATGTTGTACTTTTTTTTAATTTAATAGGTTAAATAAAAAAAAATATATAAAAAAACACGACTGGCCTGACATTAAATAAATTGATTAATTTTTTTTAATGGCTCTGTTTACACATATTTTTTTACACCTACTTTAAATAAAAAAAACTTAAAGGAGCACTAGGAGCAGAAATAATTTCCAAACATTCACAAAAAGATTTAGACATTGTCTTTAAAGCGTCATACCTGGTCAGATCGGAAAGTCCCAGAATTGAGTAAGAGCAGGTCAGCTCCCGTCGCTGCCAGTAATACATCACACACCCAGTTGCCAAGATTGCACTCCTGACGACGAATGCATGAGAACCGACCTTCCAAAGGCACATAGAACTTGCCCAGTACTTCATCCATTTTGCCGTCAATCATCGCTAAAAATACGTTTTAATATATAATGAAGAAATTTCATTGAAAAATAGAGTAATAACAAGAGAATATTTACTATTTTTGAGATAAAAATAATATGGTACTCTGCGAATCAATACCTCAGAAAGACATTTCAATGATATTTCTCTATTTAGGTAGAATTATAACACAAACGTTCAATAGGAGTTGAAAACAGGGTTTTCATGATTCCTTGGACATTTTAATAGCGCATATAGAAAGATCAAAGGTGTGTTGGAAAAGTGTTTGCACGTACGGTGGACGAATGCTCAAGCCAGAGCCCAAATTGATAATCAGCTCCTTTAGAACTGAAAGCGTGTGTCCCATAATTAAACAACAAGCCGAAAGTTATAGGCAAGTCAAAGTCAAATCATTTATTTCAATTAGGTATATTTAAAAGTCATAATTACTAGTTGAAAATATTAATTTTTTTTACTAATTGCCACTTTTAAAAGGTAGTTTCATGTGAAGAAGATTGCGCAAGAAACTCCATACTCATATACAATAGTTTTTACAATTTTGTATACGTGGATTTGAAAAATTATATGTTAAGACCATGTATCTAGAATAAAAAAAAAACTAATATACTAAAATAAATATCAAAATCGAATGGAATTCAAGTGATGGACAACTAGTGGTTAATTTTAGAAAATTTATAAAAAAGATCTAAAGAAAACACTTTTTCAACGGATTGAAGTTATGTAAATACATATAATAATACAACTTTTAAATAATTTTTTTCCGATGTTCCGCGTGCTTTACAGTGTGCGTGATCACGATGACCACAAATAATTATAAGTTTATAATAATACATAACTTCAATCCGTTGAAAAAGTGTTTTTTTTAATGTGTAAAAGTTATTGTAATAAAAGACAAAAAATATCTAGGTCACGTAATTTCAAACAATTGCCATTCAAGTAACTTAATTTTATACATCCTGTAACGACCGTGTTGAAAAAAATACGTACTTTGCAGTGCTAAAAAGGAGGTTTAGTCCGAATGCCAAAGTGGTATATTGGAATTGAGGTATTTGTTATGAGTACAAACAATAAAAACTTTTTATACAATATCTATGGCTAAACTACCTAACTTCGGCTTGACGCTGATTTATAGCCTGTATAGTTGGAAAATATTAAAATTACCTGAATATTGCTCAACCTTGGACTTCAAAACCGGGTCCTCTTCAAAGGAACTGGTGACACCAACTTCTGAAATATCAACGCGTGCGCAGTCTTCGGCAAAGTTTATATTAATCTTACTAAACTGACGGAAGTCTGTGCCGCTCTTCACTATGTATTTGTTGTTTATCTGGAATTTTTGAAATATGAAAACGTATACTGAAATATAAATAGCCAAGTATATCGAGCAGTAGATAAACATACAATCAAGACATGTGATTTTATTGTACTCAGTAATAACCTCTTTTTTCTAAAGTTGGTAATATAAAACCGTTTCATAAGCTGAGGCTTGAAACAAAATAAATTGTCGACAGGCTTGACCCATCACACCAAACGGATTTGCATAGGAACGATCACGCTTTCGCTTTGTCACGTGACCATTTCCATACAAATTCGACAGGCGTGACCCACTGTTTTATGCCCCAAGCCCCTGGTCTGTCAAATATTACCTCTAGAACTTCGTAGACATGATCGTGTCCTCCCAATATGAGATCTATTTTATTGTCGCCTTCTGCAAGTTTTATATCATTTGGGAATCTCATATGCGTTAGTGCTATTACGTATTCACAGCCCTGAAAAAAAATCGTATTTTTTTACTACAAAAAAAAAATCGTCTAAACAAATTACTAGCTATGCTGTGTCCTCTTCTATCGCATGGGATGGTTGGTTGGGACCTCTCAGTCACATATTCACTCGCAGCAATATTTCACTTTTCAAAATCCGACAGCCGGAATTCGGGACTGATTTTTCGCAGGCAACCCTATTCCATCGTGTTTATAATGAAATAATATTTATTTTCATTTAATTTTAATTCAATAATCAAACCGGTGAATTGTTTAAAAAAAAATTTAATTAATCATATCATGGACTGAAATTTGTTAGACAACCCATATGCAATATATTTATTGACATATTAAATGAAATATAAAATATGTTTCATCAAATAAACAACTCGGTGAAGTTCGTTTTATATCGGGATCTTAGACTATTACTCTCATTACATTACTTACGTTTCGTACGCAATTCGCACAATGGAGAATTTATTTACGGACGTGGTTTGAAGAAATTAAATTTAGTGACATTTATCTTACAAATATTTTTTTTTAATTTTCAGAAAGAGATTTTTTTCTTCTAATTTAGCATATCGATCGTACCTATCCCGGTATGGATATGCACCTCTACCTCTACGTTCTTACACACAACACTACACCTCTCCATAAGACCTGTAAGTGCGAGCGAGACAGACAGATAAATATGATTTATGACCCACAGTTCCTACTGCGTCTAATATGTGTGTTACTAATATTATAATTTAATTATTGTATAAGTAAGTGTAGATAAATAATATTTTATATTGTTATAAGATTTATTATAGAAATTATAACCACTAGTAAAACTCCATATGCGACAGATCTAGACAAGACTTTTAAAATTAAAATAAACAAACCTCTTCCTTGAGCTGTGAAGCCAGCTTGGAACCTGCTTGTAAGAAGTCAATAAAGGTCACCTCTTCTGGATTTATAGTTGCTAACGTCTCCAGCCATTCCTGAAACAATTTATTAGCATGACAACTTTTCTGACTCCGCCTCAGGGCTTTTTCTTTTGGAATTAGTGCAGAATAGCAGTTGCAAACTAGCGTCTTTTTTGTAGGCCACAGGTCATTTTGAATGCTTAAAGTTAGTCGCTGACAATATGGGAGAAGCCACTTCCAAAAGCTTCCTTTGAGCTTTTAATAGGCATGTGTCAGCCTGCTGTGCCTGACACACGATTTTTGTTTTTATAATACGGTATACAAATAGTTGTTTCGCTATTGCTATAAAACTATTTAATGACCTTCCTACAAGTTATAGACCACTGTCATGTAATTCTTTCAAGGGGAAGGTGAAATTTTTTTAAAGGCAAAGTGCCTTTATAGCCTAGGAGAGTATTTTGACCATAGATTTGACACCAATTGTAAATAACTTAACTTTGACATTATTTTATGTTCTTAGTATAAGACATTGTTAAAATTGATATGACGTGTGCATGCCTATTTATATATATATATATATATATATATATATATATATATATATATATAATCCATATGTGGATTTGTGCGGATATTTTTAGTTGATCGATCTAACCACTGTACTATCTTGGCTAATAAACGATTATTATTATATAAAAAAATATGCATTGGAATTTTGATTACATTACAGACTCACAATTAATGGAAGCCACTTCCAAAAGCTTCCTTAAAGCTTTTAATAGGTATGTGTCAGCCTGATGTGCCTGACACTCGATTTTGAATTGCACATTTATACGTGTCTAATGCATATTTATAACTTAATAACTACTTATGGCATACGGATAAAGTATGTAAATAAAACATGTTTCAAAATCAAAACCTAACAAAACTATGACTTTAGGGCGTGTCTTATATAGCTGCATGCTTCGTTTTATACATAATAATTTTATTCAATGGTTCAAAGGCAGGCTCTATTTTAATATTAGACTTATTATGTAATGTTTAATAACAAATTAATTTTGAAATACTTAATTATATATAATAACAGTTTTATAACACCATCGTAACGAAGACGTACTAACTTTACTAACTTTAATTTACGTAATAAAGGTCGTATATAAATAAAATTCTTAATTTGTGGCATATTCAATGTAATAAAAAAAAAAAAATTCGTGCACAGCCATGGATCGAACCTTCGAACTCAGAGTCTAGCAGCTACTATACTTTATGAATAATTGAGGTTAACATTATTGTATTATTTTGCCTTTTTTATTCTTGCAACACCGACGTTATCACGTACCTGTTCGACCAATCCGATAAGTCCAATCTTATGTCCATTACATATGAGTGCGTGTGTTATTTTGCCGTCACCCAGCGGCCTTCCCGTCTCGTTGTCAATGACATTTGACATCAACCACGGAAAATTGCATTTAGCCACTAAGCCGGATAATACGTCAAGACCAAAATCTATAAATACAATTTACATATATAATAATCTATCTATACAAACATTATAAAGAGGTGTATGGGTGTGTATAGAGTTAATTTCTGATTATTAAAAAAATACTAATAGAAATTCCGATATATGTGTCAAAGGTCTATTATATATTTGTTATAGACATAGTTGGATTAAAATATATGTAAAGATTTGTTTAATGGCGCAAAAAGAACTTTATACTGAGTTAGTTATAAGACGTAAATCTTTCTCAATAAATTTAAAAAAAATAATCCGAAATGGCTTTGTGATAGTCCTATTATTTACGGGTTTTTACGAACGCTGCTTTAACGATAAGAGATATATTGAGTACTAAAGACAGTCGTGTAAGTATATAATTTATATACCCTTTTCCGGCCCAAGGGCGGGTTGCTAAATACAAATATTCTTGTAGAACGTGGGGCAACAAGAAAGCCCCACAAGTATGTAGCTAATATCAAATGGATCTACTACCTACATCTAAGTCAGCCAATACATTTAATTATTTATACTTTGTTACCATAACATACATAATTATACAAACAAAAAGTAAGGTACAAAAGTTATTAGGCACCAGGCGGCCTTAACGCTAACAAGGCATTTCTTCCAGGCAACCCTAACATGGAAGACTAAATAAAAAGTGCACAATTAAATAACAAAAGAAAACTCAAAATAACACGCAACTAACTAAAATTTAATAAAATAAAATCCAAAGAAAAAATATAAATAATAATATGTATAAACAGACATGCAAAAGCTCTGCTTAAGCTTAAGTAACTCACAATTAATATATATAAGTAGTAGCTAATTACGAGGCGAGGCAGAAGAAAAATGATTAAAAAGATTTTGAAACAATTTACAGACTAAGCTCGTCTGATGTGAATTGGTAAGGAATTCCAAAGTAGGACACCGTTTTTGAGATTGTACATAAAAAAATTACCAAAGTCGTGGTTGCCAAAAACTGCACAATGTGTACCAACTTCATTCAACACGGGCACCATCTGTTCTCCCTTCGTGAATGTGCTCACTGAAAACAATTTTCTTATAAATAAATAGAGAAGTCAGGAGAAATGATTGTCATTTCTTCTGACTTCTCTATGTTCGACTGTGGAACATTAGATTTCGGATATACCAGATAAGGCCAAAAAATCTCCAATAGCAAATAATCTAAGTCACGAGGTCAGCTTTACTATGTAGAAAAGGGGACAGAGAAGCAAATGGGATAGAGGTTCATCTAAACAGATTCTGGCGATGTGGGAACGTATATACAAGAAGTTGGGATACGTCGTTTAGAGTCCTGACCTCAAGGTCTCGAGCTGGACAGCCACTGCCAGATATGCTCAATTAGATTGATCCAATGAGCATGTCTGGCATGTTTTAAAGTGAGGAGTAAGATATAAAGCATCAGAAATGAAAAAGAGTAATTTCAGAAGAGCGGGACTGTAGTCCTCTCGTCACAATCGCTTTTAAGTTATTACATTTTTAACTTTATTTAATTAAAAAAAAATATCTTGTTGTCTATTGCCAAAAATTATTGTTTAGCCGTGTACATCATTTGTAAATAAGTCATCAAAAATTAATTAAAAAGTCAGAATTCATTCACTTCATGCCTATTAATTTACACAGTTATAAGTATACAGACTAAGTCATACAATAAAAAAAATCAATGGCGCTACAACCTTTTTGCACACGATGTTTTTCTTTACCGTTCGAGCGAATGTTCAATGCGCACATGAAAAGAAAATCCATGGGTGCACAGCCGGGGATCGAACCTACGACCTCAGGGATGAGAGTCGCACGCTGAAACCATTAGGCTAACACTGCTCGTCATACTTCATATTTCATTTAATTAACTGACATCGACCTTAGATCTTCAAATGCCTTAGATGCCGTGTTTTACAAAAAAGTTTATATATTTGTTCTAATAATGTAGATGTTAAAAAATAAATTTATTTATATAAACATTGTTTGCTTGGTTGAGTGACTAACTCGATGATTGGAATTGAGAAATTGCTTTTGTGTTGCGCAGTTATCGAGAAAAATACGACCGCGTAAACGGGAGAGGAACTTACACCCCCAGTAATATTAAAAACTTAAACACTCACACATGCTAGGCGAAAAGACGTCCCCGCTGAACAAGACTAAAGGATTGAGATGCTGCAATGACTTTACAGCCGTACTGAACCTCAGGGCACCTCCCACTGGCTCTGTATCTGAAATGTCACAAATAATTATTAGAAAATAACCATGTTTGATGCTTTTGTAAACTATTTTGGGATGGGATATGGGAGAAAATGGGTTCAACCGTAACCCTATGTAACGATGTATGTATTAAGAAAACTCATAATATTAACCAGGATATGAAGTATATTGGTCACATTATAGGGTTAATTAAGTGGACTAATTTGTGCTTATTCAATGTTTTACGTCCACGTTGTCATATAACATAATCTTTTAATATTTCAAAAGGTCTGACACATTGCGTAAGCTTTATGAAACAAGATGTGTTCTGTATTTTTTATGTACTAGGAGTCAAACGGGCAGAAGGCTCGAAAGTGCGTTGCCGGCCTTTCAAGAATTGGTACGCTCTCTTCTTGAAGTTGTTCTGTGATTAACCCGAAACGATTACTCCATTGGCTATCAAACCCGAGTTTTAGTCATTACTGTACGAAGTCATTGAAATTACAAAGTATGCGAAAAAGTTGCCCGACTACGTCCAAATGTTATGATTACGGACCATGGCATTTTAATCGAGTAAAGAATATTTTGACATGTATGATTAATCTCTTCAAAGTTAATTAGAATGAATCACCATCAATATTTTTTCCTGAAGTGATCAATTGCACGGCACACTTATCTAAACCAAACTATTGTAAGGTTTCGAGGCTATTTTTATTCAGATAACAGATAGACGACCTTCATCTACCTATTTATTGCCAAAGAATAGCATAATCTCCTGTGAACAAACATGTATTCCGCGCACATACAATGGTTGGGGGCTAGAACACCGGTAAAAATAATAACAAATTACACGATATCTGACTTACTCCTAAAAGAGTACCGAGAGTTTTGAATTAAAACTTCTTTATCGGCGTTGTAAAAAAAATTTACCGTCACATTTTTCGGTTACGCGTCACAACGGAACAACCGTTACGCGACGTCTTTTTCTTGTATAACAAAAATATATAATAACGATAACAATGATAATAATTCTATTACAATTAATGAAATTCTGTAATAATGTAAAATGAAATAATTGTATTATTTGTATTCATTTCTATGATAATAAAAGCCTTTTGTTAAACTTTCTTTAACCAATTTCTATAAAGTTACATATAGTAGATCATTTTCGAAAAATAAGGTCATAAATAAGTTTCACTTATTACGTGTGCACACGCGCACGCACACATTGTTTACGCCGGATTTTTCTTTCGGCCTACACCCTTTGTTTTCTTTACCGATGAGTAGGGGTTTCTACTATTCAAATTTAATGACGTGGAATAAGTGATACCTGTATCTTATCATCCATAATAAACATATTTTTTGTTTTTACTCCCTCATTGCTTTAGAGTGTACTTAACCCAGAACTTCCAATGGAACGAGGCAGACAGACGCCTGGTAATGTTTTCTTTATAGGCAAGTAGGTGTATTGTGCCTGAAACGTCTATTTTGGGTCTAACTCTTGTGGTAAGATTCCGAAAAGAGAATTATCGCCAAGAACTTTACGGCCGTATTTCAAAAATGTATTGTATTTTGACATACGGGAGTCATAATTCGCGCTAAGTGTTGATTATGAATCTCAACCTAAGATTCAGAGCCGCGACTCAGTGCTAAGCCTCGAATACCAAATCTAATACGTTTATCACACACGGAAGTTCGTCTTAGCGTTATGTTTCGACTCGGAATGTAGGTACTACAAGATACGGCCATTTTGAAGATCAAATCTTAATATGAAGAAAATAACATGCATTGGCGTTCGAAACGCACGACATTAAGGTAGTGAAGCCCACACCTAACCCACTTATATTACTTGTATTCAGTCCATGCGTTGGATTGTCTGTCTCTCAAAATATGGCGACGGGGCCGATGGCTTGCCATACGTCATGCTCGTGAGCTGGTGCTACTTGTGGTGACTGGTCGGACTTGAATTAGTATATGCAGTGCTGTTAGTTGTTCTATGTATTTTCGTGTTCTTCCACGAGAATGTAAATGCGTTCTCCTATTCTCCACCATGCCTACTGCTGATAGAAGACAACATCTTTGTTTTTAATCTTTTTTATTATAAATTAACTATTAATTACTTAAGATGTCGTGTCGAACATGGTGTAAAGAGCTGCAAAGGAACTTGGCGATTAAAGAGTGGCGGAGAGTTTATTGCCATCCGTTCTACACTCTTGATTTAAAAACTGGCAGTAAATGTAAAATTAGAAGCATTTAATATGTATTTCTTTATTGACGTTCATAAGTATATATTGTGTTACATAAATGAATAAATATTTCGAATTTGAATAATTTTAATATTGCTGTTTTCAAACTGTAATATACTTACTAGTAACCTGCTCGATATTGTAGACATCGTTGAAGTGTATGATGACCACGTCATCCCCCATCCCTCGGCCAGAGAGCTGATTCACTGCCCGTCTGCCCACTTGACGCACCTCCAAAGATGCCTGTTAACGGCGTAATGTACGCTTGAGAAAGTCCGGACTGTTTTAGTTTTTATTAACACCAAATACTTGTTTTTATTACTGTATTGTCTTTTTAATAAAAAGGAACAATCTTAAAGTTGGCGGTTTACAGCTTATTCGTGTGTGAGGTAAAGCAACTTCTATAGGATGCGTGCTCTGTTAAAAATAAATAAATGGGAAGTTACTACAAAAACGTGTAATATTTTTTAATAGAAAAAATCTAATAAACTTACAGATCAATCAAAAACAGATGATGGGCATTAAAAATTATAATTCAAACCTCCAACCAATTCAAACTTAAAATTAACAATGCGGTATAATATGGTGATTGCGTTGTATCACTGATAATTTTTTATAATCGTAAATTTTTATCCATTTTGTGTTACAATAATACGTTTAAAATTAGCTTCAAGTCTCATTAATATGTATAAGATAGATAAACGTAAAACATTTTAAGTAGTTAAGTATGAAATTGTGTATAATGTCTTTCCAAGGCGCCTAATGCCTATCTAACGCCATTAAAACTAACTTAGAAGTTAACTTAAAGTGTCATTTAAAAAAACACGGAAAGTTATTTTGTTTTTTACGATGTACATATTATTATACTCTTGATAAAATTTATTAAAATCAGTAGATGTAAACCCAGCAGAGAGACAACGACTTTTTTGGGACCGACATCAAAAATGCACCTCATAACATTTTTCTAATTAACTTTTCTAGGAACAGTTCAATTTCTTCCTAACATAAACCGAATTCATAACATTGGAACAATGTGATTTTTTTAATACTACGATTGGAAATTTCCAATAATATTTATTACTATGTATAAAATAATAAATTTATCTCTTTACAAAATCCCCCCCCCCATATATATTTTACTTGCCACTCACTATCCTCTATATGGATGAGAGTTGCCACACTATCCATTACAAATGACGGTCGACGGACAATAGGCGTATCGTCGCAAGGTCAATTCGATTTAGTTCACTGTCAAGGTAATTTTATTAGACCGAAATAGAAAAGGTACTTTCACAAAAGAAAATGGTTTGGCCCTATATACCATATAGTAATATATAAAAAAAATATTATCTGAAAATTAATTGCACTGCTAAACTAAATGACTGAAATACATCACAATGTTAACTTTATTTGACAGAGATGAATGAAAGAACATTGTTTAGTGATTTAGTGTTTATGAATAATGGAGTACACATGCAATCTTCGGGCATCACTTACAGAAGCAGTTCTAATTATTGACTTTACTGTACTACTTATATACATAATTATTATAAACCAAGAAATGAAGTGTTCTAAATGCAAGAACTTAGATCCTATATAAATGTACAATGAACTTACAAAAACATATCACAGAAATAATTTTTCATTTCAATTTATGCCCAAATATTTGATATATTTTTATAATAAAAATATTCTACTTGCCTATTATAACTGAACAAATACTTATTAATATTCATAATTTATTAGTGAAACATTTATCTTTAAATTATTTAAACAGAATTGTATAATTTCCAAGGCCATATGAATTTCGGTATTATGTATTTTCTTTAAAACAAAGAAATATATGCATTGGGTTCTGTAATACATAAACAGTAGTTAAATTTAGCAATCTTATAAGTCGGCCGATTTATATTTCAATGGTAAGCAACCACTTACCTTTACACATTATTTAAAAATAAGGAAAAAATTAGATTATATTCCCTTATTTTTTAAATAATTTATTATTCTATTAATTCTTATGCATCATGCATCATCCATCTTAATTTAAATAAATAAAATTTCACTGTAGTATGAAAAAGACTAGAATAAAGGTAAGATAAGGTAAGCAGACATGCAACAATCAAATTGAGTCTATTTGTACAAAAACTTACTTAACTAAGCCGGCTCATTATTTATTATTGTTGTTATGTTTGTTTTATGAAGTCCGGTTTAGTTAAGTTTTAGAAATTTTCGTGCCTGTTTAAGCCATCCAACAACCGAACGGACTCCATCTGTGACCTCTCCAGGTACATCAACGCTGGTAGACTCTATAAGTGAACTCCAACGTGACCGCAGAGCTGCTTGCGCCGCGAACGACGCCATATTTTGGATAAATCTCACTAGAACCATTTTTGTACCAATGTACTCTATAGTTTAGTTTTATGTCCACATTCGATTATCATTGCAGTGAACATTCTTAATGTTTAAAATTGTTGCAATTTTTTTTGATATTCATAAGAAATTAGTAACTTAACACATATTCTTAATAAGTTTAATTCATGTGTTAAAATACTTTTATTAGTATTTATAAATATTATTTTTGTGGCAACAATATCAAATAAAAAAAATAACTAAGTTCAAGGCTGCTCTTTCATGTTTTAAGGTCTTTGCATTTGTCGTAATAAGAGCTAGTTTCTTTTAGAAAGTGCTGTTATTATATATGTGAAATTATGATTTTTTCTAAATTTTTATTTTCATCTTACAGTTTTTTGAAATTCCAATAAATAATATTAGTAGTCTAATTTTATTTCTTTATTCAAGGTTATTTAGATTTTTTTTTTTGGATATCAATATCTAATATTTCTTTACATTATTATGTATTAACACACACATTATAGTTCATGGTGAACGAAAATTCAAGAGTAACTGGTTCATTATTCTTCAAACATCAAATTCCATTCCAATAGGTTTTTGATAAGTCACAAGGTCGAGTTTTTGGGGCACACTATTCCATCACAAGACACTAATTATTAGTTTATTACTTTTAGTTTATTACACATTGTATAACTTGCACATTCGTGAATTGAATGCTAATATATTTTTCGGGGTCGAACACAGATTAAGGCTATACTTTTGGCACAAAATCTTATTTATCAATACGTTTAAGAAAGTAGTACGTACATAAACGAAACAAATTTCGCACAGACTGACAGCTGATAATTCTGTTTATTTTTGTTAGCTTCAATTTCGCGTATACCATTATATATTTTGTTAAAGTAATGAATAAAAATAATTAAAACTTACCCAACAGGATGGTCAATGTTTTAGATTGTAGACTTTTTTGTGCTGTAGTTAACCAACTTTGTGTCAGGATTTACAAATCTTGTTTAATTTATTTATTTCAAATTTTGGGATTTATTTCAATTTTAAAGCACACCCTAAATCCACAAACGGATTGAACCAAAAGGCAACTGTCACTGCCATATGTTAAAGTCACTGTCAGGGTTACGACGGATGTTTGTTTGATAATTGACGGTGTGCTATGGAAAATGTATTTTCCAGTACACGCATATGAAAATATCTATATGTACATTGAATTATTTTTGATCTACTATCTGAGCTCTCATTCAAGCCCTTGTATTTATAAATACATACACTACATAATTACAAAACCTTTCTATTTGTTGTCCGCCAATCAAAAGGGTCCTTGACCAGTCCAAGCACTTGTCTTATTGAAGACGCCAGTAGCTAGGGGCACTAGAGAAATTGTATATTATATCTTTAGAGGTCTAAGACTTATCGTGTTATCTCATTTCAGGGTATGACGTCTCGTGGTGATTGTTGCAATAGAATGAAAGTGTCTCTACGGGTTAATTGTACAATTTTAATAGAAAATGTATTAGATAATAGTGTTTTATACTATTAAGAGGTATTGTCTTTTGTTAACATAGCTTTTACACATTAAGAGTTTTTTTATTATTTTAACTTCATTAAGTTACACTACTGTGTTGCATACCACATGAGTCATACATAAAGTCCATGCATACTTATTAAATACCGAGCATACCTCATTACCTATTTTTATTGTATTAATTCTAGTTTAATAAAACAACAACCATAATATTATGTTTGAAGGTTTATAATAATAGATAATTTCATTGAATATTTATAATAGATAATTAGAATATATAGGTTCTATTCGCCGTGTTGATAATAATAATCCCCTTCAATGTCAAACCAATCAACCAGCTTCCTGTTATACCACATAAAGGTTCCTTTAAGATTGGGTGAAGCGTCAAAAATAAGGTATAGAATTGTTTTGGCTGCATCATCCGGTTCGATGTCGCCTACACCAAGGGCCATGTCGGTTTTCACGTGACCTGGATGTACGGCATTAATAGAAATATTTGGATATTTTCTCTGTTGTACCATAGTTAATGCAGTAACAGCGATCTTTGATACACGATGTTCAGCATGTTTTCCGCCATCAGCAAAGTCGTCTCGGTTGAACGTTCCGTTTCGCACACTTATTAAATATTCATCAACAAATCTATTTATGTCTTCTGTGGTGAAATCTTGACGGGTGAAAACATCCAACCATTTTTTATTTTTTAAATTTGATAGATGTCCACAAGCACTTGAAATATTAACGACTCTAGCGCCATCTCGTAGCAGAGGATATAAGAATTGCTCAATTAACAGCAAGCTGCGATAATTAACATCAATATTACGTTTCGCGGCCTCGTACGATGGATATACTTGTTCCCACTCAAGAATAGCCGCATTATTGATAAGAACATCAAAGCCGCCATGTTTATTTTTAATAAAATCTGAGAATTCTTTTACACTATATTCGTCGCTTACGTCAAGTTTGTGGAATGTGGGCGTTAATCCTAATTCTTGAAGAGTTTCAACAGCTTTTAAACCTCTTTCCTCATCTCTGGACGTTAAGTAAACTGTACCCCTGAATCGATTACAAAGGCCTTTTACAACAGCGAGGCCTATACCTTTGTTCGCTCCAGTCACTATAGCAACTTTTTCCGACATTTAAACTTAATTCACGATTCTAGAATACGTCTTGATGGTAAAAGGATGTAATATTAACTGTTTCAATTATCATGCAACTCGTTAAAAATATTGTTGTATAATAATTGCTTATCTGCTGTTGAATATATGTGTACTATCTGCTTATATATATAAACAAAACCGGTAAAAATCAAGCGTTCACACACAAATAAATGAATTAGCATAGAATACATTACAAGTACATACAACACTATATACATTTTATTAGCAGGAATGGTGGAATGTATAATATTATTTTTTTCTTACGAATTAGTATCGAATAAAGTTTTATTAATAATTAATAGTTCTAGAGATGTAGTAATGTTTGAGACCCCTTGAATTTATTAAGTGTGATAAAATATTATTAACGTATACAGGATGGTATAACAAGTGACGTCAATAAATTTTATTTAGATTCCTTACACCTGGGGGTGTACGATAATCCTGTGTAGCCTATCCACCTTAAAAGGCCGTAGTTCCTTTCGCCTTGATATCATTTTCTATTTAGAAGCTACATACCAACATATGGAAGATTTTGTTATTGTACCCCGTGGACACTGTTCAAAAACCTAAGTACTAAAAAATAAAACTAACTTATCATTGTTTTTTCAATGTTTTTAGAATTCAAAAAATTCATATTACTCGAATTGGTCCAGCTGCCTTCGAGATTTGCGCTTATTAAGAGATTTTGCGATACATTGTTAATAACTAAGACCTTGTTTATTAAAAAAAATATGTTTATGATGCAATATAAGATACAGGTATCGCTTATTCAATGATTTACATTAGATTCTTTATCCATATTATATAGTTAAAAATAAGTTTAAAATTCCCAAAAAACTCTATTAAGAGGTATTTGTAAGCAGCACTCTCTACTCAGTATTATTATTATATTTCATTGATCGGGTAAACAACCTTAAAAGTTACATATTTATGAACCTTAATTTAATCTAAAAAGGTATGGTTGGACGTGTATGGAATTATTTTTTTAATCATATATGGAAAAAGAAAAACAGGGCTGTTTGGTTTTCAGGTATATTAAAGGTTGCCAAAATCACAAAATCTACTATTATCTAAACATTCCACATTGAACAATTTTTTCCACTAGAATGTAAGTGCGGGCTCATATTTCACCATGCCTATTGCTGATAGAGGACAAATCTTTGTTTTTTTTCTCGTTTATTTATATTATTATTATTACAGTTAATTACTTAAGGTTGTCATGTGGAATATTGTGTAAGGCTTGCAGCTTCTTTTTTGTTTTACAAACATTTTGTAACAAAAAACTTCGCGACAAAAAGAGTGGCGGAGAGTTTATTGCCAGTTCTTCTCGCCCTTGATTAGAGAACTGGCAGTAAATGTAAAATTAGAAGCATTTAATATGCATTTATTGACGTTCATAAGTGTACATTGTGTGTCCTAAATGAACAAATGATTTTCAATTTTAATGATGATTATGTTCGTAAATTATTCCTTTACTTTTGAGTTATGATTTAATTGAAATTGTTAAATAAATAAATATAACTAAATACCATTAATTAATGTACAAATTTTGTTGTCTGAACGATAAATATAATAAGAAAACTATGTTCTGTTTTACAATGATACTCTTCGTTAACTCTTCTCGCCATTCGCATTCTGGGGCCACGTTATACGTGTTTCGAATTCCAAATAAATTCCAAAAACAATATCATACCTATATGATTTCAGTAATAATATTTCTAGTCAATTTGTTCACAGTTCTACCATGTTTTAATGTCTGATTCTTAAGTAACATCACGTATTTATATCGCGGTAAAGATGGAGAGAATTTTCCTCAACGAAAATGGTATTAAAATTATATCATTGTTTATTTTACAGGCATCGAGGCGTTTTGTATGGTAATGTTACTTTATTGCAATTGGATATGACAAGTTTCTGCCACTAATGATCTTGTGTTGTTATGGAATCATATCCAAGGTGACAATGTGTAGATTTTTATTATTAAATTGTGAGTTATATAATGATAATGTTTTTAATTCTATATAATAGGATGTATATACAGATTGGTTTGATGGTCTTTAACGTTAACGGGTAAATACATGCCTAAATAGTTCTTTCTGATTAGGTTTGAATATTATATTTAGTTGTAAATATTACTGTACGTAAACCATATCTCGTAAAAATTGCAGATTTGTTTTATCACGCCTTTGCGTTAGAGTCCCGAAAGGGTTTGATATATTTTATTGAAAAATAATCAAATAAAAGCGTTCGCAACTTAAAGGCACCTTCATTCACGAGGTGAAAAAGTGGTAACAATTTGCAAGAGGTGAACACACTTGTTTACCTTGATATTCCATCCTAATCATTTTATATAATTACAGATATATAACAATATTACACATTACTTGTCAATACAAGTTTTTCAAGTACAAGGCACGATTTTTAATTAATCGAAATATACTTAAAATTTTAGAATATAACGTTATGAGTTTTCCTTGCAATAAATGCTATAATCATTTCCTTAAAGCTTTAAAAGAAATTCAACAAAAATAGGACTCTTAATTAATTTTGCTTGTTTTTTATTGTGACTGACAATGATGTGAAACTTAAAGATCGAGGTGTCAAGGACAGAAGGCTGTTCACCTATTTCTACGTAAATACCAAACGTTAATGTCGTAGAGTATAAAATTATACAAATACAAACTTGATAAGGTCGCGCAAAACCAGCTTGAGTAAATGACCTTAAAATAATTACTGCATCCAAAACAGGACCTTCGGTTTAGACAGGGACCTCTTTGATAGCGGGAGCGAAGAGTCAAGTGATAGCGTGCATTTTTACGTTATTATTTATTTTGATCGCTTGCAATAAAAGCATACTCGGACGAGAGTGACTTTGACATGTCTTTATATTTGACAGTATTTTATACTGTCTACGTTGACATTTAGCCTAAGCATAAAGACTATATTTGAATTCTTTACAGCCGTTTGGATCAGACAGAAACGAAAAAAATCTGCTGCATGATTGTTTAATGTGTAACTCAAAATACTTTTGAGATTGATGCGACATAAAGCGTTTGAAATGCGTTTCTGCCACGCCATGATTTAAAAAACCAGCATGCCTTGGCCCTTAAACCCTCATTACTATAAGTTGCATTTTAGTTGCTAAACAAGTTTTTGGTTTATTTTATATTAATCTAGTTTCAATTGTTCCTGAGAACGAAGGTTCTATGTGCAATCTTTTTGTTACAGACGTAAAAGTTCTGCTAGCATTAAGGGCCTACCTTTTTGCATAAAGGGTAATTTTTAAACCAATCAACGCTAAATTAAGGTAGGGGGAAAAGTGGGGATGAAGATAGTTCTTTGAGTAAAGCATTGTAAGTTTTACTAGTATGTATTTATTATGATTGTGGTTTAATCTGTATAATAAAATAACCTCCTGTAGGATACTCAATATACCTAATAAAGTACAAAATCTAATCATATATATCTTTCGTGAGACTTTCATAATTAACACTTCAAACATAATCGATGAAATAATAGCGTGTTATTAAGATTAATAATCTACATTAAAACTGTAAGTAACGCTTAAACTTGCGATTTTATTGAAGGCAAAAAACTTGTAATCAGCCAGTTATACAGCCCTTGGCCGGCTTTGCACTTGTGTATGAAATAAGTCCAAAATTATATTACGAGTGCGAGACTTTTAGTGAATTTGAAATGGATGTAACTCTATGTTCGTGGGGTGTCCAACACCTAGGTTAGCAGAAGACTTGTTGATTGGAAAAAAGGAGTAAAAGAATTAAGTAAGTGTACATGGGAACATGATTTAGATAGAGAATAATCATGATCCTTATTTAATATTTTTTGTAGTGTCTAGGTGTCTGAATAATGTTGATGTATTTCTGTACAGAAATCACAAGAAACTACAAATAAAATGTTCTTAAAATCACCTAGTCATTTAATTATGTTTTAAAGTTTTTTTTTAAATTTGAATCATTATAAATTATAACTTCAATTAACAGGTTATATTCGGTATCAAATAGATAGTTTTAAACTACTACTAACTATAAAAAAAAATTGAATTTTTTAAAATCATGTTTTTAATTAAAGCATTTCGCATTTATCTTAACAGATGCAATTATATTTAAAATATAATGATCAAAGTTATATAATACATTTACACTCACGTTTCAAATAAATGTGTAATTCATAGAGCGTAGCATATCAAGGATTTATGGGAATTATTGCGATGGACAGCGGTATGCAATAATAATCACAGATAATATTATATATATATATATATATATATATATATATACTGTAGTAAGTAATAATCAATATTTTCAAAGAGCACAGAAATTATCTGACAAAGCAATGACATATCAATACATGACAACTTATAATTTTATATTTTCGTATAACATTTCATAACTTTTTAAATAATAAACTTTAGAGATGTTTAAATGCCGGCAACGCACTCGCGAGCCCTCTGGAATATAGGCTGTTTATGGGCGGCGGTATCACTTAACATCAGATGAACCTCCACCCGTTTGCCCTATTCTATAAAATAAAAAAAAATTAATTGATCCCTTTATCAAATTGCATCAACGACCTAGTTTTTTAACTTTTATATATATTCTTAAAAATAAATTCTGATAAAACTGTCATACATTATTACCGCAGTTAATATTTATTTCCAAATTTAAGGTTGTTCGTTTTTTAAATAATTTAAGTTAATGTTATTCAGTCTTACAGTTATAATTAGCTTAGCCTTCTTTATTCAAATGCCTAAAACGACTTGTAATAAATCGTATATCAATAACCTTGGGAAATGCCTGGGTCAATGATAATCGGTTTCTAAAGCATTCTCTTGTGTGTTACATTGATTTCAAAACATTTTACCAAATTTTATTGATTGTGTATAAGGAATTTGACAGGTCCGATTTCATGGTTCTTATTGAAATGCTGCTAGCATTAAAGGCGCCACTGCCACAGGTATCAAACTTTTTAAATTAGTTTAAATTTTCTTTTTATTACTGTTTGATTATATTTGTTATTACTATGTAGGTTATTTTTATAAATACTAGGTTTTAATAAACGATTCAGTTCATCTCAACTAAAAAAATAATAAAAATAATCTTTGTGTTGCATACTACCAACCTGCGCATACGCATACCGTTGCCGTATCCTTGTCCTTAAACTTGCGTCGTCTTTTCGTTACAACGCTCGTATCTAATGCTGTATAATTTTGTTATATAATCGTAACTTGAAATACTTCAGTGTGACATTTCAATTTGGAATTATCATATAGGTAAGTTTTATAGTTTAGTGTGTCTTGCACATTACGTATTTTGACACATTATTTGGCTACACTCCAAATTTACTAGATAATTCAATTCGAATTATGAAATTCAATTAATTGTGGATTACAATGGATTAAGAGCTTAGGATTCATAAAAACAATTTTTATACTTTCACAGTCTGTAATAACATAATTAATAAAGTATTTTTTGGCTATTACTAATGAAAAGACATTTTTAATCTGTGTTAAAAGCAGCCAGTAAGAAGGCATAGATACTAACTAGTTTTGTAATTTCTATGCATTGTCTAAACTCTTTATTTTGTGGCTACTTTGTCAGTTTTGTGGAATCTGTTTAAAATAATTAGTTTATAAGTTGTGCCTGTTTAAAAAAAAAGTAGCAACCCGTTACAAATTACCAGTAAAAATTCCTTTAATATTTTTGTTCCTTGTCACTAGATAGTTTTATTTAATATTTGCGATATAATGATTCTTATTGTATAAAGATATATTTTTAAAGCTGCAAACGTGTAAAAATATAGTCATTGAACACATCGCATGAGCTGTGTAATTAGTTTGATATTGAAACAAAGTAGGTTAAAATTTATTTAAGATCATATATGGTCGGTCCATCTGTCTTTGAGCTTCCAATATATAAAAATTCCCTTACATTAATGTAATGAATGTATATGATGTAATGTTATTTTAAATTATAATATTAAATTTTTGTTGAAAACTTGAATATTGTTATGTAATAAAAATAAATTTGTTTACAAAAAAACAAAACCCTGTCCTAACAGGTGAACCTAAATCAACAAGAATGAACCTTTTATGTATGTAATTTTTACACGAAACATGATATGTTAGTAGTGTGAAACAAAACAAGGTGTTATCATATATAATAATATTTTCTGGATTAATATGTGTGACTGTCAGTGCTTGGGGCTGGTAGGTTTACTTTAATGACGCAATGAGCGTAAAAGGGTCTTTCTGGAGAACTTAGGTGTATTTTTTTGTAGTTTCGAGTGGCAATATCCGTCATTAACAGTGTAATAATCACACGAAACGTCGATTAACTCAATATTCTGGATTATTTCTTTCTGTCTATTTTATATTCTGATAAAGTTAAAAATAATTATTAGATTTCACGAATAAACGCTGATTAATAAAACTTGCATGCAAGAAAAATATCACGGAAACTAATTTACCTTGCGACTTTAATTTGATATAAAAAAATGGTACTAAAACGTGATTCACGGTTAGCTAGATTCTAGATTAATTTAAAACAGCAACCACGTGACTCAATATGTTTTTGGAGTTTACTCCTTAAGAAACGATTTGAGTTATAAGGCCCGGTACGGAAATTTTATGAGGAGTAAAATCAAATGTAACACGAAAAGTTGAGGCGTTACGTAGAAAGAGACAAACATATATATCTGTAGGATTGAACCTGTAAAAGAATGATTCCATCTCATTCTCTCTCTAAAATTGGATTTGTATAAATTGAACACAATTATTATTGTTATTATTATTATTTATATTGTTTTGTAACATACTTTATATAATACGCTTTATTGAAGTAATATAAATAATCCGAATAATTACAGATATATGTTTGTTTCTCTTATCATTTTAGCAGATGCGTTCATTTACCGTTTTTTTCTATTCGATATATATCATAATTATCGTTCGTAAGGAGTAAACTCCAATCGTGCGTCGTAGCTGACACACACACACATTTTTTTTTTATAAATACTTCGTATGGTATTTTAGTAATGATAATAGGTATCGTACATACAAAAAGATGGATGAAATTTCGAAGAATCCTCATTCGAAGTGTTTTTGCTAAAGCTCGAATGTATATTGCACGAATCATGTGGAACTTAAATTATGTATAGTAAACGCGTCAGGATGTGACAATTACAACCAAGGTTAGTTTTTCATACAAATCATCCTTCTGGCCTCTATTATATTTTAAATTAGCGATATAAGGCGGAATTCTGTATTTCGGTTTCACAGGCCAACTGCTGGCGCCGGTGTAGTGACTGGTCGCACTAGAAGCAGAATACATTTTTTTAAGTCTATGGTTCGCGTATCGTAATGATTTAGAACACGGCACTATGATAAACCATGAACAATAAAATGGACACATTTTTTTTAACTTTACTTAATTTTTAAAAAAAATTTAAGTTAGGTTTTATCTTATTAAATAATTTACTTATTATTTTAAATTATTAGGTCCTTACATATGAAATTGGCGTTTTGTCGTACTGGCCACTTTGACCTCAAATACCTCCTCTTTGGATAGGAATTTCAAATTCAAATTTCTACAGCTATTTACTCATGACACTGAATGATGTGTATGGCGGTCATGTTGCAAAAGAAAACACAGTTCGTTTTTGGTTCCAACGTTTTCGTTCTGAAAATTTCGACCTGCAGAATAAGCCCCGTGGACGCCTGAGACCCAAGTTGATGATGAAGTATTGAAGGCTATTGTGGAGGCGGGTCCATCGCAAACCACGTCCGAGTTAGCTGCAGGCTGCGGTGTTAGTGATAAAACTGTTTTAATTCACTTGAAGCAAATTGGAAAGATTAAAAAGGTTGAAAGGTGGGTACCTCACGAATTGACTGAAGCAAACCGGCAAACGCGCGTCGACTGCTGCGTTACATTACTGAACCGGCACAATAATGAAGGTATTTTAAACCGAATCATTACCTGTGATGAAATGGATTCTTTACGATAATCGGAAGCGCTTAGCGCAATGGTTGGATCCTGGCCAGCCAGCCAAATCCTCCCCCAAGCGAAAATGAACCCCAAAAAAGTTACTTGTAAGCGATTGGGGGACTAGTTCCGGTATTGCTACTTCACGACAACGCTAGACCACACACTGCACAACAGATGGCTACCAAATTAGAAGAGCTTCAATTGGAATGTCTAAGTATTATCCTCCGTACTCCCCGACCTTGCTCCAACATATTACCATTTTTTTTCGAAATTTGGACAATTTCTTGCAAGGGAAAAAATTTAACTCTGATGGGGCAGTCCAAATCGCATTCACAGATTTTATTGATTCCCGTCCGATGAGTTTTTTTTAGTAAAGGGATCAATGAACTACCTATGAGATGGCAAAATTGCATAGAAAACGCCAATTTCATATGTAAGGACCTAATATTTAGGCTACGATAAGTTTATACAGACTCATAAAAATTTTAAGTCATGAAGCACTTCCAAGATCGACAAAAAATTAAATATAAAAATAAATATCATCATAATCTCCACAAAAAATATAAATCACATTACATGGGTACTAAGTTAAAAAACCACAAAACCTCCAACAAAATTTTATATATGAAACATTATTATTTTATTAAATTTATTAATTTTGTTTCACCAAAGGTCAAACGAATAAAGTATAATTAACAAAGCGTTGTCTATTTCCGGTGTAAAAACACTAAGGTCATCTAGTTATCTAGTTATCTATATATTACAATTAAATTTAAAAAATTATTATATATATAAAAAAAAAACAAAAAGAATTATAATACAATTAAACAATATTTGCAATTTTCTTAACCTACAAAGTAATAATGTAGTATCTATATATTTATAATTAAATATACTAGCGAAATATTACCAAAATTCAATACCCAATTAATAAAGCGCTGACAGTTGATAGTTAGATAGGAAAACACAAAAACGTGTGAAAACATTTAAAAAATAAAACAAGTGTGTAAAGCATTGTCAATTGTTTTTATAAATCATCTTATTTAATCACCACAGTTAATATCTTAACTGGTATCATTATCACCAACATTGTATAAACTTCCGTATTCCATTTCATTTCAGTCAAGTTTTTGAGAACTATTAAAATTGTAGAACGAAAATATAGTTTGACAACAGTTGCGAACCTTTGGAAGTAATGCATGAAGCGTAAACCCCTTGTTTTAGGCTTAAATGGCTCACCAGATTATTAAGAATTTGAAGGCATAGGCTACTCCATGAAGATTAAATAACAGAGACATAAATGTGTTTGTTGTCATATACTTTTTTTATAAACCACACATATATAATATACACGCACATAGAAAAGTCAATTGTTGTACAGCGGTTCGAACCTACTACCTCAAAGATGAGAGTCATATCTCAAGCCACTAGGCCTACACTGCTCTTTACACAATTACAATATTAATTTTTACTTACTTAATACATATTAAAGCGGCAACGGCATCAGCTAAAGAGTTAACATTACGGAGTTACAGAAGTATTAATAAAAATAATATGAGTATACGAACGTTTTAATTAAAATCTAATTATCTATTTATCAATTTTTAATTATTATTATTACTATGTCGGTTAAGAATATTTTTGTTGAAAATAAATCGATTTCAGAACATAATTGCATAATTACGTGAAAACCTTTAAGGATGACACTCGAAGCATTCAATTGCTGTATATAATTTGACAGCATTCGTTATTACTTCATACTAGAATCGATTTTTACAAGGAAATTATTTAGTTTTTGAGTGTTATTCACAATAGTAACACGTGCGTATGTTAACCATATTACGTCGAGGTTGTACAAAGTATTTGGTTACAGTACTTAAATCAATATATCATAAATTGGATTAAAGGAATTAATAGATAAATTATTAATAAGTCAGAATTATAATTGTAATAATTGTTCGTATATTCTTCAATCCTACATACATCATAATAATAAACACTTTATTAGCATCACAAAAATTATTTCAAAACAGGTGATAAGTACACGATAAATTGATTGAACGACTGTAGTTGTTTAAAAGTAGACACAACATGTAAAAGTGTCTTTTGAAATATTACTTTAATAGACTTTTTTTAGGTTTAACAAACATGCTGTGGCTAATCCTGACTTTCTCATTAGCTTCGGTCAGCTGCTTCGAGCCTAAACCCGAGATTGGTGTTCCCTCAGGACTCGTGCCCCACTGTGAGTACCTTTTTTAGTAGACTGTTTTGATTATCCTTTTTTCAATCATATTAAACTTAATTAACCCATATATTGCTTCATGAAAACTTTTGGCTTTATTACGAGAAATAAAGTTAATACTAACTACTGTTTCAATAGAAACAATGATAAAAAGCTTAGTATAAGTGACAATAATAATTGTCACACGGATAATGATGAAACCGCGGTACTATAAATCCACGCTCATATTATTAGCACGATTATGTTTATTGAATTTTTGTGCAGCGTCACCTAATGTTGAAATTTTACTCTTAACATTCTTTGTCAACGCTTGGCAATATAACGAAATCTTTCTAGAGTTATTGCGAATATTTTTTTACGGTAAATTGATTCATTCATAATATTTTTTAGAAACACACGTATATCTTTACTAAGAATATAACCAAATATTACTATCCCGGAAATTAATTGAATAAACTGTTTGTTTTATAATAATTTTATGATTCTAATCTCTCAAACAAAAACATGGTTAATACGGAGGCCATGGGAAACTAATTAAGATTTTATTATTAAAGTATAATTATATAATATAATTAAAACTTTATTATAAAACGATTTTAGTATAAAAAAAATTTTGTATACTTTCTCTCCAAGTGTCAAAATTTACACGTCAAAAACAAAAGAAAATAATTAAATTCGAGCGGACGTCAAATGTTAACCTTATAAAATTGAAATTGAAGTGTTAAAGATAATTGTAGTCTATGATTTCACAACTATGTTCGAAATATTATAATGATGTCCATAGACGAATATAATTCTTACAATACTCTATCAACGTCAAATACATGTGTGGGGGTACACATGTAGACAGTGAGAAAGATCTTGGATTTAATGAACTATTATGAAGATAAGAAACAGACACACTGAGTAATTACTAATAATATTCTCATTTATAACTAATTAGGCAATTGTATTTGGGCATTGCGTTACATTATTGTTCTTGCTACTATGAGACAACTTTTGTATCGAACCTAGCAGATTCCAGATTTCCACAGATTAAAAATGTCGTAGAAATTATAATTGTTGTATTGCAATTGTAATTTAGAAATAACGTGTACTGGAAGTAAACGCGTTCGCGCTAAATCGGTGTCAATCAAAGAAGGATGACAATTGTCGATTTGACTTTGACACACGAACCGGAGATGGTAGGTGGTGTCTCGGCGTAATGGCGTAAGGGATTTAATTTTTAACCGCTGTCGCGTGCGCACTAAATATATACCGTATAGCATTTACTTTTTTTTGATTCATCATTGAAGGATGCAGTGTTGTAAGTGCTAGTTTTAGTCTTATCGACTATTAGATTCCTCTTTTTATTATACTGATACGCGACAGCCGAACCAGCGCATATTATTTCACCAAGGGAAGGGAGCATCCTGGATATAGCTTCCGGATACCCACACAATCAATATTTCTAATATCGGACTTTAGACCAGAAATATATACACAAATCATAAAGTTTTTGTATATCCCGTCATTAAAGCTGAGTTTCGTAACTAGTTACGATATCTTCTAAATCTATATTACAAATTGTAAGACTACATACGAAACATTTTCTTTTATAAAATTAAATATCTAAGCGACATTGTCACTTAGTGGGTAACATAATTATCGTCAGGGCCTTTTCCATCCACAGGAAATAAGAGCAAAATTATGAAGCAAACAATAGAAAGCTGACAAAACTTAGAACAACGCTGAACAACTGAAATATAAGAAATACGCAAAATAAATAATTTTAAGATTGTATTTTTAAACTAAATTAAAACCGGAGCTTTAAAGTTGATACTCGCTGAAATAAATATAATTATGACATTTCTACTACAACAAATTAAATAGATTTCGCTGTAGATGTCTAACGTTGTCATTGAGATCGACCAAATATAATAATAGATATATTCATATAAGATACACATTTTATAAAACTCAACGCATACAATTAATTGATAAATCAATGCGTACACTTAATATTAAATGCAGACTCCATATTATTTGTATGGTAATTTATTTTGATCATCTCTGAATAAATAAATAAAACATAGGTCTCCGTCGTAGGTATTTATAGTTCTATACAAAGTGTTTCAATGTTTATTGGAATTAAAATTTAATTAAATACATTTACTTTTGTAAGCTTTTCTTAGGACAAATATAATATAGATGAAATAATTATCTTGTTTGTTACGATGTTATTTTGATACAAAAATTATGGTAACCATGGTAACAAAATTAAAGTATTAACTTGATTTTATTTTCCCGATATAGATTGTGTATTGATTTTTAAAACAGAATATAACAACTCATTAGAACATAATTTTCTCCGCTAGAATTTAATATAAATGTAATGTTTTATAATATAGTTAGGTATATATTTATACTTAAAACCGGTTCATAACAATCCGGGATGATTATTGTTTATACTTTATACATTGATTAAAGCAATTATTCTATCAATATTGTTGTCTATAATTTTGTCTCAAACAAGGTTAAAGTATAAAAAGCATCGAAAAGAAAACTAAAACAAACATAATCCAATGACATTTGACTTTATTATAGCTTCGACATTATTTTATACAAAAAAGCAATTGACCTTTGAATATTTTTTTTTTACTTTGGCTTAATAATAGCTATAGATAAGATAAATATAAACATATCTCTAAGATGAATACTAAGTTTTAGATTACCGTAGAGCTTAAAACGGTGACACTATAAGAAACATTAAAAACCATGCTTATTTCATACTTAGGTCGATTATCTCATTTGTATATCGAGTCACAATCCCGTCTTGTATCCGCTGTCAAATATATAAAACTTCATACATAAGCTCTCGAAACTAGGTAAGTTTGATTGACGTTCTCAAATACGTTAAGACCTTTAGACTGCATTTTTATTTTATTTTGATATGAATTCACAAGTTGCGCGCTTTTTAATTTCCCTAGTTTTGGAGGTCGACATTGAACGACATGTGACGTTTTGAATTTGAATCTAACCCTATTACCGCAACATCTTGTAACACTTTGCATTATAAATAACAGAAAACAGTTTCGCGTATTTATACTGTATATAAACCTAAACCAAATTTATTTTTATATATCAGGTTAGAAGGCTCACCTGATGTTAAGTAATACCGCCCATGGACACGCACCCCAAGTTTTCCTGCCATTACTCCTCACATAACACATAAAACAATTATACTAGCGTATTATATTTTTATCTTCAGGTCCCGGCGCAGGAAAGAATGCAACAATAGCAGATTCATCAATGCCACTTTTGCAAGTGATTATACAGCGTTTAACTGATACAGGCGTTTACAGACGTAGTATACCAATAAAATCAGCATATAAAGCTATATTAAGCGATAAGAAATTTGGTAAGATATTAGTTTTTTTTTAATTTATTCACACTTCATTACATTCATACAAATACAAATAACATAATACAACTTATAAAGGATGCAACGGGAGGCTATATCGCTAACAAGCGATCTCTTCCAGGCAAGAGAAACACAAATATGACGGGTAAAGTGTTAGAAATGCATCACCAAATTTTTTAAAAACAAAAAAAGTAGAATTTATCTATTAATCTAAAGTGAACAAAAGGAAATTACAAAAGTTATGATTGAGCCGTATAGGATATAATTAAGAAATATTAATGCAGAAGAGTTTTAAATGATGTTAGGGAGGTAGCCAATCGTATGGAGCCGGGCAGCCTATTCCACAACTTGGCGGGGATCCTAAACGAATTACATACGATGGATGAGCTGTGAGATGGAATTTCCAATAAGCATCTATTGGAGGAGCGTAACAAATAGTTATAAGGACCTGAGAATTTGAAATGATTTTTAAGTCGAATCGAGTATAGAAGTTGAAGGTGATGAGCGTCACATCAGAGTCAAATAGGTTCCCCAGCAATCTGCGTAATTTAGACACACTTCAGATGTGGAGTCAATAAAAAATAATTCCTCCGTTACAACCTATGTGTGTGATTAGATTGTATTCTTTGAATATTTTATGCTTTTATAGTCTAATGATTAAAAAGGTATGATTTTTGGGATTAAAACATGTATCATCGTAGGACCAAGTGGCGCAGTGTATAGGGTATGTCGAACGCACGACCTCACGATTAATAACCGGTCAAATAATAAAATACAAATGAGAATAAAATATTGTTACATTATTATTATATGATACAAAATGACACACTTACATAGTAGTTCAATACGAAACATTTAATGACTACTGTCATACAATTAATAGTATAAGATAAAAAATCTCTCAGTCAGTGTATGATTTTGAATAACAAGTAATCTTCTGTGCCTAAAGTACCTCCTGTTTATACACCATTTGCGTAAGCCATGAATCCACACAGGTACTGTTTTATACCTGCTTTTAAAAAAGGTTTGTGTTGATTTATTACTATACCGAAATAACATTATGATTATTTCATTTGATAAGTGGTCAAGCGGAAGTTAAAAACAGTTTTTTCATGCGTGACATGACAAAAATTATATTCAAATGTTTCGATCGTAATCATATTAAATTAGTGGTAAAATGTTAAACAGGTTTATCAACTAAATAATAATTTAGAAAAAAATATAATTCATGTTTGTCTTACAGATCTCAGCAAGAAGACGGTTTTTTATGCTGTGGGCTTTTGGGACAGCTCAGTATTTCCCCACAGCCGAGCCATGGCTAATGGTTATGCTAAGAGAGGCTACAATGTACTAATGTCGGAAACATTTCACTTCCTCACATATATTTATCCCAAGTGAGTAATAAAGTAAAGTATTGTCACTACAGTTCGCCCGAGTTGAAAAGATATATATTCGTGCACAGAAACATACATATCAATAAGTCGAAGTAAGAAGTACAGGCAAGTAAGACATGGGGAGAAATTGGCTGTACCAAAAATCTATCTGGAACTTTTTAGGAAAAACACCTTTTGTATGGCAATTAAGGTTTACAATAATTTACCAAAAGAATTAAAGTATCTTCCAAGGGCGAGGTTCTAGGTCTTTAAAAATCGACCTGGTGTATTCTTTTGAAAAAAAAATATTATTCAATAAATGATTATTTGCGTAGATACACTGTAGACACTAGATAGAGACACTGTAGTTGATATAAATTTAGTAACATATGTTATGATATTTACGATACAAATTTAAATAAGAATTAACCAATTCATATGACTAATAATGTAAAATGTAAAACTCCTTAAAGACAAATTTGCGCGCCAATGTCTGCGGCAGAATATGCGAACTTACGATTGCACCATCTTACACATTTTTGTACCATATACTTGTAATAAATTATTGTTTTTATAGTTTACCTTACTAAAAAACATGCCATTTTTGCTAATAAAATTAGATATACTGAGAGTAGTAAAAATGTACTAGTGTAGGTACCATTCTACTATCGCATATTTTCTACATATAATGGCGTACAAATTTGTTTAGTTTTATAGTCGAATTTTGGATAACATATTATTATTACATTATCAATCATGTCATCATAGTCAATTATTGTATTTTTTTATTTGTATATATATTTACAAAAACACAGTTCTGGCCTAACCAGTGACCCTAAATCGAGAAGAATGCCATAAAATATCAAACATTAAACTAAAAAAAAACATGATAAAAAATGATCTAACACAAGCTTAACTAACCTATAGTAGAACTTTTAGTAATTCACTAAACAATACAAATAATCAATTAACCTATGTTATTCTTTAAGTAAAGTCATACAGCGAATCATATGTACCGTTTCAGTACGTCGTTTATCATACGTCATCATTATTAAAATGTATTAATACATTATCAATTAATAAACGATTTTTTTTCAAAAGTATATTACGTCTTTTTTAATAGTTTTAGTAGGAAATCTATGAATGTATTGGGTAAATTATTATAGATCTTGATTTCCGTGTGTTGTCCACAAAAAGTGTTTTTTAAACAATTCCAGATTTAACATTTTCAAACATCTCATCTCTCATATCATCTTACCTTGTATAGATTCCAGAGAATTAGTGACAACGCGTAGAATTGCGTGAACTTACTCTAAATCTGTCAAAGTTGCGTGGGAAAACTAATATATATTAACACTGTGTTCGGTATTATTTCCTGGCTCAGATTCATTCGCTCTGCCATTTGTACAGTGAAAATCCATTTACACAAACAAATAATAAGAATTATGGTAATGAAGGTGATAGAAATTCTTTATTAATAAAAAAAATAGCTAAAAATAGCTCTATACTAATATTATAAAAAGGAAACATTTGTGTTTGTATTGTTTTCACACAAAAACTACACCAATTTCGAAAATTCTTAAACAATTATAAAGCTGCATCTTCACTTACACACACTGACATAGGCTATATTATATTTTCAATCAAAAATGCAATAAGGTGTGAAAAGAAATATCTATAAAAAATCTTTCATCGCGTGCGCTGTAGAAACTATTGATAATACAACAAAAAATGTTTTAAAGTATTATAGAACGTATCAATATCTACACAAAATATCTTTTACCCATGGGAAATTGTATGTTGGCCTATCCCGAGTCGGAGCTTCAAATCATCAAATGATTTAGCTGCCATAAAACAAAACTAATGTCGTGTATAGGAAAGTTCTCAGACAGTGAAATTCTACAAATAAATCTCTTACACTTATATTATAGAAGAAAGTTTTGCATTTTGAATTTCTATTTTACGCTTTAACAATATAATAATCAATTCATGGACTGATTAAATTAAATATTTTATTAATGAAATCAAAAATTGTTCAATACTTGTAGAGTATTTTTAAATTTACTAATGTCGGATATTCTACGTAAATGATGTTACGACGATTACTACCATGGTATTGCTAGTTTATATATATAGTAAATATACAAACAGAATTCTTAAAGCTTATGCAAGTGACGTTTGCATATTTTACTTAGAATACCTAGGGAGCTGTGGACTTAGTAAGTAAACAATCGTATAATGCACTAGTGTAATGAAATAAATATTAGCAGTATACATTGTCGGTACTAATTAAGGTGAACGTCAATTGTTTAATGTCCATATGAGGTATTTAAAAGCTTTTATGGTGCTACATTCGAAACATTGTAAACTAAAATTTTGACAGTTTAATTGAATAAGTGCCTTTAAAGTGATTACAATTTTAAAGGCAAGGTGCCTTTTTTATTTGTAAATAAATTTGCTTAAATAAATCATAATGGTATATCGACATCAGTAGGACTTAAACAGATAACGTTTTTAAAGCTCTATTGTTTTGTTGTAGTAGGGTTTAATAGCACTCAGTTCTAAATGAAATATTATTTTATTTAAAACAAAAAATAAAATAAATTAATGGCGCTACAACCTTTTTAGATTTGGGCCTCAGTTTTCTGTATCTGATTCATGATCATTTGTTAATGACTTTTTGGGTCTCCGGCCGGTTTCCTCACGATGTTTTCCTTCACCGTTCAAGCGAATGTTACGCGCATATAGAAAGTCCATCGATGCGCAACCAGTGATCGAACCTACGACCTCAGCGATGAGAGTCGCATGCTGAAGTCAACAGGTTAACACTGTTCTACTAAATACTTGTTACATTGTGTATTTATAAATATAATGCTCGCTGAACTGAAATTTTGCGCTGATGAAAAGGTAATCGATGAAACTGAAGCATATTTTGAGTTTTGGTACAATAAAATTGTATAATCGTTGTAACACTCTCGAAGGCAATATTAAATAAATAAATCATATTCTATAAAACAAATATTTTTCTATGAAATACGAATTTTGCAGCCTACCTAATATAAACAGTTTCGATACGCCAAAACTATATCTACGCGCGGACTTATACATATTTTATTACAAAGTTTCCATTAACTAGTAAGAAAATAATAACTTTTACCGGTTGAATAAATATTGGAATGAAAGGAAAAACAAAACGCAAATAGTGGTATTTCCATTGAACGGATTCCATTGTTACAGGCTTATTGTTACTGCTTGTTTATCACCAATAAACTGATCACTGCTGTATATCAGTTATGGGCATTGCATAATGTATGTAGGCTCTGATAAATAGCTAGATTCATGGGCCCTTTTACACATAACGTGTAGATAAACCATAATATAAATATGACTTTTTTTATATGAAATATAAAAAATAGTACATACATGTCATATATAGATTGTTTGAGCTAATATATATGTATCCTGAAGAATGAAATGTAGATATAGGTTTCTCAGCGATTCGATATATCTGAGACATTATAAAGCGAATACATTAGAAAAAATTCATTTTGATCTTGGATTTTCTTCGCTTTGTTCAACATGATTATTTGATAATATAATAAGTCACGATAAAATTGTGTATTTTAATCAACTATAGGAACTATATATGTCATAGAACATTACGGCCAATGCTGTCAACATTTTATGACCATTTAGTAAAGTAGTTAAACAGCTGTTTTATTACATGTCACGCCGTACACTAGGTATTTTAACTGTATGAATAATTAAAATACCTTTAAGTTGGCCTACTGGCTAAAGCTGGCCACTTATCCCTGAGGCGAAAGGCCCCAGTTGTGCACTAATGGACTTTCTGTCAGTGTATTTAACACTCGCTCATGTGATGAAGGAAACATTATGTAGACGCAAAAGTTGTTGTATGTGTCACAGAAGGCTAATCCCCTACTTTCCTATTCAAAAAAATATAAAACAGATACAGACATGTAAGGCCAAGACTTAGATTTAAGATTATAATAGAAAATTAAGATTGCGTGAATTAAGGGCCTATACGGTCGCCAAACTCCAAAGAGCACATTGTTTCTTTCCATTTTTTGTCATAGTTTCTTGAAGTATGGCAAATGGAAAAAATATATGGTAGAGTTGAGTAGTTTATGTATCCATTCTGAAAGATAGAAACACGATTTAAATGACTTCGCTCGATAGAAAATAAATCCAAACATAGCCAATTTTTTACACTTTGAATTAATTTTATGACGATAATGTACATAGAACATGACTTTGAAATTTACATGATACATTTTATCGCAAGTCAAGTAATTCATTTCAGAAAAAAATCTATTAATTTAATTTTTTACATAACCAATTGTTATAACGGGCCGGCGCGCCTCAGTGCTTCAGCTCTCCATTGCGTACCGCAGTCCACCCCGAGACAACGACACAGAAACTCGTGCTGGAATAGGGCCTTAAGTTCGGTGGCGCTTTTTTGTATGATGATGTTTAAATACAACGCTTTGTTTGAAGTTGAATAACAATATGGTTTAAAATATGAGCTTATAACACAAAATTAGGGGTAGAGGGGTTGCGACGCTAACAGTTACAAACTTGGCTTATCTACGGGTTCATAAATCTAAATGACAGTTATTAGATATTATCGGAACTGAGAATGTTAAAATATAATTTATAAGTGTGGTAAAACTGAAGAGTGATTGTTTACATTTTGTTAACGCTTCTAATTAGTATATAAATTTTTCATATCTAACAATGTTGGGTTACGTAGTTCGTGTCTCTCCTTTATTATGGCAAAATAATGAATTACAAATTATTTTTATTATAGTTTGTAAATTTGGAAACTTGTTCGTTATTACAAAAATCTTAGGTTGGGTTAGGTGTAATATATATTTGTTTATATACAGGAAAAGGTTTATAACAACTATTTAAAGAATAAAAATATAATTAAATTGCTTGCAACTTGTAAAAATATAAATGTGGTAATTCTCGGTAGTTGAAGCAATCTTACCCAGTGTGCGGAGAGGTGATAAATACATAGTACTCGTACAGCGATAAATTAAATGAATTTAACTCTATGACCAATTCTCATATATTGATTTAACAGGGTTTCTGTTTTCAAACTGGCTTGACACACCTTTTTTTTTAAATATCAATTTACTGTAACTAGTTTTAACTAGTGAACTAAATTTTGAATGTTTACTATATCTTTCAGGTCCGTCCGTCTTAGCCGCGTTATCGGACAACAATTTGGCATGTTATTTGTCAAACTAACCCAGGCAGGCCTTCGTCCTGAGAACTTGGAACTAGTCGGCACCAGCCTCGGCGCCCACATTGTAAGTCACGCTGCAAAGTACTACCAATCTGTGATCGGGAAGAAGCCTTTCAGACTCACTGGCTTGGATCCTGCTGGGCCATGCTTCAGGGGTTTACCGGCTGACGAAAAAGTCGCTCCAACGGATGCAGAACATGTTGACGTGATTCATACAAACATAGATGGATTTGGTATAGCAGAACGTCTAGGGCACGTGGATTTCTACGCAAACGGAGGAGAGTATCAACCGGGAGACATTCCATATATACCATGTCTGGTTATATGTAGTCACATACGATCTTTGCTTTACTGGTGGATAGCGTTGGACAATCCAAAGAAATTTATAGCCATGAAGTGTGACTCCATTCAAGATGCTAGATCTGCGAAATGCTACAATAACACAGAATTGAATTATGCCGGTCTGGAAACAGACTTTGGTAAGCCTGGTATTTATTATTTACCAACCCATAATGAGTTCCCGTACTACATGGGCAAGAAAGGTCTTAAGGAGGAAAACGAGATATATACAACAGTTAGTAGGAATATTAATGCAGATGATGATTTTATGGCGTAAGAACGGGTAGATATGTAATAATTTGTGCAATATAACTTCATTACTCTTACTGGTTGCTGGACAACCGTTAAACAGAAGAGTCTGGTCACCCACAATACAATAGCTCAATGACGTAAAAATGCAACAATATAATTAGGTCAATTTAATATGGCAAACACGGTATCTTTAATTAGCGTTGAAAAATATTGTGTGTAATAAATAAAATCTCTTCCGCTTAAGAAAAAGCTAATCCGTTGTCAGCAGGGTTGTCAAATATGATGATTTAAAGCATTAAAACATCATATTTCCTGTTACACGACTAAAACCGATACACTATTTGACAGAAGAGACGTGTAAATACTGGTTTAAACGTGGTGGTATTATGTTATGTGCTGATACTCAGTCGTTCATTATGAGTTGAATTGCTTGTCTTAAGGTCGTTTGTCAGGTTGTTTAAATCACAATAGATCTAATTGGAATGTGATTAAGCTTTTTGTATCTTTAATTAACTGATTGGTATCATTTGTTTAATATATTCATACATATTTTTACAAATAATTTAATAGACAAATCTAAGTACGTGGACATAAAGTAAAACGTTAATATGGCTTTATTAAGAAAAAGCTGTGGTTTGCATGTTTAATGATTGTTTAATGTCGGAAATAAATAAATCATTATAATTAGACTTCAATCAACATTAATTCACGTTATTTATTTGCATTTACCAATAGAATCTCAATATACGTATCGATTTTTGTTGACAGCATGAAACACATTATAAAAAGTGGTTTTTGAATTAACGGATATATCGGCTGGCAAAAATAGATGCAATCTGGCATCCTGGGGCTTAGCCAAACATAGTTTTTGCTATTCATGACCTATTATACCCATTATAATTCGATTGGCGGTAGCAATCGAATTATAATATGGTCATAAAGTACTGCTGGCTAAAGTTCTTTGTTTCGTTTCATCGTTTACGGTACTATAATTGCCACGGGCGAAACAGAACGCAGGGGTTGATCGCTGACGATGAGACAATATTCTCTTATAAATGTCTAATGTACACTGGTCGAGTGGACCGGGAAATATGGATACCCATACCTCTGTAGCTAGACAACAAAATGGATGGCTTGCGGGTAGACCTAGTCTTGTGGACTAAACAAAGTACATCGTAAATAAATAATAAACAAAAATGTTAACATATTTAGTAGAAAACTGTGATTTAGTTTATAGATAGTTTTAAATAAATTAAATGTCAATGAACGAAGCCTTTTTAATTATTTCCTTCTTTTTAAATTAAGTTTAAATACAATAGTGTAGTTAGACTACATTGCCTGGAGGGCGAATTCCGGCAAAACAATATTTAGTAGACAGGTCAATTATTTATTTAATATATAAATGAGATATTAAATATATAATTTGATTTATTATTAGATAAAAGCATTGTTATTAAAACTTCTACTTGCAACTGCTTAATTATTGTTATTGTGTGTATTATTGCTCGCATTAATTTTTCAGGCGCATTATTTTATTTTTTATTTAATGATAATGTCAGAATCTGCATTCTAAAGTCAAACAATTAGGTGTGAATGGCAAATTACCTTTAATTAGTTGTTAGGCACCTTTAAATTAGACGAATTCTATAGTTTACGGATTCTACAAATTTTTACAAAACCCGTTGACAGAAACCATCATTATAACACCAATAGAGTCAGTATTTCTACGAAACCATAAATAAATAATACATAAAAAAGGCAATTGAGCTATAATCCAGTGGTAGACAACAGGGGAATACAGGCCAACCAAATTAAAAAGGCCAACATAATGAATTCAAAATGTTCAAATGGAATGAAACTTTCACAATCCTGTTTTCGTTTATTGCTTTTTTTATTTTTATAGTTCAGCTAGAGGGTTACAACGGAGAGGTTTAAAATTCTGGTTTTTCGGAGTGTGTATTCGGTGTTAGGTTTAGTTTGTAAAAGCTATGTACCCATGGACAACGGTATGACTGACATGTGAGCCCGCCCTTGTTTTATCTTGAACATAAAAATGATATAATACGCAATCTGAAATCCTTTGTTTGAATTTGAGTTCTTCTGTTGAATCGAAATTCCGAAAGGGGAAATAATGTGTTTTTTAACACCTGCGGTTTTTATATCACTTATGTATTGATTATAAACAAATTTTAAAATTATTAGTGTGCTTCTTGTAGTAGTGAAGTTAAATACAAGAGTTACGTATCTGTTCGCGCTAAATTGGTGTCAGTCAAAGAAGGATGACAATTGTCGATTTGACTTTGACACACGAACTCGTTCACCGAGGGATGGGAGCATCCTGGATATAGCTTCCGGATACTAAGGCCCACACAGTATCTATAACGAAGAAAAAGTAGAAGAATAATTGGTATAATCAGTTCAGACTGGCATAAATATGGTTACGTATTCGATAATATGTACTTATAATGGTTAATACTCTCCTGTGATTATGAATACATATATAATACCAAAACAGAAAATTCTTACAGGATAAAATCCCCAATCTCATAATATTTACGCTATCTACAATTTTTCACACGGACCGACATAAAAATATTTTATTATAGCCATAACTCTAACTTGGATTGCAAATTCATGTATAATGAACTTATGAATAGTTAACATTTTGACAAGACAGTTTTATTGCGATAAAACATTGTTTCTCAGGGGAATTGAATAAATACTTTAAATAATATATTACTAATAACTATGAAATAACTATATTTTGGATTTGACTTTTACGCCTTACGTGTCTTTCAAATAATCGTCAAAAGTGAATTCAAATTCACTAAATCTAGAGTCGACAGTAGCGCACTAACATTAATATTTTCGATATTAATTCAATAATATCAATAAACGTCTACCTATAAATTATATAAATAAATGGTATTGAATATTGGTTTCATGAGAAATATAAATAGTAAAAATCAGTGGCGCTACAACCTTGTATATGTCTTGGCCTCTGTATTTGTATCATGATCAATCAAATGTTTCTAAGGCAAGCCGGATCCCTCACGGTGTTTTTCTTCATCGTTCGAGCGAATGTTAAATGCACATAGAAAGAAAGTCCATTGGTTCGAATCTACGACCTCAGGGATGGAAGTAGCATACTGAAGCCACTAGGCCAACACAGTTTTAAAGAGACAAAAATCTGAAATACTTAAAAAATTATTAAAGAGGATATTATGGTGTTTGTTTTGTGTTCGCCTAAGCATGACTTTAAGATTTGAATAAAGAACATAATACTATGTTAATTTCTTCAAAATATACTCTCTCGCCTCGATTTTAAATTAACAAAGGAATCATTAATTAAATGGCAACTTTGTTTTTGGCAGGTAAAGTTTTTAGGATCAATTAAAAACTCATTTCATTTTTTTCTGTTGCAGATGAATAACTAATTGCTTTCATATACATTCCAAAATCGACAATCAACAATATGAATCAAATGGCAGCGACAAAAGATACAAATTGAATTTCCTTGTCGTCAAAACGTGTTCAAACCCTACGTATATACTGATAAAAAGTCACAGCTGTTTATTTGAGTAAAAACCTTAGTTTACAATAACAGTTTTCATTTCCTTTTTTATTTTCCGTTTTCTGATTGAATACCAATAACTCTGGAAGCGGACTGCGACGTAATGTAATTTTCCCAACCTTTGTCTTTGTTATTTTATGAATACATTTTTCCTAGACAACTCAGGTTTTCTAAGTTTTGTTTCAATGAATTACACTGATTTTAAATACGTTTATAATCAGGTTCCGGCAATAATAACCATGGTTCATTCTTAATAGGAGAAAAACGGGCTGGGCTGAAAAAATAACTAGTTACTAGGTAAATACTAGTTGTTGGCCTTTAAGGCAGTAGTACGCTCTTCCCTTGAAAGCCTCTAATTGTAACGGTTCGAAAATATATTATTTGTTGTGAGACTGCCATTTATGAGGTATGAGACACATACGTCATACACATAGGATATGAGAGTTGATAACTCTCATGTCGTGATAGGAGTGTTCAGATGCAGGCGTATTTTAACTTATCATGAGGGTGTTCAGACTGCCAACTTCCTTGACGATGGAAAATATTGTAAATGAATGGAAATATCGAAATGGTGAATTAACCTTTTCTCTGCGCAGGATACGGAACAATACTTAGATACTTTAAAGGCTTTGCATGAAAGGTATTCACCACTTATGATGTCACGAAAACATCAGCTCGTATTAATTGTTGCCTTCCAAAGTGACACAATACTTTTTAGTGATATTGTTCAATGTCCACAATATTTTATACTTAGTATTTTGTACAATTGTTTTACAATAAAAATACAGTATTCCAGGTATTTTTGTAAACCAGGTCAAGACGTCTATCACAAAACGGGAATCAATCAATTATCTAAGTCCTATTGTTGTTTTATAAATAGAAAAATCACCTTTATCCCGCTGAATATTAGGGAGACATTTAAATAAATGTATATTGTGACATTGATTTTTTAATCCAGTTGCTCGAAGGAGCGTGAAAATGTGAGACGAGATTGGATAGAAAATATAAACGGCAAAATATATTTGTAAAAGAAGGAAAAGAAATACTATGTTCGGGGACTTATAATTCACACGTACGTCTTAGTTCTTATATAGTTCATTATTGTTTTAAATGTGTGAAGTTTGTGGCCATAAATACAATAAAATATACTTAAGTCAAGTCTGGTGGTATGAGCATCATGAGCAGACACGTTTTAAAACTAAATAAATCCGTTATCAACTAATAAAGCAAACGCAACTGTTCTGTCGGGAATGTATCCAAAAACCCAAGCTAATTTTTTTTACGATTTTATACGATTTATTAATATTATTTATATGTTATTCTCTCACAGAATTTAACTAATTATAAATATGCAAGAAAATTTTAATTTAAAAGCAGAAAAATATCTAACAATATTGAAAAACGTTAGAAAGAGTAATTTTTAATTAGCACCGTGAACAGAGACAAAGGGGGTGTCGTTAATTTAGTTTTATTTGAAATTACGTTAGAGTGTTTGTATTTGTGTCTGTAGCAAACAACTTAGCAAGTATCTTGCTGACAACGCGTGCTGTAGAGCACTCGTAACTGAAACTAGTGTAAATAATGTAGGTTAATTTCATCCATTAAAGAAGCCAGTAGCAAAGACTATATTAAATGTATTTATGTACAAATAAAAAACAGATATATTTTTGAATGCAGAACGCACGTTATTTCCGAGCTAAAATCAACTACAATTTTATTTTGAACTTTTTCCAAGAGTTGAGCATGAAGTGCAGACTCGAGCTGTAACGCAAATTCGGCTCTGTACATCGAGAGCAAACAACGTCTAGAGAACGTTGAGGTATTTGCTACCGCGGCTAATAAATGGACTACCCGGTCAGTTATTAGATAGCCTATCGTTAAGCAACATAAAGAGAATATTGTACAACAATTTTCTATGCATTTGTCGCTTCGAAACAAGACTGATATGGTTACATTTATGTAAACCACAGTGGTTTACTAATGTCACATTTCGTGATTATTATTATTCTGTAAACAATAATCAAGAACAAAAAATTAACAGTCTTTCTCTCTCTTATAGATTCTTGCAATAATATTAAATGGTTGGTTTTGTATTATTCTCAATATACATATTATATTCGCGAGCAAGAGATCGTAATACACAGCACACATTCGTTGTTTATTTTTATTTAGACACGACTACACGAAATATTAAATAGAGCTTTGAAACATAAATCTTATTAACATTACTTTTCTCTTTACCATTTGCGCTGTACTTAAATACAAACAAATAGAAGTCTGAGTACGAGAAATAGCTCGCAACAAGACGTGTAAATGGAGTTACGCGATTCTTGAACCGCGAACCGGCTCTAAAAGTTATAACTACGATTAATACAAATCAGAAGCTTATGTGTGTGCTTTAATGTAAATTTGCGAAACCAATTTATTATTAGGTAAGATGTATAGGTTTTATTAAAATATTTAACATACAATACTATAATAGAATAATAATAGGCCTGTTGCCTAATAACTTATGTAATCTACTTACTTTATGTTTTTTGTTTGTATAATTATGTATATTATGGTAACAAAGTATAAATAAATAAATAGAATACACAAGTAAGAAATCTTAAAGTTATACGAAAATAACTTATTATAAAGTAATTGTATTTAACTGTGGATATTAAGCCCTTAGACATTTCTTGTAGTGTTCTGAGCAATAAAAATAATACATGTATCTATGACCCAATATTAACTGTGATCTATGCAAACACAATGACAGACCGATTGACAGCGACACTGGATACACATTATCTTGGCCTGGTTGTGTCACCCGATGTAATAACAGAGTAGTAGAGTAAACTTAGCGATCTATCTTCGTCTACGAATAACAACAAATATAAATCGTTTAATGTTTCAGCTATGTACTATATAGATGAAGTGCAGTGTTGGCCTAGTGGCTTCAGCGTGTGACTCTTATTCCTAAGGCCGTAGGTCGAGCCCCGGTTGTGCACCAATGGACTTTCTTTCTATGTTCGCATTTAACATTCGCTCGTACGGTGAAGGAAAACGTCGTGAGGAAACCGGCTTGCCTTCGACCCGAAAAGTCGACAGCGTGCATCAGGCACACTGATCACCTACTTACCTATTAGATTAACCAATGGTCATGAAACAGATGCAGAAACCTGACGCCCAGACCTAAAAATGTTGTAGCGCCATTGATTTATATATTTTTATTTGTATGTACTATAAAAAGCAAAGATTTTATCTACGAATTAACACAAATACTTCTTTCGGGATTCAGAGTCGAACTATGAAGATTTGCCAAAATCCTATACGCTGTTGACAAACGGGAGTTGTATATTTGTTTTATTTATTTATAAAAAACACAATCCTGTCCTAACAAGTGACCTTAAATCGACAAGAATGTACAAGAACTTAAAAGAATACACACGAAACAAAACAAAAAAAACATAAGAAATTGATTAGGAAAAACAAAATTTTGTCAGTTAAATTTTACTACGAATACTCATCGGACCTATGAAAGTTGTGCCCATAAGTTGTGCTCATATTATTCTGTGTACTTTCTTCTGAAAATTAGGAAGGTTCGTCCTGGCTGTGGGCACTTGAGGAAACAGTATCATATAGCTGTATTATCAAGGGCGTCTTACCAGGAATGAAGGGACCTGTTTGTTAATTTGACAATTTGATTTGAGTTTTCCCTTGCTTTATACAACTCTTTCTTTCTCTGTACAAACTTTCTTTGAGGCTCTTGACAATCGGCTAGCTACTTCCATGCGTATATATTATTTGTAAATGTAACACCTTATAATCCGAGTAGTCTAGTATTAATTAGTCTAGTAGTAAATATTATTAAATCCGAGTAGTAATCCTTAGTAGAACGATTTGTTTTTTTTCTAAGCATATTTCATATTCTTATCATAATGATTTCAATTTTATATTCTTATTAGTAAAGTTTAAATAATATGTTTGTCTTAAATAATCTAATATCATCATTTAATCTTCTAAATATGCAATTATTTCATCCTTATTATCGACGCTTGCTTATGTGGGCTGTAAAGTATACGAAGTGTCGGAATATTTGAATAATTTATAATTATGAACACGCTATTAAAACGTTGTATCTTCATTATTAATTTAATTTTAAAACACATTTACACCAGTTTTTCGTGACTACCCGAAGCTAGGTTGTAGCTAGGCTTGTATGAGCTTCAAATTTACAATTACTGTCAGTTCTCAAATCAAGGGCGTAGAACGGACGTGAAGAACTGGCAGATCTGATTATTTTTTTATAAAAATGATCCAATTACACTTGGGGCTGTAGTATGATGTTAAAATAACTCAATTATTACAATATTTATAAGGTTTTAAAGAACACTTGGTCATGAAAGTTCGTGTACATATTAAGCGGAAATTTCGTACAGAAATATAAACAAAATGTTTGAAAAATATACTAGCAAATCATAGCTCGTGAAAAGGCATCACTTTATTAAGCTTATTAACAGCAATATACATTTATTATTAAACAATAAACATATCGTTATCTCATTGTTTACTTCCTCATTACATATAATTTCCCATATAACTGGACCATTGCAAACATTACAATACACCAATAATATTTGATTATCCATTATGCTTGGTCGTATTTACGCTGTGTGGATATGTATTAAAAATCTTATATAAGATGTATATTTTCTTTTCTTTATGTGTGTTAACTTTAGGTTCGTCGGATTGTTGTGCTAGAAGGAGCAGTGTGACTCTCATCCCTGAAGGTTCAAACCCTTATGCACCAATGTTGCATTGCAAATGAAAATTTAATTCGCTTGTATGGTGAAGGAAAACATCATGAGAAAACCAGCATGTCTGACTCAAAATTTGACAGCGTGTCAGTGTCGTCGTATAATTTATGTTTTAGCTCAGGTCTTAAAAGGTTGTATCGTCATTGAGTCTGTTAGAAAGTACACTGCAAGTATCAATTATTTGTCGAGGTAAATATTTAACTCAAAATAATTTTACTGGATAATCTTGATATTACTTTGCGTAACTCGCAAATTTAGTAAATAATTGTTCAATTGGCAACGCGTTTGATCTATTGTGAATGATATATTTCATTAAATTCAGGAAAACATATTTTTATATACAGAAAAAAATTCGTCAGATAAAGAGAGTGATGACGGTAGATTTTGGCTAGTCACTAATACATTACCTGTCCATATCGTATCCCTAACTTTCTTACTAACTATTAACTGACGTGAGACTTATCTTAAATTATCGTGATGTGTCTTTTTATTTTTTATTTTTAATGTCTAATTTTTTAAGTTTAGTTTGTTTTTTTTCTGCCTGTTTAGTTTTGTCTTAATAACTGTGTATAACATGTATTTTTGCACATCTTGCCTATCTTATGTAATTTAATACATTTTTTTTCTTTACTCACAGTGGTTGCCAGGAAGAGATCGCTCGAAAGCGATAAGGCCGCCAGTTGCCCTCCTTTTGATTTAATTATCAATTTTATTACATTGTAATGAAGTGTTAATAAATAAATAATACTACGTGTCTATATATCCGATTGAAATTTAATGACGTAAAATAAGTAATACCTGTATCTTATATGTCATGATAAACATATTTTATTTTATACGTAAACAACTTATCATTTCGTTCCAATTTTTGTTGTACATTTTAACGGTCATGTTTTTCATACGATTTTATTGTCGTTGTTATCATATATGTTTAGATAAATATTGGTTCTAAAACTACAAACACTACTCGTAAAGCAAAGGTAATATTTTTAGCAAAGTGTTACCCATTATACCAATTCGTCAGTCCGCAGCGGTTTTGCTATAACCATTTCAGCGGTCCAAATATAGGCTTAATAGATTATATCAGTTCGCTGTTGTACTAACAAAATTTAAATAGGCGGTTATGGATCGTGGTAGCTTGGTTCATTTATCTGATTAATGATTAGATTATGTGGCCAGTTTAAACCTACGGGCAGCCGCTTTCATATGAGATAATAATTTCAATCAAGCAACATAACATAAATTAAAGTAGGTACGCCACCTGTACCAATACAAAAATATACAGTACATAAAATCTACAATAATCTTTACCTACATGGTAATAATAACTTGAACCCCACGATCAAAGAGTCTACTCCAAAGGGAACAAAATCAAAGTTAAAGGAAAGACTCTTTTATTTGAGCCGTTTATTATTTTCCGCCAGTGACTGCGTCAGCCTTTTGCTTGTCCCAGGAAGGTAAGACGCGGCTTTCTTGTACACAAGTAGCATCTCATACCAAAGCCCGTCAAATATAAATAAAACATTATACCTAGTTGAAAAAAAGATGTGCATTTAAGTTTTATGTTATAAACAAACTTTCCCTGCGCACTTGGTTTCGTTTTAATATCATTTTTTATTAAAAACCAACATATGGAACGTTTGGCTATGATACCCCATAGGGACTGTACGATTTTCCAAAATAATAACCTATAATTTTTTTCAATATTTTTTCCATAAAGACCTTCCTCGGAGTTCAAGGAATAATTAAAATAAATTACTCGAATTGGTTCCGAAAAGACGTCATATCTGCATTCCTTACAATTACTACATGTTCCGTTTCCGACTATTTACTTTATCGTATATTATATTATAATGTTATCTTCTTCTTCTTTCATAATCAATAATAATATTAATATGTAATATGTTTATGTATATATTTTGTTTTTAACTAGCTTATCTTGTTCTTTCCTTTTGATGTCTTTGTTTATTTTTTCTCGGCTGTAGTTTCCGTACCCTTTACTTGAAACTGGCATAAAGTTAAAACTATTGCCATTATACAAAACAAGACATCATATAGAAAGTGTTCTATTGGGAATAAATAATTTGTCAAACGGATATAAAACCCTTTACTCTAAAGCGTCAATAAAATACAAATGTTAATTTTTCTATATAATTTTTTTAAAGCGATGCGTTTAGGTTATTTATTAAATTATTCTGTCACTAGAGCACATAGGGTGATTCACACCTGTCAAAGTCATAATCAATTCAAGTCAAGAATGTTGCTATCTTCATTGTAGTGGCTCTGTTTATAATTAGACTAGTATCATCATCTATACTGCTTCCGAATGTTTATTATCTAATGCAAAAGCTGTAAACTTAGATATTAGCTCAAACAATTTCTCTAACAAGGAAGGTAAACTTTCCCACATCTGATGTTCGCCTCAGGTGGCGTACCTAATTCTGTAATAGTCTATTTAATGCATTTTCATGTTATATATTGTCTTCTAATAATATCTTCAGTCATTCAGTGAATCGAAATACAATTATTATGGTGCATAAAATTATATAGGATTTTAAAAGTATAATATAAAAATAAATTACAGCGAAAATAGCGTGCGGGGTTTGATCCTTTCAGCAATTACCGACCCTTGGTTCGTTATTAGCCTTACCTTTTTCTGTTTATGTTAGATTTGTGTCGGTATAATAGTTCATTAATACTTCAGACACGTGTCAAGTGAATTTAACGAAATAGGTTTATTTAGTGCGTTACTTTTTTTTTTAATTTCTTTGTCGCATTTTATGTAAATTTATAAAGATCTGTACTAGATTTTAGCTAGTCTGTGGTGAATAAAACAACTGACAAGTAAATTTACAAACTCTTTTAGTGCTGTAAGTGACGCTACTAGTATTAAATTAATATTTTTCCAAAAGACACGTGTATAATTCGTGTGACTTCTGTCACCCTGAGTAAGTGAGATATTTTGAGTGAAGAAACTTGTTTGTTTAAAAAAGGATTTCGTGTCTAAGGCATTGATTCTCTTTACAAACATTATTCGGACTCTTTATTAGGAAAATCAACCATTGAGGCGTGGTTTGCGAAGTTAAAACAAGGCGAGCACCATGATTGAAGCAGTGGACGCACCAAAGAGGCTGACCGACGAAAACATCAAAAAAGTCCACAAAATAATTTTGGATAATCGAAAAGTGAAGTTCATTAAGATAGCTGAGACTAACGATATTAAAGAAATGTGTTGTACATATGCTAGATAAGTATTTGGATATGCAAAAGCTCTATTCAAAGTAAGTGTCTCGAGAGCTCACAATCTAACAAAAACAACAACGAATTGATGATTCTGAGCTGTGTTTGAAGTTCGTAATCAAGCCGAATTTATTCCACCATATTCTTAGACTTTTTTCTCTTCTTCTTCTTCTTCTTAGACTTGTTGTACAGTCAAATATGATGTAACTTTATGATTGAAAGTAAAGCATATGTTAACAAAAGTGAAACTTTATAAGTATAAAATTGTTTAATTTTCTTATAGTCGGTAATACCTTTATGACAATTGTTAATAATTAATAGCCGTTGAAAGGGGTCGGTAATGGAACCATTTGACTTGCTTTCACTGACATTTTGTCATAAATCTCGTTATATTTATTTGTTATGATAAAAAATTAAAACTCAAAATGTACATATAAAAATAAACAAGTTTCAAAGAGCCTTAATATTTGGTAATTGGTAATACCTGCCTTTAACTTATAACCATAGTTTATACGTCCGAGCTGTCATTATCGTATACAAATGTTTAAATCGAAAAGTCTGTGCTGATAATCGAATGTGATGAGATCCGATCGAAAAGTATTTTTGTGTTGCTCTCAATTCAGAGAAGACATACTCCCTGACTTCTGTACGTCAAAAATGTATTGAATTTTGACGTACGGATTTCAAGCATGTGTTTCTTAAGCTCACCTTAACACCCTAAGGCCCCTTTACCAAATGAGGTGTTTTTAAAACCGCTATGTATAATTCTATATACAAATGAACTACAGGTGAATAGTTATTAATACTATACGTATTACGTTTATTTGTAACTATGCAGCGATACGCTAATCTCAGATGTTTTAGCTAATGAGTTAAACACAAATAGGGATATATAACGGTTTTATTGGTCTAATGAACTGGACGATTAAATCGTCTATGTAATCATTATATACATTTTTCGGTTCGCATGTTTATCAAGATATAAAAACTTTTATAAAAAAAACCTATATACCTGTTATGTCTAGTATTGGAACATGACGTATGTTAGAAAACTTTCTAACTTGTCAATGTAACTAGCAAACGATAACTTCATAACTTCGTGTTATTAACTTTGATTGAAGTGAACGTCAACTTGAAGTTATATAGCGCGGCATATACTTTGAAAAAGTATATGCCGCGCTAAAGACTAAGTATTAGGTAATACGGTACGGAATAATAATAATATCTTCATAATCTGAGGAAAAACTCTTACAACGCGCTACACATCTAAAAATTGTTGGTTTACCTCATTGCTTATTTTCCTTAATATAAAAGTAGGAGATTAGGATTCTCTACCCAACATGACGGCTTTTTCAAGCTCCACTAAACACTCAATTGGAACAACCCTGCGCTCTCTGAATGCACTGTGCAAAGTCAAGATGGCGCTTAGAGCCCACTCCAGGCTACTCGGCTCTGATTGATCGTAACAATATTCGTACTATTTTCGTTACGTAATGATTCTAAATTATGAAATAATTTAATTATAACAAAACTAATGTAATTCAATTAAATTATGATTCTTATAGAAGGTATCTCATATATGTACCAAAGCAAAAAATAAAAAAAATGTGTGCGTGCACTAATGTACACACGAAAGAAGTGAATTTTCTTTATGACCTTATTTTTAGAAAAATTGATTTCCTATATCCAACTTTACAGAAATTGTTTAAATAAAGTTAAATAAGATAAAGTTTAACAAAAGGCTTTCATTATCATAGACATGAATACAAATCATACAATTATTTCATTTTACCTTATTACTACTAAGATTATTACAGAATTTCATTAATTGTAATAGAATTATTACTATAATTGTTATCGTTATTATATATTTTTGTTATTCGAATCTCTTCGAATCAACCGTGGTAGCGACAAGAAAAACATGGTGTGTAACGGAAAAATGTGACGCGTAACGGAAAAAGGTGACGTGTAAATTTTCTTGCAACGCCGATAAAGTAACAACGGTCAATTGACTCGAACATTTGCTGATAATCGCAACATTCCCTGACATGTATGAAAACAATATACAGACATATGGCCAATCTAGTTTCAAAAAATATTCCTTTTAACAATGTAATTAACATTTAACAATGTCCAAAATTAATTTCCGTCCACTTTACTGGACATGCCGTATTGGTCTATTCTATACTTTATATGAGTTATCGTAAATGCATTGTATCCAAGTATTTATTTAAAAAGCATCAAAAGTAAACAATTTTATTAAAATATATGATACTGTACATTAGTCTTTCTCATAACAAACGCCCGAATTCTACGTTTAAAATACCAATCGTAACTGCAAGAAGAGTTATTCGGATATCTTCAGCTGAGTTTCATCATCAGACGTCGAGGCATAATACGAAATTCCACCCGTCCTACCTCGAGGTCCGTCGTTCCACAACTGAGCGTTATTTAAGCCAGTTTTTGCCGCGCACCGTCACTATGTGGAAGCTTCAAGAAAAAAGCGTTCCAATTCGTACAAAGCTGGAAACGTACGCGATCCCTCTGGCATTGTGACTGTCCATGGGCGGCATCACTTAGCATCTAGTGAGCCTACCCGTTTCCCCCGTGTTCTATAATAATGCGAATATACAAGTATAAGGAAAAGTAAAGTTAATAGTTTGTTTGTAAACCTTTTCAGTAAAATTTGTTTAATTTAATCTGTTCAAGTGTTGTGTTTTAGATTCGTGATTTTATTTGTTCTCGTTTTATTGCAGTCAGCGCCGTTGTCGGCGAAACAATTGACTTAACGAGTTTTGCATAAATAAACATTTAAATCCACGTAATGGCTAAGAAATTTTGAATACAAATTATAAATTTTGTTTTATTTAAATATAGTATTTTTATAAATGAATAAATCATTACTTTTCACCCTATCTATCTAAATATCTAGTATATTTTACGTGACAATATTAGAGGACCAGCCAGGAACTTATATGTTCTAAATTTAAATTGCAATTATCATGTAAAAATTTAGACAAATTAGGGCGTAATAACATTAAAATTACGTTCCAGACATGGAAATATACAGAAAAGATAAAAAGAAAAAACTTGTCGAAGGGGCCTGGAACAGAGCATGCTTAATATTAGAAAAATGAATAAAATAGGACACTCAAAAATAAGAAGCGTTACTAAAGCTACTAAGGCGATAAAATATTCCCTAAAGCATAAATGGATATGGGCAGGGCATGTAGCAAGACTCTCTGATGATCGATGGACCATAAGGGTGACCCCTTGGGGTAGGGAACGAAGCAGAGGAACCGCTCATGATGGGCTGACGATAGTGCAAAAACGGCTGGCTCCAGCTGGATGCAACTCACCCAAAAGGCCTTCACAAGGGTTCTTGCGAAATAATTAGGAAATCGATATAAAAACAAGTAGGAAAAATAATTAGTATAATTTACTTTTCTTAAAAAATATATATGTAATAAATAGCATTAAGTTTACTCTGTTCTTTGCAAGAAATAAATAGGCTTTGTTATTTTCATTTAATAATAAAAATAATAAAGCCCGTTTAATTTCCAATCGTGATAAAAAGATAATATACAGCTTAGATTTTTTACATTATATACATTATTTTATTTATCTAGTTAACCTATATATTCTATATCTTAGCTAAATTTGACGAAGCGTTCTTTCTCCATTTGCTTTCTGTTACCGCTTATATATCTTCAATACACCTTTTTATTTATTAACATTAAAATATACCTTATTTATGAATATTACCTTATTATATATTAGGGTTAGTTATCGCTGCTGGATTTATATACCTGGTCAATGTTGTGAGAGATAGATTTAGTAAAAGCCTAGCTTTTAAGCACATAAGTCCATGTAACAACTAAAATGCATTCTAAATTTAAATCGGCCCGTGTTTTCAATTTCGGCAACACATCGTCAACCAGGCAACATTTCAGCGTGCATTCAGCGAATATTCAGGCAATAGGTTTTAGAATCACGCCATCTTTCTGTCACGATGCGCGGATGATATTTTGTGGGTGACAATTTTTTTCGACAATATACTCGTTTTTAATTTTAGTAGGATTTTTGAATTCACACTGGACGTTTACAATTGTGCAAAGAATGCGCAAAAATATTCTGAAAGTTTTACGAATATCATTGATATTTTGTTGAGTTACTACCATTTCTTTGTCGCCACTTTTCGTTACAATCATATAAATGGTATAAGTAGAAAATAAAATAGACGACCATAGACTTATTATTAAGATTCCTATTTTAGTATTTATTATAATTATTATTTTTTTAGATGTTAGATTTGACGATTTAAAAAGTATTCCGAAAAAGTTTGTGTTACTAGGAATGATCTGAATTAAAAATGTACTGTACAAATTCAATGCATTGTGTTGGTACGAGGATTTACACAAGACATAATTATCGTTGGAAAAAAGAAGAAGTAGTAAAGGAAATAATTTAATAACAAAAGACGGTAGACGGACGTAGGAGATTCATGATAAATTTTGTTCATAATTTATAGTAAGGCACAAAATTTGATAATTTTTATTTTTATACAGAATATGCATGAATTCACAGACATCCTACACAACAAATCCGCTGAATCTTTTCCCATTTTGCACGGCTGTAGCGCAGTTTCGATCCTAAAGGCCAATATCCATCTCTTCACACTTTATGGTCACCGTAACTCACCTGCGCACTAAATAAAACAAAAATTTAACGTTATTCAGGGGTGTTAAACTGCAGTGCTTTTTTTTAAATAAAATAAATCAGTACCACTACAACGGCTTTTTGGGTTTGGGGCTCAGATTTCTGTGTCAATTTCATGATAATATGTCAACTCCTGTGGTATATTTTCTTCTGGTTCAGCTCAATGTTTATTGTGTATATTCCTTTATTTCTATTTTTGATTGGTAATTTTATGAGGACTCGATAATCAACTGGTGCCTACCCGCAATTTTTTTTTCCTTTTCCTTTTTTTATTTTGATTTAAATATGTACATTAATAGGCAAGTATCAACCTCCTGTGCCAAAATCTAAGGCAAGCCGGTTGCCTTGCGATGATTTCCTTCACCGTCCGAGCGAATGTTGCATGCGGACATAGAAAAAAGTCTATTGATGCAAAGCTAGCCAGATGACAGTCGCTCGCTGAAGCGATTAGGCCTGCTCCTGTATGTGAATTCTATAATCTATATTTAAAAATGCGTAATCATCTCATATTATCACCATTTTCTTACCATACGGGCTACTGCCTCCTTAATAAACATCTCCTTGTCCTTGGCGAGACTTACCCTTGTGCAGCGTCTGTTTCAGCGCAGAGAAATCAGTCACCTACGTGGTCCTGAAATGCGTTGCTGTGGCTTCAGAGCAGTGAAATCGCTCCGTGAAGCCTGGTAAGTGCCCAGGACACTTCTGAGCTTCTGGATGGATCTAGGCTGGCTTAATTAGCCAGAACGGACATCATATTCATAAAACTTAGTTTTATCTTCACCTAGTAGATGCTGTATTTTTCTGGCATGTTTTTTTATTGTGAAATGAAAATGTACAGATTACAAGTTTCGTTAAACCGTAGTGAAAATGATAAGCGAAACATATGTAAAATAATAATAATAATTTATTCCATATAACATTTGCAACAAACAATAAGATAATAGTTAAAAAGGTATTGGGCGACTGGTTTCCTGTGATATGGATAACCATATCCATTCCACAGCAAGTCATACTAAGTGGTAACAAAATGGTTTTAAATAAATAGAAAATTAAAGTGTAGTCTTTTATAAAACAATTTTTGTTCTTAGTTTAATTACGTAATACTCTGTGATCATTAATAAATTCCGAGTTTCCGTTAAAATGAATAACAACAAAGTGACCACGAAGTTTACGCCACGTTATTATTAATCTAAAATTTAGAACCATAATAGACTCGTTCCCATAATAAAGACGATGACGCGGTAAATTTAACAATATGGCCTTTACATTAATGGCTAAGGAAATTAGCGGCAGTGATTAATTTATTACACCCGTAATTTTTTGTTAATATTATTTGGAAATTGGTTTTTAACTCCAATATCTTATTTAAAGAAAATTGAACGTCTGTTTTAGATGGAAAATTTTGTTCGAAACTGGAGCTAGTTTTCTGTTGTTACCGCGATGTCCTTACAAACTATCTCCTACTTTAAAACTTTCTTTAAATCACTCAATTAATAGGGACTGTAAGTAGTAGTATTGGACACTTTCTTATCTTAAATATCCATATTAGTAAATTGGGTTAGACTTTTGTTACTAATTAGTCTTAAGTTAGGCGGAATCGTAATTTTCCGTGACGTCTTAATAAAGGCAAATTTATTGAAAAAAATGTTATTATATTGTTCACGGCTGATCATTTCATGAATACATTGGCCCATATATATAAAATAAACTATTAGTGCAACCGATAAGATCTAGACCGCAGATTTCTGTACCTGTTTCGTATTCAATTGTTTCTTCTCATAGGATCTAAGACATGCCGTTTTCTCACGATGTCCTTCACCGAACGAGGCAGTTCGTACAAGCTCAGGGATGAGAGTTGCATGCCCAAGCACATATTTACTTCTACAGCCGGTACCGAATATATTTTCAATAATTTATAAGACGGTAGCCCTAGTCATAAGTAAATAATGAATAATAGACAATATTCGTTTGGAGCAAATTGAGTAGAAAGTGCTCCGAAAACACCATTGTGTCGCGAGAAATTATTTTTTCGCCAGATAATGGTTGGCTATTTATTGTGAAGAATTACTTTAATTTATTACGTAAAAGATGTTAATAACGGTCCCTTTGTTATTTTCGTGTTTTGATAAATTTTTGCTCTCTCCGTGTTACAATTTAATATTTGGGCGGTGAAAGCTTTTATCCCAAACAATGGAGGTTTGATATATTTTTCATGTGCGTGGGTAACGTATGGTTAACCGTTAAGAGGGAATCTGTAATCGTTAGGAAAACAATTTCGAAAAGAAAAGGCACTACACCTCGTACTTGACTTCAGATTTGTGTTTTTGTATCGTTATGTTTTTTTCCGCCCCCCGTTGTTGGGTTTTTAATTTAATTTATTTATGATCTCAAATATCTAACATGTTTAAACGAGGACATCCAAACACTAAAAAAAATTGTAAGAAATAATATAAGGCAGCGCTTGACTGTCTCGCAATCGAGTAGTCCGCACACATAAAGTCGTTTTGTATCGATGAAGTCGTATAGGTCCGTCAAACATTCGCGAAGGTTTAATGTAAATTCATAAATATCAATTAGCTAGGAATAAAACAAAGTGAAAAAAAAATATGTTGCTAAATCGACTATGCGAAAAATCTCCATGTAACTGACAATGTCCACTGAATCATTTTTCACGTTTTATTTTAAACCAAGTTTAGTGAGTTTTGGTTGATCGCATCATCTAGACACCTACAAATGGATCTCCCATAGTTAATTTTTTTTTGGTAAAAATTATATTATTTTAATGAATTAGTAATGTTCGTTAATGTAATAATTTTATACTTTTAAACTACCACATTTTTCGAAATGATCTTCGAAACTGCAGTTATTAAATGCTTCCATCTTTTTAGTAGGTTTACTCTACTAGGTATACTCTATTTATTCTTAAATGTGTGAATAAAATGCAAGTGTCGCAAGGTCGAGGATCGGCTACTTTAGATCGAGAGATATTCAGATGACATTTCATTTCAAGCTCATGATTAATATATAACTCTCTCTGTCACGTATCACCATCAAGAGGGAGATGAATGCAAATTAACACGGGAGGCCCTACTAGGGAACATCAAAAATTCAAGGTACATTTCACGGTTAACTCGCGTAAATTATACAGTGGTATTTTTATTTTGGCTTTTGTTTTATTATATATTTTTATCAAAACTCTAAAAGTAAATCGATTTCCTTACGATGTTTTTTTCCACGATTATTTTACCGTTGACAATTAAAATTTCTGTAACATTCTTGTATTAATACCGTTACAAATTCAATACAAATAAACGAAAAAAAAACCCATCAAATACTCGAAAATATGAAGCAAGCAAGCTACTGAAAATGTCATGTAAATAAGCACTGTTTATTATTTTGAAAGAAGACAAAGAGAGACAGGAGAAACTAATAGTGGTACTACAGAAGGCCAAAGATCACCAACCAGATGGAGCTATCAAGTAAAAGACTCGTACTCAAAACTGTACTCTGTAATAAGAGAGACAGAGATGATAGAAGCCGGTGGAAACAGATAGTCAAATGATTTCGTGCTGACCACGACAAAGGTGTTACCGTCTAAGTGTAACAGTTTCACAGATACATTCACAGTTATGTCCCACTAAAGATAATAGACGTTAAATCCCTAGACTGGCTTTATGACAGCTCCACTGTTCACAGTCCACACATTACAATTATTCCTTAGTGAATTAGAAATTCCCCTCACAGTTCGGAATCCGACGCGATCTTAATTTAATCTCACATCCATATTTCATTTTTTCCGCATTACGCGTCGGCACGATCGACATACTAAATGGATATCTTCATTCACCTTTATTAGTGGTTAAGGGAATAGTGAGAAAAATCGGATTGACCATAATATATATAAATCCTTGTAATGTAATGTAAATAAATTAAACTTCTTATAGTATCATCTTTTTAGTTTAGTTTGTTTCTTTTGTTTCCTGTTTGGTTTTATCTTAATAACTGTATAAGATGTATTTTTGCAATTCTTGCCTATCTTATGTAATTTAATACTTTTTTCTTTATTCACAGTGGTTGCCTGGAAGAGATCGCTCGAAAGTGATAAGGCCAGTTGCCCTCCTTTTGATTTAATTATGTTCAATTTTTCTATTGTAATGTAACGAAGTGTTAATAAAATAAATAAACAAACTAATTTAATTGAAATAAACTTATAATTTAACAAAAACGTGTGGAAGCTCGATGCTACACACGTTTGCTTTCTTAAATGTCTAGATTATATCTAAATTCTAAGTAACTCATGATAAAGTGTACCACGGTCTTTGGCTACACTTAACAATCTTTTTTACAAAAATATTTTTTACATAGACAGTTACAATAATTAAAAATGAAAAAATAAAACGGAATTTAAAAAAATCTCCTTTGGTATGGTTTAACCTATGATTGATCGATACTCATTCGTTGAGAAAACTGGCGACCAGCAGCAGGAGTGACCGGTACTATCTACCAGGCGCCCACGGAAATCTTTAATTATTGCCAGGATTTCACGGCTGGAGTCTATTCTTCCGCCTGAGGGTAAGACGAGGCTGTATAACAGTATACCGCAACTCTGCCATGCAAACTAAATAAATGTCTCTTTTCAATGCTGCGTAAGTATCGATGGATAATGCGCGCTGTCATAATAGAGAGGATCTTTGACTAGTCTAACCATTGACTGGTGCGTGCTACGATAGACAACTTGCCTCGGCCCTTATGCGTCTATATTAAAAATTAGGGAAGTCATTTCGAATAGTTTTTATCATTATTTTATTATTTTATTTTTTTATTTTATTTTTTTTCATTATTTTTTCTATATTTATATTTAATTTTTATAATATTTTTATATATTTTTTTTAAGTATCTTAGAATAAATAACTTAAGATGTCTAATTATTAATGTTTCCAACGAATGGCTGTACGAGCAAAAGAAGGGTTTCATTCTCAGGAATCGTACGCTAACCACTAAGCCGATAGTCCTGCAATAAGATGATCAAAACTAAAACAATGGAAACCGAAGTAGTCTTTGAACTCAACTGAATCAGTGAAGCGTCTATTCCGTTCTATTAATTTTATTAAAATAACTATACAACTTGTTATCTTTATCACAGAATTATAAACAGAAGAACATTATAAAAACAAATAAATGAAATTAACCATCAGCAATACTGATTTTCAGTGGGCTTATACAATATGTTTCTATGTCATGTATCAATTATTAATGAATATTATATTGGCGAATCAAAAAATACGTAAGGCATAACTTTATTTATACTTTTTTACACTCGATACAATTCAATTTGTCGAGTTTTTCTCTTAGTTTTTCTTGTCAAACAAGACGACTTATTAATAACCAACAGACAGCAATAAATACTATTCTGGTATAAATAATAAAAGGCCATTAAAAGTGCATTAGGTGTGAAATGTACGAAAATGCAAATTCAGTCAAATATGCGCACTTTATTACAGCGAGTGTAATGTCGCCATGATTTATTTAAACAATATATTAGTTAATTTAAATGGATTGTAAATGTAATAATTTATATAAAATATGCTTAATAAAGATATATATATATATATATATGGTATAGTAATTCTATTCCTTAAAAAAATCAATAGCGCTACTACTGTTTAGGTCTGAGCCTCAAATTTATCTCTTTCATAATTATTTGTTTATCTAATAGCCAGTTCAGCCTTCTGTGCCTACCACAAGAGGTCGGCTTTCTGTCCAAGGCAAGCCGGTTTTCTCACGATGGTTTCCTTCACCGTTCGAGCCAATGTTAAATGCGCACATAGAAATAAAGTCCATTGGTGCAAAGTCGGGGATGGAACCAACGACCTCAGGGATGAAAATTGCATGCTGAAGTTACTAGGTTAACGCTGCCAATTCCTTGTTGTGTGTAGTGTAGTGCGCTGTTTCATTTTACACACTCTTTTTGCAGTATGTGTACTTAAGTATTTCTCTTTAGTTTTATTTTATAAGTTCAATAGTGGACTAATTAAATTGATGTTATTAATCAGCAAGTTATTCATTACTTATTTAATAACATCGTTGCAATTTATGTTTTCGACTTGTAACTTATTAATTTATCAATTATTCAATTATGGAATTGTAATAATTCTTTGTTTTGAAAGACTTTATTGTACACACTTGAAAGAACGATTATTTTTCTTGTATACAAGAAATGTTTTTATAAAATCTAATGAATGCTCACCCTAACTCTGCAGCTTATTCTCAAGCTATTGGTATTTAATAGTACCATAGAGATCTCTATCTCTCTCACAAATCTGTTCTAGACTTACTACGGGAATAAAAATTCAGATTATAGATATTTTTCTTAAATTAAGATTATAATTTGAATTATTTATACGTACCAGTATCAGCAGGATATAGCAGTGTTGAACTGGTGGCTTAAACGTGACTCTGTTTGTGGGCGTGCCTTCGAAACACGACACACAGCAGCACACACTTACTCACAAAATTATTGATGAGTCATGAATCCGTGAGATGATCTTTTTAGTTTATTTTATTAAATTTTGTTTTTTGTTATTTTAGATTAAGGTTGGTCATTCTATATTTTTTATATAAGATCTGGTTATGCACTTTATCCAACATATATCTTTTTTTTCCTTACTATAGTTGCCTGTCAGAGATCGCTTGTTAGAGATAACACCGCCCGTTGCCGTAACGAGTTATATAAACTCCACTGGCTCTGTGCCCTAAAATGTGTCTTGGCCTCCGAATCGAAGCCTTATTTATTCATAATTCTGCCCTCCATCCTGGGCTGAAAACTGTAGGAGCATCTGTAAGCGTATTCAATGTACACTCAAATATTAGCGATTAAACAATAACGAGTAACACGAATGTTAATCTACAAGATCCCCCGTCCATAGTCCATATGGCTTCCTTTGCGTCATATAAAACAAACAAATTGGTGTATTTAACTCAAGGAAATAGTTCCAGGAAGCTTTCTTATTAAATCAAACCATATCGTTAGATGCAGCATAGTACCCTATTAAGATACACCGTAAACTTGGATCCCGAATACCTATGATGGCAGCTATTAACTGAGGTACAAGACACAAGATATAACCGAAAGAAGACACTTTCTAGAAAAGGTTTTATTAATACTATTATATAGATAGATATATTTTTTCAAGCCTGCAATAGTCCCTATACATATAAACCAGTTGGGCTCCGACGTCGTGGTCAGAATTCTGTGTCTGTTTCGTGATCAATTTCTATCTTATAGTCTTGTCATAATGTCCAATACGTACATTTTTAACAATATCGATAAATCAATCAAGTATGAAGCTGGAGTAACTAATATTTTTTTCGTTTTTATAGCCCTCCTTTTGCTGAATAGCTAAAAGAAAATTTATTAGAACAGGTGCTGTTCAAACTGTAAATCATTTTCGGGTTTTCGTTAGTTTTCTTCTGGTTCCCCTCAATCTCTTTGTGTTTTCGGTCAGACTGGAAAGCCCTACCTGTACAACAACTTACCAGCAGTAGCAGCAACATTACGAAAGTTGATTAAAAATATTATTAGAAACAATGCAAAGTTACCAGAATTCAGTCTGGCCAATTTACATTTTAATACTTCACAACCCAAAAATAAGAGAGCAAATCGAATTTAAAATATTGAGCAAAACGTGAGCCTTTATTGAATGAAATATTAGGAAAATTCCACGAAAAGTGGGTCAAATTCATAAAACTTGAAACTTACAAAGTTACACTGACGATCTGATGCTTTTCCTTAAGAGAATACTGCTCGGGGTTACGGTTTTAATAACCATTACTAAGATGGATTAGCATTCACAAAAGTGTATTTTCAAACATTACTTAACTAATTAATGTATCAGTTAAGTAATAGCTAAAACTGCTAAAAATTCAATAATAAAAATTGATAAATAGAAAATTAAAAATTTTGGTCCCTGTGGCAGTGTACCTTTAATGCTGGCAGCACTTCTTCGCTGTATTGCGATACCTACTCGTTGAACCAGAGCTCTAGTGAACTTGTATCCCACGGCCCAAGAGTCTCTTAAAATTAAAATTTATACACTATATTACGTTTCGGTATGCAGTACCTATATAAAAATAAAATATATATGTTTATCACAAAAATAGCTATGTGTTCATAGCGGTGAACAGTAAAGGAAGGACCCGCGTCCAGGTTAACCACTAACTGACCTGAAATTCCCAGTGGCTAAGTTTGAGAAGTTGTATATATCCTTAGCGGAATTCAAAGGCTTTCCCATACTTTTCAGGTTATGACGTCATAGCACCGATTGTGACTGTAGATTTTAGTAGATGTCGGTACAAAGTCAAGACTGAGTGTAAACTATGATTTCCTTATGTAGGAATCTTACAGCGTATTTATTTTCCATAACAAATGAAGTGGTATCTAAGGTACTAGGTATCTATAAAACACAAACTATTTTTAGGTTTACAGAAGCGTGCAATATATATTTTCAAACAACGATACAAACATTATATGAATATGTAATTCTATGTATAATAAAATACTTAGGGAAATTCTGTTTGTTTTTCTTTAATATCTGTTTCCAAACAATACGAAACGTTATGAAATCTTCTAGACAGTTTTATATCGTAACTCTCTTGAATACTAAAACTTTAGATTCTATTATAAAATTGATCTTATTGAAAAATCCGCCCTCAGCCCATCGCTTAAAGTGCACTTTCCTGTGATATGTAATCAGTAGAATGGTTATCCAAGATGACGTCATATATCAGAGTTGAGATTCTAAAAGTTTTATCCCCAAAATAAAATGAGCCTTCAGAAGTCTGTTAATTTCGGGAAAGTGTTGTTTTCACGTTTATTACATTGCTACACAACGTGTGTTGTCTTTTGTATATCTTGTATTCGATATTAAGTAACATCAGCTCACATTAGGTACATAGGATTATGAAGTAACACTCTATATTACGTTTCGGTATGCAGTACCTATATAAAAATATAAAAACAAATCACAAGTCAAATTAATGGAACGTTTAAGTTTTTGGTCGGTAAAAAATATTAATAATAAAAAACGGACTTTTCTCACAATATGATTTAATAAAAAATGTAATTGCTACCACAAATGCTCTGTAAAGGAGTTTATTGTGTTTCAAATAAACTGTGGAGGATGGTAAACAGTTCCTCCGATGTAATGGGAAGATTCTTGACCGGTCTAACCACTGACTGGCCCGAAGACCCGTGGCTATAAGAAGAATATATAATATATTGTATATCTTTAGTGGCCAGAATAACTTTGTTAACAGGTTTCAGGGTTTGACGTTATCACAGTGATTTGTAAGCGCAGATTGTAGGTGTCGCTACAAAATAACTTTAGAGAATTCAGACTCCTGACGATTGTCTAGATAGAAATAGCAAAATTGAGACTTGTTTTTTGAAAGCTATTAATAACCATTAACAAATAGTTTCATAAACTGCAATTTATATATAACTAGCGCTACAACCTTTTTAATTCTGGCCCTCAGATTTCTGTACCTGTTTCGTAATAATAAAATATTCTAGAAAATCAGGTTATCCACGCTTTGTGCCCGACACACTCTATCGACTTTTTGGGTCTTAGGCATGTCAATTGTCATTCAGAATGTTTTTCTTCTTCTTCTTCCTTATAAAAAATCCATTGCGCAGTCTGGGTTCAACCTTACGACCTCAGGGATAAGATTTGCACGCTGCAGCCACAAGGCTATCACTGCTCAAAAAGTGTTTAATCATATAGAGCGTCCCTTAGTATGCTAAACTATTTATTTTTCCTACTTTCGTAAATAGGTACCAAGTTTGAAAGATAAGTTTAAGCAACCGTACATTTACAAGTCGTAAATCTTGAAAAATATTCATGAAGTTTCATGTTTTAAATTTTCTAGAATAATTTATGTAACAGGACGCACACATTTCCTGCTTAGGCTACAAGATATAAGTACAGTGGTTGCATCCGTGTAGGTCATAAAGTTCATTGAGAAAACAGTCATTGAAAATCAATGGTAATCCAGTAACATCTGTTTGTTTTAAGTGGAGTGCTGGAGAGCTCCAAATGGACTATAAAAATGAAAAAATCTAAACTTTCGTATGTCATATTAATTCTCAAAATTAAATTTACTGACACCAAAGAAAAACAATTCATTACAGCTGTCATGAATTAATTTATTAAATGCTGACAAAACATTGACTTTTAATAGTAATTTATTTTCCATTTTTTCAGCCATTCATTAACTTTGTCAAGGCCTTCTGCAAGTCCTCTAATACAAGTTTTGGGGCGGTATTGTTTGCTTATATAGCGGTGTCGTCTGCAAATGTTGCTGAGGCTAAAAATCAAGGCAATAGCGGTAGGTCAGCAGTGTACAATGTGTAGAGGATGGAGCCGAGAACAGATCCTTTTGGTACCCCGGCATCAATGTTACGAAATTCCGAAGTGGCGTCACCTTCTTTTACACAAAATATGCGATCCTCTAGGTACGATTTGATTATTAGAAAGTAAGAGTGGGAAATATTTTACTTGATCTTACATAGTAGGCCTTTGTGCCATACCTTGTCACATACCTGTTGGATATCCAGAAACGCTATTAAAATTATATTATTAGTATTCTTTTTGTTCAAGGACTTTCATCATCACATACTCAGTGAGCTAGTTCCACAGTGCCATGTCATTGTCTGAAGTCGCATTGATGATCTGGTATCACTTTGCGCTCCATGAGGCTTGGCATAATTTTGGGAGGTATTGTCTTTTCCAATATCTTGGATAGTGTAGGCAACAGACTAATTGGTGGGTAGGATGTCTTATCGTTCATCAGTTTGCCAGCTGTATAATAAATCATGACAGTATCGGAGAGATTCCTCGCATTTGGGAAGTAGCCTACTCGTAACATAGCATTGAATATTATACTAATGAAGATAATAGCCTTTTTCGGTAATTCCACCAATAATTATTTAGTTATCAGGTCGTAAGTCGTGGCCTTTTTACTGTCTAGGCATTTGATAGTTTTTATGACTTCTGGAGGCGACACCGGTCTAGAGGGAAGATCTATTTGAAGGTCTTGATTCAGAACTTGGTCAACGTATTTTTCTGATGAGTACTTTAGTGTTTAAAGGAATATGTTATACCTAACGCAAACAAGTCCGCTTTGTCCTGGCTGGCTGGCTGTCCCAGTTGTTTTCCTTTTTAATTGGGGCTTTTGATTTGTTAGGTGGACTACAAGAACGGCTAATTTTCTAAAGCGAATAGTTGATGGCCTTAGTAGCGGTTAGAGACTCCAAATTTGCTTGCATTGTAAAGTAACTAACATTCTTTAAAGCTACCTTCAAGTCTACAAAGGCTTAATTAAAAGTGGACTTGGCTTGTGGATGATGGCTCAGTTTGCGCAATCTTCGTTTCTCCTGGATCATCATCTTTATTTCCAATGGTATGTTTGTGGGCTAGTTTCTGTGTTGAGTAGTAGGCGTGCTTCTCCACGCGGTAGCTTGTATAAGATTAGTAAACTACACTACTGTTAGCTGTAACTTCAATTATACTGGAGCTGATAGTGATTAGACTTGAGTGTGATCAGATGACCCATCAGCATATGACTCGATCTTCATGTATTGTTTAGAGAGTCCGTTTGTTAGGAAGAAATCGAGTATATCCAGGATTCAATTGTGATAAGCTGGCTAGTTGGTAGGTTCTGATGGAGCAATTATGTTTAGGTGATGTGTATCGATGCTCAATTTCAATTATCTTCCCCTAGTTGCTATTAGTGTCAAGCTTCAGTAAGTTATTTTACATAATATAAATCGAAAATATTAATTGTATTTGAGTATTTTAAGTTTATATGTTACTGAGCCCTTCACCAATTATCCCGATGTGGGATTATGGTCTCCCGCATGATTTATTTAGAAAATGTAAACCGCTTACTAAACATAATACAAAATAATTTTAAATCAGTTTATGCATGCTTGTAAGTGTGTGTGTGTGTGTATTTGTGTGCGTATGTAAACATATTATTCAGTTACAGTGAACCCAAGTTTGCGACAACAGGGCTACTTCCAGAGTAAGGGCAATGCTTTATAAAAATATTTTGAATTTGAATGTTAAGGTTAAATTAAAATAATTTAAACATATTTTTCCTAAATTAGTTTTTAATAAGTTACTACAGGGGCTTTGTCTAGATGTTATTAAAATAGGCATCTATTTATTCACTTAAAACTTATGTTTTCAATCAATTTGAAACCTCTATTGAATAGGTTGGAAAATGTATTCCGCGTCGATATTCAGGCGTGTATGGATTACGTCTGAATATTGGCATCAATTATGTCGAAATAATTTTAGTCAGCGCCAAACGTAAATTATTGAGTGATCGTTGAAGTAACATAGTTACTCTATATAAGTCTGTCAAACTGTACCACAAAGGACGTTTTGGATGTCCTTGATAAACACAATGTAACAAAAAATAGTTAGCCTTGAGTACGCCTCGATGGATCCCATAGGAGGCAAATGGGCAGGAGGCTCACCTGATGTTAATTGATACCGCCGCCCATGAACACTAACATTGCCAGAAAGGAATAACCTATAATCATATTCTTAACTCAAACCTCAAAAATGGCGCCCAATTATCAGTCAGTAGGGATTGGGGAATTTATATAGGAACAATGGGAAATATATATAAATACTTTGCCTTGAAGTAAAAAACAAATAGTTCACAAAACACTCACATTCACTCACAACAAATATCGAAACAATTTCAAGTGTTACATCAAAACCAAACTGATTCAAAACGTAACGTGATCTAATTTTACAATCGGCCTTTTTAAAAGTCGGCACTTTTAAATAAATTTATAAAATAAAAATATTTACAAACAGGGACTTAACATAAGAGGCTTAGTATAACCGTAAGACTTCCACCCTGAGGTAGTGGGTTGGATTATTTATGGTAGTTTTATGTATTACGTTCGACAAATAGTATAAGTGTAAAAGTGTATGTGAATTTTTGTAGTGAAACTTCTTTAGCGGCGTTGGAAAAAAAATACCGTCACATTTTCGGTTACGCGTCACATTTTTCCGTTACGCGCCATCTTTTTCTTGTCCCTTGTCCTTGGTTGATTCGAAAATATTCGAAGCATAACAAAAATATATAATGACGATAACAATGATACTAATAATTCTATTACAATTAATGAAATTCTGTAATAATCTTAGTAGTAATAAGGTGAAATGAAATAATTGTATTATTTGTATGCATGTGTATGAAAATAACAGCCTTTTGTTAAACTTTATCTATTTAAACTTTTTTTGACCAATTTCTGTAAATTTGCTTATAGTAGATCATTTTTCGAAAAATAATTCGTGTGTACACGCACACATTTTTTTGTTATATTATCCCTCTTTGTCTTAAGAGCCTTCACTTCTGACTTCCCGGGTGAAGACAATTTTTTTTGAGTATGAATTGGTGCATGTGCCACAATAATTTTATTTCCTACTCACACTAAACCATTCCACTTCGGGTGGATGTACGACGTAAATTCGTATACAACAGACACATTCTTAAAATGTTTATATTTTTTTAATTGTAGAAATTAATTAAATATTAAAAGCAGTAACATCGTATCTCAGATCTTAATGAAATGCAATAGGAAATAACTGATAATATTAAAAACGTACGTCGGGGCATATCTTGGTTTTCATATAAAATGTTCGTACCTTTCCTACAGTAATTAGGCGCCCGGCGCGAACATAATAGTTCGTAGTTTGTACTAACAAGCTTATTCTAATTAGGTTTAATGGTTACGGTAATGTTTTAATTATTTCCAGTTAACACAACAACTTTGGAACTAGATGTTGTAATGTATCTTTGGGTATATGCAGGCCAATGTGCTTAATATATTTTAATTACTTTCATGCACGACATATGAAAAGATAAGACAGGTGGGATATCGTGCTTAGTGCGAAAAGTTATTCCTATTGACGATACAGTAAGTCTTTGTAATGATTTCATATATATCATTGAAATAACAGCTGGTTCTAATGATTCAACTCAAAGTTTTTCGCAGGAACATGTGTGCCGGCTGCCTCTCTAATAAGGCTCCTGAAAACAAGTGCTGGGTTTATCCCTGTCCTGTCTTCAAAGGGAACGCCGAATGGGAATTGCATTGAAAAAAAACAACTTATTTGTTATTAATCTTCATTCTAACTTAATTTTAAACTTTTTGTACTTTTATTTTAATGCTTCTGTTGTTGTCTATAACGCTTTGTAAAGTTGTATATTTAAAGGGGAAATTATAATAATTTTTAAATGACAAGTTTGATAAAATGTTTATTGTTGTTTAAGCTGTTTCTTAAAGAGCGCCACTCTCTGAAACCGCTGTTTACTGGGTCGTACGATTTTAATGTAACATTGTATCAATCTTGCATTCATGATAATATTTCTTTAGTTAATAGAAAAAACTTAAAACACACTTGTAGCGTAGTTATATAGACTTTTAAATTATTTCATTCAAACGTTCATTACAATTAAATATCGGGAATTAAGTAAACAATGAACACGATCTTGTCTAAAACTATTACAATTTTGCTTTAACTATTAATTTATGACTTTTGAAATCGAGCTGGATGGATGGAATCTTATATATGTATAATCTACATCGACATGGGATCCATTCTCAGATATCTTGAAAATATCTTCACATTTATTGACTACTGAAGAGATCGCAGAAACCCGTATGAAGGCTTTCATAACTGGCGCGTTTTATTTATAGTCGAAAGTCTACAGCTAACTTACAAGAATTATAATTGTTATAAATATTTAAAATTTTTTTAGTAATCTTACAGTTAACATACATTTTGTAAAACAAAGCCCTTACACAAAACAGATTACATAGATAAATAATATAAATGAAACAGAAAATATGAGTAAACTGAAAAATGATATGAAACAAACGACAATTAATTCTTTATATATCACAGAAAAAACTTAATTGTTACTGCTAAACATACTCCAGATTCTGACATAAGCAAAATAACGGCGTTTCATACAATTTATATTTTTAAATGATTAGCATATCCACTTGACTTTGTGCTTTGCCTATTATGTCATCGATATGATCTACGTAATAGTTCCATTTTTTCATCTAATAGTAAAATTAGTCATTCACTAGATTTACTTATTTTATTGGGTGTTGTCGATTTTGTAATTAATGTATTGTATTCTTTTGTTTTTACTCGAAAAAGTTTATGTTTATTGAAAGTTTATTTTGTTTGTAATATATTTCTAGCCTATTGAGATCAGTTTGATAAAAAACATTTTTAAGAAAGATACTTACAAACTCCATCGCGTTTCTGCTACAATATACTCTGGTCAAAGACACTCTTAAAGCGTCACAGAGCATCGGAATACTGGGCGTTTACATATGTGTTTGACAAGGCAAGACGGTAACTCTAAAAAGCGCAGATTTGGCCCGACATAGGAATACTGCTTTCGTCTCTGAGCGGAGTCTCCCCAGTACCAGCTACTGTCATAAAACACCATCGTGTTCAACGAACTTAGCGAGCGGCTTAATTCCTTGGGTATCTGCATCTTCTACCGCATTTACCGTGGAGAGTGCCCAGAGTTGTTCAAATTAATACCTCCGGACATCAAGGCAGAAAACGAAATTATCACAACATATCACCTCGACGTCCGTCGTTTTATAATTGAGCGTTTTTTAAGTTAGTTTTTCCCGCGCACCACCGCTATATGGAACCAGCTGCGCACTGATATTAGACTTAAAGTTAAAGAGCACTTGCGAGCTTTCTGGAAATGTCAGTGTCCATGAGCACTTAACATCAGATGAGCCATCTAACCGTTTGCCCCCTGTTATATAAACAAAGGGTTTCTCAACTTGAGTTTGCTTGAGGTAGAAACAATTTGAACTAATATTTATATATAACTAATCTGGCCATAAATACTTTTACATAAAAACTTTTTTAAACGTTTTTTCAACTTTTTAATTACTTTGAATTTAGAATTTATTTCGATTTTACGCCATTTCATACATTTTTTCGTGTTCATTATAAAATTACAATATGGAATGGGATATTAAAGAACAGGATTGCAGTGTATTGCAAAAACCAAAAAAGATCTGTCAAAGACCAAAAAAGATCGCGGCAGCCGCGTGCTGTTAGAACTACAAAGGCTGTTAATGCTGTTAAAGCCAGAATTCGTTGAAACCCTATTAGGAAGGAACATTCTAATTGCGAGAATGCTCGGTGCTTATCGTCGATATTCAGGACATGCCCTAAATCAATATTTACAATTAAAGGGAGTGGATTGATCAAAACGCCTTCAGTCGCGATACGCAGGAAAAGCACAAAAATAATCTCTTGAAGAACACTACAATAAGCAAAATGATTAAGTGTAAGCTCACAGTTCTAAAAAATCTGCTCAAGTGGTCGGAAAGGTACAACGTGGTCATCATCCTGCGTCAGTGGTGGGGCGTGTCTTATTCAGGACTCACAACTACATTTTTGTGAAAAAGAAGTGAAAGCTTCAGCCAAAGTGAATCAAGATAAAGTCTCGGATCATATTGTGAAAGCTCTCACTTTTAAAAATATACCGTGGAATTTCCAGCAGGATTCCGCACTTGATCGAGGGACGAACCACCCAAGCCTGGTTTGAAACCAATGGTCAGTTCAGGGTTATGGTCAGTTTTAGAGAACATGATCTGCGCTTAACGACACGGTGACATTGAGTCTCTTATAAAATCTTTGGAGCAAGCTGTGTTTCCAAATTTCCTTTGGAAACAGTGCGTAAATCCATAGATTCGTGGCCAAACAGATTAAAAACCTGTTCAAAAGCCAAAGGCGTTTCGAATAGAATACATTTTTTATTTTTTGCTGAGACTTTAATATATAGGTATACATATTAATAATATTATATAATATATTAAAGTTACTTCATTTTAAAAAATGCATTTTCATTTGTAACAGAACTTATGGCTGGACTAAGTATAATGTGTTAGCTAGTCTCAAACAAAGTTGCTGGAGCTATTCCATTTTTAAACAATTCAAAAACTACACTTTATTTTACGTTTTTAAGTCGACAAACTAGTTCTTTCCAGTCTTGGGGTCACTCAGCACATTTGTTATTTTTAAATTTTTTACAAGTTAATACAGCCTCTGCTCCTAAAGAATAATGTATAATAATGAAAAATTATTGCAATCAGTCCATTAGTTTTTGAGTATATTTTTTCGTTAAAAACAACTATAAATCTTTCTCGTTTAGATAATAATGTAGATTGCGTACCATACTGAATACAGATAATGATTTAACAGTAGCTAAAACATGTTGATTACAATAGCCTAAGACACATCTCGAATTCAAGAAGTTTTCCCTTTGAAGTAAAATTAAAAGTTAACCCTTTGTGATATTTATGATTAAATCTAGAGTCGAGAGCAATTTGGAAAAGATAAAAGGCTTTTAGGGGTTGAGTCGTTGTTTTGACTTGTATGCTCTTTGATTACTTGTATAAGTTCCTTACTTATTTTCCATAAAAAGCTTTAGTCAATTTTTTGCCATTGTGTTAGATTCAAGCAAAAATTGTTATTAACATATCTACGTAACCAACTTTCTATATCTTCCATCCCGAAACAATTATACGGGGTCTCGAACCCTTAGAATAAACATTTTTGGTTTAGGATAGTGTTAGACTGGGTATAGCAACACAAAAAATACTGAAAACATTTCAATAGAAATATTTTTAAAGACATAAGACAAACGGTCAAGACATAACACCATCTCATTTTAAGCTCTTAACAAGAAGGTATTAAAAATAATACTGGTATTAAAAATTCATGAATTTATTAAAAACACAAAAAACAACAATCTAATATAGCTGTAATTTTAAAATTTAAAAGCGTCCTACATTTATATTATTTACCACAAGTATTTATTACATACTTGAATTATTCATAATTGTTTGAGTTTTAATAATTTAAATATAATATAATTTAAATAGAACTATCATCTTATATACAGTCAAAATATCATTTATTTATATCAAAGGTTTGAATACAAAATTACAACCAATCAACGTGTATTTTTATACAATAATAAATATTTGGCCTTTCATATTACCGATTGAACACAGTTTTATTTGAAAGGAATAAAATTATTATATTTGGGTTACAATTAAAGTTATTCATAGATATTAATTGGCTTTATACAATACGACAAATCAGACAACAATTTCGTTCGGCTCAGTAACCAAACACTCGTGGCATCACCTTAATCTATTGTTATCTAGGTTCGATGTCCGCGCGAACCACAAACGTCTTCTTCCTAGGCGTATCGTCCACTCCATAGAAACACACACTCCTATTCCTCTTACAGTCTACAGATGAAAAATTACGTGGCAGTGTTTTCGATTTGCAATCACTATTCAGGCAATATTCGTATATTGGTCCGTCGTTGAAGTACTGGCTGTAATAACCGTCACAAATGTCAAACGCACTCTGGCAGGGCTGTCCCTCGGGGCAGGTGCGGGCTTCCTGCGGGGGGAAGTACCAGGGGGGTGTCGGGGCCCCGGGGTGGGGCCCCGACTGTCATCCTCAGCGAAGCGGTTTTGAGACTATGATGACGTCAGGCGCGGATCGCGTGGTCTCTGTGCTCATCGGACGGCGGTCGATGACTTTCTTTGCTGTAAATATTACATAATTAATCCACTGCTCGCATAGCAATAGAATGTTTCGGCCGTGTATAAATGTATGATACATCATTGTCAGGAAACTTCCATTCTATTTGCGCATTTAACATTCGCTCGATCGGTGAAGGAAAACATCGTGATGTAACCGGGTACTCCTTGAGTCAAAATTCGGCGTGTGACAGGCACAAGAGGCTGACCAACTCGACTATTAGATTGGCAAATGAACATGAAACAGATACTGAAATCTGAGCCATTACCTTGTACCTTTAACAATCATAGCCTATGATTATTTATTTTAATTTTAAAAGGCATATGCTGTTTAGCGAAACCTGTTGTTGTAGTAAGACCTGTCCTAAAAACATCTGCGCATCTTATAACTCTGGCCAACATATTTCCCGTAGATTCCCGTATTGACTAAATATTATTCGTGATACATAAAACGAAACAGATATTTATTTCTAAACGTAGTAATTTAATTGTAAAGCACAAATAGCTTCAACGATATAATATCAAAACTATATAAGTTAGCGCGCCAGTTAAAACAGCACAGCTATTACGCGGATTAAAACTATCTCAATATGGGCTTACAGGCGCACCTAATAGGATTATAGCCGGCGATACATTAAACGGAATGAAACATATCCAAGGGTCGCTTTATATTATGGCTGTGATTTATAGTCCGGTCAATAAGTAAGAAACTGATTTGAATATTTCAATAAATCAAAACAATAGGTAACCCAATAATCAATATCTATAGTTATGTAGTATCTGGAACTTGACGGATATTCTTCCCTTAAACTATCTTAAAATTGTCATGGCATTTAGTGTAGTACAGGGGAAAACCGCGGTAATCAAAACGCGCTAAGTACCAGTGGAATGCGCATATCATAATGTGACTCTTAGAATCGTCATATCTTAGGAGTAGTAACTCTTAGGAAAAAAATCATGAATACTATTTTTGTACAGAATTTTAAGTTCTACAACCTTTGTTTGATGTTTTTTTTTTTATAAAAATTAGCGTAGCACACAAAGGATCGGTGGGGATCTTTAAAACTTTATTTGTAAACCCCAGCTCTCCACCAATATTTGACTCTCCGGAATTTTCGTTCTTTTAAATGTCTAGATTGACTATAAAAGCTACATAGTTTTGCTTTATAACGTTTTAGAGAGACTTTTTTTGATTTTGTAATGCTACAATACCAGTTAATGTTGCGAACGTAATACGATTTTACGTTTCTTTGAAGTTTATAAATAGTTATAATTGTTTTTAAAAAGCAAAAACTAGACCATTTTTTAGATTTGTTCAAAAAATTAGTCTATAGCCACATATATATATATATATATAAAATCCATGTATATATCTATAGGTTGTCTATATTATAGGTATATATCAAACCTATAAATTGACATTGACCAAACCTATAAATTCAAATAGCGAAATTGAATATAGAATTTATTAAAGTAATTTTAATTATACGTATGACCACCGTTAATTAAGGAATATTTTGTCACGTTTATTTATTTACAAAATTTCACGAGACAGACAAAATTCAATAGCTATTTCGTGCTTATAGTATGTTTATTATGTGTATTATTGATAATAAAAGCAAAACGAATTAGAATTTTATCCGAAAAAGCTTTCTCATTGATGTGTGTGTTTGTAAAGGTTTCAAAGTAAAGTAAAAAAAGTAATAATTTAACCTTAATCTATTGGTTCGATAGGCAAATAACGTATTATTGTAATGCGTAATACGTTCTTGCAACAAAATAGAAATGCCTCCTCAGTGATTACTTCCATTCTCGATAATCCTGTTACATTCCTTAGCGGTATTACTATGTTATGTTCGCGTATGTATTAGAGGTTCGAGGATGAACTAGGTTCGTTTTCGGGTACAGAAGACTTACCAATAAACACTTTGTCCACACGTTTGTATATGGCAGGTAAACAAAGTCACTGATCAAGCAAGTTGAAATTGACTAAAATTGCAAGACATATATATTTGTATATATGTATTATAATTTGTATATAATAATAACAAGATTTTTATATAGTTGAAATAGTAGGTGAACATTTGATAATCTAGAAATATAGGGATTTATTCCGTTAGAATCTTCCTGATTTCTGTTATAAGGGAAGCTGCTTCAATCAAAATGATTTTCTTTGGATGAAAGGAAATTGCAATCTGTCGAGTTTTGATTCCTTTGCGAATAAGTTTTGTATATTAGATGCATATTGATAATAATCTTGTATTATTTTAAATTCATTTATTTTTATGTACCAATAGCAAAATTTTGTTTGCTTCTCTAAATTACTTTATATCAATATGAAATTACTTCTCAACCTTAGCAAGGTCACGACACGACTGAAACTGACATATTGAAGGCTAGTTTATCCAAATTTCATTATATTTAGCGGACAAACAATTGAATTTTTGTGAAAAAATACGTACGTAATTTGGTTTCTTGAGGTGTGGCCTGTCTTAGAAGCTCTATTGTAATCTGTGACGTGTTAGTGGGCGCTGGTGGCGAAGGCCTAACTATCGTAGCCCCGGAATAGCCAAATGTTGAAAAGCCTCTGCTATTTGTCGTTCCAGAACCTGCAAAATAGAAGTTTGGTTGATTAAAAAGGTTTACTTGTGAAATACAATTTGTAAAATTGAATAAAATCTGTAAACTCTATTACAAAATAAATGAAACAGCATATTAAAGAGGGTAAATTGCCTAAATCAAAGAGCTTATTATACATTTAAAATTATCAGAGAGAACTTGATTGATATTCGAGTCCTTTGTCAAATGAAATGGAATAATTTTGGATTCGATTCGTTTCTGTAGGTTTAAAAAATCTTTTTAATTTTAAATAACGGAAATTGAATTTTGATTGATTATTACCGTGTTATTAAATATTTTATAAAGATACATTTCAAGGAAATTATATCTGTGACGAAATAATTGATTACCGGGGAATCGAAGCTGCAATCTGCGTTTTATGACGCTGTGACTAATTTTGACCATGTATGGCTTTGAGTTAAAACATAAATTACAGAAATGCCATCTTTTCAAAAGATCAAAATAATTCCTAGTTTAAAAAAAACACATTTTTTTTATTAAGTGTTTAATCAAAGTTTAACTAAAGTAAATGGTTGGTTCAGGATGATAATATTACTAAATACCAAATAGATTAATTAAACCGAGACGCTCGTCTTGGCTGGGATAACTCGCACTTTGTCACTCTATGAACTAGGCTACTATGTCAATGCTGTGCTATTGCTCCCAATACTGAAGGGAACTATCTTTTATTAATAGGGGCTTTGCCCTGTCGCCAAGGTTTGTATAATTCTGGCGAGTGACATACATTTTGACATAACAAACTTCGATATTAGCAAAGAAATTTCTTAAATTTAAATTCAAAAAGTGGAGGAATTTTAGTAAAAAAAAAAATCTTTTTAAAGACTTACTTTACTTTTTGCGTATTAAAAACATACATATCACACATGGAAATTTGAAATTAAATTCTTAAAATGCCGGCAACGCAACCGCGAGCCCTCTGGCATTGAGATTATTCATGGGCGGCGATATCACTTTACATGAAGTGAGCCTCCTGTAATACTACCTTTTTGTTCGTGTAAAGACGAAAATTTTCAAAGCTAAACAATAAGAAGTTCAGTATGGCACAAAAAGTATTTGTATTTGTATGGCTGAGTGGTGGGTTGATAACGAAATCATATAATGTTAGTGAAAAAACGTCTTAAGCACCAATAACTGTAAAGAGAAGTCAACCTTGAACAGTTAATTCAAAAATGTTCTAAAATCAAACGGTTCTGCTAAATGCCTGATTGCATTTCTTTCCATTTAAAAATCGTATTCCGCTAAAAGCATTTTAACGCGATTTTGAACACGGAAGCTGCGCGATCTTAGAAAGCTTCTCCGTAAAAATTATTTATAATAGGTATATTATTTTTAATAAATACTACTAATCATGTTTATTTTTGAAAATATTTTTTCTTGCACTATATTTAATATACATTTTAGTGTACTTTAATATTAAGTGCTAAACAGTGAATGAAAAAAATATTGAACACAAGAACAGAGTGTCATCTCTTTAATAGAGACTATAAGTAGCGTTATTGGACACTTACTTATGATAACAATCCTTTTTAGTAAATTAGGTTAGACTTAAATTACTTATTAGTCTTAAGTTAGGCTAGATCGTAATGTACCATGATGTCGTAGTAAAGACACATGTATATAAAAAAAAACATAATATACATTTTACTAGTCTTGAATCTCACCCAAATTTTTCAAATGTAGTGTAATGCTTTAAAGTTTACAGTTACCAATTCTTAAAAGACCGGCAACGGACATGTGAGCCTTCTGGCACGAGAGCCTCAATTCTCTTCTGTTCTATAAAAACAAGTAACAAACTAAGACATTGGTTTAGTTGCTTCTTAGTCGGGACAACCTTATTACCTGACCAAAAAAAGTGGTAGAGATAAACTCTGAATCCCAACCCTCCCGGCATCTAATGTAAACCCGATAAGCAAGTCCCGATATCACAAATCCCCAAAGATAAGATAACTCGTGAAGTTATCTTTTATTGTTTTCGCTCCCTGAACGCCTGATGACAGCTTACCACGGAACATTGGCTACGACAAATAACATTTTTATCGATTCGAAATATCGGATAAGATTTGGAGATTCTATCAGATAGTTTCTAATAAAAATTTGCTTATTTGCAAGTAATAAATAACACCCGAAAATTAAAAGGTTATTTTAGCCTTACTGGGATGCGATTGCTTGGTAACATAAATTTAAGATAGATGCAATATTATGTATAAGGTATTAAAACGTTTTTTTTCTCTATGTTTATTGTAATGTTATGGTTTCGTTTTTCGTATAGATTGTATTTATTATTAACTTTTATATTTTATTATATATATATACTTACATATATTGTATATAATAAAATATATTGGAGCAATGGCGTTAAAGCCATAAATATAATAGCAGCCTTCATCGTTATATGTCAATTGTTACAGAGCTTATAAATTAAGAACGTCAAAGTCAAATTGGTTCAAAACAATTAACACTAGTAGTTTATTTGATATGCCAACATTGCTATAGGTAAATTGATTATTCAATGATCGACAGTAATAATGATTCAATAGTCATAATTATATCAAAGTATATATTTATGGCAAAATATTGTTTGTCAGGTCATCGATCTTATGAATGTAATTAAAAGAAAACTTTTTTTCAAAATTGCAGCTAGTGTTACAAACAATTCACTAGTTCATCGGGAATGTTGTCGCTTTGTCGATTACAAACTTCTATGAGGGTCCCGAGAACTACTGTTAGCTGTATGATTGTTTACAGCCGCTGTGGGATACGCATACAAATAAAGAAATATAGCAATTATGTACGGATTACGGCTTAATAAAGATTGGAGTTGATAGGCTGATCACCTATTTTTCTGGGCGGATTTTACACTTGCTTATGAGCAAGGTGAAGGAAAACATAGTTAAGATATCGACATGTCTTAGATCCAAAAGTGACTCTGAGATGTTAATCTCTATATACTTATATAAAATTCTCGTGTCTCAATGTTTGTTCCCATACTCCTCCGAAACGGCTCGACCGATGATTATGATTTTTTTTATTCATATTCAGTAAGTCTGAGTACCGGCTACTATCTATTCAAACCCCTAAGTGATAAAGGATGTCCACCCCAAAAAAATGTTTTTCATTTTTTAGACAATTTTATTTGTTTTTATTTTTTATGGTACAGCAAAAATACATACAACCCTTAAATGTTACCCCTCTACGAGAGACCCCTATTTTTTATTATAGTAGATAGGTTATTTTTATTGAACTAAAAAAAATGTTTCCTGGAAATAATATACATGACAAAACGACGTTTACCGGGTTAACTAGTTACATATAAAATAATTAAAAACAAATTATATTAACAATTAATTTAAAAAACAATGTATATGTGGTCCTATCACTAAGATATTTAATTTATTGTATTTTATAATTTTTTAATTTCTTTTTTGAAACACTTATGCTTACTTCAATTGTCAAACATTTTTGATGCAAGATTATATAAAATATGCAGTAGATTAAGTACAATGTATGATGCGGTAAGATATATCTACGTTAAACTAAAACAGTATAAATAAGAAGTGCGAAACTTATTTTATTATACTAACAAATAATAATACGAAATATCTATAAAAACTAATGTAATAAACAGTCTACAACGTCATAATGTAGCACGACTATTATTTGCAGAAACTACTTACAAATTTGTAATTACCAAAAAAACTGAAATTTACGTTTTCGACGTGAATATTTTTTGTTTGTACATTCAAACTCAAACCGTCGTTTTTTTGCTTTTCAGTAACCTATTCGAATAAATCATTTATATAACCAACTTGTTATTATGTTTCGTATTAATGATATTAATGTAGCACAGATGAAATCGTATCTATTAGTTATCAAAGTGCTGTCAAACTAAATTGATCAATTGCAGGTTGTTCTCGATCAAACCGAGTTTGTAACAGAACTTGTAGTTTGCGCTTTGTATTTCGAAAATATCCAATACACGACTCGTATATAATATAAGTTAGATACTGGAAATCATTCTAATGTAAAGTTCTCTTGAGTTCACTTGTTTTCAATAATAGGCTTATAAAACTATTACTTGCACTCATAAACGTAAAAAATGTCCTTTAACCTATAAATGTTAAACAAGTGAAATCGAAGTCGCTTAATTAGGCGGCATTTAAATTTTTTTTTGGAGTATCGTTACAAAATTATCTACAAATAATTATTTGAAAAATAACTTCGCTTTTATGATAATCTTGAAGTTGATGATGCATTTTATGATTTATGTACTTGAATAAAAATAAATAAAATATGTTTATTATGGAACATAAGATGCAAGTTTCACTTATTATAATAAGATAAAGATTAACTTTGTAAAATTAAGATAATCGTTAACTTTGTAGTAAACCTTTTTACACAGCTTTTCTTTAATACATTTCTTAAATTTAATAAAAGGCAGAGATAAAAGAGCCTCTGGAATTTTATTGAAAAGTATCCCTTTTTCCAAAAAATAATTACTAACTAGGAAATTGCAGCCTGTGTTAGTTCCGAGTATTAACATTATGCGAATGTTCTATCTAGTAAACTATATCACTATTTTTATATACATACATAATATTTTCATAAATATATTGCGAGGGAATGGTAAGTATATTAATTGTACTTGTTTAGGACAGTAAAGTGAAGAGGCTTACACCTAACCTAACTCGCGTACGGCTCTGTAAATCGTCTATGGCGAGAAAACGTTGAGGTATTAGCTACCGCGCGGACTACTCAGTCATTTAGATAGACTAACGGCAACCAATGAAAAACAACTTTTTTTATTTATTAAGGATCTAACTAGCCTATCGGGCACGCAGTCAGTTAGATATGTGACCAAGTAGCCAGGTAGCAGGGGAGTGTCGAAGTCTCCCCTTTCTTAAAAAGGGACATTATTAACTAAGAGGGTTGGCTTCCCACGCAGGGCCCGGGCGTCAACCACTCCGGAAATATCGTCATGATATTTATGGGCGAGTCGGAGCCCGGTGACCGGCGCCACCCGCGTTACCTCTCGTGCTGTTAATGTCAGTGACATGTTTGACAATCTTGCCGCAGAATTTTTCCAGCTGCGATCTGTGCCTAAGCAACATATCGGATAGCCCATCCCGGGATATCCTCATGCCAGTCTCGAGCTCCAGATCGCACCTGGCCCTTCCGAATGTTGCACAGGCAACAAGTAAATGAACCACCGTTTGGTCGGTTCTGTCGTCACAGTCACACACGGGACTCAAAACTACTTTTGTGTGCATTTGTCGCGTTCTTAAACAAGGCTGTTAACCAAAAAAGTTAATCTCTACTTATTATAAAACATAGTCAAAACCCTTAACGTATGACCTTTATATATATAAAATTAAGTTAAAGGAAGACTTGAAACGAATAAAAAATCATACATATTTTTTTTTAAATTTGAAAGAACTTACCATCTGAACTTAAAGCAGTTTCGGCTTGAAACAAACTCTCTCTGGTCTGACAGGCTGACTCCTTTGTATCCGGCGCACCGACCGACACATCTCTTATCTCTCTTTTCCTCTCCTCTTCTCTCATCTTCGACTCCTCTCTTTTCCTCAGCGACTCCTCCCTTCTACTGATGTCACTCCGCCTTTTTCCGTTGCGTTCTATTTTTACTTCTTCCGTCTCCGTTTCTACATCTCGTCTCCAAGGTTCGTCTTCCATGTCGAGGTGGGTTTCTTGGATGAAGTCGGAGTCGATACTGGTTGGCTGTGAATTTAATAATTCTTCAGATAAAGAATTGATGTCATTGGAGTTAAATAATACAAATGTTTTATAATATACTTATACTTTAAAAAAACATTTTTGTGTATGGTTTCAATATATGGAAATATGTTTTTTTTTAACTTATACTGTACCAAAATTCAAGACAGCTTTAGTAAACGATTTATTACGTTATTTGGCGCCATTTACATAAACCAAACACCCGTCCTATCGCCTCCAAGTAAAAAATTTCCTGTAGCAAGCTATTAGATTCTTTTTTATTAGGTTTAGATAACAGTGAGGCGGAGGCTTTTCTACAGTACCACGAGAGAGGGTGGGAGAGACAATACCTTATTAATATTTATGATGTTGGTTATTGTAATGTAATGTTAATTTAATAAAAATATTTGCGGTTTTTCTAAAAAAACTTCATCTGAAATCGTATGATAATTAATATATACTAGTATAATAACTTTGTACTTTTGAAACTTATATCAAGTTTTCATTTACTCTTAAACAGAAACTCGAACAGAAAAAGTCTATTATTATTAATTTTAAAGAATTTAGCTAACTAAATTATTTATACAACCTCTACAAACATGATCATCAACTAATCGGTTACGAATTACAATTCACTAACACTTACAATAGGAGTATCAGAACGCATAATAATGATGAATTTGAAGCTACCAGGATACAAAGATTCATGGTCTATTATACAAATTTACTCAACAATATCAAAAAACTATAGACAAAAGCTAATTAAAACTATCCACGAACAATAATAGTTATGTTATTTATGCTTACTCTAATCTTCTGTTGTGAGAATTTTCTCTGTTGCTTGAACATTTCATTAGTATGATTGTCTCTCTCCAGGCTGGCTCTGGGTTCACTATCCCGCTGAAGACGTTTTGCATCGAGGGTCAAGCGACTGGTTACCAGGCTATCCAGCCGGTCTTCACAGGATTGGCGGATGTGTTCCTAAAAAAGTTAAGACAACCGCTTACGGATGATAATTGCTGTACATAAACTTGGTGGTTTAAAGGGAATTTTAATTATTTTTTAGGGATCTTTTTCGGACTTTGACCGTCAAAAGTTATTTTTTTAAATTTTTGCTTTCAATAGACTAGATATTCTTGTGAGCGTGTACAATTTGATTAGTAACGAAGTCATTATTTATCTCTGTGTACAAATAGTTTGATTTGATATTATTAGTAGTTGTTAGTCACAATTTAAATTTTTCAATAATTAGTTAACAGGAGGTGATTATGGTATGGTTATGGCTTAAATGCGCTTCCTATTTATTACTAACTAGCTGATCTGGTGAACCTCGTTCCGCCTAACAGTCAATAAATGAGCTGATAGTAAATAAAACATAAATTATTTTAATACCATGATACGAAATGACATTTCGACAGCAAGACTAATAAAGCAGATGATTTTCCCACTATACCATACATAGTTACAAATCCAAAAACAATAAAATCTTCTTGAGTTAAGGGTAACTAACACGACTTTGTTTTATTTATTATTCGTCCGTCTAGGTGTGTTTATCTTAGAGCCCGGCTTGACAGTTGAAAACTATCTTTGGACCGTCTAAATGGCAGTTTATTACTACCGTAACATTACTTGATATTTCCGTATTAATGTAAAATAAGGCAGTTACAATATAAATATTTGTAAGGTTTATGCAAAATAGAATATAACAAATTGGTCTAAAGGGGTAAAGTTTTGCGTTTGTAATGTAAAGCAAGTTGCAAATTAGTTTCTATCACAATAGACTGTTACGAACTTGACAGTTTAAGTTAAAATAACTTTTATGAAATAACCAGCTATTGACCGTGCTTTCGTTTGCATAAAAAAATTAACAAACGCTTATGAAATTTTCAGTTCTAGAAAGAAAAAACGTTTGTTTGATTAAAGCACACACATATACATATATATTCTAGCGGCCCCGCGAACTTCGTTTCTTGTTAATGTGTATTTACTTAGCCTACCTTTTCAGTGCATACTAACATGGAATATTTTGCTATGCTACCGCAGAGCTTAGTTTTTTCCGGAATTAAAACTTTTTAGGGTTTTCTGTGAATTTTTCTCGATTGTGAAATTTCTCGATATAAACCCCAGAATTCTAGTCATAAATTTTTAATTAACAAATACAAAATACGGGTTGACCGTAGATGCGTTGTATGTATTTTTGTATGCTGTATCTTAAAAACAAAACATTTCGCCTAAAAAATAGAAAGATATATTTAGGACCAAGCTTAACATTTACGGGGATGAAAAATAGATGTTGTCCGATTCGCAGACCTAACCAATATGCACACAACATTTCACGAAAATCGGTCGAGCCATTTCGGAGGAGTTTAATGACGAACACCGTGACACGAGAATATTATATATAGATATATAAAGAAAATATAAACACATTAATTTTAGATAAATTTCGACCTAAAGGCCTTTAAGACAAGAGTTTCCTTAAAGGCAGGGAACGCACTTGCAAAGTTCCTAGTGTTCATGGACAGTGGTAAGCAGTTTAGCTTTTAGCGTTGTTTGCCTCTTGTCCCATAAACGAATATACGTTCGTGCATTTCCAATTATTCTTCAAATAACATTTGCAAAAGGGACACTTTAGTTTGATATTTAAATGTAAATTGAATTAAAAGTAGGTACTAGTAGTCTGAAATAAATGAATTATGCCTTGCGAGTGCAAAAGTTCTAACTGACCACAATTGCTGAGAGCTCTCGTGCATATATAATGCAATAAATGCAAGAAATAAAATCGTTGCGACTTTATTTGTTTATACATAAGTTATTTCGAAAAAATATACAGCAAGTTTGCTTGAAATTTTGAAAATCTAAAACGCCGACTAACGCCTAAATATCAACGAGCTTTCACTCTAAGTTTATTCACACTTCGTTAACTTATACAAAAAAATACGTATAAAAAAAACAGGTTACATAAGTAATTAGACAACGAGCAGCCTTATCGCTAACAAGCTTCCAAGCGTCTTTCTTAATGGAACTACAAAGAAAGGATACACATGCAGAGGGTAAAGTACAGAAGTAAGTAATAAATCTAAATAATTTATTCATAATCCACGGCTTCGATACATAAGGTAATTTACAATTTGTAATGGAAAATATAGCCAAGTTGCACCATACATATGTCGAACATTATGTGCTAACAAAGGAAATGTGCAAAGTGTATAAATGTGTGTATGTGTGTTTTTAGGTGGTTTAAAAAAAAACAATAGAGTCATGAACAGTATGACAATCTTTATAATTTATCTATTATTAGAACAGGTTTCAAAATTAATATTTTTTCGTAAATCTATTGCAGGCAATCTAAATATTTTTTAAATCAAAGTTAAAATATTATGTATGCATGAAAAACAGATTAAGTGTTCAATAATTAAATATAAATTGACTACACTAGTTTCAAAAAGTTATGTTTAAATGTAATAAAGCTCAACTAGAATAATATTCCATAGGATTTTCTACTGTTTTATACTTTTTAGGTTATTAAGTGAAGTGGATTTGCGTCACTGAATCAGAAACTAAAGCCATTCCGTAATCATTTTTAGCCAGCGAATGAAATATTTTAAGATTTTTTTACTAAAGCATAAATTGATATCAGCGCCCGCTGTTTTAAGTATATTTTTTACCTTGATTATTTTATGGTCCTCATAAAGCTTCCGGATACACTTGAACAGGAACACAAACGTCATTCCAGAGAGGATGAGAGAAAATATGATGAGAATCACCAAGATGTGTGTCTGCTTTATCGTTGACTCGGCTTCCATCTAAACATAATAAATTATTACTGACTACGAATTGGAAAGACAGATACGCTTTATTAGGTCAAATCAAATGTTATTAATTCATTTACGTAAAAAATTACGTTTGAAAAGGTTCATATGATAGCAATGATCAAACATTCAATTTCATTTCGCGTCCGTCATGTCCGTAAGTACTAAAGTCAGAATTTTTTTGTTATTTTCTACTGTATTTTTTCATTTTGTTGTCAAAATAAAAACAATCTCTAACAATCTAAATCTAAATCTAGAGTCTAACAATCGTTTTCTATACTTAAGTCAAGTATGTATAATGTATGTCATACGAAAAGTCTCTATAAACACCTGGGCGATGACAGATCTCCTGTACCAGACCCGATTAATGGCTTACGCCATATATAGCCAGATAGTATCATGACACAACGTATTCACTATATAACGTAAAGAAATGAGAAGAGGTTGATAAATCCAGATTAGTCTCGTTGATCACTTGAGATAAGGACCAAGTTACGAGTCGTAACGAATCGTCCCTCAAAGTGAGATCATAAAAATGATACTCTATACTTTATTTTATTACTATTCTTCGTTGGCACATTGGCGAAAATTACTTGTTCGATAAAAGTCTTTTGTCCATGAAAATGTTGCATACTCGTCCAAAGATGTTTAAGGACTGTTCCAGTCATTCTTAGATTCTCGTTAATAATTATATATTCTTAATATATGGGACATAACATTTTACCACTGATTTACTATTATTTAGTACAATATATAATTAAAAATATAAAAGCAAATATTAAAGGACATAATTTTGATGTACCTACAGCAAAGGTCCTACTGGTACCTACTGCTTGAAGTCTCGTTATAGAACAATAAGGTAGTCATCTATTTTTTTTTTGCTTAACAATATATGGAAATCATCACTGACTGATAGTTCTAACGCTATGAAGCGAAAATAGTATATAATAATACTAGCGTAAGTAATAGGAAAGTCAATAAAACTGCACCAATCCAATCACCATCTCCGTAACCCACGTCACGTAGGTACTGGATTATTCAATGGAATTGCGAAAACATTCTCTCAAACAAAAATACATTTCGGTTCAGAAAGTAAATGAAGAAACGCTTACATACTTCAGTAAGAAATCAGTTGCTAAAGCATATATATTTCAAGATCGCAACTTTGCAAGCAACAGTTTTTCATTTATTTTTTATTAAAGAACTGGGGGCAACCTGCATGAGACTCACCGGATAAAAAGTGATACAGCTGCCCATGGACACTGTCAATGCCTGAGGGTTGCCGGTCTTTTAAAAATTGGTTCACTCTTTTAAGGAGTTCAAATTGGTTCGGAAATACTTCAGAGGTACTGGTTCCACGTAGTGGTGCGCAGCAAAAACTGCCTTACAAAACGCTCAGTTGTCTTTTTCTCTTCTTTACAGTCCATTTAAGGAATCAAAAACGTGTCGTATATCTTTACCGGTCATAGCAAGGTTGAATTAGAAATCTTCACATACCTTGCAGTCGTCGTGTTCCTCGTCCGCTTTCAGTCGACAGTGCGCTACTTTGTCACATTTTAACAACTTGTCTATACATGTGTTATCTTCACAGTTGAACTCTGTGTCTGGATCGCATTTCTCTAAAAGCACACGTTATAATATATAAATGTAAAATGACATTGATAACGATGCAAATCCAAGGCCGCTCAGTCAATTGCGCTCTAAGAAGATTACTTGATGTGTACAGTGATTGGAAGTAAGATATGAATTCGGTCCTAATCTTAAGAGTTCCTTAGAAGTGCTTGAGAAGAGAACACATAGCACTAATAGTAAGAAATAGGTGATTTTTTTATATATAATATTTAATGAATTCATCGAATTTAATAATGTCTTTGCAGTTCGAGGTCTTATTTCTGGGTATTTTATTTGTGTTTATTGAAATATCTAACCTGCGGCGTCAACAGGCTCTAAAGCGTAGTCAATGAATGGAACATAGACAAAAATTTTGACACTTTCTACATCATTAACGCCACAAACTCTTAAAGTATCCAAAAGCCTTTCAAATCATTCAACCTTATCACTACGGTAGAATCCGATTACATTCTATAGAAAGCCTATGTTTACCAAGGTATTTATAATATTTAAAAAGCGAGTTTTTTATCAATCTAATAAAAATGCTAACAGATTACAAAATACTCCAGTAGCTTAAAATGCTCTTTCAAATAGCAAAATTCATTTCAGTAAACGTGAAAATGTCGCTTGGTATTTTAAATGTCAGTTTGTTCAGTTTTGATAAATACATAATGACTTTATTGGAATGTATAATCACTACATTTTCCTAGCGTAATTCTATGTTATCCTATACTATAAAATTGTTAATTTAAGGACCCCAACATTACAAATAACAGTGGCGCTGCAACCTTCTAGTAGCGGGCTTCAGATTCGTGATCACTTATTTTTCTTAATAAAAAGATAAATTTGCCACGAGCACAGACAACTTTGTTATAATCTGTAAGACAGTTAACCAGACCCCTATATGGAAAGATTCATTCTAATTCCTCCACTAATAAGCGATACTGTTTTTCGTCTCAGTTTTCTATTGATTTATAATCTTACCGTTCAAGATTTACACACACATTGTCGGTCAATAATAAGTATAATTTATGATTAATTTACTGCAAACAATAATTATTTTACAATTAAAGGGAGGTATTTGCCAATAAGGGAAACATACTTCTTTAAATCACATTATAGTATTCGCAAATAGGTCACTCTCGGTTAAGAGTCAAAAAGCTATTAAGTTGCGAGATAAAGCGGGAAATGAGAACTTGCTGACACTGGACTGTAAGAGTATTATTACCATCCTTAGTGGGGTCCAGACTTCTATACGCAGTGTATGTAGCTTGGAAGGATGACTTCTTGCCTGCCTTGGAGGTGAACAGGCGAACATACATAATATTGCCACGATCTCCTTTGCCCTTAGTCCCGTCGCCTTTAGTAGTCACCGGATTGGCTACTGAACCACAGTAGTGTGCGAGTCTGTAAAGTAGTTCTACTATAGGTACATATTACAAGACGCGAGTAAACACTGAATAAAGAGAAAAATTACGCCTGTAAAAACGAATTGTGTGTTTTGTTATCATATTGTTTCATTCTAAATTCGTAACGATTATGAAATCTGATGAAACTGCTGAAAAATATTGTAAATATTATTTTATTAAATTACTGTTATAAAAACTGGAAAGGTTTTTGCCAAATAAAATTTCGGATTCATGGTACATAACACCTAGGAAAGAAAATCAAACGTAAAAAAAATTTCTATCTTACTCCAAGTTACAGAACATAAAATATATTTAGAAATTAATTAATTTACTTCAATTAACATTACATTTGAAAAAAGATCTTTTTGTTTAGATTTTGCACTCTGAATTGATTATATGTAAAGTAATATTCCTAAATTCGATGAAAACTACACTGCAAAGACCAGCCATGGCTTTGTTCTATCGTAATAGCTCATCACAAAGGAAAATTATCGTCATTCAATAATAACGATATTATGTTGACACGAATCTATTGGACTACGAAAGGGGGTTCATATAAATGACTAAAGCATATGACAGACGTTGTTCTGCATGATATTTCGATTAGCGATAGCGACTAGGATATTAAACAAAGTATGAAATTACCAACAACAGCGCCATCTGCCGGGCTGATTTGTTAATCTTAACCACCTAAACGCAAATTATATATATATGTGTAAGCTTCTTCTATCTTTTAAGTTAGATCAAACTGCACACGGTGTGCAAATTTGATAGAAATCGGTTAACTAGTTTACGAGTCCATGGCGGGAAAACAATGTGACGCGTAATTTATGATATATTATTGTCTATTTACAAATTACAATTCATCAACAAGCACCACATAGTGTTATAAATTAAATACATAATTTCTAGTTTTAGCCTTTTTTCCATTTAAGGTATAAACATGTTTTAGATGGTTCGATATTATTTATTACGATAGTCTTGCTAAGCAACACATTTCTTAAACGTAAATTCACTTTATTGACTGTACCTCGATTCATATTCCAATATATATCCAAACACCTGAACCACATTGTCCTCGCATTCGTTGGGTTTAACTAATGAGTATTGGGTGAAGTTGAGGTATATCTGTCAAAGATCAAGTCGGTATTAGGAAAGTTCATAATAGTTACTCCTTGATAAATTATTAGTAAATTAGAATATTTTATATATTAAAACAAAACAATATTCAGACGAGCGAATTGTGATCATCTTTTTAATGTATTCATAACGCCCGGATTCTATGTCAATACAGCTTATACAAGTAAAGGTCTCCTAGCAATTTTTAATAGATAGGGCGCAAATGCGACGGATGCTCTTCTGGTGTTAGGTTATACCCATGGACACTCTCAAGCTAGACAGGTCGCGAGTGCTCTGCCGGCTTTTACTTAAATACTTCAGTGAGCAGCTGGTTCCACATAGTGGTGGTGTGCGGCAAACACTGTGGTATTTCGTATTCTGCCTAGACGTCGTAAAATTTAAAAATCTTGCATAAGTGGTTTCTCGCACAACTAACGATATAGGTATCTGTATAAATATTTTTTCAGATTACCGTGTAAAAGCTTTTACACATTGATAGAAAACAATTTTTAACAACGGGTTTTTGCAGAAATGCTAAAATAGAGGACACCCTGAGTAATTTCTGTAAAAATCATCTTCCCATCAACCCGTCATCTTTTAGTCGATACCAACTTCGGGGTAATAAATACAGATAACACAACTTTCTCTACTGCTGTGATACTTTTGACATTCAACACCTTTTGTCTTCAGTCACCGTGACCACGCACGCTGTAAAGCACGCGAAACGTCGGAAAAATTTAAAATTATGAAAATAATAATAAGTTTAAAATAATACAAATAGCTTAAATCCGGTTAAAAAATTGTTTTCTTTCAATAAAGTATCTAGTAGCGCCTATTTATACTATATCTGTCCAAACGACATTTAACTTTTTTACATTTTCTTTGACTTTTTGCTTTGTTCCTGTATTGTATGTCCGTTTTCATTTATATTATACAGAAATAATCCTACCTTGGTATTCTCCGGAGTTTTTATGGTCCACAGAACATCAAGGTTTTGATTAGAACTGCTCGCTTTGCACTTGTCGCTGATTTTCTGCGTGTCTATGGTACCGAACCTCGCTGTTTCTACCATATTACATTCCTCTGGTATACTGACTGTAAATAATATTAATAATACATAATCTTAATTAAACTTTTTATATGAAAAAAATGTCAATAAATAATAACTATGTAATTCAAAAATTGGTCAAATTGAATTTTATTATCATTATTATATAGTTAGGAATGAAATATAAAAATCGTTTCAAACAATAATTTCAAACCTATAGAACCTTTATTGTTATTTTCGATTCTTTAGTAAATTCAATAGAAACATTCATAATTTCAGATTTTTTGTAAATTTAATGCGTTTTTAATCATTTATGTTATGTCTGGATTAGTTTCATTACTTTTTTTATTATTTAATATAAATCTTATTAACGCTGGCTGGCATACAAACCGTGTCGGATTAAAAAAAACAAAAAAGAAATTTCTAGAACCCGCCAAAACGCTTCTTTAGACAAGATGGCGTCGCACCGGCCCCTAATGGACCATAAACTCATAAAAAAAGAGATTTCTGTTAATTATCATTTGTAAATTACACAAATATATATACGTATATATTTGTGTAATTAGTATACGTTCAAAACACAGTCTTCAACGAACTTATTGGGATTTAATAGGCGAATACGTGTGTGTAATTAAACTGTTACTAACATTTATTTATTTATTTACACATTGTTATACTAGAATATTAAAAAAAAATAACATGATCAAAAGGAGGGCAACTGGCGGCCTTATCGCTTACGAGCGATCTCTTCCAGGCAACCACTGCGAGTAAAGAAAAAATTAAAATGTATTAAATTACATAAGAGGCAAGTAGTGCAAAAATACATGTTAGACAGTTATTAAAACAAAAACTAAACAGGAATAACAAAAAAAAAGAACAAACTAAACTAAAAAGATGAAACATTAAAAATAGAAAGTACAAAGACACATAAATACATATGACATTACAATATAGCCTGATAGACTGATGTCCAGGTTCAAACTTAATCAAGAATGTTTATCGGACTTAGGGCAAGACGCCTTCTCACGCGTTTGTCTAATCCACTTCGTTAATGACACACAGAAATCTCACTTAGGCTTACCCTTTGAGGACTTTATTTGAAGGCTTTTATTTAAATATACGTACCACTAGTACTTAATTCGATAAAATTGATTGCTATTCTAAACCCTTCGTACTCTATTGTGTCATCGGAGTGAAATTTTAGCCACGCATTTGGTCCTGTCGTACGTATTTGTCGCGGGAATGCCTCCCCACACACCTTATCTATTAGCTTGGAATAGCCTCTCGGACCGTCACGAATCTGAAAAAAAAAAAATAACTAACGACAACTTTCCATAATATATTTTTATATTCCTATTTTATACGGTCCTTGGACACGTCCAGATACGTGGCAAACGGACTTAAGCCTCACCTGATGTTAAGTGATACCAACATTGACACTTTCTATGCTAGGGAGCTCGCGTGTGTGTTGCCGGCAAAATAGTTTTATAAGCCTACAAAGATTAATTCAAAAATATCTATCCGCCTTTTTAAATATATTTCTGAGTTGACTAAACTTTACGAGAACTTGAATTATAAGAAATGTATCGCAATAAAATATCTAGTAGCAAATATAGGAATAAAATTTTAGTAAATGGATGCTAAGTAAACGTCAAATTATCGGAAACGTCCTAGAAACCGTTTATTTAGCAAACAAATAGAAGTCATATCCTTATATAAACAGTTTCCAAGCGAATAGGTTTATGTTAAACAAATATTAACCACGGCGTCTTGACTTTGAGTTCCTGTACTGGGATGAGCACGGTTCTGTGCTGTGATCACTCTATTCAAATGTTGCTTTGCTGGAAATCGAGCCTAGTTAATTAAAGTTACAGCAGCTATGCCATTTGAAGCAAACCATGGAGCGGACACCGTAATGTCTAATAAAAATAATCAAATATGAATACTTACTTCTAAATAGTCGTAAGTGCACTGTGGATGATATTCTATATGAAACATATCAACAAACGTCAATTCAACTACTTTTCCTTCATCGCCTGTAACAAATATTCTTAGTTAAAAACTATAAAGGTCTAAGTCTAATTATTTATTTACAAATTTATAAAAAAAAACAATCCTGTCCTAACAGGTCACCCTAAATTGACAAGAATGCACAACAAATGAATAAAGTCTACTCACGAAACAAGAAATCAAATCGGAAAAAAGAATACAAAAAATTAACTAACTATTGTAGAGACTAACATATAATTGAATTTCTGTTAGTTCGATCAACAGACAATAAAAGGTCCGATATCCTATATAAAGTCAATTAATATTATACGAAATATAATATATCTTTTCGATTGAACTCATCACTGTCCAGGTTTTGTCAACATACGTTTCATCAAATTATTCTTCTAAAGTATTTCATAAATATACTAATGTTAGGAAAGATTTGTATTTTTGTGTTTGTAAGGAACAAACCGACTTACCGACTTCAAAGCTTTCATAACAAATAATGTTACATTATCTGAGTCAGTCAGCCTTCTTTAGCTTTTCACGGTAGTTATATTTATTTCGTATTCATACACCTACCATAAATTATATAAAACAAAAGCTATTATGCTAAACATGTAGCCAAAGAAAAAATATACACAAAAACGTTCAAATATTTACAACACGAAAAATTAAAAAAAACAAGGGCGTGTATGTGGCGTGTGCTGCTGATGCAGGTGATTTAGCGCTTTGGACATTCTTAATACTCCTTTTAGAATAATACTCCATAGAGCCATAACCTGGGACAGGCCAATACAAAACAATATTTCAACTGTAAATAATAGATAGTCTCTAAATCCCATTGAAACAATATGATCGATCATATATATTGAATAATGTAACAACTTTTAATATTTCTTGAAATTCTTTTACGATTTGCCATTTCCGACATGGATTTAACAAAATATAATATTTAGTTAAATTGTAATTCAATTGTATTGGTACAAAACTTCACTGCACCTTTATAGAATTATAATAAATGCGTATATTTTTTATTTATTAACACTTCGTTTCAAGTATACAGAATGACAGTTTAATGAAAATAATAAAATAAAATTGTGCGCAACTGGCGGCCTTGTCACTTTCTAGCTATCTCTTTCAAACAGCCACTACTTTATATTTTATGTTATAACAATAATAAAAAAATTGTTGGTTGTTACATATCCATTGCATTCCCTTTGCTCCGCATAAGCAGTATAACAACATCATTATAAAATGAAACGGATAAAAAATCGGATACCTCACATCGGACCGGTCAAATTCTCAACTACTAATAAGTCTCTAATATAGATTATTTATCGTGCACCTTATATCGGACCGATTAATTAGTCATATTTAGTTAAGTCTCAATTATTACAGTATTTTTTTTTTGTTTAACCGCTGGCTTTCACTTAATTCGGTTCTTTCATTGATTTACAAAACAAAGAACAATTACAAACAATTGAAAAAAATATATATTGGTGTTTCCTTCAGCAACTAGTTTGGTGGTCTTCAGAATTTCATTTAATATTTATTTATTTGTATATAATTAAAGATATTTTATTGGAGTACATGTTTTCTTAGTATTTATTCCCAACAACAACGTGTATACGTCACAATAGTTCAGCCGTATTTATTCAAATGACATAGTGGAGCCAAATTTTCGTGTAGTTCAGTCAAGTTTAACGACCCGAGTACGCGCATACTAGACAATGTAGCAATTTAAATTAATTTAAACTGTTCATTTTAATTATTATAATTTAGCAGGCGTGGATTTTGTTAACTTTGAGCTTTGCTACGTATGGCTTTCATTCAGAGTTATTAAGTCGTAAAGAAATAACACATAGTTGTTTAATTAAGCTATTCAAAGTTTATTTTTGTATGATTATAGCTTAAATAATATGTAGAAACCGACCGATTTATATAGGAATCGTACATATTCCGTAGCAACCTCAACCCTTTATGATATTTTGGTTATAGAACCGGGGAAAAATATTTTGTTCGAAAAATGCTTGTTGTGAAGTTCATATCAACCTTGCAAGTACCATCAAACCAAATTCAGGTTCCACTTGGTTCATCGATTTATGACGTTATTGAGAATGTCATGGGAAAAGGGCGTCTCAACACGGCAGTGTAATTCTGTGAATCAGGCTTACTCGTTATTTTGGTACATTTGTGTTTAGGGATAGACATTCTAAGTCCAACACAAATAGACTAAAATGTTATTTTGTTTCATAGTTATTATTTCTTGGTAAATATTTGTATTATATGAAATTAAATATTTATTATAAATACACAGACGTCAGAAAATTCATAATAATATGTATCACAACTAAAATTTATTGTTTGTTATTGTATACTAAAAAAAGGTTTTTAGTCTTCATTTAATTTATTCATTTACTGTCTACATAATATATATGACGAATGAAACTCAGATGTGTGATATACGTATTTATAGAAACAACAATTAGAGTGTGTTATTTTACTTGAAAACAATTACTTAAATCTTAATCCTTTAAAATCGAAAATTCCAAAACTTTGATTGAAAATTAAAAATAAAACGACAAAACTTCACAGACTAACAAACAAATTAAATGAAAAGTCTGATAGTTAATACATAATCTAAATATTCTTATCTAAGAAATATAATTCCCTTACATATATTTAATATCATCGTCCCACCAGGGATTTTAGATGTATTTAAAAAATTATGATTAAAAGTGGTATCCTGAGCAAAAAATTTTAATATACTTACCACTTATAACAGTGACACAATCCAAATTGCTGTAATAATAATTATTTTTACTATCATCACCATAGGGATGCGAAATATATTTTTGATCTTTATTATTATTAGTAAACATAAAATATTCGCATTTCGGGTCTGGATCTTCTTCTCTCTTAACTCTTCGTTTGGGTAAATAAATTTCGAACCCGTTACTTCGTTTCAAATTTGCACTTTCTACTTTTTCACTACTATTAAAATTTATATAGTTTTTAATATTTACATTATCACTCTCATTTGTGATTTTATTATGGGCTACGTCACTCCTTGTATTTACATTATATTTAACATTATTATTTCTTAATTTTAATTTTTCTATATGTATATTAAAATTTGTTTCTAAAATGTTATCAGTATAAATTTCATCATATATGTTTGGTTTGGTCCTTTCCACCTTCATTGTGTTACTGATTATGTGATTGTTATCATAATCAGCTACTGTAGAAGTAAGTTTGATACTCGAGCAAGCTGAAACAAAAACATACTGTTAGAGAAAATTGTTTTATATTACTAATTCGAGAAACGAAATATTAGAAATATTAAAAATTAATTAATTACATATATTTCCAATTAGATAATCTTAAAAACTCTTTGGTAACCGAAGGTAGTGTATTGCATTCATGCGACATATGTTTTTGTGAATTGGCGCCTTTGTGAATCTATAACTCTTGTTACACGTGAAAATGTACCTAACGCGAGAAAATTTTCGGTCAGTGATTAATTATGACTTTCGTTGTCGGCTTACTCAACAACAAAGCTACGATAGGCTGCGATTAGAAGTTAAATGAATTCTCAATGAAGCCCCATCTCGAGCCACTATTTACAATGGGTTTAACGAGTTGAAGCGTAGATGTAGCAATCTCAATGATGGTCCGCGTGAGGGACGTCCTACAACAGCGACTACTGAAGATAACATCAGTGCTGTGCGACGCATGATAGAGGAAGATAAGAGAGTGGCCTATCAGCAGATACGGGCAAGCCTAGCCATTGGTATGAGTTAAGTTCAAAATATATTACACGAATATTTAGGCGTCAGGAAGCTTTGTACCACATGGATTCCCCATTCTTTAACCGACGACCAGAAACACCTTCGCATGGACTGGTGTATATTTGACTATGGCAGGTGTCGAGATAATGAGTCATCCGCCATAAAGTCCTGAACTGTGACATTCGTTTATACCCAAGAACTAAAGGTAAAAATTTAAGGTATTAGCTTTACGGGCCCTGAAGATGCAGTGAAAGCGTACGAAAATGCCATAGAAGAGACCCCTAAGGAAGAATGGGACCACTGATTTTCTCAGTGGTGCCATCGAATGCGACGATGTGTAGAGATAACTTCGAAAAACAATAAAATATTGGCCATTATCTACATTAAGCAGTTTTTCATTCTGTAAACATTTTCAGTGTTACCTAGCTACTACGACATCGAAGCCTGCCCAGTTTCCAAATATACAACTTTAATGTATTACTAGATTATAATAAACTAAGCCTAGAATGTGCAAACATTCTACAACTACAACGAGTTAATTTAGTAATATATTCTAAGTCCCTATGGTGTAATGTATACAGCTTATTACTGCCGATCCGACACCCATTTTCATAATGAATTTTTAGTGTTATAAGACCAAGTCTACTTTTGCATAAAAATTACAAACGCTAGTTGTCTGACGGTGTTGAATAAATTAGAGAAACCTCGGGCTTCGCCTCGGGGGATGTGTTTTAGACGGCCTTACTAGTGATGTTATTAATCATCGATGATTCATTCATTCTAACAGTTAAAAAAATATACAGGGAAAGGATTTGCAGTAGGGTATGGAAAACTGCAATAAAAACTTTCCAGCGATACAAGGTCTTAATTGTCGTGATTAGTTTTGATTAACAACCCACATTTGTCGGACCTGAAGTTAAATAAAACTCGCTAAAATTAATAAATTACGGTCTTAAAACATTTGGATTAACAAGGACAGTACACTGAGAAATGAATTGTTGCTGAGTTTAAAGTAAAAATATGTAAGTAATCATATTGACGTTTGTCATTCAAATATTTATATAACTAGCTCACCCCGCCATATTCGTTCCTCCTTAACGTGATTTTAATTAGCCTACTTTTTTACTAACATGGAACATTTTCCTTTGCTACCCCAGAGACTGTTCGGTTTTTCGGAATCTTAGGTTAGGGTTTTCTGTGAATATTTCTTAAACCTCAGAGTTCAAGTCATAAGTTTTTAATTAAAAAATAAAATATAGGGGTTGATAGTAATGGGTAATTGATGTTGGATGTATTTTTATATCCTGTATCACAAAAACATAAGAATAAAATGTTGAGGACATCCCTTATCGCTTAGGGGTTTGAACTATACATAGTAGCTGATACTCAGACGTACTGAATATGCATAAAAATTTAATAGAAACGGTCAAGCCGTTTGGGAGGAGTATGTGAACGAACATTGTGACACGAGAATTTTATATATATAGAGATTTAATCCACTATTCATAATTAAAAATGTAATATTTTTTTAAAATATAACTTTACAAAAGTTTATTTAACTTTTAAAGATTTATCGATAGTCAAGAAAGTAAGGCATCACTACCACAGCGGCTTTTCACCTCGCGCGCACAAGTTCAGCCGTTAGCCTCAACTCTGAATGCTTTTTGTGGCACTTCAAACGGACGGAACTATATTCGATGTACATATTAACGTACGTTTTAATTTTAAACGAATGTTTTAAACCGTAGAATAATCCAGCCTAGCCTATTAACGGGAAATGAATTCGATTCTTGTTCATGCGAAAATTTATAATGTATAATACTTGTATTTTATTAAAAAAAATCCAAATATATTTACGTTGATATGACTACTGCTTGATTACCACTGTTAGTGGTAGATTTTAAAAATAACTTTGAAGATAACAGACCGCTTATTATATGTTATGTTCTTTTGTCTTGTGTGTAAGTACAGTACACTAATATATGTCAAAACTATTTTGCACTTAATATGTATTTATATGTTGTAAGCAGATTTGGGACTTCGAGTGTTAATAATTAATTGTATGTAAACGTGGTTTCTGTACCATATTCTGTGTGTACAAATTCTTAATTCTAAATTATTGTAGTCTTCAACAGGTGTATTGAGAGAGCAAAAATGAGTCGTAATTCCTACTAGTCATGATTTAGTACCAGTAGTACTTTTAGGTTGTTAACGGTTATTAAAATTTGGATTTTTTTTTATTGTGCATTGCAAAACTTTAACATAAAGTTGTTACGTGTTATAAGTGAAATATTGGGAAATAATGCAATCGTCTAATTATATATTATTTAGCGTAACTAACAGTAATTAAAAGGATCCATTCTCCTAAAAATGTACAGATATAGTTCTAGATAGGAAGTATAAAGTTATTAACATAAATCATTGAAATACTATTCTAAATCGTCTATATAAACCGTTAACATAATATCTAGGAATGTAAAATCCATCCAGAGACAATATATTGTAAATAATGTATGATCTCGTAATTTCAAACGTATCTAGTTTCGACGAAACCGTGTGGTCGTATTAAATCCTGATCTTTGAGTGTACAAAGGCCGACCAATATCTTCACGACAAATAAAAAAGTGAAAAGCAAAATCGGAAAGGCTTTAGTGGAAATTGCGTTTCCACAAACAGCATGGCCGATTGATTTAACAAGGTCTGGTCTTGGCTTTTTGATCAAATTGTAGGGAAATTAAAGGCTTTTATAAGGCTTTTTAACTATGTAATTTTATTATTTACTTATAAACCTTCTAAAAGACACTTCGTTTGATGACGTCATGCCAGATAATATCAAAACCAAATTATCTGACATCGTCGTTTGTTTCAATGGGCAAAATCAGAAGTTTAGTCTTAAAACAATAAAAGATTTCATGATGATTTTACGAATGCTGGCTGGCAGCTTAGCGAGAAATACTAGTTTTTTCATTTCCTTAGGGAATGTTCTGGACACTCTTCAAGACTGTTGTACAAAATAATAATAAAATTAAGAATTATTTCTAAAATTATGTACTTTGAAACTAAAAAAACAATGTCACAAAAACGAATGAAACAATAAAAATACTGCCAAGGAATCTTCATATTGATTTAATATCGCGCATATTAAGATACAGCTTCAAGCTAAATTGATATTATCCTGGAACTATATTAATTCTATGCATTTAATATCAATCTTGGCGATAATCCAAGGGTGCAGCTGGGGTATTAATAAAAAAATATGTCGTTATACTTTTAATAAATGTACGTTACTAACTAGGTAATCCATTAATTGTCAATTAAATTGTCATATTTTAATAAATTTATGTTATATTATATTTTAAGTTATATTATCAGGGTAAGTGTATTGTTGGCCTAGTGGCTTCAGCGTGCGACTCTCATCCCTGAGGTCGTAGGTTCGATCCCCGGCTGTGCACTTGCATTTTCTTTCTAGGTGCGCATTTAACATTAGCTCGAACGGTGAAGGAAAACATCGTGAGGAAACCGGCTTGCCTTAGACCCAAAAAAAGTCGACGGTGTGTGTCAGGCACAGAAGGCTGATCACCTACTTGCCTATTCAATTCACAAACGATCATAAAACAGATACAGAAATCTGAGGCCCAGACTTAAAAGGTTGTAGCGCCATTGATTATTATTATTAAGTATTTCAACATTATAGGCAAATACAAGGCCCGTACGTTGGCTAGGGAGGGGTACTACATAACGAGGCGGTTAAGCAAGTTCACCTGAGACAGCCTAGTGGTTGGAGACCAGTAGGTCAGCCTAGATATCGCTGGATCGCTGCAGCTGAAAGCTAGCAATTGGCACAGGCCAGGCAGCACTGGAAGATTCACCAGAACTCATGTTGAAGACCAAGACGCTTTTTGGGTCGCAGAGTCAGTGGAGTGTAAATTTTAATAGCTCAGATGTACTGAGTTGTTAGAATTGTCGTTGTTTAAGCTGTGTCGAATAATTTAACTGTTGTGTTGATAAAAATCCTAGGACTTTTTCATGTTATGTTTTTACAGAACAGGGCAAACATGGCTTATCTCATTTTAAGTGTAACCGCCGCCCATGGACACTCAATGCCACGGGCTCACGAGAGCATTGCCGTTGCTTTTATGAATTGGTACGGTCTTTTTGGAAATACTTATATAATGCCACATAGTGGTGGTCAAGGTTATACGGGTGAAATTTCGCGAAACTGACTGTAGTTCGATATGTCAACTCCCAGTACCTGTTTTGCTAATTGTCTTTTATTCTTGCGGTTCTCGAATATAAATAACGCCAACATAGCTATGTTATGTTAGTGTTATCTTTTTTAAATGCTAGGTTATATGTGGAAAGCGAAATGCAATATCCTTAAGATGAGATTAAGAGACTGGACGAGCTATGACTTCCCTATCTAAAATACAATACGTTTTTGGCGTACGGGAGCCACTTAGCACTTAGTCCTCTTATCCTCACTACTAAGTATTACCTTTTAATAATAAGTTTATTTTTGGTAAAACTGTTACAAAAGTTACACACTTTTTAAATTGCCTAAGTTTTAATTAGCTTACGTAAGTAAGACAAGAAATTGATTTATAAATCCTATAAAGCTGAAACATGGATTGAATACTCACCAAGTGCTAGAAGCAGCACCGTATGCGCCGGCGATGTCATTGACTTGCCGGCTGCTAGGGCCGTCCGCCTGCATTCGTGCCACCCACCTCACCATCCACATTCACTGAACACTTTATCACTTTTTCTCACCGTCAACTACTCACATTCGTAAAATTTTCATCATTTATCGAACACTTTTTTAGACACTTGGTATCACTATGTATTTTTGATATCACTTTTAATGCTTGGAAACTGTTTTCGCTGGCTTTTTGATCTGAAAAAAGAGAAAATCTTTTATGAGAAAATAGTTCTAAAACTAAGACTTAGAGAGGCAAGAATTATTTAAGGGCGCTATTACGCTTCAATAATTTTGTTTGACATCATTTAAGCATTTTCGGAAAACTCGGAAATGTAAAACGAAAACTTTCCTCCATTCTCTGAAAGAAAAACACAGTCATTATCCATTGCGTTTTTATTGTGTCACAAAAGGCATATCTTCAAAGTAAACGTGCGATGAACATAATTATTTTTCTTTGTGAAGGGGCGACGACCTTACGTGGGGAACTGCAAACCACTTTGAATTAGGGTTGCCAGTTCCTGTACATTTTCAATGTTGATATGCAATTTTTCAGCTTACGGAGAAATATTACGAGCTATTTCTTCGTATCTAAACCTACGTGTTTTATACACTATTATTTATTTAATATCTATCAATTTAAATGGGACGTAATGAATACAAGTTAATGCAATGTCGCATGAACATACAGATGGCGCCAAACCCGACCAGCAGGCCATACAATAAGTACAAGTATGTCATAGACTACAGAAACCGCCTAACACAAAATAATAAAGCCACCTCTTGGTGAAACCGACTTACATTTCAAGTATTGCAATAATTTAAAAACATTATTTCTTTAAGCGGTAATGTTATATTTTTTGAATTTACATAGTCTATCATCATCTAAACAGTTCTATGTAACATGATTATAGAACTGTTTAGATGTTTATACATCTTATATATTACGAGATTATTATTTATTAAGCGTTGATAACCCTTACTTAACAAAGTGTAGATAAACGCATAATATTTCTTTCAGTATTCAGTTTAAAACTCAAACATTTTATGTTAATTAAGACACTTGAGATTATTGCTGTTTAATAATTAAATGTTAAAATTTCTAGTTATAATGAACAAACTCAATGGAATGTTAATTTTCATTAAACTAATTGTAATAATATTCTTGGTAATATTAAACACAGAGTTAAGACAGATATTATTTAAAATCTGTTCTGTGGACATTGAAAGTTTCCCATTTTTTCATCTGATATGGGTACTCTGTATGAGATTTAGGTATTGTGTTGACAAAATAAAATTCATCTAACCAGTCCCAAAATTTATATATTTTATCAAGTGCCTAACGCTGTTGTTGGCCTTCTCCTAGTCGATTAAAATACGGTCGGCTTAAATTCATATATTTCAGATTTATTATACAAGTATATTTTGTATTGCCTATGCCCCTGTATAATAAATTAACTTATAAAACATAAATGCTTAATTATTAAGCAAAATATTCTAATAAAATTTTAATGACATTAAAAAAAATACGCCTAGTTTGCACAAATACGTTTTAAACTAAGATGAAAAGAAGCTTTCAACTACGGTAAGTAAAGGATGTGACTAAATAAATTATTAATAAAATATTTTGGGATTTAATTTTGAAGATCGTAAAAGTTTACACAATTATATATACAAATTAACTACCAAGTATGGCTAGAATGTCCAACAACTACAGCGACCACAGTTACAAATAAACAATATAATGCAACTACTAACTATGCTTTATCCTTTTAATTCTGATTATTTTATATTTAAATAATATTAATTTAGATGCTCTTTTCGGTAAAGGCCTCTTCCAAATCCCGCCATCCCACCAGAGACCACCTTGGGCAAAGTTGCGCAAACCAACCAAAAAGTACCAAACTGGTAGTACTTTTTTACTCCACTTCTCTCTTCTACCCCGCCCATTTCCACATTAGTTTTATTTTATTGTAACGTATGTTACCCTAGTAGTTTTTCTTAAAGCTGTATTCTTTATTTTGTCTATTGTTCTGTTCCAAGTTTGAAATTCACATATTAGTACAAGTATAGAAGAGCTTTCTTTTAGTTACCATGCTTGTTTTCTAATTTTTCAAGCCTTCATTGTTGTTTCTTAATAACATATTTTATTAATCAAACAAAATTATACGATCAATTAACTCATATTAAAAAAGTTTTTCTGTTTAGACTATTAATTAAAATTGTTAAAAGGCAACGCACTCGCGAGCTCTCTGGCATTGAGAAGGTCCATGGACCCTTATCACTTAACATCAGGTAAGCCCGTTCTGCTCTATAAAAAAAATTGCAAACACAACATATAGGGAGTGGCCAATTAACGCGTTAAAATCCTCGACTACCCGAAGTCTCCCTAAGAAACCTGTAATCGTCATAGGAAAGCCTCCTCAAGTTCTGGAAGAGGTTGAACTGGTGTCAAATTTACGCCAACTGGGTTTCCTAGCCCCTCTCTCCCTTCCATCGCTAGCTCATGTCTGAGCGTTGTGGTCAGCAAGGATTGGACTATCTATTATCACCGGTTGCTGTCCAGCGCCTCCGTACTATTTCTGTGTACAGTTTTTAGGATGATTAATATATTACTTGATCAGTTCATCAGCTTGGTGAACGACCATATGATGTTTTGCCTTCAGTGTTACCAACCACGATCGGTTTCTCAAAGTTCTCATCGCATCTGTTCATTGTATGTCCAAAATATGAGATTAATTCGTTGCTCGTTCGTCATATGGTGAAATAAATCATAAAATTTTGGTCCCTTTGGAAGTGTACCGTTAATGCTGGCAGCATTTCCTCACTGTATTGCTGTATTGCTTACTTAATCGTTGAGCGAGGAAAGCAGCAGCTCTAGGGTCCCTGTAACTATCTACCAGCCGCCAAGTTAAATCTTTAATTAGCGCCTGTCCACTTGAACCCCACGGTCCTAGAGTCACATTCAATACAATTTCAAATAATGAAAAAAACTATAGTTAAAAATCTCTTAATTGCGAAATTTACGGGATTTAATCAAAACTTTTGAAATAAACAACATTAGAATTCCTCAAGTTCATCTTGAGTTCATCCCAAAAATTTATTCATAACAAAACCTTTTTCGAACATCTGAATAGTTTTACCTTATCTATGAATATAAAAAGGTATTTAGAATATGATTTATATCTAAAAAAAGTATAAATCAAATTAAATGTTAATAGAAATAAAATGTTAGGTTTTTTTATAAAAGGATTTAGAATTTACATATCAAAGAGACTTTGTTCCTTATTTCTTATAACCTCACATGCTTGAAATTTTTTTTTTAATTTTAAAAGTTTACTTTTATTGAAATATAAATTTTTTTTTAATTAACCTTGTAAGCAAACATTTTATGAAGGGCTTTTGGAAATCGGACGTTCGTCAAGCAAATAACATTTATCGGACACAAACTTTCATTTTTAATTACAAGTGGAATTGTATAAATACAAACAGTAATAAAAATGTTGTGAGATAAATCTAGAGTCAAATTTTCTCATTTTTGCCCGTCCTGAAATCCAGAAACCGTATATTTACTTCATATTTTACATTCTATGAATAATATATACATTGAATTTAATAATATAACTTTAAATTGACTTATAAATGAGTATCAACACGTTTTTGTTAAATTACTTTAATTGTCTTTTGATTTTGACTACTAAGATAAACAAAAATAATTCATTTATTACTCTCAGTTAAATAATTTGATACCAAATAGAATTAAGAAACCGAATCTCCAATAACATTACTCATTTAAAGAACCAAATTGTAATAAAATATTTTTAGAGCTTTCAATAAAAATATTAAACAATATTGTTTTAATAGTCAAATCAATTTAGAAATGCATAAATCGAGCGAATTTAAAAAAAAAATTTAACATTTTCCTTTATTCACTTTGCATGTAATGCTGAATGGCTTCGAATACGTTACCGACTAGCAGTCAGTATCCGTAGTATTGAGGTGATAAAACGCAAGCAAATGAGGTTGCTGTACATTGGCAGCATAGTCTCCACCAAGTATTTTGGTGGACAATGCATGGCCGTATAGTCATCATACTTGCAGGAGATGCCTACCGGCTAAGAGCAATCTTCAATTATAGATATATCAATCTGTTTTAGTAATTATATTGAAGCATCACAGATTACTTTGGTGACTGAGAAGTATATTAAAAGACAGTGTAGTAAACAAACTACTTTAAGTAGTAGTGGTAGTAGAACATATCATATTCATACGAAAATAATTATTTAATTATTATCAGATAGCCCATATCTTTGTAGCTCCTTAGGGATGCTCAGATTATAGGATCATGGACGACGATGATAATAGCCGTGCTATTTGCGTGGTTATAAAAAAATCGTACCCAGCAAATCGGAAACTCATATTCCTGGTAAAAAATAAAGGTATCCAAATGCCTTTTCATGCAATTTTTTACGGGGACCTGGCATCTTGCCAGGCGGTTGGCTCCATAAGCCAGACGAAGCACTTCTTGGTACTAGACCGAATGATTGGTAATAACGCTTTCGTCGGTTTGAAAAATGTACAAGATGTATTGTATACAACGTAAATTTACTTATCTATAGTAAATATTTTAGGTATTTTTTTACAAATTACATAGCCAAGTTATGATCTGTGAATATGATTAACGCCACACAAAAAGAAATAATAAGAAATATAAAAAGAGGTAAAGAAACTATAACTTCTGTACAAGCAATGAGGGTTTATCGATAATAAGTTTTAGAAGTGGGCTTAAAAATTTCGTAACCTAATGAGGCATACCCAGCTTCTTTGAGAGGCAAGTACGTGATCGGCCTTCTGTGCCTGACACACACCGTTCATTTAATCTATTTAGAGGTTTACTTACAACAACAACTCTATTTCTATTCCAAATGTTATTTGGGAACATGGATTTATTTCATTAGAGAACTCACGACCTCACTGTGCTGAACTAAATTATAATCTGTTTTTTCTAATTATTTTCATCAACCATACACGTGCACAACATGAAAATCTATTAATATTAATAGTCGAGAACCACTTTCCACGAAGGCCAAGTACATAAGATTAATTATTGTAACATTGTACGTCCGAATTAGTATAGTAGTGAGAAAAAATGAGGATTGTCTCTGTATTTTACCTTAGCCAATGTCGTAAGATAATTTCGATAAATTAAATGTTCATTTACAAACATAGATATTAATTTATTAACATAGATATAAATATATGTTAAGCAACAATTTCCATTATCCAGATTTATCGAAGGCTACAAGACAGATCAATAATAAATAAATTTTGCCTCGAGAGTATTATATATATATATATATATATATATATATATATATATATATATATATATATATATATATTAAAATTGTTCTATATATAGAACAATTTTAATACAGCCATTACAGATAAAAAAAACAAAATGACAAGTAAAACAAGTTAAATTAACGTCAGTGGTACTACAACCATTTAGTACTGAGCCTCAGATTTATATCTGTAGTGTTACCATTTTTTTTCTAAAAGGCAAATAGGTGGTCAGTGTGCATGCGCGTTTTCTTGTGATGTTGTCTTAACTGATATAGATAATATAAAGATAAAAATACAAATAACATTAAACTAAAAAAATCAGTGTTACTATTTTAGAAGGCGCTTTATTTATTTACTTAATTAACACAAGTCACTGTATGCAGGATGGTTACTATGGTTACTATTCAGGACCATTTACTAATGTGCACATATCTGAAAATGCAATTTCAATTTATTAAAAACTCCTTCGTACTTCAATTTGTTTCCTTAATAGAGCCGTAATTATATGTAGGTATTCATTGAAAACAATATTTAATGTAGGTAAGATTACTGTTAACAATACAAACATCACATTCTTCAGATTTTTTATATCTTTATGTGATGCGGTTTGTAAATTCTAAGTTATGTTTGTATAAATTGTTACAACATTATCGCAGTCCTTTTTACGTTAAATAATATTTATTCATCACACGACGTCTCACAGATTTCATAACAACTGTCATACAGAAAAAGTTACCGCCATAAAATGTACAAAATGGCCGCCATTAAGCTTCCTGCACACGTTCCCTCTATTCGGACCACAAACTCCAATTTTGTTACGCGCGTGTGCACTCAGCTTATTTTTTTACGAATAAAATATTATTTAATTTTTGTAAGTGGATTTTGAGTGAAAAATGCTTATTTTTAAAGCTTTTATTCAAAGGAGAATGAAAAGCCGAATGATAAATTGTTTGTTCAAAAATTCTGTTTCGGGGGATTTGAAAAGAATTTTCCCAGTTGATGTGATAACTGATAATCACACTTGGTAACACTATATACAATGACATTTTAACACTGGTATCGTATTTATATTTATTTAAGCCTAATAATTGTCAACACCAATAGTTAGTACTGTAAGATGTTCTTTTGATTTACTGTTGTTTTAGTTTATTCACAATATTCTTTTGATTTTTATTGGGGTGTTTAGTCGTGAGGTAATGTACCTTATAATAGGTAATGTGAAGATTTTTAGATATTGTAAGAGAATGTGATAGATTCTTTATAAATCGTGTTATTTAAATATAAATTTATATTTTTTTAATTTGCATTATAAATTCTGTTGCATTCATCACCTAGAAGACAATCAATGCGATTCGATTGCTGGCATGACGAGATTTGTTTGAGTAATTTTGGTTGCGCCGTACTAAGATTTTTTTGCACAAGCGAGGGTTCACAAAACAACAAAATTTACATAAAACACAATTAATTGCTAATAAGGTGTGTCAATAATTACAAATTTATACGAATAAGTAAAATGATAAATACCATTTGTTTGTTAATACTTCCTTGAATTTTTAAGTACCAAAAATATTAGCGGAATATTTCGTCTAGACATTGGAATGCTAGTTGGCACGACGCCCGTATAAAGCCCCGAGTCCCGCATTGACATGCTTACTATAATATCTTTAATTATTTAATGAATGAAATTATTGCTATGAAAAACCATGAAATTCGCGCGTTGCAGTTAACGTACAAATAATGCCAAGAAAGCCAACTTCTACGAATTACTAACCTTTTGACAATTAACGATAAAATCCATAAACATTTTTTTTGCGTCTATGGATTGTGTCTTGTCTATGCGAACAAATATATGAAAGGCTTCGGAATTACAAACAATAAAAAAAGTTAATTTTTTAAAGTTTCTGAAAATAATAAGCATACATCGAACAAATATATGAAAGGATTCGGAATTACAAACCATAAAAAAAGTTATTTTTTTAAAGGTTCTGAAAATAATAAGCATACACCTATTATCTGTATTTATAATTGCCCATATACATAAAATTCATGATACATTTCAACCAAATAAATATTGAAATATTACTCTATAGTGGACTAGAAATTATATTTCTTATGACTCACGTATAAATTACTCAATAGTAAATGTGATAAAATTCTGAGAAATTTCATAGAAATGTAGCCAAGCCAAAAGACAATTATTATCTATATTATAATTTTTGTTTTTTTTTAGTTGTCAGTTATACAAGAATGTATACACATAGAAACATATATTACGACGAACACATAAAAGGTTATTTTTAATACTACCCTCAAGTACTTAAATCCAAATATTAAAATATTAATGACACCAACAGTTTATGAGCGCACTAAATTTAATAGCTATAGACATCTGGAAGAGTAAACATAAGTTTATTTTAATCGAATTTTCCGACAGTGATGTCATATCTTTAGTTACGTTAGTTTAATGAACACGAAAAAATCTCCCTATACTTCATTGCGTAAATAAAAGAGTCGGTAAAACGTTTCTATTTCACATTTCTCCTTGTCCTTGGTCCTCCTGTGCCTTACGCATGTCTAGGATTTTTGCAAGAGAGCAAATTCAGTAAATATAAAAAAGGTCGCAGCAGAGATTGAACACTATCTACGGTAAAAAATGTTAATGTAGCCATTAAATAAGTTAATTTATCTATGGTAGAAACTTACGTCAGTGTTAGTGTTGATAGTAGTCTGTGCATATATGTTAAAGCACTTAAGTAGCATTGTAATCAAATTAATTGTAAGAGTTGAGCTGTAAAGGCCCATAAGGCCAAAAGCGAGATTCTATTAAAAATAATCAAGAAAAGAATTACGATTGTGTATTACTCTTGAATCCTAACAAAAAGAAGATCTAACTTTGTGTAACTAACAGAAATGTTTAAGTTTTTTTTATTCGCATAACATAACATATTGATACTATGTAGTGGGTCCAAAACTAGATTACATGAGACATAAGGGTCGCTTTATTATGTACCATTAGTACAAAAAATAAAAAAAGTATTTTTATTCGAATCGTTACTGATAACATTCTCGTCAAAAAATTGCCTTAAAAATGCTCAGTTGCGGAACGACGGACGTCTAGGTGATACGGGTAGAACTTCGTATTCTGACTCGACGCCAAATGATCGAACTCAGCTGCAAGTAAATAAAGGTAGGTAAATGTAGTAGAAGATGCACAGAGACTCCACATCTCTACGTAACGTAGGATCAAGCCAAATGTACGAAAAGTTAAAATTTTACAATTATGAAAATACACAAACAAAATAAGGAATTACTCGGAAATACTAATAATTTCTCCGCCGGCCGAAGAATGTTCTCAACAATGAAATATTAAAGAACAAAACACTCAAAGACTCGTTACTTCTTCAAACCCTGACCCAATCCTTTACGAAACATACTCCTGACAAGTTTCATTTTTTTTTTCATATTCTTATTTATAAACAGATAAAAAGCCGAACCGTTACTACAGTTAATTATTTTTTTGTATTCATAAACAACTGACAGATATTTTTTTCATGTTAAGGCACGTTCGTCTTTTCTGAAGACGTGTTGATGTTGCATAACTTCCTCCATCACCCTCTCGTAAAGCCTAAGCGCCAGCGTCTGCCTGTAAGTTGATGGGTCCAGGTAATGAGGGATCGGCTGATGGTTGATGTGCCTTCTACCCGTCAACATCACGTTTCTCTAAGTTATGGCGACCCCTGCTATATATCCAATGGTGACACTGGAATCCTTTGGTGACACTGGAATTTAAGGCATATTTTTTCTTTATGGAGGAGGCAAACGAGTAGGCGGATAACTTTGAATAAACTGAAGACCGCCGCCTAGGGACACCTGCAGCGGTGTTTCCGATCTCTTTAAAATGAGTTTAAAACGGTCAAGCTTCTCTACACTGTGTATCCCATTCAAATAAAGAATCTCTCAAAACGGAAATTGCCTCAAAAAGCAGCTTTTTTGTACAAAACTTTTATAAAATCTTGGATAATTAAATGTTTTACAAAAGATCTGTTTTCGGGTCGACGATCAAGTGACACAGACTTGATTAACTTACTGAAACAATTGTTTTTGCTTTGGACTTAAATCCTATGTAATGCTCGCGACTTTTCATAGTATTTTATTACAACAAAAATTTCTCACTAATATAAATATTAACTTCTAAATTATATACGATTTTGCCATAGAATATAATGATTAATATTCCACCTTTTCGGTATTTTAAATATATATCTATACATTTTGTGTAGTGGAAATAATACACTATGCACTATGCTTTGGGTTGCCGTCTCATTATCACAACAAATGTGGAACTCCTTGCTAATTTAAAAAATAACACGCACAGAATACATTGACAATAAATGTTAAAACTAAATATAAAATAAAAAACATGTCGTTCGCAATATAAATTTAGCCTAATTCAGTACACTCCGGCAAGCCTTGTAACCACATCACTGATTTTGCGTGAGGCCATTGAGGCCTTATTAATCCACCCCAAGGAATATAGCATGGGCTCCATCTAACGGAGGTTAATTAGCTCTTAAATAGGCAGAACGCCAACTCAATAATAATCCGTAATATCAGATAAAGAAGCTGTCAATGGTCTATTTAGTATTGTTCATAAATAATATCAATAATTATAAAAATAAATATTTTATTCACTCACGACTCAAGACTTCACTTACAATCTTAAGCAATATCTTCTTAACCTGGCTTATGCTGATTTCGAAACAAAGCTTCTTGCACAATAGTAGTTAAATAATTTATTTTTAAAAAACACTAACGAACTTACAGAGAACACACGACAAACAAAAACACAATATACGTACATCAATAACAAGTGTGCAGAACATTTAAAGGGAAAAATTATAATAATGACAGAGAAAATAAATAAGAATAAGAAATACAAATATGTAATTTAAAAATTAAATATATTTCTACTTTGCAATTGTTATTTATAATGTTATGTATAATTTATTACTATAAGTAACTGTAGAAGAAATAGAAGAGACTAGCTACCTAGGATACAACAATAGTAATCGTCTAATCAAGTTATCCTTTTTTTTCTCCCTTGATGTTAAAATACGAAAGAAAATCCTATTTAATATATCTGCGCCAACACACAACATAAATTTTTAAACAAACGAATTTAACCCAATTTAGCAATTCAATGTTCAAACATTTTAATTTCGATTCAGCGGAATGCGTGCATCCGAGCGTTCCATATTGATTCAAATGGTGAAATTTGATGAATATACGCTCTATAAAATTTTAATGGACATCAATTTTTGCTGGTTACGTCTTTTAACGCAATTATTTATTTTATTTCACATATTTTTAGTTCTATAATACATTGGGTGTTAGCTCAGTACTATAATCCACCCCTTTTTGCCCGCTGTACGCCAATGACTTGCGAACTGGTAGTAAATGTAAAGTTAGAATTAATTTACCTTCTTTCTGACGTTCATAAGTGTAATTGTTTATCTATATGAATAAAGTTATTTTGAGTTTTTTTAATTAACACTAACTTGTACAGTGAAGGATAATATCGTGAAACCGGCATATCTCGGAAATAAAAATCCCTAACTTGCTTATAAATATACAATTTTCGCGCCTTACTTATGGATATGTTTATAAAGAGTCGAGCGCCAATCCCTTTACGACACGATCCCTAGGCGTTGCTTAGAGGTATTACACTCTGCATCTTCTACCGCATATACCAAGAGAGTGTTCAGATTAATATTTGCAGCATACGAAATATCACCTCGATGTCCGTTGTTCCACAACTGGAGTTTAATGTAGTTTTTGTACGCACCACAATTATCTGGAACCAGCTGTTCACAGAAGTATTTCCGCACCAATTCAACTAAGTGTCCTTCAACAAAAGGGCGTACTAATTCTTAAAAGGATGCCAACGCCAAGCCTTCTGACAATGTGAGTGTCCATCACTTAACATCAGGTACATTCTGCCCGTTTGCCCCTTGTCATATTAAAAAAACTGTACCGCACGTATAAGATGGTGTGCGATTAAGTAATCAGACTTCATAATTATATTTAATAAAGTTCTAACCCAGCCACTGAATGTGATACAAAGCGACCATGGGCGTCTTTGATCTTATCAATCATGACTTCTCATTAATCAATCATTAATCACACATGAAGACGGATATAAGCTTATAATCAATTTTATTCCTCAAACCCGTTATCCTTTCGGCTTTAAGCTACAAATTACGGTAGTAAAAAACATTACCTTAATTTAAAAATCACTGAATAAAAGCCATTTTAATCTGTATAATCCTGAAAAATGACTCTCATTGTTGACCGATGTAATTCCGAAGTATGTATTGTGTTGTACTGTTTAGATTTTTTTAACTTTTTCTATTTATCATGGCACTAACAGAGTCCACTAAACAGTGCAACCTGCTGCAGGGAAATATCTTCGGATCGCCCATCCGAGTACAGGAAGGGCCTTATTTTATCGCTGTTTTTAGTTATTTCGCTGTAATTTATTTTAATGGCTTATTAATTAAAAGTATTATGTTTGTGCCGTCCGCACTGATTATCGAGATGACACATTGATTCTAATTTGTATAACTTATTTCTTTTATTTCCTTGTTATTTGTCCTTTTTGGTACCACTGCTCTTTATCTTTTATTGCCATAAAATAAAGATTAGTATTGGCCTAGTGGCTTCAGCGTGCGACACTCATCCCGACTAATGGAATTTCTTTCTATGTACGCATTACACATTCGGTCGAACGGTGAACGAAAACATCGTGAGGAACACGGCTTGCCTTAGACCCAAAAAGTCGACGCCGAGCATCTGACATAGGTACTGCACACTTATTTGCCTTTTAGATTAAGAAATTATCATAAAACAGGTACAGAAATCTGAGGCCCAGGTCTATAAAGGCGGCAACGCCACTGATTAATTAATTAATAATAATAAAAAAGTAGTATTATTGTTCAATTAATCAACAATGTACAATAAATCTAAATTGTATTATTTGCCTATAAACCTCTAAGATATCATTCATTCATACACATTTGCTTATTTACTACGTCCCAGAAAGATAATCACTGTTATAATTAATCAAAATTTTAGGTTATTCGACAACTAATTTCTATTATTATCCTGCCAAAACTAGGTTAATAACATCTTTTGTATTATAATTACTTCATTACTATAACGATGAAAAGCATATATCGACAATAATATATATTCAACCTCTATACATTTAATTCCCTATATTAATTAAATTATCAAACGGTAACGACATTACATATCCTTTTATTTAACACATCGCTTCCAGGTTTGAGCTATTAGTGATTGGTAATTAATATTGCTTCAAATTGTTTAAACCAATTTTATTTCAACGTCAAAGACTGTTCCTTATTATTACCGTAATTTGATTATCACAATTGATTTTTATAAATTTCACAATTATTTAAATGATCCTAATCTTTGGGATTGATTTGCTCTAGTTCAAACGATTTGTATGACTCATAACTTGGCGATTAAATAGGGGCGGAGAGTTTTTTACCAGCCCTTTTTAGTCCCAATAAAACCCCTATTTCGTCTTTCACTTATGTTTGAATCGAAAAGTACTATTTCTATTTCTCTATTTAAAGGGAAAGTTATATTCTAAAACATCATGTTACGATCGTATCAACGAAGTAAGCAAGACACAGTAAAATGTTAAAGAACTAGTTTTAATAATGATATACAATGAAACGTTAACAAATACGTTACAACACAATATATAAACGCCACTTAGGGTGGGCAAAGATTAGAAAGGACTTTGCAAATGAAGATCATCAATATTCAGGAGCCAACAATGGAACTGCCAAAGACATACGTAATCTAAACTTGAATTAATTTCGTTTATCGATGTTCTTGTCCAGCGTAGGGTTGTCACATTCATATTAAACAAAGTCGGGTTAATTACACTATTTACTCGAACGGGTGGACGAATATTGTGTTGGATTTGTATTCGATAAATGCTACAAGCATTCGAACACAACTCGAACAGATGATTATTTTATATCTCGCAATATCATAAGTTAGTGTATGAATGAGACAGAAGATTTTTTTTTTTTTATAAAATAGGGGGCAAACGGGCAGGAGGCTCACCTGATGTTAAGTGATGCTGCCGCCCATGGACACTCTCAATGCCAGAGGGCTCGCGAGTGCGTTGCCGGCCTTTTAAGAATTTGTACGCTCTTTTCTTGAAGGACCCTAAGTCGAATTGGTTCGGAAATACTTCAGTGGGCAGCTGGTTCCACATAGCGGTGGTGCGCGGCAAAAATTGCCTTGAGAAACGCTCAGTCGTGGAACGTCGGACGTCGAGGTGATACGGGTGGAATTTTGTATTTTGCCTCGACGTCCGATGCTGAAACTCAGCTGCAGGTATTAATCCGAACAACTCCTCTGAACACTCTCCATGGTAAATGCGGTAGAAGATGCAGAGTGACCCCACATCTCTACGCAACGCCAAAGGATCGAGCCGCTCGGAGAGGGATTGGTCATCGACGATTCGAACCGCTCTTCGTTGGATACGATCAAGTGGAAGGAGCTGGTACTGGGGAGCCCCCGCCCAGAGGTGAGAACAGTATTCCATGTGGGGCCGTATTTGCGCTTTATAGAGTTGCAAGCGGTGGCCCGGAGTGAAGTACCGTCTCGCCTTGCTGAGCACACCAAGCTTTTTGGAGGCTAATTTAGCCTTTCCCTCCAAATGACCGCGAAACTGAACGTCGTTCGATATGTCAACGCCAAGTATTCCGATGCTGGCTGTGGCTTCAAGAAGAGTGTTTTCGAAAAGAGGAGTAGAGACAAAGGGTATTTTTTTCGCGGAAAACGCGCAAACTTGTGTCTTCTTGGGGTTAAATTGGACTAGGTTTAGTCTACCCCAGTCCGAGACTCCACGTAAAAGAGTTTCGACTTCAGACACAAGTTTGTTCCGGTACTCATCGACAACTGCCCGAGAAATACCTGCCCGGACAGTGTAAAGAGTATCCCCAGTGCTGTCGTCCGCATAGCAATGAATGATGCTAAGTTGCAACATGTCATTGATATGCAGAAGAAACAGGGTCGGGGACAGAACACAGCCTTGTGGGACCCCAGCATTCACGGGTTTAAGGTCGGAACATGCTCCGTCGACGACGACCTTGATGCTCCGATCGGCTAGAAAGCTGGAGATCCAGTCGCATAATTTCTCAGGAAGCCCGTAGGCTGGTAGCTTCGAGAGCAGTGCTTTGTGCCACACCCGATCGAAGGCTTTCGCTATGTCCAAACTAACCGCTAGTGCCTCCCCCTTGGACTCAATTGCCTCTGCCCATCTATGAGTAAGGTATACTAGAAGGTCACCAGCTGAACGACCACGACGAAAGCCGTACTGATAATCGCTAATCAGCTGGTGGCCCTCTAGATAACTCAAGAGCTGGCCATTAATAATGGATTCCATTATTTTGGAGAACAAGGAGGTTATTGCGATTGGGCGATAGTTGGATGGATCAGTGCGATCGCCTTTTTTAGGGATCGGATGTATCGAAGCGGTCTTCCAGCACTTCGGGACAGTGCCGAGCGAGTACAGGTACCGGAAAAGGCGCGTCAGGACCGGAGCCAACTCAGGAGCACATGTACGCAGCACAATTGGAGGGATACCATCCGGCCCGCTCGACTTATGAATGTCCAAGGAAGATAGTGCTCTGCGAACAGCACGTTGCCGGAATGTGATTTCCGGCATTGAGTTATCACACCGCGAAATCGCCGGTGGTGATCTCCCCCGGTCATCCAAAGTCGAGTTGGACGCGAAGAGACAGCCCAAGAGGTCGGCCTTCTCCTTCGCAGTGTGGGCGAGCGAGTCATCCTCTCTGTGCAGCGGTGGTATCGATGGCTGACAAAAATTCCCTTGTACAGCTTTGGCGAGAGACCAGAAGGCTCGGGTCCCAGAAGGGAGTTGGGCCAATCTCTCGCCAAATCTGGCGATGTGCTCTGACTTTGCCTTAGCGATTTCCCGTTTGAAGGACCTGGAGGCTGAGTTATATGCTTTTTTATGTTCGCTGGTATTGGCATCACGAGATATCGCCGCTTCCGCCCATGCATTAAAGCATTCTCGCTTTCGACGCGATGCCGCCTTGCAAGAACGCTTAAACCAGGGCTGTGACTTGCCACCGATCGGCACCGCAGAGAATGGAATAAAAAGTTCCATGCCCTGCAGAACCACTTCGGCGACAAAGGCAGCGACGGAATCTGGAGCTTCCGACGAAAAGCACATAGGCCCCCAAGGGTAGGACGCAAAGAAAGACCGCATCCCATCCCAATCTGCTGACCGATAGTGCCAAATACGACGACAACCCGAAAAACGGGGCCGAGGAGGGCGCGTAGTAGGCACAGTACTCCGGACCACACAATGATCCGATGAACCCAATGGCGGGTCAACAGAGACTTGATAGGTCTCCGGATGTGAGGTCAGCAGAAGGTCCAACAAAGAGGGTTTATGACCATCCACATCTGGTATTCGCGTAATCGCAGGGACCATTTGTGACAGGTCGTAAGCTAAAGCAAAGTCGTGAAAGGATCTTCCCGTGTGATCGGTGGTTTCCGAACCGAGCCAATCGGCATGGTGAGCGTTAAAATCGCCAAGTATCACGATTTCAGCGGTAGGAACCCCTTCGAGCAGGGAATCTGTAGCCATTTGGATGTGCTCAATGAGTCGCTCAGTTTCGGTATTTCCGCTATGGGACCTATACAGGCATGCGTAGAATCGCGGATGGTCATCGCAGTCTACGCGCAGCCAGAGGCTAGATAGGTCCCTTCCTTCAAGCGACCCGAGGCGACGAGAACAGATATCCTCTCTGACGTACACGCAAACTCCCGCCCGCGGCACAAATGAATGTTCCAATTTGTACCCCGGGTAGGAGAGGTAGGAAGTATCAGCCGGGAAGGATATCTGAGTCTCAGTAAGGAAGAATAAGGCCGGCTTCGCAGTTTCGAGGTGAAAGTGAACCGCGTTAAGATTAGAGTTGAGCCCCCTAACATTGGTAAAGTCCACTGAGAGCGTCGAAGGGGATGCCTTCGGTAAATTCTTCCGTTTGCCCCGAGATCGAAACCTATAGTTTTTTGAGCAGTTTTTGCCCACCCCAGAATACGAAGGGCAGCCTGTGCATCCACCACCGAATACTGATTGTTCCGATGATGGACGCTCAGAGGGAGATTCTCCACAGCGGAAACGTGTGGTACCCCCCTGGGGTAATCTCTGTTTAAACTGCATCTTCATATTCTGGGGGGGGGGGAATTGATGGGCTCCGGGAGTCTCACTCACCGCACGAAACGCGAGTACAATAAGATGAACCTATTGCATCACTTCACGCCGGTTTTCTGTGAGACAGTGGTACTGCCCCGGTCGTGCCTGCCCGATTGGCTGAAGCCCGAAAGCAACAGCATGGCACTCCCACTAGGAGCATGGCACTCCCACTAGGTTGAGGGATTGAGTTCATTTTTAGAGCAAGGCTATAGACTATGTAAGATCAAATTAATGCTTAGTATTATCTAATTATTGCAGCAGTGTTGGCCTAGTGGCATCAGCGTGCGACTCTCATCCCTAAGGTCGTAGGTTCGATCCCTAGTTGTGCACTAATGGACTTTATTTATATTGGTGCATTTAACATTCGCTCGAACGGTGAAGGAAAACATCGTGAGGAAACCGGCTTGCCTTAGATCCAAAAAGTCAACGTCGTGCGTCAGGCACAGAAGGCTGATGACCTAATTGCCTAAAAGATTAACAAATGATCAACAACAGATCAACAGATACAGAAATCTGAGGCCCAGACCTAAATAGTTAGTAGCGCCATTGATTTATTTTATTATCTAATTATAGGTTTATGCAGTAAATTCAAAATACATTATGCAGAAATTTGGCTATACAGCTGAAAGTTTTCATAGAATTTTATTAAAATATCCATTAAAAACGAGTTATTTTTAAGACTTCCAAATGTTGTGTTGTGTTTAGAAACAAAATGTGTGAATCTGTTAGACGAAAAATGATTGCTCAATTCAAGTGGTTGTGATTGTCAACAGCATGAACATCATCTACACGACTTGTCATTCCATTTCACTTACAGATACCGGCAAACTTCATGAGCATTAAGCAAGGGAGTGGTGGAAAGTTTACGCATCGTAAACAGCGCGGGACACAAACGTCACCTGATTAACCAATCACGCGATCGACACGTCACTCTCCCGCCACCCCCAAGTTGCACCTTCACTAATAGTTGCAGCATCTTATTTGAAAGTACAAAGTTAAGTCTAAGTAGACTGAACTATTGCTTATATTAAAACATACTGCCAGCCCTAATGACTGAAGAAGCTCGTATTGACAGGACAGAACTAAATGTATTTCACAAAGGATTTGAATGTTTATTGGTTAAATATTTATCGGCAATTTATCGTATTGTATTTACTAGGTATATTCAGTTTTATAAATACTGGAAGCAGACTTCAGTGGTTCGATAGTATTAAATTCATAATTTTTCCACAGCGTATGTACGCACTAACAATAATTACATGTACGCACTAACAAAAGTACAGTAATAATAATTAATACATAATGATTATTCAAAATTGATAAATATAGCATTCCACCTGTTCTGTGGCCATGGCAGCTTTTGTCTTTGTCCGAGGGAGGTGAGACGGGGCTAACGTGTCCACACAATTAGAATCCCATACCAATCAACCGGTCCTATATTCCAAGGGATAATAGACATTCCACCCCACTTACCATTATTTGTTGGCTCCAAAATGGCTGAAACATTGAATGACAAGAAAGCCTACGATGGCATTGAGTAAGAAAAACGACCTACACGGCTCGGTGTCCAAGACTACTTACTTCAAAGCCAAAGGGTCACTTCTGGGGAGTACATGGGCACTCCTAAGCGACGGCTGATGGCAGTGTGAAGGGATTCAGGGTCCAAAAGGTCAGGCTCTTATCCTTAAGGATAAGCATTCTTATACGGGTAAGAATATCGTAAATACTGCATATTTGTGTAGAAAATAAAAATAAATATTTTATTGATTATTAATTATATATAGTAATAACCTAAAATTCGTCGTTTATCAAAAACATGTTAAGTTTGATATACGGGAGTGATAATGTTAGTTATGCGTATGTTTGTTGAACAAAACTTGTACGATATAATACCGATTGATATTAAACATTTCGCAATTTCTTTCTTATAAAAACATATTAATGTCAGTATATATAAGATAAATGCCAAATATAATACAACTCTAAAATCGAGTTTATTATGTTATTTTATCACTATGAAACAATATTATTAGAAAACACTTTATTTTACACAATTTAACAATTCACTAATTATTTCCGAATACTAATTAATTTATGTCACGTACAGACAATAATGATTTAAATTTCGCCCAATTTGTGTTATTGTAATTATTTGTGGCTAAATTAATAGAAACTACGTGAGTTTGTCACTAATATGTCTTTCATAGTGTATATGTACATTTAGTTACTTAGTGTTGAACACGACCGTAATATGATATATATTGAATAATGTATAAATAATATATATAATGAAAAATAATGATACTTTAATATATTGAATAATGTTACACCGTGCCTATACTTTTCGTGTAATATTAAGAAACGAGAATTAACACGTATTGACTCGTATGACAAAATTGGAGTTTGACCTACGGTGGACATTGTTCGCGCTAAGACTTGTTAACCGACCGTAACTTCGAATAGCCATGCCAACCCCGATTTTTTAAGTAATAAATAATAAAAACTTTATTCATGACAAATAGGTTGTGACATAATTCATCTTTCGTTAGTTCCCGCGTTAGGGAGTCCCTGAGTTGTGTGTAACTAAATAACAATAAATACGTGGTACATGGTACACGTTTTATTTTTTTTTAAAGATAACAATTATTTAACCGGATTTAAGCTATTTGTATCATTATAAACTTATAATTATTTACATAATTTGAAATTTAAAAATTTTCCGACGTTTTGCGTGCTTTACAGCGTGCGTGGTCACGGTGACTGAAGGCAAAAGGTGTTGAATGTCAAAAAGTATTTACAGCTGTAGAGAATGTTGTGCTATCTGTATTTATTTCCCCGCAGTTGGTATCGACTAAAATATGACGGGTTTTTGCAGCAATTACTCACGGTGTCCTCTATTTTCGCGGGTATTATTGAGATAATATTTTTTTTATAATAAGTAGTCTGCTAATCAAACACAAATCTTTTAAGACCTTAAGTATGCGTGAATGTGCGAATGTGTGAATGTGTGTCTGTGTACGCATTTGAGAGTGTATCACTCTAGCTTTTGGGAGTTAGAGCGTGACGATAATTAAAAAATAAAATATGTTTATTATGGAATATAAGATACAGGTATCACTTATTCCACGTCATTAAATTTCTGTCGCACACAAACCTACTCATCGGCAAAGCAGACATTGGGTGAGAGAAAAAGCCGGCGTAAAAAACTCTCGATACTCTTTTAAAACAGCAAATCGTCATACAATGGCAAACAGCACTTATTTTAAAACAAATATTGCAAATTAATTAGCAGTAGCCTGCCTAGCACTAGTCCTAGGCCCTTTTATCCCAATCGTTAACTTTATAGTAAGCCTTTTTACACAGCTTTTCTTTAATACATTTCTTAACTTTATTAAAAGGCAGAGATAAAAGAGCCTCTGGGATTTTATTAAAGAAAAGTATCCCTTTTCCCAAAAAATAATTACTAACTTTAGATAGTTACATTATGCGTATGTTCTGTTCTAGGAAACTTATCACTATTTTTGTATACATACATAATTTTCATAAATAGAATGAGATGGAAAGGTAAGAATTTTAATTTCCTTGAATTAATTTCTCAGAGAAATGTAGGGAACATTTTAAATTATAGATTGCACGAATAAATGCTTCTGCAGGATGAAAATAGTTTCGACATTAGCAGCATAACCCCATCATAATAAGCCATAAGTCATTAAGCTGTGAAAGTAAATAGAAATGCTTAGTTAAGAGAAGAAAGAAGAAAAAGAAATCTTCTCGTCTCAAAACTGAATTAAAATCCTCTGCATAGTGTAAGTTATTTAAACGCGATTTATGTGTATTTAGCGTTTGACTAAGTTATCCACAATAGCTATATCCATACGGCTTTTATATTATTTTAAAACTAGGGTAAAATAATGGTGATATAGTTCTCAGCATTACTGTAGTGAATAAAGAGACCGACAAAGCATTTCCATGATATCGAAATAACTACTTTTGTAGAGAACTGTATGCTTAGAAAATAAAACTAAAAGGACTTGTTGGTAAAAGCTTGTGGTATAAGTTATAAGAGAAATATATATTAATTATTCTAATAATAAAGATATATTCTTCGGGAATTTGCTTTTGTTTTGGCGAGACACAGATAATAAATTTTATGCGAAAACATTTTTATTCATTACACATCAATATAATATATATGGTCTACATAACACAAGTTTCTTATGTACTTTACGATAAAAATATTCTTCATATTCATATAAATGAGTACTTTCGTAAAACACACGGCAAGGTGCGAAATTTGGCATGAAGTTGTCGTGAGCGAAGCTAGTATTTATAAGTAGTGTGTCGAAGTCGGTATAAAGTGAAAAAATCAATAATATAGGTCCATATATTTATACATAAATATAGCAGTGTTAGTCTGCCAGTATTGGATGAGAGTCCACGTTGTACCAATGTACTTTCTGTATACGTGTACATTTAACATCGGTGATGGAAAATATTGTGAGAAAAACCGGTTTGCCTTAAGTCAAAAGTCAATTGCGTGTGTCAGGCGTAGGAGACTAACCTATACGATTGAATAATGATAATGAACCAGATACAAAAATCTGAGGCCCAGACCTAAAAAGATTGTAGCGCCACTGATTTATTGAATAAATAAGTTAAACCAGTTCATTCTCGTGAACGGATGCTACTTGTGACTGGTAGGACTTGAATTCGAGTATGCGGTGAGGTTAGTTATTTCAACTATTTGCGTGTTATTCCCACGAGAATGTAAGTGCGTGCTCCAATCACCATACCTACTGCTCATAGGGTATAGACAAATCTTTGTTTCTTTTATTTTTTTTATTATTAATTAACTATGAATTATTTAACGATGTCATATAGAACATGATGTAATAGTTGCAGTTCCTTACAAACATTTTGTAAAAACAAATAAACTTGGCGATTAAAAAGACTGGCGGAGAGTAAATCCAATTTAAAATAATTTTGAATTTGAATAACATGTAGATAAAATCGCCTATGAACCATCACGTGTCTTAGACCAGCTCCTAATTATTTCCAGCGTAGCTTGCGTCGCACTGTTCTAATGGAACAATTTTAAACTCCGCAATACGCGTTATTACTTCATGAGCCAATATAACGGCGCGTTTATAGTTTACGCTTTGACTAGATTTTAAGTATTTAACACATGCTTTTATGCTATAAATTATTTACGTACTTTAGTTGCTACGTGATTTAAGGCTCTTCATTAGTTAATGGTATAAAAGTATTTGTGTTGTATTATAAAACAGGAGTAAAACGGGCAGCAGCTCATCTGTGCTAAGTGGTACTGCCGCCTGTGGCCACCACATTCTTGAAGGACCTGGAAGTCTAAATACCTCATTGAACAGCTGGTTCTAATACCAGTCTGTATAGTGAGGCACGAGTGTAGTTTATAGTTTTATACAGTGTATTTATTAACGGCACGGCAATTAAAGTTTTATTAGATGCATAAAGTTAGACGCCGTCGATATAGAAATGAATGTGTATTTAAAGACGACACAATTAAAAGAAGCTTCATTAATTAGCATCCTAATTAAACATTTAAAAAATCCATGGCGCTACAACCTTTTTAGGTCTTGGCCTCAGATTTCTGTATCTGTTTCATGATCATTTGTTAAACTAATAGGCAAGTAGGTGATCAGCCTTCTGTGCCTGACGCACGCCTTAGACTTTTTGGGTCTAAGGCAAGCCGGTTTCCTCACGATGTTTTCCTTCACCGTTCGAGCTAAAGTTAAACGCGCACATAGAAAGAAAATCCATTAGTGCACAGCCGGGGATCGAACCTACGATCTCGAGATGAGAGTCACACGCTGAAGCCACTAGGCCAACACTGCTCTCAATTAAACATTAACTACCTGAAGGTATTTCAACTATAAATATAGCGTATGGTATATAACTTGCCTATAAAATCAAGACTTATTATATTGATTGATAGAGGCATTTATTGGGAATATCTATAGATAGTAAATGTAGCTAGGGTCTCCCAATAACAAAAAGCGTCCTTGTTCAGAGTATACACATCGATTAAGTTGTACAACACCGGGTATGTAAGTAGCAAATAGAAAGACAGAAACTAAAAAAACGATTTTCTCACATTCTCATTGTTTATAGAGAAGTTTCTTAAAAATACGCATATTTTAATAATATTAAAATTACTTTAAATTCCATAGTCTAATTAAATATTCAAAGCCCAAAACTCCATTTATTATTAGGCCGGATGACTAATGTCACATGCGCCTTGACCGGCGAAACGCGTGCCAACTAGTCGAGGCCGACCGGGAATTCTTGTCATATAACACGAATGACGGACGGTAGCTTATGGGAATCGTAAGTAGATTCGTGTGCTGATTGAGGTTATAAGGAACTGTTAAAAACCAGTGGCGCTATAGCGGATTTGGACATGTTAGACTCCGCGCGTTGACTTTTTGGGTTGGGCAACTGTGTAAAAGTTGAAAGAAAACTCCATTAGTACACAAGCGGGGTTCGAACTAATGACAACGCTGTTCATAAGGAGCGATGGTTTTTGTTGGTAAGTCCGATTACTTTTACAATATGGGTCTAACTTGTAATAGGCATATTAACGTATGTCACCTGCGTACTATTTCAGATTTTATATTGTGATCCTGTATAATAAAGAAGCTATCACTTATTAATACGTATATATATAGTTAGGGGCATCGATGTTTAATGAAGCTATTGAAACACACATTTATTCGTCATTATCAAATTCATTCAATTCAAAGATTTTTCTCCTCGTCTTCTGGATAACCGCCCACTCAACACAGTTTATTTTTAAATTCTATCATCTTATTAAACTTTTGTAGTTCGTCCTCAATATAATCATTCAGAGCTATTACCCGATTTGGATAATCTTTTAAAAACTTCTTTGGAATCTATTTTAAGCTTTTGTGTTTAAGCATCGCTTCATGGACTTACGTAATAAGTGCTCGAGCTGAGCTTCCAGCGTTTCTCATCTGTTCTCAAATCTAACATCCTGTTGTGAAAATGCTTAGATCTTGTAACTACGATATTGCGAATTTAGCAGATGCGAGCGAAGTTAGCACCCGACCCAGTCCTGAATTTACCTTCTAATGGAGGAGAATGTTTGTCTTTGTAAATGTGAATTCCACAACTTAGTAGGTTCATCATCTCAATTACGGAACGCTTAAGGCTGATAATAGCGGAGTTTAAGGAAGCTGGTTATTGGCTTAATGCTTACCCTTCGTCATATATATGAATCCTTTTGGACCCTGAATTACGTTGAAGCCTTCGCTTAAGAGTTATATATGTGGTATTGAAGTGAGTACCTTGGGCATATTGGCCTCCGTTTCTAGAAAGTGCAGGTCATCTTCCACACCACGTCGCACTCAAAGACTCCGCTCTCTTACCCCCGTAACTATAATCGCTATTTTCGAGCCAACAGGCATTGATAGGGACGATGGCACGGAAAGGAATGTCTTTGTTCCCATTGAGGATGAGGCGACACGTTAGCCAGACTGTCGGTGTAGGACAAACGCAGGCACGGTCGCAGAGCAAGCTAACAATAAAATTGGCCAAAATATAAAAGTCTTTTGGAGAAGAGACTCTTGGGCCGTGGGGTTCAAGATTGCTAATTAAAGAATTAAATTGGCGTCTGGTACATAGTACTGATGACCCCAGAGCTGATGCTTTTCCTGTTTAACGAATAAGTATCGCAATACAGCATGTTAATGCTGCCACAGGGACCATTTTTTTTAAATTTTAGTTTTCTATTTTTTTTTATTATCATTACTAAGTAGGTTAGGAATATTGTAAATATTTTCTTATCTTAATATTTCGTATATGTATTAATAAAAAAAACTACTTGTCGTGAAAATTATTTGAAATTAAAAATTCTTTGTTCTAAAATATTTGAATAATAAGTATAGTCAACCCAGTCCGATACCGATTAAATTTGAATTGAAATTTCCTTGTTACTAAATATTTGTTGACATAATATAATATTTTTGTAACAAACTTGAGACGTATGATCTGCTTATGATCAATTATAAGTTTTCTAACAGGCAAACCGTCCCACTTTTTTTCCAAACAAAATTAACTGATACTGATTCAATAAAATAATTTTAAGCCATATTTATTTTTTTATTTAAATAATAAATAATACAATTTTATAAAGAATTTACCACATGCCAAAACAATAAAATTTATATATATTCGGTTGTTTTAAAGAATCCGAATGGAATACTCATTCGTCTCTCTTAAAGTACCTACACTTGAAAGTATACTTGCTGAAGTAGCGATCGGAAGCACTTGCATTTGTACAGATTTTATTGTTTTAAACAGATGTTACATGGGTTGGGTGAAATGTGGTCGTAAAACTGCCTTATTATAGAAGTTTTGAACCCAGCTCTATTACTCACTGCTCGCTTAAAGCATTTGAAGGAGTTGTTTAGATTATAGGAATGGAATAATGGAATCATTTGAAAAGAAACAAAACAATCAATCAATCTTCCTAACAAATTTTTTATTGCACTAACTTTGTTAAAGCTATATTTTAAATAAACAATTCTTATAAGGCTCTCCACACATTTAACATACAGCCGGGTTACATGGCTTCGCTTACCAGCTGCCAATTTAATAGTAATATAACCAAATACAATATAGACATTATAATGATGCGAAATGAACGTTAATTTACTCTAAGAATCTAATACGAAGTAAGTTGCAAGCTCGTCTGTCTTATATAAAACGCTTTTTGCGGTGACTCTAATATACGAGGCTTATAAAGTTACATAGGCTACAGAGAGCCTTGACACGTACATGTACCTACGTATATTAAATATTCTGCGCTCTATTTTATTTATCAATATGAAGAAAAGCCTAATATCAAGATTATAGCAAGTGGAAAGATATATTTTATTATGTGCTATATTTATAAATTTGGCACCAATTTCGTTGAAATATTAAAAACTATTGATTTTAAACATTTTAAAAATTTCATTTAATAATACGATTATTGAAACCGCGTAACTTTGATTCCACAAAAGAGGATTTAGGTACAAAAGTGAACAATATTTTTCTACTTCTGCGAGAGTGAAAATAATTACAATATATGTCTTCACATAGAAAAAGGATTTGAAATATTTTTACTGCCGTAGAATAAATAAACCTCGAGTTGCAATGTGGATTATCTAGCTAATACCAATATTGGAGAGCTAATACAAAAAATACGTCAGAGGGGCATGTCAGGGAGAAAGATTGATGGTGTTCCCGGTGACTATTTCGTATCGTTATATTATATCGTTATACTAACTGTATTTCTGATAGACACTTCTAGTTGGTAAAGAATTGAAATTTAATAATTTTAAAAATTATATTTAATTCAATTTTGATAACATTACGAATAGATGACTTAATACTTACAATTCTATAAAACTATGGATTCTTCTACTAGAGTGACTGTATAAAGAGGACTACATCTTAGATATTATAATTTAATTTTTACATTTGTGTTCCATCCATACAATCCATTTTTAGTGATAAGGAAAATAAAGCAATATTAGTATTAATTGAATAACAATTTATCCAGGGTTCAGACTAACAAAGTTATCTTAAAATATTTCTAGGAGAGCAGTGTCGATCGCTGAGTCTGCACGGATGGACTTTCTTTCCATGTGCGTATTTAACATTCTCTCCAACGGTAAAGGAAAACATCCTGAGGAAACCGGCTTGGCTTAGACCAAAAAGTCGCGGGCGTGAGTCAGGCACAGGAGGCTGATAAGTTGCAGCGCCACTGATTCGTTTATTTTAAACAATTGGGGCCTACAACGTTTTTACAAAACTAAAACTATTTCAATAATACTATATGAGTAAATATGGTCGTCATTTTCAACATATCAGAATCGTTACCTTTGACTTTGAGTGAATTTAGTCATATGACAAGCCAACCATACAGACAGCGAGTCACGCCTGCGGAAAAGGGTTTTTGTCTATGCGTCCCTTGGGCATAGACATTGTTATATCAATAGTATTTCAAATACGTAATCGCAACGTTTCATACTAACAAATGGTAGAAATGCTATCACGCTCAGACGGTAATGGACCCTTTGAATTTGTCCCGGCATTGATGTACTTATATACTGAATAGTTGGCTTAGCGTATTACTTTGGTTACATTTGATTCAATCATTTCGTATACACGGCGAATTTAAAAAAAATAATGTAGTTTTCGTTTAGTCAATTATACGGATTAATAATTTATTTATTCAAGCACACGTCATAAGTCCATATGGTTATTATTGTTTTAGTTATAAAAGTGTCCTAAATATTATGGTTTATATATAGCTTTAATCTACTTATCAATCATAAAATGAAAACACATGCAGTCCAATGCTATGACAACGGCAATACAGCCTTCCCGCTATTAACGCTTGCATTCTGTTAGGGCTCCCACGTACGCGCCTTACCAGAGATACAGCTTGCTTACGCATCGTGGCGTAAAACCAGTCTACACCTGCACAACCAAATATTATAGACGCATTGCAATAGCGAGAAAGCCTCATCAACATCATAAAGTACCAATTTATTATTATTTATCAGTATTTGTAAATATTAACAAATAAATACACACCAATATTTAAAATAGTTTTACTAGGGTTATTTTTACGGTGATGGAAGACATTGTGAGGAAACTGCAATGAATAACCCATAAAAGTCATGCTTGTATCAGGCACAGAAGGCTTATCATCTACTTGTACAATGACAAGTCAAATGATCACGAAACAGATAAAGGAATCTGAGGCTCGATCTAAAAGGTTATAGCGCCTCTGGTTAATTTATATATATGACATTGACATTTGTGTTTTTGCTGTTATTTTCGTTTAGTCAACACTAAATAGTGCATTATATAAATACATCAAAAATACCGTGGGGAAGATTTAAGAAAACAAGTGAAACGATAGAATAACATGTGAATTAGTGACCGTAAATAAGACTTGGCTTAAAGGTCTCGTTACCAGGCCATAAAATTATTTAAAAAAAAAAATCAACACTAAATAAGCAATGAATAAATTGTCATTACTATACGCCATCTTTTAGCTGGTATCTATTGTATGCATCTTGCAGGCATGGGCAGGCACTAACTCTCTTAAATATTTTTTTACAGAGCATTTATGTTAAATGTTTATAAATACACACACAATTTGTCTATCATCTTTATTTAAATTAAATGTTCTGTGATTAAAACCGTTTGAAGACAAAACATGACAAGCGGCGACGCAATCTAACGATTTTTTCCAAAGTGAAATCCCCAGATTTCCGTTCAAGAAACGCTAATCTCAAGATGAACCTTGACTTATAAATCAATAGCCTGCCAAAGGGTTGGTGCCTTTTCAATTATTCATGTGACCCACGTACGGAATACAATTTAAAAAATATCCTTTGTGCTATTGAAGTACGGAATATTGTCAACATATCTAAAATACCTATTTTATTAAGAAGTTGGATTGATATTATTATACAACAATTAAATGAAAAAAAACGTACTTAATTTATTACTGTAAATAATTGTTATTTATATAACTTGAATGAAAAATCAATATATATACGCTTTTATTTAAAGTATACAAAAGGTCTGCTTAATTTTGTGCCATAAAGTTGTAGAATACGCTTCCCGACTATATACGATTGGGTTCCTCTCTAACCTCTTTCAAAGTCTTCTACATAAACACTTCTTAATCATAACCTAGCCTGCTCAATCGTGACTTTTGTAATTCATGTATTTTCTTTTTCCTTTGTATTCCATTGTAATTCACGAACCGCAAAATTAGCTTTCAGTCAATTTTTTAAAGGGAAAACTTATTATCGTTGTGATTTGAAAGTCGATAAATCGAAAAAATGACAGTAAACAGAGATAGACATATAAATTCACCAGATTTAACGTGGGAGAAAATGAGATAGGAAGCATTACAGTATAATATGAATTTAAATTAGTGTAGTAACAAGTTTTCACTTCAAAATAGTATTTTTTATTTTAGATTAAGTTTGGTAATTTTACTTATGTTGACAAATGTAAAATTGTTTACGAATTAATTTTTAGAGTGTGTGTTAATAACCCACGTAGTGATCCAAAGAAATTAAAAGATTAGTAACTAATCATTACGAAAAATAATTACATAAATATAAATAATTTTTGCTAATGCTTTATGCCACTATCCAACTAAACGGCCTAAAGGAAATGACTGTGTATCGTTATCATATTCGTAACAGGTGAACGTGACTACACCGTCGCATCTCAAGCAACGCAATATTCACCAGGATTGTCGTTACATTTCTAGGTATATTCTGTGAATACGGTGGAAATTCAGTGACTAGACTAGTCGCCTAGTGGACTACTCTTGACCTTAGATTTACAGCAGACGACGAGAATAACCTTTTAAATGAACTGCCAAGTGTTATGCCGATATTTGAAACCCTGTCCCGGATTCGCACGGCTATCGATTATTCATGTTTTTCAATATTTGCGAAAAAACAAACTTTATTCAGGTTAAATAATTTTTGAGTTTATTCCAAAAATACAAACCCTCTTTTTATATTAAGTAGCTTTAGAAAATTATTTATACAACATATTCCAAAATAAGTATTGACCAATTCTTCTGATTTGTTCTTTACATTTTAAATGTATAAATAAAAAAAAATCAGAATCCTTTATTCATATAGGTATACACAATGTACACTTATGAACGTCAAAAACAGAAATCTACATGAAATGCTTCTAATTTTACATTTACTACCAGTTCTCAAATCAAGGGCGTAGAACGGAAGAGAAGAACTGGCAATAAACTCTCCGCTACTTTTTTTAATCGCCAAGTTTTTGTTTTACACAACGTTTGTAAGGAGCTGCAACCACTACACCATGTCCCACATGACATCTTAAGTAATTACTAAATTATATTTTATTTAAGAGCTCTCAACTCTATTCTTCCAAAATAAAAATATCTCAAAACAGACATACTAGACAAAGGATATAAAAGGCAGGTTGTTGATGTTCCCAGCAAGGGAACAGTTTCTTCAAGACAATCCAGCTATTTATAGCTTTAGAATATACCAGTAATTAAAGACCAGAACAGATATACATTTCATGCATCAGGTCTAGAATACAACTTATGCGATTCCTATACTTCTGAATAAGACATTGATAGGCTTTTACATATTTCAGAGAAAAGCTTCATCCTATTGACACAAAATACATACAATTTCTCGTTAGTTCAGTCTTCGTGAGAATTTCAAATGTCTTCTTTTACTATCATCCCTGCCCAACTGTACACACTAACTTCACATTGTAAATGTATACGTTTCTTATTATTAAGATATATTAGGAAAAAAATTAAATGTATTGCAAAGCTCGTCCTTCAAACTAAAACGACGACAGTCCAAACATTTGCTGCCCGGTTCAGGATTAGACAAAGTGCTGCCTGTTGTGGCAATACATCTGAAGAGACGGTATAACATGTTCTGACCGACTATCCTATGTATAGATACGACAGGTATAACACTGAACAAGCTATGGGAATAAAAGTAACAAAGACGAACTTAAAGAAATAATGTTCAAAAATAGATTAAGAGGAATCTTTCCGGAATTTGCTGTAAATGTCATACAAAAGGTTTTTAAAAGAAATAGGTATTAGTGTTTCCGGTTACCAATACCATTTACTTAATAACTCTGACGACAACATAATCCCAGTTGGCTGTCCAGCCTTCTTCTTTCAAGGCTTCAGTGGGTGATTTCAAAATGTTGTATTACTCGGAAACAAAAAAAAATATACGCCTTGAATCGTAATCTCTTAAGTTGAGATACATCACCTATAAGTATAAAAGCATTTTATTAAAAAATGTTAAGTTCCTATATATATGACCAACATAAAAAAGTATCGATTAAACTTACCAAATGAGAGTAAAGATGCTTCTTTCCATAAAATATCTATTTTATGAAAAGAAGCATCTTAAAATTGAGGAGAATACACAAAACTAGTGATATTGACGTTCGTAACAAAACAAAGCTTACAGATGCACGCTCTAAAGCTTAATTGGAAATGGACAAGTGATATTTAGAGACCGCAGGATAGAACATGGACTTGAAATATCAAAATGAACTACTAGATATACTAATAGAACCTACTAGAAAGAGATGTTTGGACGACAAAAGAAAAGATGGCCAGAAGACGTTATAGAACTAGCAGGATTAATGTTGCTCGAGACAATGATTAATTGAAAATATGGAAGAGGCTTTACTCTAAAAGGATACAAAAACTAGACCACTAAAAATAAAAATAAAAAATGATTTAATATTTTTAGAACTTACACAACAAATCAAATCAAAATGTATTCGTTCCGGTAACACAACGTACACTTATGAACGTCAAAAAGAAATATATTAAATGTTTCTAATTTTACATTTACTGCCAGTTCTCGAATCAAGGGCGTAGAACGGAAGAGAAGAAACTAAACTCTCCGCCCATCTTTTTGAGAGCCAAGTTTTTGTTTTGCACAATGTTTGTAAGGTGCTGAAACCATTACACGATGTTCCACATGACATCTTAAGTAATAGTAAAAAAATTAAAAGCAAATATTGGTCCCATATCAGCAGTAGACATGTGAAATAGCATCACGCAATTACATTCTCGTGGGAACAACACGCAAATACTTACATTAAGAAATGTAAACTAACAAATCGTTGTATGGATTAATTAATTAATCTTTAATAATAAAGTGGTTGCCTGGAAGAGATCGCTCGAAAGCGATAAGGCAGCCAGTTGCCCTCCTTTTGATTTAATTATGTTCATTTTTTTATATTTTAATGTAACGAAGTGTTAATTATAATAATATATTTAAATCGATTAGTGTTTCTATCTCCACTCCATCAATGAAGGCATATTATCTTACAGAGGTAAAAAAATAAATAAGATAAAAGTATATTCATTGTAAGTATGTATTACAATGTGAAAGATGTAGGAACCCCTTTAAGTAAAAAATAACAAAGTTTTGTTTTTTTTTAGTTTAAGGCCTGCAACGCACTTGCGAGCCTTCTGGCAATTAGAGTATGGGCGGGCGGAGGTACCACTTTACAACATGTGAGACTCCTGTATGTCTCCCATTATATAAAAAAGGCCGATCTTTATCTTCAACAAACAACGACAAAGAATGTGTAACCACAGATATACAGGTTTGAAAAGTATTTTTATCATCAGACGCTAGTTAAAATTTGTAAAAATGCTTGACGCGATAGTCGGCCAAGATAAACTGACAGTAATTGACAGCTATGGCACAAATGAAGCGGATTATTTTAAGCATCCCGCTTTATTCAATTAGAGGTGACGACAAAATTACTTTTATGGCGACCTAGAATAGATTTCACCTTTAAACATAATGAAAACTGATGACATATAGAGTTTCTTTTCATATTCCAATACAATAAAGATTCCCAAGAAAATGCTTATGTTTTGAATATATATTCAACGATATCTTTAATCAAGGAACACTTACGAGTAACTCCGTGACATATTATATATACGTTCTTTATTCAGTTAGCTAGGTTAAAAAAGGTTTGGTTTTCCAAACACAGGTATAGAAATTAATGTGTCATGTCTACTAAGGACGCGGGTCATTCTTTTAAAATTCGCTCTTTTAAAACATAGTTAAAAGGCTTTGTATGATTATTTTATACGGAGCGCCATTAAAGTATAAATAATAATATACTTTGTTTCAAAATCATTTATTTAAAATAAGTTTCTGTAGATAATGCTGAACAGTATTTTTAATCCCATACATGTCTGGAATTTCATATTTGGAATTTCATAATTTCATATATTTCGAAGTCAATTTGCATTGTACAGTCAATTGAAACGTAATTTATAGACTTAAGTGTATCGTGATTGTGTTATTTAATATATTTAACACTCGAGACTCTACTCTGAAAACGAATGACCTATATCTCAAGGTGTCCTTTAACATTTTGCCTATACGCAGGTTTTTATTTAAATAAAAATATGTTTATTGTTGACTTTTGTTAAAATAGCTTTTACACATTAAGAAAAACACTTTTTGAACGGATTAAAGCTATGTATTATTATTAAAACTTATAATTATTTACATAATTCTAAATTTTAAATTTTTTTTACCGACGTTTCGCTTGCTACTCAGCGTGCGTGGTCACCGTGACCAATAACGTGTTTGCAACAAAAAGTGTTTTTCTTAATATGTTTATTGATTATAAGTACATATGCATTATAATGTCTAAGATTTGGAAACCCTTTTAAGTAAAAAAATACCTGTGTCAGGTTTACCTTTCCCAGCTTTTCCATATCAAACTTAAGTAAGTTCCTTAAAATATATACAAAACACGTTGTGGTTCCAATCTACAAAGTAATATATAAAATATGAAACTGTTCCTAATAAATAAGAACAGTATTGTCCAAGTGGCTTCAGTGTGAGACTCTTATCCCTAAGGTCGTAGGTTCGATCCCCGCCTGTGCACTAATAGACTTATTTTTCTATGTGCGCTTTTAAAATTCGTTCAAACGGTCAAGGAAAACATCGCGAGGAAACAGGCTTGCCTTACACCCAAAACGACAACAGCGTGTGTCAGTCACAGGAGGCTGATCACCTACCTGCCTATTAGATTGACAAATTATCATGAAACAGATTCAGAAATCTGAGTTCCAGACCTAAAAAGGTTGTAGCGCTACAGATTTGTTTTATTTTAATAACATGTTTTAAAAAAAATGCACAAATGTCGATCATAAGAGCAGACAATGTTTACTCGACCATATTATTTTCAGATTATATTAAATAAAAGAGAAAAATTCATCCTAAATTTGTTCCTCTCCCTTCAAACACTAAAATCGTTTATAAAAAGAAATGGTCTACCTTGTGGTGTCTATATAATTCTTGAAAATATATGTGGTAATCACCAGCAATTCCTTCCGGACAAACATTTGGTTAGTACAAGCTATTGATAAAGAGGCAAATGTAGGTATATTTTTTTTATAGAACAGGGGAAATGGTCAGGAGGCTCACCTGATGTTAAGTGATACCACCGCCCAGAGTATCCATGGAGGACTTGCGAGTGCATCGACTTACTTCACCTAATTTAAACTTAATTATAGATAAATGATTAATCTTTCTCGTCATATTAAAATTGAGCTTTACACAGCCTGAATACTAAATTAAACTTATCTACAAGATTCAATTGCACAGTTATGCTAATGTGTGTAAGATATGGAACCGCCAGTTTTGGTACTTTGCCAACGTCACCTTTCATGGATGGTTGTATTAAATTTAAATATTCATATTTTAACGTATTTGCTATTGCCACTGAAGTGATTCCAAACCAATTCGATTTAGGGTCCTTCAAGAAAAGAGCGTAACAATTCTTAAATGGCCGGCAACGCACTCGCGAGCTCTCTGGCATTGAAAGTGTCTATGGACGGCGGTATCACTTAACATTAGGTGAGCCACCCGTCCGTTTGCCCCCTGTTTTATAAAAAAATATTAAACAAAAATAAATGACATCGGTATAGAAAACAGATAAAGTAAAGTATAGTAAAGCCTGCTTTAGTTAGTGAAGTCTATGATTGACTGGTGATGAATTTTCAGATTTGGAAAATATATAACATTTTTGATCAAATTTTTAAGTTGTCATGGCAACTTGCATCCTCTGGCGTTGCAGCCAGGCACAGGCAAAGCAGTGATTTTATCGATTGTGTCACAGACTTGACATCGGCTCTGTTTTGCATTATTTAGTGTACGTTTATCTGTGCACGTACTTACTATATTATATTAGCTGCCCTCTTTAAACCGGGCTTGTGGTTTCACACCTGGTAAAAGCCTGCAATTGGCGGGAGGAAGCATAGGACAGAGAGCGCTGGAAGATTCTCATTTCGGAGGACAAGATATTTTTTGAATCCCTAAGCGGAGTGAATACTCTGTCATAAAAAAAAAACTTTTCTTTTAATAACTGTCAACTATGTTTTATATTAATGTATGTTGCGTTATTGTATAACTACTATATTACTGCTTTACTTGTAGAACGGTACTAAATATCTCATCCTGCATGTCATGTAAAAAGTATGCTTTATTGTATGTAATAATATTAAAAACTTTCTTCAAAATACTTCCAAGATCAGAGATTCAGATATTGATCGATAACAAGTAATACAAAAGTATTCAAAGAAAAATCTGTAACCGTAAAACCCTTGGCCGAATCGGCAAAACAAATAAATAAACAGATAAAAAGCTTCCGAATAAAACTAGCCTACTTTTTATTTCTTTCATATCGCCTCCTTGATAAAAGTTTAGTGTCCACAGAGAAAAACCAACGCATTTTTTATCAATTGTCTATAAAAGTCGTATTTTACATTTCTTTTATATAAATTTTCAGTTCAAATCACGTCGAATTCAAACCCCACTACAGATTTACCGTAATATGAGACTTATGATTGATTGTTTAATCGCATATGGATTTATTGCATGAACAGGATTGGCTGACCTCTTATTTAGTTAAGAGCACCGCGTTGCCGTAAAAATATGCTTGTTTGAACAACAAACCCAGCGAATATAACGAATTCTAGTGAAAATAATAACCTAGTTAAAAATATCCAGACTATTTAGTTAATTTAATACCAGATAATTCTGTAATTATCGTTAGTTAGGGTTACCCTAAACAAAGGTTTTAGGCGGTAGGCTTATGAAATGTCACAAATAAATCACCATGATGGCAACACAAGATGGCTCCGCAAACATGGCGGCGAATGGCGGGTAATCTTTCAAATTAAATTTGCAATTCATACCCACTTAAATCTGCAATTTAGACGCTTTAGCTTATCTTTTGTTTCTTTTATTTATTTATTTTTTACATAAATACCTTCATTATCCTTACAGACTATGCTAAGATATTTATATTTCTTTGTATAGGTATTTCTTAAGTTAACAGTGTAAAGGTTCTCCAAAAGCTTCCATTACTTATGGTTGCTTACTAGTCCCTATTATTTATTGTTTTATAGTTTTGTATTGTAGTGTAATATATAATAAACACATTAACAGCCATATTCATATTCGTCCATTAATAATTAATTAACCATTTCCTTTTCGTCGCCACTGAATAAAATAATAATATATTGAATGTCTGTATAGCCGTAAAATATCATTTTAGCCTATACAGTCAATTGCTAGATTCCTTAATTTCATAGACTCATGTTAATACTGAACTAAAAACCATATTATCAACTTCAATAACAATAAATTTATTTTTTCGTTTCTAAAAATAAACAGAAATCTGCAAAATAACAACGCGCGTGACTTATGATAATCTGCACAAAATTGGATACTTTTTGTATCTGTACTGTTTGTCATAAAGAAAACCACATGCATAAAAGACCGAATAGAACAATCAGGTACTTAAATTAATTACAGAGACGGAAAACTGAGGCTTACTTTAATTTACAATACGCTGAAATATCCCTATGAGGAGTGAGGACGCGCGGTGTGGTCCGGGTCAATCAGATTAGGGAAAAAACCACCTACGCTGGGGAAGATCCTCACTCACTAAGCGAAGTTGGAGGTAAGGCGAGCTCGCAAAAAAAGCCCAATATGACCAGACAAGGCCCCCAACAGCGAGATTCCATTACAAAAAAAATGTGTGTGTGTGCTAGTGTACACACGTAAGAAGTGAAACTTCTTTATGACCTTATTTTACGAAAAATTATCTTCCATATACAACTTTACAGAAATTGATTAAATAACGTTAAATTAGATAAAGTTTAATATAATTATTATTATAGATAACAATGATAATAATAATTCTAATATAATTATTATTATCATTGTTATGGTTATTATATATTTTTGTTATTAATGGCTTCTCTTCTCTTCGAATAAACCGTGGTAGGGACAAGAAAAATATGGTGCGTAACGGAAAAATGTGACGCGTAACCGAAAAATGAGATGGTTACTTTTTCTCCAACGCCGATAAAGAAGTTTAACTTCAAAAGGGTCTTCGCACCATCTATAGACGTCATATAGTGTAGTTTTTTTTTTTAGTAATTTCATTTGTTAATTGCCAACGAGTATACAAATAAACGCACGTACACAGCTAATTCACAATTAATTGTTAAAGCCTTTTCTCACTGTTCAGTTTTTACAACTGCCCAGAAGTGCAGAAACATATAAATCCCACACCGATTGCCTCTGAGTCATAAATTAATCGTTAAAATAATACTAAAAGCTGTATTAACATTTTACGGGTGACGTTCGGAAAGTTATAAATTAACGCGGCTCACTCTTGAAACTTTTAATGTGGTTTCTAAACTAATTTTGGCAACTAAATTGCCAAACGTGATAATACCGGGGGCAAGACGGAATATAAAAGCATGGCTACGCTTTGGCCAGGACTTGGAAGTTATGGGTTTGATTTTCAGTAAGACAATAATTTTTAGTAGGTACATTTGTATTTAAAATTAACATTAAAACAGACTTAGAAATGTGTATCCCCTTGGAGGTTAAAACTTCCTTTTCTATAATCAAGATTGTATCCATTTGGAAATACTAATTTAGTACAGTAAGATTGATCTTTAACATTTTGAAAATTCAGAACAGTTGAGAATGATGCACACCCAACAGTCGTAAAAATTTGATGTAACGTAAAGTATGTCAAACATAGCGTTAACGTATTTACGTACATTTTGTATGAAATTTAGGCAAAATACTAGAGTCTTAATTTCCATCATTACATGTAAAAACAACTACAGATTTTACAAAATATCCTTTGATTCTTGTCGTTAAAGAAATTAATTCATAACACGTACTCTGCACACAGATTTTTAGTAACATATATAATAATTATTCATGAATTAACTTATTCAACAAGTAAATCGCCAACATCTGAGATATTTATTAAATTCGAACTTTTTCTTAAGAACAATAACATCGATAAATAACAAAAATCGATTGTCAAACAAACTATAAAACTAAAACTATCTGTAAACTTGTACCTGTTTTGTTGAAAACACTTTGAAAACTGCTATATAACTTGTAAGAAGTCAATTTGTACTTCTCATCGACTTACAAACATATGACTTCTTAAGTTCAATACGGAGGAATTATGAAAGTCTTGTTCGCCGTGGTTTCATCTCCGTTTATTGCACCTGTGCACCAAACTATTTCGAACGCTCCAAAAATATTGATTTAAATCCACTGATGTCTGGTGGGTATGGTATAGAGAGTTAATTTGTTCAAAATAAAATATTATAAGAAGCGTTTTCATTCGAACGCCTTCCTAAGTTTATATATATTTTATAATTGTTATATTGCATTAGTCCTCTGGAAAGATAGCGCTTTAACTCATCATTTACCTGTATTAGTGATAGTAAACATTCCTGGCCATGTTCTCATATATTCTTAAATCTCATATGTGATAATAGTCATTTCTCTTAATAAGCAAAGAAACAGTATTCAGGTAAAAGGTAGGTCAATCGTATCCTTTTGAAAAAATAAATATTAGTTGAATATGAAAATATGTTTCGGAATCTTGTGCTTAGTTTATATATCATATAGAATATTTAAAGCTTTTTGGCAATTTGCTCTGAGAACATATAAAATTGTGCAATTGCAACGTGTTTGTTAAGTTGATATTGATCGGCCCTAATATAATTTTAAGCATTGCGTCTGAATGAATAATGTGCGGTAAGGGACTAGAAACTTTAGCATGAGACTCACAGCCGGTCACACGGGCTTTTTATCATCTTAAAGTAATTTGAAATTCGAATCAGGGTATAAAACGATATACTTAGTCTGCCAGGAGTTAACCCGCAACTGATAAAGCAACTTCTAATTTACTAGAACTAATCTCAAAACTATGATAGGGACAATTACGGGCCATTGTCTTCTTAATAAACATCTGTTTGAGGCTGTTTCAGCGCAGAGGAATCAGTCACCCACGTAGTCCTGTAATGCGAGGCTGTGGCTAATCAACGTACAAAAATCCTCGGAACGGTGAGGTTGCTCCGCGAAGCCTGTGAAGTGCCCGGGAGACTTCTATGCTTCTGGAAAGAGTTAGGCTGGACTTAACGAACAACGGACCAATTACGAGTCTAAGTGCGGAAACTGAGTCCACTAACCAAATCCATACTTAGTCGAAATATAAGCGAACACGAAAAATTAAAAAAAGGTTTACACAAAAAAAGAATTGATATTTTTTTGTTGAAAAATTTATTTAACTAGACATTTCTGAAAAATCCACAAAATGCCAAACCAACTCACCGATCCGCATAATCAACTTTCCCATGTGTTTACATTTCAGATTGAAGATTATATCACAAAGCCTCAATTATTTCGTTTCGTTTTACGTTGTGTTAATTAATTTTAAATGAGAACTCGAGTAATTGAATTTATAAAGCTTATTTTGTCTTTTGCATAGTTTGGCATTTACACTTCTTTAGTTTATTCATTCAGAAACAAGCGCTACAACAACGCCGTCGACTTTTTGGGTCTAAGGCAGGCCGGTTTCCTCAGGTTGTTTTCCTTCATCGTTTGAGCGAATGTTAAATGCCCACATAGACAGAATGTCGATTGGTGGACAGCCGGGGATCGAACCTACAACCTCTATGATAAGAGTTGCACGCTCAAGCCACTAAGCTAACATTACTCTACGGACCCTGTGGCTCTGAGTGACAGTTATAACCAGGCGAATTTTAGACTAAAAACTTTATCTAAATTATCATTGAATTTCTTTATATAAAATTACTTACTGTCAGCATTCCTAGAAACAGCAAATACCTGCAAAGCAAAAATGGACCTTTAATACGTTCTATATTATATAAAAATACGAATTTCATTTTTCATTTAAGCTTTAATCGAGACAAACAGGAAAATGAAAAAATGACCTTTCTCCAGTTAAAAGGGCGATTTTTATACGACACGATACCGATGTCAAACAGAAATCCTCAATTTTAATACTACTCTGGATAATGGAAATTCCTAGGAATAAACTGTATATGCGTCACAAATAACGATCTTGACGCTCGATTGTAATTGGTCTGTGTCTACACTAATCACAGTAAAGCGATACTACTTTAACGTCCACGTTGACGTAACTGCATATATTGACAGATAAAGAACTTATTAATAAAAATGGTCACACTATTAAAATATGATTATGACAACGGTTGACAAAATATCAATTTAAAAAAATTATGAAAAAAATATGAACCAACTATTAGATATCACAGTGAAACGTCGTGTACGTCCCAGTATAATTGTTAGGTAGTACATATATTTAAAAAGAAAATAATGTTTTATAAAAATGACTTGAATTTAGAGAAAAATATCGTATAAATTAAACAGACACCACGCCTAGGTAATTACGTAAGAGGGGCTTATCCGGCGAAGAATTTAAACGCGAGCAAACATGTCGCTTTAATTGTGTTATCTTTTAATAAGTTGTTAGAAATAGGGTCTTGCTTGTTGACAGAAATATTAGTTTATTTTAACACGTCGTTTACACTTTAAACAATTGTTATCGTTATGAAGTAACAAATTCTTACTACACCGACCTCTAAACCTCTTCTTAGTCGGAAACGCTTTAGCTGTTTGGCGCGGTCTAGAAACAAATCATAACTCCACTTACTTAACCTACCAATAATTGTGTTCAGATATACGGACTTATTCTTGCAGCTATCTTAACTATCGGACGTCAACGCAGAATACATAACACAATCCGTATCAACTCGATACACAACTGAGCGTTTTTTAAATAGAGTTTTTGCCTCGCACCATCACTATGTGGAACCAGCTGCACACTGTATTTCACTAGTAATTCCACTAGAATAAGGGTAGAACTAGGGTCCTTCTAGAAAAGAGCGTACCAGATCTCAACGCGACGCACTTACTTTTTGGCAATGTCAGTATCCATGGTAAGTTATAATTAGATTTACATAAGGAACACGACAAAGATAGAGGTTATTACAAAGAGTAAGTGGAAATGCTCTGGACATACGAGTTGCTGAAGAAGAAGAATGAGTGAGCAAGAGTTGTAAATAACAGTACAAGAGATGGATAAAAAATTTGGTTGCAGGCCAGATTTGGTCAATAGTGGGGTGAGAAAGGGCAGAATGGAAGGGTCAGGAGGAGGCCTGTTGGGATCGGCAAAGGACTTAACATTGTTTTTAATTTAACAAGGAACTTTTTCGAAATACTAAAAGCTATTTTTTTTTTTTTAGGTTATATGTAACATAATACGGTAAAACTTGCAGATAACAGATAAATTTCAATAATATCGTAATCCTTCTTACTTTGGCAACAACTATCCTATAATATAAAGTCTTGATAGTGCTGACTGACTGATACTGAAGAACGCTTATCAAGTTAGAGGAAAAGTTAGAAGTTGCGTTATTACGCATTTTTTTTGCGACAAGTCTAATAATTCTAGAATCATCTACTTGAAGTGTTGATATTGATGTAGTCTACGAAAATCTTAAATAAACTGCATATGTTTGACAATATTTAGTTTGCATGTCGTTCGCAGCACTCTGTTTTGTAACTATAATAGAAACACAAACACTCGCGATGAGAATTAAGCATGAAATAGGAAACGATCGCCGTTGCTTTGTGATTGGTCAACAGAATCTATGGTTAACAAAGACACCACAATCACACACCAGTTTTCGTTCGACCAATAACAAATAAATGAGCTACCTTCATTTGTTTTAAGAGTATATTCTCAGCCGCGTTATTTGTGACAGACAACATCGTATAGCAAATGCTCTAAGTTCTACGACAATAGTTATGATAATATGTGCTAAAGTTTATAATACGACTGCCAATGATGACAGGCTCAGCCAGCTCCTGATTCTCGTACATTCAAACATCTTTTATTATTTCAAATATTCTAGTTCTAGTTTGATTAATATAAGAGGGAAAACATTGATCTATTGCAGGAAGTTCTGCTACAATATTAACGCTGATTTATCTAAGGGTGCTGAATACACTGTTTGTCAAGGTTGTACGTGTTTCCGGGAAAGTTGTTTGAGTAAATAGATTTTGAAAGTTATTTAAATGAGATTCACACATAGGGAATATCATACGTCAACACTTGTCAAATGTCAGATAAAAATATTTATTGTGAAATGGATGATAAAAAAAAATATAAACTGGATACTAGCGGAACTTACACAACTGTGCATTAGTACAGAAATCTAGAACCAGCAGGTACAAGGCACAGAGTGGCTTGGTGCAGACAGAAATGGCGGGATTTGTCCAAAGAAGGACGGCACATAGAATGAGATATAAAATATAAATGTATTTAAATTTAAAGTATCTCAAAATAAAAGGTATTTATTATTGTTTTTGAATTTTAAAAAAATCATCCACGATTTAGTACTTACCTTTCTAAATGAAATTTCATAAAACATTTCAATTGCTATTCCTGTTCTGTGTATACATCGTTTTTTTTTATATTATATATGACAACGTGAGTCTATTATCAATGTACTCGTAGACATACCCTATAATTAAGCTTTTAGCAAATCTATTTCAGCGTGAAAATTATCTTTTTGGCAAAGCACTTTAAAATTTAAATACTTTGTAAAACGCATAATCAGCACCTCTAATTAGATCAAGAAAGCCACTTAAGTGAGTTGGAAATTGTAAGTTAATTTTTTAATTATTTTAATGTTACAAGAACCACTTTCGTGTCGTAGTATGTAAAGTGTCGTAATAATACTCACGGCATATAAACCTGTTTAGGGTTTGATTCCTTATAGAAGACAGCTGATACGGAAGTATCTTTACTATATTATTATTTGTATTTTACATAGATGTCACCGTGGAAAAAAGTATTTTATCACAGATTTCTATTAGAATAAGAAGATTCTCTATAAGAATAACTTAGAAATAGTCTTGTGTTTTCTATATATGTTAATGATATACATTGTGTTCTTTGTGCGTGTAGCACATAAGTTATAACAGAACTTATGCGCTACCCGCCACGTTACATATATATATATATATACAATGACGCCATACTTTTTAAAACAAAATCTATTTTACAGTATGAGCACGCGTTTAATTCTTATGTTAATTTATCTAAAACGCATTATACAAGCTGAAGAATATTTTTTTGCGTTTTTATGTATATTTAATAGGCATCGTAAACGTAACTGAAATTAATTAGAAATTCGCCTTTTTCAATTACTTTGGGTACTCTAAAAGTGATTCGTCTGACCTTTTACGAAACGTAAAAATAAAGATCTTATCTTGTTTTATATCCATATTTCTATTCGTACGCGAGGCTCATGGCCCGACGCTGGCACGGTCAGCGAACTGTAAAGGCGATAACAGTTCTCTTTTGTTACTTAACTCTTTTGTTTTCCAATTGGAACACTCAGCGATAAAGTTTAAATTGGGTTAGATAAATATTGTCACGACTCATTTTTAATGGAATATTGAGCGTACAAATAAAATATACAGAAAAATTTCCGCATATTGAATATTATTGTATCAATTATTGAATTTTCAAATTTGGTATTATATTAATTACTATCTACGTATATAGTTGAATACTTATATATATATATATATATATAACATTTACACATTTAAAGAAAACACTTTTTTAACGGATTGAAGTAATGTATTATTATATACTGCAAGCACCCGAAACGTCGGAAGAATGTAAAATAATTATAAGTTTATAATATATATATCTAGACGTTCGTTTGAACCCAGCAACCAATATATGCGCAGTTAATACCTTCTTGTACGATGAAGGAAATACGATTACGGGCAAGTCTTGGGTAAGATTCAAATTCAAGACTTAACGCGAACCGTAACTCATACAATAAAACCCTTAACATCTCTAGACTCTGAATGTTACACCAGAAGTTGAGACAGGCACAGAAAGGCTATGTTAGGCATTAATGTAAGACCACTAAACCCTTTTTTGCCCCGTGTAATAAGTTGTATATAGTTATGTTATCTACGCTGGAGTACCTACGTAAAATACGCTACGATGTGAAACTGTGCTACGACAAGTTACGTTGCTACGTATTTGCTACATAGTTGCTACGCGACAAAACAATGCAGGGAATATGTTCATAAGTTACAAGGCTACTGCTCATTCTTCATTAAAAAGGGTAATACTAAAATTTACGTGCCTCACATACGCTTAATTTCATTTATATATAAGTTAATTTACCGTATTGTTAGGTAAAAGAAAATATCAGATAAGAGACACGTATACTATATGAGTCAATCAGAACATTGAAAGTTGTAAAAAATAGATAAAGATATAGCATCTTATGCTGAACATATCAATATTAGAAATCATCATGTTTTAAATATATTTTTGGGATCAGAAGTCGGAATTTATTAAAAAAACATGTATGTGTGTGTCAGCTACGACGCACGATTGGAGTTTACTCCTTACGAACGATAATTATGATAAATATCGAATAGAAAAAAAGGGTAAATGAACGCATCTGCTAAAATGATAAGAGAAACAAACATATATCTGTAATTATTCGGATTATTTATATTATTCAATAAAGCGTATTACATAAAGTATGTTACAAAACAATATAAATGTTTGTCTCTTTCTACGTAACGCCTCAACTTTTCGTGTTACACTAGATTTTACTCCTCAAAAAATTTCCGTACCGGGCCTTATAACTCAAATCGCTTCTTAAGGAGTAAACTCCAAAAAACAATTTACACAAATTACACTGTTTAATTTTGCGATTTTAAACTCAATATAAACACTGCTATACACATACAAACTATAATACTTAATTCTTTTCTAATCAATTATAACAAATTACAAACAGCCGTTTATTTAATGCCGACACTACTACAACCTTTCCCGATGACAGAAAGCGAACACCCTACCTTGTGATTTTACATTGCTTTTATACTATTCGTAAGATGACGTCACAATAATTTTCTAACTACCCTTACAATATAGATTGACAATCGCACTAAGCAATCTAATTTAAAATAACATTCTTTACTTGTGAGAGGCGTTCGCGAAAAATCATTTTACATGTTCGTAAACTCATTCATATCCCATTTTCTTTTGTGTTAAAACAATTCAATTAAATTTAAGAATCGTAATATTACCTTTTACTCACGGGGGTTTTGTAAAAGGTTTATAAAATTACACTCGTTTTATTATTTCATGGTAAAGTGTTATTTTTTTATGAAGTAGGAGGCAAACAGGGGAAGGCTTTCCTGGTGTGAAGTGATACCCCCCATGGACACTTACATTGCCAGAAGTCTTGCAACAGAATTTGTACGCTCTTTTGTTGAAGGACCCTAAGTTAAATTGGTTCGGAAATACCTCAATGGGCGGCAATGGCAATGGTGGTCGTACGTGGCAAAAACTACCCTAAAAAACGCTCAGTTGTGGACGTCGACATGATACGGATGGTATTTTGTATTATCCCTTATATTTCCATTGATTAATAATTTAGATATTAAGTACTAAATCAAGTATTAAAGCCGTTTAAAACCATCTAACACATTTATTTTATTTTATTTATTAACACGTCGTAACATCACAATATAAAAATTTAACATAATTAAATGAAAAGGAGGGCAACTGGCGGCCTTATCGCTTTCAAGCGATCTCTTACAGGTAACCACTAAAGTATAAACTTATTTTTAAATACTATTTACTTTCGCTGGAGGAAGTAGTCAGTATAAATTATACGATTATATATTTAATTATATGATAAAAATGTTGCTCGCTACAATAGGATATGGAGTAGATTCATTTAATATATTTAAGTCATGAGAATTCGAATCTAAGTGTAAATAGTTTGATAAAAACATAGTCCACTGAGCTATAGACTTTATAAAGTTTATTTTAGTATGTTAGTTTAGTCTATGGCCGGTAAGTTCTTGGTAATTTAACTGTCATGAGTTTGTGATTTAGTACGGCTCTACGGTAGTGTATTACCGCTTGTGTGGCTTAGTTTAAGTGACGTTTATAAGTGAACATACTATGTGAATACGGGATTTTTGGTGGGACATGCACTTCTCAAGTGTTTCTTTCCTGGAAAAGAAGTGATTAGTTTTGAAAGTTACATACGTGCAAATAAATATTTTTTTGACTTTTTAATCAATAAATATTAGGTACATATGAAATTGGCGTTTTGTATGGGAGGAACAAAAAGCAGATGTTTTTTAAATATAATATATTTAATTAATCAAAGTATAAGTATAAGTAACATTGCTATATATGCACTTTTGCCATCTTATAGGTAGTTCATTGATCGATTTACTAAAAAAACTATTCGGACGGGAATCAAGAAAACTCTGAACGCGGTCGACTCTCCCATCAAAGTTGAAATTTTTACCTTGCAAGAAGTCATTCTTATTTCGAAAAAAAATGGTAATCTGATGGAACAAGGTTCAGGAAGTACGGTGGATGTCTTAGATATAGTCCAATTGAAGCTCCTCTAATTAGGTAGCAGTCTGTTGTGCAGTATGTGGTCTAACGTTGTCGTGAAGCAGCAGTGGCCTAGAGCGATTCACCAACCTTGGTTATTTAGCAGTTAGCTTTTCTATCGCGGTTTGCAGTTGAGGACAATAGACATCTGCCGTAATCGTATGGCCAGATTAAAGAAAGTTATAGTAAACGACCCCGGTACGAGTCCACGAAATGCTCACAAGTAACTTTTTCGTAGGAAATTGTCGCTTGAGGCACGATTTGCCTGGTCCGGCTGGTTTTAGCCATTGCAATGATCGCTTCCGATTATCGTGCAGGATCTACTTTTCATCACAGATTTAATATCTCTTCATTATTGTGCCGGTTGAGAAATGTAACGCAGCAGTCGACGCGCGTGTGTTGATTTGCTCCACTTAATTCGAGGTACCTTTGGTCTTCGGCAGTGCACGAGGCTTGTTCTGCAGCTCGAATTTTCCAGAACGAAAACGTTAGAACAAAAAACGCACTAAGTTTTCTTTTGCGACACCGCCGCCATACACATCATTAATCCTTCGAACCGTTTCTGCAGCACTGCTGCCACGGTGGAACTCGTATTCGTAAATAACGTATAATAATAATAAGTTTCTTACTTTCACTTTATAAATTGAGTGACAGAAAAAAAATAAAACGAGAAAATGAAATGAACCTTGGTTTTCGAAAAACAAATGCATGTGTAAATAGCTGTCAAAGTTGAATTTGGAATTCCTAACTAAAAAGGAGATATATGAGGTCAAAGTGGCCAGTGTCACAAAACGTCAATTTCATATGTACCTCATATTACAATTATACAAAAATGTGAATAGTACTATTAATTTAAGCTAAGTTTACAATAACTTTAAAAATGTCTGTTTTTCAAGTTAATTAAATGATTCCGGGTTTGTACAATAAACCAATAAAAAAACTTTAAAAGAAATTCTGGTTAAAAATTGCAAATCCTGACCTCGCAATACTAAGCCCCAAAACACAGCGACATGATTGAAGTATCAAGTGGTGGATCGACGGCCATTACGGCCAGCCGGATATCCGGACCGCTATAAAGATACCCGGGCTGTCAAACGCTCTGCCTTTATCGGATTTCTGCTGAACGTTTGTTTAGGCACTTGTGTAAGAATGCTATATTTCTGAATGTAAAATGTTAAATAAAATACATAATAAATTTACAGAATGTATCTATACTACGAAATTAGTAATACAATATAAACTGTATATCTGTAGATTTGATGAACTTATGTAACATTATGCATCTGTTGTTTTTGCTGTTTTTCTGTTAAGCTTTGTACTTATTGAAACACCTGTTGTTGATTTTCTTCTCCGTGAGTTTTTATTTATTTATTATAGGCTCTCAAAAATCACACACGCTGAAATGAGAATAATGAAATACTTAAAAAAAAGGATATACACGTGTGAAAATGGCATGAGAACTTAAGAAGTCACAGCGCCAAACTGTTCCATGCAAATTCCTCACAAACGTGTTGCCCTCAATATTGCACACATTTTTGCCTACATACAATAAAATTTCCATTGGTACACCGCTTGGACGAATACATGGTTTAGAGTTAAATATAATCCTTAACAGTTCTATATATTCTAAAAAAATATAACACCGATACGTACACACGCTCTTTAGGTATATATTTCTTAATTAACCCTTAAAACAAAATCTAATTGCCTGAGTGAAGTATAATAGTTATTAACAAAACATCAGAAGTAATATTACGGAAAAGTTAAAATTTATAAAATGGCTGTAGCGAATCAACTCAAATCTTCTGAACAAATTTAAATTTCTCTCACTGAATGCTACATTACACTGAATACCAACAACCTAAAATTGCAATATATTTAAGCAAATGACATACCGCTAGTATATTATAAGAGTACAATAATATTGTAATGATAACATCTATACTACAAGCTCTACGACATAAACTAGGCCTGAATCCGCAAAATAAACTGAATAAATGTTCGTCCGTCATAATAAATTCCGCTAAGCCTCCACGGGAGAGTAATAACTTAAAATTCAAGCGCAATTCAAGTCTTGTTCGAGATAACTTCATCCAATTTTATCCGGATCAATCTAGTATTTTTTTAAACTTTGAACTTACTTTCAAATGATTTTTACCTCTTTAATCCCTCTTTAACCTCCTCTTTTAAGCTTTGTGAGCTTTACACATATATAATTATTTTAATGACGAAAGGATTGTGACAAAATTCATCTATCGCTATTCCTCACAGGTAGTGTTGTGAATAAATAATGTCACTGACATTTGACACTTTTACTAATTAAGAATAAATTTAATAAAGTTATAAAATGACATTTATGGTAGAAACTGTACATTATCTGCATTTATGAATAAATTTTATATCTTTATTTGACATATAAATTTGTATATTACATAGAGAAAGACTGTAAGAGCAAATTAATAGCGTATTAGAAAATGGTTGTGTAAACAATTATTGGAACGCTTAATAATTGTCAACGAATATTATTCGTCAACAAGTAATTTTCAGAATGGAGCAGCTGCCGGGTTTATATAAATTTCTAAGATTAATTAAATACTCTCGTTTATATTATACCATTATTTTGATTTGAAAATTGTCTTTCAACACACTTTTAGATACATGAATTTATACATATTTCGGTAAATCTACTTACTGAGACATTGTCCAGGTGTATTTCTGTTTCAAAGATCAACAACTTATTAGTGAAAGGTGAATTTATTTAAAGTCATATAGAGTGACCTCTAGTGACACGAGTGACAATTAGATAGAAAATTGCTGCGGATAGCTTACTAATTATATTCCAACTTCACACCAATTTTACTGTTTTAGTGTTACTATTTGTACCTTATTTTATACCAAGTTTATGTAAATATCTATATTTCACTTAATAGGAAAACAATCAGTGTTGGCCAAGTGGCATTAGTGTCCGAGACTCATCCCTGAGGTTGTAGGTTCGGACCCCGGCTGTGCACTAATGGACTTTCTTTCTATGTGCGCATTTAACATATGCTCGAGCGGTATAGGATAACATCGTGAGGAAACCGTCTTGCCTTAGACCCAAAAAGTTGACGGCGTTTCTCACGCATAGAAGGCTGATTACGTATTTGCCTATTAGATGGACACATGATCATGAAACTGATATAGAAATCTGAGACCCAGACCTAAAAAGGTTGTTGTACTCTTTAATAGATAACAGGAAGCTCTTGGCATAATTATGCAGCTTAGTTTAGATTACTTCCGTAATTAAAAATAACAGTGTTACGTAGCACTTTCAATGGATAGCGTGTTTACTTTATTATATAGAAAACACAGTAAACATAATTTATACATTCATATAAATTATATATATAGTCGAGAGTTCGATTGTACTAGGATTCCTAATTAAAAATTTTAAAAGCCTGGCCAAGCACCCTCTAGGCATATTACTTATCTCACACACACGCTTTTTAAACCTATTTTTATTTTATTTTATTGTAATATAGAACTCGAGACTCACCAAAAAAGACAATTATTCAAAACTATAAAAAATATAAACTGTTTGCAGTCTTTTTGAAAAAATAGAACACAAGAACAGTGTTTTGTCCTTTAATAGAGACTGTAAGTAGTGTTATTGGACACTTCCTTATGAGTTAGGCTAGATCGTAATGTTCCATGGTGTCTTGGTAAAGACACATGTAAAAAAAGAAAGTATTTTTCTTATTAAAAACTGCGCAATAAACTGTATGTTCGAAAAAAGCTTTTACAGGCCTATAAAACAAATATTATGGCGCGTCTGTGCTAGCTATTGTGTTTTTTTTAATAAAAGCTTATTTTCATATCACTCAGTGGTTAAACTTAAGTTTTAAAGATTGGCTCTTGGAATTTTAATGTAGGTTTAGTGAGTTGAAACTTTTTGATAAAATATTCGTAAATGTTTAATACACGATTTTATTTCGCAATTGTTAAACAAAAAATTACTATATTCGGATATGGTAATTGAGCTAAAAAGCTTCGACATACATATACCATATGAGTTGGTACTTACCACATACCTACTACATATCCGACACTCCAAGCAAATTAATTCAATACTTTTAAATTATATAATCCTTTTTGAAAATATATTTGTATAATAACAGATCATTATCTTCATTAAACCAGGTGTCGTTATAAAAATAATGATGTGTGTACTTCAAAGATAATATTGAATTTCAGTATTTTAATAATGCTTCAAAAATAATTTATATATAACATCCAGGCACTTGACTTGTTCGTGAGTTGTTTATTTTTAAGCGTATTCGTTATTTTTAAGAATAAAAGACGTAACTACATAAATCCTCGTAATAACGGAATATTTCTAAGACAAATGTTTCTTTTATTCGACGCAGTTCATATTTATTCGCTAAAAAAAGGTTTCCACCACGAATCGGCATGTATCAAGTACCCGAAAATTATATACAACAAAATCAATTTACTAAAACAAGACAGTAATGTGAATAAAACTTTTTTAACACACATAAACGTTACTCCAATTGAGTTGTAGTCGCGGCATTAGATAGTGATATTATATCTATTTTTATGATTTATTTTACAGAATAACACAATCTATATTATGATTCTGTCAAAACTCGCATTTCAAGACCACCGTGGTTTGATATATTGCTTGTTTATATCAAATATATATGTCAACTTGAGCGGCAGTCTCTAGTTGAAAACTCAAAACGTCGAAGTATAAAAAGAATTTTACAAAAGATATATATCTATCCATTCTCTAAACCGATTTGACCACGACAGCTAATCTCGGTTGACATCAGCTAATGTCAACCGAGCAATACATAGCGAAACATGACCATGACAATACATACGTATTCACGAAATTAACTCAACTGTCAGCACAGTTCAGACATGCGCTCTTTATACGATAACTCTATTAGCCTGATGGGACAGTAGCTGACTTCACCAACCAGGCGTTGACCGACATGCTAATAATCCTGACCTGACGTCAAGTCGGTCCGTGATTTCAGAGATTGTAATACATATAAAACTGGTAAAAATCTACCGCAATGTGTTATTTAGTCCACTGCGAATTGCTCAAGCGGCATTTAAATCGGACCACATGATTGTGTTCACCACTAAACTAATGAGGCGGAAATCTTTGTATAGGAAGAATAAAGAGTCTTTATATAAAAAAAGGTGTTGCTAACTCCACGCTTTCTCTTTGCTATAAAAGAGTTATTATATTTCAAGTGTTATTAAAAGATAATGTAAAATATTTAACTATGAATAATTTTATATCATCCTTTTTGAACGTCTGTATAACTCCTTGAAAGCCTTTTAACATCGCTTTCAATGTATTCAGAATTAAGTTAAATGTTTCTTTTGCACATTTTGTTTTTCAAATCGCACTGAAGGCGGCTAAACTAGGGTTGCCAACTCAAACAAATTTAAAGGTTTTAGTGTGTCTCCAAATATTTAAAAGCCACTCAAAAACAGTTGAATAATTAATGCAGACCGCTTTAGCATTTAGCATGATATATAGAGAAATACAAGTTTTTAAGTAGGTGCCTAATTTGACTTGTAATATCTCTTAACTACATCATATATAAATACTATTTCAATATACAGTCATTCATTTGTTTAAAGCATTAGTATAAAAATTATAAAATATAATGTTATCTGTACTCATATAAAGAGTATTTTTTTAATATAAAATCAAAGACGACGAAACTCCTTATCGAGTTATATAGGCTGTATTTATTTTCAAATAATTTTATTTTATGTCCAGCCGTGAGAAGCCGAGACAGGCTGTTAGTAATAAATGGGATGAAATATAATTAGAATACGATGGCATTTATTTATTATAAGGGTACACCGCAATATCATAGACATCTTACAGGTAAAAAACAATGTGACAATGTCAATCTGTAAGTGGTTCAATTCATCTATGATCGGTGTTGCGCCAGACCTGCGAACTGACAAACGTTAACATCAACATCTTGAACGATACGTTTTTATGTGTATATAACAAAGTAGAAACCTACATTTATTTCACAAATCACTTGGACTGTCCAACTTCCCCTAAACTATTTAAAAGTAGACAGCCCTAGTTTAACTTTTAAAGTCAACTCTAATGAGGTCTAAGAACCTCCAGCATTCTGAATGTTGTTAAAAATAATGACGTTCAACCAGTTATTTTAGATATTCGCTTTTAATGCACTTGAAGATTTGATTTATTATAATTATTTTTATACAGAACTCGACGGACGACGTTTGGTCACAATCCCACCTTATGTTAAATGAGATGCGGCCTATTGGAGGGCACGCCGGTCCAGGGGCTGCCTTTTAAACCGCCGCTTAAATAAATCCTTATTAAACTGTCTAGGGAAGGAAGGGGGCAAGAAGTTCCACTCCTTTGCTGTTTTTAGAAGAAACCACGATCCAAATCGTACAGAGCGGCAGCTGGGGATTTCAACAACAACAAGGGGTGTAACTCCAGCGTGCTTCTAAATGAGTTTTATTATCTAAATTATAAGTTGAAGACATAAGAGAACCATAGATAACAAATCCAATATATTTCTTGCATGCTGATAAAATCTATCAAAATATTAATTATTAGTTGAGCTTTAACATCATGGTTTAAATTTCTACATATATATTGTTGCCCACAGATGCAAAATTATCACACCAAAAATATCCATAGATTTTAAATTTGGAATAAAAAAAACGGTTGATTACGATACGAGTTGGAGTTGGCCGCTTCTATGACCCAATAGACAAGATAAAACATGTATCTTACAAATCTGTTTATTACGCAAAGCATTCATTTTATTAAAACTATTAGGGTCTGTTTATTGTTTATTTAATTTCACAGCTTTATTTTATAATACATTTTTGAGAAAATCAATTTATTAGTGATTGAATGAAAACAACAGTTGAAACAACTACCGCCCGGAGGGTGATGGACATTTTAGTTCTATATTTCTTAAATTCTCTATCAATATTTCTTATGAATAATTGGGCAAATAAGGCTTCGAATATACTCCAAGATTCTCTAGGTTCTTTAACCCTACGCCATAAAGTTCAGCTTTTCAGGACTGTACAAAAAGATTATCATGAAAGTTTTGAAAGAAAATCAAGAGTTTTTGTACTTCCGACCACACTAAAGCAAGCAAAGTTATCATGCTTAACAGTACACTGTAAACGTATGATCTTATACGGGTAATGAACATTCCTCCATTAGCCGGCTTGTTAGACGGATATCCGGTACCGGATATTACCGATCTCAGGCTTTTTTGTATGCTTTGAGCTCCCGTGATCAAGATTTCAAAAGATTTTCTTCAATCCAGGCTAGTTTTGACTTACAATAAGTTAATTTATATTTAACATATCAATTTAAAAAATTACTATAGTTTTCATATTCAATACTTTAAAATAAGGTTTTTAACAGCAATAAAAAGCTCGTATGATGATAGAAACATCTTGGAACCAGCATGTTCGATTCAGAGATGACACCCGTATGTCCAAAACGAGTTACATAGTTAAGACCCAGGTTGTATAATGGTCTAGTTAATAAATAACTTTGAATCTCCTTAAATTTAACTTACAAAAACTAAAGCTATTAAACGCTTTAACACCAGGCTTTAGAAGACAATTTAACTCGATATAAAACAACCCTAAGTCACCAAGCTTTTATTTCAAAAGCTCTCTAGTTTTTGCAGGCATTACCTTACTCGCAATAAAACCATAGAAAAATATTCCTTTAAAATAACGTGTATTTTTATAGTTAATAGTGTTTCATTTTTAAAACAGAAACGTGAACTGTATTCATTTTTAATGCGAGTAAACTTTTATGTGAAGAAGTTTAGACGTCAGTATCTACTGTAACTAAAATTATAAGTTTTCGCGAGAAGAACATTAAAATAAAACTTCTTTATTTTTTTATTTAACAGGAGAGAAACGAGGAGGAGGTTGATGTTAAATCATGGCGCCGTCCATAGACAGTCACATTTTTAGAGGGCTCGCAACTGCGTGTTGTTCCCACGAGAATGTAAGTGCGTGCTCCTATTTCACCATGCCTCCTGCTGATGTGGAACATGGTGTGATGGTTGCAGCTCCTTACAATATTGTAATGCAAAAAAAATGGTGATTAAAAAGAGTGGCGAAGTGTTTATTATATTGTATTATTAAGTTCTTCTCTTCCGTTCTACGCACTTGATTTGAGAACTGGCAGCAAATGTAAAATTAGAAGCATTTATATTTATATTTCCTTTTTATTGACGTTCATAAGTGTACATTGTGTTACCTATATGAATAAATTATTTTTGACTTTGCCTTCCAATTACATCCCTTATATAAATGGGAATGCTTTCAATAGATGGCATTAATATGGATCATTCTATAATCTTTTTCATGAATCTCTCGCCGTAGCTAGCTATAGCTTAAAATACATTTAAAAATAGCTTTTTTTAACTTTCTTAAATATTTGTGTACCCGTGACAATAAAAAGTGAAGAGGATTTTCCCCTGGCACGCCTATAAAATGTCTCCAAAGCAAGAAGCAATTTCAATGGAACTTTAAATGTCAAACCTTTTCTTTTACTTGGTTTGTGGTGACGACAAAACATTTCCACGGTATTTCGTATATACGTTTGTATGAATTAGGAATATATTCATAAAAACCCTACATAAAAATAGAAAGTGATGTGATGAAAGGGAATGACGGCTCCAATATAATTTCTTTTGTCGTTCCAGATGTACAAATCGTCCGTAATATTACGGCTGGTTTATTACATAGTACCCAAAAAAGCTATTTTGGTTACTATGTAATAAGATCAGGATTTGCCTATGAATATAATATGAAATACTCACAACTCTCCTCAGAGCCTCAGCATCGATCGAATGACGTTCAGTTTCGCGGTCATGGAAGGGAAGGCTAAATTAGCCTCTAAGTAGCTGCGCTCTGGGAGGCGGGACGGTACATACCTCCGGGCCACCGCTGGCAACTCTATAAAGCGCGAATTTGGCCCCACAGTAGAAGTATTGTTGTTACCTCTGGGTGGAAGCTCCCCAGTACCAGCTCCTATCACTTCGATAGCGATTCGAATCTTTGACAACCAATCACTTAATCCGTTGGTGTTGCGTAGAGATGTGAGGTCTCCCTCCATCTTCTACCGCATTTATCATAGAGAGTGGTGAGAGGAGTCGTTTGGACCTACAACTGAGTTTCATCATGTCATGATCAATAGTGAAGACAGGATACGAAATATCATCCTTACCACCGCGACGTCCGTCGTTCCACAACTGAGCCTTTTTTAATACAGCTTCTGCTATATGAAATTACCTGCTATTGAAGTATTTCAGACCCAATTTGACCAGTACCAACGCGTTCCTCTCGGCATAAAATACTAACTAATTCATCAAATGAAACCACAGACATTCTAAAGTAGTTGAAAAACTCTTTAGTGTCTTCCCTCAGTTTGGGATACAAAGTATGAAATATTCCCTGCTGTTCCCTTGATTGTAGTATTGGACGCACCCTCAGTATGAGGTGTCTTCTACGCGTACGTTTGCGTAATAGTAGTACAAGAAGCAGTATTTCTTCATCGAAATCCATCTTGTAAATGAAGCATCAGTATTATTTTACGGTTGAACACAACTGCTGCAAGCAGTCGTGTACGACCTTAACTTAACCGCTCTACAGCAGGTCCGTCTGTGGACAGCGTTAGAATCTTTGAAGAAAAGAGTGTACCAATTATTAAAAGTATTGAATGAATTTCGTAACACTGTTTTTAGGTCAAATGTTACCTACTTGATACCACTAAAACCCTTAATCCATTTAATTTGAGATACAAAAATTAATCACAAAACAGCGAAGCCTACGAATAATTAACTTTTAAGCCTGAATGTACCAAGAGTAATTAAGGATTTCCACAATAAATTGTTTATTTTAAACTTCCTGTAATAAAATATCACGCGTTGTCGAATTGATATACGATTACGAAATTAATATTTAATTGTTTCTCGTTAAGCCTAGTTTATCAATGCTGGTAGGGTTTTAACCTCTCCGTGTCATAAATGGATTCCTCTTGCATCAAAATATTTATTTATAAATACTTCGTTGTATTATAATATACAAATTGAACATAATTAAATTAAAAGGAGGGCAACTGGCGGACTTATCGCTTTCGAGCGATCTCTTCCATGCAACCACTATGAGAAGTGTATTCAATTAGATAACGTAGGCAACAAGTGCAAAAATACATACATATTACACAGACATAAAGACAAAACTAAAGAGGAACAAAAAACAAACGAAACTAAAAAAAGGATACATAAAAAATTCACACATTCATGACGATAATTTAAGATCAGTCCCACAACAATTTGGTAAATAATTTGAGTAATAAATGGATTTTATTTATCTGTAGTGCCTCCAAAAAATAAAAAGACGTTACATGTCGTTATCGGAACTGTTCATACTTCGGTTCAGTCATTTATCATTTTAGTTTGATATGTAAATTTATATCGATGATAGCTTTTTGATTCTTTTTTAATAATATATTAATGTTTATTAAGCCAGCAATTTGCGGGATGTTGCGCTAGATGTTTCTTGTTAAGGGAGGCTCTACCCTAAAAGGCCAAGATACTTTTAACAGAGCCAGTGAAGTGAGGAGTAAGCGATATTTTTTATTGACAACTGACATTATATTGAACCATAGTGATACACCAGTCCACAAAAATGAGACACATTTCTATATTTTTAGGTATTATGGCATTCGTGTTGTGATTTAGAAAGTGGAATATTTGAGTATCACACATTACCTAATCCATTTTCTTATTAAATATATATTGAATTTTTTTTTTTATTTATTTATTGTTGTATAAGTGTTCTTAATATAGAGGAAGTTGATGTGGTGGAAACACAAACTGTGCACAGTTTTTCTATCCACCAGGACGTCGAACATAATTAAATCATTAACACATATATATATATACTAAGGCCAGTGACATATAAACTGTAAATTTATAACAATCAAACCATTCAAACGATTTAAAATTGCACGTAAAACGTCATAAACAAATCTAAACACTGACGCGCCATAGATAGCCGATGCTAGAAACCTGTTCTTGTCGAGAATTCTCATTCACATACAGAATTAGTTCCTATATTCGAATATATATATATATATTTTAATGACGTATATGGCATAATTTATGTTATGCATAATTTATAATTGTTTGACTTATGTAGTATTTTTTTAATTTAAATTTAATATTGTTTCTTGTTATATTCGTAAGAAGTGTAGCTGGTATCGAGTTTATTAAATTTGGAATAATGTAATCTAATGTTTTTTTCCCATATAAATTATTGTATTTGGGTAATAGAAATTCGTTTTTTAATTTTCTACGTGTTGAGTAGTGATAGTGAGTTTTAATTGTTTTGAGGTAATTTTCTGTAAAGTAGTTTTCATTTAATAATCCTAGTTGTACTTTCTCGTGTATAGGTATAATTTTGAAAAATGCAAATAGCTTTCTGTAGTCCGCTTTATATTGTGATTTTAATTTTAAGGGAGCAATTGTTTTTAAAATACGTATTTGTATTGCAAATATTTGATTTAGATAAGTTTTGCATGTTCTCCCATAGCTTGTAAGTCCATATGTTATAATGGATTCGGCTAGTGCTTTGTATAATAGTAGCAGAGTTTTAAGTGGTATTTTATTTTTTATTAAAGTGAATTTGGCAAGTATCGCTCTTAGCCTATCACAGACAGAATTAATGTGCATTTTCCAGGACATTCGGTCATCTATTGTAAGCCCCAGGTACTTATGGTTATGAACTAATTCTAAGGCGTTGCAGTTGCAGCTATTGGGGTACGAGTTATAAGAATGTGCACATGTGTGGTTGTGTAAGATTAAGATACTTATATAATATACTAATACTATATTATATTGATAGAACAGTTTAAAAAATTGCATGACATTTTATGTAATTTTATTACGATTTGCAAATGACATTGGTTATTACATACCCTACCCGTTTTCTCATAAATAAAGCCTATATCAGCGAGGTTGAAAAATGAAATTTTCCGTAAGATTGAACAAAGAATATTTACGTATATATACTTGGAATGTTATTATTGTTTTTTAATTTAATTTCCCTCAAGACATTCTCAGTTAATAATACGTCAGTCATGGATATGTCAGACTTAATAAAGAAGTCAAACTTCAAAATGGGCTTGAGGCTTGTGAAATAAACGTTTACAACTTTGCTTCGACATTAAATTATTTAATTTAAAACAATTTGTGGTAGGTATCAAATAATTAATTATCAATTTTTCTTTTATTTGAAGTGAAACTTCTTTATCGGCGTTGGAAAAAAAATACCGTCACATTTTTTGAATTATGCGTCACATTTTTCCGTTACGTGCCATCTTTTTCTCGTCTCTACCCTCTTGTACCTCTACTCTTGTATCTACCACGGTTGATTTGAAGAGATTCGAAGCCATTAATAACAAAAATATATAATAACGATAACAATGATAGTAATAAATCTTTTACAATTAATGAAATTCTATAATAATAGTAGTAATAAGGTAAAATGAAACAATTGTATTATTTGTATTCATGTGTATGATAATAAAAACCTTTAGTTAAAATTTATCTAATTTAAACTGCGCTGCCATTTATTTATTTCCTCATAAAAATACAAAAACAATCCTTCCACCAATACTGTAATGTCGAACAAAAAATTCAATCTTATATTAAATACATAAAATAAACAATATCGCTATCGTGAATTCACTGTGCAAAATATAATATATAATAGAAAGTAAATTGATGTAATGGTAATTCAATAAAAAGTTGTGCTACAAACTCAACTGGTCTGATAAAAGAACACCCAAAATGACCAACTTGACATTTTTATAAGTATTCCCGAAACTCAAAGATCGATTGCTGGGTACACTAAGAGGCAGTGTGCCCAGGTTATTATAATTTTATTCTAACTGTCTATAAAGTCACAATTAAAACTATTCAATTATGTACGATACTGGTGTTTATAGCCAAGTTTGTTTAGTAACATAAATTGCGGAATGCCACCCGATGCTGCATGAAAAAGCACGTTTGCTGGACCATAAACTTTATAAACGTAGATTTAAATTACTTTTAATCCGATACGTGCATGTTCATATGGTTAAAACGTTGGAACAATTTTACAATTATAAAATCCAATTAAGTTATTGTTTTAACATCATGCAACTGTTTCAGAAATGTTACGTTTTACACTAAATCGGTGAATTAAACGTAAATGAAACGCAAGCAACCAAAGAACTTCACAACAATGGTTTCGAAACATGACGCCACAAGTTAAATTATCTTTTCGAGAGAGTTCTATATTGCTTACATATAACAAAATAATAATAATAGTAAAATAAAAAGGCTTTTATTTCTTTAAAATCAAAGTAAACGTAATCCTATGAATATGAAGAAAACAAATGAACTATATATTTTTTAGAATTTTTCACCTCCTCAATAATGACTATTTTCTAATCGTTTGCAATAACTCTAAGTAGCTCTGTCATGGACAACCCGCATCCAGCTGGAGCCAGCCGTTTTAATGTTCATCCGCCCTTCTTTCGGCGGTCTTCCGCTGTATTATTAGTCAATAAGGCCTCCCCACCGTGTCGTCGGACTATCAGACAAGCGATGGCTCTTCTGTCAGTCAACATATAGTACCTCTAAACAAATAACTAAATTATAAAGCTTACATAGGGTAGTGAAAAAGCTTTTCTACTTTAATAACTTTACCTAACTCAAAGCTTTACTATCTCAACATTTCACATGCTCCTTGCTGCAAGATAATTTGACCGAAATGAGAAAATAGGTGGCACGTTGAGTCATGCTTCCGTATTCAGTTTACTTTTCATAAGACTGACTTGTGAGGTACCTGTATGTCTTATCATTTAACCCATTCACCGGAGTAACCGGATCTAATTGAACCAGGCTAATTGAAGAGTAGAAGACGTCGCCGGTCGAGGCTTTCATTTATAAATACAGTACATCGCAGAAACGATATTTTAGGTGTATATATTGTAAAATTGTTAGTCAGGCACAGAGTCATTTAGTAGATAGGGAATAGGGAAAACAAATTTTCCCCTCAAAAGAGATAATCTATGGTACATGGAGTGTATTCTTTAACTTTAATACATTTACAATATCTTCTACACTTTGTAAGAGTAAAGAAATTTATATTTTTAGTTCGATACTAATGTCTCCATTATTGTAGTATGATAAGTGTTATTGTTACATCATATCTAGCTTAATAATGTCATTTTTGGTGAAATATCTAGCATGGCTACTAGTTGGAAAGCAGTGGTAACGTGGCATGAAGTGTCTGAACCATGGTACGCCATAAGTCTAGGTAAAACGGGTGGAATTCACATTCGGCCATTTCAAAGCTTAAAACGTCTTTTCTTTCGCTAATTATACTAATAAAGTTAAAATAACTTGAGAAACAAAAAATAAATCCCTATTTATAGTTTAATCTGGAATTGTTTCATCAAATTATGTACAAACTATTTTAATATAAGTGCAGCGTTTTGACTATTATACACAAATTAACTATTGCAATTTCGTGCTTAGTGGTAATAGTAACTTGTCTGCGCTGTGCGTTACTTCTAAATGAAATTCCGCTGCCCGCCTCATCTTTATAGCTACATGGATGTTAACTTTAAGTGCTATATTCGAGAATGAAATACCTTTTGACTCAGTGGTTAGTTGACTATTTATTGTCTTTAAAACCGTTGCGGAACTAAACTAAATATGTTTTACAAAAAGATTAAAAGATCGTTTTATTTATTGCATTTTGTTTACTTATCCCATACAACACATTTTATAAGTCTGAAGAAAAACGGAATTTGCGGACATAATAGTGAATCCAAATATTAGGAAATAAACATTAGTAAAAGATGTAAGAAAGAAATACAGATACGTTTGTAATTTTTTGTAATTTTTATTTTTTGATTATTATTTTGTGTGTTTCTGTGTGTGTATCGTTAGTGACAAATGTTATGTCTTTCTGTATAGTATAGGACGGTAAGCTATAAATAGGACAGATATTTCTAGATTTTGATTTATTATATTACATCTTAATATATATCAGAACGGCTGAAACGGTTGGTGTTAGGTTTGGTGTATCCTCCATCCCCAACTGGATAACTATAAACATTGATTTTTTTTTTTAATTCAGCACAAACTATTCAATTTACCTTTCAAATATTTAAGGTTCATTCCGTCAACGGTAAACTCTACCCATAAAAGAACGTATTAAAAATAGGGTTAGAATCGACAAGACATGTCTACAATATTCTGATAATCGCGTAAAAATGTCGAATAATGTCAAAAGTGAAAACGGATTCACATATTTGTTATCAAATATTTATACGTGCGTTCAGTAATGTACTTAGTATAATAAAACAAGCTACTTAAATATACAACAAATCAAAGCGCATTGTTACGTCGAGTATGAAAATTCAGTGATTGTAGATAACTTAATGTGTATTTTGCATTTATTGTAACCTAAATTGCCTGAGGCGGTATGAAGTTCGCTGGGTCATCTAGTTGGTCAAGCAAAAATTTGATCTAAAAATATTGAAATTGAAAACCTTTGTATTTCTCAATCTTAGACCATACACGACAAAGATAGTGATGTTTTGTCTCAAAGAGATGAAATCACGTGAAAACTAATTAATTTACCCCTAGACCTATTGTCTCCCAACAAAGAAACCTCTTAAGATAGAACATAATAGAATGTTTCTAAACATTACACAATGGCTGTACAGAGGCACAATGGGTGGCCTATGCACGTGGCTATATTGCGGCGTAGGCCGAAAATAAACTTTATTTTTAAAACATATATTAATAACATACGAAAAAGTTTATAGCCCATCGCATTTTTATTTTGGCTTACGCGATAATATTAGTGTTTCTTTGTTTTATTTACTGTTACTCTATCTTACCCACAAAATATAAAAAAAATATTTATGTCTCATGTCTTGTCTCAATGCGGCCTCCTCCTATTGAGTTCCAATCCCTTCGGGTACTTTGTATTACAAGATTAAAAAAACCCCGTAGGCTGTGAACAACTTCGCCACAAAAGTGAATGAGAATCGAATCAATATTGTATTCCTATCGTACGAAGCAGGATGTTGAACGCATTCAGATAGATTTATGGTGTAAAAAATATAGCGTAATGGTGTTGAAAGATAAACTGGTATTTGTACCTTAAATTATGACTGTAATCTTATTGTCTGTTGTAAATGTTATATGGGAGAAATAGAGAAATTATTTTTATTATTATTATTACTGCTAGTAAGAATGTGCAAGAAATTACAACATAAGATTTAATGGGACAGGAGGGAAACGAGGCAGTTCACTTAACACACATGCAACACCAGAGGTTTGTGAATGCATTGCCGGCCCATGTTTCGTTCAAATAAACGACGAACGGCTATTTTACTCCGCTTTAGCTGAATCCGTGACATCGCCGAAGAGTGTGAAGGTTTTAAGAAAAAAATATACGTTATTTTAATTATTATTACAATCCAGAAAAAAAATTTGTTTGTTTAAAAAATGTTTTGAATCATATAGGTAACACAATTTACGCTTATGAACGTCAAAAAACGAAATATATATGAAATGCTCCTAATTTTACATATACTGCCAGGCTCAAATCAAGGACGTAGAACGGAAAAGAAGAACTGGCTATAAACTCTCCGCCACTCTTTTTAATCACCAAGCTTTTTGTTTTACACAACGTTTAAGGAGCTGCAATCATTAAACTTATTAAACATACTTAAGATGTGGAAAATGTATTTAATAATAATAATATAAATTTAAAAAATAAAGATTTGTCCCATGATGTGTTACATAGAAGAATGTAAAAAATATATACATCTGTATCTTTTAGAATCTTAGATTAATGTATTTTACTTTTGGTATCTTAATCAATATTAAAATTCTGAAAAATTGGTTTGTTTGATTAAAAAATATTTTTTGTGTTGCATATTAACTAATAAATCTTACGACTACATACAAGCTGGTAACTGTAGCGTACAGCTGGTATCTATGCAATGAATTGTTAAGGATTTCCAAAAATGTCTTTATGTACGAAAACATATATAATAATAATGAACCCAAAGACATAACATCATCTCAAGCCTAGTTTGTTGAAGATAAAAGGCGAGTAAATTGATTTGAGCGGTGATTCGTTTAAGGCCCTTTGTCGAGATAAAGAATATTTTATATCTGTGCCCTTCAGGAAATATTAGGCACCTGAAGTTAGCTAAAATTGTAACGACGTTTACGCCGAAGTTGGCCACGTGCCGCATTCTATTTTCAAATATAATATTATATTTGTTAAATATTTTTCCAACGCGGAAAACTTGCTGTCAGTTAGAAAAGATCATATAAATGGATGTCATCTGGCAGTTTTATGCAAAACATTATGCGACAGTTTCAGCGATGCTTATTTTGAATATTATGATAATATGAACGTGATATGCAATTCCTTTTACGATAAATCTTTTTCAAAATAACTTTATAAGTTATAATGTAAATGATTTTCACCTTTAAGGTTTTTCATTCGTTGATATATTTTTTTATTTTTAAGGAACCATTCTTTTAAGATGCCTCTTTTGTTTGCATATATTTTAAATTGTTGATAAACAAAAAACATATTAACTTAATTCATTTTTTTATTAAAGTATTCCTACAGCTACTCATTAAACAATATTCAAACAATTTCATTATACACAAAAGCCAAAAACGGAATACACATTCAAACATAAACATAAAGCACAGTTTTACCTATTTATACAAAAAATTTAACAAAGTACAAATTCATACTAAATTCTAGATTATAAGTTCTAAGATTCATTGATCATTATAATAAATATTTAATATAAAGGAAGAATAACAAACTCATTGTTAATAAAAGATACCAGAGGTTTTAAATATTTTTTAAGCATTATTTAGTCACATTATAATATGAAGGTAAACGATACATTATGAGCGTTGAATGCGGCAAAACAATAATTCTGGCACAAATTTCTTTATCATTCAAAAAGACATCGAATATAGTCATTACTAACAGGGGGAGGACCCAATCATTATTTATAGCAATTCCCAGCCCTCGATGGTAGGTGGAAAATGTAGTAAGGAAAATAATAAAAATCTTATTTATCTTCCAACTTTTTTTCACATTTAAGCAACATTCACTATTAATTTTGACCATTCTTATTATTGATATTGAACTAGATTTTTATGTAGTATCAAAAATCATCACGTTTACTTTTTTATTTAAAGTTACTGTGAAATGTGTCACCCTATGACGCCTGGGCACCTGAAAACCATCTCCAGGCTTCCTCCATCAAGTATTAATAATTTTGTAGGTTCTGTGAATAAAAAGCAACGGCAAAACGATTTGCCTAAAGAGCATAACAGCTTTTATTATATCAATAAATGAAGTTCATAAAAAACAGTGGCGCTACAACCTCTTTGAGTCCGGGACTCAGATTTCTGTATATGTTCGATGATCATTTCTAATAACCAACCTTCTGTGCCTGACAAACCTTCGACTTTTTGGGTCTTAGGCCAACTGGTTTCGTAACAATGATTTCCTTCACCGTTCAAGAGAATGTTAGATTCGCACCTACGACCTCAAGCATGATAGTCACACTGTGAAGACACTAGTCTAGAAATCCAGAAAGTCCTGCTCTTCATGGACAATTTTGTGAATCTAAATACAAAATGTAGTTGAGGCTTAATAGTTAACATTTTCTGAGAATGATTTTTACCTTTATAGCTCGAAACGTGTTTATTCAACAAAGAATAGTTTACTGTTATATATATATATATTTCATATTGGGTTTCTATTGTTTGAGTCTTTTATTGTTTAGTATTTAATGACTTGGAGTAAGGGATACTTGGATCTTATATTCCATAATAAACACATTTATATTTTATTTTTAGTTATTCTACAATCTTATTAGTATTTTTTTCTTATTTAGTTATATACTTTACCCTTAATTTTAGTTTTTCTTTTTCTTTCTAGGGTTGCTGAAAGAGATCGCCTGTAAAAGATAAGGCCGCTCACTGCCTCCTGTAATTATTTTATTTGGATGTAATGCAAAATACTGTTAATAAAAAAGAAAACTATTTTTTGCGTTGTTAAAGTCTAACCCTAGCTACACGTTTGCCTTTAAGAAATAGGAAACACGATAGTCTTATACTAAACTAATATTAAATTGTGCGTTACTGTTGTAGAGATGGGACAACAATATTACACGGAGAAAAACTCCTAGTGATGAAGGCAGTATTATATGACATAATTTCTATTTATTTTGTTTGGTAAACAAATTTTTATTTCTTATTGTCCTACGCGCTTTTTTTTTGAAACCATATGCCATAAGAAATGCTTGAGGGCAGAAGTTAGTTAAGTGACAGCCGCCCAACCACACTCGCACTGACAGAAGGCTCACAAGTGCATTGCCTTCAAAGCTAACCCCTGAATCATTGTTGTAATTTACCAATTTTGTAAGATCGAAAATAAATACTGAGAAAGGGCTATGAACAGCAAAGAAATGTACTACTGTATACAAAGGAAATTGCAAAATAAAAGACAAACCAATAATCCCACCGCCTTGCCATTAACAAGGTTAATATAAAACGCGTCCTAGATATTCAAGACTTCAATTACTTGGAACTTAATATATTGGAAAAGCGGATCTATTCCCCATTTACCCTGATGTCGTCTGAATAGGCTAATGCAGAATTAAGGAGCTGGTTTCAACAAGGATTAAATGAAACTGACATTTTAGTAAGGTCTGTGATAAAAGTGTGTCTGAATGTATCTATTATTAACTAACGTTATTTGTTATGTAGAGTATTACGTCGGCTTCGTATTGCTGGACGTTTATTTTTAGATGTTTTGATGTTTATACAGCCTTTGTAACTTAAATATATAAATAAATAAATCAATGGCGCGACTGCCTGTTTAGGTCTGGGCCTCAGATTTATGTATCTGTTTCATGATCATATGTTAATCTAATAGGTAAATAGGTGATCAGCCTTCTGTGCCTGGCGCACGCCATCGACTTTTTGGGTCTTACGCAAGCCGGTATTCTGACGATATTCCTTCACCGAATTTCATATGCGACATAGAAAGTTCATTGGTGCACAGCCGCGGATCGAACTTACGACCTCAGGGATGAGCCAACACTGCTCTTAAACATACAAGTAAAGTTCAAAATCTGGCTTTAAAAAACATATTACAAAAAAACAGCGGCGCTACAACCCTTTTAGGATCATTGGTAAATAGATTAGCTTTCTACACCTAACATCGTCACTTTTTGCGTCTAAGGCATGATGGTTTCCTAATGATGTATTTGTTAATCGTACGAGCAAAATGCTCACATGGAAAAGTCGTTTGGTTCACAGCCGTGTTCCGAACCTTGGATAAGAATTGTATATCAGCCAGTAATAGAAATTTGCTATTCATATAAATTAATGACGTATTAATTATTATTACTTCTCTAATAAAACATAATTTCCGGTTATATGACTGCTAAACATATAATATATTAAAAACTAATCAATACATGCAGAGGCTTTCAGGAAAATAATATTCACTAAGAAAATATTCTCACCGTGTTTTAATTTGGTATAGCAAAAGGCTAAAAGAAATTTACAGTTAACTAACCGAGGATAATGCAGTAAATTCAGTGAATTGGTTTTCCGGCTAGTAGACAAGCTCAATGCTTCTAATAGACCAATAATACAACTTTTAATAATGAATTACATATTTTGTAGCAAGACGACTAGCTTTATTATAAAAATGTGTGCGTACACTTAGTGTTACACACGTAAGTGAAACTTCTTTATGACCTTATTTTTCGAAAAATGATCAACTATATGTAACTTTACAGAAATTGGTTAAATAAAGTTTAACATAAGGCTTTTATTATGATAGACATGAATACAAATAATACAATAATTTAATTTTACCTGATTACTAATAAGATTATTACAGAATTTCGTTAATTGTAATAGAATTATAAATATCATTGTTATCGTTATTATATATTTTTGTTATTAATGGCCATCAATCTCTTCGCATCAACCGTGGTAGGGGCAAGAAAAAGATGGCGCGTGACGGAAATATGTGACGCGTAACCGAAAAATGTGACGGTCATTTTTTTTACAACGCAGATAAAGAAGTTTCACTTCAAAAATACTGTGACGCAACCTCATATTAGGGGCGCAATTTATGGCATATAGGTTTCGTAAAAAAAATCTTAAATAGGCGAGCAGGTGATCTCCTCTGTGCTCGACATACGCCGTCGAGATTTAAGTTTCCGGTTTCCTCACGATGTTACTCGACCGTACGAACTTAATTGTGCACATAAAAAGAAAATCCACCTGTCATTCGAGCAACGTCGGCAAAATTCATAAAAACGGGTCGCTTCCCAAATAATTAATTCGAAATACAATCTAGTTCACGTTTATTGGTTATTTGTTTAACTCATCCGCCAAAATATGTAGTTAATTATAACTTATTTGTAAAATATCTTTACAACTGCCATTCAAATATTAGATTAGATTAAGTATTAACTGTTGAAATTGGTTATAAACACTCTTAGTAATCTTAGTACAAATTCGTGTACGTGATAGTGCCACTTAAAATTAGCTGTTATCTTTTAGGTTGGAGACCTGTTTTTAAAAAAGTCAGTTGACAAATATAGATAAACTCTAATTCGAAAACGTCTTAATGTTAAACATCATAACAGCAATAGTTTGATACCTTTTACATTCGATTCATACCCATAATATGACATTTTATTCACTACTTTGCTTGATTAATTAATTTATACCACCATCTAGCTATTGTCCGCGGAAAGCTGGATAATAGTTAACAAACAAGACGATTAGCGACGTATTACGAAAAGATATATATCTTTACTGCCCTAACAACTATATCTAGTATTAATCCGAACTCATTAGATGTAATGTAAATTGTATTGCGTTGTAATAATTATCATCAATAACGTGTGAAAACAGGAAACCTATTTTCATAGCGATAAACATTAAAGATTTAAGTTGGCGCCTGGTATAAAATACCGGACCCCAGAGCTGGTGCTTGCCTCGCTCACCGAAAACGTATAGCAATAAGCAATGCAGCGAGGAAATGCTGCCGGCAAGGTACAGAGGAATCAAACTTTTGAAATTTGTTTTAATTTTCTAATTATTACTATAATAAAATATATTGCATAGTTACGCGACTGTTACAATAACATTTATAAAACATAGAAAGATGCTGTTCTAAACAAGTATAGAATGCCTGACGTAGAAGTTAATGTAAAGCTTAATCACTCGTAAAACGAAATAAAAATAAAGCGAGTAACTTAACCGATGCTGTCTGAGATATAAATGATTTTGCAAGGAGTGACTAATGATGCTGAAATGTTCCATCTCCACCAAGTTAACCAATGATATAAAGGTTATAAAGACTTGATTCTGCTATTTAAAGTCATTTGGGTTTAATGTCTTGGCGAACGCTGAGGACTCATCACAAGGGCGTATGAAAGACTGAGGTGTGTTTAGTGGGTAGGGTCTCGCCTTCCCTATGAATAGCAAAAGGCTTTGGACTAGACCCAGCCCCACAGACCCCGTGTCAGGTTCGGCATCCATGATGCGGGCCTGAATAAGCGCATTTTCATCTCATTTAAAAAAAGCTATTTATTGTATTAAGTATGCCAAATTTATTCAATTTGGTGATGTTAAATCTGTAAAAGGTGTGTTTTTAATATTGAACCAGCAATGCAAGGTATAACACTAATAATGAGGTGGAACTCAACGATGTACCAAAAACACATATTTCTTCAAAGCTGAAACCAAAAAAATATTTTAGATTCAATTCCGGTGCTACGATATTTATTAATTGGTGGCTAATTTCATATCATAATAGTAAACTAGACATCAAAAATATTTCTGGGAAGCTACCAGTTTTCTACCAGGAACTAGGGTTGTTTATACTGAGTTCTAACAAAGAAGTTTATTAGCAAGTTTATACTCTGCTCTAATGTAATTGAAGAGCTTTTGGCTAATTACTGCTTCACGGTAAATGAGAAATGTTTAATGCCAAATTTATACCCAAGAGGACCATCCATTAGCAGCAGAAGTAGCCTGAAGCCACAATATGGCACGTATGAGGGCGGTAAGTCTCGTTAAAGAAGTTTAAAATGTAAAATATACCGCGATTGACCAGCTTAGAAAGGTGAATGACCTCTGGTTCTATATACTTTTGTTTATTTTTGTCGTACAGTTTTTAGAAAAGATTTTTTATAAGTAATTACTAGACTAGATTATCTAGTATCCAATACCGCATTCATGAACGACAAACTTAAATCTAGTTTCAGGAGCTGTCAAACCGTTCCAGTGTTTGAAGATTGTGACGCGAGATCTGAATGAGAATACGAACGCTTATAACAGCAAGTCTGTATAAAATCGCTGGAAGATATTAAAAGATTCATAGATTTTCGCTGTCTTGCACTTATATAAATAGAATTAAAGTTAAAAACTATTAAAACACCTGCTGCTATTAGCGCATTCAATTACATTTAAAAGTATATAGTAAAAAAGATGTTTTTATTTTTACCACAATAAAATTGCATGCGTTTGTTATATGTTTATAAAATCTGTTATTAGAGGTTGAAATTTACTGCAAAATGTATTTCCGATAATTAAATGCGTGCATTTTTAATATTGTTAACCTTATTCGAATAATTGTTATATTTCTCGAATGATATCTGCTCCTATACGTATAGATATAAAATATTCCAAATTCAACATTAATAGTATCGAGTATTTGAATTGGAATTTATGTAGCAACTAGCGAGCGAGCGCACAATAATTCAATAGACAAACTAAATTGCTATTCCGTTTGCTTCTATGGAGCTATGCTTAATGGATTTCTAACGTACTTAACTATACGATTCTACACCTCCATAAACAATAGAACGCTGTTATACATTCATTTTAATAAGCGACTATAACAAATCTCAGGACGATTCGACGATTCCATAGACTAACAAAAAGTTATAATCCTATTACAGTTTAAATTTTTGGCCGGATTTAGTTTTAAAAGGAGGATCGAGTTATAAAATATAATGGAACTACAACCTTGTGATTTGTGTGAACCTACACCATACGGGCGACTGTTAAATGCAAACATAGAAAGTCCATTGGTGCACAGCTGGGAGTCAAAAGAGTGACCGTAATAACTTCAAACGGTCTTCAAATATTTAAGGCTCCAATTAAGTGCATTAATTAATTAGGCGCTACAACTCTAATTAGATCAGGGCCTTGGATTTCGGAGTCTGTTTCATGATCATTTGTTAATCTAATAGGCAAATAGGTGATCAGCCTTCTGTGCCTGGCGCACGCCATCGACTTTTTGGGTCTTACGCAAGCCGGTATTCTTACGATGTTTTCTTTCACCGTTCGAGCGTATGTTAAATGCGCACATAGAAAGTAACTCCATTCGGCAACGGCAAGTGATCAAACCGACGACCTCAGGAAAGAGAGTGACACACTGAAGCCACTAGGCGAACACAGGGTCCAATTACTAAAGTAAAAGCGTACTTGAATATAAAGAAATCAAAAATCGAGAATCTATCTAATATTTTATATCCTTGTATTATCTGGGCTATTAGCGATTATATTGGCAGTTTTAGTCCATTTAGAATGAGCAGTGCGGCAATAAAGCACTAGATAATGGGTCTCTTTAAACTTAGTCGAACGTCAGATATAGTGATCTATAATCTATAGGTGTAATGCCTTGCCAATTGCTTGTGCATAGTTTGGAAATAAAGGAATTTATAATCGACAACCTAGAATTAATTGTGTTTTTAATCGATTCAGTTTAGAAAGAATTTGATCAATCTATTGATCTGTACACTCATTACAGTTACTATACGCTTTGAAAACTAGTTACATTACACGAACGCATACAAATTTACTCAGTTAAACACCTTGCGATCCCTGATTATTATTGCATGTGAGACGGGTATATTCAGTTGTACACTGGCTGAATTCACGAAAATTGCATTAGTTAACATTTCATGTTTTCTTGTTTTTTTTTTTAATATTATGTTAAAACATTTAGTTTAATTTTTATATTAATAAGTTTACGATTGTATTATTAAGTTAGTGTAAGATTAAAAAATAAGTAAATTAATATCACTCCTCGTCATTCCAGCTACGTTGCCAGGTGTGTTGTGGGCCGCCACGTTTTCTTTGACTTGACGATTCCAGCCGAGGACTTGCTTGCTTACATTACGTAACATGGACGGAGTAACGTCCACCCTATGTCCTATTTGAGCGACCTCATTCGTATTAACCTCATTGAGAATAATAAACACAAATTCTAGAGACTAGACAGAAAACCTTGGACTTGTAATTGATTTTTGGCGTTATAAATTTACTATAACGTATTTTCGGTATTAAGATCCTTATAGTTGGAAAGCCAGACCTAACTTGAATCCTTGTTGAATCCCCTGTCAATTGCGGTTTCCTGACAAGTTGATTTAGTGAATTAAGGCCTTAATTGTGTAAGTGTCTGTGAGTGAAGTGATAGGAAACTTCGTAAATAATGTTATAACTTTCGGGATATCTATTGAAATTACATTAATTTATGGAATTATTAGAGTATAAATGAACTTTAGCTAATTGATTTACGAATTATTGTTTTATAATATCCAGAATCTTGTGGATAAATATAAACAAAATACTATTGCAATGCACTTCCCACAAATTACACATATGCGCGGCTTCTGTAGTCCTTGAATTTAATAATTAAAACATATTTGATAAATGGTGCAAATGTATCCATCTGCGTCGTACCAATTGGGTTACTAATCCTGATGTTTTGTGACAGTTTTGGTGGTGTAGTTCACCAATCAGTAATGCTAATGTCGCAACCTTGTTGAAGTTAAGGAATCCCGAAGTTAGGATACATATTACATAGTGTTAAATTGTACGATGCATTTTACCTTTTTTATGTAATAGCAGGCAAACGGGCAAGAGACTCACCTGATGTGAAGCGATACCGCCGCCCATGGACACTCACATCGCCAGAAGGCCCGCAAGTGCGTTGCCGGCCTTTCAGAAATTGGAACGCTCTCTTCTTGAAGGACCCTAAGTCGAAATGGTTCGGAAATACTTCAGTGGGCAGCTGGTTCCACATACAGGTGGTGCGCAGCAAAAACTGCCTTAGAAAACGCTCAGTTGTGGAACGACGGACGTCGAGGTGATACGGATGGTATTTTGTATTTTGCCTTTGGCTACACAAAATGTTCATTGATATTCAAGTATATAAACTATGCTATAATAAATAGCATTTACACAGTCCCGACTTTAACAATATTAATAACACTAAAGCATAATATTGTAAAATGTAACTATTTATTTCTGAAATTTCCCTGAGGTACCAGATACGCCATTTTTAATCTGTGTCTTTGACGTTTCAATATTGTAATAATTAAAATAAAGATAATACATATTTTCTAGTATTAGCATTTATCATAAAGAATCTTTAAAAGCCTAGGGATAAGAGACTTTATTATTAAGAGAAATTATTAATATATAAACATTACAGTGAAAACATATGAAACTAGCTGGAATCAATTTTTTACAGCACTTTGACATTTCATAGTAAAAATATGCTACAATTATACAGATAAGAATCTCTGTGAAATTTGGCGATGAAATCTGCATCCGACATTGATTTATCATGCAAATGTCACAGTTCATAATCTATGGATCTGCAGCGATACCGGAGAACAATTGTTTCTAGAAAAATCCCTATCAAATTTGAAAACAGTCATTTGCTTTTGATAGACTGTTGGCATAAGCTGTTAAATCATATTTGGATAAATTAAGTACTCATTTTTTTTTTAATTTTTACTCTGGATCAGTGCACGCCCCGGGGGGGGGGTGCAATTTGACTGTTGAGGTAGGCAATATAATGCCCTGTGCAATATAATTGCAAGGATCTGACTAAATTAATATAGAAAAATCTTTGTTAAAACTATTTGGAATTTGAATTCCAGCTTTTCATTAAGTTTTGTAATATTTCCTAGTGATTTCTTAGTACATGTATATATTTAAATTTCTTAAGTGAACAACTAAATTTTATTAAATATAAATTATGTTACATAGGGCATAGGACTTTTAGGTTGACTAAGGTGGGGCTTGGCACAAAATGTTTGAGAAACACTGCTCTAGATGGTTTACAATTGTGTACAATTATTAAGATACACGCATACTTTTAGCTAACTTGTTGTTGGAGTAATTTTTATATATAAAAAATTAGTAACGTTATGCGAGCATGTGAAAATACGAATAATAAATAATAAATCAATGGTACTACAACCTTTTTAGGTCTGGGCCTGAGATTTCTGTATCTGTTTCATGATCATTTGATAATCTAGTAGGAAAGTAGGTGATCGATTTTTTGGGTCTAAAGCAAGCCGGTTTCTTCACGATGTTTTCCTTCACCGTTCGAGCGAATGTTAAATGTACCATATATGTAGGGTACATACATATTATATAAAAGTTTAGAGAAGATCGGAGTTTCTCCAAAGCATAATTAAAGTTTATCCACAGATGATACAAAGTATTGTCTTAAGAATCGTTATTCCAGCAAAGTTAATCAAGAACAGTTCATCAAAGAAGTCTAGAAGTTCTAACATTTCTCATTTAAAGGTATAAACTAGCTGTTCAGAGGTGAAGCGTAGTTAGCGTTAACTTTAATTTCTTCAGATTTTTTCTTTTTTACTTTTTAACAAGTTCTTTTCATATTTCATTGATTTTTGTTTTGGAATTGCTGTAGGGTTTATATAACATTACTGTTAACTAACCATTTTATTATTTTAATACTCAACTAACTATTTAACTACTTTTAGGATATCACTGTATCACTGTGGGGATCAAGGACAGGGACAAAGTCAGTCATTGAGTCCTTTACATGACCCACGCGTGACTTCTGGTTGTGTTACAAAGCAGTTTTACTTAATTTAAGTAGTTTTTATATAATTATTATATGAAAATGTTCACAACATCAGCGAGCTAGCCAAATTAGGTATTATAATATTTGTTGTAATTTTTTTCCGTTCGTAAAGTTTTTTGTATATACTATGTACTCCTTCTTTGGCCATGTTTAGTTTAATTGTGTTTTGGTCTTTGTAATTTATATATAATGAAATAAATAAATATATTATTATATTGTCACATTCATTAGTTCCATATGCTAATAGCGCTAAATACTTGAGATTGATGCTAAATTTTGACGGAAAGAAAACGTAAAAAGAAAAGAGCTGAAATAGATATGTTTGTATCTTAGAAACAAATTTACTGACTTATAGAATACTAATAGGTTATCACCCTGTCAATACATAACAAATTGCTTCTTAATAAACAATTGATAAAGCCTGGACATATGGCATTCAACTTTGGGGCTGTACAGCAAAGAGAAATTTAAAAAGAATACAACGGTTTGTCAATTTGGCAATGCACCATGGTATATTAAAAATTAAAGTATCCACAAGGATCTTAACGTGGATACAGTCCTAGATGCGGCGAAACGGTTTGCCTTAGCTCACTTAACAGGCTACAGAGCCATGTGAATGCTGAGGCAATCCAACTACTGGACACAACAGGAATAAGACGTCTAAAGAGACTTAAACCTTTTGAGCTAATAAACCTAGTGTAGTGAATATAAGTGCAAGTGCGGTATATCCGACACACGAACATAGTGTCAAAACATTATAGAACACTAAAACTGTTAATGAACATTACCTTAGTTTAAGCTTAAATTAAGTCAACATAATATTAATAATTATATAACCATAATTTGTATAGGCTAGATTGTACATAATTCATTCAAGTCGCACTCTTTTGTGTACTTTATTGAAGAATTAAAAAACAACATTAATATAGAAAAACTCCAAGTATATTTTCGAAACGCGTAAATAACTTAATAATTATTTATTATGTACATTTGAATATAATAAAGTCGTCAAGATAATCTCTTTCATAAAAATAGCTACTTAACTTAACTATACCCAAGATTCATCTTTTATATTCTCGTGGGTGTTTCACAAGTACGCTTACAATTTATGAAGTAAGCCAGGAAATATAACAAGCTGTTTACTTTTAATACAGTTTAGGCCAGCTTTGAAATATGAGAGGCTGAAATCGACTTAGTTTAGAACAACTTTTAGTACTGACCATTTCTCCAAAACTCTGGCTTTCCCAACGTGGACCAATGCAGTGAAATGTTTATACGTATTGCTCAGAGACGATAAGTCAATGATAAGTATACCATATTTAAAGAAGGTGACCGTTCATACACAGCCACGCAATTATTTTTTATTGATCTTAGACTACACTGAGACAAAGGACTTACTCTAGTTACCTGTTGTTTGTACTTCTTATTTATTTTGATATTATTTTGTATTGTTGAAATAATATTTTTAGTGTTTCGTTGTCGTTACAAGCCTACCCATCGTAACAGGATTTTTATACCACTACGAAAGGATTATTTTTTTTAAAGTTCAAGGGGGTTTGCCCCTCACCTGAGAGGCCAGCGCCCACTGACAAATTCAATGTCAGAGGGCTCGCGAGTGCGTTGCCGGCCTTTTAAAAATTGGTACGCTCTTTTCTTGAAGGACCCTTCAGTGAGCAGCTGGTTCCACATAGTGGCGGTGCTCGGCAAAAACTGCCTTAAAAAACGCTGAGTACCCAACTGATCGTCACTATATTTATTATTTTAGTTATTATTTATATTGTACAAATACAGCTATATTTATTATATTGTACAAATAGTAACAATAAAGATTCCCAATTTTGTATATACCAGTAACCATGTAAACTGAGGCTATATATGGTCAGCCTTGATACCTGGACCTGGCCGCAGAAATACCCGACGTACAGACGTTACAGGTTTAGGAATCTTCAGCAACTGCAACGGCACAAAATTATTTTTCAGCATGAAATTATAACTCATGGTAGTCATACTGACTGCCAACCTTCTAACTGAGGTAATCATACAATGAAAAATAAATGCGTTTATTAAAAACTCATAACCAACCCATTGTTAAAGACGTCAAGAGCGCGGCCTACGATTTATATACAATTATTATTTAACAATTTAATTAGTAAATAATTTGCATGAACTTAGCCGGGGTTAATGTTGGAGCCATATTTTTAGTTTGAGTATTTTTTCTTTAATATTTTACGGCATGTTACTTTTTAACGTCTTATAATTGCTATAACGACAACATTATTAAAATTTATAGACAATTTTAAAAACAAAATTGAAACTCAATATCTCTTAAAAGCTTTAAAGTAAACTAAAAGACATATTCATTAAGCAAGAGCTTTAAGCTCATACAGTTGACGGTATATTTAAAACTTCAATAAAGTCACGCTAAGTTTATATTAACGCCAGCCAAAATACTCGTCTCGGAACTCATATTGCGCTGAGAATATGTGAGAAAAACTGTTTGTCATTAATTGCATATAATTAAAAAATATTTTTACCAACGTCAGTATAGGACGTCATTAGTTTGACCTGTTGTGATATTCAAATGGAGATGATTTTATGGTTCATCAAGCATATCCAAATCCAGGAACTCTAACAACAAAATGACTCCAATTCATTTACTCTGAAGGCATATTATAGGTAACTAATATCGACAGGTATTTTTAAAAGATCATATATTTAATAACTTATTGACCTTACGGATACTTTACCCGAAGGATATCTTTTCATTAGCTAAGCTTTGAGGTGCTATCTATATCTATACAATCCATAGAAAAAGCACCAAAATTGGTTTAGTCCAAAAATTGAGTAAAATATGAATTATTAATGAACGCATAAATAAATCAAAGAAATATGCGCAATTAAAAATCCCTAATCAATTCCATCGGGGTAAATACATTTATTGAATAGGTTGTAAAGGTAAACAAGGATCTGCAGTGACCTAGTTCTACAACTCTTGATTTGAGTTCTGAAATGAGGTTGAATAATTCAAATTGCAAACACGAAACACTATATAGTATTTTTTCAGAAGCATCACTAGAATTTCCGGAAAGATTCTCTCATTTGTCGCAATTTTTTAGACTGCAGAGCATATTAAATCGGCACGAGATGAGATAACATTGCATTTCCGGTTATATGTTGCTTGTCATCTATAAAAACTGTAGGTGGGAGGACAACCAAATACCTTTCATTGAAGAAGCGTATGGAGTAAAGGATTGACGTGTTTTCTAAAAAGGGACAGTAATTTAGGAATATATATATTTTTTATAGCGGTAGCTAATCATACATATGCTAGTCCCGACACTAGAGACATCCTGTGTTATTGGCGACCGTAGTTCGGTGGTAAAAATACAGAGCAGTGAATGATTTATTTTGAACACTTGACGCAATTAAATATTACGCATAAAAATCAAATCAAATTTACAATTTTCTTAACCTACATAGTAATAATAAAATTTATAAAAATAAAATTAAAACACATTTGGCCCCTGTGGCAGTGTGACTTTTAAGGCTTGCAGCCGTATTTCTTCGATACTCCGATACTTATTCGTTGAGCGCGAAAAGCACCAGCTCTGAGGCCCCGGTACTTTGTACTAGGCGCCAACTCAAATCTTTAATTTGCGCCTGTGCACTTGAACCTCACAGCCCAGTCCCTACTTCAAAATTTTCAATGCCGCTTGCCAACGTCTCTTGCGATACCTGTTGGCTCCAAAATGGCAGGAACATTGATGGAGGCAAGAGAGCGGCGTATAATGTCTTAGCGCGGTGTGGAGTGAAAAACGGCTTGCACTGTTTTGACAATGGAGGTGGTGTCCAAGTCTACTTACTTCAAAGCTACAGTGATACGTATTGGGAGTACATATGGGCACTCCTAAGGCTGATGGCTATGCGAAGTGATTCAGAGTCCAAAATGGTGCCACTGTTTGGCGTAGGATAAGCATTAAGCCAATGACCGGCTTTCCTAGACCCCACAGCCACCATCCTTGCCCGGTCTGTTATTGAAGTGTAACTTAATAAGTTTTAAGAGGATCATCCCAGCTCCTTTGTAAGTTGACGCTAGAAGGCAAACTAGATTTGTCAGCAGATGACAGAAACGCTAGAAGAGCTACAGTTGTTATCTTACGTACTCCTAATCCGCCAAAGTGAATAGGGAGCGATGCTTGATTCCAAGATGGTGTTTCAAAACGTATATTTAAAGTAAATTCCAAAGAAGTTTTTAAATTCAAATCACGTAATAGAACTGATTCCATAGAGGGCTACAGGGAAGTACATAAGTTAAGTTGGGAATAAAAAGACAGAGTTTTTAAATTAACAGTGCTGAGTGTGCTATATTATCCAATTGACAGTGAAAAAGATCTTTAAACTTTGATATTGTCAAGTTAATGAATTCTTCAGAAGCTTCTTTGAAAATCGGTGCCCCTAAAAGGTACAGCGATTTTTATTTATTATTTTTATATTTGGGGTTAAGGTGTACAAATTCTCACCATGGAGATATCTTATATTTATGAAAATTTACAGTTAGACCTGTTGAACTAAAATCTGATATAATCTTAGATAGATCTGAAAGTGCAACATCTGCGTCACCTCCTAGGTACCATCGTCAAGATAGACATTAATATTTTTTATATAAACACAAATTTAACATGTAAAACTTATTACTTCAAGTATTACTTCAGTTAATTAACAAACACTTTCTGGAATCAGCTGCCATAAACAAACGTTCGAAAGTTAAAAGTTACTTATATTACTTATCGTGTGGGATTTTACTTTAATTAAATCATAAGGTCCTTAAATATTTTTCTTTATGTTAGTCATGGGCTGGATAAAATAGAGGAACACAATTATTTACAGACATTTAATATTGTCTAGATAACCACGAATACAAATATTCCGTATCATATTTTCAATGTTTTCTAGTCTCTAGATCAAAAATATGTATCAAATATATTCTTTGATAAAATAAGAATTTTCGTCGCGTATTTGAAAATGCGATTCAAGCTTTCAAATCCTTTCAATATCATATCTATCGATGATATTGCGTCGAGATTGGTTAAAGATTTTGTTTCGTACTAGAGCTTCCTGTGGGTCTTATAACCCCTTTTTAATAAAAGTCGTTCGATATAGACGCGGTTTGAAAAAAATATAACGCAGTTTATATGAATCGACGCTTCAAGTGGATGTGGAGCAGCTATCGAATTGTCAACTGTCACATTAACAGTTGACAATTCGATATAGTAATTAAATTCTTTTTTTAACAAGTTTATTACTATGGATACAAGTCTTCTAGTCCGAATAATAGAGTACAAATTTGACTTGAGAGAACATAAATTAAGATCATTTAGTGTACGTGTTAGTAAAACTAATTACATATCTGTACTAAAATATTATAATTAGGTAATGTAACGCCATCTATTGCCGCGAGGTTGTAGTTTTCTATATTCCGCTGGTATTGACGATTTCTAGTAGTGACTCAAGTGTCTAAGCGAGATACATAATTATGTGTGAAGTATGTTGTCTTTGTGAACGCGTCTACAATATTGTAAAAGTTATCATTAAATGTGTGTGGGTTACCTATAATTCCAATCACTGTTCGTTGTTTCAAACTCTGGTGAAATTCATTCATTCAAATGAGAAACTATGTAGTACTAGTATCAGTAACAGTCAAAATTTAGTTGAATCCATTCCAATCACAATCTATCCCCAAGAATCGAGTGTAGAAAACGTATCGTGTGAACGTGTGGACACTTACAAGATCAAGATCGAATTGTAACGGCATTACATTGCGAATCTAGCCTTATGTTTTATTTCACCACATAATTCGTTCTTTCACGTTATATATTATTTTTATATGAATATTCAGTAAGTCGGCTACTATCTATATTATACCCCCAAGTGATAAGGGGTGTGCACCCAAAAAATTTTTTTATTGACATTTTTTTTGTTTTTAGTTTTTTATGATATAACATACAAAAATACATGCAATTGTCACCCCTCTACGATCAACCCTATTTTTTTATTATAGTAGATACTTATTTTTATTGAACTAAACCAGTCAGCTACTTACTTTAAAGAATATTTGGTTAGAGAATTACTATATTTATGTTAAATATTAAGGTGATGGGCGTATAATTAAGACTGACACCACAGCCCGGCTTCTTCAATCTCAAGACCTCTACTAAATTTGTGATCGAGGACAGCACTAAAACCCCACCACCAGCAATCACCAGCGCGATCAGCCGTTCAATCTGCGGCGATTAATAATGTGGGAAGGACATATCAAGCAAATTTAAACATATATTACCTCAATGTAGACACTATTATATACAAAATTAATTCGAAAAGCTCCAAACAAACAACAGCCCTCTTTAAACGACGTCTAAAATAAAGTATCATATTTAATTCAAATGATTTCTTGATAAAACGATTTTAATAAAGAGAAAACATCAAAGACCTACTTCAATAGGCATTTAAATCTCACAGTTGAGTGTCTCAATGTTTATTTATTTCGCCAGCGTAGACTAAACAGCTTGGATTATGAAAAGCGTTAACATCTAGCTAATTATATTTTGTATGGGATATTTTAGGTTCGTTGTCGTCAGTAAAATTATTTAAAGGTATCGATGACGTGTCTCAAAAGCCTGATTAGCGATGTGCGTATAAAGATAAATGATCAAAAATACCATCGATTACATGACCGCACACTTCATAGGGAGGAGACCGTCGCTTTCTTAACTTTCTGAAATAAATATTCGTTGCATAACTTAACAGTGTTGAACTAATTAATAAATTGCGAACCTAAAATGAAATAATAGCAAAGTTATGTTGTTCATGAAAGCGCGAATAATATGAATTAATTACATCGAATCTGAAATCGAAATGACATTTATCAAACAAATATAACATAACAGATGCGTATGTAAAATTTGTGATATCATATTTTCTTGTATAAAAAATTATACATAAAATATATATATGCATAAAAATGCATGCATGTTGTTTTAGAACTTATAAATGAATAAATATGTATTTCTGGCCTGGCTCACCCAATATAAAGTGACATTCGCATGACATTAACAATGCCAGAAGGCTCGCGAATGCCTTACCGACCTTTTAATAATTGGTACGCTTTTTTTTGAAGGACCCTGAGCCAAATTGGTTCGGAAATACGTGACGGACAGCTGGTTCCACACAGTGGTGCCATACGTGCCGTAACGCTTCGTTATGGAACAGACAACGGGTAATAGGAATGGAAAATGTAACATGATATATGTAGGTTAGATATAACCTGGTAGGTTCATGTTGAGGTTTTAAATCATGAAGCAGTTAACAATAATAAAAACGAGTTAAATGAATGCATACAGTGTCGCGAAATCTAAATTAATTTCGGCAGACCACCGAGTTATTGAAGAACCCTTTTGCTGGTAATTTGTTTAAACCCGCACTCGTTACTCGAAAGCCAAACTTACAAGTACTTAGGAATTTTCGTAATTTAATAAAAAAATATTCAATTTACACAGAACTATGGTCTCTTAGAGTGTGTTTTATATTTTGTAAAACGTTCCTTACATCTCGTATTTCAAGTGCCCTGAATATTAATTTTAATTAAATTAACAAACATAACAAAAACGTTAAAACAGCTGTTTTTCTGTGGTCAAACTGCAACAATGCTCCAATAGATTTTTTCTTTCTATATGCACAATTCCATGTGGATTGGTGGTTAAGGGCTTAGTAAAATGAATTAAATAGTTACTGGACTGGGGCAGACACGTATCTGCATAATTTAATTCTCTTTTCCAGGACGAGTAGTTCTACTTCATTCGATCTTAGGACCTTAAGTTTATGTCAATCCATTGTATCAAAATTTGGAATTAGATCGCTCAAATACATTGTTTAACAAAATACCGCATAAAACCCGGTTTTAGCTTAATTAAAATATTCGCTCCAAACCTTTTTCCGTAACAAAATAATCATATCACGAAATTCCTGAGTGGAAATTTTAATGCGACTTACTTTTTATGTATAATCAGCGTGAGTAACCATTTAACTAAGACTACTGAGGTTCAGCTCAACATTTTTTAACTTAAAAAATACGTATCATCATCATCTAGTTACAACAATTACGACAAAACAGTTAAAGACAGCTGAAATTATATCCGTTACAAATATAGCTTTAATGTGGTTTTGATATCTGAATTGTAGTACGTCTACAAACACCTTCATTAGTTTTCATAAATTTAGTTCTTTTCTTGAAGAATTAATTTAGCAAGTTTTCGAAAGATCTAAATGAATTCTAGTAAGGGTCTGCTTAATATATTAATCGTCTACAATGTGTAAATATAACTTTGAACCCTCTATACAAATGATCAGCACTGGTATTTGTTTATTTATTATAAGGAGAAATACAATATAAATTTAAAGTTATGTTCAACAGATTCAAAGATCAATTATAATTGTCTAAAAACATGACAGAACGGAAGACAAGTAGATAATACAATATTAGGAAGACAACACCTAAGAAGACGACATAAATATAAATACTAATCAGTATGAAAATAAATAACGATGGTCCAAAAGTATAAGAATTGTTTTAATTTATTCTTAAATGAAGCAGGAGACAAGTACGAAAACAGAGCCACATGTTAGCGCCAAGTTATGTGCAAGTCAAGAGGCGCGGGAACCACTCGGGAACAGAATAACTTTCGAGTTTAAAGTAAAAGTAAGTACTGACAATTAAAAACTGTTTGATAAATATTATCTCTTCTGGGCGGCAAATATACAGTATAAGTAGCTAAAAAGTTAAATTTGTAAAAGCAATCCATTCCCATAGCTTAGACAAAGACATGAGGTTACCAGAAATCCCAGGTTGAAACCATAATTTCATGTTAAAATTATTAAAAGAGTACCGAGAGTTTTTTACGCCGGCTTTTTCTCTCGGCCTACATCCTCTGTCTTCTTTGCCGATGAGTAGGGATGTCTACCTATTCAAATTAAATGACGTGAAAAAAGTGATACTTGTATCTTATGTTCCATAATAAACATATTTTATTTTTTATTATATTTTACTTAACCAGATAAATCAATTTTAATAATATCATAGAAAATACACCTTTATGAAAAAAGGTTTCGATTTCCCCTTGCCTCATGACAGGATTTAATTTTTATGTGACCTTTTATATCCCCGGAGAGCCTTTCACCGTTAATCCAGCTCTTAAAGGCTCAAGTAAATTGGTAGTTATCCCTCCTGTCATAATACATACACGCTTTGTATTGTCTGTGCAAATGTTATAATAAACAATTTCTTAAATGTGTGTGACTTTGACCACGCTGGTTTGTATTAAATTAAAAAACGAAAAAGTTACTTAAACGATATACGATACAGCCTTAAGCCATTAGTCAAATTAATTTGTAATATTCTTAAGAATATTTCTAAAATATTCGCTTACTACGCCTGATTTTAGGAGCCAACCAGCTTCCCATTTTATGTCTTTAAATTATCTTGTGGAAATGTTATTGCTTCGAAAAGCAGTGAACTAGTATTTCTACCCCTGTGATATCGTTTGCAACCTGACATTTTTGTTATATTCTTATAATCGATATAAATTTAAATTATTGACCGTTTAATATAAAATATTATTATTTATATATAGGAACCATGCTTAACCTTTAAAAATGCTGGTTCCCAGACTTAGCCATTATTGTGTTAGGGGTGACCAGACTCTACCGAGAAACAAGAATAAAAAGGACAAACATTATTTCTATTTAATTTAATTTATCTTTACTTTGAGTATTGGATGAAAAATTTTGACAATTTTGTGAGTATATGCGTGGGTATGTATGCCCGTGTTTGAGTGAACACAGGAAAATATTTAACCGTTTAATAGATTCATGGACATTCTAAAAGGCTAAATTTATTAAAGTTATGACAAAAGAATCCCCCACAATAGTCAGAACTCTTTTTGTCAATTATATATTTTATGCAGAAACCCAAAAAAAAACAGTTTATTAAAATCAACACCTTTTTAAAGATATAAGTTAAAATTTTAAAAATATAGCCAACACGAATTACACCACATATACGAAGAACATTATGTACCAAGACAATTCACTTGTAATTTATTGGTGATGTGGTGGTGAATGTGTGTGTGTGAGTATGTTTTAATGTGATCTTAAAAATCCATTCGATATGCTTATCTCCTCCAAAAAGATAACATGGCTTTTCTTATGGAATAAAAGAAGAATTTTTAATAAAGTAACTTTTTATTATAAATTGTTAAATTTCTATGATTTAATCAGAATATCCATTTTAAGGATTTAGCTTTTTCTGAGGATTTTTAGTCAAACGTGAAACTTCTTAAAAATATAAACAGTCTTTAAGAGGGATTATTTTATAAGCTAGGGCTGTGTAGGAATGATTCTCTATTGTAGATATGTTAAGAAAATCTAACTCAAATTTTTGTTTATGTTTTAATAGAACAATAATGTCTTTGGTGTTTTACGTTCAAATAAAATGTATTTAATATAAACACCACTTTTTATTCAGCAGTCGTGGTCAGCGTCCCGCTATATTATTATATAATGATAACTGAAGATTTGTCAAATGGCCAAGCAAGCTGGAGTGTAATCCCCATGGATCCTCCCAGGCAATCGACGTACTACCAAAAGCAAAGAAAGCTGGGATGAAATTTCCTAAAACAATATATATCATATATATGAGCCTTAGTGACCATGAGACAATGATCACATACATTTTTCGTTAAGGATGAAAGCTATTTCGAGCTTTTTAAAATTCACTTCTTTGTATTTCTTAAGATTGTTAAAGATAACAGTAACAGAGGCACTTTTCCCAAGGCTCATCTTAGTGGTTAACGCATATGACGCGTACTCTGGAGGTTCTGGGGTCGATAATCGGCGAAACAATAATGTTCATTAAGTGTATTTCCACCATACATCAACAGAGTTACAAGACCGAAAATTTATCCTGCACACATAAGAAAACGTTACGACTGATATGTTACATTCAAATCCCTATTTCAACAATTGTAAATATCCTAAGAAACAACATGTTTTTAAACTAAAAATATTCTTTATTTCGGACGAGGTAACCCTATACATAAAAGGCGTAGGTACATAAATGTAAAAGCCTTTTTATCGCTACAAATAGCCTATTCATCAAAATCAGAGATAGCAGAGAAAAGGCATTTTTAAATTTAAGACCAAACACAATACATTACATATAAAGAATTTAGGTTATAATAATAATTATTTATTCAGTCATAATATAGTTCAAAATTAAAAAGCGGTCTGGTTTTTCAGGCATTACTTTTCGTATAGATCCACTATATATAATGTTTTCCATTGATTTGTTGGATTCATTCAGAACTATTCATCCAAAAAATACATTACAAAACACATTTTTACTTTTATAATATATACAACTTTTTTGTCTAGAAGTCAAACGTCCAACTACTACTCCATAAACTCTACATGAACTAAAACTTACGATCAGACGCAATGGCTAGCGATGTCCATGACAAAAATAAACCAAAGTTAGTCTCATCGTTGGCACGCAACGTTTACACTTTATGTTAACTAATTTTACACTTTTATAGCACTAAAAGTTTCACGAACGTGTATATTCAACACAATACGACACATCCCACCCGTTCGGCGACTTGGCATCAACTGAGCTCTCAAATCTGAAAATACACAAAGCTGAAAGGGAAACATGTTTTATCTCTCTTTCATCGCTGAATGCAGTGGTTTCAGATTGTTCATGAGTTTCAGTTTTTTCTTAGCGCAGTGCCGTTCAAAATATTTATAGACAATATGAAAAGACTGTTGGTGAAAATGTCTTGCGAGATTGCGGAATGTGTTATTAATATCCATTATTGTTTTCAATCTCTTCATATATAAACCAGCTAGTATAATATTAATGCTAAAGTACCCTAGTAATACAGCTTTTTCCTTTCACAATGGCCTGAATAAAATATTGCTGTTGACACCCTTCATCTTGATACAGATTTATTTCGATTCCTTTATTATTTCTTTAGTAATGGCTAATAGTGAAGCTGTAATATATGCCATTAACAAATGTACTATAAAAACAATGTTTGTCTTCAATTTAAATTTCTCTAGTACACATTCTAATATAAATGTGTGATAAATTATGTTATACTATGTAAAGGTGCGAAGAGTAGTGGATGCGTAAAGCTAGAAACAGAGAAGAGTGGAAGCCGTTAGAGAAGGCCTATGTTCAAGGACAAGCTGTATAAAAAAATCAACCGGCTTGCCGATTAGTTATTAGTATTTATATTTCTTGTTAATTTTTTAGTACTTCACATTTTTATGTACTAATTTAAGTATTTTCAGCAATAAAGGCTTTTATTATTATTATATGTGAAGGGAAATGGTGTACGGTTATGAATTGTGAGAAAATTGTGTTTCCGTTTCGTGAAAATTCACCGGTCCACCTCACGCATTAATTTCTGAAAATTCTAGAATTTTCTCTCGCGCGTGCTTTCGGCTGCATTGCTGGAAAATGCAATCGGTTCAAATACCGGAAGTATATGGCAAAAGTTTATAAGTTCGAATATCAAAAATGTGTATGTAAAAGAAGACGATGTTGGGTAGCATCATTGCATGAAAACCATTTTGTAATTATTATGGCTAAGTGACAATTCGAATAGATTTAATTTAACAAATATAAATTATTGAGTCTTATATAAAAATTAAAGGATTTAGTTAAAAAAATTTGTCATGTTAATCGTATTACCAATGTATTACTTTAGTAACTATAACATTTAATTTGAGGCTTATGGGTTTACGAAAAAGCCATCCTATGAAACCTATTTTCGTTTTATAGTCAAAATTTATTTAATGAAAAATAATTTTTAACTTTTATATTTTAAGACCAATGTATTTTTTCTCAAACTAACACAGAGCACAGTGGTACTGGCTAGTGATTAAAAAAAATTAATGCATTTGTGTTAAGAAAAAAATCCTTAGAATAAAAATGGACTAAATAATAAATATAAAGGGTAACTATGCAAAAATCTATTATTTTTAAGTCAGGCATTACGTGGCATTTCCGACCTGGATTGTTGGCGGTTTGCCAAACCACAAAACGAAGTTCAATTGGCGTCATCTTTTTGTGGTTACCTAAAAGGGTCCGTAAAAGTACCAAAATTCTTTTAAAGAATATGTTTATACTAAAATAAAATAAGATTTTTTACACAGATTTCAGAAATTAAAGAATGCTGGCGCTAGGTGTAAGTTACAGATTGCTGTATTCATTTCATTCATCTGCCTAACGTTCGTCTTTGATTGTATAAGATAGCGATTCTGAATCAGCATGTATTAATTGTATTGGTATATAGAAAAATTTTGAAAAACCTTACCAAGATGTTTGTAATACATTTACACAAAAATTATTAGTTATGATAAGTCCAAAAAACTAAATCTTTCTGTAGACGGTATACTATGGTATAATAGGAATTAGAATTTTTTACTACGCAATATAAAAATATAGAAATGTGTAACAACTATTTTCACTACACGAATACCATAAGAATACTGATTGCGTGGTCTAAATGGATTTCTTTTAATTTTGCCATTAATCACTTTTGTACTCTTAATGGCTCTCATTGTCAAATTTTCAAGAAATACTTTTAAACCAATCTTCATGTGGGTGTTTAGAGTTCATTTCATAAATATACATTGGAAGCGGCGTGTCGGCCTAGCGATTTAGGCATTCCACTCTCAGCTAAAGTCAACTGTCAACCTCGAGTCGGTCGAAGTACCTTAACTAGGTGTGGTATTATTTCTAACAGATGTCTTTTCCTACCACAGATTAATTAGCTTTTTATGTCCGCTATGAATCCTTGCTCATACGGTGTTAGATTACACAGAAAGAAAACTGACATTTGTCTTTTGTTAACATAGCTTTTACACATTAAGAAAACACTTTTTTAAACGGATTGATGCTATGTATTGGTCACCGTGACCACGCACGCTATAAAGCACGCGAAACGTCGGAAAAAAATCTAAATTTTAAATTATGTTAATAATTATAAGTTTATAATAATTATACATAGCTTCAATCCGTTTACAAAGTGTTTTCTTAAACTGAAATTTAGACCTAAAATTGCAAACCTGTAAGATCTGATCCCTTAAGGCGGACTTATTTAGATATATTTGATATAATCAAAATTATTTTTAGTTAGATGCTTACATCCAAAACGCTTACTGAATCCGCTGAGAAACTTCCGCTGCCGGTACCGCTCCCTATCCTATTTCACTTCCCGCTAGCCAAAACCGTTATTATTATTTCAATCTTGATTTTGTTCCCTTCGCAATGACACTTGGGCCGTGGGGGGGCGCCTAGTAGATAGTTCCTGTGACCAGAACTGGTACTTTCTTTTCTTGATACATCCCAATAGAGCGAGGAAATGCTGCCATCCAAGGTACACTGCCACAGGGAACTTTTTAAATTCTTAGTTGTCAAATTATCAATTTTTAATTTTAATTACTGTTGTTAATACATATATATGTATGTTGGAAATAAATATGAATGTTACAATTCGTATAATAGGTATACATATAATATCAGTATACCTCAGAAGTCAGGAGAATGTCTCATAAAAGTCTACGTAGCCAGTGTACCGAGATTGCTGAATATGCAGGATCTAAGCGGAATCGATTCCCTTAGGGCACATTTGGCAAGATGAATGTTGTCAGACGAAACTAACATTTAATAAGGTAATGTTTGACGCTTAGATATTTTCAATATTTATTATTGTTATTTGTTACGGATGATTTTTTATACGGTTTATATACATTACATTATTTCGATCATGATGAATGATTCATTGTCAACTTATTAAATTTTCTTTTTTCTTTTTTGTTCTACAACTTATATAATTGGCAAATTTGCCTTCTTATTTAAAAAAAACCTATATGAGGAGATTTTTAATTGGACCACAGTGTTATATACATATACATCTATTTCTGTATTGTGCTGTGTTAATCTTCTTAATAAATAAATAAAAAATAATAATAATTTTATTTACAGTTTAAACTCTATATAACGACACCGAAGGGACAATGCAATTTATGGCGTTTTAGAGACGTTACATGCAATTCAGTGTATTTAGAAATAGATGTTCTAAATCACAATATACGTAATTATCACAAGAATTTCGGTATATGACATACAAGATTGCTAATAGTTTTTTTTTATAAATTAAACAAAATGAAATAATAATAATTTAAATAGATCTTCAATAGCTTACTGTCTCTACCGTGGCTGACTGTCTCTTCACAAAAAAGGTGGTGATCTTAATAAAACCCAATATAACAACCCTAATACATATCATTATGACGTAGAGGTTTTCTTTTTATAGAACAGGTTACAAACGGGCAAGTGTTCGATGTTAAGTGATGATTTACTCACTTCTTGTACTTTACTCAGCTGGTATTTTTCCATTCTACGTTTGCCTGAAAGAAATCGCTTTTTAGCGAGAGGTTGCCAGTTGTAATAAGTAATAACAATAACTTATGTAACCTGTTTTTGATATGTATGTTTAAGGTGCAATTCAATTAATGACTATAACTGACATATATAATTATCTAAAAAAAAATTTACGTATAGGAATCTCAAGCGCTAAATCTTGTATCAAAAACTCGTTAAGTACTAAAACACACGGAATCAAAATGCTTCAATCCCAATACATACACCCTGGAATACATTGTATAAATGCACAGAATAAGGCACAAGATCTGATCTACTTAAAAACAATTCGTTTGTCATCAAAAACAAATCGTTTATCTATAAGGTGCGTGTAATAAATTTGAACTTTAATGTAATTCGTAGCTAACACACTGGACTGATTTAACAATCAGCTGCCAATCGGCGAACTGAATAATCTCGCCGCTAATTTGTTGTATAGACTTGAAAAGATACGGAGTTTCAAATGGCTACGTAATCTGAGCGTTCTTTATTCAAAAAAGTAAAATTGATCAAAAAATTTAATTAACGTGACATAAGTACATGGCGATAATAATGTATTACTTACTTAATGAGTGGTTGCCTGGAAGAGATCGCTCGAAAACTATAAAGAACGCCGAGTTCCATGTTAAACACCAAAACAAACAATCTGCAAAAATAGAGGACACCGTGAGTCATTTCTGCAAAAACCCGTTATCTTTTAGTCGATATCAACTCCGGGGAAATAAATACAGATAACACAACTTTCTCTACAGCTGTGATACTTTTGACATTCAACACCTTTTGTCTTAAGTCACCGTGACTACGCACGCTGTAAAGCACGCGAAACGTCGGAAAATTTAAAATTATGTAAATAAGTTATAATAATACAAAGCTTCAATCCGTTTAAAAAGTATTTTCTCAATTGTATTATATTTCTGCAACGAAGTGTTAATAAATAAATAAACAAAAATACTTACTCCGTCGGCGAAACGACCCAATGTGGACTCCAAAGCAAGAGAACGTGACCTATACCACAATCAGCCACTTGGAGCATGCGTACGCCTCCACGGGTTGTATGTATATTTTTCTAAGTTAATGCAGTTATTTCGAAAGCTGTGTATACGAAATATCTTCAGATGACCAATAGGAGCATGGGCCTGGTAGAGGATCCACGTTCTTGGAGAAACTGATCGTGGTTAGTAGCACAGAAGGCAGAAGCAGCGAAGCCGTTCACCGCCCAGATGGACCAAGTAAGTGAAAGACTCATCGTCCTCAAAACTGGGCTGGAAGGGCTGGGCTAAAACCGATGGAATCAGATAGTCCGCTTCAGAAGTTTCTTTGCTGACCACGATGACCCTCAGAAATGAACTACAGACTGAAGGGAGATTTTATATTCATGTAAAAGTGTTTCAAATTTAAGAGTACCCTATAGTAAATGGGGTGTGGTAATCACGAATCTGTGCTTAGTTCATTCCAGGACGTCAGGTTTTCAAAAATTAAAATTATTGTTAATTTTTTAGTTTGTATTACACTTTCTATGAATATTCTATTAACACACTATAGATAACCGAAAATGTAAGACGATAGTCTTGGTTGTTTGTAACGTTTATTTACGGGTAGTTTAAACAATATGTGTTATTATTAAACCCATGTAAAGCTGGTTCACCACTTGACTAATTAACTTGTAGCACATTTACGTACGTGTGTCTACAAAATATTGGCGAGTATCGTCAAAATAACAGCGAAACCAATTGCGTCGCCTAAATCCCGTTAATTAACTGTGAAAATGGTTCACTCAATTATTAAATTTCATAAAATATATTAATTAATATACGAATGTTTATAATAAACTTAAGGTAAAGTCATTTCACCTTCTCTAATTAATTATTTATTAAAAGCTTTTATCGTATATAGATGAAATGAAAACACTTAGAAGTCGCGCTAAGTACGAGAGCAAAGAATTGACTTTACATATATGCTAAAATACTTTCCTAATAACTGCTACACTTAACATCTATTTAGACTATTATCCTAACCTTGCTCGAGGATAGGATAGTTGGTATCCTTCGTTCACACTTTTACTACTAAACTTCGTTTCCTATAGAAAGATCAAATCAAGATTTCTTGATTGCGTCTGTGTGGCGGTGTGGGCCTCATTCTTGAAGTCGTAGCTTCAATCCAGCTGGCCACCAATGAACCTTCTGTCTATATGAGCGAAATACAATAATGTGAGAAAACCTTAGACCGACTGCCAGCAGTGAATCTGTTAACAAAGCGACTTTTAAGCTTTAATAGAACTCATCTTAAAACAATGATAGGAACAATTACGGGCCATTGTCTCATAGGTGCGACACACAGCAGAGACACACAGTGTTTCAGCGCAGAAGAATGTAGTTTTAGAATGCGAGGCTGTGGCTGAACAACGTGCAGGAATCCTCAGAGTAGTGAGTGAAGCCTGTGAAGTGCCCAGGAGACTTCTGTGCTTCTGGAAGGAGCTAAGCTGGCTAAATTAGCCAGGACTTGGCCAGGACCAATTATGAGGCTAAGTGCGGAAACTGAGTCCACCAACCTTAACCTAATACCGAAAAAGTCGACGGTATGTAGTACAGAAAGCTGCTTGCTTATTAGAAAAAGACAAAATCTTGTATCTGCATCTAAAATGTTGTAGCTCCACTGTTTTCTTTGTAAAGGTAAATATCGCAGACTGATATTGAAATCAAACGGCTTAACTTATAGCTGAAAATTAATTTCCTCGAGTTATATAGAGTATGCAAACAAAACAATGGATTAAGTTGAAGAGTTTCGTGCGGGGAGCGGGTTATGCAATAGGATATTATCAAACGACATGTGTGTTGAGAGTGTCGCTATAGCTTCATGCATATAATATATAAGCCAGATGAAATTCTTTTGGACCCCCCTATATAACATGCATAATGTATAATATTAAAAAAAAATCTTCAAATATTTCATGATCATTTGCTAATCGAAAAGGCAAGTAGGTGATCAGCCTTCCATGCCTGACGCACGCCGTCGACTTTTTGAGTCTAAGGCAAGCCGGTTTCATCACGATGTTTTCCTTCGCCGTTCGAGCGAATGTTAAATGCGCACATAGAAAGAAAGCCATTGGTGCACAGCCGGGGATCGAACCCACGACCTCAGGGTTGAGAGCCGCAGAGCCACTAGGCCAACACTAATCACATTCATACTATTTACTTTGTCAAATATACAAACAAATGTCATATAATGATTGTTTTTAAAAAGTTTTTAATTCTGGATATGAAGTGCGTGCCTTAAACACAGTTTATGCAAAATCTTTGATCCCAATCAATGGCATCTTTAAGTTCGTTATTTATCTTAAAGCAATTATATAATACTTCTACATAAGCCTATCCACGTAAAACTACTTTTTGAGTGGCTGTAAGTGCGCTCGGGGGCGTCTGATTGGAACCAATAAACTTTTAAAAACTTACTCTACGAGTTTTTAATCTTATTATTTCCTCTACAAAGAGAATACTTTTCGGCCAGTTCGAAATGCACTTCATTGATAAAAAAAACTTTCACTTATATTGTTTATTCCATGTTGTCTATTTTACTAAAAAGTATTATTTAGGTTTAAGGCATACTTTTGTATCTATATACATTTTTTATAATTGTTAAATAAACATGTAAAAGAATTATAGTTAAATTACCAAGAGTCAATAAATACGCAGAGGATATATTTGGGCTCTTCCTACTGAGCATATATGTACAACTCTCGCACATAGTGCTCGGCAACATCCAAATGTTTAATAATAAAAATATCAGCATGTTGATATCGCTGTGATATATAGAATCAATGACTTTCCAGCTAGGAATCCTCCTCCTAGCCGCCCTTTTAGGGAAGCCGAGCAAGTTGTTATTGTGACGCTGGGAGCGTAGGGGTCGGTCCGATACGTGCAATAGACCCCTACGGACTAAAAAATAATGGAAAAATAGTTAAAATTTACAAGGTAAATTTTTTCTTAAGCCATGCCATAAAAGCGTCTGCTACGCTAGTCGGAAACGACAAACTGTCAGTCACTCGGTTTACACAGCTCTAGTCCTTTTCATACACAAAAATATAATTTGTATTATAACCCTTACAGTGTTAAAAGTACACATTTATCCCTTGCCCTTATCAATGATCACTGAACGACCCTGTTTATTGGCAATTCTGACAAACGTTTAATTACGCCAGTATGTCGGTTAACGGCTTAATTGTCCGCCTAGATATTGGACATGTCCGTTACGTTGGCAATAATTAAAACTGGCATTTGAGATTAAAAGCAATAAACAGAAATGGCGATAGCCTCTAGGAAGTGCTTGATTCTTAATACCACTGAACTACTTGTATGATTCATAGTCGAAACTTGGTGACTTGTATTGTAATGTAATTCCAAAATAGAATTGATATCACACGACTCAGTTTGCGCTAAGAGCTAAGCTTCTTATGGTCTATATAAAATGTGCTTTTGTGCTAAATATTAGTTACTTTTTTATTTTTTATTTATTTATTTTTTATTTTATTTATTTATTGTATAAGTGTTCTTAATATAAAGGAATTTGATGTGGTGGAAACACAAACTGTGCACAGTTTTTCTATCCACCAGGACGTCGAACATTAATTAAATCATTAACACACATATATATATATACTAAGGCCAGTGACATATAAACTGTAAATTTATAACAAACAAACCATTCAAACGATTTAAAATTGCACGTAAAACGTGATATACAAATCTAAACGCTGATGCGCCATAGATAGCCGATGCAAGAAACCTGTTCTTGTCGAGAATTCTCATTCACATCCTGTATGTGAATGTGTGAATGAGTTCCTATATTCGAATATATATATATATATATATATATATATTTTAATGACGTATATGGCATAATTTATGTTATGCATAATTTATAATTGTTTGACTTATGTAGTATTTTTTTTTATTTAAATTTAATATTGTTTCTTGTTATATTAGTAAGAAGTGTAGCTGGTCTCGAGTTTATTAAATTTGTAAATTATTGTAGCATAAATGCTAGAAAAACGCAATACGCAGGCATTAGTTCAAAACAAATTGAATTCATAACCACCTTAGGATTTATTAAGTTTAAAAATAGATTTCTTCTCGCTATACGTTATTTCTTTGTTATTAATTACTTATATCGAATATTTGAAGTCACTGTTTCGAGTCGTTGATATGTCTACTTTCTTTGTATATAAAAAAATACAAACTAGATTGTTAAGATATTAAAACTTTAAGTATTTATTTCCATTAGATAAATATACAGTATATATTCTTAATAATAATTATAAATAACTTTAAAAATTCCATGTGGCAGTTTACTTCTAATAGTGGCAACATTTCCTCACTGTACTGTATAAGTTGCCTGTACTATAGATAAGATATTTAGCTTCCTTAATGAATAGCCATGATGTAGTACATTTGTACAAAAAAAGTGCACTTTTTTTGTTATTCTTATTATTTACACACAACGCAAAAATTAAAACCCGTAACGACAAATGCCATAAATAATAAACAACAAGGGAAACTGCGATGAAAATTTCAACCAATTTGGTCGGGTTAAAAATGCGAGCCTTTGTTTTAATTGGTTTACGCAATTTATTCCGGCCTTTGTAGCTACTGGCTTTAAGGTGGGTATTTATAATAATTAATTATGATAAACACCCTTACTCATTTAGCCGAGGAATGGGTCCGTTTTCTTGGCATGTTATAACGTATTTTCCACGTTTTTTTTCTATTTAACATAAAAATTTAATTATCTTATCTAGCTGAGCCTTAAGAATAACAAATAATGTTTCTTAATTCAATTGGTTTAATTTTTTGAGGTGACACTTCTTTATCGGCGTTAGAAAAAAAAATACCGTCACATTTTTCAGTTACGCGTCACACTTTTCGGTTACGGGCCACCTTTTTCTTGTCCCTACTATGGTTGATTCGAAGATTCGAAGCCATTAATAACAAAAATATATAATAACGATAACAATGATAGTAATAATTCTATTACAATTAATAAAATTCTGTAATAATCTTAGTAGTAGTAAGGTAAAATGAAATAATTGTATTATTTGTATTCATGTCAATGATAATAAAAGCCTTTTGTTAAACTTTATCTAATTTATTTTTATGTAACCAATTAACTTTACAAAATAAAGTTGCATATAGTACATCATTTTTCTAAAAATAAGTACATAAAGAAGTTTCACTACGTGTGTACACTATTTATTTAACAGGACACTTAAGCGATACCGCCGCTAAATGCGTGCGTTGCTGACCTTTTAAGAATTGGTAATAAATATTTGATAATGATCTATTTACTCTAATAATGACTAATTACTTTGAATTAATAATTAAAACACAATTAATTATCATTCATAAATAGTAACTGAACTGTTTCTTATCTAATATCCTATAAGCTGGCTAAGACTATCAGTCTAAATTTTATCTAAATCTGGGGCTTGAGAAAAAATTACTTTTCCATGGTCACGTGACAAGTGTGAGCTCATTTTATTCCCAAACCCCGTTCACTCATTTTCAAGATATAGGTATCTTTTCAGTCACACAGTTTTCCTTTTATTGGTATTTAAAATTGTAAAAAAATACTATTTGTAGTATTAGTAAGAAGGATTTTATTAATATCATCTTCATACCCTTCAAGTTTTTTCTTAATATTCCAAATGCCGGTATTTGTAACCGGTGTCATTTCCAGCCCATTACACTGTCCCTTTGGCCCGTAAAGTGCTGAATCAGCACTTACATATAAATCTTATATCCTCTTGTGTGGGTTGAACATTTTTTATTTTACTTCGAATATACTGATTTTTCTAGATTGCAATATAATTATTAATTACATAAAAACACCCCAATATTCATAAACATAAACAATATCATAATGTACATCAGTATACCTCGTAGTGACTGAAACTAATTAAATTGAAAAATATATACAATTAGTATTGATAAATCACGAATAGAAATGATTTCAAAACGAACATGACGTAGAATTCTAATTTTAATTTATTTCGAAATACAAATTCGAAAGATGTTCTTTCTCCTCCTGAGAAATCCTATCTAGCAAAACCTAAAGAATACAGAGAATAATTCCTACCTCTAATTAGTGTCAAGACGAGTGACGCGAGAGCTCTAGACGCTCTAATTGCTCTACACCTTGTGTTGACATAATATTTTAACACGCTTTATTTTACTCACCCCGTACTTGTGTTTTATTTAATAGTTTAACTGTATAAGTCAATGAAAAGATGGGTCCCGAAATGCGCTATATAATATTCGACTCATAGCGCTAACGACTAGACTACCAGGCTCGTTGCCTGGGGGATACGATCTCCAATTGTTAAAAAAGAGGATACTGAATGCCACATCACACCCATGACTATGAGCTGCGCTGACAGCCCCTCTTGGGCGTCCCGAAGTCTCGTTTGAAGACTTAGATCAGCACAGTTAACAACCAGATCTCTCATTAAGAAGGTCCCCGATTTTACTAGATTTTAAATATAATCATTACAACCCAAAATACAACAAAGGTTGCGATATTTGGTAGATTGCGAACGGACCACCTGTTTATTAATTAAGAAAATTTATAAAACTGTAAATGTATTTGGCTGTTTACGGGACCTAATACAAATATTACCTCCACGTCCATAGTGCCCCAACTGAACGTTATGTAAGGTAGTTTTTGCCGCGACCCTACACTATGTGGAAACAGTTGCCAACTGAATTATTGCCTAACCAATTTGACTTAGGCTCCTTTATAAAATGAGAGTTCCAATTAAAAGGCCGGCAACGCATCCTGGCATGTGTGAGTGTTTATCACTTAACATCAGATGAACCTCCGGCTCGTTTGCCGCCAATTATTAATTCTATAGTCAGTTTAAATGTCTCTTAATAAAATATTATCTGTTCTATAAAAAAAATATTATTCTAATTTCAGTCAAAATATATTTTGTACACTCCTATATAAATAATTTAAAAAAACAATTGTCACGTTTGAAACGCTTTACAATAACGTTTATCGAATAAAATTATTCGTAGCTAAATGAAAGTTTAAACATACATTTCTATTATTTCCCGACACAAACAGTGAAACAGATGCAATATAAAGTTTGCATTTAATTCCTGTGCTTGTTCAGTTTTCTTGAGGACATTTTGAGAGTCAATGCTCTCGTTTATGCAGAGAGCGGACTATATACGCCGAATGTTACAAATCTTTTCTTACATTTGTATTAGTGATTTTGTTATAGAGTGTAGGCAGGCACCAGTACTTATTACTTAATAAGATAGTTGTTATTTTGTGGATTCTAGTTTTTAGTTTCTAGCATATATTGCTCCGAAGCACATCGCAGTATTAGGTAAACTGGACTTTTATTAATGGCTTCATTCACCATCTTTTGTCATTGCGTGACTGTTTAAAACGCAATTGAAGAATTTTCGCACCAATTTGACTTCTGGGGTCATCATTCATGGGTTCTATAAGATTCTAGATATTAATACAGTTAATATTTTCCTTTATTCAATTATTTATAAAGAAAAGTGTTTATATACTTAGTAGTTAAGATTCTTATTAAATATAAAAATATACTACCAATATAATATATATTTTTGAAATAAATATTGGTATGCAGAAACTGGTTTTGTATGCAGAAACAGAAAACCCTTTTAAAAAGGTCAGGTGGAGAAAATAATCTTGAAAGTATTTTGTAGAATAAGAATAAGTGATATCATAGCCCATAAATACTTTCATTGACCGAAGTAATGCAAATGCCTTTTAAAGTTGTTGGTGTACGTAATATTGTAATGACGTTGCGAGCCTTCTGACAATGTGAGTGCCCATGGGCGGAAGTATCACTTAACATGAGATCCTACCCGTTTGCCTCTATTTATATAGCAATTTTATTATTATTTAGTTATGGTTTATTATACATTATAGGCTATAACCTTTTTTTTTTAAATGAGGTGAAAATGCGCTTACTCAGGCCCGCGCCAATGATATCGAGCTTGACGCGGGGACTATGGGGATGGGTCTACACTCAAATCCCTCTGCTATTCAAAGGGGTAGCGAGACCCCACCCACTAAAACACTTCAGCTCAACACGCCCTTAAGATGGGCCCTCGGAGTTCGCCAGGCATTCTACCCAAGGAACTCGGGCATAGGTTTTAACCTTATCTATGACTGACTGTGTATATGCATATGACAGTGCCAATACCAGCCAAACTTAGTGTCAACGCGTTGTCGCGTACAGTTGTTTCCTCATTGATATTCACCTATTACGATTTACCTAACGAAATAATAATATATAAATTCATTGTATAAAAGCAGAACTCATGACAATAAACGGTACGGCTCCCTTCGGTAAACAAAACTAGAAAGACGTGGCATTATGATAAAGACAATCACGCTTGAGAATAAAAGCCATTTAAAAACATCTAGACGCAGAACTTCTTACGTACTGTTGAATAACAAAACTGAAATGTGTATATTTTGCCCAAGTGTCTTGAAATTTACGCCATGACCAAATCAAAGTTTTTTTTGCTAACTCAACTCATTGTACCGTATTGTTTATAGAATTATATAAAATAATACAAAAGAAATGATAAAAATCTTTGGAATAAAGATATATAATAGATATTTAATTAACCACTTTCGAATTTCTGAAATGGGACACTTTATCTCTCAATTCCGTTGGTTTTTAATATAGTAATCTTTTATTTATATAGATCAACGGCAAACGGGCAAGATGCTAATCAGATGTTAAGTGATACATGTGCACTCTCAATGCCAGAGGCCTCGCGATTCCGGCCTTTTTGAAATTGGTACGCTCTAAAATATTGGGAAAACTATGTAAAATAAATCGTATTACAAAGTCGTGATGTATACAATATGAGATAATTAATATTTATGAACTGACTGAAAAGACTGCAGTGTATCATTACAATTCAATGGTGGAAATAGCTCGACGGTATCGCCCTTATTGTCAGGATATAAGGACTGTATTTGTAGCGAGTCTTTGAAATTGATGCATCGTTGCAGACCGCTTTGATTCATTGCACTGGGATTTGTGTACATACGTAGGTACGTTTCTTTTCATTACGTACGTTTGACAATACTCCACCTATTAAATATGCGAATATCTATCTATTGGTGACGGCATCACGCGTGAACGGCTGGACCGATTTCGCGAATTATTTTTTGTTGTGTTTGTCATTGTCAGGAGAAAGTTCCTATGAAAGAAAAAAATAAGAAAATTGCGCGGAAAAAATAGAAAACTTAAGAATACTTTTGTTACGATAGCAATTTTTGTTTTCAGTGCATAGCGTTAAAATTCAAACTTTTTTCAAATAACCTAATGGCGTTTGATATTTAATTGACAGAATGCGTGCTGCAAATATCTTCGTAAGAAAATTGATTATCGTTTAAAATAAATGCTTCGATCGGAGTTATTATATTGATAAAATACATAAAATAATTACAGTGGCTAATTGTTTGTGGAATTAATCTTGAAAATATATGTTTGTCACATGGCCTAGTTGTATGTCGCCTGTTCCCGTGTCAGAATACCAACAAAACTATTTATATACGCGCCAGAAAAACAAACAAAAGATGTTGCTTATCATAAAGCATTAGAATAATAAACACTTCGTTTCTGAAATATTTCTTAGTTATTATACAAATTCGAAACTAATATGCACAGTTAAGACAGGACAACATATAGTAATAAATAATTGTTACTATATAATTTTTTTAAATTACATTTTATTTAATTAGATACTCCTAAACCAGCTAGTATAAACCGATCGGGTGGAAATTATCAAATTGAATCGGTCAAAACTTTTAAATGATGCGACATTTGCACTTAGCATAGCTTATCTTGAAAAAAATTAATTTCGTACTGTCTACGATACGAAAGTCAGTTGATTTATCGAATGATTATTTTATAGGAAACTTCTTTTTATAACTTGCTCCCTGTTACATTAAAAAACACTGTTACTTTACGGTACGTACACAGTATTGTATCAATTGAATTGTGTGAAAATATTTAAGGGTGTCAATTTACACTACCAGCTAGTTTTACATTGCAATTTAAGTTCCTAATATATAAAAGAATTGTCAGTCAGTTATACTCAACTAGAACTGCCAATATGGTAAAATTATGAACCAGAAGTAGTGTTGTTGTTGACAAATTCTTCCGGCCATGTTTCAGTAAATCTTATATAAAATATGTACAATTATAAAAATTACATCAATCTATAATACATTTAAAGATTTAATTAAAATTATCTTCATTTTCGTCTTGTTCGTTTTATTGGTTAGATACAATTGACAAATGACTTGTATAATTTTATACATATCTACGTACGTATAGATAGGCGATGACATTATTCAAGATTTAACACAAACATAAATATTTAGACGAACTTTGTATTTCTAAGATATTTTCACTCGATTTGTGATAATTGCTCGATGCGTTGTTATCTGAAGTGAACTTAGAAAATAAAATCTTGATAAACGTAATGTGCATTTAAGTTGAAAGTGTTGGCCTAGTGGCTTCAGCATGTGACTCTCATCCCAGAGGTCGTAGGTTCGATCCCGGCTACTTTCGCTCTAGTAGTGAAGGAAAACATCGTGAGGAAACCGGCTCGTCTTAGACCCAAAAAGTCGACGGTGTGTGTCAGGCACAGGAGGCTGATCACCTACTTGCCTATTCGATTGGAAAATTATCAAACTCAAAATAACTTTACTCATATAGATACGTACACTTATGAACGTCAGAAAAGAAGTTAAATTAATTGTAAATTTACATTTACTACCAGTTCGCAAGTCAAGGGCGTGGAGCGGGCAAAAAAAACAGGCAAGAAACTTTCCGCCACTCGTTTTAATCGCTAAGTTTTGAGACATACAAATTGTTTGAACTGGAGCAAATCAATCTCAAGGATTAGGATCATTTAAGTATTCATGTAGTTGATACAGAAATCTGAGTGTCAGACCTATAAAGGTTGTAGCGCCACTGATTTATTAAAAAAAAATACTATAATCATAATTATTAAATTAAAAATAAAATTCAGAGTTAACTCTAAGCGCTTAACATGTATGTCAAAATATCTCACTTTCGGTCCTTACTGTTAACCGTTTCCTTCCACTTATCGAATTTTACCCTAAAGCAATGAATGTTAATAAAATCCGACAACCCTATGACGATTTAAATAAAAAATGCGATAAGGCTGCTCTTGACGCGTCATAACATTAAATAACATTTCAAAAGGGAAAGCAATAAAAACTCACTTGTAATATATTTATTCATTTTAACTAGAAAACATTTTTCTTTATTATGGTTTTAAAGAATGCGTCAAAGAGTAAAAGATAGACATTCCCTCGAAATTCTACTTTATTTGCGCAAAATAACCTAAAAAAGTCATATCAATGTAATCATCACATTTGCATTGCATAGTGCATTGTTACGTTAAAAAAATATTTTACTGGATAAAACGTTTAATCTAATAAAATAAAATTTATAATCTAATCATATAGTTGTTACAATTAATATGTATTTAGAAATAAATTGTTTAATTTATATACCCTTTATATCCTGTATGTTACGCGCGGTACTACTACTAATACACATTTGTATTGGTATACGCATTATAGTAACAATGTCTTTGTGTGTATATTTTAAAGTACATCCAAGATACTGTGGTACTTTTGTCATCCCCCTTTGAAATATCCACTCGTCTATTCGAATAATTTTGAAATTTGGAAATTGCGTTTTTCACTCCATTTACCGTAATCATAAAAATATGCGGTCAGCAAGCTTGGCAGCTACGATAAACTGCGACTTAACAAAAGCTGAAAATTTCGTTATGTTCCAAGCAACGCGTGTCGAACATGTCTAGATATTGTTATTGCCAATTCGGTATTGAGTTTATTGTCTGAAATGAATCGTTTTATTTTACAAATAATATTTTACCGGACTAGTACCAGTTTAGATTGACAAAATTACATTTAATTAAGAATTAGAGAGATTCGACACAGTGATTAATTAAAGAATACTTTGCTATTCTTACATTATTTATCTATGATTAATGAAGAAATACTTAAATAAATAAAATTGTCTAAGGACTGACTACTTGTCTCATTTATATTTTCGTGTACTGCCAAGTGAAGCCGTTTATATCTAACAAACGGCACAATTATAGACTAAAGAACACTTTAATATTCTTTAACAAAATATCTGTGATTAATGAAGAAATACATAAATAATTGAAATTGACTAAGCCCAAGAACTGGCCTCAGTACGTGTCTCATTTATATTTTTTCATTATATAGCCGAGTGATTCGCCGTTTGTACCTAGCACACGTCGTAGATTTGTAAGTCAAATACATTGTTTACCATGTTTACTTTCACCATACTAACAACATATGCACAAAGCCAGACATGAGAACCCTAGACTCCTAGAGCTTTAACTCTATTTTTAACCGCCTACAAAAAAAATTAAGCAATCAATTCGACGTACGTAATTTCTATTGTAATACTTGGCACAATAAATCACATTTTTTACTTACCAAAAATAATATAACGATAAACATTTTTTATAAATTTTATATTTAGTTTAAAGATATAAACGTATAAATTTTGAAAAATCATATAAAAATTACCGGTTTGCCGAGTCACTTCGTTTATAGAGGTGTTATGTATCGGTAACACTTTTTTCACTTTACAGCTTGCCAACTGCAAGCTAATAAAGCGTAGAATGGAAAACCATTCAGAGGAGCCAACTCCTAGGGGAAATAACGGATGCAGTACAACTGACAACGGTGTGCAAACGAATGCTGAGCTTTTCTACGATGTACTACTTGAATGGTTATACAGCGTCCTACTTCAGATTTCTGAATATTTTAGCCTTAATATTTCATGAAAAAAGTACGCACGTTTAATACATAATAAGTAAGACGTGTCTGACTTAACGGCGATATATCTAATATTTAATTTTTTTGTGTCACAATTTTCGTTCCCATACTCCTCTCGGCTCAACTGATTCTTCTGAAAATTTTTATACATATTCATTAAGTCTGAGAATCTATCTTTAAAGCTCCTAAGCGATAAGGGGTGTCCACCCTAAAACATTTATTTAGATTTACATACAATACTCTGAGGTTTATATATAGAGAATTATCTCAATCATATTAAGGAGAAACGAAGTTCACGGCGGCAGCTATTGATATATAAAATCCTCTCTCCATGTCAAAATCAGACATTTTTTGTTTGCAGTGCAGTAGATTCGAGAGTGGTTAGGATTTACAATTTTATGTTTTTTTAACTTAAAATGTGTGTATAGGACAATATCTATCGGATTTCTTAGGTTTATATAATAAACAACTTAGATATTTTATATTTCATAATAAAACAAAAAAGAGGAAAATTGTGGTTTACATTACACGTATAATTGACTGGAATATTCCATCAGGCGTTATAAAATATAATAAATTGTCATATTATTTAAAAATCCTCGACATAGCTATGCATTCAAGGTAAATGGCAATACCGTATCCTTCACGGCTTACAATATTTTTTGTTGTTTTGGTTGTTCTCTTGTGCACAGATTTAATAAGCTTCAATACGGCCTTTGTACGAGCTATTCCCATATAATTTCAATGCAAACCACTTTAGTATGTTTTGGAAGTCGCTTCGGGGTATAAAATAATTAAATTTAATTAATAAAAATATAGACATAGCATATATAAACTCAATTATTTGACGAACATTTTAAAATTAAATAACCTTTAAAACGAGGGCGATAACAAAAAAACAAATTGTACCTCCAACCGTGTGTCTATTTGAAAGCCAAACTCCATAGAGTTTTATTCAAAAGCAAAATTGTACGTGACATTTGTCAAAGGTAACTACATTTTTTACCTTTTGCCTAAGAAAAAAGGTAAAACTACTGTTGTTGTATATTAGAATGTTTTTCCGGAGGAGACATGTGAAGTTAACATACAACTCTGAATTTCTGACAACCACAACATGATAGAAAACATTAAAGACGGATAAAGTTGCTTTTTAAAATATCTAAGAAATACATAAATGTGCACGGACCTAGGTACATTTTAAATAAGAATAAAAATAAAAAAGGAAGTTGCATCCCTGGTGGGGATCGAACCCACGACCTTTGGATTAGAAGTCCAACGCGCTATCCTCTGCGCCACAGGGACGTGTTAGAACAAACTGAAATTACTCATCATTATCTATATAAACGCGTATAAAAATAATATTTATTTAAATGACATAATGATTTATAAAATTACTAATTGACTTATCTTTTGTATCTACTGTATTTAATAGTTATGGTAAACCGTGATAAAATAACATCAAAAATTTATTTTAAAGATTAAATAAAAATCCTCAACATTCTATACGAAAATCTTTATCATTTTATGCTTTGATTTTTTTCCAAAATATATTTTTTAAAGGGACTAAAATATCATAGCACAAGTACTATGATAAAAAAAGGATGTCCATTGTCCATAACTTTGTTCCGCGCCTCTGGCTACGCCTTCGAGACAGTATAAGCAGTAAAGCTCCCAAAATAACTTAAAGGTATCCAGATACTTTACTATGTCCAGACATACCTACTTGTGAATTACATAACTATAAATACATCATAATGATATAATATTAGTACAGATAAATATATTAGGTCCTTATAATATGAAATTGGCGTTATGTATGGGAGGAACAAAAAGTAGTTTTCAAATATATTTAATTAATCAAATTATTGCTATTTATGCACTTTTGCCATCTTTACTTTAATCAACGCAGTTATTAGACGAATATAAAACTTATTAAACTGCAAGAGCATATACATTCTGGCAGATAAAAGATAATTAGACATTATTAATTAAATTGTTGCAACTGTTTTAAAAAATCTGTGCCAGGAACCTTAATAATAAATAAATAGCTCAGATTATTGCTTATATAATGGCTATATCAAATTTGTTTCTTTTTTCAACTTCACGGCTGTACTCATATTGATATATCAATGCAAGAATGTGTGCGGCGTCTGTCAGGATAAGAGTCGAGACTTAAACAAAAAAATACTTTTGAAAAAAGCTAAAAAGTTTGGCAGGGAGTCATTATTTAAAGGTACGTAACAATAAACGATTTTCAGGGGAACCCAGGGTTCTATCGAAGTCATAGAAATGATGAGATATGCACGAGCCCAGAGCAAAAGACGTTTTTATTGAGAGCTGAAATGTCATAGACACGTAATTAAGATCGATTCTCGTTACAAAGATAAATACCACCAACGGACGGCACTATTTAGTAACCACGACACATAGGGTGTTATGAATTCGCAATCCGGATGACAAAGGGTGCCGTTTGAATCGCGGCCAACAAGCTATCTATTAAGGAGTAACCCGGACAACCGCCAATTACCAAAGTAGCCAGATGTGAATTAAGACATAATTACGGTACATACATACACACTTCTTGAAATACAAATTAACCAAAAAAAGCAGTTAAAAAAAGTAAGGAAAACGAAGGATGACAATGATGCGGCTCATGTTGTAGCGGCACCTACCTAACCTGAAACGTGCTAATAAATTTATTCCAGCCGCTAAGGATGTCTACATCTTCTTGACGGCCATCAGCTGGCCAATCAGTGGTTAGACTTTTAGTGGTAGAAACCCACTCTTTTAAGTGTATGATAACCATTCTTTGGTGAAAAATATATACAAGACAACCCTAATCAATTTTATACCGGTTAAGGTAATAATAAGGTTTAATCAAGGGTTAATAAGGTTTTCAATAAAAGTATAAAGTCATTTGAATGACACTGACAATTTTTCAAGTAACCGTACAAAAAAGCATTGATCTTAATTTTAGCTGCGAACTAGAAGGTGTAGGGGTGGGACATGCAAAAAACACGCATTTTGATTGTTTTGTTTTAAATATTATAATATAATCTTTTACGGGTTTAAACGCTACAACTACACAAAAATAGATACTTAAGAGTAAAATACCGTTTATGAGCCTCCTGAAACATGAATGGTGTTTGTATAGACGCACAAAGTTAGACTACAGGGCGATATCGCCCTAAGCAAAAAAAAACTGAGTATGCCTATATACAACTTCTCGACGTTAGCCCATGCGGCCATCGGGCCGGCCAATCAGTGGTTAGACATTAACCTTTTACTAAAATTAACACTGTGGGTGTGGAAACCCACTCTTGTAAGTGTATGTGAATCTTAATTTTGTGAAGGAAGCCACTTAAGAGAGCTATTTGAAACCATTTTTATACAAGCCGATTTACTCTGATTCAGTTATAGAATAAAAAAATATATTTGAGAATATCGCCTCCTTTGTAAATAACACTCGTAATTATCGATTTAAACATTCTGTATTATTTTAACTAGAGCTACGCCCCAATTTAGCATTCCTTGAAAACTTTCGACTTCGTTAAACTCAACAAAAAGAAAGTTTACCGTTTAACGACACTTCAGTGAGGAACTTTGGGGTTTTTATTACAAATTATCAACAAACTGGATATTCATGCCTTTAAATATCATCAATCATTTGACCACGACGTTGTTTAGAAATTAATTTGAAATATCACTTTTATCCCACTTGTAAAATTCCGAAGCCAACAAAAACTCCCGTTTGTCAAAAGCCAAGATGCCAAGCCAAGGGAGACAGACTTAGCGAAACCATTTCGGAATCTTACCCTAAATATCAATCTTATATTACATAGACAACCTCGGGATTTGGGATTATGGATTTTTTTCATGAGCACTCACGAGAGCACACTCCAGATCTTATACTAATTGTTAAATGGTCAAATACAGACCAGTTACCTCTTACAAAGCATCAACATCGTATCTTAGGAATGAACCCAAGGTTAAAACCAAGTCACTTTTAAACCAAGCAATAGCAAACCTATCTACCTAAGCCGCTGTTTTAAAAATCTAAAAGTGAGACTATAATTTTATGTTACATGTTTTTTTTTAATGTAATATGAGACAAACGGGCAGGAGGCTCACCTGATGTTAAGTGATACCATCGACACTCACAATGCCACAAGGCTCGCAATTGCGTTGCCAGCCTTTCGAAAATTGGTACGCTCTTGTCTTGAAGGACCTTAAGTCATGTTGCTTCGGAAATACTTTAATGGGCAGCTAGTTCTACATAGAGGTGGTGCGCGGTAAAAACTGCCTTAGAAAACGCTCAGTTGTAGAACGACGGACGTCGAGGATATGTCTATCATAATTGTTATATATTTTAGAAAAGATAACTTGTAACAGTACGTGCTAGTGGAGAACTTTAATATATTAATAATTACAACCTTATTTGTCACATGTCGATCATGTTAGACGAGCCACGCCATCTTGTTATAGCGGAAAGGCAGTCTCTAGTTCCGGGCTTATATGAATGATTTATTCTACGTATTACCAAATTAACAGTGTTTATAATATAATATGTCCTAACATAACTCCCGGCATGCAATTATCACAATATTTAGGAATGGGCCAATTTGAAATGCAAATAATTAAATCTAAAGTCGTACATTACAATCCCACGTTCCGTGCACTTTAATTAAAGCAGCTAAGATACTTGGTGTACGCAGGGACGTAGTCGTATTCAGTGAGGACAATTGGGGCCCTGAATGCCATGAAGGCCATGAAACAGATACCGGCAAACTTCTTGTGCATTAAACAAGGGAGTGGGGGAAAGTTTGCGCATCGTACACAGCGCGGGACACAAACGTCAACTGATCCAATCATGCGATCGACACGTCACTCCCGCCGCCACGCACCATCGAACGTCACAATCCCCCACAAAAATAAATTTGTGCTTAATAACTAAACATAGTAATGTGTAGTGATGACATAATTCCTTGAAACACCGCAAAAGATATACAACTTCTTGGTCCTTCGGGCCAGTCAGTGATTAGAGGATTCCTTTAGGTCGATAGAAGAGTAATTAACTGTTTAATTATAATGGTTACCATACATTCCCTTTCCGATACATTTTTTATAGAGTAGAGGCAGCATCAGTCAGCAGTGATGGCCTAGTGGCTTCAGCGAGTGACTCTCATTCCTTAAGACGTAGGTTCGATCCCCGGCTGTACATTAATGGACTTTCTGTCTATGTGCGCATTTAACATTCGCTCGAACGGGGAAGGAAACCCGCATGACATAGACACAAAAAGATGACGGCGGGTGCACAGAAGGCTAACAGAACCTACGTGCCTACTAGATTGACAAATGATAATGAAACAGTTATAGACATCTGAGGCCAGAACTATGATTGTAGCGCCACTGGTTTTTTAAATTCTTTATAATTATATATTTAGATAACCGGCACTACATTTACAATATGTTTGTTTAAGTTTTTGATATCGCGTTAGGGCCCCAATGTTTACTGAGGCACCAAAATACTTCTATGTTATTTGGACCGTGGCCAGTATTACACGAGATGCTAATTTATTAATGCTGTAATCACATTTGTTAACTTTTTTCTCGCTAGTTTTATCCAATGTAAATAAATAGGTTAAATGTTACACGCACATTTTTCGGTTTCTTTAGATTTTTCCTGTGTCTATAATAAAACCGTTAAAATAAAATAGAAATCTCTAGTTTAAAAGAGTGTCGGTCTTTTAAAGGCACGGGAAACTTTAATGTAGTGGAGTAGTTTTAAGACATTTTAAAAGACAGTTTTGTTCAACTAAGAGCTTGAACGAAAGATCTTTTTGACTTTTTTGTATAGAATAGGGGGGCAAACTATCCCGGGACTGAAAAGGGAACGGGACACCCTAAAAGGCCTGCCATCACAACGCATGTACTCCCGTTTCAGGTGCGTAACCGGCATTTGAGGGAGGAATATAGCTACTATTTTTTAACAATTAGAGGTCCTATCTTCCAGGGAAGATCCCCACCGGTTGTCTATTCCACAGTCGTGGAAGACCTGCACCATCAAGGTGATGCGGATGAAATTAATATTTATTTTATTAATTTACTTAAATATAACAACGTGTGTTATAATCGGGAAGCATAGATTTAGTACCTCTGGTAGTGGCGATCAAATACTGTCTTGGTTGACTAAGTGATGTATACCAGACATTAGGATCTGTTTATCATTATTTATTGCGTCCGTTGAAAGCATTCAGTATAACGTAAGTTCTATATACCGCGAAGAATACGTAAAACTATAGAATTATACTACAGATACTTTGTACACTTATTCCTATAGTATTGTCTTTTGTTAAAATAGCTTTTACACAATAAGAAAAACACTTTTTGAACGGATTAAAGCTATGTATTATTTTTAAAACTTATAGTTATTTACATAATTCTAAATTTTAAATTTTTTTGTATGTAATGAATTGAGTGTGTGTTCACAGACACACACTAGATGAGAGACAACTTCGGGGCAATAAATACAGATAAAACAACTTTCTCTGCAGCTGTGATACTTTTGACATTTAACACCTTTCGTCTTCAGTCACCGTGACCACGGACACTGAAAAGTACGCAAAACGTCGGAAAAAAAATTAAAATTTAGAATTATGTAAATAACTATAAGTTTTAAAAATAATACATAGCTTTAATCCGTTCAAAAAGTGTTTTTCTTAACACTTATTATTAACTGCATTAATCTGGTCTATCCAGCTTCTAAATTGTTCCTGTTTTGCGTTTTTTGTAGTACCTCGGGCACGAGTTTAATACTTGTATATTATCACATAAACAAAAGCCGTATCCATAAGCTTTAGTTTAATTCACATTTATCGTGTAGTAAACAAAATTAAAGTGCTTCTGTTAAAACAACTTTCACAAAAGTACCGGCGAATTCTAATAATAACAAAGCTATAGATTTCACAATATCCTTGTCATCACAACGACTTAAACATGCATAATAATAGCATTCATATCTGAAGTAGTTTTGACGACTTTTTATATTGCTATATATTTACTTTCTTATTGAAACTAACTGCTTTTGAACGTTTCTTCATGTCTTGTTTATTAAGATGAACAAATTTAAGACGATTTTTTTTATTCTCTAACACGATACGTCCTATTCTTGGTCTATCTATTTCTTTAATAACTTAAAATACGGCATGAACATGAATGTAAGTACATTAATTTGTTTAAGATATGAACTTTGTAGCATGTGATCATTCTTTTTTTCTTTTTTTTTATATACATGTGTCTTTGCTACGACATCATGAAACATTACGATCTAGCCTAATTTAAGACTAATAAGTAATTTAAGTCTAACCTAATTTACTAAAAAGGATTGTTATCATAAGTGTCCAATAACGCTACTTATAGTCTCTATTAAAGGGAAGACACTCTGTTCTTGTATTTTCATTTTTTCATTCACTGTTTAGCACTTAATATTAAAGTACACTAACACTAATTCACTAGTTCAAATAAAATGTGATCATTCAATGGTATTTAATATACGAGAATTCCTTTATTCAAAATGACAATGAATTTCAAAGTTTTATCGTCTGTATCCGTTATCGCAACAATTTGCATTTGTAGGTTAATAATTAATAATAACGTCGGCGGCTGTCAAATGTTTTTTAGTAATCTGTAACAGTAGTTTTACCTCTTTTGTTTTATTTTTAATAGCATAAATCGCCAGTTCTTTGCTACAAATTGTGAAGTAATCGCAGGACTAAAGGTTTAACGAAATGAAGATATCACAAAAACTGAGATAAATGGCACAGACTTAATTACGTTTTGCGCTTGTCTGACTAGATTCTGTAATTTATCTTAGCCATAGACTATTTAGAAAAGTAAAATCAAAATTTGGTTAAACTTCGCATCATGGTAGAGAATACAGCCCGCGCAAATTGTGTTGACAGAAAAATAATGGTTTGGTGCTTTAAACAGAAAATGAACTTTATTATACATGATTTGTTTATTTTATAACAGATCTATAACATACAAATTTGTTGTTGTTGCAAAAACGGTATTTTAAAATTGTGGTTAATATTCGCCAACCAAGAATCTATTTTAAAATAAATATTGTTTTACGAAGTTTCGTCAGTCTGTCATACTTATATTATTTATAAAATACCAACTATTTACATTAATCTGTGGAGTAGGCTTGAATCAATTAGGCACACAGTTAGTAATAAAAGATTTGCGATTTGCTAAATTAATTTCGCTCCCGTAAATGTTCTCGTTAATCAATAACGTAAATGTTTATATGTAAAAAATGGTAACAATGTTTACAAGGGATTTTTTGCATTGTTTATAATTTATATTACTTTCACAATCCTGACTCCCTTGAATGAGTGATTTCAATTGCATCCCTGGCATGTCGCATGAAAGTGGGTTACCAAACAAGAAACACTATTTGTTTCTATATATAATATTTCGAATATATAATTTATATAAAATATAAATTATATATTTGTAATTCGACATATAGATCCCCATATGCAGTATGCAAAAGTGAACCTTTTTTTAATTACTATGATTTTTAGCTTTTTATCAAAATAAGAAACAATGCGACATACAAATTTATTTTTAAAAAGTATCATTTTTTTCTACTGATTTATAAAAACGATTAAGCAATGCTCATTGCTCAATATTGAAGCAACAATTATCAGTCCAAATCTAAAAATGACGAAAACCTATATTATTTCAAGTATTTTTTATTATTGCCCTCTAAAATACCTTGAAAACCAAAAGCAACTTTAATCCTTTTTCATATCTCTCTAACAATGGGTAAAAACTAAGAACTTATTTCAAACAAACTGAAAAAAAATCACAAAGGAACCAAGAAGAAATTCGGATTCGAACAAATTCGTCGTTATTAAAAAAATTATAAAATAAATAAAAACAATAATGTAATTACAATTGTACCTAGCCAATAAGCCAAGTTCCAATCTCCCTCTATTATAAGCCAATCAAGCAAAACCACAGGTAAAAGTTGTATATAACCGTCATTAGAGCGGTTCGTGGCAGATTCGGTGTCACTAACAAACGAGGTATCGTTTGGTTCACCGCTGAATGCTAGCCATCAGTCAACTTGCAGATCACCTCACATTCAGTTAAGAAGATTTAAGATCCGTAAATACGTTACTGAAATTATTTATTTAGTCAGTTAAGGCTACAAACAACAAAAATATAAAAAAAAATCTTTGTAACAAAAAAGTAAATGTAATAAAGTTCATATGAAAATGAAAGCTACAAAATATTAACAAAAATATGTTTAAAAATAAAATAAATTGTACGAAAACCAAAAATTATAGAAAAGTTAATGTAACAGAATCTAGAAGATAGTAAATGGCATGGAAGAGACTTTACTCGTCTTTTTAACTTAATCCAGCGTTTTAATACGAATAAATATGTGTGCAAAATCTATAAGCCATAAAGATTGCAAGCATCTACAATTCTCTTCCATTTTTATTTATCTAATCTATAAGCCACTGCAAACAATATTCATAAACTATATTAAATTTATAGAACATAGGTACTATCGTCTCGCATCATTAGAATTAACTAATATGGTTTTTTTTTGTTACGTATACTCACGTATTACATACGTATGAACCAGTCAGTCTAGTACAAACTGGAAATACTAGTATACTTGCAAATATAATATAGCGTATGCTTCAAAATAACTAAAGTTGACTTACTTTATCCCGAGTGAACATAGAACTTGGCATCAAATAAATCTCAAATCTTTTGTCGGCAAAGACAACAACAACGCATTATTCGTTTTTCAACTGTTACTTCACATTTATGTTTTTAATGGGTACACTTTTCTTCAGTAACAGTACTAATAAGAAACTAGTAACAGAACAGGTCAGGTAGTAAAGCTTCCCTACTCTAATAAATATTTCTGTCACATGATCCGTCATATGTCATCTTGGCAATTTACTTCGTAAATAGAAATCTATTCATGGATTTTTAGAATACACTAGCGGACCTGACAGACGTTGTCCTGTCTTAACTATGAATATTGATTTCGAATTGGTATAATTAACTAAAAATGCGCGTATATAAATAGTTTTGTTGGTATTCCGACATGGGAACAGGCGATATATAACTGACCATGTAAAAAATATGGATTTTCAAGATTAATGCCAATAACAATTAGCTAACATAAATATAAAACAAACTAAATAATTTATATGTATTTCACTAATATAATAACTCCGATCGAAGCATTTGTTTTAAACGACATTCATTTTCCTTAAATCCTCTTTGACGATATTTGCAGCACGCATTCTGTCAATGTTATGTCAAACGCCATAAGGTTACATGAAAAAACTTTGAATTGTAAAAGCGCTATCTATGCTCTGAAAAAGAAATCGCTATCGTAACAAAAGTCATGATTACTTAATATGGTGGTAAAGTTCTTAATTTTTCAAATTTTCCGCACTATTTTCTTAAGAACCTTCTCCTGACCATAACAAACACAACAAAAAATTATTAGCGAAATCGGTCTAGTCGCTCACATAATAGGGGAAAAGGGAAATAGGGATTCATTTATAAATATATATATATATATATATATATATATAGAATAGTGGCACAATGTATATATATATATACATTGTGCCACTATTCAAATAACAGGTATCTGTAAAATTAAGGTAAAATGGCTAAGAAAAGTCATATCTAAATTTCTATGTTCCATGACAACGCATCCTTAAGCCCTTGCGAACAATCCCTCACTTAAATAGACTGCTTATATTTTTTGTTTGTTTTATTGCCTCATTGCTCACCTTGTTGACTGCTATATCTTTTTTCATGTGATATATATTATACTCAAATATATGAGGACCATTTACCGGTGATATATTGTAGGGTTTGGCTTATGCTTTTAAGACGTAAGAACCGGTTCTTATTTTGACTAGAGAAAACTGCCTTTAAGTTTTGTTTCCTCCTTTTATTTCAGAAGACTATCATACCTTTGACCCTGATGGTTACCATAGATTAACAGAGAAGTTAAGATACATCAAACCTATTTTGCTATAATAAAACATGCAAAAGAAAATGGCAAATATTTTCGTGCACACTTATTTTTGTAATCCTCTCCCCTATGTTTATCACAACCAGCCGTGACAAATGCTCTACTTATTACAATGTTATACCCGGATTATATTTACGATGTAACAAATAATGATATCATGTATGTTAGGAAAGTATTTTCATCATATTTCGTCCCTTGATCGTTATCTATAGAACATAATGTCTATATGATGGAGGTATAGTTACGAGGCAAGTTTGATAACGAATAATAAAGAATAGTTCTAGGGAATTGAATAAAAGTAACCATGCTAAATCCTTTTTATTACAAATTGGTATCAGGAGTAACTTTTTGAATTAAGACTTAAAATGAAAACCTTGTTCGTGACATTTTTAATCTGATACGCGCGTCTAATGTCATTATGAACATGATTTGTATATTCTGTGATTGATATTTGCATCAATATCTGTTAAGGCTTATACAAAAAATAAACAATCTTTTGCATTTGACATTTTCCTTGTCAACAACATCGATGCCAGCTTAAATGATGTCAACCCCGGGCGTTTTGGCGGGAAAACGTTTTTATTTAATTTAACCAAATAACGACGTCAAGAACGATTATACCCACATCAAAACTATACCTACTGATCTATTTTCGCTAATGATTTAAAATATGTGACTGCAGTGCTAAATGTGTTATGTTGATAATACTCATATGTCATTATAGTTCGACAAATAACTTGATATAAAAAATGAAAGTATATATTATTTTATTAAATATCGCATAACAAATAAGCCTTATTTTGCAAAACTGCCAAGCCGGTTCTCTTTCGGCACAGATTATTCATGTATGTATTCATGACTCAGACCGTAAAATATATTGAAATTGAACAAAATTAAGTTCCAAAATGTTTTATTAAACTAATGTCCAGTGCTGCTTACCTACTAATATAAATGCTATCAATTAATTTTAAGCCTTAGAGGCTTAGAGAAACAATATTATCTTGTACGTTTAAAGCTATGAAGCTGTATGCACGATGTTTCGAGAACAGAGCATAAGTCGCTGCAGGAAAATAGCCTTTGCCGACATCTGTAATCCGATTGTGTAAATTGTTTAGTTGCAACTGTTGTTTCAGGGCATAATACATCAGTCTTTCATTGTCAATGTTTAAATGTTTTTATGAAATGATTATTTAAATTGCGTTAAATATGTGATCGATACTTAAGAAAGAGTTGGTTGAATATATTTTATGTTTACAAATGATCGTTTCTAAAAGTACCTATCAACCCAATCCGATCGACGCCGCGTCCTTACGAAATTGCTACGCCGAGACTTAGCACTAAGTACGACTCCCAAGTATATCAAACACGTATTATGATAGATCCCGATATATATACACCTATTTTAAGTTAGATAAGTGGTTTTGACGAGACAACGTCTTATAATTCGATGGAGTCAGCTGCACGCTCGAAAAAACATGACTGTCTTGAAGTGCAAGCGAGAGCGCGGAAAGAGCGACAAAGAGGCACAATCGGCTTCCGCGTTCGGCAGCGTTCGGCAGCGTTCGACATCTGTCTCTCTCCTACTTGAGTGAGCAATGCAAAAAATTACATAATTGTATTTATGCCTAAAAATAAATTTAACTTGATCAATTCCATTCCATCCATTTACCTACTTCTCTATATCCATATATTTATCGAAGAAATAAAATTAAAATTTCTTTTAAAAAAGCAACCATTCCATCAGTATTTTGTTATGACGTTATCACGTTCAACTATCGTCAGTAAACCGACTTTTCAAACAACCGATTTTTGAAATTCAATTAATAAATAGTCATTTAACGACTTGTGTGAGGCACAGAAGGTTTACACTGAATTCATCGTTCAAGTAATTATTTGCATTATACATCAACATTTAATTAATTCAAATAGAAAGGTAGGTATGAAGGTTTATAATTTTTTTAAACTGCTTCTAAAACATTTACTGTAAAAGAAAGAAGTAGAACGGAAGAGCACGGAGGTGTAAATTCAAATCAAAAGTTTTTATTTCAAATAGGCCTTTGCAGGCTCTTATGAAACGTCTAGTTGCACGGTTCCAAAAAGTGGGTCTCATGGAGAAGAACGCTCCGTCACTGTGTGGACTCACTTAGACGACCATTTGGTCCGTTGTACCTTCTCCGTTAAAGTCAAAATAAAAAATCATGTATTCATATAGGTAACACAATTTACAGTTATGGACGTCAATAAAAAATACACATTAAATGCTTCTAATTTTACATTTACTGCCAGTTCTCAAATCAAGTGCGTAGAACGGAAGAGAAGAGCTGGCAATAAACTCTCCGCCACTCTTTTGAATCGCCAAGCATTTTTGTTTTACACAACGTTTGTAAGGAGCTGCAACCATCACACCATGTTCCACATGACATCAGCAGGAGGCATGGTGAAATAGGAGCACGCAATTACAAATAGTCAAAAATAAGTAACATCACCGTCACTCTTATGAATTGCGAAGTTTTCCGTTTGCAAGCTACGACAATTACACAATGCTCGTCATCACTATTTTAAGAATTAGTTATATTCATAATCAATAAAATAAACGTTAAGCCAGTAATAGACAACAACACATAAGTGTAACAAAAAGCAAACACGTAGTATCAATATGAATCGCGGTAGAATATTGAAAAGTTTTTGATAGGCAAAATCCGTACCTTTTTTATTTCATCCATGTATCGTTCTGAAAATCTAGCTTACAATAATCCAATTCATAAATGTTTGTGTTTTCTGTGCAGCTTTTGTTAGGTTACGAAATAGTATAGTTTTCTTTTATTAATCTCACTAGATATAGATAATAATGTTATAAAAAATGGTGCTACAACCTTATTAGGTCTGGGCCTCAGATTTATGTATCTGTTTCAATACCATTTGTCGAGTACGCCTATTTGATAGACAAATGGAAAGAGGATGGAGGACAAGGAAAAGAGGCCGATCACCAGTAGGTGATCACCAGACTTGTTTTTCCACTTGTATCACCTCAAGCAATTTCTGCCGCGCGCCACCACTATGTGAACCCATAAGTTTCAAGAAAAGAGCGTACCAATTCTTAAAAGGCCGGCAACGCACTCGCGCGCCCTCTGGCATTGAGAATGTCCGTGGACGGCGTTATCACCTAACATCAGGCGAGACTCCTGTTCGTTTGTTCTATAAAAAACAAAAAATAAATCAAAGGAGTTAGTTTTCTCACAATGTCTCTTCACTGTTTGAGATAATGTTAATACGCACATAGACCTAAAGCCAGAGATAATAGTCGCACGCTGAAGCCACCACGCCAACACTGCTCTAACAACATGCTTAATCTTATATAAGCTTAATTTTTGTTCTCAGCGACGATATTTTAATTTAGTAACAAACATAATAAAAGTATTTATAAAATAGGCCATGTTGTTTGTATTGAATGTCCTGGAGTCTGAACTATTGACCAGTTGAAAGGCTGTACTAGAATAAGTAGCGAAGAATGATGTGTCAATGAGGTTCCACAAAAATCTACTACTATAGCCCGGAGCGAGCTAATAGTAGTTGTAGATTTTTCTAGAACAGGCCAACGAGCATACTTATAAATATATAAGTATGCTCGTACGCATACCCCCATACCATACGTTTATAACAGATTATACCACAGGTTCTATCGAACCTGCGAAATATTCGCTATTTTAATCACTGAGCCAAAACGATAATATATAAATTAGTAATTCCTTTAGCACCAATGCTGGGGTTGTAACATCTAAGAGAATCCTAAGTAACAAACATGAGTATTGAATAATACCTGAATTTACTGGATTTAACCGAAATGCACGGTAGCTTGACAGCTGTAAGCTCTAAGCTAAAGCTGCTTGCAAACAAAAAACCTAGGCAATAAACACATTTTTTATATAACAAATGAGTAGCAGACACACAAACTGCAAGTAGACTGGCTAGTGCGCAAAGCGAATTATATATAAAGGAACTTCATTCTTATTTTTTTTATTGGTACGGCAAAAACTGGCTTAAAAAAGTGTTAGTGGTGAAACTAAATTTCGTATGCCTCGACGGCCAATAATAAAACTCAACTGCAGGTATTAATCCGAACAACTACTCTGAACACTCTCCATAGTAAACGCGATACATTATGCAGAGAGATGCATTTCTACGCAACGCGAAGTGACAGAGGTCGTCAACGATTCGAATTTTGACATATGGAAGCTATAATTCATCCCAATCCTAAGACTTGTGTCTTAAATAGTTGGTCGTAACGTGCAATGCCGGTAAAAGTCTGCGTCAAATATTTATTTGAAATATGTAATAAAGTTTTTTGTTTTCGCTGTTAGGTAAAAATAAACAAGATAAAACTTTGGAACCTTTGCAAACTTACAAAACTAAATGCTTTCATATAATGTATATACTCGGCTTATATTAATTGAGTGTCTTCAATACATTCAGTAAAACGCTTACGAGATATAATATGCAAAGTTTCTAAATTGGAGACAGTCGGTACGTACGTGCCTTCGGAGATGTTCGTAAAAGTATACAAAGAGCTGCTTACGACTTGCTTTATAACACAACAATTTATTACAATATTATGTAAAGAAAAAATAATCAAAAAACATCTAATCATTCACCAAATATATGCATTATAAGTAATAATTATTAATTTAATGTATGCTGTGGACAATAAGTTTTTAATTTTATTTTTATTGCATTGTTCTAGATAAGATTTAATTGTTATGGAGATAATTTTAAAATGAACGCGTTAATGCTGTAACAGATTATTGTTATCTTTGAAAAAATTGCAAAAAAGATCTTTGTTATGCAAATATGAACACTCCAGCGACAACAGAACAAGATCCTAAGAGCAATTGCAAAAGTACCAAGCTACATAACCAATGACAAAGTTCACGACCACCTTGAAATGAGAACAATCAAAGGAGGAAATCAAGAGACTGGATACAAAGAGTGGTTAATCTGTCACCCAAACGAATTGGCTCGCCAACTAACCAGACCAGTTTGTGAAACGACTAAGACGTCACCATATTTTAGAGCTGGAAGACCGGCAGTAGCTCTGGGCAGCAGATGAGTAGATGCTTCCAAAAAGCCTGTGATATGACAGCACCACAGAAGAGTTTCTGAGAGACCCGCAGAAAAAAACTTCTAATATTAATACTTATACGTATTTTAAGGACATCTCGCGTTCTGTTCTCTTGCTTTTAAAATCATAAATAAACATAAAACGAATTTCATGTTCATGTATTTAAAACATAATACAAAACAGTGTATGTAGTCCAGTAGCGCTACAACTCTAAGTGGGTCTTGGCATCCGTTTCTTTAATCATTTTTATTATTTTATATATTTTATTACGGTTTCATCACCATGCTTGCCTTGATCGATAGAGCTAATTGCGTACAAAAACTTTGCTACAGTAAAATGATGATCTTCTCTTAGACTATGGCACCCTTATATAGCTGATACAATATTAGAGAAAAAAATTCAAACGCTTAAATTAGATACATTTATAACTAGTGTAATAAACTAACATCTAGTCCAATCAGGCATAATCCTTCTGTTTGACCAATGATAACTAAGCGAATCGCGCCATCGCTTTTGGTTTTATTTATGTTTAGGATTAGAAGGTTCTACATTCGGTATTTTCTTTAAGCTGTTTTAGGAATTCTTTTCCGGAAATTATTGTATATCAAATTTGATACAATTTAACATAATTCAACCTATTGGTTAAAATAATTCATTTAAATTTCGCAATACAGTGTTAGGGAAATACTGCCAGCATTGAAGATAGAAAAGGGAGAAAACTTCTTAATTTTGTTTTTATTTGTTAATAAGTGTTATTATTATGCAGGTTAAGAAAATTTTATACACTGTATATTTCTTTAATTAAAGTAAAAACAATTTAAAAAACCGGACAGTTTTTTTTACCGGTTACTTTAGCTATAACACCAATTGGAAAAAAACAGTGGAAATGCAATGTTTTAGGTCTGAGCATCAGATTCCTGTATCTATTTCGTGATTCTTTGTTTTTTGCCTGACACACGCGGACTTTTGCATGCCGATTCATACATGTTCACTACAATCACACAATGTTTTCTTTCACCGAGCGAGCGAGTGTTTAATGCCCACATAGACAGTTGGCGCACGGACTTCATTTTTCAGTTTCAGTCAGTATCATTCGGAGTATGATACTGACTGAAACAGGTAAATTTTACGTAATTACAAATTTATCCATGGTTACCCATTCAAAAACAACCCTCTAAATTTCGTACTATCACTAAATAGTAACTTGTTATTTCACAACACCAAGCTTATAAGCATTTAGTTAGTGTGTTAAAACTCAGGACAACACTGTGTTATTACAGTGCACTAATCATCAGAGAGGAATATATTTATTTACGCAAAAGACTAGTTAATATGGATCTCAAGGAACCTATCGTTTGTATTATTTTTCCAGTTTACCAATTCGGTTTAAAATTATAGTTGTCTTACTTATAGTGGTGGAAGTATCCCGACCTTCCACAATCATATTTAAGCAACATCTAATCCTGTCCATGAAACTGAAAGTTCTTGTGCAATAGCTAAAAACATTAATATGTCGTTAATAGAAAGTGATAGTGTAGGGGCTAGTACACTTTCTCTTTTAACTAAAATCTTAATTTATCTTCTGTAATATGATTTTCTTTCTTTATTCAGAATAAAATTTCCTAATTCCTATTTGTTTATTAAGGTTCCCGGCTTCGTTTATTAGCGATAACGTAGCACATAGCCTTCTTAATATTAACAACATTGATTTCAATGTAACTAACATCAAAATGAAATATAAAATCCTGATATTTTTACCCACTGTTATGAAGCGTAATGTGTTGGGGTTATCAAAGTTTGACCGGCACTGCGGAGAGTTTAAAGTTTCGTAGCGACATGGTTTGTGTTTCACTTAATTTTACTATTTCACGTTTCGGACACGTGATCCCCCGTGTTCATTTGTTGTTTTGTGTAATTAGTTTAATTACCAAGATGTGATACGACATAACTACATTAAATTGGTAGTAGCCGACTGATGTATGGCATGTTCAACTGCAGATCAAGGTTGGGCTTAAACTATGATTTAATATTTTTATCTCTGTGCTAGAACTGACACTCTTTTGAATGACGGCCATTTTGTGCACCATTTATTGTTTGTTAATTTAAAGGTGCATGCGAGCACTTCGCATGTATATAAAAAATGCAAAAAAACAACTTAAAACAAAATGAAACTACCAAGATCACGCAATACCTTCCAGTGTTGTAGTAAAAAGTACATCGGACTTATAGAATAAGAGAAACGGCATATTTTAAAGGGTCTTTTAAATATCGTGTAATAGAAACACAATTCTTATTACTGCGATTAATGCCTCGTATTATATTTTTGTTTACAGAAACAAAATTTTCGATAATAGGAGCGGTGACGAATACAAACATGCTTATAATATATTGTTACGAAGACGGGTTGTCTGAAATGTTTCTCGATATTTCCACAAGTTAGAGACGTTTTCAGCAAGCTCAAAAGTGTCACATTCCAGAAAAAAATTATTTGCATAAGGTTACTCTCGACGAACGGACGATGAGTGACAAAGGCATGTGTGAAGAGATAGAGTACACACGTTCTAGATTTGTGTGAGAAGGATAAAACTCCACACCACTCCATCATAGAAGGTTCTCGAACATCGTTCAAAATTATAGCCAGGGTTATATACCAATAATCGAGCGATATACCGGAACTCGACTAGTGAATTCAGTTTTCGAGTGCGTTTCCAAGATTAACATCTAAATATAAAGTGTGAATATTGAATACAAGTGAATATTGGTGAGGCGCGTATTTGAAGTAATTAGTAACATAATTTTTCGTGTTGTTAATTGTATTTTAAAGCATAATTTGCATCATTTTAATACCTTTAAATTCCTTGATTTATTTAAAAATGAACCCTTAAAGAGATTCAATATTATTTTATAATAGTTTTTAAGCTTCAAATCCAAGTTTAAGCACCCTCCGGGTATCACACTAAAAGTGAAAACAATGTGTACCGCTGCCTGTGATTTGCGGAAAATTTAAGTATGTAGATAATTTGCATGAAAATGACACCCTCAAGAAGTGTTCGTTACTCCCGCTTGTCGCCTCCCGTCGATCTGTCTCAGGCTAAGTAACTTACTTATATAAATTGTACAGTCAAGTGGGAAAATCGGTATGTAAATTACTTTTAGTTTATTTGTCGGGGATTTGTATAATTGTCGTAGTATGTTTATTATCTAACAAAACTGATATCATAGAACATGACATTTGACATAAAGCACTTTATTTTTTTATACCTATCAATGAAATATGCGTTAAAACTAATTTAACATTACATAATTACTTTCACTCGATTATAAATTGTAGATACGTAATCATCAAAATCGCTGAAGCAAAAGTTAACAATTTATGAGTAATCTGTGCATGTTTTTTCTTATAAGATAAGGGGGCAAACAAGCCGACGGTACGCCCATTATAGTCAGTTGTTGCAGCCAATAGGCATCCATTATAGTGGGTGCGGTGCCGGCCTTTGAGAAAGGAGTAAGCTCACTTGTAAAATGTGTAACATTTTTAGAAAAGATATAAACTCAATTTCAAATGTCATGTCTAAAAAAAACATCGCATCACATAGTAAATTAGATAAAAAAATTGTAATATAGTGAAAAACACCTGTCTACGCGAATGTACAGTAACTCAGGTTCAGTTAAATGGGTCGAAGCTATTTCACAGACACAGGGGTAAGCTCACTAAATGCTATAATAAGACTTTAGCATTCACTCGAGTATGTATTTATTAATAGTTATAGTTCCTTGATTACTGGGCTAGAACTAATTTATGGGTTCATATATCTATATTATAGGCAAGGCAGCCTATGTCTTCCAGTTGAAATTATGAATGAAAAATGAATTTAGTAAATGCGTTTGACCACTGAGCCAAACGAAACCTAGGTCGCGTTAAAATCTAATAGCGACGAAACTCAATCACTTAGTATGTTCAAAGGTAAAATAATACATCCATACGGAATTCAGACTTAGCAGTTAATTTTGCTATAACTCTAGACGGATCAGTCTATTATATTAATAGGAGCACTCCCTAAGAGTTCATGTACTATAAACTTTATTTTTCCTTACAGTGGTTACCTAGAAGCTCGCTCGAAAGCAATAAGGCCCTTTGCCCTATAAAATTTATTTAATATAGACAAAATAAAGGTATTTAGATGGCCTTTTAATACTTTTATTTTAGTCAGTATTCCTACAGCTAAATTTATTACACAATATCTAAACAATTACATTATATATAAAACCCAATAAAATACACATTGTATTCCGTGTTATAACATAAAAAAATACAGTAACTTGATAAGTCTACTTGAGCCGACTGGTATAGCAAGGAACAATGGCAAGAAACCGGACGGTGTGAATTTGATTCCATGGATTACCAGCCGGGTGCTGGTATTGGATGCAACCTGTTCAGAGACGCTGGTCCCTTCCCATCTACTTGGAACCAACAACAGAGCTGGTGCGGCTTGTGATCCGGCTGAGAAGCTGAAGCATGCAAATACAGGGGTGTATGGCTCCGAAACTGATTTTAAGGCTTTTTAATGAAATAACAAAAAGGTTAGTCGACATCACAGAAGACCTAAAAGCTGGTAGCTACCGCGGACAAAGAATTAGTCTAGCTATTCAAAGGGGGAAAGCTGCCCGTATCTTCAGAACCTTGTCTAAAGAGACTCTTTCTAATTATATATTTTAGGTATTATATTTTAAGATTAGTAGTCTTATATTAATTATGTATTATGTTATTTTTATCTTAAAGATGAGTGTTATATTAATTATCTTTACTATTTTAATAATGTAATAAATGGTATCATGTATTGATCATTATAATATTATATTTTAAAGAGGAATAACAAAGTCATTATATCTAATATAGGATACCAGAGTTTTTTATATTATTTTTTCAGCATTTTTAGTTACATTAAAATCTAAATATTTGCTGGTAATTTTTGTTATATTCTGTATGTATACGACATGTATCGCTATATTACGTAAATAGTTTTTATGAATAAATTCAATTGTAACAACTAATCAAGGAACTTAATTATAAGTTTTGATAATTCAAACGAAATCGACATTTGCCTGCTTAAGCCTGAACCTGAAACTGAATGTTATAATTAAGTAATTTCGAAACGAGGTTTTTAATAAAAAGTCCTCAACCTAATGATTCATAATAATTTAACATAACTCCCTTTATTAGCCCCAAAAAACCATTTGACGTCCTTTATTACCCCTTTTAAGTGTTTCATTTAAACTTAAGTTGGATCGTTTGGCGTTATATACGAGCTCAGTGTTTGTTAAGTGACAGTTTTTATGGCAAAAAGCAAATTGCTGTCTATAATATAAGATTACTAGTATATAAAGTCCCCGGAAGCTTTCCGCATCAGTTCATATTAATCTTGTGACAAATTTTACTTGTAATTACCGGCTTTTTCCAATACACTTACGAGTAATGTGGAAATTATCCATGAAAATTAATCTCGCCTTTTGCTCCCTATATAAAACATGTTTTCGTTCCCGTTTCAACAAATATTAACTGCGTATTGCAAAATCTATTTATAAAAAACCGCGCTTTGAACGACGTTCTTTCAACAAAGACAACAATGAGGTGAAACTTTTATGTCCGCCTGGTAACTTTTAAGTGTTGTAGATAAACTATCCCAAAAAAATTAAATTGAAATTTTCTTTGAAGTCGGATAATTATAAAACAGCTTTTAATAAATAAAAATACGCTTGTTACACTTGGGATTATTGTGCGTATTTATTATATTCTATAATAGGGGACCAGACAGGTGTTGCCCTGCAGGACATAAATTCAATTTTTAAGAAAAATTTCAAATCAATAAAAATATTTTTTTGTAAATGCAAACCAGTAGAGACTCGTAATACAGACGTTTTTAGAAGTTCAAATTAACAACACACGCTTAGAATATATAATAGCTTGGTGTTTCTGTTCAAAATACCGCGACAACTGGTTTTGGCAGTCCTCTCGTGATATTAACCTAACACTGCCTAAAGAATTCTGAAGAGACCGAAACAGGTGGAAATCTGTAGGTGCAAGGTCAGAACTATACGGCGGATGCATTAACACCTCTCAGCCAAGCTCTCTTAATTTTTGGTGAGTGGCTAATGATGTGTGAGGTATAGCGTTATCATGATGAAAACAACCGTTCTGTTGATTAATTCCGGCCGCTTTCTCTCAACTTCCAGCTTTAACCTCATCACTTGTTCGCAGTAGAATCCAGAATCGATGGTCCTATCTGGAGGCAACGGCTCATAATGATGCCCTTCCAATCCTACCACAGACACAGCATCATCTCGTTGCGAGTTAGCCCGGATTTCACCACAGTCTGTGAAGCCTGACCGGCTTTTGAGCAAGACCTTTTTCGAACGTTCTTCTCGTACGTGATCCACTTTTCATCACCAGTTATCTTCTTCAAAAATGGTTTGGTTTCATTACGTCGTAATAAAGAATCACTAACCGTGTACTTAACACGGTTCAATGGGTTTCTTTCATTGTGTTCGTGAGGTACCCAAATATCTTTTTTGGTGTACCCAGTTTTTTTCAAATGCGCCATAACTGTTTTGTGGTCAATTCCCAGATCTTCAGTTGCGTCGTAACTACTGATATGCCGATCTTCCTCCACTTTTTCAAAAATGGCATCCATTTTATCCGTCATAGGGCGATAAAGGCGATAGGGGAGAAATTTTGATGTCAAAGATGCACTTGGCTCTGTGCATCTTTGACATCAATATTTCTAGCGTGCATGGTCACGGTGACTGCACACTGGAAAGCACGCGAAACGTCGTAAAAAAATTAAAATTTAGAATTATGTAAATAATTATAAGTTTTTAATAATAATACATAGCTTCAATCCGTTCAAAAAGTGTTTTTCATGTTTCATGCTATGTCAACAAAAGACAAGACATGTTATATTTTTTTAATAAACATAACAAGCCTCTTCACAAACTTAAGCAATCATATTACCATATCATACTTGTGATCATGCTTCATATAAAAAAATACCATAGTTGGCTTGAAATTGACTCAAAAAATAGCAATATTCTGGCTTCACGTACTTTAGTTGGTATAGGAGATTCCGTTTTTTTTCTACTGAAACTTCTTGATCTTTGTTTTGGCAACTCGCATCTACTTCCACAAGTCTTAGGAGTGCGCTCGCAACTTTGGAACTGCCGCGATCCGCAACATTTCAGTCCAGGTACAACATACGGCTTTTTCTTTGCTTCACATCACAAACATGAATACTGAGGTTGTGAAACCACAATTGACGCAAGTAAAACGCTTTTGATGTTGTTAGTTTTGGTAATGGCATGGTTTGTTGTAAGTCAATCGTAACGTAGACAATATCTCCATCTGGGGTTAGTTTTCTTCAGTCAACTTGCATAGCTTCAACAGCAGCATAATAATTTGACTTATGTTCGTCATTTGAGTCTCTAGCATCGCACGTATCACTCTTTGGGTATCCAAACGACAGGTTGAATTGTGTGATAACAATTTTATTTGGAAGTTTTCTTGACACGGTATTTGTCTGTCTCATTATGACATATTCCAAGGTATAGACTGTGCAACTTGGTCACATTCAGTAGCGGTGATACATAGTTTGTTCATATTTTTTTTGTGAGTAATGTGATGATTGCTCAGCAGGAAAGCTTGAAATATAGGACATATTAATATACTAAGTTTAACAACGTCATCGTCTATTTTGTGAGGACGATTCTGATGTCTACCTCTCTGTTCTGGTTTTGGAGCTGCAAGTCTTACCTTGATTCCTTTTATAATGAGATCAATTTTTTTTGCGTCTAATCTCACAAATGCCGGACAAACCTAACATATTCCTATTCATATGTCGTAATTCCATGCTTTTTTACGTAGTACTTGTAGGAAGCAGATTTATGCATTCTAGCATTACAGCGTTTATTCGCTTCAGGCATACTCTTAATGCTGCTGAATAAAAGGGCATTCTTACTATTGATGTCCAGGGAATAATAGCAGGTTAAAATAGAATGGCGATCTTCAATGGAAAAGTTATTTGAGCATTTAAGCCTGCAATTCTCGTGACACAAAATCCCTTCCTTAATCTATTTCTGTGGAACTATATCTATTTTGTAAGATACATATTCCTCTCCTTTTGCTCTAGCTATAGCTGCATAATTTTTATTCCAAGATTGTTCATTCCTCGGCCAATTTTTGGCTTTATTTTATTTTGGTGGAAATACCTTGCGCTTTTTTGGCATAATCTATTCTTTTAAATCCATGCATGCTGCTCACTAGTGGAGAGAATAATGGAGCTTTCCTGCCGGTCAGCATATTTATTGTCAGGTTCATGCTCATTCAAAAATAATAATATCGAAAATTAAATTAAGGTCAGTTAATATACATAAACAATTTACATATTGCTTATAATTAAGTAGATTTTTCACTACGTCATAGTTTTATGAAGTAAGCTAGCTCGCGATTACAATTGTTATTGCCGCCCGTTTCGATGCTCGCAGAAAAAAAAGCCATACAATATTTTTTATTTATATTATAGTATATCGTAAGATGCACCTGAGTTACACCAGAATTTCACTTGATATTTACGTATTCATAGTGTCTGTAGTGTCATAAAATAAATTAGGTACAAGTACTTATGTTAATGCATGCGGGTAAGTGCAATATAATTCCTGTAATGACGACATAAATACACTTCGTACGCGCTGTAAAACCCTAAAGCGAGTGTTTTATTGGCGTCTTAGTACAATCTTAGGGTATCCTTGCTTAAATTGTGTAATAAATGGTCGTATTGATGCAGTTAATAAAAGTAAGAATTCATTTTATACCTGTATTTAAAAACTTAGGACATAGAAAAAAGCTAGTGGTATAGTCTTTACTATTACGTTTATAGTTATAATGGTTAATTTAAATGATTATTAAATCCAGCATGTTCCAGTAAATTATTCTTGCTTAGTAAACTTTTGAGTGATTTTTGTTTTTAAAACACTTTTGTGTTGTGAAAACTGTGACATTTAATTGACCAGCTAAAGGTATATAACTGCTAATTACTTAGTAAAGTAAATTAAATAAAAGTTATTAGTTTATTAGTATTAAGTTGGACCGTAGACCAAGAGTTTTAACGAGGTCTGATTGGCATATATAAGCAATATACAAAGCGAAAACAATATTAAATTCTATACTTTGATTACTTTTGCATCATTAAAATCTTATGTAACATCTCATCCAACATTTCCCGCTAAAAGCTTGAAAATATTGACAAATCAGATTTGTTAATGTGGCAAGACCTTATTAAGTATGCCTTGCGGCTAATTTTGATAAATGTGTTTATATTATACGTATAAATTAAGGAATATTTTACGTAATAAATATTACCATAACGTAAGAAAAACACCGAACACTCGACAAATAAATCTTATGGTTATTGATATTAAAATCAAAAAGAAATATCAAACCATTTAACAGGAAAATAAATTTTCATCGCTCAATTAAACATATTGATGGAAAATAGTTTATAGGTTGCAAAATGTTAAAACTTCTACAAGTCAGTGCCTTGCTTATTTCAATTAAATTCATTTCATGTTTAACATACTTTAAAATCGACAACATAGAAAATTTAAAACAACTCCCTAAAATATTGGAAACTATACAAAATCATGATTTAACCGAACACATTAAATTAACACCAAATCAGAACAAATATGTAAGTGAAGGAAACTTAAGAAATAAGATATTGGTGAAGCGAAAAATACCTCACGGCCTAGATGCGGGAGCCTATGAATTTGATAATAAATTTAATACATTTTATAAACCGCTTATAAGAGTCCACAAGAAGATTAATATTGGTAAAAACTCTCAAAATGCACTTCAACAATTCGAAGATAAATACGATGTAAGTAACGATGAAGCAGAGACTAGAGATCCTAAGGACGTATGGAACGAACGTTCATACATAGATAAATTCAATAAAAAAGAATATGATTATCTAGTCTTTGTAACTAAACGTAATAATAGAAAAAAAATATCGAATGTAAAGCAAAGGCGCGGATTAGCCTTTAATGAAATAATGTCTGCGCTGAGTAAAAATTTACGCGCGTATGAGAAGTCCGGCGAAGCTAATGATCCTTTGGCTCCAGGACCGAAAATTCCAATGAATATACATGATGGTAAAGAAGATGATTGGATGCCCCATTATCCACCTTGGAATTATTGGACGGTCAGTAATTATTTTGTTACTTCCGTAAGTGATTGTTGAAAGTCCTCAGACACAGACACATTTCTGGTTTAATTTTTAATGCAATTAGGTCTGCAGTGCCTATAAAAAAGAAACAAATTTGCCTTTTTGGCAAACAACAGATTAAAAATCAAATTTCGTAAAACTACTTAACGTTACAGATGAAAAATATAGTATTTTTATAAACTCTAACGGATGAACGCCAAAAACAAACAAGCCTTGACCCCTTGTTGTGTTGCGAACCGCTAATCAAACCCAACATTACGAAATCAAAACCTTGCTTTAAAACTTCAATCTAATTTACCATTCCAAAAATTATAAAATCACTACGAATCTTTTTTTTTTCAGTATAAGAAAACCTTACATCAAGATGCGTGTCCGGGGACACAAGTTAGAATTGGCAATATGTGTATGTGGATACCACCTCATTAAAAACATAATACTAAATGAAACACAAATTATATATAATTCGTTTATTTCTCTTATACATACTAACTTTTATCTTTCACCAGACCTATAATATAGCGATCCAAAGCGTGGTAAGACAGACACATAAACTGTGTTAGATTCCATTTTTAAACTTTGAATTTATTTAATTTTATTTACTGCTAAAGACTGCTACTTAATCATCTGGCTTATACAAAGTAATGTAGACAGAATTATAGCATTATTATTTTAATAACAGATATGCAAAGTAAAAGTGAACTAAAAATTTAGTTATAAATTTTCAATTGGAGTCGTCCACGAAACTAGACTAAAAGATATGTAGAGTGGTCAAGTTGTAAACATAAATTTTTTTGAAAATAGAACAAAACAAAAGAAGGATCATATCTAAGTGATGCCATCATGGACGCTCACACTGGCAGATGTGTCGCAAGTACGTTGCCTATTAGGAATTGATATGCTTTTACCTTGAAGGACCCTAAAGGTCAATGTATTCTACCAGAGTCGAAGCGCATCGCATACGTTTATCCAAAACGGAACATAACAAATTCAACCTTAACTCCACAGTGTAACGTACACATTCCTTCTGATTTCAAAAAGACGCACGCATTCTTCGTGACCAACGCTCATTGGTGCGCGCGCATTCTCGCTAATCCACGCGCCCAATAGCAAACCTAGGCGTCATCAGTCTGAAGTTCGCTTGTGTCAGCGTTAATCGCGATGGCTTCAGACGAAAAATTAATTTACATGGTGCAAAAATATGAATGCCTTTTTACTATTCATACCCATTACTACAAGTAAGAGGATATATGCGTCAATTGGTGACAAAAAGGAAACTTGCAATAACTATGTAATTTAATCTGATTTATTAATATAATAATTCTATAACATTTTAATAATTAGAAAAGGTTACGGTTAGTACTATACCATAAAGAATATTATTAGCTGTCACAAGCGTTCATCATTCCATATATACTTGATGTTAGGTACGTTTACGAGTAATAGATAAATATGTTAGAAGGGCGTTTAGTCGATATTGTACTAAAAATGGCCATGTTGTGTACTTGCGGCCCGCTTGCAGCCCGCTTGCGGCACTCCTTATACTTTATCTATTCCGTGTATGTGTTTTAATCTCCTAGTGACATGAGTTGAGATTCAAATGAGTACTAATTAATGTTGTACTAAATTTTAGAAGTTTCGATCTGTGAGACCAATTCAAAACCTACAATTTTTTTTCCAATTTCAACAAATTATATTTACATACATTACACGCGTCAATGTTTTTATTGTATACGTCACCGTAAAATTTTAAATACCGTTAGATTGTAATCAATCTGGGAAGATTGTGAACCTCCACGTACTGCTTACAATTTCACGTATTATTCGGTAGATTGTAATATATCGAAGTGACACCGTCAAATTGTGAAACGGAACGCAACTCGCACGCTGATTGGTTGAACGGCATATGCCCGCGCCACCATATTTGTTTGTTCTAAGGTCTACTATAAAGCCGACCAATCAGGGACAGCCTTCGGAAAGTTGACAATTTGACAGTTTTAAGATTGTAATTTGACGGTTTGACTTCTATATAATTGTAATATATCAGGTTTCACAATCTTTCGACAGTTCACAATCTCGCGAGATAGATTACAAACTAACGATATTTACAATTTTACGGTGACATATATTATTCGCGTTAAAAATATCATCTGAGAATAATATAAAATATACGCTGGCGACTTGAAAGTAGCTAAAAACTTTAAACCCATAAATTTATTCATAGCCCTCGTCTCACAGACCAAACTATGGGAACATGAAGTTTGGTCTCTACATAAGAACATAAGTGGGAGCCGCCTGGACCCCACAGTTATCGTCCTTCATAGACATAAGTACGTAACCATCGTTGCCCCACATATTGGACCAAGAATTCTTAACCAGCCAGTATTTTTGGCCGTTTAGCACTCCATACCCCACTGCGAGGACGGCATGATCTAGTTCCTCCACTTTGTTTTTGCTGAAAAAAAAATCGTTTTAAAATGTTTTTAAATAAGGCATGGTAGGCATCTAATTAAAATACCTTTGTCGATTTAAAGGAGGGTAAGACCTGTTTTATATTATTAGCTACTAGTCTCGTTATCATATTGTATCTATCTGTCAAAATGTTGATGAAAACCAGTGACGCTACAATCTTTTAGGTCTGGGCCTCATATTCTGTATATGTTTCGAGATCATTTGTTTTTTCTAGGCAAGTTCGTCATCAGCCTTCTGTGACTGACACACGCCGGTTTCGCTATATTTTCCTTCACCGTACGAACAAGTGTTAAATACGCACATAAATTAGTAAGAATTCGTATTTAATGATGGTACCTTATATTTTGTACATCAAATTAGTGTTAAGTTTTAATTATAAAAAATAAGTAACTGATTGGGATTATCAGAATATACTTCTTCATGCCAGTTCTACCATCATCCATCTTGTCTTACGTATTATTCTTTTAGTTGAATTTGCCCGCCATTTTGAATTTAATTTATAAGCTTGTAAAAAAATGTGGGTACCCACAAATTAGAATACAATTCTTACCATTTAGGTTCATAGTAGACGCCATTGGAGTAAAAGCTGAAGCTTTTGTGGCTGGCGTCAATTGCAACTGAGATCGGGCCGTGTTTGAATAAAGCCAGCTAAAATGATATAATTGGAATTACTAAGACCGTCAAAGAAATTATACTTTTATTACATATGGTATGTAAAATCAAAATAAGGAAGTCTTTAGAATTCGAGATTACAAAGGCATTATTATATGTTATTTAATATTTAGTTTCCTCTTATATAATGTTTACTATATTGTTACATTGTATAATTTATATACTGATTTATACATACCATGAGAGCCTTCTCGTCCTTTACAGTGACATTAACCCAGCCTTTCATTGACGTCACCAGTGTGACGTTGTCAATGTGGCAGTAACCATCCTGTAACCAGAGAAATTACCATGAAATTTGTGCTAATTTCATTTCAAATTTTACAAAAATTATTGTTGAATTCAAAACTATAGACTGTATGAGCAGTGTTGGCCTAGTGACTTCAGCATGCGACTCTCATCCCTGAGGTCGTAGGTTCGAACCCCGGCTGTGCACCAATGGATTTTCTTTCTATGTGCGCATTTAACATTCGCACGCACGGTGAGGGAAAACCGGCTTGCCTTAGATCCAAAAAGTCGACGGTGTGTGTCAGGCACAGAAGGCTGATCACCTACTTGCCTATTCGATTAACAAATTATCATGAAAACAGATACAGAATCTGAGGCCCAGACCTAAAAAGGTTTTAGCGCCATTGATTTATTTGTATAGATTGTATGAACTTAGGAGCCTGGATCTTTAGTCATATAAAACATACCTGTCCCAAATAGCCTCCATAGTCTTCTTCGGTGGGTAGGCCATGCTTCATGATCCACTGGTAAGCGCGGAAGTCTTCGCCACCATCACAACCATTGTTGCCGAAACTAAAATTAAAAAAAATATCATATATCAATAATCTGTAATATACAAATACTCATTTAACTTATATACCGAGTAAAAACGGAAAAAAAACTTCCTTCCATTTACGCTTAGCATTTATCGATTAAAAATCGAAATATAATAATGCAGATAGGTACAACATTCAATGTCCCCTGCCAGGTACGCTTACGCTATGCTACGCTTACGCTCACACAGAATTTTTAACAAGGATGTGTTCTGCTTTAGATTCTGTCAATGTTCTGGTCGATGTTCGACCTCTTTTTAATTTTTTTTTAAATTTTAATTAAAAAAAACTGTTAATATCCTAATCCTTGTATCTTTCTTCTTTATTATAGCTACAGGTATGTTTGTCGTTGTGCGGTTATATAAATTTTGTGCTGTCATGTTTTGTTGTTTTGCTTTGCTCTGTATCACATTTTTCATTAGTGAAACCTTTTTGTGGATTCATCCAATGTGTTTATTTTTAACTGTTTTTATTTTATTTTATAGATGTATCTGTTTTGTTTCCAATAAAGAAATAAACACGACACACTTACGAAATTTAATTTATAAAAAACGTTTAAAAGGCACATTATTAAAACGGCACGCGACCCGACGAAACGCGACGCGTGTTGATGCGAAACAAATTGTACTATTTTCTATGACTGGAATCACACTTTGAACATCCGACGCGACTCCATGCGAGCACACGCCACATCATGACATTCCAGATCGATGTGTTGTCTATGGTGACCACCCGACTCGAAGCGACATCTCGCGCGTAGCGTGCTTCTTGACAACACCAGACGCCACGCGTCAGTCGTTCGAGTTTTTCGCACATTACATACACACACATTATGACATCAGAAGAAGAAAATACAGAAGTAGAGGTAGAAGCTAAACAGTAGCATGTACAGTTAGAAAGCATTTAATGACAATTTCGGTCATATATAGTATCAGATATGCACCCAATTTGCATCAAGTCTTTAAGATCTTTATCCAACTCGTTATTTATTCAATCCATAGCACACGACCATACACCTTCACTATTGTCAGCTGAATGAATTCTGAATTTGTACGCGTGTCATAGTGTCGCGTGTTGGTAATGAGCATGATGCACAACGGCACAAATAATGTGTTTCATTTACTGTTCTTACATCAAGGGAAGAAAAGGGACAAAAACTTTTGAAGCGCGTATATTTTATATAAAATGTTAACAAGGACCTGTATTACATCATGCTAAATGGTATTCATTATAATAATAATAATAAGAGGGTAGTGCGGGTTGCGTGTGTCAAGGCAAGCCCCGTATTTATATTTCATTTAAAAATATTATTTGTGGAAAATCAACAATTAATAATAAAAACAAATGCTTAACCTTAATCAGCAATAGGCAAGGAGGACGTAGTTTACTAAATTTAAACAAAGCTATCCGCTCATAAAGTTTTATTCAAACATTAACCATGCGCGGATTTCAGTAATTAAGCCTGATTTATCATAGCTTTGGACAAATTAAAACAACGTCAAAGTATTCCGGGGCAACCTAACCATCTTTCAGTAACAAATAAACCAAAACTACATTCTACAAACGATCCGTTTTCTAGTGTTGAGTTTATAATCTTAATATATATAAATCTCCTGTCACGATGTTTGTACGCGATGGAATCCTAAACTACTTAACCGATTTTCAATTAAATTGGCACACCGTGAGCAGTCTGGTCCAACTTAAGAGATAGGATAGCTTAGATCTTTAATTATAATCGCAATTTTATTTTATTGCAAATTATTTGTCTATAATTAATTGACAGTCACAATTATCTGTTAACTCTAAAAGATTCTAACAGATGTCGGTACTTTTCGACTGGACTGTTAGTAATCAATAGATGGCACTGCTATGGTAAAACGACAAACGTGTCATATAAGCTACAATTCAATATCATGATTATCACGTGTTAGGCTAGAGTATAAATTAAATTTATTTTGTAGTAAACGAATAACGGTGAAATTCAATTATTTCTTAAGCATAGCCAATAACGTGTTACTTAGACCGAAGTGAAAATCAAATTCAAATTATAGTGACGATAATACAGTGAAATTATTCTTTCGTGTCACGGTATTAAGGCTAACTAAAACCACATTAAGGAGAAACGAAGTTCGCGGGGGCAGCTAGTTATTAATAAATCTTACCCCCAAGAACAATCCACGAGGGCCTGTTGACTTAGGCGGACTAAATGACCTCCGTTGCTAAGGAATAAGGCTCCTTCAACTGCGCCCACCGTTCCGAAGGACCAGCACGAACCACATACTGATTGATCTGCACAATTCATTAGGAACTCAATTTAATACAATAAACAAAATGGTCTATTTTTTTATAGATCTTATTGAATGATTAAAGCAATTGTTATAATGGTTGATACTGTTTTTAAGTATTATAATATAAGTAAAAACTTGATATATGAATAAATGATAAACAGACTCGAAAAACGATTTTGGTCCTTCGAGCCGGATTAAACTTATATAAGTATAAATTAAAAAAATCTATGGCGTTACAACCTTTTTAGGTCTGGGCCTCAGATTTTTGTATATGTTTCATGATAATTTGTTAATCGAATAGAGTATACGATGTATAGAGAAGGACTATGTTACATACCTTTGACAGGAGTGACAGCTCCAAAGAGCCTCCAGTCGAACTCTGGGGGGAGTTTCACACTCATTTCTTCAATTATAGATTTACTGTAGGGAAAGGGTAGACCTGTAATGAATTATTATTATTAAGTGTTGGTTAATGCAACTTATTCTTGGCTTCTATGTAAACAATTATTCTTCCAAAATACTCATAGTAGAATTAAAGTTAAAGCAGCGCTTACAAGAATTTACACTGGACCAATGAATTATCAATCTAAATACTAGTGATATATATATACACATATATATATATATATATATATATATATATAGTCTATAGCTTATTTAAAAAAATATTGATAAAATATGACTACTACAAAAATCTATTCATTTTAATATTTAAATTTACTGCACAGTTATAACATCTTAATATATGTTTATATTTTCCTTTTTTTTCTTCAAATTAATCTATGATCTGAGCAACCTACCCGTGTTTGGTCCACTATATTTCCTTCCACGTAGAGCAGCCAGTTCATCATCAGTTCGATCGGCGAGGTGATTCACAGACATCGTAAACCCGCGACGCGCACGATTATTAGAGTGAATGTATCTAAAAATTATGAAATGTTTTACGTAGATATTAATGCCGCTGATAATGACCCAGCTTTAATCATACATATTTGTCTAAGTAATGCCCCTATTACAGGGTACTCTTACAACGGATTTTCATATAACACTGGGATTTCACATATATTTATTTACTGTGAAATTTATAATGATTAGTACAGAACATAATTAATCAATTATCATTGGGTCAATTGTGTTGTTACAATATTAAATTATTATTTTAATTTTTAAATTAAAATGCATTTGTGTTGCTATTTTAATAGTAGAAAATATAATGAATTTTCGATTTAAATCCCTTTAATTGAGAGAAGTTGAACGTGAATCATTTGAACATAACGCGTTATATTGTGTATAATACTTCTACAACCCGTTACACGGAACTAATCCGCAATTAACCTATGTATCTAATAAAACAAAACTGATATAAAACAAATATTGATTTATTCTCTATCGACTATTAGTTTTAAGATGGACGTAGATATTTTAGTATTGCTAATTATTGCATTAATTAAAACGGTAAACTTTAATTATGTAGAATTATATATATTTTTTTTAATCAATTTCACTACAACCTTTTTAGGTCTTGGCCTCAGATTTCTGTATCTGTTTCATGATCATTTGTTAAACTAATAGGCAAGTAGGTGATCAGCCTTCTGTGCCTGACACACGACGTCGACTTTTTGGGTCTGAGGCAAGTCGGTTTCCTCACGATGTATTCCTTCACCGTTCGAGCTAATGCTAAATGCGCACATAAAAAATAAATCCATTTGTGCACAACCGGGGATCGAAGCTACGACCTCAGGGATGAGAGACACACCATGAAGCCACTAGGCCAACACTGCTCTGTAGAAATATATTACCTAACCGAAAAAAATATTGCCTACAAAAAATTGTTTGCCGGAATTATATTTTTCTAATAAATACAATGCTTAAAACCCATGCCTTTTTCATAACAATGTTTAATTACCTGAGATTTTGACGGAAAATGTTAAGTCGTTTAGCCTCTTCTATGTGTGAGGAGTATTGTTTGTTGTGCTTCATCAGAAATCTGAAATATAGGTTTGTGAGTGAGATAGATGTGTTACAATACAATTATTTTTTAAAATACTTATATTTCTATAAACAGAAGTTCGAGCACAATCCCATATAAAATGATATGAAATATATATATATAGATATAAAGTATTTTTTTTGACGTAATCAATGAATGAATTAATAAAGTACGTTCCTCAGGTAACAGTAGGGATTCATCTGAACGAGTGAGTGAATGTATGGAAGAATGATTTTAACCTGTCAAACTCATCATCAATATGCGCGTTGTGAACGGGATGAACAAACTCCTTCATAGGATTAAACGTGGCGTAGTGTCGGGATCCGGGACCGGGGAAAGAAGTACATTTCATTTCTGCAAAAAAAATATTTTTATTATAATTTACTTATTTAGTAACTAAGTGTTATATCAATGAATTATTTAAATAGGATCATACAACTATGCTTAAAATTAGACTAAATATAATGTATTTTTCAAATAGAACCCTGTTATTCATATATCTAGTCTTATTCATTTTTTTTTACAATATACGTGTGTCCCTTTCTGTCAAATTGTGTTTACCCTGCGATGAAAAGAGACAGAGAACGTATTAAAAGGTGCATGAAGTAAGTAAACGAGGAAGCTAGAATTATAAGTAAATTCTCAACGCCCATAAACAATTTCAATTTTCTACTGTATATTACTTTCTTCTGTATATTACTTTTCAAGCGGGTGAAATGTCAAAAAAGACACATGACAAAAGATTGCGTACGTCAAATATCATGTCACTTAGTATTGTCTTTAGTTAACATAGCTTTTACACAATGAAATAAAACACTTTTTAACCGTATTGAAGCTACCTACCTACTAGATATAAGCTACGTGACCATGCACGCTGTAAAGCACGCCAAACGTCGTAAAATTTAAAATTAAGAAAAACACTTTTTGAACGGATTAAAGCTATCTATTGTTTTTAAAACGTATAGTTATTTACATATCACACTGAAAAGTACGCGAAACGTGGGAAAACAATTAAAATTTAGAATTATGTAAATAACTATAAGTTAATAATACATAGCTTTAATCCGTTCAAAAAGTGTTTTTCTCAATGTGTAAAAGCTATTTTAACAAAAGACAATACTAAATTTAAAATTATGTAAATAATATAATTTATTTTCATTTTACATTCCCACCCCCAGGGCCGTCTCTTATATTGGTAGATGTTAGCCCTACAGGTAGAGGTAGCCCTAGGGTAGGTTAGGTAGAGGTAGCCCTACATCTCGGACATACATGACGCTATATGCAAATAAATACAGGCAAATATGAGCTGTCAATTAGTATACTCGACCTTTGAAGATCATTAGTACACAATAAATATATTTCAGTGTAATCTCGATAACTCGAACCTCGTTAATCTCGAATTATTTAGACTTTGTAACTCGAACAAAATATTATTTCTCTATTGATAATGCATATTTATACTCTATAAATCGGGCTTTTTTAAAGTTACTTAATTAATATGTTATTCGTTTTAATATGTAAAAAATATATAGTACGTAACTTAAGTTGAATTGTTATTCAAATTCGACTAAACAAACCTAAACTTCACATATGTAAGTGGAAATTTCAACAGTTAAATCGTATGTATCTGGAAGTTCTACCCTGGAAATTGAATATATAGAGATTACACTGTATATATGTCGCAGTAAAGTAGATAAATCAGAGTGTTAATGGAATCTCTAGACAGTTAATTAAATGTCGATATTCAATCAAGTCGCTAGCATTTTGATTTAAATAAAGCAGCGTTTAACTATCTGTCTGACCGAAAGCCAGCGTGTTGATTAACAATGTAAAACAAGACTCCGCCATCATTATTTCATTTGTTATTGTTATTTCGTTGTGATCGTGAAGAACTGAGTCCTTGGAAATTCCGTGTTTTGCTTTATTGTAAATGGTTAGGTTAGGTTAGTCTTGTTGCCTAGGAACGTTTAGGAAACTCGTCAAACGTTTCAGTCACTTGTCTGACGGATTTTTAATTAACTGTCTAGAGATTCAATTAACTCTCTGATTTAACTACTTTACTGAGACATATACAATGACTTATACTTACTTGGATCGACCTCGAAAACATTTTGGTCAATTTCGTCAACACAGTATTCGGCATAGTCGATGTAATAGTGGTCGTAGTGGGAACCAAGGAGCGTATTGTATCCTTTCATTTCATACCTAGAAAACGTATACAAATTGGATATTTGATATTCGACGCTTCGAGTCATTGTCCCGTACTTGCGTATACCAAAGTATCGTATTTTATATTTATTTTAAATATACAATTTTTATCGAACATCTATTGGTACTAATGGCGAAATATACTACCTAAGGCCGATACGGGGCTGCATTTATGATGAATTGTATAGAATTGTTATCACTATAATTTTCTCACACATTAGTACCGCTCATAACTACTTCTTCATTTAATGTTAGGACTTTTGTAATTCTCAAGAATATACCTTTATATATATTAATATATACACCAGATGTATCCCGGTCCCTATTTATGTCATACAATAAAGTTGTACTATGTATGGTCATTCCCAATTCTCAGCGTTTCCGTCCCCACTGTCCACGTCACAAAAGTTCGTAAATTTACTAGACAATAACATAATAATAAACTTTATCTACCCACATTTATTATGAATTTGAAACTTGCTGTTGCGTCTAAAAGGAAGGGCGTTCTTTTTTTGAATATCGCTATCCTTTTTATCGACACTTCAATTTATAATTTAATGTATTGTAGTAATTAAAAATATTATAAAACTATTATACAAAGAATTAATAAAACTTTATTATAACTATTATTTGTAGGTTAAATCTCAAGAAGATACCTTGATATATATAAATATATACAATATGCCTTTCCCGTTCTCTATCCATGTCACACAGATAGAGTTGTAACTCTACTATGTATGGTGATTCCCAATTCTCAGCGTTTCCGTACCCACTCCACGTCACAAAAGTTCGTAAATTTACTAAACCATAATAACATAACAATTAACTTTATCTACCCACATTTATTATGAATTTTAAACTTGCTGTTGCGTCTAAAAGGAAGGGCATTCTTTTTTTCACTTCAATTTATAATTTAATGTATTGTAGTAATTAAAAATATTATAAAACTATTAATTAACAATTTATTATCACTATTATTTGTAGGTTAATAAAATTGTAATATTTTTTAATTGAATAATAATTTTTATCAACTATATATTTTAATTAATTACAATACTAAAATTACTATACCTCACTGGTATCGGTATGGGATCACCCCGTAAACTCTTCCTGTACTTCACCCACATCGTATACTTATTGACTTTATCACCCACCGTCATCACCATACGCCATTTGGACGTGTCCGAATCCTGCATTGTCTCTGAACCTGAAATTGATACGTACGAAAAATTTAGTTGGAAGTTGGTTGTCGTGAATAGAAAGTGAGCATTGCCGAAATCCTTCTATACTACTTTAACAATTTTAAATTATATATTAAGTTTGGCTGGAACTGCACCAGCTTGTATATTATACGTTAAAGCGATAAAGTGTCTAAATGGCCTGGGCCAAGCGAACAAAATAGGTACACCAAAAAACGATGGTCATCATAGCTATAGCAAGAAAATTAAGTGCCGAAAAACAAAGATGAATGGCATCTGCTGGAGGTTTCTATATCCAAGACGGGGATTCCAACTCTCTTTAACATAATTCCAAATTAAGTAAAGGCTTAATAAGATGACGTGTTATAACACGACATCTACAATTTTGGTCTAGGATACAAATACCATTTAAATCTCGGCTTTAAATATTACGAATATATGAAATCATATAACTATTGTCAATCATCACAAAGATGTTGTAGTTTTAAGTAAAATGTATAGGCGCATTCTTCAAGTTTGACAAAAATGTACTCTGCGAAACAAAATAGATCGAAATAAAAACAACACAAAACCAATATAGAACGAAGCATTCACTGAATTAAAAATCTACTATATATTTATTTATTTATATAAGCTTGCCAACGGTCGGCACCGTGATACATTAGTACCTAAGTAAAATTAACCACAAGATTTAATGTGACTAGCAATATGCAAACTTAAAATCATAAATTATAAAAAAAATCAATGGCGCTACAACCTTTTTAGGTTTGGGCCTCAGATTTCTGTATCTCTTTCATGATCATTTTTTAAATCGAATAGGCAAGTAGGTGATCAGCCTCCTGTGCCTGACGCACGCCTTAGACTTTTTGGGTCTAAGGCAAGCCGGTTTCCTCACGATGTTTTCCTTCATCGTTCGAGCTGATTTTCAATGCGCATATAGAAAGTCCATTAGTGCACAGCCAGGGATCGAACCTACGAACTCAGGGATGAGAGTCGCACGCTGAAGCCTAGTGGCTTGGTCAAACTGCTTCTTTAATTAATTATACAAACTAAAGGAAAATTGATTTCAAAGTGCGATGCAATGGAACTACTATGCTAGAAAGAGACGACATATAACTCACCAACATACTTGAAGTCGGACATGTCAGGTAGCACAGACTGAATACTGATACTGCTGTCCTCAGTGCCATTCACTTGGAGACATGTTTCTTGATTCAGGACATGCTCCGTTGTGATTGGTGCTATCTGAAAATCAAAGTCTCACTACTACTTGATATTCCTATAATTAAAAGAAAACTCACAACTCTGGTTGAGTCTTGGTCTTGGCATCCGATTGTTTTTTTTTTTAAATATATCGCGTCCGTGACACATCTAATGAAAATGGTCTATGCCCCATTTGATTAATAGATTGTAGATTTTTTAATGATACAACGACCAGTATTTAAGGGGTTGCACAGCCTAGTTTAATAGTGAAATATGCTTAAAAGGAGTGTGAAGAATATCCATAGCGCTAAATAAACTGCATGTGACCACAGCCCACATACATTTGGAAACAGTGCGTAAATCCATAGATTTGTGGGCAAACAGATTTAAGGTAAAATATGACATTACTTCATTAAACAGAAATGCATTTTCATTTGTAACAGAACTTATGGCTGGACTAATTATATATATAATTAAATTTGGCTCTATCTTTAGGATAATTGTTTTTTGATATATATATTTAATGTTAGCTACATACGAAATAAATAAAAAATTACCTTTATCGATGTACCGAACTTCGGGAACACATTGGCCTCGAACTGGTATGTCTTAACCATTGCGCCATAGTAATCAATACGGGATTTAGCATTTTTTCTATCGTACCTGAAAACGAAAATAATCATCCGTAAATTTCCAGACAGACCAGACATTTTACGTATTGTAACACTTTCATTTTGGTATCTATCATGTAGTAGTAGAAACTTGTGTTTTGCTTCCTTACTCTAATTTATAAAACAGGAAAAACATATATATCTCTACTACGGCTCGATGTTTATTTCACTAAATATGTAATGTTACGGATTATTTTAATTAACAATCAAATCTTTCCTTATTTTAATATTGATTGTGTTTAACTTCCATTTTAATTATACTACTGATACTCTAAATTATAGAAGCTTAAAACTATAAATTAAACTATTAAAAACATCAAAGTGACAGTATCTTCAAGAAGTAATTGAACATACTTATATATATAATATAATGCTATATATATAGCATATATGCTCCCTAAATAGGTCGTTTAGATAAATATAGTTAGTCATACGTAGAGATAAAGAATTTACGACTTAGCACGGTTGTAACTACGACTAATCTTAAACTTCTAAAACGAACATTATGTTTAGATATCAAATCAAACTCGTCCACGATAACTCAATGTATATACTTTCTGTCTTTTTCTAAAGATTTTCAAAGCATCTCCCATAAAACGGATGACGTTTATTTGTAACCGATACCTACTATATATGTCGCAGTAAAGTAGTTAAATCAGAGAGTTAATTGAATCTCTAGACAGTTAATTAAAAATCGATATTCAATCAAGTCGCTAAAGTTCCGTCAGACAAGTGACTGAACGAAACGTTTGACGAGTTTCCTAAACGTTCCTAGGCAGCAAGACTAACCTAACCTAACCATTTATAATAAAGCAAAACGCGGAATTTCCAAGCTCTCAGTTCTTCACGATCACACCGAAACAACAATAAGAAATGACATAATGATGGCGGAGTCATGTTTTACATTGTTAATCAACACGCTGGCTTTCGGTCAGACAGATAGTTAAACGCTGCTTTATTTAAATCAAAATGCTAGCGACTTGATTGAGTATCGACATTTAATTAACTGTCTAGAGATTCAATTAACTCTCTGGTTTAACTACTTTACTGCGACATATACATTGATTTAGAAACTCTAGATACTCAACTATATACATTGATTCATTGCTAGTAGATTACAAATAACGTTTTATAAAAATTCAATTATTTTCGCTCAACAAATTACGTTCAGAATATAATTGAATAATCAAATTTTCAAAGATTAATTGCTTCTCGCCCTTCAAATATCTCATTCATTATAATAATTAATGATTATAACTTCGTGGTCATTGACTTAATATAAACAGGAAGTTTTAAAGGCAAGTTCAAGGCCTGTTTCCGATTCGCCCGCGTGAATTTCATTTATTTTGACACGACAACCTCTTCAACAATAATTATATTTCAGCCAAAACAAAATTATTTGTTCGCAACCTTTTTCAGGATTAATACTAAGATTTAGAACAACTACTCTCGTATGTCAAGATCAAATTTAACGAAGGCAAATCATACTTATTAACTTAATTATTATTTTTACCGATCAATCTTCGTGTCTTCTCCATCTACACGACACTGGCGAAATACCTTGTGCCCAGTTGGCATAAATAAAAGCCATAAACAAGAAAAAAAAATCATACTTAGATCTTCTTAAGTCTTAACGGAATCTTACCTATTGTTAAAAATTGTACAAAATCCCGTTCAGTTTTTGAAAATATCGTGCACATTTAGGCACGTGGTTGGGAGATTTAATTTTATATATAACAACTAGCTCAACGGGAAAACGTTGTTTTGCCATTTAAATAATTTCTAGTGTAGAAAAAAATAATTGGTGATAGAAGAAAGAAAATTTAGGTTTGTATGTATTTTTTAATGCCACAAAAAATAAAATATTTTTTTTTAGCGTGGTATCACTCAAAGATTTGAATTATGCCGATTCTCAGACATACTGAATATGCATAAAAAATATAAGAATCGGTCGAGCCGTTTCGGAGGAGTGTAGGAACGAACATTGTGACACGAGAATTTTATATATATAAGATTAGATAGATTAGGTCCAACTATTGTGTGAACCTTATAATGTATATCTTAGAATCTGATAACTAACCATAATTACATTTTACCCTTTCATAATTAAAGCGCTATTAATGAAATTTGGTAGAATGTTAAACTAAACCTGGGCTGATTATCGTAGATTCTTTAACAGATTTTCCTCGATGTGTGTCGAAAATTACGAAAATATAACTACTCGTAAATAAATATACGATAGAATTACAATATGATTTAAATTATAAATAAAACTATTTAAAAATAAATGAATAATAAAAGTATATAAATATTCATTTATTTTTGCAAATTTTAACAAAATGAACGTCGAAATTATCGCGAATATTGAATTTGAAGTTAACGATGTCTTTTTCGTTAAAACTACGTAATTAAATAAAGTAAAAATTAATTTCCACATTATATCCAAAGAGGGATATGGCGAAATAATGTAATCAAAGCGTAGATGGAATAAACCGGAATATCCATGTCACCTGAAGTAATCAGATTGTTTAAACCTAAATTTTGCCACGAATACAATTTATTGACACAAATTAAGTTCAAAGACCGAAATAATAGGTTTTAATTACAATACACATGCAAAACAAATATTGACCGCAATTATATCTATTTGTAATGTAAATAACGTCTTATCATGAACGCTTTGACCTCTGGATATTTATTCCGACAATTATAATTATATTGATTAATAAAATAACAGCTCATCTGACTGAATTACTGGATCAATTTTATTGTTCCTTAACTTTTATCTTGTTTAACAAAAGAAATATAAATTATATACATAGTTTATTTCCATGTGTATGGTATAGACAAAAAAATCATAAGGATACTCTACAAACTACCCAAAGATAAAGTACATCAGGTATATACACATTAATTGGCATTATGTCCGTAATTGATACTTTTTGGGTAATTAGCCCTGCAATTTAAATACTTCCATCCCTCCTATTTAAATACGACAAATTAAATAAATGTTAAGTGAATAGTTACACATGGTAATATCTTGGACTATTTAACGAAATATGTGAAATTTCAATTAACTGCCAAAGAATGCGAATCATATTTCATAGGTAGTTTGCACATGTTTAACTCAAATCTTTATTGCATTCCTTATGTTTATAATTTACATGTGACACATTATAATTTATTACAATAAATATCTTGGTTAAGCATAGCAATGTTGTGACAAGGCATGCTTTATTCTAGTTAATTCTATTCTTATACATTTTTATTCTTATAAGACACATTATTTATTTGGTATATTTGCTTTGCCTTCATGTTGCGAAAAGGTACTTAACATTATAAATAAACTTAACTTTAATGAAGAAATTAAACTCTATCAGTCAGATACTATGAAACAGTGTAATAACATTTCTTATATATTAATTCCTTTTAAAATTTATTGAGGTCAATTGTCCTGATTAGTCTGGCTGTAGGTGGAATCAGTTGGTTTTTATGAGAAGGTCTTAGTGAGTAAAGGATTTTTGAATCTTCCCTTGTTTATACAGCTTAATACATCAATTCTAATTATTGATTATTCTAACAAACTTTTTACTTACTGTAACCTTAGAGACCATTACCATTAGAGAATTCAATAAAGCATATTTTATATGTTTATAACAGAACTTGACTGTTTTAAGGAAAAGAAAGCAAAGAACATACTAAATTTGATAACAATGATTTTATATCCGAATTACGAGGTGACCAAATATTTTAGAAGTATAATAATTTAACCCTATTTGATTTTCAGAAAATAATTATTAACCACAGAAGCCTTTTTATGTATAAAAGCTTAGAATATTCAATGACACAAAATATGTCTGCATCATTAGCATTTTTTCAGAATAGTATATGTGTATCATATACTAGTAAAGATACTAGAAAATATATTATAAGAATTTGTAAGACAAATTCTTATAATATATTTTAATATGGATATTAGAGAAAAAAATACACCTTTACAGATAAATATTTAACTTACCAGGCATAGAATGGCTCATGTAGTTCTGCATAAGGGATGTTTAAGAGTCCTTTTACAGCATATACATCACTCCATTGTGGTGGTGATCCTAAAATTAAATATTATTGAACTATAAACAGATACCATATTTTATACAAAACATAGTTTATTGTTATAAAATAATATATGAAGTTTGATTATAGTATCTACTTACGTTACAAACAGTAACTTTTATTTATGACCATTTATATCAATCTCATAATTTATAAGCGCAGTAGGTAAGTATGTAATGTAAAGTATATTAGGATAATAATAATATACTAATATAAGATATAAAAATGTATGAATATAATTTTGTAATCTTACGATTAAACTAAAATTTATATTTATATTTAAATAAAACTTAATAGCAAAATAACATTTTACTATAATAATTACCATCGTTGAATCATAAGTAATCAATTTACAAAATTTATATCAGTTAACTACATAGCAAAAAAATACAAAGATATTAATATGCTTACCTTTATCAGTAAACCCAAAAGAAAATCCGACAAATAAACATAAAATTAAGCATGAAATCATTTTAAAAAGATTAGCGCAACCGAATCACTGTGTCTTTTCGAATTATGCCGAATGCCGATTGCCAACAATTCGCAACGAAAATTGTTTGTTAACAAAATTTAAATGACCAGCATAGAATAGTCGATACAGAGTATTAAATAATTAATTATTAGATTACTACAGTATAGAGCACCCACAGTTAAAACAAAAAATTCAAGTAAAATATAATTTTACTGTAAATTTTATATATATGATATGTATATAGAAAACACTGTTAACACAAACAACGTTGTCTTTCAAAAAAAATACGTACTTCTTATTTTATAGCTACCCCTTTAAAATAAGAATTTACCTAGAAACAAAGTAAAATTAAAGGTGGAGACCTAGTAATAACCTTTTCATTGTTTTTTCCAGGTGTAAGTGTAATATCAATACACAGAATAAAAAAGAAGGGGCAACAAATCAAGATGTCTGGAGGACACCTGGAAAAAAACGACCTCATAAACTAACAGTGTCTCATTTGGACAATTGTGACATGGATGCTATTCGCAACAAAATTAAGGAATTTTATATCGTTACAAAACAAGTTCCAACATTGAAAACACTTTTGCTGGAATTAATAGAAAGCATAGGATTTACTGGATGTCGGGAAACTCTTCGCCAAATATTATTGGCTAATGACTATGAATTTAAGAAAAACAAAAATGAACGTTCTTTATTCATTAAGAGCAATAACATATCTGTCTGGAGACATTACTATTTAAGATATATATCGTTGAAACGTGCAGAAAGAACTTCCATAAAATCCACAAGCCCAAAAAATCGTGCCAAGGTCCCTCTACAAGTGGTGCAATTAAAATATTTCATCTGGAAAAAGGTACATAACTGTAGGCGACTAACGTAACCGAAAGTAACGAAAGCAGAACTGCTATGTCTAGTAAAATGGTATAAACCAGAGCCAATATATGAAGCCGATGAAATTTTAAAGCACAATGGTCATGAGGTATTGAGACTACCTCCATACCATTGTGATCTAAATGCCATTGAGCTGATGTGAAATCTGGCAAAACGCAGAGCAGCAAATAAAAATATTAAATTGACTACAGAGCTGTAACAAGTGATTAAAGAGTCATTTGAAAACGTAACAGTAGAAGATTGGAAGAAAATGACTGATCATGTTGAACATGTGGACTACAGAGGAACAATTAGAATGTTTCATAATCAATGTGGGAAACAGTGATAACAGCAATGACTAATGAATCTATGCATATTGATTTTGATTTCCGAATAAAGTTGTGTTTTATAATAAATATAGTTTTAGTTTTCCATGCAATGCTAGTAATTTTAAGTATCAATAGTAAAAGACTAAATACGAATAGTATAGTATAATATCATATAATAGTATAATTTCATAAAAATACAGTTACTACCAATATAAAAAAATAATAAAATAAAATCAAGTATCAAGTAAGTTTAATCCACAAAATATATCAAACTTTTAGGTATACCATACTAAAAAAAAATGAATTTGCCGCGCTTTTTCGTTATCTTCCTTCATTGGCCAGACTCTATACACTATAATAGCCGACATATACGCTGAACAAAAGTGTAAATCTTAAAAATCATTGAATTGTATACACAAAAAACGTTATTATTCTGAAAGTAACGAATTTTGTCCAATAGTACTGAACCCATGTCTTTCTTGTATTTTCTCTACGTGTTGTTTAGATGATGTTACCAGGTTATCATACAATTTAAAGAAAAGAATATGAATTATGACCAACGGCAATCTTGGGGGCTTAACCCCAAATTTAGGGGAATTAGTATACTAATAAGTACATTATTGATGATTTTTAGGTGGTACTTTAGATACAAGAAATTTACTTATTTTTTTTAAAATCACACAATTCTATAAATATAATCTAACATTAATTAATATTAAGCTAAGAAGTTAGACCACAACCAACAAATTTAACCAAATATAAACTCCAAGCCTGCTTATTTATATGAAAAATGAATAAGTTATAAATACTTCAAATTTGAAATTTTATACAACTTGATGTATTTTTGGTACATATTTTAAATTACTTCTCAAACTATCCAGTAAAACTCAAGTTTTTCAGTTCACTCGACAACAAAAACTCAAAAGGTTTTTTTCTCTATAGGGGAATTTGAAGTTGGTCCTACAGGGAACACTCTGTAGCAGTCTGCAGTTGCCATTACTGATGTCAATGTCAATGTCAACATTATGATATCCATATAGATAAAAACACTTTACTACAAAGTAGGAAAACAATTTAGTACATATATACATTTATGTATTATTTTCTGATTAGTTACCAAACACTCTTTATATACTTTATAAGTGCAATTTTAAATAAAAAAAATTAAAAACATAAATTTAACTAAAAAATATGATTAATTAAATATAGAATACAGTGATTACTGTATTTACAACTTTATGTTTAGCATTAATATTTTTATTTATATTGTTTAATCTTTACAAAAGTGGATCGTGACAATGAGTAAAAAACCGATATCATTTGGTAAAATAACTCTCAATTTTCAAAAAGACACTAGTGATAATGGAGCTTCATCAGGTTTTGGGACATTTGGACGACCTATTCAAGAACAGAAGGAGATCGAAGAACTGTCAGATGACTTAGAAAACCAGCATGTTCATCAAGTTATGGGTATAAAAAATTTTGGAAAAAAAGCTAAAAACTATGATATTCAAGAAATGATGGAGCGCGCAAAGAAAACTGCACAAGAAGTTGCTAAAAAAGCAATGGAATCTAAATCAAAAGATGATGATGAAGATGTTATAGGTCCTTTACCACCAAATTTAGGACAAGATGACAATAATGATGATATAGGTCCTCCTATTCCTTTAAATCTTATAGACAAAGATAAGGAAAACACAATAATAACTAAGCAAGATGGAGAAGACAGCTATGATGAGCTTAGTGATTCTGATGATGACGAATTACCTTTAGAAAAACGAATACCAAACACACATGAGGTAGATAATGTCTGTTAAAAATATATAAATATTTTAGTGCTAGTAACAATTTTTAACTGTTAGTGATATTTAACCCCTTTTGTGCACTTCAATCAGTGTTGTACCTATATGTAAAATACTCTTAATGCTTGTTCAGGTAGAAATGCATCATGGTTCTAAAGCAGTAGTAGCATTAGCTGTGGACCCATCAGGAGCAAGACTGGCCACTGGATCCATTGATTATGATGTTTCATTTTGGGATTTTGCTGGTAAGGCTTATCAAAAAATACTGTATACAAAGATACATTTAACATAGATGTAGGTTATATGCAATAGACATCCCATTTAGAATGGATGTGTCTAAGGTCCAGTATTGCCAGACTTCCTGATTTTTAAATGTAAATTACATATCCCAAATGGGAATGGCTTATTCCCGCTTTTTCGGGATAACAACTCACTCAATACACCACCGTCATGCATCAAATGGCAACAACTCTGTCAACAAAATATATACCAGGAATATGTTTAAACTAGTATCTTAGTGTAAGAAGACAAGTAAGACTCAACCATTTAACAAAAGGATAAATCTGAATAAAATATCTTATTGTTATTGAAATACATTTTCTATGGCTATTTTTGCTATCTATTGTCATGTAAAAGTAATTTGATCTTAAAGAAGATAATTTTTTTAAACTTCTGATTTTATATGTTATTTTGCTATGTCCCCTTTTTTTACTCAAAGTTTTAAAATCCTGAATTGGAGGAAAGAAAATTTGGCAATGCTGCTAAGGGCTCTCACAAGCTTACAGTTTATGTTTAGCAGATTAGTATTAGCTAAGAAATTATTTTCTAATAAGATTCAACTAAAAGCTCTTGTAGGAGTGGTTGTTATATACATGAAAATTTTATCGCTATAAAAGAAAAGAATAATGAGCAACAATAATACATTTGTGCGCCAAATTAATCACTTATAATTTACAGGCATGGATTCCTCGATGCGTTCATTCCGCACCCTACAGCCTTGTGAGAACCATCCAATTAGGGCCCTACAATACTCTGCTACTGGGGATTCCATACTGGTAGTCAGTGGCTCTGCACAAGCTAAAGTTTTAGATCGAGATGGATTTGAAGTACTTGAATGTGTTAAAGGAGATCAGTATATTACAGATATGGCAAAGTTAGTGTAATTTTGTAAAATATTTCTTGATAAGTTAAAAATCTGGATAAATAAATATGTCCTGATAGTTTTTCTGCTGTACTGTTTGTATTATATTTCATAATATATTTTTACAGAACTAAAGGACACACAGCTGCCCTAAACAGTGGGTGTTGGCATCCGCATATCCGTGAAGAATTCATGACTTGTTCTCAGGATGGCACTTTACGCCTATGGTTAACTGAAAATCCTAAACAACACAAATCTGTTATAAAACCCAGGCAACAGGGTGGCTTAAAGACCAATCCTACTGCTTGTGCATTTTCAAGAGATGGAAACACTGTTGCTTGTGGTTGCTTTGATGGCTCAATACAAATGTGGGATCATAGAAAGAACTTTGTCAACACATCTAGTGTTTTAAGAGATGCTCATCAAAAACAGACAGAAATATCCAGCATTGCATTTTCATACTTAGGATCATATCTTGCCAGCAGAGGAAATGATGACACTCTAAAACTGTGGGATTTACGAGCATTTAAAAAACCTTTAAACATATTTAGTAATCTATTCTCTAGATATGAACAAACTGATTGTAATTTCAGCCCAGATGATACAATGGTTTTTACAGGTGAATCACTTCAAAGGAACCAAGATGTTGGACAATTGTTATTCTACAATACAAAGACATTTGAAACAGTCACAAGTATTGAGGTAACCAAATCCCATGTTATCAAAGCCATTTGGCATCCAAAATTGAACCAAATTTTTATAGGCTGTGGTAATGGAGTTGTTAAATGCTATTACGATAACAAGAGGAGTTTACGTGGTGCTAAATTGTGTATAGTCAAAACTCATAGAAAAAGACAATCTGTAGAAGTTGTTAGCTCTCAACAAATTATTACACCTCATGCATTACCTTTATTCAAACAAGAGAAGTTGAGAACAAACAAGAAGAAAATGGAAAAAGAGAGACTGGATCCTGTTAAGTCTAGAAGACCAGATCTTCCCATAACTTCAGGTCAAGGTGGAAGAGTTGCAGCTTCAGGAAGTACATTAAGCTCTTTTGTAATAAGAAATTTGGGATTGAGTAAAAGAGTGAATGACGAACAAGATCCGAGGGAGGCTATTCTGAAATATGCTAAAGAAGCAGAAGAAAATCCATTCTGGGTGGCGCCTGCTTATAAAAATACGCAACCAAAAACAATTTTCGCAGATGAGGATGGACCCTCTGATGCTAAGAAACCTAAAAGTGAATAAAAGGAAAATATTATTTTGTTATTTTACTGATATCTTTTATATCTTAGTCCTTATGTTATTTTGTAATGCCAATGGTAGGCATATTTTTTTATTCTATAAATATAGTTTAAGTTCTTGCCATTATTATTTAAAAAAAAGGGTATGAATGTTAATAAACCCAATCTAATATGGATTTAAATACTGAAATTGAACTAAAACTCTCGAGTGACAATTACCCTGATACCTTGAAGAGCATAAGAAACTACTAATTTTTCTAAACATTTAATTAAGATTATACCTTATTAAAGCTATAAACTACATAAAACTATACTATTAAGCACTTGCTGCTATACTTTGCTGTAGTTCGCGTGTATCTACAAATGGATTGATTGGTGAACGGGCCGAATTCTGGAATAACAATAATAAGATTAACTGTATGGTGGATGTTAACAATTACTTCAATCATTTTAATTATTATTATAAAATCTCACCAATTTTTTAGCTCGTTCCATGATTATTGAGAATGCAAAGTGATTGAGGACCACTCCTGTTGGTAAAGCTACACCTTGAAACCTATATAGTTGCTTTACATCACTCTCTGAAGAACCTGAAAATTTTATTAAAATTAGCCATTGTTAATCTTTGTCTATAATCAGGACCAATTCTCTATTTAAAGTTTGAAATGGTAATAAAAGATCTAACCTGTAATCTTATGTATGGAACAAATTGCAAGTTTCCCAATTTGAGCAGTATTGCCTATCAACGGCCCTTTTGATATGTCCACATGTTTATCAACTTTGTATAATGTTACTTTGCCTGAAACAACATATTAAAAAGCCAAGTCTGTTAATTTAAAAATGAAATGAGAGAACTTAATATACTAGTCCTGAAACATTTGCTTCTATACTTTTGCAATAATAAGGATAATTAGAATCTATAAATGTTTTATACTACAACTAAACTCACCATTAGCCCTAGCAATACTAGGTATTTGACTGCTTTTATGTTCATTGTCTACAAACATTTCCATAGCCAACTGTTCCGATACATCTAATCGCTCTATTGGCAAACCCTTTCTGCTCAGCATTACATATTCCGCACTCAAAGTATGAAGCTCTTGTTGAGTTGGTTTCCAGTCAGGGAGTGATGGTAAGTCTATATCATAGATGAATGAACCACTGCGGACTGAAATAGTCATGTGAAAAGGGTTATATTCTCCAAAAAGAATGTTACACATATTGTCATGTCACATTTATTTAAGAGGGCATATTAAGTTATATTTTTTAAAGGTATACAATAAGGTACTGGTAGAAACATTATAATGTATTTACTGTCAGGTCCAGGAAAGCTGTGCAATTTAACAGGTACATTATCTTTGAATGCTGCTGTCACACATGCACCAAGAACTAGTGAACAACTTCGCCAGAAAGCTTTGTTAACTTGCTGCGGCTCAGACACATTAAAGTTTTGCAACTGAAAATTAAAGGTAACACTTAAATTAGATTGCTGAAGAGACACAAGAACATCTATTTGAGAAAACTTTCAACAGAAATTAGAATATAAGTATTAAGTTATATTATTCATAAAACGAGCATTTTGGAATTTATCAACTGAATTAATTACAGCTATACTCAGAATTATCCATTAAGTTTTAATGATTATTAACCCACAACTCATTTAGATAAGTTTACCATAGATTTTTTTAGAATTTATAAAACAGTGGTTACAGTATCAGGCATTAAATATCAGTCTGTGTTACAACTTGATGTAGGACATGGATGAGTCTGAGTATGACTGTTAGTAGGATATACTTATGTAACAACAACAAAAAGGGAATCACTTCTAAACTGCAGCTTTCAGTAAGAGGCTTGTGCATATCCCAATACACAGTTCCATCAAGAAGAGCTAAGGCACTGGTATCAGCATGCCACTCACTTAGATCTGAAATATTTTATTAAATTTTCTATAACTATACTTATTAGGCTTGACAATTTCTAAATCAGATATATTACAATTGTACGAACAAGACAGTTATCATATATATATATATATATATTATTAGGTATCACAAAGCTGATTTTGAAGATACTAAGGCATAAAATTAGAACAATATTAAAACTCACGTTTAGCGCAATCGTATGGTGTCGATATATCTTTGTTCATAATCAAAGTGCAGTCTTTAGGTATCCCTTTATAATTTATTTCTATCTTTTCTATTCTTCCCACATTTTCTATTTGCCGTTTTTTTTCTAGCATGAACAAATGGTGTCTACGGTCTATTGCGTCTTGTGAACTTAGGAATCCTAAAATAATATAGTTAATGTACGAAGAAAATCATCGATAGGCAAAATAATGATGTGAAAACTTACTCTTCGATAAGGTAGTCGTAATATTCTGATTATAATTATACGATTTGAATAAACACTGGATATTTCGCTTCATTCTGGAAAAAAATACAATTCTAATTACTGTTCATTTAATTCCTCTAACGAATCCCAAAAAAAATTAGGCGTGTTTTAGGTTATATTATTATTTTGTAATAGTCACAGACTCATCACTTAAGTCTTAAATGTAAATCTCGTATATAATGCTCTGTGGACTAACTATATTTTTCAAAATTACGGTGACAGATTATTAAGTATGAGAAGTATCGTCATCGTCGTAGACGCCAGACGTTTTAATAATTGTCTGCATAACGTTAGGGAGTAAACGGGTATAGTGAGTGCAGCAGAGTTTAGCATCTGGCACAAGATAAGAGTTAAGACAAGCTTCATGAGACTGATGCCCAACCTCCAGGAATTTTTTACTTGAAACTGGCATAAAGTAAAAACTATTGCCATAATTAAAAAAAAGCCCCAGGAAATAAGTTATCAAAAACAAACTATTAAAAATTAATGTATGGATATAAATTTTTGCATAAAATATATTCTGAGAGTTTTTACAATATACAGTTATAACAATAAAAACTAATACTCGCTTTAATTTTTTATTTTATCTTAATCTCAACCAACCATAGTCCTCTTTCTGCCCCTTGCTCGAACTTCTTCAAATTTATTTATAACTTCCTTAATATTATAAGATTTATTCATTGTTTTTATGTTTTGATAACATTCTAAAATTCTAGGAAACAAATCTGGACAGTCATTATGTGTGCTTATAATAGCTCTTTCTAACACATATAAATCTACACCCATATCCTCTGCATTAGATGCCGTATGAGACAAGCCAAAATCAATCATTACTAATTCTATGTTATCCTGTTCCAAATATTTTACATCTTTGGAGGCAGGATTTTTGTCAATAAGTAAGATATTGGAGGTAGTCAAATCACCGTGAATAATACTGTTTTCATGCAATTTTCGCACTGTCTCCCCAATTTTTTGGCAAAGCATATTAAAGTTAGCTGAACCATCACCCGTTTCAAGCTTTTTAGTGTTTATGATAAAATCTTTTGCTGTAATGCTATTTTCAAAATGCTGCATATATATACGTCTTCGTTCAAAATCAACTAAATATAAGGTTGGAGTTTTAACACCAATTGTCTTACAGCGAACAATTGATCGGGCTTCATTCTTTATTCTCTCTTTTGTTATGGTCTGATCTAAATCTGGATGTCGATAATTCTTTTGAAACCGTTCCTTAATAAGCGTTGGTTTTCCCAAATAGTTGCACACTAACAACTTAGCTTCTGCACCTTGTTTTAATAACTTGAATTCTTCACACATATTGACATAACCCTAAAACAGGAATTTGCTTACAGTAAACTAACGTTATAGCATATTTTTATTAAATGACACATCGGTACTTTTAGATTATAATTAATATTTACCTTTTAATGAGTTACATATGTTAATTTTTATGTCGGTGAAAATAATTAAAAATATGTTTATTTACACATATATTATTTACTTACACATACTGATCTGTCACTATCAAATATGACAGTTGACAGTAATTCTTTGATATGTCAAAGAGTCATTGTTGATTGCATAGACTGAGGATGTTAAGGAGATATGAGGAAGTCTATCGTTATGTTCTTAACACAGCATCAAATAAGAATATAATAATAGCTTAGAATAAGATACCTAGAAAGTATACCTAAATTTGAAAAAAAAGCATAGTTAAAGTCTGTTATATTAAGGAACACAGTTGTACCAACCACTAAAAACTAAACAAAAAAACCCGCGAAACGTTAACCTTTCCCGCGTACAATAATTTCATAAATGGGACACTAAAATGATAATTGTCCACATAAAAATTTAAAAATAAAGTTAATATTGAAATCTTAAATAGGAAGGTTAATTTTGATAAAAATAAGTATCTTTTTGGAGACAAAAAGAACGTATGAAAATTGAGTTAAAAATTGTCAAACAACATGTAACTAAATATTAGTTTTATTATCCCTTAAAGTTAAATGAAAGTAAAATAATCTAATCTGGCGATTAGATAATATCCGAAAGGCTTAATATGTATTAGTGCATCGGGTATTCGTGGAACCCGTGTGTAGTTCGCTGCCTTTGTTGGAAGGGAGGCTGTGCGGGCGGCATTTTGTTTAGTACACTTGTGTCGGTTGGTTGTTAGCTTCTGTTCACTTGTACAAAACGAATTCATGGATGTGAATTATTCAATCTAGTGGAATTTTAACGATTGAGCGACGGCGCGCAGTGTTTTCTAAATTTTTTACTATACATATCTTCGAGTTTTTAAGTGTAAAATTTTAGGTGATAATTGTTAAAATGTCCGTAGAAGGATTGGAATACGAGAACATCGTACAAAACGGACCCAAAAAAGTAAGTAAATAAAATATTCTCATATTTTACTATGTCGTACTTATTATTATTAAATTAGTATTATAAAGCATAAAAGCGCCACGTAATTTTTTAATACATTTAAAAATATGTTATTATATATATTATTACATTTTTATGACTATTAAAATTAATATTCAATTACATAGCTATAATTATGTAATGAATAAACTTAAGTAATTGTTCATTTTTAATTATCTAAATTTAATAAATATCTGTCGCCCCATTCTACAACGGAAAATAGTTGAGGAGTAATAATAATAAATAATAGATTTAAAAGCGTATTATGTCTTAGTCATGGTGCACGCCTAAGCTATTCAGACGTAAGGGGGGTGAAGTGGGCTATACGTCTGGGTGCAGTAGGTATATGCACCAGCCCAATACGATAATGTGATTTCTGTCTACGTTTTGTTTTGAACACTGAAAGCTTTTTGTTAGAGGGGTTAATGACGTACGCTTTGACAAAGAATTCTTTAGGATTATTTTTGGAATAATCATCCTATGAGTAATGTGTTTTTCACGACCATCATATAGTGTACAAAATTCCTGTTAACAAATATTACGATTACTTTTTTTCTATTTATTCCAAATAGATTTATTTTATTATGACAATTTTACTATTTTTATTTCTTTATTTAATTACCTTTTTTGTATGTTATCGTAAATATGCTAAATTAAATTTAACACTTACAAGGTTCATGATAGAGCAAGATAGCTAGTAATTTGTGATTCCTAGGGAATTTGGTACCAATTGGAAATAGTGAGCCCCTAGTGAGGTGCCCAAATGTAAGTACATACCTTCAATTCTTGATCTATAACCGTCGCTAAAAGATCACAGGGACCTAAAATCTCTATTAACCTTTATTCGAAGTTTTCTCAATTAGCATTTTTTAAACTACATAATTATGGTTCATCCCTAACTGTTGAGTCATTAACATTATTTCACCTACCCGCGAATCCGTCTATGTTAAACTAAGAAAACATAATCTGTCAAATTACCAATATTATTGTGACAGCGAAATGAATCCTTATTTTTTTTTATGAATCCAAGAAAAATATTCAATGTGGATAAATAACTTTCGCGTTCCGACTCAGTCACCGTAGAAACGGTAAAATAAAATGTTTTATAACGATTCTGTTATATAATGTTGAATTTCAGTAACTTTTGGCGAAAGTAACCACCGAAGCATATGGCGTTACAGATCTTGATTATTCATCTCGTATTTATTCGTTGCCACAATCGTTCCCATTCAACGAAAATATTTTGGTTAATTGTGTTTTGGTTTTTTTATCTCACGTTAACAATATTTATATATTTTATTAAACTCAAGTTCTTCTTTGTAGTCTTCATTACTGAAGGTCTTGCCTGTTTGACTGCCCCAACCGACACGTCGACTTACTGTCTCCACACCACTTTATCCTCAGCTTGTCATGGCATTAGGGATATTGAGACCCATAATGGTCCAAATTTGTTCAGACCCCGACTTCTCCTGCCATCACTCCTCCCTACCATTAGCAGTTCGACGAGACTTTTCGGTTCTCTCAAGGCAATATGGGCAAAGTAGCCTAGCACTCGTTAGTAAATGATAGTAACACATATACATGTTGACTGTTGTTGAGGAGTTGACAGTCTTGTTGTCTTCAGTTGGTTTAGAATGGACGTATTGGTTATTTTTTTCAGTACATTGTATTCGCAACATTGTCATTCTAAAAACGTAAAAAACAATCATGAATTTTGATTTTTCATACGTGACTAGGCGCGAAGAACCGCGCCGTACGTTAAAGTTGCCTTTAGCTGTATACCGGTAACGCGGTATCTATCTGCTAATACTACTAAAATTTCAGTTAAATTTAAAAAAAAATGAACAATTTTTGTAAAATTAATAATATCCTAAACTAGCAACTCGCGTTATAGATAATTAATTGAGTCAAACATCCCACCATTAAACGAAAGCTTGGGAACTTAAATTAAACAGTTAACCAAAGCTAGAACGGTATGAAAGACAATAGGCGATCAAGATATCAACATCCGTTACTCTCATTTTACGATATATTCAAATAGACTTCGCTGGCTTAAAACGTATAATTTAATAAATAATATAATAATATATGTTCGATTCATACCAATATTTGATATTATAACTTATATTAAACAAATGATTATGTATGCAATAAGCGAGGAAATTCTGCCAGCGTTGAAGGAATACTGCAACAGGGACCAAACTTTTTAAATTTGTTTTTATTTATTTATAATTTTTTTAGGTTACGAAAATTCTAAATACTGTATATTTGATTGTAATAAAGATTAAATGATGTTTCTAATAACATAAGGATATTTTTTAGACACTACACAATATTATATATATATATATATATATATATATATATTATAGATAATAAACAGGCAAACGTTATCCAGCTTAATCTACGCATAAGCCTTCGTTTAGTAAAGATGTCATCTTTTAAAGACAGAAAAGAAAAAAAAATCCCCTTTGAGATCATTAATCCTAAGGTCACTGTACCGATAGCGTTTATTAGCTATGTCTATTTTTTACTCGTCTAGATTAAGGTAACACCAAACAATTACTTAATTGTAATATTGTATTGTCGCCCACTACAGTTTTTGTAACATTCCTTATAGTGTGTGGAACCGTTGACGCCTTGCAATTTTTTTTAACGGCCGTAATCAATTCGTATTGATGACTTTCCGACAGGCTAAAGGACAGATTTAGAGGAAAAAATAAGCGCAAACCATGACTCCTGAATGTTTGAATCCAAAAAAAAAATGACGTACGGGCTTTTCTGTTACCATGGAAACGAAGTCACGTACTAGCAAGTGAAAAATGACCTTGACAAACCATACATTACCAACTTACCCTAAGTTTGAAATATCACATTGTCCCATAATTCGTGCAAACCTGTCCTACTTGACCCGCTTCTCCCAATAAGGACAAGAAGGTCTCTTACGCAACACTGCAATACAAGATTATATGACATTTTATTTGACCACGTCTCCGGCCCAGTTTTTATTGATATCGTCTAATTTATATTAACGCATATAACAGTGCATTGAACACATTCTAATTTATACCTAAACCTAATTTTACAATAAAAAATTGTATAAACATGAGTTAAAAGCTTTATGGAGCAAAAGTTTAAGAATAACAATTAACACGTCTGGTACGTGGTCACGTCTGCGAAAATGAGTTAAGTTTTTTAAAAATTTACGGGAAGTCAACATGTGTGTCGAACACAATGCCAGATCTATGTATAATCTACCAGGATCTACTTGATTAAAAGAAATCAAGTTCCTGGAATCAGTGAATAGCTAGGTTTCACATTCATCGGGATCCGTAGACATGTACTGTCTCCATAAGGAATTACTTCCTCAACTTAGTAGTTCATTCTTGCCAGAATTATCGTAGTCGGCCCTGGCAATCGGCCTACGTTTCAACGCCCACGTCGCGTAACTTTTGCTGATTAGTTCATACACATAACATAAAATACCAATTTTCAATTTTAATTCGGCTTCTAAAAAGTCACGTGGTAGTCAACAATATTAAGACTGAAAGTGCTGAGTAAGAACTAAAATTGTGCTATCTGGATTATTGCCAGATGTGAATATTTTTAATCCTTAAGGATTGAGTCAGACGGAAACTGTATATTTCGCAAGTCATGTTGAGATTTCACTCTCTCCGGCGGAAGGTGCATTCTTTTATTTGTACCGTTCTAATTTTTTAAATATTTATAAAAGCCATAAGCCACAAAGCTGTATTGGGCTGCAACATTTTTTTTTGTCACAATAGATACTAGACTAGGTATTTTGCTATCATCAACATTGGCATAGCGCACGACTCATTTTAACTGTTCTTTTTTCAAAGCATTATTCACAAGAATGACAAAAGGATTTTTTGTGTCCTGTGTTGGTATTTTCCCGCGCATTTGATTTTCTGTTTTGTCTGTGAAATGTATGCTAGTATTTCAATGGTGCTTTCATACTGCTAAAAAGTAAAATTAAAAATGAAAATGGACGTTATCTGAAGTAAAATTGCATTGTATTTTTAAACGCTTTTAATCCTCAGAGGATTTCGCCATTCCTTTTTAAACGCGGAATTTTCATGGTCTCGTAGATATCAGATAGACGTCAATTGTCAACTACCACATAACAAATAACAACTTAAAGGTTGTTTGGAAACCGTTATCATAATAATGTAAGTAAATATGTGGTAAGTACTTTATTGGTTTAAAAATAAAATACATTTCATTACTATATAGTAAGAAAGTGCTACCAGCAGTAGGATTTAGGGGATGCTCTGTCCAGTGTCAGTGATCAATATTATTTTTATAGAAGATGATTTGTTTATATTAATTCAATTATTTAGTTATATATCTAATATGTTTCTTTTAATTTATAAATGTTGTGAAAATGATCTATGTTCTTTCGTGTTTTTTTTTCAATTTACTGCAAATAAGAATTTTATTTTGTGGATATGAATACTAGGTGACATTTAGCCGTTACCTGTCCCACTCCTTGACTGAAGTATCCTCTCGTTTGACTCAGCTAAGGGAGACTTAATCCTAGCCCTTTGTGCATACACTCTGCTTACTTATTTTAAGAATGGCGTAAGGGGACAAAGGATGTATGATTTATTTACTTACGTTTTGAACTGAATACATAAAACAAAAGCCGGTTCAGAACTTTATAAATAACGCGTTTGCAAGATTAAAAAGAGATTTTATCTGTGACGTTTTACATACTAGGTATAGTCATGGGTTGACGCTATAACGTTGGGATATTATTTGTATATACTTGCTAACTACGCTGATTTCGCGACACAAATTTTGTCTTGGCTTTCCAAAAGAGAAATCAAATTTTTAAATAATTTTAAATTAATTTAAATATAATTTACTGTTTTTTGGAGTAAAGACAAAACACCAGTGTTAGTTGATTTAATTGCTTCCGCATACATCCATCCAGATTTGGCCCCCAGCGACTTTTTCCTATTCTCAGGCCTCAAG